>NC_056693.1:12545000-17345000 GCF_018350215.1 Panthera leo | reverse complement strand
TTTGTAGTTTGCCATCCACTTGAAACATAGGGCATGGTAATATTAAGAGATGCCCCAAAGTGGGGTGCCTGGCTGGCCCAGTTGGAAGAGCGTGTGACTTTTCACCTCAGGGTTGTGAGTTCAAGCCCCACATTGGGTGTAGCAATTACTTAAATAGATAGATAGATAGATAGATAGATAGATAGATAGATAGATAGATACATTTAAAAAAGAGAGAGGGGGTTCCTGGGTGGCTCAGTCAGTTAAGCACCGGACTTCAGCTCAGGTCATGATCTCATGGTTCGTGGGCTCAAGCCCTGCGTCAGGCTCATGTGCTGACAGCGAGGATCCTGGAACCTGCTTTGGATTCTGTGTCTCCCTCTTTCTCTGACCCTCCCCTGCTAGCACTCTGTCTCTCTCAAAAATAAACTTAAAAAAAATAATAAATAATAAAAAATGAGAGAGAGATGCCCAAAAGGATCTCCTGTAATTTAGACATACTCTTCCTCATCTCCCTTGTGGAGCAGCAGTCCAACCACCCCTTGGTAGTCAAGATCATTCACCCCAACCAGCACACTTACTTCCTTCTTTGCCTTTTGATTCAGAGGGATGAGAAACCCAAAGTGGCTGGGTAGCAGTCTTAAATGGAACCATTGTATCTCCTGGTGAAAGCATTCCTCCTTTTGGAACTAAGTCCTCTAGGCAGCAGAGTACAGGTTGTGGGGAAGGAAGCAAAGATTTTGCTGTTGGGTTACTAGGGGTAATAGTGAGTGGTGTCACTCCCATTTCTACCCCTTGATTCCTGGCTTTGTGAATCTTGGCTGTGGGAGAAACAGTACCAGATATTGGATGCTGATACCAGAGCATATACAGCCTTCTGCAGAACCATGCCCCTGTCAGATACTGCCATCTAGCTGGCATTGTAACCGAGTCTTCAAAATATCATTCCATTGTTCTGTCAAGCCAGCAGCTTCAGAATGGTGGGGAACTTGGTAAGACCAGTGAATTCCATGAGGATGGGCCCACTGCGGCACTTCAATTACTATGGCATGAGTTCCTTGATCAGAAGCAATGCTGTGTAGAATACCATGATAATGGATAAGGCATTTTGTAAGTCCATTGATAGTTTTGGCAGAAGCATTATGTGTGGTAAAGGCAAATCTGTATCCAGAGTGTCTTTTCCGATAAGAAAAAATTGCTGCCATTTCCATGATGGAAACATCCAATGTAATCAACCTGCCATCAGAGAATGGCGCCAAATTGAGGATTCAGTGTTGGTCTCTGCTGCTGGCTGACTGAGCATTCAGCAGTGGCTATAACTAGGCTGGCCTTAGTGACTGGAAACCCATGTTGCTGAACCATGCATAATCACCACTTTGTTCAAGAGCTCATTGGATGATGACAGGGATGGCTGAGGAAAGAAACTGACTGTGTCCACAGACTGGGTCATCCTATCCACTTTATTAAAATCCTCTGCTGAGCATTTAGCATGGGACACAAATAGCTTCACTTTTACCCTTCAGAGAGGTCTGTCCATCTTTCTGAGATTTCCTTGGCATGTTCCCTTAGCATTTTCCAATCATGTTCCCTTCCTACCATCCAGCCAAACCACTGACCACAGCCCGTGAATTGCTATGTAATTGCACATCTGGCCATTTCTTCTTCCAAGCAAAAAAATAAAATAAAAATAAAGATAACAACAAGGTGCACTGCTCAAAGCTCTGCCCAATAGGAGGATTACTTGTGCCTTCAGGGCACCCTTGGCCTAATCACTTATACATCACTTTATGGGAGTGCTGCTATGTACACCTAACTTAATGGCTTGTTGGGTCAGACTACACCCAGTTCATGATGGGCAGCTCAGGTCATGTGGTAACTTGGTGGCCAATGGTTTAGTGTTTAATCTCTAAGGCCCAGTAGCAGGCCAAAATTTGTTTCTCAGACGGAGAGTAGTTAACTACAAAGAACGGCAGTGCTTTGCTTCAAAATTCTAAGGGCCTGTGCTGTGACCCACCTTTGGGTCCTGCCAAAGGCTCTAGACAGCATCACTATCTGCCTCTGATACCTCAAACACCATTGGATCTACTAGTCCTTATGGCCCAAGTGGCAAAGTGCTTGCACAACAATTTGGACCCATTGCAGAGTCACAGAGGCTTCTCTTGTTCTGGACCTTACTCAAAATCTGCAGCTTTTCATGTCAATTGATAAGTGGGCCAAAGTAACACACCCAAATGAGGAATATGTTGCTCCAAAATCCAAAGGTTCACGAGGCTTTGTGACTCTTTCTTACTTGTAGGAGGAGCCAGAATACAATGACTTATCCTTCACTTTATTTTTGAGAAGAGAGAGCGCATGCACAAGCACATGGGTGGAGGAGCAGAGAGAGAGGGAAACAGAGAATTCCAATAGCTGTCAACCCAGAGCCTCATGAACCGTGAAATCCTGACCTGAGCCAAAATCAAGAGTCAGAGGGTTAACTAACTGAGCCACCCAGGCTCCCCTATCCTTCACTTTAAAAGGGATATCATTGGGGGGTGGGAGGGAGGGGAGGGTGGGTGATGGGTATTGAGGAGGGCAACTTTTGGGATGAGCACCAAAAGGTGCTCAAAATGGAAACCAATTTGACAATAAATTTCATATATTGAAAAAATAAATAAATAAAATAAAAAATAAAAGGCATATCATGACATGTCCCACACCACTTGATCCCTAGAAATGTCACTGAGGTTGTAGAATGCTTCTAAATTCTTGTTGGACTTATTTCCCAACCCCGACATACAGATGTCTTATCAGTAAATCTAGAGTGGTTGCCAATTCTTGCTCACTAGGTCCTATAGGCATAATGTCATCAAATGTAATTGATCAGTGTAACACCTTGTGTAAGGAAAAGATAATTAAGATCCCTGTGAACTAAATTATCATCCCTGTAAACTAAATTATAGGGCTGGAGAGCTGATGTACTGCTGAGGTAGGACATTGAAGATATATTGCTTGTTCTTGCCAACTGAAAACAGCTGCTTCTGGTAGTCTTTATTAACAGGGATGGGGGGGGGGGATTGTTAGTAATTGCATAGCAGGTACCAGGGGATGCGTTAATTTGCTCAAGCAATGAAACCACATCTGCCAGAATAGCTGCAATTGGAGTTACCACCTGATTAAGCTTATGATAATCCACAGTCATTCTCCAAGATCCCTCCTCTGCAGAGGCCAAATAGGCAAGTTGAATGGCGATACGGTGGGAATCACCACCCCTGCATCTTTAAAGTTCTTAATGGTGGCACTAATCTCTGCAATCCCTCCAAGCATGTAATATTTCTTTTGGTTTATTATTATTTTTTTAGTAATTTCTACTTGTCCTTTCCCATTATATTAGCCCTCACTCAACAGGCCAGAGAGACAGTTGCTGAGTATACCTATTCCAATTATCCATTACAGAATTGGGGGAAAAACACACGATGGGTTCATGGGTTCAGACACCCATTGGGTCTGCTATGAGATGGACCTTAGCTAAAACTCCATCGCTCACCTGACCTCTATAAGCCCCTACTCTGATTGGTAGACCAATGAGGTTTGGGGTCTCCTGGAATTTGTGTCAGCTCAAAACCAGTGTCCAGGGTCTGATTATTTCCTTTTCCTTACTATCCAATCACCTGGTAAAGGCTGTGGGTTCCTTTGGGAAGGCATGGGGGAAAGTTATCAGCATACATTTCTAGCAGTGTGACAAGGGTTTTTCATTCAAGGGGTTCTGTATCTGTATATGCAAGGGTCAAGTCTGAGAATTGACTGAAGGGCCATAACTGCTTTTATGCTTTTGTTCACTTCACCTAGAACTCTCACTTATACAGATTAAGAACTTAGTAGACTTCCCACCTATTTCACTTCCACCAAAGAATACCAACCATACTCCCAGTTACTCTATAACAGAGATTAAAAAAAAAAAAAAAATCTTTCATGATCATTTTGCATTCATCACAATAAATTACTTCACATTTTTAAAACTTATTTTACTTTTTTAATTAAAAAAATTTATGTTTATTTTTGAGAGAGAGTGCAAGCAGGGGAGGGGCAGAGAGAGAAGGAGACGCAGAAGCAGGTTCCAGGCTCTGTGCTGTCACGGGGCTCAAACTCACCAACCATGATATCATGACCTGAGCAGAAGTCAGATGTTTAACTGACTGAGCCACTCAGGTGCCCCTTAAAATTTATTTTAGAGAGAGCGAGCGTGGGGGAGAGGAGCAGAGAGAGACAGAGGGAGAATCTTAAGCAGGCTCCACGCTTGGCACAGAGCCCCATCAGGTTGCAATCCCATGACCCTGGGATCATGACCTGTGCCGAAATCAAGAGTCTGAGGTTCAAGCCACTGAGTCACCCAGGTGCCTCAAATTATTTCATATTTTTAAAATCATGTTTTAAGTTATAGTTAGGTTTTTTAAAATTTCCCTTGGAAATTTAATTTTCAAGTTAAAACCAATGCTCCAGGAAACTTAATTATCATTATCTTTCTAGAGATAAGTAAAGAGGGTTAGAGTAGGTATCACCACATACTCAATTTCACACACTCCAGAATACTGCAATGTCTCATATAGTTACTACATTCAGATAATAACCACTCCATCTTCCATCCAGATTTCTAACTTGCGTAAGTTGCATCAAAACACACAAAAACAAATTAAATCCCTCACATGAGTCACACTCAGTTAAGGCTCACATATATCAACCTCAAAGTTACAACGTTGTAATCACCTGCCCTTTCACTGTCATACAATTCATCCGAGACTTGGGTACAGTAACACATCACTTTCACATACTTTGTATATTTCACTCAACACCTTGGACAATATCAAGTGCAAACCATCTCATACACGTAACCAAGAATCAGACTCAGAAACAATCACTTGTCACAGATACATTTCCTCACATCATAATTTGGGATGGGGTTTCTGGACTTTCAACAAGGTTAGAAATCTTTAGATCTGTCCCTTCTGGCAGGTAATCTGTACTAGCTTCCACCCCTCTCAGTCAATTCTGGTATCTCACACACACTTAGACGTCACACGTCGCTTCATGCCTCTCCCACGCATATATGCAAGGCTCAGTACGCGCTCGCCCCGCCCCTCTGGGTCCCCCGGGTCTCGGGCAGGTCCAGCTTCCTTCCTTCTCGCGACACTCACTACAGCCAACCGCTCCTGCTAGTATGGTAGACTCAACACAAACAGCCTCCCACAGAATGTTACAAGGTCACTGCTCGGATAGCCTCGTCGCCCGCAAGCGGGCGTAATCAATCACACTGTCTCAAATGGCCCCTCACGCATAAGCCACGTCATATTACACCACCTCATAATCACTGAACGTGGCTGTGTTCACCGCGTGAACTCACACGGGTCTACAGCACGACCGCTATTTCAAACGGCCTCAAAAACGTTTCACAAACGAGTTTCCTCGCGTATATGACAACTCAGTCGGTGTAACGTACAGCCTCTTCCTCTTGTGCCGACTCACCCTCGGGCACTCGCACCTTCCGACTCAGACAACGTATCTCGCACCGCCACCTTACAGATGAAAGCCGGATCCTTCCGCACCGCTACCTTACAGATGAAAGCCGGATCCCTCCGCACCAGACAACAACAATCCTCTCAAACCACAGCACGTGGGCGTCCACGTTGAGGGAGTAGGGACAGCCACGGTGCCAGGCCTGAAATCCGCCCTCAGAGGAATCCGAGGTCCAGAATTCAGACCCCAAATTCGGGTCTGAGCCTTGGAAACGGGGAGGTTGTGACAGCACTCGAGGCCCGAACGAAGCTGCGCAGGTGCATCCCGAAGCCTGGAAGATTTACCTGGTTCAGTTCCGGGGGTTTTTCCCTTTCGGACTACGTTTCCCAGAAGACACTGTGGTCCAACGCTACTTCCGGTGGGAAAGTCGGCCGCCGAGGTCGGTGAGGCGGTGGTGTGTGCCGGGCGAGGCGTCCGGCCTCGCCTGGAATGCGAATCAGAATTTGGACTAGAACCTTTCCTGAGGATGCTGAAGGTAAGGAATCCTGGAGCTCGAGGGCTTGGTAAGAGGAGTGTCTGGAGTGTTAGGCCTCTTAAGTGTGGGAGCTGCCCTAGGGTGGATAGGTTGGGTTGTTGTGAGTGTATGAAGGAAACTGTAGAGTTTAAGTGTATAAGTAAATTTGGCTGTTTGTTGTGACAGCGACTGGATTCGGGATCGTGCTTTTGTGACAGTGTAATTGTCTGCACGACCATTTGTGTGAATGGGGTTTGTATGTGATTGTGACTGTGATTGCGGGTGGTTATTTGTGTAAGCCCCATATACTTGCATAAAAGAGAAAAGCACAGTTCCACAAATCAGTACACCCAGGCTCACCTAATCAGTCAGTTAGGGAGACATTCCAGTAGTCACTTGTAGATTCATACAACACAAGGCAAAATCACATTATCCAACCCACGTTTATCATCACACATCCTTGGACAAAGCCACAAGTATGGTGAAACAAAACAAAATAACCCCTCCCCAACCACAAACCGCCCTCATACCCACTTAGCCCTTATCCCCAACAATTATCTGAAGAACTCATACACATCACCAAGTATCATAGAAATATAGTTACCATGGCCACAGACAATGTCTACTCCACATCACCTCAAGGTCACACAATTTTTAAGCTTCAAGAAAGGCTTGGTTGGGGGCTCAGGCAGCAGAGCATGCAACTCTTGATCTCTGGGTTGTCAGTTCCAGCCCCACGTTGGGTGTGGAGATTATTTGGGAAAGGCCTGGTGTCTCCTAGTTCTTCTCCACTCTCTACCTCACTACTTCTGCCATTCACCTTAAAAACACCTAGAGTAGGAGGAAAGAATGGCACTATTGCACATCCAAAATCAGTGTCTAAGATTATTATGTACTGTTTCTTATCTGAAATGTTCATATTAACTTAAAAAATTTTTTATTATTTTACTTCATTTAAACTAAAGTCTGTAATTCTTCAACCACTCTGAACACCTTATTACAAATGCTTTCACCTTCCTTACATGCATACATATATGCATATATATATTTGTGCATATATGTATGTGTTTTCCCGCCAAAGATTAGACTACAATACACATTGTTTTGTAATTCTTTATTATAAGATATTTAGGTTTTTTTGTCTGTACTCAGGAATAAATTTCAGAAGATTTTCCAGGATGCTTCCAGGTGTGATTTTTTTTTTAAGAGGTTTATTTATTTTTTTTTAAGTTTATTTTGAGAGAGTGGGGGGGGGGGGGAGGCGGGGGAGAGAAAGAATCTCAAGCAGGCTCCTCACAGGCAGCAGGGAACCCAGTGCAGGGCTGGAGCTCATGAACCCAAGATATCATGACCTGAGCTGAAACCAAGAGTGGGACGCTTAACTGACTAAGCCACTCAGGTGCCCCCAGGTGTGATTTTTTAATTTCACCAGTACTTCAAACTGAAGTCTCAAGTATTTATTTTGTTCTGGAAATTTTTGTTCTATTTATTTTTTCTTTTCCATCTGTGTACCATCAGTCTCTATTTTTGAAATTCTTGTGAGACATTTGTTGGAACATTAAAAAAATTTTTTTTAATATTTATTTTTGAGAGAGAGAGCGTGAGTGGAGGAAGGGCAAAGAGAGAGGGAGACCCAGAATCTGAAGCAGGCTCCAGGCTCTGAGCTGTCAGCACATAGCCCGACGTGGGGCTCGAACTCACAAACTGTGAGATCATGACCTGAGCCAAAGTTGGGCGCTTAACTGACTGAGCCACCCAGGCACCCCTCGTTGGATCGTTTAGATCCAAGTGATCACTGGATCATTTTCTATCCCTGATCTTTTTGTAATGTCTATTTCCTTTATCTTTTCCCTTTTATTTCAGTGAAGATCTTGTCAGGATAAGTCTGAACATGTTGGTTGGGTCCATTTTATCATAGGGTTTGGACACTGGTCTGCCTCTCTAAATCTTTCTTGCTAAAAAACCTGGCTCCAGTCTTTCTTGAATCCATCCTGTTATACCTGGCTTCCCTCCTTGTTTTGAGTAAGGTTGGGATTTGTCCAATTTCTCTCTAACAGTTTATGTATGTGTGTATGGGGACTGGGCATAGTAGACATGTAGGGGGAAGAAAAATGTCATTCTACATTAGCACTTTGGGCGCTAAGAGGCAAGACCATCTGATGTCTTTTGTTTTAAACCCCTTTCATCCAGCAATACTTTCTTTGGACTGTGAGTTTCTTCTAAAGTGGAACTAAGAAGAGGACTAATAAATACATTGAATTCTAAAAAAAGCCATGGCCCATGTAAGTTGGTGGGTTTTTTTGTTCCTAATTGATACAGTCTTTTTTTTTTTTTATATAGTCATAGGAGTATTAGCATTCTTTATCCTGATATTGTTGGCCAATTGATTATCATACAATAACTGACTAGTGAGTAAGTGTTGGTTTCAAAAATTCAAAGTCTTCCTTTTTTGCTCCTCTTCTTTCTAACCAGTGTTCTTATACTCATTCAGTAAGTCATTTTTCATTTCCCATATGCTCAGCCTTCTGCCAAGGGAAGGAGAGAACAAAAATAGTATTCTTTTGAGGGAAATATGTTTCTCTTGTCAGAAATGTTTCTCTTGTTTGATGAGGTGATTTAATAATTATTTATTGAGTACCTGCTATGTGACAGGCACTCTTCTAGGTAACTATGAATAAATCAGTGGGGGTGGGGGGGCAGGGGAAAAAGACACCTACAAATTGTCCCTTATGAAACTTAACTTGTAGTGAGAGAGAGAAAAATAACTAATTTATATAACACCAGACTTAAGATTTAAGGCACACAGGCGCGCGCGCGCACACACACACACACACACACACACACACACACACAGTGTGTATATGTAAAGAGCAAAATAATTACAAATAAAACAAAGACCAAAAAACAAATATATGTCCTTTCAGTAAATATACATGATTTTTAACTCGCCTATTAAAAGAAAAAGGCCTTTAGATTGAGTCTCAAAAACTCAACTCTCTGCATTAGACACTTAAGTGATTCAGAAAATTTAATGAAAGGATGGATAAAGTATACCAGACAAATGGAAACCAAAAACAGACAAAAATTCAGGCTATATCCCACCATTAAACATGGCAAAGAAGGGCACTATGTAATTCTAAGGTATACATTTCAAAATGAAGACAAAATAGTTATAAATGCACATGTATCAAATAGTATACCATCAAATTTCCTTGAGCAAATAGGAAAGCAGATAGTAGAAGAAAGTGGTAGAGGATACTAATTAACCCTTTCAGTCAAAGTCAGGCCAAGTGAACACATTTTGTAAGGATGAAATACTCCATCAAACCTACCTTTTTGATATATATTCAATTCTGTCTCCTAGTAATGATGAATTCTTTTCAATTCTTTTCAAGTCTCCATAGACCATTCAGAAAAAATGATAAAATATTAGGCCACACTGAAGTCCAAATAAGTAGAAATGATAAACCATGTTCTCTGAACACAAATGCAGCTAAGATAACAACAAAATCAGAAAAATAAAGTTACTCTTAGCAACAATTTGTAAAATCCATCTCAATAACTCCTGGATCAAAGAAGAAATATAATCTAAAAGCAAAGGATTTCTAGTACTCAATGATAGTACTATATTTTGGAACCCTTCGGATTTAGTTTAAGTAAGACTCTAAGGGAAAAGTTACAGCTTTAAGTCCTTCTAACAAAAATAATGAAAATATTTAAGTTGAAAGGAAGTAGTAGGACATATGGAGGGGATTTATAAAAATAAAAATTATATGTGTTAGAAAACAGGAAAAACATCATTAATAAGATAATATGACAAATCTCAAATTAGGAAAGAAAAAGAAAGCACAATATAAAAATTTTAAAGGGAAAATCCACAGAAGTGAAGGGTCTTGAAAAAATACTTTATTGGATTATTTGCAAATGCATCCATGTATATACTATTTTCAGCTACTCTCACTTCTTGAGATCTGAATTTCTGTTTGATAGAATTTCTTTTTGTTTTTAATTTTAAATTTTATTATTATTTTTTTAACATACATTCATTTTTTGAGAGACAGAGACAGTGCAAGCCAAAGAGGGACAGAGAGAGGGAGACAAAGAAATCGAAACAGTGAGAGAGCTGTCAGCACAGAACCTGATGTGGGGCTCAAACCCACAAGCTGTAAGATCATGACCTGAGCCAAAGTCGGGTGCTTAACCGACTAAGCCACCCAGGTGCTCCTATATCATTTCTTTTTAGCTGGAAGATCTTCCTTCAGCATTTCCTATAGTTTGTGTTTTCTGATGATAAATACTCTCAACGTCCTTTATATGAAAATGTCTTTATTCTACGTTAATTTATAAAATAAGTCAAGAAATCCATCCTCTTCTGTTTCCTGAAGAATTTTTTGAATTGTGTTATTTCTTCCTTAATTGTCTGATAGACTTCAACAACAAATGCACCTGTGGTAGGCAGAATAATGACTCCCAGTATTATCTACATGCTAATCCTGGAACCTGTGAATATGGTACCTTATCTGGCAAAAGGGAATTTGCAGATGTGATTAAATTAATGATTTTGAGATGGGGACATTATTTTGGATTATCTGAAGAATCAGGGTCAGAGGGAGATGTGAGAATGGAATATGCATACTCCTGGCTTTGAAGATGGAGGAAGGGGTCCATGACCTACCTAAGTGGCCTCCAGAAACTTGGCAAGGCAAGGAAAAGGCAAGGAAATAGACTCTTTCCTAGAGTCATCAGAAAGGTACACAGCCCTGCTGGCACCTTGAGTTAGTCTACGGAAACCCTTGCTGGACCTTTAACATACAGACTGTAAGATGATAAGTGTGTTGTTTTAAGCTACTGTATTTGTCGTAGCAGCAGTAGAAAGCAAACACAATGGAGTTTTCTTCATGGAGAGACTTTAATTTCTTTAATTGACAGGGCTTTTGGGGATTTTATTTCTTCTTGAATCAAGTTAGTAATTTATCTTGTAAGGAATTAGTTTATTTCCATTTTGATGTCAAATTTATTAGCATAAAGCTGTTTATAATATTCTCTTATTATCCTTTTAATGCCTGTCAGATATTGATAATTCATGTTTATTTTTCTTGATCAATATACAAGGAATTTATCAATTTTATTGATCTTTTCAAAGAACTAGCTTTTAGTTTTACTGATTTTTCTCTCCAGTTTACCATTGGTTAGATTGCTATTTCATTGATTACTGATCTCTTATTCTTTCCTTCTTTCTGCATACTTTGTGCTTAATTTTCTCTTCTTTTCTGAGTTCATAATTCTGTTTTTTCTTTTAGCGATGGGCCACTTAGAAGAGTCTTCTTTAACTTCCAAATTTTGGGGGACTTTTTAGATCTTTCTGAATTCTGAATTCAGGTCTTTCTGAATTTCTTTTTTAATTCATTTAATTCATGATTTACTTCTGTTGTGGTCAGAGAACATACTCTGGAACGTTGATCTTTTTAAATTTATTGAAACTTGTTTTATGGTCCAAAATGTGTACTGTCTTGGTCAATGCTCAATGTGCATTTGAGAAAAAAAAGGGGTGTTATACTATTGTTAGCGTGTTTATCAATGAAATCAAGTGGTTTGTAGTGGTGATCAAGTGTTCTATGTTTCTAATCTTTTGGTCCCTTGGTCTATCAATTACTGAGAGAGGACTGCTAAAATCTACAAATAAAGCTGCAGATTTATCTGTTACAGTTCTGTCAGTTTTGCTTTGTGTTTTGAAATTCTGTTAGGTGCGTGCATATTTAGGATTGCCATGTCCTCTTTTTTTTGTTTGTATTTTATTTATTAAAAAAATTTTTTTAATGTTTATTTTATTTTTGAGAGAGAGAGAGAGAGACAGAGTGTGACTGGGGGAAGGGCAGAGAGAGGAGACACAGAGTCTGAAGCAGGCTTCAGGCTCTGAGGTGTCAGCACAAAGCCTAATGCAGGGCTCAATCTCACGAACTGTGAGATCATGACCTGAGCCAAAGTCAGCACTTAACCGACTGAGCCACCGAGGTGCCCCTGTTTATTTATTTATTTTTAAGTGATCTCTACACCCAACATGGGGCTCAAACTCACAACCCTGAGATATGAGTTGCATGTTCTTCCAGCTGAACCAGCCAAGTGCCCCAAGATTTCTAAGTCCTCTTGATGAGCTGACCCCTTTATTATGAAATGTTCCTTTTGGTAATACTCTTTTTCTTGCGTTCTGTTCTCTTTATTAATATAACTGCTTCAGGTTTCTTTTATTGTTACATCGTGGCATATCTTTTCCCTATCCTTTTCATTTTAACTGATTTTAAGTGTATCTCATATAACAGCACATAGTGCAGTTCTACTTTTTTATTTAGTCTGATAATCTCTACCTTCAAGTATCTAGACTAGGGGTTGGCAATCTGTGGCATGCTGGCCTAGTCCAGCCTACAGCCTCAATCTATGCAGGATTCTGCATTTCTGAAGGGTTATAAATAAATAAAGAAGAATATGTGGTGGGGACTATATGTGACTCATAGAGCCTAAAATATTTACTAAGTGAGCCTTTTCAGAAAAAGTTTGCTGACCTCTCCATGGACTGTTTAAATTCAATGTAATTATTAAGTTTTAATTTATTTTCTTGTCATCTGTTCTTCCTCCCCCCCCCCCCCCCCCCCCCATTTTCCTGCCTTCTTTTGGACACATGTTATATTTTTTAGTATTTCATGTATCTCCACTATTTTTTTAGTATTTTATTTATCTCCATTATAGGATTATTAGCTATACTATTTTTACTCTTTTATTGTTTTAGGGACTGTTCTAAGGTTTCTAATATGCTTTTATTTTAATTTTTTAAGTTTACTTATTTATTTTGAGAGAGAGAGAGAAAGCAAGCACAAGTGGGGAAGGGGCAGAGAGAGAATCCCAACTAGACTCTGTGCTGTCAGCATAGAGCCAACTGCAGGGCTCGATCTCATGAACTATGAAATCTGACCTAAGTGGAAATCAAGAGTCAGATGCTTAACCAACTGAGCCACCCAGGCAGCTTCCAATATGCCCTTAAAAATAGATAATTATAGTCTTCTAGTATTTAAAAAGAAAAAAAAATTTTTTTTTACATTTGTTTTTGAGAGAGAGAGACGGGGCGCGAGTAGGGGAGGGGCAGAGAGAGAGAGACAGAATCTGAAGCAGGCTCCAGGCTCTGAGCTGTCAGCATAAAGCCCGACGTGGGGCTGGAACTCACGAACCATGAAATCATGACCTGAGCTGAAGTCGGACGCCTAATCAACTGAGCCACCCAGGTGCCCCACAGTCTTCTAATTATTTTATACAACTTCACAAATAATGCAGAAATCTTATAGCTAGATACTTCCATTTTCCCCTCACACTTTTTTTCTGTTGTCATATATTTTATTTCTAAATACATAAAACCACAGTGCTTTTCTTTCTTCAATTATCTTTTGAAGAAATTCTGAAATTAAAATGATATCTTTTCTATTTACCCCCCGATTTACCATTTCTGGTACTCTTCATTCCTCTGTGTATAGAAGGTTTTACCTAATGTCAATTTTTTGTCCCCCTGAAGAACTTGCTTTAACATTTTTAATAACACAGGTCTTCTGTGCTACAAACCTCTCAGCTTTCATTTCTCTCAAAAAACAAACCAGAATACACACACAAAACCCCAAGCTTTATTTCCCCATCAATTCTGAAAGATTTCAGTTGGATATAGAATTAGGGGTTGACAGCTTTCTTTCAGCATTTTAACGATACTGTCTTGCCTCCATTGTTACTAGATTTTTTTTTTTCATTTTCCTTGGTGTTCAGTGGGCTGTTTATAATGATCACAGGTATAGTATTCTTTGTGTGTTTTTTTTCAAACTTTTATTTAAGTAATCTCTACACCCAATGTGGAGCTCTAACTCGTGACCCTGAGATCGTGCTCTCTCAACTGAGCCAGCTAGGTGCCCCTAGTATTCTTTGTTTTTATGTTACTTGGGGTTCATTTAGCTTCTTGAATCTATGAGTTGCTTTTTTAAAAATGAAATTTGGGAGTGCCTGGGTGGCTCAGTTGGTTAGCTCAGGTCATGATCTCATGGTTTGTGAGTTCAAGCCCCACGTTAGGGTCTGTGCTGACGCTCAGAGCCTGGAGCCTACTTCAGATTCTGTGTCTCCCTCTCTCTCTCGCTCTCTGCCCCTCCCCCACTTGTCCTCTCTCTCAAAAATAAATAAATACATATTTAAAAAATGAAATTTGAAAATATTTTCCCAAATGTTTCTAAAGATTTTTTTAGCCTTGTTTTGCTCTTCTGAGTCTCCAATTACACATATGTTGGATTGACAAGTGTCTCATGGAACATTATGGCTCTTTTCGCTTTTTAAATTTTTTTTCAGTCTTCTCTCTGGACTTTCAGTGAGTGATTCCTATGGACTTGTCTTGAAATTTACTGATCTTTTCTTCTATTGTGCTTAATCTGCTATAGATCCATCCAGTGAATTTTTATTTCTCAATTTCAGGATTTGCCTTTGGTTCTTTTTAAAAGTACCTAAAGTTCTCAAATCTTTGCTAACTAATTTCAACATCTGAATCATTTATTTGTGTTTCTATTAGGTGATTTTCTTTTGAGTATGGGTCACATTTTCTTCTTTTTTGTATTTCTAGTAAATATTTTACTAGTAATCTAATGATTAAAAAAATTCTTTTTAATGTTTATTTTGAAGGAGAGAGAGAGAGACACACACAGAGTGGGGGAGGGGCAGAGAGAGAGGAAGACACAGAATCTGAAGCAGGCTCAAGGTTCTGAGCTGTCAACACAGAGCCTGATGCAGGGCTGGAACCCATGGACCACGAAATCATGACCTGAGCCGAAGTTGGGCACTCAACTGACTGAGCCACCCATGCGCCCCACACCCCTAATGATTTTTGATTGTGTACTCGACATTGTATATTATATATTGTTGGCTGTGATTCTGAATCTTGTTAATCCCTTATTAGAGAAGAAATAAGTTCTACTAGATAATTTATATAATTATACATAATGTAAAGCATGATACTTAAAACACCATGGTACTGATTTATAAATAGATCAAAAGAATGGAATAGAAAAATCTAGAAATGTACCTGCAAATGGTAATTTAATATGGATAAAAGTGACATCTCAAAACAGTAGGCTAATGATGGACTTTTTTATTAAGATATAATTGGCCGGTCATGTTAGTTTTGGGTGCACAATATAGTTCAGTATATGTATATGTTATGTATATGTTACAAAGTGATCACCATAGTGAGTCTAGTTAATATTCATTACCACACATACTTACAGGTTTTTTTCTTGTGATGAGAACTTTTCAGATCTAGTCATTTAGCAACTTTCAAATATACAATAGAGTATTTATAACCATAGTCACCATGTTGTACATTTTATCTCCCAAGGGTTTATTAATTTTATCACTGGAAGTTTATAACCTTTTGACCACCTTCTTCCATTTTGCCCACCCATCTCCCTGTGCCTCTGACAGCCACCAGTCTGTTCTCTGTACCTATGAGTTTGATTTTTGTTTTCTGTTTTTAGATTTCACACATAAATGAGATCATGTGGTATTTGTCTTTCTCTGTCTGACTTACTTCACCTAGTATAATGCCATCAAGGTCCATCCAAGTTGTTGGAAATGGTAAGATTTCCTTGTTTTGTTTAATGGCTGAATAATAGTTGTGTGTGAGTGTGTCTGTATCACATTTTCCGTATCCATTCATCCTTTGGTGGACATTTAGGTTGTTTTATTGTGTTGCCTATTATAAATAATGCTGCAGTGAACATGGAAGTCCCAGTATTTTTTCAAGTAGATATTTTCATTTCCTTTAGATAATTACCCAGAAGTGGAATTGCTGGGTCATATGGTAGTTCTATTTTCAATTTTTTTGAGGAATCTTCATATTGTTTTCCATAGTAGGTTCATCAGTTTACATTTCTCACCAACAGTGCACAAGGGTTCCCTTTTCTCCACATCCTTGCCAATGCTTGTTATGTATTGTCTTTTTGATAATAGCCATTCTAATAGGTAAAAGGAGATATCTCATTGTGGTTTTGATTTGCATTTCCCTGATGATCAGTGATTTTAAACACCTTTTCATGTAACTGTTGGCTGTTTTTATGTCTTCCTTGGAAAAATGTCTTTTCAGATTCTCTTCCCATTTGTATTTTTTAATTTTTTTTAAAAATATAATTTATTCTTGGGGCGCCTGAGTGGCTCAGTCAGTTGGGCATCTGACTTCAGCTCAGGTCATGATCTGGTTCATGAGTTTGAGCCCCCCATCGGGCTCTGTGCTGACAGCTCGGAGCCTGGAGCCTGCTTCAGATTCTGTGTCTCCCTTTCTCTCCGTTCCTCCCCTGCTCATGCTCTGTCTCTATCTGTCTCTCAAAAATAAATGTTTAAAAAAAATTAAAAATAAATATAATTTATTGTCAAATTGGCTAACATACAGTATGTACAGTGTGCTCTTGTTTTTGGGGGAAGATTCCCGTGATTCATCACTTACGTAACAACACCCAGTGCTCATCCCAACAAGTGCCCTCCTCAATGCCCATCACCCATTTTCCCCTCTCCCCCGTCCCCCATCAGCCCTCTGTTTTTTGTATTTAAGAGTCTCTTATGGTTTGCCTACTTCCCTCTCTTTTTGTAACTATTTTTTCCCCTTTCCTTCCCCCATGGTCTTCTGTTAAGTTTCTCAAGTTCCACATATGAGTGAAAACATATATCTTTCTTTCTCTGACTGACTTATTTTACTTAGTATAATACCCTCCAGTTCCATCCACATTGCCCCAAATAGCATGATTTCATTCTTTCTCATTGCCAAGTGGTATTCCATTCTATATATAACCCACATCTTCTTTATCCGTTCATCAGTGGATGGACATTTAGGCTCTTTCCATAATTTGGCTATTGTTGAAAGTGCTGTTATAAACATTGGGGTACATGTGCCCTGTGAGTCAGCATTCCTGTATCCTTTGGATAAATTCCTAGTAGTGCTATTGCTGGGTCATAGGGTAGTTCTATTTTTAATTTTTTGAGGAACCTCCACACTGTTTTCCAGAGCGGCTGCACCAGTTTACGTTCCCACCAATAGTGCAAGAGGGTTCCCGTTTCATAATATCCTTGCCAGTATCTATTGTTTCCTGAGTTGTTAATTTTAGACACTCTGACGGGTATCAGGTGGTATCTCAGTGTGGTTTTGATTTGTATTTCCCTGATGATGAGGGACTGAGCATCTTTTCATGTATCTGTCGGTCATCTGGATGTCTTCTTTGGAAAAGTGTCTATTCTTCTGCCCATTTCTTCACTGGATTATTTGTTTTTTTGGGAGTTGAATTTGGTAAGTTATTTGTAGCTTTGGGATACTAACCCTTTATCTGATAAGTCATTTGCAAATATCTTTTCCCATTCCATCAATTTCCTTTTAGTTTTGTTGATTCCTCTTCCCATTTTTAAATCAGATTATTTATTATTTATTTTCTTCTGCTATTGAGTTGTAGGAGTCCTTTATATATTTTGAATATTAAATCCTTATCAGATACATGATTTACAAAAATTTTCTCCCTGTAAGTTGCCTTTTCCTTTTTTTGATGGTTTCCTTTGTTATAAAGAAGGTTTTTAGTTTGATATAGACCCATTTGTTTATGTTTGCTTTTGTTACCTTTGCTCTTCTGGCTCTTCTTCTGCTCTTGCTCTTCTTTGCCCTTCAAATCCAAAAAAATCATCACCAAGACCAGTGTCAAGTACCTTTACCTGTATGATTGCCTCTAGAAGTTTTATAGTTTCAGGTTCTACATTCAAGTCTTTAATCCATTTTGAGTTGATTTTTGTGTATGGTATAAGAGTGCTACAGTTTCATTGTTATGCATATGGCTGTCCAGTTTTCCCATCACCATTTATTGAAGAGACTGTCCTTTTCTCACTGTATATTCTTGGCTCCTTTGTCATAAATTTATTGACTGTATGTGGTATTTGGGTTCCCTGTTCTGTTTCATTGATCTATGTGTCTGTTTTTATGCCAATACCATACTATTTTGATTACAATAGCTTTGTAATGTGGTTGAAATTAGGACATGTGATGTCTCCAGCTTTGTTCTTTTTCTCAAGATTGTTTTGGTTATTTGAGGTCTTTGGTGGTTCCGTGCAAATTTTAGGATTGTTTGTTGTATTTCTGTGAAAAATGCCACTGGGATTTGAAGGATTACATTGAATCTGTAGATTCCTTTGAGTAGTGTGGACATTTTAACAATGTTAATTCTTCCATTTCCTTATGCATAGAATATCTTTTCAGATGTGTCTTCTTCACTTTTCTTTCATCAGCATCTTACAGTTTTCACGGTACAGTTCTTTTACCTCCTTGGTTAAAGATAGACTTGACGAATGGTATTGGATAGCTAGGTAGCCATGTTGGAAAATAATAAGCCCAGTCTTTATCTCATGTACCATATCGGATAAGCTCCAATTAAATTGAGTCATTTAAGTTTTTAAAATGCAGTTATAACATTACCAGATTAAAACATGGGAGAATTCCTTCATAACTTTGATGTGAGGAAGAACTGCCTAACTAGGACTCAAAGTTGTAGAAACTAAAAGAGAAAGTATTAACAAATTTGACTACATAAAAATAAAAAAACTTCTGTATGGCAAGAAACACTGGTAAGCAAAGTCAGAAGAGAAATTACAAAATTGGGAAAGTATTTACAATTCATGTCAGATGCTAAACTTATCTAATTTATAAACACTAAGAAATGTATTATTTTTTAATTTTTTTAACATTTATTTTTGAGAGAGAGTGCACACGAGTGAGGGAGGGGCAGAGAGAGAGACACACACACAGAATATAAAGCAGGGTCCAGGCTCTGAGCTGTCAGCATGGAGCCTGACGGGGAGCTCGAACTCACAAACCATGAGATCATGACCTGAGCTGAAGTCGGACGCTTAACCAACTGAGCCACCCAGACACCCCTATAAAGACTAAGAAATTAAAAAAAGAGACCAACAGCTCAGTAGGATAGAGTCAAAGTATATGAACAGAATTTTCACAGGAAAAGAAACATAAAAAGCCCTTAAAAAAATACTCAATAATTCAAGAAATACCAATTAAAATTCTACTGACATACAATTTCTTTACCTTATTAAATGGATAAAAACAAAATATTTTGACAAAACACTTTGCTGGCTTTGCTGTGAGGAAACAGGTACTCTCATATATTGCTGGTATCTGAGAAAATCGTCCAGCCACTGTGGAGGGCAAATTTGATAGCATCTACCAAAATTACAAGTGCATTTTCCATTTTGACCTAGCAATCTGATTTCTGAGATTTTCTGTTACAGATATATCTGTGTATATACAAAATGACACATTTATAGAAGTATTCATTGCACTGTTGCTTCTTATAGCAAAAGATTAGAAACAACCAATTGTCCATTTATAGATGCCTGGTTAAATAAACTATGATAAATACAAAAAATGGATGATATGTACCTATAGGAAAATAAGGAAACCATTAACCTTAGAATTCAAAAATCAAATACAGAACAATGCATACATTATAGTACGTTACCTTTTGTGTAAAAGTGTGAAAAATAATACATGCGTATGTATTTATAATTGCTTAAAAACTTTGCAAAGACATACAAAAAAAAACTTATAAAATTGCTCATCTATAGCGGTTAGGAGGTGGGAGACAATGGAAAGGAAAGGGTTGGGAATAATACCTCTGAATGTTTATCTTTTTTGTTGTTGTTGTTCTGAACCATTTAAGAAAGGAAAATAAAATATAAAAATGAAAACCTGTCATTAAGGTTGGTTATTTTCTCTAGTCATGTTTGGCTACATAGATACAGTGACAGAGTAAGAAGAGAGTTAGATTTATCTGGGATTCAGGCTTTGCTAAGCAACTATGAAAAGGAAGTTCATCTTAGCAGTCATTATGAAGTTAGATGATTAGTTGAACATAGAATTTGAGTTGGGTAAGAAGAGAAGAGGTATGAGTGGGGAGTGACAATGTAAAGGTGACCAGAGATTGCACTCTAACAGCACAGAACCTGCTTGGAATTTCCTCTCCCTCTCTCTCTGCCCGTCCCCTGTTCATGCACGCATGTTGTCTCTCTCTTTCTCTCAAAAGAAATTAAATAATTAAAAAAAAAAAAAAGGTGGGGCGCCTAGCTAGGTGGCTCAGTCAATTAAGCGTCCGACTTTGGCACAGGTCATGATCCCGTCATTGGTGAGTTTGAGCCCCACATTGGACTTTCTGCTGTCAGTGCAGAGCCTGCTTTGGATCCTCTGTCTCCCTCTCTCTCTCTGCCCCTCCCCTGCTTTCTCTCCCTAAAATAAAATAAAACATTAAAAAATAATAATAAAGGTGACCAGAGAGAAGGACACTTGATATTTTGGAGATGTTGCAGTTACTAGGGTAGTGACCTGAAGAGTAAACTAGAGTGGAAGGCAAGATCATTGGAGAGGAGGTGAGAGAATTGGGAGGCCAGGTTAATAGTTGGAATACTTATATAGATATTTGAAATTACTGAGAATTAATATAGGAGTAGTATTGGAGATAGTGGCACTGAGCCAGGAGCTAAAATTCCTAGGGGGGAAAAAGCCGGATGTCAGCTAATCACTATAATAAGTAGAAATAATGCATGTATAGTCTGATAAAATGACGACATTAGATTTTAGAGAAGGAGGGACAGTTGTTGGCACCAGCACTGAGGAGCAGAGAGGACAATGTGAGATTGAGAGCAGAGTGAGACTGTAGGAGAAAAACCAGCCACCCAGCTAAGATGTCCTCACCGGAAGTGCTGTTGTCAGGGAAAAATGGTTAATTGAATCACACATGAGAAATCTTCGAATTTTTCCACAATTTTTACTTTTTCAAATCTACATTATAGGAATTGGTGTAGGTTCTCACTGGATAGGGAGACATTTTTATATTCTAGCTTCAGAAGTCATTTCTGCTATACTTTAAGTTGAGTAAGTTAACTTGTTTTCTCAGGATCCGGTTCAAGGGCAGAGAACATAGTTCCTATACAAATGGTGTGGGGGCATGTCCAGATTACACTGAAGAAGAGCATATGGGATGGGAAATGTTGTTCTATCTATCCTTGGAAAGTACAAGCTATACTAGATACTTACTAAAGAATTTGCCTGAAAAGTAAAAAATGCTTATGACATGATATCATAATAATGAAGAAAAATCTTCAAGTCCTTTTTCTCAAGATGGAGGTGTTCATGACACATCTGGAAAGATTAAAAAATTTCCAGCTATTTAACTTAGTTGGGAACCTCTACTTATTTTTTAAATTTCTAGATGACTAACAGTTTTCCACCCTGTGTAAGGGATGTGTCTGCAGAAATTGAATTTTTAAGAACCTGTAGGCACCCCACGTTAGTCCCACTAAACCCTTTTTTAGTTTATTTTTGAGAGAGAGAGCATGAGCAGGGGAGGGACAGAGAGGTGCGGGGCAGAGGATCCAAAGTGGTTCTGTGCTGACAGCAGAGAGCCCAATGAGGGGGCTTGAACACATGAACTGTGAGATCATGATGACCTGAGCTGAAGTTAGACGCTTGACCGACTAGAGCCCCCAGGTTCCCTGAATCCCTTTTTGACACATGTCACAAGCTTCCAACCTTTGCCTATATACTCACTATCCACTATATACACTACTCCTGTCTTGCATGTTTTCTTTTAGCACCTCTCCTTCCTTTTGAAAAATATTTCTTATAATTTCAAAAATAGTACTGTGATTTGTCATTTTAGGGGTTGGTGATGTTCAAAGATGTGGCTATAGATGTCTCTCAGGAGGAATGGGAATGCCTGAACCCTACGCAGAGGAGTTTGTACAAAGATGTGATGTTGGAGAACTATAGCAACTTGGTTTCACTGGGTAAAATTATCTGCCTCTTATAATTTAGAATGTGTTTCTTGGTTTCTTGTTTTCTGCTTTCTTTCCCATGCATTTTAGGGCTACTTTTCAAATAACTAGGTGACTTTTCTCTTTGCAGAGAAATGAGCACACCTAGATAGAGGTGCACATTCATTTTCCCTTTTCCCCATCCTTACACCTTCTTCTGGTACTTACAATTGACATTCTTCCTTGATAATTAAAGAACAGAATTGGAATTCTGTACCAGGAAAGCTTATGCTTAATTATTTAATATTAACTTAATATTAATTAATTATTAATTAGTTCAGTGGTCAAAGAAACCACTTCATCTTTTGTTTTCATTTGCACTGTACTAAACCTGCAGGTGCCCTAGCATAGGTTAAAACTAAATAGCTTTCCCAATTAATGTAGCAATGGGCTGCATCAAGAAGTATCACTTACTATTTAGTGCTCAAATGAACACTTCCATTTCCTACAACTAATGTGCTCTCTTTTAAACAATTTGCATTTGGGAGTTATAGTCTAAGAACTTTTCACATATCATTGAAAAATATCTGAAATAAGGATACTCAGGAAGCTGTTTTTTTTTTTTTTTTCCTCATAGCAAAGTAGGGACAGAAATCTTATCTAATTTAAGTAGCATTTTATCACCTATTTATTTGTGTTTTTTTTAATCTTGAGTGTACCTAAATATGAGTGTTTAATTTTTTCTTTTTTCTTCTGTAGACTTTATCAAGTGCCATGTTGTGCTATAGTTTATTTATTTTGATCAGTTCTGAATCATAGTATTTGGGTACTTTAATTTCCACTTCATCTCCATTTCTTTTCTTATAACCAGGACTTTCTATTTCTAAGCCGGCTGTGATCTCTTCATTAGAGCAAGGGAAGGAGCCCTGGATGGTTGTGAGGGAAGTGACAGGAGAACAGTGCCCAGGTGAGTGAGCAATGATCAGGAAGCAGGAAGATGTTCCAAGGAGTAGGCCAAGTGGTCAGAATGTTACGCTGGGAAAGTTATTTTAGACACATTAGGGAAAATCTGATTTCAAAACTAATTACAGGGGTGCCTGGGTGGCTCAGTCGGTTAAGCGTCCGACTTCGGCTCAGGTCATGATCTCGCGGTCCGTGGGTTCGAGCCCTGCGTCGGGCTCTGTGCTGACAGCTCAGAGCCTGGAGCCTGTTTCAGATTCTGTGTCTCCCTCTTTCTCTGATCCTCCCCTGTTCATGCTCTCTCTCTCTCTCTGTCTCAAAAATAAATAAATGTTAAAAAAAATTAAAAAAAAACCTAATTACAGCATTATGTAAACAGTGTAGTAGTACTGGCATAAAGACAGACATATAGATCAGTGGAATAGAATAGAAAGTCTGGAAATAAACCCTCAGCCATATGACCAGATGATTTCAGACAAGGGTACCAAGACCATTCAGTGGGGGAAAGGACTGTATCATTAACAAATGGTGTAAGGAAAACTGGATATCCGCATGCCAAAGAATAAAGTTGGATCCATACCTTATACCATATATAAAAATTAACTCAAAATGGATCAAAGAACTAAATGTAAGACCCAAAACTAGAAGAGAACTTAGGGAAAAAGTTTCATGACATTGGATTTGGCAGTGATTTCTGGGATATGACACCAAGCAAGGTATAGATAACCAAATCAAAAATAGAGAAATGGGAGTACACCAGACTTAAAAACTTCTGTTCATCAAAGGACACAATCAATAGAGTGTTTATTAATTTTTAAAAATGCCTATGAGTTGCTTTACTGGGTGACAAGAATACCTTTTTTTATGTGTTAACAGTAGTGGATCAAGAACTATGTTCTAATGTTATAGTAGGAAAAATTAAGATTGATTAGAAATTGGTAAAGTTAAAGAAAATTGCATTGAGGAAGTAGAGATGGCAGAGGGATGACTGGGAAAGAAGGAGGTCATCTAGGAAAGTGTAGGGTCCTGGAGGCCAAGGGCAGGTCCATTCTACACATTAGAGGTCTTTGATGATATCTGCGATTCAGTATAAATGCTCCAGAACTGTGAGAGAGTATATTTCTCTTGTTTTAGGCCACATCAGCTTTGTTCTTTGTTATATCAGCTCTAAGAAACTAATATGGAGGGAATCATGGAAAAGTGATACCTACTCTCCTAAATGTTTTGTTTTTCTTTAAAGTGTCATTCTTCTATCAGTTTTTGATGCCTGGCCATGCCTTTTTTTGGTATGACCAGTGCCTTGTTGTATCCTAGATATTTCAGTTATTATGTTAAGAGAGACTTTTTTCTTTTAATTTTTTTAACCTTTATTTATTTTTGAGAGAGAAGATAGCGCAAGCAGGGGAGGAACAGAGAGAGAAGGAGACACGGATCCAAAGCAGGCTCCAGGCTCCTAGCTGTCAGCACAGAGCCCAACGTGGGGCTTGAACTCACAAATCATGAGATCATGACCTGAGCCAAAGTTGGATGCTTAACCGACTGAGCCACCCAGGCACCCCAAGAGAGTCTTGAGTCTACTTGAATCTATTGAAATCTCCTATGTTAGCAGGAAGTCATGCTGTTAGGTTTAGTGCATATATCTGGCCTACTTTTGTAGTCTTTAGTTCTAATGGCAGCTTAGTTTTCAGAGCCCTTTCAATACTATTCTGATATGCTTTATATTCTGGTACTGCTGGGACTCCTGCTCAATGGTGATACCTGCAGAGACAGAAAGCTACTGTGGATCCCCAGTGTAGCTGGGCTACCTTGTGTGGGATGAGGGAGGCAGAAGCCATTGAGATACATTGAGCTTCACTGAGATACAGAAGCCACTGGGCATGGATTTCCTTATGTCACTGGGCAGAGGACACAGGGAGATGCAACACTCTGCTAATAGTACCTTTCTGGGTGAATCAGTCTGTCAGCCAGTGCCCTGGTTGTGAAGTGGGAGCTTGTACATCAAGAGACTTTTCTCTTGCTGTTGTTAGTGGTAGATCGGTCACTGAGAATTCTTGCCGCTTCTGCAGCCAGCTGATGAAACTGTTGCTAGGATCTAGGTTGTGGAGCAAGTGCTAGGAATCCCACTAAGTCTATTGGGCTTCCCTGCTCCTGGTCTTTTGGCTAGATAGAGTAGCTTTCTCTTGGTGTGTGTATGCGCACGCACACCTGTTATTGGTTGCAGGCCTGCTGTCCAGTGCTCATTATGGGGGTATATGAGAGATAAAAAGAAAACCCAGGGAAAAACCTCCTGGGATGATCGTAAAATAAGAGGATCCTAAGCTCACCTTGTCCCACAGATACACCTAGGTAACACCCACATCAGTGTGAATAACCCAGAGAATGACCTGAAGACTGCCAAAACAGACTGTCCACAGCTAAGTGTAGGGAAGCCACCACATTGAAAAGGATGGGAAGGGCGAAGATGTGGGCAGGAGCTAAACTGACCTGCAAGACTGTCTGCTGGAGGGAGGGACACCACAGGCAATGACAAGGAAGAGGAGCAGACCCCACCCTAGGCATCCTGGGCATGGGAGACCCACAACTGGGAAGATGAGTCTCCATAATATTTGGCTTTGAAAGCCAGAGGGGCTTAACTTCACAAGTTCTTAAATCAGTGGCACCTAACACCTGGAACTTTAAAAATTCAGCAGGCTCAACTCTGGGAGAGCAAGGACAGTGATAGGAAACTGAATCCCTACCCTTAAAGAGACAGCATAACAAACAGCCCTGGTGAGACATAGCATAGAAGCAGCAATTTGAAAAACACCTTGGATACATAGGAGGATTTATTTGCTAATCTCAGAATGTGTGTTGGAGGGGCAGGGACCTATGGGAGACTTCTCCAAGAACAAAAGAGCTGGTGGGCACCGTTTCCCTCCCTGACTCCCAGCAGAGATACTTGCAAGAACCAGCACAGTATGCACACTCTCCACCTACTTTGCCAAGGACAGTATGCCCTGTCCCTTGCTAACAGTGGACTTGCCCTCAGCTGTTCTCTAGAGTAGCTACAGGTCCTCTTCCACTGCAGACCAGTGCAAACCTTGCTCACACTGCATGCCTTCCCCCATGTTCTCCTATGGATCTTGCCCCTCCAACCTGGCCTGGCAGGAGTTCTCCAAAGTGGGACCACAAGCGTGACTGTAAGTACCTCCAACAGGGGCCAGCACCACTTCAAAGTGACTCCTGCCCTGGGAACGGGAAGATAACCACACACACCAGTTCGAACTTGGGCCCAGCAGTGGGTGGGGGGCTGACATCTGGTCTGACTGCTGGCCCTGCCCACCAATGAAAGCCTCTCAGGAAATAACACAAAGAGAGTGTCTTGAAGTTTGGTGCTACTGCATCTCTGGCAAACCCTCAAGCCCAAAACAGCCCCAGACTGGCCCACTAACAACACAGGCACCAAGCTCTGCTCAGAACAGACAAAGCCCACTAACAACACAGGCGCCAAGATCTGCTCAGAACAGGCAAAGAGAACCTTTGCAGATGACTAGACTGGAGGTAAATGTGGCTCAGCCACAGCAATAGGATACATGTGACACACATAGGAGACACCCGTAAAGTGCCAGATTCTGGTAAACTGAGGATACTACACTGAGGGAACAACAGGACCTCATTATAAGGCCACCACTTTCTGGCACCTAGGTGGCTCAGTCAGTTAAGCGTCTGACTCTTGATTTTGGCTTAGGCCACGATCTCATAGGTTCATGAATTCAAGCCCTGCACTGGACTGTGTGCTGGCAGCGTGGAGCCTGCTTGGGATTCTCTCTCTCCCCATCCTCTGCTCATGTTCTCTCTCTTTCAAAATAAATGAATGAACATGAAAAAAAATAAGCCCCCACTTTCAAGAGGAGACATGGCTGACTTTCCTAACACATAGAAACAGACACAGAGAGCTAGGGGAATATGTCCCACTTAAAAGAACAGGACAAAAATCACAGCAAGAGACATGAGTGAAATGGAGATAAGTAATACGCCTGATAGAGAATTTAAAGTAATGGTCATGGGGTGCTTGGGTGGCTCAGTTGGTTGAGCATTCGACTTCAGCTCAGGTCATAATCTCACTGTTCTGGAGTTCAAGCCCCAAGTCGGGCTCTGTGCTGACAGCTCAGAGCCTGGAGCCTGTTTCAGATTCTGTGTCTCTCCCTCTGTCTCTGCCCCTCCCCCGCTCATGTTCTGTCTCTCTCAAAAATAAACATTAAAATTTTTTTTGAAGTAATGGTCATAAAGATAATCACTGGACTTGTGAAAAGAGTGGATGGAGGAACTCAGACCCTCAATAAAGAGATAGAAAACATTTATTTTATTTTTTTTTTTTCTTTTTTTTTTTTTTTTTTTAAATTTTTTTTTCAACGTTTTTTATTTATTTTTGGGACAGAGAGAGACAGAGCATGAACGGGGGAGGGGCAGAGAGAGAGGGAGACACAGAATCGGAAACAGGCTCCAGGCTCCGAGCCATCAGCCCAGAGCCTGACGCGGGGCTCAAACTCACGGACCGCGAGATGGTGACCTGGCTGAAGTCGGACGCTTAACCGACTGCGCCACCCAGGCGCCCCGATAGAAAACATTTAAAAAGAACCAATCGGAGATGAAGAACTCAACTTAGATTAATAATACACTACATAGAGTAAATAGTAGACTAGAGGAAGCAGAAGAATGGATCAATGACCTAGAGGACAGAATAATGGAAAGCAATTAAGCTGAACAGGAGAAAGAAAAAAGAATAATAAAAAATGAAAATAGATTAAGGGAACTCAGTAATACCATCAAGCATAATAATATTCACATTGCAGGGATCCCAGAAGAAGAGAGGATAAAAGGAGAAAATGTATCTGAGGAGAAAATAGCTGATTTCAACATACACAACAAAGTTGTAGTAACCAAAACATTATGGTCCTGACACAAAATTAGACACATAGATCAATGGAACAGAATAGAAAATCCAGACAAACCCACAATTATATGGTCAATTTATCTAGGACAAAGGAAGCACACATACCCAATGAGAAAAAGACCATCTCTGCAACAAACGGTGTTGGGAAAACTGGACAGCTACATGCAAAAGAATGAAACTGGACTGCTTTCTTACATCATACACATGAATAAATTCAAAATGGGTTAAAGACCTAAAAATGAGACCTGAAACCATAAAAATCCTAGAAGAGAACACAGGCAGTAATTTCTCTGACATTGGCCATGGCAGCATTTTTCTAGATATGTCGCCTGATGCAAGAGAAATAAACTATTGGGACTTCATCAAAGTAAAAAGCTTCTACACAGCAAAGGAAACAATCAACAAAACTAAAAGACAATCTACTGAAATTTGCAAATGACATATCCAATAAAGGGCTAGTATCCAAAATATGTAAAGAACTAATACAACTCAACACCCAAAACCAAATTATCCAATTAAAAATTGGGAAGAAGACATGAATAGACATTTCTTCAAAAAAGACATACAGATGGCCAACAGACACTTGAAAAGATGTTCACCATTACTGATCATCAGGGAAATGCAATTCAAAACCACAATGAGATTGATACCACCTCACACCTATCAGAATGGCTAAAATCTAAAACAAGAAACAAGTGTTAGGATTTGGAGACAAAGGAACCCTCCTGGTGGGGGTGCACACTGGTACAGCCACTGTGGAAAGCAGTATGAAATTTCCTCAAAAAATTAGAAATAGAATTCCCATATGATCCAGTAATTACACTACTGGGTGTTTACACAAGGAATATGAAAACACTAATATGAAAAGATATATGTACATATATGCAATATGTATATTGCAGCATTATTTACAATAGCCAGGATATGGAAGCAAACCAAGTGTCCATCAATAGATGAATTGATGAAGATGTGGTATATATATACTATGGAATATTACTCAGCCACAAAAAAGAATGAAATCTTGCCAGTTGCAACAACATGGATAGATCTAGAGGGTATAATGCTAAATGAAATAGAGAAAAACAAATATATGATTGCATTCATATGTGGAATTTAAGAAACAAAACAAAGAAAAAAAGATCCAAAAAACACTCTTAAATACAGAGAACAAACTGATGGTTACCAGAGGGGAGGTGAGAGGGAGGATGGCTGAAATAGGTGAAGGGGATTAATCGTACACTTAATTGTGATGAGCAGCAAGTGATATATAGAATTGTTGAATCCCTGTATTGTACGCTTAAAACAAATTTAACATTCTGTGTTAATTTTAGTGGATTTAAAAAATAAACAGGAAAAAAACAAGAAAACCCAGAGAACTTACCATGTGGTAGTTCCTCAAGGCCAGAGAATCCAAATCAGTAAACCCTCTTCCTTTCAGCTCTCAGAATTATTTTATTGCTGTGTGATAGTTAATTTCTAGGGTTTTTAGTTTTATTTAAGGGAGAAGCAGGAAAGAGTGAGTCTACACTATCTTTGTAATTGAGATTTTAAATCTTTTCAGAATGAACTTTAAATATGCATTTTCTGTGATATTTGCTTTGATTTCTTTAAGGAGGTGGGATATCATAAAGACAGTGTGTATGTGGAGTACTTCTGGATTTTTTTTTTTCTTTTTTTAAGTGTATTAGAGAGAGAGAGAGCATGGGGCAGGGGCAAAGACAGAGGAAGAGAGAGAATCCCAAGCAGGCTCTGTGCTGTCAGCACAGAGCCCTTTGCAGGGCTTGATCCTACGAACCATGGGATCGTGACTTGAGCTGAAATCACAAGTCTGATCCTTAACTGATTGAGCCACTCAGGCATCCTTGGAGTACTTCATTTTTACTTTGCCACCACCACCACCACCAATCTTTTTCTAGTAGCATGTTTGTTTGTATTTTTTTGCTTTTTCTTAAATAATTGTCATTGTGTGGTCTTTCCAAAACAACTTAGTGAAACAACCAGTTTTCATATTCACTTCATCTATTGGTATCAACAGGGAGGAGAACAAATAAAGCTGACTTCTGGCAGGCATACACCTTGGCTGTTGTGATCATCTTGGATCTTGGATAAGCTTTATAGTTTTTCCTTTAATTTGTAGGTCTTTAATGCATTTAGAGTTTGTTTATTTATGGTGTATGGTAGGGGACCAGAGTAATTTTCTTTATATCTATAGCTAGTTCTAATATCATTTATTAAATTATTCTTTCATCATTGATCTGTAATTCTTCCTATGTGAGTCTGCCTCTGGTCTTTCTATGGGTCAAGGGCTGTGTAAATACCACATTGTCTTAATTTTTAAGTCTTTATGATGTCTTTATCATAGGTAGGATAAATGCTCTGACTTTGTTCTTTAGTAGTATTTTGGCTGTTAAACTTTGTTTTTCCAAATATGTTTTTGAATCAGTTTTTAAAGCTCCTCAAGCAACATCGTAGGGGTTTTATTAGATTGTATTGAATCTCTCTGGTCTCCAGGTCTCTGTTTTCTCTTACTTGATTTCAGCTATCCTAGTCTCCTTGCTGTTTCTCTAATAAGCCAATGTAACTTTCGTTTTATGGACTTGCTATATTCATTGCATGGATTGCTCTTTCCCCAGATAGCCATCACTGTCTTCTCTCCTACAGTTTTTTTTTCCCCTTCAAATGTCACTGAAGTAAGGCTTTTCTGACTACTATAAAATTACACCCCACTTCCATAATTTGGAACTATATCTCTTTCCTTCTTAATGTATTTTTCTGTAGCCTTTTTTTTTTCCATCTGACACACTGATTCATTTAGTAATCATTTATTGGATGTTATTCTACTAGAATGTAACTCTATGAGGGGATGGCTTTCCTTCTGTAATGATGTCCCTGTTTTCACTTGTAATGTTGGTTATTTGTACTGTCTCTCTTTTATAAGATAGAAATTTATTTTAAATTAATTTTAGACTTAAGAGATGCAAGAATAGCAAAAGAGCTCCCATATGCCATTCACCTAGATTCACCACTTGTTAATATTTTGCCATATTTGCTTTATTATTTCATTTCTGTTAAGTCTCATTACCCTGAACAGTTAAGCTTATCTTTTCTGAGAATGAATATATTCTCTTACATTTCATAAATTCAGGAAATTTTACATTGATGCAAACTATTACCTCATATATTGTCTGTATTCATATTCACTAATTATCCCAATATTGTTTTGTTCACTTGATTTGGGATTTTACATTACATTTCTCTTCACTTTAATCTGAAAAGTTCCTCAACCTTTCTTTGTATTTCATGACATTGGTACTTTTGAAGAACATGGACCAGTTTATAGAATGTCCTTCCCCTTATTGAATTCAGGTTATACATTCTTGGCACAATTATTGCATTAGTGGTATATCCTTCTCAGTGTATCATTAAGGAGGCATATAATGTCGTTCTGTCCCATTGTTGGTGACGTTAGCTTTGATCACTTGGTTTGGCTGGTGTTTGCCACATTTCTCCACTGTATTTTTTTTTTTTTTTTTTTTTTTTTTTGTAGTACACATGTAATCTGTAAGGAAGATAGTCTATTTTTCTTGATCAGTCTTGCTGGAATCCTCTCTATTTTATATTTGTTTTTGTTTCATTTATTCTGCTCCATCTTTATTTTTTCCTTTATTCTATTTTTGGGGGTTTTAGTTTGCGATTCTTCTTCTAGCCTCTTGAGATACATGTTTAGATGATTCATTTATTTTTTTTTTTCAGGGACTTTTTATTTATTTATTTGCTTATTTATTTATTTGTCTGTCACCTATCTGCTTATCTTTTTATTTACTTTCAGAGAACCCGCTGTTAAATCTTCACCAGCACACCACTGCCCCTGGGGTTGCAGGATGTGGATGATTCATTTTAATGATTTCTTTTTTCTATTTGCATTTAAGGCCATAAGTTTGCTGCTACATACAGCTTTAGTTGTACCCTACAAATTTTTATCAGAGAGGTAGATAGAAAACAGAGAATATAGAACCTTATAGATCATTATAAGGATCTTTTTTTCCTAAATGTCATGGGAAACTATTAAAGGGATTTGAAAGCAAAAGTTATATGAAATCATTCAGATATGTTGTGCTTAGTGGAACAAGAAAGTAAGCAGGTGACCAATTTGAGAGCGACTGCAGTAGTAAAATAGTGGTAGCTCAGACTGTGATAGAAATGATAGTAATAACTGATCAGAAGTTATTATACATATTAAAGAATAAGTTGACCATGCTTGCTAATGGATTGTAAGTTTGATAAGAATTAAAGAACTAGGCCTTTGGCTTAACGTATTGGTAAAAAAGGTGGTTGCATTTACTGAGTTTAAGCTAGTGTAATGAAAAAAGGGAGAATTGAAAGTTCTCTCTGGACAAGTTATGATTGAAACAGTTATTACATAGTATTTGAAGATTTCAAGTAGGCAGTTAGATTAATGTGGAACTCAGGGATAAGATAAAAGCTAGAAGTATATACAAAAGAACACATAAAATAAAAAGTTAACCTATGGAATAGGAGAAAACATTTATAAATCATATATCTGACAAGGGATTAATATTCAGAATGTATAAAGAAATTCTACAACTCAACATCAAAGAAACTGAACAACTCAATTAAAAAGGGGGGAAAGGATTTTAATAGACATTTCTTCAAAGAAGATAAATAAATGGCCAGCAAACAGTATGTGAAACAGTATGATCGTTCCTCAAAAAAAAATCAAAAATAGAATTACTAAATGATCTAGCAGTTCCACTTCTGGATATATAACCAACAGAATTGAAAGCAGCAGCTTTCAATCATTCAGAAATCATTCATTTTAATCATTCATTTTAATGATTTCTTTTTAACGAATGATTTCAATGCTTCAGATTGTGTCTCCCTCCCTCTCTCTTTGCCCCTCCCCCACTCATGCTTTTTTATTTGTATACCCATGTTTTTAGCAGCATTATGTACAATAGCCAAAGGTTGGAAGCAGCCTAGGTGTTCATCAACAGATGAGTGGATCAACAAGGTGTGTGTGTGTGTGTGTACACACATATATAATGTAATGTTATTCAGCCTTAAAAGGGAAGTATTCTGACACACACTACAACATGGATTGGCATGTTGAGGACATTATGCTAAGTGAAATAAACCAGTCACAAAAAGATACTGTATGATTTCACTGATATGTAGTATCCAGAGTAATCAAATCCATAGAAACAGAAGTAGAATGGTGGGTGCCAGGAACTGGGGGAGGAAAGGGTGGAGAGGAGTTATTAGTAAGCTCAGAGTTTCAGTTCTGCAAGTTGAAAAAGTTCTGGAGATTGGTTGTACAAAAATGTGAACATACTTAACACTACTGAATTATATACTTAAAAATAGTTAAGATGTTAAATTTTATGTTATGTGTATTTTGCCACAATCAAAATTTTAGAGTTATAGGGCCACCTGGATGGCTCAATCGGTTGAGTGGCCAACTTTGGCTCAGGTCATGATCTCACGGTTTGTGGGTTTGAGCCCTACATCGAGCTCGCTGCTGTCAGCATGAAGCCCACTTCAGATCCTCTGTCCCCCTCTCTCTGCCCCTCCCCTACTTGCGCTCTCAAAGATAAAGAATTTTTTTTAATCTAGAGTTATAAATTTAAGATTTAGGAGTATATGACTAGAATTTAAGCCAGACCTGTTACAGGGAAAGAGTATATAGATTGATGGCTAGCCAGAGCCTGGGTTCTGGGACATTCTGATAGTTAGAGGGCAGGTAGTAAATGCATTAAGGGGAACTGAATACAAAGAGAAAGGTAGGAAGATAACTAGGAGAATATGGCATATAGGAAGCTAAGGGATTGATCATTTGTGTCAAATACTGCTAATGAGTCAAGTAGAGTGATGACTAGCACTAGAGCACTGATTTTGGCAAAGAGATTTTGTTAGTGACTTTAGCTAGAAATTTTTCAACATAATTATGGGAGTTGAGATATTTATTGGAGTGGATTACAGAGAAAGGTAGGCAGTACTGTCTTTTCAGTAAATATATGAAAAACTAGGCTTCTAGGGGCACCTGGGTGGCGTAGTCAGTTAAGCATTCGATTTTGGCTCACATCATGGTCTCATGGCTCATGAGTTTGAGCCCTGCGTCAGGCACTGTGCTGACAGCTCAGAGCCTGGAGCCTGCTTCAGACTCTGTGTCTCCCTCCCTCTCTCTTTGCCCCTCCCCCACTCGTGCTCTGTCTCTCTCCTTCAAAAATAAACGTTAAAAAAATTTTTTTAAATAAAAAAACAACAGCAACAAAGAAACTAGGCATCTTGATTCCTATCTCACATCATAAAATGTAATGTAGGTAGATTATAGATCTACATATGAAAAGTAAAATAATAAAAGCTTCTAGAATACAGTATTTTTCATGACCTTGGGATTAGACTGCCTTAAAATTGAGAACTTCTGTACATCAAAACATACTATTAAGAGAGTGAAAGTGCCAGCCCCAGAGTGTGAGAAGATATTTGCAATATGTTGGTTGTATTCAGAATATATTAAGAATTCCTACAAAGAAAACAATACAACCCAGAAACAACTCAAGTCACCCTTGACTGATGAATGGATAAGCAATATATGGTATATCTATACAATGAAATATTACTTGGCCATAAAAAAGGAATGAAGTACTGGTTGATCCTTGAAAACATTATACAGAGTGAAAAAAGACCCAAAAGGTCACATATTGGATGATTCCATTTGTATGAAATGTCAGAATAGATTCATAGAGACACAAAGCAGATTAGTGGTTGCCAAGGGCTGGGAAGAATAGGGGAATAGGAAATGACCATGGGCATGGGGTTCTTCTTGGCATGATGAGAGTTTTCCGGAATTAGTGATCTGATGGTTATACAACAGTGAGAATGTATTAAAAGTTACTGAATTGTATACTTCAAAATGGTGAAACTGGTAGATTTTATGTTATATGAATTTTACCACACACACACACACACACACGCACACACACACACATACAGTCAGTAAAAATGGACAAAAGACCTGAGTTGGCATTTATTCAACGCTTTTTTTTTTTTTATTTTTATTTATTTTTGGGACAGAGAGAGACAGAGCATGAACGGGGGAGGGGCAGAGAGAGAGGGAGACACAGAATCGGAAACAGGCTCCAGGCTCCGAGCCATCAGCCCAGAGCCCGACGCGGGGCTCGAACTCACGGACCGCGAGATGGTGACCTGGCTGAAGTCGGACGCTTAACCGACTGCGCCACCCAGGCGCCCCAAGCATTTATTAAAAGAGATATCCAGGGGCGCCTGGGTGGCGCAGTGGGTTAAGCGTCCGACTTCAGCCAGGTCACCATCTCGCGGTCCGTGAGTTCGAGCCCCGCGTCGGGCTCTGGGCTGATGGCTCGGAGCCTGGAGCCTGTTTCCGATTCTGTGTCTCCCTCTCTCTCTGCCCCTCCCCCGTTCATGCTCTGTCTCTCTCTGTCCCAAAAATAAATAAAAAAACGTTGAAAAAAAAATTAAAAAAAAAAAAAAGAGATATCCAATTGGCCAATAAACATATGAAAAAGTGCTCAACCTCACAAGTCATCAGGGAAATTGCAAATTAAACCACAATGCAGTATCATGACATATCTGCCAGGATGCCTGAATATAAGATTGACAATAACAAGTGTTGGGGAGGATGTGAGGAACTGGAACTCTTTTCCAGTTAGATGGGAAAATGAGGAAACTATTGGATAATGTCAACTAAAGCTGAACAAATGCATATTCTGTGTGCAACAATTTCACTCATAAATGTATACATCTAGCAGAAAGGAGTCCTATTTCCACCAAAAGAAATGTACAAGAATGTTCATAGCCGTACTGATCATAATAACCAACAATTGAAAGCAACCCATATGTCCATCATTAGGAAAATGAAAAAATAAATTGTGTTAGAATAGAATGCTTTATATAGCTGTCAGTCTTAAGCTTTTTCTTCTGAAACAGCCTCTGAAAAGCTCTAAGATAGGAAAGACTTTGGAATGTCCTAATTGTTGAAAGGAGATTAATGTTGTAGTACATGGATAAAAGGGAAAAGGACTCAAAATGAGGTCTTCTAAGTAGGCAGAGGCCCTGTGTTCTCATGGTAAAAAATTGGATTTTTAAATTTCAGTTCAATAGGAAGCTACATTAGTTTGGTTATAGGTTTGGCTACATGTGACAGAGACTCAAAAATAATAATGGCTTAAACCATATGGGTTAATTTTCTTTTGCATTAAAGTCCAGGCTGGAGGGGAAGCTCTGCTCTGCAAAACCATCATGTGACATGACACCACATCCACAGTGGAGACTAAGGAAATGGGAGAATAGAGGATATAGGACATGGGCCAGCTGGCTGTTAAAGTTTCAGAAGCTACTATTTGATACTTATGCTTTTTTTTTTTTTTTTTTTAAAGGCAGAATCCAGTTACATGGCATATTCTCCTGCAAAAGAGCCTGGGAAATGCAGTGTTTATATTGGGCAACCTTGTTCTCAACTAAAAACCATTGGTTCAATCCATATATAAAAGGGGAATAATAGACATTTGGGGACAATTAGCAGTCTCCATCTCATAATCCCTTGGCCTGGTGGAAAGTGTTAAACATACTCTCTTGTAGATTCTGATTCAGTTGATCTCATTCTGAAACCAACTCTGGTAGATATGGATTCATTTGATCTAGAATGTTTCCTAAACATCTATAATTGCAGCAAACTCTGAGGTAGATCAAAATTTCAGAACAACTGGGTCACCCGGCTGGCTCAGTTGGTGAAACGTGTAACTCCTGGTCTTGGGGTTGTGGGTTTGAGCCCCATGCTGGGTGTAGAGATTGCTTAAAAATAAAATCTTAAAAAAAAAAATTCAGAACTATTGACTTGATTTGTTAATTAACTCCCTCACTTTCTCTTCTGAGCTCTCATTTCTCTGTGTTCTCCTTACTGTTTTTTTTTTCATTCAGTTGCATGATGATATTTTAGAGTTCTCCAAGACTCATCTTTTACGTGAATTATTTCCAATTATCTCTCTTTGCTACCATATATATTTTCTTTTCTGACACAAAACCAGCAATTAAAGTGTGTTTCTTATCTTTCAGACTTGGTGTCCAGGTGTGAGGCCAAGAAGTTATCTCCAAAAGACATTTATGAGACAGAGTCATCCCAAAGGGCTATCATGGAAGACTTTAAAAGTCATAATCCTGAGAAATCCATTTTCAGAGATATTTGGGAATGCAATACTCAGTTTGAAAGACAACAGGAACAAGAGGGCTATTTCAGGCAATTTGTTATCAACCATGAACATATGCCTATATTTAACCAACATTCTTTACTAACTCAGGAATTTTATAATAGAGAGAAAATCTTTGGATGTAAAGAATGTAGAAAAAACTTCAGTTACCACTTATTTTTTAGTGATCACAGAAGAGCTCATTCTAAAGAAAAACTGTCTGAATGTAAGGAATGTGCAGAAATTCTTAATATATCATATCTTACTAAACAGAGAATTCAAAATAGTAACAAGTGCAATGAATGTAAGGAATGTTGGAGAGCTTTTATTCATTGTTCACAACTTAAGCAACACCTGAGAATCCATAATGGCGAAAAACGCTATGAATGTAAAGAATGTGGGAAGGCCTTTAATTATGGCTCAGAACTTATTCTGCATCAGAGAATTCACACTGGTGAAAAACCTTATGAATGTAAAGAATGTGGGAAGGCCTTTAGGCAGCGATCACAGCTTACTCAACATCAGAGACTTCATACTGGTGAAAAACCTTATGAATGTAAGCAATGTGGGAAGGCTTTTATTCGTGGCTTTCAACTTACTGAACATCTACGACTCCATACTGGTGAGAAACCCTATGAATGTAAAGAATGTGGAAAGACTTTTAGGCATCGCTCACACCTTACCATACATCAGAGAATTCATACTGGTGAGAAACCCTATCAATGTAGAGAATGTGGAAAGGCCTTTAGCTATCACTCAAGCTTCTCTCACCATCAGAAAATTCATTCTGGCAAAAAACCTTATGAATGTAGTGAATGTGGGAAGGCCTTTTGTGATGGCTTACAACTTACCCTGCATCAGAGGATTCATACCGGTGAGAAACCCTATGAGTGCAAGGAATGTGGGAAGACTTTTAGACAGTGCTCACACCTCAAAAGACATCAGAGAATTCATACTGGTGAGAAACCTCATGAATGTATGATATGTGGTAAGGCCTTTAGACTTCATTCACACCTTATTCAACATCAGAGAATACATACTGGTGAGAAGCCCTATGAATGTAAGGAATGTGGAAAGACCTTTAGCTATCATTCAAGCTTTTCACACCATCAGAGAATTCATTCTGGGAAGAAACCTTATGACTGTGGAAAGGCTTTTAATCATGGCTTGCAATTTAATATACATCAGACACTTCATACTGTTGAGATGCCAGTAAGGTTTCCTCTTCTCTCTCCCCATCCTAGTCTAGCATCATGAAATTATTTTTAGAAATTTACATTTTCTTTTTTTTTCTTCAAGATAAATGTTGGTAAAATAATGAATTTCATTAGTATTGATTTATTTCAATGATCCTTGAAAAAAAAAACTTCAAGCAGGGAAAATTGAAAAATTATTAACAAGTAAAAATTGCTCTAGTTCCAATGCTGTTTCTAAGTTATTATAATCAATATTGGAAATAAATTTTATAAATAGTGTTTTCACTGAAACCAGTGAAGTGGCAGAAATAAAATGAAAACAATTTATTCCCCTCCCACACATCTGTGAGAGCTACTATGTGTGTGTTGCTCCTTCCTGCTCAAACATACCTGCAAATATGGAGGGTTTATTGCATGTATATGGAAGATTTTACCACCTATAGTGACATATTTCACAGCAATTTCTTTTTGCACTTAAATAATTGTGGACTTTTTTTCCAGGTGAGTACATACAGATCTAACTTATTGTTTTTAAAGCTCCTGAATATTTCTGGTATAGGATGTATGTCCATATTTTAAGCCATTCCTTCCTATAGACATTTGATTGCTCTATTTCTTTTTCATCCCAAAGGATCATACAGTAAATATTCTTATCTCATCATTCTTTTATTTCCATTGGGTAGATTGCCAACCGTGAGAGTGTATGTAGTTTTGATGTTACATTAATTTTTTAGTTTAAAAATTTAGGTAATAAAAATACATGCTACAAAATTCAAAAGTTATCAAACAAGTAAAGTAAGAATTAAAGCTTTCTTAATACTTGATTCTATAGGACCAGCTGTCAGGTCTTTTGTATTCTTCCAGGGATTAAATTTTTTAAATTCTTTGGATGAAAGTGGATTAATCATAATCTTTGTTTCATGAAATTCTTATCGTTCCAAATTTAGCCCTCTTTCATTTCAGTATTTCCAAGGGATTTACAGACGTGCCAACTATCAATTTACTGCCTGTCTTCTCCAAATCCTTCATTGCCTGCAATCCTTCGCTGCAATATTGGAACTCTCTCTTTTGTTTATAACATTATTTATCTGAGTCCTCTGTCTCTTTGTTTTTGGTTAAGTCAGACTAGCTAATAGTTTTTCAACTATATATTTTCAAAGGGCCAACCCTTGGTTTTATTGATCTTTTCTATTGTCTTTTAAGTATCTTTCATTTATATCTGCTTTTATATCACTTCCTTCCTTATGCAAACTTTGGGCTTAGTTCTTTTTTCTAGTTTCTTGGGGTGTGAAGTTAGGTACTTAAGATTGTTTCCCCCTAATGTAGCTTTTATCCCTGTAAACTCCCCCATTAGAACTGCATTTATTATATCCCATATGTTTGTTTCCATTTTCATTTTTGTTAAGATATTGTCTGATTTCCATTTTGATTTCTGTTTTGATCAATTGGTTGTTCAGGAGTGTGTACTCCTGAATATGTATAATTTTCACATATTTGTGAAATTTTCCAGTTTTCCTCCTGTTAATGATTTGTAGTTTCATACCATTGTGGTCAAAAAAGTTACTTGATAGGATTTCAATCTTAAATGTGCTAAGACTTATCTTATAGCCTAACATACGATTTATGATGGAGAATGTTGTGTGTGTTCTTGAGAAGAATGTGTATTCTGCTGCTGTTGGGTGGAATATTCTGTGTATGTTCGTTAGTTCCATTTGGTCTAAAGTGTTATTCAAGTCCACTCTTTCCTTATTGATTTTCTGTCTGAAAAGAGCTACTGTTGAAAGTGGGATATTGAATTTCTCTGCTCTTTTTATTGCTATCTACTTCTCCCTTCAGATCTGTCAGTATTTGCTTCATATATTTAAATGCTCTGGTGTAGGATGCATATATATTTACAATTGTTATATTCTCTTTATGAATGATCACTTATATAATGACTTGTGACAGATTTTGACAAAAAGTCTATTTTTAGTGATATAACCACCCCTGCTCTCTTTTGGTGATCATTTGAACAGAATATCTTTTTCTGTCCTTTCACTTTTAGTCTATGTGTGTCCTAAAGCTAAAGTGATTCTCTTGTAGTCAGCATATTTTGGAATTCTTCGTCTCTGTCTCCCTGTCTCTCTCCCCCTCCCTCCTCCCTCCTCCCTCTCCCTCCTTCTCCTTCCTCTCCCTCCTCCCTCTCTTCTGCCTCCTCATTCTCCTTCTACTCCTCTTTCTCCTTTTTTTGGTCCATTCAACCACTCTATGGCCTTGATTGGAGAATTTAATTCTTTACAGTTAAAGCAATTATTGATAGGTAAGATCTTATTGCCATTCCATTCATTGTTTTCTGACTGCATTGTAGTTCCTTTGTTCCTTTCTTCGTCTCTTGCTGTCTTCCTTTGTGATTTGATGATTTTTTTTAAAATAGAAGTATGCTTTGGTTCCTTTCTCTCTTGTGTATTGACTATAGGTTTTTTCTCTTGGTTACTATGGGGCTTACATAAAACATCTTACAACCATAACAGTCTATTTTAAGGTAATAGCAATTTCAGTTGCATAAAAATTCTCTGCTTTTACCTCTGCCCTCCCCCTAAGTTTTATTATATTGATGTCATATTTTATGTCTTTTTATATTGCATATCAAGAAATTACAGTAGCTAGTTATTTTTAATATATTTTGTTTTTTTTAACTTTTATACTCAAACATGATTTATGCACTACTTTTGCAATATTATTGTGAATTTGACTATTTACCTTTTCCAGTGAGTTTTATACTTTCCTAAGATTTCATGTTGTCACTTAGTGTCCTTTCATTTCAACTTGAATTCCCTTTAGCATTTCTTTTAAGACAGGTCTAGTCGTGATGAACTACCATAGGTTTTGTCTGAGAATGTCTTAATCTTGTCTGTGTAGCTTGCCATATACATTTTAAGTTATCAAAATCTACTTTACCTGTGTATTAATTCCAGAGAGATACAGAAATGTTACCCATATATAGCTCTGTTTCTTGTTCTTCCATTTTGTGTTATTATACATATTATATCCTGTTATGAACCTAAACTTTATATTTTTTGTGTCTACTAAAGATGCTGAGTAAAGAAAAGAAGCAAAGTATATACTATGGAATTTGTTATATTAACCTTCTTATTTACCATTTCTGTTTCTCTTTGTTTCCAGTGGATCCAAATTAATATCTAGTATCATTTCTTTATTCTAATACAGCTTTGCTCCCACCTGCCTTCTTTGTGTTGTTTAATATAGTAATTTCTGTATGTTCTAGGTCTAACAATATAGTTATATTGTATACAGTTGTATAGGTATTGTGTAGTGTAAGTCCTGACAGTTTTTCTTCTTTAATAATGCAAGTGCCTGACTTAAACCAAGGCATCCACTTCAGAGATGGCTATCTCCAACACATTGCCAGCCACATGACTGGATAAAGAGCCAGGCCTCCCTTCTCTCAAGGCTTTTTAGGTTTAGAGATCTTGGTTGATTTCAATAACTGACCATTTGGGCTCCTTTTTTTTTTCTCTTCCTGCACTTCAGATTCCTGCTCTTATGTTCTAACCTCATCAATAAAGAGTAAGCCCCCTAAACCCTAGGCCTCCCACCTATGAGCCCTTAGTCAAACAATTAAAGTAAAACCCTTTACTTTCTGTCTCTCTCTCTCTGTGCAACCTCACTGTATGGCTCCAGATGTGCCGTGTAATTTTCAGGATTTGCAAATAATAAACGTTCTCTCTTTTTTTAAGTTTATTTATTTTTTAAGAGAGAGAGAAAGCAGGGGAGACAGAGAGTGAGGAAGACAGAGAATCCCAAGCAGGCTCCATGCTGTCAGCACAGAGCCCAATGTGGGACTTGAACTCATGAACCCATGAGATCACGTGCTTACCCAACAGAGCCACCCAGGTGCCCCATTGAGTGTTCTCTTTCAAAGTTTCCTGATGTTTATTGTTGAGGGCATCTTGCAATTATAGTAAGAACCACAAGGGTTAGTCCAGCCACAACATTCATTATCAATAGCATGGGACTGGCACAAACATTGTTTTATATATATATAATTGCTTTTTAGACCAAATAAGAGAATATGCATTTGTGATATCTTTTATAACATCATTACCTTTACTGGTGCTTTTTTGGTCACTTGTTTTCATTCTGAAGAACTTTCTTTAGTGTATTTTGTAAGGTGGGTCTGTTACCAACAGATTCTCTCAGTTTGATTTTGACTGGCATGTCTTTATTTCACCATTTTTTAAAGGCAACTTTACTTGCATATAAAATTTTTTGTATACACATCCCCCACCCACCCTCAACCCAACCAGAACTCCTCTCAGAACTTTGAATATGTCATCCCGTTGTTTTCTGGTCTGTGTTGTTTCTAATAAGAGATTTACTGTTCACTTTATTGGGGCTCGCTTGTAAGTGATGAGTCTTTCTGTTGCTTTCAAGATTTTCTTCTTGACTACCTTTTAGCAGTTTTACTATGAGGTCTTTGTGGATCTTTGCTTAGAGTTTCTTTAGCTTCTTGGATGTGTATATTAAAGTTTTTCAGTGAACTGGGAAATTTTCAGCCATTATTTCTTAAATATTTTTTTTCTGATTCTCTCCTTTACATGTATGTTGGCATTCTTAATGATGTCCTATATTTCTCTGAGGCTCTGTTCATTTTTCTTCATTCTTTTTTCTTTCTGTTCTTTGAATTACATAATCTCCATAATGATCATATTGATTCTTTTGCCAGCTCAGATTTGTTGAGTTCCTCAAGTTAGTTTTTCATTTTGGTTATTGCAGTCTTAAACTCCACAATTTCTATTTAGTTCTCTATAATTTTGATTTATTTATTAATGTTTGCTCTTTGATGAAGCATTGTCATCATATTTTCTTTTGCTTCTTTAATCATGGTTTCCTTCAGTTCTTGAACATAATTTTAATGGCTGCTTTGATGTCCTTTTCTGTTAAGTGAGATACTTGGGCCCTCTCACAGACAATTTCTATTGCTTGCTTTTTTCCTGTGTTTGGCTCATATTTTCCTGTTTCTTTGTATGTCTCATAATTTTTTGTTTAAAATTGACACTTGAGGTAATATATCTTGTTATATATTTTAGCAACTCTGGGTACTGATTTTTCCACCCTGGTTTCTGAACGTTGGTAATCTGTGGCCCTTAATCAAACCCAGAGTCTTTCTTGTTTGTTTGTTTGTTTGTTTGTTTGTTTGTTTTCCAGTGGGCTCACATCTATTGTGGGGCTTGAACTCATGACCTTGAGGTCAAGAGTCAGATGCTCTACTGACTGAGCCACCCAGGTGACCTGTTTCCTGTGTAATTCTACAGTTGGCTAATACGGTGATATTGTCTTACATTCTTTAAAGGGGTGGTCATAAAGCATTCAAGGCCACTTTTCATAAGGGACTGTGCCACAGAGTTCCATGAGTTTTTTGTTTTTTGTTTTGTAACTCTGAGGATCAGAATCTATTTTGCAGAGGCATAGGCTGCAGCACCAGCAAAGATATGTTATAGGATGTTAACCATCTGGTTTTAGGAGTATAGGCTTTAGCATGCCAAATGGTGATATGCTCTTCTTTCAAAGAAGCCATCACCCAGTGGTCCTGAATACTGCACAAGTTATCACTCTTTCTCCTGCATGCACTTTAGAATGAGTGTTCAGTGCCTGCTTAAAACACACAACTAATTGTCCCAGGGTAAGTTTCATTTCCCTGAGCCTAGCATTAGTAATGACTTATGCTGGAATTGAGACATATGATTCAATCTGAGGTAGAGATTTGGGCAAAGACACATGACCCAGGACTACTTTAAGGAGGGTCTGAATCTCATTTCTGTAAATGCCAGTTATCAAAACTTGTGATTTAGGTCAGTTAAATCTTTAACAGAGGTTTTGTAGGACTCAGAAAATACAGCACAAAGCGGGAAAACTCAAAGCACAAACTCTCAGACAGCAGCACAGATCAAACAGCATGCTTTCAAGTTAGCAACTCAAAATGCACAGTTGCCAAAAGGCAACAGAGCTTATTAGCAAACCCAAGCATAGAAGAAAGACCCCTGGTAGTGGCAGTTATTGCTTAGACACTGATCACTGTCTTAATTTTTGCAGCCACAGGACAGATGTGGGATATACCCCCAACTCAAAATTTTGTTTGGTTGTCAAGACTGATGTTGCCACACATGCACCAACAGAATATGGAAAGGTTTATTACTCATATAATGATATTTTCTGGGGAGAACAAAGCAGGATTCCAAGCAGGTCTCAAAATGGATTGAGAGATCAGGGAGGGGAGAGTGACTTGGGTTTTTATTGTGCTTAGGGGTGGGGCTGTGTAAGGGTTCCCATGAAGAGGCTGGGGTTTGTGTAGTTTGAACTTCCCACCGCACTAAAGGAAAGGACACACAACAGTCAAACACCAAAAATGGAATCATACCCTTTATTACACTGTATTATCTGTTACTTTGTAACAAGCTACCACAAACAGCAGCTTAGAGCAACACACAGTCATTCTATTACAGTTTCTGAGGTTCATGAATCTAAGCATAGCCTTGCTGGGTCCTCTACTTCAAGGTTTTTCATAAGGCTACAGTCAAGGAGCATGTGCCTGGCTTAGTTGGAAGAGTGTGCAACTGGATACCAGGGTTGTGAGTTTGAGCCCCACGTTGGGTGTAGAGATTACTTAAATAAAACTTAAACAAACAAACAAACAAACAAAAAAAAAAAACAACGAAAAAAAGGCTACAGTCAAGGTATGGATCAGGTTTTACCTGAAGGCACAACTGGGGAAGGATCACTTCCAAGCTCACATGGTTATTTGCAGGATTTAGTTCCTTATAGGCTATTAGGCTAAGGACCTCAGTTTCATACTGGTTGCTGGCCAGGATCCAATTTCAGTTCATTGCTGTCTGGGCTTCACCACTATGGCATCTTACTTCATCAAAGCCAGCAAGACACGGTCAATAAAGAGTCTTATAGCAAGAAAGAAGTTGTCTTTTGTAACTTCAATCATGGAAGTGACTTCCTGTGACCTTTGCCATATTCTGTTGGTTAGAAATAAGTTGATAAATCCACTCTCAAAGGAAGGGGATTACACAAAGGCATGCATATCAGGATCAGGGATCACTGAGGGACATTGTAGTCTTTCTGCCACAGGGACCTATGGCCATTTACTTGAGCAACTGTACATTGGAAAAAGGAAAATACTCATACATCTTGAAATCATTGTCTGACTTGACAGTGATACCCAGAGACCTAAAGCATTATCATAGTCCACATGTTAAAATAGTCTTATGTGGGTGTCAGGTAATAAGTTGATTCCTGACCAATGTCTAGTTTACAGGGGATCTGTTGGGTTCATAGATGATCTGGTGGCTCTTTTATGTATCCCTAAATTTACAATAAGTATTGACATTTTGGAGTTGAAGTTAATCCACATATGGGATCCTTGGCCTTTAGTGTTAGAGTTGCAGTGGAAAAAAACCAAGTGGAAACCTCTGAGATTATTCCTGTTCCCTCAAGCTACAATGGTAAATAAAAAATTGTATCACATCCCAGAGAGATGGTAGAGATTAGTCCCACCCTAAAGATCAAAAGGATGTAAGGTTAGTGGTCACTATTATACCTCAGTATCATATGTCTATTTTTTTAACTTGTTTTATTTTTTATTTTTTTAAATTTACATCCAAATTAGTTAGCATATAGTACAACAATGATTTCAGGAGTAGATTCCTTAGTGTCCCTTACCCATTTAGCCCACCCCCCCCCCACAACCCCTCCTATAACCTTCAGTTTGTTCTCCATATTTGAGTCTCTTCTGTTTTGTCCCTCTCCCTGTTTTTACTCATATGTCTGTTTTATATCCCAGTCTGTGAATGTAACTGCAAGCTCTACCAATTAGCAGCCTTTGGAAGTGATATTTTTGCTATAGCAGGTGTATAGTATACAGTGATTGATTTGAATGAGTTTATTCTTTTCTATCCCAATCACAAAAGAAAACCAAAAACAGTTTGCAAGTGACAGACAAAATATGTATTTATGATTTTGCCACCTCTGTCAAAATATAACAGGAGATTTGGACATTCACAGTAATTAATTTCATTGATGAAATCAATCTAATAAGACAGCATGGGGGAAGGATGTCATGCACATTGGAAGCCTTGTTAAGACACATGTTCCTCAGAGGATGAGAGAAGAACCTATAAAGATTCAGAGACCTTCCACTTAGTAAAGTAAAAGAAATTGCTCTATTTGTGTCCTCTACTACTGAGAAGAAAGTATGCTTCCAGGCAAAATTCTTTGTGCTATGAAAGCAACACATTCAACATTTTAGAATACCCATATACAGAGTGGCAAAGAATGCTATCAGCTTTGAGTGGGTCCTAACATAGTAAAGGGCTCTGTAGCATGTCCTAGCTGAAGTACAATCAGTGCTTCCACTGGAGCTACGTGATCTGAAATAACTGTACTGTTGGGAGATATGACTGATGAAAATGATGCAGTGTGGAGTTCATGGCAAGCCGTAATCAGAGCAGGATGAGCAAGAGTATGTCATCCAAAGCAGATAATTACAGTTTTTGAAAATAAGCTCCTGGTGTGCTTCTGGACCCTGTGAGGACAGATTGCTTGGCCATGTGAAACCAAGTCACCATGCACCCTGAACTGCCCATTGTGAGGTATATCCTGTCAGAACCACAAAAGTGATAACGTTGGATGAGCCCAGTGCAATCTTTGAAAAACTGGAAATGGTACATTGAGGATTAAGCACAAGAAGTACTAAAGGGCACACAATCTACATGAGCCTGTCACCCATCACTTCCACCAGTGTCTCAGATCACTCATATGGACAAATGGGAGTCCCATATAACCAGCTGAGGAAGAAAGAAAAAGGCTGACCTTGGCTTACAGTTTGTTGACTCTATATGTGAATGTAAACTGAAGTGGAAAGCAACAGTGTTACACAGAAGCTTCACAGGGGTGGCTCTGAAAGAGAAATATTTCTCATTGGATGAAACTTAATGTATTGCATTTGGTCATCCACTTCATGTAGAAGGAGAAGTGGCCCAAGAGAAGAAGAATCACACTCCTTGGGTAAATGGCCTAGTCAGGGGCCTGGAAGAAGAAAGGTTAGAAGATAGTTTTATCAGTCAATATTTAGTCAGAGAAATAGAAACAGTATATATAAAGACTTATTGTAGTGAATCTGCTTATGTGATTGTAGGGGCTGTCTAGGCAAGCCTAAAATCAGGAACAGCAGGCTAGAATTCTTGGACATGAGATGAAACTGCTATCTACAGGCAGAATTTTTTCTTTTTCAGGGAATTCCTCAGCTCTGCTCTTAATGTCTTTCAACTGATGAAATCTAGGATAATCTCCCTTAAAGTTAACCGATTATGGACTTTAGACACATCTACAAAATACCTTCACAGCAACACCTAGATTAGTGTTTGATTGAATACCTGTAGTCTAGCCAAGTTGACACATATACATGATCTTAACTGTCCACCGCTTATCAACTTGGCACCCACACACATTTCCTTTAATTACACTCTTCAAATGAAGACCATGAGTCCTACTTCCAACTAACATGAAACATTCTGTGTACAATTGAAAACACATTAACCCTTTCTCCAGGAGAGGATGCCTTTGGATGAAGTTCACTCTCTTTTTTATACCCTGTAACTTAAATATTGTGATATAAAGTTAACTATTTTTTTAATGTTTGTTTTTGATAGAGCACAAGAAGGAGAGGGGCAGAGAGAGAGAGGCACAGAATTTGAAGCAGGCTTCAGGCTCTGAGCTGTCAGTGCAGAGCCTAATGCAGGGTTCAAACCCACAAACTGTGAGATCATGACCTGAGTTGAAGTCAACCAACTGAGTCACCCAGGTGTCCCTGAAGTTAACTATTATTAATAAATCTTATGTTTGATGGGATAAGAGAGGGAAGGAAACAAAAATATTTGGTTAATAAATATACATAACAAAATGAGGAAGAATTATGCATACTATTACTGTTCTCATTTTTACAACTGGTCATGTAGCATTTATAACTACCTTCTTTCACTACACATTTCATATCTACTTTGCCCTCAGCAAGCACCTCAGTTGGCTTTGATTCTTTCCTGGGAGGATAACCCAAATATTCCTAAAGTGTCTGAGTCCTTAGGAGTCCTCCCTGAATCCAGGTGCAGTTTTCCATTAACATTAATTGCAGGATGCAGCAGTAAGACACCCTTACTTGAGACACCCTAAAGTAAGAGACTTTATGATATGAGACACCCTATATGAGACACCCTAAAGGATCTCTTATATTTCACACATAATCTTCTTACATCCATTATGTAGTACCAATTTCCTCATGGTAATCAGGACCAATCACTCATTCAGTACAGTAACCACCTCCTTTGCCTGTTGATTCAGAAGCATGAGGAGCCCAAAGTGGCCTCAATCCGAGGTGGCAGCTTCATCTTTGACTTTAATGGAATGATTGTTGTATCTTCTGGTGGAAGCATTCCTCTCTTTGTAACTAAGACTTCTAGTCCAGCAGAGCCTAAGGTTGCTGGGATGGAAAGCAAAAATTTTGCTGTTGGATCACTAGGGGTGATAATGAGTGGAACCACTCCCATTTGCACCCCTTGATTCCTGGACTCTGGGAAAAACAGCACCATATATTGGATGCTGATTTAAAGCATATACATCATCCTCAAAGACACTTCCCCAGTCCCACAAGATACTGCTACCTCACTGACACTGAAACTGAGGCTTCAAAAGGCGATTCTAATACTCCATCAAGACCACTTCTTCAGGATGATAGAAAACATGGCAACACCATGTGAGTAGCATGAGTATGGGCTTGTTGCCACAATTCATTTGCTGTGAAATGAGCCCTCTGATCAGAAGCAAATGTTACTTGAAATACCACAGTGATGCATAAGGTGCACTATAAGTCCCCAGATGGTGGTTTGGTGGAAGCATTGAGTGCAGGAAAAACAAAGCCATATCACCCAGGGAATGATGCCATATTAGTGACTCTGTCAGTCTCTGCTACTGGCAGACTGGGAACTCAGCAGTAGCTGTAACCAGGACAGTCACGATGAATGGAAGTCCATGTTGCTGAGTCGATGCAGAACCTCCATCTTTGGGACCATGGCCACTTTGTTTTATGAGCCTACTGGGCAATGACAGGAGTGGCTGAGGAAAGAGGCTGACTGATATCCACAGAGTTGATCATCTTATACATGTATTAAGATCCTCCTCTGCTGAGATAAACATTCACGTTGGACACAAATATCGTCTCATCATTTGCCTGCTCAGACCTATTCATATACCACTTCCCTAGACCTCCTTATCACACATTTTTCCAGTCATATTCCTTCTAAATCCCTGACCATCCAACCAAACTATTGGCCATAGTCTATGAATATAGATTCTTGCTTCTGGCCATTTCTCCTTCCAGGCAAAATAAGCAACCAGATGCTCTCCTTCCAATTTTTCCCACTGGGAAGATTTCATTTCATCATCGTCCTCCAAGAATGTCCCAGAAAGGGACTATAGTACTGCAACTGTCCTTATTTGGGTGGTACTTGCATATCTTACAGAACCATCTGTAAACTACGTTCACATTTTTCTCTTTGTCAGCCAGCTGGTTGTAGGGCACTCCCCATGTATGGGCTAGGAAAAGGTAGTATCATAGAATTGGAGGTCATGTGCATTTATTCAGTCCACTTCTTCATGCAAATTTGCCTTCAGGGCCTGCTTGAGCCAAGTCTCCTATATACCACTCTCATTTGGTAATGTGGTGCTGCTGTCCACATCCAACTTTGTGGCCTGGTGGGCACCTCAGATCTCATGGTGATTTGATGGACTATGATTAATTGTTGAGTCTCTACTAAAGCCCAGTAGCAAATCAAATGCTATTTCTGAAAAAGAGAGTAACAGCAAAGGATGGCAGGACTTCAAAATCTAAAGGCTCTGCACTGTGATTCACCAATAGGGGCCTGCCAAAGGCTCCCAATAGCATCTCTATCTGCCACTGATACTTCAAGCACCATCAGATATTATGGAACATATGGATCAAGTAGGAAAGCAGCTTGCCTAGAGGGCTGGACCTGTTGAAGAGCTTTCTGTCATTCTGGGCCCCACTCAAAACTAACAGCTTTTCAGTTCATTAAGTAAATGGGCCATAATGGCATATCCAAGTGAGGACTACGTTTTGTCTAAAATCCAAAGAGCACACTACATGTCATGGCTCTATTTTGGTTCTAGGAGGGGCCAGTTTCACTTAAAGTTTCACTTTAAGAAGGATATCTCAAGGTGCCTGTGAAGTGTCTGAATTTGGCTCAGGTCATGATCTCGCAGTTAGTGGGTTTGAGCCCCACATTGGGCTCTGTACTGACAGCCCAGAGCCTGGAGTCTGCTTCAGATTCTGTGTTCTGTGTCTTCCTCTCTCCGCCCCTCCCTCACCTGTGCGCTCTCTCTCTCTCAAAAGTAAATAAGCTATATAGATCTATAGATATATACCACCACTTTGACTCCATAGAAATTCCACTATGGTGGAAGGCCTTTGAATTTTTGCTAAAGTATTTCCCACTCACTGACCTACAAATATCTTAACCATACATCTACCATCCTTAAGGAATGCCTTATTAATGTAATGGACTAACATGATGACTTGGGGAAGGGAAGTGTGATCAAGCTGTAGGTGGACTAAATTATGATCTAGAGCTGGAGAGTTGATATACCCTTGTGATGGTTAATTTTATGTGTCATCTTGGGTAGGCCACAGTACATATTTGCTCACATATTATTCTAGATGTTCTTTGAAGGTATTTATTAGATGAGATTAACATTTCAATCAGCAGACTGAGTAAAGCAGATTGCCCTTCATAATATGTGTGGGCCCCATTCAGTCAGTTGCAGGCTTTAATAGAAAAAAATTGGCCTCTCTTGAAGAGGAAATTCTGTGAGCAGACTGCCTTTAGGCTTGAACTGCAGCATCAGCTCTTCCCGGGTTTTCCAGCCTGCATGACTGCCCTGCAGATTTTTGACTTGCCAGCTTCCACAGTTGCATGATCCAATTCTTTAAAATAAGTCAATCTCTTTCACTGTGTCTACCTTCTGTTTGTTTATATACGTGTGTATATATGTGTTTGTATACATACATGTTAGTAAATATATACATGGGAAATATATACATGCGTGTATGTGTATGTACACATATATATCTATGTGTATATGTGTGTATTTGTGTATAAACCTCTAAGTGGTCCTGTTTCTCTGGAGAACCCAGACTAGCACAGCTCCTGAGGTAGAACAGTAAAGGTGTATTGCTAGCCTGAAAACACAGTGGTGGTCTTTACTAATAGGTGTTTAGAAAAAAAATTTTTTCTAGGTCAATAGCTCTATACCACATACCAAAGGATATGTTAATTTGCTCAAGCAACAAAACCATATCTGGAGTGCAATTAGGATTACCACCTGATTAAATTTATGATCATCTATTGTCACTTAAGATCCATCTGTTTCCCACATAAGCCAAATAAGTGACTTGAATGAAATATGTTGGATATCACCACCCCCCTCATCTTTCAAGTCCAGTGGCACAAATCTCTGCAATCCCTGCATGATTATGGTATTACTTTTCTTTTTTAATTACTATTTTTGTGGGTAGAGGCAGTTATAAATACAAAGGCTTCTGGTTGGCCTTCCTTAACATAATAACTCTCATGCTACAGGTCAGAGAACTAATATGGGGGTTCTGTTGCCAAGTAGGTCTATTCCAATTATGCATTTGGAACTGGGGAGATAACCACAAGATGGGTTGGGAAACTAATGGACTCTAAAATTCCATTGATCACCTGACCTCCATAAGTCCCTACTCTAACTGGTGGACCACAGTGACATTCTGGGTTTCCAGGAATTAGAGTTAGTTCAACCAAATGTTCATTAATTCCTGAAAAGTATAATTATTTTTTACCCATTGCAGCTGCTTTGGCATTTACTTTGGTAAATGGCCATAGTTTCCTCTGGAGAAGGGTAGGTGAAAGATTAACAATATAAATTTTTGACACTGTAGCAGTTTTCTTTTTCAGAGGGACCTGGGCCTTCCCTTTTATTCAAGGGGCTCTGGGTCTGTAAAGTGGCTCAGGTTTGGGAATTGGTTGAGGGGTTATGAATCACTGTAGTAATTCTAGTTAGACTTCTGTTCACTCAGCCTAGAAGTCTTCTGCTTATATAGATCAAATAAGAATTTAGTAATCTAGGGGCGCCTGGGTGGCTCAGTCAGTTGGGTGTCAGACTTCAGCTCAGGTCATGATCTCCCAGTGGGTGGGTTCGAGCCCCATGTCGGGCTCTGTGCTGACAGCTCAGAGCCTGGAGCCTGCTTCAGATTCTGTGTCTCCTCCTCCCTCTGCTCCTCCCATGCTCATGCTCTGTCTCGCTCTATCTCTCAATAATAAATAAACATTAAAAAAATTAAGAAAAAGAATTTAGTAATCTAACCATATATGTCTTTTCTAGGTATACTGTGATCAATTAGCAAACACCATAGGTCTCTGTGAGTCAGACTACATTGTTTACTGCTTTGGCTTTGCTGCTCTTTACATAACCACACTGGCCAGGAATCCGGCCCCTGCTACTCCAGGATCCCATTATCCTCATTATATTTTTTAAATGTTTATTTGAGAGAGAGAGAGAGAGAGAGAGAGAGAGAGAGAGAGAGAGAGAGAGAGAAGGGGAGATTCAGAGAGAGAGGGAGGCAGAGGATCTGAAGTGGGCTCTGTGCTGACAGCAGAGAGCCCAGTGAGGGCTCAAACACACAAACCATGAGATCACGACCTGAACCGAAGTCAGATGCTTAACAGACTGAACCACCCAGGTGCCCCTCCTTATTGTATTTTGAGATTCCAGTCATTGGTAACAGTTTCCACCATAATTTTCAATGTACAGAGAAAACAGAGTTCTTTGGTATGCTGAGCCTCCTCCTCACAGTTATAGTGAAAAGTTTGTCTTCTAGAATCTCTGGAGGAGGTTAGCAGGTCTTAGGTGATAAATATAGTCTAGCATTCCAATCTCCCTAAGCCTTTGGATACCTTACTCTGCAGTATACCAAGGAGGTTCTAGCATATCAACCTCATTTAGGGTAGTCCACTGTTAGTCCATGTTTTAGCTAGCCAGCCAATTAGAGCCTTTCTTAACTCCTCAAACCAAAACAATGACTCCAGAATCCGCCTGATACAACTTTATATTCTTTCCACCATAATCACACACCTTAAAATCCATTTACAAACATAACCCACAGATTTATATTTGCATAAATTAGAAAAATCATGCAGTTCTTTTGGTGTATAGCACAACTCCTTTGGGTCACACTTTGTACCTAACTTTTTGGGTACAGTATCCTGGGACTTGAATCTCTTCATTGGTTTAGAAGCAAAGAGGTATGGAAGGATTAGTCTTGAGGAGAATCAGCAGTGCCTTTCCAGGCAACTACCTCTGGGGGGGCCATGACAAGTTCTTCAGGCAAAGGAGAAGTAACCTCAGGCAGGGGTAGTAGGGCTGCTTCTAATGGCAAAGAAGACTCAAAAGAATTTACGGGTTCAATGTCCCTAGCTTTGCTGTAACCTGTCCATGTATTCCAACTCCTATTTTCAGCATCCCATTTTTTTTTTTCCAATCAGTGCTCTCACTTTAAGAGAAGATACCCTAGAAGTTTAGGAATTTAATTTGCAGAGTAATACATCCACTGGCTGGATGAGGCTCTGGGCTTCTTTTTCAGAAATCTTGGCCTTGAGGGTACACGAGATAAGGTTTTTCTTCCAGGGAAGATAAAGAAGCTTTTAGGTCATTTATGCAGAGCTTGAACTGGGAGTTTTAAGTCTTGAGCTCATCTTTTTCTTTCTCCACATTCTCCAGCAGTTATAAGCCACCAGCCATATTAGTTTCCTATGGCTACTCTAACAAATTACCACAAATTTGGTGGCTTAAAATAACACAGATTTGTTCTCATATTTCTGGATACCAGAAGTCCAAAATCAGTTTCACTGAGATGAAACTGTCAGTAGGGCCTTGCTCCCACCAGAGGCTTGAGGGGAGGACCTGTTTTCTTGCCTTTTCCAGCTTTTGAGAACTGCCTTATTTGCATGTCTTGACACATAGACCTTTCCTTCATCTTAAAAGCTGACAGCATAGCATCTTCAAATCCCTCTCTCTCTGCTTGAGGTGGTTATATCGCTTTCTTCTAGAGTAGAATCTCTGACTACCTTCTTATTATAAGGGTACTTATTACATTTATTGTCCATGGCTTTGTGTTTGGTATCTGCACATTTGAAGAGGCACCCCTTCCAGTCTTTACAGAATGGCTTCAGTAGTGAAATCCCCTCACAAGTTAGCCTATCCAGAGATTCTGGGTGTGTCAGCTAGTGGGGTTCATGGGTAGGCTTGTTCTTAGTGTCTGGGTCAGAAAATTGGTGGGTTTGACACCTGGGTGCAAGGGATGGGCCTGGTGGCTACCTGGGACTGCAGGGGACAGGCCTGGAGCTTGGATCCATGATGGCAAAGCTAGCACTGGAGTCTACTGGGCTGAGCCTGTTGATTGGGTTTGTGCAGCCTGCCTGGAGCCTAGAATTGCAGGGGTTGGACTGATGCTAGGGTTCACTGGTCTTGGCCTGGGATCTGGGTCTGTCAGACAGAGCCAACTGTTGCTATAGCAGGCTTTGAACCTCAGTATGCAGGAGCCAGCTTTGGTGCTTGAGTTAGCCTGGTGTCTGAGTCCATGGGGATGGGCCTAGTCATGAGTTCTTGGGGGCCAGCCTGGTTATGGGGTCCATTGGGGCAGGACTGGTACTTGGGTAAATGGAGGTGGGCCTGGTGGCTGGGACTGTGGGTGCTGGCCTGATGCTGGGACAGGCCTAGAGCCTGGGACCATGGGTACAGCCTGATGTCTGGATCTGTGGGAGCCAGTATTGTGCTGGAGTGGGCTGGGATATTGTCTGTATTGGCTGGACTGGAGCCTTGTGTCTGGGTCCACAGGGGCAGGCCTGGATCCTGAGCCATAGTGGTGGACCTGGAGTCTGGGTCCTAGAGGCTAGCCTGGCACTGGTGCAGGCCTGGAGCTTAGGCCTGCAGGGGCTTGCCTAGAGCCTGGGTTCACTGGGAAGCGTGGTGCTGGGGTCCATGGCAAAGTTGGGTGCTCTCTTCACTCTCCTTCCACTATATGGAGGGCATAGTTCTCCACAGTTTATTGAGGGCATGGGGAAGGGGTGAGGCAGGTGGTATGAAATTGTCCTTTTTACCCTCTTGAATGTATCTTTTATTTCTGCGCTCCTCCCAAATGCTATAATTGGTCATTTGGATTTCTTATTTCTTGTGAAGATGAAAAACTTCAAGTGTGGATGGTTGTTCATATTAATGTTTTTATTTGAGAGCAAGTGTTAAAAACTCCTATTCCACAATCTGGTTATCACTGCTCCAGTTCACGTGTGTGTGTGTGTGTGTGTGTGTGTGCGCGCACGCATGTGCACAGTTCTATGATCTTTTTACACGTGCATAGATTTGTAAATATTTACTGTATTTGTATTTGTTTCCCAAAAACAGTTTATAAAACAATTCCAACACCTCAGAGAATTCTCTCATGCATCCCCTTTCTATTCAGACCTTCCCCCCCCACCCTTAACCCCTGGGTTAATGTTCTCCTTATATTTTTGCCTTTTCCAGAATGTCATATAAATGAAATCATACAGTATGTAATTTTTGACTTTTTAAAACTGGTTTCTTTCCTTTAGCATACATAATTTATATTTATAGCATAATTTATATAGCATAATTTAGCATATAATATGGGTAAATTCATTTTTATTGTTTACTGTTCCATTATGTAGGTGTTCTAAGTATATCTATTTATCCACTGAAAAACATTTAGGTTATTTACTGTTTTTAGTGATTAAAATGATACTGTAGATACTTGTGTAGGTTTTTGTGTGAACATAAATTTTCATTTCTCTGGTATAAATATCTAGAAGTGGGATTGCTGGGTCATATGGGAAGTATATGTTTAACTTTTTAAGAAACTGCCAAATTGTTTTCTAGAATGACTTCATCATTTTTCATTCCCCTTAGCAATGTATGAGAGTTCCAGTTGTTCCAAATCCTCTCAGTGCTTGGTATTGTCACACATTTAGGGTTTTGAAAAGTCCCAGAGTATAAACTGATGAATATCTCAGATGGTAGAACATCCTAGGTGAATGTTTAGAGAAGTGTTGACGCCTGTGTTTTTAGCTATTGCATGTTACTTTTGAGGCAGGGCATGGCAAGCCTGTTTCTATTGCTGGACCACAAGTTGAGTGGAGGGATTCAAGCCTTAACTGGCAAGAAAGACTCAAAGTTGAGATGCACTGTGCATACTCTGATACTAGGGGACAGGAAGGAAGGCAACAAGTTTATTTACATACACACATTACCAGAAAATACACAGGAAATGAAGGAACCATGTTTGTAAGGTGGAGTTCATTTACAGTTGGAAAAGCTCTAACATTATCTTCATGATGTTTGGATGTCTGGCATTGACCATGATTGAGATAAGGGCAGAGACAGGTGAGATACTATTTAAAGTCTAAAGTTCCCCTGTAGGCCACAAAACCAACTTGTTTAATAATTCTAAGTGACTACATAGACTAGCTTGACTACATAACCAGTGAACAGACGGGCATAGAAGCCCATGCAAAGAAATTCTGCCTTGAGTTCTCCTGAAGTAGAGAGTCACACAGATCTTAGTGGTTCAACCTGGAGATAGAGTGCAGTCTGTGTGTGAATAAGGATACTGAGGAGCTTGCACCTGGATAATTTTCAGACTCTCTAATTGCTTACCTACCCTTTCTTTCTCTTGGTGAGTCACATCCTTTACTTTTAAATGAAAGCATTACATGGATGTGCTCTGTGGAATCTTGTCAGTCCTTTGCACATGTTAACTCTCTTTCATCTCATGACCTTGCAGTTAGGGCTATAAAATATGAATTTGTGAATTAATTCCTAGCCTGGTATATGTATTTAGGAGTAAGTGGACTTGGATTCCAAAATCATGTTCACTCCTAAGGGCTGCCAAAACTTCATTCACCCACACATAGATTAGTTAGCTTAAAAGTCCTCATTTTATATATTTATTCATTCATAAAATGTTCATAAAAATTAATGAAAAAGAGCAGTGCCCAACTTCTTCAAAAGAAATCTTCATACAGGGGTATGGAATATAATCCAATCCTGTTTCAGACCAAAATATAAAATATTGGGCCTGCTTTTCCTAAGAAGCAGCTTATATATGAAGAGCTGTTAGAAACCAAAATTCATTTAGACTTTCTTCAAAGCATTCAAAGTACCTTCTACAAGGATATGGCTGTACTAATCCATTAAATTCCATATCTTGATTTCTCTCTGCATCTAGTTCATGGAACCTCAGGGAAATGACTCCGCACAGGATTATTTGAAGATAGACTTGCTTCCCTCTGCATTATCCACAGTAGGCCTTTTGGGGTGATTTTCATTTGTTTGCAAAATTGTGAAGAATGCATTTGCATAGGTAAGCTAACCAAGTTGGTAAGTATAATTTACTGCCAGAAAATGAGAAAGAAGATAGTATAGGAACATTTCAGTGAGTTGTTATTCAGGTATGTAATTGCAAATAAAAAATACAGCCAAATCTTCACCTGTATTTCAGGATCAGTTTTTTTTTTCATGCCAAAAATCTCCTAGTAGTCACCACGCTTTTGTTCATTGACTCCAAATCCAAATATACATACCATTATTTTTATAACAGATACTCCTAGATTTTTTTTAAATTTAATTTATTTTTTTAATTTACATCCAAGTTAGTTAGCACATAGTGCAACAATGATTTCAGGAGTAGATTCCTTAATACCCCTTACCCATTTAGCCCATCCCCCCTCCCACAACCCCTCCAGTAACCCTCTGTTTGTCCTCCATATTTAAGAGTCTTTAATGTTTTGTCCCCCTCCCTGTTTTTATATTATTTTTGCTTCCCTTCCCTTATGTTCATGTTTTGTATCTTAAAGTCCTCATATGAATGAAGTCATATATTTATCTTTCTCTAATTTCGCTTAGCATAATACCCTCCAGTTCCATCCATGTAGTTGCAAATGGTAGATTTTTTTTCTTTTAATCAAGTTTAATTTTTAAAATGTAACCATTTTGTGGGGCAGGAATCTGAAAAGGATTTAGCTGAGCAATTCTTGCTTAGGGTCTTTCTGGTGGTTCCAGTTGGGTGTTAGCAGAGGCTACAGTCATCTGAAGACTTGATTAGATGTCCCAGATGGCTTATTCATATAGTTGACATATGTTACTAGATGATGGCTGGGAGGTTAGCTGGAGCTATTGACCAGGTGCCTACATATAGACTTTCTAGCATTACGATCTCAGTTTGGTTAGACTTCTTTCATGGAAGCAGTTTTTCCCAGAGTTAGAGTTCCAAGCCTCATCCTGTCCCTTTTTAATATCCCTTTCTTTAGTATAAATTCTTTGATGTTATATAAGGAGTGAGCTATGACTAAAGTCATTCTTATGACCATTTCATTTAAAGAGTTCTCATTCAATGTGAATTCCATGGTGTTGTGTATGATTTGAACTATGGCTATAAGCTTTTCCATATTCATGATTTTTATATATCCAACAAGATACAGGACATAGGTAAAAGCTATCTCCTGTCCCCTTTACTGTACTCATAGGGGTTTTCTCCAGTTAAAACTCTCTAATGCAAGAAAGTATGCTAGGAGCCTTCCTTGCCTTAGTATGATTTTTGATTTCAAATATGGCATTACTGTGGCTAGAGGCAATCTCACATTTATTACATTTGTTTGATATTATTATTTTAGGCTGTGGCTAAAAGTCTTTGTACATGCATTATATTTGGATTCTCAGTTTCCACATTTGTAGTTTCCCTCTAGCATGAATTCTCTGGTTGGAACCACCACCATATTGCTAACATTCACAGTTGTTTTCCTTCAGAGAGAATTAACTCATGCTGTGAAAATTCTGAGTTGTTTGGTAGGATCTACCAAAGCTGACCAAACATACATATGCTCTAGGACCCAGCAATTCCATCTCTACTATATACACATGAGAAATGACTATATGTACACCAAAAGACAAATATGTTCACAGAAGCACTATTTATTATGATCCTAAGCTGTAAACAATGAAAAAGTCCACAGCAGTAGTTGGATAAACTGTGATTTAATCATATGATGGAATTCTATATAGAATGGAAATAAATGAACTTCTGCCACATGCACTAATGATGAGTTTTAGAGACATAATGAGGAATGAAACAAGCCATATACAGAATATATGATGTATAACCCAATTTATATAAAGAGAATACATGATGTATAATCCAATTTATATAAAGGTTCATAATATGCAAAACCTAATTTATAATGTTAGAAGTCATAACTGGTAAATTTTGAGGAAGTAACAACTAATTTTTACTTCATATTTGCAATGAGAAATACAGTTCACACTTCCTTTCTTTTAAAACACTTCTGATCACAGTGTGGTCCATGGACCACTGGCAGAACTGTTTATTACTGGGTCACAAGAATATATGTACTGAAATTGAAAATAAGCAATTTTAAATGTTCGTAGAAACTTGACAGAGGAAGTTTATGCCTGGTGAATCTAATAATAAAAAATTTAGGGTTGTATTTTCAATGACTTTTGTCATTAGTCATTCTTTTTGTGTTTTATAGGCTCACAAACAATAGGCAAATATGTGGTATAGTACCTTAAACTGTTATATACCAATATACTTGCAAGCAACACCATGTACTATTTTATTTAAAGTTTACTATTACTTTAAGGTTTGACAAAAAAGTCGTATCCTTTACTGAATTCCCATGGTTTCTACCTTGTGAGTTTTCTGATGTACAATGAGGTTTGACTTACAACTGAAGAACTTCCCACATTCTTTACATTCATATGGTTTCTCTCCTGTGTGAGTTTTCTGGTGGCGAATGAGGTTTGATTTCCTACTAAAGGCTTTCCCACACTGAGGACATCCATTGGATTTCTCTCCTGTATGTATCCTCTGATGAACAGTGAGGATTGCCTTCTGGCGGAAGGACTTCCCACATTCATTACAAATATAGGGTTTTTCCCCGGTATGAATTCTTTGATGGAGAGTGAGGGTTGTCTTTTGGCAGAAGGACTTCCCACATTCATTGCAAATATAGGGTTTCTCTCCTGTGTGAGTTCTCTGATGTACAGTGAGGGTTGTCTTCTGGATAAATGCCTTCCCACATTCATTACATTGATATGGTTTCTCTCCTGTGTGAGTTCTCTGATGATCAATGAGGTATGACTTCTTTCTAAAAGCACTTCCACACTGAGTACATTCATAGGCTTTCTCCCCTGTATGTGTTTTGTGATGTCTAGTGAGAGTTGCCTTCTGGCGGAAGGACTTCCCACAATCCATACAGATATAGGGTTTCCCCTCTATATGTGTTTTCTCATGAAGAGTGAGGGCTGTTTTTTGACGGAAGGCTTTTCCACATTGATTGCAAACATAAGGTTTCTCACCTGTGTGAATTCGTTGATGTTCAATGAGATATGACTTCCTTCTAAAGCTGTTCCCACAGTAAGGACACTGAAAGGGTTTCTCTTCTGTTTGAGATCTCTGATGCATGATAAAAATGGACTTCCTGCAGAGGAACTTCCCATATTTGCTGTATGTATGGGGTTTCTTCTCAATAAGGGTTTGTGAATGGACACTGAGATTTGACTTTTCAATTAGGGCTATTCCATCTTTATTGTATTCAAGGGATTTTTCTCCTCTGTGAGCCCTAGTATGTGTAAATAACATTCCTTTCATAAGGAAGGATTTTTCACATTCATTATGATCTAATGATTGCTCTGGAGTTTGATCCTTCTGATGTTGAATAAGCTCTTGTTTACCACTCACACTCCTTTCTGTTTGTTTATAGAGATTCACTGTAGTATGAATTTTCTCATTCTTAGAATTGAGGAGTGATTTCTCCCATCCATTACTCTCACCAAACTTCTCTCTTCCAGGGCTTATATTTCTACTGACTAATTCTGAAATATTTTTAAAAACCTTTCCATCAGGCTTATATTCACATAGTGCTGTTTTTGAAATAATACGGTTCTTGCCTATAGTAAGTGTTTTCCCAAAAATATTACTTCTTTCCTTAATTAGTCTTTTGTGGTTGAATATGACTGATCTAGAATGCCTGTCTTGGTATTCTTTGAACTTCACTAAAACATCTTCAGCTTTCCCATCTTCTTCTAGAAAAGAATACAATTAACAACACTGTAAGTCTTCACATAAATGTTATGGATTGAAAGTATATACAAACAACCTATTGAGTGACTGTATGCCTCACTATTGTGGTCTACAGAAAGGCCAAAATAAATTACCTCTTGATAGGGAAAATTTATATGACATAAACCAAATCCTGCCATACTGTTAAAATGTGGAAAAATTGGCGTAAGAAAAGAACACTCATGGGGCACCTGGGTGGCTTAGTCGGTTAGGTGTCAGACTCTTGATTTTGGCTCAGGTGGTGATCTCACAGTTGTGAGTTGTGCACACTGGCAGTGGAGAGCCTGCTTGGGATTCTTTCTCTCTGCCCTTCCCCTGCCCGCCCCCCCAACATTCCTTTCTCTCAAAATAAAATAAAAAGAACACTCAAATTTTTGGCATATTATAAATACAATACCTGCATTAAGCAGGTATAATAAACACAAGGATAAGTAAACAGAAGACAAAGGATGATGAAAATGACACTGTTCTTGAAATGGGCAGATTCACAAATAATGGTGTGAGCTTATCAAGGGTACTAACCAGTGATCAAGAAAAATGTTCAGTTAGAGATGAAAGCCTAAATATTTATTCCCTTATGCCTAAATAAGTATTATAAAATACTTCCATTTGTTTCTTCCTCTCTTGCAAATGACTTTTCTCAAGCACTTATTTCCTAGTGTTGAGAGGAACACTAGGCCCTAACTCTCCACACAACTTATTTTCTCTTGAACGGGAAGACTTTGGGAAATGTATTTCCATTAGGAATTGTAAAATAAACCAGAGGACAAAGCATACTTGAAATGTGAATATAATCACCATTGTATGCTGACTGCTGCTGCCAGAATGTTTATTATACTAAATTCTCCTGACCATCAATTCTAACTTTTCCTCCTTTCATTTGCTGAATTGTTTTTTCAGTTTTCAGGAAGGATGAGTTCAAGTTTTCCTCCCAATGCAGTAACATACCTTAACTCCACTACTCCCTATGGGGGATACGAATGACTGGATTCTTCAACTGTATGCTTATAATGCTGACTTACCCTCACTATCATTTTTCTTATAAAATTTTGGCTATATCTTATTATTGTTACCTTACTACCACCCACGTCTAGTAGGGTAATTTTATTTATTTATTTTTTTTTAATTTTTTTTTTCAACGTTTTTTATTTATTTTTGGGACAGAGAGAGACAGAGCATGAACGGGGGAGGGGCAGAGAGAGAGGGAGACACAGAATCTGAAACAGGCTCCAGGCTCCGAGCCATCAGCCCAGAGCCTGACGCGGGGCTCGAACTCACGGACCGCGAGATCGTGACCTGGCTGAAGTCGGACGCTTAACCGACTGCGCCACCCAGGCGCCCCGAGTAGGGTAATTTTATTTTTTTTTTTTTTTTTTTTTTTTTTTTTTTTTTCTTTTTTATTTATTTTTGGGACAGAGAGAGACAGAGCATGAACGGGGGAGGGGCAGAGAGAGAGGGAGACACAGAATCGGAAACAGGCTCCAGGCTCCGAGCCATCAGCCCAGAGCCTGACGCGGGGCTCGAACTCACGGACCGCGAGATCGTGACCTGGCTGAAGTCGGCCGCTTAACCGACTGCGCCACCCAGGCGCCCCCCGAGTAGGGTAATTTTAAATATGGATTCATTTTACCCGTGACTTGCATCTTATTTACAAATAGCCCTTAACTGGTAACTGCCCAAGTATCCATCAAAAGGTAAATGGTAATATTGTATCATGTATGTATAAAATGGAATACTATTCAGCAATAAAAAAGGAAAAACACCTAGTGATACACAATGACAAAACAGATGAATCTCAAACATTTTTCAGAGTGAAAGCTTTATGCGAAAGAGTATATATTATACAATTCCATTCATGTGTAATTCTAGAACACACTGAAACTAATCTGTATTAGTAACTGGAGTTATATCATCTTCCTGAGAACCTCAACCACCATCAGGGACATGCTACTATCCAATTTATCCAAAAACCTTCATATATTATTTCTATCCTTTAATGTCTAATTTGTCTGAAATTAGATTATAATTATAGTGTGGACCATCCATTTAAAGAAATCTTTTAGGGGCACCTTGGTGGCTCAGTTAAGTGTCCGACTTCCGCTCAGGTCATGATCTCACAGCTCGTGAGTTCAAGCCCTGCATCGGGCTCTGTGCCAACAGCTCAGAGCCTGGAGCCTGATTCATACTCTGTGTCTCCCTCTCTGTCCCTCACCCACTCATGCTCTGTCTCTTTCTCTCTCAAAAATAAATAAACATTAAAAAAATTTAAAGAAATCTTTTAACAACCTGCTATTTTAATATGAATATTATATGTAAAATGCTCCATTTGATAATATTGCCTTGCCGACTAAAACTTATGATCTTGGAAGTCAATATTTTATTGACTAATTTCTGACTATACATTAACACATGGTTATCTGAGATAAAGGGATGTGATCTTGGCATGTATATTTAAAAGAACTTAATCATTAAATGATTTCTGAATGGACGAGAAAGATGTTTTTCTTGCATGGTATCAAAGAGTCAGGTAACTATTGAATAGCTAGCCTCTGTTACAAGCTACAGTAAGGAAAAGTAAAAGAGAGAAACTTATTTGAGGGAATTGTTAATCAGATGGGGAAAGAAGTTTGATCATACCAGAGGATGCATCTGTTTACAGTTTACATACATAAGTAGAATATGAATGCAGCAAAAAAGGAATTGACATGGTCTGGAGTAGTCAAGGAACATCTCATGGAGGAAGTGAAACTTGATCTTTTAACTGAATGATATAGTAAAGAATATAACTTTGCCCAAAGAGACATCTGACATTTGCCTTTGGCTTCTGGGAAGTAATCTCTAAGCCCTTGGAATATGTATTTGTTTGCCTGGGAAGCTTTGGCCAGCCAGAAAGTAACAATGTAATTTAGGGTGAGGTCTTTGAGCCACACCAACATTGTGATTTAGGGTGGGGGTTTTAGGTCACACAGTATTAGCTCGACTTCTTAAGGGGCTGAAAACTGAGATGGGCTACATGTATTGTTAATCATGCCTATGTGATGGAGCCCCAGTATGAACTCTGGACAATGGGCTCAGGTGAAGCTTCCCTGGTTGGCAATATTCTGTACATATTGTCACACCAGCAAGGTAATGCTGTCTGTGACTCCATAGAGAGAGGTTTACCAGAAGCTTCATGTTTGGTACTTTCCTGGATTCTGCCCTTTATGTCTGGATGATTCTAATCTATACTTTTTTCCTCTGTGATAAACCGTAACTGTGAGTACTATGGCTTTTAGTAAGGTCTGTGAGTCCTTATAGCATACTGTTTATATTAGCAGTAGTCTTGGGGACCCCCAAACTTATAGTTGGTGTCAGAAGTAAGGTGGTCTTGTGTGTTCTACTGTACCCTCTAACTTTGTAGTTGGATAACTGCAAGTATCTATATGGGTATATAGCAGCTGTCATATAATGAAAAGTCCAGTTGTGAGGAATGAAATCAATTGTATGGAGTATATCTGGGAGACTAGAACAAAGAGAGATGAGCAAGAGTTCTCAGTCACAGAGGGAAATAAATTTGGAATGATCAGATGGGATATTCTTCTATCAGCCCTTGAAAAAGAAGGGATTTAAATTTCATATAATAAGTAATTTCTTTTTGGCATATTGACAATATAAACTGAAAGAAGTAGGTAAAAATGATGGCAAATCCAAATAGTAATTACAGAAGTTACCGAAATAATATGCTCTCATTTTGGAAGAGGTCAGTAGCAAATGAGGATATGAGAGGATGTAAAGATATTTCACAAAGTGAAATAACACAAATTGTGGAGAGATCAAGTGTAGCAGAGGTGATGGAATCAACCTGATACTACAAGAGACTGACTATGGGGAAAAAAGGATAGAGAAATAAGTAAGGATAAGGTAAACATAAGGACTATTATTTATGCTATATCAATAACCAAAAGGATGAGATAACTGTTGTTGTATTGCTATAGGCAGATGAAAATAGATACTAGAGTTCAGGTGGCAGAAGTGGGCTGAAAATATGTATTTGAAAGCCATTCACATAAAACAAGAAAATCACAACTTGAGAATGGATCAGATTATTATAGCTGATAGGACTTTTACAAAGGCAAGAACTGAGGATGAAGAAAGATCCTTAAAGGATAACAACAAGAGACCAGTGAAATAAAATCCATTTATCAACAAATATTTATTTTCCCAGGCAATAAGGGGGAAGAAAAGCAATGAAGATGTGAAAAGGCACCTGGGAAATATGTTAAGAATGAGTTAGTGTTTTTCACCCAAATCAAGGTGGGTAGGTATCAGGAATCTGAGCGCTATGATATGGAATACAGAGACTTATTGGAAAGAAATTTATTGAAAAGAAGTGATACTAAACTATCACCTAGGTCCAAAGCATATTGATTTTGAAATTTGATGGCAGGTGTCATGGTGAGAATAGGATATGAGCCTGAGCACAAGAAACAGTTAAGACATTGCACAGGGAAAGAAAGGAAAGAATATGAAAACTAAGAGGAAGATAAATATTAGACAATGATTTCTCTTTTTGTGGAGAGATTTAAGAATGCCTATAAATAGAAGACTAAACAAAGGAAAGAGGACTAAAATGTTAAAGACATGAAAAACAAGCAGAAAGGCCTAAACCAGCAGTTCCCGAAGTGTGACATGGATCTTAGTACGTGAGATCCTTATGCAGGAGAATTTGGGAAGGTAGTCCACAAAATCAAAACTCTTTTGTTAATAACAACAACCTTGTCTTTTAAAGGTGGGTGTCTCATTTGTACTTATGGAATTTTAATTTATGAAGGTGGCTGAGTGATGACATAGGCTAATCTCATTGGAAGGAGATTTTCATTACATTTCCTTAGAGGAGAGGGCACACCATGCCTTGTAGGGCCACATAGAGGAGCAGCAGGCTTGGTCAGGACACAGAAAGGAGAGAGGGGAAAGCCTATGCCAGAGCCTTTTGTGGGACCTGCTTGCATGGGAAAGGCAAGGCAGGGTAGGAGAAACAGTTTAGGATTAGCTTTTTAGAGTAGTGTTGGAGGCTATGCGTCCGTAGTTGTATGGTACCTAGTCCTAGGTGATTTAGGACACAGGAAATGTTGGCTCGGTGTGTGAGAGTTAGATAAAGCACATGGTTGAGGGGATGGACTTGGGATTGGTTGGTTTTTATATAAAATGTAGGCTCACCAACAGGTGGTTTACCATCCCTACGAAATCAGCCAGCTCTAGGAGGGGCAATCTCTCCCCAGCCAGCAAGGCCCTCCAAAGTTTCAAAATATCATAAAATATAGAAGATAAAAAAATGATTGATACAGTGGGTAAAATGCAGGCACATCAACATAACACTGGCACCAATCTATAAGAGTAACAACTACATTTCTAATTCATAGGGAAAAAGTTTCATGTAAGACTGTTCTTAATAGAGCAGGAGAAAAAATCACTTTTATTAGATCTCCACCCTCGAGTACACATATTTTCAATATTCTGTGTGATAGTTAAAGAAGTATGCATAAGGCACTTCTGTTGCATATCAAATTATAATATATTTTGTAAGGAAAAGTGACGGTGTAATTATTTGAGCTGAGAACTGAAAACAGGGGCCTACCCCTGCCATCCCACTGTATCCAAAAAAAATGTTCCTGTGAAATATTTCATAAGTTGAGATGGCATAAAGTGAAGAAGCAGTTACCATTAACTTATATGGGAAAACTCTTAAGTGTTCCCAGATCTGAAAAATAACCTGTCTTTGGCTTTTCTGACACATCTTGTTAATGGATGTGTAAAATAAATTGAGATAAAGCAAAGATGCTCACAGACCATAGTTCAAAGCTATGGTAGCTTGATGCTGTGAAGCTGAGTGCAATTCCTGGGAAGGAGCTTAGCAGTGCCTTTATAGCTAGTTCACTGCAAAACAAGCACTGAAAGCTGGTTTTGCATTTCACCTTTTTTTGTAAAAGCAAAAATCATCTTTGGATTTCTTTTGGTTAGTGAAAACAGGTACGAATGGAGGTCTCTAGTAAAAACAAAGTGGCATAACACAAACTTTCAAAAAACAGGGTATCTATCTTTTTGTGGAATAGCATTTTTACTTCAGTAAAACTATTATTCAGATGTGGGTATCTGGTAGACATTTTCTTGAACAATGTGAGCCTATCAATTCAAGGGAAAACATGTGCCAATATTTGTTACCAATGATAAAATCCAAGCTTTCAAGTAAAGGGTGTTATGTTGGAAAGCATTATTTGCTACTGTGAGCTTGTCAGCTTCCCAACAGACTTTTCTGATGACGTTGGTGATGATATTAACACATGTGGGTTATGGGTTTTTTCAAGTAATATTGTATATGAGAATATGTCAAAATTTGGAAAATGTTCTGTTAGTGAACTGTTACTTTCCAAATGACTAATACATAATATTATCAAAAAATGCCTGGGTAAAATATCCATTTAAATAGACCACTGGGGGGAACCTGGGTGGCTCAGTCGGTTGAGTGTCTGACTTTTCCTCAGGTCACGATCTCTTGGTTTGTGAGTTCGAGCCCCACATTGGGCTCTGTGCTGACAGCTTGGGGCCTGGAGCCTGCTTCGGATTCTGTGGCTCCCTCTCTCTCTGCCCCTCCCCTGCTCATGCTCTGTCTCTCTCTGTCTCTCAATAATAAATAAACGTTAAAAAAAAATTTTTTTAAATAGACCATCGGATTTTACATAACAGTCTACAAAAGTACATTGCTATGGTTTCAGATTCTGTATTGCAACTAATTGTTTAGGAACTACCAATTGTTACATTTGGGTGTGGTATTAATGAAGAATATCCATGACAATCTAAGAAGGCTTTTTAAATATTTTCTTTCAAACTACATATAATGCATGAAGGAAGGTTTTCTTCATATTTTCAAAATCAAACAACATTTTGCAACAAATGGAATGCAGAATCAGATGTGAAAATCAGCTGTTTATTAAGCAAGATATTAAATAAATTTTAATTATGTAACAATTCCACTTTTGTCAGTATTTTTTTTCTTTTGGGAAATAGTTATTTTTTGTAAAAATATGATTTTATGTCAACATGCAATGAGTTTATTATTTTTATATTGTATTAAAATGAATTAGTAAATGAGTGGTGAAAAATATTTAATTTCTAATAGGGTACACACACACATATGCACAAAATTCTTTTAATCCTTAATAATTTAAAAATATTAACAAGTCCCAAAACTAAAAAGCTTGAGAAACTGCTCAACTAGACATCCAGATTCTGGTAATGGCAAAGAAGTTTGTATCAAAACAACCTTCCAGCTGGTATGATAAACTGTGGACCAACTGTAAAAGACCAATTTGTTTTGGAAAGCACCTCTAACGAGTGATCAAAAGGAGGCAAAAACTTAAGTGGATATAACATTTGAAAAGGAAGAAACCACACTTCATAAGATCTACATTTATCCAGATATTCCATTGTGGGCCCTGGTAGTTTATGCAGCACCCAGGGGATAGATTTCTGGGGGAAAGTAGGAGTCATCCTGTGCAGAAAAATCTGAGATCAAGTTCGGAGTCACTAGAGTGGCTATAAATTGAGGACAAAATCTGAGAATGGAGAAGTCATTCTGAGAATGGAGAAGTCATAGAAGGAGAACCCCAAAGATAGTATAAACCCCTCCTCAAAACCTTGGTTAACTGCATCTTCAGGGCAAGACTGCAAGAAGCACAAAGGGAAAAGAAAGCTGGAACACTGAAAGAACTGATTACAGATTTCAGCAGCTATTTACCTTTGGGAAAAAAGGGTTGGTTTTTTTTAACATTTTTTAAAAATTTATTTATTTTCAGAGACAGAGCAGGAGCGGGGGAGGAACAGAGAGAGAGAGGGAGACACAGAATCTGAAGCACACTCCGGGCTCTGAGCCCGAAGTGGGTCTCAAATCCACGAACCATGAGATTGTGACCTGAGCCAAAGTCGGACGCTCAACTGACTGAGTCACCCAGGAACCCCTGGAAAAACAGTTTTTAATTCTGGTCCTGTGCCAAGTCCGAGGAATCTGGTGAGAGGAACCTTTGGTCTTTATACTGAAACCCCAGAATGACCATGTATAAGAGCAAAGGCTGCATCCCAGCACTAAGAGAAACAGCATAAAGCTAAAGGCAAAATTGAAACTGAAATAGAAATCCTCTAAAAAACTTAAAAGCAATCTTAAAAAGGAATCAACATGAGCCACCAGTAACTTAACTGCCTTCCAAGTGAAATCTCAACAATCTTCAGAGGCAGAAAAAGAATCCAGTATCTTGACAACATATTATCTACAAGGTTTTCCTGAGAAGAAACAGGAAATGTGATGAAGAGAAGATAAAAACCAGTTAATAGAATCACACTGATATATGTCCCCTATGTTGAAATTACAAGGTAAGGAATTTAAAATAACCATGATAAATATGTTTACAAAATCTACAAGAAAAGATAGAAATATGGGTGAAGAGATGGAGAGTTCAGGAGAGATAAGGATATGCAAACTTTAAAAACCTCATATCTTAAATACAAAATTCATTGGATGGGTTTAACAGCATAGAACATAGAGAATGAAGAATCAGTAAAGTGAAAGTCTGATTAACAGAAATAACCCAAATCATAAAATCGTTTTAACTCCTTAATAAACTCTACAGAGGATAGGTTAAAATTATTTAAAATATAATCAAGAACAGAGCAGAAAAATAATCATAGAAATGTTGGCCAAAATTTCTTCAAATTTGCTCTAAAACAAGAACTCAGTGAATGTGCTAAATTCACTTACTAGTTCTAACAGTTCGTTTTAGATTCCTTAGGATTTATTATGTACACAAGCATGTCATGTACAAATGAAGATAGTTCCCTCTTTTTTTAAAAAATTGTTCTAATTGGTAGCCTTTTGGCTTCTTTTTCTTGCCTTATTGTACTGATTGTGTCTAGCACAATGTTTAATAGAAGCAGTGATAGTGGGCATCTTTTCTGGTTTTGATCTTAGAAGAAAAGCATTCAGGCTTTCTACACTGCATGTGATACTGGCTATAAGATTTTCAAAGATACCCTTTATGAAGCTGAGGAAATTCCCTTTGGTTGCTAATCTGGTCTAAGGCTTCATAATAGTAACTGAATTTAATGATTTTCCCATGTCTACTGATGCTCCTTAAATTTTTTTTTTCTAGTTACATTAAGTGGCAGCTTAGATCCTTGGTTTTAGACCCCTTTTCACTTTTATATGGTGAATTACATAGATTGATTTTTAAATACCAAATCATCTTTGCTTTCCTGGGATAAGCTCTTTTTAGTCCTAAGGTTTTATCCTTTTAAAATATTGCTAGATTCTGTTTTATAATATTTATTATATATATAATATTTTATTATAGATTTTTTTCTAGCTTCATGGAGGATGTTGGTGTTTAGTTTTTTATTCTTATAGTGCCTTTGGTTGTAAATAATGTTGGCCTTATAAAATGAGTTGGGAAGTGTTCTCTCCTATTTATTGACATGAAATTGTAGACTCTCTAATTGTCCTTTTAATGTCTGTAGGATCTGTAGTGGTGCAGCTTCTGTAATTTTTTTGTTTGTTTGTTTATTTTTGAGAGAGAGAGACAGAGCATGAGCAGGGGACGGGTAGGGAGAAAGGAAGACACAGAATCCAAAGCAGGCTCCAGGCTCTGAGCTGTCAGCACAGAGCCCAACGCGGGGCTCGAACTTGTGACATGAGATCATGACCTGAACTGAAATCAGATGCTTAACCAACTGAGCCACCCAGGTGCCCCACAGCCTCTGTAATTTTTAATTAGTGACTGTGTCTTCTATTTTTTATTAGTACATATAGCTATGGTTTATTAGTTTTATCAATTATTTTAATGAATCAGCTTTTGTCTTCACTCATTTTCTCTATTCTACTTCTGTTATGTAATTCATTGATTTTTGCTTTGGTCTTCATTTTTTCCATTTTACTAGCTTTTTTTTTTTTTAAGTTTATTTATTTAAGTAATCTCTACACCTAACATGGGGCTTGAACTCGTGACCCTGAGATCAAGACTCACAAGCTCTTCCAAATGAGCTAGCCAGGCACCCCTCCTTTTACTAACTTTTGAGTTTAATTTTTTTCTTTTTTTAGCTACTTAGGGTGGCATCTTAGATCCTGGATGTAAATGGATAAAAAAAAAATAATAATAATAAAGGGGGCACCTGGGTGGCTCAGTTGGTTGAATGTCTGACTCTTGATCTCAGCTCAGATCATGACCTCACCATTTGTGAGTTCAAGCCCCACGTTGGGCTCTCTGCTGTTGGCACAGAGCCCACTTGGGATCCTCTGTCTCCCTTTCTCTCTGTCCCTCACCTTTTCTTTCTCTCTCTCTCAAAAATAAATAAACATTTTTTAAAAAGGATAAAAAAAATGTTAATGCTGCTTTAGATACATCCCATAAATTTTGATATTTTGCTTGAACTATCATTCAGTTCAAAACATTTTCCAATTTACTTTAGGATTTCTTCTCTGATTCATGGGTTATTTGGAAATGTAGTGATTAATTTTCTAATATTTGGGAAATTTAGAAATACGGTGTTTTTTAATTGAAGTATAATTGACACACATTATATTAATGAATTATAGTTGACCCTTGAACAATGTGGGGTTGGTGCCTCACACAGATGAAAATCCATAAATAACATCTGACTTCCCAAAAACTTAACTGCCAATAGCCTACTATTGACCTGAAGCCTAATAACATTAACAGTCAGCACATATTTTGTATGTCACATATATTATGTACTGTATTCTTACAATAAAGTAAGCTAGAAAAAAGAAAATGTTACTAAGAAAACCATAAGGAAAATATATTTACAGTACAGAACTGTATTTATTTTAAAAATCCATGTGTAAGTGGGCCTGCTTAATTCAAATCTGTCTTTTTCAATACACAAATGTAATTCTGTTGTGGTCAGAATCCATATTATGATTCCGTTTTTTTTCAATTCATTGATACTCATTTTATAACCCAGAATATAGGGTCTATCTTGGTGACTATTCCATGTAAAATATTCTATAAAGATGAACTAGAGGAGCACCTAGGTGGCTAAGTCAGTTAAGCATCCAACTTCAGCTCAGGTCATGATCTCACTGTTCGTTGAGTTTGAGCCCCATGTCGGGCTCTGTACTGATAGCTCAGAGCCTGGAGCTCCTTCAGATACTGTGTCTTCCTCTCTCTCTGCCCCACCCCTGCTCATGCTCTGTCTCTCTCTCAAAAATAAACATTAAAAAAAAATAAAATAAGAATGGGGCGCCTGGGTGGCTTAGTTGGTTGGCGTCTAACTTCGGCTCAGGTCATGATCTCTCAGTTTGTGAGTTCAAGCCCCACATCCGGCTCTGTGCTGACAGCTCATAGCCTGGAGCCTGCTTTGGATTCTGTGTCTCCCTCTCTTTCTGCCCCTCCCCCACTCACACTCTGTCTCTGTCTCAAAAATAAATAAAACATTAAAAAAATGATGAACTAGATACAAATGATTGATAGTGTTTTCAAGCATTCCATAGCTTTATTGTTTTCTTTGTTCTCTTGATTACTGAGAGAGAAGAGGTGTTTATATCTCAAGCTATAATTATAATGCTCTTTTCAGTTCTGTCACTTTTGTTTCATGTATTTCATGCATTCTCAATGGGGGTTTCTCCTAAGGGAGCAAAATTATTCTGGGGAAATGAAAAAAAGTTTCTTAAATATTATAATAGTTTGTGGCCCTTCAAACAGCAACAGAACATAGAGTATGTTATTAAAATTTAATGGGGGCAATTAGAAAAAGAGTCTAAAAAGACTCCTTAGGGAGTGATAATGATAAAAAGCTGAGAAACACTGATGTATTTTGAAGCTCTGTTAGGATTGTTATGACTTCTGATGAAGTGTCTCTCTTTATCACCATAATATTCTGTGTTCTGAAATATACTTGGATGTATAGCCACTCCCGTTTTGTTATGCTTTGTGTTTGCATATGTAACAGGGTCTCATTCTATTTTTGAAGTCTTACTGCTGACAACTTCCTAGACCCACTCTTTTTTCTCCTCTTGTTCCACACCTGGGCAAGCCAATAGGAGAGCTTGCATGTTCTTTCTGTTGGTGCTGGCAGGAAGTTTAAACTATGCAATCACTAGCCCACATGTAGAATCCTCACGACCTACTCCCCAACCACAATAAACACAAAAGCCAGACACTCCCCCTTGCACTCTCAAGCCATTTTAGGACCAGTCTGGGAACCTTCCCTGTTCTTCCCAGAAAGCCTCATTAAATTATGTCAGATTTCAATCCTGACATGAAGTCAAATTTTAGGTGAGTGGGGTGGGGTGTTGATCTCATCCTCAAATGGAGCAACCACAGACAATATGATATATACTTTTTCATCTTTTTATGTTATACCTTCCTGTGTCTTTTTATTTAATTTTTAAAATACATATCACATAGCTGGGTCTTCCTTTTCACTTCAGATATTAAATAGTCATTTTTAGGTATTGCATTTGTTTGTTATTTCTATGTTTGCTCTCTTGCCTTATGTTCATTTCCGCTTTACATCCTTGATGATATTGAGGTCATTTATAATGGCTATTTTAGCATCCTTGTCTGCAAATTCCACCACCCCTGATTTTATTTACTTGTTGTTGTTTTCTATTGACTGATTCCCCCCCGCCTTGTCTATAGGTCCTATTTTCCTACTTCTTCATATATTTAATAATGTTTGATTGGACATCAGGCATTATCAATTTAATGTTGCTGAGTTTGAGATATGGTTATATTTTCATGAAGTATTGCTCTTTAAATGGCATTCTGAGGCAGCCATAGAGTTGTAGCACTAGGATCTCCCTTCAGAAAAGAACTTGCCATTGATGTGCAAGAAGTAGTTACCTGACAGCCTGCAACTGTTAGCATCTTCAGGATGCTCTTCATATGATGAATCAAACCACAGTTTCCCCAGGAGGTGCCCATCCAAAGACTGAACACTGAGGCGGTACTAGAGGCTGCCTATTTCTCTCCGTGGCAGACTCCTCAGATGGATAGGAGACCAGCTAGGTCTCTAGGTCTCTAGAGACCTAGGTCTCTTTGCTTCAGACCAGCTAGGTCTGAAGCTAGGTTGACACTTTGTCAAGTCTGCACAATGATCTGAGGTTCTCCCTGTCCAATCCTGTTAGCCTCTCCCCCTTTCCTTCCATAGGTGCCAGATCCATATCATGATCTAATGGTTTCCTATATTTAATCTTACTTTCTTCTCCTTTATCTTCCATAGATGTACCTCTAGGAAATTTTTACATTCCTAACTCTATCTCAGCATCTCCATCCTAGAGGACCCAAGAGACACATAGCAATTATTTTTGGATTGGTTTAATCCTTTTGATGCTTTTGTTTAAGCACTTTTATGGCAAATCTTGCAAAATCTTTAACCTATGCCTAATATAACCCCATTTATCAAGGGGTGGCCTTTCTATGTTTCTATCTAAAGTCCTATGTATCAACAAGTTCTCTCCATTCTGGCTAGAGGAAAATAAAATGATTCTTGGTGCAGTAGGCTATGGCAATTGTTCATCTTACAACACTATGGTAATTGTATTTTCCTTAGAACACGTCTTTGTTTAGTCTCATAGGGTTTCACCTATACACGTGCAGACTTACATTCAGCCAAAGACTCAAAGAGAACCTTTTCCATATTTGGGGAACTCTTTTTCTGCATAGCTCACTTCTTTTGGGAAGTATGTCCTGGAAATTTTAGCAACCTCAATCTCCTTGAATGCCCATGTCAGTCCCCTCAAGTCAGTAAAATTGTCAGGTTCTTTTTGGATTCCTCTCTCTGTACTGCAGTCTGGAAGTTGCCTTCAGATGAAAGCCTGGAATGAGGTAGGGCTCATCTCATTTGTTTCTCTTCTCTCAGGAATCCAGGCCTGTGCTGCCTGTTGTTCAATATCTGAAAATAGTTTTGTCCAGTTTTCTTGTTGTTTCCTGTAGGAGTGTAATTCCAGACTCTGTTACTTGCTCAGGGCTGGAAGCAGAAGTCTTGAATTATAAAAATGCAGGCCCAAATGGCTTAATAATGATTTTCATCAAACATTTAAGGAAGCGGTAATACCAGCATAACAAAAATTCTATAAGAAAATAGATGAAGAGGGAACACCCCTTGTCTTTTTGATATTGCTGACACAATTCTGATTTTTTCAAGGACATTACAAGAAAACTACAGACCACTATCCTTGGTAAAATCATGCATAAAAACTTACTAAAAAATTAACAAACCAATTTTAGTTATCTAGAAGAAGGATAATACATCTTGTCCAACTGGGGTTCATCCCAAGAATCCAAATTTAATTTTGTTTAATATTTAAATTATTTAATGTAATACATATAGTAACAGATTAAAGGAGAAACATCGTATGATCATCTTAACAGATGCAGAAAAAGCATGTTAAAATCAACATTCATAATTAAACTTATCAAAAACGAGGAAAAGAACTTCCAGAATTTAATAAAGAGCACTTATGAAAAGCCTACAGTTAATATTAGGATGAAGAATGAAATATTAAGTGTCTTCCTAATAAATTTAGTGAACTGATAAGAAACTCACTCTCACCACTTCTATTCAACATTGTACTGTAGATCCTAGTCAGTACAACAGAGTAAGAAAAAGAAATGAAAGCAATAAAATATACAAATGTAGAAGTGGAATATCTTTTTTCTAGAAGACATATTTTGTGTGTAAAAAACGAAAGATATATACTAAAACAAAGAACAATGGCAACAACAATAAAACTTAATAAGTAGAATACAATACAATAAGTAGAAGTATGCAAAATCAATATATAAAGATCAACTGGGGATGCATATTTTAACAACAAACTGGAAAAAGAAATTTCAAATATCCTACTATTTACAATGGCATTAAAATATTAAAAGATTAGATATAATGAAATATGTATTAGACCTCTATACTAAAAATAATAAAACATTGCTTACAAGAAGTAGAGAAGGTAATTAAAATAGAAAAATATAGTATAGTCATGGACTGGAAGACTCAATATTGCTAAGATGTTAATTCTCACCAATAAAAATTCTATTACCTTTGTTTAAAGAAATCAAGAAGTTGATTCTAAAATGTATTTGAAAAAGAAAATGACCTAGAATAGCCAAAAGAATTTTTAAAAGAATAAAGTTAGAAGACTTACTATGACTTCAAGACTTATTAGAAAGTTCCAACAATCAAAGACCAGGTAGTATTGGCAATAAGACTTAAAAGATAGCAAAGGAAAGAACAGTCTAAAAATAGGCTGACACAAATACAATCAATTTTTTATAAGATCACCAGAGCAATTTAATTCAATGTAGCACATGATGGGAGAAACTGTTATCTATATGAAAGAAAACAGACCCTTAATCTTACCTCACATCATAAACCAAACTTAACATGAGATGGGCGACAGAATTAATAAAAATAGCAAAATATTCATAACATTTTTAAAAGAAAAGACAGAAACTATCATCACAACCTAGTGGATCTCAAATATTTGAGAGGTCAAAGAAGTAAGTATAAAAGAAAATAATGATACACTGGATTTCATCAGAGTTAACAGTGTGTGCTTATTAAAAGACATAACAGACCTGAGGAAATATTCACCATACATATATCAAACAAAAGACTTCTATCCAGAATATGTAAAGAATTCCTACTACTTGAGGGAAAAATATACTACCCAATAAAAATGGGTAAAACATTTGAATAGGTACCTCTGAAGAAGATAAAAAAAACACTTGAAAAAGTTCTCAACATCAATGGTCACAAGGGATATCTAAATTAAAACTGCAAAGATATACTACTATAACCTTCAGTCTGACCAAAATGCAAATACTGATAACATCAAATGCAGAAGAGAATATGGGACAATCAAAATTCTCATACATTTTTGGTAAAAGTTTAAAATGGTACAGTAACTTATAAAAACTGGCAGTTTCTAAAAAAGTAAAATATACACTTGCCTAATGAATGAGTGATACCACCTGCTACATGTTTCCTGAGGGGAAATAAAAACATATCCACAAAAAGATGTTTACAAGAATGTTCACAGTAGTTTTATTCATAACAGCCCCAAACTGGAACATTTCGAATATCTATGAACAGGAGATATATAAACAAACTGGTATATTCACACAACTGAATACTATTAAATAAACTACTTATTTACGCAAAAATACGTATATATCTCTCACATATTAAGCTGAGTTAAAGTAGATATGAAAAAGGTCTAGGATAGACAAAACTATGCTGGTAGAAATCATAAGTGTGATTGTCCTAATGGGAGGGGCTGACTTGGAAGAGGCCTGAAGGAACTTAATGGGTTAATGGAAATGTACTTTATATTGGGTGTGACATACATGGGTTTATGCTTCTGTCAGAACTCAAAGGACTTCACACTTAAGATCTCCATGTACAGTATACTTACAAAACATGGAGTAGATTCTTGGTAAGGAAATAGCAGTCTCTAAAAACATAAGGCAAACAAAGAAATAGCAGTCTCTATAAACATAAGGCAGACAAGGAAAGAACTTACATGAGGAGTGATATTCACAGCTAAAATTTAGATTTTAGACACACTGAAGTCAGTCATGTATAGGCATGTCAAAGATCTCAGGCCTTTAAAAACAGATCCCTAATAAGATGGCTACTATTAAAACAACAACAACAACAAAAACAACCCCAAACAGAAAATAACAGGTGTTGGTGAGGACGTGGAGAAACCGGAACCCTTGTGCATCGTTACTGGGAATGTAAAAATGGTGTAGCCACTATGGAAAACAGTATGGCAGTTCCTCAAAACGTTAAACACAGAATTATTGTATATTCCAGAAATTCTACTTTTCTTTTAATTGTTTGTTAATGTTTTTTTTTAAAAATGCTTTATTTAAAATGTTTTGTTTAAAATTGTTTTTTATAACTAAAAAAGCTGAAAGCAAAGACTCAGATATTTGTACACTCATGTTCATAGCATAGCAGCATTGTTTATAGTAGCCAAAAGGTAGAAGTAACTCAAGTGTCCATTGGATAAGCAAAAAATAATATATACAATGGAATATTTCAGCCTTAAAGGAAGGAGATTCTGATATACTACAACATGGGTAGACCTTGAGGACATTATGTTAAATGAAAAAAGCTAATCACAAAAACGACAAATACCACATGCATAACTCCACTTATATGAGGTACCTATGAATAGTTAAATTCATAGAAACAGAAATTAGAAAGGTGGTTGCCAGCAGCTAGGGGGAGGAGGTAATGGGGAGTTATTTTTTAATGAGTACCGAGTTTCAGTCCTACAAGATGAAAAGAGTTCTGGAGATGGATGGTGGTGATAGCTGCACAATGTCAATGTACTTAATGCCACTGAACTATATGCTTAAAAATGGCTAAGATAATAAGTTTTTAGTTCTGTGTATTTTGCCACAATTAGAAAAAATAGATCCCTAAAAACATTCAAAGGTGCTAACTACCTGAGTCCACTGGATTTTATCTGTACAGACTCACCAAGGTAGCTCTGACTTGGAAAAATTCTCTCTGTTGTCCATAGTTCTTCTCCTTGTTCCAACTTACGGATCATATCGGGCTTAGTCATGTGAAACCCTGATAATAAAAAATGAGACTTGGTCTAAGCTGCTTGGGCTTCAAAACTATTGAAGGAAGAGAAAGATATAGCTCTAAGGTGACAGACAAGGCACACATTAACATCTTAGCAAAGTTAATACCTTGCACTGGGCAAGTGTGGACATAATCACACTGGCTCCTAATAAAAAAGGATTCATCACCTCTGATCTCTGAAATTCAAAGCTCCATATGTTTCAAAAATTCTTGAAAGGAGATGTATGAGATTGAAAGATTCAAGGAATTTTTCTTACCAACAGAGATGAGGTGGCAATAATTTTCCAACATGACATCCCTGTAGAGGGTCTTCTGAGCAGGATCCAGCTGCTGCCACTCCTCCTGGGTGAAGTCCACAGTCACATCCTTGAATGACACTGATCCCTGCAAGGGCAGACTCTAGTTCATCCTAAAGTGATTGGAACTAGTGAGAACTAGATATTGGAAACCACGTTCAGTGGTCAGACTAGTTTTCTTATTTTATCTTTTGTATTGTAGAAAATTCTCTGTGATAATACAGTCTGTATTTACTTACTATCTCATGCTAAAAATATATAAGATCATACTATTTACCTTGAATGTGACTGGTTGCTTGGTGGATCAAAATGAATAAAGCCCTGGCCTTGCTCATGAGAAGTTACAGGCTAAGTGAGAGGCATACATATAAATACATACACCCAACAGATATTACAGATGTGATGACAGGAAGATGTACAAGGGAAAATGCTACAAAGTAAAGAAAAATTTTATTTTGTATACCAAAGCTTCACTGAGGACATCAAAATTTTGTACTCATAATGAATTTGTCTTATACAGGGTACCACCTTTTAAAATTCATGGGGAGAATCATTGTTGCACTATATACTAATTTGGATGTAAATTTAAAAAAATAAAAATAAAATTAAAATTATAGCAGCACTATCAACAATAGCCAAAGTATGGAAAGAGTCCAAATGTCCATTGATGGATGAATGGATAAAGAAGATATGCTATATATATATATACAATGGAGCATTACTCAGCAATCAAATGAATGAAATCTTGCCATTTGCAACTACGTGGATGGTACTGGAGGGTATTATGCCAAGTGAAATTAGTCAGTCAGAGAAAGACAAATATCATATGATTTCACTCATATGAGGACTTTAAGATACAAAACAGATGAACATAAGGGAAGGGAAATAAAAATAATATAAAAACAGGGAGGGGGACAAAACATGAGACTCATAAATATGGAGAACAAACTGAGGGTTATGGGAGGGGTTGTGGGAGAAGGGATGGGCTAAATGGGTAAGGGGCACTAAGGAATCTACTCCTGAAATCATTGATGCACTATATACGAATTTGGATATAAATTTAAAAAAATGAAAAATAAAATTAAAAAAATCAATATGTAACTGCAATATGAAAAATCAGTTGTATTTATATGAAATGAAATCAATTATACAAAGTAAAATATAACAAAATAAAATTAAAAGTCATTAAATACCTAATAATTAATCTAAAAAAATTCACAGGGGGAGGAAAACCAATTAGTAAGCTGAGGAAATAGCAAAAGGCACAGTATGTTAGGAAAGAGTCTTGGAACTCTAAGAAGAAAAAGGTATATGGAGTTAGGTAGTGGGCATGTTTATCTAATAATACTGGATTTTTTCTGGGGTACATGGCTGGCTAATCAGAGGAGTGTGTGACTCTTGGGTCTCAGGGTCATGAATTCAAGCCCTACATTGGGTTTAGAGATTACTTAAATAAAAATTTAAAAACTTAAAAAAATACTGGATTTTTTCCCTACATATTAGGGGTCTTAAAAATGTACTGAACACACTCCTAACATATTTATATTTATTTATAAATCATCAGTCAGCATTAATGGCAATCCACATCTGCTCTTGGATGTAATTTGTTGGTATTTTCCTCCCTTTCAATATACTGTCTTGTACATTCCATTGTAATGCATACCCCACTTTGCTTGTTCTGCTGCTTTCAGAGTATGAAGAAATGTTAAGCAGTACATATATTATTTGATAAAATTTGTACTTCAGAGGCAATACCCTTGAAGACTAGAGAAGGCTTGAGATGTGTTGGGTGGGAAAGACAATTAAGTAACCATTGTTGGTGATTTCCTAGATTAAGGTGGTATTAGTTGTCTAGAGAGGGGAAAACTGTTTAGTACATAAGGGGTTGCAACAAAATTGGTCATAAATTGGTTGTAGAGTAGAAAAAAGAGGCATAGCTCTTGAGTTACCTGCATAGGCAAGTGGTTAGGTGCTGAGACTAAGAAATAGAAAACACAAGAACAAATAAGCTAGACCAAAGGAGGTAATGAGGTAGGCCTTGGAAATGTACTTGAAGTGTCTATGGGACATTCAGGTGATCATGACTTTTGGAGACTGGATATATGGTTCTGACACTCTGGATAGAGGTCTAGGATGGAGAGAAGTGTTTGAGAGTCACTAGAATTAGATCAGTGTTACCTTTATGTGGATCTGTGCACAGAGAAAAAGAGACAGTGAAGAGAAGAGAACTGATTGACATCTGGGGAAAACCAGTATTTTGAAGATGGGTAGATAAAGAGGAATTTTCTGAAAGACCTGAAAACACGAAAAAGTACCCCCTTTGATTCAAAGTAGAATATTAACTTTTTTTTTTTTTAAGTTTATTTGTTTTTTTGAGAGGGAGAGCATTGCATGCATGAGCATAAGCTGGGCAGGGGCTGAGAGAGAGGGAGAGACAGAATCCCAAGCAGGCTCCATGCCTGGGGCTCAATCTCACAAACCAAACCATGAGATCATGACCTGAGCTGAAACTAACAGACACTTAACTGACTGAGCTATTCAGGTGCCCCTCAAAGTAGAATAGTTCAAGAATGGACTTTTTATCCTCCTCCACTCCCATATAAAAAATTAGAAGAAACTAAAGAAATAAGAATAAATCTGTAACAGCATTGAAATACTTGAAAGGTTTTCACTGGCAGCCCACAGTTTGTAGGAACTGGATAAAATAGACAGGATCAGAGAGGGAGAATGCAAAAACCTCAGGTTTAAAAAAAAGTTTATTTATTTATTTTGAGAGAGAGAGAGAGAACAGGGGGCGGGCAGGGGCAGAAGGAAGGGAAAAAGAGTATCCCAAGCAGGCTCTATACAATGTGGGGCTTGATCTCATGATCTCACGGTTCATGAGATCACGACCTGAGCTGAAATCAAGAGTCAAACGCTTAACTGACTGAGCCACCTACAGGCACCCAAAATCTCAGTTTTCTGTACAAGCTTGCAAGCAATCTCTATCTTGGAAACCTCACAAAACATCTTACCACAAACTAATAATGTCATTTACCAACTCTACCTCCCATTGTATCATTGCAAAACCTAGGTCAGTAGTGATGATCAAGGTTTTTCCATGTCTGCTCCTTGACCCCTCACAACTTAGATCTCAAATCAGTATCTAGATAAGATTCATTAAAGTAATATTTCCATTTTAAATCAAAATAATACATCTTTCAAGCAGTACTTTTGTGAGAAGCTTAAGAAAGGAGATGATGAATGATATATCAAGTTAATATGTAAACATGGGCTACAACTAGAAGGTACATGTGGGGAAGGCTTACATTTATATGGCTGGAATAAGAAAAACTGGGAACAGGGCTGCAACTAGGTGGGGCGGGTGAGGAACATAGGGTGCAAAATTTAGGGATGCACAGGCCCTGAGAATACTCCTTACATTTTGCGCCTAGGCCACTTGCTTGCCCTACTGGAGACCAGTTTCATGGAAGCAAATGCCAACATCCAGGAAATTTAAGGATTGGGAAGCAATGTTCATATAACCTGAAAACAACTTATTTCATAAAGAGAGGAAACATCATCTCACCTGAGGCATGGCTTTGAGATTTGCAAGAGATGAACCTTCTCTTTTGAGCCCTTCTTATGGAAAAGGGAAGAGTCCTGAGAAGGCAGAGATGGGAGGATACAAAGAGCCATGTGAAACCATATTTGACTTAGATCTCCCAGAAAATTCAGTTAAATCTGTATCACTTTTCACTGCTTCAGCTCACTCTCATGTATCCACGATGGAGGTTAGTGGGAAAAAGGACAAATCTTGCTCCCTCACCACCAGAAACCTAGTCTCTTTGTGAATTAGAATGGATCTAGGCGGTCTGTTGTAGCTGGAGAGGGAACATTGTGCTTTTCCCTTTGCAGCTCTACCTTCCACCTCCTATGGAAGACAGCTTTACCATCTACTTCCAAATAGTTCTTCATGGACTTTCTACCAATTTACACTGTTACTATCAGCACGTGAAAATACCTCTCCACACCCTGATGAATGCAGTTAACATTTTTAATCTCTGCCTATCAGATATATATTGTAGTTCTTGTTTACATATTTTTTATTATGGGAGAATAAGCTCCTTTTACTTCTTTTCTGTGATGGCATCTTCTTATATAATGTCTAATTTTTTAATGTTTATTTACTTTTGAGACAGAGAGAGACAGAGCATGAACGGGGGGAGGGTCAGAGAGAGAGGGAGACACAGAATCTGAAGTAGGCTCCAGGCTCCAAGCTGTCAGCACAGAGCCTGACGCGGGGCTCAAACTCACAGACTGTGAGATCATGACCTGAGCCGAAGTCAGACGCTTAACCGACTGAACCACCCAGGTGCCCCTATAATGTCTATTTTTTTGTGTGTGTGTGTGTTTTTTTTTAATTTTTTTTTAACGTTTATTTATTTTTGAGACAGAGAGAGACAGAGCATGAACAGGGGAGGGGCAGAGAGAGAGGGAGACACAGAATCGGAAGCAGGCTCTAGGCTCTGAGCTATCAGCCCAGAGCCCGACGCGGGGCTCGAACTCACAGACCGTGAGATCGTGACCTGAGCTGAAGTCGGACGCCCAACCGACTGAGCCACCCAGGCGCCCCTTTTGTGTGTGTTTTAATTTCCTAGTTGGTTGATATTATCATTTTTTATTTAGTAAATTAGCTATTTTAAATTGAAAATAATTTTCTTAGTTGCTCATATGACTATTAAAGTGTTCTTACCTTGTGAAGATTTTTTCCTTGAATGTTTTCTTGTTTAGCAATACTACCTATTATATAATCCATATTTTTTCAGTGGATATAAAATGCCATCTATATCATATAATACATATCCCTATATGCTTGAGAATATCTGAACTTTAATTTCCTCTACTTAATCTTTACTGACTCACCAGTATCATACTACTTAATAAGCATAATTACTGAAAATTCACTTATTTATTATTAATTTACTGACAGCTAATTTAAGTATTAACTATTGAACAACACTTTTTAGTAGTACAAGTATGGAACTAGAAAAGACATTAATCTTTTCACTCTGCAGTCTTCCTAGGGAGAGGATGATACCATGCTGAATGAAGTCTGAAGTACTGACTGCCACAGTGAATATTTTAATTAGCAAACTATTTTAATTATTATAACGAGAGGTGGCCTTGTCGTTAAAAGTATACCAAATACTTTTTATTATCTTGGAATGCCTGAAGAAGCCACTGACTCTGCCACTGATTTCATCCAGAAGCTGGAAACCTCACTCATATATCAGTGTTGAGAGTGTTAGTTATGGGCAAAAGTTTTTTGTTTTATTCCTGCTTGCTTATTCATGGAACACTGTTAATTTCAACTCATTGGTTTTAGTTCGTGTAGTGTTTCCCTGTAATGAATTTTACCATGTAGGAAATGAAATCTTACCTCTTCCTTTCCAATACTTATACCTCTATTTGCTAAATTGCTATTGAGTTACAATTTTGGAGGCAGGTTTAATGACCATGATTCAGATAATCAAATCTTAAACACCCAACTAGACAGTAGTCCTGAAGAGTTTCCCAATCACAAAAACATCACAAATAATAACAGTAGGTTGCAAACACATGCATGGTTACATTCAATCAAACTTACTTCTGAAAACCATCTCACGGTACCCATCTATCATATACAACCTCAGACAGCACATTACATAATTCCAGGCAAAGTCTCAAAATCACTTTCGCTTCTCCATAGTCACCTACAGCCTCAGACACGCTCACACCTAGTCTAAAATGAGACACACAAGTAGGGAACCCCAGGCAGCAACAGGACTCCGTCCACTTTTCACACACAATCGGTCGCAACATCTCACAGAGTAGCACGCACCCCAACGCAGCAGGTTGAGCACAGGCGGCCGCCTCAATTCGGTGCACACGCGCGCGCACACACACAGACACACACACACAGACACACACACACACACACACAGCGCCGGCTGTCTGAGGCCCCACTCCCAACGCAGAGCTTCCTTGGGGTCAAAACAGACAAAATCCGCCCCCGCGCGGAGCTCGCTCCAGGTCAAACTCGATTGTCACCCTCAGGGTCACGCCCACGGACCACGCCCGAGGCCCCGCTCTCACAGATCCAAGTGTCTGGTTGCCGTGGGCTCGGCTCCGGTTCCCTCCTCAGAATTACCAGGCCCAGCTTGGACTCCCGGTTTCCTCCCTGGCCTCCCCACTGGGACCCGCTCCCTAGTCTGCCCTCTTGGCCCGAGCTCGGGGTTCCCGCCTCCTCAGAGCCCCTAGGACCTACCAACCTCACCCCCGGCCAAGGATCAGTCGTCTGCGCCTGCGCACTCCCGCGTGGGCTGGAGCTCCCAGGAGTCTACGGGGCTGCGCTCTAGTAGCCTAGCTGTCCCAGCTACAGGCTCTGCGGTGTGTTTAAGTCAACGTCCGCGCTGTTCCGGAGTGGACTGCGTTTCTCATAGGCCCTGGGGGAGTTTGTGAACCTCATCCTCTGGTTCATTTTCCTTTACGCTTGCGGTCACCGTTTTCCTTATGGTGAGTTGAAACCCGGGTCTGGGTGCGGGAGTAGCTCACTGCAGGAGGCCTGGAGTTTCCCAGGAGCATATGGGACGGGTAGAGGCAGGAACGTCAGGCCTGTATGAAGAAGGTGATTGTGGGTGTGTGTGCGATTGTGTGCCTGCGCCAATGTGGGATGTGATCATGAGTGTATGCGTGTGTCAGAGAGTGTATGTATGCGCGCGCGCATGGTGGGGAGGCCCTGACTGGCCCGGATTGGGCTCCTGGGCCTGAGTGGGGGCGGAGCCATTACATGACCACGGTCAGCGGTGACTGTGAGGTGTGTTGTACTGTGAACTGTGAACTAGTGACATTGCTATTGTGACCAACTGGAGACTATCAAAATTGGCCTAGTGTAGCTTTTTTACTTTTAGTAAGATAGAGCGTCATTTTTGCAGTTCTGGGGCTGAGGAATCTGTGGACAAGATCCCTGTGTGACGCCATCTGTGCCTGTGAAAGACTTCGAGGCCCTAGTTAACCACAGAGGCCCCCTGTTCTAAGCATGGCCTTTGTTGCCTTCATCGGTGCACCCTTCTGTTGTCCAGCCTAGTGCTTAATGCATTGAAGGCATAGAGTACATAAGTGTAGCCTATTCTGGACCCAGTTGTAAATTCCATGGTTTCTTAGAATTGTTGCACTGGGTTTTCTTTCACTGCCTGTGTCATTTCACCTTATAGCCACACTGCACAAAAATACTGGTGCACAAAAATGGCTGTCAAAGGGAAGTTGAACATTTGAGACCTAGAACGAATGTTATAACTAAAAAAGCAAAGCCCTGTGTTTATTAAGGAGATTGTAGGGCTGGAATTAGCCACCGAAGACAGGATATTGAGGCTGCAACAGTGGGATTACTTCCTCTGGAGATTCCTCTTGGCAGCTCTATGAGGGCAAGCCCTGTATTACAGATCCACAGCATTTTTATAGCTCTGTTGACAGGAAACTGCTGTGAACATAGAAACAGACTCCAGTCCCTCGCTTCTGGGAACCTGAGTTTTCTTTATGATACAGGGAAGAGTCAACAGTATTCAGTCTTCCTCATACTTCCATTAGTGTATGTTTATGTATGGGGGGGGGGGGTGCTTGCTAGTGATGAGGAGATGTGTTCTTGTTTAGCCTGTCTGGTCTCCAGGAAAGGCCTACTATGTCATGATTCTCTTTTCCTTCCAATTTTTGCTGTATTCCAAAAGAAGAGCCATGAGAGGAGAACATTGTTACAGTCACACATCTCAAAGCCATGCTAAAAGTCATTTTGAGCTTTCTCTTTGTTTTATGAAATTTCATTTTTGTTTTTTGGGATATAAAATAACTTCATCTGAAACGCCCTGAAAAATAGTGATTTAGACATTTACCTGGGCATTCTCTTCCCAATTAATGATGGTACCATGAGGATGGATTGCCCTTGCCTGTTCCTCATCAGAATTCTTCCTACAGTTAATATTCATATAACCACTTGGAAACACCTCCCCTTGTACGCTTTTTGTGTAAGCATTCTTGTGATGCAGAAATAGTCCTTTTTTATTACACAGTTATTTGTTAAGGAAGAGACCAATGCTTAGGTAGAATTACACATTAGATACTTTAGATATTCTTCAGACACGAGTGGAAAAATGGCATGGTAGATGGTTTGATTGATTTCAGACTATATAATGGTCTCTGAGTCTCGAGCAGGGATCAGCAAACTTTGACCTTGCAGGCCAAATCCAGCTTGTATCCTATTTTTTTATGGCCTGTGAACGAAGATTGGTTTTAACATTTTTCAATAATTAAGAACATATCAAAAGGAGAATGGTATTTCATGACATGTGAAAATTATATGAAATTCAAATTTCTGTGTCTACAAATAAATTTTTGAATTTAATCAATAAAAAGAATTGTGGAAATTTGTTATCTCTCTTATTAAATAAGCACCTACATAATATCCTTGATTTTGCCTTTTGGCCCATAAAGCCTAACATATTTACTCTCTGGTCCTTTACACAGGTTTGCTAACCCCGAATCTAGAGTATCTAAATGAAAATCTTAGTTTTACCATTGAGTGTTTTTGAGTTTGGATAATATATTCAGTATCTTTCTATTCCATAACTTATTGTTTGTAAAATGCAAATAATAATATGAATTTCAAAGGGTTTTTGTGAAGATTAGTAGTTAATATTGACAGGGCACTAGAACAGTGGCTGACAATAATAAGTGCTTATGTTAAAAAATGTTATTATGTGAACCATCTCAGTCATTCCACATTCATAATAAGGAGCAGTGAAAATGAGAAGTTAATTGTAAGTAAGAAAATGGGTCATGTGCTCAGATGGTCTAGAATAGGAATCCGTCACCTTAAATGATTTGCCTTGGAACTGTATACCCAATTGTATATTTATTTTATTTTATTTTATTTTATTTTATTTTGTTTTGTTTTTGTGTATGTGTGTGTTTTATTTGTTGTTGTTTTTTTGTTTTGTTTTGTCTTGTTTTGGTGTGTGTGTGTGTGTGTATTTATTTTATTAATGCATATTTCTCCTGGGGAAAAGCATATAATTTTACGATAGTACCAAAGGTGTACATGACCCAAACAGGTTTTAAATCACTAACCTAGAATCAATAACTTATACCTGGAAGTCAACTTTAGGATGAGTTTGCCCAAAAATAATTTCCTGTATTATGTAAAATTGTTAATCACATTGAATCCAAATTAATCTTATATAATTAAAAAGATATTCTGATATAAACATATAAAATATAATGCTATGCAGTATTCATGTTTATGAACAAAAGTACTCAAGAAATTGCTAAATTATAAAGTTTAACTATTATAGGCATTTCTCAGCAATGTTTTAAGGATGATATCCAATATGATACATTAACTGGGCATTCATTGGAGAAAGGCAATGATAAAGCCACGTTTATTAAGCCTCTACTATGGATGAAACAATTTAGTCTGAAAATGTCACCCGAGTTGTGCTGATTCACAGGGAAATCTTAAGTGTCTCATACTGATGAAATACAGTAAAACAAGGTACAAGACTTTATAAGTTTATTTCAGTCACACTGGTTTTAGTGCTATTACCAGTTATTTTGCCAGCTTGTTTGTTTTCATAATAAGTAGAAAATAGCCCACCCTACAATTACTTTTATAAATATGCTTGAAATGGAAATTGTTATAGATTCCTGATGAAGAAATTAACATAGTCTTCTTGAAAAAATTATTAACCTAAGTTGAACTTATAAAATAGAAAGTTTTAAAAGTACTCATAATTTTAGCATCCAGAAGTAGTCACTGTTAACATTTTGCTATACATTATTTTAAAGTTTTCCTTGTACATATGTTTCTGATTGTGTTTTTTTTAGAAAAGTTTATAAGAATTAGTCATTAAAATAAGACCTCTTAGGGGCACCTGGGTGGCTCAGTTGGTAAAGCGTCGGACTTCAGTTCGTGAGTTCGAGACCTGCGTCAGGCCCTATGATGACAGCTCAGAGCCTGGAGCCTGCTTTGGATTCTGTGTGTGTCTCTCTCTCTGCCTCTCCCCCGCTTGCACTCTGTCTTTCTCTCTCAAAAATAAATAAACGTTAAAAAAAATTAAAAAAAAATAAGACCTCTTAGTTTGAAAAAGGAATTCAATCCAGTCACTGGTTTTGTTATACCTCCATGTCTGTAGTGTCAAATGACAAACTAAAACAATTTAGTAATGAGTTTGATGTCTTTTATTCAAAGGAAAACAGTCCATAGGTTGGAGGAGTACTGTGCCTCACAAACAATGCAACACTTTTCTGGAGTGATTTTGGGCAAGAGAGAGTTTAATAGAATGTTAGAAGAGGCAACACAGAAATGGTGTGATTGGCTAAGAGGTCAAGGATTTCCTTATAAGACTAGCAGGTCCTATTTTTTAGGGTAAGGTAAGCTAGCTAAAGCTGAGATGAAGGATTGTGATTGGTATATGTTAGGTTTCCTTGACAGGTATTTCCCATTAAGTGCAGGCTAACTAAAGTTTAGATTTGTGATATGAGCTGGGCCACTAGGGTAGCCTCCATCTTGTGGGCCTTGATATACAAATTAACTTTATCAGTGGGGATAAAAAGGAAGTGACAATGATACCCAACTGATTTGACAGACCTTTTGACTATTTGCACCTTTTGGAATTATACAGATACAAATTTATGTATAATTCCAGGAGATCAAATGATAAAGTAAAGGTACTCAGAATTCTGTATTTCTTTTTTTCTTTCCTTTTTTTAAATATAAATTATGCTGACAGGGATGGATTTATAATTTCCGATAACAGAATTGGATGTTAGTAGTTATAAATATGCATAAAATTCTGGCTTAGACCAGGGACAAGACTGAGTTTTGTTAATATTTTCAATTTGTTACCTAAGTGGATCAGATTCTCTGAGATAGTTTGTTTTTTTTAAATGTTGGGGCGCCTGGGTGGCGCAGTCGGTTAAGCGTCCGACTTCAGCCGGGTCACGATCTCGCGGTCCGTGAGTTCGAGCCCCGCGTCGGGCTCTGGGCTGATGGCTCGGAGCCTGGAGCCTGTTTCCGATTCTGTGTCTCCCTCTCTCTCTGCCCCGCCCCCGTTCGTGCTCTGTCTCTCTCTGTCCCAACAATAAATAAAAAACGTTGAAAAAAAATTTTTTTTAATGTTTATTTATTTATTTTGAGAGAGAGAGCTGGGGGGGGGGGTGACGTGGGGGTGGCGGCAGGCAGAGAGAGAGAGAGAGAGAGAGAGAGAATCCTAGGCAGGCTCTGTGCTGCGTAAAGCCCAATGTAGGGCACAGTCCCATGAACCATGAGATCATGACCTGAGCTGAAATCAAAAGTTGATGCTCTACCAACTGAGCCACCCAAGCACCCCTTCTCTGAGCTAGTTTTATGAGACAGAGTGATGACACTCTCTGTAGTTGCTGTCTGAAAATCTGTGTGATAGTTAGGGAGTTCAGTCAGTTTCTGAAAATCTGTGTGATAATGTTAATGAAGACTATATTTGCAAGTTGTGCTCTGTAATATATTAGCGTTATAAAGAAGAGCAGGCCTAAGAAGCTCAAATTTGACTCTCAAAAAATGGTAAGAGGGGCACTTGCCTAGTTCAGTTGGTAGAGCATCAACTGTTGATTTGAGGGTCATGAGTTCACGTGCCACACTGGGCCTGGAGCCTACTTAAAATTTTTTTTTTTTTTTAATTTTTAAAGGGGTTCCTGGGTGGCTCAGTCTATTAAGTGTTAGACTCTTGATTTTGGCTCAGGTCATGATCTCGCAGTCATGGGATTGAGCCCCTCACTGGGCTCCACACTGAGTGTGGAACCTGCTTGAGATGCTTTTCCTCTGCTCCTCTACCCTGTTCTCTCTGTCTCTAAAATAAAAAAATAAAAATAAAAAAAGAGAAGAGTTATGGAGTAAAATTAAATCCTCAAAGAGGCTCAAAGAGGTTTGACCATGCAAAGAATGGTGAAGGGATGATTAAGAGAAGTTGGTCTCATTTGATTACTCATGGAAAAACTTAGAAATTCTTTGTATTTTCTAGGAGGATATAAGATTGGCACTTGACTGACCTGAGTGTTAGGATATGTTGAGATCCCATGATTTGTGAGGCTTTTAGGATTGAGTCGGAGTAAGGTTGGGACCTGCATACAGAGAGATCAGGGATCAGTCATGGAACGATAAATACCAGAAAGAAGATGTATTATGTACTTAAAAAGATTTTGCCGGTTTAGCATGATTATCTATGTGATTCTGGACCATTCTGCATTTTGTATCCTCTAACTCAGGATCAAAGAAACTATTCAGTGAGAGATGGTGGATCATCCAAATTTAAAAGGAGTAGATAGCTATAGATTCCCATCAGTAGAAAAGATGTTAGAGACTTTTTCCCCCGACTAAGCATAGTAATATAAAAAAAGAATTAAGGATGATAGGTGGACTATATTGTAGCCAATACAAAAATTTACTGAATAATTTGGCATAAGGGTAGTGCTTAGGATATATTTAAAAAATTTTTTTAATGTTTATTTATTTTTGAGAGAGAGAGAGAGAGACAGAGCGCAGGCGGGGGAGGGGCAGAGAGAGAGGGAGACACAGAATCTGAAACAGGCTACAGGCTCTGAGCTGTCAGCACAGAGCCCAACAGAGGGCTCTAGCCCACAAACTGTGAGATCATGACCTGAGCTGAAGTCGGATGCTTAACATACTGAGCCACCTAGGTGCCCCAGGATATATTTTAAAATAATGGTCTCATACCCAAACCCAAGTAGGTTAGGGAATGATAATGTGAGATATGAAACAATTAAAACAATGGTAACTAGGAAAAAAATTATGTGACCTAATGATGAACCTGAAGCTTAAAGAAATTTTTTAATTTTATGTGAACTCTATTATCTAAGCTAAAGATTTAATACCATATTAGAAAAGAAATTCCATAAATTATATTTTCTTAGTCTGTAATGTAAAAAAAGGATATAAAAATGAACATTTATTGATAATTTATGATAGCTGTATAACATGCAGTTTGCTTGTAATTCACTACTTCACTTAATTGGTTTATTGTGATTATTTTCTTCACTTCTAGCCATGTTTCTAGACATATTTGGATAATTGAGGAATCACATAATATATAGGAACTTTTGTGTAAAACAACCAGATTTCTGGAGTGCCTGGGTGGCTCAGTCAGTTAAGCATCGGACTTCGGCTCAGGTCATGATTTTGCTGTTTGTGCGCTTGAGCCCTGCATCAGGCTCTGTACTGACAGCTCAGAGCCTGGAGCCTGCTTTGGATTCTGTGTCTCCCTCTCTGTCTGTCCCTCCCTCACTCACACTCTGTCTCTATCTCTCAAAAATAAACATTAAAAAAATAAAAAATAATAAAACAACCAGATTTCTTAAAAATATGTAGAGAATCTGTTTCTGAAACACATTTCTGTAACTGCTTTTACCGTAGATTTCCAGCCATAGCCTATTTGCTTGCTATGTAATAGCTCCCTTCTTGGATTTCAAACCTGAAAACATTTTTTGAATTTCACCAGGAATACTTGAGTTTGTGCTTTTAGGGACGGGTAGCATTCAGGATTGTGGCCTTAGACTTCTCTTGAGAGAAGTGAGAATATCTGGGTTCTGCTCAAGAGGGAGTTGTGCTGAGATGTGATATGGAGAACAGCAGCTTAATCTCAAAAGGCTACACTCTCTGCTTCAAATGATTCAGAATATGCTCTCTGGAATATAAAGGTTATCTTTTAAGAAGCTAGGTAAAATTTTTTACCCTGTTTTCAAAGGAATGGGTTATGCTTTGTTGTGTTGCAGATAATACCTTTAAACACCTTCACTATTCTTCATGATATTGAGATCTTTCTTAGGCCCATCATATAATTTCTACCTTCCTTGATTCTTAGGGAGCTAAATGTGACTTGTGGGGCAACTAAGGAATATCCATTGTCAAGTAAACCAGGTGTTAAATTGTGTTTGAACTTCAAATTGGTAAAGATGTTCTGTTATTTTCTGACCCACCTTTAGAGAGAACAGATCATTTGTACTGATTATCAAAATAATCTGTAAAATTTACATGGTGATGGATTGAAACAAAGTAATTTATTAAAAAATAAAGTGAACATGTTCATTTCCTGCAACAAAAATTGTTTTATACCTAGTCTGTCATTGAAAGTTACAATCCATGAACTTTGCATATATCAACATTTATTTAGCATTCTAGAAAAGACCTGTGACTGTTTCAAAAAGCTCCATTTTTCCTTTTAGCAATTAACAAACAAAAATATAATAATCATAGCTAACACGGTTCTCTTTTTACACTGTATTGCCTCTTAAGACAAAGAGCCACTCTGGAGTTAAATAAAGTAAGACCTTTCTTTACCAGTCTCATCTCTCTTATTCTTTGTGATTCTTTGGCACTCTAGTAACCCTAAAGTTCTTTCGATCCCTATGCCCTTCTCTGAAGTATTTCATTTTTGCCTATCAGTCATTAGAAATGTAACTAATTCTTAAAGTGCTTTACAAAATTTTTAAAAATTTTTAAAATTTGTTTTAATTCTTTTTTCTTAAAGTTCATTTATTTATTTTGAGAGAGAGACAGAGAAAGAAAAATCCCAAGCAGGCTCCACACTGTCAGCATGGAGCCTGAACAGGGCTCGAACTCATGAGATGTGAGATCATGACCTGAGTGGAAGTCAAGTGTCGGATGCTTAACCAACTGAGCCACCCAGGCGATGCAAATTTGTTTTAATTCTTATAAGTATTTATGTATCATTTCTTACTTATTTCTTATGTGCCACTGTGGCCACCTTCTTGTAGCAAGAGAAGGCTGGGAGAGTTGACAGAGCTCAGTTGAGTGAGGGCTGATCAGGCAGGGAACTTTAATTACATCTGTTATGCCTTTTTAAAAAATTTCACTTTTCAATTGTTTGCTGCTAATATAGCAAATTAGCCAATTATTATATAATAACTTTGTATCCAGAAATTCTGCTAAATTTACTATAAGTGCTGGTTCCTGTCTTATGGATTCTTTAGGATTTTATAAGCAAATAATTGCCATCTATAAATAGTTTTTCTTCTTCTTAGCCAGTGTTTGTATCTTTCATTTATTTTTATTGCCTTGTTTTAATTGCTAGGACTTCCACCAGAGTGTTGAGTAAAAGTAGTGAAAGTAGACATTGTTGCTTAAAATTTTTTTAAATTAATTAATTAATTTTTTTTTTAAATTTTAGGGCATGGGAACAAGGGACAGAAGGAGAGAGAAGGAATCTTAAGCAGGCTCTGTGCTCAGCACAGAACCCAACATGGGGCTCAGTCCCACAACCCTGGGATCATGACCTGAGCCAAAATCAAGAGTCGGACACTCAACTGACAAGATACCCAGGTGCCCCATGCTTTTTTTGATCATAGAAAGATATAGTATTCAGTATTTCATTACACATAGCTGGAGGATTTTCACAGATGCTCAATCAAATTTGGCAAGTTCTCTTCTATTCCTAGCTTGCTGAGAGTTGTTACCATGAAGGGATATTAAATTTTGTAAGATACTTTTTTAAAAAATATTTATTTATTTATTTATTTCGAGAGAGCAGACAGGGTAGGGGCAGAGAGAGGGAGAAAGAGAATCCTAAGTAAGCTCTGCACTGTCAGCACAGAGCCCAGTGCGGGGCTTGAACCACGAACTATGAGATCATGACCTGAGCTGAAATGAAGAGTCGGACACTTAACTGAACCAAACCACCCAGGTGCCCCTATAAGATACTGTTTCTGAATCTAGTGAAGTGATGTCTTTTCTCCTTTATTCAACTAATATGATGAATAAAATTGACTGGCATTTGGATGTTAAATCAACCTTGTATTTGTGCATCATATTGTATTTCCTTATCTATATTTCCAGATTAAATTTGTGAAATAGAAAAACATGTATTGGTCTCTGCCCACCCGACCCCTGCACTGTTCCTGGTACCTGGTATAGAACTTCTAAAACCGTTGTAATTTCTGAAGTGATAAGGATACTAGGAGCATCTTTTGTTCTAATATTTGGTCTTTGACTCTGGTTCCTGACACAGAGTTCCTATGTTCTTTGAAATTTCCTAATAGGAGTGTCTTTTGTTCCAAGAAGGCAACTTCTGGTGATCCTCTGGAAGAGGGATGGTCACCAGAAATATCAAGCTATGATTAGAAACTTGGAATTTTCAGCCCCACCCCCCTCCATGAAAAGGAGAGAAAGACTAGAGATTGAGTTAATGATTGATCATGCATGTGTTGAAGTCTCATAAGAATCCCAAAAGTACAGAGTTTGGAGAGCATCCAGGTTGGTGAATACATTCATGTACTGGGAAGGTGGTGTACCCCAGCTACATGGGGACAGAAGCTTCTTTGGCTCAGGACTCTTCCAGACTTTACCCTGTGTTACTCCTCATCTGGCTATTCATTAGTATCCTTTATGATATCCTTTATTTTATAATAAATTAGTAAACGTAATTGTTTCCCTGAGTTCTGAAAGCTATTCTGGCAAATGCTCAAACCCAAGGAGGGGATCATGGGAACCCCAGTTTATGGTCATTCAGTCAAGAGTACAGGCAACAACCTGGAACTTATGATTGGTATCTTAAAAGGTGGGACAGGACCATTTTGTGGGACTGAGCCCTTAACCTATGGGGTCTGATGCTACTGTCAGGTACATAGCACCAGAATTGAATTAAATTATAGGAAACCCAACTAGTGTTAGAAAATTGCTTGGTAGGGTGAAAATTCCCAAACATTTGGTGACCAGAAGTGAAGTGTCATAGTAGTGTAAAAGTAAAGGAGAAGCTCAGGAGAAGTGTGTTTTTCCTACTCAATTTTGTTCTTTCTTTCTTTCTTTCTTTCTTTCTTTCTTTCTTTCTTTCTTTCTTTCTTTCTTTCTTTCTTTCTTTTTTTTAAAGTAAGCTCTAAGCCCACTGTAGGGCTTGAACTCATTACTCCGAGGTCATGAGTTGCATGCTCTACTGACTGAGCCAGCCAAGTGCCCCTCTTTTTTTAAATTCCAGTATAATTAACATACAGTGTTATATTAGTTTCAAGTGTACAATATAGTGATTCAACAACTCTATACATTACTCAGTGCTCATCAAGGTGACTGTACTCTTGATCCCCTATTTTACCCATCCCCCTCACCAACTTCTCCTCTGACAACCATCAGTTTGCTCTCTATACTGAAGAGTCTGTTATTTTGTCTCTTTTTTCTTTGATTATTTTCTTAAATTCCACATGTGAGTGAAATCATACGGTATTTGTCTTTCTCTTTCTGACTTCTTTCATTTAGCATTATACCTGTAGATCCATCCATGTTGCAAATGGCAAGATTTCATTTTTTAGGGTGAGTAATATTTCATTGTATATATACACCACATCTTCACCCATTCATCTACTGCTGGATACTGGGTTGCTTCTGTATCCTGGCTATTATAAATAATGCTGCAATAAAACATAGGGGTGCATATATCTTTTCAAATTAGTGTTTTCATATTCCTTGTATAAATACTCAGTAGTGGAATTAATTACTGTATCATATGATAATTCTATTTCTAATTTTTTGAGGAACCTTCATACTATTTTCCACAGTGGCTGCACCAGTGTGCATTCCTACCAACAAGGCAGGAAGCCACCAACAAGGCAGGAGTGTTCCTTTGTCTCTACATCCTCACAAACACTTGCTGTTTCTTATGTTTTTTATTTTAGCCATTCTGACACGTGTGATGTGATACCAGATTGTGGTTTGGGTTTGCATTTCCCTGATGATCAGTGTTGAACATCTTTTCACATGTCTGTTGCTCAACTGTATGTTTTCTTTGGAGAAATGTCTGTTCATGTCTTCTGCCCAATTTTTAATTGGATTATTTGTTTTTTGGGTGTTGAGTTGTATCAGTTCTTTATATATTTTGGAGATACACACACACACACACACACACACACACACACACACCCTTTATCAGGTGTGTCACTTGCAAATATTTTCTCCCATTTAGTTGGTTGTCTTTTACTTTTGTTGATTATTTCCTTTGCTTTGCAGAAGCTTTTTATTTTGATGTAGTCCCAATAGTTTGTTTTTGCTTTTGTTCCCCTTGCCTCAGGAGACATATTTGGAAAAATGTTCTACAGTTGATGTCAGAGAAATTATTGCATATGCTCTTTTCCAGGATTTATTTTTGTGTATGGAGTAAGAAAGTGGTCCAGTTTCATTCTTTTGCATATAGCTGTCCATTTTTCCCAGCACCATTTGTTGAAGAAACTGTCTTTTTCCCATTGCATATTGTTAACATTTTCTTAGCAATTTTCGTAAAGCTGGGGCCCCTGGGTGGCTCAGTCATTTGAGGGTCCAACTCTTGATTTCAGCTCAGGTCATGATCCCGGGGTCGTGGAATCGAGTCCATGACAGGTTCCCTGCTGAGCTTGGAGCCTGCATGAGAGTCTCCCTCTCTCTCTCTCTCTCTCTCTCTCTCTCTCTCCCCCTCTCCCTTTACCCTCCCACCCCCCACTCCCCTGCTCACTCACTCGCTTGCACTCTCTCAAAAAAATTTTTTTTTCATAAAGCTTTTGGCACCTCATTTTCTTGTAATGTCTTTGTCAGGTATTGGTGGTATTGTAGTACTGGCCTCTAAAAACAAGATGTGAACTCTACTCCTCTATTTCCTGGAAAAGTCTGTGTAAAATTGGTATTATTTAAATGTCTGGTGGGATCCTATGGTAAAAACAGCTGGGCCTGGAGTTTTCTTTGTTTGTAGTAACAAATTCAGTTTATTCAATAGGTATCGGGCTATTCAGATACTATAATTTCATCTTTTTTGTTTTCTTTAAAAATTTTTTTTAAATCTTTATTTATTTTTGAGAGAGAGAGAGAGACAGAGTGTGAGCAGGGGAGGAACAGAGGGGGCGGGGGTGGACACTGAATCCTAAGCAGGCTCCCGGCTCTGAGTTGTCAGCACAGAGCCTGATGCGGGTCTCGAATTCATGAACTGTGAGTTCATGATCTGAGATGAAGTCAGGTACTTAACTGGCTGAGCCACCCAGGCACCCCTCATTTTGTTTCTTTTTTATAGTAAGTTGTATTTTTCAAGAATTTTGTCCATTTCATGTGTGTTGTCAAATTTGTTGGAATGAGGTGGTTTTTAGACTTCTAATATTTATGTATTCCTTAGTGATAAGCTCTCTTTCATTCCTGTTATTAGTGATTTGTCTTAATGATTTTTTATTTTTGATCATTTTAGCCAGTTTTAATCAATTTTGTTGCTCTTTCCAAAGAAATCACTTCTGTTTTGGCAACTTGTGTTTTTATTTCTATTTCATTTAGTTTTTCTCTTATTTCCTTCTAGGTGCTGATTGTTTTTAGCTTTTTAATTTTTTTTTAATGTTTATTATTTTGAGAGAGAGAGCGTGCAAGCAGGGGAGGGGCACAGAAGGAGGGAGAGAGAGAGAATCCCAAGCAGGCTCTGCCCTGCCCTCCAATGCAGGGCTCAAACTCACAAATTGTGAGATCATGGCTTGAGCCAAAATCAAGAGTCAGACGATGCTTCACTGACTGAGTCACCTAGGCACTCCTTGTCTTTAGCTTTCTAAAGTGGAACCTCTGGTTACTGACTTCAGACTTTTCTTCTAATATAACATTCAAAGCCAGAAATTCCCTACTTTAACTCCATTCCACAAATATGTATATGTTGCATTTTTATCAATCACTTAAAAATACTTTATTTCCCTTTTGATTTCTTCTTTTACCCATGCATTATTTAGAAGTGTGTTGTTTAATTTCCAAATATTTGTGGATTTTCTACATACTTCATTTTTACCGATTTCCAACTTGCTGCCATTTGATCAGAGAATATATGGTATATGATTTTGATCCTTAAAAATTCATTAATACTTTATGTATGGCCTAATTATATAGTCTGCCTTGGTGAATATGCCATGTGCACTTGAAAGGAATATGTATTTGATGGTCATTACGTAAATTATTGTATACATATTAATTAGTCCAAGTTGGTTGATAGTTCATATCATTTATATCCTCACTAATTTTTTCTTTTTTTTTTTTTTTTAATAGTTGAGAGGTGGATATTAAAATCAGGGCTGGGATGACAGTAATGCTGAAGTGAGTAAAGCCCCTGGGGTGCAAAATTTAAGGAGGCACTCATTCTTAGGGTCATGCAAGTACAGTGTTGTTTGATGCTGTTTTTAGGTACATACAAATATGTGATAATTATGTCTTCCTAATGGCACATGACAATGTGCCTTTGTCACTGGTCTAGCTTATCTGAAATTAATACAGTCACTTTAGTTATATATACTATATCTATATACATTATAAACTCCACAACACACTGCTTTTAATAGTCATATGTAGTTTAAAGAATTTGAGATAATAAAAAGAGTTATTATATTTATCCAGTGAGTTACCAATTATGCTCTCTTCCTGTAGATCCTGTTTTCCCACTGGTAGCATTTTGTTTCAGCCTGAAGAGCTTCCTTTTATCATTTCTTGTAATGCAGGTCTGTTGGTGACAAATTCTATTAGTTTTCTTTTATCTAAAAATGCCTTTATTTTGCATTCATTCTTGAATACATTTTTCTCTGGATATGGAATTCTGCTTTGTTAAAATTTAAATAATTTTTAAATAGCTTAGTGTACACTGCCACCTCTAATTCCAATCCAGTTTAACAGGGTGATACAATGTATTATTACTTGTTACTTAGTTACTCTGCATGTATCCAGTCTGCCATCCATACAGACCATAACATCTGCCTGAGTTTCTCTATACATGTCAAAATATGGGCCCAGACCCTAATTCTGTCCCCAATTGTAGTCACAAAGACTGAACTCCTCCACCAGCCCCAGCTTACACTCTCACAGAGAATATGTAAACACTTCTTTTTCTATACCTCTGTTTTAAAATTTGGAGGGAAGAAATTCTCTTAGAGCAAGCCCTGATACTAAGACCCCATGGCAGGCATGTATATCAAGTTAATCAATCTCTTTAACCGAGAACTGAATACTTTCATTGTAGACACATGCGCCCCAGGCTGTTTATATCATTTTTATTTAAAAAATTTGTATTTATGTTTGAAAGAGAGAGAATGTGAGTGGGGAAGGGGCAGAGAGAGAGGGGGACAGAGGATCCAAAATGGGCCCCATGCTGACAGCAGAGAGTCTGATGTGGGGCTTGAACCCACGAGTCATGAGATCATGACTTGAGCTAAAGTCGATGCTTAATCGACTGAGCCACCCAGGTGCCCCTATTATATACAGTTTTAAATGTGTTGTCCAATTCATTATATTCTGCCTCTATGTTTATTAATTCTTTCCTTCTACTTTTCTTTGTTTTACTTTTTTTTTACGTTTATTTGTTTTTGAGAGACAGAGGGAGAGTGAGTGTGCTTAAGTGGAGGAGTGGCAGAGAGATAGCGAGAGAGAGACAATCCAAAGCAGGCTTGCACTGTCAAGCATGGAGCCTGTTGTGGGGCTTCAACCCACGAACCATGAGATCATGACATGAGCTGAAATCAAGAGTCAGATGCCCAACCGACTGAGCCACCCAGGCGCCCCTCTTTGTTTTACTTTTTTTTTTTTTTAATGTTTACTTATTTTTGAGACAGAGAGAGAGAGAGAGAGAGCCCGAGTGGGGTAGGGGCAGAGTGAGATGGAGACAGAGGATCCAGAGAAGGCTCCGCGCTGACAGCAGAGAGCCCAGTGGGAGGCTCAAACTCATGAACTGTGAGATCATGACCTGAGCAGAAGTCAGATGCTTAATTGACTGAGCCACCCAGGCACTCCTTGTTTTACTTTTTTTATCCCTAACTTGTTGAAAGGGGTGTCTCATTTATTTATCTTTATTATTTTATTTTCATTAATATAAGCATTAAGTTTATGATTTATCATCTGACCACTATACTTGTATGCCCTAGGTACTACTGAAAAATTATTTAATGTTTGTAATATGGTTTCTAGAGGTTATTTATTTATAAGTTTTCATTTAAATTCCAGTTAGCGAACATACAGTGTTACATGTAGTTTCAGATGTACAACAGAGTGATTCAGCAATTCCATACATAAAACTCCTGTGTCTGGAGACACAGTGTTGGCAGGGGTTTGGGTTGGTCTTCTAAGGGAGGGGGCCCACCACACTGAGACTGAGGCAAGCATGACTGAGAAGGGTGATTCTTCTGGAGTGTGTGTGTGTGTGTGTGTGCACGCATGTGGTTGATGTAAGCAAATTAGGTAGCCAGCATCCGTGCTGCTCTGTTTCCAGCAGGTGGCCCAGCATAAGCTGAGGAGTGGGGGAGGGAAATGGCACTAGCCAGTTCCTTTGTTCCTGGAGATGTCTCTCCCTGAATGCTGCTTCTTTGGGACACACCCCCAGAAGAGCAATTAAGCTCCCCACTGTGTGCTCCAGGTGCTCTTCAGATTGCTATTTCCACACTGTGTGTCCACATGCTGTTTGCCCTGTCTTCTCTCCAAGAGCAGTGCAATGCCCTCTGGGCTCTCCCCAGCCAAGCCCACTAACCTTTAAAACTCCAGGCTTTAAGCCTTGCTGGTTGTAAGAACTCATGAAATTCAGCCCCTCTTGTTTTCCAAGCCACTGTAATGGGGAATCATCTTCTCCATGTACTCCCCTGTGTGCTAGTCTGTCTCTCACCCTTCTCTCCACCCACTTACTCCCCACCATGGCTGCCAGGGTCTATTTCTCTCCCAACTACGTCTCCGCACTTCATACCTTCTTTGTTGTGGCCTCTTCTCTACCTTTAGTTGTGGAGGGTTTGTTCTACCAGTCTTTAGGTTGATTTCTGGGGCATTTAGGATGATTTGATAGTTATCTAATAGTATTCATGGGATGAGGAGAGCCTAGGTTCCTCCTACTCTACCACCATCTTCCTCCCTCTAGAAGTTTTCTTTATTTGGATTATATTTCCACAATTGACACAAGATTTATTTAGTAAATTGCTTGTTTATTGCCAAGTCAAAGTCTTGGTTCCCTCAATTTTCATCAATCTATTTTATTAAGCAGCCAAATAATGTTGTTTTATTTTACTTTTATTATATATACCTTACTTTAGTAATAATGGAAAAATTATTCTTGGTCCCACTTGGTTAATCCACCACTTTTGATTTTCTTTAGGCTATCTGTTAACCTTTATTACCATCCTCTAGTGAACAGCCATGGCACCCATGGCACTTTGGTCCCCATGAAGATCCTTCTTCATATTATTGAGTTAGCATATTCTCTACTGTAGTTCCAAGTCTTTTTAAAATTTATTTTTATATTGTAATTTTAATTTTTTTTCTAGAGAGAGCATGAACATGTGAGTAGGGGGAGAAAGGCAGAGAGGGAAAGAGAGAGAGAGAGAGAGAGAGAGAGAGAGAATCCCAAACATGCTCTACACTCAGTGTGGAGCCTGACATGGGGCTTGATCCCCTGACCCTGGGATCATGACTTAAACCAAAATCAAAAGTTGGATGCTCAACTGACTGAACTGCCTAGGGTGCCCTGTTCCAGGTCTTTCTGATCAAAAATTTTTAAGCTTTATAGATGGTATACTTGTGAATAATATCTGAAAAGTCTTTGAGATACTTTTCTGAGACATATAAGAATGGTCGGCTTTAGCTCTGCTAGTTTGGATATACTTTTATTCTCATATGAAATGGAGAATGGAGGAAACAATATAATGAGCCCATCCATGGATGGGAGGTAGATAGATACAGGAGATAAATACTGCATGATCTTGGAACTAAAAGGAAGAGGATTTAGGTGCCTGGCTGGCCCAGTCAGTTGAGTGTCTGACTTCAGCTCAGGTCAAGATCTCAGTTTGTGAGTTTGAGTCCTGCTTGAGCCCCATTAAGCTCCACTCTCAGCACAGAGCCCCCTTCAGATCCTCTGTCTCCCTCTCTCTCTGCCCCTCCCCAGTCATGCTGTCTCTCTCTCAAATATAAAAATAAACACGAAAAAAACAAAACAAAACAAGGATTGTATGGAAGAGGATTGGGTGGAAGGAAATGTCTTATAAGTAGGGCCTTGTTATCCATGAGAAATTACTTGGATTTCATTCTAAGAAAAAAGCGAAGCCATTAAAAAAAATTGTAAGTAGGGACTATCAAATCTTGATCTGCATCAGAATTAATCCAATAGAGACATTAAAAATATAAATGCCTGGGACCTACCCTATAGATGCTGATTCAGTCCATCTGGGTTGGTCACTGTACATCAGTACTTTGCAACAACTTTCCCAGTTGATTCTGATCAACACCTAAATTTCAGAACCATGGACTTAACATTTTACCTTTTCATAACTTCTTTATCATATATACAGTCCTCTCATTCTCTGAGTTTCCTTCCTTTTCTTCAAATTTCCAATACTGTGTTAGCTATTGACTGCTGATATTCATTATTTTCAATTTATTTCCTCCATGTAATAATTTTATTTTTATGATACAGGGAAAATAAAATCATTGTTTCCCTTCCACTGTCCTTTCAGATTTGGAGTCCAGATGTGAGACAAAGACGTTTTTAGGGGGAAAAAAAGGCTCTCAATGCAAGGTAATGGAAGGAAAATCCTTGACTTTGAGGATTCCCAATTCCAGAAATAACTGGCAAAATAAAAGCACGATTTAGGCAAGGGTCTCAAGAGGGAGATCTTAGCTAAATGGAAATAATGGCTGAAAATGGAACCAATTATAAAAAAGCGTAAGTCTCTTACTCCACATCAGGGAATTTATTAGAGATATTCTATGGGATAAGGAATATGAGAACATCATTGATTATAGTTCAAACTTTGTTCGTGATGAGAGAATTCATTCTAGTGAGAAAATCTATGATTGTAAAACATAGGGAAAGGCTTTTTGTGTGCACAAATGGTGAAATGCATTATCTGAAAATTCCTGCTGTTATGAAACTTAGTAAGTGTCTGAAGTTTAAATGTTGTATATCCATAAAATGGAATATTATTCAGCTATTAAAAAAAGAAATAAAGTACTGATGCATGCTAAAACATAGATGAACCTTGAAAATATTACCCTAATTTAAAGAAGCCAGACACAAAGGCCAAATATTGCATTATTTCATTTATATAAAGTGTTCAGAAGAGGTAAAACCACAGAGACAGAAAGTATATCAGTAGATGTATGAGCACTGGGTGGTGTATGTAAATGATGAATCACCGAATTCTACTCCTGAAACCAATATTGGACTATATATTAACTAACTAAAATTGAATAAATAAAAAAAAGAAAGTAGATTAGTGGTGATAAGGGGCTGGGGAGAGGGAAGAATGGGAAGACTATTAATGTTGATAGTGTTTTTTCCTGGGGTAATGAAAATGTTCTGGAATTGGTGGTAGTGATTGCACAACTTTGTGAATATACTAAAAATTACTGAATTTTACACTTAAAGGGAGTAAATTTTATGGTTACATGAATTATATCTCAGTTAAAAGAGATTTTATATATATATATATATATATATATATATATATATATATATATATGCACAACAGGCTGGAAGAGCATCACCCTCTAATAGGCATTTCACTTCCATAAAGCATTTATTAGCAAGATGACTGTTTTCTAAAACTACAAAAGTATATTTACAGCTAGTTAGAAAAACTATTAATTAAGTAATATGCAGGGCTTTTGGGTTTAGTAGAAATTTTAGAGATCATTAAAGAATTCACTGTTGAGAAACTACATGAATGTAAATAACGTAGGAAGAGCTTTAGAGCATTTAGAGTTCATATTGGTGATGAGTCTCATGAATTTATGGAATGTAAGAAGTCCTTTACCTATGGAAGGTACTTTTGAGTATATCAGAAAAGGTTTCCTGATGAGACACTCTATGAAATATATAGAAATTTGGTTAATAGTAAGATTTGATTCACACATTAATGACAATCAGAACTTACATGTTGAGAAAACATATAAGAAATGTATCAAGGCTTAAAATTTTTTAAAATTTTTTTAATGTTTATTTTTGAAGGAGAGAGAGACAGAGCATGAGCAGGGGAGGGGCAGAGAGAGAGGGAGACACAGAACCTGGAGTAGGCTCCAGGCTCTGGGCTGTCAGCACAGAGCCTGTCGCGGCTCTTGAACCCATGAACCGTGAGATCATGACCTGAGCTGAAGTTGAATGCCCAACCAACTGAGCCACCCAGGTGCCCCTTAAAAATTTTTTTAATGTTTAGTTATTTTTGAGGCGGGGGGGGAGAAAATGGGGGAGGGGCAAAGAGAGAGGGAGACACAGAATCAGAAGCAGGCTCCAGGCTCCGAGCTGTCAGCACAGAGCCTGATGTAGGGATTGAACTCATGAACTGTGACATCATGACCTGAACTGAAGTCAGACACTTAACTGACCGAGCCACCCAGCACCGCTAAACTAAGGCTTTTACAACAACATTCCCTATCTTTTTCAGATAGGGAAAATAAGAACAGAATTATTTTCAAAATTTTATTTTCTTTTTGAGAGAGGAAGAGTGAGCAGGGGAGGGGCAGAGAATCCCAAGCAGGCTCCACGCTGTCAGTGTGAAGCCTGACATGGTGCTCGATCTCACAAACTGTGAGATCCATGACCTGAGCCGAAACCAAGAGTTGGACACTTAACCAACCGACTGAGCCACCCAGATGCCCCTCCTTGTTGCCATTCTTTACATAGAATTAGAGGTACCTGGTCATAGGGAATAGATACATTCAACTTTATCAGATATTGCAAAATTGCTTTCCAGTTTATAATAGTATGTTCTGATCAACTTGTGGAATATACTAGCCGTGTAAACCTGTTTCTGGAATGTCTCTTCATGATTACTATTTATATCTTTTTTTCTTTTTATCTATTCCTTCTTTACCTATAGATTTATAAATTTACTTAAATGCATTTTCTGTATTCGGATTCTTCAGTTGTTACACAGGACACATTTATCTTCGTTAAGTAGGACATATTTAATTTTCTCTGGAAATTAGTAGTTAGAACTTCACGTAGATAGAAGTTTCAAAATCTTAGAGTGTTGGATTCCTTTGGGTGTATTTGTTTGGGTTTCTTTAACTGATTGAATCCTAGGTCTTTCACCAAACTTAGAAGTTTTTTTCCATTATTTCTTCATCTGTTTTTCAGCCCTGCACTTTTTCTTCTCCTTCCAGGAATCCAATGACATGGATGTCCGATTTTTATCTACCCCACCGCCCCCACCTCCCATTTCATTAAAAATAAAACAACAGAAAACAGCTTTTTATCTCTGTTCAGATCAGATCATTTCTATTGCTCCACCTTCAAGTTTGCCGGATTCTCTCCTCTATAATCTCCATTTGGCTATTGAGCCCATTTGGTGAGTTTTAAATTTTGGTTATTGTATTTTTCAGTTCTAAAATTTCCATTTGGCTCTTTCTTTAATATCATGTTTCTTTACTGAGATTTCCTATTTTCCCTTTGTTTTAAGAGTGTTCTTAATTGTCCGGATATGTCATAAGAAGTAAAATTTCTGGGGCGCCTGGGTGGCTCAGTCGGTAAGCAACCGACTTCAGCTCAGGTCATGATCTCGCGGTTTGTGAGTTCGAGCCCCACATCAGGCTCTGTGCTGACAGCTCAGAGCCTGGAGCCTGCTTCAGATTCTGTGTCTCCCTCTCTCTCTGCCCCTCACCCGTTCATGCTCTGTCTCTCTCTGTCCCAAAAATAAATAAAAAACGTTGAAAAAATAAATAAATAAATAAATAAATAAACATTTAAAAAAGTTAAAAAAAAAAAAGAAAAAATTTCTAAGAAGTAAAAACAAAATCTTGAGAGCAGCCATCAGATGCTTTGGAGGACAGAAAGAAGTTCAGAAGGAAAAGAGCTTCCAACCCAGAATTCTGTGTCAGGATATCATTCAGGAATGAAGATGAAGAGAATTATGAGAATTTGTCAGCAGACTTTCTTTAATAGAACTGCTAAAGGAAGTTCTTCAAACAGTAAGAAATGATAACAGGAAGAAATATGGAACACTTGGCATGAAGAAAGCATTGAAAGAGGTAAACAGATAAAAATAATAAATAAAAATAAAGTAACAGACAACTCTTGAGTTGTAAAAATTGGCATTTAAAGTTAAAATGATTAAATAGTTTGATGTGACTCTCACTGTACAGAGAGGTAATATTTAAGATGATTATAACAGTATGTGGGGGAGGTTAAAGATACCTAGGTCATGTTAAGATCTTTATTTTTTGCATGAAGTAATAATGTTGATATCAGTAGACTGCGATGGGCATGTAAATCATATTCCCTACCTAGTGCCATCACTAAATAAGATTATACAAAGAAATATAAACAATACAAATATATGAAATGGAGTATTATTAAGTGTTCAAAAAACCCACAACAAAGGCAGGAGAGGGGAAATAGAAATAAAAAACAGTAGAGAGCAACAGAACACAAATAATAAGATGGCAGATTTAAATCTTAACATCAGTAAGTATATTAAATGTAAATGGTATGGATTTTTTTTTAATGACCAGTGTGATGTAGTCTACAAGAAACTCTTCAAGCAATATAGCTAAGTTAAGAGTAAACAGATGGACAAGAAAAAAAACAACTGTTGGTGAGGATGTGGAGAAATTAGAGTATTTGTGCACCACTGGTGGGAGTACAGAATTCTTAAACAAACAAACAAACAAAAAACCAGTAGTTAAAGTTTTGGGAAAATCTCATCCTATCCATGTTGCAAAAAATGAAACAGCTTGTTCTGAAGAGAACACAAGATATGGTCCAACAACAATTTGAAAAGGAGATCAGTATGGGCATGAAGCCACTACAGTAGAAACACTAACAGTTTAAAGGGGAGAAAGAGGTGGGGGCGCCTGAGTGGCTCAGATGGTAAGCGTCAGAGTTTGGCTCAGGTCATGAGTTCAAGCCCCGTGCTGGGCTCTGTGCTGACCACTCAGAGCCTGGAGCCCGCCTTGGATTCTGTCTCCCACTCTCTGCTCCTCCCCCATTCACACTTTGTCTCTCTCAAAAATAAATAAACATTTAAAAAAAAACTTTTTTTTTTTTTTTTTTTAAAGGGGAGAGAGATGAGAGGAAATGAGGAAAGGCTGTCTGGCTTTGTAGATCCTGCAAGACTACACCACAGAGCTATTTGGTTGCAAATGCTATTCTTCAAGACAAGGAAGAATGATCCCAAAGGTGATTCAGAGATCATGAATTAGGACTGCCTCCTCTGTTTCAAAAGCAGGGAGCATTACCTTGATTTCAACTGGCTAGCTGGTAGCTAGCTGGAGCCTTGGGGGCGCTGTTGCCTAGAGCCTTGGGAGAATAATCCCCACCTGGCAGACTCTTGGCATGACCTCCATCTGACAGAGATACAGAGGCAGGGCTGCTGTCTCAGTGGATCTAGGAGGTGGGACATTGAGCCAAAGAGAATTACTGTCAGGCCTTAAGATGTAATGGTATTTGCCTTGCTAAGTTTTGGACTTGCTTGGGACCTGTCCCTCTTTTTTTCTGATTTGTCCCTCTTGGAATGGGAACATCTATCTCTGTTCCAAAATTGCATTTTGGAAGCTCATAATTTACGTGGTCTCATGGGTTCACAGCTGGAGAGGAATTTTGCCTCAGGATGAATCATACCTCAAGTATCACCTATATCTGATTTAGGTGATATTTAGATGAGGCTTTGGACTTTACATTTTAGAGTCAATGTTAGAACAAGTTTAGACTCTGAGGGCTGTTGGGATGGGATGAATGTTATTTTGCATGTGAGAAGTACATGAATTCTGGGGGGGCCCAGTGGTGGAATGTTATTTTCCAGAATTCATTGTGAAGCCCTAAGCCCCTAATGTGATGGTATGTGAAGGAGAAGACTTTGGAAGATAAATGATATTATAATTGTGGGTGCTCATGATAGGATTAGTGATTAGATAGGATTCCTCTTTATAAAAAGAGGAAAAAACTAGACCTTACTCTCTCCTTCATGTGAGGACACAGTGAGAAGGTGGCCACCTATAAGCCTGGAAAGAGTGTCCTCACCAGGAAATAAATCTGCTGACACTTTGATCTTGGACTTCCAGCTTACTGAACAGAAGTAAATGTTGTTTAAGGTACCCAGTTCATGGTATTTTGTTATAGCAATCTGAATTATGACAAAGAGGAAATTTAAAAATATATAAAACAATAAAAATGAAAATACTAAATTTCAAAATTTGTGGTGTGCAGCAAAGCATGCTAAGAAGTTTATAATGCTAAATGCTTATGTTAGAAAAGTAGAAAAGTCTTATCACAATTATCTGAGTCCCTATCTCAAAACAAAAACAAAAACAGAAAAAGATGAATAAAATAAAGCCAAAGGATGGTAGGAAATAATAACAGGAGTGGAAATTGAAGAAATTGAAACCCGAATTAATTGAACAATGAATAAACCAAAAGTTGGTTCTTCCAAAAAAAATTTGGCAGGTGCCTGAGTGGCTCAGTTGGTTAAGCATCTGACTTGATCTTAGCTCAGGTCATGATCTCACAGTTCATGAGATCAAGCCCCATGTTGGACTGTGTGCTGACAGCACAGAGCCTGCTTGGGATTCTCTCTCTCCCCCTCTCTCTGCCCTTCCCCTGCTCATGATCTTTCTCTGTCTCTCACAATAAGTAAGTAGACTTAAAAAAATTTTTTTTCAATAAAACTGATCATCCTCTACCAAGACTACCAAAGGTAAAAAGAGAGAAGACACAAATCTTCAATATCAGGAATGAAAAGGAGTAGTTGCAGATCCTGCAACTACTGAAAAGACAAATAGGGAATACTATTGTGGTAGACAGGAAATGGCCTCCCCAAATTGTCAGTGTCCTAATCTCTGAAACATGTGCATATGTTACATTACATGGCAAAGGAGAATTAAGTTTACAGATAAAACCAAATTTTCTATGAGTTGATTTTAAGATAGAGAAATTATCCTGGATTATCCAGATGGATAAGAGTCCTTAAAAAGTGTCAGAAGGCAGAAAAGGAGATTACAATGATGTGATGTGGAGTAACAGCAGCAAAATGGCACAGTAGGAAGCTCCACGTTTTTCATTAGTCTTTTCAACAAACTGTTTGGAAAACTCAATATCTTTATACTATATATAAAGAGTAACTCAAAGACCTTTACATATATAGTAAAACTGTAAAACTCTTAGAAGAAAATATAGGAAGAGTCTTCATGACACATGATCTGCCAATGCTTTTTGGATATGACACTAAAAGCATAGGTAACAAAAGAAAAATATATAAATTGGACTAAATGAAAATTAAAAGCTTTTGTGTGTCAAAGTGTTTCACGGTCTCAACAGTTTCATACTATCAACAGTAAAAATGCAAACCATGGAGTGGGAGAAATATTTGCAAATTGTATCTAATAAAAGATATTTAAAGAATATTTAAAGAATTTCTACAACTCATCAACAAAAAACAACCCAATTTAACAATGGGCAAAGAACTTGAATAGTTTTCTGGGCAATAAGCACATGAAAAGCTGCTCAACATCACTATTAAATGTAAGTGAAAGGGGCACCTGGGTGGCTCAGTCAGTTGAGCGTCCAACTTTGGCTCAGGTCATGATCACACAGCTTGTAAGTTTGAGCCCCCCATCGGGCTCTGTGCTGACAGCTCAGAGCCTGGAGCCTGCTTCGGATTCTGTGTCTCCCTCTCTCTCTGCCCCTAACCCATTCGCATTCTGTCTTTGTCTCTCTCAAAAATAAACATTAAAAAAAAAAATGTAAGTGAAAACCACACTGAGTTACCACCTCACACCCATTAGAATGATTTTTTTTTTTAAGGCAAAACAAAATGAGTGTTGATTAGGATGCAGATGGGGCGCCTGGGTGGCGCAGTCGGTTAAGCGTCCGACTTCAGCCAGGTCACGATCTCGCGGTCCGTGAGTTCGAGCCCCGCGTCAGGCTCTGGGCTGATGGCTCGGAGCCTGGAGCCTGTTTCCGATTCTGTGTCTCCCTCTCTCTCTGCCCCTCCCCCGTTCATGCTCTGTCTCTCTCTGTCCCAAAAATAAATAAAAAAACGTTGAAAAAAAAAAAAAAAAAAAAGGATGCAGAGAAATTGGAAGCATTGCTGGAGGAAATATAAAATGGTGCAGCCACTGGGAAAAACTGACATTTGACATTTCCTCAAAAAGTTAAACACAGAATTACCACCTGATCTAGTAATTCCACTTCTGATTATATACTGAAAAGAACTGAAAGCAGGGACACAAACAGATATTTGTATGCCCACGTTTGTAAAGCATTCTTGACAGTAGTGAAAAAGTTGAAGCAACTCAAGAGTCCACTAAGAATGTTTATACACATTTTTGACTAATGTGGTAAATAATGGAGTATTATTGAAGACATTATACTAAGTGAAATAAGCCAGTCACAAAAGGACAAATATTGTATGTCTCTTATATGAGGTGTTTAGAGTAGTCAAATTCATAGAGATAGAAAATAGAATGATAGTTGTTAGGGATTGAGGGAGAGGGGAATGGGGAGTTCTTGTTAAATGGGTATGGATTTTCTTGAGTTTTTGAGATGGATGGTGGTTGTACAAAAATGTGAATGTGTTTAATGTTACAATTATACACTTAAAATGGTAAATTTTAGAGTTAACTATATTAACTATGTGAGGTGATGGATGTGTTATATTCATAATCATCCTATAATGTATATACATATCAAATCATCACATTGTACCCTCTAAGTATATGTAATTATATTTGTCAGTTACTCCTTAGAAATGTAGAAAAGGTCACTTTTATGCATATTTTACAATAATAAAAAGAAAAAAGACACAAATAAGTTAAAAATGAAAGACAGAAAAAGACATTCCATGCAAATAGTAAAAGGTAGAAGGTGTCCCTTTACTAAATCAATCAAAATACATTTTAATTTAAGAATTGTTACAAGATAGGCATCTGGGTGGCTCAGTCGGTTAGGTATCTGACTTTGGCTCAGGTCATGATCTCATGGCTCATGAGTTCAAGTCCCACATAGGGTGAGCTTGAGCCCTGCTTCGGGTGAGCTCAAGCCCCGCTTCAGGTGAGCACGAACCCTGCTTCGGATGAGCTTGAACCCTGCTTCTGGAGAGCTCCTCTTCTCTCTCTCTGTCCCATGCTCGCTTGTGCCTTCTTGCTCTCTCTCAAAAAAATAAAAAAAAAGAATTGTTAAAAGACAAGAATTTCATTATATATTGATAAAAGAGTAAATTAAGAAGATATAACAAACATAAATCTATATGCACCAAACAACAAAGCCCCATAATATGTGACAGAAACATTGAGAGAGCTGAAGAGAAATAGAGCTTTCTGTAATAATAATTGGAGACATCAATATCCACTTCCACTCATGGACAGAACAATCCTACAGATGATTAATAAAGAAACAGAATTTTGGTAACAGTATATTAGACCTAACAGACATATACAGAACACTCTACCTGCCACAGGATATTACACATTTTTCTCCAGTGCATATTAAACAACCTCCAAGATAGACCATATATTAGGCCACATTAAGTCTTAATACATTTTTAACGTTTATAATCATACAACAGAAAGAAGCTAGAAATCAGTAACAAAGGGAAAGTTTGAAAATTCACAAATATATAAAAATTAACCCAGTCTTAAACAACCAATGGGTCAAGGAAGAAATCACAAGGGAAATTAGAAAATACTTTGGGATGTAAGAAAAGGAAAACAGAATACTCCAAATTTTAATATATATAATTATTTATAATTATATTTCATTTCTAATAATTATATAAAATTATTACTATGACAAAGCATACAATGGGAAACATACACATATATTGAAAAGATCTCAGGGGCGCCTGGGTGGCTCAGTTGGTTGAACGTCCAATTTCAGCTCAGGTCATGATCTCACAGTTTGTGAGTTTGAGCCCCGCATTGGGGTCCGTGCTGACAGCTCACAGCCTGGAGGCTGCTTTGGATTCTGTGTCTCTCTCTCTCTCCACCCATCCCCTGCTTGTGCTCTATCTCTCAAAAATAAATAAACATTAAAAAAATTTTTTTAAATATCTCAAATCACCAACTTAACTTTAACACCTTAAGGAACCAGAAAAAGAACAAAGTAAACCCAAAATAGCTGAAGGAAGGAAATAATAAAGATTAGAGCAAAGATAAATGAAATAGAAATAGGAAAACAATATACATATATGGTGTTTATTTTATTTTTGAGAGAGAGGAGTGGGGAGGGGCAGAGAGAGAGGGAGACAGGGAACCCCAAGCAGGCTCCCCACTGTCAGCACAGAGCCCAATACGGGGCTCAAACCCATGAACCATGAGATGATGACCTGAGCTGAAATCAAGAAGAGTTGGATGCTTAACCAACTGAGCCATGCAGGTGCCCCCAAAACCATTATATTGACTAAGAAAAAGATGTTACTCAAATTACTAAAAACAATAGGAAGTGGAACATTACTATTGATTTTACAAAAATAAATACTATTGTAATAGAATGCTATAAAGTTGTATAACACCAAATTAGATCACCTAGATGTAATGGACAAAATCCTAGAAACACCCAATCCACCAAATAGGACTCATGAAGAAATACAAAATATGAATAGCACTATAACCAGCAAGGAGATTGAATCAGTAATCAAAAACTTTTCAAAAAAGAAAAGCTTAGGACCAAATGGCTTCACTGATGAATTCTACCAAAGAAGAGTTCACACTAGTCCTTTTCAAACTCTTTCAGAAAAATCAAGGAGGAAATCCTTCCTAGTTCATTTGATGAAGCCAGCATTACCTTGATTTGTCAAAGAGCCAGGACAAAGACACTACAAAAAAGGAAAACTATAGAGTGATATCCTTAGGAATATTGTAAAATCTGTCATAAAAATACTAGCAAATCAAATTTGGCAGGATATTAAAAGGATTGTACACCATGAACAAGTGGTTTTTATTCAAAACATACAAGGATTGTTCATTATGTGAAAACCAAATATACCACATGATAGAATGTGGGAAAATACATGATTACCTCATTTGATGCAGAGAAAGCATATGGCAAAATTCAACACCATTTCATGGTTAAAAAACAAAACAAAACCATAATTAAATTAAAAGCAGAAGGAAACTTCCTCAACATGGTAAGGACCATTATATGAAGAACCTGCTGCTAACATCATATTCAATAGTGAAAGACTGAAAGCTTTCCTTGTAAGATCAGGAGGAATATTAAGATGCCCATTTTTGACCTTTCTATTCAGCACAGTATTAGAAGTTCTAGCTAGAGAAAAAAAAAAGAAAAAAAAAAAAAAGAACTTCTAGGCTAGAGCAATCAGGCAAGAAAAAGAAAAGGCAGCCAATTGTGAAGAAAAAGTAAAGAATCTGTCCATAGATGATACTAGTTTTTGTTGAGGACTAAAAATTTCATTAAGAAGCTGGTGGATCATGGTCATGTTTGCTGTTTCTTAATGTTTTCAAAAGTTTTATAGTTCTTCTCTGAAGACGGCATGGCATGCTCCAGAACCAGAGAGGTCTACATTGCATGTTTCCTATTGTGGAGTTTCCTTGGTTGTGGAATCTGCCACATGTAAAATCCAAAGAGGCCAACCAGTCATTAATGCTTCTTGATGGTGGGAAGTGCAAGATGCAATACTGTATCCATTATTTCAGAGGGAATATTCTGGAATGCCTCAAACCACTATACCCCCAATATTATCACTGCTGTGGTGACATTTTAATCTTCATAATATTTATCTGTTTTGTTGTGTTTTACCAAACCCTCCAATCTGGTTACTATCTCTTGCTAAACCAGTCTGATTAGGATGATTTCAGTCATGTAGTGGACCAGTATGTAGTCTGTGGGATGTCCAACTGGTCCAAATCTCTTTGAAATATGACAGAAGGAAGCGAAAATAACTTAGTTGTAGAGCCAGAATAAAAATGTGTAATATCCAGGGGCACCTGGGTGGCTCAGTTGGTTAAGCGTCCAACTTTGCCTCAAGTCATGATCTCATAGTTTGTGGGTTCGAGCCCCATGTCGGGCTCTGTGCTGATAGCTCAGAGCCTGGAACCTGCTTCAGATTCTGTGTCTCCCTCTCTCTCTGCCCCTCTCCCGCTTGAGCTGTCTCTCTCTCTCAAAAATAAATAAACATTAAAAAAATTTTTTCAAGACACAAAATCTCCATCCCAAGTGAATGTGAACTGTTTGTGATCCACCTTTCTGACAAGGATGGCCAATAGTTCAATGATTGGATAATGTATTTATTTTCTACTGCTGCACAAGAAATTACCACAAATTTAGCTTGATAATACTCATTTTTGTTTCAGTCTGTCAGAAGTCTGGGGATAGTATATATATATGGGTTCTCAGAAGGCTGAAAACCAGTGCTTGTTGGGGCTGTGATTTCATCTGGAGGTAGAGATTCTCTTCCAATCTCACTTGGGTTGTTGGCACAATTCAGTTCCCTTCAGGTTTGTGACTGAGGTCCCATTTTAAAATTATGTTGTTTTTTTTTTAAATTTATTTATTTTGAGAGAGCATGTACAGGGTAGGGGCAGAGAGAGAGGGACAGAGAGATTCCCAAGCAGGCACTGCACTGTCAGCACAGAGCCCACCATGGGGCTCGATCTCACAAGCTGTGAGATCATGACCTGAGCTGAGATCAGGAGTCAGATGCTTAACTGAGTCATCCAGGTGCCCTAAGTTCCCATTTTCTTGCTGGCTGTTGACTCAGTGTCATTTTCGTCTCCTAGAGGCCACCCTGAGGTACTAGCCACATAGCCCCAACCATAGCTCACAACATGGTTGTATGATTTTTTTTTCCAGGCCAGCAGGAATGTGTCTGCTGCTGTTTCTTCTCTCTTTTTAAAAAGCTCCCCAGTTAGATGAATGGTGGTAACAAAGTTGGATTCTTGTCTGCCATTGTACATTGGTTTCTATGTCTATTATGTCCTTTTTCTTCCTCTATTTCTAACTTACCACATCCTTTAAGTGAATACTTTCTAATCTTTTAATGTATCCAGTGACTTCTTGCTATATTGTTTTAGTTATTTAGTTTTTTTTATTTAAAAAAAATTTTTAATGTTTATTTTTGACAGAGAGAGAGAGAGACAGAGCATGAGTGGGGAGGGGCAGAGAGAGAAGGACACACACAATCTGAAGCAGGCTCCAGGCTCCGAGCTGTCATCACAGAGCCCGACGTGGGGCTCGAACTCACGAACCATGAGATCATGACCTGAGCCGAAGTTGGACGCTCAACCGACTGAGCCACGCAGGCGCCCCTAGTTATTTAGTTTTTGATTACATAAATCTTGTTCTGGAGCTTATCAGAAGCAGTTTCAGATTTATGCTAACTTAAATCCAATAAGACAGAAATGTTAGACTCCCTATGGGTTTATTCTCTTTTCTCCATTTTTGATGTATTATTGTTTTACTACATCTGTGTCTATATCTATACATACTACATCTGTGTTACAACTCTACAATACCTTGCTATGATCATTACTTTCTATAATTGTGTTTTAAAGCTAATAGAATATGTATAGGTTTATAGATTTTGTTGTATTTTCTTATTATTCTGGTTCTTATTTGTTCCTGTGGTTTTGAGTAACCATCTGGGCTCATTTCCTTATCTCCCTACTACAGCAGCATTGTTTCCTCCCACCTCTTTTGTTCTTTTGTGCTGTTACCAGTATAGTAATATTACATATTAACATTTTAAATTATTTTTCCAACACATTATTTACATGTTTTATAGAAATGCTTTTAACATAAGACAATAAAGTAGAAAAATGTGCATTTGTATTGTATTTTATAATTACATAGTTACTTTTACAGGTGCTGTTTTTAATGTATATCAAAATTACAATTAGGGGTCATTTGCTTTCAGCTTGAAGAAATTACTTTAGTAATCTCTTAAAGCTGGTGACAAAGCCTCCAGTTGTTTATCTTGGAATAAACAAGGCTTTATTTAGCCTTAATTTAAAAAAAAAACCCTTTTAATTTTTATTTACTTTTGAGAGAGAGAGAGAGAAAGAGAGAGAGTGAGAGCACAAGCAGGGGAGGGACAGAGAGAGGTAGACACAGAATGTGAAGCAGGCTCCAGGCCCTGAGCTGTCAGCACAGAGCCCAATGCGGGGCTTGAACTCACGAACTGAGATCATGACCTGAGCTGAATACTCAACTGACTGGGCCACCCAGGTGCCCCTAGCTTTCATTTTTTAAAGCCACTCTGGCTGGGTGTAGGATTCTTGGTTAAAAGGCATTTGTCTTTCAGGACTTGGAATTTGTCTCCCCACTCCCTTCTGGCCTCCATTGTTTCTGATGTGAAGTCAGCCATTAATCTAGTTGGGGCTCCATTTTAAGTGATGAGTTCTTTTTCTCTTGGTGCTTTAAAGACGTTTTCTTTGCTTTGTTTTCAGCATTTTTACCCTGATATGTTGGTGGATTCCTTTGTGTTTCTACTACTTTGAATTTGTCGAACTTCATGGACACATAAATTATGATGACTATTAAATGAACATTTGTTTACTGGAGCACAGACTGCTGGATGGGGAGTCATGGTTCAACAACAGAACACAGGAGAAATTGAAATAGAGAAGTGCATTACATGTCTTGGAGGAAGTACACAAGAGGCCAGATGGGAAGGTCAAGGCAGAGTGCAGACAGAGAAAGTACAACATGGGGCACATGGCTTTATTACAGTGGAGTGCTTTATGGTTCCTGGGCTGGGGCTGGATTGGTCAATACAAACCAAAAGAATAGTATTTTAGTAAGACTCCCACAGGAGTCTTATCTAAGGGGCACATACAGATGCTGGTAGCCTGAGGAGACTTGATCAGAAGGCTGTTGGGAAATCATATCAGGAACTTTCATTTGCTGTGACTCTGCAGGCTGCTACCTAGGGTATGTGCTTATATGAGGGGGTTACTGTCAGTTGAAGATTTTGGCAAGACACTTAACCAAACGAAATCTATGCCAAAGCAGCAATATTAGTTTAGCTAATGATAATAGTAAATAATAGCTAATAATAATAGCTCAGCTAAACTCTCATTATTATTGTCAATAAATTTGGGAAGTTTTTAATTTTTTAAATGCTTTTTTTCCGAAACCTCTCTGTTCATTCTGGTATTCCCATTATGCATATAATGGTGCACTTCACTAGTGCCCCACATTTCTCTGTTCATTTTTCCTTATTATTTTTTCTGTGCTTCAACCTGTATACTCACTAATGACCTATCTTCAAGTTTGCTAATTCTTTCTTCTGCTAATTCAAATCTTTTGAACCCTTCTAATGAAATTTTCTTTTTTTTTTTTTTTTTTTTTTTTTTTTTTTTTTTTTAAGTTTAGGATAGTTTTGTTTATTTTTGATATTTCAATTGAAAATTGTTGTCATACAATATTATCCTAGTTTCTGGTACACAACATAGCGACTGAACAATCATGTACATTAAGAAATGCTCATATCATGATATGTGTAACTTCTGTTACCATAAAAAGTTGCTATAAACATGTTCACTCTGTTCCCTATGCTGTACTTTTCATTCTTTTTTTTTTTTTTTTTTTTTTTTTTCATGTGTTTATTGTGCATCAGCACTTTATTTTTTTTTTTTTTTTATTTTTTTTTTTATTTTTTATTTTTTTTTATTTTTTTAATATATGAAATTTACTGTCAAATTGGTTTCCATACAACACCCAGTGCTCATCCCAAAAGGTGCCCTCCTCAATACCCATCACCCACCCTGCCCTCCCTCCCACCCTGCCCTCCCTCCCACCCCCCATCAACCCTCAGTTTGTTCTCAGTTTTTAACAGTCTCTTATGCTTTGGCTCTCTCCCACTCTAACCTCTTTTTTTTTTTTTTTTTTTTTCCTTCCCCTCCCCCATGGGTTTCTGTTATGTTTCTCAGGATCCACATAAGAGTGAAACCATATGGTATCTGTCTTTCTCTGTATGGCTTATTTCACTTAGCATCACACTCTCCAGTTCCATCCATGTTGCTACAAAAGGCCATATTTCTCTAATGATATTTTCAATTCTAGGATTTCCATTTTCTATCTTTGCGGTACTTGGCTGGCTTAGTTGGTACAGCATGTGACTCTTGATCTCAAGGTTGTGAATTCACACCCCACACTGGGATGGAGCCTACTCAAAATTTTTTTTTCTATCTTTATCGCCACACCTTACTTGATGTAGCATTGCCACTATTTCTTTAATCATGATTCCCTTTTGTTCTTTGAATATATTTATAATGGCTTCTTTGAAGTCTTTGTTAAATCTGACATCTGGTTGCTCTATTAGGCAGTCTCTTTTTCTTTTTGCCAAAGCAGGAGTCATATTCTGTAGTTTCTTTGCATGTCTTATAAATTTTCTGTTGGCAAATAAGACATTTTAGATAATATATTGTTATTTCTGCATTCATCTGCTTAGGAAAATGTCAGAGGAGAAGGATATCCTCAAGAAAAGATAGAAGTAGGGCTTGAGATATTCCATGGCTACAAAGACCAGTTAAGGGTGTAAATGGACCAAAAAAGAAAAAAAAAAATTAAAGATGTTTTTTAAAAGTAAAAAGGATACAAGGTTTGATTCTGGGAAACTACTGTTTGGCCTCATGGTTTAAAACTTGTTCAAAAGTACAACATTCATTTGGGCTTTATGATAGAATATCTGTTGTATATTGCATCACTTTCTTTCCTGCCTCAATGTGGAAATTAAAGAGGGAGGAATAGGCAAACCGGGAATATAGAAGGGCTGACCTATTGCAGCTCTAGGTACTGTCACTCCTAGTTGGTGGGAAAAAGAGAGCAAGAGAAGGGGAAGTAGTTTTGAATGTTTGGTCTCATGAATACTTTGCAACCTCTCATTATTTTACTGTATTTTAGGGCTTTTTCATATAAAATTTGTATACACTGTATACATAGGTATGAAAAATATCAACTGACCTTATTAGTTAAGTACCCCTTAATATGCTCCAGCACTAAGCAAACATTAATTCATTTTGTCTACATATTTACCTTTCCTGGATATCTCCTGTAAAAGGGATTATACAACATGCGGTACTTTGTGACTAGTTTCTTTTATTTACCATAAAGTTTTGAAGATTCAAGTTATAGCACGTATCCTTTTCATTTCTTTTTATTGTTGAATAATGTTACATTGTATGGGTATGCCACATTTTGTTTATCCATTCATCAGTTGATGGACATTGTTTCCATGTTTTGGCTGTTATGAATAATGCTGCTGTGAACATATGTACATGTTTTATGTGGACATGTATTTTCATTTCTCTTGATTATATACATGGGGGTGGAATTGTGGATCTATGTTTACCCATTTGAGGAACTGCCAGATTCTTTTCCACAGTAACTGCACCATTTTATATTGTCTAGTTGTGTATGAATTTTGATTTCCCCATGTCCTTGCCAATACTCATTACCTTTATATTTGATTCTAGCACATCCTTGTGTGTAGTATCTTATTATTTTGCTTTCCATTTCGCTGTTGGCCAAAGGTCCTGGGATTTTATTATACCTTTATGCATAAAGAAAGTAAACAGAATTCCCTTAACATAAAAATATTTTAACTGTTTATGGCTTTCAATAAAACACAGATGACAGTTTAAACATTATTACCTGGGCAGCAAATAATGAAATAAATAACTAAGTAGGTTTACAGATTTAGAAAGTAAGAGACAGGAGAGTGAGGCTAATATTCATTTAATGTTCTCAATTTAACGCTTTATTATATCAGTTTCTTTGAAATAAATTTTATGACAAAGAATGGTATTAATTCCTCTGCAGCTCCACAGGGAGAGGGAGGACATGGCCTTCCTATTTTTCTAAGATTATTTTTTACTACTGTTCATTAGGTGGGTCTCCCTTCTTAGGTTAAGACATTAACTTGTTTGCATTGTAATACAAAACAGGACTGGAAAGCTCAAAATATAAGGAAATGGAAAGTGCACAAGATAATTTTTAAAAACGTTTATTTATTTGGGGGCACCTGGGTGGCTCAGTCAGTTAAGCGTCTGACTTCAGATCAGATGATGTCAGTTTGTGTGTTCGAGCCCCACGTAGAGCTCTGCGCTGACAGCCCAGAGCCTGGAGCCTGCTTCGGATTCTGTGTCCCCCGCCCCCCGCCTCAAAAATAAACATTTAAAAATAATAAATAAATGCTTATTTTGAGAGAAAGAGCACATGCACATGTGTGAGTGGGGGGAGGAGCAGAGAAAATCCCAAGCAGCATCAGTGCTGTCAGCTCAGAGCCCAACATGGGGCTCCATCTCATGAACCGTGAGATCATGACCTGAGCTGAAACCAAGAGTCAAATGCTTAACCAACGGAGCCACCCAAGGTGCCCCTGCAGAAGATAACTTTGTTAAGACACAATGTAATGCAGAGCATATAATGTTTTGCAATCAGGATGACATTTCACTTTCCATCTTGCACAATCCTGTCTTTGCCTAATTTCTCACTGTTACCTCTTCTGCCTCATGATGAACATCTGAGCATCCTAAACAATGTGGCATGTAAATTAAGAAACCATATACACTGATACTCAGAAGACATAGGGTAAATGTAAGATGTTGTTTACAGATCCATAGTTACTGACGTAGTTGGGAACTGAGCTGTGTATTATTAACCATCATATCCAGTGATAGATCCAGTGAGGATCCAGGCTCTCACTACCCACCAAAACTCAACCTCCCATGTTGCCACTGCTAAAGAATAAACAAAGGGGGCATGTCAATGTGATTAAAAGTAGTTAATCAATTAGCAGGAATTCATATTAATCTCTTTGGGTGTGCATAGTTGCCTTATGCTATACAGTTTTCCAGCTATTTTTAATTTTAGTTTTGTGACATACAAGTGGAAAAACACTAATTTACTGAATGACTACATTGTAAGCACTTTATATTCTTTATAAACTCCTTTGTATACTTTGTAAATATCCCTTCGTTTAGACATGGTAGGTAGAGCACTGGCATGTCTATCTTCATACTTTATCTGAAGAGAATGAGTCTCAGTGATATTAAACTAAAAATAGTGATACAACTAAAAATGGTGCACGTGGAGACTGGAATCTAGATCTGTTTGACCCCAGAACTCATGAACATTATCCTGTAACTGACTGTCTCCACATAAGCTTGAATCTGGGAATATCTGCTGGCCAGGAGGTAGCCCAAAATTATACAAAAACTTCATATTCATCCTTTAGCCCCATAAACCTCCAAACTGGCAGTAATGGGAAGGCAGGGAGTGGAAGGTGAAAAGCCTGAATATTTAACCAATTCTCTTTCGTCTTCTTCTCTGCAGTCAGCATTTGGGTTTATTTTTCCAAATACACAGACTAAGAAAGGCAAGGACACTGCACTTTAGCCTCAACAAGTGACATGCTATTCTACTGAGTCTTCATCTTCCAAGAGCTGTTGCCAGGCCTCCTTTTAGCTCCATATCCCATCTCCCCAGTTTCTTTTTAATCAAGCTTATACTTCTTATGCTACACTTTGATTTCTGTTGGATCATGTTTTCTTTATTCTCCCTTTCTACTGGATTAAAAACTATTCTATTTCTTTTATAGGGTACCCTTAAATTTTTAACTTGTATCTTTGATTTGTAATTAGTGGGTATCTCCAGAAACACTTTAGAATGCTTTAAGTACTTTTTTTCTATTGTTATCTGGTGATTTTAATCTAATTTGTTTTGAAATGCCATTAAAATTAATAATTATTGTTTAGTATATGCTTAGATTTTCCAACAGTTACCGATTTTATCTCATTCAGTCTTTCCAGGTTTAACTTACTTCTTGCCAATGTACATCCTTTAGAAATTCTCCAGTGAGTCTATGAAAGAAAAGGGTGGATAGTATTGAATTTATGTCCAAAGGAAGGCTTCGGACACTATTCCTTCTTTTACTGAGATTCAAGGTCTATTCTATCCGTAGGTTCTTGTCATCATGGACCCGCTCCTCTTGTCCTTTCTCTTCTCCAGTGCTTTGTGTATAGAAAGCAGACTTTCCCATCTGCTCTTTCAACCATAGGTTACTTCTATACTTTTGGTGCCTATTATAGAGTGGAGGCATATAAACGGGACAAGGCATTCCTGGCATATGACTACATGGGAGAGGAGAAACATGATCCAGAAGGGTGAGCTGGAGAGGAAGAAGGACACTGTGATATGGGACTTCCCTTCTCACCATATATTAACATATTATTAATACATGTATTAATATGTACACAATAATAATACATATTAATACAATAGCGATACATATTAATAATAAAATATAATAATAATGCATATATTAATATTGTAATCTGATTTTACCTCCACCTTTACTGAAAAACCAAGGTCTGTGGACATGATGAAGTCTTTCCCTTGTATGGGCTCTCCTACACACTCACTACTTAGACATCAAATCACTGTCTAGGTAAGATTGGTTCATTCAAGGAATATGTAGTTACTTAATTCAAGAGAATGTATGTTTGTGGGCATGAGAAAGGAGATGCTGAGTGAAATACTCAATAAGTGAACAGTATTTAAAATTAGAAGAACTTGGAGAAGGCAGAGGTTTATCTGGTGAGAATAAAAGGAAATGACCAGTTTCTTGAAAGGGAATACTATCTCCAGGAAGCTTCAAGATAGGAAAATGCTCATAAATGCTAGAGAGGAAAAGAATATTTCAGAAAAGAGAGAAGAAACAACATCTCACCTGAGGCATTTCTTTAAGATTTGCAAGAGAGGACCTTTATTCTTTTGGATACTTTGTTAGAAAAGTGAAAAGGGAGAGAGAAGAGAGGCAAAAGTAGCCATGTAAAACCCCACTTCCCTTAAATGTTTCCATAATAACTTGGTTAAATCTGCCTAGTTCAGCAGTAAACATTTACTATTAAGTATTAAGAATCACAATGTTAGGGGTGCCTGGGTGGCTCAGTCGGTTAAGTGCATTGGACTCTTGATTTCAGCTCAGGTCATGATCTCACGGTTCGTGAGTTCAAACCCCACATTTGGCTCTGCACTGACAGCATGGAGCCTACTTGGAATTCTCACTTTTCTCCTCTCTCTCTGCCCCTCTCCCACACTCTCTCAAAATAAATACATAAACATTAAAAAAAAGAATCATTATGTTAGGGGCACCTGGGTTGCTAAATCGGTTAAGTGTCCAACTTTAGCTCAGGTGATGATCTCCCGGTTCATGAGTTCGAGCCCCACATTGGGCTCTCTGCTGTGAGCACAGAGCCTGCTTCGGATCCTCTGTACCCGCCTCTCTCTGCCCCTTCCCTGCATGTTCTCCCTCTCTTTCTCAACAATAAATAAACATTAAAAAAATAAACATCCTCCACATTAAAAAAAAAATCATTGTTGGGGCGCCTGGGTGGCTCAGTCGGTTGAGCGTCCGACTTCAGCTCAGGTCACGATCTCACGGTTCGTGAGTTCGAGCCCCGCGTCAGGCTCTGGGCTGATGGCTCAGAGCCTGGAGCCTGCTTCCGATTCTGTGTCTCCCTCTCTCTCTGCCCCTCCCCCATTCGTGCTCTGTCTCTGTCTCAAAAATAAATAAACATTAAAAAAATTAAAAAAAAATCATTGTTAAATATTAACTACTCAATAATAAAGGTTTGAGTAATAGAGGAGAAACTGATTATGTATTTTTCTACGCTATAGGCTCCAGTCACATGGAAAAAAAATTTTCCTTTATATGAACTTTCAAATATTGATTTTTATAGTAAATATTTTTATTAGAAAATAAGACTGACTTTGTGATGAGGAGTATTTCAGATACTTTTCCTTGACTCAGAATGTCTGAGAAGTTATTAAATCACCCATGATTTCATCTAGGAACGGGGGGTGGGGGAGAAATCCCTCTAATCTGTTAAAAGAAGTACAGAGATAAGAAGTATTTTTCTTGCGTGCTACCTATTGAATCCTGGTCATTTCAACACATTAGAATTAGTTAATATGGCATTCCAGGTATATAATCCTATCACCTGTAATTTTACCTCTTACTTTCCAATTCTTTTTTAAAAAAATAATGTGTAAGTTTAATGTGTACCATGTTATGATGTGATACGTGTATACACTATGAAATGACTGTCACCATAAAGTTAGTTAACACCTCCATCCTCTCATATAATTATCTTTTTTGGTTTTGTGGTGATAACATTTAAGATCTAATCTCTTAACAACTTTCAAATACATAATACACAGTATTGTTCATTGTAGTCACCACACTGTACCTTAGATTCTCCAGAACTTATCTTTTGTATCCTTTGACCAACATTTCTCCATTTCTCCTACCCTCGTAACCCCTTGGCAACCACCATTCTACTATTTCAATGACTTTTTTTAAAAAAGATTCTGCATATAAGAGAGATCATACAATATTTGTCTTTCCAGAGAAGACACTTAGCATATGCCCTCAAGGTCCATCCAGGTGGTCACAAATGGTAGGATTTACTTCATTAAAAAAATTTTTTTAACGTTTATTTTTGAGAGACAGAGAGAGAGACAGAGCACAAGTTGGGGAGGGGCAGAGAGAGAGGGAGACACAGAATGCGAAGCAGACTCCAAGCACCCAGCTGTCAGCATAGAGCCCAATGCAGGGCTCCAACCCACAAACTGTGAGACCATGACCTGGGCTGAAGTCCGTCGCTTAACTGATGGAGCCATCCAGCCTCCCCAGATTTACTTCATTTTAAAGGCTGAATAAATACTTCATTGTGTTATATACACCACTTTTTCTTTATTCATTCATCCATCAATGGACACTTTGGTTGATTCCATGTCTTGGCTATTGTGAAGAATGCTACAGTGAATATGGGAATGCAGATTTCTTTGATACCCTGTTTTCATTTCCTTTGGATATCTCTATACTGCTATTTTACTTGATTAGAAACAGTCATAATTCCATAAGCAGAATCAAAATGACACATACCTTACTAGATACATAGTGTTTCTCAGTAGTCAATACCACTTACATAGTGATCTAATTTAATAGTCACCATGGCGTGGAGTAAGTACACAAAATCACGATAAATAAGAGTTGGTACATACTCATTGGGTCTCCTATGTCTCACCCACTTCACAAAGCCACAATCCCATAGGATCTTCCATCACATTCATAACTCCGCTAAGTCCATCTCATAATTCCATACAAGACAGCAAATCAAACTCGAAAACCACTTACTCCACAGTTACATAGAGCCTCAAACACAAGTCACTAACAACTAATTATTCTGCAAGGTTTATCAACTTCCTAGACAGTTAAATATAAACTGAACTATTACCCAGCTTGTTTTTCTTCTAGGTATTACCCCAGGAGAAATGGAAACATGCCAGCTTTATACATAATATGTAAAACCTGGAAATACAACAAATGTTCACCAAGAGAAAAATGCATACACAAATTGTGACATATTCACACAATTGAATGTTCAGAAATGAAAAGAATGAACTACACATTAATAAACCTTACAAAACTAGGATGTGAAAAAGAGAATTGCAGAACTGACAACTAAAATGTGGGCATGTATATCAGAACTATTGCGGGGGCATCTAGGCGAAGCCTCCCAATTGGCCTCAGGTCATGATCTCATGGTTTGTGAATTCGAGCCCCCCCCCCCCCCCCCCCCGTGGGGCTCTGTGCTGACAGCTCAGAACCTGGAGCCTGCTAAGGATTCTGTGTCTCCTCTTTCTCTCTGCCCCTACGCCGCTCGCGCTCTCTCTCTCTCAAAAACAAACTTAAAAAAAAAAAAAAACAACTTTGTCTATGCTGTGAGACTGGAAAAGGACACGAGAGAACTTCCTGGCAGTGATGGTATAAAATACGCACCAGGGCAGGCATACACATACCCAGCGTCTGCTATGTGCCAGACGCCATTCTGGGTGCTGGGGCTTTCTCAAGGGGCAAAAACTGACAAAACTCGTCATCTCTGGTTCACGACCACGGGGTCCCGCACACACAGGCCTGAGTGAAGAGAAACCTCGACAGGCACCGGCTCCCGTTTCTCACTTCAGCCTTCCCGCCCGAACTGCAGTACCCTCCTCAGCCCTTCTCGGCCCGACATCCCTCAGCACGGATTCGATTGCCTCCCGGGCTCTCCTCAACCTGGATCCGATTCCCTCAACGCTCCTGGGTTAGGGTTTCCGGTTCTCTCCAGGTCTTCCCAGACTCAGGCTGCCTCCGTTTTCCTCCTTGCCCCGCCTCTGGCAGGCTTCCGCTTCCCTTTACTTTCCTCCCTGCCCAGGTTTCCGATTACTTTCTCGGCTTGGGCTCTAGTTCATGCAAAGACCTCTCGCTCCCACAAAACCATCACCCGGCTCTTTCATGTTTTAAGAACCGCCAGCGGCAACCTTCCGCGGAGGACGAAAGATCAGCCCACCCGGAACTCTCAGGAGTTTTGGGGGCGTGACGTGGCCTTCGCGGCGGTTGTACTCTGCCGCGCTCGAAAACCAGGACATTTTTTTTGTGTTGGACTACATTTCCCACAGGCCCCAGGGCCACGAATGGACTTCGACTTTTGGTTCCGCTTCCGGTATCTTCGTGGTTATTGGGTTATGCCTGGTGAGTTAAGATGGTCCAGGTCGGGTTGCGGGAGGAGCTCGCGGTGTGGAGGTCCTAAGCTCCCGGGGCGCGGGTAAGGCATGTGGAGCCAGGAGCCTTGTCCCGGTGTTTGCGTGAACCTCGCACGACGGTGGTTTCGGGCGTTATTGTCTGTGACAAGTTCGTTGTGAACTGTTAGTGCACACGCCTGCATGCGTGTGAGTGAGAGTGTGTGTGACAAGCCCTGGAGTGCCCAGACTGGTGTACGATAAGGCTAGTGGGACTGTCAGTACACAGTCTACGGTGACGAAAGATGTCTGATACTGTAACCGAGTGATCCTGTGACAGCTGGGTTGTAACCGACTATAAGTTTGAACGCAGTGGGTAGGATTTTTTAAAATTTCCCCAGTAAACCTTAGGAGTGTTTCACACAGAGGGGATATTGGGGAAGTGAGTGTTGCCCACCCAGGGTCCACTGTAGGTTCCATGGTTACTTGGAAGTGTTTCCCTGGATTCTCCTCTGTTCTTACATCTTAGAGCCAGTTTGGTCTATCTATAAAGAAATAGACATCAGAGGGGAAGTCATTGCTTTCAGAACCACACTGTGCCCCCTAGAAACTGCTGTGAACTTAGATTCCAGCGCTGTTTATAGGTATGGCCTTTTCCTGTGACACTGTTAAAAGTCAGCAGTATTCTATTTATCTCTTATTCCATCTAGATATATTTGTGGTGGGTCATGGGTCATGTCTGATGGTGGACAGTGTGTTGTTTAGCCTGTCCAGAACCTCAAGGGTCCCTTCTTGGTCTTGTAGTTCTGCAAGAGAAGCCTCCTGAAGTAGAGGAGAGTGTTTCTACTTAACAGCGAGTTCAAGGTCAGTTCGTGTTTACTTTTTGTTCTGTCATATATATTTGCTTTACAGAACATAAAATATTTGCTTTCCTTCTAGATTGTATGACCTAATTGTGACCCATCCATTTACCTGATCCCTAGGTGGCTGCCCCTTCCCAGTTAATAACAGGACCATAGGGATGGGTCCCCTTCTTTTCCAGTGCTTTTCCTTTTCCTTCCCAGTTAATATTCACATACATATTGGTAATTATTCAGTTTCCTCATGTGCTCTTTTCTTTCCTAAAGATGGTACAGAAATAGAACTAGTTGAACTCTTCGAGGATAAACTAAGGACTTTATTTATTTTTGGGACAAAGAGAGACAGAGCATGAATGGGGGAGGGGCAGAGAGAGAGGGAGACACAGAATCGGAAACAGGCTCCAGGCTCCGAGCCATCAGCCCAGAGCCTGACGCGGGGCTCGAACTCACGGACCGCGAGATCGTGACCTGGCTGAAGTCGGACGCTTAACCGACTGCGCCACCCAGGCGCCCCTAAACTAAGGACTTTAGAGTGTGTTTTGTCAAGGAAGAGACTGGTGGTTAGGTAGAATAACACACCAGACACCTTTGATTTTATTCACAAACTTGATTTTCAAACAAAGGAAGGTAGGAAATGGTTTCATTGATTTTAGTCAGTAAGACATTTTAGGAGTAGGAATATGATTGGAGTTTGTGAAGAGAGGTCTGTGTGAACAAGGGCAGGGAGTTTTTCCTGAGAATCCAATCTCTTGGAGTGGTGAGAACTAAGTCTTGAGATTTGGCAGTATGACTTTTTCAGACCACATACTGTGAGAGGCTGCATAATATAACGGTATTTGAATCTAAAGGTAATATAATGCAAGCCACTTGTGTAATTTAAAAATTTCTTTTGTACACAGTTTAGAAAGTAAAAGGAAACAGTTGAAATTAAGTATAATATCCATTAACCAATATATCTAAAATATTATTTCAACATGTAATAATATAAATAAATGGAAATATTTTACATTCCTATCTTCATACTGAGTTTTCAAAATCTGATACATATTGTTATAGCACTTTTCAGTTTGGATGCTAAATTTTCAGTGGTTATGGTGAAATGTATTTCCTTATGTGGATCCTGAGAAACTTAGCAGAAACCCATGAGGGAGGGGAAGGAAAAAAAAAGAGGTTAGAGTGGGAGAGAGCCAAAGCATAAGAGACTCTTAAAAACTAAGAACAAACTGAGGGTTGATGGGGGGTGGGAGGGAGGGGAGGGTGGGTGATGGGTATTTAGGAGGGCACCTTTTGGGAGGAGCACTGGGTGTTGTATGGAAACCAATTTGACAATAAATTTCATATATTGAAAAAAAAAATGTAGTTATACCCAAACTGTAAAGTTGTGTTTAATTGGAAAACATTTTATATCACTTTTGTATTTAAAAATTAAAACAGCAGCGCCTAGGTGGCTCAGTCAGTTAAGCGTGCAACTTCAGCTCGGGTCATGATCTTATGGTTCGTGAGTTAGAGCCCTGCATCAGGCTTTGTGCTGACAGCTCAGACCTGGAGCCTGCTTCCAGTTCTGTGTCTCCCTCTCTCTCTGTGCCCCTCCCCCTGTTCTCTCTCTCTCTCTCTCTCTCTCTCTCAAAAATAAGTAAACATTAAAAAAAATCTTTAACAATTAAAACAAAATTTCAGTTCCTTGTTCACTCTAGCTACATTTCAAGGAGGTCAATAGTTATTAATCTTTATGTTTTACAATTTTATGTTGTAAAATGTAGATAATGATATCAATGCCTTATGGGTTTTTTATGAGGATTGAATATATTTATCTGGGCACAGCCCTAGAACACTTAATAACAGCCTTGCATTTATCAAATCCTCAGGAAACAAATGAAATTATGGTTATGTAAAGAGTCTAAGTATCCACCATAAATTTTCTAAAAATCAAGAATAAAGACATAAAATTGGGGCACCTGGGTGGCTCAGTCGGTTAAGTGTCTAACTTTGGCTCAGGTCATGATCTCACGGTTTGTGGGTTCGAGCCCCACGTCGGGCTCTGTGCTGACAGCTCTGAGCCTGGAGCCTGCTTCGGATTCTGTGTCTCCCTCTCTCTCTCTGCCTCCCCCACTCTCGCTTCGTCTCACTCTGTCTCTCAAAAATAAGTGTAAAAAAAATTTTTTTAAAAGATACAAAATTAATTTTGATGAGATTTAAAAGGAATCTTTGAAAATCAGATTTGCTAATGTCCTAGAATAGAACTTACTTTGTTTTCTTTTTCCAAATTGCTTATTTATATGTATTTCTTTCTTTTTTTTTTAAGTTTATTTATTTATTTTGGGAGAGAGAGAGTGTGCGCACACACTCGAGCAGGGGAAGGGCGGAGAGAGAGGGAGAGAGAAAGAATCCCAAGCAGGCTCCCTGCTGTCACCATGTGCCTGACATGGGTCTCAAGCCTGTGAACCCATGAGATCATAACCTAAGCTGAAACCAAGAGTCAGGCGCTATATTGACTGAGCCACCCAAGTGCTCCCTCATTTTTATTTAAATTCTAGTTAGTTAAGGGGTGCCTGGGTGGCTCAGCTGGTTGAATGTCAGACTCTTGATTTCAGCTTAGGTCATGATCCCAAAGTTGTGGGATCATACACTGTGTTGGGCTCTTCACTGAGCGTGGAGTCAGCTTGAGATTCTCTCTCTCTCTCTCTCTCTCTCTCTCTCTCTCTCTCTCCCTCCCTCTTCCTTCTCACCCACTCACGTGCGTGCTGTCTCCCACTCTCTCTCTCTAAAATAAATGAAATGGAAAAAAAATTTAATCCTAGTTAGTTAACATAGTGTAATAATGGTTTCAGGAGTAGAATTTAGTGATTCATCACTTACATACAACACCCAGTGCTCATCATAACAAGTGCCCTCCTTAATACTCATCACCCATCTAGCCCATCCCCCACCTCCCTCCCTCCATCAATCCTCAGTTTGTTTTCTATCAAGAGTCTGTTATGGTTTGCTTCCCTCTCTCTTTTTTTTCCCCCTTCCCATATGTTCATCCCATATGTCATTGCAAATGGGAAGATTTCTATTTCTTTGATGGCTGAGTAATATTCCACTGTCAATACTACATCTTCTTTATCCATTCATCAGTCCATGGACCCTTGGGCTCTTTCCATAGTTTGGCTATTTTTGTTGCTGCTATAAACATTGTAGTGCATGTGCCCCTTCGAATCAGCATTTTGGTATCCTTTGGATAAATACCTAGTAGTGCAATTGTTGGGTCATAAGGTAGTTTTATTTTTACCCTTTTGAGGAGCTTCTACAGTGATTGCATGAGATTGCATTCCCACCAGTAAGAGGGTTCCCCTTTCTCCACATCCTTGCCAACATCTGTTTCCTGAGTTGTTAGTTTTAGCCATTCTGACAGGTGTGAGGTGGTATCTCATCATGGTTTTGACTTATATTTCCTTGATGATGAGTAATGTTGAGCATTTTTCATGTGTCTTTTAGCCATCTGGGTGTCTTCTTTGGAAAAATGTCAATTTGTGTCTTCTGCACACGCACTTGAGCAGGGGAAGGGCAGAGGAAGAGGGAGAGAGAGAATCTTAAGCAGGCTCCACACCCAGGCTGCGTGAACATGGGGGTATCTATATATATCTTTTTGAGTTAATGTTCAAGTTTCCATCAGATAAATATCCAGAAGTGAAATTGTTGGATCATATGGTAGTTCTGTTTTTAACTTTTTGAGGAACCTCCATACCGTTTTCCATAGCAACTGCACCAATATACATTTCCACCAGCAGTGCACAAGAATAGATTTCCTTTTCTCTTCATCCTTCCCAACACTTGTTATTCTTGTCTTTTGGATAGTAGCCATTCTAGGAGGTGTGAAGTGATGTGTCATTGTGGTTTTGATTTGTATTTCCCTGATGATTAGTGGTGGTAAACAACTTTTCATGTATATTGGCCACCTGCATGTCTTCTTTGGAAAATATCTATTCAGACTCTCTACCCATTTTTAATCAGATTGTTTTTTGGCTGTTGAGTTGAAGCAGTTCTTTATATACTTTGGATATTAACCTCTTATCAGATGTATGACTTGCAATTCTTTTTTCCCATTCAGTAGGTTACCTTTTCATTTTGTTGATGGTTTCCTTTGTTGTGCAGAGGCATTTTAATTTGCTGTAGTCCCACTTGTTTATTTTTGTTTTTGTTGCTTTTGGTGTCCAATCCAAAAATCATTGCCCAGACCATTGTCAAGGAGTTTACTATGTTTTCTTTTAGGAACTTCATGGTTTCAAGTCTTATGTTCAACTCCTTAATCCATTTTGAGTTCATTTTTGTGTATGGTGTAAAATATGTTCCAATTTCATTCTTTTGCATGTAGTTGTCCAGTTTTTCCAACACTGTGTCATGAATACTGTATGTTCTTGGCTCTTTTGTCATAAATTGACTATTTATATGTGGGTTTCTTTCTGGGCTCCTTGTTCTATTCCACTGACTAATGTGTCTTTTTTTAAATATTAATATCATAACTGTTTTGGTCACTATAGCTTTGTAATACAGTTTAAAATAGGGGCGCCTGGGTGGCTCAGTCGGTTAAGCGTCCGACTTCAGCCCGGGTCACGATCTCACGGTCCGTGAGTTCGAGCCCCGAGTCGGGCTCTGGGCTGATGGCTCAGAGCCTGGAGCCTGCTTCCGATTCTGTGTCTCCCTCTCTCTCTGCCCCTCCCCCGTTCATGCTCTGTCTCGCTCTGTCTCTCTCTGTCTCAAAAATAAATAAACATTAAAAAAAATTTTTTTTAAATAAAAATGCATGATGCTTCCAGCTTTGTTTCTCAAGATTCCTTTCACTCTTCAGGGTCTTTTGTGGTTCCATACATATTTTAGGATTGTTTGTTGCATTTCTCTGAAAAATGTCATTGAAATTTTGATAGGGATGCATTGAATTTATAAATCTTTTGTGGTAGTCTAGATGTTTTAACAGTATTTAATTCTTCCAGTCTATGAGCATGGATTACGTTTCTATTTATCTGTGTCTTCCTCACTTTCTTTCAGCATTGTCTTATAGTTTTCAGTGTACAGGTCCTTCACCTCTTTGGTTAAATTTATTCCTATGTTTTTTTATTATTTTTGATGCAATTGTAAATGGGGTTGTTTAAAGATTACACCAAAACAACCTCTTAGAACTAATAAACAAATTCAGTAAAGGTGCAGGATACAAAATCAATGTACAAAAATCAGTTGCATTTCTATATGCTAATAATTAATGATCAGAAAGAAATTTTATAAATAATAATAGAATGTCACCTGCAAATAGTGACAGTTTGACTTCTTCCTTTCTGTTTTGGAGGCCTTTAATTTTTTTTCTTACCTAATTGCTCTGGCTAGGACTTCTGATGTTGAACAAAAGTGGTAAGAGTGGGCATCCTTTCTTGTTTCTGATCTTGGAGGAAAAGCTTTCAGATGTTCCCACTGAGTATGATCTTAGCTTTGTGCTTGTCATATATGACCTTATTATGTTGAGGTATGTTCCCTCAATGCCCACTTTGTTTAGTTTTTAACTAATTGATGTTGAATTTTGTCAAATGCTTTTTCTGGATCTATTGGGATGGTCATATGATTTTTATCCTTAATTTTTTGTCCTTTTACCCTTAATTTTGTTAATCCTTCATTGTGTGTCAATTGATTGACTTGTGGATATGGAAACATCCTAGCATTCCTGGAATAAATTTCACTTGATCATGGTATATGATCTTTTTAATGTATTGTTGAATTCAGTTTGCTATTTTTGGAAGATTTATGCATTTGAGTATGTTTTTTATTTTGCTTCTGCCAACAAGAAATTTGGCCCGTGAGGGTACCTGAGTGGCTCAGTCAGTTAAGTGTCTGACTTTAGCTCAGGTCATGATCTCACAGTTCATGAGTTTGAGCCCTGTGTCATGCTCTGTGCTGCCAGCCTGCTTTGGATCCTCTATCCTGCTTCTCACTACTCCTTCCCCATTACTGCGCTCTCTCCTTCTCTCTCAAAAATAAATAAACATAAAAAAAAAAAAAAGAAATTTGGCCCATGAATTTGCCACATTTTTAAAAGAGATAAAGTTACAGTTTTATGATACTTCTAGACATGTAGTTATAAGTAGATAGTGGTAATGGTCACCATGTGATCTGGCACATCTAAATATTCAAAACTTTTGTAATTTCAATTACCAGAGGAGCATAATAAAACTAGTAAGACTGCTATTCAGAGTTTCATATTTTTTAGAGATTGTGATTTCTTTCATAAGACCTAGGAATGATCTGGGAGATCCAAGTTTCATACAAGACCTCATCATACACATTATACTTGAAAGGACATATTTACAAACACAGAAGTAAATATGCATATAACTCCTGTGTTGGATATGGGAACAAGATTGAGCCTTTTATTATTAGGCTCAAGCTGTCGCTTGTTAGATAAGATTCTTTGAACTAGTTATATGTGTGCAGCTTTATGTGGAGGGCAAGAATATTTGTCCTCCTATGCTTTTTGAGAATCTTTGTGACAAATATTATTAATGAGGAAGAACTGTAATCTGAAGGTTGGACACTGAAATAAGTTAACATGACATGGAAAAACAGACCTGAGAATCTCATATTTCACTGTAAGAAAAAGGAGAACAAAGGGAATTTTCAAAAATAATGAAACAAGATACATGAAATATTCTTTACAAGTTCATTAATTAATAGGCAACTTTTACTTGGTGTCATTGTTATGCCACTGAAAGTGCTTTATGTGTTTTATTTCATTTGATACATACAGCAACACTTTGAGGTAGGTCACTGTTGTTTTTCCCATTTTACTGATGAGGAAATAAAGTCAGTTAAGTAATGTAGTAAAAAGTTACACAGTTAGTAACAACCAAAAATAAGGTTAATGAACTGAATTTTGGATGACAGATTCTATGTTCTTTATTATGATAGTATACAACCTCTGATCATTTTTTAAATCTGATTGTCTCACTAATTCATCAAATTTTTTTCATCAACATTTAATATGGATCAAGGGCAAATACTGCAGATATTGACAACCTACAGCTCACCATACTTTATTTAACCTTTATTGCCTACTATTAGATATTCAGAATGATCATAAACTATTTTGTAGTATATGTGGATCTTTATAATAGAATTTTATCTGCATTCATATGTTTCTTTTCTTTTTAATGCTTTTTTAAATTTATTTTTGAAGGAGAGAGAGAGAGAGACAGAGCATGAGCGGGGGAGGAGCAGAGAGAGAGGGAGACACAGAATTCAAAGCAGGCTCCAGGCTCTATGCTGTCGTCACAGAGCCCAACACGTGGCTCGAACTCACGGACCGTGAGATCATGACCTGAGCCAAAGTCGGACGCTCAGCCGACTGAGCCACTCAGGCGCCCCTCTTTTCTTTTTTTTTTTAAAGTAGGCTCCATGCCCAACATGGGGCTTGAACTCACAATCCCAAGATCAAGAGTCACATGCTCTACCGACTGAGCCAGCCAGGCATCCCTGCTTTTATATGTTTCTTTTCTTTTTTTAAATGTTTTTTTGAGGGAGAGAGAGCGTAAGTGAGGGAGGGGCAGAGAGAGAGAGAGGAGAGACAGAAGATCCGAAACAGGCTCTATACTGACAGCAGCAAGCCTGATGTGGGCCTCGAACTCACAAACTGTGAGATCATGACCTGAGCTGAAGGTGGATGCTCAACAACTGATCCACCCAGGCACCCTTATATCTGTTTCTTAAGGAAGAATTTCTAGAATTTGCATTTCTAAGTCAAACATCAGATATTAAGTGCCTACAATTTGCCAATATTGTTCATGTAACATGTAATTAAGTGCCTAAAGTATGCCAGTATTGTTCATGTAACTTAAAGAGACATAGCTTCTATCCCTTAACTTGTTTATAACAGACCATGTAAATATATACTATGAATAGGACTAAAATTATGGTAGGGTATGGTAAAGATTATTAAAGAAATCAGACAATGTCCCTTTGTAGTTGTTGAAAAGGGATATAATGGACACAAACCCAAGGCTATAAGGTTTTGATCAACTTACACTAAAGCCATGATTTGTCAGAGTTCCCCAAAAACATCCTCAAATTTGATGATGTGCTAGGACTTACAGAATTAAAGAAAATGGTGGTTATGAAAGGATATAATTTAAAATCAGCAAAGAGAAAAGTCACATAGGATTAAAATCAGCAAAGAGAAAAGTCACATAGGATGAAGAGCAGGAAAAAACTAGATGTGAGCTTCCATTGGACTCACACAAACAGTGCTTAATTCTCCCAGCAACAATTTGTAAGAACACATGTGAACTGAGCCATGGAAGCTCACCTGAGCTTTGGGTCCAGAGTTTTTATTGAGGATCAGAAACAGCCACGGGAAACAAACAAACAAACAAATGAAATATAGGCATGGAGTAACTATGTGATTTACCCTTACCTACTCAATTTCAAGCCCCTACAGAGGGCCCCTGGCAACAAAACAGTTTACCAAAAGTCACATTGTTAGCATAGACTATTTGGCATAGCTCAAAAAAGCTTTTATTATTTTTTAAGTTTACTTATTTATTTTTGAGAGAGAGAGAGTGAGTGAGCAGGGGAAGGGCAGAGAGAGAGGAGAGAGAATCCCAGGCAGGCCCCACACCATCAGCACAGAGCCCGACATGAGGCTCGAACTCAGGAACTGTGAGATCATGACCTGAGCTGAAATCAAGAGTCACTTAACCAACTGAACCACCCAGGTGTCCCTCAAAAAAAGCTTTTAAAGGGAGGATATTCTAAGGGCTCCGAGCTTATCTCACAGTAGCTGGCCACGGGCCATTCCTTTCTTTGGAAAGTGCAGAGTCTGTGTACTCCAGGTCTACTAAGATAATTTTTATTGCACCCAAGTGATATCCATGGAGGTGAATGGAATTATTTACTAACCTCTATGCTTTAGTGTATTTTGGTAGGTTATACATTATTTCTAACTTTCCAGCAAATTACTCATGCTCAGATTTCATTCCATAATGAAGTAATTCTGCACTACACAGGCAAGAACCAGAGTTAGAACTTACTTTGTAGTGAGAAGAATGTGAATTCCAAACTCACCTCTGCCACCTTATCTATGCATGTGTTTTATATATTTTTTCTAACTGAAACATAAATTACTGCAAATCATGCAAACAACATTCTAGTTTGTTTTTAACATGTATATATACCCATTTAACCATCACATTTTAACATGTATATATACCCATTTAACCATTTTCCTAATCAAGAAAAACGTATTTCCTTCTAGTCATTACCAACTCACCCCTCCCTACCCTCAACAAAGGTAACCACTGTTCTTACCACTATTATGATAGATTCATTTTAATTAGATTCATATAAAAGAAGTTGATATGTGATTTTACATAATATTGTGTACATTTTTATCTGGCCTGTTTTGCTTAATTTCGCATTTGTGAGAATCATCTGTGTTTGTACTATTTTATCATTAGGTAATCTCCCATAATAAGAATAAATCCTATTTTATTTTGCTCTACTTTTTTTTTAACTAATCTCTATGCCCAAAATGGGGTTCAACTCATGACTCCAAGATCAAAAGTCACATGCTCTACTGACTGAGCCATCCAGGCACATCTGTCCTATTTTTTGATGGGCATTTGTGTCATTAACAGTTGGAGGCTTAAATAATGAGCCACCCAGGCACTCCTCTACCTTTTGATTCTTATGAGTAGTCCGCAAAGAATATTCATGTTCAAGTTTTTGTGTAGATATACATCTTCATTTCTCTTCTATATGCCTACCAGTTGAATTGCTGTATCATATGGTAACTCCATTTTGAACATTTTGAAAAATTGCTAGACTGTTTTCCAAAGCAGTCACACTATTTTTAATTCCAATCAGCAACATATGAGGGTTCTGATTTATCCACATCCCCCCAACACCTGTTTCTTTGTAGGTATCCTAGTAGGTATGAAGTAGTATCTCACTGTAGTATTTTACTCTGCTAAAATATGTTTAAATAAGATTTAGTATATTAAACATTTTTAAGGTTAAAATTCAGTGGCATTAAATACACTTACATGGTTATGCAACCATCACCACCTATCTCCAGAACTTTCTCATCTTCTAAACTGAAACTCTGTACCGATAGTGACACTCTTTGATTCCCTTTTGGGTATGTTCTATAGTATCCTGTTTGTGGTTACCTTGGGAAGTATATATCCTAAAGTTATATAACAATCTATTTTAAATTGACATCAACTTTGTTCACATACAAAAACTCTGCTTTTCAGTTCCACTTTCATTGACTTTAGATTAAGTCATGAGGTAACTTTTTTTTTTAATTTTTTTTTTTTAACGTTTATTTATTTTTGAGACAGAGAGAGACAGAGCATGAGCGGGAGAGGGTCTGAGAGAGAGGGAGACACAGATTCCGAAACATGCTCCAGGCTCCGAGCTGTCAGCACAGAGCCCGACGCGGGGCTCGAACCCACGGACCGCGAGATCATGACCTGAGCCAAAGTCGGACGCTTAACCGACTGAGCCACCCAAGCACCCCAACTTTTTTTTTTTTTAATAGGCTCTATGCCCAACATGGGGCTTGAACTCATGACCATGAGATCAGGAGTTGGATGTTCCACCAACTGAGCCAGCCAGGTGTCCCATGAATTAACATTTTTATGTACTGTGTACCCATTAATGTATATATAACTATTTTTTATTCATTTATCTTTTATATCTATAGAAAACAAAAAGTGGAGTTAAACCAAAATTACAAAAATAATGGCTTTTATATTTTCCCTATGTATTTTCCTCTACGGGAGTTTTTTATATCTCCATATGGGTTTGAGTTACTGTCTGGCTTCCTTTCAACTTGAAAGTCTCCCTTTGGGATTTTTGTAGAGAATGTCTAGTGAAAATGAACTCTCAGTTTTCCTTTATCAGGGAAGTCTTAATTTCTCCCCCACTTTTTTTAACTTTTTTTTTTTACTCCCCCCCCCCCCATTTTCTAAAGGACAATTTTGCCACATATAAAGTTCTCAGTTGACAGTGTTTCTTTTAGCATTTTAACTTTTGTTTTTTAAGTAATCTCTGTGGCCAACGTGGTGCTTGAATTTACGACCCCAAGATCAAGAGTCACATGTTCTATGGACTGAGCCAGCTGATGCCCTTTTAGCATTTTAAATGAATCATCCCGTTGGAGCATCTGGGTGGCTCAGCTGGTTGAGTGTCTGACTATTGATATCACCTCAGGTCATGATCTCACAGTTTGTGAGATTGAGCCCTGCATTGGGCTCTGCAGTAACAGTGCAGAGCCTGCTTAGGATTCCCTCTCCCTCTCTGCCCCTACCCACCTTGCACACACATGCTGTCTTTCAAAATAAATTAATAGGGGCACCTGTGTGGCTCAGTCAGTTGAGCATCTGACTTTAGCTCAAGTCATGATCTTGCAGTTCATGAGTTTGAACCTCACATGGGACTCTGCTGCCAGCACAGAGCCCAGTTCAGATCTTCTGTCTCCCTCTCTCTCTGTCCCTCAACCCCCCAGCACTTGCTCTTGCTCTCTCTCATTAAATTTTTTTAAAATAATTTTTTATTAAAAAAATTTTTTTAATGTTTATTTGTTTTTGACAGAGAGAGAGAGACAGAGCATGAGCAGGGGAGGGCAGAGAGAGAGGGAGAAACAGAGTCAGAAGTAGGCTCCAGGCTCTGAGCTGTCAGCACAGAGCCCGACGCTGGGCTTGAACTCACAGACCGCGAGATCATGACCTGAGCCGAAGTCGGACGTTCAACCTACTGAGCTGCCCAGGCACCCCTCTCATTAAATTTATTTATTTATTTTTTAAATGTTTATTTATTTTTGAGACAGAGAGAGACAGAGCATGAACGGGGGAGGGTCAGAGAGAGAGGGAGACACAGAATCCGAAGCAGGCTCCAGGCTCAGAGCTGTCAGCACAGAGCCCGACATGGGGCTCGAACTCACGGACTGTGAGATCATGACCTGAGCCGAGGTGAGTCGCAAAACCGACTGAGCCACCCAGGTGCCCCTGTTATGGTTTTTATATGCATTTCCCTGATCACGACTTTTGGCATATTTTTCCTCCACATGCTTATTGATATTTCTATATCTTCTTTGGAGAAATGTCTATTGAAATCTGTTACCAGATGTCTTTTTGTTCTTTAGTTGTGGGCATCTTTACATAATGTGGCTATTAAACCCTTATCAAATATATCATTTATAAATATTTTCTCCTATTCTGTAGATTGTGTTTTCAGTTTTACCGGGAATGTTCTTTGAAAATTTCAATTTTGATGAAGCCCAATTTTTCCATTTTTTTCTCCTTGTTTGTGCTTTTGGTGTGCTGAGAATCCTTTGCCAAATTTAAGGTCATGATGATTTACTCCTGTATTTTCTTCTATAGGTTTTATATTTGCATGCCTTACAGTTGGGTCATTGATCAGTTTTTAGTTCATCTTTGTATATATTGTGAGGAAAGGGTCTAATTTCATTCTTTTGTATGTAGCTATCCAGTTTTCCTATCATCATTTGTTAAAAAGACTGTCCTTTCTCCACTAAAAGGTCTTTGCACTCTTGTCAAAACTTATTTGACCAGAGGGGCGCCTGGGTGGCTCAGTAGGTTAAGCATCTGACTCCTGGGTTCCGCTCAGGTCATTATCTCACAGTTTGTGAGTTTGAGCCCCACATCAGGCTCTGTGCTGACAGCATGGAGCCTACTTGGGATCCTCTCCTTCTCTCTCTCTGCCCCTCCCTACTCGCTCTCTCTCAAAATAAAAAAGAAAAATCAATGGACCAGAGAGATACATGGATTTAATTTCCAATCAGTTCTATTCTGTTGATTGATATATCTGACCTTATGGGGCGCCTGGTGGCTTAGTTGTGTCCGACTTGATTTTGGCTTGAGTCATGATCACAGGGCTGTGGGGATTGAGCCGAGCCCCGAATTGGCTCCATGCTGGGTGTGGGACCTGCTTGGGATTCTCTCTCTCCCTCTGCCCTTCTCCCCTGCCTGTGCTCTCTAAAAAAAAAAAAAAAAAAAAAAAAAAAAAAAAAAAAACAAAACAGTAGATACATCTAACCTTATGCCAGTGTCCAACTGCTTTGATTATTGTATATCTGTAACTTTTAGATTGGTAAATGTTAGTTTTTCAGGGTTTGTTTTTTTTTTTCCCCTAACTGATTTGGTTATTCTGAATTACTTGCAATTTCATATGAATTTAGAAGTCAGCATATCAGTTTCTACAAAGAAGCCAGTTGGGACTCTGACAGGAGTTGCATAACGTTTAGATCACTTTGGAGAATATCGTGATCTTATTATTGAGTAGCCTGGTTCATAAACATGGGATGATCTTCACTTAATTACCTTAAGTTCTTTCATTAGTATTTTGTATTTTTTAAAGTATACAGTTTGAATTTTTGTTAAATATTTTATTAATTTGGATACTATTATAAATGGAATTACTTATTTCAGATTGTTATTGCATATGTATAAAAATATTTTATTTTTGCATATTTATTTGCATCCTGCAATCTTGCTCCATTCTAATAGTGTTATAGTCAAATTTTTGGATTTTCTGTATATAAGGTCATGCCATCTATTAATGGAGATCATTTTCCTTCCTTCTTTCCACTATGGGTGCCTTTATTGATATTTCCTATTTGTCCCAGCTAGATCTGTAGAACAATGTTGATTAGAAGAGGCAATAAGGTATAGACTTGTCCTCTTCCAACATCAGGGGTAAGCATCACTAAATCTAATGGTAGCTGTCAATTTTATCCTGTGGAGATAGTTCCCTTCTATTCATACGTTCACTCTCTTTTGTCATGAAAGGGTGTTGGATTTTGTAAATGCTTTCTCTTCATGAATGAAGATGGTCATGTAGTTTATTTTTAATTTTTTTAAGTTTTATTTATTTTGAGAGAGAGAGAGAGAGAAAAACAGAGCACGTGAGTGGGGAAGAGGCAGAGAAAGAGGCAGAGAGAGAATCCCAAGCAGGCTCAGCACTGTCAGTGCAGAGCCTGAGGTAGGGCTTGAACCCATGAACGGTGAGATCATGACCTGAGCCAAAATCTAGAGTCAGACGCTTAATTGACTGAACCACCCATGTGCTCCTATTTTTTATTATTCTGATATGTTACATTAGATTAACCATCTAATTTTGAATTCCACGGATAAATCCCACTTGGTCAAGGTATATAATTCTTTTTATATGTTCCTAGATTCAGATTACTAGTGTTTTGTTTAGATTTTTTGTATCCATATTCATAAAAGGTATTAGTGATAGTTGCCCTTTTTTGTAATGTCTTTTTCTGATGTAGCTATCAGGTTAATTTTGGGTTCATAAAATTAGGAAGTTTTCCCTCCTTTTTACTTCAAGAGTTTGTAAAGAATTAGTATTCTGCTTGGTTTGGTAGACTTTAACTGTGAAGCTGTGCTGACCTAGGCTTTTCTTTATGGGTAGTTTTTAAAATAACTAATTCATTTACTTATTTGTTAGAATATTATTCAAATATTCTACCTCCATGAGTAGATTTGGAAGTTTGTGCCTTTGTATGAATTTATTCAATTCATCTGAGTTTTCTGATTTTTTTAAATGTTTATTTATTTTGAGAGAGAGATAGAGAGTGCATGAGCAGAGGAGAGGCAGAGGGAGAAAGAGAGATTGAGAGAGAGAGAGAGAGAGAGAGAGAGAAATCCCAAGCAGGCTCCATGCTGTCAGCACAGAGCCCTGACACGGGAGCCCAATCCCATGCACCATGAGATCATGACCTGAGTGGAAACCAAGAGTTGAACACTGAACCAGTTGAGCCACCCAGGCGCCCCATGGGCTTCCCGATTTCTTGTTGTACAATTGTTCATCCTATTCCTTTGTAATCAATTTTTATTTCTGTAAGGTTGGTAGTACTGTCCCCTCTTTCACTTATGATTGTGGTAATAGGAGTCTTCGTTCTCTCTGGTCATTCTTGATCATCTAAACATTTGTGAACTTTTAAAAACTTTTCATAGAACCAGGGGCGCCTGGGTGGCTAGGTTGGTTAAGCATCCGACTTTGGTCAGGTCACGATCTTGCGGTTTGTGGGTTCAAGCCCTGTGTCAGGCTCTGTGCTGACATCTGAGAGCCTGGAGCCTGCTTCAGATTCTGTGTCTTCCTCTCTCTCTGCCCCTCCCCCCCCACTCAAAAATAAACATTTTAAAAATTTTTTAATAAAAAAACCCACTTTTCATAGAACCAGATTTTAGTTTCATTTATTTTTGGATATTTTTCATATATGATATGTTTACTCTTCTTTTTACAGTGACTTAAGGAGGGAGGTTAAATTTGACCTAGATATTTACTTTTAATTACAGGCACTTTAAACTTTAAAAGCTTTCCTCTAATCATTAATTGCATGTCATAAGTTTTGATATGTTGTCTTCATTTATTATTCACAAATTGTTTTCTAGTTTCCTTTTTCATTAAAAAAATTTTTTTTAATGTTTTTTTATTTATTTTAGAGACAGAGAGCATGAGCAGGGGAGAGGCAGAGAGAGAGACACACACACAGAATCTGAAGCAGGCTCCAGGCTCTGAGCTGTCAGCACAGGGCCCAATGCAGGGTTCAAACTCATGGACTGTGAGATCATGATCCGAACTGAAGTTGGACGCCCAACCGACTGAGACACCCAGGTGCCCTTCCTTTTTCATTTTTAATATATTGATTATTTAGGAGTGTTTTGTTTAAAAAAATTTTTTTAAGCTTTATCCATTTTTCAGAGACAGAGACAGAGCATGATGGGGGAGGAGCAGAGAGAGAGGGAGACACAGAATCCGAAGCAGGCTCCAGGCTCTAAGCTGTCAGCACAGAGCCCAGGCTCGAACTCACAGACAGTGAGATCATGACCTGAGCTTGAGTCGGACGCTTAACCTACTGAGCCACCCAGGCGCCCCTAGGAGTGTTTTGTTTAAATTCCATGTTTTTGAGTTTCCCATTTTTCCGTTATTTATTTCTAACTACATTATGGATAGACAAACTGTTTTTTATTGTTTTTTTTTTTAATTTATTAAGTTTTCTGTTCTAGCCTAGCATATAGTTTCTTGTGGAAAATATTCCATGTGCATTTGAAAAGAATGTATATTTTGCTATTGTTGGGTGAAGTGTTTTATAAATGTCTGTTAAGTCTAAGTGGTTTATAGTGTTGGTTATAGATTTTTCTGTTTCCTTGACCTTTTTTCCTAATTGTTCTATCCATTATGAGCGTGGGATATTGACGTCTGTGGCCACTTTTGCTGAATTGTCTTTCTCTATTTCTGTCAGTTAATTGTGAAAATATACATAACAGGATTTGCTATTTAATCATTTTACAGTATACAATTCAGTGATATTAAGTAAATCCACAATGTGCAACCTTTACCATCTAATTGCAGAATTTTTCATCATCCCGAAAGGGAAGTCTGTACCCTGTAAATAATCACTTTTCACTGCCTCTCCCTCAACCCCTTACAACAACGAATTTTTCAAAATCTAAATAAAGTTTTATCTATTTTAGGTATTTCAAATAAATGGATTAATATTCATATAAATGGGACAACAATATAATAATTGAAAGGCATTTGTGTCTGGCCTCTTCCAGTTAGCATGTTTTCAAATTTCACATGATGTAACAGGTATCAGTAATTGTTTCCTTTTGATGGCTAATATTCCATTGTGTTGTGTTTTCTTTTATGGCCTAACATATGATCTATTCTAGACCATTTTTCATTTGTACTTGAGAATATGTATTCTGGTATTTGGTGTTGTGTTTGGTGTATGTCTGGGATATCCAATTGATTTATAGTGTTGCTGTACTCTCCTATTTCCAAATTATCTTTTGCCTAGTCTTTCTATCCATTATTGGAGTTGGTTTATTAAAGTCTCAAACTATATTGTAGAACTTCCTATTCCTCCCCTCAATCCTGTCAATTGTTGCTTCATATATTTTGGGCTTTAAGGCATATATATTCATAGTAGTTGTATTTTCTTGGTGGGCTGACCCCTTTTATCGACATAGAAGATGTTCCTTTGTCTCTTGTCTCTTCTAAGCCTATTTGGTCTCATGTAGGCTTCCAACTCTTTGAGGACTACTGGTATGCAACACATTTTTATATCCTATTTTCAACCTATTTATATGTTTGGGTTTGTCATCAGTTTGTTGTAGACTGACTACAGTTGCACTGTATTTTCTAGCCATTCTGCCAATCTCTGCATTTTAGTTGAAGATTCTAATACATTTGCATGTAAAGTAATAACTGAGGAGGACTTTTCTACTTGTTTTCTATATATACTGTGTCTTCTATGTTTTTTTTTTTAATTTTCTAATGTTTATTTATTTTTGAGAGAGAGAGAGAGCGAGGGAGGGACAGAGAGAGAGGGAGACACAGAATCCAAAGCAGGCTCCAGGCTCTGAGCTGTCAGCAGAGCCCAATGTGGGGCTCGAACCCATGGGCTGTGAGATCATGACCTGAGCTGAAATTGGATGCTTAACTGACTGAGCCATCCAGGTGCCCCTCTTCTGTGCTTTTCTGTCCCTAATTAATGACTTCCTTTCTGTTCCACTGACTTTTTTTTGTAGTTTACCATTTGACTCCTTTTATATGTCCTATTCATTATACAATTTAATCATTTTATTAGCATTTATCCTGTAGATTTCAATTAAAAATTTGCATTTGTGATGAACTAGTTTGAAATAAAACTAACTTTATTCAGGGGTCCCAAAATCACTCTCCGGTTCAGTGATTTTCTAGAAGGACTCACAAAAATAAAAAAAAAATTTGGGGCATCTGGGTGGCTCAGTTAAATGTCCCAATTCTTGATGTCAGCTCAGGTCATGATCTCATGATTTGTGGGATAGAGCCCTTCAGGGGGCTCTGCGCTAAAAGCATGGAGCCTGCTTGGGATTCTCTCCCTTTCTCGGCCCACCTCCCCCCCCCCCCCCAATTTCTCTTTCTCTCTCAAAATAAACATTTTTTTGCATGAGTTTTTTCTTTTTAAAAAGGTTTATTTTTGAGAGAGAGAGAGTGAGTGCATGAGCAGGGAGGGGCAGAAAGAGAGGGAGACAGAAGATACCACAAAGGCTCTGTGCTGACAATAGAGAGACTGATGTGGGGCTCAAACTCATGAGCTGTGAGATCATGACTACAGCTGAAGTTGGACACTTAACCAGCTGAGCCACCCAGGTGCCCAATAAACAAACCTTTTTTTAAAAAGTCAGAAAAACTGTTGTACTCAGTTTTTGCCCCCCCCCCCAACCCCCCCCCCCCCCCCCCCGCCAGTGACAGGATACAGATTAAAATCATTACATGCCAGGTAATCTACCAGGAGCTAGTAAAGGACCTTCACTTTTGTTTGGAATAGGCAAAGCTTTAAACATTTCAGACCCGCTGAGTCAAACCTTCACTGTACGCCTATTTAGCTTTAATAGAAAAACTTTGCCCCTGTAACTGCTCAAGTTCTCCCTTTTAAAGTTGCTTTTGTCCTAGATTATATCTTTATACAGTGTACCCTTTAAATAGGTTTATAATTATGTTTTATGCAGGTCTTTAAACGTATTACAAAAAAGGAGGAACAACAAACAAAAAAATGCAATTCTATTGGGTTATATATTTTTGCCTTTTAGTTGCCTTCACCACTGTTCTTAATTCATTTAGTTTTATTGAGATATAATTGACATACAATTACTTCTGGTATACATGATTTAATATATGTATATATTACAAAATGATTACTGAAATAAATTTAGTTAACATCCATCACCTTCTTCTGTTAACTTTTTTCCTTCTGATGAGAACTTTTAAGATTTAACATCTTAGCCACTTGCAAACATACGCTGCATCATTAAGTATAATTACTACGCTGTACATTAATATCCCCTTGACTTACTTTATAACTGGGAATTTGTACCTTCCTTGACCACTTTCACCCATTTCGCCCACCCACTCTTCCACTTACCCCCACACCGATGGAAGCTACCAATGTGTTGTATTTGTGAGGTATTTTGTTTTTAAATCTAATTCCAGATATAAGTGAGATCATTCAGTATTTGTCTTTCTCTGACTTACTTCCCCTAGCATAATCCTCTCAAGGTCAATTCATGTAGTTGCAAATGGCAGGATTTCCTTAGTTTTTTATGGCAAAATAACATTCCATTGTGTATACACACCAAATTTTCTTTAACATTCCACCCATCAATGAACATTTAGTTGTTTCCATGCCTTGTGTATTGTAAATAATGGTGCAGTGAACCTAGAGTGTGCAGAAATCTTTTTGAGAGATTTCATTTCCTTCAGATAAATATCCAGAGGTGGAATTGCTAGATCATACAATAGTTCTATGTTTACTTTATTAAGGAACCTCCATAGTGTTTTCCATAACTGCTGCACCCATTTACATTCTCAATAGTGTAGGTTTCCCTTTCCTCCACAACTTTCCAACACTTGTTACTCCTTTTCTTTTTGATAATAGCCATTCTAACAGGTGTAAATTTCTCTGATGATTAATGATATGGAGCACCATTTCATTTATTTGTTTGCCTCTTGTATTTTGGGAGAAAATATGTATTCAGATCCTCTGCCCGTATTTTAATTGGATTGTGTCTTTTTTTATACTGAGTTGTAGGAATCCTTTATGTATTTTGGGTATTTAACCCCTTATGAGATAAATGATTTGCAAATATTTTTAATGGTTGATCCAGAGCTTCCAGTATATAATGTGTACAGCTTCCAGTGTACAGCTTCCAGTATATACTAAATTCCAATGAGATATAGAAATGTTGTCTTTTAAAAAGCAGAACAAAAGAAATCTTATATACATATATAGCATTTGTTATATTAATTTTATTTATCTTTTTTTTTTTAAGTAACCTCTGCACCCAATGGGGGGCTTGAACTCATGATCCCAAGCTCAAGAGTCACATGCTCTGCCAGCTCAGCCAGCCAGGTGCCCCTTATTGTTTTTGATTTTCTACATTTGATGCTGTGGATTCAAAGTACCATCTGTATTCAGTTACTTACCCAGTATAGCTTTGCTACCCACCTCCTTTGTGTTATAGAAGTACAAATTATACTTTTATTTTTATTTTTTCCTTTCTTATTTATTTTTAATTTACATCCAAATTAGTTAGCAGATAGTGCAACAATGATTTCAGGAGTAGATTCCTTAATGCCCCTTACCCATTTAGCCCATCCCCCCTCCCAAAACCCCTCCAATAACCCTCTGTTTGTTCTCCATATTTAAGAGTCTCTTATGGTTTTTCCCCCCTCCCTGCTTTTATATTATTTTTGCTCCCTTCCCTTATGTTCATCTGTTTTGTACCTTAAAGTCCTCATATGAGTGAAGTCATATGATTTTTGTCTTTCTCTGACTAATTTCACTTAGCATAATGCCCTCCAGTTCCATCCATGTAGTTGCAAAAGGCAAGATTTCATTATTTTTGATTGCCGAGTAATACTCCATTATATATGTATATATATGTATGTACATATATGTATATACGTGTATATATGTGTGTATATATACATGTATATATGTGTGTGTATACATATATACACACACATATATACATATATGTATATGTGTGTATATACATACATATATACATATATATGTATATACACACATATATATACACATACCAAATCTTCCTTATCCATTCATCCATCGATGGGCATTTGGGTTCTTTCCGTACTTTGGCTATTGTTGAAAGTGCTGCTATAAACATGGGGGTGCCTCTGCCCCTTCAAAACAGCACAACTGTATCCCTTGGATAAATACCTAGTAGTGTAATTGCTGGGTCATACGGTAGTTCTATGTTTAATTTTTTGAGGAACCTCCATATTGTTTTCCAGAGTGGCTGCACCAGCTTGCATTCCCACCAGCAGTGCAAAAGAGAGATATTCTTTCTCCACATCCTCACCAACATCTGCTGTTGCCTGAGTTGTTAATATTAGCCATTCTGACAGGTGGTATCTCATTGTGGTTCTGATTTGTATTTCCCTGATGATGAATGATGTTGAGCATTTTTTCACGTGTTGATCAGCCATCTGGATGTCTTCTTTGGAGAAGTGTCTATATGTGTCTTTTGCCCATTTCTTCACTGGATTATTTGTGTTTTGGGTATTGAGTTTAAAGATTTTGGATACTAACCCTTTATCTGATATGTCATTTGCAAATATCTTCTCCCATTCCGTTGGTTACCTTTTAGTTTTGCTGACAGTTTCCTTCCCTGTGCAGAAGCTTTTTATTTTGATGAGGTCCCAGTAGTTCATTTTTGCTTTTGTTTCCCTTGCCTCCAGAGACATGTTGAGTCAAAAGTTGCTGCGGCCAAGGTCAAAGAGGTTTTTGCCTGATTTCTCCTTGAGGATTTTGATGGCTTCCTGTCTTACATTTAGGTCTTTCATCCATTTTGAGTTTATTTTTGTGTATGGTGTAAGAAAGTGGTCCAGGTTAATTCTTCTGCATGTCGCTGTCCAGTTTTCCCAGCACCACTTGCTGAAGAGAGTGTCTTTATTCCAGTGGATATTCTTTCCTGCTTTGTCAAAGATTAGTTGGCCATATGTTTGTAGGTCCATTTCTGGGTTCTCTATTCTGTTCCATTGATCTGAGTGTCAGTTCTTGTGCCAGTATCATACTGTCTTGATGATTACAGCTTTGTAATACAGTTTGAAGTCCGGGATTGTGACGCCTCCTGCTTTGGCTTTCTTTTTCAAGATTGCTTTGGCTATTTGGGACCTTTTCTGTTTCTATACAAATTTTAGGATTGTTTGTTCTAGCTCGGTGAAGAATGCTGCTGTTATTTCGATAGAGATTGCATTGAATATGTATGTAGATTGCTTTGGGTAGTATTGACATTTTAACAATATTTGTTCTTCCTATCCAGGAGCATGGAATCTTTTTCCATTTTTTTGTGTCTTCTTCAATTTCTGTCATAAGCTTTCTATAGTTTTCAGCATATAGATTTTTCACCTCTTTGGTTAGATTTATTCCTAGGTATTTTATGGCTTTTGGTGCAACTGTAAATGGGATTGATTCCTTGATTTCTGTTTCGTTTGCTTCATTATTGGTGTATAGGAATGTAACTGATTTCTGTACATTGATTTTATATCCTGCAACTCTGCTGACTTCATGAATCAGTTCTAGCATTTTTTTTGTGGAATCTTTAGGGTTTTCCATATACAGTATCATGTCATCTGCAAAGAGTGAAAGTTTGACCTCCTCCTGGCCAATTTGGATGCCTTATATTTCCTTGTGTTGTCTGAGTGCTTAAGCTAAGACTTCCAATACTATGTTGAATAATGGCGAGAGTGGACATCCCTGTCTTGTTACTGACCTTAGGAGGAAAGCTCTCAGTTTTTCCCCAATGAGGGTGATATCAGTGTTGGGTCTTTCATATATGGCTTTTATGACCTCGAAGTATGATCCTTCTATCCCTACTTTCTTGAGGGTTTTTATCAAGAAAGGATGCTGTATTTTGTCAAATGCTTTCTCTGCATCTATTGAGAGGATCATATGGTTCTTGTCCTTTCTTTTAGTGATGTGATGAATCATGTTAATTGTTTTGCGGATATTGAACCAGCCCTGCATCCCAGGTATAAATCCCACTTGGTCACGGTGAATAATTTTTTTTAATGTATTGTTGGATCTGGTTGGCTAATATCTTGTTGAGGATTTTTGCACCCATGTTCATTAGGGAAATTGGTCTATAGTTCTCCTTTTAGTGGGGTTTTGTTTGGTTTTGGAATCAAGGTAATGCTGGATTCAGCACTGGCAAATTTGGAAGTTTTCCTTCCATTTCTATTTTTTGGAACAGCTTCAAGAGAATAGGTGTTAACTCTTCCTTAAATGTTTGGTAAAATTACCCTGGAAAGCCATCTGGCCCTGGACTCTTGGTTTTGGGAGATTTTTGATTACTAAGTCGATTTCTGGTTATGGGTTATGGGTCTGTTCAAATTTTCTATGTCTTCCTGTTTCAGTTTTGGTAGTTTATATGTTTCTAGGTGTTTGTCCATTTCTTCCGGATTGCCCATTTTACTGGTGTGTAATTGCTCATAATATTCTCTTATTATTGTTTTTATTTCTGCTGCGTTGGTTGTGATCTCTCCTCTTTCATTCTTGATTTTATTTATTTGGGTCCTTTCCTTTTTCTTTTTGATCATACTGGCTAGGGGTTTATCAATTTTTGTTAATTCTTTCAAAGAACCAGTTTCTGGTTTCATTGATCTGTTCTTCTGTTTTTTGGTTTTGATAGCATTGAGTTCTGCTCTAATCTTTATTAGTTCCTGTCTTCTGCTGGTTTTGGGTTTTATTTGCTATTCTTTTTCCAGCTCTTTAAGGTGTAAAGTTAGGTTGTGTATCTGAGATCTTTCTTCCTTCTTTAGGAAGGCCTGGATTGCTATATACTTTCCTCTTATGACCACCTTTGCTGTGTCACCTGGTTTTGGGCTGTTGTGTTATCATTTTCATTGGCTTCCATGTACTTTTTAATTTCCTCTTTAACTTCTTAGTTAGCCCATTCATTCTTTAGTAGGATGTTCTTTAGTCTCCAAGTATTTGTTATCTTTCCAAAGTTTTTCTTGTGGTTGATTTCGAGTTTCATAGCATTGTGGTCTGAAATATGCACAGTATGATCTTGATCTTTTTGTACTTTTTGAGGCTGATTTGTGTCGCAGTATGTGATCTATTCTGGAGAACGTTCCATGTGCACTGGAGAAGAATGTGTGTTCCTGTGCTTTAGGATGAAATGTTCTGAATCTATCTCTTAAGTCTATCTGGTCCAGTGTGTCATTCAAAGCCATTGTTTCCTTGTTGATTTTCTGTTTAGATGATCTGTCCATTGTTGTAAGTGGGATGTTGCAAGTCCCCTACTATTATGGTATTATTATCAAGGAGTTTATGTTTGTGATTGATTTATATATTTGGGTGCTCCCACATTTGGAGCATAAACGTTTACAAGCGTTAGGTCTTGGTGTATAGACCCCTTAATTATATAATGCCCTTCTTTATCTCTTGTTTTAGTCTTTATTTTAAAGTGTAGATTGTCTGATGTAAGTATAGCTACTCCGGCTTTCTTTTGGCGACCATTAGGATGATAGATGGTTCTCCATCCCCTTACTTTCAATTTGCAGGTGTCTTTAGGTCTAGAGTGGGTCTCTCGTAAACAGCATATAGATGGATCTTGTTTTCTTATCTATTCTGTTACCCTATGTCTTTTGATTGGAGCACTTAGTCCATTGATGTTTAGAGTTGAGTACTGAAAGATATGAGTTTATTGCCATTATGTTGCTTGTAGAGTTGGAGTTTCTGGTGGTGTTCTCTGGTCCTTTCTAGTCTTTGTTGCTTTTGGTGTTTTGTTTTGTTTTTGTTTTTTTGTCTTGTCTTCCCTCAGTACCCCTTAAAATTTCTTACAGGGTTGGTTTAGTAGTCATGAACTCTTAATTTTTGTTTGGGAAACTTTTTATCTCTCCTTCTGTTTTGAATGACAGCCTTGGTGGATTAAGCATTCTTGGCTGCATATTTTATGATTCAGCACATTGAATATATCCTGCCACTCCTTTCTGGTCTGTGAAGTTACTGTGGATAGGTCTGCTACAAACCTGATCTGTCTTCCCTTCCCTTGTAAGTTGAGGACTTTTTTCCCTTGCTGCTTTCATGATTCTTTCCTTGCCTGAGTATTTTGTGAATTTGACTATGATATGCCTTGTTGACAGTCGGTTTTTGTTGAATCAAATGGGAGTCCTCTGTGCTCCCTGGATTTTGGTATCTGTGTCTTTCCCCAGGTTGGGAAAGTTTTCCGCTAGGATTTGCTCACATAACCCTTCTACCCCCTTTTTCTCTCTTCATCTTCTGGGACTCCTATGACTCTGATGTTGTTCCTTTTTAATGAGTCATTGATTTCTCTAATTCTTAAATTGTGCTCTTTTGCCTTAGTCTCCCTCTTTTTTTCTGCTTCATTAGTCTCCATAAGTTCGTCCTCTATATTGCCGATTTGCTGCTCTGCCTCATCCATCCTTGCCATTGTGGCATCCATTCAAGATTGCAGCTCAGTTATAACATTTTTTATTTCGTCCTGACTAGCTTTTATTTCTTTTATCTCTGCAGAAAGGGATTCTAATCTATTTTCAACCCCAGCTAGTATTCTTATTATCGCGATTCTAAATTCTGGTTCAGACATCTTCCTTGTATCTGTGTTAAGTCCCTGGCTGTTATTTCTTCCTGCTGTTTCTTTTGGGGTGAATTCCTGCATTTCATCATTTTGAAGGAAGAAACAGAATAAGGGGAAAAATATTAAAATAAAAATATTAAAAGCAACACACAAAAAATCAAATAAATTATGCTATGATCTTAGGTCTATTTTGGTCTGCTTGTTGAAAGGTGCTTGACAGATTAGAGAAAGAAGGGAAAGACGAAAAAAAAGAAAAAGTAAAAGGAAAATGTTTGAAAATTTGAAAAATGAATACAATGAAATATAATAAAATGAAATGATAGAAGTAAAATAAAATTTTAAAAGTTTACAAAAGTAAATATAGTAGAAAAAATTAAAGAAAAATGTTAAAAATTGACAATAAAAATAAATTTCTTTCTGTATTCACAAAAAGAAAAAAAAGTTGAATAGATGGACCAGCGAACAGACTGAAATACGATTGAAATTACATCATTTTCCCCTAGAAGTCAAACTATGAAGCACTTTATAGTCTGTAAACTGAGCAGGCGGAGAGACTTGTGGTGTTCCTTAAGAGCCAGGTTGGTCCAGTTGGGCAGGGCTTAGTGTAATGGCTCCGTTCTCCACTAGATGGCACTGCTTAGCTTACTGGGGTGGATTGTTTTGGCACTTAGAGGTGTGTATGCACATGCGCAGGAGAGGTGAAGATGGCACCACCCAGATACCCACTCTCTAGTATCGGAACTCTGTTCTCCCCGATCAGCAATTGTGCACCCGTCCTTTGTCTTCAGCTTCCATCCACTCCCTAGTTTTACATTGTCCATGACCAAGCTGTCAGGTTGCCAGGCTGTACCTCCCCTTCTGCGTTTTTTCTCAGTTGTGGCTGTGTTTCCCCTCACTTCTGAGAGACTGTGGCTTTGACCTGCGCAGACCTGGGGGAGGGTCTCACCAAGTAATGGCCAGGTGCCAGTCGCACCCGGGAACGTTTGTGGGACCATGCTGCTGCTGATGCCCAGAGACTGTGGCTGGGTGCCAGCCCATCCCAGAAAAAGTTCACATGATCTTGTAGCAGCATTTCAGGGATATGGAAAATCACAACACACATCTGGCACCAGGCTTCACCCTTAATGTCCTTGTTCCAGCACCAGTGAATGTGGTTGTTCTCTGGTTCAGGTTGTGTAGATTGTTGTGTTACTTCTCCAATCAGTTTTTACGTGTGCAAGATGGTTTAGTGTTGATATGGCTGTATTTCATGGATACGAAATGCAAAAAAACCTTCCATGTTGTTCTGCCATCTTGGCCCCTCCCCAATTATACTTTTATATATTGTAGGCCTAATAAAACATGTTATTTCATATAGTTGATATTTAAATCAGTTAACTAAGAGAGAAAAAATATACATGTATACTGTCTTTGATTATCAAATAATTACCTTTCCTGGTGCTCTTTATCTTTTCTTTTAAAAAAAATTTTGTTTTTAAATGTTCACTTATTTTTGAGAGAGAGAGGAGAGAGGGAGCATGAGCTGGGGATGGGCAGAGAAAGGGGAGACACAGAATCTAACGCTGGCTCCAGGCTCTGAGCTGAGCCTGATGCGAGGCTCAAACTCCCAAACTGTGAGATCATGACCTGAGCTGAAACTGGACACTTAACCCACTGAGCCACCCAGTCACCCCTCTTTATCTTTTCATGTGGATATATATTACTGCCTCGAATCATTTGCTTTCTGCTTGAAGAACTCCCTTCAGTATTAAGATAGGTCTGCTAGCAATTAATTCTCCCAGTTTCTATTTCATCTTCACTTCCAAAAAATAGTTTTGCTTATTATAGCATTCCTGGTTGAAGTTTTTGAGTCTTGGTTTACATTCTGGTCTCTGTTATTTCTGAGGAGAGGTCATTAATTATTCTTACTGGGGCTCACTTGTAAGTAACAACTCATTTTCTTCTTGCTGCTTTCATATTTCTCTTTCAGCGGGCACCTGGCTGGCTTAGTCGGTAGATCAAGAGGGGCTCTTGTCTCAGGGTCATGAGTTCAAATGCCACATTGGGCCTAGAGCTGACTTAAAAAACAAAACAAAACAACAAAAAAACAACAACCAAATTTCTCTTTCACATTTCACCGTTTTTACCATGTTGTGTCTATTTGTAGATCTCTGTGCCTTGATCCTGCTGGGTGTGTTGAGCTTCCTGGATGTAAAAAATGTAACTTTGAGAACTTTTCATTGTTATTGGACAATGTTAAAATGATCCTTTTCTCTCTTCTCATACACCCATTATATATGTAGGTATGCTTGCATCCAGGTTTTCTAAGTCTCTTTTCCATTTGTTTTTCCTGTTAGATTGCACAATATTTATCTTTTAAGTTTGCCAGTATTTTCTTCTGCCAGTTTATATCTAATATTGAGTTGCTATAGTGAAATTTTCATTTCATATTACAATACTTTTCAAGTGTAGGATTCCCATGTGGTATTAAATAGCTTTTCTTTATTGATATTGATGTGACACTGTGACCATACCTTTATGTAAGTATAGGTTCTTTTGTTTATCTGAATATATTTATGGCTACTTTGAAGTCTTTGTTAAATTTGGTGTTCTTGCAGGCAGTTTCTGTTTTGTTGATGGGCCATTTTCCTATTACTTTGGACTTTTTCTTTATAGAAAGTAGAAATTTTAAATAATTGTAACATATCTGGTATTTTTGTCTGTTTCCCCTACTAGTGCTCCCCACCACCAGACTTGTTATTTGCTTGTTTTCTTTAGTGACTAGCTAGTTTAAGTGCAATCTGTCTTCCCCAGCCCACACTGAAAATCTGTGATATTGCTCGTTTAGGGTACAGCCTTATTACCACAGTCACCCTTGGATGACAGTGGTTTCCACAGGTCTGTCTTTTGAGTATCTCCCAGCCGTTAAGCTGCAGAAATCATGATTTCTGCTTTCAACAATGCTGTGAAGTATATATTGCCTCACAGACCAATGTAATCAAGTCAGTATCTGGGATTTGTTCTGACAAAAGGAACAGCTCTGTAAGTGTCTAATTCTTTCTGGGAAACTAGCCAGCCTGTAGTTCATATATCTCCAGCGAATCTTTCAATCTTCTCCTAATAGTCTTTTAGTAAAACCTCACTGTTTTTGAGAATGTCCTTAGGCTTGAACTTTTCTACAGTTACAGATGAGGTCATTTCCTATGGAGACACATATGGAACTCTCTTGTCTGTGGCCAGCTTCTCCCTCTGGACAAAATCACCAAGCCACAGACCTTGTTCTTGGGTTAGGGACAGTGGCATGCTTCTGAGTCACACTTCTGCTTTTAGGAGCTGGGTGCTTTGTAGGTGGGGAGAGGGTGAGTGCAGCAGCCAGAGGTTTCAGTTTGCCAAGATCTGTTGGCATGGAAATCCTACCCCAAGATTCAAGACAGACAACTGGAACCCCAGTATTCTCACCAGGGCCACACCCAAGGTACATATTACATTTTGTGTTTGGAAGCAAACAGAAGAAAATCTATGTCCCTTAGCTGCATTTCCCTGAGCATTGGGTAGCTGAGGGCAGGATGAGAAACGTTGGTATCCTGCTCTTCCCAGGAAGACAGCCACCTGACTGGGAACACAGGTTGACAATTGGTGAGGAAGCCTGTGTCCTTGATTGTACCAATTTGGAATGGAGTATCTTTCTCACTAAGATGTGATGAACAAGGAAGGGTGCAGGTTTGGTTCAGATACTGCAGACTCTCAGCTTATAAGTTTTGGTAGATTTTCCTGAACAAATGTTTCTTTATTTGCTATATATTTTTATATATAATTTTCATTAGTTTTGACAGGGAGCATGTCATCGGAGCTCCTCATGCTGTCATGGCAGAAATGGAATTCCCGGACCAATTCCTTACAGTTCTAAGCATGGACCATGTAAGTTGCTGAATCTGTCTCCTTTGTGAACATTTCCTTTTTCTGAATCTTCGTACCAAATAGGGCCTGCCCCACATTCCCATAGTTTTTCACTTTCTAGTGAGAGTTGGAACCAAACATAACAGTATAACTCGTGTGCCTATCCTCCAAATAATTCTCAACATTCTTATTTGTTAAGTCTTTTGTTAACAGCAACTATAGAGTAGAAATGGAATACCTAGATGGAGGAATTTACCATACTTTTTCATATTCTTGGATAAAGATCAGATGTATCCATTTGATTACATATGGGAAAATTCTGTACTTCTGGAGACTGGAGTTTCCAGGTAGACTGGATTTGATTTTCACTGATCTCCATCATACATAGATGATTGTAGACTCCCAGAATTGAAGAACACCTTATCCATTGTAAATGTCTAAATACAATTAAGCCTGATATTTTTTCAACAAGTAAGACTATTCTGTAGCCACTAAAAAGTACTTATTAAATGGTTTGTCATTAGAAGCAAAAGTTCTGATCATATCATGTTAAATAATACTTAACACAGTGTTGAACTTAGGGCTGCAAGAAATTATAAATTAGTGTTCACATCCCATTTTCTAAGTTAGATACTTTTCCTTTACAGAGAAACAAGAATATAGAAACTCACCTTTATTAATTCATGCAGCTCATTTTATTTCCAGACATGCTTAACATGCTTATGGAATTAAGAAATTCCATAATATGCAGGAAGATATTCTCTGAGTCAAATAGATTCTTTAAAGATATGTAGATAGTCCTGTTTGGGAGCGCTAATTTCCTTACTCCCATACCATAACATTCTACCCACCCTTGCCTACTAGTTTACTAATTGGCTTACCATAATGCAATTCTTTTTCTCAAAAATATTTCATTTATATATGGTTTTTTGTTTCAGGAATTGGTGACTTTCAGGGATGTGGTCATCAGCTTCTCTCAAGAGGAATGGGAATATCTGGATTCAGCTCAGAGGGACTTATATTGGGATGTGATGATGGAGAACTATAGCAACTTGGTCTCACTGGGTAAATTTATCTGCTTCATATAATTTAGAATATGCTCTATTCTATCAGCTGCTCTATTCTATCATAGAGTTGCTTGTCAGTAAACCCAAGACTATCTTTTGAAAGAAAATGGGTACATCTCTTTGTTTCCAAAGGCATGGGTTGAACATTGTGTTGGAGATGACACCTCCATGAAGCACATCCATCATTCTTCATGTTTGTATTCTCTCAGTCCCTTCATATTTCTACTTTCCCTGATACCCAGGGAGTTTATTTTGAATTTTAGAACACATATAGTATATCCTTTGAGAGAGCTATTGTACTGTGATTAAAGTCAGCATTGCTATAAATGCTTTGTTATTATCACACCTTCTTGAAAACAGCTAAGAAACCATGTCCTGAGTCATTACAGTTATTAGAAGAATCTGTGTAATTTATATCTTAGATGGATAAACAGAATTTATGTTCATTGCCTGCCATATGCATTATATTATACCTGTTTTGTGGTTGAAGAACTTTGCATTTAACATTGTCAGTATTATAGCAAGGATCTTTTAATGTTTTAGAAAGCTACTTGTTTTCCTGTCAGATTACATAGTTCTTGCCATGTACCAGGCCCTATTCTAAGGAATTTTAATATATGGGCTCTTTTAATTTCTCAATAACCTGATGACATGAATAGTACTTGTATTATTTTGCTAAGACAAAGAGTATTTAGGCAGCTATCCCAAGGTTATACAGCTAATTAGTGTCAAAAGCAGGTAAATCCTTACTTTTTGCGTGACTAACGACCTCCATAGGTTTTAATATGTAATATAGTTGACCCTTCAACAACAGAGGTTTGAACTATGTTGGTGTACTTCTGTGTGAACTTTTTGATGAAGGTAATAGAATACTGTAAATGTATTTTCTCTTATGATTTTAACATTTTCTTTATGAATACAGAATATAATACATACAATATATAAACTATGTGTTAGCTATTTGTTATTGAAAAGGCTTCCAGTCAATAGTAGGCTATTAATAGTTAAGTTTGGGAGGAGTCAAAGTTATATGAGGATTTTTGATTGTGCAGGGCACGGGGGCCCTAACCCTGGTTTCACCGGTCAACTGCATTTTCAATGTGATCATTCTCTGAAAATTTTTTTAATTTCAATTACATTTCCACATTTGGTGGTCTTTTCTTTCATTTTTTAATGTTTCTTTATTTTTGAGAGAGAGCGTGAGCAGGGAAGGGGCAGAGAGAGAGGGAAACACAGAATCCAAAGCAGGCTGTGGGCTCTGAGCTGTCAGCATGGAGCCCGACACAGGGCTTGAACTCACAAACTGTGAGATCGTGACCTGAGATGAAGTCAGACACTGAACCAGCTGAGCCACCCAGGTGCCCCATCATTTCATTTCTAGGTAGAACGGCTTTTTGATTTACTGATACTGGCATTCATTTATGATTTTACTATCCTAATCCAATAATGACTGTATTATTATACCTTTGTTACATATAACAAAATTCAGTCACAGGAAATTATTTCTGCCCTGTATTATGTAATGTTTATCATTCACTTTGGATTTTCCTCAGGTTATCCTCTCATCTGATTGCCAGTCTCCAGCCAATGTCCAACAGATCCTCTGTTACAAAGTGCCTTCCACTCTTGCCCACCTGTACCACCTTTTCCACATCATTCTGTTAGCTTATTCCCCTTTTCAGAATTGTATAAGCCTTATATGGTATGATATATACCTACTATAGTATCAAAAATATTCTGATACTGCTGTGCAGAATATAACATCGTTGGTTCTGAGTACAGGAAAATGGAAAGGAATACCTGGGAAAGAGCATGAAGGAAAACATTTAAATATAGATTAGGATTTCTGTAGGATAGATGAGTGATAATGAAAAAGCTAACGAAGGGGCACCTGGTTGGCTCAGTCTATTAGGCATCCAACTTCAGCTCAGGTCATGATCTCACGGTTCATGAGTTTGAGCCCCATGTCGGGCTCTGCGCTGTCAATGCAGAGCTTAGAGCCTGTTTCGGATTCTGTGTCTCCCTCTCTCTCTCTCTCTACCCTCCCTCCCTTGCTCCTGCTCTGTCTCTCTCTCTAAGATAAACATTTTAAAAATTTAGAAAAAGCTAATGAAGAAAAGTAAATAAAATTCCTCATTTCTATTGACACATGAAGAATATCATCGTTCTGCATAGCAGGGAATTAACAGCAGTGATGGAGACAGTGCGAGTCAATTAGAAAACATTCATAAACACTGTGTGTGTGTGTGTGTCTGTGTGTGTGTACAAATCACTACAGTACAATGTGAGGGTTAAAAGGCATGGAGACATACTAAAACTACTACATTATTCTTATACATACAAAATTATTATTTTTTAAATGCTTGTTTATTTATTTTTGAGTGAGACAGCACAAGTTGGGGAGGAGCAGAGAGAGGGAGACACAAAATCCGAAGCAGGCTCCAGGCTATGAGCTGTCAGCACAAAGCCCAACGTGGGGCCTGAACTCACAAACTGTGAGATCATGACCTGAGCTGCAGTCAGATGTTTAATCAACTGAGCCACCCAGGTGCCCCATTACTTTGATGATCCACTGTATTACCCAGTGGATATTTGTAATATTTGTAATATTTCCTTTTTGTCTTATTTAGATTCCTTTCATCCAGTGATTTTATTTCCCTGTAATTTTCAATGTGTATGTCCTTGGGGTTTGTTATTCAGTGGCACGTAATGACTACATTTGTCCTTTTGGAATTTAAGGAATAAGGTTAAACAATGTAACAGAAAATTACTGAATACAGAATTGAAAAAAATAATGTGAAGGCAAGCAACCAGATATTAGAACAGAAACATAAATATGAACTTACAATCAGTATATCCTTTCTGAGGATATAAACTTTTAGACCCAGACAATGAAATGTGGGTGGTGTATAAAGAATGCATTTCTTGAGAAATGAAATATCCTGTGGGTGTAAATTTGGTTTGCTGTAAGAGGTGAAAAAAAGATTATGTGAAAGGGGATAATGGATTAAAATGAGATCTTACAAGCACCTTGTTATCCACTAAAGTATTTGGATTCTATTGTTTAAAAAAACATACAAAATTATTAGTATGTATAGACGATCAAATCATGATCCACATCAGCATTATCTCTATATGATAACTAGTTCTACATCTATTGATGTTGGTCAGTTTATCTGGACTTGTTTCCGAACATTAGTACTTGACAAGCTTACTAGATGATGATCAACACCTACATGTCAGACACTGACTTAATCTGTTTCCCTTATCACAAACCTCACAATCTTATATTATGCTTTTATCATTCTCTGATCTTTCTTAAAACTTCATTACAATACTTTAATCATTCACTCGCATTGTTTATATTTACAATTTTTCTCCTCTACATTGTATAAATGTTTCATTTTTATACCACATGAAAAAATTTATTTCTTTTCCCCTCTCTCAGATTTGGAGTCCAAGTATGACACAAAGTATTTATTTAATGGAAAGGACATTATTGAAAATAATGGTTTTCAGTGGAAAGTAACAGAAGGTAAATTCATTGGTTTGGAGAGCTCCATTTTCAGAAATGACTGGCAAAGCAAAAGCAAGACTGAAGTACAAAGACCTGAAGTGGGATATTTCAGCCAAATGAAAATCAGCTCTGAAAAAGTGCCAAATTATAAACATCATAAATCTCTTATATCACATCAGAGAATTCATGAAAGCAAGAAACCCTATGAATATAAGGAATATGAGAAGGTCCTTAGCTGTGACTTAAGTTTTGATGAATATGAGAGAATACATACTGGTGAGAAAACATATCCGTGTAATGCATATTGGAAAACCTTTGGAGATGACCCACATACCCTACAACTGAACATTCATACTGGTGTAAAACCTTGTAAATATATGGAATATAGGAATCCATTTAGTTTTTATGAAGACCTTAGTATACACCAGAAAACGCATGATGATCAGAAGTGCTATAAATGTAAGGAATTTAAAAGGACCATTAGAAGAGTTGAAGAAATAACTCCACTAAAAATAATTCATGATGGTGAGAAAGCCTATGAATGCACTTTCTGTGGGAAATCCTTTAGAGTGCATGCACAACTTGCTCGACACCAGAAAATCCATACTGATGAGAAACCTTACAAATGTATGGAATGTGGCAAGGACTTTAGATTCCATTCACAGCTAACTGAACATCAGAGAATTCATACTGGTGAGAAACCGTACAAATGTATACAATGTGAGAAGGTCTTTAGAATTAGTTCACAGCTTATTGAACATCAGCGAATTCATACAGGTGAGAAACCTTATGCATGTAAAGAATGTGGAAAAACCTTTGGGGTATGTAGAGAACTGGCTCGACATCAGAGAATTCATACTGGAAAGAAACCCTATGAATGCAAGGCATGTGGAAAAGTCTTTAGAAACAGTTCATCCCTGACTAGACATCAGAGAATTCACACTGGTGAGAAACCCTATAAATGTAAGGAATGTGGGAAAGCTTTTGGAGTAGGTAGTGAACTTACTCGACATCAGAGAATTCACAGTGGTCAGAAACCTTATGAATGTAAAGAGTGTGGAAAGTTCTTTAGACTTACGTCAGCACTTATTCAACATCAGAGGATTCACAGTGGTGAGAAACCTTATGAATGTAAGGTATGTGGGAAGGCTTTTAGACATAGTTCAGCCCTTACTGAACATCAGAGAATTCACACTGGAGAGAAACCTTATGAATGCAAAGCATGTGGGAAAGCCTTTAGACATAGTTCATCCTTTACAAAACATCAGAGAATTCATACTGGTAAGAAGCCCTATGAATGTGAGGAATGTGGGAATGCCTTTAGTGTGGGTAAGCACCTTACGTGATATCAAAAAAATTACACTGGTAAGAAGTCTTTTGAATGAAAGACATGTACAAAAGTTTGGTTTCTGAGTTTCACTGGGAAAATTGATGCATTATAATAAGTAATCAAGGTGATTATGTTGCTCTTACTGCTTCCAGACTTTCTGGCCACTCTATTTAGTACAATCACTCAGTGGTGTATATACTTTGTTTTGTTAGATACTGCCAAATATTTCTCCTGTCAGTTAACCTTCTGAATATCCATTTAGGTAGGATGGCCCCTATTCATTTCTGATATATGTGGAAAATGTGTTTCACTCATTCTTAACTAATTTCACATGAATTTCTTTTCCAGGCATGTTTTGTTTACAATTACTTTTGGTGTTTGTGTTTCTGTTCTTTTGTATATTCATTGTTTTTGGCTTACTAATTTGTAATATTCTTCAAATAAATCTTTTGCATTCTAATTTTTTGTTTGTTTATATAGTGTAATTTTCTTCCTCCAGAGAATTAAAACTTCCAGTCAGATACTATGTGGTTTTAAAGTCTTGTGTCTGTGCATGGTATTTGTGTAAATGTATGTTTCATTTTCTATTCTTACTTTAGTAGTAGATGTGTAATCTCCTTTCCATTGTCATTAAATGATTGATTTCTTTTAAAATTTCTGTTTTGACATGACAGACTTGCCTAAATTCCTACCACAATACAATTCCTTTAGAAAAGCCTTTTCTTTTTACGTCTAGACAGTACCAATGAGGATCCAAAGGGGCACTTTAAATATTTCATAAAATTTACTAAGCCAATCTTATGTGTCTCAGATTTATTAAAGGAGGGGAAAATCTACAACTATTGCAATGATTATAAACTTGGTAAACTCACCTTTAGAGGATTTAGAACTCTACTACTACCATGACTCCAACTGGGTTTGTGTATTTGTACTTCTTCTGTGTTGCCTTGCTGGGTTTTGGCAGCTTAACAATCAACAGAGCTTTGATTTTATCAAGGAAAGGAAAAGTAAAAGAAGAAAGAAAGAAAATTAGTGACAGAGATTAAGTGTCCATCATCTCTTTTGTTAATCAGAACAGTTGACTGGGTTATGCAAATAATGTTCATTATGAGCCACTGGTTATTAGATTTTTATAAGAATTTACCTATTGTTTCGATACATTTTTGTCACTATTATTCATTAGATTTTAATTTTTTAAATTGGTCTTCCCCAGAATTTCTGGACTCTTTAAAGTTTTGCATGACCAGCAATAGTAATTAAGCCATTTTCTTATGAGATATATTGGGCTATTTTCTTTAAATATTTCTAATTAGTGTTTTACTTAAATGAGCAGTTTTAGGGGTGCCTGGGTGGCTTAGTTGGTTACATGTCCAACTCTTGATCTCAGCTCAGGTCATGATCTCATGGTTCATGGGTTCAAGCCGCACGTCTGGCTCCTCGCTGAGAGTGCAGAGCCTGCTTGGCTTTCTGTCTTTCCCTTTCTGCTGCTCCCCTGCTCTCTCTCTCAAAATAAATAAATAAACTTTAAAAAATCTCAACTTTATAGAAAAAAATAAATTAGCAGTTTTAAAAAATATATACTTGGTAGATATTTCATATGCTATAAAATAAGACAAGGAGTCCCTATTGTTATTCTTATTAGGATATGTACTATTTCGTATCTTTAAAATATTTCAACTCTATTATAATTATTAATAGTTTGTTCTACTTACTGAGCTATTATGTGACCACACTGCTGATTTGCTCTTTCATCTCATTTTACTTGGTTATTCTGAGTTCCAATCAATACTGATTAGTTTCTCTCTTGTTGGTGTAATACTCCAGAACTACTTGCCAATATACTCCTTTGTGTATTTTTATTTTATTATTACTTTTTTGCTAGCTTGAACAATTAAAACACTAAGCTATCTAATCCTTATGTATACACTTAAATAACCATGTATCTTGGCATTTACTTTTCAAAATCATTAAAAATGAAAATTTAATAAATTCAACATATCCTTACTATGCCTCCCTTATTTGTATTACAGCTATATTTTGGTAACATTCCATTAATGTTTTTCTTTGAACTTTGTAATGAACTCCTGTTATTTCACAGACTGCTAGTACAATAAACCATAATGTAATTATTGTATTAACTATTTTTTTGCTACTTCGTTTTGATGCTCATTCCTTTCCATATTCATTTTGTCCTTTATCTTTTCCACATCTTCCCTAGCCTACTTAGAAACTTGTTTTCCCCCCTAATAAGAGAGAATGTTCCAGACCTATCTTGTTTATTGCTGCAGTGAACCATGAAATATTATAGAATCCTTTTTTAAATTATTAAATTAATTATTAAATGAATGAATAATTAATATTAATGAATAATAATTATTAAATGAATTATTAAATGAATGAGGGAAATAGGAAATCACTGTAATAACAGTAATAATCATATACAAAATTCATTGATGGATACTAAAATTTGAAGGTGAAAATGTAAAGAGAAACAGGCCATTAAAATTATACCAACGAATCCCAAATACCTAATTAAAAGGAGAAAACATTCCATATATTACCTTAACCAAATGATCACCGGCAGTAAAACATCAGGCACTAATAAGAAGGGCACACCACATGAGTAGTATTGCCACAAAAAAAAAAAAAAAAAAAAGCATAACCATAATATAATCATGAGGAAGCTATAGACAAACAAAATGAAGAACCTTCTATATAATAACTTACCCAATACTCCAGGAAACCATGACTTTTCAAGGTCATGAGTGGCAAGGAAAGACTGAAAAACTCAAAAGATTGGAGGAGACTAAGGAAATTTAGAACTAAATACAATGCAGGAATTTGATCTTTGAGACATTAGTGGAGAAAACCTGGTGAAATCAAAGCCTGTACTTTAATTGATAGTATTAGGCCAATGTTAATGTCCATTTTTGATCACTATACTATGATAATGCAATATATTAGTATTACGCAGACTGGGAGAAAGATGTATGGAAATTCTGTACTCTTGGAATTTTTCTGTAAGTCTGAAACTTAAAAAAAAAAAAAAAAATTGCTTCCAGGGATGCCTGGGTGGCTCAGTCAATTAAGTGCCCGACTTCAGCTCAGGTCATAATCTCGCGGTTCATGAGTTCGAGCCCCACATCGGGCTCTGTGCTGACAGCTCAGAGCCTGGAGCCTGCTTCTGATTCTCTGTCTCCCTCTCACTCTGCCCCTCCCCCATTCATGCTCTGTCCCTCAAAAAAAAATAAATGTTAAAAAAAAACTTTATTTCTACAAAATAATGGTCATAAAGACGCTCAATAAGATCAGGAAATGATGCATGAACAGAGTGAGTGTTTCAACAAAGAGACAAATTAGAAAGTACCACACAGAAATCACAGAAATGAAAAATACAATCACTGAATTAAAAAATACAACACAAGGGTTCAACAGCAGACTAGTGAGGTGGAAGAAAGGATCAGTAAATTCAAACACAGGGCAGTGAAATTCATACAGCCTTGAAAAGAAAGCTAGAGTAGCAATATTTATAATAGACAAAATAGACGCTAAAACAAAGACTGTAACAACAGATAAAGGATACTACACAACCATAAAGGGAACAATCCAAAAAGAAGATATAATAAATGTAAATATTTATGCATTCAACATGAAAGCACACACACACATAAAACAGCTAATAACAAACATAAAGGAAGTAACCTATAGTGATACAATAATAGTATGGAACTTTAACACCCCACTTACATCAACAGACAGATCACCTAAACAAAAATCAACAAGGAAACAGTGTTTTTTGAATGACACATTAGACCAGATGGATCTAACAGATATATTCATAACATTCCATCTTAAAATAGCAAAATACACATTTTCTTTTTTAATTTTTTAAATGTTTTTATTTATTTTTGACAGAGAGAGCGTACGAGTTGGGGAGAGGCAGAGAGAGAGGGAGACAGAATCTGAAGCAGGCCCAGGCTCTGAGCTGTCAGCACAGAGCCCGATACAGGGCTAGAACTCATGAACCACGAGATCATGACCTGAGCTGAAGTCTGACGCTTAAATAACTGAGCCACCCAGGTGCCCCATACACATTCTTTTCAAGGGCATGTAGAACATTCTCTGGAATAGGTGACATGTTAGACCACAAAACAAATCGAAACAAATTCAAAAAGACTGAAGTCATATCATGCATCATTTCTGACCACAATGCTCAGAAACTAGAAACCAACCACAAGAAAAAATGCTGAAAGAAAGCAAACACATAGAGGCTAAATAACATGCTACTAAACAATGAATGGGTCAACCAAAAAATCAAAAAGGAAATTAAAATATACATAGAGACAAAAGAAAATGAAAAAACAACAGTGCCAAAATCATTGGCATATGGCAAAACCTATGCTAAAAGGAAAGTTTAAAGAAATACAGGCCTATCACAAGAAGCAAGAAAAATCTCCAAGAACCTAACCATACACCTTGAGGAACTAGAAAAAGAATAAATAAACCAAAAGCCAGTAGAAAGAGTGAAAGAAATGATAAAGATTACAGCAGAAATAAATGAAATAGAAACTAAAAAAACCAATAGAACAGATTAATGAAACCAAGAGGGTTTCTTTGAAAAGATCAACAAAATAGATAAACCTTTAGCCAGGCTGGTCAAAAGAAAAAGAGGACTCAAACAAAATCAGAAATGAAAGGGAGAAATAACAACCAATGCCACAGAAATACAAAACAGTATAAGAGAATATTATGACTTATATGCCAGCAAATTGGACATCCTAGAAGAAATGGATAAATTCCTAGAAACATATAGCCTGCCAAAACTGAAGCAGGAAGAAACAGAAAATTTGAACAGACCAATTAACAGCAATGAAATTAAATCAGTAATCAAAAAACTCCTGACAAACAAAAGTCCATGACCAGACAGGTACATAGGTAAATTCTACCAAACGTTTAAAAAGAATTAATACCTATACCTCTCAGACTATCCCCCCTCCCAAAAAAAGAGAAAAAAAGAAGAGACAGGAAAGCTTTCATATTTATTGTATGAGGCCAGCATTACCCTGATACCAAAGCCAGATAGACTACAAAAAAAAAAAAAAAAAAAAAAAAAAAGAGAGAGAGAACTATAGGCCAATATCTCTGATGAGCATAGATATAAAAATCCTCAATAATATATTAGCAAACTGAATCCAACAATACATTAAAAAAAATAATTCACCACGAGGAAGTAAGATTTATTCTTGGGCTGCAAGGGTAGCTCAATATTCACAAATCAATCAATGTGATACATCACATCAATAAGAGAAAGGATAAAAACCATGTGATCATTTCAATAGACCTAGAAAAAGCACTTCACAAAGTACAACATCCATTCATGATAAAAACCTCAACAAAGTAGGTTTAGAGGAAATGTACCTCAAAACACAATAAAGGCCATATATGAAAAACTCACAGTTAGCATTATACTCAATGGTAAAGAACTGAGAGCTTTCCCCCCAAGATCAGGAATAAGACATGAATGTCCACTCTTACACTTTTATTCAAGATAATACTGGAAGTCCTAGTCACAACAATCAGACACCACAAAGAAATAAAAGCCATCCAAATTAGTTAAGGAAGAAGTAAAACTTTCACTATTTGCAGATGACATGATATACTATATAGAAAACTCTAAAGATTCCATCAAAAAACTACCAGAACTCACAAATGACTTCTGTAATGTCACAGGATACAAAATTAATGCACAGAAATCCACTGTATTTCTATACACTAATAATGAGGTAGCAGAAAGAAATTAAGAAAACAATCTAATTTATAATTGCACCAAAAATAAAATACCTAGGAACAGGGGTATCTGGGTGGCTCAGTCGGTTAAGCACCCAACTTCAGCTCAGGTCATGACCTCGAGGTTCACAAGTTCGAGCCCCACGTCGGCTCTGAGCTGTCAGAGCCTGGAGCCTGTTTCAGATTCTGTGTCTCCTTCTGTCTCTCCCCCTCCCCTGCTCGTTCTCTGTCTCTCTCTCAAAAATAAGTAAAACATTAAAAAAATAAAAAAAAAAAACACCTAGGAATAAATTAACTAGGGTAAAAGACCTATACTCTGAAAATTATAAATTTTTTAATGTTTATTTATTTTTGAGAGAGAGAGACACACAGAATATGAGCAGGGGAGGGGCAGAGAGAGGGGGAGACACAGAATCCGAAGCAGGTTGCAGACCCTGAGCTGTTAGCACAGATCCTGACGTGGGGCTCAAACTCATGAACCATAAGATCATGACCTGAGCCAAAGTCAGATGCTTAACTGACTGAGCCACCCAGGTGCCCCAGTACTCTGAAAATTATAAAACACTGACGAAAGCAATTGAAGATGACACAAACAAATGGTAAAATATTCCATGCTCACAAGTTGGGAGAATAAATATTTCTTAAATGTCCATACTACAAAAGGCAATCTACAGATTTAATGCAATTCCTATCAAAATACCAACAGCATTTTTCACAGAACCAGAACAAATGATCCTAAAATTTGTATGAAACCACAGAAGATGTCAAATAACCAAATCCATCTTGAAAAAAAACAATGCTGGAGGCATTATACTTCCAGATCTCAAATTGTATTACAAAGCTATAGTAATCAAAACAGAATGGTTATTGGGGTGCCTGGCTGGCTCAGTCAGCAAAGCATGTGACTCTTGATCTTGGGATCTTGAGTTCAAGCCCCATGTTGGACGTAGAGCTTACTTTAAAAAACAAAACAAGGGGTGGGGCACCTGGGTGGCTCAGTTGGTTAAGCGTCCGACTTCGGCTCAGGTCATGATCTTGTGGTCTGTGAGTTCGAGCCCTGAGTCAGGCTCTGTGCCTGTTTCAGATTCTGTGTGTTTCTGATTCTGTGTCTCCCTCTCTCTCTGACCCTCTCCCGTTCATGCTCTGTCTCTCTCTGTCTCAAAAATAAATAAATGTTAGAAAAAAAAAACTGGGGGCACCTGGGTGGCTCAGTCGGTTAAGTGTCCGACTTCAGCTCAGGTCATGATCTCGCAGTTTCAGGGTTTGAGCCTCCCGTCGTGCTCTGTGCTGACAGCTCAGAGCCTGGAGCCTCCTTCGGATTCTGTGTTTTCCTCTCTCTCTGCCCCTCCCCCACTCACACTCCGTCTCTCTCTCCTTCAAAAATAAACATTAAAAAAAATAAAAAAATAAAAAATACACAAAACAAGGGGTGCCTGGGTGGCTCAGTAGAGTTGGTTAAGTGTTCAACTTTGGCTCAGGTCATGATCTCATGGTTGTGAGTTTGAGCCCCATATCGGGCTCTGTGCTAACAGCTCAGAGCTTGGAGCCTGCTTCAAATTCTGTGTCTCCCTCTCTCTCTGTCTCTTCCTCACTCTCACTTTGACTCTCTCTCTAAAATAAATAAACATCTAAATTTAAAAAAAAAAAAAAAAAGGGCCTGGTTGGCTCACTTGGTTGAACATCTGACCCTTGATTTTGGCTCAGGTCATGATCTCCCAGTTCGTGGGCTCAGAGAGCCTGCTTGGGATTCTCACTCTCTCCTCTCTGTCCATCCCCTGTTCGAGTGCTCTCGCTCTCTCTCAAAATAAACAAACATTAAAAGAAAAACAGACATGTACACCAATGGAACAGACTAGAGAGTCCAAACATAAACTCATGCATATATAGTCAATTATTTTATGAAAAAGGAAGCAAAAATATACAGTAGGTATTGGGCCACAAGGAAAAGAATGAAACTGGGCACTAACAGCACACACAAAAATCAAGTCAAAATGTATTAAATAATTGAATATAAGAACTGAAACCATAAAACTCTGATAAGAAAACATAGAGACTAAGCTCATAGACCTCCTTCCTAGCGATGATTTTTTGGATTTGATACCTAAAGCAAAATTCAACAAGTGAGACCACACCTAACTAAAAAGTCAACAAAATGAAAGGTAACCTACAAAATGGGAGAAAATTATTATAATTTGCAAATAATGTATCTTATAACACCCCAAATATACAAAGAACTCATACAACTCAATAGAAAAAAAGATCCAATTACAAATTTAAGAGGATCTCTTGGGGCACCTGGGTGGCTCAGTCAGTTAAATGTCCAACTTTGGCTCAAGTCATGATCTCATGGTTTGTTGGGTTCGAGTCCTGTGTCGGGCTCTCTGCTGATAGCTCAGAGTCTGGAGCCTGCTTCAGATTCTGTGTCTCCCTCTCTCTTTGCCCCTCTCCTGCTCATGCTCTGTCTTTCTCTTTCTCTCTCAAAAATAAATAAACATTAAAAAAAAATTTAAGAGGGTCTCAAAAGACATTTTTTCAAAGATATACAAATGCCATCCAGGAAGATGAAAAGGCACCTAATCATAATGGTAATGCAAATCAAGGCAAATGTAAACCACAATGAAATATCACCACATGTGCTAGAATAACTATTACCAAAAAGTCAAGAAATAGTAAGTGTTGGTGAGGATGTGGAGAAAAGGGAATGCTCTTGCACTACTACTGGGAATGTAAATTGGAAAAACACTATGGAAAATAGCAGTTTCCTCAAAGACTTAACAGAACCACCATATGATCCAGCAATTCCAATTCTAGGTATTTATTGAAGGAAATTAAATCATAATCTTGAAAAGATATCTGCACCCCATGTTCACTGCAGCAGTATTTATAATAGCTAAGGCATGGAAACAATTGAAGTGTCCGTTAGTGGATTAATGGACACAAATTGAGTGTGCGTGGGGGGTGTGTATACATACATACAATAGAATATTACTTTGCCTTGAAAAAAAGGAAATTTTGCCATTTACAACAACATGGATGGACCTTGAGAACATTGTGCTAAGTGAAGTAAGTCAGAGAAAGGCAATTACTGTATCATCCCACTTATATCTAGAATCTAAAAAAGAAAAAACCTAAACTCATAGGTACAGAGAACAGACTGGTGGTTGCCAGAGGTGGGGTGTAGAGAGTGGGGAAAATAGGAAGAGGTGGTCAAAAGGTACAAGCTCCTAGTTAAAAGGTAAGTCTTGGAAATGTACAGCAAGTTGAGTACAGTTAATAATACTGTATTATATATTTCAAAGCAGCTAAGAGAGTAGACCTTAAAAGATCTTGTATTCAAGAGGAAAAAAAAAAGGAACAATGTGATCAAATGTTAAGTGCCCCTTTCCTGCTTATACCCTCTCTCTCAAAAATAACTAAGTCTTGGGGCGCCTGGGTGGCTCAGTCGGTTAAGCGGCCGACTTCGGCTCAGGTCATGATCTCACAGTCTGTGAGTTCGGGCCCCGCGTCGGGCTCTGTGCTGACTGCTCAGAGTCTGGAGCCTGCTTCAGATTCTGTGTCTCCCTCTCTCTCTGACTCTCCCTTGTTCATTCTCTGTCTCTCTCTGTCTCAAAAATAAATAAACATTAAAAAAAAATTAAAAAAAAATAACTGTCTTTAAAAAAAAAAAAAAACCTTCTCTAGAAGTTTCAAGGCCCATACATTTCCTGCCCTAAAACCCACATACTTTGCTAATATATAAACTGTTCCTAGGCTCAACAGGACAAAGGAGATTTGGGACCTATTGGGCTTCTCATTGGGTTGCCCTTCAATAAATCTTTCTCTGTTTCAAACCTGGTGACTCAGAAATGGGCTTACTGTGCATGGGGCAAATGAATCTGATTTCAGGCTCAGCAACAATGGAATGCTGCCAGATTCATGAATCATTTCATAATGCCAACTGAATCTGTAAAGTTGACTCTGTTGAATCTTTTTAACAATAGCCTCAATTGATTAAATCACTGGCCTTTGGGAAATAATTCAACCTCCAGCACTTCTCCCCTCCACAGAAGTTGGGATGGAGGGTGGGGTGCTGAAAGTTCCAACCCTCTAATCACATGATCAGGGCCACTAGCAACCAGCCCCTGCTTTGGTTACTTAAGGGTTTCACGGTGTCGCTTCATAACATAACAAAAGACATCTCCATAGCTCTCTAAACTTAGTAAATTCTAAGGATGTTAGGAGCTCAGTGCCAGAATAGGCTATGAAAACCAAATAACATTTATTATAAATTAAAATATTACACTCACTAATGTTATAATTGAACTTTAAACAGCTTAAAGAATTTATACTTATCAAAATTAGTAATCAAGTTTAAATGCTCTAAAAAGATGATTATTGATATGTTATTCATTATGTGTAGAAATTTAGTAAAATAAACCTTAAAGAAAACATAAGTAACAGTATCTTTCACCCATATCAAAAGTCCTGTGAATGCTAAAGAACTCATACCCCGTTTGAAGAACACAGGATTAATATATTCTTTGGCACATAAGTTAGAGCTAACAAATGTAGAGTACTTTTAGACAGAGTAACACAAACATAAGGCATTCTGTGCCTGTTTATTCTGTGCAACCAGAAAGTAAGTAACTGCTATTACTTATTAAGTACTAACTTAACTATTCTTTCATCAAATATCTAATGAGTGCCAACCATGTGCTAGTTGTTGTAGTAAATACTGAAGACTTAACAAACACAATAAATCCCTTCTTTCATAAACCTCACAGTTACAATGGAAATTATTAAACGCTAATACATATTTCATACATCTACAGGTAAATATTTTTTACCAAATAACTTTCCTATATGTACAACTTAAAACCCTCTATTTTCATTTAATATTGTGAAATTGTACAAAATTTCTGGATATGAGAGACTCCATTTTTGAGAGAAGCTCCATTTTCCTTTCTAAAACAAATGGCTAATGATCTAATAAGCTTAAACTGGGCAAAAAGACCCTTGGTCTGGCCCAGAAGTGGCAACTGTCTTACAAGCAATTGTTGGTAAAGTCAACAGGACAATGGATATCCTGATCAATAAACTGGTGGCTGTGGACTTTCTGAAGACAGAATAGTTAATTAATGCATAGGAGGATCAATTTCATTTATTTTTTTAAGTTTATTCATTTATTTTGAGAGAGACAGAGCACGAGCAGGGGTAGGGGCAAAAAGATAGGGAGAATCCCAAGCAGGCTCCAGGCAGCCAGCACAGAGCCCAGTGTGGGCCTGGAACTTACAAAATAATGAAATCATGACCTGAGCCAAAATCAAGAATCAGATACCCAACCAAATAAGCCATCCAGGTGCCGCAGGAACAATTTCATTTATTAACACCAAGACAGCAGTTGGTCAATGTGTAATCACATTGGCTCAGCCCGTTAGTTCCAATTAACTTTTTTTCCCTTTTATCCAAGTCAGGTAAAAACCCCTTGCTTTCACCTCACAGGTGGGACACTTTTCTGGTTACTGGCAGAATCTGTGCTTCCCTAACTGTAATTCTTCAATTCCAAGTAAACACTCATTTGCCTCTCATTGTGGATCTTTATTTTCAGGTTGACAATATATGTTGCACGTTCATGTACCTTACCATTCTTACTAAACACATGGTTATAAATGGCTGCTCTTGAAGAAAAGTCAGGGCAAAGAGCACACAAACAAACAGCACAGAAACAGCAAACTGAAGAATGCTTGGGGCACAAGCTAGGGAGGTTAGTTGCTCATCTCGAAGAGTGTCCCAGAGCAGTAGCCACAGCATTCAAGGAGAGACCCTTCTGGGAACAAAGAAACTGTCAGGAGTCATTTCACTCCCTCGCCCCTCATCATAAGCACCTGCAGGAACCAGAACAACATTCACACTCTCTACCTAAGTTGCTCATACCAAGCCCTGCGCCCCACCATGAAGTCCAGAAGAACAGCCCTTCTCAGTCAACTTGATTCTGTCCCAGCACAGTGATTCCCCCTCTCCCAGAAGACCCTTGCTAACACCACAGCTCCTGAGCTGGGAGCTTTATGAGGCCTAGGTTCAGTGGTAGTGGTGACAGGTATCATTTCACAAGCAGACCAGAGCACACCTAGTTAAAGAGTATCACATTCAGGTGAGGAACCAATCATTGCCCACAACAGGCAAAAAGAGTCTCTGCAGATGACTGGCCTGAAGAATACAGTAGCTAGGACACAACAGCAGAACTCATGGAGCACACACTGCAGATACTCCTAAGAAGCACCAGGCCCTAGGGAACAAGGGACACTACACTGCAGGGCACTACAGACCTCTTCTTCATAATGCCATTGCAGTCAAAGAAGATATAGCTAACCTTCCTAACACAGAGAAACAGGCACAGAGACTTAGACAAAATGAGAAGACACAGAAATTTGTCCCAAATGAAAGAACATGACAAGGGCACAGAACAAACAAGGCCACAGCTGGAGTTCTAAACAAAACAGATATAAGTAACATGCCTGCTGAAGAATTTAAAGCAATGATCATAAGGATAATCACTGGAATTGACAAAAGAGTAGAGGACATCAGTGAAACAATTAACCCAGGTATAAGAAATACCACACCAGAGATAAAGGGCTCAATAAACAAATGAGTAACATTCTTAATGGAATGAAAAACAGGCTGTCAGAAGCAGAGAAACAAATTAATGACCTAGAAAACAGAGTAATGAAAACTAATCAAGCTGAACAGAAGAGGGAAAAAAGAATTATGCAAACTAAGAATACACTTAGGGGACACAGTGACTCCATCAGGCGTAATAACATTCCTATTATAGGAGTCCCAGAAGAGAGAGAAAAGGGGGAAGAAAATTTATTTGAAGAAACAATGCCCACAAACTTATGGTCAACTAATCTTTGACAAAGCAGGAAAGAATATACAATGGAATAAACACAGTCTCTTCAGCAAGTGGTGCTGGGAAAACTGGACAGCGACATGCTGTACAGAATGAACCAGGACCACTTTCTTATACCATACACAAAAATAAACTCAAAATGGATGGAAGACCTAAATGTAAGACAGGAAGCCATCAAAATCCCCAAGGAGAAAGCAGGCAAAAACCTCTTTGATCTTGCCTGCAGCAACTTCTTACTCAACACGTCTCTGGAGGCAAGGGAAACAAAAGCAAAAATGAACTACTGGGACCTCATCAAAATAAAAAGCTTCTGCACAGTGAAGAAAACAATCAGCAAAACCAAAAGGCAACCGACAGAATGGGAGAAGATATTTGCAAATGACATATCAAATAAAGTGTTAGTATCCAAAATCTATAACGAACTTATCAAACTCAACACCCAAAACACAAATAATCCAGTGAAGAAATGGGCAAAAGACAAGAATAGACACTTCTCCAAGGAAGACATCCATATGGCCAACCAACACATGAAAAAATGCTCAACATCACTCATCATCAGGGAAATACAAATCAAAACCACAATGAAATACCACCTTACACCTGTCAGAATGGCTAACATTAACAACTCAGGCAAAAACAGATGTTGGCGAGGATGTGGAGAAAGAGGATCTCTTTTGCATTGTTGGTGGGAATGCAAGCTGGTGCAGCCATTCTGGAAAACAGTATGGAGGTTCCTCAAAAAACTAAAAATAGAACTATCCTATGGCCCAGCAATTGCACTACTAGTCATTTATCCATGGGATACAGGTGTGATGTTTCGAAGGGACACATGCACCCCAATGTTTATAGCAGCACTATCAACAATAGCCAAAGTATGGAAAGAGCCCAAATGTCCATCGATGGATGAATGGATAAAGAAGATGTGGTATATATATATACAATGGAGTATTACTCGGCAATCAAAAAGAATGAAATCTTGCCACTTGCGACTATGTGGATGGAACTGGAGGGTATTATGCTAAGTGAAATTAGTTAGAGAAAGACAAATATCATATGACCTCACTCATATGAGGACTTTAAGAGACAAAACAGATGAACATAAGGGAAGGGAAACAAAAATAATATTAAAACAGGGAGAGGGACAAAACATAAGAGACTCTTAAATATGGAAAACAAACTGAGGGTTACTGGAGGGGTTGGGGGAGGAGGGATGGGCTAAATGGGTAAGGGCATTAAGGAATCTACTCCTGAAATCATTGTTTCACTGTATGCTAATTTGGATGTAAATTTTAAAAAATTAAAAAAAAAAAAAAAAAAAAAAAAAAGAAACGATGACTAAAAACTTCCCTAATCTGGGGAAGGAAACAGATATCCAGATCCAGGATGCAAAGAGAACCCCCAACAAAATCAACAAAGGCAGATCCACACTAAGGCATGTTATAATCATACTGGCAAAATACAGTGGTAAAAAAATATATTAAAAGCAGCAAGAGAAAAGAAGACAGCTACATACAAAGGAAATCCCATAAGGCTATCAGCGGAGTTTTCAGCAGAAACTTGCAAAGCCAGAAAGGAGTGGCATGATATATTCAAAGGCTGAATGGGAAAATGTGCAACCAAGAATACTCTATCCATCAAGCCAATCATTCAGAATAGAAGAAGAGAGTTTCCCAGACAAACAAAAACTAAAGGAATTCATGACCACTAAACAAGCTCTGTAAGAAATATTAAAGGGTACTCTTTGAGTGGAAAGGAAAGACTAAAAATGACAGTATGAAGGTAGAGAACACAAAGGCATTAAAAATGAATATTTCTGTAAAAAATCAGTCAAGAATCTCACACATACACCAAAAAGGAAGTACAATGTGATACCATATACCTAAAACATGGGGAGGACAAGAGTAAAGAATAGGTTCAAACTTAAATGACCATTAACTTAATATAGATTGCTATATGCACAAGATGTTATGTACATACATAATGGAAACCAGAAATCAAAAGCCACTAATAGATATGCAAAGAAAAACAGAAATACAAATATACCACTAAAGTAAACCAGCAAACGGTGAAAGAGTAAAAGACAAGAAAGAATCAGAAAATCTTTAGAAACAACTACAAAACAAGTAAAAAAAAAAAAAAAAAGGCAATAAACACATATCAATAGTTACTTTAAATGTAAATAGAGTAAATATTCCAATCAAAAGATAGAGGGTGACAGAAGGGATAAAAACAAAACAAAACAAAAACAAGCCCCCTCTATATGCTGCCTATAAGAGACTAATTTTAGACCTAAAGATACCGGCAGTTTGAAAGTGAGGGAATGGAGAAACATTTATCATGCAAATAGATCTCAAAAGAAAGCTGGAATAGCGATACTTAGATCAGACAAAATAGACTTTAAAACAAAGAGGATAACAAGAGACAAAGAAGGACACTATATAACAATAAAGGAAATGATGCAACAAGATGATATAAATCATAAATACTTACAGACCCAACATGGAAGCACCCAAACACATAAAGCAGTTCATAAACACATGGAAACAAATCTACAATACAATAATGGCAGGAACGTTAACATCCCACTTACATCAATGGAAAGATCATCCAAAAAAACAGTCAACAAGGACTTTGAATGACACACTGGACCAAATAGACGTATCAGATACATTCAGAACATTCCATCCTAAAACATCAGAATACACATTCTTTTCAAGTGCACATGGAACATTCTCCAGAATATGTCACATATTAGGCCAAAAAACAAACCTCAACGAATTCCAAAAGACTGAAGTCATACCATGCATCTTTTCTAACTACAACACTGTGAAACTAAAGTGAACCACAAGAAAAAATCTGGAAAGACCACAAGTACATGGAGGATAAATAACATGCTACTAAATAATGATAGGTTAATCAGGAAATAAAAGAAGAAATAAAAAAGTACATGAAAATGAAAACAAAACAGTTCAAAATTTTTGGGATGCAGCAAAACCAGTTCTAAGAGTTCTAAGACAAGTTTATAGCAATACAGGCCTATCTCAAGAAGCAAGAAAAATTTCAACCTAACCATACAACTAAAGGAGCTAGAAAAAGAATAACAAACAAAACCTAAAATCAGCAGAAGGAAGGAAATAATAAAGATCAGAGCAGAAGTAAATAATACAGAAAATTAAACAGTAGAACAGATCAATGAAACCAGGAGCTAGTTCCTTGAAATATCAATAAAATTGATAAACATCTACCCAGACTTATCAAAAAAAAGAGAAAGGACCCTAAATAAATACAAATAAGAGAGGAGAAATAACAACAAATGGCACAAAAATACAAGAGAATATTATTAAAAAATATATGCACAAATTGGACAACCTAGAAGTAATGGATAAATTCCTAGAAACATATAACCTACCAAAACTGAAGCAGGAAGAAAATTTGAACAGACCAATTATCAGCAATGAAATTGAATCAGTAATAAAAAACTCCAAAATAAACAAAAGTCCAGGTCCAGATGACTTCACAGGCCAATTTTACCTAACGTTTAAAGAAGAATTAATGCCTATTCTTCTCAAACTATTCCAAAAATCAGAAGAGGAGGGAAAACTTCCAAATTCATTCCATGAGGCCATCAATACCCTGACACCAAAAGCAAATAAAGACACCACAAAGAGAACTACAGGCCAGTATCTCTGATGACCATAGATGGAAAAATTCACAATAAAATACTAGCAAACAGAACCCAATAATACATTTAAAAAAATCATTCACCATAATGAAGTGAGATTTATTCCTGGGTTGCAAGTGTGATTATATATTTGCAAATCAATCAACGTGATAGAGCACACCAATAAGAGAAAAGATAAGAACCATATGACCATTTCAGGATGCCTGGGTGGCTTGGTTGATTGACTGTCTGACTTTGGCTCAGGTCAAGATCTTGCAGTTTGAGAGTTCGAGGCCCACATCAGGCTTACTGCTGTCAGCGCCAAGACCGCTTTGGATCCTCTACCCCCCTCTCTCTCTGTCCCTCCCCCGCCCCCACACACAGACACACACACACGCACACACACGTGCGTGCGATCTCTCTCTCAAAAATAAACTTTAAACAATAAAAAGAACTATATGACCATTTAAATAAATGCAGAAAAAGCACTTAACAAACTACAACATCCACTCATGATAAAAACTCTCACCAAGGGCACCTGGGTAGCTCAGTCAGTTAAGCATCCATCTTTGGCTCAGGTTATGATCTCGAAGTCTGAGTTCGAGCCCTGCATCAGGCTCTGTGCTGACAGCTCAGAGTCTGGAGCCTGCTTCGGATTCTGTGTCTCCCTCTCTCTCTGCCCCTCCCCCGCTTATGCTCTGTCTCTCAAAAATAAATAAACATTAAAAAATTAAAAAAAAAAAACTCACCAAAGCAGAGAGAACATACCTCAACATAATAAAGGCCATATATGAAAAACTCACAGCTAACATCATCCTGAGTAGGGAAAAACTGAGAGCCTTTCCCCTAAGGTTACGAACAAGACAAGGTTTTCCACTCTCACCACTGTTACTCAACATTAATACTGGAGGTCCTAGCCACAGCAATCAGACAACAAGAAAAAATAAAAGGCATCCAAATCAGGAAGAAGTATAACTTTCACTATTTACAGATGACATGATACAATATATAGAATACCCAAAAACTCCACCAAAAAACTGCTAAAACTGATAAACACATTCAGTAACGTGGCAGGGTACAAAATCAATCTACAGAAATAGGCTGCACTTCTACACACCAATAATGAAGCAGCAGAAAGAGAATATAACAAACCCATTTACAATTACACCAAAAATAATAAGATACCTAGGAATAAATCTAACCAAAGAGGTGAAAGACCTGTACTCTGAAAACTTACAGTTTTATAAACACTGTTTTATAAAAGTGTTATAAACACTGATGAAACAAATTGACAAAAGAAATGGAAAGACATTCCATGCTCATGGACTAGAAGAGCAAATATTGTTGAAATGTCTATACTAGTTAAAACAATCTACACATTTAATGCAATCCCTATCAAGATACCAACTCAGGTGGGGTGCCTGAGTGACTCAGTCAGTTAAGCATCCAACTCTTGATTTTGGCTCAGGTCATGATCTCACAGTTTGCGAATTCAAGCCCCACACCAGGCTCTGTGCTGCAGCACAGAGCCTGTTTGGGATTCTCTCTCTCCCTCTCTCTGCCCCTCCCTCGCTCTCTCATGTTCTCTCAAAATAAATAAATAAACATTAAAAAAATACCAACAGTTTTTTTACAGAACTAGAACAAACAATTCTAAAGTTTGTATGGAACCACAAAAGACCCTGAATGGCCAAAGCAATCTTGAAAAGAAAAGCGAAGCTGGAGGCATCATAATTCCTGACATCAAATTCTATTACAAAGCTGCAGGAATCAAAACAGTATGGTACTGGCACAAAAACAAATACATAGATCAACAGAATAGAAAATCCAGAAATGAATCCACAACTGAATGGTCAATTAATCTTTGGAATATCCAATGGGAAAAAGACAGTCTCTTCAGCAAATGATGTTGGGAAAACTGGAAAGCAACTTGCAAAAGAATGAAGTGGACCCCTTTCATACAGCATACACAAAAATAAATTCAAAATGGATTAAAGACCTAAATGTGAGACCTGAAACCATAAAAATCCTAGGAAAGAGCACAGGCAGTAATTTCTCTGACATTTGCTGTAGCAATTTTTTTCTAGATAAGTCCCCTGAGGTAAGGGAAACAAAAGCAAAAATAAAGCATTTCAGAAATAAAGAGAAAATACCAAGGCACCTTTAACATAACTTTTCATTATCACAACCAGTATTTCCTCTTCCAATGGACAGCTCTCTCGAAGAGAATCAAGATGGGGAAGGATATAACAGACCATTCTTGGGGCCCAGATGACAAGGTCAACTGGCTCCATTTGCTCCTCCACATCAGAGCTTGCAAATCAATCTCAGGGTCAGAGAGAGGAGTCAGGGTCTTTACTGTCAAGGCTCACAGCCGTCTTGTACTCCCACACATGACTATGTGTGACACAGTCACCAACACAAATCTCCCCAAATTCATACAGTCTCACACCCACCACTAGACACAAAGTAACACCTTCAATCACAAACACAACACCTTCCGACCCTCCCCACAGTCATAATACCCACGGGAGCTCATTCACAAAGCTCTCTACCCTTGTACACAAAGTGGAATACAAGGTCACACAGTCACAACCGCATACTCACTACGGGGACACACAGTCACAGGTAACCCATATCCATACACAGTATTACACACAGTAACACAGACTCACAGTGGCATAATGAGCTAATCCTCACCGGCACACACGGTATCACACATATTCACAATCACACATACACATATCACTGGGACAGTGGCGAAATTTCACAACTGCCCCTCCTCAGCCCCTTCTGCCCGAATAGACTTAATACTCAGGTCTCCCTCCCGACGCCGGGGGCTCTGGGCTTTGTCCAACCTCGGCCTTCTCTGAAACGTGTTAGTCGCCCGGCCGAACCCCTAAGAGACCACCACAAGCTAGCGTCCAAGCACAACTCAGCTCAAAGCTGCCAGCCGCGCTGAGGGAAGGAACGGCGAACGCGGTGCCTCCTGGGGAATGTAGTTAAGCGCCACACTCGCGACGAAGATGGCGCCCGGCTCGAACCCCGCCAAAGAAATCCCCGCCCCTACCCACCCTGAGGCATGAATTGCGGCCCAGTGTTTCGGCGCTCCAGGGGTAGGTAGCCTTGCCCCTTGGCTCCTACTTGGAGTAAGCCCGGCATGCCTGAACTGAGTTTATTATAACCCAAGGCACACCACTGCCCTCTCCCAAAGGTAAAGTTAACACAGGTCGAGTATTAAACTGAGTCCTGACACTCGGTCTACTTACACTCCTCCCCTCACCAGGGAGACACTCCCACAAACTCTGGCGCAGAAAAGAAAGCGCGAAAAAGCTGACTCGAACCACCGAAACTTATGGGAAATGTAGTCCGCAGTCAGAAAAGTAGAGGACCGGCCAATACCGACAGATTCTGTCCGGTATTGAGCCGGGGCTTGACGGAGCCCAGGAGACCTCTGGGAGTGTTAAACCAGCCAAGGAGTGCGCAGGCGCAGACTTTCTGGCTCGCCATGGTCGTCTTTGTCTGCCGGTGAGTTTGGTTTCGGCTTCGCGAAGCGCAGATCTGGGCGTGGGACCTGGGTTTCTGGGCTCGGAATCTGGTCAGGGAGGCTGTAGGGGAGGATTCTTGGAGATTGCGACATGGCTAGAGAGGCTAAAGGGGAGGAATCGCCTTCTATGACGTGCATTGTTCAAAGCCTATGTGGATGGGGGCAGGGGTACTGGGGGAAACTGGGGCGGGACCGCGGCGGGGTGGGGGTGGGGGTATGACGGAGTGTATGAGATTGTTGTAGAGGTACCACTTGTGTGAGAACTCTGTGGTTCCAAGTGTGTGAGAATGGATGGCATTGTGAGCTTTATGGTTGAGTAACCTCAACCTCACTTTTCTCGTTTCTAAAATAATTAATAAAGATGCATCTTTCTGGAGCATCCGTTTTTCTGAAAGAAAGGAAAATGGCTAAGATATAGAGATAAGTACTTTTTAAAGCGATTTTTATATAAAAGCAGACTCATTGTGCAGTAGAAAACAAAATTAGTATTAACAATTTTTTAAAGTAAACATTTCCGGAAAACTTGTTTCTAGATGTCTAGACTCCCCCTCTGTATTGACTCAGTTCTTTGGAGGAACTTTGGTGAGGCCAATTTGAAAAGCCCTGGACTAAGGAAGAGCTTTAAGAGCTAGTTTCCACTAGCGTAGACAGCACAGAATTGGGAAGGATGATGTCCTGTCTTTGGTTCAGAGATGTCAGGTAACAGATTTAAGATTCTCTTGTTTCTCAGTGACATGGCAGTGACTCGTAATTTGACCAGGTTTTCCCCAGACCAAAGGTTGGCCTTTGTAAATGTAGCGAAACAAATTTTCTTCTAAAATGACGCTTCCTTCTAGTATTGTATCGCGCTTAATATATTTTTCAGTAGAATGAAAAAGAACCATGGTACAAAAATGCATATACACAAATAATAGCTTTGGTACATAGAAAAAGGTAATCAGTAATAGTTATGAAGACAGTAATTACAATAGTGACAAATCAGATAAAACACCTAGGAATAAATAAGAAATGTATAAAAATCTATATGAAGATTATTCTTTAGTGTTAATGAAAGACCCAAAATAAGGCTTGACCAAATGGAAATACATATCTTACATTTTAAAAATCTTCAAGCTATTTTGTGAAGAAAGTGTGCCTGTTTGGTGCAATATACTACTTTTTTAGTGGGTGGGAAAAAGAATGTGTATTCATAGGTGCATGAAGGAACTTTTATGTATATGAAGATTATTCTTTAGTGTTAATGAAAGACCTTTTGAAGTTTACCCAGAAAATAACGGTTGTCAGAGGAGGGAGATGCAATAGTTAGGGCAAGGGTAAGAATCACAGTTTTGCTTGCCTGTGTTGTATATTTCCATTTTTAACGGATGGAGGGATTCAGTTTCTGTGTTCAGTCCATTACTTTCCAGATGTTTATCACTGCCTCATTCTTGAATGTTTCCTTGACTTCCATTACACTACTCTCATTTGTATAATTCCAGTCAAAACCAAGGAATAACCTCCCCCTCAAAAAAAAAGCTCCATTAGTGACTTAATGTTTGTTTGTCCCTTAGCTATTAGTGTTCCTAAGTTTCTGAATTATCTTTTTTTTCTTTTCCCCCTCTAAGAACAAAATTCCACTGCTGTGGCTTCACTTGACAGGTGACTAACAAATGTCCATTCGTAGTTGAGCTCTGTCCAATTTGCTAATGGACAGCTCCACCTTGAGGCTACGCCGGAACTTCACGCTCTTTGTCCAAAATGTTAATTCTGGTATCTCCGCCTCCTATGGTTTGCCTCCATCCATTCCCCTTTGCATTACCTGTTTCATCAATTAGTAACACTGTCCAGCCAGATTTTAAGCCTCTTATATCTGAGTCAGGGAAGAGCTTCTGAGTAATTTTGACTTTTGTCATTCATTCTCCATTACATATTGGAGGCCTAGATTTTTTTTTTTTCCCCTTAATGCTTATTTATTTTGAGGGGGGTAAGTAGAGAGGCAGAGGTAGAGGGAGAGAGAATCCCAAGCAGGCTCCATGCTGTCAGCACAGAGCCCAATGTGGGGCTCCATCTCACAAACCATGAGATTATGACCCGAGGTGAGATCAAGAGTCTAACACTTGGGGCGCCTGGGTGGCGCAGTCGGTTAAGCGTCCGACTTCAGCCAGGTCACGATCTCGCGGTCCGTGAGTTCGAGCCCCGCGTCAGGCTCTGGGCTGATGGCTCGGAGCCTGGAGCCTGTTTCCGATTCTGTGTCTCCCTCTCTCTCTGCCCCTCCCCCGTTCATGCTCTGTCTCTCTCTGTCCCAAAAATAAATAAAAAACGTTGAAAAAAAAAATTAAAAAAAAAAAAAAAAAAGAGTCTAACACTTAACTGACTTAGCCACCCAGGCACCCTGACAAAAATGTTTTTATTGGGGAAAATGATATTCAAAACTGTGACTCTTTAATCAGGACAAGGCCACAAGTGACACTTGCACAGGTTGTGATTCTGTAGAACTTTAACAACTCAGTCTTGTAATTTCTCTGTATAACCTAAATTCTGAAAAATAAATAACCTAAATTCTGTTTCCCATTCCTGAAATGTGTGGAGGCTTTAAATGGCATAATGGGTTTGGCTGAGGATGCAAAGTGTAAATGCTCTTTTTCAATGTGCTCATGTGTATGTGTGTGCTCCAGCTTCTAAGCCAAAAGGTCATCATTACTTTGTTCTTTTTCATAGACCAGCTTCCTTGTGCATCCCCAGGAACTGCACTTCCTTTACCCATCAAATCCCTTAAGGATCCTTTGGTCTCAGCGTGAATTATGGGATTCTGCTTTGACCCTCAAGAGTAATGTCCAAGTCCTGTGTCACTGTTTAGAAGTTTGAAGACACCAGTTTAAACAAGAAGAGCAATGAATAACTGAGGAAGAAATGTAAAGGAGGTGCTTTCCAGGTGAGTAAGAAGGAACCCAGAAGGATGAATGGGATAAAGATTCATTGTTATTTTTTTATGATATATCTTTTTTTTTTTAATGTTTGTTTTTGAAAGAGAGAGTGTGCACATGGGGAGGGCAGAGAGAGGGAGACAGAGGATCCAGAGCAGTTCCACACGGACAGCAGAGAGCCTGATGTGAGGCTTGAACTCAAACCAGAGATCATGACCTAAGCCAAGGTCAGATGCTTAACCACCCAGGCGCCCCTCTTATAGTTACTCAACCTGCGACCTCTGAAAAAACTTTTGAGGCAAGTTTTTTTATAAGCCCATTGGAGTAACAGTTGCTGGGAATTCTTTAGATACCTAAATAACATTTCCAGATTCTCTTGCTTGATCATGCTCTTTTTTTTTCTCAGATTTTGGGGGACTGCTTGCCCCTGTAACCTCTATTCTGGATGCTAGCCTCTTTACTTCATTTGTAGTCTCAATTTTATAAATTTTCTAGCCTAAATATTGTGTTTTCCCTTTCACTAACATTTTATTTCTCCCCACTTCCATCTGAGAGTTGAATATTACCCCTTATCATTATTTCTTATTCCCTTCCTACCTACTATCATAGCACAACATTTCTCACTCTCTTGCTTTTTAACAATATAGCAGGCTGGAAATTAGTGCTGACTTCCTACTAGTTCACACTCTGTTACTCTTTAAAAATAATACTATCATCTTTAAAATCCAATACATATACTTAATAGGAAATTAAGGGGCGCCAGGGTGGTTCAGTCGGTTAAGCATCCGACTCTTGGTTTCAGCTCAGGTCATGATCTCGCAGTTTGTGAGTTCGAGCCCTACATCAGGCTCTGCACTGACAGCTCGAAGCCTGCTTAGGATTCTTTCTCTCTCTCTCTCTCTCTCTGTCTGCCCCTCCCCCACTTGCTCAATCAGTTTCTTTCAAAAATGAACAACAACAAAAAAGTTTTTTTAAGAAAATTAAAGAATGGTTCCTCAATCCTGGCCCTCAGTTCTCCATTTCTGTTCCCCAGAAGCAGCCACTATTAAATGTGCTTTCTTCTAAATGTTTTTATGAGTATACAAGGAGGCTTTAACAATGACATGATTTGACTATGACAAGAATACTGTTGTTGCTGTGTTGAGAGAAGATATATAAAGAGGCAAAGGCAAAAGTAGCAAGAATAGTGAGGAGTCTATTAAATAATACAGGGAAGACATAATGTGGCTTAGACTTTGGTGGTCCTAGTGAGAATTATGAGAAATGGCCAGATGCTGACTGTATTTTGAAGATAAAGCCAAGAGGATGTGGAAACATAATGGGTGTGTTACCTAGGAGAGAGTTGTTCAAGGGTTGAGCTCAAGCCTTGAACAACTGAGAAAATAAGGTTGTTATTTAACGAGATGAGAAGAATTTGGGAGTTGGTTTGGGAGAACAAGGGTTTGATTTGGGGCAGGGTAAATTAGATCCGTATTAGACATCTAAGTGCAGATTTTGAGTAGCAAGTGGTTATGTGAATCAGTTGAGGAAAGAGGTCCAGTCTAGTGATTAAATATTTTCAAAATATATATCAGAATGCTCAAATGTCAACCAAACTCTTAAATGTATTCTGTGAAAATGGTGACGTGTTAGAGCAGGAGTTGGCAAACTACATCCTACTATGTATTTTTGTAAGGAGTTTTACTGAAACATGGCCATGTTCAGTGCATCTAGTCCATTCATTTTCTTATTGTCTGTTACTACTTTCATGCTACGGTGTCCAAGTTGAGTAGGTATCTACAGATACATGATATTGTAAAGCATTAGACAGGACTAAAAAGTATATCAATCATGGTAAAGCTAAGAGACTATAATAAACCCCAAAATGTACTGGTTTAAGGAATATAAGAATTGATTTCCTGGTCACATAACAGTTATGTGGTGAGTAATGAAGATTTGCATGGTAGCTTTGGTCTTTGTGATCCTTTAAATGATCCAGATTTCCTCCAGGTTCTGTTGATCATTTAGTTGTGGTTGAAACGGGTCAACAGTGCATCCTAGTTCCACCCAAGTAGAGAAGGGAGAAATGATCACTGTAGGGCAAGAGGCCAGTAAACTTTCTGTAAATGTCCAGATAGTAAATACTTCAGGTTTTGTAGGTCCTAGGATCTCTGCTGCAACTACTCAAGTCAGGCATTATAGCACAAAAATAGTTTCCTTAGGATTAGAGTATTTTGACTTCTATTTTGAAAATATTTAGGTGGGGGGGCACCTGGGTGGCTGAGTCTGATAAGCAAGCAGCTTAGTTTCGAAACTAAGCTGACTCTTAGTTTCGAGTCAGGTCATGATCTCGTAGTTTGTGAGTTTGAACCCTGCATCAGGCTCTGTGCTGCCCATGCGGAACCTGCTTGGGATTCTCTCTCTCTACTGTCTCTCTGCCCCTCCCCCACTTCCGCTATCTCTGTCTCCCTCAAAATAAATAAATAAACTTTAAAAAAATATATAAGATGTGTTAATTACCAAGATGTCATTTCTGTGTTTTCTTTAGTTAGGAATATAGTGGGCTAAGTCCTGATCTGTTCTACATCATACTTTTGCAAATATAATGAATTTAAGAATTGGAAAATTTTAAATAAATGTTATTACTGTCATTTGTAAAAGTTTAGTAAATTCCACATCTTGAACCATCTACTGGGGTAATAAAATAACAAGGGTCTCTTTTTTTCTATATCTACTTTACTGTTTAGGTTTCTTGTCTTTTCTGGTCTCAGTTTTCATAGGTAATATTTGGTTTTCAAATTTGTTTGTATGGAGGTGAGCGAATAATCTCTACAGTCCTTTTCTGTCTATGGTTATTTCCAAGTAATCATTTTTTATTTTTATAATTTTGCTGTTATTCCTCTTTAGTTTTTCCCTAAGAATCAACTTGTGGATTTATTATTTCAAATTTTGTTTGTAATAATTAATTTTTCTTATCTGTACTTTTTTTTTTCTTACATTTACTTTTCCTTATTGTAATTCCTTGGTTTGAATGCTTATTTTATTGTTATTTCTTTTTATTTTTTTTAAAGCTTATTTATTTATTTTGAGAGAGCGAGCTCACGCACACAAGCAGGGGAGAAGCAGAGAGAGAGAGGGAGAGAGAGAATCCCAAGCAGGCTCTGTGCTGTCACTGCAGAGCCTGATGCAGGGCTAGATCTCAACGAACCATGGGATCATGACCCGAGTTTAAATCACCCAGGTGCCCTATGTTATTTCTTTTTAGAATAATGTAAACATATATGTTAAAACTTACCCAAGCATTTTTTTCAAATGTGTTCTATAGGCTCTGATATACATTGTTTTTGAATTTTTCTGAATGTTTTGCAATTTATTTTAATTTTATCTTTGACCAAAGTGTTTGTTCAAGCCAGTATATTTTGAAATTTACAAGTGAGGGGTGCTTGGGTGGCTCAGTCAGTTAAGCATCCGATTTCAGCTCAGGTCATGATCTCACGGTTCGTGGGTTTGAGCCCAGCATCAGGCTCTATGCTGACAGCTTGGAACCTGGAGCCTGCTTTGGATTCTGTCTCTCTCTCTCTCTGTCTGTCTCTCTCTGCCCCTGCCCTGCTTGTGCTCTGTCTCTTTATCAAAAATAAACATTAAATTTTTTTTTTTAATTTGAATTTTACAAGTGAAAATTTCCTTTTTTCTAATGTTTTTTTTTTTTAATGTTTATTTATTTTGAGAGATAGAAGTGAGAGAGAGTGCACGTGCACATGCACACAAGCAGGGAAGGGGCAGAGAGAGAGAGCTGAGAGAGAATCCCTAGCAGGCTCTGTGCTGTCAGTGCCAGAGCTTGATGTAGGGCTCAGTCTCATGAACCGGTGAGATCATGACCTGAACTGAAATCAAGAGTCAGTCACTTAACCAACTGAGCTACCCAGGCACCCTGTTTTAGATGTGTACCTTACAGAGAGTTTAGGTAGGTTTTATTATGTCAGTTGTTAAACCTTTGCGTGTGTCAAAATCATCTAGAGGGCTTGTTAAATACAGATTGCTAGGCCTTACCTGGAGGTTTTCTTGATTCAGGAAGTGTGTGTTGGAGCCTGAGAATTATCTGTATGAGCCTGTCATAGTCTTTTTCTTTTAATAGTTCTTTTTTTTCTAGTTGTATTTATTGACAGGAACAGTATGGTTAGTATTGGTTCTTTTATTTAATATTATGTGTTCTGTTTTAAATTTGACCTCATCTTTTTTATCCTTTACTATAGGATCTTTGATTTCCTTGAGTACATATGCCTTTCCTTCTGAAAATAATGGAAAGTTTGTTATATTTTATTATAATAATTATTTTGTTATATTCTCTTGGTTGCCTTTATATTCATAACTTTCTTAGTCTTCGTCTTCCATTTCTTCAGGTACTATACTTTACTCCTCACTAAGGAATGATGTATATTTTATACTTTAGTGTATTTTTAGTCTCCCTCCTCTCTTTCCCACACTGTTGATAATTGTGATTATTATTTCAGTTTTAAATAGTATCAGTTGTACCCTTCTTCCCTCCCCATTCATATATATGAAATTATTTGCATCTTCGTCTTTGATTGTGCAGTGAGCCATCTATCAAAGTCCTATCCATCATTTACCCTTGGGCTTCATTTTTATTAAAATGTCCCTTCATTATCACTTTTAGCCCAGTATCTCTAATCTTCTGTTCCCAAAGCATATTATAGTTTCCAGAGCAACTTGAATTCTAAGTATATGCTCTCTTACATTTGTATTTTTCCCTTTCATGTTTAAGACCTACATTGAAGCTCATTGAGACAAAAGCTGGTATTTTACCCTTGTTATCTGCAGTCTTGAGCACAAAGAAGATGATTAACAAATAACTGGTGATTGTTGTAGAGCTTCAGGTGTGGAAAGATTTACTTTTTCAGCTTTATTGAGGTATAATTTCCATAAAAGTCAACCCCTTTAGTATATTATTTGATAAATTTGGTAATTGTATACAGTCATAAAACCAACACCAAAACCAACATATAGAACAGATCCATCAACAGTTCTTTGTGCCCTTTTGCTGTAGAGCCATACCCCTCCCCCATCCCTGGTGATCACTAATTGGCTTTATGTTACTAGGACTTGCCATTTCTAGAATTCATATAAATGTAGTCATTCACTGCATAATCTTTAGCATTTAATTTCTTTGATTTAGTTTTACATTTTTGAGATTAATTCATGTTATGTATATGAATATTTCATTTTTTATTGCTGATTATTATTATAAGTATGGATATAATTTGTCATTGATAGACATTTAGATTATTTCCATTTTTGACTATTATGAACATTCATATACTAGGTCTTTGTGTCAACATATATGTTCATTTTTCTTGAATAAATGCCTAGAAATGGGATTGCTGCACAGAATAAGTATATATTGAACTTTATAAAATACTCAGATTATGTTCCAAAGTAGCTGTATCATTTTTCATTCCCACCTACAGTTTTTTGAAAGATAGTTGCTTCACATTCTTACACTTGGAATGGCAGTTTTTTAATTTTAGCCATTTTAATGGGTGTGTAATGTATCTCACTGGGATTTTAATATGCATTTCTGATCACTAGTTTGGATGAACGTCTAATGTACTTATTGGCCATTCATATATCTGATTTTGTGAATATCTTTTCTAGTCTCTTACCCATTTTATAAATTAGGTTACCTTTTTTTACTGAGATTTAGGAGTTCTATATATTTTGGATATGAGCCCTTCATCAGTTTCTACCAGTCTGGCTTTTCTTTTTTTTAACTGTGTTTTTGAAGGGCATTAGTTTTTTATTTTGATTAAGTCTACCATTTTTTCTTTATAAAAGAAATAGTTTTAACACTTATGTTGAGGTCTTTAATTCATTTTGAGTAAATTTTTGCCTATGGCATGCAGTAAAGGTTGAGGGTTTTTGTTTTCTAATTTTAGAAATTATAGCATTGATGTGAGTGACAGTATATTACTAGAGTCAGCTCTTACAATGATTTATAAGAAAATGAGGAGGCACGCATGCAAGTCTTGATCTCAGGTTTGTAAGTTTGAGCCCCATGTTGGTTGTAGAGATTACTTAAAAATAAAATCTTAAAAAAAAAAAAAGAAAAAGAAAATGAGGATAAAAGTTTGAGAGGGTTAGGACAGATCAGGATAACATTGAAGATTTGCAGCCAGTAGAAAACATTTATAAAAGAAAGGATTGAGAGTGAGGACAAGACAAGAGCTCTTCACAAAAGAAGAGCTTTGGTGCCAGTCATTTCAGGCATAATGATAGAAAGAAAACAAATGAAAACTGAAATTGATGGCAACGACAGTTTCTATATCTAGAAATGATAGTATCAATAATCAAAACACTGCAGTAAATCAGATTTCAAGGCAAAAATGGCTGTTTTCTGGCCTATTTTACTTTTTTTCATTAATATGTACTTTGCTGTTTAGCCATGTGAAACTTAACTGAGACTAGATAAAAAGAGTACTATCTATAGTTACTATACGATTATAGATCAATTCAGGTTAAAAGGCTCACGGGGCGCCTGGGTGGCGCAGTCGGTTAAGCGTCCGACTTCAGCCAGGTCACGATCTCGCGGTCTGTGAGTTCGAGCCCCGCGTCAGGCTCTGGGCTGATGGCTCGGAGCCTGGAGCCTGTTTCCGATTCTGTGTCTCCCTCTCTCTCTGCCCCTCCCCCGTTCATGCTCTGTCTCTCTCTGTCCCAAAAATAAATAAAAAACGTTGAAAAAAAATTAAAAAAAAAAAAAAAAAAAAAAAAAAAAAAAAAAGGCTCAGGTCTTCAAGGACATCTCTGCAGGTATAACACGTAGGGGCTTTTAAAAGTGAAATAGGATTATAGTTATGCTTGCACCATCCTTCGTCACCCACAGTTCCTCCTCCACATAGGCAACCACTTTCAACTCAATAAACTGGTGTTTATTCTCACATTTTATACATCTATTTTACCTACTTTTGATTTAACCATTTTACAATATTATCAGCTTGGGGGTGCCTGGCTGGCTTAGTTGGTAGGGCGCGCGACTCTTGATCTCGGGTTTGTAAGTTCAAGCCCCACTCTGGGTGTAGAGATTACTTAAAAATAAAATCTTTTGGGGTGCCTGGGTGGTTCAGTCAATTGTGGGTCCGACTTCGGCTCAGGTCATGATCTCCTGGTTCATGGGTTTGAGCCCTGCATCAGGCTCTGTGTTGATAGCTCAGAGCCTGGAGCCTGCTTTGGATTCTGTGTCTCCCTCTCTCTCTGCCCCTCCCCTGCTTGTGCTTTCTCTCTCTCTCAAAAATAAATAAACATTAAACTACATTTTTTTCTTTTTTAATTTCTTTTTAATTTTTTTTTAATATTTATTCATTTTTTGAGAGACAGAGAGAGACAGAGCATGTGTGGGGGAGGGGCAGAGAGAGAGGGAAACACGGACTCCAAGGCAAGCTCCAGGCTCTGAACTGATAGCACAGAGCCCAATGTGGGGCTCGAACCCATGGACCGTGAGATCATGACCTGAGCCAAAGTTGGACCCGCAACCGACTGAGCCACCCAGGTGCCCCTAAACTACATTTAAAAAAATAAAAATAAAATCTTTTGAAAATAAAATCTTTTATACATACATAATTTTATATATTATATGTATATAAATATATATATGATCAACTTGTTAACATGAAAGATGGGATTTAGAAAATTTCCTGTATTAATTTTTCTTCATATTTTCTCTGGAACTCCTTTAAGAGATCTTGAACCTCTTAGATGCCTCCACTAACCCACTAATTTTCTAATCATTATTTCTTTCTCCCTTCTTTCCATTCTTCCTTTTTTTTTTTTTTAATTATTCTGGGAGATTTCCTGGAATTTTTTCCCCTAAGCTGTTGAATTTTTTAGTTCAACATATTACTTATTTGCAAAAGCACTTCAGTATAGAACTCTGTTGATAGGGGTGCCTGGGTGGCTTAGTTGGTTAAGCATCCGACTTCAGCTCAGATCATGATATCTCAGTCCATGAGTTCGAGCCCCATGTCGGGCTCTGTGCTGGCATCTCAGAGCCTGGAGCCTGCTTCAGATGCTGTGTTTCTCTCTCTCTGCACTCCCCCATTCACACTCTGTCTCTCTTGCTCTCAAAAATAAACATGAAAAAAAAATTAAAAAAAGAAAAAGAACTCTGTTGATGTTTCTGTGTTTTCAGTGCTTCTGTGATACTAATTACAGTATTGTTTATGTGTGTGTTTCTTTTGTTCCTTTCCTTGTTTTTTCCTATTTGTTTTGATCTAGCTTTCACATTAGGGCTTTCATCATTTTTTTGTGATCTTTAGCTCTATGTTAAAATTTAACATTGAGGTACCAGAAACACTATTGTAATCTTTGTGCGTGGTTGGGGCTTGTAAAATGGTGGGCTTCACTATGCAGCATTTAGTCCGATATCTAGATGATTCTTTTAAATGACTCCAAATGTGAATATCTGTAAGTGTTTTCATGACCTTTTCATTTTTTCAGTAAAGAATCCTCCCTGGGTGCCTGGGCGGCTCAGTTGGTTGAGTGTCTGATTTGATTTCAGCTCAGGTCATGAACTCATGGTTTGTGAGTTTGAGCCCCGCATGGGGCTCCGTGCTGTCCATGTGGAGCCTGCTTGGGATTCTCTCTCTGCCCCTTGTGTGCCCTCTTTCTCCCTCTCTCTCTCAGAATAAATAAAAATAAGGAAGGAAGGAAGAAAGAAAGAAAAAAGAAACCAACCCATCTATTGTTTGACACCACCAACCACCAGCATTTCTAAAGAGCAGCAGTAGAAAGGGGTTGGAACCCTATTCTACATAGGAATTTTTACTCCCTCTTTTCAGTATCTACGTTGCCTATCATCACTAAGTTTGGAGGCTCCTGGTTATACTTTGGATAATAAATTCCTATGTCCTTCCAGTTAGGAGAATTAGGTACATAAGCTGCTGCTTTTATAATCATTTTATAAGTTCCACCTTCTACTCTTACCCAGTCACTCCAGTTATAGAGGCTTTGTGTTGACAGCTGTATCACAAATTACCTTGCTTCTAGGTAGCATCCTCTTTTGCTGGCTTTTTATTTAAGCCACTTGATTCTGCTGTTAATTTGTAGTTCTTTATTTGCTTTCCTTTCAAAATTTCCTAAATCTTTTCGTCCACCGGTGTCTTCTCAACCTCTGCAGTGTTTATGAGTATATTCCCTTCATCCTCGTACTATCATTTGAATGGAGTTTCAGGAAGATACAGAATAAATATCTTATTTAACCATATGTCCTCTTTAATAATTCTATTTATTTTTTATCCTTTCATCTTAGGCTCTCCCAATCTTATGTGTTTGTTTTTTCATCCTGTTTGTTACCTGTTCTTTATATTTTATTTTACTGATTTATAAAATGCAAAAGTTACATTTAAAAACAGTTTGAGCAGGGTGCCTGAGTGGCTCAGTTGGTTAAGCCTCCCAACTCTCGACTTCGGCTCATGTCATGATCTCACAGTTCATGGTTTCGAGCCCCACATTGGGCTCTGTGCTGATGGTGCAGAGCCTGCTTGGGATCCTCTCTCTTTCCCTTTCTCTCTGTCCTTCCCTGGCTCGTGTGCACACTCCCCCTCTCTCTTTCTCAAAATAAATAAACTTAAAAAAATAATAAAAATAAAAACAGTTTAAACTACATGTTCCTGTGAATGTTATTTGTATTTAAGCTTTCTTTTTACTGTGGGACTAGGTTTGAAATAAAGAGTCTATTTTACAATACCACATTTAAAAATTTTTGTTAAAAATACTGGAAAAAATCACAAGTGTTAGTGTTGATGATGATGATAGCCACTTTATTGGATATTTACTACATGCTAGGCACTAAATATTTTACAGTTATTAGCTCTTTTCAATGATGATTTTGTTTTTATTCCCTTTTAGAAAAGGTCTGGGAAATTTATAAATAGATGAAGACTCATCATGGAAGACATGAGAGTTAAGTCTCATCTTTCTCCATGAAAATATAGTTTAGAAAAAAACGAGAAAACCTGGGCATAACAGAAAAGTATTTCCTTTGAGGACAGATGTTGATTCTTTACGACTACATCTCTATGTATGAGACTCAGTTTAAGAGAGTTCAGAACATAATTTATACTCAAATATAAGTGAAGCTAAGAAAGAACCATTAAGAATACAATTGATATTATATGTTTCATCCCAATCTGTAATTGTCTAATCTCAGGATAAGCAATGTAAGTCTTTCATCATAAATTCAGCTTCATTAGATACCTGAGAATTAATACTGGAGAGAAACCTATGAATTTGGTGAGTGTGGAAAAGCTTTCATCTATGTCACATTGTCAAGAAATACTGAAGAATTCTTGTTGGAAAAAATATCTGTGTGGTAAGAATGTTGGAAAGCCTGAAGCCTGAAGCAGATCTCCTTCAGCATGATCAAATTCATACTAGAGAGAAACCTCATGAATGTAATGAATGTGGAAAAACCTTCAGCCTGAAGGAAAACCTCATAGAGCATAAGAAAATGCATACTGGAGAAAAATCACATGAATGTACTGAATGTGGTAAAGTATTCTCTCGAGTCTCATCCCTTACTCTACATTTGAGAAGTCATAGAGGAAAGAAACCATATAAATGTAATAAATGTGGAAAAGCCTTCAGTCAGAAGAGAAACTTCCTTTCTCATCAGAAACATCATACGGGAGAGAAACTCTATGAGTGTGGGAAAGCTTCTATTCAGATGTCAAGCCTCATTAAACACCAGAGAAATCATACTGGAAACAAACCCTATGCATGTAAGGAATGTGGAAAAGCCTTCAATGGCAAATCATATCTCACTGAGCATGAGAAAATCCATACAGGAGAGAAACCATTCGAATGTAATCAATGTGGAAGAGCCTTCAGCCAGAAGCAGTACCTCATTAAACATCAGAATATCCACAGTGGAAAGAAACCCTTTAAATGTAATGAATGTGGAAAAGCCTTTAGCCAGAAAGAAAACCTGATTATCCATCAAAGAATACATACTGGAGAGAAACCTTATGAATGCAAGGGGTGTGGGAAAGCTTTCATTCAGAAGTCAAGCCTTATTAGACACCAGAGAAGTCATACAGGAGAGAAACCGTATATATGTAAAGAATGTGGGAAAGCCTTCAGTGGCAAATCAAATCTCACTGAGCATGAGAAAATTCATATTGGAGAGAAACCCTATAAATGTAATGAATGTGGAACAATCTTCAGGCAGAAGCAATACCTCATTAAACATCACAATATTCATACAGGAGAGAAACCCTATGAATGTAATAAATGTGGAAAAGCCTTCTCTCGAATCACATCACTTATTGTACATGTGAGAATTCATACGGGGGATAAACCTTATGAATGTAAAATATGTGGGAAAGCCTTCTGTCAAAGCTCATCTCTTACTGTTCATATGAGAAGCCATACAGGTGAAAAGCCCTATGGTTGTAATGAATGTGGAAAAGCCTTCTCTCAGTTCTCAACTCTTGCTCTGCATATGAGAATCCATACTGGAGAAAAACCTTATCAGTGTAGTGAATGTGGGAAAGCTTTTAGCCAGAAGTCACATCATATTAGACACCAGAGAATTCATACTCACTAAAGCTCGATAAACGCCTTGAATTTAGGAAAAGCTTCAGCAAAACTCAGACTTAATGGTATACCAGAAATTCATTTTATAATAAAGTGGCTTGAATGTGGAAAATACTTCAACAAATCAAAACTTAAATACTAACAATTTTAATAAGTATCATAGTTTAAAAACCTATGCTCCCAAAACTCCCACAGCAAACATTGTTAATGATGTACTTTTAGGAGCAATCTCATTGAAGTAAGTATGGATCCAGTCATGGACACTAAGCAGCATGGTTCTGGAAGGCCTACCTGATGCATTAAGACAAAGATATGAGAGGTATAAAGATTTTAAATTAAGAGACAAAATTGTCATTTTTAAAATTTTTTGCTACAGATGTAATCAAAAGTATTTGTTCTTGATGCATTCATAGAAATCAAAGATTGGGACAGAATATTGTATTCAGAAACATGCATGCCTTTATGGGGAATTGTTAATTGATAGAGATGATAACAAAAGTTGGTAGGGGAATTATGGATGATTCAAAAAATGGTCTCAGGGTAACTGATTCTTCATGTGGAAAAAATATTGGATCTCTGCCATAGTAATACATTAAAGAATTTATTATGAAATCCAAAAGTATTGTAAAGACCAGAATGCAAAAAGCAAAACTTGGTAACATAAGAATTTTATAGGAGAATGTTTTTAAAACCTCCAGTAGGAAAGAATTTCTAAAATAGATTCCAGAACACACACTCTTGAGTGTATATGCATATACCCAAGAAACTGATACATGTACTTAAGTTAGGGAGTCATGTATCTTTATGTTCATTGCAGCATGAATTACATTAGCAAAAAATTGGAAACGTGTGTTGCTTGTGAAATGGATAAATACAATGTGATATAGGCACACAGTAGAATATTCTCTAGTAGTTAAGTATAACAGATTATATATATAAATAGAAAGACCTGAAAAATCATGTGGCGTGAAAAAAATGAAGAGATCAATATGTTATAATCGTTAGCTCTGTGAATTTGAATGAAATCAACACTATTATTAAGCATTAGTTATGGAAGAACATTTTTATGGAAAACTGAAGAATGGATTGGAAGGATACACACTCATTTCCCAAAAGTGATTGCCTCTAGAAAGAAAGGTAGCAGAAAAGAAATGGGACCAAGCATGGTTGTTAAAGGATATCTCAGTTTTGTATCTAAATACCATCATTAAAAAGAAATAAAGATTCCAACTAAATATAACAAAATGTTAGTTAACTCTGGGTTGTGGTAATATATGTGTTCTATTGTTTGTGCTATTCCTGAAAATTAAAAAAGATAAAGATAGGAGTAGGAAAGTTGTACATGCAGTACATGTAATAATGGACTCACAATCCCAGGCAGATGCTACTATTTTATAGAAAATATTTCTAAAATCATACCTTTATTAGAAGTTATTTTTTTTAATTGGATGGTAGCTTAAATTATTTAAATGTACTCTTGCATGTCACATCACTAATATGTGTGGTCTCAGAAATTAAAGCATGATTCTGCAACAGGTTAAGTGGGTTACATACATTTAAGAATCATATGATTTAATAATACTGGCACAGACTTGATACTACTAAGAACTAGTTTTTACTGAAACATCAGAAATTTTAAGAGTCCACATAACTAGTATTAGCATTAATAATTTGAGATTTTTAAAATGAAGAAACCAAGTTACTCTTAAATTTTTAAATATGCCACTGAATAAAACTTCAACTCTTGCATTTTACCTTCAATTTTAACCTCAGACATTTTTATTCTCTATTCTGCCAGATATAATTGATAGATCCCCTGTTTGTTTGTTTCTTTGGTGAAAATGGTGCTAAAAGAGATCTGAGACCTAAACAGTATTGTTTTATGTGAAGCAAATCTTTTTGCCAATTTTTGTTTACTTGATCCCTTTCCACAACAACTTGACACATAAAGAGTTGTTAGTGCTCTTTTTGAAGTGATAAAAATGAGTATGCAATATTTAAACCTTAGGCATATATCAAATATATCAATTTCTTTTAAATACAAAATAATGAAATGCTAATAAAACCATAGTACTACACCACTTATTAGCAGTTTTGAAGATTGGTTTTAAGATTATAAATTCCAGGGGTTGTTTATGTGTTTTCATGAATCTAAATTATCCTCTATTTTCTTCCATTCTTCATTAAACATTCCCCTTGTATTTCTTAAGTGTTTTGCCCTTCCATTTGTACAGCTTTGAAGTCACCAGAGCAATTTAGAACTCTTAATTTAGACCAAACTAGGAGGATTACCTTTTGGTGCCTGCAGTGGGTTGGTGCCAAGGTGCAACAATGATTACGATAGTCAGATAGAGTAAGATGAGTAACACCTGGGATACTGTATACTGTAAATTTACTCTGATATTCCCTACTGATTCAACTTGTTGCTAGTTATTTGCCACCACAAACAACCCTACAGTAAACATTTTTTTTTTAACATTCTTAAAATCAGACCTTAAATTTCAGATATTTTTATTTCTGAGGCAAAAGATTGTTAGATTAAAGGACATATACTATTTTTTAATTTTAATAGATAATATCGGTCATTTTCAGAAACACATCTTTCCTCTAACCCTGCAATAGATGGTAATATACTACTTAAATTTATGTTTGTCTGATGAGCATACACCTCAACTGCTCTTAGATTTGCTGCTTTGTAAACTTTTGCATTGTTGGCTCATTTTCCTATAGGATTATTTATCTGTCAATTTTGAAGACCTCTTTATATGTTAGACGTTAGGAATTTGCCTAATTTTTGTCATAAAAATATTTTTCCATAAAAATATCTTAAATTTCTGTGTAATCGATATGTATTTTTTCTAAGCTTACGGATTGGTTAAAAAGATTGGTTTAATCTCTAGATTGTATATGTAATTTTTCTTAGGTTTTCTTGCAAGTTGTTTATTGTTTACTTTTTTCAATATGTAAATATTTAATATATCTAGAATTTATTTTTTAACGTCCTATAAAATGAAGATTCATTGTTATTTTCTTCCAGATGGGTTTCCAGTTATACAAGCACAATTTGTTAAAATAACCCATCTACTCAGCAGTCAGTCACATAGTTCTGACACCAATCTGCAGTGTCCACCAACAGCAATCACAGATTTGAACTGGCAATCAAAAAAACAGAATAGGCTTTAACCCAGCATTAGGTTTATTATTAGCTTTGTCCTGATCAAAACAACAACAACAACAACAACAACAAAACCACCTTTACAATACTGCAACTACCCAAGCAAAGATAGTTTCGAGGACCTATGTACTGCTGAAGGGAGAAAAGGTCAGAATGGGTGCAGTTCACCTAAGCCCTGGGAAACAACGTTCTCACCCAGGATATCTTACTATAACCCACCACTGCATCTGCATGGTGTACCCCCATCACATGGGCACACCCAGTTGTAAGACTGAAACCCACTTAAGCACAGGGAAGCTGCTACCTTGTTTTCCCAAGACTTATGATACCTTAGTCATATAGGCTAGCCATGTCTTCATGCCAATTCACAGCTCTTCCCTCATCTAGGTACAGGATACAAATGAATCTACAGTAGTGTTTTCTTCAAGGAAACTGGTATGAAGGCAAATCTAAGGTTCTCTTTCTACACATGGGTCAGTAGGAAAGGCCTGTTGTTTTTACCAGTACCATCCTTTTCCTATTTAACTGACTCAGTTATGCGATCCTTTAACCATATGATCTTTTCTTCATTCAACTGAAACTGCCTGTAGTTTCACTTGTACCAAAACCTATTCTGTATTTTCATTTCACTAATTTATTTTTCTACTTCTATACTAATACCATATTAACTGATAAACTGATTTAACACTAGCCTTACTGCGTTTTGATACTGCATATTAGACCAAGTCCTCGCTGTTTTTCATAGTTTTATTGGCTATTCTAGTTTTCTTTCTATATAAATGAAGATGGTGTTCTCAAAATACAAAAACTCTTTGATAGTTGGAATTACATTAAATTTATATATTTATTTTGAGAGAAATGACATTTTTTATTTTAAGTCTTCCTGACCCAAATTGTAGTGTGCCTTTGCATTTCTTCAAACTATGATCATGTCCTTCAGCATGAGGGTTCTGAACAAAGTAATCTGAATGCCATCCCTGCTTAATATTATATTATAGAAAAAGTTTGTTAGTTGGGTGAATAAGAAAAATCCCTATTATGGACTAAATGTTTGTAGCCCCCCAGAATTCATATGTTGAAGCCCTGATTTCTATTGTGATGGTGTTTGGAGATGGGGCTCTAAGTAATTGGGTTTGGATTAGGTCATGAAGGTGGGACACTCATGATGGGAACAGTACCTTTATAAGAAGTGGGAGAGAGATTATAAGAACATAAAGAGATTTCTTTCCATTTGTATACACAAGTCCTGTGAGTGCAGGACTTCTTTCTGTAGACAGAAAGAAGCTGTCTACATACTAGGAATTGGACCTTCACAGGATTTGCCAGCACTTTGATCTTGGGATTTCCCAGCTTCTATAACTGTAAGAAATAAATGTCTGTTTAAACCACCCAGTCTATGGTATTTTGTTGTAATGCCCAAGATAAGACAATCCCTTTCCTGCTTAATTCTACTGGGCTCCTAATAAATGGTAAAACAAAAAGCACTTTTCATTAGGAGAGTAAAATTCCAACTCCCATTATTAATAAGGTCTATAATTTTAATTTAAAATTGTTTTTAACGTTTATTTTCGAGAGACAGAGACACAGTGGACTACAAATCCACAGAAATCTGGGGCAAGACATGGATAGAGACACACAATAGATAATACACAGCCTGAAGGAAAAGCTAGGGTAAGACTCAGGGAAATTAGGGTATTCAAAATCAGATGTATATATGGGGGATTTAGAAAGGCATACACCTGCCCATCCAAGAAGCATACTAAAGAAAGACCTGAGAAGACAAGATTCACATCCAGATAATCCCTAAATTCAGAGAAATCCTAGATAAATTGTAAAGGAGTATCCCAACACAGAGCCAATCAGCAAAGACTACAAAAGATGATGGTTGTGTGGTGGTGTTCTTTTCTTTCAGTTCCCAGCATTCAAAAAACTCTGTCAAACTAGGTAAAAATGGGTTTCAGTTCAAGATGGCAAAATAGGGAAGAACCAGTAGAATTCGCCTCCTCCTAGGACACACTGACATACAGCTACATATGGAGTAATCGCCTCAAAAAAAAACGTAAAGGCTGGCTAAGGGACAACTACACATTGGGCAAACAAAACCACATCAAAGCATGTAGGAGAGGCTGAGACAATCTCACCATAAACCTCAGCCCTAGAGTGGCAACCCACAACTGGGAGATAACTCAAAACCTGGAGCTTCTACGGGGAACAAGGAATTGAATGCCACATCGGGCAACTCCACTTTTAGGATCTTCACCTGAGAGATGAGCTCCGAAACATCTAACTTTTAAAACCAATGGGGATCACATCCTGAGACCCACAAGATTGTAGCAATCTGGAAGAGAGCTCTCAGGGGCAATCATGTCCAGATATAAAAAAATTTTTAAATTCTTTTTAGAAACCTCCATACTGTTTTCCATAAGTGGCTGTACAAATTTATATTCCCACCAACAGTGCACAAGGGTTCCCTTTCTCACATCCCTACCAACATTTTAGTTTAGTTTTTTTTTTTTTTTTTTTTTTTTTTTTTTTTTTAAGTAGCCATTCTGACTGGCATGATGTGATATTTCATTGTGGGTTTGATTTGTATTTCCCTGATGATTAATAATGAAATTCAGCATAAACTCAAGTAACATATGATCCAGCAATTAGCCTTCTGGATATTTATCCTAAGAAAACAAAAACACTAACTCAAAAAGTTATATGCAGCCCTGAGTTCACTGCAGCATTATTTACAAGAGCCAAGGTATAGAAACAACCTAAGTCTCCACTGATGGATGAAGAGAAAGAAATTGTGATATATGTGTGTATACACATACATACATACATACACACAACAGAATCTTATTCAGCTATAAAAAAGAATGAAATCTTGCCAGTTGCAACATGGATGGATCTTAGGGCATTTATGCTATGTGAAATAAGTCAGAGAAAGACAAATACCATATGATCTCTCTTATATGTGGAATCTAAAAAAAAAAAAAAAAGCCAAAAAAATACCAAGCTCTAAAATAAAGAGAACAGGTTGGTGGTTTCCAGAGGTATGGACAGTGGGGGTTGGAGAAATGGAAAATCTTTTTTGTTTGTTCAAATGAATTGGTTAGGGGTGCCCAGGTGGCTCAGTTAAGCATCCAACTTGGGCTCAGGTCATGATCTCACAATTCATGAGTTCAAGCCCCGCATTGGCCTCTGTGCTGACAGCTCAGAGCTTAGAGCCTGCTTCAGATTCTGCGTCTTTTTCTCTCTCTGCCCCTTCCCCACTTGTGCTCTGTCTCTTTCTCTCAAAAAAAAATAAACATTTAAAAAATGAGTTGGTTAAAGAATGAATAAATAGATGCTATTTACATCTGTTAATTTTACATTAATAGAGAAAAAAGCTAAAATTGAACTAAGGAAAAATAGTCAAGTGGTCACATGTGACAAGAAACAGTCTATGCAAAAATACTTTAGAAAAGTATCAGATTACACAGTCTTCAACAATCAAAAATAATGAACCTGGAGAAAGGGGGACAATCTAATTTCCAGAATTAACATTTTATAACAGTGCCCAATTTTCAACATAGAGCACAAGGCATTGAAAAAACGACATGACTCATTCAAAGGAACAAAATAAAAGAAATTGTCCCTGAGAAAGCCCAGTCATCAGACTTATGGGCAAAGACTTTAAAACAACTGTCTTACAGCATACCTGTAAGCATGCAGCTCTTGATCTTGGTGTCATGGGTTCAGTCCCCACATTGGGCACAGAGGTTACTTAAAAAAATGAAACAACTATCTTTTTATTTAAAATTTTTTAATGTTTAGTTATTTTTGAGAGAGAGAGACACAAAGCACAAGCAGGGGAGGGGCAGAGAGAGAGAGGGAGACACAGAATCTCAAGCAGGCTCCAGGCTCCAAGCTGCCAGCACAGAGCCTCATGCAGGGCTCGAACTCAAACCGTGAGATCATGACCTGAGCTTTGGTCAGATGCTCAACCCACTGAGCCACTCAGGTGTCCCAAAACAACTGTCTTAATATGGTCAAAGACCTAAGGGAAAAACATAGACAAAACTATCAGGAAAACCATATGAACAAAGTTAGAATGTCAACAGAAATTACAAAATAGTACCAAACAAATTCTGAACCTGTAGTATACAATAGCTGATATAAAAAAAAAAAAAAAAACTTACTAAAGGGGTTCAGTATCAGATTTGAGCAGACAGAAGAAAAACAACGAGTGAACTTGAAGACCATTAAAATTGAGTCTAAAGGGCAGAAAAAAACCAGAATGAAGAAATGTGCATAAGGGACAGACATCAGGACACTAATAAGCAATCCCTATTAAAATTCCAATGGCATTTTATATAAATAGAAAAACCCATCCTAAAATTCATATAGAATTTCAATGACCCTGGATAGCCAAAGGAATCCTGAAAAACAAGAACAAAATGGAGAATTTCTTACTCCTGATTTCAAAATTTACTACAAAGCTACATTAATTAAAACAGTATAGTACTAGCATAAGGACAAGCATATAGCAAACGGACTATGGTAGAGAGCCTAGAAACAAACCTTTGCATATATTGTCAAATGATTTGCAACAAGAGTGCCAAGAATATTTAATGTGAAAAAGACAGTCTTTTCAATGCATTTGCTGGGAAAACTGGATATCCACATACAAAAGAATGAAGTTGGGTCCTAACCTAACACCATATATAAAAATTAACTCAAAATAGAACAAAGACTTAAACTTAAGACCTAAACTCTTAGAAGGGGACACCTGGGTGACTCAGTCCATTGAGCATCCGACTCTTGGTTTTGGCTTAGGTCAAGATCCCAGGGTCATTGGATTGAGCCCTGTGTTGGACTCTAAGCTGAGCATAGAACCTGCTTGAGATTCTCTCCTTCTCTCCTTCTGCCCTGCTTTCCAACTCACACACACTTCTCTAAAATAAAAATAAAAAAATTAAAAAAAAAAACAAACCAAAAACCTCTAAGAAGAAAACATAGGTGAAAACTTCATGACATTGGATTTGGCAACAATTGTTTGGATATGACACCAAAAGCACAGGTAGCTAAAGAAAAAAATAGATAACCTGGACTTCATCAAAATTAAAAATGTTCGTATTACAGGTCACTATCAAGGGTGAAATGAAAAGACAAAAAAATTGGGGTACCTGGCTGGCTCAGTCAGCAAAGCATACAATCTTGAGGTTTTAATTCGAGCCCCATGTTGGGTGTAGAGATTACTTAAAAATAAAGCCTTAAAAAAAACCTGGAAAAGACATTTGCAATGCATATATTAATATCTAGAATATATTTAAAAAATCCTATAACATCTAGACATTTCTCCAAAGTAGATAGATATACAGATGGCCAATAAGCAAGTGAAAAGATCCTCAATGGCACTAGTTTTTAGGGATATGTGAATCAGAACTGCAATGAAATACCATTTACCCATTAGATTGGCTATTATAAAAAAGCACAAAATAAGTGTTGGCAAGGATGTGGAGAAATTGGAACCCTTGTCCATTGCTGGAGGGAATGTTAAATGGTACATTACTGGAAAACAAGTCAGTGGCTCCTGTTAAACACGGAATTACTATATGGTCCAGCAATTCCACTCTGGTGTATAAACAAAATAATAGAAAGCAGGGACTCAAAGAGGTATCTGTACAACTGTTTTCATAACAGCATTATTCATGACGGCTAAAAGGTGGAAACAACCTAAGCATCCATTGACAGATGAATGGATAAACAAAGTGTAGTAAACACATACAATGGCATATTTTTAGCCTTATAAAAGAATATGGATACAACATGGATGAACCTTGAAAACCTTATGCTACGCGAAATAATTCAGATACAAAAAGCACAAATATGATTCAACTTCTATGAGGTACCTAGTACAGGCAAATTCATAGACATGGAAACTAGAACATAACTTACAAGGAGGAGGGGGGATGCAGAGTTACATAGTTTCAGTTTGGGATGATGAAAAAGCTTTGGAAATGTATAGTGGTGATAGTTACACAACATTGTGAATGTACACCACTGCACTGTACAAAAATAGTTAAAATGGTACATTTTATGTTATGTGTATTTTACTACAATGTAAATATATTACCTGATAGCATGTGATGAGTAAATGTTAATAATAATAATTATCACATAGTATGTGAGGGGAGAAGTCTCATACCAATAAGTTGAAAAGCAATAATCCTACAAAATCAGTCTGAGCTGTGCGATTAAAAGAGTAATATTTGTTCAGACAAGGTAAAGATCAATACTGAGTCTTGTCTTAGGCACAAATAAAAATTAACATTAGAAGATTTTGTTTAAGTTTTTTTTTTTTTCAACGTTTTTAATTTATTTTTGGGACAGAGAGAGACAGAGCATGAACGGGGGAGGGGCAGAGAGAGAGGGAGACACAGAAACGGAAACAGGCTCCAGGCTCCGAGCCATCAGCCCAGAGCCTGACGCGGGGCTCGAACTCACGGACCGCGAGATCGTGACCTGGCTGAAGTCGGACGCTTAACCGACTGCGCCACCCAGGCGCCCCTGAGTTTTTTATTCTGAGAGAGAGAGAGAGAGCACATGTGCGTACGTGAGCAGGGGAGGGACAGAGAGAGATGGAGAGAGAGAATCCTAAGCAGGCATGGTGCTAATCAGTGCAAAGCCTGACGTGGAGCTCAGTCCCATGAACTGTAAGATAATGACCCGAGCCAAATCCAAGGGTCGGTCACTTAACCAACTAAGCCACCCAGAAGCCCCTAGAATATGTTTTTATACAGATAGAGCGTACAATGAAGGCAAATGTAGGGAAGAACACAATATAAGTAACATTAAGGAAACTTGAAATAGGGTACAGGAAGAGTAAATCTTACCTACTCTAGTACAATTATCTTCCAATAATTCCAGATTCTGTGACCCAAAATGCACTCATTTGGCATTGTCTCCATAAAGACCCTCAGTCATAAATGGAAACTATTTTCAGTGATCCTTCAAATGGGAAAAGGAAGAGTATGCCAGTTGGGCAGCAATTTTCCCATCTGCAAACATAGGGACATTTATTGAACATCTTTTTACATCCCAGGCCTTTAAGGAGCTGTGTGTTTTTATAAAAGCCTCAGTCATATACTTTGCCAAACGTCCTAAATACAGAGTGCATAAACTCTAATCTGTTTTGTTTTGTTTTTTTTTTTTTCATTAAATCATTGATTCTTGACCCCATCAAGTCAGGTCCTGTTGTTGACCAGTGGACATAAAATACGCTCTTCCCTGAGGCTTACACAGTATAGTACAGGAAACAGATTTGGGTCGGATAACCATAAAAGTTGTGGGACAGAAGCATGTGAAAAGATCTGCAGGACTACAGAGGAGCCTATGACAAATTTCAAAGCCGTGTCTGGTGAGGCTTCTCAGAGAAGGTGAAATTTAAGCTGAATCTTGACAGGTGAGAGTGACATCACTGGGCAGAGAAGGGAGAAAAGATCATTACCAGGCAAAGGATATCCTATGTGCAATTGGTCAAGGGCTGTATAACAGAAACTGTATATTTGCTATCCCCAAGTTAAGAGCAGTTCCCACCCACTTCACCTAGTTGATGCAGACTCATCAGCGCGGTGGTTAGTTTCTCAGGCAAGTAATCTCTGAGATACCCAAGTAGGGCAAAAATGGTATTTTTACTGCTTATCAAAATATATAAATCATGTAGCAACATGAAACTTCTGAAAATTTTATTTTGTTTTAATTCCAGTGCAATAAAATTTACATGTATTTGTATGACTGATAAATATGTCTCCCTAAACAGAAAACATGTTTATGTGTATTCACAATTGAATTTCACTGCTCTTTGCCCAGTTTCTGGACTTCAGAAGGTGCTCAAAAAATATGGAAGGGAGGAAGGAAGGAAGGAAGGGAGAGAGAGAGGGAGGGAGGTAGATACCCCACCTCCAAACACGACAAATGAGTTGCCAATAATTGATAGAAGTCTAAGATGAATCCCCAGGACTCCTGATTTCTGGTCAGGACTCTTATTGAACAACAAAAAGCTATATATAGGTCAGGGGAAATTTTTGTAGTTATTTTGAAATTCAGCATTTTCTGTTGATATGAAGATCTAGTGATATTCTTTCCAAATCACTGTACCTTTCTTTTTCATGGTCATCTCTCCAAGAGCTCTTAATATACTTGAAAGTCCATAAACTTTGGAAGCAATGATTTTTGCACCTTTCTCTGAGTATTAATATTCACAGTAATCATCTTTCAGGGAACTACAATATCTCAGATCTGACAAATATTTCCATTATCTGCCCAGGATAAGATGGCAATGACTTCTACTGTTCTTTTTTATTCTCTTCTCACAAGTGATTCATGGTGTCTTCATGAATGGAATACTAGGAAAAATGGTATTCATATTTGTAGATTTATGAAATATTTCCAAATTGCATTAAAAGTAGTTGTACCAATTTACAATCCCTTGACAATGTATGAGAATCCCCACCAATCTGTGTTCTCACTAACCCTTTTTAAAAAAAATTTTTAATGTTTATTTATTTTTAAGGGGGCGGGGAGGGGCAGAGAGACAGGGAGACACAGTATCCACAGCAGGCTTCTTGCCTCGGAGCTGTCAGCACAGAGCCCAAAGTGGGCTTGGAACTCAAGAGCTGTGAGATTATGACCTGAGCCAAAGTAGGATGCTTAACTGACTGAGCCACCCAGGAGCCCCGAACCCTTGTTTTAGCATGAATTTTCCTGGGTTGCCTGGGTGGCTCAGTCAGTTAAGTGTCTTACTCTTGATTTCAGCTCAGGTCATGATCTCACGGTTCATGGGATCATGCAGGGATCAGCCTTGCATTAGGCTCTGCACTGACTGCACAGGGCCTCCTTGGGATTCCCTCTCTCCCTCTCTTGCTACTCTTCCCCTGTTCATGCATGCGAACATGTGTGTACGCATGATCTCTCTCTCTCTCTCTCAAAAACAAATAAAAATAAACTTTAGAATGTGCTTTAAAAAAAAAAAAGACTAAGTTTCCCAAATATGTTGATTGTAGAATGGTAGCTTACTGTGGTAGTAATTTGCATTTCCTTTATTATATGTGAGGATAAGCTTCTTTTCAAATGCCTATTGTCCATCTAGTTTCCTCTTCTGTGGATTTTCTGTTCATATAACTCTTCACCCATTTTCTGTTTTTTGCATTTAAAAATAAATATGTGTGAACTGTGTATATACTCTGGATACTAATCTTTTGTCACTTATATGTGCTGCAATACTTACTCTCAGACTACAACTTTTTTCACTCTATGATCTCTTTGGATGCGTAATAGTTTTATTTTTTTATGTTTTATTTATTTTGAGAGAGAGAGAGAGTACATGCATGCACGAGCAGGGGAGGGGCAGAGAGAGAATCCCAAGCAGTCTTCAGGCTGTCAGCTCAGAACCTAAGGCAGCACTTGAACTGCCTTACTCACGAACTGAACCATGAGATCATGACCTGAGCCAAAATCAAGAGTCAGATGTTTAACCAACTGAGACACCCAGGCACCCCCTAATAGTTTAAAAAAAAATTTTAATGTTTATTTATTATTGAGAGACAGAGAGACAGAGCATGAGCAGGGGAGGGGCAGAGAGAGGAGGAGAAGCAGGCTCCAGCCTCCAAGCTGTCAGCACAGAGCCCGATGCAGGGCTCAAACTCACAAACCACAAGATCATGACCTGAGCCAAAGTTGGACACTCAACCGACTGAGCCACCCAGGTGCCCCAATAGTTTTAAATTTTAATGTAATCATCTTTTATGTTTGCTTTTAGGATCTTAAGAAATATTTTCTAATCCATAGTCTCTAAGGCATTGTACTATATTTTCTTTCAAGAGTTTTACAGATTTGTTCTTTATAATTAGTTCTTTATCATTTTCCCCTTTTATTGAGATATAATTGACATATAATATTATATTAGTTTTGGGTGTACAACATAATGATTTGATATTTGCATATATTATGAAATGATCACCAAGATAAATTTAATTAACATCCAAGACCACACATAGCTACACTTTTTTCTTGTGGTGAGAATTTTTTAAATCTACTCTCTTAGCAACTTTCAAATATACAATATAGTATTATTAACTATAGTCACCACACTGTACATTATAGCACCAGGACTTACTTTATCACCGAAGTTTGTACCTTTAAACTGCCTTCATCCATTTTGCCTAGCCTCCACTCCACACCTCAGGCAGCCACCAATTTGTTTTCTCTGAGTTGGGGGTTTTAATTGGTTTTGTTTGTTGTTTTTCTCATAGGTGAGATCATAACGCTATTTTTCCTTCTCTGTCTGACTTAGCTCACTTAGCATAATGCCCTCAAGGTCCACCCATGTTGCCACAAATGGCAGGATTTTGGTTTTTAAATTTTTTTAAATTTTTTAACGTTTATTTATTTTTTAGAGACAGAGAGAGACAGAGCATGACTCCAGGAGGGGCAGAGAGAGAGGGAGACACAGAATCCGAAGAAGTCTCAGGCTCTGAGCTGTCAGCACAGAGCCCGATGCGGGGCTCAAACCCACAAACTATGAGATCATGATCTGAGCCAAAGTCAGACACTTAACTGACTGAGCCACGCAGGTGCTCCTCCTTCTTTTTTTATAGCTGAAAAATATCCCATTGTATACAGAAAACCTCTGATAACCAACATGTACATGAAAAGATGCTCAACATCATTAATCATCAGGGAAATGGAAGTCAAAACCACAGATATCACCTCATGCCTCTCTTAGAATGACTATTATCAAAAAGACAAGTAAATGAAGTTGAACATCATTTGAGGTGGAAAAAAATGTAAGACTGATGTCAAAGAAAAAACAAAGCCAAACAGCAGTTAAAGTGGTAAAAATTGATTTTATTCAGGACTAATTTCAATAGGGGAAAAAAAGACTTCAGTATTGAACCAAGCTTAATCCTGAATATAAGCATGGGCAAGTGGAAATGTATAGTCAGGGAGCACGGTGAGGGTCAGAGGATGTTAAAATTATAAGAGAAACACCAGGAGTAAGGGTCTGGCTAAACCAACTAAACAGGATTCTTGCTGAAGACAGGCCAGCATGAACACACAGCACCTGGGCGATGGTGGAGGATGAGGAATCTGATCAGACATCAAGGGTGATCACATATTAACGGTGGAGGATTCAGTTAAACTGACTGAGGGCTCTTACTAAATCTTGATTTTATAAATAATTGCACAGATAGGTCTAGGAGAAGGTTCAGGAGTCTAAAGTTTGGTCAAAGAATCTTTGTCACTGAATTGTTGGCACCTGAATTGCTGGGGGTTGCCTGGCTGGCTCAGTAGGGACTCTTGATCTTGGGGTCATAATTTCAAGCCCCATGTTGGGTGTAGAGATTGCTTAAATAAACGAAACTTAAAAAAAATTAATTGTTGGCACTTGGGCTAAACAAGACCTTGGGGTTAATTTTATTAGTATGCTATTAATGACCCATTTCAGAGACTTCTGTAGACAAATTACACATGTCCATTTACAGTTCAAAAGGATCTCCCTGGTGGCAAGGATTAGTATGGAAGCACTGGTCTCAAGAAGATGCAGGCCAGACTATAGTAATAAACTATAGTAATAAACTATTGATTTCAGAGAGTTATGGCCATATTCATTGAATTGACAGAAGGAAAGGCTTGGGAATGTTAGTGGAGAATGCATCTTTCCCATTCATCTATTTTTCAAGAGGAGAGATTATATTCCCTAAATACTGCCCAACTTTTTATTTCTTTCCTGGAGAGGCAGAGCAAAATAGTTGGCTAGAGAATTTATTGCCTCTCAGGTCCAAATTAACCTTTTGCTGCTTGATTGGTGAAAACAAACGTTTCCTTTTTAAACATTTTTTTACCAGCTGGCATAATGTTAAGCTTTATGATTAGAGGGTGCTGGAGAGACCTGCAGAAGGAAGGAATTGGCCTTGGTTCTGGAGCGGCTCCCTGTCCAGGTTTCTGACAGTAGGCTCTTCTCTACAGCTTTGCCCCACAGTTTACTCCAGTACAAACTGCCTCTGAAGCACAGCTTTCTCTAGCATTTGGCCACCGTGCTTTCTCCATTCTTGACCACATCAGAGACATCATAGCAGAGATCTTCAAACAACATGTGTCTATACTCCAGCTAGGTCTCTACTCCCTCTACACTCTTTATATCCCTACACATGCGCACTGGGGGACTCATGCAAGGCAGCACCAACCTCTGTCCCACAAAGCTACCTGGAGCTGCTCTGGCCCAAGCTCTTCACAGAGAAGGTGTTAGGTTCCTGCAGAGAAAGGTCTCTACAGCTCCAGATCCCAGTAGTGTCCACAGTGGTGCCCCAAACTCCCTCTACATGCCTATCTATCAGGCTCTGCTCACCTAACTGCCTGATAAATATGAATCATATCTGGGCCTGGGTAAACTGGTAAACTTCTCTGCCATCTAGTAGCCTTTGATGAAGTGTGAATTCTTTCCCTTCTAAGTTTGTCCTTCCTTGGGTGCTCTGCCTCAGCCCTGGAGTCCCTTCAGAGTCCCTTCCCATCTTAATAGTTACATTATTATTGTTGCTTAATAATTCCTTATATTAAACTTCCCGTTTTAATTATTATATAGTTTCCTGTCTTCAAATTAGACCCAGACTAATATGGAATTTGGAAGAAGATGGAGGCATGAGCAGCTCTAGCCCTACCTCTTTTCTCTTCTGCTGTGGAATCTGCCTGTCTGCATAGAGCATGCATTCCCCAATGCTCTAGGTCAAGACATGAAACTGGAGATTGAGAGCCTGTTCTTGCCACTGTCGTGATTCACTGGGTAAGTCTGTTTATTTTAATTTTTTTTAATGCTTATCTATTTTTGAGAGAGAGACAGAGTGCAAGCAGGGGAGGGGCAGAGAGAGAGGGAGACACAGAATCCACAGCAGGCTCCAGGCTCTGAGCTGTCAGAACAGACAGAGCTTGAACCAACGAACCGTGAGATCATGACCTGAGCTGAAGTCAGATGCTTAACCAACTGAGCCACCCAAGTGCCCCATGTTTTTTTTTTCTTTTTTTAAGTTTATTTTTGAGGAGAGAGCACACGCATGCAAGTGGGGGAGGGGCAGAGAGAAAGGGAGAGAAACTTAAGCAGGCTGACAGCACAGAGCCCAACACAGGGCTCAATCCCTCAAACCATGAGATCATGACCTGAGCTGAAGCCAAGAATTGGATGCTTAACTGACTAAGCCACCCAGGCACCCCCAGTCTATTTATTTCTGGAGTCCAGTCAGAAAGCTCTTTGGACCCCCACAGTGACCATACTCCAATTTGCCTTTTATCTGTAATAAAAGTAATATTTGGCCTCCATACATCTTAACTCTTTGTCTTAAATCTCAGTTAAATAACAACTCACAGGCATAAAGTGGAGTGATACATATTTGGCCTCTTCAGAAACCCTAGCATATAATGCCACATGACACACAACATGATATATAAATATTCAGACTAACTTTGCTTTTATGCTCTTGCCTTTTAGTAATTTCCATAAGTAACTTTGACAGGAGGAAAATCCAGACTTGCCACACATGATCTGTTTTTCCAGACCGGGATGAATGACTACTTGGACCCAAGATGGTTCAAACCACTGGGGAATGGTTTTTATTGGGTATTAGTGGGATGGGAAGAGTTGGAATTGTTATGAAAGAAGACTGAGAATGATACACGAGCACTTCCTGCTACACTCAAGCCACCATTCCAGTTGTCACATTCTGCTCAGTCATTCAGCTCCCTCAGAAGGTAGATTCAGATTAAGAAGCCAATCATAGATGGTTCTGGTTCAAGAGGGCAAACAGGAGGACATAAGACCTCCCACAGACACACCAAATCTACAGCTACATATGGAATAATTCCCTCTGAAAAAAATCCAGAAACTAGGTGAGTGACTGCTGTACATCAGGCAAATGAGAGAAAATCCATTTTTCTACTCCTACCCATTTGGGTAGGAGAGGATGACACACAATCTTTGCAAATACCCCACCCAGCACAGTTACAAACCATCAGGAAAGAACTCAAATCCCAACTTCTCCCTAATGAACAAAGCATTTGGACCACATGTATGGCACACCACTATAAAGCCTTATACTTGAGGGGCGCCTGGGTGGCTCAGTCAGCTAAGTGTCTGACTTTGGCTCAGGTCATATCTCACGATTCATGAGTTTGAGCCCCACGTTGGGCTCTGGGCTGACAGCTCACAGCCTGGAGCCTGCTTTAGATTCTGTGTATTTCTCTCTCTCTCTCTCTCTCTCTCTCTCTCCCTCCTCCTCCCCCGCTGGTGCTCTTTCTCTCTCTCAAAAATAAACATTAAAAAAAATAAAAGACTTATACCTGAGAGACAGTTCCCCAAAATATCTAGCTCTGAAAGCAAATGAGGATCTGTGTCCATGAGACCCACTGGCTATAGCAGACTAAGACATAGTACTTTACAGGCTCGGCTATCCCCCAAAGGCTCAGCACAGAGGCAGAAGACTGAAACTCCCAGTCTTAACACGAAAGAAGCCTATCTAAGTCATCTTAGAAGCTGTGAGCTGAGGGGCAGTTTTCTAATTTGACAAACATCGAGAGGCCAAATACAGTTCTCCCAAGAGACTAGGAACACCAGCAGGCACAATCTTTATGCTGTCCCTCTGCCACAACACAGGTCAGTGGGGACTCCAGGAAAGGAACTTGTGCATACAACTGACACTCTGGCTATGGTGGAGGCAGTCCAGAGGACACACCCCTTGGTAATCTGATTCTGGTGGCCAGTGGGTTTGTGTTCATTGGTTCAACAGACAGTAGCAAATTAAGGAACAGTTCTTAACTGGCTATCTGGCTGGGACTCAGTGCAGAGGAAGCAGACAGAATCACATATCTCCCAGTCTTCCACTGAAAGAGGTATATTTGCATACTTTAAAAGCTGTTGCTGAGGGTGTGGCTTCCAATCAGCCCAAATCTAGGCGCTGACTGAGATGCTTCCCTTTGTGACTGATAGGTCTTGGCACACTCTCAACAACTGGGAGCCATTAAGAACAAAGAAGGCTGCCTGGAAAAGCACAAAGGTTTAAGAAACATGGTTTCTTAAAAGCTAAGAGCATGGTTCATCTCTTAAACAAAGTCACTCCTTCAAGACTGAGAAAGGTGGCTGTTTTATCAAATGCACAGAAACCAACACAAAATAAAGGAAAATGAAGAAGAGAAAAATATGCTTCAAACAAAAGAGCAAGATAAAAACCCTAGAAATACACCCTAATGAAAAGGACATAAATGATCTGTCTGGTAGAAAGTTCAAAATAATAGTTATAAAGATGCCCATTGACTTCAGGAAACAATGCATGAACAAAGTGAGAATGAAGAGACAGGAAATATAACAAAGTACCAAACAGACAAGACAGACTAGAAAAATAAAATATAGAACTGAAAAATTAAATAGAAGGATTCAACAGCAGACTTGGTAAAATGGAAGAAAGGATCAGTGAAATGAAGACTGAGTAATAGAATCCGTCATTCAGAGGAGCAAAAAGAATTTAAAAGATTTATAAGAGATTTAAGGGGCATCATTAAGGAGACCAATATTTGCATTTTAGAGGTTTCAGAAGGAGATCAGTGAGACAGAAAGGGGCAGATAGCTTCTTCAAAGAAATAATAGCTGCAAAATTCCCTAACATGGGGGAAAAACAAACATCCAGATCCAGGATGCCCAGAATGTTACAAAAAAAGAAAAATCCAAAGAAATCCACACTAAGACATACTATAATTAAAATGTCAAAAGTTAAAGACAAGGAGAGAATCTTAAAGCAGTAGAAGAAAAAGAGCTTGTTATGAACAAAGGAATCCCCCCTAAGACTGTCAGCAGAAACTTTACAAGCAAGGAGACAGTGGTCCAATATATTGAAAGTGCTGAAAGAAAGAAAATCAACCAAAGCATACTCTACCCAGATAAGTTGTCCTTCAGAGTTGAAGGAAATGTAAAGAGTTCTGAAGACAAGCAAATTATGAAGGAGCTCATTACCACTATACCAGCTTTACATGAAATGTTAAAAGGACTTCTTTAACATTAAAGAAAGGACACTAATTAGTAACAGGAAAACATGAAAGTATAAATCTCTCTTGTAAAGGTAAATATATTCATAAATTCTGAATAATCTATTGTTGTAATGGTAGTAGGTTATAAACCTAGTATGAAGATTAAAAGACAGAATTCGTATGAATAATTATAACAAATAAGTTAACAGATACAGGAGAAAAGATGAAAACTGGTATCAAAAACATGAAACATGGTGACAGAGAATAAAAATGTAGAGCTTTAGAATGCAAATTCAGGGATGCCTGGGTGGCTCATTAGGTTAAGTGTCCAACTTTGGCTCAGGTCATGATCTTCGGGTTCATGAGTTCAAGCCCTATGTGGGGCTTTGTGCTGATAGCTTAGAGCCTGGAGATTGCTTCAGATTCTGTGTCTTCCTCTCTCTCTCTGTCCCTCCCCCACGGATACTCTGTCTCTCTCTGAAAAAGAAACATTATAAAAAAAAGAATGTAAATCCAATCATAATTTTTTATCAGTTAAAACACACTACTGGGGCGCCCAGGTGGTTCAGTAGGTTAAGCATCCAACTTCAGCTCAGGTCATGATCTCACAGTTCATGAGTTTGAGCCCCAGGTTGGGCTCTTTACTCTTAGCACAGAACCTGCTTTGGATCCTCTGTCTCCCTCTCTCTCTTCCTTCCCCAGCTCACACTCTCCCTCTCTCTGTCAAAAATAAATATTTCAAAAGAAAAAAAAAGTTAAAACACACTATTATAACTCCAAGATAGTTTAGGTAAGCTTTGAGGTAACCACAAAACAAAAACCTACAGCAGAGACACAAAGGATAATGTAATCTATGGCTTGCATACAGAAATCATCAAATCACAAAGGATTAAAGCAAGAGAAAAAGAAAGGAACAAAGGAATTATAAAACAGTAAGAAAATTAACAAATGGCAATAAGTCCAAATCTGTCAACAATTATTTTATCTATTTTTTATTTTAAAACAATTGGGCGGCGGGGGGGGGGGGGGGGGGCACCTGGGTGGCTCAGTCAGTTAAGTGTCCAAGTCTTGGTTTTGGCTCAGGTCATGATCTCACGGTTCTGTGAGTTCAAGCCCCACATTGGGCTCTAAGCTGACAGTGTGAGTCTGCTTGGAATTCTGTCTCCCTCTCTCTGCCCCTCCCCCCACTTGCACTGTCTCTGTCTCTCTCAAAATAAATAAATAAACTTAAAAAAAATTATAAATAAAAGGTTTTTTTAACATTTATTTATTTTTGAGAGACAGTGTGAGAGGGGGAGGGGCAGAGAGAGGGGGAGACAGAATCCGAAGCAGGCTCCAGGCTCTGAGCTGTCAGCACAGAGCCCTACAAGGGGTTTAAACCCACAAACCGCAAGATCATGACCTGAGCTGAAGTCGGATGCTTAACCAACTAAGCCACCCAGGTGCCCCTATCAACAATTACAAAATTCTCCAAGCAAAAGACATAGAATGGCTGAATGAATAAAAAAGCAAGATCCAACTATATGCTAGCTATAAGACATACACACTGAAAGATATTCCATGCAAATGGAAACCAAAAGAAAGGTAGGGAAGCTATACTTACATCAGAAAAATAGACTTTAAGACTTAGACTGTAGTAACAGACAAAGAAGCTTAATATATAATATAAAGGGATCAATCCAATAAGAGGATAAAACATTTGTAAATAAGGCATCTGGGTGGCTCGGTCAGTTAAGCTACCGACTCTTGATTTCAGCTCATGTTAACGATCTCACGGTTCATGAGTTTGAGTCCCGAGATGGGCTCTGCACTGATAGCATAGAGCCCACCTGGGATCCTCTGTCTCCACCTCTCGCTGCTTGTTCTCTTTCTCCAAAATAAATAAACATTTTTAAAAATGTATAAATATTTATGCATCCAACATGGGAGCAGCTAAATATATGAAGCAAGTGTTAACAGATCTAAAGAAAGACAGTAATGCCAACAACAGTAGGGGAGCAATAACCCACTTTTCACAATGGATGGATCATTCAGATAGAAAATCAACACGGAAACATTGGAATTGAACCATACTTTAGACCAAATGAACCTAAAACACATACATAGAACAATCCATCCAGGAGTGCCTGGGTGGCACATTCGGTTAAACATCTGACTTTGGCTCAGGTCTTGATCTCATGTTTCATGGGTTTGAGTCCCATGTTGGGCTCTACACTGATTTGCAGAGGCTGCTTGGGAATCTCTTTCTCCCTTTCTCTCTGCCCCTCCCTGACTCGCACTTTCTCTCTCTCTCTCTCAAAACAAACAGACAAACAAACAAACAAACAAACTTTTAAAAAAATGAACAATCCATCTAACTATGGCAGAATATGTGTTCTTCTCAAGTGCACAAAGAACATTCTCCAGGATAGATCATATGACAGGCAACCAAACAAGTCTCAGCAAATTTAAGATTACTGAAATCATACCAAGTATCTTTTCTGACCAAAATGGTATGAAACAAGAAATCAACAAGAAAAATGCTGGGAAATCTACATATATGTGGAAATGAAAAAACACACTTCTGAACAATCAGTGGGTCAAAGAACAAATCAAAAGAGAAATTTTTTAAATCTCAAAACAAATGAATATGGAAATACAACAACCAAAACTCTTATCAGATGCTGCAAAAGCAGTTCTGAGAGGGAAGTTTATAATGATAATAAACATATTAGGAAATTAGAAAGATCTTAAATAAACAACCAAAGTTCATACCTCAAGGAACCAGAAAAAAAGAACATATTAAACCCAAAGTTAGCAGAAAGAAGGAAATAATAAAGGTCAGAATGGAATAAATAGAATAGAAATCAGAAAAGAACAATAGAAAGATCAGTTAAAATAAGTGCTGGCTTTTTGAAAACAAAATCAACAAACTTTTAACTAGACTAAAAAGAGAAACGACTCGGGGCACCTGGGTGGCTCAGTTGGTTAAGCGTCCGACTTCGGCCAGGTCATAATCTCATGGTTCATGAGTTCAAGCCCCGCATCAGGCTCTGTTCTGACAGCTCAGAGCCTGGAGACTGCTTCAGATTCTGTGTCTCCCTCTCTCTCTGCCCCTCCCCACTGTCTCTCTCAAAAAATGAATAAACATTTAAAAATAAATAAATAAAATAAATAAAAAGAGGACTCAAATAAATTGAATCAATAATGAAAGAGGAGATGCTACAACTGATATTACAGAAATACATAGGATCATAAGAGGCTGTTATGAACAATTATATGCCAACAAGTTAGATAACCTAGAAGAAACGGATACATTTCTAGAAAACACACAACTTACTATCATCAGTAATCAAAAATCTCCCAACACAGAACCCCTAGGACCAGACAGAAGAATTAATGCCAATCCTTCTCAAAATCTCTCAAAAATTTGAAGAAAAGGGAATACTTCCAAACTCATTCTACAAGGCTGGCATTAGCCTGATGCCAAAGCCAAATAAGGACATTACAAGAAAATAAAACTACGTATCAATGTCCCCAATGATTATAGATCTAAAAATTCTCAATGAAATATTAGTAAACTGGCCTCAGTACATTAAAAAGGACTGTAAGCCATGACCAAGGAGAAATTATCACTGGGATGAAAGGATGATTCAACATCCAGATGTCAATAATAAATCTGACACACCACATTAATTGAGTAAAAGATAGAGGCACCTGGGTGGCTCAGTTGGTTAAGCATCTGACTCTTGATTTTGGCTCAGGTCATGATCTCACTGTTTGTGAGTTGGAGCCCCACATCAGACTCTGCACTGATAGCATGGAACCTGCTTAGGATTCTCTGTCTCCCTCTCTCTCTCTGTTCGTCCCCTGCTCATGTTCTCTCTCTCTCTCTCTCTCTCTCTCCCTCAATTAATTAATTAATTAATTAACATTTTAAAAATAAAATAAAAAACAATGAAACATAGAAATCACACAATCATCTCAGTAGATGCAGAAAAAGCATTTGACAAAGTACACTGTCCTTTCATGAGAAAAATCCTCAATAGACTGGGTACAGAGGAAACATACCTCAACATAATAAAGGTCATATATGGGAAACCCACAGCTAACATTATACTCAATGATGAAAAATTGAAAGCTTTTTCTCTAAGATCAGGAAAAAGAAAGGATGCTCACTTTCATCACTCCTATTCTATATAGTACTGGAACTCCTAGCTAGAGCAATTAGGCAAAACAAAGAAATAAAAGGTATCCAAATCAAAAAGGAACTAGTAAAGCTGTTATTTGCATATTACATTTTATATATTAAAAATCCCAGTACTCAACCAAAAAACTTTGATGAGTTAGTACTCATCAAAGAATTCAGTAAAGTTGCAGCATATAAAATCAATGTATGGTGTGCATTGGTGGCTCAGTCGGTTAAGCATCTGACTTTGGCTCAGGTCATGATCTCATGGTTCATGAGTTCAAGCCCTGCATCAGGCTCTGCACTAACAGTGCAGCCAGCTTCAGATTCTCGCTCTCTCCTCCCTCTCTGCCCCTCCCCCGCTCGTCCTTTCTCTCTCTCAAAATAAATAAATTAATTAAAACTTTAAAAAAATTAAAAATAGGGGCATCTGGGTGGCTCTGTCGGTTGAGCGTCCGACTTCGGCCCAGGTCATGATCCTACACTTCGTGGGTTCAAGCCCCACATCAGGCTCTGTGCTGACAGCTGGGAGCCTGGAGCCTGCTTCAGATTCTGTGTTTCCCTCTCTCTCTGCCCCTCCCTTGCTTGCACTCTCTCTGTCTCCCCAAAATAAAGAAACATTTTTTCAAAAAAGATAAAAAAATAAAAAATAAATAGAATCAACATATGGAAATCAGTGGCATTTCTATATACTGAAATATAGAAATATCTGAAATAGAAGCAAGGAAAGCTATTCCATTCAGAATAACATTGAAAACAATAAAATACCTACGAATAGATTTAACCAAGGAAGCAAAAGATCCGTACAATGAAAACTATAAGATTTTGTTGAAAGAAATTGAGAAAGATACAAATAGAAAGATGCCTCATGCTTATGACTGGAAAAATTAATATTGCTAAAATGTCCACACTACCCAGAGCCATGTACACATTCAATGCAATCCCTATCAAAATTCCAGTGACATCTTTCACAGAGACAGAAAAAAATAATCCTAAATTTTGTATGGAACTACAAAAAACCCTGAATAGCCACAGCAAACATGAGAAAGAAAAAAGCCAGAGGCATCACACATCTTGATTTTAAACTATACTACAAAGCTATAAAAAAGTATGGTACTGGCATAAAGAGAGAAACATCAAATTATGGATGCATCCTAAGTGTCCATCTATAGATGAATGGAAGAAAATGTGGTATATATATTAGTCAGCCATAAAAAAGAATGAAATATTGGCATTTGCAATGACATACATGGAGCTAGAAACTATAATGCTAAGTGGAATAAGTCAGTCAGAGAAAAACAAATGCCATATGATTTCACTCATATGTGGAATTTAGGAAACAAAACAAATGAGCAAAGGAAAAGAAAGAGAGAAAGAGAGACAAACCAAGCAAGAGACTTAACTATTGAGAAATGATGGTTGCCAGAGAGGAAGTGGGTGGGGGGATGGGGGAAATAGATGATGGGGATTGAGGAGAGCACTGGGTGATGCATGGAATTGTTGAATCACTATATTGCACACCTGAAACTAATATCACACTGTATGTTAACTATACTGGAATTAAAATAAAATAATAAAGTAAAAGAGTAAAAAACAAAAAAGAAAACAGAGCAATGGAACAGATTAGAGCCCAGAATTAAATCCCCACATATACAGTGAACTAATATTCAAAAGGAGAACTAAGAACACCAAATGGATAGTCTCTTCAACAAGTGGTAATGGGAAAACTGGATAACCACCTGCAGAACAATGAATTGGGACTCCTGTTATACTCACAAAAACTAACTAGAAACTGATGGAAGACTTAAACACAAGACACCATACCAGGGGTGCCTAGGTGGCTCAGCTGGTTAAGCATCTGACTTTGGCTCAGATCATTATCTCACAGTTAGTGAGTTCAAGCCCCACACCAGCTCTCCGCTGTCAGCACAAAGCCTTCTTTGGATCCTCTGTCCCCTTTTCTCTCCCCCTCCCCTGCTCATGCTCTCTCTCTCAAAAAATAAATAAACTTAAAAAAAAAACCCCAACTCATCCAGGCCTGAAAATAACTTAAAAAAAAAAAAAAGATATCATACCATAAGACTCCTAGAAGAAAACATAGAGAAGTCCCACAACATTGGTCTAACAATGATTTTTTTGGATATGACACCAACAGCAAAGGCAATAAGCAAAAATCAGTAAGTAAGTGGGACCACAGAGAACTTAAAAGCTTCAGCACAGCAAAAGAAATAATCAACAAAATGAAAAGCAACCTACAGAATGGGAGAAAATATTTGCAAGTCATATATTTATTGGATGGGGTTTAATATCCAAAATATGTAAAGAATACTACTCAATAGCAAAAAAACTCCAAACAATCCAAATAAAAAGTGGGCAGAGGAACTATACAGACATTTTTCAAAAGAAGGCATCCAAATGGCTAACAGGTACATGAAAACATGCTCAACATCACTACTTATCAGGGAAAGGCAAATCAAAACCACAACATATCACTTCACACCTGTTAGAATGGTTATCATCAAGAAGGGATAACAAGAGTGGGTGAGGAGGTGAAGAAAGGGAGCCCTTGTATATTGCTGATGGCAATGTAAATTTGTTCAGCTACTATGGAAAACAAAATGCAGTTTCCTCAAAAAATTAAAAATATAACTATCATGGGGTGCCTGGGTGACTCAGTCAGCTGAGTGTCCAACTCTTGATTTTCGCTCAGATCATGATCTCACAGTCAGGGATCAAGCCCTGTGTCAGGCTCAGAGCAGAGCATGGAGTCTGCTTGAGATTCTCTCTCTCTCTCCTGCTCTCTCTACTCCTCCTCTCTCTCACACACAAAATAAAGAAATAAAATTTAAAAATTAAAAAAAAAAATAGGGGCCCCTGGGTGGCTCAGTCAGTTAAGCGACTGAGTTGGCTCAGGTCATGATGTCACGGTTCATGAGTTTGAGCCCTGCATCAGGCTCTCTGCTGTCAGCACAGAGCCCACTTCGGATCCTCTCTCTCCCTCTTTCTCTGCCCCTCCCCCACTAGTGCATGCACACACTCTCTCCCTCTCTCAAAAATTAATAAACACTTATAAACAGACTAGTAAGTAAAAATAAAACTATCACATGACCCCAAAATTCCACTTTGGGGTATATACTCAAAGGTAATGAAAATAGTATATGGGAGAGATGTACACTCCCATTTTTATTACACCATTATTCACAATAGCCAAGGTATGGAAACAACCCAAGTGCTCTTCAACAATGAATCGACAAAGAAGATGTGATACACACACACACATGCACACACATGAATGTTATTCAGCCATGAGAAAGAAGGAAATCCTGCCATTTGCAACAATGTGGATGGACTATGAAGATTTTATACTAAAGAGATAAAACAGAGAAAGATAAATACTGTATGATATCACTTCCATGTGAAATCTAAAAAAAAACAAAAACCCCCAAAACCAAAAATCATAAGAACAGAGAGTAAAATAGTGGTTACCAAGAGCTAGGAGATGGGGTATAAGAGGTATATTGTGTAAGAGTACAAAGTTGCAACTAGTAGATAAATAAATCTTGGAGATCTGGTGCACAGCATAGTGATTATGAACAACAATGCTGTATTATAAACATCGAACTTGTTAAGAGATGAGATCTTAATTAGTCCCACCACACACACAAAAATTATAATTATGTAATGTGATAGAGGTGCTAGCAATGCTACAATGGCAACTATACTGCAATATATGAATACACCAAATCAACATGTTATGTACCCTAAGCTTATACAATGTTATATAACAACTATACTTCAATTAACAAAAGAAAAAAACTGAATTCATAGTTTAAAATATTCCAAGAAAGAAAATTCTAGCCTAGATGGTTTTGTGGTTGTAATTTACCAGATACTTAAAGGATATATATAATGTTAATTCTGCACAATCTCTAGCAAAAAAAAAAAAAAAAAAAAAACAGAAGGGCAAATGTTCCAACTCATTTTATAAAGCTAGCATTACTCGGAAAGTAAAACCAGACAAAGGCAATACCCAAAAAAGTATAGACCAATGTTTCTTATTAATATAGACACAAATCTGCTAAACAAAAAGTTAGAAATCAAAGACAGCAATATAGAGTGCATCAAAGCAAATTGGTTTTAATCTCAGGGATGCAACACTGGTTTAATATATGGAAACTAATTAATGTAATACACCATAGTAACAAACCAAAAAAATATGATCATATCCATTAATGCAGAGAAAAAAAAACATTTGACAAAATTTAATGTCTATTCATGATTGAAACTCTCAGCAAGCTAGAACAGAAATGACCTTTCATAAACTGATAGAGGACCTATCTCATGCATGGTAAGAGACTGAATGAATGCCTTCTGTTCCAGATTAGGAACAATACAATGATATGTATTCAATGTCATATTCAATGTCATACCAGAAGTCCTAGCCAGTGACATAAGAAAAAAAAAAAAAACAGTTAAATTAAAAAGAAGAAGGAAAGGCATCAAAATGGAAATGATGTCAGACGTTTAACCGACTGAGCCACCCAGGTGCCCCTGTAAATCCATTTTTAAAGGGTAGTGTTGTATTGGGGTAAAAATAAACAAAACAGATTAGAGATTAGAATACATAAGTGTACTTATATATAGTCAAATGATTTTTGACCAAAGTGCAAAAGCAATTCAAATATAGAAAAAATAGTTTTTTCTCAACAAATGGTGTTGGAACAATTGGACATCAAATGCAAAACAAAAAAGAATGAAAAATCTTATCATAAGCCTTACAGAAGAATTAACTCAAAATGGATCGTATGTCTAGGGGCGTATCGAGCCCCACAAGGGGCTCCATGCTGGGAATGAGGCCTGCTTGGGATTCTCTCTCCAGCTCTCTCTGCCCCTCTCCTGTTCGCTCTCTCTCTCTCTCAAGATTAATAAATAAACATTAAAAAAATGGGTCATATGTCTAAATTAAAATGTAAAACTTGAGGTGCCTGGGTGGTTCAGTTGGTTAAGCCTCCAATTCTTGATATAGGCTCGTCACAATCTTGTGGTTATGAGATCGAGCCCCTCCTTGGGCAGGCCCTCTCTCTCTGCCCCTCCCTGCTCACTCACTCTTTCTCTCAAAATAAATAAACTTCAAAAAATAAAAATAAAATAAAATGTAAAACTGTAAAACTTTTTTTTTTAGTTTTTTTTTTTTTAACATTTATTTATTTTTGAGACAGAGAGAGACAGAGCATGAACGGGGGAGGGTCAGAGAGAGGGAGACACAGAATCTGAAACAGGTTCCAGGCTCTGAGCTGTCAGCACAGAGCCCGACGTGGGGCTCGAACCCATGGACCATGAGATCATGACCTGAGCCGAAGTCAGCCGCTCAACCGACTGAGCCACCCAGGCGCCCCAAAACTTTAAAACTTTTAGAAGAAAACAGAAAAGAACTTCCTGACCTTATGTTAGGCAAAGAGTTCTCAGATAATCATACACAAAACTCTCTGAACAATTAAAATGGGTACATTTTATTATATTTAAATTATACCTCAATAAAGTTGATTTTTCACAAAGCATACACAGAATGTGGCTGGGGGGAAAAAATGCAAAAAAGCAGTGGGTCTCTCAACCTTCCCAGCAAGATGACTGTCACAATATCACTCTGGCAGGATACAGGGTATCTATCATCTAGAGAAACCTAAGTCAAAACTGACTTGGGGATAAGAGGCTAAGCAGCTGGCAGATGAAAACAGGGATTAAATCACCTTCCCATCCCTTTTCAAATGATGGACTCAGATGTTATAATCAACTTTTTAGGTCATATTAAAATTTTTTAAGTTTATTTATTTTGAGAGAAAGAAAGAGCTTGGGCACAAGCTGGGGAGGGACAGAGGGAGAGGGAGAGAGAGCGAGAATACCAAGCAGGCTCCGCACTGTCAGTGCAGAGCCTGATGAGGGGCTTGAAACCACGAATCCTGAGATCATGACCTGAGCTGAAACCAAGAGTTGGAAGCTTAACTGACTGAGCCACCCAGGTGCCCCAGGTCATGTTAAATTTGAAAGGACAGTCAATGATCACAAAATAATTCAGGGACACCTTGAACATGAAAACTAGATCTATAATGCCAGGACCAGAAGAAACTTTACAAATAAACACTACACTGAAAGCCAACAGCAAATACTGCAGCAATGAAGCAATGAAAATAATCATGTCTTATACAGAAATATATTTTTGGAAATCATCAATTTATTTTTAATTTTTTAATGTTTATTTATTTTTGAGAAAGAGAGAGAGAGAGAGAGAGAATGGGGGAGGGGCAGAGAGAGATGGAGACATAGAATCCAAAGCAGGCTCCAGGCTCCGAGCTGTCAGCACACAGCCTGATGCAGGGCTCAAATTCACAAATGACCTGAGCCAAAGTCAAACACTTAACCGACTGAGCCACCCAGGCAACCCAAAATCATCAATTTGAAAGAAGGTTATAGGGTGAGGGGATGGGTTAAATGGGTGATAGGTATTAAGCAGGGCACTTGTGATGAGGGCTGGGTGTTGAATCACTGAATTTGACACCTAAAACTAATATTACACTGTATGTTAACTAACTGGAAATGAAATAAAAACTTGAAAAAGAAAAAAAAAAGAAATAAATAAAAGGTTTAAAAAAAAAAGAAGAAAAAAGTTGAGTAAATTTCCCAAAATTCAGAAAAGTACAGAGTTAGAAAAGTAGGTAAAAGCAATCTATTCAAAGCCCCCACCTCTCCCCAGCCACACTTACAGACAAAACTCACAGGTGCAGCATTTGGCCTTAGCTCTGTTTTTCTAGGTCATGGGGGCCCTACGTTCTCAGAGAATGTATTCTTCTCTAGCCTGATCACAACCCACATCCCAGCCCCTTGAAAACCTGCCACCTCCTGTTCTATCTAGCCAGGAGTCGACCCCCTCCCCACACCCACCTTCCATAGGCCCACCTACAACCCTCTCAACATACTTCAGAACCCTTTAAAAGGCCCAGCTTGACAGAAACTTGGGGCTGACATTTGTCTAGATGTCTGGCCCTTCTCCTCTCTTGGACAGTGAATAAATTCTGTCTTGCTTTTTGCTCCACTCTGTGCAATTCTTGCCACCCTTGTCACCAGCCACCCTAACAGTAGGGGGGAGATTAGAAAATAAGAGCATAGGAGTCCCTGGCATGCTCAGTAGAGCATGCGACTCTTGATCTCAGGGTTATGAGTTCAAGCCCCACAATGGGTGTAGAGATTACTAAAAATAATAAATAAACTTTAAAAAGAAAAAAGAAAAGAAGAGGATAAATACAAAATGCTTCAAAATTATCTAAAAATAGTTCTCTTTAATTCTGGGTATATTTGGAATTTTTTTTATAATAAATAATAAAGACAACCAGAATGAGAATAAAATTACAGAAAATACTGAAGAACTAAAACCAGAAAATTTCCTAAAACTATACGTTGTGAGTCTCCATATTAAAAAACACACAAGTGTCCAAAAACAGTTTTTTTAAAAAGACCCACACTAATGCATATCATTATTAAATTTCTTAATTCTGGGGATAAGGAGATCATCCTAAATACAAAGAGGGAAAAACCTATCCTATACAAAAGTACAAGTATCCAAAGGTCACAAACTTCCCAGGATAGACACCGTGTTTATGTTAAGCTATTTAGTACAATGCATTCAAAATTCTGAGGGAAAACAATTTTAACTTAAAAGTGTAAATCTAGCCAAATTATTCATCGACTGAGAAGATAAAACAAAGACTTTTTATACATTCAGAGGCCCAAATACTTTATCCAGGATATTACTGGAGGATGTATTCCACAAAAATGAGGTGCAGTTGACCCTTGAACAATGTGGGGGTTAGGGGTGTTGGCCTCACATAGCCAGAAGTCCTCTGTAACTTTTGACTCCCCCAAAACTTAACTACTAATAGCCAACTGTTGACCATATCTTATTGATAACATAAGTAGTTGATTAACATTTATTTGGTATATTATATACTGTATTCTTACAATAAGGTAAACTGAAGAAAATATTAAGAAAATCATAAGGAAAATACATTTACAGTACTCTAATGTATATATATTTTTTAAATCCACATATAAGTGGACTCATGCAGTTCAAATCAGTGTTGTTCAAGGGTCAATTTTAGTAGCTCAAGAGAAAGGAAGAGATGACATCAAGGACAGAAGAAATACTACACAGGAGAGAAATGCAGGAAAATACCCAAGAGGGATGATAAGATAATATCCTAGGATGACAGCTAACTAACAAGTATAAAGAAAAGCAAGTTTAGAATGTAGTAGGAAAAAAACTTGAGAAATGTCTTCAGGAAAAAAAAAAAAAACAACTGAACTACTAGTTTTCCTGTTGCATTTGACTACATAACTCTTCTCAAGACTAGTGAGAGGATGTGTAGTGAAGAATTAACTTTACCTAAAGCCTTTGTCTGGGCTCCCAGAAGGTAACCTCTAAACCTTTAGAATTTATCAAATGATAGGAGTGTTCTGTTCATGGAAGCCCCCTCAGGCCACATCTGATGCATTATGATAATGAGGTGACTTATGGTGGACCCCTCAATAGTGTATGCTAAGGAGGGGCACCTGGGTGGCTCAGTTGGTTAAGCGTCCAACTCTTGGTTTCAGCCCAGGTCATGATCTCACGGTTCATGGGATTGAGCCCTGCCTCGGGCTCTGTGCTGACAGTGTGAAGCCTGCTTAGGATTTATTCTGTCTCCCTCTCTCTTCCTCCCCCACCCCCCCCACTTGCTCTCTCTCTCAAATAAATAAACATTAAAAAAAGAGTTTACGCTAAGGAGATGACTCAGCGTGGGGACTGGCCACCCCAGAAAGACCCAACTGTGTGATTAGACATTCAGGGCTTTGAGCCATACTACAGCCTAACCTCTAGGGAGTGGAGGAGGGCTGAAAATTGAGTTCATTCACATTGCCAATGATTCAATAAATCATGCCAATGTGATGAAGCATTGATAAAAACTCTGGACATAGAAGCTTGGGTGAGCTTCCTGGATTGGCAATACTCCATGCACGTATTGCCACTCATTGATACTGGGAGGGTAATACACCCACGGAGACATGGAAGCTTTGACATTTGGGACCTTCTAAGTCCCAGATTTTGCTCTTTTGGCTGGTTCTGATTTGTATCCTTTTGCTATAATAAAACTGCAATAACAAGTACAGTGTTTTCCCAAGTTCCCTGAGTTATCAAAATTGAGGGCATCCAAGGGACCTGAAAATTTGTAGCCAGCTGGTCTGAAGTGAGGGTGGCCATGGAACCCCTAAACTTGCAGTTGATGTAGGTCTTGGGCAGACTTGGAAGTCTGGAGGGCTGTGCCTTTAACCTTAAGTTCAGTCCCCCACTTCAGGGCCTTTGTATTAGCTGTCTCTTCTGCCTAGAATGGTCTTCTCCCAAATTTCCATGTTTCTCTCCCTTCTCCCCCTTCAAATCTTTGCCAGATTTGACCTTCACAGTGAGATCATACCTGACAACTCTATTTAAAGTTGCATCTGTCCTCTCATTATTGCTTTCTCTGCTTCATTGTTTTCTATACTATTTATTACCATCTGATTTCATATATATATATATATGAGTTTATATATTTGATTACTGTCTCTTTCCACCCTCTACTATCTGACAACACTACATAGAAATCCCCTTGAAGATGGGGACTTCTGGTTTTTTTACTGATATATCTTGAGTGCCTATTGTACAATTAGCACTTGATATCTATTTGTTGATGCATCTTGAGTGCCTATATAATTAGCACTTGATATCTATTTGTTGAATAAAAGTGCCTATTGTATAATAGCACTCCATATCTATTTGTTGATATCTATTTGCTGAATATTCTACTTTATAGAATATAAAACAGGCAGTTTCGTTTATCTTCTTGTAGGACTATAAATTGGGCTAACATTTTTGAACAGCAAGTCACCTCTTTCTATAAAAATTATGAATACAGGGGCGCCTGGGTGGCTCAGTCGGTTGAGTGTCCGACTTTGGCTTGGGTCATGATCTCGCAGTCTGTGGGTTTGAGCCCCGTGTCACGCTCTGTGCTAACAGCTCAGAGCCTGGAGCCTGTTTCCAATCCTGTGTCTCCCTCTCTCTCTGCCCCTCCCCCAGTCCCACTTTGTCTCACTCTGTCTCTCAAAAATAAATAAATATAAAAAAAATTTAAAAAAATTATGAATACATTTAACCTCTGGCTCAGCACTTCCAATTTTGGGATTTACCATAAATAAACTAGCACATACATGCAAATCTATCTATACAAGTGTGTAGTAAAGAGTGTAGTAAAGCATCAGCATGCTTGGGATGCTCAAACCTTACATGTTTCAAAAAAAAAAAAAAAAAAAAAAAAGGACTGGTCTGTGACTAGCTCTTGGGAGACAGCCTCTAGCCCTTGGAATATCCTGCCTAATAAGGGTGTCTTTGAATCTCAGAAACCTAAAGCTACATCAGATATTTTATGTTAACAATGTGATTTATGGTGAATACCTGTTTTTTGCATGCCTGGAGTTTTGAGCTATGTTGCATCAGTTTGACCTCTGGGAGGGAGGTGGGGGGAGGCTAGAGACTGAAGAGCTAAGGTCATTCATTGTGAGTGCTCATACCTATGTGACCAACCCCCAATAAAAACTCTGGACACCAAGGCTCAAGTACGTTATTCTAGTTGGCAACACGTTATCCTAGTTGGCAACAACATGTGCTGTCTGTTACACACCATTTCTGGGAGAATTAAGTGTTCTCTGTGCAGTTCCACTGGGAGAGAACAACCAGAAGCTTATGCCTATTCTCTCCAGACTCTACCCTATGCTCATTTTTCCTTTGCTGGTTTTAATTTGTATCCTTTCACTGTAATAAATCATAACCACGAATATAACAGCTTTTCTGGGTCTTGTAATGCCTTCACTGAATCATCAAACTTTAGGGTAATCTTGGGAACCCTCAAAACAACCAGGATATCTATTACAAATATGTTACCATAAGCTTGGAAATAATCTAATGGTGCTGGGAAAACTGGATATTCACATGCAAAATAATGAAGTTAGACCCTTACTTTACACCACATAAAAAAATTAACTGAAAAGGGATATAAGACCTAAACAAAAGAACTAAAACTATAAAATTATTAAAAGAAAATATGAGGGAAAATCTTCATGACACTGAATTTGGCAATGATTTCCTCAACATGACACTAAAAGCATAGGCAACAAAACAAACAAATTGGACTTCCTCAAAATTAAAAACTTTTGTGCAAAAAAGGATACTATAAACAGGGTGAAAAGGTAATCTACAGAATGGGAGAAAATATTTGTGAATCATGTATCTGATCAAAATGTATAAAGAACTATAATTCAATACAATAAAACAAACAACTCAATTAAAAAATGAGTACACAAAAAGATGCTTAACATTATTAGTCATCAAAGAAATGCAAACCGAAACTACAATGAGACACCCTTCACACCCATTAGGATGGCTGTTATCTAAAGAAAAAAACCCAGAATATAACAAGAGTCGGTGAGGATATGGAGAAATTGGAATCCTTGCGCACTGCCAGAAGGAATATAAAATGATGCAGCCATTGAGGAGAACAGTATGGCAGTTCCTCAAAAAATTAAACACTTAGTTATCATACGATCCAGTATTTCCACTTCTAGGTATACACACAAAAGAACTGAAAGCAGGGTTTCAAAAACTTATCTGTACATCCATGTTCACTGAAGCATTATTCCCAATAACCAAAAGATGAAAACAACTCAAATGTCCTTCAACAGATAAGTGGATAAACAAAATGTGATATGAACGTACAATGAAATATTATTCAGCCTTCAAAATGAATGAAATTCTGATACAGACTACAAGAATGAACCATTAAAATATTATATGCCAAGTTAAATAATCCAGACACAAAAAAATATTGTATGGTTTCATTTACATGAGCAGAACCTATAGTCAAATTCATAGAGACAGAAAGTAGCAGAGTGGTTACAAGGGGATGAAGGGAAGGTAGATGGCTGATTATTGTTTAATGGGTACAGAGTTTAAGTTTAGGGTGATGAAAGATTTCTGGGGATGGATAGTGGTGATGTTAATACAATAATGTGAATGTACTAATGCCACTGAACTGTACATTTAAAAATGGTTGATGGGAATGCAAGCTGGCACAGCCATTCTGGAAAACAGCATGGAGGTTCCTCAAAAAACTAAAAATAGAACTACCTTACGACCCAGCAACTGCACTACTAGGCATTTATCCACGGGATACAGGTGTGCTGTTTCGAAGGGACACATGCACCCCAATGTTTATAGCAGCAATATCAACAATAGCCAAAGTATGGAAAGAGCCCAAATGTCCATCGATGGATGAATGGATAAAGAAGATGTGGTATATACATATATATAATGGAGTATTACTCGGCAATCAAAAAGAATGAAATCTTGCCATTTGCAACTACGTGCATGGAACTGGAGGGTATTATGCTAAGTGAAATGAGTCAGTCAGAGAAAGACAAAAATCACATGACTTCACTTTAAGAGACAAAACAGATGAACATAAGGGAAGGGAAACAAAAATAATATAAAAACAGGGAGGGGGACAAAACAGAAGAGACTCATAAAAATAGAGAACAAAGTGAGGGTTACTGGAGGGGTTGGGGGGAGGGGAGATGGGCTGAATGGGTAAGGAGCATTAAGGAATCTACTCCTGAAATCATTGTTTCACTATATGCTAACTAATTTGGATGTAAATTAAAAAAAATAAAAAATTAAATTTAAAAAAATTAAAAAAAATAAAAATGGTTGAAATGGTAAATTTCATGTATAATTTGCCACAATTAAAAAAAAAAAAAGATAGTCCTAGAATGGAAATTTGATGCTCATGAGCCAGTAAATATTGCCAAAGCTATTATATGGATATGGTTGCTGAAAAACAAAACAAAACAAAGTACACATAAGAGGAGATGGTCAATGACAGAATCCTAACTTTAAAAAGGCAAGTGGAAAGGGGTACCTAGGTGGCTCAGTCAGTTAAGCGTCAGACTTTGGCTCAGGTCACGATCTCCCAGTTTGTGAGTTTGAGCTCCACAGGGGGCTCAGTGCTGACAGCTCAGAGCCTGGAACCTGCTTCAGATTCTGTGTCTCCTCTCTCTGCCCTCTGCTGCTCAAGGTCTGTCTCTTTCTCTCTCAAACGTTAAAAAAATTTTTTTTCATATAAAAAAATAAAAAAGACAAGTGGAAAAACAATTCATGGATGTTTTTGTTGCTGTTGTTATTTGTTTTAGTGATCAGAGGATTAGAATTAGAAAAATGAAACAGTGGTCTCAAGGAAGCCAAGGAAATTGTCAAGAATGCAGTTGTGATGTTTTTGGAAAGAATGTGAAGAAGTCAACTCTTCTTTCTCATGTAAAGGTGACAATAAATGAAGCTTATGTATAGAGTATGTCCCAGGGCACCTGGGTTGCTCAGTTGGTTGAATGTCTGTCTCTTGATTTTGGCTCGGGTCATGATCTCATGGTTCATGGAATTGAGCCCTGCATCAGGCTCTGCGCGGACAGTGTGGTGCCTGCTTGGGATTCTCTCCCTTTTTCTCTCTGCCCCTCCCCTGCTCATGAGCACGCTCTCTCTCAAAATAAATAAACATCTTTTTAAGTAAATAAAAAATAAAGAGTATGTCCCAGTGAAAAATTACTCCTTTCTTTGTCGCTACCCACCCTCTTGCCACCAATGGCTGCCACAGAAATCACTTTTACTAGTTTCTTTTGCAAATTTCAGTTCTTCATGCAAACACAAATATTTATTCATATGCACTCCTCCCCTTTGTTATACAAAAAGCAGAATATTATAAGGTTCTGCATCTTCTTTTTGTTTTTATTTAATATATTTCGGAGGCTTTTTGTATCAGGCCATAGACGGTGTTCTCAGTTTTCTCTCCAATTACATAGTGTTGCACTATGTTCAATGGCTTACTTATGGCTAATTATCAATATTTTGCATTGTGAAGACTGTTATATGTATAATATTGGATATACATCATCATAACTGTAGGATAAAATCCCAGAGGGGATTGCTCAGTGAAAGTTAAATGCAATTGGAATTTTGAAAGATGTTGCCAAATTGTCTTTCAAAAAGTTTATAACAGGGGCGCCTGGGTGGCTCGGTCGGTTAAGCGTCTGACTTCGGCTCAGGTCATGATCTCACAGTCTGTGAGTTCGAGCCCCGCGTCGGGCTCTGTGCTGACTGCTCAGAGCCTGGAGCCTGTTTCAGATTCTGTGTCTCCCTCTCTCTCTGCCCCTCCCCTGTTCATGCTCTGTCTCAAAAATAAATGTTAAAAAAAAAATTTAAAAAAAAAAGAAAAAAGTTTATAACAATCTGCAGTCCCTCTAACAATAAAGGTTTTCATCTTTGGGGAATTTTTGCCATTCTAGTCCATAAGAATAAATATCTCCATATATGTCTAATGGAATTTATCTGATTGTGAATGAGGTTGGGCGTATTTTCACATATTTGAGAACATGGGACTATGTTCTATGTTTTGTTTGTTAATCTCTTTCTCCATTCTTATTGGGTTGTTAGTCTTTCTTTAAATCTTTTTTTTTTTTTTTTTTTTTTTTTGGTGCTCCTTATACATTAGGGAGCTTAGTCATTTGTTTGTAACACAAAATGCAAATATGTTTCCAGTTTGTCACTTTAACTTTTTTTTCATGTAGTAGGGATAATTAATCTTCTATGTTTTGATTTTTAGTTTTTGAAGTTTAGAAAGGCTTTCCCTCCTCCATGGTATAAAGTAATTCACTCAAATTTTCAGTCTTTGTAATTTAAGTTTTTTGTTTCAATTTTAAATTTTGACCCATTTGGAATTAATTCTGGATTCAGTACATGGCATAATCCATCCTCTTCTTTCTAGAAAGTCTATCAAATTGTCCCTATTACCTTTATTGAAAAGTCCATCTTTTTCCCAACTGATTTGAGATGCCCCATTCACCATACACTAGAATCCTTCATTTAGTTCTATTTTTGGATTCTCTATTTTGTTCCACTGGTCTGTCCATTCAGATGACAATCCCGTATTATTTAAATTTTGAAGTTTTAGCATATGTTTTTTTTTTTTAAACATTTATTTTATTTTTGAGACAGAGAGAGACAGAGCATGAATGGGGGAGGGTCAGAGAGAGGGAGACACAGAATCTGAAACAGGCTCCAGGCTCTGAGCTGTCAGCACAGAGCCCGACACGGGGCTCGAACTCACGGACCGCGAGATCATGACCTGAGCCGAAGTCGGCCGCTTAAACGACTGAGCCACCCAGGCGCTTCTTAGCATATGTTTTAAGACTAGCCCCATATGCCCCACACCGCTTTTTTTCTTCCAATTAGACTGTTCTTGCCTTTGTTTTTACATTTGAACTTTTTTTTTTAATGTTATTTTTGAGAGAGAGAGACAGAGACAGAGAGACAGAGACAGAGTACAAGTGGTACGGGGCAGAGAGAGAGAGAGAGGAGACACAGAATCCGAAGCAGGCTCCAGGCTCTGAGCTATCTGTCCACATAAAGCCTGATGTGGGGCTCAAACCCACGAACGTTGAAATCATGACCTGAGCTGAAGTCAGACGCTTAACCAATGAGCCACCCAGGCACCCTGACCTTTATTTTTTAAATACTTATTTAAGTAATCTCTACACCCAACATGGGGCTCAAACTAATGACCCTGAGATCAAGAGTTACATGCTCTTCCAAATGAGCCAGTCAGGTGCCCCTCCATTTGAACTTTAAAATAACCCCTACCTATCTAGAGAAAGATATTATTTTCAATGGGATCATGTTACATTCATAAATTAATTTAAATGACATTTTTATAATAAAGGATTTCTATTCAAGAATAAGGTATAATTTTTCATTTAAGTCTTTTTTTGTGTATCCTCATAGGGTTTTAAACTTTTTCTTAAATAGGATTTATTTTTTGCTAAGATTATCCTGAAGAATTTTATCCTATTCTAAGTTTTTGTTTGTATATATAAAACTTACAGGAATTTTAGACCCAACTACCTTACATTCTCCTTTTTATTTAAAATTATGTTGGGTGCCTGGCCGGTTTAGTCAGTGGACTATACAACTCTTGATCTCTGGGTTGTGAGTTTGTGCCCATGTTGGGTGTAGATTACTTAAAAATAAAATGTTTACAGGCGCCTGGGTGTCTCAGTTGGTTAAGCACCTGACTCTTGATTTCACATCAGGTCATGCTCTCATGGTTAGTAAGATCCAGTCCGGCAGGGGGCTCTGCGCTGACAGCACTTAGCCTGTTTGGGATTCTCTCTCTCCCTTCCCCACTGTTTCTCTCAAAACTATAAACAAACAAACAAATATTTAAAAGGCAAAACAAAAAATAATGTTAAAAGTAACTGTAGTAACATACCTGGATAAAGCATCTTTGCAATTAGGAACAATCTATTTTTACACCTAATAAAATCCACCTGGTCTGAGGGTAAGCGGAGGGAATTACTAAATTAGTTTGTCTGAGTAGGCTCCTTAAGGACCTATAAACTTATATTCCTTGATCTCTCTAAGCCAAGTTTTTCTCTTCATAAAATGGGAATGACACTAATTTACTTCTCTGCTATTGCAATGGTCCACACTACCTTCATGCTTTATTTCTTAGCCCAGGATTTCACAAATCAGCTCCTTTAGACCTACATCCCATCACAAGGACATTAAAAGAACACAGAAGACTGAACTGCTATGTCTCCAAGGTCTGTACTTTAAGTGGAGCAAGCAGTTCATTTAAAAAACAAAAACAAAAACAACAGGGACGCCTGGGTGGCTGAGTCTCTTAAGGGTCCACTTCAGCTCAGGTCATAAACTCCCCGTCCATGGGTTTGGCCCCAAGCAGTCTTCTGTGCTGACAGCTCAGAGCCTGGAGCTTGCTTCGGATTCTAGGTGTATGTCTCTCTTTCTGCCCCTCCCCCAAATGAATAAACGTTAAAAAAAAATTTAAAAATAAATAAAAAAAGTCCTTTTCAAATACTTTCTCTTTTAAGAGAACAATGCTAATTTTATTTCAATTCCATAACAATGCTACTGGTTTTACCCAAAAGTCAGGCTTTAACTCACTTACCAGCTCAATTATGTAAACTTTCTCCCACCAAAATACTTAAAAAAACAGGGGTGCCTGAGTGGTTCAGTCGGTTGAGCGTCCGGATTCGGCTCAGGTCATGAGTTCGAGCCCCGCGTGGGGCCCCGTGCTGACCGTTCGGAGCCTGGAGCCTGGAGCCTGTTTCAGATTCTGTCTCCCTCTCTCTCTGCCCCTCCCCCACTCATGCTCTGTCTCTCTCTCTCTCTCTCTCTCTCTGTCAAAAATAAATAAACATTAAAAAATATTTTAAAGAAAAAACACATTCCAGGAAAATCTATCCTCGTTACTGTTTTATTATTGTGGCTCAGAGATTATCTCCAAGATACAATCCCAGTCATACAATGATATTTATTTAAATTACCAATTACAGACCCAGACACAAAATCCTGAGTACTGTTTCTCTCTCTCCCCACGACCCCCCAACACCTTAAATCACACACACCTGGAATCCCATTACTTGCTTCCCGCAAAGGCTGACTCACCACCCCATCACTCTCCTCAGGCCCTGACTTTCACACACAAATCAATAGCACAGAATAATACCAGCCCCCTTTGCAACGTCGCAAACCCCTCCCTTTTGGCGTTTCCAAACCCGTTTCACGTTTAGCAATTCCTCCCCTTGGACCTCCCCAATCCCGTTGCAGGTTTCCAGTCTCCTCCCTTTCGGTCACCCTAGCTTTAAGTCTCAGAAGCTCAGATCCCACAACTCGTTTGCACAGAGGATCCCCACGCCAAACTCCCGCCTGAACAAAGGCCGAAAAAGCGACCAAAGAAGTCTGCGCACTCCTTGGGCGCAATGACCCTCCCAAGAAGTCTCTGGAGGCGCGAGCAGTGAAGAATCAAGACGAATTTCAAAGGGTCCATCCAACGCTCTCCCTGCTCCGAACTACATTTCCCAGAAGGCTCAATGGTGCGAATTATCTTACCTAAACCAAACTAGCCCTCCTCTTCCTGAGTCCGTACAACTCCTGAGAATAGGAGGGTGGGCCAGAGAAGGAACCCCATTTCAAACACGTCAGAGTAGCTTTTTTTTTTTTTTTCCAATTTATTTTTGGGACAGAGAGAGACAGAGCATGAACGGGGGAGGGGCAGAGAGAGAGGGAGACACAGAATCGGAAACAGGCTCCAGGCTCCGAGCCATCAGCCCAGAGCCCGACGCGGGGCTCGAACTCACGGACCGCGAGATCGTGACCTGGCTGAAGTCGGACGCTTAACCGACTGCGCCACCCAGGCGCCCCTCGTCAGAGTAGCTTTTGGAAGCCACTGCCTAAGGCCGTGCCAGCCTTTGTGAGGCCTCCGGTGCGCGGTTCCATGAGGGGGCGCAATCCTTTAGGCAGGGCCTCAGCTAACCCCTGACAGAAATTCTGGCGACCGGGAGCCATCTTGCCTGCCACAGGTAAGTTTCTGACTACATTTCCCAGAGGACTCCTCGGCATCGTTGTGATTCTCGTGTGAATTCAGCCTCCAAGTCACGCGCTGGCGGTACCCTCAGGTCTGCACCCCACAACTGTTGCAGCGCTGTGGAGGGTACCGCTGATTTGGAAGCTTGGAAGGCCCGGGGTGAGGCTCCCTAGGAGAGGGCGGGGCCGGAGGCTCGGCTCTGTACGGCGGAGGAGGTAAGATTGAAGTTGTGTGATTGTGTCTGGCTGGTAGTATGTAGTGAATGACCGTGTGGTTGTAACTAGCTGTTCCTGTGGTGTGTGCTTCCAGTGTGCAGCACGGTCTGGGAGCTCGTGACTGTTCTGGTGTGATTGGATGTGACTCGGTGGTGTTTGTGTGTGTGAGAGAGAAAGGGAGAGAGTGAGTGAGTGATTGGGACCACGTGCGGCATTGTGTGTGAAGGTGTGGGGAGCTTGTGACTCGGTAGATGTAATAATAGTGTTTGTTCCCGTTAGGGCGTGTGATTGTGCGACTCTGTGACTGTGTGCTGCAGAGTACAGTTGGGGGTACTTGTGAATTCTATGTGGTTTTATCTGTGGATAGTGTGATTGTGACTGTGCGACCATCTGCGGGCGTGTGGTGCCTGTGTCAGTGCGGTTGTGACTGAATGTCCTCTTGGTAAATGTGTGGTTGTGCTTATGTGACCGTTGAGGCCCAGGGTGTTGGCCCTGTTGCTTTGGTTATGGGTTACCGCTAGCTGTCTGTCCCCGTGGTGGTCGTGTGATTATGTTTTGGGTGACTGGATAAATATATGAGGTTTTTTCACTTAGGTTGTATACCTACATATTATACTATGGTTTTCCCTCGTTTTAAAACTTTTGCAAATGCTATCATATGATCTTTTGTCTTTTATTTTGCTTATTTGTACAACTATGTTTTAGACAATTGTCATATTAAATATAGTAGTGGTTCATTTGTTTTCTTTGCATTACATCCTTTGAAGTATACCCTTGTTATTCATCCCTCCAATTAATGATGGGTGTTTGAATTGTTTCTAGTTTCCGACTTTATACACAGCGCTGCCACAGCATTCTTTTACAGCGGATACATGTGCATGAGTTTCTCTACCTGACGGTGGAATTGCTGGCTCATATGATATCCTACACTTTACTCAGTAGTACCAAAATAATTACCTAAGTGGGTGTGCACATTTATGCTTGCACAGCAATATTTGAAACTTCTCATTGCTCCATGTTTCTACCAAAACATGATTCTCACAGTTTTAAAAAACATGTTTAGGAGGTAGAGCATAAAGTGCACAAATCCTAAGTATACAGCTGTAACACAATTTCCTAAAGCAACCTAAAGAACATGGCCAGCACCCCAGAAGGTTCCCTCATGCCCCTTCCCAGTTATTTCTCCCACAATCACTGTTCAGAAGTCTATCGCCATTAATTTTACCCATTCTTGAACTTCACATATGAATGGAATTGTATAGCATGTGCTCTTTTATGCCTGGCTTCTTCCACATTATGTCTGAGATTCGTCCAAGTTGTCCACTGTAGTTGTACTTAGTTGTCATTACATGGGGATGTATTGCAATGTATTAATTGCTTACACTGTTGATGGACATTTGATAGTTTACATTTTTTGGCTGTTACAGATTGTATTGCTGCTATGAACATTCTCTGTTTTTGGTGAACATGTAAATGCTTTTCTCTTGGCTAAATATTTAGGAGTGGAATTGCTAGATAATATGGTGGGCATTTGTTTAATAGATTCTACCAATTTCTCATGTGGTTGTACCAATCCATCCAGCAACATATGAGAGTTGCTCCACATTGGCTCTGTTGAGATTGCCAGTCTTTTAATTATTCTGGTGGTTATGTAGTGGAATTTCATCGCAGTTTGTTTTTTTTTTTAAGGTTATTTATTTTGAGAGCGAGAAAGCACAAGTAGGGGAGGGGCAGAGAGAGAGGAGAAAGTGAGAATTCCAAGCAGGCTCTTTGCTGAGGGCACAGAGCCCCCACGCGGGGCTCAAACTCACGAGCTGTGAGATCATGACCTGAGCCGAAGTTGGTTGCTTAACCACCCAGGCACTCCTCATCGCAGTTTTAATTTGTTTCCCTGATGGGTAATGCTGACACAGGTTTATTGGCTATTTGGATATTCTGGTGTGTGTGTGTGTGTGTGTGTGTGTTTTCCAAAGGTTTTATTTTTTTATTTTTTTAATTTATTTTTTGTTTTTAAATCTTTGTTTATTTTTTTTTTTAATTTTTTTTTCAACTTTTTTTTTTTTTTTTAATTTTTTTTTCAACGTTTTTTATTTATTTTTGGGACAGAGAGAGACAGAGCATGAACGGGGGAGGGGCAGAGAGAGAGGGAGACACAGAATCGGAAACAGGCTCCAGGCTCCGAGCCATCAGCCCAGAGCCTGACGCGGGGCTCGAACTCACAGACCGCGAGATCGTGACCTGGCTGAAGTCGGACGCTTAACCGACTGCGCCACCCAGGCGCCCCAAATCTTTGTTTATTTTTGAGACAGAGCATTAGCTGGAAAGAGGCAGAAAGATGAGACAGAATATCCAAAGCAGGCTCTGCACTGACAGCAGTAAGCCAGATTTGGGGCTCTAACTCAGGAACCACAACATCATGACCTGAGCTGAAGTTGGATGCTTTACTGACTGAGCCACCCAGGTGCCCCTTGTATATCCTGTTTTGTTTTTGTTTTTTTTTTTTTAATTTACATCCAAATTAGTTAGCATACAGTGAAACAATGATTTCAGGAGTAGATTCCTTTTTTTTTTTTTTTTAAATGTTCTCTCCTTTTCACTTTTATTTTTTTTTTATTATTTTTTTTTTTTTTATTTATTTTTGGGACAGAGAGAGACAGAGCATGAACGGGGGAGGGACAGAGAGAGAGGGAGACACAGAATCGGAAACAGGCTCCAGGCTCTGAGCCATCAGCCCAGAGCCTGACGCGGGGCTCGAACTCACGGACCGTGAGATCGTGACCTGGCTGAAGTCGGACGCTTAACCGACTGCGCCACCCAGGCGCCCCAGGAGTAGATTCCTTAATGCCCCTTACCCATTTAGCCCATCCCTCCTCCAGTAACCCTCTGGTTGTTCTCCATATTTATGAGTCTCTTCTGTTTTGTCCCCCTCCCTGTTTTTATATTTTGTTTCCCTTCCCTTATGTTCATCTGTTTTGTCTCTTAAAGTCCTCATATGAGTGAAGTCATGTGATTTTTGTCTTTCTGTGACTAATTTCACTTACCATAATACCCTCCAGTTTCATCCATTTAGTTGCAAATGGCAAGATTTCATTCTTTTTGATTGCTGAGTAATACTCCATTGTATATATATACCACATCTTCTTTATCCATTCATCCATCGATGGACATTTGGGCTCTTTCCATACTTTGGCTATTGTTGATAGTGCTGCTATAAACATTGGGGTGCATGTGTCCCTTCGAAACAGCACACCTGTATCCCATGGATAAATACCTACTAGTGCAATTACTGGGTCGTAGGGTATTTCTATGTTTAACTTTTTGAGGAACTTCCATACTGTTTTCCAGAGTGGCTGCACCAGCTTGCATTCCCACCGGCAGTGCAAAAGAGATAGTTCCTCTTTCTCCACATCCTCACCAACATCTGTTTTTGCCTGAGTTGTTAATGTTAGCCATTCTGACAGGTGTAAGATGGTATCTCATTGTGGTTCTGATTTGTATTTCCCTGATGATGAGTGATGTGGAGCATTTTTTCATGTGTCAGTTGGCCATCTGGATATCTTCTTTGGAGAAGTATCTATTCATGTCTTTTGCCCATTTCTTCACTGGATTATTTGTGTTTTGGGTGTTGAGTTTGATAAGTTCGTTATAGATTTTGGATACTAACCCTTTATCTGATATGTCATTTGCAAATATCTTCTCCCATTCTTTTGGTTACCTTTTAGCTTTGCTGATTGTTTCCTTCGCTGTGCAGAAGCTTTTTATTTTGATGAGGTCCCAGTAGTTCTTTTTGCTTTTGTTTCCCTTGCCTCTGGAGACGTGTTGAGTAAGAAGTTGCTGCGGGCAAGATCAAAGAGGTTTTGCCTGCTTTCTCCTTGAGGAATTTGATGGCTTCCTGTCTTACATTTAGGTCTTTCATCCATTTTGAGTTTATTTTTGTGTATGGTGTGAGAAAGTGGTCCAGGTTCATTCTTTGGCATGTCGCTATCCAGTTTTCCCAGCACCACTTGCTGAAGAGACAGTCTTTATTCCATTGGATATTCTTTCCTGCTTTGTCAAAGATTAGTTGGCCATATGTTTGTAGGTCCATTTCTGGGTTCTCTATTCAGTTCCATTGATCTGAGTGTCTGTTCTTGTGCCAGTACCATACTGTCTTGATGATTACAGCTTTGTAGTATAGCTTGAAGTCCGGGATTGTGATGCCTCCTGCTTTGGCTTTCTTTTTCAAGATTGCTTTGGCTGTTTGGGGTCTTTTCGCATTCCATACAAACTTTAGGATTGTTTGTTCTAGCTCTGTGAAGAATGCTGATGTTATTTTGATAGGGATTGCATTGAATATGTAGATTGCTGTGGGTAGTATTGACATTTTAACAATGTTTGTTCTTCCTATCTAGGAGCATGGAATCTTTTTCCATTTTTTTTATGTCTTCTTCAATTTCTGTCATAAGCTTTCTATAGTTTTCAGCATATAGATTTTTCACCTCTTTGGTTAGATTTATTCCTAGGTATTTTATGGTTTTTGGTGCAACTGTAAATGGGATCAATTCCTTGATTTCTGTTTCGTTTGCTTCATTGTTGGTGTATAGGAATGCAACTGATTTCTGTATATTGATTTTTATATCCTGCAACTTTGCTCACTTCATGAATCAGTTCTAGCAGTTTTTTGGTGGAATCTTTAGGGTTTTCCATATACAGTGTCATGTCATCTGCAAAGAGTGAAAGTTTGACCTCCTCCTGGACAATTTGGATGCCTTTTATTTCTTTGTATTGTCCGATTGCAGAGGCTAAGACTTCCAATACTGTGTTGGATAACAGTGGCGAGAGTGGACATCCCTGTCTTGTTACTGACCTTAGGAGGAAAGCTCTCAGTTTTTCCCCAATGAGGGTGGTATCAGTGTTGGGTCTTTCATATATGGCTTTTATGACCTCGAAGTATAATCCTTCTATCCCTACTTTCTTGAGGGTTTTTATCAAGAAAGAATGCTGTATTTTGTCAAATGCTTTCTCTGCACCTATTGAGAGGATCATATGGTTCTTGTCCTTTCTTTTAGTGATGTGATGAATCACGTTAATTGTTTTGCGGATATTGAACCAGCCCTGCATCCCAGGTATAAATCCCACTTGGTCACGGTGAATAATTTTTTTAATGTATTGTTGGATCCGGTTCACTAATGTCTTGTTGAGGATTTTTGCGTCCATGTTCATCAGGGAAATTGGTCTGTAGTTCTCCTTTTTAGTGGGATCTCTGTCTAGTTTGGGAATCAAGGTAATGCTGACTTCATAGAATGAGTTTGGAAGTTTTCCATCCATTTCTGTTTTTTGGAACAGCTTCAAGAGAATAGGTGTTAACTCTTCCATAAATGTTTGGTAGAATTCCCCTGGAAAGCCATCTGGCCCTGGACTCTTGTTTCTTGGGAGGTTTTTTATTACTAATTTGATTTCTTTACTGGTTATGGGTCTGTTCAAATTTTCTATTTCTTCCTGTTTCAGGTTTTTTTTTTTTCAGAGTTTATAGCATTTGGGTTTTATTTATTATTTTTTTTAATATGAAATTTATTGTGAAATTGGTTTGCATGCAACACCCAGTGCTCATCCTAACAGGTGCCCTCCTCAATGCCCATCACCCACTTTCCCCTCCCTCCCCCCCCCCATCAACCCTCAGTTTATTCTCAGTTTTTAAGAGTCTCTTACGGTTTGCCTCTCTCTCTTCCTCAGTTTTGGTAGTATATGTGTTTCTAGGAATTTGTCCATTTCTTCCAGGTTGCCCATTTTATTGGCATATAATTGCTCATAGTATTCTCTTATTATTGTTTTTATTTCTGCTATGTTGGTTGTGATCGCTCCTCTTTCGTTCTTGATTTCATTTTTTGGGGTCCTTTCCTTTTTTCTTTTTGATCAAACTGGCTAGTGGTTTATCAATTTTGTTAATTCTTTCAAAGAATCAGCTTCTGGTTTCATTGATCTGTTCTGCTTTTTTGGTTTTGATAGCATTAATTTCTGCTCTAATCTTTATTATTTCTTGTCTTCCGCTGGTTTTGGGTTTTATTTCCTGTTCTTTTTCCAGCTCTTTAAGGCATAAGGTTCGGTTGTGTATCTGGGATCTTTCTACCCTCTTTAGGAAGGCCTAGATTGCTATATACTTTCCTCTTATGACTGCCTTTGCTGCGTCCCAGAAGTTATCCTGTTTTTTAAAGTGTCTGTTCAGGTCTTTTCACTCACTGCCCTTAAAAATTTTTTGTCTTCATTTAAAGACAACTTTTTATTTTCATATTGTAAATGTAGTTTAAAGAATTCCTATATATTCTTTTTTAAAATTTATTATTTTTTAATTTTTTTAATGCTTATTTATTTTTGAGAGAGAGAGCGAGCACGCGCGAGTCTGGGAGGGACAGAGGGTGAGGAAGATTCAGAATCTGAAGCAGGCTCCAGGCTGTCAGTTGTCAGCACAGAGCCAGATGCAGGGCTTGAACCCACAAATCATGAGATCATGACCTGAGCCAAAGTCCTATGCTTAACTGACTGAGCCACCCAGGCATCCCCTTAAGTGTATTATTTATTTTGAGAGAGAGTGTGCAAGTGGGGGAGGGGCAGAGAGCGATGGAAAGAAAGAAAGAATCCCAAGCAGGCTTCACACAGTCAGCATGGAGCCCAGTGTGGGGCTTAAACCCACGAACTGCAAGATCATGACCTGAGCTGAAGTTGGACACTTAACTGCCTGAGCCACCCAGGCTCCCCGAATTCCTATGTATTCTTCACTCAGGTGCCCATGGTGCAATGATGAAAATCAGGAAATTTACACAGAAATAAGATTTTTGACTAATTTACAAACCTTACTTAAATTTTGCTAATTGTCCTATCAGTGCCCTTTTCTGTTCCAGGACCCAATATAAAATACTTCATTGATTTAGTTGTCTTGTCTCTTCCCATCAGACATAGTTCTTTAGTTCTTTTCATCTTTCATGACCTTGATACTTCTGAAGGGTCCTGGCCAGTTTTCTTGTAGAATGTCTTTCAATTTGGATTTGTCTGCTTTTTCCTCATGGTTAAATTTAGACTATGCATTTTTGGCTAAAAGATCACAGAAATAGTGTTTATGTTCTTCTCAATGTGTCATATAATGATACCAGTATATCTCATTACTGGTAATGTTAACTATGATCACTTGGTTGAGATGGTATCTGCCAGGTTTCTTCCTTGTAAAACTATTTTTCTCTTTTTAGTTAATAAGTATCTTGTGGGGAGATGCTTTAGAGACTATGCAAAACTACTGTTCTCATGGGGGTGCCTGGCTGGCTCAGTCATAAGACCATGTGACTCTGGATCTCAGGGTCATGTGTTTGAGCCCCATGTTAGGGGTAGAGATTACTTAAATAAATAAACTTTAAAAAATACTGTTCTCATCATACTTTCACCCATTGATAATTCTTGTCTGTAACAACTATTACTGTGGTGTGTGCCTAGTGGTGGTTTTCTCTTTCCATCATTCCTTCTATATTTATTAAATTCTGTAAAAAGCTGTCCATTATTCCTCATGTGTTTATTCAATTACTTGTTTATTAACTAATGGATACTTATTTTGTTCTATGAGTTTTAATCCATTGTTATTGTTATATAATTTGTTGCTCAAATTGTCCCAGATTTGGCCATTAGGAACTCCAAATTAGCTCCTGTGTCCTTTCAACATGGCATCATTTTTGAGTACTTTCTTATGCCTATGTATATGTCTTCTCCCATTTTCCTAGCAGGTTTTTAGCCCTTTGTTTTTTATGATTAGTGCTTTTTTCATATCTTGAAAAGAAATCTTTATATTTCCAAGTTCCTGCAGATACTCTATGTTTTCTTATAGATTTAGCATTCATATTTAAGTCTGTTGTCCATCTTGAATTAGTTTTTGTATATGGTATTTCTTTTTTTTTTTTTTCTTTTTTTAACTTTTTTTTTTTTTTTTAACGCTTATTTATTTTTGAGACAGAGAGAGACAGAGCATGAACAGGGGAGGGTCAGAGAGAGAGGGAGACACAGAATCTGAAACAGGCTCCAGGCTCTGAGCTGTCAGCACAGAGCCCGACGCGGGGCTCGAACTCACGGACCGCGAGATCATGACCTGAGCCGAAGTCGGCCGCTTAACCGACTGAGCCACCCAGGCGCCCCTGTATATGGTATTTATTGAAAACACCATCTTTGCACATCTGAAATGCTAGAGGCTTTTATCATAAATCAGGTGGTATATACTGTCATCCTCTTTCTGGACTGTAATTCTATTTTATTTTATTTTATTTTTTATCAATGCCACTGTCTTGAAATCTATAGTATTAGTTCTCCAACCTTGTTTCTTTTCTTTTTTAAGATTGTCTTGGCTGTTGTAAGTCCCTTGGATGTCAGAATCAACTTGTTAATTCTCACCAAAAATGAAAAATCCTTGCTGGGGTTTTATTTGTGAATCTATATGTTAATTTGGGGAGAATTGACATCCTATCAATATTGAATCTTCCAATTAATAAATATAGTATATGTCTACATTTGTTAAGGTCTTTAATTTCTCTCAATGATTTGTTGTAGTTTTCAATGCACATCTTTTATTATATTTGTGCCTGGGTATTTGACATTGTCAGTGGTATTTAATTTTTTTTTTTCCAGTTGTTTATTGCTAGAAGTACAATTTTTTTTTTTTTTTGGTATATTGTCCTTGTATCTAGCATCTACAGAACACCTACTGTAGATGCTATTTATCAAGTTGGAAGTTCTCATTCGCTAAGATTTTTACATTAATGGGGGCTGAATTTAGCAATTGCATTTTCTGTGTCTTTCGAGAGGATATTTTTTTACTATTATTATCAATGTGGTAAATTATCTTAAGTTTCATACCTTGAACCAACCTATCATTCCTGAAATAAATCTTACTTGCCCATAAAGTATTAAACTTTTTTAACAATTTCACTGGGTTAGATCTGCTAATGAACTTCTGCATGTATGTTCATGAGAAATATTGGCCCATAATTTTCATTTTATGTCTTTGTTTTGATATCAGTCTTATATTAGCCTCATAAAATGAATTAAGAAGAATTCCCTGTGTTTTTCTATTCACTATGTGTAAGATTAAAGGTTTTCCTTAAATTTGGAAGAATTCACTGGTGAAGGTATCTGGGCCTGAACTTTTCTTGATAGGAAGATTTTAAACTGTGGAATCAATTTACCTCTTCAGATGTTTCAGGTTTTTTGTCTGTTTTGTCCATTTTGGCATGTTTTTAAAAGAATTTGTTTCATCTAAGCTTTCAAATTTAAGAGCATGAAGTTATTAGTGTTATTATGTTTTTAATGTCTGTGGCATCTATAATGATGTTCACGTTTTCATTCTTGATTTTGTTCATTTGTGTTATCCCTCTCATTTTCATCAGTGGTATTGGTAACATTTTTTCTTCTGGGTACTTTCAAAACTTTTTTCTCGGGTTGTGGTTTTGCTTTTTGTTTTCTGTGTTTTCCTTTTTATTTATTATTCTTCAGGTTTGCTGAGCTTGAAACTCTTGTTGAGGCTTTTAATCAGTTAATCAGTTCAGACAATTATTACTCTCCAATCTCTTTTATTCCTCAGACACTCCACTTACATATACGGTAAATCTTTGGACTATGTCCCTTTTGTCTTATACTCACTTCTGTTCTTTCTGTTTTTTTCTACTTCATGTGGATTTTTTTGTTTGTTTTTGACTTGTCTTTCAGTTCATTAATTCTTTTTTCTTTTTAATTTTTTTAATGTTTATTTGTTTTGGAGAGCGGGGGAGGGGGCAAAGAGAGAGGGATACAGAATCTGAAGCAGGCTCCCTGCAGTCAGCGCAAAGCCCAATGTGGGACTTCAACCCACTAACCACGAGATCATGACCTGAGCTGAAGTTGGACACTTAACTGACTTAGCCACCCAGGTGCCTCTGAGTTCAGTAATTCTCTTAATTTCCTTCCTTCCTTCCTTCCTTCCTTCCTTCCTTCTTTCTTTCTTTCTTTCTTTCTTTCTTTCTTTCTTTCTTCTTAGTTTATTTATTTGGTAATCTCTATATCCAATGTGGGGCTCAAAGTCACGGCCCTGAGATCAAGAATCATGTGTTCTTGTGCCTAAGCCAGCCAGGTGCCCTAATTTCTGAATTTCCTCATTTACTGATGTAGGTTGTCTATTTGGTTCTTTTTTACAGATTTCAGTTCTGTTTAATTTCTTTATCTTACCCATTTCCTTATATTTTGGTTGTTTTTAACATTTTAAAACTATTTTAAAGCTATTTTAAATTGTTTGCCAACTTTAATATCTGAATTGTCCATGGTTCTGTTTTCTGGCTTTATCTCTGAGCATATCTAGCATTTTTTTTTTAATTTTTTTAAATGTTTATTTATTTTTGAGACAGAGAGAGACAGAGCATGAATGGGGGAGGATCAGAGAGAGAGAGAGACACAGAATCTGAAGCAGGCTCCAGGCTCTGAGCTGTCAGCACAGGGCCCGACGCGGGGCTCGAACTCACGGACCGTGAGATCATGACCTGAGCCGAAGTCGGACACTTAACTGACCGAGCCACCCAGGCGCCCCTATCTAGCATTTTTTAATTGGATGATAGATATTGTGTCGAAAACAACCATGGAGGCCAAGGGCAACCACTACCTACATCTAGCCTTCTCATTATATCAGAAAAATTAAAGTGCTTTTCAGGTCTCTTTTACTAACAAATACAATTCTTAGTATACGAGAAATTTTCAGGATAATGTTGGAAATAATTTAAAACATATTTTTATTAAAAGACTGCTTATTTAGAAGAGTGCAAAATTCTCAAAAATTTTATTTGGTAGATTTCAGAGGGCTCTCTTGTCTGTAGTGGTATCTTTTGGCGGTGCTCCATACCCAACATGTGGTCATTTTGTAAACATACTACAGTCTTGGCCACAGAGATTATTGGTTTTAAAAGGAAGGGTCAGGGGCACCTAGGTGGCACAGTTGGTTGAGTGTCCAACTCTTGGTTTCAGCTCAGGTCATGATCTCACAGTTGGTGAGTTCGAGCCCCACACTGGGATCTGCGCTGATAGCGTGGAGCCTGCTTGGGATTCTGTCTCTCCTCTCCGTCTCTCCTGCGCTTGTGCGCACGTTCTCTCTCTCTCTCTCTCTCTCTCTCTCTCTCTCTCTCTCTCTCAAAAATAAATAAATAAACTTAAAAAAAATAAAAGAAGAAGGAAAGGGCAGATTCCCCAGATGCAAGAATTCAGCTGGAGATGATATACTCTAGGAGCAAAGATGAAGAGGGTTGGGAATGTAACAGACATAATATGGAGCTATTGAAATAAGAATGTTTCCTGACCACGTCACCTGGGTGGCTCAGTCAGTTGAAGGTCCAACTCTTGATTGTGGCTCAGGTCATAATCCCAGGGTTATGGAATTGAGCCCAGTGTTGGACTCCACTCATGCTGAGTGTGGACCCCACTTAAGATTCTTTCTCCCTCTGCCCCTCTCCCCTGCTTGTGTGTGTACTCTGTCTCTAAAGTTAAAAAAAAAGGGGGGCGGTTTCCTTGCTCATTTGACTTGGAAGGTGCAGCACTTGAGATTGTCCCTTTAACCAAGGAAAGACCAGTAGGAGAGACCAGAAAAGGGGACTTTAAAGTGAGAAGTATGGGAGAAGGAGTTGTTTCCAAGTCTTTCCGGATTACTGTTGATTCTTTAGTATATAGCACAGTGCCTGGCACATAATAGATTATGTTGGTCAATTTGAAAAACAAACTAAGAGCTTAATAAATAGTAATAATAATAAAAATATTAAAGGAGTGCTTTCAGGTTTTAAAGAAGAGACATTTGTGGATTACCTTGGTTTTCATTTCCTGAAATATATATATATATATATATATATATATATATATACCTTTAGTGGAATGCAGTAAGTGCTAGGGGTAGATGTATCCATTAAATAATTGATAACAAGGTTCTTTGTCCTGGGTGGTCACTTTTACATACAGTTATTGATAAATTGTTTAATCATCAAGGAGTTTTGTACATAGGTATGTTCACTGCCCTTTATAATGCTCAGTTTATTATATTCCTATATCTAATAAACAAAAAGAACATATTTTATGAAACATTTCAACATTGATCTCAAATTAAGTTACTCCTCTTAAACAATTTAAACATCTATTAGTATTTTAGTATAATGTTCTTTGGGTCATTTTAAACATCTTAAGCACATATCGTGTATACAATTATTACAAATTTTATTACTACACTTACAGTTAAAAGCTATTCTAAAGCATCAGTGATGGATTTAGTCCATTTCTACATTATTTCTATACTTTTTAATTTCTTCCCATTGTTACGCGAATTAATCATCTTCCTAAAGTTTTTGTAATATTGCTGTGTTCGCTTTCCTGGGTTTCAGTTTTCTTAAGATTCATTAATCCCAAAAATCGTCTCAAACTGTGCAAGATTAGAGGATCTGGTTCATCAACCAGTTAATTCTTGGTCAGGACACAGAACTTGATTGTACAAAACAAGATCATTAAAAACTGTTTAGACAAATGTATATCCAAACTAAAATGTATATGATCAACTTTTAGGAGTTATTTGGAATTTGTATAAAGGTAAAATGATATATATGCAAGGATTTTTTTTAAGTTTATTTTGAGAGAGAGAGTGAGTGTGTGTGCACAAGCAGGGGAGGGGCAGAGAGAGAGGGAGGGAGAGAGAGAATCCCAAGCAGGCTCCGCACTATCAGTGCAGAGCCAGACTTGGAGCTGGAACTCAGGAGCCATCAAATCATGACCTGAGCCAAAATCAAGAGTCAGACATTAAACTGACTGAGCCACCTAGGCACCTCTATACAAGGATATTTATTACAGCATTGTTTGTAATAGTAGAAGACAAGAAACAGTCCCAAATGGTCATGGGCCGCAGATTGGTTAAATAAAAGTGTATCCATTTAATGAAATACAATGTAGCTAAGGGAATTTCAGCTCTGTGGGTACAAGTTACATTCCAGTTCAAGATACATTATGTAAAAGGGCGCCTGGGTGGCTCAGTCGGTTAAGCGGTTAAGCATTTAGCATCTGCAGGTCATGATCTCGTGGTCCGTGAGTTCGTGCCTCGCGTCGGGCTCTGTGCTGACAGCTCAGAGCCTGGATGGAGACTGCTTCAGATTCTGTGTCTCCATCTCTTTCTGACCCTCCCCCGTTCATGCTCTGTCTCAAAAATAAATGTTAAAAAAAATTTTTTTTTAAGATACATTAAGTAAAAATAGAAATGTGTATAACAGTGTATATAATATGCAATCAGTTGTGTAAAAAAATTATATCTTTGTGTGTAGATGTGTATATATGTATACTATATTCTCCAAGCCCATGTTAGATTGCTGAAATCTACTTCAAAGCCTGAGGTCTCTGGAGTAGGGAATAATGAAAGATTTGCCCATTTTTCTCACTGATACCCCTTTTTTATTTGTATTTGTGTGGGATGAACAGAGGGGAATGATCATCTGGGAGCTATGCAGCAAGTGGGATCTTATGTAGCTTCTTTTGCCTTCCCCAGTTCTGCCCTTTTCCAAAAGGATCCCAGAGGAAGACTGATCTTTTTCTGCAAATACCAAAGCCATGGCTCAGGTGAGATGCTGTTTCCTTTTGCTCAAAGAGAGTTATTTTTACCCCTAGTACATGTAAACATTTGCCTTCTTCATCATGATATTTTTGATGTTTAAAAAAAAAAAAACAAAACTTTTTCAGACAGTTTAGTTAAAAGCTGTGCTAAAGTTCTCTTAACCTTGCTCTAAAGAGAAAGATCTTCAATAAGTCAATTCAAAAATTTCTCTCTTGGTGGAGATATTTATAGAAAAAAGAATTGGTTCTATAACCATTGTTGGAAAAAAGAAACAAGGTCTGGTTAAAGATTTTTATACTCTCAAATTACGGGTAACGGTTAAGGGCCAGCCAAGTTGTTGGTTAACAAGTTTCTGTGAAGAGGTCTTAATCAGATTATAAATCCTTCAGAAAATTCTTATGGATTCCATCAAGAATCCTTGTTGGTTCTCACAAAGAGATTGTTAATTACATAATGTAAAAATGGTCTGATTGAGGCCAGGCTCCAAAAAAAAAAAACTTTTACATGGTCCATTCTGGAACCTGACCCTCATTTCTTCATAAAAACCCAGTGTCCTTCCCAGTTCCCTCTTCTTTTAAGCAACGTTTACAAATTCATTTAGTAAGTCCTTCAGATCTTCTGTCTTAGACTTCTGCCAAAAAGAATAGAAATGTGTTCCCCATTTGTTAATGAATCTAATATGCTTGGACAGTGATTTGATGAGATGGAGATGAATAATTAGGGGCACCTCATAGGGAAAAGGCCTGATCATCACAGACCTAGGGTTTCCAAGAAGAAAATATGTGGAATGGTTTTGTTTGATATCATTCTTAGTACATGGAAGATCTCCTGGTGTATGAGCCTTTCAGGTTTGGGGGTATGACTCATAGTACAAAGCTCTGACACCTATATCTTAACAGATCATCCATAATAAATAGACTTCAGTAATGCCATTGTGTGAATTTGGATCATTTTCTGTCACCTTCCTATATCTCAGGAACAAAGGGAATTTACTGTTGAGCAATGGGTAGTTATAAGTAAAATTGGGCCAGTATTAGGGATTTAAAAATTACTTTAACATCAATATCTGAAAACAAAAGAAAACTTGTTTTATATCCATGTGATAGAATATTATTCAGTGAAAAAAATACGCTAATGAAAAGAATTTATTAAGGTGCACCTGGCTGGCTTAGTCAGAGGAGCTCTTGATCTTGGGGTTGTGAGTTCAAGCCCCATGTTGAGTATGGAGATTGACTAAATAAATTAAAAAAAAAATTTTTTTATTCTTAAAAAATAAATTGTTGTAACAAGGAATTAACTCTTACTATATAATAGTGTGACATGAGAAAGGATCAGTCTTGAATTTTATGCAAATTTAATTTTCTAAGATAAAATATTTTTTAAAGTCATTTTACACATTTTGCAAGTAAAGTAGTGCTATTCTAATCTTGCCCCATCACCCACTCCCAAAAGGTGATTGCCCTCAACTGTCTTGAATATGGTTTAATTGCTATCTTTTGATGAATCAATTTTACTCTCTTGACTTACTACAAAGTGGAAGGGACATTGTATATTCTTGTATCGCACCCTTCATTTCCTCTGATAGTTATTAATCATATTACAATTTTTTTTGTCAAATCAGTAGTGTACACAATATTATGACTGCAAATATTGCTTACTGATGAGCCAGCTCATAGCTCCATTCTATTACAGCCTTTCATTTTTCCTGCGGTTAATTGCTTTTTTTCCCCCCATTTCCTTCATTGTCCATTTTTTCCATCTGATCAAACACATTAATTCGTTTTGAGTATGGAGACGGCCATCTCCATTCCCTTTTTCACCCTGCTCCCACCTGGTCCTGTTACTCTCTAGACTACTGCATAGTTTTGCCAAGGCTTCCATTTTTGTGGTTTTCCTGAGATTTTCCTTCAGTGTTCTCCTGTGTTAATTCACCTATTTCTTGAATACTACGTCTTGTTCTTTTCTGGTTTACTTCCTTCTTTTTGGTGGAGCACATCTTCTGGTACTTTCCTAAGAAATTATGAGGTCCTTTTAGGTCTAGAAATGTCTTTTTTAAACCCTCACAACAGAATGATAGTTTAGTTATGGAATGTAGGTGAGAATTTCTTTTCTCTATCAGCATATTGAAGAATTATTCTTACCATTTCTTGTTTTTAGTAGTGTTCTTGAGAACCTCATTGCCTCTCTGATTCTTGATGTCTTTTATATGATCTGCTCTCCTCTGGATGGTTTTAATGTCTTCTCTTTATCCCTTATTCTGAAATTTTATTCTTAGCTACTTGGGAAAAGAAGAGAAAGAAGCTCACATGTGTTGGTGACTTACTGTATGGCAAGTAGAGAAAAAAAGCTTATATGTACTGAATGGCAAGGATTATGCTAGCCATTTGTATATACTATTTCACTTAATTGGGATGCCCCTCTTAGCTGGATTTTGTACCTTCCTAATTTTGTCTGGGGGAAACAGAATAAACATGGAAACACAAGATTCAGTCCTGCTTATTTGTTTACGGTCCTCCACTTGCGTCCGAAACATCCAGCCCCACTCTATATGCTTGCTATTTTTCACTTCTCCCTTTATTCTTTTCTTCTCTCTTTCCTTCACCAAAAACAAAACAAAAACAAAAATATAAAACATTTCTTTTTATTAATCAAGTCATATACATGGTTGTTGTTCCAGGAGTCAGTGATGTTCAGTGATGTGTCCATAGACTTCTCTCAGGAGGAGTGGGAATGCCTGAATGATGATCAGAAAGATTTATACAGAGATGTGATGTTGGAGAATTACAGCCACCTGGTTTCAATGGGTAAGGACGTCTGTCCATAATCAGATTCTGCCGTCAGAAGCTCTATTTTCTCCCATGTGAAATACCTGCCTTTCAAGTAGGTATTTCTACATCCTGTTCTTAGAAGAATGTTTTTAATATTGTAGTGTTAGAACAAAGAAGCTACACTGAGTTATGGGGGAGTTTCAAGTCCTATGTTGTTTCATAAATCTGATATACCTTTCTTTGACCTTTTCTTAATGAAGGGACTGAATTTGAATACTGGTATATTCTCATCATAAACTTATCTCCTTACTTCTTTTATAAGCAGGACATTCTGTTTCTAAACCAGATGTGATCTCCTTTTTGGAGCAGGGGAAGGAGCCCTGGTTGGTTGACAGAGAACTAACAAGAGACCAGTGGCCAGGTAAGTGAAGCTCGTCAGGTAATTACTCAGTTGGTCATTGGAGAGACTGCACCTTTGAGGTGCTCTCTGGGAATCTCCCCTTAGGCCTATTGTACAAAAGTAAGCCTTTCAGCATGAACTTTCAAATGACCTTACCTTTTCCTCTTACTTAACACACTCTACCTGCTTTTCTTCGCTTATACTTCTTTCCATTTCCTCTTGTAATTGCCCAATTCTAACCAGCCACTGCCCTCCTCTACACTCTCTAATGATATTCCTTTCTATCCATATTTTGGATCTAATTTCTTATCACTTTCTCATCCTCTTTTGTATTTAGTCTTAAAGAAGCATCACTGTCTCCTGACATTTTTTTTTTTTTTTTTTTTTTTTACATTGCCAAAGACTTATTTTCTTTAGGGTGTTTTAGATGAAGTAGCTCATACAGTCATTGATTCATTCATACTTAGAACAAACATTTACTGATTTTTGAATGTGTGAGGTACTCTCAGAGGTACTGCAGAGATTAAAAAAAAAGAATAACCAATTTCAGAATTTATAGCTTAATAGGAGTACTAGAACACACCTATATATATAGCTTCTATAAAGTAGAACCATCATAAAAGAGGCTAAAGTAGGGAGCTCAGAAAAAATGAGGGCTAAGGATATAGAAGAGAAGTTGATCCACACAGATACTATATCCACATAGATACATGAGCGTGCATGTTGTTAACTTTAGATAGAATGTTGGAAATAAAGGCTCTGTACCTCCATTGAGAACTTAAAGCTAGCAAAGATAAACAAAACTTGATATGAACGAGTTAAAACAGGACAGCACATTGATTCATTCAGTATATGTTTATTGAGTACCTGTTGTATGCCCAGCACTATTCTTAACACTGATATTACAGCAGTGAACAGAACATGCAAAATCTCTATCCCTGGACCTTACCTTCTAGTGCTGAGAGAGATATAAAAATAAATGAATATATAGGTCATGTAACAGTGCTAATAAGAAAAACAAAGTAGAAGAAGAGCGTAGAGGATACTATCTTATATGATGGGGTAAGACTAACTTTTCCAGTTAAGTGACATTTGGACAGAAACGTGAAGAAGTACAACAGTAAATCATTGTATGTGGTTAGTGGAAGGAAGAACATTACAGAAGCCAAACATTCCAGGGTCCTGAAGCAGGTGTGCATTGGCTGTGTTCAGGGAGCAGGAGCCAGGAGGCCAGTGCTTTATCTTATCCTGGTTGGTCAAGTATTTTCAAATAAACTGGAGATTTGACGTCATTTCACCTTTGTATAATCTCAATTTGTAGTTGTAAAAAATATAGACTTTTTTTTCCCTTACACAATTTTAATGCCATTATCATCTCTAATAAATTTTACAATTTCTTGGTATACTGGATTGTTTTCATGTCATTATAGTGAGTACTAGTGAGAGTGGACATTTTCATCTTAATGGTGCTCTTTAACTTGTTCACTACTAAATTTTGCCCTTTTTACCTATTACTATCCTTATTTTTTCAAATTTTATGGACTTTATGTAATAAGAATGTCTATGTACCCATTTCCAGAAGGTGCTTTTACTTTTTAATTTTAATTTGCATTGGTGTCTTTAATGTGTATGTTGTAATGTGTTTGTAGTCAGCTCCTTAAATGATTATTGTGACGAATTTTATAAATTTTTGTTGTTTTTTAGTTTTCTGCGATTTGTTTTATACCATTTAAATCCATTTTTAGTTTCTTTTTCAATAAAGTATAAATTAAGAGTCCAAATCCATTAACCTCCCTCCCCGCTACACGCACGCACACACACAATTTAGCACCCTTTCATCATTTAGCTTACTTCATCTTTGTTTTATCTGCCTGTTCAATAACAAGTTCTGATTTATGTTAGTTTGTATGTCAGCTTCTTTTTCTTGTATCTGTCTGTCTACTTATGCCTACGGAGATAGATATGCCTAGCAGAAGTTAATATATTGTCATTCTTTTTATTGGAAATTATTAAAAATAATGTAACAAACTGCAGGTGGACATTTAAACAGTTATGAAATGAACTTTCATGTAACCATTACCCAGGTAAAAAACTACAACACTACCAGCACAGATCTCTTTGTGTCTACAAGATCTTTGTGTCCTTTCATAGTTTTACTAAGAGTGCCATCCACAATATATAGTTTAGTTTCAGTTGGGTGTGAATTTTATAGACATGTAATCATACTATAATATGTATTATTTTATGCCTTGCCTTTTTTTTTTTAATGTTTATTTATTTTTGAGAGACAGAGAGAAACACTGTGAGCAGGGGAGGGCCAGAGAGAGAGGGAGACACAGAATCTGAAGCAGGCTCCAGGCTCTGAGCTGTCAGCACAGACCCCGACGCAGGGCTCGAACTCACAAACCACAAGATCATGCCCTCAGCTGAAGTCGGGTGCTTAACCTACTGAGCTACCCAGGTGCCCCTAATTGCTCTTACTTTTATAAAAAGTCCTGATCTCTGGTGAGAGAACTCTCCACCCTTTCCTTCAGAAGTGCTTGGTTTTACTTTGTCTTCCATATGAATTAAAAAATTTACATTAAGTAAAGTTTCATTAAAAATGTCTTTTTCAACATCCATCCATGAATAAAACTCTCAACAAAGTGGGTATATAGGGGAATGTACCTCAGCGTAATAAAGTCCATATATGTAAGCCTACAGCTGACATACTCAACTGAAAGCTTTTCTAAGATCAGGAATAAGACAAGGATGCCTACTCTCACCACTTATTAAACAGTACTAGAAGCCTTAGAATAATTAGACAAGAAAAAGAAAGAAAAGGCATCTAAATTAGAAAGGAAGAAATAAAACCATCTATGTTTGCAGATGACATGATATTATATATACAAAACTTTAAAGACTCCACTACAAACTATTAAAATTAATAAATGAATTCAGTGAAGGTCCAGGATACAAAATCAATATATAAAAATCAGTTGCAGGGACACCTGAGTGTCTCAGTCTGTTAAGCATCTGATTCTGGATTTTGGCTCAGGTCATGATCTCACAATTCGTGGAATCGAGCCACATGTTGGACTCTGGGCTGACAGCACGGAGCCCGGTTGGAATTATCTTACTCTCTCTCTGCCCCTGTGCCACTTGCGAGCTCTAGCTCTAAATAAATAAATAAATAAATAAATAAATAAATAAATGGTTGCATTTCTATACACTAACAATGAACATTCAGAAGAGAAATTGAGAAAATCCCTTTTACAATTGCATCAAAAAGAATAAAATACCTAGGAATAAATTTAGCCAATGAGGTGAAAGACCTGTACACTGAAAACTATAAGACGTTGATGAAAGAAATGGAAAAACACAAATAAATAGACACTACCCAAAACAAGTTACAGATTCAATGCAATCCCTATCAAAATTCCAGTGGTGCCTTTTATAGAAATAGAACAATCATAAAATTGTCTAGAACCATGAAAGATGCAAATAGCCAAAACAGTCTTGGAGGCATCACACTTCCTGATTTCAAACTATATTAAAAGGTATCAAAATCAAAACAGTATGGTATTGGCATAAAAACGGATGCATCAATCAATGGAACAAAATAGAGAGCCCAGAATTAAACCCACATATATATGGTTAATTAATTTTTAACAACGAATCCAAGAATATACAGTGGGGAAAGGACAGTCTCTTCAATAAATGGTTTTGGGAAAACTGGACAGCCACATATGAAAGAATGAAACTGGACCACTATCTTACATCATATACAAAAATCAGCCCAAAATGGATTAAGGACCTGAACATAAATAAGACTTGAAACCACAAAATTCCTAGAAGAAAATGTAGGCAGTAAGCTCTTAGATCCTTGGCAATTTTTTGGATTTGACAACAAAATAAAGACAGCGAAAGCAAAAATAAATGAGTGGGACTACATCAAACTCAAAATCTGCACAGCAAAGGAAATGGTCAACAAAATGAAAAGACAACCTACAGAATGGGAGAAAATGTATGCAAATCATATATCTGATAAGGAGCTAATATATAAAATATATATACAGAATCTAAACTACATAGCAAACATTCCAATTAAAATATAGAAGATATAAAAGAAATGGAAATTTTAGAACTAGAAAATATAGTGGCCAAAATTTTTAAAACTGCATAAGCTCAATAGAATGGAAATAACAGAGAAAAATTGGTGAACTTAAAGATGAGCCAAACTAGTTCACATAAATACCAGAATAAAGATCAAAAACTTAAAAAGAATCTATAGCTTCAGGGACATGTGAGACAACAGAGTTTTAACATTCATGTCCTTGAAGTCCCAGAAGGAGAAAGTTCAGGACTGGAAAAAGTATTTGAAGAAATAATGGCTTACCAAATTTGGTGAAAGATATATCAGTTCAAAAGGCTCAGCCACCCCAAACAAGATAAACACAAATCCATACCCAGACACATCATAATCAAATTGCTGCAAATGGATGACCAAAAAGGTAATGAAAGAACCACAGAAAAATAATGCATTACTTATAGGGAAATAATTATTTGAATGACTGGATTTCTCTCTTTGTAAACCATGGAGGCCAGAATAAAGTGGAATAAAGTTTTATTGTGCTAAAAAAACCGTTAACCCAGATTTACAAATCCAGCAAAAACCTACCAGGAATGAAGGTGAAATTAAGAAAGGCAATACCGTAAATGTAGATGGCAACTGAGACTCTCTTGAAGGTCCCTATGAGATATGACAGTGGTGGGAAGACTGGCTAATGAGACAATTTATATACCATGTTAGAGGGGTAAGCACTAGTTAAGTCTAGGAGACAGTTGTCTGTGCCAATTCTGGCCCAGTGCTTCCACATAATGTCATTCAAGGAAAGTCAGAAATCCAGACTTTCATATTAAATCTGATAGCTCAATGTTGATAACTAATTCAAAACTTTAGAAAATTTGTTGGGGACAACATCAAACAAATATGTAAGATACAACCTGATTCATCAGATTTTTACTTCTGTGGAGTTTTCTTTTTATTTCTTTTTTTTTTTAACCTCAGAAATTCTACCAAGGTACCTCTGGTTAAAACTCCTCATAAATTGTGCTCAACACAGAAGGGAACTTCTTTTTACTCAGAGGTTTCTTCAACCCTGGAAATTAGTTTTGTTGTTAGCTCTGCATCACCAAGTTCTCCTTCCAGAACTCATATCTTACATTTATTTTATTGCCCATATAATTTTCCTTTCCTATGACTCCCACCACTTTTTTGTCACCTTTTCTATCTTTTCCCCTCTGAGAATTTTTTTTCATGAATTCTAGTTTTCATGATGATTGACTTTTCACTGTGGAATTTGAAGATTTAGTTTATACCTTTTTTCACCCTCCAAATATAATTATATCACAATTTTTAAAGTATTATTCAGCTTGCTTCATGACAATGAAATGGCTTTCATTTCTGAGCTCTGTAGTCACATTTCACTTCTTTTAGGACTTGTTCTTTTCTATGCAGTTAATCCTTGTCTTAATTGAGAATTGCTGAGTTTTCTGAGTATCTCTCATTAATCTAACTCTCTTCAGACACATCAGGTAACTGGTTTATTTTTTAAGAGACATTTCTCCTCTAACTCTCTGTTCTGCCCCAGTTGAGACATACATAGCTATCATTTTAGAATTTCTCTTCATTATCATCCCATTGATTCCCTTTACCATGTTCCTTTGAATTTCTTTTGATTCTCTATGTGGATATCTTGGATACCTTTGTCTTGATTGTTGGATCTCTTTCCTTCCTCTTTCTTGGTTTATCCCTTCATTATTCTGACACACACCTTCCAAAAGCAACCAAGGAAAGTATGCAAGAAAAATAGTGTATTTTGTGGGGGTGCCTGGCTGGCTCAGTCAGTGGTGCATGAAACTCTTGATCTCAGAGTTGTAAGTTGGAGCCCCACATTGGGTGTAGAGATAATTTTAAAAAATAAAATCTTTAAAAACAGAAGTGTATTTTCTGAATCCTTATATGTCTGAAAATGTTTCCCATTCACCCTTCAATTTCACTGATAGTTTGGAGATGTAATTTTAGGTTGAAAAACTGAAATTCAAAGTTTTGAAGGCATTGCTCCACAGATTTTTAAAATCTAGCATCTAGTGTTGTTCAGAAATCCAAAACTCATTCAGGTTCTTAATTATTTCATGTGATCTATTTAATGTCTTTGGAAGCTTTTAGAATTTATCTTTATTTATAATATGCTAATATTTCAAGTAGAGATAGCATGATGTTGATTTTATTCTTTCATTTGGGCACTCACTGAGACATTTCATTCTGGAAACAAAAATCTCTGAAATTGTCTTGTATTATTTGCTTGATTATTTATTCTATGTTGTCTTCTCTATTCTCTGTGTTTCAAACTTTGAATGTTTGCTTTTTTTTTTTTTAATGTTTGTTTATTTTGAGAGAGAGAGAGAGAGAGAGAGAGATCTCCCACGCGTTTGCTCAAGCAAGGAAGGGGAAGAGAAAGAGAGAATCCCAAGCAGGCTCTGCACTGCCAGGGCAGAGCCCAATGCAGGGCTTGAACCCACGAACAGTGAGATCATGACCTGAGCCTAAACCAAGAGTCAGACACTTAACCAACTGAGCCACCCTGATGCCCCTGTTCACTTTTTATTTCTAGTGTCTGGCACCATGTCTGACACATTTAATGGGCTCATTAACTTTTTTGAATGAACACTCATAATTCAGATCTTAAATTTCTTGTCTTAGCTCTAAAATTATTTTTTTTTCTATTTTTTATTTCTTCTTATACTTTCTGTGAGAATTTATTAAGTTCTAATTCTCATATTAATTTTTATAAAAGATTTTTCTTTCAATATTTTTTCTGACATTATTCTCTTATGAGATATGTATTATATATTTTTGGAAGCATTCTTTTGAATTTTTCTCCATTGGTTGTCTTTCCCGAGTTTTTTTTTTTTTTCCCTTTGTCCATTTTAATCTCTCATGTTTAAGATTTTCCTGAAACTACTAGTGATTTAAGGCTGTCTGCCCATATAAAACTGTGGTATTAAAAAGCTGATATGAGGGTGCCTGGGTGGTTCAGTCAGTTAAGCATCGGACTCTTGATTTCCTCTCAGGTCATGATCACACAGTTCATAGGCTTGAGCTGTGCATCAGGCTCCACTCTGACAGCACAGAGCCTGATTGGGATTCTCTCTCCCTCTCTCTGCCCTGCTTGCACACACTCTCTAAAAATAAAAACTTTTTTTTCTTAATTAAAATATATATTTTTAAAAAGCTGGCTTGACCTCTCATTTGTGTCTGAAGAAGTGTATATTTATTGGTGGTAGTCACTGTAGAGTGATCTTCCTAGAATAGTTCGTTGGCTGATACCACCTATCAGATATTTTCTCTTGGACTGGTTTTCTCCAGAATTGAATCCTCTGCTTTCTTTCTGGGAGTCAATAAAATGAGCTTGACTGCCAGATTCTGAAAGTTTACTGAGTTGTATGTATCAGGTGTATGGGGTAGGTTTGAGATTCTGGGGTCTGTTTCGTACAGATTTCAATTAATCTTAACTTTTTGCAGCCCCTCCTGCACCCTGCTTTCAAAGGTACCTGTTGACTGCAGTTCTTAGAAATAATGATTCTACAGTAAGACTTATCTATAACCTGAGTTTCAGTGTGTTTATGGTTAACAAATTATTTGTTACCATTACATCTACGGTGGCTTCAAAAATTTTGTTGCTGCTCTTTCCTCTCCTATTCTTTGTCTTTGTGGAGTTTCGTCTTTCATTTAATCTCATCACTATCACTTTAGTGGGACTTCATGAAGGAACAGTAATAAATGCATATATTCACTGTGCTGTGTTTGAAAAGAGTGTGTCCTTCTAGAGGAATTTTTTAAGGAGTATACATTTAAATACTTGCTTATTGAGTCAGTTAATAAATATTTGTTGATCTTCCAGTATATACCAGATACTGTGCTTAGAGTTAGGTACACACTGATGAAGACTATGGACATTTCCTTCACAGAACTTAACACCTATTCAGTGAAAAAGATAGTAAGTGAAGCTAAGTCAATATATAATTACAAATTATGAAAATCCTGTTAAGGAGAACAACAGAGTGCTTAAAGTGTGACTACAAGGAGAGTATAATTTGGTCATGCAGCCAGGAAAGGCCTCAAAAAGTATGCCCTTTAAGTGCAGATTTGGAAAATGGGTAATAGTTACCAAGGCCAAGAGTAAACAACAACAACAAAACCACCTACTAGACATAAGGAAAAGTACCTGAAAAGACTATTAAGAGGGACTAAAAGCTGAGAGCATTTGAAGAACTGCAAAATAGGGCCAGCGTGGATGGAGCTTAGCAACCAAAAGGGAGCATAGCCTGAGATTTGTCTGAAGAGGCAGGCAGCAATTAGATCATTCAGAGCTTTGTATACCTTGTTCAAGAGTTTGGCTTTTGTTGTAAGAGAACTGCCATTAAGGATGGATTCAAGATTGCCTACCTCAGGTGGGGAAACTAGATAAGGAAGACACGATCCTGATAGTTCAAAGAGATACGTGTATTAGATATTGAAGATAGGAAGAGTGTTAAGATATATTTAGGAGCAAGATTAGGCAGTATTTGCTGAATAATTATATGAGAGAAAGAGAAAAGATGGTACTAGAATACTTTTCACTTTTTTGGCTTGAGATTTTCCCATAGTGTGGTCTTCAAAACACTGCACTTGCCTAATATCCCCATTTTAATATAGAAATTATTTTGTATTATCTCTCAAATATTAAACATTTATGCCAAATACTTCTCATATATTATTTACAGTTCCCCCAATGATTATAAGAGTAGACAGAGAATTGAGGGCTAAGAAAAATGAACTACTTTGCCCAAGAAAACAAAGCTTGTAATTAGCTGTGTGTTCAAAAATTCACAACTGATTCTGATAACTGATTTTTCAATAGCAGAACACTGCTTTTATATCCTCTACCTTCTCTTTAAACCTACAAATGCTCTTCCTGTCAGTTGGTCATCACTACTATAGTGTTTATGTTCTTTTTAAGTCCTTTCCTCTTTTCTCCTAAGATCAGCATCACAGAGTTCCAAGCCAAAAAGTGTTTTTATCAAACTCCAAACATATTCCATATTTAGCCACAAAAGAATCCTCACTGTCTGCCACTCATGCTAGATTTATTCATTCCTGCCATCTGGATTGCCACTCTCAATTTCCTTATTTGTTAAAGAGACCCTGGGTTTCCAGTTACAGAATTGAGGACAGTGCTGTCTAATAAAACTTTCAGTGATGATGTGGAAATGTTCTATGTCTGTAATTTCCAACACTAACCACAATTGGCTATTGAACACTGGAAATTACAGTGCTATTGAATTAAATTTGAATTTTTATATAATCTTAATTATGTTAAATTTAAATAGATACATATGCTCATGGATACTGTAATGGACAACATAGATCTAACTGGGAACAGGCAAACCATTTTCCTAAAAGGCCAGATAATAAATATCTTAAATTTATAGTCGATGTGGTCTCTGTTGCATCTACTCACTTCTGCCATTGTAGCTCAAAAGCAGTCATAGACAATATGTAAACAAATAAGTGTAGCTATGTTCCAATAAAACTTTACTTATAAAAATTGTTACAGTGCTGCAGGCCATAGTTTGCCAACCCCTGGGAATGTTATCTTATTTAATCCTGATAATAACTCTATTAAGTAGGTAATCATTTCCCTTATTTTGTAGTTCATGTTGTGGGGTGCTCTTACAGGTATGTGTGCATATGCTCTGAAGTTTTGTATGTGTATTTATGATTAGAGTCATTTTGTAACAAGGGAGATAAGACTAAGTTTTCTGTATGTTCAGCAAGCTCCCCTAAATAACTCTGATCAATAGCAATGTTTGGAAATCATTGGCTTATTTACTGCCCTCATCTTACTATATGATCTGTCCTTATTCTCATCTATTTTTTTTCAAGTTTGGTTTAATTCTCCCATTTTAACTGAAGTTTTATTTCTCCCAAACAAAAAATATGAGTGATTACTTTCATATTTTCTTTCAGTCCTGGAATCAAGATGTGAGACCAAGAAATTATTTCTGAAGAAGGAGATTTATGAAATAGAGTCAGCGCAGTGGGAGTTAATGGAAAGACTTACAAGACATGACCTTCAGTGCTCTAGTTTCAGAGATGATTGGGAATGTAATGGCCAGTTTGAGAAACAACATGGCTCTCAGGAGCGACACTTTGGTCAACTGATATTCACCCATGAAGGCATGCCTACATTCAGTCAGCATCCATCCTTTACATTACAGCAAATCATCAATAATAAAGAGAAATACTGTGGAACTAAGGAATATAGGAAAGCCTTTAGACATGACTCACAGCTTACTACACATCAAATAATTCATACCATTGAGAAGCCCTATGAATGTAAGGAATGTGGAAAAGCCTTTAGACATCCCTCAAGACTCAGTCATCATCAGAAAATTCATACTGGCAAGAAACCCTTTGAATGTAAGGAATGTGGGAAAACATTTATTTGTGGTTCAGACCTTACTCGACATCACAGAATTCACACTGGTGAGAAACCCTACGAATGTAAGGAATGTGGAAAGGCCTTTAGTAGTGGCTCAAACTTCACTCGACATCAGAGAATTCACACTGGTGAAAAGCCCTATGAATGTAAAGAATGTGGGAAGGCCTTTAGTAGTGGCTCAAACTTTACTCAACATCAAAGAATTCATACAGGGGAGAAACCCTATGAATGTAAGGAATGTGGCAATGCCTTTAGTCAGAGCTCACAACTTATCAAACATCAGAGAATTCATACAGGTGAGAAACCCTATGAATGTAAGGAATGTGAAAAGGCTTTTCGTTCTGGTTCAGATCTTACTAGACATCAGAGAATTCATACTGGTGAGAAGCCCTATGAGTGTAAGATATGTGGGAAAGCCTATTCTCAGAGTTCACAACTTATTAGTCATCATAGAATTCATACTGGTGAGAAACCCTATGAATATAGAGAATGTGGGAAGACATTTAATTATGGCTCACAACTTATTCAGCATCAAAATTTGTACTGGTGATAAACCATAGAAGGCCTGAAATCTGTAGGAAGGCTTTTAATTACAGTTCAATTATTCAACATTAGAGAATTTGTCTTGATAATAATCCCTTTAAATAGAATAATGTAGAAACATCTTATTTGTTGACTCCAGCTTATTCAGCCTGAGAAAAATCATGTAGGAGAAATACCCTATGAGTAGAATATATTTTGGAAGTCCTTTAATAAAAGCTTATATTTCTTTTGACATCAGATAATTCAAGCTAGCAAATACTGAAAATCACAGCACTTTTGACACCTTTCTAACCTTATTTTAAACCTCAGAATTCATGATGAAATATAATCCTGACATTTTTGTTTTTCCCCCTAATTTGTCTATACTTGTTATATTCTTAATATTTTAACCCATCTTAAATTTATATGACTATAAAGCCCACCTGTTTCCATCACAGTTTGTAAAATACCTTTAATACCTGGAATAAGTGACCTCTTTATTCAAAGATGGCTTATTCTTTTTGTTATTTACAAAACTTCGGATTTATTGTAAAAACATTGACGAACAACTTTCCACACAGTAAATAGAGATCCCTTCATAGCTTCTTGGTGTTTCCATATGTTGGTGTGATATCATTTTATCAAATTCCTACTGATAGACATTTCCCAGAGTTTCTGTCATTACACAGAGTACCCTAATGGAAATTCTCCACAGGCATATCTTTATATCATGTATTTTAATTGCAGAAATAGTGCATGAACATATTTTCCTTTTAAAAGATTTAAACATTACAAATAAGGCAGATACACTCTTTGACTATCATCCTTGTATCCATTTCCCTTTCTGAAGGATAGTCATTATCTGTTTAGTATTTATGCTTCCTGACCATTTTTCTACGTTTTTATACATATTTGTCTCAGTGGAAACTAAAACGGGATAATGATAATACCTACCTCAAAATTTTGTGTGAGGATCAAATAAATTAAGATGCATAAAGTGCTTAGAATTCTGCCTGTCATATAATAAATATTCGCTGAATGTTGGTCATTATTTTATTCATCATTGCCATTAGTATTATTTGCTGAAAAACAGTTTCTGCAGATCTTGCTGAACGTCAGGCAGGATATATAGTCGAAGAAAGACACAGGGTAATGAATTCAGAAAATTTTCCATCATCACTTCCTATGAAACATGAAATTATCCTAGGTGTTGATGGGGAAAGTAATGTGTGGAAAGGACTTTATTCAGACTAGCATCCTTTTTGCTACATCATGCAATACCTAATGTAAAAACAAGAATGTAGACAAACCATTTGCAACATGGATGAAAAATGAAAAAGTGTGAAAAGAAACAGTATTATGTTTGAAAAATGAATACACACACAAAGAGAAACCTTATAGTTAATGATTTAAAATGTTATTGTAGGAGTGCCTGGCTGGCTCAGTTGGTGTAGCATGTGACTCTTGGTCTCGAGGTTGTAAGTTCAAGCCCCACATTGAGTGTAGAGATTACTTAAAATATTTAATAAAATGTTAAATACAGTGCTTTCTGGTATATTTGAAAACCTAAACAAAATTATTTTTTTAGGAAAATAAAAATGAATACAGTATTGACTCAGAATTAGAACTCTCAGAAGCCTCATAATCATAAAAACACAGAAAAGGGGAAATTTAGTGTGATATAGTAGCTATTACTACTAATAAAGCACCAAACCAAAAATTTTTTTCAGGCAAAACATTATCAAGTATCTAAGGAATTGTTATATAGAGGTAGACATCTCATAACCACCCAAATATAACCTTGATGTTAGAATAATATTAGGACACCTAAAAACGGAAGCTCATTTTTAGTATCCATGAAGATATATGTGAGCATACTAAAGAAACTAGCAAACAGTGGTACCTATTAAAATAATACAAATGAACCTGGTTGCAGCAGTAGCTAAGGAGGATACCCAGTGCCCAGTTCTAACTAACTGATGTGAGGAAATGCAGGCCTCATTTTGCCACCTCTTGTGACTTTTCGAGAGTCTGGATCTTTTTTTTTTTTTTTTTTTCAGTGTGTGATAGCTCTTGATTTTTATTTATTTTAATGTTTATTTTTGAGAGAGTGCAAGTGAGGGAGGGGCAGAGAAGGGGGACCGAGGATCCAACGTGGATTCTATGCTGATAGGCTGACAGCAGTGAGCCTGGGGCTTGGGGCTTGAACCCATGAACGGCGAGATCATGACTTGAGCCAAAGTCAGACACCCAACCGACTGAGCTACCCAGGTGCCCTAATAGCTCTTGATTTTTAAATGGTAGCTCAGATTTATCTTTAAAGACACCATGAGTACCAAAGATGTATTGACTGCACAAATAGGCCATAAGTTCCTTTTGTTCTGGATCCTAAGGCTGTGGATGTGCAGAAGGCTTGGAGGAGGAGTTTTTAATAGTGCAAATCCCTTAAATATTTAATATTTAAAATATTTCTAGAGATAACTAGCTAAAGTCCAAGTGTAAGGATTTTTTTTAAAAGACTTATTCCACCCCCATATTTTCTACATGCAGTTCTTTCTTTATTCTAAGCATCATGTCAAATTTAAAAATTGGGTCTATTTTATATGTAACAACAATATCCTATTGTTGATAAATATATACACATACAACTGAAAATTTTTAAGTGGCCTATGAAGAGGAAAAATAGCCTGACCATCACATTTTTGCACTAGCAGCAAACATGTCATTGGAATTCTGTATTGTGTCCTAGATGAAAAGTTAGCAGACTTTCCATAAAGGGCCAGATAGTAAATATTTTAGCCCTGTGAGCCGTACTATTTCTGTAGCAACTACTTAATTCTGCCATTGTGGAAGAGTGTGGAAGGCTACTAAAAGTCTTAGATTAAGAATCCTGAAGTTAAGCAAATGTCCCACATTTTAGCTTTGTTTAGGTAGATTAGTGTTTTGAAATAGATCTTTTCTATGCCTCAATTTTCATGCTCAGCAAGCAGCTTCCTGCATTGGATGGATTCCATTCTTGGAAGGAAATTCCCATATACCCAAAATTACAGGTCTGTTCTTCCATTCCTCACTTCCTTTTTTCTTAGATCCCATGTTAGTAGGTTAGGGTTTTTTTTTTTTAAACATTGAGTTATTTTGTTCCAGGATTATGCCTGTAAAATATTTTCTAATCAACTTAAGAAAAGCGGAATGAGCAACATAGGCATTTAAGTCATTCATTAAGTTCTTCATCTAAAATTATAGAGGAAATGGGATGCCTGGCTAGCTGGATGGGAAGAGCATTCGACTCTTGACCTCAGGGCTATGAGTTCGAGCCCCACGTTGGGTAGGGAAATTACTAAAAGAAATAAAAACTTTTAAAAAATAAAATGAAATAAAATTTCAGAGGTAATGCATTTGCGTTCAAACCAATGAAGCAATACTAAAAAAAAAGCTATGCCTTTTGCTATTCCTCACTCCCTCTCTGCTGATTTACTTCTGAGTAATGTTCAAACCTTGTGTATATCCCCCATATATTTCTTTATGTTTAAATGTTAACACAAATCAGTATATTTTTACCAAAAAATATGGATGGTTTAAACATGCCTTTTAAATTTTGAATTTCCCTAGTCAGTAAATGATGATTTAACTTATTTTTTTTTTTAATTTTTTTTTCAACGTTTTTTATTTATTTTTGGGACAGAGAGAGACAGAGTATGAACAGGGGAGGGGCAGAGAGAGAGGGAGACACAGAATCGGAAACAGGCTCCAGGCTCCGAGCCATCAGCCCAGAGCCTGACGCGGGGCTCGAACTCACGGACCGCGAGATCGTGACCTGGCTGAAGTCGGACGCTTAACCGACTGCGCCACCCAGGCGCCCCTTAACTTATTTTTTTAAATGGTTACAGTATATTTTATACCCAAGTATGTTTGTACCAATACCAACTCAACTATTCATGCAATATTTCAGACTGTTTCCTCTCTGCTGTTTGAAAGTAGTGCTTCATTCAGGGCACCTGGATGGCTCAGTCGGTTAAGCGTCTGACTCTTGTTTTTGGCTCAGGTCATGATCTCATGGTTTGTGAGTTTGAGCCCTGAGTCAGTCTCTACACTGACAGCGTGGATCCTGCTTGGGATTCATTCTCTCCCTCTCTCTCTCTCTCTCTCTCTCTGTCTCTCTCTCTCTCTCTCTCTCTCTCCCCCTCCCCTGCGTGTGCGCTCTCTCTCAAACTTTTTTTTTTTTTTTAAGTTTATTTATTTTGAGAGAGTACAAGCAGGGAGGGCCAGAGAGAGAGAGAGAGAGAGAGAGGCTCCCAAGCAGGCTCTGAACTGACAGCATGGAGCCCAATGTGGGGCTCGAACCCATGAACTATGAGATCATGAACTGAGCTGAAACCAAGAGTCAGACACTTAACTGACTGAGCCACCCAGGCGCCCCTCAAAATAAACTTTAAAAAACTTTTAAAAAATAATAAAATGCTCCAATAAACATTTTATATTTTTGTCTATTTTATTTCTGTAAAATAGGTTTTCCAAACCATTTCCAATATTTTCTGTTTCTTAGGAAGGTATTACTTATAGAAACTTTCAGAGGGAAGAGGATAAAGGGACAGAGTGTGCAGTTTTTCACATACGTGGGTGTGTATACACACACAGACTTTACCATTTTAATCCATCTGGGATTCATTATTGTATATGGTGTAATACAGGATGTTGGTTTTGTTTCCATTCAGAAATAAGACCAATTATGCCAGAACCAATAATTGAAATATTCATCTTTCTCCTACTGTATTAAAATACTCATATATTAAATGCTCATATTCTCAAATCTATTTCTGTGCTCTATTTTCCAGCAATCTTTGACTTATACTTTTTAGTAACTTATTACTTGGAAATAGAGATATGTATATTGTTAATATATAATTTTTATTTAGAAATAAAGAGAGGGTGCCTGAGTGGCTCAGTCAGTTAAACGTCCAACTTCAGCTCAGGTCATGATCTCGCAGTTGGTGAGTTCAAGCCCTGCATCAGGCTCTGTGCTGACAACTCAGAGCCTGGAGCCTGCTTTGGATTCTGTGTCTCCCTGTCTCTCTGTCCCTTCCCCCGCTCACCCTCTGTCTCTCTCTCTCTCAAAATTAAATAAACGTTAAACATTTAAGAAAAAAAGGGGGCACCTGGGTGGCTCAGTCGGTTGAGTGTCCGACTTCAAATCAGGTCATGACCTCGCAGTTTGTGTTGGAGTCCCTCATCCGGCTCTGCGCTGACAGTGCAGAGCCTGCTTGGGATTCTCTCTGTCTCTGCCCCTACCATGCTTGCTTCTTTCTCTCTCTCAAAATAAGTAAACTTAAAAAAAATTTTTTTAATGAAAAAAACAAAAACAAATGCTTATTAGATTTTAAATTATTTTATCCGGTTCCAATAAAAAGACTAATAAGGGTTATATTTTAAATTTTATTCAATTTAAATAGAGTATTTCAAAATGAATTCACATTGAATTGACTTTGAATGGATATTCATTAATACAGGTATGTCTCAAAATGTCTTTGACAACTTTTTATCTCTTTACACTCTAATATCTTCATGATGTAATGTTTCACAATACTTAAAATATGCTAGTAATAATCTGAAATTTAGTATCTTTTATTAGGTATTGATTATAAAATGATAGATTCTTTTGATCTTTGATAATCTGCATATAAAGGGATATCTCAGTATACCTATTTCACCTTTTTTCATGTTGTAGACATGAGGACAGTGGCTGTTGGGCAAGAATTTTTTTTTTTCACTGTATTTTCCCCATTTTAACAGACTGAAGGGTTGGTTTTTTCAGATTAATTTCTGTTTGTTGTTTTCATCTCTACTCTTATTTGTGTGTCATAAATGATTTATTGCTTTGGTGAAATGTGTTAAAACACATGAATATCCCGCCCCCCCCCCCCATTTGACCCTGAATTTCTCATGTTCCCTGGGTCAGACTATGATTCTCTGTAACTACTCTACAGGCCCAGTCCTCTGCTTGTTATGTCTCCCAATACCTAAGTTTAAGTGAAGTATTAGGATGTGCAGTTTCGAGCTGCCTCTTTCAGTAAAGCATCCCTAACAAAAAGTCTGTTTCTCAGTCCAGAAATCAAGTGTAGAAAATTAATTATCACCCACAGAAGTTTCTACTGTAGCCATCTTTGTTTTATTTCTAATTATAATGGAAACACAATGGTTACAGTCCATATGTTCTACCTTTTTAAAATTGGAGTAGATAAGAAATTCATTCAAAGAATATTGAGTGGCTCATAGAAAATCTTAGAGTGCTAAGGAACAAAGATACAGAACCAAGAACATTGCTGCACATGATGACACAGAACTCGTGAGGTCATTCCTGCTGCTGCTGCTGCTGCTGGACAGAATTGCCAGCTTACACTACTGACAACATGGACTCTGGATGTTCCTGCGAGTGCCACCTGTGTACATGGGGTTACCCATCACCCAGATGGAATCTCCCATCCTTGTTCCTTTATATCATCACCTTGCTGTTCTGAGATGGGTGTTTTTTGTTTTTTGTTTTTTACTTTCGAGAGAGCAACAGAGCACAAGTGGGGGGGGGGGGGGGGGGGGAGGGGAGTGAGAGGGAGACACAGAATCTGAAGCAGGCTCCAGGCTCTGAGCTGTCAGCACAGAGCCCATCACAGGGCTCAAACTCACGAACCATGAGATCATGTCCCTAGCTGAAGTTGGTTGCTTAACTGATGAAGCCACCCAGGCACCCCTGAGATGGGTGTGTTGGAGTGCTGAAGCCTATGTTCCATCCTTGTACATTAGCTGCTGGAGAGACTAAGATGCATTTTCAGTTTAGTGAGAATCAGCCTCGGCTTCTTAAAGATGGGTGTTAACCATCATAGCAAGGGTGCACAAATACTGTACAGCCAAATGAATGACCAGTGTTCACAAGATGGCATCCCATCAATATACCTCATTCTTCCTGTAACTGAGCATTAAAACCTCATCTAAAATAACATTACTCATTCCTCATTTATTCATAAGCCATTCCTCATTCAACCAAAATTATGTTGGGTAATGTTTATACCTTCTATCTGTCAGGATCCTGTGTAGACATTCTGTAACCTTTTTTCTAAGTTGTAACACCGTACATAAAAGGGCTCTGTGCTGCCTGCTGGGAGCCTGGAGCCTGCTTCAGATTCTGTGTCTACCTTTCTCTCTGCCCTTCCCCCGCTCACACTTTGCCTCTCTCTGTCTCTGAAAAATGAATAAACCTTAAAAAAATTTTTTTAAGAGGAAAGAAGGAATGTAATAATAATATCTATATATAAATTAGGTAGATGTTCCAGCCTTCCTTTCTGTAAATAATAGTTGTGACACATTTCCTTTTAATTAGCAAACTGGGAAGTTTTTATGGTTAAAGTTATCCAAACCTTTCATTAAAGATCAGAATATTTGTTGGTTATAGTTTTCTTTATAGGTTTTCTGGTTTGGGGGGGGGGGTGTTTATTTGCTTGTTTTTACAACTGGAAATGATAGGGATAAGAGTTGACCCTAGGAAATCTTTGAGTATTATTCATGTTTCATTTGGAAGTTTCACATCCCTTGGTAGCCAGGATCAATCAGCCCAGCAGACATTAACCCTTCCTCTCACCCCAGCCTTTGGTCTGCTGCCCATGGTCATGAGGAACTCCAAATAGCCAAGTTATAGTCTCACTTTACATTTTATTAGAATCACTGTTATGTCCACTGGTGAAAACATCCCTTCATTTATTCTCTACATTATTCTTCATCAAAGTGTCAAAATTTGGTGATGTTCTTGATATTTAGGCTTGACTTTATAATTGTTCTTTCAGAGTATGCTGAAACTTGCTTATAGTTTATGGTATGAATATAAGGGGAGAGGAGCATGAAAAAGTAACACTTGCAAGATAACTACCTCAGACAAGGTAATTATAAGAGCTTCAAGAAAGGCATGTCTAATAATGCATCCTGTCTTAAAATTTCTATTGTGTGCTAATAGTACAATTACATGAACTTTCTTGTTTATTGTCTACATGATGTAATTTTCCCATGTTTAATTTTAATCTTTTTGTGTCCTTAACTATAGATGTGCTTTGTAAACACAATATAAAATATTTTAATCCAACCTGACAATCTATTTGTGTTTCAAATAGAGTACTAGGTCCATTTTTATTCGGTGTAATTACTAATCTATTTGGCTATAAATCTGCCATCCTCATTTGTGCTTTTCAGTTGATCTTGCCAGTTCTATGTTCCTTTCTTCCTGGTTTTCTTCAGGATTTAAAAAAATTACCATTTTCTTTCTTACCTCTACTAGTTTGGAAATTCTATATACTATTTCTAAGCCTTTCTAAGTATTACCTCAGAAAATACCATACATACTAAAACCTATTAAGGTCCAAAACAGTTCACATCTTTACTCATTCCTGTACCAATAGAAATTACTTAGGGTACTTTAGCTACATTTATCCACCCACCTCCCAGTGTAAATTATTGTTCTCTTTATTTTTATTATCTTTTTTTTTAACCTGATGGACATTACTATTTTATTTTATTTTTTTTAAATTTTTTTTTTTAACGTTTATTTATTTTTGAGACAGAGAGAGACAGAGCATGAACGGGGGAGGGGCAGAGAGAGAGGGAGACACAGAACCAGAAGCAGGCTCCAGGCTCTGAGCCATCAGCCCAGAGCACGACGTGGGGCTCGAACTCACGGACCATGAGATCGTGACCTGAGCTGAAGTCGGACGCTTAACCGACTGAGCCACCCAGGTGCCCCAAGGACATTACTATTTTAAATAGTCAATGTTTGGGGCACCTGGGTGGCTCAGTCAGTTAAGTATCCGACTTCGTCTCAGGTCATGATCTCATGGTCCTTGAATTCAAACCCCACATCTGGCTCTGTGCTGATAGCTCAGAGCCTAGAGCCTGCTTTGGATTGTGTCTCCCTCTTTCTCTGCCCCTCCCCAACTCTCACTCTTTCTGTCTCTCAAAAATAAATAAACATTAAAAATTTTTTTTCAAGAGTCAATGTTTGGTTTGTTTTTTTTTGACATTTCTCCCCATAATTCCTATATTGTTTTTTATTCCTTTGCCTCTCTGTGATAAGATTCTAGTAATTTATTTTGATCTCTCCTTTAGTCACAGATTCACCATACAGGGTAATGTGTTGTTTTTTATTTTTCCCCCATTTGCTTATGTTTGGGGGTTTATCTTTTTTTTTTTTTCCAATATATGAAATTTATTGTCAAATTGGTTTCCATACAACACCCAGTGCTCATCCCAAAAGGTGCCCTCCTCAATACACATCCCCCACCCTCCCCGCCCTCCCACCCCCCATCAACCCTCAGTTTGTTCTCAGTTTTTAACAGTCTCTTATGCTTTGGCTCTCTTCCACTCTAACCTCTTTTTTTTTTTTTTTTTCCTTCCCCTCCCCCATGGGTTTCTGTTAAGTTTCTCAGGATCCACATAAGAGTGAAACCATATGGTATCTGTCTCTGTATTGTTTGGGGGTTCATCTGTATGGGTTTGTTAGAATGTCATAACAGACTGGATGGCTTAAGTAATAGAAATTTATTTTCTCCTGGTTCTGGAGGCTGTTAGTCCAACATCAGGATGTCAACCAGTCTTTTCCGGAGGCGTCTCTCCTTGGGTTATGTGCCACCCAAATCCCATCATTCTAATTTTATTACCTCTTGAAAGGCCCCACCTCCAAATATAGTCACATTCTGAGGTACTGGGGTTCTGCTTAAATGTTGTCAACAGGTTTTTGGTTTTGCTATCTGATTGCTCCATCTTATGATTCAAAACTTGTGTTGCTGCAGTCATTATTTTTCTGGAATCTTTGTTACTCCTTTTGTTTTTTGTTTACCCAGCTTTATTGAGGTAAAATTTACACCCAATAAAATTCACCAATATTTAAATGTACAATTTTATGAATTTTGACAAGTGTATACAATCATGTAATTGTTACCACAATCATGATATAAAACATTTCCATCACTTCAAATACAGTAAAACCTTGGTTTGCGAGCATAATTCGTTCTGGAAACATGCTTGTATTCCAAAGTACATATATATACATATACATAGAATCTACTCCTGAAATCGCTGTTGCACTAAAGGCTAACTAATTTGGATGTAAATTTTAAAAAATAATAAAATTAAAAATTAGAGAAAGAATTATTTGTTTATTCAACATATAACTCCTTTATTAGGTATATGTGTTGCAAATATTTTCTGCCAATCTATGCTTTGCCTTTTCATTTTCTTAACAGTGGTTTTTGAAAAGCAAAAGGTTTTAGTTTTTTGTTTTTTTTTTTTTTTAAAGTTTATTCATTTATTTTGAGAGAAAGAGAGTGCAAGCTTGAGTAGGGGAGGGGCAGAGAGGGGTAGAGAAAGAATCCCAAGCAGGCTCCGCACTCTCAGCACAGAGCCCAGTGCGGGGCTTGAACCCACCAACTGAGAGATCATGACCTGAGCTGAAATCAAGAGTCAGATGCTTAACTCACTGAGCCACCCAGGTGCTCCAAAATGTTTTAGTTTTGTTTTTTGTGTTTTTTGTGTTTTTAAAAAATTTACATCCAAATTAGTTAGCATATAGTACAACAATGATTTCAGAAGTAGATTCCTTAATGTCCCTTACCCATTTAGCCCATCCCCCTCCCACACCCCCTCCAGTAACCCTCAGTTTGTTCTCCATATTTATGAGTCTCTTATGTTTTGTCCCCCTCCCTGTTTTTATATTATTTTTGTTTCCCTTCCCTTATGTTCATCTGTTTTGTCTCTTAAAGTCGTCATAGGAGTGAAGTCATATGATTTTTGTCTTTCTCTGACTAATTTCACTTAGCATAATACCCTCCAGTTCCATCCATGTAGTTGCAAATGGCAAGATTTCATTCTTTTTGATTGCCGAATGATACTCCATTGTATATATATACCACATCTTCTTTATCCGTTCATCCATCGATGGACATTTGGGCTCTTTCCACACTTTGGCTATTGTTGATAGTGCTGCTATAAACATTGGGGTGCATGTGCCCCTTCGAAACATCATACCTGTATCCCTTGGATAAATGCCTAGTAGTGCAATTGCTGGGTCATAGGGTAGTTCTATTTTTAGTTTTTTGAGGAGCCTCCATACTGTTTTCCAGAGTGGCTGCACCAGCTTGCGTTCCCACCAACAATGCAAAAGAGATCCTCTTTCTCCACATCCTCGCCAACATCTGTTTTTGCCTGAGTTGTTAATGTTAGCCATTCTGACAGGTGTAAGGTGGTATCTCATTGTGGTTTTGATTTGTTTTTTTTTTTAGTTTTTTTTTTTAATGTTTATTTGTTTTTTTGAGAGAGAGAGACAGACAGAGTGTGAGCAGGGGAGGGGCAGAGAGAGAGAGGGAGACACAGAATCCGAAGCAGGCTCCAGGCTCCAGGCTCCGAGCTGTCAGCACAGAACCCGATGCGGGGCTTGAACTCACAAGCTGTGAGATCATGACCTGAGCTGAAGTCAGATGCTTAACTGACTGAGCCACCCAGGCACTCCTCATTGTGGTTTTGATTTGTATTTCCCTGATGATGAGTGAAGTTGAACATTTTTTCATGTGTCGGTTGGCCATCTGGATCAAAATGTTTTAGTTTTTTTTTTTTTTTTTTTAAATAGGGTTTTTTTAATGTTTATTTATCTTTTTTGAGAGAGAGAGAGAGAGAGAGAAAGAGAGATAAGGGTGAGTGGGGGAGGGACTGAGAAAGAGGGAGACACAGAATCCGAAGCAGGATCCAGGCTCTGAGCTGTCAGCACAGAGCCCGACGCGGGGCTCGAACCCACAAGCCGTGAGATCGTGACCTGAGCCGAAGTCAGACGCTTAACCCACTGAGACACCCAGGTGCCCCCAAAATGTTTTAGTTTTGATAAAATCCAAATTATTTTCCTTCTTTCACAGTTCATGCTTTTTGCATCCTGCCTGAAAAAATGTTTCCTAAATCAGGGTCACAAAATTTTATCTCTTTGGTTTTCAAATGAATGGAAAGAGGGGCACCTGGGTGGCTCAGTAGGCTGAGCGTCCAACTTCGGCTCAGGTCATGATCTCATGGTTTGCGAGTTCAAGCCCCACGTCAGGCTCTGGGCTGACAGCTCAGAGCCTGGAGCCTGCTTCAGATTCTGTGTCTCGCTCTCTGTCCCACCCCTGCTCACACTCTGTCTCTCTCTGTCTCAAAAATGAATAAAACATTTTTAAAAAATGAATGGAAAGAATTCAGGGTTGAGCTGTGAATAAAAAAGATGCTCAGGTGCCTGGGTGGCTCAGTCAGTTGAGCATCCAACTCTTGATTTTGGTTCAGGTCATAACCTAACACTTGTGAGATCAAACCCTGCATCAATCTCTGTGCTGACAGTACGAAACTTGCTTGGGATTCTCTCTCTCCCTCTCTCTCTGCTCTTCCCTCATTGGTGTTCTTTCTGTCTCTCTCAAAATAGATAAATAAACTTAAAAAAAAAGTGGGGGCTTCTGAGGGGCCCAGTAGGTTAAGCATCTGACTCTTGATTTCAGCTCAGGTAGTGATCTCAGGAGTTCATGAGTTTGAGCGCTGCATGAGGCCCCTCACACTAACAGTGCAAAGCCTGCTTGGGATTCTCTGTTTCCCTCTCTGCCCTTCCCCCACTTGGATTATCTCTGTCTCTAAAAAATAAATAAATAAGTAGGGGTGCCTGGGTGGCTCAGTTGGTTAAGTGTCCAACTCGGTTTTGGCCTCAGGTCACAATCTCAGTTTGTGAGTTTGAGCCTCACATCGGGCTCTGTGCTGACAGCGTGGAGCCTGCTTGGGATTCTCTCTCCTCTCTCTCTCTCTCTCTCTCTCTCTCTCTGCCCTTCCCCTGCTCGCTCTCTCTGTCTCTCTCTCAAAATAAATAAATAAACAAAAAAAATTTTAAATAAACATTTTTTGAAAAGTAGTTTATATATATATAAAACCATCTCAGAGGTAAGAGTAAATTAAATTTTATTTGCTTCTCCCATAGATTGTGATATTTGAGATACACATACTACTATTTTAATGAATATTCCTTTTGGTCATGGTCAAAATTTATAATCTCATTAAGCACCACTATTCCAGGTTGGCTTCAAACTACCTCACGTCAAAATTTAGGGAGAAAAATTAACATTAAAAGTGAAATAGACTATTTTCATAAACTTTCTAACTTTTAACATGGTCACGTAAGTAGAAATTGTAAAGAATCCATAATAAGGAATACAAGGAACTTAATTCTGTTGTTGCATACTATCATGCAGTTTAAATTTCCTTTGGAAAAAGATATCCATTTAGCTCAGGTTCTTATAGTATAATCAGTTGTATATGGAATCTACAGTGATAAATCATATTCCCTTATAATCCATAAAGTTTAAATTATTAAAATTCCTTATCTTAGAAGAATTTATGATTTGGGAACTTAAGAACTCTAGGATAAGATTACTTTAATCTATTTTTATTTTCTTGTTAAATTTCACTTTATGAAATGGGTTTCATGTTCCATAGAACCTTAAGGAATATAAATTTTTTTCTTTTAACATTAGATTGCCAGGGTGCATCCATATTATTGTTCAATACAGTCCATTCATTTCGACTATTCTATGATAAAGTAGTCCCCCCCCCCCCCACCTTATCCACAGTTTTGCTTTCCATGGTTTCAGTCATCTGTGGTCAACTGTGGTCCAGAAGTAGATGATCCTCCTCCTGATGTATGGTCAGAAGGTCAGTGTTAGCCAGACACTGCATCATAATGCCTATGTCAGTCACCTTACTGCATCTCCTCATGTAGAGATTTTATCATTTCACATCATCACAAGAAGGGTGAGTACAGTATAATAGATATTTTGAGAGAGACCACGTTCATATAACTTTTATTAGAGTATATTGTTCTAATTGTTCTATTTTATTATTAGTTGTTATTGTTAATCTCTTACTGAGTCTAATGTATAAATTACATTTTATCATAACTATGTCTGTATAGAAAAAAACATAGTCTACATAGGATTTGGTACTATCTGTAGGTTTAGGTATCCACTGGGAAGGGTCTTGGAAGTATACCCCCCCGCTCCCCCACAGATAAGGAAGTACTATTATATCCTATGTTTATACCATATTTACTACTGTATTCTGTGTTTACACCTACCTTTTTTTTGAGACTTCAAAGACAGTTCTTTAACTACTTGGGATTGTTTTCCCCATACCTTCCAACACTAGGCAACCATTTACCTATTTTCTGTCTTTATGAATTCGCCTGTTCTATACATTTAATATAAATGTAATTATATAATATGTTGTCTTTTGTGTCTGGTTTCTTTCACATAGCATGTTTTCAAGGCTCATCCCTTGTATGTGTCAGTACTTCATCCTTTTTATGGCTGAATAATAAATACCCTGTTGTATGGATATACCATGCTTAATTTATCCACGCATTTGTTGCTGGACATCTAGGTCATTTTCACTTTTTGGCTATGGTTATTAATGTTGCTCTGAACATTCATGAAATGTTTCTGTGGACATATATTTCTCTTTCTCTTGGGCATATATAGCTAAGAGTGAAATTGCTGGGTTATACGTTTTATACCTTTAACAGTGTGGGGGACTTCCAGACTGTTTTTTAAAGTGGCTGCAGGGCGCCTGGGTGACACAGTCGGTTAAGCGTCTGACTTCAGCTCAGGTCATGATTTTGTTGTTCATGAGTTCGAGTCCCACGTAGTAGGGCTCTGTGCTGACAGCTCAGAGCCTGGAGCCTGCTTTGGATCTGTGTCTCCCTCTGTCTCTGCCCTGCTCACGCCCTGTCTCTCCCTCTTTCAAAAATAAATAAACATTAAAAATAATTTTTTTAATAAAAAAATGAATAAACACAAGCTCAGTGTTTCAAACTAATAAAAAACACCTTTGCACGTAGGGATAGATCTTTCATAAACATTAAATGTTTGATAATGAATGCAAACCAACGGGAGCTAAACGACAAAGGACTGCTATCAGCCCTCTTCCCTCATGTAGATTATGACATTAAAAAAAAAAAATCCTTTCAATGCCCAGTTCAGAATTTCTGAATTTGTATAGATTGTGACAAGGAGAACCCCAAATTATTATCACAGAAGAGTAACAGGAGGAAAGATGGAATTTAGCAATACCACATTTCTGAAATCTGTCTATGTGACATTCCTATAAAGTTTCTTTTGAGTGGCTTTAAGTGTTTTCTATTCCACCAAGTTACAATGCATAAGTACCTCTTCAAAGCTATCATTTTAACAAAGGAGGCACTTCACAAAGAATTAAATAGAGGATAGAAAGAAAATGTGCAGAAGTGTTCTAAGAGAATAAAAACAAAAAACAATGAATTTGAAGGCTTGCTTTAGGGTTTCCTAAGCCAAGTTGTTGTTTTTTTAAATATATGTTTCAACCAAAACCTATTGATAATTTAGTTATAAAGAAGACAGAGATTGTACCCATCACACACACCTCATTATGTTCCTGAATGTGGCTCTTTCAGTCTTGATTGGGTACATGCACCTCTTGGAGGGACACAGGAATTTTGATCACAAACCTCATCTATAAGATAAGAAATGTGGTTTGTTTCTCTTAGTATTAAAATATATGGGAAGCAGAGTGGTAACAATATTTATGATTGAACACAAAGTATGGCCAGTTGTCAGCCCTCTCCAGTGAATCTCCAAAGAAGGGAGGATGATTTAAATAGCTCTAAATGGACAGTATGCTATGTTAGCTCAGAAATCAATTGCTGAAATCCACCACCATCAACCTAAAATCCCCAGTCCCAAGCTAAAGAATTTTCTGTCTTCCTCAGTGACATCATACCACCCATGCCTGATTACATATATACAGAACTTTACTCTGCACTCATATTCCTGAGTAGATTGAGATTACGTGTTTGTTTATGAATCATTTGGCCAGGAATGGTATTTAGGCTGAGAAATCAGTTTTATCAGAGGAAAAATAGCTGGTCCTTATAAGAACCACCCATGCCTGATTACATATATACAGAACTTTACTCTGCACTCATATTCCTGAGTAGATTGAGATTACGTGTTTGTTTATGAATCATTTGGCCAGGAATGATATTTAGGCTGAGAAATCAGTTTTATCAGAGGAAAAATAACTGGTCCTTATAAGAACCACCCATGCCTGATTACATATATACAGAACTTTACTCTGCACTCATATTCCTGAGTAGATTGAGATTACGTGTTTGTTTATGAATCATTTGGCCAGGAATGGTATTTAGGCTGAGAAATCAGTTTTATCAGAGGAAAAATAGCTGGTCCTTATAAGAGCAGAGGTATCAAATTATTTTTTATTCATATTGGTATACCTCCATCAGAGGAGAAACACAGGTAAGAAAGCAGCTGGTTTCCTAGGGGCAACTGGGTGGCTCAGTTAAGCATCTTATTTTGGCTCAGGTCATGATCTCACAGTTCGTGGGTTTGAGGCCCTGCGTTGGGCTCTGTGCTGACAGCTCAGAACCTGGAGTCTGCTTTGGATTCTGTGTCTCCCTCTCTCTCTGCCTGTACCCCACTTGTGCTCTCTCTCTCTGTGTCTCAAAAAATAAAAAATAAATAAATAAATAAATAAATAAATAAATAAATAAATAAATGTTAAAGAAAAAAAAAGCAGCTGGTTTCCTGAACAGAAAAATAGGAAAATTCTTTCATAAGGTAAGTTGGATTTATCTTCTAGGCTCACAAGAAAACACAAATTTTCTATTTATGTGTTGAAGCACATAAAACAAGGTATGTATTGGTTGGTTGAAGAAAATGTCATCTGATACTTGCAGGAAACCCCATATTTCCTTTAGGAGAAATGGTTTGCTAATTCAGTGTTTGCAATAACTTTATAGAACTACTGTGAATAATGGGAATTGACTGTATTTTAAGCTCTGCAAGCCATTCAGTCAGCATAACTACTCAATCCTGCCCTTGTAGCTTAAATGCAGCCATAGACAATGAATAAATGAACATGTAAAACTATTTATAGACACTGAAGTTTGAAATGCATGATTTTTTACACGTCACAAAATACTCTTCTTCTTCCGATTTTTTAAAACCATTTTAAAGGTAGATATTATTCTTTACTCACTAGCTATATACGTGGCAGGCCAGATTTGTAATTTGTCAACCCCTGCTTTAGAATAACTACAATCTAAAATTTTATTTACTAGTTTTATTTTTAGTAATAATATTGGCATCACAATTTTAAACTATCTTATGGCCATTCTAGACTACTGCAACTATATAAATATGTTAATATTACTAGGAACCAGGATTTCTAGAGAGAGATTATTAGAGGAAAAAAACAAATATAAAAGGTAAGAATAAAACCTTGTAACATTACATTTGAATTAGTAATGTCAGCATGAATGAATGCTTTGAGTCTTAAGTTTCTTGCCTTCCTTCAACAAAGAGAAGAGTGTCTGATCTAGAACCCAAGATATTTGACTCCCTAATCCTGGGTTGTCTGCTCTAGCCATAGTGCTTCTCTTTTAGGTAAAGATGTTTTTTTCTTTTAACATTTATTTTTGAGAGAGATCAAGCATGAGCAGAGGAGGGGCAGAGAGAGAGAGAGGAAGAGACAGAGAATCCCAAGCAGGCTCAGCACTATCAGCACAGAGCCCAATGTGGGGCTCCATCTCACAAACCGAGAGATCATGACCTGCGTCAAGAGTCAGATGCTTAACTGAGCCACTCAGGGGCCCCAAGATGTTTTTTCTTAGTCTGGGCCTTCTTAAATCCTCCCAACAAAGTCCCCTTAACATTAAGAGGAACAGCCTATTCTGGAAATCTGGGGAAGGAGCAAATAAACTATTCCAGGACAGGAATTTCCTTTGAAATCTTATGTTTAAAGCTAGGTTTATTTACATTCTCCATAATAAACCTGTGATTAAATGTAAATACACAATTTTCCAGAAAAATCAGTTTTTTTCACCAAATGCTTCAGTAAAGATGATGCTTCTTGAAAATGCAACATTCCTTTCTCATTTCAGAATTGAGGCGAGTGAGGCTTTTGGTCTCATCCAATCATTCCACATCGTCACAGTCCCGCAGGAACACACCAGAAGCGCGCGCGCGCGCACACACACACACACACACACACACACACACACACGCCACAATCAGGCACACACTGAGGGACTCCCATCCAAGCTCTGCAGGGAAGGCCTGGGGAAAACGTATCTACCAGAACCGTGCCACCTAAATGTTCAGAGTCAATTACAGACACGTTCACAGACCCATTACCTCGCAGGCCAACACAACATTCTTAGCCCTGTACAGTCTGACACACAATCCAGTCAAAATCTCCCTCACAAACCACATTCCGGTCCTCGAAGTAGCACTTCACAAACACAAACCAGCCACACCCAATGAAAAAGTCGTACCCAGAACCACTCCAAAGATAGACACACAGTGCCATCGAGCGGGCGGTAGGGAGAGTCACATTTATGCATATCCCCCCTTTAATACGCCGGTTGTTGGTGCCCGCCGCGCTCCAGGACCTGCCGGGACTTTCTTGGGACAAAGAGCCGGGAACGCGGCCGGCGCAGGAGCCCGCCTAGATCTCCGCCTCAAGCGGCGAGCGGGCGGGGTGGAAGCTCCGCTCCCCTGGGCTGGCGGCGCCGGCGCACTCAGTGCCTACAGAGCGAGCTCCCAGCAGCCTCCGCGCGCGGCCCGTTAAGCCCCGGGGGCTGTGTACTTGCAGGTTCCGTCCCATCCTCGCTTACACTGAGCATCACCGTGAGGCAGGTGCGACACCCAAGGTGAGCAGTCCCGGTTCAGAGGGTCGGAGAGGCGTTGCCGCCTGGCCTGGAGATTAGGAGACAGAAGGGAGGCGCTGCAGTACCGCAGAGTGTGGCGAGCCTCTCACCTCAGGCCCGAGTGTGCGTGAGAACGGCAGTGGTGTGTGTGGTTGTGTATCTGGGTGACCGTGGGCGTGACGGGGCCCGAGTGTGGCATCAGGACTGTGTGTGGCTGTGAGGTCGGAACTAGTGGGTGATGGCATTTGTGTGGCTGAATTGGATGCAGATCCTCTTGTGTGACGGAAGGTTGCGTGACCGTGGACTATGTGACTCCGACCCTGGCGTCGCAGCTGATCTTCTGTCCTCTAGCCGCACGCGCCCAGCGGCAGAGAAAAAGCTCCCAGACAGATAGCTGAGCGCCAGCGAAAAGGCTCATACCCGATCTTGGGATAATAATGTTAGAAAAGAACGTGCCTCGCAGGCAGGTTCCTGGGGGTACCCCCACCCCACTACATCTTCAGATGCGCGCGCGGACACACACACACACACACACACACACACACACACACACACACACACACACACACACACACACACAGAGCTCTGAGGGGTCCAGCTGCAGGTTTCAGAACCACCGAGTTTCTTCCGGGAAACTGCCCAGAAGTCCGATTCCCGCCGCCCGCCTCCCACAACCGTGACCCTGGCCTTTTTCTAATACTAGGAAGGGTCAACAATATTCTCCCTCTTTACTCGGTTTATGTGTGGGTGGTTGGTGGGGACAGATGGGGTCGTGGCGTGCCCTAATTTAGCTGGGCTGGGCTCCAAGAAAGGCCTGTTGTCCTAAGATTCCCTTCTTCCTCAATCTTGTCAAACCCTAAGGAAAGGGCTCTGAGGAGGAGGAGGAGGAGGAGAAGGAATGCTCTTGTCCATTGTAAAAAGTTAAGGTCAAGGTGAGTGGGTATTTCCTCATATAATATGAAATGCATTTTTATATTTTAGGGCATGGGAACATTTGCTTCCTTTTTAAATTTCCTGTCGATTGAGTTAATACTTAGGCTACCTACCTAGTGCCTATATGCACTTGTCCATTTGACAGATACTTCCCATTACTTCTATGAGCTTTCTTTTTAAGTGTAAAGCTCTTAGAACAGCTCCTGACACTTGATAAGTATTTAATAAACATTAGCTATTTGTTAATGTGATTTGGGGCAAGTCCCCACCCACCTCCAATAGATCAGGAAAAATGAAAATACCAAGCTAACTGTGATGGGGATTTCCTAGTTAAAAAAAAAAAAAAAAAAAAAAAATGAGATGCTCAAATGGTCTAGAACAGAAATTCTTAACCAGAGGTAATTTAAATCCATTTGGAGCTTTCAGGGAACCAGAAACTCCTTGAAGTTGTATTTAAGTTGTTGTAGATGTTTGTTAATATGTCATTTTTATGGGGAGGAAGTCCATAATTTAATGAGATTTTCAAACATGATCCTAAAAAGATTTAGATTTACTGTCCTAGAGTCAAAGACTAATATCTGAGAATGTACTTTGAGATAACAAATAAAATTAGTGTCTAACAATAGGAAATTCTTAAGTCACACTCCATCCCTGTGATGCAATTTTATGTCATTAAACATGTGAATCATGAGAAGGAAAAAATTTAAAAATTTTTTTAAAGTCTATTTATTTATTTTTGAAAGAGAGAGAGAATGGAGAGAGAGAATCCCAAGCAGTGGAGCCTGACATGGTGCTTCCGAACCATGAGATCATGACCTGAGCTGAAGTCAAGAGTTGGATGCTCAACTTACTGAGCCACCCAGGTGCCCTGTAAATAATAAATTTTAAGCAATAGTCATAGTTTTGAACAAGATGACTCAGGAAAATTTTAATTACAGATGAATCCCTTCTAGTAAACTAGGGATTTGTAGAAATTTTGCAAGGATTATATCTAATGTGAAACTATAATTAGTTATGCAGTGGAGAAAGGCAGAGAGAAAGCCTCTATCGTGTACCAAATATTCCTGTCTGCTTTGGCGTATTTTTACTGAATTTAAGAATGCTGCTTACCTTGGGGTGCCTGGGTGGCTCAGTTGGTTAAGCTTCTGACTTCTGCTCAGGTCATGATCTTGAGGTTTGTGAGTTTGAGCCCCGTGTCCGGCTCTGTGCTGACAGCTTGGAGCCTGCAGCCTGCTTCGAATTCTGTGTCTCCCTCTCTCTCTGTCCCTCCCCTGCTCATACTCTGTCTCTCTCTGTCTCTCAAAAATAAATAAATGTTAAAAAAAAATAAAAAAGAATGCTGCTTACCTTGATTGTGTTCAGTCACAGAATAAGGTGAAGGCAGCACCTTGTTTTGGTGAAGAACAGTAAAAAAACTGATGAGTGTTATTTATTTCTGCCATACTGATTTTTTTTTTTTTTTTAGGAACTCACTCATTTCACAGTCCTATAGACTCCTTTCTCTTAACAACTAAAAGATAGTTCCTCTCCTCAACTCTTTTTTATTTTGTTTGAAAATAGTTTTTGTTTCTGATGATAGAATTAATGCAGGTTTATTATAAACAAGAAAAATATGCAGACCTAAGGAACTTATAAAGAAGAACATTTAATTTGTTCATAGTCCCATCATACAGAGTTAATGAATATTAGTACTTTGATGTTTGTTTTTCCAAATCTTTTTCTGTGCGCTTGTGTACATATGTTTATTTCGTAAAATAGAATTACAAAAATTGATTATTTAAGGAGATACTCTCTAACATTTTGAAAAGAAATCCAGCGCAGTCATAAGATTTATTATATTGCTGTTTGTACAGAGTAAAGGAGAGTACAGTGGTTTCCCTCTAATCTGAAATTTTTTTCAAGACTTTATACCTTTTAGGATTATGGAAACATTTATCAGGGCAACAAATATCAAGTAAGATATCTTTTCAGAATTGAGGTGTTGTTTTTTTTTTTTTTGTGGTTCAAGGTTGCTCCTAAGTAGAGATTTATAATAACAGTGGAACGTGGTAGTAATGACAAATAATTCAGGCATGTTATACAGAAGAACTTGATCAAATGTTTTTAATGTGTTAATGTGTTCAATATGATACCTTACCAAATTTCTTGAGTTTTATGATGCCAAGTGGTGTTTCTTTGGAACTGCTAGGAATAGAGAGCAAAAGGGACTTTGTTCTACTTCTTGATTTTTATGAATCTTTTTTGCTAATATTATTTATTAAGAAGAATTACATTCTCAAACAGTTCTAAAATTTACTAATGTTGTAAGAAAGAGGAGTCCTGAAAATCTCACTATAAGAGAAAGGAGAAAGGGCATCCTAGTATTAAAATTATTAAAGGGACGCTTGGGTGGCTCAGTTGGTTAAGCATCCAACTCTCAATTTCGGCTCAGGTCATGGTCTCATGGTTCATGGGTTCAAGCCCTGCATCAGGCTCTGCGCTCACAGTGTGGAGCCTGCTTGGGATTCTCTGTCTCCCTCTCTCTCTGCCCCTCCCTTGCTCATGCTCACTCTCAAAAATAAAATTAAATTAAAAGTAAAATTATTAAAGATAATTTACCAAATAATTAAAATGCTTTTATTAAAGATACTTTTTTAAACACATGGAATAACGGGCATGTAATTTTTTCATTTTATTTATTGCTTGTAATAAGGTATTTTAAGTGCTTTATATGTATTATATTACTTAACCTTCACAATAACCTTATAAGGTATATACTGTTACTATTCTCCAGTTTATCTAAGAGGAAGCAGTGGCACTGAAAACTAACATGCCTGAAGTCTCCCAGTTGATAACATCAAACCTTAGATTCATATTCTGGAGCCTGACAACAAAGCCTGTGTTCTTCATATGTGAGAGTCAGTCACCTCCCACCATTGTGGATATTCTTTTTGGTCTGCCTATTGCACTTGGAAGTTTATCATGGATATCTTTCTTCATGAATTAATATGAACCAGTACCATTATTATTAATAATTACATAATATGCCATCATATTGTAGAACCTAATTTATTTAGCTGGTTGCCTTACTGTTAGGTTTTCTGACTTTTGGTTAGAAAGTATTCCTTGATGAACTTCCATGTATATATCTCCTTGTATACTTCTATAAAAATTTTCCAGGGATAAATTCCTAGAAATGGAATTTCTAGGTTGAATTATTAGACATTTTATAAAGTACTCACAATATGCCTGATCCTATGCTAGTACTCTGAGGGTGAAAGAGTAACTAAAATGACAAGTTGATTTTTTTTTTTTTTTAATTTTTTATTTTATTTTTGGGACAGAGAGAGACAGAGCATGAACGGGGGAGGGGCAGAGAGAGAGGGAGACACAGAATCAGAAACAGGCTCCAGGCTCCGAGCCATCAGCCCAGAGCCTGACGCGGGGCTCGAACTCACGGACCGCGAGATCGTGACCTGGCTGAAATCGGACGCTTAACCGACTGCGCCACCCAGGCGCCCCTGATTTTTTTTTTTAATATGAAATTTATTGTCAAATTGGTTTCCATACAACACCCAGTGCTCATCCCAACGGGTGTCCTCCTCAATACCTCCCCTCCCCTCCCTCCCACCCCCCATCAACCCTCAGTTTGTTCTCAGTTTTTAATTGTCTCTTATGTTTTGGCTCCCTCCCTCTCTAACCTTTTTTTTTTTCCCCCTTCCCCTCCCTCATGGTCTTCTGTTAAGTTTCTCAGGATCCACATAACAGGGTTGATTCTTAAATTATTATCTATCAACATAGATAAAACTGTATAGGAATTAGACTAAGTGTGATAAAGGTCACTGAAGAAGTTAGCTTGGGAATTCCTGGGAAGAAGATACATTATCTGATTATAGCAAGCTTTATCAGGTTGTAACCAAAAAACGCCAAATCCAGAGGATTTCTGTATAGGTAAATGGACTGTATGTAAGAGGTGTTATACCTTATGGTTTTTATTCTCATGATGTTGATGCAAAGTGAGACCCAACAGGGCAAAAGATTCAGCACCTCTTTGGAGGGCATCATGGCTAAAATGACTGGTTCAGAAGCAAGATCAATGCATTAGTACAGAAGTTAAGAAAGGCAGCAGCAGAGAAACAAGGCATTAGATGGGGGGTGTTTAACCATTTTTTTCTAGGCAAAACTTCAACATACATGAACAAACTTACAAATCATAGAGTTGGGTCAGCTATTGGGAGCTAGAAGAAAATATATAGTACCTTTTTTCCTCCAAGCTCAAGAGGTGACTGCTTCAGAAGTGAGTCTCTTTCACCTATTTGAAGAAAAGCTTCCCATTTACAAAATTTCAAAAATATCTTTCCAGAGTATATATTGCCATATAAAATTATGAAGTAAATATAAGCAAAAAGAAGAAAACTAAGATCAAAATGGGGAAATTAGCAATCTTTCCAGATCTTTTTTTTTTTTTTTTTTTTAATTTTAGAGAGAGAGTGTGTGAACACAAGCAGGGGAGAGGGAGGCAAAGGGAAAGAAAGAGAATCTTAAGCAGGCTCCATGCTCAGCACGGAGTCCAACAGGATTGATCTCACAACCCTTGGATCATGACCTGACCTGAAATCAAGAGTCAGATGCCTAATTATACTTTACTAATGTATTCATAATGTCCATTTTATTTTATTTTATTGAAGAATATTTTATCTTGAATATTTTGTATGTCCTTATATATTTTTAAAAGCTTAGATTTTGTGATTATCATGCACATGCACAAATATATATATCTTTTTTGCCCTGCTATAACAGGATCACAGTACTCACAACTGTTGTCACCTGCATTCTTCACTCAGCAGCATGTAGTAAACATATTTCCATCTTTCCAATTAAAAGTCTGTATTATCATTTTTTTAAGTGACAAGCTTTTTCATTCTGTGGGTGCTTTATAATTTATTTAATCTATTTTCTACTGAAGGATTTTTAGATTCTTTCCAGCTTTTTTCCATTATAAATAATGTCTGTCACTACATTCTTACATCTTGTACATATATACAATTATTTTCTTTAATCCCCAGAGTAGAATTTCTGAGTTAGAAGATTTGCATGGTTTAAATGCTGCTTGGACATAATTTTTTTTTAATGAATGTTTATTTTTAAGAGAGATGGAGCATGAGTTGGGGAGGGACAGAGAGAGAGGGAGACACAGAATCTGAAGCAGGCTCCAGGCTCTGAGCTGCCAGCACAGAGCCAGACGCGGGGCTCGAACTCACAAACCACAAGATCATGACCTGAGCTGAAGTCAGATGCTTAACCTACTGAGCCACCCAGGTGCTTCCCTGCTTGGACATAATTTTAAATTTACACAATCTGCAGGTTAGAGTATTCATTTCCTTACAAACTTGCTAATATGGGCATAAGTACTCCCAAAGTGAGATTTAATGTCTTTTGGTGGTTTCACATGTTATTTCTATTTTTTTAGGTTTATTTATTTATTTTGAGAGAGAAGGAAAGAGAAAAAGCATGAGTGGGGGAGAGGCAGAGAGAGAGGGAAAGAGAAGGAATCTCAAGCAGGCTCGGCACTGTCAGCGCAGAGCCCAACTTGGGGCTGGAACTCACAAACCGTGAGATCATGGCCTGAACCAAACAAAATCAAGAGCTGGATGCTTAACCCACTGAGCCACCCAGGAGCCCCGTTATTTCTATTTTTTAATGAGTCCTGCATGCTCATGTTTCTCCCATTGGAACAAGAAATTCTGGGTTTCAGAGACCAGAACTAGAGTTGATTAAGAGCTGACTTTGGTTAGAAAAATGAGGAATCCAAATTCAGCTTTGCTACTTAACTGAATTTCTGCAAGTGGTTTTACTTTTATTGTAAATATTATGGTCCATTGCATAGATAATTATTATACTACATAGCAATCCTAAGGATCCACTTAATGTATATAAAATGCCTATCCTATGGAAGTCTTTGATATAGTTATGTGTTGTCTACTTGTTGAGAGCATGTATCCACACCTTTTCAGCCTAGGTTGTAAGAAAGAGAATGGTAAATAAAGACATGTAGGAAAGCAGTGTGGTTGATTCTGATTGAAAAAAGTGATGAGCCCAGAAGATTCTGGAAGTTATTGTACAGGCTGGCAGGCTGGTAGGGTTGCCAGTGTAGCAGTTTGACAGTGGTTAATGACTGCCAGGGTTGGGACTTAGGAATTTCTCTCTTTGTATCTGATGAATCCAAGCAAGCCTGCAAAGCTTTGAAAGATATTCTTATTTAGATGATGTGGCCCTTTATCAGCCCTGGAATTTTCGAGGAGGGATTAGATTTTCCAGATGCCCTCAAATCTCCCTCAGAGTGTGTGTGTGTGTGTGTGTGTGTGTGTGTGTGTGAGAGAGAGAGAGAGAGAGAGAGAGAGAGAGAGAGAGAGAGAGAGAGAGAAAGTTCAAGGGAGGGGAAAAGGACATTAACTCCAGCCATTTTGTGAGTTCTGAGGACTATCTCATCTCATGGCTTTCTTTTCTTCCCCCTAGCTCTGGCCTCTGTGAACCCTCCAGGCAAGTAAACTCCAAGGAAGACTGACCAGTTCTTGAGTTTCTAAACCATGGCCCATGTAAGTTACTGTTTCTTTCTCCTGAAAATACAGTCATGTTAATGTCCTATGAACATTTCTTTATCCTGAAACTTCCTACCTATCAGAGTCCCATCTAGGAATCTTCTCCCAGTCCTCCAAATCCAGTGAGGGATGAGGCTATTTAGCACAACACCTGTCCTATGAGTCCTCTTTTCGCCAGTCATTATTCGTGTATTCACTGAAAAAAAAAAATCATTTAGCATCTCCTATATGTGCTCAATCTTTTGCTAAGAGCTGCAGTGGGGCAGAAATGAAATCGCTTGAGGGGGATGTTTGACCATCTTTGTGAGTTGATGAAAGAGGATGAGCCCATTTGACTACTCATGGGGAAACTGAATGTTTCTGGATTTGGGTTTTCCAAGTATGTAAGATAAGATTTGCTGTTGGTTGGCCTCAGCCTCAACATATGGTGAGCTCACTTGCTTTGTGAGGCTTTTAGGATGGGGTACAGATATAATTGGGTCTTGCATGCAAAGAGATCAAGGACCTTCCCTAGGAATCCCTAAGAGTTGTATACTAGGATCAGGGTTCCATTTGTAGTTGAACAGGATATGCTGGTCTAGAATGACATCTCTGTGATTCTGGATCACCAGTATCCAGAATCTACATCCATATCCTCTAAGTCAGGAACAAGGAATGTATACAGTGAGTGATGGAAAATGATAAGTAGGAAAATCATGCAGATACATAGTTTATAGACCTTTACAACTGAGGAGAACCTTAAATATTTTGTATAGACCAAAATGGAAGAGTGATTAAGTCTCATATACCCTCACATAGACTATTATACAATTTTTTAGACTTCATTAAAGAATCTGTCATAAATGGAAAAATGCTTATGATATGATCTGATTCAATGATGAACTTGGAATAAATTCTTTATTCATATCCTTTTCTAACATAGAAATATTATAAGGAAACTTTTTAAAAATCTGTTCTTTAAAGGGAAAGGGTGGAAAAACTACATTTCTTGAGACTTTATGAGGGAGACATGTAACAGGCACAGGCTTATATACAATATTTCATTTAATTGGAAAACTGATTTTTTTCTTTCCCAGACATGTTTGGATGATCAAGATACGCCAGAGTATTCAAGAGGCTGCACCTATAGCAACAGGATTCTTCAAGAGCACATAGGCATGCTGCTTCAGGCACACTCATTTCCTAACTCACTATATTAAAGGCTTCCAGCCCAAGCCTTTTTGTTTGCCATATGGTCCATTTCCTGCAGTATCTCTTCCATCTTAAAACAAATTTTCTTTAATTTCAATTGTATTATATGGTTTGTCATTGCAGAGATCACTGATGTTCAGTGATGTGTCCATAGTCTTCTCTCAGGAGGAGTGGGAATACCTGGACCTGGAACAGAGGGACTTGTACAGAGATGTAATGTTGGAGAATTACAGCAACTTGGTCTCACTGGGTAAGGTCATCCGCCTGTAGACATGTTTTCTGTAATCTCTGCTTTTTTCTCTGGAAATTTCAGTAATATCTTTCAAGAAGCTATCTAAATTTCTGCTCCCTGTTCTCAGGTAAATGGTTTGAACTTTATTTGTTTGAAAGTGAACACCTCTGTTAGGCATATTTATCTTCCTTATTCTTTTTTTTTTTTTTAATGTGCCATCTTCCTCATTCTTATTTTATTTTTTTTTTATTTTTTTTATTTTTTAATATATGAAATTTACTGTCAAATTGGTTTCCATACAACACCCAGTGCTCATCCCAAAAGGTGCCCTCCTCAATACCCATCACCCACCTGCCCTCCCTCCCACCCTGCCCTCCCTCCCACCCCCCATCAACCCTCAGTTTGTTCTCAGTTTTTAACAGTCTCTAATGCTTTGGCTCTCTCCCACTCTAACCTCTTTTTTTTTTTTTTTTTTTCCTTCCCCTCCCCCATGGGTTTCTGTTATGTTTCTCAGGATCCACATAAGAGTGAAACCATATGGTATCTGTCTTTCTCTGTATGTCTTATTTCACTTAGCATCACACTCTCCAGTTCCATCCATGTTGCTTCAAAAGGCCATATTTCATTTTTTCTCATTGCCACGTAGTATTCCATTGTGTATATAAACCACAGTTTCTTTATCCATTCATCAGTTGATGGACATTTAGGCTCTTTCCATAATTTGGCTATTGTTGAGAGTGCCGCTATAAACATTGGGGTACAGGTGCCCCTATGCATCAGTACTCCTGTATCCCTTGGATAAATTCCTAGCAGTGCTATTGCTGGGTCATAGGGTAGGTCTATTTTTAATTTTCTGAGGAACCTCCACACTGCTTTCCAGAGCGGCTGCACCAATTTGCATTCCCACCAACAGTGCAAGAGGGTTCCTGTTTCTCCACATCCTCTCCAGCATCTATAGTCTCCTGATTTCTTCATTTTGGCCACTCTGACTGGCGTGAGGTGGTATCTGAGTGTGGTTTTGATTTGTATTTCCCTGATAAGGAGCGACGTTGAACATCTTTTCATGTGCCTGTTGGCCATCCGGATGTCTTCTTTAGAGAAGTGTCTATTCATGTTTTCTGCCCATTTCTTCACTGGGTTATTTGTTTTTCGGGTGTGGAGTTTGGTGAGCTCTTTATAGATTTTGGATACTAGCCCTTTGTCCGATGTGTCATTTGCAAATATCTTTTCCCATTCCGTTGGTTGCCTTTTAGTTTTGTTGGTTGTTTCCTTTGCTGTGCAGAAGCTTTTTATCTTCATAAGGTCCCAGTAATTCACTTTTGCTTTTAATTCCCTTGCCTTTGGGGATGTGCCGAGTAAGAGATTGCTACGGCTGAGGTCAGAGAGGTCTTTTCCTGCTTTCTCCTCTAAGGTTTTGATGGTTTCCTGTCTCACATTCAGGTCCTTTATCCATTTTGAGTTTATTTTTGTGAATGGTGTGAGAAAGTGGTCTAGTTTCAACCTTCTGCATGTTGCTGTCCAGTTCTCCCAGCACCATTTGTTAAAGAGACTGTCTTTTTTCCATTGGATGTTCTTTCCTGCTTTGTCAAAGATGAGTTGGCCATACGTTTGTGGGTCTAGTTCTGGGGTTTCTATTCTATTCCATTGGTCTATGTGTCTGTTTTTATGCCAATACCATGCTGTCTTGATGATGACAGCTTTGTAGTAGAGGCTAAAGTCTGGGATTGTGATGCCTCCTGCTTTGGTCTTCTTCTTCAAAATTACTTTGGCTATTCGGGGCCTTTTGTGGTTCCATATGAATTTTAGGATTGCTTGTTCTAGTTTCGAGAAGAATGCTGGTGCAATTTTGATTGGGATTGCATTGAATGTGTAGATAGCTTTGGGTAGTATTGACATTTTGACAATATTTATTCTTCCAATCCATGAGCAGGGAATGTCTTTCCATTTCTTTATATCTTCTTCAATTACCTGCATAAGCTTCCTATAGTTTTCAGCATACAGATCTTTTACATCTTTGGTTAGATTTATTCCTAGGTATTTTATGCTTCTTGGTGCAATTGTGAATGGGATCAGTTTCTTCATTTGTCTTTCTGTTGCTTCATTGTTAGTGTATAAGAATGCAACTGATTTCTGCACATTGATTTTGTATCCTGCAACTTTGCTGAATTCATGTATCAGTTCTAGCAGACTTTTGGTGGAGTCTATCGGATTTTCCATGTATAATATCATGTCATCTGCAAAAAGCGAAAGCTTGACTTCATCTTTGCCAATTTTGATGCCTTTGATTTCCTTTTGTTGTCTGATTGCTGATGCTAGAACTTCCAGCACTATATTAAACAGCAGCGGTGACAGTGGGCATCCCTGTCGTGTTCCTGATCTCAGGGAAAAAGCTCTCAGTTTTTCCCCGTTGAGGATGATGTTAGCTGTGGGCTTTTCATAAATGGCCTTTATGATCTTTAAGTATGTTCCTTCTATCCCGACTTTCTCAAGGGTTTTTATTAAGAAAGGGTGCTGGATTTTGTCAAAGGCCTTTTCTGCATCGATTGACAGGATCATATGGTTCTTCTCTTTTTTTTTGTTAATGTGATGTATCACGTTGATCGATTTGCGAATGTTGAACCAGCCCTGCATCCCAGGAATGAATCCCACTTGATCATGGTGAATAATTCTTTTTATATGCTGTTGAATTCGATTTGCTAGTATCTTATTAAGAATTTTTGCATCCATATTCATCAGGGATATTGGCCTGTAGTTCTCTTTTTTTACTGGGTCTCTGTCTGGTTTAGGAATCAAAGTAATACTGGCTTCATAGAATGAGTCTGGAAGTTTTCCTTCCCTTTCTATTTCTTGGAATAGCTTGAGAAGGATAGGTATTATCTCTGCTTTAAATGTCTGGTAGAACTCCCCTGGGAAGCCATCTGGTCCTGGACTCTTATTTGTTGGGAGATTTTTGATAACCGATTCAATTTCTTCGCTGGTTATGGGTCTGTTCAAGCTTTCTATTTCCTCCTGATTGAGTTTTGGAAGAGTGTGGGTGTTTAGAAATTTGTCCATTTCTTCCAGGTTGTCCAATTTGCTGGCATATAATTTTTCATAGTATTCCCTGATAATTGTTTGTATCTCTGAGGGATTGGTTGTAATCATTCCATTTTCATTCATGATTTTATCTATTTGGGTCATCTCCCTTTTCTTTTTGAGAAACCTGGCTAGAGGTTTGTCAATTTTGTTTATTTTTTCAAAAAACCAACTCTTGGTTTCGTTGATCTGCTCTACAGTTTTTTTAGATTCTATATTGTTTATTTCTGCTCTGATCTTTATGATTTCTCTTCTTCTGCTGGGTTTAGGCTGCCTTTGCTGTTCTGCTTCTATTTCCTTTAGGTGTGCTGTTAGATTTTGTATTTGGGATTTTTCTTGTTTCTTGAGATAGGCCTGGATTGCAATGTATTTTCCTCTCAGGACTGCCTTCGCTGCATCCCAAAGCGTTTGGATTGTTGTATTTTCATTTTCGTTTGTTTCCATATATGTTTTAATTTCTTCTCTAATTGCCTGGTTGACCCACTCATTCGTTAGTAGGGTGTTCTTTAACCTCCATGCTTTTGGAGGTTTTCCAGACTTTTTCCTGTGGTTGATTTCAAGCTTCATAGCATTGTGGTCTGAAAGTATGCATGGTATAATTTCTATTCTTGTAAACTTATGAAGGGCTGTTTTGTGACCCAGTATATGATCTATCTTGGAGAATGTTCCATGTGCACTCGAGAAGAAAGTATATTCTGTTGCTTTGGGATGCAGAGTTCTAAATATATCTGTCAAGTCCATCTGATCCAATGTATCATTCAGGGCCCTTGTTTCTTTATTGACTGTGTGTCTAGATGATCTATCCATTTCTGTAAGTGGGGTGTTAAAGTCCCCTGCAATGACCACATTCTTATCAATAAGGTTGCTTATGTTTATGAGTAATTGTTTTATATATCTGGGGGCTCGGGTATTTGGCGCATAGACATTTATAATAGTTAGCTCTTCCTGGTGGATAGACCCTGTGATTATTATATAATGCCCTTCTTCATCTCTTGTTACAGCCTTTAATTTAAAGTCTAGTTTGTCTGATATAAGTATGGCTACTCCAGCTTTCTTTTGGCTTCCAGTAGCATGATAAATACTTCTCCATCCCCTCACTCTCAATCTAAAGGTGTCCTCAGATCTAAAATGAGTCTCTTGTAGACAGCAAATAGATGGGTCTTGTTTTTTTATCCATTCTGATACCCTATGTCTTTTAGTTGGCGCATTTAATCCATTTACATTCAGTGTTATTATATAAAGATATGGGTTTAGAGTCATTGTGATGTCTGTATGTTTTATGCTTGTAGTGATGTCTCTGGTACTTTGTCTCACAGGATCCCCCTTAGGATCTCTTGTAGGGCTGGTTTCGTGGTGACAAATTCCTTCAGTTTTTGTTTGTTTGGGAAGACCTTTATCTCTCCTTCTATTCTAAATGACAGACTTGCTGGATAAAGGATTCTCGGCTGCATATTTTTTCTGTTTAGCACACTGTAGATATCGTGCCACGCCTTTCTGGCCTGCCAAGTTTCAAAGGAGAGATCAGTCACGAGTCTTATAGGTCTCCCTTTATATGTGAGGGCACGTTTATCCCTTGCTGCTTTCAGAATTTTCTCTTTATCCTTGTATTTTGCCAGTTTCACTATGATATGTCGTGCAGAAGATCTATTCAAGTTACGTCTGAAGGGAGTTCTCTGTGCCTCTTGGATTTCAATGCCTTTTTCCTTCCCCAGTTCAGGGAAGTTCTCAGCTATAATTTGTTCAAGTACCCCTTCAGCACCCTTCCCTCTCTCTTCCTCCTCTGGGATACCAATTATGCGTATATTATTTTTTTTTAGTGTATCACTTAGTTCTCTAATTTTCCCCTCATACTCCTGGATTTTTTTATCTCTCTTTCTTTCAGCTTCCTCTTTCTCCATAACTTTATCTTCTAGTTCACCTATTCTCTCCTCTGCCTCTTCAAGCCGAGCCATGGTGGATTCCATTTTGTTTTGCAATTCGTTTAAAGCGTTTTTCAACTCCTCGTGACTGTTCCTTAGTCCCTCGATCTTTGTGGCAAGAGATTCTCTGCTGTCCTGTATACTGTTTTCAAGCCCAGCGATTAATTTTATGACTATTATTCTAAATTCACTTTCTGTTATATTATTTAAATCCTTTTTGATCAGTTCATTAGCTGTTGTTATTTCCTGGAGATTCTTCTGAGGGGAATTCTTCCGTTTGGTCATTTTGGAGAGTCCCTGGCGTGGTGAGGACTTGCAGTGCACTTCCCCTGTGCTGTGGTGTATAACTGGAGTTAGTGGGCGGGGCCGCAGTCCGACCCGATGTCTGCCCCCAGCCCACTGCTGGGGCCACAGTCAGACTGGTGTGTGCCTTCTCTTCCCCTCTCCTAGGGGCGGGATTCACTGTGGGGTGGCGTGTCCCGTCTGGGCTACTTGCACACTGCCAGGCTTGTGTTGCTGGGGATCTGGCGTATTAGCTGGGGTGGGTAGGCAAGGTGCACGGGGGCTGGAGGGGCAGGCTTAGCTCGCTTCTCCTTAGGTGATCCACTTCAGGAGGAGCCCTGTGGCAGCGGGAGGGAGTCAGATCCGCTGCCGGAGGTTTGGCTCCGCAGAAGCACAGAGTTGGGTGTTTGCGCGGAGCGAGCAAGTTCTCTGGCAGGAACTGGTTCCCTTTGGGATTTTGGCTGGGGGATGGGCGGGGGAGATGGCGCTGGCGCCTTTGTTCCCCGCCAAGCTGAGCTCTGCCGTCCGGGGGCTCAGCAGCTCTCCCTCCCTTTGTCCTCCAGCCTTCCCGCTTTCCGAGCAGAGCTGTTAACTTCTGACCTCCCAGACGCTAAGTCGCGCTTGCTGTCGGAACACAGTCTGTCCGGCCCCTCCGCTTTTGCCAGCCAGACTCGGGGGCTCTGCTTGGCCGGCGAGCCGCCCCTCCTCCCTGGCTCCCTCCCGCCAGTCCGTGGAGCGCGCACAGCCTCGCCGCCCTTCCTACCCTCTTCCGTGGGCCTCTAGTCTGGGCTTGACTCCGGAGACTCCCTTCTGCTAATCCTCTGGCGGTTTTCTGGGTTCTTTAGGCAGGTGTAGGTGGAATCTAAGTGATCGGCAGGACGCGCTGTGAGCCCCGCGTCCTCCTACGCCGCCATCTTCCGGAAACCAACCCCAATCATGTATCCCATCTTCCTCATTCTTAAGTGGCCTTTAGGCCTTCCTTATTGATGAAAAAAGGGTGGATTTGAATACAGCCTTACTAGTGTCAAAGAAATCAGGTTTCCAGGGTACCTGGGTGGCTGAGTCATTCAAGTGTCTTACTCTTGATTTCTGCTCAGGTCATGATATCACGGTTCGTGAGTTCAAGCCCTATGCTGTTATTGCGGAGCCTGCTTGGGATTCTCTCTCTCCCTTTCTCTCTCTGCCCCCCACCCCCACCCCGCTTGTGTATGCATGCTGTCTCTCTTCCAAAATAAATAAATAAACTTAAAAAAAAAAAAAAAAAGAAATCAGGTTTCACTTTGTATGTGAACTCAGAATTGCTATAGGTGTTTTGTTATTTGTTGGTATACCTGTTAGGAAAATAGCTAGACCATGTATCTTGGTTTTTATCTACCAAAAGAACAGATAATATTTGTAGTGTTAAGTTGGATCAACAGGATTTATTTACAATTCAAGACAACTCATTCCTTTTGTTAATAAACATATTCACTTTTACCTACTTTCATGATTAAAAATTAAAAATCCAAGAACTTTGCATTTAACATTATATTAATATAAGAAATAACAATAAATGCTTCTGGAAACTTCTTGTTTTCCCCTCAGCAAAATAACAATGACAATAAATAATAATAGCTAATAAAATACATTCGACCCTTGAACAACATAGGGGTTAGGGATGCCAATCCCCTATGCAGTCAAAAATCTGCATGTAACTTTTGACTCCCCAAAGCTTAACTAATAGCCTACTATTGATCACAAGTTTTACTGATAACATAGAGTTGATTAACACATATTTTGTATGTTATATGTATTGTATACTGTATTCTTTAAAGTAAGCTAGAGGAAAAAAATTAAGAAAAGCATAAAGAAGAGAAAATACATTTACAGTACTTATTTATCAAAAAAAATCCACATATATGTGGACTGTTGCAGTTCAAACCTGCATTGTTCAAGGGACAACTGTGTATATAGTGCTTAGTACATAGCCTAGGCAGTGTTTAGATATAGGTATATGTTAATATAACTGTCACAACAATTGTGTATGAAGGGTACGATTACTATTCTTAAAACTAGGATGTGGCAGAGACAGGATTTGAACTCGGGCAGTCTGTGCTCTCAACCACTTGCCTCAAGAAGGATTACTTCTATGAATATAAATTAATCTATTTATTATGTAACCTTAATATGAATGTTTTTTAGCTATCTTGCACTTCTTTGTTCTAAAGGCTTTATCAATCTGACCTGTAGTTTATTAAGAAGTTAGCCAAGATTGAATCAAAGTAACTTTGAATTTATTTTTTATTTCCATATCACCTTACATTTCATTTCTTCTAATCAGGATGCTTCATTTCTAAGCCAGACGTGATTTCCTTGTTGGAGCAAGGAAAAGAGCCCTGGAAAGTTGTGAGGAAAGGAAGGAGACGATATGCAGGTGAGTGAGCCCCAATTAAGCAGGGGGAAGCCATCACCAGAGGAAACCACACAACTAGTTCGGGAAGAGGCACACTCTACTGCTGTTGTTTAGAAAGTCCTCTTTAAAGATCCAAGGCCTGGGGTGCCTGGCTGGCTTAGTCGGTAGAGCATATGACTCTTGATCTCGCAGTTGTAAGTTTGAGCCCCACGTTGGGTGTAGAGATTACTTAAAAATAAAGTCTTTAAAAAAATTAAAAAATTAAGGTCTAGGGCCTGAAAGGAAAAGGTCTAAGACCTGAGGAGCAAGTTAAGGTCTTAGCAGGGGATACGTATAGAACTATTTATTTATCCATTTACCACTCTTTTGTTGTTGTTGCTGTTGTTCTTTCAAATTTTCCTCCTCTTTGAAGGGGGCATGGGTGGAGAGGTGCTCTCTTTGTTCCCTGTTAACAACCATTCTATCTATATTTTGATTCAGCTGCTTTCTTCTTTTGCATTTATAAATAGTAGATAGTTAGACTAACTGATTGACTTATCTACCTACCTCTGAGCTGGGCACTGTGCTAGACACTATCAATAGAGTAGTAAATAAAGCCAATAGAGTCTCTGTCCCCCATGGAATTTACCTTGTAATAAGAGACACATAGTAACTATAAATAAATAGGAAATACAATTTTAGGGGGCACCAGGGCGGCTCAGTTAAGTGTCCGACTCTTGATTTCAGCCTCAGGTCATGATCTCATGGTTCATGGGTTTGAGCCCCGTATCTGCCAACACAGAGCCTGCTTGGGATTCTTTCTGCCCCTCCCTCACTTGCATACACATATGCAGGCTCTCTCAAAATAAATAAATAAACTTTAAAAAAATAATAAAGATAGATAACTTCAGGTAATAAGAGAGTACTATGAAGTAAAGTAAGCAAAGTAAGAGAATAGAAAATGGTGTAGGATGGAAAGCTACTTTAGAAATGGTCTGAGAAAACTTTTTTGGGGAAATAAAAGACTATAAAAAGACTATACTTGACATTCTAAGAATACATATATGTTTTATCAGCAATCACAGTTTTATATGAATTACTCGAAGATCCTTAGATTGTAGAATTTCATTCTCTGCTTTTTTCCCTGTGTATATATATATCTACCTTCATATCAGGAAGAAACATGAATGTGATAGACTATAGGAAGAATGATCCCTTGGTTTAGCTTCCACCTCTGTGCTATTTTAATCTCTCTTTGAATGTCTTTAAAAAAGATCCTCAATATTCTTTATATAGAGAGATATATGTTGTCATTCTGTATTTTGCTGTCTGTACATTCAGGTCTGGCTGAGGAGACTCATTTTAGGCTAAAAGTTCTTGTTTTGTAACAGGGCCATTTCAGTGCCTACACTATCTATAATGTTATATCTTCTGACTCACTCTCCACCACAGGAAGGAAAAACATGCTCTTTGTCCCAATCCTAACTTATTTTCTTTTTCACACTTAGGTAATTAAATGACATTTACAGTTATTAATGCTGAAAAAAAAACAAACAAACAATGAAATGCAGAGTTTCCAAATGAGTAAGATAATGTAAGTTTAATCAGGAAGTATTCAGCCAAAATGACAACTCTTGACTCAAAATTAGACATCTTAAACAAGATCATTTTTTTCTTTCATTTTCTTTTCTTGCTTTGTTTCTTTCTTCCTTCAAGTAACTTTTATTGAAGTATAACTTGCATACAGAAGAGCAGATAAATGAGAGAAGGCTTTTTTGAGGAGGTGATATTTGAAGAGAGATGTGAGGCTCAAGCCATGTGATTCTCTAGGGCAAGAGCATTCTGAGCCAACAGAAAAGGCCTAAGGAGGAAGATAGCTTTGCATGTTTGAGGAGTAAAAAGAAGGCCATTATGGCTAGAGGAGGAGGAAGGGAAAAGAAAGTAACAAAAGATGAGATCAGAGTTAGGCAAGGGTCAAGTAATATAACCATTAAGAGAAATTGGAAGCTATAGCCTGCTATATAATCTAAAATGATCCCTCTGGAATGCAAACTGGTGCAGCCGCTCTGGGAAACAGTGTGGAGGTTCCTCAAAAAATTAAAAATAGACCTACCCTATGACCCAGCAGTAGCACTGCTAGGAATTTACCCAAGGGATACAGGAGTACTAATGCATAGGGGCACTTGTACCCCAATGTTTATAGAAGCACTCTCAACAATAGCCAAATTATGGAAAGAGCCTAAATGTCCATCAACTAATGAATGGATAAAGAAATTGTGGTTTATATACACAATGCAGTACTACATGGCAATGAGAAAGAATGAAATATGGCCCTTTGTAGCAACGTGGATAGAACTGGAGAGTGTGATGCTAAGTGAAATAAGCCATACAGAGAAAGACAGATACCGTATGTTTTCATTCTTATGTGGATCCTGAGAAACTTAACAGGAACCCATGGGGGAGGGGAAGGGAAAAAAAAAAAAAAAAAAAGAGAGAGGTTAGAGTGGGAGAGAGCCAAAGCATAAGAGACTCTTAAAAACTGAGAACAGAGGGCTGATGGGGGGTGGGAAGGCGGGGGTGGGTGGGTGATGGGTATTGAAGAGGGCATCTTTTGGGATGAGCACTGGGTGTTGTATGGAAACCAATTTGACAATAAATTTAATATATTTAAATTAAAAATAAAATAAAATAATCCCTCTGGTTGAGTATGTAAGCAGGAAGGACCAGTATGGAGGCAATTTCAGCTGTTTGGACTAGAAGTAATGGTGGTTTGGATAAGAATGGCAACAGTAAGAAAAAACAAAAAAAGAATGGCAACAGTAGGAGGTAATAAGCAGCTCTTAGACTTGTGATATGTTTGAAGGTAATGCCAAAAAGAACATGCTGATAGGATCATAAGTGGATTAAGTGGGAAAGATCTATCAAAGGAAGAGATAAGGGTGTTAGCTGGGTAAATAGAAGCACAATTTACTGAAGTGGGGAAGATAAGAAGAGCAGGTTGGAAGGTGGACATTGAATTTCTGTTTTGGATATTTTTAACTCTGAGATATGTTTCTCTTTGAGATGTTGATTAGGCAGCTGAATAACCTGGAGCTCAGGGAGAGATTATGGTCTATTGTACATCTGGGAGTCTGTGGTTCAAATTTAAATCCATGGGTCTGAACTGGATCATCTAAGGAAGACATGCTCGAAGGAAGAAAGCAGACAAGGGAAACTGGCCTGAGGATTGATTCATGGGGCACTTCACCATTTAGACCTTAGATAGCAAAGGAGATAGAGAAGGAACAGCCACTGACATAAAAACAAAATGTTTCAAAATGAGAGTAGACAGTGGAGATGGAGAATTCATCCCAGGTTCTGGCAAGTGATATCAGTGAAGTCTGGGTGAAAACATGATTGAAATGACATAATGAGAGAAGGGTAGGTGAGGCAGTGATGAGAATCAGTATAAGAATTCTTGGGAGGAATTGTGTATGAAAGGAAGCTGGGAAATGACATTCATAGTTACACTGGGGATATGAGTTATAAGCAATGTATTTTGTGATATATTAGAACATGTTTGTGTGTTCATGAGAATGATTCTGTAGGTGGGGGAAACTGATGCAATAGAGAAAGAAGATAATTGTGGAAGCTGTGTCCTTGAGGTGGGAGTGGAGGAAAGGGCATAAGATCCAGAGAATAAGGTATAAAAAAGAAAACAATGTAGTTATGAATGCAGGTTGGTCAGAGGTGGTAGAGAGAAGATAGCATATTCTATTGTTGCTTTTTTCTCAGTGAAGTAAGAAGATAGTCATGAATGGAATGTGAAGATTATTCAATATTAGCATTCAGTGTGGACTTATTCAGAATGTGTTTAAAATTGATTCTCAGAAGTACAGTTTCTTGGATGTCAGGCTTTTATTAAACTTAAATGTAATTATTATATATAGAGAGAGAAAGTTCTTATATTTTTCTGTATTCTCATTAGCAGTCTTTAATATATTGAATAGAAATCCTTTGGTTGAATAGAATTGGGACTGGTATTTGGTTTGTTAATTCATAAAAATGGGTTAGATATTTTATTTTTTTAATGTTTATTTATTTTTGAGAGAGAAAGAGAGAGAGTGCAGGGTAAGGAGGGACAGAGAGAGATAGGGACAGAGGATCTGAAGCAGGCTCTGTGCTGACAGCAGAGAGCACGATGTGGTGCTTATTATTTTTTTTTTTATTAAAAAAATTTTTTAACGTTTATTTATTTTTGAGACCGAGAGAGACACAGCATGAATGGGGTAGGGTCAGAGAGAGGGAGACACAGAATCCGAAACAGGCTCCAGGCTCTGAGCGGTCAGCACAGAGCCCGACGCGGGGCTTGAACTCACAGACTGCGAGATCATGACCTGAGCTGAAGTCGGATGCTTAACCGACTGAGCCACCCAGGCGCCCCGATGTGGTGCTTAAATCCGTGAACCGTGAGATCTTGACCTAAGCTGGTCATATAGATCCTCAACCAAATGATCTGCTCAGACGCCCCTAGAGATTTTATATATATATATATATATATATATATATATATATATATATATATATATATATATCATAAAAGTACTTTAACTCTCAACATGAAAATGTATCTTTATTTGTTAATTCAGTTGAGATATGTCTAAGCCTGCCTTTCTAATGTGTCTCATCATATTTAATTTTTCATCTAAACCACATACATAATGCATAGTTTATTATTTCTAGTTAAAAAGAATTTTTTTAAACAAATCTAATATATTGTAATTGAAATTAAATCAGTGGTCACCTCAAGAGTGTGGGGTGGGATCAACTAGGGAAGAGTACAAAAGAGCTTTCTGGAGGATAGACTTTTTTTTTTTTTAACTTTATTTATTTATTTTGAGAGAGAAAGCATGAGTAGGGGAGGAGCAGAGAGACAGTAAGAGACTCTCAGGGCAGAGCCCGATGTAAGGCTCAAACTCACAAACCCTGAGATCACGACCTGAGCTGAAGTTGGACGCTTAACTGACTGAGCCTCCAGGTGTCCTAGTTTTAATTTTTTTTAAATAGAACAAGAGCCAGACTTGAAGTGTGAGTGCAGACTATTTCTTGATTGTCATGTTTTCCCCCATCTTTTACTCTAACTCCTCCGACAATTTTTGAAAGCTGTGATTTTTTAACAATATGTATTTATGATCAGTTTTTCCAGAGTGTTCAATTTCATTTTCATAGAATCAGTCTCTTCTCATAGTTGTTCATGAGTTTATTATTTAATTAAATTAGATACCTTAAGGGAAAAAGTGAAACTGGCCTAAACTTGTTTGGAATAAACACTCCCTTGTGAAGCAGAAGTACTTTGTCACCTAGACCTAGGGATGTGATTATATCCCCAGGACATGACTAGCCACTATTTTCTCTCTCATGCCCTAGCCCCCATGTCCATTGCCTGCTGTGGAGGCAGACAGGAGTAGTTGCTATCTGGCCTGAGAAAATCTGCAGGATTCAATATACATGGCCACTTTGAAGATAGTATTTATGCTGTTGTCACCCATTGTCATCCATACCTGCTCAGCTTCTCAGCATGAACATACACTTGGTAGGCCATTCTCACCTTGTACAGAGTAATCTCCATCTTGTGATTTTACATGTCATTTCTTTAGAAAATCTAATGCCAAATGCTTCGTATTTCAGAGTTTTCCTTCATAAAGGTTATGTATATATTTTCAGTTTACTACCTGACTAGAATCTTCTTTTCTGCATTATATTTTATTGTTAAACATATATATTAAAGCTATTAGTTTTTGTATTTTGATCTTATATCCTACTACCCTACCTAAATTCTGTTACCATTTATATTATTTAAACCTTTTAAGTGTTCCAATTATGTAATCATATCATCTGGAAAAACAATTTTACCTCCTCTTAAATTTTTCTACTTCTACCTTTTTTCTGATATTTAAGTGTATTGGCTAATAACTCAAAAGCTGCCTTTAATATATATTTTATCATTTTAGGGAAGTAATCCTTTCTATTTTATTGTGCTGTTCCTTTAAATCAGGAATGGTTCCTATTTTAGTTGCCTTTCAGAATCTCTGAAGTTGATCTTGTGGTTCCCCCCAAACCCCGCAGCCCTATTAATACATTTATTTATTTATTTATTTTTAAAGTTTATTTTGAGGGAAAGAGAGAGCATGCACGCAGGAAGGGGAGAGAGGGAGAGAGAATCCCAAGCCAACTCTGCACTGTCAGTGCAGAGGCTGACCCCACAAGCCTGACCCCAGGGCCTGAGATCAGGACCTGAGCCAAAATCAAGAGTTGGATGCTTAACCTACTGAGCCATTCAGGCAACCCTGTCTGTTGATTTGTCTTAATAGATTTCTTCATATTGGACCACTCTAACATTCTTTGAATAAATAACACTAGATTTTCAATATGCTGTTTTATTAGATGTTTTAGAATTTTTATATCAGTTTTCAAAAAATTGGTATGTAGTTTTCTTTTTATGAGTGATCTTTATTTAGTACAGTATTACTCTATGAAAATAGTTTGGAAGTCCTCCTTTTTCTTAGTTCTCAGTCTTAATAGAATTTAGATAGTCTACTCTTAATAGAATTTAGATGGTCTATTCTTTAAAGCTTCTTTCCTAGGAGAAGAAGATGGTAAGTCTCACCCCATTCTCTATTTGCTCTATGGAAATTAATGTTTAAATTTTTTTTTTTAACATTTATTTATTTTTGAGACAGAGAGAGAGCATGAACGGGGGAGGGTCATAGAGAGAGGGAGACACAGAATCCGAAACAGGCTCCAGGCTCTGAGCGGTCAGCACAGAGCCTGAGGCGGGGCTCGAACTCACAGACCGCGAGATCATGACCTGAGCCGAAGTTGGACGCTTAACTGACTGAGCCCCCCAGGCCCCCTGGAAATTCATGTTTAAACATTGTATCTCTTCTGTGGTCAGTTTTGGTAAATTATATTTTCCTAGAAAATTATTCATTTTAGGTATGTTTTAAAATTTATTAGCAAAATAATCTTTTTTCAGCTGGCCTCTGTATTCGTGGTTATTTTCACTTTGCCATTTCTTATTTCTATGTGCTTTATTGCTGTTTTCTTTTTTTTTTTTTAATTTGTTTAATGTTTATTTTTGAGAGAGAGAGAGAGAGAGAGAGAGAGCATGAGCAGGGGAGGAGCAGAGAGAGACACACACACAGACTCTGAAGCAGGCTCCAGACTTTGAGCTGTCAGCACAGAGCCCAACTTGGGGCTCTAATCCACAAGCCTTGAGATCTTGACCTGAGCTGAAGTCTGACACTTAACTGACTTGAGCCACACAGGCATCCCCTTGCTGTTTTCTTTATATTAACTAACGCTTTAGCTGTTTTGCTGATTTTTTAAAAGTTTATTTATTTATTTTGAGAGAGAGAGAAACAGAGCATGCAAGTGGAGAAGGGACAGAGAGAGAGAATCCCAAGCAGGCTCCATCCTGTCAGCACAGAGCCTGACACAGAGCTCAAACCCACAAACCATGAGATCATGACCTAAGCCTAAATCAAGAGTCACTCGCTTAACTAACTGAGCCAAGCAGACACCCCTGATTTGTTTTTTTAAAGAATGCTTTTGCTTTATGTATTAGTTCTTTTTTTCTGTTTTCTGACTAGTTATGCATTTATACTGATTAATTTATTCCTTCTGCTTTGCTTCAGTTTACTTTATTCTTTTTCCAATTTCTTTGATTTTTAATTAATTTTTTCTCTCGTTTATTGTTGTAAATATTTAAAGTTTTCAAATTTTTTTCTAAGCGCTGTGCTTATATTTTATAGATACTAATTTAATGTTGATTTTTAAATTATTACCATTTTCTAAAATACAAAAATACTGTTTTGGAACTTATTTCCCTATTGATCTAAAAGTTATTTAATATAGACTTCTAAAATTTCAAGTGGGTTTATTTTTGGCTTTTTAAAATTTTATTATTTCTAGCTTCAATAGAAAATGTTGATATGATTTCAAGTTTTTTACATAGACCATATTATAATAACTGAAACATCCTCCTTTTTCTCTCTCATACATAACTCATTCAGCACTTAAATATTTCTCTGGCTATTTCTCCCACTGGTTTACCATCTTCTCTCTATATCCAACATGAACTTTGTTAGCAAATTTTTCATACTCAAGTGACTGCAAGACCCATTGTCCCTTTTAGTGAGTTTCTTACATATCACATCTTTTTCTTTGCTAAGTATTTCATAAGAACTTCAGTAAGGTATAAACATGTTTTCCTGTGTGGAAAATCACTGGTACACATTTCTAGGAAATAAAGGAATAGCTTTGCCTCTGAAGGAACGGAAAGGAGACTTGAGTAAGGGGATGAAGGAGCAAAACTAGTTGAGCATTTATAAAATGGATGAATAACAGAATAAGCTTAAAGAGAAATTAAGTGAATAGAACTCTTCAGCACTTTTATTGTGTTGTGGAGACAAAAAATAACTCACAGCTACATGAAGTAAGGAATGGACATAGATAAGGGGTTTAAGCAATAAAAGGATCTATAGGAATATATAACCATCATTTTCCATTTATATGTTTAACTAGACTAGCTTGGATTAATAAAGGGAATATTTAATCATTGTTATAATATGTGAGAGATTAGAGACAGAAATATGTTCCAAATGAGTATATAACCATGGGAATTGAAAGAGTAAAACTCATTATGTGCTATGCATGTATTATTTAACAGAGAGTAGAAATTGTTTCTGCCGTTGAAGAAGTTTAGGGGTAAGAAAAGCAGAGAAACAATTGGAAAAATTAATAAATATATAATTTCAACCCAGATATATGTTGATATGTAATACACATATATTATATGTCAGTGCATAGCCCGATGCGGGGCTCGAACTCATGAACTGGGAGATCATGACCCAAGCCAAAATCAAGAGTCAGATGCTTAACTGACTGAGCAACCTGGGTGCCCCAACAACATAGGTTTACAGTCAGCCTTAAAGGAATAACTTTTAAACTAAGACCTCAGGATGAGAAGTAACCAGCTATTCAAAGAGCCCAAGCAGATTTGTGGAAAACAGAGCAGACTGAGATGATATGTTATAGGTAAGTGGAGGTCTTTTAACCACAGCAAGTTTGATTTTATTCTAAGAATAAAGAGAAGTTGTTGAAAAAATTTAAGGATGAATTCTTAACCTTTCATTTCCATCAGAACTGTGTGGAGAATATTAAATATTGGACTGACCAGGACTGTAGAATCTGATCCAGGTGGTTTAGGTAGTGTCTAAACCTCAATATTTATAACAAGTTCCTGTGACTTCTACTCCACATCTCAGCTTGAATACCCACTGACTTACTAATCACCAGCCTCACTTTGTTTCTTCTTTTTTAGTTTATTTATTTGTTTATTTTGAGAGAGAGAAAGAGAGAGAGAGAGAGAGAGAGAGAGAGAGAGAGAGAGAGAATCCCAAGCAGACTCCACTGTCAGCACAGAGCCCCATGCAGGGCTCAATCTCACAAACCATGAGATCATGACCTGAGCCGAAACCAAGAGTTGAACGCCTAATTGACAGAGCCACCCATGCACCCCACCAGTCTTACTTTCTTAACATGAACTTTCATTTTCCCTGGTGTTACGGTATGCTTTTTTTTCAACTTGCATATTTTCAGAATTTCATTGAGTATTACTTCAGTTGTCTATTATTTCTACTGTAGAAATTTTACTTCTTTTAAAAAAGGAAACTGTGTTTGCTCTTTTATTTTCTTTCAGATTTAGACACCAGGTATGAGACCAAGAAGTTATCCTCAGAAAATGACATTTATGAAATAAACTTACCTCAGTGGAAGATAATGGAAAGAATTAAAAATCATGGCCTTAAGGGCCTAATTTTAAAAAGTGACTGGGAGTCTAAAAGAAAATTTGAAGGACAGGAGGAATATTTCAGTCAAGTGAAAATTACATCTCAAAAAGTGTCCTCTTATCAAAAACGTACATCTCTAACTCCACATCAGAGAATTCATTTTGTGGAGAAACCCTATGAATGCAAAGAATGTGGAAAGGCCTTTAGAGTACGCCAACAGCTTACTTTTCATCACAGAATTCATACTGGTGAAAAACCCTATGAATGTAAGGAGTGTGGAATGGCCTTCAGACAGACTGCACACCTTACTCGACATCAGAGACTTCATTCTGGTGAAAAACTCTATGAATGTAAAGAATGTGGAGAATCTTTTATATGTGGCCCAGACCTTAGAGTACATCAGAAAATTCATATTGGCGAAAAGCCCTATGAATGTAAAGAATGCGGGAAAGCCTTCAGAGTGCGAGGACAACTTACTCTCCATCAGAGGATTCATACTGGTGAGAAACCCTATGTATGTACAGAATGTGGAAAGGCCTTTAGACAGTATGCACATCTCACTCGACATCAGAAGCTTAATATTGCTGACAAACTCTATGAATGTAAAGAATGTGGGAAGGCCTTTTTGTGTGGCTCTGGCCTTAGAGTACATCACAAACTTCATACTGGTGAGAAACCCTATGAATGTAAGGAATGTGGGAAAGCTTTCAGAGTGAGACAGCAACTAACACTGCACCAGAGAATTCATACTGGTGAGAAACCCTATGAATGTAAGGAATGTGGAAAGACCTTCAGTCGTGGTTATCATCTTATTCTTCATCACAGAATTCATACTGGTGAGAAACCTTATGAATGTAAGGAATGTTGGAAGGCCTTTAGTCGTTACTCACAACTTATTTCACACCAAAGTATCCATATTGGTGTTAAACCTTATGACTGCAAGGAATGTGGGAAGGCTTTTAGATTGCTCTCACAACTTACACAACATCAGAGTATTCATATTGGTGAGAAACCCTATAAATGTAAGGAATGTGGGAAGGCCTTTAGATTGCGCCAAAAACTTACTTTACATCAGAGCATTCATACTGGTGAAAAACCCTTTGAATGTAAGGAATGTAGGAAGGCCTTTAGACTTAATTCATCCCTTATTCAGCATCTGAGAATTCATTCTGGTGAGAAACCTTATGAATGTAAGGAATGTAAGAAGGCCTTTAGACAACATTCACACCTTACCCATCATCTAAAAATTCATAATGTAAAAATATAAGATAGTTTTTCAATCCTGTATTGTAGAATACTCTATGAATATAGTAATTAATCCTTTTTGCTTCCTTCATACAGGCAATTGACTTAAGAGGTTTTATATCATTAAAAGAATATGTTAATTTAATGTATTCCACCATCACTTAAACCTGATAAACTTTACACTTACTCTGAAAACTAATCCTAATCAGTGTGACAAATGTGGGAGACACTTATCTCTGTCCCATCACTTTCCTACTTGTATTATATTGACAAGATGCTTAACTGCTCTGTGCTATAATTTTTTCATTTGTAAAATGGTAATACAATACTGTGGCAGAATAAAAATTGTTGCAAATTGTTTGACATTCCCTCTTTCCCCCCATCAAAATCTGGAATCCACATCCGTTCTCCTTGAGGATGGGCAGACCAAGACTACTTTGACTAGTAGAAGTACTGCTGTGCCAGTTTCCAGGCTTTACTGGTGGATTTTACTTCATCTCTTGGAGTGCTTCTTTAAGCTTAGGCTCTGAATTCTGTTAAAAAGTCTGTCTGCTCTGCTGAAGAGACCACATGGAGAAGCCCTAAGACCACAAAGAAAGGAAGAGGCACCCTTCTGAGCCCAGTCTTCCACACATGCCTACCAAGACGCCAGACATTTAAGTGAAATAGTGTTGGATCCTCCAGACCACCCAGCAGCTGAGTACCCACTGAGTGACTTCAGTTGATACCATATAAAACAGATGAATCTATCAACTGAGTCCCTGCCCAAATTCCTGACCCACAAGATCATGAGATATAATAAAATGATTGTTGTTTTAAGCCACTAAATTTTGTTTTATTATTATCATTAGTATTACTCCTTTGAAAATTCATATGAAAGACTATGGGCACAAAGAATATAGAAATGCCTTCCACCAACACTCACCCTTATTTAACTTCAGATAACTTACTCTTTTTAAACTAGTGGAAGTGAGAAATTGTTTTTCAATTTGTTCATAAAAAAGCAGATATTCTATAGTCTACATTCTCTGGCCCAAGTCTAAATTTAACTTAAAATTAACAAAGAATAATGTAAAAAGAAACTTTGGAAATTAAAAATTACTTGTATTATAACTTCTGTATTGATTTTTAAAAATACATTGTAGCCTTTTTTTGTGCTCTGGTTGTCCTGTCTTTCATTAGTGAGAATCCCCTCAAATTGGTTCCTATGTCCTTTTGTCATGACAAAAGCTTTTAATAGCTTCCTTTTTTCCTGACCAAATTCACTGGTCAGTTATGAAGCATATTAGGGTACTTATTGATAAATAAAGGGGAAAAGTGGAGCATTTATTTTGTCTTTCCTTTATGACCTATATAAGACAACCAAAAGTTGGTGAAGTAAAGTTCTTTATTATTATTAGAGAACTCTAGTTAATAAAGATCAAAGGAATGACAGAATTTGAAAAATCAGTCTTTAATTTCTGAAATACTGGATCTTGGTGGTGATATCAATGGAAGCAAAGATCATTAGTGAAAAAGATTGATAGGAAGTTTTTAATGGATCAGAATGACAGAACCTACATTTACATTACATTACATCAACATCTCTATTAGATCAGCCCCACTATGTGCATCTTGCTTGTGCAGTGGCTATATGTAGTATCATTTGTTAAGTGTTCTTACCCCAAATGTTAACTCAGAAGTAAAAGTGGGTCTCTAAATCTAATTACCAGGTTACAGGAAACTTGGGGAATAAAGGAACAAATTAATGACACAAGCAAACAACCAAACCCAGAATGTACAAAATTCCACAGAATAAATGGTCTTGGTTCTTAACCAATATAGGTTAAGACAAAAGAATGTTGCAAATTAAAAGAGACTTAAGAGACATATCAATTAAATACAGTGTATGGAATGTATTGGGATCCTTGTTTTAAAATGTACCCAGGATTTGTTTTAATCAATTATGGTACAACATGCAGATACAGAAATGATTGTCATGAAGGAAGAAGTTTAGACTCAAAGATCTCTAAAAACAGGAGGCAACAGCATGCCCACAGGGCCACATGGGGAAATACCCAGTTATGCTGGAAGGCAGAAGTGGGGAAAGGGCAGAGCATGGCACAGAGCCTTTGCTGATGTTTTCTCCAAAGAATGGGTGACACTGGGTAAGTACACTGAGGAAGTTTGGGAATGGAATGGATAGTGGTGTTTTTTTTTTTTTAATATTTCTTTTTTTTTTTTTAAGTTTACTTATTTTGAGAGAGTGTGTGTGTGCAGGAGGGGGAGAGGGAGAATCCTAAGCTGGCTCCACAATATTAGTGTGGGGAGCCTGATGGCAGGGCTCGAACTCATGAACCTGTGAGATCATGACCTGAGCCAAAATCAAGAGTCAGATGCTTCACAGACTGAACCATCCAGGTGCCCCTGGATAATCTTAATAATTTCGGAGGTTCTGAGGTATATGAGTGGTCCCTAGTTGTCTGGTACCTGGCCCTGGGGTGATTTGTGCAGGAGGAATATTGGCTTGGTGTGTGAGAGTTTGATGAAACAGTTGGGGCTTTGGCTTGGTGGGTTTGATCAAAAGAGTTATTTGCTATCTCTAGGAATTTGCTACCCCTGGGAAGGGCAGTCTCTCCAGGACCAAGTCTCCAAATGCTAGAGCATAATTACAGAAAATAAAATACATTAAATACAATCCTGATTTGGACAAATGAAAACATTGTTTACATTGTTTTGAAAATGTAAATCTAAGTGGATATTAAGTTATATTAAGCAATTATTCATTTTTTAGGCATGATGATGGCATCATCACCAATTATTATGTGTAAGTCCTTATACATTAGAGATTCATACTGAAGCATTCAAGGGTGAAGTCACATCATGTCTATGCCTTGCTTTAAAATACTTCAGGAAAAGGGTGTCTTGATGGCTTAGTCAGATGTCTTTTGAGTTTGACTTGAGCCTGCTTAGGATTCTGTCCCTCCACCCCTGGTCACTCACTCTCATAAATAAATAACTAAATAAGTAAATGGAGGGAGGGAGGGTGGCAGGAACAGATGAAATAAGATGGGCAACTGCTAAATGTTGAAGCTGGATAATGGGTACATTGAGTCGTTGTGCTATTCTTACTACCTTTGCATATATTTGAAAATATCCATAATAAAGCTTTCCCTAAGTAGAAAATCAAATTTGAAATTTTAGACCACTTAGTGATAAATGATAATGATGCCTACAAATAAGTTTGTGGGAAATCACCAAAAGTCTACTTGTTAAGAAATAACCTTAATGCATTTAGAAAACTTGGACTGAGGGAACCCTCTTGCACTGTTGGTGGGAATGCAAACTGGTGCAGCCACTCTGGAAAACAGTGTGGAGGTTCCTCAAAAAATTAAAAATAGACCTACCCTATGACCCAGGAGTAGCACTGCTAGGAATTTACCCAAGGGATACAGGAGTACTGATGCATAGGGGCACTTGTACCCCAATGTTTATAGAAGCACTCTCAACAATAGCCAAATTATGGAAAGAGCCTAAATGTCCATCAACTAATGAATGGATAAAGAAATTGTGGTTTATATACACAATGGAGTACTACGTGGCAATGAGAAAGAATGAAATATGGCCCTTTGTAGCAACGTGGATGGAACTGGAGAGTGTGATGCTAAGTGAAATAAGCCATACAGAGAAAGACAGATACCACATGGTTTCACTCTTATGTGGATCCTGAGAAACGTAACAGAAATCCATGGGGGAGGGGAAGGGGAAAAAAAAAAAAAAAAGAGGTTAGAGTGGGAGAGAGCCAAAGCATAAGAGACTCTTAAAAACTGAGAACAGGGGTGCCTGGGTGGCTCAGTCGGTTAAGCGTCCGACTTCGGCTCAGGTCATGATCTCACGGTCCATGAGTTCGAGCCCCGCGTCGGGCTCTGTGCTGACAGCTCGGAGCCTGGAGCTCGCTTCGGATTCTGTGTGTCTCCCTCTCTCTCTGCCCCTCCCCCGTCCATGCTCTGTCTCTCTCTGTCTCAAAAATAAATAAACATTAAAAAAAATAAAAACTGAGAACAAACTGAGGGTTGATGGGGGGTGGGAGGGAGGAGAGGGGAGGTGATGGGTATTGAAGAGGGCATCTTTTGGGATGAGCACTGGGTATTGTATGGAAACCAATTTGACAATAAATTTCATATATTAAAAAAAAAAGAAAAAGAAAACTTGGACTGAGGAACTAGTGTTTGTCTTCTTTACCATTCTGTCCCCACACTTATAGTACCTGTTGTATAACAGGCAGTTGATTTTTGTTTACTTATTTTTGAGAGAGGGGGGAGAGGGGCAGTGGGAGAGAGAGAGAATCCCAAGCAGGCTGCACAGTGTCAGTGCAGAGCCCCATGTGGGGCTTGAACTCACAACCCGTGAGATCATGAGATGGATACTTATTAACCAACTGAGCCACCTAGGTGCCCCTAACAGATAGTTGATTTTTAAAATTGGGGGTAAAAACACATTAGCTTGAACCATAAAATAGTTTTTTAATAATTTTTTTTTTAAAACTAAGTACCACAGGGGCGCCTGGGTGGCTCAGTCGGTTAAGTGGCTGACTTCTGCCCAGGTCATGATCTCGCGGTCTGTGAGTTTGAGCCCCACGTCGGGCTCTGTGCTGACAGCTCAGAGCCTGGAGCCTGTTTCAGATTCTGTGTCTCCCTCTCTCTGACCCTCCCCTGTTCATGCTTTGTTTCTGTCTCAAAAATAAATAAACGCTAAAAAAAAATAAAAAACAAAAAACAAAAAAACTAAGTACCACAAAGTAATTCATACACTAAAGTAGAAATTAATGAAATAGCTAATAAAATCCTTATCCAAGGATGTTCTCTTTGAAAAGGCCATTAATACAGAATTGGCAGTTATTGAGGGAAAAAAGACTCCGTTTCAACTTTATATATGAGAAAGGTTAAACAGCTATATATATCAAGGAGAATTAAAAATTTTAAAGTTATATGTATTACCATATACATATATTTCAATATCTATAAAAATACAGAGAATGGATTATCTGGAGAAAACTAAATCATCAAAGTTGACTCAAGATACTATAGAAAACCTGAACAGATATATAAGCAAAGAAAAATATTGTAGTTATGATTGTTTTAAAAAACTAGAATCAACAGTTTTGCAGGCAATAAAAAGTTTTAAAGCATAGAGAGCCTCTAACAAAATTTTGCTAGATCATTCTATAAGGCTAACATCCCAATAATAAAATGCGAATAGCCCCTAGAAAGCAAAATCTGGACCAGTATCACTTAAAATACACACAAACATCCCAAATAAAGTTCAGCGAACTTAATGGTCTGTTAAAACAATTATAGGAGCACCTGGGTGGCTTAGTCAGTTAGGCGTCTGACTTCAGCTCAGGTCATGATCTCACAGTTTGTGAGTTCAAGCCCTGCGTCGGGCTTTGCTGACAGCTCAGAGCCTGGAGCCTGCTTCTGATTCTGTGTCTCCCTCTCTCTCTGCCCCTCCCCTGCTCGCACTCTGTCTCTCTCTCTCTCAAAAATAAAAAAATAAACTTTTTTTTAATTAAAAAAATTATAAAACATAAAACAATTTACCAGGAATATCCAGGGACCTGACCTGTTGTGATTTAATTAAGTATCCAGATTTTAGGTTTCTAACTTGAGCAATGTAACAATGTTGGAAAAAATGGCATTATTTACCTCAATATCTTTTAGGTTGTTTCTCATATTCTAATTCATCTTAGCTTCATCAGCTTTAAAAAAGGAGTGAACAACAGATATGAAAAACGGGGATTCAACACAAAAATTATTACCTTCCACAAAACAAAAATGAATATTATTACACTTTATTTTCTACCAAACCTCTGTAATGTCACTATAGTTATACATTAAGACTTGTACTTCCAGGTCCATTTTGTTCAGATTGGGCAGATATCATTGGATAATCACTCACCTAGAATAGACCCACTCATGATTTCAAACAATACACATAATATTTTAACACAAAAAGTATTTTAAGTGCTATATAACAAAATTAGTTTTTGCTAATGGGTCAGTATGTTTTTCCTACCTGGTATCGTTTTCATGCTAACAGAGGTCTTCTGGAGACTGTACATTAACTCAAAATTTCTGAAAGTATGTTCCACAAAACACTAGTACTTTAATGATAATGGGAAAATTATTGTATAGTCAAACAAGGCTGGGAACTCTGTATACTATATTTCTTGAGGGGGAAAAAAAATTCACATTAAGTGCCTAACAAAAGACTATCCAAAAAAGTTTCATTTTATCTGACCAGTGTATCTCAGACTACTATACAGAACTCCCATTCCGAATACCTACTGCGGATGTAATTCCACTTTGGCAGATGCTGCTATAACCAGAAGGAGTGGCTCAAGGATGGAAATGTCAGCATTATGACAGATGTACAGTTATCTGTTTGGCAAGGAAAGCAATTCAAATTATGTTATACAGTCAGCTGCTCGCTCTTTTTTTTTTTAATTTAAAATGATACTTTTCAATAGAATAGAAAATCCTTCCCCCTATTCTTTCTATAAATATATGCATAGACTATAATTTCTTGCTGAAAAATCCTACTGACTTACCTGTGTGTTTCTTGCTATCCATAAACAAGAATTTCTCTGAGGTATTTATCAAAAAGTGGGACTGCTCGGTCAAAGGTTATATTCATTTTCAACTTCACTAGATAGTGCCATAGAAGTGGAGAACATGGGAAGGGGCACGTGGGTGTCTCAGTTGGTTGAGTGTCTGACTTCAGCTCAGGTCATGATCTTGCGGTGCATGAGTTCCAGCCCCATGTCGGGCTCTGTGCTGACAGCTCAGAGCCTGGAGCCTGCTTCAGATTCTGTGTCTCCCTGTCTCTCTGCCCCTCCCCTACTCATGCTCTCTCTCTCTCAAAAACATTAAAAAACATTGTTTTAAAGAAGTGGAGAACATGGGACACCTGAGTGGCTCAGTGGGTTGAGCATCTGACTCGATTTAGGCTCAGGTTATGATTCCAGGGTTGTGGGATTGAGCCCCATGTCAGGCTCCATCTGCTTAAGATTCTCTCCCTCTGCCCCTCTCCCCTGTTCATGCATGCTCTCTCTCTCTCTCTTTCTAAAAAAAAGAAGTGAGAACATCATTGTCTTGCCAATTTACAACCCCTTCACCCAATAAAGTATTATTTCCTTGTAATCCTACTTCTGGTATGTGCTTTATAGTGAGTTGAGCATCTTTTCACATCTGTTTATTGTTAAACATTATAACTTACCAATTCATGCCATGTTCCTTTGTTAAAAAAATATAAAAGAATTGTGGGATTCTTAAAAATAATATTCTAGATAATAATCCTTTACCTAGTGTTATAAATAACGAACCTTAGCGTCCCCAGATTGTGGCTGTATGTGTATTTATGGTGATACTATCATATAAAAATTTAAAAAATTTAAATGTGGATGCAATCATAGCTTTCATTATTACCCAATAATCTTAATTTTTTACAAGACCCTTGGTTTTCTAGGCTATCAGTTATGTCAACTGCAAATAGATATAATTTTGGGTTTTTTATGAATATTTATAGTGATTATTTTATTAATCTAATAGAAAGAATCTCCAAAATAGGACTTAGGATTAGTGGTGATAGGGATATAGTTGTTTTCACCTATTTAATGGAAATCTCTTAGTATAATGTTTGTTTTAGTTTGGAGGTAAACAGACTTTGTTGTGGCTCAATTGTTTCCTTCAGTTCCTTATTTTTTTATTTTTTTATTTTTTTTAAATTTTTTAACCTTTATTGATTTTTGAGACAGAGAGAGAGCATGAACGGGGGAGGTTCAGAGAGAGATGGAGACACAGAATCTGAAGCAGGCTCCAGGCTCTGAGCTGTCAGCACAGAGCCCGACGTGGGGCTCGAACTCACGGACTGTGAGATCATGACCTGAGCTGAAGTCAGAAGCTCAACCGACTGAGCCACCCAGGTGCCCCACCTTCAGTTCTTTATTAACTTCTTTATTAGAAATGCCTGCTGAGAGGGGTGCCTTGGTGGCTCAGTCAGTTGAGCGTCCAACTTTGGCTCAGGTCATGATCTCACAGTTCGTGGGTTCGAGCCCTGCATTGGGCTCTGTCCTGACAGCTCAGATCCTGCAGCCTGCCTCGGATTCTATGTCTCTCTCTCTCTGCCCCTCCTCCACTCATGCTTTCTCTCTCTCTCTCAAAAAATAATGATTAAAAAAAAAAATTTTTTTTTAAATAAGTGCAGAACATGGAACACCTGAGTGGCTCAGTGGGTTGAGCGTCTGGTTCTTGATTTCGGCTCCTCATGATCTCATGGTTCATGAGTTCAAGCCCCACAAAGAGCTCTGCGCTGCTTGGAATTCTCTCCTCTCTCTCTCCCCCTCCCCTACTCGCTGTCTCTCAAAATAAATAAAAAAACATTTTAAAAAAGTTTAGAAATGCCTGCTGAATATTATCAGATGCTATTTTGACACATTGATATAATATTTTTGTCCTTGAATTTGTTAATGTGAAAGTAGTACTTTGGTCATTAAGGCAGTATGGTTTTGGCACAAGAATGAACAAACAGACCAATGGAACAAAATAAATGGCCTTGAAATACACCTACATATATGTGGTCATCTGATTTACGACAAAGGTTCCTCTGCATTATGGTTGGGATATAGTGGTCTTTTCAATAAGTAGCACTGGGTCAACTGCATAGCTATATTCATAAAAAATGAATCTTGGCCCTTACATCACACTACAAACATAAATTCCAGATATATTAGTGACCTAATTGTAAAAGGTAAAGCAAAAGAAATATAAAATATCTTTCTGGGCTTGAGGTAGCAAAGATTTCTTTCTTTTTTTTTTTTTTTAATTTAAATTCTAGTCAGTTAACATACAGTGCAATATTGGCTTCAGGAGTAGAATTGAGTAGAACTGAGTAATTGGTGAATTATGCAGTTCACCAGGGCTCATCACAACTAGTGTCCTCCTTATTACCCATCACCCATCTAGCCCATCCCCTACCCACCTCCCTCCATCAAACCCTCAGTTTGTTCTCTGTCATTAAGAGTCTCCTATGGTTTGTTCCCCTATCTTTCTCTTTTTTCTTCTTTTCCCCTTTCCATACGTTCATCTGTTTTGTTTCTTAAATTCCACATATGAATTAAATCATATGGTATTTGTCTTTTTCTGAGTGACTTATTTCATTTGGCATAATATACTCTAGCTCCATCCACATTGTTGCAAATGGCAAGATTTCATTCTTGTTGATGACTGAGTAATATTCCATCGCATATAAATACCACATCTTCTTCATCCATTCATCAGTCAATGGGCATTTAGGCTCTCTCCATAATTTGGCTATTGTTGATAATGCTGAGATAGCAAAGAGTTCTTAAACAGAATACAAAAAGCATTAACCATATGGGGGAAAATGATAAATTTTAATGTATTAAATTTAAGAATCTATTTCATCAAAAAACACAATTAAGAAACTGAAAAAAGTCACAGAGAATATATTATATATATATATAATATATAATATAGTATATGTTAATATATGTTAATACGAATATATACATTTATGTAATAAATGTAAAATATTTAATCATATATAGACAAAATGTTAATAAAATATTAAATAAATATATATATAATATATTTGACTGACTCATTCACAATATATGAAGAATCCCTATAGATCAATAAACGACAGAAAATAAAATAGGAAATGGGAAAAAAAACTCATATAAGCACTTCAAAAAAAGTGCGTATCCAAATGGCCAATAAAGATATCAAAAGTTGCTCAAGTTCATTATTAAGAAAGTGGAAAAATTAAAACCACAATGTGATAAGTATACACCCTCCAGAATAGCTAAATGGAAAAAATATGTACAAAGTGCTTGTGCATAATGCCATGGAGTGCTCAAGCCTTTGACAATATGCTAGTGGATACTGAAGACAAGTTCCCCAATCTTCAGGAAAATCTGGGAAGCAGACAACCAGTAAGTACCTAACTAAGAAAACTTCAGATTCTGATAAGGGCCATGAAGAGAAAAGATATTGGGAAGGAGAATTACTAGAGGGAGACAATTCAGTTGGTCATTTCATCTGACGTATATACAGTATCCCTAGTGGTAGCAGTACAGATTTTATGCAAGAATAGCCAGGTTAAGACTGAGAAAGAAAAGCTACCAAGGTGTCCTAGTCCTACCAGATATTTAAAAGTACTAAAAAGTCCCTAAATAATCAAAATGATGTGGTACTCATGCAGGAACAGACCAGTGGAATAGAACAGAAAGTCTATAAGGGAACCAAAAATATAGGAAATTTTAATACATGAAAGGATGAGGAAGTGACACTTCTCTAAGTATACCTTTCTGTATATTTTTCACTTTGGGAACCATGTTAATGTTATATATGTTTACATAAAGAGAAGAAAGACCCTACATTGGAATATAAGCAGAAACAAATATTTCCCCACACTACAGGGGAAAAAGCTAACCCAAGAAACTTTTTTTAAAGCTTTATTTTTTAATGTTTATTTTTGAGAGAGAGAACATGAGCGGGGGGAGGAATAGAAAAGGGGGGAGGACAGAGGATCCAAAGCGGGCTTTGCCCTGATAGCAGTGAGCCTCATGCAGGGCTCAAACTCATGAATTGAGATCATGACGTGAGCCAAAGTCTGACACTCAACCGAGCCACCCAGGTGCCCAAAGCAGCTTTTTTAAAAAGTAAGCTCTTTTTTTTTAAAAGTAAGCCCCAACATGGGGCTTGAACTAATGACCCCAAGATCAAGAGCCACATGCTCTGCCAAATGAGCCAGTCAGGTGCTCCTAACCCAAGCAATTTTTGAACGACAACTTGACCCTATTCGCTCAGCCCAAAACAGAAACAAAACAAAACAAAAAACAACCATAAACAAATAACTAGCTAGTAGGATTGATTTGCACAATGATATAGATTAGCAATTCTGAAACTACTACTTCATATATTCTAGAATCAAGCAAAAAAGTAAATATTTTATGGGATTAAGCTAATATAACGGGAGAAAAGCTTATCACTGCTGGAGAAGGTAATTGCAATATGGAGAGAAGGAGGCTAGATGAACCCTGTGGTGTTGGGTTGAAATTGGAGGTATCACTATAAAGTCATATTTTTGTGCATTTTTTAAGTAATCCCTACACCCAAGATGGGACTCCAACTTACCACCCCAAGATCAATGTAGAGTCAGATGCTCTACCAACTGAGCCAGCCAGGTTGCCCCCATGATATTTTTAAATAGATAAATATAGAAATACATATAGAGGTGTGTGTGTGTGTGTGTGTGTGTGTGTGTGTGTGTGTTTTCTAGCAGAGAGGACAAAAAAGAAATGACATCCTAGTACCAGTGAGAATATCCAGCACCCAGATCCAAGGAACTTGGAGAAATAGCATATACAAGCACTGAGCAGAGAAAACACAAGATGGTTTTGGAACATTGTGTGGAGGCAGAAAGTAGGGAAGTGCTCGAAAAGTGATTGCAATGTCAAAAGATCACAGTGGCAGTCTGAAGGAGTTCCCACTGGCCAAATATGGGATAATCTGAGTATAACAATATGTCATAATAGTAACAGATTAAGTAAAACCATTTAATAACCCAGTGGCTAAAATAGGAACCCATGAAACATGCTTTATAGTAGAACACCAAATTACTAATGTGGAAGGAATGGCAGAATTAGATTATCACCAATAATCAACCATCACAATAATAATTGATCTGGTAAGAATCATCAATGGATGCTAAACGTAGCAGGTGAAAGTCTGATGAAAAACAGATGTTTATAGCACCTTAAAAACATCTCTCCACAGGTGTTCCTGGGTGGCTCAGTCTGTTCAGTATCCAACTGTGACTCAGGTCATGATCTCATGTTTGTGAGTTCAAGCCCCATGTTGGGCTCCGAGCTGATAGCTTGCTCAGAGCCTGGAGCCTGCCTTGCATTCTGTATCTCCTTCTTTCCCTGCCCCTCCCCCATCTCTGTCTCTCAAAAATAAATAAATGTTAAAAAACTCTCTTTCTTAGAGATTCTAAAAGATTTGTTCATTTTGAATTTTTTTTTCAACGTTTTTTATTTATTTTTGGGACAGAGAGAGACAGAGCATGAACGGGGGAGGGGCAGAGAGAGAGGGAGACACAGAATCGGAAACAGGCTCCAGGCTCCGAGCCATCAGCCCAGAGCCTGACGCGGGGCTCGAACTCACGGACCGCGAGATCGTGACCTGGCTGAAGTCGGACGCTTAGCCGACTGCGCCACCCAGGCGCCCCAAGATTTGTTTATTTTGAGTCAACAACTGGAACCTCAGCAGAAAATCAGTATGTATAAAATAGAACTGAAAATGCAAGTTTTATAACTGAAAAAAACTGAAATGAAAATTTCACTGAATAAGCATAAGAACAGATGGGAGGCATCAGAAGAAACAGTCAGTGATCACCATGATAGGTCAATAATAATCCAATCTGAAATACAAAAAAGTAAAAACATTGAAAAAATACAGAGGTACCTATGGAACAATACTCATAACTAGAGTTCTAGAATGAGAGTACTGACAGAGTGTGGTAGAACAAAACTATGACCAAAACCACCAAAATTCAATAAATAGAAAATCTTATAATCAGACAGAGAAAAATAATACATAAAATATTGGGGACCAAAAACATGAATAATGCTGACTTAATTAGAAACAATAGTAGCCAGCAATCCCTATCAAAATAACACCAGCATTCTTCGCTGAGCTAGAAGAAACAATCCTAAAATATGTATGGAACCACAAAAGACCATGAGTAGCCAAAGCAATCCTGAAAAAGAAAACCAAAGCTGGAGGCATCACAATTCTGGACTTCAAGCTGTATTACAAAGCTGTAATCATCAAGACATTATGGTACTGGCACAAGAACAGACATATAGATCAATGAAACAAAATAGAGAACCCAAAAATGGACTCAGAAATGTATGGTCAACTAATCTTTGACAAAGCAGGAAAGAATATCCAATGGAAAAAGACAGTCTCTTTCACAAATGGTGTTTGGAAAACTGGACAGTGAGATGCAGAAGAATGAACCTGGGCCACTTTCTTACACCATACGCAAAAATAAACTCAAAATGGATAAAAGACCTAAACATACGACGGGAAGCCATTAAAATCCTAGAGGAGAGGGGCACGTGCGTGGCTCAGTCAGTTAAGTATCTTACTTTGCCTCAGGTCATGATTTCATATTTCGTGGGTTGGAGCTGACAGCTCAGAGCCTGGAGCCTGCTTTGGATTCTGTGTCTCCCTCTCTCTCTGCCCCTCCCCTGCTTGCGCTTTGTCTCTCTCTCTCTCTCTCAAAAATAAATAAACATTAAAAAAAATTTTTTTAAATCCTAGAGGAGAAAATAGGCAACAACCTCCTTGATCTTGGCTGCAGCAACTTCTTACTTGACATGTCTCCAGAGGCAAGGGAAACAGAAGCAAAAATGAACTACTGAGACTTCATCAAAATAAAAATCTTCTGCACAGTGAAGGAAACAATCAGCAAAACTAAAAGGCAAACAACAGAATGGGAGAAGATATTTGCAAAGGACATATCAGATACAGGGTTAGTATCCAAAATCTATAAAGAACGTATCAAACTCAACACCCAAAAAACAAATAATCCAGTGAAAAAATGGGCAAAAGACATGAATAGACACTTTTCCAAAGAAGACATCCAGATGGCTAACAGACACAAGAAAAAATGCTCAACATCACTCATCATCAGAGAAATACTAATGAAAACCACAATGAGATACCACTGCACAGTTGTCAGAATGGCTAACATTAACAACTCAGGCAACAACAGATGTTGGCAAGGATGTGGAGAAAAAAGGAATCCTTTTGCATTGCTGGTAGGAATGCAAACTGGTGCATCCACTTTGGAAAAAAGTATGCAGGTTCCTCAAAAAATTAAAAATAGAACTACCCTATGACCCAGCAATTGCACTACTAAGTATTTTAGGTATCTATCCAAAGGATACACAAATGCTGATTTGAAGGGGCACATGGCACCCCAATGTTTATAGAAGCACTATTGACAATAGCCAAAGTATGGAAAGAGCCCAAATATCCATTGACTGATGAATGGATAAAGAAGACGTGGTGTGTGTGCGTGTGTGCGTGTGTGCGTGCATGTGTGTGTGTATGTGTAATGGAATATTACTCTGCTATCAAAAAGAATGAAATCTTGCCATTTGCAACAATGTGGCTGGAACTAGAGTGTATTATGTTGAGCAAAATAAGTCAGTCAGAGAAAGACAAATACCATATGATTTCACTCACATGTGGAATTTAAGACAAAACAAATGAAGATAAGGGAAAGGAAACAAAAATAATATAAAAACAGAGGGGGAGACAAACCATAAGATACTCTTAAATACAGGGAACAAACAGGGTTGCTGACAGGATGTTGGGTTGGGTAAAGGCTAAAGAGGTGAGGAACATTAAGGAGGACACTTGTTGGGATGTACACTGGGAGTTATATGTAAGTCATGAATCATTACACTCTATTCCTGAAATTAAAAAATAAAATAAAATTCTGATAATGTAAAAAAAAGAAGAAACAATAGTAGCCAAAAGACAATAGAATAACATCTGGAAAAACTAAAGAAAAATAGGTCAACTCAGAATTCTATTTCCAGAGAAAATATGCTTTTATAATGAAGATGAAATAAAGACATTTTCAGATAAATGAATATTTAGATTTTAACTAGCAGAACTGCAGTTCTGGTAAAGGAAACTCTTCAGGTTAAAGAGAACTGACTTCAGATGAAAATACAGTCTCAACAGGAAGGAAGAACATCAGATATAGTCAATATGTGGATAAATATAACATATGCTTCCTTCTTTATAAGTTATTAAAATATATAACTGTTTAAACCAAAATAATGCAATGTATGTAGCTGAAATATGTATGCCAACAGTAGGACAAAGAATAAGAAGTATAAATGAAATGATATTGTTTACAAGGTTCTCATATTTTACATGGAGTGGTACAATATTAATTCTAGGTAAACTATGTTTAAATAAGAATGCATATTTTAATCCCTAGAGCAACCTCTAACAAGATGCATAAAGGTATAGCTGAGTGCCAACAGAAGAATTCAAATCTATCAGAAAAAATGATCAATTCTCCAAAAAAGACAGGAAAGTAGTTAATAAAAAATGTGGTAAATAGGTATCAACCAAATAGCAAACATAAATCCAACCAAGTTAATAATAACATAAATATAAATGGACTAAGTATTTCAATGAAAATCCAAGAGACTGTCATACTGGGTAACAAATGTAAAACCCAAATTACATGATATTTATCAGAAATGTATATTAAATATAAAATCACAGGTAGGTTCAAGAAAAAAAATGGAAAAAGATATATTAGCCAAACAGTAAGCATAAGAAAACTATAGTGACTGTACTGATACTAGACAAAATAGACGTTAAGACAACAGATACAGAGAGACACCTGGGTGGCTCAGTCAGTACAATGTCTGACTGAGGCTCAGGTCATGATCTCACAGTTTCTGGGTTTAAGACCTGCGCCGGGCTCTGTGCTGACAGCTCAGGGCCTGGAGCCTGCTTCAGATTCTGTGTCTCCCTCTCTCTGATCCTCCCGCCGCTCATGCTATGTCTCTGTCTCTCAAAAAGGAATAAACATTTAAAAAAAATTTTTTAAAGACAAGAGACATAGAGAAATATTTCATAATAGAAGGGTCAATTCATTGGGAACACACACAATCATAAATGTGTATACACTATGTAACAGGCTTAAAAATACATGATAAAAACTGAATGAACTAAAGGGAGAAATAGAATTTGTATTTTCATGTATCTTCTACTTCACATATATTTTCCTATTTGCAAAGTGGGACTTAATAAGATTGGCCTTGACATTGTCAAATAATTTGTAAAGTCTTATATTCTTTTTTTTTTTTTAACATTTATTTATTTTTGAGAGAGACAGAGATAGAGCACAAGCGGGAGAGACAGAGAAGAGAGGGAGACACAGAATCAGAAGCAGGCTCCAGGCTCTGAGCTATCAGCACAAAGCCCAATGAGGAGCTTGAACCCACGGACCATGAGATCATGACCTGAGCTGAAGTTGGACACTTAACCAACTGAGCCACCCAGGCGCCCCAAGTGTTATATTCTTGAGAGAACTACTGTATCAAAACATTTGAAATGGGAGGATGCTACAATGATGGATAAATCCTGGTGGGCTTATTCCATTTATTTCCTGAACCAAACCCAGGACGTAACAAATTCAATTATTAGTCACCTGAGAAACACTTCTGAAGATACTTTTCCTAATGTTCACTTTTCAATTTTCTTCATCAGGAAGACTATGTATATGCGTGTGTGTGTATATATATATATATATACACACACACACGCATATATATGCATATATGTGCATATATATACATATATGTATATACATATATGTGTATATATACATATATACACATATATGTATATATGTGCACATATATGCACATATATGCGTATATATATGCATATATATACATATATGTATATATGCATATATATGTACATATGCATATATATGCATATATATGTATATATGTTCATATATATGTGTATATATGCATATATATGCATATATATGTTCATATATATGTGTATATATGCATATATACGCATATATATACACACACATAGCTCAAAAATACTTGAAGCAAAACTTGATAGAACTAAAGGGAAAACAGTAATAGACACACCTTATAGTCCCCCCACCCTTATCCTCAGAGGACACATTTCAAGACCCTCAGGTGATGACCAAAAGGGTGGATAGTAAGCCCCATATAGACTGCTTTTTTTCTATACATACATACCTATAATAAAGCTTAATTTATAATTTAGGCACAGTAAGAGATTAACAACAATAATGAAATAGAACAATTATAACAATATGGTGTAATAAAAGTTACGTGAATGTGTCATTTTCTCTTAAACTATCTTATTGTACTGTACTCACCCATCTTCTTATGATCTGGTTTGATAAAATGCCTAGTAATGAAATGAAGTGAGGTGAATGATTTACACATTCTGACACAGCATTAGACTACTACTGACCTCACCAAAGAAGGATTGTCTGCTTCGGGAAGGCAACTGATGGCTGGCAACTGAAGCTGGAGAAAAAGAAACAGCCGATAAGGTGGGGAACAATTTTATCAACCATCTTAACCTAACAATTTATAGAACAACATCTTCACAACTGCAGGAAGGCGAAAAACCGAGAGGAGGAAGGAATGGAAGGCGGGAGAGCGAGCTAGCACAGGGGACCATTCCGTGTCGTCCTGCTCCCGATTCTGTTATATCCTGGTTCTGTTTTAGTTCTGGGATATTTTTATTGAGTACTTGATGCATATATATTTGAGCATATATACTAAGCATCTGCTGCGCCCCTAGTACATACATTATGTGCTTGTTGGTGCCAAGTGCATTCTAAGCCATACTAGGGCTTCCTCAGCTACAAACACAAAACGGGCTCTCAGAACTCGCTTCGTCCATTCCTGGGCAGCCTTGAAGCCCCTCCCCTAGTAGCCCACCGTCAAACCCTAAATGCCGCCCCGTGATCTAGCTCTCTCCCGCAGGCATTCGCGCTTGCGCACTCTGAGCAACAAGTTGGGGCGGGGGCAGGCCCTCCCTACCGAAGACTACATTTCCCACAGGCCTCTGCTCGTAGTTTCCTTCCGGCTTTCTTGCTGGTGTCGGCTCCGAGAGGTGAGTTGGTCGCGTGCATTGAGGAAATGGGCGCGGGGGCGGCGCGGGGGTGGCGCGGGCTTCTGTGTGAACTGGGTTGCAGTGACTGTGGAATTTGTGACGCTACTGGGCATTGGGTGCCCTGAGGCGTCCTTTCCCTTTCCGCTTAAGGGCCGCACAGATTTCTCGGCCCAGAATGGCTTCGAGTTAGATGCATGAACCCCAGAGTGAAGGCCCCCAACAAAAAGACGGTTTCGAGAACTGCTGCTCTCAGAACCACGGTTTAATCAGAGCTCCCTCGTAAAGGAAATTCGGAGACGGATTCCAGACGTGGCCTTTGTACTCGGCCTTTCTCTGAAGGCTGAGCTTTACCTCCCGGCTCCCTCTTTAATTTCCATCGGGTTATGTGCGTGGTGATGGTGGGAGCAAGTGTGATAGCGGGGGTGTGTTCTGAGTTAGCCAGGTCGGGCTGAGTTCCAAGAAAGGCTCAGTGTCTCAAGATTCCCGTCTTTTTTCCCCCAATCCTGCTGATCTTTAGGAAGGAGAGAAAGAGGAAATAACCATTTTTATGTCTATATCTATTTGTCTATCTAAAGTATATCAGGACGAATTTGTATTTCTTTGTTCCGTGAAATGTAACTTTTATTTTTCTGTGCATGGTTTAAAACCTTTGAGTCTCCTGAGAAAGAATAAAAATCAGTGCGGACTGAAAAGAGAAAAAGCATTTGCATTAATCAGGCCGGGAGACAGGAGACAGATAAAGCCAGCTGCAAAATAGAAATTATTATTTCATGCAGCAACTGTAAAATGCGATCACAACTCCCTCTTTGAGAGATTACAGCTGTTTTACCAGTGAAGCTCCACACTTGCTTTGCTATTTATTTTTATTACTGGAGATACCCAATTGCTAAACTACCCTCCCTTCAAGATAGCACTTAGTCTCCAATTAATCCCAGCCTTTCCTAGTCTTACCTCAGAAACTGCAACCATTCTAGAATTGTTCCCCGCTTCCCATACATTCTCTTCAAAGTCCTTCAGTTGGAACTCAACCCTTTACAAAAGAGCTTTTCTTCTCCTCCTCCATTGCATTCCAACCCATCCTGTGGAATTTCCTCCCTCTCTTAAATCAATAAATCTGATTTTGTTGGACTGTACAGGCTTGTTCCGGGTAGTCTTTAACTGGTTAGGCTTTAACACGGGAAATATCCTATCCGTAGACCTGGAGCTTTGCTCTTCTTTCCCAGTGAATGATAGGGGTGATGAGGTTACTTCCTGCCTCCTCTCCTGTGGGTATTCACATGAACATTTGGCAGTCATTTAATTCCTCCTGTGAGCTGTTGCTTTCTTTTTTTAAATTTTTTTTTTTTTTCGACGTTTATTTTATTTTTGGGACAGAGAGAGACAGAGCATGAATGGGGGAGGGACAGAGAGAGAGGGAGACACAGAATCGGAAACAGGCTCCAGGCTCTGAGCCATCAGCCCAGAGCCCGACGCGGGGCTCGAACTCACGGACCGTGAGATCGTGACCTGGCTGAAGTCGGACGCTTAACCGACTGCGCCACCCAGGCGCCCCGAGCTGTTGCTTTCTAATCATTTAAATGGCTTGCAAGTAAACCTCCTGAAGGGAGGCCAACTGCAGAGCTTTATTTTAGGCTTTGATTTGTTGAGAGGATTACAGTTCAGTTGGAATCATATGCTAGGTGTCTTTGATCTTCACCTCTGCCCTGAATTCACAAGCAGGGAAAGTTTGGAGATGGTTTAATCGGTGACAGGGTTTTCTGCTTTTGAGGCTTGTAAGGAGTTGCAATGTGACAGGGTTTTTAAGGGAGAGTACTGTGTTAACAAGGGAAGGGAATAGAAGATGCTGGTAGAAATTTGAGAAATGGTTTGAAGTTTTTGACAACATGAGTTGTTTCAGGCCATATATTTATGTGGTTTTATGAGAGGCAGTTTAGTTATGGTACTAAATTACCAGTGTTCTAGTCCTAAAACTGTCAGAGCTGGGTGAATCGGAGTAATTTATTTCATTTCTTTGTGCTACAGTTCTTTCATCTTTAAGAGGATAATGACAGAACCTACTGTATAGGATTGCTTTGAATAGGTGAATTAATATATATAAAGTCCTAAGGGGGCACTTGGGTGGCTCAGTCTTTGGGCGTCCAACTTCGGCTCAGGTCATCATCAGTTCGTGAGTTCCAGCCCCTCATCAGGGTCTGTGCTGACAGCTCGGATGAGACGTTTAAAAAAAATTCTGTGTCTCCGTCTCTCTCTCTGCCCCTCCCCCACTCGCACTCTGTCTCTCTCTCTCTCAAAAATAAATAAAAATTACAAAAATAAAAAATAAAGTCCTCAGATAATGCTTGACACATAAAAAGTGTTCAGTAGATTTAATAGTTACTATTATGTTGTAATTCCATTTTTTTCACATTTGCTTCATCCATCCACATACTCCCTTTTGTAAATTGTTGTTAATCAAGAGGAATTGCTTATCAATATGAAGTTTGAAATTTATTAGCTAGCATTGTAAGAAAGAGCAAGGCTGAGAAGCTCAAATTTTTTATGGAAGAAGAAAAGAGCAGAAGATAATTTTCTTTAATAATTAGGGAAAGAAGAGTATATAGTATTCTTCATCTTCAGTGCTATAGCTGACTTTTATTTAATGTTTATTTGCTACTTTAAGTGCTTTCTTATATGTAGTGTCTTATTTAATTCTTATAATAACCCTTTGAGATAGAATTTATAATTATCAACTTTTTTTTTTATAGGAGGCGACTAAGGCTGAAAAGTTAAGTAACATGTCCAAGATCACACAGTTAATAACTATCAGAGCTGAGATTTATATCCTGGAAGTGTCACACCAAAGCCCATTTTAGTAATTATAACAGTATGCCAAGTCTCATCATTATGCATACTTAAAAAAATTCTTCCTGCCTTACTCGGTAACCTTTCATGATTGAAGGAAGAGATATTAATCTGATGACAGCAAGAATCATCAAGTTTTGTCCAGATTATACTGAAGCTATGAGGTCTGGAGGTAATGGATTTCCTACAGTAAGATTTATGCTGGGGCGCCTGGGTGGCTCATTTGGTTGAGTGTCTGACTTTGGTTCAGGTCATGGTCTCATGGTGTGTGGCTTTCAGCCCCGAGTTGGGCTCAGTGCTAACAGCTCAGAGCCTGGAGTCTGCTTCGAATTCTGTGTCTCTCCTGCTTGTGCTGTCTCTCTCTCTCTCTCCCCCCTTCTTCCTCACAAATAAACAAACTTAAAAAAACAACTGAAACATGAAAAAAAAGAATTTATAAAAAAAAGATTTGTCACATAGGTTTTTTTTTTTAATTTTATTTTAATTCCAGTATAGTTAATGTCTCACAGTTTTTATTTTAATGATGATTTATGCAAAGTCAGACTAGTAGGGCAAGGACATACAATAGTTGTTGGAGGCTTCATAGGCATCTTAGCCTAGTGGATTGGCTCAGAAGCAAAATGAAGTCATTTCTAAGATATGAAAGGAAGCAGTGATGAGACAGCTGTCAGTACTTAAAATACATCAGTCAGGGACTTTTTACCATTGATGTCTAGATAGTACTCTAGCATACATGGGCAAATTCAGTCATAGACTTGGTTCATGAATTAAAAGGTGAAGTAAAAAAGAAGTCACTCAGGAAAAACAGCTGTTCTTAGAATATCCTGAGTTTCTTTTCCTCAGGTCAACAGAAGACTGAAAGAAAACCTTGAAATGAGAAAATCTTTTCCTTATTTGGAGTATTTATGTGCTTTAATATGTTTAATGTGGTGGTGTGTGTTCCTGGCTCTTACTGTAAACATTTTAACTGTTTCTCCTAGGCATACATGTGATTTTTTCTGTCAAAATAGTGTAATACTACAGATGTTGGGATTTTTTTGTAAACACACTGGTTTCACCCATTTCATCAAAATTAGGGCAACATTATCACTTTAAAAAAAATTTTTTTAAGGTTTATTTTTGACAGAGAGAGAGACAGAGCATGAGCCGGGGAAGGGCAGAGAGAGAGGGAGACAGAATCTGAAGCAGGCTCCAGGCTGTCAGCACAGAGCCCGATGCAGGGCTCAAACTCACAGACCCCGAGATCATGACCTGAGCCAAAGTCGGACGCTTAACCGACTGAGCCACCCAGGCACCCAACATCATCACTTTTTAATATTTGCCTAGTTTTCAGTGGTGTAGATGCACTACTGTTTAATAATTTTCCCAGTTAGATTCTTTTCAGCTTTTATTCATTGTAAACCTTATCTGTCAGCATATCTCTGCAGGCATCTTCATGTACATGTGTGAGTAGTTCCTTTATTTTTTGGGTAATGTTTATTTATATTTAAGAGAGAGAGAGTGCAAGCAGGGGAGGAGCAGAGAGTGAGGGATACACAGAATTCGAAGCAGGCTCCAGGCTCCACGCTGTCAGCACAAAGCCCAACGTGGGGCTCGAATTCACGAAACTGTGAGATAATGACCTGTGCCGAAGTTGAACGCTTAACTGACTGAGCCACCCAGGTGCCCAATCCTAGGCAGGCTCCACACTGCCAGCGCAGAGCCCGATGCGGGACTCAAACTCATGAACCATGAGATCATGACCTGAGCCGAAGTCAGACGCTCAACCACCTGAGCCACCCAGGAACTCTAGGAGTAGTTCCTGTAGTCTCAAGTGAAGCTCTGGGAACTGGTTCACAGGGTTTATATAGTTATAACATTTAAATGCTGCCTCACATAGTTCTAAATTTGGGCCAAGGTAGTGTCCATTTTCTCATGACCTTGCTAATAAGGGACATCATCAGTCTTTTAGACCTTCCAGTCATGTCACTGTAAAAATAAATTTTTTTTGCTTTATATACATCTTCGTAATTAGTAGTGAGGTTTAATATCTTTTGAAAGGTTATTTCTTTTTTTTTTTTTTTTAAATTTTTTTTTCAACGTTTTTATTTTTTTATTTTTGGGACAGAGAGAGACAGAGCATGAACGGGGGAGGGGCAGAGAGAGAGGGAGACACAGAATCGGAAACAGGCTCCAGGCTCCGAGCCATCAGCCCAGAGCCTGACGCGGGGCTCGAACTCACGGACCGCGAGATCGTGACCTGGCTGAAGTCGGACGCTTAACCGACTGCGCCACCCAGGCGCCCCAAGGTTATTTCTATTTTTTATTGAATTGCCCTTGGTCAGGTTCCTCTCAATGAAATAGAAATCTAGTCTTGAGAGGCAAAAACCTAAAGTTGAAAGGTAGTGTTTTAGTTAGAGAAATGTGGGCTCAAAACAGCTTTGCCACTTAATAGCTGTGACTTTGGGCAAACGATTTCTCCCTTGAGCATTAGTTTCCTGATCTCTTGAGAGATGAGAATACATTGCAGAGCAGTGCTGAGGGTCATCAGGTGATGTATATAAAGCACCCAGCATGTAACAGTTCTCAATGAGTGGTGGTGGTTGACTGACTGCAGTGATCAGGGATCCCCTTGTCTCCACCTTGGATACTGAAAGAGAGGGGGAACGTGCACAGGCTGTCATGGTATGAGAGGTCTTGATTGGGAAACAGAGTAGTGAGTGTCTTGGCTGGGGAAAGGCCAGTGCAGTTTTACAGTGGTAGCAGCTGCCAGGCTCAGTCTGTGATTTTCAGTCTTCGTATTTAGGAAGTTCAGACAGGATCCTGGAGGGCTCAAGAGGCCGTATATGGATGGTATCGCGTTTTCTCAGCCCTGAAAATTTGTACTGGAGAGAGGAGGAGTCCGATGTCAGGACCAGATCCACATTACTAGATAGGAAACTGGTCACAAGTCCTCAGAAGTATTTGGGCTTTTACATCAAATCCATTATTGTTCAGCTGGGTTCCTTCAGGGCTTGGATTTCTTCAGACTTCTACTCCTCCAGGTTTTGTGGGTATGGGATCAGAGTGAGTAGAGTAGTGGGGAGTAGTGAGGAAGTAGGAGTGGAAAAGAAAAAAGCTCACATTAAGTCCTTTTGGAATCTCTGAGGTACATTTGCTTTCATGGCCTCTTTGTCTTCCAGATCTGGCTTATCTGGACTCTGCAGTTCTCCGAAGAGAAATCTTGAAAAGGACTGACCAGTTCTTGCATTTTGAAACCATGGCCCATGTAAGTTATGTTGTTTTTTTTTTTTCCTTTTTGAAATATTGTTGATTTCTAGGTCATGTGTACATACTTGTTCCTTATCTTGAAACTTCTTATTTAACAGAACTCCATCCAAGAACGTGCTGTCATTCCTGTGAGGATTGGGGACCGACAGCCCAGTGTCCTATCTATATGCCCTTCCATTTTTTCTACTGATGTGAACTGTCTCCTAGCTACTACAAAATCTGTCAAGAGCCATGAGCAAGCAAAAGTGAAATGCCTTGAGAAAAATGCAGGCATTCTCTGCAGAATGTCCCCTTGTTAACATTTCCCAATAAACAGCTTTTGATTTTAATATTTAAACTTCAGAGTAAGTTTATTTCTCTGAATACAATGATTTTTAGTCTGGTTTTATGTAGGAAAAATTTGTGTCCCCAATACACAATTTGACATCGTTTCAAAGTTTTTTGAACTTTTTATTGGCATATAACATACATAGAGGAAAGTGCATGAATCATAAGTGTGTAGCTGAATGAATTATCATAAATTGAGCACATCTATGCTGTCAGCACTCAGGTTGAGAAAGAGAATATTACAAGTACCTCAGATGCCCCCTCTTTCAGTCACTCCCTACCCACCCAGCTCAGATACAACCACTGTCCTGACTTCTAACACCGTAAATGAATTTGCCATTTTTAGAACTTTGTGTAAGTGAAATTATATAGTTCAGTGCCGCCTTTTTTTTAACGAAAAATAATGTGTGGGAGAGTCTCGTTATATTTCAAACATAGTTTGTAGACTGTTAGAACCATCTGCAGATGTTTTGAGATGCATACAGATATCATTAAAGAGGATGTGTGTATCTGGTGCTGCTGGTGATAAAGGAGGTGTCAGAACAGCATACTGAGTGTGAGACATCCCGTTGTTATGTTCTTGTTAGAAATGCATTTTCATAGTGCACTTAACATGTAGCCCCTGTGTAGTATAAAATGAGTTTCTAAAAAGTTGGGAAAGTATTGAAGAAATTGTGGGGAAAGAAACAAAGCAAGTGAGAAAAGTGAATTCAGTAAAAGAGACAAAATACAAAAGATGTGTGCTCAGTAACCCATGTGTACTATAATTCTATACTGGAGGGAAATGGAGGCTAGTTGGAGACTTGGAATTGATTTATAATGCAGTGTAATTCTTTGCTTCTAAATGATGGGAAAATAGGCACCTGTCTGATGATGTAGTATTAGAATGTCTGATATTCAGGGATGGGTTATTGATATTAAGTGAGAGATCCTTGTTTTGAATTTTCTCTGAAGATCTGTGGTTTGATGAAAGAGAATTTGGTCCTATTTGTTTACAGGGAAAACTCCAGATTTCCCCACAGAGTTGTTTTCCAAGTACATATGATGAGGCTTAGTATTGATTGGTCTCAGTCTCTGTATGTGTTGAGATCTTATGGTATGAAAGGCTTTTCGGATTGGGTGGATTAGGTAAGGGCTGTAATTGGGGCCTTGTATTGTAAGGCATAAAATTTCATGTGCCGACCTGATACCTTTATCAGGGCTCCAGAGGCCTAAATGTGAGTTCCCTGCTCTTGTCAGAGCATAAAAGACTCCCCACAGCTAGTTTTCCTATCAGGCAGATGACCTAAACCCTTCCTGGTTCTCACTGTAAAGGGTTTCACCTTCCTGCCAGCACACAGAATTATTCAGACAAGCCAGTCACATTCTGTGGGAATCAGGGACACCTTACCCTCTTTTTACTACAAAGCCTGCCTCCCACAGACCCTGCTTGTTCACTCCATTCCTGAGTGCAACCCCTGTGTGGCCCTGCATGATGTGTGGTGCCCTCCTACCCCGGGCTGTGAGTATACATGTCTAATAAATGCTGTCAATCTCATCTGTCCAGCATCCGGTATTGAGCCACCTCATGCTGATTAGGGCAAGGGATCTCTCCCTCGCCAGTGCCTGTGATTCGGAAGTAATCAGCAGAACTGCGAATAGAGAGATCAAAAATCATCTCCTGTAAACCCTGAGAGAAGAATACCAGGAGCAAAGTTCCTTGTGTAGTTTTATAGGATGTACTGGTTTAGAGCAAGGTTTCTCAACCTTGGGACTATTAATATTTTGAGCCAGAGAATCTTTTATTGTGGGGGCTGTCTTTTACATTGTGGGATGTCTCAGAGTATCCCTGGCCTTTACCAACTAGATGCCTATAACACTCACACCCTTTCCCCCCAGTCGTGACGACCAAAACGGTCTCCATACATGGTCAGTTGTCTTCTGGGGAGTAAAATCATGCCTTAGTGAAAACACTGGTCCAGGGTGATATCATCATGGTTCAGTGTCCTCTAACTAGGTATGAGGAAGGGTGTTCGGTGAGGGGTGGTAGATGATAAAGAGTAAGGTCATCTAGGTGCGTAAGTAATAGACAATGTAGGCTGTGAGAGCTGAGGAAGATTTTTGAAATTGTATTGAAATAAAATATCTGAATAGGAAAAGAGAGTGGTTGAATCTGATATATTAAAAATGTGGACTGGCATGTAGCAATTATTTTAAAGTTTACTAAAGAATTGGTCCTTGGGGCGCCTGGGTGGCTCAGTCGGTTGAGCGTCCAGCTTTAGCTCAGGTCATGATCTCACACTCCATGAGTTCGAGCCCTGCATTGGGCTCTGTGCTGACAGCTCAGAGCCTGGAGCCTGCTTCAGATTCTGTGTCTCCCTCTCTCTCTGCCCCTCCACTGCTCATGCTCTGTCTCTCTCTGTCTCAAAAATAAATAAAAACATGTAAAAAAAAAAAGAATTGGTCCTTCTAGGGAAAATCTGACTTTATGATTAACTTGAGTCTGTTTTCTTAGAAGAGGTATTATTGTACGTTTGGGAGCAGTTTTTATCAATATTTTTTTCATGATCATTAAAGGGCAAAGAAGGTGGAAGACGTATTTTCCATGAATTTGTGGTGGAGACACATAGCTTGCTGAAGGCTTGTGTATACGGTTTCATTTAATTGGGACTTTTTTGGGTCATTTTATTCATTTCCAGATATTTTGGGGTAGAAAATTAATCTTATCTTCAACCACAGGACTATTCAAGACACGCAGCACTGTGCTTCAGTGATACCAATTTTCTTACTGTTCCCTATACATACATTTTTAGCCCTACCCTATTTGCTTGTTATGTGGCCCCTTCTCTGCATTGCAGTCCTCGATCTTTTAAGTCCTCTTTTCTTTTAAGAAATATTTCATTTATTTTCACAGGTAATACATGAGGTGTTTTTTGTTTCTGTTTGTTTTTTTTTCAGGGTTCAGTGACATTCAGGGATGTGGCCATAGACTTCTCACAGGAAGAATGGGAATTCCTGGACTCGGCTCAAAGAGACTTATATAGGGATGTGATGTGGGAGAATTATAGTAATTTCATCTCACTAGGTAAGGCTATTTATCCCAAATTACGTTGGCTTTCTCTTTTGCCAATTTCAGGACTATGATTTGAGAAACAAGATATTTTTTTTCTCTGTGTTCCAAAGGAATGGTTTCAGCTTTGTTAGTTTGGAAATAGGCCACTTCATTGCTTTCATCCTGCTATATCCTTCATATTTTCTCCAGTCTCTGTAATTTCCTTGTTTCACTGATATCCAAGGGACTGGGTTTGAATTCTGGATTGCTTACAACAGAAGCATTGTCCAAGAAATCAGATTTTATATTATATTTGAGCCCAGATTTGATTCAAATGCTCAACACTCTTTCCTAATCCACCTGCAAGAAGAATACCTAAACACAGGGGTTTTGAGTCTGTCTAAAAACCAGGGGAGCCTGTAGAGTTTATACAGCACAAAATGGATTCACAAACTTCAAGTAAATGCATTCTGTTTCTTATAACAGAGGTATTCAGTTCTACATGCTTTGTGGTTGAAATTTAAAATCTAAGAACTTTGCACTTAACATTGAATGGATAATCCTATAAAGGATCAGAAGATGTGTCAGGAAGATACTCTCCTTTCAGCAAACTGATAATGATAAAAAAGTTAATACACTCACATATTATATGTATATATACATATAACTGCATATACTTGTGCTTAGATACTATTCTTAGTATTGTGCATTATTAATTAATTATCACAACTCTGTAAGAAATCTACTATCATTATCCTCATTTCAGATGAGAAAACTTAGGTATAAGAGGTTAATAATTTGCTGAGGTAACACAGCAACAAAGGCAGGATTTGAATTCAGGCAGTCTGGATCCAGATTCTTACTGCCTCTCAAGAGAGTTTGTATGAGTTTAAATTATATTAAGGCCTGTTCTTAACCATCTGTTCCTAAGGTTACCCTAATATGAGTGTTCTTCAACTCCCTTGCATTTCTTCGCTCTTAGGCTCTATAAAGTACCATTTTGATCTGTAATTAATGACAAATTTAACCAAATTTGAACCTGACTTTTGGACTTACAGTTTCATGTCACATTACCTTTTAAGCAGAACCTTCCATTTCTAAACCAGATGTGATTACCTTATTGGATGAAGGGAAGGAGCCCTGGATGGTTATAAGGGAAGGGACCAGAAGACACTACCCTGGTGAGTGAGGGCTGAGCAGCATGGGGAATTAATTACTACAGGTAATAGCTAAACCTGTTAGCCTTGAGAGGTTGTTGGAAATCTCTCTTTGAGAGCCCATGGCCTATGGAGAAAAGGCCTGAGACCTGGGAAACAAATTAAAATCTTTTTTTTTTTTTATGTTTATTTATTTTTGAGAGAGAAAGAGAGAGACAGAGTGCAAGCAGGGGAGGGCAGAGAGAGGGAGACACAAAATCCAAAGCAAGCTCCAGGCTCTGAGCTGTCAGCACAGAGCCCAACATGGGGCTCAAACTCATGAACCATGAGATCATGACCTGAGCTGAAGTCGGACGCTTAACGAACTGAGCCATCCAGGCGCTCCCAAATGAAAATCTTTTAAGACTAGACTCCAAAGGAGCTGCCTGTTGGCCTGTATTACAACTCTTCTCATCTCTCATATTTTTCTCCTACTACAAAGAGAGCAGCTATTCTCAATGGAAGAAAAAAAGATGATAATAAATATGAGGTGAAATCAACAAGATAGAAAAAGTAGAAGAAAATTAATAAAGCCAAAAGTTGATTTCTTGAAAAGATCAACAAAATTGGTAAATACCTAGCTTGACTCATTTAGAAAAAAAGTGCTCACTTTGGCAACACATGTTCTAAAAAAAAGAAAAAAAGAAACAACATCAGTTTTTAACACTAGGAATGAAAGAGTAACAGAGTTATTGCTTCACATCCTATAGCCATTAAAAGAATAATAAAAGAATGCCATGAATAATTTTATGCCAATAAAATGGACATCTTAAGTGAAATGGAAAAATTCCTTGAAAAACGTAATTACCAGAACTGACACAAGAAAAAAAATACAAGTAACTTTATATCTATTAAAATAATTTAATTCATAATCATAAATCTTTCCACAAAGAAAACACCAGGCCCACATGGCTTCACTGGTGAATTCTATTAAATATTTAAGGAAGAAATACCAGCAATGTTAACAAATTCCTTCATAAGAGGAAAGAGCTCTCAACTCATTTTCTGAGAATAGCATAAATGTTACAGTGTGTCCTGACAAGGAAATCACTAAACGGGGGAAAAATTGCAGACTTATTATTCTTCATGAACATAGATGTAAAATCATAAGAAAATATTAGTAAGTCATATTCAGTAATATATAAAAATGATCAAGTACAGTTTATTCCAGGAATGCAAGGTTGGTTTAACATTCTAGAATTAATGTAAAAAAAATTATGTGTAATTCGCTGTATTAACAGAAATGAGGGAAACCATGTGATCGTGTCCATAGATGTAAAAATAGTATATAACAAAATTCAACATCCATTCATGATAAAAATTTTCAGGAAACCAAAAACTGAAGGGAGCTTCCTCAAAAAATACTGCTAAAAAAAATTTACTACATTATAAACTTCATCATACTTGATTAAAGAATTCCCCCCTAAGATTGGGAGCAAGACAAGAGTGCCTACGTTTCCCATATCTGCTTAACACTGTATTGAAGGTCCTAGCATTGCAATACAACAAGAAAAATAAGAGACATAAAATAAAAAAGAAGTTAAACTCTCTTTGGAGATTGCATGATTATGTACATAGAAAATCCTAACGAATCAAAACAAGTACTCAAAGTAATAAATGATCACAGTAAGATCACAGGATGCAAGGTTAATATACAAAAATCAATTATATTTTTATATACTGGTAGTGAAAAAATTAGGAAAGTAAGGTAAATTAAGTCAATTAAAAAATTGCAAGCAAATTAAGTCAGTTTACAATAGTGTCAACAAAAATACTAAGGAATAAATTTGATAAAACATGTAAGACCTCTATGCTAAAAGTCATGAACATTCCTAAGAGAAAGACCTGAAATGAAGAGAGACCTTTTTGGGGATGAGAAAACTCAGTATTGTTAAAATGTCAATTTTATAGATTTTAAGAATCTGATTCCAAAATCTATATGGCAAAACAATGGACTTAGCATTTCTAAAGTAATCTTGGAAAAGGAAGAATATGTTATAGGACTTAGACTACATGACTTCAAGATACTTCAAGATGTATTATATAACTATGGTAATCAAGACATTGAGTATTAGATAAGGTATAAGTAGAAGATAAGTATTAGATCAACAAACAGGACAGAACAGAGATCCTAGAGGTGGAACTTACACATACTTAAAAGACCATTTATTTTTTTCCTTTTGAGGAAAGGAAATTTTTTTTCAACAAATGGTGCTGGAATAACCGGGAAAACCAGTCTTGACCTCTACTTCATTCAAAAATTAATTTAAGATGGGGGTGCCTGGGTGGCTCAGTCTATTAAGCGTCTGACTCTTGATTTCAGTTCAGGTCATGATCTCACAGTTTTGAGTTTGAGCCCTGCATCAGGCTGTGTGCTGACAGCACAGGGCCTGCTTGTGTTTCTCTGTCTCCATCTCTCTCTGTTCCTTCCCAGCTCATGCACTCTCTCTCTCTCAAAATAAAGAAATAAACTTAAAAAAATTAATTTAGGATGCATTTTAGACTTAAATATAAAAACTAAACATAAAAAATATAAAAAGCCAGATATAGGGGTGCCTGGGTGGCTCCGTTGGTTAAGCGTCCAACTTCAGCTCAGGACTTCAGCTCAGGTCATGATCTCATGGTTTGTGGGTTCGAGCCCCATGTCGGGCTCTGTGCTGACAGCTTGGAGCCTGGAACCTGCTTTGGATTCTGTGTCTCCCTCTCTCTCTGCCCCTCCTCTGCTCATGCTCTGTCTCTCTCTGTCTCTCAAAAATAAATAAATGTTAAAAAAAATTTTTTTAAAGAAAAGCCAGATATAGAAGTTAACTATACGGGTGCCAGGTGGCTCAGTCGGTTGAGCATCTGACCATTGATTTCAGCTCAGGTCATGATCCCAGGGTCGTGGGATTGAACCCCACATCATTGTTTGTGCTGAGTGTGGAGCCTGCTTGAAATTCTCTTTCCCTCCCCAAATTTCACATGCTCGCTCACTGTCTCTCTCAAAAAAAGTTAAATATAAAAAATAAAAAGTTTTAAAACTAAATATGAATTTTATATAAAAAATATGAAAGCTAGGGGTGCCTGGCTAGTTCAGTTGGAGAAGCATGTGACTCTTGATCTTGGGGTTTGAGCCCCATGTTGGGTGTAGGAATTAGTAGAAAAAATTAAAAATCACCTTTAAAAAATGTATGAAAGCTAAATATAAAGCTTTTAGAGGAAAACTAGGAGAATGACTTAGTAGTAAGCAAAGGCTTCTTAGGTAAAGGCAATAACCATAAAAATAAAAAATTGACAAATCAGACCTTATCCAAATTGAAAACTTTAATATACCAGTAAAAAAATTATACCAATAAAAATAGATAAGTCACAGACTGAGAGAAAATAGCAAGAAAACATATCCAACAAAGGAACAACATATACTACAATTCAACACCATAATGATAACCCAAATAAGAATGGGTAAAAGTTACATCTATACCATGGAATAATGCTCAGCAATAAAAAGAAAGAAACTATTGATAGACACGATAGCTTAAGTGAACCTCAAGGTAATTGTGAATCTCAAGGTAATTATGCTGAGTGAGAAAAACCAATCACAAAAAGTTATATACCACATGACCTTAATTATGTAACATTTATGAAATATCAAAATTGTAGAGGGGCGCCTGGGTGGCTCAGTCGGTTGAGCGTCCAACTTCGGCTCAGGTCATGATCTCGTGTTCTGTGAGTTCAAGCCCCATGTCAGGCTCTGTGCTGACAGCTCAGAGTCTGGAGCCTGCTTCTGATTCTGTGTCTTCCTCTCTCTCTGCCCCTCCCCCACTCATGCTTTGTCTCTCTCTGTCAAAAATAAATATGAATAAACATTTAAAAAAATTTTTTTTAAATTGTAGAGATGAAAATGAATTAATCATTGCCAAGGGTTAGGATATAGAAAAGTGAAGGGGTGTTTAGGGCCATAAAGGAATAACACAAGGGAGTCTTGTGGTTATGGTACAGTGAGTATCTTGTTTGTGATGGTGATTATTCAAGTTTATGATAAATTTTTTAAGTTTTTTTTTTTTTTTTTTTTTTTATTGGTGGGTGGTGGGGAAGGGGCAAAGAGAGAGGGGGACAAAGGATCTGAAGCAGACTCTCCGAGGACAGCAGAGAACCCGACACGGGGCTCCAACTCACAAACTGTGAGGTCATGACCTGAGTTGAAGGCAGACATTTAACTGACTGTGCCACCCAGGCACCCACCCTACATGATAAAATTTTTAAATTGCATAGGACCATATACAGTTGAGCCTTGAACAATATGCATTTGAACTGTGTGGGTCCACTTATACATGGATTTTTTCCAATAAATATAGTACAATACTATAAATGGATTGTCTCTTCCATGTTTTTCTTCTTTATGTTTCTCTTAACATTTTCTAGCTCACTTTATCATAAGAATACAGTATATACTATCACATATAAAATATGTGTTAATCAAATGTTTACTGTATCAGTAAGGCTTCTGGTCAACACTAGGCTATTAGTTGTTTCTGGGGAGTCAAAAGTTTACTCAGATTTTCAATTGCATGGGGAGTTGGCATCCCTAACCCTGCATTATTCAGGGGTCAACTCTACATACACACAAGGGCGTGTATAACTGGTGAAATCTAAATGAGCTCTATGGATTATACCAGTGTTAATTCTTGGTTTGACTATTATTCTATGGTTATGTAAGATGTTAACATTGAGAGAGGCTGGGTGAAGGTTGCGTGAGACTTTGCTGTTATTTCTTTGTAGCCTCCTAAGAATCTACAGTTATTTTATTTATTTATTTATTTTTTAACATTTTTTATTTTTATTTTTGGGACAGAGAGAGACAGAGCATGAACGGGGGAGGGGCAGAGAGAGAGGGAGACACAGAATCGGAAACAGGCTCCAGGCTCCGAGCCATCAGCCCAGAGCCTGACGCGGGGCTCGAACTCACGGACCGCGAGATCGTGACCTGGCTGAAGTCGGACGCTTAACCGACTGCGCCACCCAGGCGCCCCGAATCCACAGTTATATTAAACTAAGAAGTAAACAAAAATGTCCCATTAGGGATGATGAGTAAAAGATTTAAACAAAGAGAGGGGCTACTCTTTTTTATGATCAGTGATTATAATTCATTTATATCTGAATCCGTTATATTAACTTGAGCTGCCATAACAAAATACAATAGATGGGGTGATTTAAACAACAGAAACTTGCTTTCCTATAGTTGTGGAGGCTGGAAATCTGAGATTAGCATTTGGGTGCTCCAGTAAGGGCTGTCTTCCCGGCTTGCAGATCATCCCTTCTCATATTGTCCTCATATGCCAGAGAGAGAGAGAGAGAGAGACAGATCTCTTAACAGGGCCACCAGTCCTATTGGATTAGGAGCCTGATGACTTCATTTAACCTTAATTACCTCTAAAAGCACTATTGCCGAATACAGTCACATTGGCTGGTTAGGGCTTTAGTGTATAACTTTGGAAGGACACAGTTCAGTGCATAGCAATATCTATCTATATAGGATCCAGTTTCTTTCCAGGTTCTGTTTTGATTAGTTTAAATGTCTTTGGTTGCCTAAAAATGTATTCGTTCATTGAGTACCCAATCTAGCACTGTGCTGGACACCAGTGGAACAATTGTGAACAAGAATGATAGGTTCCAGCAGTCAGTTTATGTTTTAACAGGAGTAGGACATTAAGTAAACAAGTAAATGAATAAATAATATTAGGTGGTGACAAGTATTATTAAGAAAAGTGAGGGGCTCTTGGGAGACTCAGTCGGTTAAGTGTCTCACTCTGGAGATGGAGCCATGCATCAGGCTCTGCACTGACAGCACAGAGCCTGCTTAGGATTCTCTCTCTCCCCTCCCCTCCCCCGCCTGTGTGCATGTGCTCTGTCTCTCTCAAGCTTAAAAAAGTGAGAAGAGTAAGGGAATAGAAATTAGCAGGCGTAGACAGGTTTATTTTAGGCTGGTTAGGCTTTTTGAGGAGGCAATAGTTGAGTGGAGACATGAAAAAGAACTCAGGTTATAAGAATATCTAAAGCAAAAGCAGATCTAGGGGCATCTGGGTGGCTCAGTCAGTTCGGCATCTGACTTTGGTTCAGGTCATGATCTCACAGTTGTGAGTTCGAGCCCCACGTCACGTCAGGCTCTGTGCTAACAACTCAGAGCCTAGAGCCTGCTTCGGATTCTGACTCTTCCTCTCTCTCTTTGCCCCTCCACCACTTACGCTCTGTCTCTCTTTCACCCTCTCTCAAAAATAAACAAACATTAAAAAAAAAAAAGTTCTGATAGAACAGCAAATGTAACAGCCTTGGGTTGGGAGTTGGAAGTTTTGTGTTTGAGGAAAAGCAAGAAGGCCAGGATGATTATCCAAAGTTAAGGCACATGACTTTTTTTTTAATTTTTAATTTTATTTATTTATTTATTTATTTTAAATATGAAATTTATTGTCAAATTGGTTTCCATACAACACCCAGGGCTCATCCCAACAGGTGCCCTCCTCAATACCCATCACCCCCCCACACCCCCCATCAACCCTCAGTTCTCAGTTTTTAAGAGTCTCTTACGTTTTGGCTCCCTCCCTCTCTAACCGTTTTTTTTTTTTTTTTCCTTCCCCTCCCCCATGGTCTTCTGTTAAGTTGCTCAGGATCCACATAAGAGTGAAAACATATGGTATCTGTCTTTCTCCGTATGACTTATTTTACTTAGCCTAACACTCTCCAGTTCCATCCACGCTGCCATATTTCATTCTTTCTCATTGCCACGTAGTATTCCATTGTGTATATAAACCACAATTTCTTTATCCATTCAACAATAGCCAAATTATGGAAACCTACTTTAAAAAGAAAAAAGAATAGTTTCAAAGTCTCTTCATGTCCCCAGTGTTTCCTCACTAAGCTAAATCTGGCTTTCTGATGAAGAAATATATTTTATCATGTTAAGGAAGTAACTATACATTCCTGTTATTTTGAGTGCTTTAAAAATAAGGAATGAGTGCTGAATTATGTGAGATACCTTTCCAGTGTCTGTAGAAACAATTACATGATTTTTTATCCTTAGAATAATTAATATGATAGATTATTTTAGATTTCCTAGTATTGAACTGCCCTTGCATTCCTAAAATAAGCCACAATTAGTTCTGTATTTTCTTTCATGTGCTGTAGGTGTTTTTGAATGAATTTTTGTAACTGATATTGACATATAGTTTACTAGGTTTTTGTTTCATTTTTAAACTCACTTTAAAATAACTTGGAATTTATTCTTTTTTGTAATGTTCTGGGCCATTTTATAATTGGGCTCTGTGCTTTCTAAAGTTTTTATAATCTTCAGAGTAGTTTTTAGGTCTTTGATTGCTTTATATTTCCTTAGAAAATTATCCTTTAGGGGCACCTGAGTGACTCAGTTGGTTGAGTGTTGAGCTCTTGATTTTGGCTCAGGTCATGATCTCGCAGTTTGTGGGTTTGAGCCCCGTGTCACAGGGCAGAGCCTGCTTGATATTCTTTCTCTCCCTCTCTCTGCTCCTCCCCTGTTCATGCTGTCTCTCTCTCTCTCTCTCTCAAATACATAAATAAAAACTTAAAAAATTTTTAAAAGAAAATTACCCTTTATTGGCATGGTAGTTCCTTATGATTTTCAAAATATTCTGTTTTGTTAATTATTTGTTAGTGTCAAGAACTGTGAAGCATCTGCAATTTTACCCTACATGCAAGCTAACAAGTTAGCCTGCTGCAGTGTCATGGATGCTGGCAAAAGATACAAGAGTCCTAAACCAAAGATGAGGATTTTATTGCTCAACAATAAAACGGCACAACAAATGGCATGAACATCAACATATTTGCATCATTCCTATTTTGCCCACAAACCCCATGGGAGTGATGTGCATGGGTCTAGAAGGATACTTGAACATGCAGTGAGCTGCATAATAAGAGAAGAACCCTGAAGGTAGAGAACCCAAATCTTTAATAATGGGCAATAAGCATGAGTGACCTTTGCTCTGAGGGAGATACTACCTTTATTATATTGAACAGTTAGCAAACCTGCCTATTGATCCAGAGAGAAATACTATCCCTACCTTCCAAGGTTGTTGGTTATACAAACATTCTTTAAAAGATAGTCCAGAACAAAGGCAGTTAATACTTCTTGCACGATGTGCAAAAATGAGAGACACCCATGGTGAGTTGTTCCTGAATACCTAGTTGCTGTTTTTTACTTTGTTTGAGTGGCTTCATTTTTTTAATTTTTTTTTAGCAAATGGTTAATAGGTTTCACTGACTTTTTTCAAACAACCTAGGTTTTTAATTTGTGTTAATTTCTTTTTTTTCTGTTATCTAATCAATGAAATTTTGCTTTTATTGTATTTCCTCCTCTGAGTTCCTTCGTATACTTTTTTGTTCTTTTTCTGACTTTTGACTGGGATACTCATATTTCTTTTCTTTATTCTAAGAATTTAAATGCATTGATGAATTCTTCTAAGATCTATAGTATATTTTGTAGATTCTTGGTAATCTAGTATTTTCAATATTATTTTCTAGATAGTCTACAATTTTCTTTACTTGGTAAAGGGTTTTGTTTTTTTTTAACTTGAAGTGTGAAGATGTCTCTTGGTTTTATGATTGTATTATTTCTTATTTTGGTTCACAGTGATCAGACTTTTGTTTGAGCCATTCCAGCAGTTTTATAGATTTGTACTGTAGTCACAGAAAAAAAGTTTCTTATCTCTCCTATCCCACATCTCCCCATATCTTTGCTTACTTCATTCAACATTTAGATTTTCTCATGCAAGTCCCCCATCTGGATCACTATCTTTGGACCTTTATCCAACATAGCCTTTATTTTTTACTCTTTTGCACTCAGGTGATCCCAGGTACCATTCCATATTTGACAGTCATTCTGTTATACTCAATATCTGCCCATGCCTTTTTGTTCAGGAATTCATAAGCCTTTCACTGTTAGTGTGATTAAAAAATATTTGAGGGGCGCCTGGGTGGCTCAGTCGGTTGAGCCCTGACCCCAACTTCAGCTCAGGTCATGATCTCACGGTTTGTGAGTTTGAGTCTCGCATCGTGCTCTGTGCTGACAACTCAGAGCCTGGAGCCTGCTTCAGATTCTGTGTCTCCCTCTCTGTCTGCCCCTCTCCCCACTCATGCTCTGTCTCTCTCTGTCTCAGAAATAAATAAACATTAAAAAAAATTTTTTTTTTTTAATATTTGAGATAGTTTTCTAGGAAGTACAAAAATTGCTTTGGGTATGTAGGAATGGGAAGGAGCACCTAGAAGAGGTATGAAGAAACAAAAATTTGAGCAAATGTAGCATTGATAATAGTATAAACTCTAGCAGAGAGAAGTAAATTATTGTACTTTTTTTTTAAGTAAACTCTATTCCCGACATGGGTCTCAAATTCACAACTCTGAGATCAAGAGTCACATGCTCCACCAACTGAGCCAGCCAGGCACCCCTATTGTAGTACATTTTAAAAGATTAGAGGGGCACCTGTGTGGCTTAGTAGGTTAAGTGTCCGACTCTTGATTTCTGCTCAGGTCATCATCTTATAGTTCGTGGGTTCGAGCCCTGCATCTGTCAGTGCAGAGCCTGCTTGGGATTCTCTCTGTTTCCCTCTCTCTCTGCCCCTCCCTTGCTCACCTTCTCCCTCTACCAAAATAAATAAATATCAAAAAGATAATAAATAAATAAAAGATTAGAAACAGATACACATATCTGTTAGTGATTATGTAGTTATGGGAATTAAATGAGTAACATTTATTGTGTATTTGGGGTTATTTATTTATATATCTTTTACTTTTTATTTAAATTTTAGTGAACATACAGTGCAATATTGGTTTTGGAAGTAGAATTCAGTGTGATTCATCACTTGCATACTACACCCAGTGCTCATCATAACAAGTACCCTCTTTAATACCTATCACCCATCTAGTCCATCCCCCACCCAGCTCCCTCCATCACCCCTTAGTTTGTTCTCTGTCGTTAAGAGTCTCTCGTGGTTTGTTTCCCTCTCCTCTTTTTTTCTCCCTTCCCATATGTTCATCTGTTTTGTTTCTTGAATGGGGTTTGTTATGTAATGGTAAATGAACTTAGAGATTACTTATGGTAAATGAACTTAGAGATTACTTCTGCCGCTAAGGAAGCTTAGGGGTAAGAAACTAATGGAATAACAAATGAGAAAATTAATAAATATTCCAAAATTGGGAAGAAGAAGAGCAACGCTTTGCTGGGATAGAGTGTAAAGTGCATAGTTTTAAACAGGATCGGCAGGAATAGCTTTTCTGAAGTGATTGTTGATTGAGACCTGATGATGAAGGGAAGCCAACCATGCAGTTGGGAACAACCTGTGAACGGTCCTATTTAATGGGGACAGTGGTAGTACCTTTTGTGAGCTGAAAAGAGGCTTGTGGCATGAACAGCCAAATGAGAGAGGAGTTTTGATAGCAGAAGTCTTATTATCTCTGCTCAGGTATTTATATTTGATTCTAATTCTAAAGAGAAGTTATTAAAAACATTTAAGTAGAGAGACTCAAATATTGATGAGCACTTGAATCATTTGCTGGAGAATATAAATAAGTACAAAGCAAAACATGCCCAGGACTCAATCCTGCAGATTAGGTTTCATTCCTTTAAAAATACCTCTGAGGGGTGCCTGGGTGGCTCAATCGGTTAGGCATCCAACATCAGCTCAGGTCATGATCTCACAGTTTGTGAATTTGAGCCCTGTGTCAGGCTCTGTGCTGCCAGCTCAGAGCCTGGAGCCTGCTTCAGATTCTGTGTCTCCCTCTTTCTGCCCCTCCCCCACTCAGGCTCTGTCTCTGTCTCTCAAAAATAAATGTTAAAAATATATATATTAAAAAAATACCTCTGTATGTATAGTTTTAAGAAATCTTCAGGTGATTCTTACTCTGATTTAACTTGTGTCCCTAATCACCAGGCTTACCTCCAATCCTGGACTCTGTTCTCTGTGTTTCCTTTGCCATTTTTTTTTTTTTTAATGTAGGAGAATACGGTCTGTTCCATAATATAATTAATAACGCACAATACAAATTAGCTTAATAGTGATATGAAATAGGGAATAACAGTATAATATGAAAGTTAGTTGGTTCACAGGCAATTTTCCTACTTGAATGAAGCCAGAATAGAAGTAGACTTACAGCATTCAGCAGGAAAGGCAAAAGCCTTCAACTTGATGCTTTATTGTTGGATGCCCTTTCACCTCTACATGAAGAATATTAGTAAGTGTCTGCACCAAGGGCTGTCTCCCCAGAGATATATACCATCAATCTTGCATGGCTTCTAGCTGAAGACAGGTTACATTTTATTTTATTCCCACCTTAATGGTAGCCTCACTGGCTCAGGGCTCCCCACCCCCACCCCCCACCCCCCACCCCCACCCCCCACCCCCCCGCCACTGCAATGTCTCAGCACTTGAAATCCAGCATTTCCACTTTATTTTGGGGCATTTTAGTATCCATGAAGTGGCCTTCAGCCATGTTGAGCTGCCTTTTGAGTTATCTCTTAAGATATCAATTATTATATTTGTTAGTGCTCTGCCAATAAAGTTGCATAGGTTTGAGTGGTCTTCTCCAGCCATGTTTTCTTCATAAGCTCTTAATTTTTTGGTGTGTAATTTTGCAGAAGATAAGGGGTTTTTTCAGTACACATATGTGGTATTGTAGCAGAAATGCCTGTTTTAGAGATATCTAATCCATTCACTTGTAATAGGCATTATTTTAGGTGCCTTTTATTTCTCTGTAGAAGCTTGCTTTCTTCTGTCACAAGAAAACAGTGTATGTTTGCCTTCTTGTTTTCTTTCAGATTTGGAGTCCAGATACAGGACCAATACTTTATCTCCAGAAAAGGACATTTATGAAATATATTCATTCCAGTGGGAGATAATGGAAAGAATTAAAAGTTACAGTCTTCAGGACTCCCTTTTTAGAAATGATTGGGAATGCAAAGGCAAGATTGAGGGGCAAAAGGAACCACAAGAGGGATATTTTGGGCAAGTGAAAATTACTTCTGAAAAAATGACCACTTACAAAAAGCATAATTTTCTTGCTGAATATCAGAGAATTCAAAATGGAGAAAAGTTGTATGAATGTAAGGAATGTAGGAAGACCTTTATTCGCCGCTCAACACTTAGTCAACACCTGAGAATTCATACTGGGGAGAAACCTTATAAATGTAAGGAATGCGGGCAGGCATTTAGACAGCGTGCACACCTTATCCGACATCACAAACTTCATACTGGTGAGAAGCCCTATGAATGTAAGGAATGTGGAAAGGCCTTTACAGTGCTCCAAGAACTTACTCAACATCAGAGGCTTCACACTGGTGAAAAACCCTATGAATGTAAGGAGTGTGGAAAAGCCTTCAGAGTGCATCAGCAACTTGCTCGACATCAGAGAATTCACACTGGTGAGAAACCCTATGAATGTAAGGCATGTGGGAAGACCTTTAGGCAGTGTACACATCTTACTCGACATCAGAGACTTCATACTGCTGAGAAGCTCTATGAGTGTAAGGAATGTGGGAAAGCCTTTGTATGTGGTCCAGACCTTAGAGTACATCAGAAAATTCATTTTGGTGAGAAACCTTATGAATGTAAGGAATGTGGAAAGGCTTTTAGAATATGCCAACAACTTACTGTCCATCAGAGTATTCATACTGGTGAGAAACCCTATGAATGTAAGGAATGTGGAAAGACTTTTAGACTAAGGCAGCAACTTGTTCGCCATCAGAGAATCCATACTCGTGAGAAACCCTATGAATGTATGGAATGCTGGAAGACCTTTAGTAGTTACTCACAACTTATTTCACATCAGAGCATTCATATTGGTGAGAGACCGTATGAATGTGAAGAGTGTGGGAAGGCCTTTAGATTGCTCTCACAACTTACCCAACATCAGAGTATTCATACTGGTGAGAAACCCTATGAATGTAAGGAATGTAGAAAACCTTTTAGACTGCTCTCACAACTTACTCAGCATCAGAGTATTCATACGGGTGAGAAACCTTATGAATGTAAGGAATGTGGTAAGGCTTTTAGACTTTATTCATTCCTTACTCAACACCAGAGAATTCATACTGGGGAGAAACCCTACAAATGTAAGGAATGTAAGAAGGCCTTTAGACAGCATTCACACCTTACTCAACATCAGAAAATTCATAATGGAGTTTAAAACAAGAAGGCCTTCAATTGTACATTATGTAACAATATCAGAAAATTCATTTTTGAGAAATTTGTTTCATGCTTCAACTAAGTGTAAGAAATTTTATATTATTGGGAAAAAATGTTGCTTTAAAAGCCTTCCATCACCTTTCAGATGTTTATCTTTGGCAAATTCATTTGAGGGAATAATACAATGAATGTAGGAAAAACTTTAGCCTTATCTGTCATTATCCCATTTCACCACTTTATTACCAGTGTGTTATTGGACAAGGTACTTAAACTTCTGTGCCTCATTTTGCTCACTTGTAAAATGGTGATAATAGTACCTATGTATATTAGTTATTTATTGCTGTATAATAAATTACCACAAACCTAGTAGCTTAAAATAATACTTATTATCTCATAATTTCTATAGGTCAGGTGTCTGGACATAACTTAGTTGGGGCTTCTCCTTTAGGGTCTCACAAAGCTAAACTAAAGGTTTCAGCCAGGGTTGGGTCTCATCTGAAGGTCTAACAGGGGAAGGGATCCACTTTCAGCCTCACATGGTTGTCAGCTATTGCACTGAGGTCCACAGTTTCTAGTTGGCTGTTGGTTGAAGGCTGACCTTAGTTCCATGCTACATGGGCTTCTTCAAATGGCTGCTTATTAAGTGTGCAAGTCAAGAATGTGGTAGAGCCTGCTAGCATCACAGAAGCTATAATCGTATGTGATCTAATCACCAAAATAACACCTTTGCTGTCCTCTACTGATTAGAACCAAGTTACTGGGCTACCCCACACTCAAGGGTAGAGATTGTAGAGGATTACACAAGAGTATGAATACCACAATGTAGGAACCATTTCAGAGTCAGCCTGCCAACACTGTGTGACAGGATTGTCTTGAGGATTAATTAGTTAATGCTTGGAAAAATAGCAGCCACATAGCATGTTTTCTGTAAATATTATCTACAGTCGTTATCATTAGTATTAGTGAATTCATATGAAAAAAATATACTATAGAAGTAGTAAATGTAGAAATGCCTCATGTCACTGCTCAGCACTTAATTAAATTTAAGATAATTTATTCCAGATAAAATCTAGGACGTTATATGGAAAGTGAGAAGTTCTTCATCATTTGAGCATTTGAGCTGCGTCAGTAATTTCATGCTTAAAAGAAACCTTATGAATTTCATGAAGGTGAGGTTAAGATTACAACTGTTGAAGGATCAGAAAAAATACAGAATTAGTTTCCCATAATAAATTCCAAAAAGTAAATGTTTTGCAATCCCTGTTGTTTGACCACTGTTAAAGATGAATTTGAAATTATTAAAAAGATGGCAGGAAACTCACCAGTTGGAAGTTTAATATTGTGTGTGCATGTGTGTGTGTAAAACTCTTGTATAAAAGAAAAAACATTTCCTTTGTAGTCAGTTTTCTGTTTGATCAAATTGCCCCATCTTCAACCAGTGGGAGTTGGGTCTTTTGACATGATCCCCCTAGTAGTTTGATAGTTTACTTGGTCACAGCTACACAGTTTAGTCAGCAATGGAAGATGCTTGGGTACCAACTCATCCTGAAAATTGATAAAGAGAAAAATGAGCACTTCTTTTGCTTTTTCCATGTGGACCAAGTTTCAGGGCCACCAAAAGCTCATCAAATTAAAAGGGTTTGTTTGTTTTTTTAAATAATCATTACAAATAAACAGAATGATAGGATTAGAAAAATCACTATTTTCTAGTTCCCTAGTAGAATAATGGGTCCAGAAAATGATCTTCAGTCGATATTAACACTATTGAGTGAAATATTTTATAGTGAGAACTTTACAATGGATTTATCAAGCTGACTACCTCTGAGCCCTTTGATCAATTTTAACCTCTATAAAAGTGGGACTATCAGACAATATCCACCTCCTGATAAAATGCAATAGGAAGTACACACCACCACCTACAAAGCCTTACTGCCAAAACAACTGAAGAAAGCAAACCTTTAAATCAAATTCTTTAAAACAAGAATTTGGGGAATAGCTGAACAAAGTAAATGGCACCAGAAGGAAGCAGCCAAGCAGACCCAGAACTGTAAAATTCTACAAAATAAATGATCTGATTTCTTCAACTTAATGAGTGATATGAAAAAGAAAAGGTAAGGGCAACTGTTAATTGATTAAAAGAGACCTAAGAGACCTATCAACTAAATTCAGTACATGGGCATTACTTGGACCTAGTTTACACAAAATGTAAAAAGACATTTTGGAGACACTGGGGAAAATGTGGACACGCACTGAGTATTAGATGATATTTAGAAATACACATTTTGTTAGGGATAATGTTATTGTGGTTATTAAAAAATAAAAGGTTCTAAGTGTTAGAGATACATACTTCTATATTTATGAAATGGTAAGATACTGCATTTGCATTAGAAGACTCCAGCAAAAGAAAAAGAATTGGCACAGAGAGTTGGGAAGTAGAGTAGTAAAATGTTAATTACTGAAGGGTAGTGGTTTGTTTTTTTTTTTTTTTTGGGGGGGGGGTCATTGTTCTAATATTTTCTATTTTCTACTTCTTTAATGTGTTTGAAAGCTTCCATAATAAAATGTTTAAAATCAAAACCAAAATTTATAGACTTACAAATGATTGTTGATGAGATGTGTGTATCTAAACTTGTCAGATGTCACCAGAATTCTGTTCGGTGAGAAATTCATCCCCTTTAATGCATTAAGGAAATTTCGTTTGTGGGGCCAATCTTCATCATCTTCACCATATCTACGCCTGTCAGATAAATAAGTGTGTTAAGGGAATGAGTAAGTATTTATGTCAAGAAACCAGAAACAAAAAAATAAAACCTACACAAGAGAAGCAGAGCACAACTAAAAATAGAAATTAAGGATTAGACAGTAGTAGATTTTAACCAATGTTAATAATGACTAGGTTCTGGAGGATCTAATTAAGAAAAAGAAAATGAAAGATAATACATTTAGAATATTGACAGAGGTGGCGTAGCTACAGATTATCAAGGAAAATTTGTTTTAATCATAAGGTAATACTGTATATATGTGCTATATGTATTCTAGTACATAAATACAAAAGGGTTACTTATTTTTTGCTGTAGGATTCTGTTAAGACAGTTGACTCGAATAGACCAACAAGCAAATGTGTGTATATGAACACCCTGTTTAAGAAAAAACTCTGGTAGTTGTATAGGTAAAAGCTTTAAAGAATAGATAATCTTTCACAAAATTCTACCAATTAATTCCGCACAGTTAATCCTGATACAAACCTAGATGAAGATTGCTCCTAAAAAGCAAAATCTAGACCAACTTCGTTTATGAAGATTCTACCCATCTTAATTCTAAATAAGGTATATTTAGAATTTATTACAAAATCTGTCTTTACTAATCCATGTGTTGCCTTTCCCAAGTATCTGATATCTCCAGGGGACCAATGTTTAACAGAGTGTAGGGTCTTAATCCAACATTCTCCATAAGCTTGTTTTGGGGAATAGTAGTCCTTGGTATTTGGGGGAAAAACGATTTCTCGGGAAAATGTGTAAATTCAGCAAGGCATTAAAAAATCTACCTTTGGGGAAATCCAAATACACATTATCAGTTTGTCAAAAGATATAGTAAAGAGATGATTATTTAACACAGGGTATCTCAAACTTAATTCATTGTAGAATTCTCATTCCCAGTATCTCTTACCATCTTTAGAATGTGAACCACTTTGGTAGATGCTTCCATTACCACAATGAATGTCTTCAAGGACATCATTTCAGACATTATGGTGAGTGATTGTGTCGGGAGGAGGTAAGGAAGGACACTTTTCTTTGCAGCTCACATCATATTCTGAAAAGCTTCCTGCTTGAATTGAGGGTTAGTGCTTTTCTGTAGAATGTAGAAGATTATAGCTTGGTCCTTGATATGTATATATTAAACATGATTAAATAGTCTGTTAAATAGTGATTAGGACATAAACCATTTTCAGTTGTAATAAAAATGCTATATTGAATATCATTTTGTGTATTTTCTGATTTCTTTAATGGGTGTAGGAATCTAAGGTGCGTATCTAGAAGTGAAATTGTTCACTGTCAGCCATACATACATATTATTCTCCAATACTGCACTAATTTTGAATCCCTCTGATCATTGAAATGGGCATCCATATTTTCTTCTGTTACTGGTTTCAACATTTAATTCTCTGATTACAAATGAGTTGGGCACCTGGGTGGCTCAGACGGTTAAGCGTCCAACGTTGGCTCAGGTCATGACCTCATGGTCCATGAGTTCAAACCCTGTGCTGGCCTCTGCTGACAGGTCAGAGCCTGGAGCTTGCTTTGGATTTTGTGTCTCCCTCTCTCTGTCCCTCCCGGCTTGTGCTCTGTCTCTCTTGCTCTCAAAAGTAAACACAAAAATATTTTTAAGTGAGTTGAGCATCTTTTTCATATATGTTTATTGGCCAATCGTTTTTCTTACAGTGCTTTTTTTATTCATGCATTTTTTCTATTTCTTTGGGATTATCTCATTGATTTTTCATGATTTGTAAGATATTCCAAGTACTACACATTTACAAATATTGGAATTGTTTTCTATCAAGGTGTCTTGTGTTATAACTATGTTATGGCATTCATTATTTTGCTAACATTTTAAATTTAGATATAGTTTTATTTTCAACCTTACCAGATAATCTTACTCTTTTTATTTATATTTAGTCTTATGTTTTCTGCCATGTCATCATGGTATTTGCAAATAGAAATAAGTCCTCTCAATATTTATATTTATTTTATTTACATTTCTCATAGCAGTAGCTGGTATTTTCAGAATAAAGTTGAGTATTAGTGGGGGATATATTCTCTCATTTTTTCAATTTAATGGAAATCATGTATCTATTTAAACATTTAGTGTAATGCTTCTTGATATAAATAGTCTTTGTTATACATAACTAATTTCACTCAGTCCCTCTTTTACTTAATCCCTGCCATTGCCAGAAGCCATTAAATATCCATTGGTGTGAACATGTGTTTCTTCTTTAATTTTCTGATGTGATGAATTATACAAATTTCCTGACAAATTCAGGGCTTCCTATGACCACTCTTAGGTTCAGTAATTCAGTAGAACAACTCACAGAACTCAGGAAAACAGTGCACTTAAGATTTTTGTTACAGTGAAAAGGTACAAATTAGAATCAGCTAATGTGATGTGCAGGAAGAGACGTGCAGGGAAAATTGTGGGAGGGATCCAAATGTGGAGCTTCCAGTCATCCTCTCTCTGTGGAGTCAGAGATGGCATTACCTCTTCCTGGTTATGACATGATAATTCCCACAGGAAAGCTTGCCTGAGCCTTTGGTTGCCAGAGTTTTTCCTGGGGCTCAATCACATTCTTCCCATGAGGCTGATCTTTAGTCTCCAGCTCCTTCTGAAGGTTTGAGCTCATACCTTTAGTCTCCAGTTCCTTCAGAGGTCACAACTGATGTAATGTGTCCCAAAGCCCCATCGTAACTCACACTGCTAGACTATCTGGTGGCCAAAGCTCCCAAGCAAACAAAGAAACTCCTCTCAGGCAGGACATTCCAGGATCCCAGTGATCATCTACAAGTCTGAAAATGTGCTGTTGCTTGCAAGTAAAGTCCTATACAGTCCATGCTCAAAAGCTTTTTTGTTGAGTGGGTATTTGATGTCATCACATTGGCCTGGCACCAAGAATATGGGCTTGATAAGAGCAGAGCTGTAAGTCAAAATGAATTTTATGTTTTGCCTGTATTCTGTTTTACCAATATGTAAGAAAGGTAATGTCTAAAGCAGTTCAAAAGTATTATTGGAAAAGGAAACAAGTGAAAATATCCTATTACACCAAAGGATAGAAACAAACATGTCATTATTATACTGTTATGGGAAGTTTTTTGTTTGTTTCATATGGCTGTGCCCAGCTTGTCTCTCTCAACAGTTGAGCATTTTATTATCCAGTGCCCACTTCAGATTTAAGCCATCGTCTTGGGTTTTGGGGCACACACAATACACAAAATTTAAGCCAGACTTATTTGCTAAGCTACAAACTATATATCCCAGAGTATTTTGGTGGTTATCTTCTTACTCTATGTTTCATCTGAAGTAGGAGGAGCAGGAGATTTTGATAAAGACATTTGAAAAGAAATGAAAACCAACTATCTGGAAGGACTTATTAAATATTCAATATTCAGATTTCTTTTTTTTTTCTTTTTTCTTTTTTTTTTTTTTTTTGAAGAAGGAAGCTCTTGGCACAGGCAGTGGTATTTTTTTTTTTAGTGTTTATTTTTGAGAGAGTACAGCGGGGGAGGGGCAGAGAGAGGTAAACAGAGGATCCAAAGTGGGCTCTGCGCTGACAGCAGAGAGCCTGATGCAGGGCTTGAACTCATGAACTATGAGTCGAACTCATGAGCTGAACTCATGACCTGAGCCAAAGTTGGATGCTCAATCTACTTGAGCCACCCTGGTGCCTCCCATATTCAGGGTTGTTGTTTTTTTTTTTTAAATTGATTCTCATCAGTTCCCTAAGTTCTTGTGTCTCTATTGAAGCAAGTCTTAAGGTCAAATCTCAACTACAGGAAAGATGTCCCTCCTCTCTGAAAATCTTCTCTTTTAGATCATATTTTTTAAGACAATAGGTTCTTCTACCTTTCCATTATTCAGGTGTATAGTCTTAAGACTTCTACCTCTTCAGTATCCCAAATGTTACTATTTCTCTGCAGTAACCAATACATTCAGAACCAATACATTCTCTGGTCCCTATTTGGTTTTTTGAGGTAAATACTGACCTGCAACAAAAACCTTCAGTCTTAATGGTATTTCAAAAAGAAGATACAAGAGTGGCCAATATGCACACAAAAGGATGCTCAACATCATTAGTTATCATGGAAATGCCAGTTAAAACCACAATGAGGGGTACCTGGCTCAGGCGGTAGAGCATCCAACTCTTGATCTCAGTGTCATGAGTTCAAGCCGCATATTGGGCATGGAGCTTACTTAAAAAACAAAACCAAAAACCCACAATGAGAGACTGCAACTCAAGCAATAGAATAGGTAAAATTAAAAAGATTGACAGTACAGGCTGAGGGTGGGGGAGGGGGAAAAGATTGACAATACAAAGTGTTGGTGAGAATATGGAGCAACTAGAACTCTCCAATACTGTTTATGGGAATGTAAAATGAAATGACCTCTGCTGAGGACAGGTTAGCAATTCCTTTTTTTTTTTTTTTTTTTTTGAATGTTTATTTTTGAGAGAGAGAGAGACAGAGCATGAGCAGGGCAGGGGCAGAGAGAGAGGGAGACATAGAATCAGAAGCAGGCTCCAGGCTCAGAGCTGTCAGCACAGAGCCTGATGTGGGGCTTGAACTCACAAACCATGAGAGCATGACTTGAGCTGAAGTCTGATGCTTAACTAACTGAGCCACCCAGGTGCCTCAGCAATTTCTAATAGAGTAAAATACAAACTTAACAACTAACTGAGGAATTCCACTCCTGCTAATATACCCAAAAGAAATAAAACCATATGCCAAAAGCACTCTAAGTGAAAAAGCAATACACAAATGGAGAAATACTGTATGATTCCTTTTTTTTTTGAAATTCCAGAAAATGCAAGCTAATCTACAGTGACAGAAAGCAGATCAGTGGTTGTCTGGAACAAGGTATGGTGGGAGAGGTTAACTACAGGGCAACGAAGAACTTTCTCAAGCAATGGTAATGTTCTGCATCTTAATTGTCATGGTAGTTACATGGGTATCACCTTTCAAAACTTTGCTGTATACTTAAAATGAGTGTAATTCATTGTATATAACTTAATAAAGTCGATAAAATGACATCAAGCTGTACACTTAAGATTTATGCTCTTTATGCACTTAAGAAGGAGAAAAGCTGCTGCTGACATGTGGGAGGTAGCCTGGTACTATTAACTACATCTTGGTGTTTTCCTGTTGATCATAAGTGATTTCACATAACATCGACATTAGATATGCAGTTCTGTGACCCTGATGGACCAAGACAAAAACAAAATTACTCTGTAATCGTATCTAAACACAGACAAAACATGAACATTATTCAAACCACAGAACGCTAAATATATTCCTAGATAGCATGAATGACTGCCACTTCTTTTTTAAATTATTTTTTTTAATTTAAATTTAAGTTAGTTAACATACAGTGTAGTATTGGTTTCAGAAGTAGAACCAGTGATTCATCACTTCCATATAATACCCAGTGCTCATCCCAAAGGTGCCTTCCTTAATGTCCATCACCCATTTAGCCCATCCCTCCCATCCACCTCCCCTCCAGCAACCTTCAGTTTGTTCCATGTATTTAAGAGTCTTTTATGGTTTGCCTCCCTCTCTGTTTTTATTGTTCCTTCCCATCCCCTATGTTTATCTGTTGTGTTTCTTAAATTCCACATATGAGTGAAATCATATAATATTTGTCTTTCTCTAATTTATTTTGCTTAGCATAATATAATACACTCTAGTTCCATCCACATTGTTGCAAATGGCAAGATTTCATTCTTTTTGATTGCTGAGTAATATTCCATTGTATACATATACCACATCTTCTTTATCCATTCATCAGTCAATGGCTCCTTCCATAATCTGGCTATTGTTGATAGCACTGCTGTAAACATTGGGGGGCATGTGCCCCTTCGAATCAGCATTTGTGTATCCTTTGGATAAATACCTAGTAGTGCAATTGCTGGGTCATAGGGTAGTTCTATTTTTAACTTTTTGAGGAACCTGCATACTATTTTCCAGAGTGGCTGCACCAGTTTGCTTTCCCAGCAAGAGTGTAAGAGGGTTCCCCTTTCTCCGCATCCGCACCTGCATCTATTGTTGCCTGAGTTGTTAATTTTAGCCATTCTGACAGGTATGTGAGGTGGTATCTCATTGTGGTTTTGATTTGTATTTCTCTAATGATGAGTGCTGTTGAGCATCTTTCCATGTATCTATTAGCCATCTGGATGGTTTTGAAAAAGTGTCTATGTCTTCTGCCCATTTCTTCACTGGATTTTTTGCTTTTTGGGTGTTGAGTTTGAGAACTTTATAGAGTTTGGATACTAACCCTTTATCTGATATGAAATGACTGCCATTTCTTTACCAATTACCATTTTAATCTTCCTTTAGTCTTCTCTCCTTATAGATAAGATTTATTAAGATATGCAGTTATGGAATTAACCTGATTCCTGACAATATCGAATCCAGAACAAAGCCCCATTTCCTTAAACCTTCTCTAAATTAATAAACACAAACTCAATATTGTGTGTTCCTGTTTGCTTCAATGAGCAGTAAACCCAGCTTGTTTGAATATAAGGAATGTTCCTGGTGGTAATTGGCTGGAGGACACTGACACATTTTAACTATATAAAACCTCAACAAAAATGTTAGCATGAAGATATCCAGGGTATTTTTAGAGTTCAAGTTTTTAACTGAGTGACCACAAGCTAACTTGGATTCAACACTAATGTAGTTGTACATTTATTCACTTAATCAAAGCCTTAAGATCACCCATGACAATGTTTTTTAGTTCAATCAAAAACAGAGAACTACAGGGCGCCTGGGTGGCTCAGTCAGTTGGGGGTCGACTTCAGCTCAGGTCACGATCTCACCGTCCGTGAGTTCGAGCCCCGCATCGGGCTCTGGGCTGATGGCTCAGAGCCTGGAGCCTGCTTCCAATTCTGTGTCTCCCTCTCTCTCTGCCCCTCCCCTGTTCATGCTCTCTCTCTGTCTCAAAAATAAACGTTAAAAAAACAAAACAAAAACAGAGAACTAATTACTTTCCATTTTTGCTGTAAGCCATTAACAGATTGTTTCAGGCTTAATAATCAGTCCTTTATTCTCTTGAAGAAAATCACCATTTCCCTTAATATAACATTTCTGCATGCCTGAATTCTGGAAGAACTCTAAAGATACCCCTGGCACTCAAAAGCCACCAGGCTCTATAATAGTGAAATTGTGGTTTACAAATGAAAGCAAGACCTATTGTACTAAATAGGGAGGTAAATTAGCACAAGTGATTTTTTTTTCTTTTGCATTCACAGAAGGGATGAATATTGAAAGAGTTATCTCAGGGAATCTCCCCAGTTCAATGAAGCATGTATTACACAGATGTCAACTGTACTTCAATTAAGAAAGAATATATTACACATTTATAATAGCCAAAAACTGGAAACAAAACAGGTAAATGGATAAATAACTGGGAGGTGAAAATCGTAATTATAGTATACACTTAGTTTTTTATGTTGTCACTTAAAATTTTAAGGTTGCCTGTGATGTCAATTATTTCTCTTATAGTTTCATTAAAGATTTTTTAAAACGTTTTCTTTATTTAAGTAATCTTTATACCCAATGTGGGGCTTGAACTCATGACCCCAGGATCAAGAGTTGCATGCTTTTCTGACTGAGCCAGTCACCCCTTAAGATTGTATTTTCAAATAATCTCTACACATAAAGTGGGATTCAAATTTACAACCTTGAGGTCAAGAGTCACATGCTCTACTAACTGAGCCAGGGAAGTGCCCGTGTTAGGATTTCGCTTTGGTTTGATTTATCCATTAGCTTACCACTTCTATTGGAGTAGGGCATTATCTTGAATTTTTCCTGGATCTTTCCCATATAACTGAATGAAAGATGAAGAGTGGGAGTTGGCGGTAGAGTAGGGAATAAACTGCAATGTAATCAGATTAGTACATCTCTTTGGAAAGGGCTGAACTGCCCTGTAATTAAAACAGTAAGAAGTTCTGGGCCATTGCATTTGTATGAGAGTAGTTGATGGGCAGAGAAAGCCCTTTCACCTTAGTACATGTGTATTAATAATTTGTTAAGAACCAATATAAAATGGCCCAATTTACCTTTATACTAAGAAACATTAATTTTTTTCTCTTACCTAACAGTTCTTTTTCTATTCCTCCATTCCCAGCCACAGAATAATGTCTTTTATTTTTTTTAATGTTTATTTATTTATTTTTGAGAGAGCACGAGCAGGAGAGGGATAGATAGAGAGGGGGGACAGAAGATCTGAAGTGGGCTCTGCACTGACAGCAGTGAGCCCAATGTGGGGCTCGAACTGTGAGATCATGACCTGAGCCGAAGTCTAAGTCTCAACCAACTGAGCCATCTAGGTGCCCCGGAATAATATCCTTTAAAAGAATATAAACCTTATAAATACTAAGAAGGAGAAATCAATCAAATTGCAACTAAAGAACCTTCTGTTACTTTCTAATTTGGGGCCATCTTCATAAATGTCAGCCATTCACTGCAATAAAATTTTAGTTTTTCTTATCTGGTGCTGTTAAAAATAATTGCCACAATATGACACAATTTTGATTTTCCATAATTTTATAAATGAAAATTTTAGGTTTTAAATGTTTTACTATTTAAGTGAAGTGAACATCTTCAGGCAACATGATTTGCATTGGTTTCCTTTAGATAAAGGGAAAAAAATAAAACCTCCCCATAGGCATATAGTTACATATATCTTTACAGCAAAACAAAATTTTGAAAATGAGTGTTTTTCCTAGAAAAGGTAAAAAATACATCTATACATCTACATATGGTAAAACTTTGAAATAAGTTTTCCATAAGATATAAGGTCTGTGTTTATTTTTAAAGATGTACATCCAATTGTTTCAGCACCATTTGTTAAAAAGACTATCATTTATTTTTCTTTAAGATTTTAAGTAATCTCTACACCCAACATGGGGCTCAAACCACAACCCCAAGATCAAGAGTCACATGCTCCACCAACTGAGTCAGCCAGATCCCCCCAAAGACTATCCTTTTGCTATTAAATTGACTTTGCTCCTTTGTCAAAGCACTGTTGACTATATTTGTGTGGGTCCATTTCTGGACCTATTCTGTTCAATGGATGCATTCTTTCTATTCTTTCTCAAATACCTTGTGGTCTTGATTACTGTAGCTTTATAGTAAGTCTTGAAAATGTGTAATGTGAGCCTTACAAATTTGTTCTGGCTACTCTGGGGATTTTGCTTGTCCATATAAATTTTAGAATAACTTTGCTGATATCTACAAAGTAGCTTTCTGGAATTTTGATTGGGATTGTGTTAAATCTGTAGATCAAGTGTGGAACAGTTGACTTCTTCACAATACTGAGTATTCTAATTCATGAACCTGGATCATCTCTCCATTTATTTAGATCTTTGATTTCTTTTTTTTATTATTATTTTTAATGTTTATTTATTTTTGACAGAGAGACAGAGACAGAGTGTGAGGGGGGAGGGGCAGAGAGAGAGGGAGACACAGAATCTGAAGCAGGCTCCAGGCTCTGAGCCATCAGCACAGAATCCCACACAGGGCGTGAATCCACAAGCTGTAAGATCATGACTTGAGCTGAAGTCGGATGCTTAACTGACTGAGCCACCCAGGTGCCCCCAGATCTTTGATTTCTTTTATCAGTTTTATAGTTTTCTTCATATAGATCCTGTACATATTTTCTTAGATTTTGTTATGAATCTGTCAAATTCACATTTGTTAAGTGGAGCACAAGGGTGCTGGAGAGTGAGCCATGGTTCAATAAACAACTATAAGAGAAACTGAAATAAATTATTACTCACAGGTCCTGGAGAAAGTACAAAGCACACGTTGAGGGCCTGTGTTGGAAGTCAAGCCACAGCACAGAGAGAGAGATAGGATCTGGGACACATGCCTGTATTAGGGTCTGTGGCAGAGTGCTTCATGTTTTCTGGGCTAAGGCTGGATTGGTCAATTCAAGACAAAAGAATGAAGTTTTGTTGATCCTTTGGGATTGTACAGGCAATTGTGTCCTCTGTGAACAAAGAAAATTGTATTTTTTCTTTCCAATCTGCATACCTTTTATTTATTTTCTTGTCTTTTTGAACTACTTAGGATTTCCAGTATGATGTTGAAAAGGATTGGTAAAAGAGGATATCCTTGCTTCATTCCTGATTTGAGGGAAAAAGCGTTCAGTTTCTCCCCATTAAATATGATGTTAGCTGTGGGGTTTTTGTAGATGCCTTTATCAAGTTGAAGAAATTCTCCTCTTCTCCTAATTTTCTGGGAATGTTTTGTCATGAATGAATGTCAGATTTTGTCAAATACTCTTTCTGTATCGATAAAATCCCACGATCTTTCTTTAGTCTGTTGATGTGATAGATTACATCAATTGATTTTTTCTTAAATTTATTCATTTATTTTGATAGAGAGAGAGAGAGAGAGAAAGCACATGCAAACAGGGGAGGGGCAGAGAAAGAGGGAGAGAATCTCAAGGAGGCTCCACACTGACAGCACAGAGCCTGACATGGGGTTCAAACTCATGAACCATGAGATCATGACCTGAGCTGAAATCAAGAATTGGACATTTAACTGACAGAGCCACCCAGGCACCCCTACATCGATTAATTTCTGAATGTTGATCAGTTAGAATAAATCCCATTTGGTCATGGTATAATTTTTTTAATACATTGTTGGATTTGATTTGCTAAAATATTGTGAGAATTTTTGCATCTATTATTCATGAGAGACATTGATCTGTAGTCTTCCTTTCTTATAATATTTTTATCTGGGATTGGTATTAAAATAATGTTGGCTTATAGAATGGGTTATTAGAGTTTTCCCATGCTTTCATTTTCTGGAGGAGATTGTGGAAATTGTTATAATTTCTTCCTGATAATTTCTTTCAACTGTTTTTTCTGTTATACAGATTAGAATATTTCCATTCATCAATTTTCAAGTTCACTTAATCTTTCCTCTATCATTTTCATTCTGATATTGAGCCCATATGGTGAACTTTTGTTACTGTAATTTTCAGTTCTAAAATTTCCATTTAGATATTTTTTGTATCTTTGATTTCTTTTCAGAGAGTTTCTATTTTTCCATTTGTTTCAAGTGTATTTTCCCCTTGTTCTTGGAGTTTGGCTATGATAGTTGCTTTAGAGGCTTTGTCTCTTAATTCCAACACCTGTTATTATCTCAGAATTGGTGTCATTTATTATCTCTTCCTCTGTGAGATGACATGATTTTCCTCATTCTATCTATAGTAATTTTGGATTGTATCTTGGTCATTTTAACTATTATATTTCTCTGGGTCTCGTTTAAGGCATTTTTTGTTTGTGTAGCAGGCAATCAACCCAGTAAGTTTCAGGCCACAAGCTCCTGCTTACCTTCTGTAAGCTGTGGCTTCAACCTCAGTTTAATTTTTAATCTTTGTAGTTCTCTTCAGAGCTGTTCCACGTCTGTGCCACCTAGTGGCCAGTTTGAGACCTGGGTGGTGGTCTACCCTATATTTTAGTTCTCAAAGTCTTAGTATGCTATTTAGGGTCAAATTGATGAATGCACAGCTTGGGGGGTGCTTCCAGTTCATACAAAATTTTATGGGATTGTTTTCTTATGCTCCATTTTCTCTGATCTTCCCAACACATTCCAATTCAGAGACCATTTCTCCCTTTCTTCTGGGTAGAAAGGTGAAGCATTGGCTTTTTTGTCTGCTGTTCATTTTCTGCCAACGTGTAGGGCCAAGCAGTAAAAGGATAGAAAAAAAAAGCAATGGGACTCCCTATATGTTCTTGGAAACACAGATCCTGTGGTCAAAGAGGATTTTCCTCCCTTGGAATTTTAGGAACTGGCCCAGCTGTCTCTGTTGTCACTATTATTGCTGCAATGGGATTGCTGGGGGCCTTTCTGGTATTTTGTGGTACAAAATATCTCACTTTCCTATGAGATTTTCTTCTTCAAGACTTCCTGTAGCTTCTTAGGTGACAACCTTCCATATGCTTTCCATCTTCCATCTTGACATTTGTTTCTACTGTTATTGCCCCTTCCATCCTCTGTTCTTTTGATTTTGTACTTTCTGTTACTGTTATTTTAACAAGACTTTAGGGAGACAGCAGAAATAAGCACATATACAGTAATCTTTGTCTCTTCACTTCTCTAGTCATTCTGCTTGTTTAGTTATCCTATGTGGATCCTCCCAGTTTTATGTTGTCACACTTCCATAATAATTGTCGCAATATGTTGATTTCTGAGATGTGCCAAGTAATCTTTAAAAGCAGTCAAGATTATGGATAACTGTTATTGCCAGTTTCTACCCATACTCAGAGGAGTTTCCCTCTTGAATATTAGCAGACAAAAAATATTTCCTCTTTGGATTTCCTTCCTTACAGGAGACTATGCCTGAAAGCAAAGAGTCAATTCCACAATAGAATGTTGTTGCAATTGTATTAATATACAATAATAGGGGGTGACTGTGTGGCTTGGTTGGTTGAATGTCTGACATCAATTCAGGTCATGTTCTCACAGTCTGAGTGTGAGTCCCCCTACCCCCTACCCCAGGCTTGCTGCTGTCAGTGCAAAGCCCACTTTAGGTCTTCTGTTCCCCCCTCTTTCTCTGTCTCTCCCTAGCTCCCACCCATGCTCTCACTCTCAAAAATAAAGATTAAAAAATTTTTTTGAAGAAAAAAATTTACAAGAATGGAAAATTCATGACTCTAGATGAAAGTAGTAATAAAAACAGCAGCTTTTTTTTTTTTTTTTTACATAAGAGTATGTGTATTACCATCCTCATCAACAGTTTACAGGTCATTCAGGATCTATTCTGAACATTTTATACATATTAATTTATCAAATTGATGATTATTTGCACAACATTTTGAAGTAGTCCTATGAGGGGGGCACCTGGATGGTTCAGTCAGTTAAGTATCCGACTTTTGAGTTTTGGCTCAGGTCATGATCTTATGGTTTGTGAATTTGAGCCCTGAGTCAGGCTCTGTACTGACAGCATGGAGCCTACTTGGGATTCTCTGTCTATTCTTCCCCTGCTCACTCTCTCTCTCTCAAAAATAAACTTTAAAGAAAAAGCAGCCTCACGAGTAGTTTGTTGATGGGTAGGCATTAAAAACTTTTTTTTTTTTTTCATTTTATTTTAGAGAGCGAGCATGAACAGGGAGGAGGGGCAGAGGAAGAGAGAGAGAATCAGTAAGCTCCATGCTGAGCAAGATCCCATGACCCTGGGATCATGACCTGAGCTGAAATCAAGTCAGATGCTCAATGGACCGAGCCAGATGGGTGGGCATTTTTCAAACACACGTACGTTTTATATAAATTGAGAATATGCTGAGCCATGAAACACATTCCAAAAGGACTAGAATCATATAGGGTATGACCATCATAGTAACAATTGATTCAATGAAGAATCATCAATGGATTTAAAAAGAAATTTTGTTTATTTATTTTGAAAGAGCATGCAAGCACATGAGGACAGGAGGGGCAGAGAGGGAATCCCCAGCAGGCTCTGTGCTGACAATATGGGGCTGGATCCCATAAACCACGAGATCATGGCCTGAGCTGAAATCAAGAGTTGGATGCTCAACCGAGCCACCCAGGTGCCCCTCATCAATGGATTTTAAACATATAATGGAGAATGGGATAGCTATCTTAATTTAAAAGCACCTTCCTGCATACTACTTACTACAAAGAAAAAAATATTCTTTCCAGTGGAGAAACCTGGAAAGCACAATCTTAGGTAGTTGAAGTTACCATCACTAATAAGACAGTCACATCATATACTCCCTGACATAATGCCTGGAAGAGATGCAGTATTTGTCGAAAATTCATAAATGCAGATATACATATTCTGAACCTAATCATGAGGAAACATTTAACTCAAATTGATGTAATTCATCACAATAAGAAAATCTTTTTTAAAGATAAATTAAAAAAAAGAATACTAGGGGCGCCTGGGTGGCTCAGTCGGTTAAGCGTCCGACTTCGGCTCAGGGCTGATGGCTCGGAGCCTGGAGCCTGCTTCCGATTGTGTGTCTCCCTCTCTCTCTGCCCCTCCCCCGTTCATGCTCTGTCTCTGTCTCAAAAATAAATAAACGTTAAAAAAAATTTTAAAAAAAGAATACTAAAGTAGAACAAATCAGAAAAGGAGTGTGAGATTGTTGAACAGATCATCTCTTTTATATATCAAGGGGTTCCAAAGAAATTTACAAAAGTACTCCAGCAGAGAACAGCCAAGGGTGGAGAGCAGTGTGACAGGATCATTATGACTTATCATGCAAGGAGGATCTAGACCTCTTTCTAATACTCAAGTTCCATCCAAGCAATCAGAAACTAGGGACAGCAAGTTGGGAGATGAGAAAGAGGACCAGAAAGGCAGAAGCCATGTCTTCTTTCCTCATCTGGCATCTCACCCACCCTGCAACATGCCTGAGCTAAAGGAGGGAAGTCCCCCATCCATAATGCTTACAGTTTTGATTTATATGGTGGACTCAGGGTATGGTCTGTCCATGATTTCATCCAGGGTCAGCAAATGTACTTGTTCCACCAGATTCAGTGGGATGATGGCAGACAAGAATGAATCTGTCATATCATCCCAAATTGTGATTTCTCATTACAATCCACATACTTCACCTGGACTCCACTGCAGGTGGGAGTTAGCATGTAATCTAGGTTCCACCAGGCACTACCTGAACCTTGGAAGTGGAGGAAGTGAGCATAATGGGGTGGTGGTGGCATAGGGATAGGATTCACAGTGGCAGGAGTGACTGGTTCCCCTTAAGCAGCTGTTGAAGTTTCTACCTTCCAGTCCTTAGAACATTAGGTGATAAGCATAAAGTGGCAGTAGCAGATTTTCTTGAACAGTACTACATTCAAGTACTGTTCAAGAAACCATGTATCTGAGCTTTTGTATTTGTGGTATATCTGGGCCTTTATCCTGTTATTTTCTGGATCGTACAGCCCTGAAGTCTAATTCCTTGGCCTTCTGAAAATTCTTCAAATTACAAAATATCCTTTATTCAATTCCTTGCTAAAACATATAGAAATGATCTTATCTGCAATTGTTTTCTAGTTCATGAATGGACTTCAATGAATAAACTGTATAAAAACACAACACAGCATATAAAAATTAGGTATTTTTCAAGTTTTAGATCTCACATATTGTCAATAAGAAAAATTACAGAAATACGTATCATTTGTTTCCTAGAAACCCATATTATGTGCCATTTGTGTGTACACCTAAGTATTGGTTTTACAGATAGTACGTGCACCAAGTTATTGCCTCTTCAGACACAGGGAGAAGAGCAGGACTGAAGGGAAAAGAGAAGACTTATTTATGAAATGATTTACTTCTTTTATAAAATTTTAATAAAAAACAATTAGATGTCTAGTTAGTAGGCACCAGTCACACAGGTGCTACTGTTTTTCTGAATTATTTTAGTCAAGAAAATTTAACATAAACAAGAAAGTTTGGAAAAATTAGGAGAATTCTGGAACAATATCAGAAAAGTAGATATCATACATCAAAAAGGATACCTAAATGTGGCCTGTTGCTTGTTGTGTAAAGTTTTATTGGAACACAGCCATGCCCATTTTCTTACATTCAGGATTTCTCAACTTCAGCACTGATATTTTGGACTAGATAATTCTAAAAATTTTTTTTCCAATGTTTATTTATGAGAGAGAGCACAAGTGGGGAAGGAGCAGAGAGAGAGGGAGACACAGAATCTGAAGCAGGCTCCGGGCTCTGAGCTGTCAGCACAGTGCCCGACACGGGGCTTGAACCCACCAACCGTGAGATCATGACCTGAGCTGAAGTCAGACGCTTAACCTACTGAGCCACCCAGGCACCCCCAGATCTGTTGTAAGGGACTGTACTATGCATTACAGGATATTCAGAGCATCCCTAGCCTTTACCCACTAGATGCCAGCAGCCCTTCCCCTCAAACTGACAAACAAACATCTCTCTGGACACTGTCCAGTGTCTCCTGGGATTAAGAGTAGGACAGGTAAAAAACTACCCCTGGTTAAGAACCACTGGCTTATGTATGTTTTCACACTACAAAGGCAGAGTAGATTCTGTATGACCACAAAGCCTGAAATATTTACTATCTGGTCCTTCACAGAAAAAGTCTGTTGATTTCTTTTGCCATTAAAAAAGGTAAAAAATACATGCTAGACTAAGAAAACCAACTGCAAAGTATGTAACAAAACAAGGTTTCTACAAACTCCTTCAAAAACTACTCCAATTTAAAAAATGGAATACATAAAAACAAGGAATTCACAGCAATATTAGGCATGACGTTTTAGACATGATAAACGCTCAACCTCACCGACAGTTAAGAAAATGCAAATTAAACGCATTTTTTCTTCACTCAATTTAACAAAAGATTCATTCTTCATTGAAGTTGTTGGGAATGGGTATATATTTCTAGATTAATGGCAAATTTCAGAAAATAAGGCATTAACTACTACATTTAAAATACACTATGTTGTAAAGCAAGGAATCCAACTGGTGGGAATCCATCCACTCAACAGAAGCACCAACAGGAAATAATACATGTGTAATAAAATTGTACAATTAATTATTTGTAAAATAACAAATCTGAACTGGTGGAAGATTGGGCTGCATATTATTATGCTTTGTCTTTATGATGTAGGAGTCTAAAAGCTAAAAAGTTACACTTGTAGGCACTGACTGGAAGGAAGCCCAGTCATGGTAAGTTACCAAGTGAGAAAAGGGGATTGCACCTTAATGTGTAAGCATGATCCCGTTTAAACTATGCTACACTACACACACACACCACTACCACCACCACTACCAAAGCAAACTTCTTCGATGTGGGCATGCTTCTTGAGTATGGCAAAAAGCATGGAAGGCTTTTGTAATGGCAATTAAGAGAACGTGGGGTTTTTGTTTTTAAGATTTATCCATTTTTGAGAGGGCAAGCAGGGGAAAGGCAGAGAGGGAGACCGAGAATCCCAAGCAGGTACCATGCTGAAAGTCACCTGACACGTGGCTTGCTCGAAACTACAAACCATGAGATCATGACCCAAGCCGAAATCAAAAGATGCTCAGATGCTCAACTGAGCTACCCAGGCGCTCCTAGTTTTTTTTTGTTTGTTTTTTTTTTTTTTAGGTTGATTTATTTATAATCTCTACATCCAATGTGGGGCTCGAACTCATGACTGCAAGATCAAGAGTCGCATATCCTTCAGACTGAGCCCGCCAGGCACCCTGATAGTTTGTTATATAAAATTAGAATACAATTTTCAAGTGTTGAAAAAAGGAAAATGTATACATGGGCAAAAAAAGAAAGAGAATCGTCTCTTAATATGTCAAAAAATATTAGAAATTATAATGAAACCAGTACCATGATCATGCCTGGTTTTGCCTATCTTTATTAATTCAATTCCTCCTAAGGGCAGAGCTTGTCCTCTTAGAACAGTACGTACAACTTTGAAGAAGAGACTTACGGAATAATTATGCCAGTACAGATAAAATTTAGCAATAACTTCCCCTTTAAAAAATGCTTGGGCGCACCTGGCTGGCTCAGTCAGTGGAGCATGTGACTCTTGATCTTAAGATCTGGAATTCAAGCCTACATTGGGCATAGAGCATACTCAAAAAAATAAAAAATGCTTGGATTTTTATTATAAATTCTCCTCCAATGGGCTGACATTTAGCTATAATTGATTTACCATATAATACATGTTTGCATTAAACTTATTTGAAGTATTATTTTCTAAAGTGCAAGATGTAAGTGGAATCCACTAGGGATTATTCCAAATGTGTCTACAGCCCATGAGGTCTGATTAAGTGGATAACTGCAGCGACTTCACAGCAGCTGAATATGCATATGCTCTAATAGTTTCTCAGTTACTACTTTGGGAAAAAGTTATTTTAGGGTCTAGTTTTCAACGTGTAAACACTACATTGATACATTACTTAAAAATTAACTGGACAGATCAAGTCATGAATCATATTCTGGACAAAAAAACTCCCCAACAACCCTATTTTAATAGGCTGCTAGATTTAACTTATTTTAATATTCACATACCATAAGTACAATGGATTATTTTTTTGGGTGATTTGATTTGAATGTTATCCTTTTCCAAAAAAAATTTTTTTTTAATGTTTATTTATTTTTGAGAGATAGAGTGTGATCAGGGGAGGGACAGAGAGAGACACAGAATCTGAAGCAGGTCCCAGGCTCCGAGCTGTCAGCACAGAGCCCAACTCGGGGCTTGAACTCCAAACCATGAGATCATGACCTGACCCGAAGCTGGATGCCTAACCAACTGAGCAACCCAGGCACCCCTCCAAATTTCTTAAAAGCGTTATGCTAGCCTCACAGCTGTGACTCTTTGTACCTTGAACACTTAGAAGATTTTATCTGTTAGATATTCTGATATGAGAGGAATCAGTTTATTGATTCTTTATTCAGGAAAATATCTTTCAGGATTTCAGACATGCTTTAAAAAGATGAACATAAACACACACTATAAAATGCTGAATGTAAAAAAAAAATTTCCCATGTCTTACTAATTCAAAGTAGAATATATGTATATACATGTCTAAAAAATATTTAAGAAAATAATGCTTTACTACAATTTCAGATATACCATAAAAAGAAGCCGAATATAAACATTTCCCCAATTTACTAAATTAAAGGTGAATAAATATGTGTATATACATACGAAAATATTTTTTTCTAGGACTCTGATAGATCATAAAAAAGTGAGTATAAACTTAAAACTGATATGCATGAAGTTTCTCATTTTACTCAAAGTCCAGGAACAGGGCAGTTCCACATTGTTTCATCAGCTCAACAATGTCAAGGATGCAGGTAATTCCAATCTATCCCCTGTGCCAATCTCGGCCTCTTACTCATGTGGTAGCAAAATGGCCACAGTTCCAGGTATTACACATATAGACATGCATCCTGGGTATAAGAGGACCATTTCCTCCTACTTTGTTAGGAAAGAAAATTTAACATAAAGGCTACGTATAACTTTTGCTCAGATCTTCTATGGCCGGGACTGTTATATATATGTCCAATTATTAAGCAAACTAGGACAGCAAGAGCTAGACTTCAGATGGGCAGTCCTGGCAAAGGGAAAATGGCTAACACCAATGGGTAGGTAACCAACAGTGTCTGCCACAACTGTATTGCCTTATTTCTTTATAATTCCATTTTTGTAGTTACATATCCTCTCATTCATGATGATTGAGGGTTTTTTACTTTACCATTTCAAAAGTTTTCAAGGTTTTTGGTTTGTTTTGCTTTGCACTTACTTTGTTAGAGCTTTTCTATACACCAGAGATGAATATTTATTCACTCCCTCATTCCTCTGATTTCTACGTGTGTTTACAGGGGACCTATTAGAACAGGCAGTGCACCAAGTACTGACAATGAATCCTGGCCATTAATCATCTCCCATTTTCTACCCATATTGAAAGAAGTTATTTTCCTGGGTATAGCTTTGTTTCATCCTACAAATGTTAATGCGTAGTTGTCCCTCTGTCATTCATTTCTTTTTTTTTTTTTTTTAATTTTTTTTAATGTTTATTTACTTTTGAGACAGAGAGAGACAGAGCATGAACGGGGGAGGGTCAGAGAGAGAGGGAGACACAGAATCGGAAATAGGCTCCAGGCTCTGAGCTGTCAGCACAGAGCCCGACGCGGGGCTCGAACCCACAGACCGTGAGATCATGACCTGAGCCGAAGTCGGACGCTCAACCGACTGAGCCACCCAGGCGCCCCACTCTGTCATTCATTTCTAATTGTAATTTGCCTTGATTTCCTTTCCCCTAGTGAAGCAAGAAGGCAAGGAGAATGAAAACTTCAGTTTTTAATTTTTCTCCAGAAGGAATTACCTGACATTCAATAAAAAGATGACGTTAGATGTTCCTATATTCACTGCACACATAAGGCCTTCCTCTCATACGATCTCCATCCACAAGTATAAAAATAAAGTAATAAAAGCAGCTCTTATTTAACACACTTTCGATATGAGCCACACAGTATTCTACGGGATATCATGTAATTATTTAATCTTGACAATGCTAACAAGATGGTGCTAATATTGCTAATTTTTAAGTGAGAAAATTTAGACCTAGTTAAGTCATTTGCCCATAAGAAATGAGTTAAAATGGTGAAGGCAAGTAAAGACTGAGCACTGGTTAAGTCCTGTCCCACTATGATTCAGTTCAGGTTATTTTTAGAGGTTAAGCTTGCAAATATTTAACAAGATTTGAGTGGGATAGAATAACCTGCTGCATTTTTAACATTATTATAGCCTTTCCCAAGCATGAATTACCAGATGAGTAACTTAAGCTAAAGCAAATTTGTCTCCTATATATATGACATTTATATTAAGAATCCTCTGATTTCCCACAGGGTAAAAATGATCCTGATGCTGAGAAATGTCTGTGAGACTGTCACTGACACATTAACTGCCTTCCAAAGCCTTCCCACTTTCCTCACATCCATGAAGTTTTATCACTTTTACATTAATTGAACACTGATGGTCCAATAAATTTTGAAACATAAATAGAACCCTCCCAACCACTAACATTTATCAAATAGCAGTAACATGTCAAATAAATTCTGGCCCTCAAAAAAAGGCCTTGTATCCACAGTATGAACTCTGATATTAAGTTATCCTCAAATGCTTTCCCACATCCCTTAAAATCAGGCGGTAGGTTTGTGTTTAACTAGTAGGACTTTGCAGATATCAATAAAATTTTGAGCCTTCCCACATGTCTTCATTCACTCCTCTGTCCTGTATGAATTCTTTGATGTTTACTAAGGTGTGAGCCACGAATAAAGGCCTTCCCACATTGCTTACATTTGTAAGGTTTCTCACCAGTATGAATTTTCTGGTGTCGATTAAGTTCTGAGCCACGACCAAAGGCCTTCCCGCATTCCTTACACTTATAGGGCTTTTCACCACTATGACTTCTCTCGTGATGAGTAAGTTCTGACTTTCGAATAAAAGCCTTCCCACATTCCTTACATTTATGGGGTCTCTCACCCGTGTGAACTTTCTGATGTCGAATAAGTTCTGTGCTACAAGTAAAGGCCATTTTACATTCCTCACATTTATAAGGTTTCTCACCAGTGTGAGCTCTCTGATGTCGAGTAAGTTCTGAGCCACGACGAAAGGCTTTCCCACACTGCTTACATTTATACGGTTTCTCACCAGTATGAACACTCTGATGTCGAAGAAGATGTGAATCAGAGATAAAAGCTTTCCCACATTCCTTACATTTATGAGGTTTCTCACCAGTATGAATTCTTTGATGTAGACTCAGTTGTGAGGCACAACTATATACCTTCCCACATTCCTTACATTCATAGCGTCTTTCACCAGTATGAGTTATCTGATGAAGACTAAGTTGCGTGTCATAACGAAAAGCTTTCCCACATTCCTTACATTTGTGGGGTTTCTCACCAGTATGGATTCTCTGATGTCGAAGGAGGTGTGAGGGTCGGGTAAAGGCTTTCCCACATTCTTTACATTCATAGTATTTCTCATCTGTATGAATTCTCTGATGTAAATTAAGTTGTGAAGTAGATGGAAAGGCCTTCCTACACTCCTTACATTTATAGGGTTTCTCACCTATGTGGATCTTTTGATGTTTACGAAGTTGTGAGCCAGAATGAAAGGCTTTCCCACATTCTTTACATTTATGAGATTTCTCACCAGTATTAATTCTCTGAGGTTTAGTAACTTCAGAGCCATGGATGTAGGCACATTTCTTACTTTCTTTACTTTTTTTGCTTTCATGAATTCTCTGATGCTTCATTAAGTCTGACCTACTATTAAAGGCTTTTCCACATTCTCCACATTTAGAGTCTTTTTCCTTATTAGGACTTCTTTCATGTTGACTATGGTGTGACTGGCACCTGACAGCTTCCTTACATCCCTTGCATTCATTGGTTTTTGCTCTAGTATAAATTGTCTGTAGTACTCCATGAACTGTGCACTGAACAGAAGCAGACTCTTCTCCAGAGGTTATTATGGCTTGTCTGAAATGTCCCTCCTGTTGTTTCTCCAAGTGGCATTTCATTTCTCTGTCATCTCTGACCCTAGTGCACTCAAGGTGAGAGCTTTCAACTCTTTTTATCTTCAGTTGCAATGATTTAATTTCATAACTGTCTGTCTTTGGAAATAAATTATTGGTTTCTCCTCTGGACTCCCAATCTGTAAGATAACAAGAAAGAAAATAGGATGTATTTTCATGTGGCAGGAGACATGAAAGTTCTAAGGTAGAAATGACAAACTAAAAATAGTGAATAATTTAAATAGTGAAACACAGCAGTGAAACTAAAAATACAAAACAAAACAAAACACCCCAGACTGGGGGGAGGGGATGAGAATAGAGAAAATGAGGGGAATTTGTGAAGAAGTAGTTCTTCACCCCTGGCGAAAATCAGAATTAGCAAAGGATCATTACAAATATGACATTCAGGAATTGCCTAAGACCAACTAAATGAGAAATCTAAAGGCATAGGACATTATATCTAACAGCAAGTCCTCTCATCTCTAGCTTCAAAATATATCCAGGTTTTGACTCCTTCTATCAGCATCTCTACCACCTTGTCCAAAGCCATCTTCTCACCAAAGCTAATACACTTCTCTAAGTGTAGGTCTCCCTACTTCCACTGTTGCTGTCCTATATCCCATACAGTAGCCAAAGTGTTCTTGTTAAGTAAGTTAGATCAGGCCTTTCTTCTGCCTAAAATTCTCCACTGGATTTCCCTGTTGAGCAGAGCAAAAGTCAAAGTTCTTATGAGGTCTACAAAACCTTCCCTGAACCTGTCTTGCACTACCTCTGTCTGACCTCATTGCTGATCTCCTCTCTTTAGCACACTTTGCTCCACTCCCTGACCAACGGGATGGTCTTCAAACCTGTGAAGCACACCCCTCCTTCAGAATCTCTGTCTGCAAATATTTTCCCTAAGATATTAATATGGCTTGTTCAATTACTCCATTTTGACCTCTACTCAAACTTGAGACCACTCTTTACAAATCAGGTCCCTCATCACTCTACTTATTTTTTGCAATGTACTTATCATCACATGCCATTTTATCTATTTCTCCAACATTATCATGAGAACTTTCAAATATAAAGAAAAATTAAAAGAATTGGGACAGTGAACTCCCATATCCCCAAAACTTAGATTCTACAATAAATATCTGGCTCTACTTGCCTTATCACATATCCTTCTATCTCTCCATCCATCCACCTTGCAGACATCAGTATATATACCTCTAAACTCCACAGATATTATACTTTGTTTACTTCTGTACTGTCTGTCTGCCCTTCACTGTATCTGCACAGAGTAAATACTCTTTGATGAATGAAAGACCACTGGCATTTTTATTAATCTCTCTCAGTGATTCAGAGGCAACTCAAAGTGTGTTTGTATACAGTACAGTTTAAATACAGTACACCCCATCTGTGCTTACAATAAAATACAAAATTCCTTACCAGACCCGCAGAACTCTGCATTATCTGGACCCTACTTCCCTATTCACTGTCATTTTAAGATGCTCTCCCGTTCACTCACCAGTACCTACTCTACTGGCCTCCACTGGACCCCTATATCATACCAATTACATTCTCATCTTAGACTTTTAGGAAATGCTCATCTCCAATGAATGCTCTGCTCCAGATTTCCTTCATGGCCAGTTTCTTTCATTGTAAATATCTTTATTTTCTGTCAAGTACCCTGTTCTTTGCCTTCATAATCTTTTCCTCAATTCTGGAATTGCACATTAGTTCATCGGTTTATCTACCGGGATAATTTCTCCCAAGGTGGCCTAGAACCAGCATAATACATATTTCACTCACCATTATATAATCAATCCCTAGCACATAGTTCAATTAATGTTAACTAAATACCAAAGGATACTCCAGTGGAAATAAAGGGAAACATGCTGCAGATAATGACATTAGAAGAGTGAGAATGAGAGTAATCACTTCATGTTTTATTTAACAGATGCGGGGAATGTCTTCTGGCCTCTGCTCCTTCCCAGCTTCACTGCCTTCTCTACAGCACTTCCCAAGTACATGGCGGTAAGGCACAAACAAGCCAGCATCATTAGTGTATCTGTACATGTCTTATACCAGTACCCTACAAGACTGATAGCTTTACACAACAATGAAAATCTTTCATGTAATTCTGAAAAAATTCTAATGGAAACTGAGGATACTATGGCAACCATTTATATGAAGTCGTAATGTGTTGTGACAAAGAACACAGAGTCAGACTGCCTGGTTGTGAATGCTAGTCCCACAATTTGCTAGTTGTATGACACTGGACCGTTACTTAGCTACTCAGAAACCAAGGAGGCTGAGACAAAGGGAGATGCTGGGGTAAGTTGTCAGAGCTGTGTATAGGCACCCTGTTGCTTGGGATAGTCCCTTTGCTCTTGCTAAGGTCCAGGGTAGTTGGACCAGCCAAAAGCAAGTTGCAGAAAAGACAAACAGTTGGGAAATCTAGAGAGATAAACCTAGAACAACTGGTAAGAAAAAATTGTTCTGTGATTAATGTATGGTCTATATCTGTAATCAAATGAAAATACCACTTATACTGGGGAATGCTATAAGGCTGTCCTTCAGAGAAGGGCACTAAAACTAAGGTCTATATAGACTGGTAAAATAATGTTGGCATTTTATGCTGTATGGAAAGTTCCAGACATCAGGTGTCAGAAGATGCTGTTATTTTATTTATTTATTATTATTTTTTTTTAATTTTTTTTTAATTTTTTTTTTATTTTTATTTTTTTATTATTATTATTTTTTTTTTATTTTTTAATATATGAAATTTACTGTCAAATTGGTTTCCATACAACACCCAGTGCTCATCCCAAAAGGTGCCCTCCTCAATACCCATCACCCACCCTGTCCTCCCTCCCACCCTGCCCTCCCTCCCACCCCCCATCAACCCTCAGTTTGTTCTCAGTTTTTTAACAGTCTCTAATGCTTTGGCTCTCTCCCACTCTAACCTCTTTTTTTTTTTTTTTTTTTTTCCTTCCCCTCCCCCATGGGTTTCTGTTATGTTTCTCAGGATCCACATAAGAGTGAAACCATATGGTATCTGTCTTTCTCTGTATGGCTTATTTCACTTAGCATCACACTCTCCAGTTCCATCCATGTTGCTACAAAAGGCCATATTTCATTTTTTCTCATTGCCACGTAGTATTCCATTGTGTATATAAACCACAGTTTCTTTATCCATTCATCAGTTGATGGACATTTAGGCTCTTTCCATAATTTGGCTATTGTTGAGAGTGCCGCTATAAACATTGGGGTACAGGTGCCCCTATGCATCAGTACTCCTGTATCCCTTGGATAAATTCCTAGCAGTGCTATTGCTGGGTCATAGGGTAGGTCTATTTTTAATTTTCTGAGGAACCTCCACACTGCTTTCCAGAGCGGCTGCACCAATTTGCATTCCCACCAACAGTGCAAGAGGGTTCCTGTTTCTCCACATCCTCTCCAGAGAAGATGCTGTTATTTTAAATATTTTATAAAAACAATCTGGTAGAAAGGGAAAACTGTAAAAAGCATGGGTTGGAATAAAAAATTTGGACCTTAAAGGAACGTTCAAATCAAAAAGTAATATCCATCAAGGATGCTCCCATTGTTCCTACCCTGCACAATCACTCTTCATACTACAGAATCATTCCCCTACATTGATCTTTAATCTCTCCATTTTCCCTACTCCATGGTCTCATCCTAGCACAATGCAAAATCATCTTGACTTCCCAACAGCTTCCTAGCAAGTTTTACCATTTTTACTCACGAACCCTCTGATTCAATCCCTAAAGGACATCCAGCCCAATCATGTCCCTATCTTGTTTACAACCTCCAATGGCTGCCAAGTGTCCTCAAGGAAAAAACTCTAAACTCCTAGACTTGGTGAGAAAGCCCTGCATGACGTAGACCTCCATTCAGGTCTTCCAGGACACCCACCCAAGGCTTTCTCTCCTTGGTGCCTTCAATGAAGAGATTCCTCTACCTGGTATAGCATTCCCACCACACCTCCTGGATTCTACTACTCATCCTTCCAGCTTCATATCATGTGTCACAATCTGAAAAGTCTTACCAGTCTGATAATATTGCCCCAAATCTTCTCTCACAGCAGTGCCTTACCTATAACCATCTCCCCTAAAAAGACATTCATTTCTCTGGCCATTGCACAGGCCAAGTTTCTAAAAAAGAAAACTTACAGCGTTATCAGTGATTAAGAATTTAAATCAGCCCTTAAGTCCAGGCTCCTGGTAAGACTGGCTCTTCCTTGTCTGAACACTGCCCATTAATTCAAGGTTTATGATTCAAGGAAATGCCCAGAAAGAGCCCCAAGTGTTAAACTATAATCACACTTGGCCCCTCTCTACCAAACACACTATTTCCAGAAGGGGCCTATTAATAAGACAATCCCTTATTTTGCCCTACAAGGTCATTCTCATGCCCTGTGAGAATAATTCCAGCAGGCCTAGCATCCTTCCTAACCCTAGCTACTTCCTAGGTTATTCATTGTTATCTTTTAGTTCCTTCCATTGTTTTCTGGAATCCTTTTTATACAACCGAAATAGCACTGACTCTAAAAGTTAGGTACCATGCTTTTTTCACCTAAACATTATAGCATTGCTTCAAAATGTTTTATAAAAAATATATAGGGGTGCCTGGGTGGCTCAGTTGGTTGAGCATCTGACTTCAGCCTAGGTCATGATCTCTTCGTTCCTGAGTTCGAGCCCCATGTTGGGTTCTGTGCTCACAGCTCAGAGCCTGGAGCCTGTTTCAGATTCTGTGTCTCCCTCTCTCTCTCTGCCCCTCCCCCGCTCATGCTGTCTCTCTCTCTCTCTCTCTCAAAAATAAATAAACATTAAAAAATGTTTTTAAAAATATTTAAAATGCTGAGGTTTCTGTATCCCAATTGTGGTAGTGGTTATATAAATATACACATCATAAAATCACAGTAACCTAAAAGAATAATAAAACTTAAAATTAAAAAATGAGTATATGTGAACATCAGTGAATTCTGAATTAGGTCTATCTATAGTTTTGTTACTACTATTGTGCCAACATCAATTTCCTGGTTTTGACAGTGTACTAAGATTAGGTAAGATGTTATCATTAGGGAAAGCTGGGTGAAGGGTACAAGGGAACTCTCTGTGGTATTTTTGTAATTCCTTCTGAGTCTTAAATTATTTTGAAATAAAAAGCTAAAAAGAAATGGTAACAGTTATAAGTATGTATGTCTAATAACAGAGGCCCAAAATACATGAAGCAAAAACAGAACTGAAGAAAAAAACAGACAATTCAACAAATTGAGGACTTCAGTGCTCTACTTTCAATAATGGATAGCTCAACTAGCCAGAAGATCAACAAGGAAACAGAAAACACACTTTTAAATAACCAAAGGGTCAAAGAAGAAATCACAAGAGAAATTAGAAAATACTTTCAAGTTGGGTGAAAGGAAAACTTAATATACCAAAACTTATGGGATACAGTTAAAACAGATCCTAAAGGGAAATTTGCAGCTTATATGCCTATATTAAAAAAACAAAAAACAAGAAATATCTCAAATCAGATTTTGGAACTAGACAGAGTCAAGTAAACCCAAAGATACCAGAAGGAAGATAATAATAACGATTAGAATAGAAATGAACAAAACAAAAGAAGAAAAATAGGGAAATCAACATAACTTTAAGCTGGTTCTTTGAAAAAGATCAACAAAACTGGCAAACTTTTAGCTAGAAAAAAAGAAAGACTAATACTGATATCAGGAATAAAAGAGGGATATCACAACCAACCTTACAGAAATAAAGGGTGAGGGCTGGGTGTGGGGATTGATTGCTTATGGGTATGGGGTTTCATTTTGGGGTGATGAAAGGTTCTAAAATTAGACTGTTGTCACAGATGCAAACTCTGAATATACTAAAAAACCACTGAACAGTACACTTTAATCAGAGGCAAATATGAGGAAGGGTAGCAACAGTGATAACTGGAGTGAAAATTTGAGGCTTTGTGCTGAAACATCCTTCCTTCTCCAGATCTCAGGCCTTTTCAGTGAGCTTTCCTACTAATAACTGAGATGTGATGCCTTCTCATAGGCTCCCTAGGTGACCACCTGCCACAGTCTTCCCAATAGGAGTCACTATTACTCACCTGGGCACCATTCTTTTGTTTCCTTACTGTTAACCATCCAGGGCTCCTTCCCCTGCTCCAATAAGGAGATCACATTTGGCTTAGAATCAGAAAGTCCTGCTCAAAAAAAAAAGGGCGGGGCGGGGTGGGGGGACGACAAAGTTATGTTAGGCGTGTACCGGAATTAAAATCAGTCCATGATTTTCAAGGAAGAGTAAATAGGTTAAGAGTCAACAAAAGGGGTATAAGTCACAGGTACAAAAAAGATAAAAGTTGTCCAACGGAGCAGCCAATTTCTAACTTCATATGGGATAATCCTTTCCTTGTGAAGCAAGAAGCATCAATTCAGCCAGGCAATGTGAAAAGCACTCATGAGAAATTCTTAAGTGAACATAAAATTCCAGAAGTCCAATTCTGAATTTTAGGGGGCTCAAAAACTTACCCAGTGAGATCAGGTTGTTATAATTCTCCAACATTACATCTCGGTACAAACCCTTCTGAGAAGGGTGCAAGCATTCCCACTCCTTTTGAGAGAAGTAAATGGCCACATCTTTAAACTTGAAGCCCTAAAACCACAGATAAATACACTATTTGTGAAAATAATGGACAAAATATTTACAATGGAATTAAAAAAATGGAAAAAGAAATTTAGTAAGGTGACAACATTAGTAAGGTAACAGGCTGTGCTGGGCCCTTTAATACAGGTGGTTCAGTGTGGAAACAAGAGTGATCAGAGCATACAGCATTCTTGGTGCACACATCATGCTTGACCATGACTGTAACTACATAAGTAACCTCTTGACACTATCTCCTTCCATTATCTCCCCAGGTTTGGGAATAACCAAAGTTCATATGACTGGTGTTTCCCAATTAAACTATATACACATACAAATACACGGCACACTGTGTTCACCACACGACACTTGTGACTATCTCCTTCCCCAGTATTCTCCTTCTCCCAATAAAGAAATACTTCTTAAAAGTCTGAATCATTCAAAAATATTTTATAAAATTTCTATTTCCTGGAGCACCTGGTTAAGCACTCAATTTAGGTCAGTTAAGTGTCCGACTCTTGATTTTGGCTCAGGTCATGATCTCATGATTCGTGAGTTCCAGTCCCACGTGGGGCTCTGCACTGACAGCGTGAAGCCTGCTTGGGATTCTTTCTCTCCCTCTTTCTCTGCCCCTCCCCTGCACTCTCTCAAAATAAATAAAATTTTAAAAATGTATATTTCTGAAAGTAGGATTTGAATATAACTTGGTGATTTAATAATTTCTTAAAAACTCACGTTCATAAAAATGCCAGAATATTAAAACCTAATCACTTTTCCATGTCATGAAAAATTCTAAAATAGACATCATTTTTACTGGCTATATGACAACCCATCTTATACATTCAATGTTCTCACTCTGGGGTACTAGGCTGCATAAGTTCTCTAAAGTTCTTTTGCAGTATGAGTCTTTACTTCTCAATAATTTATACATCTGGTTGTACTGTTCCTATACTTTCCTTGTTCCTGATCTGCCAGAACTAATGGAGGAAGATCCAGACTCAGAATGAAACAACCCAAGATAAGCATACGCTACGTAAGTTCAAAATGGACTGACTTATTGGTGTCTACATGGCACAGACTTCTTGGAATATCACGTAACTCCATACACTCAATCTATCATATCTCTATCATAACCCCAGTCTTAAAATTAAATCTCAGAGAGTTACAGATTTGGGAAAATACTGTAACAAATCAACATCAATTACCTTCTTGTCTAATTAGAAAATCGAGTTTGCAACATGGGTTCCTACTTAACCACTTCATGAAAAGCCCACTTTAACAAGGAAGGTATAATATTTTCAGCAAGGATTTCTACTCCATCAGTATTCCTGGTGAAAGGATATGCACATAAGGAATGCTAAGTGGTTTGCTGAATGAATATTGAAACACCTGTAAAACAGAGGAACACTTATGGGACAGCAGCCTTTGGTAGCATCACTCACTGGAATGGATAACAAGTAAGTTCTTTGGAGGGGCTCAGGAAAGCACTAAGTTTCAGGAAAAAGAAATCCACTGCTCAAATCTTTTAAAATGAAAATGCATTCAATGAAGGAGGGGAGAAACAGCAATTCACATAAATAATAGCTTTAGGGTTGTAAAAACAGATCATTTATTTCTCAGGTTGATCCTACAGAAATGCATAACTTAAGAAGGCAACGGAGGAAGAAGCAAAAGCGGTCTTGAGTCACGGGACTGACTTCAGAGTCCTCAAAGACAGAGAATAAATTTTCCTCCCCTCTCCTGTTCTAATCTTCCTGCTAGTGACAGCTCTTCTCTCTTTCTCTCTCTCTCTCACACACACATACAAAGTCTGCCTTTCTTGATTTGAGGAAGAATAACAAAACCTTGCCTTCCAGAACCCCAGAGAATCCAACTGTACATAATGTGTTTAGAGGAAACAGCTTTCCCAGCAGATATGAACTCAGAAGGGCCTGTTCTGACATGCCCCAGGCAGATCTTTGTTCTACAACCTGGAAGACACTGAGCTCCTCAATCATGGGTGCATCCCAAAGACAGGATGGAGCCCCCAGGCCCAGGAGCACTGAATACTTGGACAGTCCCAACCCTGGATAACAGTTTCTGCAACAGAAATCTCCAGCCTCTCCCTGGCCTAACAGGCTCAGTGTATTAGGTACCTCTTTAGCTTTGTTCCCACATCCCAGAACTAGGGCTCTTAGAACCCCAACTGAAACTTCTTTTCACAAAGACCTTGCCCAGAATCACCAATACTGAGTCAGACAACCCACCAGGATCAGCAGGTCCTTAGTAGTCTTGGCAGAGCTCAACCACCTGGATGCAAGTTGCAATGGCTTTACAAGAAACCACAATTCTCAGAATCTTTGTGGCCAACACATTCTGGTTCCCAACCAAGATCACCATGGTGTTCCTGCCTGACATTACCCTTTCTCACTGCTACCCCTAGCCTTATTGCTGATAGTGTTCCCATCATCTCAAGTACAATTACTGCATATTAAGCACTTTAAGTTTATGGTGCTTATATGTATGAATCCTTACGAGAGGCCCACAAATCCTAATTCAAAGGAAACTTTAGCTCAGAGAAGTAAGGTCATTTACTCAAATTTGCAGTTAGTGGTAGCATCGCTGGCTTTTGAATCTAGATTTAGATTTCTCCAACTCTGAAACTGATGGTCTTCCACTTCTGACTGTTACAGATGCAGCCAGGGATTTCTGAAGATCCTTTAAAAAAAATCCTGAACTGGGCTCTCCACTCTGGGGAGCAGAAAATGCTTAGTCTGCTCTGTTTGTCACTACAAAGCACAACACTCTGTGAAGGGAAATCAGAGGTAGAAGGGAAAGGGAGGAAAGCAGCAGTTCTATAAACAAGACTCCATTATCCAAAAATGTCAAAATCCTCCATGACTCTGGCTCAGTGGGAGCACTTGGGGACATGATGATTTAGACCCAGCACCTGCCTTTAAAAAGCTCAGAATCAGGGAGGAAAAACAGAAAAAAGGAGACAATCACAGGACATCAAGCTCTGTGGAAGACTGGTTATCATGATCAAATTACCAGGTGAAAAATAATGTTCTGAATATTGAAAACATTTTGGGATGCAGTGATGATCTGGTAAAGAAGGAAAGTAATCTTCAGAAGCTAAAATCAAGTCAAACTGGGAACCAAGAGGAGTGTGCTGAGCCACTGACACTTATTTTACCAGAGAACCTCTGCTGAGCCCAGATGACCATGAGCTTTGACACTCAAAGAATGCGGGGAGACGAGACCAAGCCTATCGCTGGTCAAGATGGAAGTCTAAAAGGTTCTGCACTGCAAAGTCCTGGGAACTCTAGGACCATGCCCTCAAAATAAGAAAAAGTAGAAGCAACACTCCCATTCTTGAGTACTGCAAAGAAAATGGCCTGACTTGGATCCTGACATAGAAAAGAAAGGAAAAGAAAGAAAAGAAAAGAAAAGAAAAGAAAAGAGAAAAGAAAAGAAAACAGAAGAAAAGGAAAGGAAAGGAAAGAAAAGAAAAGAAAAGAAAAGAAGAGAAAAGAAAAGAAAAAACATTTTCCCGAGGAACTATAACCACAAGTCAGCCTTCCCACAGCTGTGTGGCTCACATGCACATTACTAAGGTGACTCTATAAAACATACCATCTATAAACCTACTTTAAGGTGGCTTTGGTTTGGCAGTGCTCTTGGCAGAAGCAAACACAGACCTGGCCTAGAGAACAATCTTCAACCAGGCCTTCAGAATCCCTAAGTAGAATTCCAAGGAAAATGACCCAAATGTCAAAAATAATAAAACAGCATAACACTGTGAATACACTAAGTACCACTAAACTGTATACTATAAAATGGATAATTGTATGTTATGTGAATTTCACCTAAATACAAAACTAAATAAAAAGAAAACATGTAAAGAGGGCTATTTCCAGGATCAGAGAGTCAGGAAAATCAGTCATGCAATTGTTGTAAATTTCCATTACAAACATAAAAATGTTAGGGGGAAAATATCACACCTGCAAAGATTCATATATTACATAGATGACAGGTATATTACAGAAAGGAGGTAAGATAGTGAGAAACAAAACCACAAAATGACAGGTAGATTTAAAAGGAAAAAGTACTTCTGGAACAAAAAAAAACCCTAATATTTAAAATTAAGTCATATTATGGCTAGAATAAATATCTCTGAAAAGAAAATTACTGGACTAAAAGATATGAAAAGAGATTGTGGAGAATGCTATCAAGAAAGACAACGTGGGAAAGTATAAGATATGCCAAGAAGATAAGTGAGAGGTTTAATAGGTATCTAACCAGAGTTGTAGAAGGAAAAAGTAGAAAGTACTGAGAAAAGGCAGTAATTGAAGACCTAAAGGGGGCACCTGGGTGGCTTAGTTGGTAGAGAATGCAACCCTTGATCTCGGGGTTGTAAATTCAAGCCTCACGTTGGGCATAGAGCTTACTTAAAACAACAACAACAAATTTCTTAAGGCTAAGAAATTTTCAAAACCGGCAAATGCAAGCATTATTCAGAAGCCCAAAGAGTCTCAAGGAGAATAAAAAGAAACCCCAGACAATTATATCAAAACTGCAGAGCATTAAAAACAAAGAGAATATGTAAGAAACAATTTGAGATAAAAGATTATCTACCAAGAACAGCAGTCTTATTACCAAATGATTATTCAATAGCAACAATATAAACCAGAAGACAGCAGACTATCTCACCTGAAAGAAAATTATCTTTCACAATGGGAGCAAATCAAAACATTTTCAAAAAACCAAAAACCAAACCTTCCAGAAATTCATTAAAATATGTACTTCCATCTGAAGGAAAGTGATTCCAAGGTAGAAGTTTTAAGACATAAAAACAGTGAACAAAGTGGCAAACATGTGGACAACCTAAACTAACATTCAAATATAGAAAATAAGAAAAACGTTGTAGGGGTTAAACAAAGGGTAGGGGCGCCTGGGTGGTTCAGTCGGTTGAGCATTTGACTCTTGATTTCGGCTCAGGTCATGATCCCAGCATCATGGGATCAAGCCCTATGTCCTGCTCCACACTGAGCTGCTTAGGATTCTTTCTCTCTCCCTCTCCCTCCCTCTACCCTTCTCCCTTGCATGCTTGCTCACTCAAAAAAAATAAAAAATTTAAAAAAGGGGGGATAGAATTAAAACATTTGACAATATAAATAATTTAATCAGTTGGAAGAGCCTAGTTCCTTATACTATTCAGCATCTTTATGTCAGATGCTTAACCAACTAAGCCACCCAAGCACCCCAATATGTTAAAATTTCTATGGTAATCACTAAAGAAAACTAGGGGCGCCTGGGTGACTCAGTAGGTTAAGATCCCGACTTCAGCTCAGGTCATGATCTCACAGCTCGTGGGTTGCAGCCCCGTGTCGGGCTCTGTGCTGACAGCTCAGAGCCTGGAGCCTGCTTTGGATTCTGTGTCTCCCTCTCTCTCTGCCCCTCCCCTGCTTGTTCTCTGTCTCTCTCAAATGAACATTAAAAAAATTTTTTTAATAAAAAAATAAAAAAGAAATTAAAAAATAATAAATTTTAACATATCTTAACTTACCAGTGTCTAAAGAACATCTTGTGGTACCTGACTGGCTTAGTTGGTAGAGCTTGTTGACTCTTGATCTCAGGGCCCTGAGTTCAAGACCCATGTTGGGTGTGGGCCTACTTAAAATTTAAAAAATAAGGGGCGTCTGGGTGGCTCAGTTGCATAAGTGTCCAATTCTTAATCTGCAGCTCAGGCCATGATCTCACAATTTGTGAGATTGAGCCCTGCTTGGGATTCTCTGCCTCTTTCTCTGCCCCTCGCCCACATACGCATGCTCGTTCTCTAAATAAAAAACTTTAGGGAAAAAGTTAAAAAAAAAAAAAAAAAAACAACTAAAGAACATCTTTATGTCAGATGATTTCCTAAGTCACCCAGGCACCCCAATATGTGCCCAAAATTTCTAAGTTAACCACTAAACAAAACTAGGGGCATTTGGGTGGCTCAGTCAGTTAAGCTTCCAACTTCAGCTCAGGTCATGATCTCATAGCTCGTGGGTTCCAGCCCTGTGTCGGGCTCTGTGCTGTCAGCTCAAAGCCTGGAGCCTGCTTTGGATTCTGTATCTCCCTCTCTCTCTCTGGCCCTCCGCCACTCACACTGTTTCTCTCTTTCTCCCTCAAAACAAAAACATTAAAAAAAGTTAAACAGCAATCTTCCCCAAACTGATCAGAGTCAATGCAGTACAAATTGATATCCCAACTGGAATTTTTTTTTTAGGTTTATTTATTTATTTTGAGTGAGAGGGGTGGGGCAGAGAGAGAAGGAGAGAGAGAATCCCAAACAGGCTCTGTACTGGCAGTACGGAGCCCAATCCAGGGCTCGAACTCATGAACTGTGAGATCATGACCTGAGCCAAAACCAAGAGTCGGACACTTAACCAACTGAGTTATCAAGGTACCCCTATCACAACTGGATTTCTATAAAACTTAATCAGCCAATTCTAAAATTTATATGAAGAAGCCAAAGGCCAAAAAATCGCTTAGACTCCCAGCAAACAAAACTATTGTAGAGGAACATGACTTAATAAATATCAAACATTACTATAAAGCTGTCTTAATTAAGACAATATGGTTTTGGTGCAGAGAAAGAAAACACTAGGGAAAGACAAACAGAGCAGTGGGCCAGAAAGGACAGAACAGCCAATTCATATACATGGAAACTCAATTTTGACAGAACTGCCAATGAAGTACAGAGGGGAAAGGATGACTATAGTAAATTTGGCCTCCAGGGGCACCCGAGTAGTTCAGTCAGTTAAGCAGCATGTGACCCTTGATTTTGGCTCAGGTCATGATCTCCTCATGATCAGTGGTTAGATGTGGTCCCCTATCAGCTCTACACTCCCTTTCTCTCTACCTTTCCCCCACTTGTGCATGAGTTCTCTCTCAAATAAATAAATAAATAAATAAATAAATAAATAAATAAATAAAATTTAAAAAGAAAGAAAGAAATTTGGCCTCCAAAGAGAGGTGTTGCCTTTGGCTCATGGGATATAACTTCTAAACACTTGGAATTTGCCAAGTGACAAGGGTGTCTTTGTTATTTATGGTGGGCCCCTTAGACCACAGTGTAAGATTATGCTGATGAGATGGCTCAGGGTGGGGCTGGCCATGCCTTAAAGACCAACCATGTATTCAGAGCTTGGGCCATGTGGTATTAGCTCAATCTCTAGGCAAATAAAAACTCTGGATACTGAAGCTTGGGTGAACTTTCCTGCTTGGCCATACTCTGCATATTGCCACATACTGATACTGGGAAGGTAAACTTCAAGTCTGGAACCCTCCCAGATTCTACCCATTCATCTTATCCCTTGGGCTGATTTTAACGTATTCTTTCCCTGTAATAAATGTGCCTATGAATATGGTAACTTTCAGGGAGTTCTAGGAATCTTTCTAGTGAATTATTGAACCTGAGGATGGTTGTGAGAAACCCTGAATTTACAGCCAGCTGGTCTGAAATGAGGGTGGTCCTAGGGACTCTCAACCTTAGAGCTAAGGTCTGAAGTGAGGGCAACCTTGTAGGGCCTGTTCCCTGAGACTGTGCAGTTTGCCTAATCCTCTGTGATGGCCTTTCAAATAAATGATGTTGGGATGTTAGTTATCCAAATGGAAAAAGTGAAACTGGACCCCTACCATATACCATATCCTAAAATCAATCCCAATTGAATTAAAGACTGAAACACAAAAGGCAAAACAATATCATTCATAGAAAACATGGGAGAGTACCTTTACTCACAGAAGAAAAGAGATTTCTTTCTTTTTTTGTTAATTTTTTAATGTTTATTTTTGAAAGAGAGACAAGAGAGCAAGTGGCAGAGGGACAGAGAGAGAGGGAGACACAGAATCTGAAACTGGCTCCAGGCTCTGAGATGTCAACACAGAGCCCTATGTGGGGCTCAAACTCATGAACCGTGAGATCATGACCTTAGCTGAAGTCGGACGCTTAACCAACTGAGCCACCCAGGCGCCCCAAGGAAAAGAGATTTCATAAACAAGACATAAATAAGTTAGTAAACGAAAGGAAAACAGTGTTAAATATGATGGCATTACAATTGAGAATTTCTACTGCCACTTAATGTTAGAAGCCACATATTGAAAGTATGTATAGCACACATAACTGACAAGGGATGACAATGTCAATCTACAATATTTAAGAAATAACCTACAATGCACCAAAAGGAACAAAAAACTGGAAACACAAAACTGAATGGAAGCATTAGAAAACGACGCAAAATAAAACTTCAGAAAAGAGAAACCATAAAAGGGCCGGGGGCAGGGGGGAGGGGGTTCAACCTTATTTAGTGCCCAAATATGCAAGTTTAAAATCAGAATAATGTATCAATTCATACCCACCAAATAGGTAAAAACTTAAAAGTCTAACAATATCAAGTAGTGGTGAGAATATGAGGTAACAGGGTTTAAAAACAGGTATAAACACTGAAAAACAATTGAGAAGGGTCTACTAAGAGTTCTACTCTTAGTTATATGCCCAGAGAAATTCTTGCACATGACACAAGAGACAAGTTCAAAAACGTTCACAGGAGTAATGTTTGTAATATAAAAGAAAAAAATGTATTTATACAATGGATGGCTACACAGTAAATTCACAACATAAATGAATCTCCTGAATATACACTAAGAGACAGGTAATGAAATCACATAAGATTCCAAACTGTATAATTTTATTTATATCAAATTTAAAATAAAAACAAACACATATGTTTAATTGTAAAGAAAAGTAAGGGAATGAAAAACAAAATTCAGAAGTTACCTATAGAGACTGGACTGGGATGACTCATGGGGGTTTTTAATAATTAACATTCTACTTTTTAAATATGGGTGTTCAGATATTTGTCATACATTATACAATTTCTACACTCAATATTTAATAAAATCAGTTTTAAAATGTCAATTACAATACAGTATGGAAAGAACTACAACAGACGCAGCATAGGGGAATGTCAGCACAGTCACTCAGTTACCAAGCATAATCAAGAGACTGAAGCAGGCTTCACAGAATCCAGAGAAAGTGGTGGTATGGGATATGTCCCCTCTTGTGTTTCTTGTGCCATAGAGGCAAGAGATAGCACTGTGCATTATGGGAATAGCTAGAGTCGAGTGACAAAGGGAACAGACTAACGAAGTTAAGAAGGATCAGATCATGAGACATTTTGACTTGTTCTCATAGCTGAGGGGGTTCTAAGCAGGATAAATTACATCTAATTACAAGTAGATGAATCTTGCTATGGAAAATGAAATAGTGACTTACTTAGGTTAAAGGGTATGTGAAAGTTTCATGTAACATATAGAAGATTAATTGGGGCCCGGGCGGGGCGGGGGTGGTGGTGGAAACAGAGGATTCCAACAAGCAAAAACAAACTGAACAGCATTCCTTTTCTTTTCTTTTTTTCTCGAGGAGAGAGCAAGAGAAAGAGTGAACAAGTGAGCAGGGGAGGTGGGGGTAGGGAGAATCTTAAGCATCTTAAGCAGGCTCCACTCCCAGCTGCAGAGCCCAAAGTGCAGCTTGAGCTCATGACTGTGAGATATGACTGGAGCCAAAATCAAGAGTTGGACACTTAACAACTGAGTCACCCAGGCACCCCTGAACAGCATTCCAAGTAGAGTGAACAGGGTAAGCTGTAGAGAAAGGAATATAGCCTGTATGTCTGAAGAGAAGACAGTTCACTGGGATAACTGGTGAGGTATTCTGGGAAAGGGGTAGACAGAAGTGATACTGGAGAAATCCAAAGGGCCCACGACAGAAAGGTCTTAGATGACAGATCATCCCTGCCAAGATTAAACCGCCTTCTCCAATACTAGGATTGGTGCTCCAATAAACATAGAATGTGCTTTACAGTAAATGTGTAATGAAATGTATAAAAGTATAGCTTTGTCCTGAAAGCAATAGGGATTTACTGAATAAAGGAAATGACATGCCTGGACTATTTTACTGGCAAGGAGTAAAAGTAGAGCCACGTGGTCCAATTAGGAGGACAATGCACTATTCCCCCTACACAAAAGTCTGATCTGGGATGCAGACAGTGGTGTGAGGTTATAAGGCATGACAACAAGAAACAGGAAACAGAAGCAATGGGATTTGGGACCAGGAGGTAGGAGTTGGGAGAACTCCAGGTTGCCAGTTTCAGTGCAAATTCAGTTGAATTTCCATTACTATCACATTCTCCAAACCTTATATAATGACCACTTTATATACAGGATGTTATGAGGAAGCCCATGGTCACAAAGCTAGTAAAGTGCAAAAACAGGATAAGACTCTACTCTTTTTAACAGTGCATAGCTTCTCATTAATACAGAGAAAGGACAATCTACCACTCTGAGGAGGAAATGAAGGGAGAAATGGACAGATGTCCAGGGTTGTAACGCAAGGGGAGCTGGAGTTCCTTCCTTACCAAAATGTGCTAAGAATGGATAGGGAGGATGTAGTTTCTCCTCTGAGAATCTGAGGAGGGTTCTGGCCAGGATGAAAAGGGGAAGACAAACTCACCAAATTCTCACAGAATTCAGAAGAAAAGTCAGAGAAAGGAAGAAACAGATTAATCCAGAAGAGAAAGAGTGTTTAAGGGCACCTGGATGGCTCAGTGAGTTAAGTGTCGGACTCTTAATATCAGCTCAGGTCATGATCTCAGGGTTCGTGGGATTAAGCCCCATGTCGGGCTCTCGCTGGCAGTGCAGAGCCTGCTTGGGATTCTTTCTCTCCCTCTCTCTGCCGCTCCCCCACTTACACGGTCTCTCTCTAAATAATATTTAAAAACATTAAAAAAAAAATAAAGCGTATCTTATTAGTCTCTCAAGAGAAAGGAATCCTTGAGAACTGATTGGCCAGAATGAAAAGCCACACTCAGACACATCCAAAGAAAAAACCTGAATATACTACAAATACTGCCATTCTTTAAAACTGACTACTCCAAAGCCACAGAAAGAGAGGAATTAGGTTATTAGGTTATTTCTAGACAAAATTTAAATAAACACTCCATATTAGAAATTTTACAACCAACATTTGCTGGTCATATCTCACACCAGATGCTTATACATTAAGTAGTTTGGGGGGTGGTGGTGCCTGGATGGTCAGTCAGTTAAGTGTCCAACTCCTGATTTTGGCTCAGGTCATGATCTCACAATTTGTGAGTTTGAGCCCTCCGTTGGGCTCTGTGCTAACAGCATAGAGCCTACTTGGGATTCCCTCTCCTTCTCTCTCTCTCTCTCTGCCCCTCCCCTGCTCAAGCTCTCAAAATAAATAAATAAACTTAAAAAAAAAGATTAAATTGGGCAAAAGACGAAGTACTTTAGAAAAATATGAATGACTTTTCTATATTTGTATTAGGGAAGGCCATGACATAAAAGAAGAAAACATTTTTTGAAAACTCTGAATCTAAAACACATACAGAATAGATTAACTGTGAAAAAACTTCTAAAACAACTTATAAATGACACAGAATATACTCAACATATATTCAACATAAACCAAAGAAGATAATGACCTTTGACAAGTGGGTAAAAGTAGAGGGATCCCAGTTGTATAATTTATTAAATGTGTAATTTGAAGTGACTTAATAGAATCTATTTCCTCATCTGTCAACTTAGAGTAATTCCATATTTCATCAATTCTGAGATGCCACTGGTTGTAAAGCCACCATTATTTTATACACCAGGAAAGAAAAAAAATTCCACCAGTGAAACTATGACTGGCCAGGAATTGTGAAACCAGTCCAAATTCAGAGAATTTAAAATGTGAAGGGGAAAAAAAAATGCATTACAGAATATCTCATGGAGTTGTTAATGTGGATTCAACAAGACAACACATGTAAAAAACTTCAAACTATAAATGGCTTAACAATCAGTTAAGTTAGTTGCTTTTGTCACTAGCATGATCCCATTCTGAAAACAAAATTACAAACCTACACTTTTGTACAGACAAAATTTGAAAAATTTTTTTTTTAATTTTTTTTTTTTAACGTTTATTTATTTTTGAGACAGAGAGAGACAGAGCATGAACGGGGGAGGGTCAGAGAGAGGGACACACAGAATCTGAAACAGGCTCCAGGCTCTGAGCTGTCAGCACAGAGCCCGACGCGGGGCTTGAACTCACAGACCACGAGATCATGACCTGAGCCAAAGTCGGCCGCTTAACCGACTGAGACACCCAGGCGCCCCCCAAATTTGAAAATATTAATCCTATCTCTACATGGTGGGACCATGGTTGACAAACTTTCTGAAATGTTCTCAAGTTTTGAAATGTTTTTAAGAACCCTATTTTACTTTAATCATTAGAAAGAGAGCAATTAGGTTATTTCTATCTTGGAGAAAAAAGTACATACAGCTGATGCAGGCAGGCAGGACTTCAGGCTGTTAGAAATTTGGAAGCATGTGACCCTGAAGCGGACAACAAAGAAATTAGTGAGACTGAAGTGAGTAACCTCATTCTGTTCTTTAACTTCTCTGCCAAAGCAGAGAGGCACATCTGTCACAACTATTCTGTGAATGGATAAAATCCAGGGAAATGGAAATTCTAGATGGATGAGACAATGTATGCAAAACAGACAGTCCTGGGTTAGACTCTTACCTGGTTTAGGAAAACTGCTCCATAAATTTGGTTTCCTTCTTGCTTACCCTTTTTTTTTTCAAATCACTACTGTAAATTTTTTGGATAGAATCCTGAAATAGGATATTGTTCTGTAAACCAAGAAGCCCTTTCCAAGAAGAGAGTGCCAAATACAACTTACCTCTGCCATGCCTTGTGATGTACAGCGGCTTTTCTCTCCTCTTCTGGACTCCTAGAAAATGAAAAAGATGGACAGTGGTTAATAAACGATGAGACAACAGACCCTTTCTGGAGCCCAGACGAGGCCAAATCAGAGCAAACCCTGGCCCCACTCCAGGCACGGAGAGTGAGCCCAAAGCCAAAGAAGGCTGTAACCCCATCCCCACTCTTATCATCACAGAAAGCAGGCGACCTTAGGGGCCCAGACGGGAGTCCTGGGAGAGAACCCCAGACTGTTGCCTCCTTCCTCCACAGGAGACTGAGCTCTTCCAGACTCCGTAGACAGAGTCCGAGAGGCAGCCGGCCACGTGGGGCTCTCCCACTGGGCCTTAGAAAGCCTCGCTTAATGTACTAACCACTGCTCCACGGGCACTGGTCGCCGAGCAAAGGAGGTCGGGCTCACAAACCACTTCGGGAGAATATCGCACAGACTTTCCGTCCAGGCAGAAGGTCACACAGCAGCGACACCTCTGACCTCGAGAAACCGCCAGCCAGCTTCAGAGCCAGCATGATACCACTCCCACACCCCGTGCCGATGCGCTGCTGATACCTCCCTCCCCCGAGTGAAGACTAGAGGCCTCGACATTCCCCAACCTCCGCTACGTCTTTACTTTTCAAGCGGGAGGACACAGCCTAGAAATGCCCAACGGCCACCCGTTTGTTAGACTCCAGACACACCCTGGCCCCGCCCCGGAGCCCCTCAGCATCCACTTTTCCGGGGTCCTCACATTCCAGTCTGGTAGAATCCGCCCCAAACTGGTGACACAGCCGGCCCGCAACGCCCCGACCCTTTACACCCGAACTCCCGCCAACTCACCACCGGCCAAGCCAACTTCGGCCGGAAGTGGAATATGCCGCGGAGCCCCCAGGAAAATTGTAGTCCAGGAGAGGAAAAATTCAGCTGGAGCCTGGCCGGCACAACAGTCTTCGCCCAGAGTCGCGTCGTGTTCCTAGCCTTCAGTGAAGGCCAGTACTGACAGTCCAGCCTCGCCTAGCATCTTCTAAGGACCTCGGCGCACCGACAGGTCCAAGCAGCAATAAGGTGGCTGCTGTTGGGTGGGGGAAGGGCTGTGGACCGAGGAGGCTTCTGGGAAATGTAGCCCCCCAGCCAGGGGAAGTGTCAGTCCCCGAAGTTAACCCGTCTGCAGCACTCCTCACTCCAAACTGGGAAATGACCAGAGGTCTCTTAAGAACTGTAGTTAAAAGCCGGGAAGCAGACAGCCCAGAGTACTCTCCACAAGGAGCCGTGCTCTGAGAGCGGGATCCTGAGTGGACGACTCCCCGACACGCCACTAACTAGGAATCCTCCCGGATGTGGGTTCAGCCCGTCCCACGATCCCTCCTGGTAGAGTGCTCAGGTGCGTTTAAGTGCTCAAGTTTCGGCTGAGAATTCATTCCCCCGTCCCGGGCACCACCAGAAAGCGCACTCCTCCCTCCGTCAGTACGGCCGTTACCCAGAAGCCAGGTGTCCGGGCTCTTCAACCCAATTCCGGCGGGGCCTCAGGGGCACCGGGAGCTGCGGATCCTCGGGACGTCTGGGAAATGTAGTCCCGGCCTAACGGGTTTGGGAATGTGGCGGAGGAGACCTTGAATGAAAGGTGGCAGTCTTGAACTCAGGACGGGGCGGGTGGGGGCAGAGAAGGGCCACCAGGAGGTTGAAGGAGGATAAGCGTAAGTCCGGAGTAGAAATCATGGAATACTAGTACTGAACTCTATATGCCATATATTAGTGTTTTCAAACTTGTTATAAGTACATAAATACAGGTAGAAATGCACTTGGGTCCTAAGTCTTTGGAAAGTTACACTAACATTTGTTAACAGTAGTTAATTGTTAGGATGTGTAATTGTAATTTTTTTCTTTTAAAAGTATCCCCTTATGGGGCGCCTGGGTGGCTCAAATGGTGAGGCGTCTGACTTCCGCTCAGGTCATAAGCTCGCTGTTCATGGGTTCCGCCCTGCATCGGGATCTCTGCTGACAGCTGTCAGCACAGAGCCTGGAGCCTGCTTCGGATTTTATGTCTCCCTCTCGCTCTCTCTCGCTCTCAAAAATCAACAAACATTAAAAGTATTCCCTTATATTTTCGCCATTATCTTGTCCTTATGAAACATTACTTATTCAATTTTGTTAAATATAAAATGAGTAAGTATAGATTCTGAAATTGATGAACTAGAAAACAAAAAAGTTGGTCAGATTTTTAAAATGTAGAGTTTGGTTCTAAAAGATACACGAGACACAATATTGATAAATGATAACAAAATGAAACAAATTAGAAGAAGAACATTAGAAAGGAGAAAGGTTAAACCATAGATATAGAATTTAAAAGAATCTTGAGGCTGTTATGAGCAACTCCATAACCACAGTAGAGGTCATTGTAGATTTTGCAGTGAAATTGAAATTACTAATTTCTGCTAAGAAGTAGAAAGCCTGAACAGAATAGCCATATTAAATGTAAATATGTCTTTAAAACTGTACTGTTAAAAGGTTCCAGATGGCTATAGCTGAGTTTTAACTACTTTTTGAATAATGATTTTTCACTTTATTCAGATGCCAGAAAAAGATCGAATACTCTCTAATTAGTTTTAGAGAATACTCTCTAATCAGACAGGCCAAAAGAAAAGTATTGATTAGTTTCACTTGGGTTAAAAGATAAACTGAGGCACTAAATTTTCAAGAGTTTGAGTGTACGTGAGTTTCCATTAGGCAGCATCAGACTGAAAGTGTTAGGAGTACTCTACCAACAGGAGCTAGTGGAGAGGTCTTTTTATAGAAAAGACACTGAGGAGCGCCTGGGTGGCTCAGTTGGTTAAACGTCCAACTTCGGCTCAGGTCATGATCTCACAGTTCATGGGTTCAAACCCTGAATCGGGCTCTGTGCTAACAGCTCAGAGCCTGGAGCCTGCTTCAGATTCTATGTCTCCCTCTCTCTCTGCTGCTTCCCCACTCATGCTCTGTCTCTCTCTCTCAAAATTAAATAAACATTAAAAAGAAAAAAGAGAAGACACTGAAACACAGCAAGGAAATTATCTGGTTAGACATAGCATAAGCAGTTGCCTTGTTTGGTAAAACTAACGTGGCTGTTTGTTATAGGTTGTTCTTAAATTTTATTTTCTCTGATAGGGGTGCATTGATTTTGGGTTAGGTTTTGATTTGCTTTGGTAAGCTACCAAGGCATTAGAACTATCTCAGTCTAATGGCATCCTTGTTTAATTATTTTAACATTTGTGATCATAGATGCGAAAATTCCAAATAAAAGGCTGATATCTTGGAGCTTGTGTTTTGTATGTCTTTTTTCCTTTTTCAAGCAATTTATATTTATTATATTTTCCAAAAGTCTGGGTTCGTAACAGATTGCAGATTTTATTTTTTGGACTTGAAGTAAATTTATTAATCTCATTATGATTAACACAGTAATTGATGACAATTTGCTAAGTGACAGTTTTTAGGAAATGGAGGGAGGGCAGGGAGACAAGATAGAAGAGGATTTGTTCCTATTAACCGTCCACCCAGTGTGGGTGGGTGAAAGCAGTAACCACACATCAAAGCCTGAGTTAACCCAAGCGTTCCTTCATGCAGGCGGTTCATATAAAGGAGTAAAAATCACAGTGAGCTTCTCCAGCTCTCAGACTGGCATCCTTCTCCCAGCTGGGTGCTCTTTCCAGAACACAGCAGCCCAAATCCATCGTGACTTGTTCAGACTTTTGAGTTTTCCTGAGGAGATCCAAAATATTTATTGCTTCGTGTTTTCAAGTAATTGGAAAAGGGTCAGAAAAAGGAATGAAGTTCATTGAATAACAAAATTTCTTTTCAAAAACGTTCTGTTCCCAGTTAAAATGAAGCATAGCTGCATCGGGAGCGTTTGCTGTGCAATTCTGAAACCAAACGAGACTCTACAAATCACTAACAATGAGCACATGGCTTCTACATAAAACCGCGTGAGAGAGGGACACCGTGGCTAGGAAGGTCAGCCAGGAAGGGGCTGCGCAGAGCCCACAGGGAGCCAGGGGCTGCTCGTGCTCTGGACCTACAGGTCAGCAGATCAGAGTGAACAGTCTCCTCCTTTCTTCCCCTGCTCCTGCAGTTTCTGGCTCTGCAGTTGTGGTGGCCACCGAGGCAGTGCTGTCCCTGGCCAGGAGGGGACCTCCACCACGTGTCCCATCAGAGCTTCACAGAGCAGCCCAGAGATTTAACAGCCTTCTAGTTGGAGATTTCTTTTACATACCTGGCAATACGTGGTGGATTTTATTCCTGTGATTTATCTCCGTGGACCTCTCAAGTGCATCTAGAGTAAGACATTCTGTTTCCAGATATTGTTTTGGAATACTGAGGGTACTGAGAAAAAAGTGCCTTACAACTTGCTAGTTCTACCTGGAAGGAAGAAAAATCATCTTAACCACAGACTACTGATGCCTTGTGGTGATCAGCATAAGGGGCTCCCTGCTCCCACCAGGGCCTCCAAGAAGTCCTCTCAGTGGAGGACAGAGCACCTTACCCCTTACATGAAGGCACCCAGCACCCTGCTCTGAGTGGAGTCACCTGGGGAGCCAGGCTGCCACAGGTGCCAGAGGCCTCTTGTCTGGGCCTCAGCTGGGCCCCTTTGTGTCTCCTTTCTCTGCCCCCAAGTTCTCTGCTGCAGAGCACCCACAGTGAGAGCCTGGGCATTTCCCTGGGGCTGTGACCACACTGCAGGTGCCCCTGGCCTCATTGACCCATTGGGGTGAGAGGGACAAGGGAGACAGCCCTGCCTTTATCAGGGGAGGGGGCAACATCACCTTTGGCCTTGAACTGATGGTTGGAATGGGTAGTACAAGGGGCGGTGACACGTTTCAGTCCACAGAGGCCATCAGAAATGGCTTGTAATCCTGATCTTGTGCACACTTAGCTGTACACAGCCAAAAGAGGAGACTCCAAAATCAGAGAAATGGTCACCTGTAATGACCCAGAGTTGCAGATTCTCGACCCGGTGTGCAGCCCGTTATTAGCTTGGTATTAGGCAGCTTACATATTTATCAGGAAAACACTCCTAGAGCAAATCTTGAAAAAGATGAAGTAGCAGGAAAATGACAGAAGAGTAATTCATTTATGTAGTCCCTAGAGACACATCACTAAAATGCTTCAAGTCAAAGACCATCCCGCTGACAATAAACTTACAATAAAAATGGGATTATAATTTTCCTGAATTTTGGATAATCTTCAAATTTTCAAGGAACCACTGGTGATACTCCTGTGCTCGGGAGAGTAAAAGGTAAAGAGAGTGGCTCCCCTTGGTATTTTATATTGTCTCCCCTGGTTTCCGGAGATTCCTCAGGATATGGTCTGAATGGATGTTTATCAGCATGCCTATTAACCACAAGCAGAAACCTACTAGAAATCGGGGATCAGTGACCCAGTCATCAGCATACACCGCATACTGACTCAAGTATCTGCTTTGCAAATAGCCGTTATAGATACACAACACGAACGCCAGCGTACATGCGTATAGGAGCATCGGCTTTTCTCCTCAGATCGGAAACGGGAAAAAACAAGCACCGTTGCGCGTAGCGGAGGAGTAACGTGGCCAGGAGGCTGCGGTTGGGCGCGTGGCGCAGGCGCTGCGGCAGCTGGTAGGTGGGGCGCGGGGACGCACAGCGCCCGTACGCCCAGCGCATCAGCTGCACCGAGCCCAGCAAGCCCAGCGCGCACTCCAGGTAGGCGAACGCGTCCAGGTGGCAACCCTCGGCCGGCTCCATCGCGGGGGACAGCGGGCGCGCCCCATGGCCCAGTGTCCGCGGCGGGCCACTTATAGAGAGGGGCGAGGGGCCAGGGGTGGGGGCTGCGGTTACCTGAGGCCAGTGCAGGCAGCAGACGCCAGGCATCGAGCCCCACCTCCGCCCCTTGCGGACCGGAGGGCAGGCCAGATTGCAGATTTTAAAAAAGAAAGAGGGGCGCCTGGGTGGCTCAGTCGGTTAAGCCTCCGACTTCAGCTCAGGTCACGATCTCATGGTCCGTGAGTTCGAGCCCCGCGTCGGGCTCTGGGCTGATGGCTCAGAGCCTGGAGCCTGCTTCCGATTCTGTGTCTCCCTCTCTCTCTGACCCTCCCCCGTTCATGCTCTGTCTCTCTCTGTCTCAAAAATAAATAAACGTTAAAAAAAAAAATTTAAAAAAAAAAAATAAAAAAAGAAAGAAAGAAAAAAAACCTTTGTATTTAACCACAATTTGAGAAATACTACTCTAAAAAACAAATGATGTGATGGGATATTTACCTGGTCTTTGAAGAAATAGCTATGTGGCTTTCAGTATTGTAATTAATATGACCAAAGACTCCCAAGAAAATAAGGTCGTATTTACATCCTTAATGAAAATTTCAAGGCTGGGGCACCTGGGTGGCTCAGTGGGTTGAACATCCGACTTGGGCTCAGGTCATGTCTCACAGTTTGTGAGTTCAAGCCCCACATCAGGCTCACTGCTGTCAGCATGGACCCTACTTTGGATCCTCTGCCCCCTCCCCCCCCCCCCCCCCCCCCAGTCTCTCAAAATAAATCATTTTTAAAAAATTCGAAGCTGGCTGTAATCTCCCTCCTGTAGCACTTGTTTGTCCCATCTTGGCCATATAGTAAAGATCAGACCAGTGTCTAAGAAACTGCAAAAGATAATATCTTTTATTCAGAGGTGCCCCTCTTCCACCTCTAACATGAGGGCATTAGTCATCCTGTGGGACATGCCTTACTGGCTGCAAACTCGTCTATCATTTGTAACTACCTTCACTTTATCATTTTGATTTAACAATCAGATCAGTTCCAGGGTGCCTGTGTGGCTCAGTGGGTTAAGCACTGGAGTTCAGCTCAGGTCATGATCTTGCGGTTTGTGAATTCAAGTCCCATGTAAGGCTCAGTGCTGACAGCTCAGAGGCTGGAGCCTGCCTCAGATTCTGTGACTCCCTCTCTCTCTGCCCCTCCCCTGCTCATGTTCTGTCTTTTGAAAAATAAATAAATGTTAAAAAAATTAAATATAAAGATCAGATCAGTTCCAGTGCCCCACATTTTAGATAACACTTACGGTTTACTCTCTACCCTCTCAATATTTGTCCCTTCAAGCAACTCCCAGACGTAGCAGAGATCACACTTGCACATTAGACCACCACATCTTAGAAAGTTATTATCCAACATGCAACAAGAAAGTAAAATTTCACAATGGTTGAGGCTAATACCACAAATTTGTATGTTACTTAAGCCTGTCTAATACATGCAGAGGGATCATCAATGGTAAGAAACAACTTTGGAGTGGGCACCAGTCATAGCATAGCTCTCTACCAAGCTCATTTAACAGAGACTATATTGGGAGCATTACATAAAATGGTTGCTCATGATGCTTTCAGTTGTTAAATTTAGTTAGAGGAGATATAGCAGCTGGTTATTTGGGAACACTAAAACAGTCATTAGTTATGCTCCAGAAACAGCTGCTGAAGCTTTGCCTTGGCTTTGATGCTGGCACTCTGACCCAAGCAGCTGCCAGTGCAGCTGATGTTAATCTGTATTTGTTGGTATACAAAGTTATCGGTACACATCAGTGGCTAACTTTCCATGGCTTGCCAAGCTAAGAAAAATGAAACTACTGACACTGAATTAACAGTGGCAAAAATTAAGAACTTTCATAAACATATACATTCTATAGGATCCACCCAATCCACTGCTAAGTATGTATCCAAGACAAATGAAAACGTAGATCTATAGAAAGACTTGTATACAAATGTTCATGGCAGCTTTATTTGTAATAGTCCCAAACCTGAAACAACCCAATTATTCATCAACAGGTGATTGGATAAACAAATTATGGTATGCTTACTCAGCAATAAAAAGAAACTGCTGCCACATGGATGGAGTCATGGATGGATTTATCCATGAATTCACAGATTCATGGATGGATTGATCACACAGTTGGTTAAGCAATTAAGTCTGTTAAGTATCTAAGCAAATGAAGCCAGATACCAAAGACAATGTCTAATTCCACTTATATAAAGTTTAGAAATAAGCAAAACTAATCTATGGAAATGGAAGTCAGAAGAATGATTATCTCAGAAGAGGATGGTTATTGTCTGGGAAGAATCCCTGGGAACTTTCTGAGGGGATGGAAATATTCTATTTCTTGATCTGGATAGTAAATACACAATTATATCCATATGATGTATACTTAAGATTTTTATATTTTACCATATGTAAATTATACTCTAATTTTTAAAAAGGGAAAGAGAGGGGCGCCTGGGTGGCTCAGTCGGTTAAGTGTCCAACTTCAGCTCAGGTCATGATCTCACAGTTCGTGGGTTCGAGCCCCGTGTTGGGCTCTGCGTTGACAGCTCAGAGCCTGGAGCCTGCTTCAGGTTCTGTGTCTTCCTCTCTCTCTGCCCCTCCCCCACTCACACTCTGTCTCTCTCAAAAATGAATAAACATTAAAATAAATTAAAAATAAATAAAAATAAAAAAGAGAAAGAAAAACCCTTCAGTCATTAAATAAATGGGTGGGAAAGTTTTAGAGACATGAGTCAGGGTAGAGAAAAGGGAAAAAGTAATGATGGGCAAACAGCCTGACACCTGTGGACTAATCAAGGGCCTACAAATATTTCAGACCTACGTATAGGCTTTAAGATATGAGAACTACAATAGGAAAATTAACATTTATAATCCAGTGTCTCTAAAATTCAATTTGGCCAGTTTAATTCTCAATAGTGTTTTATGTAGATATATAAAAATAATTTTGATGTAGGCTGCGCTTTTTATTGCATTTGATTTTAAGTGTGCTGAAGGCTTCATAAGTCCTGAAAGTTTATTTTGGTCTTAAAATAGCACTGCCCCTTCCTTCATTTCCTCTCTTCCTTCTGTTTTGTCTTCTTCATTCTCACACGTCTGAACTGGAAATAGTCTTCTACACCAAGGATCTTGGACTCTGCCATCCACATTTTAACGTGGTTCAGCATACTCAGTCCTCATTTAACTCCTCGTGAAAGGACTTTTCACTAGGCCCAGTGGAAATTTTTAGGAAAGACATGGGATTCTTTCTGATTAGAGATCTGGCCCATTTCCCCTGGTCTACAGGCCTCAAAATAATCAAATTTTCTCACGAGCCAACCAAAATCTAGGTTGCTTTTAGGCAACCTTTGAGACCCAATACATTCGATGCAAAGGGAAAGTTTGATATAACATGATTAAATAAAGCATGTACCCATTCTTCTTACTTTAGCAAAACCCTGCAAACCCTTCCTAGTAATTCTTGGGGTATAGTCCATATAGAAATGGAGACTTCCAATTTATCCTTTGAAAATCATAGGACAACTAACAGTACTCTTGCATCGGAATTTCATCTGAAACTTCTGACTTTACAGATATTATATCTTAATCATAGACTTAGGAAGTATGTGATTATGCTTGTTTTTTGTTTTTTTTTTCAGAGCTGCTTCTTTTTGAGATCATTAAGTCAAGTTTTAGGACATCATTTGGACTTGAGAATTATATGTAATGCAATTCTATTGAAAAGAAATATAGATACCTGATCCATGCCTCCTAACTTTATCTTTGGTTTTGCTGGGTTTTGTTTGATTCTTTTACCTCAGGTGCACATAGGGTTTTGGCTTTTTTTTTTTTTTAAAGATTTTATTTTAAGTAATCTCTGCACCCAACATGGGGCTTGAACTCACAAAGCCAAGATCAGGAGTTGGATACTCCACTGACTGAGCCAGCCAGGTGCCCCACAGGTGCATATAAGTTATATAAATAACAGCACTTCTACTTTAGGTTACTTAGCTGGTTAGTGTACTAGATTTTGATATTATAAAATAATATCAAGATTATATTTCCTATCCATTGATATCAGGCATGGCAATGTATAAAAGTGACATAGCCAGTTCAAAGCAGAAGCTTTAAGAGCTGTTGAATGGTTTCACCATCTCTTTTTTCCCTCTGCCACAAGACTTTTATGTTCTATCTAAGTGCTGCTTCTTCAACCTAGGTCCTGGAATAAAGGTGGTATGGAACAGAACAGCTGCCAACTTATAATGGACATGGATATGAGAAATAATTCCTTGTTGTTGTAAGTCCCTAGGCTTTTGGAGTCATTTGTCATAACATCATAATTTGTCCTAAACTGATCAACAAAGTTATTTATTTTAAATAATGTTATAGTACTCATGAACCCACCACCCAGCATATTATCTTTAACTTTGATAATAACCTATACGTTATTATATATAACCTCACCCTTACCCCTTCCTCTCCAAATGGAGCAAATATCATCCTGAATCCTGTGTTCATTAGTCCCTTGCTTTGCTTCTATGTAGTTTTACTGCATTTATATGTTTTGCTAAAAAGTAGATTTTTATCAAATTATTTTTTACTTTATAAAAAGGTCAATTATATGTAATCTTTGGAATCTTTTCTAACATTATCATAAGATTTTCTGTACTGTTGTGTGACATTGCCATTCATTTTGACTGCTATATAATTAATTCCATTGTGAGAACAAAGCACTTTCTCCAGTTGATGGACATCTGGGTTATTTCTGTGTTTTGGCTGTTGAGAGCAGTGCAACAATGTACATTCTTGTATATGTCTCCTGGTGTTCATGTGTAAGAGCTTATCTTGGGTGTATTCCTAGGAATGGAGTTCCTGGGCATGTAAATGTTCAACCACAGAAGATAAAACGAAATATTTTACAAGATGGCCTACTCATTCCTACAAGTAATTAACAACTGAACTTGGGAACACGCATCCTCTCCAACACTTGGTATTTGTATTGAATAACTTCTATTTGCCCCTCCCCATCAATTCTGTACCCTTTTCACCCTACTCTATGCCCCAGAGGCTGACCTGTATGGATTTCATCAATGTCAGGTATATATAACAAATATACTTTCCTAATTTGTACCTTGTTTTTTGTAGTTTCTAGTTGCATCCATCTGCCTACCAGGAGATCAGAGAGAGAGAGAGAGAGGAGAGTGAATGAGGCATTTATCTCCCCACCTCCTTTTTGTCCTTGTAGAAGTATGGTATTGACTATGTCCCTCAGCTAAAAGTCTCAGCTCCTGACAAGCATCCCTTCCACATAGCCCTCTCTATTTTGGGGTTCTGGTAGTCTCTTCCCCTGACTCCTCTCACGCTTAGGGTAATAATGGATCTCTGTCTCAGGATATTGTGGTTTCTCTATTACTGTCCACATTTTTATAAATAGTTCCTTTAATAATCACTACTCAACTTACCCAATTTGAGTGATATCTATTTCTTGAAAGGCCTTGACTGATACATTATTGTTAGACTCTAAATTTCCTAATTGGGAGGATGTAAAATGATATTTTGCTGTGCTTTTGAACTTGCATTTCTCCTATCCTTAATTACATTGAATCTCTCTTCATATATTTATTGATCTCATACTTTCTTTTTTGAAATGCTTGTTTATGTTTCCTGTCAATATTCCTATTGGGTTGTTTTACTTTTAGTACTGATTTTATTTTTATTTATATATTTTTTAAAGTTTATGTATTTATTTTGAAAGAGAGTGCATGTGAGTGGGGAAGGGGCAGAGAGAGAGGGAGAGAGAAAACGCCAAGCAGGCTCTGTGCTATCAGTACAGAGTCTGACGAGGGACTTGATCCCATGAACCATGACATCATGACCTCAGCCAAAATCAAGAGTCAGATGCTCAACTGACTGAGCCACTCAGTGGCTCCTTGCTTTTCTTACTGATTTTAGAAATGTTTGAAATATATATATTCTTTTTTTTTATTTTTAATGTTTATTTTTTGAGAGAGAAAGAGAGTGCAAATGGGGAAGGGGCAGAGAGAGAAGGAAATACAGAATCCGAAGCAGGCTCCAGGCTCCACGCCATCAGCACAGAGCCAGATGCAGGGCCTGAAGTCACAAACCATGAGATCATGACCTGAGCCAAAGTCGGACACCCAACTGACTGAGCCACCCAGGATCCCCCAAAGTATATATATTCTTGATATCAATTCTTTATTAGTTATGTGTATGGCATATGTCTTTTCCTAATTTATAACTTTTTTTTGTTTTAAAATTTCATTTGATGGTGACTGAACACTTACAATGGCCAAATATATAAATTGTTTAATTTTTAATCAACAATTTGTGTGTTTTATTTTAAGAAATATTTTCTTACCTCAATGTCTAAAAGGTATTCAACTATATATATGTTTTTTTACCAGTGTTTTAAGTTTTAACATTAAAATCCTTCATCTATATGGCTTTATCTTTGAGTATTGTTGAAGGTTAGATCTCATCTTTTTGCCAAATAAAAAAAACAAATTTTCCAGCTCCCGATTAAACTGTTCCTTCTTTCCTCACTGGCCTGTTGTCTCCAAGTGTACTGGAATGAATGGCGGCCTAGATTTACCATATTCATGGATTCTAAGATTTACCATATTCATGGATTCTAAGATTAAGATTCTAAGATTCTAAGATTGTTCAGTTTTCATGTAAATTAATAAATAAATTAAATGTAATCCCCCCAAAAATTTCAGCACAATTTTTTGTGGAAAATGTCAGGCCAATTCCAAAATATATGCAGAAATGCAAAGGATCTGTATCACTAAGGAAATGTGAAGAAGCTGAAGGATTTACATTTCCAGATATCAAGACTTGTGTTAAAGTCACAGTTGGGGAAGTCTGGGTTGCTCAGTCAGTTAAGTGTCCAACTTCGGCTCAGGTCATGATCTCACAGTTTCCTGAAGTTCAAGCCCTGCATCAGGCCCTGTACTGACAGCTTAGAGTCTGGTGCTTGCTTCAGACTCTATGTCTCTCTCTCTCTGCCCCTCCCCTACTCACTCTGTCTCTCTCTGTCTCTCTCAAACATTAAAAAAAATTTTTTTAATAAAAAAATAAATAAATAATATAAAGTCACAGTAAACAAATCTGTAGTTTGGTGCAAAGATAAGTAAGTAGATAATAGGACAGAATAGAAAGTCCGAAAATAGACTAAACATTTTTAGACACCAGGTTTATGACAAAGAAGCCACTGAATTTCAATAGTTAAATAATGGTCTTTTCATTGCATAGTGCTAAGTCAACTGGATATCTATGTGAGGAAAAAAATGAACCTTGATCCTTAGTTCAAATTATACATAATAATTCAAAACCAATAGCAGATCTATATGTACAAGGTAAAACAAAGTTTCTGGAAGAAAACATAGGGAAATGTCTTTATGATATTGGTACGGCAAGGATTTTTTTTAAATTTAATGTTTATTTATTTTTGAGAGAGACACAGAGAGTGGGGGGAGAGGGGCAGAGAGACAGGGAGACACAGAATCTGAAGCAGGGCCCAGGCTCTGTGCTGACAGCTCATGTGGGGCTGGAACTCACAGACCACAAGATCATGACCTGAGCCAAAGTTGGATGCTCAACCAACTGAGCCACCCAGGTGCCCCGTGGTATGGCAAGGATTTTTAAAATTGATACAAGAAACACTGACCATAAAAGAAAAAAACACTGATAAATTAGCTGTCCCTAAGATTTAAGAAATTCTATTCATTAAGCGATACCTTTAAAAAAGTAAAAAGTCAAGCTAGTGGGAGAAATAATTCATATCTCTGGCAAAGAATATATATCCAGAACATATATCCACAAATTAATAAAGACATACAAGCCGGTAAATATGTGGACAATATACAATAGGCACTTCACAAATGAAGATACCTAAATGGCCTATAATATACAAAAAGATACTCCACATCATTAGTTATCAGAAAAATGCAGTGTTACAACTACATTCCCAGATGTCTTTTTTGCCATTGTTTTCATCAGAAAAGAATCCAAAGAGGGTCCATGCATTGACTGTTGTCTCTGAAGTCTCTCTTAATCTAGAATATTCCTTTGTTTTCACACCATTGCTTTAATTAATCAAACAGGTTAGTTGTCCTGAAGAAAATGCAACTTGCCTGATTGCTTCTGTTTCACATTACTGATCTTTTTCTCTACATTTTATGTGTATTGTTAGTAAATGAAATTAAACATTTGATTAGATTTTTAAAATTATTGGCTCTGTCTTTATGCTGTATAACATCAATTAGCACATAATATTTAGTTGTCCTACTTTGAGGCTGAGATTGACCAGTGATGAAACTGATCTTTCCACTTAAAATTAAAAAAACTTTTTAATGTTTATTTATTTTTGAGAGATACACACACAGTGCGACTGGGGCAGGGGTAGGGAGAGACAGAGACAGAGAATCCAAAGCAGGCTCCAGGCTCTGAGCTGTCAGCACAGAGCCCAGTGTGGGGCTCCAACCCACAACTGGGGGGATCATGACCTAAGCCGAAGTCTGATGCCTAACCAACTGACCCACCCAGGCGCCCCTGATCTTTCCACTTTAAAGTTATATTTTAGGGGTGCCTGGGTGGCTCAGTCGGTTTAGCGGCCAGCTCTTGATTTCAGCTCAGTTCATGATCTCATGGTTTGTGGAATCAAGCCCCACGTCAGGCTCTGCACTGACAGCATGGAGCCTGCTTGTAATTCTCTGTCTCCCTCTCTCTCTGCTCCTCCCTGCTCATGCTCTTTCTCTCAAAATAAATAAAGTTTAAAAAAATCATCAGGGTGATATTCTAATAACTTAAAAAAAAAATAAAGTTGTATTTTATATAGGGTGACACGTTAGTATCCTAAAACTACCCATTTCTCAATCACCCTTTATTTAGGGTTTTGGTATTCATTGATACTTACCGCTTGAATCAGTTACTTCATTGAGGTTGTAAAATGTTGATTTTTCTAATTCTAGCATTCTTCTTACAATTGTTAACTAGAACTATTCTGTATAGAACTTTTCTTTATAAATTATTTAGCTATTTTATACCTTTACTAGGACTATTTGGTACTATGAAATACAATTCGTATGGAGAAAGCAAAATAAAATTTAAATTCTCTTTAATTATGTTTTTATTTTTATTTTTTTAAGAGAGAGTACAAGCAGGGGAAAGGGGCAGAGGGAGAGAAAGAATATGGGGCTAGATCTCATGACCCTGGGATCATGACCTGAGCCAAAATCAAGAGTCAGATGCTCCACCAACTGAGCAACCCAGGCGCCCCTAATTATCATGCTTTTCATATAAGAAGTTGGTACTATATATATATAGTGTATATATATATATAAAGGTTTTTTTAATGTTTATTCCTTTTTGAGAGAGCACAGAAGCAGGGGAGGGTCAGCGAGAGGCAGACATAGGATCTGAAGTGGGCTCCACACTGACAAGTGAGCCTGATGTGGGGCTTGAATTAAAAAATGGTGAGATCATGACCCAAGCTGAAGTCAATGCTCAACCAACTGTGCCACCCACGTGCCCCCCCCAAAAATGAGTTTTGATTTCTTGCAGACAGTTGATCTTATGGATTTTCACAAATTGCTATATTTCAATCATCTGTAGTTGTTAGTCTTTTTCTTGTTAAAATTGTCTTATCTTTGGGGCCCTGGATAGCTCTGTTGGTTAAGGTTGATCTCAGCTCAGGTTATGATCTCATGGTTCATGGGTTCAAGTCCCACATCGGGCTCTGCGCTGACAGTGCAGAGCCTGCATTGGATCCTCTGTCTTCCTCTCTCCCTGTCTCTGTCTCTTCCTCTCTCAAAAACAAGTAAGTATTAAAAAACACTGTCTTATGTTTGGTCAGTAAGAGTCCTTTGAAGATGATTCCTGTGTCTTTTAAAATGACCCCAGTAGTCTTTGATAACTTTCCTGTTTTCTGATCACTGAGAGTACCTATGCATTTTGTAACTGATGTGTGATTTAACTGCAATGTGATGAGTGCAGTTTAAGATATCATCTACTGGTATTTGGTTGATACTTGCTTTTTTTTTCATTGAAGTCTAATTAACATACAGTGTTACATTAGTTTCAAGTGTGCAATAAGATTCAACAATTCTATACCTTACTCAGTGCTCATCTGTCGTGACCGGCGCGACAAACACCGAGGTCAGGGTCCTGAGGGTAGGGGAATGCAAGAAAAAAAGAGAGAAGAGAGCAAGTTTGGGAACAGGAGGGTCCCCTGGGCTGATGGCCCAAGTGACGGCTTTATTGTTGCTGTACACAATCTTTTATAATATAAGACTCTTATGGATCAGGTCATTCTAAGAATAAACAGGTTTCACATGATCACTGCCAGCCAAAACATTTAGTTCTGTGTACCTTGTGAACTTTCTGAATGGGTCATAAGACCTTGTTGATAGATTGCTAGCAAAACACAGTTCCCATGTTTGTTTCTATCTGACTCGGGGTAGAAAAAGGGAGGTAGCATTACTGCCAACACCTGCAGACCACAGGCTTCAGGAACTTTCTCAGCCTTGACAAGGCTTTCGTATGCCCTTGAAAGTGGGGGAATGGGAGGGGGAACCACCGGGTTGGCTTGAGTCAACAGGGAACATTGCTCGACCCGGTCTCAGCCTGGCACCGGGGCCTGGCCCCCCACACTCATCGCGATAACTGTACTCTTAATCCCCTTTATTTCACCCCCCCTCCCCCTTTCCTCTGGCAACTACCAGTTTGTTCTCTGTATTTAAGAGTCTGGGTTTTTTTTTTTTCCTTTGTTTTGTTTCTTAAATTCTGCATCAATGAAATTGATACTTTATTATCAACTTCCATAAATGCTCCAGGTTTGCTTGGAAAGAATGTATATTTTGAAAGTTGCCAGCTGCATGTGCTAGATATGTCCCAGTAGGTAAAATTCATTAACTGTGCTATTCAAACTATCTATAAGCTTAATAACCTGTCTTCTTGATCAGTCACTTAGAACAATTGTAAAATCTCCCATCACTATAGTCATTTTACCTCTGTTTCCTCTCTTCATTCTCAGAATTTTACTTACTGCCACTTAAACTACTTTTGTCAAGGTCACCAATGACTTTAACACTGCTAAATAACTGAATGATCAGTTTCTCAGTCTTCTTTTTATTTGACCAATTAGCAAAATTTGATAAAGTTCATTACTTCCCCCTTTTTAAAACACTTTTTATTCACTTTGCCTCCAGTATATGACCGTTTTTTGGTTTTCTCCTAATTCCCTAGGTCTACTTTCCTGTCACCTATGCTGCTTCCTCTTTGCTTCTCTGATCTCTAAATGCTGGAATTCTGCCACACACCCGCCCCCTCCCCCCCACCCCGAGGTCAGTCCTTAGATCTCTTCTCATCCAGTCCATTGGCTTTAAGTACAATTAATATCCTAACAACTCATGAAAGTATATCTCTAGTCATCCTTATCTTCTAGATTCCGTATCCATATATCTGTCTAGTAGGATTCTGTGCTTGGAAATCTAGGCATATCCCCTTGTTCATCTAGACCCACAAAACAGCTGGTACGACAGATTTTCCATCTCAACAGATGGACATTACATCTTTCAAGTTGATCAGGCCAAAGATCTTGGCAATAGCTTTGATTCTTCTCTTCGTCTAATGAACCACATCAAACCTATCAGCCAAGTCTTTACAGCTCTACCTTGAAAATGTCTCAAGAAATTTACTACTTCTCAATACATCAACCACTATCACACAGATCTAAGTAACTTTTATCTGAAGCCTCTTGATTTGTATCTCTGGTTCCACACTTGCTCCTTTATTATAATTAGGTCCTATAAGACAATTTTTAAGACAATTCTTTTAAAACTTAAGTCAGATTGTGTTAATCTTTTGCTTAAAGCCTTCCAATGGTCTTACAGTTATTACAAAACAAAACCTAAACTCCTTCCTAGACTCATCTTTAAGGCACTACCTAATCTGGCTCTCAATCTCTTTCTAAATTTTATCAATTACTACTCTCTTCTTAATTTACTCTAACCAAAGTCCTATTCCTTATCAATACTTGAATATATCAGGCATGCTCTCACTGAAGGGTCTTTAAAGATTCTGTTCTTTATAGTTAAGTGTTCTTTATCCAAATTTCCCCATGACTTATTCCCTCACTTCCTTCAGTTCTCTACTCAAATGTCATCTTCTATTTCCACTTTTTGTAGTGACAAATGGCCTTATTTCAGATTAATCCATAAAAGATAATAAACTTTGGTAAAAGATCTGTATGCTAAAAACTAAAGAAAGCTTATGAAAGAAATGGAAGAAGTCACAAAGAAATGGAAAATGCTCATGGACTAGAAGAACAAATATTGTTAAAATGTCAATGCTACCCAAAGCAATCTACACATTCAATGCAATCCCAATCAAAATGGCACCAGCATTCTTCACAGAGCTAGTACAAACAATCCTAAAATTTGTATGGAACCACGAAAGACCCCAAATAACCAAAGTAATGTTGAAAAAGAAAACCAAAGCTGGAGGCATCACAATTCTGGATTTTAGCCTGTATTAACAAAGCTGTAATCATCAAGACAGTATGGTATTGGCACAAAAACAAACATAAAGATCAATGAAATAGAATAGAGAACCCAGAAATGGACCCACAAATTTATGGCCAACTAATCTTCAACAAAGCAGGAAAGAGTATCCAATGGAAAAAAGACAGTCTCTTTAGCAAATGGTGCTCGGAGAACTGGACAGCAACATGCAGAAGAATGAAACTTGACCACTTTTTTTACACCATACACAAAAATAAATTCAAAATGGATGAAAGACCTAAATGTGAGACAGGAAACCATCAAAATCCTATAGGAGAAAACAGGTACCAACCTCTTTGACCTCGGCTGCAGCAACTTCTTACTTGACATGGCTCCAATGGCAGGAGAAATAAAAGCAAAAATTAAGTATTGGGATCTCATCAAGGTCAAAAGTTTCAGGGGTGCCTGGGCAGCTCAGTTGGTTAAGCGTCCAACTTTAGCTCAGGCCATGAACTCACGGTTCATGACTTCGAGCCCCACATCGGGGTCTATGCTGACAGTTCGGAGCCTGGAGCCTGCTTCAGATTCTGTGTCTCCCTCTCTCTCTGCCCCTCCCCTGCTCACACTCTGTCTCCCAAAAAATAAGCATCAAAAATTAAAAAAAAAAATCAAAAGCTTCTGCCCAGCAAAGGAAACAATCAACAAAACTAAAAGGCAACTGACAGAATGGGAGAAGATATTTGCAAATGACATATTGGATAAAGGGTTAGTATCAAAAATCTATAAAGAATTTACCAAACTCAACACCTTAAAAACAAATAATCCAGTGGAGAAATGGGCAGAAGACATGAATAGACACTTTTCCAAAGAACACATCCAAATGGCAAACAGACACAGGAAAAGATACTCAACATCACTCATCTTTAGAGAAATACAAATCAAAACCACACTGAGATACCACCTCACACTGGTCAGAGTTAAAATTAGCAGTTAAAAACTGCTAAAATTACTCTCAACAATAGCCAAATTATGGAAAGAGCCTAAATGTCCATCAACTGATGAATGGATAAAGAAATTGTGGTTTATATACACAATGGAATACTACGTGGCAATGAGAAAGAATGAAATATGGCCTTTTGTAGCAACGTGGATGGAACTGGAGAGTGTGATGCTAAGTGAAATAAGCCATACAGAGCAAGACAGATACCATATGGTTTCACTCTTATGTGGATCCTGAGAAACTTAACAGAAACCCATGGGGGAGGGGAAGGAAAAAAAAAAAAAAGAGGTTAGAGTGGGAGAGAGCCAAAGCATAAGAGACTGTTAAAAACTGAGAACAAACTGAGGGTTGATGGGGGGTGGGAGGGAGGGGAGGGTGGGGGATGGGTATTGAGGAGGGCACCTTTTGGGATGAGCACTGGGTGTTGTATGGAAACCAATTTGACAATAAATTTCATATATTGGAAAAAAAATAAAATAAAAAAATAAAAACTGCTAAAATTAACGACTCAGGAAACAACAGATGTTGGTGAGCATGTGAAGAAAGGGGAACCCTTTTGTACTGTCGGTGGGAATGCAAACTGGTGCAGCCACTCTGGAAAACAATATGGAGGTTCCTCAAAAAATTAAAAATAGAATCACTCTATGACCCAGCAATTGCACTACTAGGAATTTATCCAAAGGATACAGGAGTGCTGATTTGAAGGGGCACATGCACCCCAATGTTTATAGCAGCGCTATCAACAATAGCCAAATTATGGAAAGAGCCCAAATGACCATCAACTGATGAGTGGAGTAAAAAGATGTGGTATATATATATACAAGAGAATAGTACTCGGTGATGAAAAAGAATGAAATCTTGCCATTTGCAACAATGTGGATGAACTGGAGGGTATTATGCTAAGCGAAATAAGTCAGAAAAAGATATCATATGATTTCACTCATATGTGGAATTTCAGAAACTTAACAGATGATCATAGGGAAGGGTAGGAAAACTAAGATAAAAACAGAGAGGGAGGAAAACCATAAATAGGGAGAACAAACTGAGAGTTGATGGGGGTTTGGGGTGGGAGGGTGGGGAAAATGGGTGATGGACATTAAGGAGGGCACTTGTTGGGATGAGCACTGGGTGTTATATGTTAAGTGATGAATCCCTGGAATCAACTCCTGAAGCTAAGAGTACACTGTATGTTAGCCAACTTGAAGATAAAAATAAATACATAAATATTAATTCAAAATAAAATGTTTCATGGATTGCAAAAAAAGAAGATAATCAACTCTGGACTATATATATTTTATACACACACACGCACACACACAATGTGAAAGCATTGGGGAACAACCAAAAACAGGCAAAAAAATTGAAGGGAAGTTGACCTTTGAAAAAAAGAAAAGTGTACTGTGAGACATTAATTTTTAAACAGGTTATCATGTAATGGAACTTTCCAGCCTCTGTGGTATGGGGTAGCTAAACTCAAATAGAGAGCCACAGTATTATTGTCCTGAGAAGTTGGAGGATGAAGTTTCAGGCTGTTTTAAAAACTCTTTAAAAATAAAGTTAAATTCCAGAAAGGAGGAGCTACAGAGAGGATATTCAACATCTACTTATAAATTCTGTCCAAATCTTTGGCTGATGCCTGAACTTCACAAATTTATGTAAACTCCAAAGAGCCTATAGAAATCAATAGCTAGAAGATGTAAAGAATGAAGCAGATATTTCAGCTATTGCTGGATTTTAAATCCAGCCAATGTAGCTGTTTTTAGGACAAAGAACATTCTCCAGAAAATTATAACAAAATTCATAATCTCTACAACATATTCACAAGGTTCAGTATACAATCAAAATTAGTAGATAAGCAAAAATATACGAAAGGTAAGAAAGAATCAAGAGAAAAAGTTATCAATAGAGAATGACTCTAAAATAGTTCAGATGTTGGCATTAAAAAAATTGGGTATTTCTAAACTTGTGCATGTGCATGTGTTAAAACATTAATAACATAAAACTTAACATTTTAACAATTTTACCTGTACAATTAAGTGGCATTAAGTATATTCATAGTGTTTTATAATCCTCACTATTTCCAGAATTTTCTCATCTGAAACAGAACCAATGTACCCATTAAACAATAATTCTCCATTTCTTCCTCCTTTATTCCAGTAATCTCTATCATACTTTCTGTATGAATTTACCTATTCTAGTTACCTTATGTACATGGGAATCATACTTTTCCAAGGTTCAGTTATGTCGTAGTATGTATCCAAATTTCTTTTGCATGGCTGCATAATATTCCACTTTTTGTATATCCCACATTTTGTTTATCTGTTCATCTATTGCTGGACACTTGGATTGTTTCCATTTTTTGGCTATTCTGAATATGCCACTATGAACACTAGTGTACAAGGATCAGTTTGAACCCCTGCTTTCAATTCTTCTGGATATATACTTAGGTAGAGAAATGCAGAATCATATGGTAATTTTTTGAGGAACTGCTAAACTGTTTTCCTCAGCAGCTATACCATTTTACATTCCTGTCAAAAATGCACAAGGGTTCTAATTTCTGCACATACTCATCAAACACAGGTTTTGTTATGTAGATAACACATGAACTTTGAAAACTATTTTTTAAAAAACAAGTCTACAAAAATTAGGTATGCTGGCAAAACTGGACTTAGCATAAAACCTACTAAAGAAGAGACTATGGGAGTGCCTGGGTGGCTCAGTCAGTTAAGCTTAACTTAAGTTTAACTTAAGTTTAAGTTAAACTTAAGTTTAACTTCAGCTCAGGTCATGATCTCATGGTTTGTGTGTTCAAGCCCCGCCTCTGTGCTGACAGCTCAGAGCCTGGAGCTGCTTCGGATTCTGTGTCTCCCTCTCTCTCTGCCCCTCCCCTGCTTGTGCTCCGTCTCTCAAAAATAAACACTTAAAAAAAGAAAAAAAAAAAAAAGGAATGAAGAAGAGACTCTGAAATGACAATACTCCTTTAGATACTTAAATTTTGGTAAATTGTTGTTTTCATGAAAATTGGTCCCTGCAATTTACAAATGTAAGTCAGTGTCAATCTTTAAAAGTAGCTAATAAAAGTCAAAAGTGATACGGTCATGTTTGTATATCACTACTTTAGTTTGAGGTTTTCTTTTGTGAAATCACCCTTGAACAAATATAGTTAATATTCAAGCATTCAATGCTAAAGTTCACTTTTAATAGCTCCTATTCTAATCTCCCTTTTAAAAAGGCACCAATGATTTTCTGTATATTAGTTATATTGTGACATGGCATAACAAAACATTTACCTTAAGGGGTGGTTCATATATTATTATAGATTATAGAGAATGAAATCCTTTTATAGGAACTATGTTTTTACTGTTCAGGGTCTAGACCGCTACCATTTCCAACCAAAATAAGATAGGTCATATAAATCAAGGGTTATGAAAGGAATAAAATAATCTGTAGGTTAAGAGTGAAGCAATGTTACATAATTGTTTATGGCCATCTCAAGAAAATAAAAGGCTTTCTCATTTCAAAATGTTGTAATGATTACCTATGATATTAATGTTTGTCCTGGTTTTATGGAAACCTACAGGGCAAGAAAACTGGTCACAGAGTCAGTTCTCAGGAAAATGTTATTTTCTCCATATTGACTCTAAATATATTACTAATTAGTTAGCTATGAATCCAACAAACCTGTTGCCAAATAATGCAAGATATACTGAGAGAAGGAATCATTAGTAGACCATAGTGCCCTAAAATAGTAAATAAAGTCATACTTGATTTATCATACTCCCATCTGATTTTCAAAATTTTAATAAATAATTAAATCTAAAACATAATTGGTAAAAAAATGAATCACAATTTTAGAAATGTTAAAATGTAAAAAAAAACCATAAGATTGATAAAGTATGCTAATGTCATATTGTATAGTAAATAGGACTATCACTTCCAATTACTAATTTTCTGGAAATATTTTTGATAAAATAGCTCAGTGTCTGATAGGGCATATGGATCTATCCTAACATTTTTTTCTATGGGCACAGGCCTCCCCTAAGCCGTAAGGTCTGAGAAATAACTACAAAAACACCATTAAGACAAGCCATCCATATTGCCACTGCAAATCATTAATTTTTAAGATTTATATGCTCTCAATCTTTATTAAGGCATAAAAATTACAAATAAAGCTAAAAGTCCCCTTTGATCAATACCCTGCCAGAGAAAATACTAATAATAATTTGGTATGTACCCTTCTAGTCCATTTTACATACATACATATTTCAATAATAATAAAAACATAGTTCTGTTCTTTATGATTTAATTCCAATTTATATGAATGTCATTACACAATGTTTCATTTGAGGATTTTGATTTTTTTCCACTCAACATTGTTTTACATAACTATCCATGTTACAAAATACAGATCTAGTCTATTGCTTTTAACTGCTGTATACTATTCCATTATTTGACTATATCACATTTTATTATCCATTACCTCATCCATAATTTAGTATATATATATGTATATATACACACATATATATGTATACATATATATATACGTATATATATACATATATATATATATTTATGTATATATGTATATTTATATATATTTATATATATATGTATACATATGTATATATGTATACATATACATATGTATACATATACATACATATATATTTATATATATATGTATACATATATATATACGTATATATATATGTATACATATATATATATATATTTATGCATATTTGTTTCTTTATGATGAATATACAGAAATGGAACTGCAGGGTCCTTTTGCCTTTTAAAAAAATGATTCGCTGCCTCAAAACCATAGACAACATTCTGTATTTCCTCCCAAGAATTTCAGTTTGGCTTTTCACATTCCAGTGTTCAAATCCTTTGGAATTCTGTTTTCTTTATATATTGTAAGATTGCATGTAGTTTTATTTTCCCCAATATGGAGAACCAAATACTCCAACAAATTTTATTGGCTGTCATTTCTCTATTGATTCATGATGTCATTGTTATGTATAATACACACCAGGTTTGCATATATTCATTGACTTATTCCTAGGCATTCTATTCTGTAAAATCTACTTATGTATTCATGCTCTGATACCACACACTATTTAGTGACCATAACTTTTGTGTAATATATGGTAGAAGATGGGTCCTTGCTGTTCTTATTCAAAATCATCTCAGCAATCCAGGGACTTCCATTTCACATGAATTTTAGAATCATTTTGTAAAGATCCTAGAAAATTCTTGTTAGATGTTTGGTACTATATTAGGTCAATAGATTCATTTTGGAGAACTGACATTTTTATGATATTGAGTTTTTCCACCTCTATACATGGTATTTCTATTTATTCAAGTCTTATGCCCTCCAATAAAGCTTTAAATTTTTCCATAAAGATCTTGGTTGTTTTGAGTTTACACCAATGTATTTCAAAAGTTAAGTAAAGCATGAGTTGAATTTAAGAAAAGGCCTTCCCTCATTTAGTACACTCGGCGTTTCTCACCTGTATGACCTCTCTTATGTATAGAAAGGGATGCTCTTTGAGAGAATGCTTTCCCACATTCATTACATTCAAAGGGTTTCTCACCAGTATGACTTCTCATATGTATAATAAGTAATGAGCATTGAGAGAAGGCTTTTCCACATTTATTACATTCATAAGGTTTCTCTCCTGTATGACTTCTCACATGAAGAGTAAGGGATGAGATTCGAGAGAAGGCTTTACCACATTCATTACATTTAAATGGTTTCTCTCCAGTGTGAATTTTTTCATGTTCGAGGAGATTTTGTCTCTGACTGAAAGCTTTTCCACATTGATTACAATGATAAGGTTTTTCTCCAGTATGAATTTTCTCATGTTCAGTGAGATTTGATTTCTGACTAAAGGCTTTCCCACATACTGCACATGCATAAGGTTTCTCACCAGTATGAATTCTCTGGTGTCTAATGAGGTTTGACATCTGAATAAAAGCTTTCCCACATTCGTTACATTCATACGGTTTCTCTCCAGTGTGAATTTTCTGATGTGTAATGAGATTTTCTTTTCTGCTGAAGGCTTTTCCACACTCGTTACATTCATAGGGTTTCTCAGCTGTATGATTTCTCATATGTACAGTAAGGGATGAACTTTGAGAGAATGCTTTCCCACATTCACTACATACATAGGGTTTCTCACCTGTATGACTTCTCATATGTATAATAAACACTGAACATTGAGAGAAGGCTTTTCCACATTTATTACATTTATAGGGTTTTTCCCCTGTGTGACTTCTCATGTGTAGAGTAACAGATGACATTCGAGAAAAGGCTCTACCACATTCATTACATGCATAAGGTTTCTCCCCAGTATGAATTTTCTCGTGTTCAATAAGATTTTGCTTCTGGCTGAAGGATTTTCCGCATTCTTTACATTCATAGGGCTTTTCTCCAGTATGAATTCTCTCATGTTCAATGAGATTTGATTTCTGACTGAAGGCTTTCCAACAATCCTTACATGCATAAGGTTTCTCCCCTGTATGAATTCTCTGGTGTCTAATAAGGTTTGACATCTGAATGAAAGCTTTTCCACATTCATTACATTTATATGGTTTCTCCCCAGTATGAATTTTTTGATGTGTAATAAGATTTTCCTTCCTGCTGAAGGCTTTTCCACATTCCTTACACTCGTAGGGTTTCTCTCCAGCATGAATTCTCTCATGTCTGATGAGGTCAAATCTATGACTGAAGTCTTGTCCACACTGATTACACTTAAAGGGGGTTAGAACATGGGATGAGCAAGAGTAAAATGGCTTCCTGTATTTATTATATTCATAATTTTCCTCTCTTATACAGTCCTTATCATAACTAAGTAAGTCTAAATTATGTTCCAAATCTTTATCAAATGAGTCACATTCATAGAAGTTTGGTCTTGAAGTAATAATATCTGAGTTCAAAGGAAATATTTTTGTAACTTTTTTACATTCAATGACATTTTCCTTAATCAGAGTTTTCTTGGAGATGGATGTGACTTTCCTCACAAGTGCTTCCTGTTGCTTCTTGATCTGTTGTTCATCAACTTCCCAAACTTCTAAAATGGAGGACCAAAAATTATTACTTTTGAATTTTTCTGCTTTATACTATTAATAACATTTCAGAAATTTGCTACTACAGAGTTGGTCTTTGATATCAACTCTAGTCTCCCAATATGAAAGAAATCCAAAGTACAAATGTCCCTAGTTTTTAAGTTTTAAGGGGTTAACTCCGATAGAAAATATTATGGAGAGAAAACTGACACTGATAGGCCTAAGTAGCTTTGATTGATTTTAAAAGTGTGCTTATATAATGCAGAAATCAGTAACATGAACAGAATAATTAAGATGAAAGGGTGAATATATAAATGACTGGATAGAGAGTCAAAATGACCAGAGGATGAAAGTAAAACTTGTGGTTAAACACAGTGGATTGAATATGTATGTTTATTTCTCCCTTCTCCCTAAAAATCTATCAAAATGACAGTAAAAGAATTAAAGGTCAAACCCACAAGGAAAAAAAAAAACGAGTATAAAGAAGGTAAACAAGAGATTTCAACAAAAGAATGGAAATGAAAGGCATATAGGGAACTGACAACTAATAGCAGGGCTAAGAAGTTAAAGTACTACTAAGATGTAAAAGTCAGGTAACAAAGTAATTTGGCCACAAAGCACTGGAAAAGAGAACAAATTAAAGGATTCAGGTACTCATAAAGCAGAGATAAGATGCCTGAAGAGGATTAACTTAAAGTCTTAGGGAGCAATTACACTCCCTGAGGCAAGTATTATGGGTTTACTTAAGTAACATCTTTCCAACCTCGTACTATGTTTCTCCATCCTGCAGAGGGTGAGTTAGAACTACATTTCCTAGAAACACTTGCATATAGGGTTCTGAATATGATTTAAATTAATTATACATTTAAATTCAGAAATAAATTAAAAGAGTAATGAAAGTGGGCATTTTACCTATGATATTACAACAGAAGTGGTAGGGTTCTGAAGCTCATAGCTGTCAAGGCATTTTCGTTGTTCAATCAGAAGCAATTTCTTTTTCTTTCTTTCTTTCTTTCTTTCTTTCTTTCTTTCTTTCTCTCTCTCTCTCTCTTTCTTTTCTTTTCTTTTCTTTTCTTTTCTTTTCTTTTCTTTTCTTTTCTTTTCTTTTCTTTTCTTTTCTTTTCTTTCTTCTTTTTTTTTTTAAAGTAAGCTTTACTCCTAATATGGAGCTCAAACTCACAACTCTGAGATCAAGAGTCAATGCTCCACTGACCGAACCAGCCAGGTGCCCCATGAAAAGCAATTTCTTGATCAAAGTGGGGAAAGGAACTCACTTATCAGCTGACTTCTCTGATAGGACTTTGAGACTCATTCCTAAAAGCTTATTCTGGGGCACCTGGGTGGCTCAGTCAATTAAGCTTCTGACTTCTGCAAAAGTCATGACCTCACTGTTCATGAGTTTGAGCCCTGCAAGGGGCTCTGTGCTGACAGCTCAGAGCCTGAGTCTGCTTTGGATTCTGTGTCTCCCTCTCTTTCTGCCCCTCCCCCGCTTATACTCTGTCTCTCAAAAATAATAAAAACATTAAAAAAAATTGTTTTTTAAAAAACCTATCCTATAGTTGGTCCTTTAATCCTCCTTAAGGTTCTCTAGGACATTTAATACCTTCATGTAAATTCCTTCCTTCTTAAATTAGCTACTAATGAGCTCTTTTCTCTGTAACTGAACTGTGACCAATATCCTCCCACCTCCTACCCACCCCACACAGGAAGTGGTCATGTATCCACCACTTGATCAGGAAAAGGAAGGCTTACTTTTCCTAGAGAAAATGAATTATACAGGCTCTAGACTTAGGAACAAGTAAAGCAGATGCAAAGGAAGCCTCATACTAAAAAACTATGAATAATGTAAACTTGCATATGTTGAATGGTAAGATCTCCAATCCTTTTTCTTAAAAAAAAAAATATATATATATATTATATATATATAATATATACTTATATATATTATATATACAAATATATATAATAAAAATATATATAATACCTATATAATATAAATATAACATATAATAAATATATGATTACATATATAAGTATGTCATATATATGCATATATATATATATATATATATATATATATATATATATATAATAAAGTTTATTTATTTTTGAGAGAGCACAAGCAGAGCAGGGTCAGAGAAAGAGGGAGACACAGAATCTGAAGCAAGCTCCAGCCTCTGAGCTGTCAGCACAAAGCCTGACATGGGGCTCAAACCCACGAACCATGAGATCATGACCTGAGCTGAAGTCAGACACTTTAATGACTGAGACACCTAGGCGCCCCTCCAATCCTTTTCTGTTGCTTGTCCCTCATGAATGCTGGCATCTACGTCCAGGTAGCAGATGAGAAGATTAAAAATAAAAGACCCACACAACTGGAATTCTATAATTGCCATTTGGAACTCCACAAAAAACTCCTAGGTTCTAATCCAACAGTCTCCTACTCAAAAAGCATCAAAAATTTGTTAGCTACAAGAATTTTTGGAATTTCCTTTTTATCCTTTGATGCATCAAAATAAGAAAAACTAATGACACTGATTGATTCCCTACTTAAACAAGGATTTGAGAGTCTCATTAAAATATATATATAATATATAGAAAAAATATATATAGAAAATATATAGAAAACAAAGCAAACAGAAAAATTGGGCAAATAGTAACCCTAGGAATGACAGCAATTTATATAAGGATATGTAATTAATAGTCATTTCTTGGCTCAGTAGTAACAATATATCACCTAAAAGAACAAAGTAAGCAGTGAAAATCAAGTTAGCCAAAAATTGTGATATATCTATATCCAGAAAAAAAGGAAAGGGGAAGTGGTAGTGGTGGTGCAAGAGTACTAAACCTCATCTTTCATTAATATCAAGTTGATAATAATTGGAAATTACCAAATAGCAGCATATTCAGAAAAGACTAGATTCCACCCTATCCCTGAAACACTGATTCCTCCCTTGCCTGACAGGTAAGCATTTTTATTAGTTTTGAGGTTATTCCTATATTCTTTTAATTTATACATATACTAAACATATATGTATATACACATACATACATGTAACACATATCTAACACACGTGCCTCCGCCACTCTTTTTTATAAAAAAAGTAGCATATTCTAAATGCTGTTCTGCACATTGATTTCTTTTCACTTATATATCCTGAATAGAAAGAAGCATGACATCTCTGATTTGTTTTATAGCTTTGACACTGGAATCATGTAAATTTTTACATAATTAAAAAAATTAAATCTAAAGAAAGAGGAAAAAATAACTCTTAAAAATTGAAAACAAATGGAAACAAGTAAACCTACATACAAGTTAGGGCCACTTAGTCCCTTTAAAGTGACTTTTTAAACACAGTAGTTTGACTATATCATAAACGAGAAAAAAATACAACCAAAGAAGTCTTAAACTACATTTAGTAGTCTTTTAATCATTAGTAATAATGGTATTATTGTTAATATATATTGTATATAATATTATATACAATATATAATAAATATATATATATTTATATATATATATTAAATATATATATTTATATATAAATATATATATATTTATATATATAAATATAAATATAATAAATATATATACAATATATATAATATGTAATCTATGTAATATATGTAATATGAAATATATATATTACATATATATATTACATATATATATATACATATGTAATATGTAATATATATACATATTAGATCAGTTTGGGGCCTCAAGAGACATTTGGCAGTATCTGGAAGGTCTGGAGACATTTTTGGCTGTCATGACTGGGGGAGTGGTGAGAAAGGGGATTGGTGCTCCTAGCACCTAATAAGTAGAGGGCCACAGAGGGTGCTAAACATTCTACACCCTACATAAACATCCTACAATGTATAGGATAGTCCCCTACAGCAAAGAATTATCTAGCCAAAATGTCAGCAGTGCCAAGGTTGAGAAATATATATGGATTAAGCAAATAAATATTTTAATGCAATAAGGAGCCAATATTTTCAGTATAAAAGATACAAAAACAAAACAAAAAAGGTAAGTAACAACCCTATACTCCTTAATTCGAATTGGATGTATCAGTATAAACACATACATTTTTTTCTATCTAAAAAGTGTATTTTTCCTGGCTTTGTCCAGCTCTAGAAGCAATGAGCAAGCACTGTGCCCGGATTTTGGTCTCCAAATCATTTCCCACTAAAGGAAGCAGACATTTCTAGAGAAATTGCTATTTCAACATCTGGAGCAGGAAATGTATAAAATTAGCCAAAGGGGGGCACCTGGGTGGCTCAGTTGGTTAAATGTCTGACTTCAGGTAAGTCATGATCTCATGATTCATGAGTTAGAGCCCTGCATCAAGCTATGCACTGTCAGTGTGGAGCCTGCTTGGGATTCTCTCACCCTCTCTCTCTCCCCCTCAGAATAAATAAACTTAAAGAAAAAAAAAAATCTTGGAAAACGTGAAATGGTGTCAACCCCATGAACAATTGTTGTGTGGCTTTCTCATTCAGAGCTGCTTTTTTACTTACTCACCTGGACAGTGCCTCCCAAGCATTTCTTCCTCTACCACCCATGGATCCTCTTCCTGTTCCAACTTGAAGATCACATCTGGTTTGGTGACTTGATAACCTATTACAGGAAATAGCAAAGGACTTGCATGTTAATGCTGGAGACAACTATCCACACCTTGGGCTGAGTCTTAGGGGCTTGAGGGTCTGTGAAGGATAAGGAGAAAGGAATTTCCACAGTGAGACAAAGTAATTAGGCTTCACCCTGCAGATGCATACATACAATCATGTGAAGAAAAGGCAAGTTAAAATCTTCATACATTTCAAAAATGGGAAGGAATTCTATGTAAAATTGCAAAGCTACCCTTACCTACTGTGACTAGGTTGCTGTAGTTCTCTAGCATCACATCCCGGTACAAGTTCCTCTGAGCAGGTTTCAGCTGCTGCCATTCCTCCTGGGTGAGGTCCACAGCCACATCCTTAAACGTCACTGTTTCCTGTAAACGCACAATCCTAATTAATATGAAGTCATCGAAATTAGATGCAGTGGTCAAAATATGTAAGAACTCATGTAGCTAGTATCCAGGGATCAGAGTTCATTACAACTGTATATTAAGGCTTCATATTTACCTAATTTTGTATTACACTGTGAGGGGGAAAAAACCCACAGTAGAAATATCCTGTAAGGTGTTAATTATTGAGTCAGCAAACTTAAGCATTCATTATCTATTATGCATGAAACTGAAGATGGTGGTCACAGATTTGTGCTGAATCTGTGACAGAATTGAAAGAATTACACATGACTTACAGGTAACTATCTTAGAACCTGTCCAAGTGATTGTGTGATCTAGTGAGAAAAGGAACATGGAGAAAGTGGGGACAGAAGAGAAATAAGGCAGGAGGAATGAGCAGAGGTATGAAAATTTGAAAGTGCAAAATTTGAAATGTCTATAGAACTTCCAGATGGAAAGGTCTACTATGCAGTTAGAGGTATGACAAAACATGAGAATTAGCCATCAACCTAAAATTGAGAGCTGAATCCATGGCTGAAGGATAGGAATAGTTGTAGAGAACGTAGAGAACATACATAGTGGGTAAAGGGCCAACGACAGAATCAACAGTTAAGCATCAAAGGGACTCAGGTTTGTGTTTCTTGTTTTATTGTTTTTAAAAAAAGTGTATTTATGTTTAGAGGAAGAGAGAGAGAGCATGTGCATGAGTGGGGAGGGGCAGAGATAGACGGAGAGTGAGGATCCAAAGTGGGTTCTGTGCTGACAGCAGGGAGCCCAATGTGGGGCCTGAACTCATGAACTGTGAGATCATGACCTGAGCCGAAGTCGGATGCTTAACCAACTGACCCACCAAGGCGACCTGTTTCTTGTTTGTTTTATTTACAATCAGCGGATGAGAATTAAAACCATGACTGTGATGTAAAAGAAGCCAAGAAACAAATGACAAATTTCTGGAAAAGAATGTTACTTGATTACATATGTCTAACTCTTCCTCCTTACTTAAAAACTTCAAAATTCAAATAAGGAAATAAGGAAAAATAATTTATCTGCAAAGACTCTGAGAACAAAAAGCACACATATCCCACATTTCAGAAAATTTATTCAAGAAATAGTACAAATGATCGATAGACAAAATGGGAAATAGAAAAGAAAATCACCAAAGGCTAGATTGTGATGTTTCTAAGAAACTGTCTCCATGATCTATGATCATTACTACCATCAACATTATCATCGCTGTCAACTATTGAGTAGTTATTATTTGCCAGGTACTATAATAACTTCTTTAGCTATATTAACTTCTAAATTCCCCTTACAAGACTACCATGTAGTGGGTACTATTATTATCCATTTAAAAAATAAGGAGGGGCGCCTGGCTGGCTCAGTCAGTAGAGCATGCAACTCTTGATCTAAGGGTTGTAAATTCAAGCCCCATGTTAGGTGTAGGGATTAATTAAAAATAAAATCTTTAAAAATATAAAAATAAAAACAAAAAGTAAAGAAACCAGGGTTATGAGTAACTCCCAGGGTTATAAAGCTACTTACATGGGAGAGCTGGGATTTCAGGCCAATAAGTGTGACAGCAAAGCCCATGTTCTTACCCATACACTACATTTTTTCTCCAACTCAGTAGGAGACTCAGAAACCCACAAATATTCCTGATTCAAGACAGACAACTGGACACACAAGAACTCATACACTTGAAACCTCTCTTGCTGAGGTTGAAAGCATATGAAATCACTAGTGATGGGAAGCTACAGGACAAATATCATGACTAAAAAAAAAAAATCAGGGGTGCCTGGGTGGCTCAGTCGGTTAAGCATCTGACTTTGGCTGTGGCCACAGTTTGTGGGTTTGAGCCCCGTGTCAAGCTCTGTGTTGACAGCTTGGAGCCTGGAGCCTGCTTCAGATTCTATGTCCCCCTCTCTCTGCCCCTACCCTGCTCACGCTGGGTCTCTCTCTCTCAAAAATAAATATTAAAAAACAAAACAAAACAAACGCCAGGGGTGCCTGGATGGCTCAGTCAGTTGAGCATCTGACTTGATTTTGGCTCAGGTCATGATCTCATGGTTTGTGGGCTCTAGCCCCACATCAGGCTCCACAGTGTTAGCATGGAGCCTGCTTGGGATTCTCTTTCTCCTCTTTTTTTTTTTTTTAAGTTTATTTTACTTATTTTGAGAGAGAGAGAAAGAGAGAGAGAGAAAGTACAGGAGGGGCAAAGAGAGAGGGAGAGAGAGAGAATCCCAAGCAGGATCCACACAGTCAGCACAGAGACTGATGTGGGGTTCACACTTGTGAACTGTGAGATCATGACCTGAACCAAAATCAAGAGTTGGTCGCTTAACTGACTGAGCTACCCAGATGACCTGGGATTCTGCCTCTCCTTTCTCTCTGCCCCTCTTCCCACTCACTCTCGCTTTTTTCAAAATAAGTAAACATGAAAAAAAAAATCAAGGCCAGTGATGAGGGGACATCATCCTGATTTGGAGAAGCAGAGAGGAGTCAGATTGAGCAGTAGAAAAGAAGACTGAAGACAAAATCAGACGTAGAAAACTAGCTTCTGGTGCAATGGTTTCACTAATCAATCTATGAACAAAAGCAGACGTAAAATATTTTTACTGCCACTACCCAATATTTATTAGCCAAACTAGCCAAATGAACTTACAAAAACTAGTATTTAAGATTTTAGGTGAAGACTGAGGGAATAATCATTAAAGTACCTTTGGAGTAAATTATTTGGTATGTTGAGTCAGTAAATGTAAAGACAATTTTACACTTAAAAATTATAATATATATTACACATTACACATATATACAAATCTGTTCCCTTGCCAAAAACAGATACCTTGATCATTTTAATAAATTAGACAAATACTTGTCAAGCCTAAATCAAGAAAAATAATAAAATACAATAATCTAAACTTGGGATACAAAAAGAACATGTAATAAAAGAGTGCCAAGTTTTGAGAGAAATTCTACTTTAGGATAGCAGTATGAGGTACTCTGTGGATGTTTGCCAGTAAAACAAATGTAACTGGTGAAAAGGTTTTTTGTTTTTGTTTCTAGACTTTAAGTCTCTGTAAATTGTCCTAAGGGCATAAAGCAATGAACCATTATTCAAGAAAATCTACTAAAACTTGTTAAAAACTGCGATAGTGTGTGACATTTAAGCCACATATGCTCCTTCCCTCTCCTCACTCCAGCTCAGCTTGACAGAAGTTCCATCTGGTTGGGTATGGCTAAGAAGATAGGGCTGTTTCTCTCCTCAGCTACCAATCTATGGATATGGTATCTCATTGGGAAGGACAGAAGCTCAGCATCCTCACTCCATTCAACTCCAAGTTGAAGAGGCTAAGTTCCTGATGTTTCCGGCCAAGAGGTCAGTGGATCCTTTATCTAAGGAGTGGCAGGCCAGAAATACTGGAATATCAATTGTCTATATCCCAGTTTACTTTTAGGACAGAGCAACTCAAGACAGGCAAGTCAAGAAGACCAGAGGCTGCCATCTCACTAAGAGCCCAGAGTGGTGGCTGAAAATTTTATCCAGGGGGAGAGGCAGCTCATAAGCACAAAGAACTTGAAAGCTCTCTCAAAAGCAAATTAATTTATTTGAAATAGTGGGCAAGGTTCAAGATTAAGGTCATACTCCAAAACAGGAGATTTTGGTGGTAAGCAATTACGAGGAGGCAGGTAGCTCCTTTTGATTAAGAAAACAAGGTAATGCATAGGTCATTCACAGAGACAATCAGGAAAAAGACAATTAAAGAAGTCAGAAGAAACCTCAAAGCCTGGCCTCAAAAACTACCCCTGCCTGAATTCATAAGGTGGAGCAATTTATGTTCCAGGCAGTGTCAAAAACAATAAAGCAACCAGTTGTCAGTAGATGTGATACCAAACAAGGCAGATAGTTTAAAAAAAAAAAAAAAAAAAGGAAATGGATAAAGAGAGCCCTGTTAAAACCATCATCATCATCCTAGAGTGACTTTGTACATGCCCAAGGCTATATACCCTCTGAGATGTGATCCCAAAAGTGTCACACTACAGAGGAAACAGACTTCACTAAAATAATATAGGCAAGTCACTAAACAAATAAGTAAACAAAAATCAAAACAACTGTTAGAAAATGAGAGATGGGAATCAGTATCCGGAATTGTTACAATATACGGATTAAATGTTCAGTTTTTAACAAAAAATTACAACAGGAAAAGAAACAGGAGAGGGAAATCCACACACTGAAAACAAGCAAGCAACAGAAACTGCCTGTGAGAGGGCTCAGATGTCAGGTTTAACACACTGAGACTTCAGAGCAGCCATTACAGACACAGTTAAAGGAAATCATGATTAAAGAAAGAATGGTATATATATTTTTTGGATACAAAGGAAGATGGTGGTGGAGTAGGAGGACCCTAGGCTAGCATGGTCCCACGAATACAATTAGATAATATCAAATCATCCTAAAATACTCCAGAAATAGATCTGAAGATTGGCAGAAAAAGCTCCACAACTAAAAGTAAAGAGGCCACATCAAAGAAAAAGTAGGAAATGAGGAGACACAGTATGGGAGAGAAACAGATTATATCCCCTGCAGTGGGGAGGGCACTACAGTAATGGAGAAGGGAGAGAGACAAGACTAGCACACAGGGGAGCACATGGGGAAAATGAATCACCCACAGCAATTGGCTTGGGAAGTTAAAGGGCCCAAATTTCATGAGTTCTTGCAACCAACAGGGCTTGAAGCCTATACTTTTATTTTTTAATGTTTATTTATTTTTGAGAGAGAAAGAGAATGAGAGAGAGAGAGAGAGAGAGAGAGAGAGAGAGAAAGAATATGAGTGGGGGAGGGGCAGAGAGAGAGGGACACACAGAATCCGAAGCAAGCTCCAGGCTCCCAGCTGTCAGCACAGAGCCCGATGCGGTGCCCAAACACATGAGCCATGAGATTATGACCTGAGCTGAAATCGGACACACAACCAACTGAGCCACCCAGGCGCCCCAAAGCCTAGACTTTTAAAGGTTCGTGAGCTTGGCCCTGCGAGAGCTTGGAGGACATTGGAGCTATTCTTGGAGAAAAGGCAGGGCAAACATCCCACTGACATACGGTGTGGAAATAGTGATTTGAAGAGTGCCTGGGGCACACAGTGGGGAGGTTAGTTGCTCATCTTGGAGTGTGTCACAGAAAGGCAGTGTTCATGGAGAGACCCACGTGGGAACAAAGGAACTAGCTGACACCATCTCCCTCCAGCACCCATCAGCATAAGCACAGGGCCACCTGCAGAAACTGTTAGAGTGCCCACACTCAATACCTAACTTGTGTACACCAAGTTTTCCCTTTGTTGTTCCAGAAGAAATGCCCCTCCCAGTTACACTTGCCTCAGTCCCAGTTTGGGAGGTCTTTCCCCCACAGAAGACCAGCTCAAATCCCTGCCAACACTGTATTTCCTGACCTGGAAATACTATGAGGCCTTGGTTCCCATGGCAGTGGCAACAGGTCTCATTTCACAAACAGACCAGAGCACACCCAGTTAAAATGCACCACATTCAGGCCAGGGCCCAAACGCTGCCCATAACAGGCAAAGAGAGCCTCTGCAGACAACTTGCCTGAAAGATAAAGCAGCTTGGACACAACAGCAGAGCTAAGCAGCACACATTGGAGATACTCCCAGAAGCAACAGGTGTCAGGAAACAGGGGACTCTATATAGCAGGGCACTACAGGACCTCTTCTTCATAAAGCCATTACCCTCAAGAACAAGAGATGTAGTTGACCCTTCTACCACACAGCAACAGGTACAGAGACTTGAGAGAAGAGAAGAGAAGAGAAGAGAAGAGAAGAGAAGAGAAGAGAAGACAGAGAAATTTGTCCCAAATGAAAGAACAGGACAAGGCCATGGCTGGAGATCTAAGCAAACAGATATAAGTAACATGCCTGATGGAGAATTTAAAGCAATGATCGTAACAATACTCACTGGATCTGACCAGGAGTGGAGACCATCAGTGAGACTATTAATACAGAGAAAAGGAATAATACAGCAGACATAAAGGGCTCAGAAAACAAAATGGGAAACACACTTGGTGGGATGAACAGCAGGCTGGATAATGCAGAGGAACAAATTGATGACCTAGAAGATAGAATAATGGAAAGTAATCAAGCTGAACAAAAGAGGAAAAAAAGAATTAAGCAAACTGAGAACACATTTAGGGAATGCAGTGACCCCATCAAACTTAGTAACACTTATATCATACAAGTCCCAGAAGAAGAAGAGAGAGGAAAGGGGGCAGAGAATTTATTTAAAGAAACAATAGGTGAAAACTTTTCTAATGTGGGGAAGGAAACAGAGATCCAGATTCAGGAGGTACAGGGAACCTCCAACAAAATCAACAAAAGCAGATCCACACCAACACACATTGTAATCATATTGGCAAAATATAGTAAGAAAGAAAAAATATTAAAAGCAGCAAGACAAAAGAAGATAGTTAAATAGAAAGGAAACCCCATAAAGCTATCAGTGGATTTTTCAGCAGAAACTTTCCAAGCCAGAAAGGAGTGGCATGACATATTCAAAGTGTTGAATGGATGCAGCCAAGAATACTCTATCCAGAAAAGCTATCATTCAGAATAGGAGAGATAGAGTTTCCCAGACAAACAAAAACTAAAGGAATTCATGACTCCTAAACAAGCCCTGGAAGAAATAAATATTAAAGGGGACTCTGAGTAGAAAGGAAAGACCAAAAATGACAATATGAAGATAGGAAACACAAAAGCAGTAAAAGTGAATGTTTCTATAAAAAATTAGTCAAGGAACTCACAAAATAAAAGTTTGTAAAATATGACTACCATATATCTAAAACATGGGAAGGAGAGGAATAAAGAATGAATTCAAACTTAAATGACCTTCAATGTAATATAGACTGCTACATGCAGAAGAAATTATATACAAATCTAATGGTAACCACAAATCAAAAACCACTAATAAATATGTAAAGAATATGTAAAGAAAAAAGAAAACCTAATGTATCAGTAAAAAACCCCAGCAAACCATGAAAGAAAGACAAGAAAGCACCAGAGAAAATCTTCAGAAACAACCACAAAACAAGGGATAAAATGTCAATACATACATATCTTTCAATAATTACTTTGAATGTAAATGGACTAAATGCTCCAATCAAAAGACACAAGGTGACAGAATGGATTTAAAAAAAAACACAAAAAACAAAAAAAACAAGACCCATCTATCTGCTATCTATAAGAGATTCATTTATTTCTTAATATTTATTTTTGAGAGAGAGAGAGAGAGCACAAGTGGGGAAGGGGCAGAGAGAGAGGGAGACACAGAATCTGAAGCAGGCTCCAGGTTCTGAGCTGTCAGCATAGAGCCTGATGCAGGGCTTGAACCCATGAACTGTGAGATCATGACCTGAGTTGAAATCAGACACTTAATTGACTGAGCCAACCAGATGCCCAGAAACTCATTTTAGACCTAAAGACACTTGCATATTGGAAATAAGGTGATGGAAAAATATTTATCATGCAAATGGATGTCAAAAGAAAACCAGAGTAGTGATACTTATAATGCAAAAACTAGACTTTAAAACAAAGACTGTAATAAAAGACAAAAAAGGATACTATATAACAATAAAGGGGACAATTCAACAAGAAGATATAACAATTGTAAATATTTATGCAGCCAACATGGGAGCACCCAGACATAAAACAGTTAATAACAAATATAAAGGTACTAACTGATAATAATACAATAATAACAGGGGACTCTAACACCCCACTTACATGAATGGACAGATCATCTACACAGAAAATCAACAAGGAAGCAATGGTTATGCATGACACATTGGACCAGATGGATTTAACAGATATATTCAGAACATTCCTTTCTAAAAACACCAGAATACACATTCTTTTCTTTTTTAAAAGTTTATTTATTTATTTTGAGAGAAAGAGATGTGGGAGGGGCAGAGAGAGGGAGAGAAAGAGAATCCCACGTAGGTTCTGCACTGTCAGTGTAAAGCCTGATGTAGGCCTCAAACTCATGAACCATGAGATCATGACCTAGGCCAAAACCAAGAGTCAAACGCTTAACCAGCTGAGCCACCCAGGCACCCCTACACGTTCTTTCCAACTGCATATGAAATACTCTCCAAATAGATCACATATTAGGACACAAAACAATCTTCAAAAAGATTCAAAAAGATCAAAGTCATACCATCCATCTTTTCTGACCACAATGCTATGAAACTAGAAGTCTACCACAAGAAAAAAATCTGGAAAGACCACAGATACATGGAAGTCAAATAACATGCTACTAAACAATGAATGGGTCAACCAGGAAATAAAAGAAAAATTAAAAAGCACATGAAAACAAATGAAAATACAAACACAATGGTTCAAAACTTTTGGGATGCAGCAAAAGTGGCTTCTAAGAAAGAAGTTTATAGCAGTAAAGGCCTACTTCAAGAAGCAAGAAAAATCTGAAACAGTCTAAACTTACACTTAAAGAATCTACCAAAAGAACAACAAATAAAACCTAAACCAGAAGAAGGAAGGAAATTATAAAGATTAGAGCAGAAATAAATGATATAGATACTAAAAAAACCCAGAACGTATCAGTGAACCCAAGAGCTAGTTCTTTGCAAAAAATCAGTAAAATTAATAAACCGCTAGCCAGATTTAACAGAAAAAAAAAAGAGAAAGGATCCAAATAAGTAAAATCACAAACGAGAGAGGATAAATAACAACAAACACCATAGAAATACAATTATAAGAGAATATTATGAAAAACTATATGCCGACAAATTGAATAACCTAGAAGAGATGGATAAATCCCTAGAAATGTATAACCTACCCAAGCTGAAACAGGAAGAAATAGAAAATTTGAACAGACCAGTTACCATCAATGAAGTTGAATCAGTAATCAAAAAACTACCAACAAACAAAAGTGCAGGACCACATGACTTCAAAGGTGAATTCTAGCAAACATTTAAAGGAGAATTAATACCTATTCTTCTCAAACTATTCTAAAAACTAGAAGAGAAAGGAAAATTTCCAAATTCATTCTATGAGGCCAGCATGACCCTGATATCAAAACCAGATAAAGACACCAGAAAAACTGAGAACTACAAGCCAATATCTTTGATGAACATAGATGCAAAAATCGTCATTAAAAAAATAATTTATCATGATCAAGTGGGATTTATTCCTGGGATGCAACCGTGGTTCAAAATTCTCAAATCAATCAATGTCATACATCACATCAATAAGAGGAAGGATAAGAAACATATGATCATTTCACTAGAGCAGAAAAAACACTTGACAAAGTACAACACCCACTCATGATACAAACCTTCAACAAAGTAGGTTTAGAGGGAACATACCTTAACATAGTAAAGTCCATATACAAAAAATCCACAGCTAATATCATCCTCAATAGGGAAAAATTGAGAACATTTCCCCTAAGGTTAGGAACAAGACAAGGTTATCCACTCTCACCACTTTTATTCAACATGGTACTGGAAGTCCAAGCCACAACAATCAGACAACAAAAGGAAATAAAAGGCATCCAAATCGGTATGGAAAAAGTAAAATTTGCACTATTTGCAGATGATGTGATACTATATAGAAAACCTGAAAGACTGTATAAAAAAAATTGCTAGATCTGATCAATGAATTCAGTAAAGCCACAGGATACAAAATCAATCTATAGAAATCTTGCATTTCTATACGTCAATAATGAAGTAGCAAAAAGATAAATTAAGAAAACAATCCCATTTACAATTGCACAAAAAATAATAAAATACTAGGAATAAATCTAACCAAAAGATAAAAGATCTGCACTCTGAAAACTATAAAATACAAATGAAAGAAAATGAAAATGACAAAAGAAATGCAAAGACATTCCATGCTAATGGACAGGAAGAACAAATACTGTTCAAATGTCTATGCTACCCAGGCACCTGGCTGGCACAGTCCAAACAGCTTATGACTCTTGATCTTGGGGTCATGAATTCAAGCCCCACGTTGGGTGTAGAGATTGCTAAAAAACAATAAATATAAAACATAAATGTCTATTCTACCCAAAGCATCGTACACATTTAATCCAATCCCTATCAAACTACCAATCAGCATTTTTCACATAACTAGACCAAACAATCCTAAAATTTGTATGGAACCACAGGAGACCCTGAATAGTCAAAAGCAATCTTGAGAAAGAAAAGCAGGGATGCTTACTTGGCTCAGTCAGAAGAGCATGCAACTCTTGATCTTGGGGGCATCGTGGGTCCAAGCCCCACGCTGGGTGTAGAGATTACTTAAATAAAAACTTACAAATGGGCATCTGAGTGGCTCAGTTGAGTATCGGACTTTGGCTCAGGTCATGATCTCATGGTCTGTGGGTTCAAGCCCCACGTCAGGCTTTGAGCTGAGGGTGTGGAGCCTGCTTGGGATTCTCTCTACCCTTCTCTCTCTGCCCCTCCCCCACTTGCACACACGCTCTAACTGAATACACTTTAAAAAATTTAAAAAAAATTAAAAACAAAGAAAAAAGAGAAGAAAAGCTGGAGGTATTACAATTCCAGCCTTCAAGTTATATTACAAAGCTATAGAAGTCAAAACAATATGCTATGGCACAAAAACAGGCATAGGTCAATAGAACGGAATAGAAAATCTAGAAAAAAACCTACATTTATATGGTCAATTAATCTTGGTGACAAAGCAGGAAAGAATATCCAATGGGAAAAAGATAGTCTCCTCAATGAATGGTGCTGGGAAAACTGAACAGCAACATCAAAAGAACGAAAGTGGAACAGTTTTTTACATTATGTAGAAAAATAAATTCAGAATGGATTAAAGATTGGGCACCTGGGTGGCTCAGTCAGTTAAGTGTCTGGCTTCGGCTCAGGTCACGATCTCACGGTTCGTGAGTTCGAGTCCCACGTCAGGCTCTGTGCTGACAGCTCAGATCCTGGAGCCTGCTTCAGATTCTGTGTCTCCCTCTCTCTGTGCCCCTCCTTAGCTTTCTCTCTCTCTCTCTCTCTCTCTCAAAAATAGATAAAACGTTAAAAAAAAAAAAAAGAATGGATTAAAGATCTAAATGGGAGACCTGAAAACATAAAATCTTAAAAGACAGCACAGGCACTAATTTCTCTGGTTATCAGCTGTAGCAATTTTTTTCTCTACAGGTCCCTGAGGCAAAGGAAACAAAAACAAAAATAGACTTGTGCCCCAGTGGTGGAGATATGAAGGCCCTCCCCATACCTCCTGTTGATCTTGTTGGTACTTGCCCTCACTCTCCTCTCCTGGCCCCCATGGAGAAGTTGTAAATCATCCAGAAGGTGAAGCTGGGCTGGGCAGGCCAAACACTACAGTGACATAGCCATCTGCATGAAGGCCATGACTGAGCAGGGTGCTGAACTGTGCAACAAGGAACACAACCTGCTCTCAGTGTCCTACGAGAACATGGTCAGGGCTGCAGGTCCATGTGGAGGGTCATCTGGAGCAGTGACCAGAAAACTGACACCTCAGACCAGAAGTTGCAGCTGATTAAGGACTACTGGGAGAAAGTGGAGTCTAAACTGAGGTCCATCTGCACCATGGTGCTAGAATTGTTGGATAACTATTTAACAGCCTATGCTACTAATTATAAAAAGTAAGGTCTTCTATCAGAAAATGAAGGGAGATTACTTCAGGTACCTTGCTGAAGTTGCATATGGTGTTTATTGAAAACAAATGATCGATAATTCCCAAGGAGCTTACCAAGAGGCTTTTGAAATAAGCAAGAAAGAGATGCAGTCTATACCCAATCCACCTCGGGCTGGCTCTTAACTTTTCTGTATTTTACTATGAGATATTTACTAACCCAGACCTTTCCTGCACACTGGCTAAACCTGCTTGAGGACACTGCAGAACCTGATACACTGAATGAAGATTCATACAGAGACAACACCCTCATCATGCAGTTGAGGCATGTTAATAGAGACAACCTAACCTTAAGGACATCAGACAGTGTAGTAGAAGAATGTGATATGGCAGAAGGGGCAGAAAACTAAAAGCATATAAGGTGTCATCCTTCTTGCCTACAAGAAACCTTTTTACTCATCTCCATTCCTTATTCTATTTGGATTTCCTACAGCAAAGAAACCCATTCATGTGTATGGAATCAACTGTTTATCATCTTTTCACACTGCAGCTTTGGGAAAACTCCATTCCTTGATTGTGTTTGTCTTGGTGTTCTTGCTGTGCAGTTACTGCTGTAGAAAAGTATTAATAGGTTCATTTAATATAAACATTGATAACATTCAAACACTTATGTAGAGGACTAAAAATGTATTTGGTATTTAAGTAATCTGAACCAGTTCTGCAAGTGACTGTGTTTTATATTACTATGAAGATATGAAGATGCTTGGGCACCTGGGTGGCTCAGTCAGTTAAGCATCTGATTCTTGGTTTCCACCCAGGTAATGATCTCATGGATCGTGAATTTGAGCCCTACATCAGGCTCTGAACTGACAGTGCAGAGCCTTCCTGAGGTTCTTTTTCTCCCTCTCTCTGCTCCTCTCCCACTCTTACTGTCTCTGTCTCTCTCAAAAGAAATATACTTAAAAAAAAAAAAAAAAGAAAATGTAGTTCATTACATTTTAAAAGTGTTCTATATAACTTCTTAATTTCTACTTTCCCTCCCTTACTCTCCTTCAGGGGTTTCCTTTCAGTAAGCAACTTTTCCACGCTCTTAATGTACTTGTTTTCGGTAGGAATCCAGAAGTATTAGATTAGACAATCCAGAAGTATTAGTATTAGATTAGTATTTGGCATTTCTGTGCTCGGGGTCACAAATTGAAATGCCTCCCTTATCATATATGATGGAGGACTTGTCTAGCTGTGACAACAAGAAGTTTCCTTCAATTTTCAGTTGTTGCTGTTTAAGTTGACAACTGCCCAAGAAAAATTCACCTACACCTCCAAAAAAAAAAGTAAAAATAAAAGTATTGGGACTACAGCCACATAAAAAGCTTCTGTACAGCAAAGGAAACTATCAACAGAACTAAAAGGCAACCCATGGAACGTGAAAATATATTTGCAAATGACATATCTGTTAAAGGGTTAGTATATAAAATATATAAAAAACATAAAACTCAATACCCCAAAACCAAATAATCCAATTAAAAAATGGGCAGGAGACTACAATAAAAAGACTACAAAGAAAGATCACCACACACTTGTCAAAATGGCTAAAATCAACAACACAAGAAACCACTGGTGTTGGTGAGGATGTAGAGATAGGAGAACCCTCTTACACTATTAGTGGGAATGCAAACTGGTGTGGCCACTCTGGAAAACAGTATGGAAGTTCCTCAAAAAGTTAAAAATCAAACTGTCCTACAATCCAGCAATTGCACAATTGGGTATTTACCCAAAGAACACAAAAATACTAATTCAAAGGAATACATGCACCTCTGGGGCACCTGAGTGGCTTAGTCAGTTAAGCATTTGAGTCTTGATCTCAGCTCAGGTCTTGATCTCAGGGTCATGAGTTTCAGCCCCGCACTGGTCTCTGCACTGGGTGTGAAGCCTACTTAAAAACAAACAAACAAACAAACAAACAAAACAAAAAACAAAGAGATACATGCACCCCTATGTTTATTGCAGCATTGTTTATGATAGCCAAGACATGGCAGCATGTATACACACACACATACGCATGCATATATACATGTGTGTATATATATATACATATGCATATATATTTATATATATGCATATGTATATATATATGCATATGTATATATATATGCTGGAATGTAATTCAGTTATAAAAAAGAATGAAATCTTGCCATAACATGGATGGTCTAGAAAGTATAATGCTAAGTGAGATAATTCAGTCAGAGAAAGACAAATACCATATGATCTCAGTCATATGTGGAATTTAAGGAATAAAATGAGCAAAGAGAAAAAACAAAGAGAGAGAGTGCAAACCAAGAAATAGACTCTTAACTATAGAGAACAAACTGATGGTTACCAGAGGGAAGGTAGGTAGAGGATGGGTAAAATGGGTGATGGGAATTAAGGAGTGCACTTGTCATGATGAGCACCAGGTGATTAAAACAAAAACTTAAAAAAAAAAAAAGGATAGTACAGTGAGAATGTCTCATCAGAAACAGATGAATAAAGAGACAGAGTTATAAAAGGAGCCAAATTCTGAAATTAAAAAGTACAATAACCAAAGTGAGAAATTCACTAGACAAGCTTAGAAGATCTGAATTGGCAAAATGAAGAATTAGCGAACTTGTAGACTAAAACAAGATTACACAATCTGAGGACCAAACAGGAGAAAGTAAGAAGAAAAACAAACAGAACCTCAGAGAAATGTGGGACATCAAGTACACTATCAAATATATACATCAAGTATACCAATATACACATGGTAAAAGTACTAAAAGGACAAGAAAAAGATAAAGGTATTAAAAAACATGCCAAGAAATAGCTGAACACTATCCAAATTTGATGAAAAATAATCTATGAATCCAAGAAACTAAATGAGCTCCAAGTAAAAACATACACATACACACACACATCCAGATAAATCATAGCAAAAATGCTGAAGTCCAGAGACAAAGAGAAAATCTTGAAAGCAAAGTTATACTGGAGTAAGGCAAATGACACCCGTTGGGAACTCCAACCCATATGAACAAATGATGAAAACTAGAATGGGACACCTGGGTGGGATCCAACTCTTGATTTCAGCTCAGGTCATGATCTCACAGTTCATGGTATCGAGTTCTATGTCAGGCTCTGTGCTGACAGCATGACAGCGTGGACTTGGGATTCTCTCTCTCTCTGCCCCTACCCTGCTCACTCTCTTTCTCTTAAAATAAATAAACATTAAAAAAAAGATATAATATGAAATGCATTGGGTTTGTAACATGGATGTAATACACGTAACAATAATAGTCCAAAAAACAGAAGAGAGAATAGAGCTAGAGTAATGTCTCTATATCTTACTGGAATTTAGCATAAACTTGAAGAACATTCTTGTAAGTTAAAATGTATATGATAGGCCCTAGAACAAGCACAGAGAAAAATATAGTCAAAAATAATTTAAAAAGTTAAAATTTTATAGTAGAAAACATTTACTTAAGGGAAAAAATAAGCAGTAAAGGAGAAACAAAAAAGACACGAACATAGAAAACATAGATCCAACAATTTTAGTGTTAACATTAGTAGTAAATGGATTAAACAATAATAAAAAAAAAAAGGGTAGACACTGTCAGACCTGAGCTAAGATCAAGAGTTGGATGCTTAACCAACTGAGCCACCTAGGTGCCCCGGGAACACAGATGTTTATAGCAGCTTTATTCAGAATTACCAAACTTAAAAGAAACCAAAATGTCCTTTAGTAGGTGAATGGATAAATAAACAGTGGTATATTCAGATAATGGAATATCATTCAGCACTAAAAAGAAATGAGCTATCAAGCCATGAAAAGACAGGGAGGAACCTTATAATGCATATTACTAAGTGAAGGAAGCTGATCTGAAAAGGCTATATACTGTATGATTCTAACTATATGATGTTCTGAAACAGGCAAAACTACTATGGAGACAGTAAAAAGATCATTGATTGCCAGCAGTTGGTGGAGGAGAGAGGAGCAATGAATAGAAAACAGAGGATTTTTAAGTCAGTGAAAATACTCTGTATGATACTATAATGATGAGTACATGCCATTATAAACCTGTCTAATTCCATCAACTGCACAAAGTCAAGAGTGAACCCCAATGTAAACTATAGGTTTGGGGAATATAGGTCCACAAATTGTAATAAATGTACCAACCATTCTGGTGGAGAATATTGATAATATTCTGTCATGCAGGCTGTGCATGCATGGGGACAAGGAGTATATGGGAAATCTCTATACTTACAACTTTGCTATGAACCAAAAACTGCTCTTTAAAAACAAATACAGGTGACTGGGTGGCTCAGTCAGTTAAGTGTCCGACTTTGGCTCAGGTCATGATCTCACAGTTCGTGGGTTTGAGCCCTACATCGGGCTTTGTGCTGACAGCTCAAAGCCTGGAGCCTGCTTCGGACTCTCTGTCTCCCTCTCTCTCTGTCCCTTCCTACTCATGCTCTCTCTCTCTCTCAAAAATAAATAAACATAATTTTTTTTAAAAAAACAGACAAAAATATGTAAAAATGATTATGAAGGATTTATTCCAGGAATGTAATATTGGTTTAACACCTGAAAGTCAATTAATGAAATACATGGTATCAACGGAATAAAGAACAAAACCCACATGATCATCTCAACAGATGCAGAAAAAGCACTTAACAAAACCCAAAATTTGGGGGCACTAGGGTGGCTCAGTCCATTGAGCGTCGGACTTCGTCTCAGGTCACTATCTCATAGTTCGTGGGTTTGAGTCCTGCATTGGGCTCTGTGCTGATAGTTCAGAGCCAGGAGTCTGCTTCAGATTCTGTCGCTCTCTCTCTCTCTCTCTCTCTGCTCCTCCCCTGCTTGTGCTCTCTCTCTCAAAAATAAATAAACATTAAAAAAAAAAAATACCTCCAACATCTTTTCATGATAAAAACACTCAACAAACTAGCAAAAAAGGGAAACTTCCTCAATGCTATATAAAGCATCTACAGAAAATCTACAGTTAACATAATAAATGGTGATAGACTAAATGCTTTCCTGTTAAGGTCAGGAGCAAGACAAGGATGTACACTTTTATTCAACATTGTGATGAATGTTTTATTTATTTATTTTTTTTAATTTTTTTTTTTAACGTTTACTTATTTTTGAGACAGAGAGAGACAGAGCATGAATGGGGGAGGGTCAGAGAGAGAGAGGGAGACACAGAATCTGAAACAGGCTCCAGGCTCTGAGCTGTCAGCACAGAGCCCGACGCAGGGCTTAAACTCACGAACTGCGAGATCATGACCTGAGCCGAAGTCGGACGCTTAACCGACTGAGCCACCCAGGCGCCCCTGTGATGAATGTTTTAGACAGAGTAATCAGGCAAGAAAATGAAATAAAAGGCATCCAGATTAGACAGGAAAAAATAAAACTATTTTCACATGGCATAATTTTGTATATAGAAAATCTAAGGAATCCACTACAATTCTATTAGAACTAATAAACAACCTCAGCAAGTTTGCAGGATATAGGATCAACACAAAAACCTCACCTGTACTTCTAGACACTTGTAGAGAACATCCAAAAATGAAATAAAGGGGCATCTGAGTGGTCCAGTCAATTAAGCGTCTGACTCTTGATCTCGGCTCAGGTTGTGATTTCATGCTTTGTCATTTCGAGTCCCGTACTGGAATTCATGCTGACAGTGGGGAGCCTGCTTGGGATTCTCCCTCTCTCCCTCTCTTTCCCTCTCTCTCTCTCTCTCTCTCTGCCCCTCCACTGCTCATGTGCTTGCACTCTCTCCCTTTGTCTCAAAATAATAAATAAACAAAAAATAAAATTAAGAAAACAATGCCATTTACAATAGCATCAAAAAGAATAAAATACTTAAGGACAAATTTTACAAATACTTGTCAAACTCACATTCTGAAAATTATAAAATATTATTGAAAGACATTTTAAAGACCTAAAAAAAAGAAAAACACCCCATGTGCACGGATTGTAAAACAATATTAGATGACAATACACCTCAAACTGATCTACAAATTCAATGGAGTACCTATCAAAATACCAGTTGCCTTTTTTTTTTTTTTTTTTTTACAGAAATGGCGAAGGTGATCCTAATAAAATTCTTATAAAAATGCAAGGGACACAGAACAGTCAAAACAATCATGAAAAAGAAAAAAAAAACAAACCTGGAGGACTCAACACTTCCCAATTTCAAACATAATACAAAGCTACAATAATCAAGACAGTTACGGTACTAGCATAAGTATAGACATATGAGATCAATGTGAATAAAGCAGAGATTTCAGAAATGAACCCTCACATTTTAGTGATTTTAGGCAAAGATGCCAAGACAATTCACTGGGGAAAAGAATAGTCTTTTCAACACGTGTGCTGGAGCAACCAGATTATCTAAATGCAAAACAGTGAAGTTGAATCCCTACCTCATACCAGGTACAAAAATTAACTCCAAGTGAATCAAAGACCTAAAGCTAAGAGTTAAAACTATACAATTTTTAGAAGAAAACATAGGTGTAGGAGCTTCCAGGTTGGTGAATACATGGAGGTGTGTTTGGAGAGAGGATGGAAGCTCTATGCTGAAGGAGAGATCTGGCTGAAACGTAAAACAGGGATGAGATGAAAAAGGAAATTCCAAGATCAAGGAATGCCAACATAACAGAGATTCAACTACAGAATTAAAATACCCAGGAGATGAAAAATATTTTTTAATAGATATTGGAGGGTATAAAGGACAGAGCTGTCAATGTGACCATGGACATGAGAACTAAGAAGCTCTCCTAGGATGCAAAGTAAAATAACAAAGAGATGAAAATGTTGAAAGAGGATGACAAATATGGAGGATGGAGAATGGATCTAATCTAAAAACTATACTCAATTTTGTAAGATGATGACAAATATGGAGATGGAGAATGAAGATTTAATCTAAACGCTATACTCAATGTATTGTATACACGATACAAAGTAAAACCAAAGGCACAAATGAAAAAGAATTAAAGGAGCTGAAATAAAAATAGAGATATTATGACAATGTTAATGGGTGTTAATTGTAATCTTGAATTAGGCAATGGATTTTTAGATATGACACCAAAAGCATAAGCAACAAAAGGGGGAAAAAATGGACATTAGATAAATATAAAAATTTTGTGCTTTCAAGGCCATCATCAAGAAAGTGAAAAGACAATTCACAGCCTCGACTTGAGCTGTTGGGTAGCCTCAAGTCTGCTCCTCATGTATTCATTCAGGAGAAAGGGCAGCAGTTTCCTGGGGCAAGCTCTTCACTTGACTTCGTTCATGTACTTTAGTGATCTGGCAAGACCAGTTGACCTGCATCCCAAAGCAGAGCCCCAAACCCACACAGTCAACCTACAGATGCCAAGCATGATAACAGAAGCAGAAAAGCAGAATAGATATCTAATTAACACATACCTAACTGGAAAAAATTTTCAAAGTACTAGGCGCTCAAAGTAGAGCTCGATTTAGACATTTTTCCTGGTTAACAGTGAGGCTGTAGAGTCTGACATCAAAATTTACTGGCTTCAAAATTTACTAATTGTGTGACCTCAACAATAGCCAAATTTGAGTCTCAGTTGCCTCATCTGTAAAGTGTCACTTTCCTCAACAGGCTGACGTAAGAACTAAAGGAGACAAAAAATGAGAAGCACTCAGAACTAAGCATGGGACCCAGTAATCATTCAATAAATGTTTTAGGAATATATAATCCCTAAGGAATATAAAGTATAACAAAGATAAGAAAAAACAACAAAAGAGAAAATGCATTTTTCATGAGTTCTAATAAATTAGCATCAAAACATCTTTTCCACTAAATCTAGTAAATGAGCATAAATCTCACAGAGGAAAAAAAACAAATGAAGATCACACTCCTGACAAAACATATAAAACAAGTAACAAAAGACCTTGAAATAAATATGGGTTAATTTCTGACTGCATAAAAAGATGAGTCAGTGCTTTAAAATAGTCTACTTTCCTAAGATGTTAACTCTCTCTACATATATATGTTAAAAATGCCATATTAGTAGCAAGGAACAAAGAGATTGAACCTTAAAAAACATAAATTCAAAGTTTGTGTCATGGGACACCTGGGTGGTTTAGTCTGGTTAAGCGTCTGACTCTTGATTTCGGCTCAGGTCATGATCTCACAGCAGTGAGATAGAGGCCAGTGTGGAGCCTGCTTAAGATTCTCTGTTCCTGTCCCTCTGCCCCTCCCTGACTCTCTCTCTCAGACTCTCTCTCCCTCAAAAAACAAAACAAAAACAAACAAAAAAATCCCACAAAGTTTGTGTCATTAAGTTTTATTCCTTTTCCTGTCAAAAAAAAAAAAAAAAAAAAAAAAAGATGGGTATCCCCATAGCCCTGGGAACAAGATTTAACATCTCCAAAGTTCTTGCTGGTACCATAGCGCTTTCCTCTCCATTTTTAAGATACTTAATAGGACAAATCTTTTTAAAGTTTTTGTTTTTTTTTTTTTAATGTTTATTTATTTTTGAGACAGAGAGAGACAGAGCATGAATGGGGGAGGGGCAGAGAGAGAGGGAGACACAGAATCGGAAGCAGGCTCCAGGCTCTTCCAGAGCCCGAGGCGGGGCTCGAACTCACGGACCAGACCGTGAGATCGTGACCTGAGCTGAAGTCGGACGCTTAACTGACTGAGCCACCCAGGCGCCCCGGACAAATCTTTTTAAAAAATGACAAAGTTTACAATAAAGGCATAAAGGCAATTGCATGTCACTTCTGTAGTATATATGATGCTGGCAACTTTTTCTAAAAAATTATTTTTTCCTAAAGTTACACAAATATTAGGGATACCGGGGTGGCTCAGTCAGTCAAGCGTGCGACTCTTGATTTTGGCTCAGGTCATGATCTCGTGGTTTGTGAGTTCAAGTCCCAAGTTGGGCTATGCACTGACAGCATGGATACTTCTTGGGATTCTCTTTCTCTCCCTCTCTCTCTGCTCTCCCCACCTCGTGCTCACTCTCTCTCTCTCTCTCTCAAAGTAAATAAACTTTAATTAATTGATTAGTTATATTTTTTTAATGCTTATTGTTTTAACGCCCAACCAACTGAGCCATCCAGGTGCCCCAATAAATAAACTTTAAAAAGATTACAGAACAGGGCGCCTGGGTGGCTCAGTTGGTTAAGCATCTGACTTCAACTCAGGTCACGATCTCGCAGTTTGTGGGTTCAAGCCCCGCATCGGGCTCTGTGCTGACAGCTCAGAGCCTGAAGCCTGCTTCGGATTCTGTGTCTCCCTGTCTCTCTCTGCCCCTCCCCTGCTCATGCTCTGCCTCTTTCTGTATCTCAAAAATAAATGTTAAAAAAAAAAATTTAAAAAAGATTACACAAATATTAAATATTCCGTTAAGAACTTAGAGCATGACACACAACATTTTTTCATATTTCTTCTTGGCTATTTTATATCCTTACTTTTCAAATATATTCTAGATTCAGTTTGAATAGACTTGCCTTATTCTAAGAAAAATATTTAGAATCTTTACTAAGTCTAAAGATTAATTTAAAATTAAATTGGTTTAATACTGATGGATCTTATCCAAAACATATGCTTTAAAAATGTATTGAAATCCTCTTTTAGGCCACATTAATATTTTAAGTTTTTTTCTCCCATATTTTTTTCCTTACGGTTTTTTTTCTACTTTTACTATCTTCCATTTTATTTATTTTTAGTTTATTTATTTTATTTATTGAGAGAGAGAGAGAGAGAGAGAAAGAGAATCCCAAGCAGGATCCAGGCTGTCAGCATAGAGCCTGATGCAGAGCTCAGACTCACAAACTGTGAGATCATGACCTGAGCTGAAACCAAGTCAGATGCTTAACTGATTGAGCCACCTACGTGCCCCTCTTCCATTTTATTTTTGAGTTGGTTGTGATTTATATATAGAATGCTATTGGTTTTATATAAATTAATTTTGTGTCCATATGAGATTGAGTTCTATTATTTCTCTTCAGCTGCCCACGTCCATAACTGTATCATCCAGATATCATAATTTTGCACACACCTTCCCAATTTGTATCTCACATTTTTTTTCTCTTTTTACATGACTAGGCATATAGAATTATAGTAAATAAATGTGGTAGCATGGGGGTTTATGGGTTTGAGCCGCAGATTGGGCTCTGTGCTGTCAGCATGGAGCCTGCTTCTGGTCCTCTGTCCCGTCTCTGTTCGTCCCCCACTTGCTCTCTCTCTCTTTCAAAAATAAATAAAACATTAAAAAAAAACTTAAAAAAAATAAAAAATAAATAAAATTCAAGTGGAACCACAGGGGTTCCAAAGTAGCTAAGAAATTTCTAAAAGACTATGAACAACATACGTGTAGTGTGTGGTGGGAGATGGGGAAATCCTTGCCTATGTAACAGGGTTATTTTAAAATTATGGTAATTAAAACAATGTAAACACACCCACACACAGAAGTATAGTACTGGTATAGATGTAGACAAATAGAATAAAGAAAGAGAATAAAGAGCCTAGAAACAATTAAGCATGTACACGATAAAGGTGGCATCACAAAGGAAATATCTATTTAACAATGGTGTTGGAACAACTGGTCTACATGCAAAAATGGTCTGTTCTCTTTTGAAAACAGACTATCTCTATAACCTAACATTATGAAAGCTTTCTTAGAATGGGGTGCTTAGGTGGCTCAGTTGGTTGAGCATCCAACTCTTGATTTCATTTCAGGTCATGATCTTACAGTTCATGGGATTGAGCCCCATGTCGGGCTCTGTGCTGACACCACAGAGACTGCTTGGAATTCTCTCTCTCCCTCTTTCTCTCTCTGCCCCTCCCCTGCTTGCATGCACTGTCTCTCAAAATAAATAAACTTAAAAAAAAAAAAAAGCTATCTTAGAAAAGACCAACATTGGCAATTCATGAAAGAAAGGACTATTAAATACTGATGCTGTATATTGACTGAATTCTTATTGTATATGGCCCATATTTATAATATGCTAAATGCAACTATCCAAATTTAAAGTGTCTATACAACAAAAGATACAAAACAACATAAAAGTGATAGATTAGGCAAAGGTATCTATATAAATCTTAATGCTAAAACAGGCATTCTTAAAATTCCCTAAAATCAAGTAGAAAAAAGACTAATATAAAATGAACAAATAATATGAACAGTCAATTGCATTCCTTCATTCATGAGTGGGCTTCAATCTGTACAGTATCATGGTGTGGTCCTAGAGTCAGGTTGTATGGTTTGAATTCTGGCTTTAATATACACGTCATACGTGAAGTTATGCCAACTTCTTAACCTTTGTGCTTTACTTCCTTCCTTGGTAAAAACTAAAATAATAATATCTACTTTACAAGCTTCTGATAATGATTACATGAAATAAGCTATGTAAAGTCTATAGCATAATACACCTGGCACATAATAAAGCTATTATTGTCATAGAAAAATTTTTCTAGCTGCTTTTCTAGCTGTAGTCTATTCACACATAAATAAAAATTGCCATGGACTAGATTTATATCCGTATTGTAGAATGAATTTGGGACTGCAAGCCCAGGAACAGAGGCAGTATATTTCTATTTGATAGTCCAAAACATTTGGCTTTCATATCTGACAAGAGCTATTATGAATTTTTTGATAGCTACGAGTATCCCACTTGCAGACCACAACGGCTTGATCTCCAGATTTCTACTACATAGACAAAATGAATGTGTGAACTAATTATTTGGAATCTTCTTATAAAAGATGGTCATTACCCACCACTTCAAAATACGCCTAAAAAATGTAACTGCAAATCTGAACAGTCTTTTTCTTTTTGACATTAATATTTTAAAATATTTACTGGCTACCTTCATTTCTTCCAACTGCCTCTTTATGTTCTTCATGATATTTTCTGTTTTCTTAATTATTGGTTTTTAAGAATTGTTAGTATATTTATGCGGCATTACAAAAGCTGTTCCCTTTTATAAAGGCAAAAATAAGCTGTTTGCCTTATTACAGTGTTTAAGGGTTTTACCAAAGAGAAGGATTAATTGTATGAACCCAAACCAGGCATATTCTCTTTTATCTCATTGGTTTCATATGTCAAACTAAAAAGGCAATCAATGAATACAGCCAACATATCCCAAGGCCTTTTCAGGTGGGAAGGACTTCTACAGCTAACAATTATTAACAATACTTATCATTTATGGAGCACTTACTATATGCATTGAACCCTCTCAATATTCCTATGGGATAAGTATTATTATAATTCCCATTTATAAACAATTAAAGCCAAAGAGATTAAGAAACCTGCCCATAATATGCACTTAGTAAGTTGCTGGGCCAAGATTTGAACCTAAGTCTCCACAGGCCTAGGGAAGCACTCTGCCAACAGGAGAAATAACTGCATGAACGACATGATCACACATCCAAAAGAAGTGTGTTTGTGTGTCTCAGGATGGAAAGTATAAGCTGAGAAAAAGAGGTAGCGAAGTGGATAATATTTAAACCACAGAGGTGTCAGGGATTCTAGAATTGGAAACAAAAAGAATTAAGAGCAAAAGAGAACAAGTCATTTTGCAAGAAGACAAAGAATACTGCATCCTCTGAGTCAATAATAAAAAAAAAAAAAATGTGGAAACCTATAGATAAGAGAACTAGAAGATTTTTCCATAGAATGTTAGTATGTTTTAGCTCAATTTGTAATAATCTCAACTCAAGAAAATATATATGTAGGATCATTTTAAAGATGTGTTCTATTTACTCTTCCAGATAATTTTAGTTTTTAATCTTTGGCAAGGACAGACTTTGAAAAAATCTAAGCTTAAAAGTATAAGAGGGGCGCCTGGGTGGCTCAGTCGGTTGAGCGTCCGACTTCAGCTCAGGTCACGATCTCACCGTTCATGAGTTCGAGCCCCGCGTCAGGCTCTGGGCTGATGGCTCAGAGCCTGGAGCCTGCTTCCGATTCTGTGTGTCCCTCTCTCTCTGCCCCTCCCCCATTCATGCTCTGTGTCTCTCTGTCTCAAAAATAAATGAACATTAAAAAAAAAAATTAAAAAAAAAAAAAGTATAAGAATGATGGTGCCAATGAAAAGCTTTCTCTTTCCTTCCTTCCTTAATAGCTTTTTCCTAATAAACAGTGCAAATTATGGAATAAACTTTGTGTCACAGTTTGCTTTTGTTTCTCCCACTCATATTCAAATTGAACTCAACTTTAATAACTTTGTATGGGCCTGTTTCTGTATAGCCATATCCCAAATTTTACCTGGTTCTGATCTTCCATCTGTATTTTTCCTCACCTTAATTTTCATCAATTTAGTTTTTTTCCAATATACTGGTATGTTAAGGTAACCCACTACTACTGCATTGTAAAATAATACAGGAAACAAATAAATGCTTAAAACGTACAAGAGACCTGGTCATATCGTCTTCTTCCTCCAAAAGGTCAGAGTCCTGAGAATGCCAAGCTGAGGGAAGAGAAATAAAGCAAATTTACTTCAGAGCTCCAGACAAAGGACTATAGAAATATTCAGTACCAGGTGGCTATAATATCATCTATAATGATCCTCAAAGCACTGAGAAATGTTAGTGACCACTAGGCTATAGAGATGCTGAAATGTACATGAAAGACTAATGTAATCATACAAGGTCCAATGGGAATTTATGAAAGGCTAAGTACAGGGTGCCCAATGAATTTATTGACAATATAGTTTTTCCCTAGGAACCTGTTATTTTATTCTTACTAGGAAATTTATTTCAAGTACATACTAATAAATACTACAAAGATTAAAAAATTATATAGTTTATGAAGCACTGCAAAAAACGTGGAAAACTTTCATCAGAGACAAGTTATAGGCATTGTGAAACATTCTTATGATGGAAAAAATAAAATGCCATCATGATTCTAATGATATTTTCAAACAATTTAATTTAAATTTTAATCTAAAAAACTCATAGAAGAGTGCATATTTGCATTTACTTCTGCCCTCTTCCAAACCCAACCATGATGAAAGTAAAGGAACAAAGGAAGCTGAATTTCACAAGGATAAAGAATACAGAGACTTCAGCAGATAAGAGATATCAACAAAATTTTGGAAGCTAGAGACAGATGACTGTTATCTAATTAACTAGAGAAAGCTGCAGTTTAAGTGAGGGTGGGGGAAGGGTGGGGAAACCATGGCAGAACCCTTGAAAGGCTTAGGAATGGGGCACTAGGTACCAGGAGTATGGGATGGGAACCAAATGCAGGGATGGGAACAGAAGCAATGTAGAGAAAATAAGGGAATTAAAGTGAAAGTTGTAATGTTAAAAGATGAGGTATCCTCCCTCTCCCCTCTCATCACTTCCTACCCTTATTTGCCTTCCCAAAGCATTTCTGGCTTATACTCCTCAAGCAAAATCTAGGACTTCTTGCTGGGAAAACTGACCAGCCCACTCCCCCACCCCAAAATAGATGCATATCCTGGCATCTGGTCAACCTTCAACCTCTAATAACACCATATTAGAAAGAAGGACTAGGAGAAGGTGAGTGGGGGAAGGGTAGGATGAGGAAGACAAGAAAGAGGTTAGGTAGAAAACAGAGATAAATCCCTATCTCCATTGTCAAAAGTCACCAGGAAATATCTAAAACTGAGAAACCAAGCATGAGCTGTATGAGGATGTTATTCAGGAAAGTGGAACTGAACACCAAAATGTTCAAAATGGTTGCTTCTAGGGAGTGGGATCAAGGGATGAGAAAGGATAGAGTAGGAAATTTTGCTTATGGTTATATATTTGACAGCCCTTTACAAAAAAATCTAAATGTAAGAGAGATAGAAATTACATTTAAAATACTTATTTAAAAAAAATCAAGTGAATAAATAAAAAACAAATGTCTACCCTGCACAGTCAATTATCACCAATATGAACTTTCTTGTTAGGAGTACTGAATTTCCTAACTCTTTTTACTCTTTCTGCCCCTCAATGTACAGCCTTTCTCTCCTAAACTCTGCTCATCTCTGAACCACCTCACCTCTCCTTTCCATCATCTGGGTAAAATGCTCCACTGTCACACAGCTACTGCTGATGTCTCAAGGTTGAGAAGTCATTCAGGCTTTGCCCACTCAGGGCAGAAGGGTTAAAATAAGCTGCAGATCCAGCAATTCCAGGGTCCACCCTATCTCAGGACTCTCCAGCCTCCAGGAGAGGTCTCAGGTCAGAAGGTCTCCTTCCATGATGGATACCTGTCCTCCAGGCTTCCTTTTAGTTATATCACAGATCTGTCTTATCTTTGTGGAGGGAGGACCTGTGGGCTTATGATACAAATCCAATTTACTTGTTTTTTCTCACTAGATCCCTATGGTAACCAGCCTCCAAGATGGCTCCTAATGATCACTGCCTTATGGTATTCATGTTTTTTTGTACACCCTTCCCATGCTGAATAGAGTCAATCTGTTTAACCAATAGGATGTTGCAGAAATGACAGTGTGTGACTTCTGAAATTAAGCAATAAAAGACATTGTGGTTTTTATATTGTACATTTTTGAACCATGTGCTTTGAGAGAAGCCAGCCACCATTCCATGAAGACACTCAACCACCGATAGGGAGAGGTTCCTGCCCTCAGCTAACACTAGCTTGCCAGCCACCTAGGAGGCAAATCCTCCACCCCTAATCTAGTCTTCCAAAGACTGCAGCTTTGTCAACATCTTGACTGCGGCTTCATGAAATATCTGAGCCAAAGTATCCAGATAAATTGTTCCTCATTCCCCACAGAAAGTGAGACAATGAATATTTTCTGTTGTTTAAGCCACTAAATTTTAAGGTAACTTGTTACACAATAGTAGATAACTAATACAGCCCCAAACAATTAACTTCCTTGCTTATAATTCACATTCATTGGAATCACTGACCAGAGAGGCTGGATCCAGAGACAGCAGAAATCTGGAGGAAAACCCAAAGACTTAGCAACCTAGGTTGAACCAAGTGCTCAGGAGAAACACCAAGACTATAAATAAACAAGGTAAACACCACAGTGATGTTCACATAGTGTCTGCTCTTCAAATATCTTCTGTGAACATAAAGGTGCAGACCCTGTGCAGAGACAAATACAAAGGTGAGTAAAAAGAGACAGCTTTGCAGCAACTCTAGATTTGGAGTAAAAGAGAGTTGCAGCTATTCCATTTCCCATTTATCTTGGCAACTGAGGTAAAAGAGTTGCAATTTAGAATTCCAATACTCTTCATCTGAAATGAGAAATATACTCACATCACAATGATATTGGATGAATAAAATGGCCAAGTTAAGAAATATTATCATCTGCTTTGAGCCTTTAGTAGGTAAAAAGTAAAATAATAAGATGCAAGAGAGAATAATCCTTGCACTGTATAACACAATAAAACAGTAATGTTCAATTACAATAATTTTGAGACACTCCTAATATCCGTCACAGTTTCTATTTTTTCCCCTATAGCAATTATCACTAACAAACTATATAATTTATTTATCATACATATTGTCTGTGTACCCCCTCATATAAACTCCATGAAAACAGGGATTTATTTTATCTGTTTTTGCTATTAATGATAGGTGCTCAAAAAAATATGTTCATTAAAATGGTGTCAGGGCACCTGGGTGGCCCAGTCAGTTAAGCGTCTGACTTCAGCTCAGGTTATGATCTCACGGTTCATGGGTTTGAGCCCCGCATCAGGCTTTGTGCTGACAGCTCAGAGCCTGGAGCCTGCTTTGGTTTCTGTGTCTCCCTCTCCTCTCTTCTCCTCCCCTGCTTGCTCTCTCTCTAAAATAAATTTTAAAAACATTAAAAAAAATTTTAAATGGTGTAGCCACAGGGTGCCTGGGTGGCTCAGTTAGTTGAGCGGCTGACTTCAGCTCGTCATGATCTCACGGTTCATGGGTCCAAGCCCCGTATCAGGCTCTGTGCTGACAGCTCAGAGCCTGGAGCCTGCTTCAGATTCTATGTCTCCCTCTCTCTCTGCCACACTCTGTCTCTCCCCCCCCCAAAAAATAAACATTTAAAAAAACTTTTTTAATGGTGTAGCTACTATGGAAAACAGTATGGCAGTCAAAAAATGAAAAATAGAATTACCATATGATCCTAAAATTTCACTTCTGGGGATGTACCCAAAAAACCTGAAAGCAGGGACTTGTACACCCATGTTTACAGCAGCATTATCTGCAATAGTCAAAAGGTGGAAGCAACCAAAGAATGTGCTGACAGATGAATGGATAAATAAAATGTGGTGCATACATACAGTGGAATCTTACCCTTAAGAAGGAAGGAAATTCTGATACATGCTTTAACATGGATGAATCTTGAGGACATTATGCTAAGTTAAACCAGTCACAAAAAGACAAATACTGTATGATCCAAACTATATAAGGTACTAAGTCAAATGCATATAGACAGAAAGTAGAATGGTAGTCGCTCAGACTGGGGAATCCAAGGAATGGGGAATTATTGTTTAATGGGTATAAAGTCTTGCAAGATGAAAAGTTCTATGGATGGATGGATGGATGGTGATGATAGTGTTATAGCAATATGAATGTAATGCCATTGAACTCAACATTTAAAAATGATTAAAATGTTAAATGTTTTTAGCTTTGTTGAAGTATAATACACAAAAAATTGCACACATTTAACATATACATCCTGGTGAGTTTGGACAAATGCATATATCCAGTACCAATTCCATAACCAAAGTACTAAACATATCTATTACCTCTAAAAATTTCATGTTCTTTTGTGTTTTGTTTCTATAAGAATAATTAACATGAAATCTATACTTTTAACAAAGTTCATAATACTGCTTTGTTAATATAGGTTCTATGTTGTACTGATCTCTAGAACTTATTCATCTTGCACAACAGAAACTTTATACCCACAGAACAACAATTCTCCATTTCCCTCTACTCCCAAGCTCTGGCAACCATTTTTCTATTCTCATGCTTCTTGAATCTGTTTTGTATATGTCATACAAATGGAATTATGTAGTACTTGTCCTACTACTGGCTTATTTCACATAGCGTAATTGTTCTCCAGGTTCATCCATGTGGTCACAAATGGCAGGTTTTCCTTCTTTGGATAATATTCCATTGTATATATATGCCACATTTTCTGTACCTGTTTATCTGTCGATGAATGTTTCCCTATCTTGGCTATTGTAAATAATGCTGCAATTAAAATGGGGGTACGGATATTAAGATGGTAAATTTTATGTTATGTGCTATGTTATCTCTATTTTATCAAAATTTAAAAATATATATACACATACACACATATATATAAAAACACATATGTACACATTTTTATATATACATACACACACACACACACACATATATATATATATATATATATATACACATAAATATGTATTTAACAAATGAACTCTACTAACTTGGGGCATTTAAAGTCAGAAGAAAGTAATACATTAGACAAGAATAACATAGAAATGAGTGGGTAGTTTGGAGTTCAAGTGTTTGAAAATCTTAAGTTGGGATTTTGCTATGTGTGCATATTAAAAATTCAAGGAAAAGAACAGAAACCAAAGCACTGAAGAGGGAAAGGGGAATAAGGTAAATGTGCACAATAAAAAAGTCGCAATAAGTAAAAAACAAATTTATATCAGCAATCCCAATAAATGCAAATGAATTAAACTCACCTATTAAAACAACATTCACACAGGATAAAAGAGTAAAAACCCCAGCAATATACTCTTTACAAGAGATCTGAAGCATAAAAACATAAAAAGAAGGGGTTGGAAAATGAAATTCCTGGGTAATACAATAACAAAACCTGAAAAGGAATATTATCAGACAAAAGAGAACTTGGACTAAAAGGCATTCACCAGGATAAAGAGACATGTTTTGTAATGTGGTAGATTAGAATCTTGGTCTCAATTCTTCACAAACCCCCCCCCCCCCTAATATTAACTCTTCATGTAACTTTGCCTTGTGCTCCCATTTTGGGTGTAACTGACATTAAGCTTAGCCATGTGGCTTGCTTTGACTAACGTATTATTAGCATACTTAGGAGCAGAGGTTTTTAAGGGTGTTTGTATGATCTGTCTTGGGCTCTGGTGATTCATGATGAGGAGAACATGTCATGGTAACCACTGTCCTTTTAGCCTGAGCAGCAGAAAGAACACATGTGGAGCAGATCTAAATCCATACTGCAGTCCAGCCAACCCCAGCCTAAGTAAACTCAACACAGAAAACCTGTGAACAGGTGATCATGAGAATAAATGCTTGCTGTAGTACGTCACTGAGTTTAGGGGTAGTTTGTTAGGCAGCATTATTATCATAACAATAGCTAAATTATACATATGATAAGAAGCAAGCCATATGATGTTGAGATAATGAACCTGGAAAAGGTCGACAGGAAAACTGGAAAGCAGCAGAAAAGCGCCAAGAACTTCCAGGGGAAAAAAGACAGCAAAGGAGACTAAGGAGTCGCCAACGGGCAGGGAGGACTGCTTAAAACCAAATACAAAAAAAATTTATACAGATTTTTTTTCCAAGCAGTTACCAACCATGACAAACGCTACACCGAAGTCAACTCAAATAAGACAAGAACCACTACACATCACAAACACCTCACCATCGACCTTCTCCGAGAACCACACAAACACCCTACCGCCACACACAACCACAAACACAACACCACAATCATATATCCCATCACAATTACTCCATTACACTCACACGCAACCACGCCCCCTTACTCTCACACACATCACCACAGTCCCTCACACACACACACACACACACACACACACACACTGACTCCCACCACAGTTTCTTGTTCCAATAACTCCAACCACCAGACAGGCGCGTACTCCCAACCCCGAGCACTTTGCACCGCTGCCACTCCAGACGCGCAGGGCCTCCTCAGAGGCCCCGCCCCGTGAGCAAAGCAACTGAGCAGCCCAGACACCTCAAACCCCTCCCCCATGCCCCGCTGCGGGGACGCGGTAGCGTCACCTGCTGGAAACGCCCGAATGCGCATCCACAGCGCAGTATGTGGGAGGCTGGGTGAAAGCGACCCACAAGAAAGGTCCGGGCCAGGCGCCGGCAAGGCTGAACCATCCCTTCGCGCCCGCCTCCCAACGGACGTTTCTGAGCACAACAACACCTCCCAGAAGGCTTCGCGGCCCGATTCAACTTCCGGCCAGAACGCAGTCTGCGTTTCCTGTATGAGGGAGGGGCGCGGGCCAGGTGCGCGCTCGAGGGCCGGCTGGAGCCTGTCAAGCTACAGTGCCTCTCAACCCTGAGACTCGGCTAGACGCCGAGAATTGCAGTTACAGTCGTTTCGGGAGGGGCCAGGCAGGGCGCCGAGAGGAATTGGCTGTGGGTCCAGCTTTGGACCACATTTCCCAGAGGGCCGGGTAGCCGGTCGCTCTTCTCGCAGGAACTCGAACGTTTCGTCACGTCTGGCGGGACCGTTAGATCCATGAGGTGAGGGTCCGTGGGTCCCGGGGGAACGGGCTCAGCTATGCAGGTTGCAACCCCGGGAGACCCGAAAGGCCTAAGTTGAGGAGACCGGAGGCAGGTACGGAATTGGGTCCTTCTGTCTGTGCGAGCGGAGCTGCATGAAAAGGGGAGGTTGTGGGATCGTCTGTGAGATTGTGACACTGAGACCTGTGTGCAGATATCGGTTGTCTATCATTGTGGGGTTGCTGCTGCGTGTGTCCCTATGGTGATGTATGACTGCGACCCTGCGACTGTACGAGAGTAACTGTTATGTGTTCAGTGATGGGAATGTGATTATAACTGTGTTACCCTGTGGGCTCTGTGTGTGCGGCTGTGGGCTGCGTATCCCGTTGATTTAAGTATGACCATGCCCAGTGTGTGGCGGCAATGTGTCTGGTTATGGGGCTCCTTCCATGTGTAAGATTGTAACTCCAGAACTCTGTCCCCGGGGAACCTCTGTGAAGTTTAGTCAGATTATAGTCCCTTGACAGCAGTGACCTCAGCTTTTTCCTGACACACCGGGGTTGGGCAGGATGCCTTATTCTCCTCTGATCTCCATTCCCTGTGTGTTGGGTGCTGGGGTTGGGGCTTGAGCTGACCTCTGACCAGACTAGTTTGGGAAACAAGGAAAACCTGGTGTTTTACAATTTTTCCTCTCTCAGTTCTACCCTTATCCAGGTGCAGAAGAGAAGGAAAGAATGCAAAATGAACTTCTTCAAGCAATGTCCAAGGTGTGTTGAGGTTTCCTCTTTGCTTTCTTTCTTTTGAAAGTTAAATGTTTAATAAAGTTATGCCATTTGATTATAAATCGCTGTAATTTCCCTATTAGAGGAAAAGATAGTCCAGCCTGGTATTAAAGCCCAACAGCACCAAATACTTAACATTCACTTATTTGGAAAATGGCTCTACTTGTGTTTGTTGTTTTCTTCTTTATAAATTCAATATTATGATTTTAAAATAAAAGCATGATTACTGTAGAGATTTTGAAAACAACAGAATTACCAAGAAAAAATAAAATGTAATCACTCAAATAACTAGTTAATATTTTGATGAATTTTTATTATTTTTACAAAATCAAATTATACTTCATTTACCATATTATGTCCTACATTTTCACTAAAAAGTGTCATTCTCCTGTGTTGTCAGATTGTCTTTGTGAATACTATTTTTCAAAGATATTTATTTCTTTGTATGAATGAGTTCTGGTCCTTTTTTTTCAGATCAGTTATGTCAGACTTTGAAATCTTTAAATATTTACACATACACACACAGATTTGAAATTGGACTCCCATGATTAATAATGAGATGAAACACTGTTTCATATGTTTATTGGTTATTAGGGTTTCTTCTTTTGTGACCTGCCTGATTAGAATCTTTTACCTATTTTTGCTCTTGGATTATCTCTTGTTGATTCATAGGAGTTCTTCATATAATGTGGATATGGGTCCTTCATGGATTATATTTTACTACTATTTAGATTGTTTTAACACTTCCTTTAAGGTGGTTTTATGAAAAGAAGTCCTAACTTTAACATAGTCAAATTTATCAATTTTTTTCTTTATGGTTGGTGCTTTTTGTATTTTAAGAAATCCTTTCTTGTCCCAGGGTTATGCAAATATTCTTTTATATTTATGCTTAAAGCTATAAGCTTTGCCTTTCTGGGGTGCCTGGCTGGCTTAGTCAGTGGGACGTGTGGCTCTCGATCTTGGGGCTGTGAGTTGGGTGTAAAATCTTTAAAAAAAGGTTTTGCCTCTCCTATTTATACATTTAATGCACCTCTGGCTTTTGTATATGGCATAAAGTGGAGCCTGTGGTTCTTTTCCCCCTTATGAATTCTTCTCTAGCTCTCTCAGTACCATATATTAGTCCATTATGTTCTCATTTCAGATATATCCAAATATATATAAATATCCAGTGTTCTTATGTACGTGGGACATACACTGTTTGTCCTCCTTCTTCTTTTGCTCTATCACAATACCACAGTCTTAATTATTCTAGCTTTTCTCTCCTTTGAAGGTATTTTGGCTTTTCTTCCTCTGGCTGTTTTTAAGACTTTTTCCCAGTTTTTGGTTTTCTGTAATTTTAGTGTAATGTGTCTAAATGTGCCTTTTAAAACTTGTATCTGCTTGGAATTTGTAGCATTTTTTGAATTTGTGAATAGGTGATTTTTATTAGTTTATTAAGAAAATTCTCAGCCACCTTCAAAGATTGCCCCTGCCTTATTATCTCTTTCTTCTCCCTTCTCAGGCTCTAATTAAACTTAGGTTGAAATTTCTTATCATTACCTTTTTTTTGTCTCTTAATCTCTTTCTGGTTTTGAGAGTTGTTACATATAGTTCAAATCAAAGCACTGTTAAGCAAAAAAACCTTGCCTGGTCTCAGGAGGGGTGGAGGGCATGTCAGATAGCTAGAGTTTTAGGATCCTTTCCCCAGCTGGTAGTAAAAATATGTTTATTCTGTTGTATTTTAACACTTCTAATCTTGGGGAACTCTATAAATCATAAGGCTATCCATTCACCTTATGATTCTCTTATGTGAAAATTAGGATGTACTGAAGTAGAGAACTCAGTATGTAGAGTTTTCTTGAAGTATAAATTTGGAACTAGGTGGGTCTACTCTCAATTTTTTAAATATGTGTGTTTGGTACAGAGGCAAAGGAAATCAGGTTAAGAATCCATTGCCCAAAATCTATTCAGTTTAAGACCTTTGTATCTGAGTTTCTTTAGAAGATGGCTGAGTATTTTCAATCCATTCTCCTGTGCCAAAACCCAGAATATCAGGTTACCCTCTCCCATCAGCCTCTAATTATGCTTGCTATTTCTCTAGTGAAGATTGTTGCCCATTATTAATGGGAATAACTCTAGGGTGGTAGAATAATATAGAAAGATAACTTTTTTTTTTTTTTTTTTTTTATTTTTTTAAAAAATTTTTTTTTTTCAACGTTTTTTTATTTATTTTTGGCACAGAGAGAGACAGAGCATGAACAGGGGAGGGGCAGAGAGAGAGGGAGACACAGAATCGGAAACAGGCTCCAGGCTCCGAGCCATCAGCCCAGAGCCTGACGCGGGGCTCGAACTCACGGACCGTGAGATCGTGACCTGGCTGAAGTCGGACGCTTAGCCGACTGCGCCACCCAGGCGCCCCAAGATAACTTTTTTTTAAGATTTTATTTTTAAGTAATTTCTACACCCAATGTGGGGCTTGAACCTACAACCCCCAGATCAAAAGTTGCATGCTGTACTGACTAAGCCAGACAGGCACCCTTATTTTTTTAACCTAATGTTTAATCAGGAAATATTTGAACTATTCCTAGTAAAATCAGAAAAAAGACAAGGATATACACCATCACCAGTGTTATTTAACGTTGTTCTCTTGTTATTAACCAAAGCACTTTAACAAGAGAAAAAAGTAGGTTAAAAATTAGAAAAGAGGATATAAGATTATCACTATGCAGATGATATGAATGTGTACCTGGAAAACCAAATCAGCTTATAACCATAACTTTGAAATAAGCAGGACTCCGCGGGAAGTAAGCAAAATAATTCTTTTTTCATAATTTCTACTCTCAACTGTCTCAGTGTGCTAATTTTTGTTGTTGTTGTTGCCCTGGTCAAAAACTTGTGCAGTCCCTATAATTGATTTGATCACTCCTTGGTATCCTTTACCAAGTTGTTTTCAGTGACAAGGTCAGTCTCACTTTGCTAATTACAATCTCCAGTTGAATGTAATAATATGTAAGTTTCATTTAAAGCCTTTTCTTTGAGTTCAGCCTTGCTGTAAGCTAGAAGCTTGCAGTGTGAAAAAGGGCATATGCTAAACTTCTTCGTTTCTTTAACCTAAATTTCTTTTCTCCCACCCAGTAGGCAGTTTCTGGCTCCTATGAGGTTGCAATGGGTAGGGAATAGGAGGTAAGGAGAAAAGTCTTACTTTAGTGGTGCTATTGTTTTGATCTTGGTGTCTCTTCCTTTTATGGATGTTTAGCACTGACTCATTTTCTATGGGGTACTTTTGTGGGATTTTGGGAGAAATTCCTGCTGGAAATCTCTAATTGTACTTCCCTGTGATGTGGGCAACACATCTCCTTGAAATGGCTGCTTAATAATACCTGTCTTATACTTGGGCAGTCTGTGATCTACAGCTTTGTTGGGGGACACATTGTCCCTCCATTGGGTCTACATCTGGTCCAAAACAGTCTTTGCCCTCTAAACTCTAGAAAACACAACAAAAATTCTTCTAAACAGTCTCATCATTCCATTTTGGATCCTGGAGTCTAAAGGACCCCCCTTGGTTGGTCTAAGATGAAGGAGAAGTAACCTAAATTCTCCTATGGGATGGAAATGTGTATCATTTTCCAATAACCGCCAGTTTTTGGACACCAACTGAGTGTCCTACAATTTAATTGAATTCTGACACTAATTACCCAGAGTTAACACAGAACCCCACAGGTTTAGAGGCTCAGTCTTACAAGACTGCCCTATTTGAGATAGCAGCTCCAAGTCTTGGGTATCCCCAAGGCACTGCACTTCTGCCCAGCAGACCACAAATTGAGACATTCCCATGATCCTCACTCAGGTACAGTAATTGATTAGAATGATTCATAGAAGTCAGCAAAGTATTATATTTATGACCACAGTTTTATTATAAAGAATATAGTCTAGTAGGAGGCATCACAATCCCAGACTTCAAGCTGTATTACAAAGCTGTAATCCTCAAGACAGTATGGTACTGGCACAAAACAGACACTCAGATCAATGGAACAGAATAGAGAACCCAGAAATGGACCCACAAACATATGGCCAACTAATCTTTGACAAAGCAGGAAAGAATATCCAATGGAATAAAGACTGTCTCTTCAGCAAATGGTGCTGGGAAAACTGGACAGCGACATGCAGAAAAATGAACCTGGACCACTTTCTTACACCATACACAAAAGTAAACTCAAAATAGGTGAAAGACCTAAACCTAAGACAGGAAGCCATCAACATCCTCGAGGAGAAAGCAGGCAAAAACCTCTTTGACCTCGGTCACAGCAGCTTCTTACTCAACATGTCTCCGGAGGCAAGGGAAACAAAAGCAAAAATGAACTACTGGGACCTCATCAAAATAAAAACCTTCTTCACAGCGAAGGAAACAACCAGCAAAACTAAAAGGCAACTGACAGAATGGGAGAAGATATTTGCAAACGACATATCAGATAAAAGGTTAACATCCAATATCTGTAGAGAGCTTATCAAACTTAACACCCAAAAAACAAATAATCCAGTGAAGAAATGGGCACAAGACATGAATAGACACTTCTCCAAAGAAGACATCCAGATGGCCAACTGACACATGAAAAAATGCTCAACATCACTCATCACCCAGGAAATACAAATCAAAACCACAATGAGATACCACCTCACACCTGTCAGAATGGCTCACATTAACAACTCAGGCAAAAACAGATGTTGGCGAGGACGCAGAGAAAGAGGATCTCTTTTGCACTGCTGGTGGGAATGCAAGCTGGTGCAGCCACTCTGGAAAACAGTATGGAGGTTCCTCAAAAAATTAAAATAGAACTACCCTATGACCCAGTGATTGCACTGCTAGGTATTTATCCAAGGGATACAGGTATGCTGTTTCGAAGGGGCACCCAATGTTTATAGCAGCACTATCAGCAATAGCCAAAGTATGGAAAGAGCCCAAATGTCCATCGATGGATGAATGGATAAAGATGTGGTGTGTGTGTATATATATATATATATATATATATATATATATATATATGTGTGTGTGTGTGTGTGTGTGTGTATATATATAATATAGCGTGTATATATATGTAGTGTGTATACATATCTAGTGTGTGTGTATGTATATATATATAGTGTATATATATATATATATATATATATATATATATATATATACATATATGTATATATACACACAATGGAGTATTACTCGGCAGTCAAAAAAGAATGAAATCCAGGGGCGCCTGGGTGGCTCATTTGGTTGAGCATCTGGCATCGGCTCGGGTCACGATCTCACGGTTTGTGGGTTTGAGCCCCACATTGAACTCTGCTGAACGCTTGCTCAGAGCCTGGAGCCTGCTTCAGATTCTGTGTCTCATTCTCTCTCTGCCCCTCCCCCACTCATGCTCTGTCCCTCTCTGTCTCTACAAATAAATAAATGTAAAAAAAAACAATGAAATCTTGCCTCTTGCAACTACATGGATGGAACTAGAGGGTATTATGCTAAGCGAAACTAGTCAGAGAAGGACAAATATCATGACTTCACTCATATGAGGACTTTAAGATACAAAACAGATGAATATAAGGGAAGGGAAGCAAAAATAATATAAAAACAGGAAAGGGGACAAAATATAAAAGACTGTTAAATATAGAGAACAAACAGCGTTGCTGGAGGGGTTGTGGGGGGGGGGTGAGCTAAATGGGTAAGGGGCATTAAAGAATCTACCCTGAAATCATTGTTGCAATATATGCTAACTAACTTGGATGTAAATTATAAAAAATAAATAAATTATAGAAAAAGATTTAAAAAATAAAGAAAAACTGTGATACAACTCTTTTGCAGGACCAGGAAACAAGGAATGTGATATGGGAAAGTCAATCCACAGTTACCTCAAGAAAGTCCCCAGAAAACATCTATTAAAAACAGGAACGCAGGAATATTAATTAGAAATATAGAAAAAAACAAGAGAAACAAAAAAAATTGAGGGTCCCACCTGAGGAGAATGAGATTGGGTACTGGGACAAAGCCCAGCCATTTTTCACTGTCTTAAAATTTCTTGAATTTTGGGGTGCCTGGGTGGGTCAGTTTGTGTCCAACTTCAGCTCAGGTCATGATCTCACAGTTCATGGGTCTGAGCCCCACATCGTGTTCTCTGCTGTCAGCACAGAGCCCATTTGAACCCTCTGTCCTCCCTCTCTCTCTGCCCCTCCCCTGCTCACACTCTCTCAAAAATTGTAATAAACATTAAAAAAATTCTTGAATTTTTAAAACGCAAAATTGATTAAATGTTAATTTAAAATATCACTATCTTAGGGCACCTGGGTGGCTCAGTCAGTTAAATGTCCAACTTCAGCTCAGGTCAGGATCTCAAGGTTTATGAGTTTGAGCCCCAAGTTGGGCTCTTTGCTGTCAGCATGAAGCCTGCTTCAGATCCTCTATCTCCCTCTCTTTCTGCCCCTCCCCTGCTTGCTCTCTCTCAAAAATACATAAACATAGTAAAAATTAATAAGGTATCACTATCTTAGAGAAGAGTATAACTTAAACTTCTTGAAAATTACAGTTCTCTTATGACTGTTAAATGACTCCCTATTGGGGTGCCTGGATGGCTCAGTCAGTTGAGTGTCTGACTCTTGATTTCAGCTCGGGTCATGATCTTGCGGTTCGTGGTACCTAGCACCAAGTTGGGTTCTGTGCTAGCAGACCAGAGCCTGTTTGGGATTCTTTCTCCCCCCACACCACTGCATGCATGTGCTCTCTCTCAAAATAAATACTAAAAAAAAAGTTATTCCCTACTAACATATATTCTTTAATTTTTATAATTTTACTGGTGGCAAAATTTATGGCAATATTAATATTACTGAAAAACTTTTCATTTCAGCCATTTGGTTAAGCAAATCCTTAAGATCCTCTCCAGATATGGCCCTCCCTCCCATACCTTGCCCTATGCCTCTCTACCATTTTGCTGTTTCTGAATTGTATTCTTTTTAAATTTACATCCAAGTTGTTTAGCATATAGTGCAACGATGATTTCAGGAGTAGATTCTTTAATGCCCCTTACCCATTTAGCCTGTCCCCCCTCCCACAATCCCTCCAGTAACCCTCTGTTTGTTCTCCATATTTAAGAGTCTCTTATGTTTTGTTCCCCTTCCTGTTTTTATATTATTTTTGCTTCCCTTCCCTTTTGTTCCTCTGTGTCTTTAAGTCCTCATATGAGTGAAGTAATGATATTTGTCTTTCTCTGACTAATTTTGCCTAACATAATACCCTCTAGTTCCATCCACGTAGTTGCAAATGGCAAGATTTCATTCTTTTTGATTGCCGAGTAATACTCCATTGTGTGTGTGTGTGTGTGTGTGTGTGTGTGCGCGCACACACACACACACTATATATATATATATATATATATATATATATATATATATACACACTATATATACACACTATATATATATACACACACCACATCTTTATCCATTCATCCATCGATGGACATTTGGGCTCTTTCCATACTTTGGCTATTGCTGATAGTGCTGCTATAAACATTGGGTGCCCCTTCGAAACAGCATACCTGTATCCCTTGGATAAATACCTAGCAGTGCAATCACTGGGTCATAGGGTAGTTCTATTTTAATTTTTTGAGGAACCTCCATACTGTTTTCCAGAGTGGCTGCACCAGCTTGCATTCCCACCAGCAGTGCAAAAGAGATCCTCTTTCTCTGCATCCTCGCCAACATCTGTTTTTGCCTGAGTTGTTAATGTGAGCCATTCTGACAGGTGTGAGGTGGTATCTCATTGTGGTTTTGATTTGTATTTCCTGGGTGATGAGTGATGTTGAGCATTTTTTCATGTGTCAGTTGGCCATCTGGATGTCTTCTTTGGAGAAGTGTCTATTCATGTCTTGTGCCCATTTCTTCACTGGATTATTTGTTTTTTGGGTGTTAAGTTTGATAAGCTCTCTACAGATATTGGATGTTAACCTTTTATCTGATATGTCGTTTGCAAATATCTTCTCCCATTCTGTCAGTTGCCTTTTAGTTTTGCTGGTTGTTTCCTTCGCTGTGAAGAAGGTTTTTATTTTGATGAGGTCCCAGTAGTTCATTTTTGCTTTTGTTTCCCTTGCCTCCGGAGACATGTTGAGTAAGAAGCTGCTGTGACCGAGGTCAAAGAGGTTTTTGCCTGCTTTCTCCTCGAGGATGTTGATGGCTTCCTGTCTTAGGTTTAGGTCTTTCACCTATTTTGAGTTTACTTTTGTGTATGGTGTAAGAAAGTGGTCCAGGTTCATTTTTCTGCATGTCGCTGTCCAGTTTTCCCAGCACCATTTGCTGAAGAGACAGTCTTTATTCCATTGGATATTCTTTCCTGCTTTGTCAAAGATTAGTTGGCCATATGTTTGTGGGTCCATTTCTGGGTTCTCTATTCTGTTCCATTGATCTGAGTGTTTTTGTGCCACACATTTTTTCTTTAAATCATTGATATTCATGTTATCAGCACCTCACAGATATTATTAATCTGAGCCAAGTAGTATACTAGAGGCTAGATTCTTTTTAGTACAACTTTTACAGTTTTCTTAGGGTAAACTGCTTTGTTCCTTTATTTGTCTCATTCCATATGTGTGTTGCTATTTTTCCCCCAAATCTACCAACATTGCTTTCAGTTGCCTATCAAAAATATTTTTCATGTGATCTAACATTAGTTCTTTAGTTTTCTTTGGAGATATGTTTCCCATAGTCCTCTATCCTCCTGTTCCTAGATGTTGCTCTCTAGTTCTGCTGCCAGATATTGTCCTATGACTTGCCTTTCACAGTTATACTTGGGACTTTGTCATGTATTTTCATGTTCTGTAATTTCTGAATATAGTATTTTTCTTTTTCTTAATTTACTCTGCAGTTCTGATGGAGCACATAGGCCAGCAGCTTCTTTTAAAAAGCTGCATAGGAGAGGGGCATCTGGGTAGCTCAGTCGGTTAAGTGTCTGAGTGTTGATTTCAGCTCAGGTCATGATCTCATGGTTTGTGAGATCGAGCTCTGCATCAGGCCCTATGATGACAGCATGGAGCCTGCTTGGGATTCTTTCTGTCTCCTCTTTCTGTCCCCCCTCCCCCCCCCCCACCATTCTCTCTCAAAAATAAATAAATAAACATTTTTAAAGTTCTAAAATGAAAAGCTACATAGGAGATAATTTTGTCTTTTCCTGCCAATCTATAATTGTGTTGACTTAATCTTCACACTAGCTTGGTTTTTAATCTTGCTTGGTATATAATCTTCACTTTAGCTTTGACTGGGTATAGAATTCAAGGCCAGAATTCATTTTCCTTTGTAATATTAAAGGAGTCACTTTTTTTTCTTACTTCAAGTGGTGCTTTTTAAAAGTCCACTCTGGGGCACCTGAGTGGCTCAGTCGGTTAAGCATCCAACTTCGGCTCAGGTCACAATCTCATGGCTCGTGAGTTCGAGCCCCGCGTCGGGCTCTCTGCTGACAGCTTGGAGCCTGGAGCCCACTTTGGATTCTGTGTCTCTCTCTGTCTGCCCTTCTGCTGCTTGTACTCTGCCTCTTGCATTGTCTCAAAAATAAATAAACATTAAAAAATTTTTTTTAAAGTCCACTGTGATTTTGATTCCTCAAAATTTTTTTTATAATCCATATTTTCTTCCTGGAAGTTTTGGAAAATTCTGGTTTTTTTTCTTCCTGGAAATTTTAGAAAGTTCTTTTTTTCCCTGATTCTGAAACTTTAAAGTGTTTTAAAATTCATCACACAGTTCCTTATTTGAGGTCTTAAAAGGAAAATATGGAAAGAGAAGGAATTCACATTTACGTACATTTCACTATAGCCAGGCATCAAGCATTGAGCTGTATTTTTGCTATTTCATGTCATTGGAAAATTTTACTTGTACGTTCCTAGATATATTCCTCTGTATACAAGACATATGTTTTCTACTGATCTAATAGAGTTCTGGCCCCTTCAATTTGATTAACAATCTCTGTTCCTTTTTGTAGAGCCCTCTACCACCATCCCTACTACCATCTTTTTCTTATCTTCTTCTACTGTGAAAGCGTGTTTGTTGTTTCAGGGATCAATGATGTTCAGGGATGTTTCTATAAACTTCTCTCAGGAGGAATGGGAATGCCTGGACTCTGGTCAGATGAATTTATACAAAGAAGTGATGTTGGAGAATTTCAGCAACCTGGTTTCAGTGGGTAAGGATAACTATCCCCCAAAATTCAGAGTCTGTCCTCAGGAATGTCTCCTTTCTCCATTGTGAATTATTTGTTTCAAGTAGCCAGCTAAATTTCTGCTCCCTGTTCCTTAAGGAATGGTTTGAGTTGGAATGGAATAGAAGAATTGGAAATGAGCAGCTCCAGTGGGCTGAAGCTTCACCTTCATCTTTTTTCGGTCCTTCCTACAGTGGCATCTCTTTCTTCTCACCAAGGGACTGGATCTGATTTCTGGGACACCCACAGCATAACCATGTCCCATGTCTTTTCTTGTGATCAGGACTTTCCAATTCTAAGCCAGCTGTGATTTCCTTATTGGAACAAGGAAAAGAGCCCTGGATGGTTGAAAGAGAGCTGACGAGAGGCCTTTGTTCAGGTGAATGAGATGTAGGGTAATGATTTTATCCATGTTTTAATTGGGTTGTTTGCCTTTTTATTATTGAGTTTTCTGTTAATTATATATTCTAAATACAGGTCTCTTAACAGTATATGATTTGTGACTATTTTCCCCCATTTAGTGAGTGTGTTTTCACCCTCTTGATTTTGTCCTTTGAAGCACAAAAGTTTTTAATTTTGACAAAATGCAGTTTATTTTATTTTTTTTCTTTGGTTGCATATGGTCTTGGTGTGAACTCCTTTAAGAGCCTTCACAGTTAAGTTTATTAATACCTTCTGGAAATAGGAAAGTATTTAAAACTTATTTTTTTTGTCAGGTAAAAGTTTTTATGTCAGTTATATCTCAAAAAATGTTATAGGAAAAAACAACAAAAAAGTTATAGATACGACTTTAGTTTTACAATTTAGCCACAAGATACATTAATGAAGAACTAAAGAACTCACAAATCGGGGTTTTTTTTAATTTTTTAAAGTTTATTTATTTATTTTGAGAGAAAGATAGTGAGCCGGGGAGAGGCAGAGAAAGAGGGAGAGAGAGAAAATCCTAAGCAGGCTCTGCACCGTCAGCACGGAGTCTGATGTAGGACTTGATCTTACAAAGTGTGAGATCATGACCTGAACTGAAACCAAGAGTCGAACGTTTAACTGACTGAGCCACCCAGCCACCACCCCCCCCCCCAAGATTTTTTTTCCTTTCTAGGAGGCACAAGATATTACAAACAGACTCAAAGGGAAGATAACAATCCAGATCTTCTGTCATCTCAACAGAGAATGAAGGGATCCCCAGATAACTGAAACAGATGTCCATTATCCATATAGATACCACCATAATATCAGATTCCTAATCACTATAATGTACCAGCTTCACACAAACCAGAACCAAACTGGATTTGGCCCCAAAAAAAGCCCAGGACACACTAAGGAGGGTGTAGTGGAGAGAAAGTGAATGAAAGTAGAATTTTATTGCTGCTTGGGATTTACTGAGACAGCCAAGAAAGGAAGACTGCTGGGACTTAACCTATGAGGAATACTTCTCAAGTCACATGTTTTATTGCATCCTGCGGTTAAGTCCATTTGGACATCTCAGTGGGATCTTCAAAATTTTAAGAGAATAACATTTTCTTTTTTATTTTTATGTTTATTTATTTATTTTGAGAGAGAACACACACCTGCATGAGCAGAGAAAGGGCAGAAAGAGAGAGAGAATGAACCCAAGCAGGCTCTACACTGTCAGCATGGAGCCTGACCCAAGGTTCAACTCCACAGACTGTGAGATCATGACCTGAGCCAATACCAAGAGTCAGACTCTCAACTGAGAACCACCCAGGTGCCTCCAGAGTATAACATTTTCAAAACTTTTCAAAAATATAACTTTTCAGGGCATCTAGGTGACTCAGTCGGTTAAGTATCTGACTTGGTATTGGCTCAGGTCATGATCTCACAGTTGTCAGATTGAGTTCCACATTGGGCTCCAGGCTGAGTGTGGAACCTGCTTGGGATTCTCTCTCTCCCTCTGCCTCTGCCCTTACCCTGCTTACACATGCGTGTATGCGCTCTCTCCCTCTCCCCGTCTCTCTCTCAAATAAATAAACTGAAAAAAAAAGTTATAACTTTTCAGAAGTTTAATATGACTCTTTCATAAATATATGATAAACACATTTGAAGGATTTATTTAGTTCATTATTTGGGAGAAATGGAGTTCATATTGTCATGGAAAGAAAGAATGCAGGAATAACATCACTAACTGGGATATAAAAACTAGTTATTGTCCTACAGGATAATCTGTAACCTTCAGGCTGTCTTTTAACCAAACACATCATTTGCAATCTGTTGTTCCTAGCAATTTTTTGTTTTTTGTTCAGTTACTTTCTAAATTTTTAAAACACGCTGTATTGCTATTGTGAGCGTGTACAATTTTCTAATTAGTATTGTTGGTGCAGAGAAATACTATTAGTTTTTCTTTAACATGTGAAAATGAATTTAATTTTGTTAGTTATCAGGGAAATGCAAATTAAAACTGCAGTAGGATACCATTATGACACCTGCAACATGGACAAACATTTAAGTCTGAAGATGAATAGATGAGAATGTGGAGCAGTATGCAGCCTCAAGCTGCTTGTAGGATATAAATTTTTCAACTGCTTTCCCCACCCCTTTCTTCTTAAATTTTATTGTGATAAGATCACTTAACATGAGATCTACCCTCTTAACAGATTTTTAAGTGTATAGTATAGTATTGTTAACTATAGGCACAGCATTATATAGTAGATCTCTAGAACTTATTTGCCTTGCATCGTTAAAACTTTATATTTGTTGATTAACAACTGCTCATTTCCCTCTCAGCCCAGCCCCTGGCAACCACCATTCTACTCTTTGCTTCTATGAGTTTTGCTCTTTTTAGATACCTCATATAAGTCAAATAATGCAGTATTTGTCCTGTGACTGCCTTATTTCATGTAGCATAGTGTCTTCAGGGTTCATCCATGTTGTCACATATGGCAAGATTTCCTTCTTTTTAAGGCTGAATAATATTCCATTGTACATATATGCCACATTTTCTTTATCCACTCATCTATCTATGGATTTAGGTTGTTTTCATCTTGACTATTATGAGTAGTGCTGCAATGAACACATGAGTGCTAATATCTCTTCAAGATCTTGATTTCAATTCTTTTGGATAAATACCCAGAAGTGGGATTGATGGATCATATAATAGTTCTATTTTTAATTTTTTGAAGAACCTCCATACTGTTTTCCATAGTGGCTACACCATTTTGCATTCCCACCAGTAGTGTACAAGAGTTCCAATTTCTTAGCATCTTCACCAACAGTTACTTGCCCCCCCTTTTTTTTTTAATGACAGCTGTCCTAACCGTAATAGGTAATGTTTCATCATGGTTTTGATTTATTTTTCTGTAATGATTAGCGATATTGAGCATCTTTCATTCACTTCTTGGCTATTTGTATGGTTTCTTTGGAGAAACTTCTATTCACGTTCTTATTTATTTACTTACTTAATTTTTAAAGTTTATTTATCTTGAGAGAGAGAAAGTGAGCAAGTCAGGGGTGGGCAGAGAGGGAGATAGGGAATCCCAGGCAGGCTCTGCACTGTCAGAGCATAGCCAAATGCACGGCTCGAACTCATGAACCATGAGATCATGACCTGAGCTGAAATTGGATGCTTAGCCAACTGAGCCACCCAGGCACCCTACTAATTTTTTAAATTAGGTTATTAGGTTTTATTCCTACCTATTTTAGACATTAACCCCTTATCATATATATGGTTGGCAAATGTTTTCTCCCATTCCATAGATTGTCTTTTCATTCTGTTGATTCTTTGCTATGTGTAAGATTTTAAATTTGATGTAGTCCTAGTCCTGTATGTCTATTTTTGCTTTTGTTACCTGTGCTTTTGATGCCATATTCGGAAATCATCACTAAGACCGGTGTCATGAAACTTTTCCCCTATGTGTTCTTGTAGAAGTTTTACAATGTCAGGTCTTATATTTAAGTCTTTAATACATTTTGAGTTGATTTTTCTGTATGATATAAGGTAAGAGTCCAATTTCTTTTTTTTGCATGTGGATGTTCCATTTTCCCATCATCATTCTTTTTAAGCTTATTTTGAGAGAGACAGAGTATAAGTGGGAGAGAGGCAGAGAGAGAGGGAGACAGAGAATCCCAAGCAGGCTCCACACTGTCAGCACAGAGCTGGACATGGGGCTCAAACTCATGAAACCTTGAGATCATGACCTGAGCCAAAACCAAGAGTCATATGCTTAACTGACTGAGCCAGCAGGTGCTTCTCCCATCATCATTTTTTAAGACTTACCCTTCTCTGTTATGTAGTCTTGCACGTTTGTTATATATTAATTGTGTATATGTGAATTTATTCTGTTCTTTTGGCTATGTGAATGTCTTTGTGCCGGTACCGTACTGTTTTAACTGCTGCAGCTTTATAATCTATTTTGGAATCAGGAAATGTGTTGCCTCCAGCTTTGTTGTACTGTCTAAAGATTATTTTGGCTCATTGAATTGTTTGTTCTATTACTATAGAAAATGCCATTGGGATTTTTACAGGGATTGCATTGAATCTGTAGATAATTTGGGGAGTATGGACATTTTTACAGTATTTTCCCAATCCATGAACACAGAATATCTTAACATTTATCTTGTGTATCTTTAATTTCTTCCATCAGTGTTTCACAGTTTTCAATGTACAAGTCTCTCACCTCCTTAGTTAAGTGTGTTCCTAAGTATATTAGTCCTTTTAATCCATTATAAATAGTATTGTTTTTCTAATTTCCTTTTCAGAATATTGTTAGTGTAAAGAAACACAGCTCATTTTTCCTGCAACTCATTTCCTGCAACTGCAAACTGAAAACCTAATTTGTTTATTAATTCTAACAGTTTTTATGTGGAGTCTTCATAGAGTTTTCTATATGCCGGATATAGAAGTGGCAAGAGTGGGCATCTTTGCCTTCATGATCTTAGAGGAAAAGCATTCAGTTTTTCATCATTGAATATAATATTAGGTGTGTACTTTTTATATATGGTCTTCATTATGTTGAGGTAATATCCTTCTAGTAGTTTGCTGAGAGTTTTTTAATGAAAGGGTGTTGAATTTTATCAAATTAGTTTTCTGCATCTGTTGAGATGATCATTTGATTTTTATCCTTCAGTCTCAGGTATCACATTAATTGATTTTTGTATGTTGGATCATCTTTACATCCCAGGAATAAATTCCACTTGGTCATGGTGTATGATCCTTTTAATGTGCTGTTGAATTCGGTTTACTAGTATTTTCTTGAGAATTTTTGCATCAATATTCATTAGGAATTGGCCTGTCATTTTCTTTTTTTAATGGTTTCTATGTCTGGCTTTGGCATGAGGGTAATGCTGGCTTCATAAAATGAATGTTTTTCTTTTTCCTCTTTATTTAAAAAAATATATTTTTTAATGTTTATTTTTGAGAGAGACAGAGTGCGAGCAGGGGAGGGGCAGAGAGAGAGAGGGAGACACAATCCAAAGCAGGCTCCAGGCTCTGTCAGCACAGAGCCCATTGTGAGGCTCAAATTCTCAAGCTGTGAGATCATGACCTGAGCCAAAGTTGGAGGCTTAACCAACCGAGCCATGCAGGCACCCCCATAAAATGAGTTTTGAGCCTAGTGGCTCACTTGGTTGAGCATCTGACTCTTGATTTCAGGTCAAGTCATGATCTCAGGGTCATGGGAGCGAGCCCCAGAGTGGAGCTTGCTTGGGATTCTGCCTCTCTCCCTCTGCCCCTCCGCTACGTGTGTGCACACGTGCACTTTCTCTTTCTCTCAAAAACAAAAATAGTTTGGAAGTGTTCCCTGCTTTTCAGTTTTTTTGTAGGAGTTTTAGGATTGGTACCTCTCCCCCACTCCCTAGGTTGACATTATTATTATTTAAATGTTTGGTAGACTTCACCAATGAAGCCATCTGGTCCTGGGCTTTTCTTTGTTGAGAGAATTTTTTTTGAGAGAGAGAGGAAAGAGAGAGAGTGTGTGCTGCATGCACGAGCAGGGGAGGGGCAGAGGGAGAGGGAGAAAGAGAATCTCAAGCAGGCTCCAGGCTCAGCATGGATCCCAACTTGGGGCTGGATCTCACCACCGTGAGACATGACCTGAGCTGGAATCAAGAGTTGGACGCTTAACTGACTGAGCCACCCAGGTGCCCTGAAAGTTTTTTTTATTGTGAGCCAATGTTCTTACTAGTTATGGGTATATTCAGACTTGCTGTATCTTCATGATTCAGTCATGGTAGATTGTATGTATCTAGGAATTTATCCATTTTTTTCCAGGTTATCCAGTTTCATGGTATATAATTATTCATAGTAGCCTCTTATGGACCCTTTTATTTCTGTAACATTAGTTATAGTGTTTCCTTTTTCATTTCTGATTTTATTTATTTGAGACTCCTCTTTTTTCTTCGTCTAAAAGTTTATCAATTTTATTTATTTATTTCAATAAACCAACTATTTCATTGGTCTTTCTTGTTTTTCTATTCTATTTCATTTATATCCACTAATCTTTATCATTTTCTTCCTTCTGCCAACTTTGGGTTTAGTTTGTTCCTTGAGGCATAAATTAGGTCATATATTTGTGATCTTATTTTTGAATGTAGGACTATACTCTTCCCTCTTCATTACTACTTTTTCTTCATCTTGTTTTTGTCTCTCAAGATATTTTCTAATTTCTCTATTTCTTGTTGACCTATCGCTTGTTCAGAAGTGTTGTTTAATTTCTACATATTTGTGGATTTTCCAGTTTTCATTCTGCTGTTGATTTCTAATTTCATTGACCATAGTCAGAAAAGATACTTGGTGTGATTTTAGTCTTCTTAAATTTCATCCAGGTCCCCCTGCCTTTGAAGTTTTTATTTATTTTAATCTCTACACATAACATGGGACTCCAACTCATGACCCTGAGATCAAGAGTCATACGCTCTTCCAACTGAGCCAGCCAGGTGCCCCTTTTGCCTTTGACTATTTAAAAAAAATTTTTTTTTTTAACGTTTATTTATTTTTGAGACAGAGAGAGACAGAACATGAACGGGGAAGGGGCAGAGAGAGAGGGAGACACAGAATCGGAAGCAGGCTCCAGGCTCTGAGCCATCAGCCCAGAGCCTGACACGGGGCTCGAACTCACGGACCACAAGATCATGACCTGAGCTGAAGTTGGATGCTTAACCGACTGAGCCACCCAGGCGCCCCTGCCTTTGACTATTGACAAAGACATTATAATGATGTCTCAGTGTGACATAATGTGTCTCAGTATGGATTTCTTTTGGAATACTTTGACTTCCTGAGTCTGCATGTCTGTTTCCTTCCCCAGATTTGGGAAGTTTTCATCCATTACTAATTTGAGTAAGTTTTCTTGTTCTTACTCACTTCTGCCTCTAGAATTCCCATAATGTGTATATTAGACCATTCCTTGGTGTTTCATAAGAACCTTAAGCTTTCTTTACTCTTTTCTATTCTCTTTTCTTTCTGCTCCTTTGATTGGATAATTTCAAAAAAATGTGTCTTTGAGTTCACTGATTCTTCTGCTTGCTCTAGTCTGTTGTTGACTACATCTATTAAAATTTTCAGTTCAGTTTTTACATTCTTCAGCTCCAGGATTTTCTTATTATTTCTCATATTTTGTCTCATTGGAATTCTCACTTTCATCATACATTGTTCTCCTGAGCTCATTGATCATTTTTATGACGTTTATTTAAAATTCCCTGTCAGGTAATTCCTCTACTTATATTTCATTAGGGTAATTTTCTGGAGCTTTGTTTCTTTGTTTGGATTGTGTTTCCCTGTTTCTTCATTTTCCTTGATTCTTTGTGTTGATATCTACATGTTAAAAAAAAATGCCACTTGCCCCATTTATTATGTATTAGCCTCACACAAGAGAAGACCTTCACCAGTCAGAGCTTCTGTCAGCCCCTCAAACTTTTATGCTAATCCAAACCACTGTCCTTATTAGCGACCCCCAGGTGTCTAGAGTATGCCAGGTCCCATCAGTGCTCTGAAACAAGCACCAATTCCTCATATAGCATCTAAAGAAATTAGAACATTGGATGTGTGGTCCAGTTTCTTTCCCTCTCCAGAGAAAATGTGGGAGCTGGAATGTTTTGCCTGCTAGCTTTGCTCTGGAATGGGGGGAAGGGCTATGGCAAATGTTTACATGCAGGTGTTACATGCAAAGATGGTTCAAATCCCCATCTTTGTTCTCAATGGCTCCCAGGTGTCTAGAATATGCCCGGTTCCATCAGCTCCAAGACAGAAGCCAGGCCCTAAGTAATCCCCCGAAATTTGGAACATTTGAAAACTGGGAGCTTTGTTTTTTCTCCCACTCGCTATGTACTAAAGTAGGAGAAGAGCTGTGGTGCTTCCATGCTAGTTCAAATTGCCCCTTTGTTTTCTGTAGTCCCAGGGGCCCACTGTTTGCCAGGTCCCATCTGCACTCTGAGATAGAGATAGGTGAGATTGAAGTCAGTACCTTGGGTAGCTCCCAGAGAAGTTAGAAAATTGTTGCATTGTCCAGCTCATCTTCAAGGAGATGGTGGGAGCTAAAGTTTTCTATCCATTCGTTCTGCACTAGGCCAGGAGGAGGAGCTATGATAAGTTTGTATACTAGTTCAAACTACCTTCTTAATTCTTGGTGGCTCTCAGACATCTTGAATCTGCCGGGTTCCATCAGCACTCCAAGACTGGTGAGATAGAAGCCAGTACCTTAGTCAAACCCTAGAAAAGTTGGAATGTTTGACACACAGTCCACCTCTTACCTTCCCCAGGGAGAAGCTGAGAGCTGAAGTTTCTCTCCCATTCACTCTGTATTGAGCAGGGAAAGGAGCTGTGGTGAGTGCCTGCATACTAGTTCAAACCAGTGCTTTTGTTCTCTGTAGTCCTCAGGAGTCTAGGGTATAACAGGTCTAATCAAGGCTCCAGAATGGTCAGTTAGGCATCACTTAGAAAAGTTGAGTCATTGACTGCATTCCAACTTTTTTTTGTATTCAGGGAGAAGTTGGAAGCTGGAGGTTTCCTCCCAGTTTTATGGCGCTATGCCAGTACGGGGATCATGGTGAGAGAGGGTTTCTCCAGCTTTCCTACTAGTTTTAATATGTCTGGCTTCACACTTGCCTAGTATGTAGGATTCTCTTAGTTTCTTGATTTCTCACGAAGGGAACTTATCTATGTATTGGTATTGAGTTGATGTGTTTATTATGGGGGTCAGGAGAACCTAGCACTTATTATTCCATCATCTTGCTGATGTTACTCAAAATACTATTGATTTTTATAAGTTGATCTTTAATGTCTGGCAGTTTTTTATTCTCTTGATTTTTCTAGTTACATCATCATCATATTAAGGTTTTTCTAGTTAGATCATCATATTATTAGATTTATCACTTCTAATCCTCATACTTATTATTTCTTTGCTTATAATAATAGCTGGGACTGCCTTAATTGGTAACATTGGTAGTGGTAACATTTCTTTTTCCTGATCTAATGGGACCATATCTGAAGTTTCTTCAGGGGTGCCTGGGTGGCCCAGTTGGTTGAGCGTCCAACTTTGGCTCAGGTCATGATCTCGTGGTTTGTGGGTTTGAGCCCCACATTGGGCTCTGTGCTGACAGCTCAGAGCCTGGAGCCTGCTTCAAGTTCTGTGTCTCCCTCTCTCTTTCATAACTTTTACCAAGTTACAGCTATTACTTTGCAGGGCTGATTTGCTCAGAGTTATCATAAATAGGTCTTGGCCACATCCTATACTTTTTCTGTATCTGTCAAAGATGATCATGGTAGTTTGTAGTCTTATTTCAACAACAGTTGTACCCTCTGTTGTATGGCCATTTTGACCTGTGAGTCCATGTTCCCAAGAGATTATCAATCACCTTGTCTGGCAGTGTGCCTGGGGTAGGGCCAAGAGGTAGACCCAGGTCTGTGTCCCTCTAGGTAGATATAAGAAGTGGGCGGAGATAAGCTCAGGATGATGAGCCCTAAGACCTAAGGGTTCACTGGTGATAACTTTTATTTGCTACTGCTCCTGTAGGTAATTCTTCTTATCAGGGTTTGATCTTTCAACATTTACAAAGCAGCAGCATCTACGGAAGAGTATGTTTTCCCTTTTGTAATCCACCAGCTCTTGGGTTTTTTTCTTTAAGGTTTTTTTTTGTTAACATTTATTCATTATTGAGAGAGAGAGAGAGAGAGAGCACAAGCATGGGAGGGGCAGAAAGAGGGGGAGACACAGAATCTGAAGCAGGCTTCAGGCTCTGAGCTGTCAGCGCAGAGCCCAACACGGGGCTTGAACCCACAAGCAGTGAGACCATGACCTGAGCTGAAGTTGGACTCCCAACTGACTGAGCCACCCAGGTGCCCTGCTCTTGGGGTTTTAATAGCTTAGGAGGTAGAGGAGCATATGCCTGAGAGCAGGTGATCAGCCATATTCTTCTATCCACAGGTTTTTTTCTTTGCCATTAGGTTATCCTACTTATTCAGCAACTTGAGCAGAGTTGCCATCAATTCCTGTGGTAAAGACATAGGCTGCCGTGGTCCCAAGGAAGTTCAGGGAAAGGCTAAATCAGAGTTTAAAGACTTTACTACCAGGCTAGCCTCTCCTTGCCTCCTGTTACCATCTATCTAGGCAAGTAGCTCCATCCTCAAACACACACAAGTTTGTATAAGTCTTCAGTCTCCCTAAGATATTTCATAATTTGCCTCAGTTCCACAAAACCAAATTCTCTGTAATTTCTCCAAGGTCAATTGAGAAAGGAAGCCAGAATTTTGTGCACAGAATTTAGAGAGGAATTTGGGGGTTTTTAAAAATACTTTTTCATGATTATATTTTTGATTTCTAAGAACTTTGTGTGTATATGTTAGTGTTCCTTTGTGTTCCTTTGTTTGGCATCTTATGCCTGTTTAATTCTCTTATTTCTCTGAGGTTATTCATTATATGTTTTGACCTTTTCTTCTGTTCCTTGCATTGATTGTTCCCTCACAGATACTTTGTTCTGTTTTAGGCTCCTTTTCATGTTGAAAAACATTTCTCAAATGTCTTATAAACAATGGCTTACTGCTCATTTTTAAGTATGACATACTGAAAAGATGATTGGAACTTCTGTGTAGTAGGGATTGGGTCTTGTTTACTTTAGGATGATCTGGTTGGGTTAATATACTGAGGACTGCCCACTTTTGGTAATATGGTCTTTTCCCTTGTGCATAATTTTCCCATCAGAAGGGACTTTTACTTTCATTACTAATTGAGGGAGTTATGAGCCTATTATTGGCATTCTGAGAGTGAAATTGGGATGAAATGAACAGGATTATTTCAGTATTGTGGCTTTCACAAATTCTCTGATATCAAATGGCTGTCTTACACTTCAATTAAATTCTGACACTACCTGGAATTAACATCAGATTCCACAGGTTAAAGGGCAAGGTACCCAACAAGATTGCCCTTAGTTCAGACACCAGTTGCAACTGGGATCCCCAGGCTACCCATACTTCTGCCTGGCTGACTGTAAATTTAGAGTTTCATACAACTCCTCAGGTTTGATAATTCACTAGAACAACTCATAAATTCATGAAAAGCACTGTACTTACGATTACCATTTTATATAAAAGAGACAGTGAACAGCCAGCTGAAAAGGTACATAGGGCAAATTCTAGGAGGTACCAAGCATAGGAAATTCTGTGCCCATGTAGTCAAGGTATGCCACCTTCCTTGTACATCATACAGTCTAGGAAGCTTCCCTTAATCCTTGCTCTGAGTTTTTATTGGGGTTTGATTATGTGGTCATGAGTGGTCAAGACTAGTTTCAGTGAATCCCCAATATATCAGGCTCTATCACCTGCCTACCATTCTTGCCTATATCATTCGGCACCTTAGACTTCCTGTAGGCTATACCCTAATGTGAATTTGCAACAGCACACCCTTTGCACAGTCTCTGACTGCACCTCCACCCATTTATACATTTCAACACATTTGTTCCTCAAGTCTTTTTTTTTAATTGTTTATTTTTCAAAGAGAGAGCATGAGTGGGGGAGGGATAGAGAGAGAGGGAGACAGAGGATCCGAAGCAGGCTTGGTGCTGAGAGCAGCAAGGCCTGATGTGGGGCTTGAACTCATGAACCGTGAGATCATGACTTGAGCCAAAGTCGGATGCTTAACTGATTGAGCCACCGAGGTGCCCTTCTCAGTAATCTTTTTATTCAGGACAGACAACTGTCCACAAATTACAAGACATATAGTATGATGTTGTGTGTAAGGGATATATGCTTATGAGCATGTATATATGCTTAGAATCACTGTATATAATAGAGGGTGGCCCTGAACAGGGTGTATTTACAGAAGTTTCAAGTGATTCTGATTCACATCAGTATTTCAAGATAGAGATTATTTATTTCCCTAATCACCCTCTTGAATTTCCTGTTGGCTCTCCTCAATGTCCATGCTTTCGTTATCAGTTTTAAAAATTGCTTAGCTGTATTTGAGAGTTGTTTAAGCATTTACTTTCCTAGATATTATTTTTACCTTAATCTTTTTTTGAAGTTTTAATCTTTTCCAAGATAGGATAAATGAACATACACATTTTGATTTTCTTTCAGATCTGGAATCCATGTGTGAGACCAAGATATTATCTCTAAAGAAGAGACATTTTAGTCAAGTAATATTTACCCATGAAGACATGCCCACTTTTATTCAGCCCACATTCCTCACTCCACATCAAAAAACTGTTAATGAAGAGAAACCCTGTGAATGTAAGATATGTGGAAAGGCCTTTAATCAGAACTCACAATTTATTCAACATCAGAGAACTCATTCTGCTGAAAAAAACTACAAATGTAAAGAGTGTGGGAAGTCCTTTAGTCGTGGCTCGCTTGTTACTCGACATCAGAGGATTCATACTGGTGAAAAACCCTATGAATGTAAGGAATGTGGCAAGGCTTTTAGTTGTAGTTCATATTTTTCTCAACATCAGAGGATTCACACTGGTGAGAAACCCTATGAATGTAAGGAATGTGGAAAAGCCTTTAATTATTGCTCAAACCTCAACGATCATCAGAGAATTCACACTGGTGAGAAACCCTATGAATGTAAAGTATGTGGAAAAGCCTTTACTAAGAGTTCACAGCTCTTTCCACATCTGAGAATTCATACTGGTGAGAAACCTTATGAATGTAAAGAATGTGGGAAAGCCTTTACTCAACACTCAAGGCTTATTCAACATCAGAGAATACATACTGGTGAGAAACCTTATGAATGTAAGGAATGTGGGAAGGCCTTTAGTAGTGCCTCAACACTTACTAACCATCACAGAATTCATGCAGGCAAGAAACTCTATGAATGTAAGGAATGTGGAAAGGCCTTTATTCAGAGCTCAGAACTTATTCAACATCAGAGAATCCATACAGATGAAAAACCTTATGAATGTAATGAATGTGGGAAGGCCTTTAATAAAGGTTCAAACCTTACTAGACATCAAAGAATTCACACTGGTGAGAAACCCTTTGACTGTAAGGAATGTGGAAAGGCCTTTGGTAGTCGTTCTGACCTTATTCGCCATGAAGGAATTCATACTGGGTGAAAGATAAGCTCTGTTCATAATCTTTATAATAAGATCTTAAAAATAGGTAATGGAAAAAAAAATAAAGCAGTGTAGTAGTTTTTTGAGCTACTATAACAATATCAAGTACCTCAAAATTGGGTGACTTAAAACAACATAAATGTATTCTCTCACAGTTTTGAAGCTTTGAAATCCAAAATTAAAGTTGTTGGTAAGGTTGGTTCCTTCTGAGGACTTTGAAGAAGAATCTGTTCCATGTCCCTCTCCTGCCTTCTGATAACAACAATCTTTGTTTGACATGCCTTGTTGTGTAATGCATCACTCCAGTCTCTGCCTCCATCTTCACATTGCATTCTCCCTATGTATATTGGTCTCTGTCTTGTTTAAGAGGAGACTCATACAGGACATGAGTCCTATTGGATTAGGGCACACCCCGATGACCTTATCTTAACTGATTACATCTGCAAAGACCTTATTTCCATGTAGGATCACATTCACAAGTGCCAGGGGTTAGGGCTTCAACATAGTTTAACCCATAACACTGTTAACATTGTTTTTCTAACATATTTGTAATTTTCTTTTATACATAACTTGTTAAATGTATTCTAAAATGTAAATTCAAGGTTTAAATTATACCTGCCTTCCCTCCAAAAAAGATTCTGTCCCAAACTACTTCTTAAATAATTCTTTCCTCCCCATTGTTTTATTCTGCTTCTTGGTTATACATTTGTGTTTATATTGGCTTCATTTTAGAGCCATCTTTTCTATTGCTCTGACCTATAGATCTGGTACTACCAATACTACACTGTAAGTCCTGTTAATAGGCTATCTTTTAATTCCTGGCAAAATTATAACTTTGTTTTTGAAGGCAGCTCTGTTCTTTCTCCCTTTGGTAACACTCATATTTTCATGTTGTAAAAAACACACAAAGGAAATAAATAGATTATCTGTAAGCCTTCCAAACAGAAATTACTACTTTCATATTATTACAACATATCCTTCCAGGCTTTCTTAGTGTAATCTGATGTGCATGCCGTACCATAACCTGCTTCTATCATGCTACTGTTTCAGTAAGTATAAATATTTATTTATCATTATTTTTAATGGTATCATAATCTTTTCTATGGTAGATTATCATTTTGCTAAATACTACTGACATACTTAATGGTGCTCACTGAAATTTTACAGTTATAAAAATTGCCTTTTAAATACAAATTTAGTGCTATCTTATTTTGTTTTGTTTTCTTTAAAAACATTACGTTTCAGTATCAAAATAACTGATCAGTATTTCTCCTTGTAAACCATATCCCTCATTGTAACCACTGATACCAATTTGTCTTTTAATCTTCCAGACCTTTTTTTAAAAACTATATTTGTTTATAAATATGTGCACACACAACCAAATACCTAAATATTTCAATACTTGTAGAAAAGTTAGTGCTGCTTTGTAATTTTATATGTGTGTGAATATACATACACATATACACACACACTAATGTGCGTGTTGGATTGCTGCAAGGATTAAATGAGTTAAGAAATGTAAAATGGGTGGGATTGTTACTAACATATAGTAACTATCTAGCAAATGCTATTTTAATACTAGTATCAATATCTTCACCATTATTATTATCATTTGTAGAAAGGATGTTAACCATGTAATACACCTTAATTGACATCAAAGAATTCATAATGAGAAAGACCAGTGGGTGTAATGTTTGGTGAAAAGCTTCGCACCAACATTTATTCTTTATTCAGCATGAAGTTTAAAAAGGAAAAGGGGTGCCTGGGTGGCTCAGTCAGTTGGGCATCTGACTCTTCATTTCATCTCAGGTCATGATCCCAGGGTTTTGGGGTCAGGCCCCACATCAAGTCTGAGCTGAGTATGGAGCCTGCTTAGGATTCTTTCTCTCTCTCTCTGCCCCCTCCCCTGCTTGTGCTCGCTCGCTCTCTCTCTCTCTCTCTCTCTCTCTCAAACAACAACAACAACAAAAAATAGTGGGGGTGCCTGGGTGGCTCAGTCAGTTAAGCATCTGACTCTTGGTTTAAGCTCAGATCATGATCTCACAGTTCATGGGATCTATTCTGCGTCTGTGCACTTTCAGCACAGGGCCTGCTTGGGATTCTCTTCCTCTCTGCCCCTCCCCTGCAGACTCTCTCTCAAAACAAACAAACAAACAAACAACTATTAAAAAAGGAAAAAAAATGTATAAAAGTCAAGAAAGAAAAAGAATGATTAAGACTACATTCACACCTATATTTCATGCTGCACAATAATTTTATGCCCATCAAAAACTATTTACATATTGAGAATAACAATTCATTTATCAAAAAAGCAGAGAAAACATGAAGTATTTACTCAGTCACTTTCCCTCCAAAGTAGAACATATGTAGGTCACATTCTTTTTCAAAATGGGAAAAACTAAAATATGATAGCCAACCATATCTGAATATTGATAATACCCTTCCAAGTAACATGAATCAGAAGTAAATCAATCCCTGAATATATTTAAATGAATGAGAATGAACACATTACATAGAAAAACCTGAAAGCAGCTAAATCTATATTCAAATAATATATAGCCCATAGGCATGCTGATTTTTTTTTCAAGTTTTTATTTAAATTCCAGTTAACATACACTGTAATATTAGTTTCAGGTGTAAAATTTAGTAATTCATTACTCATAACACCCAGTACTCATCACAAGTGCCCTCCTTAGTACCTATCACCCATTTATTTAATCCATCTCTCTGCCCACCTTCCCTCCAGTACCCTTAGTTTGGTTTCTATAGTTAAGAGTCTGTTTTCTGGTTTTAGGCATGCTGATGTTTAAATAGCAAGAGATTATTAATAAATGAACTAAATGTACAAGACTAAAAGCAAGAATAACAGCAAGCTACATTCAAATATAGAAAAGATACTAGTAAAAATAAAAATAATTCAAGGAAAATAAAATTATTTCTTTGACAAAAAATACATATAGACAAAAACATTGGTAATTCTGATGGGGGAAAAGAAGGACAAATGAATACATTAAATATGGACATGATTAGGAGATTATCACATTTACTAATGTCTGGAAATCTGGACAAAGTATGTGGTATTTGTAGGAAAATGTAATTTGTCAGAATTAAGAAGAGATGTAAACCCTTAATAGACTAAAATGATAAATGCAGGGGGAAAAATGTTTTAATGTAGGCAAATAGCTCCACTTAAAGAGATCACCAGGCCAGATAATTTTATTGGCAAAATCTATCAAATATTCAAGGAATTTCTAAATCAAATGAAGTAAGAAGCTTGCCATTTGTTGCTGTGAATCTTCCATATTCCTGATGTCAAAATAATTAGATCACAAAAATATAATTTAGTGTCATATAGTACTAAGAGTGTACAAATTTATTCTAGCAGTCTATTAATACAAATGTTCACCACAGTCTGAACACATTACCTGAACTCAAACCTTAGATAAAACCTTAACTATCACACTGTAAATCGGGATAGCAAATTAATCTAGACCACTGACTGTTTTTGTATGGCCTGTAAGCTAAGAATGGGTTTTACATTTTAAAGTGGTTAAAATTAAAAAAAAAAAAAAAATACATAACATGAAATTATATGAAATTGAATTTCAGTGTTCATAAATAAAGTCATTAAAACAGAACTATGTACATTCACATATTGTCTGGCTGCTTTCACACTACAAAACAATTGAGTACCTCTGATAAGACCAAGTGGTTTGCAAAGCCTATAATATTTACTATCTGGCCCATTACAGAAAAAGTTTGTCAACTCTTGCTCTAGTCATTTCCTAAAAAAAAGCATTGATTTGGTTAGCATAGTATTCTATGTTATCCAAACCCAGAAAACAAGTAGGTTTTGGGTAGGGAGGGATTCTTGAAATGCAACAAAAGATAATTCTGTGGAAATTCTGGATTTTGTATATCTAAACTCCGTAACAGGAGTGCCTGGGTGTGACTCAGTCAGTTAAGCGTCTGACTTCAGCTCAGGTCATGATCTCACAGTTTGTGAGTTCAAGCCCCACATAGGTCTCACTGCTGTCAGTGCAGAACCCACCTTGGATCCTCTGTCCCCCTCTCTTTGTCTCTCTCCCCTCATGCTTGTGCTCTTTCTCTCTCTCTCTCTCTCCAAAATAAACATTAAGAAAACATAACAATTGAGAATTTGACCAAGTCCCAGCATCATCTTTTATAAAATATTTTTATTAAAACAATGTTATATGCTATAATAAAATCAATGTGGATATAATGAGTGACTTTATGAGTTAAAATACCATGTCTGCATTTTAATTATTATAGCCTTATAATCCTACATCTCGTAATGCACAGCAGCATATCAAAACAATACACTTAGGGGAAAAAAAGACAAAACTCTCATTTAACTGGCTTATATGAGCATGATCCAAACTAATTTGAACATGAAATCCTATTTGCTCCTAATTGCTGTTATTAGCATCTTTGGGAAGTGTATACACTTGGAAAATGTTTTGGGTTTCTGTTTTTGGCAAAAATCATGAAAGGTGAAAGGGAATTTATTACAGATAAGCTAGGAATTTGGGGATGGAGTATTTTCCATCTCCCGAATATCAGGCACTACAAGATAGCACCTGGAAGCCATTAAAAATACTAAGATACCCGATAAATGTAAATACATGGATAAATATAAAAACAGTATTGTAATTTTTGTTTGCAACTCGTTTTTAAACAAAGTTTAAAGGAAAAATGCATGAAATATAAATCTGTGCTAATGGCTACATGATATATAAAGGTGTAATTTGTGTTATCAGTAATAAAGATACCACCTGTAAAAGGATAGAGTTTTTTGTCTGCAATTGAAGTTGGTATCAATTTAAAATAGGTTGTTATAACTTTAGGATATTATATGTAATCCCCATGGTATCTACAAAGACAATACCTATAAAATGCATGAAATGAAAAGGGAATCAAAACATCACTACAAAAAAATTACCAGAGGGGTGCCTGGGTGGCTCAGTCAGTTAAGCATCCGACTTCGGCTCAGATCATGATCTCGCGGTCCGTGAGGGCTGTGAGTTCAAGCCCCGCGTCGGGCTCTGTGCTGACAGCTCAGAGCCTGGAGCCTGTTTCGGATTCTGTGTCTCCCTCTTTCTCTGACCCTCCCCTGTTCATGCTCTCTTTCTCTGTCTCAAAAATAAATAAATGTTAAAAAAAAATTAAAAAAAAAATTACCAGAGCAGAAACACATTAGCAGAAACTGAAAAAACACAGTAGAAAAACATAAACTATAATGGACAAATTGCAAGAGTCTCAGTGTGAACATACCTGAGAATTAAAGATTCCAAGGGGTCCCAGTCATAGGGTAGCCCCACACTTTTATGAGTTTTAACACCAGGAGGCCAACCAAGTTCTTATAGTGAAGATTGGCAAAATCCCCATTGTGCTTTTGGCAGGAGGAAGGGAAAGTCACTATTCTGAAATACACCTAGAGCATTCATAACAAGGCATGCCCCCAATAACCTCGTGGGGTTTTATTAGCATCTAACCATGTTGAAGAGAAATGACCAACTCCAGCCCACTCTAACAATCCTGTCCCACCTACATTGGGGAAGAGGGTCTGAAAACTGGTGATGTTCACAGTCCAGTGGCATAGTTTCACCAAAGACCAAAATTACAAATTTATGTGGAGAGGCAAAATATCCAGAATAGCCAACACAGTATTGAAGGAGAAGAATAGAAGTGTAGGATTGACAATACCGAACTTCAAGACTTACAATAAAACTACAGAAACAAAAATAGTGTATTTATGAAAGAATAGACAAACAGATCAATGGAATGGATTAGAGAGCCCAGAAATAGACCCATTCAAATATACTAATCTTTGATCAAGCAGCAAAGGCAATACAATGGGGAATAGTTTTTTCAACAAATGATACTGTAACAGCTGGACATCTGCAGTCAAAAAAAAAAAAAAAAAAAAAAAAAGCTAGACCCACCTTACAGCCTTCACAAAAAATTAATTCAAAATGGATCATAGTCCTAATTGTAAAATGCAAAACTATAAAACTCCTAGAAGATAACACAAGAGAAAATACAGATGACTTTAGGTTTGGTGATGACTTTTTAATACAACACCAAAAGCATGATCCATGAAAGAAAGGATTGGTAAGCTGTACTTCATTAAAATTTTTAAAACTTCCACTCTGCAAAAGACACTTAAGAGAATGAGAAGACAAGCCATACACTAGAAGAAAATATTTGTGAAAGACCTATCTGATAATGGATTAGTATCCAAAATATACAAACAATTCTTAAAATTCAACAATAAGAAAACCCAATTTTTAAAAATGGGCAAAATTCCAGACATCACCAAAGAAAATGTACAGATGAAAAACATACAAAAAGATGCTCAATATCGTCTCCAAAGAGTTGTAAATTAGAACAATGAGATACCACTACACACTCGTGAGAATGGCTAAAATCCAAAACACTGGTAACACTAAATGCTGGCTAGGATGTAGGATAACAAGAAGTCTCATTCATTGCTAATGGGAATGCAGAATGTTTACAGCCACTTTGGAAGACAGTTTGGCACTTTCTTGTAAACTAAACATACTTTTAGCACACAATCCAGAAATCATGCCCCTTGGTGCTTACAAGTTAATTGAAACTTGCATTCACATAAATATTTGCACCTGAGGGGCGCCTGGGTGGCCCAGTCGGTTAAGCGTCTGACTTCGGCTCAGGTCATGATCTCACGGTTCTTGGGTTCAAGCCCCACGTTGGGCTCTGTGCTGACAGCTCAGAGCCTGGAACCTGTTTCAGATTCTGTGTCTCCCTCTCTTTCTCTGCCCCTCCCCCACTCGCGCTCTGTCTCAAAAATAAATAAACATTAAAAAAAAAATTTAAAAACTTGCACCTGAGATAACATTTGCAAGATGGTGGAATAGGACACCCTAGATCCTCCTTCCCTTATGGAGAACCAAATCAAATCAACAAAATAACTGTGAGAAATCCAGAAGCCAGTCAAGAGGTTCTTTCACTCCAGGCAATCACAAAACCAATGGAATAGAAGCCTGGTAGGAAGTTTGGGATACTCTGCATTCTCTCTCAACAGAGAGAGGTACATTTGATTGGAAAACCCTAACTCCCATCTCTCTGGGGATAGAAAGGAGAAGAATGTTTCTCTAAGCGACTTTGGAGGGGGGAGGGGCTACCCAAGGGACTGTCTTGCTTGTGTCCAAGTACTGACAGGGATGTAGCAACAGGTTGAGGGTATTTCTGAGAATAAAGACATCAATGTGTGCCAGTCTACAGTACCACTAATAGAAGGAGGAGCACCAGACCATGATTTACTAACCGCCCCAGATAGGCTGCAATATCGTGGACAGACACAAGGGCAAGTTCCTAGTAGAAACCAGTAAACCTATTCAAATAGATTGTACACACCAGCCCTGGAAGGATACATGCTCAGAAAAGGCTTGAGAGGTCTCCAGAATCTTTAGCCAGGCCATGTGGAAAATGTCTTGCCTGTAGGAAGGGAGACCAGAAAATCTGAGACATTTGACTGATTCTTCAGATGCTGAATCCCGACAACAAAAATAACAAAACATACCATGATAGATTTAAAGGAACCAATTAAGTCTTTAAAAAGCCCAATCTAAATAGAGATACAAACTGCCAAAGAATTCAAAATTACCATCATAAGGATGCTCGATGAATTAAAAGAGCTCAGGTATCCATTGATCGATGAATAGATAAGGAAAATGTGGCATACACATACAATAGAATATTATGCAACCTTAAGAAAGAGGGAAATCCTGACAGATGCTACAACATAGATGACCCTGAAGGACATTATGCTAAGTGAAATAAGCCATTTGCAAAATAAAAAATATTATATTTCACCCCATCAACTATCCAAGCTATTCAAAATTATAGAAATAGAAAATATATATACCTAGTCAAATATATATGTACATATATTTTTGATAGTGATATCTCAGTTTATTTCTTGGTTCAAGGTTTCAGGCCCAGCAGTTATATTGTTGGAGGATATGAACTGATAATTTAGTGAAGTATATGTAGTGATTTGGATTTGTATGTAACCAAGTAGTTATGGTTGGAAATGCAGGGCAGAAGGTCAGGATGGAAAGCTTAAAGTGGGATAGCAGAGAAGGCACTGGGGAGTGAATTGTTCTCTCCCATGGGGATCAGGGAGTTGACTACTATGAGGTGAGTGCCTCCTGGGGAAAGCAATAATTTCCATTAATTTTTAGAATGACACAAGTAGTGACCTCTACCAGATTTCCCTTTACAAATGGGACTCTAGGGGTATAAGTTTCAGCAGGGAGCAAAGAGTATATTAGGATAATGAGTTAAGCATAGAGTGAGCTCAGGACAGATAATTGGATTCCTAATATCAAGGAAGAAAAGCAATAAATGTCCTTAGGACATTGCCTTAGGAAAGGCAGTCCACAGGTGTCACTGGAATGAAGGTTTTGATGTCCTGGGCAAAGCTGTTTGCAGTGCAGGGGTAAAATCATCTTGGTCTTGGATTGGGGTGATGTCATTTAAGGTAATGTCATCTTTATGAGAAAGCTCCTGGACCAAAGTGTTGTCACCTGGGATGTGGGACTGAGGTGACCTTTCTAAGTGGGTACCCACTTGAATTGATATGAGTCTTAGCATTTGTTTTATTGAAAGTGTGGCTTTTTTGGAGGGGTTGGGCCTCTGAACTATAAACCAGTGAAAGCACCCAGACCAATAGTAATAAGACAACAGAATGTTGTGCAGCTGCACTTGACAGGTTTTTGTTTTATGGTGAGAATTTAGCTCAAATGGGTCCCACATCAGATTAGCAGCTACTTGGCCCATGAAACAATCTATGGTTAATTGATCTCCGGAGGGTTTGTGCCCTCAATCTGGCCTCCAGCACTTATTTTATATATATATATATATATATATATATATATATATATATATATATATACACACACACACACATATACATTATATATGTATGTGTGTGTGTATATATATGTATATATGTATATGTACATATATGTATATGTATATATGTATATACATATATGTATATGTATATATATACACACATATACATTATATATTATATATGTATGTGTGTATGTGTATATATATATATAATTTATTGTCAAATTGGTTTCCATACAACACCCAGTGCTCATCCCAACCCTCAGTTTGTTCTCAGTATTTAAGAGTCTCTTATGGTTTGCCTCCTTCCCTCTGTGTAACTTTTTTTCCCCCGTTCCTCTCCCCCATGGTCTTCTGTTAAGTTTCTCAGGACCCACATATGAGTGAAAGCATATGGTATCTGTCTTTCTCTGCCTGACTTATTTCAGTTCCATCCATGTTGCTACAAATGGCCAGATTTCATTCCTTCTCATTGCCAAATAGTATTCCAATGTATATATAAACCACATCTTCTTTATCCATTCATCAGTTGATGGACATTTAGGCTCTTTCCATAATTTGGCTATTGTTGAAAGTGCTGCTATAAACATTGGGGTACAAGTGCCCCTATGCATTAGCACTCCTGTATCCCTTGGATAAATTCCTAGTAGTGCTATTGCTGGATCATAGAGTAGATGTATTTAATTTTTTGAGGAACCTCCAGAGGAACTGTTTTCCAGAGGAACTGTTTTCCAGAACGGCTGCACCAGTTTGCATTCCCACCAACAGTGCAAGAGGGTTCCTGTTTCTTCACATCCTCTCCAGCATCTATAGTCTCCTGATTTGTTCATTTTAGCCACTCTGACCAGCATGAGGTGGTATCTCAGTGTGGTTTTGATTTGTATTTCCCTGATGAGGAGTGACGTTGAGCATCTTTTCATGTGCCTGTTGGACACCTGGATGCCTTCTTTAGAAAAGTGTCTATTCATGTCTTCTGCCCATTTCTTCACTGGATTATTTGTTTTTTGGGTGTGGAGTTTGGTGAGTTCTTTATAGATTTTGGATACTAGCCCTTTATCTGATATGTCATTTGCAAATATCTTTTCCTATTCTGTCGGTTGCCTTTTAGTTTTGATTGTTTTCTTTGCAGTGCAGAAACTTTTTATCTTGATGAGGTTCCAGTAGTTCATTTTTGCTTTTAATTCCCTTGCCTTTGGAGATGTGTCGAGTAAGAAATTGCTACAGCAGAGGTCAGAGAGGTTTTTTCCTGCTTTCTCCTCTAGGGTTTTGATGGTTTCCTGTTTCACATTCAGGTCCTTCATCCATTTTGAGTTTATTTTTGTGAATGGTGTGAGAAAGTGGTCTAGTTTCATTCTTCTGCATGTTACTGCCCAGTTCTCCCAGCACCGTTTGTTAAAGAGACTGTCTTTTTTCCACTGGATATTCTTTCCTGCTTTGTCAAAGATTAGTTGGCCACACATTTGTGGGTCCAATTCTGGAGTTTCTATCCTATTCCATTGGTCTATGTGTCTGTTTTTGTGCCAATACCATGCTGTCTTGATGATGACAGCTTTGTAGTAGAAGCTAAAGTCTGGGATTGTGATGCCTCCCACTTTGGTTTTCTTCTTCAATATTACTTTAGCTATTTGGGGTCTTTTGTGGTTCCATACAAATTTTAGGATTGCTTGTTCTAGGTTCGAGAAGAATACTGGTGCAATTTTGATTGGGATTGCATTGAATGTGTAGATTGCTTTGGGCAATATTGACATTTTAACAATATTTATTCTTCCAATCCATGAGCATGGAATGTTTTTCCACTTCTTTGTATCTTCTTCAATTTCCTTCATAAGCTTTCTACAGTTTTACATACAGATCTTTTACATCTTTGGTTAGGTTTATTCCTAGGTATTTTATGATTGTGAATGGGATCAGTTTCTTTATTCGTCTTTCTGTTGCTTCATTATTGGTTATAAAAATGCAACTGCTTTCTGTACATTAATTTTGTATCCTGTGACTTTGCTGAATTCATGTATCAATTCTAGCAGACTTTTAGTGAAGTCTGTCGGGTTTTCCATGTAGAGTATCATGTCATCTGCAAAAAGTGAAAGCTTGACTTCATCGTTGCCAATTTTGATGCCTTTGATTACCTTTTGTTGTCTGGTTGCTGATGCTAGAACTTTCAACACTATGTTAAACAACAGCAGTGAGAGTGGACATCCCTGTCGTGTTCCTGATCTCAGGGGTAAAGCTCTCAGTTTTCCCCATTGAGGATGATGTTAGCTGTGGGCTTTTCATAAATGGCTTTTATGATGTTTAAGTATGTTCCTTCTATCCCGACTTTCTCGAGTGTTTTTATTAAGAAAGGATGTTGTATTTTGTCAAATGCTTTTTCTGCATCTATTGACAGCATCATATGGTTCTTATCTTTTCTTTTATTAATGTGATGTATCACATTGATTTGCGAATATTGAACCAGCCCTGCAGCCCAGGAATGAATCCCACTTGATCATGGTGAATAATTCTTTTTATCTGCTGTTGAATTTGATTTGCTAGTATCTTGTGGAGAATTTTTGCATCCATGTTCACCAGGGATATTGGCCTATAGTTCTCTTTTTTTGCTGGGTCTCTGTCTGGTTTGGGAATCAAAGTAATGCTGGCTTCATAGAATGAGTCTGGAAGTTTTCCTTCCCTTTCTATTTTTTGGAACAGCTTGAGATGGATAGGTATTATCTCTGCTTTAAATGTCTGGTAGAATTCCCCAGGGAAGCCATCTGGTCCTGGACCCTTATTTGTTCGGAGATTTTTGATAACTGATTCAATTTCTTCACTAGTTATGGGTCTGTTCAAATTTTCTGTTTCTTCCCATGTGAGTTTTGGTAATGTGTGGGTATTTAGGAATTTGTCCATTTCTTCCAGGTTGTCCAATTTGTTGGCATATAATTTTTCATAGTATTCCCTGATAATTGCTTGTATTTCTGAGGGATTGGCTGTAATAATTCCATTTTCATTTGTGATTTTATCTATTTGGGTCCTTTCTCTTTTCTTTTTGAGAAGCCTGGCTAGAGATTTATCAATTTTGTTTATTTTCAAAAAACCAACTCTTGGTTTCATTGATCTGCTCTACTGTTTTTTTAGATTCTATATTATTTATTTCTGCTCTGGTCTTTATTATTTCTCTTCTTCTGCTGGGTTTGGGGTGTCTTTGTTGTTCTGCTTCTAGTTCCTTTAGGTGTGCTGTTAGATTTTGTATTTGGGATTTTTCTTGTTTCTTGAGATTGGCCTCCAGTACTTATGACAAGATAAAAAAATTTATAAAGATAAGGAGAGACGAAGTGCCTGGGTGAATCAGTTGGTTAAGTGTCTGACTCTTAATTTCAGCTCAGGTCATGATCTTGTGGTTCGTGTTCGAGCCCCATGTCAGTGCAGAGACAGTGCAGAGCCTCCTTGGGATTCTCTCAGTCCCTCTCTCTCTGCCCCTCCCTCCCACTCTCTCTCTCTCTCAAAATAAATTAATAAACTAAAAAAAAAAACTATTCAAAAAAGATGAGATATTAAAGGACTTCATATATAATGAGTCTTTATATACATGGAGATGAGACACATTTCCCTTTTAAATATAAGAAACAGTGATGAGAAAGTTTTTTAGAGTTGGTATAAGGTATGAATTGGCCAAGGAGCATTGAATTAAGAGATTAAGGCCCAGGGCAAGAGAGGCTCATTTAGGGGTCTATTTGTCAGACTGGTATCGAAAAGGAGTTGAGGACACCATTATGTTTCAGTTAACCTGGCTATCTGGGATCTATTAAGGACATGAAAGTTCTATTGAATGCCTCTTTCAAGAGCGCAGCGTGTGTATTCTGAGAAGTGAATTATGTGCCTTGGTTACTATCAGTAATGTCTATAACTCTGAAAGAAATAAGGTGTGTCCTGGCAAGGCCTTGTATTGTGGTCTTAGTATATGTAGAGCCGTGTGTAATATTGATTTGTATCTGGGGTTTCTGTGCAGCAACAGACTTTTTTACCCTGAAGGGAACAATTTTTAATCAATGGGCCAACAGTCTGTAATGAATATGAAGACGGAGCCATTTGTTGGCTGGGACATCCAGTGCTAAGGTGACTGCCTAAAGTTTGCCCAAGTGTATTGTCCCTTGTGTCCTATCATTTATGAGGGAAATCCTGGCTAAGGGAAGGGAAACAGAAATATTACACTGAGCTCCATCACATAAGATGGTTGGCAGTGCTCTTTGTATGTAGCCTACAAACACTCTTCACTGTACATTCAGTTGATCCCAAGGGGCTCCCAGATAGCAAAGGGGGAGGGTGAAGGGAGACCTCCTCCAGTACTCTGGCATCTGGCAAGGGACTAAGGACAGGGGAGACAGCTCTTGCAGATTTGGCTCCACCCTGTCTTAAGAAGATCTCAGTAGCTTTGCCAAGCCTGTCAGGCACTGTTTCCATGACCCAGAGCATAATGAGAAGCTGGGTAAAGAGGGTCACAGCCTCAGGGTCTGTGAGAACCTCTCTTTCTAGGAGATCCTAATATGTGGCCAGCCATCAGTTGTCTTAATGGTGTGTACATGAGTCCAAAATAACCAGTCTCTTTCATTAGTTCTTGGATAACTTATGGCCATCAAGTGGTCCACAGACTCTAGGAGGCATGACAGGCTACTAAAGCCTCTATGGTGAAGGAATTTCTGAGGACACTAATGAGAGTAACTGTTGATTTCAACTTGGACAGATTTTAACCCTTTTGTTGGGGAGGGTTCCATTAAGGAGGGCTGATTTATCCATGGAAACATCAATTAGATAAAGTAAAATTTAGAAATGAGGACTATGTTGCCACAAGAACCCAAAAAAGACTAAAACATGTTGGACTTGTATGTCTGTAATGAGTGTGTGAAATGAATCTCCTTGCAGGAGTATGTGATTAATGTAGTGCCATACTCGTGCTCCTAGAGAAAGGCAGATACAGCTAAGATTTTGTCTGCAATTTGTAACAACAAAGTTATTGAGGAACTCCATGGGTAGCCTGGAAAAATTTTATTATGTCCCTTTGGAGGCAAGGACAAACTACAGCTGAGAGGTTGTTGAAATAGGCATTAAACAGAACATATTAGCCAAATCTATAAGAGCAAAATATTTACCAGTTGTTGAAAATTGAATAGAATTAGTAATTTTAATAATATTGGGTATTGGGTATGGGACCTCTAATAGATGGGACCATAGCATTAAGGTTGTAGTAATTCACCATGTGGCACCATGCACTCATTTATGCACTTATATTTGTTTGTTTGTTTGTTTATCTTCCAAGCTTAAGGCAGGCAAAATTAGGCTATCAAATGTAGAAGTGTTAGGGATAATCACCCTCTATACATTAGACTTATATAATAAATTTTAATCCTCAAAGCCCTTGTTTTAATTTATATTGGATCATATTAATATTTTAACTGGAATCTGTATTCCATATTATCAGGCCAATTTCTCCACCCCCCAACTCCACTGTCTTGCTTTTAATTAGTTTCAAACTAAGTTTTTAGTTTAAAATTTTTTTAAGTTCAATTTATTTATTTATTTATTTATTTATTTAGAAAGTGCGCACACAGGAGAGGGAGGTACAGAGAGAGAGGGGGAGAGAACCCCAAGCTGACAGAGTGAAGCCCCATGTAGGGCTCAAACTCCTGAACTCCAAGATCATCCTGAGCTGAAATCAAGAGTCAGACTCAACTGACTGGACCATCCAGGTGCCCTTCATAAGCTTTTAAAGTGGAATCAACCAGAAGGTGAGAGTGTAAGGGAAATGATTTTCCAACACCTCTCATGTACACTAAAATTCCTTTTTGGGAATGCAACAGGTTCTTTGCTGTTTACAAGGGGTGTGGGGAAAATATCTTTTCTCATGTTTCTCCTTTAGTCTCACACTACTACCACACTCACAACACTTCTGACACTCAAGGAATTCTGTGACAGCAGCTGGAGGCCTACAATTTAACTCAATTCTGACCCTATCTACCTGGAGATAGCACCAGAACTCTTAAGGCTTAGTCCCACACGACTGCCCTGTTACCATTCCCACCCCCACAGATATTTCAGATGCCAATCACAAGTCTAGGTTGTTATGTGTGCTCCTGACACATCAGCTATAATGTGGAGGTCCCAAGACCCCCTCCTAAGGTTTGATTAACTTGCTAGAGCAGCTTACAGAACCCAGGAAAACAGTTTACTTGCTGTTTACCAGCTTATTATAAAAAGATATGATAAAGTATATAGATGAACATCCAGATAGAAAGATACATAGGGCTAGGTCTGGGACGGTTCTGAGTGCAGGAACTTCTGTTACGTGGAGTTGGGGTGTGCCACCCTCCTGGTAAATGGCTGTGCTCATCAACTTGGAAATTCCCCAGACCCCATTCTATTGGGATTTTTATGGATGCTTCCTCACATAGACACGATCAATTAACAACTCCATTTCTAGCACCTCTATTCTCTCTAGAAAGCTGGACTTCAGAGAGGCCCATATGGCAAGGAACTAAGGGTAGCCTCTGGCCCACAGCGAGCAAGGAACTGAGGCCCTTAGTCTAATAGCTCACAAAGAACTGAATTCTGCCAACAACCATGTGATCTTGCAAGCAGGTCCTTCCCTAGTTGAGGATCAGATGAGACCACTGTTCTGGGAAATACTGAACTATAGCCTTGTAAGACCCTGAATCAGAGGACCTAGCTAAGCTATACCTGGACTTCTGACTCAGAGAAACTGCAAGATGATGTGTGTTGCTTTAAGCTACTAAGTTTGTGCTTATTTTTAGGTAGTACTAGATAACTAACACACCTAGGTTACCAAAGCTAAAGACCAGTGTTTATAAATGTCATAATTCAGTTTCTCATTACTATTTATTCTGTAAGGATGATGCTTTGTTTCAGGGCTAATGATTAGGTGTGTTGTCCATATCCAAAGTCCACTCTTGTCTGCCCATTAGAATTACTAGGGATGCTTGAATCCTTGGAGCTAATTAAACAGAATCTCTGGGGCCAAGGCCTGCTGAGATGTATTTTTAAAAAATTCTGCAAAATTATCTTGCCCAAGATATTTATTAACTACAAGGGAAGTTAGTACCTTCCTAATGTAGAAATCTAACAGTAAACATCTTAACCATGTGATCAATGGTGACTGTTAGATTTCATCAACATCATGTATCCTCTGATATTATGCTCTGAGGATACATCACTTTTGTAGTATTGATGCATAACCTCAGTGAAATCAGAGAAAATACTGAATCAAACACAAATTGAGGAATATTCTACAAAATAACTGGTGAGTATTCCTTAAAAAAAAAAAGCGTCTAAGTCATGAAAGACCAAACACTGAGGAACTGTCACAAATTGGAGGAGACTGAAGATAAATAACAAGTAAATGCACTGTGGGGTCTTGACTTGAACTTGGACTAGATAGACATCAGTGGGAAGGACTATACTTACTAGTTTGTATCATGTTAATTTCCTGGTTTTGATAATTGTACTAAGGTTATATAAGATGTTACCATTAGGAGACACTGGATGAAGACTACATAAGAACTGTTTTGCAACTTTTTTTTATAAATCAAAATTTATTTCAAAATAAAAACAAAAAACCTCTCTCTGCTTGGGAGTTTCTCAAAATATTTCCTTTTGCTTTACAGAAGCACAAGTAACAATTTAGACATTTACTTTTACTTTGGTGATATCTGAAGAACAGTGCTGGAGGAAAGGCAGTAAACCAGACCAAGGTGCCATCTTGTCAGAAAACAGAAACACTTGCAATGCTTTATGCACTTTGAAACATTTTCCCCCTTTATTTTGTTTTTCAAATTACAAAAGGTATATATGTTAAAACAAGTAAAACAATACAAAGACATATAAATTAAACAACTGCCATTTTTCCCTTCCCTACCAAGATAACCAATGTTAACACCCTGCTGTATATCCATCCATACTTTGTTCATATAAACATACATGCATATATACACATACAGGATTTTTAATAAAAAAAATAGATTTGTATACATTATTCTGCAATTTGCCCTTTTCACTTAACAATATAGCACAAACATATCAACAAATTAGCAGAATTCTAGCTCCCCACTCAAATAACTTTAATCACACATTTGAGATATCATACTTGGTTCATTTATGTATTTTTTTTTTTCTTTTTGGCTTTCATTTTCCCTCTCTGACTCCCTCAAACCAACCTATATCACCCACCTCCCCCCAACCCAATGTATACTCTTCAATACTTTTCTCCATGCATAGAAAATCATACACAAACATATATGGATACATATTTATCACTCATAAACACCTAGAGGCATTTTGTCACTGATTTACAAAAACAGGATCATATTTTACACACTTAAAATATGCTTTTTTCACTCAAGAAAACATTATGGAATTCAAGTCCACTAGCATGGTTTAATTTGTTCACCTTAGTGGCTATATAAACATGTTATGGAATGGATATAATTCCTTCCCTTTTCCAATTTCCCTATTGATGGGCATTTATTTGGATTCTAGTGTCTTCTTGCCACTAGGAATAATTTTATAATAAATATCCATATTCATCTGTCTTTACGTATTGGGGTTTTACTTCTAAGAGATTCCTCAAAGTGGCATAAGTACTTTAAATTGTAATAGATGTTACCACATTGATTTTTTGAAAGAGCTGTAATGATTATGTTTCTACCAGTGGTGTATAAGAACCTTTGTTGGGACAGCAAAAAAGCAGTCCTGCTATTTTTTGTCAGTTTGATTGCACAGTTATCTCATTAGGACTTTAAATCTTTTTTAATGTTTATTTATTTTTGAAAGAGAGAGAGTGCTAGTGGGGAAGGGGCAGAGAGAGAGGGAGACCCAGAATCCAAAGCAGTCTCCAGGTTCCGAGCTGTCAACAGAGAGCCCAACGCAGGGCTCAAACTCATGAACCTCAAGATCATGACCTGAGCCGAAGTTGGATGCTCAACCCCACTCATTATGACACCCCATCTCATTATGAGTTTAATCTGTATTCCCCAACAACCACTGAAGCTAAACATTTTTTGATAGCCAGCCAGTTGGGTTTGCTGTTTTTACAACTGTCTATTCACAATACTTTCCCATGTTTTGCCACTGAGTTATTTTTTTCCTGTCAATTTGAAAAGCACCTCTTCTCTGATTGGCTTTGCAAATATTTCCCTCAAAAATATCGTGTACTGACTTTGTTGATGGCACCTTTTGCCATACAAAAGATTATACTTTTATGTAGTCAAGTATTTTTTAATAGCCTTCAAGTATCTTTTGTTGGTAAAGTTAATCTTCCCAACTCCTAGATTATACCTGTAGTCTCCTTTCATTTTTCCTTCAAGAATTTTATTATTAAACAATTTAAATCTTAAATCCACCTGGATTTTTTTTTCATATGCTTTGGGGTATTAGTCAAATTTCACTTTCTTCCTGAGTAAAAGCCAATTCTACCAGAATTCTTTTTAAATAAACTATTCCTTTCCCCTCTAGCCTGAAATTCCACCTCTTCCATATATGAGAAAGCTCATATACACTTAGGTCTATTTCAAGATTTTCTATTCTGATCCATTGATGTATTTATCCTTTGCCAATACTTTATTAATTTGATTAAAGTGACTTCATGTTATATTCTGACATCTGGTATGAAATTCTTTTTCATACTTTTCTTGTCTAGATTGTTAGGCATTTGTTCTTCCATATGGATTTTAAGATCATTTCACATAAGTTAAAAGAAAAAATCACTGACATTTAGTGTAATTCCAAAAGAAGTACATGTAAGTTATTAGATGTTTACAGAGAAAACTTAATTTCTATACTGTCTTTTTAGAAAATTACCTTTCAACCCAAAACAATTACTAGTCTCTTCATTTATTGATATATAATATCATCAAAAAGTTTCCCTCTTTTTAAATTGTTTATACCAATTATTTAATTTAATTTTTTTACTGCCTTCATTGGAAACTCCAACACAATGTTTAGTAAAAATAGACAGCAGTGAACACCCTTATCTCTAATACTATTAAATTCTTAATTTTCAAAAAATGGTTTCAGTATAAAATATGCTATAGGATTTTGGTAAACTCCTAAGTGGTTACTAAGTATTACAATTTAATTTACATTTTATTAGATTGGAAATGTTTGCAGATTCTATTAAATATCTTGTCAGCATTGATGGATGGCATCTTCTCTTTTAAACTGTTAATTTTATTGATTTATTTCCTATTACTGCACTGGCTCTGCATTCTTGGAATAATTCTTCCTTGGTCATTATGTCATTCTTTAGGTATATTGCTGAATTCTACTTGTAATTATTTTAATTATAATTTTTGTTTCTAAATTCATGAGTAAGACTGGCCTGGAGTTTTCTTTTTTCCAATTACCTTTATTTGGTTTTGGTGTTAAAACTTATTCTGACTTCATAAAATAAACTGGAGAACATAATCTATGGGCTGAAATACTTCAAATAACACTGGTATCAAGAAGAAACAATGAAATCATCTGGGCCCTGGAGCATTTTTCAATCCTAGATCTTTAATCACTTTTCCAAACTCTTCAATGGTAATTGTTCTATCAAGTTTCTACTTCTTGCAATTTTCCTAACTTCTATTTTGCAAGAAAAGCATTTAATTCCTCTTTTAAAAACAGGTTGATCTAGATTTGTATGAAGTATCTTTTATCACTCTTTTAATCATATCTTTATCTGTGATTATTTTTTTCCCAGATTTTTATTTAAATTCCAGTTAATTAACATACAGTGTAATATTAGTTTCAGGTGTAGAATTTAGTGATTCATCACTTACATACAACATCCGGTGCTCATGTGATTGTTTCCTTTCTCATTCTGGACCAGGCATTCTTACAGGAGGCATATCTTGAACAGTGTGGGCATTTGTTTTATTTGGAAGATGTGGCAGCTCAAGGAAGTAGATTTTTTTTTCAAGATTGGAATGATGAAACAATTTGGGTTTTCATGCCCAGGATATTCACAGGGAAATTGATAGGGAAGAAAAGTGGACATTGCTGAATTAATTTGCAAAAAGAAAAAAAAAAAAACAACAGAAAAATTCTATCTTTGGTCTCTGCAAGAAACATTTCTGAATTATAAGACTCATATAAACACTGTCTTTCCTAATTTGCTGCAAAGGCATGTTAAGCTAAGACTAATAAAATAGAAGTAGTGCACAATATGCCAGGGCCACACTACTATTTGTCAAATAATGGCTGTGCTATCAAGTTTACAGTATTTTGTTCATCCAATATTAGGTTGTGAAACTATTCCTTAGCCTTGCCTTTTCAACATTAACAAATGTTCTTATTTTTTATATTGTTAAGACATTAAAAGACAATGGTGATATTTAGAGTGAAAAAGTTTGGTGAATGGCATTCTACATACTATGTGACAAATGTGCTTGATATTCACAAATCACATTAAATCCACATTTACGTTTCCAAAATATAAATAATGCTTATTATGTGGCTCACTGTGGAATATGCCATAATATACCAATTCTTTTCACATATATTTTGTATTGTTATTCCATTAACATATTTTTAAACTTTCATAAGCCAGAGTGACCATGTTTATGTTTTATAAAGTGTTTTCTACAATCTTTGTATAAAGTTTCCTATCACAATTAGAACATGACTCCCCTTATGGTAAAAACATTTTGTCCAAATTCATTAAATCAATGAGAGTTCTCCTGAAAATGAATGCTTCCACATACAATGAAATAGGATACCTTGCTTAAGGCTTCCCACAATTATTATGTTTTAATTCCTATAGGCATTCTTTCTGGCATGAATTTTCTGGTGTCTACTGAGGTTTGGCTTCTGATAGAAAGCTTTGCCACATTCACTGCATCCATAGGGTTTTTCTCCTGTATGAGTTCTCCAATGTTTATTGAGGCATGATTTTTGGCTGAAGGATTTTCCACATTCTCTACAACGATATGGTCTTTCTCCTGTGTGTATTTTTCGATGTACATTGAGGTATGACTTCTCACCAAATGACTTCCCACATTCACTGCACACAAAGGGTCTTTCTCCAGTATGTGTTCTTTGATGTTCTCTGCGGTGTGACTTCTGAGTGAAGGCTTTCCCACAAAAAAAACATTCAAAGGGTCTTACCCCAGTGTGAATTCGCTGGTGTTTAATAAGGGTTGACTTATGTGAAAAGGCTTTCCCACAGTCAGTGCATCCATATGGCTTCTCCCCAGTGTGACTTCTCTGATGCCTAATGAATTCAGACTTGTAGCAGAAGGCTTTCCCACACTCACTACAGACATGGGGTTTCTCTGTAGGTGGAACCCTCTTACGTTTGTACACAAGAGAATTGGTTACTGTTGGTTTATACATAAGTGCTGGGTTGTGGCTAAAAGCTCTCTCACAGTGACTGCATTCCCAGAGTTTTTCTCCATTAGGTTTTCTATCATGGTTTGTATGCTGTAACAATTTCCCACATCCACAGCACTCATCTTTTTTTGAATAGTTTCTCTTAAAACCAATCAAGTCTAAATTATGGTTCACACTTTTTCCATAGGGGTCCCAGTTATTGGGGTCTTGAACTGAAGGAAAAAGATTAATGCTCAGAGGTGATATTTTCCCAAACTTATTGTTTTCATGGCTTCTTTCCTTGGGCAATGTTTTTTTGCTGATGAATGCCCCTTGTTTCAAAATCATGTCTTGCTGTCTTTTCCTCTGGACATTAACTTGACAAATGTTTTCTGGAGAAAATACAGCAAACCTTTCTTTATTCTATTATTATGATCTGGAATAAAATTACTTGAAAAATACCCTAAACATTTAAGCAACACACAGCATATAAACAGACACAGCCTGAACCATAACTAAATGCGGAGAAGGGTGCTGTATGAGAAGACTCACAACAGGCACAAATGAAATGGAACATGTCACAGAGTATACAAAGTTATAATTTTGAAGAAGATGGAATATTATAGACCAGTGGTTGGCAAACATGTTCTTAAAGGGTCAGAGAGTAAATATTTTAGGCTTTGTGGGCCATATGGTCTCAGTCAAAATTATTCAACTCTCCCGCTGTATTTGAGGAACACAGTATGTAAATGTTAAGGCATGGCTGTGTTCCAATAAACTTTCTTCACAAAATCACGTGGCCAAACTATAGGCTGTAGTCTGTCAATCTTGTTACTGAGGAAAGGGGTTTAAGTGTCATATAGCACCTTGCTATTCAATGTGTGGCTCTTAAAAGAGGGAAAAGAAAGGCAGCTGATAGCCAGGTTACAATGTTTCAGGAAGGCTGATGAGCACAGTTTAATGAAGCAAAATACACCCCAAAGGGTACCAGTGTGTCGGTGTGACAGTTATGAGTACTGGTTCTGAAATACGACCACATGAGTTCAAATCTGTTTGGTCCCTTACTATGCTATATGTTCTTAGATAAGTTTCCTAACTTTCCTGTGATCGTTTCATTTGTAAATGGAGTAATAAAGGTTGGATACCTCACAGGTCTTGTAAGGGTTGAACGAGATGATATATGTAAAAGGCTGAGAACAGATCTGGCATATAGTGAGCACACACTGAGTGTTGGCCAGTAATTCTAATGCTGTTACTGCTACTACTACAACCAAGGTGGATGAAAGGTGACTGGTGGTAATTTCAGAGACATTTTGGAGAGAAGCACGAAAATAACTTGAATGGTATTTTCATAATGTAATATTAATTCAATTATGTGATTACAAAACCAAGAGTGAGTGGCATAAAGAGATGTGGGAACAGACAACACTGACTCTTCTTACTAAGTTCATGACTCTTGTGGAGAAGTAGTTCAGAGGCATCCTTAAGAGTAGGTTACCAACACTTGGGGTACCATGGGTATTGTTGCAATATTTTACAGAGCTGCTAGGAAAGGGGCAGTTATTCTGAATGTTATAAGGAAGTGGTTAAGATGGGCCAAGCTCAGTCATCTCCTTTACCACCCAGGTGTCTTTGGTTACCTGAAATTCAATACTTCCTCTTCTGTGACTTAAGGAAACTAAAGGACTAAGGGATAACTTAAAGGATTAGGGAAAGGATGGGAAGTGAGAGTATGGGTATGGCAGGCAGGTCTGAGGCGTTTTACCTGGAAAGTGTGGGAAAAGGGAATAGGAAGGGACCAGCAGGAGCAGGGGAATGACAGAAGCTTATTTGTGAGAAAGCCTGAATGTGATGGAGAAGGTAACCTTAAGAGAAATGAAGGATTCTGGAGATAGGGGGATGGAGCAAGAGCACAGGGAGAGGTGAGATTTAAAGAAGAAAAGGAACACCTGGATAAGGGAGGTGGGGTGCATGGAGGTTGAAGGACATCAAGAAGGCTAAAGCTCTCAGAGAAATGTCTCCAGTGGCTTGCAAAGCTCTAAGGCTTTTGAAAGGTAGACTCAACAAAATCCCAAAGGTGCCAGCCTCCCATAGCACCTCTTGCTGGATTTATCATACTTACCCTGACAGTGGCAGCCCGAGCATGCTGCCTCACAGATCCACGGTGCTTCTTCCTGCTCCAGCTTGAGGATCACATATGGTTTAGTGCCTTCATAACCTGTTCCAGGGAAATGATCCAGGCCTTGGGCTGAGCTCCTTGGTCTTCAGGGCCACTCAGGCAGCATTAAAGGCTGCACAACAGACATTGGACTTGGGAGAAGACTGTACACACACCTTGTCCAGAACCCAAAAGGAATTAGTAACTCAGGACCACTGAAACTCAAGCCAAACTCACTGGGGCAGCACAGTATAAGGGTTAGGGATGCAGACTGTGCAGCCAGACTACTGGGGTTCAAATCCTAGCCTGGCTCTATTATGTACTTGGTGAATAACACTGGGCAAGTGACTTCACCTATTTGCCTCTGTTTCCAAATGTGTAAAATAGTGGTATAAATAGTACCTACCTCATGGGGCTCTTTGAGGATTAAATAAGTTAATATGTTAAAAGTGGCTGAAATAGTGTCTGGCACATAAAAAGTATTTGGTACTTCAGAGGCTCTAGGTATCTCAGTTACTTTTAGCAACTGAAAAATGAAAGGTGGTCAATCAAGCACAATCTAAATTGTGTGGAGGAGTTCTTCTTACCCACTGAAACAAGGTTGCTATAGGTCTCCAGCATCACATCCCGGTACAGTGCCCTCTGGGCAGGATTCAGCCTGTACCACTCCTCTTGAGTGAAGCCCACTACCACGTCTTTGAATGACACAGGTCTCTGCTGAGGATGAAATGACACTGAGTCATGTGGGAAAAATGTAGCCAGGGGTAGATGGTATGGAATTTTTATGTTCCTAGGTCAGAGCTTATCATGATCATTTATCTACCTAGAATACCTTTTACATTCCTGGCTTTAGGCTATCTATGGTAGGAAAAATAACAATCTCACTGGAACCTACTGCCACATACACTTTGAGTCAACAGATACTGACTGAAGACCTCCTGTGTATAACCCAGTGCTGGTTGCTGGAAACACAATCATGGATGGTTCCTGACCTCAAGGAGCTGACAGCCCAGCAAAGAGCAATATGTAAAGCCATCAATCAGGGTGAAAGTATAAGAGCTATGGTGGCAAGACATCTAGGTTATAGCATGTAGAAAAGTGTGACTGTTTCAAAGGCTAGTAAGGCTTCAGAGCTACGGGATATGTGGAGCTGAGTCTCTTCTACAGAAAGATGAAGAAACTACAGTCCTTGCAGAGGGAGCAGCATGAACACCGGCATGGGAGCAGCACAGTGATTTTAAGGGCTACAAGGCACTCAGTAGCAGGAAGAGAATACAGGGGCCTGTGGGTGATGAGATGATGGACTTTAAATCAATGGAAATATCAAGGAATAGGTGTGTATAGAAAGCACATTCTAGAAGGCATGTGGTGAGTTTCCTGCGTTCCACATCAAGTGGTACACCAGTAACTCTAAGCAGACTGAAAAGTTAAGGGTATATATTGAATTCCTAAAGTAACCACTAAAATTATAGTGCAAACAGGTATACTGAAGTAAACGAATTTCAAAAATATTTAATACACACACACACACACACACACACACACACGAGAAAAGAAATAAAGGAACAAAAGGCGATAGGACAAACAGAAAACTAAATACTAAAAGGATAGATACAAATCCAACCACACCAATAATTATATTAAATGATATTAAATTATAATATAAATTAATATAAGATTGAACACTCCAAAAGGCAGAGATTGGTAGGCTGGATAAAAAACCTGCCTAAAGAAGTATAGAACTCACATAATTTGAAAGTGAATGGATAGAAAGAGAAATGTGATGGGGGATCTGGAGAGAAGTGAAAAGAAAGACCGTAATAATGCAGGTGGAAGATGATGTTCACAAGTAGCACAGTAAGACACAGTGAGACAGAGAAAAGAAAGAGTAAAGAAGAGCAGAACCTGAACCTTAACTGGTTGTGGGGAGTGAGTGAAAAGGGGTAAGGGTAACACCCAGGTATCTCAAAGCCAACTGGGTGATGGTGGTGGTAAATCAGAAGTGAGAAAAACAGAAGTGAGAAGCAAAGAGGATGTGTTGTTAGTCATGTCTGGGGACACATGGGTGGGGACACATGGGTGGAGACACTTAGCAGGCAGTGGGATGGACGCAGGAGTCTTGTAGCAGAAGCAAGATCAGGAAGGGAGCTAAAAGCTCTGTGAGCCATCAGCAGAGAAATGGTAGCTAAGATTGTTAGTGTGGGATCTCTCTGCAGGGAAACGGGATGAGCAAAGTGCCTAGGCCAGAGCCCCAAGGGACACTAAAGAGTTCAGCTGGAGACCCAAAGAAGGACCCATGGGTATTAACCTAAAGAGGGCACCTGTGATATTAAGATATATTAAGAAATATATATTTGGTCTTCCTTCATGGTTCCTAGAACAAAGCTTCTTAAACCCTTGTAACTGCCTGAGTAATAGGGATAATAGGAGTATCTTTTGTTATTCATAACAAGCCCCAGTCAAGGATACACGAGTTTATGCTAATGACACAGATGGGGGCTGGTTGCCACAGGAACTAGCCATGTGATTAGAGGGTTGGAACTTTCAGTCTCCTTTTCCACCCCCTCTAGATGGGGGTGGGTGTGTGTGGGCAGTACTGGAGATTGAGCTGATCCCCAACCCACGATTTAATCAGTGATGCCTACAAAATGGAAATCCCATGAAAACCCTGGAGGGCTTCCAGGTTGGTGAACACATCTGGGAGGATGCACACCCCAAACTCCACAGACAGAAGCTCATATGCTCAGGACCATTCTGTACCTTCTCATCTGGCTTTCCATTTGTAACCTTTATAATAAACCTATTATAGTAAATAAAGTGTTTTCCAGAGTTCTGTGAGTCACTATAGCAAATTATCAAAACTAAGCAAGGGGTCACAGGAACCCCTGATTTACAGCTAGTTGGTCAGAAGTTCAGGTGACAACCTGGGATGCAATTAGCATGTGGGGGGGGCAGTCTTGTGAGACTGAGACCCTAACTTGTAGGGTCTGTGCTAACTCTGAGTTGAATTAAATTGTAGGACACCTAGTTGGCATCCACAGAGAATTGGAGAACTGTTTGGTGTAAGGAAAAGTAATCCTCTATTCCTGTGAGTAGAGGAAACTAACTATGATACATCTTCAACTGACTGTAAAGAATGAACCTGGCCCAAAGAGAGGTCTGATCTTTGCACTCAGCTCCTGGGAGTTAATCTCTAAGCCCCTGGGATGTTCTGTGTGATAAGACTGCCTTTGTTTACCTGGGGGCTTTCGGTCACATGAGATGGTCTAACAATGTGATTTCTGGTGGGGGCTTTGGGTCACAGGCATCAGCTCAACCTCAGGAGGTGGCTGTACATCTCTTTGAAAAATGTGGGATCCTACAGTGGCACCTGAGCAGTGGCCCAAGCAGATGGGCTGGAAGGCAGGACCAAAACCAGGGTGAAGCCATGGATGCTGGTACCTGAGACCCTAAGGCCCATACCAAGGCCATGTACATAGTGGGTAACAACCAGATATCCTCTCTGATGCCAGAATGACATACCATGGTAGAGGGAGAGTAGCAATCAGGCTTTTATCACAGAGCATGGAGCCTGGGTCAGTTGACAGCTCTGGGTTGATATTTCCCAAACAGAGCTAATTGGAATGGGAATGAGATGGGATGGGATGGAAAAGAACAGAACAAAATAGATGTAATTTGGCACCCAAAAGGCCATGTCATTTTCACCAAACATAGGACGTAACATTAAGGTTGTAAAATTAGCATGGCTTGGTGATTGAGTGTGAGAGGGAGAAGGTGGGGAGAAGTCAAGGGTAAATCTCAGGGTCCTGGTTTACCCACTGTGATGGTACCATTTCCCGAGGTGGAAAACTGGGGCACAAAAAGGTTCAGAGACTTGTGCAAGGTCATACAGATAGTAAGAACTGGGATTAAAATTCAGCAGTCTGGTTCCAAAGTGTGTGCTCTTATCCAGTATATGGTGCTGCCTTCCACACAGAAGGGGGCAAAAGGTGCGATCTAATTTAGCAGAACAATAAAAAAGCATCTTCTGATTTCAACCTCAGTGAAGTCACCTGGGATCTTGGCCAGAAAAGTTTTAGTAAGGTGGGAAGAAAGGATGTTGGACTCAAGAAAGAATAAGAAACATGGGATGCCTGGGTGGCTCAATCAGTTGACTCTTGATTTTGGCTCAGGTCATGATCCCAGGGTCGTGGGAGTCAGGCTCCATGCTCAGTGTGGAGCCTGCTTAGGATTTTCTCTCTCCCTGCCCCTCTCCCCCACTCACACACACTTTCTCTCTCTAAAAAATAAAAATTAATTAAAAAAAAAAGAAAGAATAAGAAGCAGGATATGGAAACACCAAGAGAAGGAAATCACCACAGGAGGAGAAGGAGGCCAGGGGAGAAAGGCAAGGATTTTTTGGTTTGGAAGTGGTGATGGTTTCTAGGGTTGGAGGCACTGATGGTGGTTGTAGGGACAAGGGAAAAGATCTGGGAAAGGGGAGAGGATGAGTCTTCAGAAAGAGATATCCCTGCTGGAGGGAGGCCTCCAAAGAGGTGGAAATGCAGGAACTCCAGGGTTGAGGGGGTCTTGTCAGGACACAGGGCCCTTCACAGTCCAGAGATGGTGAGGAAGGTAGGGGGAGCTGGGAACACTTCACACTGAGACTTGCTAGGGAATAAGATGTTCAACTGTTTGCTGCCAAACTCGTAAAAACAGTTAAGGGAATGACAGTAATTTAAATACTGGAGAGCTCATCTGTTCCCCAGTCTAGATCAAAGCTACAGATACCCTGGATCAAAATCAGGACTTCCATAAACGTAGAGGAAGCTCCCTGCCTGCCCCCTCTGAAAAGAAATAATATTTGTATTTTCAATTACTCTAACTGAAATTTAGCATTTTATTCCATTACATATGTGGGCCACAAAGCACAGAGGAGTTAAAACTTCCTGCAACCCTGGGGCACCTGGATGGCTCAGTTGGTTGAGCTTCTGATTCTTGATTTTGGCTCAGGTCATTATCTAATGGTTTATGGGTTCAAGACCCATGTCCAGGTTTGTGCTGACGATGCAGAGCCTCCTTGGGATTCTCTCTCTGCCCCTCCCCCACTCATGCATGAGCATGTGCTCACTCTCTCAAAAAATACATTTTAAAAACTTAAAAAGAGGGGCGCCTGGGTGGCTCGGTCGGTTGAGCGTCCTACTTCGGCTCAGGTCTCATGATCTCACAGTCTGTGGGTTCGAGCCCCGCGTCAGGCTCTGTGCTGACAGCTCGGAGCCTGGAGCCTGTTTCCAATCCTGTGTCTCCCTCTCTCTCTGCCCCTACCCCAGTCTCACTTTGTCTCACTCTGTCTCTCAAAAATAAATAAATATTTAAAAAAAATTAAAAAAAAAACTTAAAAAGAAAAACACTTCCTGCAACCTCAACACAGATTGTGGTCCCAAGTACTAATATGTACCACCTCTAGCATATTTTAACTGGAAAAAAAGGGGGTAGACCGTATGTGTAAGTATCTTGCCACTGTATCTACATGTAGAGAGAAAAACTGTGGTTTTCCACCCAAATCCCCCTGAAGGACCAAGGTATTTCTCCCAGCTGCTAGAAGACTGGCTACTGCAGGCTTCAGACCTTTTGCAAACCGCACTTGGTCAAAGGGAGGTACCCCACCCAAGCTTAAGTCCCCCACCACGGGGCAGAAAACCAATGACTGATTGATTTCCGAATTAAAGGCCTCCTTGGCTCCATTCAGGACAAAGTTGGAGTTGGAGGGCCATCCCAATTTCAAAGCATCTTGTAAGATCAGCTGGTGCCGTTTAACTCCCTCTGCCTAATCCTGCTTCCTTCACTCTTTATAGGTGTTCCAAGAGTCTCCCTACTAAACTTCATGTGTGCAAACCTCCATCTCCAAGTCTGTTTTCTAAGAACCCAATCTGTGACAAAGTATATATGCTTGAAATGCACATATTTTTTCTAGAACAGTTTCCCAAGGGAAACTAGGTTACTTAAATGTCACACTTACCTGGTACTCAATCATTTTCTGTTCTTGGAAAAAGATTTGAATCCTGTGAAGACAGAGATTGGGGGGAGAAGGAGGAGAAAGAGAACAGAGCTGTGAGGGACCAGGCCCATCCTGGAACATGCAAAGTCGCTATGTAAATCTTGTATAAAAACCTATGCTTTAAATCACTGTGGTAGAAGAAAAAATATAGGGCCATTCAATTCAGAATGTGAATGCATAAAACAGACCCCCCAGGAAGTAAAAGCTGCTACCAAGTAAGTGAAAATTTATTTAAAAACAAAATCCTTAAAACTTAAATAACTGGCCCCATGGAGCCACGTTCATGCTCTGAATAAGATCACCTTTGCACAAGGACAATATGTTTTCTCTTAAAGGCAAAATGCTTGGGTTTTACCTCTTATTTACTTTTAAAGTTTGCACTTTACTTCACCTACTAGTTTTTATGAAATCCTATATTTAGGATGCTTTTTCTATAATAATGTTATTATTTTTTTAAAGTATAAACTGGAAAAAGGCTTTTGTAACTTATTACAAAGAACTTAAAGCAAAATAAAATAACTGCATAACATTAGTAAAACTAATAGTTACTTAAACTATGGCACAAATGATTACTAAAAGCTAAACCTTGTTATTCATCTGGAATATTATTAAGTGTTGTCGTTAAAAAATAATTTTCAACGAATGAGAACAACCAACTGTTACTTTTTTTTTTTTTTTACTTTTTTTTTTAAATGTTTATTTATTTTTGAGACAGAGAGACAGAGCATGAACGGGGGAGGGTCAGAGAGAGAGGGAGACATAGAATCCGAAGCAGGCTCCAGGCTCTGATCTGTCAGCACAGAGCCCGACGCGGGGCTCGCCCTCACGGACCGTGAGATGATGACCTGAGCCGAAGTCGGACGCTCAACCGACTGAGCCACCCAGGCGCCCCAAACAACTGTTACTTTTTAAAAAATTTTATTTATTTCTTTTGAGAGAGAGAGAAAGAGTGCAAGCGGGGAAGAGGCAGAGAGAAGGAGAGACAGAATCCCAAGCAGGCTCCGTGATGTCAGTGCAGAGCCCAACGCGGGGCTCAACTCACAAACTGTGAGATCAGGACCTGAGCCAAGATCAAGAGTCAGATGCTTAACCAACTAAGGCACCCAGGCGCCCCAACAATTGTTATTTTTAATTAAGGTGTTTAATTAAAGAGATAACTACGTGGCTTAAATTATAAAAGAAAAAGGGTAAATCATAGTTTAAGAGTATAAATATTTTACGATGTACTTGAATGTTTAATGTTAAAATCATCAATGGGATAACTCCTGATTTTAAAAATTATATCTTTTGTGGCTGTTCTCACTGAAGTAACTTGAGGTGGTGTCATCCCAACTAGAAAAACTTGCTAGTACCCAGATTCTGATCTCTTCCACTAATTTCACCAAAAAGGAACTAAACCTCCTTGGGAAATGGCTGAGTCCACATCTGGAGCAAAGAACACAAAATGCATCTCTGTAATATTAAGTGCCAGAAAGCAAAGACACTTCTTCAGTGATGGGTCCTGGCAAAGGGACAGAGGAGCCAGCCTCACAGGCTCTAACCATGTGAGAAGGAGTGCTAGTTTCAAGGGGAAAAAATTCTTTCAAAATGAATACGTTCTCCTGGCTTTGTTTTACAGAAGTCTTTTCTCACTAATCTATTGACAAATCAATCATCTTTTGAAAAAGGAAAATAATTTTAAAGTGCTGGAAATATTCTCTGTCATAATCTAGGTGGTGGGTACATGAGGGTACACATGGAAAACTTCTTAACATATAATGCTAAATGAGTTAATGATTTACTTTTAGCAGACAATAAATATCCACTCTCTCTTAATTGTATCAAAATGCTTTGAAATATTGTACAGGTCAGACAACATAAGTCATATAGCACAGTTAGTGTGAAAGAGGCATTTAGCTGTCCTATCAGTAATAGAAGGACTGAGCAGTGAGCTTATTATGCTTTTTGAAATATTTTTTTCTTTCCTGAGGTATAATTTACATAAAATAAATGAATCCGGTTTAATTGTATAGTTCAATGAGTTTTGACAAATGTATTCACCCACATAACCACCACATTATCAGGATATGGAACATTTCCAGGAACATCCTGTTCACAAGATAGAATAATGAATTTGTCTTAATGATGCTAAGATTAACTACTTAGATTCCTGTCTCTAGAATAAAAAAAGTGATTTCCTTGAATGCTAAATAAAATATAGATACTTCTTTGCTTAAAAAATAATCAAGTTATACCAGTAAGTCAAAAAAATAGTTTAAAAAAAAGGAAGATCTACTGTTTGAATTTCATTTACATGAAGGTCAGAAACAGGCAACCCTAACCTATGTCACCGCTTTGACTAGGCACTGCTTGGGAGGGGTGGGGGAAACCTTTGGGGTGCTGGAAATGTTCCCTATTATGATCTGGGTGGTAGGTATATGAGTGTGCACATGTGGAACGATTCGTTAAGCTACACGCTGTTCTCTATGCACATCTCAAGTTAAAAAAAAAAAAATCCCATTATTTAAAAAATATATGTGTAGAAAAACTTTTGGTATGAAATACAATAAAATGTTAGTGTTTCGATTTGGGTGGCAGGATGTTTCTTATTCTAATCTGTAACTGAAACACACACACAGGTACATACTTCATTATTTACAGATCATTATTCCACTGCTTTTTTTCATCATGAGGGAAGCCACAGGAGGGCTTTGAAAGCAGGAGAAGGTTCTCTGAGAGAACTGAACCGTCCACCAGGGACAGAGCTGGCAGGAAAGGCCTAAGGCCCAGCAAGCTGGGGCAGTTAATCCAGCTTTGGAGAACTACTCAATCCTCTAAAAGAGTACACTCCCTCCCTCACCCTCCTGGACTGAGCTACTCAGCTTTGGCCTGGTCTCCAAGGCTGCAAGGTTCCAGCTGAGTGGTGGTGTGGCGAACATGTCAGCGAATGGGTATCTGGAGGCCTGTGTTCTGTGGCCTGGGAAAGTCACTTCCTTCACTTTTAAATAAGATGGCAGCATCAGTGGATGCAAAAACCATTGGCAAAAGCTGGGTGAAAAAATAGGGTATTTCTATAGTATCTAAATATCCCCCCCAAGATATTTATTAATTATAAAATGAGGGGGCGCCTGGGTAGCTCAGTCGGTTAAGTATCTGACTCTTGATTTTGGCTCAGGTCATGATCTCACGGTTTGCGAGTTTGATGTTCCATGCTTTTAGCACGGAGCCTGCTTGGATTCTCTCTCTTCCCCGCACTCTCTCTCTCTCTGCCTCTCCCTGGCTTGTGCTCGCTCTCTCTCTCTCTCTCAAAATAAGAATAAAGTGAACTTAAAAAAAATAGCAACTTTGCCTTGGAGAAACCTGGCAGATATCACCTTAGCCTTAACCTTGTGATATTAACAAGTGATGAGACATATCATCATGTGCCCCCTGATATGATACACTGTGATGGGCACAACATCCCTTCCGTGATATTCTGCCCAAAATGAATACTTGAATCTAATCACGAAGAAACAGACAAAATCATACTGAGTGACATTAATACAAAATAGCTGACCAATGCTCTTCAAAAATATTGAAACTTTATGAAAGACAAAGACGGAGGAACTGATCCCAATTAAAGGAGACTAAAGGGATGTGTCAACTAAAGGTAGCAGGTGATCCCAAACTGGATTCTAGAATGAAAAAAGAAATGTTGCCATGAAATGGCATTATTGGTTCACATCTGAATATGGACTGTGGATTGGATAATGGTATCAAATGAGTGTTAACTGCCTGATTTTGAAAACTGCTAGTTGTATAAGGAAAATGTTCTCATTCTTAGGAAATGTACACTGAAGTACTTTGGGGTAAAGGAGCATCATGTTTGTAACTTACTCTGAAAAACTTGAGAAAAAAAGTATAAAAATATATTTATAACATTATATTTAGAGAAAGAGAGGATGTGATTGTAAACATTTATCTAGGTGAACTTATATGAAGAACACATAAAAGCTGACAGTAATATTCCTGCAAATCTTCCAAGTAGAGTTTAATTAAAAAAAAATCTATAGCTATAGTAGGTCTGCTGCCACCAGAACTCTGAGAATCCAGGAACTTTTCTGCCCCTTGTCAGGATGGAATGAATTCCCCATATTCCCAGAGGCCAGGTAAGGTGGCAAAAATGATAAGGGAGCAACCTAGAGTCCAGAAAGTGCCAGTAAGAGTAAGGGAATGGGTTGACCACATCCCATACTACAAGATGGCAAAATGCACTATGTTGGACCGAGGTCTCCTTCCCTTAAGAGAACACGCCTATCACACTTGACCTTCTCTGCTTTCCCCTTCACTTCGGTCTCTCTGAATCTTGGAACCAACCCTTTCCCTACCCTGAGCCATGGAGGGTCTCTGGAAGGAATGATGCCAAGTTGAGTCTTGCTCAGCTTCTGGCTAAGGGATGATACTATTTCCTGCTACTTAGGAGTCTTTGCTCTGGCAAGAGGTCTCGGACCCTACGTTCCTCCTTCAGAAGAGATTCTTTTCCCAAGATCCCCTCTCTGGATCCAGAGGATCTTCTACCTGGCCTGCTAGTCCCTCACAGCTCCATCTCTCAACAGTAACTCACCCTCAGCTGTAGCCCCAGGCAGGGCCTTCTGTAGACTTGACCAAGGTCCTGTGGAGCCCTGCTGTCAGCGAAGTGGTGGGACCCACAGGTGTACAGGGGACTCAGGTAACCTGAAGATAAACAGACCTCAGGGTAAGAGTCATCCACCAGTCCCTCCTCAATACTCTCTGAGGCTCAAGAGGAAGAAGTCTGCGGAGGACTATGCAGGAGACATAGCTGAGTGATGGCTCTGCTGTGGGTGTGGGGTAGGGGGAACTTCTGGAAAGACTGTGAGCTTTGGAATCATCAGACAGAAGACTGAACCAAGCAATTCCTCTAACTGACTGGGGGGAATCTAGGCCAAATAATTTACCTGCCTGGGGCTCAGTTTATTTATCTGTGAAAACAGGAATGATAAATGATAAAAATAATTTTTATTTTAATGTTTATTTATTTTTGAAAGGGAGAGACAGAACGTGAGCAGAGGAGGGGCAGAGAGAGAGAGAAAGACACAGAATCTGAAGCAGGCTCCAGGCTCTGAGCTGTCAGCACAGAGCCCGATGCAGGGCTTGAACTTGTGAACTGCGAGACGTTGGACACTTAGCCAACTGAGCCACCCAGGTGCCCCAATAAAAATAATTTTTAAAAGCCCATCTGTAGAGGCTTTCTATAAGTTACCTCATTTAATACAAAATTCAGGTATGGTTGAAAGGGGCTGAATTATGACTAACACTTTTATCCTTATCACTTAGGAAATTCCAAGGGTTTCAGGAGATCTGTGCCAGAAATGCACTGAAAGACCAAAAATATATTTCTGCTTACAAATCATAGTATCACACAGACTAAAATAAGAAGGGCAGGAAACAGTAATTGGGTGCACATGGTGAAATTAAAGAGACGTTGTTTTCTAACTTCTTTCAACAATAAGGTAAAATTATTTAGAAATTTTGTTTTTCACTAAAAAGCAGATTATTTTTCGGGGTGCCTGGGTGGCTCAGTCAGTTAAGTGTCTGACTTTGGCTCAAGTCATGATCTTGTGGTTCACGGGTTCGAGCCCTGCATCGGGCTCTGTGCTGACAGCTCAGAGCCTGGAGCCTGCTTTGAATTCTGTTTCTTCTCTCTGCCTCTCCCCACTTGTGCTCTCTCTGTCTCTCAAAAATAAATAAATGTTTTTAAAAAAAAAGGCAGATCATTTTTCTACTAAAGGGCTTGTCTGCATACCCCTAGTACAGCAGACAAAGCCACAGTGCCACATGCTCCAAGGAAGGAAATGTGAAAAACAAGGTTCCCCTCCTCCCTCAGCCTCAAGTTCTCCCCCAAACTGAGCAACACTGGGGGAAGGCAAAGTCAATCACTGTCTTTCTTGATAAAGAGTCAATCTTGGTAAGTGGTACCAACATGCAGTCAGTCTCCCCACTGCATCGTCAATGAAGGGGGGTAGGTGGCTCCCCCTAGAGTCCCCCAACAGAAGCACAGCAGTCATCTTTTCTTCCTTACCTACATGAATCTGTCTCACACATCTGTATCACCAGTCCCTAACATTTGAACTCAAAAGCCATGTTTTACTATATATTTACCATCATTTGGATGCTCTCAGGCATCAATTTTAAATCAGATAGATCAGAGATCTCTCGTGAACTCAGTATCTTTTCCCTCAACTAGCTCTTCTCAGGTCACAGCTTTATACTCTTCAAGTTCTATAACATGTTTTAAAACTTTGGTAGGCTGCCTCACATTACTTATTTTTCAGAAATATCCTTGGGACACCTGGGTGGCTCAGTTGAGTGTCAGACTCTTGACTTTGACTCAGGTCATGATCCCAGGGTCCTGTGATCCAGTGCTGCATCAGGCTCCACTCTCAGCATGGAGCCTGCCTGGGATTCTTCCTCTCTCTCCCTCTGCCCCTCCCCCCAGCTCGGGCTCTCTCTCTCTCTCTCTCTCAAAATAAATAAAATGGAAAAAACAAACAAACAAACAAAAAGAAATATCCGGGCTAAGGGTGCCTGACTGGCTTAGTCAGGAGAGCTTGCGACTCTTGATCTCAAAGTTGTGAGTTCAAACCCTACACTGGGCATGGAGCCTACTTAAAAAAAATATCCTGGCTATTCTCAAATGTATCATGTTCAGTATATAATGTAGAATTATTCTACTACACTAAAAAAAAAAAATCTCTCCTTAGATTTTGCTTGATGTCGTACAATTTAAATTTGCCCATTCATATAAGAAAATGTACACAATTTTGAAAAATATTGAGCCTTTCAATCCAAGATCAAGATTTCTCCATTTAATCAAGACTTCCCTTACATTTCAAAACATTTTTATACTTTGCTTCATGTAGGTACTCCAATTCTCTTTTTATATTTATTGCTAGGTAGCCAATTGTGTTTCAGGTTCCTATTCTAAATGGCATGTTTTCATCCTCATAATTACTAACTGAAATTGAAAAGTCATCAATTTATTTTCCTATACTCATTTTAAAACAGCCACCTTACTGAACTTTCTTTTTAATATATTTTTTTTAAGTTTATTTTTGCAGGGAGAGAGAGAGAGAGCAAGCATGAGTGGGAGAGGGACAGAGAGAGAGGGAGACACAGAATCCGAAGCAGGCTCCAGGCTCTGAGCTGCCAGCATAGAGCCCGACACGGGGCTCGAACTCACGGACCTCGAGATCATGACCCGAGCTGAAGTCGGATGCTCAACCGACTGAGCCACCCAGGCGCCCCACTGAACTTTCTTAATATCTGTAATAGTTTGGAATGAATCATCTTGAGCTTTGTATGTGTATTGGGGGGGAGGTATGTAATTATTTCATCCACAAATACTTAACAGTTTTTTCTTCTCTTTTCTAAATGTGTTATACCTCTTCCCTCACTCTTTGATTACTGCACTCACTATATTCTAAAAGGTAAAATTACATTAGGGACAGGCTGCTCACTTGAATGCCAGTAAATTGGATACTGACTTTCAATTTGACATAAAGAAGGTCTTATCGTGTTTAAAATGTATCAAAACAGTCTTACTTTACTATTTAAAAAAAAAATCCAGGGGTACCTGGATGGCTCAGTCAGTTGAGTGTCCGACTTCAGCTCAGGTCATGATCTCATGGTTTGTGGGTTCAAGCCCTGCATCAAGCTCTGCGCTGACAGCTCGGAGACTGGAGCCTGCTTCAGATCGAATTCTGTGTCTCCCTCTCTCTCTGCCCCTCCCCACTCGTGCTCTGGCGCTTTCTCTCTCTCTCAAAAATAAACATTAAAAGAAAAAAATTTTAAAGAAATCCAGAACAAATGTTGAACTTTATCAAATTCTTTTTTATTATCTATCATCTATTTATCATCATCTATCATTTTTTAGCATCTATCAGGACTGTATGGTATTTTTCCTTTGACTTACTAATATGGTAAAATTCATTAACAAATCCTTTAAACATCGAATTTACCTTGCATCTTTAGGATGAATTTCTTTGCTCTCAGAATGCATTATTATTTGAATGTATTGTTAATTTATTCTATTTTTGTTTTTTAGGATTTTGCATATATAGTCACAAAGTTGGTCTATGATTTTCTTTTGCAATGCCACCTTTTCCAGTTTTTGTAATCAATGCAACAATGATGTCTTTATAAAAAGAGGTGGTAATGCTTCCCTCCTTTATAAATTCTCTTGGAGAGTTTAACTATTTGAAAAATTATATGCTACTTGAAGTGACTTCAAGGCTCTATAAGAAATCTCCAACTGGACCATCCAAGTCTGATAGTTGACTTGTTTTTTGTTTATTTTTTGAGAAATAGGGGATGATGGGGCCCCTGGGTGGCTCAGTCAACCGTCCAACTGTTGGTTTCAGTTCAGGTCATGATCTCATGGTTCATGGGTTTGAGCTCTGCATTGGGCTCTGTGCTGACAGCTTGGAGCCTACTTGGGATTCTGTCTCCCTCTCTCTCTGCCCCTCCTCTGCTCACTCTCACTCTCTCAAAAATAAACAAACACTAAAAAAAGAAATAGGGGATGGCAGGAAGTGGTGTGCAGGAATCTTTCTGAATATTTGAAACTTTAGCTATTGATCTTTTAGTTTTCTTTCTCTTTGTATTGAAGTTTTATACAGCCATATAGTCCTAGAAAATAATGTTCTGCATCCTAGCTTTGAAATATATTAAGTTTTACAAAAATACTTTTTAATAATATGAGTATTCTATTTTTTGCATTCCTATTTGTTTACCTGTTCATTCCTCCTGACTTGATAAGGTTTGCTAATGGTTTATCTATATTATCAATTTTTTAAAAATTAGATTTGTTTCCCCTTTTTTCTTTAACTCATTAATTTCCCCTTTTATTTATTTATTATTGATTCCTTCTACTTCTCATATATACCTTCTAACACTCTCAATTAAATGTTTAATTAAGACAGAAAATAAAGGGGCACCTGGGTGGCTCAGTCGGTTAAGCGTCCGACTTCAGCTCAGATCATGATCTTACAGTTCATGGGTTCAAGCCCTCCATCAGGCTCTGTACTGACACCTCAGAGCCTGGTGCCTGCTTCTGATTCTGTATCTCCCCCTCTCTCTCTGCTCCTCCCCCACTTGTGCTCTTTCTCTCTCTCAAAAAAAAAAAAAAAAAAAAAATTAAAAAAAAAAAAAGAAAACTATCCACAGTTTGGTATAAATCAATTGAAGACACTATCCCCCATTATCTTATCTGACCTTTTCAATCTTGATTTTTAAAAAATACAGTAAGATTTACTGTCACAGAATAAATGAAACCATGACTTAGATTTTATAATACATATGGATCATTTCATCAGGTTTTGACAATTCTATCATATTTCTGACAGGATGTTTCTTTTCCTTCTCCAGCTCCCAATCCCTCATTGTGGGAGCATGATGGAAATCTACCTGGCCCAGAGTGGGACCCTAGCAGTTTCCTGTCTGTGTGGGTCATTTTGTCACATGAGCTGACAACTCTTTCTCTACAAGAAGTCAATCTCCCAAGATGTTTTCTTTGTGATTAAGAAGATCGGAGCTCTGGCTAATGGTATAACTCAACATTTCAAACAGCTTTGCAAGTTTCTGATGTACAGTTCATATTTTATTATATGTAACTAGGCCACACTATTATATTTTTACCGATAAATACATAGGGGAATAAGGAAAGCTTCAACTAATATATGTAGAAGTAACAGTACAATTAGAAAATTATCATATGACAACCACAATAATAGTAGTTGATTCAGGCAAAAATCACTAATGGAGGGGCACCTTGGTGGCTCAGTCAGTTAAGTGTCGGTCTCTTGATTTCTGCTCAGGTCATGATCTCACCGTTGTGGCACTGGGCTCCGTGTTGGGCTCCGAGCTGGCTGTGGAGACTGCTTAAGATTCTCTCTCCTTCTCCCTCTGCCCCTCCCCTACTCTCTTTCTCTCTTTCAAAAAAAAAAAAATCATTAACGGATACTAATACTAAGTGAATGAAAATGTGAGATTATTTAACATGGTCTCAAAATATTTCCCCCTAAGATACTAAGTGGAGGACCATGGTGGTCATACCTTAACCAAGTGATCAAAGTTAACATTACCAGCAATGCGACACACCAACATCATGCCTCTCGTGACACATGGCACATTGAGGACACAATATCATTTCTGTGGTATTCCTGTCAGAAATATACATGATTCGGGGTGCCTGGGTGGCTCAGTTGGTTAAGTGGCCAACTTCATTTCAAGTCATGATCTTGTGGTTTGTGAGTTCCAGCCCCATGCTGGGCTCTGTGTAGACAGCTCAGAGCCTGGATGGAGCCTGCTTCGGATTCTGTCTCTCCTCTCTCTGCCCCTTCCCTACTTATGCTCTCTCTCAAAAATAAACATTAAGAAAATGTTTAAAAAATATACATGATTTTTTTAAAGTTTATTTTGAGAGAGAGAGAGAGCGCGCGAGAGAGCAGGTGAGGGGCAAAGAGAGAGGGAGAGAGAGACAGAATCCCAAGCAGTCCACACTGTCAGTGCAGAGCCCAGTGCAGTGTTCAAACCCACGAACCATGAGATCATGACCAGAGCTGAAGTCAAGAGTTGGACACTTAACCAACTGAGCCACCCAGATGCCCCTACATGATTTTAATCATGAAGAAGAATCAGAAAAACTTAAATTGAAGAACACCTTATAAAAATAATTGGCTGTACTCCTCAAAATGTCAAGGTCAAAAGAAGCAAAAAGCAACTGAGAAAATATTCCAATTTTAACATAGTCTAAAGAGACATGACAACTAAATGCAACATGTAATCGTGAATTTGAATCCTGAACCAGAAAAAAGAATTGCTATAAAGGACATTATTGGGACAACTTAAAAAAATCTAAATAAGGTCTGTAGATTATAATACTAACACCATAATAATAATAATAATAATAATAATACTGTTTCAATGTTAACTTCACTGTTTTCAATAATTATATTATGGTCATATAAGGAAATACACATAGGGGTAAGGACCATCATGTCTGCAACTACCAAATGGTTCAGAAAAAAAAATCAAAATCTGCATATATATACATATATAGCAAGAAAATGAAATTATTTACACATATAGGAAAATATTAACTACTGCAGAATCTGGGTGAAGGGTGTAATAAGACTTCTGTACTATTCTTGCAACTTTCTTAACTCTAAAATTATTTAAAAACAAAACAAAAATCCCTTATGTTTGTGGAAAGGCAAGCAAGATGGAGAGACCTGTGAGTCAAAGAAGGAGGTTAGCTGTTTTCCCAGGTTAAGTCAGGTTGGATGGGAGGGACAGAGGCTTCTCCTCTGCCCAGAATGAATCCATCAGATCTTCTAGGTTCACTGAAAAAGACTCCTTGCAGAGTATCCTATATTTGCTGAGCCTCAGGGCAGGTAGCCCCTGAAGAGACTCTTTCAAGCTACCTTATTCAGGTCTTTGCAAGCAAAGGTCAGTATCCAAAGGCTAATAAGAGATTTTGACCAGGGGGCTCTGGACCCCTCCGAATATCTACAAAGAGCCATCCTCAACTTGTTAACTTCATTAATGGGACCCTTATTTCACATCTACTCTAAACCCATAGGGTCCATTTCACTGTGCATAATTTTGGCTTCCAGAGAGACTTAACAGAAAACAGGCAATCTCAAATGGCCAAGCCAGGGCTATAGATGAGAAACCAAAGAGTTTTTTTTTTTTTTTTTTTTAATTTTTAAAACAATATTTTAGGGGCGCCCGGGTGGCTCAGTCGGTTGAGCATCCAACTTTGGCCCAGGTCATGATCTCACAGTTCGTGAGTTCGAGCCCCGTGTCGGGCTCTGTGCTGACAGCTCAGAGCCTGGAGCCTGCTTCACATTCTGTGTCTCCCTCTCTCTCTGCCCCATCCCCACTCATGCTCTCTCTGTCTTAAAAATAAATAAAAGATTAAAAAAATTTTTTAAATATTTTATTTATTTTGAGAGAGAGAGAGAGACAGAGCTTGAGCGGGGGAAGGGCTGAGGGAGACGGAGACACAGAATCCGAAGCAGGCTCCAGGCTCTGAGCTGTCAGCACAGAGCCCGACACGGGGCTCGAACTCACGAACTGTGAGATCATGACCTGAGCTGAAGTAGGACTGAACCACCCAGGCGTCCCTTGGTTTCAGAGTTTTGGACAAAACTTCCCATGGTATGAATGTTTTGCCTTCAGATTATTTCTATGATTCTATTTAAGTCAAGTTCAAAAATAGGCAAAATTAATCCATGATATTAGACCCAGCAGTGGCAATGGGTACTGACTGATACAAAAGGCTTCAGGGTGCGAGAGATGATGTCTATGTTGATCTTGGTTGAATTTACATGATTTTCCTCAATGTAGAAATTCACCGAGCTATACCCTTAGGATAAGCATACTTCACTGTATGTATGTTATACCTGTATGTATGTTATACCAAGTTATACCACCTGTATGTTATACCAAGTTATACCACCTGTATGTATGTTATACCAAGTTTTAAAAAAGCCTATTTAATTATCTGGAAAAATGTCTGAGGTACAAATAAAATGAAATAATTTGTATTCATACTTAAAAAACCTTCACGCATAGCTACATACTGCCTCTTTCTTCCTACCCCCCTGGTATGAGTGTTCCCCCTCCTCTTTTTTTTAAGTAGGCTCCATGCCAATGCGGGGCCTGAACTCACCACCCTGAGATTAGGACCTGAACTGAAACCAAGGTCGGACGCTTAACGGACTGAGCCACCCAGATGCCCTGAATGTTCTAATTAGGGTTCAAAACAGACAACATTAATCAGTAACGTTAGAAGCTGGGAGAATGGTTTCCCCTTGGCAGGGTGTAACAGGGAAAGGGTATTATGGAAGCTTTCAGGGTGCTACAACATTGTTTTCTGACCTGAGTACATTACCCCAGGGTTTTCCCTTTGTGGTAATTCATTGAGCTGTATATTTCTGTATATTTCTGTATGTATCTTATATCTCAGTAAAACGTTTAAAAAAAAGATGGTGCTCCTGGGTGGCATCTGATTGAGCATCTGATTCCTGACTTTGGCTTAGGTCATGATCCCAGAGTCATGGGATCCAGCCTCAGGTCAGGCTCTGGGCTGAGAGTTGAGCCTGCTTAAGATTCTCTCTCTCCCACACCTCTCTCTCTCTTCCTCTTTGCCCCTCTCCCTTGCTGGAGTGTGTATGCTCTCTCGCTGGAGTGTGTATGCTCTCTCGCTCTCTCAAATAAAATAAGATAAAATAAAATAAAAACATTAAAAAAAAATTATTTGCTCCCCAACCTGGCACTAAATACAGTGTAGGTGTCAAAGGAAAATAGCACAAGAAAAAGAAAATGCCCTAACTCCTTATCTAAGCTCATGACTTCTGCATCAAAACAACTACCTGTCTTTGATTCTGTGCAACTGAAAACAGAGACTATCTGCTCTAAAAACTAAAGCCTGATGTGCATGGCTTCCGACAGATATTTAACTGCCTTACCTTTCAGCTTCCTTTGTTTCAGAAAATGTTACAGTTATTGTGCTTTGTCTGAGGACTACATGAGGATTGGATATAATATTTTAAAAAACAAAATACTGTTTTGGCATTTTACCCCTTCATTAAGCTAATGGTCAAAATCTTATATCCGTTTTATTTGTAATCTTATCTTGGCCCATCTTAATTAGCATTAGTTTGACTTTAATTTCAATGAAGAGCAGTTTCTAAAAATAGCTTCAAGTTTTGATTTTGTGGTTTTATCTTTACTGAATTATTCTGCCAGGATATTATAAGGAACAGATTCAAGGAGGTCAAATGTGTCATGCCTAAAAAATACAGAACAAGGCAAGAAGATTCTTAGAACACAGTAACTTCCAGATCCAGTTTCTTTTCCTTATATTATTTATTTATTTATTTTTGTTTTTTCCTCAACCTTACTGAGGTATGGGACATATAATATTGTAGAAGTTTAAAGTGTACAATGCCATGACTTGATATATGTATATATTGCAAAATAATTGCCACAATAGTGTTAACACTTCCATCACCTCACATAATTACTTTTTTTTTTTTTGGTATGTGTGTGTTAACAACATTTTTAAGTTAAGCCTAGATAAAAGTATTTTCCAAACACTCTCAAAGTTTGTTCCTTTGGCAAAATCTTTTACAAGATCAGTTTAGATACTTACTCAGTAAATTCTTTGTTTTTTAACCACAGGCAAAGACACATCCATCCTAGCTGCCATGGAGTCAGAATAGATTTCCAGAAACCAGACTCATTCTTGGGATGCTGTCACAGACAGATACATCATTACTGTTGCCAGAAAGGACCTTAAAGGAAACATTAAAAGAAATATGCACTAAATGCTTGGCAAAAGCAATAGAAGACACATCTTTAATAACATATTACTTTAGATAAGTTTAACACTTGGTCCTTTGAAAGCACTATCTTTAACGCTGGGACAATAAAAAGGGGAAGGAGGTTTCAGAGTTTTGATGTGGGCTTTTGGGAGAGACTGAACTGAACTGACTGCTCATCAGCTGGAGAGAGTCACAGGGGTGAAGTGTGCTCCCATTATGCAGGACTGCAGACTCAAATCCTTAACTCTCCCATCCCCAACCTCTAAATTTCCCAATCCTTCTTAACATCCATTAAGCTTCCTAATCACAGACATATATGGCGCCCCAATCTACAACAAAGGATCTTGTAGTCACTGATATTCCCGGATGTCCAAAAATGACCATCAGAGACCGCTAGCCAGTGACTACAAAGCTCACTGATCCATTCTGATTGCCCAACAGAGAATTACACAGATCACCAATCACGAACCCACACTGATCTCCAATGATACCCCAATGACTGAATATCAATCGCTGACCCCAACAGACCCACCTCCCCCCCACAATTACTGACAGTCCCATTCGCTGACCCCCCACTGATCCGTATGTTCTCCATTCTTTGATTTACAAAAGTTCAATCACTAATACCCTCAGATTCCTCCCATCGATGATCTAAAGGAAGTGTCAATCACTGATGGCCGAAAGCATTTCTCTAAACCTTGGTCCCCATTAACCCTTCTCATCAGTTAACCTCAAAGTTTCCACAATCATCACTTCCAGGTACCCAAACAGAACTCAGAACCTCCAATCACGGACCCTCTCAGGCTTCCGATCATTGCGCTCTAATGCTGTTCAAATAAATGTTTTTGAAGCACCCACTTGGCTCCAGACCCCTAAAGACCACTGTAAACTGATCCCCACTCACTGTGCCAATCAAGAAATCGAGAACCCTCCTTTATTGATTCCCACATACTTCTAATCCATCTTCACAGACACTGCCACTGACTCCTACAAACCTCCTCCCGCCCCACAGACCCCCACGAGGTTCACAAGTCCAATCACTTAACCTCTTCAGTAAGCTCGTCACTGACCCTTACGGGCACCCATGACTGACCCATAAGGGCCACCGTAGTCGTCCGATCACTATCCTACAGAAGTCTTTAATTTTGACTGTTTCTCATACTGACCTTTCCCATTTTTCCTGGATCCGCGCCCATAACCCGAAATTGATCTTCGTACCACGCCGCCTCACCGCAGTATAATCTCTTCCCATCCCGAGTGGCCAGTGCGCAGACTCAGTCGCGACTTTGAGGCTGTCGGCCTCCACCTGGCAACCTTCCAAGCGAACAGGATTCTGGGTTTCTGAACTTTAACAGAAGGCCTGATGGCCGCTCCCTCTTGACACCTTGTTGGAGGCAGCCATGTTTAAATCTGTGCCGTACAGTAGTGATTAGGCCCTTTGTTAGACCAGAGGGTTAAGCTGTTTTAGGGCTGGGAGAAACAAGTGCTCCTGGGGCTGCAAACACAGACGTCCCGGCTGCTTTTAGCATCTCAGAAGCCCAAACCGGCTGTGACCAATATGGAGGCGAAGCTGAGCTTTCTTTGTCTCCAGCAGGGCAGGCGCTGAGGTAAGATGGCCTCGTACATTTATACTGTTTCTTACGTGTAATGGGCGGGGCCGCCTTATAGGAGGAGCTCCCCCCAAAAAGGTGAAACTTCTCTTCGAACGGCTCTTGGAGTTGGAGAGCAGCTAAGAAGCTCTTCCCTTGGGGACACTGAGGCCACCGGAGGAAGGGTCGAGAACTCCGGTGAGAGCGGAGCCATGGGAGAGGGCGAGTAAGAAGCTATTGGCTCTTACCGAAAGAAAATGTTGGAAGCAGGGACTTTTTTTTTTTTTTTAGGATTTCAACTATTTTAAATAAATGATAATTAAGACTTTTAGCACTCTATGTTTTTGCTGCTGATATGAGAGATCCCATAGGAAATAAAAAAAATTTAAAGAGACATAATTCCCTGCCTTGTGTTAATGCTGGGCCAGATATACAGGGACTTTGTCTTAAGTAGTGTTACAAAATAAAAATTCAGGTGGGTAAATTTGAACATCTAGTTGAGTTTATTGAACGATTCATGAATCAGGCCACATCCCATCTAGCAAGTCAAAAGGAGCTCCCCGAAGTTGTACAAAATGGAAAGCTTTTATAGGAAGATGGGGAGATGTGGGAAAGGGGCAAGAAAGTTATTAGCAAAAGAAAGGATTGTTCCAGGCAAGGTCACCTTCCTTTAGGTGGAAGAGCAGGGAGTCTTTTTAGGTGGATAACTGACCCATATGGATCACCAGGTTTGTCACTGAACACAAAGGGCACCTAGCTTGGGTGCATCAGCCAAACGATTGACCCATGTCTTTCGGTTTGAGCAAATGGATTTTACTATTTGCAGGTAGTACGGAGACAGAGATAGTCCACAAAGTTCTGTCTCTAACACAAACTTCAGGACCAATTTATACTGCTAGCGGCAACCTTTTGGTAGGCTATTCTTGCAATTAAGAAGTGGTCACAGGAACTGAGAAAACCTTTATAAAAATTGTTCAAGCATAACTTAACAGGGGTTTGCTTAACTCCAATTTCCCAGGAACATTTATGATTTTTTTTTGTTCCCAGACATCTGCTCAATTGAATAACTTTGGTGGGTTTCCAGGAACAGGGAAGTTCTCAAGGACTCATAAAGCTGAAAAACAAACATGCTGAGAAACAGGATAGTTTATTTAATTTCTCACTGTGGTCCCTGATGAGCTAATCCCTAACTAACATAATTTCATTTTAGGGGGATGGAGAGGGCCCAAGTAACAGTTTACCTCATTGGTGCTAATCAGAAAATTCCTGATTACTGGTTAATGATGAAGTTTTGGGGTGATGGTGGGGTCTGGACCCGAGGGCCAAAAAAGAATTCTTGAAGACATCTTTGGTGCAAAAAGGTGATTTTATTAAAGCATGGGACAGGACCCATGGGCACGAAGAGCTGTACAGGGGTTGTGACAAGTAACTCATTATATAACCTCAGGTTGGGAGGAGGTCAGGGATAGAGTATGTCTCTAAGGGATTTTGGAAGCAAGGTTTCCAGGACCTTGAGGGGCTAACTGTTGCTAGGGAAACATCATTTATCACTGTTTAATAAAACCTAAGTCATGAGACCCTTCAGATGCATATCGGGGACCATAAACTTGGAGCATGATTGCCAGCATATATCCTGGGTCAGTTGAGATAAAGGAAGTGGACAATGTTAAGCCGGGATCTCTTTTGCCCCCAGAAAAGAGTCATCCTTGAGGCAGCTGAGCTCATAGAGGGAGGTCACTCTGCCTGTCTCAAGGACTTGTCAATGGGCTGTAAGCAGAAAGGGAATTTAATTTTTCATTCGCCTTAGTTTCCCCCATTACCATGGCAAGCACTTAAACCCCTTCCTTTGTTCTTGGGTGAACCAGGAGTGTCCAAGGAATATCACACAGATCCCACCTAGGGTGGGGGTGGGGGTGCTAGCTTGTACTTTATCCTTCAGTCTGCCTCATGCTCCTTCATCAATTAAGACTTACGTTTCTATGGGAGGTTGAAACTACAGTTAAGTTAGGTAGTAGTAAGCCCTGGTTTGGAGGCTTAGATAAATGACACGATTTAGGGCTTGTGGTTTTCTTTCTAACAGTGGCCTGCCCCGGATGCTGACCTGAGACAAGAATGTGAGTGTGGGCAGTTTTTTTGGCAGGTAGGGGCTAGGGAAGTGACAAAGGAGGAGTGGAACCCAATACAGAGTGTATCAATGAGGGGATTATCCCTGTGAACAATGGGAGCTCAGTGCTGTGGGGAACTCTGGAAGACAGTGTAGATACAAGTTGTCTCGTTCAAGGGCCACTGAAGCTGAGATATTTGTACATCATTTCTCAGTCCTCATTTTTGGGTGCTACTACAAGGGCCTTAAAACTCTAGCACTTCTAGCCTGTCTCATGGGCAAGGTCTCAGGCAGAGTCTGTAGGAACTGTATGCAGAATGTGTAGGCAGAGTTTCTGTTAGGCCCCATTTACTAATCATCTTCTTCTTCTTCTTAAGTTTATTTATTTACTTTGAGAGAGAGAGAGTGCAAGCAAGAGAGAGGCAGAGAGAGAGAATCCCAAGCAGGCTCTGCACTGCCAGTGCAAAGACCGATGTGGGATTTGAACTCACGAACTGCAGGATCATGACTTGAGCTGAAGTCAGACACTTAACAGACTAAGCCACCCAGGTACCTCTTCTTTTCTTTTTAATGTTTATTTATTTATTTATTTTGAGAGAGAGAGAGAGAGAGAGAGAGAGAGAGAGAGAGAACCAAACAGAGAGAGAGGAGAGAAAATCCCAACAGACCCTGTGCTGTCAGCATGGAGCCCAATCTCAGATTATGACCTGAGCTGAAATCCAGAATCAGACTGGTTAGCCGACTGAGCCACCCAGGCACCCCTGTTTACTCAGGTTCTATATTTTGCCTGTGAATAAGCCAAAGAGGCTATGTTCCCACTTCAAGGGAGAAGCAAGAAAGCTAATCATTCTCTGAGTTTTGTCCTGCGCCCCAAACACCTGATGATATCCAATAAGAGCCAGATCCCAAACATGTTCCAGGACATAGCTTCAAACAAACCTCTGCTGACCCTGGCATCAACACCCCCTACCATTGGTGATTTTCAGAATAACACCTATTGTTCACCAAACTCTTGCCTTTGATTGGATCCTACCCTGGATTCCTGAAAGAAACTGAGTACTCTAAACCCCTTTCCAATATAAACACTTAACCACAAGTGATGATGAGACTCATTCTCTTTTCCTTCCTGAGTCTCCCAGACACTCTGTCTGCTATTCTCTGTCACTCACACTTTTCAGTAAACTCTGTCTTCACTTTCTCCAGCTCTCATTAGATTTCTCTCCTGCATAAAGCCAAGGACCCTCTTGGCTGGTCCTGTGGAACCGTCCTGAGTCTTCAGACCCAGCCTGCCTGCATCATACTGACAGGATTCATTTCATAGCACCCAAAGCAGTGCTCTACCTATCATAGACATTGGAATCTTTAGGAATGGTTACCTTGTCTTATGAAAATAGCTTTTTAAAAAAACATAATTCCAATTGGTCATCATACTAACTGGTGTAACAGCTGACCCCCAAAATGGCTACCTGTTGCCATTAACACCTTTGTGTAGTCCCCTTCCACATTGGACCAGGGCTGGTCTAGGAGGCTAATAAAATACAGTAGAAGTGATGGCACACCACTGCTAAGATTAAATTATAAATGATACCTCTTCTGTCTTCAAGGTGTGCTCACTCGCTCTCTTCTCTCTCTCTCTCTCTCTTGCTCTCTCTCAAATAATTTACTCTGGGAGAAGTTAGTTGTCATGTCATGAGGACGCTGACACAACCTATGTAGAGGCCCAGGTAGCAAGGAACTGAAATCTGCCAACAGCCAGGGAGGAACTGATACCCTCCCCATCCAAGTGGGTCATCTTGGGAGCAGATCCTGCAGCCCTGGTCAAACCTTGACATGCTGCAGGCCTTGCCAATAACAGATTGACTGCAACTGCATGAGAGACTCAGCACTCTAACCAGCAGCTCCCGTATTGTTGACTTTCAGAAACCGTGTGAGATACTAAATGTTTGTTTTAAGCTGTTGAGTTTGGGAGTAATTTGTTATACAGCAATAGATAACTGATGCTGTGGTAAAAATACTATAATTGATGTCTTTGGATTTCTTAAAGACGTCCTTAAACTTGTGAGATTTTTCTTTCAGATCAGAGAGGATTATTAGCATTTTCCTCTTGTCCTGCATGATGGAACAATCATTGCTCTGCTGGAGCCAAGTTAGTGGAAGAAAGACTCTTGGAATAAGATTGCAAATTTACATACAAAACTATTTCATGTCCTACAGGGCAATAAAAACCAAACCTTTAAGGTTATCTTTTCTGTAAAAAATCAATTTGCATCTGTAATAGACTAATAGATGAAATGCATCAGTTTTTTGCAAGTGAATACCTAGCTATGCATATGCATAGTCTGAGTCCTAATTAGTAAAAAGCCAATCACACCTATATTACACTAGAGTAGTAGGATCTCAAACTGGTGCAATTTTATTTTTTTTTAAATTTTTTAAAACATTTTTATTTATTTTTGAGAGAGAGAGAGACAGAACATGAGCGGGGGATGGGCAGAGAGAGAGGGAGACACAGAATCCAAAGCGGGCTCCAGGCCCTGAGCTGTCAGCACAAAGCCCAACATGGGGCTCAAACCCACCAACTGTGAGATCATGACGTGAGCCAAAGTCAGACGCTTAACCTACTGAGCCACCCAGGCACCCTCAAACTGTGCAATTTTAATCCCCAGGGTACATTTGGCAATGTCTGGAGACAGTTTTGGTTGTCACCATCTGGGGGGGTGGGAGGGGAAGGATGGGCAGAATGCAACTAGCACATGGTGGGTAAAAGCCAGGGATGGATGCCCCCAACCATTCTACAATGCAGAAGACAACCTTCCACAACAAAGGATTATCTGGCCAAAAGTGTGAACAGTGCTGAACTTAGAAAACCTTCACTAGAATGGCTTATTAGACCTTGGGTCAACTTTTATTTAAAAAAAAAATTTTTTTTAATGTTTATTTTTTAGAGAGAGACAGAGAGCGTGAGCGAGCACGAGTTGGGGAGGGGCAGAGAGAGATGGGGACACAGAATCCAAAGCAGGCTCCAGGCTCTGAGCTGTTAGCACAGAGCCTGACATGGGACTCCAACTCACCAGCAGTGAGATCATGACCTGAGCCGAATTCGGACGCTTAACTGACGGAGCCAGCCAGGTGTCCCAACCTTGGGTGGGTTTTTGGACCATGCTCTGGTATGACTTTGAAGAGTCACACAGGATGACATAGTAATGTTTCCTTATTTCCTAGTTTTTTAAAATAACTTTTCTTAATGCAAAATTGGCAAAATACTGAGAACTTAAATCTTGATAATGAGTACATAGTGATTAATCTTTTCTCTCTGCTTTTGTAAATATTTTTGTGAAAAAAAGAAAAAACTGTAAATTCTTATCTTTAGCTTATGGTCAGTGCCATGTATGAGGGACCATGACTGAAGATCATGTTTAGATATAATGTTTAAATCTAAAGATGTTCTTCTTTTACAACTTGGCCCCTATGCTCTGCCTTTCTCTTAAGTCCAGTGCTTCTGAATTCTAGCTAAATCTTAAAGTCACTCAGAAACTTAAAAAATACCAATGATTGGGATCCATTCCCAGCAATCCTCATTTGCTTTTCCTGGGGCAAAGTTCTATTTTTCTTTCTTTTCAAGTTTACTAGATGTGGGAAATTATGGACTCACAACCTAAATCAATTAAGGAACCTCAAATTTGATTTGAGTTGGGCTGAATAATACCTGGCAAGATGAATGAGAGTCCACACTGCAGGTGGGCATACCAACCTTATGCTTCTGCCTCCACAAATAACTTTTTAGGGATAATGACCAGCAAGCTGTCATAGATAACAAGTCATGCAAGGGAACAGAACCACATGAGCGAGACCTAGCAGAAAGAGTAGAGGGGTGCCTGGGTGGCTCAGTCGGTTAAGCATCTGAATTCAGCTCAGGTCATGATCTCATGGTCCGTGGGTTCAAACCTGTATTGGGCTGTATGCTGACAGCTCAGAGGCTGGAGTCTGCTTTGGATTCTGTGTATCCCTCTCTCTGCACGTCCCCTGCTCATGCTCTGTCTCTGTCTCTCTCTCTCAAAAATGAATAAACGTTAAAAAAAAAAAAAACAACCCAGTAGACAGTATGGTTGACCCTTGAACAGAATATGTTTGACCGCATGGTCCACTGATCTGTGGATTTTTTTCCCGATAAACACAGTGAAGTAATGCAAATGTATTTTCTCTTTATTATAATTGTCTTAATAACATTTTCTTTTCTCTAGCTTACTTTATTCTAAAAATATAGTATATAATACATATACAAAATATGTGTTGTTTGACTGTTTATGTTATTGTTAAGGCTTTCAGTCAATGGTATACCATTAGTAGTTAAGTTTTGGGGAATTAAGTTATATCCAGATTTTCAACTCTGATGGGGGGGTCAGCACCCCTAACACCCCCATATTGTTCAAGGGTCAACTGTGTAAGCAGATCCGTCTAAACAGAGTAGTTTTGGACTATCCATGTGGCTTTAGTTTAGCATGAGACAGATTGTGAGCAGGGGAGGGGCAGAAAGAGGGAGACACAGAATCCAGAGCAGGCTCCAGGCTCTGAGCTGTCAGCACAGAGATCAACACCAGGCTTGAACTCACAAACCATAAGATCATGACCTGAGCCAAGTTGGATGCTTAACCAACTGAGCCATGTAGATATCACCATAAGAGAAGATTTGATGAAAGTAAAAAACAAAACCATAGAACCTTCCAGAGAAAAAAAAGGGCTTTCAAAGGAGCAACCATTCCACCAAGAAAAAGCAAAGAGATAAGCAATTGGATATCATTTTAAAGTGAAAGAAAAATAGAATGCAGATAACATCACTAGACAACAGGAATGAAAAGGCCAAGAGCTAAGAATGAATGATCCCACTGTATGTAAAGCATAGTGAAACCAAAAGTTATTTTGTACAAAGAAAATATCAACAGAGAAATTTATAACAATAGCATATATCCCAGAAGAAACATATATGTTGATGAGAAAAAATTATTTCAATGATAACAGAATTCTATGAATTTCATTTTGATTTTGTTTCTTCCTAGGACTTACACAAAATAAACATGCATCAGGATCCTCAAAGACAAGAAAAGATTGAGAAAACGTGGAAGGTGGCAAAGGCTAAGGGGAAATAACAACTGAATGTAAAGCAGATCCTGGATCAGAAAAAAAGACATTAGTGGGAAAATGGCAGAATCTCCATTAAAATCTGCAGCTCAGTTTATAATGTTGTACCACCGTGAAGTTCCTGTTCTCAAAATATCTACAATTAGTTATGTGGTTCCCTTTAGAGCAAGAGGGCTTGTGAGATGTTATAAAGACTGTACATGGCCCATTGTTGTACCTCTTCTATAATATGAAAGTGAGTTGACAGTGAGTATTCTTGTTATGTTTATATTCTTTGTTTTTGTTTTGTTTTGTTTTGTTTTGTTTTGCTTTATTTATTCATTCATTCATTCATTCATTCATTCATATCTCTGGCAGACTTCTTCAGGGACAATCACATTCACACATTCAATGAAGACTTGAGACAAGGATCCTACCGCACATCCTAGGCTCCCCTTGCCACCTCTTCAGACTGGTATGGAGGGAATGTGGCTGGTAGGTTGGGGGCAGGGATATGAAAGTCCAAGTCCCTAAGTGATAGTGTCTATTGTAAATAGACACTCATAGGTATTGTGAGACCAGTACCTCCTTCAGACATTGAAAAAGGACCCCAATCCTGGCCTCAAACTCCAGGGGTTACCGACTCTTTGAGTACATTCCTAGAAATAGTGAAACCACCCCACCTCTTTTAGCTGTACTTGGGACTGGTCATGGAGAGTGCTATCTCCTGACTTGGGCACCTTGGTGGGCCAGCACCTCCACAGGGCCAATTCTAAAACTTCTACCGAGGGGGGCCATGCCTCTTAGAGCACTTTCCTGGAAATGCTGCACCTGCCCTGTCTTATATCACCAATTCCTTACCCCAATTCCTTTCAGATAACTGGACCTGGCTATTGAGGGTGCTACCTCCTGAGTTGGATGTAAATATGGGTGGGCTAGCAGGCACCTTACTTCTTCCACAGGAGCAAATCCTCCAAGAGGCCTTCCTGGAGCCAGGGCTCTTTCCAAAGTAGTTGTCCTCCTGGGAGAGTCTTGCCCCATGTGACAGGGACTGGCTGGACTTTCCTTTAAAAGATAGGTCAGCTATCTGGTGCCATTCTCCCTTTGCCCTGAATGTACAAACTAATGGAGGGGGCCACAGGAGGCCTTGGTCTGAATTCCTTGAGAACCTCTCCAAACAGGAAGGCATAGTTCTGTAAACTTAAAAGGCAGTTCCTGAAAAATAGAGTGTTTGTCTTCCTGGAAGACAGAAGATGCTCCAGGTGCTTTCTGGTTTTCCAAGAGTTCTCTGGTTTTTATCACAGACATACCTTTTCCTTCCCCAGGCACACTCTGCCAGATAAGATTCTCAGGGCTTACCTTTCCCCAGAGTACAAGGTGCTGTCTGTCACTAAGGGTTCCTGATGGAACACCCTACATAGTGTCCCTCTCCCACTTGCCTATTATCAACCTCTTCACTTAAAAAAATCCTCCTCAGCTTTCTACCTGTACAAGAGTTTTCTTCCTCTTGGAGAGAAGTGGGAAAGCCATGATATTGGACAGTATTTAGTGGAGGAAGAATTGAAGACTATATGGAACCAGTTGAGAATTTATCTTCCATCTTCTCCAGTGACCTGGTTTCAAAAATTAGGCAAGGTAGGACCTGCTTTTCTCAGGTGTGATATGACCAGGATTTTGCTTTGCCAAGTCCCATTGATGGCTTTTGATGGTTAGTTTGGATTAAGAGGCAGGGCTTTATGGAGACAAGATAGTTAAAATTGTAGTGAGGACAAAGTATGAGTTGAAGTTTCCCCACCTGAGTTGGTTTCTGGGCAATGACAGCCTGATGTGCTTCATGGAAAGATACAGTATGGATAGCTTGCCTAACAGCCTGATGTCCACACTTTGATTCTAGCTGAGATGGACTCCTAGCTGAGATCTATACCGCTATTAGACATGTGGGCTACTAACTTCAAAAAATTGTGTCAGGGGTTGTGCGCCCTGACAATGGTGGTTGGGGGATGAAGTGGTTATAACCACTGTGGAAAGGAACACAATGGGAAAGAAATGTTTTCTTCCTGGCTCTGTGGCTTTTGCAAAGAGTTACCTGAAAGGCTTTCCAGGTTCTGCCCCTTCCCTGTGTTGGAGCTTCCATTATGGCAGCACTCCACCTCTATGTTTGTAAAAAATCATCATACACTTAAAGGAGTAGCAGTGTGCTTTGTTTGAGTGAATTATGTTTGAATGAAATTCTGAGTGAAAGACAGTTTACTGATACAGGGGAAGTACAAATATAAAGTCAGTCATAAGTGAAAGACACAGAAAAGCAGTGGTCAACTGGACAGGGAATGGAATCTCTTTTATGAGTTTACAAACAAGAAAATAAACCAAGGAAATGAGAAAAAGATGCTCACAACTGAAAACAACAAAAGAAATGGCCTGAGCAGACAGATTTAAGAACAAGTGGACATAGCAGAAGGAAAAGTGAACTCCCTGGAATATAACATGGACCATAGAGGAGGAGAGAAAGGGCAATAATGCTTCCCATAGGTCTTCCAGAATCCAGGCTCTTTCTTCAGTGGCTATCCTCCTGACATATTCTTGACCTCAGTGTCAGGAACAGCCAGCCTCCCTTTGACAAAGCTGGCAAGTCCTGTGGAGCTCCTGTCCCTCTGCCTCGTATCTGTAGCCTCAGAGGAGGGCTTGGTCTGAATTCCTGTAGTCTGGGGCATCTAGTCTCCTGATACCTTTCTTATTCTCTAGTCCCAAGACCAGTGCCCCTGGAAACAATAGCTTGGCCTACCTGAAGGCTGAGGTCCAGAGAAGGGAATGGGATTTGCCTGTCCAGTGGGTTTCCCAATCCCTATGTGGCCACCTAGTGTGGCCACATTTATTTAGCAAGTCTTTCATGGCCCTTTGTCTTTACAAGGATTTTTCCTCCTCCTGGAGGGAAAGTCTCGAACTGTGATGGGAGACAGTATTTTGTGGAGGAGGAAAAGTAGGCCTGGTTGGTACCTTTGATGTCCTCTCCAGACCCCGGTTGACAGACTGGGCCTGGTTGGAGCCACTTGTTTCAGTCAGGAATACAGTCCAGTGTGGCGGTTGGCTGTGTCTGGGGGTGCAGTGTTAGGGGTGAGAGACAGTGGTTTTTGAAGAGAGAAAGAATCCAACACCATACAAAGAATGACGTATGTTTGGAGATTGGCCTGCCTGACTTTGTTTTGGGGCAAGACACTATGTGTGAGTCTTAGAGCTGACTCTGGTTCAGGAGAGCTTGAGGGTAAGATGCCTGCCTGGAGTGTGGACTTGGATCGGGGCTGTGTCTGAGTCTCAGTTCAGGCATACACCACTAGAGGCCACCACTGACTGGAATCCTGCATGTCGGGACATCAGCACCTCCATGGTGCTGATACCCACAAAGGGCTTCTAGCAGTTCTCTAGAGAACCCTGAGGAAAAAGAAGCGGTTTCTTCTAGTCCCCAGTGATTTTTCACTCATAGTTTCCTCAGAGGCTTTCTGGGTTCCATCCCCTCCAGTGTTTGAGGTTCTGGTGACAGCAGCAAACCACCTCCAAGGACATCTGCCAAATGTTGTCAGACACCAAATGGAAAGGCAGTGCATTTTGTTTGATGTGAATTATGCTCAAAGACAGTTCCTTGGTAGTGGCAGGGGAGGTAGGGACATAGATTCAGTCACAGAAGAGAAATGCTCAGGCTGGACAGGAAATGAAATCTCTTCTAGGAGTTCAATAACAACACAAAAACCAGGAGAAAAGAAAAAAAAAGTTTTGCCCATGACATACAAAAAATATAAGTGATGACCTCAGCAGAATAGTTTCAGAAGGAAAAATGAACTCGCTGGAATATAACACGTCCCCTATAGGAGGAGGAGAGAATAATGGAAATTGCTGAGGAGCAAACACAGGCACAGAGAACAGAAAGATCAAGTTGAATAGGTGTAGAATTGGGATCCAGCAAGGGAAGATGGAGGAAGAAAGTGTATGTCTGAGGCAGTATTTGGATACTGCAAGACTGACAGTGACCCCAAGCCATGCTTGGGCAGCAAGAAGAAGCCCCGGAAGGCTCACAATCAAGAATTTCATATCCAGGACCACAAGAAGAAACATGGCTGGTGCCAACCCCAAATCAGACAAGATTGCAGTGGGTGGGGAAAAAAAAGAAAAGAAAAAAAAAAAAAAAGAAAAGAAAAGCACATTCCAAGTAGCAACGCTCCTCTGGAAAACACCCCTCCCACCTCCACTTCTACTCCCCCAAACTCAAACGGGGACCGGCTTCCCAGTAAGGAGTGGAAGCCAGAAGATGAAATGCTGGAAGTGGATCAGTGGTAAATTTGCCATCAAGTCAGCCACGGAGTGGATCATACCCTCCTAATGTGACTTGCCTCCTGTGGATCATGGCACAATGGTTAGGTGAGATATATGAATTTTGGGAAGTGGGGTGAGGTGGGGCCTTAAAGAGTGAAGAGCACCTTCTTTGACCTCTTTCCTCAAAGTCTAAAAGGCATTCCTGAGCAGGTCTTTTTGTATTCTTGTGTTTGGAAAGGTGCCTTTTAGGATGGAGAGGGGCTTCCTACAACTGCTGGTCTGAAGCCATCGCCAGGTCAGGCACACCTTAAGAAAACCGAGGACAAACGAGGAGGAAAAAAATCACACTCAGCTACACAGCCAAACACAGCAAAAACAGCTACAAGGTCACTAGGAAGAATGGGGACTGTAAGCATCCCTAGGCCTAGATGACAAGTCCCATCCCTCCACCCATACTGGGCAGCTCATTGGCTTCCGGCTGGCTCTGGCTCCAGTAACTGAAGCCTGCGAGGGAGCAAAGTGGCCCGGAAGCACACAGGGGCAGTCCCATCTCAGGGTCAGAGGGCAGACCCCTTCCAGAATCATCCCAGGCACACTCGCAAGGGAAGGGATACCAACGCTACTGTTCTCATCCTGCTTGGTCAGTCTAGCTTGGCCCTCCCTCGCTCCCTCTCTTCTTTCCTCCCTCCCTCCCTTCTTTCCATCCGCTGGACCCACTAGAAGACAGAGGACAGCCACAGCCTGTGCCTCAGCCTGTCCAACACTACCGCCAGAGGGCGCCCCCGCCCCCTACAGTTTCCGCCCTTCGTTTAGGAATGGTGGTGGTTCCAGGTGAAGCTGGCAATATCTGTTGCCCGCACTTGTGCAGTTGGAGGGCGGGCCTCAACCCCGAGTTGCTGTGCTCCTGGAGTGTTGTGGGCGGTGGGAAGGGGGTGAAAGAGGAGGGTGTAACCCGGGAGGTGGGGAGGGTGAGCCTGCTTTACTCTCCTCAGTTCCCCTAGATCATGGGCCTCTGGATCACAGCCGTGGCCGCCACTACGGCCATGCCGGCCAGATTTGATGGCCAGATGCAGACACTACAGACTGCATACACTATGGACCGAAATCCAAATGGAGCGGGTAGGAATGGGATCTGATGTAAGGCCAGGTGGGGTGGGGATGATATCTGGTGAGTGAGGTAATAAAGATCCCATAGCCTTGTCACCTGAAAATCCATTTTCCCTGAGACCTAGATGTGGGTGGAGGAGTCCCATGCCCTGGCACCACACATCGGAGCTTCTGCCTCTCCCAGTGCCTTTCAGGAATCCCTTTCTGCAGGTCTGCAACCCCACTGCCCCCCACCCCCCGGAAAAACACCCTCTTCCCTAGTGTACATAGGCCCAGCTGTGGGGGGGCTCCCTCCCTGGTGGGGCACACCAGTTGCTTAGCACCTGCCTCCTTGGACAGGGGGGATGGTGCTTCCCAGAAGCATTCCAGGACCCAGGGCTCTTTCCTCAGTGGCTGGCCACTGACGGATTCTTGACCCCCCTCTGTCAAGGACAGTCAGCCTCCCCTTGACAAAGCAAATAAGTCCTGTGGTGCATCTGTAGACTCAGGGGAGGGCCTGAGTTACTTCTGGCCCTGGTGTCTAGTCTCCTGATGACTTTCTTGTCCCCTCGTGTATTTCTCCTAAGATGAGTGCCATAGAAAGCAGGAAAGCACAGCTTGGGCCTGCATGAATGCTGAGGTCCACAGAAGAGGGTGGGATTTGACTGCCCAGTGAGTTCCCGTGGCCTACCTGGTGTGGCCATATTCATTTGGCAAGTCTTTCATGGCCTTCTGTCTTCACAGAGATTATTCCTTGCAAGTTATTACACATGCTGTTTATTTTTCACTTGATTTTTGTTTTTCTTACATGTGCTTTCCTTCTCCATGTATGTTTTCCCTGATAGAGATGTTCATGGGCCTTTTGTTTTCATTGATTGATAGCAGCCCATGGCAGTGAGAGAGCATTGGTGAATTCAGACCCTTCCCAATGCCCCTTTTCCTCCGACCTAGTATATACATAGGCATTTGGTAAGTCTTGGTTTGTCCACATTTTAGTGGAGTTTCTTTCTCTGTAGGAAATAGTAAACCTTTATTTTACATATTATCTGCTGGGGGAAGAATTAAGCTTAGATAGAATTAGATTCCATTTATAGTTGATCTTGAAAGATGTATTTTTAAAACAAAGCAAGGTAGAAGGTATTGGTTCTAGCCATTAGGTGAGCAGAACTTGCACTAAGAGAATATCAGGCATAGGTATTAACTATTTTTTAACATAGAATTTTATTTTATTTCACTTTTTTTTAACGTTTATTTATTAATGAGAGACAGACACAGAACCTGAGCAGGGGAGGGGTAGAGAGAGGGGGAGACATAGAATCTGAAATAGGCTCCAGGCTCTGAGCTGTCAGCACAGAGCCCGACACAGGGCTCAAGCTCACAAACTGTGAGATCATGACCTGAGCCAAAGTTAATTGCTTAAACAACTAAGCCACCCAGGCGCCCCCTATTTCACTTTTTAAAGTTTATTTATTTATTTTGAGAGAGACAGAGACAGCACAAGTGGGGAAGGGGCAGAGAGAGAGAGAGGGAGAGAGAATCCCAAGCAGGCTCTATGCTGCCAGCATAGAGCCCGACATGGGGCTCGAACTCACCAAACTGTGAGGTCATGACCTGAGCCAAAACCAAGTCAGAGGCTTGCCCAATTGAGCCACCCAGGCACTCCTGTAACAGAGAACTTTAGATTAAGAGAATATAGTAATGAGAACTGTGTTGAAGCCTTTGAAATTTAACTGTGTCAGTTTGTGTCAGATGAAACTCTTATGTGCCTTTGGGAGATAGCACAACTTGATGGTTAATAGTCTGACTCTGGAATTTTATTCTGGGTCTTAATTCTAACTTGGTCATTTGCCATCTGTGGGCACTTGGGCCATTCACTGAAATTCTCTGTAGAACTGTTTTGTCATTTCTAGAATGGTGGTTTGGTAGTAAAGTGTTCAAGTTTACCTAGAAAGAGGTATTTTTTTTTCTCCTTAGCTCCTACTTATTTTTACCTCTTTGGAATATTTTGCCTGGTAAATGTCTTTGTTTACGAGCGGCTTTGTGTTAGGCAGGGATTAACAAGGTTATTTGGAGTACAGGCCTTAGGCCAAGCCAAATAATAACAACTAATTTACATAGAGGCTTTAGGTCACACTAACAATGTGATTCAGGGTCTAGGCTTTTGGTCACATAACTGTCAACATCCAGAGGGTCTGTAAACATAGGCAATATTTTTATTTAGTAGGCAACATACAGACAATCATCCATGGAGTTTTAAGAAAGACTCTGATACCAATGCTCAAGTGAGCTTCTTTATATTTTTTAATTAATTTAATTTATTTAATTCAAGTTAGTTAACATACAGTGTAGTATTCGTTTCAGGAGTAGAACCCAGTGATTCATCACTTCCATATAACGCCCAGCGCTCATCCCAACAAGTGCCCTCTTTAATGCCCACTGCCCATTTAGCCCTACCCCCTACCCACCTCCCCTCCAGCAACCCTCAGTTTGTTGCTATAATTAAGAGTGTCTTATGGTTTGCCTCCCTCTCTGTTTTTATCTTATTTTTCCTTCCCTTCCCCTGTGTTCATCTGTTGTGTTTCTTAAATTCCACATGTGAGTGAAATCATATGATATTTGTCTTTCTCTGACTGACTTATTTCGCTTAGCATACATAATACATTATAGTTCCGTCCATGTTGTTGTAAATGCCAAGATTTCATTCTTTTTGATGGCCGAGTAATATTCCATTGTATAGATCTACCACATCTTTTTTATCCATTTGTCAGTCAATGGACATTTGGGCTTTTTCCATAATTTGGCTATTGTTGATAATAACACTGCTAAAAACATTAGGGTGCATGTGCCCCTTCGAATCAGCAAATTTTTAAGTCTTTTGGATAGATACCTAGTAGTGCAATTGCTGGGTTGTAGGGTAGTTCTATTTTTAACTTTTTGAGGACTCTCCACACTGTTTTCCAGAGTGGCTGCACCAGTTTGCATTCCCACCAAAAGCATAATAGGGTTCCCCTTTCTCCACATCCTCACCAATAGCTGTTGTTTCCTGAGTTGTTAATTTTAGCCATTCTGACCAGTATGAGGTGGTATCTCATTGTGGTTTTGATTTGTATTCCCTGATGATGAGTGATGTTGACCATCATTTCATATATCTGTTAGCCCTCTGGATGTCTTCTTTGGAAAAGTGTTCATGTGTTCTGCCCATTTCTTCACTGGATTATTTGGGGTTTTTTTTGAGTGTTGAGTTTGATAATTCTAAATTTCCTCTTTAATTTCCTGGTTAACCCATTCATTCTTTAGTAGGATATTCTTTAACCTCCAAGTATTTGGGGACTTTCCGAATTTTTTTCTTATAGTTGATTTCAGTTTCATAGCATCTGAAAATGCTACGAAAATAGCATTTTGTTATCTGAAAATATGCATGGTATAATCTTGATCTTTTTGTACCTGTTGAGGGCTGATATGTGACCCAGTATGTGATCTATTCTGGAGAATGTTCCATATGCGTTCAAGAAGAATGTGTATTCTGCTCCCTTAGGATGAAATGTTCTGAATATATCTGTTAAGTCCATCTGGTCCAGTGTGTCATTCAAAGCCATTGTTTCCTTGTTGATTTTCTGCTTAGATGATCTGTCCATTGTTGTAAGTGGGGTATTAAAATCTCCTATTATGGTATTATTATCAATGAGTTTTCTTTATGTTTGTGATTAATTGATTCACATATTTGGGTGTTCCAAGTTGGCGCATAAATATTTACAATTGTTAGGTCTTCTTGATGGAAAGACCCCTTAATTATGATATAATGCCCTTCTTCATCTCTTGTTACAGTCTATGTTTTTAAATCTAGTTTGTCTGATATAGTATGGCTATTCTGGCCTTCTTTTCATCTCCATTAGCATGAAAGATGGTTCTCTATCCCTTCACTTTCAATCTGTAGGTGTCTTTAAGTCTAAAATGAGTCTCTTGTAGGGGCGCCTGGTGGCTCAATCGTTAAGCGTCCAACTTTGGCTCAGGTCATGATCTCAAGGTTTGTGAGTTCGAACCCTACATCGGGCTCTGTGATGACCGGTCAGAGCCTGGAGCCTGCTTTGGATTCTGTGTCTCCCTCTCTCTCTGCCCTTCCCCTGCTAATGCTCTGTCTCTCAAAAATAAATAAACATTAAATAAATAAATAAATAAATAAATAAATAAATAAATAAATAAATAAAATGAGTCTCTTGTAGGCAACATATAGATGAATCTTGTTGTTTTTTTTTTTATCCATTCTGATACCATATGTCTTTTGATTGGAACATTTAGTCTATTTACATTCAGAATGATTACTGAAAGACATGAATTTAGTGCCAGTGTGTTACCTGTAGAGTTGGTGTGTCTGGTAATGTTCTCTGGTTCTTTGTAGTCCTTGTTGCTTTGTTCTTTTTTTTTTTTTCACTCAGAGAGACAACCCCCCCCCACCCCTTAAATTTCTTGTGGGGCTGGTTTAGTGGTTTAGTGGTTGAATGGTTTAGTGGTCACAAACTCCTTTAGTTTTGTTTGTCTGGGAAACTCTCCTATACTGAATGACAGCCTTGCTGGATAAAGAATTCTTGGCTGTATATTTTTCCTATTCAGCACATTGAGTATTTCCTGCCATTCCCTTCTGGCCTGCCAAGTTTCAGTGGACAGGTCTGCTGTTAACCTTATTATGTTCCATTCTTGTAGGTTAAGCACCTTTTGTCCCTAGCTGTTTTCAGAATTCTCTCTTTATTTTTGTATTTTGCAAGTTTCACTATGATATGTCATGGTGTTGAATTGTTTTTGTTAATTTTGAGGGGAGTTCTCTGTGCCTCTTGGATTTGAATGCCTGTTCCCTTCCCCAGATTAGAGAAGTTCTCAGCTACCATTTGTTCAAATAAACCTTCTGCCCCCTTTTCCCCTTTCTTCTTCTGGGACTCCCTATGATATGGATATTGTTTTGTTTCATGGAATCACTTAGTTCTCTAAGTCTCCCCTCGTGATCTAATAATTTCCTTTCCCTCTTTTTCAGCTTCATTATTTTCCATAATTTTATCTCTATATCACCTATTCTCTCCTCTGCTTCTTCAGTCCTCATTGTCACTGTATCCAGTTTGTTTTGTATCTCAGTTACAGCACTTTTTATTTCATCCTGACTAGTTCTTAGGTCTTTGATCTCTGCGGCAAGGATTTTTCTGGCGTCTTCTATGCTTTTTTCAAGCCCAGTTAGTAATCTAATGACTATTGTTCTAAATTATTGTTTGGATATATTGCTTATGTCTGTTTTGAGCAATTCTCTGGCTGTGATTTCCTCTTGATTTTTCTTTTGGGGAGAATTCTTCCATCTTGTCATTTTGGCTAAGTTTCTGTCTTTTGTGTGCTTTAAAATGCTTTGTGTTTCCTGAACCTGAGAGTACTGCTGTATTAAAAAGGGGTCATACCCTGTCCAGGGCCTGGCACTTCATGAAGTGTTTCTAGTGTATGTTGTGTATACTCTGTTGTTGCGTTTTGGCTGCTCTTTCCTACTTGTCAGTCCTCTGCAGAGTTCCTCCATGCTTCCTGTGGTGGAGTGTTTGGACCTTTAACTAGGTCCAAACCTTTGATTTGTTTGTTCAAGTAACCTTGGTAAAAAGGGGGGAGGGAGAAAAAGCCTGATCTCAAAAAAAAAAAAAAAAAGACAAAAGGAAAGGGTACAAAAAACCAAACAGAGAATCGAAAAACTATAAGGCTGATTCCAAAGAAAAAGAAAGGAAAAGAAAAGGAAAAAAAGAAGGAAGGAAAAAGGAAGGAAAAAGAAAGAATTTTAAAAACTCTGATCCAAAAAAAGAGAAAAGGTAATAAAAAAAAACAAACGAGAAACTACGAGCCTGATTAAACTCATTAAACAGCAGCTCTCCATTCTGCCCTCCCCCCAATCTCTGGCAAGCTCTATTCTAGTTGCAGTCTCTATAACAGATACCTCATTTAAGTGCAATTATACAGTATTTGTCTTTTTGTGACTGGCTTATTTCACCTAGCATGATGTCTGTAACTTTTCCCCATGTTGTATGTAGCACGTGTCAGAATTTCCTTCCTTTTTAAGGCTGAATAATTCTATTGTATGTGTATACCACATTTTGTTCTATTTACCTGGCAATAGACACTTGGACTGCTTCCACCTTTGGCTGTTGTAAATAATGCTGCTATGAAAATGGGTGTACAAAAATTTCTTTGAACACTCTCTTCAGTTATTTTGGATATATACCCAGAAGTGGAATGGGTGGACAATATGGTGATTCTATTTTTAATTTTTTGAAGAATCACCATACTGTTTTCCATTGCATCTGTACCATTTTACATTACCAACAGTGCATAAGGATCCCAAAATCTAAATATCCTCACCAATACTTGTTATTTTGTTTTTCTTTTCTTTTTGATAGTAGCCATTCTAATAGGTGTAAGGTAGTATGTCTCATCGTGATTTTGATTTGCATTTCCCTGGTCAGTGATATTGAACATCTTTTTATATTCTTATTGACCATTTATATATCTTCTTTAGAGAAATGTCTATTCAAGTCCTTTGCTCATTTTAAAAGTGGGTTGTTTGGGGTTATTGTGGTTGAGTGGTAGGAGTTCTTCATATATTCTGGATATTAACCTCTTATCAGGTATATGATTTGCAAATATTGTCTCCCATTCTATGGGTTGCCTTTTCACTCTGTTGATTGTGTCCTTTGATGCACAGTTTAAACTTTTTATGTAATATAATTTATTTTTCCTCTTATTGGTTGTACTTTTGGTATCATATCCAAGAAATGATTGCCAGATTCAATGTTGTGAACCCTTCCCCTATGTTGTCTTCTAATAATTTTATAGTTTTACACTCTTACACTTAGGTCTTTGATCCATATTGAATTAATAGTTTTATATTGTGTAAGGTAAGGGTCCAACTTCATTCTTTCACATGTGAATATTCAATTTTCCCAATCCCAAATTAGATTCCCCAAATCCAATTTTCAATTGTTTGTTGAAAAGATTGTTGTTTCCCCCATGGAATGGTCTTGCAGCCTTGTCAAAAATCAACTAACTATACTGCAAGGTAATTTTCTGGGCTTCTTATTCTTTTTTACTGGTCTGTATGTCCATCTTAATGTCAGTACGACACTGTTTTGATTACTGTAGCTTTGTAGTAGGTTTGAAATCAGGGTGAGACCTCTAACTTTGTTCTTTTTTTTCAAGAGTTTTTTTGGGGGACATTCAGGGTCCCTTAAGATTCCACATGAGTTTTAGGATGGATTTTTCTATTTTTACAAAAAATGTTACTGGAATTTTGATAGTGATTGCATTGAAGCCACAAGGGCCAGTTCAACTACAACGTTGGTTCCAAAAAGGGAACCTGAGCTCAGGTAAGTACCTCCAGCCATTTATAGCATCACTATTGATAGGTTGAGACTGGCGCAAAATAGTATTCTGTATATGTCTGTTAGGTTCAGCTGGTTTATAGTGTTAATCAAGTCCTCTGTTTCCTTACTGACTTTCTATCTGGCTCTTCTATCATTACTGAAAGTGGGAACTGAAGTCTACTATTATTGTAGAGCTGTGTATTTCTTCAGTTCTATCAATGTTTGCTTCATAGATTTAGGACCTCTGATATTTGTTGTATATATGCTCATAATTGTATGTCATCTTAATTGACCCTTTTATCATTATATAATGTCCTTTTTTTTTTTTTTGTCTCTCGTAAGAATTTTTGAGCTAAAGTCCACATTAGCATAGCTATTCCTGCTGTCTCTTGGCTACTATCTACCTGGAATATCTTTTCCCATACTTTTTCACTTTCAACTTATATATGTCCTTAGAGATTTTCAATCTTTTATAGATGGCATATAGTTGAATATTGATTTTTATTTTTATTTTTTAATTTCTTAAAAGCTTATTTTGAGAGAGAGAGAGAGAGAGACAGAGAGAGAGAGAGAATCCCATGCAGCCTCCATGCTGTCAGCGTGGAGCCTGACCCAGGACTCAGTCTCACAAACCGTGAGATCATGACCTGAGCCAAAACCAAGAGTCAGTCTTTTAAATAATTGAGCCACCCAGGCACCCCTGAATCCTGAGTTTTAAAAACCCATCCTGTCAATCTGTATCTTTTGATTGGCAGTTTAATCAATTTACATTTAAACTAATGTAAGGACTTACTTTTGCCAAATTGTTATTTTGTCACAGACTTTGAGTCAGAGTTCCCTCTTGTCCAGCAAGAGAGTGGATGCAGAATTGAATACAAGAGAGGCTAATGTCCGGGAGGAGACGAGAGCCCCAAGTAAGGGTCCTTGCTCCATATTTATTAGGATCAGAAGGCTTACAAACATGATGGACATGCAGAAAGAGACAATAAAACACTAACCATTAATTCATGTGTGTGACAGAAAGGGGGTTTCAAAGGTATGTGGTGTTAGGGGTTTGGGTCAATACAAATCAAAGTCCCAGTGCTGAGCAGATGGCCGTTTACTGCAGCCACCAGGCACTGTGTATGTTTATCTTAACTTGTCTAGGGGCTAACCCTGCTGCCTCAGGGTTAACAAGGCATTTTTCTTGCTAATTAGCTCTGGACGTTTTTACCCTGCTGCAGGGGCTTTCTGCTTCTACCTGTTCACAGACACTTCCATCCTGTGGAAGTGACTTTCCGCTCTATGCTTTCTACACTGGTGGCACTTTCTCCCTGTGCTGGCTTTCCACCCTAAGCCTTGTTAACCGATTGGTGAAAGCTCAGGAAATTCTTAAGCTTATTCCTCACATTATTTGTTTCTGTAGGTCTTAAAATTTTTTGTCTTTCATTTCCTCCATTCCTTCCTTTGAGTTTGGCTTTAAATGTAGAACACTGAAAGCAGCTGTTTTTGCACATCCTTGGGATACTCTTGGGAAACATGGTACTAAAGAATGTGAGTACAAGTCAAAAACTATTCAGGATTACCCATGTTTCCTTCAGCTTTAGAGGAGAGCTCAGAGGGGGGAAGAATCGCAGGCTCACTGGGAGGTGTAAACTACCACAAGCCCAGTCAGCAGTTGTGGCTTGAGGGATGAAAGTCATCTGACTGGCTCCATGTTGCCCCAGAGCAGTTGTCCTCTGTGGTATCCTCAGCACATAGCATAGTACATGGCACACAATATGAATTCAATAAGAATTTGGTAGGTGAATAGAGAAATTCCACCAATGGCTCTGTCTGTAGGCTTCATCTAGTGACTAGCACACAGTAGGAGCTCAATAAATAGCAACTGCTATGGGCAGTTGAGATGGTAGAGTGGTTAAGTCTCTGATATTTGGAATAAAAGAAATCACAGCAACTCCACTTATGTGCTATTGGGGCTGAGTAGGTCACATAACCTCTCTGAGATTCAATTTCCTCATATGTAGGATGAGAATTTACATCATGGGGTCCAGTGGGGATTAAAGAAGCTAATCCATGAAGAGCCTAGTATATGCTGAGTGCCCAGCAAGTTATAGCTATTGAAATTAATATTATTACCAAAATGTTAAGTAACTCTGGTAAACACTGCTGTTTTCATTCCAGGATTTGCAAAACAAGGACTGAGCAGATCACCTCCACATTTCTTCCATGCTACAATTCTATGAATTGGAAATGGTGAGATTTTGTTTTTCTTTCTTTCTTTCTCCTTTCTTTTTCTTTCTTTCTTTCTTTCTTTCTTTCTTTCTTTCTTTTCTTCTCTCTCTCTCCTTCCCTCTCTTTCTCTTTTGCAACAGGGGTTGGAATATAAATGTCACAGAGAATTTTGGAAGATAAAGTTTTGAAAAGCCATAGAAACGTTCAAAGAGAGGCCAGGAAGATGACCTGTATGTGTGCTAGGTCTTCCCAGAGAGTAAGATCAGATGAAGTTCCCTTAACAGTCACCCAGACTCCTGGGTGCCCACGTCCCTATCAGCTTTTGGAGAAGGACCATCTCCTCCCCAGGCCTCCCTGGGTCCTGGGTGATTTCTGGGTCCTGTGGACTTAGAGGCACATCTTTTATGTTCTGCTTCATCTGTCTCTGTATCAAGCTAAAAGCATTGCCTCCTGTTGCCTTCAACACTCGTGCTCAAGATGTTGGGGCAGCAGAGGGGTCTGTGCCAGGGAACACCCAAGGCACTCTCCAAAGCTCTGGGTCATATATCAGTTCTGTATGTCCATGTGACATCAAGTCCATAAGCTCCTGGGTCTGACCCTCTCTGTTCTAAGGTTAAATTCCAACCATGTAGCTCTGTGGGGACACACAACATGCTTTCCCTTCCCCTCTTCTCCACACCTCTTCTACCTTTCCTCACATCTTTGACCAAAAGCACCCTTTCTGCCAAAATTATTCAGAATAAATGAGTATTCTCCCCTCTCTTTGTCTGCAGAGGAGACTTCAGTAGGGTCCATATCATAGAGTTGTGAGGGGTGAATGAGAGAAGCCATGTAAAGCATGAAGCCCAGGAATTGGAACAGTAAGCGTTTGAGAAGTGGAAATTGCTGTTACCATTATCATCAACAAGAAGTGCAAAAAGTCCATTTTCCTAAAAAAGAAATTGTATATTTATAAAAACCACATTGTTTGATTTATCATTTATGATCAGTTTTAAAGACATAAGAAGTTTTAATATTGGCGTCAAATGTGAATTTTCTTTATTAAAATATAAACAAAAATAAACCCATGTGTCAGCTGAGAGAGGGGGATGTTTGTTATTCAGTGGGCCACAGAGGGACCTTGTTTTATTTCATGTTGTCATGGTCTCAGAGAAACCTTGTCTGATATGATGTCTGTGAGATTGTTTATGTCCAACAGGAGAAAAGAATGGCCTGGTAGTGAACATCAGCCCTGTTTCCAAATGTTGGGGGAATTCCTTTCTCACAACTTTTCATTCACATTCATGCAGCAGACATTTAGTGAGCACCTACTAGATGCCAGGCCACGCAGCAGTGATGGTGAATACAGGGGTAAACAATACTCTCTACACGTTAGACTTCCCAGCATGCAGGAAAAGAGCAGGGGAAAAGTTAGAAAAGGGGAAGAACAGGTGCAGCCATCTGAAGGGCCAGAGATTCCCTGAAGAGGAAGTAATACCAAGTAGGAAAAGCACGGATGAGTCTGGAGGTGGGGGCAGCCTCTGGGGAAAACTAGTGCGTTTCTAACAGAAAGGGATAGTTTTAAAAGATGACGCTGCAGAGCTAAGCAAGAGCTAAACCTCTGGTAAACCTTAACAATGTTAAGGATTTTCAAGGTATGTGGCTTAAAAAAAAGGAAAAGGAAAAGAAAAAGAACAAAAAGGCAAGTGTTTTATAATTTTTAGTACAAACTTTGCTTTACTGTGCAGATCTTTAAAAATATTATGTAGGTGGTAGAGATATAGATATAGATACTGATATATCAGCATAGCAATATATCTAAAATATATTAATTTTTAAAAGTAAGTTTCTTAAGAGTATGTACAAGAGGCTACAATTAAAAAATATAAATATGGACACCACGAATGCCCAAACACAAGGTGACCCCAAATCTAAGGTACTTTTTCCAATGCAGTAATATTTCACAGTGAGCCAAGAAGATTTTGTTGGGATTGTCCTGATTGTATAAATTTTTAGGGAAATGAGATATGTACTTATAATATGTATTAGTTTAGATGAATTATATATTTAAATTGAATGAATAATATATAAATTTTGGTCTTTTCCAATTTCATGTTTTGAAAAAAAATTTTTTTTAACTCTCTACAAGTAGCAGTGTTTTTCTCATCCCCAAAGCAATTTTTTGATAATTTTTAAATGTTTATTTATATTTGAGAGAGAGTGCACATGCATGCACGAGTGGGGGAGGGGCAGAGAGATGGAGACAGAATCTGAAACAGGCTCCAGGCTTGGAGCTGTCAGCACAGAGCCCAACAGGGGGCTCAAACTCACAAGATCATGACCTGAGCTAAAGGCAGACACTTAACCAATTGAGCCACCCAGGCACCTCCCCCAAAGCTATTTTTGAAGTTTGTAAGCCAGTTTTCCAGGGTCCATCATTTTCTCTTCTAAGTAGAATAAGAAGTGGAATCTGAACATTATTGACAATGATGCATTCATTGCATGCATTCATGTGACATTAATACATTTTTCTATTTATCCTGTAGATACGTATATATTTTAAGTAATGTTTACACTCAATGTGGGGCTCTAACTCATGACCCCAAGATCAAGAGTTGCATGCTCCCCCAAATGAGCCAGCCAGGCACCCCTATAGGTATATATTTCTTTCTTTTTTTTTTTTTTTTACGTTTATTTTTTTTGAGACAGAGAGAGACAGAGCATGAACGGGGGATGGTCAGAGAGAGGGAGACACAGAATCGGAAGCAGGCTCCAGGCTCTGAGCCATCAGCCCAGAGCCTGACGCGGGGCTCAAACTCACGGTCTGTGAGATCATGACCTGAGCTGAAGTCAGACGCTTAACCGACCAAGCCACCCAGGTGCCCCTAGGTATATACTTCTTATCTTCAAAATATCAAAATAGGATTTCCTATTTAAATAATTGTTAAAATACTTGTGTGCAATGCTATCCAGTCTATGCAAATGTACAGTCATCTTCCCAGGAATAACTGCCAAATCTGAACTAAGTTTCTCTGCCACTTGTTTGACTAATTTCTCTTCCTCCTCCTCCTCCTCCTTCTTTTAGAGAGAGTGAGTGGGGGGGTTGGTGGGGAGAGGGGCAGAGGAGAGAGAAGGGGAATATTAAGCAGGCTGTATGCTCAGTGCAGAGCCAGACCCAGGGCTCAATCCCACGACCCTGGGATCATGACCTGAGCTGAAATCAAGACTCAAACACTCAAACCAACTGGGACACCCAGGCACCCCTGTTTGACTGATTTCATAGGGAGACCTCTTTAGGCCTCCAAAGCTCAAATGAATGGAGATCCTTTAAGGTCAATGAATCTTCTCCAAACTGTCCTATTATCTTTAAAATAAAGTCCTTCAGATAACTGCACCCTCTCCCATGAAAGACTTTTTAAGGACTCACATGTAAGACTCCTCACTTTTTGGTATGGGGTAATGGGGTAGGGAGGACTCACCTAGTAATAAGAATGGAAGAACATACACCCAAATATAAATGATCAGGATCCCTTGGTGATAGGATTATATGGATGGTTCTTATTTTCTTCATTCTGTACATCTGTACTTTCTTTTTTTTTTTTTTTTTTTTTTGATGTTTATTTATTTTGAGAGAGAGAGAGCAAGAGCACAAGCAGAGAAGAGGCAGAGAGAGGGGGAGAGAGAGAATCCTGAGCAGGCTCTGCACTGTCAGCACAGATCCTCATGTGGGGCTCAATCTCACAAACCATGAGATCATGAGCCAAAATCCAGAGTCAGATGCTCAACTGACTGAGACACCCAGGCACCTCTGCACATCTCCATTTTCTAATTTTTCTACCATGAACATGGATTAGTCATATAATAAGGAACAAAACAAGCAATAAAAATTGTAGGTGCCTTTTGTTTGTTTGTTTGTTTTAAGGAATTGTTTTCTGGCCCCAGACCCTCAAGCTTAGCCCAAGCCTCTGCATCCCTTCACTCCAGGCAGGAAGCACCTCCACACCTAGGAGCAGATGTTATTTACCTCCTGTAGGGATCAAGGTCTCCTCTTCATGCAGTAGGAAATGGGGAAAGGGAAGAGGCCAGCTCCAGGACACTTGAAAATTCCTAGGCTGAGTCTGAGGCCCACGGGAATTGCCCATCTCCCAGTCATTGTTCTTGTCAGCCTCAAACAGAAAGAAAATTCCACCTCTACAAGCTGAATTTCAATTTGCAAGTGTCAAGAGAGCAGGGAGAACGGCTGGAGGCTGGCTACTGAGCATAAGGCAGCCCAGGGCATGGGAACAATGTGCTGCAGGGAAGGTGCCCCTTCATCCTAGGGGGAGGAGGATAAATCCCTCTCTACCTTTACATGCTCTCCCTCCCCAGCTCTAGTCTTCTAGTTTTCTGGAGAAAGGCTAGACGGTGCCTTCTTCAAAAGAGTGGGCAGAAGCAGAGAGGATTTATTCAAGGGGTGCCCCGAATAAATTAAATTTATTCAATTTAAATATATATTCATGATTCCTGCAGAAATGGAACCTTCCCAGAACATGGGTGAGACCCCTGCAGACATGCTGGATACCCTCCCGGGGTAGAGCCCTCAGCCCCACTGAAGGGTACTGGAAGGAGGAAGTATAGGATACCCGGCGGGGAATCAAGTGGTTCCTGCAGGATCAGTGCCTCCATAATGACCAAGGTTTAGACCAAGACTTCAGGGTGCTAAAGGTGGTGAAGGTAAGCATTTGTGGACCCAGCGGGTTTCAAACCCAGCTCTTTCCCTTTGGACATTTGAGGCCTTGGGGGTGGAACTGCTTCATCTCTTTAAGCCTCAGATTCCTTTTTACCACTTGTTATAGGAAATAAGTGTATTGTCATCATCATTGTTTTCATATTGGGGATCCAGTTCTATGAGTTCCAAGGAATTTGGTGGAACAGGTATAGCAGTATAGCAGGTCATTATAATAATTGTGCTTTTTGTGTGTGGTTTAATGCTTCTTTACCTCCAAAGTTATAAAGATATTCTCCTACATTTTCTTCTAAAACAGCTTGTTCTAAAATGGTTTCTTCTGGGAAAATAACTTATAACTCAACTTTCAAGATGTCATGCTAAATGAAAAATGTTTTAACTATAAGTCTAGATTTTTCTTTATTCTGCTAAAATGAAAATAATGTAACACTAACTTAAATTAAGTAAATCAGGCTTTAGCTGGAGGAAATAATGGCTGCCATGTGTGAGGCTGAAAAGGAAGGACACACAGCTTTAAAAGATCTTAAAAAGCAGAAGCCAAAGGGTCGCCTGGGTGGCTCAGTCGGTTAAGCGTCCGACTTCGGCTCAGGTCATGATTTCGCCGTCCATGAGTTTGAGCCCCGCGTCGGGCTCTGTGCTGACAGCTCAGAGCCTGGAGCCTGTTTCCGATTCTGTGTCTCCCTCTCTCTGACCATCCCCCGTTCATGCTCTGTCTCTCTCTGTCTCAAAAAAAAAAAAAAAAAAAAAAAAAAAAAAAAAATCCAAAACAGACACAAGTAACCGTCCTTGTCTTCAAGGATCACCAATTTCCTTCTAAGACACACATCATAATTGGAACAATGCAGTTATCAACCTGCCAGATACTCAATGCTACAGGGCCAGAAACAGGAAAAGTCAGTCTCAGTTAAATACAGGTCAAGAGCCAGATGCTGGAAAATGACAGCAAGTATTTAAGCAGGAAGCAATGTGATGACATTGGCATTTAGGATAAGTCAGGCAGTGGCATATTAGGTGGATTAGAAAGAAGCTAAATCCAGGTGCTGGGCTAGGAAGCCATTACAGTAAAACCAGGCCTCAGAAAGGCCTAGAATTGTTATGTAGGTAAAAGTTGGACAGAGAAAAAGAGAAATTCAGGGCTATTCTGAAGGGGAAAAAATAAAATCAGGGTGGGTTTTCATACTAGAGTTGAACACTCACTATAACCACTTCCCTAGTAAACCAGGGGATTTGGGGAAGAGAAGTGACATAGAGTCTGGGAACTCTCAAAATTCTAGCCCTCCTTCCACTTCCCATTATTATATTCCTACTACTGAGTGGCATCCCTGGGCTGGGCCACACCTATGTAACCCCCAGAGCTGCATAGGAAGGGGCTGGTTTTGACCTAATTCACAGATGAGGGAAACAAGAGAACTCCCTTCCTTTCCGGGCCAAAGTTGCTCACATTTGGTTAAGAAACTGGGCTCACTTAGGCCTGAAAGTCAGAGCATCCAGTGTGGAGTCCAGTCCCAAACTGCTAGTGACCTAGGGGCAGTTCTGAGCTGGAATTTCCTAATTTTTGGCATGAGCTTTAGCATGAGGAACTTGGTCCAGCTCCAAAATACCAAGATTTAGGGAAGCAGATTTCTCAACAGCAACAACTAGAAGCCAGGAGGTAGCAGAATCATATCTTTATTATTTTTTTTAATGTTTATTTATTTTTGAGAGGAAGAGAGTGTGCAAACAGGTGAAGGGCAGAGAGAGCGGGGGAAGGAGGATCCAAAGCAGACTCTGCACTGTCAGCACAGAGCCCGATGAGGAGCTCAAACTCACCAACTGTGAGATCATGACCTGAGCTGAAGTGGGATGCTTAACTGACTAAGTCACCCAGGCTCCCCCCAGAATAATATATTTAAAGGTTGAGGTTAAAAATCCAGAACTGGGCATCTAGGAAATGAGCCAAGAATGATGATAAAATAATTACAAATTAAAACAAGAGTTCACTACCAAGAGACATCATTAAATGAACCTCAAAAGAATATGCCTCAGGAAAAATGAAAATGATCCCAGAAGGACAATTTAATGCACAACAAAGAATGGTGAGCACACACAATGGTAAACATGTATGTGAATAAAAACTAACTTTTGGAAAATATTAATTAACACAATACTATCTAATTGGCAGTATCAAAAGGAAAACACAGAAATGGACTTCCACTCCAACCATGATGGAGTCACAAGGACCAGATTTACCTTTGCTGCTTCAACAAATGAAAAACTGGAAAAAATAAGTAAAACAACATTTGAAAACAGGCAAAGCAGGGGAAAAATCCCTGAGAGAAGGAGAAAAGGAGGGAAGTCCTGTGACTGTCCTCGTGTACTTCCTGTAGAGACTTTTGCAAGCCACAGCAGAGGAAAGGGTAAACTAAACAGTCTTCCTGAACTGAAAAGATAAGAGTTGAGAATTCAGGAAGGCCGAAGTGGCTAGAATTCCAAGAAATTATACAGTCGATAGAATTCATGGAAAAGGTTGTCAAATAGGCTATTCTAAATAAAACTTCACGTATTCAAGAAGACAGAAGGTGTTGTCAAATGTGCAAGGAAGCCTCCTGAAAGGGAGGAGGGGCATGGGAGGGTGCCAGTGAAGCTCTCAGAATGATGAGTGCCACTGGCTGCCCCAGCCGCCTGTGAGTGCTATCAGAACTCACAAGAGATTGTGTATCCTACATGTATCCTGCTGGCTACGGTTCATCATCCAAGTAAGAATTGAAAAGTGTTTCAGAACCAGGAAGAAAAGCCCCACTTTCATGCAGTGTCTCTCCACTCCCATCTAGTAAAAAGCTTAACACTAGCCCAGCTGTCAGTGGGGAATGTTTACATGGCTCAGCTCCAATACTGCAAAGCAGGTCAAGGAAGGATAGATTTGCTAGGAAATAAATTGATAAAGCACAAGAGTATCCAAAACATTATATCTTTTGATTTTCACCTCTGACAAAGAAGATTCAACCTGAAGATTCACCAAAGAGAAACAGAGATCTCTATCAGTATCAATAAAAGGACAATGAAAATATAGCTCGTGAATAGAAGCCCAACTCTCTTCAGATTTTACCAGTAAGATGTCACATTTCCATTCCTGTTTTTCCACATTTAATTTCTAGACTTAGAAATATCATAATTTGGAAATTACAGTAAAGTATATATGCTGGTCTTAACTCCCTGGATGTGCTTTCATTATATTCACAGAATTGCTTATTTACAAGTAGTAGTCACCCCCTTGTCCGTGGGACATACATTCCAAGACCCTCAGGGGATGCCTCAAAGTACATACATACCAAACTCTGTATGTGCTATGGTTTTCCTATACATACATACCTATGGTAAAGTTTAACTTACAAATTAGGCATAGTTAGAGATTAACAATAATAACTAATAATAAAATAGAACAATTATAACATACAGTATAAAATCGTGAATATGGTTTCTCTCAATATATTACTGTACTATGATAGCCTTCTTCTTGTGATGTGACATGATAAATGCCTATGTGATGAGATGAAGTGAAGTGAATGACATAAGTACTATGACAAAGCACTAGGCTACTATTGATTGACTTTTTCATGGTATGTCAGGAGGATCATCTGCTTCCAGGCAGATGTGGTTGACCACAGATAACTGAAACAGTGAAAAGTGAAACTTTAGATGGGAGGGGGAAGCTACTTATGTGAATACATACACATACAAGCACATGCACGCGTGCACAAACACACTTAACCTTATTAGTTTTCAAAGAAATACAAATTGAAGCAACAGTTAAGAAAGCATGTTTTACCCATCTAATTGACAAAATGTAATTAGCATCCAATACTGCAGAGGGTGCAGAAAAAGAAGGTGAAATTCAAGACTGGTGGGGAAAGGAAGAATATATGGGATAATATTTATTTCTTTATAATGTTTTCAACAGTAGAATGAGTGTTACTTTTGTAATTTTGGAAGAATTTTGTAAAAGTAAATTTTTAAGTTATACAAACAGAACTCTCAAAGCTCAAAAAATTAAAAAAAAAAAACCAATCCCATTAGAAAACATGCATAAGAGACAAGGATACATTTAACTGAGGATATACACATGCCAAATAAGCACACATGAAAGGATGTTCAACATCATTAGCCATGAGAGATATGCAGATTAAAACCTCAGTGAGCTATCACTACTATCATTTCACTTTAGAATGGCTAAAATGAAAAAGAGTAGCAATACCAAATGCTGGCAAGAATGCAGAGAAACTGAATCACTAATATATTGCTACTGGTATGGTAAAATAGTACAGCCATTGCTATTACCATAAGTTTGGTGATTTCTTAAAAACTAAACATGGTGGGGCACTTGCGTGGCTCAGTCAGTTAAGCATCCAACTCTTGGTTTTTGGCTCAGGTCATGATCTCATGGTTTGTGGGTTCGAGCCCCATGTTGGGGTCTGCATTGACAGCATGGAGCCTGCTTCAGATTCTCTCTTTTCCTCTCTGTCCCTCCCCCGCTCTCTCTCACACATGTGCACTCTTTCTCTCTCTCTTAAAATGAATCAACTTTATATATTTAAAAAAAAAACACAACTAAACATGTAACTACCATATGACCCAGCAATTAAGGCTCTTTGGGTGTTTCCTCAACAGAAATGTAAACCAAGTTTACATAAAAACTTGTACACAAATATTTGTAACAGCTGTATTTGTAACAGCCAAGGCCCAAAAACAACCCAGATTCCCTCAAAGAGTAAACTAACTGAAGCTGATCCATATCATGGAAAGCTATTCAGATATAAAAAAGAAAGAAGGAAAATAATAGAAAAGAAAAATAACTATTGCTATACACAACAACCTGGATGAGTATCCTGAGAATCATGCTGAATGAAAAAAAAAAAAAAAAAAAAAAAAAAGCCAATCCTAAAAGATTACATTCTGTATAATCCCACCTATATAACATTCCTAAAATGACAATATTTTAGAAATAGAGAACAGATTAGTGGTTGCAGGTATGGAAGAGGTAATGGTAACAGAGAAGAGTGGGTGTGGTTCTAAAAATGCAACATTAGTGATCCTTGCATGATGCAAATGTTCAGTATCTTCACTATTATCAGTGTCAATACCTGCGTATTGTGGTATTCTGTTATGGGGTTTGCAAGATGTTAGAATTGGGGAAAGTTGGAAAAATGGTACATGTGATCTCTCTGTATGAATTCTATCAAATGTATAATTGCTTGGAATTCTAGCCACTTTGGCCTTCCTGAATTGTCAGCTCTTTTCAGTTCATGGGAGACTATTTAGTTTACCCTTTCCTGTGCTGTGGCTTGCAAAAGTCTCTACTGGAAGTACTCTAGGGCAACCACAAGACTTCCCTTTTCTCCTTCTCTCAGGGATTATTCTCCTGCTTCGCCTGTTTTTAAATGTTGCTTTATTTATTTTTTCTAGTTTTTCATTTGTTAAAGGCAACAAAGGTAAATCTGGTCCTTAATACTCCATCATGGTTAGAGTGGAAGTCCACTTGTTTTTTCCTTTTAATACTGCCAATTAGATGGTATTATGTTAATTAATGCTTCTGTAAAGTTAGTTTTTATTCACATACATGTTTACCATTGTTGTGTTCACCGCTCTTTGTTGCACACTAGATTGTCCTTCTGGGATCATTTTCATTCTTCCTGAAGTGTATCCTTTTGAGGTTCATTTAACGATATCTCTTGGTAGTAAACTCTTGTTTTAATTTGTAAATATTTTATCATCATTCTTGAAAGACTCACTTCCTAGATGCCCAGTTATGGGCTTTAACCCTCAACTCTTTAAAGATATGATTCTGTGGGAATGCAAGCTGGTGCAGCCACTCTGGAAGAGTATGGAGGTTCTTCAAAAAACTAAAAATAGAACTACCCTACGGCCCAGCAACTGCACTACTAGGTATTTATCCAAGGGATACAGGTGTGCTGTTTTGGAGGGACACATGCACCCCAGTGTTTATAGCAGCACTATCAACAATAGCCAAAGTATGGAAAGAGCCCAGATGTCCAACAATGGATAAAGAAGATGTGGTGTGTATATATATATATACACACACACACACACACACACACAGCGGAGTATTACTCGGCAATGAAAAAGAATGAAATCGGGGCGCCTGGGTGACTCAGTTGGTTGAGCACCCGACTTCAGCTCAGGTCATGATCTCATGGTTTGTGGGTTCGAGCCCCGCATCAGGCTTTGTGCTGACTGCTTCCTCAGAGCCTGGAGCCTGCTTCAGATTCTGTGTCTCCTTCTCTCTCTTTCCCTCCCCTGCTCACGCTTTGTCTCACTCTGTTTCTCAAAAATAAATAAATGTAAAAAAAAAAAAAAAGAAATCTTGCTATTTGCAACTACGTGGATGGAACCGGAGGGTATTATGCTAAGTGAAATTAGTCAGTCAGAGAAAGACAAAAATCATATGACTTCACTCATAGGAGGACTTTAAGAGCAAAACAGATGAACATAAGGGAAGGGAAACAAAAATAATATAAAAACAGGGAGGGGGACAAAACAGAAGAGACTCATACATATGGAGAAAAAAGTGAGGGTTACTGGAGGGGGTGTGGGAGGGGGGATGGGATAAATAGGGAAGGGGCACTAAGGAATCTACTTCTGAAATCATTGTTGCACTGTATGCTAATTTGGATGTAAATTTAAAAAATTAAATTAAACTTAAAAAAATGATAAAGATATGATTCTGTCTCTGGCTTCTGTTGTTGCTGTTCGGAGGTCTGCTGTTTTCTAACTGCAATAATTTTGTAGGTACTCTGTTTTTAATGCTTTTAGCTTAGGTGCTTTTAATTTTGTCTTTTGTATTCTCAAGTTGTTCTTGTTGCTGTTTTTAATAATATATTTAAGTATGCATCTTTTTTATCTCATTCATCTCACCTAGGATGTACTGTGCTTCCTAGATTTGTGGACTCATAGTTTTCTTCAATTCTGGAAACTTTACATTCATGATCTCTTTAGATACTGCCTTTTTTCATTCATTGTTTCCTTTTGACACTCCAATGAGAGCTATGTTAGACCTTTTCATTGTCCTCCACCCCCATTTTTATTGAGGTGTAACTGAATATTAAAATGACAGCTTGGCATATGCATACACTATGAAATGTCACCACATTCAAGCTAATCTACGTATCCATTCTACATACTAGCCCTTTTTTGGATATGTGGTTTACAAATATTTTCTCCTAGACTATGTCTTGTCTTTTCAACCTTTAAATGTGGACTTTCCCAAGCCAAATACTTTACTTTTAATGAAGCCCAAGTTTTCAGTTTTCCTTTTATGGATTATGCTTTTGGTATCAGGTCTAAGTACTCTACCTCAACCTCGAACCTAAAGATTTTGTCCTGTTTCTTCCTACAAGTTTTATACTTTTAATGTTTAAGTCTGTGATCCTTTTTGATCTTCATATAAGGTTCATTTTAAAATTTTTGCTCTTTAATACTTTCTTCCTCCTGCTTGCTTTGTTTATATTGCTTTTTTTCCCCTTTGGTTCTTGAAGTGGAAGCTTAACTAGATTATTGATTTGGGACTCTTCTTATTTTCTAATGTATTCACTTAGTGCTAAAAAGTTCCCCATAGCACTGCTTTAGCTGTGTCCCACAAATTTTGGTATGTTGTATTTTCATTCAACTTAATGTAATTTTCTAATTTCCCTTAAGGTTTCCTCTTTGACCCACAGTTTATTTAGAAGAGTGTTGTTTAGTTTCTAAGCGTTTGGAGATTTTCCTGCCTTCTGTTACTGATTTCTAGTTTGATTCCATTGTGGTCAGAGAATGTCCAAAAGAATTGGTTTCAAGTCTTTTTAAACATTTTTTAAAATGCTTATTTATTTATTTTGAGAGAGAGAGCAAGAGCACACATGAGCGAAGGAGGGGGAAAGAAAGAGAGGGAAAGAGAGAATTCCAGGCAGCCTCCAAGCTGTTAGCACAGAGCTCATTGTGGGGCTCAATCTCATGAACCATGAGATCATGACCCGAGGCAAAATCAAGAGTTGGATGCTTAACCAACTGGGCCACCACATGCCCCAATTCTTTTAAGTATTTTGAGGTTTATTTTATGGCCACGGATTTGCCATATCTTATTATATGCTCCATGAATATTTGTAAACAATGTGTTTTCGGCTGCTGTTGGAACAAATGTTCTATAAATGTCAGTTAGACCCTGTTGGCTGCTGAGTCCTATATTCTGGTAAAGATGATAAACCTGGAGAGGTATGTACCTGGAAACAGTTTGGTTGAAAATTTGTGCACAAACTGGTTGCTCTCCCCCTTTACTTTTCCTCTTTTATGTAATCAAATACACTGCACATAGGGTTTGATCTCTGGATAAACCGACCTAGAAAGGATGTACAACTGCACAAAAGAAGACAGGATTGAGGCACAGGCAGCCTGAGTGAAAAATCAGGCCACTAAGGACCTTCCTTATCCTAGCCCCAAACATCAGTAACTCAGGAGACTGGACATGTTTTCTGCTCTAAACAGAGCAGAAAGAACAGAGAACAGAGCTCTCTGGCAGTCTTCCAGTAAAAAGGCTAGCTCTAATATCTGCCAGTTGAGAAACTTTACCTCTTGACTAGAGGCAAGGATTACCACACATTTCAGGAAAGGATCCCATGTAAATTAAACAATTCAAGGTTTTTTTGCAAAAAGAATTTGATTTGGACATAAAAGACAAAAATGGAGAAGAAAACTTTGAACAACTGTAATTACCCTGATAGAAAATTATACTGCATCCATATATAATAAGAGAAACCTATGAAAAAGGAAAAATTAGGCACAACTCATGAATAGTCCTTCCAGCAAATACAAATCCCAGGAATAAAAAATCTAAAATAGGGGTGCCTGGGTGGCTCAGTTAGTTGAACGTCTGACTCTTGATTTCAGCTCAGGTCATGATCTCATGGTCATGAGATCAAGCCCCGTGTCTGACTCTGCATTGAGTGTGGAGCCTGCTTGGGAATCTTTCCCTCTCTCCCTCTGCCCCTCTCCACACCCCTGCATCTGTCTGTCTCTCTCTCAAAAATAAATAAACATTTTTTAAAAAACTTAAAAATGTTTGTCCAAAAACAAAAATATAAGAAATATTCTCAGATCTGGAGTCTAAAGACTAAAATTCTCACCTAGCATAAAAAATGTTTGAAAATCCATACCATAAGTTAGGACATTTCAGTACACTGGAGATATAAATAACAATAAGTATCTGAATGGGGAGGGGGACATAAAGTTACATATACAGGAATGGAAAGCAACTAGTATTAGATTTGACAACATAAGCTACCAGAAGACTTGAGGTGATGTTTCCAAATTTTGAATACTGGAGAAGTGTGAGAGTAGAATAAAGACATTTTCAAACATGAAAGAACTAAAAAATTTAACTCTAACACATGCATCTAAAGGAAGCTATTGAAAAAAGAACCTTAATGAACCTTAATGAAAATGAAAAATTAACTTGATTCCAGGAAACAGTAATCCGATTCAGGAAAACAATGAAAGTGAGCTTCATGACAACTGTAGAGTCCAACTGGAGCCCCAGAATGGTAGACTGAGAGATTCTAATGGGATATTTGTTGTTGGTTTTTTAAAAAAGGTTTATTTAGTTATTTTGAGGGGGGGGGGGAGGGGCGGGGGGATTTCAAGCAGGCTCTGTGCTCTCAGCGGAGAGCCCGATGTGGGGCTTGATCTCACGAACTGTGAAATCATGATCTGAGCCAAAATCAAGAGTCAGATGCTTAACCAACTGAGCCACCCAGGCACCCCTCTAATTGGATATTTGAACAATTTAAAAAAATCATCTGTGGATATTTAACATAAATGTGGAACATTTATCTGTGGAACATCTATAAAAACTAAGAACAGGTACAAAGAAAACTAATGAAATCCTTAATAAACAAAAAAAGCTAGAAAATCTACTTGATTTTGAATAAAAAATAATTTACATAGTTAGTATATAAGTACCACATATTGACTTTGAGATATAATTATATTTGGAGGTGGTCAAGGAGAAAGAAAAAGGTGTAAGTTTTTTGCTTTAAATGAAATATTGATTATTACACTGACATTTTTATTAAAAAAGACATTTTTAACTGCTAAAAATAAGACTGATCTTTTTTTAATGTTTATTTATTTATTTTGAGAGAGCGAGAGAGAGAGAGAGAGCAAGTGCATGAGTGAAAGAGGAGCAGAGAGAGAATACCAAGCAGACTTCATGCTGTCAGTGCAGAGCCCAACGTGGGGCACAATCTCACAAACTGTGAGATTATGACCTGAGCCAAAATCAAGGTCAGACACTCAAATGACTGAGCCGCCCAGGCACCCCAAGACTGATCTTTTAACTAAAAGTGTTCAAAGAAACTTTTATTATCCAAGAGTGATTGAAAACATTGAATTCATCCAAGATTTCATCTAAGTGCAGTTAAAAACAAAAACAAAAAAACCCTCATATGCAGATGAATATTGCAAGTACATTTATAAGAGAAAATAAAGTGCCCTTCTTTTGTTTTATGAAGTCCTATTAATTTCAACTTCCTGATTATATACTCCTACAATCTTATAAATAATGATAATTTTACATCCTCATTTCCAGTATTTTTGTGCCTGTAATTATTTTACTCACTTAAATGCCATAGCGCCACATTCTTGAGAGCACACTTAGTGGCCAAGATGCTGACCATCAAAATCCCAGAACCTAGTAACACAGTGATCCATGCTGGGGAGGAAAGATTATCCTTTGCCCTTCAAGATTCTCCTGGCTGATCTAAGAGTTAAACTGACACACCATAAATTAACAGAAGATAAACAAACAAAAGTTTAATAAAACATATACTTCCTGTATACAAGGGAGAGACCTAGGAAAACTGCGTGGCTCCCTGAAATGGCCAAAGCCATCACCTTAATTACCATCTTCAGTTAAAGACAAAAGATGTTGGGGTGGAGGGTCAGTTATGGGAGGTTACCAGGAAAAGCATATTAAATAAGGATAAGGTTGTTATGCAGATTTAAGTCCATGCCTTCTCCAGGGATAACATTCTAGAGATTTAGGTACCATCTTCTTCTTGGTACAGTGAGGGAGACACCCTTAAAAATAGAGATTTCCCTTACAAATGTAAATGTTTCTTACAAAAAGGTAACTTGTACTCAGTTTCAGAGCTTCTGTGTTTGAGTTCCTTAAAAAAATAATCAGCCTATAATAATCCTTATGCTAAAGAGACACATTTTGAGTGGCAAATTCTGCTCCCCTACACCCACAAACATGGTATCCATGCAAAGCAAGAACCAGAAGTACAGGCCTATCAAAACCGTGCCAGAAATAACACACAATGGGGCTTCGGGGAGAAAATATTTTACCTCTACTCATCTTAGGTTCTCTGCTAGGGCTCTGCAACAAAAAAGACAGATTAATAGGAGACATAAACAATTTATTAACATGTGTGCACATGTCTTATGGGAGAAAACAAGAGTAACTCAAAAGTGGTGGCTTAGCACTCTAGCTTATACAGCATCTTTAACAAATAATATGACTGTAGAGAAATGACAGGATAAAGAAAAGCAGTTTTAGAATCCCAAGTGTGGCAGTCTGTGAAAGGAAACTAATGGGAGTAAAACCTATTTGCAGATTCCTTTGGTACCATCTATGGGCTAAGAATCTAGAGCTGTCTCAAACAACTCAACAAACTCAACAACAGGGTATAAAACTCAAACAGGATATAAAATGAGAATTTATACCCTGAATTTAGGCAGAAATGGGGGAGGGCAGAGAGAGCTCTCCTGACTTTCATGCTTCTAAATTGCTTTCAGCTCAAAATAATTTTTTTGTCCAAGAGGCATATATAGAGGTGACATACTCTGGTTACCTTCACAGCACAGCCATCTTCAAGGATACACACAATGTGAGGCACTTCATTGTTACAATAAAAGAAACCAGCTCCAGATGGAGTCATTTTACCCTTAGAGAGCAAACCAAGATTAACAATTTTAATTAATCAACAGTTGCAGTTCCAACCACTCCCATAAATGTGACCTTTAAACAGTCAACCTGAAATTTCCTGAACAGCACTAGTAATCTGCAAAATAAGACTCCTGCCTATTCCCTTCCCTCAAAAAGATGACCTGGCCTGAAACAACCCTTTCTTTTCTTTTGCTAATAATTTCCTTGCCCCATCATCCTGCCTGGAAATCCTTCCATTCTGTAAAACTCCTAGGAATGTCTATTTACTAGAAGGGATGCTGCCAACTCATTAAGAGTTAAATAAAGCCGATTAGATCTAGCCAATTGAGTCTGTTTCGTAATGCTACAAACCACAGAGACTTCAGAGATCCCTAGTCAGGCAAAATCATGCACAGTGTTCTCTGTGGCGCTTTCTCAGTCTTACATCCAAAGAATGACATATGCGGGGAAATCGCTCCATGTAGGAAAAAACACAACCCAGTATGCAATTACACTCTCAGGCACTTGGCGGTACCACGCCAGTCCCTCAGGAAGCTCCACGTGAACCACACACAGGGCACTGGGTATCGGTCAGGGTCCCCGTTACGAGCCTAGAGATCTGGATACCCAGGACCAAGCCGGGCTCCTGGCTCCAACCTTTCTTACCTGCACCCCTTTCCCTTCCCCTACCCTCCAGCGATTGTGGCTCCAAGAGGCTCCCTGACCTCAGTAAAGGACAGGGTTCGCCCCCCCCACCCCACCCCAGCGCCTGCGTACTCGGAACGGAAACTGCAACTCCCCGGAGCCTCCACGCTCGTCTTGAGGGCGGTGCGGTGCTCGCGGCTCAAACCGAGGGCGGAGCCGAGAACCGAAAGAGGAAAGCCAGAATACGTAGCTTTTGTGATTTTTGGACTACTGTTCCAAAAGGGGAGCAGGCTCGGATTACCCTCGGTAGCACCGATCACTCACAGAGTCACCATTACGGGCCTGAGGAGTCCTGGCCCTGCAGAATTATGCTTCTCCATTCCGCAGGCCAGCTGCTGTAATCTGGCCCCATTTCCCCCCGCGAGCCCTTCTGAAGAGCCGAGGCCCTTCCCCCGCCCCCTGCGCGCTTGCGCACTCGTGCCGAGATAGACACTCTAGAAGCCCGACACAGCCGACTTGAGGGCTGGGCGGTCCTCAGAGCCAGTGGCGGCCGGAGTGCGCGAACTGCTTTTCTGAAGGACTAGATTCCGCAGACCCGACCCGGGGTGGGTCCTGGGGCCTCGGGCTACTGTGCGATTCTTCCCGAGTGAGGGCTTGCAGTTAGAGACACGGCCGGCTTGGGTTTAAATTCGTGCGCCAGTAGCGCCGCTGGGCCGGGTATGTGGGCGCGGCCTGTTCTGCAATGCGAGACCCTGCGGTCCTACTCACCTCGGTCTTCTCTACCACCCAGGCCTGGCTGTAAGAGGGAAGTCGGAGGTGGAGCCCCAGAATAAAGGTACCCTGCAGAGCGCTGGAACCAGATTCAGGGCTGGCCTGTGAGGACGGAACGACCCCTTGGACCGAAGAAGACGCAGTGGGCCGTCCCAGGCGGTGAGCAGTAGCGACGACCAAGCTATTGGGTACCGAGAGCTGCGAACCCGGACTCGGGTGACCGCAAACCTTTCCTCGTTTGCCTCTGGTTTGTGTTTGTGCATGCCTGTGGCGATTAGCGACGGGCGAGGGGCAAGGGGCAGAGCGGGTGGGTTTTGACGGACTAAGAAAAGCCTGGGGTGTAATGAACACTTTGCTTCCCTAGCCCTGCCAGTCTCCAGAGAAGGCCTTTGAAGTGAAACGAATCGCTGCCGCGCCTCTAAAAGCCAGGTTCTGTGTGAGTTTGTGCTGATTCTTTGTTTCCGTGAAATGATTTGATTTTATGGACACTGGGCTTTTTAAATTTTCTTCCCTTGTTATGTGCTGCTTAAGAATGATCTATTCATTGATTTGTGCTTTAAGATTTCCCTACCTAGTTAATGGCAGAGGACCTAATTAATAGATAACACTTCTTAGTGCCCGTCTAATACAGTTCTACGTTTAGTTTAACCATATGCTATATATTCTGATTATGGAAATGCCCCTTTTGGAAGTGAAAGTTCATGCTTTGTTTTCGACTGTGATTTGTTAAGGAGTAGTTCAGGGTTTGTTTAGATATCTTCAATGATTGATTCCAGAGTAGGGGTGGGAATTTTTTTCCAAGAGACTCCGCCATTGGAGATTTTTGGTAACTCTTGCCAGATGTGGTAGAGATTTGGTAGCATGAGTTTATTTTGCTTATTTTTGACAAATACAAAATGGTATATGTTTAACGCATAAATATATACATGTTTCAGTATATGTATACATTGTGGAATGGAATGATTACCACCGTCAGACTAACATCCATCACCTCCCATAGTTAACTTTTGTGTAAATAACTATGGTGAGTGGTGAGAGAATACTTAAGATCTACTCTTGTGGCAAATTTCAAACGTGTGTGGTGAGAATACTTAAGATCTACTCTTGTGGCAAATTTCAAGCCTATAATACATTATCATTATTTATAGTAACCATGTTGTACATTAGGTCTTCAGAGTTTACTTATGACTGAGAGTTTGTAGCATAAGTTTATTTAGGGCATGTTATTGGATAGACTGAGGTGTATAAGGTATTTAAGAATTTTGAAGCTAGGGGTGCGCCTGGGTGGCTCAGTCGGTTAAGCATGGGACTTCCGCTCAGGTCATGATCTCGCAGTCAGAGAGTTCCAGCCCAGTGGTGGGCTCTGTGCTGACACCTCAAGAGTCTAGAGCCTGCTTTGGATTCTTTGTCTCTCTCTCTGCCCCTCCCCTGCTGGCCTCTCTCAAAATAAATAAACATTAAAAATATATAAAAAATAAAAGGATTTTGAACCTAGGTTGAGAGAATTTGAATCTTGCCCACCACTTAAATCTGAGGGAGTTTGAGCAATATTTCTGTGTCTCAGTTTCTTCATCCATTAAATCAGAATTATAATAGTATTTATGTTGCAGAGTGGTTTTGAAGATTACCTGAATTAGTACCTGTAAAGCTCTTAGAGGAGTACCCCGCACATTAGAAGACTGCTTAACTAATATTACCTATTGGTATTAAATGATGATTGTTAGTCATTCTCTATCAGTTTTCTGTATTCCCAAGAGTAATGAAAATGTGAGCTTAATTAGGATGGATGCTTTTTAGCAGGAAAATGAATCACATACTCAAATGGACCAAAAGAGGAGTTCTTAACATGAAGTCTTTGGACTGTGTTTATGGGTTTTCAGGCCAACAAAAATCTAAGATTATGTACAGGATTGTTGTATATACTTGTTGGTAATTTGGTGGGGAGGAAGTCTGTCATTTCATGATACTAATCAAAGTTGTATAAGACCCAACAAGGTTGATTCTTACTGGTGTAGAATCGAAGTTTGGGATAACTGGGAATGACTTTTGTTATAATCTTTTATAAAAGTAGCATCCAGCAATATGGAAATGGTTAAGTAACTCACACTCCATCCATGTGATGCGATGTTATACGATACTAAAAATTCTATTTATTAGTAATTTAGTTAGTCATTAGAAAAACATATATGTATATAATGTAACATTAAGAAGTATTTATTCTGAATAAAAATCTTTAAGAAATTAAGTTATAGATGTATCTTGAACACTAAGATAACAATTTATAAGATACATTACAAGGGTTTAATAACTAGTGTATTAACTGGAGCCCAGTAGAGTTAAGCTCAAATATTTGAGCAGATGCTATGAAATAAGCATTTTTTCCCCTGTCTTTAGTTTGGAAAAGCATTGTGATCCTTCACAGAAGGTTCTCAGGTGTTGACGAAATACAATATTCAAGAATTGGTAGCGCGGAGGCTCATGGTTCATGGGTTCTAGCCCCTCATTGGGCTCTGGACTGACAGTGTAGAGCCTGCTTGGGATTCTCTCTCTCTCTCATTTCCCTGTTTTTACCACTTACATAGGCCAATTTAATCACAAAATTTTAAAAACATTTTATTTTTCTAAGTAATCTCTATATCTAGTGTAGGGTTGGAACCCACAGCCCCGAGATCAAGAGTCACTCACTCTGTGGACTGAGCCAGCCAGACACCCCTAATCACAGTTTTCTTAATGACTATAAGGTATCCCATTCTCCCAAATCATTAAAAAATTATTTTTAGTGAGAATAGCTTTTTATAAATTTTTATTTATTTGTTTTTAGCTTTGAAAAATACTTTGTGTGTGTGTGTGAGAGAGAGAGAGAGAGAGAGAGAGAGCGCATGAGTAGGGGAGGGGCAGAGAGAGGGAGGAGGAGAAAGGAGGCTTTGTGCTGTCAATGCAGAACCCCAAACAAACCATGAGATCATGACCTGAGCCAAAATCAAGAGTCAGACACTTAACCCACTGAGCCACCCAGGCGCTCCAATGAGAATAGATTTTTAAAACGATATTTCTGATGGAATTAATGCAGGCTTGTGAAATAAAATTATCCATGGTCCCAATATCCAGAAATAATCACTATTAATATTTAGAGCATATTTTCCCAAAATATTTCTACAAGCATGTATTTTTGTGTACGATTTTATTTCTGAATAATGGTATAACCCTAATTAAAAATTTAAAAGAAATCAAGACCTCTAGTTCTTGTTCTAGTTTAATTTTTTAAAGTTTATTTATTTATTTTGAGAGAGACAGACACAGTGCTAGTGAGGGAGGGGCAGAGAGAGAGGGAGAGGGAGAATCCCAAGCAGGCTCCCTGCTGTCAGCACAGAGCCCTGTTGTGGAACTTGGTCTCACAAACCGTGAGATCATGACCTGAACCAAAACTAAGAGTTGGGCCCTTAACCGACTGAGCCACCCAGGAGTCCCCCTCTAGTTCTTAGTTTAAAAGAGACATTCAGTGTCCTCATGGATTTTTGAATCATGGATCTATGGGGAAAGGTAAAATCCCAGTAGTCCCCTTCTTGTTTGAGAAATCTTCCAAGCAATTACAATTCTTAAGATAGAAATGGAAATTAAATTGAGAGACTTAATTAAAATTAATTTTAAAATGTCAGAATTGAAATATAGAGATTTTTTTCCCCCATCTATTGATATCTGTTTCATATTGATGATTTAAAATAACTAATCATATTGGGGCGCTTGGGTTACTCAGTTGGTTAAGCGTCCGACTTTGGCTCAAGTCATGATCTCATGGTTCGCGAGTTCGAACCATGTCAGGCCCTGTGCTAACAGCTCAGAGCCTGGAGCCTGCTTTGAATTCTGTGTCTCCCTCTCTCTCTGCCCCTCCCCACCTGGTGCTCTGTCTCTCAAAAATAAATAAATGTTAAAAAATAATAAAAATTAAATAAATAAATAAAATAACTAATCATATTATATATTATTTTGTAAACTGATTTTTTTTCTTTCAGTGTATCTTGAAAATACTTTCTATTCCTTAACTGTTTTCTAAAACTTAGCATTTAATGATTACTTTAGTATTCCATTTTATGAATGTTTTATAAATTATTTAAGAAATCAGTTATTGGGTAGTAATGTTCAAACTGCCTGAGCAATTCTTTCAACAGGCTTTCTATGTGCTATTACTTACCCAACTTTTCACTTCATGGTCATTTCAGAGACAGGAACACTTTTTACCAAGTGGGATATAGGTGACACTCTGTGAATTGTTTGGCTGAATTTCTGAAGGATTTAGTATGAAGTAGACCATAAAATTTAATTTTACCTGCCATTTCTTTCTTGGCCTTTGTCCCCCCCATCACTATGGAGAGGAAGGTGATGTTAGGGCTCCAGGAAACTGAGTCTATAGGTTTCTGGAGATTGGGTTATTGATAAAATTGCCCTCTTTTTTTTTTTTTTTGTCATTTACTAAGACATAAGTAAACTGATGGAGACTCATGTCCTGCATGACTGTGATCTCTATCAGTTAACCATTTGTTTTCTTCCCTTTCCTTTGTTCTTGGGCAGCCAGAAGGGTCTGAGGAATATCACACATATCCCCCTGGGGGGGGGGGAGGGGAGGGTTTGTGAGGTATTAGCTTGCCTTATGCTCCCTCATCATATACATGTATGTTTATGTAAGTAGTTTTCCTGCCAAATATACAATTATACTATAAAACTATTTCCTAACCTACCTTCTACCAGCAGTTTGTAGTTACCATCTTTCCATTATATCAAATAAGAATTTTACCTTCATTTTTAGTATTTTTTAAATTAAAATTTATTTTACTTTTTTAAAGTTTACTTACTTTTTTAGTAATTTCTACACCCAACATGGGGCTTGAACTCATGACCCTGAGATCAAGAGTTGCACACTCTTCACTGAGCTAACCCGGCACCCTCATTTTTCATGGGTATTTAGTGCCATTGTGTGAATGCACAATAATTCATTTAACCTGCTAAAAGATATTTAGGTTCTTTCCAGCTTTTTTGGTCCCATTATAAACACTTCCCATACATCATTCTACATCATACCTTAAGTGTCCATTTCCCCACAACTTTAGTAATAAGTAGTATTATCAATTTTTCAAATCTAGTCCAATTCCTTTAATATGGATTTCCTTAGTTATTAGTTAGATTTAACGAATGAGTTATTTTTACTTTCTAGAGAATTAGCCATGGTCAGGTTTCACAAGGTCACTTTTCCCCAGCCTGGGTTCCAAGAGAGATGGGTTGATAAATGAGATCATGCAGGTAGTATTAATGATTCTGAACAGATATGTAGTGACTGGTGAGCTCTGAGGGCCTGCGAATGGTAGTTCATCCTCCCCCTGGGAAGGGATCCCAGTGTGCAAGTATAGTTTTGTCATGATAAAGACCGCTAGCATGGGCTATGCAAGTTTTTCTCAAATTGTGACATTTGGATGAGCAACATCAAGTATCACTTGGGAACTTGGTAGAACTGCAAATTCTCAAGCCCAACCCTAAACACCTACTAAATTCCAAACTCTAAGAGTGAGGCCCTGCAAACTGTGTTTTAATAAGCCCTCCAGGGGAATGTGATGCACACAAAGTTTGATTACCAAACTTTGTTGCTCATTATGATAACCTGGCAGAAATTTTATAAAATCTGAGGGGAATTTAAAAATCCTGATTCCCAGGTCACACTCTGTACTAATTAAATAAAAATGAGAGATGTGAGCCAGGCATCAGTATATTTTAAAGACCTGCAGGTAATTCCAGTGTCTAGCAAAGTTTAGGAAATTCTTGTCCATAGTATTTTCTATGTTTAGGTTAGGGACCCCAGCCACATTCCTGAGTCTTAGAAAGAAGTTCTGGGTTAGATGATATAACTACTTCTTGGCTGGGAAGGTGGGAATGGAGGGAAAGGGATCTGCTCAGGACAGGCCTAGACAATCCATTCTCAGGTCCAGATCAGCCTCCCTGGGGCAGAAGACTAACTGGAAACACTCCTGCTAAAGTATATGAATATGTGCTTCCATGCAAAAGAGTCTCTGCTCTGTGTCTGTCCTTGTGCAACTGATTTTCCTGTGGATTTGAGGACATCTGTTTGTCTAAACTACATACTACCTCTTATAACTTGTCTGTGTGTTGCTGGGGGGAGAGGGTTTGTAGGAAGGGAGTAGTAGTATGACTTTTTAAAATTTGGGAGCTCTGAGGCAATTTTGTTCTTATGGCTTCACCTTCTTCCCCCAGCTCTAGCTTCTATGGACTCAGCTTCTCCAGCAAGTGACCTTTGAGGAAAACTAACCAGTTCTTGCAACTCTAAAATCATGGCTCATGTAAGTTGGTGTTTCTATTTAAAGTACGGTAATTTTTTTCAGGTTATGTGAACATTCTTATTAGATATCCTGAAACTTCTTAATAGAGCCTCACCCAACAACTTCTTCCTAGTCTTCCATTCTAGCAAGGGATGGAATCAGGCAGCCCAGGCCCCTTCTGTGTGCCTCTCTCTTCTCCATCCATGTCCATGTGTATATTGACCAAATTATTCAGCATCTCCTAAATGTTCAGTCTTTGCCTAGAGCAGAGATAAAATAGAAGTCCATAGAGGAAATTGTTTGATCTGCGACTCAGTACTGGAGATCACTGTAGAGCAGCTCCATCTAAAGGAATTATAATATGAGTTACCCATGTAATTTAAAATTTTCTAGTAGTCACATATTAAAAGTATCGAATTAGTGTCGTTTTAAAAATTTTAGAGATATACAAAGAGAGAGCGCACACTAGTTGGGGATAAGGACAGAGGGAGAAAGAGAGAATCTTAAGCAGGTTCTATGCTCAGAGTGGAGCCTGATGTGGGGCTCGATCCCACAACCCTGGGATCATAACTTCAGCTGAAACCAAGAGTTGGACACTCAGCTGACTGAGCCACCCAGGCACCCCAAAGAATTAGTGCCTTAAGTGCACTAGGCAGCATATCATCTCATAAAGAGTATAGAATAATATGCAAGGCACTTATGTCATCTTGAACTTTTTAGTAGTCTCATTAAAAAAAGTAAAAAGTAACATGTACAGTTAATGTTTTATTTAATTCAGTATATATAGTCAAAATGTTATCATTTAAAGTGTAATCAGTATGGAAATTATATTTTACATTTTTTTCTTTCTAAAGTCTTTAATATCAGGTATGTATTTTATAATTATAGCACATCTAAATTTGGACTAGCCACAATTTAAGTGCTCAATAACTACATGTGTCTAAGTTAGAATACTGGACATTGCAGCTTCAGAGATTTTGTATAACTTAAATTTTAAATATGACTTAATATATTTAAAAGTATAGAAACATATGAATATAATCATTACTAAGTCTAACACAAATGGACTATTGTTTAGTAAATTATAAATATTCAGTAAAGTATTTGTTATAACAGAAAAAACGCTAATGATACAATGATGAAGAGAGGTCTGGAAGAAATTTTTTAGTTTTATACAAACTCTACTTTTTAAATTTATTTTTTTATGTTTTTGAGAGAGAAAGAGAAGTGGGGGAGAAGGGCAGAGGGAAGAAAGAGAGAGAGAGAGAGAGAAAGAATCTTTTTTTTTTTTTTTTTTTAAATTTTTTTTCAACGTTTTTTATTTATTTTTGGGACAGAGAGAGACAGAGCATGAACGGGGGAGGAGCAGAAAGAGAGGGAGACACAGAATCGGAAACAGGCTCCAGGCTCCGAGCCATCAGCCCAGAGCCTGACACGGGGCTCGAACTCACGGACCGCGAGATCGTGACCTGGCTGAAGTCGGACGCTTAACCGACTGCGCCACCCAGGCGCCCCGAGAGAGAAAGAATCTTAAGCAGGCTCCATGCTGAGCATGGCTCAAAGCAGGGCTCAACACGGGCTCTATTCTACGACCCTGGAATCTTGACTTGAGTCGAAATCAAGAGTCAGACACTCAAGCGACTGAGCCACTCAGGCACCCCCAAACTCTACTTTTTAAAAATAGAAATTTTATGGTTCATTTGGAAGGGAAAAAAATCCATCAATTTTTTTTCTAATCCTTAAAGGAAGGGAAAAAAATCCATTAATTTTTTTTTTCTAATCCTTAAAGGAAAAGGAGTTAGAATGAAACACATTTATTGAGAATTTTTTTAGGCCCATTTAAGCCCATTGCAAGCAGTGTTTTTATGATCACTATTCCAGTTAATTGTGAAATTCTGATTAATTTATGTGAACATATCTAGAAGTAAATAAAATTAAGTATCCCACAGTGCTTAATTAAGGGAAGTATCCCCCTTCCCACAGGAAGTTTTGTCTCTAGCAGTGGTTGGCAAACTACAGCTCATGAGCCAGATTCGTCCCTTGGCCTGTTTTTATTTTTATTTTTTAAAATTTTTAAAAATTTCTTTAATGTTTATTTTTGAGCATGAGTAGGGGAAGGGCAGAGGGGAGGGAGACACAGAATCTGAAGCAGTCTCCAGGCTCTGAACTGTCAGCACAAAGCCTAATGCAGGGCTCAAACACATGAACCACAGGACCATGACCTGAGCCGAAGTCGGACCGACTTAACCGACTGAGCCACCCATGTGCCCCCTTTGGCCTGTTTTCATACAGCCTTTGAGCTAATTATGTTTTGAAGGAATTGTTTAAAAAAAGAAGGGAAAGGGAAAGGATATGGAACAGACCATATGTGGCATGCAAAGCTTAAAATATTGGCCCTTTACAGAAATAAATAATTTTAGAAATAATACATGGGTTTGTCATTTCAGCATTTGGTGATGTTCAGAGATGTGGCTGTAGACTTTTCTCAGGAAGAGTGGGAATGCCTGAACTCATATCAGAGGAATTTGTACAGAGATGTGATATTAGAGAACTATAGCAACTTGGTGTCAGTGGGTAAGCTTATCTGTGTCATATAATTTAGAAATTCATAGGACTGAATTTCACGACTGTCTTTCTGGAAGCTAGCTGAATATTTTCTTTGTATTTAGGAATAGGCACCTGCAGCCATTAAGCATTTAAATAGCTCCTTCAGCTTCCCCGATAATTTAGTGACCTTTATGTCTTTCTTTGCCTTCTCCGTAATTACTTCTCTTTAATGACAGCTAGATATAAATTCTGAGACACTTATAGAAAAACCAGTTATCAAAGAAATCTGGTTTCTTATTGCTATAAATGGTCTATTATCTGTTACTTCACCTGAATGTGAGTAGGAAGACCAGAGGTATCTGGCTCCGCATATCTGTTTAAAAAGCTTATACAACATATGTGTTGCTGGGTTGAATCAACAGTTTATTAAAACTCAAGTGGACCATTGAATTTACCACAACAGACGTATTACCTTTTAAGTGATTTATGCGTAAAAGTTTAAAATACATGAATTTTGCATTTGATATTGGATGAATATCCTGGCAAGAAACTAATTATTTTCCTCTTAGCAGAAGAACAAAAAATAGCAAAAATATCTAATAAAAGTCCCTAATAAGTATGCATAGCGTGTACTGTGTACTAAACACTCATCCAAACACTTTACATTTATTAAATCAAACCTCACAACAGTACTTTGGCTAGATACAGTATTTCCTTTTTACAACAGAATAATAAGGCCATAGTGACCCAGGTAGCAGAGCCAGGATTTGAAAACCAGTGTTCTCAAATCATTATTTCTTCTTTAAAAAAAAAAAAAAATCATTCCTTCCTCCTAAGAGACAGAGTTTGTATGAGTTTAAATAAGACAATGTTCCTACTTCTGTTCTTGTTATTCCTTGTGATCCTGAAGTAACACCATTATGAATGTTTTTTTTCAATCCCATTACTCTATTTCATTCTGCAGGCTTGATCAAGTAAATTCTTTATTACATACCCTTATGTTTTTTTCAAGCAGGGTATACCATTTCTAAGCCAGATGTGATTACTCTACTAGAGCAAGGGAAAGAACCCTGGATGGTTGTGAGGGATGAGAGAAGAAGAAGGAGCCTAGGTGAGTAAGTGCTAATCAGGCAGAGATACATGGTTATGGCATGGCATGGCCTACTGGTTGGGAAGGAAACGCACACCATAGATACTGGTAATGAAGAAAAGACCTGAAACCTGGGAAGAAAACTTAGATCTCAGCATGAGCCACCAAGGAAATTTCATCTGTACTATGGCTTGCTACTTGTTTCTTCACTTCTATTTCCCTGTCATTTCAGTGGGGGAAAGCTTTCTTCCATAATGACAACCTTTTTTTTTAAATAAGGAAAAATTTTTAAATGTTTATTTATTTATTTTGAGAGAGTGGGAAAGGGAGAGGGCATGGGTAGGGGAGGGGCAGAGAGACAGGGAGAGTGAAAATCCCAAGCAGGCTCCATGCTTAGCCCTGAGCATGGTGGGTTCCACCTCACGAATGTGACATGACGACCTGAGCTGGTATCAAGAGTTAGGTGCTTAATGGAATGAGCCACCCAGGTACCCCTGTAATGACAACCATTTTACCTGTACTTTGGATCTAATCTTTTTGTTTCCAATCCATTTTTTGTATATGTATTTCTTCATTGCTCTTTTCATAAAGTTTACATTGTAGTAGGGAAGTCATACAATAAACAAACACATGGGTTACCAAATATCATAAGTGATTAAGTATTATGAAGAAAAGTATCTTATGTGGATCCTGAGAAACTTAACAGAAGACCATGGGGGAGGGGAAGGGAAAAAAAAAAAAGTTAGAGAGGGAGCCAAACCATAAGAGACACTTAAAAACTGAGAACAATCTGAGGGTTGATGGGGGGTGGGAGGGAGGGGAGGGTGGGTGATGGGTATTGAGGAGGGCACCTGTTGGGATGAGCACTGGGTGTTGTATGGAAACCAATTTGACAATAAATTTCATATTAAAAAAAAAGAAAAGTAGGTAGGGTAAGAATATGGAGAATTATGATGGGTGAGTTGGGTAACTTTAAATAGGGTGGTCAGAGAACAGGAAGCAGTTTGAAGAGGCTCTAGCTGGTCAAAGATGGAACTATTTGACTATACACATAACTGCAATGTTATAATACATAAAATATGCTTAATTCCATACATTCTTAGTGTTACTAATAGTAAATTGTTCACCATTGGAAACTACTAGAGATTTAACTTATTAGAAAATATAAATATAAAGGAAAAGAAGTATTCTGCATTCTTTATAAGAACTGTACCAATAGGTATTAGATGGATGTTTTTCTTAAAAGTATTCAGTAAATAAATGAAAGATGACAGAATTAGAGTATTACCATTTTGGAACCCATAATGAACAACTGAATCTAGGCATTGAACATCAATACTGATAATGTCACAGAAATAGAGAAAATCAGACATACTTCTTCTAATGAAAGGATACAATATCACCTATGAAGTAACTTTGCCAATAAAATTGGTCCTAAGTCTGATCAAGTTTCTAAAGCCAACTACCAATTTATGGGAAGAAGATAGAGGAACATGTTCTACTGCCCCTTAGGAATGTAGTCCACAAAATTAAGAAATGGGAAACACTATGGGGTCAAAACCGTTTCTTCAACAAATAAATTACAAGGGAAATTGAAAGATTGCAGGAGAACCAACCTATAGATTAAAAGACATGTAAAAGACCTGTCAACCAGTTGTATTCTATGGACTTCTTGGGGGAATAAATTTACTATTTTTAAATTACTTAAAATTTTATCTTTGAGACAGTTGGAAGTATGAACACTCATTTTTTATATTCTTAAATAAGAGTTAGTGTCCATTTTTTTAGGTTTGGATAATGGTATTATTAGAGATAAATCCTGTAAGTAGAAAAAATGAATATATGGTATTTGTGTCAAATAATATGAGAAGAGTGGATTGGGGTGTGCATTGGCCTGGGTTGGTCAGGGGTTGATCGTTGTTCAGGCTGGGTCATAGATGTGTAGACATTTATTAAACTATTCTACTTTTGTGTATGTTAAAGGTGCTCTGTGGTAATCTTTTAAAGTTTTTGGGAAATAAAAAGAAAATGAGAGATGAGACCGTGTTAAAAATATATACAACTCTTTGAAGGAATTCTGCCATAAAAGTAGACACATAGGATACAGGAAATGTCTTCTACGATATGAGGTATTAGAACATATTAAATGTTGAAGGGAATGATTTCAAAGAAATGAAAATTGATGGAGTAGAAAGATCGATAATATTGTACGGAATGGCCTTCAGTAGATGGGAAAGAATAGGAGCCAATTTATGAAGAAAACCCATGCTTATGACAATGATACGGACACAGATTGGTTGAATAATGTGAAGGGGAGAATACGTATTTTTCTTTCAGTTGCTTCTGATTCCTTGTTTAAGTAAGCAGTAAGATTATCAGCAGAATGTGAGGATTATTTAGTATTTTATTAGGATTCAGTATGGATTATTTAGTATTTAGTAAGTATTGATTCTCAGAAGTACAATTCTGTGGTCATAGGGTTTTAATATTTACAGACTTCTTGATACATTAACCCTGGTGTTAATATAACCAATACTGCCTCTGTCATAAATATTCTGTATTCCATATTATCTTGTATCAGTAACAACAAAGAAAGGTAATGAAAGACATCATACCCTCAGAAAACAAATTAATTCTGTGACCAGGTAACATGATCCTCGTTTTCTTTTTAATTTAAGCTGATACCCTGCAAAAGGAAAGAACATTTCTCCTTTCATATTGATCTAAGATGGGCTAACACTGTGTTTTCCTATTAGCATTGTTTACTAAAGTTCTTGATTCAGTAGAATCCAAAGTAGTGTTTGGTTTATTAATTTTAAATAGTTAAATATTTTACATATATCTTAAAAATCAAAACATTAAAATTCCTTACCATAGGCCAGTCTTTGGATGTTTAGTTTGGCCTTTGGTTTCATTGTAGGTCCAGCCAATTTTTTCTTTATAGATCATATATATATTACATAGGCTATTATTTCTAGTTTCAGTTTAAAGTAGAACAAGAACCTAAAATATTTAGCTTTGTTTTTATAGAAATGATTGTCTTAGTAGCTTGCAAGGATAAGAACTGGCATAAACAAATATGGCTGACTTTTTGTTTACAGAAATCATAAGATTAGAGTTCAGTGTTCATACTATAGAGTAGTCTCCTAGGTGAGAATTTTCAACATGCCAGGGTCTTAATCTGGCATGTCTTATAACGGGTGGGGGCATATATGAGAGTCTCAGGTTCACTATATCCACTTTCAGAAATTTTTTTTTTTAATGAAAACCTTTAAATTTATAGGATGTGTGTGTGTGTGTGTGTGTGTGTGTGTGTGTGTGTGTGTGTGTTTTAGATTTTATTAAGTAATCTCTATACCTAATGTGGGGCTTGAACTTACAACCCTGAGATAAGTGTTGCATGCTCCAACAACTGAGCCAGCCAGGCACCTCTATAGGATAAATTTTATAACTTGTTCTACTTTGTGGTGTGTGTGTGTGTGTGTGAGAATATGGACATTTTGTCTTAAGTTTGTGTATATTTATATATATTTTGTGTACTGTCTGCTCATCTCCTTTATTCTATTTTTCCATTCCATTGTTTAATGTTTCTTATTTCAATTTGTGTGAGCATTTATGCTGTGAACACTTTCTCATTTTCTTACAAATATTTTGGCTTACTTTTATTTTAACTATGACTTTCCTGTTTTTAAATTTTTTTATGAGTTTCCTTTTCCATTTCTGGTTTTTACTTTTTAAATTTATAAGTAAATCCTTTGAAATTACCATTTATAACGTTTGTCATACCTTTATAGCCTCCTACTTATTTACTACTGTTATTTAGCTAATTACTAGTCATTTAATATGTCATTTATATCTTATTTATCTTAATGAAGACTTAAATTGACTTTTTCCTAAAGATTCTTACAAAGTTGCCATAATTTTTTATTGCTTTTTTGGGGTAGGGAGATGGAGACAGAGAGAAGGGGAAGAGGGAAAGTGGGAGAATGGAAGGAACTAAGGGGAGAGGGAGGGAGGAAGACACACAGATTTCATAGTGATATATATATTTTTTAATTTTATGTTTTATTTATTTTTTAGAGAGAGACAGAGTACATGTGGGGGAGGGGCAGAGAGAGAGAGGGAGACACAAAACCCAAAGCAGACTCCAGGCTCTGAGCTGTCAGCACAGAGCCTGACGCAGGGCTCAGACTCATGAACTGTGAGATCATTACCTGAACCAAAGTCAGACGCTTAACCTACTAAGCCACCCAGGTGCCCCGATAGTGGTATTTTCTATGATCATTTACCTGTCTCTGCTTATATTTTATCTACACTATTTAAATCATTGTTACTTTTTAATGTTTTCAGTAATCCTTTTCTAAGCAAAGTTACTGAAACATAAATGTATACCAAAAAAAAAAATAAAATAAATCCAGAAATCATAAGGAAACAGCTTACTGAATTTTCACGAAGTGATCACACCCATCTGACCGGCAGCAAAATAGAGATTTGCTGGGATATTAGAAGCTCCCTCCTGGGGTGCCTGGCTGGCTCAGTTGGAAGAGCATGTGACTCTTGATCTCAAGGTCCTGAGTTTGAGCCCCACATTCTGTGTAGAGAGTTCTTAAATAAATAAAAAACTCAAAGAAAAAAGAGAGAGAAGTAGTGGCTCCCTCCTAACTCCTTCGAGTCATTCCTCCCCACTGAAATTAACCACTATCCTGACTGTTAGCAACTCCATAGATTAATTTTACTTTTTTTGAAACTTATAAAATGGAACCATACAGTATATGTTCTTTTATGTCTGGCTTTTTTACTCACCATTATGTTTGTGAGATTGATCCATGTTGTTGCATGTACTTGTATATTATTCATTCTCCTTGGTATACAGTATTGTGTTGTTTCAGTATGTTTTAATTTGCATAGCCATTCTGATGGATTCTTTCCAGTTTGGGCATATTAAAACTAGTGTTCCTGTATTCTCAGTTTTTAAAAATACCATTTTCATTTTGAAAAGTAGTGAACTCTTAATTGGAATTTTTTTGAGGAAATACACATTTGAGAAAAACATCTCTTTGCTCAGAATTTTATTAGCATGCTAGTATGGTATAAAACTGTTCTTATGCCTGAAAAATCACGAAAATACTCTCCAGGTAGAATCTAAATGGCATTGGCTTTGAGGACTCTGGGGAGAGTATAGGGAAGGGCATGAAGGAACTAAACAGGCTGTTTGTAACATAGATGTGTGTAGATATATAAACTGAAATAAAGATGAGCTTCTTGTTACCTTGTGAAAACAGGCAAAGTTTACTCATGACTATGCAAGGTAGAAAATCAGATGTAGTGGAGATACCTAAGTGAAAGTAGACAATTGGGAAGATGATCAGATGTGAAGACATCACCATTTTTCATTTATATATTTGACTGAGATAGCTTAGATGTGCTTTTGTTTCCTATCTCTATAGGAAGTAATAAAAAATATTTAATCTGTAATAAGGTATAAGATTAGAGGCAAGGGAACATATGCAATAACTGTTAACCAATTATGAGATTTCATAATTAATAGTTACTATATGCTATGAGTTTGTTATTCAATGATAAATGAAAGGTTGCTTCTGCCCTTGGGAAGGTTTAAGGTAAGAAAATAAAGAGAATTTAAAAATGGGAAAAGTAATGAATATGTAACAACAAAATCAAAAAAGTGTTAAGAAACATGGAACAAGTGGGGCGCCTGGGTGGCTCAGTTGGTTAAGTGTCCGACTTCGGCTCAGGTCACGATCTCGCGGTATGTGAGTTCGAGCCCCGCATCGGGCTCTGTGCTGACTGCTCAGAGCCTGGAGCCCGTTTCAGATTCTGTGTCTCCCTCTCTCTCTGACCCTCCCCCGTTCATGCTCTGTCTCTCTCTGTCTCAAAAATAAATAAATGTTAAAAAAAAAATTAAAAAAAAAAAAAAAAAAAGAAACATGGAACAAGTTACTGGGATAAAAAATAAAGTATATAAATTAGATGAAGTCAGCATGGGTCTGATTTTTTTTTTTAACATTTATTCATTTTTGAAAGGCAGAGAGAGACAGAGCACAAATGGGGGAGGGGCAGAGAGAGAGGGAGACACAGAAACAGAAGCAGGCTCCAGGCTCTGAGCTGTCAGCACAGAGCCCAACGCGGGGCTCAAACTCACGGACCGCGAGATCATGACCTGAGCTGAAGTCGGCTGCGTAACCGACTGAGCCACCCAGGTGCCCAGAATGGGTCTGATTTTTAACATGGTATCTAAAGGAGGAAAGGAACCCAACTATGTAGAAAATGCAAGTTGAAATTCCTATGAATTTAAATTGTCAGTGAAAAGCTCTAAGAAATGGAAAGATTATGACATATTCTAGGAGCTGAAAGGAGGCTAGTGGGATAGGAATATAGGGAGCAAAGCAAGCAGTGGCTTGAGATGATATGGTAAACAAAGGCCATGTTATTCATGGTAAGATGTTTGTGCATTATTCTAATTAAAAAGAGTAATCATTAAAAAATTTAAAGATTCTCAAACTTTGATGAGGTTTTTAGCTCGTTTACTTGAAATTGAGCTTTATTTTCTATTATAAAGTTTTTTTATATGCTTGTTTGCTTTTTCTAGAATAAGAAGATAGCATGTATTTATCTTGTTTTCTTTCAGATTTAGAATCCAGATATGACACTAAAAAGTTATTTCAAGAAAAGGATATTTGTGAAATGAATTTATCTCAGTGGGAGATAATGGGAAGAATTAGAAGTTGTGGCCTTGAAAACTCCTTTATCAGAAAAGATTATAAATATGAGAAGTTCGAGGGACAAGAACACCTTCAAGAGGGATATTTCCGGCAAGTGAAAAAAACCACCTCTGAAAAAATGCCCACTTACAGAAAACTCACTTCTCTTACTCTGTATCAGAGTATCCATAATAGAGAGAAACCCTATGAATGTGGGGATTGCGGGAAGGCCTTTAGAGTACGCCAACAACTTACTTTCCATCAGAGAATTCACACTGGCGAAAAACCCTATGAATGTAAAGAATGTGGAAAAGCCTTTAGACAGTGTGCCCACCTTAGTCGACATCAGAGAATTCATACTTCTGACAAACTCCTTGAATGTAAAAAATGTGGAAAGATCTTTACATGTGGTGCAGATCTTCGAGTACATCAGAGAACTCATATTGGTGAGAAGCCCTATGAATGTAAGGAATGTGGGAAGGCGTTTAGAGTAAGAGGACAACTTAATCTTCATCAAAGGATTCATACTGGTGAGAAACCCTATGAATGTAAGGAATGTGGGAAGACCTTTAGACAGTATGCACACCTTACACGACATCAGAGACTTAATATTGCTGAGAAGTGTTATGAATGTAAGGACTGTGGGCAGGCTTTTTTGTGTAGTACAGGCCTTAGAGTACATCACAAACTTCATACTGGTGAAAAACCCTATGAATGTAAGGAATGTGGAAAGGCCTTCAGGGTGCGGCAACAACTCACTCTCCATCAGAGAATTCATACTGGTGAGAAACCCTATGATTGTAAAGAATGTGGAAAGACTTTTAGTCGTGGCTATCATCTCACTCTCCATCAGAGAATTCATACTGGTGAGAAACCTTACGAATGTAAGGAATGTCGGAAGTTCTTCCGTCGTTACTCAGAACTTATTTCACATCAGGGTATTCATATTGGAGAGAAACCCTATGATTGTAAGGAATGTGGGAAGACCTTTAGACTGTTCTCACAACTTACCCAACATCAGAGTATTCATTTTGGTGAGAAACCTTATAAATGTAAGGAATGTGAGAAGACTTTTAGACTGCTATCACAACTTACTCAACATCAGAGTATTCATACTGGTGAGAAACCCTATGACTGTAAGGAATGTGGAAAGGCCTTTAGACTTCATTCATCACTTATTCAACATCAGAGAATTCATTCTGGTGAAAAACCATACAAATGTAAGGAATGTAAAAAGGCATTTAGACAACATTCACATCTTACTTACCATCAGCGAATTCATAATGTAACTAAATAATTTAGGAAAGCCTTCCACTGTGAATTTTGTGTTAAGGGGCATTAGAAAATAAATTCTAGGGGAAAAGTTTTTGAATATAGGAATCCCTTTTGCTTCGTGCTTACAGCTAACCTAAATAGTTAGGTTTTCTTTGAAGGAAAGGATAAATTTCATGAATTTTTAGAAGCCTTTTCTCATCATTAAAAACTATGTTAAACTTTGGGAAATGTGTTCTAGAAAGAAACTCTTTTTTAAAGGAGTGAATATAGAAGAGCTTTTAATCTTACCTATCATCGCCTCTATTTTTCCCATCTGTATAATATATCTATGAAGGTTGCTAGGGCACTATCTCATTCCAAAAACTGATAATTGAAAGGAAAATCATTTAGCCTGCATTTCTTGTTGAACTGTATTTTAGAGTAACTAGAAGTTGATGAGCTAAAGTTCTTTATTAGAGAATTTTGCAGCACATAATGAAATAATGGATCTAGGCACAATTCTCAGTGGAGGTTAAGACAAGTAGATACCCACTGATCAATTTTAATCTCAAAATAGGACAAAACATCTTGTGCCCCCTAATAAGTTACAGTAAGACATACACATGTTGCCAAAAAATATTGAACTGAATCTAAGCATCAAGATCTAACTCCCAGTTTAGGGAAGAATCACAGAACAGAAGAACATGACACAAGAAGAAGCAATGAAACAAATTTAAAATGTGGGTAATTCCACAAGAGAAATGACCTGCCTTCAAATTCAATAAAATAGCATTGAAAAAAGGGAGGTGGAACTCTTAAATATTAAGAGTCTGAAGAAATGTATATCAATCAAATGCAGTGAACTAGATCACAAGTTGAACAAATATGTAAAAAGGACATTTTTATGACAGTTGGGGAAATGGGAATATTGACAGATAATACTAAGAAATTGTGTTTTTGTTAGGTAGCATCGTAGTTATATAAAAATGTTAGAGATAAGTTTATACACATAAGATGGTATGATGTCTGGAACTTTTTAAAAGTGCTCATGCGGGGCACCTGGGTGGCTCAGTCGGTTGAGCAACTGACTTTGGCTCAGGTCATGATCTCACAGTTTGTGAGTTTGAGCCCCATGTCGGGCTCTTGGCTGACAGCTCGGAGCCTGGAGCCTGCTTTGGATTCTGTGTCTCCCTCTCTCTCTGCTCCTCCTCTGCTCGTGCTCTGTCTCTCAATAATAAATAAACGTTAAAAATTTTTTTTAAAAAAAAGTGCTCATGCAAAAGAAAAGGATAAGCTTGTTAAAGTGATGGTAAGATAAGTCTTGAGTACATAGTTTTTGTTTATTTTGTTCTTGCTATTTTCTTTTATGTATTTGAATTTTTCCATAATATTATTTTAAAGATAAAATTAGCTCTGGAATTTTAACCAAGTTGAAGTAAATGATTTTTTTAAATGACTGCATATCAAAATTTCTGGGTGTTGTCAAAGTTCTGCACATTGGGATATTAAATATGCTATACTGTATTTGGGAAATACAGATGGAAGATCCAAATTTTATCTAGTTCACCTATTACTACCTCTGTTACCATGCCTGTCCCACAGTACTTCATATGTTTAAAGAATGAGTTTAAAAAGCAGTTACTACAACTAAATGTGGAAATTAATGGACTAGACCTTCATTGTCAAATAAGATAGTTGCCAGCAACATGTTGAGCACTCAAAATTGAGCACTTGAATTGTGGCTAGTTCAAATTAAAATGGTGTTAGGTGTAAAATACACATGAGGTTTTGAAGATTTAGTTTTTAAAAGAATGTAATGTATATTGTTTCTCACAGTGTTTCTCTGCTGTGATATTCAGTGGGATATTCAGAACCCAATTTAAGTGTCTTTCTGCTTTCAAGTGGCATGTTTGCATACTGAGGTCTTGGTTCTACCCTGAATCATCCTTTGTTTTCCTCCCCTTCATGGAAGGTAGCCCGTGTTTATAGCTGAATAGTTTTCTCAGACTGTTTTTAGCCTGTAGATGTCTTGGGATCCCAAGGCCCTTTCACTTTGTACTATTTCTGTCCCATTAGGTTCAAGCTTGCAGTGCTTCAAGTAGTACCATTGTCTTAAAAAACGTATTTTCTTTTTTTTTTTTAATTTTAAAAAATTATTATTTTGAGAGCATGCACACAAGCAGGGGACGGGCAGAGAGAGAAGGAGAGAGAATAACAAGCACACTCTGTGCTATCAGCATGGAGACCATCACCAGGCTCCATCTCAACACTAAGATCATGACCTGAGCTGAAATCAAGATGTGGTGTCAATCTTCAACTGAGCCACCCAGGCACCCCTAAAAACTGTATTTTCTATGAATTTTATTAGGGTTCACTCAAAGAATCAACAGGCTCTTCTCTATTAGGTTCCCTATGAGGCTGCTGTAGAAAAATGAGTTTGAAATTGTTAGAAGCCCTAGTATTTCACAGGAAAGATAAAAGTTGGGTTCATCATTATTTGGAGGCTATATTTTCAGGACAGCGCTATATATTTGATTCCCACCCCCACCCCAGGCCCATTATAACTTTGAAAACCCTTTGCTCTCTGGAAACACTGCCATGGAACCCTCTATGTTTCCTTGAAATTTATTTGAAATATGCAGCAATTGATAGGAGTAAAATGTGATTTTTCTCTTTTGCTATGTTATGATGGATTACATTTATGAATTTTCAAATATCGATCAAGACTTACATCACTGGAATAAGCTCCATTTGTTTGTAGTGTACATTTTGTATGTAGTACATAAATACATTGCTGGATTTGCTGAGATTGCTATGATGTGCTAATATTTTGAGGATTTTTTTTTTTTAGGATCTTTGTATCTATATTCATGAGGAATACTAGTTTGTAGTTTTCTTGCATTCTACTGTCTTTGCCTCATTTTGCTATCAAGGTGATTATGGCCTCATAAAATGAGTTTCACAGAATTGCTTCCTTTCCATTTCTGGTAGAGATAGTGTTGAATTGTTAATTATTCTTCAAATGTTTGGTAGGATTCTCCAGTGAAGCCATTTGGGCCTTGAAATTCATGTGTTCACATCCTAACCCCCAATATAATGACATTAGGAAGTGGAGCCTTTTGGAGGAAATTAAGTTACAATGGTGGATCCCTCCTGATTGAGATTAGTCCCCTTGTAAAAGGGATCCCAGAGAGCTCTCTTACATTTTTGTGCCATCTGAGGATACAAGAAAATGGCAGTCTTTACTCTGGAAGACAGTTCTTGCCAGAAACTAACCGTGCTGGCACACTGATGTCAGACTTCAGCCTCAAGGATTGTGAGAAATAAATTGCTGTTGTTTATAAACCACCCCGTCTATTGTACTGTGTTATAGCAGACTGAAATGAACGAGACAGATATTGGTACCAGAAGTGGGGTGCTAATGTAACAAATAGCTAAAAATGTAGAAGTGGCTTTGGAATTGAATAATAGGTAAAAGCTGGAAGAGTTTTTAGATGCATGCAAAAAATAGAGACATTAATGGTGATTTTGGTGATATCTCAGAAAAGAGCTGAAGAGAAAACTTCAACCTTAGAGAATACATTATCGACAGAATGTTCATAGAAATGAATGGTAAAGGCAGTACAGATGAAGTCTCAGGTGGAAGTGAGGAACATATTGGAAACCGGAGGAAGGCAGTTCTTTTTATAAAGTGACAAAGAACTTGAAATTGCATTCCATTCTAGTGTTTTGTGGAAAGTAGAACTTGTAAACAATAATGAAGTTGAAGGTGTGGCTTGGCTCCTGGCTGATTACAAAAAAATGCCAAGTAGAGAGAAATTACTTAACAATGGAATTTTTCAAATGAGATTTGGGAAATTCTCAGCTGAATAGTTAAGTAGTGTTAAAGTGAGAGTATTGATTGGGAAAGAATGGGATCCTGTAAGATGGTATGGGGACAAGTGGGAAGGCTCTGATGTAGCTGTGACATTGAGCTCCTATATTCTGAGTCTTCTTCCCAGTAGAAGCAGCCTCATCAGCAGAGGTGGCCTTTCCATCCCTAGTGGCAGTGTCATCCCCACCCACAGTGACATCAGCCTTTCCATTTCCATCTGATGGAATTAACTATGCATTGCTTGAGGAAACTAATGACCTCCCTTGAGGTAGTGGCCATGCAAGACAATGCTACTTCTCAGAAACCCCCACAACCACCCCCTTTTGTTTCTAGACCTATCACTAGACTCTGTCCCAGCAGGCTCCTAAAAGTGCAGTGCAAAGTGTGACCCATGAGGAGGGGTGCTACAGTCCAAAAGAACTACCTGAGTTTTCTAACTTAGAAATCCAGGGAACAAGTGTGGAAATGGATACTAAGTGTGTGGCATTGTAGTGGAAGGAACATGATTGGAAATTTGGACAATGAAATCTGGGGGAGAGGTAGGTGGGTAGACCTCTCTGAATTAGGGCAAAAAAATTGAAGATACCTGTGTCCCATATAAATGAGTGACCTCAGCAAAGGAGGATTTTAATAATCAAGTGGACAGGATGGCCCATTCTGTGGCTAATAGTTTCTTTCCCCAGCCACCCTTGTCATCCAATGGACCCATGAACAAAGTGGCCATGGTGGCAGGGATGGAGGTAGTGCATGTGATCAGCAACATGGACTTCTACTCACCAAGGCTGACCTGGCTATGACCATTGCTGAGTGCTCAATCTGCCAGAAGCAGAGACAATACTGAGCCCCCAACATAACACTATTCCTTGAGGTGTTCAGCTAGCTACTGGAAGCAGGTTGGTTACCTTCGATCACTTCCATCATAGAAGAGGCAGCGTTTTGACCTTACTGGACTAGAAACTTAACTCTGGATATGGATTTACTTTCCCTGCATGCCAAGTTTCTGATAAAACTACCATCCATGGACTTAGAGAATGCCTTATCCATTGTCATAGTATTCCTCCTGGCATTACTTCTCATCAGTTACTACTAATTTGATGATAGACTGGTGCTTGGCATGTAATTTTTATATCATCCTGACTTGTGAAGGGGAATAATTAACTGAGGCTGGAAAATTTTTCAATTTTTACACTCTATTATTTATTGAATAATTTCTTCCCTTATCATTGTGTCCTGTTGTCTGCTTCTGAAATATGTGTGTGTGTGTGTGTGTGTGTGTGTGTATGTATAATATATATTTATATATATGTAAATATAGCATTGCAGAGACAGGAAAATGGCATAGAATATCCATTATAATTTTTTTATTGTTGCTGTTTTAATGTCCTTTAATATATATTAGTATTGTATCCTTCTAAACATTTTTACCTTTGCTCTTTATAAATAACTTTCTATAAAAATTGAGAAAATATACAGAAACATAATGAAAAAAAATCAAGATCACTTCTGTTTTCCTTTCTACCAAAGAAAATCTGTTAAGATGCAAGGTGTTATACTGTATCCTATTCAGACAGGGTACTTAAAGAGGAAAATAAAAACTGAAATCTTTACAATATTAGATCTTCCATGCATTAAAACTAATTTAACTCTGTCAGCATAGAGCCTGATGTGGGGCTCAAACTCAGGAACTGTGAGATCATGACCTGAGCCAGAGTCGGACACTTAACCAACTGAGCCACCCAGGCGCCCCTAGTCGTTACACTTTTAGATAAAGAGCTTACAAATTCCTTGCTTGGTTCAATCATAGATGCATTATACATTTTGTTGATTTCATGACTGGAAATGTTCTGTTACAGTATCTAATTGATCATTACTGATATATAAGAAGGCTATTGATTTTTGTATGAAGATTGCAACCTTGTCACCTTATTTCTGTTGTTTGGTTATTTTGTCTTTTTTTTTTGATTATAGCTTTCAGGAATACATTCAGAGGTTTCTTAAATGCCTAACTTATTTCATTGATGCTTAAATGAGAGTTTGTCACGAATTGTTTTTCTCTCTGAATTTGATGATTTACTCCATTGTCTTCCTACATGAGTATAATCTGTGAAAGTATAACGTTAATGTAGTTCTTATTCTTATGTATGTAAACTACTTTTTAAATTTTTCTTGAAACTTTCAGTATTTTTTAAAACTTATTTTTGGTATTTCAGGTATTACTATTTTACTTAATTTTTTCAAAGCCATCACTTTTAGAACCAGTTATTTTATTTACCATTTTAAAGGAAAGAAAGCACTGAATTAAACTATGCTATGTCACTGATATTAAGATGCATTCTGGTCTCACAGATGTTAAAATCAAAATGTGTACCAGAATTAATGATAATTGGAATTTTATTAACTTGCTAGGGCTCTCTCAAATTGAGTACTTAACATCCTTCTTGGTTTTGAGGTTACTTTCATTGATTACTAGTTCAAACATTATCTCTCCTCAATTATTTCTGTTATCTTCTGGGTCTTCTTTTAAATGGATGGTGGAATTTCTACTTCAATCTTTTATGTCAAGTTTTATTCTAATACTTTGCATCACTTTGTTACATTTGGTTCCTCTGACCTGTATAGCAATGAAATCTGGCTTCCTAATTCACAATTCAGCTGTATGCATTCTGTTTTTCAGTCCATTAAGTTTTTTTTTAACTTTTTTACTTGAAAATAATTATAGGTACACAGGAATCTACAGAAATGGTACATTTTACCAAGTTTCCATCAGTGGTCACATCTTACATAAAGTACAATATCAAAACATAGAATTTGGCATTAATATGACATATATATGTAGTTACATGTCATCATGAGTATAAGTATAGATTCATGTAATCACTACTGCACTAAAGATACAGAACTATTCCAATACAAAGATCTCTCTTATGCTGCCCCTTTATAATCACACCTGCACGTCACCTACCATCACTAATCCCTGGAAACCATTAATCTGTTTTAGATCTCTATAATTTTTTGTTGAAGTTACATATATAGAATCCTATAGTATGTGACCTTTTGAGACTGGCTTTCAGAACTCAATGTTTTTGAGATCTAAGTTGTCACATCTATCAATAGTTTGTTCCTTTTTAAATGCTGATAGCTCAGAGCCTGGAGCCTGCTTTGGATTCTGTGTCTCTGTCTCTCTCTGCCCCTCTCCAGCTCACGCTCTGTCCTTCTCACTGCCTCTCAAAAATAAATAAACATTTAAACATTTTTTAAAAAAAGAATGAAATCTTGCCATTTGCAACAACGATGAAACTAGAGTGTATTATGCTAAGCAAAACAAGTCAGAGAAAGACATATGATTTCACTCATGTGGAATTTAAAAAAACAAAACAGATGAACACAGGGGAAGGGAAAAAAGGTAAAAAGAGAGAGGGAAGTAAACCATAAGAGACTTAAATACAGAGAACAAACAGGTTTGCCGGGGTGGGAGGTGGGGGGGAGGGTGGGCTAAATATGTGATGAGCATTAAGGAGAGCACTTGTTGGGATGAGCCCTAGGTGTTACAGAGAAGTGATGAATCACTGGGTTCTACTCCTGAAACCAGTACTACACTGTATGTTAACTAGCTTTAAATAAATTTAAGGGGCGGCTAGGTGGCTCAGTCATTTAAGCGTCTGACTTCAGCTCAGGTCATGATCTCGTGATTTGTGAGTTCAAGCCCCGTATAGGGCTCTGTGCTGACAACTCAGAGCCTGGAACCTGCTTCAGATTCTGTGTCTCCCTCTCTCTGTCTCTGCCCCTCCCTGCCCACACTCCATCTGCCTCTCTCTCTCTCTCTCAAAAATAAACATTAAAAAGTATTTTTAATAAATTTTTAAAATACTACAGTTAATACAAAAACTATAGGCTAATATTCCTGATGAATATAGATGCAAATATTCTTAGCAAAATATTAACAAACGAAATTCAACAGCATGTTGAAAGGATCATACACCACTATCAAGTGGGATTTCTCCTTGGGATGCAAGAATGGATGAGCCTAAATGTCCATCAACTGATGAATGGATAAAGAAATTATGGTTTGTATATACAATGGAATACTATTTGGCAATGAGAAAGAATGAAATATGGCCTTTTGTAGCAACGTGGATGGAACTGGAAAGTGTTATGCTAAGTGAAATAAGCCATACAGAGAAAGACAGATACTGTATGTTTTCACTCTTATGTGGATCCTGAGAAACTTAACAGAAGACCATGGGGAAGGGGAAAAAAAAGGGAGGGAGCCAAACCATAAGAGACTCTTAAAAACTGAGAATAAACTGAGGGTTGATGGGGGGTGGGAGGGAGGGGAAAGTGGGTGATGGGCATTGAAGAGGCCACGTGTTGGGATGAGCACTGGGTGTTGTATGGAAACCAATTTGACAATAGATTTCATATAAAAATTAATAAACATTTTTAAAAATTACAAAAAAAAGAATGTATTAACTTGCAAATCAATAAATGTGTTATACCACATTAATTGAATGAAGGTTAAAAATATGATCACCTTATATGAAGAAAAAGTGTTTGATAAAGTTTAACATCCTTTCATATTGAGAACTTAAAAAAAACTGGGTATGAAAGAAATACATATCAGAATAATAAAGGCCATATTTGACAGACTCACAGCTAACATCCTATTTAACACTGAAAGGCTGAATGTTTTCCCTCTAAGATCAAGAACAACACAGAGTGCCCATCCATGCTCACCACCTATTCATATAGTACTGGAAGTTCTAGCCAGACCCATCAATACAATAAATAAAATAAAATAAAATAAAAAATACAATACAATAAAAAATAAAATACATCCTAATCAGAAAGTAAAACTGTCTCTGTTTGTTAATGACATGACCTTACATATAGAAAATCCTAAAGATGCCACCATAAAACTGTTAGAACTAACACACAAGTTGAGTAAAGTTAACAGGATATAAAATCAACATACAAAAATCAGTTATGTTTCTATATACTAACACTGAACTCTCTGAAAAAGAAATAAAACAATCCCATTGAAAATAGCATAGGGGCGCCTGGGTGGCTCCATTGGTTAAGCATCCATCTCTTGATTTTGGCTCAGGTCATGATTTCATGGTTTGTGAGTTCAAGCCCCGCATTGGGCTTCACTTGATAGTGCAGAGCCTGGTTGGGTTTCTCTCTCTCTCTCTCTCTCTCTCTCTCTCCCTCCCTCTCTCTCTCTGCCCCTCTCCTGCTTGCTGTCTCTCAAAATAAATAAATAAACAAACTTAAAAATTACAAAAAAATAGCGTAAAAAATAATAAAATACTCAGGAATAAATTTCACCAAGGAAGTAAAAGATCTGTACACTGAAAACTATTAAACACTGATGAAAGAAATTGAAGAAGACACAAATTAATGGAAAGGTATTCTGTATTTATGGATCAGAAGAATAATATTGTTAAGATGTTCATACTACCAAAGCCATGTACAGATTCAATGCAATATCTATCAAAATTCCACTGACATTTCTCACAGAAATAGAAAAAACAATCCTAAAATAATTTTGAAACCACAAAAGACCCTGAATGTCCAAATGCCATCTTGAGAAAGAACAAAGACGGAGATGTCACATTTCTTGGTTTCAAACTATACTACAAAGCTATAGTAAGCAAAACAATATGATACTGGCATAAAAAGACACCTAGACTGATGGAACAGAACTGAGAGCCCTGAGATAAAATCACATATATTCATCCAGCTGATATTTGATAAAGGAGTCAAGAATACTCAATGAGGAAAGGATAATCAATAAATGGTGCTGGGAAAAGTGGATATTCAAATGTAAAAGAATGAAATTGGACCTGTATCTTACATCATTAACATAAACAAAAATTAACATTAACATTAAAAAAGTAAATAAAAAACATAATCATTAACAAAAATTAAGTTGAAATGGACTAAATACTTAAATATAAAACCTGAAGCCATAAAACTTCTAGAGGAAAACACTGGAAAACTGGTCTTGGCAATGATATTTTGGATATGACACCACAAGCACAGGCAACAATAGCAAAAGTAAACAAGTGGGACTACATCAGACTAAAAAGCTTCTGTGCAGCAAAAGGAATCAACAAAATGAAAAGGCAGCCTTTTTGGAATGGGGGAAAATATTTGCAAACTAAATAGCTGCAAACCATATATTTGATATCCCAAATGTGTAAGGAACTTATACAACTCACAAGGGAAAAAAAAAAAAGCAATCAGATTTAAAAATGGGCAGAGTACTTGAATAGACATTTTTCTAAAGAATACATACAAATGGTCAACAGTTATATGAAAAGATGCTTGACATCACTAATCATCAGGGAAATGCAAATCAAAAACACAAGGAGATATCACCTCACATCTATTAGAATGGCTATCCTTAAGAAGACGAGATAACAAGTGGTGTCCAGGATGCAGAGAAAAGGGAGCCCTTGCACACTGTTGGTGGGAATATAAATTGGTACAGCCATTATGGAAAACTGTATAGAGGTTCCTCAAAAACTTAAGAATAGAACTATCATATGATCTAGCAATACCACATCTAGGTATATGTCTAAAGGAAATGAAATTACTCTCTCATATCTCTATATCAAAGATATGTCTGTATCTCTATGTTCATTGCAACATTATTCACAATAGCCAAGGGAAGGCAACAAACCTGTTTGCCTACCAACACGTGGATAAAGAAAATGTTATATATACATGTACCTAACATATGTACATGTTATCATATGTATATATGTAACACATTTAGTGTATATAAAGATATAGATGCGCGCACACACACACACACACACACACACACAATGGAATGTTACTCAGCTATAAAAAGGAAGGAAATCCTGTCATTTGAGACAACATGAATGAACTTTGAGGGTATTATTCTAAGTTAAATAAATCAGATAAAGACAAATATTGTATCTTCTCACTTATGTGTGGGGCCTTAAAAAACTGAACTCACTGAAACAAAGAGTAGATTAGTGTCTGCCAGGGTCTAGGATATTGAGAAAATGGGGAAATGTTGGTTAAAGAGTACAAACTTCCAGTTAGAAGATGAATAAGCTCTAGGGATCTTCTGTCCAGCTTGGTGGCTAGAGTCAACCATATACTTGTATACTTGAAAATTGCTAAGAGAGTAGATCTTAAATGTTCTTTCACACATGAATACACATAAAGAGCTAATTGTGAGATAATTATCTGTTAATGTGTGTTAGGTGATGTGGTAATGTGAGGTAATGATGTGTTAAGGGTAATGACTATCCTTATGTAGTAATAATTTCACAATATTTACATATACCAAATCTTCACATTGTACATCATAAACTTATACAATGTTATATGTCAAACATATCTCAATAAAGGTGAGGGGGGAAATTAATGAATCAATTGTTTCCTGGAAGTCCACAAATGAAGGCAAATGGCATAGAGTTAAATGGTATTCTATATGACTTTAGCATTTGCTTCATTTTCTTACCTACAAGTGCCAATAAATTTAAGTTTACATTGTCATTGTTGTTGATCTACAGAAACCTGAGGGGGACTGGCTAAGAATTACCACATCATAATAACAGGTAAAATTTTCTGAGCTTTTAGTATGTGCCAGGGGCTGGTCTAAGGAATTGACACTATTACCTTATCCCCCACTCCTAATAATGTTATGAAGTGGGTAATCTTATTTTACAGTTAAGAAATGATGGCAAAGACACCTTGGAAGACAGTTTGATGGTTTCTTACAAAACTAAATATACTCTTACCATATAGTCCAGCAATGGAATTCCTTTGTATTTAGCCATAATAGTTGTAAACTTATGTCTGCATAAAAACCTGCACACTGATGTTTGTATTTATAGCAGCTTTATTCTTAATTGCCATAACTCAGAAGAAAGCAAGATGATCTTCAGTAGGTGAATGGATAAACTATGGTACCTCCTGGGGATAGTTACTCAGTGCTAAAAAGAAATGAGCTACCAAGCCACCAAAAGACATGAAGGAGAGGTGTCTGGGTGACTCAGTTGGTTAAGCATCCAACTCTTGATTTTGGCTCAGGTCATGAACTTGCAGTTTGTGAGATGGAGCCCCATGTTGGGCTCCGAGCTACCAGCATGGAGCCTGCTTGGGATTCTCCCTATGCCCCTCCCCCACTCACTTGGGCATGTGCTCTATCAAAATAAATAAACGTGAAAAAAAAAGACATGAAGGAAATTTAAGTTCATATTACTAAGTAAAAGAAATCAATCTTGGAAAAGGTTACAGATGGTCTGATTCTGAGTATATGATATTCTGGAAAAGGCAAATCTGGAAAAGGGGAACCTGAGCCACCCAGGTTCCCCAGGGATATTGATAATGGAGGAAACTACATATGTGTCAGGCAGGGGGTAAATGGGAAATCTTTGTACCTTCCTCTCAATTTTGTTGTAAACCTAAAGCTGCTCCATAATAAAGTCTTAAAAAATTTTTTTTAAGAAAAAACTATGGCAAGGAGAGTCTCAGTTTAACACATCCATGAAGCTCTAGGCAGTTTGGCTGGGGCTGGTTAGTCTAGGATAGTTTCACCGGTGGTTGGCAAGTTGGCTACCAGTGTATCTTGGTTCTTTACTAGATGACTATTCTAGCATGCTACAACAGATTCATTCACACCAGGTTCATTCACACCATTCACACACAGAAATGGGCAAATTCCATTGGTCAAGTCACTGCTTATATCATATTTATTGATGTCCCAATAGCAAAAGCATGTGGTTAAGCCCAGATTCAGGAGATGGAGAAATAAACACTGCTTCATTTTGCTGTGTTTAATGGAGGATGGAAGGAGCAGCAAAGTCACATTACGAAGTGAATATAGAATGGCATAAATTATTGTGACTGTTTTTATAGTTAACCACACCAACTATGTCTGTAAATATCTTAAATAAAAATGATCTAAGTATTTCAATTAAAAGATCAAGACTACGAGGGTGCCTGGGTGGCTCAGCTGGTTGAGCATCAGACTCTTAATTTTGGTTCAGGTCATGATCCCAGCCAGGGTCATGGAATTGAGCCCCACATCAGGCTCTGTGCTGAGTGTAGAGCCTGCTGGAGATCCATTCTCTCTCTCTTCTGTCTCTCTCTTTCTTTATCACCCCTTCCTTCTCCCCTGCTTTGGCAAGTTGGCTCTCTAAAAAAAATTGAGACTATCAGACTAGATTTTATGTAAAAAGATCTACAAGACATACATTACATATGACAGAGAACGGTTGAAAGTAAAAAGATGGTGGAGGGAACAACATGCAAATGCTAACCAAAAAAATGCTGGGGTAGCTATTTTAATAGCTGATAGACTTTGAGAAAGTAGATATTTCTAAAAATAAATAGGAACATAATGATAAAAGGAGCAATTCAACAGAAAAACTAATTCTAAATTTTATTCTCTCTCTTTTTTTTTAATTTGAGAGAGAGAGAGAGAGAGAGAGAGAGAGAGTGAGTGTGTGTGTGTGTGTGTGTGTGTGTGCGCAGGGGAGAGGGGCAGAGGGAGAGAGAGAGAGAGAGAGAAAGAGAGAGAGAGAATTCCAAACAGGCTCCAAGCTCAGCATGGAGCCCAATGTGGGGCACAATCCCATGACCCTGGGATCATAACCTGAGCCAGAATGAAGAGTCTGATGCTCAACTGACTGAGCAACCCAGGTGCCCTGGAATATATATTCTTTTCAAGTGAATGTGGACTGTGTGGCAAAATAAACCATACACTGGGCCATATAGCAAATCTAATATACTTCATAGGATTGAAATCATGTATAGTCTCGTGTCTGACCACAATGGAATTAAACTAAAAACCAAAAACCATTACAAAACAAAACATTGAAAACTTCCCAAGTTATCCAAACTTAAGCAACATAACTCTACAAAAGCAGTGGATCAAATAATGACAATGGAATTTAAAAGATATTTTGAACTTTTTGATAGTGAAAATCAAAAAGGGATTTTTGCTTTTACTGGGATGCAGTAAAAGCAGTAATTTGAGGGCATGTTTGTAGCTCTAAATGCATATATTAGAAAGGAGCAAATACTGAATATGAATAATGTAAGCCTCCATCATAAGAAACTAAAAGAAAGAATATCAAATTAAACCAAAAGAAAGTAAAAGGAAAGAAGAAATAAAGATATGTATGGACATCACTAAAATAGAAAGCAAACTTGTAATAGAGAAAATAAACTGAGCCAAAAGCTAGTTCTTTGAAAGATCAACAGAATTGATAAGCCATAGCAAGACTGACCAAAAAAGAAAACAATCCCACAAATATCAGGTATGGAAAAAGATTTTATAGATATTAAAGGGTAAACAAGAAGGCATTATGGACAACTTTACACCAATAAATTTGATCTTCAAAGAAATAAAACATTTCTTAAAAAATACAACTTGCAAAAATGACATGAGAAAAAATATAAAATTTGAGTAATTGTTAAAAAAAAATAAATCTTCATTTATAAATCTCCCACAAGGAAAATTCTAGTTCTGAATGTTTTCACTGGTGAATTCTTCCAAATATTTGATGGAACAGAAAATATCAGTCATGTACAAATTCTTACAAAGAAAAGGAAAAGGGGAATGACTTCCCGATTTCCTCTATGAAGCCAAAAACATCTTTATATTAACCCTGGAAATTTCAGGACAAGAAAAACATAAAAGCAAAGCCCTAAACAAAATATAGGTAGGCAAATTCAGTGAATGATAAAGAAGATAATAAATCATGACCAAATGAGTATTCTAGGAATGCTAGATGGTTTCACATACAAAAAATAATCAGTGTAACTTACCACATTAACAGAATAAAGGAGAAAAATCTTATGATCATCTAATGTGCAGGCTATCCATTAAAAAAATTCAACATCCATTAAAACAATTCTCAACAAAAGTGGCAGGAAAGAAAATTGCCTCAATCTGATAAAGAACATCTTTAAATAATCTCAGATAACAAACCTAATGGATTCCTCAAGGGAATAAAACAAGGATATCTACATTTGATACTTGCATTTATTATCATACTGGAGACCCAAGCCAGTGCAATAAACAGGAAAAAAGGAAAAAGTATAAAGATTGGAAAAAGAAGAAATATAACAGTTATCTGTCAATAACATAATTTGTATGTAGAAAATCCAAAAAAGAATTCTAAAACTTTTTTTTTAATGTTTATTTTGAGTGAGAGAGAGAAAGAGAGAGAAAATGTGAGCAGGGGAGGGGTAGAGAAAGAAGGTGAGAGAGAATCCCAAGAAGGCTATGCCATGGGACTCAATCCCACAGAACTTCGAGATCATGACCTGAGCTGAAATCAAGAGTTGGAAGTTTAACCAAATGAACCACCCAGGCACCCCTAGAATTCTAAAACTCTTAATAAATAAGCAAATTTAGCATGATCACTGGATTTAAGTACATATAAAAACATAATTTGTGTCTCTATATACCAGCTTAAATTAAACAGTAAAATAAAAAAACAAAAGTATTTCTCATAGCAACAAAACACGAAAATAACAAAAAGGGACAAAAATTCTCAACAAAGTACTAACAAATTGAATCTAGTAAAAATAAAAAAATAATTTATACACCAGGACCAAGTGAGATTTATGCCAGGAATGCAAGGTTGGTGGTGTAGCATGCAAAAAATCAATGTAATATATCAATAGAATAAAGGACAGAAAGCATATGATGTCTGGCAAAGAAAAAAAATTTAACAATATCTACTATCCTTTCATGATAAAAACACTCAACAAAGTCAGAATAGAGGAAAACTTCCTCATTCTAGTAAAGGGAATTTATGAAAAATCGACAGCTAACATCATAATTAACTAAGACAATGATTTCCCCCAAGGTATGTGGAAAATCCATACAATAGAAGAGTATTCAGCAATAAAGAGTAATAAAGTAATGTTACATGCTACAACAAAGATAAATCTTGATAAACTTATGTTAAGTGAAAGAAGCCAGTCACAAAAAAACAAATATTGTAGGATTCCATTTATATGCACTATCCTGAATAGGCAATTCTATAGATACAGATAGAAGATAAATGGTTGCCTGTGACTGGGGGACAGGAGACAGGAATTGGGATTACTGCTAAGGGGTGTGGGATTCTTTTTTCAGGCGATGAAAATGTAAAATCATTGACTATGGGGTAATTGGGTGCATAACTGTAAATATACTAAAAACCACTGAAGTGAACAATTTGCAGGGCTCAAATTCACGATCCATGAGTTCATGACTTGAGCCAAAATCAAGAGTCAGATGCTCAACCAACTGAGCCACCCATGTGCCCCTGAAGTGAACACTTCAAATGGGAGAATTTTATGGTATGTTAATTATATCTCAATAAAGCTGTTTTTTATAAAGACATAAATGCTTTCCAATGAAAATTATAAAACGTTGCTGAGATAAATTAATGAGGAGTCAAAGAAATGGAGAGATATGCCAATATTTGTGAATTGCAAGACTTAGTATTAAGATATCAATTCATCCTACATTTACAGGGTCAAAGAAAGCCAGTTAAGTCCCTCCAGGTTTCTTTGTGTAAATCAACCAGCTGATTCTTGAAATATATATGGAATTGCATAGCACCTAGAATGCCCAATATAATGAAAAAGAATAAGGTTTAAAATGTATACCATGATATTTCAATACTTACTCTAAAGACAGCTTGGTATTAGTGCAAGATAGCTAAATATACCAATGAGAAAATATAGTACAGAAATAGGCTCACAGATATAAAGTCACTTGACTTATTACAAAGGCACCACTGCAATTCAATAAACAGTGATGGAGCAACTGGTTATACGTATGGGGGAAAAATCTCTTGATCCTCAGCTCAAAAGAAAGAAACAAAACAATTAATTTGAGATGAATCATAACTATAAATGTGAAAGGTGAAACAATAAGATCTCTAGAAGAAAAATAGAATATCTTCAGGTCCTATGGTATAGGCAGAGGCTTTTAAACAGAATGAGACATCAGCTATAAATAAAATATTAATAAATTGAACTTCATTTAAATTAAAAGCAGCTGTTCTTCAAAAGACTTCATTATTAGAGTGAAAAGGCAAGCCATAGCCTGGAAAAGATATAACGCAAATGTCCTACAAAGACCTCATATCCTAGTATATACAAATACCTATGAATAAATAGAAAAAACACAAACTCATTTTAATAAAATGGTCAAAAGTTAAACAGACAACTCAACATAGAAGCTATCCAAGTGACTGGTATATGAAAGGATGCTAAAGTGAGTATTCATCAGGGAAATGCAAATTAAAATCACACTGAGATACCACTATCCACCTTCTAGTATTGTAAAAATTAAAAAGACTGATAATACCAGGTGCCTAAAAGGATATGAAGCAACTGGAACCCTCTACATTGTTGACAGAAATGTAAATTGACACAACTTTGGAAAATGATTTGGCAGTATCCCCACAGGTACATACAAATCTACTTTACGATCCAGCTATTCCACTCTTGGATTCCTAATAGAAATGAATGCTATGTCTCCCAAAATATGTAAGATTGACCACAGATTTATTAGTAAGAAAAACTGGAGGGACACCTGGGTGGCTCAGTCAGTTAAGTGCCCGACTTCAGCTCAGGTCATGATCTCACAGTTTGTGGGTTTGAACCCTGCATCAGGCCCTGCACTAACAGTGTAGAGCCTGCGTGGCATTCTCTCTCTTTCCCTCTCTCTCTGCCCCTCCCCAATTCATGCTTTCTCTCTCTCTCAAAAATAAATAAATAAACTTAAAAAAAAAAAACAACGAAAGAATAGAAAAAACTGAAACCCACACAAATGTGTATCAATACAGAATGAATATATTGTATCAAGATTTAGACAATGGAAGCCTGCAGGCAAAATATGGCCCGTCACCTATTTTGGTATGGCCAATGACCTAAGAAAGGTTTTACATTTTTAAATGGTTGAAAAAATAAGAGTAGTATTTTGCAATATGTAAAAAATTATATGAAATCCAAATTTCAGCGTCCATAAATAAAGTTTTCTTGGAATACAGCCACACTAATTTGTTTACATATTATCTATGGTTGCTTTCATGCTAGAATAGCAGAGTTGAGTAGGTGTGACAGACAACATCTGGCACATAAAACCAAAAATATTTATTTGCTGGCTAAAGGACTCATCTTGGAGTCTTAATGTTGACAAAAACATGCCAGGCACATATCATTACATTGATTGTATTCAAATGAAGTTCAAGAATACACAAAAGTAATCTGTGGTGTTAGAAGTCCAAATAATGGTCCCTTCTAAGTAGAGTCACAGTTGACCAGGATGGGGCACAAGGGAACATTCTGGCATTTTGGAAATCAATGTTCTTTATCTTGATCTGTGTGTGGTGATTGCCTGTGTATGCAAAAATCATGGAGGTGTATATATAATATTTGTAGACTTTATGTAAATTATTCCTCTAAAAAAAAGACTAAGGCTGAAATTACACTTTTTCCCATCTCTCTTCATTTCAATATAAAACTCATTTTTCAAATTATTTGCCAGATAAAATTCTTGTTTCTCCAATTTAGGTAGCCACTGGTAACTTTAAATTTAAGTTTATTAAAATTAAACAAAATTAAACATTCATTCCTTGGTCAAACTAACCACACTTAAGGGGCTTGAATAGTCATATGTGGCTAGTGGCTACTATACTGGACAGTGCAGATACAAAACATAGAACTGAGTTTTACAGAAAGTTCTATTGGGCAGCTGTACTCCAAAAACTTACATAAAAGTTCATTTTAAAGGTGAGAAAACTGAAGTTTTGAGATACACAGTGCTGCATTCACTTCTTTTCCCATATTCACTGCTACAGATGAACTCACAATGTATCATTCATTTAACATTTCTGTAATTATATAGGAATCTATTCTAAATTCATAACCATGCAAAGAAAAAGCATTTTGTAAGTCATAAAATACTTAGATTGTCTAATTAATCCCAGGCATCACCCTTATAGTCACACCGTTCCCGAGACACTCTCACAATCCCAAATGGATCACACGCGTATCCACTAACATGCCTCTTACAGTCTCAAACACAATCTGATACACAGCACATTCCCCACAGACCTCTCTTCCCCTGCAGAAGACACTTGGATAACAAACACATGTCCGTGAAGTGTGTCAAACCTCTGATGCCTCTTGAGCAGAAACCCGGGTGGTCACAGCTACTGCGTCTGAGCCACAGCTCTTGTCTGAGAAATCTGGACCCTACCTCCTGGCCTTCTGCAGCTTTTTCAGCCCTGGACTACATTTGTCTGAAGGCTTCACTACAAGACCCAAACTCTGGTAATCTTCTTGGGATTTTCTGGAGGAGCCACTTGAGTCCAATGAGATAGGTCGGCACACACGTAGTAGTAGCCTGAGATTCCCCCATTCGAGCAAGGGAGACTCAAGGCTCGGGCCGATTCCGGGCCGCAGAATGTGGCCAGTGCCTCTGCATTCTGTTGGATCGAGCGGCGGGAGGTGGGGGTGGGGGGAGGGTGGTCACATTTTTGACTACATTTCCCGGAGGCCACCGCGTCCCTGCGCCATTTCGTACACTTATTCCGTTACGTCTTGATGCAGGGATCCAGTCTGCAGCGGTCAGGTGAGTGGACCGTCTCACTGGGACCCGCACGCTGCATTTAATTTGGAGCATCCAGAAAGAAGTTCTCATATGGTGCTGGGAATACCGGTATGCCAGCTGGGGCTCGGTGCTGTGAGGAATCGGGACGATCCTGGCTCTGGACTACGTTTCCTTTAGGTCATAGAGCTCCAGGTTGATTCCTTACGGAAGTCGGCCTTGCCTGGGGAGTAGCTGTGACCTTCTTCTCCGGCAATATCTGCACCGTCACTTCGGTTCAGACCGGCAGAGGCGTGGTGCTATTAGCTTTTTCCCTCAGCCCCTGTGATGTGGGCGTGCACTTAGTGCCCCTCCCGGCTGGCAAACTCCGCGCCTTATCTTTGGTTCCGGTAGGACGGGATAGGGAATATGTTACCCTTAACGTTCCACCGTGCTGGATGTGTGTGTCCCTTTCTGTGGCGGCGCGATGGGCTCGCCTGCCGTCTTCTAATGCTTTTGGCGGCCAGGGATACTTCGCACCTGTGTACTTTACCCCCGTATGACACGGACAGAGTCCGTTGAGAATCGCGCGGTTCCAGGTGCTGCAGTTTCCTCACTTTACTGTGCTGAGAACGTGACTATTTTGAAGCTGTATAATGAGGATTTACACCTGAAGCGCCCTAGGAAGGGAGAAGACCACCATAATAGGATGCCCCATTCTACTTTGAGAGCCCTGTGGGGAAAAGCAATCCCTTTCTCTGTCCTGAAGTTGTGGGAGATGATCCTAAATATTTTGTTGGCTGTGAGAAAGGCTTGGTAGCCTATGATTGTTTAGTCCCTTCTACTTTTTCTAACAGAGCCACACAGGAAAGGAAAAGAATGTTGCACATCTAAAAGACTTGCCTAAAATGAGTTACCATTTTCTAACTCCCCTCAAGTTTCTTACTTTTCAAGATGTTGCAGTACGTTCTGCAACATCTTAAGGAAGAACCAGCGATTCAGTGACTTGTCCTTAGGCATTAGCTATCCCCATAAATGATGGCGCTCCAGGGATGAGCTCACTAGGCTAACTCCACTCCCAACCACACTACACCTGTTCTCTCCACCCAATGGCAAATCAGCCATTTCTAAGATTTTTGATGACAGAGAACTACGTCCTCCGGAGGAAATTTGAAGATTTTTATTTTAACTTTATTATGGAAAATTTCAAGCAGGATAGAAAGTAATATAAACCCAATGTGCTCAATACCCACCTATAATTTAAAACGTTTGCAAATAGCCTTACATCCTTCCTCCTTTTTTTCTGTAGCATTTCAAAAATTGTATAATTTTATCCATATGTATACATATATAACCAAAAAACACATTTTTAGATAACCACAGTGATGTTACCCCAACTTGAAAAACTAACAGTAATTCCATAATATCATATATGCAATACATACATATTTGTTTCCCCAGTATTTTCAAAGATAGATTTTTACAATTGGTTTGTTCAAATCATGATCCAGATAAGGTCTACACAGTGCATAAGGTTGCCAAACATCTTAAATTTCTTTAATCTGTAAATTTCCCTTCTATTTTTTGCTTTTGTTTTATTTTAATTGGTATTACTGATTTGTTTTTTAAAACTAGGTTTATAGAATATTCTACATTCTGCTTTTGGCTAATTGCTTCCTTAGGGTGTCATATAATTTGTTCTCCTATGCCCCGTATTTCTGTAAATGAGTAGTTAGTTCTAGAAACTTGATCAAATCCAGATCATATTTTGCCTAAATCCCATTTTCAGACAAAAATAATTCATAGTTGGTGCCTTGTACTTCCTATTACATCACATCCTGAGGCTTTTAAAGTCTGGTGTCCCACTTCTGGTGATGCCATATTGATCAGTGTTCAAGGGCTGTCCACTTAACCTTTTTATAAGGCTCTCCTTTTTTCACCTATTAATAGAGGAAGGTATTGTCCACCCACCCACCCTCCTCCCCCCTGGGGGATAAAACTTGGTTCTTAGCAGGGCAAACTCTTAAGATATTGCAATGGTTTGTGGCCCTTGGAGCCACACAGTACATAAACACATATACAGTATAACCATGGCATTAAAATTTTATAGTTGAATAGTGGTTAGGGAAAAAAAAAGGTGTCTAAAAAGGCTCTTTCAGCCTTTTTAGGGGAAACAAGGGGAAAAAAGGTCAAGAAACACCTAAAGTTTATAACATCCATTTATGATTGATGGTGAGATCTGTTATTTCATTAAAGATTACATACAGTGATTTTTAAAAATTTAATTGTTTTATTATTTATTTTAGAGAGAGTATGAGCAGGGGAGGGGCAGAGGGAAGGAGAGAGAGAGGGAGATTCCGAAGCAGGCTCCAGGCTCTGAGCTGTCAGCACAGAGCCCCACACGGGGCTCAAACTCATGAACGGCAAGATCAAGACCTGGGCCAAAGTCGGATGCTTAACTGACTGAGCCACCCAGGTGCCCCTACATATAGTGATTTTTAAAAATTCTCTCACTTCCTTCTGCATTTCTTAGTTGGAGTTCTATAAATAAGAAATTTGCTTCAAAACTATTTGGTTATCCTCAAATTCAGTTCATATAGAAAGACAATAATCTATTTGATTCTTTGCCTTTATATATTAGTTTTCAGAGAAATTAGTTGGCATCCTACAACCTCCTAAAGAGTCCCAAAAGTAAGTGAGTCAGTTTATTTTGAGTATTCATGGGTTTTGGAAATACATTTGATAGGTTTCCAACCACTGTAATCTTTTTTTTTTTTTTTTTTTTTTTAGAGAAAGAGAGAGAGAGAGAGAGGACACATGTGCACATGAGCTGGTGGGGCAGAGAGAGAATATCAGGGCTCAGGGCTCAATGCAGGGCTTGATCTCATGACTGTGAGATGAGGACCTGAGCTGAAATCAAGAGTCAGTCACTTAACCAACTGAGTCACCCAGGTACCCCTCATTATTCCTTTTTATCTCAAACTGCCCTCTATGTATTTATTACTTTTTAAAATTTATTTATTTATTTTGAGAGAGAGAGAGAGAGAGAGAGAGAGAGAGAGAGAGAATCCCAAGCCGGTTCTGTGCTGTCAGCATGCAGTCAGACACAGGGTTCAAACTCACCAACTGTGAGATTATGACCTGAGCCGAAATCAAGAGTCAGACACTTAACCGACTGAGCCCCCCAGGTACCCTGAACTGCTCTCTCTTTAGCCAGTGGGAGTCCCTTCTGGTCAGTTCCTATGTCTTTTGACATGATCATATAAGAATTGATAGCTTATTTACTTTCTGGCACAAGCTGTCCCAAGTTCACCTTGTACATTTTCTGTGCCAGATCCAAAATGAGCCATCTCTCTAAGGAGTTCTGGTTCCTCTTATGGATCATGGCATATAGAGACTACAGTTTGGATATTAGGAATATTCATTGTCATAGGGCTGTCATTTCTTCTAAGGCTTTTCAGAGGACAAAGCTAATAACTTGTTTTTAATGTATAAACCATAATCATGAATTCATAATCATATTTCCATTTAGACCAATGATAACAAGGTTTTTTTCTATTTGATTTTATAACTTTGTCTCTCCTTTTATACTGACATTCTTGGTTGCTAACAACGTTAATATAATTAGTCTGTTTTACCTGAAAATGTACTTATAATGGTGTCAAAACAACAATAGCAACATTACAACTATCAAAATAGGGAATGTTTGTAAATTTATTTTGGTTATCATATTTCCTATATTTAAGGTTCATGTGTTACATTTGGTTATGTCTCTTTAGTATCTTAATCAAGTATAAATGTTCTCATAACATTTATTCAAAAAATTTTTGTTTTGATATAATATTACACCCCCAAAATAGTAGAATGAATTCTCATATGCCCTTATAGTTTTATTAAATTGTTAACATTAGCTTTTCATTTGCTCTTTCCTTCTACATATGTTCTTTTTTTCTGAACCAGTCGGTAGTAATTTTCAGATATCATGTTCCTTTATCCATAAAAATACATCAGTGTATTTTTCTAAGTACAAGGACTACCACTATCATTCATTTATTAAAATCAGGAAATGTAGCATAGATATAATAATTATTTAATTCAGAATTCATAGAAAAATTTCACTAGTTGCCCCAGTACTGCCCTTTATAGCCTTTTTTCCCTTGATCTGGGATCCATTCCAGAATCACATCTAAGATCAAATATTTCATTTAGTTATCACATCTCTTTAGTCTTATTTAATCTGAAATAATTCCTTGTGTATGCCCATTGGCTGCCTTGTGGATGTTGTTTGTATTTGATCATGCTTTTTTATTTGACTTGGGATTTGAGGATTAAATAAAAGTAATGTTTTATTCTACAAAAGTTATTCACCATGTCTCATAAAAGACAAATTTGGACTTAGCTAACGAATGACTTTATTTATTTATTTAAAAAATTTTTTTTGACATTTATTCATTTTTTGAGAGAGAGAGACCGTGTAAGTGGAGGAGGGTCAGAGAGAAAGACACAGAATCAGAAGCAGGCTCCAGACTCTGAGCTTGTTAGCACAGAGCCGGACGTGGGGCTTGAACCCACGAGCTGTGAGATCATGACCTGAGCTGAAGTCACCCCTGGGAATGACTTTATTTAAAGGATCACTGCAGTGAGGGAAGGAAGACTTGTAATTGGGAGAACACTCCAACCGTGAGATCTGCAGGCATCTAAAAGGTCAGGCAGAAAAGAATTTTTTTTTATAAGGAAGATAAAGCCAGAAAGAACTGGGACAAGTGGGGAGTCAGAAGTGTAGATTTTGTTCTCTGAAGCTTGTATCATTGTTAAGAGGATTGTTTGCATCCTTTGCTGGCTCAGAATACAGGGTAGGCCAAAGTTCAAAGGCCTGACAGAAGGAAAGAAGCCTGACTAAAGTTTGGTCAAGTAAAGTTATCGGGCATTTTTGTCCAGATTAGTGAGTGGGGTCAAACAGCTCAGCTAGTCATTTATGAGACAAAGAATGGCCATTTGGAGGTTCTGCCTGGCCTTCTCATAGGTTAAAAAAGGGGGGAAGGGTCATCCTCCAGTCTTATCTAAGTCATAGAGGGAAGGGAGGTTCATTTAATTCACCTGTTTCCTAGTCTATAAAGGATGAGGGGGTATCTCTCATTGTGGCTATGGCTATTTTTCAGGATCATAGTTCTTGGATAAAGTTTAACATTGTGAAACCCACCAATTATGTCAAGGGCTGAGAAGTTAAAATGTTGACAATATGTGAATGAAGATCAAGCGACCAGTTAAAAGTTTCTTCTATCTAGTAGAAGTTAAGTTCACTAAAAATATTTTTAAGAAATTAATTTTTCAATTGTTTTACCTTTTGTTGGAAAAGAATGGTTTTGAATGATATATTAAAATTTTAATTACATTGTTTATATTATATACTTTTTTTTTATTTTTTAAATGTTTTTTTATTTTTGGAGAGAGAGTGAGAGACAGAGCACAGGCAGGTAAGGAGCAGAGAGAGCAGAAGACACAGAATCTGAAGCAAGCTCCAGGCTTGGAGCTGTCAGCACAGAACCCAATTTGGAGCTCAAACTGAGCTCAAACTCCCACAAACTGAGATTGTGACCTGAACTGAAGTTGGACGCTTAACCATCTGAGCCACCCAGGCTCCTCTATATTATATAAATTTATATATATTTATATAAACTTATATATAACTTATATATACTTACATAAATACATATATTACAGTGTATCTGACCTATTAAAATTTCATGCTGGAGGGGGACAACTAGGAAAAAATGTCTAAAATGGCTCCTCAGAGGGGCAATGATAGAAAACAATGTTGGGAAATACTGTTTTAGCCATTTGCACAAATCTATTTTTATGTCTTTCAGGAAGTATTTCAAGTTTTTCTTCCTACAGGTTTTATGCATTTCTTGTCAACCTTAGGCCTAGATACTTCATCCTTTTTGTGGCTTCCTAAGTTCTGTGAGCCATCCTAGCAAAGTATCAAACCTAGGAGGGGACTGTGGGAGCCCCCAATTTATAGCTGAGTGATCCGAAGTACTGGTGGCCAGGGATTTCAGACTGACTTCTGGAATCAGGAGCAGTCTTGTAGGATTGAGCCCTTAAGCTGTGGGAGCAAAGCATCTCACTTTGTGTGTATATGCGGGGGGAGGGGGGGGGAGGGGAGGTATCTGGGGAAGCTGATCTCAGGGCTCCCTAGGTATGCCCCTATCCTAAAGATGTGAGATGCCCTGGAAAACTAGCACCCTGTGAGGTCCTATTCAGCATCAGGGAGATTCAGGAGAAGTTTGGCCTGAATTCTTTCTGCTGTAGCTGTATTCCATTGGATTTGCAGGAAAGCTAAGATTTTTCCAAACTCCCTCAAAGAGGTAAAGTAGGGGTGGCTGAGTGGCTTAGTTGGTTAAGTATCTGACTTCAGTGCAGGTCGTTATCTTGCAGCTCGTGGGTTTGAGCCCCACGTCGGGCTCTGTGCTGACAGTTCAGAGCCTGCAGCCTGTTTCAGGCAGGCTCACACTCTCTCTCTCTCTCTCTCTTAAAAATAAACAAACATTAAAAATTAAAAAAAAAAAAAAGAGGTGAAATAAAGTTAGTGTCAAGGTGCTTATTTTGTGGGCTCTGAGGCAAGGTTTATCTCATGGCTTCTGTTTCTCTCTCCAGCCCTGCGTTCTCTGAACTCTGCACATCTCCAGGAAAAGAACCCAGAAAACCAATCAGTCCTGATAGTTCTAGAAAACATGCCCCATGTGAGTTACTGTTTCATTTTTCCTTTTTTTTTTTTTTAAGATTTTTTTTTTTTAATTTTTTTGTAATCTCTGCACCAAATGTGAGGCTCAAACTCACAACCCCGAGATTGAATTGCATGCTCTACCGACTGAGCCAGCCAGGGGCCCCTCATTTTTCCTTCCTGAAGTGATGTGTTGTGTGATGTGAGCGCCAGATTTATTTATCCCCAAATTTTCTGCCTTGCTTAGCTGCCTGAAGGAACCACTCCCAAATTTCTCCCATTCCAGTGGCTAATCCTAGCAAAGAGCTCCATTCTTTTCTAAATGCTTTTCCCCTCACCAGAGAGTGTTTAAGTATTTTTTTCAGATCATTCTACATATTTTACATGCAAAGTCTTCTGCCAGGAGTCCTAAGGAAGCAGTATTAAAAGCAGTATTCCTAATACTAATACTCCCCTTAAGAGCAGTATTAGTATAATGGTTTGGTGAGGTAGTTACATGGGACATATGGCAAACTGATCTTCTCTATAGACCTGGGTTTCCCACTTGGAAGTGACAGCATTTCTGCTGGGTGTTCTAAGTCTCAGTGTATGATAAGATTTTCTGCAAGGCTTTTAAGATTGGGTGAGGAACTGAGTCCCGAGAAGGAAGAGATCTTGCCTCTTGCAGTTTCCTGTTGATGCCATGACAAATTACTATAAACTAAGTGACTTAAAACAACATAAGTTTATTATCTTATATTTCTGGAGGTGAGTGTCTGAAATTAGTTTTACAGGCTAAATTTAAGGTGTTGGTAGGTCTGTGTTCTGGAGGCGAATCTATTTCCTTGCATTTTTCCAGCTGCTAGAGGCTGCCCACGTTCCTTGGCTTGTGGCTCCCTTCCATTTTTACAGCCAGCAGTCATCATTCTGACCTCTGCTTTCATTATCACATCTCCTTCTCGGCCTCCCTCTACCATTTAATGTTTATTTATTTCTGAGACAGAGCATGAGTGGGGGAGGGGCAGAGAAAGAGGGAGACACAGAATCAGAAGTAGGCTCCAGGCTCTGAGCTGTCAGCACAGAGCCCGACATGGGGCTCGAACTCACAGACCGTGAGATCATGCCCTGAGCCGAAGTCGGATGCTCAACCTACTGAGCCACCCAGGCGCCCCTCCCTCTACCATTTAAAATACTCTTAAGATTACATTGGTCCCAAGCAGATAATCCAGGATAATCTTCCCTTTTAAAGATCCTTAATCACATCTACAAAGTTCCATTTGCATTATAAGGTTACATACTCACAGGTTCCAGAGATTCAGATGTGGACATCTTGGGGAGGGTGTTATTCTATGTACCACAGTCCTATTACCCAGGAACCAATGAGAGGATGACCAGCAGTCAGGTTTACCTTGGAGTTGGCCAGAATGTGTCAGTGATACCCGAGGCACCTAGATTGGCATCCATAAACTAGCTGTAGCCTAGGAACACAGAAAGTAGAAATAAAACCTGCCAAATGCCTACTCTCTTGAGAACTGTAGATTCTTAGAGCTCAAAGACGTTGGAGAATTAAATGAAATACTCCCAAATAAGCAGATCATTTCATACATAAAATGGAAACATAATATTGTGACTTGAAGAATTCAAATCTTCAAAACATTCTTTTTTAAAAAATATTTATTTATTTTGAGAGAGAGAGTGTGTGTGTATGCACAAGCCAGGGAGGGACAGAGACAGAGGGAGAGAGAGAATTCCAAGCAGGCTCTGCACAGAGCCCGATTCAGGATTAAATCTCACGAACTGTGAGAGCATAACCTGAGCCAAAATCAAGAGTCAGATGCTTAACTGACTGAACCACCCAGGTGCCTTAATCTTCAAAAAATTCTTAAGTTATATCCAAATTCTATGTTTTAGCCTAGAGATTTGTTAAAAATTGTTTGGAAAGATTTCATTAAATTTGTTTATATTTTTCTTTAAGGGGAGAAGAAAAGGAAAGAACTCATATTTGTTGAGAATTTATTATTTTTTGAGAATCTGAAAAGCTTAATATACTGTGTGATTACATGTAATATTTCATTTAATTGGAGAACTGCATTCATCTGGCCTTTTGTATTCCTGGACTTTTCTGGATAATAGAATTGTCTTACTATACATTGGAAGTTTTGTCTTTGTTCAGGCACCTAATTTCTTTAATGTTACAATGTGTTCAGCCATGGCCTATTTATTGTCATCCCCTTCCTTCACACCCTCTTCTTTCTTTCCTCATTTTACCTCGAAGTCATTGCCATATTTTCACCAACAATAAATGGATTTGTTGTTTCAGTGGTTGGTGACTTTCAGGGATGTGGCCATCGACTTCTCTCAGGAGGAGTGGGAATGCCTTAACTCCACTCAGAGGGATTTGTACAGGGATGTGATGTTGGAGAACTACAGCAACCTGATCTCACTAGGTAAGATCATCTTGTACAGAAAGGTTTGAGTGTTTTGGAGGTAGAGATGTAACCGAACTCAAGGTGCACTAAATTGCACACAACCCAAGGAAATGTTGAAAGCAAAGAACTTTGTATTACTTGCTACAGAGACAGGGAGATTGGTCTGAATGCACTGTCTCCCTGTGGGATTATTACAGGAAATTTTTATGCAGTGTATCAGGGTGGGGGCAGGGAGTTTGTGTAAGTAAACACTTTTGGTTCAATTAGCATGTCCAGCATGTCAACATGCCAGTATGTACATCGTATGTTCAAAAAATGGTGGAAAACTCTATCCATGATAAGAGATCTTATTTTTTTTTAATGTTTATTTATTTATTTTGAGGAGGAGAGAGGGACAGTGAGAGAGGGAGAGACAGACTCCCAAGCAGGCTGCATGATCAGCATGGAGCCTGACATGGAACTTGATCTCACGACTGCAAGATCATGACCTTAGCTGAAATCAAGACAGATGCTTAACTGACTGAGCCACCCAGGCACCCTAGAGGACATCTTATTATTATAATGAGCTAAGGTAACTTCAGGTCAGCTCAGGGGGGCTTCTGTGCAGGTCCTCAGCTCTATTCTGGCACAGACTGGCTCACATAAGGAGCTAATGGGCTAGACATACTTAGCAAGGAACTGTCAGGTGAAACACCTATTTAGGTGTCTCCTTGGCTGGAAATATTGATTCTGGAAAACAATTCTGCAAAACAATTATTGATTCTGCTTTTGTCTTTTCCCCTCCTCCCTTCTGCTGATAGCTTTAAGCCCTCTTATTGGAATAACTTCCCCTTTCATTCTAGCTAACAGAAGTAGACAGCTCCACTGTGTACCTTCTTTTGTTTTATATATATTTTTTTCAATATATGAAATTTATTGTCAAATTGGTTTCCATACAACACCCAGTGCTCATTATATAATTGTTTTTAATGTTTATTTATTTTTGAGAGAGAGAGAGAGAGAGAGAGAGTATGAGTGGGGGAGGGGCAGAGAGAGAGCGAGAGACACAGAATCCAAAGCAGGTACCAGGGTCTGAGCTGTCCGCAGAGAGTCCCACACGGGGCTCAAACTCACAAACTGCGAGATCATGACCTGAGCTGAAGTCGGACGCTCAACCGATTGAGCCACCCAGGAGCCCCTCCACTGTGTACCTTCTTATTTCTCATCCTTCAGACCTTCACATATTCCTCTGTCACTTCCTTCAGTGTCTTTGATGACCAGTGGACTGGATTTGAATCTGGGACTCTTATACCATGACCATATCCCATTTCTTTTCTTTTAAGCTGGATGTGCGATCCCTAAACCAGATGTGTTTTCTTTATTGGAGCAAGGGAAGGACCCCTGGATGGTGACAAGAGCCATGACAAGAAGATGGAGCTCAGGTGAATAAAGAGCAAGTCACATAGGAGCAGCTATTGCTCGTAATAATACAGCTGGTCTGTGAGGTGGCAACACTTGGAGATGTTTGCATGAAGCTCTCTTCAAAGGCCTGTGGAAAGAAGCCTAAGGTCTCAGCAGGAAGGTGATATCAATATGAGTTGCCAAAGGAACTTCCTTTCCAACTCCCATTTACCATTCTTCTTCTCTCATATTCCCCTTTTGTTTTAATGAGGAAGTTACTTTTCATTTCTTCCAAAGATAATCCTTTTATTTATTTTTAATTGAGTTGGTGTCTCTAGCCAGCAAATGTTTATGGAGAGCTTGCTGTGTTCTTAGATTAGGATAATCAGGGATGATCTCCCAGAGGAAGTAATTCTGAACTGAGTCCTGAATGAAATTAGCCATGCAAAAAAAGGGAAGTGTGTGTTCAGTCACACGGGACAGAAGTGTAGAGGCCCTGAGGAGATGCTGAACTTCACTTATTTGAGGATCAGCCTTCTGGCTGCGTGGCTAGAACAAAGTCAGCGTGGCTAGAACAAGGAGAGTGAAAGTGGAAATTAGTGATGAGGTCAGAGAAATAGGCAGAGAACAGATCACATAAGACCATGTAGGCCATTGCAAGGAATGTGATTTTATTCTAAGTATAAGGAGCTGTTGAAGGGTTTTGTGCAGATGAGTAAGGGATCTTTGTTTACATATCACTCTGGGTGCTTATGTAGAATGAGGTTAAGAATGAAAGCAAGAAGGCCAGTTAGAGGACACTAGTTCAGGAGTCCACTTTAGAGATGATAGTGTCTTGGAATGGGGTCTAATATGTGAAGAAAATGAGAATGGGTTATATCTGATGGTACAATTAATAGGATTTGCTGAAGGATTGGAAATAGAAAGAAGCATCAGAGTTTGGAAGCCTGCAGAAGGAAGTCAAGAGTTGTGCATTGGAGATGGCCATTAGATATTCTTGACAGAGAAGTTAGATAAGCATTTGAAAGCCTGCAAGATGGTAGTCAGGACTGAGGGATAAATATAAGGTAAATCTCTCGATGATGGGGCGAGATGAGAGACTAGGGAAGAAATAAGCCAACAATAAAAACTGTTGTGGGGTAATGACTTAACTCACCAGGCAGTGTTGAGGACCCATTTGAGGAATTCTCAAAAGTACAAATAGAGTTTTAAAATGTATTAGAAGTTTTTTATAATAGTGCCCTAATAATTAGGACAAAGAAATATGGTTTAAGTTTATATATGTAGAATTATTTCAACTGTATAAAAGTGCAAGAAAAAAAAATCCTGGAAGCAAATATGGGAAAAATGTTAGTTATGAGGGTGGGAGACAAAGGGGGAAAAAGTATTGACAGGAAATACAGACATCTCTTTTGAGAAGTTTTACCAGGAAGGAGTACAGTAAATGGATAGGAGCTACAGGGTGAACCATAGAATCAAAGGAGTTGTTTTGTTTTGATTTTGAAGGAGAGTCTTTAAGGTGGAGATAAATATTGGAGAGATGGTACAAGAGTAAGTGATCTGGAAATATGAGTGGTAGTGGTCAGTAAGGATGGTTACTTGAAATTGAGTTTTGGGAGGTACTGTCCTAATTAGAAATAACAAGGTCTGTTATGTCTACTTCAGGGGACGGTAGGTGGAGTGAGGTGGAGGAAAACAGTGCTTCTGGGAAGCAGGGTGCTCAAGGTTGCAATCAGAGCAAGAGGTGAAGAGAATACACAGAGGGAAGGAGGCTGAGGTTGTGGAGTATTTGCAGAAAGTATATAGTGAGTTCCTGGAGCCCTAGTGGTCAGAGTAATAGAACACTGAGTCACCATAAAAGATGTCTAGACCTGGAATCGGATGAGAGGCCTAGTGATGAACAAGGATACAGAAAGCCAGGGCTTTTCAGGAGTATTGGGATACCCAGAGATGCCAAGCATTACAGGATAGGTCTTGGAGTAGTTTCTTTGGGGAGGGTGAGTACTTATTCCTGTCATAAACTAAAGGTAGTGGGACTGTCACATTGAGAGTTTATGGAAGTCAAGACCTCCTAGGAGAATCCAGCATTAAGAGCAGGATGTGGGGGCGCCTGGGTGGCGCAGTCGGTTAAGCGTCCGACTTCAGCCAGGTCACGATCTCGCGGTCCGTGAGTTCGAGCCCCGCGTCAGGCTCTGGGCTGATGGCTCGGAGCCTGGAGCCTGTTTCCGATTCTGTGTCTCCCTCTCTCTCTGCCCCTCCCCCGTTCATGCTCTGTCTCTCTCTGTCCCAAAAATAAATAAAAAACGTTGAAAAAAAAAAAAAAAAAAAAAAAAAAGAGCAGGATGTGGCAGTCTTACCAGCATCCAAAGCTATGGGGGGCCTCCCTTGTAGGCTGCAGTGGGTAGAGTAGCTGTCTTTTTTTTTTTATGTTTAGTTTAGTTTGTTTGTTTGTTTGTCTGTTTATTTAGAGAGCAAGAGAGTGTGGAGAGGTGGGGGGGGGGGGGGAGGTAGGAAAAGCAGAGAGAGGGGGAGAGAGATAGAATCCCAAGCAGGTTCCATGCTCAGTGCAGAGCCCATTGTGGGGCTCAGTTTCACTATCACGAGCCCATGAGCTGTGGCTGTCTTACTATAAGAGAGAATTGCAGGTGCGGCATTGCTGGAGTCTGAGATTGGGAAGGACTTTTGAGGAAAAGCAAAGGTATGTGAAAGGATGAGCCCTGAAAGGATGTAAAGCAGTAGGGAGGCCGAGGGTAGAGAGAAAAACATTCTTGGCAGAGGAAACGGTGTCCTGAAGGCCATAGAGCGATGCAGCTTGGTGTAATAGGAGGTATTCAAAGAAGGCCCTTATAGTTGGAACCTAGTGAGGGAAGGGTGCCAGGTGTGAGTTTGGAGAGTCTGCCAGGGTCTAGGCCAGGCAGAACCTTAGGGATTATAAAAATGACCCGATAGGTTGTGAACAGCATTTGTTTTTGTTTTTGTTTTTTTTTTGTTTTGGTTTTGTTTTGTTTCTTTTTCTTTTTTTAAAGAATATTTATTTTTGAGAGAGAAAGAGAGAGAGACAGAGTGTGAGTGGGAAAGGGCAGAGAGAGAGGGAGACACAATCTGAAACAGGCTCCAGGCTCTGAGCTGTCAGCACAGAGCCCAAAGCAGGGCTCAAACTCACGAACATCGAGATCATGACCTGAACCAAAGTTGGATGTGCAACTGACTGAGCCACGGAGGCGCCCCAGTTTTGTTTTGATTCTTAAATACAATAACATAGAGCAGAAAATTTTTAAAAATATCAGAATGCATCACATGTAGCAGAGGTAAAGATTATTTCATGACTTGTTTGTTTTATGTTGTGGGTGTGTATTTGACCATAAAATAACATGTGTTTCTTATCTCTCATTGAATTTTGTCCCCAAAGCATTTGCAAGCTAATGAAGAATCTTAAGTAGGACAGTGACATAATGTGATTTAAATATTTAATATATCACTCTTGACTGCCAGATGGAGATTAGAAGAAAGGATCTCAGGACACGACTGAGGGGATTATTGCTCTGCTTCAAATGTGTGGTGCTCTCTGGACTTTCTGAATGTTGGTAATGGCATTGGGGATAAGGAAACAGATTCAAGAGAGATTTAGAGAATCAATTCAGCCAGAGTTGTTGAGGGGGGCAAGTATGAAAGAGGCCTCCCAAAATGACTTCTGCTTTTCAGACGCCATTTTGTCATTTTCAGCCATCACCCCTTTTGTATTTTCTCATTTTTTTCTTCCATTAATTTAACGACAATAAAAAGAACTGTTTAGAGGCACCCGGGTGGCTCAGTCGGTTAAGCGTCCAACTTTGGCTCAGGTCATGATCTTTCAATTCGTGAGTTCAAGCCCCGCGTCAGGTTCTGTGCTGACAGTTCAGAGCCTGGAGCCTGTTACAGATTCTGTGTCTCCCTCTCTCTCTGCCCCTCCCCTGCTCGTGCTCTGTCTCTCTCTCTCAAAAATAAATAAACATCAAAAAAGAACTATTTAATCATGTTACTATATGTGACATGGAGAGCAGTTTGGGACCTAAACTGGATTCATTTGGTTCCTTACACTGTTCCCTTGATCACCATATTCCAGTTGGGTTCTTACCTAGTGTTTTATAAATGATATTGTGCTTCTCTGACAAAGTAAAAAGCCAGGTACTCTCATCCCAGTACATTTTGCTGACATGAGTTGATATTAAACTGAGCTGTGTGGGGTTTTTTGTTTTTGTTGTTGTTTACAATTTCTTTCTGCTTTTCAACAAAAGCAGGTTTTCCTTGGATTTCTGACTCATTTCTAAAGACTGTTCAATCTCCAATTTATTGATTTATGTTTATTTCCTTTCTCAACACCATCCTCTATTACACTCTACAGCTTATGTGCATTGTTGTCAGAGATGGTGGCTGCTGTTCCAGTCACATTACATAGTGTTCTTCTACATATTAAAGTTATATGACAAGTATAGACAATCAGATAAATGAGAGAATAAGATAAATCATGAACCCAATTCAAGTTTTCAGGGATAGTCTTTCTGAGCAGCTGCCATTTTAGTTAGGACATTTCAGACAAAAAGGAACTGGCCATGCAGAGAGCATTCCTGGCAGATAGAACAGCATGTGAGAGTGTGAAATGGGAAAGGATTTTATATGTTCCAGGAACTTCAATAAAACCAGTAAGGCTAGAGCATTGTTCCTGAAGATAGTGGTGGTTCAAAATGAGGTGAAAAAAGTAATCAAGAAATGGATCATGCAGGGGCTTTTAGGCTTTGAACAGGAATTTGGATTTTATTTGAAGTACAAAGGGGTAAACCATTGAAAGGTTTTAAGCAGTATTCTCAATTTTTTTTTTTAATATCAGAAGCATCTGGGGAAATGAAAAATGAAAGAAAATTTGTATTTTTAAAGTTGCTGATAAATACTGAATGTCCAGTAATGGCTCTAGGTACTAGAAATAAAGCAGAGAATGAAACAAAGTCATTGCTTTGATTAAGCATGGGCAGACAGACAAGGCACAAACTTTAAAACTAGTATATCCATTAGTGATAAATGCAATATAGGTGCATTTCTATATTGGGTGTTTTGATAATGTGTCATTTGAATGGAAAACTGAAATGAGAGAGCAAACCATGCAGGTATCTGGGAAAAGAGCATTCCAAAAGGTAAACACGGAGGTATACACTTGGTATTTTTGAACAGCAAGGAAGCCATTGTGGTGAGAACAAAATGAATAATTAGGAGTGGCAAGAGATGACATCAGAAAAGTGGCCAAGGGCAAACTCATGTAGAGTCTGTGGACCATAGTAAGGTCTTGTGAGCCATAATAAGTAAGAACTTAGGATATTATTCTAAGATGGTAAACTCAGAAGATTTTTATAGGGGAATAAGGTAATATGAATTACATTGTAAATGAATTCCTCTGGCTGCTGTGTGAAGAACAGATTGCAGGGACAATTGCAAGTGGCTTGGCCTAGAGTGATAGTAGTGGATGTGGTCGTACTTGATAAACTTAAAAAAATTTTTTTTGATGTTTATTTATTTTTGAGAGAGAGAGAGACAGAGTGTGAGCAGGGGAGGGGCACAGAGAGGGGGAGACACAGAATCTGAAGCAGGATCCAGGCCCTGAGCTGTCAGCCCTGAGCCCAATGTGGGGCTCAAAGCCAGGTGAGATCATGACCTGAGCCAACATCAGACACTTAACCAACTGAGCCACCCAGGCGTCCCTTGATAAACTTTTAATAGGACAGGTAGTAGGTCTTGTTGGTAGATTGGATATCTAACTAGACATTTGATTGAATGTTTATAGGGGAGTGTTTTTGTTATTTTATAAGCTTCTTTGGTTGGATTCTAATCTACTCCAAAGTTTGAGAACCACACACTTAAACTGTTTTCCTAATTACTTTGCTCCCTATAAACTCCCCTCATTCTATGCATTCTCCTTGTGCCTTTTGTTTTAATTACACAAAATATTTCAGCACTGTTTAAGCCATTTGTTCTTATCAGAATTTTTATTTTACCTATCATTTTTATTTTAGAAGTTTCATTTCCCCTTGTTAAAAAAAAAAAAAAAAAAAAAAAGAAGGAATTTGCTCTCTTGTTATCTTACAGACTTGGAATCCAGTTGTGAGACCAAAAAGTCATCTCCAGAAAAGGGAGCTTATGAAATGGAATCACTGCAATGGGAAAATAGGAGGAAACCTATCAGCCATAATTTTGATTACAATGGTCTTAGAGATAATATGGAGGGCAAAGGCAAATTTGAGGATCAACAGGGAAGTCAGGAAGGACTTTACATGCACATGAAAATTACCTATGGAGAAAAGGCCACCCAAAGCCATTCTGTGTCACCTACTCTTCATCCACTAAATCCTACCAGGGAAAAATTGTACAAATGTAAGGAATATGAACAAGCTTTCAGCTACCTGTCATGCCTTACTCCACATGAGAAAAGCCATAATAAAGAAAAACACTCTGAAGTTAAGAAACGTAGGAAGACCTTCAGCAAAAAGCCAACATATATTCAACATCAGAGGATTCAGAATGGTGAAAAGCCTTATGAGTGTATGGAATGTGGGAAGGCCTTTGGTCGTAGTTCTGATCTGATTCAACATCAGAAAATTCATACTAATGAAAAACCTTATCAGTGTAAGGCATGTGGGAAAGCTTTTATTCGTGGTTCACAGCTCACTGAACATCAGAGAGTTCATACAGGAGAGAAACCATATGAATGTAAGAAATGTGGAAAAGCCTTTAGTTATTGTTCACAATATACTCTCCATCAGAGAATTCACAGTGGTGAAAAACCCTATGAATGCAAGGAATGTGGGAAGTCCTTTATTCTTGGCTCTCAACTTACTTACCATCAGAGAATTCATAGTGGTGAGAAACCCTATGAGTGTAAGGAATGTGGAAAGGCCTTTATTCTTGGTTCACACCTTACTTATCATCAAAGAGTTCATACTGGTGAAAAGCCTTACAGATGTAAAGAATGTGGGAAGGCCTTTTTATGTGCCTCCCAACTTAATGAACATCAGCGAATCCATACAGGTGAGAAACCCTATGAATGTAAAGAATGTGGGAAGGCCTTTTTTCGTGGCTCACAACTTACTTACCATTTGAGAGTTCATACAGGTGAGAGACCCTATAAGTGTAAAGAATGTGGAAAAGCCTTTATTTCTAATTCTAATCTTACTCAACATCAGAGAATTCATACAGGTGAAAAACCCTACAAATGTAAAGAATGTGAGAAGGCCTTCATTTGTGGCAAACAGCTTAGTGAACATCAGAGAATTCATACAGGTGAGAAACCCTTTGAATGTAAGGAGTGTGGAAAGGCTTTTATTCGTGGTGCATATCTTACTCAACATGAGAAAATTCATGGTGAGAAACATTATGAATGTAAGGAATGTGGGAAGACCTTTTTTCGTGCCACACAACTTACATATCACCAGAGAATTCATACAGGTGAGAAACCCTACAAATGTAAGGAATGTGACAAGGCTTTTATTTATGGCTCACAACTTAGTGAGCACCAGAGAATTCATAGAGGTGAAAAACCCTATGAATGTAAGCAGTGTGGGAAGGCCTTTATTCGTGGTTCACATCTTACTGAACATCTAAGAACTCATTCTGGTGAGAAACCCTATGAATGTAAGGAATGTGGGAAGGCCTTTAGTCGTGGCTCAGAACTTACTCTACATCAAAGGATCCATACTGGTGAGAAACCTTATGCATGTGTCCAATGTGGTAAAGACTTTAGACGTCATTCACAACTTACTCAACATATGAGGCTTCATAATTGAAAAAGCTTTGAATATGATTTAATATAAAAAAGGCTTCAATTGGGGCGCCTGGGTGGCGCAGTCGGTTAAGCGTCCGACTTCAGCCAGGTCACGATCTCGCGGTCCGTGAGTTCGAGCCCCGCGTCAGGCTCTGGGCTGATGGCTCGGAGCCTGGAGCCTGTTTCCGATTCTGTGTCTCCCTCTCTCTCTGCCCCTCCCCCGTTCATGCTCTGTCTCTCTCTGTCCCAAAAATAAATAAAAAATGTTGGAAAAAAAAAATTTAAAAAAAAAAAAAAAAAAAAAAAAAAAGGCTTCAACTGTATTCAACACCTCTGGAATATTAGAGAACCCATATTATGTTCGTAATGAATGTAGGATATCCTTTTACTTGTGCTCATAATGAACTCATTTTTAGAAAGCCTATATTAATGAATGCAGAAATAACTTCTGAAACACAGTAAACATTTATTTTCATTTTCATGTTTTTATTTTTTATTTTTAAAGTAGGCTTCATGCCCAGCACAGAGTCCAACTTAGGGCTTGAACTCACGACCCTGAGATCAAGACCTTAGCTGAGATCAAGAGTCAGACACGTAACCAACTAAGCCACCCAGGCACCCCCTATTAAACAGTTTTAACAATCTCTATAGCCTTGGAATGTAATCTGAAATATATCTTTTATTGAGTACTATCTCTATTTCACCATTTCCTGTGAAATTGGAAAAGTTACTTAACCTCTCTTTGCCTCAGCTTCTTTGTGTAAAATAATGTAATGATATTACATTGATTGAATTATAGATGATTAAACACATGTAACTCCCTTTGGACAGCATCTGATACTCAGTATCTATTATTATCACTGGTATTATCATTATTATATGCTATTAGAGAAGTCAAAGGGCAGGAATATTTTTGAATACAGTAAGATATAAGCATTCTATTACCATCTATCCCTTTCTGTTTCTTGTTTGGGTTTGGTCTGGTTTTACCATCTATCCTTTTTTGAACACCAGATAATTTATTCTGTGACAGAAGCTTTAGGACATCATAAAGGCAGAAAGGCCTCCATTTTAGAGCTCATAAATTTTGCTGCACCAGATAATTCATACTGCAAAAAAACTATGGAAGAAATTCCTTTAGAGTTGTAGAGATTTTTTATAAAATCAAGGGGAGGTCATTTTTCTACAGCAAATTCCAAAAGCAGAAGTCATTTTACTACATTTTCTAATTACTTCTTTAAGGGAAAGATAATTTTTTATCAAGAAAATTATAGCCAAGTGGCTCCATTAAAATACAACTATATAAATTATTACTGTCTTAAATGAGAAATCAAAACAAAATTTACTAACTACAGCTTTTCTCATTATCTGTATCTGATAATATGTTGAAGAGTAAATTTTCAGATGCCCACATTTCAGAGCCTACTTCCATTATTTTAAGTGGGGAAAATGATGCTTCTGGCCCTTTCAAGTGTCCTGATCAGTTTTCCCAAATGTAATTTAAATTCATCTTTAAAAAAAATTTTTTTTAATGTTTATTATTTATTTTTGAGAGAGGGAGACAGAGTGCAAGCTGGGGAGGAGCAGAGAGAGAGGGAGACACAGAATCCAAAGCAGGCTCCACATTCTGAGCTGTCAGCACAGAGCCCAATGCAGGGCTCAAACTCACGAACTGTGAGATCATGACCTGAGCTGAAGCCGGACGCTCAACCGACTGAGCCAGCCAGGTGCCCCTAAAATATTTGCTACATTGATCATAATTCATTGACATATATTTGGCATATAACATATTTGCATATTAGAAAATACTCTGAACCAGACTCTCCAAAATATGTTCAAGAGATAATAATCTCCTAAATACCATTGGAGGAGAGGACTCTGTCTCATTGCATATTGTGGTACATAACCAAATTCCCTTATTGCCAATGAATTACACTTTGAGCAAGCCGAATTAAAAGGTTGTAAGAAGACCTGCAATAAAGAAAATATTACTATTATTCAGCACACTGTTTCCCAGTCCTGACCATGAATTCTTTCCCCTCCATAATATTTACTATCTTTGGGTTATGAACACACTTTGAGAAATCCATTGCTGACCAAAAAGAATAATTATAAGAGAAAATTTAAGGCATTATGGAAGTTAGTTAAATTTAGTGGGTGGTGCAGTACTTTTGTGTTCTAAAATTAATCAGTACACTATACAAGAAGAGTCCCTCTAGCTCAAGTTTTCACAACCCTTTCCCTATTCTCTCATCATCTAGATTGATTTAATTAGATTTTTATTCTTGATGCTGTTCTTATAAGACTGTTGAGCCTGGGTGGCCCAGGCAGTTAAGCATCAGACTCTTGGTATTGGCTCAGGTGATCTCCCAGTTTCAGGAGTTTGAGCCCCACGTCCCACACGGGGAGCCTGCTTGGGATTCTTTGTCTCCCTTTCTCCCTGTCCCTCCCTGACTTGCGCTATCTCTGCCTCTCTCAAAATAAATAAAAAACTTTTTTAAAAAGATGGTTTAATATGAAACTTGAATGAATATTATCTCAGTACTTTATTTCATAAATCATTTTGAAACTAAGAGTTTCCCTATTGAGGTAATGGTGAGGGGATAGGAATGTACACTAATCAAAGAATTCATAAAGACAAACAGGTTGTGGTTGCTATACTGCCTTAGTTGCTACTTTAAGGTATACTGATACCATCATACCCGTTCAAATTAAGCTTTATTTTCCCTACATGCATACAATTCTTTTCAAAGGTCACTACATTCCTCTTACAAAGTTATGTAACAAAGTTTACCCCATACCAAAGTTACAGTGTAAATTAAAAAGAATCACATTCACTATTGCTCATCCATCTACTGTTAAAACTTTGGTTTTTATCTTGTGATGTTTCCTTCTGTTCTCAAATATGGTCCACATTTGAGTCTAACAAAAGTATGTTTTAATGAGATAGCTACCCACTCATCTGTAACTTGTTTTATTTTAACTTTTTTATTGTAGAACATACCAAACGTAACAAAAATAGAATAGTAAAATGAACAGACATGTACCCATCACGTTTTTATTTTTATTTTTTAATTCAAGTATAGATAAGATACAACATCACATTTTTAAAAGTTTATTTATTTATTTTGAGAGAGAGAGAGAGAGAGTGAGCGAGCAGGGAGGGCCAGAGGGAGAGACAGAGAGAGAGAGACAGAGACAGAGACAGAGACAGAGAGACAGAGAATCCCAAGTAGGCTCCACACTTAGCAATAGAGCCCAACACAGGGCTCAATCTCACACTGTGAGATCATGACCTGAGCTGAAATCAAGAGTCACACGCTTAAACGACTGAGCCATCCAGGCACCAAGCATCACATATTTTTAATAATCACTTCTATTTTACTTTTCTTGTTAATCTTCCAAATATTTTTGCTGGAATATTTTAAAGCCAAACAGTATATTTTATTATTTTTAATCTTTTAAGATACTTTATTTTATTTTATTTTTATGAAATTTGTCAAATTGGTTTCCATACAACACCCAGTGCTCATCCCAAAAGATGTCCTCTTCAATACCCATCACCCACCCTCCCCTCCCTCCCACCCCCCATCAACCCTCAGTTTGTTCTCAGTTTTTAAGAGTCTCTTGGGGCGCCTGGGTGGCGCAGTCGGTTAAGCGTCCGACTTCAGCCAGGTCACGATCTCGCGGTCCGTGAGTTCGAGCCCCGCGTCAGGCTCTGGGCTGATGGCTCGGAGCCTGGAGCCTGTTTCCGATTCTGTGTCTCCCTCTCTCTCTGCCCCTCCCCCGTTCATGCTCTGTCTCTCTCTGTCCCAAAAATAAATAAAAAACGTTGAAAAAAAAAATTAAAAAAAAAAAAAAAAAGAGTCTCTTATGCTTTGGCTCTCTCCCACTCTAACCTCTTTTTTTTTTTTTTTTTTTCCTTCCCTCCTCCATGGGTTTCTGTTAAGTTTCTCAGGATCCACATAAGAGTGAAAGCATATGGTGTCTGTCTTTCTCTGTATGGCTTATTTCACTTAGCATCACACTCTCCAGTTCCATCCACGTTGCTACAAAGGGCCATATTTCATCCTTTCTCATTGCCACGTAGTACTCCATTGTGTATATAAACCACAATTTCTTTATCCATTCATCAGTTGATGGACATTTAGGCTCTTTCCATAATTTGGCTATTGTTGAAAGTGCTGCTATAAACATTGGGGTACATGTGCCCCTGTGCATCAGCACTCCTGTATCCCTTGGGTAAATTCCTAGCAGTGCTACTGCTGGGTCATAGGGTAGGTCTATTTTTAATGTTTTGAGGAACCTCCACACTGTTTTCCAGAGTGGCTGCACCAGTTTGCATTCCCACCAACAGTGCAAGAGGGTTCCCGTTTCTCCACATCCTCTCCTGCATCTATAGTCTCCTGATTTGTTCATTTTGGCCACTCTGACTGGCGTGAGGTGATATCTGAGTGTGGTTTTGATTTGTATTTCCCTGATGAGGAGCGACATTGAGCATCTTTTCATGTGCCTATTGGCCATCCGGATGTCTTCTTTAGAGAAGTGTCTCTTCATGTTTTCTGCCCATTTCTTCACTGGATTATTTGTTTTTCGGGTGTGGAGTTTGGTGAGCTCTTTATAGATTTTGGATACTAGCCCTTTGTCCGATATGTCATTTGCAAATATCTTTTCCCATTCTGTTGGTTGCCTTTTAGTTTTGTTGATTGTTTCCTTTGCTGTGCAGAAGATTTTTATCTTCATGAGGTCCCAATAGTTCATTTTTGCTTTTAATTCCCTTGCCTTTGGGGATGTGTCAAGTTAAGAAATTGCTGCGGCTGAGGTCAGAGAGGTCTTTTCCTGCTTTCTCCTCTAGAGTTTTGATGGTTTCCTGTCTCACATTCAGGTCCTTTATCCATTTTGAGTTTATTTTTGTGAATGGTGTGAGAAAGTGGTCTAGTTCCAACCTTCTGCATGTTGCTGTCCAGTTCTCCCAGCACCATTTGTTAAAGAGACTATCTTTTTTCCATTGGATATTCTTTCCTGCTTTGTCAAAGATTGGTTGGCCATACTTTTGTGGGTCTAGTTCTGGGGTTTCTATTCTATTCCATTGGTCTATGTGTCTGTTTTTGTGCCAATACCATGCTGTCTTGATGATGACAGCTTTGTAGTAGAGGCTAAAGTCTGGGATTGTGATGCCTCCTGCTTTGGTCTTCTTCTTCAAAATTACTTTGGCTATTCGGGGCCTTTTGTGGTTCCATATGAATTTTAGGATTGCTTGTTCTAGTTTCGAGAAGAATGCTGGTGCAATTTTGATTGGGATTGCATTGAATGTGTAGACAGCTTTGGGTAGTATTGACATTTTGACAATATTTATTCTTCCAACCTATGAGCACGGAATGTTTTTCCATTTCTTTATATCTTCTTCAATTTCCTTCATAAGCTTTCTATAGTTTTCAGCATACAGATCTTTTACATCTTTGGTTAGATTTATTCCTAGGTATTTTATGCTTCTTGGTGCAATTGTGAATGGGATCCGTTTCTTTATTTGTCTTTGTGTTGCTTCATTATTAGTGTATAAGAATGCAACTGATTTCTGTACATTGATTTTGTATCCTGCAATTTTGCTGAATTCATATATCAGTTCTAGCAGACTTTTGGTGGCGTCTATCAGATTTTCCATGTATAATATCATGTCATCTGCAAAAAGTGAAAGCTTGACTTCATCTTTGCCAATTTTGATGCCTTTGCTTTCCTTTTGTTGTCTGATTGCTAATGCTAGAACTTCCAACACTATGTTAAACAACAGCGGTGAGAGTGGACATCCCTGTCGTGTTCCTGATTTCAGGGAAAAAGCTCTCAATTTTTCCCCATTGAGGATGATGTTAGCTGTGGGCTTTTCATAAATGGCTTTTATGATGTTTAAGTATGTTCCTTCTGTCCCGACTTTCTTGAGGGTTTTTATTAAGAAACCTTGCTGAATTTTGACAAATGCTTTTTCTGCATCAATTGACAGGATCATATGGTTCTTATCTTTTCTTTTATTAATGTGATGTATCACATTGATTGATTTGCGAATGTTGAACCAGCCCTGCATCCCAGGAATGAATCCCACTTGATCATGGTGAGTAATTCTTTTTCTATGCTGTTGAATTCGATTTGCTAGTATCTTATTGAGAATGTTTGCATCCATATTCATCAGGGATATTGGCCTGTAGTTCTCTTTTTTTACTGGGTCTCTGTCTGGTTTAGAAATCAAAGTAATACTGGCTTCATAGAATGAGTCTGGAAGTTTTCCTTCCCTTTCTATTTTTTCGAATAGCTTGAGAAGGATAGGTATTATGTCTGCTTTAAACGTCTGGTAGAACTCCCCTGGGAAGCCATCTGGTCCTGGACTCTTATTTGTTGGGAGATTTTTGATAACTGATTCAATTTCTTCGCTGGTTATGGGTCTGTTCAAGCTTTCTATTTCCTCCTGTTTGAGTTTTGGAAGTGTGTGGGTGTTTAGAAATTTGTCCATTTCTTCCAGGTTGTCCAGTTTGTTGGCATATAATTTTTCATAGTATTCCCTGATAATTGCTTGTATTTCTGAGGGATTGGTCGTAATAATTCCATTTTCATTCATGATTTTATCCACTTGGGTCATCTCCCTTTTCTTTTTGAGAAGCCTGGCTAGAGGTTTATCAATTTTATTTTTTCAAAAAACCAACTCTTGGTTTCATTGATCTGCTCTACAGTTTTTTTTAGATTCTATATTGTTTACTTCTGCTCTGATCTTTATTATTTCTCTTCTTCTGCTGGGTTTACGGTGTCTTTGCTGTTCTGCTTCTATTTCCTTTAGGTGTGCTGTTAGATTTTGTATTTGGGATTTTTCTTGTTTCTTGAGATAGGTCTGGATTGCAATGTATTTTCCTCTCAGGACTGCCTTTGCTGCATCCCAAAGCATTTGAATTGTTGTATTTTCATTTTCGTTTCTTTCCATATATTTTTAAATTTCTTCTCTAATTGCCTGGTTGACCCATTCATTCTTTAGTAGGGTATTCTTTAACCTCCATGCTTTTGGAGGTTTTCCAGACTTTTTCCTATGGTTGATTTCAAGCTTCATAGCATTGTGGTCTGAAAGTATGCACAGTATGATCTCAATTCTTGTATACTTATGAAGGGCTGTTTTGTGACCCAGTATGTGATCTATCTTGGAGAATGTTCCATGCGCACTCGAGAAGAAAGTATATTCTGTTGCTTTGGGATGCAGAGTTCTAAATATATCTGTCAAGTCCATCTGATCCAATGTATCATTCAGGGCCCTTGTTTCTTTATTGACCGTGTGTCTAGATGATCTATCCATTGTTGTAATTGGGCTATTAAAGTCCCCTGCAATTACCACATTCTTATCATTAAGGTTGTTTACGTTTATGAGTAATTGTTTTATATATTTGGGGGCTCCCGTATTCGGCACATAGACATTTATAATTGTTAGTTCTTCTTGATGGATAGACCCTGTAATTATTATATAATGCCCTTCTTCATCTCTTGTTACAGCCTTTAGTTTAAAGTCTAGTTTGTCTGATATAAGTATGGCTACTCCAGCTTTCTTTTGAGTTCCAGGAGCATGATAAATAGTTCTCCATCCTCTCACTTTCAATCTGAAGGTGTCCTCAGGTCTAAAATGAGTCTCTTGTAGACAGCAAATAGATGGGTCTTGTTTTTTTATCCATTCTGATACCCTATGTCTTTTGGTTGGCACATTTAGTCCATTTACATTCAGTGTTATAGAAAGATAGGGGTTGAGAGTCATTTTGATGTCTGTAGGTTTCATGCTTGTAGCGATGTCTCTGGTACTTTGTCTCACAGGATGCCCCTTAGGATCTCTTGTAGGGCTGGTTTCGTGGTGACGAATTCCTTCAGTTTTTGTTTGTTTGGGAAGATCTTTATCTCTCCTTCTATTCTAAATGACAGACTTGCTGGATAAAGGATTCTCGGCTGCATTATTTTTCTGTTCATCACATTGAAGATTTCCTGCCATTCCTTTCTGGCCTGCCAAGTTTCAGTAGAGAGATCGGTCACAAGTCTTATCAGTCTCCCTTTATATGTTAGAGCATGTTTACCCCTAGCTGCTTTCAGAATTTTCTCTTTATCCTTGTATTTTGCCAGTTTCACTATGATATGTCGTGCAGATGATGGATTCAAGTTACGTCTGAAGGGAGTTCTCTGTGCCTCTTGGATTTCAATGCCTTTTACCTTCCCCAGTTCAGGGAAGTTCTCAGCTATAATTTCTTCAAGTACCCCTTCAGCACCTTTCCCTCTCTCTTCCTCCTCTGGGATACCAATTATGCGTAGATTATTTCTTTTTAGTGTATCACTTAGTTCTCTAATATTCCCCTCATACTCCTGGATTTTTTTTATCTTTTTCTCAGCTTCTTCTTTTTCCATAATTTTATCTTCTAGTTCACCTATTCTCTCCTCTGCCTCTTCAATCCGAGCTGTGGTCGACTCCATTTTATTTTGCAGCTCATTGATAGCATTTTTTAGCTCCTCCTGGCTGTTCCTTAGTCCCTTGATCTCTGTAGCAATAGATTCTCTGCTGTTCTCTATACTGTTTTCAAGCCCAGCGATTAATTTTATGACTATTATTCTAAATGCACTTTCTGTTATATTGTTTAAATCGTTTTTGATCAGTTCGTTAGCTGTCGCTATTTCCTGGAGATTCTTTTGAGGGGAATTCTTCCGTTTCGTCATTTTGGATAGTCCCTGGAGTGGTGTGGAACTGCGGGGCACTTCCCCTGTGCTGTCTTGAATAACTTGCGTTGGTGGGCGGGGCCGCAGTCAGACCTGATGTCTGCCCCCAGCCCACTGCTGGGGCCACAGTCGGACTGGTGTGTACCTTCTCTTCCCCTCTCCTATAGGCGGGACTCACTGTGGGGTGGCGTGGCCCATCTGGGCTACTTGCACACTGCCAGGCTTGTGGTGCTGGGGATCTGGCATATTAGCTGGGGTGGATCGGCAAGGTGCACAGGGGCAGGAGGAGCAGGCTCAGCTCGCTTATCCTTGGGTGATCCACTTCAGGAGGGGCCCTGTGGCACCGGAGGGAGTCAGACCCACCGCCAGAGGGATGGATCTGTAGAAACACAGCATTGGGTGTTTGCAGGTGCACGCAAGTTCCCTGACAGGAACTGGTTCCCTTTGGGATTTTGGCTGGGGGATGGGCGAGGGAGATGGCGCTGGTGAGCGCCTTTGTTCCCTGCCAAGTTGTGCTCTGTCATCCGGGGCTCAACAACTCTCCCTCGCGTTGTCCTCCAGCCCTCCCACTCTCTGAGCAGAGGTGTTAACTTATAACCTCCCAGATATTAAGTCCTGCTTGCTGTCAAAATATACTCCGTCCGGCCCCTCTGCTTTTGCAAGCCAGACTCGGGGGCTTTGCTTTGCCGGCAGGCTGCCCCTCTGCCCTGGTTCCCTCCTGCCAGTCCATGTAGCATGCACCGCCTCTCCGCCCTTCCTACCCTCTTCTGTGGGCCTCTTGTCTACGTTTGGCTCCGGAGAGCCAAGCTAGTCTTCTGGCGGTTTTCTGGGTTATTTAGGCAGGTGTGGGTGGAATCTAAGTGATCAGGAGGTCGCAGTGAGCCCAGCGTCCTCCTACGCCGCCATCTTCCCTATTGTACCCAAACCAGTATATTTTATCATCTCCCCTCTACATATTTCGGTATGTATCTTGAACAGATAAGGACTTAATTAATATCTAGTAATTTTTGAGATATTAGTGATTATAGTTGGGTTATTTCAGTCAGGATTTAAAAGACATCTGCTCATTACATTTGGTTGCTGTGTCTCTTGTACACTTGCTTTTGTCTTTTTAAAAATGCCTACAGAACAAAACAGAAACATGGTAACAGCAATGCCATGATATAGCCTCCCTATTTTCTACAGATTGAATATTCAGGTTATTTCTTTGTTGCTGCAAACCAGGCAATAAATGTCTTTATATGCTTATTCTTGCATATTTGTGTTTTTATTTCTACAGAATATATTCCTACAGATTAGACTGCTGAGTCAAAATATGTATACATTTTACATTTGTTTTAATAGATTATGCTGTTTTGAAACAGTTTACAGGGGCGCCTGGGTGGCTCAGTTGGTTAAGCGGCCGACTTCAGCTCAGGTCATGATCTCGCGGTCCGTGAGTTTGAGCCCCGCGTCGGGCTCTGTGCTGACGACTCAGAGCCTGGAGCCTGTTTCAGATTCTGTGTCTCCCTCTCTCTGACCCTCCCCCGTTCATGCTCTGTCTCTCTCTGTCTCAAAAATAAATAAACGTTAAAAAAAAAAAATTAAAAAAAAAAAAAAAGAAACAGTTTACATTCTCATCATTAACGTATGAGAGTGCTTATTCCCTATACCATCACCAGGAACAAAAAATAAAGCCAAAAGGAGCCATGATGGAATAACAGGTTTAAACAGCATCTGTGATCCTGAACAAGAAAGATACAAATTAAGTGAGCAGTATGATCACACCAACTTCCTACCTGGAGATACATTCTAGATAATGAAAAAGGTTTATCCCAAACTGAGCATGCTGGTCTATGTTGAGAAGATTGAGATCAAAGAGACTGATGTTCCTGGAAGTTGGAGAGCAGTTCCAGAGAGAAGGAAGCTGTGCAGAGAATTTCAGAAATGTGTGAAAGGGTCCTCTTCAGTCGTTCCTAACATTAAGTAGTACATGTGTAGGTTGTGATTCTACAAGTCTGAGCAAAGTGTAATCAGAGAGCTGCAAGTTGTAAAATGCCCAGAGCTGACACAGGGCAGAGATGTTTCTAATTCTGACCCTGATGATCACCCATACCATTTAGTAGATAGCCCAGAAGAGTCACACATAAGGAACAGAGGTCAACCATCTCTAAAGCACTTTAGACTTGTCCTAAACTGCTTTTTTAAAGTTTTAAAAGAATCAAGCAAGTAACCTAGCTGCCTACAGAGCAAAGCTTCACCCTCTGAAAGAAATGGAACAATAGCCACATTCAACAATGTAAATTGCGTAATGTTCATCATCTGTATAAAGAAGCCCCCCACCACGTGACACAAAACCAGAAAAAAATCAATTGGTTGGCCAAATAAAATGGCAGGGGAAATGGTATCAGTACAAAATTACTAAAGAAGCTATTATGCTTAATATGTTTAAGAATTTTTAATTTTTTTTAATGTTTATTTTTGAAAGAGAGACAGAGCACAAATGGGGGAGGGGTAGAGAGAGGGAGACACAGAATCTGAAGCAGGCTCCAGGCTCTGAGCTGTCAGCACAGAGCCCAGTGCAGGTCTCAAACCCATGAACCACAAGAACATGACCTGAGCCAAAGTCAAATGCTTAACTGACCGAGCCACCCAGGTGCCTCTGGTTAAGAATTTTTTAAAATCCACAACATAATGAGGACAGATACAGAGGATACAGATGGAACTTCTATAAAAGAAAAATATCTGAGAAGAAAATTTTATTGGAGATTAAACATAGAGGAAGGAAAAATTCAGTGAACTTGAAAATATGTTTGGAAAAATGAAGCACAGAGAGAAAAAGACTGAAAGAAAAGAGCCTCAATGACCTGTGGACAAATTAAAGCAGGTTCTGTGTAAATGAGATGTCAGCAAGATGGTAGAATTGGATGTCCTAGGCCCTCTCTCCTCTGACAAACACACTGATACAGCAATTCATGGAGAAATTCCCTTTGTGAGAAATCCAAAAACTGAGTGAAAGCCTCTGCACCTAGGGAGAATGCAAAGCCAGACTCATCAAAACCCATAGGGAGATATGGGACACCCTTCTGCCACAGTCCAGGCACATGGTACAACATCATATCAGTGAGAGACTCCTGGCTACCAGCTTCACCTGGTGGGGGGGGGGCATATTTTTCACATTCTGTACCTTAAATTTCCTGGGAGCTCCCAGAAAACTGACTTAGGTCTTGCCAGTTGTGGAGTTCTGACAGGTGCAGTAAAATCTAGCCACTGGGTAGATAACAGAGATGGTGGGTTGGGCTGGTAGATACCATTAATCCTTACCTCTATTCAACACAAAGCAAGCCCTCAGCCCTCAGCTTTCCCATGGGGAAGAAAAGAGTTGATCTGTGTGTCCAACACTCCAGTGTTGCTAGGGCCATCCAACGACTTGGCATTTGACTTAGTCTTACAGCTCTGAGAGGTCTGGCACAGTCTATCCACCTTTGGGAAAACAGAACCAATGGTTTCAACTGATAGATGCCACAACCCCCATTCCCAGCTCAGCACAGACTGAGTGAGCAAAAATAAGAGGCTGCCTACTTCTTCCTGGAGGTGAGAAAGAGTATATACAGGTCCCCAGGCAAAGGTGGAGATTGGCAGAGAATTTAAAAATATGATTCAACTATATACTGGATATACGTTTTAGATTCAAATATCAAATTTCAAAACAAAAGGACAGAAAAAGATACACCATGCGAACTGCAATCATAACAGAAATGGAGTGGCTATACTATCAGATCAAACAGGCATTAAGACAAAATTACCAGAGACAAAGAGGTACACTGTATCATCAAAAAGGGCTAATCCATCAAGAAGACATAACAATCATAAGGATATATGCACCTGAGCCAACATCCCAAATGTCCATCACCAGATGAATGAAGAAACAAAATCAACTGTCCTAAATATGCTGAAAAAGCTGAAAGAAGTTGTGGAACTTAAAAGTACAATAACTGAAATGAAAAATACACTAAACACCTACTAGGATGCCTATTTTAAATTTATTTTTAAATGTTTTTATTTATTTTTGAGGGGGTGGGGGGAAAGGGCAGAAAGAATGGGAGACAGAGAATCCAAAGCAGGCTCTGTGCTGACAGCAGAGAGCTCAATGCAGGGCTAGAACTCATGAACTCAAAACTCAATCTCACGACCTGAGCTGAAGTTGGAGGCTTTTAGGGGCCCCCTAGGATCCCTATTTTAAAAATTAAAAAATAACAACTGTTGATGAGGATATGGAACAACTGGGACGCTCAGATATTGCTAGAAATTGTGCGGTTCCTATAAAAATAACTTGGTGGTTCCTCAAAAGCTAAATATAGAATTTCCATATGACCCAACAATCCCACTCAGGTATTAAAGGAATTGAAAGCAATGACTTGAATAGATACTTGTACACAAATGTTTATTGCAGCATTATACATAATAGCCAAAATGTAGAAACAACTCAAGTATCCATCAACAGAATAAACAAAATGTGGTATATATGCACAATGGAATAATATTCAGGCACAAAAAGAAATGAAATTCTTGCACATGCTACAACATGGATTAGTGTTGAAAACATTACATTAAGTAAAATAAGCCAGACACAAAAGAACAAGTATTGTATGTTTCCACTTATATGAAATATCAAGAATAGGCAAATTAATAGATTTTCATAGAAAGTAGATTAGAAGTTATTAGGAGTTATTGCCTAATGGTTACAGTTTCTGTTTGAGGTGACGAAAAGGTTAGAAATAGATAGCAGTGATAGTTGCACAACAATGTGATATAACTAATGTTGCTGAATTGTACATTTAAAAATGGTGAAAATGGCAATCCTATGTTGTATATATTTTACAACTTGTAAAAAGTTGGTAATGTAACCTACCAAAAATTATTACATAATAAATTTTAAAAGGGTAAAGTATGTGGAATGTAAATTATATCTCAATAAAGCTATTTCAAAATTAGAAACAAACTATGAATTTAACTTAAGTAGTTGTACTTTACTATTCATATTATTTATTTAATCTTGGATGCATTAGTTAGTTCATGGTTTATAAGAAATGGTCCATTTCTTCTAAGTTGTTGAGTTTCTGTGAGTAGAATTGCTCATAATGCTCCCTTATTATCCTATCATTGTTTGCTGGATTTTTACTAATATTCTCTTACATTTCTGATGACAATCTTGCTAGAAGTTTATCAGTTTCATTGATCTTTTCAAAAGATGAGATTTTGGTTTATTTTTCTGTATTGTTTTTGTTTACAATTTCATTGATTTTAAGCTCTTTATTTCCTTCCTTCTGTTCACTTTGCATTGTTTTCCTCTTTTTCTAGTTTCTTATGGAAGGAATTTGAGCGGTATTTTTTTTTTTTTTGAGAACTTTACCCCATTTTTGATGAGCATTTAGTACTATAAATTTTTCTGTAAATTCCGATTTAATTGTATTCTACAAGTTTTCCTATGTTCTATTTTCATTTTCATTCAGTGTAACCTTTTTAAAAAACATCCCTTGAGATTTCCTCTTTGACCCAAGAGTTAAAGTGTATTGTTTAGTTTCATGTTATCTTTCTGCTAAACAATTTCTAGTTTAATTCCTTTGCAGTCAAAGAACACAGTATGATTCCAATTCTTTCTGTGTAATATATATATATATTTTTAATTTTTAATGTTTATTTATTTTTGAGAGAGCAACAGAGTGTGAGTGGGGGAGGTGCAGAGAGAGAGACACACAAAATCCAAAGCAGGCTCCAGGCTCAGAGCTGAATTCATGTATCAGCTCTAGCAGGTTTTTTGGGGGGAGTCTTTCAGGTTTTCCATGTAGAGTATCAAAGTAAAAGTTTGACTTCTTCTTTGTCGATTTGGATGCCTTTTATTTTGTTTTGTTGTCTGATTGCTGAGGCTAGGACTTCCAACACTATGTTAAACGACAGTGGTGAGAGTTGACATCTCTGTTGTGTTCCTGATCTCAGGGGGAAAGTTTTTCCGATTGAGGGTGATATTAGCTATGGGCCTTTCATATATGGCTTTTATGATGTTAAGGTATGTTCCTTCTATTCCGACTTTATTGAGGGTTTTTATTAAGAAAAGATGTTGTATTTTGTCAAAATCTTTTTCCACATCTATTGACAAGATCATATGGTTCTTATCTTTTTTTCCATTAATGTGATGTATCACGTTGATTGATTTGCAGATATTGAACCAGCCCTGCAACCCAGGAATGAATCCCACTTGATCATGGTGAATAATTCTTTTAATATACTGTTGAATTCAATTTACTAGTGTCTTGTTGAGATTTCTCACATCCATGTTCATCAGAGATACTGGCCTGTAATTTTCCTTTTTAGTGGGGTCTTTGTCTGGTTTGGGAATCAAGGTGATGCTGGCTTCATAGAATGAGTCCGGAAGCCTTCCTTCCATTCTATTTTTGGAACAGCTTGAGAAGAATAGGAATTAACTCTTTCTGATTTAAATGTCTGATAAAATTCCCTTGGAAGCCATCTGGTCCAAGACTCTTATTTGTTGGGAGATTTTAAAATAACTGCTTCAGTTTCTTCACTGCTTATGGGTCTGTTCAAGTTTTCTATTTCTTCCCATTTGAGTTTTTGTAGTGGATGGGTATCTAGGAATTTTTCCATTTCTTCCAGATTATCCAGTTTGTTGGCATATAATTTTTCATAGTTTTCTATAATAATTGTTTGTATTTCTGTGGTATTGTGATCTCTTTCATTTGTGATTGTATCTCTTTGGGTTCTCTCTTTTCTTTTTGAGAAGTCTGGCTAAGGGTTTACCAATTTTGTTTATCCTTTCAAAAAATCAGATCTTAGACTCACTGAACTGTTCTGTTCTTTTTTAAATTATTATTTTGTATTATTTCTGCTCTAATCTTTATTTCTTTTCTTCTGCTGGTTTTGAGGCTTCTTTCCTGCTCTGTTTCTAATTGCTTTAGCTGTAAGGTTAGATTCTGTATTTGGGATTTTTCTTGTTTCTTGAGATAAGCCTGGATCACACTGTATTTTCACCTTAGGACTGCCTTTGCTGCATCCCAAAAGGTTTGGACTGTTATGTTTTCATTTTCATTTGCTTCCATATGCTTTTAAAGTTCTTCCTTAATTTCCTGGTTGACCCATTCATTCCTTAGGATATTCTTTAACCTCCATGTATTTAGAGGCTTTCCAAATTTATTTTTGTGGTTGATTTCAAGTTTCATAGCGTTGTGATCTGAAAATAGGTGCATGGCATGATTTCAATCCTTTTATATTTGTTGAGGTCTGTTTTGTGACCCATTTTGAGAATGTCCCATGTGCACTTGAGAAGAATGTGCATTCTGCTGCTTTTGGATGAAAAGATCTGAATATATCTGTTAAGCCCATCTGGTCCAATGTGTCATTCAGAGCTATTGTTTCTTTACTGATTTTCTGCCTAGATGATCTGTCCATTGTTATAAGTGGAGTATTAAAGTCCCCTACAATCACAATATTGTTATCTATACATTTATTTATGTTCGTGATTAACTGATATATATATTTGGGTGCTTCCAAGTTGGGGCATAAACATTTATAATTGTTAGCGCTTCTTGATGGATAGACCCCTCAATTATAATGACCTTCTTCATCTTTTGTTACAGTCTTTGGTTAAAATCTAGTTTGTCTGATAGAAGTATGGCTACTCTGGCTTTCTTTTTACATCCCATAGCATGATAGATGGTTCTCTATCCCTTCACTTTCAATCTGCCAGTGTCCTCAGGTCTAAAATGGGTCTCATGTGGGCAGCATATAGATGGATCTTGGTTTTTTATTCATTCTGATATCCCATGTCTTTTGATTGGGGCATTTAGTCCATTTACATTCAGATTATTAAAAGATAAGGATTTAGTGTCATTGTGTTATCTGTAGGTTTCACGCTTGTGGTGATGTCTCTGGTCCTTTGTAGTCTTTTCTGCTTTCCATTCACACAGACCCCCTTAAGATTTCCTGCAGGGCTGGCTTATGAACTCCTTTAGTTTTTGTCTGGGAAAAACATTTATCTTTCCTTCTACTCTAAATGACAGCCTTGCTGGATATAGGATTCTTGGCTGCATATTTTCCCTATTCAGCACATTGAATATTTCTTGCCACTCCCTTCTGCCCTGACAAATTTCAGTGGACAGATCTGCTACTACCCTTATGTGTCTACTCTTGTATGTTAAGGGCCATTTGTCCCTAGCTGCTTTCAGAATTTTATCTTTGTATTTTGCCAGTTTCACTACGATATGTCATGGTGTTGACTTATTTTTGTTGATCTGGGAGTTCTCTGTGCCTCCTGGACTTGGATGCCTGTTTCCTACCCCAGATTAGGGAACATCTCGCTATAATTTGTTCAAATAAATCTTCTTCCCCCTTCTCTCTTCCCCCTTCTGGAACTCCTATGATATCGATATTATTTCATTGAATCACTTAGGTCTGTAATTGTTCCCTCATGATCTAGTAACTTCCTTTCTCTACTTTTCTCAGCTTCATCATTTTCCATACTTTATCTTCTATTTCACCTATCTTTGCTGTTATTGCATCTAGCTTATTTTGCAGCTCATTTACAGCATTTCTTAGTTCACTGTGACTATTTCTTAGGTCCTTAATCTCTGCAGATTCTCTGCTGTCTTCTATGCTATTTTTCAAGCCCGGCTATTTGTCTTATGACTATTATTCTAAATTCCTGATCAGATATATTGTTTATATCTGTTCTGAGCAATTCTCTGGCTGTCATTTCTTCCTGGGATTCCCTTCGAGGATAATTCTTCTGTTGCATCATTTTGGCTAGTTTTCTGTCCTTTACATCTTCTAATAGCTTGTCATGTGTCCTGCACCTGCAAGTACTACTATATTAAAAAGGAGTGGGGCGCCTGGGTGGCTCAGTCGGTTAAGCGTCCGACTTCGGCTCAGGTCATGATCTCGCTGTCCATGGGTTCGAGCCCCGTGTTGGGCTCTGTGCTGACAGCTCAGAGCCTGCAGCCTGCTTCCGATTCTGTGTCTCCCTCTTTCTCTGACCCTCCCCTGTTCATGCTCTCTCTCTCAAAAATAAATAAATGTTAAAAAAAAATTTTTTTTAAATCTTTAAAAAAAAAAAGGGGGGGGGGGTCATACACTGTTCAGGGCCTGGCACTTTAGGAGGTGTTTTTGGAGTGTGTTACATGCACTCTATTATTGTGTCTTGGCTGCTTTATCTAACTACTCATAGTGGTGGATTGGACTGTCCACCAGGTGTGCTTTGATTTGTTCACTGAGGTAACCCTGGAAAATAGGAGGAGTTGGGGGGGGGGGGGGAAGAAACCTTACCCTAAACAAAGAGCAAAATGATAGGGGAGGGAAAAAAGACCAGGCAGAGAGAATCAAAGAAACTATTGGGCTTAATCCAGAAAGACAGAGAGGAAAATAAAGGAGATACAGAAAAGGTAAAAAAAGGATAGAGTAAAAATGCCGGATTAAACAACCAGAACAGAAATTAAAAAAAAAAAAAAAAAAAGGAAAAATATATAAGTATTGACCAAAAATCAAATCAGAAACTATAAGGCTGATTCCAAGGTGGGGGTCGGGGGGAAGGAGAGTAGAAAGGTAATGCAGGGAAAAGAGAAGAAGTAATAATAATAATAATAATTTAAAAAGAAAAAAAAAACAGACTAACATACAAAACTGCAGGACAGTTGTCTGTTGGTGCCTTGGAAACAGTGGTTGTGCTGGTCTGGAGGAGGGACGAACTAGTTCAGTGAGTGTCAATCTCACCCTGGTAAATAAGCAGTTCCTGGCCTCGGAAGGGCAACGTTTGGTGTAAGTGGGTCCCACCTCCACTGGAGGTGGCTGTGCTGCTCCCTGAAGCCCCACTGTGTTAGTGATGTGGAGGAAAATGGCGACACCCCAATCTCTCCTCCTACCAGGTGTCCCAAACCACACTGTTTATGCTGCCCTGACAGAGCAGCACAGACTTCAGTGGCCGATTTGCCCTGCTCTACAGTCTCCCCTGACTCCCCAGTGCTCGACTGGGATCCAAAACCCAATGTCTTAAAGGATCCTGCTCCATGTGGACACCCAGTTCTGAAATAGCACTCTGCTCAGTTGACAAAGGGCCTCTGGCTGGCGCCTTCAGGGTCTTTTGTCTTTGCAGGGGCAATAAACCTTCTTCCCACAGTGCTCAAGGGAGGGGGCTTTCTCAAAGCACACCCCTGAGAATGCTACCAAGCCCGGGGTTGGCTCCCCTCCCCCTCCCACCCCAGGCATGTGCACCAGGACATATGCAGTCTCTTTACCACATCCAACCAAATTAACAAAATTAATTAGTATCTAATACCCAATCCATGTTCAATTTTTCATGATTTCCTCAAAATATCTGTTCAGTTATTTGTTCCAAGTCTGGACTCAAGAATGTTCCACACTTTGAATCTGGTTGATAAGTTACCTTTAAGTCTCTTTTGAACTAAGGCAGTTCATTTTTCTCCCTCCTTACCATGCCACTCATTTACTGAAGAAACTTGGCAATTTGTCCCATAGAATTTTCCACATTCTGATTTGGCCAATTTGTGACCTTCATATACCACTCACAAGTTTTTAAATTCATTTTATTTCCTATAAATTGGTAATTAGATCTGGAGGTTAAATTAGATTAAGATTCAGTGTTGGGAAATATAACTTAGGTAGTACTTCCTACTTCCTATGGCATCACACGAGGCATATTAATACCATGGTGTTCCAATTTAGTGTTAAGATTGGCCAACTAAAGTGTTGTCAACCTTATTGTTATCTTCTGAAATTCCCAATAACCCATTTATTATGAATTGTTGCCAATTCCATTATTTTATTAAATGATGCCAAATGTAACTTTCTAAGTCTGTCATTTCTGAACCTCCTCTTGCCAACTATTTGATTACAGCTTGTACAGAAAAATCATGATAAATACTTGGTTCTGTTCCTTACCAAAAGAAATTTGGTTCCTTACCAAAATTCTGTTCTGTTCCTTACCAAAATTTCAGAATATGCTAGTACTCTGGCAAACTCCATAAAGCCCCCCCCCCCCGCCCTTTTTTTTTTCATTTTGAATTTAGGCAGTTTTACCTACACAGTTTCAACCCATTGCAATAGTTTCTGATGCTTAACTGATCCTATCTTTGGTCAGTTCCTTTAGGTTAATGATCCTGTAGTCTTTGATAGCTTTATTGCTTTTAGGTACAATAAGACATTTTATGATAATTATATATACATTTTCTACTGTTGACCTGTCTTATGCCATTTCTCTAAGGAGAACTTTTTCTTTTTATAGAAAATGGAATTTGAAAACTACAGTCTGGATACATGGGCAACTCATAGCTTCTAGGTCACTAATGTTTTTAAACCCCTTAGTAGGGGTGCCTGGCTGATTAAGTTGGTAGAGCATGCAACTCTCAATCTCAGGATCATGAGTTCAAGCCCCACATAGGGCATAGAGCCTACTTAAAAAAAATAAATAAACCCCTTAGGTAGAAAAATAATACCAATATTACCACTAACAAAAGACTAATAAAGGCAGTTTAGATTTCTTTATATTTCTCTTTGTGCTTGAGATACAGAATATCTTTGAGATATTCTCCTAATGGTAAGTCAAAATATTTTAACACCGTTTGAAATTATTATTCTTTATGTTGTTATACCAGAACATGATGTAGAATCAAATCCACTGGTTTTGATACAGGTTTATTTTCCTTTTTGACTTAATTTTTAAAATAAAAGCTGATATGTAAAATATCTACATGGATCCAAAGTCAAAACAAAAAACAAGGTATAACCAAAGATAAACCTTTCATCCTTGCCCTCCCCTGTTGTTTCATCTTGAGATTCCTTTTTTTTTTTTTTTCTCAATGTTTATTTATTTTTGAGAGACAGAGACAGACTGTGAACAGGGGAGGGGCAAAGAGAGAGGGAGACACAGAATCTGAAGCAGGCTCCAGGCTCTGAGCTGTCAGCACAGAGTCTGATGTGGGGCTCAAACTCATGAACCATGAGATCATGACCTGAGCTGAAGTCGGACACTTAATCTACTGAGCCACCCAGGCACCCCGAGATTTTTTTAAAGTACAGGTATATATAGTATCCCCCTCTTCTTTCACAAATATTAGTATAATAAACATATTCTGCACTTACCTCTTTTTCATTTAAGATACTCTGAAGATCACTCCCTAGAAAAACACAGATGCACAATACTCCACTGTACATTCATATGATAGTTAATTCACCCAGTCTATTGCTGGACATCTAGGTTGTTTCCAATTTGCTGCATTTACAAATCATGTTTTTAAAAAATTCCTTAGTGTATACCATATTTTGTAATTTTATGAGTGTATCTTTGGGATAGAAATAAGGGTGCTGGTCTTATGGTAAATGCATGAGACTACACCTGGACATTGCTTAATTCCCTCCTATATGGACTGTACTATATTTTTTCATTTTCATCAGCAATTTCAGAGTTCTTGTTTTTTCAGTCTTGACAATAGAGCATATTAATACCCTTTAGGATTTCTGTGCATCTGGTAGGGATGAAGTGGTATCTCAATGTAGTGTAACTTGCATTCTCATCTCAAATTTTAGAATCTTTAAGGATATTAGTCTGTGATATACTTGCAAATATCTCCAATTTTTCATTGTCCTTTATCTTTAACATGGAGTCCTATAAAAATTATTTACTTTTTTCTTTATTTCTACTTGGATTTTTGAGTCATACTTCTTAATATCTCCATTCCAGGGTTATAAAGAAATTCACCCATGTAGTATTTGTAAAGTTTCTTTCTGTTTTATTTTTAGTTTTTACATTTAGATATCTGGATTTATTGGGAATTCATCCTACTTTACACTGTCAGAGAGGAAACTGATTTTTTTCCCATAAATTTCATCCAATTGTGCTAATACTAATGATTAAAAAATTCTTTCCCAAAATAAATCTAGCAGAATGGTTCCTGCAAAGAAAGGTGGTTAGGGAATGACTAAAGAATTTCTGTTATCTCTATGGTAGACTAGAGAAGACATTATCAAAATTCACAAACATACCAATGGAAAGGGGTTCAAGAAACACGTACCTCAGGCATTCAAGGAGATCCAGGAATTCACAATGAAGGAGACAAGAGCACCAGATATGCACACTGATACTAAACTCAACACAGAAGTCTAGGCCAAAAGAAAAAGGAATGGCCATAGTTATCTGTATATGGACGTCCAGAAAGCTGTTACATTTCTCAGTGTAATCATCACCTTAACAAAAATAGTCAGCATGAATGAAAATGGCTCGTTTATTACAATAAAGTAATATAACAAAAAAATTTCACTTTCCCCACATGAGTTGAGAAATTCCACAGAAGACAATAATTTCAGAGGGAAGTATGTTCCCTAATACTGTTTAACTACTGTTAAAGAACTGAATTATGTGCTACATACATGTACATAAACTCAATATTCTTTAACTTATGTAATACTAAAAGGTATCAAGAAAATACCCTTAGAACAAATTAAGTGCTGAACTGGTAAAGTACATCTTCATCAATGATACACCTTGCTGTTATGCATAAACTACAGAATTATCACCTATCCAGGTCAGAGTTTAAACATTCTGGGTAAACATCATTTGACTATTGTATTAGTTTTTTGTTTTTGTTTTTAGAGAGAAAGAGGGAGTGAGCACAAGTGGGGGAGAGGCAGAAAGACAGGGGGAAGAGAATCCCAAACAGGCATCGCACTTTCTGCACAGAGCTTGATGTGGGGCTTTAACTTATGAACTGTGAGATCATGACCTGAGCCAAAGACAGATGCTTAACTGACTGAGCCACCCAGGTGCCCCTGTATTAGTTTTTGTCACGTATGTTCATGAGTAAAATTCTTCTGGAATTTGTTGTTCAGGGGCTACTCCACATCTAATTTTGTTATCAGAATTACGTGAGTCTTTTAGCATCTGCTAGCAATTTTTCCATAGGATTTTGTTTCTTCAGGGAGCAGCCTGTACTCCTACATGAGTTATAAAGATTATTTTTTTCTAACTGTTAAATTTTTTGGCCCCTTTTAGTTACTCTTGAAATTTAGTAATTTATTTTCCTAGAAAACAAACTATATTCTATTTAAAATTTGTTTCTAGTAAGGTTTATATCTCTTTATATTGCCATTAAAAATACCCTCTAAAACATGTACCACAGTTCTCCTTTCTTATGATAATGTTAAGGCATTGCTACCAAGAAACATTTTGACCTAAAATAAAAAACCTTCTGTATTGTTATTTATTCCATGAATTTTTCTTTATTTTCGTTAAATAAAGCTTTCCATCAATTCAGAGGCACCTGGGTGGCTCAGTCGGTTAAACATCCGACTCTTGATCTTGGCTCAGGACATGATCTCATGGTTCGTCAGTTTAAGCCCCACCTTAGGCTCTGCTCTGGCAGTGCAGAGACTGCTCGGGATTCTTTCTCTCTCCTACTCTCTCTGCCCCTCCCCTGCTCACACACACTCTCTCAAAATAAATAAACATAAAAAAAAATTAAGAAAAAAACACATTTCTATCAATTCAAATGCCCATTGGGGCATTAGCTCTTACTTTAGCTTGTTAAGTAATCATTATTTAATTTGACAAATACTTGGACTCTACAATATGACAGGCACTGTTATAAGTGCTGGAAATACAGTGGTGACAAGAAGTAAACTTCCCTCAATTTTCTTTGTTACATACATAAGAGTAATTTCCATCGAGAGCTGCCATGGTCATGTTCATAGGATTTGACATATAGGAGTTTTGTTATCATTCACATCTAAATAAGCCTGTAATTTCACTTTTGATTTGCTCGTTACTTTGATAATTTATAAATGTAGTGTTAAATTTCCAAGAGATCAGAATTCATTTGGCTATTTTCTAATTTCTAAATTTCAGGGGCACCTGGGTGGCTTAGTCAGTTAAGCATCTGACTCTTGATTTTCGCTCAGGTCATGATCTCACAGTTCATGAGATTGAGCCCCACATTGGGCTCTTGCTGACAGTGGGGAGCCTGCTTGAGATTCTCTCTCTCTCTCTCTCTCTCTCTCTGCCCCTACCCTGCTCATGCTTTCTCTCTCGAAATAAATAAACTTAAAAAAAAATAAATTGTCATTGTGGTGATAAAATGGATATGACATTTGGCTTTAGAAATCTGTTAGGGACAAATCATTTCTAAATGCCTTTAAAAACAAAACCAAAAAAAAAAAAAAAAAAAAAAAACCACTGGTGAGCATTCAACAACTCCACTTTCATTAAAACAATAAGGCTTTCTGGGGCGCCTGGGTGGCGCAGTCGGCTAAGCGTCTGACTTCAGCCAGGTCACGATCTTGCGGTCTGTGAGTTCGAGCCCCGCGTCAGGCTCTGTGCTGATGGCTCGGAGCCTGGAGCCTGTTTCCGATTCTGTCTCCCTCTCTCTCTGCCCCTCCCCCGTTCATGCTCTGTCTCTCTCTGTCCCAAAAATAAATAAAAAATGTTGAAAAAAAAATTAAAAAAAAAAACAAAACAATAAGGCTTTCTTTATAGTATGAATTTTTTTATGCAGCAAATGAATTTAATACTGAGTCAAGGCTTTCTTCCCTTCCGTTTGACTGGTTTTTCTTCAGAATTAGCATCCTGCTGTTCAATAAGACACACATATAGATGGCATATTTGTCTACATTCATTATATTGTTAAGGTCTTCCTCTCATAGAAGTTGTCTAACACTAATATTAATGATGGTTATTAAGTCATTGAAGTCATCAAACTCATTTAACCCTTGTAATCAAATAAGGAAACACAGATTCAAGTTACTTTCCAAAAAATACAAAGATAAGAGGTGTTGAAACTAAGACATGTCAAATAAACTGCATGACACAGCTCAAGGCTTTCCAAGATTATGTAACAGAAATTCACCTTTGGTATAATTTTGTGGAACTATAACAAAATTTAATAGGAATGGAAGGTTTCCCTATGTGAGTTAGATTTAAATTCTATGCAGAGTAGTATCGATGATGTGGAGAATGCTTTTAAGAATGATTCAAGAGAATCACAGTGTCATCTTTTTCATAGGGTTTTACCCTGATATTCCAAATGGAAAACCAATCAGTAAATGCTTTCCTATATTAATATAGATTGCATTATGAATTCTCTGCTATTTAGTGTGTTGTGTGCTCTGTCAAATGTTCTTCCAATATTACTTATACTTGTGAGTTCCTCAAAAGAAGGAATTAACTGACATCAATTAAGGAGTTATGAATAAAGACTTCCTATATTTTTATATTCTAAGACCTCACAAAAGTGAAATAAGATGAGAGCTTGGAGAAAATGTCTCAAAATTTTTACATTCATAAGATTTCTCAAAAGTGTAAATATCCTGGTGTTGAGCAAAGTCTGAGTCCTGACTAAAGGTGTTCCTATAGTCTTTCCATTGATAGAGATTCTCACCATTGTGAATTTTCTGTTCAGTAAAATATGGATGGGGACTAAAGATCTGGCTACTTTCTTTACATTCATATGATTCTGTATCAGTATGAATTTTCTTATGTCGTGTAAGCTGTGAACCCCAGATAAAAGATTTCCCACATTCTTTACATACATAAGGTTCCTCACCAGTATGTATTCTCTGATGTCGAGTAAGTTGTGAACCCCAGAGAAAGGCTTTTCCACATTCTTCACATTCATATGGTCTCTTTCCAGTGTGGATTTTCTGATGTCGATTAAGTTCTGAACCACGAAAAAAGGTCTTTCCACATTGCTTACATTCATAGTTTCTTTCACCAGTATGAATTTTTTGATGCCGATTAAACTCTGAGCCATGACGAAAGGTCTTTCTACATTCCTTACATTCATAGAGTTTCCTCTCATTATGAATTTTCTCATGTTGAGCAAGATAGGAGGCCCAAATAAATGTCTTCCCACATTGCTTACATTCATAAGGTTTCCTACCATTATGAATTCGTTGATGTCTAGCAAGGTGCGAACTCCAGATATAGGCTTTTCCACATTTCTCACATTCATAGGGTTTCCTACCAACATGAACATTCTGATGTTGAGCAAGATTTGAACCACGAATAAAGGCTTTTCCACATTCCTTACATTCATGAGATTTCTCACTAGTATGAGTTCTCTGATGTTGAGTTAGGTGTGAACCACGAGTAAACGCTTTTCCACACTGCTTACATTCATAAGGTTTTTCACCAGTGTGAATTCTCTGATGTTTAGTAAGATGTGATCGCTGACTAAAGGCCTTTCTACATTCATTACATTCATAAGGTTTTTCACCGGTATGAATTCTCTGATGTCGTGTAAGATCTGAGCCACAACTAAAGGCTTTCCCACATTGTTTACATTCATAAGATTTCTCACCAGTATGAATACGCTTATGAACACTAAGTTGTGAGTGAAATCTAAAGGACTTCCCACATTCCTTACATTTAAAAGGTTTTTCACCAGTATGAATCCTCCTGTGACCAGTAAGACTTGAACGCAAACTAAAAGCCTTCCCACATTCTTTACATTCATATGTTTTCTTGGCAGAGTGTACTGTCTGATATTGAGTAAGTTCTGAATCAGAAAGAAAGGTCTTCTCATATTCTTTATCTTCACAAAATCTCTCACCAGTGTGAATTAATTGATGTTGATCACAGTCCGAGCCAGAACAAAAGGCTTTCGCACTCTCTTTAAATTCATTCAGTTTCTTTCCTGTATCATGTCTGTGAGCTGTGTGATGGTTAAAAGTGGACATTTTTTCATCGATGAGTATAACTTGCTTTAAACATTCTTCCTGATTTTCCTGTTGTGTTTCAAACTGACCTTTGCTTTCCCAGTCAGCCCTAAAACATGAATATTCAAGGTTGTGTTTTTTACAGATTTCCAATTGAGATAATTCTCTCTCAAAAGTAACACTTTTTTGTGATAACTCCTTGGTTTGACATCTGAACGGCATGTCTGAAAGATAAGAAGGTAAATTCCTACTGTTTTACTGTTCAAAAAGAAATAAAACCTCCAATGTAGATATAAGAAGTAAATCTTAAAATACATAAAGCACACAAGAAGTGAATGGCTTAAGAAATTCTCAAATTCTGGGTGATATGAAAAAAAGGTGGAAAATAAATAGAAATTTAAGAGAACTAATAAAAGTTGAGGTGGGTGTTTCGATATATAAAAGCTTTGTTTTAGGGGCACCTGGGTGGTTCATTCGGTTGAGCGTCCAACTTTTGATTTCAGCTCAGGTCATGATCTCATGGTTGTGAGACTGAGTCCTGCATTGGGCTCCATGATGGGGGTGGAACCTGCTTAAGATTCTCTCCCCCTCTGTCCTTCCCCTACTTTCTCTCTCAAGGAAAAAAACAAAACAAAACAAAATGAAACCCAAAACCTTTGTTTTGGTCAAATTCACCTGAGCAATTCAATTTAAGAAAATAATTATCGGGTACCACCCAATCATGGAAAGCCAATGTAAAGATAAAACTGTTTCACTCAGTATGATAAATCAACCCTCAGCATATGTCAGGCATTAAAAAAATAATTCTGTAAAAAATACACTATAAAACAAACAAAAAAAGTTGAGTAGGGGGAATTTAGGATGAATAAAGGATAATATTACAAAAACCAGGTACCAGGAAGCACAACTGGGATCATTTAGTCATGTGAGAACAACATAACACATTGCACTGTCTAATCCCTTCCATGTTTACTGAATATCCTGCTTCCATATTACTTTCTGTACAAATAGGATGAAACAAGAGCATATCTAAACTAACTCAAAGACAAATATGCAGAAATGTAATTACAGCTACTTAATTATGCTTCAATTTGCCTTTGCACACTTAAAGACTTCACCCTGCTCATTTCCTCCACTGTATAAAACCAAGCCATCTTTTTGTCACATGACTTCAACCAAGGTGCTTTTGTTTTCTTTATTCTTGAGTTTATAGTATTGCTCAACCATTCTGCTTTATGCTTTCAGGCCCTTCCAACAGGTCTTCTCTTCCTTTCCCTTCTATCCAAGGCCACTGAAAATATTTCACAAAATATTTACAAATTTCAAATACTATGCAAGATACTACAATGAATATCTTACATAATTCCGAGCTTAAAAACAGTAATGTTGGGAAATAAGAGTATCAGTCTTATATGTGGGAAGTTGTCTGGTCTAGAGTTAACAGAAGAGCAGGAACTCAGTAACACAGGTATGTTGCATTTAGGTTAAAGGACATAATTATGGGTAATAGTTCAAAAAGGAAAATACTTTGAGAAGTTTTGTCAAGGGCAAGGAGTCTGGCATGAGCTAAGAATAAGTAGGACCCCTGTGTGACTCATTTTTGATATGTGCTAGGATTTGATGAAATTGTCATGTGCTTATGCTACAAATTTTTCTTGGGAGGAGAGAGGTGAGAACTGAGCAAGTACTCTAGCAGTGACTGAAGAAGTTGAGAGGCAGTTCAGTTACATGTATAAGTAGTAGTGTATTGTAGTGGAAAAAGGACAGACCACAGTTTCAGGCTCAGTTCTGTTCACTAACACCATCTTTAGGTTATGAGAAAATTACTGAGCTTCACTGAGCTCTTATTTTTCCATATGATAAATAGGGACATTAATATATTTTTTTAAAGAGATTTATTGAGAGGGTTGGGAAAACATACTATTTTTATAAAGTGCCTAACACAGAAAAAGCACCACACAAGTAGTACATGATGATGATGATGATGATGACGATGATGATGATGATTAACGATTAGAGAAGAAAAACGGAGGGGACTGGAAATGGTTTAACAGTATCTCACACATAAACAACTACTAGAAAATGATTATTATTACTGTGCTAATTATTACAGGCAAGGCATTTAAGATAAATGAAATATCAAATGAATATAAATCAAAGACATTAAAATAAATTCCTCAGATTAAATAGAATGTGATGAGAAAAGTTACTTTGAGATGCTGCCTACGCATCTTACAGTATGACAACCCTGCCCACACCCAGAACCTCAGCATTTAGATAAAGATCTGAGCTTAGGATTCCCACCATGAGTTCTTGCGTGGTTTTTCCCAGTCACTTTAAAAATAGCCACATAGCGTTGAGCCCACAAAAAGTTTACTGACCTCGACCCCAGCTACCTTCTAAGTAAGGTGCTTGCTACTCTGCTTTCTTATCTCCCACTTGCTCATGACCTGGGATGGAGGACTGTCCTTCCCACAGCTCACTGTGTGCCCCTGCCCCAATTTGAATTTCTACAATTCATAAGTAATAAATCTTGTGATTTAACTTCCCTTGTGTAAATGTATTAAACCTGTGCCTTCAATCACAATGACTCCAGCATTTTCACTTCTCCAAAGTAGAAGCTTGGATGCTGAGGGAGCTACCTGCCAACCCTGTGTGGGTGGCTTGTGCCTCCTCATTAAGCAGGTCACGATCTGCATATTCTTAATTTAATAAACAAGCTATGGGACACCCCAAACACAGCACAAACATGAAAGTTAGAAATAATGATCCTACTACATTTTTACTCTGTATCACCCTCCGATTTTTCTCACTTCCATTTACATTCCAGGTCCTTAATTATGACTCTTTATACATCTCTTCTTGGTGAAACCTAACTTGCTGCTTATCCTGAGCCTGAACTAAACAAGTGAACATAGCTGGAAAAAATAAAATAGTGCCTACTAGAATCACTTCTAATTTATATTAAAAAGAAAAAAAAAACCACCCATGAGTAGGTTCTCAGCCGTGTCAAGAATTTTTACATATTTCTGGTCAAATAGTATCTCTATATATAACCCAGTGGAAGACAATCAAGGACTCAGAAACAACGCAGAAACTTAAGATTATGACAGAAGGAAGAAGATTATTCCACAAGTGGTGTTTCACTATAACTGTGTGGGGAAAAAATTATAACTCTTCTTTATACTATATACAAACAAAAACTATCAGTAAATTAAAGACATCAATGGCAAAAAAACTTTAAAACTTATACAAGAAAACAAACATCTCTAACCAAATCTCTATGTGTTGTCAAACTTACTGGTAAAATATTTTAGATGAACAAAATAAGAAAATATTATGACATTATTTGATATACTGAAAAGGCTCAGCCAATTTTTACTATTCAGATTGTATTGGCACTAGCATTTGGCTTAGAGACTGATAGAATTTATGACATCTCAGGGCTAAGGTGGCAGAGATTAGTATCCAGGGTCTGTCTGCATTCCTCATGCTGTTATAACTGAAAGGCTAGAAATAAGAAACTTGAGTAAAACAGAGGCAGACCTACACAGGAACTATAGTTCAGTTTCAAACTATCTAAGGAGGGTGATGGATTAAGATAGCAACCAAAATGTTAATGCCTTCAGGTACTTGAGAGAAGCAAATAGAAATCCTCTATAAAGGAAGGTACCCTGGGCATTAGTTTTACCATTTTGAAAACACTGTCTGGCACAAAATTAAATAAGTAACCAGACAATATGAATGTAAACAGACCACAGAAACAATAGTAGAAATACACCTAAAAGCACTCTAGATATTGGAGTTATGAGACAGGGTTTAAAAGTAACTATGCTCAAAAAGCTAAAAACAAAATTAATCATTTTAGCAGAGAACAAGAAACCAATACAAGTTAAAAAAAAAAAAAAGAAAGAAAAAGAAACCAATACAAGTCAAAAGAAAAACTCCAAGAGAAAAAGGTTGGAAAAGTCCTAACAGAAGCATTATGACAGATTCAGTTAGAAGATTAAATGTAAATGTAAATGGAACCTTAAAGGGAGAAGAGAGGAAGAATGGGAGAAGTAGCAATATTTGAAAAGATAATGGCTGAGAATTTTCAGAACAAATTTCATGAACAGGTGAATGAATGAATAAAGTATAGCCATACATGGAACACTACAGAGAAATAACAAATAAGCTATTGATACATGCAACCACACAGATGAATTTCAAAATCATGCTAGCAAAAGACACAAGGCTAGCAAAAAGGAAGAAAGCATACATTGTATAGCAATTTATGTAACACTCTAGAGCATATAAACTAATCTAGTTACAAAAAGCAGGTAGTGATCTCGCAAAGATGGGAGTAGAAAGGGGAATGAATGGCAAAGGGGCGCAAGGAAAATCTGGCAATAACTGAAGTATATTTTTCTTGATTATGGTGATTATTTCATGTACATAACATAATGTCAGAACAGACCAAACTGCAGATTTCAAATATATGCAGCTTATTATTTTTCAGTTTTATCTTAAGTTGTAAAGCAAAAATTTTAGGACCAAAATAAAACTAAAGTCTTAAAGAAAATAAAGATAAATATTCTTCTGGCCACCCTAACTGGGTATTAGTGTATTAGTGTTTCTTTTATGTGAATGCCCACTCACACCAAAAATACAAAATATTAAGCCAACAAATGGTAAGGATAGATCAAGCACACAGCAGACATTTATCAAATAAATACAACCAGTAATTCAGTAAACAAGAAATATCCATCCTCCCTAAAAATCAATAGCCTTTAAACTATTAAACTATTAGAAGTCTCTACTTAAAAATAACTCACTTGGGGGCACCAGGGTGGCTCAGTCAGCTGAGCATCCATCTTTGGCTTAGGTCATGATCTCACAGTTAGTGAGTTTGAGTCCCACATCGGGCTCTGTGCCAACAGCTCAGAGCCTGAAGCCTGCTTCAGATTGTGTGTCTCCCTCTCTCTCTGCCCCTCCCCCTGCTTGCACTCTGCCTCTCTCAAAAATAAATAAACATTAAAAAAAATAAAAATAGCTCATTTGTAGTGAGACTACGTTGAAACTGATACCATCCCTGACCTTCATGTGAACCAATGCCCTCTGATCCTTCTGAAAACATAAGTATTAATTTCCACAATATAGAAATACATTCAAGTCATAGCTACCTCCCAGATACCCATGTGTTTACCATGAATCTGCTATTTGTTTCCAAACCTGTTTATACCAACTGTTTTTGACATTTTAACTTGTATATGTTAGTATCATTATATAAAGAAATATGAAAGAAAGATTGTTTTTTATGAAAACTAAGTGAATACTCTAAAAAAACTCATTTAAGAAGGCTACAAATTTTATTTTAGTAGCTTGGAGTCAATTATAAAGACTGGGAGGAAAGATTCCACAGTAAGATTAACTAAATTCTTATTCAAAACAGAAACCAAAAAATTAGGAGAATGAATTACTAGTGTGGTTAATATAAGAATAGGCAGAACTCCAATTAGGGAGAGCATGCCCTGGCCCTATAATGAAACACGGGTAAATGGTTATGGGTTGTAAATAAATATGGTTTAAGGTATTCACATAATTTTCTATGATTTAAAGTAACTTTTTTAATGACAAATCAATTAACTATCTTAAATTAATTGGGCACATTGTATTCTAACTTTAAATCCTTTGGCCAAGGAATTTCATATCTGAGACACAACCATCATCCAATGTGGAAAAAAACCCATGAATAATTGATGTGTACTAAGAATTATAACTTTAGTAACAAGAAATACAGAATAACCTTAATATATAATAGTACATTTATAGTATGTGAAAATTTTACATTTATAGTATGGAAAATTTTATAATTTAACCAGAATTTTAAAAGCACATAACAGTGTTTAGGAAATAAAAATATAAAATAAAATTGCATAGATCTTAGGGACCAGAATATGTTACAAAAGCTTTTATTTTGAAATATGGTTGACCCTTGAACAATGCAGGTTTAAACTGCATGGATCCACTTATATGTAGATTTTTTTCCAGTACTGTAAATTAATTTTTCTTGCATATGATTTTCTTAATAACATATTCTTTTCTCTAGCTTACTTTAAGGAAGCATTATATAACACATGTAACATATAAAGTATGTGTTAATTTATGCTATTGGTAAGAATTCCAGTCAACAGTAAGCTGCTAGTAGTTAAGTTTTTGGAAAGTCAAAATTTATACATGAATTTCTGACAGTGCAAGGGTCGGTGCCCCAAAACACCCTGAGTTGTTTAAGGGTCAACTGTAATTATAAGTTCACAAGAAGTTGCAAGAGTACCCTTTACCCAGTTTTGTCCAACGAATACATCTTACATAAAGCACAATATCAAAACCATGAAACTGATATTGGCACAACGCATATGTATAGTTATATCATTTCATCACATATGTGGATTCCTGTAAACACCACCACAATCAAGACACAGACCAAGACCATTACTACACCGATTTTACCTCTTGTGCTCCCTCTTTATAGCCATAATCACCACCATCACTCTCCCATGCTCATCCCTAACCACTAGCAACCACTAATATGTTTTCAATGGTTATAATTTAGTGATTTCCAGAACGTTCTATAAATGGATTCGTTTGGCATGTGACCTTTGGAGTTGGCATTTTTCATTCAGCACAATGTCCTTGAGATTCATTCAAGTTGTTGCAGTATCAATAGTTCAGAAAAAGAACAATTTTAAAACACAAAACATAGTTTCTGGAATTTACAAACATGAGTCTAGTAAGGAAATAAAATTTATTTTCTTTCCTCGGTATTTCAAATAAAAAAGAAGCTCCAAGAGTATGTTATTTCAATCTGAGTCTTGCTCATAATAGAAAATTCATTAATTAACCTTAACTTGCCCAATATACCCCTTGTTTCCTCTTGACTGCTAGGACTTTTATGACATTGCATTCTCTTTGTTGTCCTCCATTAGCCTTAACCTCTCTTCTGCCACTTCCTATTCACTATAGCCAGAAGCCATTTTCCCCTACATTCCTGATTTTCAACTAAGCAGCCTATTACATCTTCTCTTAATTTAGAGCCTATTTTGCTTAAATTTATGGACATATTCCAGTCAAAAAAAAAATACAAATTTCTTAATAGATTATATACTCTTTGTTAACCTTTCTTATCCTAAAATGAAATTGGAAAATTAATAGATGTTAGTTAAAAGAATGAATTAATGAGTGCAAGAAATACAGAACCAAGGAGAATTTAGGCAGAGTAAGAAAAATACAAGATTGAGTAGGGAAAATTAAAAAAAAAAAAATTTTTTAGAAATTTACAAATATCTAAATGAAGACATTTACAAATATCTAAATGAAAAAAAAAGAGAGAAAGAAACTCAATTAAAGCATTAATAAATTGACTACTGGAGAAAAAGAATGACACCTTTTTATAATATGAGGAAAAGAAAATGAAGAGGACTGAATTGGGAGTGGAATTTGGAGGTGAAGAGAAGGGTCATTTGGAAATTCATGCTGAAAAGGTTACTTTTGGCTCTAGGTCTCAGGCTTTTGTCCATGGGTTTTTATTCCCTGAGGAAGAAACCTGAGACCAATATTTCAGAGATGGTGCTGCCTCAATAAACATCTGGGCTCTTAGCTGCAATGATGGTGTTCCTGTGCTGGCTCAACCATCACTCACCTGGGCAATGTCCTCTTGTCTCATCCTGTAAAAATATCCAGGGCTCTTTTCCCTTCTCCAGTAAACAGAACACATCTGGCTGATAAATGCAAAGTCCTGATTAGAGATAAGAAACAAGAAATGACCAAATGGTAGAGGTTTCAAAGTTTGCATCTAGTCCCTTAGTTATGAAGGAAGAAAAACACTTATAGGAAGAGCAAGAAAAAAGCATAAAGTATTTCCAAAGGATGGAGAGGGTGGATGTTCCCACTGAGGATCACTAGGACCAAATTTACAGAGTGTAAGCCATTTTTCCAGAAAGAAGTCAGACATTCCCCTAGACACTTGAAAGACAATTTAAAAATTCACAATGTAGAAAGCAGAAAGTTCTGGGGTCAGTTTGTGAATCTTACCCAGTGAGATCATGTTGCTGTAGTTCTCCAACATCACATCTCTGTACAAATGTCTCTGTTCCAAGTCCAGGCACTCCCACTCCTCTTGAGAGAAGTCTACAGCTATATCCCTGAACATCATCAACTGCTGAAACAACAAACCCAAGCATCAATGGTGAAATTAAAAGAAATCTTTTAGGTAGAAGGGACACAAATGAAAAAGGGCACTGTAGGAAGTGGGACACTCACTGAGCAAAAAACTGAAGTTGGCTGCCTGTAGTATGGGGGACGGGGGGAAATGACATGGAAGCTGAATGCCTATATGTTCTTAAAACCTCCTGTTGTTCAGTCACAACATCCTTATGACCTTTCCGTGACAAATAGCAGACAACAGGATGACAGTCCAGAATCATGAGTTCTTTGTTGATACCACAGGGATGCCACACCAGGCTTAAATGACTAACTCCAGATTTATTATGTGCCAAAAGTTTCCCTTCCTCCTTAGGCTATTTTTAGTTGAATTTTCTATTAGCTGAAATTGAAAGGATTCTTGGAAGAGATACACTCCCTAACTGAGTATCATTTTCTGTGGAGAATACCATTTTCTGTGGGAATGTATAAAATCTCTGGGCTCTAGGCTAAGTAGTGACAATCAGCACATGTCTTATTAATATTAATCTCTCATTGATTTCCTGGCAAGATCCCTGATCTCTCTGAACTTATTAACCTTCCATCATACCCTCTATTTAAAAGCCATGATAAAGTGCCACATACTAAAATGAATACCAACCATTACCAACTCTCACCTTTAATAATCGATATATCCCATTCTACAGAGTAAATAAAAGCTTTCATGTAGTGTATCCTGTTTAGCCACTCAGTTCCACTTTGTCAAGCCACGGATTTGAAAAGAAAGTCTCTACTATTTCCTTTAAGGCAAAATATTTCTCCTCCTTCAGTGCTCTGTCAAAGTATTAGGATGCAGGAGGTGCTGAATGCCATGTTGGACAGAAGAGGGACACCTAGGGAAGGCAGTGGACTGTTTCCCAGCTATCACTTACCACACTGAATAGTGACTTAAGTAAGCAGTTTAAGGATAAGAAATAAAAATGCTCATATGATGTGATATAAATGGTTATAATTTTTGGAAAGAGGCAATTCCAACTCACATGGGCCATGACTTAAAATTCTAAGACTCAGTCTTCTAGATTCCTCTCTTGGTGAAGCACAGTCTTGAGAAAGCAGAGCTAGAGGGAAGGAATCGTGAGAGGTCAGGTTTTCCTCAGAGCTTTCAAATGGACTAAGAATTCCATTTTCTTCCCTGAAGAAAGGTCAGAGGGAGTCTGCAGAAATCCTGGCCCAAACCAAAATCCAAGTCCTCATTCTCTCTCCTCCTCTCTCTCAGTCCTAAGTAACCACTAATCTACTTTTTGTCTCTGTAGATTATTCTGGACTTTCATATGAATGGAATCTTATAATATGTGAACTTACTATGACTAGTGTCTTTCATTTAGCATAATGCTTTCAAGGTTCATCCAAGTTGTAGCATGTATCAGTATTTCATTCCTTTCTGTGGCTGAATAATATTCCATTGTATGACCTAGATCACATTTTGTTTACCCATTCATCTGTTAATGGACATTTGGGCTGTTTCCACCTTTTGACTATTATAAATATGCTGCTATGAACTTTCATGTACAAGTTTTTGTTTGAATACCTGTTTTATGGTTTTCAGACTATGAGATTTACACTTCACCAATTAAATTTATTCCTAAACATTTTACGCTTTTTGATGCTATTGTGAATGGAACTATTTTCTTAATTTCATTTTTGGATTCTTCATTGCAAGTTTATAAATATACACTTGATTTTTATCTATTGATCTTGTATCCAAAACCTTTTTTTTACCCCAGGGGCAGGGGAGGGGCAGAGGAAGACAGAAAGAGTGAATTATTTTTTTTTAATTTTTTAATGTTTATTTATTATTGAGAGACAGAGCATGAGTGGGGGAGGGGCAGAGAGAGAGGGAGACATAGAATCTGAAGCAGGCTCCAGGCTCTGAGCAGTCAGCACAGAGTCCCACGTGGGGCTTGAACTCACAAACTGCGAGATCATGACCCAGCTGAAGGCGGATGCTTAACCGACTGAGCCACCCAGTCGCCCCTAAGGTAAAGAGAGAATCTTAAACAGGCTCAGCAACCAGCACAGAGCCTGACCCTCAATCTCGAAACTGTGATATCATGACCTGAGCCGAAATCAGGAGTTGAATGCTTAACCAGCTGAGCCACCCAGGCGTCCTTTGTATCCTAAAACTTTTCTAAGCTCCTTTATTAGTTCTCATGGTTTTTCTGTATATGGATTCCTTAAGATTTTCTATATTTAAAAAATCATGTCATGTGTAAATAGAGTTTTATTTCTTTCCCAATATAGATGCTTTTTTTCTTTTTTCTTGTCTAACTGCCCTGTAAAATCTCTACAATATTGAATAGAAGTGGCAAAAGCAGCCATTCTTTTTCTTATTCCTGATCTTAGGGGGAAAACATTCAGATACTCACTACTAAGTATGGAATTTTTGTAGGTGCCCTATATCAAGTCAAGGAAATTCCCTTTAATTCCTAGTTTATAGAGTATTTTTATAATGAAAAGGTACTGGCTTTTGTCAAATGTTTTTTCTGTATCTATTAAAATGACCCTGTAGTTTTTGGGTTTTATTCTATTTATATAATGTATCACATTAATTGATTTTTGGATGTTCAGACAACGCTGGGATATATTCCACTTGGTCATATTGTATAAGTGCATTTATAGGTTGCTGGATTTGGTTTGCAAGTATTTTGTTGAGGATTTTTAAACTCATTCTTATGAGATATGCTTTGCCTAGTTTTGGTATCTGGGTAGTACTGGCCTCATCAAATAAGTTGGGGGATTGGCCGTATTCTTTAATTGCAGCAGAGAAGGCACTGGGGAACTCAGAACGGATAGTAGGAGTCCTCCTGAACCAGGTTACATTCTGAACAACAAAGAAAACCTGGTTGTTCAGAGGAACCATATTTTAAAGAAATTGTCTTCTACTGCAGTAACAGAGGAGGGAACTCTTGAGCAGAAGAACCTAAAAGCTACCTTTTCAGGGGAAAGCACCAGTGAATATTTAGATATTATTTAGATAATATTTAGAGAAGTATTACCTAACATTCTACTATGAGTAAAAAAATATTTGATGATACAATCACAGCTCTGAGGCAAGACTACATGCACAAATGTTACAATGATCTCAGGAATGGGGAAGAAATGATGAATAGACTATACACAAGAGTTAGTAGAATTCAAGTATGAAAGAGAACACAGGCAAAACCACTTTAGGAACAAAGAATAAACTACAAGAAGCACAAGGTATGACAAATATAGAAAGTGTAGCATGGACAAAGAATACAGAAATTAGTGAATGGAACAAAATGAAACAAAGAAAGAGATAACAATTATTGGAAGAAAACAATGAAAGTCAGAGACAATCCAACCTGTAACTAAGCAGATCCCTACAGATGAAATCCAAATCAAGGAAGAGAACAAATATTAAAAACTACATTTTTAACATTAAAAAATAATTTCCTGAAACAAAGCATGAATATACATAATGAAAAGACACCCCATATGCAGAGAGAAAGGACTCAAAATGTTCATTTTGAGTCTTAATAAAATTTCTTAATAAACATTTCTTAATAAAATTATTAGGCTAAAACCCATGGGAAATCAAGATAAAAATATCAAGTTACCCATGAGAAAAAGGAAATTCAGTTGTCATTAGACTTCTCCACTAAATTCAGTTCCCCAAATAGTGAGGTTAGTCTCTCCAGTATACTTGTGGGAAAATAAATGATAGAATCAAAGAATTAAAAAAAATTTTTTTTAATGTATATTTATTTTTGAGAGAGGCAGAGTGCAAGTCGGGAGTGGCAGAGAGAGAGAGAGAGAGAGAGAGAGGGAGAGAGGGAGAGGGGGAGGGAGAGGGGGAGGGAGAGGGGGAGAGAGAGAGAGAGAGAGAGAGAGAATCCGAAGCAGGCTCCAGGCTCCAAGCTCTCAGCACAGAGCCCACAGGGGGCCAGAACCCAGGAGTTGCGTGATCATGGAGCTGTGAGATCATGACCCAAGGCAAAAAAACGGACGTTTAACCAACTGAGCCACCCAGGTGCCTCCAGAGTCACCCAGGGGCCCCCAGAGTCAAAGATTTTATATGCAGCCAAGCTGTCCTTCAAGTATAAAGGATATAAAAAGTTTTATGCTGCACGAACTTAGGGAATATTGTTCCCAGGAGTGCTTTCTAAATTACTGGAGGACATATTCGGCGTTACTGCCGAACACATTTAAAAGCAAATCTAAATTAAAAAATAAGATGGAGATTATGGTACCAGTATGCTGAATGGTCCCCAAAGGTTATCTACTACTTGGTATTAACACTGTGTAGTTGCCTCCTGCATTGAATAGAGCAGATTTATGTACCAAGAAGATATTGTGGGAACAATGGAGGAGGATAGGTCAAAAAGGACATTATGGCTTCTACCGTACATACTCTTGCTGTCTTTCTGCTCTGGGGAAAGCTGTATGACATGTCACAAGGACACTATAGCAGCCTTACAGAGGTCCACATGGAGAGGAACTGAGGTCTTTTGCCAATAGCCAAGTGAGGGAATCATCTTAGAAAGTGATCCTCCAGCCTCAGTCATGCTTTCAGATGACTGTGGCCTGGCCAAGAGTTTGGCTGCAACTTTGTGAGACACTAAGCCAGAGACTCCACGCTAAGCCACTTCGAAGTTCCTGATCTGCAAAAATGGTGTTAAGATAATACAGTTTTATTGATTTTTAGGGTAGTATGTTTTACAGCAATAACTAATATAGGGATAAAGCTTACAAAATGGAAAAGAGACAAGTTCACTGATTGCCTCATTTATAATAACTGAGAGAGAAAGGATTTCATTTAAAGCAGCCAAGTCATTAGTAGAAATACAGAAATATTTAAGAATAAAAACATGAAGTCAGAGAGAGTAAAACGTCAACTACATTTCAACTTACAAGCAAAAATTAGGAAATTAAAAGTTAGATTTAAAATGACAGTTTTTGGGGCACCTGGGTGGCTCAGTCGGTTGAGCGTCTGACTTCGGCTCAGGCCATGATCTTATTGCTCATGGGTTCAAACCCCACGTCGGACTCTGTGCTGACAGCTCAGAGCCTAGAGCCTGCTTTAGATTCTGTCTCCCTCTCTCTCTGCCTCTCACCCACTCATGCTCTCTCTTTCCTTCAAAAACAAATAAATAAACATTAAAAAAAAATTTTTTTTAATAACAGCTTTTACAATAGCAACAAAATTTTCAAATACTTATAAATTTAACAAAATAAGTACAAGGCCTCTGCATCAATTACTACAAACAATAGAGTGAAATTGCAGAACATCTAAATGAATGGAGGAATTTATCACATTTATGAGATGAAAGGCTGATTATTTTCAAGATGTCAGTTTATCTGCAATATAATGGTATAAAAAGGTTAAAAGTAAAAGGATGGCAAAAGATATACCATGGAAATCATAATCAAAAGGATGCTAGAGTGGTTACATTAATACGAGACAAGGTAGATTTCAGAGCAGAGATTATCAGGGAGGAAAGATAGACTTTTCAACAAATGATGCCAAGTCAATTGAATATCTATAAGGGGGAAATAAATTGATCTTTACCTTACAACATACACAAAAATCAATTCTAGAAGGTTTGTACACCTAAATGTGAAAGATATTAATATAGAAGATACAAATATCTTCATGCCTCTGGGATAGGCAAAGATTTCTTTTTTTTTTAATGTGCATTTTATTTTTGAGAGAGAGAGAGAGTGCCCATGAGCAGGGGAGGGCAGAGACATAAAGAGACACAGAGTCTGAAGCAGGTTCCAGGCTCTGAGCTGTCAGCACAGAGCATGACGCAGGGCTCAAACTCACAAACTGTGAGATCCTGACCTGAGCCGAAGTCAGACACTTAACCGACTGAGCCACCCAGGTGCCCCAGGAAAGATTTCTTAAATAGGGTACAGAGAGTACAAACCACAAAGGGAAAGATAATAAATAAAACTACAATTTACTTCTTGATTTGTATTTATTTATTTTTTAAATAAAACTACATTTTAAAAAGCAATTTCTGTTCATCAGAAAAGAACTAGTGAAAATCAAACCATGGATTAGAGGATATTTGCAATACAATGGCTGACAAAGGATTCACATTCAAGCTAAATAAAGAACTTGCTCGAATCAACAATAAAAGGACAGACAAGCTCCCCCAAATTTGAACAGCTCCCCAAAAGGAAAGGCAAAGGACATGAACAAGCATTCCCCAAGATATCCAAATGGTCCATGGACATTAAAACAAAAGCATTCAACTTCATTAGTCTAATAAAACCGCACTGCAATGCCAGTATATAGCCACCATACTGACAAAAATTTTATAGTCTGACAATACTATGTGTTAATGAGAAAGGGGAGCAGTTGGAACTTGCACACGCTGTTGATGAGTTCAGTTATTTTGGAAAACTGAGATTATCTGCTTAAACAGATTCGCTTACACTATGACCCAGCAATTTTTCTCCTAGAAATAGACTCAAAAGAATGGATACATATGAACCCAAAATGACAAGTGTAAGCATGCTCCTAGCATCATTATTCATGAAACAAAACATATGTGCATCAATACTATGACAATTATTGAACAGACAAATACAGTTGATGTATTCATGCACTGGAACATGCACCTAGCAAGGTGAACACACAATATGGATGAATCTCACAGACAAAATGTTGAACAAAGGAAGCCAACAAAAAAGGTTACATACTGTATGATTCTACATATATGTAAGTTAAAAAACAGATAATATATGGTGGTTACTTTGGGGAGCTCCTGACTGAACAGAAGCACAAGCGAGATTTCTGGGGTGCAGGTAATGTTTTACTTCTTCATCTGAGCTTTTATTTTATGGGTGTTCCCTTTGTGGTAATTCACTTAAGCTGTACAGTTTTGATTGTATTATCATGTATACACTTGACTATATATGATAAACTCGAATAAAAAGTTCATTTTACAGGGGCACCTGGGTGGCTCAGTCAGTTAAGCATCCAGCTTCCGCTCAGGTCATGATCTCGCAGTTTGTGAGTTTGAGTCCTGCATTGGGCTCTGTGCTGACAGCTCAGAGCCTAGAGCCTGCTTCAGATTCTCCCTCTCTCTCTGCCCTCCCGTGCTCATGTGCACTCTCAAAAATAAATAAACATTAAAAAAAATTTTTTTCAAGTTCATTGTACAAATTATGGAGAAATATAGAAAAGGCAAATGCAAATAAAAAATAATAAGCAGGGGCCATGATCTTGGGCATTCTAAAATACGAAAGCCTAAAATTCATGATAAAAATAAATATGAATATCTCATATATCAACTCACAGAAGCAACTTAAAGCAGAAGTTACAGGTTATATAAGATAAAATTTCATTCATAGAGTATTTTAATACATTTTAATCAATCAAAGACAAATAAAGTGGAAAACAAGTAAGTAACTGCAGACTGGCCATATATTAGATCATAAAGAAAAGTTCATTAAATTTCAAAGTTAAAAAATAGCACAATGCAAGGGCGCCTGGGTGGCTCAGTTGGTTAAGCATCTAGTTCTTGATTTCAGTTCAGGTCATGATCTCACAATGGTGAGATTCAGCCCACATCGGGCTTCAAGCTGAGTGTGGGGCCTGCTTAGGATTCTCTCCCTCTTTTTCTGCCCCTCTCCTGCTCACTTGCTCTCTCCTTCAAAATAAATATTTTTTAAAAACTTAAAAGAAATCACAATGCAGCAAAACTGGAAATTACATGTGAAGAGAGGGCCTATGTGCTTTACCTGAATTCCTCAACTTTATCAATAGGGACTGAGTTCCCTTCATGTAATAGGGCTCAAGACTCCTCCACAGCACTAAAGGCTAAGACGCTATACCATTATATGAGTTTTCTGAGTAACAAATTATCATAAACATAGTGGCTTAAAACAATACAAATTTATTATCTTACAGTTAGTTGGGCAGTTAGGTACAAGTCAGACATGGTTCTCACCGGGCTAAAATTAAGGTGTCAGCAGGGCTGTGTTCCTTTCTGGAGGCTCTAAGGGAGAATTATTTATTTCCTTATGTTTTCCAGATTCTAGAGGCCACTGGCATTGGCTCCCTGCCTTTAGTCAGCAATTTCGCATATCTCTGACCATTCTTCTTTTATCATATCTCCCTCTGATCCGAAAGGTTTACTGACTTTAAGAATCCATTTGATTAGATTAGGCCTAATTGGATAACTTAGGACAACTCCCTCATTTCAAGGTTCTTAACTTAGTTTCGTTGCTTTGTAAAGCAAAATATTCACAGGTTCCAGGGATTATACCCTATGCAGGGGCATTACTCTGCCTACCCCAACCATCTGTAAAGCTTCTATCCTTGGCTCCCCTCTTTCTGAGGGATACTCAAAAATCCACCTCTTTCTACCCCATCACTTCCTGTCCAACAGTCTTGAATCCAAGCAGAATAAGCACCAATATCCCCTGTGTCCATGTTGTCCCTGTGTCCATCATAAGAAGCCCTAGATTCCCTGATAATCTCTCTTTTCAGACAGTGCACTCCCCACTGGCTGAATGTCCCCTCTTCTCATCCCTCTCTAACTCTTGACACTTTCTAGTAGCTCTCTGGAATTCATAATTCATTAATAACAAACTCCTCTTTTATCTCCAACCACTTTGAATATTCCCTTCACCTTTGGGTCTAAGGGAAACCTGGCTCTCCCCAGAGGACTCTGAAGGCTTTCAACATCCCCTTCCCCCCCCCCCACCCCCCCAGACTCTTGCCACTGGGTATGAAAGCAGGGCAGGTATCCTCCTTGCTTTTATTACTTTCAGACCTTTCTCCCTCCTCCAGAAAATCTCCAAGTTGGAATTTCATGCCTTGCATTACATGTAACTCACCACATCTCAGGATATTTCCCCTTGTTTTTTGAAAACGTGAGCTCATGGCTCATTCTCTGCAACACTACACTACCCTGCTTTATTCTTGGGCTTGGCTCACTCATTCTTACTTGCCCTTAAAACTTTTTCCCTCCCTCGTGGCTCATTACCACCAGCATACTGAGGCGTTATTTCCCGGCCTCTGCCCCCATCAGCTGCTGCTCCATTTCTCTGCTCATATTTACAGAGAAACTCTTGGAATGTGTTCTCTACACTGTCTCCTATTACTTTCCCCTCATTCTACACTACCCTACCCAATCCACCTAACGGCCACCACAGAAACTGCTCTCCACACATTTACGAATGACTGTTACTAAACACAATAGTCTGTTTCTGGCTCCACCGCTGCTGTTACTACACTTACACACATGGTCACGCACAGAGTGATGTAGTCACAATCATATACATGCACAGTCACACCTAAATATGTGTGTAAATACGTATTTAGTAAATACGTCATTACTATCACGTACAGCTCCCGTCACCATCGTGCCCATGCAAACGCAAACACACACACACACACACACACACACACACACACACACCCCACCCCTACCGCTCCTGAGCGATTACCCATATCCCGATCTCGTACCAATTTCACACAGGCACCCACAGATCCCATCGAGATCGCTGGCGCGGAAGCTGACACACACAAATACAGCTCCCTACCGTCTGCCTTCCCAACCCCCCTTGCTTGCTAGCAAGGCCTGAGACTCCGAAAATATTAAGCCCTCACTGCACTCCCCAGGGTCATTCCGCTTCCGGATCTTAGACTTACCTGACCCTGCGGTCCCTTCAAAAATGTTCCGTAGGGACTCGGGCGCAAGCCTTCCTATGGTCCTGAAAGGGCCAGTGTGCGGACAGGAAGCTGCTTCGGCTATGATGGACATTGGAAAATGCAGTCAGAGCATGGACAGCCTTTCAGAGATCTCACGATCTCAATTCACAGGCCTTGGCCCCGGGCCCACATCCTTTCCCTGGGCAAAAACCATCGCCTTCACAGTTGTTTACATCAGTGGCCAGGAGCTTCTATTAGTTCCAGGCCGCGTTTAGAATGCAAGACTCAACCCAGGCCTCCACGCTGCTTCCCCACAAATGGATGCTCCGGTCTGGAAACCTGGACAATAAACCAACGCGACCTTTCACCGGAAGTAGCTTTGGACGCGATGGCCCCTGGGAAACGTAGTTCAGCGCTCAGAGGAAGGATGTAATTCTTTGCAGGTTGAGTTCTTTATCTGGGCATCTGATAGATATGGTGTGACAGAATGGTCCGGTGACCAGCGAGTCCTTACTATCTCCGTCTGAGCATTGGCCAGGTGTGGTGGATATCTCTTATCCCACAAGGCTCGACCTGGGGGTAGGATGAAGGGGCCCGGCCCCAGGAGGGTCCCCTATCTGCGAAGTCATGGGAGCTGCTGCTTTAATGAGGTGTAGTATCCCTTACATCCTCAAATACCTTATTCCCATCCTCCAGTTACCCTTAGAGAGTTTGGTTTAAATTAATATTCAAGCTTACATTAGTATTTTGTAAATGTTGTTCATGTCTTAGCCTTTTTTTTCCTGAAGTTAATACTTGCTGCCTTTTAAAATTTGCTTCCCTTTCTCTGTGCTCATTATGTAGATGGACAGTATGTCTAAACTTTCTGATGGAGTGACTTTTTTCAGTACTTTCAAATTCAACCTTTAAAAATAATTGCCTTTAAAATATTTTTATTGTGAAATAGGAAAGACCTGAAGACAAGTGCATAGAATGTGTATGTTCAGTGTAACTCCATAGTAATGAAGAGTATATTTGGTATCTCAAGAAGAAACAGCCTATGCATATAATATTTCTGATCACCAGTCTCCAGCTGATCACTAACTATCCTGCCTGACTGGTGGGGTAATAATATTGTGAAGGCTGCTTTTGGGCAATTAACTTTAACAATGGAAACCTGAGTAAGGTAGAAGGGCCCGTAGTAACCCCCTGGCAGAATATAAACATGCTCTTTAGGTGACCCACCTCAAAATATCCATAAGCCCCAGTTGACCAATGGGTTACTTACACCAGGACACAGGGACCATAAAAGGAAAATTAAGGGGTGGGAAGCTGTAGTCAGTTACCACACCTCCTCACTTTCCCTCTTTAATTAACTACAGCTTCCCACCCCTGCCGCACTGCAGACAGTCTCTGCTTTGCCTTTGTGCCCACTGCTTTCTTGCGGTATATTCGATAAACTTCTATCTCCTTTGTTTTGCCTTGGATGAATTCTTTCACCATCCCCATTGTCAGCTTCTACCAGATCTTGTCACCAACATTTGGTGGCTCCCATCGAATCAGGGGACCCCACAAATATCTTGGCTTGTCAGTTATCTATCTTTAAAATTTACATAAGCACATATGATATTGTATGAATTTATCTTGCTTAGTTCTTAAAATCCTAACTGAATTAACTCAAAACTCTACACTAAAGACTTTGCAGAAGAAAATGTATGCCCACTCAGGATGAAAATTATTTTCCTCGTTACTGTTGTGTCATGGGACCCCAAGATCAACACTCTGTCCAAGGTTGAATGATTCACTAGAGGAACTCACAGTGAAACAATACAAAGGGAAATTAGCAGAGAAAAGGTGCATGGAACAAAGTCCAGGAAAAACCAGCACATGTTTCCAAGGATCCTTTCCAAGTGAAATCAAAGAGGACATTAATTTCCCCTGCAACAAGTTTTGACAACACATGTGAAATGTTGCCAACCAGGGAAGTTCACTAGAGACTCAGTACCTAGAGTTTTTATTGTGTGCTGGTCACATAGGGAGCCTCTGCCAGGCACATACCAGAATTTCAGAAGGAAAGCAGATATTTAACAAATTATATGATTTACACAAACAGGCATAGTGAGCCATTTTTGTCAAATAGGATAGTGTGAATCCCCTCTGGAAATCTAAGTTCTAGGTGCAAGCCAAGGGCCAACTGTGCAAGCAGACATTTCCAGGGATAAGAATTCTCAGGTCTGCTATGCTAAGACTTTTCTGCACACCAGTGTCCTACGCAAAATGTCTGGCTTTCAACAACAACAAAAATTAAAAGGCATATGAAAATACAAGGAAAAAAAAAAATCAAGATGTTCCCAAGAGATTAAAAAAAAAATCCTAACTAGACTCAGGTATCCTTAGCTTGTTGCCGTGTAACTTCAATCTATACTCTGTCTTCACATGGCCTTCTCTTGTATGTCTTTTCATCTTCTATTATAAAGACACTTGTCATTGGATTTAGGTCACACCCAGATTATCTAGAATGAACGCACCTAGAGATTCTTAATTATGCCTGAAAAGAAAACTACTTTTACTAAGTAAGGTCACATTCACATGTCTCGGGGTTAGGATATGGACATATCTCTGGGGGCCACAATTTAACCCACTGCAATCTGTTACTATGTTTATTCTTACCCTAATAGATTTCCTTAGAATTCTCATCCTCCCACTATTATTTTTTTTTAAATTTATTTTTGAGAGAGAGCGCGCACGTGCACATACGTGTGAGTGGGGAAGGCAGAGACAGAGGGAGACAGAGCATCTGAAGCTGGCTCTGCACCGACAGCAGAGAGCCCGATGTTGGGGCTCGCACTCATGAACCATGAGATCATGACCCGAGCCGATATCAGGAGTCAGAGGTTTAACAGACTGAGCCACCCAGGCACCCGTCATCCTCTTACCGTTATAAATGACATCTAGATACTGACAACAAATAAATGTTTCTCTTTAACATGGACTGTCTCAGTGGTTTAGGAGAGCAAAGACAAAATTCTTCATCTATCCCTTAAAATTTGCTCATTCCATAGTTTTATTTCAGTAAATAACAATTCTGGTTTTCAGTTACTCAAGCTGAAATACTCGCATGAGCCTAGGTTCTTATCTTTCATTTCCAACATCAAATCTGTTACCTGATTCTTTCAGCTCTATCTTCAAAATATATCTGGAATCCAACTCCTCTCATGACTACCAGTGCAATCACCCGAGACCAAGTTACCATCATCTCTTACCTGGATTATTCCAACAGCTCATTAGCTAGTTTCCCTGCTTCCTTTTTTTTTTTTTTTTTTTTTTTTGGTCCCCCTACACTGTATTCTCTAATCAGCACCCTGGTCTCTCTCTCTGTTTTTAAAGTTTTAGTTATTTAAGTAATCTCTATACCCCATGTGGGGCTTGAACTCACTACCCCAAGATCAAGAGTTGCACAGTTTTCTGACTGAGTCAGCCATGCACCGAGTGATCTCTTTTATTTTATTTTTATTTTTTAAGCTTATCAATTTATTTTGAGAGAGAGCTCAGGAGGGGCAGAGAGAGAAGGAAAGAGAGAGAATCCCAAGCAGGCTGCTCATTGTCAGTGAAGAGCCTGATGCGAGACTTGAACTCATGAACCGTGAGATCATCACCTGAGCCAAAATTAAGAGTCAGACACTTAATGACTGAGCCACCCTGGTACCCCCACCCCCACCCGCAAGTGATCTCTTTTAAATGCAAGTCAGATCATGTCACTCCTCTGTGCAGAACCAACATTGCCTTCACATCTCACTGAGAAAAATAAGCAAAGTTCTTACAATGCTCTCTAAGACCTTCCATAATTGGTCCCCTCATTAGCTCCTTCTTCTCATCTACTATTCTTCACTTTGTCACTGTGACCAACTTGCTGCTTTTGAATATACCAGGCTTGTAGCCAACCTATGGCATTTCTATTTTGGTGTTTTCTCTGTTTATAATTCGCTTTGTCTAAATACCTTTAAATGCCACTGCTGCTTCTTTTTGGTTTTGCTCAAATATTTTCTTTTTAGGCTTCTCCTAACTATTCTATTTAAAAGGACAATTCCCAGGGTTCCTGGCTGGCTCAGTCAGAAGAGCACACAACTCTTGATCTTGGGGTTGTGAGTTTGAGCCCCGCATTGGGTGTAGAGATTACCTAAATAAATAAAACTTAAAAAAAAACAACAACACAGGGGCACCTGGGTGGCTCAGTTGGTTAGGCGACCAGCTTTGGCTCAAGTCATGATCTCACAGTTTGGGAGTTTGAGCCCTGCGTTGGGCTCTGTGCTCACAGCTCGGAGCCTGGAGCCTACTTCAGATTCTGTGTCTCTCTGTCTCTCTCCCTCTCCCCTGCTCATGCTCTATGTCTCTGTGTCTCTCAATAATAAATAAACGTTAAAAAAAAAATTTAAAAAAAACATAAAATGCAATTCCCTTGGCACTTGCTATCCCATTTCCAAGCTTTATTTTTCTCTTTAGAGCTTACTCTTATCTGGAATACTATATATTTCTTTTTTTTTTTTTTTTTTTAACGTTTATTTGTGTGAGAGAGAGAGAGAGAGAGGGAGTGAAGGTGAGCGGGGGACGGGGAGGGGCAGAGAGAGAGAGACACAGAATCGGAAACAGGCTCCAAGCCATCAGCCCAGAGCCTGACGCGGGACTCGAACTCACGGACCGCGAGATCGTGACCTGGCTGAAGTCGAACGCTTAACCGACTGCGCCACCCAGGCGCCCCTGGAATACTATATATTTCATTTGCATGTTCATTGACCACTTTCCCTGACTAGAATATAAACTCCTTGAGGAAAGGAAATTTTGGCCATTTTTTTTCACTGATGCTTTCCTAGAATATAACCTGGCACATATAAAGGCTCAATAGGTCAATTGAGCTGTTAAATCAAAAATACAGTGTTTGACAAGAACAGGAAACATGAACTTTCATAAGTTTTTTGGTGGGAATGGAAAGTGATTCATCTTATGTGGATTGCAAATATTTATACAATGCCTCTGACCCAGCACTTCTTAGAGGAATTTATTACAAAGATGCCTGCACATCTGTGCAAAGCTGAATATATAAAGATATTCATTCTAGAATTGTAGAAACCTGAAAACATCCTAAAAATTCACGAATATGGTATGAAAGTATGACATTTCCCCCACCACAAAATACTATGCCACCGTAAGAACAAGGAATATGTATTAATATGGGATGTCTCCTAAGAAATAATAGTAAAAAATAAGATGCTTTATATTAAAATTTGTGAAAAATAAAGATAAGGGGCCTTATATACATAGATATGTTGGTATAGTCATAGAATTACTCAAAGTAGTTTACATAAGAAACTAGCCACAGTAGATACATGTAGAGAAGAGAAATAGTGAAAGGGAGACTTCTTTTTTTTTCACTATAACCTTGTTTACATTTTTAAGATCAATGAGATGATTCCTTTAAAAACAACTGTGAAATGGGGCACCTGGGTTGCTCAGTCGCTTAGGAGTCTGACTTCAGCTCAGGTCATAATCTCATGGTTTGTGGGTTCAAGCCCCATGTGGGGCTCCGTGATGATAGCTCAGAGCCTGGAGCCTGTTTCAGATTCTGTGTCTCCCTCTTTCTCAGCCCCTCCCCCTGCTCATGCTCACTCTCTCCCTTTTTCAAAAATAAAAAACATTAAAAAAATAAAAATAAAATAAAAACAATTGTGAAAAAAAAAAAAGTTGACAGAAAGGAGAGCCAGGAGGAAAGTTACTAAGTTCCTAAGCTAGTAACTTTGAGAGGTGATGAAGGTTGCTGAAATAGGACTGTGAAATGCAGATGTAAAATATAACCCTGAAGCTTTTAGCAATGGAAAGATAGAAAGCAGAATGTAATAAAAAGAAACTGCAGTGTGCAACAATAATAGTTTCGAAAGACTGCAGATTTATGAAGGGCTGAGTGCATATGTAGACTCTCAAAATGAACAGAATATGGTCCTCTAGGATTACTTAAATAAAAGAGGGCACTGATAGAGGAACAATGAGGACAGAAGGGTTCATGTCAACTGAAACTCAAGGAGAGTAAGGCCTATGAAGGAAATCCTGAAAAACATTTCAGGGCCGTCAGCTCTCTCACTGAACATCTGCGTTCTGCCTTATTCCACTCACTCTCTTGTACAAAACCTCCTTTACCTTTCCTCTATTCACCACCCATGGCCTCTCTTCTTGTTCCAACTTAAAGATTTCATTCAGTTTGGTGATATGATAGTCCATACATAGGAAAATGACCTAAGACTTTAATTCAAGTACCATCCCCAAACTCAGACTGAGCCTGGGCCTTTCAGGACGTTGCCATATAAAGAGGAATGAAAGAAGTAACATTTTACCTTAAAGGTTGAGCATATACAATGATATAGCAGAGGATTGAGAATATCTGAAGCTTGCATCTCAAAGCTGAATCTACTATGCCGTGTAAAGGTTCTAAGTATTTCAGAAATGGAAAAGAGACAGCACTTTACTTTCAGAAATTGAATTATACAGAGAGCTATCCACGCCTAATATGGCTGTGTTGCTCTAGTTCTCCAGCATCACATTGCTGTACAGATTCCTCTGAACATCAATTATTTTTTTTATGTTTATTGATTTATTTTGAGAGAGAGATAAAGGCAGAGAGAGAATCCCAAGCAGGTTCCATGCTGTCAGCATAGAGCAAGACACAGGGCTTGATCTCATGAACCATGAGATCATGACCTGAGCTGAAATCAAGAGTCACACGCTTAACCCACTGAGCCACCTAGGCGCCCCCATCTGAACATCTTTAAGTTGTGGCTGATGCTCCTGTTTGAATTGAACAGTCACGTCTCTGAGTGTTTACTCTACCAATGACTCCCAAAGAACAGAGAAGAGTAAATGTCTGGGGGCAAGATTGTGGACAAAACAGGTACCCCTATAGCAAAATGTACCTTGTTTAAAATGTCATACTGATTTGTTATTCTGTTCCAGAACAAATGTTTGGAATCTTAAGTGTTTATATAAGAATGCTGCAAGTTATTTATTATATAAATTATGTAGCTTTTCCCTCTTAAAATTGAAACTCCAGGAAGACATGCCCTTATTATTAGTTTGAACAGGAAATGAGGCTTGCAGGATTCAGATTCCTCCACCATCTCAGCCACCCATGCTGAGATGACCCACATTTAGGTGATAACACAAATACTCATACACTTACCCACAGATCCACACACAATCTTGCCCCACCACATGCACACAATTATTCCAACCACACACGCCCATGATATGACCCTCTAGCCTCACGAAGTCACACATAGTCTTGATCCCACCATTCTGTTCACACTCACCAATTTTACTCACATGCAGTTTCTCTTACACTCAACTATCCTCCTCCAACCAGTCACACATGTAATCTCACCGCTGTCTCACACTTTCTTTGCCTACCTTCAAATATATAACTGGGCTTGAAGATTTCTCCCTTTCAAACTCCCCAGGCTGGTTTGGTCACAGATGCTCCCGTCCACATTCGGTTCGTTCTCCTGGCTCCCCGACAAGTTCCGAAGCAGTCTGCCTCAAGAACATCTTGGTACTCAGGGCAAAGCAGAATTCTGAGCACCATCAGGGCACTTAAGTGTGGCCAGCTTCTAGAGGAGGCAGCTTAGGCAGCTTGGCCTGGTCCATCTGGCCATTGGCGAAGGCCAGGACTGGGATTCCCAGGATGCCTGAGAAGGATGCCTGTAGGACCCAGTATGTTACAGGTGAACTACCAAAGCTGGAGAGGGCCGCTCTGAGGGCTGTGTCAACGAAAAATTGCACCAGACAAGTTAAACAGGTAAGGAAGACTTTATGAAAGATTGTTGCAATAGAGAGAGAGAGATTGAACTCAAGTCAGTATATAACATAGCAGGGATTTATATCCAATGCACCGCGTGAGGGAGTCAGTGGATAAATGATTACTAAGAGGAGCGTGGTTAAGTATCAAGGGCAGGGGGATTCTTGCTGAACTAGGGTCTGCAGATCAAGGACCAGCCATGGTCAACAGGAATGCTCACAGGAGCCTGTCTACAGTTTGGTCGACGGAGTCCTTAGCTGACGCTCGCGGAAGCCCCCGGAGCGCGGCTCAGCGGGAAGGCCCAGTTTTGGCTAGGTCCGGGCTCCACGCCTCGGGGAAATTGGGATATATCCGGGCGACAGCTTTCCAGAAACCTGTCGCATTCTGTACTACATCTCCCAGAGGCCTCTAGGCTCAGTGCTCACTCCCGCGAGAACTGGACCTTCTCCTGAGCAGTGGGCGGGATCTTCTGGCGGGTTGGAGCAAACGGCCCCAGGGCGCTGCGCGAGCTCCTGCGTTCGACTTGTTCCAAGTAAAGTAGAGAGGTACTACCTGTACCGAAGGAGGCGTAGGTGAGGTGGCCCGGAGCCCGGGATTGGGCCGGCGTGTCTGGAACCTCTGGCCTGTGCAGGGTGTGTGGGGAGCCAACTGAGAGGGGGAGATTGTGAGGAGGGTGTGTGTCTGAATGTGACTGTGTGCCAATGTGAGCGTGTACGGAACTGTGAGGGCGGGGAAGGGGGGCTTGATTTGCGGTTATGATTGTTCATGTGTAATGAGGTAATTGTGTGACCGGGTGTTTGCGCGTGTAGCGTTCTTTGACCGCGTTTGTAAAACTGGGTGTCTTCTTGTGTGTGTGTGTGTGTGTGTGTGTGTGTGTGTGTGTGTGTGTGTGTGTTTATGACCATTTGCTGAACTGTGGGTATGGGATGCCTTAACTGTGAGATCGGTGATTGTGTTTACCCAAGGTGTGTGTATTTGTGATATTATTAGTGTAGGGTGCGTGTGAATTCGTTATTGTCACTGTGTCCCCATGAAGTGTGGCAGTCGGAATGTGAGAGTGTGGGGTGCCTATGACTGCGATTGTGACTGTGTCTATTCCTGCAGTGTGTATGCTCGTGTGACCATGTGCAGCCAGTTGTGTTTAGGTTTGGGGTGCCTGTGTCCTCGTGGCGTGAGTGAGTTTGTGGCAATATGTGTCCGTATAGCACTGTAGTTGTGGGGCGCCTTTGTGTGCCTTTGTGACTCCAGCGCTCTGTTCCCAGGAGACCTCTGTGAGCTCAGGGACAGATTCTGCCCAGAACTACAGTCACCCTGCTCTTGTCTTGATGCTGGTGTTGAACAGGCACCCTAGCCTTGCCTGACCTACATGTATAGGTGACGGGTGGTTGGTTGACCTGGACTCCCAGAAGAGCCTGGTGTTTCCTGACTTCTTTCTTTTTCCCCAGCTCTGCTTTGCTTGCACAGACGCTTCCAGAGTGGAGGAAAGAATGGCTGTTGAAAATCCACAAGGCTCCTGCAAGGTAGTTTGTTGTGTTGTTTCCCCTTTTTCCCTGGAATCCCCTTTTCTTTGTCAGGACTTGACTTGCTTTCCTCCTCTTGAAAATTCTTGTCCATCAGGTGACTTGACCCCTGGAATTTCCCCTTTGATAAAATGTGAGTGACTGCACACCCTAACCCCTCACACACCTGATTTTCTCTTACTAAGTTGTCAAATGGTTTAATTTTCCTTTATGCTGTCATAAAAAAAAAAATACTGTTTCCTCCTACTTGTAAAAGTAAAATATGATTATTTTAAACAATTTCAGAAGTACATCTTTTGAAGAAAATGTCCATTCCCGGTTAAAAATCAATGCTTACTTTTTTGTATTTTCTCCCCACTGTGTTTTATGTACATATATAAAATGTGATTTTTAAAAATTGAATTCATTCAGCATTTACCATTATGGCCTACATTTTTTACATAAAATTAAATTTAAGTTTTTTCCCACATGATTTAATATTTGAAACATTTTTAGAAGTGCGTATTTTTTTTGAATGCCTCTGGCTTATTTTTTTGCTCTTAAATTAGATACAGAAATAGCATATCCTACTTATTTGTATTGTTTAATATATAATTGTAAAGACTCATGTAAGGAGTACCTAAGAAATAAAATACAACTATCTCTAAAGAAACCTCTGATGTACCCCTCCACAATCACAAATAACTGTGCTCCTCTGGTGATAACCACTGTGATGTTTTCTTTGCCTTACATTAGAATTTTAGTACCTATGTATGCATTCCAAAATCATATAGGTTTAGTTTATGTCTGTTTTCTCTCTTTGTATAAGTAGACATTCTTTTGTGTTTTTTTTAATAAAAAAATGTGAGCTTCATTCATGTTTCCTGTAACTACAGTTAATTTTTTCCATTTTTTCCATTGCTATATATATATATATATATATATATATATGTATATATATATATATATATATTATCTTGTATGATAGCATCACAATTTACTATTTATCCTTTCTGTTTTTCATGGATATTTGACTTCCAGTTTTTGGTCATAACAAGCATTGTGACCACTAGTATTTTGTGCACATATTTTGGTACACATGTGCTTGCATTTCTTTAGCATATATACTAAAATTGTGATTAAGTTGCTGAGGGATAGAAATTGTACATCTTCAGTTTTACTAGACAACGTCAAACTGTTCTCTAAAGATACTGTGCAAGTGTTTTACTTGTATCAGCAGTTCACAAAGGTTCCTTTTGCTCTACATCCATGCCAGCCCTTGGCATCATCATACTTTTAAATTTTTGACAGTTTGGTGGTTGTCTAATGTTATCACATTTAATTGATAGTTCTTTATTATCAATGAAATGTAACACCAATTCTTGCCCACCTGGGCGTCCTTTTTTGTAAAATGCTTGTTCAAATGTTTTGCCAAATTTTAATTGGGTGGTTTTTCTCTGATTATAGCAATTGATATATGTGTGTGTGTGTGTGTGTGTGTGTGTGTGTGTGTGTGTGTGTGTGTATCTTTTGTATAATAGTGACTAAATATTTTCTTCTGCTCTGACTTAGTTTTTCATTCTGGTGCCTTTTGATGAATATAGAGGTTCTGGTGCCTTTTGATGAATATAGAGGTTCTGGATTTAAATGTAAGGAATCTTGGGGCACCTGGGTGGCTCAGTCGGTTAAGCGTCCGACTTCAGCTCAAGTCAGGATCTCGCGGTCTGTGAGTTTGAGCCCCGCGTCGGGCTCTGGGCTGACAGCTCAGAGCCTGGAGCCTGTTTCAGATTCTGTGTCTCCCTCTCTCTCTGCCCCTCCCCCGTTCATGCTCTGTCTCTCTCTGTCCCAAAAATAAATAAACGTTAAAAAAAAATTTAAAAAAAATGTAAGGAATCTTTTTTCGTAGTTCTTGTTTAAGAAATTTTCTGCTATGTAGAGGTAATGAAGATTTTCTCATGTTCTCTTCTAAAAGCTTTCTAGCCGTTGGTTTAAACATGTAGGTCTTTACACTACCTGGAATTGATTCCTGTAGGTAGTGATTTAATTTCATTTTATCCCCCATGTGGGTATCCAATTGTTCCAGTATCATTTATTGAAAAGTTCATCTTTCTACACTGATTGACAATACCATTTTAGTAAAAAAAATCAAGTGACCACCTATGTCTACATGTATTTTGGGAGATTATATTCTGTTCCATTGCTCTATTTTTCTCTCCTTGCAGCAATATCATGCTATCTTATTCGCTGTAACTTTATAATATTTAGAGCAAGTCCTCTTTTGTTCCTCAAGAGTGTCTTGGCTGTTTGTGTTCTTATGCATTTCCGTATAAATTTTTGAAATACCTTGGTTGCACTCAGGCATCTTTTGTGATTTAGATTGAATTGCATTGTATCTATAATTGTATAAATAGTCATTTGGGGAATCTTGGGGTGACTGGATGGCTCAGTCGGTTAAATGTCCAACTCTTGATTTCGGCTCAGGTCATGATCTCATGGTTTGTGAGATTGCACCCCCCGTTCAGTTCTGTACTGACAGTGTGGAGCCTGGTTGAGATTCTCTCTCTCCCTCTCTCTGCCCTTTCCCCCACACGTACTCTCCCTCTCTCTTAAAATAAAGACATTTTAAGTTTTTTAATGTTTATTTTTGAGGGAGAGCGAGCGAGCAAGGGAGGGGCAGAGAGAGATGGAGACACAGAATCTGAAGCTGTCTCCAGGCTCTGAGTTGTCAGCACAGAGCCCAATGCAGGGCTCAAACCCATAACCCATGAGATCATGACTTGAGCCAAAGTTGGATGCTTAACTGACTGAGGCACCCAGGCACCCCAAGACATTTTTTAAAATCTTAAAAAAAAAAAAAAGAAATTTGGGGAATCTTCTAATAATACAAGCCTCTCAATTGACTTAGGTCTTCTTATTGTTTCTCAACAAGGTCTTGCTTATCTCCTGTAAATATTCCCAGGCAATTAGGAATCATATAATCCATTCTACAGTATTTCCTTTTTGCATTGAGTGCCAGGAATCTGAGCACTTCAAATAATGATCAATCCTAGTAATAATTTTAGCCTGGGTTTTTGATATTGAGTACCTATTACCTATGACCTTTGTATATTATTAAAACATTTTTTTTCTTTAATTCTTATTCTCCTCAAATACATTTTTGAAACTGGGGACATTGGGTCGTCTATGTGGCTCAGTCGGTTAAGCATCTGACTTTGGCTCAGGTCATGATTTCACGGTTCACCGGTTCGAGCCTTGGCGTTGGGCTCTGTGCTGACAGCTCAGACCCTGGAGCCTGCTTCAGATCCTGTAGATCCTGAAGGCTCCAGTTGCTTCAGATTCTGTGTCTGAAGCAGGCTCCACTTGCTTCAGATTCTGTGTCTCCCTGTCTGTCTATGTCCCTCCCCCACTCGTGCTCGCGCTCTCTCTGTCTCTTAAAAATAAATTAAAACATTAAAAAAAGAGAGAGAAAGGAAGTAGGGATATAAAAATTAGGAAGGGGGCGCCTGGCTGGCTCAGTCAGTGGAGTATGCAACTCTTGATCTCAGAGCTATGAGTTTGAGCCCACGTTGGGTGTGGAAATTACTTAAAAATAAAATCTTAAAAAAAGTAGGTATAGACTTAGATACAGACAGATGCTTACTGTCTAATATTTTTATTTTAATAACATTTTGGTCCAATCAATTCTGTTTTGTATGGTGCTTTTACTGTTCTCTTCATATTATGTTTTATAACTGCCCTTACCTCTTCCCACTACCCTCCACTATCCTTTGTCAGGTAGTTTCTGCCTCTGCATCTTTGCCATCTATTCTCACTAACTGTTTAGTTTAAATATTGGCTCCTTCAGGAAAAGAAAGAAACACCATATCTCAGATTATTTTACCTATGCTATTCTCTCAATAACACGGTGTAAAAAGTATGGGCTCTGGTATCAGATGTAGTTTCTGATGTCAGCTGCACCACCTGTGAGCTGTTTAACCTGCAAATGAGAGGCTCTCATTCTCACTCAGTGTTGAGAATGAAATCAGATATGTGTGGAACACTTGGTACACATCAGAAGTTCGGTAAATGTTAGCTCCCTTTCTCTATTTCTCATTCTTGGGAACTTTATATCAATTACAGTTTAAAGCCCTTAACTAAAGGCCTTTTGGTGGTTCCCAAAGGATCTTTTATTTTAAATTGAGGTATAATTGACATGTAACATATTAGTTTCAGATGTACAACATAGTGTATTGGTATTTGTATATATCTTGAAATGACCTCATAGTAAGTCTAGTTAATATCATCACTGTACATAATTTTTTCCTGTGATGAAGAGTTTTAAGATTTACGCTACTAGCAGCTTTTAAATATGCAATACAGTATTATTAACCGCCCATGACTTATTTCTTTTACGACTGGAAGTTTGCACCTCTTGAGCCCCTTTTTCCCATTTCACACCCCCCACCCCTAGTCTCTGGCAACTATCAACTATTTTCTGTGTCTACAAGCTTGGCCTTTATTCAGATTCCATATGTAAGTGAGGGGGTGCCTGGGTGGGTCAGTCAGTTAAGTGTCTGACTTTGACTCAGGTCATGATCTCCCGGTTCATGAGTTCAAGCCCCACATCAGGCTCTCTGCTGTCAGCATGGAGCCTGCTTCTGATCCTCTGTCCGTGCCCCCCTGCCCCTCCCCCACTCACACACTCTCAAAAATAAACAAACATTAAAAAAAATAAATTCCACATGTAAGGGAAAGTATATGGTATTTATTTTGTCTGACTTACTTCACTTAGGAAGATGACCTTGAGGTCCATCCATGTTGTCATAGATGGCAAGATTTCACTCATTTTTATGACCGAATAATAATATAAAATCTCTTTATTCATCCATCATGGGTCACTCAGATTGTAAACAATCTTGGCTATTGTAAACAATACTGCAGTGAACATGGTCTCATATGTCTTTCTGAATTAGTGTTTTCATTTTCTTTGGATACTCAGAAGTGGAATTGCTGGTTCATATGGGAATTCTGTTTTTAATTTTTTGAGTCCTTACTGTTTTCTATAGTGGCTACACCAATTTACATTCCTACCAATAGTGTATAAGTGTTCCTTCCCTTTTCTCCGTATCTTCCTCAATATGTTATTCCTTGTCTTTTTGATAATAGCCATGATAACAATTGTGAGATGATATCTCACTGTAGTTTTGATTTGCATTTCCCTGATGGTTAGTGATGTTGAGTATCATTTCATGTACCTGTTGGCCATCTGTATGTCTTCTTTGGAGAAATGTCTATTCCGATTCTCTTCCCATTTTTAAAATCAAATAGGTTCTTTGCTATTGAGTTATACTTTCTTTATATATTTTGGATATTATCATATACCCTTGTCAGATGTATGATTTGCAAATATTTTCTCCCCTTTTTATTCTCCCCTTTTTATTTCCTTTACTATTCAGAAGATTTTTTTTGTTTGTTTGATATAGTCCACTTTTTAAAAAATATTTAGAGAGAGAGAGAGTGTGTGTGTGTGTGTGTGCGCACTCTCATGCGCGAATGGGGGAGAGGCAGAGGCAGAGAGAATCCCAAGCAAGCTCCATGCTCATTGCAGAGCCTGACATGGGGTTTGACCCCACGAACTGTGAGATTATGACCTGAGCTGAAATCAAGAGTCAGACCCTTAACCTGAGGCACCCAGGTGCCCGTCCACTTGTTTATTTTTGCTTTTGTTGCCTTTGCTTATGGGGTTATATCCAAAAAATAACATCTAGGACCAATGTCAAGGAGCTAACAGCCTCTGTTTTCTTCTAGGAGTTTTATGGTTTCAGGTTTTACATTCCAGTAAAATAATTTTGAATTAATTTTTTATATGGTGTTAAGATAGTAATCTAGTTTCACTCTTTCCATGTGGCTGTCTAGTTTTTCCAACACCATTTATTAAAGAGACTGTCCTTTCCTTTTTGTATATATTTGGATCCTATGTTGTAAACTTATTGACCATAGTTTATTTTTGGGTTTCTGGTACATAGGTTTATTTCTGGGTCTCTATTCTGTTCCATTGATCTGTGTGTCTGTTTTTATGCCAATACCATACTTTTTTGATTACTATATCAAAACAATCATATACAGTACTTTAAAATCCGGGAGCATGATGTATCCAGCCTTATTCTCCGAAGGATTTTACAGGCAAATTTTGCTCCCCAAATGCCTTGTAAATCATTGAGAGCCAGGATTATGCATTTCAATTCTCTTATATACATAACTTTTAATCCATTTTAAGTTTGTTTTGCTGTGTATTGAGGATCTAAATTCAATTATTTTTCACTTACTCAGTATTGTTCCAGTGTCTTTTATCCAGTAATAATTTATTTCCTTTTCCATTACTTTGCATTACCTTCTTGGTGTTATATTATTTAAATAGGCTGTATCCTCTATTTGAAAGTTTTTTAATTTAAAATTTAAAAAACTGTACTTGTACCTATGCCATGTTTAGATCATTTCCTTTTACAAATCTTTGAATACCGATCAAATATGTCACTTTTTTCTGAAGATAGCTGTATTCTCTGTTCCTTTCATTACAAAATAATTATTACAACAAATTTAGAAAATGCAGAGAAGCAGAAATAAAAAAAACAAAGGTCATCTGTAGTCCTACCAATTAAAGATTGCTGTCACATTGTTAGAGCAAATACTTAGAATTCTTTTTTTAATGTGATCATACTATGGTCACTGACCTTTAACCCATGTTTATCATGCCTAAGTACCTTAGGAATAGCTGTCGTGTTTTTACACATTTATCTTTGTCGTGAGTTGTAATGGTATGATAGTGTTACCATTTTATCAAGCCTCTTTTGTTGAATGTGGTTTGCTTATAAACTGTTGCCTTTGTAAACAAGTATCCTCTTAGCCTGAATGGCTAAAATTTTTAACTTTTATTTTTAGTTAAGTAATAATTATATATATATAGTCAATGAATATATCTTTTTATACAAATAATTTATATGTTATGGAGGAGCTCAAGTTCCATGTGACCACAGTCTCCAATCCCAGTTGTATACCCAAAGTTCCCAAAAGTAGCTACTGTTAAAAATTATTTATCCTTTTTACCTTTATCCTATACATTTAGATATATGGATACATGTATGTGGTAATGTTTTGTCACTTAAAAGTGTATCTATATGAAAAGAATTATAAGCATATCCTGCAAAATGTGGAAAGTAACTGCATTATAGAATTGGTCCAAGGTTTAAGTTGGTTCATGTAAAATCCTTAGAACAGGATTCTTAGCACATTCACTCAAAACTTCCACTTAGTGTAAGTTGTTTGGTAATTATTGTTACTAGTTTGAAATTTGCTTTATTATTCTGTGTGGAGAATTGTTCACATAAGTATAGAACTGTCTCACTTTAATTGCTTCACGTAAAGCCATATATTGTAGTACTGTGGTATGTTTAATCATTCTTTAGTTTTTAAACATTTAGATTTTATATAGTTATCACTGTGGCAAGCACTGTTCCAGTGAATATTTATGTACAGGCATTCTCTAAGGTATACACTAAGAGTAAAATTATGGGGACAATAGAGTACACATATTTTAAACTTCAGTAAATATTTCCAAGTTAAACTTCACAATAACTTGTTCACTTCACAGTACTCCTAGCTGTCTCTGACAGAACCTGTTTCTCCACTTCTAGTTAGTTTACTTATGGCTACATAAGGTGCAAAAAAGCACTTGCAACAAATAGGGACAGAGGATTAATGATTTCTTTTAATTTAATCTAGTTATTTTTAACCTTGGTTATTGATGTCTGGGTCCCACCCACAGCAATTCTGATTTTAATTCACCTGGGATATGACCTAGGCATCATCAGTTTTAAAAAAGCACCGATGATTCTAGAATGCTATCCACAGTTGAGAACTAATGACTTAAAAGCTCATACAAGGTGACAAGAAAAACACTGAGATGCAATTTGTCTGCAGTGGGGTTCAAGCTCTAGAATTTTTTAAAAGCTACCCAATTGGGGTGCCTGGGTGGCTTAATTGGTTAAGCATCTGCCTTCAGCCCAGGTCATGATCTCACAGTTTGTGTTTGAGCCCTGTGTCCGGCTCTGTGCTGACAGCTCAGAGCCTGGAGCCTGCTTTGGATTCTGTGTCTCCCTCTCCCTCTCTCTCTCTCTCTGCCCCTCCCCAGCTTGTGCTCGCTCTCTCTCTCTCTCTCTCTCAAAAATAAATAAACATTCTTAAAAAGCTACCCAATTGATTCTGATTGCAGTGAGAGTTAATCACTGACTTAGGCAAATCATGATTCATTTTCTAGAGCTGCTGGGTACTGTAGCTATCAAAAATAAAAACAAAACCAGTCTTGTAGCAAGGAAGTAGAGGAGGGATGATTTTGAAGGAGGCAGTCAACAATGCCTGCCATACCTGTGCTCTTGCCAGCAATTAATATGAAACTGTCATTGGTCATTTTAGCAGTGTTTTGGGAGAAAACCTAAAGCATATAGTATACACACATGCTTAATCAGCAGTCTTCATGTTTTTCAAAAGCAAGCCTTGAGTTTTGTGACTCTTACATACTTTATTAAATTTTTTGTAGTCTGTTTTTATCTTCATTAATCCTTTCCTGCTGTTTTTTGAGATTCTTTTGTTAGAATATTGGATTCTGATCAGTTTTATTTTATTTTTTAACATTCAGTGTTACTAATTTTTATCTTTGTAATTTTCCCATGTCCAGGTTTTTTTTTATATATATTGCTCTCCTTTTTACTTCATTTCTAGTATCTTGTATTTCTATTTAGTTTCATATTTAAGAATATGAGAATTATTGAGAATATTAATATTGAGAATAATAATATTGAGAATTATTAATAATATGTCTTGTTTGGGGTAACTTTTCCATTTTGATTAAATTTCAAACTTGTAGAAAAGTTACAAGAATAATACAAAGTAGTCTTGTGTACTCTTTACTCAGACTCACCAATAGTTTTATTTTGCCCTATCTACATTATCATTCCTATATGTGCTTGCAGTTCTCTCTATATATACATGTGCATACACACTTACACAATACACACATTTTACCTGAACTATTTAAGAATAAGTTGTGGATGTTTGCTTGTTTACTCTTAAACACGTCAGTGTGTTATTTCCTCAGAACAAGAGCATTATCTTATATAACCACAGTACACTTATTAAAGTAAGAAATTTTAGCAATTATGCAATACAGTTATTTAACAGTCTATATTCAAGATTTTTCACTAGTCCTAATTTCTTTGTAGCAACTCACCCTACCCTCATCCTCTATCCCCAGGCACTGTCCAGGATACAGTCTAGGATCACACATTGAATTATTGAATTTAATATCATGTCTTTTTTTAGTCTTCTTTACCTGGAAGAGTTTCTCTTTCTCTGTGTTTCATGACCTTGACATTTTTGAAGAGGGTAGGCAAGTTATTTTGTAAAATGTCCCTCAGTTAGGGTTTGTCTTATGGTTCCTAATACTTATATTCAGGTTATAAAATTTATGGCAGGAATACAACAAAAGTGATTGTATCCTTCTCAGTGCATCCTATCGGGATAAATCATGTTGACTTGTCCCGTATTTGGAGATGTTGACTTTGATAATTGGTTAAGGTAGTATCTCCTATGTTTTTTCACTATAAAGGTAATAGTTGTCTCTGTAATGTTATGTTGCATATGGGAGATATGTTAAAAGTGTAAATGATTTTCCACAAACTTTTACACACTACTTCTAGCATCCATTGGTATTACTTTCTGGATCCATTATTACTATGATGCTTTCAAGATTTTTTTTGTTTTATTTGTTTTATTTTGGTTTTTGGTTTTTTTACTTCCATCATTTTGTCTATATTAATTAATTGGCATTTTATCATAAAGAAGAGTGGTCCCTTCTTCACTACTTACTTATTCATTTGTTATGTCAGTATAAATTCATAGATTTTTATTTTGCTCAATGAGGTATAATCTTTTGCTATTTGGTCTGATACTCTAATTGTTCTGGATTTGGCCACCAGTAGCCTATTCAGGGTGACTTCTGCATCCTTTTAACTTTCTACATGATTCTTTGAGACTTTCCTTAGTTTCTGGCACAACAAGTTGCAATAGGCTCGTATCCAGATACTCTCTTAGCTCCAGCCAGAATTGAACCATTTCTCTAAAGAGCCTGGTTCCTTGCAGTAAAGAATGTTTAGAAACCAAGATCTGGTTGCTAGGACTATAGTATTCATTCTAGTTTTATCCTGTTCCACATTTGTATCTTCCTTCTCCAATAATTAAAAACCTGACTCTCACATCCTCATTATATTTACTAATTTGTTCAATTCTAGAATATACAAAAATAGTTTTGGAACTGCTAACCTATACAATAACAAATATCAAATACTAAGTGTAGTTCAGTATTTGTTTATAGTTCTCTTTGTTTAGAGTAAGGATAATAGTTAAAATACTGTGTTCAAATTTACTTGGGTTCATTTTTTTATTCCCTCCTTCAGTGCGGTTGTATTATTCATTTGAAATACATTTAGATTTATTTGTTCCTGTTTGTATGTGTTTGACTTTTCAAAAATTATCGGTTCATTCTGACTGATTTGATAATAGGAATTGGTAAAGCATTAACATGGTTCCAAAAGTTAAAACTATACAAAAAGGTACAGCTGGAACATGTCACTCTGCTCCCAGAACCCTTGTTTTAGTGAATATTATGCACTGAATTGTGTCCCTCCAAAATTCATATGTAGAAGCACTAACTCCCAGTACCTTATAATGTGACTGTATTTGGAGATAGGTCTTTTAGAGAGATAATTAAGTTAAAATGAGGCTGTTAGGGGGGACTGTAAACCAACCTGACTGATACCCTTTTATGAGGGGAAATTTAGACACAAAAGGAGACATGGGGGATGCTCATGTACAGAGGAAAGACCATGTGAGGACAGTGAGAAGGTGGTTATTTGCAAACCAGGGAGAGAGGCTTCAAAAGAAGCCAAACTCTCCAACACCTCGTGCTTGGATTTCTAATCTTCAGAATTGTGAGCAAATAAATTTCTGTTGTTTATACCACCCAGTCTGTAGTATTTTGGTATGGAAGCCCTAGCAAACTAATAGTATGTTATTTCCTCCTGGCTCATAGCATAAATCTGTCTCCCTGGAACATGTTGAGGTTGGACCCTTGTTATAGGTCTAATGGCAACAGAATGGTTCTGTTGTATCTTGAGGAGAATGAGCATGACCTTTTAAGTTACTGCTCCAGGTGATGCTATCATAGGATTTTCAATCAGAGGAAAGCTACTTTCCCAGACACTGGATTGCAAGTTACTTCCACTGTTAAGGGAGTCCCCAAAAGACTTGGTGGGGGGGCTCAAGATTGTCAGTTTCATCTGGGTCCCAACTGGATGTCCCCATTCCATATTTAAGGAACAATTTTTTTTAATGTTTATTTATTTTTGAGAGAGAGTGAGAGAGAGCACGAGCAGGGGAGAGGCAGATAGAGGGAGACACAGAATCCAAAGGAGGCTCCAGGCTCTGAGCTGTCAGCACAGAGCCTGATGTGGGGCTCGAACCCACAGACTGTGGACAGTGAGATCATGACCTGAGCCGAGGTTGGACGCTTAACTGGCTGAGCCACCCAGGAGCCCCTAAGGATCAATTTTTTTACCAATTAGTCCTCTAACTTTTACATGAAAAATATGGCGAGACTGAATTCAACTATTATCATAAGTCAGCAGCCTGCACAATTTTATGTTTGATTTTCAGCAATATCAGCCCTGTGACTTCAAGAAATGGAGACTCTTTGGATTTGCATGGACGTGCTCTGGTTCTCAAGACTGTGACTTGAACTCAGAGTTAACAGACCCAATCTTGTCAATTTCTCTTTGTAAGCACTGGAATGAACTCACATGAATTCACATTTCACACCACAGCCCTTATAAGTCATCATTACTACAATAAAGGTCAAGATATATGGCTCCCAAGATATATGCTTTAGTCAGCATTTTATCACGATCAACCACAGCTTGATTAATTGTGATCCCACTGCATGCCATGGATTTTTAGCATCCCAAATGCTATCCACAAGGAGCTTTATCTGTAGTCAAGCCCAAAGGATTAGTAAACATTTGGAAAAGGATAGAATAGTTCAGTGCAACAAAGATGTAAGGAATGGCTGAAAGGCATGACCTAACTAATCCCCAAATCCCATCTTTACAGGCCTGTCTCCTGGGACCACTTTAGGTACCAATTCTGTTGCTGTCAGGATCCCATCAAGAGACAGGAAACACATAATAATTTGAACTGGGGAAGTTCAATATGAAGAATTATTAACTAATGAGACTGGAGTAACATAGGATTGTCTAGTAATCCGTAAAGAGAACACTAAAGACCATATGAATAGCATATATAAAAAGCTGCCATCACTTTAATGGTTGAAATGGAGTTCCCAAGGAAGCCCAGGGCTGAAATCCAGACCTTGTTGGAGAGGGCACAGTCGTGGTTCACTAAATGACAGAGTAGTCACAGTGGTGTAGGGTTGGGACTAAGGTGAGGCCACTAAGGTATCAGGGTGCAAAAGTTAACGAAGCAGTCACTCTCAGGTATCAACTGTACACTTTCATGACTCTGAGTAGGAGTGCCTCAAATTTGGCACCCTAGGTGCCTCATTCGTAAGGGGGTACTCATTCTCAGGGTCATAGAAGTACAGGGTTGGCACCTGAGTGAGTGTTTGCTTAAATTTTGTGTTCTAGATACCTCATTTGCCTCTCTAAGGTCCTATCCCTGCCTTGATGCTGCACTAGCAGCACTTGTTGGCAGTACCTCCTCTGGAATTTGCTGGAAATCTGCCCTCTAGGGTAGGGTGTGGAGTCTTACCAGGAGCGTGTGCTACAAAACTGCCAAAGAAAACTGCTGGCTAATGGATGTTATTGGCCACCTGGTGCTTTAAGAGCTGGGAGCTAGAGGAGTTGCTTACACTGAGGGAACCAGGTAAAGCCATCCAGCTTGCAGGAGCTGGGCACATGGGCAGCTTCATGTGCTGCACGAGGGCACTGGACAAGCCTGACAGGCAAACACAGAGGGAATAGTCTACCTGCAATGTCTTTCTAACATCTTTTTCTTTGGGGCGCCTGGGTGGCACAGTCAGTTAAATATCTGACTTTGGCTTAGGTCATGATCTTACGGTTTGTGGGTTCGAGCCCTGCATTGGGCTCTGTGCTGACAGCTCAGAGCCTGGAGCCTTCTAAGGATTCTGTGTCTCCCTCTGTCTCTGCCTCTCCTCTCTCTCTGCCTCTCCTCTCTCTCTGCCTCTCCTCACGCTCTGTCTCTCTCTCTCAAAAATAAAAATTAAAAACAAACATCTTTTACTGACAAAGCTTAACATTGTGCTGACAGAGGAAAATATTCAAATAGACCTGATTTGTCTGCATTTACAAAGTAGGCAGTAAAGGATGAATTGGGGATCTGAGAGGCAATAAGTTCATAACTAGCATATAGTCTTTAAAGAGTTTTAAAGTTAGGGGCACCTGGGTGGCTCAGTCAGTTAAGCGTTCGACTTCAGGTCAGGTCATTATCTCACAGTTTGTGGGTTTGAGCCCCACATTGGGCTCTGTGCTGACAGGTCAGAGCCTGGAGCCTGCTAAGGATTCTGTGTCTTCCTCTCTCTCTGCCTCTCCCCCACTCATGCTGTCTCACTCTATCTCAAGAATAAATAAATATTAAAAAAATTTAAAGTTAATTTTAACTTACGTATGGTGTGAGATAGAGATATTATCCCTTTGTATATGGATATCTGATTTTTTTTAACAGCTTTTTTGGAGAATCCATTTTTTGTTCACTGTTGTCGTGCCAGGTTCATAAGGTTCTGTGTATGAGTGTATTCTTGGCTCAGTCTTCTGTGACATAGTTCTCTATTTTATTCTCTGTGCCACTGCTACAGTCAGTATTGTATGATAGTAAATCTTGATATCTGATAGAGCAAGTCCTTCCAACTTATTTTTAAGGAATGCCCCTTAGTCTTCTGTATATAGTTTAGAAAATCATCTTGTAAAGGTCTATGAAAAACTTGTGATTTTGGTTACAATAGCATTAAATACATAGATTACTTAGGAGAATTGGTGGCTTTATAAAATTGATGCTTCCTTTTTTAATAAGAAATGACATTCTATATATTGTTTATCTAGGTATTGTTTAATATCTCAGTCCACTTTTATAATTCTGTCCATATATTATACATTTCTCAGTACTTTGTGTGATGCTATTTATAAATAAAATGTATTTTTTTCTTTTTTTCTTCTTTCTTTCTTTCTTTCTTTCTTTCTTTCTTTCTTTCTTTCTTTCTTTCTTTCTTTCTTTCTTTCTTTCTTTCTTTCTTTCTTTCTTTCTTTCTTTCTTTCTTTTCTTCTCTACACCCAACATGGGGCTTCAATTTATGACTCTAAGATCAAGAGTCACACGCCCTACTGACTGAACCAGTCAGATGCCCTAAATAAACTGTATTTTTCTAATTTTGTTGCTGGTTTGTAGAGATGAAGTTGGCCTTTGTTTTCTGGTTTATTTCTGAGACTTCTGCAAAATCTCTTTCTAAATATAACGTCTGTTAGAGAATCTTTTGCATTGTTTCCTTATAGGCAGTCATAAGATCTGCAAACGTCAGTTTCATTTCTTGTTTTCCAATGCTTTATATATTTTACTTGCTACAAATTTTAAGGACTTGCACTTACTATTTCATCATTTGGTATATTCTTTCCTATATTTTATAGGTACCATTCATCTGTATAAGGAAATTTCCTTCTACTCACAGGCTTTTAAGTTTTTTTTCTTTTTAATAATTGGATGTTGAATTTCATTGAATTATTTTCTGCCTATTAAATTGTGCCTTTTCTTTTTAATCTGTTAATGTAGTTAATTATATTAACATATTTTATTTTTTAAGTCTTCTCTAATGTTTATTTTTGAGAGAGAGAGAGACAGAGTGTGAGCAGGGGAGTGGCAGAGACTGAGAGAGAGACACAGACTCTGAAGGCTTCAGGCTCTGGGCTGTCAGCATAGAGCCTGACGTGGGTCTCGAACTCAGGAACCATGAGATCATGACCTGAGCCAAAGTCAGGTGCTTAACCTACTGAGCCACCCAGGCACCCCAATATATTTTCTTTTTTTATGTTAATTTTTTGAGAGCGAGTGCTAGTGAGTGGGGAGGGGCAGAGAGAGAGGGAGAGAAAGAATCCTAAGCATGCTCTGCACTGTCCGTGCAGAGCAGGACTCAGGGCTTAATCTCATGAACTGTGAGATCATGACCTGAGTCGGGCACTCAACTGACTGAGCCACCCAGGTGTCCCTATATTAACATATTTTCTAATGTTGGAGGAATCTTATCTTCTTTGACTAAAATAAACTTAGTTATAATCTTTTTTTGTTGTATCTGGTTTGCTAGAATTTTGTTTTCAATTTTTATAAATATGTTCATAAGTTAGATCAGCCTGAAATTATTCTTTTACATATAGGCATTTTCTTATTTGGCATCATGGGCTATATTAGTTTTATCAGATAAATTGGAGAAAGTACAGTTTCTTTTTTAAAATTTAAAGTTTTGTACATTCAGGCATGTATAAAATATATTCTAGGTTTGAATTTAGTAAAGTGTATCCCCTCCCCGGGTCTCCCAAGAGATGAGAAGGCAAATTGATGTATGGAACACTATATTGCCTGTTAGCATCTTCAGTGACACAGTGCTATGTCCAGGAAACCATGAAATATGTCCATGAAGGGTGTCCTTTATACATAACATGACTTTTTCTTGCGAAAATACAAAGGAAAGTAGAGTAAGCTCTAACAATTTTCTAAATACTCACCTTGCCCTTTTTTTTCTTTTCAAATAAAGGATGACTCTTTAGTATATGTTGTAGAAATAGACTGGGTTATGTTGGTTGTGCTTTTCTCTGAAAAGGAAAGATCAAAGAAAAACAAAGCTAAAAAAAAAAAAAAGATTAAGTACATCATGATATGATGCTAATTTAAAGTTAGATCAGGGGCGCCTGGGTGGCTCAGTCTGTTAAGCGTCCGACTTCAGCCGGGTCACGATCTCGCGGTCCGAGAGTTCGAGCCCCGCGTCAGGCTCTGGGCTGATGGCTCGGAGCCTGGAGCCTGTTTCCAATTCTGTGTCTCCCTCTCTCTCTGCCCCTCCCCCGTTCATGCTCTGTCTCTCTCTGTCCCAAAAATAAATACATTGAAAAAAAAAAAAAAAACGTTGAAAAAAAAAATTAAAGTTAGATCAATCTCTGTTCACTGATTCTTGTATGATCAGATGAGATTTTGGGGAAGGATAAGACATTTAAGAGCCTTACAGTCTGAAGAAATGAACATCATTGGTATAACTCTTTCTAAGAATTATATAGATCTAGGAGTGCCTGGCTGGCTCAGCTGGCCAGCAGATGACTCTTGATCTTGGGGTTGTGAGTTCAAGCCCCATGTTGACTGTAGAGATTACTTAAATAAGTAAATAAAGTTAAAAAGAGTTATATAGATCTAGGTCTCTGGGACAGAAGCCAACAGTGATGACCCATTACAACTTCAGGCAATGTATTTTTAACTCTAGGGATACAGCATTATTTATAGAGATTAACCTCTTTTAGCTCTTGTTGGTGCTGTTGAAAAGAGGAGTTTAGAGACATCCAAGAAAGATGACTTACCTACAGATGACTTTGTGTGCCTATTTCTCAAATCATGTGTAGATTTTAAATGTTTATTTATTTTGAGAGAGAGAGAGAGAGGGAGAACCAGTGAGGGAGGGACAGAGAGAGGGAGAGAGAGAATCCCAAGCAGGCTCTGCATTGACAGCAGGGCTTGATCTTGCGAACCATTAGCTCATGACCTGAGCCAAAACCAAGAGTCAGACACTTAACCAACTGAGCCACCTGGGCACCCCTCAAATCATATGTAGATTTTGAACATAAAACAAGAATGTAGCACTCCCTTCCTCAGTACATTGGTATGCTTGTCATATATTGCCACTTATGTATATATTAAATCATTTTTTAAAGTTGTATCTTAAAAACAATAAAATTTAAAATGAAATTCCAATACAATTATAATAGAGAATCAAAAGCAAAAAAGTAATAGGTGATCTGACAATACACTGAATAGACTGTCTAACAGAACACTCTTTATTATGATTTTGTGGACTTACACAAAATAACCACATAGCATAAGATAAGGATGATTGAAAAATTAAAATACCATTTCTTGAGCTTTATTGTGTATAAGGGTCTGTATATAATACCTTAGAAACTGATAATTTCTTGCCAATATTCTAAAATGAGAAAACAGAGTTTTAGTGGGGTAAATAATTTACCCAAGGATGTGAGTGTTAGGAATTGGATTGAAAGCTGGATTTGTCAGACTTCAGAGCTAATGTTCTTAACCAAAATAGTTTGGAGTTAAGTCTACAGGGAAGATATAAAAAAATAAAATTAGCCAACGATATCATGGACAAAATGGAAGTTTATTCTCACTTAGGGAAAAGAATTTTCTTGAATGTTCTCAAACTCTTCTTTTCAGTTGTACTAAGAAAAGCCAAAAAAGGTTAGTCTCTCTAGATAGTGCTGTACATGTACAATGATTCTTACTTAAACAACACACACACACACACACACACACACACACACACACACACACGTGTTTATAGATAGATGGATAGATAGATAGATAGATAGATAGATAGATAGATAGATAGATGAAGGGGAGGAAGATTAGAATCTCCAGGGAATCAGAACCAATAGGAAATTCATAAAGCTATAATAAGGAATTATTTTAATGCAGTAATGGAGAACGGTAAGCCCCAAGATCTACAGTCCACAAGCTAGAGAACCAGATGAGCTGATGGTGTCATTCCAGTCCAAAGGCCAGCAGACTTGAGATCTGGGAAGAGCTAATGTTTCAGTTTGATTCTAAATGCAGGAAGAAAACGTATGGCCCAGCTAGAAAGCAGTCACGCAGGAGAAATTCCCTTTATTCACTCAGACTTTTGTTTTATTCAGGCCTTCAATTGATTATATGAGGCCCACACACACATTAAGAAGGGCAGTCTGTTATATTCAGTCATTTACTCACAAGTCAGTTTACTTATTTAAATGTTGAACTCATTTGAAACCACCCTCACAGAAGCACTCCACAATATTTGACCAAAAAATATATCTTAAAATATATCTTAAAAATAATAACCCAAGGGCACCTGGATGGCTCAGTCAGTTAAGCATCCAATTTTGGTTCAGGTTATTATCTCATGGTCTGTGAGTTTGAGCCCCACATTGGGCTCTGTGCTGACAACTCATAGCCTGGAGCCTGCTTCAGATTCTGGTCTCCCTCTCTCTCTCTGCCTCTCCCCTAGAGCCTGCTTCAGATTCTGTGTCTCCCTCTCTCTCTCTCTCTTCCTCTCCCCTGCTTGTGTTCTCTCTCTCTTAAAAATAATTTTTAAAAAAGAGTCTGGTTTTTTGTTTGTCTCTTTTTTCTTTCTTTGTTTTGCTTCTTAAATTACACATGAGTGAAATCATATGGTATTTATCTTTGACTAACTCGCTTAGTGTTACATCCTCTATATCCATCCATGTTGTTGAAAATGGCAAGATTTTTTATAGCTGAGTGATATTCCATTGTATATATATGTACCACATAAGTACACATATACATATAAATAAACTAAATAAATATAAATATGTATATATACATATAAAATACATATAAATATATGTATATATACATATAAATAAACTTTTTATAAGTTTATTTACTTATTTTTGGGAGAGAGAAAGAGCGTGAGTAGAGGAAGGGCAGAGAGAGAGGGAGAGAGAGAGAGAATCCCAAGCAGGCTCTGCATGGTCTGCACGGAGCCCGACTTGGGGCTCGAACTCACGAACTGTGAGATCATGACCTGAGCCAAAATCAAGAGTTGGGCACTTAACCGATTGAGCCACCCAGGTATCCCACCACATTTTCTTTGTACATTCACCTATTGGTGGACATTTGACTTGCTTTCATAATTTGGCTATTATAAATAATGCTGCAGTAAACATAGGGGTGCATATATCTTTTCATATTAGTGTTTTCACATTCTTTGGGTAAATACCCACTAGCGGAATTACTGGATCATTGTATTTTTAATTTTTGGGGAGTCTCCATACTGTTTTTCACAGTATCTGCACCAATTTGTTTTCCTACAAACAGTGTACAAGGGTTCCTTTTTCTCCACATCCTCGTCAACACTTTTTGTTTCTTTGTTGTTGATTTTAGCCATTCTGACAAGTGTGGAGTGATATCTTGTTGTGGTTTTTACTTTTTTTTTTTTTTTTTTACTTTTCCCTGCTGATGAGTGATGTTGAGCATCTGTTGGCCATCTGTAAGTCTTCTTTGGAGAAATGTCTCTTCATGGGTTCTGCCCGTTTTTTAAATTGGGTTATTTGTCTTTTGGGTGTTGAGTTATAAAAGTTCTTTATATATTTTGGGTACTAGTCCTTTATTGGATATGTCATTTGAAAATATCTTCTCCCATTCAGTAGGTTGTCTTTTATTTCTATTGATTGTTTCCTTTGCTGTGCAGAAGCTGTTTATTTTGATATAGTCCCAATAGTTTGTTTTTGCTTTGATCTTCCTTGTCTCAGGAGACATTATGAAAAATGTTGCTATGGCCAATGTCAGAGAAATTACTGCCTGTGCTCTCTTCTAGGATTTTTATGGTTTCAGTTCTCACATTTAGGTCCTTAATTAATTTTGATTTCATTTTTGTGTGTAGTGTAAAGAAGTAGGTCCATTTTCATGAGTTAATTTTTTATGTGAATTGAGATAGAGGATCTGATTTCGTTCTTTTGCATATATTTATCCAGTTGTCCTAGCACCATTTGTTAAAGATATTTTTCTTTTCCCCATTGAATGGACTTGTCATCCTTGTTGAAAGGCAATTGGTCATAGAAGTTTAGGTTTATTTCTGGATTCTCAGTTCTATCCAGTTGGTCCATAGATCTATCCTTGTGTCGGTGTGCAGTGTTTTGGTTACTGTAGCTTTTTGTTTGTAAGTTTTGAAACTGGAGGTAGATCTTCATACTCTGTTTTTCTTTTGCAATTTTGTTTGGCTATTCCGGGCCCATTCCATATGAATTTGAAGATTGGCTTTTCATTTCTCCAGAAAGGCCATTGAAATTTTGATAGAGGTTGCATTGAATCTGCAGATTGCTTTGAGTTTTGCTATCTTTTAACACTCCTAAGTTTTCCAGTCTGTGCACATGGGATGTTATTCTGTTTTTAACCCCAACTGGTGAACTGCAGTTGAATTGTCACTAACCACCCTGAGTTGGTGTCAGACTCCACAGGTTTTAGCTAAGTGTTTACCTCTCCCTACTTTAGACCAAGTGGCTACAAATCTTGTTATGGAGAAAGGGTTCCCGTGACCGCCCTCGCTGCCAGGTTTAATAATTTACTAGAATGACTCTTGGAATTCAGAAAAGCACTATTCTCAGAATTAAAGTTTTATTATAAACCATAAGGATACAAATCAGGAATAGCCAAATGAAGAGATACATAAGCAAAATCTGGAAGGAACCCAACTATGGTTTCTGTAGAATTTCCTTGTGGAATTAGGGTACATTACCTTTCTGGTTCATCAATGTGTTTATCTGCCAGAAAATTATATTGAGCTTCAGTGTCCAGGCTTTTTATTGGGGTTCCACTGTGACATGAATGCTTAATTACTGCCTGCATAATTGATCTCTGTCTCTAGCTTCACTCTGCTCTCCCAGAGTTTGGGCTGGCTCAGTCTTTCTGATGACCGCCTCCAATGCTGAAGCTACCTACACAGGCACAACATAAGTTACCTCATTAGCATAAACTCAAGTGTGATCCAATATGAAAGACACTTATATCACTTAGGAAATTCCAAGAGTTTTAGAAACTATGATCTAGAAACCTGGGACAAATACAAGACTAATTCTTTATTAGATAACAGATATCTTCTTATTTATTTAGTGGTTCCTTTTCTTTTGGATCTTTTAGCTTAACTTAATTAATGATTTGAAGAAGATCTTTATATTTTGGATACTAGGTTTTTGATAAAAAAATATTTTATAAATATCTTCTCTCGGGGCACCTGGGTGGCTCAGTTGGTTAAGTATCTGACTTTGGCTCAGGTCATGATCTCACGGTTTGTGAGTTCAAGCCCCACGTTGAGCTCTGTGCTGACAGCTCAAAGCCTGGAACCTGCTTCAGATTCTGTGTCTCATTCTCTCTCTGCCCCTCCCCCGCTTATGCTCTGTCTCTCTCTGTCTCTCAAAAATAAATAAATGTAAATAAATATCTTCTCTCATTCTAAAGCTCATTACTCTTTATCATGAATTTATTCGTAACTGAGGTGTGAGTCATGTTTACTTTGCTGTACAACTTAATTTGCTATGTAATGTTGCCTGTTTTTGGGGGGGGGGTGATATGTGGTTGTCCATTTAACTATCACTAATTCATACTCAGTCTTTTAGAAAACAAATTTTTGGGAAATTTGGCATTTCCTATGTTTAGACAGCCCTCCTACAATCCTTTGTTCTTCTCTGCCCACTATCATTCTACATTTTGCCTACTTTTTGAATTCTGTTCCCTTCTTCTTTGTTGAGTTTTTATTTCTTGGATTTCATGCCTTCCTGTTTCTTGGTTTACTCTAAGAAAACGTGAAATTATCAAAATTGTTTTTTTGTGTAGGTGGCATGTAAAAATGGATAAATGTGTTAAACTTGTGAATTCTAGTATATCTGAAAAGGGCTTTTCAACCAGTATATTTGTTCTTTCACAGGACATGAATTCTACTTGAAATATTTTTCTTTAGAATTTTAAGGTTATGACTTCTGGTTTAGAATATTGTTGAGAACTTCAAAGCCATTTTCATTCCTGCTCTCTTATTGATGCCCTGTTTTTACTCTTTGGAGCCTTTTAAGTTCTTTTCTTTGTTCCTAGTGTCCTGAAACCTAATGTAAAACATATCTTAGTGTGAATCATTTTTATTTTTTATGCTAGGTATCAAGTAAGTCCATTAAATGTGGAGATTCATGTCCTTCAGGTCTGGAAAATTTCTTAAATGCTATTTTCTAAAACAATCTGTAATTTCTGTTTTCTTTGAAAAATTTCTAATATACAGCAAACTTGAAAGAATATTTCAGGGGTGCCTGGGTGGCTCAGTCAGTTAAGCATCCAACTTCGGCTCAGGTCATGATCTCACTATCAGGAGTTCCAGCCCCTTGTCAGGCTCTGTGCTGATAGCTCAGAGTCTGGAGCCTGCTTCAGATTCTGTCTTCCTCTCTCTCTGCCCCTCCCCTGCTCGCTCTTTTTCTCTCTGTCTCTCTCTGTCTCTCAAAAATAAACATTAAAAAAATATTTTTTAAAAGGAAGAATATTTTAGTGTACCCTATATAGTCATCACCTAAAGTCACCAATTGTTATCATTTTGCCACATTTGCTTTGTCTTTCTAAACACACAACACACACACACACGCATACACTTTTTTCCCCCTGAATCATTTGAATACAGGTTGGGGACATCTGGACACTTTACCCTTAATACTTTTAGTATGTATCTTCTAAGTATAAGGACATTTTCCAAACAATAACAATGACATAACAAATCTATGAAAATTTACATTAACTCATTAATATCACCTCAAACATTTCATGTTCAATTATTTCCAGGGGTTCCCCAAAATGTTTTTTGTTTTTTAGCTGATGTAATTTTGTTTGTTTTTTTGTTCATTTATTTGGTTGCTTGTTTGCAATCCAATCAAGATTCATGCATTATTTTTGTTGTTGAGTCTCTTTAGTCTCTTTTTTTCACATTAAAAAAAAATTTTTTTTATTATATGAAACTTATTGTCAAATTGGTTTCCATACAACACCCAGTGCTCATCCCAAAAGACGCCCTCTTCAATGCTTTAGTCTCTTTAATCTAGAACAGGCTCTCATTTTTTTTGTTTTGTTTTGTTTTGTTTTAATAGGACACTGAGTGTTTTAGAGAATTCAGGACAGTTTTCTTATAGATTGTCTCAACAACCTCCGTTTCTCTGATGGCTTTCTCCTTTAGAGATGGCAATCTCCTTTAGATTTGGCAAGCATGCTGTGTAGGTGATAAGACAGTGTACGTTTTATTGCATTACATTGGTGAGGCACATAATGTCAGGTTGTTGCACTATTGGTGATAGCCAGATTTTATAACTGAAGGTTAGAAGTGGTGAATACTAAATCTTCCCAGTACAAAGGTATATTTTTCCCTTTATAATTAGTAAATAATCTGTAGAGTGATATTGTGAAACCAGTAAATACTCTTTTTCTCAACAACCATTCACTTTCTAGTTTTAGAATTTGCTGAGGATCCTAGCCTTTTGCAGGATAAATCATCCTTTTCCTTACTTTTTGGGTTAGGTTTTATCATTTTTTGGTTTGTTAAGCTAGTCTTAATTTGTCTTCATGCTTTCCCACTTCAAAAGGTTTTGTTGCTGCTCTTTACTTGTCTTTGACCTTGTGGGTTTGGTCCTTTTTTAAAAAAATCCATTTCATTCATTTCAGTGAGTCTGTTAAAAGGGCAGGAAAAACTGCATGCGATCCACTTGTTCTCTTTGAGAGAAGAGTGTATTCTCTTTCTAGAGAAATCTTGTTTTTAGAAGTTTATTTTCAAACTAACTTATTTTGAATTTTGAAACTAACTTACTACATTAGGCATTCACTAAATGTACTTTGCTCTTTTTGTATGTGCCAGGGTTCAAGTTGATTAAAGTCACAGACATTGGTTATCCTTCCTTCCTGAAGTTTGGCTCTACTGTAGCAGACAGACATTAAGCAAACATTCAAATATGAAATTTGCAATTGTAGGAGACAAATGTGTAATCACCCATTACCAAACAAAACACAAAGAATGGAAGAAAACAAAGTGCTTTGTGAGATAATGGTGAGATGTGCATAGTTAAGATTGAATATTCAGAAAAGATTTTTATTAGGATATGCCACTTAGCAGAGACCTGAACAATGGCCAGGAGCTTGTAAGGCCAAAAGAGGTGGCAGTGGAGATGGTGGTATGGATGGTTATTTAGGGCAGATGAAATCATGGCATGTGTGTTTGGTGGTGGTGGTGGAGGGGGTGGTTAAAGTTTAGTGCATTTGAAGAACTGAGAAGACCAATGTAGCTGTAGTTTATTGTTAAAAGGAAATAGGTAGCAAGTTGAAGAGGCATGCAGGAGGCAGGTTGCTAAGGAATTGTTAAGACCAAGTTAAGGACTGTGGGTCTTTCCCTAAGAACAGTGGGAACCACTGAAGCATTTTGAACATGAAAGTGCCAGGCTGAATATCACTCTGGCTGTTAGGGGTGGAAAACTAGAAAGGCAGACAGCTAGATAAAATGCTACTTTTTTATCCAAATAAAAGATAATTTTGGCCTGGATCATCTATTGACAGTAGAGAGGGAAAGAACAATTTCAAGACATATTTAGGCCAACCTCAAACAAGATTGCTGTATGAGTGTTATAGGAAGAGAATGGAGCTCAGATGTTTTCACCTTTTGGGGCTTGACATATTTGCTCAGGGACTTAATTGGTATCTTAAATCCATTCATTTTCCTAGTTTCTTTTCTGGCATAGAAGTCTTACAAAATAATAGCTACTAAACACTGTGCAGTTACTTTATACAACTACATATATACATTATGTGTGATTTCAGAATTATTCAATAATCATTGGAGCTGGGGTTCAGAATATTTATCTGCATCTTTGAAATCTGCCAATAGTACCACATTACCTCTATCTGCTATTCCTTTCTCTCAGATTTTAAAACTAGATTCTCGATTACAGTAGCTTTTGCTGTATCCCCTTTTTTGCTCTCCCAAGCTTAGCTTCATAGACTTCCTACACAAACATGGATTTTATCAAATGGCATAAATAAGCCACATTCTAACCACAATAGGTTCTTCCTTCTTCATTGTTCATTTATCACATTAATCTTTCATCAGGATACTGCTGTATCTGAAGTAACATTCTCTTTTATTTCCTTCAGATTCTATGCAATTTATGTTTGTTACCTGACTATTTATCCTAGATTTTTTTCTAGGTGTAGTTAGTGCTCCAAACAACCCTAAGAAATGGGTTAATTGGTAATTACCCACATTTTAAAATGTATATCACGCTAGATTTATTCTCTTACAAAATTGGAGTAGAGCCTAGACATCTTTATATTTATCAAGGTCCCATGTTTGAAGGTTTTTTTTTATTTAGATCACTATAGGAACAACTGACTAATCTATTTTCCTAAATATCTCTTTACCTTCCAGTGTGACTTCTCATTCTTTTTACTTTCCTTATCTGTTTGTCAAGTTGCCCCATCATATTTGAGAACTGTATAAACTAGTTACTTTTTATGAAAATTAGTTTTGGTTAAGTCTTTTCATTTCTATTATAAAAGTTTTTTTTCCTCCCAGAACACAAAAAAAGTGAATGTTTGCTTTTATATTTTCTTTCAGACTGTGAATCAAGGTTGAGACCAAGAAATTATTTCTGAAAAAGGATATTTATGGAGTAGAATCATCCTGATGAGAGATAATGGAAAGACTTTTAAAAAACAGCATTGAGTGTTCAAGTTTCAGAGGTGATTGGGAATGTAAAAGCCAGTTTGAGAGAAAACAGGAATCTCAGGAAGGACATTTCAGTCAAATGATATTTACTTCTGAAGACATGCCCACTTTCAATAACCAGCATCAGAGAATACATACTGATGAGAAACTCCTTGAATGTAAGGAATGTGGGAAGGATTTTAGTTTTGTATCAGTCCTTATTCGACATCAGCGAATTCATACTGGTGAGAAACCTTATGAATGTAAAGAATGTGGCAAGGCCTTTGGTAGTGGTGCAAACCTTGCTTACCATCAAAGAATTCATACTGGTGAGAAACCTTATGAATGTAGTGAATGTGGAAAGGCCTTTGGTAGTGGCTCAAACCTTACCCATCATCAGAGAATTCATACTGGTGAGAAACCATATGAATGTAAAGAATGCGGGAAAGCCTTTAGTTTTGGATCAGGCCTAATTCGACATCAGATAATTCACAGTGGTGAAAAGCCCTATGAGTGTAAGGAATGTGGGAAGTCCTTTAGTTTTGAATCAGCCCTTACTCGGCATCACAGAATTCACACAGGTGAGAAACCTTATGAATGTAAGGATTGTGGAAAGGCCTTTGGCAGTGGTTCAAACCTTACTCAACATCGAAGGATTCATACTGGTGAGAAACCTTATGAATGTAAAGCATGTGGAATGGCCTTTAGTAGTGGTTCAGCCCTTACTCGGCATCAGAGAATTCATACTGGTGAAAAACCGTATATATGTAATGAATGTGGGAAGGCTTTTAGTTTTGGATCAGCCCTTACTCGACATCAAAGAATTCACACTGGTGAGAAGCCTTATGTATGTAAGGAATGTGGGAAGGCTTTTAATAGTGGCTCAGATCTCACTCAACATCAAAGAATTCACACTGGTGAGAAACCCTATGAGTGTAAGGAATGTGAGAAGGCCTTTAGAAGTGGTTCAAAACTTATTCAGCATCAAAGAATGCACACTGGTGAGAAGCCCTATGAGTGTAAGGAATGTGGGAAAGCCTTTAGTAGTGGTTCAGACCTTACTCAACATCAGAGAATTCATACTGGTGAGAAACCTTATGAATGTAAAGAATGTGGCAAGGCCTTTGGTAGTGGCTCAAAACTTATCCAACACCAGCTAATTCACACTGGTGAAAAACCCTATGAATGTAAAGAATGTGGAAAGTCCTTCAGTAGTGGTTCAGCTCTTAATCGGCACCAGAGAATACACACTGGTGAAAAACCTTATGAATGTAAGAAATGTGGGAAGAATTTTGGTACAGGCTCAAGCCTTACTCAACATCAGAAAATTCATACTGGTGAGAAACTTTATGAATGTAAGGAATGTGGAAAGGCTTTGGGGAGAGGTTCAGAGATTCAGCAACATAAAAAATGTCATACTGGTGAGTAGTAGATCTGTGAATTGGAAACTCTATAAGTTAGAATTATGTGGTTAAGGAAGGACACAGGACAGAAAAGAAAATTCATACTGGTGAGAGTCACTACAAATGTAATTAAGGTACAAATGCCTTACTTATGCTTTACCACTTAGTCTGAAAGAATTTATACAGGAAAAGAAAAACCACTCTGAAGATCTCTGTCTATATTCATTCTTTCATTGCTTTTGGAAAATTCATACTTGTGAATATTAAAAATTAAAAAACCATTTATTGTATTTTTGCCTTTATTTTAAACATTGAAAAATTCACTTGGGGGCTAATCCTGCTACCTTTGTTTTTTTTTATGTTCTTAATTTTTTGTGCATTATACAGAATTACTAATCCATCTCAAAATTATTTTAAATTATTTATTGAGGGTCTAAATTTAGCCTTCTTCCTGTTTCTCATTTGAATGCCATTTATTTAATAACTATATTTTTGTATTTTTTATTGCCTGTTTGATGGTAAGTTATATTTTTATACATATAAAGCATGGATATCGGGTCAGTCTTTGTTTCTAAATTTGCATATCTGTGTTTGTATCTGTGTTCCATTTTGTTCGTGTTAAGTTACTGTTACTTTTAAGTATCCTTTAGTATCTTGTGGATCTGTATCTTTTGTTTTGGAAGATTGCTTTATTTTCCTTTTATAAAGTTTATACTTCTCTTTTTGCAAAATAATTTTTCTCTATATTAATGTAGATATGAACAAAGTAGATAGTGATCTGTAATCATACCAGTCATAGACAATCTTTATCAAACTTTTGGAGCAAACTCTTTAAAACTACATATCATTGTTTTTGACAGAAAGTGTGATTGTGCTATACTATAACCAGCCTTTAATATTTGTTGTAAATATATTGGTTATTCTTTTATTGGCTTCAAAGTATTCACCTGTCTTTATCAAACCCCTATTTTGTCAAATATTGAAAATTTTACCATTATAAAGAGTTATCTTGATGGCCCCTTTTGAATGTGTCTGCTTTGTTTTTTATTCATTTCAGAGAAAATGTGTGGGATCTCTTCTACTTTTAAAGATTTATACATTATAAAGCTCTGCTTCCCTTTGGCCAACATTCTTGACCCAGTTATTTCCTAAATGTTAACTGACTTATTCTTCCAGGTCATTTTATATGCATATATAATGTGCTTTTGGTAATGTGGGCATAATTCGTTCACTTCAGAGGCTTGTTCTGTGGATTCTACAATTGTGCCTATCACATAATAAAACTTGCATAGTATTAGCCTTCATCATTATTATTATCTTTCAATTTTGTTTTTTTAGGGAAAAGTTTTTAGCTAGTATCCTTGTCTTATTCAACATCAAAGACATCATAATGGGAAAAAAAAGATATTCATGTAAATGAATATAAGAAAATTTTGACTAACATCTGTTTCTTATAGAACAGGGATAATTCATCTTGATAAAGAAAAATATGAGATTGTAATGTGTGATAAGGCAAAATTCATACTGAGGTAAAAATAAAGAGGGTAGCTCCTTCATAGAAATTTGAACTTTGAGTAATGACCTCAGCATAATGACAGCATAAGATGCATGCCTTCATTTGGCCTCCAAGTTTAACAACTAAAATTCAGCATCCACCTATAAGAAAAAGGGCCTCTGTGGTTGTTGTGAGATCCAACACCATAAGCTAAAGGACCTGAGAGGAGTCTCACCCACCACATAAAGTAATAAGACTTTATTACTTTATTCCCAGTATAAGACTGGGGAAACAGCAGAAGTCTGTGAACCAGCCCCAGCCCCTCTTGGCTGCATTCAGGGTAAATCTGGAGAGTGCTGATTTGAGCAGACACTCACAGATGAGAGAGCCTTTGCAGAACTTCAGATTTCCTGAGGAAAGATTCTAGCACTCTGTTAGAGCAAAAAAACCAAAAAACAAAAAACGGTGGGGGTTGGGGGGTGTAAGATGAACTTCACCAGTGCTACCTGTTCCCCAAGGCAGCACACCATGTTGCTGAACTAACCAGCAATGACTTCTGCAAGTGATAATAGTGGGTGATTGCCCAGCTTCCCCACCTGTATAGAATGCTGCTGAAGAAACTTGTTTCTCTGCTGCAACACCCATAGTATTGAGGCAGTACCTGATATCAGGATATAAGAATATCAGAGTGCATTAAAGAAATACAGTTTCAGGGTGCCTGGGCAGCTGAGTCGGTGAAGTGTTTGACTTTGGCTCAGGTCATGATCTCAAGGTTCATGAGTTCAAGCCCCGTGTCAGGCTCTGTGCTGGCAGCTCAGAGCCTGGAGCCTGCTTCAGATTGTGTATCTCCTTCTCTCTCTGCCCCTCCCCCACTTGCCTTCTGTCCTCAAAAATAAATAAACATTTAAAAAATTTAAAAAAACAGCAAAAATAAACACAGTTCTTACTTGGCTGCATTCAGGACTCAAGCAAGAAGCTCAACACAAGCCACTGGGAAAGCCTTGCCCAAGGAACCTCCATCTGGCTTGCAGGCACCCCTAAAGTCCCAAATGTTAAACCCACAGCTCCCCCAATTCTTCAGCTCCCAAGTATGGTACTAAGAGCCAGTTTTGGTAGACCGAGAGCATGCAGAAAACAAACCAGAGTCTGTGGCAAGGGAGAAATCACAAACTTGAGCTATAGTATTATCTTAAGAAAGACAAAAGAGGTTTCCAGCAGCCAGCCTGGTGAGTTGTAAGTTTGAGAGGAGACAAAGAAGCCACAAGGGGGCAAGAAGCATGGAGCACATGTATTCCTACAAGGACAGAGAAAGACCTAGTTATAAGCAGGACCAACAAAAAGTATCTCCGACCTGAAGGCAGCTAGTAACGATTGGAGGAGGTGACTACTTCAAATGAGAAAACAGCAATGCAAAACTCCAAGAAACATGAGGAATCCATGAATATGACATCACAAAAAGATCTCAATAATCCTCGATTCAAAGACACAATTATGTGGTTTGCCTGATAAAGAATTCAAATTAGTTGTTTTAAAGAAACTCAATGAGCTACAATAAAACACAGAACTCAGCAAGTCAGGAAAATAATACATGAATAAAATGAGAAATCCAACAAAGAGAAATCCTAAAAACAAACCAAACAAATCTGGAGCTGAAGAATGAAATGAAAAATGCAGTAGAGAACATCAACACAAGGATAGACCAAGCAAATATAAAATCAGAGAAATGAAGGGTAGGGACTCCCAGTCAGAGGAGAACCAAGAAAAAAGGAATGAAAGAGAGTGAAAAAAGCCTACAAGATGTATGGGACACCATAAAACAAGAATATAAAAAAAGAACTGTAATTTGTTAATGAATTCAGAATAGTAAAAAAAAGGTAAATGGTAAAATCAAAAACATAAAAGAAGGCAATAAAGAATAGAGCTTTTGTATGGGATTAAAGTTACTGTTCATCAGCTTAAAATGGACTATTTTATCTAGAAGATGTTTTGTGTAAGTCTCGTGATAACCACAAAGCACAAACCTATTAGATTCACAAAAGATAAAGTGATGGGAATCAGAGCATATCACCATCCGTGGAAAAGGTAGGCAGTAAGAGGGAGGGGGTGGGGTGAGGAAGAACAATGGAACTACAAAGCAGCCAGAGAGATAGTAATAAGATGGCATTAGTAAGTCTTTACATATTAATAATTACCCTGAATGTAAATGAATTGAATTTACCAATCAAAACGCATAGAATGTCTGGATGGATGAGATTCAACTACATGCTGTCTTCACAGACAGGCACTTCAGCTTTAAGGTCGTACGTAGGCTCAAAGTGAAGACATAGAAAAGATATTCCATGGAAGCAGAAACCAACAAAGTGAGGTTGGCCTTACAGGGTTAGCCTATACTTACATAAGACAAAATAGACTTTAAGCCAAAAACTATAATGAGACAAAGAAGGTCATTATATAATAAGTTGGTTAATTCATCAAGATGATATACAATTATAAGTGTTTATGCACCCACTATTGGAGCCCTAAATATATTAAGCAAATACTGACAGATCTAAAGGGAGAAATAGGCAATACAAGAACAGTAGGGGACTTTATTACTTCACTTTAAGTAATGGATAGATCATTCAGACAAAATCAATATAGAAACATTTGACTTCAATCATACATTAGACCAAATGGACCTAACAGACATATATAAAACATTCCATTCAACAGCAGCAGCAGAATACACATTCTTCTCAAGTGCACATGGAATGTTCTCCAGGATAGGTCATATGATAGGTCACAAAACAATTCTTAGCAAATGTATACTGACCTCATACCAAGTTTCTTTTCCAACCACAATGGTATGAAACTAAAAATCAAGAACAAGAGGAAAGCTGGAAATTTTACAAATATGTGGAAACTAAGCAACACATTCCTGAATAACCACTGGGCCAAGGGAAAAATCAAAAAGAGAAAAAAAAAATCTCCAAACAAATGAAAATGGAGATTCAACAGACAAATACAAATGCAATGTTGTGAAAGCAGTTCTCAGAGAGAAATTTATAGCCATAAATGCGTATAGTGGGAAAAATGAAAGATTTCAAATAAACAACTTTAAATGTTAAGAAACCAGAAAAAGAACAAACTAAGGCCAAAGTTAGCAAAAGGAAGTGACAAAAATCAGAACTGAAATAAATGAAATAGAGACTAGTAGAGCAATAGAAAAGATTAGCAAAGCTAAAATCTTTTCAAAAAGATAAAATTGACATTCAGCTAGACTAAGAAAAAAGGTAAAAGGACCCAAGTAAAATCAGAAATGAAAGAGGAAACATTCCAAGTGATATCACAGCAATACAGAGGATCATAAAAAACTACTATAAACACTTATATGCTAACAAATTGGATAACCTAGAAGTGGATAAATTCCTAGAAGCATATGACCTATCAAGACTGAATTATGAAGAAATAAAAAAATCTAGACCAACTACTATACTAGTAAGGTGCTTCAATCAGTAATCAAAAATTTCCAATGACGAAAAGCCCAGCACTGAAAGCTTCACTGCTGAATTTTATCAAACATTTAAAGAATTAATGCCAATTCTTCTCAAACTGTTTCAAAAAATTGAAGAGGAAGGAACACTCCCAAATTCATTTCACAAGATTAGCCTTGCCCTGATGCCAAAACCAGATGAAGACACCACAAGAAAAAAAAAAATTACAGGTCAATAATCCTGATGAACATAAATGCAAAAATTCTCAAGAAAATATTAGCAAACTGATTTCAACAGGACATTAAAGGAATCATACACCACAATCAAGTGAGATTTACCCCTGGGATACAAGGATAGTTCAACATATAGAAATCAATAAATGTGATATACCACATTAATAGAATGAAAGATAAAAATCATATGATCGTTTCAACAGGTGCAAAAAAGCATTTGGCAAAATACAACATCCTTTCATGATAAAAACACTCAGCAAATTTGGGTATAAAAGGAGCATTCCTCAAACAATAAAAGCCAAATATGACAAACCTTCAGCCACCATCATACTTGACAGTGAAAGGTGACAGTTCTTCCAGTTCAGGAATAACACCAAGATGTCTACTCTCACCACTCCTATTCAACATACTAGTGGAATTTCTAGCCAATGCAATCATATGCGAAAATAAGTATAAGGCATCCAAATTGGAAGGAAAGTAGAATTGTCTGTTTAGATTATATGAATTTACATATAGAAAATCTGAAGGACTCCACCTTAAAACTGTAAGAGTGAATCAAAAAATAAAGTTACAGGGTACAAAAACAACATACAGAAATGAGTTGTGTTTCTATACACTGGCAACAAAATATCTGAAAAAGAAATTAAAAAATAATCTAATTCATAATAGCATCAGAAATAATAAAATATGTAGAAATAAATTTTACCAATGAGGTGAAAGATCTGTGTAGTGAAAACTACAAGACTTTGGTTAAAGTAACTGAAGACAGAAATAAGAGATACCCCATGTTTGTGAATCAGAATTATTGTTAAAATGTTCATTCTACCCAAAGCCATCTATGGATTCAATGCCATCTCTATCAAAATTCAACTGGCATTTTTTACAGAAATAGAAAAGCAATACTAAAATTTGTATGGAGGCACAAAAGACCATGAATAACCCAGGTAATCCTGAATAAGCAGAACAATGCTAAAGGCATCATACTGCCTAATTTCAAACTATACTACAAAGCTATAGTACCTAAGACTGGTTGGTACTGGCATAAAAACAGTCCGATGGAACAGAATTGAGAACACGGAAATAAACCCTTGAATATATAGTCAGCTGATATTTGACAAGGGAGCCTAGATTCTTCAGTGGGGGAAAAGATAGTTTCTTCATTAAATGGTGTTGGGAAAACTGGATATTCACATGGAAAAAAATGAAATTGGACTCATATCTTGTACTACTCACAAAAAATTAACTCAAAATGGATTAAAGATTTAAACATAAGGGGCGCCTGGGTGGCGCAGTCGGTTAAGCGTCCGACTTCAGCCAGGTCACGATCTCGCGGTCTGTGAGTTCGAGCCCCGCGTCAGGCTCTGGGCTGATGGCTCGGAGCCTGGAGCCTGTTTCCGATTCTGTGTCTCCCTCTCTCTCTGCCCCTCCCCCGTTCATGCTCTGTCTCTCTCTGTCCCAAAAATAAATAAAAAACGTTGAAAAAAAAAAAAGATTTAAACATAACTAAAACCCTAAACTTCCTAGAAAAAAAACAGGAAAAACTTGTTTGACATTGGTCTTGGCAATGATTACTTGGGTATGGCACCAAAAGCACATGCAACAAAAGCAAAAATAAATATGTGGTACTAAATAAGTAAGTTTCCTGCACAGCAAAAGAAACAACAAAATGAAAAATCAGTCTATGGAATGGAAAAAAATATTTGCAAATCATATTTCAAAAATGGGTTAATATTCAAAATATATAGACTCATACAACTCACTAGCAAAATAAACCCCAACAAATCTAAAAAGTGGGCAGAAATCTAAAAAAATTCAAAAGAATTTTCAAAAGAATATATACAATAGGTAACAGGTACATGAAAAGATGCTCAATGTCATTAATCATCAAGGAAATGCAAACCAAAACCACAATGAGATATTCCCTCACAGCTGTTAGAATGACTATTATCAAGAAGTCCAGAGTTAACAAGTGTTGGTGAGGATGTGCACTGTTGGTGGGAATGTATATTTGTATAACTGCTATAGAAAACAATATGGAGGTTTCTTAAAAAATTAAAAATAAAATTTCCGTATGATTCAGCAATCTCACTTCTGAGTATATATCCAAAGGAAATGAAAACAGGTATCAGTGAGATATCTACAAGTCCATATTCTTTTTTCTTTTTTTCTTTAATGGTATTTTTTTTATAATGCTGTATTTCTTTTATTTCAAGTTTTTATTTAAATTCTAGTTAACATATAGTGTAATATTAGTTGCAGGAGTAGAATTTAGAGATTCATCACTTACATATAACACCCAGTGTTCATCACAAGAAGTGCTTTCTTTAATACCCATCACCGATTTAGCCCATCCCCCTACTCACTTCCCCTCTAGCAACCCTCAGTTTGTTATCCATAGCTAAGAGTCTATTTTATGGTTTGCTTCTCTCCCCTTTTTTTCCTTTCCCTCATATTAATCTGTTTTGTTTCTTAAATTCCACATACATACACTTCCATATTCTTGCAGCATTATTCACAATAGCCGAGATATGGAAACAAACTAAGTCAGTCAGTGGATAAATGGATAAAGAAGTGGTATATATACAATAGAATACCGTTCATGAGAAAGAAGGAAATCTTGCTATTTGTGACAAGTTGGATTAACTCTGAGGGCACTATGGTAAGTGAAATAAGTCAGAGAGAGGAAAATGCTATAGGATATCACTCATATGTGGAATCTGAAATAGGTGAACTCACAAAAACAGTATAGTGATTATTACCACAGGATGGTGGGGGTAGTGGGGAAATGTTGGTCAAAGGGTACAAACTTTTAGTTGTAAGTTGAATAAGTTCTAGGGATCTAATATATATCATGGTGACTAAATATTATATACTTGAAAGTTGCTGAGTAGATCTTAAATGTCTCACTGCAAAAAAGAAGTGGTGATTATTTGGGGTGCCTGGGTGGCTCAGTTGGTGAAGTGACTTCAGCTCAGGTCATGATCTCAGGGTTCATGGATTCAAGACCCGCATTGAGTTTGCTGCTGTCAAGCTGTCAGCGCGGAGCCCACTTCAGATCCTCTGTCCCCCTCTGTCTACCCCTCCCCCTCTTGTTCGCTCTCTCTCAAAAAAATAAACATAAAAAAAAAGAAAGAGAAATAAGGAAAGAAAAGAGAAAGAAAGGAATAAAGAGAAAGAAAGAAATGGGGGGGGTGGGGTGGAGCACCTAGGTGGCTCATTAGGTTAAGCCTCTGACTCTTGGTTTCTGCTCAGGTCATGATCTCACGGTTCGTTGGTTCAAGCCCCACATTGGGGTCTGCATTGACGGTGTGGAACCTGCTCTGGATTCTCTGACTCTTCCTCTCTCTCTGCCCTTCCCTTGTTCGCATGATCTCTCTCTCTCAAAATAAATAAACTTAAAAAAAATTTTAATGGTAATTATTTTAAATGATAGTGTTAGCTAACACTCTGATGCTAATCATTTTGCAATAGATATGTATTATATCAACATATTGTACACCTTGAACTTACACAATATTATGGTATTATAATCAATTATATTAATAAAGCTGTGATTAAATAATAAAGCTGGGAGAAATTATATTTTATATATATATGTATGGTATTTATTATGTTGAGGCATTTCTTTGCTATACCCACTTCTTTAAGAGTTTTTATTATAAATGGATGTTGCATTTTGTCAAATGCTTTTTCTGAACCTGTTGGGATGATTGTATGATTTTTATCCTTTATTTTGTTAATGTGGTGTTTTTCACTCATTTGTGGCTGTTGAGCTTTTTTTGCATCCATGGAGTGAATCCCACTTGATTATATTCGTAAATTTTCCAGTTTTCTTCTCATAATTGTTATCTAGTTTCATATCATTGTGGTCAGAAAAGATGTTTGATATGATTTCAGTCTTCTTAAATTTATTAAGACTTATATTATGGCCTACCATATGATCTAGAGATTGTTTCACGTGTGCTTGAGAAGATTGTGCATTGTTTCTCTAAACATTTAAAAAAAATGTTTAATGTTTATTTATTTTTGAGAGATAGAACACTAGTGGGGGAGGGGTAGAGAGAGGGAGAGACAGAATCCGAAGCAGGCTCCAGGCTCTAAGCTGTCAGCACAGAGCCCAACGCAGGGCTCTAACCCAGGAACCATGAGATCATGATCTGAGCCAAAGTCAGACACTTAACCGACTGAGCCACCCAGGTGCCCCACATTCTGTTTCTTTGAATGGAATATTTTGTATGTCTGTTAAGTCCATCTGGTTTATGCTGAAATCTTTAATCCTTTTTCAGTTGACTTTTTTTGTATATGGTGTGAAACAAAGGTCCAAAATCATTGTTTTGCATGTGAATATCCAGTTTTTCCAACACCACTTATTGAAGGGACCATCCTCTCCCCATGTTATATTTATGGTGCCCTTGTGAGAGATTACTTGACCATATAGGTAAGGGTTTATTTTGGGTCTCCTCTATTCCATTGGCTTATGCACATGTTTTTGTGCCAGTAACATACTGTCTTGATGATAACTTTGTAATGTGTTATGAAATCAGGGAGCTTAATATCTCCTGCTTTGTTGTTCTTGCTCAAAAATGCTTTGACTATTCAGGGTTTTTTGTGACTCCAAATAAATTTTATAATAGTTATTTTCTATTTATGTAAAAAATTCCCTTGGTATTTTGATAGTTGCATTGAATCTGTAATTTCTACATACTTATAAATTTTCCTGTTTTCTTTCTGTTATTGATATATGGTTTTATTCCACTGTGATAGAGAAGATACTTGGAATAGTTTCCAATCTACAATTTATTAAGACTTGTTTTATGTCTTAGCATGTGATGTATCCTGAATAATGTTGCATATATGCTTAAGAAGAATGAGTAATCTGTTGATGTTGGGTGGAATGTTCTGTACATATGTGTTAGATTAATTTAGTCTATTTTATTGTTCAGTTCTGCATTTTTGTTTATTGGTTTTCTCTCAATTATCTATCCATTAGTGAGAGTAGGGTGTTGAAGCCTCCTATGATTATTGTATTGCTATTTCTCCCTTCAGATCTGTCAATGTTTGCTTTATATATTTAGATGTTCTAATATTAGGTACTATATATTTATAATTGTTATATCTTTTTGTTGAATTGTCCCTTTTATCATATGACATTCTTTGTCTTTTGTGAAAATTTGTGACTTAGTTTCTATTTTATTGATGTAAGTATAGCCAACCCTGCTCTCTTTTGGTTACCATGTGCATGAAATATCTTTTGCCACCCCACACTTTCAGCCAACGTGTGTCCTTTTTTACAAACAGCATTTATTTGGGTCTTGCTTTTGTTTTTGTTTTTTTCAGTTTTTTCAGACATTCTATGTCTTTTGAATTTTTTTTTTTAACGTTTATTCATTTTTTGAGAGACACAGGGTGTGAGTGGGGGAGGAGCAGAGAGCGAGGGAGACACAGAATCGGAAGCAGGCTCCAGGCTCTGAACTGTCAGCACAGAGCCCGACGTGGGGCTGGAACTCACAGGCAGTGAGATCATGACCTGAGCCAAAGTTGGACACTTAACCAACTGAGCCACCCAGGTGCCCCTAAATTTTTTTTTATTCTAGAAAGAGAGTGAAAGCAGGGGAGAGGGGCAGAGGGAGAGAGAAAAAGAATCCTAAGCAGGCTCCATGCTCAGTGAGGACCCAGAGGCAGGGCTTGATCCCATGACCCTGGGATCTTGACCTGAGCTGAAATCAAGAGTCAGATGTTTGACTGAGCCAGCCAGATGCCCTGAAATATGATAATTTTACAGTAACAGACACCAAACAAATGAAGACATGCAATTTGCCCAATAAAGTATTCAAAATAATTGTTTTAGGAAGCTCAGTAAGAAGAAAATATAGAAAGACAATTCAATGAAATCAGAAAAGCAATGCACAAACAAAAAAAATTTAACAAGGAGATAGAAATCATAAAAAAGAAAAACAGGAAATATGGAGCTGAAGAATACAATGAGTGAAAGGAAAAATGCATCAACAGCAGACTTAACCCAGCAGAAGAATGAATCTGTGAAGTCATAGACAAGTCATTTGACATTACCCAGTCAGATAGGAGCAAAGAAAAAATGAATGACAAAGTAAAGAAAATGTAATATCTGAAACCATAAAACTATTAGAAGAAAATGTAAAGAAATAGCTTTTTGACATTCATCTGAGCAATGATTTTTTGGATATGACACCAAAAACACAGACAACAAAAGCAAAAATAAATAGGCAGGACCACATCAAATTAAAAAGCTGCCTAGCAATGGAAACAATCAACAAAATGAAAAAGCAATGTATGGAATGAAAGAAAATGTTTGCAAACCATATATCTGATAAGCCATTAATATCCAAAATACATAAGGATTTCTATAACTCAATAGCAAACAAAACAAACAAACAACAAACAAAAACAAATGACATGATTTGTACATGGGGAAAGGATCTGAATAGAATTTTTCTAAAAAAGATATACTAATAGCCAGCTGGTACATAAAAGGTGCTTAGCAGTGCCTGGGTGGCTCAGTTGGTTAAGCCTCTGACAGGCTCAAGTCATGATCTCACGGTCCATGAGTTCAAGACCTGTGTCAGGCTCTGTGCTGACAGCTCAGAGCCTGGAGCATGCTTCAGATTCTGAGTCTGTCTCTCTGCCCTTCCTGCAGTCGTGTGCTCTTTTTCTCTCTCTCCAAAATAAACAAACATTAAAAAATTTTTAAGGGGCGCCTGGGTGGCTCGGTCGGTTAAGCATCCGACTTCGGCTCAGGTCATGATCTCGCGGTCCGTGAGTTCGAGCCCCGCGTCGGGCTCTGTGCTGACAGCTCAGAGTTCATGCTCTGTCTCTCTCTGTCTCAAAAATAAATAAACGTTAAAAAAAAATTTAAAAAAAAATTTTTTTAAGAGAAAGGTACTTAACATCACTAATCACTAGGGAAAATCTGAAGATCACACAATGAGATATCTCAGACCTGTGCTAAAAAGACAACAGATAAGTGTTGGTGAGGAAATAGAGAAAAAGAAAACTTTGTACATTGTTGGTTGAAATGTAAAGTGGTACAGCCACTAGGGAATACAGTATGGAGATTTCTCAAGGAATTAAAAATGGAACTAATATATGATTCAGCAGTTCCATCTCTGGGTATATATCCTAAGAAATCAAAATCAGTATCCTGAAGAGATATCTACACTACCATGTTCATTTTCTTGCAGCATTATTTACAATGGTCAAGATATGGAAACAACCTAAGTGTCCACTGATAGATGAATGGATAAAATAGATGTGAGCTCTCTTTATAGACATCTAGATAGATAGATAGGTAGGTAGGTAGGTAGATAAGTAGATAGATAGAAATACAGCAACATATAATGAGATACTATTCAGCTATGAAAATATGGATGTATCTAGAAGACTTTATGCTAACTGAAATTAACCAGACAGAGAAAAACAAACACTGTAATGATCTCACTTACATGTGAGATCTAAAAAAAAAAAAAAAAAAAAAAAAAAGAAGTCCAATTCACAGAAGCAGAATAAAATGGTGGTTACAAAGGAGAATTGGGTTGGAGGAAAAGATAGGGATATGCTGGTCAAAGGGTATAGGCCTTCAGTGATAAGATGAATTAACTTTGGGAATCTGATGTACATCGTGGTGATTATAGTTAATCATGCTGTGTTATGTACTTGAAATTTGCTAAAAAAGTATAACTTATGTGTTCTCACTTATGTTACCTCACATAGTAACTATGTGAAGTGATGAATATGTTAATTAACCTAATTGTGGTAATCATTTCATAAAGTAAACATATGTCAAATCATCCCATTGTACACTTTAAACATATGCAATTCATTTGTTGATTATACATCAATAAGCTGAAACTTTTGTTTTAAATAAAAGAATAAAAAACAACAAAAGAGTAATGGTACAGAGGAGATAACATATGTGATCCTTTGCTTCTGCAGAAATGTCTTATACAACCTCACATTTGTATAAATTTTGATTGAATAAATGACTCTAGTTGAGAGTTCATATCTCAGTATTGCAAAATTTGTCACATTAAAAAAATTTTTTTAAGTTTATTTTTGAGAGAGACAGCCACAGTATGAGTGGGGGAGGGGCAGAGAGAGAAGGGGAGAGAGAGAATCCCAAGCAGGCTCCGTGCCACCAGCACAGAGCCTGATGCAAGGCTTGAACCAATGAAACAGTGAGATTATGACTTGAGCGGAAACCAAGAGTCAGACACCTAACTGACTAAGCCACCCAGGCAGCCCTAAATTTGTTAACATTTTAAATTTTGTTTTGTTTGTCACTTTAGGACACTATTTTTTTAAAAGCATTTTTTAGTGTTTATTTATTTTTTGTCTGAGAGACAGAGAGACCATGAGTGAGGGAAGGGCAGAGAGAGGGAGACACAGAATCTGAAGCAGGCTTCAGGCTCTGAGCTGTCAGCACAGGGCCCAATGCAGGGCTCGAATTCATGAACTGTGAGATCATGACCTAAACTGAACTCAGATGCTTAACCCACTGAGCCACCCATGCACCCCATTTTGGGCCACTATTGAGCAGGCCGTTGTGTTTCTGTTTTCTGGTACGTTTCACGTGACCTGCTTTCTGATTATTGAAAATTTTTGGATTTTTTTAAGGTTTATTTATTATTTTCAGAGAGAGGGTGTGGAGGGGAGGGGCAGAGAGAGAGGGGAGAGAGAGAATCCCAAGTGGGCTCTGCTCAGACCCACCAACTGTGAGATCATGACCCAAGCCGAAATCAAGAGTTGGATGCTTAACAAACTGAACCACCTAGGCACCTCCAAAATGTTAAGATCTTCTTTATATTCCTATTATTCTAAAATGTTATCCTCTGATACCCTTTCAAGACTTTACCAATTATTTATAATTTGAGTTTTCAGGGAGGAAGGGGAAGCAGGAGCATACTCCTCTTTACTGAGAATATACTACATACTCATTAGTTTTTTAATTGGGATGTTCCGGGGCACCTGGGTGGCTCAGTCGGTTAAGCGGCCGACTTCGGCTCAGGTCATGATCTCACGGTCAGTGAGTTCGAGCCCCGCGTCGGGCTCTGTGCTGACAGCTCAGAGCCTGGAGCCTGTTTCCGATTCTGTGTCTCCCTCTCTCTCTCTCTCTGACCCTCCCCCGTTCATGCTCTGTCTCTCTCTGTCTCAAAAATAAATAAACGTTAAAAAAATTTTTTTTAATTGGGATGTTCCTCTTAATTGGATTTAGTATATTTTAAAACCAGAATGGACCTTGGGATTCACTCACTGGGCACAGTTTTTATCTGTAGGAATTGGGTTGTGTGAATCCTGCTCATTGATTAACACTAACTCTAGTCTTCACTCATATCACAGGTATTGAACCCACCCTGTTTGCTCTCCATTTCTTTCCTTTCCATTTCTCCAAAACTCTCCTTTACTTCCTCTCCTTTTGTTTCTCATCTCTCCTTCTGCCATGAAGTCATTTATTTTCATTACACAAGAATAACTCAGGTTTTTTGTTTCAGGGATTTGTGATATTCAGGGATGTGTCTATCGACTTTTCTCAGGAAGAGTGGGAATGCCTGGACTCGACTCAAAGGAATTTGTACAAATATGTAATGTTGGAAAATTATAGCAACCTGGTCTCAGTTGGTAAGCATACCTTTATCCAAAAAGTCTAGAGTGCTCTAGAATATTTGCTTTCCCTGAGAAGAATTTCTCAACTCCTCTCATATATCCTATGTATTTCTTTTCCCTATTCCTAAAGAAATGGCTTGAGATTTGTAGAGTTGGGAATGTATGGCTTTGTTTTGTTTTGTTTTATTTTGTTTTTGTTTGTTTTGAGAGAGCAAGGGAGAGGGGCAGAGGGAGAGAGAGAGAATTCCAAGCAGGTTCCACACTCAGTGCAGAGCCTGATGTGGGGCTTGATCCCATGACTCTGGGATCGTGACCTGAGCCAAGACCAAGAGTCAGACACTCAACCAACTGAGCCACCCAGGCACCCCAGGAATATGTAGTTTCATTGGTCCCAAGGCCAACTCCATCTTCTCTGCTTTTTTTGTGGCCCTTCCAATAGTGGCATCACCCTTTATTTGCTGTTCACAGGACAGGATTTGAGTCCTGGGATACCTACAACAAAAATCTCCTTTCTTTTCTTGTGAGTAGGACTTTGCATTCCCAAGCCAGATGTGATTTCTTTACTGGAGCAAGGGAAGGAGCCTTGGAGTGTTTTTGACAGTGAGCTGACAAGGGACCCATACCTAGGTAAGTGATTGATGATTATGTAAGGGAAAAGGAATGCTGGATATAAACCAGCTGCTCAGTGAGGAGACCACATCTTTGAGATGTTTGGAGGAATCTCCTCCCAAAGTCCCACAACTATTAAGAAAAGTAAACTACACTGTGAACTTCCAAATGCCCACACCTCCATCTTCAACCTAATACTCTCCATGCTTCTTTTCTCTCATGTTTTCTGCCTATTCCTAGTAGGTAATTCTAATGAGAAGCTTCTACTTTTATGTGAGATCTAATTCCATTAGTTCACTCTCTCTTGCCTTTGGTCTATACATGTGTCATGCCTTTAAACATTTTGGTATTCAATATATTCAGTTTTTTTAGTCATTATTTTATTCATGTATTCATTCTTTCAGCCAACACTTCCTAATATTCTGTGTTGTGGAGAATATTTTTCTAGAACATTATAAAATATATCAGCTATTAAGAAATTTATAGCCTAGGGATTGAGAAAAATTGGTGATGGGGATTAAGGAGTACACTTGCTGTGATGAGCACTGGGTGATGTATGGAAGTGTTGAATCACTATATTATGCACCTGAAACTAATATTACATTGCATGTTAAGTAACTGGAATTTGAATAAAAACTTTTTTTAAAATCCATAAAAATTATTCAAAATGTGGAATTAATTATAATTGTGGAATTATTTGTGGTTCAAATACCACAACCAGGGAAAATGGCTAAAGACTAAATGGTGGAAAAGCCTCACAGCGTTGTAATAGTTGGAGCCCTAGGAGTGATTGCAGTCACCTTGATAGAGAGTTTTGGGTGTAAAGGTCCTGTGCTTGGAATAGGATAGTAGAGTTTGCAGACAAGAAGAGATTGAGGTGAGGGAGGATGATCAAGCATTGCATGATGCATGCAATCAGCATAAAATAGAATGGGAGTGAGGGAGAAGGTCATGAACATGGATGATTCAAGGCAGAGGGCACAGTAAGTACAAAAGTCTTGAGGCAGGCAGGCTCATTGTGTATAAGGAGCACCAAGGTGACCAGAATGTCTGGGACAGAGCAAACAAAGAGGAGAAGAGTATGAGCTGTGATCAGAGATGTGTATGTTGGAAAGAGTCAGTTTATGATGACATTGTAAATTATGATTGAACTTTTCCTGAGTGAAGTGGAAATAAGTAAAAGATTTTAAGCAGAGCTGTGATATAATTAGATTTTTATTTTTCAAAAATACTATTTTTTCCTATTTACAGAAGAGGAAACTGAGACACAGAGACTTGAAGTAACTTGTCCAAGGTCAACAACTAGTAAGTGTTGGAGATAAGGTTTAAACCCAAGCTGTACATGCTTCTTAGCTCATAAGCTACATTGCCTCTCCAAGTCAAATCAAAGAAGTTTAGATATAGTGGACATGTTTTCATCTGAATTGCTGATGAACAGATAGAAGTTAACTTTCAAAATCAATTTTTAAAATGAGTTTTTACATCCCATAAATAGATAACTATAGCACACATATTACATGCATTTATATTATATACACACACAAACACACACATATATACAAATTCATCATGGATTTCCTCTAAAACACTATATCATATGGCTTCCTTTCTTAATAAACTTTTAGATATATTATAATATTAATATATAATAATAGAGATATACTTGCATAATGAGGTTGTCTTCCAGATTCTTCCAATTTTAATTTCTAATTGAAACTTCCATTCTTCTATACTTTCTTTTGTAAATAGATTTTTCCCATATTTTTATGATTGATTAAAAATTTTTTTTAATGTTTTATTTATTTTTGAGAGAGAGAGAGAGACAGAGAGAGAGAGTACGAGTGGGGAAGGGGCAGAGAGAGAGAGACACAGAATCCAAAACAGGCTCCAGGCTCTAAGCTGTCAGCACAGAGCCCGACACGGGGCCTGAGCTCGTGAACCACGAGATCATGACCTGAGCTGAAGTCAGATGTTTAACTGAGCCACCCAGGTGCCCAGTATGATCGATTTTTTTTAAGTAGACATTTTTTTTGAGAGAGAGAGAGAGAGAGAGAGAAAGAGAGAGCGTAGGTGAGCAGGAGAGGGGCAGAGGGAGAGGGAGAGAGAGAGTCTTAAGCAGATTGCACGCTCAACACGGAGCTCAATGTGGGGCTCAATCTCACAACCACAACAAAATCAGGAGTCAAACACTCAGCTGACTGAGTCACCTAGGTGCCCCTAAAAGACGATTTTTAAAGCTTTTTCCAGCAATGTATACAATGCATATGTTCAATTTTATTACATCATCTTGAGGAATGTGTATCTTTTTAAAAATAAATTATTCTGTTTCTTTTAGTCTTGGAATCAAGAACAATATCTTGCCCATTTTTTTTTTTCAAAACAAGAATATTTTTAACAGTGAATGTCAAATTGTCCTATAATGTTTTACATTCAGGATTTATCTAAGCACAACCCCAATATTGAATTCACATTAAGCAATTTTGTCTGATTTGATACTTGGGGTTTTGTACTTCTTAAAAAAATTTTTTTAATGTTTATTCATTTTTGAGAGAGAGAGAGAGACAGAGCAGAGCATGAACAGAGAGAGACACACAGAATCCAAAGCAGGCTCCAGGCTCCAAGCTGTCAGCACAGAGCCTGACATGGGGCTCGAACTCACAAACCATGAGATCATGACCTGAGCCGAAGTTGGGCGTTTAATCGACTGAACCACCCAGGCACCCCAGGGTTGTGTACTTCTTAATTCATCATATCAGGAGGCAAAGTCAAGGTGATTGGAGATGACTGCCAGAACTTTCCATTGGAAAGGTACATTTCCCCCCTTATAAATACTAAATAATTAGTGCAGTAATACTTGAAGACTGTATAACTATCCTCTAGAAATCTTTCACCCAAAATGTTTGGTATTCATTCTTATTCAAAACAGTTATTACATTGAGCTTAGAAAAGTTCTAATTTTATCGCTTTCTTTCTGCATTTATTGGTTGGCCTTGCTTTATTAAAAAGAGATTTTTCTTTCCACTTTTGTTTGAGAAACACTACAGATTCATTGCTTCTTTTAAAAAAATCAATATCTTATAACCCATTGTAATCATTCTTTTTTGATATTAAACTATCATTCATATTTGGCCATTGAAAGCCCCTTACAGCTAGCTTCTGCATCCTTTTTTTTTCATGAGTGCATGAATCTTTAATGACCTTCTTGTTTCCTGGAACAAAAATATGTTCCAGTCTCATCTTGTATTATTCTTGCTCCCGACTTGGAATTAGCCAGCTCATTAAAAGTCTTAGTTTCTTGGGGCGCCTGGGTGGCTCAGTCAGTTGAGCGTCCGACTTCAGCTCAGGTCATGATCTCGCAGTCTGTGAGTGTGAGTTCGAGCCCCGCGTCGGGCTCTGTGCTGACAGATCAGAGCCTGGAGCCTGTTTCAGATTCTGTGTCTCCCTCTCTCTCTGCCCCTCCCCTGCTCATGCTCTGTCTCTCTGTCGAAGATAAATAAACATTAAAAATTTTTTTTTTAAAAAGTCTTAGTTTCTTGTAATAGGGAATGGTGTTGATTGACCAATATGAGTATGTAGTGTGCTTATTACTACTGGATTGCCATTGCTTTTATATCCATTAAATGGAAAGAGACAGGAACCTATCTCTCTCTCTTTATTTTCTCTTTATTTAATCTTTATTTTTGAGAGAGAGAGAGACAGAGTGTGAGCTGGGGAGGGGCAAAGAGAGTGGGAGACACAGAATCCGAAACAGGCTCTGGGCTCTGAGCTGTCAGCACAGAGCCCAACACGGGGCTCAAGCTCACGAACCACAAGATCATGGCCTGAGCCGAAGTCAGACGCTTAACTAACTGAGCCACCCAGGTGCCCCAGGAAACTATCTTTCATAATTGAATACTAATAACTCTAATTGAAGTCCAAAAGTGAGATTCTGTCTCACTTTTCTGCATTTCAGTTTTGTAACTTTTTCTTGAACAGTGAAAAAACCCTATTTCCTCCAACATGAGTATAGTTACTCAAGTCTTCTGTCCCAAGACTTGGGACTCTGTCCCAATACTACAGAACGGTTTCAAAATTAGAATATCATACAACTACTGACAGGAAAACCTACCTGAAGCCATATTCATGATTTATTACACTTTGTTTCTTTTCCTGTTTTCCCTTAGAATATGTTACACTAAGGATTTCTAATCGGAGTACAGTTTGAAAAATTGCTAGATTAATTCTTTTTTGTGCATTTTCAGCTTAATATGCAGTTTATTTTAATTGTTGAGTTTAGGTGTTTTTTTTAAATTTATACTTGGAATATATAAAACATTTACATGCTTCAAAAGTCAATATAAAAATATACTTAGGGGCGCATGGGTGGCTCAGTTGATTAAGCATCTGACTCTTGATTTCGGCTCATGTCGTGATCTCACAGTTTATGAATTTGAGCCCCGCATCAGGCTCCATGCTGACAGTGTGGAGCCTGCTTGGGATTCTCTTCCCCTCTCTCTCTGCTCTTTTTCCTCTCTCTCTGCCTCTCATTCATTGCCCCTGTCAATCTAGGTAAAAAGTTTTTGGGGGGTGAGGGTGGGGGTTAGGGTAGTCTGATTAATCCTTTCTGCATTTATTTTTTCAGAAATAAAGCACATTCACATTTATATTCTTAATTCTCCTTCCTGCTTTTACATGAGATATTACTCTCTCTGCACTCTTTTTTACTGTCCTGGTTTTCTTTCAATAATTGTTAACAAGTTGTGAAAATCATTCCATATAGACAGTGGCAAAAAAAAAAAAAAAAGACATATAAAACTGACTTATCTTTATTGGTGTTATATGTTTATTTTTGCCATAACTCATTAATTATTAGAAATAATAGTTCCAATAGTTAGTAGAGTTTCCATGCAGATAGTCACAAAATTTGCAAATATTTTCAGTTTTGTTTTTTGTTTTCCTATGCTTGTAACTGATACTCCTTTCTAGTCTCATCACTATTCCTACATCTTCCAGAAAGTGTTCAATAGAAGTAGTACATATTTTTTTCATGATTTTTATGGGCATGACTTCTTTTTTCTTTTTTTTTTAAGTTTTGGAATAATTTTATATATACCAAAAAGTTGCAAAAATAGCATATTCCTCACCTAATATCAATTTCTACTACATTTGTGTTATATATTTGAATTTACCCCTCCCATTTTTTTTATTCCCCCACCATAGTATATCTTGTATAAACGTCATGATTTATCCTTTCTCTGTTTTGTTTAATGTGAGCATCTATGCACATATCTTTATTTATTTTTTTTTAATTTTTTTTTTAACATTTATTTATTTTTGAGACAGAGAGAGACAGAGCATGAACGGGGGAGGGGCAGAGAGAGAGGGAGACACAGAATCGGAAGCAGGCTCCAGGCTCTGAGCCATCAGCCCAGAGCCCGACGCGGGGCTCGAACTCACAGACCGTGAGATTGTGACCTGAGCTGAAGTCGGCTGCTTAACCGACTGAGCCACCCAGGCGCCCCTATGCACATATCTTTATATATCCTCTTTCTTACATAAATGGTAGCAACATACCCTAGATACAGTTTATTCCACTTTGTTCTTTAACTTAAAAAAGTGATGAAGATCATTCAATAGGAATATATAGATACTTCTTATTTCTTTATACAATTACATAGGACTCTACTGTGTGCATACACTACAGTGAGTTCAAGTAGTATCAAGTTGGTGGATATTTGGATTGGTTATAGTCAGTTGCTCTTACAAATAGTTCTGTGGTGGGTAACTTTCTGCATGAATCTCTTCAGATTCTTAACTAAAATTATGTTTGGGTTCCTAGAACTGGGATTGCTCAAAGGATAAATACTTATATAATTTTTGCTAGAAACTGGCAAATATCCTCCTATGATATTTGCTACACTGAATGTGTGAGAGAAGTTACTTACCTATTAAATAACCTAGACTAGGTTATCAGACTTTTGGGTTTTTGCCGAAGTATATTTTGAACTTATTCCAAACTTTAACAATCATTGACTTAATCTTTTTCTGATCCCTTTCCCCCATGCCTTCCTCTACCACTTTTCAATTTCTATACTTTATCTCTCAAACTGTACCACCATATAAGAACTATAATTTATATTTACATTTATAGATTAATGTCAATGTAATTCTGCCTTTTCTAAGTTTTGTGTCTATCCCCACCACCACCAAAAAAAGTGAATGTCTTATTTGTGGTTTCTTTCAGAATATAAATCTAGGTGTGAGAGCAAGAAATTATCTCTGAAAAAGGATAACTATAAAATAAATTCATCTCAATGGGTTATAATGGAAGGATTTACTAAGCATGGACTTAAACAAGGATCTCAGGAAAAACATTTTGGCCAAGTCTCGTGTACCTCTGAAGACATGTCCCCTTTCATTCAGCATACATCTCTCTCTCTACATCAAACATTTAATACCAAAGAGAAATCTTATGAATGCAAAAAATATAAGAATGCCTATGAACAGGACTCAAAACTTACTACACATCAAGAAAGTCATACAGCCAAGAAATTTTATGACCATAAGGAATATGGGAGGGCCCTTGGTAGAACTTCAAAACTTAGTTCACATCATACAGTGCATATTGGTGTGAGATCCTATGAACGTGAGGAATGTATGAAGTCTTTGAATAGTGGCCCACACTTAATACAACGTCAGATAATTTTTACTAAGGAGAAATCTAATGAATTTAAAGAAAGTGGGAAGGCCTTTACTAATGCTTCACAGTTTTTTCTACATCATAGCATTCATACAAGTGAGGAACCCTTTCAATGTAAGTACTGTGTTAGACAATTTAATAATGGTACAGCCTTTATTCGCCATCAGAGAATTCACACTGGTGAAAAACCCTATGAGTGTAATGAATGTGGAAAGGCTTTTAGTACAAGTTCAATATTTAGAGTACATCAAAGGATTCACACAGGTGAGAAACCGAATGAATGTAAAGAATGTGGAAAAGCCTTTCGTCATTCCTCATACCTTACTCAACACCAAAGAATTCATACTGGTGAGAAACCTTATAAATGTAAGTATTGTGTTAGGGCATTTAGTAATGTTTCGGCCTTTATTCGGCATCAGAGGATTCATACCGGTGAGAAACCCTACAAATGTAAGGAATGTGGAAGAGCTTTTAGTACTGGCTCAATACTTACAGCACATCAGAGAATTCACTCAGGTGAGAAACCATATTTATGTAAGGAATGTGGAAAAGCCTTTCGTCAGTCTTCAGATCTTACTCAACATCAGAGGATTCATACTGGTGAGAAACCCTACAAATGTAAGGAATGTGGAAGGGCCTTTCGTCGTTCATCAGAACTTTCTCGACACAAGTTAATTCATGCTGATGAGAAACTATATGAATGTAAAGAATGTGGAAAGATCTTGAGTAGAGACTCAATACTTATACAACATCAGAAAATTCACACAGGTGAGAAAGCCTGGGAATGTAATGAATGTGGGAAAGTTTTTACTTGTGCAACATACCTGGCCCGGCATCAGCGAATCCATACTGGTGATAAACCATATACTTGTAACAAATGTGGGAAAGCTTTTCTTCGTTCTTCAGACCTTATTCTGCATCAAAGGATTCATACTGGTGAGAAACCCTATGAGTGTAAGAAATGTGGGAAGGCTTTTGCAAGAGGTTCAAATCTTAATCGCCATCAAAAAGTTCATAATAGTAAGAAATAGTATAAAGGAAGCTTTGTATTTAAGCATATCTTTTAGGTAACATGGCATGGAAGATAAACCCTAGAAACATAATAGGAGAAATCCTAAGAATTTATTGGTGAGAAAATGTAGAAATATAATTGATATGAGAATGACTTATGTGTTTCACAGTTTAACTACCATAAGAATAAAATGAATATTGGAAGGCCTCTATCAACAACTCATTCCTTTCTAAGTTTTAAAAACTTTGTTGTTTATTTTAATTTTTTTAAATGTTTGTTTATTTTTGATAGAGAGGGACAGAGACAGAACATGAGCAGGGGAGGGGCAAGAGAGAGAGAGGGACACAGAATCCGAAGCAGGCTCCAGGCTCTGAGCTGTCAGCACAGCTTGATGTGGGGCTTAAACCTGTGAACTATGAGATCATGAACTGAGCTGAAGTTGGACACTTAACCAACTGAGCCACCCAGGTGCCCCAATTTTTAAAACTTTCTAATCTTGAGTGGAGAAGGTAAAAAATCTTTTTTGTTGTATTTTTTCATATTTTAAAATACGTTAAATCAACTTTGTTTTTTATATAGCTATAATTTGTTTGGTTTATGCATAGATAAAATACTATATTATTATAAGTTGTACATTAAAAATTTGAATTTATTTTGTTCTCACCAAAATTCTTTTTTTTTAATTTTTAAAATGTTTATTTATTTTTGAGAGAGAGAGATAGAGTGTGAGTGGGGGAGGGGCAGAGAGAGACAGAGAGAGATGGAATCTGAAGCAGGCTCCAGGCTCTGAGCTGTCAGCACAGAATCCAATGCAGAGCTTGAACTCATGAACTGCGAGATCATGACCTGAGCCAAAGTCAGACGCTTAACTGACTGAGCAACCCAGGCACTCCATCACCAAAATTCTTATTTCAGTGCAACTTATTCAGTACCTATTTCTTGATGCTATTTATGCACAGTTTCATGATATTTTATATTCTTAGTGTTATAAGCTTGTATTTAATGACAGTCTTTTTATACCCCAACATCCAATTTGGGAACTCTTCAATTGATCTTTTTAAAATAAATTTTTACCTGCATATCTTTACATCTGTACCATTTTATTTAAAATATCATCACTTTAAGATATATATTTTAATATTGATAAAATGATATCATTATTTGTATATATAAATTAATATTTTTATTTTATAAAAGTGATATTTTGTTGTGATAATTTTTTCTAAATTTTTTAATTCTACAAAGAAGCCAATAAATTTACCTTTAATCCTCCCAAGGGACTATAACTATTGTCACATTGTTGGAACAGATCTTTTCATAAATTTTTAAAAGCAAATGTAATCACATTACTCAAATTGTCTCATAAATTGCCTTTTTAATGACAAGATATGTCATACAGAACATTCCATGTGATTAAGTGTATTAATAATGTTAATATATATGACTGTACCATCATTTTTACCAAACATCTATGGCTAAATACTGTGATTAACTCCACTTTTTGTGTTTATAAGGAATGTCACATGTAGCATCCTACTTGGCATATTGTATTTGCTTGTCTGCTTTTCATTGTTGAAATAATCCATGCATACCTTTTAACATGTACATATTTTAATTTTTTTAATGTTTATTTTTAAGAATGAGAGAGAGAGTGCAAGTGGGGGAGGAGCAGAGAGAGAGAGAGAGGGAGACACAGAATCTGAAGCAGGCTCCAGGCTCTGAGCTGTCAGCCCAGAGCCCGACGTGGGGCTCGAACTCACGGAGTGTGAGATCATGACCTGAGCTGAAGTCAGACACTTAACCAACTGAGCCACCCAGGTGCCCCTAACATGTACATATTTTAAACATGACAGAGTAAGCTGGCTTCCCTTTTGACCATACTATGCTATGCTATTTTTCTCTCTTCCCCTCCATGTTACTTATCCTTGCAGAGTTTTTCCTAATGATTTTGCCCAAATGTAATGTGGGGACATTTTAAATTTTTTTAATTATTTCCATTTCAATGTATTTATATTAAAAACATATTTATATGTATTAGTATACTTTATGTAAAGTGGGCATGGCTATATTCACTAGCATACTTGGGTTTGGTAAGGATCAAATGAGTTAATTTACACAAATATTTATAATTAAGGCTGTAACATACTCAGTAAATATAATCCATTGTCAAAATTATTTTTTCCTTTGGCCATTTTATTATTTATGAAAAAACTCTAAACTATGGTGTATATTTGCCTAAGTTTAATATTGGAGAAAAATCTTAAACCTCTAGTGAATATAGTGAAGTCATCATCATTCCTCCTTGGTCGCAAGATGCATCCATCCTGAAGAAAAGAACCATAAAAATATAATAAATAATGCCTTTAATTCAACCTCTTATGTTGAATCCTAAAATTTGTATCAGCATGAAACATTGCTGATAATATTATTGCCCACATTATCTGGGTGATTAAAAAATAATATTGGATTTTAGGAACATCTGACTCTTGATCCAATGCATGTTTAAACCAACATTTGGCTAAGGGTGAAATACTGACAAAATAGAATTTCTTTGAACATAAAGGACACTGAGTATCCTACACAGCAAAACATGTGGGAGGTGGGAAAAATTACAGAACTTACAGCTCTAAATCTAGACATGTATTGCAATAATTAATACTTGAAATCTGGTACAGATGCCACAGGAGCACAGAGGAAATTTCCATGTATCTGGGATTCAGACTGCCTTAAGAGTGGGGTTTAGCTTGGCTAGTGCTGATATCTCTGAGGAGGTATGATATAGGTGGTTCTGAGGATTTGGGAACAACTGTGAACTAGAATCAACACCTTCTACTTGGAAGGATGACCACTAATAGGGTTTATTCCTTTTCTATTGCTGCATAACAAATTGCCACAATGTTGGCAGCTTAAAGCAACACACATTTATTATCTCAAAATTTTCACGGGTATGTGTCAGGGCATAGCTTAAGTAGAAATATCCAAGAGAAACACCAATACCATATATTTTCACTCAGATGTGGATCTTGAGAAACTTAACAGAAGACCATGGGGGAGGGAAAAGGGAAAAAAAAAGTTACAGAGAGGGAGGGAGGCAGACCATAAGAGACTCTTAAAGACTGAGAACAAACTAAGGGTAGATGGGGGGTGGGGGGAAGGGGAAAGCGGGTGATGGACAGGGAGGAGGGCACTTTTTGGGATGAGCACAGGGTGTTGAATGGAAACCAGTTTGACAATAAATTATATTTTAAAAAAATAGAAATATCCATAATCATTATGGAAAAAATAAAAATTACCAAAGCAATCAGAAGATGGAAAAATCAATGGATATAACATCTGGGATTGCAGTACTAATATCATTAAGAAATCACAATTCCTTAGGTTACAAATGTGATGCAATATCAATTAAAAATACCCAGGAATTTTTTAAAACATTTGAGCTAATTCTATTTTTTCAAAAAGTTTATTCATTTTTGAGAGAGAGCAAGAGAGCAGGGGAGGGACAGAGAGAGAGGGAAAGATTCCAAGCAGACTTTGCACTGTCAGCACAGTACCCCATGCGGGCCTGGATCTTGTGATCCATGAGGTCATGACCTCAGCCGAAATCAGGAGTTGGACGCTTAGCTGACTGAGCCACCCAGGCACACCATGAGCTAGTTCTAGAGTCTAAATGGAAAAATAACCAGTAAAATTCTGAAGGAGGAGGAGAGGAATTGGATAAGTAGAACCATCAACTATTAAGATATAACTCTAATAACTAAGAGTTATCAGTAAAAATGTAATGGGTCACTAGAACTACTTAAAAGTTCAGCTATAGATCCAAATACATAGGAAAGATAGTATATGATAATGAAGCTGTTTTGGATCATTTAATATCCTTTGAATTGTTACAAATTTTGAAGATTTGAATGTATTAGTTCATATATATACATTGGTTGCATTTAGATTTTTCAACAAATGCTTTATTTTTCAAATTTTTAAAAAAATGTTTATTTATTTTTGAGACAATATGAGAGACAGAGTGCAAGCAGCGGAGGGGCAGACAGAAGGAGACACAGAATCTGAAGCGGGCTCCAGGCTCTGAGCTGTCAGCCCAGAGCCCAACGTGGGGCTTGAACTCACGAACTGTGAGATCATGACCTGAGCCAAAGTCGGACGCTTAACCGATTGAGCCACTCAGGCACCCCTAAATTTTTTAATATTTTATTTATTTTTGATAGAGAGAGAAAGCACAAGTGGGGAGGGGCAAAGAGAGAGGGAGACACAGAATCTGAGGCAGGCTCCAGGCTCTGAGCTGTCAGCACAGCTGACAGGGGTGTTGCCTGGCTGGCTCAGTCAGTACACCATGCAACTCTTGATCTTGGGTTCATGAGTTTGAGCCCCACATTGGGTGTAGAGATCACTTAAAATACATAAATTAAACTTAAAGTAAAATAAAATAATTGCTGGGATAATTGGGAGAAATTTGAATTGTACCATATGTTAGATCATGATATTGTGTGATCCATTGTTAAATTTCCTAAGTGTATTTATTGTGGTTATATTAGAGAATATACCAATTTATAGGACATGTGTAAAATATGGACATGTCTGTAAACATAGATTATACAGTAAATGGCCTTATGTAATTGGACAGCCACCTGGGAGAGAGAAAAAAAATTGGATCCCTAATGCCACGCTCAAAGCAAAATAAAACGCAAATGCATCAAAGATATGGATTAAGAATTGACTTAAGAATTGAACAAAAAATATAAGATAAAACCATGGAAGAAAATAATAATGTGAAATTAACTCAAAACCATGAAGTCATTGTAGGAAAATATATTTGTCTACTTTTTCATGGAAAAATATTTGAAACACTATTGAAAAAATATAATTCCTAAACCGGCACATTTTTTAAACAGAAAACTGTCTATATTGCTTAATAACAAAAATAGGGAATACAAATCATTAAGAGAAGATATAAACAACGATCTAACAAAACAAGTGAGTATGAAAAAGTACGTCACATAAGAGACACTGCAAAGGAATTTTGCTCCTTTGGAAAGATTTTTATCTCCTGTCCCAATATGATAGAAATCATTTAGAAATGTAGTTTTTACCTATCAGATTGACAAAATAAATTTGGTATCTAATCTTTTAGCCACAGAGTAGGAACATGGTGATCTATACATGTTGCTGTTGGACAGCTAAATTGGCATAACCTAAAGGAGGGCAGTAGCAAATACCTATCAAAACTTAAAACACAGGTACATATATCCCTAGAATTTATGGAGAAATTTATGTAACAGCTGTTTTCAACATATCCACAAGAAACAAGAATATATTTTTTGGCACTGGTGTAATAGCAAAAGAAGAGGGTGGGAGGTAGGGAGTGAGGATCAATTACAGTAATAAATTAGTTATATAAATTATCATCCATCTATTCAATGGACTATATAGCAAATTAAAAGAATGCAGTATGTGTATTACTATGAAATTAAAATATTTTTTAAACTTTATTTACTTTGAGAGAAAAAGAGAGTGTACAGCAGGAGGGGCAGAAAGAGGGAGAAAATCTTAAGCAGGCTCCATACCTAGCACGGTGAGATCACAATGGTGAGATCATGATCTGCCAAAATCAAGAGTGGGGCACTTAACCAACCCAGATGCTCCTGAAGTTACAAATATTTTAAGCGTATATTACAAGCTAATATTTTTGTTGAAGTTTATATTTATCTATACATATGAACTCACACGCACACACACACAAACACCCACATATATATTGTGGTGTGAGAGTGGTGAATGCACTGGTTGCTTGGAGAATCTTGGGTGTCAATACTGGGGACAAGGGCACAAGGTGTTCATTTTTCACCTTGTATATTTTTTATTTTATTTAGCATATGCAAAATTAGTCAACCAATTTTATACCATCAACAAAAACCTTAAACCATTTAAAAAATCAAACTTGGGTTGCAATTCTTTTTTTTTTTTAATGTTTATTTATTTTGAGAGAGAGAGCATGAGAGCAGAGGAGAGAGAGGAATGAGAATCACAAGAAGGCTCTACGCTGTCAGCATAGAGCCCAATGCGGGGCTCAAACCCATTAACTGAGATTATGACCTGAGCGGAAATCAAGAGTCAGACACTTAACCCCTTAGCCACCCAGGCGCCCCTGTAACCCTTTTCTACTTTCTAGTGGTCACTAAACTTTTTTGACTTTGGTTTCCAAAGTCTGTTGAACAGAGTAATGATTCCCCAGGTGGGATCAAGTAAGCCAAGGGCATTGGCACCCTTCTGCCACTGAGGCAGTGGTCACTAGTCTGGAGGGTACCCACCCACCCCACCGTGCTGGTTCACCAAGGAGGGCAGTCTGCCCTAGGCACAGGCGGTTAGAGCCCGGGTGGTGCTGTCAAGGGTGTAGTGCACTCAAAGGATTCTGGAGATTGTAGTTCAGGCCTCCCAAACGCCTCCGAGTTGCGCAGGCGCAAGATGCTATTTGGTAAAGTGAGCTTCAGCCTTTGGCCTTGTTGGGACCGTTTACTGTGGCATCTGCCAAGCTCCAATCCCTTCTTCACACTCTGGCGCCGGACTTCTTGGGTCTGAAAGGCTCACAGGCTCGAATGGACATAAGCGTAGCCTTGCGATTGGAGGCCTTATATCAGGTAAGTTTGTGCATTTGTCGCCGCGGTGTTAGCAAGTTGAGATGTTAACATCTGGAGATTGATTCACGTGTGAGGACTACCGGGACTGATTCTGGTCAGCTGTGCTTCTGGAAGCCATGGCCTTTTCAGGGACAGAAGCGCCACGGGGTCTTTGATATGGGGCCTGAATTGGGGCGCGTCTCCAGCTCAGGGTCTTAACTGAAGTGGGTTTTTCTCCTGCAGGTCTTGTCTCCAGGAGTCCTGTCCCCAGGTGTAGGGGAGACAGAAGAATGCTCAGGAGTAAGGTGGCACGGGGTAGGGGGCATTTGCGTCCGTGTCTCCAGACACTGCCAGCCGCCCAGAGGTCGTTCTGCTGCAGCTGGAGCCTGCTGGAGCGGAATTTGTCGGTTCTCTCTCCCATCCCTGTGACTATATTTGTATGAAGTGGAGAGAGCGGACAATGGGGAAGCAGGGTATAGGACTACCCTTTGCGGGTTGTTCTGGGAACTGAGGCCGGCGTTGCCCTGCCAGCCCTCCAGTGTCAGGACTCTGCCCTTTTCCAGAAGGGGAGCCTTGAAGAGGACTGGGCATTTGCTGCAAGACTGAAAGCCAGGTGAGGTAATGCTAATTTTCTGCTTCCTGAAACACAGTGAGCATTTGGCTTCTTTATCCTGACCTTTTCTGGGTAGGAGCATCTCTTTCAGGTCCTTCTAGCCATTTCCTTCCATTCCCTCTACTCAGCTGTGTTGCCTAGGTGCCTCCTCTGATTGGCAACCAGTGCTCAGGACTTTTACTTTTCTTTTTTCAAGGCTTATTTTATTTTATTTTATTTTATTTTATTTTATTTTATTTTATCTTATTTTATTTTTTTAATGTTTATTTATTTTTGAGAGAAAGAGACAGAGCACGAGTGGGGCAGGGAGGGGCAGAGAGAGAGAGGGAGACACAGAATCTGAAGCAGGCTCCAGGCTCTGAGGTGTCAGCACAGAGCCCTACGAGACTCTGGGCTCAAACTCACTCACTGAGAGATCATGACCTGAGCTGAAGTCGGTCATTTAACCCACTAAGCCACCCAGGTGCCCCTAAAACTTTTAGAGAAAGAGGGAGTGCAACCGGGGTGAGAATGGCATAGTGGGGGAGAGAGAGAATCCCAAGCAGGCTCCACCTCCAGTGCAGAGTCCACCACAGGGGCTGGTTCCAAAGACCCTGGGAACATGATCTGAGCAGAAATCAAGAGTCAGACACTCAACCAAGTCACCCAGGCGCCCTGGTTTATGTTTATAGATAGACCCAGCCTGTTTATTCTATCTATCCTTTCCTGTAAACACTGTCTTTATCACCCATATTTTCACCTTTTTCTTTTCTCTCATTTCAAAGCATTTGTTTTTAGGGGCACCAGATGGTTGAGTATCTGACTCTTGACTTTGGCTTAGGTCATGATCTTGCGGTTCGTGGGTGTGAGCCTCACATTGGGCTCTGCAATGACAGTGGGGAGCCTGCTTGGGATTCTCTCTCTGTCTCCTCTGTTTGCCTCTCCCCCCCCCCCCCTCAAAATAAATAAACTTATTTAAAAAGTGCATTAAAAATAAGTGAATTCAAGCATCTACTTTTATTATAACCTTAATACACTGATTTGTTTTTTCAGGGATTGGTGTTTAAGGATGTATCTATAGACTTGACTCAGGAGGAGTGGGAATGCCTTGATTTTGATCAGAGGGATGTGTACAGAAATGTGATTTTGGAAAACTATAACAACCTTATCTCAGTTGGTAAGCAAACCTATCTCTAAAAATTCAGTCTTCCTCTGGAATATTTGATCCTCTCACTGTGAATTTCTCAGCTTCTTTCAGATATCTTATATATTCCATTTCCCTGTTCCCAAAGAGATAGCTTGAGTTTTATAGAGTTGAAAATGTGCAGCTCTACCAAAGCTGAGACTGAAGCCCCATCTTCTCTAAATAATGACCTTTCCTCTTTAGTTTTGAATTCTGGGCTTCCCATAGCAAAACTATATACCATTTCTCTTTCCATTTCTAAGCCAGATATGGTATCCATACTGGAGCAAGGGAAAGAACCCTGGATGATTGGCAGAAAGCTGACAAGGGACCTGCTCCAGGTAAGTGTGGGATAGTCAGGCAAGGAGAGGGCATTGAAGGATGTAACCCAGCTGTTTACAGAGGAAAGACCTCTGCGAGATATTTTCTGGGAAGTTTTCGTCAACAGTCAAAACCTGTAAAGAAAAGTAAGACCTGTGCACCAAGCTGTCCAAATGTCCCTTACCTTTACCTCCAACTCTCACTTTCCATGATTCTCTTTCATGCTTCCTTCCCACTTCAAAGTGGGAAGTATAATCCTTGTACCTTTTCAGTGACCAATTTCTACATTTATTTTGTATACAATTCTAATACAATTCCCCATTTTCTTTTGCATTTCGATTTGTGTATCAGTATCTCTTAAAATTTTTGAGACTTCTCTTCCCTGAAACAGTTTTCTTTTTACTTCATTATTGTGTGTGTATTTATTCATTTATTCTTCTAATCAACAGTTACTGATTTTATAATTTGCATAAGATGCATTGTTAAGTGATGGAAAGATTATAAGACTTATAAGCTATTAAGAAGTTTATGGACTAAGGAACCTATGAATAAGTCCATAAATAATATTTTTTAAAGTAGACTCTACTACAAGAGGGGTTAAATAGGGAAGTCAGAAGAAAGGGCTAATGATGGGAAAGTGGAAAGCCCCTGTCTTACTTCATTTGGGCTGCTATAACAAAGTACCAGAGACTTGGTGGCTTATGAACACAAATTTATTTCTCACAGTTCCAGAGACTGGGAAGTTCAGGATCAAGGCGCCTACAGATCTAGTGTCTGATGAGAGTCTACTTCCTCATAGTTGATCATCTCACTGTAACCTGAGCAGAAGGGGGAATCTCTCTGGGGTCTCCTTTATAAGGACACTAATCCCATTCATAAGAGTTCTGCCTGCATTACCTACCTAATCACCTTCCAAAGCCCCCCCTCCTAATACTGTCACCTGAGGGGTTAGAATTTTAATATATGAATTTGGGGGGAATATAAACATCCAGTCCATTGCAGCCCCTACAGAGATGTGATAGCTCGTGCATTGGGAGTGATTGCAGTCACCTCTGTAGAGAGTATTTGGGATAAAGAGCAGCACAGAACTCAACCCAGGGCTTGATCTCGTCAACTGTGAAATCATAACCTGAGCCAAAATCAAGAGTTGGACGCTTAACCAACTGAGCCACCCAGGAGCCTCGCTTTCTTTATTTTAATAGAATGGTCTTCATTTAGGTTTTCTGTATTATCTCATGATTAAGTTCAAGTTATGTTTCTCCTGCCAGGGTACGAAAGATGTGATATTTTGTCCCTCTTAGGGCATCATATCTAAAAGTATATGATTTGCTTCTGACCCTCATTGATAATGTTAATTTTGATTACCTGGCTTCGATACTCTCCACCTTCTCTATTGTATAGTTTTTATTTTTTCCTGCAACTAAGAAGTCATCTATAGGAAGGCACCATGAAAATTGTATTCCTCATCAAATGCCCCCACCACTAGATTTAGCATCATTGATGGGTCTTGCTTATACCAGTCTTAACTATGAGGGTTGCACTATAGTCATTTATTTTTAACCTTTATTGATTTTTGAGACAGAGAGAGAGCATGAATGGGGAGGTTCAGAGAGAGAGGGAGACACAGAATCTGAAACAGGCTCCAGGCTCTGAGCTGTCAGCACAGAGCCCGACGTGGGGCTCGAACTCATGGACTGTGAGATCATGACCTGAGCTGAAGTCGGATGCTCAACCGACTGAACCACCCAGGCGCCCCAGTCATTTTTCAGTTCCAGCACTCCCTCTGTATTTCTCAGTCTGTTTTCTATTGTATGGAAATATCTTCACTATTTGTCTAGCTATCAGATTTATTTTGGTTTCTATTCCTCACTGATGTGGACTCCTGGATTTGTACTCTTTGCAATGGTTTATAATTCATTAATTATTTTAGTGCTTAAACCATCCCAGGTTTGGCAAGTCAGAGCCTCTTCAAGCTAGCTCTGAGTCTTTCTGACATGCTAACATAATTTTTTAAGTGCTCACTTACTTTTTGGCACAAAAATGTATTTAAAGATCTTTTCCTTTCAAAAAACCTTTTTAAAGATTCTAGGGAAATATGTTGTATTTGTTTGCCAGGGTTGTGAAAGAGAATCTTTTCTGTGCTTCTCTCCTAGCTTCCATTGGCTTGCTGGCAATCTTTGGCATTCTTTGTCTTTTCCTGCATCACCTTGATCTTTGCCTTCAGCTTCACATGTTCTCTCTCTCTCTCTGTCTCTCTCTGTCTCTGTGTGTGTGTGTGTGTGTGTGTGTGTGTGTGTGTGTGTGTGTTACCAGATTCCCTTTGCAAGGACACTAGTCATATTACATTAGGGGCTCATCCTACTCCAGTATGATCTCGTCTTAATTTAATTAATTCTGTTTACAATGACTTTGTTTTCACAAAGGTCACATTCTGAAGTACAGGGGGGTAGGTGGTAAGGAGATCAACGTATGAATTTGTAGTGGACACAATTCAACCCCATAACATTTTCATACATATAAAAATTTTGAAACCAAGTTGCACAGTCTGAGTAATAACACAGTGAAGACCCATCTTGCTACTATGTAGTTTAAGAAATAGAACATTGCAAGTACCTTCAGGGCCCCTTATGTGCCCAATTACGGCTATTGTTTTTCCCTTCACTATGTGGTTTGAAATGAGATTAAATGTGGTACACATCTTGGTATCTAGTCATGCAGGTTCTCACATCCTTGCTTCTTTGTTAGAAGTATGGGTTATGATCCACTGGTGACACACAGGTAGATTACTGAATTTTAAAATGATCACCAATAGTTCTACTCAGATTATGCCAAAATTGATTATAAAACTAAAATCATTTGTCTAATTTGCTTTTGGTAGTTGGAGGTGTCTTTGTAAAATTCAATTTGGAGCCATCTGGGTGGCTCAGTCAGTTAAATATCTGACCTTTAATTTTGTCTCAGGTCATGCTCTCCCAGTTGTGGTATTGAGTCCCACATCAGCCTCCACACTGGACATGGAGGCTGCTTAGGATTCTCTTTCTCCCTCTTCCTCTGTTCCTCCCCTGCTTGTGCATGTGTCCTCTGTCCCCGAATAAATAAGCATTTTAAAATGTAAAATTCCATTTTAAAATAATTATATGGAATATTTCCAAGATTTCAATGGCAAATCCATAAAATAGGGTATATTCAGGGAAGTCTAGCTTTTATCCCAGTCTGTTCCACACTGTTCTCCACCCCCCACCCACCCACTCCCCCCCCCCCCCCCAGCAAGACTTTACCTTTCCATTTTTTTCCTAAATAAAAGCAATGTGTATATCTTAAAATACTTTCACGGCAGCATACTATATACAATTTAGTCCACCTTCCTTTTTTCACTTAACAATATATTCGGGAGATAACTTCAGGGAGGTCTGAAGATTTTCATCATTCCTTTTTATGGTTGGAAAATATACTCCACTTAGTAGATGCACCATAGTTTTTTCAACCAGTTACCTAAGGATGGACATTTGAGTTAGTTCCAGTCATTGCTATTATAAATTGTGCTGCACTGAAGGGCATTGTGAGTAAATCTTCCAAAATTTATGTCAGTATATGTTTAGAGTTGAGTCATGTCATTCATATTGTTGGTTTATAAAAGGATAAGTAAGTATATAATTTGGCTAAATGTTGCTGAATTCTCCCCCACGGGGGGGGGGGGGGGGGTGGGTACCATTTTGTCATCCAGCTAGTAATGAGTGAGAGAGTCCATTTCTCCATAGCTTCCTGAAAGAATATGCTGTCAAACACTTAGACTTTTGCCATTCGTACAGTTGCAAAATATTATCTGTGTAGTTTTAATTTGTGTCAAAAATTGAAAACTATTCATTTAAAATTTCCTAGTTATCTCATGATCCCGTATGACTTCCTATCAATTCACGTGCTTTGTGCATTTATCAAATTCCAAGAGTGTATTTGATCACTGTATAAATCATTCACATCTCATATACATTAATTTTAATTTAAGTCCCCTATTTATACCATAAAAGTTTCATTTCTTCCGGGGGGCGGGGGGGAAGCAAATGTTTTCTATTATGCTTTCTTTCAGACCACGAATCTAGGTGTAAACCAAGGAATTATCTCTGAAGGAGGAAGTTTATGAAATAGAATCACCCCAATAGTTTATATTGGAAAGTCTTACAAAACATGAACTTGAGTGTTCCTGTTACAGAAATGACTGGGAATGAAAAGAAAAACTGATGAAAAACAAGGATCTTGTGAGAAAATTTTTAATCAAGTTATTTTCAACTATGAAAATGTATACACTTTCAGTCAGCACCCATCTCTTACTCCATATCAAAAAACTTACATTGAAGACAAAGCCTGGGAATGCAAGAACTATGAGAAAGGTTTTGTATGTGACTTCCAACTAACTACACATCAGAGAATTGATACTGGTAAGAAATTCAGGAACCATAAGGAATATGGGAAGGCCATTAGTAGGTGTTCAAAACATTTTCAGCATCAGATCATGTTTATTAATGAAAACTGTGAACATAAGGAATGTGGTAGAGTCTTAGACTGTGTCCACCAGAGCATTCATACTGAGGAGAAAATCTATGAGGGTAAAGAATGTGGAAAAGCCTTTCTATATTTCTATCACATCAGAGAGTTTACACATGTGAGGAACCCTGTCTAGCTAAGGAAAGTGGGATTTTTTTTTTAATCATTCCTCAGACCTTATTTATCATCAGATACTTCTTGCCAATGAGAAAACTTATCAATGTATGTTATATGGAAAAGCCTTTAGTAGCAAACCAGCCATTACTCTGCATCAGAGAATTCACGCTGGTAGAAACCATATATATGTAAGAAGTGTGGAAAAGCCTTTCATAGCAATTCAATACTTATAGAACATCAGAGAGTTCACACTGGTGAGAAACCTTATATATGTAAAGAATGTGGCAAAGCCTTTCATTATTCCTTGGATCTTAAAAGACATCAGAGAATCCAGACTGGTGAAAAACCCTATGAATGTAAGGAATGTAGCAAGGCCTTTAAGAGTGCATCGTATTTTTTTATACAGCATAGAATTTGTAGTGGTGAGAAACCCTATGAATGTAAAAATTGTGCTAAGACATTTGGAAGTAGCTCAACCCTTAATCGACATAAGAGAGTTCATACTGGTGAAAAACCCTATATATGTAAAGACTGTGGAAAGACCTTTTGTAGCAGTTCAAAATTTACAGAACATCAGAGAATTCACACAGGTGAGAAGCGCTATGTTTGTATGGCACGTGGAGAGACCTTTTGTAACAGTTCTATACTTACAGAACATCAGAGAATTCACACTGGTGAAAAACCATATGTCTGTAAAGAATGTGGAAAGGCCTTTTATCACTTTCAGACCTTCATCAACATTGGGGACTTCATATGATTGAGAAACCCTATGAGTGTAAGGAATGTGGGAAAACCTTTAGTAGTAGCTCTGCCATTATCTGGCATCAGAGGATTCATACTGGTGAGAAACCCTTTGAATGTAAGGAATGTAGAAAGGCATTTTATCATTCTTCAGACCTTTCTCAACATCAGAGAATTCACAAGGGTGAGAAACTTTATGAATGCAAAGAATGTGGGAAGGTTTTTGTACGTAGTTTAAATCTCAATCAACGTAGAAATGGTCATGGTGGTAAGAAGCTCTGAAAATAATCTGTTGGAAAGGCATTCACTTAATTTGAGTTAGGACTTCATGCTGATTAGATCCTGTAATTAATATGAGGAGCCCTTTATTTGGTATTGACAGCTGAAATTGCCCAAGGATATAGTAAATATTAGAAAACCATCAACAGTTCACTTACTTACTTAATTTGAATGAAGAAAATGAAAACTTTGGTGCATGTCAACCTTAAATACCAGACAATTTATTACAGAATAATCCTAGAATTTTATTTTACTTTTCCTAAAATAATTCTAGGTATTTTTTTGTCTTATGTATATTTACTGATTATTAAAATTGTTAATTGTGCTTACAGTTCTGGGCTGACTTATTTTTCTCCAAGATTTTGAACCCATCACTACTTATTCTTTCCAGTTGCTTTTCCTGCTGTTTTGGTGGTACAGTCTTATTTATATAAGCTTTAAAAAATATATATATATATAAGCTTAAGTTTCAGGGCAATGATTTATCATTCATTTGCATATGTTTATATATGTGTATCTATATACATACTTATATATCTGTAATTATACCTGTACCTTCTTTTCTTCATTATTTTTATTTTTATATATTTTAATACAAATAGAACTGTACTGCCTTTTTGAAGAGTTACTTTTTTTTGAAGAGTTACTTTTAATATTAACATTTTATTGTAATTTTTTCAGAAAATTTCAAAGAGCACAAAAGAAACTATTATAATAACCACTCTCAAAATTTTCAAAGCAAATTCTTTCAGAAAATTTTAAAAGAAACTCCTTTTCACAAATTGCCTTTCCTATGGTAGAGCATAGCATGAACAGTTTTCCAAGTCAGTAAATAGTATATCATTATCCTTATCTGAATATAGCTGATGTTTATCTGTGTGGCTCTACTATTATTTTACTAGTCTATTGATAAAATGTTTGCCTTCTAAATTTTGTCTTTATAAACAATGCTCCTTTCAACATCCTGTTTGCATTTCGTATACTTGTCTGCTTTATTTTTTATTTCTGAAACAATCTGTGAATGTCTTATACTTACGAAAATTTTAAATATTACAGATAAGCTAAACTCCCCTTTGACTATTTCCCTTCCTCTAGTTTCTCCCCTAAAGTTACCACTGTTGGCAGTTTCATTCGAGAGCCTTTTTAAAAACATTTTTTAAGTGTTTTATTTATTTTTGAGAGAGAGAGAAAGAGAGAGAGAGAGATACAGAGTGTGAGAAGGGGAAGGCAGAGAGAGGGAGACACAGAATCTGAAGCAGGCTCCAGGCTCTGAGCTGCCAGCACAGAGCCCAATGCAGGGCTCGAATCCATGAACCACGAGATCATGACCTGAGCTGAACTGAGATGCTCAACTGACTGAGCTATGCACATGCCCCTCAAGAGCCTTTTTAAAAATTTTTTTAACATTTATTCATTTTTGAGAGACAGAGAGAGACAGAGCATGAGCGGGGAAGGGGCAGAGAGAGGGAGACACAGAATCCAAGGCAAGCTCCAGGCTCTGAGCCGTCAGCACAGAGCCCTATGCAGGGCTCAAACTCACAAACTGCAAGATCATGACCTGAGCCGAAGTTGGTCCCTCAACCGACTGAGCCACCCAGGCGCCCCTCAAGAGCCTTTTTAAATGCAACTCCACACACGTTATATATATATTGCTTTCAATCGTATATGTTTTGCTTCAAGTATGGCAAAATTGAGATGCTTACATAACTGTCATTGGTATGTAATGAGTAAATGAATTATGAATGCATGAATATAACTAGTGAATTGTTTAGTGAATGTTAGTCACTATTATCTTCATCTATTTTATTTATGGAATGGTGTTGAGCTGTGGGGGATAAGCTTAGGGATCCCCTGGGCTTACACCAATGGGTTAGCAAGGCATAAAGAAATACAAAGTCATAAGATGCTCACACCTGAGTTTGGGTAAACCAGATTGGCACCCCAAGAATATGGGATGCAAAGGCACCCTGAGAATAGGGAGGCGCAAAGGTGCCAGAAATAGGGAGGTGCAAATGCACCCTAAAATAGAAAGGGGGTGCAGGGAACCCCCAAAATAGAGAGGGAGAGGCAAAGGCCTAAAATAGGAATGGTGCAAAGGGGCCCCATACATAGGTATGTAAAATAAACAAGATCAAATATATTCAGGGTGAAAGCACCCCCAATTTAGTTCTATAGCAGAAAAGCTGCTTTCACGGGAGAATAGGGCCAGGTTAGGTAAATTGGTGAATTGAACTATGGACCACTGCGCTGCAGGCAAAGCAGCCCAGAGCAGAGATGGTTAACAAAAGAAAAGGTGTCTTGTTAACCCTGAGGCTATTTCTCCTATCTGTCTCATCCCCCGCAGGCTGGCAAAGATAAACAGGCATGGCACCTTCCTGTCTGCCGTTAACAACCATCTACCCATCTGCCTGGTGCCAGGATTTTGTTTTATATTGACCCAAACCCCAAACACGGTATATCTTCAAAACCTCCCTTTCCCCCTCACAGCCTCAAGTTAATGTTTACAGTTTGTCTCTTTGTACACGCCCATCACCTTTGTAAGCCTTCTGATCTGAATAAATATGGGTCATGGACCCTTATTCGGGGCTCTCGTCTTTTCCTGGACATTAGCCATGTCTCGCTTTAATCCTGCATCTGCTCTTTTGCTGGCCAAAAAAGAACTTTAGACTTAAGAGTCTTCGACACTGAACCATAATGTACACTTTACTCACTAACAGATACTCCATATTGGGAAGAAAAAAAACAAAATCAAATAAAGATGTTAAGATGTAGTAAGCTCTTCCTGCAGAACTCAATCTTTATGCTGATCATGACATTCATATCAGAGAGAAAGTGTATATAAATGGGTATGGGGTGGTTGAGATCACAACTGTCACGGCATAATGAGAAGAGGTTTATTACCAAATGTATAATACAGAACACATTATCTGACTGATAAGAGAACACATAGGGTAGCTACCTATCTGAATACTGACTTGATTCTTATTGACATCACCCTTTTGTTAAGGATAAAATCAACACAAGTTACAATTGCTCTAGGAATAAATAATAGTGGGTATTCTGTATAGAAAATGTTGTTTGACAAAAGTACATGGAAGAAAATTACATTGATGCATGTACTAGAATGCTAGAAACTTTTATAATCTATATTTTTAAGAAACTCTGAAAAAACACAGAAATAGCTAAAGACAATGGAATGCATTTGTGAAAATAATTGAAATAGAGTACAGGTTTCCCCTGCTATTCAAAAGTACAGTGTTCCCCTACCCCCCCCCCAAAAAAAAAAGGAACAAAAGTGGTGTCCCTATGAAACCTTTTGCAGACTGAACTGATATAAAGCAAAGAGTATCCCCTGCTTTCCAAAGTTCACCATATGCCACTTTGCTTTTTAGGAAAGACCTATATTAGTATGGTGACAGCTTTTTTTTTTTTTTTTTTTTTTTTTTTTTTTTTTTTTTGTAAAAGTGAATATCCTCTTTGTATTTCTTTCTGTTAGCAAAAACAGGTGCAAATGTAGGTATTTTGTGAAAGTGAGGTGTTACAATGCAACCTTTCAGAATGATGTCTCTTGAAAAATTAACAATGTAGAGATTTTGGTCAAAAAAAGATAAGCATTATGACTTAGAAATTGATGTTACTACAAGCTAGAGAGTTTATGGGTTATATATATATATATATATATATATATATATATATATATATATATATATCCATCCTTTGTTTTGCTAATAATTTTGAAAAAATAAAATGCATGATATTCTTCAAAAAGTCTCCAGAGCTCAGTCAAGAGAAATATAAGCACTTAGTAGTCCAGTAAAACTAAATGAATAAATTACTCATTGCTAAAAAACATCACCTGACCTTTTTTTGAAGTTTTAATTTTAATTCCAGTTAGTTAACATACAGTGTAATATTAGCTTCAGGTGTACAATTTAGTGATTCAACACTTACCTTCAACCCACCTGCTGTTCATCACAATGAATGCAATCCTTAATCTCCATTAAGTGCACTCATCCCCCCAATACCTTCCCTCTGGTAACCATCAGTGTGCTCTCTATAGTTAAGAGTCTGTTCCTCGGTTTGCCTCTGTCTTTTCCCCCCATCCTAATTTGTTTTGTTTCTTAAATTCTACATGAGTGAGATCATATGGTATTTGTCTTTCTCTGACTGACTTATCTCACTTAGCTTAATACTCTCTAGCTCTATCCACATCATTGCAAGTGGTCAAATTTCATTCATTATTATGTATGAGTAATATTCCATTGTGTATATATACATACCACCTCTTCTTTATCCATCAGTTGATGGACACTTGGACTGTTTCCATAATTTGGCTATTATAGATAATACTACTATAAAGGTAGGGGTACATGTAGCCTTTTGAATTAGTATTTTTATGTTCCTTGGGTATATACCTCCTTGTGCAATTGCTGGGTCATAGAGTGGTTCTATTTTTAACTTTTTGAGAACTCCCTACTGTTTTCCAGAGTGGCTGCACAAGTTAGCATTTCCACAGTATAAGAGGGTTCCCCTTTCTCCGCATCTTTTCCAACACGTGTTGTTTCATGTGTTGTTGATTTTAGCCATCTTACAGGTATGAGGTGATATCTCATTGTAGTTTTGATTTGCATTTCCCTAATCATGAGTGATGTTGAGCACCTTTCTATGTGTCTGTTGGCCATCTGTATGCCTTCTTTGGAAAAATGTCTATTCATGTCTTCTGCTCAGTTTTTATTCTTTTTATTTTTATTTTTTTTAATTTTTTTTAATGTTTTATTTATTTTTGAGACAGAGAGAGACAGAGCATGAACAGGGGAGGGGCAGAGAGAGAGGGAGACACAGAATCGGAAGCAGGCTCCAGGCTCTGAGCCATCAGCCCAGAGCCCGACGCGGGGCTCGAACTCACAGACCGCGAGATGGTGACCTGAGCTGAAGTCAGACGCTTAACCGACTGAGCCACCCAGGCGCCCCTTCTGCTCAGTTTTTAATTGGATTATTTGTTATTTGGGTGTTGAGTTTTATAAGTTCTTTTTATATTTTGGATACTAACCCTTTATCAGATATCTTATTTGCAAGTACCTTCTCCCATTCCCAAACTTGCCTTTTAGTCTTGTTGATTGTTTCCTTCACTGTGCAGAAGGTTTTTATGTTGATGTGAAGTCCCAATAGTCTATTTTTGCTTTTGTTTCCCTTGCCTCAGGAGACATGTCTAGTACCTGATCTTTTTTATAAGCAAAATTCCCAAAATTTTGAGGAGCTTCTCATAGTTTATTTAAACATGGAAGCTTGACATTTAATTCTATGACTCTTGCATAGCATTGATTTTACAGTTGAAGGGCAAGACAAAACTTCTGATATCAGTTATGAATATTTGTGTGACATCCTGAATAAAACAGTAATTTTAATTCACAAGTCTATTCAGTAAAATCTAGATGATTGTTCATTCCAAAGAAGTTGAATAATATTTCTATAGTTTACATAGTTTACATAAAGTCCAAAAGGTTCTTTTTTTAATATAATATTTTTTAGTTTATTTACTTTGAGAGAGAAAGAGCACAGAGGAGAGGAGCAGAGGGGGAGAGAGAATCCTAAGTCGGTTCATGTTGTCAGTGCAATGCAGAGCCTGATGCAGAGCTCCATCTGATGAATTGTGAGATCATGACCAGAGCTGAGATTAAGAGTTGGATGCTTAACCAACTGAGCCACCCAGGTGCCCCCAAAAGGTTATTTTTAAAAGTGTTGATCCATCCTGGGGCACCTGGATAGGCTCAGTCGTTTGAGCTTCTGCTGAGGGCTCTATGCTGAGTGTGGAGCCTGCTTAAGATCCTCTGCCCCTCCCCCTCCTGTGCACCCTCTCTAAATAAATAAATAAATAAATAAATAAACAAGAAGTTTATTTAGAAAAATAAAAAAAAAGTTAAAAGTGTTGATCCATCTGGTATAATTTTCTTTCTACATCAAAAATTTCCTTTGGGCTTCGTGGCTGGCTCAGTCAATGAAGCATGCAGTTCTTGATCACGCGGTGATGAGTTCCACCCCACATTTGGTGTGAAGATTGCTTAAAGAAATAAACTTAAAATTTTTTTCCTTTAGCATCTATTTAGTTCAGGTATCCTGCCAGTCAATTATCTCAGTTTGTCAAAATAAGTATTTTGTCTTAATTTTTGGAAGATATTTTGGGGGCATAAGATTCTAAGTTGATGGAATACATACATATATGGTCTCCTGTTGGTTCTGTTTTGCTGGAGAACCCTAATACATCAAGGCTGTAAACATCTTTGTGGCTTCCTGCCTTCCACATGCTGCCAGTTTTGCAAAGTGGCTATCCCATTTTGCATTCCTGCTGGCAATGTATGAGAATTCTGTTTGGTTCACATCCTCATCAACAATTGATACTGTTTTTTCAATTTTAACTGTTTTATTGGTATGTAGTAGAATTACATTGCAGTTTTAATTTGCATTTCTCTGATAAGTACTGACTTTCAGCATCTTCCTATGCCATTTAAATACACACTTTGGTGAATGTCTGTGCAAACCTGTTGCCCACTTTTATTGGGTTGCTTGTCACCTTTTTCTTACTGAATTGTAGGAGGTCTTTTTTAAATTTATGATAGAAGTCTATAATGTATTACAAAGAACCCTTTCAAATATTTTCACTGTCTTCATAGTGTCTTTTAATGACATTTCTTAATTTTATTATTTTGTGTTTTTTTTTTCATTTTTAATGTTTATTTTTGAGAGAAAGACAGAGCACAGGCAGGGGAGGGGCAAAGAGAGAGGGAGACACAGAATCCGAAGCAGGCTTCAGGCTCTGAGCTGTCACCACAGAGCCTGACACGGGGCTTGAACCCATGAATGGTGAGATCATGACCTGAGCCGAAGTCAGACGCTTAACCGACTGAGCCGCCCAGGCACCCCTACATTTCTTAATTTTAATGAAGTCCTACTTTTTCTTTTATGGCTTGTACTTTTTACGTTCTGTTTAATAAATCTTTCCCCCAACAACATGAAGGTATTTTTCTACATATGTATTCTTTTAAAGTTATCTTAATTTTTACATTTAAGTGAAAATTTCACATTAGGCATTTTGTCAAAGAAAATCTTGCATTAATTTTGTGTACTATGTAAGGTGAGGATAAAGATTCTTTTTTTTTCCCTTGTGGATGTCTAATTGTTCCAGCACTATATACTGAAAAGACCATCCCCATCCTTCCTCCACTGAACTGATGTGGAATTTTTTTTTAAAGTGACTATTTTTTTATTTTCTATTGCATTTCCTTTGTCTGTGTTTTATCCTTGTACAAATATAACACTGTTCTGATTACCATAGCTGCAGTAGGTAGAATTCTAAGAAGTCACCCATGATATACAGCCCCCTGATGTTATTCCTGTGATAATGTTATAATACATGGCAAAAGAGATTTTGAATGTATTTAAAGTGACTAATCAGAAACCTTAAGATAGTTTATTTGGGTTGGCTGAACCAAATCTAATATGAGCCCTTTAAAAGCAGTGTTTTCTCTGTCTACTAAGCAGAAAAGAATTCAGAGATGTGTTCTAGCTGACCTGAAAGAAAGCGAACATTCATTGTGAATTGCCTGTGGGGGACATTTGGAAAATATCAGAGAGTGGTCCCCAGCTGACAGCCAGTACTGAAATAGGGACTTCAGTCCTACAACACAAGGAACTGAAATCTGCCAACAAAAATGAGCTTGGAAGTAAATTTTTCTCTGGATCCATTAAATGAGAACTCAGGCCAACTAATACCTTGATATAAGCCAAAGGGGCTTAAAAAAAACTCCTGGAATCACAGTAACTTATGTTCCAATGTCCAAAAGGGCTTCAAATATTTGGCAACCTTGGTCACTGTCAAGTTCCCAACATACTTTGACTAGTGCATGTGGCCTTGGGTCGCTCTTCAGGAAGAACGGACCTTTGCCTTTACTCCAGTCCTATTTGTCCTTATAAGGTTTGGAAAGAGGCAATATTGAAAGCATTGGATCAACACCAATACATACAACACACACCTCTGCAAGGGGACATAAATCTTCTTGCTGCTCCTGTTTGTCCACAATAAATGCTAAAGTTGATTGGGTATCTTTGCCTGTTATGGAAGGTATACAAATGTACACATCAGGGGAATTCAAAGGAAAACAACCATACATCCACCAGAAAGTTTAAATAGGAAAAGGCATACAATATTAAGTATGTTAAAAGGCAGAACAATTAGTACTACAAGACAGAGCTGGTGGAATTCCAATTGGGAAACCACCTGGGAACACCATTTGGCAATACCTACTAAAGCTAAACATATATGTAACCTATGACCTAGCAACTCTCCTCCTAAAAATATATGTAACCAAGATGACACATATACACAGCAAAAGACTACAAACAAGAATGTTTATGGAGCACTATTCTTAGTAGCCCCAAGCTGAAAACAAGCCAAATACCATCAACAATGAGAATGAACTAACTTTATTGATTAAACTCACAAACAATAATTGGCGGAAAGAAGTCAGACCAAAGGGGGAAAAGAGTGTACATACAATATGATAACATTTATGTAAGCTTCAAAATCAGGCACAACTAATCTACATTGTAAGTTAGATGATGGAGACTTTACAGGAGGCAGGTAGGGGACTTCTGGGGTGCTAGTTATACGGTCTGAGAAATCTCTGAAAATTTACCCAGCTGATTTGGGCAGTTTTTTATGCTACATTCAAAAACTGTACTTTAAACATTCAACATTTTTTTTTTTTAACCGTAAAATACAGTCTCGGGCACAGCAGCATAATCACAGAGGTCATAAACTGAAGCCAACGCACTCACACCATCACTCTTCCTCTCCTTCCCCACAAGCCTGACTGCCATTAGGGCCCAAGTATTCCTCATGTTTAGCCTCTACAGACTCCGCTCTATCGTGTCCTCCAACCGCGGGTCTTCCAAACTCTGCGGGGTCACCTCCCGCAGCAAAGCTCAAGCTGCGGCTGAGGGTTCAAGACTGTCCCGATCAGCTCTCCGGGGGGGTGGGGGGGAGGGGGGGGGATTTTAGGCCACACTACAAGTCCCAGAAGCCCTCGGGGCGGAAATAAACTTCCGGCGTTTAGCCGGAAGCAACCGGGATTGCGATTGCGAGTGACCCCGGTGGGAAACTGGGACTGTCAGGTTGCGTGGTTCGTCGGTAGTGAGCGGAGGAGCAGCAGGTTGTCGTTAGGAGCCCGGGGAGGATTACTCGGGTTGTGGGGTCTGTCGCGTTCTGGAGGCCTCCGGGTGTAACGTCACTTCCTTCTAAGGTGGTCAGCTCCGTAGTGCTGGAGCGAGTGGAACAGCGCAGCGACCGAGGCCATTGGTTTCTTCCGGGACTGGGGGACGTGAGCCTGACGCTGGGGAAGCTGAAGGTGAGGCGTGTCAGAGCCCGGCGTCGGAGACCGGCGTGTGTGGAGCCCTAGGCCTTAACACGTCAGTGTATGTGTGTGAGTATGTGACGTAATGTGCCTGTGAGACTGCATGGTTATGTGTGACCACTTGAAGGAGTGTTGATTGTGTCTCCAGCTGTGAGCGTACTTGTGCGAAGCTGTGAGATTGACTCCTCCTTTAATTATGTCGTTGCTTTTTTATGTGTCTATTCCCTCTCAGCTGTGCCTAGCCGGGAGCCGATTGCGGGCAGGCATCGATAGAGATATGCTCACACTGAGGCTATTTGGAGGTTCGACAGTTTCTGGAAGCTTGTGGCTGTGGGGTCTCTGTGGCTTGCTGCATTGCGGAAATCCAAGCTGGGCTACCAGCTGGAAAGGCCAATACAAGAGATGAGTTTTGATTGAAAAGGAATATGAGCTTTATTCAAGAGGCGGGTCAGCTAGCTGGGTAGGCCAACTCTTGTCCAAAGGCCAGCTCTCTGGTTTTTCCCTGGCCCGGACATTTTTATTTAGTTTTTTGTCTTTTTGTTTTTGTTTTCTTGTTTATCTTTGGCCCAGAGATTTTTTTTAAAAAATTTAATGTTTATTTTTGCGAGAGAGAGAGACGCACACACACAGAGTGTGAATGGGGGAGGGGCAGAGAGAGGGGGAGACACAAAATCGAAGCAGGCTCCAGGCTCTGGGCTGTCAGCACAGAATCCCACAGGGGGCTCAAACCCACAAACTGCGAGATCATGACCTGAGCTGAAGTCGGACACTTAACCAACTGAGCCACCCAGGCACCCCCGGCCCAGAGAATTTTAAAGGGGTTTAATCAGTAAGGGAGTGCAGTGGTCTGTGACATTTCTGGATTATGTGTAGACTTGTTGATGCCAGCTATAGAGTTATCTCAGTGCTTGGAGGTTGTGCAAGAAGTTCTGGTTCTTTGGTACTCTGAGTTTGGGCGGGTTGTGCAAGAAAGTCTTGTTCCTTGGTACCTGGGGGTTGTGCAAGAGTACTCTGTTCTTTCTGAAAAGGAGGGCAAGGTCTACAGATGCACAGAGGGAGGTCAGTAAAGTCATTTGTGTGACCTTAAACGAGAAAAACATTTTGCTAAAAGATTGCTGGGCTAATCAGAAAGCTAAGAGAGCTTCAAACAGACTTGCCTCTGTGGCCTGGGAACATTCTGGTCCTTTATTCCTGAAGGTCAGTGGTCTGCATATCTCAAAGGAAGCAAATTAGTTCTGTCACAGATCAGGGGCCTTGAGTCAGCAAGCAAGGAGTGTGTTAACTTGAAGGAAGTTAACTCTTAAGACCAGCTAGAGTCAGCCATTAACAGCTGCTCCCTCTCCTTGTAGCCATGGGGGCCCAAGTTCCCTGGAAATGTCCCTGCCTGATTTGGGAACTTAGAAAGATGAGTCCCAGATTAAAGATTCCAGATAAATTTATCTTTTAAGTCACAAACCTGATCTCAGATTGAGACTTTAAGAACCAGAAATAGTCCCAGGTTGGGGCGGGGGAAGGCTGAGAAAAAAGCCAGGGTTGTAAGATTCCAATCACTTCCCTCAGGAAATCACCTGGGGAGACCTGTGGGAATTCTCGACCTTCACTCTGTGGTACTCTCTGACTTTCTGGTTCTCAGTCTCTTTCTAACCTTCCTTTGAATGTTTACTTCTGAGTAAATGGAGGCGGTGGAAGTAGTTGCTTGTTTCTAACAAGTCAGTCTGGGCTCAAAGAAAGGCTTGATGTCCTCAAATGTCCACCAACAGATGAATGGATAAAGAAGATGTGGTATATATATAAGGGAATATTACTCAGCCATAAAAAAGAATGAACTCTTGCCATTTGCAACGACGTGGATGGAGCTAGAATGTATCATGCTAAGCAAAATAAGTCAGTCAGAGAAAGACAAATAGCATATGATTTTACTCATATGTGGAATTTAAGGAACAGATGAACATATGGGAGGGGGGAGAGAGAGAGGGAAACAAACCATAAGATACTTAAACAAATTTTTTTTGATGTTAATTATTTTGAGAAGACACAGAGAGGGGGAGACACAGTGTGAGTGGGGGAGGGACAGAGAGAGGGAGACACAGAATTCGAAGTAGGCTCCGAGCTGTCAACACAGAGCCTGACACGGGACCCGAACACATGGGACCCGAACCCAGGAGATGTGAGACCATGACCTGAGCCAAAGTTGGCCGCTCAACTGACTGAGCCACCCAAGCGCCCTAACCATAAGAGACTCTTAAAGATAGAGAACAAACTGAGGATTGATGGAGGGAAGGGGGGGGGGGGGGGGGGAGATGGGCTAGATGGGTGATGGGTAGTTAGGAGGGCTCTTATTATGATGAGCACTGGGTGTTATATGCAAGTGATAAATCACTGAATTCTACTCCTGAAACCAGTATTGCACTGTTAACTAACTAGAATTTAAATAAAAATTGGAAAAAAACGAAGAAAGAAAGAAAGACTTGGTGTCTCAATATTCTTTATTCCTTACCAATTAATGGCTTTGTCTTAACTTTGTAAGTTAACTTACACGGGTCACCAGAGACTAAAGGAAGAGCCACTATTGGACAACTGAGAGTTTTATCCAAGGTAAATCATTCTTTCGTCTCTGAAGTGTTTTCTGTTTTTTCATGGTGTGGGAATTTTTGCTTTTTTTCTTTTGAAACTCCATAAAAGGGATCCTTTTAGTGTTCTGGTCTTTAGGCTTGGCTATTCCATAGAATAATGGGGCCAGAAGGAATGGATCCAAAGAAGTTATTCCACTCCATTTTGCTCCTTTTGACCTAAGGTACATTTATTCACCTGATAAATATTTCAATTCCATTTTTATACTTAGTCTTTTTCTAAGATTTTTTAAGGACTAGAACACATCTCTGAGTAAAATTCAAAAGCCTTGATTTTGAGTATTTATTTTTCAATTTTCTTGTTTTTTTTTTATGTATGTGTGTTTTTAAAGTAAGCTCCAGGCCCAGTGTAGTGCCTGAACTCACGACCCTGAAATTAAGAGTCATGTGCTCCACCCACTGACCCAGCCAGGTGCCCCTCAATTTTATTTTTTATTGTTTAAGTATTTAAAAGGTTCAGAAGAGTATACAGTGAATTCCTCCTTCCAGCCTTGCCTCTAGTCTCATACTTTTCCTATTTCAGAGGCAGCCAGTGTGACTAGTTTCTTGAGTACTGACTGCCAAAGGAATTCTCTGTACTTTCAGATGGCTATCAGTCTTTCACTATTATAAACAATGGTGGGATAACTTTCCTTGAATATATAACATTTAGCTTATCAATGAGTTTATTGGTAGGATGAATGCTAATTTCTTGGATGAGTTTTATGTGGACTTTAAATTTTAATAGTTTTTGCTATGTTTTCCCTCATAAAGGCTATATTGTCACTTTTCTAACCAATATTTTCTGATTTTGTGTTTCAGTCAAGGTATTTTGCTGGTTGTTGGAAAGTTTAAGGAAATTATTAATATGCTATTGTAGGGTTTTTCAAACTATGGGGTTGTTAACCTGATTTTTGTGTGTGGTAAAATCAATTTGCTAAGTCCTGACCAGCATTTTCTTTAACTTTTCATTGTGAAAAATTCAAACATGTACAAAAATAGATAAAATAGCAATGAACCGGGGCGCCTGGGTGGCTCAGTCGGTTAAGTGTCTGACTTCAACTCAGGTCACGATCTCGCGGTCCGTGAGTTCAAGCCCCGCGTCGCGCTCTGGGCTGATGGCTCGGAGCCTGGAGCCTGCTTCCGATTCTGTGTCTCCCTCTCTCTCTGCCCCTCCCTTGTTCATGCTCTGTCTCTCTCTGTCTCAAAAATAAACAAACGTTAAAAAAAAAAAATAGCAATGAACCTCTATGTACCACTTTGCTAGGCTTCTGTAGTGATTGACTCATGACCAGTTGTCTTTAATCTACCCACCTAGGATTATTTTGAAGTATTTTGAAGTACATACCAGAAGTATCATTCTATTCATAAATGTGTGTATAAATGATAGTCTTTTATTTATTAAAAAAATTGTTTTAATGTTTATTTATTTTTGAGAGAGACAGAGCGTGAGTGGTAGAGGGCAGAGAGAGAGAGGGAGACACAGAATCAGAAGCAGACTCCATGCTCTGAACTGTCAGCACAGAGTTTGATGTGGGGTTCGAACCCATGAACCATGAGATCATGACCTGAGCCAAAATCGGATGCTTAACTGATTGAGCCATCCAGGTGCCCCATAAATGATAGCCTTTTAAAAATATAATCAAATACCATTATCCTCACTGAAAAAATAATAATATTTCCTTAATATCAGATATCCAGTTAGAGTTTAGATTTCCCCACAGGGCAGATAACTTTGTTTTTAAGATTTCTTTGAATCTGGGCCCAAATAGGATCCATGCATTGTGATGATTCATAAGTCTTTTAATAGTCTTTTTTAAAATCTTTAGTTTCTCATTCTTTGTCTCTTTCCTTGCAATGAATTTTTTGAAGAAACTGGGTGATTGTCCAGTAAAATTTCCCACAATTTGTCATCATTAACGTGTTTTTATGTATTTCTTAGAAGTTGTATCTAGAGGCTCAATCAAGAAGTTGTATCTAGAGGCTTCCTTCCACCCTCTTCCCCACCTCTTTGGCAAAATGATTTCACTGATGCTAATGTATATTTCCACGAAGAGGCACATAATGTCTGCCTCTTTTTGTGATATTTTCTATTATTATTTCATTAGAGATTGCTAAATAGTTATGGTCTAATTCATTAATTGTATCTTCTTTCTTTAACTGGAATAATTATAGAAAGTGAAAATTTTCCATATCAACTTCTTGGTTATCTTGAGGTACAGATTGCTCAAGGGAGGCAGGACAGATTTTTTTTTCTCCTAACTTACCAGTTTTCAAAATGAGGAAATAATGAACGATAATGAAATGATGTTTTGCTAGCATTCTCTTCTGGGGACCACTGATTTTCTTCTTTACCATTATTATAAAGGTATGGATTTTGATACACTTAAAAGTTTCAATCTATTGTAGTTATTTTATTTATGTATACTTAAATTCGTATTGTGTCATATTTGACCATTTGGAGCCTATTCAGGTTGGCTCATGGGTCTTTTTGACTTGATCTTAGTAGCCTTTGATAGCTTTCTTGCTTTTTGGTAGATCTTCTCTGTCAGGAGTTGACAAACTTTCTGCTAAGGATCATATAGTTAGTTTTTTAGGTTTATGGGTCATACTTTCTCAGTTGCAACCACTCAACTTTGTTGTAGAGTGAAAGCAACCATATATAATACATAAACAAATGGATGTGGCTGAGTTCCAATGAAACTTTATTTCCAAAAACAGACAATGGGTATATCAAATAGGAGCGGAATTTAAAAGGTGAGGGGCACCCAGGTGACTCACTCAGTTACGTGTCTTTTTTTTTTTTTAAGTTTATTTATTTTGAGAGAGACAGAGACAGCATGAGTAGGGGAGGGGCAGAGAGGGGGGTGGAGGGAGGGAGAGAGAGAATCCCAAGCAGGCTCTGCGCCATCAGCGCACAGCCCAAATGTAGGGCCCAAACTCATGAAACCGCGAGATCATGACCTGAGCAGAAACGGAGAGTCGGATGCTTAGCCGATTGAGCCACCCAGGCGCCCCAACTGTCTGACTCTTGATTTCAGCTCAGGTCATGATCTCATGGTTCATGAGTTCAAGCCCTGCATCAGGCTCTGCATTGTAAGTACACTGTCAGTGCAGAGCCTGCTTGGGATTCTTTCCCTCTCCCTCTGCCCCTCCCCTGCTCATGCTTTCTCTCTTTCTCTCTCAAAATAAACAAACGTAAAAAAATTAAAAAAAAAAATTTAAAAGGTGAAATTTAGTATCTAGTTTAGTGAATGCTGATAGAGATGATTTCATTGTTACAAAGAATAGGTACCAGCTGCAGTTTTTAAGCAAACACCTCCCACATACACACCTTCTGAACACACACTTAATGGAAATCAAATTCCCTGTAACACCCATGAAAGAGAAATGCTATTACTCTGTTTCTAAGAAGCAATTGTCAGATTTCTGGTAATGTTTCAAATCAGAACCTCACCTTTTATATGAAAAGGCCTCTTATAAACTTGATAGTGTGTTTAGGGGGAAAAAATGGATACATGGAATTTATTGGAGTTAAATTTGAGAGAAAAGGAAAAGTAGAAGACTCATATTAATATGTGTTATTTTATTGTTATGCATTTCTACCCTTTGTTTGTGAGGTTACTGGCTGAATAATGCCCCAAATAGGACTTGTCTCATGGCAGGGATCCAAAGTGATTGAGTTGTATTGAATTATATTTAATTGAAATAAATTGCAAACAAAACCAGAAATCAAGCAGTGGGCTGATTGGGCCAACACGCCATTATTACCCTCTTCTAGGCTCTTGTACATTTCCTAACTCAGGCCTCCTTCATATTAATGGGAAATGGTATTTTAAGATGATATTCTAGGTGCTAGGATATTCATTGCTACTGGGTTGATCATTGTTTCTATGGCTTTACAAAGCTAATATATACGTATCTTTTAAAAGATTAAAAAATAGGGGCGCCTGGGTGGCTCAGTGACAACCACTCAGTCATTTGAGTGTCTGTCGATTTCGGCTTAGGTCATGATCTCACCATTGTGAGATGGAGCTCCACATCCGGCTCCCGCTGAGCATGCAGCCTGCTTGGGATTCTTTCTCTTCCCCCCGCCACCCCCCCCACCCCCCCACCCTCCCCCCCGCTTGCTTGTGGGCTCATTCTCTCTCTCTCAAAAATAAACACTAAAAAAAGAGAAAAGATTAAAAAATAAACTGTCACAATCCCAAGGAGCCTAGAGATATGATGAGTTAATGTAATGTGGTATCTTGGATGGGATCATGAAACTGAAAAAGGACAATTCTTTATTCCTTGCTTTATAAAGTGTGGAAAAAATATTCTGATTCTTTATTCCCCACTTTATAAAGAGCACTCAATAATAATAGTGATTTGATTACTGAAACCAATTTTCTATTTTTGGTGTTTTTTTGTTTATTTTAATCTTTTTGTTTTTTTAGGGTATATTCTAGTAGGAATATGGAATCAAATTACTGTGTTCTAGAGTCATTTGGAATAGTGCCTCTTGAGAGGCTATGCCACAAATTGGAATCACATTTGTTTGTTTCACTTTTTAATTTTTAGAGATTGCTCTTTTAAAATTTAGTTTTGTCTTTTAAAATTTAATTTAATTTTTAAAAATTTAAAATTTTAATTTTGTCCTATAATTATATAAAGTACTTGGTCCCAAAGTCAAATATGCAAAAGAAGGTTTAATTTGATCTCTTCCTCCATTGTTGTACTTTCTACCTATAAGTAGTCACTTTCTTCTGTGTTGCAGTTTATTCCATCTTTTAAAATATACTATAAGGAAGCACATGAGTGTATATGTATTATAGGTATTTGTATTTATCTATACCAAAAGCAACAAAACAAAAAGTAGATAAATGGACTTCATCAAAATTAAAAACTTTTGTGCTTCAAAGAACATCATCAAGAAAGTCAAAGACAGCCCACACACAATATGGGCCAAAGTCTTACAAATCATTTTTCTGATGAGGGACTTATGTCCAGCAGATAGATATATTACAGTCTAAAAGTAAAAAGTTAAACAACCCAATTAAAAATCGCCAAAGTATCTGGGTAGGCATTTCTTCGAAGATAAACAAATTACTATTAAGCATGTGACAAGATCCTCAACATCATTAGCCATCAGGAAAATACAAATCAAAACCACAATGCAATATCACTCACACTGACTAGAATGGCTCGAATAGAAAAGACAGATAAGTGTTAAGGATGTGAAGAAATTAGAACCCTCATATACAACTGGTGAGAATATAACATTTAAATATAAAGAGAATATAAAATGGTGCAGCTGCTTTGGAAAATAGTCTGGAGGAGTGATGACTAACAATTGCAGGGATAAGGAAAGTATTCTAAAATTGATTATGGTAATGGATTCTGTGAATATACTAAAAACCATTGATTTGTACACTTAAAAATGTGAATTGTATGGTGTGTGGATTAAATCTCAACAGAATTGTTTTAAAATGTATGACCATAAATAAAAATCAGGAAAAATGAGTAATGTCCCTACTTCTATTCAACATTTACTTTAGATTGTAGGCACTTCACCAAGACTGGGGGAAAAAGTAAAAAGTGTAACTGTTGAAAAGCAACCAAAAATTGATTAGCAGATAATGATTGTCTATAGGGATACAAAAAAATGTGGAAGTATTCTAAAAATTATTAAGAAATGAAAAATCAACAAGATAATAAAAAACCAAGTTCAACAGCATTTATCTTTTTGAAATGTTGCTAGTTTATCTTTGAAAGGAATTACTAGGAGTGGGGTCACTGGTAAAATGCTTCTATAATTTCCTAGTTATTGCTAAATTCCTTCCTTTGAAATTGTACATTTACTCAATCAACATTTTACTACTGGTTTTCTCAGGGATCTTCCAGAAGAATATACTGGCAAACTTTTGGGTATTTTCCGTTGATATTGGTCTCATTGTAATTTTAATTAACATTTTTGTTGTAGTGAGCAAAGTTGAGCATCTCTTTATATACTTTAGTGTATTTGCATTTGTTTTTCTTTGAACTGTCATTTCTGTTGTCCATTTTTCTATAGGAGTATTCTTTTTCTGCTTTTAAAGCCATCTTATATCTTATTTATGTTAGCCCTTTCTCTGTAATATAAGTTCCAAATGTCTTTTCCCAGGTTGTCACTTATCTTTTCTTTTACTAACCGTGCTTTCCCAATTAAAATCAATTTTTTTTTGTGGTTAAATATCCATCTTTCCTTTAATATCTATAGATTTGGCTCATGGCTAGATAAGTTTCTCTAACTCCTGAATTTTAGAAAAATCCAGGCATTGTTTCCTCTTACGTGATTTAAATTTTTACATTTCACAAGGGCCTCCATCTGGAACTTAATCTGATATATTCTGAGGAGTAGTCCATTTTTTTTCATTTTTCATTTTACTTACTCCATTATCACCTTTTTATTTTATTTTTATTTTTTATTTATTTCTTTTTGAGAGAGAGCCTGTGTGCAGGCAAGGGAGGGGCAGAAGGAGAGGGAGAGAGAATCTTAAGCAGGCTGCATACCCAGTGTGGAGTCCAACACAGGGCTTGATTTCATGACTGTGAGATCATGACCTAAGCCAAAATCAAGAGTTGGACACTTAACTGACTGAGCCGTCCAGGCATCCCGTTCATCACCTTTTTAAAGGTCCATATATTTCTCACTGATTAAAGATTCCACCTTTATCAAATATGAAATTTCCAAATATTTGGGTCAGTTTTTTAGATCTCACAATTTTCACTGGATTTTCTCTCTATAATTTTGAAAGAATTGAAAGAAATTAGGAGAGCTTCTGAAGGTTCCCATAGGATACCTAAACTTGTATCTTCCCACATATCCTTTAAAAGCAGTATGAATCAACAAGGAAAACAATTAAAACTGCATGTAACAGTCTGTGCCTACAGCCTTATTCAGAGCTAGAGGTTACTATAAACTTCAGTTTCTATGTAAGTGGAGAAATACATTCCTCAAACAGGCAGATCCAATTCTGATGTCCATCCTAGACTGAAGAGTTAGGGAGAGAAAAGTGAGGGAAACATTGCAGTGCTGGCAGTGTTGGAAAATGGATAACTTAATCCCATGAAGATAGAAGTCCACCTTGAGTGGGAAAATACAACATGACTCACAGCCTGTTAGACTAGAGCATTGCCTTTTGGTTGAAAGGAAGATTCTTTTTTTTTTTTTTTTAATTATTTTTGGGGTGGGGGGAAACAGAGGATACAAAGCAGGCTCTGTGCTGACAGCAGTGAGCCTTGTGTGGGGCTCAAACTCACAAACCTTGAGATCATGACCTGAGCCAAAGTGGGACACAACCAAATGAGCCACTCAGGCGCCCTGAAAGGAAGATTCTTGAAAACGGTGAGTTGGAAGTTGGCAGTCGTAGGAAATGCCCACTCCTGGAGGGGAGGCATGCCTTCAAGGATGATAGTGAAAGGAAAAACGGAATCAAGTGTCAGAAACTAAATGCCCTTGAACTGGGAATTCTATTAAGTTTCCCCAAATCTCACATCCTTCTTTAATGATACCTGTTTATGCTGTTATTACTAAGAACATTGCAGATCACAGTATCAAAGAAGAAAATGCTCTCAGGGCGTCTGGGTGGCTCAGTTGGTTGAGCGTCCAATTCTTGATTTCAGCTCAGGTCATGATCCTAGGGCCGTGGGATTGAGCCCCATGTCAGGCTCTGCACTGAGCGTGGAGCTGGCTTGGGATTCTCTCTCCCTCTGTCTCTCCCGTGTTCACACACACACACACACACACACACGCACACATTCTCTCTCTAAAATAAAAAAAGAAAAAAAAAGAAAATGCCCTTGAATTGGGAATTCTATTAAGTTACCCCAAATCTCACATCCTTCTTTAATGGTACCTGTTTATGTAAAAACTACAACCTTAAGCAAGTTGGGTTGGTTATATTAATATCAGAAAAAATTGACTTTAACACAAATCTAATACTTGAAAAAATTAACAGAAAATGGTAGGAAATGTGTGTATGTATACACACACACACACACACATATATGTGTATATATATATATATATATATATATATGTATGGACATACACATATATGCAAAGTTACTAAAAGAAAACAGAAGTGAGAATTAAGCCATTTTAGCTAATACTGTATACAAAACTAAACATGAAAACAGAGGAAAAGTGTAACAGGGTTCTGGTGTGAGTTAATTCATTAAATAAGCTTTGACAATGTGAAACAACATCTAAATCAGAAATTCAAAACTTCATAAAACACATGGAACAGAAAACCAGCAAGAGTAAAACAAGAGTGAATGACTAATGATATTGAGGCAAAAGCCAAAACAGTCTTGATACTAAGACTATATTGTAATGTATCAAGGCTAGATTTTACATTTGAATGAAAAAATATTCAAAGAAATAATGGTCAAAGAACTTTCAAATGTGATGAAAAACACTAATCTAGCCATCCAGTAAGTTAAATGAGTACCAGGTAGGATAAATGTAGAAATGTATACCCAGAGACATCATAATCAAAATGTTGACAGCCCAAAATAGATAATCTTGAAAGTAATAAGAGAAAATTAACTCATCATGTACAATGGAACCACAATAAGATTAACAGCCAACTTCTCATCAGAAATAATAGAAGCTAAAAAGCAGTATGACAATGTATTTAAAGTGCAGAAAACGGAAACCAAAAAACAACCAAAATCCTGTATTCAGCAAAGCTATCTTTCAAATTTGAAAGTAAAGACTTTCCCCCAAACTGGAATAGTTAGTAATAATCTAAGTCGCTTCTAATAAGATGGATATTGTAATGATTGCCTAAGAGCAATCATTAGAAAAGCACTTTAAAATATATAGCTTTAAGTCATTTAAAGAATTAAGCTGATAAACTAACATACATCCACTTCAGACAAAAGAGGGTAAAAAATGAGAAACTAAGGAACATAGTCATGAGACCTAAAGAAAACTAATAACAAAATGGCAGATGCTGTTCATCCATATCAATATTAATATTAAATGTGAAAGGCTTAAGCAATCCAATCTCCCAAAAGACAGATTTTTTTGGACTGCATTTTAAAAATTAGAAATAAGATCCAGGTATATGCTGCCTACAGGAGATTCGCTTTAGATTCAAAGACACAAATAGGTTGAAAAGGATGAGAGAGAAAAGAATGTAAATTACAACCTTAAGCAAGTAGGATTGGCTATATTAATATCAGATAAAATAGACTTTAACACAAATGCTGGTATTAGATAAAAAGGAGCATATTATCATGATAAAAAGACTCAGAATATCAAGAAGATATAACACCTAGTAACAGAACTGCAAAACACATGAAACAAAAATGGACATATTTAATGGAAAACAGATGACAGCAAGAATAGTTGGGGACTTCATAAGTCTACTTTCAATAATTGATAGAAGACTAGGCAAAAAATAAGGATATAGAGAACTTGAACAACATTCTAAACTGTCTAAAGCTAACAGACATCTATAGAACATTTCACCTAAAACTACAGAATACACATTTTTGTTATATGTACATGAGACATTCTTCAGGATAGACCATATGCTAGCCATAAAATAAGTCTCAAATGATTTAAAAGAATTGAAGTCATAAAATTATGTTTTCTGACCACATGGAATTAAATTAGAAATTAACAATGGAACAAAATTTGAAAAATTCACAAATATATTAACATTAAACAACATTCTCATAAATGACAAATGAATCAATGGAGAAATCACAACAGAAATTAGAAGATATTTTGATATGAATGAAAATGAAAACATGACATATCAAAATTGGGATGCAGCTAAAAGCATTGTTTACAGGGAAATTTATAGCTACAAATTCCCATATTATAAAAAGAGAGAGTCTCAAACAATAATTTAAATTTCTACCTCAGGCTCGAAAAAGAAGAGCAGATTAAACCGGAAGCAAAGAGAAGGAAGGAAATACTGAAGATTGGAATTGAAGATAAATAATCTAGGGGACAGAGACACAGTAGAGAAAAATCTACAAGACCAAAACTTGGTTGTTTAAAAAGATCAACTAGATGGACAACCTTTTGCTTAACTTAGAAAGAGAGAAGACTCAAATTGCTAACATCAGGAATGAAAGGGCAGATTTCAAAACCAATCTAACCAAAATAAAAAATATTCTAAGGAAATACTATCAACATATGTATGCTAATACATTTGATAATTTAGATGAATAGACAAATACTTAGGCACAAATTACTGAAGCTTGTGACTCGAAAAAAAAAAATCTAAGTAGACCTATACAGAGATACTGATTTAGTAATCAAAGAACTTTGCACATAGAAAAATGAAGCCTAGATGGTTTCATGGTGAGTTTTATCAAACATTTAAAGAATTAACATCATTCAGGTCACCTGGGTAGCTCAGTCGGTTGAGCGCTGACTTCAGCTCAGGTCATGATCTCATAATTTGTGAGTTCGAGCCCTGCATCTGGCTCTGTGCTGACAGCTCAGAGCCTGGAGCCTGCTTCAGATACTGTGTCTCCCTCTCTCTGCCCCTCCCCTGCTCACTCTCTGTCTCTCAAAAATAAATAAACATTAAAAATTTTTAAGAAAAAAAGAATTAACATCACTTGTTCACAATCTTTTCCAGAAAATAAAGGAGAAAGCACTTTCTAGTGAGTTTTCTGAGACCAGTAACACCCTGAATTCAAAACTAGACAAGACATTACAAAAGAAAATTACCAGTATTTAAGATTACACAGCAAAAATCCACACACAAAAATGCCAGCAAACTGAATCCAGCAAATATAAGAGATTGTACACCATGGCTAAGTGAGTTATGTCAGGAATGTAAGGTTGGCTTAACATTTGAAAAAATATATGTATACATAGTATACCATAATAGTAGAATAAAGGGCAAAAGTCGATAGATGCAAAAAAACCAATTGGCAAAATTCAACAACCTTTTATGATAAAAATACTCATCAGACCAGCGGTAGAAGGCAGTCTGACCTGATACAGAACATCTCTCAAAAATCCACAGCTACTGTCTTATTTAATAGTTAAAACACTGGATACTAAGATCAGAAAAAATGTGAGGGTGTCTGCAGTCACCATTTCTATTTAACATTGTTTTTGAGGTAAGAAATAGAAATAAAAAGTCACTCACATTGGAAAAGAAGTAACACTATCTCTATTTGCAGATCACATGATCTTCTCTATAGAAAATCCTAAGGAATTGGGGCACCTGACTGGCTCAGTTGAAAGAGCATGCAACTCTTGATCTCAGGGTCATGAGTTTGAGCCCCATATTGGGTATAGAGATTACTTAATAAATAAAAAACTTTAAAAAAAGAAAAGAAAATCCTAAGGAATGTATTAAAAATAAACTATTAGAGCTAATAAATGGGGTCAGCAAAGTTTCAGGATACAGGTAAATATGCAAAAATAAATTTATATTCAGTAGCAATTAATAATCTGAAAATGAAATTAAAAATTTCATTTATGGTAGCATAAAAATATATTTAGAAATAAATTTAACAAAAATACAAGATTTGTATACTGAAAATTACAAAATATTCTTATAAGAAGTTAAGACCTAAATAAAGTAATAATATCCCATGTTCATGGATTTGTTAAGATGGCAGTACTCCCCACACTGATCTACAAATACCCTGCAATTTCTATCAGAATCACAGCTGGCTTCTTTGCAGAAATTGACAAGATGATTCTGAATTTCATATGAAAATTGAAGTAGCTGAAACAATCTTGAAAAAGAAGTGTAAAGTTGGAGGTCTCATAATTCCTTATTTTACAGCTTATTTCAGAGCTACGGTAATTAAGACAACCTGGGAGTGACATAAGGATAGTTGGACATACAGGTCAAGAGAATAGAATAGAGTCCAGAAATAAACTCACATTTGGGGATGATTTTCAAGGAGGGTTTCAAGATAATTTAATGGAGGAAAATTGTCCTTTCATCAAGTGGTGCTGTGACAGCTGGATATCCACGTGCAAAGGAATGAAGTTGGTCTCTGTTGTATAACATTCCAAGCTTTTTTTGATAATAGGATACATCATAAAGGCACTTGAATAGATGAAAGACAGAGCCCTTTGTTATTTGTAGCTCTAAACACTAGAAGGCTGCTACACAGGTAATTGAACCTAGGAACACAGTAACAGCAAACTGGAGCAGTAGGAGGCCTCTTATGTATGGCAAGTGGGGTGGCGTTAGCTAGGTTTTGTGGGCTTCCTACAGATTGGGTATTTTGTATAATTCTATGGGCCCAAGGAAGAAGGGGCCGTCCCTGGGTGTTAGGTATCTAGAGGCCTTTGCCTACTGGATTAGATGTGTATTATAACCCATAAATGTTAGAGCCTGATGAAGCAAGTTAGGGTGAGGTTTAGCAAACTGCCTGTGAAGGGCAATTAAGAGATTTTAGCCATGACTTCAAACCTGGGGCAGGAAATCACTTGTAAAACATTACAATTGATTCCTTGATCCCTTGACATCAGTTTTGAGCTCAGCTATTTGAGATATTTGGATGGCCCAAATGGTGAATGCAACGTCTAGATAATAGAGCAAATGTCACCCTTTAATATAAAAAAGGCAGCATTTTATTATGAGAGTAAAAAGGAGGAAAACAAGGAGAAATAGAAGTTCTTGTACGCTGGCCTGTAACCAAATTTTCCACTCACATGGTATTACCCAAGGAAACATCTGAAATTTCTGGGGTCTCTAAGTGTCTTGGTGGAGTTGTAAAATATGTTAAAAGTTATGGGTTATATTTTTCATGACAGTAATATAAATGATAAGTCCAATAGCTATGTGGTTGAAGGGTATGAACTATAAGTAAGACATGTAAAACTTAGTGGTATTCGTTTAAAACCAAAAGGACTGTGTAGTTATAGTGGGCAAGGTTGGTGAGGCAGGGTGGGAGGTTATGGTGGGAAGCTGGAGGAAGAGCGGGCAGTAGAAGAAGGTGCCATGCAATGGGAAGTCCTCTCTTTATAGGGATGAGGAGTTGATTGATAGGAGGTAGTTACCTTCTGGGGGGAGCAATAATCTCTATTAATTTTTAAAGTGGCATAGATAATAGTAACTTCTACAAGATTTCCCTTTAAGTTTTTTTTTTTTTAATTTATTTTTGAGACAGAGAGAGACAGAGCATGAGTAGGGGAGGGGCAGAGAGAGAGACACACACACAGAATCCAAAGCAGGCTCCAGGCTCTGAGCTGTCAGCACAGAGCCTGACACGGGGACTCAAACTCATGGACTGTGAGATCATGACCTGAGCTGAAGTCGGATGCTTAACCGACTGAGCCACCCAGGCGCCCCTACAAGATTTCCCTTTAACTGTGGGAATGTGGGAGTGTTAGCTGGTGAAATGAAAAAGGCATTGAGGAGACATTGTGATCCCAAATGAATTTATAGTGGGTTAAGGTAGTTTCAGGTTAATGGGGATGGGGACTTATATTTCAGTGTAGAACAAGAAATATAACAAGTTGTGAATTAAGCAAACAGCAAGCTTTAGGAAATGTAATAAGATACGTAATATAAAAGGAAGAAAAATAGTAAAAGTTGTATGTCCAGTTTGTCAGCACCTTAGGAGGGGCAGCCCATGAGTGTTGAAAGCAAGGTGGTGTCAGTGCCTGGGATGAAGTCATCTCTACTGCAGGCCCAGGGAACCCTTCCCATGCAGCAATCTGTTGAGTTTTCTGTGGGTCATGTTTTTTTGTGGCTCTATGGTTATATATTGGTTTTGAATCTTTTGTAAAATTTGAAGGCAGTGTTAGAGCTCGATTTATAAATATCTTTTAATTTCAGGGGTTTTGTTGGTGCACAGTTAACAAAACACTGCTACTATTTTTGATGTTGCCATAGGTGGGCCAGAGTAGCTGGGACATGACTAACATAATTGAGATCCCACTGATGGTAGCTAAGAGCTCCTGGTTTTCCAGGGTTTTGGCCAAGTAAACAATGAGGGGTGGCTCTGCTGCAAATGGGTTTTATTTATTTATTTAAAAAAAATTTTTTTTTTAACGTTTTTATTTATTTTTGAGACAGAGAGAGACAGAGCGTGAACAGGGGAGGGGCAGAGAGAGAGGGAGACACAGAATCCGAAACAGGCTCCAGGCTCTGAGCAGTCAGCACAGAGCCCGACGCGGGGCTTGAACTCACGGACCATGAGATCACGACCTGAGCCGAAGTCAGACGCTTAACCGACCAAGACACCCAGGCGCCCCTGCAAATGGGTTTTAGATCATGTCACCTGATTTGCGTGTGCGCAGTCAGTAAGGTTTTGGATTGATTTCCAATTAAGATCTCTGTAGATGAGATTGGAGTCCTACCACTAACATGTAGGCAGGCCTTTCAACCTATGGACCTCTGTTTTAAGTACTCATTTGATTGCTGTTGGGGAAACCAATAGGGCCTTTGTGCTGTAGGGCTTGTAGCCATACTCAATGGCCTGTGGGCCTCATCATTTCCCACATTTGGTTGAAAAATGGCTTGCTTTGGAGGATTTGGGCCTTCAGATAGCAAATCAGTGAAAACACTCAGACCAATAGTAATAAGACCAATAGTCAACAGAATGATGTGCAGTTTTACTTGACAGGCTTTTGTCACCTGATATTGATTTTCTTCTGGCATGTGTTATTATCAAAGAGGAGTCCTCTGATTTCATTTTATGGGATATGCTATTCACTATTATCTCTGAATGTGATTTTTGCTTACTAAGTGGAGTTTTCTATCTCCATTCTTAGTTGTCCACACTATCTATGGGAATAGCCCTAGAATACTAATTTTAATTTCCTGAAAGGGATCAGAAGGAGAGCCCAGATTAATTTTCAACCCCTGTAACCCAAATGTTGGGATGGTGTCTTAGATAGGGAAAGTTCAGATTCATATGGATCACATACCAGGAGGATATGTGTCTGGTTTATAATAATCTATGGTTAATTGGTGTTAGGAAAGTGTGTGACCTTGATCTGACCTCTAGCCCTTGTGAAGTGGTGGCAGAATTGAAAATCCAGTAGGGGGCGCCTGGGTGGCCCAGTCATTTAAGCATCTGACTCTTGGTTTTGGCTCAGGTCATGATCTCATGGTTCTTGAGATTGGGCTCGTGCTGATATGATAGTGTGGAGTCTGGGATTCTCTCTCTCTCTCTCCCTCTCTCTGCCCCTCCCCCACTCATGCCCTCTCTGTCTCTAAATAAATAAACTAAAAAAAAAAAATCCATTAGGATAAGAGACATTATTATTTTATTTTATTTTTAAATTTTATTTATTTTTTTTAAGTTTATTTTGAGAGAGATCAAGAGAGAGAGAAAGCATGAGCTTGTGGAAAGGGCAGAGAGAGAGAATCCCAAGTAGGCTCCACACTGCCAGCGTGGAGTCTGGAGTGCTTGAACCCACAAACTGTGAGATCATGACCTGAGCCAAAGTTGGATGCTTAACTGACTGAGTCACCCAGGTGCCCCTATTTTATTTTTTTATTTTGGAGAGAGAACACATAAGCAGGAGAGATGGGCAGAGGGGGAGAAAGAGAGAATCTTAAGCAGGCTCCATGCTCAGTGCAGAGCCCAATGTGGGGCTCAATCCCATGACTCTGGAATCATGACCTGAGCCAAAATCGAGTTGGATGCTCAACTGACTGAGCCACCCAGGCACCCTGAGGGAGACATTATTAAAAGACCTCATATTTGTTGAATCTTCATACACATGGAGGGCAAGACATATAGGAAATGGTGATAGGGGGTTTCTTAAAGTTTCTGTGAGAAATGTCAGCCAGGAGGACTCAAATTGAGATTAAGGTTTGGGGTGAGAGAGGCACATTAAGGGGCCCTTTTGCCAGATTAGTGTTTAAAAGGGAATTGTTTGAAGAGAAGATATGTCTCTTAATTAAACCAGCTGTCTGGTACCTATTGGGAGATGAAAGTTCCATTGAATATCTTTCCCAGGAGCCCAGCACTGTATATTTTGAGAGGTGAAATGTGTGCCCTAAGTCACTGTCAGTAATGTCTGGAACTCTGAGGGGAATAAGGAGTATCCTGATGAGGCCTTGTATCATTGCCTTAATATATGTAGAGACATGTGGTTTTGATTTATTTTGGGGGTAACTGTGAGGCCAGAGATTCCCAGAGTTCTTTACCCTTAAAGGGGGAAACTTTTAGGCAGTGGCCCAAGAGTTTGTTAAAGGATACAGATGGGGCCATTTGTTGAAAGGACACTCAGTGCTAAGATGACTTCCTGAAGTTTGACCACTTATTTTGACCCTTGAATCTCATCCCTTATTGAGGAAGACATTCTAGTTCAGGGATGGAAAGCAAAAGCATGTCACTGAGTTCTGTCACCTGTGACAGGAGGCAGTGTTAACCATACTGTTTTGTGAACTTCCATTGTTATTTACTGAGTTAATACCAAGGGCTTTCTGAGGTGTTTAAGGAGCTTGGGGAAGAGGTGATCTCCTCTAGCGCTATGACATCTGGCAAGGGACTAAGTACAGGGAAGAACACTCCTTTTTTGCAGGTGGAGTGTTCCTCTAGACTTGGCTCCATCCTATAGGATTGAATCAAGGAGGCCTCAGTATCTTTGCCAAGCTTGTGGGGGTGCTGCTTCTATGATTCAAGGCATAATGAGCAGTTGGGTTCAGAGGGTCCCATGCTCAGGGTCTGTGAAAGCCTTTATTTTCAAGAGATCTCAGTAGAAGGCCAGTAATTGTCACTCTAATGGTGTGTGGCAGGGCCAAAAAGGGCAGTTTCTTGTCTTATAAGCCTATGGGCAGTTTGTGGCCATCATAGGTGATCCACAGACTCCAGAGATATGAGAGGAGGCAACTATAGCCTCTCCAGTGAGGGAGACTCTGAGGACACTAACAGGAGTGACCGTTGATTTTAATTTGAATAGATTGTGGAGCCTTTCGTTGGAGGGGGCCCTCTTCATGTTGAGACAATTTGTAAGTATTAGCATCCGTGAGATTAAGTAGAATTTGTAAATGAGGATATGTTGCCTCCAGAACCCAAATAAGCCTAAAAGACATTATGGGTACTGAGAGATTTAATTGTAGTTTTTGAATTAAAATGTTTTGAGTATAGTTGACACACATGTTTTCAGGTGTATAACTTAGTGGTTTAATTTCTCTGGGTTATGCTATGTTCACCACATGTATAATGACTATCTGTCACCACACAACACTATTACAATATCACCGACCATATTCCCTATGCTGTGCCTTTTATTCCCATTACTTATTCATTCTATAACTGGAAGCCTGTATCTGCCATTCTCTTTTACCCATTTTGCCCAGCCTCACCCCCCTCCCCTCTGGCAACCATCAGTTTGTTCTCTGTATTCATAGTCTGATTCTGCTTTTTGTTTGTTTATTCATTTGCATTTTTAGATTTCACATATGAGTGAAATCATATGGTATTTATCGTTTTCAGTCTGATTGATTTCACTGAGGATAATATGCTTAAGGTCCATCTATAGTATGAGCTCATTGATTTTTATGGCTGCATAATATTCCTGTGCGTGTGTGTGTGTGTGTGTGTGTACACCACATCTTCCTTACCCATTCATCTATCGACAGACATTTAGGTTGATTCCATATCTTGGCTATTGTAAATAAGGCTGCAACAAACATAAGGGTACATAATATATTTTTGAATTAGTGTTTTCATTTTCTTTGGTCAGATACCCAGTAGTGAAATTATTAGATCATATGATATTTCTCTTTTGAATTTTTTTGTGGAACTTCCATACTGTTTTCCACAGTGGCTGCACCAGTTTGCATTGCCAACAGTGCATGAGAGTTCCTTTTTCTCCACATCCTCAATGCTTGTTATTCTCTTTTTGATTTTAGCCATTCTGACAGGTGTAGGATGATATCTCACTGTAGTTTTTAAAATAAATTTATTTAGTTTTATTTTGTTTTTATTTAAATTATAGTTACTTAACATATAGTATGATACTGCTTTCAGGAGTAGAAATTAGTGAGTCATCACTTACATAGAACACACAGCACTCATCAAAACAAGTGCTCTCTTTAATACTCATTTAGCACATCCCTCACCCACTGCCCCTCCATCAATCTTCAGTTTGTTCTCTATAGTTAAGAGTTTCTTATGGTTTGCCTCTCTCTCTTTTTCTCTTTGCCTTCTCTCTTCTCAATGTTAATCTGTTTTGTTTCTTAAATTCCACATATGAAGTCATATGGTATTTGTCTTTCTTGGACTGACTTATTTTGTTTAGCATAATACATTCTAGCTCCATTCACATTTGTACGGAAACACTTTATAAAATACACAAGCTAACTGTTTTTAAGCCCTTCAAAGGCATTACTTATTAAATGTATATTATTATTATCAGACTACAGATATTTATTTTGTATATTTGAAAGAAGTTGAGTTTCTTTTGAAAAAACTCTAATATAGAGTTTTCACTAACTTAGAATGTCTTTTCTTTTAATTAGTCCTATTGATAAGATTTTACCACATGTATCTAGTACCACGTACCACTTTACATTTTATTTATTTTATTTGTTAAAATTTTTATTATTTGTTTATTTTTAACTTGTTTTATTATTATTATTTTTTTATTTACATCCAAATTAGTTAGTATATAGTGCAACAATGATTTCAGGAGTAGATTCCTTAGTGCCCCTTACCCATTTAGCCCATCCCCCCCTCCCACAACCTCTCCAGTAACCCTCAGTTTATTCTCCATATTTATGAGTTTCTTCTGTTTTGTCCCCCTCCCTGTTTTTATGCTCTTTTTGCTTTCCTTCCCTTGTGTTCATCTGTTTTGTCTCTTAAAGTCCTCATATGAGTAAAGTCATATGATTTTTGTCTTTCTCTGACTAATTTCACTTCACATAATACTCTCCAGTTCCATCCATGTAGTTGCAAATGGCAAGATTTCATTTTTTTTTTTGATTGCCGAGTAATACTCCATTGTATATACATACCACATCTTCTTTATCCATTCATCCATTGATGGACATTTGGGCTCTTTCCATACTTTGGCTATTGCTGATAGTGCTGCTATAAACTTTGGGTGCCCCTTTGAAACAGCATACCTGTATCCCTTGGATAAATACCTAGCAGTGCAATTGCTGGGTCGTAGGGTAGTTCTATTTTTAGTTTTTTGAGGAACCTCCATACTGTTTTCCAAAGTGACTGCACCAGCTTGCATTCCCACCAGCAGTGCAAAAGAGATCCTCTTTCTCCATATCCTCGCCAACATCTGTTGTTGCCTGAGTTGTTAATGTTAGCCATTCTGACAGGTGTGAGATGGTATCTCATTGTGGTTTTGATCTGTATTTCCCTGATGTTGAGTTATGTTGAGCATTTTTTCATGTGTCAGTTGGCCATCTGGATGTCTTCCTTGGAGAAGTGTCTATTCATGTCTTTTGCATTTCTTCACTGGATTATTTGTTTTTTGGGTATTGAGTTTGATAAGTTCTTTATAGATTTTGGATACTAACCCTCTATCTGATATGTCATTTGCAAATATCTTCTCCCATTCTATTGGTTGCCTTTAGTTTTGCTGATTGTTTCCTTCACTGTGCAGAAGCTTTTTATTTTGATGAGGTCCCCATAGTTCATTTTTGCTTTTGTTTCCCTTGCCTCCAGAGACGTGTTGAGTAAGAAGTTGCTGCGGGCAAGATCAAAGAGGTTTTAGCCTGCTTTCTCGAGGATTTTGATGGCTTCCTGTCTTACATTTAGGTCTTTCACCCATTTTGAGTTTATTTTTGTGTATGGTGTAAGAAAGTGCTCCAGGTTCATTCTGGACAGCATGTTGCTGTCCAGTTTTCCCAGCACCCTTTGCTGAAGAGACTGTGTTTATTCCATTGTATATTCTTTCCTGCTTTGTCAAAGATTAGTTGGCCATACGTTTGTGGGTCCATTTCTGGGCTCTCTATTCTGTTCCATTGACCTGAGTGTCTGTTCTTGTGTGGTACCATACTGTCTTGATGATTACAGCTTTGTAGTATAGCTTGAAGTCTGGGATTGTGATGCCCCTGCTTTGGTTTTATTTTTCAAGATTGCTTTGGCTATTTGGAGTCTTTTCTGGTTCCATACAAATTTAAGGATTATTTGTTCTAGCTCTGTGAAGAACGCTAGTGTTATTTTGATAGGGATTGCATTGTCCGTGTAGATTGCTTTAGGTAGTATTGACATTTTAATAATATTTGTTCTTCCTACCCAGGAGCATGGAATCTTTTTCCATTTTTTTGTGTCTTCTTCAATTTCTTTCATAAGCTTTCTATAGTTTTCAGTGTATAGATTTTTCACCTCTTTGGTTAGATTTATTCCTAGGTATTTTACGTTTTTTTGTGCAACTGTAAATGGGATTGATTCCTTGATTTCTCTTTCTGTTGCTTCATTGTTGGTATATAGAAATGCAACTGATTTCTGTGCATTGGTTTTATATCCTGCAACTTTGCTGAATTCATGAATCAATTCTATCGGTGGAATCTTTTGGGTTTTCCATATAGAGTATCATGTCATCTGCAAAGAGTGAAAGTTTGACCTCCTCCTGTCCATTACTTTTGATGGCTGAGTAATAATCTATTGTGTGTATATACCACATCTTCTTTGTAGTTTATATTTGCTTCCTAGATGATTAGTGATGCTGAGTATCTTTTCATGTGTTTCTTGGCCATCTCTATGTCTTCTTTGGAGAAATGTCTATTCAGATCCTCTGCTCATTTAATTGGTTTTAAAATGTTTATTTATTTTGGGGTGCCTGGGTGGCTCAGTTGGTTAAGCGTCTGACTTTGGCCAGGTCATGATCTTGTGTTTCATGGGTTCAAACCCCGCACTGGGTTCTGTGCTGACAGCTCAGAGCCTGGAGCCTGCTTCAGATTCTGTGTCTCCCTCTCTCTCTGCCCCTTCCCCACTCACACTCTGTCTCTGTCTCTCTAAAAAATAAAAAAAATTAAAAGTGTTTTTAATGTTTTATTTATTTTAAGGTGGGGGCAGAGAGAGGGAGAGAGAGAATCCTAAGTAGGCTCCACGCTATCAGCACAACTGGATGATGGCTTGATCTCACAAATCGTGAGCTCATGACCTGAGCTGAAATCAAGAATTGGACACTTAGCTAATTGAGCCACCTAGGCATCCCTGCCTATTTTATAATTAGGTTGTTTGTGTTTTTTGGTGTTGAGTTGTGTAGGTTCTTTTTGGATATTAACTCCTTACAGGATATATTATTTGCAAATATCTTCTATGCAGTAGGTTGCCTTTTGGTTTTGTTGATGGTTTCCTTTGTTGTGCAAAACCTTATTTTGGGATGCCTGGGTGGCTCAGTTGGTTAAACATCTGACTCTTGATTTTGGCTAAGGTCATGATCTTACAAAGATCAAGTCCAGCTCTGAGCTGACAACAAGGTGCTTGCTTAGGATTCTCTCTCCCTCTCTCTCTGCCCCTCCCTGATTCATGCTCACACATGTCCTCTCTCTCTAAAAAAAAACAACAACACATTCTTTTAAAAAGCTGTTATCCCTTTGAATTATTGTCTTTTTATTCTTTGAGTAAATATCAGAACTGTGATTGCTGGATTGTAGAATAGTTCTATTTTTAACTTTATGAGGAACCTCCATATTGTCTTCCACAGTGGCTGCACCAGTTTGCATCCCCACCAACAGTGCACAAGGCTTTCTTTTCTCCACATCCTCGCCAACACCTGTTGTTTCTTGTCTTGCTGATTTTAGCCCTTCTGACAGGTATGAGGTGATATTGCATTGTAGTTTTGATTTGCGTTTTCCTGATGATGAGTGATGTTGAGCATTTTTTCATGTGTCTGTTGGCCATCTGGATGTCTTCTTTGACGAAATGTCTGTTCATGTCTTCCACCCATTTTTTAATTGGGTTATTTTTTGAGGTGGTGAGTTGTATAGGTTCTTTATATATTTTGGGCACTAACCCTTTATCAGATATGTCATTCGTAAATATCTTCTCCAATTCTGTAGGTTATCTTTTAGTTTTGTTGATTGTTTCCTTTGCTGTGCAGAAAGAAGCTTTTTATTTTGATGTAGTCCCAAGTTTATTTTTGCTTTTGTTTCCCTTGCCTCAAGAAATGTAGCTAGAAAAAAGTTGCTACAGTTATTAGTGTCAGAGAAATTACTGCCTGTGTTCTCTTCTAGGATTTTTATGGTTTTAGGTCTCACATTGAGGTCTTCAAGCCATTTTGAGTTTAGCTTTGTCTATGGTGTAAGAAAGTGGTCCTGTTTCTTTCTTTTGCATGTGTAGCTGTCCAATTTCCCCAACACCATTGTTGAGGAGACTGTCCTTTGCCCATTGGATATTCTTTCCTGCTTTGTCAAAGATTAATTGACCATATAGTTGGGGGGCTTTCTATTCTGTTCCATTGATCTATGTGTCTGTTTCTGTGCCAGTAGCATACTGTTTTGATTACTTTGTAACATAACCTGAAGTCCAGGATTATGATGCCTCCAGCTTTGTTTTTCTCTTGCAAGGTTGCTTTGACTATTCAGGGTTTTTTGTGTTCCCATACAAATTGTAGGATTGTTTGTTCTAGTTCTTTTATTTTATTTTATTTTATTTTATTTATTTTATTTTTTTCACTATATGAAATTTATTGTGAAATTGGTTTCCATACAACACCCAGTGCTCATCCCGAAAGGTGCCCTCCTCAATACCCATAACCACCCTCCCCTCCCTCCCACCCCCCATCAACCCTCAGTTTGTTCTCAGTTTTTAAGAGTCTCTTATGCTTTGGCTCTCTCCCACTCTAACCTCTTTTTTTTTTTTTTTCCTTCCCTCCTGCATGGGTTTCCGTTAAGTTTCTCAGGATCCACATAAGAGTGAAACCATATGGTATCTGTCTTTCTCTGTATGGCTTATTTCACTTAGCATCACATTCTCCAGTTCCATCCACGTTGCTAAAAAGGGCCATAATTCATTCTTTCTCATTGCCACATAGTATTCCATTGTATATATAAACCACATCTTCTTTATCCATTTGTCAGTTGATGTACACTTAGGCTCCTTCCATAATTTGGCTATTGTTGAAAGTGCTGCTATAAACATTGGGGTGCACGTGCCCCTGTGCATCAGTACTCCTGTATCCCATGGGTAAATTCCTACCAGTGCTATTGCTGGGTCATAAGGTAGTTCTATTTTTCATTTTTTTTTTTTTTTTTGCCTCTGATTTTTTTTGTATATGGATATTTATTTTTTATTTTTTTTAAATATATGAAATTTACTGTCAAGTTGGTTTCCATGCAACACTCAGTGCTCATCCCAAAAGATGCCCTTTTCAATACCCATCACCTACCCTCCCCTCCCTCCCACCCCCCATCAGCCCTCAGTTTGTTCTCATTTTTTTTTTTTAATTTTTTTTTTTTTAACGTTTATTTATTTTTGAGACAGAGAGAGACAGAGCATGAATGGGGGAGGGTCAGAGAGAGGGAGACACAGAATTGAAACAGGCTCCGGGCTCTGAGCTGTCAGCACAGGGGCCCGATGCGGGGCTCGAACTCACGGACCGTGAGATCGTGACCTGAGCCGAAGTCGGCGCTCAACCGACTGAGCCACCCAGGCGCCCCTGTTCTCATTTTTTAAGAGTCTCTTATGCTTTGGCTCTCTCCCACTCTAGCCTCTCTTTTTGTTTATTTTTCCTTCCCCTCCCCCATGGGTTCCTGTTGAGTTTCTCGGGATCCACATAAGAGTGAAAACATATGGTATCTGTCTTTCTCTGTATGGCTTATTTCACTTAGCATCACACTCTCCAGTTCCATCCATGTTGCTACAAAGGGCCATATTTCATTCTTTCTCATTGCCACGTAGTACTCCATTGTGTATATAAACCACAATTTCTTTATCCATTCATCAGTTGATGGACATGTCGGCTCTTTCCATAATTTGGCTATTGTTGAGAGTGCTGCTATAAACATTGGGATTCAAGTGGCCCTGTGCATCAGTACTCCTGTATCCCTTGGGTAAATTCCTAGCAGTGCTACTGCTGGGTCATAGGGTAGGTCTATTTTTAATTTTTTGAGGAACCTCCACACTGTTTTCCAGAGTGGCTGCACCAGTTTGCATTCCCACCAACAGTGCAACAGGGTTCCCGTTTCTCCACATCCTCTCCTGCATCTATAATCTCCTGATTTATTCATTTTGACCACTCTGACTGGCGTGAGGTGATATCTGAGTGTGGTTTTGATTTGTATTTCCCTGATGAGGAGCGACATTGAGCATCTTCTCATGTGCCTGTTGGCCATCCGGATGTCTTCTTTAGAGAAGTGTCTCTTCATGTTTTCTGCCCATTTCTTCACTGGATTATTTGTTTTTCGGGTGTGGAGTTTGGTGAGCTCTTTATAGATTTTGGATACTAGCCCTTTGTCCGATATGTCATTTGCAAATATCTTTTCCCATTCCGTTGGTTGCCTTTTAGTTTTGTTGATTGTTTCCTTTGCTGTGCAGAAGCTTTTTATCTTCATGAGGTCCCAATAGTTCATTTTTGCTTTTGATTCCCTTGCCTTTGGGAATGTGTCAAGTAAGAAATTGCTACGGCTGAAGTCAGAGAGGTCTTTTCCTGTTTTCTCCTCTAGAGTTTTGATGGTTTCCTGTCTCACATTCAGGTCCTTTATCCATTTTGAATTTATTTTTGTGAATGGTGTGAGAAAGTGGTCTAGTTCCAACCTTCTGCATGTTGCTGTCCAGTTCTCCCAGCACCATTTGTTAAAGAGACTGTCTTTTTTCCATTGGATGTTCTTTCCTGCTTTGTCAAAGATGAGTTGGCCATACGTTTGTGGGTCTAGTTCTGGGGTTTCTATTCTATTCCATTGGTCTATGTGTCTGTTTTTATGCCAATACCATGCTGTCTTGATGATTACAGCTTTGTAGTAGAGGCTAAAGTCTGGGATTGTGATGCCTCCTGCTTTGGTCTTCTTCAAAATTACTTTGGTGATTCAGGGCCTTTTATGGTTCCATATGAATTTTAGGATTGCTTGTTCTAGCTTCGAGAAGAATGCTGGTGCAATTTTGATTGGGATTGCATTGAATGTGTAGATAGCTTTGGGTAGTATTGACATTTTGACAATATCTATTCTTCCAACCCATGAGTATGGAATGTTTTTCCATTTCTTTATATCGTCTTCAATTTTCCTTCATAAGCTTTCTAGAGTTTTCAGCATACAGATCTTGTACATCTTTGGTTAGATTTATTCCTAGGTATTTTATGCTTCTTGATGCAATTGTGAATGGGATCAGTTACTTTATTTGTCTTTGTGTTGCTTCATTATTAGTGTATAAGAATGCAACTGATTTCTGTACAATGATTTTGTATCCTGCAACTCTGCTGAATTCATGTATCAGTTCTAGCAGACTTTCGGTGGCATCTGTCGGATTTTCCATGTATATTGTCATGTCATCTGCAAAAAGTGAAAGCTTGACTTCATCTTTGCTATTTTTGATGCCTTTGATTTCCTTTTGTTGTCTGATTGCTGATGCTAGCACTTCCTCCACTGTGTTAAACAACAGCGGTGAGAGAGGACATCCCTGTCGTGTTCCTGATCTCAGGGAAAAAGCTCTCAGTTTTTCCCCATTGAGGATGATGTTAGCTGTGGGCTTTTCATAAATGGCTTTTATGATGTTTAAGTATGTTCCTTCTGTCACGACTTTCTCGAGGGTTTTTATTAAGAAAAGATGCTGAATTTTGTCAAATGCTTTTTCTGCATCACTTGACAGGATCATGTGGTTCTTATCTTTTCTTTTATTAATGTGATGTATCACATTGATTGATTTGCGAATGTTGAACCAGCCCTGCATCCCAGGAATGAATCCCACTTGATCATGATGAGTAATTCTTTTTCTATGCTGTTGAATTCGATTTGCCAGTATCTTATTGAGAATGTTTGCATCCATATTCATCAGGGATATTGGCCTGTAGTTCTCTTTTTTTACTGGGTCTCTGTCTGGTTTAGGAATCAAAGTAATACTGGCTTCATAGAATGAGTCTGGAAGTTTTCCTTCCCTTTCTATTTTTTCAAATAGCTTGAGAAGGATAGGTATTATGTCTGCTTTAAACGTCTGGTAGAACTCCCCTGGGAAGCCATCTGGTCCTGGACTCTTACTTGTTGGGAGATTTTTGATAACTGAGTCAATTTCTTCGCTGGTTATGGGTCTGTTCAAGCTTTCTATTTCTTCCTGATTGAGTTTTGGAAGTGTCTAGGTATTTAGGAATTTGTCCATTTCTTCCAGGTTGTCCAGTTTGTTGGCATATAATTTTTCATAGTATTCCCTGATAATTGCTTGTATTTCTGAGGGATTGGTCATAATAATTCCATTTTCATTCATGATTTTATCCACTTGGGTCATCTCCCTTTTCTTTTTGAGAAGCCTGGCTAGAGGTTTATCAATTTTGTTTGTTTTTTCAAAAAACCAACTCTTGGTTTCATTGATCTGCTCTATAGTTTTTTTAGATTCTATATTGTTTATTTCTGCTCTGATCTTTATTATTTCTCTTCTTCTGCTGGGTTTAGGGTGTCTTTGCTGTTCTGCTTCTATTTCCTTTAGGTGTGCTGTTAGATTTTGTATTTGGGATTTTTCTTGTTTCTTGAGATAGGCCTGGATTGCAATGTATTTTCCTCTCAGGACTGCCTTCGCTGCGTCCCAAAGCGTTTGGATTGTTGTATTTTCATTTTCGTTTGTTTCCATATATTTTTTAATTTCTTCTCTAATTGCCTGGTTGACCCACTCATTCTTTAGTAGGGTGTTCTTTAACCTCCATGCTTTTGGAGGTTTTCCAGACTTTTTCCTGTGGTTGATTTCAAGCTTCATAGCATTGTGGTCTGAAAGTATGCATAGTATGATCTCAGTTCTTGTATACTTATGAAGGGCTGTTTTGTGACCCAGCATGTGATCTATCTTGGAGAATGTTCCATGTGCACTCAAGAAGAAAGTATATTCTGTTGCTTTGGGATGCAGAGTTCTAAATATATCTGTCAAGTCCATCTGATCCAATGTATCATTCAGGGCCCTTGTTTCTTTATTGACCATGTGTCTAGATGATCTATCCATCACTGTGAGTGGGGTATTAAAGTCCCCTGCAATTACCACATTCTTATCAATAAGGTTGCTTATGTATGTGAGTAATTGTTTCATATATTTGGGGGCTCCCGTATTCGGCTCATAGACATTTATAATTGTTAGCTCTTCCTGATGGATAAACCCTGTAATTATTATATAATGGCCTTCTCCATCTCTTGTTACAGCCTTTAGTTTAAAGTCTAGTTTGTCTGATATAAGTATGGCTACTCCAGCTTTCTTTTGAGTTCCAGGAGCATGATAAATAGTTCTCCATCCCCTCACTTTCAATCTGAAGGTGTCCTCAGGTCTAAAATGAGTCTCTTGTAGACAGCAAATAGATGGGTCTTGTTTTTTTTTTAATCCATTCTGATACCCTATGTCTTTGGTTGGCTCATTTAGTCCATTTACGTTCAGTGTTATTATAGAAAGATATGGGGTTAGAGTCATTGTGATGTCTATAGGTTTCATGCTTGTAGCGATGTCTCTGGTACTTTGTTTCACAGGATCCCCCTTAGGATCTCTTGTAGGGCTGGTTTAGTGGTGACGAATTCCTTCAGTTTTTGTTTGGGAAGACCTTTATCTCTCCTTCTATTCTAAATGACAGACTTGCTGGATAAAGGATTCTCAGCTGCATATTTTTTCTGTTCATCACATTGAAGATTTCCTGCCATTCCTTTCTGGCCTGCCAAGTTTCAGTAGAGAGATTAGTCATGAGTCTTATCGGTCTCCCTTTATATGTTAGAGCATGTTTATCCCTAGCTGCTTTCAGAATTTTCTCTTTATCCTTGTATTTTGCCAGTTTCACTATGATATGTCATGCAGAAGATCGATTCAAGTTATGTCTGAAGGGAGTTCTCTGTGCCTCTTGGATTTCAATGCCTTTTTCCTTCCCCAGATCAGGGACGTTCTCAGTTATTATTTCTTCAAGTACACCTTCAGCACCTTTCCCTCTCTCTTCCTCCTCTGGGATACCAATTATGCGTATATTATTTCTTTTTAGTGTATCACTTAGTTCTCTAATTTTCCCCTTATACTCCTGGATTTTTTAATCTCTCTTTTTCTCAGCTTCTTCTTTTTCCATAATTTTATCTTCTAGTTCACCTATTCTCTCCTCTGCCTCTTCAATCCGACCTGTGGTCGTCTCCATTTTATTTTGCAGCTCATTGATAGCATTTTTTTAGCTCCTCCTGGCTGTTCCTTAGTCCCTTGATCTCTGTAGCAATAGATTCTCTGATGTCCTCTATACTGTTTTCAAGCCCAGCAATTAATTTTATGACAATTATTCTAAATTCACTTTCTGTTATATTGTTTAAATTGTTTTTGATCAGTTCGTTAGCTGTCACTATTTCCTGGAGATTCTTTTGAGGGGAATTCTTCCGTTTCATCATTTTAGATAGTCCCTGGAGTGGTGTGGAACTGCAGGGCGCTTCCCCTGTGCTGTCTTGAATAACTTGCGTTGGTGGGTGAGGCCGCAGTCAGACCTGATGTCTGCTCCCAGCCCACTGCTGGGGCCACAGTCAGACTGGTGTGTACCTTCTCTTCCCCTCTCCTACAGGCGGGATTCACTGTGGGGTGGCGTAGCCCATCTGGGCTACTTGTACACTGCCAGGCTTGTGGTGCTGGGGATCTGGCGTATTAGCTGGGGTGGATCAGCAAGGTGCACGGGGGCGGGAGGGGCAGGCTCAGCTCGCTTATCCTTCGGTGGTCTGCTTCGGGAGGGGCCCTGCGGCACCGGGAGGGAGTCAGACCCGCCACTGGAGGGATGGATCCGCAGAAGCACAGCGTTGGGTGTTTGCGCGGTGCAAGCAAGTTCCCTGACGGGAACTGGTTCCCTTTGGGATTTTGGCTGGGGGATGGGCGAGGGAGATGGCGCTGGCGAGCGTCTTTGTTCCCCGCCAAGCTGAGCTCTGTCATCTGGGGCTCAACAACTCTCCCTCCCGTTGCCCTCCATCCCTGCCACTCTCTGAGCAGAGCTGTTAACTTATAACCTTCCAGATGTTAAGTCCCGCTTGCTGTCAGAACACACTCCGTCAGGCCCCTCAGCTTTTGCAAGCCAGACTTGGGGGCTTTGCTTTTCCGGCGGGCTGCCTCTCGGCCCTGGCTCCCTCCGCTAGCCCGTGTAGTGCGCACCTCCTCTCCATCCTTCCTACCCTCTCCCGTGGGCCTCTCATCTACGCTTGGCTCCGGAGAATCCATTCTGCTAGTCTTCTGGTGGTTTTCTGGGTTATTTAGGCAGGTGTGGGTGGAATCTAAGTGATCAGCAGGATGCGGTGAGCCCAGCGTCCTCCTACGTCACTATCTTCCAGCCTATCAAGTTCTAACACATTCTAAGAAAAAAAACAAACTAGTTTTCGTTTTACTCCTCCCTCCAGGTTTTATGTATATGCTGTCATTTTTTATCTTTTTTATTCATAATTTTCTTGCATCTAATTATGATGGTTTCTTTTCCACTTAATAAAGTCTCTTTAACATTTCTTGCAAGGCTAGTTAAATGCTGAAGTGCTTTTGTTGCATCCACACGACTCCTGAAACAGAATGCTACGGGCACCAGAGATAGTCACAACAAAGTTTATTACAATGAGAGGCAAGGCCGACCGAATGGGACCAACGCTCTTGATAAGAGTGTGGCCCCAAACAGCCCGGGTACAGAATTTTTAAAGCCGATCACATCGTATTATCATTATCTGGGAACAGAACAGAGATACAGTTCCCAGATGAGTTAGAAACAGTTCCCAGATGAGTTAGAAACAGTTGCCAGATGAGTCAGAAACAGTTATGGAATGAGGTAATTATTTTAGACTTTCTGCCGCTAAGTCGCAACCAGTGGATCTCCTTGACCTTGTCTTTGATGCTCTTTTCTTTGAGCTTTTGTTTCCTTCATTGGTAAAGCCTGATTCACAAGAGTATGAAGCATGATTTACAAGAGTAAAAACAAGGCTGTTATCTTTTGACCTTCAGTGTCAGAACAAAGCTGTTATTTTTCAAGCTAAGCGTTAGCCCTACACTACAATTTAACCCTTACACTTTAACTTTTGTTTGTCAGGGAAACTTTTTTTTCCTTTTTCTTTCTTTATTTATTTTGAGAGCGAGAGGGAGAACATGCACATGAGCAGGGGAAGGGCAGAGAGAGAGAGTCGTAGCCAGGCCCTGTGTGTTGTCTGTCAAAGCCCCACTGGGGGCTTGACCTCATGAACTGTGTGATCATGAATGGAGCCAAAATCAAGAGTCAAAGGCTTAACCAGCTGAGCTACCCAGGCACCCCATATCAGGGAAACTCTTTACCTCTCTTTCAAATCTGAATGATCACTTTGCCAGGCAGAGTATTTTTGGTTGTTCCTTTTTTCCTTTCAGCACTTTGAATATATGCTGCTATTCCCTTCTGGCCTGCAGAGTTTCTGCTGAAAAATCAGCTGATAGGTTTATTGGGTTTCCCTTGTTCATAACTTTCAGCTTCTCTTGATGCTTTTTAATTTTTTTTTAACATTTATTCATTTTTGAGAGACAGTGTATGAGTGGGGGAGGGGCAGAGAGACAGGGAGAATCCGAAGCAGGCTCCATGGTCTGAGCTATCAGTTCAGAGCCCAATGCAGGGCTTGAACTCACAGACCATGAGATCATGACCTGAGCGGAAGTCAGACGCTTAACTGACTGAGCTACCCAGGCGCCCATTCTTGCTGCTTTTAAAATTCTCTTTATCAAGTGTCTCGGTGGCTTAGTCGGTTAAGATCCGACTTTGGCTCAAGTCATCTCACGGTTTGTGAGTTTGAGCCCTGTGTCAGGCTCTGTGCTGACACCTCGGAGCCTGGAATCTGCTTCAGATTCTCTGTCTCCCTCTCTCTCTGCCTCACCCTTGCTTGCACACATGCATATGCACGTTCTGTCTCTCTCAAAAATAAAAGTAAATAAACATTTGGTGTGGAGCTCCTTGGGTTCATCTTTTTTGGTTCTCTTTTTGGTTCTTGAACCTAGATGTCTGTTTCCTTCCTTGTGTTAGGGAAGTTTTCAGTTATTATTTCTTCAAATAAGCTTTCTCTCTTCTTCTGGGACCGCTATAATGTGAACGTTTGTTTGCTTGATGTTATCCAAGAGATTCCTTAAACTTCCTCATTTTTCCCCCATTCTTTTTTTGCTGTTCAGTTGAGTGCTTTCTATTAGCCTGTCTTCCAGATTGCTGATAGATTCTTCTGCATCTGCCAATCTGTTGATTCCCTGTAGTGTGTTTTTCATTTCACTTATTCTATTCTTCAACTCTGATTAGTTCTTATTTATATTTCCTGTCTTTTTATTGAAGATCTCACTGAGTTCTTCCACTCTTCTCTCCAGCCGGGTGAGCATCTTTTTGATCATTACTTTAAATTCTTTTTCAGGCATATTGTTTATCTCCAATTCATTTAGTTCCTTGTATGAGGTTTTGTTTTGTTCTTTCTTTTGGAGCATATTCATCTATCTCCCCATGTTGCTTGACTTTCTGTGTTTGTTTCTATGGATTAGGCAGAACAGCTACTTAAACTTGAAGGAATGGTCTTGTGTATGGTTGTCCCCTTTATAGATTGTGTGTGTTTGGTGACTTTTGCTGGCTGGCTGGAATTGTGGCTTGCATGGGCTTGGGAGTCCCCTCCATGCAGTGAGCATTCTGGCTGAACAGCTAAGGCTGAAGTGGGTGCAGATCAGTGTGGTCCCCGGATGCTCCACACAGCTCTTGTCCAGGCAGGACAGTTAAGGCTAACGTGGGTGCAAGCTGGGGTGTCACAAGGCTCTCTGTGGGGAGGGTGTCCTGGCAGGGTGGCTAGAACTGAGGCAGGGTGCAGGCTGGAAGGTCCTGGGGCTTTCTGTGCAGCAGGCATTCTCGCAGAGTAGCTAAAGCTGAAGTGGGTACAGGCTGGGTGGGGGTGGGTCTCGGGGTTCTAAGAACTGAGGGCACCCTGGCAGGACAGTTAAGGCTAAAGTGGGTGGAGCCCAGATGTTCTCAGGGTTCTAAGCACTGAGGGCGTCCTGGAAGGTCAACTAAAACTGAAATGGGTTCAGGCTAGTAAATCCCAGTGTGCTCTGGGCTGGGGGTGCCCTGGTGGGGCAGCTGGAGCTGAGACAGTGTGTGGGCTGGGAGGTCCCTGGGCTCTGTGCAGAGGGTATACTGGCAGGATAGCTGAAGCTGATGTGGGTGTAAACCAGGGTGTTCCAGGACTCTGTACAGACTGTGCCCCAGAGGGGTAGCTGGAGTTAAGGCAAGTCATAGCCCAATGGGGTCTTTGGGCTTTCCATGCAAAATGTGTCCTGGTAGAACAGTTGAAGCTGATGTGGCCACAAGTTGGAGTGTCCCAGGGTTCTCCATACTAAGGACAACCTGGCAGGATAACTGAACCTGAATTAGGTGCAAGCTAGGGTGTCTCACTGTATGCAGCACAGGGTTTGCCCTGGCACAGTGGTGGGAACCAATGCAGGCATGGGCCAGGAGTTCCCAGGGTACACTATGCAGGGGGCACCCTGGCAGGTTGGCTGAATCTAAAGCGAACTCAGGTAGGAGTTTCCAGAGCTCTCTGCCCTGGGGATACTGTAGGTAAGCCATCTGAGGCAAAAGTGGTGTGGGCCTGCTGTGTCACCTTGGCATGAAGGCTGGAGCTGTAGGGAGCACTAACTGGTGTCCTAGTGTGCATTACTCTGTGGCCACCTTGGTGGAATGGCTGGGGCCGGTGTGGGCTAGGGACCTAGGGCTTACTGAGGTGGCAGGCAGGTAGGGCACTTAGACTGTCCATTAGCTCCTCCCACGTGGGGACAGTTCCAGCAGCATCCTTGCCTTTTGGCAGAATTTTAAGGCTGGACTTTTTATTTGCTAGTTCTTTTAAACCAGGCTTTTCCCCCCCTGTGCCCCAGTACAACTGGGGCTGGTGTGGACTAGGGCACCCAGGGCTCACTGAAGGAGGCTGGCTCTGGTGTCTGGACCCTCCTCCAGTTTTTCAAGGTGGATAGGGGAGTGTAAACCCTATTGCTTTCCAGTCCCTTTGACCCAGAGAGAGTTCCAGAAGATTTTCTACCATTTGTTGGTGTTCTGGGGCTTGCTTTTATAAAGTAGTTACTCTTTTATTTCTATTTTTTTAAGTTTATTTATTTTTGAGAGAGAGAGACGGAGTGTAAGCAGGGGAGGGGCAGAGAGAGGGAGACACAGAATCCAAAGCAGGCTCCAGGCTCTGAACTTCCAGCACAGAGCCCAACGTGGGGCTTGAACTCACAAGCCACAAGATCACGACCTGAACCGAAATTGGACACTCAACCGACTGAGCCACCCAGGTGCCCCATTACTCTTCTATTTTTTATTATTTTTTTTTCACAGTGACCAGATGGCATTTATTGATGTAGCTCTTGTTTCCCACTGCAGTAAATTTAGTAGAGGAAACAAGACTAAAAATATAGAAACTTCACATCATCCTTGTGTGGGGGCCATTTGAATCTTCTCTATATCATTCCAATTTTAGTATATGTGCTGCCAAAACAAGTACAGCATTTCTCTTAAACTGCAGTTGGATTATCCTGTGCGCAAGGTCAGATGAATCTGTTCACTGGCCCTTCAGTGTTATCCCTTCCCACTGCAGTTCACAGCATCAGGGGTGGGGGTTCCCTTTGTCACCATGTCTCTATCTATCTTATTCTCTTGTGCTGTTCTCTCTGTATTTTGTTGTACAGAATCTGTTTAGTTGTTTCTCAGGTCTTCTTCAGGAGGAATTTCTCTATGATAGGTGTAATTGGGTGTATTCTGTGGAAGGGATGAGTTCAGGGTCTTCTTCCTACCTTGCCATCTTGGACTGGAACCCCTAACTGTGGTTTCTTGACAGTGTCAAGGATAAAACTGCCCTGTTTTACTAGAATTTTCAGTAATTTAACCCAGGTGTCAGGGTTTTACACTATGTGTGGGACACAGAGTCCTCATCCTCAATGGGGAAAAACTGAGAGCTTTTCCTCTATGGTCATGAACAAGGTAGGGATGTCCACTCTCACTACTGTTATTTAACATAGTACTGGAAGTCCTAACCCCAGAAATCAGACAACAAAAGGAAATAAAAGGCATCCATATCAGCAAGGAAGAAGTAAAACTTTCCCTATTTGCAGATGACATGATACTCTATGTAGAACACCCAAAAGATTCCACACACAAAAAATTGCTAGAACTGTTATATGAGTTCAGCAAAGTTGCAGGATACAAAATCAATGTACAGAAATCTGTTGCATTTTCATACCAATAATGAAGTAGCAGAGAGAGATATCATTAAATTGATCCAATTTATAATTGGACCAAAACCCATAAGATACCTAGGAATAAACCTAAACGAAGTAAATGGTCTATACTCTGAAAACTATAGAACACTGATGAAAGAAATTGAAGATGATGCAAAGAAATGGAAAAACATGCCGTATTCATGTATTGGAAGAACAAATATTGTTAAAATCACCATAATATCCAAAGCAATCTACACCTTTAATGCAATCCCTATTAAAATATCACCAGCATTTTTCACAGAGCTAGAACAAACAATCCTAAAATTTGTGTGGAACCACAAAAGATCCCAAATAGCCAAAGCAATCTTGAAAAAGAAAAGCAAAGCTGGAGGCATCACAACTCAAGACTTCAAATTATATTACAGGGGTGCCTGGGTGGCTCAGTCAATTAAGCATCTGACTCTTGAATGTAAGTTCAAGCCCTGCATCAGGCTCTGCACTGACAGTGTGGAGCCTGCTTGGGATTCTCCTCTCCCTCTTTCTCTCTCTCTCTGTCTGCCTCTCCCCTACTCATGCTCATGTGCGCTCTCTTTGTTGCTCACTCTGTTGCTCACTCTGTCTTAAATAAATAAACTAAGAAAACCCTATCACTAAGCTGTAGTGATCAAGACAGTGTGATATTGGCACAAAAACAGACACATAGATCAATGGAACAGAGTAGAAAAACCAGAAATGAACCCACAACTATATGGTCAATTAACCTTTAACAAAGCAAGAAAGAATATCCAATGGAAAAAAGTCTCTTCACCAAATGGTTTTGGAAAAACTGGATGCCAACATGCAGAAGAATGAAACCAGACCACTTTTTATACCATACACAAAAATAAATTCAAGTGGATGGAAGACATAAATGTGGAACAGGAAAGCATCAAAATCCTGGAGGAGAATACAGGCAGTAACCTCTCTGATGTTGGCCATGGCAACTTCTTCCTTAGATATGTCTCCTGAGGCAAGGGAAACAAACTATCGGGACTTCATCAAAATAAGAAGCTTCTACACAGTGAAGGAAACAATTAACAAAATTGAAAGGCAAGCTTAGGAATGGGAGATGATACTTATAAATGACATATTTGATAAGGGTTTAGTATCCAAAATCCATAAAGAACCTATCAAACTCAACACCCCCCCCCAAAAAAAAATCCTGTTAAGAAATGGGCAGAAGACATGAATAGACGTTTTTCCAAAGAGATACAAATGGCTAGCAGACACGTGTAAAGGTGCTCAACATCATTGATCATTAAGGAAATACAAACCTGAAGTATAATGAGATATCACCTCACATCTGTCATAATGGCTAAAGTCAACAACACAGGAAACAACAGGTGTTGGCGAGGATGCAGAGAAAGGGGAACTCTCGTTGGTGAGAATGCAAACTGGTGCAGACACTCTGGAAAACAGTGTAGAGGTTCCTCAAAAAGTTAAAAATAGAACTACCCTACCATCATCCAGCAGTACACTACTAGATATTTACTCAAAGTATAGAAAAATACTGATTCGAAGGGATGCATGCATCCTAATGTTTATAGCAGCATTATCAACGTTAACCAAATTATGGAAAGAGCCCAAATGACTATTCACTGATGAATGGATAAAGAAGTGGTGTATGTATACAATGGAATATTACTCGGCCATAAAAAAGAATGGGATGTTTCCTTTTGCAACAACATGGATGCAGCTAGAATGTATCGTACTAAGCGAAGTAAGTCTGAGAAAGACATGCCATATGATTTGACTTATATGTGGACTTTAAGAAAACAGATGAACATAGGGTATAAAAGAAAAAAGGCTAATCAGAAAACAGACTGTTAACAATAGAGAACAAACTGAGGGTTACTATAGGGGTGGTAGATTGGGAGATGGGTAAATGGGTGATGGGTGTTTTGGGCACTTGTTGTGATGCACACCGGCTGTTGTATATAAGTTATGAATGACTGAATTCTGTATCTGAAACTGATACTACCCTGTGTGTTACCTAACTGGAATTTAAATAAAAGCTTAAAAAGAAAACAAGCTAAAACCTTAAAACTCTTAGAAGAAAACAAAGGAGATCTCTGTTGCTTAGGTTAGACAATGGTTTCTTTCATGTGACACCAAAAGCACAAACAACCAAAGGAGAAAAAATAACATAAATTGGACTTAATCAAAGTTAAAAACTTTTGATCTTCAAAAGACACCATGAAATAAGTGAAAATATAGCCCACAAAAGGTGCCCAAAATGTGCACATTATATGTTCATTAAAACATTGTATCTTAAAATATATGAGAAATTATTACAGAGCAACAATAAAAAGACAATCAGATTTTTTAAATGAGCATAGAATCTGAATACATATTTTTCTGAAGAAGGAATAGAAATAGTCAATATACACATAAAGGTGTTCATTATCATTCGGGAAATGCACATCAAAATCAAAATGACATACTGTTTCAAATTCATAAGAATGGCTATAACCTCAAATGGTGGTGATGATGTGGAAAAATTGGAACCTTGACATATTTTTGTCAGAATCGAAAGATGATGCAGTTGTTTTGGAACAGAGTTTAGCAGTTCCTGAAGATGTTAAACATAGAGTTACCAGTTACAATATGACCCAGCAAATCCACTCCTAAGTGTATATATCTAAGAGAAATGAAATGTGTTCCACACAGAAACATGTGCCTGAATGTTCTTAATAGCATTATTTATAGTAACAAAAGTGAAAACAATGCAATGTCCATCAACTAATGAATGGGGAAAAAAGATGTTGTATCCATACAATGGAATGTTTGGCAATATACAGGTATGAAGTACCCATCCATGCTAAACATAAATGAACCTTGAAACATTATACTATGTATAATATGAAAGAAGCCAGCCAGAATAGACCACATATTATATAATTTAATTTATACAAAATGTCTATCTAGAATAGGCAATTTTATAGACAGAATAGATTAGTTGTTGTCAGGGTCTGGGGAAATGAGAATGGAAGTAATTGCTAATGCATATGGGTTTTGTTTTTGGATAATGAAATACTCTAAAATCAGATAGTGGTAATGATTGCACACCTCTGTGAATATAATAAAAACCTATAGCTTATATTTTTAAAAAGATGAATTTATGGGGCACCTGGATGGCTCATTCAGTTAAGTGTCCAACTCTTGATTTCAACTCAGGTCATGATCTCACAGTTAGTGGGTTCGAGCATGCTGTCAGAGCAGAGCCTGCTTGGCAATCTCTCTCTCCTTCTCTCTGCCCCTTTCCCACTTGCTCTCTCTCAAAACAAATAAATTTTTTTAAAAAAGGGATGAGTTTATGAAATGTGAATTATATATCAATAAAGCTGTTAGAAAAAGAAACTAATACAAGAAAGATGTTCGACCTAATAGGGGTGGAGAATGGTTGTAGTGGTGGTTAAATTCACAGACCTGTTTGCTGATCAATTAAGTGTTAATGTGTATAAGGCATTGAGCACATACTTTGCGCTTGATGAAATTATTTGTTGTACAGGTACTTTTTCAAACCATCTTTAGTCTGACATTGGGAGACCGGATGATGTTAGGCAGGATAACAGAGAGCTGCTGCCCCCAGAATTCCTGAGTTCAGCTAAGGCCATGATTCCATGCAACAGGCTGTTGTTTTCTGCTAGAGAATGCTTTGGATTTGTTCCTTGGTTACTGGGTGAGGGTAATGTCACTTTCTGTGGCCTGGATGAAACCTATGCTTTGGATTCAGAATGCTTCTTGCACATGAATGTGAGAATGCGCCAGGGAAGCACCTGATGTATTTAGTGTGTTGAGACCTGGGGGGAAGAGGCAGATCTTAGTCGTGGAAAGTGTTTTTTCAAGGAATTGGCCTACAAAGATCACCATTTCCAGGCCTGAGGGCCCCATCAGTGTCCTTCAGGTGGGTACTACTTAGATAAATTTGCATCAGGGTTCCCTAGGCTGTAAAAGATGAGCCATTCAGGCCAGGTCAGAGAACCCTAACAACATCATGGGGATTGGATACTGCCTTAGCATAAATTAATTCTTCTACATTTCTGTTATCTGGAATTAGGGAAGGGATGAGATTGTTTAAACTTCTGAAGATCTTTTTATGGAAAGAGCCTAAATGTCCATCAACTGATGAATGGATAAAGAATTGTGGTTTAGATACACAATGGAATACTACGTGGCAATGAGAAAGAATGAAATATGGCCTCTTGTAGCAACGTGGATGGAACTGGAGAGTGTTAGGCTAAGTGAAATAAGTCATACGGAGAAAGACAGATACCATATGTTTTCACTCTTATGTGGATCCTGAGAAACTTAACAGAAGACCATGGGGGAGGGGAAGAAAAAAAAAAAAAAAGAGGTTAGAGAAGGAGGGAGCCAAAACATAATAGACTCTTAAAAACTGAGAACAAACTGAGGGTTGATGGGGAGTGGGATGCAGGGGAGGGTGGGTGATGGGTATTGAGGAGGGCACCTGTTGGGATGAGCACTGGGTGTTGCATGGAAACCAATTTGACAATAAATTTCATATTTATAAAAAAACAAAAAAACTTCTGAAGATCTTCTCAGTATATAAGTTGGGGTGTGGAAGGGACCAGGTGCCATGAAAAGGGGAAGAAATACTTCACTTAGTCATTTAGAAGTAGGCCTCTTTTCATGGTTTCCTTTCCCCTCCCCTGTCTTCTCAGGACTGCACTTCTCCATGAGAAGAAGCCAGAGGAGGACTCATAAATTGAAATTCTAAGCCATGCCTTGTGTGAGTTCATGTTTCTTCTTCCCCTTTATATCAAACAATCACTGTTTTTTGGGATATGAATATTCAGTATCCTTATCTCCAGACTTTCTGCTTTACTGAGTGCTCTCCTGCTCACTCCCCTTCTAGTGAATGATGAGAATGGGTCCCAGGTGTTTCTCAATTGCCCCCCACTTCTCTAACAATATTTTAGGGATACATTTGCAAATCAGGAAATGTATTTGAGGAAAGCATAAAACCTCTCCAGTCAGGATGTGGTTTGATGAGATGGTACTACACATGAAAAATTTGGTCTTTCTCATTGACCTGAATGTTCTGATTAAGACGGAAATTGGTGTTAGTCTCAGAATGTGGTGAGTTCTAATCTGTGATTTTAAGATTGGTAATGTGATCAAATGTAGGATTGAGGACAGAGAGAGAATTGTGTAAGGGAATACTTCAGAGATTAATACCATTGACAGGGTCCATTTTGAATTAAATAGTATGTAGAAGCCAAGGGCCACATCTGTGTGAGTGTAGCTCATCTTTCATTAGCTTTCTGTTGCTCATAATAAGCAGAAGTGTACAGTGAGCAATGATAAGTGGTAAATATGATCAGCCAGATGATTAAATGATTGAGAATTTCAGAAACAGAGCTGTGAAGATCGTTAGAGGAAGAGTGCAAACTACTGCAAAATATGAAAATGATGACAATCTTAATATGGAATATTACATAGTCTGAAAATGTTATCTATGAAAGGATTTTCCAGGGCTAGGAAGAAAGAATATTATTACGAAATTATTCTGAAACTTGACTTAGAAAGAAATTCTGAAATTATATATAAATCTTATTTTCTAAGGTAAACATTTTAAAAGACATTTTGGAATGTGCCCATCAGGTTTATTTTTTCTTTTGTCTTCCTCCTCCTCTCCTTCCAGCCCTCTCTTTTTCCCTCTCTTCTTTTCTTTCTGTTTTCATTCTTTAAAGGGAAAGGGGAGGAAGGAACTTTGAGTTTATTCGAGGATTTGCATGTGTTATGTGCTAGCATACATTATTCTATTTAATCAGAAAACTGTACTTACCTGGGTTTTGTTCATTCCCATTGCTATTCCCAAGAGGCTATGAATAAGAGTAAGTAATAGGAATGTTCAGAATTGTTGAAATACTCTGTATTTCACACTCACTTCCTTTCTATTACTTACCCACACTGATTTTCTCTTCCTCTCATTACCTGTGTGTGTGTGTGTGTGTGTGTGTGTGTGTGTGTGTGTTCCTCTCAATTACTTCTAAAAAACTTTCTTTATTTTGCCATTAACACTTGGACTTGTCATTTCAGAGGTTGGTGTTGTTCAAGGATGTGGCCATAGACTTCTCTCAGGAAGAGTGGGAATGCCTGGACTTGGAACAGAAGGATTTGTACAGAGATGTGATGTTGGAAAACTATAACAATCTGGTCTCACTGGGTAAGTTTGGTCCCAATAATTCAACTTCAATCTTTGTGAAATTCAGGAAATGTCTTAAGTACCTAGATGAATTTCAGATCCCTGTTCCCAACTAAGTAATTTATTGCTTATAAACTTTAAAATGGGCAGCTCCATTGAGTACCTTAATCGTCTCTATTCTTCAGATAATCTTCCTGTGAATCTTTCTGTATTCTTCAGACGTTCTTCCTTTATGAACAAGGGTTCAATTTTATTTTGGATGAGCAGAGTGTAACCATATCTATTTCCATTCTTATAAGCAGGATTTTCCATTTCTAAGACAGATGTACTTTCCTTATTGAAACAAGGGAAAGAGCCCTGGAAGGTTGTACAGGATGTGACAAGAAGTCAGAGTTCAGGTGAGTAAGAGATGGTCAAACAAGGGGAGGCCATTGTGGAGAACAGTCAAATCGCTTAATTCATTGGCTACAACTTTGAGATATTAGCTGAACAGTTCTCCTCAAAGATCAAACCAAGGCATGTGGAGTAAAAGCTTGAACGCTGGAAGGTAAAACTGTTTTAGCATCAGTTACCAAAGGAAACCCCTTTTTTTACCCGAATTACCACTTCCTTGCTTTTCTTTCATATTCACCTATATTTTCAAACAGGGAAAAGCCTTCCTTCTTCTCCTGTGATAACAATTTTACCTGTATTTTTGATCCAATGAAACCTGTATGAGCCTTTATCTAACAAATATTTTTTTAAAATACCCTCTATGGTCTAAGTTTTGAGTGAACAAGAAAAACTCCCTATCCCCATCCCTAGGAAAGATCCGTTCTTTCCTAGCAGAAGAGATAGTTACAAATAAGAATGTAGAAGGAAGGAGTGATAAGTGTTATGAAGTAAAACAAAAAGCAGAGGAGAATAATGGTGTAATGGGAGGAGGTGTTTTATAGAGGGTGGTCAGGGATGGCCCTCTGAGATGCTGACATTTGAGGAGAGAAATGACTAAAGTGCTGGAGTAAGTCGTGCAAATTCTGAGAGAAGAGTGTGTAAGGCAGAGAGACTAGCAATTGCAAAGGAACTGAGGTAGGAATGAGTTTGATGCTTTTAAGGATCAGCAGATAAACAGGTGTGGCTGGGATGAGTGAGGGAGCATAAACATTGAAAATGAGCTGAGAGAGGAGGTGGGGCTGGGTCATGCAGGGACTTGTATGCCATGATGGAGAATTGAGATTATGTTGAAAGTACGATAAGAATTATTTCGAGCAGGGGAGTTATGTGACTGAACTTGTTATTTTCAAAGACTACTCTGGATACTGTATAGGAAATAAAATGGGAGCAAGAGTGAAGCAGGAAGACCAGTTGGAAAGCCATTTTTAGTCCACATTAGAAATTATGGTGGTTTAGGTGAGGGCAGTAGCTTATAAGTAAAGGTGACATGAAAGAGTCAGATTCAGATCAGATTTTTAAAAAATTTTTCTTTAATGTTCATTCATTTTTGAGAGAGAGAGAGAGAAAGAGCGAATTAGCTGAGAGGGGCAGAGAAAGAGGGAGACACAGAATCGGAAGGAGGCTCCAGGCTTTGAGCTGTGAGTACAGAGCTGACATGGGGCTTGAACCCAAGAACTGCAACATCATGACCTGAGCCAAAGTCGGACGCTTAACCGACTGGGCCACCCAGGCACCCCAGATTCTGATCAGATTTTAAAGGTAGTACCTCTTGCTAATTAATTGGAAGTGGTATATGATGAAAGAGAAATCCAGAATAACTTCTTAGATTTATGCCTGAGCAACTGAATATCTTTTTCTTTGTTAGGAAAGACAGGTATTCAAGAGTTCTGTTTTGTTCATGATACTTTAGGGATATCTATTAGAAATCGGAAGAAATCAAGAAATGACCTGGAAAGAAATAATATACATATAAATAGAATTTAAAACTTAGAAGAAATAATTTATGAAGTTATATAACAGTTAAAAAAGAGAAAAACCCTAATCCACTCTGTATTTTATTTAGAAAGAAGGGGAATATTCTGCAAAGGAGACTGAGAAGGAATAGCTAGTGAGCTAATAGGAAAATAAAGAAAATGTGGTATCTCAGAAGCCAAGTGGAAAAAGGTATTTACGAAAGGGCAGCATCTTTCATATCAGGGAACATGAGTAAGTTGAGGACTCAGAATTGATCACTGGATTTGGTAATGAGGGAAAAGAAAGCTGTAGATTGGTTCAGATAGAAGGGAAGAGAAGGGAAATGGGAGGGAATTTAGTATAGGGAATGATTGGAAGAACTGGAATCACTTAGACCATGGTTTTGATGCCAGCTTTTGTCTTAAGCACATTACTTTACCAGACTGATAAGATTGTTGAGAAGATTTGGAATACTGAATACAATTACATTATACTAAGTTCTCAATAAGAGATCATTTTTATGGAAGGAAAATTAGGAGAAATGAAAAAACTACACTGCTGCATTTTGAAGTGCAGACAGAAGATTTCAAAGTAGAAGTTTGTGAATAGCTCCAGTCAGAAGGCTAGAAAACATTCTAGGGGCTACTCTATGCTGTGACTACCATACAATCAAGTTTTTCCTGAAGATTTCTTCTAACTAAATATCTCTTGATTCTGTGTGCTCTCACAATATCCACTAGCAACACTTTAAACCTATAGTGTCTCTAATTTGGGGTATTGCACTACCCTTCTAAATGGTTTTGACACAAGAGAGTAATGTTTTTAAAAAATATAAATCAGATCACATAACGATAAAATCAAAACTAGAAAGCCCTACCTAGTCTAGCTCCTGAAAGGTTTTACAACCCTTCCTTAGCTACCTGTCCCCTTTCTCATTAGACTCCAGCCACAGTAGCCTTCATTCATTATCTCAGATACATCTAGTATCTATGTATCTAGTGTCTGTGCTCTACCTCTTTACATCACTCACTCTGCTCACCTAACTCCTATGCTTCTTTAGGCTCAACCTATATATCATTATATCCTGAGAATTCTTTCCCGACCTCATTCTCAGTAATGATCTTTCAGATTTTCTTACGGTAATTTCCAAGCTATAATTCTATAATATAGTAATCCTAGTAAGATCATAACTCTTTGGCTGCAACACCATACATTGTTGTCTGTAAAGGAGATCTGCAGAGCTCTATGTGTCTCTGACTTAAGTGAACCTTCAAAATTTCATGTGCTCTTCTGGATGTTGTATGGAAACCAATTTGACAATAAATTTCATATTAAAAAAAAAATCTCATGTGCTCTTAAGAAAATTATCCCCTCCATACAGGCCTCCAGCAGAATTTAAGGGAAACAAGATCACTTCCTGTACTAACATGGCAATATTTTTCTTACCACTAGAACTGTCTTCATAGAAACCAATTTCCATTAGCAAAATTATCCACCTTCTCCTAAGAGGTTATTTAGGACCAATTCCAATTTGTCTTACATCTTCGGTTACTTCACTCAGGTCCAGAAGTCCAGTCTTTCCAGGGCATCAATCATCAGCTGAACTCTTATCTCATCCAGATCTATATGTCTCCCAATTGGATTTCATTCCCCACTCTTTTCTTAACACCCAAATCTTTTCCACCTTACTGTTTGAAACTTTATAAGAAATACCCCATATTATCCTCAGCGTGTTTTAATATTCCTTTCACCTTTTGTCTTCAAATGAACACTTTAGCCATGCCATGAATATACAGCTTTCCCTTAAAGCACTTGCTTTGTCTTTGTTCTTGTTTTGTCTTCCCTCACAGTCCATTATTTTCCATTATCAAAGCCCCCAGCTCCTTTAAAGCACTTTAAAGACTGAACCACCCACCAGGTATTCTTGTTCTATTATTTACCAATTTCCTCTCCTTGAGTAGACTAAAGATCAAAACACTTTGCCCACTAACTTTCTCTCCTCCACTACACCTGTCACCATTGTTGGTGATCTCAGCATCCTTATAATAATACATCTTAATTCTCAATTCCTTAATCTCATTTCAAATTATCTTTCTCTTCCAAATTCCTTCATTTATTCACACCCTGATACATAAACCTTGTAATTACCAGCCCAAAATCTGTTTCAAACATTCACTCTCTCTGACAGCTATTTTTAAACTTTTCAACTGACTTATTCTAATACTACCACTTCAACCCACATAGTGTAATGTCTTCCATATTTTTAAAAAATTGTTCTTGATGTTACATTTTCCATTCCTTTACTCTGCTCTCCTTGATGGCCATGAATTACCTATACTTCCTTACCTCCCATTCTCCCTTGCCTCTTCAGCTACAGTTATAGCCATTGCTGAGTGCCTTTTCTCTTCCTCCCTGGACAGTTTTATAGCATGCCCCAGAAATTGCTTATTTTATTTATTTTTGGACACCATTAGTTTATTATAAAAAAGAGACATGAAAATTATTTACATGATGAAAGATTTCACAGCTTCACTGGAATGGGTGCCTTCACTTTATGCCATTTCAATAATGATTTATTTCAGTTCACATACTTTCCAAGAATGTCACCATCTCTAAATAAGAAATAATCCTTGTCATCTAGAACTACTTTGGTGCTTCATATTCTGGGAGAAGAACTTTATCTCCAACTTTCACACTGACTGGTTGAATCTCTCCACCCTTTCTTTAGAGCCTGATCCAACAGCTACTACTGTTGTTTGCAAAACTTTTCCTTGAGATTTTTCTGGAAGCATAATACCACCTTTGATTACAGTTTTGGCTGCAACTCTTTTCAACTAAAACTCGGTCAAAAGGGGAAGAAACTTTCTAAACACTTGTCCTGCCATGACTCCAGCTGCCGCAGTTCCTACTCTGCTCTGGAGATGCCACCACTGCAAGGAGACCTGCAGTCTGACCCCCAGGCTATGTGAACTAGAACTGGCTTATTTTAAAAAATTAGATTGTGGGGCACCTGGGTGGCTCAGTTGGTTAAGCGTCCGACATCGGCTCAGGTCATGATCTCGAGGTCCGTGAGTTCAAGCCCTGCATTGGGCTCTGTGCTGACAGCTCAGAGCCTGGAGCCTGTTTCAGATTCTGTGTCTTCCTCTCTCTCTGACCCTCCCCGTTCATGCTCTGTCTCTCTCTGTCTCAAAAATAAGTAAACATTAAAAAAATTTAAAAAAATTTAGATTATAACACATTTCATACTTTAGACACAGAATAATCCCTTTGATCTCTAATTGGTGCCAGATTCATTTAATAGTTTTGTTATCTCTTAGTCTAATTCTTTGTATGGATTAGCATCCCTTCACTTATTGTTCTACCACACTGGGCCAACTCAAACTGTTTTAGTTGAAAGGAGAAGAATATAAGCATCAGGTTCCAAATTTGCCCTGGACCCTCACAGGGAGCATTAGGGGAATCCAGTGTTCTTACTTATAGAATTTTTATTTAGGGAATATTGCTAACATTTAGAACAAGTAAAACTATCAGCCATATGATTTTTTTAAATCTATTTTTAAGGGTGCCTGAGTGGTTCAGTTGGTTTAGCATCCAACTCTTGATTTGGGCTCAGGTCATGATACCACAGTTCATGAGATAGAGCCCTGCTTGGGATTTTCTCTCTCCCCCTCTCTCTGTCCCTTCCCTGCTTGCATGCATGTGCACACACGCTTGCTCTCTCTCTCTCTCTCTCTCAAAATAAATAAATAAATAAATAAATAAATAAATAAACTTTGAAAAACCTATTTTTATAGTGAAATATATGGGAAAGTACATAAAACATATGTACAGTTTGATTAACAACCACCCATGACAAGAAACAGAACATTGCCATCACTCCAGAAACACCCTATGAGTATATATATTTGTGACTTAGGTATACAGGTCTAAAATGTATTGTTTAGTTTTGCCCATTTTAGGATTTAGGTGAGTGGGGTCATATTGTACATATTCTTTTGTGTCAGGCTCCTTTTATTCAATACTGTATTTGTGAGAGTCATCCAGAGGTAGCTCTAGTTCATTCATTTTTATAAGAATTCCACTGTTTGAATATACCAGAATTAACTCTTGGTTACTAATTTTTAGTATATTCTTGGCTAAAATGTAGGTCATTTCTAATTTGGGCTGTTTATAAATATTGATGCTATAAATGTCACTTGATATGTTTACTCATATACCTGAGCATGAGGTTCTCTGGAATATCTATCTTAGATAGATATTCTAAGAGTGAAGGTGCTGGGTCAAAAGATATGTGTATCTTTGATTTTACTAGATACTGCCAAACTGTGTTCTGAAGTAATTATACCAGTGTCCAGTCCCTATCAATAGTATATGAGAATCTGCACCACATCCTTGACCACACATAATATTGTCAGATTTTAAAATTTTTGCCTATCTACTCAGCTTGTATCTGTCATTAGAATTTTATTTCCATCTCCCTGATTACTAATGGTTGCTAATGGGCTGTTTTTTAATATATTTGTTGCCATTTGGAACTTTTCTTTTGTAGATTCCTGTTCTTATTTTTGGCTTATTCTTCTACTGGATTGTTAATCTTTCTGTTACTGATTAGATGGGTTTTTTTATTTTTATAGGTAGTATATTTGTGTTTCAGGTATCTTCTACTGTGTGCCTTGACTTTTCACCCTTTTTCTAGAATCTTTCGATGAATAAAAGTTCCTAATTTTAAAGTAGTAGAATTTATCAATCTTTTCCTTTGTGATGGATATTTTTTGTGAGCTATTAAAAAATATCCTTCTATACCTTTAATTCATTAATATATTCTTCTATATAATTATTTTTAAAAAGATTTAAAAAAAATTTAACCTTTATTTATTTTTGAGAGAGAGACAGCGTGTGAGCAGGGGAGGAGCAGAGAGAGAGGGAGACACAGAATCTGAAGCAGGCTCCAGGCTCTGAGCTGTCAGCACATAGCCCAATGCGGGGCTTGAACTCATGAACCGTGAGATCATGACCTAAGCTGAAGTCGGACCCTCAACCGACTGAGCCACCCAGGCACCCCTTAAAAAGATTTTTAATGTTTCCTTTCACATTGAGGTTTTCATCCTACCTATAGTTGACTTCTCTCATGGTGTGTGAAATAGGGGTCTAGTTTTTCTAGTTGTCTTGGCAAGATTGATTGTAAAGTTTATTTTCTCTCCCCACGAAATGCTACTTTTATCAAATATAACTTCTTTTTTTATGTGGGCATATTTCTGGACTTTGTATATTTAAGCCCTGTGATAATACCACATAGTTTTAATTATAGTTGCTTTTAATTATAGTTGCTTTTAAAATATTTTCATCTTCTCTTTAAGAATGTTATGACCATTCATGGTCTTATGTCTTTCTAATTAGGTTGACAGCCTTCTCCCTTCAAATGTGTTGGGATTTTGATTAAGATTGCATTGACTCTACAAATCATTTTGGGAGAAAATTGACAAGTCTACAATATTGACTTTCCCCAATATGTTTCCTAACAATGTCCTGATCACAGAGTTGTAGACAAAGTGGAAGTGGCCATTGTTGCACCTCCCCATTTGCTCTAAGTCCCTCCCCTTCTGGCTGAAGTGACTTCCAGGGGACGGCTTGAAGGGCCGGCACCATTTTTTCACCTTGTTCATTTTTTTCTTTCCCATTTGGGAGCCAGATATTAAAGACTAGGACATTCAAAAACAGTGGCATATCTAGAGAAAATTAGAAAGTGACCATGTCTACCCAGAGAAAAGCCCAGAAAAGACTGGAGAAGACCTTAAGTTTATACCTGCGTGTGGTCCTCAGCACAGAAGCCTACAACAATCAAAACAACAATAGTAACATAAATTGTCAAACCCTGAGAGAGGGAGAGAATCTGATTTCTGGAATTACTTAGAATTGTATAAAATGGGTGCACCTGGGTGGTTCAGTTGGGTAAGCATTCAACTCTTGATCTTGGCTCAGGTCATGGTCTCACAGTTGGTGAGTTTGAGCTCTGTGTCAGGCTCTGTACTAAGCTTAGAGTTCTCTCTCTCCTTCTCTCTCTGTCCCTACCCCACCCATTCTCCCTCTCCCTCTCTCTCTCTCTCTCTCTCTCTCTCTCTCTCAAAATAAATAAATAAACGTATAAAAGAAAGAATTGTATAAAATTTCCAGTATTGCGGCAAAAAATCGCAAGGCATACAAAGAAACAGGAAAATATGCCCCATTCAAAGGAAAAAAATAAACCAACAGAAACTGTTCTGGAAAAAGACCTGATGGCATATATACCAGACAGACTGTAAAACAACTGTCTTAAAGATAGACAACTAAAGGAAGATGTGGATAAAGTCACTAAAACTGTATATGAACAAAACAAAAACCAATAAAGAACTAGAAAACCTAAGAAGATGCCAAGAAGTAGTTCTGGAACTAAAAAGTACAAGAACCCAAATGAAAAATTCACTAGAGGGATTCAAAGACAGGTTTGAGCAGGCAGAAAGAATCAGTGAACTTGAAGATAGGACAATAGAAAGTATCTAGTCTGAGGATTAGAAAGAAAAAAAAAGTAGAAGGAAAGTGAACAGAACCTATAGGACCTATGGGACAGCATCAAGCAGCTAAACATATGTATTTTGGGAGTCGCAGAAAGAGCAGAGACAACATTTGAAGTAACAATAGCTGAAAAACTTCCCAAATTTTATGAAAGATGTAAATATAAACATACAGGCTCAACAAACTAAAGTAGGATGAACTCAGGCATCTGTACCAAGATGCATTATAATCAAACTTTCAAAAGTCAAAGACAATTTTGAAAGCAACAAGAGAGTAGCAAATAATTATACACAGTGATCCTCAGTAAGATGATCAGATTTCTCCTCAGAAACACTAGGGATCAGAAGGTAGTGGGTCAATATATATATATACAGTGTGCTAAAAGACAAAAACTGTGAACCAAGAATCCTATATCCAAGAAAACTGTGTTTCAAAAGGGATAAATTAAGACATTTTTAGATAAAAGCCAAGGGAGTTTGTGACCACTTTACCTTACCTCCTCTGCAAGAAATGTTTAAGGGATTCTTGCAAGGTGAAATAAAAGGACACTAGACAGTAACTAGAAGCCATATAGAGAAATACAGAATTCAATAAAGGCAAATAGATGAGCAATTATAAAAACTATTATTGTAACAATAGCTTGTAACTACTTTTTGTCTTCTGTGTGATTTAAGAGACTGATAAAGTTAACAAACAAAACCCCACAATGTTAGTCTAAAAGCTAGTATTATTGTTAACTTTGGTTTGTAGCTTCAAATCTTGTTTTCTACTTAACTGGAGTGACTAATACTTTAAGAGACTGAGTTTGTTTTTTGGCACAAATGTATAAAGATGTAATTTTGTGACACTGACAATCACAGGGGGTGGGGACTGAGACATAAAGGAGTAGTGTTATTGAAATTAAGTGTATGTTATTGAAATTAAGCTGGTATAAACTCAAATTAAAGAGTTATAACTTTAGGACATTAAATGTAACCCACCCCCAGTAATAACAACGAAAATAGCCATACACAAAAGAAGATCCAGTTGACACTTGGACAACATGGGTTTAAACTGTGCAGGTCCATTTATATGTGTAGTTTTTACAGTCTAGTACCACAAATGTATTTTCTTTCCCTTATGGTTTTCTTAATAATTTTCTTTCACTAGCTTACTTTATTGTAAGAATAGAGTATATTGGGGCCCCTGGGGGCCTCAGTCAGTTGAGCGTCCAGCTCTTGATTTCAGCTTAGGTCATGATCTCACCGTTCGTTGGATCAAGCCCCATGTCGGGCTCCATACTGACAGCATGGAGCCTGCTTGAGATTCTCTCTCCCCGTCTCTCTTTGCCCCTCACCCGCTCTTGCTCTCTCTCCCTCTCTCTCTGAGAATAAATAAATAAACAACAAAGAATAGAGTATATAATACATATAACATGAAATATGTGTTAATTAACTGCTTATGTTATCATTAAAGCTTTTGGTTAACAGTGAGCTATTAGTTAAGTTTTGAGGGTGTCAAAAGTCATATGCAGATTTTTGACTGGGTATTTGTTACCTTTAAGCCCCTTTATTGTGCAAGGGTCAACTGTACATAAAAGGAATGAGAAAGGAATATAAATATTTCTCTACAAAAGTCAACTAAAAGAAGTGAAAAGAATAAAAAGAAGACTGTAGTATGCAGGAAATGAGAGACAAACTTAACTTCCTGACTTCAAGAATTCCCATAAAGCTATAGTAATCAGGATGGCATTGTATTATTGGTGAAAGAATAAATGCATCCATGGAACTGAATAGAAAGCCCAGAAACAGACTTATACAAATATACTCAGCTGATCCTTGACAAAGGAGTAAAGGCAATCCAATGGAGAAAGGATAGTCTTTTTCACAAATGTTGCTGGAACAACTGAACGTACACACTTAAAAAAAAAATCTCAATATTGATGTCATACGTTTTCACAGAAATTAACTCAAAATAGATCATAGTCCTTAATGTAAAATGAAAATTATAAAACTTCAGAAGATAACAGAGGGGAAAATCTAGGTGATTTGGGGCTCAGAATGAGTTTTTTATAAACACCTAAAACTATAATCATGAACACAAAAGATACAGTTGGTTTTCATTAAAATTAAAAACTTCTGAGTGAATGACAGTTATGAGAATGAAAAGGCAAATCACAGAATGGGAGAAAAATCTTTGCAAGACAGTACCTGGTAAAGGACTTATATATAAAATATACAAAGAATTCTCGAAACTCAATAACAAAAGAACCCAGTTTAAATGTGGCCAAGAGATCTGAACCGATGCCTCACTAGAGAAGATAAACTCATGACAAATAAGTATACGAAAAGATATTCAGATGTCATATGTCATCAGGTTATCACATTTTTATTTATTTATTTTTTAATTTTTTTTTAACGTCTATTTATTTTTGAGACAGAGAGAGACAGAGCATGAACAGGGGAGGGGCAGAGAGAGAGGGAGACACAGAATCTGAAACAGGCTCCAGGCTCTGAGCAGTCAGCACAGAGCCCGACGCGGGGCTCGAACTCACGGACCGTGAGATCATGACCTGAGCCGAAGTCGGCCGCTTAACTGACCGAGCCACCCAGGCACCCCAGGGTATCACATTTTTAAAGAACCATGGGATGTAACTACAGGTCTCTTAGAATGACTAAAATCCAAGACACTGACAGCTCCAAATAGTGTCAAGAATGTAGGGCAACAGAAACTCTCTTTCATTGTTGATGGGAATGCAAAATAGTACAGTCCCTTTGGAAGGCAGTTTGACACATTCTTACAAAACAAAATGTAGTCCAACCAGCAAAGAAATTGAATTGGTTATCAAAAATCCCCCAGCAAATAAGAGTCCTGGGCCAGATGACTCCCCAGGGGAATTCTACCAGACATTTAAAGCAGAGGTGATACCTATTCTTCTCAAACTGTTCCAAAAAATAGAAATTGAAGGAAAGCCTCCAAACTCATTCTATGAAGCCTGCATTACCTTGATTCCCAAACCAGACAAAGACCCCACTAGAAAGGACAATTACAGGCCAATATCCCTGATGAATCTGGATGAATTGAATTCAACAGTACTTAAAAAAAATTATTCACCATGATCAAGTGGGCTTCATTCCTGGGCTGCAGGGCAGGTTCAATATTTGCAAATCAGTCAGTGTGATACATCACAATGATGGAAAAGAGTATAAGAACCATATGATCCTGTCAGTAGATACAGAAAAAAGCATTTGACAAAATAAAGCATCCTTTCTTGATAAAAACCCTCAAGAAAGTCTGGATAGAAGGAACATACCTTAATATAAAAGCCATATATGAAAGGTCCACAGCCAGTATCATCCTCAATGGGGAACAACTGAGAGCTTTTCCCCTGAGATCAGGAACATGACAGGGATGTCCACTCTTACCACTATTGTTCAACTAGTGTTGGAAGTCCTAGCCTCAGCAATCAGATAACACAAATAAAAGGCATCCAAATTGGCAAAGAAGTCAGACTCACTTTTTGCAGATGACATGATACTTTACATGGAAAACCTGAAAGATGCCACCAAAAAACTACTAGAGCTGATATGGGAACTCAGTAAATTCACAGGATATAAAATCAGTGTACAGAAATCGGTTTCATTTCTGTACACCAATAATGAAGCAACAGAAAGATAGTAAGGAGTAAGTCGCATTTACAATTGCATGAAAACCCACAAGATACCTAGGAATAAATCTAACCAACAAGGTGAAAGATCTGTACACCAACAACTGTAGAAAACTTATGAAAGAAATTGAAGAAGACAAGTGGAAAAACATTCCATGTTCATGGAACAGAAGAATAAATATTGTTAAAATGTCAATAACTACGCAAAGCAATCTATACATTCAATGCATTCCCTATCAAAATAACACCAGCATTCTTCACAGAGCTAGAACAAACAATCCTAAAATTTGTATGGAACCACAAAAGACCCTGAATAGCCAAAGTAAAGCTGGAGGCATCTCAATCCCGGACTTTAACCTGTACTACAAAGCTATAATCATCAAGACACTATGGTATTGGCACAAAAACAGACACCTGGATCAATGGAATAGAATAGAAAACACTGAAGTGGACCCAAAAATATATGGCCAACCAATCTTCAACAAAACAGGAAAGATTATCCAATGGAAAAAACAGTCTCTTTAGCAAATGGTGCTAGGAGAACTGCATAGCAACATACAGAAGAAGGAAACTGGACCACTTTCTTACACCATACACAAAAGTAAAGCATCGCTTATCATCAGGGAAATACAAATCAAAATCATAAGGAGATATCACCTCACACCAGTCAGAATGGCTAAAATTGACAACTCAGGAAACAACAGATGTTGGCAAGGGTGTGGAGAAAAGGAAGCCCTCTTACACTGTTGGTGAGAAAGTAAACTGGTGCAGCGACTCTGGAAAACAGTGTGAAGGTTCTTCAAAAAAACTAAAGATAGAGCTACCCTATGACCCAGCAATTGCACTATTAGGAATTTATCCAAAGGATACAAAAATGCTGATTTGAAGGAGCACATGCACCCCAATGTTACAGCAGCGCTATCAACAATTGCCAAATTATGGAAAGAGCCCAAATGTCCCATCAACCGATGAATGTATTAAGAAGATGTAATACATACATACATACATACATACATACCCACATACAATGGAATAGTGATATATACATACATACATACATACACACATACACACACACACAATGGAATACTACTCGGTGATGAAAAAATCATGAAATCTTGCCATCTGCAACAATGTGGATGGGGTATTATACTAAGCGAAACAAGTCAGTCAGAGAAAGACATATGATTTCACTCATGTTGAATTTGAGAAACTTAACAGATGAACATAGAGGAAGGGAAGGGAAAATAAGATAAAAACAGAGAGGGAGTCAAAACATAAGAGACTCTTAAAGACAGAGAATGAACTGTGGGATGATGGGAGTGGGTTAAGTGGGTGACAGGCATTAAGGAGGGCACTTTTTGGGATGAGCACTGAGTGTCATATGTAAGAGATGAATCACTGGGTTCTACTCTTGAAGCCAACTACACTGTATGTTAACTAACTTGAAAAAAAACAAAACAAAACAAAATAAACATAGTTTTGGTATATGATCCAGCAATTGTGCTCCTAGATATTTACCCAAATAAATTGAAAACTTTTGTTCATACAAAAACCTGCACATAAGTTTACAGAAGCTTGTTCATAATTGCCAAAACTTGAAAGCAACCAAGATCCCCTTCATTTGGATAAACAATGTAGTTAATCCATACAAAGGAATATTATTCAGAAATGAAAAATAACTATCAAACCATGAGACCATGAAAATGCTTAGTGTCTTGTTAAGTGAAAGGAGCCAGTTTGAAGAGTTTACATATTTTATGATTCTAACTACATCACATTCTGGAAAAGGCAAATAGTAGAGTTGGTAAAGCAATCAGTGAGAAATAGGGAGGAGGAATAACTAGGTGGAGTACAGGGGCTTTTTAAGTAAACTATTCTGTGCGATACTGTAATGGTGAATACATGACATTATGCATTTGGCAACACCCATATAACTTTACAACACAAAGAGTGAACCCTAATGTAAACTATTGGATTCAGTTAATAATATATCAATAAAGCTTCATCAGTTATAACAAATGTACCACACCAGTGCAAAGTATTAAGATATTAATAATAAGAGAGTGGCAAGGAAAGAGAGAACTCTGACTTTTGGTCCGTTTTTCTATAAACCTAAAACCTAAGACTGCTCTAAGAAAATGCATTAATTAAAAAAAAAACAAAGTAAACTATAGCATGAGTTCATACCAGTATTTCCAATTCATATTCTTAATTATAGGCTTTTTATTTAACCCTTTTAATGATCTTATATCTGTATCCATTTTCTCCCATGCTAAGAGTCCCAGTTATCATGAACACTAAAAATTATAGGATTGGAATATCATATAATTACTTATTTTATCCTATCTTATAAATGTAAGTCTCTAAAAGAAGATCAGCATTACTACCAATAGTATGATTACTCAAAACAGTTTGAGTCAATTGTTTTGGCAATTCTTTTTTCCCCCCATGTATATTTCAGTCAAATTACTATATTTGAAAGTTATTTGAAATAATTTCTTTGGTTATTCCAACAATTGTAAATAGTGTTGTTTTTTTAATTCAGTATTTTCCACTTTTACACTGTACTTGTTATAATTTGTTTTATAATAACAGAAAATATTTATGTAGCTCCAAAGTGAAATTTACAAAACAAGTTGTATTGAAAGAGGTCTGACTTCTATCCTTGCCCCCCCCACTTATTCCTTCTTCACCCTGCAATCCATCCCCCCTTTAAAAAAATAAAAGCAAATGTACTTTATACATGCATACTTACTCTTCTCCCTTTCTTCCTAAGAGAAAAGGCATAACTATACATGCTTTTCTCGCATACACATTTTCTCGCAATTAATAATGTATGTAAACAGCATTTCATATTAATATATTCCCCTTTTTTAACTGCTGCATAGTACTTTGTGATGTGGGTATACCATGAATTACTTCCATCAGTCATCTAATGGACAATTGGGTTATAGTTTTTAAATTGTTTTAATGTTTATTTATTTTTGAGATAGAGAGTGCACAAGTGGGGAAGGGACAGAGAGAGAGGGAGACACAGAATCCAAAGCAGGCACCAGGCTCTGAGCTGTCACCGGAACCAACGTGGGGCTTGAGCTCACAAACTGTGAGATCATGACCTGAGCCAAAGTTGGATGCTCAACTAACTGAGCCACCCAGGCACCCCCAATTAGATTATTTTTTATCTCTTGCTTTAACACATTGTGCTTCAGTTTTTGTGCATCATGTTTTTGACATTTTGTTAGGGCAATTTTGGGATTGATTTCACAGAAGTGGAGTTGTTAGATCAAAAGATATATGTAATTATGCTAAATACTGCTGTATTTCCTTTCATAGGTTCCTTTGTACCATTCATATTCTTACTAGTAATGTCTATAAGTACCAATTTCCTTACAGTCTTGCTAATAGTATTTGATGTCACATTTGGAAATGCCCTATTCCAAGAGGTAAGAAATAGCATCTCTGTAGTTTTTTAAAAGTACTTTATTAAGATATATTTCACATACTGTACAGTTTACCCATTTCTGTAAACAGTGATGACTTTTATTATATTCACAGTCTCATATAGCCATCACAATTTGAGGACATTTTTATCACTCCAGCAAGAAATCCAATATCTTGTAGTAGCAAGATACTCTGTATCTCTGTCCATCCCCAGCCCTGTTCAGCTACTGATGTTTCTGTCTATGTGGATTCGCCTACTTTGCATAATTCATATAAAAGCAGTCATACAATATGTGGTCTTTTGTGACTAGCTTTTTTCACTAAGCATAATGTTTTCAAAGTTTATTCATATTGTAGCATGTGTCAATATTTTTATTGCCAAATATTCTATTGTAAGGATACACCACATTTTTACCCATTCATCAATTAATGAGTGACTTGTTTCCACCTTATGCTTATTATGATTAATGCTGTTATGGACATTGTTTTCGTGTTTTTATATAGATATGTGTTTTCAATTCTCTTGGCTCTATACTTATGAGTGGATTTTTGGGTTATGTGGGAACTCTATGTTGGACACTTCTCTTGGGCATATAACTGGGAGTAAAATTGCATGGTAATATGGAAACTATGTTAACTTTTTGAGGAAGTACAAAATTGTTTTACAAAGCAGCTCTACCATTTTACATTCCCATCAGCAAGCTGCAAGGATTCCAATTTCTTCATATCTTCACCTCTGTTTAGCTTTAATTTGCATTTATCTTATGAGCAAAGTTGAGTATATTTTCATATGGTTAAAAGCTACTTACATTACTTTTCTATCAACTGTCCCATTTTCTTAGACTATTTTTACATAGTGTTGGTGCCCAGTTTTATATGGTAGTCTTTTTTTTCTAGTCTAATTTTAGAAACTGTTTATATATTAGGGATATTGCAACCTGGCAAATATTTTTTCCAAGTTTGTCATTTTACTTAACCTAACCTTAACCGTGTTTTTGACATGCCAGCCTTTCTTTTTTCTTTAACCATAGTGCAGTCATTTTTATCAAATTATGACTAGGAAAGTTTTCCCCATTCCTAGTTTATAGAAGAAGTCCCCCAAATTTTATTCTAATTATATGTATGTTTTCATTCCTGTAAATATGGATGTCTGATCCATTTGGAATTTATCCAACTGTAAGATATGCAGAATTAATGCAGTTTTCTTTTTTTGATGTGTTTATCTGTATGTTTATCAATTTCATTTATTAAAAAGAGTTCATGTTTTTCCTACTGATTTGAGCTGCCAGCTTTTATTATGTACTAAGTTTGCACTTATAACTGTTTCTGGATTTTTCTTTTCTGTTCCATTGGTTCCATTGACATCTTATGACTATGATACTCAATTTGAGTCTACTGTTTCTACCTTAGAAATTTCATTTTTCAAGGAATATGAAAATAACATTTTCTTTCTTTTTACCTTATAGCCTGGGAATCCAGATGTGAGACCAAAAAGCTGTTCTCAACAAAAGGAATTTATGAAATAGAATCATCTCAGTGGGAGATCATAGAACAGCTTACAAGACTTAAGTGTGATTGTAAAAGTCTTCAAGATGATAGGGAATGCAAAGACCAGTTTGAAAGCCAATTGGGAAATAAAGAGGGATTTTTCAAGCAACTACTAATCACTTGTAAAGGAATCCCCAATTTTAGCCAGACTGCATCCCTTATGTTAAAACAAAGAATTAATTTTCCTGAGAAATCCTATGAATGTGAAGCATGCAGAAAATACTTTATCCATGGCTTTCAACTGACTGAACATCAGAAAGTTCATTCTGATGAAAAATTCTATGAATGTAAAGAATGTGGACAGGCCTTTATTCGGGGTTCAGAACTTACTTACCATCAGAGAGTTCATGTTGTTAAGAAACCCTATGAATGTAAGGAATGTGGAAAAGCCTTTATTTGTGCCTCACAGCTTACTTATCATCAAAGAATTCATACTGGGGAGAAACCTTATAAATGTAAAGAGTGTGGGAAGGCCTTTATTCGTGGCTCTCACCTTACCCAGCATCAAAGAATTCATACTGGTGAACGACCCTATGAATGTAATGAATGTGGTAAGGCCTTTTTTCGTGGCTCTCAACTTACTTACCACCAGAGAGTTCATACTGCAGAGAAACCCTATCAATGTAAAGAATGTGGAAAGGCCTTTATTCGTGGCTCCCAACTTACTGAACATCAGAGAATTCATACAGGTGAGAAACCCTACGAATGTAAGAAATGTGGGAAAGCCTTTAGTTATGGATCACAGCTTACCCTGCATCACAGACTTCATACTGGTGAAAAGCCCTATAAATGTAAAGACTGTGAAATGTCCTTTATTCGTGGCTCACAACTTACTGAACATCAGAGGATTCATACAGGTAAGAAACCACATGAATGTAAGCAGTGTGGGAAGGCTTTTAACTATGGCTCACAGCTTATTCGACACCAGAGGATTCACACTGGAGAGAAACCCTATGAATGTCAAGAATGTGGGAAGTCATTTATTCGTGGCTCACAACTTACTGAACATCAAAAAATTCACACTGGTGAAAAACCTTTTGAATGTAAGGAATGTGGGAAAGCCTTTATTCGTGGCTCACATCTTACTCAGCATCAGAGGATTCATACTGGTGAAAAACCCTATGAATGTAAAGAGTGTGGGAAGGCCTTTATTTATAGCTCACAACTGACTCAGCATCAGAGAATTCATACAGGTGAGAATCCCTATGAATGTAAGCAGTGTGGGAAGATCTTTATTTGTGCCTCACAACTTACTCTACATCAGATTTCTCATTCTGGTAAGAAGCCATATGAATGTAAAGAATGTGGTAAGGCTTTTATTCGTGGCTCACAGCTGACTTACCATCAGAGAGTTCATACTGGTGAGAAGCCCTATGAGTGTAATGAATGTGGGAAAGCCTTTATTCGTGGTTCACATCTTACTCAGCACCAGAGAATTCATACTGGTGAGAAACCATACAAATGTAATGAATGTGGGAAGGCCTTTAATCGTGGCTCACAACTTACTCAACATCAGAGAATTCATTCTGGTGAGAAGCCTTATAAATGTAACGAATGTGGTAAGGACTTCAGACGTCATTCACACCTCACTCAACATCATAAACTTCATAACTGAGAAAAACTTTATGAAAATATAAATTTATTAAATCCTTTGATTGCTCATTGATACTCAGCTTTGGAATATCAGAAAATTCAGATTATCAAAGTGGGAATCCTTTTTTACTTTCATCCATAGGTAACTCTATCAGAAAATTCAAACAGAGAGAGGCTAGTGTAATATAATGGAGAATCAGTTTCCATCATTTTTCAATCTTTGTTAGACATTGGTGAATTTATACAAGAGCACAACCATAAAATGTAGAGTTTTCTTGTTTGGCATCATTCTCTTGTTCAGCATGATCTGAACTCCACCATTTACTACACATGTATTCCTTTGGAAAAAGCTAGTTAACGCCTGTTTGCTTTAGTTTTTTCATTTATAAAACATTAAAATCACTCTCATTATAATGATTTAAAGATGCAAATACATAAAAAGCCTTAAAGCAATGTGTAATACATAGTTTATAATAAATAAATATTAGTTATTACTGTAATTGTGTTTTTCAGTATTTTAAAATTGTTTCCTTCTGGGCTCAAGAATCATCTTATTTTTTTTTTTTAATTGAAGTATAGTTGACATACAATGTTATTTTAGTTTCAGGTATATATCATAGTGATTTGACAATTCTGTACTTTACTCAATACTGACCAAAATAAGTGTCATTACCATCTGTCACAATACCACAGTATTGCAGTATTATTGACTATACTCCATATGCTGTACTTTTCATCCCTATGATTTGTTTATTTAATTAATTTATTGATAGATTGATTTTATAACTGGAAGTTTGTACCTCTTAATCCCCTTCACGTATTTCATCCATCTTCCAAGCCCCCTCCCCTCTGGCAACCACCAGTTCTCTGTATTTATGATTATATTTCTATTTTTGTGTTTTGGATCCCAGATTAAGTGAAATCAGATGGTATTTGTCTTTCTCTGACTTATTTCACTCAGCATAATGTCCTTTAAGTCTATCCATATTGTTGCAAATGGCAAGATCTCATTTTTTTATAGCTGAGTAATATTACATTGTATATACATACTACATCTTCTTTATTTATTCACCTGTTGATGGATATTTAGGTTGCTTCCATATCTTAGCTATTGTAAATAATGCAATAAACATTGGGGTGCATATATCTTTTCAAATCAGTGTTTTCATTTCCTTTGGGTAAATACTGAAGTAGTGGAATTACTAGATAGTATGGTATTTCTATTTTTAATTTTTGAGGAAACTTCATATGTTTTCCACAGTGGTTGCATCAATTTACATTCCCACCAACAGTGCAGGGGGGTTTCTTTTTTTCAGTATTTTAATTGTGTACTATTATAGAATTCAAATGAGAGGAAGACTTTTCAAATATAGTACATAAGGTAAATCTTTTATCATTCTTACTAATCATCAGATAAATGATTTTGGAGCAGAACGTCCTCATATAATTAATGTGAGGTTGTACCTCATTCTGAACATTAAAATTCTTACTAGAAGGAAACCTTAAGGAAAAAAATAAGTTTTTGGGTGTTACAAATGAAGCTATTTATGAACATTTGTGTATAGATTTTTATGTGAAAGTAAATTTCCATTTCTCTGGTATAAATGCCTAAGAGTACAATTTCTTGGTCTTACACTAAAGTCACGTTTTCTCATACAAGAAATGGACAAAGTATTTTCTAAAATTGCTTTACCATTTTACATTTACACCAGGAGCATATGAGTAACCCAGTGTTTCAGCATTTGGTGTTGTCATCACTTTTTGTTTTAGCCCTCATGTTAGGTATGGTGATGTCTCTTTGTGGTCTTAATATGAATTTCCCTAATGGCTAATGATGGTGAACACCTTTTCATGTGCTTGTCATCTGTATATCTGTTTTGGTGAAATGCCTGTTTGTGTCTTTTAGTCATTTTTGAATTGTTTTATTTTTCACTCCTAGGTTTTGAAAGAGTATTTTCTGTATTCTAGATGATAGTAGTCCTTTGTTATGTGGTTTGCAAATATTTTCCCAGGTGCGTAGCTTATCTTTTTTTTCCTTTTTTTTTTAAGGGTTTTTGTTTGTTTGTTTGTTTGTTTGTTTGTTTTGAGAGAGACAGAAAGTGTGTGTGTGTGCAAGCAGGGGAGGAACAGAGAGAGAGGAGACACAGAATCCTAAGCAGGCTCAGCACTATCAGTGCAGAGCCCCACGTGGGGCTTGATCCTGCAAACCATGAGATCATGACCTGAGCCAATGTCAAGAGTCAGACACTTAACTGACTGAGCCACTCAGGCACCCCTTTAAGAGGGTCTTTTGAAGAGCAAAAGTTGTCAATTTTGATAAGGTCTGCTTTACCAGTTTTTCCTTTTATGGATCTTGCTTTGCTGTCAAATCTAAGGATTCTTTGCCTAGCCCACATCCTGAAGACTTTTTTCCTATGTTTTTGCATAAATTTTTCATGATTTTATGTTTTACACATAAGTCTGTGATACACTTTGAGTTAACTTTTCATGTATATTGTATGCTTTAGCTTGGTGTTCTTTCTTAATTTGTTTTGGCTTATGGATGTCCGTTTACTTTAGCACCATTTGCTGAAAAGTCTGTGTTTCCTCCATTAAATTGCCTTTGTACCTCTGTCAAAAATCTATTGAATGTATTTGTGTATATCTTACCTCTGGGTTTTCTCTTCTATTCCATTGATCTATGTATCTATCTCTCTGCCAATATTACACTGCCTTGATTATTGTCATTTTATAGGATGTGTTTTCTTTTTTATTTTAGAGAGTGTATGAGCAGGGTGGGGAGCAGATGGAAAGAGAGTGAATCTTAAGCAGGCTCCGTGCTCAGTGTGGAGCCCAACACGGGGCTTGATCCTATGACCTGGGATCATGACCTGAGCCGAAATCAAGAGTCAGAAGCTTAACCAGCTGAGCCACCCAGGTGCCTCTATAGGATGTCTCATGAAAAATATTTTTATAATGATGTAAAAGTAATGTAGCATGTGCTACCTTAAAACGATTTGTTTTGAATCCTTTTACTAAGGACCATATCTCTGTGTTAATTTAATTCCACAGATAATATGTTAGCCTAAAATTTCCTGTAGTAATTTCAAGTAATGCTAGAACTCAGATGGTATTAGAAAGAAAGACTGTGTGATCAAACAAGCCTGTAAATCATGGCATATTTCACATCACTTTTTTTTAATATAATTTATTGTCAGATTGACTTATATACAACACCCAATGCTCATCCCAACAAGTGCCCTCCTCAATGCCTATCACCCATTTTCCCTCTCCCCCCACCCCTGTCCATCCTCAGTTTGTTCCCTGTATTTAAGAGTCTCTTATAGTTTGCCTCCCTCCCTCTCTGTTTGTAACTATTTTTTTTCTCCTTCCCTTCCCCCATGGTCTTCTGTTAAGTTTCTCAAGGTCTTTTTGAAGCAATAAGTTCATTGTATTTCATCAGGGCTGTAATAAATATTGTAGTAAAGCAGCTTTTTCAACTTCACCTCATCATGTGCCAAACTTACTTGACCATAAATCCCTTCTTATAATGCCTATTAATATCTTTTGCATGTGAACTATTTTTGTAAAGACTGCTCTAGCTGAAAGAAATAATCTCAGGGGTGGAAATTCTAAACCATTATAGCTTGAGGCCCACTAAGTTTATGAGAGAGCAAGTTGCTTTCTCTGCAAACCAGTCACATTCTTCTTCTACATATGGGACCCTTGTCCTTTTAAAAAAGGGAAATCCCTCTATGTAATGATCTTCCTTCACAGTCCTTTCTTACTCTTCCCTATACCCCACTTCTTAGTTCAACTTAATGAGATATTGAAAACAAAAAACAAGAAAACAGGTTTGTGGGATTTTAGAAGCATGGTAATAAAATAAATGGCTTTATCACGGATATATCTAGTCCATAAATCAAGCTTTCAGAATTAGAGGTTGTTTTTTTAAGGTAAATGGTATAACAAATAGAAGAATAAAGATGGTCAAGTGGACCATGGTGCCATTACTTTGTTCTCTACTTCTAATGGTTTTTTACTTATTCTCAAAAGAAGTGTTAGAAATTAAACTTATATTTTTATGTAGTTTTTCTTATCATATTGGACTGAATTGCCTTCTGAAATTACATAATGCAATTACCTCCAAAATGAGAAATTATAGCAAATATACATAAAGGAAAAAGAAAATATGGCTTCCTAAACTAACATGTTAGAAGCCTCATTAATACTTTTCTGTAGCTTTCTGTATGCTGAAATGTACATGTTTATACATGGTTCTTTTTTTCATGGTTGTTTGTGGATATTTATATATTTAAAAAGGATCACTATATGGACATCAAACTGTGACTTTTCCTATAAAATACATCATGGACATCATTCCAGGTACATATAAATCTAACTTACTCATTTTAGTGTTAGTAGCTACAGAATACTACGTATGTAGAAGTATTAATATGTTCATATTGTTTATTGATGAATGTTTATATTGTTTCCACTTCCTTGTTGCGTTAGACAATTGTCAATAAATATCTTTATACATAAATACTTGCATATATATGTTTTTATTTCTGTAAGATAGATTCTTACATCAGGTAGTATGTGTATTTTTTTTATTATAATAGCTAGTAACATTACTTTCCAGATATAGTACATTCAGTCCATCAACACTGTTTGAGTTGCCCATTTTCATTTTCCCACAATTTAACAGCACTCGGTGCTCTTTGTCAGTCTTTCTGATGAAAAATATGTCATTGCTTTAATTTTAATTTATTTAAATATTGGGTATATTGAGCATGATATCATTTGCTTACGAGCCATATGAATTTTCCGTAAATTACCTATTGATAGTCTGCGCAATTTCTATTGTACTTTTTTCTTTCATTAATTTGTAGAAGTTTTTTGTGTTTATGGCTATTATCTTTATCATATGTGTTGTAAAAATAATTTTTCAGTCTGTTTTGTTTTTTAATATATCCTTTGTCATAGATTTTATTTTTACTTTTATGGAATGAAATATAATCTACATAGAGTGTTTCCTACATACACCCCAAGATTATTCACATTTTCCTAAATATCTTCTAATATTTTTTTTATTTTAAAGTCTTTTTAAGCTAAATTTCCCCCCAAATTTTTCTACTGAAGGTTTCTAAAACTACAGGAAAGCTAAAATAATAGTGCAGTGACTATCCATCACATCCTAGGTTGACTTAGTTGTTAACATCCTGCCACATCTTTATTAATTTTATATGGAGTTATTTTTATTTTATTACTCCTACTTTATTAGGAGTTACATTTCACTCCTAAATACTTCATGCATAATCTAAAAATAAGGAGATTGTCTTAATTATAAGAGCACGATATTAGAAAATTAAAAATAATTCCATAAGTTCCCAAATTATCTCAAAACTGGCTTATGAAATGTTTTTCCAAACAAGGATCTGATCGAGGCTCTCATCTCATCTCATTCTTTTAGACACTACCATTTTTAGAATCTAGGCTTAGCAGAATGTCCAACTTTTAAAATTTGTCTATTTCCTCATGAATAAATGCAGGAGAAGCAGTTTTGGTAAAAAATAAATAGAATGATGATATGTACTTACTATAGCAGAAGATACACTGTGTAGAATATAAAGTATTAAATATAATTATATAAGTAAAATAAGTTGTCCTAGTATTGGTACTGCTAAATTTGTTCACTGATTAAGGTAGTGACTACTAGACCTTTCCATGGTATACATAATAATTTTTAACTTTCTGATTAGTATGCAACGAATGGGATGGGTAAATTCTTTTGAATAGTTCAGAAAATGCGACAAGGTTCTCATGTATTATGTAAAATTAATACATGTTAACATATATGTTTGCTTCATATTTTTATAGTAAATATATGAAACATTAACTATGAATGTCAAAGACCCATTGTTTCTCAAACCTTTTCCTGAGGCAGCCCTATTATAGATTTATCTATTTATTTATGTATGTATGTATGTTTATTCATTTTTGAGAGAGAGAGGATGAGTGGAGGAGGTGCAAAGAGAGACAGAGGATCCAGAGCAGGCTCCATGCTGACAGCAGTGAGCCCCATGTGGGTCTCCAACCCACCAACTGCAAAATAATGACCAGAGCCAAAGTCAGATGTTCAACGGACTGAGCCACCCAGGTACCCCTATAGATTTAGTGTGTATAATTCTAGCCCATATATAGGTATCTATCACTTTTCCAGATCTAATTTATTCCCTAAATGTGTTGGATGGCTAATTTTTATTTTTTCAAACTATTTTATTTTAGAGAGCACATGAGCAGGGGAGAGGGGCAGAGGGGGGAGAGAGAGAGAGAGGGAGAGAGAATCTTAAACAGGCTCCATGCTCAGTGCAGAGCCCAAAGTGGGGCTCAATCCACAACCCTGGGATCATGACCTGAGCCAAAAGTAAGAATCAGATGCTTGGGGCGCCTGGGTGGCTCAGATGGTTAAGCCTCTGACTTCAGCTCAGGTCGTGGTCTCACAGTATGTGGGTTTGAGCCCTGCGTTGGGCTCTGTGCTAACAGCTCAGAGCCTGAATGCTGCTTTGGGTTCTGTGTCTCCCTCTCTCTCTTCCCTTCCCTGCTCACACTTTGTCTCTCTCTCAAAATAAATAAACACTTTTAAAAAAGAGAGAGAGATGCTCAACTGAGCCACCTAGGTGCCTCTGGATGGGTAATTTTGAAGTGGTAGGAGCCATTTCTTAGTACTGTGTATTTATCTCATTCCCAAACTCCACTTTTCTTAATGCAACTAAGATACTCTTTATCATCTATAAAATAATCCACTAAAAACTTATGAACATAAAGCATTTAAACACGTGATTCTTTTTTTTTTTTTTTAACATTTATTTCTTATTGAGAGGCAGAGACAGAGCATGAGCATGGGAGGGGCAGAGAGAGGAGGAGACACAGAATCTGAAGCAGGCTCCAGGCTCTGAGCTGTTAGCACAGAGCCCAATGCAGGGCTCGAACTCACAAACTGAGATCATGGCATGTTCTCTAATTAAACCCAACAAAGATATAATGTAAAAAATACTCTAAATTAAATGTTGGTAGTGCTCCTGAACACATAGTGGAAGTGAATTGGATTCTATAAAGGGCTACATGCTTGGAGAAATGATAGTGATAGTGAACATGTTTAAACAGAAATAGAAGTCTGAAACAAACAAAATCAATTAGGTTGGCCGAGATGTGACCACAATACTCTACATCCTATCACCCAGACTTGCTTCAATTTAAACTTTTTACATAGTATGAGAATTAAGATTAATTATTGAGGTTTTTATTCAGATGGTGCATGTGGGGTAAAAAATTTTAAACACTGAATATTTGGATAATACATGTTCAAATCATGAGAGATAATGTATATGTACCTATTAACATGTTATTTTGCATAGTTTATAATTTCCTCAAATGATACTACCTTTCCATAAATTTCCTTATTTATTTTTGAGACCTATTCAGGCTGAGATATACAAATAAACTTTATTTTTGTGTCTGGACTAATATTCCATTACATATATGTTACAGTTTATCTGTTTCTCCTGTCAAAGTTTTTAATCCACAGCAGAGTTATAGCTAGTTTAAGTAGAAAGGGGTTTATTAAAGGATAGTTTTCAGAATCTCAGGTGTGAAGGTGAGGGCAAAGGATCAAGGACAGTAAAACCAAGAGAAATCTTGGAACACATCATTGGGCTAGTGGAAAAACCATTGTCACTACCCCTGCCACTCAGTCCCCATGATTCTGAGAACTGGCTCTACCAGGGCTTCAGCCAATGAGAATCAAAGACTGTTGCCACTGTGTTGATAGGTGTAATCTCCCTACGTGTGACTCACAGTGCACACTAGTTTCCTGTTTTGGGTAGTTGAATCTGGTTAAAAAGAGATCATGTATGGAATTCTTACCACAAGATATCCTGGAATATATAATGGTTATCATTTATAGAATGTTTATAGTGCCAGACAATATTCCTTAGAACATGTCTACTTACCATTTGTACATAAACTTACTGAATCCTCACACCACCTGTATGTAGAAATTGTTATCTCCATTTTAGGTGAGGAAAGTGAGGCACAAGGAAATAAAATAACTTGGCCAAGTTTGCAAAGCTACAGTGGCAGAGCCATGATTCAGACCAAACTGTGGAGATACTTATGAAAATGATGGCAACTCTGTTTTCATAATGAAGCACAATATTGCTGGCAATGCTTTTCCACATAAAGTACTCTCTTACTGGATCTGAGAAAATAGAAGTTTTTATAGCTAACTTGGAGTAGTCTGCTTCAAGTCTGTACACTTAACCACTTTTCTGTACTGCCTCTTTACTGTGTGCAGCTAATTAATAGGTTGGATCCTTGGCAACTATTTTTATTGCCTGGTGCCCACTTAAATTTATTCAGTGAATTCACTGAGGTTGGTTCTTCCACCAGATGAAACATGGGAACTCATTGGTTTCAGTCATTCTTAGGCAATCCAGTATATGAAGACTTCAAACTTTATCTTTTGAGGCTTCTCCTTAATTACATTTCAGTCTGTTGCAGTCTCCATCAGGGAAGGAGAGTGATAGAAATAACTTGTCTTTACCATGGTAGTACTTTTACTCATCACTTAGTTGGCTAACTAGTTTTTTTTTTAGGTTTTTATTTAAATTCCAGTTGGTTAACATACAGTGGAGTATTAGTTTCAGGTGTACACTTTCGTGATTCAACATTTATATACAACATGTGATGCTTATCATCAACTGCACTCCTTAATCCCCATCACCTATTTAGCCCATTACCCCCTCCACCTCCCCTCTGGCAACCATCAGTTTGTTCTCTATAGTTACTAAAAGTTGGTTTCTTGGTTTTCCTCTCTTTTTCCCCCATGACTGTTTATTTTGTTTCTTAAATTCCACATATGAGTGTAATCATATGGTTTTTGCCCTTCTCTGACTGACTTATTTCGCTTAGCATAATACTCTCTAGATCTATCATGTTGCAAATGGTGTTAATTTCTGATCTCTTCAAGATTAGACCTAAAATAAGGAAAAGGGTTCAGGTAATTTCTTACTTGACTGAAACTGTGTGATTCAACATTGTGATTATCTGCAATTGGCAGATATTTATAGATGACTACCTAATGGAATGCTTTTGTGCATTCTTTGGAGAACAGCCAGCAGTTGGGAACTTGCAGTTCCTTTTAAAAATTGTTTTATTATTTTTTATTTTAGAGATGGGGGACAGAGGGAGAGAATCTCATGTAGGTTCCATGCTCAGTACAGAGCCCGACACGGGGCTTGATCCCACAACCCCAGGACCACAACCCGAAGTCAAGGGTAGGACGCTCAACCACTGAGTCACCCAGGTGCCCCTACAGTTCCTTTGATTCAGACAAATGTATCTCCAGCCCTTAGGATTTTAATAATACTTCTAGATTCTCTATGCTAAAGTTTATTCAATTCTCTAAGTGGCTTTCCTTTATTAGACCTGGGGCCACATCTGGTCCTTGGGAAACATTCATGCATTCTTATTCTGGATACACTCTGAGATTGTTGGCTGATGGAAAAGCAGCATTAGTCAACCCTTCCCTTGGCATTTAGATTTCTCCAGGAAGTCAAACAACATTCCACTTTGGTCTCAGGTTGTAGTGAGCTAAAATCAAGAGTCAGACACTCAACTGACTGAGCCACCTAGACACCCCCATAGGTTGAAGTCGTAATCCCAGTCACCTTAGAATATGACTTTATTTGGAAATAGGGTCATTGCAGACATAATTAGTTAAGATGAGATCATACTGGATTAGGGTAGGCCCCTAATTCAATGCGACTGGTATTGTTATAAGAATAGATTAAGACATTTAAGATACAAAACAGATGAACGTAAGGGAAGGGAAGCAAGAATAATATAAAAACCGGGAAGAGGACAAAACATAAGAGACAAATATAGAGAAAGAGGGTTGCTGGAGGGGTTGTGGGAAGGGGAATGGGGTAAATGGGTGAGGGGCATTAAGGAATCTACTCCTGAGATCATTGTTGCACTATATGCTAACTTGGATATAAATTAAAAAAATAATAATAAATTCTTTAAAAAAAGAAAAAGGAAAAGAAAAAAGAAGAATAGATTAGGACAGGGGCATCTGGCTGGCTCAGTCAGTAAAGCATACAACTCTTGATCTCGGGGTCATGAGTTCAGACCCCACATTGAGTGCAGAGCTTACTTAAAAAAAAAACAAAAAACATAGATTAGGACACACATGTACGGTGGGAAGATGATGTGAACACACAGGAAGAAAATAGCCATCTACAAGCCAAGGAGCATGAACTGGGACTGATCCTTCCCTCACGGCCCTCAAAAGGAACCAGCCTTGCCAACATCTTGATATCAGACTTGTAGCCTCCAGAATTATGAGACAATGATTTATGTTGTTTAAGCCACACAGTTTGTGGTGCCTTGTTATGGCAGTCCTGGAAAACTAATATAGCATATTACTCCTCAATAAAGTTGATTTGGAAAAATTAAAAACACTCTACGGAAACTAAAAAGAAAAAAAGTTATGATCATAAAGGTCAGGATATTGTTATATTTAGGATAAAGTGTTGGAATAGTGATTGCAAGGCATTGGTGAAGGGCTTTTGGGGAATTGGCAATGTTCTGTATCTTAACCAGGATACTGCTTACATGGATGTTTAATAATAATTTATTATGTTATACTCTTATACTGTTAATGGGAATGCAAACTAGTGCAGCCACTTGGAAAACAGTATGGAGGTTCCTCAAAAAGTTAAAAATAAAACTACTCTATTGTCATAGACTCTGGGTCTAAAGTTCTCTCTTGTCTAGCAAAAGAGCGGACGCAGGATTGAAAGCAAGAGACGGCTAATGTCTGGGAAAAGACATGAACCCCGAATAAGGGTCCTTACCCCATTTTTATTAGGATCAGAAGGCTTACAAACATGGTGATGGACGTGTACAAAAGGCAATGAATCTGTGAACATTTACTTGTGGACATGAGGAAAAAGGAGTCTTGAAGATACCCGTGGTTAGGGGTTTAGGTTAATACAAAACAAAATCCAGGCGCTGGGCAGTCAGGAGAAAGGTTGTTTACAGCGGACATGAGGCAGCACCTTGGTTTATCTTGGCTAGCCTGGGGATGAGACAGATAGGGGGAATAACCTCAGGGTTGACAAGGCATCTTTTCTTTTGTTAACCATCTCCACTCCGGCTGCTTTGCCTGCTGTGCAGCAGTCCATAGTCCAATTCACCAATTTACCTAACTTGGCTCTATTCTCCCGTGAAAGCAGCTTTTCTGCTATAGTACTAAATTGGGGGTGCTTCCATCCTGAATATCTAATCTTGTTTATTTCATATACCTATGTGTTGGGCAGCTTTGCACCATTTCTATTTCAGGCCTTTGCCTCTCCCTATTTTGGGGGCTCTGCACCCACCTCTCTATTTTGGGGTGCATCTGCACCTCCCTAATCCTGGCACCTTTGTGCCTCCCTATTCTTGGGGTGCCAATCTGATTTACCCAAACTCGGGTGTGAGCATTTTATGACTTTGTATTTCTTTATGCCTTGTTAACTCATTGGTGTAAGCCCCGGGGGATTCCTAAGCTTATCCCCCACGCTCTATGATCCGGCCATTGCACTACTAAGTATTTACCCAAAGAATACAAAAATACTAATTTGAACGGACACATGCACCTCAATGTTTATAGCGGCATTACCAACAATAGCCAAACTATGGAAAGAGCTCAAATGTCCACTGAGTGATGAATGAATGTATGTATATATACATACATTCAGAATATTACTCAGCCATAAAAAGAATGAAATGTTCCATTTGCAATGGCATGAATGGAGCTAGAGTGTATTATGCTAAGTGAAATAAGTCAGAGAAAGACAAATACCACATGGTTTCACTCATATGTAGAATTTAAGAAATGAAACAGATGAATAGAGGGGAAAAAAGAGAGATAAGCAACCATAAAACAGACTCTTAACTATAGAGAACAAACTTAGGGTTGCTGGAGGGGAGGTGGGGGGGATGGATTAAATGGGTGATGGGTATTAAGGAGGGCAGTTGTTGCGATGAGCACTGGGTGTTGTATAGAAGTGATTTATCACTGAATTCTACTTCTGAAGCTAATATTACACTATATGTTAACTAACTGTAATTGAAAAACTTGAAAAAAAAGTCATACATTTATGTTTTATGCATTTTTGATAGTTTGTTATATTTCACAAGATAACTGGTAGAAAAAAAAGAACCAAAAAACCCACAGGGTAGTAAGGCTAGAGTTGGGCTGGCAGGAAGGCAGCAACTTATATAACAAAATGGGGGTGGAATGGGAGAGTTTTTTAAAGTATGATATAGGCATTAAAAGGGCAATGAAAGTTATGCCTATGGCTCTAAATTTATGATTCTGAGCCATTTCACAATGTATGAAAAGAGTTAAATGAGAAAGAAATGAAAAATGAAACTGTGTGTCAAATAGTTTTGGTAAGACCAGAATTCTGAAGGACTGAATACATAAACAAATAACTATAAGAAAGCAGGTGAGGTAAAGAATAAAAATGCAAGTAAAAAGGAAAATAATCATGAAAACAAAGTGCAAAGGAAGTGGGGATACTTGGTATCCAGAATATAATCCCCTAAATTTCAATAAAAAGAAAGACCTGATGTATAAGAAATATATTGAAGTGCCATCTAGGTATCTGAGAAGTTATAGCAACTACCACTCAAAAGACTGGGACTTTTAAGACAATAACATTGGAAAACATTTCAGAGGTGTTATCTTCTAAACAACTGTTATGTGACTTTGTACCATTCACACATGTGTCAGTCACTTATCTGAACATCTTAACATTTCTTTCTCTACAATCCAAGGCTTTTCTTTCTGCTCCAGCTTAAAAATGATATCTGGATTGGTGAGTTGATAGTCTATTCATTAACAGATATATTGGGGTGCCTGGCTGGCTCAGTCAGTTTAGCATCCTACTCTTTTTTTTTTTTTCAATATATGAAATTTATTGTCAAATTGGTTTCCATACAACACCCAGTGCTCATCCCAAAATAGCATCCTACTCTTGATTTTGGCTCAGGTCATGATCTCTCTGTTCATGGGATCGAGCCCCTCCCCCCCAACCCCATTAGGATCTATGAAGGATCCCTATTAGGATTTATGAAGCTAAAGAAGAGATTTCAGATTTCTTTAATTTTTTTAATGTTTATTTATTTTTGAGAGAGAGAGGGAGACAGAGTGAGCAGAGGAAGGGCAGATAGAGGGAGACACAGAAACCAAAACAAGCTCCAGGCTCTGAGCTGTCAGCACAGAGACTGACATGGGGCTCGAACTCATGAACTGTGGGATCGTGACCTGAGCTGAAACCAAGAGTCGGACACTTAACTGACTGAGCCACCCAGGCACCCTGAGATTTCAAATTTCTTGAAAAAAAAAAAAAAGTCATGAAGACCAGATTTTAACTTTCCTTCTTATAAAACTAACAAAATAACAAAAAACCAAAAACCTAACTTCCAAAAGAGTACAGAATAAGAAAAAAATCATTTGTAATGGAAATAAGAAAGTGAGGCATCCTTACTTTCATACATCCTATACTTTGAGGACTTTCTTACAAAAATAATACAAATGGGATGAGATAGAAAGATATCACCAAGATCTAAGTTAGTACTATTCCGGACAGAAAAAATCTGACAAACATTAATTCAACACTTAATAGTACCAATCACTGCTCTAAACAAGTTATATGTAACAACTCATTAATTCTCAAAACAAAACAAAACAAAACAAAACCACCATCCAAAAATTTAGACTCATCTTTAGGTGATAAAACTAAGGTAGTGACAGTTTAAGTAACTTGCCCATGGTCACACATAAAGTGATGGAGCCAGGATTGAAACCTTTTTATCTCTAAAGTCTATGCACTTAACCTCTATTATTATCAGAATTAACTAATAGGGACACATAGAAGAATTGTTTTTCTCCTAGGATATGGAAAGTGACATAAGTAAAGAAAGGGGAATGTGTAAAGAAAGAACTATTTCATATATTTAAGTATTAACAGATGAAGAAATGTCCTAGAAGACACAGGAAAAAATGGGATCAAGAATAGAAAAGATAATACAATATTTTTGAGAGGAGAAACACTTCATTTTTTGAGACCAAAGTAAAGACGGCTTAGGAAAGACTAACTATGGGCCACAACTTCAAAATTATGCAAAAGCACTTTACTTTATATCCATGAAAATTGTTTATTTTCCTCTGAGATATTAATTAGCTTTATAAATGGAAGACAACATAAACTATGTAATCAATCTTGCTAATTTTATGTCCTAATTTGTTTTTCCTTTGAAGGTCAGATTCAAATTTAAAGCTCAATTCTAAATTAACTTATTTCTGTATAGTCTAATTGCAATTTTTGCATGGTCTTACTAATTTATATTTTTTTCCTGACATATTTGTATCCATTTAGTTTCTCATCTTATTGTTGAGATTATTGTGACCTACTTTATCTGCAGTGCAGAATAAAAAAGTAAAAGAAACACATTATTTAAAACTCATTTGAGACTTGATCATTTCTTCCTGGGAGAGAAGTAGAATCTAGAAATGGCCAACCTGGGTGAACAAGAAGCCATGAACAATCAGGCTTACTTAGTAGCTCCAGACAAGTCACACTAGAAATCTCCAGGTAAATAAGGTCAATCACCTTATGGGGGAACAATCTTAAGATTTTATGATCCATCAAAAGCCAAGAATAACCTCACTGTTTGGAAGCACCAATATATGGCCTATGGAGCTTCAATTTGAATTTTAAAAATTATTTTAAGATTAGAAGTATAACTCACAAGATATTTTTAAAGACTGCACCATACTTAAAAAAAAATCCATCTATCAAATCTCAAAATCACAGAAAAGTTGCAAATATAGTGCAAAGAGCTTTTTTCCCCTGAACCATTTGAGACTAAATTGCTGACCTAATGCCACATCACCCCTGAAGATGTCCCTACATAACCACAATATATTATCAAAATCAAGAAATTAATATTAATACATTACTACCATCTATATTAGATTCCATCCAAGTTTCACCAGGTATGCCAATAATGTCATTTGCACTAAAGGATTCAGTTCAGAATCACACATTGTGTTGAAATGTCATGTCTCTTTAATCTTCTTTAGTCTGAAAGTTTCTCAGTCTTGCCCTTTTATAATCTTGACACTTTTGATGACTATAAGTCCGTCTTTGGAGAATGTCTCCAATTTGATTTTCTTTCTTTTTTTTTTTTAATGTTTATTTTTGAGAGAGAGAGAGAGAGAGAGAGAGAGAGAGAGAGAGAGAGAGAACACGAGGGGGGAAGGGGCAAAGAGAGAGACACACACACAGAATCTGAAGCAGTCTCCAGGCTCTGAACTGTTCAGCATAGAGCCTGACGTGGGGCTCGAAACCATGAACAGTGAGATCATGACCTGAGCTGAAGTTGGATGCTTAACGGACTGAGCCACCTATGTGCCCCAGGTATGTCCTGTTAAATTAAAGTTTTAGCAAAGGCACCAAAATAGAATATATACCTTCCAAAAGAGGAGGAAATAAAGGGAGAGGGGAACAATCAAAAGAAGGAATAAAGGGAGAAAATGGAAATATTAAAGGGTTACATATGACATATATAGTGATGTGATAAAATGGTAGAAATAAATACAAATATGTCAGTAAATGTCTGATTGGATAAATAAAATCTAATTATATGCTATTGTCAAGAGACACATTAAGAGAATCACACAGAAAGGCTGAAAATGAGGGAACTCCTGAAAAAACATCAGTCAAAATACTAATGAAAAGAAAGTTGATGTAGGGGCACCTACATTAAACATATATAAAAGAAAGTTGATGTAGCTATGTTAATATTGGATAAAATAGACTTAAATAATAGCATTATTATAAAAAGATCAGTACATAATGATGAAATGATTACATCTCCAAGAATACATAAATTCTAAACTTATGTTACCAAATATACACATTTAAACGAAAATTAGTAAAACAAGGAAAAAATAAAATCAAAACCATAGTAGGAGATTTTGCATATTTCTTTTACTAATTGATACATGAGAGACAAAAATCAATAAGATTATAGAGGATTTAGACCAAAAACTTATAAGCTTAATCTAATGGATACATTTTTAAAAATACTATATATACACAATAACTGCAGAAGACAAATTATTTTTAAAGATATATTGAATATTCAGAAAAAACAGACATATATTAGGCCACAAAGCAAATCTGAAAAAATTTCAATGGACTAATTTTATTTTTTTTAACTTTAGAGAAAGAGTATGAGTGAGGGAGAGGGGCAGAGGAAGACAGAGAGTGTTAAGCAGGCTCCACGCTCAGTGTGGAGGCTGAAGCAGGGCTCAGTCCCATGACCCTGGGATCATGCCCTGAGCCTAAATCAAGAGTTGGATGTTCAACCCACTGAGCCACCCAGACACCCTTCAATGCACTCATTTCATATAGACCAACTTCAGTGCTCACAAAAGTTATGTTAGATAATAAGCCATCAAAGAATAATTAGAAAAAAATCCATATGCTTAAGAAATATCCTTCCAAATTATTTATGGGTGAAAAAATCATATCATAAATTTAAAAAGAAGAATTTAAAAGTGCATGATGAGACTACTACATACCAAAATTTGTAGGATGCAGCCAAAGTAGTACATAAAGGAAAAGTTACAACCTTAAGAATTTATGTTAGAAGTATAAAGATTAATCACCTAAGTATCCAACTTAAAATGTGAGAAAAAATTGTAGAATAAACTGAAAGAAAGCAAAGCAATAAGAAAGAATAAGAAATAAAGGGAACAGTAAAAGAGCTATATAATGAAGAGGATTAATAAGGTCCCAAATAGGTCTTTGTATTATCATATACCAAAAATTATTATAACACTATGTTAATTAAGAGCATATATATAGTGCTGGGAATAATAAATTGACCACAGAATTGAATAAAAAGTGCCCCCAACAGACCAGTTTATTACTGTCAGTAAGAGGGGAAAGGATAGCCTTTTCATAATGTAAGACAATTGGTACATGTACACATACACATACACACACACGTTGTACCCCTTCTTTATCTTACAGAAAGAGTTTGATTCCAAGAGCTTTTATCTTTGTATTATTATTTATTTTTATTTTTTAGCATGGAAGCGCATGGGAGAAGGGCAGAGAGAGAGAGAGAATCTTAAACAAGCTCCATGCTATCTGACACGGGGCTTTATCTCACTACCCTGAAATCATGACCTGAGGCAAAATCAAGAGTTGGACACTCAACTGAGCAACCCAGGCGCCCCCATTCTAAGAGATTTTATAACAAAAAAAAAAAATTGTGTAAGGCAAAACTATAAAGCTTTAGGAAGATAATGTAGAAAACTGAAATTATGACCTTGGTATAGAGGATAATTTTTTTTTTCTTTAATGTTTGTTTAGTTTTGAGAGATAAGACAGAGCGTGAGTGGTGGAGGGGCAGAGAGAGAGGGAGACACAGAATCTGAAGCAAGCTCCAGGCTCTGAGCTGTCAGCACAGAGCCCAAGGTAGGGCTTGAACCCATGAACTGCAAGATCATGACCTGAGGCAAAGTCCCACACTTAACCGACTGAGCCACCCAGGCGCCCCTAGAGCAGAACTTCTTAAAACATAAAAAAATTACAAGACATAAAGAAAAATTAAATAAATTGGACATTAAAACAGAGTAGTTTTAATTTTTTTTGTTTTTGTTTTTGAGAGAGAGAGACAATGCATGCACAAGAGCAGGGGAGGGGCAGAGGGAGAGAGAATCTCAAACAGGCTCCATGCCCAGCATGGAGCTGGATATGGGGCTTGATCTCACAACCATGAGATCATGACCTGAGCCAAAGTCAAGAGTCAGCCACTTACCTGAGTGAGCCACCCAGGTGACCCAAAACAGACTGCTTCTATTTATTAAAAGATCACTAAATAATGAAAAAACAAGATATAAACTAGATGTTTGACACATATGAAATATAAACATCCCCAGGGCACCTGGGATGCTCAGTCGGTAAAGTGTCCAACTTCAGCTCAGGTCATGATCTCATGGTTTGTGAGTTTGAGCGCCACCTTAGGCTCTGTGCTGACAACTCAGAGCCTGGAGCCTGCTTCAGATTCTGTCTCCCTCTCTCTGCCCTTCCCCCACTCATGCTCTGTCTCTCAAAAATAAATAAATGTTAAAAAAAAATTAAGAAACATAAATATCCCAAATAATTAAAAAAATTAAAAAAATTTTTTTTAATGTTTATTTATTTTTGAGACAGAGACAGAGCATGAGCAGGGGAGGGACAGAGAGGGAGACACAGAATCTGAAGCAGGCTCCAGGCGCTGAGCTGTCATCACAGAGCCCAATGCAGGGCTCAAACTCATGAACTGTGAGATCATGACCTGAGCTGAAGTCAGCCGCTCAACCAACTGAGCCACCCAGGTGCCCCTAAAAAAATTTTTTTAATGTTTATTTATTTTTGAGAGACAGAGTGTGAGAGGCTTTTTGGAAAATTTCCCTTGGAAAATATTGCATATTTCCTAGTAAAGTTGAAGATATTTGCATGCTCCAAATATCCTATGTTCAGTAATACCATATTCCTAATAGATATCCTAGAACAGTGGTTGGCAAATTATAGCTCATAAGCTAATCCTACTACTGCCTGTCTTTGTAAATAAAGTTTTATTGGAATACAGCCACACCCATTCTCTTGCCTACTGTCCATGGCTGCTTTCATGCTACAATGGCAAAATTGAGTGGCTGTGACAGAAACCATATGACCTACAAAGCCTAATATATTTCCTATATTTCCTTTTACAGAAAAAGTTTTCCAGCCTCTGCCCTAGAGAAATCTCTGCATATCCATTAGTAAATATGTACAAGAATGTTTATAGCAGCTGTATAATATCAAATTTTGAAACAACCTACATTTCTACCAATAGAGAATCAGTTAAAAACTGTGATAAAGACATACAATGGACCACCATACAGCAAGGAAAATGAATTATAGCTATATAGCTAAATCTCAGGATCTTATAGTGACAAAAAAAAGCAAGTCACAGAATGCATAAAATATTTATACAAAACTCAAAAATATGCATAGCTAAACAACATATTTTGGGGTTGAATAGTTGAAATTATAAAGAAAAGCAACAGAATTTTAACACAAAATTGTAGATAATTGTTGTATTTGAGGAGAAAGGAAAAGGAATAGGATCTTCAAAGTTAACAGTAACATTCTCTTTCTTAAAATAGGTAGTTGGTATAGAGTGTTTTGCTGTATTGTGAATCATTATACCTTACATGCATTTGTGTTCTTTTTGTATCTACTCAATATTTAATAGAAACTACCTTTGAATGCTACAGATCAAAAGAGGGAGTGAAAGTGAAATTCTTTTGGTAAGTCATCCTGAAGTGGACTCAATTTTCCCCACTGTACTGTAACTTTTTTTTTTAAACAATATGGAGGGTTGTGGTTTTTTTTTTTTTAGATTTTAAGTAATCTCTATACCTAATGTGGGTCCGAGCTTACAGCCCAAGATGAAGAGTCACATACTCCACCAATTGAGACAGAGAAGCACCCTTGTTTTTTTTTTTTTTTTAATTTCTTTTTTTTAACGTTTATTTATTTTTGAGACAGAGAGAGACAGAGCATGAACGGGGAGGGTCAGAGAGAGGGAGACACAGAATCTGAAACAGGCTCCAGGCTCTGAGCTGTCTGCACAGAGCCCGACGCGGGGCTCGAACTCACGGACCGCGAGATCGTGACCTGAGCCAAAGTCGGCGCTTAACCGACTGAGCCACCCAGGTGCCCCAAAGCACCCTTGTTTTAAAAAAAAATTTTTATGTGTTTTTATTTATTTATTTTTAATTTTTAAAAAATGTTTTTATTTATTTTTGAGGCAGAGAGAGACAGAGCACAAGCAGGAGAGGGGCAGAGAGAGAGGGAGACACAGAATCCCAAGCAGGTTCCAGGCTCTGAGCTGTCAGCACAGGGCCCGACGTGAAATCATGACCTGAGCTGAAGTCGGATGCCACCAGGCGCCCCTATTTATTTTTGACAGAGAGAGAGAGAGGGACAGAGAATTCTAAGCAGGCTCTGCACTGACAGCAGTGAGTCTGATGCAGGGCTCGAACTCAGGAACTGTGAGATCATGACCTGAGGCACAGTTGGACACTTAACTGACTGAGCCACCCAAGCACTCCAGCCAAGCACCCTTGTACTGGAACTTTTAAGGCAACTTCTCAAGTAAAATTGTCAAATATGATTCTTGTTAATCAAACACCTGGGCTTTGTTAGCTAATGGTTTCAACATGTTCACCAGAGAGAAATGATTCAAATAAATTGTGATAAATCTGAACAATGGAATAGTATCTATCTAGCCATTCACATTTATGACATAAAACATTAATAATTAATATTGACATATGTCACTGATATAATGCTGAGTAAAGCTTTAAGATTAATTTTTGTTAATTTAAAATTTATAATCTTTATAAACTCAAGTCCATCAGGTGTATAACATTCCACTGCATGTTTACCACAAATTACTTAACTTTATTAAGGACATACATTTGAAAATATCACCTTAAAAATTCTAAGAAAGTGGCTAATTCCAGGTCTGTACAATGTGAGTCTGGAATATCTGTGTCAAAAAGTAAGGAAGTGCTCAAAGACAAATGAGGACAGACGAGCCAGCTTGAGAGGCCAAATTTGGGACAATATGAGCAACATAAAAAATGATGATAACAAAGAGCTAAAATACTCTGAATGGAAAAAAAAATCCATGAATCATAGTGATACTTAAAACAGAAAAAACAGAAGAGGGAGAGGGGGAGGAGGAAGCAAAGCTCTTATACACAAAAGAAGGAATGATAACATGAAAAAATCACCATTGTAGCCCCAAATTTAAGAACTTATCTAGGCAAGGATCATCAATAAATTCTAAAACCATTAGTTAAAAAGCTATGTGTAAAATGGTCTCAAAATATCCCCATCAGATTACTTCTTGACTTACAAAGACAAATTACTTCTTGACTAGCTTCTTGATTTACCAGAAAGAGATCAGGTCCACACACTACTTGAACCAAATGGATCAAATTTAGTATCACCAAAATGGATCAAACTCAAATTGTCTGCTTCTTGATGTCATGCAATAGGAAGAACACACCACCACCCATAGTATTCTTGCCAAATATATTTAAACTTAACCTGTTCATGACAAAACATATTCAGAATGTTAGCTGTTCTACAAGATAAACATTCTAGATTCATCAGAAATGTCATTGTGAAACATGAAAGCAGGTGAAAGGAACACTGCTCCCATTTAAAGAAACTAAAAAGGTATGTTTTCTCTCCACCATGTAAGGAAACAGGGACATGATAGGAAGGTTTACAAACAAGGAAGGGGCTCTCACCAGGCACCAAATCCATCTGTATATGATCTTGAACTTCCCAGCTTCTAGATATGTAAGAAATAAATGTATTTGTGTGGGGTGTGTGTCTGTGTAAAGATAGGTCCATCCAGTGCAATGTACAACCTTGATTTGGATTTGGACCAATTTTTTGGTCACTTTGACCCACTCTAAGTGCAATTTGACCATCTTTATTTCACATTTATAGTGGATTACTGTACACAGGTTCATTCACTCAACAATCCTGGGCACGAAACTTGCTAATACAGTCACATTACTGGGAAGAGATCAAAGTGTTCAGTATAAGGTCCTGAAAGAGGAAGTTTTATTATTCCACTCCCCCAACCCTGGAAGAGTGGTGCATTTACAATTCTATCCGCCTCTGTACTGGAAGTTCAAACTTTTGTCATAAAAAAAAAAACAAAAAAAAAATTCCATGAGGCAAGTTCAGGCTTACCAAAAAAAACGTACAACTTTAAGTTTCTCTCTCTCCGTGAACCACGGTAACATCTTTTTATGTATAAAGTTATTTTATTATTCTATTAGTCCATGGCCTCTCAACCTTAACCAATAATGTCCCCATAATATTAGAAAAGAATGGATGCCTACTTCGTGGGACTGTGTCAGAGGAAAAGGCAGTTATGCTAGGACTGGCTTTGAAATCATGTTTCTCGCAAACAAACAAAACTGTTGATTTTGCGTTCTTCCCCATAACAAGTATATTGGATCCAACAGAAAGATCATGTCTAAATTGTTTGTCAGATAAATTGATAACTTTTTTTTTTTTTTAACCAGATCAAATTAGTGTTCAAGAAAGAAATAACTTGACCATCTTATCGGTTTTTCAGTCACACACATGCTCTTCTGCGAGTCCTACAGACACTAAAGGCAGGAGAAAAGCATGTTTGCATAACACAAATCATCATCAGTCACGCAACCATTGTTAATTATGGACAAAAACAAACCACAACAGCAGAGGTCCCTTCTTCTGTCAGCCAATCCCACAGTTAGAAAATGTCATTACCATGCAGCTTCAAGCACGAACCACCTCACCCAAAAGCATGAAGCATACAACCACACACCCAGCCGCCGAGGAACTCCCAGTCTGCCCGACTGTATCCGGTGTGGTCTCACACACATACACACCGAAGGGCCTGTCAAGATACCCCGAGGGTCTCTGCGAGTCTGAGGCTCCGGCTTGTCCCCGCCTCAGTTCCAGCTCCACCCCCCCCCCCCCCCCCCCCCCCCCCGCACCGGCACCTGCCCGCCTGAGGGTCCCGCTTTCTGCAAATCCGGTAAGACCCTAGACTGCTCCACACCCTAGCAGTCTCCTGGCCCAATCACTCCACTAGGGCGCGCCCGACGCCTGCGCATTGAGCTCAGGCGGGCACTCCCAGAAACACCCGCGGCGCGGCCTTTGGGCGAGCGGGTTCGAGCGGCGGAATCCACGAACCGAGGGGAGGGTTAGTAGACTGGGCCTCCCAACGTCCCGGCCGGCCAGCCGCAGGCTTTCTGGTGTTGGACTACATTTCCCAGAGCCGCCGCGTCCCCAATGCGGCTTCATTTCCGTTTGTTCGTGCGATTTGGGGGCCTCGCGTGGGGAGGGCAGCGTCTGGAGGAGCTTGGCCCGGCTCCCGTTGGGCGGGCGAACCCGAAATCGGGGCTTGGACCCCAGGCGCCAGATCCTGGATCCTGAACTGCAGCTTCTGTCCAGGTGAGGATGTCCGGAATGCTGAGGCGGAAGCGTCACTGGAATTGTGTGTGTGGCGGTTTCTTGCCGTTTTGTGCCTGATACTGGTATGGGCGAATGGACGTATGCGGCTCTGGTTTTGTGTGTGAGCGTTTGCGTGAGTGAGAGTTGCAGCTCTGAGTAATAACTGCTGTCACAGTGTATTTGTGACCGCGTGCTTACCTGACGGGGAATGTGCCATGTGACAGTGTGATTGTGTGTGTACCTCTTGTGTGACTGGTGGTTTGCTTGTGACCGTGAGCTGTGCGACAGGACTGCTGTGACAGGGTGTTTAGACGGACTTGGGTCATTTTGAGGTTATTAATACGATTGTGTATTTTGTGTATTACTGGGGCTTCCTTGCGATTTTGAGGCGTTATGAGAGTGCTACTGTGACAACGGTGTTTGGGTCCACTTGTTTTCCTTGACCTGGTACGGTTGTGTTTTTCTCTTTTGAGTGCGTGCCATATATGTGACTGTGGGACTGTGAGTGTGCCACTTTCTCATGACTGTGTGAAGAGAGTAAAAGTGTTGTGAAAGTGTGTTTTGGGCCATGGGTATCTCTGATAGGGTGCTTGGATGTGCTGGAGTGTGTATATGCTCTGTATATGATTGGATTTTAAAGACAAAAGGTGGTCTGAGGATATAACGTTAATTTGGCAGTTGTGACTCTGGCTGCTTGACTATGGAAATGTGATTGTGCGTGACTTTGTCTAGTCATTTATATATTTTATAGCCTGTGACCTTATGGGAGTTTAGTGAGATACACAGATAAATTTGGGCGTTTGTATTTTGGGGGTTCATTCTGGGGCTGTCTGCCTTTGTATCATGAATCTCTTGTGACTTTGTTCTTAAAGAACTTGACCTCTTTCTCTTCTGACCTCAGTGACTCCCCCCCACCCCCACCTCTCCTTCACACATGGCCTATATTGCTTCATTTCTGTATTCATCCTTAGTTCACAGTGGGATCGTAGATGTAGGTTCCCTGCGGCTTCCAGGTGTCCTCTCACCTTATAGCCTTAAGGATACTGAATGGAGAAAAATGACAGGAAGGAAGGAAGTCAGAAATTTGAGCCTCTGAATGAAGACTATGAGTTACTTCTAAACCACAGCAGATAGCACCTTCAAAACAGGCCATTTGGAAATGTAATGGAGTTCCAGAGAATGTGCTAGAGGAGCCAGTCAGTCACACACTGTAGGGCCTGTGGCACTTCGCTGCAGGGCTCTATCTCCAGTGGACAGTTTTGAATCCGGAAATAAATTCTAGCCCAGGACAGCTGTGATCTTGGACCTTCTTTCCGATACAGAAAGTTCTAGTCTTCTGATTTTCCTCCACATTAAATGAAGGGTAGATGGGGGAGGGGAAAGAGAGTGTATTCTGATTTAGAGTATATCCTAAGAAAGGCCAAGTATCTCATGATTGGTTTTTCTTTTCCTGAGAGTAGAGCCCAGAAGAGGAAAAAATGGCTGTTACACATTCAAAACCAAAGTCCAAGGTGAGTAGATGTTACCTCTTAGTTTCCGGAAATGCTTTTATTTTTTCAGGATATAGGAATCTTTGTTTTCTTTTTGAAATTTCCTAGTTAAGCTTTCTCAAATGATGGAGGTGGCAAGGCAATTTTCTGTAGATTGGGAGCATGGAATATGTGTAGTTAATTATGATAGATACTTCCCAATAGTGAGGAAGTATGGATTTGAGATTCATACATTTTAAAAGGAGATAATATTGTGTTCTTTTTTAAAAATTTTTTTAAATGTTTATTTTTGAGAGAGAGAGAGAGAGAGAGAGAGAGAGAGAGAGACAGCACAAGTGCACAAGTGGGGGAGGGGCTGAGAGAGGGAGACAGAATCTGAAGCCGACTCCAGGCTCTGAGCTGTCAGCACAGAACCCCACATGGGGCTTGAACCCACAAGCTGTGAGATCATGACCTGAGCTGAAGTCAGACGCTTAACTGACTGAGCCACCCAGGCACCCCTATATTGTGTTATTTCTGACATAGCAGTATTATGGGTTTTTTTTTTACTTTTCCTGTTTATTAATTTTCAAACGTACACAAAAGTATAATGAACCATCATAGGCCCAGCTCAAAAGGTATCACTTGCCAATCTTATTTATTCTGCCTTCAGTTCAAACTCCTTTCTAATTAGCCTCTTGATTTCTTCTTTGATTTATGGGTTATTTAGAAATATGTTATTTAGTTTTTGGGTATTATGAGGATCTTCCAGAGATCTTTTTGTTACTGATTTCATTCCATTGTGTTCAGAGAAATACATTGTATGACTTGAATTCTTTAAAATTCATTAAGATTGGTTTTGTGACCCCAAAATGTGTGGTCTATCTTAGTAAATGTTTGGTATGCACTTAGAAAGACTATTCTGCTATTGTTGAGTGGAATGTTCCATAAATGTCAGCTAGGTAAGGTAGATTGATAGCATTGCTTAAATCCTCTGTAACTTTACTGATTTTCTGTCTTGGATTTATTTCTTTCTCCTTGTAATTTCTATGGGTTTCTGTTTCATGTATTTTGAAACTCTGTTATTAGATCATAAATGTTTTAGATAGTATGTCCTAATGGTAAATTGATCCCTTTATCCTTATGAAATGCTCTTCTTTATTCCTGGTAGTAGTCTTTGCTCTGAGCATCTACTTTGTCTGATATTTAATGTTGCCACTCCAGCTTTCTTTTCGTTTGTGTTAGCATGCAATATCTTTTTCTATCCTTTTTTTTTTTAACCTGTTTGTGTTCTGGTATTAGGGGGCATTTTTTGTCGGCCATATTCAGTTTTTATACAGTTTGACAATTTCTGTCTTATAATTAAAGTATTTATACCATTTATATTTAGTGTGATTATTGATGTGGTTTGGGTCAAATCCATCATCTTGTCCCATCTGTTCCCTATTCTCTTTTCCTTTTCTGCCTTCTATTGGATTGGCGGAGAGAGTGTCAAACTAACAATACCAATATTTTTACTAACCATCTGAATACAGAAAAACAATCAAGACTTCCTGGAGTTCAATAGGATAAAACCTGTCCTACAGTTAGGCTCATTTGTTTCATCTTATACTTTTAGTGATTCCCCCCCCCCTTTGATTTAATTTTATTTTAAAATTATATAAAATATTTATTTCCAAAATAAAAACTACAGACAAGGTAAATTCAGAGAAGTCTGGTGTCCATTCCTGTCCTTTCCACCCTGTTCCCTTTTTCCTTCTATAGATAACTACCTGTACTTCTCTTTGGTTTGTTCTTCTATTTTTCTTTTAAATGGTACATGTTTATGTATATGTGTTTGTATGTATATGTATGTAACTAAAAGGGAGTATTGTACGTATACTACACTATATCTTTTTCTTTCTCATATGTTTAATGTATTCTGGAGATCATTTTTTAGCAGCCTAGAGAGATCTTTCTTATTCTATTTTATAATTATCTATTTCTTGATTGGCAGTAATAGTTTATTCACCCAGTCTTTTAATTTTTATTAAAAAAATTTTTTTTAACATTTATTCATTTTTGAGAGACAGAAAGAGGGTGTGAGTGGCGGGGGGGTGGGGCAGAGAGAGAGAGAGGGAGACACAGAATCCAAAGCAGTCTCCAGGCTCTGAGCTGTTACTCAGAGCCCAATGTAGGGCTCAAACCCACAAACCATGAGACCATGGCCTGAACTGATGTTGGATGCTTAACTGACTGAGCCACCCAGGTGCCCCTATTCACCCAGTCTTCTGAGTGGGCATTTGGTTTTTGCCCCAATATTTTTCCATTGTATAATATAGCAATCAATAACAGTATGTATGGTTTCTATTTGTAAAGGTTTATCTTTCAGATTTCTGGCCTACTTTTAGCTTATGTTGTGGTTTTTGACATAGATTCTACCTGAATTACAACTCTTGAGCAATAATAAAATGGAAACTTTTTCTATAAAGTTTATAGAAAATTTCAAACATATATGAAAGTAAAAAGTATGGTGTAGTGCATCCCCCTGTACCCTACCCATCACTCACCTTCAGCAAATATCAGTTTATAGCTAAACATGTTTCATCTCTAGATCCCTCTCCTCACAAAAAAAAGGATTATTTTGAAGTAAATTGCAGATATGAAATTTCATCCACAAATATTTTAATACGTGTTTCTAAAAGATAAGAGCTTTTTATTTAAAGAACATAAGCACAATATCATTACTACTTAAAAAAAATCCTTGCTACTGTCTTAATGTTATGAAATAGCCAGTCAGTGTTAAGATTTCTCCTATTGTCCATAAATATGCATTAGAATTGAGATCCAACAATGCCTATTTAGTCTATTTAGTGTAATAGTGTGATGTGTTTCTTGATCTTTCTTTCTCTTCTCTTACAGTTTATTTGTTCCAGAAACAGAGTTTTCTTATAAAGTTACCCATATTCTGGATTTTGTTGCTTGCTTATGTGTTGTGTCATTTAACATGTTTTGTATTTCTTCTAAACTGGTATTTAATTCTAGAGGCTTGATGACGTTTTTTTGTGGTTTTGCTTGTTTGCTTTGTACTAATCCTTTGTACATAATGGTGCGTATATCTATGACATGGTGCATAACATTTGGTTGTTTTCCTTTATGTGATATTAGCAGCCATAGGTTGTCTTTTCTTGGAATTTATTATTTTATCAGGAGTCATAAAATGATACTGTAATTCTGTCATTTCTTCTGCAGTTATTAGCTAGAATACTTCTGTAAAGGGAACCATCCTGTCATCAGTGTCTTGGTTACTCTGAAGTATAACTTATGTAAAAAAATATTAGGATAAAAGCTTGATTTTTCTCATTGTTTTTCAGCATCTTTGAAAGTTCATCCTGTGTTTTCCTTTTAAATTATTATATATGGGACGCCTAGGTGGCTCAGTCAAGTGTCTGACTCTTGATTTTGGCTCAGCTCATGATCTCATGATTTGTGAGTTCAAGCCCTGCATCAAGTTCCATGCCAACAGTGCAGAGCCTGCTTGAGATTCTCTCTCTCCCCCTCTCTCTGCTCCCCCCGCTCATTTTCTCTCTCTCTCTCAAAATAAATAAAGAAACTTTAAAAGAATTATTTTTATGGACTTGTGGATTTAATTATATTTTACATGTGTCACTCTATAGCAATTACTGTTCTTTTTCATACTCCGATTGTTCATCTTTGGCCTATGGGATCCTCTTTATCCCCTCTGATTTGGTTCCTTTTGGATTCTGTGGCCCTGGTCCCTGAAATGGGAGAAGGCTTTTGTGTGGTACTCCGTTGGCAGTGAAACGATTCTCTACATCTGTGCTGATCCATCTGACCCTCTGTTGGGGCTGTTCCATGGGGGAAAATAGAACAGTGTGAGAGCTAGTGCTTTCTTTGGGTGCTTTACTTGACTAGTAAGTATTTAAAAGCTTGACTGTTACTTTCATTTTGGCTTATTGTCTTAGTTTTTCAGACAACTAGCAGCTCAACTATTTTCAGCTCCTTTTTTGATAGTGGGTGTGGTATCAATTTTGTCAAGGTTCTTGATAGTGTATATAAATCCTCTGTATTGTTACTGACATTTTCATCTACTTGTTCTGTTAGTTACTGAGAGAAAGATGTTAAAATTTCTAAAACTGATTGTGGATCTGTCCATTTCTTCCTTTAGTTCTGTTAGTTTTTGCTTCATATATTTTGATGCTTTATTAAATCTGTGTACCTTTAGGATTTCTGTCTTCTTGATGAATTTGTCCTCTTTTTCTCTTATATTACTCTGTCTTGGTCTCTGTTTTGTCTTATATTAATACAGCTACACAGGCTTTCGTATGCTTACTACTATAAAATGGTGGAGGTATATCTTTTCTGCCTCTCTCTTTTTTTTTAAGTTTTTATTTAAATTTCAGTTAGTTAAGATACAGTGTAATATTACTTTCTGGTGTATAATATAGTGATTCAGCACTTCCATACAAGACCCAATGCTCATCTCAGCAAGTGCACTCCTTAATCTCTATCACCTATGTTACCAATTCTCCCAGCTACTTCACCTCTGGTAACCATCAGTTTGTTCTCTATAGTTAAGAGTCTGTTTCTTGGTTTGACTTTCTTTTCTTTTCCCTTTGTTCATTTGTTTTGTTTTTTAAATTCTACATATAGTGAAATCTTACGGTATTTGTCTTTCTTGGACTGAGGTATTTTGCTTAGTGTAATACTCTCTAGCTCCATCCATGTTGTTGCAAATTACAAGATTTCATTCTTTTTATGGCTGAGTAATATTCCTCTGTGTGTGTGTGTGTGTGTGTGTGTGTGTGTGTGTGTGTAAACCCACATATACACTACATCTTCTTTATCCATTCATCAGTCAGTGGATACTAGGGGTGTTTCTATAGTTTGGCTATTGTTGACAGTGCTGGTATAAACATTAGTGTGCATGAATCCCTTTGAATTAAATTTTTTTTTTTCAAATTTGTATTTTTGTATTCTTTGGATAAATGTCCAATAGTGTAATTGCTGGATTGTGGGGTAGTTCTATTTTTAGCTTTTTGAGGAATCTCCATTCTATTTTCCAGAGTGGCTGCACCAGTTTGCATTCCTGCCAACAGTGCACAGGGGTTCCCCTTTCACCACATCCTCGCCACGACCTGTTGTTTCTTATATTGTTGATTTTAGCCATTCTGACAGATGTGAGGTGATATCTCATTGTGGTTTTGATTTGTATTTCCCTGATGATCAGTGATTTGAGCATCTTTTCATGTGTTTGTTGTCTTATATTAATATAGGTATGTAGGTTTTCTTACGCTTAGTATTTATATGGTGTATCTTCCTCCACAATTTTACTTTCAACCCATTTATATCTTTAAACTTAAAGCACATTTCTTATAAAGAGCATAAAGTTGGAATTTGCTTTTTTCCCTTGTCTTGACATTGTCTTTTTTTTTTTTTTTTAAACGTTTATTTATTTTTGAGACAGAGAGAGACAGAGCATGAACAGGGGAGGGGCAGAGAGAGAGGGAGACACAGAATCCGAAACAGACTCCAGGCTCTGAGCTGTCAGCACAGAGCCCGACGCGGGGCTCGAACTCACGGCCCGTGAGATCATGACCTGAGCCGAAGTCGGACGCCCAACCGACCAAGCCAGTCAGACGCCCAACCGACCAAGCCACCCAGGCGCCCTGACATTGTCTTTTAATTGGAGTGGTTGGACTATTGACCTTTAATGAAATTACAATTTAGTTTAATCCCTGCTGGGGACAGGAGCTCCCCTATATATCTCTTAAGAAGTGCTTGGCACTTTTTACAGTTAGTACCCTTAAATTTCCTTGTGTCTTTAGCTTTGTGCTGAAGTTATGATTTTTCATCTTATCTGAAGTATTTTTGGTTGTTAACATGGTCAGTTATCTATTGAGCTTTCCACATGTGGAAGAAGTAGAATTTATAATTAAATGTTTATCAAATACCTACATGATTGACTTTCTATAGGGACAGTGGTTCTCCCTAGAAAGTGTTTTAGAAATATATCTGGATGCTTTTGAATGTTAAAATAACTGAGTTGAATGTGAAATCTTCTGGCTTTTTGAAGGACTGAAGCCATGGATCTTAATTACAGGACAGAGAACTTTTCTATAAAGGGATAGACAGTAAATACTTTAAGCTTTATGGGCCAGATGGTCTCTGTTGCAGTTAATCAGTTCTGCTACTGTAGTGTGAAAGTAGTCAAAGACAGTTTATAAACAAACGAGTGTAGATGTGTTCCAGTAAAATTTATTTACAAAAATATTTGTGGGCAGTAGTTTGCTAACTTTTTTTTTTAAACGTTTATTTATTATTGAAAGACAGAGACAGAGCGTGAGCAGGGGAGGGGCAGAGAGAGAGGGAGACACAGAATCTGAAGCAGGCTCCAGGCTCTGAGCTGTCAGGACAGAGCCCGACGCGGGGTTCAAACTCACAAACCGCGAGATCACAACCTGAGCCGAAGTCGGATGCTTAACCAACTGAGCCACCCAGGCGCCCCTGCTAACTTCTAATCTAGATGTTCTGCAGTACACAGCAAATAATTATTCTATGACCTGTAAAATGAAGACCATTGCTATGGAAAAGAATGTGTTTATAATTAACTGGGTCTAGAACTTCTCACATAACACATTATTTTTGCATGATTTTTACAAACTTTTGAATTCATCATGTTGCTGTTATTGCATGGTTTTACTATTAGCTGAATCTTCCAGGAATGATTGAGAAAAGATTATACTTTGTTTTATTCAGAAATTTATCGAGATTTTTTTAAACAAGTGAAAAAGTTACAGCACTGATCACAACACCACTTGTGATAGTTTCCTTACCAGTATCACATACTTGTAGAAGCTTGCATTTGTAGATAACAAATTTCATTGATTTTGTACACACACATGAACATATCACACACATACATATATACACATACATAAATACACATATATAGACCTTATTAAAAAATATCAAATATAAATAAAAGTTGTCACCATTACTTAGTTGAAGACTTCTGGGGAAGATGCTAGAGTAGGAGGAACCTAAGCTCACCTCGTCCCATGGATACAAGTAGATAAAACCCACATCAGTGTAAATAATTCACAAAACGACCTGAAGACTGGCAGAACAGACTCTCCACAGCTAAATGTAGAGAATAGGCCACATTGTAGAGGGTAGGAGGGTAGAGATGCAGTTGGGAGCTAAGTAGACCCACAGTACTATGGGAGAGAAGGACACTGCTGTAGGCATGGAAAGGGGAAAAAAAAGAGAGAGACCCTCACACCAAGCACTTCCACATGGGGAGATGAACCCCCTTAACGTTTGTCTTTGAAAATAAGAGGGGCTGGGGTACCTGGGTGGTTCTGTCGGTTGGTTAAGCATCCAACTTTGGCTCAGGTCATGATCTCGCTGACAGTGTGGAGCCTGCTTGGGATTCTCTCTCTCCCGCTCTCTCTCTGCCCCTCCCCCACTTGCATGCATGTGCTGTCTCTCTTTCTTTCTCTCTCTCTCAAAAACCCCAAAACTTTAGAAAATCAGAGTGGCTGAATTTCATAAGTTCTTGGAAACAGTGGGGCTTAACACCTGGAACTTTAAAAATCACTAGGCTTGGCTCTGGGAGAGTTGGGAAGGTGAGAGGAAACTGAGTCTCTGCTCTTAGAGACACAGCACAATAAACAGCCCCACAGAGATACAAGATAAAAGCAGTAGTTTAAAAAATGCTTGGAGTATGTTGGGGGGATTTGTTTACTAATCTCAGAACTTGTGCTGAAGGGTCAGGAATCATTGGGAGACATCTCCAAGAACAAAAGGGCTGACAGGTACCAGTTTTCCTTCCCCAGCCCCCAGCCTACACACACAGACACCTATGAGAGCCAGTACAGCACTAATATTTGTTACATAATTTGCTAACAATGTCCCTGTCCCTGAATATTTCTGTGGATCTGCCCCTTCCAGCCAGGCCTCTGCTCCAGGTCCCTTCCCACAGCAGACCTGTGCAAACTTTGTGAATACCCTACACCCAACACCTGCATTCTCCTGAGGACCTGCCCCTCCAATATGCTAGGCTGAAGCTTTTCCAAAAGTGGTGCCACAAGCTTGGCAGTGTGCAAGTAGCCCTGACATGAGCCAGCAGTCACTCCAGTGTGACTCCTGCCTGGGGGAGAAGGGAAGATAACCACATATACCAGTCTACCTGTAGCCCCAGCAGTGAGCTGGGGGCAGATCTCTGGTCTGACTACAGTCCCTGCCCACCAATGAAAGCTTCTCAGGGGACAGTGCATGGAATGTGCCCTGCAGTTTGGTGCCACTGCATCTCTGGCAAACATCCGGTGTGACTCACCTTAAGCCCAGTGCAGCCCCCGACTTGCCCATAAACAACACAGGGACCAAAATCTGTCCACAAATGGCTCAGCCACAACAGGAGACCGCATGCGACACACATAAAAGACACTCCTGAAGTGCCAGGTTCTGGTGAACAGGGGACATTGCACTGCAGGGCACTATAGGACCTCTTCTTCATAAGGCGCTACTTTTAAGAGCAGTAGGCATAGCTGACTTTCCTAACGCATGGAAACAGACATAAAGAGATAAAATGAAGAGACAAAGGAATGTGTCTCAAACGGAAGAACAAAACAAAATCACAGCAGGAGACCTAAGCAAAATAGAGATAAGTAATATATGCCTGGTAGAGAATTTAAAGTAATGGTCATAAAGATACTCACTAGACTTGAGAAAAGAGTGGAGGACCTCAGTGAGACACTTAACAAAGAGAAAACATAAAAAAGAACCAATCAGAGATGAACTCAATAACTGAAATTAAAAATACACTAGATGGAATCAGTAGTAGGCTAGAGAAAGCAGAAAAAACAGGAGGGCAGAGTAATGGAAAGCAATCATGCTGAATAAGAAAGAGAAAAAATAATTTAAAAAATGAGAATAGTCTCAGAAAACTGAAACCATCAAGTGTAATCACATTCACTTTATAAGGATCCCAGAAGGAGAAGAGAGAGCAAAGAAGGTAGAAAACTTATTTGAAGAAATAATAGCAGAAACTTCCCAAATTTGGGAAAGGAAACAAATCCAGATCCGGAGGCACAGAGAACCCCCAACAAAATCAGCACACGGAGGTCCACACCAAGACACACAGTAATTCAAATGGCAAAAAGGAGTGATAAAGAGAAAATTCTAAAAGCAAGAGAAGACAAAACAGTTACATACAAGGGAAAATCCCATAAGGCTATCAGCTTATTTTTTGGCAGAAGCTTTGCAGGCCAGAAGGGAATGCCATGATATACATAGAGTGCTGAAAGAAAACCCTGCAGTTAAGAATACTCTGGCAGAACTATCATTCAGAATAGAAGAAGAGACAAAGAGTTTCCCAGAAAAAAGTTAAAAAAATTCATGACCACTAAACCAGCCCTACATGGAACGTTAAAGGAGACTCTGAGTGGAAAGGAAAGACCATAAGTAGTAATAATAAAGTAGGAAGAACACGGGCACCTGGGTGGCTCAGTCGGTTAAGCGGCCAACTTCGGCTCAGGTCATGATCTCACGGTCCGTGAGTTCGAGCCCCACATCGGGCTCTGTGCTGACAGCTCAGAGCCTGGAGCCTGTTTCAGATTCTGTGTCTCCCTCTCTCTGACCCTCCCCTGTTCATGCTCTGTCTCTGTCTCAAAAATAAATAAACATTAAAAAAAAAAAGTAGGAAGAACAAAAGCAATAAAATTAAGTATATCTATAAAAATCAGTCAAGGGATTCACAAAAGAAAAGGATGTAAAGTATGACACCATATACCTAAAATGCAGAGGGGGGAGGAGTAAAGAATGGGTTCAAACTTAAGCAACCACCAACTTAATATAGACCACTATATGCAGAAGATGTTATACACAAACCTAATTGTAACCAAAATAGAAAACCAGAAATAGATATGCAAAAAATAAAGAGGAAGGAATCCAAGTATATCACTAAAGAAACCTAATGAGAGAAGAAAGGAATAGAGAAGACATACAAAAACAACCGTAACAAAATGTAAAACAAGTAAACAAAATGGCAATAGGGACACACATCAATAATTACTTTGAATGTACATGGACTAAACACTGCAATCAAAAGGCATAGGGTGACAGAATGGGGAAAAATGCAAGACCCATCTCTGTGTTGCATACAGGAGACTCATTTCAGATCTGAAGACACATGCAGATTGAAAGTGAAGGGTTAGAAGAACAGTTGTCATGTAAATGTAAGTGAAAAGAACGTTGGGGTAGCAATACTTATATCGGACAAAATAAGACATTAAAACAACAAAAATGTAAAAATAGACAAAGCACACTATCTAATGATAAAAGGAACAACCCAACAAGAATATATATCAATTACATGTAAATACTTACGCACCAAACATGGGACACCCAAATAAATAAAGCATCTAATAACAAACATAAAGGGAGGAAGTAATTGATAGTAATATAATAATAGGAGACTTTACCATCCTACTTACATCAATAGACAAATCATCCAAAAGAAAATCAATAGGGAAACCAGGGCTTTGAAAGACACATTCAACCAGATGGATCAAATGATATATTCAGAACATTCCATCCTAAAACAGCAGAATATACATTCTATTCAAGTGCAAATGGAATGTTCTCCAGAATAGATCACATATTAGGCAATAAAACAAGTCTCAACAGTGGCACCTCGGTGGCTCAGTTGGTTAAGTGTCCAACTTCAGCTCAGGTCATGATTTGCCATCTGTGAGTTGCCATCGTGTTGGGCTCTATGCTGATAGCTCAGAGCCTGGAGCCTTCTTCAGATTCTGTGTCTCCCTCTCTCTCTGTCCCTCCCCCACTCATGCTGTTGTCTCTCAAAAATGAATAAACATTAAAAAAATAAAAAAATACAAGTTTCAACAAATTCAAAAGATTAAAGTCCTATTATGCAACTTTTCCAAACACAACACTATTAAGCTAGATCAACCATAAGAAAAAATCTGGAAAGAACACAAAATACATGGAGGTTAAGTAACATGCTATTAAACAATGAATGGGCCAAGCAAGAAAAGAGGAAATCAAAAAATACATAGAGATAAATGAAAATGAAAACACAATGATCCAAAACCTTTGGGATGCAGCAAAAGCTGTTCTAAGAGGGAAGTTTGTAGCAATACATGCCTACCTCAAGGAGCAAGAAAAATCTTAAATAAACAACTTAAACTTACACCTAAAGCAGCTAGAAAGAGAACTAACAAGACCCCAAACCAGTAGAAGGAAGGAAATAATAAAGATTAGAGCCCAAGTAAATGAAATAGAAACTTGAAAAAGAAATAGCTGGTTCTTTGAAAAGATCAACAAAATTAATAAACATTTAGGCAGACTAATCAAAAAGACAAAAAAAAAAAAAGAGGAATCTAAACAAAATCATAAATGAAGGAGAAATAACTGACACTACAGAAATACAAAAGATTATAAGAGAATATTATGAAAAATTATATGCTAACAAACTGGACAACCTAGAAGAAATTGAGGAATTTCTAGAAACATGTAAACTACCAAAATTGAACTGGAAAAAATAGAAAATTTGAATAGCCTGGTTACTAGCAATGAAATTGAATCAGTAATCAAAAAACTCCCAATAAATGAAATTCCAGGACCAGATGGCTTCACAGGTGAATTCTACCAAACATTTATTAAAGAGTTAATGCCTAGTCTCAAACTATTGCAAAAAACAGAGGAGGAAGGAAAACTTCTTCTTTCATTCTATGAGGCCAGCATTACCCTGAGACCAAAACCAGATAAAGACACCAGTAAAAAAGAGAAATACAGGGGCATCTGGGTGGCTCAGTCGGTTAAGCGTCCAACTTCAGCTCAGGTCATGATCTCCCAGTTTGTGAGTTCAAGCCCTGCATCAGGCTCTGTGCTGACAGCTCAGAGCCTGGAGCCTGCTTCAGATTCTGTGTCTCCCTCTCTCTGCCCCTCCCCTGTTCATGCTCTGTGTCTCTCTCTTTCAAAAATAAATAAACATTTAATTAAAAAAAAAAAAGAAATACAGGCCAATATCTCTGTTGAACATAGATGCAAAATTCTTCAATAAAATACTACCAAACCGCATCCAACAATACATTAAAAAAAAATCATTCACCGTGATCACGTGGGATTTATTCCTGAGATGCAAGGGTTGTTCAGTATTCACAAATTAATCAGTGTCATACATCACATCAACAAGAGAAAGGATAAATACCATATGATCATTTCATGCATTTCAGTAGATGCAGAAAAAGCACTTGACAAAGTATATCCATTTATGATAAAAACCCTCAACAAAGTAGATTTAGAGAGAACAGTCCTCAAGATAGTAAAGGCCATCTATGAAAAACCCATACCTAACATCATACTTAATGGGAAAAACTGGGAAACCCTAAGACCAGGAACAAGACAAGGACGTCCACTCTCACAATGTTTTGTTTTAAATGTTTATCCATTTTGAGAGGTGTGCGGGTACATGGGGAAGAGGCAGAGAGAGAATCCCAAGCAGTCTCCATGCTGTCAGTGCACAGCCTGACGTGGGACTAGGTCTCATGAACCATGAGATCATGACCTGAGCTGAAATCCAGAGTCAGAAGCTTAACCTGCTGAGTCATCAGGCGCCCCCACTCTTACCACTTTTTTCAACATAGTACTGGAAGGCCTAGTCATAGTAATCAGACAACAAAAAGAAGTAAAAGGCATCTAAATCAGTAAGGAAGCAGTGAAACTTTCACTATTTGCAGATGACATAATATATATTTAAAACCCAAAAGATTCTACCAAAAAACTACGAGAAGTGATAAATGAATTCACTAAGTTCACAGGATACAAAATCAATATACAGAAATCCATTAAACAGCAGAACAAGGGGTGCCTGGGTGGCTCAGTCTTAGTTAAGAGTCCGACTTTGGCTCACGTCATGAACTCATGGTTTGTGGGTTCAAGCCCTGCATCAGGCTCTCTGCTGTCAGCACAGAGCCTGCTTCAGATCCTCTGTCTTCTCCTCTCTCTATCCCTCCCCCACTCAAAAATAAATTAACAATTAAAAAAAAACACACAGAAAGAAAAGTTAAAACAATCCTGGGGAGGGGGTACCTGGGTGGCTCAGTCAGCTAAGCGTCTGACTCTTGATTTTGGCTCAGGTCATGATCTCACAGTTCATGGGTTTGGGCCCCTGCCTCAGGCTCCATGTTGACAGTGCAGAACCTCCTTAGGATTCTCTCTCTCTGCCCTCTCCTGCTCACATGCTCACTCTCTCAAAATAAATAAATAATAGAAAATAATCCCATTTACAATTGTACCAAAAAGAATAAAATACTTAGGAATAAACTTAACCAAGGAGGTGACAGATCTATACTCGGAAAACTTTAAAATAAATGAAAGATTAAAGAAATTGAAATTGATGAAATTGAAAAAAGAAAGAAATTTAAGACAACACAAATGTAAAGATATTCCATGCTCATGGGTTGGAAGAACAAATACTGTTAAAATGTCCATACTTCCCAAAGCAATCTACAGATTTAATGAAATCTCTGTCAAAATACCAACATCATTTTTCACAGAACTAGAGCAGTAACCCTAAAATTCATATGGAACCACAAAAGACCCCCATTAGCCATCTTGAGAAAGAAGAACAAAGCTGGAGGTATAACAATTCCAGATTTCAAGGTATACTAAAAAGCTATAGTAATCAATATAGTGTGGTACTGGCACAAAAACAGATTGGTAGAACAGAATAGAGTGCTCAGGCATAAACCCACGATTATATGGTCAATTAGTCTTTCACAAAGGAGGCAAGGGTATGCAATGGGAAGAAGTCTCTTCAACAAATGGTGTTTGGAAAATCAAACAGCTACATACAAAAGAATGAAACTGGATCACTGTCTTATACCATATATAAAAATTTAAAAGTCAGTTAAGAATCTAAATGTGAGATCTGAAACCATAAAAATTCTAAAAGAAAACACAGACAGTAATTACTCTGATCAGCCATAGCAACACTTTTCTAGATATGTCTCTTGAGGCAGGGGGAACAAAAACAAAAATAAACTATTGGGATTACTTCAAAATAAAAAGCTTTGCACAGCAAAAGAAACATTCAGCAAAACTAAAAGACAGCTTATTGAATGGGAGAAGATATTTGCAAATGACATATCTGATAAAGGGGTAGAATCCAAAATATATATTTAAAAAAAAGCTATATAAATCAACAAAAACCCCTAATCAATTAAAAAATGGGCAGAAGACATGAACATTTTTTTCAAGGAAGACCCACAGATGGCCAACAAACATAAAGAGAGGCTCCATATCACTCGTCATCAGGGAAATGCAAGTCAAAACCACAATGAGAATTACCTCACACCTGTCAGAATGGCTAAAATCAAAAACACAAGAAACAATATGTATTGGTGACGATGTAGAGAAAAAGGAACCCTGGTGCACAATTGGTAGAAATGCAAACTGGTGCAGCCACTCTGGGAAACTGTGTGGGTTCCTCAAAAAATTATAAATAGAACTACCCTATGATCCAGCAATTGTACAACCAGTATTTACCCAAAGAATACCAAAACACTAATTCAAAGGGATACGTACATCCCTATGTTTGTAGCAGCATTATTTACAATAGCCAAGATATTACCATATTATCTAGTAATTGCACTATTGATATTTACCCAAAGACTATGAGAACACGAATTTAAAAAGATATAGGTACCCCTATGTTTACTGCAGCATTATTAATAATATCTAAATTATAGAAACAGCCCAAGTGTCCATTTATAGATGAGTGGATAAAGAAGTAGTATGTGTATATATACACACACACACACACACACACACACACACACACACATACATACACACACACACACACAATGGAATATTACCTAGTCATAAGAAAGAATGAAATATTGCCATTTACAACAACATGAATGGATCTAGAGAGTATAATGCTAAATGAAATTAGAGGAAGACAAATACTGTATGATTTCACTAATGTGAAATTTAAGAAAGAAAGCAAAGAAAGCAAGAAGACAAACCAAGAAATAGGCTCTTAACTATAGAGAACAAACTGATGGTTACCAGAGGGGCAGTTGGGTGGGGTTGTATATAAAATAGGTGAAGGGGATTAAGAGTACACTTAACATGATAAGCACTGAATAATGTATAGAATTGTTTAATCAGTATATTGTACACCTGAAAACAATATAACGTATGTTAACTATACTGGAATTAAAATTTTTTAAATGGAACTTAAAAATATGCTTAGTTGAATATTGTCATCTTGTAAATCTGATTTGTTTATTTTAAGTAGTTGCAAGCAAGCATTTAATTGTGCCTTTTAATGTGTATAACTGTTGGTCATTATCTCTATTTTTGGCATAAAGGATATAAATGTATTATCTATAATTTTTTTTCAGAAAGAGTAGAGAAGTTGTTGTAAATATTGTCTTTTTGTATATAGAGAACATTAAGTTTGATCAGAGTAACAACCATCACCTGTATGTGTCCCAGTTAGTATTTTTTTGGTGATGGGAGCAAGAGACAGGAAGAAGAGAGCAACAAAGATAATTCTAACTTACTCACTTGGAACTTTGCAAAAAGCATGGTCTCATGGTTCGGTTTTCTTGTCTCTAGCTCTGCCTTTTTCAGACTGTGTGCTTCTCTAAGATAGGAATCCAGAGGAGGATTGATCATTTCTTGGAGCACTAAAAACCATGGCTCAGGTAAATTGGTGTTTTTTCATGCTCTGTTTAAGTAGTCACTTTTTTTACAGAGTATGTGCATATTTGCATTCCTTATTTCTGAAATGTCCTTCCTAACTGACCCCACTCAGCAATGTGCTCCCCAGCATTCCAGTCTTATAAGTGATGCGGATCTTTCCTAAGTTTGTCTTTCTAATCAACCTATATTCACATAATTATTCAAAAATACTTGGAGCATCTTTGACTAGAAGCACTGATTTAACGAAAGCAGATTCCCTGATTTTATAAGATAGAGAAGGTTGTTAAGTGTACCACACATGAGAAAACTTTGAACTTCTCTTTATACCTAAGTTTCCTGGTTAGACAAGATCATTAGTTTTGACTAGCCTCAGAGCTCATGCTTTGTGAGCTTTTAAGATCCATTAGAACATGATTAGAGCCTGAAAGAGATCAGGGATTTTCCCTGGTAATCCATAATTGACATAAAGCAATAATATGGATAACTTTGAGAGTCAGAGTTATGTGTTAATCTTGTACATGTAAGTTTAGATGATCTTTTCTACCTTTCTGTTGCTTAGAACAAGGAAAAATGTACATTTTATAAGTGATAAATAGTAACAAGAAAGATCATCATTCACACGCAAAAGTTGTTGAGAATTGTAGACTCCCAAAAGTAAGAAATGCTTATGAGATTATTATATAAGCTAAATGTGTAAATAATGCACACTTCGTAAGTCAGACATTCATTATATGGAGCTATTTTGCAGCCTATTAAAATATATACTAAATTATTGGTAAGAAGGAAAATGCTTATGAGATAATATCCTAATACAATGATGGATTGAGGTTTCAATAAATTCCTTAATTTTACACAAAATTTATAAGAAGCAGATTTTATGAGATTTTACAAAAAAACTTCCCCAGTTATTTTTCTTATTTCTTAAAGAATAAGGAAGAGAAACTTGAATTTATTGAGAACGTATGATATACAAGATACAAGTGTAATTAAAGAAGAGTGAATGGTAGAGTATTGTACAGGTTGCCTTTGTGTGCTATTTCTTTTAGTTGCGACTTTACATCTTTAATTTCCAAACTTATCTGCATAATGAGATGTTCTATATGCAGGAATTACCTATAGCAACAGGAATATGTTGGTACTTCAGAAGAATTGATTTCTTTAGTGTCTCATTTATGTCAGTGGCTTTCTGCTGTTTTTTTACCTCCTTTGTGGAGAGTACCCTGTCATTTCCCCTCTGTTGAAAAAATATTTTCTTTATTTCCACAACTGGTATTATATTTGTTGTTTCAGAGATCAGTGATGTTCAGGGATGTTGCCATTGACTTCTCTCAGGAAGAGTGGGAATGCCTGGACTCTGCTCAAAGGGATTTGTATAGAGATGTGATGTTGGAGAACTATAGTAACTTGGTGTCACTAGTAGGTAAGGAAATGTACCCCTAGTATTTCAGGATCTACCTTTGGAATGGCTGCTTTCTTCGATTGTTTTTAAGTAACTGAATTGCCTCTTATTATTCTCAAAGGAATGAGAATATTTCAATTACTGGAAATAGTAATATTTCATAGGGCATATTTGCTTTCTCCATTTTCCAGTGTAATTATCGCTCTTCTTTCTCTCTTATTTGATAAGCAAGGGGCTAGATTTGAATTCTGGGACACTTACAATATTGTCAGGAAAAACAGGCTATGCATTGTTACAATTTAGATATGCTAAAGGAGTTAAAAATATTTTGAAAATTAGATCCAGAAATATATTGTTTTTTGGACAATAGAAGAGCTTATATTATTTACATAGTAATAGGGTAGATTAGGTCAGGTAAACAATCCATTACAACAAATTCTTTCGCTCCTATTTGTGTTTTGTAGTTGAATATTACATTTTAAGAACTTTGTATTGTTCATTGAATGAATGTGCTAGAACCACCTTCTATTGGAAAATAGCTCAGGAAGAACGTGTGATTGTCTAAGAAAGTTTGTTGGATTTTTCCTATAACAAAATAAGAGACATCCTATATCAGTTAAAACTTTTAACAAGTGATTTTCCAACCTAAATGATCACTTTATTCTTTAGACTCTTGAAGTCCCTGTCTTTTACCCATTCACTCCTCTTTTCTCTGAAGGCTTTATGAAGTTACTGGTTGGTACACTGCCTTTGAGACCCAAGTCATGTGGAAAAAAGACTTCTGACTTGAGAAGAAAAGCAAGGGCTTTTCAGCACAATCTCTCTAAGGAATCCCACCTAATCCCTACTCTTCTCCCTTTTGGTCTCTTATGATAGTCCTTCCCACTCTCAAAGGAGGAGCTCTTCCTTTTCTCCAGTGGTATGTAAACTTGGGAGTCAATTCCTTTCTAGATTTTTTTTTTGTATTTAGATTTATATTATTGTCTCCCTTTAAAATGTATTCATTCATTCAAAATATATTTATTAAGAGCCTATTCTTTACCAAGGACTGTAGTAGGTATTGGAGAAATGATGATCTAGATAAAGTTTGTGTTCTGCTACATTCTCTGGGAGAAATAAAAATATGTGTGTTTGTGTGTATATATTTACATATATACATTTATTTAATAAATATAATAGTTTGCAGGCAACAATAAGGAATTTGAAAGTAAAGGAGAGTAGGCAAATTAACTGGGGAGTATGGGTGGGCTATTTTAGATAGGTAGATTTTTAAAAAACATCTCTAAGGAGGTAATATTTGAACAAAGACTTGACTGAAGTAAGGGCAGGAGTCAGGCCAGTCTATGCAGGAACAGTATTGCAGACAGATGGAGTAGTAAACGTAGAGAGTTTAGGGTGGGTGTTAACTTAGTAGGAGGAACAGAAAAGCATAATTAAAGAAGAGTGAATGATAGAGTAATTAAGAAATAAATATAATTTGGCAACTCCAGAAAAGGAGTTCAAATTTTATGCTTTGAGGTGGTGCCCTCTGACTTCTAGTGTAAGAAAATGCACATCCTCTCTGAAGGAAAGTAAGAGGGTTTTAGAATTCTCACAAATTAAGATCAACAAAAGATGAGATCACAAAGATCATCCAACCCACAAGGAAACAGGTCATAGGTGAGTGATAGATAATCTAAAGAAACAACAGATTACATGGCAAATGATTTCACATATTGGTATTTTTAGATATAAATATAAAATGTTGGTGAAATGTTTAAAGAAATAAGCTAAATCACAAAAATAACAAGCAATAAGAGATTTTCATAGAGGGTCAGATTTGAAAGAGAACTAAGAACATTTCTAAAGGTTGTTCTGTTTAGATATTTTTAAAAATAATCATCAATAGATTGATAAGTTTGAATGAAAATTGTTTTCTTTATAAAAAGACATAAAGAAAATAAAAGGCCTTGAATTGGGTGAATATATTTGCAATTCATATTGACAACAATGAAATTAATACCTAGAATATAAAAAGCTTTTATAGATTAAGGAAAAGGAAATATTTTGTTTTTAAAAAGTGGGTAAAAGACATTCATAGGCAGTTCAAGGAAAAGGAAATAACAAATCAAGGAGGTAAAAGACCTATACTCTGAAAACTATGAAACATTGATGAAAGAAATTCAAGATAATACAATTGGAAAGATATACACTGCTCATGGATTGGAAGAATTAGTAATTGTTAAAATGTCCATACTACCCAAAGCGAACCACAGATTCAGTGCAATACCTAACAAGATGCCAATAGTATTTTTCATAAAACTAAAGCTAAAATAATTAATCTACAACAAAGGAGGCAACAATAGCCAGTTGGGGGAAAGAGAGTCTTTTGAATAAATGGTTTTCTTTGTTCTGGAAAAACTGGAGAGCTACATGCAAAGGAATGAAACTACACTACTTTCTTACACCATACACAAAAATAAACTCAAAATGGGTTTAAGACCTAAATTTGAGACCTGAAATCATTAAACTAAAAGAATACATAAGCACTAATCTTTTAATAAACTCTTGGGACTACATGAAAATAAAAAGCTTTTGTACACCAAAGGAAACCCATGAATAAAATGAAAAGACAACCTACTGAATGGGAGAAGATATTTACAAATGATATGTCTGATAAGGGGTTAATATCACTATTTTGTTTTAAAAAAAAAGGGAAAGGAAATACAAATAGCCAACAGACATGAAGTGCTATTGACTGGATAAATAAACAAAATTTTACAAGGGATTACTATTTAGCAATACAACAGCCAAAACGTGGAAACGACTCAGATGTCTAGCAGCTGATGAATGGATGAATAAAATTTGTTATATCCTTAAATGGAGTATTATTTAGCAATAAAAAGGAGTTCTGATACATACTACAACATGGATGAGCCTTGAAAACATGCTAAGTGAAAGAAGCCAGATGCAAAGACTGTATATTACATTATTTCATTTATATGAAATGTCTACAATAGACAACTATAGGGACAGAAAGTAGATTAGTGGTTGCCAAGTGCTGGGGGTGGGAGATGAAGGTGAATTGGAGAATGGAAATAGAGAAATTGGAAATGACTGCTAATAGACACAGGTTTCTTTTTGAGGTGATAAGAATACAATCTCTAGATTGTGGTCATTGTTGCACAATTCTGTGAATACTAAAAATCATTGAATTGGAAAAAAAATCATTGAATTATATACTTTAAATGAATAAACTGTAGGTATGTGAATTATATTTGAACACTTTGGGGAAAAATATGGAAATAATTTCTAAATTTGTATGCATAGCCGGAGTTCGTTTAAAAATTCCAGATCCCTGGCCACACCTCAGACCAATTAAATCACAATCTCTTAGCATGGGATACAAATATTATGTTTTGAAGCTACTTAGGTTGTTCAAATGTTCAGACATGCTTGGTAACCACTACAATATATTACCTAAGAATAAATTTATGTATTTATTTTATTATTTTATTTTAGATATATTTTTAGACAGAGAAGACATGTGAGTGGGAGACAGGGGAAGAAGGAGGGAGGGAGAAACAGAGAGAGAAAGAGAATCTTAAGCAGGTTCCACTCTCAGCATGGAGCCCGAGGCAGGGCTCAATCTCATGACCCTGGAATCATGTCCTGAGCCGAAATCAAAGAGTCAGCTGCTCAACCAACTGAGCCACCCAGGCGCCCCAAAATTTATTTTTGTTTTAAATTTTTGTTTATTTTGGGGCGCCTGGGTGGCTCAGTCAGGTTAAGCGTTGCGTCTGACTTTGGCTCAGGTCATGACCTCGTGGTTTGTGGGTTTGAGCCCTGTGTTGGGCTCTGTGCTGACAGTTCTGAGCCTGGAGTGTGCTTCTGATTCTGTCTCCTTCTTTCTCTGCCCCTCCCCCACTCACGCTGTGTGTGTGTGTCTCTCTCTCTCAAAAATAAGTGTTTTGGGGCCCCTGGGTGGCTTAGTCGGTTAAGCGTCCGACTTCAGCTCAGGTCACGATCTCGCGGTCCGTGAGTTCGAGCCCCGCGTCGGGCTCTGGGCTGATGGCTCAGAGCCTGGAGCCTGCTTCCGATTCTGTGTCTCCCTCTCTCTCTGCCCCTCCCCCGTTCATGCTCTGTCTCTCTCTGTCTCAAAAATAAATAAACGTTAAAAAAAAAAGTGTTTTATAATTAATGTTTGTTTATTTTTGAGAGAGAGCAGGGAAAGGGCAGAGAGAGAGAGGGAGACAGAATCCCAAGCAGGCTCTGCACTCTCAGTGCAGAACCTGACGGGGGGCTTGAACTCAGGAACCATGAGATCATGACCTGAGCCAAAATCAACAGTTGGTCAATTAACCAACTGAGCCACCCAGATGCCCCTATTTTTTTATTTGACGGTTCACTCCATTTAGTTGCTATTGCCAGTATGCTTGGATTTATTTCTTCCCTATTTTATGTTTTTTGTCTACTCTTAATCTTCTGTGCTTCCTTCTTTTATTTCTTTCCTAATAATCAGGATGGATACGTCTCTTTTTTTTTTATTTATGTTTATTTATTTTTAAGAGAGAGAGCACACACACGAGCCGAGGTAGGCTAGAGAGAGATGGGGGGAGAGGATCTGAAGTGGGCTCTGCACTGACAGCAGAGAGCTTGATGTGGGGCTTGAACTCACGAACCGTGAGATCATGACCTGAGCTGAAGTTAGATGCTTAACTGACTGAGCCACCCAGGCATCCCTGTTTTGTTTTGTTTTTTTTAAACTCCATTTTCCCCCTTGTTTAATTTGGAAGATGTATACTATTTTTTATCCTTAGTGGTTATCTTTAATTTTTTGTCACATGTACTTTATTTCTTTTAATGCAAATATAGTTTTGCACTTTTTATTAATTGTAATGATGTTTGAAAAATATACACATTTAATGAAAATTAAGTATTTTATTAATTATTAAATGTTTTAATATTAAGGCACTCATTCAATCCACATACAGTGTTTGCACACTGCTTTGCAGAAGTCTTTTCTTTTTTTAAAGTTTTTATTTAAATTCCAATTCCCATACAGTACAACACTAGTTTCAGCTGTAGAATTTAGTGATTTATCACCTATGTACAACACTGTGCTCATCACAAGTGCCCTCCTTAATACCCATCACCTATTTAACACATTACTCCACCTACCTCCCCTCCAGCAACTATCAATTCTGTATAATTAAAGAGTCTGTTTCTTGGTTTGCCTCTCTTTTTCTTTTTTTCTCCCTATGTTCTTTTATTTTGTCTCTCAAATGCCACATATTTGGGGTGCCTGAGTGGCTGTCGGTTAAGTGTCCAACTTGGGCTCAGGTCATGATCTCGCAGTTTGTGAGTTCAAGCCCCGCCTTGGGCTCTGTGCTGACAGCTGAGCCTAGAGCCTGGTTCAGGTTCTGTGTCTCCCTCTCTCTCTACCCCTCCCCTGCTGGCACTCACTCTGTCTGTCTCTCTCAAAAATAAATCAACATTTAAAAAAAATTTTTTTTAATGCACATATGAATGAAATCATATAGCAGTTGTCTTTCTCTGACTGACTTCGCTTAGCATAATACATTCTAGTTCCATCCATGTTGTTGCAAATGGCAAGATTTCATTTTTTTTTATGGCTGAGTAATAGTGCATTGTGTATATATATATATATATATATATATATATATATATATATATATACCTTTATCCATTCGTCAGTCGATGGACATTTGGGTTGTTTCTGTAATTTGGCTGTTGTTGCTATTTGGCTATGCTGCTATAAGCATTGGGGTACATGTATCCCTTTGAATCAGTACTTTTGTATCATATGGGTAAATATCTAGTAGTACGATTGCTGGCTCATAGGATAGTTCTACTTTTAACGTTTTGAGGAACCTCCATATTGGTTTCCAGAGTGGCTGTACTAGTTTGCATTCCCACCAACAATGTAAGAGGATTCCCCTTTCTCTGCATCCTGACCAACATCTGTTGTTGGGAAAACTGGACAGCAACATGCAAAAGAATGAAACTGGACCACTCTCTTACACAATACACAAAAATAAATTCAATGGATTGAAGACCTAATTGTGAGACAGGAAACTATCAAAATCCTAAGGAGAACACAGGCAGTAACGTCTTTGACATTGGTCGTAGCAACTTCTCACTAGATAGGTCTCCTGAGGCTAGGGAAACGAGCAAAAATAAACTATTGGTACTACATAAAAATAAAAATCCATACAGTGAAGGAAACAACAAACCGAAAAGGCAACATACAGAACAGGAGAAGATATTTGTAAATCACATATCTAATAAGGGGCTAGTATACAAAAGAACTTACCAAACTCAACACCCAAAAAACAAATAATCCAGTTAAGAAATGGGCAGAAGACATGAATAGACATATTTCCAAAGAAGACAGAGATGACTAACAGTTATGAAAAGGTGCTCAACATCACTGAACTACAAATCAAAACTGCAGTGAGGTATCACTTCACACCAAACTGACTACAATTAATAACACAAGAAGCAGCAAAAGTCCTGAGTAAACTATATGCCCCACCCTCACACCTGGGATTTCAAGGCAACCAGCTGAGAAACAGAAAGGATTGGGTCTACCTTGAAATAAGTTGGAAGCTGTTGTGACAGTGAGTTGAGCTTCTATAGAGAGATGAAACACTGACCTCTGTGTCAAATGTATATTTCACTGTCAAAAGTCAGGAGCATACCAGCAGTATATGACTATACTCTTTTTCTGTACCTTCACCAACACTACATACCTGTGATTGCTGGTGAGTTTAAATATTTTGGGAGTATTTCTGCCTGTTTTGGTCCTTTAATCATTATCATTATTGTTTGTGTCACTTAAATATTTAACAATGGTTAAAGTTAATGTTTCCTTTGTCCCCAGAACAATATAAAAGATATATGAAGGATCTGAAAGTGCCTTTAACTATGGTTCATCTTTCCCATCTATTATGTTACTGTCTGATATTTTAATTGTTTTCTTTTAAACCCTCCAAATGGGCATTATTTTTGTTTTATAATGACAGTGTTTGCTTGTAGATTTATTCATATGATTATCCTTTTATTTGCACTCTATTCCTCTTCATTATACCTTCCATTGAGATGATTTTATTTGTCATGAAATACATTAAGCAAGGCTTATTGTTAGTAAATGTTCTGTTTTTATTTTTGTTCTTTTAGTAAAGTAACCTTGCTTCACTTTCATTTCTGCCTGATGATTTCACTTGGTATAGAATTCTATACTGACAATTATTCTTTTCTCAGCACTCTGAAGATATTATTCCACTGTCTTCTGGCTTCTATTGTTGCTCTTGAGAAGTCTGCCTTCTGTCTCATTATTATTCCTTTTGTAAGTAATTGGTATTTTCTCTCTGGCTGCCTTTAAGATTTTTTTCTTAAGATTTTAATATAATTGATTATATCGTTTTATTTCTAGAAATTTGATATTCTCTTCCTCTCCTAGATCTTATTTTTTTTTTTACTTCTATTTAGTTCCTTTATCATGGTTTTGAATTCATATTTTAATTTTCATATATTTCAAGCATTTATAAATGCTCTATATATAAAAAATTCAGTTTGTAGAGAACAGGCCTAATTCTGCAACTTCTTACATTCATGTGGGCTCTTGTGTAATGATGAAGTATGATTTTTTTTCCCTCCTTTTCATTGAGAGTCTAGGACAAGACTGCAGTGTTTCTTGTCATTTCCTTTGAGATCACATGGACTTTTTTTTCCTTTACCTGAACTGTAGGCCTTGGATAATTCTGATTTTGTGAAGAGGTTCAGTATTAATCCCTGAAATTTTGTGGGCCCATGGCCTTGTGTCTTGGGTTATATCAGACCATTAAGATAGATACAAACTGTTTGGCAATTGAAATCAACAAATATCCTGAGGGTAGTTGTGACTTAGAGCATGTTTACCTCTAGTTTGTGGTTCTTACTTCATTGTACCTCCTTTGGATCTTCTTTACTTTTTTAAAAAAAGTATGGCATGCTTTTAAAAGAATATAGGTCATATTTTATACAGGATTTCAAGAAATCTGATGCATCATTCACATATTTACAATTGTGAATCCTTTTGTCTTTGAACCTTCTATATCTACATTTGATGTCCTTAGGTAAATTTCATAGTTTTTTCTTAAATGGTCTTTTGCATTTCTTCTAAAGCAATTTTCTCAGTACTTTATAAATGTTGATATTATGTATAGGACTGTTTTATTGTATGATATTTTCTGAATGGCTAATACATATACACACACACACACACACACACACACACACACACACATAATACACATCTATATATGGTTAGCAAAATGTTGATATCTGTAAGTTGATAATAATCTTATAGAAACATCTAATAATTGTCCAGGGGATAATAGTGGATTTCTAGGTAGATACTTTTGCATTTTATATATAATGTATTATTTATTTCTTTTCTATTTGTGCCAGTTTTTTAAAACTGTAATCAGTAGGAGCTGAGTATTTGAATATTTCACAATTTGAAAAACAATTCTTGTCTTTTTCCAAACTTTATTGGAAGTATTTCTAATGTTTACTGAAAATGTTTCTTTAGATTTCTGATACTCTTAATTAGGTTAAAGAAGAGCCATTCTGGCTTTAGAGAATTTTTTTACATTTTTAAAAAATGTTTATTTTTGAGAGAGAGATAAAGAGCACAAGCATGGGAGGGGCAGAGTGAGAGGGAGACACAGAATCTGAAACACGTTCCAGGCTCTGAGCTGTCAGCACAGAACCCAATGCGGGGCTCAAACTCACAAACCATGAGATCATGACCTGAGCCAAAGTTGGACGCTTAACCAACTGAGCCACCCAGGCACCCCTAGAGAATTTTTAATACAAGGTCTCAAGTAGATTTTCTGATGTTGAATCACTCCTCCATTTGTGGGATAAATTGTATTTAATCATGATGTTTCAGTCCTTAATACAGCTATAGTCTACATTGCTAATGTTTATTTAAAAATTTGACCTATGTTGGTTCATAAGATTGACTTTGTTTTCCTGAGCTCTCATTGTCCAGGTTTGTTTCTTACTTAACTATGTGAAATGACTTGGGTGGATTTCCATGTTTTTGTATGTTCAACAACAATTACATAGGAATTTAATTGTGTATTCTTTAATGGTTTGGATAACCTTACCAGTCATACCATCAATCATCAGTGTCTGTGGCCTTTTAGGAGCATGGACATTAAACTCAAATTTAAAATTCTTATGTAGTTATTGACGTATTCTCAGATTTTCTTTATTCATGGATCACTTTTATTATTTTCATCCATTTCAACTAGTTTTTCTAATTTACTGTTCAGTTATGTATAGGTTTTCTCATAAGCACTTGTCTTAGATTTATGTTCTTCTATTCTTTATCCTTTCCAATGTTTTGGATTTGTGCCCAATCTGATTTTTTTCCCCAGCGTGTCATATTTTTGTACCATTTATTTGCTTTGGAAAAAATGAATGGACTTCTGGCCGTTTCTATTCCTTCTAAATTCTGGTTTACTCACTTTCTCATTTAGCTAGCTAATTCTTTTGTTTGTTTTGTTTTTTCCTCCCTCTTCTTCTTGAGTTGACATCTTAATTCTCTTGTTTTTAATTATTTCTTGTTTTCTAATAAGTACATTTAAAGCTGTGAGTTTTCTGAGGATTCATTAGCTGAGTCTTGGGATTTCACATCAAGTTCCTCTTGGTATTTTGCTCTAAATTTTAAGTTTAATTTTTATTTCCTTTTATGTCAAACATTATATAGAAGTATCTTAATTACTTAATTCTAGGATTCTATATTTGTTTTCTATGTTTTTGCAATTTCTAGTTTTATTATTAGTTTTATCTATCTATATAGTTAATACCTATCTTATTAATTATGTTCCAGTCTTCTGAGTCTGTACTTTCTTCTTAGTCTGTTTATATAACTGTCCTAAAACAGAAAAGGAAAAAACTATTTCCTTTTACTCACACAGTACTTCTGACACCAGATGTGTGGATTTTCCCATACGAGGCAGTTCTCCAGTGCCTGGTAGACACCAGTAGGGTGTCTTAAAATTTAACTTAATTCTGATACTAACTGCCCAGAGTTAGCACAGACCCACTGTTTAAGGGCTCAATCCCACAGCCTACTACCCCAGAGGCCAATTGTAACTCCCAAGTTGTCCCCGTACTTATGACTGACTGGCTGTAAATCAGAGGTTCCCACAGTACCCTTCTCAGGTTTAATAATTTGCTAGAAGAGCTCAGAGAACTTAGAGCAACATTTACATTTACCAGTTTATTATAAAACATACAACTCAGGGACAGCCCAATGGAAGAGATGCACAGGGAAAGTGTTTTTGTGCTGGTCTCAGCCTATCAGCAACCACCAGTGCTGTGGCTGGACCAGCTTTTATGGTTCTTACTATGATTGCAAGATGCCCTTTAGTAATAACCATTGGGAGACTTTGAAAAAGTAAAGATTTATGACTTAGAGGACCTAGAAATGATACAACATACCCTGGGCCCTACAGTGATGGCATGGGTATAGATAGTGTACAGACCTAGGGTTTTGCCTCTGTTGAGGTTGAGAATGAGGGCCTAGGGTTTCTGGGCTCTGTATTGTTGAATTTAAAATGAAAGCGGGAACTTAAGAGGGCAGCAAGAAAAAATTTAGTAAGTGGTCCAAATGATTAGTTACTGAAATCAACAAAGGAATCTCAGATGGGGGAGGCAGCCTGGCTCCTTTATTTAGTGTGGCTTGTAATATAGTCATCTTTGATGGATGCCTCTTTGAAGCGGATGCCTCAGCAATCAAAGCTTAAGTCAGGCATGTGCCTTACAAACAAAAACAAAAACCTATCAGGACTTATACTCTAGCAAGGTATGGAGAAGGGCTATGGAGCTTCCATGCTGTCTCTCAGCATACCCTCCCAGCACTGTGTTCACTAACCCAGAAACTCTCTGAACCCCTTCAGTCAGGGTTTTTGCTGGAGGCTTCATTAGGTGGGCATGATTGATAAAATCATTGGACATGAATAATTTATTCGACGTCCAGCATCTTTGCCCTCTCCAGAGGTGGGGCTAAAAGTTCCAACCCGCTGAGGGGCACTTGGGTGACTCAGTTGGTTAAATGTTCAACTTCAGCTCAGGTCATGATCTCACCGTTCCTGAGTTTGGGCCCCGCGTCAGGCACTGTGCTGACAGCCCTGAGCCTGGAGCCTGCTTCAGATTCTGTGTCTCCCTCTCTGCCCCTCCCCTGCTCGCGCACTCGTGCTCGTGCTCTCTCTCTCTCTCTCACTCTCTCTGTCTCTCTCTCAAAAATGAATAAACATTTAAAAAAAAGTTCCAACCCACTGATCACATGGTTGACTCCCCTGGCAACCAGCCCACCCTCCTTAGGGGCTTTCCAAAAGTCACTTCCTTAGCATAAATTTAAGTGTGGTTGAAAGGGACTTGTTTCCAAGAGTTTTAGGAGTTCTGTACCAGAAATCAGGAACAAAAACTAAATATATATTTCTTATTGTATCACAATATCACAGGTTCTCTACTATGACTTTGGATTTATTAGTTCCTTTTTTTATGTCTATCAATTTTTGTTTATTTACTTCAGAGCTAAGTTTTCAGTTGCATAGTCATGACTTGTAATTTCTCTTATCTGACTCTAAGATGATTGCCCTGAGCTGAATTCATAAATTCACTGAGGTAATGGGAGTAATCAGTGGAGAACTTACACAAGCTTCTGCTGCTTCATCAGTCTGGCTCCCAGCTTTGTACTCACTGGGCCTCTTCCTATTATGATAGATAAACTTTATGTGCCTTTATCTAAGGCTAGTATCTCCACTTTTGTACTAAACTCATTTAGTACTCGTTAGTACTCGTTTTGTACTCCACTCGTTTTTCATCTGTTTAGTAACATTCTTGGAGCAATGTTCTGTTAGTCTTGTGCAACATCAATTTGTCAGTGTCTGGTAAAGTCATTTGCATCTGTACACCTGTAATTTCTCCCATCTTAAATTGATAAACAAATCTCCTGATGAACAAGCAAATAGGGATATGGCCCTATTTCTCTGCTACTTTTTACAACAAAACTCAAAAGAGTTTTCCATGCTTCATATCTCCAGGTCATCTTTTAAATCTGCTTCAATCAAAACTTATTCCCATTATGGGTTGCCTGGGTGACTCAGTTAAGCATCCAACTTCAGCTCGGGTCATAATCTCATGGCTCATGAGTTCGAGCCCCATGTCAGGTTCTGTGCTGACAGCTCAGAGCAGCTCGGATCCTGCTTCGAATTCTGTATCTCCCGCTCTCTGCCCCTCCCCCACTCACACTCTGTCTCTCCCCTAGAATAAATAAACATTAAAAACAAAAAAAAGAACTTATCCCCATTATTCCACCAAAACTATCTTGTGAAGATCAGAAGTAACCTCCATATTGTTAAAGCCTTTGTTAAATTAGAAGTCACCTCTCTCAACATTTGACAGAATTGATTATTTCTCCTCAAAACACTTTCTTCTCTTGGCTTCTGGGATTCCACATTCTCCTAATTTTTTTTTCTTCCTTTTTAGTCTCCCTTTGCTGGTTCCTTCTCATCTACCTGACCTCTAACTGTTCAAGTGTCCCAGGTCTCAATCCTCAAACTTCCTTTTTCTTTTCTTCCCTTCCTTTCCTGTACCTTTTGTATCCAAAACTCTCCCTGGGTGATCTTATCAAATCCCATAGCTTTAAAAGTCATCTACTTATTGATAATTCTCAAATTCACATAACTCATCTAAATATCTCCTCAGAACTCCATACTTTTACATATACCGGCCTACTTAACATCTTTATAATATCTAATAGTTCAAAACCAAACTCTTGATATTCTCTCTCAAACCTGCTCCTACTACAATGAGAAGTTCTCAGTAAATGGCACTGGTATTGTTCTGGATGCCCAGGCAAAATACTTGGAGTTCTCTTAGACTTCTCTCATGTTACATGCCCAGTTCATCATCAAATCCTCTTCATCACACCTTCAAAATATATCCAGAATCCATCTTATTTTCTCTGCTCCTTCCTCCAGAATCATCTGGTCCAAGCCATGTAGATTATTGCCTTAGCCTCCTAGCTTCTATCCACCCAGCTTCTGTACTTTCCCATTGATTCTCTGATGTTTTAAAACAACCAGAATGATTGGTTTTTAAACAAAAGTCAGATACTATCATGCTGCTTCTCACAACCCTCCAGTGGCTCCTCATCCTCAGAATAAAAGTCAGAATTTTTTACATGGCTAAGACTTAAGATTTCCTTGTCATTTTCTTTGAAGCCAGGGAATATTTTTTCTCTCCCTCTGAACTGCAGACTTTGGATGGTTACAGTTTTGTGAAGAGGTTTATTTCTAATTCCTGACATACTGTAAGTCCAGGGCCTTATCTCAGATATTTTTTTTAGACCATTAAGTTTCATATCTAGGCAGTTGAAGATAGCAGATGTCCCAAGGGTAGCTGTGGCTTCAAAGTATGTTTACCTTTCTAGTTTCTGGTTTTTCATTGTGGACCCTGTGGAACTTCTTTACTTTCTTTTAAGCTTGGCATACTTTTAGAAGGTTGTTTCTCATGTTTTATTCAACATTTACTCCACTGTCACAGTTACAATATACAACAGTGCCATTACACCCTCATGCTGTCCCTTTGTTGTCAACTCTTTCCCCATTTCTAACCTTTGACAACCTGTGACCTATTTTCTATCCCCACAATTTTGCCAATTTAGGGTTCCCAACCCTAAGTATAACTTTATAGTGGGCCCTGTTCTCCAGTTATTGCCCAAGCCTTATGAAATGGTCCAAAACACTGCTTAGTTTCTCCACATCTCAGTTGTCTTGACCTGTAGGACCTCTGCAAGTGGAAAAGTGGCTTGAAATGATAAGCTTATTTCTGTGAATTTGTATGTTTTTTAACTTTTAGCCAACCAACTCTTTATTCCAGTTGTAATTCTCCAAAGCCTTCTTCAGTCAGATGCCTGTAATGTTTTGTGTGATTGCTCTCATCAGGAAGGTTGATTTAAATTACCTAATCTTCTGTTAGCAGAAATGTATATTTAAGATTTATGAACTGGTACTTAAATTGAAACCTGAAGGATGAGAAAAAGTATGCAATATCTCATGCAGACCGGTTCAGAGATGTCTGACAAGCCCTGTTAGTTGTAAGTTGAAATTGGTTCTATGAGTTTTTCAGAGCTAAAAGTAATTAGTATGTTTGGCAAATAATCAGTAAAGCCAAGAAGGCTCATGGAGAAATCATAAATAAATTGGGACCAGACCATGGAGTGCTTTATCAAGTCATGGGAAGCATTTGGATTTTATTCTGTGTTTCATTAGGAAGGTATTTAAAAGTTTAGGCAGAGATAGCAAATCATGATCTGAATCAGAGTCAGATTTTAGAAAGTATTAAACCTAAAGATCTCCATGCTTTTTTTCTGATGAACTAGATTCGGTTTCAGTTAGTCTGGTGCAGTATCTGGGCATCTTTAATTTTACCAAGGTCCCCAGGTGGTTTTGAGCCCTACCAATTTGAGAACCACTAGCTTAAAAAAATTTTCTCTTCCCTTACTTTCTCACTAGATTTTTATTATTCTCTGATCTCTAGTGTTCCTTTTACATGTTAGTATGTAAGGTCATTCTACACTAATATTTTTTGAAACCCTAGGCAGCAACATATTACTGCAGCATGAAATCACTTTAGTGGGTTTTGGCTGTGAGTGTGTATGTGTAGTGTCTGTGTATGTGTGACAGAGAAGAGACTAGAATAGCATAGAAAAAATGAAACAGTGTAGATACTGTTTAATGAAATTATATGTGTCAGGTTATGATGTGAAATGTAAGTAGGTATTATTATAAGTCATGGTTAAATAATATCTGAAAAACACTGATGTAGGCCAGTTATTTCTCATGGGTATTGGTTCCCTATACCAAATCTTCCTCAGCTTACAGCTCCTGTCCCAGTAAACTCATTGTAAATTAAAAATGTCTTAAGTTGAAAATGCCTATAATATACTTATCAAACATCATAGCTTAGTCTATCCTGTCTTAAACATGCTCATAACACTTATGTTAGTCTACAGTTCAAAATTATCTAACATAAAGCCTATTTTATAATAAAGTGTCAAATATGTCATGTAATTTGTTGAATACTGAAACCAAGAAACAGAATTGTTGTATGGGTACAAAATGGTTTTCCATATATCAGTTTACCCTCATAATCACGTGGCTTACCGGGAACTGTAGCTTGCCGCTACAGGATCACAGGAGTACTATATTACTGCATATTGCTAGCCCAAGAAATTATCAAAATTCAAAATTTGAAGTATAATTTCTACTGAATGTATATTGCTTTTGTACTATCATAAGATCCAAAAATTTTAAGTGGAATGAATCATCATTAGTCGGTTATCATCTGTATATCTTTTCCATATATAGTCTTTTCTACTATGGAAACTCTCCTTCTGAAATGACAACAGAAATTGTTGATATTCTCTTATCTTTCAGACTTACCTTCAAGGAATGCAAATAAAGACTTATCTCCAAAAAAGGATACTTATGAAACAGAATTATCCCAATGGGAAATGAGTGCCAGGCTTGAAAACTGTGATCTTGAGGAATCGAGTTCCAGAGATTATTTGGAAGTCAGAGGCACATTGGAAAAGCAACAAGAAAATCAGGAGGAATATTTCAGGCAAGGGATGATCATATATGAAAAAATGTCCATATTCAATCAGCATACTTACTTATCTCAACATCCTAGGTGTCATTCTACTGAGAAACCCTATAAATGTAAGGAATGTGGGAAGGCCTTTAGACGAGCCTCACACCTAACTCAACATCATAGTATTCATACTGGTGAAAAGCCCTATGAATGCAAGCAGTGTGGGAAGGCCTTTAGTCGTGATTCACAGCTTATTCTTCATCAGAGACTTCATACTGGTGAGAAGCCCTATGCATGCAAGGAATGTGGGAAGGCCTTTACTCAGAGCTCACAACTTATTTTACATCATAGAATTCATACTGGTGAAAAACCGTATAAATGTGAAGAATGTGGGAAAGCCTTTATTCGTAGCTCACAACTCACCCGACATCAAAAAGTCCACACTGGTGAGAAACCTTATGAATGTAAAGAATGTGGGAAGGCCTTTACTCAGAACTCACAACTTACTCTGCACCAGAGACTTCATACTGGTGAGAAACTTTATGAATGTAAAGAATGTAGAAAGGTCTTTACTCAGCTCTCACAACTTATTCTGCATAAGAGAATTCACACTGGTGAAAAACCCTACGAATGTAAGGAATGTGGGAAAGCTTTTATTTGTGGCTCACAGCTTTCTCAACATCAGAAAATTCATAATGGGGAAAAGCCATATGAATGTAAGGAATGTGGAAAGGCCTTTATTCGTGGCTCGTTACTTATGCAACATCAGAGGATACATACTGGTGAAAAACCCTATAAATGTGAAGAATGTGGAAAAGCCTTTATCCGTGGCTCACAACTTACTCAACACCAGAGAATTCATACCAATGAGAAGCCCTATGAATGTAAAGAATGTGGAAAGACCTTTAGTCATGGCTCACAACTTACTCAACATCAGAGAATTCATACTGGTGAGAAACCCTATCAGTGTAAGGAATGTGGAAAGGCTTTTAATCGTGGCTCACTCCTTACCCGACATCAGAGGATTCATACTGGTGAAAAACCCTATGAATGTAAAGAATGTGGAAAGACTTTTAGTCGCGGCTCAGAACTTACTCAACATGAAAGGATTCATACTGGTGAGAAACCATATGAATGTAAGGAATGTGGGAAGTCTTTTATTCGTGGCTCACAGCTTACTCAACATCAGAGAATTCATACTGGTGAGAAACCGTATGAATGTAAAGAATGTAGAATGGCATTCACTCAGAGTTCACATCTTTCTCAACATCAGAGACTTCATACTGGTGAGAAACCCTATGTATGTAATGAATGTGGGAAGGCCTTTGCCCGTGGTTTACTACTTATACAGCATCAGAGAATTCATACAGGTGAGAAACCATATCAGTGTAAGGAATGTGGGAAGGCCTTTATTCGTGGTTCACAACTTACTCAACATCAGCGAATTCACACTGGAGAAAAGCCCTATGAATGCAAGGAATGTGGGAAGGCCTTTAGTCATGGCTCTCAACTTACTCTACATCAGAGAATTCATACTGGTGAGAAGCCCTATGAATGCAAAGAATGCAGAAAAGCATTTACTCAGAGCTCACATCTTTCTCGACATCAAAGAATCCATACTGGTGAGAAACCATATCAATGTAAGGAATGTGGGAAGGCCTTTACTCGTGGTTCACAGCTAACTCAACATCAGAGAATTCATATCAGTGAGAAAACTTTTGAATATAAAGAATGTGGGATAGACTTCAGTCATAGCTCACAAGTTTATATATGAATTATCTGATTCTTTGTGATTAAAATAGCCTTCTCTGGTCATTAATCCATTATCATCAAAGAATTCCTAAAATGTGAATATGGGAGCATATTTTCCTCTTCAAGTTCAGCATCAGTGAATTCTAATGGGAGAAAGATACTGTTAATGGAATCTATGTAGAAAAACCTATAGTTACTGGAAACCTATTAAACTTCAGCAAATTATAATAGAGTTCTGTTAATATAGTAAAATATAGGAAGGCCTTTAGCTGTAGAATATCTTTTTCAACATTATCTCGACTCTTCCAGCTACTTTTCTTTGTGATATTTATCATAATTAACCTCTGCTTTCGTTTAATCATTTGTAAGATAAGCCTAAGAATAATACCTTCCTTGTAAGATTCTTGGAAGTATTATGTGAAACATTTCATGTAAAGCTCTTAGTGCCTTGAACATATTATATCACAAGTATTAGCTATCATTATTACTAGTATGATTGTAGAGAATTTGCATGAGAAGAGGACAACTAATGAATATGGAGATATTTTTCATTAACCCTTGACCCCGACTGGGGAGCACTGTATGCTGTAATGAATATGAGAAAGCTTTCATTCACATTTCATCCTATATGCTAGAAGAGGAAATTCATAGTTAAAAAAGTCATAGATTTAATCAGTGGATTGTTGAAGAGGGATGAGGTGAATTGTAGCAAAGTCCAAAAACTCATATTTTCTATAATTTTTGACCACAATTTAAGAATATTACTTAGAAGTGAAAAAATTAGATAGTCAAAATTTTCTACTATGAAATTTCTAAAAACTTGAATGTACAGCTTTTGAATTAAACTAAAAGTAAACTGACAGTATTTTGCAGTGAAACATGATGACAGTCTGTCAGAGACTATTTCCCTACCCAGTATCCATTTCCCCTTCTTTAGAATTCTTGGCTGAAAAATTATCTCAGTCTCTCTTGCAGGTCAACAAGATAAAAGTGGTATTTGTTTGTACATATAGGACATTTAAGAATACCTTTTTTCTCTCTGCATTTGTTTTCCTGCCTACAATGTGGACATTTAATTTACATCTCTGATGATTTTATGGGGAATTTGAGAATGCTAAGGATAATGGAGCAGAAATACAGAATGGGTCTACACCTATACTGATTTTATGGAATAGCTGTACCAATTCTGGGCTGCCTGCCTCCTGTATTTCTTTATATAAAATTAAAATAAACTTATTTGTTCATGCTGTTGTCATTCTGTTATTGGCACTAAAATGTATTAAGGGCATAAAATTTTTTATCTGGCAGTGGAGTCCTATGGGTAAAAGAAATCTCAAGTATGGCATTGATTTGGTGCCATCATGAATGAGAACCCAGTTAAGACTAGAAATCTAAAGATTTTTGCTTTTATAGACAGGACATTTGGTCAGACTCCTCCAGTCTGTCTTAAAAGGCAGATCTTTTACCAGTTAAGGGTATAATATTGGTAGAAATGGTATGAGTGATTCAGAATGTATTGGGTGTTTCTTGCTCCTTTTAGTAATGTCCGCAAAAGATGAATTTGGTGTAGAGTTAGCTGCAGAGGCTACTAGCATAGATTGAAAGTGATATTGTTTTGTTAAAGGATGCTATCTCTGCCTACAGGCATTCAATCCTGGTTACTGTAAATTCATATATTGCTGTATTCCAGCCACTGTCTTAGGGGTTTGTGATAATAGTAATGAGCAATTCTAGCAGGAAGAGGTAGAATGATAAAAATTGTAGAATATGTGTTAGAACATAAGTGTTATGGAAGAATGATCATTCAAAAGTACTTGAACAGGATATGAAAGTTTATGAAGTAGACCATGGATAAGGAAAGATTTGAATCAAGATTTGAAAATGTGAAGGAGTAAGTCAGTGGTTATCTAAGGCAAGAACATTCCAGACAGGAAGAAAGTAGACCAAAGGCCCTACAATGGGACAGTGGTACTTGAGGAACATCAAGGAAGCTATTGTTGAGGTCTCTGCAAGGGGATGATTAACAGAGTAGTTGGAGAGATAACAGGGCCATATCTTGTAAGGCCTTGCAAATCATTGTAAGAATTCTGTATTTTATTCTGAGGGAAATGTTTAGCCACTGGAGTGTTTTGAGCAGAGGATATTATCTAACAATAATGTTAGATACAAACAGCAATTGTGAAATACAATAACATCCAAGTGGATAAGAGGTTATGGTCTTAATTCAGATGAAAGAGGATGGTGGCTCACATTACAGTGGTAATGGCGGTGAGAAGTGGTTGGACTTGAGATATATGGCAAATGTGAGCAAGCAAGTTTTGTTTAAGATTTAGATGTCAGGTGTGTGGGGGGGTGGGTCTGGAATGACTTTGACTCACAGGTTTTGGTCTTAACTGGAAAGATGGTATTCCCATCACTTGAGATGGGAAAAGCTGCAATTCCATCAGGTTTGTTGGGGAAGGTTGGGAATTCAATTTTGAACATGTTGAGTTTGAAATGTCTTTTAGACAAAATGATTAGATACTTGGATGTTTTAGCTTGTACTGTTCTAGAGATTATATTAATTTGGTGGGTATTGCCTGTACTTACATAATAAAACCATGAGGCAGGATAAGATCATCAGGGACCTGAGTATAGATAGAGGAAAGAAGAACACAAAGACTGATCCACAGTGCCTTCTAATATTAAGAATCCACGGATAAAAGGACAGACTAGCAAAGGATGCTAAGAAGGACAGTGATATGGAAGGAAAACCAAGATAGTGTGGCATTGAAGAAGCTAAGTGAAAGTCAAAGGAAGGATGATCAATGGTTGCAGATACCATTAGCAGTTTACATAATACTAGACTTGAGAACTGGCTATTGAACTTAGCAATATCATTGTTATTGTTGATCTTGAGTAGAGCAGGGGTATTTTTGTTTTTTTTTTTTTTGGAGTGGTTGAATTAAAAAACCTTTTTTAAAAAATAGAAATTGGAGACCATGAATATAGAGACAACTACTTGGAAGTGTTTTGCTGAAAAATGAAGCAAAAAAAAAAAAAAGATTAATAATTAGTGTGGCAGTAAGAATAGGAGTGTGTTTATTTCCAGAATAAGAGAAGTAATACCAATTGTGTATACTGGTTGGAATAATCCAGGTGGGAGGAATAGTTCATTACAAAGAAGTGAGAATTACTGGAGCAATGACCTTATGTCAGTGAGAGAGGATATAAGATTTAGCAGATGGACAGATTTGTTTTGGGAGATATGAAAAGTTTATTCCTGGCAATAGTACAGCAGAATATGGGCTGCTGGGAAGTAAGGTGGGAAAAGTTTTGGGAATTGTTCTGATTACTTCAGTGATTCCATGAGTGACAGACAGGGTTAGCTGAAAATATGGGGGACGAGAAGTTTGGCGTTCAGAAGAAAAGAGATATGAAATAGTCACCAAAGTGAGACATTTAATGTAAAATATGATTGCCTGGCAACATTAAAGGGACAGAAAAATGAAAGCACAAAGGGGTCAGAAAGCAAAAGAAATTAGGCTTAAAACTATTCACACAAAATCTTTGACATTATAATTAAACAGTAACAAATATTTTAAAAGCCCCTATAGTTTTTAAAGGAAATGTACTACCGCTAATGAAACCCAATCCTAGCCTGCAACCGCCTACAACTCAAATCCCCCAAACAATTCCCAAGTTGGAACAAATCCATCAGGAAATGACCCATTAATGTAATTTTTCCAAGGCTATATATATAAAACTGTATATGTTCATATGCCTATGTACATGTATAGATCTATGTACATATGTATCTATATACACATATCTATATAGCTAGAGTATAGTTTCTCTTTTCATTTGCTTTTTAAAAATATGTATATTAAGCCAAGTTTTGGAGTGATTGTTATGCAGCAATAGAGACTGGAATGATTGCCAATATATGTAAATAAAAAAGTAAGGCAGGGTTTTTTTTCACTTACATGTTTTGGCAATCATTCCAGTCGGCATTGCTGCATAACAGTCACTCCAAAACTTGGCTTAAGATACAATTAATTTATTTAGCTCACATATCTATAAAAATTTGGACAGGGCCTGGCAGCAATAGCTCATCTCTGATCTACACAGCTTCAGATGGGGTGGTGTGAAAGGTAGGGGGTCACTTGATGGCTGAAGGCCGGAGTCATGTGAAGACTCAAAAGCTCGGATGTCTGGCAGTTGATTCTGGCTATTTGCTGGACCTTAGTGTGGGTAGCGAGAATAGCTACATGTGATATCTCTTTGTGGCTGCTTAGCATGGTATCTTGGGTTCCAAGAGTGTGTCCCAAAGAACAAGGTAGAAGTGCATGTAATTTTAATGATCTAGCCTTGGAAATCATATAACCTCACTTGTGTCATACACCATTAGCTGAGGCAATTACAGCTCTATGAAAGAAGTGTCACATTTTAAGAAGAGGTTGCAGGATAGGATATATTGTGACCATGTTTGGAAAATGCAGTGTGCCATAAAGATGCTTCCATACCTAGCCTGGGAAGTTACATAATCTTGCTTCTGCCATTCTCTACTTGTTTAGGCAGCTACATCTTTTTTTTTTTTTTTTTGAATGTTTATTTATTTTTGAGAGAGACAGAGACAGAATGCGAGTGGGTTGGGGCAGAGAGAGAGGGAGACAGAATCTGAAGCAGGATCCAGGCTCTGAGCTGTCAGCACAGAGCCCAACGCGGGGCTCGAACTCAGGAGCTGCGAGATCACGACCTGAGCTGAAGTTGGATGCTCAACCAACTTCAAAAGATGCCCCATCTTTTTTTTTTTTTAATCTTTACTTATTTTTGAGAAAGAGACAGAACATGGGCAGGAGAGGAGCAGGGAGAGAGGGAGACAGAGAATCTGAAGCAGGCTCCAGACTCTGAGCTGTCAGCACAGAACTCAATGCAGGCCTTGAACTCATGGGCTGCAAGATTATGACCTGAGCTGAAGTTGGACGCTCAACTGACTGAGCCACCCAGGCGCCCTAGGCAGCTACATCTTGATGGGAGAGTGTCATATTGTAAGTAGAGCATATGGGGTAGGCTATATTTTGGTGGGACTTTTGGGGAAATATATTCCATCCCAGAGATCCTCTCCTATGTGAAGTTGCCTTGTTTTTATGGTGGCATATTATTGTTATAGCTATATATTCTTTTAGTGATATGCCATAATTTTGGTAGACTGCCAGAATTTTCTTTCTTTCTTTCTTTCTTTCTTTCTTTCTTTCTTTCTTTCTTTCTTTTTCTTTCTTTCTTTCTTTCTTTTTCTTTCTTTCTTTCTCTTTCTTTCTTTCTTTCTTTCTTTCTTTCTTTCTTTCTTTCTTTCTTTCTTTCTTTCTTTCTTTCTTTCTTTCGCTTAGCTGCCCTGATATGTACCAAATCTCCCATTCTCCCTTGACAGTCATGGCTCTGTGACTAAGTGAAACATCAGAAGTGATACATAACTTCCCTCTCATAGGCTCAACAATTTCCATAGGAGTATAGAAATAACTCCCAGTATACTGTTATTTACAGTTAGTATAAATATTTAATGTGGCTATTAAAGGATATATTTTACTTCCAGTTCTGGACCAAGATGGAGTATAAAGAAATATGAAGCTGTGGTAAAAGAGTTATGGTAAGAGAACTCTGAAGAGTACCCAAAGACTGAAGGAGAGTATCCAAGAAAGGATAAATTTTGAAAGTGGGCCCCATCTCTAAGTCTGGGGTTCAGATTTCATCATAGAAGGTGTGGTTTCAGCCCCACTGAATGGTGAATCTTGGTGGGGGTGCCAGGGCTAGAGCTATCTATACTTGTTGAGCAAGCAGGAGGCAAATCTTTGAAACACAAATGAGTTACAACAATAATAGTAGGGGACCTTAATATACCTCTTCTATCAATGGATAGATCATCCAAACAGAAAATCAACAAGGAAACAATGGCTTTGAAAGACACATTGGACCAGATGGAGCTACAGATATATTCAGAACATTCCATCCTAAAATAGTAGAATACACATTCTTTTCAAGTGCACTAGGAATATTGTCCAGAATACATCACATATTAGGCTACAAAACAAGTCTCAACAAATTCAAAAACATTGAAGTCATTACCATGCATCTTTTCTGGCTACAACACTATGGTATTAGATATCAACCACAAGAAAAAATAAAAGGCCACAAATATATGGAGGTTAAATAACATGATACTAAACAATGAATGGGTCAACCAAGAAATCAAAGAGGAAATTAAAAAAAAAATACATGGAGACAAGTAAAAATGAAAATACAACAGCCACAAATCTTTGAGATGCAGCAAAAGCTGTTCTAAGGCAGAAGGTTATAGCAATACAGGCCTACTTCAAGAAGCAAGAAAAATCTCAAAACAGCCTAACCTTCCACCTAAAGGAGCTAGAAAAAGAAAAAGAAAACCCCAAACCAGCAGAAGGAAGGATATAATAGAGCAGAAGTAAATAGAAACAAACAAAAATAGAAAAGATCAATGAAACCAGGGCTTAAAACACTAGTCCCTCCATTGGTACATACCATAGAATACAGCCTATAGCTTCACAAATAAGTTCTTGATAGGACTTCCCTAATGGTCCTTGTAATAAACAGTTTCCCCTGCTCCCCAGAGCCTTCCCTTGGGTTACCCTTCTATAAGACCCCCATGAATTTTATGCAAGCCTCACCCTTTTGATTTGAATTAACCAATCTTCCCTTAGCATTAGGACCCTAAAACACACCACCTGCAGCCCCTAATAAAAGCATGTGCCCTAGGTCCTGCTGCACTGTCTGCATTCTGCCTGGACCTCCCTGTGTGGCCGCTGGACACGTGCTGTGTAACTCTTCCTGGACCTGTGAGTAATAAACTCTATTTCAATTCTTTTTTGACCTTTTGTTGAACTCCCACTCACCATCCAACACTGCGGTGCTCTACTTTACAAATACTAATTTAGCAAAGTTAAAACAGAGGTGTGCTAGTAACTTTCCCAGCTTTTATTTACCTGGAATATCATAATTGCTCTTTCATTTTTGAAGGTGAGTTTGGCTAGATACAGAATAGCTGTCAGGATTTTTTTCAGAACATTAAATATGTAATCTAATTTTTTTCTGTCTTCCCTTGTTTCTGATGAGTAGAAACTTACTCATCAGAGTAACAGTTAATTTTATTGAAGTACCTTTGTATGTAGCAAATTGATTACCTCCTACTGCTTTCAAGATTCCTTGTATTTGCTCTTCAATGATTTAATTGTGTAACATGTCTCAATGTTGATCTCTTTGAGTTTATCATGCTTGCAGTTGATTGAGGGTCTTGAAAGTATATATTTCATGTCTTTAAGTTTGGGAAGGTTTTGGCAGTCATTTCTTCAAATATTTTTCCTGCTTCTTCCTCCTTCTGGGCTCCTGTTATGCATATAATGATATGATTGATGGTGTCATATAGCCCTCTTAGGCCCTCTTTTTTTTCCATTCTTTTTGCTTCTACTCTTCAGGCTAGATCATTTCAATTGCCTTACCTTTTAGTTCATGAAGTTTTCTGCCTCCTCATACCTGCCATTAAACTCCTCTAATAAGTTTTTCATTTCAGCTATCATACTGTTCAGCCTCAGAATTTCTTTTTCGTTCCTTTTTATAATTTCTATTTTTTGATCAACATTCATTTTTGGAGGCGCCTGAGTGACTCAGTTGTTAAGCATCTGACTCTTGATTTTGGCTCAGGTCAGTTTGTGAGATCTAGCTCCATGTCAGGCTGTGTGCTATCAGCACAGAGCCTACTTCAGATTCTCTCTCTCCCTCTCTCTCTGCCCCTCCCCCACCTGCATGTGCACTTTCTCTCAAAAATAAAGAAATATAAACATTTTTTAAAAACCTTCATTTTTGTTCATATATTATTATCTTGATTTCCTTTAGTCTTTTCTCCAGTGTTTTACTTAGCTCATTTAGCATATTTTGGATAGCTGCTTTAATGTATTTGACTAGTAATTTCAATGTCTGGGTTTCCTCAGTGATAGTTTCTATGAAATTCTTTTTTATTGGGGCGCTGGGTGGCTTAGTTGAGCGTCCACCTTCGGCTCAGGTAATGATCTCTTGGTTCCTGAGTTTGAGCCCCACATCAGGCTTGTTCCTGTCAGCACGGAGCCCACTTCAGATCCTCTGTCCCCACCTCTTTCTGCCCCTTCCATGCTCTCTCTCTCTCTCTCAAAAATAAATAAAACATTTTTTATAAAATTATTCTTTTTATATATGAATGGAACATGCTTTCCTTTTTTAGTGCTTTGTAATTTGTTACTGAGATCTAGACGTTTTGAGTAGTATAATGTAACTCTGGAAATCAGATTTTTCCCTCCTTGGGGATTGCTGATTTTTGTATGTTGCAGACTGAAGCCATCCACTTATTTAGTGAAAGTTTATTATTTATTTATTTTGCAAAGTATATTTCCCATGTTGCATGTTGTCACCAAAGTTTCTGTTACATTATCTCTGAGGTCAGGCAGAGATATTGATTAAAACTTCAATCTAGGGGTGCCTCGGTGGCTCACTCATTAAAGCATCTGACTTTGACTCAGGTCATGATCTCATGGTTTGTGAGTTTGAGTCCTATATTGGGTGAACTCAACCCCTGCTTCAGGCAAGCTCAAGCCTCACTTTGGGTGAGCTTGTGCCCCGCATTGGGTGAGCACAAGCTCCACTTCAGGTGAGCATGAGCCCCCCTTTGGGTGCACTCAAGCCCCACTTTGGGTGAGCCTTGCTTCTCTCTCTCTCTCTCTCTCTCTCTCTCTCTCTCAAAAAAAAAATTTTTTTTTCAATCCAAACTTGAGAAACAAAATAGATGAACATAAGGAAATGTGGGAGAAGAGAAAAGAAAGAAACCACAAGAAAGTCTTAACAATAGAGAACAAACTGAGCATTGATAGAAGGAGATGGGTGGGAGATGGGCTAGATGGGTGATGGGAATTAAGGAGGGCACTTGTGATGAGTACTCGGTATTGTATGTAAGTGATGAATCACTGAATTCTCCTGAAACCAATAATGCACTGTATATTGGCTAAAATTTAAATGAAAAAAATAAAATAAAATAAAGCCACTTCCCATAGTCAAAAAAAGAACTTCAATCTAAGTAAATATAATAATTATTAATAGAACAATTATAATCATATACACTGTCTTAGATTGGGCTTCTATAAAACAATACCATAGACTGACTGTCTTAAGCAAGAGAAATTTATTTTTCTTAGCAGTTCTAGAGGCTGGAATTTGGAGATCAGGGTCGCAACATGGTCAGTTTCTGGTGAGAGCTCTTTTTTGTAATGAGAGCTCTTTTATTGGATTGCAGATGGCTGCGATCTTGCTGTGTGCTCACATGACCACTTCTTTGTCCAAGTGCAGAGAAATAGTAAATAAGCTCTCTGGTGTCTCTTACAATCAGACCACTAATCCCATCATCAAGGTTTGTCCCTCATGCCTTTTTCTAACCCAAATTATTTTCCAAAGGCTGCATCTCCCAATACCATCACATTAGGGGTTAGGGCTTCAACATATGAATTTGGGGGGCACACAGTCTATAATATGCATCTAACAACAGAGCTGCCAAATATTATGAAGCAAAAAGTGACAACACTGAACATTAGAAATAATTATACAATCATACCTACAGCCTTGAATACTCCACTTTCAATAATGAATAAAACAATGAGGCCCTAAATTCTATACCCGAAGCTAATATTACAGTGTATGTTAACTAACTGGAATGTAAATGAAAACTTGAAAACAAAACAAAATAATGAATAAAACAATGAAATAGAAGATCAATAAGGAAATAGAGGACTTGAACAACACTGAGTCAACAGACATACAGAATACTCCACCCCTGACAGCAGAACACTGATTTTTTTCTTAAGTGCCCATGGAACATCCTCCAGGATAGATCATAAACCACAAAGCAAGTCTTAATACATTTTGAGAGAATGAAAATATGCCATATATCTTTACCAGTCACAATGGAAAGAAACTAGAAATAATAGTAGGACAGAGGGAAAGTCCACAAATATGTGGAAATTAAACCACACACTTCTTTTGAAGTGTAATTAATATGCAGTTAGTTTTGTTAGTTTCAGGTGTACAACATGGATTCAGCAATTCTATATACATTTCTCAGTGCCCACCATGGTAAGTGTAGTAACCATACAACATTATTATAATAGTATTGGCTGTATTCCTTATGTTATACTTTTCATCTCTGTGACTTATTTATTTTATTACTGGAAGTTTATACCTTTTAATTCCCTTTATTTTGTCCACCCCCATCCCCACACCAACCTCTACTGTAGCAACCACAAGTTCCTTCTCTGTATTTAAGAGTCTTTTTTTTTTTAAACAACACACTCTTTAAAGAACACTGGATTATATAAGAATTCCAAAAATTAAAATTATAAAATAGCTTGAGATGAATGAAGATGAAAACACAACATACCAAAACTTATAGGATATAGTGGACCCAGTGGAATGAAACTAGAAATCAATAGCAGGAGAAGTGGAAAATCCACAAATATGTGGAAATTAAACAGACTCTTAATCAATGCATCAAAGAATAAATCACAAAGGAAATCAAAATATCTTCAGACAAACTGAAAAACAAAATGCACCAAAACTTACAGAATGCATCCAAATCAGGCTAAGAGAAATTTATAGCTGTAAATATTTACATTAAAAAAAGGAAAGATCTCAAAACAATAACCTAACTTTACTCCATATGATATTAGAATAAAGAATAATCTAAACCCAAAGCTGTAAGAAGAATAGAAATAATAAAGATTAGAGCACAGATAAACAAAACAATATAAAATAAAGATCAGCAAACCCAGAAGTCAGTTCTTTGATAATAACAGCAAAATTGACAAACTTTTGGCTAGGTTGACTATGAAAACAGACAAGAGAGAGAAGACTCAAATTACTAAAATCAGAAATGAAAGTAGGACATTACCAATTTTATAGAAATAAAAAGGATTATAATATTATAAACAATTGTAGGCTAAACAATCTGATAACCTTGATGAAATGGGCAAACTCCTAGAAATATACTCCTAGAAATACACAAACTACATAAACAACCCAAGAAGAAATAGGAAATTTGAACAGACCTATAACCAAAAAGGAAATTAAATCAGTAAGCAAAAGCCTCTTAACAAAGGAAAGCCCAGGTTCAAATGGCTTCATGGTGAATTCTTACAAAAATTTAAAGAATTAACACCAATACTCCTCAAACTCTTCCCAAAACTTGTATTAGAGGGATCACTTCCAAACTCATTCTGTGAGGTCAACATTACCTTGCTACTAAAGCCAAAAAATAAATAAATAAACAAAAAACAAAACAAAAACAAAAACAAACAAAAAAACTACTGTAAGGAAATAACTATAGGCCAGTATCCTTTGTGAATATAGATGAATATAGATGCAAAGATCCTCAACATGACACTAGCAATAATAATATGCTAGTGAACTCAGCAGCCTAGTAAAAGAATTACATACTATGATCAAATGGAATCTATCCCAGTCCTTTGAGGGTGGTTCATTCAACCTATGAAAATCAATGTAATGTGCTACATTAATAGAATGAAGAGAAAAACTATATGATCATATCAATTTCTACAGAAATATGTCAGAACAAAAACTAAATCTCTTAGAACAAAATATAAGTGTAAATCTTTGTGACCTTTGAGTAATGTTTTCTTAGATCTGATACCAAAAGCATAAGCAACAAAAGATAAAATAGATACATTAGAAATTTTTGAAATTTTTTGTTTACAAGAGACAACCTAACAAAATGGGAGAAAATGTCTGCAAATAACATATCTGATAAGGGACTTGTCTAAGTCCTTCTGGCTACTATAAAAATTACTATAGTAGGGGCACCTAGGTGTCTCAGTTGGTTAAACATCCAACTCTTAATCTCAGCTCAATGTCTTGATCTCAGGGTCATGAGTTCAAGCCCCCTGTTGGGCTCCATGCTGGGTGTGGAGTCTACTTAAAATTAAAAAATAAAAATAAAAAATAATTACCATAGCTGGGTGGCTTATAAACAACAGAAATTTATTGTAGTTCTGGAGGTTAGGAGGTCTAAGATCAAGATGTCAGCAGGTTGCATGTCTAGTAGGACCTGCCTTCTGGTTCATAGTTAGAGGCAAGGGGTCACTCTGGGGCCTCTTTTATAAGGGCATTAATTTCATTTATGAAAGATCGCCCTCATGACCTAATCATTTTCCAAAGCCTCCCATCATCCAATTACCATCACATTGGGCTTTAGGATTTGATGTATGAATTTGGGTGGGCTGGGATGAGGGGGGGCAACACAAACTTCAAACCATAGCAGAAGGTATGTTCAGAATATATAAAGAATGAATATATGAAGCTCAACAAAATGAGAACCCAATCATTATAGACTGAGTATTTGTGTTCTCCCCAAATTCATATGTTGAAATCCTAACCTCCAATGTGATGGTATTGGGAGGTACAGCACTTGTGAGGTAGCTAGATCATGAAGGTAGAGCTCTCATGAATGTAATAGTGCTTTTATAAAAAGAAACATGGAGATGATTTCTTTTTTTTTTTTTTTTTTTTTTTTTTTGAGAAAGATGATTTCTTTCTTGACCATGTGAGAATACAACAAGAAGATGGCCATCTACAAACTAGGGCCTTGGTCTTGGACTTCTAATATCCATAACTGTGTAAATATGTGTTTAAGTCACCCAATCTGTGGTATTCTGTTATATCAGCCTGAACTGAGACATCAATTTAAAAATTGGAAAAAAGATTTGAATAGACATTTCTTCAAAGATATACAAATGGCCAATAAACATGTGATTTGTTTATTTATTTTTGTTTATTTATTTGAGAGAAAAAGCGTGTGCAATCAGGAGAGAGGAGTTGGGGGGGCAGAGAGAGAGAGAGAGAGACAGAGGATCCAAAGTGGGCTCCCTGCTGACAGCAGAGAGCCCCACACAGAGGGAGAGAGAGAGAAGGAGAGGGAGGGAGAGAGAGATCTTAAGCTGGGTCCATGCTCAGTGCAGAGTCCAATGTGGGGCTGGATCCCATGATCCTTAGATCATACCTGAGCTGAAATAAAGAGTCAGACACTCAACCAACCTAGCCATCCAGGCATCCCCCTTTTTTTGCCAATAAAGAAAAATGATTAAAAGATCACATGAAAAGATGATCACCATCATTAGTCATTAAGGAAATGCAAATCAAAATCATAAGTAGCACTTCATACCCACTGGGATGGTTATACTCTAAAGGATGTACAATAACAAGTGTTGGTGAAGATATGGGGAAGTTGGAACCATTATACACTGGTGTTGAGAATGATGTGGTCACTTTGGAAAACACTTGGCAGTTCCTCAAAAAATTAGACATGGAATTACCATATGACCTAGCAGTTCTACTCTATGTTATATATACAAAAGAAATGAAAACATATGTCCATGTAGAGCCTCATACACAAATGTTCACAGCAGCAATATTCATGTAAGTCAAAATGTGGAATTAATTCAAATGTCCATCCATTGATGAATGGATAGATAAAATGTGTCATAGCCATAAATGGAATATTTTTTTTAGCAATAAAAAGGTATAAAGCTTTTACCATATGATGCAGCAATCATCATATGGTAGTGTTTACTCAAACGAGTTGAAAACTTATGTACACCCAAAAACCTGCTTACAGTGTTTATATGAGCTTTATTCATTATTGCCAAGACTTGGAAGTGATCGAGATGTCCTTCAGCAGCAAAATGAATAAATAAACTGTCATACATCCAACAACGGAATATTATTCAATGCTAAACAGAAATGACATATCAAGCCTTGAAAAGACATGGAGGAAACTTAAATGCATGTTACTAAGTGAAAGAAATCAGTCTGAAAAAAACACACTATATTATTCCAACTATATAACATTTTGGAAAAGGCAAAACTTTGGAGACAGTAAAAAGATCTGTGGTTGCCAGTGGTCAGTTGGGCAGGGATGGATAAATAAAAGGAACACAGGGAAGTTTTAGGGCAGTGAAACTACTCTGTATAATGTAATGGTAAAAACATGTCATCATAAATTTATTCAAACACATCGAATAAACAATACCAAAAATGAACCCTAATGTAAATTATGTACTTGGGATGATAATGATATGTCAATGAAGATTCATAAACTATAACAAATGTACCACTCTAGTGGGGGATGTTGATAATGGGGCAGGTACATGTGTATGGGGACAGGGGATATATGGGATATCTTTGTACCTTTCAATCAATTTTGCTCTGAACCTAAAACTTCTCTAAAGCATAAAGTATTTTTGTATAAAAAGGAAAATGAATTTAAATGCTGCATGTTACATGCTACAACATGGATGGATTTTGAATATATTATGCTAGTGGAAAGAAGCCAATCATAAAAGACGACATATTCTGTGATTCCATTTATATCCAGAATAGGCAAATTCAAAGACTCAGAAAGTAGATTAGTGGTTGCCAGAGCCTGGCTGCCGTACTGTGTGTGTGTGTGCATGTGTGTGTGTGTTTAAAATGCTGGATTGTATTTTTTTTTTTTTAGTGTATATTTTTGAGAGAGAGAGAGAGAGCATGGGGTAGGGGCAGACAGAGGGAGATAGAGGATCCAAAGTGGGCTCCATGCTGACAGCAGAGAGCCCCAAGCAGAGCTTGAACTCATGAACCCTGAGATCATGACCTGGTCCCAAAGTTGGACCCTTAACAACTGAGCCACCTAGGCGCCCCAATGTAAGACTTTTAAATGAGGCACATTGTTTTCTTCTAATCTACTTTTATTAAGATATAATCCACACACAATAAAATTCACCCTTTAAAAAGTACAATTCAGCAGGCGCCTGGGTGGCTCAGTCAGTTAAGTCTCTCTTCAGCTCGGGTCATGATCTCGCAGTTCACGAGTTCGAGCTCTGTGTCATGCTCTGTGCTGACAACTCAGAGCCTGGAGCCTGCTTCAGGTTTTATGTCTCCCTTTCTCTCTCTGACCCTCCCCTACTCATGCTCTGTCTCTCTCTCTTTCTCAAAAATAAATAAAAACATTTTTAAAAAGTCTTACAGCAGTTTACTAATTATCTATCTATAAAAACACAGCTCAAAGAATTATATAATCCTTTCTCCTTATTCCAATATCCTCTCATATCCTTGACATGATCCCATCACATTCACAAAAGATAATGGTAGCAATAAAATAATTTTATTCTTGTATTTTCCATCAGACTTCTAGTATTTCATTTTGAAAATTGGTATTAAAGTTTTAGGAACAGCTTTGAGCCTCAGGTTTTTCTTTGTATAATAGGGATGTGAATGAAATCCCTTTCTCACAGCATTATTATAAACACTAAATGAGAATATGCATTTGCTTATCTCTTCTCCACAGCACTAACGTGTTGAAATTCAGGAATCAGACTGGTAATGGCACATCACTTCCCTTGCTGCACAGGTTAATCAGCATTAATACCTCCTATGTATTTGTCTCTGTGTTAGAGTATGGATGATTTTCAGTGTATGGGTTCTTCATGAGAATCTACTCAGATCAGGAGACAGATATTGATAGTCATTTACTGGAGGTTTTTAAACGTGATTTACCCATATTCAATATATAAAAATCACCATGGAGTGAGAAGACTATGGGCCTAATGAATACACAAAGTTCTTTTTCCATGTAAGAGAAAGAAAGAGAGAGGGAGGGAGAAAGCTTCAATTTCAGACCAGGTTCCTCATAAACAAATAAATATATTTAAAATACAACTTTTGAAGTGCTCTGGAGGAAAGAAATATGCATAATAAATAGTGGAATAATAACTAGTTAGAAAAACAGTGGGAATAATAACTGGTCAGAAAATAAAACTTTTTTTTTTTTTGAGAAAGTAAAGGCCAGTGTGTTAGAAATATAGTCATGCTCAAAAACAAGAAGACAAAGTATCACCACTCACAAAACTGAGAAATCTTTGAGAGATTGAATGAATATAAAATGATATTAAAGAAAGGGGTGCCTGGGTGGCTCAGTTGGTTAAGCATCCGACTCTTGGCTTTGGCTCAGGTCATGATCTCATGATTTCGTGGGTTCAAGCCTTGCACTGGGCTCTGTGCTGGCAGTGCAGAGCCTGCTTGGGATTCTCTCTCTCTCACTCTCTCTGTCCCTCCCCCACTCATGCGGTCTCTGTCTCTCTCAAAATAAATAAATAAACTTTAAAACTGTGTATAAAATTAAAGAGGTAAATGGCAGCTCAGACTATCTTCCTTCATACTATATTAACACCACAAAAGGCAGGCCCTGAAGAGTATCCCATAACCAGAATGAGTGGAAGCTGAAGTAGGAGGTGGCTAAATCCAAAATCAAGGGAAGGATTAATTTGGAAAGCACAGCAAGTGTATCCTGGCCTGCTGACCTCAGTGTATGTATCTGTTCACAAACACACTTAGATATAGATAGCAGCCCACTCAGAATTGACAGAAGTGTCTCTTCCCAAAGAGTTAAAGAAAACTAAAAATAGAAGAAAGAAAATAAAAGTAAGTTTAAAAATTAATGAACTAGAAAGTATAGCTACAAGAATGGACCGATACAGACAAAAGCTTTTTAATTAAGAGACTATTATAAAAAAAAAAAAAAAAAAAAAAGAGACTATTGAAGCATAGTGACCCTTGTACAAAATGGGTTTGAACTGTATGGGTCCACTTATACACAGATCTTTTCAATAACTAGGGTAAAGTACTGTTAAAATATTTTCTCTTCCTTATGATTTTCTTCTTTTCTTGGGGCACGTGGGTGGCTCAGTCAGTAGAGCATCCAACTCGTGATGTCAGCTCAGGTCATCATCTCACGGTTCATGAGTTTGAGTCCTACGCTGTCAGCATGAAGCGTATTTGGGATTTTCTCTCTCCCTGTCTCTCTGTCCCTCCCCCACTCACGTGCATGCACTCTCTCTCTCAGAAATAAATAAATTTTCTTTAGCTTACTTTATTGTAAGAATATGCTATGTAATACATATAACATAAAAAATATGTTAGTTGAAGGGCGTCTGGGTGGCTCAGTTGGTTGAGCGTCCGACTTCAGCTCAGGTCATCATCTCCAGCTCCAGCCCTGCATGGGGCTCTGTGCTGACAGCTCAGAGCCTGGAGCCTGCTTCAGATTCTGTGTCTCCCTCTTTCTCTGCCCGTCCCCTGCTTGTGCTCTCTCTCAAAAAATAAACATTAAAATTTTTTTAAATATTACAAAAAAATAATGTTAGTTGATTATGTTATGAGTAAGTCTTCTGGTTAGTAGTAGGCTATTAATAATTAAGTTTTTGGAGAGTCAAAAGTTATACACAGATTTCTTTCTACACAGAGGGGTTGGCATTCCTAACTCCTGTGTTGTTCAAGGGTCAACTATGTAAGATCTGTTGACAGGGTTTTTAAAAACTAGAACAAAGCTACAAATATTTTTAGGAGTAAAAGTAGGGACACAACAAGAGATGCTGTAGAGATACACAAAATAAGAGAATATATGAAAAACTCCACACTAATAAGTTGGAAAATATAGTTGTTATGAAAAATTTCTCAGAAAAATAACTTCCCAAAGCTACAAAAAATAGAACATTTAAATAGATAATAAAGAATTTGAAAAACTACTTTAACACCTCCAAAAATAAACATCAGGCCAAACAGTTTTACTGTTGAGTTTCCCCAAGCTTTCAAAAAACAAATAATTACATTTATGTTCCAAATTTTCCAAAGAATAGGAGTAAATGCCCATCAGCTAATTCACTGTATAAAACCAATAATACCATAAAGGCAAAAATGGGGAGAAAAGTAAAGGAAAATTAAATATCAGTCATATGATTATAAACTCAAAAATAATAGCCAAATATTAGAAAATAAGTATGGCTTAAAAAAATTTTTTTATGTTTACTTATTTTTGACAGAGACAGAGACAGAGCAAGGAAGAGAGAGAGACAGAGGGAGACTCAGAATCTGAAGCAGGCTCCAGGCTGTCAACACAGAGCCCGATGTGGGCTCGAACTCACAAACCATGAGATCATGACCTGAGCTGAAATCAGATGCTTAACCTACTAGGCCACCAGGCGCCCCTAAATATGGCTTTTATACACATATATACACACATTACAACCAAGGTGGTCTGTCCTAGGAATGCAAGGCTAGCTTAACATTAGAAAAATCTGTTAACAGACTTAACCATATTAATTGCTTAAAGAATAAAAACCATATTAAGAATCTCAGAAAAAAATATTCGTTGGAGTTCAAAACTGTTCTTGTTTTTTTAAATTAAACCAGAAAGAGTGTAAATTTCTTAATCTGATAAAGGATATCTATCTTTAAAAACCTACAGTAAACATCATACTTAAAGTGTAACATATTAGAATTATTTTTCCTTAAAAATTCAAAATAAGACAAGGATATCTAGCAATACTACTTCTATTCACCATTATACTGAGGTTCTAGCAAAGCAAATAAAATATAAAAGGAAGAAGGGAAGAGAGGAAGAAGGGAAGGGAAGGCCAGAAGACACAATAGAAAGATTACTAAAAGAGAAGTTGTCATTATTCAGAGAAGATATAGAAAGCCCAAGAGAATCTAAATCAATAGAAAAAATATTAGAACTAAGAGAGGTGCAGAATATAATACTAAACAAAAATCCATTGTATTTTTATGTATCAGCATAAAAACTTTAAAAAACACAATTTACAAGGACACCTGCCTGGGTGGCTCAGTTGGTTGAGCATTTGACTCTTGATTTTGGCTCAGGTCATGATCGCACAGTTCATTGGTTCAATCCACCTGAGAGCGTGGATTCTCTCTCTCCTTCTCTCTCTGCTCCTGACCCACTTGTGTTCTCTCTCTCAAAATAAATAAACTTAAAAAAACCCACAATTTAAAATGTAGCAAAGATGTGCTTGATCTTTATGGAGAACATTAAACTTGATCAGAAATTTCAAATATTGCATAAAATAATGGAGAATAATAATATTTCCATGTAATATTATTCACATAAGTTTCCAACAATAAAGGATACTATAGATGACAGCCTAGAAAACATTTGAAATTTTAGCTTTAAGCTTGATTGGAAGGGAAACTGTGACATTTACATACATATAAAGGGACATCAGAAGTGTTGGTTTGGTAAATACCTACACACACACACACACACACACACACACACACACACAATGTAATTGGCCTGGGAAACTTAAGGTTTGAGATTTTGAGATTTAGGGGCAAAATTGAAGTGGATAATTGAGACTGAATATCAAAACATCCTCAGGATTACAGATATGATTGTGGCATCAACCACATGCTTGACATTTTGGGAGGTAATGAGGTCAGTTATGAAGAATGAATACTGACAGAAAAGACTTATGGGTGTCTAAATAAAATAGAAGAACTAAGACAATATGATTTTAGCTATTAAGAAGAAAGAAGAGAATAGTATATGAAAGGGAGTTAGAAAAGTACCAAACTCAGAAAAAGGGAAAGCCTAGACCTTTGGAATTACAAAATAAATGGTCCTTGGTGACAAATATTTCAAAGTAAAGTGATAAGACCAGAAGTTAAGAGTGAAGGTAGGAATGATTGAAGGCTTCTTCTTTGAGAAGTGAAGTGTTAATGAAAAAATTTTATTTTTAAAAATAGTATTTTAATCATATTTTGTTTCCTATCCACCTTTCTTTCCATGCCTTTTATACCAACTTATATTTCATTTTCACTACTCAGGGTGAATTTTTCTTATGTTTATTTGTAATGTACAAGGTAGATACATACATGGGCATGAATTGGGGTATTTGCATTTTATATTTTTGAAGATCCTGCCAAGTTACTCATCAAAGAGGTTTTATTTACACTCTCACCTTTAAGAGACAGTATCTTTTACCCGTTCCTGGTTTCAGTTCTTTTAGTGGTTTCTCACACAATAAATATTAAGGAATCCAGAGAAACAGTGAAAGAGAGAGGGAAACACAAGGATCCTGCACCATTGTCGGTGAGTTTGTGTCCCTCTTTCCCTTCTGCAGAGTATCTGATATTTTACTTCTTCGAATGAGGTTATTGGTACTCCTGCCATTTGATTTTTAGTTTTTCAGAAAGTCATTTGAAATAGCTACAATATCTATTCCGATAATCATTTTCTTTCTTTTTCCTTCTTTGAATCATCTTCGATTTAAAAAAAAAATTTTCAGAACGCTCCCTTTTTAGTACACTGAGAATACAATTAGAGCTTTAGAAAAATTCTCTCCCTTTTTTTCTTTCAATTCTGTTTCATTGAGTATCATTTTTTCTATTTGGTGTCCTTCTGTTAGATTCCTGGAGTGTTTTTATATATTTAGCAGTTTTTCTCTACCTGCCTGTTCCTTCTGATAAAGGTCTAGTTCTAGCTATCCAATATGGTTACACTGGTCACATGGTTATTGAGCACTTGAAAGGTGGTCAGTCTGAATTAAAGAATGTAAAATGTCACACTATTTTTTTATTACATGTTGAAATAATATTTTAGATATAGTTTGTAAAATATCTTACTATTAAGTTCACCTATTTCTTTTATGTTTTTGATGTGGCAACTAGAAAATTTGACATTACATATATTGTTCTATTGCTCATAATATATTTTTATTGGGCAGTGCTGATCTAGTTACTTCAGTATAGCTGAGAAGGAACCCATCAGAAATTGAAAAGACTCCTTGGGCGCCTGGGTGGCTCAGTCGGTTGAGCGTCCGACTTCAGCTCAGGTCACGATCTTGCGGACCGGTCTGTGAGTTCGAGCCCGCGTCAGGCTCTGGGCTGATGGCCCAGAGCCTGGAGCCTGCTTCCGATTCTGTGTCTTCCTCTCTCTCTGCCCCTCCCCCGTTCATGCTGTCTCAAAAATAAATAAATGTTAAAAAAAAAAAATTTAAAAAAGGAAATTGAAAAGACTCCAGATAAAAAATGGCGAGAGCTTAGAGTTATTTTAAGTATTCTCTGACAATTAGTAATGCAGTATTTTTTTTTTTTTTTTTTTTTTTTTTTTTTTTTTTTTTTTTTTTTTTGTAATTCAGTAGGGCTAGAGATATATGGAGAATTGCCTTAGGAACTGGGAAGTTTAAATTTGGATTCTCTCTTTTGTATCTACTTGTCAGTCTAAAAACTTAGGAGTATATTCCTTCCTGTTCAATACCTGGCTGCCTGGTGAACATAGCCCACCTCAGAGCTGTTTATGAGCACAGACTATAAGAAGCACAGTGACATTCCAGATCCTAGGGACCTATGACAAAAGTATTTAAGTACAGTATTTCTTTCCTAAGCTACTATAAGGGACTGAGCTATAGTGCTGTGCATCTATATATTTCCATCTAAAGGCTATTAATGAGGTAATAGACATGAAATGAGGGCACTTTATTTTTTAACTGCTTTTACTAATTTTCATCCCCTGGAGTGTGGTAGATAAGTGTTCTGCTTCATTCTGTCATCCTATCCCCTGTTAATATTCCCAATCATGCAGGCATATAGGTCTGGGGCTTCTTTTAAGTTCTGACAGTGGTAAATAAGTTCTTTGATATTTTAATTGCTTATGTTTACATTTGACTTATAAATAAGAAAAGTATAGTGAAAAAATATAAGTCACCAGAAATAAAAATTATGCTGGACAGTGATTATAAACATACTGACCAAGTTAATTTAGTCATACATCTTTTAATCCAGAGTTACTACATATCTTTGTTCCTGTGTGCTACATACCTGTCTTAAGTGAATTTCAATCTCCTGTTTCTACTATAATGACTTCACACCATTTCCCTTCTCCAGTTCCCTTTCCACTGCCCCCATACATTTTATAGAATAGTAACAGCTAACATTAAGCATTGCTAGGCATTAATATGTGTGATGATAATTCATACAACAATCCTATGAAAAAGGTATTATCTCCTTTTAACATCTGAGAAAAAGTTCTGAAAGGATAGTAATTGGCCTATGAAAAATCTAGACATTTAAAAATGTTGGAAAGAACGGAATTAATAAATCATGGTGCATACAGAAAGGTTCTCTGTAAATGTTAACAATGATGATGGATTTATTTCTGCATATACAGTCAACTAGTTTTTTACTAAGTCACCAAGAATGCAATGAGGAATGGATAATCTCTTTAAAAAATGGTATTGGGGAAACTGGTTACCCATATACAAAAGATTAAAATTAGATCTTTATCTCATACCATACTCCAAAATTAATGCAGAATGTATTAGACTTTCATTTGGACCTGGAATCATTAAACTCCTATAAGAAAACATAGGGAATAAGCTCACTAAAATTGGTCTTGGCAATGATTTTTGTATTTGACACCAAAGCACAGGCAACATAAAGCAAAAATAAACAAATGGAACTACAACAAACTAACTTCTGCACAGCAAAGGAATCAATCAACAAAATTAAAGGCAATCTATGAAATGGGAGAAAATATTAACCCCTTACCAGATACATAAAATATGATTCTACATATCTGGTAAGGGATTAATGTCCAAAATATATAAGGAACTAATGTAACTTAATGGCAAAAAAAAGCACAATAACAAAAATGGGCAAAGGACCCAAATAAACATTTTCCCAAAGAAGATATACAAATGGCCAGCAAGTACATGAAAAGTGCTCAACATCATTAATTATAAGGGAAATGAAAATCAAAACCACAAAAATGTCAACAAGTTATCACCTCACACCTGTTAGGATGGCTGTTATCAAAAAAGGCAAAAGATATCTGTTGGTGAGGACATGGAGAAATGGAAACCCTTGTACGCTTTTGGTCAATATGTGAATTGGTACAGGCATTAAGGAAAACAGTATGTAGTGTTCTCAAAAAATTAAAAATAGATCTGCTATATGACCCCACTTCTGCGTATATATTCCAAAGAAATGAAATCAGGATCTCAAACTTATCTGCATGCCCATCTTCATTGCAGCATTATTTACAGTAGCCAAGATATGGAAAAACCTTAGTGTCTGTAGACGGGTAAAGAAAACACACACACACACACACACACACACACACACACACACACACACATCCAATGGAATGTTATTCAGCCTTAAAAACAAAGAAAATCCTGCCATTTACAAAAACATAGCTGAACCTGGAGGACATTATGCTAACTGAAATAAGCCAGACACAGAAAAACAAATATTGTATGATCTAACTTACAGGTAGACTATAATAAGTTGAACTCACAGTGACAGAATGGTGGTGATGAGTGGCTGGGGAGTGGGGGGAAGGGAGATATTGATCAAGAGGTATAAACTTTCACTTATAAGGGTAAGTTCTGAAGACCTAATGTAAAGCATGGTAACTTATAGTTAATGAATACTTGAAATTTGCAGAGACCTCAAGTGTTTTCACCACACACACACACACGATAACATGTAAGGTGATGGATATGTTAATTAGCTTGATTGCAGTAATCATTTCACAATGTATAAATGTATGAAAACATCACATTGTACACCTTTATACATACAGTGTTGTCAGTCACAACTCAGTAAAGCTGGGGAGGAAGAAAAAGACTGATGGGGGAAAATGTGTAATAAGTAGGCCACAAAACTGTCAGCATAAGAATACAGTCATTGTCAAAACACTGATATACCAAATTGTTAACAGTGATTGCATCTGAAATCAATTATGTGTCATCTTCTTTCTGAAGAGAATGATGAATATGGATGGGAACACCAGTGGCATGCCTGAGATATAGTAAGGAAGTAACTTGACAAAAGCAAATACTTAAATGTTATTTTTTTATTATGAAGTAGTTTAAATATACAGAAAGATATAGAGAATAAGAACCTACCTATAAACCAACAACCAGCTTTATCAATTTATAAGAATTGGCCATGTTTGCTTATTTTTTAAAGAAGTGAGTGATTAACAGATATCTCCTTTTGCATCCTTTTCTCAAGCTCATTTTTCTCCCCCTCCAGAGGTCACCACTGTTTTGGATTTAATTATTATTTCCATGAATGTTGTTATACTAAATCTATATGGTATTTAGCCATGGAAAATACACACAGCATCAATTTGCATATTTTCAAACTTTATATAAATGGTACCGTATAATACAAAATACTGTCTAGTTCAATTTCATTAATATTGTTTTAAGATTTATCCATGCTGACAGAAATATCTCTACTTCATTCTTTTTAACTTGGGATCTAACTTCTATTCACCCTAATGGTTATTTTGATTGCTTTAAGCTTTTCATTCTTAAATAATACTGAAATAGACTTTCATGTATACTTCTCTAGACACATGAAGAGAGGAGAGACTATAAGAGGTTTAAGTGTGGAACTGCTGGGTCAGAGAGTATCTACATTTTCAACTTTACTAGATATTGCTAAATTATCCTAAATACAACTACTTCCAATAGCACTGTATGAACATTCGTACTGCTCCACATCTTTCCAGTAATTGGTACTATGATGCTTTTGCCAATGTAATGATTTTGAAATAGTTCACTATGGTTTTGTTTGCTTTTCCCTTACTGTAATGGATATAAACAATTATTCTAATAACCCCAAATCCATCTTTTCTCTATGGGTCTAAGCCATCTTAATCATATGCAGAATTTCTAGACATAGGTCAGACTCAACAGCTGTCTTGCTTAAGAGTTCACACTTCATAGATGAATTTAGAACAAAGCTGTGAAATTAAAAGGAAAAAAGACCTGAGGAATTTTGGTTCTAATTGGAGTGAATTTGTGAATTAGGAATAGCTGACAACTTTTATTAGGCTCTCTCTTCAGCTTAGACCATATAATACTCCTCAGTTGATTATTTTTCATTTTGCTAGGTCTAGAAAATCTATTGTTTTATATTTAAGTGTTAATGATTTTAGCCTTTGAAATTTAACTCCATGAAGACATAGTCTTAGTATTGATCACTATTGTCTCCTTGTGTCTAAAACCATGTCCAGCAAACAGTAGGTACTCAATATTCACTGAAGGAGAAATTATATATATATATATATATTATATATATATTATATATATAATATATATATATATAATATATATATAATATATATATTATATATATAATATATATATATATAATATATATATAATATATATATTATATATATATTATATATATATATAATATATATATAATATATAATATATATAGGAAACCCTATATATATTTGTCTGTAGCTTTTTACCCTCAATTCCTATTTGGTTTAAATTTTACAACCACTGGCTAAAACATTCACAAACTTTATACTTTTTCTGTGGTGTAGAACAATTTAAATGCTTCTTAAATTACTTAGATTCACCCATACAATTGCGTGGGCCTGGTGTATTTTTATGGGACAGTATGAATTTCTATGTTTATTGGCTTTTTGGAGTTGTGATCCTCTATTCTTTTCTTGATCTAAATGTGAGTTCTGTATTCTTCTCAATCATCATTCTCCTTATATTGTTTATCCAATTCTCTTTAGAAACTTCCTAAAACTGGTTGTAGGTGTTAGTAGTTCTACTACTTGTCTATCCTGATTACATATCTAGAGTGCAAAGACTCCCACTTATGTTTCTAAAATGTTTAGGTTTTCTTAATTCTGACCTGCTGCTTCCCAGGGATGTTCTACTTTGTCCACTGAAGAATTTTGTTCTAGCTGTGGAGTAAGTAACTTAACATATGCTGAGTATGTAGAACAGTGCCTGGTGCAGAGTAGACACTCAATACACGTTAGCTATTATGATTTATTGAATATCTGCTATAATTGATGTGCTACGTGAAGCACTTTACATGCAAATTTATTCCTTTATATGCATCAGTCTACAACAGACACTATATCATTTAATAATCACAGTTCTACAATACAGTATCCTTTATTATCCCTATTTTAAGAATTAAAGAAAACCCTGAGGTTTAGATAAGTCAAACAAATTACTCAAAGTCATACAATGCCACAGCAGTTGTAGAGCTGATTTTCCAGAATCTAAGCTCTTAGTCCTGGGAAGTGCCTAGTGCTCAGTGAAGGAGACTGGAATAAATAAAATAAGACTGAAAGGTATGTAAGAACCAGATAATGAAGCACCTCATAGACAATTTAAAGACTGAGGATATTAGCTTAAGAAAATAATAAGCCAAAAAAGAAAAAAAGTTTTAACTGGAGGCAGTGATGTATTCTTATACTCAAAAAAATCAGTTTGGGGCATGGTGGGAATGAATTTAAGGGGATCAAAAGTTGATATAGGAAGACCTCTTGGAAAGCTACAGTATGGTGATTGAGGTGAGATGAATCTACGGTGACTTTAGAGATAGAAAAAAAAGAATATAAATTCTGGATATATTTATGAGATAGTGTCTAGAGAACTTGGTGATTGACTGGATTGGGTGGTGAGAGTGACTCCCCAAGATGGATTCTCTGATGATGAGCAAGGTGTGCATGCTGCCTGAAAGTTTTCTTGCATTCCTTACATTCATAGGGTCTCTCTCCAGTATGAATTCTCTGATGTTGGGCAAGGGATCCACAGTAACTGAAAGCCTTTCCACAAACGTTACATTCATAAGGCTTCTCTCCAGTATGAACTCTCTGATGCTGAGTAAGGGATGAGTCATTGCTAAAAGCCTTCCCACACTTAATACATTCATAGGGTTTCTCTCCAGTATGAACTCTTTGATGTTGGGCAAGGTAGGCAATCTGGCTGAATGCTTTCCTACATTCTTGACATTTATAAGGTTTTTCTCCAGTATGAATTCTCTGATGTTGAGCAAGATGTGAATTCTGGCTGAAAGCCTTCCCACATTCCTTACATTCATAGGGTCTCTCTCCAGTATGTATTCTCTGGTGTACAGTAAGGTATGCACGAAGGCTAAATGCTTTCCCACAGACACTACATTCATAAGGTTTCTCACCAGTATGAACTCTCTGGTGTTGAGCAATGGATGATCTATTGCTAAATGCTTTTCCACATTCAATACATTCATAAGGCTTCTCTCCAGTATGAACTCTCTGATGTTGAGCAAGGTAAGCAAACTGGCTAAAGGCTTTCCTACACACTTTGCATTCATAAGGTTTTTCTCCAGTATGAACTCTCAGATGCTGAACTAGGTGTGCATTCTGACTGAAGGCTTTCCTACATTCCTTACATTCATAGGGTTTCTCTCCAGTATGAATCCTCTGGTGTTGAACAAGATTTGATCTCTGGCTGAAGGCTTTTCCACATTCTACACATTTATATGGTTTCTCTCCAGTATGAATTCTTTGATGAAGAGTAAGAGATGAGCTCTGGCTAAAGACTTTTTCACAGTCATTACATTTCAAAAGTTTTTTCTCTGTATAGATACTCTTGGGCTTAATGGCCATTAAATTTTTTTTAAAGCTTTTCTTATGTGTATCATGTTTATGTACTTTCTCCTCTTTGGTGGTTATCTGTTGTGTATGAAGCAGTGTGTTCAGATGGAAATTTCCCCAAGATTTGTTATATTCTTGTGCTCTTTTATTAACAAGGGGTTCTTCATGAGTGATTGTCTCTTCCTTGAAACATGCCTTCTGATTTACTGGCTGTGTCTCAAAATGGTCCTCACATTTCCATTCTTCTCTTAAACTGGAATACTCAAGGCCACAGCTTGTAAGTTTTTCTAGAATCTTCTGGGATGACTGTGCTTCATAAATATCTTGCTTTGAGGTTAATTCTTCAGTCTCACACCTAGATTCCCAGCCTGAAAAATAATTTAAAAACATGTCTCCTCTATGATGTACCAGAAGAAACATTTCTGAATTTACATTCATAAAGTGAAGTATGTGTATTTAATAACAAATAAAACCCACAAGAACATTGGCTTTTGTAGTTCTGATGTTTGTAAGAAACTGAAAATAGATCATACAGAAACTTGAAGAGGAATGATTAGAAATTATAAGAAAATTAGTAAGGTAGGGGTGCCTGAGTAGCTCAGTCTGTTAAGCATCCAACTTCAGCTCAGGTCATGATCTCGCGGTTTGTGAGGTCAAGCCCTGCATCAGGCTCTGTGCTGATAGCATGGAACCCACTTTGGATCCTCTGTCCCTGCCCCCCTCTCTACCCCTCCCTCACACTTTCTCTCTCAAAATAAACATTTTTTTTAAAAATCAGAAAGGTAAATCTCATGTCAATAAGGAATTATGGAGATGGATGGACTTGGTTATAATTTTACACATGTATGAATAATACAAGCACTGAAATAACATCCATTATTATAGTTGTTTCTTGCAAGAATATTTATCAAACCTTGTGCCAAAGTCTTCTAATGCTTTTGATATTAAACAAAACAAAGATCCTTACCTTTATGGACCTTATATTCTTGGGGGAGATAGGAAATAAATGCTAAATGAGTAAATTTTATTGTATGTTAGAAGGTACTAAGTGCTTCAGAAGAAGAAAAGCAGGGTAAAAGAGATTAGGAATGTTGGTAAAGTCAGTCAAATGTTGGTAAATTAGGAATAATTAATAAATTAACATTTAAGCAAAGATTTGAAATAAGTGAAGAAGTCAGTCACTTAGATATTGAGAAACAGCATTGTGGGCAGAAGAAATAGCCTAAAAGTAGAAGCACATATGATATGTTTAGGGAATAGCAAGAAGGCCAGTGTGTCTGGAGAGGTGTTGTAGGAGATGAAGTCAGGAAATAAAAGATAAGATTATTTAAGGTTTATATACTTTCTAAGAAATTTGGTTCTTATCCTGAGTGGGATGGAAAGCCACTGAAGTGTCTGTGGAGTAGAGGAGTGATACTTATGTACAGTTCAATGAAAATACTGAATGGAGGCAAATATGGAAGAAGTAAGGGGACCTATGAATGTAGTAATCCAGGTGAAGATGATGAGGATCCAGACCAGAGAGCTATCAATGGAGGTATAGTGAGGTGGCCAGATTCTAGATGTATTTTGTAGGAAATGCCAAGAGGATATCCTGACAGATTGGATATGGAAAGTAACAGTAAAAAGAGATGAGCAAGCCTTCAAAGTTTATGTTCTGAGCAATAGAAGAATGGATTAGCCATCACCATTGATGGGAAAGGCCATGGGCACAGCAGGTTTAGGTGGGGATATATGTAAGATCTGGAGTTCAGTTTTGAACATAATAAACTTAAAGTGTTTTTAATTTTTATTTTTAAAAATATTTATTTATTTTGAAAGAGAGAGATGGCATGAGCGGGGGAGGGGCAGAAAGAGAGGGAGAGAATCCCAAGCAAGCTCCACACTGTCTGCACAGAGCCTGATCCAGAGCTCGAACTCACGAACTGCAAGATCATGACCCAAGCCGAAATTAAGAGTCAGACGCTTAACTGACAGCCACCCAGCCAAGTTGATTTTAGACATTGAAATGGAAATGCTGAGAAGGCAGCGTTATGGACCCATAAGACTGAATTTAAGATAGAAGTCTGGACTAGAGATTTTAAACTAGAAATTGCCAGCATATACATGGCAGTTAAAGAGAATATATTACCAAGAGAATGAGTATAAAGAGAAGAGAAAGGAGCAAGTAATGAACCCCAGAGCACTCCAACATTAAGATATTTGGGAAAAGAGAACAAACCAAAAGAGATTAAGAAGGAACAAATGTAAACCAAAAAAATCATGGCTAAGAATATTAATATCACATGATATGAAATTAAATGTAATGAAAATCAACTTGTTCTGGGGTGCCTGGGTGGTTCAGTCAGTTAAGTATCCAACTTCAGCTCAGGTCATGATCTCACAGTCTGTGGGTTCAAGCCCCGCGTTGGGTTCTGTACTGACAGGTCAGAGCTTGGAGCCTGCTTCAGATTCTGTGTCTCCTTCTCTCTCTGCCCCTACTCCACTCATGCTCTGTCCCTTTCCATCTCTCAAAAATGAATACATGTTAAAAAAATTTTTTTTGAAAATCAACTTGTTCAATGATTTATACTGAAAAAGATTAAAATACAGAATCACAAAACACACACAGTACTGGAATATTAGTCAAGAAATGTCACAAAAGTAATAATAACAACAGCTAATAATAGTGACCATTAAAAAGAATTATGAGTATGTTGTGACTTGCAAAACACCAGAAATGAACCATACCATAAATAAAAGGCAAATAGAATGTAGAAGCTATGTAGAAGAAGGGAGATTACTATACTATTTATACTTATTTTTTTCAAATAAGATTGTATCATTTTGCAACTTCTGAATCAATTTTAAAAAGCAATAGAGGAAGGCATAAAGAAAATAACATCAGGAGATAACTAACATTGACAACAACAATGAAGAGGGAAAATACCCTAAAAATAAACTTTGCAAGAAATGAGCAAAAAGCTTTACAATTCTAATGAGGGAACTGCCCCCCCCCCTTAAATTTGAATAAAGGGAGAAGATGCATACTTGGTTTTTCTATATGAAGAACCAAAATGTAAAGCCATTAATTCTAAAATTAACCTATTACTTTCATTCAATTACAGTCAGAGTTTCATAGTGAATTTTTTAAAAAACTGGGTAATAAAGAATTTGGCAGGGTTTTGTCCATAGTTCCAAGAGGTAACCCTCTAACCACTCTAAGTTACTGGAAGGAGTATAATTGTGAGGCCCTTGGACCATACCTGATAGTTTAATATTTTATTTACTTTTGAGAGAGAGAGAGAGAGAGAGAGAGAGCGCGCGCACGAATGGGGGGAGGCAGGGGGCAGAGAGAGAGGGAGACACAGAATTTGAAGCAGGCTCCGGCCCTGAGCTTCAGCACAGAGCCTGATGCAGGGCTTGAACTCACGAGTTGTGAGATCATGACCTGAGCTAAAGTCAGACACTTAACTGACTGAGCCACCCAGGTGCCCCCATACTTGATAGTTTATAGCTATAGTTTATGACTCATGGCATGCCCCTAGATAGTTTTTGCTAATGTGATGACTTAGGATGGAGTCTAGCCATGCCAGAAAGACCAACCATGTGATTAAAGGGTTGGTGCTTTGAGCTATCATGGTATCAGTCTGGGAAGGGAAGGAGGATGGAGACTGAATCACATTGGGCATTGGGCAATGATCCACTCAATCATACCTACCTAGTTAAACCAAAACACAAACAAATAACTCTGTAACACTGAAGCTCTCTTGAAAGCTTATTCTTTTGAATATTGAGATGTCTGGAAGGCCCTTTCATGTTTGCAGCTCTGCCAGACCTTGCCATTGGTGGCTCTGCTTTTGGCTGGTTCTTTGTTATCTTTTGTTACAATAAAACTGTAATCATAATATGGTTCTTTCCTGACCTCTGGAGGTCACTGTTGTGAGTTATCAAACCTGAGGGTGACTGTGGGCACCCTCTTATCTGTAGCCAGCTAGTCAAATGAGAGTGGCCCTGAAGATCCCCAAACTTGCAGAAACTATCTGAAATAAGCACAGTCTTGTGGAGCACCATTCTCTCAGATTTTTCAGTTTGGCAAACTGACTTCAAGAATTTTTTTTTTAAATCCTAAAGTTTATCAAAATAGTAAACATGTATCCAGGATAAGACTATATGCTGTCCATAAAACATGCATTAATAAATTTAAAAAATTTTTAATGTTTTTATTTATTTTTGAGAGAGACACAGAGCGTGATGGGGGAGGGGCAGAGAGAGACAGGGAGACACAGAATCTGAAGAAGGCTCCAGGCTCTGAGCTGTTAGCCCAGAGCCCAACATGGGGCTTGAAGCTGTGAATTGCGAGATCATGACCTGAGCCGAAATTGGATGCTCAACCAACTGAGCCACCCAGGTGCCCCCGTGCATTAATAAATTTTAAAAGACTGAAATCATACAAATTATCTTTCTCAATCATAATGAAATGAAACTAGAAATCAATAGCAAAATAATACTGGAAAAATCCACAAATATGTGGAAATTAAACAACACACACTTAAACAACCAATGGGTCAAAGAAGAAATCACAGGGTATCTTGAAACCAATGAAAAGAAAAATATAACATACCAAAAATTATGGGAAATTATGGGAAATTATCAAAAGCAGTGCTAAAAGGGAAATGTAAAGCTGTTAATGCTTACATTAAAAAAGAAAGATTGCAAATCAACAACCTAACTTTACATGTGAACAAACTAGACAAAGAGCAAACTAAACCCAAAGCTAGGAAAAAGAATATACTGAAGTAGAGATCAACAAAATACATAGAAAAATAATAGAATCAACAAAACCAAGAGTTAGTTCTTCAAAAAGATTGACAAAGCTGACAAACTTTTAGTTGGACTGACTAGGGGAAAAACAAGACTCAAGTAACTAAAATCAGAAATGAAAGGGGCCACATTACTACCAATTATAGAGAAATAAAAAGGATTATAAGAGAGTAGTATGGACAACTGCATGCCGATAAACTGGATAAAACGGACAAATTCTAAGAAACACACAACCTTCTAAGACTGAATCATAAAGAAAGAAAACCTGAACAGACCCATAACTAGTAAGTTGACTGAATCTGTAATCCAAAGCCTTCCAACAAATAAAGGCCTAACACCAGATAGTGTCTGTGGTGAATTCTATCACAGGTTTAAGAATTCACATAATCCTCCTCAAACTCTTCCAAAGAAATGAAGAGGAGTGAAGACTTCCAAATTAATTCTATGTGGCCAGCATTACTCTGATACAAAAGCCGAAGTAAAATACCATAAGAAAACTAGAGACCAATATCCCTTACGAGCACTGATGTAAACCTCATCAACAAATACTAGCAAACTGAATTCAACAGCATATTATAAGGCTTATACAGCATGAGCAAGTTGAATTTGTTGCTGGAATGCAAGGATGGTTCAGCAAAAATTAATGTAACACACATTAACAAAATGAAGGAAAAAACTCAAATGATGCAGAAAAAGCATTTTATAAAATTCAACACCCTTTTATGATAAAAACACTGAACAAACTGGCAACAAAAGGAAACTACTTCAACATAATAGAAGCCATATATGAAAAGCCAACAGCTAACATCATATTCAATGGTGAAGGACTGAAAACTCTCCTTTAAGATCAGGAACAAGGCAAGAATGCCCACTTTGACCACTTTTAGTCAGTATAGTACTAGATGTTCTAGCCAGAGCAATTAGTCAAGAAAAATACATTTTAAAAATCCAAATTATAAAGGAAAAACTAAAATTTGTAGATGATATGCTCTTATATGTAGAAACACTAAAGACTCTACATCACCCCCACCACTTAGAATTAACAAATTCAGCATAGTAGCAAAATACAAAGTCAACACACCAAAATCAGTTGTATTTCTATGCACAATCAACAATCTGAAAAGGAAATTAAGAAAACAACTCTATTTACAATAGCATGAAAAAGAATAAAATAGGAATTAACGAGATGAAAAACTGGTACAATGAAAAAACTACAAAACTTTGCTGAAAGAAATTAAAGAAGATGTAAATAAATGGAGATATCCTGAATTCATGGTTACAACATTAATATTACTAAGACAGCCATGCTACCTACAGATTCAGTGCAATCCATATCGAAATTCCAATTATGTTTTTTTCAAGAAATAAGAAAAATTCATATGGAAACTCAATGGACCCTGAATAGTCAAAACAATCTTGAAAAGGAAGAAGTAAGTTGGAGATCTCACACTTCCTGACTTCAGAACTTTCTTCAAAGTTCTACAGTAATCAAAACAGTGTGGTACTGGCATAAAGAGACATACAGACTAATGGAATAGAAAACAGAAAGTCCAAAAATAAACCCTCACATGTATAGTCAAATGACTTTTGATAAGGGTGCCAACAAATAGGAAAAACCCACAGCTAATCTTATTCTCATTGAGGAAGAACTGAGCACTCTTCCACTATGGTCAGGAACAAGACAGGAATGTCCACTCTTACCACGGGTATTTAACATAGAACTGGAAGTACAAGCCACAGCAATCAGAAACCACAAGAAGTAAAGGGCATCCAAATTGGCAAGGATCTACTATTTGTAGATGACATGATACTCTATACAGAAAATCCAAAAGACTCCACCAAAAAACTGCTAGAATTGATACATGAATTCAGTAAAGTTTCAGGATACAAAATCAATGTACAAAAATCTGTTGCATTTGTATAAACCAATAATGAAGCAGCAGAAACAGAAATCAAGGAATCAATCCCATTTGCAACTGCACCCAAAACAATAAGATACCTAGAAATAAATCTAACCAAAGAGATGAAAAGACCTATACTCTGAAAACTATAAAACACCGATGAAAGAAATTGAAGACGACACAAAGAAATGGAAAAACATTCCATACTTAAGAATTGGAAAGCAAATATTGTTAACCTGTCTATACTACCCAAAGCAATCTACACAATGCAATCCCTAGCAAAATACCAATAGCATTTTTCACAGAGCTAGAACAAACAATCCTAAAATTTGTATGGAACCACAAAAGACCCTGAATAGCCAAAGCAATCTTGAAAAAGAAACGCAAAGCTGGAGGCATCACAATTCCAGACTTCATATTATATTACAAAGCTGTAGTGATCAAGACAATATGGTACTGGCACAAAAACAGACACATAGATCAATGGAACAGAAAAGAAAACCCAGGAATGAACCCAAAACTATATGGCCAAATAATCTTTGACAAAGCAGTAAAGAATATCCAACAGAATAAAGTCTCTTCAACAAATGGTATTGGGAAAACTGGACAGCAACACGCAAGAGAATGAAACTGGACCACTTTCTTACACCATACACAAAAGTAAATTCAAAATGGATTAAAGACCTCAATGTGAGGCAGGAAACCATTAAAATCCTAGAGGAGAACACAAGCAGTAACCTCTTTGACATTGGTCGTAGCAACTTCTCACTAGATAGGTCTCCTGAGGCTAGGGAAACAAAAGCAAAAATAAACTATTGAGACTTCATAAAAATAAGAAGCTTCTGCACAGTGAAGGAAACAATCAATAAAACTAAAAGGCAACCTACAAAATGGGAGAAGGTTTTTGCAAATGACATATCTGATAAAAGGTTGGTATCCAAAATCTGTAAAGAACTTATAGAACTCAACAGCCAAAAAACAATCCAGTTAAGAAATGGGTAGAAAACATGAATAGACATTTTTCCAAAGAAGACATACAGATGATAAGGGTGCCAAGACCATTCAATGGGGAAAGGACAGGCTTTTAACAAATGTGGTGAAAATTGGATATCCACATGCAAAACAATAAAGCTGGGCTCTTGCTTTACATCATATACAAAAGTTAACCCCAAGTGGATCAAAGACCTAAATGTAAGACCTAAAACTGAAATATTTTTAGTTGTTAACATAGAGAAAAAAAAATCCTCATAACATTGACTTTAGCAATGATTTATTGGTTATAATACTATAAAACATAGACAACAAAAGAGGAAGTAAAAAAACTGAATTTCATAAAAATTAAAAACTTCTATGCATTAAAGATTAAAATCTTCAAAGTAAAAAAGCAACCCACAAAATGGGGTGAAACATCTGCAAATCATGCATCTGAAAATGCATATATATCCAGAATATATAAAGAACTCCTACAACTCAGTAAGAAAACAATTTAAAAATAGACAAAGGTCTTGAATACACATTTTTCCAAAGAAGAGATACAAATGTCCAACAAGCATGAAAAGATGTTCAACATCACTAATCATTAGGGAAATGCAAATCAAAACCACAAAATGCCACTTCATACTCATTAGGATGGCTACTGTTAAAAAAAAGAAAGAAAGAAAAGGGTGGCTGGGTGGCTCAGTTGGTTGAGCATCCAACTCTTGATTTCAGCTCAGGTCATGATCCTAGGGTTGTGGGACTGAGCCCCATGTTGGGCTCTGAACTGAGTGTGGAGCCTGCTCAAGAGTCTCTCTCTCCCTCTGCCCTTCTCCCCTGCTCACGCGCTCTCTAAAATAAAAAAGGGGAAAAAAAAAGATTAAAAACAAACAAGAAAAGAACAGGTGTTGGTGAAAATGTGGGGAAACTGGAACCCTTGGCACTGTTGGTGAGAATGTAAAATGGGAGAGCCTCTGTGGAAAACAGTATAACAGGTCCTCAAAAATTAAAAATAAAATTACCATAAGATCCAGTAATTCCACTTCTAAGTATATACCCAAAAGAACTGAAAGCAAGGTTTCAAACAGGTATTTTTACCCATATGTTCATAGGAGCATTATTTACAATAGCCAAAAGATGGAAGCAACCAAAACATATGTCATTAAATGGATAAACAAAATGTGATATATACATACAATAGAATATTATTTCACTTTTAAAAAGGAAGAAATTGTGGGGCACCTGGGTGGCTCAGTTAGTTAAGCATCAGACTCTTGATTTTGGGCTCAGGTCATGATCTTATGGTTCATGAGTTCAAGTCCCGTGTTGGGCTCTGTGCTGACAGTGTGGAGCCTGCTTGGGATTCTCTCTCCTTCTCTGCCCCTCCCTGGCTTGCTCGCTCTCTCTCTTTCTCTCTCAAAATAAATAAGCAAACATTAAAGAAAAAGGAAACTGTGACACACGCTACAAGATGAATGAACTTTGATTACCCCATGTGAAATAAGCCAGTCAAAAGAAGACAAACGCTGTATGATTCTACTTATGTAAGGTACTTACAGCTGTGCAAGTCACAGAGAGAAGGTGGAATGATGGTTATTGAGACTGGGGAAAGGGAGAATGGAGAATTACTGTTTAATGTGTATAGTTTCAGTCTTACAAGATAAAAAGAGTTCTATGGCAAGATGCTGGTGATGGTAGCACAACACTATGAAAGTACTTAATGATAGTGAATAGACAGTACTTTAAAAACAGTTAAGAGTAAATTTTGTTATATATGTCTTACCATAATTAAAATAATTTTAATCTGTTTTTAATGTGAGACAAAAGAATAAAATCCTGAATAAGGAAGAGACCTTATAGATAAGTAAAAAGAACTATGGTCCATTAAAAGCAGACAAATGAGGGGCGCCTGGGTGGCTCAGTCGGTTGAGCGTCCGACTTCGGCTCGGGTCACGATCTCGCGGTCCGTGAGTTCGAGCCCCGCGTCGGGCTCTGGGCTGATGGCTCAGAGCCTGGAGCCTGCTTCTGATTCTGTGTCTCCCTCTCTCTCTCTCTGCCCCTCCCCTGTTCATGCTCTGTCTCTCTCTGTCTCAAAAATAAATAAACGTTAAAAAAAATTAAAAAAAAAAGCAGACAAATGATGTGAAGAGACAATTTTAAAAATAACTGGGTAATAAAGGCATGTAACAAAATCAATCTCATGTGTTCAAAGAAAACTAAGAAAACACATTATGATATTATATTTCATCTACCACGTTACCAAAAGGTGTAGATGCATCCTTTCTCATTCAGAGGGCGTGTATATGGGTATAAAATTAGAGCAACATGGTAGTGAGTAACTAGATCCTTTATCAGTACACAGGATCCCTGTCCAGCAATACAGCAGGCTAGTTAAAATGACAAACCAGACATATTAAAACAAACAAACTTAAGATGTTGTGTAAAAGAGAGAAAATATCTTTTTAGATGTGTTGCAAATCTGGCAAAAAATTAAGGTAAACTCCCAGAGGTCAAAAAGACTTCAAAAGTTACTTTTGAGTCAGTAAGGGGCAACTGTTTAACCTGGATCAGTTTAAAGCATCAGTTTAACCTGGATGAGAAAGAAGGTCATAGGCACATCTAACTGGAATTTTAGGAAAAGAAAATACAGTGAATAGGGGAGTAATAATATGTGAAGAAATAACCATTGATCATTACCCAGAAACTGTTAAGGCCAGAATGGTCAGATACAAGAATCATAATAAATCTTAAGTAGAGCAATTAAAATGAAATATGGGGCACCTGGGTGGCTCAGTTGGTTGAGCCTCCAACCTCACCCCAGGTCATGATCTCATGGTTCACAAGTTCGAGCCCCACGTCAGGCTCTGTGCTAACAGCTCAGAGCCTGGTGCCTGCTTTGTATTCTATGTCTCCCTTTCTCTCTGCCCCTCCCCTGCTGACACTCTGTCTCTCTCTGTCTCAGAAATAAGTAAAAACATTAAAAAAAATTTTTTTAATGAAATCTACATTTAGGGGTGCCTAGGTAGCTCATTCAGTTAAGCATCTGACTTTCGCTCAGGTCATGATCTCACGGTTTGTGAGCTGGAGCCCTACACAGGGCTTCGCACTGACAGTGCAAAGCCAGCTTGGGATTCTTTCTCTCTCCCTCTCTCTCTTCCCCTGCCCCCACTCTCTCTTTCTCATAAAACAAATAAATAAACTTAAAAAAATTACATTTAGATAAACCACAGTGAAAATATACAGTAACATGAACAAAGAGAAGGAAGTTTTTAAAAGAAGCAAGGAAGAAAATATTAACAGAACTGACTTCTCAATAGTAACAATAGAAGGCAGAAAAGTATAGAGTGTTATCTTTAAGGTGCTGAGAAAAATAACTGTCAATTTATGAATGCATATATAAAAAGATTCTTACATGCATGATATCAAAATAAATATACAAAACAAATGAATAAATAACAAAATAGTTTATATAGTGTATTTATTGATAAAGGATTTGACACAGGTAGAAGTTCTGGTATATAGAGAAGAATGGTGAATGAAGAAAATGAAACGTAGGTAAATCTAAACAACACTACAATTAATGGTCTACTTTTGTAACTTCATAAAACAAAATAACCATTTATGAGATTAAAAGAAATAACTGAAATGAGAGTAAGTGAAGTTAAAACATTCTAAGGTTCTTATATTTTTAAGGGAGGAAAAAATTAAGGTAAAGAATGATTTTAGACTTTGTTAAGATGATTATAGAGTTAAATTTTTTTAAAGATTTTATTTTTAAGTAATTGCTAACCCAATGTGGGGCTCTAACTTACAACTCCAAGATCAAGATTGAAGGCTCTGCTCACTGAGCTAGCCAGGTGTCCCATAAATGTTAAATTTTCTAAGCTAATCAATACAAGAAAAAAAAATAGACTGTATAACTTTCAAATTAGCAGATGGAGAAAAAGTCAAGAAACAAGAAAAAAATGGAAAAAGAATTTATTAAAAGAAAATAAGATGGTAGAAATAAGTCCAATTCAATTAGTAATACCAAAACATGTAATTGACTGCCATCATTTAGTTAAAACACAGATTATCATAGAATAAAAAACTTTTTAGCTATATATACTGTTTACAAGAGAAACACAGAAAATAAGAGAATAAAGGGATAGAAAAACTACATCAAGTATTAACAAAAGAAGACTAATATAGCCACACTAATATCAAGCAAAATAATTAAGAGAAAAATCATCAGTAGATTTAAAAAGGGTAACAATAATATATGGAAGAATTTACCAGAAAGATAGAACAATCCAAAAACATATGACCTAATAAAATATTTTCAAAACAGAAATAACCAATTGTCAGAATTCTAAAAAAATGTATATATTCATCATCAGAATTTTTTAAATAATTTTTTAATGTTTATTTATTTATTTTGAGAGAGAGAGAGAAATAGAGAGAGAGAGAGCGTACGTGCATGGCGAAGAGCCAGAGAGAAGGGGAGAGAGACAGAATCCAAAGCAGGCTCCACAGGGTCACTGCACAGAGCCTGACATGGGGCTTGAACCCATGAAACCATGAAATCATGACCTCAGTCAAAAATCAAGAGTTGGACGCTCAACCAGCTGGAGCCATCCAGGTGCCCCTCAGAGATTTTTTTTAAGTCAATAAAGACACAGAAGATTTGATCAGCAAAATTAATGAGCTTAATCCAATGAACATATATCAAATGCTGTACACTCCACAACCAGAAACAGATAACATTTTTTAGGACACAACAACCACTTAACCACTAAGACATAAAATAAGTTTTCAAAGAATTTGAATTAAATAGACCATCTTCTCTAACCACAATGCAATTAAAAAATTTTTAATTTGGAACTTAAAAATTTCACTTAATTCATGGGTCCAGAAGAAATCAATGGAAATTAGAAATGATTAGATATACATGACAACAAAAAGATGACATATCAAAACATGTGGAATATATCCCTAATATAGTCTTAAGTGCTTATAATAGAAAAAAGAAAGCCTCAAAAATAATGAATTATCTAACTTTAAAACTTAAGAAAAGAAGGGCACCTGGGTGGCTTAATTGGTTAAGCATCCAACTTAAGCTCAGGTCATGATCTAGTAGTTTATGAGTTAAAGCCCCGCATCTAGCTCTATGCTGACAGCTCAGAGCCTGGAGCCTGCTTCAGATTCTGTGTGTCTTTCTCTCTCTGCCCCTCCCCCACTTGTACTCTGTCTCTCAAAAATAAATAATAAACACTAAAATTTTTTTTGAAAAAACCCAAAACTTAAAAAAAGAGAACAGCATAAATAAATGCAGGAGGAATTAACTACTAAAGAGGAGGAATAAATGAAATTTTTAAAAAGATAAATTAGAGAGCGTCAGTGAAGAGAAAAATGACTGAAAATACTAAAAAAAAAAAATGATAAATCCATGGAAAAATTTGTTTCTCCCTTTTTGGGAGGAAAAAGAGGTCATAGTTACATATACTACCAACTTTAGATAAGAGAAGATAATGGACAACTTTAATAAATTTGAAAATTTACATAGGACATAAAAATTCTCAGGAAAAAATGCTGTAACTTCATTACTATAGGAGAAACAGAATCTTAGAACAAACTGAATTAGTTCTTTTCACAAGAAATTCTTTTTACAAGAAAATCACAGGACAAGATGAACAAAGTTCTACCAAACATTCAAAAAACAAAGAATTTTGATTTTACACAAATTATTCTAAGGAAGAAAAAGAAGAATACTCACCAATAGATTTTATGAGACTAGTATCTTGATTCTAAAATCTGACAAGAAGAGTTCATGAAGGAAAAACTGAAGGTCAACTTCACTGATTAACATAGATGCAAAAAATATTAAATATATTGGCAAAGAGCAAGTAGCCATGAATGAAAAAGCTGTAAAAATGGATTGGTATCAGGACTACAAAGTTGGTTCAACATTAAAAATGTAATATGTAATTCACCACATTAACAGATAAAAAACTAAAAACCATCTAATCATCTATGGATAAAGAAAAACATTTATTGAAACTCAAAAGCTTTCCACAATGAAACTCTAGCAAACAGGAACAAAAAGGTATCTACCAAAAACCTTTAAACATCAGAATTATTAATAACAAAATATGAAAGCACTCTCATTAAGACCAAAGGGGAAAAGAATGCCTGCTATCATCACACAACAAAAAGAAATAAAAGGCATCCAAATAGGCAAGGAAGAAGTCAAATTTTCACTATTTGTAGACGACATGATATTCTATATAGAAAATCCAAAAGACTCCACCAAAAAATTGCTAGAACTGATACATGAATTCAGTAAAGTTGCAGGATACAAAATCAATGTACAAAAATCTGTTGCATTTCATACACCAATTATGAAGCAGCAGAAAGAGAAATTAAGAAAACAATCCAATTACAACTGTACCAAAACCAGTAAGATACATTGGAATAAACTTAAGCAAAGAGGTAAAAGACCTATATTCTGAAAACTATGAAACACTGATGAAAGGAACTAAAGATGACATAAAGAAACAGAAAGATATTCCATGCTCATGGACTGGAAGAACAAATACTGTTTAAGTGTCTGTACTACCCAAAGCAATCTAAACATTTAATGAAATCCGTAGCAAAATAACAACAACATTTTTCAAAGAAGAGCAGATAATCCTAAAATTTGTATATGGAACCAGAAAAGACCCCAAATACCAAAAGCAACTTTGAAAAAGCAAAGCAGAGCTGAAGGCATCATAATTCCAGACTTAAGTTACATTACAAGGCTGTAATAATAAAAACAGTATATGGTGCCAGGGGTGCCTGCCTGGCTGGCTCAGTTGGTGGAGCCAACTGACTCTTGATCTTGGGGTTGTGAGTTTGAGCTCCACATGTGGTGTAGAGATTACTTAAAAATAAAATCTTTAAAAAAAAACAGTATGGTACTGGCACAAAAATAGACATATAGATCAACAGAATAGAATAGAAAACCCAGAAATAAACCAATAATTATATGGTTATCTAATCTTCAACACAATAGGAAAGCATATCCAATGGAAAAAAGATAGTCACCTCAAAAAATGGTGTTAGGAAAACTGGACAGCAACATGCAAAAGAATGAAACTGGACCACTTTATTACACCATACACAAAAATATTTGCAAATAACATATCTGATAAAGGGTTACTATCCAAAATTATATATAAAGGACTTATACAACTCAATAGCCAACCCCCAAATAATCCATTTAAAAAATGGGCAGAAGACATAAACAGACATTTCTCCAAAGAACATATACAGGTGGCCAACAGACACATAAAAAGATGCTCATCATCACTCATGATCAGGGAAATGCAATGGAAACTACAATGAGATATATCACTTCTTACACCTGTCAGGATGGCTAAAATCAACAGCACAAGAAACAACAGGTGTTGACAAAGATGTGGAGAAAAAGGATACCTCATGCACTGCTGGGAATGCACACTGTTGCAGCTACTGTGGAAAACAGTATGGAGCTTCCTCAAAAAGTTAAATATAGAACTACCTTATGGTCCAGCAATTGCATTACTGGGTGTTTACCAAGAATACAAAAACACTAATTCATGGGGCGCCTGGGTGGCGCAGTCGGTTAAGCGTCCGACTTCAGCCAGGTCACGATCTCGCGGTCCGTGAGTTCGTGGGCTCTGGGCTGATGGCTCGGAGCCTGGAGCCTGTTTCCGATTCTGTGTCTCCCTCTCTCTCTGACCCTCCCCCGTTCATGCTCTGTCTCTCTCTGTCCCAAAAATAAAATAAAATAAAAAAAAAAAAAAAAAAAAAAACGTTGGACAAAAACACTAATTCAAAAGGATACATGCACCCCTATGTTTATAGCAGCATTATTCACAATAACCAAATTATGGAAGCAGCCCAAATGTTCATTGATTGATGAATGGATAAAGACAATGTGGTATATATATACAATGGAATATTATTCAGTCATAAAAAAGAATGAAATCTTACCATTTGCAATGACATGGATAGAGTTAGATAGTCTTATGCTAAGTGGAATAAGTCAGACAAAGACAAATACCATATAATTCATTCATGTGGAATTTAAGAAACCAAACAAGCAAAGAGGAAAAAAGAGAGAAAAAGAGACAAACCAAGAAATAGACTTAAATACAGAGAACTGATGGTTACTGGGGGTAAGGGTGGGTTGGAGGATGGGTTAAATAGGTGATGGGGATTAAGCAGTGCACTTGTGATGAGCACCGGGTGATGTATGAAATTTTTGAATCATTTACTGTACACCTGAAACTAATACATGATATGTTAACTAATTAGAATTAAAATAAAAACTTTAAAAAAAGAATGCCTGCTATCACTACTTTAGTTCATACTGTATTGGAGATCTAAGATAGGGCAATAGGAAAAAGAAATTAAAGGTATAAGAATTTAAAATGATTCACAGATAGCCTGCCCATAGAAAAAAATCCAAAGAAATCTAAAAACTATTAGCATTAATGAGAAAGCTTGGCAGCATTGCTGGATATAAGGTCAATGTATAAAAGTTAAGTTCATTTTAAAACATGAGCAACAAATATATATATATATAATATTTTAACATAGTAACAAAACTAAGATGCCTAGGAATTATTCTAACAGAAGATATGCATGGCCTTTATGAAGAAAATTATAAAACATACCAAAGGAAAATTTAAAACCTAAATAAATGGAGAGATAAACTACAGAATAAAAAATTTACAAATAGAAAAATTTACAAAACTGATATAGAGTATAAGTAAAATTTCAATCAAAGCCAATCACTTTTTTTGTTGTTTTCTGGTGGAAATTGACAAGTTGGCTCTAAACTATTCAGATGGCCAATGGGCAAAGAAGAAATTCTGAAAAACATAAAACAAGGTGTAGGGGACTTGCCCTAACAGATATCCTGTTCTTTTTTTTTTTTTAATGTTTATTTATTTATTTTGAGAGAGAGGGAGAGTGTACATGAGTAGGGGAGGGGGGGGGAGAGAGAGAGAGAGAGAGAGAGAGAGAGAGAGAGAATCCCAAGCAGACTCCATGCTCAGCATAGAGCCAGACATGGGGCTCCATCCCACGAATTGTAAGATCACCACTTGAGCTGAAATCAACAGTCAGATACTTAGCTGACTGAGCCACGCAGGTGCTCCAGATATCCCATCTTATAATAAAGTATTTTAATTAAGAAAGTGTGGTACTGGCATAAGGAAACAGAGATCAATGAAATGGAATAGAGCTCAAAATCAGACCCATAAATATACTATAATCCGATACATTAAGATGCTTAGTCAGTTAAGCATTTGATTCTTGATTTTGACTCAAGTCATGTAACATTCTGAACAATGAGCAAAGAGAGCTCATTTCTTCAATAACTCTAGGACATTTGGTTTTCCACTAAGGCACAGAAATTAAATTCTTACTTCAATCTCAAAAATCAATTTCAATTGATTCAAGCCCTAAATATGAAAGGAAAATCTTTAGAAGACAATTTGAGAATATCTTTATGATTTTAGAATACAAAGTTTACTTAAAACAAAATACCAAAATCAAAAATATAAACTACAAGCATATATATAAAAGACAACCTTCCCCAAAATGAGCAAAAGACTTGAGCAGGCACCTCACAAAAGTGGAAATCCAAATCCAAAAGATGCCCAATTTATTTTGTAATCAAAGAAATTCAGATGGCAAGTATAGCAGATAATATTTCACACTCATCAAATTGGCAAAAAAAATTTTAATTGGTCAATTTTGAGTATAGAGCAGTGAGTACTCTCACACACAACTATGAGAAATGTAAATTCATACAAGCACTTTGGAAAGTAAATAGCATTATTTAGTAAATTCCTGGCTATGTTCTCTATATAAACTCCAGCATTTGTACACCAATAGTCACGTATAAGGTTCACAGAAGTTAACATTTATAATAGCACAAAATGAAAACAACTCAAATGACCTTCAATGGATAAATTATGGTTTACATGGTGGAATACATTACATTTGAGCAGACAAAAATTCAGGAAACCATAGCTACTAAAATTAACACAGATAAATCTCAGGAATATAATTTTGAGTTTAAAAAAAGTCAGAATTACATGCATAATATATTTCCACATGTAAAAAGGTGAAAACACAAAAATATAATATTTTGTTTAGGAGTATATGGTATACTAAAGAAAAGGCAAGAATGGGGCGCCTGGGTGGCTTAGTCAGTTAAGTGTCCAATTTTTTATTTCGACTCAAGTCATGATCTCACAGTTGTGAAATCAAGCCCTGAATAGTGCTCAAGCTGGGCATGGAGCCTGCTTAAAATTCTCTCTCTTGCTCTCCCTCTGCCCCTCCCCCATGCTCTGTCTCAATCTCTCTCTCTTTCAAAAAAAAAAAAAAAAAAAGAAGAAAAGAAAAAGAAAGAAAGAAAGAAAATGCAAGAAAAGATAACAAAATTGTAGAATAATGGTTTCTCCAGTGAGGGTTGGGGATGGATCATAGGTGGGGAATAGTATACCATTAGGCAGGGGCCCTCATGAGTCTATAATAACATTGACAATTTTCTGTTTCTTTTTTTTTTTTTAAGATTTTATTTTTTTTTTTACTGAGCCAGTCAGGTGCCCCAACAATTTTCTATTTCTTAAGCTAAGAAGTATGTACCTGGGTTTTTGTTCTATTAATATTTAAGCTATATACATATATTAATATACATTCCTGTGTGTGTGATTTATTTAATAATAATTAATAAATAAAATTTAACCATATGTTCCTTGAAACTACAGTTCCACATCAAATATTTTTCTTAAAAAACTGAACAAGGACATAAAAGACTGGAGAGAGGTAGCGGGGGGTGAGGTGAGTTGGGGAGTGGTAGTGACAAGAGATGTTTACAATGTCCCTAATTTTCTTTTGAACTTTAGTCCTCCATTTTACCTTAATGCTTCCTATGTCTATCTAAAAATCCTTCCTTTTTTTTTTAAGTTTTTATTTATTTAATTTAAGAGAGACGGAGACAGTGTGAGCAGGGGAGGGACAGAGAGAGAGAGAGAGGGAGAGAATCCTAAGCAGGTTCCTCACTGCTAGCACAGAGCCTGATGTGGGGCTCAAACCCACAAAACCAAGAGATCATGACCCCAGCCAAAACCAATAGTTGGAAGCTCAACAGACTGAGCCACCCAGGTGCCCCTAAAAATCCTTCCTATGCCACAACCCTAAACTCTTTAGTCTCTTCTCTCTGCAATGGTTTCTAGCTTCTGCCCTGTGTTTTTGTTGTTGTTGTTTTTAATTTGTTTTTATTTCTATTTCTATTTTTTATTTTTTGAGAGTCAGAGACAGAGCACAAGTGGGGTTGGGGCAGAGAGAGAGAGACAGAATCCGAAGCAGGCTCCAGGTTCTGAGCTGTCAGCACAGAGCCCAAGGAGGGGCTTGAACTCCCTGGCTGTGAGATTATGACCTGAACCAAAGTTGGATGCTTAACCAAATGAGCCACCCAGGTGTTCCTGACCTGTGTTTTTGTTAGAGACCATCATCTTCTCAGTTACCCAGGTTCCTTGGCCTCTCACCTTTTTGTCTGATCGTCCTTATACCAGCTTTCTTTTCAAATATGCTATTTATAGTTAATACTGTATCTCTGCTACTAGTCTATCAATTGTTTGATTACTTATACAAATATGAAGCGCTCTAACATCTTGCATGTACTTTGTTTAAAAATTCAGTAAATGTTGGAGCACCTGGGTGACTCGGTCGGTTAAGCATCTGACTTCAGCTCAGGTCATGATCTCACGGTCTGTGAGTTCCAGCCCTGTGTCAGGCTCTGTGGTGATAGCTCACAGCCTGGAGGCTGCTTCAGATTCTGTGTTTCCATCTCTCTCTGCCCCTCCCCCCCTCAAAATAAACAGTAAAAAAAAATTTTAATTCAATAAATGTTGATGAAACAATGAATGAACTGACCACTGAGAGAAAAATGAGGCATTTGGAGATTCACTACTACTACAGCAATAGCAAGTAACAGCCTTTGAGTTCACAGTATGAGACAGGAACTCTTCAAGTACTTTAAAAGAATTATCCTATTTTATAGAAAGGTTAAGTAACTTGCCCAAAATTTTACTGCCTGTAAGTGTCAAGATCTGAACATGGCACTTGAGTTACAGGTGTCTGTAAAATTCAAAAGCTTATCAGGTTAGGAAAAGATTTTTTGAAGACTGGAAGAGTTCTTAGAAAGGAGAGAGCAAAGTATTAAAGGAGAGATAGTTAAGAATAACAAATTCGGGGGGTGCCTGGCTCAGCTGGTTAAACATCAACTCTTGATTTTGGCTCAGGCCATAATCTCACAGTTTGTGAGATCAAGCCCTGTGTCAGGCTCTGTGCTGACAGGGTGGAGCCTACTTGGGATTCTCTCTCCCTCTCTCTGCCCACTGAGCCCCCCACCCCCACCCCAGGTCTTGCTCTCTCTCTCCTTCTCTCCCAAAATAAATAAATAAACATTAAAAGGAAGAAAAACAAATTTGTGAGAATGCTCTAAAAGGTCCCAGTGTCTAGTAAAACCTAGAACATCCAAGAACATGCCACCAAAGAAGAGTGAAGGGGTGACACCTCTATGTCCAGCAGAGCTGTCACCTGCAGAGGTTTTTGCCTGCCTATTTCTATTTCCTCTTCACTCACCTGAGCACAAGCCTTTGGCCAGCTCTCTCGTCACCATCCAGGGCTCTTTCCCTTGTTCCAATAATAATATCACACTTGGCTTAGAAAAGCAAAGTCCTGCATATATGAAAAGAAACAATTTGGTCATGCTGTGATATCCCAGAACTCATAACCAACCCTTTGATTAACGGGGAAGAGGAAGCTTACAGTAAGTTGGAGACAAATGTGTAAAGACATGTGTTCAAAGTACAGGAAAGCTAAAGCTTCCAACACAGATTAATAATAGACCCATCCACTGGCAACTCCACAAATATTAAACCATTACTTTGGCACAGCAACAGATATTCTGCCAAGCACTGAGGATGCTATCCAAAGATTCATAATGGTGGTAGCAAAGAGGCCCTTATGAGTAGAAACTCAATTTTGGAAGAAATATTCTTACCTAGGGACACCAAGATCCTATAATTCTCCAACATCACATTACTGTACAGATGCCTTTGAGAAGAATTTAGACAATCCCACTCTTCTCTGGAGAAGTCTACAGCCACATCTCTGAAGGTCACCAACTCCTGAAATGAAATCAATAAATGAAGTGAAATAAGTTCATCTGTTAACATACTCACTTTATTTGTTCTGCCCCAAGCATACTGGGCTCTCCTTTATATTACATCCTCAACTATATGTCAAGCATGTTCCCCCTCAGGCCTTTTGTACTTCTCAGATCGTTCTGTATAAAAATAGCAAACTCTTACCCCTGTTCCCCATTTCCTAGCCCTCCTTTATTGTTCTCCATGGCACTTAATTATTTTGTTATTGTCTGCCCCAGCCTCCACTGACATGTGAAGTCCATAAGGGTAGAGTACATTTTTGCTTTGCTCACTGCTATATCCCTAGTTATAGAAGAGTATTTGGCACACATGAGGCATTCAAATATTTGCTGGATAAATTGAATTAATGAAAGAATGGTTTGAAAAGTTGAAGAAACTATGAAAGGATCAAAAATGAGACCAGAAAGTGCTTGCTATATCTCTGAAAATTGTGCTAGACCAAGCAGAGAAAATCACCAGTTCCATTAAAATTCAAATACTTTGGAGTGCCTGGGTGGCTCAGTCAGTTAGGTGTCTGACTTCGGCTCAGGTCATGATCTCACGGTTCATGAGTTTGAGCCCTGCATTGGGTTCTGTGCTGACAGCTCAGAGCCTGGAGCTTGCTTTGGATTCTGTGTCTCCCTCTCTCTCTGCCCCTCCCCTGCTCACACTCTGTCCCTCTCTCTCAAAAATACATAAACATTAAAAAAAAATTTTTTTTTATCGAAGGAAACAATCAGCAAAACTAAAAGGCAACCAATAGAATGGGAGAAGATATTTGCAAATGACATATCAGATAAAGGGTTAGTACCCAAAATCTATAAAGAACTTATCAAACTCAACACCCAAAAAACAAATAATCCAGTGAAGAAATGGGCAGAAGACATGAATAGGCACTTCTCCAAAGAAGACATCCAGATGGCCAACCAACACATGAAAAAATGCTCAACATCACTCATCATCAGGGAAATACATAACAAAACCACAATGGGATACCACCTCACACCTGTCAGAATGGCTAACATTAACAACTCAGGCAACAACAGATCTTGGCGAGGATGTGGAGAAAGAGGATCTCTTTTGCATTGCTGGTGGGAATGCAAGCTGGTGCAGCCACTCTGGAAAACAGTATGGAGGTTCCTCAAAAAATTAAAAATAGAACTACCCTACAATTGCTCTACTAGGTATTTATCCAAGGGATACAGGTATGCTGTTTCAAAGGGGCACATGCACCCCAATGTTTATAGTAGCACTAACGACAATAGCCAAAGTATGGAAAGAGCCGAAATGTTCATTGATGGATGAATGGATAAAGAAGATGTGGTATATATATACAATGGAGTATTACTCGGCAATCAAAAAGAATGAACTCTTGCCATCTGCAACTATGTGGATGGGACTAGAGGGTATTATGCTAAGTGAAATTAGACAGTCAGAGAAAGACAAATATCATATGACTTCACTCATATAAAGACTTTAAGATACAAAACAGATGAACATAATGGAAGGGAAGCAAAAATTATATAAAAACAGGGAGGGGGACAAAACATAAGAGACTCTTAAATATGGAGAACAAACAGAGGGTTATTGGAGGGGTTGTGGGAGGGGGGATGGATTAAATGGGTCAGGGGCATTAAGGAATCTACTCCTGAAATCATTGTTGCACTATATGCTAACTAATTTGGATGTAAATTAAAAAAATAAAATTAAAGAAAATTTTTAATTCAAATACTTTAATCCAGAGTACTTAAAATTTTGTGCAAAGAAATGGGTGTTCTGCTTATAATACTGGTTCTACCTACAGGGCCTGGGCAAAGTTCTTAAAAACTTGGGCTATGCTGTGATTAAGCTGGATTCTGGATTTCTAGATGTCTATAATGTGACCACCTGCTGATGAAAACTAACATATGTGTTTGTGTGCATGTATGCATACATTTATATATAGGTAACTATGTATTACAAAATTAAAAGAGGTGAATCTGTCAAGGCAAGAAAATATTTATTGGGCATTTGATAAAATTTTGTCATAGTTAAACTGTCTCTACAGAATAAAAATTATTGAAGTGTTTTACAACACTCAATAAGTTTTTTTCTTATTTAATTATATGAAGTAGATTGTGAGTTTCTTCATCTCTGCTCTACCAACAATAACATCCCTCATATGTTACATATATGCTTCCAAAAACATTTTCCTTACCTTATATAAATATATATAATAAATGTATAACTATTTGTAATATATGACATACATGTTTTCAATGATTCTGTTTTTTATTATTTTTTTTTATTTTAGAGAGAGAGGGAGAGAGGTGGGAGAGAGAGGGAGGGAGGGAGGGGGAGAGAGGGAGAGAGAGAGAGAGAGGGAGAGAAACTTAAGCAGGCTCCACAGTCAGCGTGGAGCCCAACACGGCTTGATCCCACAACCCTGGGATCATGACCTGAGCCGAAATTAATAGACGCTCAACCAACTGAGACACCCAGGAGGTACCCCTCAATGATTCTTTTGATGAAATTTAATGAAAATAATGACAATGTCAATATAATGAGCTTAAAGTATTACTTTCAAATATTTGACCTCTAACAAATGATCTCTTAAAATATTTGACCTCTATATATACAACGGAATATTATTTAGCCATAAAATGGAATGAAATCTTGCCATTTGCAGCAACATGATAGATCTAGAGAGTATAATACTAAGCAAAATAAGCCAGTCAGAGAAAGACAAATACCATATGATTTCACTCATATGTGAAATTTAAGAAACAAAGCAAATGAACAAAGGGAAAAAGACAAACCAGAAAACATTTTATTTTATTTTATTTTATTTTATTTTATTTTATTTTATTTTAATCCAAGTTAGTTAACATATAGTAATAATGATTTCAGGAGTAAAATTCAGTGATTTATCACCTACATATAACACTCAGTGCTCATCCCAACAAATGCCTTCCTTAATGCCCATCACCCATTTAGCCTGTCCCTCCACCCAACACCCCTCCAGCAACCCTCAGTTTGTTCTCTGTATTTAAGAGTCTCTTAAGGAAAAACAGATTCTTAAATATAGAAAACAAAAAGATGGTTACCAGGGGAAAGGTGTGGGAGGTAGGTGAAATAGATGAAGGGGATTAGGAGTGCACTTGTCTTGATGAGCACTGAGTAATGTGCGGAACTGTTGGATCACTATATTGTACACCTGAAACTAAGCACTGGAAGTTAACTACACTGCAATTTAAAAAAATAAATGAAAATAAATAAATTTAACCTCTAACCAAATACGTGTGGTTTCAAAATCCATTCATAATTATAATCAAGCCAGTATGAAGAAAGTCAACAGTTCCCTTCACCTTTTTGCCTTCATAGAAACATGGCTCCCACCTGAGAGGACCTACTACTTCCCCTGAAGCCCTGTCATGTGGTGACTGTTTTATCTCCCACACTCCTTGTACCACAGCACCCAGAGACCTCTTTGCTCCTTAAATTTGTTTCTAGACCATTACCCCTCCCACCTACCTAAAAGCCACCTAGTTTTAAACATTCATGAAATCAGACTCTATCATCCCTGTTTTAGTTACCTACCAATTCCTGGTAGATAGCAATAGTCTGTCATTCCTTTAACACCTCAGCACCTGACTCACTGTCACTCTCTCCAGCACTACTCCTATCATATATAATCTTTGGTCCTTTCAATATCTATATAAATAATCCTCCCAACATCCAGGGCTCTCAGCTGTGTCGCTTCTCTCCTCCAGTAGTCTTGTCTTCCACACTTGTATAGTCATTCACTTCTATTGCCATGCCCCAGACTTTGTCATTACCAATAAGTAGCAAACCCTCCATAATCTCAACTCTCACTATCCTGACTTCTTCCTCCTATATTCCAACTTTTGCCCTCTAGTACCCCAATTAGGAAAATTCTCTGACCCCACTAGAACCTACAAATCACGTTCTACTTACCACATTTTCAATGTTTCTCAACCCCACATTCCCTCACTTCCTACCACAACCATTTGTTATGGATATACCCTCAGTTTCCCTGCCCTTAGTCACCTGGTTAAACCACAGCCATCTCTCAGAATACTCTACTTCTGTACCCTGAACAGCTGAACTTTGCTGGAGAAAGTCACACCAATCATGCTATCTGGTCTCACTTTAAATTCATGACACTAACGTCAAGTGGACCAAAATGCTACCTATATGATACATTTCTCTAGTCCATTCATTTCCCCACTCTCCTAAATGACCATTACATATGTTTTCCTCTCTCCTCAAGTCTTCAATATCTCCTTCCTCATCCTTACTAGTGATCTTGCTGTTTCACTAGAAAAACCAAAAGCCATTCAAAGAGAATTTCCAGAAATTCCTACAACATCTACACATATATCTGCATCTGTCCTACATACTCTAACTTGCTCCTATTACTACTCTATATGAACAGCCACTCTCCTAATAAAGGCCAGCCCTTCCACTTGTCCACTAGACCTCAGCTCCTCTCACCTACTCAAGCAGTGTTCCATCACTCCCCTCTTTGCTTCTCTTCATCTTCAAATTTCCCTTTCTACTGAATCTTGAACATCAGCATACAGATATAAACCCATCTTTAAAAAACCTTGTTGTTGGGGCACCTGGGTGGCTCAATTGGTTGAGTAACCAACTCTTGGTTTTAGCTCAGGTCGTGATCCCATGGTCATGGAATAAAGCCCACACTGCGCTCCATGCTGAACATGAAGTCCGTTTGGGATTCTCTCTCTCCTCTCTCTTAACCCCTCCCCAACTCACTTGCACATGTACACTCTCTCTCTCTCAAATAAACATTAAAAATTACAGTTCAAATTAAAAACCTTGTTGACCAGTTTATCCTTCAGATACCACCCATCTCTCTTACTTCCTTACAGCTAAATTATTTGAAAGAGTTGTCTATATTTTCCATTATTTCTATTCCTGCAAGAATCACATAACAGAACATGTGTAACAGAATCACTTTGACTGCTTTGTTGAGAATAGACTAAAAGAAGGGTGGAAGCAGACAGAAAAGTTAGAAGACTATAGCAGTAATCTAGGTAGGAGATGACAGTTCAGACCAGAATGGAAGCAGCAGTAAAAGTCGTCAGCCTCTGGATACATTTTGAACATAGAACAAATAGAACTTCACGATTGGAAGACTTTTAAGTTGAGCATCTGAGATAAGGAAGTATGTGAGAGTTTCCTAATTGGTTTCCCTGTTTCTATCCTTGTTCCATTCGGTTAATTCTCAATAGTAGCCAGAGTGATTTTATTAAATGAGAGTTAGATATGTCACTTCTATGCCCGCAAACTTACAGTGGCTTGTTTCACCAAGTTTGAGACGTTTGAGTTTGACATATCTACTACATAACCAAGTGAAGATACTAAGTCTAGTTGATTGGATATAGAAGTCTGGATTTCAGGACAGAGGACTGGGCTGTATATAATTTGGTGGTTGTCAGCATATAGATGGCATTTAAAGCCATAAGACAGACTGAGATCTCCAAAGGAGTGAGTGTAGACAGAGAAAAGAAGAGGACCAAAGACTAAGACCTTTTACTTAATAGGTGCTTAATAAAAAAATGTTGAGTGAATGAATGTTTGGACAGAGACTAATGAAGAAGTTGGTCTGTATCTTGGGGAACAGCATTCCAGGCAGAGGAAACAGCAAGTGCCAAGGTCATGAGTTAAGAACGTACTCAGCAAAAAAAAAAAAAAAAAAAAAAAAAAAAAAAAAGAATGTACTCCGTTCACTACAAGGAAGCTAGCTAGTGTGGCTAGAACTGAGTATGTGAGTTGCAGAGTGACAAAATGAGGTCAGAAGGATAGTCAGGGACCAGATTATGTATGGTCTTGCCGGCCAAGGCAAGGACTTCAGCATGTATCCTGAATGAGGTGGGAATCAACTGCTGGAGAGTTTTAATAAGTGACATGAGATTAGTTACTCAGTAAAGTGTCAGCATAAGCAAAGTTAATGTCTGCTTTGACATCTGAAGAGCAGGAAAATCATTCAGGAAATAGAAAACACCAACTCACCTGGTACATGGCTTTAAGAAGTCCAACAGCCATTCTTTCCTCTTCTTGGCTCTTCTCTTGGGAAATGGCAGTGTCCTTGGATGACTGAGATGGGGAAAAGAACAAGAAAAGGTAGGGTTTCCCTATAGCATCCAGAATCACCAGCCTAGAATTTTTCGGCTTCTCTTTCCTCTGTTACACCCTTCCTTCCAATAGAAAGAAAGCATACTGGAGACCTAGAAATTTGTTTGCATACAAGTTAACCCATGCCTAAATCACTTCCTTATTATTTTAACAGTAGATTTTCTCGATTTTTACAAATAAAGACTCTGAGGAATGTAATCATTTACATAAAGGCACACAACTAATGACTAACTGTACCAAGATCAAATAAAGGTCTTCTTGACTCCACACTCTCTCTCCTCTCCAATAGACCAGTGGTTCTGAAACTTGGTGGCACACCGGCATCACCTGGCTGGCTTCATAGTCTCAATCAGTCCCCCCACATACTCATTCTTAAAAACTATAGCGCCAACCACCGTCTGCTGACACAGAACAGTCAGCGGCCACGACCGTCACGCTCTCCCAAAGCTTGAAGTCTCCAAACACTAGAGTATCGCAACCGACGTTCACTCTCACAACCCCAGTCACAAAGAGGCCGAGGGTACTGGAACAAATGGGGGACACAATACCCTCCACACCCCCCACCCCCCCACTTACAGTCTCACTCTGTAGCATCAACTATCGACTCACTCGCACCCACAGTCACAGATACGACGTGCACAGGCACATCGGATGACAGTCTCACACTGTATGACAACCAACCACGATCTCGCACCTAGAGTCACGCCGAGGGCCCGGAAACCGACGACCGGGTGACCCACAAGCCATTCCTCAGCCCATTCCCTACCTGCAGAAGTAACTGCGGGAAGATCCCGTCTCCGCCCTGAATGCTCAGGCAATCTCTACCCCGGCCCACCTCCTGCCCTAAGAGTCTGATGGAACCCACCCCCGCGGGCCCGGAAAGAAGCTACTGGGCCTCCGGAGGACACAAAGGGGCCGCCGGCCCAGTAATCGCAGGGGCCACTGGGAAATGTAGTCCGGACCAGAAAAAGCGGCGCTGCAGAGTCCGACTACACTGGCGCGTCTCCGCCGGGGGATTCGTAACACCGCCCCTCTGCCCTGGGTCCTCCCACGCTGACTTCTTCCTGGCCCCACAGTGGGAGCCCAGATCTCACTTCGGAGCCTGGGTCCGCCACGGGAACGGGGTAGAGTGTCAACTAGATGGCCTACGATTGAAGTGCGCAGACACAAGTGCTCCGTCCACCTCTCTTAGCAACCAGGCGCAGAACTTAGAGTCGCGGAACAGCCGCAGGGGGTGAGGTTCGGGAGCGCGCCCACGCAAACGGAGTGAGGGGCGAGCACCTACAGTTGTGCTGGGGTACCCGAAAAAGTGTGTGGGACAGGGAGGGCAGGGAGTAGACTGCGCAGGTCCCGACTTCCCTAGAGCGTTTCAGCTTCGGAAATGGTTACCTCGAAGATCGCAGGGAAAGGGTCGGGGTATAAAGTGTCACCCTCGCATACCGTTCTTGTATTTGTGATTTGGTGATGATTGGTGTGAATGTGTCCTCCCTTCCTAAAATGGCTCTTCTACCGGGTGTCTTCCAAGTTCCCTTATTCTGTCCATTCAGATACAAATGTCACATCTCCAAAAATGCCTTCCCTGATCACACCACTCTGACCACTTTAATCTGACTCTATACTCCCTTAGAATGGTGTTTAAATTTGAACAAGTTCTGTAACCTGGCTAATTTTGTGAGTGGTGCCACGACCCTCTGATTCTGTCATTGTGTGTCCGTGTAAAACCCTAGGTGTTGGGGCGGGCATGCTGTTTTTCTGTGACCATGTGTGAGATTGTGTTGTGTGTGAGAATGTGCTATAATAGAAAGGGACTGCCTGGTGTAAAGTGGAGTAGAAGTGTGATATAATAGTGTGTGTGGACAGATCCTGAGGATTATACTAGTGGATGTGGATGGTGTGTGGAATTTTTCCTTGTGGTATCAAATTAGAAAGCACCTAGTGGGTGCCAGATGCTCTTGGAGGTGCTGGGATAGACATAAACAAAATAAACTTTTAAAAATAGCAAATAGAGGGGCTCCTGGGTGGCTCAGTCAGTTGAGCATCTGACTTTGGCTCAGGTCATGATCTCATGGGTGTGGGTTCAAGCCCAGCATCAGGCTCTGTGCTGACAGCTTGCTCAGAGCCTGAAGCCTGCTTCAGATTCTGTGTCTCCTTCTCTCTCTGCCCCAACCCTGCTCATGCTCTGTCTCTGTCTCTAAAAAATAAATGTAAAAAAAAAAAATTAATACAAAAATAAATATAAAAATAGCAAATAGAAAGTGAGTAGAAGGGTAACCTCAAGAGGCTTAATACATGTGTAATTTTGTTTTAATGTTTACTTATTTTGATAGAGAGGGCAGGGAGGGGCAGAGAGGGAGGGAGAGAGAAAGAATCCCAAGCAGACTCCATGCTACCAGTGCAGAACCATGAAACCATGAGCCCCTAACTGTGAAACCAAGAACCGTGAAACCATGACCTGAGCTGAAACCAAGAGTTGGATGCTTAACTGAGCTACCCATGGGTCCCTACATGTATAATTGAGTAACAAATAGAAATCTGGATCCAGGGACGCCTGGGTGGTTCAGTTGGTTAAGCATCCGACTTTGGCTCAGGTCATGATCTCACGGTTTATGAGTTCAAGCCCCGCATCTGGCTCTCTGCTGCCAGCGTAGAGCCCGCCTCGGGTCCTCTGTCCCCCTCTCTTTCTGCCCTTCCCCCACTTGTACTCACTCGCTCTCAAAAATAAATAAACATTTAAAAACAAAAATCTGGGGGCACCTGGATGGCTCAGTCGGTTAAGCATCAGACTTTGGCTCAGGTCATGATGTTGCAGCTCAGGGGTTCGAGCCCCACCTCAGGCTCTGTGCTGACAGCTGCGAGTCTGGATCCTACTTCGGATTCTGTCTGTCTCTCTCTCTGTCCCTCTTCCGCTCACACTCTGTCTCTCTTTCAAAAATAAATGCACATTTTAAAAAATTTTTTTAAAAATAAATAAAAATCTGGATCTACACAAGGAATGAAGAGCATCAGAGATAATAACTACTGGGTAAATATGTAAGACTTTTTTTAATATTATTTAAATCTTGTCCAAAGATAAATTATTGTTTAAACAAAAATATAAACAATGTAGTTTAGGATGTGAATGTAAATCATATGACAACAATTGCACAAAGACCAAGAGAAGAGAAGTAAATGGAAATAAACTATTGGAAGTTTCCTCCGTTCTGTGTGAAGTAATATCACTTGAACAAACACCATAAGTGAAAGATGTATACTCTAAGTCCTATAGCAACTACTAAACTAAGAAAACAAAAAGTTATAGCTAATAATCCAACAAGGGAGATAGAATGGAATCATAAATTATCATAAATCACTCAATCCAAAAGAAGTCAGATAAAGAAAGGAACAAAAAACAGATGGGAAACAAATTGCAAGACGGAAGGTTTATATCAATAATCAGATTAAATATAATTTATCTGAAAATCCAATTAAGAGGCAACAGAGTGTCATAGGGGATAAAAAAGCATGACTCAACCATATATTGCCTATGAGAAACTGAATTTAACTCCACCAATAGGTTAAAGGTACAAGGATGGAAAAAGATACACCATGCTAATGCTGTGTAGAGAAAGCTGGAATGACCTTGGATTTGGCAATGGATTCTTAGATGCGACACCAAAAGCACAAGCAACCAAAGGAAAAAAGAGATATATCAGACTTCACCAAAATGAAAAACAGGGGTGCCTGGGTGGCTCAGTGAGTTAAACGTCCCACTCTTGATTTGGGCTCAGGTCATGATCTCACAGTTCGTGGGTTGGAGCCCCATGTCTGGCTCTGTGCTGACAGCTCAGAGCCTGTGTCTCCCCTCACTCTCTGCCCTTCTTCCACTTGCGCTCTGTCTCTGTCTCTCAAAAATGAATAAATATTAAAAAAAAATTTTTAAAGAAAACAGTTTGGCAATTCTTCAAAAGCTTAGCATAGTTTACCATATGACCCAGCAATTCCACTCCCAAAGGCAGTGATAGCAAGAACTTGAACAGATACTTGTATTCTAATGTTCATTATACCATTATTCAAAATAGCCACTAGGTGGAAACAACCCATGTCCATCAACAGATAAACTGACGAACAAAATGTAGTATATATATGCAATGGAATGTTATTCAGCCATAAAAAGGAATAAAGTTCTGATAATATGGTACTACATGGATGAATCTTGAAAAAATTATGCAAAGTGAACTGAACCTACACAAAGGACAAATATTGTATTCTGCTTATATGAAATATTTGGATTAGACAAATTCATAGAGAAAGAAAATAAGAGGTTACCAGGGGATGTGGGGAGGGAGGAATTGAGAGTTGATTGCCTAGTGTGTTTAGTGACTACAGAGTCTTCATTTAAGTTGATAACAATTTTGGGAGCGCCTGGGTGGCTTAGTCGGTTAAGTGGCTGACTTCGGCCCAGGTCATGATCTCATGGTCCGTGAGTTGGAGCCCCACGTCGGGCTCTGTGCTGATAGCTCGGAGCCTGCAGCCTGGAGCCTGGAGCCTGCTTCTGTTTCTGTGTCTCCCTCTCTCTGCCCCTCCCCCGTTTGCGCTATGTCTCTCGCTGCCTTTCAAAAATGAATGTTAAAAAAATAATAATAATAAGTTGATAACAATTTTGGAAATAGATAGTATTGGTGATTGTACAACACTGTGAACATACTTAATGCCACTGAATTGTACACATATAAAAAATTCTTAAAATGACAAATTTTGTGTTATACATTTTATGGTCATATAAAAATTTAATAATGTAACATACCACAAATGGAAGTGTATACTTTAAACGGGTGGATTGTATGACATGTGAGTTATATCTCAATAAAGCTATTAAAAAAAAAGAAAACTGGAGTAGGTGTATTGATATCTACAAAGAAGATTTCAGAACAAACAATAGGGATAAAGTTAATTTCATAATAATACAGTGGTCAGCTCATCAAGAGGAAATAACAATTGTAAATGTCTAATGCACCTAACAATAGTTTCAAAATACATGAAACAACAACTGATAAAACTAAGAAAAGAGAAAATCCACAGTGGTAAGTCAGAGATTCCAATACCACTCTCAGTAAATAAGCTAAAACACAGAAGATTTGGAAAACACTGTCATTGAGCTAATTGATATTTACAGAGCAAAACCAAAAATAGCAAAAAAAATACTCATTTTTTTCAAGTGTACCTGGAGCATTTACAAAGGTAGAACATATACTGGACCAGAAAACAAGCCTCTTTCCACAATGAAACTGAATTAGAAATCAGTAACTGAAAATATGTGGGTAATTCTCTAATATTTGGAAACATATACATTAAAATATTTTTAATGTTTATTTTTGAGAGCATACAAGCAGGGGAGGGGGGGCAGAGAGAGGGGGGAAAGAAGAACCAAAGCAGGCTCTGTACTGACTGACAGCAGACAGCCCCATGTGGGGCTCAAACTCAAGAGCCACAAGATCATGACCTGAGCCAAAGTCAGAATTCAGACGCTTAACCAACTGAGCCACCAAGGCACCCCAGAAACATATACATTTCAAAATAACCCATGGGTTGAAGAAGAAATCAAAAAGGAAATTAGAAAGTATTTTGAACCAAAAGAAAATGAAAACTATATAAAAATTATGGAAGGCCACTGAAGCAGTATTCAGGGAGAAATTTATAGAAACAAATACTATATTAGCAAAGAAGAAATCAAAGTCTCAAATCAATGACTTTTCCATTTTGACATACTAGAAAAAGAAGAGCAAATAAAACACAATGTAAGTAAAACAAAGGAAATGATGAAGATCAGAGCAGAAATTAGTGAAATAGAAAACTAACAAATAAAATAAATCAATGGAACCATAAAGTGGTTCTTTGAGATTAATAAATATGATAAAACTAGCCAGACTGATGAGGAAGGAAAGGGAAATAACATAAACTACCCATATCAGGAATGAGAGAAGTGACATCTCTACAGATTCTACAAATATTAAAAGGAAAACAAAGTATATCATACCAACCTTAATCCAGTAAACACAGAGCCTGCTTCAGGTCCCTGGTCCCCTTGTCTCTCTGCCCCTCCCCTGCTCTCTCTCTCTCTCTCTCAAGAAAATAAATAAATATTTAAAAAAAAAAAAAAAAAAACCCTCCCTGCCAGTCTCCTTTCCTTCCTCTTGCAAACCATTTGCAGACTTTCTTGGGAAGCCTGTCCTGCTTTTCCTAGGAAGCTTCATTATGTGAGTAATAAAACTTTTCATACCCTCTTGGTGTGTGTATGGCATCAAGAGTCTCAACACCCCACCCAAATTTTGTGGGTGGTACCTGCATACTGGAAAATAAATGGGTATCACAATTCACAACAGATAGGAAAAGGTACCAATGTCTTTTTTCACAGGTGACATAATCATTTAATGTAGAAAATCCAATGGAATCTCCAAAATTCTAGTAGAAACACTAAGCGACTTTAGCAAATTAATAGGTTCCAAGATCAAGGTACAAAAATCAATTGTGTTCTTATATGAAATACAAGGTACAATCAGAAATTGGCAAGGAACAATTGGAAAGTGAAATTTTTAAAAATTCCATTTAAAATAGTACCAAAAACTGTGAAATACTTAGGGGTAAATCTGACAAAAGATTTCATTACTTTTATGTCAAAAACTACAAAATATTGCTGAGAGACATGAATGAAGATCTAAATAAATGGAGATATATACTATGTTCATGGGTCATGCGATGACTTTCACCATTTGAAAGATGGCACTTCTCCCCCGATTGATCTGTATTTTCAACACAATCTCAATCAAAATCCCAGATAGTTTTTTTTTTTCATTTGTGCTTTTGGTATACATTGACAAATTCCTTCTAAAATCCTTCCTACGTGTTTACCTAAAAGAAATGAAAATTTATGTTCACACAAAAAACTGTACATGAATGTGTACAGCAGCTTTAGTTATAACAGCCAAAAGTTGGAAACAACTCATGTTCTTCAGTGAGTGACTGACTAAACAATGTGTGGTATATCCACATGGAATACCACTCGGTAATAAAAATGAATTACTTATACATGTAAAAACATTTATGAATCTCCAGGGAATTATGCTGCATGAAAAAGCCAATGCCTAAATTACACATTATATCATTCCATTTATATAATATTCTTGAAAGGTAAAATTACAGAGATGGGAGAACAGATTAGGGTTGTGGGGCCTTAAACAGGGGGCTGTGGGCAGGAAGGAAGTGGGTGTGGCTACAAAAGAACACATGAACTATCTTTGTGATGATGTAAATATTCTAAGCCTTCACTGTATCAATGTAAATACCCAGGTTGTGACACTATACATAATTTTGGAAGATGTTACTTACCATTGGAGGAAACTGGATAAAGGGCACACAGGATCTCTGAATTATGCAAATCTAGAATTATCTCAAAATAAAAAATTAATATTAAAAGCTAGGCCAAAAAAGAAAATATATTCTAAGGTGGTAGACCAAAATCCAATTACATTAAATGTAATTCACTAAATATGTCAAATTAAAGATTAAGATTGTCATTATTGATCTTAAAATAATGCTGTTTAATAACAGACATGCTTTAAAAATAAAACAGGTTAAAAACAAAAGGATAGAGATAAACCATGCACTAACCAAAAGAAGGATGGTTAAACTATAGTAATATCAAAATAGACCAAGAATTAAAAAAAAAAAGCCATTATAAATAAAGAGTAAACTCCAACAGGACTGATCCAACAGGAAATTATTACAATTCAAACAACTCAAAATGTATTCCATCCAATAAGAGAGCTTCAAAATATATAAGGCAAAGTTAACAGAAATAAAAGGAGATCTAGACAAATCTCCAAGTATAAAAAATCAGGAAGCTGGATGGACATAGAACACCCAATTCTGTTCTTTTATCATCTCTTAACAAAATGATAAGCAAAAATAATTCTTACAGAAGACAGGAAAAAATTTACTATTGGTAAAGACAAAATACAAACAAAACTCATTTGGAGGGCACGTTCGTTTTACGTAGTGTTTGGGAGTTTCTTGTCCCTTCCCAGACCAATTCACACTCTCTGAAACAGCGCCCAATATCATCTAGTGAAAGGAAGACATCCTAGAGGTACTATAGTCCTACGGGCTTTATATAGCTTCATGGTAAGCTTATGAGTCAGTAGCCTCTCTGATAATCTCCAACAACTACAAGTTCCTGATATTTAGCATGCTGTAGTCTGCAGCATTTCGTTCTCATTGCCAGCCTATCATAGCAGAAAAGCACTGGGCTAGTGTTTTCAGAGGCATTTTCTCCATTTTAGTCTCTTCTGCAAAATTACTGCAGAGTCTTCAACTTTCATTGTCAATGGTTTTTTATTTCTTCTCAAGTCAGAGCCTGACCCATATGAAATGCTGAAAAAAAAAGGAAAAATCTTTAGGGCAGTAGTGGAGTAACAGAGAATTAAAAAGCATGGGTGTTTCAGTTACATGGATTCACAAACGTTTAAAATTCCTCCCATTTAATATCTTGGTGACTGTGGTTTATAAACGGAACCTTGTAAGTTTCAATATTGTAGCAGGCTCGAGTCCGAAAAGCAGACACACACAAATAATTGACAAAAGCACACAGTATCTGAAAAAACTGCAGGGTCAGAATCAAACGGTCACAAGAACTTACAACGCGACCATTGTCATACAAATGGTCGCAAATTCGCACGACCCTCAGTCACTGGACCTGAGAGTCTCTGGACTCCATAGACGCCCTACCACCAGGTCCACGGCCTAAATCTGCCACACACGGTGACACAACACCACTCCCCTCTTCTGCCTGCCAGGAACTTGAGGGTCAAGCTGGTCCATCTCGTCCCGCCACGGGCCCCTGACTTTTCCCAGTCTTCACCCTGCTGAAGTCCGTGTGGGGCCCGGACAAGACGGAACTAAACCCACTCAGCGGAGCTTCCTTCACGTATCAGGCACCGTAACACCGGGAAACCGGCGACCCAGCCAACCGTAAGAAGGCAGGCACTTTGCGCAGAAAATAGACTTGGCCGTGAAGGCCTCTGGGAAATGTAGTCCTCGGCCGAAAAGTTGCTAACCTTTTCAGATTCTTTTCGACACCAAGTTGCACTTCCAGGCTCCTAGTGGAGTGCCGGGCTCAAGTGAAGCAGCTGCAGCAAAACTGTTGAGCCTCCAGGGCAGATCTTGGCGCCCTTAAACGCAGCGGTACGCTAATTACCGCTACTCGCCGACAAGAAAGCCGGCCCGCCCCCACCCCCGTGAGCCGCGGGGGCCTCTGGGAAGTGTTGTCCGGCGTCTAACGGACCGAGGCTCGTGCTGCCCTCAGTCACAGCCGACGCTGACCTTACAGGAGCCTCCGACTCAGCCCGCAGGGGTTGTGCCACTTGGGCGGCATTGAGTTGTGGGATTGGGCCTGTATCCGCGGGCTCCTTGGTGAGTCTTCGGGAGGCCTCGAGCTCTGAGCCCTGGACCCTTTGTGCTGGTTGGGAGTAGGGGCCTGCGGACCCCGTGCCTGCGTGCTGGAGGAGGATGCCGGCAGGGCTGTGCAGGTGCGGGTGGTTCCCTGCGGCCGTGGGAGTGGCGCGTGATGGAACTGTTTGCCAGACATTTGTGACTGAGTGTGGCCGTGAGAACGTGTGTGTAAGCGGATTTTGTGGGTGTGCTTTTCCTTTTACGTTTCAGTATGAATGTGGGTGCGAACGTGCGTGATTGTGGGATCGTGAGTGAATGATAAACTCGGTGGATGAAAGGTAGAGCACGGTTGTGTGTGTAGGTTTGTGCGACTGTTTGTATCAGTGCCTCATTTCTTTGGTTATGGTAATTGAAAATGTGTTTTTATGTGAGATATCGATAGCCCCAACACTTGGTATTTATTTACGTTAAATTTTATTTTTGTGTATTAGCCTCGTTGTTTGCGTACCAACTTCATGCTCCTTGCCCCCGACTCCCCGCCCCAAATCGCAAAATACAGAAAAGGTCATGGAAAACAACGTTCGTAATTCTGCCAGCCACCGTCAAAATTTACTTCTCATCTTTTCACTCCTCTGTGAATACATTCATGCATTGCTATATTATTATATATGTCCATAATAGCTAAGAAATTGGTATCACACTACACATACAGTTCTGTAACCTGCCTTTGTCATTTAACAATACACAATATCTTCCCATTTAAACATTTACAAATGTATGTCGTCATTTTAAAGTTTTTCATGCTCTACAGTTTAATACATTTACCCCTGTTGATGGGTAATTTGTTTTTTTCAGTTTCTTGCCATTATGAACAATGTGTTTATCACAACTAGTTGTCATATGTTATAATGCACTTACTAATTTGGGGGAGGAGGTGGAGGGGTAGGCTTCTAGAAGGGGAACTGATAGGTCAAAATGTATGTGGTTATTAAAGGCTCCTTAAAGCTATCCAATTATTCTCCTGTAAGGTTCCAATAATTTACAGTATTATTGGCATAGTATAAGATTGCTGTATTCATACACCCTTGATAACAATGGTTATCCACTATTAGTAATCTTTGCTAACCTCATAGATGTAAAATTTCATTAATTTGCAGTTTGGTTACATTTTATTTTTATTTATTTATTTTTTTAATTTTTTTTAACATTTATTTATTTTTGAGAGACAGAGATAGACAGAGCACAGCAGAGGAGGGGCAGAGAGAGAGGGAGACACAGAATCTGAAACAGGCTCCAGGCTCTGAGCTGTCAGCACAGAGCCCGACGCGGGGCTTGAACTCACGGACCGCGAGATCATGACCTGAGCCGAAGTCGGCCTCTTAACCGACTGAGCCACCCAGGCGCCCCTGGTTACATTTTAAAAATCTTTGTGAAATAGGTGTTTTCTAAAATATTTTTCTGAAGCAGTATTCTCTTTTCAAATTTATTTTCTAGATTCTTCAGGTACTAATTCATTTATCCATCAGCACTCCCTTTATTGAATGCTGTCTATGTGAAAGGAATAATTCTAGATACTTGGGATATAGCACTGAACAAAAGAGAAACTCTCTGCTGTCATGGTACTTACATTGTCGTGGACCAGATAATAAGGTAAGTGAGTTAAGTATAACATACATTCAGTAGTGAAAAATATTAAGAGAAAAAGTAAAACAGAAGGGTATATACGGTGAGAGAAGGGAATTCAAGTTTTAGATGGTGTGGCTAGGGAAGGCATCCTGAAAAGGTAATAAAGATATGATGGAAGTGGAGCACCGGGGTGTCTTAGTCAGGTAAGCATCCAACTCAGTTTCGGCTACTCTCATGGTTCATGGTTTCGAGCCCCAAGTCAGGCTCCATGCTGGCATTGCAGAACCTGCTTGGCATCCTGTCTTTCCCTCTCTCTGCCCTTCCCCTGCTCATGTGTGCGCTCTCTCTCTCTCAAAATAAATGTAAAAAACAAAAGATATGAAGGAAGTAAAGGAGCTATTTATGCATGTAATTGAGGGAAGGTTATTCCAGGCAGAGTGAACAACAGTTATAAAAGTCCTGAGGTGGGAACCTGCTTGTTAACAGCAGAGAGGCTGGTATGGCTGAAATAGAGCAAATGAGATGGAGACTAGTGGGAAATGAGAGAAAAAAGGTAAGTGGAGGGAAGAAGGGTAGATCAAGTTCATAACATGGGCCATATTATGATTTGGCTTTTACTGTGAATGAGGTGGGAAGCTGTTGGAGAGTTTTGATCATGGGAGTGACATTATCTTGCCTACAATGTAAGAGTATCACTTTGGCTGCTCTGATGAGGAACTATACGAAGAAGGATGGGGGTGGGGGGACAAGGGTAGAAGAGACCATTTAGGAAACCTTTACAATAATCTAGGGAAAAGATGTCCGTGACCTGGAACAGAGTAGTAAAAATGGTGAGAAGTAGTCATGTATTGGATATAATTTAAAGATAGAGCTGATGGGGTTTGCTGAAGGAACTGATGTGGAGTATAATTGTGACAAGAGGACACAGTATTTTTCAATCTGGCACACTTGAAGAACAGAGTTATCATTAACTGAGAAAGGAAAGAAAGTAGGAAAAACTGACTTGGGGCAAAGGGAGATAGTGAGATTTCAGTTTGGAATATAGTATATGAAGCATGAGATGCCCATTGGACATTCAAGTAGAGATATTAAGTTGGCAGTGGGATATACAAGTCTGAAGTTCAAAAGAAGAATCTGAGGGGTGCTGGGTGGCTCAGTGGTTAGGTTAGCACGGAGTCTGCTTGGGATTTCTCTCTGTCTCTCTCTGCCCCACTGCCGCTCTCATGCATATCTGTGTGCTCACACGTGCACACTCTCTCTCAAAAAATAAATAAACATTTTTTTAAAAAAATTATGTGAGATCTAGGCTAGAGACATAAATTTGGGAATTATCAATATGTAGATATTTAAAGTGAATAGACTGAATGAGATCACTTAAAGGGTAGGATAGATAGAAAAAGGTAGAGGTAAAGGACTTATATCTGGGTCACTCCAACAAAGCCTGGGAAATGAGAAGGAACAAGCAAAAAGGACTGGAAGGGACTAGCTAGAATGGTTGGAGGGAAGCTAAGTGAGTTTGATACCCTGGAAACCAAAGGAAAAATGTGTGTTAACAAGAACTGTGTCAGTGCTGCTGATAGGCCAAGTGAAAAGACGACTGAGAAAGGAATGTTGACTTTAGCAACATGAAAGTCATTGGTGACCCTGAAGAGGAGTTTCAGTGGAGTATGGGGCTAAAGAGAGAAATAGAGAAAAAAGTTTGGAGATACCTGTTATAGATAATTCTTTAAGTTTTTCTTTAAATGGAAGAGGAGTGAAATAGAGGGGTAGATGGAGTTGGATTTAACCAGAGTGTTGGTTTCATGAACTAATTAGGAGTAATGTGAGGCAAGGGTGTCTAAGTTGGCAGGAATTAATTATATTGATTGACTGAATTTTAGGCCAGGTAAGTAGAAGAGTGAGGATAGGAAGGAGGTGAGGGACAGTGAAAAATTGGTAGAATGAACGAAGTTCCTGATGGGGTTGAAGGACTGTTGGGTTGAAATATTAGAGGAAGTAAGGTAGAGAGATGGGATATTTTTCCTTTACTTGTCAAATGTTTTCAAAATAGAACAATCCCTCTTTTTACCACTGTATCAGTTTAAGAAAACATGGAAGATTACCAGCTATATTTCAGTAGGGGTTACAAAATGATATTTGGTATAAATGGTGTTTGAGTTCTGCATTCCTTCTTCATTTACTGGCTGGAATATTGTAAAGAAAAAAATTTCCCTCATCAACCCTTTGGTTACCTTGAAGAAGGTTTTTATAGGAAAAGCAGAATACACTGATTCTTTCCCTTTATAGGTTTTCAGGCTATTGAATTGGTTCCTTAGCATTTCCCAATGAGTTGTTATTTTTACTGTTATGTACTCATAGATTTTAGCATATTTGATGTAATTCAAACCATTGTGCTTATTTTCTCTGTTAAGCTCAAATTTTCCCATCTTTGGTTGTCTTTTCAAGATGTCTTTTAAGTTTTTTTTTGTTTTTTTTTTTTTTTTTTTAACACATCTCTGGAAGTCTTTGATAGTGTCCTACATTTCTGGTATGAAGGTTATTCCAAGATCATTTTGGATATTTCCTGCCTTAGGCATGGAATCAGGCATTTTTTTTATGGTGCTCTGGTTCCTTTTATTAGGAAATGATATTTTGAGACCACCGTTACAGTGCTTATTGTTATTGGCAGGGTCATTGTTTCTAGAGTTTTTTTTTTTTCCTTTTTGGTGGACAGAGCTAGGAAATACACTCTTTTATTTTTTAATAGCTTGATAATATTTTATCCATTTAAAGTGTACAATTCAATGTTTGGTTTTTTTTACTATATTCACAGGTATACCCATCATCATAATGTAATTTTAGAACATTTTTGCCCCTCCTAAAAGAAATACATATTAGCAATCAGTCTCCTATTCCCCTTCTTCATCCCAGTGTAATCAACCATAATCAGCTTTCTGTCTCTATAAATTTGCCTTTTCCAGACATTTGGTATAAATGAAATCATACAACATATCATCTTTTGTGACTGGCTTCTTTCAGTTGGCATGTTTTCAGTGTTCATTAATGTTGTAGCAGGAAGTATATTCTTAACAGAATGGACTTCATGAGTTCATATTGCTATTTCCAATTTTAAAAATTCAGAATTACCCACTTTTTACTTTGGTTTTATTAATGTATCTTCTGTTTGCTCATTTATTCATCCATGTTTGTATTTCTGTGGTGTTAGTTATTTCTCTTCTCTCATTTGTGATTTTATTTATTTGGGTCCTGTCTCTTTTTTTCTTGATAAGTCTGGCTGGAGGTTTATAATTTTACAGTTTTTTTCAAACAACCAGCTCCCAGTTTTATTGATCTGTTCTGTTGTCTGGTTTTTATTTTTGTTTTTAACTTTAGTTAACATACAGTGCAATATTGGTTTCAGGAGTAGAGTTTCTATATCATTTATTTATGCTGTAATTTTATTATTTCCTTCTTTCTGCTGGCTTTAGGCTTCATTTGTTTTCCTAGCTCCTTTAGGTGATTGGGTTGTTTATTTTAGAGTTTTCTAGCTTCTTAAGATAGGCTTGTATAGCTATACATTTTCCTCTTAGGACTGCTTTTTGTTGTATTCCATAGGTTTTGAACTGCCATGTTTTCATTTTCATTTGTTTCCTTGTATTTTTTTCTTTATTTCTTCTTTGATTTCCCATGTTGACCCGTTCATTGTTTAGTAGCATGTTGTTTAACCTCCCTGCATTTGTGGTTTTTCTTGTGACCCATTTCTGGTTTCATAGCATTGTGGTCAGATAAGGTAAAGAGGTCTTGTTTATATTATATTTGTGCCTCTATTACCTTGTTTCTCTCTACTCCTATTAGTAACTTTAAAAATTTTTTTAGTTTTTTTGGGTTCTATTCCATTTTTTAATATGAGTAAATATGCTTGATATGTGTATATTCATATCATCCCTCTTAGATAAATTTTAGGGTTATTTTTAATCTCACTTTTCTCAGATCATCTTAAATAAATTTGAAGATTGACTTGACAAGTTGAATGAAAAGTGTTTTTTGAAAGGCTACTGGAATTATGTTAATTTTATAGATAATATTGGGAAAGGTGTCATCATTACCATGCTCACTTCTATTTTAAAGCATGATATTTATTTAAGCCCACTTTTAATGAACATCAGTAAATCGAATAAATGGCTCTTACACAGCTTTTGTTTGCATTATTCTTAGTACCTTAGTGTTTTTCTTGCTTTTGTGATTGTGAATAGGTTAGTTACAATACCACAGAGATCTCCTACTGTGTTTAATTCACCTCTCTCCTGATTAAGCATTTACTTGTTTGTATCCTTTGACTGTCTTCCAGAGTTACTATCAGGCTGATCCTGACAGGTTTTGCTAGTTTTTTCAGTTTCTGAACAGACATGGACCCCTAGAATTTCCTACTCTTATATTTTTGCTGATGTCACTCCTATTCCTTTGCTTTTAACCTATCTGATGTTTATATTTAACATGTGTTTCTTGTAGGCACATATAGTTGGGTCTTGGTGTTTTTACCCACTGGTAACAACCTGTTTTTCCATTTTTGTATTTTGACCATTTATACTTCATATTATTTATTTATATATTTATTTGTTTATTTATTTATTTTTAATTTTTTTTTAACGTTTTTATTTGTTGTGAGACACAGAGACACAGAGCATTAGCAGGGGAGGGTAGAGAGAGGGGGAGGCATAGAATCTGAAGTAGGCTCCAGGCTCTGAGCTGTCAGCACAGAGCCCGACACAGGGCTCAAACTCACAAACTGTGAGATCATGACCTGAGCCAAAGTCGGTCGCTTAACTAGCTGAGCCACCCAGGCGCCCCCATATGATTATTTATATAGTTGAATTAATATCAGTCATCTTTGTAACTCTTTTCTGTTTGTTCCATTTGCTGTTTCTTTTTTTCCCTTCTGGACTTCTGTCTTTCACTGAGCATGTTTCCATTTTGTCCACTCTTTTACTGTATCATTTATCCTTGTGAAAAGAAAATTGGTATTACTCTAGAGTTTATATATATTTTTATCATTCTTTTTTGTTTAATTTTTTAATGTTCATTTACTTTTGAGAGAGAGACAGAGCACAAGCAAGGGAGGGGCAGAGAGAGAGAGACAGACAGACAGACAGACACAGAATCCGAAGCAGGCTCTAGGCTCCGACCTGTCAGCATGGGGTCCGATGCAGGGCTCGAACTCAGGAACTGTGAGATCATGACCTGAGCTGAAGTTGGACACCTAACCAACTGAGCCACCCAGGTGCCCCTACAATATATATTTTTACCTAAAATGAGTTCACTCTCAAAAAATGCTATAGTGCTTCAGATAAAGTGCAGGGAGCTTTATAACAGTACAGTTGACCCTTGAACAATATGGAAGTTAGGTGTGTCAAACACTGTGAAGTTCAAAGTCCACCTATAACTTTTAACTCCCCCAAAACTTAATTACTAATAGCCTGCTATTAACTGGAAGCCTTACTGATAATGTAAACTATTGATTAACATGTATTTTTTTTAAGTTATATGTATCATATACTGTATTCTTACAGGAAATTAAGCTAGAGAAAAGTTACTAAAATCATGAGGAAGAGAAAATACATTTACAGTATTATACTGTATTTTTTAAACTTTTTTGTTGTTTTGTTTATTTTTGAGAGACAGAGATAGACAGAGCACAGCAGAGGAGGGGCAGAGAGAGAGGGAGACACAGAATGTGACGCAGGTTCCAGGCTCTGAGCTGTCAGCACAGAGCACGACGCGGGGCTCTAACTCATGGACCGCGAGATCATGACCTGAGCTGAAGTCGGATGCTTAACCAACTGGGCCACCCAGGCGCCCCAGTATTGTACTATATTTATTTTTAAAAATCCCCGTATAAGTAGACCCAAATAGTTCAAACCTGTGATGTTCAAGGGTCAACTGTATTCCGAAGTCCTCCCTCTCATTCTTGTGACATTCCTGTCATTCATTTTACTTGTGCATGTGCTATAAAATCACCTAATACATATAATCACCTAATATAATTATTTCTTTAAATAAACATTTCTCTTTTAGAAAAATTAAGAATGAAAGAGCCAGAAGATTTTGTTTTAACTTCATTATCCCTTCTCTGATACGCTACTTTTCTTTATGTAGGTCCAAGTTTCTGACCTATATCATTTTTCTTCTGCCTGAAGAACTTCTAACATTTTTTGCAAGGCAGGTCTACTGGTGATAAAGTTCAGTTTCTGTTCATTTGAGAAAGTCTTTATTTCTCCACTTTTTTTTAAAGTTTTAATTTAAATTCCAGTTAGTTGACATACAGTGTAATATTAGTTTCCTTTGCTTTTGAAGGATAATTTCCCAGGTTAGAGAATTCTATGTTGGTAGGATTTTCTTTTAATACTTTAAATATTTTACTCCACTGTCTTTTTGTTTGTATGGTTTCTGATGAGAATTCTGTTGTAATTCTTATTCTTGTCGTGTTATACATAAGGTGTTTTCTTTTTTACTGCCTTCTTTGAAATTCTTTTCTTTTTTGATTTTCCATGAGTATGATATCCTTATGTATGGATTTTTGCTGTTTAGCCAGCTTGGTGATTTTTGAACATCCTGAATATCGGAGTAAAGTAGATCCAGATAATATCCAATGGGATATTATTCAGCCATAAGAAAGAATAAAATCTTGCCATTTGTGACAATATGGATGGACCTCGAGGGCATTATGCTAAGTGAAATAAGCCAGACAGAGAAAGACAAGTACTGTATGATTGCATTTATATGTGAAATCTAAAAAAAATTAAAAATGCCTCCCCTCCCCAAAATACCAAGGTCATAGGTAAAGAAAACAGATTGGGGGTTGCCAGAAGCAGGGGTAGGGTAGGGGATAAGACAAATAGGTGAAGGTGGTCAAAAGGTACAAACTTCTAGTTACAAGTCCTGGGATGTAATGTATAGCATAATGACTATAGTTTGCAATACTCTACTGCATATGTGACAGTTGCTAAGGGAATAGATCTTAAAAGTTTTTATCACAAGAAAAAAATTGTAACTATGTAAGATGATGTATATTAATTAGACTTATTTTGATGATCCTTTCACAGTGTACCCAAATATCAAATCGTTATATTGTACACCTGAAACCAATATAATGTTATATGTCAATTATACCTCAGTAAACAAAAAAACTTTCTAAAAAGGAAACTATACACCCAAATAATTCACAAGTGAAATAGCAAACATCTAAGGAGGAAACTGTAACAATTCTATATAAACTCTCCCAGAAAGTAGAAGAAGCAGAACACTTTCCAACTCATTTTATGAGACCAGCCTTACCCTGATATCAAAACCAGACAAAGACATGACAAGAAAACCACAGACCAGAATTTTTCACGGACTTAGATACAAAAATCCTTAACATTGAATTGAAAAATTGAATCTAGCAATATAAAAAGGATAATATAACATGACTAAATGGATTCATGTTGGGAATACAAAATGAATTTTAAGTTCATTATTTGAAAATCAGTGACTGTACTTCACCAAAAGAGAGTAAAGAAGAACCATATGATTATCTCAATAGATGCAGAAAAAGCATGACAAAATTCAACATTTATTCATGAAAAAATAATTCTCAGCAAATTAGGAGCAGAAGGGAATGTTCTTTACTAAAGGTCATCTAAAAAACCTGAATACTGGAGTTTGCATTATACTTAGTGGTGAGATAATGCTTTACCTCTAAGATTAGCAACAAAGTGAAGATGTCCTCTATCACCACCGTTATTTACCCTTGTATTGCAAATCCTAGCCAGTGCAATAAAGCAAGAGAAAAACAAAGACATATAAATCGGAAAGGAAGAAATACGGCTGTTTCTATTTGCAGGCAACGTGATTATCTAGATAGAAAACCCCAAGGGGCGCCTGGGTGGCTCAGTCGGTTAAGTGTCGGACTTCAGCTTAGGTCATGATCTTGCGGTTCATGAGTTGGAGCCCTGCATTGGGCTCTGTGCTGACAGCTCAGAGTCTGGAGCCGGCTTCGGATTCTGTGTCTCCCTCTCTGCCCCTCCCCCGCTCATGCTCTGTCTCTGTCTCTCTCTCAAAAAAATAAACATAAAAAAAAAAGATATGTATTTACATAGTTTGAAACTAAAAAATTAAAAAAAGAAAAAAGAAAACCCCAAAGAATCTACAGAAAAGCTCCTAGGTCTCTTCAATGAATGTAGCATGGTTGCAAGATACATAATCAGTATATGAAGTCAAATCATTTTTACATTCCAGCAATGAACAGTTGGAATTTGAAATAAAAAATTTAGTAACACTCCCCAAAATAAGATACTTAAAAATAAATCTCACAGAATATGTGTAGACACTGTATGCTGAAAACGAAAAAAAAAAAATACTGTGATGAAAGAAATAAAAAAAATAAGTGCAGAAATATACTACATTCGTGGATCGGAAGACTCATGTTTTCATGTCTCTTTGATCTGTAGGTTAAATGCAATCCCAATCAAATTCCTAGCAATCTTTTTTATAGATATCAATGAGGATGGAAGTAGAACCCAAAATGCAAGGCAGAATGAGACAAATATATTTACCTGTACTGTAATATAAATGTGGCATAACTTCATTGAAGGTGATGGGGAAGAAATCCTCTTTAAATAAGAGCTCTCATTTCTTTTCATCATTTGTAAGTCCTTAACAATATATAAAGTCGTTTTTGTTGAACCATCCTTCCAGTTCACATACTGCTATTAGAAATTCTACAATGAAATTCATCATAAGGTGCCTCAAAGAAATTTTGGAGTTTTCTCTCCACTTTCCGTTTCTTGCCTGTACTTGAGAAATTTGATGATTCAGAGAAAGAAGAAAGACAGTAGGAGGGAGTCCTGATTGGGGTCTTCTGTCTGGCTAGTTGACGACTTCAGTTCACCTTAAGCAAATGCCCTTAATATGATAATTCCTCTTTTAACCTATGCCCACATAGACCCACGTCCACTACGAGAGCCAGAACTGTCTGGACAACAGAATGTGCTGGTATGCACCCTCAGGCCAAAGGGGCTGTGTGCAAGAGATATGTGCAGGGGGGAAAATATATATATATATATATCACAAATTTTTCCATAACCCTTCTCCTCTTAGCCAATATTTTGTCACATTGTAACTCATAGCTGCAGGGGATGCTGGGAAAGTGAGTAACTGGCAAAGGGAAGTAGGATTACCCTCATTGACCTGGATCAATCATGATTCATCCTTGGGAGAAGGTATATTGGCATGTGAAAAAATTAAGGTTTCTTTTTCAAGGAATAAGATGAGGGCAATGGCTATTGTTAGTAACATTATCTGCCACATGTGGCCTTTCGGAGTATGCTGGTTCTCTATGCTTAGCGAAGTATCAAATTTTCTTTCCAGAATTTTGTACTGTTGGTGCTGGGAAACTACTGAGATACCATCTTATTCTGTCCTCTCTTTTTTTTTTGTTTGTTTATTTTGAGAGAGCACGTGCATGAGCGGCGGAGGGGCAGAGAGAGGAGAGAGAGAACCCTAAGCAGGCTCTGTGCTGTGAGTGCAGAGCTTGACGCAGGGCTTGAATTCTTAAACCGTGAGATCATGACGTGAGCTGAAATCAAGAATTGGCCACTCGACTGACTGAGCCACCCAGGCACCCTAATATGAATTTTATTTAAAAAAATGAAATAGTGCTACTAGACTTGAAATAAAAAGAAGGAAAACTACTGTTTTTTTTTTCCCATCCCTAATTCCTATTGCCAGAAAAAAACACTTTCACCTTTTTTTAAACCTCTTTCAGCTCTTGTGTGATTTCTTATATATATATTTTTTACTATGGCAAAAAAGAAATTCTCTTACCACCACCAATCTCCAATAAATATCACACAGACACACAAACTTCTCCTTACTCCTTCCTTGAAAGGATATAATTATATTACCATTTTGTTTAAATTCTCATTTAGTTGGTAATGTCTCAATACATTAAAATACCTTAGCTGTTTTGTCAGTTTTCTGATTTTCTTGGTTATGTGTGTTCATGAAGCTGTGTGTCTTCCTGCTTCCTGTGAACTATTTATTTTCTGATACAGAGCTATTGACAGATTCATGGGACATCCCCCACATGTGAAATCGTATTCTTATCCACCTTATGCCTAAGCTATACATGATCTTACCAGTCATCCTTATACCTCTCAGCACCTCTGGTGTGAATATTCTTGGCCTTTCTGATGGATCCAAGAATCATTTTGCTACAGGATGACCTTTAATCCACCTTGTGGGTACAGGTTTCTGAAACCACAAAGCACACCTGGTCTAATGGCTTTTCTTCTCTTTCCCAGCTCTGCCTTTTTAAGCCCTGTCCATTACCAGACAGAAGAGGAAATGACTGAGTCCCAGGTAAATTTTAAATAGTATATTCTCTCCTTTATTCTACAGTGTAGTTTAAGGGGATTACAGTAATCCATACAGTAAATTGGAAAATCTTATATACATAAGCATTTTCAGAGGAAACAGAGTTGGAAGTTTAAGACCAGGAAAGAGTGAAAATGGTAATACCAACATTCATTCAGAGAGATTAAAGTTGGGCTTCAACTTTCAATTTCATTATTATTACCAAACCAGAGCAGAAATTCATTACATACTTTGCATTGTAAATAAGAATTAAAATGAACATTTCTTAGAAGTATGTTTGTCATTGGCACCTATTGTTGTAGGTCAGTGAATATATTATAGTGTGACCTCTTGTAGTTGAAAAACCCAGCTATTTTGATGGTCTGTTTTGATGAAGGAGAAAACAAAGAATGTACGTTAAAATAGCCAGCAATGGAAAGAATGGAAATGAAGAGTATCAGGAAAAATGATAAATTATCTCTTTCATGCAAAGGGAGACCACACAACAATAAAAAAATGGCAGATACTGGTTAGTCACAACAATATAGGTAAATTCACAAACCAAAGATATGGTTCCATTTATATGAAGTTTAAAAGCTGGGAAAACTAATCCCTTGTGATAGAAATCAGAATAGTAGGTACCCCTACGATATTTACTGGGAGGGGATATGAGAGAATCTTCTGGAGTGCTGAAAATGTTCTTATTTTGACCTAAGTACACAAATATATAAATGTATGAAAATGTATCAGGTTATGCACTTAAGATTAGTATATATGCCATTTGTTCTATATGTATCATACATAATAGTAAAGAAGAATACTAGAATATCCTAAGAAATAGACAAGATGTGTGTCTTTCAAATGACCCTACATAATTATATTTTTCAATGGGTATTTGCTATAGATTGGGCCACAGTCTAATAATTTCTTGTAAATTCTTATAATTTTAGTCCACTGAAATGTGAACAGAGAGTATTTTTTATTTGGCTACTTATATATCTCCAGCCCCTAGAACATTCTATGCCTGGTATACATAGTTTTTGTGAGTATTTATGGTTTTAGTGAATTGAATCCATGTTTCCTTGTTTCTTCTTCATTTTACTCTTAGAATAAGTGATGTTTGCCTCCTCTTCAAGGATAATTCCTTTTCCTCAAAACTTCATCTTTTTCTTTATACTTCCTTTGGAATCTTTCTCTTTCAGGTTTATCCTGCACTCTTAGCTGTTAAACATATCTCACTTCACTGCCTTTTCACCCTCAGCTCAAAGCTTTCCTATACTGACATGTACCTTTCTTTGATGGTGTGTCCCTATCTCGCAGTTTCTCTGTATATCTAGTTTTTTCCTGAAACTCAGTTAATTTTCAGTGAACACACTGTGTAACCTGCATAAGCAGTAGATCAAGAAATAGATCTAACAAACCATGAGATTCCTTCTGCACATTTCCAAGGCATTACTCCCACCCCAGGGTAACCACTATTCAACTACTGTCACCATAGATGATTTCTATTATTCATCTATATACTTTGTGTCTGATTTCTTTTGCCTAATACTATGTTTGTCAGGTTCATGTTGAATTATTGCATGTAGTTGTAGTTCAGTTAATTTCAGATTGCTGTATATTATTCAGTTATGTAAATAAACCATAATTTTATTTATCCATTCTGTTATTGATTGCCATTTAGGTAGTTCTTATTTCAGGACAATTACAAATACTATTGCTATGAATTGTCTTATAGATGTCTTTTGTTGCATATATGTACACATTCTTTTGTATATAAACCAAAACTAGAATTGCTAAGTTATAGACCATATATATATATGTCACCTTTTATTGATACTGACAAACAGTTTTCCAAAGTGGTTGTCCAGGGGTCCTGGGTGGCTCAGTTGGTTAGGTCTCTGACTCTTGATTTTGGCTCAGGTCACGATCCTCAGGGTTTAGGAGTTCAAGCTCCACATTTGGCTCTGTGCTGATAGTAGAGAGCCTGCTTGGGATTCTCTTTCTCCCTCCTCTCTCTCTCTCTCTCTCTGCCCCTCTCCCACTCACACGTGCACATGCTGTCCCTCTCTCTCTCAAAATAAATAAACTCTAAAAAAATAAAATGATGAGTGCAATAGCTAATAAAGATAAATGGCTTAGGACTGCTTCTTTATCAAATAACCTGCAGCAAAATTACTATAAAGAACACTGAAAATAAGAAGATACATATCCATAGGAAACTTTCATTGATCTGTCTTAGCTCATGCTAGATAAACTAGACCAAGAAAAGAATGTATTTACCAATAATAATTTGATAGAGTTGGGGCACCTGGGTGGCTCAGTCATTTGAGCATCTGACTTTGACTCAAGTCATGATCTCACAGTTCGTGGGTTCAAGCCCCAGACTGGGCTCTGTGCTGACAGCGCAGAGCCTGCTTCAGGTTCTTGCTCTCCCTCTTTCTCTGCTGTCCCCACCCCACGTGCACATACTCTGTCTCTAAAAAATAAAAAGTTTTTAAAAAATGGTAAAAAAAATTTGATTGAGCTACTAGATTAAGATAGTTTATAGCCTGGAAACAGTTACTATCCCTTATTTGGATATGTAGTAACCTGAAAACTGACCATGTATTAGGCCTGAATAAAATTTAATAAATTTCAAACATAGAAACTATACATGTGATAGTTCTACAATACAATTAAATATGAAGTAAATAATAAAAGATTCAAAAAGAAAAACATTCACATAGAAATTTTTAAACTAAGATAAGCAACTCAAATCAACAGAGACATAAAACTTTATGTTACAGAACATCTTAAAAAATAAAACAATGCATGGGGCACCTGGATAGTTCAGTCCGTTGAGCATCCGACTTCGGCTCAGGTCAAGATCTCACCACTTGGGAGTTGGAGCCCCGCATCGAGTTCTGTGCTGACAGCTCAGAGCCTGCTTCAGATTCTATGTCTCGGGCTCTCTCTGCCCCTATCCTGCTCGTGCGTGTGCATGTGCGTGCGTTTTCTCTTTTTCTCTCAAAAATAAAACATTAAAAAAAATTTTAATAAGTAAAGCATTGCACAGGCTGAAAACAATATGTTAATAAACAAAAGAATGAAAGAACAAAATACACAGTTCTGGTAATTAGAAACAAAATAAGAAAATAAAGGAATTGGTAAGAATAAAATACAAGTCAGTTAGAAAAACACAAAATAGTATAACTAATAAAGAGCTGCTTCTTCCTCTGTCTCTCTCTTTTCTTCCTTTCTTTATTATTTGAAAATCTATGGGGCGGCTCAGTTAGTTGAGTGTCCAGCTCTTGATTTCAGTTCAGGTCATTATCCCAGAGTCATGGGATTGAGCCCCACTCAGGCTCTGCACTGAGTAGGGAGCCTGCTTAAGATTCTCTCTCCCTCTGCCCCTGTAGCCCGCTCACGCACGCTGTCTCTCTCTTAAAAAAGAATCTAGGAAGAGGGAGGGAGAAGTAGAATAAATGGCCACATACCCAGCTCCCCAAATTAGCATATTTTAGTATTTTGTCCTTTTGGCCTCAAGATTTTTTTCAACAGAATAATTAGAATATTACAGATACTTTGTCCCCAGATGCACTCTCATGAATGTTACCTATATCCGTAGAGTTCATGGGTTTTTTTGTTTTTTTAATTTTTTTTTTTAACGTTTATTTATTTTTGAGACAGAGCATGAACGGGGGAGGGTCAGAGAGAGAGAAAGACACAGAATCCTAAACAAGCTCCAGGCTCTGAGCCGTCAGCACAGAGCCCAACGTGGGGCTCGAACCCACGGACCGCGAGATCATGACCTGAGCTGAAGTCGGACACTTAACCGACTGAGCCACCCAGGCGCCCCCATAGAGTTCATGGTTTTATATTCTTATCACACAGATTTGTATATGTGAACACCACATATGTTGCTCTGTGTTTGAGATTTTTAAATAACTGAGAACATAATGGGCTTACAGTTCTGCAGTTCCTTTTTTTTCACTCCACATTGTGTTTTCAGACCTATTCATGTTAATATATGTATCTCTGACTTTTATGTCCTTTTCCATTGTTTTGATTTCCTTATGTCACTCCCACTCTATCTTAATTACCATATATTATAAATCTTGATCTGATAATGCAAATGAGTCCTCCATCTTTGTTCTTCTTCGGCATCGCCTTAGCTACTTGTAGCTATTTATATTTTTCATATAAACTTTAGAATTACTCAGTTTCCATAATTAAAACTACTGAGGTATTGACATTGAATTGAATTAAGCTTACAAATATGTCCATTAATTTCTTTTATGTATTTAGGTGCTCCTGTATTGGGAGCATAGATACTTAAATTGTTATATCCTCCCATTGGACTTATCCCTTTGTCACTATGTAGTACCCTTGCTGCATTTGTCTTAAGCCAAGCCAGTTGCAGTGACCTGCCTTGCTTGTTGTGGGCACAGTGGGCAGGGTTTGCTCCCTGATTTGTTGAGAGGCCTGGCTGCCACCAGCATGGGCTTGTTGGTGAGTGGGGCCAGCTTTTAGCCTGTCGACCTACAATTAGCCTCTCTACAGCTGCAGGTGCACTCAAGGGCAGGTTTGCTCCCTGAACAAAGGGCTAAGAGACTCTGCTGCAGAACCTGATGTGCACTGGTATGTGGGGGCAGGCGTCCATTGGAGTGGCACCAGTCTGTTCAGAGCTGCCTGCGAGGATGGGGAAATAGGAGCTGCTTTGGAGGGATGCCTTCTGAGGTAGATGAGTTGGATGGAGAAGGTCAGTAGGGGAACATTGTGTTGGGGCACCAGCGCTAGCAGGTAGATGGAGAATGTTAGTGTTGGCTTTTGCAAGCCTCTGGCTTATCTAGGTTGGGAAAGGGGAAGAGAAATGGCTCCCACCGGCACTTTTGTTCCTGTCCCTCAAGCACTTCCTAAGATTAGTCAGTAATCTTCTTCACATATACCCAAGGTGCTTTTTAGACTGCTGTTTCTGTGCTTTCTCTCAGACCAACTTATTTAGTATGCTGCCTCTTTAAGGGCAGTTTCCTGTTGCCCTCCAGCTTTCCCAGAGTTAATCCCACTGATTTTTAAAGATCCCGGAGTTAAGCCTTCCTGGTTTTCAACACAGGCCTTACTAGGCCTCATGTTCGCAGTGCAGGTCTCCAGTGCCTGGTGTGTCTGGTGTGGTGTCTGATCCTAACGCTTCTCTGTGCTTATGACGTCCCTCCATTTTGCGGTTAGTCACACCAGGGGTTTGGTTCTCAACCACATCTCCACCTCTCTTATCCTTTTGAAAGTGGCCCTCTCTCTATGTGATTAGCTGTGGAAGGCTTGTTCTACCAGTCTCTACCAGTCTTCAGATTGCTTCCGGTTAGTTGCATAAATGTATGTAGCTGTTACCTCAGTGTGTCTGTGTGACAAAGTGGTGAGCTCAGGATCATCTTACTCTGCCATCTTTCCTCCTTCCTCCCAAATTACCTTTGAAATTATTCATTTCCTCGAAATTTTTCATTGAGATTGTTTCTGTATTTATTTTTAATTCTGTATGTTTTTAAACATCATTAAACGTGTTTCCGTCATTAAACTTGTTAAACATTTGCTGCCTGTATTATTTATGCTTAAAATATCAACTTTTAAATATAGAGATTTATGTATATAAGTTCTGGACTTCTAATTTTAAGACATTTATATTTTCACATTTACTAAATTTTTTCTTAAATATTTTTTAATTTTAATAATTTTTTTTGAGTTCTCTCACTCTTGAGCAGTTAGAATTTTCTTGCCAAATCTGTGGTGTTGGTTTTTAAACTTTATTTACTAGTTTATTGATCCATCTTCCTGAGGAGAAATCTGAGACTGAGGCAGTGTTAGCAAGAATTCATCTTATATGCTCCTGTCCTTCAGTGTGATTAGTGAAGTTACTAGGACCAGCTTTCTACATTTTGTTTTCTCTTCAACCCTACTTCTTAACCAGGTGCTTTGTTCAAGCTTAGTTTGGTCTTTATCCCAATTAAGGGGAATTCCCAACAACTCCCTGAATTTTAGGGTCTTAAAAATTTGACAGTTTTCTTTCTTTCTGCAGCTTTATTGAGCTATAATTTACATATAATACTGTGTTGTTTTAAATTACAATGATGGGTCAAATGGCTGGCTCAATTTATAGAGCATGTGACTCTTGACCTCAGGGTCACGAGTTCAGTCCCCACACTGGGCACAGGGATTCCTTAAAAAATAAAGTATACAAAAGTGTCGATTTGATATATTTGTATATTACAAAATTATTACCACCACAGGATCAGCTAACATCTCCATTCCGTCACATAATTATTTCTTTTTTGTGTTGAGAACATTAAGACCTACTCTCTTAGCAACTTCCAAGTATATAATATAGTATTCTTAACTATAATCACCTTGCTGCACATTAGATTTCTAGAAATTGTTTTATAATTAGAAGTTTGTACCCATTAACCAACATCTCCCCCATTGCCCCCAGTCCCTGGTGCCACCACTCTGTTTCTGAGAGTTGGCTTTTTAAGATTTCACATATAAGTGAGATTATAGGGTATTTGTTGTTCTCTGTCTCATTTATTTCACTTAGCATAATACCCTCAGAGTCCACCCATGTTGCAAATGGCAGGATTTCGTTTTCTCATGGCTGAGGCTGAATAACACTGTGTGTGTGTGTGTGTGTGTGTGTGTGTGTGTGTGTGTGTACCACATCTTCTTTATTTATTCATCCATAGATAGGTTGTTTCTATATCTTGGCTGCTGTGAATAATGCTGCAGTGAACATGGAAGTGCAGATATCTTTTCAAGATCCTGATTTCTTTTCCTTTGGATATATGCCCAGAAAAATATATGCTGGGTCATATGGCAATTCTATTTTGAATTTTGTAAGGAAGCTTCATGCTCTTTTGCACAGTGGCTGTACCACCAACAGTGCACAAGTGTTGCCTTTTTTCCACGTCCTCATCATCTCTTATCTGTTGTCTTTTTGATGACAGCCATCCTAACAGGTGTGAGATAAACCTCATAGTTTTGAGTTAATCATCATTTCCCTTATGATGAGTGATGTCATATATCTTTTCATATACCTTTTGGCCATTTGTAGGTTTTCTTTGGAAAAGTGTCTTTTCAGGTCCTCCAATCATTGTCTGATATATATATATATATATAGAGAGAGAGAGAGAGAGAGAGAGAGAGAGAGAGAGTGTGTGTATACATACATATATATATATATATATATGTGTATATATATATATATATGTATACACACACACACACTCTCTCTATATATATGTGTATATGTATATACATATACATAAATGTTTATTTTTACCTTTGAGAGAGAGAGTGTGTGAGTGGGAGAGGGACAGAGAGAGGGGAGGACAGAGGCTCCAAACCGGCTCTACCCTGACAGTGGCGGGCCCGATGCAGAGCTTGAACTCATGAACCATGAGATCATGACCTGAGCCAAAGTCGGACACTCAACCTACTGAGCCACCCAGGCATCCCAAGAGATTGTTTGATTTTTTGATATTGAGTTGTATGAGTTTTGTGTATTTTGGATGTTAACCCCATATCAGATACATGTTTTGCAAATAATTTCTCCCTTATTCTACTGATCCCCTTTTCACTTTGTTTATTGTTTCCTTTGTTTTTTTGTAGAAGCTTTTTACTTTATTGTTATCTCAATTATTTTTGCTTTGGAGGTCATATCCAAAAAAGTCTTTGTCAAAACTAATGTCAAGTTTTTTCCTTATGTTTTCTTTGAGGAGATTTATAGTTTCAGGTCTTATGTGTAAGTTTTAACCCATCATGAGTTAATTTTAGTGGCTGTTATACTAGGGGTTCAATTTCATTCTTCTGCATGTGATTATCCAATTTTCCTAACACCATTTGTTGAAGAAACTGTCCTTTGACTCCCTTGTCAAATATTAATTGACCTTGTATACATGGGATTATTTCTATATTCTTGATTCTAATTGGCCTATATGTCTATTTTTATGCCAGTACCATGCTGTTTTGATTATTCTAACTTTGTATTATAGTTGGAAATCAGGAAAGGTGATGTCTCCAGCTTTGTTCTTTCTCAGGATTGCTTTGGGTATGTGGGGTCTTTTGTGGTTCCATACAAATTTTAGTGTTTTTTTCTTTTTCTATTTCTGTGAGAAAAAAGCTGTTGGAGGGGCGCCTGGGTGGCTCAGTCGGTTAAGCGTCCGACTTCGGCTCAGGTCATGATCTCGCGGTCTGTGAGTTCGAGCCCCACGTCGGGCTCTGTGCTGACAGCTCAGAGCCTGGAGCCTGTTTCAGATTCTGTGTCTCCCTCTCTCTGACCCTCCCCCGTTCATGCTCTGTCTCTCTCTGTCTCAAAAATAAATAAACGTTAAAAAAAAAAAAAAGCTGTTGGAATTTAATAGGGATTTCATTGAATCTGTAGATGGTTTGGGGAAGTATGGACACTTTAACAATATTAATTCTTCTGATCCATGAACATGGGATGTCTTTCCATTTGTGTCTTCTTCCATTTCTTTCACCAAAGTGTAATATTCACTATACAGATCTTTCATATCCTCAGTTGAATTTATTTCATAGTATTTTATTGTTTTTGATGATATTATGGATAGAGTTTTCTTTCATATTGTTACAGTTGCTTTGTTGTTAGTGTATAGATGTAGCTGAGTTCTGTATGTTGATTACTGAATTCATTGATTAGTTCTAACAGTTTTTTGTTGGAGTCTTTGGGAGTTTTTTTATATGTAAGATCATATCTGCAAAGACAGTTTTACTTCTTTCTTTTCTATTTGGATACCTTTAATTTCTTTTTTTTTTTTAATGTTTTATTTTTATTTTTGAGACAGAACATGAGGGGGGAGAGGCAGAGAGAGAGGGAGACACAGAACCTGAGGCAGGCTCCAGGCTCCAGGCTCCAAGCTGTCAGCACAGAGCCTGATGCAGGGCTTGAACTCACGAACTGCAAGATCATGACCTGACCGAAGTTGGATGCTTAACTGACTGAGCCACCCAGGTGCCCCATGATACCTTTTATTTCCTTTTCTTGCCTGATTGCTCTGGTTAGGACTTCCAGGACCGTGCTGAATAGGAGTGGTGAGAGTGGGCACCTTCACCTTGTTACTGACCCTTTACCATTAATTATTGTGTTACCTGTAGGCTTGTCATTTATGTCATTTATTAAGTTGGTGCTCTTTAGTGCATTTTTCATTTCATTTTTTTGTATTCTTCTCCAGAATTTGTTTGGTTCTTTTTTATGATTTCTTTCTGAAATTTATCATTTTGTTCATGTATGTTTTTCTGATATCAAATTCTGTTTCTGTGTTTTCTTATAGCTCTTTGAGTTTCCTAAAAACAACTATTTTGAGGGGTGTCTGGGTAGCTCAGTCAGTTAAGCATTTGACTCTTGATTTCGGCTCAGGTCATGATCTCACTGTCTTGAGATTGAGCTCCATGTCAGGTTCTGCACTGAGCACAGAGCCTGCTTGGTATTCTCTCTCCCTCTCTCTTTCTCTGCCCCTCCCCTACTCATGCTCTCTCTCTCTCTCTCTCTCTCTGTCTCTCTCCTTCCCTCTCTCCCTCCCCTCCAAATAAATAAATATTAAAAATAAATAAATAATGGGGCACCTGGGTGGCTCCATCTGTTAAGTGCCTGACTTCAGCTCAGGTCATGATCTCACAGCTTGTGAGTTCGAGTCCCGTGTTGAGCTCTGTGCTGTCAGCTCAGAGCCTGGAGCCTGCTTTGGATTCTGTCTCCCTCTCTCTCTGTCCCTCCCCCACTCATACTCTCTCTCTCTCAAAAAGAAATAAAAATTAAAAATAAATAAAAATAAAAAATAAATAAAACAGCTATTTTGAATTCTTTATTGAGTAAATTGCATGTTTCCATGTCTTTGAGATCAGTTTCTGGTAGATTATTGTGATTCTTTTGTGGTATCATGTATCCTTGAGGTTTTCATGTTCCTTAAAGTTTTGCATTGCTGTCTTCACATTTGAAGTAGCAGTCACCTCCTCCAGTCTTTACGTTCAGGAGAAAAATAACTTCTGTCAGCACTGCTGGGATTTTGAGGCTTTCTCAGATTCTATGGATGTACCTGCTCCGCTCTTCTTGCTCCTCCTTGTGGCAGAATTCTGAAGCTTGGATGCCTTCTCTTGATCTGCCAGCACACCACACAGGGTGCTTGCTGACAGCTTCTTTTTTGTTTTCCCAAAGGTGGCACTAAAGCTCATGTTTGTGGTCTCTCCCTGGTCTGCACTCAGATTGGGGCTCTCTGCTACAAGATACGAGTGGGAGGGGGGGTGAAGCCTACAGAATTCTGAGGGTGCCCATGGGGGAGGAGGATCTACAGGCAAAGTACATGCAGCAGTTCATGAGTAGGCTTCTTAGTGGAGTTTGCAACACAGTGAGATCTGGATCCCTTTTTTTTTTTAATGTAATTTTTTTAATGTTTGTTTCTTTTTAAGTGAGAGAGCAAGCATGAGCAGGAGAGGGGCAGAGAGAGAGGGAGAAACAGAATCCGAAGCAGGCTTCAGGCTCTGAGCTGTCAGCACAGAGCTCAGTGCGGGACTTGAACCCACGACTGTGAGATCATGACCTGAGCCTAAGTCAGACACTTAACAGATGGAGCCACCCAGGTGCCTCAGATATGGATCCCCTTAATGCCCTTTGAGACTCCTATCTGTCGCTTTCCCATACTCATTCTACCCTTTAGTCATGTAGCCCAGAATTCAGTATTCTGGATGGGGTAAGAGAGAGATGAGCCACTCTGGCACTGTCCCACATAGCTAGGAAACCAAGTCACCCATACACACTCCACAGATGAATTCCTTGGCCAAGAAAATCCCTCATGGTCCTAAGCTGTGCAGCCTTGAGGGATAGGTGATGTGAGTAAAGAAAAACTCTTCCTCTTACCCTCTGTGATGAGTCCAAACTCCTCCAGTTTTTGCTCTGACAATATGCTGGAACTTTTCTGCTGCAAACCTGGATTTCCACAAAAGTTCTGTTCTCCATGGGTGATTGTTTAAGACAATTTTTTTCCAGGAGTCCTGGACCACAGCCAAGAGGGGCTAGAGTTGGTTCATGGGTCACTACAGGGTCCACACAGGGGCTGAGGTCTTGTATGCCTGTTACCCAATGCATAAGTAGGCGAGTCTCCCCCTGAGTCTCTTGACATATGGTGCTCTACCCAACAGCTCCCGCAAAGGTACTTCATGTCCATAGATGGAAGCCAGATTGTTGCAGAGGCAGGGTAACAAATGAGGGATGTCTTATTCAGCCATATGGCCTTTAGTTTCTTAAACTTGTTTATTTCAAAGGCCTTGATACTTATTAGGAGGGATTCCAAAAGAGGATTTGTATCAATCCCACAGCCTACTCTGAACCCTTAGTGTTAGTAGATGTTCATATTCACTGGGTCCTTTTAAACCTAGAAATAAAATGCTAGAAACACTGATTGTGAATTAGCTCCCTTTTTATCCCACCCAGTCTCTCAGAAATTCTTCAAAGGGCAGGAAATTTAGACAGCCCTCTTTGTTCTATTGCTGTTGAAGATTTTTTTCCTTATGTTTATACTCTTCTGAACATTTCAGTTAATTCTCTCAAGAAACTTGTCACCAGCATCTCATTTCTGGAAAGTATTCTAAAGCTTTCTTTATACTGTTTTCTCATGGTTTTAGTTGTAATTCCAGTTCAGACTATTTAAAAAACTTTTTTAATGAGTTTTTAAATTTATCTGTTGGTATTTGTATGATGCTGTCTATTGTCCTCTTTTTTCAATATATGTGAACTTTGTTAGCAATCATATCCCGTTTTCATTCCTGCAGGCACTTATTTTAGGCTTATGAACAATAAATCCTAATTTTTCTAGATTTCTCCTAATGAACCATACTTTCGGCTACTACTGTACTTCAAATTGTGCATACCATTCTCTCCCTGCTTCTGCTTCCATCCAAACAAGTTTTCATTTTCTCTTGCCTCAGTGAGTCACAGGCATCCAGTGAGTTCCCAGACCAGTTAAGTTTTATATTCCCCCATTTTCTATACTCAGTTATAAATTGGTCCCCCGGATCTCTTTAACCCATGGTAGGTATTAAAGATACGTGCTTGTTGGGGTGCCTGGATGGTTCAGTTAGTTAAGCGTCTGACTTTGGCTCAGGTCATGATCTTGCAGTTCGTGAGTTTGAGCCCTGGGTTGGGCTCTGTGCTGACAACTCAGAGCCTAGAGCCTGCTTCAGATTCTGCCTCCCTGTCTCTCTCTCTGACCCTCCCCTGCTCGTACTCTGTCTCACCCTCCTTCAAAAATAAACATTAAAAATTTCTTTTTGTGAGTGAACATAAACTGACAGAATGTTGCTAATGTTTTTTCTTTTAGAAAATAGCAAAACCAGGAAAATTTTTAAGTAACATCTTACCTTTGCATACTGTGAGAACATGGTTCAATTTGTTTTGTCCACATCATTTAAGATGGATGACTTCAGGTTGAGTAGGAGTATGTTGTTACAGGGGACAGTGACATTCAGAGATGTGGCTATTGACTTCACCCAGGAAGAGTGGCAACAGTTGGATCTTGCTCAAAGGAACCTGTACCGGAATGTGATGCTAGAAAACTACAACAACTTAATCACAGTGGGTAAGGGTAGTTTCCTGTATAACTCAAATTCTGGGAGTGAAGTACCTTTTTTCCTCCAAATTTCTGAAATTTGTGGAACCTTTAAATGTTAGAGTGAGTTTGGCCTTTAGGTGCCTTTGCTCGTATGAGTGTGCATGCTGCAGCTTTTAAAATAAAATGTCATCCTTGCTTATGTTTCAGAGGCAGCATCCCCAAAACCACACTTTTCTTGTCCTTCAGAAAGCCTGGTTTGTCTGGGCTAGCCTCAGTTCTTGAATGATTTTTTTGTTCCTGGTATTTGTGCCCAAACGTTATGTTACTTCTCTTTGATAGGCTGTCCATTCACCAAACCTGATGTGATTTTCAAGTTGGAGCAAGAAGAAGAACCTTGGGTGGTGGAGGAAGAAGTGTTAAGGAGACACTGTCCAGGTTAGTCAGGGAGGGAACCAGACAGGTGAGAAGGGGCCATGCCCCTTTAATGGTTAATCCATGACCCTCTGAAATATTCTTCAAAAATATTTTCTTAAAGATTGTAGACTTTAATAGAGATAATTTCTGTGAACTTCTGAATTCTTTACTAATTTAAGATGTCTTTTCTAGATAACATTCTTCTTTCCTCAGAACTTAAAGGACCAGTTGGCCTTTTTACTTGTGTGCTAGATATCAATATTTCCTAACTCATTTCCATCTTTACTTTGACAATCATTCTATTATTAGCATCTTCAGTCTCTGCCCACCTTATTACATAGGATCCTTTCCCTTTGCATTCAGATATTCACAGAATTGTAGTTGTTCGGATACTGTTGACGTTCATAGCCCTTTCTACTTTATCTTCTCCTTTCATTGTAAATGCCATAGCATTATATTTTGTACTCATAGGCACATTTCCCAGTGTATTTTTAGCTTTTGCTCTCATACTTTAGTAATGGCTACAACCCTTTTACTCAGTAAGTTTTAAAGTCTGTGATACTTTTCTCTTAGCTTCCATTTTCTGCTACATTTGTCATGTATTTGTGCACACATTTGTTATACACACATGTATACATACATACTTATATATACATGCATCACATGTAGACAATGCATACATACATTTATACATATATTTCTAGTTTGGTAGATATTGCCAAGTCTTTTTTTGCCCTTCAAGGAAACATTTTTATTTCTACCAAAAATTTCTGCCAACACAGTCTTAGAATTTTAAAAATTTTTGCCAATTTAATAGGTGAAAAACAATTTATTATAGTTTAAATTTGTATTTCCTTTATTATGGTATTGTCAAGGATGTTTTCATATGCTTAAAAATGGTTTCTTTATAAATGGTTTGTCTTTTGCCCTTTTTTCTGTTGAATTCTTAATTTGTATGAATATATTGATGTGATTAGCCTTTTATTTGTTGTATGTTGTTCCAGTGTTTTTTCACAGTTGGTCATTCCTCTTTGAAGTACTCTTTGCCACCCTAAGTTTCTTTAATGTTCATTTAGTTAAAATAACAATCTTTTTTACAGCAGATTATCCTGTGATCTTTTCCTTTTATGTATATGCGTGAATTATGTTTACACATTGCTTAGTAATTACTCATCCTCACATATTTGCCATGAATTTAAATAATTGTTCTAACTTTTTCAGGCTTTGAAGTCAATTTTACACTGGTTTCCTAAATAGAATTTAGAACCATTTCTTCTTGTTCTGGAATACTTATAATAGCACTGATGTTTAACTCCCTTAAAGTTTTGGTTTATCTTACTTGTTTGCCCATTTGGACCTTTTGGATTATCAAGGGAAAGTGCTTTGACGGCTTTTTTCCATTATTACTTTATAAATTGTACGCAGATGTTTTGTCTCTTTTGGCATTAGTTTTTGACATAATAGGTTGTATTGTTCTAGAAAATTACTTAATTCTGGTTTTCAAATTAATTTTCACAGAATTGAACAATATAATTTCTATAAATATTTAAGTTTGTTCTCTATCTGTAAAGGTTTACCATATACTAAAGTTCCAGGGTAGTCTGTATAACAACTTATTTTATCTGTATTCTCCAATCTGTTGGTATAAAATTACCATAGTATTTTCCTGTTTTGTCCTCATTAATTCTGCACATTCCTCAGCTGACATCATCAGATATTGGCTTTTCTTCATTTTCTCAACACTCTCATTCTGGGACTCCTAAAGATAGAAGCTAGATCTTTTTTCCTCCATATTTTTTTTTCATTTCCTTCATTATTTTTTGCCTCCTTATTTCTCTATGTGGCCTTCTCAGTAATTACTTCGGATATATCTTCCAAATTACTCTTCTCTCTGCAGCTCCCTATTAACTCATTTGCTTTAAAAAAAAAAAAAATTCGGTAGCAGTATTTTGTATTTTTAGAAATTCTCCTTTATTTTGTTTTTGGTTTTTTTTTCCCCTACATCTTTCTGGCCCTTTCACTTCTGTTGGGATAGTACTTTGGCAACCTAATTGTACCTTCTTCAAAATCTTTTGCTTAATTAAGCTCTTTTTTCCCTAACTGAAGTGACCCAAAAGCTTAGTATTCTGCCTTCTTTTCTACATTTGTAATCTGCAACCAACTCTCTAACTTTACCTGCTTTACAATTTCACAGTAATTTTTCCCTTCCTTTATTATCAGTCTGGCAGAGAGAGAGAAAAATCTCCATTTTCCCATCTCGGATCTAAGAAGCAACAGGGAACTGAATGTAATCCTTCAGTACGTAGACTTGCACTTACTCTCTCTATGCTGAGCCAGTTCCTTTTCTCTGTATTCCTCTGCCTCATGTCCCTGACTCTACAGCATGTCTGCTTCGTTTTTTTTTCTCTTTTAAATGTTTGTTTATTGTGTGTGTGTGTGTGTGTGTGTGTGTGTGTGTGTGTGTGTGTGAGAGAGAGAGAGAGAGAGAAAGAGAGAGAGAGACACTGAGCAAGCGGGGGGAGGGGAATCCCAAGCTGAGCATGGAGCCTGTCACAGGGCTTGGCTCGATCCCACAACAGTGAGATCATAACCTGAGCCTAAATGAAGAGTTGGATGCTTAACCTGACTGAGCCATGCAACCGCCCCTCTGCTTTCATTTCTTAAGAGATCCTCCATCTCCTTTAGGGTAGAGTGGTCTTTGTCTTTGTTAGTTGATATGTTTTTCCTTCTTTATCTCACATTGGTGTGCTTGGGAGTGCGATGAGATAAATTCATGTATTTCTTCTACCGTATTTAAGCTCAATTTTTCACTCTTTGTTTTCCCTTCTGCTCACAGTACATATGTATTCCCTATCCAGTCATGCTAAGTAGGCTCTTCCAGTTTTATGTTCCAGCTCTCTGATCCAATTTTAACCTGCCCTTTTTTTTCTCACTTTATTACTGCAGTATTCAGAACAACTTTATTTACTTTTTAAAATACATAATACATGCTTATAGTACAAAAGGACACATTGAAAAGTAGTTATTCTCTTACACATTTCCTCTCTAAGGTGACAACCGCTATCTTCATTTTCCTTTGAGCTGTTACTTACCAGTATTTTCAAACATTTTTATTGAAATTAGGTTAGCTTGTGAGTAAGTGTTATTTTCGGTATTGAATGTTCTTTTCCAGCAATGTGATAATGCCTTTATTCTTAGCTTCCTAGAGCTGCCATAACAAAGTACAACAAATTGGGTGGCTTAGAATAACAGGAATTTAGGGGCATCTGGGTGACTCAGGTTAAGCATCTGACTTCTGCTCAGGTCAGGATCTTGTGGTTCACGAGTTCGAGCCCCACATTGGGCTCTGTGTTGACAGCTCAGAGCCTGGAGACTGCTTCAGATTCTGTGTCTCTCTCTCTGCCCCTCGCCTGCTCACACTGTCTCTCAAGAATGAATAAACATTAAAAAAAAATAATTAAAAAAAAAAAAGAATAAGAGGAATTTATTCTCACAGTTCTGGAGGCTTAAAAATACTAAATCGAGGTGTTGGCAGGCCATGCACCATCTGAAGCCTGTAGTGGAAGGACCCTTCCTTCGTGTCTTTCAGCTTCCAGTAGCCCCAGACATTCCTTGGCTTGTGATACCGTAACTCCAGTCTGTGTCTTTATTTTCACATGGTGTTCTGTGTTTCTGTCTCTTCACATTGAATCCTTTTTTGCAAGAACACCAGTCATAGTAGATTGAGTCACCCTAACTCCAGAATGACCTCATTTTAACTAATTGCATCTGCAGTGATCCTCTTTCCAAATAACTTCACATTCTGAGGTATGGGCATTAGGAGTTCAATATATCTTTTTTGTGGTACATTCAGTTCAGCCCATAACACCTTTCCATTTGGTCACATCTGTGTGTGCATTTTAGTTTTCTGTAATTTTGCAACATTTCTTATTAAATTTGTTCACATATTTTTCATATTTTTTGTTGTGATTATGATTCTTATGTTTTCTATATAGTTGTGTATATATGAATGTTATTGAAACTAAGTATTAATTTCCTATATGTAGTGAATATAATGAAGTTTTTATATTTTATAATGATTTTTCACTCTTGATTTTGTGGGTAAATTGTTTTATTGTTGACCAAAATGTTAATCTTATACTTTCCTTTCCAAGTTTTTATACCTCTGATTTCTTCTTCTGTTAATGCACTATCCAGTACTGTAGTGGTGGTAGTACTAACTTTAATGTTAATACTTTGGGATTTTCCTTTTTGTGGAGGGGGGGGATTTTTCTTATTAAAAATTGTGATTTAAGTGTACTGTAAGTGTTTAAGCTGTACTGTACTTTTTCTGAAGTTAAATAAGTAGTCCCATTTTTTGAAGGTTTCTTTATGGAAAATAGATACTTAGTTTTATAACTTTTAAATATACCTTTGGAAATGATTACTTGATTTTTTACTTTTGACCTATTAATGTATTTGCTGATTAGAAACAGATTTTTCTAGTAGCAAAACATATGTATGTACTTGGAAAAAAACCTACTCAATTATGATGTATCTTATATTTAATGTGCTCTAGGTCACTTTTTTTCCCTTCTGGGTCATTTTGATATTTTAGGTAGAATTTTTACATTGATATTCATAAGTAAAATTGGTATATAGTTTGCTTTTTTGGTTGTCATCTTTGTCAGATTTTGGTGTTAATGTTATGTTTGTTTCACATGCACAAAAATGGGAATTCTCCTTTTTTTTTCTTTTATAACATTCTGCAGAGCATGAAAGCAAATGTCCCCTAAATGTTTGTTCAAATGCCCATGTGAACCTCTCTGGACCTTTTGATTTGTTTTGTTTTTGAGGGATTGCTTTTTTGTATTTTTCTGTTCATTTTGTGGAAGTTGGTTTATATAGGTTTCTACCTCTTACAGGTACAGTTTTGGTAATTTGCATTTTCCAGAAAATTACTTATGTCAAGCAGTTTATAAAGTTATATTTTAATAGAGTCCTGCAAAATAGTTTTATGATTTTTAACTTCCTGTTTTTGTTTTTTCCTGTGTCATTTCTAACTTTATTTGTACATCTGCATTCTTCCTTTTATTTATGCAACAGTTTATCTGTTTTGTTTCAGATCCCATTTTTAAACACAATCAAAGCTATTTGTATTCCTAACTATCTTCCTCCACTCGTATTTTTCCTGGAATTTCCTAAAGCTAAGGAAATAGGAGATATATGCACTTGGAATTTGCTTTATAATGGGAAACTACGTCTTAAACCAAGAATCAATCCCATGATAGCATATTTTCTGAAATTTTCTTCACGTTACAATACTGGAAAATACTTCAAGTGATATTTATTTGCAATCTGTTTTAGGAGAAGTATGGGGAATTGATGAGCGTCAGAAAATCCAGGACAGACTTTTGACACAATTTGAAGATAAATTCACAAAAACACTGACTGAAGAAAAAGTCATTGAATGTCATAAGAAATTTGCCAGTGCATTTCCTCTTAACTTGGACTTTTTTCCTTCCAGTCACAATCTCTATGAATATGACTTATTTGGAAAGTGTTTAGAACATAATAACTTTGACTGTCATAATAGTGATAGAATCTTTATAAGAAAGGAACATTCTGAATATAATGAACCTATGAAATCATTTGTCATTAATCCATCCCATCTTGTAGTAACCCCCTTTAAATGTAATCACTGTGGGAAAGGATTCAGTCAAACTTTGGACCTCATCAGACACCTCAGAATTCATACTGGAGAGAAACCCTATGAATGTAAAAACTGTAGAAAAGCCTTCAGCCACAAGGAAAAACTCATTAAACATCATAAAACTCATAGTAGGGAGCAGTCTTATGAATGTAATGAATGTGGGAAAGCTTTCATTAAAATGTCAAATCTCATTAGGCATCAAAGAATTCATACTGGGGAGAAACCCTATGCATGTAAGGAATGTGGGAAATCCTTCAGCCAGAAATCAAATCTCATTGATCATGAAAAAATTCATACTGGAGAGAAACCTTATGAATGTAATGAGTGTGGGAAAGCATTCAGTCAGAAGCAAAGCCTCACTGCACATCAGAAAGTTCATACTGGGGAGAAACCTTATGCATGTAATGAATGTGGTAAAGCCTTCCCTCGAATTGCATCCCTTGCTCTTCACATGAGAAGTCATACAGGAGAAAAACCTTATAAATGTGATAAATGTGGAAAAGCTTTCTCTCAATTTTCCATGCTTATTATACATGTAAGAATTCATACGGGTGAGAAACCCTATGAATGTAATGAATGTGGAAAATCCTTCTCTCAAAGTTCAGCCCTTACTGTACATATGAGAAGTCATACTGGTGAAAAACCTTATGAGTGTAAGGAATGTAGAAAAGCCTTCAGCCACAAGAAAAACTTCATTACACACCAGAAGATTCATACTAGAGAGAAACCTTATGAATGTAATGAATGTGGGAAAGCTTTCATTCAAATGTCAAATCTCGTTAGACACCAGAGAATTCACACTGGAGAAAAACCGTACATATGTAAGGAATGTGGCAAAGCCTTTAGCCAGAAATCAAATCTCATTGCACATGAAAAAATTCATTCTGGAGAGAAACCCTATGAATGTAATGAATGTGGTAAAGCCTTCAGCCAAAAGCAAAACTTTATTACACATCAGAAAGTTCACACTGGAGAGAAACCTTATGATTGTAATGAATGTGGTAAAGCCTTTTCTCAAATTGCATCCCTTACTCTTCATCTGAGAAGTCACACAGGAGAAAAGCCTTATGAATGTGATAAGTGTGGGAAAGCCTTCTCTCAGTGCTCATTGCTCAACTTACATATGAGGAGTCATACTGGTGAGAAGCCCTATGTATGTAATGAATGTGGAAAAGCTTTCTCTCAAAGAACTTCTCTTATTGTGCACATGAGAGGCCATACAGGTGAGAAACCCTATGAATGTAATAAATGTGGAAAAGCCTTCTCCCAAAGCTCATCCCTTACTATACATATACGAGGTCATACAGGTGAGAAGCCCTTTGACTGTAGTAAATGTGGAAAAGCCTTCTCTCAAATCTCATCTCTTACACTTCATATGAGAAAACATACAGGTGAGAAGCCTTATCATTGTTATGAGTGTGGTAAGGCTTTCAGCCAAAAGTCACACCTTGTTAGACACCAGAGAATTCATACTCAGTAGAACACTATGAATATTGTGAATATGGAAAAGCCTTTAGAAAGAATTAGCATCTCCTTTCACATAATCAGTTCTAGAACAGAAAACTATGACTGTGGAAAGCCTTTTTGAAGAAGTCACACATGTATGAAACAAGGAGTATTTTTACCAAGGTGACAAATTGTGAAACAAATAAGCTGAACATCAAAAACCTTCACAGATATCTAAAGATATTTATTCAGCATTCTTATTAAAATGTGAAACAAGATATCTACTATCAGCATATCAATATTACAATTGAGCTCCTAGCCAATGTGTTAAGTAAGAAGAAGATTGGGGGGAAAGAGAAGCTATAAAAATAACCTCTTACACAAGAAATATTTGATTCAAAAATATGTTGATATAAAATGTCTAAGAATAAACACAACAGTGAATTACCAGGCACACATATATACATATAAAGTTATAAAACATTTTCAAGGGCACAAAATAACACCTGAAATTTTGAGAAAAATAACATTGTCTGAAAAAGGTGACATTTTTAAAAACAAAAATTCTCTCATCTCTAAGGTATTTCCACTCAAAGTTTTCGCTAATTATATTTTAAGAATTTCGCAAACTGATTTTAAAGTTTTACATAGGAATATAAAGGACCACAAATAGCAGAGACAACAGTGAAAAAAGAGAAGGCACAGTCTACTAGATAGCATCACGTACTTTTATTTAAAGCTGGTGTCTAAATGTGTTCTTGTTAAGTAAATTAGCAGATACAAGGATTGGAGAAAGGAGATATGGAAATTTTGTGTATGATAGTGCTACTGAAGTCACTGGAGAAAGAATGGCCTATTCAATAAATGGAAGATTCGTATGAACAAAAAATGATAGCTCTCTATACCATATACAAAAATAAACTCCAGATAGATTGAAGACCAGAATATAAAAAGCAAAATTCTAAAACTATGATGAAAGTAAAATAGATTTATTATTTTAGAGTAAAAGGATTACTCTAAGAACACATAAATATGAAGCTGTCATTTCTCTTTTGGTGTATTCGCCTCAGAGGCACACATACAGAGGCACGAGATACACATCTCTGTTCACTGCATTGTGGTTTGTATTACACTAAATTGGACATAAATTCTCAGTAGAATGATAAATTAATACCACGTAATTATTGCTATGATAGAATACAATATTTAGAAGGTATAAATGTGACATATAGTTACGTAGATCACAGTATATAATATTGAGAGGAAAAAGCAAAATGTACAATGAGAAGATGTAACATTTGTATAAGTTTAATAAAATAATGCAAAGAACAGTACTGTGTATTGGTCATAAATCCACATATGACATTGGTTGCCTTTCAGGAAATGGGAGAGTTTCAGATGGAATTGTTATATTTACCTGTAACATTTCTTTAATAAAAAGGAAAGCAAATATAATGGTGGTAACAAATCAGGTTGTCAAGATTATGTTGCTATTTTTGTATTCTTTTTTGCCTTTCCTTATTTTCCTAATTTCTCTAAAATAAGAACCAAATGGGACACGACCTATAGAAACAACTTAAAAATGGATTCTTTATGGTCAAAACTAAAATTTGTAGGAAATTCTCTTTACTGATACACAAAACCTGAATTAAGATGACACTTTGCTTACCCTCTCCTCACAATGTTGATTCAGTGTGTGTGTGTGTGTGTGTGTTTGTGTGTGTATTGATGCCAATTTTAAAATTGTTTATTTCAAACACAAATTCTTCCTTAGCTGAAGGCAGTGAAGAAACTAAAGAAATAGTTAATTGTTGGAATAACTTGCTCTCCACTTGGGGAAAAAAAACCAAAACCTATATTTGGCTTGGTTTCAGATTGAGTAGGGGCCATTCATACCTACTGTAAAATGTGAATAATGTTCTGACATGTCAAGCAAGCCAAGGATAGATGCCTGCATCAGACCAGAGGGAATTTTCGCATATCTCAACAAAGCTTTATTTGGTTTCTGAATCCTTAAATGGTCATGCGCATGCTGGTGATTTTATATGTGTGACATACGTGCCCGGTGGGTGTGAAAGCTCTTCTTGTACCACATCTAAAATGTTATATATTCAGACCTTTCAAATATATGTGGAACTCAAATTAACTTTTCTGTGAATAGCTCATTCATATATTTTGTCTATTTGTTTTCTACTGGGACTTTCAAAAGATGTTTTTATTTAGAAATACAGGTTTATAGGAAGTTGCAGAAACAATACCCTATAGTACTGTTTAGCTTGTGTGCCCTATGTCCGATTTTCCCTAATGTTAAATCTTACATAACTACAGTGCAATATCAAATTTAACAGTGGCACAATCTGTACATTAGTAGATTTCACTGGTTTTGCATGCACTTGTGTGTGTTAATGTAGTTCTATACAATTTTATCTCCTAACTACCACTCCAATTTTTTCTCTGCCACCACAATCAACATACAGAAGTTCTGACACCACAAATATTCCTTGTTCTGTCCCTTTGTAGTCACACCCATAACCCTTTTCCCCTTTGTGCTTCCCACTCCTTACCTTTGGCAAGCACTAATATATAATCTCAAGATTATTATATTCTATAATATACCGTTTAATATCAAGAGTGTTTTATAAATGGAACCTACACTATATAACCTTTTGAGATTGGTGTTTTTTATTCAACCTGATGCCCTGAGATAAATCCCAGTTATTACAGATAAAATTTTTCTGGTTTTAAGATTTCTCAAGTAGTTTTCCATGGTATCAATATACCATGGTTTCTCTAACCATCGAGCCTTTGAAAGACATTTGCATTTCCAGTTTTGGGTTATTACAAAAACCTGCTATGAACATTGATCTGCCATTTGGTTGTTTTGTTCCGTCTATTTTGTTCCTCTGTCACTTTTCATGCCTTACTGTGGGTTACTTCATATTTTTTTAGAATTCTACTTTAGAGTTCTTGAGTGTATCTCTATGGATTTTTTAGTAGTTGTTCTAGGTATTAACATCATACATATATAACTTCCACAATCTGTCATTTAACCAGTTCAAAACCTTATCTCAACTAAGATTCTTTATTTTCCCCCTTTATTATTATATAATTGTACCAGGTATTTCCCCTATATACCATAAGAACTATATGAGACAGTGTTAACCATTTTTTGCTTTAACCATCTAGCATAATTTAGGAAACCACAGGAGAAAGGTATTCTATTAAATGTACCCATATCTTTACTGTTTCTGTTCTATCCTCATTCCAGATGTTCTATACTCCTTCATCATTTCTGCTGAAAGAATTTCCGTCAGCCACTCTTTTAGTATAGGTCTCCTGGCAACAAAAAGACTATCTTAGTTATCCTTTGTCTTGAGTATGTTTTCATTTCACCTTCATTCCTAAAGGATGTTTTTTTGCTGGTAGAGAATTCTGGTTGACAGATGTTTCAGTACTTGAAAAAGGGACCACTTCACTTTGACCTTTTTTTTTCTGATAACAAATCTCTTATCTGAACCATTCCTCTATAGGAGGAATGTGTCATTTCTAACTGCTTTCAAAAATTGTTTCTAGTCTTCAGTATTCTTAAGTTTGATTATCATGTATCTCAGCATGAATTTCTTTGGGTTTATACTGTTTAGGGTTTGCTCAGCTTCTTGAATCTGAAGACTTAGGTTTATTGCCACAGTTGAGGAATTTTCCGCTGTTATTTCTTTTACTGCTTTTCCAGCCTCACACTTTTTATCCTTCCCTTGTAGGACAACATGTTTTTCCTCTTGTTGTTCATATTAGGTAATTTATTTTGTTCTATCTTCAAGTTCACTGATACTTTCCTCTGTACTCTCCATTCTACTCCTGAACACATCCATTGAGTCTTTTGGTTACTGTAATTTTCATTTCAAATTATTTCATGTTCTTTATATTTTTCTTTGTTGAGCTTTTTTTTCATTTGTTTCAAGTGTGTACATGATTTGTTCACCTGAAGCACTTTTATGATGGTTGCTTTAAATTCCTTGCCAAATAACTCCAGTTACCTTAGTATTGATGTCTCTTGATTGTCTTCTCATTAAGCTTGAGATTTTCCTATTCCTTGATATGATGTATGAATGATTTTCATTTTTATCCTGAACATTTTGTGTGTTGTGTTCTGAGACTCTAGCTCCTACTTAACCTCCTGTCTGCAGGTAAGTTTAGGCATAGCTTTAGTGTACAGGTGGGTGTGGATGTTCCTGCTGAGCCCCACTGACTCAACCCAAGCAAAAGTGGAGCACTGATACCCACTTCATATTCAGTGGGTAGGGATAGAAGTTCAACCTCCCCATTCAGCCCAGCTAAAACAGAAGTGTGGAGGATGGAGAGGAAACAGTGATAACACCACACCTTGTTGCTAGACCTTGTTGGGTAGGAATAGAAACTTAATTCTGCACTGGGCTCTGATAAAGGGGAGGGTGAAAAGCTGATTGCTTTTTTTTTTTTTTTTTTTTTTTCTTAATTGAAATGACCAGAGCTACAACCGAGCTGAGTTGTTAGGATTTGAATCCCTTGTGCAGAAGATACATGAATGTCCCAACAGGTACATGAAAAGATGCTCAACATCACTAGTAATTAAGGAAATGGAAATCAAAACCACAATGAGATAATACTTCACTCCTGTTAGAATGGCTATCATCAAAAAGACGAGATAAATGCTGGCAAGGATGTGGAGAAAGGGGAACACTTGTGCACTGTTGGTGGTATCATAATTGGTATAGCCACTATGCAAAACAGTATGCAGTTTCTTTAAAAAAACAACAACTGTATAATCCAGCAATTCTATTTCTGGGAATATATCCAACGGAAACAAAAACCCTATGTTGAAGAGGTATGTGCACTCCCATGTTCATACCAAGATAAGGGAACAAACTAAGCGTATGGATTGGATGGATGAACTGGATAATGAATTTGTGGTGCGTGCACACATACGCACAGTGGAATACTGAGCCATAAGAAAGGAAATCCAAAAGAAGGAAATCCTGCCATTTGTGACAACATGGATGGACCTTGAGAGCATTTTGCTAAGTGAAGTCAAATGAGAAAGACAAATACCATACGATCACACTTATCTGTGGAATCTAAAAAATAAAAACAAAAAAACTCCTAGAAAAGGAGGTCAGTTTTGTGGTTACCAGAGGCGAGGAACAGGGCAAAGAGGAATTGAATAAAGGTGGCCAAAAAATACAAACTTCCAGTTGTAAGATAAGTACTAGGGATGTAATGTACATGAAGACTACGGTTAACACTGCTATATGGTTTTATTTTTAAGTCTGAGAGTGTGGCAGAGGGGCAGAAAGAGATGGGGTGAGAGAGAATCCCAAGCAAGCTCCGCACTGTCAGTGCAGAGCCTGATGTGGGGCTCAAATTCATGAACTGTGAGATGAGGACCTGAGCCGAAGTCAGACAGTTAACCAACAGAGCCACCCAGGCTCTCCTGCTATATATTTTAAAGTTAAGAGCGTAGATCCTAAAAGTTCTCATCGCAGTTTTTTTTTTTTTCTTACCTATAGAAGTGTTTCACAACATAGGTAAGTTCATTATGCTTTATATCTTAAACTTATACGTGCAGTGTGCTGACTGTATCACAATAAAATGGAGGGGGAAGAATTTCCATTTTCTAGTTAATAATCTGGGTAAGTAGATATTTTCAGTAGATACTTTTAGTGCAGCTTCATTTCCCTGTTCTTTATCAAAATCAAATAAAAAGCCAACCAGAAGACAAACCAAATGTATGATTTGCAAACATTTTCTCCTATTCTGTATGTTTTCATTTTGATAAAGTCCTTTCATAGACAAAAGTTTGTAGTTTTTATGAACTCCAATTTGTCTTTTTTTGCTTTTGGTGTCAGATCTAAAAATCAATGGACAGATCCAACATAAGGAAGATTTACTTCTGTTTTCTAAGAGTTTTATACTTTCATTCTTTTTCCCCTTCTGATTAAATTGAAGAATTGACATACAATGTTAGTTTCAGATGTACAACATAGTGAATCAATATTTATATACATGACAAAATGGTCACCCCTGTAATCTAGTTATTATCTGTCACAATACAAAATTCTTACGGTATTATTGACTATGTTCCCTATGCTGTACATTACATCCCATCTTATTTTATAACTGAAAGATTGTACTTAAGACCCTTCACTATTTTGTCCAAACTACATTCTGCCCACTAACCATCAGTTCTCCATATCTGAGTGTTTATTTCTATTTTTTGTTTTTTTATATTTCACCTAGAAGTGAAATAATACAGTATTTTTTTCTGTCTGACTTATCTCTCTTAGCATATCATCTAGGTTTGTCCATGTTGTCACAGTTGGCAATTTTGTTCTTTTTTATGGCCAAGTAACATTCTGTTGTATACAAACCATGATCTTTATCCATTCCTCCATCAATAGACATTTAGGTTATTTCCATATTATGGCTATTATAAATAATTCTGTGATGAGCATAAGGGTACAAATATCTTTTTGGGTTGATACATTCATTTTCTTCAAGTAATTACCTACTACTAGATTTTATGGTAGTTCTATTTTTAAATTTTAGAGGACCTACACAGTATTTCCCATAGTGACTACACCAATTTACATTCCCACCAACAGTGCATAAGGGCCCCCTTTTCTCCATATCTTTACCAACACTTGTCATTCATATATATATATATATATATATATATATATATATATATATATGCCATTCTGATAGGTAGATACAAAGTAATATCACATTGTGGTTTTTATTTGCATTTCCCTGATGGTTAAGTGATGTTGAGCATGTTTTCATGTGTCATCTTCCTTGGGAAAATGCCTATTCAGATTTTCTGCCCTCTTTTAATTGGATTATTTTTATACTGAGTTGTATGAGATTTTTAGATATTTTGAATGTTAACTGTTTAATGGATATACTACTGACAAATAACTTCTTCCATTCAGTAGGTTGCTTTTTCTTTTTATTGATGGTTTCCTATGCTATGCAATAGCTTTTTGGTTTGATGTAGTCCATTTTTATATTTTTGTTGTCCTTGCCTAAGGAGATCCAGAAAGGGATTGCTAAGACTGGTGTCAGAGTTTACTGCCTGTGTTTTCTTCTAGGAATTTTATGGTATCAGGTCTCAAATTTAAGTCTTTAATCCATTTTGATTTTATTTCTGTATATGGGATAAGAAAACTGGTGCAGTTTTCCCCACATCACTTATAAAAGAGACTTTTTGCCATTGTATATTCTTGCCTCCTGTATCATAGATTAATTGACAGTATTAACCTGGGTATATTTCTATCTATCTGTTGTTCCACTGATATATATGTCTGTTTTTGTGCCAGTATCATTCTATTTTGATTACTATAGCTTGGTAGTATAGCTAGAAATCAGTATACCTCCAGCTTTCTCAAGATTGCTTTGGATGTTTTGGGGTGTTTTGTGGTTCTTCTCAAATGTTAGAATCATTTGTTCTAGTTTTGTGCAAACCACCATTGACATTTGGGTATAGATTCTTCCAATCCACAAGCATAGTATTTTCCCCTTGTTTGTGTCATCTTCAGTTTCTTTTTTTTCTTTTTTAATGTTTTTTATTTATTTTTGAGAGAGAGAGGGAGACAGCGTGCGAGCAGGGGAGGGGCAGAGAGAGAGGGAGACAGAGAATCTGAAGCAGGCTCCAGGCTCTGAACTGTCAGCACAGAGCTCGACACTCAGGAGCCGTGAGATCGTGACCTGGGCCAAAGTCAGACGTTGAATTGACTGAGCCACCCAGGCGCCCCATTTTCAGTTTCTTTCATCAGTGTCTTACAGTTTTCAGAGTACAGGTCTTTCATCTCCTTGGATAAATTTATTCCTAGGTACTTTATTCTTTTTCATGCAATTGTAAATGAGACTATTAATTTTTTTCTGATAATTAGCATATAGATAGCCAACAGATTTTTGTATATTCATCTTTTTTTTTTTAGGTTTTTGTATATTCATTTGTATCCTGCAACTTCACTGAATTCATTTATTAGTTTTTTGGTGGAGTTTTAGGATTTTCCATATGTAGCATAATGTCATCTGCAAGTAGTGATGGTTTAACTTCTTCCTTTCTGATTTAGATGCCTTTTAGTTTTCTTGCCTAATTACTGTGGCTAGGATTTCCAATATTATCATGAATAAAAGTGGTGAGAGTGGGCATCCTTGTCTTCTTCCTGATCTCAGAGGAAAGCTTTTAGCTTTTCACCACTGAATATGATGTTAAGTTGTGGTCTGTCATATATAGCCTTTATTATGTTGATGTCCATTCCCTGTATAATAAACACTTCGTTGAGAGTTTTTATCATAAATGTATAATGAATTTTGTCAGATGCTTTTTCTGGATCTGTTGACAATCTCATGATTTTTATCCTTTGTTTTCTTAATATGGTATATCACATTGATTTGCACATATGGAACCATCTACTTGATCATGGTGTATGATTCTTTTAATGTATTTTTGAATTCAGTTTGCCAGTATTTTATTGAGGATTTTAGCATCCTTGCTCATCAGGGAAAATTGCTGCTAACTTCCTTCCTTTCTTACTTCCTTCCTTCCCTCCTTCCCCCCACCCCTTTCCCTCCTGACTGGTTTAGGTATCAGTATAATGCTGGTTTCATAGAATGAGTTTGGAATCTTTCCTTCCTTTTGTTTCTTGAGGTGGGCCTGTATTGATATAAACTTTTCTTACAACAGTTTTTGCTGCATTCCACAGATTTTGAGTACTGTGTTTTCATTTCTATTTGCCTTAACGTATTTTTAAATTTCCTCTTTGATTTCTTTGTTGATCCATTGGTTTAATAGCCATGTTGTTTTGTCTCCACATATTGTTTCTTCAGTTTTCTTCTTCTTCTTAATTTCTAGTTTCATACCATTGTGGTTGGTAAAGATGCTTCATATGTCTTCAATCTTTTAAATGTACTGGGACTTGTTTTCTGCCCTCAAATGTGATTTATCCTGGAGACTGTTCCATGTGCACTTGAGAAGAATGTGTATTCTGGAGTGGCATATCCTGTATGTATCTGTTAAATCCATCTGTTCTAATGTGTTTAAGGCTAATGCTTGTTTTCTTTTTTTTGTAATATATGAAATTTATTGTCAAACTGGTTTCCATACAACACCCAGTGCTCATCCCAAAAGATGCCCTCTTCAATACCGATCACCCACCCTCCCCTCCCTCCCACCCCCCCATCAACCCTCAGTTTGTTCTCAGTTTTTAAGAGTCTCTTATGCTTTGGCTCTCTCCCACTCTAACCTCTTTTTTTTTTTTTTTCCTTCCCCTCCCCCATGGGTTCCTGTTAAGTTTCTCAGGATCCACATAAGAGTGAAAACATATGGTATCTGTCTTTCTCTGTATGGCTTATTTCACTTAGCATCACACTCTCCAGTTCCATCCACGTTGCTACAAAGGGCCATATTTCATTTTTTCTCGTTGCCACGTAGTACTCCATTGTGTATATAAACCACAATTTCTTTATCCATTCATCAGTTGATGGACATTTAGGCTCTTTCCACAATTTGGCTATTGTTGAGAGTGCTGCTATAAACATTGGGGTACAAGTGCCCCTATGCATCAGTACTCCTGTATCCCTTGGATAAATTCCTGGCAGTGCTACTGCTGGGTCATAGGGTAGGTCTATTTTTAATTTTTTGAGGAACCTCCACACTGTTTCCCAGAGTGGCTGCATCAGTTTGCATTCCCACCAGCACTGCAAGAGGATTCCCGTTTCTCCACATCCTCTTCTGCATCTATAGTCTCCTGATTTGTTCATTTTGGCCACTCTGACTGGCGTGAGGTGATGTCTGAGTGTGGTTTTGATTTGTATTTCCCTGATGAGGAGTGACGTTGAGCATCTTCTCATGTGCCTGTTGGCCATCTGGATGTCTTCTTTAGAGAAGTGTCTATTCATGTTTTCTGCCCATTTCTTCACTGGGTTATTTGTTTTTCGGGTGTGGAGTTTGGTGAGAGCTCTTTATAGATTTTGGATACTAGCCCTTTGTCCGATATGTCATTTGCAAATATCTTTTCCCATTCCGTTGGTTGCCTTTTAGTTTTGTTGATTGTTTCCTTTGCTGTGCAGAAGCTTTTTATCTTCATGAGGTCCCAATAGTTCATTTTTGCTTTTGATTCCCTTGCCTTTGGGGATGTGTCAAGTAAGAAATTGCTACAGCTGAGGTCAGAGAGGTCTTTTCCTGCTTTCTCCTCTAGAGTTTTGATGGTTTCCTGTCTCACATTCAGGTCCTTTATCCATTTTGAGTTTATTTTTGTGAATGGTGTGAGAAAGTGGTCTAGTTCCAACCTTCTGCATGTTGCTGTCCAGTTCTCCCAGCACCATTTGTTAAAGAGACTGTCTTTTTTCCATTGGATATTCTTTCCTGCTTTGTCAAAGATTAGTTGGCCATACTTTTGTGGGTCTAGTTCTGGGGTTTCTATTCTATTCCATTGGTCTATGTGTCTGTTTTTATGCCAATACCATGCTGTCTTGATGATGACAGCTTTGTAGTAGAGGCTAAAGTGTGGGATTGTGATGCCTCCTGCTTTGGTCTTCTTCTTCAAAATTACTTTGGCTATTCGGGGCCTTTTGTGGTTCCATATGAATTTTAGGATTGCTTGTTCTAGCTTCGAGAAGAATGCTGGTGCAATTTTGATTGGGATTGCATTGAATGTGTAGACAGCTTTGGGTAGTATTGACATTTTGACAATATTTATTCTTCCAACCCATGAGCACGGAATGTTTTTCCATTTCTTTATATCTTCTTCAATTTCCTTCATTACCTTTCTATAGTTTTCAGCATACAGATCTTGTACATCTTTGGTTAGATTTATTCCCAGGTATTTTATGCTTCTTGGTGCAATTGTGATTAGGATCAGTTTCTTTATTTGTCTTTGTGTTGCTTCATTATTAGTGTATAAGAATGCAGCTGATTTCTGTACATTGATTTTGTATCCTGCAACTTTGCTGAATTCATGTATCAGTTCTAGCAGACTTTTGGTGGAGTCTATCGGATTTTCCATGTATAATATTATGTCATCTGCAAAAAGTGAAAGCTTGACTTCATCTTTGCCAATTTTGATGCCTTTGATTTCCTTTTGTTGTCTGATTGCTGATGCTAGAACTTCCAGCACTATATTAAACAACAGCGGTGAGAGTGGACATCCCTGTTGTGTTCCTGATCTCAGGGGGAAAGCTCTTAGTTTTTCCCCATTGAGGATGCTGTTAGCTGTGGGCTTTTCATAAATGGCTTTTATGATGTTTAAGTATGTTCCTTCTGTCACGACTTTTTTGAGGGTTTTTATTAAGAAAAGATGCTGAATTTTGTCAAATGCTTTTTCTGCATCGATTGACAGGATCATATGGTTCTTATCTTTTATTAATGTGATGTATCACGTTGATTGATTTGCGAATGTTGAACCAGCCCTGCATCCCAGGAATGAATCCCACTTGATCATGGTGAGTAATTCTTTTTATATGCTGTTGAATTCGATTTTCTAGTATCTTATTGAGAATGTTTGCATCCATATTCACCAGGGATATTGGCCTGTAGTTCTCTTTTTTTTACTGGGTCTCTGTCTGGTTTAGGAATCAAAGTAATACTGGCTTCATAGAATGAGTCTGGAAGTTTTCCTTCCCTTTATATTTTTTCGAATAGCTTGAGAAGGATAGGTATTATCTCTGCTTTAAACGTCTGGTAGAACTCCCCTGGGAAGCCATCTGGTCCTGGACTCTTATTTGTTGGGAGATTTTTGATAACTGATTCAATTTCTTCGCTGGTTATGGGTCTGTTCAAGTTTTCTATTTCCTCCTGTTTGAGTTTTGGAAGGGTGTGGGTGTTTAGGAATTTGTCGATTTCTTCCAGGTTGTCCAATTTGTTGGCATATAATTTTTCATAGTATTCCCTGATAACTGCTTGTATTTCTGAGGGATTGGTTGTAATAATTCCATTTTCATTCATGACTTTTTTTGGGTCATCTCCCTTTTCTTTTTGAGAAGCCAGGCTAGAGGTTTATCAATTTTGTTTATTTTTTCAAAAAACCAACTCTTGATTTCATTGATCTGCTCTACAGTTTTTTTTAGATTCTATATTGTTTATTTCTGCTCTGATCTTTATTATTTCTCTTCTTCTGCTGGGTTTAGAGTGTCTTTGCTGCTCTGCTTCTATTTCCTTTAGGTGTGCTATTAGATTTTGTATTTGGGATTTTTCTTGTTTCTTGAGATAGGCCTGGGTTGCAGTGTATTCTCCTCTCAGGACTGCCTTTGCTGCATCCCAAAGCGTTTGGATTGTTGTATTTTCATTTTCGTTTGTTTCCATATATTTTTTAATTTCTTCTCTAATTGCCTGGTTGACCCATTCATTCTTTAGTAGGGTGTTCTTTAACCTCCATGGTTTTGGAGGTTTTCCAGACTTTTTCCTGTGGTTGATTTCAAGCTTCATCGCATTGTGGTCTGAAAGTATGCATGGTATGATCTCAATTCTTGTATACTTATGAAAGGCCATTTTGTGACCCAGTGTGTGATCTATCTTGGAGAATGTTCCATGTGCACTCAAGAAGAAAGTATATTCTGTTGCTTTGGGATGCAGAGTTCTAAATATATCTGTCAAATCCATCTGATCCAGTGTATCATTCAGGGCCCTTGTTTCTTTATTGACCACGTGTCTAGATGATCTATCCATTGCTGTGAGTGGGGTATTAAAGTCCCCTGCAATTAGCACATTCTTGTCAATAAGGTTGCTTATGTTTGTGAGTAATTGTTTTATATATTTGGGAGCTCCCGTATTCAGCACATAGACATTTATAATTGTTAGTTCTTCTTGATGGATAGACCCTGTAATTATTATATAATGCCCTTCTTCATCTCTTGTTACAACCTTTAATTTAAAGTCTAGTTTGTCTGATATAAGTATGGCTACTCCAGCTTTCTTTTGACTTCCGGGAGCATGATAAATAGTTCTCCATCCCCTCACTTTCAATCTGAAAGTGTCCTCAGGTCTAAAATGAGTCTCTTGTAGACAGCAAATAGATGGGTCTTGTTTTTTTATCCATTCTGATACCCTATGTCTTTTGGTTGGTGCATTTAGTCCATTTACGTTCAGTGTTATTATAGAAAGATATGGATTTAGAGTCATTGTGATGTCTGTAGGTTTCATGCTTGTAGTGATGTCTCTGGTACTTTGTCTCACAGGATCCCCCTTAGGATCTCTTGTAGAGCTGGTTTAGTGGTGACTAATTCCTTCAGTTTTTGTTTGTTTGGGAAGACCTTTATCTCTCCTTCTATTCTAAATGACAGATTTGCTGGATAGAGGATTCTCGGCTGCATATTTTTTTCTGTTCATCACATTGAAGATTTCCTGCCATTCCTTTCTGGCCTGCCAAGTTTCAGTAGAGAGATCCGTCACGAGTCTTATCGGTCTCCCTTTATATGTTAGAGCACGTCTATCCATAGCTGCTTTCAGAATTTTCTCTTTTTCCTTGTATTTTGCCAGTTTCACTATGATATGTCGTGCAGAAGATCGATTCAAGTTACACATGAAGGGAGTTCTCTGTGCCTCTTGGATTTCAATGCCTTTTTCCTTCCCCAGATCAGGGACGTTCTCAGCTATTATTTCTTCAAGTACACCTTCAGCACCTTTCCCTCTCTCTTCCTCCTCTGGAATACCAATTATGTGTAGAGTATTTGTCTTTAGTGCATCACTTACTTCTCTAATTTTCCCCTCATACTCCTGGATTTTTTTATCTTTTTCTCAGCAGTCTTCTTTTTCCATAATTTTATCTTCTAGTTCATCTATTCTCTCCTCTGCCTCTTCAATCCGAGCTGTGGTCATCTCCACTTTATTTTGCAGCTCATTAATAGCATTTTTTACCTCCTCCTGGCTGCTCCTGAGTCCCTTGATCTCTGTAGCAATAGATTCTCTGTTGTCCTTTATACTGTTTCCAAGCCCAGCGATTAATTTTATGACTATTATTCTAAATTCACTTTCTGTTGTTTAAATCGTTTTTGATCAGTTCGTTAGCTGTCATTTCCTGGAGGTTTTTTTGAGGGGAATTCTTGCGTTTGGTCATTTTGGATAGTCCCTGGGGTGGTGCGGAACTGCGGGGCACTTCCCCTGTGCTGTCTTGAATAACTTGCGTTGGTGGGCGGTGCCACAGTCAGACCTGATGTCTGCCCCCAGCTCACCGCTGGGGCCACAGTCAGACTGGTGTGTACCTTCTCTTCCCCTCTCCTAGGGGCGGGATTCACTGTGGGGTGGCATGGCCCATCTGGGCAACTTGCACATTGCCAGGCTTGTGGTGTTGGGGATCTGGCATATTAGCTGGGGTGGATCGCAAGGTGCACAGGGGCGGGAGGGGCAGGCTCAGCTCGCTTTTCCTTCAGAGGTCCGCTTCGGGAGGGGCCCTGCAGTACCGGGAGGAGGTCAGACCTGCCACCGGAGGGATGGATCCGCTTCAGAAGCACAGCGTTGGGTGTTTGTGCGGTGCAAGCAAGTTCCCTGACAGGAACTGGTTCCCTTTGGGATTTTGGCTGGGGGATGGGTCAGGGCGATGGCGCTGGGGAGCGTCTTTGTTTCCACCAAGCTGCACTCTGTCACCCGGGGCTCAACAACCCTCCCTCCCATTGTCCTCCAGCCCTCCCACTCTCCAAGTAGAGCTGTTAGCTTATAACCTTCCAGATGTTAAGTCCCGCTTGCTGTCAGAACATACTCCATCCGGCCCCTCCACTTTTGCAAGCCAGACTTGGGGGCTCTGCTTTTCCGGTGGGCTGTCCCTCCTACCCGGCTCCCTCCCGCCAGTCCGTGTAGTGCGCACCGCCTCTCCGCCCTTCCTACCCTCTTCGCTGGGCCTCTCGTCTACGCTTGGCTCCAGAGAATCCGTTCTGCTAGTCTTCTGGTGGTTTTCTGGGTTATTTAGGCAGGTGTGGGAGGAATCTAAGTGATTTGCAGGACGCGGTGAGCCCAGCGTCCTACTACACTGCCATCTTCAAGCCATTCCAGACCTTGCTTGTTTTTTTTAAATTATTTTCTATATGGATGATCTATTCACTGATGTAAGTAGGGTGTTAAAGACCCCTACTATTAGTGTATGGCTCTCCGTTTCTCTCATTGTGTCTGTTTAATATTAGCTTTATATATTTACATACTCCAATGCTGAACACATAAATATATACAAATGTAATACCTTGTTGGATTGATCCATTTGTTACATAATGCCCTTCTTTGTGTCTTGTCACACCTTGGTTTTAAAGACTATTTTGTTCAATGAATATTGCTACCCCAGTATTATTTTCATTTCCATTTGGTAGAATCTTTTCCCAACCATTTTGCTTTAGTCTGTAACTTTTATAACTGAAGTAAGTCTCTTGTAGGCAGAATGTAGATTGGTCTTGATTTTTAATCCATTCAGCCACCTTATCTCTTGATTGGAGCATTTATTCCATTTACATTTCAAGTAATTATTGACAGGTATATATTTATTGCCATTTTGTTGGGGTTTTTTTGTCATTGTTTTAGTAGTTCATTTCTTCTCTCCCTTCCCTTCTGATATAATGACTTTATTTTTTGTTGTTTGCTTGCTTGCTTGCTTATTTATTTATTTATTTATTTATTTATTTATTTTGAGAGAGAGAGAGAGAGAGAGAGAGAGCACGAGTAGGGAAGAGGGGCAGAGGGAGAGGGAGAGAGAGAATCCCAAGCAGGCTCCAGTGTGTAACCCAATGTGGGGCTCACTCCCATGACTGTGAGATCATGACCTGAGCCGAAATCAAGAGTCAGATGCTTAGCCGACTAAGCCACCCAGGCGCCTCTTTTAAGGCCTTTAGTGTTATGTTTGAATTCCTTTCTCTTTAGTTTTGTATACCTTTAGTTTTGGTTTGTGATTACTATGAGGTTCATATATAACAACCTATGTATATTTTAGGTTGGTGGTCACTTAAGTTCAAACACATTCTAAAAGTACTACATTTTTTCACACACAACCCCATATATTGTTTATGTCATATTTGTTTTTTTGTGTGTGTGTATACATTAAATACTTTTGCCAATGAGATTTTCTCTTTCATATATTTTATTTCTAGATATGGCCTTTCCTTTCCTGATTAAAGAAGTCCCTTTAATATTTCTTAAGCTCATTTAGTGGTAAATAATTCCTTTAGGTTTTGCATAGCTGGGAAACTCATTATTGCTTCTACAATTGTTTTTATACTTTTCTTATTTAACTGTAGTTGACACACAATGTTACATTGTGTTCAGGTGTACAACATAGTGATTCAACTTCTCTGTTATGCTATACTCACCAGAAATGGAGCTACCATCTGTCACCATAAAATGGTATTACATGATCACTGACTACATTCCCTGTACTATGCTTTTTATTCCCATGACTTATTCATTCCATAACTGAAAGCCTGTATCTCCCACCACTCCCTTTCACCTATTTTTTCCCATACCCCCAACCCACCTCCCCTCTGGCAACCATCACTTTGTTCTCTGTATTCATACGTACGATTCTATTTTTGTTTCTTTATTTGTTTTTTTAGATTCCACATATAAGTGAAATCTTATGGTATTTCTGTTTCTCAGTGTGACTTACTTCACAGCATAATATCTTCTAGTTCCACCCATGTTGTTGCAAATGGTAAGGTCTCATCTTTTTGTGGCTACATAATATTCCATTGTATATATGTACCACATCTCCCATATTTTAGCAGTTGTAAATAATGCTGCCATAAACATAGGATACATATATCTTTTTGAATTAACTGTTTTCATTTTCTTTCAGTAAATACTCAATAGTGGAAATATTGGATCATATGGTATTTCTATTTTTAATTTTTTGATGAACCACCATACTGTTTTCCACAGTGGCTGTACAAATTTACATTCCCACCAGCAGTGCATGAGGGTTCCTTTTTCTCCACATCCTTACCAACATTTGTTTTTGTCTTTTTTATTTCAGCCATTCTGACAGGTGTAAGATGATTGCTTATTGTGGTTTTGATTTGCATTTCCTTGATTGTGTATTCTTTTGAAAACTATTCAGGTCATCTGCCTATTTTTTCATCATATTATTTGTTTTTAGGTTTTTGATTTGTATAAGTCCTTTATATATTTTGGATATAAACCCCTTATCAGATATATCATTTGTAAGTATCATCTCCAATTCATTAGGCTGCCTTTTTGTTTTGTTAATGGTTTCCTTCACTCCACAAAACTTTTATTTGGTACTCCCAGTTGTTTATTTGTGCTTTTGTTTCCCTTGCCTTAACAGATATATATAGAAAAATGTTTCAATGCCTGATGTCAGAGAAATTACTGTCTGTGTGCTTTTCTATAATTTTTATGGTTATAAGCCTTACATCTATTTTAACTTTCTTTTTGAGAGAGACTGAGACAACGCAAGTGGAGGATAACCAGAGACAGAGAGAGAAAGAGAGAGAATCCCAAGCAGGCTCGACACCATCAGCACAGAGCCCAACACAGGCTCAAACCCACAAAGCCGTGAGATCATGACCTGAGCCAAGACCAAGAGTTGGACACTTTTAACCAACTGAGCTATCCAGGTGCCCTAAGTCTTACATTTAAGTCTTTAACTCATTTTCAGTTTATTTTTATATATGGTTTTAGAAAATGGTCCAAGTACAATTCTTTTGCAGGCAGCTGTCCAGTTTTCTTAGCACCATTTATTGAAGAGATTGTCTTTCCCCCCCGGTCATCATAGATTAATTGACCATATAAGTGTGGGTTTATTTCTGGGCTCTCTGTTCCATTGGTCTATTTTTGTGCCAATTTCATATGGTTTTGACTATCATTGCTTTGTAGTATATCTTGAAATCCAGGATTGGAATACCTTCAGCTTTGTTCTTTTTCAAGATTGCTTTGGCTTTTCTCAGTCTTTTGTGGCCCCATATAAATTATTCTAATTCTGTGAAAAATGCTGTTGGTATTTTGATAGGGAATACATTCAATCTGTAGTTTGCTTTGTGTAGTATGGACATTTTAACAATATTCTTTCAATCCTTGAGCCTGGGATAGCTTTCCATTTGTTTGTGTCATCTTCAATTTCTTTCATCAGTGTTTTAGGGTTTTCAGAGTATAGGTCTTTCATCTTCCTAGTTATTTGTTTTACTCTTTTTGGTGCAACTATAAATGGGATTGTTTTCTTAATTTTTCATTCTGCTATTTTGTTATGAGCATTATAGACACACAACCAATTTCCAGGTATTAACTTTGTATCCTGCAACTTTACTGAATTCACTTATTCTCGTAATTTTTTTGTGGCATCTTTGGGGTTTTCATGTATACTAGCATGTCATGTGCAAGTCGTGACAGTTTAATTTCTTTTATTTATTCTCTAACTGCTATGACTAGAAATTCCAGTACTATGTTGAATAAAGGTGGTGAGAGTGGGCATCCTTCTCTTGTACCTGATCCTAGAAGAAAAGCCTATTTTCACTATTGAGTATGATGTTAGCTGTGGATTTTTCATATATAGCCTTCATTATGTTGAGGTATATTCCCTGTAAATCTGGTTGTTTTTATTATGAATGCATGTTCAATTTTGTAAATTTTTTTTCAGTATCTCCTGAAATGATCATATGATTTTCATACCCCATTTTCTTAAGGTGGTGTATAGCCTCTCAACTCTACCCCATTGGTCTCTATGTCTGTCCTTATAATAGTAACACACTGTTTTGATTACTGTAGTGTAGAAGTAAATACTGAAGTTGGGAAGTGTGTCTTCCAACTTGTCTTTCCTTTTCAATGTTGTTTTGGCTGTTTGGGGGCTCTTGAAATTCCATTTGATTTTGAGGATCAGCTTTTCCAATTTGCAAAAAAAAAAGACTGTGAATTGTGATAGGAACTGCGCTGAATCTCTACATTACTTTGGGGAATGTTGCCATCTTACCAGTTGTTATAAACTGAATTGTATCCCCAAAATTCATATGTTGAAGCCTTAACCCATAGTGTGACTGTATTTGGAGATAGGGCCTTTAAGGAGTCAAAGTTAGATGAAGGCATAAGGATGGGGCCTTAATCCAATAGGAATAATGTTCTTATAAGAAGAGGAAAACACACATAAAGAGAAAAGGCCATTTGCCTTTGGTCAAGGAGAGAGACCCCAGGAAAAATCTGCCAATACCTTGATCTTGGATATCCAGCCTCTAGAACTGTTAGCAATAAATTTTTTAAGCCATCCAGTCTGTGGTATTTTGCTATGGTAGCCCTAGAACATTAATACAAGATTATGTCTTCCAATCCATGAATATGAAATGTCTTTACATTTAATTATATTTTCAATTGTGTTCAGAAATATTTTGAAGTTTTCATTTCTTTAAATTCATTCCTAGGTATTTTCTTTTGGACACTATTATAAATAGAATCATATTCTTAATTTCCTTTGGGGTTGTTGGTGAATAGAAACACAATTGACTTAAAAAGTTTTTTTTTAATGTTTATTATTTTTGAGAGAGAGAGGGGAGAGAGACAAGCAGGAGAGGGGCAGAGAGAGGGAGACACAGAATCTGAAGCAGGCTCCAGGGTCTGCACTGTCAGCTCAGAGCCCAATGCGAGGCTCAAACTCACAGAATGCAGATGACCTGAGCTGAAGTTGGACGCTTAACTAACTGAGCCACCCAGGCGCCCCAACACAAGTGATTTTTATGTGCTGATCCCTGTACCTTATAATTTTGCTCAATTTATTAGCTCTAATAGTTTTTGTGTGTGGATATTTTAGGGTTTTCTATAATGAGAATCAGGTCATCTGTAAGTAGAGTTAGTTTTCCTTCATCCTATCCAATTGGGATACCTTTTATTTATTTTTCTTGACTAATTTCTTGGGCTAGGATTTCCAGTACCAAATTGAGTATTGGTGGTGAAAGCTAATATTCTCATTTTTATCCTCATGTTAAGGAGAAAGATTTCAATCTTTTACTATTGGGGAAGATGTTAGCTGTGCGTTTTTCATAAATACCCTTAATCATATTAAGGAAATCCCCTTCTATTCCTAGTTTGCTGAGTGGTGCTACCTGAAAAGGTGCTGAATTTTTCAAATTCAATTGGGAGGATGATATGGGGTTTTTTTTCCCCCTTTGTTCTATTTAGTGTATTATATAGATTTATTTTCATATATTGAACCACTTTGCATTCCTAGCAAAAATCCCACTTGATCATGTGTAGAATCCCTTTAATGTGCTATTGGATATGATTTGCTAATATTTTGTTCAGTATTTTTTATCTATGACCATGAGAGATATTCATCTATAGTTTTCATTTCTAGTGGTACTTTTGTCTGGCTTTGTTATTAGGATAATTCTAGCCTCATGGTTAGGAAGCATTCCTTCCTCTTCTTTTGAAAGAGTTTGAGTAGGATTGGTGTTAAATTTTCTTTAAATGTTTAATTTCACTGATGATGTCATGTAGTTCTTGACTTTTCTTTTTTGGAGCTCTTGAACTACCAACTCAGTCTTTTGTTATAGGTTGCTTTAGATTTTGTTTCTTTTGAGTCAACTTTGGTAATTTCTGTGTATGTAAGAATTTTATATATTTAATCTACATTATTTAATTTGATGGTGTACAATTGTTTATATTCACCTATATCCTTTTTAATTCTTGTAAGGATGGTAATGTTCTCATTTCTGATTTTAATTATTTGCATTATCTTTTATTTCTTAAACAGTTTATGTAAAGTTTGTCAGTTTTGTTGATCATATCAAAGAACCAACTTTTGGTTTCATTGATTCTATTTTTTTATTCTACATATTGTTTATCTGTTTTCATCTATTTTCTTCCTTCTTCCAGCTTTGGGTTTAGTTTGCTCCTCATTTTCTAGTTCATTAAGATGTAAAGTCAGGTTGAGACTTTCTAAGTAGGCATTTACAGCTGTAAATTCCCTTCTGAGCACTGCCTTCATTGCCTGTCATAAATTTTGATGTTTTTGTTGTACTTCATCTCAAAGTATTTTCCAGTTTACACAGTGATTTCTTTGACTAACTGGTTAAGACTGTAAGTCCCATACATCTGTGAATTTTACAGTTTTCCTTCTATTATTGATGCCTACCCTCATTCTTTTTTTTTTTTTTTTTTTAAATAAGCGTTTATTTGTGAGACCGAGAGAGACAGAGCATGAATGGGGAAGGGTCAGAGAGAGGGAGACACAGAATCCGAAACAGGCTCCAGGCTCTGAGCCGTCAGCACAGAGCCCGACGCGGGGCTCGAACTCACGGACCGCGAGATCATGACCTGAGCCAAAGTCGGCCGCTTAACTGACTGAGCCACCCAGGCGCCCCCCAACCTACCCTCATTCTATTGGTCAGAGAAGATACTTTGTATTCTTTTAGTTGTTTTAAATGAGAATTGCTTTATGGCCTAACACACAGGCTATACTGGATAATGTTCATGTGCACCTGAGAAGAATGTATAGCTGCTGCTGTTGATGGAGTGTCCAAATGTGTCTGTTGGGGCTAGCTGGGTTTTAGTGTTCAAGTCCTCCAGTTACTTACTGATCTGCTGTCTATATGTTTTATCCATTATTGAAAGCGAAGTGTTTAAGTCTCCACCTGTTGTTGTTGTGGAACTACTTCTCCCTTCAATTCTGTCCAGGTTTACTTCATATATTTTGAGTGTCTGGTGCATATATCTTCTTGATGAATTGACCCTTATATAATTTTCTTTGTTTCGTGTAAAAATTTAAGCCTAAAATCCATCTGTATACTAATAGAGCTACCTCAGATCTCTTTTGGTTGTTATTTGCATGGAGTTTCTTTTTCCATAACTTAATGTTGTATCTACTAGTGTCTTTGGCTCTAAAATGAGTCTCTTGTGTGCAGCATACAGTTGCATTGTTGGTTTTTTTGGTTTTTTTAACCCACTATGATTCCTGTTTTTTAATTCGTAAGTTTAGTTCATTTACATTTAAAATAATTACTGATAATGCAGGATTCATTCTGCTGTTTGTTCCTCAACTCTCCTAATACTTTTTTTTTTTCTAGTGTACCATTTTTATTCCTCTTTATTTCTTTTTAGTATATTCTTTATTTTCTTAGGGGTTACTATGGGTATAACAGTTAACACTCTTAACTTATACCAATCTACATTGAATTGATACCAAATTAGTTCAATAACACAGTACCTCTGTTCCTGTCCAACACCATCCCAAATTTTTGTTGAAATTTCACAAATTACATCGTTATACATTATGTGCCCATTGACACAGGTTTCAAATTATTGTTTTATGCATTTGTCTTCTTAATCATGTAGGAAACAAAATGAGATAAATTAGAAATACAGTAACACTAGCTTTCATATATACACCTGTGCAGTTACCTTTGTTGGTAATCTGTTTCTTTGTATGACTTGGAATTACTGTCTCATGTCCTTTTATTTCAGCCTTTAGAACTCCCTTTAGCATTTCTTGCAGGGAGGTCTAGTAGAGGCCAATTCTCTTGCCTTTTGTTTATCTTAGTTTTTCCTTCATTTTTGAAGGGCAGTTTTGCCAACAAAGACTTGGTTGAAAGTGCTTTTTCTTTTTTTTTTTTTTTTAATTAAGAATTTCTGTTTATTTATTTATTTATTTTTTTAATATATGAAATTTACTGTCAAATTGGTTTCCATACAACACCCAGTGCTCATCCCAAAAGGTGCCCTCCTCAATACCCATCACCCACCCTGCCCTCCCTCCCACCCCCCATCAACCCTCAGTTTGTTCTCAGTTTTTTAACAGTCTCTTATGCTTTGGCTCTCTCCCACTCTAACCTCTTTTTTTTTTTTTTTTTTTTTCCTTCCCCTCCCCCATGGGTTTCTGTTACGTTTCTCAGGATCCACATAAGAGTGAAACCATATGGTATCTGTCTTTCTCTGTATGGCTTATTTCACTTAGTATCACACTCTCCAGTTCCATCCACGTTGCTACAAAAGGCCATATTTCATTTTTTCTCATTGCCACGTAGTATTCCATTGTGTATATAAACCACAATTTCTTTATCCATTCATCAGTTGATGGACATTTAGGCTCTTTCCACAATTTGGCTATTGTTGAGAGTGCTGCTATAAACATTGGGGTACAAGTGCCCCTATGCATCAGTACTCCTGTATCCCTTGGATAAATTCCTAGCAGTGCTATTGCTGGGTCATAGGGTAGGTCTATTTTTAATTTTCTGAGGAACCTCCACACTGCTTTCCAGAGCGGCTGCACCAATTTGCATTCCCACCAACAGTGCAAGAGGGTTCCTGTTTCTCCACATCCTCTCCAGCATCTATAGTCTCCTGATTTCTTTATTTTGGCCACTCTGACTGGCGTGAGGTGGTATCTGAGTGTGGTTTTGATTTGTATTTCCCTGATAAGGAGCGACGTTGAACATCTTTTCATGTGCCTGTTGGCCATCTGGATGTCTTCTTTAGAGAAGTGTCTATTCATGTTTTCTGCCCATTTCTTCACTGGGTTATTTGTTTTTCGGGTGTGGAGTTTGATGAGCTCTTTATAGATTTTGGATACTAGCCCTTTGTCCGATGTGTCATTTGCAAATATCTTTTCCCATTCCGTTGGTTGCCTTTTAGTTTTGTTGGTTGTTTCCTTTGCTGTGCAGAAGCTTTTTATCTTCATAATGTCCCAGTAATTCACTTTTGCTTTTAATTCCCTTGCCTTTGGGGATATGCCAAGTAAGAGATTGCTACGGCTGAGGTCAGAGAGGTCTTTTCCTGCTTTCTCCTCTAAGGTTTTGATGGTTTCCTGTCTCACATTCAGGTCCTTTATCCATTTTGAGTTTATTTTTGTGAATGGTGTGAGAAAGTGGTCTAGTTTCAACCTTCTGCATGTTGCTGTCCAGTTCTCCCAGCACCATTTGTTAAAGAGACTGTCTTTTTTCCATTGGATGTTCTTTCCTGCTTTGTCAAAGATGAGTTGGCCATACGTTTGTGGGTCTAGTTCTGGGGTTTCTATTCTATTCCATTGGTCTACGTGTCTGTTTTTATGCCAATACCATGCTGTCTTGATGATGACAGCTTTGTAGTAGAGGCTAAAGTGTGGGATTGTGATGCCTCCTGCTTTGGTCTTCTTCTTCAAAATTACTTTGGCTATTCGGGGCCTTTTGTGGTTCCATATGAATTTTAGGATTGCTTGTTCTAGTTTCGAGAAGAATGCTGGTGCAATTTTGATTGGGATTGCATTGAATGTGTAGATAGCTTTGGGTAGTATTGACATTTTGACAATATTTATTCTTCCAACCCATGAGCACGGAATGTTTTTCCATTTCTTTATATCTTCTTCAATTTCCTTCATTACCTTTCTATAGTTTTCAGCATACAGATCTTGTACATCTTTGGTTAGATTTATTCCCAGGTATTTTATGCTTCTTGGTGCAATTGTGATTGGGATCAGTTTCTTTATTTGTCTTTGTGTTGCTTCATTATTAGTGTATAAGAATGCAGCTGATTTCTGTACATTGATTTTGTATCCTGCAACTTTGCTGAATTCATGTATCAGTTCTAGCAGACTTTTGGTGGAGTCTATCGGATTTTCCATGTATAATATCATGTCATCTGCAAAAAGCGAAAGCTTGATTTCATCTTTGTCAATTTTGATGCCTTTGATTTCCTTTTGTTGTCTGATTGCTGATGCTAGAACTTCCAGCACTATATTAAACAACAGCGGTGAGAGTGGGCATCCCTGTCGTGTTCCTGATCTCAGGGAAAAAGCTCTTAGTTTTTCCCCGTTGAGGATGATGTTAGCTGTGGGCTTTTCATAAATGGCTTTTATGATGTTTAAGTATGTTCCTTCTATCCCGACTTTCTCAAGGGTTTTTATTAAGAAAGGGTGCTGGATTTTGTCAAAGGCCTTTTCTGCATCGATTGACAGGATCATATGGTTCTTCTCTTTTTTTTTGTTAATGTGATGTATCACGTTGATCGATTTGCGAATGTTGAACCAGCCCTGCATCCCAGGAATGAATCCCACTTGGTCATGGTGAATAATTCTTTTTATATGCTGTTGAATTCGATTTGCTAGTATCTTATTGAGAATTTTTGCATCCATATTCATCAGAGATATTGGCCTGTAGTTCTCTTTTTTTACTGGGTCTCTGTCTGGTTTAGGAATCAAAGTAATACTGGCTTCATAGAATGAGTCTGGAAGTTTTCCTTCCCTTTATATTTTTTCGAATAGCTTGAGAAGGATAGGTATTATCTCTGCTTTAAACGTCTGGTAGAACTCCCCTGGGAAGCCATCTGGTCCTGGACTCTTATTTGTTGGGAGATTTTTGATAACCGATTCAATTTCTTCGCTAGTTATGGGTCTGTTCAAGTTTTCTATTTCCTCCTGATTGAGTTTTGGAAGAGTGTGGGTGTTTAGGAATTTGTCGATTTCTTCCAGGTTGTCCAATTTGTTGGCATATAATTTTTCATAGTATTCCCTGATAATTGTTTGTATCTCTGAGGGATTGGTTGTAATAATTCCATTTTCATTCATGATTTTATCTATTTGGGTCATCTCCCTTTTCTTTTTGAGAAGCCTGGCTAGAGGTTTGTCAATTTTGTTTATTTTTTCAAAAAACCAACTCTTGATTTCATTGATCTGCTCTACAGTTTTTTTAGATTCTATACTGTTTATTTCTGCTCTGATCTTTATTATTTCTCTTCTTCTGCTGGGTTTAGGCTGCCTTTGCTGTTCTGCTTCTATTTCCTTTAGGTGTGCTGTTAGATTTTGTATTTGGGATTTTTCTTGTTTCTTGAGATAGGCCTGGATTGCAATGTATTTTCCTCTCAGGACTGCCTTCGCTGCGTCCCAAAGCGTTTGGATTGTTGTATTTTCATTTTCGTTTGTTTCCATATATTTTTTAATTTCTTCTCTAATTGCCTGGTTGACCCACTCATTCTTTAGTAGGGTGTTCTTTAACCTCCATGCTTTTGGAGGTTTTCCAGACTTTTTCCTGTGGTTGATTTCAAGCTTCATAGCATTGTGGTCTGAAAGTATGCATGGTATAATTTCAATTCTTGTATACTTATGAAGGGCTGTTTTGTGACCCAGTATGTGATCTATCTTGGAGAATGTTCCATGTGCACTCGAGAAGAAAGTATATTCTGTTGCTTTGGGATGCAGAGTTCTAAATATATCTGTCAAGTCCATCTGATCCAATGTATCATTCAGGGCCCTTGTTTCTTTATTGACTGTGTGTCTAGATGATCTATCCATTTCTGTAAGTGGGGTGTTAAAGTCCCCTGCAATGACCACATTCTTATCAATAAGGTTGCTTATGTTTATGAGTAATTGTTTTATATATCTGGGGGCTCCGGTATTTGGCGCATAGACATTTATAATTGTTAGCTCTTCCTGATGGATAGACCCTGTAATTATTATATAATGCCCTTCTTCATCTCTTGTTACAGCCTTTAATTTAAAGTCTAGTTTGTCTGATATAAGTATGGCTACTCCAGCTTTCTTTTGGCTTCCAGTAGCATGATAAATAGTTCTCCATCCCCTCACTCTCAATCTAAAGGTGTCCTCAGATCTAAAATGAGTCTCTTGTAGACAGCAAATAGATGGGTCTTGTTTTTTTATCCATTCTGATACCCTATGTCTTTTGGTTGGCGCATTTAATCCATTTACATTCAGTGTTATTATAGAAAGATACGGGTTTAGAGTCATTGTGATGTCTGTATGTTTTATGCTTGTAGTGATGTCTCTGGTACTTTGTCTCACAGGATCCCCCTTAGGATCTCTTGTAGGGCTGGTTTCGTGGTGACAAATTCCTTCAGTTTTTGTTTGTTTGGGAAGACCTTTATCTCTCCTTCTATTCTAAATGACAGACTTGCTGGATAAAGGATTCTCGGCTGCATATTTTTTCTGTTTAGCACACTGAAGATATCGTGCCAAGCCTTTCTGGCCTGCCAAGTTTCAAAGGAGAGATCAGTCACGAGTCTTATAGGTCTCCCTTTATATGTGAGGGCACGTTTATCCCTTGCTGCTTTCAGAATTTTCTCTTTATCCTTGTATTTTGCCAGTTTCACTATGATATGTCGTGCCGAAGATCAATTCAAGTTACTTCTGAAGGGAGTTCTCTGTGCCTCTTGGATTTCAATGCCTTTTTCCTTCCCCAGTTCAGGGAAGTTCTCAGCTATAATTTCTTCAAGTACCCCTTCAGCACCTTTCCCTCTCTCTTCCTCCTCTGGGATACCAATTATGCGTATATTATTTCTTTTTAGTGTATCACTTAGTTCTCTAATTTTCCCCTCATACTCCTGGATTTTTTTATCTCTCTTTCTTTCAGCTTCCTCTTTCTCCATAACTTTATCTTCTAGTTCACCTATTCTCTCCTCTGCCTCTTCAATCCGAGCCGTCGTGGTTTCCATTTTGTTTTGCATTTCGTTTAAAGCGTTTTTCAGCTCCTCGTGACTGTTCCTTAGTCCCTTGATCTCTGTGGCAAGAGATTCTCTGCTGTCCTGTATACTGTTTTCAAGCCCAGCGATTAATTTTATGACTATTATTCTAAATTCACTTTCTGTTATATTATTTAAATCCTTTTTGATCAGTTCATTAGCTGTTGTTATTTCCTGGAGATTCTTCTGAGGGGAATTCTTCCATTTGGTCATTTCGGATAGTCCCTGGAGCGGTGAGGACCTGCAGGGCACTTCCCCTGTGCTGTGGTGTATAACTGGAGTTGGTGGGCGGGGCCACAGTCCGACCTGATGTCTGCCCCCAGCCCACCGCTGGGGCCACAGTCAGACTGGTGTGTGCCTTATCTTCCCCTCTCCTAGGGGCGGGATTCACTGTGGGGTGGCGTGGCCCGTCTGGGCTACTTGCACACTGCCAGGCTTGTGGTGCTGGGGATCTGGCGTATTAGCTGGGGTGGGTAGGCAAGGTACACGGGGGCAGGAGGGGCAGGCTTAGCTCACTTCTCCTTGGGTGATCCACTTCAGGAGGGGCCCTGTGGCAGCGAGGGAGTCAGACCCGCTGCCGGAGGTTTGGCTCCGCAGAAGCACAGAGTTGGGTGTTTGCGTGGAGCGAGAAAGTTCCCTGGCAGGAACTGGTTCTCTTTGGGATTTTGGCTGGGGGATGGGCGAGGGAGATGGCGCTGGCGAGAGCCTTTGTTCCCTGCCAAGCTGAGCTCTGCCGTCCGGGGGCTCAGCAGCTCTCCCTCCCTTTGTCCTCCAGCCTTCCCGCTTTCTGAGCAGAGCTGTTAACTTATGACCTCCTAGACGCTAAGTCGCGCTTGCTGTCGGAACACTGTCCGTCCGGCCCCTCTGCTTTTGCCAGCCAGACTTGGGGGCTCTGCTTGGCCGGCGAGCCACCCCTCTGCCCCGGCTCCCTCCCACCAGTCCGTGGAGCGCGCACCGCCTCGCCGCCCTTCCTACCCTCTTCCGTGGGCCTCTCGTCTGCGCTTGGCTCTGGAGACTCCGTTCTGCTAATCCTCTGGCGGTTTTCTGGGTTCTTTAGGCAGGTGTAGGTGGAATCTAAGTGATCAGCAGGACACGCGGTGAGCCCAGCATCCTCCTACGCCGCCATCTTCCGGAACTCCTCGAAAGTGCTTTTTCCCCCCAGCACTTTAATTTTTTATCCCATTGCCTTCTGGGCCAGATGGGTTTCTCATGAGAAATCAGCTATTAATTTTATTGGCGATCCCTTGTCTGTGACAAGTCTCTCCTCTCGCTGCTTTCAAGATATTCTCTTTGTATTCCAACAATTATACTGTGTCTCAGCATGGACCTCTGAGATTATCTACCTTAGAGTTCATTGAGCTTCTTCAATGTGTAGTTTCATATAATCTGGGACACTCACTATGGCTCACTTATATGGATGGCAGTTAATGCCAGTGGTTGATTACCTCAACTGGTGCATTTGACAACACTCACATATGACCCCAGGGGGGTTTTGGCTTTTTTTTTTTTTTTAATGGTGGTTCGGTTCCCATGTGGAGCATCCCAAGATTGAGTGTTCCAAGACAACTAGGCAGAAGCTATAGGCTTCTTATAACCTAGCTTCAGAAATCACAGAGTATTACTTCTGCCATAATCTACTGGTCAAGCAAACCATTAAGAACACCCCAGATTCAAGAGGCAGAATTGGAGATCTCTTCACAATGAGAAAAATGTCAAATGAATCCTGGCTCATTTCTAATCCATCATTATACCTTGTTGATTCTAAGAGAGTTGCTTCCAGAGCAAGCAAATGACAAAGAAATGTCAAGGGTAGGTTTGACATTTTGTGCGTGGGAAGGGCAGGATGTGGAGTGTCCTATATCTGTACTAGTGGAAGGACAAGCCCTGCATTAAAGACAGAGATACAGGAAAGTTAGGGGTGAAAAAGAAATAATATCCTGTCTCCCCAGGATAAGAGAAAAAAGTGCTACCTCAGTGATGCTCCTTGGAGTGTGAAGGGGAAAGGAAAAGTAAGGATAGCCTCTAGGAAGTCAGAATATTTGAGCCTCTGATATGGCTAAAGCCTCCATCATCAAGGCTTACCTTCACCTTCCAGGTACCCTGTAAGCACCATGTGTTGAAGGCTCAGGGGAGAGAACACTGCCTGCCACTCTTGTAGGTCAGTAAGTCTGAGAATGTTCTGGATGAGGCAATTGAGGCTGCATGCCATCTGGAATACACATAACCACATTATTAAATATAACTTATTAAATAACCTTCTAATTTAGTCAAATGATTTTACTCTGAAGAATATCTAACTCACTTTTCACCAAGAATCCCTACTCACCCCCTATACCCAAATACTGTGCATCCTGTCTTTAAGAATAATTGCTACCAATTCTTGGTACAGTTTGCTTAGGTCTTTTTCCAGTTTGATTCTCACAGCTACCCCATTTTACAGATAAGGAAATTGAGGCTTAGAGATATAAGTTTTTCCCAAGGACATGGAGAAAATGGCATAGCAAGGAATCAATTTCATATCTAGTTGGCACCACAGTACACTTACTATACAATGTTTTGTCCTTAAGACTCAATAAAACTCCTATTTGTCATAAGGATGGTCTATATGATTAATTCGGCAATTTTTTGGTAATTATCCCTGCCTGGGAATATATCTTCTGCCACTGTTGATGTAAATAGGTACTTAAACATATTTAATGCATGAAACTCCAATCCAAGATGGTGATGTAGGAAGACATTGAACTCACTCCCCAGACAGACCAGAATCAATACCTATTTACAGATCATTTCCTCCTGAAAAACTGATGGATAACTGAATAGCTTCTGCAAAACAAAAGCTAAAACAACAGAGAATAGCATGAGAGATTGCGACATGGTAATGTCCAAACAAGTAAACTGCAGTGTGGAGGGATGGTACAGGGGGCCAGAAGCAAATTCATCTGCCCTGGGGCACAAATAAAAAGCCATGGCTTAAAAGAGCAATTAATACATAAAAGATCCAGCCCTAGAATCCACTGAACAGTAGAAGAGTGACTTTAACTCTCTCCAGGTTAGAGGGGTTGGTGAGCACTATGGTTTATACTACTCTTCCACCTTGAGAGTGCAGACTGCAGCAGGGTCCAGATATGTAGCTGGCCTGTCACCTCACTGAGCCCCACGTTCCTAGCTTACACCAACCCCAGATACGCTGGGGCATGGAAAAAAAAGCCAAAATTTATTTTTATTTTTTTAAAGTTTAATTAATTAATTGAGAGAGAGAAGAGAGAATCCCAAGCAGACTCCACACTGTTAATGTGCATAGCATGATGCAGGGTTCAAACTCACAAACTGTGAGATCATGACCCTGAGCTGAAATCAAGAGTTGGATTCTTAACTGACTGAGCCACCCAGGTGCCCCAAGAAAGCCACAATTTAAAAGAGCAACTAAGGGGAGCATCTGGCTGGCTCACTCTCTAAACAAACAAACAAACAAACAAACTTAAAAAATAAAAAAAGAACTGATACAACTCAACACCCCAAACACAGATAATCCACTTAAAAATGGGCAGAAAACATGAACAGACATTTCTCCAAATAAGATATACAGATGGCCAACAGACACACGAAAAACTACTCAACATCACTTACCATCAGGGCAATGCAAATCAAAACTACAATAAAATATCCCCCTCGAACCTGTCAGAATGACTAAAATCAATAATACAAGAAACAACAAGGTGTTGGAGAGGATGTAGAGAAAAAGGAACATTCGTACATTATTGATGGGAATGCAAATTGGTGGAGCCACTGTGGAAGACAGTATGGAGGTTCCTCAAAAAATTAAATATAGAACTACCCTACAATCCAGTAATCACACTACTGGGTATTTACCAAAAAAAAGTACAGAAACACTAATTCAATGAGATACATGCACCCATGTTTAGAGCAGTATTTACAATAGCCAAATTATGAAAGCAGCCCAAGTGTCCATCAATAGGTGAATGGATAAAGAAAATGTGAAATATCTACAATAGAATACTATTAAGCCATAAAAAAGAATGAAATCTTGCCATTTGCAATAACATAGATGGAGCTAGAGAGTATAATGCTAAGTGAAATAGAGAAAGACAAATACCGTATGATTTCACTCATATGTGGAATTTAAGAAACGAAGCAATGAAAAAAAAGACAAACCAATAAGTAGACTCAACTATAGAGAACAAACTGATGGTTACCAGAGAGGGGGTGGGTGGGATGATGGTGAAATAGTTGATGGGGATTAAAGAATTCACTTATAATGATGAAAAAAAATTTTTTAATGTGCTGGGAAAACTAGACAGCTACCTGCAAAAAAATCAGACAAGTTTTATATACCATACATAAAAGGATCAAAATGGATTAAAGACCTAAATATGAGAACTGAAACCACAAAACTCCTGGAAGAGAACACAGGCAATAATTTCTCTGACATCGACCATAGCAACATTTTTCTAGATATGTCTCGTAAGGCAAGGTAAACAGAAAAACTATTGGGAGCATATCAAAATAAAAAGCTTTTGCACAGTGAAGAAAACCAACAAAACAAAAAGGCAACTTACTGAATGGGAGAAGATATTTGTAATGATATATGTGATATGGGGTTAATATCCAAAATATATAAAGAACTTAATCCAAACCGAAAATACAAATAATCCAATTACAATGGGCAGAGGACCTGAATAGACATTTTTCCAAAGAAGGTAATACAGATGGCCAACAGACACATGAAAAGATGTTCAGTATTACTAATCATCAGGGAAATGCAAATCAAAACCACAATAAGATATCACCTTACACCTGTCAGAATGGCTAAAATAAAAAGGACAAGAAATAACAATTGTTGGCAAGCATTTGAAGAACAAGGAACCCTTGGGCCCTGTTGGTGGGAATGTAAATTAGTACAGCCACTCTGGAAAACAGTATGGAGAGTCCTCAAAAAATTGAAAATAGAAATGCCTTACGATCCTGTAATTCCACTACTGGGTATTTACCCAACAAAAACAAAACACTAATTCAAGAAGATATATGTACCCTTATGTTTACTGCAGCATTATTTATAATAGCCAAGATATGGAAGCAACCCAAGTATCCATCAATAGATAAATGGATAAAGATACACACACCTGCACACATAGAATATTCTCCAGCCATAAAAAGAATGAAATCATGCCATCTGCAATAACATGCATAGAACTAAGTGATATTATTCTAAGTAAAATCAGTCAGACAAGGGAAAGACAAATAGCATATTATTTCACTCATACATAGAATCTAAGAAACAAATGGGGTGCCTGGGTGGCTCAGTTGGTTAAGTGTCCAACTTTGGCTCAGATCATGATCTCACTGATCATGAATTTGAGCCTCACAAGGGGATCTCTGCTGTCAGCACCAAGCCCACTTCAGATCCTGTCTCCCTTTCTTTCTGTCCCTCCCTCACTCACACATGTACTCTCTCAAAAATAAACATTAAAAATTTTCAAACAAAACAAAAAGCAGGATCAGATCTATAAATACTGAGGACAAAATGATGGTTGCCAGAAGGGAAAAGGGAGGGAGGATGGGCAAAATGTTGAGAGGGAGGAGATAACAGGCTTCCAATTATGGAATCAATCAGTCACGGGAATAAAAGAGCACTTGGAAGGAATATAGTCAATGGTATTGTAATATCGTTGGGTGGTGGCAGATGGTAGCTACACTTGTGGTAAGCATAACATAACATATAGTTGTTGAAGCACTATATCGTACACCTTAAACTAATATACCATGTGTCAACTACACTTAAATTAAAATTTTTTAATTTATTTATTTTGAGAGAGAGAGAGGAAGCATCCAAGTGGGAAAGGGGGTGAGAGAGAGTGAGACAATCCCAAGCAGAGCCTGGCACAGGGTTCGATCCCATGAACTGTGAGATCATGAGCTGAAATCAAAAGTCAGACAGTGAGCCACTGAGGTGCCCCTATACTTAAAATTTTTTAATGTATATACAAAAAAAGGCAAAACATTTAGATATGATCAAAGAATATATACAGATTTCAAATAAACATCAACATGTTCAACATTCTAACATCATCAGTTATTAGGGAAATGCAAATTAAAACCACATGAGATACTTTATGTACCTATTATAATGTGTATAAAAAGACTGACCATACCATGTGTTGGCAAGGATGTGGAGGAACTAGTTCTCATATAATACTTTTGGGAATATAAAATGGTAAACCACCTTGGAAAACAGTTTAGAAAACTTTTTAAATATTTTTAAAGTTAAACATGTAACTACCATATGACTGAAGCATTCCATTCCTAGATATTTACCAAGAGAAATGAAGGCACGTATCCATATCAAGACTTGTACAAATGTGCAAAACAGCTATGTTTACAATAGCCAGGTCCTAAGGGGAAGAGAAACCACAATTGCATCAATAGGTAAACGGATAAATTGTAGTATCTACACAGTGGAATTCCATTCACCAATAATTACAAGGGATGGATTATTGCCACATGGATGGATCTCAAAATAATCATGCTGCATAAAAGAATCCAGATATTTATAGCAGCGCTATCAACAATAGTCAATTATGGAAAGAGCCCTCCATCAACTGATGAATGGATAAAGAAGATGTGTGTACATACATACACAAAGGACTACTACTCAGCGATGAAAAAGAATGAAATCTTGCCATTTGCAACAATGTGGATGGAACTAGAGGGTATTTAAGTCACAGAAAGATATATGATTTCACCTGTGGAATTTGAGAAACTGAAGAGGTGAACATAGGGGAAGGGAAGGAAAAAAAAGAGGGAGGCAAACCATAAGAGACTCTTAAATACAGAGAACAAACTGAGGGTTGCTGGAGGCAGGGGAATGGGTTAACTGGGTGACAGGCATTAAGGATGGCACTTTTTGGGATGAGCACTGGGTGTCATATGTAAGAAATAAATCCCTGGCTTCTACGCCTGAAGCCAAGACTACACTGTATGTTAACTAACTTGAATATAAATTTTAAAAAAAGAAAGAAAGAAAACACCATATATATACAAAGGAAGCCAGATAACTTGAAAAAAACTTGAAGAAAAAAAAAAAGAAGCCAGATGAAAGGAGAGTACATATCATATGAGTCCATTTATAGAAAACTTTAGGAAATGCAAATCATCTATTGGGACAGAACAGGGATTTGAGAGGAGGTACAGGAGGATAGGAGAGTAGGATTACAAAGAGGCACGAGGAAACTCTCAGAGGTAATGGATATGTTAGCAATATTGTGATGGTTTCACATGTGTATACATATGTCAAAATGTACATTTTGACTTGTACATTTAAATATGTGTAGTTTATATTTGTTAATTATACTCCAATAAAGACTAAAAAAACATAATTCTCACCATATGACTTTTGTTATAAATTCTACATTTTCCATAAAGAAACTGACAACTATAAAAGTAGTATGTGTAACAACCTTTTTAGTTCCTTCTATTTATTCTACATCAGGTGCATGCATTTTAATCTCAAAAATACACAATTAGGTTAAAGTTATTGCCTTCCTTTTACAAATAAAGAGCCACAGCTCAATGGAGGTTAATTCCATACCTTAGTTAATTCCACACCACAAGATACAGAGCTAGCATTTTAAGAACAGTCATTTTAGGACTTCTGGTTAAGCATAATAAATTGACTACATGTCTTCTTCCTGGAAACACATAAAATAACAGTAGGAATTAATTCACATGGAAAAAGAGAACAAGTAAGGAGAAAACATGGGTAAAGATTTCAAATATTGTCAGTTCTGTAATAATCCTTTTAAAATGTATTAACATGATTATAAGGAAATAATTGGAGTTTACTATGGATTTTGATTTGCTTAAGTGTAATTTCATTTGAGAAACACTAAGTGAATGCAAAAAGTGCACTCAGCTGAACCAAGCTATATAGAACACTAACCACATATAGACACACACCTCATAAAAACAATGAGCCACACTCATGCATGTGTTACAACTTTCCGTCCAATTTCAGATAAGCATCCTCCCACCACTTCACAGTAACAAGATGGTCCTCAGGGCCTTGCAGCCTCACACCTCCCTTTCATTTCCCCTTCTTTCTTCTCAACCTGTTTGGTATTTTCCCTCTGTCTTTTGCTGTATTTCTGTCTTTTCTGTTACTGTTATTCTCTCTCTCTTTCATTTACTTCTTGCACATGGGGTGGTGGGAGTGACAGCGGGATTGGCTGGCCACTGAGAGTGTAGATACCCACATCCAAAACTTCAGGTCTTTTTCGAGGTGAATTACTATATATTGTAATACTTAATGTACTTAGCCATTTAAAACTGTGCTGCCATTTTTATTAAGTTCCTGTATTTTCTAATGAGTCACTGGTGAAATTTTTGGACATTGTGCCTTTATCCTTGTTTAAAAGCCTTGTGGTTTTTATCAGGTAACTTAGCATAACATGATGATTTTTAGGACTGCATATGTTGCATATAGAGACTGTATAGTTTTTCAAAGAAGATTAAAGTATGGAATACTGATGATTGATTCAGCATAGCATAAAATTCTGCAATTTAGTACATGTAAAAAGACATACCAGTGTGAAATTTGAGGTGATTTGCCTCAACAGAGCCCTAGACTCAGGAGATGCAAGAAAAAGGAGGCTGAAAATAGGAAGTTTGTTTCAAATCTGTATTCAGAACAAATAGATTTCCAAGTTTGCTGTCATCCACAAAGCCAAAAAACTACACCCACAAGGAAACTGATGACACCAGCCTAGGTGGCAAGGGCAAGGAGGCACAGAAATTAAATAAGAAGTAAAATTCTGAATATTGTATAGTAATAGGAAAGAAAGTCAGAAATAACAACAAAGGAGACATTAAAGAAATAAAATATTAGGAGCCACTATACACAATTAACTTTGAAAGCCAAAATGAATTGGACAAATTATTTATAATACAAAACTAGGTACAAGAGGAAATAGAACACTAGAATGTATCAATAACCTTTAAAGGAATTTAGTAATCAAAGCCTACTTCTCATTCAGGTAAATTTTATTCTAGGACTATAAGAATGGTTCAACACACCAAAAGCCAACTAAATAATTCCCCACACTAATGGTGTAAAGGGAAAAAATACAATTATCTCAATAGGTGAATACTGAATTGATTTAATTCAAGAACTAGTCACTGAAAAACAAAAGCAAAAAAAAAAACTCTAACAAATTACAGATAAAAGAGATCTTTGATAATTAGATGCAGCTTACCAAAATCGCATGGCAAAATGTAATTCATAATGAAGAAACCTTAGAGTCAGTCTTTTAAATATAAATATAGGACAAGAATGACCACTACTGTAACATATTACTAGAATTCCTGAACAATGCTCTAAGACAGTAAGATGTGCAAGGACTAGAAAGGAAGGAAGAAAACTATCAATGTTTGAAGAAACTAAGATCATCTACTTAGACAATCCGATCAAATCAACATGTAAACTATTAGACAATTAAAAGAATTTAGCTAGTTTGCTGGATTCAAGATTATTTTATTAGAAACAACAGCATTTCTCTACATGAGCATTGAGTAGGAATTAACACAGAACACACAAACCTCTATGGAAAAACTTTTGAATTCTTAAAGGAGAAATTTTGAATAAAGATAAAGATATTCTATGTTCTTGGATCAGATGACATAGCAAAATAAAGATACCAATTTGCTCTAAATTAATATATAAATCCAGTGAGATTCCCAAGAAGATTCCAGTGGGACTTTTGAGTTATCTTAATATCTTATTCCAAAATCTATTCAGAGGAATAAAATCCATGAATAGCTAAGTCAACTGCAGAAAAGAGTATCAGGAAGTGACTTGCCTTACCAGATTAAAAACAAACTACAAAGCTGTATGTAGTAATGAAAATGGCATCGTACTAGCATAAGATCAGACAAATAGACTGTGTAGTAAAGAATTTAACCTTGCCCAAAAGGAGTTCTGGCCTTTTCTCTTAGCTTCCAGGAGGTAGTGTCTAGGCCCTTATGTGATGAGAAAACAACCTTTGAGGAAAACAACTTTGTTTTTCTGAGGTGCTGCCTCGGCATTTTATAGTACGATAACCCTGCTCACACCCAGAGTCTAAACATTTAGATAAGGACTTGAGTTTAGGATGCCGAACACAAGTTCCCACTTTATTTTCGAGGCACCTTTTTAAATAACCACTTAGAGGTAAGCCGATGAAAAGTTAGTGACCTCCACCCCAACCACCTGGTAAGTAATAGGTGCTCACTACCCTCCTCATTACCTCCTGCTTGCTCCTGACCTGGGATGGAGGACTCCCCTTCCCCCTGGCTTCCAACTTCACCCTTTCACTTCTGGGATCCATAAGTGATAATAAATCTTGTGACTCTACTTCCTTTATGTGGGGGTACTGAAACTACACTTTCAATCAAAATTACCCTGTGGGTCCCATTTCCCCAGAAGGGGAGCCTGGATGCTGAGAGAACTACCTATCAATCCCATGTGGGTGGCCTGTGCCCCCTCATTCATCAGGTCATAATCTCCATATTCTTAATTCAATACACTAGTTCCAGCCTCTCAACATATCTTTGAATGTCATGCATGGTAGGAATGTCTTTGCTTAGGGGCTTTAGATCACACTGGAGAGTCTAACAATGTGATTTAAAGTGGGAGTTTCAGGCATGTGGGCTCAATCAACCTCTGGAGGGGCTGGAAACAAGAGACTCAGAACTACCACATGCACAATCGGTGATGCCTATGTGCTGGAGCCTCAGTATAAACTCTGAACACCAAGGCTCAGGTGAACTTCCCTGATTGCAGTACTCTCTGTGTATTATTACACATCAGTGTTGGAAAAACACTGTCTTGACCTCATAGGGAGAGGACAACAGAAGCTTCACATCTGGTCCTTTTCCTGGACACATTTCTATCTACTTCTTCCCTTGACTTATTTTAATCTATATCTTTTCCCTGTAATAAGTCATACCTGTGAATATAAAAGCTTTCAGTGAGTCCTGAGCCTATCTAGCAAATTATGAGAACTGAGGGTAGTTTTAGGAGCCCCCCCAACTTGCAATTGGTATTGGAAGTGAGTGTGATTTTGTGTGGACTCTTTCCTCTAACTTAATAGTTGCTTACTTTCTGTAGGAGGAGGTCTTCAAGACTCCAGTTGACCCATGAGTGGACTCAGACACTTGGAGGCTCCTTACCTCCTTCCCGCCCTTGGGATGTACATTCCACCACTCTTCCCATACTAGAAGCCACTTCAAGGACAAGCCTTGAGTCATGTGTTGTTGAGACCATCTGGATGGTATATGTGACTGAATCCTGTTAAGGTCTCTATATAAACCTTTAGGATTCTGGCAGGCAGATGCGGGGATCTACTGGTCTTGCAGCCACCCAAGACAAGCCTCATATGTAAGTTCCCTTGCTTATTAAAACTACCACCTAAAAACAAAACAAATAAATAAAAATAAACAACAACAACAAAACCCTGCCACCTACCCAATCTGGAGTGGTGGGCCTCTTTCTTGAGTCTCTCCTTGCCCTCTGTGTATAGGGGCCAATTTCAAATTTCACATGGGGAACTATAGAGGTTGAGAACCAACACTTAAACATAGACCAATGGAATGGAATAAATACACACACTCTCTTTGTCAATGAGGAAATGATAAACTTTTAGAAAATAGTATTAGGAAACTGCTCATTACAGAGAAAAATAAAAGTGAGTTATTACCATGTGCCATATACAAATAACGATTCCATGTGGAATAAACTCCTAATTGTGAAAGATAAAATTAATGGGAGAAAGTCTTATAGAATATTTTTGTGACCTAAATTGGGGAGATCTTAAACAAGAGCCAAGAACAGCAGAAATTGTAAGTAAAAACAAAAGGAATTAATGGCTTTTACTACATAATAGTTAACAAAAAATAATTAATAATTAATTTACTAATAAATTAATGTCTATTAAGCAAAGCACCCCAAAGTTACTAGGAAAAAAATGACAGTCTAAGAGAAGATATTTGTAACATCTAACACTACCATAAATATCAACTAGTCTATGAAGTAGAATACACAGCTAAGCTATACAAACCAAAAAGAAAAAGATAAATATCCCAGTTAAAAAAAAAAAAAAGATATGAGAAGTCAATTTATAGAATGGGAAAACCAAATAGTTAACAAGTCAAATAAACAATATTTGAACTTTTCAATAGATAAATAAAACTTAAACAAGATACCAATTATACTTACCTGAATGTGAAGAGTTAGAAAGCTAGATAAATGCCAGATGTTGATTAGTAGTGTGGTAAAGAAGAACTCCTGTATGCTACTGGCAGGAATAGCCAGCCCTTCTCTTCTGGAAAGTGGCCTGGCAGTTTTTAGTCAAATGAAGCACAAGTGAGCCCTATATTACAGCAATTCCATTCCCAGGTATATAACCCAAAGAAATTTTTACATTTCCGTAAGAGAGATATAGAAGAATTTTAATCAGTCTTGTTTGTTGTGTTGTTGAAGGGGTGGTGTTTGATGGTGGGAGAGAAGCAATCTAGTATCCATCACTCAGGCAGTGGGCAAATAAAGTTGCAATGTTATGGAGCAGTTAAATAAAGAACTAGACATAGTTTTGCTGGGTAAAAAAAGTTTAACACCAAAAAAAATCTGATTAAAAAATGGGCAAAAGACTTAAATAGACATTTTTCCAAAAAACGACATACAAATGGCCAACAAACACATGAAAACATGCTCAGCATCATTAGTCATCATGAAAATGCAAATCAAAACCACAATTAGATATCAACTCACACCAGTCAGAGTGACTAGTATCAAAAAGACAAGAAATTTAACAAGTGCTGGTGAGAATGTAGAGAAAAAGGAGCCATTGTACACTGCTGGTAGGAATGGAAACTGGTGTAGTCACTATGGAAAACAGTTCTTCAAAAAAATTAAAAAGCAAAATACCATACCACCTAGTAATTCCATTTCTGGATATTTACTGAAGAAAACAAAAACACTAATTTGAAAAGATATATGCACCCCTATGTATATTGCAGCATTATTTACAATAGCCAGGATATGGAGGCAACCTAGATGTCCATAGATAAATGAATGGATAAAGACGATGTGGTATACAAAGAATACAAAAATACTAGTTCAAAGGGATACATGCACCCCAATGTTTATAGCAATGTTATCAACAACAGCCAAATAATGGAAAGAGCCTGAATGTCCATCGACTGATGAATGGATAAAGAAGATGTGGTGTGTGTGTGTATATATATAATGGGATATTACTCTGCCATAAAAAAAGAATGAAATCTTGCCATTTGCAACAACATAGATGGAGCTATAGAGTATCACGCTAAGTGAAATACATCAGAGAGAGACAAATACCATATGATTTCATTCATATATGGAATTTAAGAAATAAAACAAATGAGCAAAGGGGGGGGTGAAAAGAGGCAAAACAGGAAACAGACTCTTAACTATAGAGAACTGGGTGGGGGGGATGGATTTAAATAGGTGATGGGGATTAACGAGGGAAATTGTTGTATGTAAGTGTTGAATCAGTAAATTGTACACCTGAAACTAATATTACACCATATGTTAACTAACTGGAATTTAAATAAAAACTTTAAAAAAAAAAAGATGTGCTATATATATACACAAAGGAATGTTAGCCATAAAAAAAGAAACCATTTGCAACAACACGGATGGACCTTGGCAACATCATGCTAAGTGAAATAAGTCAGAGACAAACACCATATTATTTCACTGATCTGTGGAATCTAAAAACAAAACAAACAAAAAATAGAAGCAGACTCATAAATACAGAGAACAACTGGTGGTTGCCAGAGGAGAAAGGGAAAAGGGCTAGGCAAAATAGGTGAAGGAGATTAAGAGATACAAAAACTTCCAGGGTGCCTGTCTGGCTCAGTTGGAAGAGCATGTAACTCTTGATCTTGGGGTCATGAGTTCAAGTCCCACATTGGGGGTAGAGATTACTTGGATAAATAAATAAAACTTAAAAAATATTTTTAAAAAAGAGGTATAAACTTCCAGTTATAACATAAGTCACAAAAATGAAAAGTATAGAGAATATAGTCAATAATACTGTAATAGCTTTGTATGGTGACAGATGGTAACCACTTATTGTGGTATCTCATAATGCACATTATTGCCAAATCGCTATGTTGTACACCTGAAACTAATATGTCAGCTACACTTCAATTTAAAAAAAAAATAATAATAAGGGAGGCTGGGTGTCTCAGTTGGTTAAGCATCCGACTTTGGCTCAGGTCATGATCTCATGGCTCGTGGGTTCAAGTCCCTCATTGGGCTCTGTGCTGACAGCTTGGAGCCTGGAGCCTGCTTCATATTGTGTCTCCCTCGCTCTCTCTACCCCTCCCCTGCTCATTCTCTGTCTCTCTCTGTCTCTCAAAAACAAATAAACATTTAAAAAATTTTTTTTAATTTTTTTTGCTACAAATATTATTTAAATACAATTTAATTTCTGGAGTATTCTGGTTCATCGTGGTGAATATTAGCTAATATTTTTCCTAGTGACATTTTTTGTTTAATTTTTCTGTGATTTATTTCAAAAAGTAGGAATTTTTTAAATATCTACCTATGTCAAGAGAATGAGAAAAAAAGCAACAGATTGCAAGAAAATTTTTGCAGAAGATATATCTGATAAAGGAGTTAAACAAAATATATAAAGACCTCTTAAAACACAACAATAAGAAAACAAATAACCTGATTTAAAAATGGGCAAAAGACCGGGACACCTCACCAAAAAAGACATATAGATGATAAAGCATATGAAAAGACGCTCCATATCATGTCATCAGGGAAATGAAATTAAAACAAGATACCACCGGGGCGCCTGGGTGGCTCAGTCGGTTAAGCGTCGGACTTCGGCTCAGGTCACGATCTCGCGGTCCGTGAGTTCCAGCCCCGCGTCGGGCTCTGTGCTGATGGCTCAGAACCTGGAGCCTGTTTCAGATTCTGTGTCTCCCTCTCTCTCTGCCCCTCCCCCATTCATGCTCTGTCTCTCTCTGTCTCAAAAATAAATAAACGTTAAAAAAAAAAATTAAAAAAAAAAAAACAAGATACCACCACACACCTATTAAAATGGCCAAAATCCAGAACACTGACAACAAATGCTAAAAGGATGTGGAATAGGAACTCTCATACATTAATGGTGGGAATGCAAAATGGTACAGCCATTTGGAAGTTTGGCAGTTTCTTACAAAACAAAACATACTCTTTTTTCATTTTTTAATGTTTATATATTTGAGAGAGAGAGAAAGAGTGTGAACATGGAAGAGGCAGATAGAGAAGGAGACACAGAATCCAAAGCAGGCTCCAGGCTCTGAGTGGTCAGCACAGAGCCTGATGCGGGGCTCGAACTCATGAACCACGAGGTCATGACCTGAGCTGAAGTCAAATGCTTAACCAACTGAGCCACCCAGGTGCCCTAAAACTAAACTTACTCTTAACGATCTGATCAAGCAGTCACACTCCTTGGTATTTACCCAATGAGCTAAAAACTTATGTCCACACAAAAATCTGTACACAGATGTTTATAGCAGCTTTATTCACAACTGCCAAAACTTGGAAATAACCAAGATATCCTTGAGTAGGTAAATGGATAAATAAATTGTGGTACATGCAGACAACAGAATATCATTCAGCACTAAAAAAATGTATTAAGAAGCCATGAAAAGACATGCAAGAAGCTTAAATGCATATTACTAACTGAAAGAAGTCAATCTTAAAAGTTTATATACAATATGATTCCAACCATATGACATTGTGGAGAAAACAAAACTACAGTAAAAAGATCAGTAGTTGCCAGAGATTGGGGGGGGGGAGGGGTGGTGAGGGATGCACAGAGTATTTTTAGGGCTGTGAAAATACTCTGTATGATACTATAATAATGGATACATGTCACTATACACTTGTCCAAACCCAATGACTGTACAACACAAAGAGTGAACCCTAATGTAAACCAGGGACTTGGGTGACATGATGTGGTAGTGTAAGTTCATCAACTGTGTACCACTCTGGTGGGTGATGTTAGTAATAGGGAAAGCTATGCACGTCTTGGGACAAGATACATATGGGAAATCTCTGTACCTTCTTCTTAACTTTGCAATGTACCTAAAACCGTTCTAAAAAATAAAGTCTTGGAGAAGCCAAGATGGTGGAACAGCACGGAAGGTTTTGTTGCATCTTGCATCCATGAAATACAGTCAGATCAACACTAAACCATCCTGCACACCTAGAAAATTGATTTGAGGATTAACACAACAATTTGCACAACGTGAGCCACAGATCTCAGCAGGTACACGGCGTGGAGAGGTAAACTGGGGGAGAGAGTAGCCGCGGAGGGCAGGGAGTTGTTTTTGCTTGCAGAGAGAGGACAGAGACTGGAGGAGAGTATGGGAAAAGCACTCTCCCAAAAAGCAGCTGGAGAGAAAGTGGAAAAGTGGAAACAGTCACAGGGACTGAACTAAAAAGGGAGAAAGGAGAAAGGAGAGGGTTTAAATTCCACTAAGACTCTATAAACAGGGGGAGCACAGAGTCTGAAACTCCGCAGCTCAATACCTGGCGGTGTGCTGGTAGGAAGGGCGAATCCCCAAGAGCAGAGTGAAGTCCAGGCAGTCCTCGGGCGACATGGGGAGAGGCGGTTCCCCTGCTGGGAGGACATTTGGTAGAAGCTGTGTGGCCCCCCTATAGGCAAAGGTGCCAGCAGACCCCAGAGGAAAACCACATTAGCTGGTGCTGGAACAAGGTCACTAAGGGTGAAGCCTGGTGCCAGATGTGTGTTATGATTTTCCATAATCCTGAAATGCTGCTGCTACACAGTTGCGTGAATGTTTTCTGGGGCGGGCTGGCACCCAGCTGTAGTCTCTGGGCATTGGCAGCAGCACAGTCCCTCAAACGTTCCTGGGTGTGGTCGGCACCCAGCCATTGCTCAGTGAGACCCTCCCCCAGAAGGTCTGAGTGGGACAAAGCCGCAGTCTCTCAGAAGTGAGGGGTTGGGAAACACAGCCACATCTGAGATAAAACTCAGGAGGGAGGTGCCTCCTGGCAACCTGATGGCTCGGTGACAGTGTAAAAGCAGGGAGTGACAGAAGCCGGAGACAGAGGACGGGTGCGCAATTGCTGATCAGGGAGAACAGAGTTCTGATACTAAAGACTGGGTAGCTGGGTGATCCATTTTCACCCCTCCCACGCATACACATACACACCTACAAGCGCCACAACCATCCACCCCAGTAAGCTCAGCAGTGCTATCTAGTGGAGAATGGAACCATTACACTAAGCCCTGCCCAACTGGGCCAACCTCGCTCTTCAGGAACACCACAAGTTTCTCTGCCTGCTTAGTTTACGGACTATAAGTTGCTTCATAGTTTGACTTGTAGGGGAAAATGATGTAATTTCAATTGTATTTCAGTCTGTTTGCTGGTCCACCTATTCAATATTCTTTTTTTTGTTTTCTTTTTTTTTCTCTTTTTCATTTCTTTTTTCTTGAATACAGAAAGAAAAAATTTATTTTTATTTTCAATTTTTATTAAAAATGTTTTCCCTTAATTCTACTATATTTTTTTATTTTTTTGTAAATTTTTCAAATTCTATTTTACTTCCATCATTTCATTTTATTCTATTTCATTGTGTTCATTTTTTCAAATTTTCAAACTTTTTTTTTCTTTTTTCCCCTTTTTCTCTAATCTGTCAAGCTCCTTTCAACAACTAGACCAAAACACACCTAGGATCTAGCATAATTTATTTGATTTGTGTGTGTGTGTGTGTGTGTGTGTGTGTGTGCGTGTGTGTGTGTGTTGTTTTTAATTTTTTAATTTTAATTTTTTTACCTTATTAACTTCTTTCTCCCTTCAAAATGACAAAATGAAGGAATTCACCCCAAAAGAAAGAGTAGGAAGAAACTACAGCCAGGGACTTAATGAACACAGATACAAGCAAGATGTCTGAACCAGAATTTGGAATCACGATAATAAGAATACTAGCTGGGATTGAAAACAGATTAGAATCCCTCTCTGTGGAGATAAGAAGTAAAAGCTAGTCAGGATGAAATAAAAATGTTGTAGCTGAGCTGCCATCTCAGATGGATGTCACAGTGGCAAGGATGGATGAGACAGAACAGCCAATCAGCGATATAGAGGACAAACTTATGGAGAATAATGAAGCAGAAAAAAAGAGGGAGACAGGGGCGCCTGGGTGGCGCAGTCGGTTAAGCGTCCGACTTCAGCCAGGTCACGATCTCGCGGTCCGTGAGTTCGAGCCCCGCGTCAGGCTCTGGGCTGATGGCTCGGAGCCTGGAGCCTGTTTCCGATTCTGTGTCTCCCTCTCTCTCTGCCCCTCCCCCATTCATGCTCTGTCTCTCTCTGTCCCAAAAATAAATTAAAAAAAAAAAAAAAAAAAAAAAGAGGGAGACAAAGGCAAAAAAGCACGATTTAAGAATTAGAGAAATCAGTGACTCATTAAAAAGGTACAACATCAGAATCATAGGGGTCCCAGAAGATGAAGAGAGAGAAAAAGGGGTAGAAGGGTTATGTGAGCAAATCAGAGCGGAAAACTTTCCTAACCTGGAGAAAGACACAGACCTCAAAATCCAGGAAACACAGAGGACTCCCATTAGATTCAACAAAAACCGACCATCAACAAGGCATATCATAGTCAAATTCCAAAAATACTCAGGCAAGGAGAGAATCATGAAAGCAGCAAGAGAAAAACAGTCCTTAATCTACAAGGGAAGACAGATCGGGTTTGCAGCAGACCTATCCACAGAAACTTGGCAGGCCAGAAAGGAGTGGCAGGATATATTCAATGTGCTGAATAGGAAAAATATGCAGCCAAGAATTCTTTATCCAGCAAGGCTATCATTCAAAACAGAAGGAGAGATAAAGTTTCCCAAACAAAAATTAAAGGAGTTTGTGACCACTGACCCAGCCCTGCAAGAAATTTTAAGGGGGGATTCTCTGAGGGGAGAAAAGATGGGGGGGGGGGGGAAAGACCAAAAGCAACAAAGACTAAAAAGGACCAGAGAACACCACCAGAAACTCCAACTCTACAAGAAACACAATGGCAGTAAACTCATACCTTTCAGTACTCACTCTAAACGTCAATGGACTAAATGCTCCAATCAAAAGACATAGCATAACAGAATGGATAAGAAAACAAGATCCATCTATATGCTGTTTACAAGAAACCCACTTTAGACCTAAAGACACCTTCAGATTGAAAGTAAGGGGATGGAGAACCATCTATCATGCTAATGGTCGACATGAGAAAGCTGGAGTAGCCATACTTACATCAGACAATCTAGAGTTTAAAATAAAGACTGTAACAAGAGATGAAGAAGGGCATTATATCATAATTAAGGGCTCTATCCACCAAGAGGACCTAACAATTGTAAACATTATGCTCCAAATGTGAAACACCCAAATATATAAATCAATTAATTACAAAAATAAAGAAACTCATTGATAATACCATAATATTAAGGGATTTTAACACCCCACTTACAGCAATAGACAGATAATCTAAACAGAAAAATCAATAAGGAAACAACAGCTTTGAATGACACACTGGACCAGATGGACTTATCAGATATATTCAGACCATTTCATCCTAAAGCAGCGGAATATATATTCTTCTCCAGTGCACATGGAACATTCTCCAGAATACATCACATACTGGGATACAAATCCGCCCTCAACAAGTACAAAAAGATCGAGATCATACCTTGCATACTTTCAGACCACAGCACTGTGAAACTCGAAATCAACCACAAGAAAAAATTTAGAAGGATAACAAATACTTGGAGACTGAAGAACATCCTACTAAAGAATGAATGGGCTAACCAAGAAGTTAAAGAAGAAATTAAAAAATACATGGAAGCCAATGAAAATGATAACACCACAGCCCACAACCTCTGGGATGCAGCAAAGGCAGTCATAAGAGGGAAGTATATAGCAATCCATACTAAAGAAGGAAAAAAGGTTTCAGATACACAACCTAAGCTTACACCTTAAAGAGCTGGGAAAAGAACAGCAAATAAAACCCCAAACTAGCAGAAGACAGGAAATAATGAAGATTAAAGCAGAAATCAATGCTACCGAAATCAAGAACACAGTAAAACACATCAATGAAACCAGAAGCTGGTTCTTTGAAAAAGTTAACAAAATTGATAAACTGCTAGCCAGTTTGATCAAAAAGAAAAAAGGAAAAGACCCAAATGAATAAAATCAAGAACGAAAGAGATGATCACAACAACACAGCAGAAATAAAAACAATAATAAGAGAATATTATGAGCAATTATACACCAATAAAATGGGCAATCTGGAAGAAATGAACAAATTCCTAGAAACATATAAACTACCAAAACTGAAACAGGAAGAAATAGAACTTTTGAACAGACCCATAACCAGTAAAGAAATCGAATTAGTCATCAAAAATCTCCCAAAAAACAAGAGTCAAGGGCCAGATGGCTTTCCAGGGGAATTCTACCAAACATTTAAGGAAGAGTTAACACCTATTCTCTTGAAGCTGTTCCAAAAAATAGAAATGGAAGGAAAACTTCCAAACTCTTTCTATGAAGCCAGCATTACCTTGATTCCAAAACCAGACAAAGACCCCACTAAAAAGGAAAAACAGTTTCCCTGATGAACATGGACACAAAAATCCTCAACAAGACATTAGTGAACCGGATCCAACAATACATTAAAAAAATTATTCACCACAACCAAGTGGGATTTATACCTGGGATGCAGGGCTGGTTCAATATCCACAAAACAATCAATGTGATTCATCACATCAATAAAAGAAAGGAAAAGAACCACATGATCGTCTCAATAGATGCAGAGAAAGCATTTGACAAAATATGGCATCCTTTCTTGATAAAAACCCTCAAGAAAGTAGGGATAGAGGGATCACACCTCAAGATCATAAAAACCATATATGAAAGACCCAACGCTAATATCATCCTCAATGGAGAAAAACTAAGAGCTTTCCCCCTAAGGTCAGGAACAAGACAGCGATGTTCACTGCTGCCACAGTTATTCAACATAGTATTGGAAGTCTTAGCCTCAGCAATCAGACAACACAAAGAAATAAAAAGCATCCAAATCAGCCAGGAGGAGGTCAAACTTTCACTCTTTGCAGATGACATGATACTCTATATGGGAAACCCAAAAGATTCCACAAAAAAACTGCTAGAACTGATCCATGAATTCAGCAAAGTGGCAGGATATAAAATCAATGCACAGAAATCAGTTGAATTCCTATACACCAATAATGAAGCAACAGAAAGAGAAATCAATGAACTTATCCCATTTGCAATTGCACCAAAACCATAAAATACCTAGGAATAAATCTAACCAAAGAGGTGAAAAATCTATATGCTGAAAACTGTAGAAAGCTTATGAAAGAAATTGAAAAAGATACCAAAAAATGGAAAAAGATTCCATGCTCCTGGATAGAAAGAACAAATATTGTCAATACTACCCAAGGCAATCTACATATTCAATAAAATACCTAGCAAAATAACACCACATTCTTCACAGAGCTAGAACAAACAATCCTAAAATTTGTATGGAGCCAGAAAAGACCCTGAATAGCCAAAGCAATCTTGAAAAATAAAACCAAAGCTGGAGGCATCACAATCCCGGACTTCAAGCTGTACTACAAAGCTGTCATCATCAAGACAGTATGGTACTGTCACAAGAACAGACACTCAGATCAATGGAACAGAATAAAAAACCCAGAAATGGACCCATAAACATATGGCCAACTAATCTTTGACAAAGCAGGAAGGAATATCCAATGGAATAAAGACTATCTTTTCAGCAAGTGGTGCTAGGAAAACTGGACAGCAACACGCAGAAAAATGAACCTGGACTATTTTCTTACACCATACACAAAAATAAACTCAAAATGGATGAAAGACCTAAATGTAAAGCAGGAAGCCATCAAAATCCTCTAGAAGAAAGCAGGCAAAAACCTCTTTGACCTCAGCCGCAGCAACTTCTTACTCAACACGCTTCCAGAGGCAAGGGAAACAAAAGCAAAAATGAACCATTGGAACCTCATCAAAATAAAAGACTTATGCACAGTGAAGGAAACAATCAGCAAAACTAAAAGGCAACCAATGGAATGGGAGAAGATATTCGCAAACAACATATCAGATAAAGGGTTAGTATCCAAAATCTATAAAGAACTTATCAACTCAATACCCAAGAAACAAATAATCCAGTGAAGAAATGGGCAAAAGACATGAATAGATACTTCTCCAAAGAAGACATCCAGATGGTCAACCAACACATGAAAAAATGTTCAACATCACTCATCATCAGGGAAATACAAATCAAAACTACAATGAGATACACACAGGTCAGAATGGCTAACATTAACAACTCTGACAACAACAGATGCTGGTGAGGATGCAGAAAGAGAGAATCTCTTTTGCACTGCTGGTAGGAAGGCAAACTGGTGCAGCCACTCTGGAAAACAGTATGGAGGCTCCTCAAAAAAGTTAAACATAGAACTACCCTATGACCCAGCAATTACACTATTAGGTATTTATCCAAGGAATACAGGTATGCTGTTTCAAAGGGGCATATGCACTCCAGTGTTTATAGCAGCACTATCAACAATAGCCAAAGTATGGAAAGAGCCCAAATGTCCATCGATGGATGAATGGATAAAGAAGATGTCGGGGCGCCTGGGTGGCTCAGTCGGTTAAGCGTCCAACTTCAGCTCAGGTCATGATCTCACAGCCTGTGAGTTCAAGCCCCGCATCAGGCTCTGTGCTGACAGCTCAGAGCCTGGAGCCTGCTTCTGATTCTGTGTCTCCCCCTCTCTCTGCCCCTCCTCTGCTCATGCTCTGTCTCTGTTTCAAAAATAAATTTAAAAAAACATTAAAAAAAAAGATGTGGTATATATATACAATGGAGTATTACTCAGCAATCAAAAAGAATGAAATCTTGCCATTTGCAACTACGTGGATGGGACTAGAGGGTATTATGCTAAGCGAAATTAGTCAGAGAAAGACAAATATATGACTTCACTCATATGAGGACTTTAAGATACAAAACAGACGAATATAAGGGAAGGGAAGCAAAAATAATATAAAAACAGGGAGAGAGACAAAACATAGGAGACTCTTGAATGTGGAGAACAACCAGAGGGTTGCTGGAGGGGTTGTAGGAGGGGGGATGGGCTAAATGGGTGCGGGGCATTAGGGAATCTATTCCTAAAGTCATTGTTGCACTGTATGATAACTGACTTGAATGTAAATTTAATAATAAATAAATGAAACAAAATTTTAAAAAATAAAATAAAAAATAAAATCTTTTAAAAATGATTTTTAAAAATGGTTTTATTGTGAAATTTTTCTAATATACAAAGGAAAGCAATGAACAGGCTCATAATCATCACTTATATTTAATGATTGTTCACATAGTGCCATATTTTATTTATGTATATTGCTAAACTACTTTAAATTAGATATGACTACATTTCAGCTCTAAATAGTTTAGATTACATCTCTAAAAAATAGCATCTCACAAAATGGCACCACACTAACAAAATTAACAATAAGTCTTCACATCACCTAATATCCAGTCTATATTCAGCGTAATTGTGAACAATCAAATAAGATTTATGGCTGTACAAAGTTCTATGGTATGTACAAATTACTTAGCTACATGTTTATGGTATGTATAAATTACTTAGCTATACATTCACTGTTATATACCAATTTAGGGCAAGATTATTGCAAACACCCTTGCCAGTTCTTACAGTATAGTCTAGGGGTTCTTAACACTTTGGGGGTTATTATGGACTGAACACATCTTCCCAAAATTCACACGTTGAAATCTAATACCCAATATGATGGTATTTGGAGGTGGGGCTTTTCGGAGGCAATTAGGCCTTGGGGATAAAGCTCTCATGAATGGGGGGGGGGGGGCGGGTGCTTTATATAAGACAAAAAAGGGACCAGAGCGCCCAAAGGGATTCTTTGGGCGATGTGAGGATATAAGAAGTTGCCAGTCTGCGGCCTGGAATAGGGTCCCTACCAGAACCCAACCATGCTAACACTCTGAATCTGGCTTCTAGACTCCAGAACTGTGAGAAATGAATGTTATGTAAGTCACCCAGTTTATGGTATTCTGTTATAGGAGCCTGAACTAACACAGGAATTATATACCTCTTTAGGAATCTAAGCCAAATTCCAGACCTGGTGCCTAGAAAAATACAGCTAGGCCCCAACATGCAATATATACAACTCACTGTGCATACATCGAGAGTTCATGGGCCTCCAGGAACTTGTCTAGGGAGTCCCCAAACTTCAGGTTAAGGAGATCATCTCCTTACTTGTGACTTGTAACTGTCCACTGGACACCACCACACCCTGACGAACTGGGGAGGCTGACCCAGAGTTGCACATACATGTTCACGGCCCAAACCTTCAACTTTAACCGGACCCTTCAGAAATAATAATGAACTCTGTGCTTCATCTCCCATCAATTCTCTGCCCAAATTTACCTGTTGACCCACATCTCTATGCTAAAGGCCTCAATCACAAACCTTTTAAAGCCCTCCTAAAGCAGGTGGCCCCTGTCAGGTGTCAGGACTATCTCCTTTGTGGCTTTAAAAACTGCTATGCATGATGCTGGCAAGGTTACTGTTATTTCATTAAACTGAACTGACTGAAAAACAAGCATCCCAACTTCAGAAATGTTAAAATGCAAAGAGAATGTGTCAGTCTTAGAGCCTTACAGATTGATAAAATGGTTGGTAAACAGCTGCTGCACCAACCACCCTCCAAACTGAGCTATTCAAATCCCCTTCCCCAATTTCCCCAATCTTGAAACTAAAGGTTAACATCAGATCTAGCAGGCGGCTTCCAAGGCCTTGCTTCATCCGGGACCTGTGTCTTTCTGGCTGGGTAGTGCCTGTGCTTCATAGGCTGGTAAATACTCCAGATGACCCCACAAGTTGCAAAGCTAATTCTCTCCAGGGTATGTATTTCTGCACCATCAGAGCTGTGCAGAGCACCGAGTTCCCTGGATGTGTGGAATAATTTCCGAATTACATGAAGACAGGGTGGGGAGGGAAGGAACAATCAGAGTGGGGAGTGGGCTAATTGCGAGCATATCTTTAGCCCTCTCACCCATGTAGTGAGAGGACTGAGGACCAACTGCCCAGAGAAGCCTGTCAGGATAGCAACCTTTAGACAAAATATGGAGCATAAGTCATGAAAAATAAGACGGTGTTTGAAGAAAGAGGGAAGATACAACTCACCTGGCCAAGACTTTAAGGCTTTAAGTAGTGCAAACTTCTTCCCTCAGGCTCCTCTTGTTAGGACTAGAGTTCTAGAAGTCTGGAGGAAGAAAAAGGAGACAGAAGACTCCACACCTGTCTCGCAGCTTCCAAACATGCATGATTTCAAACTCATTCCGCTTCCTTCTCTGGCCCCTGATACACATTAAGATTCTTCACGCCCCCCCCCCCCCCGCAAAAAAACCCCAAAAGTCTGGTTTTGAGTCACTCAAACACCAAAGAGGGCCTGCATCCGGGTCAAAACGGCTGCATTCTTCCACAGAACTTGCCCCTAGGCTCTGGGAGTTTGAGTTCACAACTTTTTTTCCTGACGGGGAGTGGAGGGAGGAAGAGGGGCAGGAGGCCGCACCACCTCACGTGCAGCAGGAGAGAAGCAGCGCCCAACGCCTTTGCGAAAATCATACCGAAACACACACACACCCCGCCCCCTCCTCTCACCTTAAAGAAAGGCCAAGCACGCAGGCTGCCACGCGCTTCAGAGGGCCCAAAAGGGCCCCGGTGGACTCTGGGAAATGTAGTTGGGGGAAGGCTGGAAACGATCCGTCTCGAAGGACGTTGGGGCTCGTAGTTCAGGAGGGAGAAGCAGGTGCTCCGAGTGATCTAACCCGCACAACTGGCGGGCACTGGTGCGCCCCAGAGCCAAATCCCCTCGGCTTCCGGTTCCAGCCAGCCAAGCTAGGGCTAGGGCCTCAAGTGGTGTTCTTGCACAAGAGAAGGGGTACTGGCGGGGGGCGGATGAAGGGCACCGAAGTCAGAGGTGGGAAGGAATCAACTCTGAAGGGTGGAGGAAGGACAGTCCTATGGACCCCTGCCCACCAGTGCAGCCCCCAGGTGCTGTTGTCAAGAAGCCCTGGAAGTGTGAGGCTCCTCCTGGGAGAGGAGCGCTCTAGTGGGGCTCGTCCAAAGGTACCAGTAAGCCAAGGAGCCCGAAGTTCATATTAATTTTGGCAGCTTCTTGCCTTATGACCTAGCTCAGAAGCATGGAGATAAACTTTGGGAGGCTTGGTTTTCCTGGTGTCACTGTTCGACTCAGACCGGGCAGAGCAGAAGAAAGACTTGTGAGAGCTGCGGAAACAGCAATGAAAGTATCTTTCTTGAAGGAGGCAGAACTCCTGTCTCCCAGATAGGAAAGGAACCCATGAGGAAACACTATGCCAGGGCAACTCATGATGCAGTACAGTCTTTCACGGGTGCTGGGCTCCTGGGGGGGGATTGTGGATGGGGACATCCTGGGGACTTCCAGCATTGAGGCTCACCAAGCTTTACTCCAGGTGCAACCCAAAGCAAGGTAATGGTCAACACCCCCATATGCCCAATTTTTCTGCAAGAATTGGGAGTATCCAATCTCTATCTTGGGACCAGAATAAGCTACATACCTGAATGGGTAGGAGGGAAAGGATTTCCCCCTTGATGACACTGGGGAGGAGGAGTTAGCAAAAGGGACAAAGAAGAAATGGTCCAGGTCATGGTGATTCCCAACCTTCATCACGGCACAAACAGAAACAAAATGAATATTTGTATGGCACACTGAGGCAGTATAAGCTAGGGTCTAGATTAAGCTGATATAACAAAGACCCCAAAACACAGTGATCTAAAAAATATATATCATATAATACATATATGATATATTTTTTAAGTTTATTTATTTTGTTAATGTTTACTTTTGAAAGAGAGAGAGAGAGAGAGAGAGAACCCGTACGAGTGGGGGAGGGGCAGAGAGAGGGGGAGACACAGAATCCAAAGCAGGCTCCAGGCTCTGAACTGTCAGCACAGAGCCCACCGCACGGCTCGAACTCACAAACCATGAGATCATGACCTAAGCCGAAGTCTGATGCTCAACCGACTGAGCCACGCAGGTGCCCCCAAAGTTTATTTATTTTTGAGAAAGAGAAAACACAACCAGGTGAGGGGCAGAGAGAGAGGGAGAGGGAAAGAATCCCAAGCAGGCTTCACACCATCAGCGTGGAGCCCGATGTGGGACTCAAACTCACAAACCATAAGATCATGACCTGAGCAGAAATCAAGAGTTGGAAGCTTAAATATATATTTTCTTCCTCCCTCATATGAGAGTCTAGGGAAGAGCAGTCCACGACTGGTGGAATTGCTCTGCTTTTCCTAACCAAGTAATTTCCATCTTTGGGGCAAAAGGGGATGTTAAAATTCTCAGTATCTCCCAGCCAGTAGGGCAGAGGAAGGTCAGAGAAAGCAGGCACAGAAACGACAATCATCCCCTTTGCTTACATCTCATTGTTCAAGTAAATTTGGCTTGATAAAAATTTAAAACTACTGTGCACTAATGGACATCATCAAGAAAATGAAAAGATAACATACAGAATGGGAGAAAATCTTTGCAAATCTTTTACAGACGATAGGATCTAGAATCCAATATATATAAAGAACCCTTTATGACCCAACAACAAAAAAGATAAATGACCCTGTTAAAATTTGGGCAAAGGACTTGAAAAGACATTTCTCCAAAAAAGATATACAGGAAAAGTTGTTTAACATCATCAGTCATTAGGGAAATGCAAATCAAAACCACATGAGGTACCACTTCACATCCATTACTATGGCTATAATTTTAAAAAGGAAAATAAGTGTTAGGGTATGGAGAAGCTGGAAACCTTGTACAGTGCTGCTGGGAATGCAAAATGCTTCAGCCGCTGTAGAAAAACAGTTAGCAGGTCCTCAAAAAATTAAGCACAGAATAACCATATGAGCCAACAGTTCTCCTAGGTATATATCCCAAAGAACTGAACATGTACATGCATGTTCATAGCAGCACTACACTATTCACAATAGCCTAAAGGTGTAACTATCCCAAATCTCTACCAAAATATCAACAGATAAACAAAATGTGGCATATACATACAGTGGAGTATTATTCAACCATAAAAAAAGGAGTACAGAAGTAACAGATAAGGCTTACATGAACGAACCTGCAAGCCATTATGCTAAAGAAGTCAGATACAGAAGGTCACATATTATATGATTCCATCTATATGGAATATCCAAAATGGATAGATCACACTTTACGTGTTCCTTTTTTTTTTTTTTTTTAACCTCCATGTATCTGTGCTCCTTCCACATTTTTTCTCGTAGTTGATTTTTAGTTTCATAGCGCTGTGGTTAGAAAAGATGCATGGTTTGACTTCAATGCTTTAAATTTTTTGAGAAAGTTTTGTGCATAATATGTGATATATTCTGGAGAATATTCCATGTGCATTTGACAAGAATGTGTATTCTGCTGTTTTAGGATGGAATGTTCTGAATATATATGTAGATCCATCTGGTCTAGTGTATCATTCAAAGCCATGGTTTCCTTTTTGATTTTCTGTTTAGATGATATGTCCATTGATGTAAGTGGGATGTCAAAGTCCCCTACCATTATTGTATTACTATCAATTATTTCCTTTATGTTTGTTATTATTTGTCTTATGTATTTGGGTACACTCATATTGGGTGCATAATTATTTACAATTTTTGTATCTTCTTATTGGATTGTCCCCTTTGTGATTATATAGTGTCCTTCTTTGTCTCTTGTTACATATAGTCTTTGTTTTAAATTCTATTTTGTCCAAACAGAAACCCATGGGGGAGGGGAAGGGGAAAAAAAAAAAAAAAGAGAGGTTAGAGTGGGAGAGAGCCAAAGCATAAGAGACTGTTAAAAACTGAGAACAAACTGAGGGTTGATGGGGGGTGGGAGGGAGGGGAGGGTGGGTGATGGGTATTGAGGAGGGCACCTTTTGGGATGAGCACTGGGTGTTGTATGGAAACCAATTTGACAATAAATTTCATATATTAAAAAAATAAATAAAAAATAAAATGCAGTACAGACAGAAAATAAATAAATAAATAAATAAATAAATAAATAAATTCTATTTTGTCCAATATAAATAATGCTATCCTGGCTTTCTTTTGACATCCATTTATTCAGCACTGTTTTTAGATATATCATGTTCCTCTATGGACAGTCACCTAATGCCATTATCACTTCTAACACTTGCATAGTAATTAATAGTATATATCTATTACGTTTTATTTATTCTTTTCTGGCTGAAGTGAAGGATACAACTCCTGGCTGCAACAAAGAACGTTCCAGAGTGTATCCCCTTGCAGATCTGAACTAGTTTAGAATATTTACCCAGGAGTATCGCATCTGCTTTTTTGTTTTTGTTTTTTTTTCAACACAATTTTTGTAGGTACAACCAGCTTACTTTCTATAGTGGCTGCATCTGTTTACATTCTCACCAGCAGCACCTTTTTCTATGTCCTGGTAAAACTTAATAATATCTTCCTTGGTTGTTTTTGTTTGTTTGTTTGTTTGTTTAGTTTGCATTCTTATTGACTACTGGTGAGTTGGAGCATATCTTCATATACTTCTAAGTCATTTGGACTCTATCAAATGTTGTTTCTTACCTTGTTTGTCTCCTATCAAATATGTAAACAACTGCATTCATAAAAGTTTGGTTAAAATTTACTTGTAAATCTATCTGGGCTTAAGGTGTTTTCCTTTGAGGAACTGTTTGTATACCATTTCAACTTATCAGGTTTATTCAAATTTTCTGTTTCTTATGCCAATTTTGGTATTTTTTAAGAAATATATTCATTTGTCTAAGGTATAAAATTTGTAAATAGTCATTCATAAGATTCTTTTATTATTCTTCTAACTTCATTTGGTTTCTTATTAATTTTCTTTTTTAAATAATTTATTTATTTTTAAATTTATATCCAAGTTAGTTAGCATATAGTGCAACAATTATATCAGGAGTAGATTCTTTAATGTCTCTTACCCATTTAGCCCATCTCCCCTCCCACAACCCCCCCCCCCCCCAGCAACCCTCTGTTTGTTCTCCATATTTAAGAGTCTCTTATGTTTTGTCCCCCTTCCTGTTTTTATATTATTTTTGCTTCCCTTCCCTTATGTTCATCTGTTTTGTATCTTAAAGTCCTCATATGAGTGAAGTCATATGATATTTGTCTTTCCCTAATTTCACTTAGCATAATACCCTCTAGTCCCATCCACATAGTTGCAAATGGCAAGATTTCATTCTTTTTGATTGCCGAGTAATACTCCATTGTATATATATACCACATCTTCTTTATCCATTCATCCATCAATGGACATTTGGGCTCTTTCCATACTTTGGCTATTGTTGATAATGCTACTATAAACATTGGGGTGCATGTGCCCCTTTGAAACAGCATACCTGTATCCCTTGGATAAATACCTAGTAGTGCAATTGCTGGGTCATAGGGTAGTTATATTTTTAATTTTTTAAGGAATTTCCATACTGTCTTCCAGAGTGGCTGCACCAGTTTGCATTCCCATCTTACTCATTTTCTTATTTGCATCTTTGTACTTATCATCCTTGACAGAGGTTTATATAACTTATTGACCATTGATCTTTTAAAAGTCTATCTCTTGGTTTGCTATTCCTTTCTCTTATTTCTTCTAATTCTCTATTGATTTCTGCCCTTTATGTTTATAATTTAATTCTTTGTTTGAGTGTGCTCTGTCCCTACATTTTTGAGTTGCGGATTTAGATTTTTTTGTTTTTCTTAAAAAAAAATTTTTTTAATGTTTATTTTTGAGAGAGACAGAGACAGAGATAGAACACGAGCAGGAGGGGCAGAGAGAGAGGGAGACACAAAATCTGAAACAGGCTTCAGGCTCTGAGCTGTCAGCACAGAGCCCAACACAGGGCTTGAACAGCTTGGGAACAGTGAGATCATGACCAGAGCCAAAGTCAATCCCTTAACTGATTGAGCCACCCAGGTGCCCCTGCTGCATTTCCCTCTACTATATAAGTTGTGTCCTACAATTTAGCATTTAGTGTTTTCACTGTTACTCATTTCCACATTTTGGAACTTGAAAATGAAAATACAATGGTCCAAAATATTTGGGCTTCAGCAAAAAGCAGTTCTAAGTGCAAAGTTTATAGCAATATAGGTCTCCCTCAAGAAGCAAGAAAAAATCTCAAACAATCTAACCTTACACCTCAAGGAGCTAGAAAAGATCAAAACCCAAAACTAGCAGAAGGAAGAAAATAATAAAGATTAAAGCAGAAATAAATGATTTAGAAATTTAAAAAACAATAGAACAGATCAATGAAACCAGGAGCTAGTTCTTTGAAAAGATCAACAAAATTAATAAACCTTTGGCCAGACACATTAAGAAAAAGAGAGAGGGGGAATGAAAATAAATAAAATCACTAATGAAAAAGGAGGAATAACAACCAACACTATAGAAATACAAACAATTACAAGAGAATATTATGAACAATTATATCCCAACAAATTAGACAATCTAGAAGAAATGGATAAGGTCCTAGAAACATATAACCTCCCAAAATTGGAGCAGGAAGAAATTGAAAATTTGAACAGACCAATTACCAGCAAAGAAATTGACTCAGTAATCAAAAAACTCCAACAAACAGATGTCCAGGACCAGCCAGCTTCACAGGGAAATTTTACCAAACATTTAAAGAAGAGTTAATACCTATTCTTCTCAAAATATTCCAAAAAACAACAAACAAACAAAAACAAAAAATAGAAGAGAAAGGAAAACTTCCAAATTCATTATATGAGGCTAGCCTTACTCTGATACCAAAACCAGATGAAGACAACACCAAAAAAAGAAAACTACAGGCCAATATCTCAATAAATATAGATGAAAAAATTCTCAACATTATACTAGCAAACCGAATCCAACAATATGTTAAAAAAATCATTCACCACAAGTAAGTGAGATTTATTCCCAGGATTCAAGGGTGGTTTAATACTCAGAAATCAATCAACATGATACCTCACATCAGTAAACTAGAATAAAAACCATATGATCATTTCAATAGACACAGAAAAAGCATTTGACAAAGTCCAACATCCATTAATGATTAAAAAAAAAAAAAACCTCTAAAAAGGAGGTTTAGAGAGAACATACCTCAACATAATAAAGGCCTTATATGAAAAACCCACAGCAAACATCATATTCAACAGGGAAAAACTGAGCTTTTCCCGTAAGCTCAGGAACAAGACAAGGATATACTCTCTCACCACTTTTACTCAACATAGTACTGGAAGTCCTAGCCACAGCAATCAGACAACAAAAAGGAATTAAAGACATCCAGATTGGCAAGGAAGAAGTAAAAGTTTCACTATTTGCAGATGACATGATACTACATATAGAAAAACCTAAAGAGCCTCCCCCCTGACACACACTACTAGAATTGATAAATTCAGTAATGTCACAGGATACAAAACCAATGTATAGAAAACTGTTGCATTTCTATACACTAACAATGAAGTAGCAGAAAAAGAAATTAAGAAAACAATCTCATTTACAATTGTATCAAAAATAATAAAATATCTAGGTGAAAGACCTATACTCTGAAAACTATATATAAAAAACATTGATGAAAGAAATTCAGGATGACACAAAGAAATGGAAAGACAATCCACACTCATGGACTGGAAAAACAAATATTGTTAAAATGTCCACATTACCCAAAGCAATCTACAGATTTAATGTGATCCCTATCAAAATACCAACAGCATTTTTCATAGAACTAGAACAAACAATCCTAAAATGTGTATGGAACCACAAAAGACCCAAATAGCCAAAGCAATCCTGAAAAAGAACAAAGCTGGTAGTACCACAATTCCAGACTCTAAGTTATATTACAAAGCTGTAGTAATCAAAATACTATGGTACTGGCATTAAAAAAAACTACATAGATCAATTTCTATTGACCAGAATAGAAGTCCCAGAAATAAACTCACAATTATTGGTTAATTAATCTTCAACAAAGGAGGCAAGAGTATGCAATGGGAAAAAGACAGTCTCTTCAACAAAGGGTGTTGGGAAAACTGGACAGCTACATGCAAAAGAACGAAACTGGACCACTTTCTTACACTATGCACAAAAATAAACTCAAAATGGATTAAAGACTTAAATGTGACACCTGAAACCAAAACCATAAAAATCGTACAAGAGAGCGTAGTCAGTAACCTTTGATATCAGCCATAGCATTTTTCTAGATATGTTACCTGAGGCAAGGGAAATAAAATCAAAAATAAACTCCTGGGACTATGTCAAAATAAAACACTTCTGCACAACAACAACAACAACAAAAATCACAAAAACTAAAAGGCAACCTACTGAATAGGAGAAGATAAGGGACGCCTGGCTGCCTCAGTCAGCAGAGTATGTGACTCTTGACCTTAGAGTGTGAGTGCGAGCCCCACGTTGGGCATGAAGCCTCCTTAAAATTAAAAAAGAAAAACCTGGGAGAACACATTTGCAAATGACTATCCAATAAGGGGTTAGTATCCAAAATATATAAAGAACTGATACAACTCAACACCCAAAAAGCAAATAATACAATTAAAAAATGCACAAAAGACATGAACAGACATTTCTCCAAAGAAGACATACAGATGGCCAACAGACCCATGAGGATCATCAGATACTCAGGAAAATGCACATCAAAACTACAATAAGATGTCACTTCACCCCTGTCAGAATGGCTAAAATCAACAACACAAAAAACAACAGGTATTGGCAATGATGTAGAGAAAAAGGAATCTTTGTACACTGTTTCTAGGAATGCAAACCAATGCAGCCACTGTGGAAAACATTATGGAGTTTCATAAAAAAATTAAAAATAGAACTACCCTATGATCTAATAATCACACTACTAGGTATTTACCTCCAAAATACAAAAACACTAATTCAAAGGAATACATGCACCCCTATGTTTATCACAGCACTATTTACAATAACCAAAATATGGAAGCAGTTCAAGTATCCATTGATAGATGAATGGATAAAGAATATGTGGTATATATATAAAACAATATTATTCAGCCATAAAAAGAATGAAATCTTGCCATTTGCAACAATAGGAATAGAGCTAGAGAGTATAATGTGAAGCAAAATAAGTCAATCAGAGAAAAAAAATACTATATGATTTCACTCATTTGTGGAAATTAAGAAACAAAACAAATGAGCAAAGGGGAAAAAAAAAAGAAACCAAGAAAAAGACTCTTCACTATAGAGAACAAACTGATGATTACCAGAGGGGAGAAGGGGGTAGGGGAATGGGTGAAATAGGTGATGGGAATTAAAGAGTACATTTATCATGATGAACACTGAGTAATGTATAAAATTGCTGAATCACTGTATTGTACACCTAAAACTAATATAATATTACATGTTAACTCTACTGAAATTAAAATGAAAACTTTAAACACACACACATACACACACACACACACACACACACACACCACAAACAAACAAAAACAGTGAATAGGAAAAAATGACACTTTTATAGCATAATACCATTGGTATAAATTTCAAGCATATATGTGACTGATTTTATAAGCGATTTATACACACTTAAGGATGCATGCCTATGGAGAATCAGAATTGGGAATTATGAGGGAAAAAATAAACCAAGAAATGAGTGTTGGACTAAACAATTTTGATAATGTACTATGAAGTCCAAAAATATAAATGGAAATTTAAATAACCAAGAGCCATACCTTCTTGGCCTCTATCTTAATAGAAGGCAGAGTCCTAACAGCCTCAAACATCCAAACAGAGGGAACTCCGAGACTCTGGAGCTGCAAATTCACAGGGGCTGAATTTACAGTTCTGTCTCACATGAGCAGCTGGCTCTCAGGCATGCAATTGAACTTTCTGCTTGATTTCATGATTAATAAATCCCATCTTAACTGTTTACACATATTACATTCTTTCAAGTAATCCTTACAAAAACTTGAAAGGCTAGAATTACCACTTCAGTTTTATAGTTAACTAAATTGAGCTTGAAAGAAGTAGTCAGGGACATGTGGGAGGTTCAGTTGATTAAGCGTCTGATTTTTTTTTAATTAAAAAAAATTTTTAACGCTTATTTATTTTTGAGACAATATGAGAGACAGAGTGCAAGCAGCAGAGGGGCAGACAGAGGAAGACACAGAATCCAAAGCAGGCTCCAGGCTCTGAGCTATCAGCCCAGAGCCCGACACGGGACTTGAACTCACAAACCATGAGATCATGACCTGAGCCAAAGCTGGACACTTAACCGACAGAGCCACTCAGGCGCCTCATGTGTCTGATTCTTGGTTTCATGGCTGAAGCCATGATCTCACGGTCATGGGGCTCTGCACTGAACATGGAGTCTGCTTGGGATTCTCTTTCCCTCTCCCTCTCTCTCTCTCTGACCCTCCCCCTGTACTTGCTTGCTCTGTTTCTGTCTCTCTCTCTCTCTCTGAAAATAAACATTAAAAGAAAGAAAGAAAGAAAGAAAGAAAGAAAGAAAGAAAGAAAGAAAGAAAGAAAGAGAGAAGTATAATCACTTTTTAGTTTTTCCTAAAAGAGTTGACATCCATATGAAGGTCTAACTCCAACACCTCTACTTGTGCCAATAAACAAAAGAGCAGATCTTTTCTGGAAGAATATGTGATGAATGATCATGCAAGTGCCTTTAAGAAAGCTGACCAGTCAGTTCTCTGTCACTAATATATCCTCACCTCATGGCCTCAAGGAATCTGCTTTTCTCCACCATATAACCCATTGTCTCTCTTTTGAGCTTCATGGACAAAGTAGAAAATCTTAGTAGGATACAGCAAATTAACATGCTAGGTAGGAACTCAAAATCAATATGAAATTATATTCAAAAAAGGAAACATTTTTCCAGCTGTCTCTAAAAGAGGCCCTATCATAATGACAGCAATTTTGCCCTAAATTCACGCAAAGTCCTAGCATACAAATATAGTAACTACAAAAAGGTACAGGACTCTGTGGGAAATTTACGTATATATCAAAGTTTTGTATTGTGTTTGCTCAGGAAGAGAGATCTGGAAAACTTTAGAAAAGGATGGAAAACGTCTGTGTGCAGAAGAGAACAAGTGGAATCATAACACACCTGAAGAAGCTTAGCCACATTTCCTTTTGACTCATTTACAACAGTTGAGGTAATTTTAAATTATCACTAATTTTAAATTGGTAATTTTTAACTTAAAACAGTGTTTCAAAAATTCTGAAACAACTTCAAGTTTTATAAAAGGTAATTAATACATAGTTCTTATTAGTGTGAGCTTAGTATATACTTATTTAAAGCAAGTTCTACCATGAAATTGGGATTTTTCTTGTTGGGCAACAGGAATGATAGAAAATACAGTACGTATGGCAAATGCAATCTTACTTTACACTCTTTCTTAGGTCCCCAAGTCTAGCTAGCAATACCTTTAACTGAAGAACATTATTTCCTTTCATAAGGGGGGAAACGACATCCAGATGGCTAACAGACACATGAATAGATGCTCAACATCACTCATCATTAGGGAAATACAAATCAGAACCACGAGATATCACTTCACACCTGTCAGAATGACTAAAATTAACAACTCAGGCAACAACAGATGTTGGTGAGGATGCAGAGAAAGAGGAACCCTTTTGCGCTGCTGATGGGAATGCAAACTGGTGCAGCCACTCTGGAAAACAGTACGGAGGTTCCTCAAAAAATTAAAAACAGAATGACCCAGCAATTGCACTACTAGATATTTATCCAAAGGATACAGGAGTGCTGATTCAAAAGGGGCACATGCATCCCAATGTTTATAGCAGCGCTATCGACAATAGCCAAAATTTAGAAAGAGCCAAATATCCATTGACATGTGAATGGATAAAGATGTGGTGTGTGTGTGTGTGTGTGTGTGTGTGTGTGTGTGTGTGTGTGTGTGTATATATATATATATATATATATATATATATATATATAGGAGTATCACTCCGCAATCAAGAATGAAATCTTGCCATTTGCAACAACGTGGATGGAACTAGAGTGTATTATGTTGAGAGAAATAAATCAGTCCAGAGAAAGACAAATATCATATGATTTCACTCATACGAGGACTTTAAAATACAAAACAGATGAACATAAGGGAAGAGAAGCAAAAATAAGATAAAAATAGAGAGGGAGACAAACCATGAGACTCTTAAATACAGAGAACAAACTAAGGGTTACTAGTGGGGTGTTGGGTGGGGGGGATGGGCTGAATGGGCGAAGGGTATTAAGGACACTTGTCGGGATGAGCACTGGGTGTTAAATGTAAGTGATGAATCACCAAATTCTATTCCCAAAATCATTATTACACTATATGTTAACTTGGATTTAAATTTTTAAAAAAGAGGGAAATTTATCTTTCTGATTTCATATCCCCTTTGGAATGCATGCTTGTTTTCTCCCTCCCTAAATTCCTTGCAAGGTAGCTAACTTCATGACTTTAGGCAGGAAACAATGATGATGGGCCTGGAACATCCTATTATTGCCAGAAAGTACGGATGCTTGCAACAATGTCAGAGCAGTGCTGAAGGGAGCAAAGAGTTAGCCTAAAGCAGCTCCCAATGGCTCATTCTGACAATGAGCATCAAAAAATATACATAATCAATTGAAATGTATTAGGATTTTAAAAGACCATGAATGCATGAAACTAAAAAGAAAAATGTTAAAATGCAATAATGCAAATACAGAGGCATAATAAAATATGAGAATGAATTTGGTAAGTATAAAGTGTAATATTTACATACATGGATTACATATATATAAATATATCTATATGGATTATCTTTCCAATAGGCATATAACTCTGTGTGTGTGTGTGTGTGTGTGTGTGTGTGTGTGTGTGTGTACACAGTATAGGTAGACAGATCTCTTACCTTTCCCAGGTCTTTAATCAAAAGTCAACTTCAAAGGTGGCTTCCTTCCCTGGCCATACAATCTAAAATATCAACCCAGTCCCCTACCTCTTCTTTCATCTTCTTCTCCTTAGAATTTTCTCTCTTACATACTATATTTTTTCATGTATATATATATATATATATATATATATATATATATATATGTATTTATTGTTGGTCTTCCTCACTAGAAATTAGCTCTATAAAAAAGCAGTGATTTTTGTCCATGTAGTTCACTACTGTATCTCCAATGCCTAGGTTAGAACAAAGCCTGGCACACAGCAGGTACTCTATACAAAGTTTTTCAATAAAACACACACACAGGCACACACCCCTCCTGTTTAATCAAGAGTAAATAAAAGAAAACTTTTAAATATGAGAAGCAAAAATTGCATAAACCGACAAGGCAGAAAGATATGTTCAGCATAATAACCAGATTAAAAAAGGAATCCAATAGTTCCATCACCATTGATCATATCGAATAACCAAGTGGAAAGGGTTTTGCCATTGTGTTTAAATCAATTAGTCCATGTTCTAAAGAGAATTAACTGAACAAACTCAAACCACATCTCTTTGGACAAGAAATCTCTAGATGATCCTAATAACTCTAAGATACTAATAATGCATAATTTTTTTTATTTTTTTCAACGTTTATTTATTTTTGAGAGACAGAGAGAGACAGATCATGAGGAAGGGAGGGGCAGAGAGAGAGGGAGACACAGAATCTGAAGCAGGCTCCAGGCTCCAAGCTGTCAGCACAGAGCCCGACACAGGGCTTGAACCCATAAACCATGAGATCATGACCCAGGCCGAAGTCAGACACTTAACTGAGCCACCCAGGCATCCCAATAATGCATAAGTTTTTAATAATGCTAAAAGATCAAGTCACTATATCACAATAAGACAGTGGGTTGTATAGTTGCAGATAAATAAAATTTAATACCTCACTGTGAGGTAAAACACCAGATATAAGTACAAACACCTATGCTAAAGGCATGGGTGTAAAAGATTTTACAACATTACAAGTGAAGTTTAATTGAAAAAACAATCAATCAGAGGAAGAAATCAGGTGCCATACTTAGATCAGAATCAGTTAGTGAATAACTCAAACTCTTCTTTGGTCTGAGTCATTATTCTTTTTCCTTTAGGCCTGTTAAGTTTACTGTAACCTTGGGGAGTGTTCCAAAATAAGTTATTACTCAACTCTTAGAAAGTATTAAAATAAGTATTTCTATACACCTAGGAAATATAAGAAAGAATAAAGAAGTGACATGGATTTTTAGCATATGATTTTGACATTTTAGGTTAGATGTGTTATGTTTGGCAGCGTTTTATAATCATTTTTTTCTGTTCAAGGTTTGAAGTATTAAATCATACTAAATCTATGGTTTAAGTTGTTTCAAGGCCATTTGTCTTAATATTTGGGAAATTTTCAGATTTGTATTAGATGTAAGAATAAGTTGACTAATAAAGAACTTTTAAGAGTAGTAGTCATTGTTTCACTCCATGCGCATATATAAATCCTTTATTCTTTCATAATTCCTTTGTTCTGTTGTTTTCATAGATGCTGTCCAGACAATGTCCAAAATTCTAATGGTTCTAACTGTTCAAGGTGGCCCCATTACCATATCATCAAAGTTTACTTCCCTACATCCACTCAAATAAAATAGGAATATACTGCCCTATACCCTCATATGCCTTATTACTCTGAAGAATGGTAATCATTTATGCCCTCAAAATTTTACGCTCCAACTGTTTTACCTTCGCCATGAGTTGAAAATGTCTCATCCTTTCTGCCAGTAATGTCTGTCTGAATCTCTAGTTCCAAACAAGATAAAAATTTCTTAAACCAAAATTATAATCTACCCACAAAAGAAGACCTCATTTACAATTCTGTTATATTCTATTACACAGTATATTTAAATCCATACTGTAAACAGAAAATCAAATAATTCCTTTAAGATGAAGAGCCATTCATGAACTTTTCTCTCAGCTTGTCATTCTTTCTTTAAAGGCCTACGGTGAGTCATTACCACAGATGATTTTAATTCCTTATGGGAAAGCCTGTTAAGGAGTTTTACTAAGTGAATTTTTAAAAAAATTATCCTTATTATGAAGCAGTCTAATAAATACTAACTTTTATCAACAAATAAAATGTAAAAATTCTCTCAGCTTTGTGAAGGCTGTATATTGAACTTCCATAAACTTGTTTCAGCAAAAGGTTTCTCAGGATAATTACACCATATAAAATATTAAGGCTTTCTCACATGTAGCAAATACAGGGTGCATGAATCAGTACTATAATTCCAAGAGGCAAAAATCCAATTCAAATTAACTTAAGCAAAAAAAGGAAATTTATTGTATCACAAAAATGAAAAAGTAAAAGATGGTATAGACTTCAGGCATGATTGAATTGAGAAGATAAAACAATGTCATCAGATTTCTGTCTCTCTGTGTTGGACTGATCCTGGGAAGGCTTTCCTCATGTGGTGGCAAAAAGGCTACTGGTGAGTTTTTAACCTGGAAAAAAAGTCCTTGCAGCTTGCAATTCCAGGAAAAACATTATCTTCTCTGACTATCCATAACAATACCCTGTTATAGGGTTCTAGTGGTCCAGACAAGGCCATCTGCCAATCCCTTATTAACTAGCTTGTGGCCAGCCCATGACCAATCCACTGCTTTCCCTGATTAATAGTTTCATCAGAATGATATGCAATGAGGGTGAGGTAAATTTCAAACGGGGCATAGAACAGATCCAAAAGTAACAGATGTCTACTATTCAGGCTATTTCAAATAAGGGATGCTCATAAACTGAAGGCTTTTTCCATATTTACTACATTCATAGAATCATTAACCAAAGAATTAATTGACTGATATTTATTTAGTAAGGACTGAGTGGTGACTGTTTTCTTCCTTATACTTGTTATAATCAGAGAGTTTCTTTATTATGAATTTTCTGATGTCGTCTAAGGGCTGAGGCACAGCTAAAATTAGTCCCACATTCACTGCAGTTATAGGGTTTGTCTCCAGCATGAATTCTCTGGTGTAGCCTAAGGGACAAGATCTGATGGAAAGCCTTCCCACATTCATTACATTCATAGGGTTTCTCTCCAGTATGAATTCTCTGATGTTGATTAAGGTATGAGCCACAACTGAAGGCCTTCCCACATTTGTTACATTCATAGGGTTTCTCTCCTGCATGACTTCTCTTATGATGAATTAGAACTAAAGCATCACTGAAGGCTTTCCCACATTTACTGCATTCAAAAGGTCTCTCTCCAGTATGTATTCTATGATGTCGATTAAGTTGTGAGTCAGTCCTAAAAAACTTCCCACATTTGATGCATTCATAGGGCTTTTCACCTGTATGAATTCTCTGATGTTGATTAAGGTGTGAGCGATAGCCAAAAGTCTTCCCACATTCGTTACATTTAAAGGGTTTCTCTCCTGTATGAATCCTTTGATGCAGAGTAAGGGCAATGCGTCTGCTGAAGGCTTTTCCACATTGATTACATTCATAGGGTTTCTCTCCAGTGTGAATTCTCTGATGTTGATTGAGGTGTGCGCTCTGTCTGAAGGCTTTGTTACATTCCTTACATTCATATGGTTTCTCCCCTGTGTGAATTCTCTGATGTTCAACAAGGAAGGCATAACGGCTAAAGGCCTTCCCACATTCATTGCATGCAAAGGGTTTCTCTCCGGTGTGGATTCTCTGATGTTGAGCAAGGTGTGCACTCTGTCTGAAAGCTTTGTTACATTCCTTACACTCATAGGGTTTCTCTCCAATATGAGTTCTTTGATGTTCACTGAGAAAGAAGTCATGGCTAAAGGCTTTTCCACAGTCATTGCATGTGTATGGTTTCTCTCCACTGTGAATTCTCTGAGGTTGAGTAAAGAATGAGTAACAGCTAAAGGCATCATCACATTCATTGAATCCATGTGGTAATTTTCCAAAATGAGTCGTCTGATGTTGAGTAAGTAATGAATGGAAACTTAAGAGATTTGAAAAATCATTACTTTCATAAGGTTTCTCCCTAGGAGGACTTCCTATATCTTTACTAAGGTATGTATTCTGGTTGAATTCTTCACATTCATTATCTATCAAAGATTCTTTCTCAGCAGGTAATCTTTTATGTTCAATTAGGATGGAATGTGGGGGAAACATTTTATCATAAATATCAAATTTATGCATTTGCTCCACTGTGGGAACTCTCTCTTGTGTCGAAAGTACTGACTTCAAGAGAACACTTCTCTCGGAATTGTTATATTTATTGTCTCTTTTCACAGCAGAGATTTCCCTAAGAGTTGTCACTTGCCTGAAACGCCTCTCCTGATTTTGTTGATGCCGCTCAAATTCACCCTCGTATTTCCAGGCTTCTCTGAAACTGGAATATTCAAGGTTATAACTTGTAAGTCTTTCCATTACCATGCCCTGGGATATTTCCTCTTCATCAATGTACCATTTTGGAGGTAATTCCTTGATTTCATACCAAGACTCCCAGTCTGAAAAATATCAAGAAAGCAAATGTGTCCTTTTTTTTCCTTTGCAAGGAGAAAACTGTTATAGAAGAAATAAGAATTTATTTGGGGGGGGATGGAGGGGAGAAAGTATGTGGTTTTGACACCTTTCAAATATGGCCATGCAATATGAACAAAACACAAAGAAAGAAGAACGAAGAGAGCTGATAAAGGAAGATATATGTGTTGGTGATGGTGAGGAGGTGATAGAGGAAACGTAGGGCACAAAGCACATTTATATACAGATAAAATGTAGGGTACTTAGATGCAGACAAAGGTAAAGGCTGAGAAAATAAGAAATTGAAAACAACTGATTAGATCATAATCAGTTTCCCTGCCTTGAAGTCTCAAGTCCTATTCACTATCTAGTCCTATTCATAAGACTAAAAGCTCCATGAGTCAGTGACTAATGTTTACTTCTTTTTCTTCTTACTGCTGCATTTAGTGCCTAGGACAATGGTAGCATTTTGTTGAATGAATGAATGAATGAATGAATGCTAACAAAAAGCTCAACAACTTCTAAGATTTTATCAAGGACCAGAAAAAAATTATCATGGTTTTGGGTTGTTTTTTTTTTTTTAGGTGTCTAGAATAAATCTGGAGGTCAGCTTTTCTCATCATTGAGAGAAAAATGCTACCTACAGAATAGACACTTGATATTTTCAGGAGAGGATGTTGGTTGAGACAAGATGGAAAGAAAACTGTTTTTAAAAGATGACCTCAACAAAAAAAGGCAAATGAGGGAGTCTGGCTGGCTAAGTTGGTGGAGCATGGAGCATGCAACTCTTGATTTCAGTGTTGTATGTCTGAGCCCTATGTTGGGTGTGGAGATTACTTAAAAATAAAATCTTAAAAAAAAAGGAGGGGTGCCTGGGTGACTTAGCGTCTGACTTCAGCTCAGGTCATGATCTCGCAGTTCTTGAGTTCAAACCCCGTGTCAGGGCTCTGTGCTGACAGCTCAGAGCCTGGAGCCTGCTTCAAATTCTGTGTCTCCCTCTCTCTCTGCCCCTCCCCTGCTTGTGCTCTGTCTGTCTCTCTCTCTCTATCAAAAATAAATAAACATTAAAAAAAGGAAAATGAAAAAGTCCTTTTCTTTTTTTTTTTTTTAAAGTTTACCCATTTTTGAGAGAGACAGAGCATGAGCAGGGGAGAGGCAGAGAGAGAGAGGGAGACACAGAATCCAAAGCAGGCTCCAGACTCTGAGCTGCCAGCACAGAGCCCGACGCAGGCTCGAACTTATGAACCGTGAGATCATGGCCTGAGCTGAAGTTGGATGTTCAATCAACTGAGTCACCCAGGAGCCCTGAGAAAGTCCTTTTCATGTCACACACAATAATCAGCCAATATATTCAACTGTACAGAATCTACTACTATGTGCCCAGCATCCAGTAGAGGAAAAAAAGTCTGAGACACACACAGGGCCTTCTCCCTTTTTTAAACTCTAAGGAGGTGAAACTTGTGCATACAAAAATTCAACATGACACATAATGAAGGACTAGCTAATATGATACAGATTATTAGTAGTATAAGTGTCAGAAAAGAGGGATCAAAACTCACTAGTTTAGTTAAGGAATAATTCCTGGAGAATCTGAGCTTTATTTTCAAGGCTATGATCAAGCTTCCAAAATGCAGTGATTATTTTATTAACAGTCACTTTCATGTTTTGATATTCACAGGGATTATTTTAGAACTGTACATGTTAGCATTTTTTTTTTTTTTTAGTTAATTAGATATAGTCTTTTCCAGAACCGCATCCCATCTATTGAAAGAAAAGCTGCTTCCAGCCCAGGTCAGCACAAATTAAAAAGCAAAGAACACATTATGCATCTGTATCTTTCTTCTTTCCAATACAGCCTCCACTCAAGGAAAGCCCCATCCCTACCTATCCCTCCTATGCACAGCCACAGATTTTCTCATACTTGGGGCTCTATCTCAACCAAGGCCTGAGAGGAATTTGTTCACTTATCCTCTGTTAGGTCTACACTGTTGTTCTTTTCTTTCTTTTCTTTTTTTTTTTTTTTTTTTGGCAGAAACTCATTCTGTTCCCTCACCAACTCTCCTAGAACCTCCTTTCCTATATTCATCACCTAGGGTCACTACATTTCCTCTTACCAAGAATAAACCTATTCTCTATTCCAGAAGCTTTACACAATACCTACTGTAATGCTGAGTAAAAGAAGACTGATGGGAGAAGACTACAAACATTTTCCAACATCAGATGCCTAGAGCTCCAACCAGATGCCTAGAGCTCCAAGCTTTTTTGTGGAAAAAAAAAAAAAAAGATATTCTGTACTTAGGCAAATGAATACTATAGGGGAAGGAACTCCATATAGGGCACTCCAGGGGAAAGTATAGAGTATAGCCTAGGGAAAGTATACAGCAAGAAGTAAGTATGAAGGAAGACATATTCATTATGCTTGGAGTAGAGAAATACTTAGAAATCAGTGGTATTAAGATATTATGGTGACATTCAGCAAAAGAGAGAAGACAACTCACTCATATCAGTGATTGAGGGGAAAAGGGAAGTTATGGATTCAGGTAAATTGGGAGAGAGCCAAATGGGCATCCATGTGTCACAATGGAAACAACATAGGGTTTTGGGTCATAGGCGAGTTTAATCCTACTTCTGCATCTAGCTAGCTAGTTATTCTACCTTTAACAAATTGATTAACCCACCTCTTAAGCCTCAGTTTCACAGCAGGCAAAATGAGGTGACCTTACTAGTATGGTATAAGAATAAAGGATAATAAATTTAGAAAATATCTAGGAGTATCTGGTTCATTATAGGTATTCAGTGACACTTATCACACAATGAAACAAATTAATATGTATTCATTCAGTTATTCTTATACGTACACCATTATGTCTGAAAAGGGATTATGAAATAGACTGATGGTCAAGTGGCAAGACACAGAATGGGAGAAGTAAACCCTTTGGGGTTAAAATATATCCAGGCAATTAGAGATGTGTGATTTCAATTAGAGATGTGTGATTTCCAACTAATTATAATCTACAAATGGATGAAATTAAAAATCAAAGAATGATCAACTTTGGAATCCAATCAGAACTGCACAAAAAGTATTAAGCATTGTTATTTATTGTTGGAAGAGGAAAAGTTCTTTCTTACTAGACTGTAGAGTCTCTCACATGCTGAGCTGATGAGCAGTAGACAAACTGGTAGATATCCTGATGAAGTAAGTAATCTCCTGGCATGAAACCCAGAAGATTCTAGTAGGAAATCTGGGGAAAAAAGGACAGGACCTAAGGAGAAATCTTAAGGAGAAAGTTTACTGCTAAAGCCCAGAATTCATGTTCCAATGAATAGCCTGACTGACCAATGACCCATAGACTTAGAGATTGGATCTTCACCTTTAAAAAGCCATATAGAGGGGAACCTAGGTGGCTCAGTCAGTTGAGCATCTGACTCTTGATTTCAGCTCAGGTCATGATCCCAGGGTAATAAGATTGAGCTCCGCATCAGGCTCCACACTGAGCATGGAGCCTACCTGGGATTCTCTCTCTCTGTCCCTCTCTCCTACTTGTGCTCTGTCTCTCTCCAAAAATAAAACCAAAAAGCAAAAACAAAACCTGTATGGAGCTATGCTGTCCAATATGGTAGCCACTAACCACATATGGCAATTCAACACATATTTAAATTCATTAAAATAAAAAAAAATTTAATTCAGTTTTTCAGTAATGCCTCGTCATATTTCAAGTGCTCAACAGCCAAATATGGCTAGTGGCTACAATACTGGAAAGCACAAACACAGATCATAACCATCCTCACAGAATGTTCTACTAGACAGCACTGGATAGAGATCCAAAGTAACATGACAAAGATCTTATGTTTGAATGAGGAAAAGACAGAAAAATAGGGACAGGAGTAGGTTAAAGGGAGAGAGAAACAGAACTTTGGACAGAGAAAAAGGATAGCAGAACTATCTTATACATCTCAGTATGCTGACAAGTAGAAAAATAAAGATACCTGGATTTAGCAAAATTAGAGGGGTAGAAGCCAGACTGCAAGTGGTAAGACAATGCAAGAGAATTTGAAGTAAAGGAAATGAGATTACAATTGGTACAGAAGTGACTGGAAGAGAGAAGGGAACATGGTATATAGAAACACCAAAAAGGTCCCATAAAATGGTATGAAATTATTTCAAAGATTTTTTCAAAGATTTAAGTAAATAAAAATGTAAGATATAACTGTACCAAAAGAAAAAAAAAATGGATACACATGCTTGTTTACCCCAACTTAATTTGTATCAGGTCAGTTTCGATCAGAATTTTATTTTTATAAAATCAAGGATTTTATTTCTGAACTTATGAAATTATTTTAAAGGATTCATGGCAAAAAATGAGCAATAATATAAAAAAAAATTCTGAAGAAAAAAAGTTTCCGGACCAATAATATGACCTAAGCATTGCATTTTATACCTTCATTTCATTAAAATCCCTAGGAAAGGACTCAACCAGGGTGACTTGTAAAATTCTCTAATATTATAGGGAAATGTCAAGAGAAACACCTGAAGCACGCAAGCTTATGGGATGTAGAGAACAGAGCAAAGAGCTCTGTAGTTCATCCCCTTCCCCACTTCTCTCTCACAACCATAAGTTTGTTCTCCATATTTATAGGTCTGATTCTGCTTTTTGTTTTAGTTTCTTTAGATTCCACTTCTGAGTAAAATCATATGGTATTTGTCTTTCTCAGTCTTATTTCACTTAGCATAATGCCCCGTAGAGGTCCATCAGTGTTGTCACAAATCGCAAGATTGTGTCTTTTTATGGTTTCGTAATATTCCATTGTGCATATATACACCATATCTTACTTCTCCATTTGTCTATTGATGGACACTCAGGTTACTTCTATATCTTGACTATTACAAATGATGCTGCAATAAATATATGGGTGCATATATCTTTTTGAATTAGTGTTTTCATTTTCTTCAGGTAAATACTCACTGGTGGAATTATTGTAACATATGGTATTTCTACTTTTAATTTGGGGGGTAACTTCTATACTGTTTTCCACAGTGGCTGTACCAGTTTACATTCCCACTGGCAGTACACTAGGGTTGCTTTTTCTCCACATCCTCATCAATACAATGTTTTAAGTTAAAAAAGTTTTTTTTAAGCAAGTTGAAAATAGATGCATATAAAAATTGTGTGTGTGTGTGTGTGTGTGTGTGTGTGTATCTGTGCAAGAGACATTGTAGAAAAATACAGATCCAACCATGAATAGGAGTGGTCTTTGGATGATATCTTGAGAGAGTATACTTTCTACTTTATACATTTGTTAATTGCTTGAATATTTTCTAATAAATATTATTTCTATTTAAAAGAAAAAAGGAGGGGTGCCTGGGTGGCTCAATCAGTTAAGCATCCAATTTCAGCTCAGGTCATGATCTTACGGTCCTTGGGTTTCAGCCCTGCATCAGGCTCTGTGCTGACAGCTCTAAGCCTGGAACCTACTTCGGATTCTGAGTCTCCTTCTCCCTCTGCCACTCCCCCACTCACATTCTGTCTCTGTCTCTGTCTCTCTCAAAAATAAACATTAAAAAAATTTTTTTAATAAAAGAAAAAAGGAAAAGGGTGCCTGGTTGGCTCAGTCAGTAGAGCATGTGACTCTTGATCTTGGGATTGTAAGTTCAAACCCCACATGGGGTGTAGAGATTACTTAAAAAAAAAAAAAAGGAAAATGTTAGCTGGTCCTTAGCTGCACCTCTCATACATATTCAGATAGATATGGAATCCTTCCATGTGTTTTTTCCATAAGATTCCCTTCGACTGTGTTCAGGATGATGGAGTTTACTCAAATAAAAAAATATATATTTTAAAAAACTTAAAATACTGTTGGGGTGGATGGGTGGCTCAGTTGGTTGGGTGTCCAACTTCAGCTAAGGTCATGATCTCACGGTTTGTGAGTTTGAGCCCTGCATTGGGCTCTGTGCTGACAGCTCCAAGTCTGGAGCCTGCTAAGGATTCTGTGTCTTCCCCTGTCTCTGCCCCTTCCCTGCTCATGCTCTCTCTGTCTCAAAAATAAACATTTTCTTATTGTTACTTTATTTTTTAAATTTACATCCAGATTAGTTAGCATATAGTGCAACAATGATTTCAGGAGTAGATTCCTTAATGCCCCTTACCTATTTAACCCATCCCCCCTCCCATAATCCCTCCAGCAACCCTGTTTGTTCTCCATATTTAGGAATCTCTTATGTTTTGTCCCCATCCCTGTTTTTATATTATTTTTGCTTCCCTTCCCTTATGTTCATCTGTTCTATGTCTTAAAGTCCTCATATGAGTGAAGTCCTGTGATATTTGTCTTTCTCTAATTTCGCTGAGCATAATACCCTCTAGTTCTATCCATGTAGTTGCAATAAATAAACATTTTTCAAAAAAAATTTTAATGAGTGTTGAAAGAGATTTAAAAAAAATGTTTTTGAGTATAGCTGACACATAATGTTACATAGTTTCAGGTACATAATCACATCTAGTTAAAACTCACTACATTCTGGCCAAGGACCAAACACTGCCCACTGCAGGCAAGGAGAGCCTCTGCAGATGACTGGCCTGAAAGAGCAGCCAAAAAACATAACAACAGAGGGCACATAGTACACACCAGAGACATTCCTTGAAGCGCCATGCCCTGGACACTATATGAGCTCTTCTTCATAAAGCCATTACTCTCAGGAGCAGGAAACATAACAGGCTTTTCTAACATACAGAAGAAGTCAGAGACAGAATGTCAAGGTGTAGGAATTCATCCCAAAAGAAAGAACAAGGTCAGAGCCAGAGATCTAATGGAAACAGACATAAGTAATATGCCTGATGGAAAATTTAAAGAAACAATCATAAGAATACTTACTGGGCTTGAGAAAAAAAATGGAAGACTTCAGGGAGGCCCTTACCACAGAGATATAAGAGTTAAAAAACAATCAGTGGGAAATGAAAAATACAATAACTGAGATCCAAACAGAATAGATGTAATGACCACAAGGATGGAAAAAGCAGAGGAACAAATAAGTGATATTAAAGATAGAATAATGGAAAATAATGAAGCTGAACAAAAGAGAGAAAGAATTATGGATCAAAGAATAGACTTCAAAAACTCAGTGACTCCATCAAAAGTAGTAACATTCATATTACAGGAGCCACAGAAGAATAACAAATGTTGTTAAAATGTCTATTATTACCCAAAGCAATCTACACATTTAATGCAATCCATATCAAAACACCAACAGCATTTTTCACAGAGCTAGAAAAAACAATCCTAAAATTTGTATGGAACCACAAAAGACCCCGAATAGCCAAAGTAATCTTGAAAAAGAAAAAGCAAAGCTAGAGGCATCACAATTCCAGACTTCAGGTTATATTATAAAGCTGTAATCATCAAGACAGTATGGTTACTGGCACAAAAACAGATACATAGATCAATGAAACAGAATAGAAAACCCAGAAATGAACTCACAAGTATATGGTCAATTCATCTTCAACAAAGCAGGAAAGAATATTAATGGAAAAAGACAGTCTCTTCAACAAATGGTGTTGGGGAAACTTCACAGCAACATGCAAAAGAATGAAACTGGACTAGTTTCTTTACCATACACAAAAATAAATTCAATATTGGTTAAATGTGAAACCTGAAACCATCAAAATCCTAGAGGAGAATATAGGCAGTAACCTCTTAGACATCGACCATAGCCACTTCTTACTAGATATGTCTCCTGAGGCAAGGAAAACAAAAGCAAAAATAAACTATTGGGCTTAATCAAAATAAAAAACTTCTGCACAGAGAAGGAAACAATCAACAAAACTAAAAGGCAACCTACAAAATGGGAGAAGATATTTGCAAATGATGTATCTAATAAAGGGTTAGTATCCAAAATATATAAAGAACTTATCAAACTCAACACCCAGAAATCAAATAATTCAGTGAAGAGATGGGCAGAAGACATAAATAGACATTTTCCCAAAGAAGACATACAGATGGCCAACTAACACATGAAAAGATGCTTATCATCACTCATCATGAAGGAAATACAAATCAAAACTGCAATATCACCTCACACTAGTCAGAATGGCTAAAATGAACAACTCAGGAAACAAGTATTAACAAAGATGGGGAGAAAGGGGAATGCTCTTACACTATTGGTGGTAATATAAACTGTTGCAGCCACTATGGAAAACAGTGTGAAGGTTTCTCAAAAAGTTAAAAATAGAACTACCCTACAAATCAGCAACTGCACTACTAGGAATTTACCCAAAGGATACAAAAATACTGATGTGAAGGGATACATGCACCCTGATGTTTACAGCAGAGGTACCAACAATAGCCAAATTATGAAAACATCCCAAATGTCCATTGACTGATGAATGGATAAAGATGTGGTACATATATACAATGGATTATTACTCAGTCATAAAAAATGAATGAAATGTTGCCATTTGCAATGCTGTGGATGGAGCTGTAGAGTGTTATGCTAAGCAAAATAAGTCAGTCAGAGAAAGACACAGACCATATGATTTTACTCATGTGGAATTTAAGAAACAAAAACAAATGAATATAGCAGGGGCAAAAAAGAAAGAAGCAAACTAAGAAACAGACTCTTAACTACAGAGAACAAACTAATGGTTACTGGAGGGAGGTGGGCAGAGGGATGGATTAAATAGGTGATACGTATTAAGGAGGGTACTTGTAATGAGCACTGGGTTTGTATGTATGTGATTAATCATTAAATTCTATGCTTGACACTAATATTACACTGTTTGTTAACTAACTGGAATTTAAATAAAAATTTGGAGAAAAATAATTTTTAAATACAATGTTACATTAGTTTCAGGTATACAACACAGTGATCCAAATTCTGTATACCTTATGCTATGCTCCCCACAAGTGTACTTACTATCTGTCACCATACAATGCTATTATAATATCACTGACTGGATTCCCTATGCTGTGTGTTTTATTCCCTCCCATGACTTACTCATTCCATAACTGGAAGCCTGTATCTCCCACTCCCCTTCACCCATTTTGCCCATCCTTCCACTTCCTTCCCTCTGGCAAATGTCAGTTTGTTCTCCATTCTACTTGAGTTCTCTGATTCTACTTTGAGTTTGTTTCATTTGTTTTTTTTTTAGATTCCAGATATGAGTGAAAACATATGGACCTAAAGGGAATTATGCTAAGTGAAATAACTCAGACTGAGAAAGACTAAGAAAGTTGTTTTTTAATGAAAACTAAGTTGAAAGTTTTTAGAAAAATAGGCTAAAAGTGTGTCACTTAAAAACTTCCTTTTGTATTCCATGTGGAAAAGAATTGTGAAAGCCTATTAAAAACATTAAAATCTCTACAAAGATTCTTTACTCACATTGGTTTGAAATGTTATGCTTTGCTTAAAAAAAATGAGCAATAGATATTGTAGATAGTGCATCACGAGTGTGGCTTATATAAGGAGGACAGTGCTAAACTCCAACAGATCATATTCAAATAAAGGCTTTATAACTATATCAGAAAATTAATGAATATTTATATATATGTTATACAGTTAAAATAAAAGTCTCACGTGTGTATTTTTCATGATTCCTCATAACCAACTTTTTAAAAAAGTAATCACTTACAAATCAAATAAACAGCAGTCTGTTTTGCACAATTTTATATTTCTATAGATTTATAAAAGAAGAATTAAATAACACTATATAGATACATATTTTAACTATTAATATCCATTGTCAAACTGCCCTCCAAAATAATTCTCATCAATTTGCATTACTACCAGAACATAAAGTACATGTCATCAAACTCATCTATCCTAATATCATTCTAAAATCTTTGCCCCTGTAAGGAAAGAGTACCTCATTATTTTATAATTTCCAAATTTCTGATTATAAAAAAGAGGATTTTTATATATTGATATAAAATACATGTACTATGTATTTTGTGGTTTCATCTTTGGTGAATTCTTTATTCATATCCTTTACACATATTTTAATTGCACTAGCATTTTCTTTTAAGTGGTTTAAAGAAGTCATTTATACATTTATGGCATTAAGGCTTTATAATATTTTTTTTCCCTCAAATTGCCACTTTTTTCAAATCATCATTTTTTATTGTCACATGTCATCTTCATTTATAGTGCTTTCGATAAAATTTTTGAAAACATGTTATGAAGTCAAATCTCCCAGTTTTCCATTATAGAGTCTTGCCTTGATGTCATTTTAAGAAAGACTTTCCAAAATCCAGTATTATAAAAATACCATCCTTAACTTTAAAAAAAATCTCTCCATGCTGCTGATTGGAAAAGCTACCTTTATCAAATACTAAGTTCTCATGTGTACATGGGTATATTTCTGTACTTTCTCTGTTGTTCCACTGATCTATTTCACTGCCTTTATATCAGACTATTCTCCCCCATAGATAACAGGCAAAACTTTAAATATTAAAAATTGAATCAAGCACTATATTGAATGAATAATACACAGAAGCAAGTATGCAATCCAGAAATATAAAAATAGTTCAGCAAGAGGAAATCTTTACTATAAATTCTTTTTTTGTTTTTTAAATTCTTTTTTTTAATGTTTATTTATTTATTTTGAGAGAGAGAGAGAGACAGAGAGCATGAGTGGGGAAGACAGAGAATCTTAAGCAGGATCCAGGCTCAGCATGGAGCCCAACGCAGGGCTTGATCTCATGCTCATGAGATCATGACCTCAGCCAAAATCAAGAGTTGGACGCTTAACCAACTGAGCCACCCAAGTGCCCCTATTATAAATTCTTATAGAATTTTTCTTCTATAACTCTTATAGAAGAAAAAATAGTAAAAGAGAAAAAAATAATTGCCTTGAAAGATGCTGAAAATATATAAAATTCAAAAGCCTCTCATGCTTAAAATATATACATCCGTACATACAATACATAGTGCTAGGGATAGAAAAAAATAGGCACATTTAGTTTGAAACCCCTAAAAATGTCCCACCATATCAGAAAGAAAAAAATTATAGCAATTGTTCAACATAAATATGGAAACTGTGGTTGATAAAGTAGAATTAAAATAAGAAAAGGGAAAAGGGAACATATACACTGGAAAGGTATTATTACATCCAGCAAATAGTTTGCCTTTTCCTCTTAAGTCCATAGAAACATCTCCCAGACTCCCTTGCAACCGAGTGACTGAATTCTGGCTAATCAGAAGTGATAGATGCCACAAATGGTACTTCCAGAACAGTCCATTAAAAACGTCCTGAGAGATCCTTCATCCATTTGTGTGTGTGTGCGTGTGTTTCTATCTCCCCCTTTCTTTCTCAGTGGCTGGCTTCAGAGGATTCAGCAGAGGACTTCCAGGCAATGGTGAGTCCTAAGAGATGACATAGCCAACAGATGAAATAGAGCTGTATAGCTGAATGACAGCATGCAGCAGAGGCCCAGGATAACCTCACACTGGACTGTGACATGTGCAAGAAACAATCCCTATTGTTTTTATTCACTGAGGCTTTGTTAAAATAATTAGATTTATGTTGACTAATACACTCAGAGAATTGTTGAAAACCTACTACAAAAAAGAGTATATTGAACTGGCTAGATAGATGATACAATAATGCAAATTAATACTTTTTCTATATACCAACAATAACCAAACATCTAAAGGTACATAATGCTACATAGTAAGGAAAATAGTATAGCATTGGCTTAGGAATAAGTAAATAGATCAAAGTAACAAAAAAACAGAGGACAGAAACAAGATTCATGCAAACATAAGGACTTAGCATATTTCAGGGGTGACATTATAATTAATAGAGAAGAAATGGACAAATAAACAGTACTGGGAAAACTCCATGTGGAAAAAAAGGCCTAATACATCATATTTTAAAATTAAAGCTCAGATGGATTATAGGAGAAGACTGTAAAAGTATGGAAAGAGCCCAAATGTCCAATGATGGATGAATGGATAAAGAAGATGTGGTATATATATACAATGGAGTATTACTCGGCAATCAAAAAGAATGAAATCTTTCAACTATGTGGGACTAGAGGGTATTATGCTAAGTGAAATTGGTCAGAGAAAGACAAAAATCATATGACTTCACTCATAGGAGGACTTTAAGAGACAAAACAGATGAAAATAAGGGAAAGGAAACAGAAATAATATAAAAACAGGGAGGGGGACAAAACAGAAGAGACTCATAAATATGGAGAACAAACTGAGGGTTGCTGGAGGGGTTGTGGGAGGGGGGATGGGCTAAATGGGTAAGGGGCACTAAGGAATCTACTCCTGAAATCATTGTTGCACTATATGCTAACTGATTTGGATGTAAATTTTAAAAAAGAAAAAAGAAAATTAAAAAAAATAATAAAAAAATAAAACAAAAACAAAACACACAAAAAAAACCCTCTGGGTGAGTCGGTAGGTTAAGGGTCCAATCCTCTGTCTCCCTTTCTCTCTGCCTCTCCCTATTTCGTGCTGTCTCTCTCTCTCTCAAAAATAAATAAACATAAAAAAAAAAAAACAAAAAAAAACAAAAAAAAAAACTGGGTGAGAGAAGGCACCACAATGGTAAAAGGCAAGGGAGAGTCTGGAAAAGACGACAAAAACACGTATCATAGAAAAATGATTAATACTCAGAATATGTTAAAAAAAGTTCTAGTGGTACCTGGGTGGCTCAGTCAGTTGACTGAGGTCATTTTGACTCAGGTCATGATCCCAGGATTGCAGGATCGAGCCCCAGGTCAGGCTCCACATTCAGCATGGAGCCTGCTTAAGATTCTCTCTCTCTCCCTTTCCCCACCCCACTCCACTCACATGCACTTTCTCTCTCTCTAAAATAAAAAAAAAAAAATTTTTTTTTAACAAAAAGAAATTCTAAAAGTCAGTAAGAAAAAGCCAAATAACCTTACCTGAAAGAATGGGTTAAAAATATGAGAAGGTAATTCACAGAACAGAAATTCTGAATGGACAGTGCATTTCCAGGAAAATGCTCAGTCTTACTAAGCAAATTAAAACAACTTCAAGAGCATTTCTCTTTCATCATACTGGTAAAAATTTATCAAGGGCAATATCACAAACTTAAGTTGGAGAATATCAAGGGAATAAGGAAACTAGAACTCTCAGATATTGTTAGTAGAGGTATAAGTAATACCATCATGTTCAAGAGCAGTTTGAGTATCAAGTAAAACAAAGTGTGCACTCCTATGCTCCAGCAATTTTACTACTATGTACAAATCCTTGACAAACTCTTACGTGCATGTGCATAGAAACATACCCTGCTACTATGTGAGTTAGCAAAAAATAGAAACAATCTAAATGGCCATCTATAGGGAAAGAGTTGCATAAAATGTGGCAAATTCAAAACATGCAATAGTATACAACAGTTTAAAAAATGGAAATATATTACATATAGATTTACCAAGGATAAATTTCAGGAAAATGTTGAGTAATACAAGCAAGTTGTAGAAGAAAATGTAAAGAATACTACCTATGAAAATAAAAACACTCTTGGAGTGCCTGGGTGGCTCAGTCAGTTAAGCAACTGACTCTTGGTTTCGGCTCATGTCATGATCTCACAGTTGTGGGATTGAGCCCCACGTCAGTGCAGAGCCTGCTTGGGATTCTCTCTCGCCCTCTCTTTCTGCCTCTCCCTGGCTTGTGTGTGCATGCACACATTTTTTCTCTCTCAAAACAAATAAACATTAAAGAAAAGAAAATAACTTTTTTCAACAAATGCATAGATATTTACAAAATATGTTTACAAAATGAATTAGAAGGACATATGATGAACTCATGACTGTTGTTGCTTCTCAGAGCAAGAAGCAGATGAGGAAAAATGAACTGAGAATGAGAAACAAAGAGAACTTGTACTTAAGACAGTTTATCTCTTCATCAAAAAATGAAAATATGTCAAAACATTAACAATGATCAATTCCGGGTGGTAGCCATTTATTGTATTAGTCACTGTACTTTCCTGTATTCTTCACTTTGTCTATAAAAAGAAATAAAAATATGTCCTGAAATAAAAACTCGATTCTACATCCTGAAAGACAACACACATTTCAGGAAAAAGTGATCCAAAATGGTCAGACTGAGACGTATCTAATTAAATAACTTTAAAATTAAAGAACCATCAGGGTGCCTGGGTGGCTCAGTCGGTTGGGCGTCCGACTTTGGCTCAGGTCATGATCTCATGGTTTGTGAGTTCAAAACCTGCGTCGGGCTCTGTGCTGACAGCTCAGAGCCTGGAGCCTGCTTTGGATTCTGTGTGTCTCTCTCTCTCTGCCCCTCCCCCGCTCATGCTCTGTCTCTATCTTTCAATAATGAATAAATGACAAAAAAAAATTTTTTTTTTAATTAAAGAACCATCTAGGAGACCAGAACAAAATATAAAGCTAATTATATACTTAAATGGAAAATATCAAGTTGGCATCAGACTTCTTCATAAACAATATTCAACATTAATACTATGCTATAATAAATTTAAGGAAAGAATGGCCAATTATGAACAAGATAGAACTTGGGGGAGGGGACATTATTTTCATGAGCTCTTTTTGAGGAAACTGCTAGAGGACAATCTAGAGAAATTTCCAGAGAAATTTTAGCAAAAGGATCTAGTGAAAAACACTGAATATATTTAGCCATAAAAGACAAAATGAAAGGCTGGAATAAATGTGACAGAACAGCATGTAAATATAATATGCTGTGACAATATAAAAAACATACAACTAACAAAATTTGGGAAGAGAACAACAAATTGACTCATCTGTAATAGATTAAAAAATCAAGGGCTAGTTTATTTAAAGCCAACTTATTAAGTAATAGAAAGAATAAATATTGTATATATAAACAGAGCACAATAACACTAGAACAAAAGGGGATGCCCGAGTGGCTCAGTCAGTTAAACGTCCAACTCTTGATTTTGGCTCAGGTCATGATCTCAGGGTCAAGAGATGAAGCCCCATTGAGACAGGCTCTGCACTGGGCATGGGGCCTGCTTAGGATTCTCTAACTCTGCCCTTCTCCTGCTGTCTCTCTTCCCCCGCCAAAAAAAAAAAAAAAAAAAAAAAAAAAATTCAAAGACAACACTAGAACAACAACAACAAAAAATCTTCCTCATTATTATAAAAGCTATAGTATTAGATGACCAAAATAAAGGCTAGGAAAACAGACAAGTGAAAGTCTTTTTTAAAAACTGTAAATACCAGAAAACATCACATAAAACAATATACAGAGTTAAGCCCAAACATATCAAAAATGTACCTGGATTTTCACCTATTAAATTGAAATGATACTTAGATTGGTTCACAAAGCAAGACTCAATTCTATACTGTATGTAAATGCCACATGTAAAATAAAGTGGTTTTTTTTTTTTTAATGTTTATTTATTTTCCAGAGAGAAAGAGAAACAGAGTGTGAGCAGGGGAGGGGCAGAGAGAGAAAGACACAGAATTCAAAGCAGGTTCCAGGCTCTGTCAGCACAGAGCCCGACACAGGGCTCGAACTCATGAACTACAAGATCATGACCTGAACTGAAGTCAGATGCTTAACTGACTGAACCACCCAGGCGCCCCTAAAATAAAGTGATTTTTAAAAATTAAAAATAAAAGTCTGAGTAAAGGTCCTAAAAAAAGCATAAAAAGGCAAGAAACCGATTCTTCCCTAGGGCATTCACAAAAAAGGCAGGCTGCTGACTTTTTTTTTTTTTTTTTTTTTGGCTGACATCTTGATTTTAGTCCTATAAGACCCATTTTCTACTTCTAAACTCTAGAGCTATAAGATAATAAATTCCTGTTGTTTTCAGCCACTAAATTTGTGGTACTCTGTTACAGCAGCAATACAAAATTAATATAGAAGTAGTCTGGCACAACCTTTCTGGAGGGGAATGTGGCAACTCCTAACAAAACTACATATGCACTTACTCAGGAATCCCATTTCCAATAATCTCTCCTGAAAACATAGCCTTGACATTATGAAAATATGTATGAACATGGTTATTTACTGAAGCACTGGTTATAACTGCAAAATAGTTGCAAACAGCTAAAAGTCCACACATCAGAAAGTAGTTAAATAAATTACCATAACACCCACATAATGAAGTATTTTGCAGCTGTTAAAAAAATGAGGAAGATCTCCATGAATAATATGGAGTGATTGCCTGTGTATATAGTTAAGTGAGAAAAGTAAAATGCAAAGTGTATCTACAGTATGCTACCCTTCATGTAATGTACAAAGACTTACAAGAAACTATACATATGTTGGCTCATTTGTACAAATGAAACATAAAAAGGACAAACCTGAAAATACAGAGATTGGTATCTACAAGAAGCAGATAAGAAAGAGATAGGAAGAAGTTAAGGAGATAAAAATAGGATAGTGGGAATGAGGAGAGAGTAACACATTTCTGAGGACGTATTTTTGTATAGCTCTGATTCTTAAAAGCATAATAATGTTTCAGATACCAAAAAAATAAGTAATTAAAATCAACCAGGATGTGGTAAGAACCCAAACAGAATACAAACAGTAACAAATGAACCTAAAAGAACTAACCTAACTTTTTTTTAAATGTTTATTTATTTCTGAGACAGAGAGAGACAGAGCATGAGTGGGGGAGGGGCAGAGAGAGAGGGAGACACAGAATCCAAAGCAGGCTCCAGGCTCTGAGCTGTCAGCACAGAGCCCAACGCAGGGCTCGAACTCACAAACCATGAGACCATGACCTCAGCCGAAGTTGGTCGCTCAACAGACTGAGTCACCCAGGCGCCCCTAACCTAAGTAACTTTGAAAAATAGTATTTTGGCTGAATACTATAAGACTAAAGACAAAAGGAACCATATATGAATAATGTAATCTAGTTAGTAAATTTGTTTCTCACAGAGGAGTATCTTGGAAATTCTGAAATTTTGTGTATGCTAAAATTGAGTAAATAAGTAAATACATTGTTTCTTATTGTTAGAACAACAAATTACAGATAAGGAAGAAGGCTACAATAAGCCCTATGGAGTAAAACTAGAATCAAGATACCAAAATAAACTGGTAATTTTAATATATATAAAAAAAACTGAGACAGATATAAATATAGAAGTGTCTGTGTACCTGTGTGTGTTGGTATATATACATATATTTTCCAGCTCAATCTGCTGTGAGGGTCTAGGAGCAAAGACATCCCAGGAGCAATGAGCACTCATAGCACCTACACCTTGGTTTCTAAACATCATTTCCCAATAAAAGGAACCAGAGCTTCTAGGAGCAGGACCTGATTCAAGGCTGGGGCAAGGAAAACAAGATGAACCGGGAACACCCAGAGCTGGGGAGGAAGGAAGTGCTCGAAAATGGATAGGAGCATGTTAAAAGGTCAAAGAAACCAACTGGAATGAAATCCCAATGGTCAAAGCTAGGGCAATTTGAGCAACAAAATAATGATTTATTGGCTTTATCTCCCTCAGAAAAAATAAAAATCCATGATTCCATAAAGAAATAATTGAATAAATAAACAAATGGGAGAAAAGAAACAGTTTTTCTAAGACAATCCTAATTAATATATGTAAAGGAGGGAAATGGAAAAATCAACATTAGGTCAATATCACAGTAATAACTATTGCAGACAAGATCCAATGGGGCAATGGATGCTAAAATTAGTGGGCAAAAGTTTCAAAGACACTGAATAGCCTCAAAGTATCTCCCCTAAGATACTTATTAATTACAAATAGAAAAATAGTAACTTTACATTGGAGAAACCAGACAGACACTACCTTACCAAGTGATCAAAGACATATCAATATTATGAATCCAGTATGTTGCACTGAGTGGAACTTAACATTATTTCTGTTGCACTTTTCCCAAAAATGCGTTACCTCAATCTAATCACGAGAAAACATCAGATAAACCCCAACTGAGCACAAGCAGATGTAATGAGCGATTTGTCCAGACTGAAGTATATCTGAAGAGTCTGGGAGAGATTCCTCCAAGATGATAAAATCAATAGATTAGCTAATGTGTCTGACTGTCTTAAGAGATTTAGATAGTTGATGGAGAGTTGGGAATTGAGTGAGGAATAGGTATACAGAAAATCAAGGGGAAAAAAAAAACAAACAAATAGACAACCCCACCCCCACCCCAGAAATTATTAACTCCAGGAAAAATAAAAAGTTGTATGGAGGGGCACCTGGGTGGCTCAGCTGGTTAAGCGTCTGACTTCGGCTCAGGTCATGATCTCACAGTTCTGAGATCGAGCCCTACATCAGGCTCTGTGCTGACAGCTCATAGCCTGGAGCCTGTTTCAGATTCTCTGTCTCCCTCTCTCTCTGCCCCTTCCCCACTCATGCTCTGTCTCTCTCTCTCTCTCAAAAATAAATAAACATTAAAAAAAAAGTTGTGTAGGAAAAGTAATCTTGGTATATACACAGAATGGCTATGACTAGCACTTAATAGCCACAATAATATAAACCCTGAACAGTGATTCAATCAAAATTATGATACTGAGGAGATGGGAAGTGTGTGTGTGTGTGTGTGTGTGTGTGTGTGTGTGTGTGTGTTTGTGCACGTGTGTATGTGTGTATGTGTGTGAGCACATACATGTATTTGATTTAGGATAAGAAAGTATTAAATTCTTATTTTCAAAAACAAAATTCTTATTTTCTTAGAAGATACTGGTTGAGGACTAAACCTGAAAAAGTAATTAAGAAATAGCAACATATACGTATTTGTTAAAGAAATGAAGAAAACATCAAAAAAGTTGCAAAAGTAAAGAAAGTTGGTCCATTTAAGGAGAGGGAAGCTAGGGAGGTGGACAAAAGACTGCCTTTTTAAAGGGAATACGCCTTGTAAACCTACTTGACTCGTTAAGAAATGTGCATGTATAACTTTTATAATAACTTGGATAAAAATAAAAACTCTAAAATGAAATCTGGAAATGTACACATTTCCGATCCTAAAAGGAAAAGAGCTGGCGAGGACTGAGATTTGGGTTATTTCTAGACGAATCATAGAGCATATACTTTGATAGAAATAGAGAGAAACCCACCCCCACCAAGCCCAGGGTAGCCTCCTCAAGTGCAGGGAAGCATTCTCATGACCAGTTGGGCTGGCACCTTACAACAACACTCCTTGTCCAGTTCCCTGTCACTCACCAGCATATTGACCATCTGACATCTCTTTCTCCACCATCCAAGGTTCCTTCCCTTGCTCCAATAAGGAGATCATGTTGGGCTTAGAAATGGAGAGTCCTGTTTACAGGAGAAGAAAAATGAGAGCAAGAAAGAGACACACAGAGACAATCAACTTGCTTTAGCCTTTCTAGGACTCAAACGCAATCTTTTGGTCATTAAGCAAGAAAGGCAATTAGAGGAAGGGCCAGAGAAGGGAATGATGTTGGTATGAAGGATGAAGATGAAACTCTTTCCGTAGCAGTGGTTCTCAAAGTGCTAGAGCAGAAGCACCACCACCTAGGAACTTATTAGAAATGCAAATTCTCAGGGCGCCTGAGTGGCTCAGTCAGTTAAGAGTCCTACTCTCGATTTCAGCTCGGGTCATGATCTTATGGTTTGTGAGTTCAAGCCCCAAGCTGGGCTTCACCCTGACAGATAGGAGCCTGCTTAGAAGTCTCTCTCTCTGCCCCTTTCCTGCTTGCTCAGCACACATGTGTTCTCTCTCTCTCTCTCTCAAAATAAATAAATAAACATTAAAAAAAAAAGCAAATTCTCAGGCCTCAACCCAGACCTCCTGAATCAGAAACCACAGTGGTTCTCAAACTTTAATGGGCATCAGAATCATTAGGAGGGCTCATTAAAACCCAAATTACTAGGCATATTCCCAGAGTTTCTGATTTTGTAGGTCTATAGTGGGATGCTATAATTTTCAATTTAACAAATTCCTACGCCATACTGATGCTGCTATTCCAAACCACCCTTCTCCAACAATGGGAACTATTCATTTCTAACTCTTTGAAACTACTTCAAATTATTTCCTGGGAACAGGAAGAAGAAATTCAGCTAAGCACTTAAGATGACCTAAATGTCCTAATGGAGGAAGCAAAAACACCCGAGGGAAGATTCTGAATTATGGGGGAGACATCCTTACCAAGCCATACCAAGTTCCTGTAGTTCTCCAACATGACATCTCTGTATAAATCCTTCTGAGATGGGTCCAGCCATTCCCATTCCTCTTGGGAAAAATCTAGAGCCACATCTCGGAAGGTCACCAAACCCTGAAATTATAAAAAAAGAAAAAAGAAAAAAAAATCTCATTTGCCAAGTGCTCCCATATGGTCCTGGCAGAAAAGATGAATTCTGCCAGAGTTCTCTAAGTGGTCCAAGGAAACTGATTATTGGGGAGCAAGTACATGTCCAGGTTTGTCGAATATTTTGAGAGAAAAACATTTCACATTTTTGTAAATAAAAAAAGACCTATACACAGGAAAAAAATAGCTTATGGCATGAAACATGAGTTTATAGCATGCAAGTATGTGAACAAGGGTGTTTTATGTTACATACACTATGTATCAGGAAATTCTTATAGGGATGATTCCTTTATATTCCCCAAACTGGGATATCACATGGGTCAGAGAAGTGAAGAAAGGCCTTAAATTGGGCTTTGACTAAAGGGTATGGTCTGAAACTTAGATTCTATATGTAAGGAAAAACTTCCACAAATGTGTCCTGAAGACATAATAAAGTATATGTGAAGATATTTAGATAGAATTTTCATTGGAAGGTTACATCTGGAAAAAAACTTACATATCAAAAAATAAGAGTTTAGCCTACACCACTGAACTATAACCTGTATGAGGGAAGGATATCTGTTTTACAATCTCTTGATTATCCAGTGTCTATTATAAAACCGGTCACATGGTAAACAGTAAATATTTGCCACTCAGTGAATAAATGGTAGTTTCCTATAGTATATCCATAGGAAGGAAGAGTACTCAATGCTTAAAATGACATTTTAAGTTCCGTTTTGCAGAGTATGATCTCATTTTTTATTAAAAATAATAAAATCGCTATCAGTGCCGAGAATGAATCTAGTGCCAAGATCTCAGACGCCAGCCAAATCAACCTGCAAGTGGGTTCTTCTAAACACAGCAGCTTCGGGCCTGCTATGTTAACTCTTTCTTGCACATTGCTCTATTTAGTTTTCTATTTTTTGAGCTGGTTTTTATATTTTAAATTTATGGAGAAAATAATCTCTTTTGCTAGTGCTTTCAAATTAAATGTTCTATTGTTGTCCATCAAATTGCAAAAATAAGTAAATATTAAATATGGTTATTCTACATAGTAGAAATGTGGGTGAATGTGGCCAGAGAAAAAACATCAGACAAATACAGACTGTTGTATAACTTCCGTGTGCCCCTCTACACTTCTCTATGTCCTGTGAGGTTGACCTGTATTAATTGCATTAATAGACTCCCTTTCCCGACCCCATCTTCAGTTGGGTTCAGCCACAGACAAGAGATGAGAGAGAGGCAAGCAAAGCACAATTTTTACTCTGCTGGCACCCTCCTTGCAGCTCTGCCCTGTGTGGCCCCTGTCCTTCACTCCTAGGTCACAATGTCTGTCAGTGGCCCTCTGCACTCAGATCTCTCTGTCTCTGGGTTCAGGCCCAAGTTTTATTGTTATGAGTCCCAGGGTATAGCACTATCCTCTGTGGTTTCTTTATACACTGATCATAGCTTATAAAGAGTCCCCTTTTGAGTTTCTTGCTGGAACCCTGACTGATAAAATGTTAACCCAATTTACTTCTAGGATATGACCAGAGATTCCACAAAAGCACCACTACACTTCCCTAATAAATTCACTTTCCAACTCTCATAGTTTCTGTCTCTCTTTCTCAAACTACCACCAACTCTGTTCTCTCTTTGAACTTCCTCATCTTCTTGTTCATTACAAGTCCTTGCTGCCCTGTATCCATACTCATATATTCTGTCTTCCCTCTGTTTCAATGCATAAAACTCTAGGCTGCTATCTATGACCAATCCCTTCACTTGTCCATACAAAGACACTGTCACCTCTCTCCCTTGTAATTATCAGGAAGATATAAGATATCTCCCTTATCGGTATTTTCTCACTTTACTAGATTATTTCTATCAGTATACAAACGATGCAATACCTTTCATCTTATAAATAGATAAAGTCCCTTCCACAATCTCACTGTAGTTATTGTCCCATTTCCTTACTGCTCTTAACAAAACTCTTACAGGGGTGCCTGACTGGCTCAGTCAGAGAAACATTGAACTCTTGATCTTGGGATCGTGAGTTCGAGCTCCATGTTGGGTGTGCAGATTACTTAAATGAAACTTTTAAAAAAATAAGAAAACTCTTCCAAAGAGTTGTTTACATCAACAATATCCAATAGAAATACAATGTAAGCCACGTAATAAATTTTTTTAGGGGGCGTCTGGGTGGCTCAGTTAAATGTCCCACTTCTGCTCAGGTCATGATCTCACAGTTCATGGGTTCAAGCCCTGCGTCAGGCTCTGTGCTGACAGCTTGGAGCCTGGAAGCTGCTTCAGATTCTGTGTCTCCCTCTCTCTCTGTTTCTCCCTCACTTGCACTCTGTCTCTCTCTCTCAAAAATGAATAAATGTTGAAAATTTTTTAGTAGCTACATCAACAAAGCAAATAGATTCAATAATGGAAAAAATAAGAATAACTGCTATTTATATTCTGCTATTTATTACCCAATTACTACATTTCAGACACCCTAATAAGCATTTTACAGTTATTATCTTATTTAATCTCACTGTAAAACTTATTTTAAAAAAGTAAGAAAAAAGTATAAAACACATTTTATAGATGTTTAAGACCAAATGTCATGCTGAATCACTAGGTTATATTGCAAAAAAGGAAAAAAAGGTAAACAGAAATAGGTAAATTTAATAATATACTTAATTTAACCCATTATATCTAAAATATTATTTCAACATATACCCAATCTAAAAATTATTAATGAGATGTTTTACATTCTTTTTTTGTACTAAATCTTCAAAATCTGGTATATATTTGGTGACTTGGGTGGTTCATTCGGTTGAATGTCTGACTCTTGATTTCAGCTCAAGTCATTATCCCTGGGTCCTGGGATCAAGCCCCACATCAGGCTCCTTGGAGCATACTTAAAATTCTCTCTCTCTCTCCCTTGGTCCCTCTCCCTGACTTGTACTCTCTCTCTCTCTCTCTTTCTCTTTCTAAAATAAAAAAATAACAATACTAATAAAAATTAAAAATCTGGTATATATGTTATAGCACATCTTAATTCAGAGCAGTCTTATGTGGCTACTGGGTACATTACTGGGCAGTGTAGGTCTAGACTCATCTCTATTCTCACCTTTTAGGCCAGTGTTCCCTCATGAACCCACTGTAATGATGCTTTCATCGCAACCCCTCTATGAAGTAGCTCTTGTCAAGAGTATCAGTAGTTTCCATGTTACCAAATCCAATGGTCAGTTCTCAGTCTGCATCTTCCTCAGAAGAATTTAATTCTGTTGGTTACATCCTCTATAAAATACTCTGTACTTTTGACTTCCCCACTCTTCTGGTTTTCCTTCTACATCAGTCCTTCTCAGTCTCTCTTGCTGCTTCCTCTTCGTCTTGTCAGCCTCTAGATACTGAATACCTAAATTGAGTCCTTGGGCATCTTTCCTATAGACACTCACAATCAGATAATCCTATCCTGTCCTACGGCTTTAAATACACTAATCATTCTCAAATTCACACCCCCAATCATGATTCCAGTGTATAATCAATATTGCACTTGGATACCCAATCTCACAAACTTAATATATCTAGAACTCAATTTTTGTTCCCATCTCATTCTGCCCTGTCTTTCCATCTCAGTAAATGGCACAACCATTTGTACAGTTGCCCAGGTCAAAAATCTTTGTAGTTATCCTTGACTTTTTTCTTTCTCTCACATTCCACAACCAACCCCTGACCAAATCCCACATTTTCTATCTCCAACATATACCCCAATCCCAGCAGCTCCAATGATACCACCACGGTCCAGGCAGCTATCACCTTCCACCTAGATTACTGTGGTAGTCTCCTAACTGATCGCCCACTCCACCCTTAATTCCTTTCTATTTTCCTTTTAAAATATAAATCAAATTGGGGTGCCTGGGTGGCTCAGTTTGTTAAGCACCTGACTTTGGCTCAGGTCATGATCTCATGATTCGTGGGTTGGAGCCCCGCATGGGGCTCTATGCTACCAGCTCAGAGCCTGGAGCCTGCTTCAGATTCTGTGTCTCCCTCTCTCTCTGTCCCTCCCCTGCTTGTGCTCTGTGTGTCTCTCTCTCTCAAAAATAAACATAAAAAAAATTTTTTTTAATATAAATCAAATTACATTACAAACACTCCAATGACTCTCCTTCACTCTTAGAACAAACCTCAAAGTTCTGGTCATGAGTTTCAAGGGCCTATATAACTTGTTCCCCAGCTACTCCTCTGATCTCATAGTGTTCATTTCCCTCTGAGGATACTGGCTCAATGATATTCCTAGAGCTCATCAAACATGTTCCCACCATAATAACTTCATATTTGCTATTCCTTCTACTTTTAAAGGTCTTCTCCAAATCTCCACGAAACCTAATCCCTACTTTCACTGAAGTTTTTCTTTGCTTAAATGTCACTTCCTCAGAGAGGCCATCCTTGACTTCCCTATTTAATAGGGCGCTCAATAATCACACCTCTGTCCTTTATTCCACTTGCACTAATCCCCAGCATAACAAATCATGAGCTATCTAAAAAGGATAGTTCTCTTCCATCACATATTTGAGCACAGCACTGAGTAAAAAAGATACTAAGTGATTTATAGAGAGATTATATGAAGTAGTTGAGAGAGACAAGTGTGAGAGTGCTCACTGGGCTATTTGTGACTTTCTGAAGTCACAAAGTCCTAAAAAAAGAAGTAGAATTTCTGGAAACAAAGTGAAAACACCAACTTACTTGAGACATGGCTTTACAAAGTCCAACAGCCATTCTTCCTTTCTTCTTTAATCTTCTCTTTTGGAGAACAATGTCCTGAGAAACGAGAATTAAAGGGAAAAAAAAAATGGCAAACCAACCCCAGATTGCTGATCTGAGATTCACAAAGATAGAACACTTGTCCCTTTACGGTCTCCACAGCCTCCTTGCATAGGCCAGCCCTAAGCCTTCTAAGATCTGAGAAAAGGCCACAGATTAATTTAACCCCTGAAGTCCTCAATGGTATTAAGAACATATAGCTTGAACTCAACAAAATCTAAATGGCCAACAAGGTGGTTTATGATCTGGCCCTTGGATGCCCCTTAGACTTCATTTCCTACCCTCATTCCGCTTGCTCACCCCACTCCAGGCACACAGGTTTTCTTACAGTTCCTCAAACACTGTGCACAGTCCATCTTCAGGGCCGTTACCTTTGATTTTCCTTCTGCCTGGACATGGCTCACTCCCTCTCTTCATTCCTGTTTGTGTTCAGTTGTTACCACATGAGAGGCACTTTCCTGAAAATTCTATCTAAAGATAACTTCCCTTCCAGTCTCTTTTTCCTTATTGTGATTTTTCTTCGTAGCTTTTGACACCATTGGACATGTTACTTTTTTTCTCTGTTTATTGTTGTCTCCCCAAACAACAGTGTGGGATCTAATAGAACTAGGATTTGTTTGGTTCACTGATTGTATCTCTAGTGTTAGAATAATGCCAGAACCTTTGCAGGCACTCAAAAATTATTTGTTAAATGGAGGCGCCTGAGTGGCTCAGTAGGGTTAAGCATCCAACTCTTGATTTTGGTTCAGGTCATGATTTCACAGTTCGTGGGATCAAGCCCTGCATTGGGCTCCCAGCTGACAGCATGGAGCTTGCTTGTGATTCTCTCTCTCCATCTCTTTCCACCCCTCCCTCCCTCACTCATTTTCTCTCTCTCTCTCAAAATAAAAGCTTAAAAAATATTTATTAAATGAATAAATCAATCTTACTGGGCCTCCTGTAATATAAATAGCGATGTTACACATGTTGTACATGCCATTATCTTTTTTTTTTAACATTTATTTGTTTTGAGAGAGAGAGCACGCACGCACACAAGCAGAGAAGGGGCAGAGGGAGAAGGAAAGAGAGAATCCCAAGCAGGCTCTGCGCTGTCAGCGACCCCTGAGATCATGACCTGGGCTGAAACCAAGAGTCAGATGCTCAACTGATTGAGCCACCCAGGCACCCCTACATATGTCATTATTTTCTTTATTCTTCACAAAACGCAAAGGTAAATATTATTATCCTTATCTTGCCAACAAGTAAAACTGAGGTTCAAAAAGCTAAAGCAACTAACTCAAAGTCGTAAGAATCAACTGCCACGAGACTCAAAACTGGTCCTCTTTCAAGAGCCTACAATGTCTGAATGGGAATTATTTAACATAACCTGGGGAATCAAAGCCATATATCTACTAGAGAGGCATTTTCAGAGATGCAGATATTACCTTTATTACTTCACAGAAATAGAGCTTGAGGCAGGCATTGCTAAATTTTAATACAAACCAATAACAAATTGCACAGCCTGAAATATTCGTTGTTCTCTCAGAGCCAACATTTCTTCAATCTGAAAATGAGGACAGTCATGTTTGACCTAGAATTCAGGATATACGACTTCCTAAACCTGGGCTACTCTGCACTGGCCAATCAGTCTCTGAGAAAGTTATTTCCTTAGTGCAACACAGCTTGAAATTGTCCATAAAAGCCTTTGCAACCTGAGAGGAGAATCAATGAAGCCTTCTCTGCATCTGGGAGCCCTACATAGCATCTGCATAAAAGAAATGTCTTTTACTTTTTTATTGTTTTATAGAGAGAGAGAGAGAAAGAAAGCGCAAGCAGGGGAGAGGGGCAGAGGGAGAAAGAGAAAGAGAGAAAGAGAAAGAGAGAGAGAGAGAGAGAGAGAGAGAGAGAGAGAGAGAGAGAGAGAGGGAATCTTAAGCAGGCTCCACACTCAGCACAGAGCCCAACATGGGGCTGGATCCGGGGACCCTGGGATCATTACCTGTGCTGAAATCAAGAGTCAGAAGCTCAAGTGATTGAGCCACTCAGGCGCCCCCAAAAAATGTCTTTTATATTTCTGTCTGCAAAGAGTGGTGCATCACTTGGGTAATATTTCCAAAGTTTGAGATAAGCCATCAGTCTCCGAAAGAAGGTGATGTTAAAGACTTGGGCTTCACATAGCCCCCAGGCGCATGGTGACTCTCCACTCCTTCATTCATTGGCTGCATGACCTTGGGCAAGTTACTCCATCTCTCAGAACCTTTCTTTCCTCACTGTCTCACTGCCAACTGCTGGTGTAAAGAAGTGCTACCTTCGTCCCTGCTTACATTCTCTACACACATCTGGAAAGGAAATGAGACCGTTTTTCTTTATTAACTATGAAAGTCAGAAGCAAAATTTAGCTAACTTGGTATATCAGAAAAAGAGCCATGGATTGGCCTCTCTCAGCACCAAACGTGGAAGAGTTTTGACAAAGACAAAGCTAAAATCTGAAACTGCATGGCCTAAGGTGAGGAAGACCTGGCTTTCAGACTGAGCTCTCCATCCCAAACTGAGCAGTCAGTTTGAGGATGGTCTCACTACAATGTCTTTAGACTGGGTTCTGTGACTCACAAGGGGACTGAAGGACGAGACCCACATTAAATTCCCATATCCTGACAGTTCCTCGTCCAAGACCAGGGACAATCCTCTCCAACACCCTCAGAATCCAAGGCCCCCAGTTTTCACTCTCACAGTATGGGAAAGACCAAGAGAGTTTAGTAATTAAAAGCAAGGCCTCTGCCTAGGCTCAAGACCCTGTTCTGTCACTTATAAACTGTCTGAACTTGGGCAAGTAATTTTAATCTTTCTGCGCCCACAATCACACACTAGGTCCCACACAATCAAGCCTTCAGTCTCACGTACACATACAAATTCTCACCCAGTCACACACATACACTATACATGGTCACACAAGCTCACCTGTAATGTCAAACACATACACAGTGGCATTAACCCAAAGACAGAGATGATGACACACAATTACTCCGACAGACAGTCCCACGCAATCTCGCAGTGACTTGGGACACAAGGTCACACATCCGGTCACCATTACTCATACAAATTTATACCTGCAGAGAAAGATGCTCATGGGTTCGCAATCACACCTGCTGTCACACACATTCAAACACTGTTATATCCACAGAGACAAGTAGTCAAACATAATCACACATATTCATACAGCGACACAATGTCACACCCGCTGTTTCTCACAAACCCATATACAGTAACACATAGTTACACCTGCAGAAACAGACACACACACACAGACACACACAGTTTTATACCTGAGACATACAATCTTTCATAATCACACACACGGTGCCACACAAGATCACATTCTGTCACATCGCGACCTCTCACACAGTTATACAGGAACCCCTGAGGGCACCCCCCTGGCCCCATCCCGGTCCCTGACGGTCCACCTCAAGCCCGGCCCTGACCTCTGGCTCCCGCGCTCAGCCAGGCCCAACTCACCTCCCGTCGCCGCGGGCTCTGGAAACCCGCCCAGCGACCCGAGACCCACGACGTCCCCTCCCAGAATGCCCCGCGGAGCGAAGCGGAGCAGGGACTGAGCCGTGCGGGACCCCGAGCTCCTCTGGGGACACATCCAGCTGGACTGGACGCAGCTCAGCTTTTCCTTAGGACCCTTCGAACCACCAGCCCCAGAGAGCTTTGCGCCGCGGCCTTCATTTGCTGAACTACATTTCCCAGAGGGCCCCAAGGCCCGCCTCTACACCGCGCCTGCGCAGGTGGCCGCAGCCGTGGGAGTCTTGACCCGAGAACCGTGTGCCACCCTGGCGGATCTTGGGCACGCAAGTGACTGTGGGCGGCTGTGCGTGAGGAAACCGTGAATTTGCGCACGTCCGTGATTGTTACTGAATTCTCAGATGTGGCGATTTCTGTGTGACCGTCGCTGCACACTTTTGTGCTTGTGCACCACGGGGCGAAGCCTTCTGTCAGTGCAGTCAGCTTCTGTATTTAAAATCACGTCCCGTGATTGTGGGTCGATGTGTGACGCGGAGAATGTGAGGGTGCCTGTGGGTTTGTGAGAGGGACTGTGCCTGAAATGGACGAGCATTTCTTTGTGTTCTTACGCCAGAGGTCGAAGGAGTTTACCTGTGACCAGAGGTGGAGCTTTATTCGTTTCTGGGCTGGCTTTTAGTGTTGAGCCTGTGGAAGAGGTTTCTTTGTGTGCCTTTGTGTGTGACTGTCTCCAGATCTAACTGTTCTCCCAGCCCCCCACGCCACCCCTCATCCCCGGCCATGGGCCGGGTCACTGCTACCTTCATGTTTATATCCCTTTTCTACTAGGACCTAATGTGATACCACAGAAGGGTGATTACATTCCGTTTGTTAGGGAGACGCTCATTTGCACCAGAGCCCTTTATAATATGATAGCCAGTAGCTCTGGGGGTGCTCCTGATGCTGTTTCCACCTTTTTACCTTACAACTTCAATTAGGGTCCAGCTTCAAGAAAACTATCCACAGTCAGGAAGACAAGAAAGCGAGGCCCTGAGTGATGATAAAGAAAACCAAAACTGGGGGCTCCTGGGTGGCGCAGTCGGTTAAGCGTCCGACTTCAGCCAGGTCAGGATCTCGCAGTCTGTGAGTTCGAGCCCCGCGTCGGGCTCTGGGCTGATGGCTCAGAGCCTGGAGCCTGTTTCGGATTCTGTGTCTCCCTCTCTCTGCCCCTCCCCCGTTCATGCTCTGTCTCTCTCTGTCCCAAAAATAAATAAAAAACGTTGAAAAAAAAAATTAAAAAAAAAAAAAAAGAAAACCAAAACTGAACAGTAAAGAAGTTCAAAAATAGATTTCATTCAGGAACACTGCAATAGGGGAGAAGAACTTCAGCATAGAACCAGGCTCAGTTCCAAATACAGAAAGAACAAATAGGGTTTATATGCAATGGCAAGTTGGTGGGATTGGGGGAAGTCAGTGGATGGAAAATTAAGAGGAGACATCAAAGGTAAGGGGAAATTCTTGCTGGACTGACCAAGAGAGTTCTTGATATCAGATATCGCATGGGTGGATGAAGACTTTAATTAGATATTAAGAGTAATGAGATATCAAGAGCTCTGGCTAAACTGAGTTGACAGAATTCTTGCTAAAACTGGGTAATGCAAAGACAAACACTGAAGCCAAAAGTTGAATCCTAGTTGAGAAGAGAGTCCAGAGGAGCCTAACTAAAATTTGGTCAAGGAGGAAGTATTTGACAGTCAATATATTTTTTTCTTTTCTTTTCTTTTCTTTTTTTTTTTACATTTACTTATTTTTAAGAGACAGAGAGAGACAGAGCACAAGTGGGGGAGGGGCAGAGAGAGAAGGAGACACAGAATCCGAAGCAGGCTCCAGGCTCTGAGCTGTCAGCACAGAGCCCCACGCGGGGCTTGAACTCACAAACCCTGAGATCACGACCTGAGCCGAAGTCAGACGCTTCAGCAACTGAGCCACCCGGGTGCTCCAACAGTCAAAATTCTGAACAAAGCAGCATTCTTCCCCACCCCCAGACCCTGGAAGATCTGGAAGGTGCACCCAAGTCAAGATCTTGATAAATAGAGGTATGTGGAAACAAGAGGGGGAAGTTCTTGAAATGAGAACCAATCTTTGGAGAATAAATCCTCCGATCCCCATCCCATCAAGAAACCTCTAGTAGCTAAGGCTGGAGAGTTGGACAAAAGGAGTGTGGCTAGTAGGGTTGAGCGATTTGCTGTTTATAATGTGAAATTGGGCACTGTTACTTTCAGAAGAAGTCAAGCACTTTTTTTTTTTTTTTTTTTTTTTTTTTTTTTTTTTTTTTAAGGCTCTAGAACATTTAATAATTGGGTTGCTTCAGTGGGGAAATGTACTAGGTAAGTGTTCTTTGGATAACTGTGATTGGCTACTTGACCAATACATCAAACAGCTCTTCCCTGGATCTGATTATCAGTGCAGGATAGAGATCATCTTGGACATTTCATACTAAATGCTAGAAATTTAAGATACTCCATTCTTGACTGGCATAATATACCTTCAAGAGAAACTTTGAGGGCACCTGGGTGGCTCAGTCGGTTAAACATCAGACTTTGGCCTAGGTCATGATCTCGCGGTTCTTTAGTTCAAGCCCCATGTCAGCCTCTGTGCTGACATCTCAGAGCCTAGAGCCTGCTTTGGATTCTGTGTCTCCCAGTCTCCCTCAGCCCCTCCCCACTCTCACTCTGTGTGTGTGTGTGTGTGTGTGTGTGTGTGTGTGTGTGTGTCTCAAAAATAAGCATTAAAAAAATTTTTTTTTAAAGAGGAAGTTTGTGTACGACTATCTCTTCAAATGTCAGTAATTGATCATAGGAAGACTTTTTGTCCCTTATTTACTTTTCTTATGTCATACCACCAAGTCCAACACTGGTTTGAGTCTAGTCATCTCCAGTAGAGTAGGACAGTGGTCCTCAAAGTATTCCCACAAGTAAGCGGTTGTACTGCTAAAACAAATTGTGGTTAGGACTATGTCCATCAGGATATAGTAAAAAAAAGCAGAACTATACTGGTAATTTCAAACAATATTTAATTACAGGAAATTGATTATACAATGTTGGATGACTGAAAGAGCAAAAAGGGGACAGATTTGTAACTTCAAGAAACAGCTAACACCATAGAGCTTAGGGAACAAAGGAGAGAGGAAGGATTTACCAGAACCTAAGAGTTTGGAAGAGGAGTCTGTTAACATGGCTGTTAACTGGGTTTAGCAGTCTGGTGCTGAGAAAGCAAAAAGAATTTGCAGGTAAGCTATAGCCCTCCTCTACTGCTAGAGATACTGAAAGAACTGGAAAACAGAAGTGAGTTCCTTCTCCCTTTCCTCTTTTCTTCTCCCTACTGAGCCTACCAGTCTCCCTTTAATGCCTCCATTGGCAAACTATAACAGTAGCAAGGGAGACTGGGACATCTTTGTCAAAGTCCCAGCTCCAGCATCTCAGAATAGAGAAAGGCATGCTTGAAGCCAAAACTATGACAGGGAAATTATCAGTCTATGATCCTTTTTAAATTTTCTGGAAAATAAATTAATTCATATAATTTTTCATGTTACTTTTTCTTCGTAGAAAGTTTTCTTAACATTGTCACTACTTCCTTATAAAGGAATCCTATTAAATAACAAAAAATGGTGCATATTTAGTAATAGTATCTTAATAACAAAGCAATTCAAATTCTGAAATAGCTATCAGTATATAACATGTAGCTATTTGGATGAACTCATGTTTTTACCTATTTTGTTGTAATTTTGATAATAAATATTGATTTATACATTTTCTAACTTTGTGTCATCTAATATAAATATTTCATGGTGAACCACTAATTGCCCCCATGACTTAACAGTTCACAATATCCTAATAAGTGTGAAATTCATGGTATGTGATTTTTTAAAAATAAACTTAGATTATATTAGTTATTTCTTTTTTAAATTGAGATATAATTGATATATAATATCATTTTCAGGTGTACAACATAATGATTCAATATTTGTATATATTGTGAAATGATCACCACAATAAGTGTAGTCAACATCCATCACTATACATAGTTACAAAAGTTTTTTTTCTTGTGATAAGAACTTTTTAACTCTTAGCAACTTTCAAATATGCAATACAGTATTAACTATAGTCACCATGCGGTACATTACATCCCCATGATTTATTTATTTTATAATTGAAAGTTTGTACCTTTTGACCCCCTTCACCTATTTCTTTTTAAGTTTTACTTAAGTAATATCTAAACCACATGGGGTTCTAACTTACGACCCGGAATCAAGATCTGCATGCTTCTCCAACTGAGCCAGCCAGGTGCCCCTTCACCCATTTCACCTAGATTGCATACCCCACCTCTGGCAACCACCAATTTGTTCTGTATCATTCATGTGTTTTTTTTTTAATTAAAAAAATTTTTTAAACCCCAGTGTGAGGCTTGAACTCATGACCCCAAGATCAAGAGTTGCATGCTCTACCTACTGAGCCACCCAGCTGCCCCTCTTTGATGTGTTTAGGTTTTTTTCTTTTTTTAGCTTTTTCTTATTTGAAGGCAGTCATTCTGAATTGAGAATAAAATCAAATTTAGAATGAAGAAGCCAAGAAAGATTTCTTGTGTTAGTTATTTTGATTGACCACCCATATTCTTTTTTTTTTTAATATATGAAATTTATTGTCAAATTGGTTTCCATACAACACCCAGTGCTCATCCCAAAAGATGCCCTCTTCAATGCCCATCACCTACCCTCCCCTCCCTCCCACCCCCCATAACCCCTCAGTTTGTTCTCAGTTTTTAAGAGTCTCTTATGCTTTGGCTCTCTCCCACTCTAACCTCTTTTTTTTTCCCTTCCCCTCCCCCATGGGTTCCTGTTAAGTTTCTCAGGATCCACATAAGAGTGAACACATATGGTATCTGTCTTTCTCTGTATGGCTTATTTCACTTAGCATCACACTCTCCAGTTCCATCCACGTTGCTACAAAGGGCCGTATTTCATTCTTTCTCATTGCCACATAGTACTCCATTGTGTATATAAATCACAATTTCTTTATCCATTCATCAGTTGATGGACATTTAGGCTCTTTCCATAATTTGGCTATTGTTGAGAGTGCTGCTATAAACATTGGGGTACAAGTGCCCCTGTGCATCAGTACTCCTGTATCCCTTGGGTAAATTCCTAGCAGTGCTACAGCTGGGTCATAGGGTAGGTCTATTTTTAATTTTTTGAGGAAACTCCACACTGTTTTCCAGAGTGGCTGCACCAGTTTGCATTCCCACCAACAGTGCAAGAGGGTTCCCGTTTCTCCACATCCTCGCCAGCATCTGTAGTCTCCTGATTTGTTCATTTTGGCCACTCTGACTGGCTTGAGGGACCACCCATATTCTTTACACTAGAATGGTTTTCTCTAATCCCGCCTAGGGACGGATAAAGCACAATTTTACCAGGGCTTACTTAGCACTGCCTATTGGGGCATTTGTAAAGAATCCAGACCCTACTATTAATGCTAGTGAAGAATCTTCTCACACCATAATTCATGAATGTCAAATCCAGATAAATAAAAAACCCATGGCTGACTTCTGGGGAATGTCTAAGATCCAAACACTGTGCAATTTCCTTTATAAATGTTATTTCATTTGTTCTTCACAATAGTACAAATAAATATTCCTATCCAATTTTTCAGTTGGGGGACTCAGGAGTGTGACAACTTGTAAAAGTTGAGATAGCTGGTATGAGATAGGAGTCAACCTCATTTACTTCTCTTTAGCATCACGTGTCTGTGATGGTACACCTTGATACATCATTTACTAAACTTGATCTTCTTTTATCAGAGTAGTGGTCTTTCAAATGTTTTGCTACCTTCCCCTTACAACAGTTTCAAAAACTAATGTATCCCCTTTTACATTATTGACATCTACAGTATTTTCTTTATAAGTTTAAATGATTCAAAGATACCATTGTAGCATATTTTCTATACCAATATCAATTAAACATACATAAGCTTTTTTAACGTTTGGAAAGTGTGCACTGTGCCTTTTTCTTGAAATCGTTTCCATTCAACTTTCACCACTGAATTTTGTCTTAATGCAATAATTGCCTATCCTTAAAAATCTTTTACTAATCATCTTGATTTACTTCTCTGCAGCAAAAATGAAATTTTAATTTTTCCCTGTGACCAAAACACTCTATAAGTGTCAAAAAGATTTTTAAAGATTCGGTTAATACAATTATCAGTATCTAGTAACAAATATATTTTACATTTTAATAATTATTAAGCATACAAAGGGTCACAGTTTGGCCCTCATTTGGCCAAGCCCCTTTCCTTCCTGGTGAGAAATCGAGATGCAAAGACACATTCGTGTCCAGAGCGTGAAACCTCCTTTAGACCGTGCTCAGGGTATCTGCGAATTTTCCACTCAAGTAGCTTCAAGGCTGCTACCAGAGTCTGTGCCTCTTCTGTGTCCAAAGCTCCCTCCCTCCATCTGTCCTCTGGAAGGTCAATGTGCTGCCTATGTGCACAAGGTGGCCAAGTGGTAGCTACATGGTGAGACTAGACAGCTTAGACATACAATCTGGAGTGCCCACAAATGTGAACATGAGGCCCCTTTTTGGTGTGGGACAAAGGTGGAGATGGTTAAGAGAAGGGAGCTGGCTGGCGACTTCTACTTGTATGTTGACCCAGGTCTCTAAATGTCAGTGGCAGGTTTGCTTCCTCTACAATCTGTTTGGACACCACTGATTTTGTTAAGATAGGGTGCTTTGAATTAGGGAAGTAAATGTTGGAGGCAATGAAAAATGGTCAAAATGATACAATTTGAGTGTAGAAGTAACAGGAGTGGCTGGCTGATGCTTGGATGTGAATAGGAAGGAAAGAAGTTAAATACAATGCTTAAATTTTCATCCCGAACATCTACATGAATGGTAGTTTCATTTACTAAGATGGTAAACAGTGACTATGTAGGGTGAGGTCATGTTAAGTTTGAGATACTTGTTGAATGTTAAAGAAGTGATATCAAGTAGGCATTTAGACGTGGATGTAGCTCAGTGGAAAGGTTGGCAGTTGGAGTAAGAATGTGGGAATTTCAATTAAGATGCTTTTAGCTGGAAGTTATATAATGCCCAAGTGGAAGTGGCTTTTACAATAAAGGTATTTATTTCTCCACTTGGCAAAACGTTCAGTTGGCTTAGCAGCTGAATGATTATATCAAAAGTACTTTATATCATTTATTTTCATAGTAGATACCTTTTATCAAATGCAGTTGGTTGAGTAATTGCAAAATTACTCAATTTAGTGTGAAATTTAGTGTGAAATCATGAAAAAATGATACGTGCCAAAACCATTTGAGTTTTATCCTAAAATATTTAAATGCATTTACCTGTATTTTGATGTATCACAAGGAATTTATATGACTTTCTTCTTCTCTCAAGAGCCTTCCAGCTTTTTTTAACCTAATTTTCATTGCAGCTTCTGCATGTTGGCTGAGAGAACCTAATTCTTGCAGTATCTATTTCTTGTTGGCTTTGGCACATCAGCCCACAGCCAGACATTCTGATGCCTTGAGTCCAAATCCAAAAGGGGAAGAGCATATGGGGAGGGGAGGGAATAGAAGTGATTGAGGGAGTTATACTTCCCTGAGTGAACTGTTTTGTGTAGTTTAGACTTTTAGAAATGTTAGTGTTTCACATATTAAAAGAGTAGATAAAATTAACAAATATTAGTTTTCTGTTGTTATACAAACAATTACTACAGACCCATTTATTATCTCAATTTCTGTGGGTCAGGAATCTGGGCTTAGCTGGCTCTTCTACTCAGGGTCTTAACAAAGCTGAAGTTAAACTGTCAGGCGGGCTGCAGTCTCATCAGTAGGCTTGACAAGTAAAGGGTTAGCTTCCAAGCTCTTTTAGGTAGTTGGCAGAAATAGTTTCTTTGTGACTATAGAATTCAGGGCAGTCTGTTTGCAGTGCCTGTGTGGCTCAGTCAGTTAAGCATCTGACTCGATCTCAGCTCAGGTGTTGATCTCAGGGTCGTGAGTCAAGCCCCACATTGGGCTCTGTGCTGGATGTGAAACCTACTTTTAAAAAGAATAGAAAGAAAAAATAATTTATGGCAGTTTGTTTCTTCAAAGCTAGCAATAAAGAGAAAATCTTTGATTCTCAGAGTCTCTCTTTTTTTTTAATTTTTAAATGCTTATTTATTTTGAGAGAGAGTGGGGGAAGGGACAGAAAGAAGGGAGAGAGAGAATCCCAAGCAGGCTCCACACTGTCAGCACAGAGCCCAACACAGGGCTCTTTTTTTAAAGTTTTTATTTATTAAGAAAGAGAGAAAGAGTGAGTGGGGAAGGGGTAGAGAGAGGGGGAGAATCCCAAGCAGGCTCTGCATTGTCAGCAAAGTGGGGCTTGAACTCATGTACAATGAGATTATGACCTGAGCCAGAAGTTGGACGATTAACTGATTGAGACACCCAGGTGCCCTGACTGAGGCCCTCTTAAAGTGTTTACCAGATTAGGTGAGCCACCTAGTATAATTTCCCTTTCCCCTACATAGTCAACTGATTAGGAACCTTAATTACACTTGCAAAATCCCTTCACTTTTGCCATACAATTTAACATAAAAACAAGAGTGATATCCCATAATCTTTACCATATTCTGTTGGTTAGAAGCTGCTCATAGTCCCACCCACACTCAAGGGGAGGGGATTACTCAACAGTGTGGTTATTAGGAGTGAGAATCATGGGAGACACCCTAAATGTGTTCACAACAGCAAAGATGAAGAGAACCCTAAAACTAAACACAAACAGAAATCAAATGAATAACATAACCACAGTGAAGGGTGGAAAAAGAACTAACCCAAGTAATTCAAATGTAGTAAGTAATTTGTCCTCAGGCCAAAGACAAAAAGATCTACAAAAATAATGAATTCCAATGAGTAGGTATGCTTATCACAATTGTATGCATTAGCAATTCTGAAACTACTTAATATGTATTCCAAGAATGAGCAAATAAGTAAATATATGATGGATAATGAGAACCAGGTTTTTCACTATAAGAAAATGGAGTTACAGGGACACCTGGGTGGCTCAGTCGGTTAAGCATCCAACTTCGGTTCAGGTCATGATCTCATGGTTTGTGGGTTTGAGTCCCGCATTGGGCTCTGTGTTGACAGCTAGGACCCTGGAACCTGCTTCAGATTCTGTGTCTCCCCCTCTCCCTACCCCTCCCCCGCTCATGCTGTCTGTCTCTCTCAAAAATAAACAAACGTTAAAAAAAGAAAGAAAAGGGAGTTACAGATGTGGAAAGGAAGGTTAGAATAAACATTGTGATGTTGGATTGAAATTGGAAGTATCCATATGAACTGATTTTTTTTTTCAGATATAAACAGGTATTTGTGTACACACACACACACACACACACACACACACGTAAATTTCCTAGCTCTGTCAGCAGAGATGGTCTAAGACCAATGAGCACACCTATTACCTAGGTCTTGGTTCCTAAATATCATTCTCCACTGAAAGCAACTATAATTTCTTAGAGAAATGGTGAATTCCAGGGCCAGGGCTGAGAAAGTACAAAATGAGCCTTTACTATCTGTCAGAAATTAAGGAGATGCTTAATGAATGATGGAAACATGTCAGCAAGACACAAGAGGCCAGCTTGAAGGGGCTCCCATTGGCCAAATCTAAGAAACTTTGAGTTAAAGGGTACATAGTACTCATACCCCCATGGTCACCCAATTCATTACTCAGTGGCAACCCATCAGCCAAGATCCCTCAAGAAACCAGAATTCTGTATTTTCTCGGATTTTTGTTTGTTGATCTTGTACTCTATAACTTTGCTCAATTTGTTGATTAGCTTTATCAGTTTGAGTTCACTTGGATTTTCTATATATAAAATGATGCCTGTAAATAGAGATGGTTTTACTTATTCCTTTCCAATTTAGATGCTTTGTATTTATCTTTCTTACCTAATTGTTCTGACTGTGGCTTCCAGTACTTGAATAGGATGCTCTATTCACAAAACAAGAATATCAAGATGAAAATGAAAAAGTGAGTATAGCAAATACTACCAAAAAAGGCAAATGCAAACAGTACTGAGAACGGACTAATTAGAAGCACTGAATGGGACCTTGGGTTGCTCAATGGTTTTAAAAGAGAAAATCCATCAAGAAGAAATTTTATTAATTTCTGTAGATCTAAATAAAATAGCCTTGAAATGTATTAAGCAAAATTTGATGGCAATACATGGAGAAATGTTTCTTAACATGACCATAAATTTATTTACTATTTCACTTACAGAAATGGAAGTGCTAAGTTTTTAAAAATAATTAAGGCTTACTACTTCTTCTGGGGTGAGTACAATGGTGCTTATTCTGTTAATATTACTTGTATCTATATTTACATTACAAATCTAATTTCACATGTTAACATAGAAATAAATATGAAATTAATACAAAACAACAGGAGAATAAGGTAACGATATAGAAAAACATCAACATTTATAACCTTTTGTGTTAATTTTGGTATAATATTGTTAAAATACACATATTCATGTTACATACTTGCTTTTTAAGATACTCATGAAAACTGGGGTGCCTGGGTGGCTCAGTCAGTTAAGCATCTGACTCTCAGTTTCAGCTCAGGTCATGATCTCATTTTGTGAGTTCAAGCCCTATATTGGGCTCTGCACTGACAGTGTGGAGCCTGCTTGGGATTCTCTCTCTCACTGTCTCTCTGACCCTCCCCTATTCTCTCTCAAAATAAATAAACTAAAAAAAAAAAAAAAAAAAAAAGATATATATGAAAATTCAGAGCCTGATTAGATTCAAAACTAAACTTTATGAATTAAACTGGAAGTCCACTCTGGAAAACAGCATGGAGATTCCTCAAAAAATTAAAAATAGAACTACCCTATGACCCAGCAATTGCACTATTAGGTATTTATCCAAAGGAATCAAAAACGCTGATTTGAAGGGACACACGTACCCCAATGTTTATAAAGCAGCGCTATCCACAATAGCCAAAGTATGGAAAGAGCCCAAATGTCCATCCACAGATGAATGCATAGAGAAGATACATACATACATACAATGGAATACTACTTGGCAATCAAAAAGAATTAAATCTCGCCATTTGCAACAATGTGGATGGAACTAGAGTGTATTATGCTAAGCAAAATAAGTCAGAAAAAAACAAATACCATATGATTTCACTCATATGTGGAATTTAAGAAACCAAACAAATAAACATAGGAGAAGGGAAGGAAAAATAACACAAAAACAGAGAGGGAGGCAAACCATAAGAGACTTTTAAATACAGAGAACAAACAGGGTTGCTGGAGGGGAGGTGGGTTGAGGATGGGCTAAATGGGTGATGGGCATTAAGGAGGGCATTTGTTGGGATGAGCACTAGGTGTCATATGAAGTGATGAATCACTGGGTTCTACTCCTGAAGCCAATACTACATCGTATGTTAACTAACTTGAATTTAAATAAATACATTAACATTTTTTAATAAAATAAAATGGAAGAAACTACAAAAATATATTGACTATAATGCTATAAAATTTAAAAAAACCTAAATACTAGGAGAGTGTAAAAATGAATACATCCATCTAGCCATTTGTAGAAATAGTAATTCTTGGCTAAAAGAGAAAATAAAGATAAAAATTATAACTGATTTGACTTTCAGAAGAAAATAAAAAGGAAAAGGTAAAAAAAACCTGAAGTATGATTAAATAAGCTTCAAAAAGCAATTAATAAAAACTAGCTTCAAGATATTAGTAAATATTAACAAAAATTAACAAAATATAAGTTAAAAACACATTGGAAAGATTAAAAGAATAGATTTTAATAAAAAATAGAAAAATTGGCAAGAATATTCAGGAAGAGACATAGCGACAGGCACAGAGATTAAGTAATTATATTATTTAGTTCTAGCAATGAGTATTCCCCAAGATTTGTGTGTTTTGTCTAGATAGAGCAGCATACTTCAATCGTAGGTTTACATCTGCCAGTGGGGGTTAACAAGCATTTCCTTTGCATTTGTGTTATTTGGTAATTTTCTTCTATGCCTAGTTTAATTTTTTTTAAGTTTTTTTTTTTTTTTTAGTAATCTCTACACCCAACATGGGGACGAAATCATGACGCAGAGATGAATATTCTCATGCTCCACCAACTGAGCCAGCCAGGTGCCCCATGCCTAGTTTAAATTATATTAAGTATAATAGTATGTTAGGTAACTTTTTTTTTGGTGTTTAAGTGTGTGTGAAGTATTTTTTGCTGTGAGATATAGACCATAAACATCTAAACGTTTTGTTGTTAAGCTCCACACCCAACACAGGACTTGAACTCATGACCCTGAGATCAAGAGTCGCATGCTCCACCAACTGAGCCAGCCAGGCAACCCCAAACCTGTTTGTTTTTTTTTTAAAGACTTTTATTTTTAAGTAATCTCTACACCCAGTGTGGGGTTTGAACTCACAACCCTGAGATCAAGAATCACATGCTCCACCGACTGAGCCAGCCAGGTACCCCAAAACCATAAACATCTAGAAACAATGCACTTTAAATGAGAAGTAAAGTGCTTCACTTTCACTTGGGTTTGAATATTTTCCACCAAAAAAATTTTTAAAAAATAGATCAGTGAGAAGAGTGGCATTATCTTGTATTTTTGAAAATCTCTTTAATCTTAATATAGCTAGTATTTTATATGTGCTCTTGCATTTAATTTGCTGAGATAAATATTATGACCTCACATGTACAAATTTTAAAAATGGAGATGTATCTTAATGACCTTTTCAGATATTTGTTAATATTATTCTTTGACTATACCAAAGTATACCAAAAGTCAACAAGTGATAATTTTTTAAAGGTTAATGTAATGTGGAATCTGGCCTTTATCTCTTTTTTTTTTTTAAAGATTGGTATTAATTTTAATTTTTGTTTTTGGTTTTTCTTTTCTTTTTTAAAGTAAACTCTATCCCTAAAGGTGGGGCTCGAACTCACAACTCCAAGATCAAGAGCTGCATGCTCTACTGACTGAGCCAGCCGGGTACCTTTATCTTTTAAACTGAAATCCATTTGCCTATCTTATGCTTTAATATCACCATGGATGATTTTGTAGCATCACACACTAATCATTTGGAAAATACTTGTTCAGTGAGTTAGGCAGATCTTCCAAATGTTTACGTATTTCATTATATGGTATTACAAAATCACATTCATTAATATCATCAGCAATCTTGTCACAAAAGACTAAGTAGTGGAAAGCTGTCAAGTTCATGGCGACAGTTGTTTTTCAATATTCTAACTTTTAGTTTGAAAGTCAAATTCACAAAAATTACTACCAGTTTTCTTCATAAAAGCATATAATACATTTCTAGTCTAAATACATCGGTAAATAAGAATATCTTCAGTATGGATTCAACCTGGAAACCAGAGACAGCCCCTGGAAGCAAGCAAAAATGGATACTTCCTCCCAAAACCTAGAGCTAGGACAGTCATGGTCTTTCTCACTTGTAAGCCCTTTTGCATAATAAAACCTTCTTCTACCCACATACTACCTCTGTCTCCATGAATTCATCATTTCCCAAACTTCCCTGAAACTGACTGCTGCTGGGTCCTGCTCTGGGAAAGCAAGATTAAATCAGCAATGGTCTCTGTCAAGTCCCTTGTTCTCAGAAAGTCGGACACATTTTAAGGGGCGAGCTCTATTATTGCTGTTATCTCTAACATCCAGGCTACTGTGTAAGGAGGGTTTAAATATTCTCAGGAAATGACATTAGAATAGTCTCCATTCCTTTATTTCAATCTACTTCTAAGTGCTCCCTCCATCAAGTTACCTGATCTTCCACAACCCACCATCCCCACTAGGGGAAGACAGAGCTCCTGAAAACGAGCCAGTAGTTCTCCTTCAGGCGGACTGGAGAGGTTGACTCTTCCCATTGGGCTCGTGAACATTCCTGTCACACGTAAGTAGCTGTCTCCACTTTGGTGTCTGGTAATGGCTGACTTCTTACTAAAACCACTAGGTGTGACTTCTGGCATCTTGTGAAATAGGACTCTTGACTAAAGATTTCACTACACTCGCTGTACACACAAGGTGTCTATCCTGAGTGTGTCCTCTGATGTCTGATGAGGTTTGATTTCCGACTAAAGCCTCGCCCACACTTCCTACAAATGTAAGGCTTCTCTCCTGAATGTATCCTCTGATGTCTAACGAGGTGTGACTGCCGGCTAAAGCCTTGCCCACACTCCCTGCACACGTGAGGCTTTCCCCCGGAGTGTGCCTTCTGGTGTGTGACGAGAGTTAACTTATCACAAAAGCCCTGCCCACACTCTTTGCACACAAACGGCATATGACCCGAGTGTGCCCTCCTGTGCCTAAAGAGGTTTGGCTTCTGGCTAAACCTTCTACCGCACTCCCTGCACACAAAAGGCTTTTCCCCTGAATGTGTTCTCTGGTGTGAGATGAGGGTTGACTTATCATTGAAGCCTCGTCCACACTCCCTGCACGCAAATGGCTTTTCCCCTGAGTGTGTCCTCTGGTGTGTGATAAGAGTCGACTTCCGGGTAAAGCCTCGCCCACATTCTCTGCACACAAATGGCTTCTCCCCCGTGTGTGACCTCTGGTGTTTGTTGAGGTTTGACTTCAGGCTAAAGCACTGCCCACACTCCAGGCACACATAAGGTTTAACCCCGGAGTGCGTCCTCTGGTGTGTCTTGAGGTTTGATTTCCAACTAAAACGGCGCCCACATTCCGCGCACGCGTAAGGCTTCTCTCCTGTGTGTGTCCTTAAGTGTCTACTGAGATGTGACTTCTGGGTAAAGCACTGCTCACACTCCCTGCACACATAAGGCTTCTCTCCCGAATGTGTCCTCTTATGTCTGATGAGATGTGAATGCTGGCGAAAGCCACGCCCACATTCCTTGCAAACATAAGGCTTCTCCCCAGAGTGTGCCCTCTGGTGTGTGATAAGGTTTGACTTCAGGCTAAAACTCTGCCCACATTCCTTGCACATATAAGGCTTGACCCCTGAATGTGTCCTTTGATGTGTGAAGAGGTTTGACTTCCAAGTAAAGCCTCGTCCACACTCCTCGCACACATAAGGTTTCTCCCCTGAATGTGTCCTGTGGTGTGTGATGAGGTTTGACTTCCAGGTGAAGCCTCGTCCACACTCCTCGCACACATAAGGCTTCTCCCCTGAGTGTGTCCTCTGGTGTGTGATGAGGTTTGACCTCCAGGTAAAGCCTCGTCCACACTCCTTGCACACATAAGGTTTTTCCCCAGAGTGTTTCTTCTGGTTTTTGATGAGGACTGACATGTTGCTAAAGCCCTGTCCCCACTCAGTGTACACGTAAGGTGTCTCCCCTGTATGCATCTTCTGGAGGCTGAGCAGGTTTGACTCCCTCAAAAAGCCTCGCCCAAACTCCCCACATTTGACTGCCCCAAATCTTGAGACTTCTACACCACGCGATCCTTTGTCTGATTCCTCAAGGTCTGTCCTCTGGCCTAGGCTGGGCCCTATATCCAGCACCGTGTTGTCTTCCCTGGACCTGACTGGCTGTTCTTGCAGTGGGCTGGACAACACCTCCCAAGGGCCTCTTCTGCTTACTCTCCTGAACAAGGGCTTGGAGTCTTCTGTCTCTTGAATTTCTGCTTTGTCACTCAAGCAGGCTTGATCAAAGAGTTGTTTCTGCTGCTGTTTCTGATCTTCTGGATAGGGTTTCCCCGGACGGAGATGATTTCCTGCACAGTAACTTGAGAAGAGCTGAGGAAGATGCCTGAGCCACACATGTTGGCTGAGGCCTCGCTGACTAGAGAATGCCAGCGGGCAGGGGGGATAAGGTTCAATTTCTAGCTTTGATCCTGGGGAAAAAAGAATATATTTAGTCAGAGTAGCCATAGGTAGGGTTGCCTGGGCCATTTTACTCTGCCTGTTGGTCATTCATAATATGTTTATATCACAGCATGTCTCCCACTCAGACATCCTTGCATCCATAAAAAATGGCTATTTTTCATTTGAATTTAAACATTACATTTTTAAGTACAGGAGTTAGCAAACTTGTCTAGTAGGCCAAATTCAGCCTGCAACCTGTTTTGGTATGACCCACCAGCTAAAAATGGATTTTGCCTTTCTAGGGGAGGGAAGGAAGGAAGGAAGGAAGGAAGGAAGGAAGGAAGGAAGGAAGGAGAAAGAAAAAGAGAGGGAGAGAGGGAGTGAGGGAGAGAGGGAAAGAGGGAGAGAGTGAGGGAGGGAGGGAGAGAGAGAGGGAGGGGGGGGGAGAAAGGAAGAAAAAGAAGGAAGGAAAGAAGTAGGAAAGAAAGAAAGAGGAAGGAAGGATAAAAGAAAGAAAGAAAGAAAGAAAGAAAGAAAGAAAGAAAGAAAGAAAAGAAAAAAAAGAAAGAAGAGAGAAGGAAGGGGAGGGGCAAGGGAGGGGAAGGGGAGGGGCAAGGGAGGAGAGGAGAGAAGAGAGGAGGAGAGGAAAGGGGAAAGGAAAGGAAAGAAAGAAAAGCAAGCCAATCAACCAACCAATGGGGCACATAACTTGGAAAGCTTAAAATATTTACTAATGTAGCCCCTTACAGAAAAAGTTTTTGACCCTTGTTCTATGGCAATGTGGAAAACTCATACTAAAAACTTATTTTCACAATACCTGACAGACTGCATAGTTTAATTCCAGAAATCAATCAAAAACCTACAATAACTTGAGAAGTGTTTATTCACGAAAAATACTGAACTCCAGATAAGAAAAGTGGGAATCTGTAGCATTGTTGCCTGGAGCTGTTCTCACCCTTCCAATCCCCCAGCTTGGTTGGTGTGGTCGTTATACTAGGACAGGCCATAGAATGATCAGTGCTGCCGCTGCCAGAGGGGCAGTCACTTGATTTGAGCAGGAGGTGAAAAACCAATGCCCAGTGGAACTGTCCATAAATGTGATCTAGGTGGTAAATGAACACGGAAGGCCACCAGGGACTGCTGTCTGAGGTTCAGTCTTGGTTGGGAACAACAACAAAAAAGACTGGTAGACCATCCAGAAATGTAGCAAGGGAAACCTGAAAGTGAGAGAGCCAGGGAAGGGCTTGATAAACTCTCCACACAATCCTGGCTGACTGAAAGGCTGTTTGCAAAAGCAGGGAAGATTGATGTGATTGATGCACATAACCCTGCCTGATAGAGAGGCTACAACCAAGTAAAGAGGAAAACATCAGAGGGGTCAGTGGAAAGAAAAGGCTTGAAAGCTATCTGAACTTAGAGCTCCCCACCCCACACACTCATCCAGTGGCAGAGACAGTAAGCCTTACTGGCTCAAAGTCTTTGAACACAACCTATTGCTAATGTCACAGTTCACTAAGCTCTGCAGACACAAGGTTGAAAACAGGAAGCCAGGATTAAAAATAAACACAAGAATAAAATAACAAATCACACAGAAACATCATCTTCACAGAAAAAGCATATTCCCTGTATTAAGGTTAGAAATGTTTCTAAACCAAAAACAGCAACAACATCTAGGCAGGAAACATGAGATACCAGAAGGGATACAATGCAGTATCTAAAATATCCAGTTTTCAAAGAAACAGGAAAGAGTGACCTATGTGGAGGAAAAAATGTAGCCAACAGAAACTTTGCTGGGTGGCCCAGATGTTGATGTACGAGGGAAAAAGAGCATTCAAGGCTGGTATTATGAATATAATTAAAGAACTAAAAGAAACAGTGTGTAAAAACTTAAAGGAAAGTATGACCACTTAAGAAATAGAAAATCTCAATAAAGAATAAAAACTATTAAAAAGGAGTAAAAGGAAATTCTGGAATTAAAAAGTCAAATAACTGAAATTACAAAATTACTAGAGAGATCCAACAGCATATTTGAGTTGGTAACAGAAACAATGAAGTTGAAGATAAATCTATAGAAATTACCTAAACTGAAGAACAGGTGAAAGAAAGATCGAAGAAAAGCAAAGAGCCCCAGAAACCTGTGGGACACCATCGAATAAACCAATCTATGCGCAACGAGGACACATGAAGGAGACAACAGAGAGAAAGAACAGGAAAAAAATGTCCAAAGAAATAGTAACTAAAAAGTCTGAAATTTGATGAAAAACATTAATCTGCAAATCCAAGAAGCTCAACAAACCCCAAGAAAAACACATCATAGCCAGATTGTTGACTATCAGAAAAAAAAGACAAAGAGAAAATCTTAAAACCAGTAAAAGGAAAATGATTCAACATGCACAGGAGGAAACAGTATGATTAGTGCTAACTTCTCATCAGAAGTAATGGAGACCAAAAAGCAGTGGAGTGATTTATTCAAAGTGCTGAAATAAAGGTTAAAAAGTTAACAAGGAAGGGGACACCTGAGTGGCTCAGTTGGTTAAGCTTCCAATTTCTGCTCAGGCCAGGATCTCATGGTTCATAAGTTCGAGCCTGCATTGGGCTCTGAGCTAACAGTATAGGGGCCTGCTTGGGATTCTTTCTCTCCCTCTCTCTCTGCCCCTACCCCATGTGCATGTATGTGCACACTCTCTATCAAAATAAATTAAAAAAAAAAAAAAAAAAAAGAAAAGAAAAGCTAGCCAGGGAGAATTCTATTCTTACAAAAGTATCCCTCAAAAATGAAATTGATAGGGGTGCCTGGGTGGCTCAGTGGGTTCGGTGTCCGACTTCAGCTTAGGTCATGACTTCACGGTTCATGAGTTCAACTCCTGCATCGGACTCTGTGCTGACAGCTGGGAGCCTGGAGCCTGCTTCGGATTCTGTGTCTCCCTCTCTCTCTGCCCCTCCCATGCTCGCTCTCTCTCTCTCTCTCTCTCTCTCTCTCTCTTAAAAATAAAATTTAAATTTAAAAAAAAGAAGAAAAAAATTGATACAAAGATATTCACAGATTAAAAAGTACTGAGAAAGTATCTATTGCTGGCAAACGTGCCTTACAAGAAATACGAAGTAAGTCCTCCAGGCTGAAAAGAAATGACACCAGACACTAACTCAAATCCACAGGAACAAATGAGGACCATCAACACTGGTAAACATGTAAGTGAATATAAAAGACTATGTCTCTATATTTTTCTCTTTTCTTCTCTTAACTTCTCTAAAGTGCCTAAGATTATCATAAAAGGCCTATAACACCATATTGTGGGCTTTATAAAATATCTATTTTACTGAAACTATTAACTAGATTGTGATAAATTAGATGCATATTTTAATTCCTAGAGCTGCACTAAGAAAATAACTGCAAAAACTCCATATTTGTGCCAAAAGGAAGGGAGAGGAATAAAAAAACCCATGAGACATATAAAAACAAATAGCTAAATGGCAGACTTAATGCAATCAATAATTGTATTAAATATGAACAAACCGAACACTCCAAACAAAAGGCAAAAAAGTTCTTAGTTACACCACCAAAAGCACAATCCATTTAAAAACTGGACATCACTAAAGTGTAAAACTTATGCTTGAAAAGACACCATTGGGGTGCCTGGGTGGCTCAGTCGGTTGAGCAACCGACTTCGGCTCAGGTCATGATCTCATGGTTTGTGAGTTCGAGCCCCATGTCGGGCTCTGTGGGGACAGCTCAGAGCCTGGAGCTTGCTTCGGATTCTGTGTCTCTTTCTCTCTCTCTGCCCCTCCCCCACTCATGCTCTGTCTCTGTCTCAGAAATAAACAAACATTAAAAAAAAATTTTTTTTAAAAGAAAGAAAAGACACCATTAAAGAGAGTGAAAAGCCAAGCCACAGACTTGTCTTCTGAAACTTCATTTTATAGAGTGGAAAGTATGTGAAAATCGTATATCTGATATAGGACTGTGTCTAAAATATATGAACAACTCTTACAAGTGAAAAAGAAGACAAAACAATCCAATTGAAAAATGGGCAAAAGAACTGAATAGCTATTTCATTAAAGAAGATATGTAATGGTTGTAAGCACATGAAAAGATCAACATCATCAGTACTAGGGAAATGCAAATTAAAACCACAGTGAAATACCACTACACATCCACCAGAATGTTTATAATCACAATTAGAGACAATTCCAAGTGCTGACAAGGATGCAGAGAAAGTGAAACTCTAACATCCTGCTAACAGAAAATGTAAAAATAGAAAACGGAAATGTAACATAGAAATGCTAATAGAAATGTACAGCCACTTTGGAAAACAATTTGCAGCTTCTTAAAAAGTTAAATATGAACAAAGCATACAATCCAGAAATTTTATAGCTACTTATCTACCCCAAAATGAAAATGTATGCCCACATCGAGACTGGTACATGATTGTTCTTAGCAGCACTATTCACAATAGCCAGAAGTAGACACCACCCATATATCCATCAACCTGTGAATGGGTAAACAAAATTGCTATATTCATACAATGGAATATTATATGGAAATAAAAAGGAATGGATTCCTGATACATGCCACAACCCGGATGAACTCAAAAACATTATGCCAGATACAAAAAGCTATATATTTTATGATACCATTTATAGAAAAAGTCCAGAAACAGCAAATCTAGAGAGACAGCATATCAGTGGTTCCCTAGGGCTCAGACAGGAGGAAGAATAGATGCAAATGGGCAGAAAGGAACTTTTTGGAACAATGGACTATTCTAAAGTTAAATGGAAGAAATGATCACACAACAATAAACGTTTACCAAAAATAATGCAACTTACAATAAGTAGATTTTATGGTATATAAATTATATCTCAATGAAGTTTAAAAAAAAAAACAGGAACTGTAAGACTGTGTATTTCTAAAGTGTCAGTGTCCAAAAGACAGGAAAGTTACTGAAATGATCTGTATTAAGGGAGATTAAATAGACATGACATGTCAATGTGCTACCTAAACCTGGACTGGATGTTCTGCAGAGTAAAAAAAGGTATTACTATACTCTGGTTTCTCTTCAGATTGCATAAATCTTTCGCCTTTTACTAAAAAAAGATATTACTGCTTCTACTGACAAAATTATAATATGAGAAGTAGATATTAGATAACATTACTGTATCAAAGTTAAATTTATTGACGTTGATAACTACCATGGTTATATGACAACACTGCCCTCCTTAAAAAAATCTTTTAACAAAATGCACATATGAACCTACATGCACACATATATATACATAAATATATCCACATACATCTGGAGAGGGGAGAAGGCGATGGGAGAACAAGTACATAAGATAGCACACAAGCAAATGTAAAATATTAATAGGTAATTTTATGATGCTTTTTTATAATAACATATGCCACATATATTTACACATATGTGTGTGTAGAGGATATAAGGTATTCTTTGTACTAATTTTATTTTTTAATTTTTATTTAATTTTGAGAGAGAGAGAGAGAGAGAGTGGCAGAGAGAGAGGGAAACAAAGAATCCTAAGCAGGCTCTGCACTATCAGCAAGCCCGATGTGGGGCTCGATCTCACAAGCTGTGAGACCATGACTTGAACCGAAATCAAGAGTTGGATACTTAGCCAACTGAGTCACGCAGGTGCCCCTGTACTAATTTTATTTTTGCAAATTTTCTGTAATTTTGAAATAATTTCCAAATCTCAAGTCCAAAATACATATATTGAATTGGTCACAAGAATCCCCTACAGAAAACAATGATGAAACTGGATAAATACAAGAAATAATTACTTAAAGTCACTGGAAAACACTCAAAAGCAACCAGAAACTGGTTGGAGGAGAGAGTTTACACTAAAAAAGCAATGGAAAGGGAAGGGTAAGAATTTCGTTTGTGAGTTTCTTGCTAAAGAGCACTCCTGACACACACAACCACAGCAGTGGAGAAATAGTGATGAAACACCAAAGCCTTATGGGCTCAAGGTACCAGAGGTAAGGATTCAGAGGTGGAACAGAAGCTGCAAATATGTGTTAGGGATACAAGGACATCTATAGTCTTAAATCCTTATACTAGACAAGAAGGAAGGCTGAAACGTAATAATGTTAAGCATCTATCTCAAAAACAGAAAAAGAATAATAAAATAAGCCCAAAGTAAGAAGAGAAAGGAAATATTAAACAGAAGTTCAGACATAAAACATACAATAGACATGATCAACAAAGACAAAAAAAAACAACAACAACAAAAGGCAAAATAAACAGGTAAAACAGTTGTCTATGTATGAAACTCCAAAGAATATACACAGGACAAATTATTGAATTAATTAAACAACAAGGCCACTGGGTATATGATCATTATGATGAAACGAATTTTAGTTACATATTTTAACAAAGAAATTATGCAAATTTAGTTTGTAAAAATATAGCTCTCCAAAAAAATAAGCCTATGTATAAATTTAAAGATGTACATTTACAGAAAGTTATAAAGCTTACCAAAAGGTAGCAATAACGATGTATTAATAAATAAGTGAAGGAATACACACTAAGAGAAAGATTTAATATTGTAAAAGAGGTCAATTTTCTCCAAATTAATATATTAATACATGTATATTAATTAATATATAAATTCAATGCAACTACAACAAAATCCTGACAGGATACTTTATGAAACCTGACAAGTTGATTGTAAAAGTTCAATGGGTAAAGCTACAAAGACACGTGAAGAATAAGATGGGAGGACTTAACCTACCAAACACTAAGACTTACTGTAAAGCTGTAGGAAATGAGGGGCGCCTGGGTGGCTGAGTTGGTTGAACATTTGACTCTTGATTTTGGCTCAGGTCATGATCTCATGTCGGACTCCAGGCTGACAGTGACAGTACAGAGCCTGCTTGTGATTCTTTCTCTCCCTCTCTCTCTCTGCCCCTCCCCTGCACACTCTCTAAGTAAATAAATAAATAAACTTAAAAAAAAAGAGTACCTGTAAAAACTGACAAAATCTGAATCTGATTAAAGTCTGCAGTTTATTTAATAGTACTGTACCAATGTCAACTTCTTGGGTTTTGAAATTGGAGAAAGCTGAGAGAAGAGTAGATGGGAACTTTCTGCATTATTTTTAGATTGAGACTTCTATTATTTCAAAATTAAACAGCTTTTTGAAAAGCATATAGGCAGCCCACAGACTGGAAGAAGATGGACATAATACATTTAACAAAGGATTCATTTCCAGGATTTATTTAAATACTTCTGCCAATGGACAAGAAAGAGAAAAGCAGGCAAAAGATTTGAACAGGCAATTCACAGAATTCAATGCTAATCAACCTATGAACGTTTGAAAAGATGCTCAAACTCCGTGCTAAGCAAATTAAAACTAGTGTGAGATGCCATTTCATACCCAAAGGATGGTCAAAAACTAAAACCTTTTGTGATGGCAACCCTGCAGACTAATGAAACAATTGTTGAGGGCCAGTTGGCATTGCCTAGGCCAAATGGACAAGTGCATGCTCTTTGACTCAGCTACTCTACTCCTGAGCACATATCTTAAAGACACAAATGCTTCTATGCTCAAGGACACCTGTATGATAATGTTTATAGTTGCATTCTTTAATAGCCAAAATTGGTAAAACCACAGATGTCCAACAAAATAAAATGGATAAATGAATTTTGTATTTTAATTATGCATAGACTACAATAAACACGATATAGTAGTGCAAATGAATGAACCAGAACAACCTATATCAACATGGATGAATCTTATAAACTCAGTGTCAGTGAAGAGAGCAAACTACAGAAGGATATACATATTATGATGACGTTAATGTAAAGTTTAAAAATATGCCAAACAACTATAGATAGTTGAGGGATTCATATTTATGAAGCAAAACAAAAAGCCATGCATAGAATTATAAATCCCTAATTTTGAAAAAACACTACTCTTTGGGCAGAGGTGTGGGAAGGTATAGGGTAGAATCTGGGAAAGGGAAATAGGAACTTCAATTGTTTAGGTAATGTTTTATTTTTTAAGCTAGGATGTTGGCTCATGGGAACTTAATCTTCATTACTGAGTAATGCATTTTTTAAACTATGGGAATTGGACATGTAGAGATAATCAATTATGTTTCGCCTAAGAGAAACTGGAAAGTATCTGAAGAGTAGCAGACTTCATATCCATGGGGCAGGTACAGTTTTTAAGATCACGATGAGAGAAAGAAGCCCACGCATGAGGAAAGACTAAACATGACGAAGAAGGAAAGCCAAGTAAGAGGAAGGGAGGCTTCCTGGTAGAGGAAAGAGACAAGGAAACCAAGAAAGTCCCTCCCTCAACTGAAAATGATATTCTGGAAGGGAACTCATGCCAGGCAGACTTACCAACGACCTAGGAGACCCGAGAAGAGCTTCTTTCCTGTACCCGAGAGATGCGTCCTCCTTCCCTATCTGTCAAGCTGCAGATGGTCCCATCTTCCCTGTGTCATACTTACCTGGACAGAGGACCAGCGGACATCGTTTCTCCTCAATCCAGGGCTCTTCTCCTTGCTCCAGCTGAGAAATGAGTTTTGGTTTGGAAAATGGAATTTCTGTTCACAGGGGGAAAAAAACAAACAAGGAGATTTTTGGTTATGGGCTCAAGGGGCCATTCCAGAACTCAGAGCCAAAATGGGGAGGGAAACCCAAAAGGTGGTACAAAGGACCTATAACAGTGAACTCTCAGGGTGCCTGGGTGGCTCAGTTGTTTGAGCATCAAACTTCGGCTCAGGTCACGATCTCACGGTTCGTGAGTTCAAGCCCCACATTGGGCTTTGCACTGACAACCTGGTTGGGATTCTCTGTCTCCCTCTCTCTCTGCCCCTCCCCTGCTCCCCCTCTCTCAAAAATAAACAAACATTTTAAAAAAACCATTAAAAAATAGTGAACTCTCTACAGAAGAAGAGTTGAGTAAGTAAAGGTGACTCTAATCAGAAAATCAGCATATTAATACTTGGTGAATGAAAATCTCCTAGGTTTCAAACAACATAAAGTAAAAAGAGAGGAGAGCCCCCAGACTTGAGAAAGAGGACTGGAAACACAGTATTATATGCAACATGAGTAAATCCACCTGTTTCTAATTCTAATAAATCCAGATTTACCCTGAGGGAAAATGTAAATTATTGTTTTTAAGCCCAACCCTAGGACAGTTGCTTCATGGTAGGCTTTCCTCATGGTGTGTAGAAAATACTCTGTGGGACAGATTTTAAGTGCTAAGGGAAGCCATCCTTACCTAGTGAGACCAGGTGGTTGTAGGTCTCCAGCATCACTTCCCTGTGCAGGGTCCTCTGGGCAGGACTCAGCAAACTCCATTCCTCTCGGGTGAAGTCCACAGCCACATCCCTGAATGCCACGAATGCCTTTAACACAAAACACACTGCTGCTCATCCAGGAGTTCGCCTTGCTCACAACTCAGGATGAGGAATGAAAAGGCTTCCCTGTGGGAGGCAGAGATTTCTAAACCCTACTTTGTAAATGAAGGGTAACAGGATATGCCACTATGCCATTTTGACGTAAGTATTATTTTTTATTAATGTTTATTTTTGACAGAGAGGGAGACAGAGTGTGAGCAGAGGGGCAGAGAGAGAAGGAGACAGAATCCGAAGCAGGCTCCAGACTCCAAGCTGTCAGCACAGAGCCGGATGCATGGCTCAAACCCACTGTGAGATCGTGACTTGAGCCAAAGTCGTGTGCTCAACCGACTGAGCCACCCAGGAGCCCCTGAAATAAGTATTATTTTGAGCTGAAGGAAACTGAGCAGAAGCAGATACAAGAAAAGCTCTCTGCACTCCTCCTATCTTCCTAAAAGAAGAACATAAATTTGTGAGGGTATTCCCCTCCCTCCCCCCCAACCAGGAAGAATAGAAGTTAGTCACTGGAAACAATTTATCAGCCAGGAGATGGCACCAGAGGAATTTATACAACAAACCTTACTAACTAGCCCCTACCTTCCATCAGTTCTCCCATGTATTTACCTCCCCACAACTTGCCACCCTGGAAACTCAAAATCCTTTTCCTTGGTCTTGTCACATCTCTAAAAAGTTACTGTTCTTTTGTTAAGATGCTATATGAGCCCAAGTTCTAACCACCCCTTTGAGTTACTCAACACTGAATATTCCCATGTGTAGGTATGAGGTACATATTAATAAACTTCTGTTTTTCTCTTGTTAATCTGTCTTTTTGTCAGTGTAATTTACAAGGCCCTGGCCAATGAACTCAAAACAGGTAGAGGAAAACTGATTTTTTTTCCTTCCCCTATATGACCTTAGTGCCAAGGGTTAAAAGACCATTATTCTGGGGACACCTGGGTGGCTCAGTTAAGCTTCTGACTGTAGATTTTGGCTCAGGTCATGATCTCACGGTTTGTGAACTCGAGCTCCACATCAGGCTCTGCACTAACAGTGTGGAGCCTGCTTGATTCTCTCTTTCTCCCTCTTTCTCTGTTCCTCGCCTGCTTGTGCTCTCTCTCTCTCAAAATAAATAAATAAAAGACCATTATTCTCCTATCTTTATCCAGCTGGCACCATTTGTGCACCTATTACTGCCAACATCTTAGACTAGCTGCTATGGGGAATAAAAGCAAAATACAAGTCCCTTCACATTGGGAGCTTTAAATCTAGGTAGAAAGAAGAGGAAGCCATCACAGGCACAAACTTAAACAATAAAAAATAATCATCTTACTGAGTTTGAAGGATATTAGAGACTACTTGATCTAAGCATTTATGTTCTACCTGCTTGAAGCAGCTGAGTGTCTTGAGGGGGTGAATACCAACCAACAGGGGTATTGGTTGCGTATTTGTAGCAGGACCCATCCCTCCCTCTCCCTCACACTGCCACTGCCCTGATGTGGCCTGAAGAGTGCAAGTGGGTGGTTGGGAAGACCGTGGACTCAGATCACACTGTCCCCAACTAGATTTGGAACTCACCTGTCCCCAACTAGAGTACTCTTCAGCCAATTAGTTAACCTATCAGCACTTCCGTTTCCTCTGTGAACCAAGAAAAACAGCATTTATCTTACTGGATTATGCTGAGGATCAGAGAAGTTGGTAAATGTAAGGATTCAAGACAAATGTCTGCTGCACACAGTGAGTGCTCCAGAGAGGAATTCCCTGGCCATTCTATGAAAATTCTTCCTTCTCATTCAGGTTCTTATTCCCCTCTCCTGCTTTAATGTATCCCCTTCACTCTAGATAACGCACATGTTACTCATATTTATTTTCTGACTCTGTGCTAGACTCTAAGTTCCATATGCATTGTTCACAGGGCTATTGCCCTGGTGCCCAGAACAGAGCCTGCAAACACTAAGCAGTCAAATATTTTTAGATGACTGAATGTGCATTTATTATTATTATTCCCTGAACAAGTTTCAAATGGCCTTCTACTACCTAGAACGCTGTACTTTGGAAGGTGGGAAAATATAATGGCCCTTGGCATGGAAGTACTGGTGAGGTGTCTTGGCTTGGAGGTGTGCAGAAACCAAGCTCCAAGGAGCCTAGTTATCCAGTTCTGAGATTCTTCCTACCCCATCAGTTTTTCTGTCTTTTAAAAAATGGCAAGGGATGCCTGAGTGGCTCAGTGAGTTAAGCATCCAACTTTGGCTCGGGGCATGAGTCTCCCATCAGGCTCTCTGTTGTCAGCTCAAGCTGGCTTTGGATCCTTTGTCTCCCTCTCTCTCTGCCCCACCCCCATCAGCGCTCGCGCTCTCTCTCTAAAATAAATATTTATTTATTATTATTATTTAAAAATTTTTTAAATGTTTATTCATTTTTGAGAGAAACCAAGCACAAGCAGAGGAGGGGCATAGAGAAAGGGAGACATAGAATCTGAAGCAGGCTCCAGGCTCAGAGCTATCAGCACAGAGCCCGACGTGGGGCTTGAGCCCATAGACCACAAGATCCTGACCCGAGCTGAAGTCAGATGCTTTATCGACTGAGCCACCCAGGCACCCCTAAAATAAATATTTAAAAAGGGCAAAACTTGCAGTCCACAGATAGGGTTAGTTTGAGCCATACAAAGCATTAAAAGTTTTATTTATATTACTTATATAATGTATGATTTCACATGAAAATATCAACTTATGAGTCCTGTTAAAAAAAAATCCATAAATCTGACTACTCTGGGCTTTGCACTGCTGCAGGGCCACAGTTGGCTGAACGTGATTCACACTGGGGGTCCATTACCCTAGGCATGTTATTGGCAGGTTGCTGCAACTCCTACCTTATCTGTTTCATTTAGCTACCTGCCTGTTCCCTTTGGTGATTTGACTTTGCATCCTTTCTCAGAACATCATCACTCCTTGAGGGATGATACTGTGTCTCTCCCCTCTCAGGGGACCCTTCCCCAAATTTCCTGTCCCCTATCAGTGCAACTGTTCTATACTGGTTGTAGAATGGCTTTAAGACAGGACCCCACTTTGTCCCCCGCCTACAGTAATCCCAGAACCAGCCCTCCACCAAACTAATGATTATAAATAAAACACAGACAGGATGAATGAGAGCTATGGTTCTTACCCCTCATCCCTAGCTCTTCCTTCCTTCATTCCCTCCCTCCCTTCTTCCTTTCTTCCCTCCTTCCTCCCTTTCTCCCTCTCTCTCCTTCCCTCCCTCCCTCCTTCCTTTCTTTCCTTCCTTCCTTCCTTCCTTCCGAGTGTGAGTAAGGGGAGAGTGGCAGAGGGAAAGAGAGAGAGAATCTTAAGCAGGCTCCATGCTGAGCATGGAGCCCAATGTGGGACTTGATCCCAAGACCCTGACCATGAACTGAGCCCAAATCAAGAGTCAGACGCTCAACCGATTGACTCACCCAGTTCCATAGGGGTGCCTAAGTAAGGGCACCTGGGTAGCTCAGTCTGTTAAGTGTCTGACTCTTGGTTTTGGCTCAGGTCTCATGATCTCAAGGTTCATGAGTTCGAGTCTCACTGTCAGGCTCTGTGCTGGTGTTATGGAGCCTGCTTAGGATCATCTCTCTCAGCTCCTCCCCTGCTCGCTCTCTCTTTCAAATGGATAAATAAACTTAAAAATGAATGAATGAATGAATGAGTGAAGGATCCTAAGTACAGCCATGGCTTAAAATCACTGGGTCAGAGGAATCTCAGGATAGAGAGATGAGACCAGGTTTTATGAGAGGAAGGTATGATCTTGGTCTTAAAGGGCACACAGTATTTTGAAGGGTCAAAGAGAAAGAACAGAGGTGGGCACTCCAGAAAAGACATATAGAATGGGAGGAAATAAAGAATGAAAAGTGACTAGCTATGGGGCTCCTGGGTGGCTCAGTCAGTTAAGCATCTGACTTCGGATGAGGTCATGATCTCGCAGTTCATGAGTTCGAGCCCCACATTGGGCTCTGTGCTGACAGCTCAGAGCCTGGAGCCTGCTTCGGATCCTGTGTTTCTGTCTCTCTCTCTGCCCCTCACCTGCTCACGCTCTGTCTCTGTCTCTCTCTCAAAAATAAATTTAAAACAAAAATTAAAGAAAAAAAAAAAGAAAAGTGGCTAGCTGGAAAAGACAGTAGGTAGTTTGTAACAGACTACAGAGGGTTTGAAAGGCCAAAGGAATATAAAATCCTATCCTGTACTGTGCATTTAAGGTAGTATTTGAGTAATAACCTTGAACTGATGGTAGAGGAGTGTACATGTGGATGGACAGGTGGTAACGTACATGTAGCAAAATACTATTGAATCTAGAGGTGCCTCGGTGGCTCAGTCGGTTAAGCATCCAACTTCGGCTCAGGTCACGATCTCATGATTCATGAGTTCGAGCCCCGTGTCAGGCTCTGTGCTGAAAGCTCAGAACCTGGATCCTGCTTGGGATTCTGTGTCTCCCTCTCTCTCTCCCCTTTCCCATTCACGCTCTGTCTTTCTGTGTCTCTCAAAAATGAAACGTTAAAAAAAAATACTATTGAATGTAGGTGGTGGGTGTGTGAGTCAATGTTAAAGTCTTTGTATTTTTTCTGTAGATTTGAAACTTTTCATAATTAAATATTGGAAAGAAAAAGACTACTCACTCCTTCAGATACCTGCCTAGTCCTTCTGGTGATTTGATTTTACAACCCCTTCTTAGAATGAACACACACACACACACACACACACACGCACATACACACACAAATACTTTGAAATCTCTGACAAAGTAGCTACACTGGAGACCAACTCACATTTTTTTCAACAAGTTTAACACAACTGGTATTCCTGCAACCCTGGAAAAATTCATGGTTTCTCTGTCGGAGAACCATACACATAGGGAGTGTGCTAACTCTAAATGGATGACACTCCATGACCTGTTCCAAACCTCTCTCACTGGCTAGCAACTCAGCTGGCAGCGTGGGGCACTAAAGCGAAATCAAGGGGAGGCCAGACTGGTGTAAAAGCAATCTGTCCCTTTGTCAGCTGAAAAATGGATCTGAGGCTGATGCTACCTGACAAGACACAAGTAGCCTGCTGCTGGATCCTAGCAGAAGACTTCATTTTTCAGATGGAGTGACAGGGAGTCCATCCTTTTTGTGATGCTCACAAAGGTGGGCACAGATGACCCAACTGAGGCAGTAGAGATAAGTGCACTGGCTTTAAGTGTGGTCCCTGAACCCACAGCACCAGCACCCCTGAGGAACTTGTTAGAAATACAAATTCCTAGGCCCCATCAGAACCACTGAATCAAAAATTCTAGGGTGTGGGGCCCAGCAATCTGCTTTCACAAGCCTTTTCAGTGATTCTGATTCACAGAAAAGTTTGAGAAATAGTAGCTACAAGCACACTGTGGAGACAACCATGTTTAAATGACAGCCCTCCTTCTCCCATGACTTTGTACCAGTAACATGACATTTCTGTGTCTCAATTTTCTAAAAATGGGTATTTGAATAATATTACTTTTAGAGTGGTCGTGAAGTTTAAAGTTGCTATTAATAAACATCCTATGACTGTGAGGGGAACCAGCCTGGATGAGGCTGACACTGTGAGCAAAATCGACGAGAGGAATGAACGACTCCTAGTCCTTGATAAGCTTATGAAGCGAGAGAACCAACCCCTCCAAGTGTACCCTGGCTCTGAACTTTCTTTTTATTTTTTATTTTGAGAGAGAGAGGGAGAGAGAGAGTGTGTGCAAGTGCATGAGCGGGGGAGGAGCAGAGAGAGACAGGGTGAGAGAGACAATCTTAAGCAGGCTCCATGCTCAGTGCAGAGCCCGATGGGGCTGGATTGCACGACCCTGGGATCATGACCTGAGCCAAAATCAAGTGTCAGGGGTTCAAACAATTGAGCCACCCAGGCGCCCCTGGACTTTCTTTTTTTTTTTTTTTCTAATGTTTATTTATTTTTGAGGGAGAGAAAGAGAGAGACAGAGCACGAGTGGGAGAGGGCAGAGAGAGAGGGAGGGAGACACAGAATCTGAAGCAGGCTCCAGGCTCTGAGCTGTCAGCACAGCTGACCACAGCCACATGAGTAAGGCCAGGTAAATCAATAGAAGAGCCACTCATCTGTGCCAAGCCTAATGGCTGACCCACAGAATTGTGAGCTAACAAATGACTTTTGTTTTAAGCCCGATAGAAATGAAGAAATGAAGAACCAATAGATAGAAATGAACTACCATAACAAATACCGAAAACACATGGCATTAGCTTTGGGAACAGGAACAACAGAGGCTATTAGTAGGGCCACCTGGGTGGCTCAGTTGGTTAAGCATCCGACTTCAGCTCAGGTCATGATCTCATGGTTCCTGAGTTTGAGCCCTGTGTCAGGATCTGTGCTGACAGCTCGGAGCCTGGAGCCCACTTCGAAATCTGTGACTCCCTCTCTCTCTGCCCCTCCCCCGCTCATGCTCTGTCTCTCTCTTTCAAAAAATAAATAAACATTAAAAAAATTGTTTTTAAAGCTTCTGCACAGCAAAGGAAACAATCAGCAAAACTAAAAGGCAACTGACAGAATGGGAGAAGATATTTGCAAATGACATATCAGATAAAGGGTTAGTATCCAAAATCTATAAAGAACTTATCAAACTCAACACCCAAAAAACAAATAATCCAGTGAAGAAATGGGCAAAAGACATGAATAGACACTTCTCCAAAGAAGACATCCAGATGGCCAACCAACACATGAAAAAATGCTCAACATCACTCATCATCTGGGAAATACAAATCAAAACCACAGATACCACCTCACACCTGTCAGAATGGCTCACATTAACAACTCAGGCAACAACAGATGTTGGTGAGGATGCGAAGAAAGAGGATCTCTTTTGCACTGATGGTGGGAATGCAAACTGGTGCAGCCACTCTGAAAAACAGTATGGAGGCTCCTCAAAAAACTAAAAATAGAACTACCATACAACCCAGCAATTGCACTACTAGGCATTTATCCAAGGGATACAGGTATGCTGTTTTGAAGGGGCACACGTGCCCCAATGTTTATAGCAGCACCGTCAACAGTAGCCAAAGTATGGAGAGAGCCCAAATGTCCATCAATGGATGAATGTATAAAGAAGATGTGGTATATATATACACACAATGGAGTATTACTTGGCAATCAAAAGGAATGAAATCTTGCCATTTGCAACTATGTGGATGGAACTAGAGGGTATTATGCTAAGTGAAATTAGAGAAAGACAAATATCATATGACTTCACTCATATGAGGACTTTAAGACACAGAACAGATGAACATAAGGGAAGGGAAGCAAAAATAATATAAAAACAGGGAGGGGGACAAAACATAAGACTCTTAAATATGGAGAACAAACAGGGTTACTGGAGGGGTTGTGAGAGGGGGGATGGGCTAAATGGGTAAGGGGCATTAAAGAATCTACTCCTGAAATCATTGTTGCACTATATGCTAACTAATTTGGATGTAAGTTAAAAAAATAAAATTAAAAAAATTTTTTTAATTTTTTTTTTCAACGTTTTTTAATTTTTATTTTTGGGACAGAGAGAGACAGAGCATGAACGGGGGAGGGGCAGAGAGAGAGGGAGGCACAGAATCGGAAACAGGCTCCAGGCTCCGAGCCATCAGCCCAGAGCCTGACGCGGGGCTCGAACTCACGGACCGCGAGATGGTGACCTGGCTGAAGTCGGACGCTTAACCGACTGCGCCACCCAGGCGCCCCTAAAAAAATTTTTTTAATATAAAAAAAAACAGGCTATTAGCAAAAGTTGGAAAAGTAGTAAACAAACTGTTAGTGCAGACTAGAAACGTAGCGAGGAAACCACTATGGCGGCTTGAGAAACGGAATGCATTCTACATGCTGGCAAAAATGTCACCTGTGCTAGTTTGGAAAATAGAAAAAAACACTTCATGATTTTCAGATCTGGCTAAAGAGATCTCTGGGAACCCCGTTATAGGCTTCTGTTGGATGCTCCTAGCTACATACAATAAGAAAGAGAAGAGCTAAAGAGGCAACTAAGCAGTTTATAAGTACAACATAGAGAAAATACAGACCCGTGGGGAAAAAACAAGCCGAGCACCCTAATCAACTAGCCTGGTAACGGTCATGCATGGATGGTCTCCAGTCCCAAACTGCCCCCGACTGCAGCAACATGAGCAAGCCCAGGTGAAACCTGCAAAACACCCATCTGTGCCCAGTTCAAAATGCTGACCTAGAAAATTGTGTGCGAATAAATTATTTTGTTTTAAGTCCATAAGCTTTGGGGTGGTCTGTTACGCAGCAAAGGCTCACTGATAAACTGATAAAGGAATGTCATGTTAGATGAAAAATACTTTACAACTAATATCATCCTTGACTTGCTGTGATGCTAATGCTGTCAGAAACTCCTTAGATTTGGCAAGGAATAGACTCAGTCCTCCTGTTTTTCTCTCACTCTGGAGCATGAAGTCATTACTTGGAAAAGAGGACAGATTCATCTGAATGACCTGAACAGTTATTTTTTTCCCTTTCTTCAGCCAAGTGCCTAAAAAATGAATTAATCTAAGTTAAAAGTATATATGATGGCTCCACTGTGTTGGCAATAAACACACTTACAGAATAATCAGAACATGTCAGAAAAGGACCACACATTTGAAATGAAGAGTGTCCTGAATATCTAAGACACTGTCATGAGCCACTGAAGGAGGGTTTCTGAACAGAAAACTGATGTTACCGTAATGTTTGGGGAAAATGAGAATCATAGAAACACGCAGTGGGTAGCAAAGGACTATATCAACACGCGGAAACAAATTGGGACACGATTGTGAACATTCACATGAGAAAAAAGATCTGCACTGGCAGGTCTACCCTGGGGATGAAAAACTACACAGTATAACAATAAAAACAAAAACAAGAAAACTGCACAACATGAAGCAGACATCGTGATGGAAGAAGGGGGCCTCAAAAATGGAAGAAATAATCCACAGTATCAAATGTTTTAGAACAGGCAAAAAGTTCCAAAGCTCCAACTGGTGTGAGTCCCCACTGCTTCAAAACAGTCATTTCCATTTACCTTATCATATTCCTGTTATGAGAGTAAATACAAATCTATAAAAAGAATTGCATGCACAAGATTGATCATAGAAGCAAAATTTACAATAATTAAAATAACTGCGAGCAAGTTAAATGTTCCCCCAAAGTGGACGGAACCCTCTTATACTGTTGGTGGGAAAGCAAGCTGGTGCAGCCATTGTGGAAGACAATATGGAGGTTCCTCAAAAAGTTAAAATAGGAACTACCACGCCATCCAGTAATCACACTACTGGGTATTTACCCAAAACAAAACAAAATAAAACAAAACAAAAACATGAACTCAAAGGAATACAAACACTCCTATGTTTATAGCAGCATTATTTACAAGAGCCAAATAATGGAAGCAGCCCAAGTATCCATCATAGATGAATGGAAAAAGAAGATGTGGTATAAATATATAATGGAATATTATTCAGCCATAAAAAAGAATGAAATTGCGCCATTTGCAACAACATAGATGGTACTAGAGCATATAATGCTAAGCAAAATAAGTCAGAGAAAGACAAATACCGTATGATTCACTCATATGTGGAATTTAAGAAACAAAACAAACAAGCAAAGGAGAGAGACAGAAACTGAGAAACAGAATCTTAACTACTGAGAACAGACAGATAATTACCAGAGGGGAGGTGGGTGGCAGGATGGGTAAACTAGGTGATGGAGATTAAGGTCTGCACTGGTGATGAGCACTGGGCGATGTATGGAATTGTTAAACCTCTATATTGTACACCTGAAACTAATGTAACACTGTATGTTAACTATACTGCAATTAAAAATAATAATAAAAACGTTCCCCCAACTTGGTTAATAGTGGATGGGTTCATCCACTCATTGCACTATTATATAAATCACATCCAGTGGGATAAGTGTTGGTAACCCTAACCCTCCACCTATGAAAAATCTGTCTGGATAGATACACTGTACTAGCTTTAACATAGTGATTTTATCGTTAAGGTCTATCAAAATGTGTATGTGCGAGTGTGTGTGTGTGTGTGTGTGTAAAATTAAACAAAAACCCCAATGGTAACAGAATCCCAAAACGAAATGGAAGACTCGTAAGTGTGCAGGCTGTGCCCCTCCACATTACTGAATGCTGTCCACCAAGTACCCTGCACACAGCAGACATTCAGCAAATTTGTTCAATGAAATCAACGAAAAAATGCTGAGGCTTAGCAATACCCTGTGCCTGCCAGCCCATCTCATTTGTTACAAATTCTCATTTGTTCTCTCAGGCAAAGGTCCCTGGCAGTGACACCTAATATCCTACTGCATATTTGTTTAAATTGGTTTGCATAACTCAGCTGTCATGCATATCAGAGTACCTGCATGGTCTATGCAAACCCCCTGAAACATGTAGTTAATTATGCGCCCCAAATAACATAACAATACAAACAACAGAAACTCCTTTGATACTTAGTTCCTTCAAATAAATTTATTTAAATTTGTGGTTCCTCTATGCACCAAACATTTAGTATGTGTCAGGTACTCCTCTAGGCACAGAAGTTTCCTCTTAAACAACTTATCCATTCAAATGCTTGTACCCTTTGATCAATTTTTCCTAATACTTTTTTTTTTTTTTTTTTAAGTATTAGGGGCAGGAAAAATCAGCCCACACAAATATCTAGCTTCTCCCAGAAATCATAACGCTTTCCTATTAACATTACGAGGTGGTGAAGAAAATACACACAAAAGACTCAATGTTACGTTAGGTAATGTCCTCAATTAGATTTATTATGCATTCTTGGTACTAACACTTTCAAATGAATGAAATATTTTACAAATGAGAAACACAGAACTCTCATAGTTGTTCTGATAACATCCAGGAAATTGTAAATCACTACCACAGAAGCTCAGGATTAAATCAACGTCTCATTTTCTGTTTAAATTTTCCTGATTTGTTTTTATATGGATAGTCAAAGCAGATCTGAAATAACCAAGTAATGCGTGTCAAAAATCATAGTAAACCAGCCTGGCAACTGCGTTGGTGCTCGATAAATGTTAATCACATTCAATTAAGGGAAGGTCATCATAGCTACCATTGACAGGGGTTAGAAAGTTTCCCCTTAAATCCCTATACATCCATGCCTTTGATTTCCTTATGTCAAATTCCTTCTCAACATCCTTCAAAACCTAGCTTACTCAAAGACAAAATCTACACGCCTCAGTCTGGCACTCAACCTAGCCACCCAGACTCAGAGGTGAAAAATGAAAATCCTTCAGGGGCAAGATAGGTAATAAATGAGAGAGGCAGGCAAAATGATAGCTGGTCAATAGTTTCAACCTCAGTTTGGAAGGTATTGTGAAAAGTGCAGCAAATAAACTCGGCAGGACCTGTCCAAATGATGAAGACACTGTTCAGTGTGAATTACCTGACACCAGAGTTAAGTGCAGTTTATTTTCAGAGAAGCAGGCAATCCAGAATTTTTGGTGAAATCTCCAAATGCTGAAAAGGCTCTCAATGTAAAATTCAGGTCAGACCATCAAACTCCTCTCTGTTCCATGCGTCTGTATCTTCACCAGCACATAAAAATCAACCTGAAAGCATTCCATTAACCACTACAACCTTGCCACACTGTGGCGAGGGCAGTGTGCCCTGCCTCAGACTAACCATGCTTCCTGCTCTCCTCCCTGCTCTGCCAGCTCTCCAACTTGCCAAACCCTCAGGGGCAGTTCTGACAGCCCTTCTTCTGGAAGCCCTCCCTAACCACCTCAGGTCACAAGCATCTCTGCTGTTCCTACCCTTCATCCTTATCACTGGACAATTAAGCTTGGATGTTCCTGTATTTTTATTTAAACTGTTCTACGTGTGCTGTTCAAACTGGCCATTTCGAGGATGGCCGAGGTATGGAAGAAACAGAAAGGAATGGTGAAGGGGGGATTCTATGTAAGATGAGCCACCACGCCTCCACGAACAGGAGTGAACTTGGCCCAATACCAACAAGGCAGTCTGCAGTGCAAGAAAAAGGAACAGAGCCATTCTGTTGGCAGCCAGCATGGAATTTGATGAAAATTCTCACCTCTTTTTTGGCTTTCAGGAGCCCCGTGGCCATTTTCCTGGTCTCCTGAATGCTCTCTCTGGAGAAGGGCAAAGTCTCAGAAGACAGATCTGGGGATGTGAAGAGAAATGCCCCTATGGAGAAGCCCCTCCCCAAGAGTCTGGGGGGGTCGGCTCCGGAGCCCCACAACTGCGGGTTGAGAGTGTCCAGAAATCACCAGCACAACCCAATTCCCATCCAGAGCCCTGGGAAAAGGGTCCAGGGTGACCGAGCACCCTCACATTCAGTCCCAAGCTCTGGCCAGGGAGTGGAGCCCATGGCCCCCTGCAGAGGCGTGGGGGGTCCGTCTCTAACCTTATGGGCTGGAATGAAAATATAAAGGCCTGGAGGTGCCTACAGAAGAACGCCCGAGTACAGAGGCAGCCTGTTCCCCCACGAGTAAAACAGGGACAAGCAGAGGGATGCGCTGACTGGACGAGGCAATGGTTATAGGGCACTCACGGAACGCGGGGTGCACGTTGCCGATCCTGAGGCTGAGACTCGGGAACGAAGTGCAGAAGTACGCGAAAATCCCGAATGAAGTGCCGACGCCACTTCCAAACAGCGAGTGGCGGATCCCACGGACCGGAAATGCTCCTGCTACGTCAACTCAAAAACAGGGGGAGCGGAAGGGACGGCGGAAGTGGCCGCATGGGCTTCTGGACTGTGTAGTCTTTGAGACAGAGAGGTGGTGGGTGAGTAGGCTTGCTAACTGCAAAGTGACTTTGACTTCTGCACCTCTCATACAACCAAGTTTAGGAGCCCACTGTTAAGATGCCCAGACCGCAAGGTGCACTTATTTCTCCTCCGAAGGGCAGTGAGATCTTGCGGACCACGAGAGAGTCGCAGAAGTGCCCGAGGATTTTAGGATATGTGATCCTGGCTTCCCGCCGGTGCTACGGAGGCGGGTGGCCAGGCTGTGCACTGACGGTCAGCGGCGCGGACGAACTGGGGTAACTCATGCCAAGGCGCCGCCCCGTGTGCCCTTCCCGTAGCAGAAACCAGGGTCCAGATTGGCGCGAGTGGGCGCCGGTCACGGCAGAGCACTTGAGGGATGAAGCAGTGGAGTGATGCTTTGTTGGGACTCGGGGATAAGAGCGACACCGGCCTTGGTCCCCGGAGGTAGGAGGGGCGCCAGTATGGACAGGGAACGCCAAGGCTATTTTTGAGGAGAGCGGGATTGGCTGGGCTAACTCCAAGCTTTGGTCTTGTGTCCCCGGGGTTTTGGTAGATAGGGAGGCCGGACTTGAGGCCAAGAGCACAAGGCCCCCTGGTGGTAGACGTAGTCCCTGGGTTTTTTGTTTTTGTTTGTTTGTTTTTGGTGTTTGTTTGTTTGTTTGTTTTTTAGTTGGTAGCTAGGTGACAGGTGACACTTAGAATAAATTTACAGGGGTTGTGGTTGGGAGGTCGGGGGGGATGAGGAGTGAAGAGGAAGCATAATTTGACAGTTTTGTTCATCATGATTTTTTTGCATGAATTCTGATTTTCAAAGATACTACCTTAAAATATTTATCTTGAATACTGAACTTTTATGGTGCCCCTTATATTTTGCCCCCAAAGTCCTGGCTTTAGGGAAAGGCATGAATAGATCTGACACTATATGAACCTCATTGGCACCTACTGGCTTGTAGAGTTGATAGGAGATGAAGGCCTGGCTTCTGGGCATTAAGTAGCCAGAAAGAGCCCTTTGGGAGCTTACCCTGAATGGTTGAGTTGGGTTATCTTTTCTTTCCTGATTTCCTTAGTATCTACAATTTCCTGATAACTGAACCTTCCAAAGCCCCACCCACAAAACACCTCCACGACTTATCATGGTGCACATATTCGAAGACTACTCTTGAATCTTCACACCCTACTCCAGAATATCTTCCAATATCTCTTTACCTGAAGGAGTAAAAAAACAAAGTTTGCATGTTAGTATCAGCCTTCCCCATTGGATGGTGTTTAGGAATGAGGATCGGCCCAGTGACCTATTCCAGTCCTGGTGGCATACCTCACCAAGAGTTTCGTATCCATGAATGTGAAATGCTTGTTAACAACTCATTACGAACCAAAGTCAGGCATGGGGCTGTGAAGAGCATACATGAAATGGAGGGACTGAAAGCTTTAGAGAAAGGATTGGGGTGCTGGTGGGGGGAGGTGACTGGAGGTAAGATTCTGAGATTATCCAGATCCCTATGTGTAGACATGTGTGTACACAGTCACTGAAGAGAAACCTAGGCTGATAGGCTACCTGTAATAAGTCAAACATAATATAACACAGCAGGTCAGGTGAGGGGCACTTGGGTGGCTCTGTCAGTTAAGGATCTGACTCTTGATTTTACTCAGGTCATGATCTCACGATGCATGAGTTTGAACCCCCCTGTTGGGCTCTGCGATGACAGTGTGGAGCCTGTTTGGGATTATCTCTTCCTCTCTCTGCCCCTCCCCTGATCAGATGAACACTGCTCTCTCTTCTCTCTCTCTCTGTCAAAAGAAATAAACATTAAAAAAAAAAAAAAGCAGGTCAGGTGATGATGTGACTCTGCAAACTTACTCATACCCCTTTCTCTCCTTCGGGGAGGGGAAAGGGGTTGGAGGTTGACTCAGTCGCCAGTGGCCAATGACTTAATCAATCATGGCTGCCTGTGCAAAAACCCAAAAAGCCTTCATAAAAACCCAAAAAGACGGAGTTCAGAGAGCTTCCAGGTTGGTGGAGATTCAGGAAGAGTGGTCACTCAGAGCATGAAAGCTCTGTGACCCTTATCCATACCTTGCCCTATGGCTGTTCCATCTAGCTGTTCTTGAGCTATATCCTTCTATAATGAACTGGTAATCCAGTAAGTAAAATGTTTCTCTGAAATCTGTGAGCCTTCTATCAAATTAAATAAACCTTAAGAGGGAGTTGTGGGAGCCTCCAATCTATAGCCAGTTGGTCAAAGCCCAGGTGACAACATGGACTTGTAATTGGCATCTTAAATGGGGGGATGGGAGGGAGTCTTGTAGGACTGAGCCCTTCACCTGTGCCATGTGATACTGTCTCCAGGAAAGTAATGTCAGAATGCAGTTGAAATGTAGGACACCCAGCTGGTGTCTGAGACTTGCTTGAATGTGTGTGGGGGGGGGAGGGGGGGGAAGGGTGGGGTGGGGAAAACCACAGTTGGAATTAAGGTGCAGAACCCCTTTATCTTTTTTTTAAATTATTTTTATTTTTTTCAATATATGAAATTTATTGTCAAATTGATTTCCATACAACACCCAGTGCTCATCCCAAAAGGTGCCCTCCTCAATATCCATCGCCCACCCTCCCCTCCCTCCCACCCCCCATCAACCCTCAGTTTGCAGGACCCCTTTATCTTGAACCTGAGTTTCCTTAATAAATCTCAGAGCTTTGAGATTTAATCTCTGTGCTTTGAGGAGTCCTATTTCCCATACTCCTAATTGCACTCTGAGGCTCAGAGATGTGAAAATCCATTTAAATTATAAACACAGTGGGGGAAAAAAAAACTAGTCATGCCCATCTAGGAAAATCAATTAAGAAGAAAAAAATTGAAGAAATATTCTTTGAAATTAAAAGCCAGACAAACTACTGTGTCACTGATGACAAAGAAGAAATTGACCTGCAATCTATTAAATCACTGGAAGAAACAATGGTGAAAATACTAGAATAAGGCTACTTTGGCACCCAGAGATCTTAAAAACAGTGCCTCCCCAAAAGCACTATAGGAGGAATTTCTAGTTGGAATAAACTCAGAAAGTTTAAATAAAACTGATCACAAAAAGGGAAGGACAAAACTCCATAACTGGACAGTGAGGGGGTGTGGGTGAGTCTAAATCACCAAAAAGTCAAATCATTAAAAATTAATTTCCAGTGAATGATCATGAGTAAAAATGATGGTTAGAGGGAAGTTTTTAGCCTGAAAGTAATCTATGACTTAGACATTAAGGCAGAGGCAGAAAACTAAGGAGCTAGCAATCACCTCTTAGGTCAGAAAATGAACAGGAAAACAAGGATATGAGGGAGTGAAGAAATAATCAGATGAGGGTGGGTGGGGGCACTTATGGGAATGTAGGAGGCAGAAGTGCAGTTTGTGCATAAAGTCATTTCAGAGACAGTCCTTGGGGAGGGGGGTACACAAAGGATCATACTAGATGTGGAAGATGACAGTTACCCCTGGAAGGTATATTCAGGGGTTGATATTAGATTGTTTAAAAAAAAAACCAAAACACGAAAGAGTCAAGTGTAGAGCCTTTCCCATCCTATGCACAGATGGGAGGGCAGCATGAGTGACATCAGCACATGATGGGCAAATGGGGTAAATAAATAAGTAGAGGAAACAGCCCTCAAGAGTGAGATGAGGGGGGCACCTGAGTGGCTCAGTGGGTTAAATGTCCAACTCTTGGTTTCAGCTCAGGGCATGACCTCACAGCTTCTTCATGGGTTCAAGCCCTGTGTCAGGCTCTGCATTGATGGTGAGGAGCCTGCTTGGGATTCTCTTTCTCTGCCCCTCCCCCATTTGTACCATCTCCGTCTCTCTCAAAATAAATAAACTCTTAAAAAGAAAGAGTGAGATGAGGAAAATGTGCACAATCCTGTCCTCGGAAAGACACACCAGTAAAATACTCATGTGGGAACTCTGGGGTTCGAGGGTAAGAGATGGCTGCCCACACCTCTGCTATGTCCCTGCAGCCACAGGCTAGCAGGCAACACCTTCTGCTCCAACAGAGTTGGCCAGAGAAGGCAGTTAGAGCAGAAGTCAGGGAGGAGCCAGGGCCTCCCAAAGGGCCTGGAGACCTGCTGGTGCCACAGTGACTCCCCAGCGGGGAGGAGGCTCCACAGTGAGAGAAAAAACACAAAGTAAACACAGAATTTGCATATTTTTATAATAAAATATTTCATATACATTCAAGTAGAGGTGGGTACAGTGGCAGAAAATAAGACAGAGGAATCAGCTAGACACCACAGATGTGTAATGATGGATAAATAAATTATATGTAAGGAGAGTTTATCCACATATGCAGGCTTTATATGTTCATAAATACTTATATTATGCACCATAGAGATGCATAAACCAGTAGAGATGTTCACACAAACTGCACTCACACTGTGAAGTCAACAGAAGATGAAGTAAAAACAAAGCGGTTAGAGAGCATCAGTCTATTTTGTGAGACACACACAAACACAGCTTCTCACCTCCCTTCTGAACACCACTACTGCCTGCAGCAGTAAAGGCCAATTCCAGCCCGGGCTACTTCTACAATGTCATAAACATGGATATACATACCACAGACCTCACTAGAAACTAAAGCCAGGAAGTGCAGAGACTGCGGAAGACAGACTTCAAGTAAGAGGGACTACAAAGTCCGGGAGAAGGCACTGGGGAGTAGTGATTCCAAGAGGATCCAGATGCCTGTGCAAGGGCCAAGCAGTGAGCAGACACATGTGACTAGTACTAAGTTAGCATGAACTCAAACATCATCTAATTATAGTGCTTCTCAAATGTTGGTGCAACAGATCCACTCGGAGGGCTTGTTAAACAACAGATTGCTGGGCCTCACCCAGAGTTTCTAATTCACTGGTCTGTGTGGGGCCTAAAAATCTGCTTTTCTAACATGTTTCCAGGTGACACTGATGTTGCTGGTCCAAGGACCATACTAAGATCTAGTCTAACACTAGGGGCACCTGAGTGGCTCAGTTGGTCGGTTAAGTGTCCGACTTCAGCTCAAGTCATGATCTCACGGTTTGTGAGTTTGAGCCCCAAATCTGGATCTATGCTGACAGCTCAGAGCCTGCAGCCTGCTTCGGATTCTGTATCTCCCTCTTTCTATCTCTGTCTGCCCCATCCCCGCTACTGCTCTCTCTCTCTCTCTTTCAAAAATAAATAAATAAACATTAAAAAAAAATAGATCTAGTCTAACACCAGGTCACGAGGAGGTACTAAAGAGCAAAGAAGCAACAGAAGGGACTTAAAGACTACGTGGAGGGACTTCTCTGTAAACTCCTCAAACGTAAAAACCTTCAAGACGCTGAAAGAGCATTTACAGCATCATGCCTACAATAAAAGGTACCATGGAGGGAGTGCTCTGTCAGGTAGAGTGACAGGCCCAAGCAATGTACCTATGGAAACCTTCCCCAAAACCTGTGACCCTGGTGCTCTGAGAAATCCTACTTTCCACCCTCTCTCATTGAGATCTGACACTCTGTTCGCTGATAACATCCCATCACAGCACAGGAAAGAACATCATTGATATGCCCGTTTTATGGTATTTATGGACTTTCTTAGGTAAAAATACCACTCATGTAGAAATTTTTAAAAATAAATTTTTCTTTTTCATATAAAAGAACACAAAATTTCATATCAGTTTAATGGAAATCCTAAAATACATAGAAAAGATATAAAAATGATTATCAAAAATACTCAACGAGGCAAAGCAGTACTTAAGAGTGAGGTCTTATACATCCTAAATTATATATAGCTACATATGATACTTTAAAAATCAAGGCAGGGGCACCTGGGTGGCTCAGTCGGTTAAGCATCTGACTTCGGCTCAGGTCATGATCTCACGACTTGTGAGTTCAAGCCCCATGTTGGGCTCTGTACTGACAGCTCAGAGACTGGAACCTGCTTCAGATTCTGTGTCTCCCTCTCTCTCTGCCTCTCCCCTGCTCACACTCTGTGTCTCTCTGTCTCTCTCTCAAAAATAAATAAACATTAAAGAAAATTTTTTTAATCAAGGCAAAAACATAAGGGGTGCTACACACCTCTAAATTTATGCATTCCAGTTGTCCAGTTTAACGCTAGTTAATTTGGAGATCTGTCAAGAAAGATACATTTAAAAAAATGGGGAAATGGGAACCCTCTTGCACTGTTGGTGGGAATGCAAATTGGTGCAGCCACTCTGGAAAACAGTGTGGAGGTTCCTCAAAAAATTAAAAATAGACCTACCCTATGACCCAGCAGTAGCACTGCTAGGAATTTACCCAAGGGATACAGGAGTACTGATGCATAGGGGCACTTGTACCCAATGTTTATAGCAGCACTCTCAACAATAGCCAAATTATGGAAAGAGCCTAAATGTCCATCAACTGATGAATGGATAAAGAAATTGTGGTTTATATACACAATGGAGTACTATGTGGCAATGAGAAAGAATGAAATATGGCCCTTTGTAGCAACATGGATGGAACTGGAGAGTGTGATGCTAAGTGAAATAAGCCATACAGAAAAAGACAGATACCATATGTTTTCACTCTTATGTGGATCCTGAGAAACTTAACAGAAACCCACGGGGGAGGGGAAGGAAAAAAAAAAAAAAAAAGAGGTTAGAGTGGGAGAGAGCCAAAGCATAAGAGACTCTTAAAAACTGAGAACAAACTGAGGGTTGATGGGGGGTGGGAGGGAGGGGAGGGTGGGTGATGGGTATTGAGGAGGGCACCTTTTGGGATGAGCACTGGGTGTTGTATGGAAACCAATTTGACAATAAATTTCATATATTGAAAAAAAATGGGGAAAGTGTCTAACTCAACTAATGGGGCAAAGGAAATAATCATTAGTAAGTAACTGCAAATAAATACCCAACCGAGACAAAAAAGCATGTCACCTCCTATGGGAAAAGGCTGAAATGAGGGTTACAGTTAAAAACTATGACCCTCAAAGAAAAGCAAGACAGAATAAATCAGGCCAAAATGTTAAGGAACTGGAAATGAGTCTCCAGATCAGAAAAGAAACACGACAAATGAAAAGAGAGAAAAGAGGGAGCAACAGGGATGTTGCTCACAGACTCCAGGGATGTAGAGGTCCATGAGAATAACGGACACTGCAAGAGAGGTGGAGTGTGTACATAGAATCATTCTCTAGAGCTGTGCTGTCCAATAATGTAGCCACTCATCACACGTGGCTACTGAGCACTTGAACATGGCTAGGCTGAATTGAGAAATGGTATAGGTACAAAATACACTCCAGATGTTGAAGACACAAAAGGATGCTAATTAAGAGGCACGTGGCTGGCTCAGTCTGTGGAGTGTGCAACTCTTGATCTTGGGGTTGTGAGTTTGAGCCCACGTTGTGTGTTACTTAAAAATAAAATCTCAAAAAAAAGTCAATTAACTCATTAATAAGTTTTATATCAATTAAATGTTGAGACCATACTATTTTGGAAATATTGGGTTATTCAAATGTTAAAATTAATTTCACCAGTTTCTTCTTAATCTCCCAAAAGTAGCTACTAGAAAATTTAAAAATACATATGCAGCTTGCATTATATATCTATTTAAAAGCACTGTTCTGGAGAGAAATGGTCTCTAGCAGGGTAGGGTCATAGGGACATAGGAGAGGTGGGTGGAGGGAAGTGACAGAGACACCCCTGGTAAGCAGCTTCACTTGCTGGCACTGAGGGACACTGGCGATTCAGGTGTGGACATGCCTCATTTATGCATAGCAGCAGGGTTAGCATGGGTGACACCAATGGGTGCTAGGCTGACATACGAAACTACCTAGTTTTACAAAACTTTTTTAAAAATACTATTATATCAATGACAGCTCACAGAAAAAAATTATAATTGAAATAAGAAATACTTAGGACAAATAATATATACATACACAGCATCAAAACTATCTGGCTAAAAACAGAGTCCCACTTCTCCACACCGTCCCCCTCCAATTCCATTAAAGTACAAATTATAAGAGAATTGAAGCTCCAGACCAATAAGCTGAGATTGTGAGAATGTTTCTGTTTGGAGCAGGAATCTCACTTCCCCAGTGGGGTTGAAGGTGCCTTCTACTGTTATCTCTGCACTGTGCCCTTTTGACTAAGTTACCGCTAATGTTGAGTTAGAAATCAGTAACAGAAAAACTAGGGGAAAACCTAATTTGGATGTTTAAGAAAACAAAGTTCAAAATTCACTGCTAAGGAGAATGAATCTTCATGGGAAATATGAAATACTTTTTCATGAAAATTCAAGAAAATTCTAACAACCGAAACTTTTGGAATTAGGGTAACCCAGATGAGATTTTAATCCCCCTGAAGGACTTAATTTCCTACGCACCAAGAGCACTTTACAGCTAGAGGTGGAAAATTATCTTTATAACTTCTCACAAAAGATTGAAACTAAATATCCAAGATCAGGTTTTCCTACTCTGATAGAACTGCTCCTGAGAACAGAAGATCTGCCTACAGATCTGGAAACTACTCAAGGAATCTGTATTGCTCCTTCATGGCATACCCACAATGGGAACCCAGCAATAACAATAAAACAAAACAAAACAAAACCAGACAACTCTTGTAATATGGTTAGAATCTGAGGTCTTCAGAGGTGCCTGGGTGGCTCAGTCTGTTGAGCGTCTGACTCTTGATTTTGGCTCTGGTCATGATCTCAATTCATGAGTTCAAGCCCCATTATGGCTCTCCACTACGAATACTTGGGATTTTCTCTCTCCCTATCTCTCTGGCCCTCCCCTGCTCTCTTTCTCTCAAAATAAATAAATAAACTTAAAAAAAAATGAAGTCTTCAGCTGGGACATTTTCTATCCTGGAATCTAAACAAGCCAAATATAACCCCTTAAAATGATGTGAATAAAATTAAAGAAGGCATTGGGAGAGAAAGACAGATGAGAGGTTTAAAGGAACACTTGCTTTTTTACTCCAACTTTCAGGGCTCCTCACTGATGAGGGGTCCAGTCCCAGCTCTGGACCAAAAAATGGGAGAATTTTAACATGATTAGTGTTTTCTTTATTATCTATAGTTATAAAAACATTCTCAATAGTTTGTGTAAAAAATAACAACTATCACAGGTGGCTAAGACATAAAAACTATCTCCCACTCACCTACCCACAAGCTGAAGAATTTTAAATCATTGTCTCGATTATCACCATGACATGAGATCAAAACCAAATCACCAGGTGCCATATAACCTGGATGTCTCAACTGAAATAAATATATGTTGTGCCTGATGAGGCAACTGAACTTATCCACTGGGGCAGCACACCAGGAGGTGCCACACATGCATCTAGGTGTGCATTTGAACAGAGGGATCAAACTCTCACCCCACAGCTCTTCTATCCCTCACTGGCACTGCAAGGGTGGAGCTGGGAGGGAAACCCACATCTTAGCAATACCATGGGGAAAGAGATACTTTGGAATTTTGCCCTGATTTCTGAAGGGCATTTCCCCTTCTCCCTCTGGGTTATGTTTAAATCCTCCTGTTGTCCACTCATCTACCATTTTGCCACCCCAAACTACAGCCCAAGTCATCTCCTGGGCCTTTCTTGGTGTGAATGTTGAAAGCTTAGCCTTACCTCTTCAATCTCTGCAAGATTTGTCCAAAATTCAGACCTGAAAGAATAACAAACAAGATTTGCTTGAGAAGGTTCAGTCTCTTCCTTCTTAGAGGAACCTTTAAAGAACTATTAGTCCAAGGAGTTGACATGGCGGAGTAGTAGGGGCACCCTAGGCTTTCCTTGTCTCTCAAACACAGCTCTATTGAGGTCAGATCACTTGGAACACCCAAGAAATCGAACTGAAAGTGGCAGAAAGATCTCCACAGTTGGAGGGAGACAGCTTGGCAGATGTGAAGTGCGTGGATGTGAACTGGGAGAAAAAATGGCAGCACCACAGAGGGGGAAGGAACCCTTTCCGTGGAAAGTCAAAAAAGAGAGAAAGAGCTGAGTTACTGTGGCATCAAGTTAGCACAACAGGCAGACTTTTCTGGACCACAGACTAGGGAGAAAGAAGTACTGAGTGTCCCAGATCTTTTTTACAAACAGCTTTTGGAGCTCAAACTCTGGGGTTTTGAAAGTGCATGGCTTTCTCCAGAGCAGAGCTGTGGCGGGTGCTCCTGGGGGAGGAGGGAGCTGCCCCCACAGTGCATAGTGTGGTGTAGAGATCGCCAGGGTGCACTGGGAGAGAACAGTCCCCTTCCTGGAGTATTTCTGGAAAAGGATATATTGCTTCCCCAAGGACAAGAGACCCTGGAGGTGCCAGCCAAAGGCCTTTCATGAGCAGGGTGGAGAGGCTCTACTCCAGATAAGGGGAGCAGATCCGTGCCTTGCTGGGTCCTTTAAGACTTTGGGTTTTGGTGGTGCCTGGGTGGCTCAGTCAGTTAAGCCTCCAGATCTTGGTTTTGGCTCAGGTCATGATCTCATGGTTCATGGGATCGAGCCCTGTGTCGGGCTCTACACAACAGTGCAGAACCTGCTTGGGATTCTCCCTCCCTCCCTCCCTCCCTCCCTCTCTCTCTCTTTCTGCCTGCACCCCCCTCTCAAAATAAATAAATAAACATTAAAAATTAAAAAAAAAAACACTTTGGGTTTTGAATCCCAGCCACACACCAAATAAAAAAATGCAGGAGAACTGTGGTGCAGGGCAAGCTAACTGCCCTCGCTATTCCGTTAGAGCTGTATGAATAAGCAGGGGTTGAGATCCCTGGGCAGGGACGAGACATTGGGTGGTGCCATTTCCGCCCCCCAAAATCAACACTGTGGGACCTCAGAGAGCAACACAGAAGCCCCCAGTGGAGGTGGAATCGCTTAACACCAAACCCTGCCACTCTGTGCCTGGCAACTGTTTATTTACTGGGGCAAGACTGACTCTGAGCCAACACAGGCAGCCTCTCCTACAGACCATCACAGCCAGCACTCCACATGCGCCAAAAGACAACTCTTTTTTTCTCTCCTCCTCCTTTTTTTCTTTTGGTTTCAGGCTCATAGTTTCTTATCTGTTTTTTTCTTTTTTTTCATTTTTCTTTTCTCTTTTTGGGGGGGGGAATCAGTCTTTTTTATTCTTTTATTTTTCCTTCTTTTTCTTTTCGTGTACTTTTTTTTCCCTTTCTGTTTTTTTGGAATCAGTTTTATAGTTTTTTGCTTCTCTGTTTGGTCTTCTTTTCTCCCCTTTCATTTTTCTCTTTATATGGGATCAGGCTCCCTGCCCCCCTTTTTCCTTTGTTTCCAGGGTTATTTCAACAAACAAATCAAAGCACACCTGCTTGAAGGTCCAAACATTCCATCACTACAAGCAAGGAGGAGTTCTGCAGGGGACTGACTGACCAGTGGGAAAGAGAGGCCAAAAATGCAACAGCAGAGTGCATGCAACATACACCAGAAACTTCTTGAAGTGCCAGGCCCTGGACAGTGTATGACCGCTTTTTAATATAGTAGTACTCTCAGGTGCAGGACACATAACAAACCTTTAAAATATGCAAAAGACAGAAACTTAGCCAAAATGACAAGAGGGAGGAATTCTCCCCAGAAGAAAAGTCAAGAAGAAATCACAGCCAGGGACTTGCTCAAAGCAGATATAAGCAATATATCTGAACAAGAATTTAGAACAATAGTCTTAACACTACTAGCTGGGCTTGGAAAAAGCATAGAAGACACCCGTGATGCAGAGATCAAAGACCTAAGAACTAGTCAGAATGAATTAAAAAATGCTATAACTGCGATGCAAAATAAACTGGACACAGTTGACAACGAGGACTGAAGAAACAGAGGAGAGAATGTGTGAAATAAGATAAAATTATGGAAAATAATGAAGCTGAAAAAAAGAGGGAAAGCAGATTATTAGATCATGAGGGGAGGCTTAGAGTAAGTGATTCCATGAAACAAAATAACATCCGTATCATAGGAATTCCAGAAGAAGGGCAGGAAATGGGGGGAGAAGGTTTATTGGAGCAAATTATAGCAGAGAACTTCCCTAATCTGGGGAAAGAAACAGTCATTCAAGTCCAAGAGGCACAGAGAACTCTCTTCAAAATCAACTCCCCTCAAAATACAAAGATAAAGAGACAATTCTGAAAGCAGCTAGGGACAAAAGGTCCTTAACCTAGAAGGGTAGACACATAAGGGTAGCAGCAGACCTGTCCACTGAAAACCTGGCAGGCCAGAAGGAAGTGGCAGGAAAGACTCAACGTGCTGAATACGAAAAATATGTAGCCAAGACCGCTTTATCCAGCAAGGCTATCGTTCAGAATAGAAGGAGAGATATAGACTTTCCCCGACAAACAAAAACTAAAGTAATTAGTGACCATTAAGTCAGCCCTGTAAGAAATTTTAAGGGGGACTGAGTGGAGGAAAAAAAAGAAGACTAAGGCAATGAAAGAATACAAAGGACCAGAGAATGCCACCTCAAACACCAACTCCACGGGTAACACAATGGCACTAAATTCATATCTGTCAATAACCACTCTGAATGTAAATGGACTAAATGCTCCAATTGAAAGACCGGGGTGGGGGGTGGGGGGGTGGGAGGCAATTGGTTGAGCTGCTGACTTTGGCTCAGGTCCTGATCTTGCAGTGTGTGAATTTGAGCCCTGCGTCGGGCTCTGTGCTGACAGCTTGGAGCCTGAAGCCTACTTCAGATTCTGTCTCCCTCTCTCTCACTGCCCCTCCCCCACTCACACTCTGCCTCTCTCTCAAAAATAAATAAACGTTAAAAAAAAGACATAGGGTATCAGAATGGATAAAAAGTAAGATTCATTTATATGCTACCTATAAGAGACTTGTTTTAGACCTAAGGGCACCTGCAGATTGAAAGTGAGGAGATGGAGAACCATCTATCATGGTAATGGAGGTCAAAAGACAGATGGAGTAGCTATATTTATATCAGACAAACTAGACTTTAAAACAAAGGCTGTGACAAGAGATGAAGAAGGGCATTATATCATAATTAAGTGGTCTATCCATCCAGAAGAGCTAACAATTGTAAATATTTATGCTCCCAACTTGGAAGAACCCAATATATAAATCAATTAATCACAAAGAAACTCATTGAAAATAATACCATAATAGTAGAAGACTTTAATACCCCACTTACAACAACGGACAGATCATCTAAGCAGAAAATCAACAAGGAAACAATGGCTTTGAATGACACACTGGACTAGATGGACTTAACAGATATATTCAGAATATTTCATCCTAAAGCAGTAGTATACACATTCTTCTTGAGTGTATATGGATTATTCTCCAGAGCAGATCACATACTGGGTCACAAATCAGCCCTCAACAGGTACAAAAAGATCGAGATCATATCATGCACATTTTCAGATCACAACACTATGAAACTTGAAATCAATTACACAAAAAAATTTGGAAGGCCCCCAAATACATGGAGGTTAAAGAACATCCTACTAAAGAATGAATGGGTTAGCCAGGAAATTAAGGAAGAAATTTAAAAACACATGGAAGCAAAAGAAGATGAAAACATGACAGTCCAAACCCTTTAGGATGCAGCAAAGACAGTCCTAAGAGGAAAGTACATTGCAACTCAGGTCTATCTCATGAAGCAAGAAAGGTTCCAAATACACAACCTAACCTTACACTTAAAGGAGCTAGAAAAGGAGCAGCAAATAAAGCCCAAGGCCAGCAGAAGAAGGGAAATGATAAAGATTAGAGCAAAAAATAAACAATATAGAAACAAACAAACAAAAAATACCACAGATCAATGAAACTAAATGCTGGTTTTTTGAAAGAATAAATAAAATGATAACCCCCCAGCCAGACTTCTCAAAAAGAAAAGAGAGGTCCCAAATAGATAAAAATCACAATGAAAGAGATCACAACCAACACCACAAAAACAGAAACAATTGTATGAAAAATTATATGCCAACAAACTGGACAATCTGGAAGAAATAGACAATTCCTAGAAACTCACACACTACCAAAACACAAACAGGAAGAAATAGAAAATGTGAACAGGCCCATAACCAACAAAAAAATTGAATCAGTTATCAAAAATCTCCCAGCAAATAGGAGTCCTGGGCCAGATGGCTTCCCAGGGGGATTCTACCAGATATTTAAAGAAGAGTTAATACCTCTTCTTCTCAAACTGTTCTAAAAAAAAAAAAAAATGGATGGAAAGCTTCCAAACTCATACTATGAAGCCAGAATTATCTTGATTCAAAAATCAAAGACCCCACCAAAAAGGAGAATTATAGTCCCTGATGAACCTGGATGCAAAATTCTCAACAAGATACTAGCAAATTGAATTCAACAGTACATTAAAATAATTATTCACCATGATTAAGTGGGATCCTGATCATGCCCTGGGCTGCAGGGCTGGTTCAATATTCACAAATCAATCAATATGATAAACTACATTAATAAAAGAAAGGATAAGAACCATATGATCCTTTCAATAGATGCAGAAAAAGTATTTGACAAAATACAGCATCCTTTCTTGATAAAAACCCTCAAGAAGGTAGGGATAGAAGGAACATACATCAACATCATAAAAGTCATATATGAAAGGCCCACGACTAATATCATCCTCAATGGGGAAAAACTGAGAGCTTTCCCCGTAAGGTCAAGAACACGACAGGGATGTCCACTCTCACCACTTAGTTCAACATAGTACTGGAAGTCCTAATCTCAGCAATCAGACAACAAAAAGAAATACAAGGCATACAAATTGGCAAATAAGTCAAACTTCCACTCTTTGCAGATCACATGATACTCTACATGGAAAACCTGAAACACTCCACCAAAAAACTGCTAGAACTGATACATAAATTCAGCAAAGTCACAGGATATAATATCAATGTACAGAAACCAGATTCATTTCTATACACCAATAATGAAGCAACAGGAAGGGAAATTGAGGAATCAATCCCATTTACAAATGTACCAAAAATCATAAGATACCTAGGAATAAACCTAACCAAAGAGGTAAAAGATCTGTACGCTGAAAACTATAGAAAGCTTATGAAAGAAAACACAAAAAAATGGAAAAAGCATCCCATGCTCATGGACTGGAAGAACAAATATTGTTAAAATGTCTATATTATCCAAAGCAATCTACACATTTAATGCAATCCCTATCAAAGTAATACTAGCATTCAAAGGGCACCTAGGTGGGGTGGCTTAGTCGGTTAAGCGTCCAACTTCAGCTCAGGTCATGATCTCACAGTTTGTGAGTTTGAGCCTCGCATCCAGCTCTGTGCTGACAGCTCAGAGCCTGGAGCCTGCTTCTGATTCTGCCTCCTTATCTCTCTGCTCCTCCCCCTGTTCACGCTCTGTCTCTCTCTCTCAAAAATAAATAAACATTTTAAAAATTTAAAAAATAATACTAGGATTCTTTACAGAGCCAGAACAAACAATCCTAAAATTAGTATGGAACCAGGAAAGACCCCGAATAGCCAAAGTAAAAAGAAAACCAAAGCTGGAGGCATCACATTCTGGACTTTAAAGCTGTACTACAAAGCTATAATCATCAAGACAGGATGGTACTGGCACAAAAACAGACACATAGATCTATGGAGCAGAATACAGAACCCAGAAACGGACCCACAAACATATGGCCAACTAATCTTTGACAAAGCAGGAAAGAGTATCCAATGGAAAAAAGACAGTCTCTTCAGCAAATGGTGCTGGGACAACTGGATGGTGACATAGAGAAGAATGAAACTGGACCATTTCTTACACAATGCACAAAAACAAATTCAAAATGAATGAAAAACCTAAATGTAAGACAGGAAACCATCAAAATCCTAGAGGAGAAAACAGGCAACAACCTCTTTGACCTCAGCTGCAGCAACTTCTTACAAGGCATGTCTCCAGAGGCAAGGGAAACAAAAGCAAAGAACTATTGGGACCTCATCAAGATAAAAAGCTTCTGCACTGCAAAGTAAACAACAAAACCAAAAGCCAACTGACGGAATGGGAGAAGATATTAGCAAATGATATATCGGATAAAGGGTTATCCAAAATCTATAAATAACTTACCAAAGTCAACACCCCAAAAACAAACAATCCAGTGAAGAAATGGGCAGAGGACACAAATAAACTTTTCCAAAGAAGATAACCAGATGACTTATGGACACATGAAAAGATGTTCAACATCACTCATCATCAGAGAAATACAAATCAAAACCACAATGAGATACCACCTCACACCTGTCAGAATGGCTAACATTAACAACTCAGACAACAACAGATGTTGGTGACAATGCAGAAAAAGGATCTCTTTTGCACTGCTGGTAGGAAGGCAAACTGATGCAGCCACTCTAGAAAACAATATGGAGGTTCCTCAAAAATGTAAAAATAGAACTACCCTACGATCCAGCAATTGCATTACTAGGTATTTATTCAAAGGATACAAAAATGCTTATTCAAAGGGGCATATACACCCCAATGTTTATAGCAGCACTATCAAAAATAGCTAAACTATGGAAAGAGCCCAAATGTCCATCGACTGATGAATGGATAAAGAAGATGTATATATATATAGAATGGAATACCACTCAGTCATCAAAAAGAATGAAATCTTGCCATTTGCAATAATGTGGATGGAACTAGAGTGTATTATGCTAAGCGAAATAAGTCAATCAGAGAAAGACAAATATCAGATGATTTCACTCATATGTGGAATTTAAGAAACACAATAGATGAACATAGGGGAAGGAAGGAAAAATAAGATAAAAACAGAGAAGAAGGCAAACCATAAGAGACTCTTAAATACAGAGAACAAACTGAGGGTTGCTGGAGGGGAGGCTGGTGGGAGGATGGGCTAAATGGGTGATGGGCATTAAGGAGGGCACTTTTTGGGATGAGCCCTGGGTGTTATATACTAGTGATGAGTCACTGGGTTCTATTCCTGAAACCAACTACACTATATGTTAACTAACTGGAATTTAAATAAATAAATATCAGTCCAGTGTCTTCCCATCTCTCTCAACAACTCTTGTGACCCTCCTTCAGGAGCAGAAGGCAAAATCTTACCCAGGACCACCTGCCTCCATGAACTGTAACACAGCACAGAAACTCAATATAATTTAACATAATACAAAGTCAGGAAGGGATGCCCACCATGAAATATTAAATCAATAAAGTTGCAGTGATGGGGATGGGGGAGGAGTCATACAAGACTCTAGGGATGGGCTGCAAGTGGGTCCTGAGAAATTCCACATTCTGGCAGAGGTAGGAGGTGGGCAATCAGGCTTTGAAGAGACAGGTAAGCCAAAATTCTATCAGTGCAAACACACACAATTAAGATCACACGAGGTCAAGTGAGGTGGGTTAAGAATGACAAAAAGCAGAGGAAGCAACTGAAAATGTGAAGGGGTTTCTCCATAAGCCATTAGGAGAGTAAATGCACCTCCAGGAAGTGTTTATAGCAGTATTTCTTCAATTAACAGGGCAAAGGTTGGGGCAGCAAGGAGCAGGCACTTCCCCTGGATCATCAATGTGAACCTGGCAGCCAGTCACTCTGAATGCTACCATTTTCCCTATGACAAATCAAAGCCACAGAGAGGTTCATTGGTAGGTTCAAGGTCAGACAGGTAATAAAGGCTGGATATGTGATCTGAATGAGGCTGTTGGCCTCCCAGGACTGTGCCCGATGCTCAATGAGTAAAAATCAACCTCACATAGTGATAAGTACAATCAAAATATCTCTCCAAATCCATCAAGTTATTCTTTTTGGTTAGTATTTCCTTTGTGAGCTAGACAAGACAGAAGAAAAAGGAGAAAATGAAAACTCAGTAAACACATTTCTAAACTGATGCATGGTCAAAGAAGAAAATGCAATATTCCCAAGGAAAAAATTTCATTTGGCATAGGGACCTAAGCCTATATGAGGTCTCTCACCCAAAGTCATGAAATAAATCCTACCAAAATAAGAGATCCACTGAGTAATATTTTAAAGGAAGGTAGTCGGAAGGCTAATTTGGGAAGGTAGTGCTATTACCTATTACTAAAAGAGTCAAACCAGGGGTTTTTGTTTTTGTTTTTTAAACAAAACAAAAATCTCTAAACCTCCTTAACTAGCTGTTCCTTTTACAAAAACCACTCTCTATATATCTCTTCCCAAAAAATAAGATTTTAAAGAAATTGGGGAATTATTACTAAAATATAAAAATCAGTAACGTATTTTCCCTTAAAACAAACAAACAAAATTCCAAAGTAACTTGCTGTGCCTTTCACAGCAATTTCTCAAAATAAATGTTATGAAGCCTAGGACAATCAAAACTAAAAGTTGGGTTTAAAAAAATTTTTTTTAACATTTATTTATTATTGAGAGACAGAGAGAGACAGAGCACGAGCAGGGGAGGGGCTGAGAGATGGGGAGACGGGGAGACACAGAATCGGAAGCAGGCTCCAGGCTTTGAGCTGTCAGCACAGAGCTAGCCGCGGGGCTCGAACTCAGAAAACCTCGAGATCATGACCTGAGCCAAAGTTGGACGCTTAACCGAAGGAGCCACCCCGGCGCCCCAAAACTAAGAGTTGGTTTTAACATAAAATCCCCCAAGCCGCTATAACTGGCTGTCCTTATCACAGACATTCCACTAAATAATAGAGCTAACGAGAATGGATTTTTTTTTTATATTGGCTGTAAAGATGTTTATTTTTTTTTTTTAATATATGAAATTTACTGTCAAATTGGTTTCCATACAACACCCAGTGCTCATCCCAAAAGGTGCCCTCCTCAATACCCATCACCCACCCTGCCCTCCCTCCCACCCCCCATCAACCCTCAGTTTGTTCTCAGTTTTTAACAGTCTCTTATGCTTTGGCTCTCTCCCACTCTAACCTTTTTTTTTTTTTTTTTCCTTCCCCTCCCCCATGGGTTTCTGTTACGTTTCTCAGGATCCACATAAGAGTGAAACCATATGGTATCTGTCTTTCTCTGTATGGCTTATTTCACTTAGCATCACACTCTCCAGTTCCATCCACATTGCTACAAAAGGCCATATTTCATTTTTTCTCATTGCCACGTAGTATTCCATTGTGTATATAAACCACAATTTCTTTATCCATTCATCAGTTGATGGACATTTAGGCTCTTTCCATAATTTGGCTATTGTTGAGAGTGCTGCTATAAACATTGGGGTACAAGTGCCCCTATGCATCAGTACTCCTGTATCCCTTGGGAGAATGGAATTTTTTTAAAGGTTGGGCGCTATAGTATCAATACATTCTAAACCAGGAATTTATTTAATAAACTTGAACCCACTGGCCAACTGTTCCTGAAGGGCGTCCTGCAAAAAACACCTGCCGAAAAATAAAAGGATGTTTTACCAGGGTGGACTGAAAAATGCTCGCTTTTACCTTTAATATCAAGACACTGCCAGTCGGCGGTCGGGAAACCACGTGGAGCAGTCCCTGCGACGGCGCCCAAATCCAGTTAGAGCAGGCAGAGCTGAAGGTTTACCTCTGGGATTTGGAACCCTCGCGACTGCTGAAATCCCAGGCACGCACTACGCACCCGGAGGACTTCAGGGTGGCTGCGTCCCTCGTCGGGCGGTCTCTTGCCGGGACAACGCAAAAATGTGCAACAACGCTCAGCGCCAGTACGGCTTCTTCCGGCCCCGCGCTCGCCTGTGCCTTCGCGTGGGGACGGGCTTTCGGAAACGGTGGTCAAAGGGAAACCCGATTAAATGTTAATACACTGTACTCGGTTTCAAGGCCACACCGAAGAAGGGAAGAATGAAGGTATCTCAAACATAGAGTCCTTAGCCAATGGATGTGCAAGGGAAGAGGGGTTCTCCTCTTCTTGACAAACAAAAAGCGTTTGCGGCCACCCACCTACAAACAATAACAAAAGTTTCTTGCGGGACCCTGGGCAAGAACGCTTGCCCTGGGCGCAGCATCTCGGCTTGCAATCATGTTTCGCGCTTTTGGCTTCATCTTCTCGGAGATTTGCACTCGGCGCAGGAGTTCCTCTGGCCTTGTTACGACCCGTAAACTCCGAGGCTCGACTTTGTACACGGCAGGTCTCTACCAATTGGCTAATAAATCATAAATAATAAAGGAAATGGACAGAGAAGATATTAATGAATAAAATCAGACGCTTGCGGTGAAGGGCCCCTTCTTTGCAAAAACCAAATCCAGGGGCAAGTTGCAGGTTTCCAACCAGCAATCAGAGTACAGAGGGGGCAGGTAGCAGGGCTTTGCATTTGATTCAAATAACTTGTCAGTAAAGTCCCAGGGTTTGCAGCCATTTTAATGTTCTCCAGTTTGCCTCAGTTCTGGGCGCAGCGCTTCGCTTACAGGAAGCAGTGACCAACGGGTTTAATTTCAGCAAACTCCTCTTTATGTAGGTATCTGGAACTCTCTTTGGAGGGAACAGTTTAAAATTTCCATTTCAAAGGGTCTGTGGCCTTCTTGCGTTTGTTTCCTGGCCTTCCCTGGAACCCGCGAGCCACTCGACTCCAATCTCCACCCACAGAATTCAGAGCCCTATTCTGCTACGCGACTGTTTTCCAAAAAGAGGTAACAATATCATGCAGACTGGCTCTCTGGTTCTGATCTGGGCATTTGCGTTCAAGTCCAGACAGTGCCATGCACTTTGACTGTGGTTTTGAGGGACAGGAGGACGGAAAGAGACCATGATTGACAGACCAGCGCTCCTAAGGCTGGACCTTCCAACAGCAAAGGCTCTAAGGGGAGGCCTGCGAAGCCGGGCCAATCAGGCTGTGAGTGACCGGTGGGGGCAGGTCCTTGCAACAGCAAAAGGTCCCTGGGAGGGAATCCACCGCACCAAGGGACGCTGAAGCGTTGCTTTGGGAACCAAGGGCCTTTCAGATCTTAATTAGATCCTTTCTCCGAGAATTTTTCTGTTACTGGCTCATCTCCCTATGAGGTCCCAATGTGCCGATTTCCGCAGTGGAGTTTTCTCTAGTCTCGGGACTATTTCCTAAATCACTGCGCTAATCTCACTCGTCTGCTCCTCATTACCGCTAGTATTTGTCGCGTGCTGTCCCTTGTCCCAGCTAGATTGGCTGTTTCGCTCGCTTCTCAGAGGGCATTTGGGATTTTGGAAGAGGGGGCAGGTCCGGGGTACCTGTTGTGGGGTAGGAGGGGAGGAGGGGGGACGGGCTTCTCCACACCTTTGCCCACGCAGGATCCCCAGGCTGTGACAGAAGAATCATTGTCTTTCCCGGAAGGTTTTAAATATGAGATACCTGGGAAGAGGGCAGAATTGGAGCCTGGTAGGAGCTGGGGAGGGGAGAGCATGGAAGGGTGGGATATGCGCCAACTAAGGCGGTGTCTTTATTCCGCTATCTTTATTTTACACCATACCTTTGCCTAGTCAGGTTTCCCACTCTGTACTAGGCACACCTCTCTCTTCTACGGGGATCTGAAGGGGATATTAGTCCCCAGTCTCTCCTCCCTTGACTGGATTGGAATTGGTCCCAGAGGTTTTAATCTCAATTTACACATCTTGGGTGGAAGGGGTGGCGTCTTTGAACTTTTAAAATATTCAGTTTTTGCTGTTATATTTATCATTCTCTTCCTTTATGGATTCTGAATTTCGTTTCTTACATGCAAAGGTATTTTCATCTTTCGTTTAAAAAAAACAAACACCTTTAGGGGCGCCTGGGTGGCTCATGGTCATGAGCCCCTCCCGGTTCATGAGTTCTAGCCCCCTGTCGGTCTCTGTGCTGAGAGCTCAGAGCCTGGGGCCTGCTTCAGATTCTATATCTCCCTCTCTCTCAAAAATAAACATTAAATACAATTTTTTTAAAAACCCTTTATTTTCTTCTAATTATGTTAGAGTTCTGATTTTTAAATTTCTTTTGGAGTTGATTTTGGGGTACCATGTGAGGTAGAGATAAAATTGGGTGTCATCCTTGAGCAGGGGCCATGCTAATCTCTGTCATTCCAATTTTATGAGACCAGTGCTCTCACTCCTGAGCTACGGAGCCTGTCATTCCAATTTGAGTTATATGCTGCTGAAGTGAGCACAGTACAGTGTGAGGTAGAGATGTAACTTTTTTTTCCCAGATAAACAACTGTCCACACACCATTTACAGAACAGCCATTCTTTCCGGCTCTCTTTATATTTGTGTTCCTATCCCAATACCACTCTGAAGCTTTATGGAATGTCTGGCTCCTGATAGGGCAAGTCTTTCCATTAATGTAATTACCTTCCAAAACTTTTCTGGCTCTTCGAGCCCATTTTGTCTTCCAACTGAGAACTGGTATGAGCTAGTGAATTCTATTTTTTTGATGCTGGCATTCTGATTGCGATGGCCTAGAATTTAAAGATTACCTTAGAAAGAACTGACATTTTAACACTAAACCTACCTATCTAGAATTGTGATATCTCTTTCCCTATATTCAGGTCTTTTATGTCCTTCAGTAAAATTTTATACTTTTATTTATACAGATCTACCATTATTCTTTTTAGACTTCTCTCAGGCTTTATTCCAAGACTTATTTTTAGACCTGTCTAAGGTCTTATTTGTATAATAGTTTATATTGTGATTATATACTACATTTTCTAAGTGATTGTTACTAGTGTGTACATTTTTAAGAGTTGAACTTATTTATATTGGGTATAAAACATGTAGAAATAGGTAGTTTTGGGGGTGGCCTGGGTGGCTCAGGCGGTTGAGCGCCTGACTCTTGATTTTGGCTCAGGTCATGATCCCAGGGTTGTGGGATTGAGCTCTATGTCAGGCTCTGTGTTGAGTGTGAGGCCTGCTTAAGATTCTCTCTCTCTCTCTCTCTCTCTCTCTCTCTCTCTCTCCCCCTCCCTCCACCCCACTCCTCTGCTCCCACACTCTCGCTCTCTAAAATAAATAAAGGAATTAAATAAATAAATAAATAAATAAATAAACAAATAAATAAAAGAAATATGTGTTTTGCTTTGCTTAAATAAATTACACATACTGTTTTGTACTTGTTTTGGTTAGTTAACATTATTTCTTGAGAATTTTTCCATCTCGGTACATACAAGTATTTCATTTTTTTTTTTAAGCTGGTTAGTTTGGGGGCGTCTGGGTGGTTCAGTTGGTTAACCATCCGTCTTGGTCTCAGGTCATGATCTTGCAGTTTGTGAATTTGAGCCCGTGTGGGGCTCTGTGCTGACAGCTCAGGAGCCTGGAGCCTGCTTCAGATTCTGTGTCTCCCCCTCTTTCTGCCCCTCCCCCACCTGCATGCGCTTTCTCTCTCTCATAAACATTAAAAAATTTGTTTTAAACTGGTTAGTTTCACAGTAAAGATGAACCATGGTTATTTACCCATTCCCTACTGGTGGATATTTAAATTATTTTCAGTGTTTTGATTTCATTGCAACACTGTAATGAGTTTTTTTAATTTTTTTAAACGTTTATTTATTTTTGAGACAGAGAGAGACAGAGCATGAACAGGGGAGGGTCAGAGAGAGGGAGACACAGAATCTGAAACAGGCTCCAGGCTCTGAGCTGTCAGCACAGAGCCCAACGCGGGGCTCGAACTCATGGATCGTGAGATCATGACCTGAGCCGAATTCGGCCGCTCAACTGACTGAGCCACCCAGGCGCCCCTGTAATGAGTATTTTTAAAGTGTTACCTTTTTCCATTTATGTGATGTGACTTTTGCTTTAGGTTGGAATTGCTCACCAAAGAGTCTGTGCATTTTGACTTTTCATAGGCACCGTGAGACTGTCTGGTCAAATATTCTTTCCCAGAAGCCACCTATTAGGGTGTCTGTTTCTACCACAGCTGCCAACATGACCACCCAGGACCATTTGTGGCCCCTTGGACTAGTGGACTCCCATTTGTCTGTAGCTGGGGACAGAGGTGGGGGGTAGGGGATGAAGAATAGGCTTCTGTGTTTTCCTCCCCTTGTGTTAGCTGCTCTTTCCTTCTGGAATTTCTCTAAGATGAGAACATAGTAGACCTTCAGAATCCTCCATGCCCTTCATTTGTTGCTTCATAGCTGTCAATTGCACTGAATCCAGAAAAATTCCTCAGATCTATCTTCCTGTTCAACATATGCATTTAAACTGTATTCATGGGGCGCCTGGGTGGCTCAGTCGGTTAAGTGGCCGACTTCGGCTCAGGTCATGATCTCGCGGTCCGTGAGTTCGAGCCCCGCGTCAGGCTCTGTGCTGACAGCTCAGAGCCTGGAGCCTGTTTCAGATTCTGTGTCTCCCTCTCTCTCTCTGCCCCTCCCCTGTTCATGCTCTGTCTCTCCTGTCTCAAAAATAAATAAAAACGTTAAAAAAAAAATTAAAAAAAAAATAAATAAATAAACTGTATTCATTTTGGGGAGCCTGGGTGGCTCAGTCTGTTAAGCAGCTTACTTCAGCTCAGGTCACAATCTAGGCTCAGGTCATGATCTCGCAGTCCATGGGTTCGCAGTCCATGGGTTCAAATCCCTTGTGGGGCTCTGTGTTGACAGCTCAGAGACTGGAGCCTGCTTCAGATTCTGTGTCTCCCTCTATCTCTGCCCTTCCCCCGCTTGCATTCTGTCTCTCTCTCAAAAATAAATAAACATTTAAAAAATTTTTTTAAATAAACTGTATTCATTCTTCCATCCAGCCCATTTATTACGCTTTTAATTTCAACAAGTTCATTTTTATTTTCCAAGTTATTTTAAAGTAATAACTTCTCATATTTCACTGATCAGAGTAATTAGACTCATTCTAATATTCTGCCCTGTTTTCTTTATTAGCCATCTGCCTCGGTTCTGTAAGTGCTTAACTTTTTAACCACAACCTACCATAGAAGACGCAAAAATAGTATAGAGACCTTCTGTGTGTTAACATCTTCCCCTAAATATTAACATCTTATAGAATCTCGGTATAATTATCAAAACCAAAAAATTAACATTGTACAACAATAAGTAGCTTTTTCCTATTAGGGTATTTATATTTAACATATTTGTATGCTTAATATTTAAACTCACTGCTCCCTTCATATTCAAGAAATCCTATTTATTTTGCTTTCTTGTTCTTTTATTCCTGACTTTTGTTCCACTCATTTTAGTTTCTTCCCATATAGTGATACAGAATTTTAATCCCTTTTCCTTATTTAATATTATTCCTTGCTTCCTATTTGTCTGATATTATTGCTACACTTGAAACTATTTTGTTAACACTTTCTTGTGATACCATTTTAAAACATCTTTTTATTTTTAGCGTGTATGAATCTGTTTTGGCTGTCTCTTATAAACACCATGTAGCTGGAAGTTTCTTTTCCAATGTTAGAGTCTTTCTCTTTTCATTCAATAATTCAACATTCTTCTAAGGATTCAAAAGTAATAGTTTTTTTTAAAAAAAATTTTTTTTTCAACGTTTTTTATTTTATTTTTGGGACAGAGAGAGACAGAGCATGAACGGGGGAGGGGCAGAGAGAGAGGGAGACACAGAATCGGAAACAGGCTCCAGGCTCCGAGCCATCAGCCCAGAGCCTGACGCGGGGCTCGAACTCACGGACCGTGAGATCGTGACCTGGCTGAAGTCGGACGCTTAACCGACTGCGCCACCCAGGCGCCCCAGTAATAGTTTTTTTAAAAGCAATGTTAAGTTATTACTACACAGCAGGCTCATGTACAGATTTTACATGGATTGTAAAAAAAAGGACTATGCCATTCCATGCTAAAATATATATATAGGGGCACCTGGCCAGCTCAGTCAGAAGGGTGTGTGACTCCTGATCTCGGGGTCATAAGTTTGAGCCCCATTTTGGGTGTAGAGATCACTTAAATAAATAAATAAACATATATTATATATATATATGAGAGAGAGAACATATATGTTCTATATATACATATATATATGTATATATATATATATAGAGAGAGAGAGAGAGAGAGATACAATTACTCCTATTATTTAAATGTATAAAATAAGACCAGAAAAGGCATTAGAAGAATTTGCCTCATGTAACACAACAAATGGAAAGAATGGATTTGTACCCACAAAGACTGGCTTCTGAGTCCACAAGCTTGGTCACCATGATATATTGCTACATTTTAAATGTTTTTTAAAGTTTATTTATTTGAGAGAGAGAGAGCACACGTGCGAGCAGGAGGAGCGGCAGAGAGAGAGGAGAGGGAATTCCAAGCAGGCTCAGCACTGTCAGCGCAGAGTCTGATGTGGGGCTTGAACTCATGAACCGTTGAGATCATGACCTGAGCTGAAATAAAGAGTCAGCTGCTTAAATGACTGAGCCACCCAGGTGCCCCTATACTGCTACTTTTATACTCTTTTTAAAATGTTGCTGTATTTTTCCCTCTCCCTTTGGGCATTTTTAATCAGTTTTCTTCACCTTTCCCTGTTTAATTATATATGGAAAAGTCAGTATTTCCCCTCCACTTCATCCTCTAACTCAATTCCAATGTTAACAAGATGATGAACATCTTTCCACAATGTTCTCCAGGATTCATATAAGTATTTGAAAACATTCAAAAGTATACATAAAGTTTTGTGTTTTCATTATTTTATTATAAATGATTTCAGTTTTTTCATATAATAATTTACCATGGCTATCACTTCAGAACAGTAGATAAACAAACAAAAAGAACAGTAGATAATGAGCAAACTCATCCCTTGTAAGAGTTAAAGTATCCTCCATTATATGATAGGCTATAATAGGATAATAATAATAATTTAAGATGTTGAAATACTTTTGTCACTAAAACTAAAGCTTCAATAAATTATTTTTACTTGTATCTTTATGAGTTTTGTTTTTTTTTTAATTTTTATTATGTTTCTTTATTTTTGAGAGACAGAGCGTGAGTGGGGGAGGGGCAGAGAGAGAGGGAGACACAGAATCCAAAGCAGGCTCCAGGCTCTGAGCTGTCAGCACAGAGCCCGATGTGGGGCTCACACCCACAAACTGTGAGATCATGACCTGAGCCGAAATCAGACGCTTAACCGACTGAGCCACCCAGGCGCCCCTTTATGAGTGTTTACTAGAGAAGGCCCTAAGATTCACCTCTGTTTTACCTTCAGGCTCTATCCAACCAGGAAGTGAAAATAAAGGCATAGTTGCCAAATGCCTAAGTGTTAAAAGTGTGCCACAACACACACACACACACACACACACACACACACACACACACACCATCTGCAAAGACTAGGGCATTATTTCTGGTTCCAGGGAAAGAAAATTTCTATTGAATCACTAGTTCACCAGTAGAACAAGAGACTTCTATGGCCACATACAACAATGAATTTAGACTTTACAAAATTAGTTCAGAAAAGCCAGTAAATGAACAAATATCAACAACTATAACAAGCAACCAAAGTAAACCTGGGGAACAGGGCAAATATAATCTCTAGAGTTGTCATAATAGTCAGGAGTTCTGGTTTTTAACGAAAAATTATAAGGGGAGAAGTCCTTTAGGCTTAACCAAAATGTCACTACACAATAACTCAATCCACATGAAGAAATAACACTTCAGGCACCTGGGTGGCTCGGTCAGTTGGGTGTCCAACTCTGACTCTTGATTTCAGCTCAGGTCATGATCTCATGGTTCATGAGATCGAGCCCTTGTCAGGCTCTGTGCGGACAGCTCAGAGAATGGAGCCAGCTTTGGATTCTTTTTCTCCCTCTCTCTGCCCCTCCCCCACTTGCATGCACATGTGCTCTCTCTCTGTCTCTGTCTCTCTCTCAAAGTAAATAAACTTAAAATAAAATAAAATAAAATAAAATAAAATAAAATAAAATAAATGGGCAAAGGACTTGAATAAACATTTCTCTAAAGAAGATATTCAAATAGACAATAAACACATGAAAAGAAACAACATCATTAGTAATTACAGAAATGTAAATGAAAACCACAATAAAATATCAACAGCCACCAACACAGCAATGATTTTAAAAAAGGGGGGGGAGGGTGACAACTGGGGGTAGCTTTAGTCGGTTGAGTGTCCAACTTCGGCTCAGGTCATGATTTCACCGTGGGTGGGTTCAAGCCTGCATTGGGCTCTGAGCTGACAGATTTTGCTTCGGATTCTGTGGCTCCCTCTCTCTGCCCTTTGCCCACTCACACACTCTCTCTCTCTCTCTCAAAAGTAAGTAAATATTAAAAATATTTTTAAATACAATCTATTATCTAAAATGTCCATTTCCCAACAAAAATTGTGAGGCATGCAAATTAACAGAAAAGTATGACCCATACCCTGGAAAAGCAGGCAAGAGAAACTGCCTTGTCAGATTCATCAGAAAAAGACTTCAAAAGAGCCATTACAAACATGCTCACAGACCTAAGGGAAACCATGATTAAAGAAGTAAAGGAGGGGCGCCTGGGTGGCTCAGTCGGTTGAGCGGCCGACTTCGGCTCAGGTCATGATCTCACGGTCCGTGAGTTCGAGCCCCGCGTCGGGCTCTGTGCTGACAGCTCAGAGCCTGGAGCCTGTTTCAGATTCTGTGTCTCCTCTCTCTGACCCTCCCCCGTTCATGCTCTGTCTCTCTCTGTCTCAAAAATAAATAAACGTTAAAAAAAAAAAAATTAAAAAAAATTTTAAAAAATTAAAAAAAAAAAGAAGTAAAGGAAAGGCCTGAGTGGAGGGGGAAATAGGGAGTTATAGTTCAATGGGTATAGAATTTCAACTCTGCAAGATAAAAAAGTTCTCAGGCTGCCTGGGTAGCTCAGTTGAGTGTCCGACTTCAGCTCAGGTCACTATCTCATGGTTTGTGGGATCAAGCCCTGCATCTTGCTCTGTGCTGACAGTGAGAAGCCTGCTTGGGATTCTCTCTCCCAGTCTCTCTGCTCCTTCCTACCTCACTCTCTCTCTTTTTCTCTCAAAAAAATAAACATTAAAAAACAAAAAACAAACAAAAAAAAGCTCTAGGGGCTCCTGGGTGGCTCAGTTGATCAGTCAACTCTTGGTTTCCATTCAGCCATGATCTCAGTTTGTGAGTTTGAGCCCTGCGTCGGGCCCTGTGCTGACAGTGCAGAGCCTGCTTGGGATTCTCTTTCTTACTCTCTCTGCAGCCCTCCCCCCTCAAAATATATAAACAAACTTTTAAAAATAAATAAATAAATAGTAAATATTTCTGAAGATTAGTTGCACAACAAAGTGCATATAGTTAACACTATTGTACTAGTGTTCACTGAAAAATGGTTAAAATGGTTAATTTTGTGTTATGTGAGTTTTTTTTAAGGCTTTATCTTTTAAGAGCAGTTTAAGGTTCACAGAAAAATTGAGGGGAAAGTACAAAGATTTCCAAAATATCCCCTGCTTCCACACATGCATGGTCTCTTCCATTGTCAGCATCCCCACTGGATATATTTGGTACAAATGATGAACCTACATTGACACATCATAATCACTCAAAGTTCATAGTTTCCATTAGAGTTCACTCTTGATTTTGCACATTCTATGGCTTTGGGCAAATGTATAATGCTATGTATCCATTATTACGGTATCATACAGAGTATTCTCACCACCCTAAAAACCTTCTGCGCTCTACCTATTCATCACTTCCCATCAATCCCTGGTAACCGCTGATCTTTTTACTGTCCTCATAGGCTTTGATATACCTTCCATATGACATATACATATGACTTCTCAAAAAGAAAAGAGAGAGGACCCAAATAGGTAAAACCATGAATGAGAGAGGAGAGATCAGAAGATGCGTGCCAAAGTAATTAGGGATAAAAGACATGATGATGTCTGCAACTTACTCTCAAATGATTCTGAAAATTATAAATATATAGAGATACAAAGATAAAGAAACTGGGCAAAAGTTGGCAATTGATGAATGTGAGTAAAGGGAACATTGGTGTTCTTGTACTATTATTGCAATTCATCTATAAACTTGATGCTATTTAAATTTTAAAATCTTCTGCAGTAAAAAACAAAAACAAAAGCAAAAACCTCAACAAGGCCTACAAGCCCTCAAGAAAAGACAGCACTTCTCAATGTACACAGCAGACACTGGGGCTTGTGGAAGAGATACTGAATCATTTGTGAACTAAATTAATGGAAAGTAGGGGCAAAGGTTAAGGTGTGCCAGGGTTCCGATATGGTGGTGAGGTAGGGAGAGTACATTGAGGAGGGAAAGAGGACTTTCCTAAAGCTGTTCCACGTTTCATATTTGTCTTAGAGACTTAGTGGGCTCTGCAAAGCAGTAAATAAACACATGTCATCTAACTGGGGGAAGAGATTACTGCATGAAAGAGGTTAAATCCCACTCACTGGGGTCTCGCTGCCAGGAATCTAGGGGCCATTTTCTCCTCTTTTCACAGATCTCTCAGGGCCAGCAGATTCCAAGAGGGCAGAATAGGGAGGTAGGAGCAGTGAGGATTGAGTCACATGCCAGAAATCCTCATACCCAGTCTTTGCAGATCCACTCTACCTAAAAGGAAAATAAAAGTATTAATATAAAGTCCAGAAATAAACCCACAATCATATGGTCTATTAATCTTTGACAAAGCAGGAAAGAATATCCAATGGGAAAAGGACAGTCTCTTCAACAAATGGTGTTGGGAAAACTGGACAGAAGCATGCAAAATAATGAAACTGGACCACTTTCATCACACACAAAATTCAAAATGGATTAGAGACCTAAATGCGAGATCTGAAACCATAAAAATCCTAGAAGAGAATACAGGCAGTAACTTCTTTGACATCAGCCATAGCAACGTCTTTCTAGATATGTTACCTGAGGCAAGGGAAACAAAAGCAAAAATAAATGATTGGAACTACATCAAAATAAAAAACTTCTGCACAGCAAAGAAAACAATCAACAAAAACTAAAAGGCAACCTACAGAATGGGAGAAGATATTTGCAAATGACCTATCCAATAAGGGGTTAGTATCCAACATAAAGAACTGATATAACTCAACACCCTAAACACAAATAATCCAATTGAAAAATGGGCATTAGACGTGAACATATATTTCTCCAAAGAAGACATACAGGTGGCCATCATGAAAAGATGCTCGTCATCACTTATCATTAGAGAAATGCAAATCAAAACTACAAAACTACAATGAGATCACCTCATACCTGTCAGAATGGCTAAAATCAACAACACAACAACAGGTGTTGTAAAGGATGTGGCAAAAAAGGAACCGTCTTGCACTATTGGTGGGAATGTAAACTGGTGCAGCCACTGTGGAAAACAGTATGGAAGTTCCTCAAAAAGTTAAAAATAGAACTACCTTGTGCAATCACACTACTGAGTATTTACGCAAAGAATACAAGAACACTAATTCAAAGAGATACATGCACCCAATGTTTATAGCAGCATTATTTACAACAGCTAAGATATGGAAGCAGCCCAGTGTCCATCAATTGGATAAAAAAGACGTGGGATTTATATTTATATTTATAATGAACATTATTCAGCCATAAAAAAAGAATGAAATCTTGCATTGTAATTACATGGATGGAACTAGAGAGTATAATGCTAAGCAAAATAAATCAGAAAAAGACAAAAACCATATGATTTCACTCATGTGGAATTAGGAAACAAAACAAACAAAGGGAAAATGAAAGAGAGAGAGAGAAATCAAGAAACAGACTCTTAATTATAAAGAATTGATTGGGGCGCCTGGGTGGCGCAGTCGGTTAAGCGTCCGACTTCAGCCAGGTCACGATCTCGCGGTCCGTGAGTTTGAGCCTCGCGTCAGGCTCTGGGCTGATGGCTCAGAGCCTGGAGCCTGTTTCCGATTCTGTGTCTCCCTCTCTCTGCCCCTCCCCCGTTCATGCTCTGTCTCTCTCTGTCCCAAAAATAAATAAAAAACGTTGAAAAAAAAATTAAAAAAAAAAAAAAAAAAAAAAGAATTGATGGTCACCAGAGGGGAGAGGGTTGGGGGATGGGTTAAATAGGTGATGAGGATTAAGGAGTGCACTTGTAATGAGCACTGGGTGATGTATGGAAGTGTTGAATCACTATATTGTACATCTGAAGCTCATATAATATTGTATGTTAACTAACTGGAATTAAAATAAAAACTAAAAGAAACCCAAAAAACAAAAACAACCTCCACCTGCAAGACCATAAAGAATGTAAAGAATCTCTGCACAGCCAGGCTGTGACTCAGGGCTCATCTGTTACTAAACTCACACCTCCACCTTTAACATGTGGAGCTATAACTTCCACGGGGACAACAAAGTTAAAACAACATCTCTACAGCCTTTGTGGCCAAGAGTACGGGGAATTCTCTTTTGCAGATATCTGCGCTGGTGATTATAAGGTGTGATACTCCTGGCTTCACTACCGCCAGAAACAAGTCCCCAGGATTAGGTCTTTTAACTCCACAGCACCTGGGTGTGTAGCGAAGCTGCTGACCCCTTTGAGCTCTGGGGCTTCTCAGATGCAAAGTAGGGGCAGTCTTTTGGCAACCCACAGAGGGCCTGGCCAAAGGAACAGCCCACCCTGGTGTCCAGGACAACCTGCCCATCGCTCTGATAACACATCCCCTGGCCCACTTTCGGAAAAGCCCTCTGAGTCAGAGGTGAAGGTGGTCTCATAGGAAGGAACATCTACAAGGAAAGTGGGGACTCTGACCCCCCTCCTCAAAGTCCAAGCCACATCTCCAAATCCTGGGATGCCAGAACACATCCTCACCCTGAAGACCCCACCACATCCCCAAACCAGGGGCATCCACTTCCTAACTCCTCCCTCATCTCCCAAACCCCAAACTACACAGATCTAGCCACGAACCACAAACACCTAAGAACATACAGCCCCAGACGGTCCCCCAAATCCCTGTACTACCTACCTCACTGTCCTCTCCCCCAACCTGGGGTTGTCGTGTCGCAGCTGCCCCAAACCAAAATACCCGGCGAGATTTGTCCCTTAAATCCAAGGACCCCTGGCTTCTGCCCCCCAACCCAAGGATGCGGACAGCCCACCAACCTGGGAACACAAAGTCGTAGCCATCCTCCACATCTCAACAGAACCAAGAAGATCCTATATCATCCCTCAGACCTCGCGAGCGCCGAACGTTTTTCGTTCGTCCTTCGCACGACCCGGGTACTCTCGGCTATTCCTGCCGCCATCAGCGCCCCCGTAAGATTGGGGGACTCACCTCTCCAGGTATCCGCCTGGAGGTCTTGGGCACGGAGACCGCCACTAGACTTTCACGGGGCGCGTCCCCCGGAACCAGCCCTGCCCACACGCACCGCGGAATAAGACCCAGTGGCTGGTGCCGCGGTGCACGGAGGTGCGCGAGTCCGGCGGATGGACCACATCTCCCAGAAGCCCCCGCGCAGGCCGGGGGCGCGCAGGGAGCCCCTCCCGGAGACCCGGGCAGACCCGTGCAGGTGAACCCAGAGTCTCAGCAGGGGACATCCCCTTTGGCAGCGCTGGACCCGCAAACACAAAAACGGACACGTGCCTCCGCCGTCTGCAATCAGGTATAAAAAATACCAGTAATTACTCTATCCAGAGATAGCTGTATATAAGCTTATATCCTTTATATGAATATTTATGTCATCTTAACCTGCTTTTTAAATCAAAAATATATTGAACATTAAGTGTTCTTCCGCAGTATTTTGTAAATTCTACATGCCACTTATGTAATTGTCTTATCTTCTTGTCATTAGGTTTTTTCAAATTACCGGTATTACAGCCACCATAACGTGTGTTTGGCAGAGCTCAAAGGCAGGCACGGGAGTGGGAAAACTTTATAGTTGAAAAGAGAAGGCTTCAGGGATACATTGATTGGTTATTGGTATAGAGAAGCTGGAGGTGACTAATGAGAAGCAGTCCATTTTATATGACTGGTTTGAAGATAGAATTTGGCTTTCTGTGGTTGGTCCTGAACTGGATGCAGAGACAGAGAGGAAAAAAAAAAATTAGGGAAGCTAGCAGTCATTGTCCAAATCCTGGATGTTGTGGGCTGATTGCTGCCAAGGTCGTAGGTTGGTTTCCTGTTGGAAACTGGTTGGCTGCTGCAGAGTTTGTAGGTCAGAATTCTATTTTATATACGATCTGTTTGTATATATCCACTCTGTCAAGTTTAATGGTTCCAAACAACAGCACTCATTTATTATCTTTCATGGTTTCTCTCGATCAGAAATTCTAGAACAATCTGGCTGGACAGTTTGTGCTGGAATTTTTCATGATAGCTGTGCACAGTTCTGGGAGCCACTGGGGGCTGGCTGGGCATCTCTCTTATTTCATGTAATCTCTGGGTTTCTATGTGGTCTTTCTGTGTGGGCTACTTTGGGCTTCTTAACAGCATGGTAGCCTTGGACATCTTACATTGCAGCTCAAGGTTCTAAAGGCAAGAGTCCCAAGAAAGATCCGGATGGAAGCTGTATCACTTTTTACGCCTAGCCTCAAAATCACATAGCATCATTAACACTGTGCTCATGATTTAAAAGGCCTATCCAGATTCAGTGAAAAGGGAAAGTGCCTCTACTTCCTTACGGGAAGGTGGCAAGGTTCTGGAAGACCATCTGACACGAAAAATATAGTTGTGGTCATTTTTGGAAAATGCAATTTGCCAGGCGCCTGGGTGGCTCAGTGTCTTAAGCGTCCGACTTTGGCCCAGGTCATGATCTCGTGCTTCGTGGGTTCGAGCCCTTGTCGGGGTCTGTGCTGACAGCTCAGAGCCTGGGGCTTGCTTCGGATTCTGTGTCTCCCTCTCTGCCCTTCTCTGGCTCGTGCTCTGCCTCTCTCTCCCTCAAAATAAATAAACATAAAAAAATTAAGAAAAAGAAAGAAAATGCAATTTACCATAAACTACAAACAGATAGAAGCAGAGGAATAAGTCTTAATTTTCACTGAAGACTGAACATTTATTTATATTACTGAGCTGAAACTGTTTGTAGTAGGTAGGAGTGATTAAAAAAAAATCATGACCTCTAAATAAAATTTTCAGCAGGATTAGGGAAAATCTAGCTCCACCTGACATATTTAAAGTGACAATGAGAGATAAAAATGAAGCTGTTTTCTTTTTACTCTCCTTGAGTATTGCTTGATCAACTTGATGATTACATAAAAATAGATCCATTGGGGCGCCCGGGTGGCTCAGTCGGTTGAGCGTCCGACTTCAGCTCAGGTCATGATCTCACGGTCCGTGAGTTCGAGCCCCGCGTTGGGCTCTGTGTTGACAGCTCAGAGCCTGGAGCCTGCTTCGGATTCTGTGTCTCCCTCTCTCTCTGCCCCTCCCCGACTCATGCTCTGTCTCTCTCTGTCTCAGAAATAAATAAACATTAAAAAAAAAATAGATCCATTGATACATAAGAGATAGAAAAAGAAATGATAAATAGCCTATAAAGTTGTAACCAAAGTATTACCAGGTGATTTGGGTTTTTCCCTTTTGCCTAAGCATGCATCACTTAAGCATGCTTGTTACTACTTCTGGTACTATCCATATAAAAGATGATTTTGCTTTGTTTTAGTTGTTAATAGCTCTTCCCAGATTCATTTATTTAAAGAGGTGAAGAAGTGGCTCATTCTTTCTTTAAAAAATGTTTATTTATTGATTGATTGATTTTGAGAGGGGGGAGGGGTAGAGAGAGAGAGGGAGAGAGAATCCCAAGCAGGCTCTGCACTGTCAACTTGGAGCCTGATGTGGGGCTAGACCCCATGAACCGTAAGATCATGACCTGAGCCGAAGTCAAGAGCCAGATGCTTAACCAACTGAGCCATCCAGCATCCCTGAAGTAGCTCATTCTTAAAAATTATTTTTCCTTGGGCAAAAGTAAAAGCTTGCTATTCTTAAAAACAGCTTTCATGGGGTATCTGTGGGGGGGGGGGCTCAGTCAGTAAAGCATCCAACTTTGGCCCCGGTCATGATCTCACAGCTTGTGGGTTCAAGCCCTGCTTCAGGCTCTGTGCTGACAGCTTAGAGCCTGGAGCCTGCTTCCGATTCTCTGTCTCCCTCTGTGCCCCTCCTCCACTCGTGCTTTGTCTCTCTCTCTCTCAAAAATAAATAAACATTGCAAATTAAATAAATAAGTAATAGCAGCTTTTGTAATTTGAATGGTTTTTCATTGTGCTCATTAGTTCTCAATATTGGAAAAAAACTGTGTTTCTAAGCATTTGGGTGTGTGTTTCCATTCTGTCTAAAAGTTAACTCCTACGTCCTTCAAACTGTGTCGTGGGTGCGCTGGGTGTTCATGTTGTTACTTTCTCACATCTCTTTTTCATGGTGGTCTTCTTTTTTCTTCTGATTGAGCCCAGTTAGCCATAATACCCTAATGGTGAAGAATAATCTTTGTTGATAATTATCACTTTGGACCTACTATAATCAGAAATATGACAATAGCAATAGTGTTTTTTCCCCACAAATTCCAATGCTGTCTGCATAGTTCCCAAGAATTATAAGGTTATAGTTTTTCTTTCTTTAATGTTTATTTATTTTGAGAGAAAGAGAGAGAGATAGAGCGTGAGTGGAGGAAGGGCAGAGAGAGAGGGAGACAGAGGATCCGAAGCAGGCTCTGTGCTGACAGCAGAGTCCCCGTGAGAGGCTGGAACTCACCCGTGAGATCATGACCTGAGCTGAATTCGGATGCTTAACTGACTGAGCCACCCAGGTGCTCAAGGTTGTAGTTTTACTTGCAAGCAGAATGAGGTTTCCTTTTCAGAATTCTCACGAGCCATCACTACTGTATTCTACTGACATTTTCCATACATTGCATTAGATACAGTTTCTGCATATTTTTGTTTTATATCATTGGTTGCACTACAAGCCACTCAATGGTATCATTTTCATGTATAATCTCCGCAAGTACTTAAAGCAAATTATTACATGTTTCAAGTAGTACTTATACATGTCTGATAGTTGAGCAATAGTTGGAAACCCATAGTTTATTTTTTTTAGATTCAATTTAATATTCTATTTTCTCAATATATTTCAGTTTATGTGTTCATTATGATACCAGAATATATATACATTTTTCCATTTTGTGCTCCTACAAATAGAATATTTTGGGGTACAAACATTTAAAATTTTATTAATTAGTGAGAAGTTTCTTCCCAGTGTGCTTGCATAGATTTACACTCCCACCAGTATAAATGTATGAGTTCCTACTTCCCAGCTTTTCAGTTCCGGAAGATTTTACCTCCCTATGTCAGTCTGCCATTTCTACATAATAATCTGCCCTTAAGTTCTGGTGTAAAACAAGTATTTATATTCACACGTGTGGAGGTTGGTTGGGAGACCGCTTTTCTAGGCTGGGTTAAGCTGAGGTGACTTGACAGGCAGCTGTCCTTGTCCTAGGATAGTGGGGTAACCATACATTTGATGGTGACCACTTCCTTGAGACTGTTCCACCAGATGGTACAGAGTGATTCAAACTCATCCCATTCTGTCGTGTCTCCTAAATTAAGAAAGAACAAATTCAGGCCTTTGCCTTGTCCACCTGAGAGAGAAATATGAGAACTATGAGCAGTGGTAGCATGCCCAAAGCAGAGGGCTCTATGAAGCTCAGAGGGAGAAAAGTATATTTATTTAGTTCAGGGCAAAGTCATCCTGGTTTATCTGAAAGTCTTGTGTTCCATGAAATCCCTCATCCTGGGAAAACCAGCAGGGTTGATCACTCTAGATTAATCCTTGGTTTGATAGGAAACCCTCCCAGAAGGAACCATCTTTGAGATAAAGCTGGTTAAAGCAGTCAAGTCAATTCAGATATGCATTGATAATACTGTTGCACCAACTGTTATCAGAATCAATGTGGTGGGATCTTGGTCTTATGTGTTTCATTCTAATTGGAGTGAGGGATAATATCAATATGCTGTGATAAAGAGCCGCCTCCTTGGTAGAAAGGACAGCTTTGGAAAGGGAAATGAATAACCATGAACACATAGTGAGGATAAATACAACGTGTGCTAGTGATGGTGTCCAAGGGAGACATGAGCGGTTGAACACAGGAGAGTGTGAAGAAGGACTACTATAACAAAATGAGTTTAGTAACAAGCAGAATTGGAAGCGTTTTGTAGCTGACTGAAAAAAAAATTGACAGTGTTTATTCCTTGCTTAGGAAATGAGTGCTTGGACTCTTGAGATAGAAAATAGTCTTACAAACATAGATTTTTCTTTGTCCTTTTTGCGGGTACTTCACCAATCAATTCTCTGCAGTTTTATTATGCCTTCAGTGTAAATATTGTCGAATTCATAACAAAACATATCCCTTTACCATTTGCTCAGCATTTTTAGTTACATTGATTCACCCATCTTCATGACCACCTTATGAGGCAGAAGGTATGGTTACATTATATACACTTTAAGCCAGAATATACAAAAGCCCAAAGAGGTTTAATTTTGCCAAAGACAATACACATTGATAACTTAGCTGCTTAGTACCTGGAACCTCCTGGAAAACATTATTTTGAAGAACTTGCAGAACTGAGAACCAGACAAGAATTCAGACTGGTAGTATAGGGCATGATTATCCTATCCTTGTTTAAATGAGCCTCTGTAGGTGTATGTAACCCTGGGAAATAAATTATTTTATTATTCTATTTTATTATTTTTTAGTTTTTTATTTAATTAATCTCTATACTCAGTGTGGGGTGTGAGCAGGGGAGAGAAAGAATCTTAAGTAGGCTCCACGCTCAGCACAGAGCCCAACATGGGGCTTGATCCCAGGACCCTGGGATCATAACCTGAACTGAAATCAAGAGTCAGATGCTCAACTGACTAAGCTGTCTAGGCACTCCTAAGCTAATTCTTGGTGACAAATATAAATGGGATGTTTTTATTCTCTTTTTACTCATGAGGAAAATAAGACCTTTAGAACAATATTTAAATGCTTCAGGACACATCACCAAAAGTGATGGTTATTGAATAAGTTTAATGTACATATGGGGTGATTAGGTTGAAATGCTGAATGTTTTACTTTATTATGTACTGTTTCGAATCATTGTATGGGAGAAAAAAAAGTGTCAGTAGTCATCAGTCGCAAAAATGCTTAGTTTCATAAATAAACCCCTGTTTCACCAAGAAGGTAAAATAGTTCAATCAAATGGATGGCCTTAACTTAGTTGTCTTACAATAACAAGAGAAAACACTAATATAAATAATGTCAGGGACTCTTCTAAGTATTCCATGTATATTAACTCTTTTAATCCTTGCTACAACCCTATGAAGTATATTCTATCATTATCCTCGTATTCAATATCAATAAACTGAGGTTACAGGTAGGTAATTTGCCCAACCCACAAAGTTACAAAGTGGTAAAGCAAGAATTTGAACCTAGACATTTCTGACGTGAGTGTCCGTGTTATTGTTTTTCCTCACAGCTTTATTGTGATATAACTGACATATAACATTGTGTAAGCTTAAGGTGTAAAATGTGGTGATTAGATACATGTATATATTGCAAAAAACGATTACCGCAATATGGTTAGGTAATACATTCATCCCGTAATTACCATTTGTGTGTATGTGTGTGTGAACATTTGACATCTACTCTCTTAGCATATAGTCATACATCAGATCCCCAGAATTAATCCCTCTTAAAACTGGAAGTTTGTACCCTTTGACCAACATCTCCCTGTTTTCCCCACCTTTCCAGTGTCCCATGTTCTTAATCTCTACAATACCCTGCCTCTGAGCCAATTAAGAAAATTTTCCCGTTTCTAATACAATAACCTTGGATGGGTAGGCCTTAGGAGACCCAAGTGGCAAACAAAGGGGGATTTTGTTTTCAATAAAAAAACAGAGAAGAGTCCTAGAAATTTACCCAGATGGTTGCAGTTAATATTCTCCCAACAGTTCTGAGGATGCCCTGGGACCATTTCCATTCCCCTGACTTTCTACTAGAAAGTAGCATGGAGCAGAAGGGGTTCCATTCTGCCAGTCTAGAGTCCACCAGCTGCCTGTCACAGCCATCAGCCTCCCCGAAGGGGATTTGTGGCTGTTGCCAGGAGCTTCTCTGGGCCTGAGTGACTTCAAGCCATGGTGATAAACCTTGGGGAAACCAAGACTGCAGTTCTCTCCAGCCCAACACAGCAGAATCCTGTGACTCCCTGGAGGCTGGGATTGATGTGTAAAACTCCCTGGACTGGAACTAAAAGGAGCATTCACGTCCACTTTCTGAGTGACTTATGCTGTTGTTTCCCAAGAGGTGTTCTCCACTGTTCATTTTTGGGTCTTTCATCCTTCTTGCCAAGGGTTTCCTATCCCATCACCTCCCTCAAGAAGAGTTTAAAACGACTTCACAACAACCGAAGCTCCATCTCTCAAAACATGGATGAGGGTGCCTGGGTAGTGAGTCAGTTAAGCGTCCGACTTCAGCTCAGGTCATGATCTCGCAGTCTGTGAGTTCAAGCCCCGGGTCGGGCTCTGTGCTGACAGCTCAGAGCCTGGAGCCTGCTTCGGATTCTGTGTCTCCCTCTCTCTGCCCCTCCCCTGCTTATGCTCTGTCTCTCTCTGTCTCAAAAATAAATAAAAATATTTTTTAAAATATTTTTAAAAAACATGGATGATTTTGTTCGCGCCCATAGCTTCTGTCAACATCTAGTGTTCAAACTTCTGACACTAATCAGGATACTTCTAGAGAATTTGGGGATCAGTCCACCCAGGGACCTTTCAAGCCTGTCCAGGTAGACATCACGCAGACACTGCCCACCCAGCCCAGTGAGAGCACTGTGCATGCGTGCGGGCTGCCCACATGCGTGCACAAGTCAGTGGGTCCACCGGGGAGCCTGCTCTGAGGCTGCCACGTGCTCCGGCTTGCGAGGACATCCTGACCGAGGCATCCTGAGGGGAGGCTGTGCACAAGGCAACAGCCCTGACAGTGTTCAGCTCCCCAGTGATGGTGGCGCTGGTCTGGGAGCAGGAGCCCCAGCTGCCTGTGCGAGGATGGAAAGGCTGAGACCAGAGCTGCTCCGCCAAGGCTGAAAACTGGGGGTAAAATGTATTTGTATAAGAACATGAAACATCGAGAGACCATCCTCTCTCTTACCGCTTGCAACCTTTGGTTTGGTTTGGTTTTGCTTTTCTTTGTTTTGTTTGCATGAGAGAGGCCCCCTTAGGTGTATGTATTTGAGGCCAGCATTACTCTTGCTTCCGGTACCAGCAGTTTATGACCACATGTTGTGATCAGTGTAATAAATGGGGACAAAAAATTAAAAAATAAGACTTTTAGATTGGTCTGGGATTGGCACTGACTCTTCTTTTTTTAATTTTTTTTTTTACTTTTTAAATAATTTTTAAGCTTTTTATTTCATAATGATTATAGACTCACAGGAAGTTGCAAAAATAGTACATTCAGTCCTGAACCTTTCACCCAACTTCCCCAGAAGTGATACTGTGGTACGATATCAAAACTAGGAAATTGATCTTGTACAATTCTGTTAACCAGGCCACACACCCTACTCCCCATTGTCATCAATTTGTACATTTGCTCATGTGTGTATGTGTGCGTTTGCAGATTCCTGTAACCACCACCACAATCAGGAGATAGAACTGTTCCATAGCCACAAAGGGACTCCCTCTGCCACGCCTTAATAGCCAGACCCATTCAACCCCATCCAGGCTCCTGTCCCCTGAGAACTGCTTATCTGTTCTCTGTCACTAGAGTTTTGTCATTTTGAAGATGACAAATGGAAGCACACAAAATTTCCCTTTTGGTATTGGCTTTTTTTTCCTCCATTAAGCGTAATGTCCTTAAGTCCCATCCAAGTTGTTGCACATATCCATAGCTAACTCCTTTTTATTGATGGGTATTATTCTATTGTATATATGTGATCTGTGTTTTCTTAGAGTCTGTATTTGTCTATTTGGCATCTATTCGTCACAGGATTAATGGCATTAACTGTATTTTCTTATTTTCTATATTATTGATGGTCTGGCATTTGGGAGACTTATAGACCTAGAGAGAGATTCCCTCCTAGGGCTAACCAATTCTTAGAGAAAGCAAGGGGCTTAGTCAGAAGCATGTCTTGTATACAAACCAACCAAACCAGAGTCTATAGACCCCAACCATCTCCTTATCTAACTACACGAAGTCAATATTTCCTCTAACCTAAATCATCCCAGGACCAGGTACCAGGCAACTAAAGACCGCTGCTGTGTTAAAATTGAACTGGGTAAAATTTAAAGATCTTACTAGCTTGGGGCACCTAGATGGCTTAGTCGGTTAAGTGTCTGACTCTTGGTTTCAGCTCAGGTCATGATCTCACGGTTCATGAGTTTGAGCCCCATGTCAGGATCTCCAATGACAGTATGGAGCCTGCTTGGAATTCTCTCTCCCTCTCTCTGCCCCTCTCCTGCTCATGCGCTCGCTCTCTCTCTCTCTCTCTCTCAAAATAAATAAATAAACTTAAAAGAAAAAAGACCTTATTCAATATTCATTAAGCGGGCAGCATTCAACCTAGCAGGTAAAAAGGGGCTCCAAAGAGCCATACATAGCAAGAGATTTTATAGGCAGAAGGGAGCAGGAACGGGTAAGTTGTACTTGGCAAAAAAATTAGAGTAGTTATTGCAAAGTTACTTTCCTTTAAGGCATAGTGGGAGTCCATCGAGCAAATTACCTAATTAGTGCTGATAGGCAATTCCTGAATAACTGGTTTAAGATTCCATTTCTGGGAGAGCCACACACCTACCAGGATGGCTAAAATATTGTGACAACAGCAAATGGGGGTGAGGATGTGAAGAACTAGATCACCCATATATTGTGGTACATATAATATAGTAACACAGCAAGCACATCCACTGTTGAAATAGTTTGGCAGTTTCTTATAAAACTCAACCTACCATGTGATTCAGCAGTTGAACTCTTGTGCATTTATCCCAGAGAAACGAAAACTGTGTTCACACAAAATCTGTACACAAATGTTCATATTAGCTTTATTCATTATATCCACAACTTGGAAATCATTCAAATATCCTTAAGTGGAAGAATAGTTTTGTTAGGCTGGCTGGTGATGCATGTGGCAAAGAATTGCACAAAGAGTGGAGCAAAAAGCAGGACGGAGTTTATTCACTGTCCAAGGGAGGAGAGGGGTCAGACATCAAGAGAAATGTCAGCCCCGAGTTTCTGTCAGTCTGGGCCTTCGAAGGGGTTTTGAAGGATGTGAGAGGGTTAAAGGTGTGCCCATGGAAGGATGTGGGGAGCAGGTGGATCGACTGGTAGAGCAGAAGGTGGCAGGTTTTTGAGGGACTCTGTTTGAGGCCTGCTAGGGATGTGGGTTGCGGTCAGGCTAGAGAAGAGTATGTTTATTATTTTTTTAATGTTTATTTATTTTTTAATGTTTATTTATTTTTGAGACAGAGAGAGACAGAGCATGAACAGGGGAGGGGCAGAGAGAGAGGGAGACACAGAATCTGAAACAGGCTTCAGGCTCTGAGCTGTCAGCACAGAGCCAGACGCGGGGCTTGAACTCACGGACCGTGAGATCATGACCTGAGCCGAAGTCGGACGCTTAACCGACCAAGCCACCCAGGTGCCCCTAATGTTTATTTTTCAGAGAGAGAGAGAGAGAGAGAGAGAGAGAGAAACAGAGTGTGAGCGGGGGAAGGGCAGAGAGAGACACAGAATCTGAAGCAGGCTCCAGGCTCCGAGCTGTCAGCACAGAGCTCGACATGGGGCTTGAACCCATGAATCACGAGATCGTACCTGAGCCAAGGTCAGACGCTTAACTGACTGAGCCACCAAGGTGTCCCTAGAGAAGAATATGTTTAGTAGTTGGGGGTCTACTTTTCAAGAGTGGAGGGGACTGTGACATAGAAAAACAGAGTTAGGACCAAGTGTAGACACCTGTGAGTTTTGCCTATAAGCATGGCTGCAGGGGGAGGGGTGCTTTGAATAGATTCCTTTCAGTTTTTAAAATTGTGGCACATTAAAATAAAAACAAATAAAAAATTGTGGCACATTCACACCATGGAATACTACTCAACAATAAAAAGGAACAAACCACTGGTACATGCAACAGCTTGGATGATTTCAAGGCAATTAGGCTGAGAAAAAAGGGGGGAAAAGCCACTCATGAGAGGTTACATATGTTTGCCTCCATTTATATAGCATTCTTGAAATTTTAAAAATTATTAAAATGGTAAACATATTAATATAAGTTGCCACAGCTTAAGAATGTGGGAAGGGGTGGCATGGCTATAAAGTGGTAACATGAGGTAGCCTTGTGGTGATGAAACAGTTTTGTGTATTGTGGTGGTGGCTACATGAAACTTACACATGACAAAACCATATAGAACGGTTACATACAGAAATAACTGCACATAAAACTGGTGAAATCTTTTTTTGATATTGTACTATAGTTACGCAAAATATATACCATTGAGGGTAACTGAGTGCCGAGTACATGGGACCTCCTTCTACGATTATAAAGAAAATTATTACCATTGAACTTATAAAATTATTTGAATTAAATGATAATCAAAATAAAACATAAGAAACAAGATGAGGTAAAACTTATAGGAAATTTATAGTCACAAATAAACACATTGGAAAAGAAGAAATGGGGAAGATCAATGAAATTCACCTCAATTCCTTAAATTACATTAAATTAAACCCAAAGATGAATAAGAAAATTATAAATGATTAAATAAAATAGAATATAGTCACATAATAGAGCCTATCCAGAGAGCAAGCTCTTTCCACCATCTTGGAACTTGTGGAGGCCTGCTGGGAACAGGACTCCTGAAACGACAAATATGTCTGGAAGGCTGTGGTCCAAAGCCATTTTTTCTGGCTATAAGCGGGGTCTCCGGAACCAGAGAGAGCACACAGCTCTTCTTAAAATTGAAGGTGTTTATTATGCTCGAGATGAAACTGAATTCTTTCTAGGCAAGAGATGTGCTTATGTGTACAAAGCAAAGAACAACACAGTGACTCCTGGTGGCAAACCGAATAAAACCAGAGTAATCTGGGGAAAACTAACTCGTGCTCATGGAAACAGTGGCATGGTTTGCACCAAATTCCGAAGCAACCTTCCTGCTAAAGCCATTGGCCACAGAATCCTTGTGATGCTGTACCCCTCAAGGATTTAAACTAACTGAAAAGTAAATAAATAAAGGTGTAGATTTGTTTTCTTGTAAAAAAAAAAAAAGTCATTCCTTCAAATGACTTCAAAAGTGGTTTATTAACCACTGCAAAAACTAATCAAGTGGAAAAGACAAGGCACAAATAACCAAGAGCAGGAGTAGAATGCACAATATAATACAGATTTCAGAAAGAGTAAGACTATATTTATCTAAGGGATGTACAAGATAGGCTATTGCTTGAGCAAAGAAAGTTAGAGAACCAATGCAGAGCTTGGTGCCATTTATTTATTTAAGTAATCCCTACACCCAATGTGGGGCTCAAACTCATGACCCCCGAGATCAAGAGTCCAGTGCTCTAACTGACTAAGCCAGCCAGGTGCCCCTAGCTTGGTGCCATTTAAAAACTTGAACAAGGACAAATCAAATCTAACGTGTAATGTTGATATGAGCAAGGAAAAAGGTATGAAAAGATAAATAAGCTTTGTTGAAGTTATAGATAGGTCTGAAAGAATTGAAGCGGGGCATGATATTTATTTATATGTCTTTTCATTGTATACTAGTTGTGAAAATATATTACTGCTGTAATTTTGGTAGAGGAACATAATAAAAGACATATTAAAAATATGTACATTCGAGGAAAAGAAAAGTTCAATTTTGGATAGCTCCTATTCAAATTTTCAAGTAGAAGTAGAAACAAAGCCAGAGCTGAAATTCCAGATACTTCTGTCTTTTTAAAGTCTTCAGGTGCTTTTCTTCCTTAGAATATTAACTGCTGATTTTTTCAAACATTTGTAACGATGCAATTTAATGTATTATCATTTTTCCTGTAGAAATTACCATAATTCCCAAATATCATGTTCAAGAAAATCTCTCTCACAGGATCTGGCTGGACAGAAAGTTATAGAGGAAGGAAAGACTTATGACACCTTTGGTGAGGGACATTTCCTTTTGCAGAGCAGGACCAGTCTCTCGGACAAACCAGGGCCTGGTATTAGAGCCCTGGAAAAACCTCTAATGCCAGATACTTAGCTAGCTACCTACAGCAATCTCCTAAACTTTATCCTGCTATTTATGCATTTTAGTCAAGTAAATCCTTCCCAGTTGTGTTTCTCACAAATGTTAGTGGCCATTAGGAGGAAAATGGTTTTCTTCATCAAATTAATTTTTTTAATGTTTATTTATTTTTGAGAGAGAGAGAGAGAGAGAAAGACAGAGAGAGAGTATGTGTGTGAGCAGGGGAGGGGAAGAGAGAGAGGAAGACACAGAATCCGAAGCAGCTCCAGGCTCTGAGCTATCAGCACAGAGCCCGACGCAGGGCTTGAACTCATGAACCGTGAGATCATGACCTGAGCCAAAGTCAGACACTTAGCCCACTGAGCCACCCAGGCGCCCCTTCATCAAATTAATTTGTGACATGCTGGAATATACAAGTTGAACTCTGGGGCTTACTGCTATTTCTGGACTCTATTCTACTGCATTGACCTGTTTGTCTATCCTTAGACAGCCACTACAGTCTTTCTTGCCTTATCATAGTCTTCTGGCTAGTCTTGAAATCAGATGCCATAAGTCATCCAATTTGCTTTTTCTCAATGCTTATTTTTAACTGTTCTAGGTCTTTGGGTTTCTATACCGTAGCTCCCCACTTATCCGCGGTTTCCCTTTCCCAGGTTTCAGTTACTCTGTTATAGTCAACCACAGTCCCAAAATGTTAAATGTAAAATTCCAGAAGTAAACAATTCATGTTTTAACTTGTGCACCATTCTGGATCGTGTGATGAAATCTCCTGTTATTCCGCTCCACCCCACCCAGGATGTGTCCCTTTGTCCAGTGTATCCACACTTTCTATACTACCTGCCTGTTAGTCACTTAGCTGTCTAGGTTATCAGATCAATTTTTGTGGTATCACAGTGCTTGTACTCAAGTAACCCTTATTTGAATTAATGGCCCCAAAGCACAAGAGTAGTGATGCTGGCAATTTGACAATGTCAAAGAGAAGCTGTAAACTACTTCCTTTAAGGGAAAAGGTGCAAGTTCTTGACTTCATAAGGAAAGAAAAAAAATCAGATTCTGCACTAGCTGCAGTTTCAGGCATTCACTGTGGGTCTTGGAACATATCCCTTACAGATAAGGGAAGGGGAACTACTGTACACATCTTAGAATAGATTTACCAATGAAAATTTAAAAAGCATGCTGGTGTTTTGACTGGAATGGCATCAAATCTACAGATAAATTTGGGGAAGTTTGATGAAAGATACTGAGTTTTCCGGCCACAGCCATAGCATCTCCATTTAGATCTTGTCTTCTTTCAGCAATGTTTTGTACTTTTCTGTATAAAGGTCTCTCATATCTTTTATTACACTTATTCAACTAAGTATCTTATGTTCTTCAATAAACTATATTTTGCTTTTTGTTTCATTTACACTTGTATATTGCTCATGTAAAGGTATACATTTATGGTCAATTGATTTTTGATAACAGTGCCAAACCACCTCAGTGGAGATGGAAGTCTTTTAACAAAAAGTACTGGAACAACTGAGTATCTATGTGAGGGGGGAAAATGAACCTCAACCTGTACTTTATCCCATACACAAATATCAATTCTAAACGAATCACATACCTAAAGTGAAAAGTTAAGACTATCAAGCATCTGGAAGAAAACAGGATTTTCTATATAATCTTTAATCACTGAGCTCTGTTTAGTTCTGCACTAAAGAACATAATCTGTATGATGTTAGTCTGTTGACAGTTACTGAATGTTTTACGGCCCAACATGTGGTCTGAGTGTTTCCTGTACAATTGAAAAGCAAGTATATTCTGTGGTACAGAGTACAGAGTATCATTAAGTCAGTTAGGGAAAGTTGGTTAATAGTGCTGTTTAATCTGGATTTTAATCCATCCAGAAAGTCCTCAGTATCATTGTAGGCTCTAATTTCTCTTTATCTCTGCAGTCTCTATCTGTACTCCCTTCATCCACCCATATCCATTCCCATCCCCATCCCATGCACCGCACCCAGGTATGGAAAGTCACATAGCAATCTGGTCATCTGAAAAGGGCTTATTCTATCAGAAATTCAGTTCAGTACTTCCTTGCCTCCGCCACTCTTAGTCCCATAGGAAACTATTACTTTTATCCTGTCAAGGTTTTTCTTGCTGTTGTGGAAGTAAAGGCCTTTCGTACCCCTCTACATTCTAATTGCAATGAAAGTTGAAATTCTGTGTTTAATAATCTCTTTCCCACCTCCCACTTCACCCTCGTACTAACATACATGGCAATGATTGCGTTCATTGGCTGTTTTAAAGACTTCAAGTGAGAAGTAGACAGGGTATAAATGGATGAATGCTGTGGTTTTGCAGCAAGTAGGATAACTCTTTATTTATAAAATAATCCCATTCTGTCAAATACTGCTAAGAAAAAACAAGAAGAGTGCATCTAGAAGGCATTGGGGCTTGATAGTGTATTTTCACTTGAAGTGCTTTAGTTATTTGAACTCTAGAAATTCCATGTCACTTACCTTGTATTGCATTCCAAGAATTCCTTGCTCTCCCAATCCATTTGGTTCCTGAGTTTCTGATACTAAGGGATACCATGTTACCTAAATCAATTTGATTTTCAAGTTTCAGAAAGCAAGTAGGAAGTTTGGATAACGGTTTATCAGAAACATTTTGTTCCTAAATCCAGATTATGACAGATATTTGTTTTCTTTCAATAGATTACTAGATTTTATTTACTAATTTATAACACTGCACATTTTAATTACCAATTCTGGACATATTGTCTATTTATGTTCTTGTGGCAAGTTTTAACACTAGGATTGTAAGTTCAGAAAAACAGATAACTTGCTATCTCAGTCTGTGTCCTAAAAGAGTTCCTAAAACATTTCATAGATTTCATCTATTAAATACATCTAATTTGGTGTCTTCCTTAGTAATAGCTCTGTGACATTTAATTTTGGTCTAATTTTAAAATGTTCCTTTTGGGCTGCCTGGGTGGCTCAGTTGGTTAAGCATCAGACTTCGGTTCAGGTCATGATCTCGCGGTTCATGGGTTCGAGCCCCACATCAGGCTCTGTACTGACGGCTCGGCACCTGGAACCTGCTTGGGATTCTGTGTCTCCCTCTCTCTCTGCCCCTCCCCTGCTCATGGTCTGTCTCTGTCGCTCAAAAATAAATAAATGTTAAAAAAAATTTTTTTTAAGTTACTTTTGGAGGAGACTCTATTAAGATTTTATACGTTTTCTGTAGTCAATTCTGATGTCAATTCAATTTCTTTATAAAAGTCACATACTTCGTCTAGATTTTCAGATATGGTATAAAAATATCTATTGTACTTTTAAGTTTTTTAACTGAGATTAAAACTCATATGCTATTATATTCACCCTTTTAAAGTATATTGTTCAGTGGTTTTAGTGTATACACAAAGCTGTGCAACCCACTGTAATCTCAGAACGTTGTCATTATCCGAAAATATATAGTCCTTTCAAAATTAAATATGTAGTCATTTCAGTCTCTAATTCACACTGCTGTTCATTTATCATCCTTACTTCCCCACACAAATGACTAAAGTATGTCTACCTTTTTTCTGTCAAATAATCAGAGCTTTGGTTTCAGATCTTTTACTTCTTTCTTCCATTTATTTTTGCATAACTAACAATGCCTTTCTCTACCCACGTTTTAGACTTATTTTTGCTTGTTTAAGCTCCTTGGGTTCTATATTGAATTTATTAATGATGTCTCTATAAGAGATATACGTGCATATTGGTTTATAAAACTTCCAATACAACCTGCCGTTCACAGGTTTTTCATTCGTGTTCTCATTTTCATTCACATTTAAATAATACATATGTTAAGGACTTAGTTCCTTAACCCATGTTAATCAATAGGGGGCACTAAGTTAAAATTCAGATATTTGATGGGTATCCTATTGTTACTGTTTCTTCCCCTGATTCTGGTAAAAAAAAAAAAAAAATGTGGCTTGTATGTTTTCTGCTTTGGGGGTAACTAATTATTAGGAAAAATATACTTATCTCTTCTTGTTTTTTGACAGCTGTCTTTTTAACTACTCATCATTATATCCACAGGGTTTCAGACTGACATTAATTTTTGTGCAGCATAGAAGATGAAGTCTGAAGGAAGACTATTCATACATTCTTTTTCTTTTCCTTTTAAATTTCCATGCGGGATAATGAGTGATGAGAAAAGCTTTCCAATACTTATTTCATTCATTTCTCTTTTTTCATTATGAATTCTTTGATTTAGACAAAGGTAAAGAACATGGTTAAAATCCTTTCCACAAATAATAATGAAGAAAACTATGAAAATGTATCATTGATGATAGTGGACTTTCACTAAACATTTACTATGTGATAGGAATAGTTCTAAGCACTTTACATTTATTAATTCATTGAATCTTCACAACAAACCAATACATATAGCATGATTATTTTTACTAATACATGAGAAAAAAAAGTCACTAACATATATAAGTAAAAAGTAAAACCAAACCAAAACAAAACTAGAAGGATAAACACTTTGATAACAGTGGTTTAATTATCTTTCTAGTATGAGATTGGGGTTAGAGTTGATGAAAAGGAACAAAACAGTTTATGGAGAGAAAGTGTGGATAATTTCAACAATTAAAACAGATGTTTTGGGGCACCTGGGTGGCTCAGTCAGTTAAACGGCCAACTTCAGCCCAGTTGATAATCTCACAGTTCGTGAGTTTGAGCCCCACATCAGGCTCTATGCTGACAGCTCAGAGCCTGGAGACTGCTTCAGATCCTGTGTCTCCTCTCTCTGTCCCTCCCCAACTCTCTCTTTCTCAAAAATAAATAAACATTTAAAAAAAATAAAATAAAACATATTTTAAAAGAAAGAAATATCCAAAGTTAAATTTTTGGCCATACGAATCAGGGCAGATTTCATAACTGCAAATGTTCAGATGCAAACAAAACATGAGTAATAAAGTCATTTTAAAAAGTCATTAAGGGGGCGCCTGGGTGGCGCAGTCGGTTAAGCGTCCGACTTCAGCCAGGTCACGATCTCGCGGTCCGTGAGTTCGAGCCCCGTGTCAGGCTCTGGGCTGATGGCTCGGAGCCTGGAGCCTGTTTCCGATTCTGTGTCTCCCTCTCTCTCTGCCCCTCCCCCGTTCATGCTCTGTCTCTCTCTGTCCCAAAAATGAATAAAAAAACGTTGAAAAAAAAAAAAGTCATTAAGTATATATATATCATTTTAAAAACCTATATTTACTGAAATGGCAACCATATTTTTTTGGCATGATCAAAACAGGTGAAGGGATAACATGTATACCATGACTTCTTTAAAAACAAAATCTGGTAGGATTTGCTCTACCAACTTAAGAGTAGTCACCTATAGCTGGTATGATTACAATTAATCTTGGCTTTTTAGTTTCTGTTTTTCTGACTTTCTGTTTTATGTAAGAAAGTATAAATTTGTAACATGAACAAATGATTAATACTGACTTCAAAACCAAGGATATAATTCCACAATTAAAAACTAACAAGGTCACACAATTTTAAACACTGTGATATTGGTATAAGCACAAATATATAGATCGGAGAAGAAAAACTACAAGCAAATATAAACAAGAATATAATGTGTCACCAAGAAGGCAGAACAAAATAATGGGGAAGGAAAGAATTATTGAAAAACTGCCCTTAGTACAGATTGGGGGACAGAGAATATGCAAATGTCAATTTAGAATCTTAATTCATAATTTAGAGTGAAATATATCTGGATTAAAAAGAAATTAAAATAAAATTTAAAAATAAAAAATAGTGAAAGGGTAACTATCAAATATGAATTTCTTTTCGTTTAAAATATGAGGAAAGTGACAAGAGCTTTAACTTTTATTATTCATCAGTGTGAATTCCCTGATGACGAATGAGATCTGAGCCACTACTAAATGCCTTCCCACATTCCTTACAGTTATAGGGCTTTTCACCACTATGAATTCTCAGATGTCGTGTGAGGTTTGAGCATTTATTAAAGGCCTTTCCACATTCATTACATTCATATGGTTTTTCATCTGTATGAATTCTCTGATGTTGAAAAAGTTGTGAGTTCTGAGTAAAGGCCTTCCCACATTCAAGACATTCAAAGGGTTTTTCACCGGCATGGATTCTCTGATGTTGACGAAGTTGTGAGCTCTGAGTAAAAGCTTTCCCACATTCCTTACAATCATAGGGTTTCTCCCCAGTGTGAATTCTCTGATGATTAGTAAGTGCTGAGCCACTACTAAAGGCTTTGCCACATTCCTTGCATTCATAGGGTTTTTCACCAGTGTGAATTCTCTGATGCTGAACAAGCTTTGAGCTCTGAGTAAAAGCTTTGCCACATTCCTTACATTCATAGGGTTTCTCACCTGTATGAATTCTCACATGTTGGAAAAGTTGTGAGCTCTTAGTAAAGGCTTTCCCACATACTTTACATTCATAGGGTTTTTCACCAGTGTGAATTCTCTGATGGTCAATAAGATTTGAGCAATAGCTAAAGGCCTTCCCACATTCCTTGCACTCATAGGGTTTCTTACCAGTATGAATTCTCTGATGTTGAGAAAGGTATGAGCTACAACTGAAGGCCTTTCCACATTCCTTACATTCAAAGGGTTTTTCACCAGTATGAATTTTCAGGTGTCGAGTAACATGTGAGCCACAGCTAAAGAATTTCCCACACTCCTTACATTCATAAGATTTTTCACCAATATGAATTCTCTGATGTTGAATAAATTGTGAATTCTGACTAAAAACCTTTCCACATTTTTTACATTCATAGGGCTTTTCTTCATTATTAATTATTTGATGTAGAGTAAAAAATGTCTGTTGAATAAATGTGGGCATGTATTCATGAGTGAATATTTCTTGGCTTAAATGCCCACTTTGACATCCCAGTTGTTTTTCAAAGTGGCTTCTATATTCCAAAATGTCTCTAAAACTGGAGTACTCAAGGCCATGCTTTGTAAGTCCCATTATCTCCCTCTGGCATGATTCTATTTCATAAACTTCCTTCTTCAGAGATAATAACTTGTTTTCACACATTGATTCCAGATCTGAAAGAAAATGGAATGATAAATATTCTCCTCCCCCTGCCCCCCATTTGTGAAAAGTTAAACTTTTATAATAGAAATGGAAAAGTTAAAGTGAAAATAAGATCTGGTAGCAAATGACATACAGTTATCAAATATATCTGTTTAATCTGAAAATGGACCAAAAGAATGCATTGAAATTAATGAGATATAATGCAGAATGTGGAGGGAAGAGACTACAGAAACAGGAAACCACAATGATTCTCAAATATTGATATGGAATCATAAGGAAAGGATGAGAAATATACAATATTTGGGCATATTAAGAGATTACAAATTATATATACATCTATATAAGCATGGATGTATGTGTGTATAAGAAACCACAGTGTACCATCATACTATCTGTATTACAAAAAGTGAGTAATTTTCTGACCTCCATTAAAGATTTCCTAAGAGGAATAAATACATATAGGGGAAGATTCTTGGGCTCTGTGGTATCATAAAGAATAAATTTGGTCTTTGTCCCAGAGCTTCAAAAACCCTTGGAATTTCCTGAGTGATAGGAGTAGTTTTTTTGCTATGAAGTGATTCTTGGCAGATCTCTAGATAGCTACAGAATGGGGACTGGTCACCAGAAGGATCGAGCATGTTGTTAGAGGGTAGGGACTTTCAGCTACTTGACCTCTGGGGATAAGAGAGGAGCCAGAGACTGAGTGGCCAGTGACTCAATCGATCATGCCGAAGTAATTAAACTCTAAAAAACACTCTGGACACCAAAGCTCAGTGGAGTTTTCTGGTTGGTGAACACACTCGATGTGCTGGGAAGGTGACACACTTTGATTGCACAGGGAGAGGGCATAGAACCTTTGCATCTGGAAGCCCACTAGACCTTGCCCTAATATGTATCCTTCAGAGTAAAACTGCAGTTATAAGTATAGAGCTTTCCTGAGTTCTGTGAATCATTATAGCAAATTATACTTGCAGGAAATTATTATACTCGTGGAAATCCCCAAATTTATAGCCAGTTGCTCACAAGTGTAGGCCTCTAAGAACCCCAAGACTTGCAGCTGGCATCTAAAGTGAGGGCAGTCTTTGGGTGCCTGGGTGGCTCAGCCGGTTGAGCATCCAACTCTTGACTTCAGCTCAGGTCATGATCCCAGGGTCATGGGATCGAACCCTGTGTCAGGCTCCACTCTCAGTGTGAAGTCTGCTTGGGATTCTTTCTCTCTCTCCCTCCCCTGCTCACACTCTCACTCTCTCTCTATAATCAAAAAAATTTTTTAATAAATTAACAAAGACATGGGGCACCTGGGTGGCTCAGCTGGTTAAGCGTCCAACTCTTGGTTTTGGCTCAGGTCATGATCTCACAGTGAATGAGTTCGAGCCCTGCATCACGCTCTGCACTGACAGCATGGAGCCTACTTGGGATTCTTTCTCTCTCCCTTTCTTTCTCTGTCCCTCCCCTGTTCTAGCTCTTTCTCTCTCTAAGATAAATAAATAAACATTTAAAAAAAAACTTAAAAAAAAGAAAGGGAGGGAGGGCAGTCTTGAGTACAACCCTACTGTGTTGTGGGGTCTATGCTAACTCTGGGTACTTAGTATCAGAACTGCAGCACTCCCAGTTGGGGTGGAAACAGAATAGGTTCCAAAGTAAGGATATATTAGCCGCATTTGAAAGAGAGAGGGCTAGCCACGAGGGAGAAGAGCCTAAAGTAAGTCTAAGGTTTGGAACTAAACTGATGCGAGTAGCCTATAGGGAAGACTCAGAATATGTTATGTTCTAGTGATTCAGTAAAAATACTGCTTGCCTTGGAGTTTTGTGGTGCTGATCTCATGAGAAGAGAGAGACTTGCTCATGTACCGCTGCAGTGACTGACAGAGGAGGCAGCTAAAGTTTGAGGCAGACAGAAAGAAAAGAAGACAGTGCAAAATACTGTCATGGTGGGGCACCTGGGTGGCTCAGTAGGTTAAGCGTCCGACTTTAGCTCAGGTCATGATCTCACGGTTCGTGGGTTTGAGCCCTGCATCGGGCTCTGTGCTGACAGCTTGGAGCCTAAAGCCTACTTCGGATTCTGTGTCTCCCCCTCTCTGTTCCTCCCCCACTCACACTCTGTCTCTCTCTCTTTCTCAACAATAAATAAAGGTTAAAAAATTAAAAAAAAAAATACTTTCATGGAAAGATGACAGGAACCAGAAGCAAACTGACTGGAGTGGAATTCCAACTCTGACAGCCACTCACTGTATGTTCCTGGGCAATTATTTCATCTTTCTAAGTCCCCATCTCCTCTTCTACAAATGGGAGATAATCCTTACCTAATGATTACTGGGAGGGTAAGGAATAATGCATGTAAATGTCTTTGAGTAAAGTGCTCAGTATTTGATAGCTATTATTATGAAAGAATTTTTTTACCCAAAATGGGGATTTTAGGCAAATAAAATGGAGCCTAACGGACCATCTCAAGCCAGAAACAAGGAATCCATTCCAGCATAAACTTTTTTCTTCTATCCCCATATGATCTTTCAGCAACTTTCACCTAGTTAAACCCCTAAGTAATTTTTAAAACTGTCCTCTTCTATGTCTACTGCCAATGAATGGCCTCTTCCAAACCAGAATCACCTCCTACTTAGACCACTGCAGTAGCCTCCCAGCCCATCACCTCACCAAGTTCTCAGACTCTTTAATCTATTCAGCAACCAAAATTAATGTGGCCTGGCCTTCCACTGCTCAAAACCAAATTCCCCATACTCACTGGCAAAGGCTAAATGATCTCCAGTCTTGACTCACACTCCTCTCTCGCTTGCTCATGGGCCCAGTAACACTGGCTTTCTTTCAGTTCTTCAAACACACCAAGCTTTCCCCTCCTAGCAGGGCCACACAGGGGTTCTTCCCTCTGCCTGGAGTTTTCTTTATATCTTAAATAGTAAGACCTAGCACTGAGCCTAGTACTACAGTAATTCTGAAATATTGATGAGCACAAATGATTTTTCACTATGTCTACATTAATAGTAAAATCAGGGGCGCCTGGGTGGCTTAGTCAGCTAAGTGTCCGACTTCAGCTCAGGTCATGATCTCACAGCTCATGGGTTCAAGCCCTGCATCGGGCTCTCTGCTGTCAGTGCAGAGCATACTTTGGTTCCTGTCTCCCTCTCTCTCTGCCTACTCCCCAGCTTGTGCTTTATCTCTGTCTCAAAAATAAATAAAAAACATTTTTAAAAAACCCACAACAGTAAAATGATATGAAAATATCTGTGATTTCCATTCATGTCAAAATCATAGGAACTCCTAATACTGCTATGGTTTGTTTCATACACCATAATAGGAAGATATGCTAAATTTCAATTAGAGGATACTAAATATAAAGATGCACTTTTTCTTTTCATCCAGGTTCATGGACTCCCTAAATTTTATCCAAAAGAATCCAAAATCAGCAACCTCTGAGTTAGAGTGATCCTTTAAAAACATGATGTCACTCCTCTGCTCAAATCATCTCATTCAGAATAGAATTCAAAGCCCGTACCAAGGCCCACCACACCCCAAATCATCTGCAGGTATACCTACTTCCCACCTGCACCTAATACACAAACACAAACACATGTACATCCTGCTACTTTGCTGATCTCCTTTCACACAAGTCCCTCTTTGCTTATTTATTCTGCTCCAACCATAACGGGAGGAGCCAAAAAAGCTCCCAGGGACTTTGTTCTTCCTTTTCCTTCTGCCTAAATCTCTTCTACCAGATATTTACACTACTTGTTCCCTCACTTTCTTCAGGCCCTGGTTAAAATATTACCTCATCAAAGAGGCCTTCTCTACCCTCCCTTCATATCACTTACCACCATCTGACATTATGAATATATCTATTTTTTTCTCTCTCACCTTATAGGACATAGGCTTCAGAAGAGCAAAACTCTGAATTTTTTGTTCAGTGCTGTAATCCCAGCACAAGGACCAATGCTTACTAGACAGTAATGCTCTCCTGGAGCCTTTAAGATAAGGTAACACTTTATCCTAAATCTCTCTTCCTCTGCCACCTCTCCCTTTCCGTTATGGGCACAGACCTTTCTGTTTTTCCCAACACTGTCCATCATAGATGGTGACTACAATCACATACAAGACTCTCAACTACTATTTCAGTATGGATTTTCTTTTTTTTTCTTTAATTTTTTCTAATGTTTATTTATTTTTGAGAGAGAGAGAACAGGAGTTGGGGAGGGATAGATATAGAGGGAGACATAGAATCTGAAGCAAGCTGCAGGCTCCAAGCTGTCAGCACAGAGCCTGACGTGGGGCTCGAACCCACCAACCACGAGATCATGACCTGAGCTGAAGTTGGATGCTTAACCGACTGAGCCACGCAGGTGTCCCTCAGTATGGGTTTTCTACTTCTGCATATTTAGCTTCTGACTTTCTGCTAAGCTTCCTGATTCTCTTTACTAGATTCTACTTTTTTATGGATATTCCGATTTTTTTATGGATATATTTTAGCCCTACTTTTTTGATTCCAGTTCTTAGTAACATACATGATTAGCAAACTGCAGCACCTGGCAGACTCCTTTGCACAAATTAATAAAAGAAAAACATTGGGTAAAGGAAAAACGCACAACAAACTGATAAAGCAAGTCACCAACAAATAATACTAATGAAGACGAGTACTTGGAGGAGGGGCAGTGCACATACACACACATGTTTTTTGGGGGGGTGGTAACAGAAAACATTTAAAGGAGTCCAAGAGGAAGAAAAGCTAGCAAGAAACTGATTCTAAAATACAGGTGAGAGTTTTACTGGAGGGGAAGTAAAGGGCACCTTCTACCTGAAGTTACGAGGGGTGTCGGCAAAAAGTAGTAGAAAGAGTAGTGAGAGAAGGAATGAAACAGGTCATTTGTAAACTCATGCTAAAAGGACTTACTTTTTCCCCACAAGTCTAGATAACACCCAAAGGTGCTGTTCCTTTACGGATCAGCCGTAGTGCCTTGCTCCTGCCCAATCATTTCTCACTCACCTGAACATAGGCCTTTTGTCAGCTCTCTGCCAACCATCCAGGGCTCTTTCCCTTGTTCCAATAAGGAGATGACTTGAGGCTTAGGAATGTAAAATCCTGCTCACAAGAAAAGATACGGAACATGGTTATGCGGTGGGTAAACCAGATCCAGAAATCAGATCCAGTCCCTTGGTGACCAAAGAAGAGATGCCACTACAGGAACAGCCAGAGAAAAAGGATGACGCTTCAGCCACAGTCATTGCAGTTGCCCATTTCCAACTCTTCCTTTTCACTGCAGCTCAAACCATTTTTTTGGGATAGGGAGCAGAAATTCAGCTGGTAACTTGAAAAGCAGCTGGGAAATTCACTGTGGAAAAGAAACATTCCAGAGGAGAACTCTAAATTACTGGTATAGGAGCCCTTACCCATTGACAGCAGATTGCTATAGTTCTCCAACATCACATCTCTGTACAAGTCCCTCTGACCAGAGTCCAGGCACTCCCACTCCTCCTGCGAGAAGTCTACAGACACATCACTGAACACCACTGAGCCCTGAAACAATAAATATATGCATTACTTGTGTAATAAGGGAAACAATTCAGAGGCTACTGCATTTGTATTGTGGGGTAAAGAAAATGAGCAATTACATTGATATCACTCAATCATTATCTTTTAGGATCTTAAAAATAGATGCAAGAGTAATCAGTTTATTTTGTAATAAAATATTTGGGGGTGCCCGGCTGGCTCAGTCAGTAGAGCATGGGACTCTTGATGTCGGGGTTGTAAGTTTGAGCCCCACATTGGGTGTAGAGATTACTTAAAAAAAACCACAATCTTTAAAAAAAAAAATCTAGGAATAAACATGAGGTGAAAGACCCATACTCTAAAACTATAAAACACTAATGAAAGAAATCGAAGAAAACAAAAACAAATGGAAAAGACATTCCATGCTCATGGGCTGGAAGAACAAATATTGTTAAAATGTTTATAATATCCAAAGCAATCTACAGATTTAATGCAAACCCTATCAAAATACCAACAGCATTTTTCACAGAACTAGAACACTCCTAAAATGTGTATGGAACCACCAAAGACCCTGAATAGCTAGCCAAAACAATCTTGAAAAGGAAAAAAATGCAGGTATCACAATTCCAGACTTCAAGTTATATTGCAGAGCTGTAGTAATCAAAACAGTATAGTACTGGCACAAAAATAGACACATAGATTAATGGAACAGAACGGAAAGCCAAGAAATAAACCAATAATTGTATAGTCAATTAATCTATGACAAAGGAGGCAAGAATATCCAATGGGAAAAAGACAGTCTCTTCAACAAATGGAGCTGGGAAAACTGGACAGCAACATGCAAAAGAATGAAACTGGATCACTTTCTTACGCCATGCACAAAAATAAACTCAAAATGGATTAAAGACTTAAATGTGAGATCTGAAACCATAAAATTCCTAGAAAAAAATACAGTAGTAATTTCTCTAACATCAGCTGAAACAACATCTTTTTAGATATGTCTCCTGAGGCAAGGGAAACAAAAGCAAAAATGAACTATTGGGACCTTATCAAGATAAAAATCTTCTGCACGGCAAAGGAAACAATCAGCAAAACTAAAAGGCAACCTATGTAATGGGAAAAGATATTTACAAATGACATATCTGATAAAGGGTTGGTATCCAAAATATATAAAGAACTGATCTGACTCAATACCGCAAAAAACAAATAATCCAGTTAAAAAGTGGGCAGAAGATATGAACAGACATTTCTCCAAAGATGACATACAAATGACCAACACACATTGAAAAGATGCTCAACATCACTCATCATCAAGGAAATGAAAATCAATACTACAATAAGATACCACCTCACACCTGTCAGAATGGCTATAATCAAAAACAAAAAAATCACAAGTGTTGACAAGGATATGGAGAACAAGGAACTCTCTTGCACTGTTGGTAGGAATGCAAACTGGTGTAGTCACTGTGGAAAACAGTATGGAAGTTCCTCAAAAAATTAAAAATAGGGGGCACTTAAGAATGGTAAAGGATTGGTGGGGCACCTGGGTGGCTTAGCCGGCTAAGCATCTGACTTTGACTGGGGTCATGATCTCGCGGTTTTTGAGTTGGAGCCACATGTTGGGCTCTGTGCTGACAGCTCAGAGCCTGGAGCCTGCTTCAGATTCTGTGTCTCCCTCTCTCTCTGCTCCTCCCCTGTTCACACTCTGTCTCTCTCTCTCTCAAAAATAAATAAACATGGGGCGCCTGAGTGGCTCAGTCGGTTAAGCGTCTGACTTCCGCTCAGGTCACGACCTCACAGTCCGTGAGTTCGAGCCCCGCGTCGGGCTCTGGGCTGATGGCCCAGAGCCTGGAGCCTGCTTCCGATTCTGTGTCTCCCTCTCTCTCTGCTCCTCCCCCGTTCATGCTCTGTCTCTCTCTGTCTCAAAAATAAATAAACGTTAAAAAAAAAATTAAAAAAAAAAAAAAAAAAAAAAAAAACAAAAATAAATAAACATTTTAAAAAATTAAAAAAAAATAATGGTAAAGGACTGGGACACCTGGGTGGCTCAGTTGGTTAAGCGTCCGACTTCAGACTAGGTCATGATCTCATGGTTTGTGGGTTTGAGCCCTGCATCAGTCTCTGTGCTGACAGTTCAGAACCTGAAGCCTGCTTCAGATTCTGTGTCTCCCTCTCTCTCTGCCCTCCCCTACTTACATGCTGTCTCTGTCTGTCTCTCAAAAAATAAATGTTAAAAAAATTATTAAAAAAAAAAAAAAAAGAATGGTAAAGGATTATCTGGTTAGACTGAAGAGAAAAGGAGAAAAGGGGACCAAGGATCCTGAAGGGCAAACCTGATAGCTAGAAATTTCAGGAGTAGGAAAACAAATACATGACCATTAAAACATTTTTTTTTTATTTGAAACTAAATGTCAGGAAAGAAAAAGCATCAACTTACCTGGGCCATGGCTTTCTTTCAGTATTGCAGGAGAGGATCAGTTCTCCTTGGGGCTGTTTTCCTGAGAAAGGATAGTGTTTTGAGAAAGCAGAGCTGGGGAAGCAAAGAATGCTGTAGAAATCACACTGGCTTTCCAGTTGACTACTCTGGGTCTTATAACTGTGGTTAGTGGGAGTATGGGATAAATCCGACTCCTTCAATCCCAGAAGCCCCAGGCTTTAGCTACAGTATGATAGATCCTGGCTAGTGGATTCAAAGGAATATAGACTGAGATTTCCTCTCCTTCATCCGATTAACCCAGGTTCTTGCCTCAGCCACATGATTCAGGCCAGACTTTGTCCCACCTCAGTGATGTTGCTCTGAACCCAAGACACAGCTGCTGTGACCTGCCTGAGCAGATCCCTCCTCTGCAGCCCTCACTCAGGTCCCCAGGCACATTTACCCAAATGATACTGTTTGGCCAAGAACACAGTATGCTTCGATCAGAAGGACTAAGACTTACCTAATCAAGTCTTCTTACTTCCCAAGCCCAAGATAGTCTGTCAACTTCCACCTCCCCAAGACAACCCCCCACCCCCACCATACACAAAGGCACTCCTCATTCTTCCCCTATAGCTCTTAAAAAAACAATTAATTTTGCTTATGTGTTTTTATCATGCAAAACAGTCAAAGTGTCAACTTTCATAGCTTTTGGGTAAGAAAATTTTTCTGACTTATGCATATTTATATAAACTTCTCTTTTTTAGGGGCACCTGGGTGGCTCAGCCAGTTAAGCATCCGACTTGGGCCCAGGTCATGATCTCACAGTTCTTGAGTTCAAGCTCCGCATTGGGCTCTGTGCTGACAGCTCAGAGCCTAGAGCCTGCTTCAGATTCTGTGTCTCCTTCTCTCTCTCTGCCCCCACTAGTGCTCTGTCTCTCTGTCTCTCAAAGAGAAAACATAAAAAAAAATTTTTTTAACTCCTCTTTTTTAACACTTTTTCAACACTTATGTCTTTAATCAACTATTATTTTATTTTGGTATAATATTATTTAATAAAAGACTATAGTATAAGATTATAAATTTATGATATATCAGTTAAGAATCCTACTTAATTTCTCTCACAGAAGAGGCTGGCTACCCAAGTGTATCAGAGTCACATGTGAATAATATATCTGACTTAAAATTCACTATTATTTTCTATGCCACTAAGAAAGAAAAAAAAACTGTATAAGATATATCCTGATTTCAGATATGTTGAAACAAGCAGGGGGAAAAGTGAGCCTTACAGCAGGTGACTACAGCATTGATTTAAATGCTATGCCATTATTATAGATGATACATGTTTGGATTTATTTGTGGTTCTATTTTGATTCAGTGATCTATCCTTATTCTTTGGCCAGCATCACACTCTCTATTTACTATAATTTAAAAAATATGTCGTGTAATTTAAAAATATGTCTCAATAAAAGGCTGCTTCCATTACATACCTATTAGAATGGCCAAAATCCAGAACCCTGATAACACCAAATGCTGGTGAGGAGCTACAGGAACTCTCATTCATTGCTGGTGGGGACGTAAAATGGTACAGCCACTTTGTAAGACAGTTTGACAGTTTCTAACAAAACTAAACATCCTCTGATCATATGATCCAGCAATCATGCTTCATAATATTTACCCAAAGGAGCTGAAAACTTATGTCCACACAAAGACTTGCACACAGATATTTATAGCAGCTTGATTACTAATTCCCAAAACTTGGAACCTTTAGTAGGTGAATGGTTAAATAAACTGTGGCATATCCAGACAACAGAGTATCATTCAGTTATAAAAGGAAGTGAGCTATAGAGCCATGAAAAGCTAAAAAGGCAGCTTAGATGCATATTACTAAGTAAAAGAAGCCAATATGAAAAATGGCTCAGACTGTATTGTGGTAGGTCCCCTTCCTAAGGAAAGAAAAAAGAACCCTCAAGGCAATCTTGCTATTCCTGTACTTCACAACATCCCTAATGACCTTGTAACATGAGACCACTTAATCAGACTACATGTTTGTGTGTTACCATATATGGGAGACAAAGAAGTAAAAATATATTAAAAAACTGTGGCACGTGGCATTTGGGGCTCAGTTCTTTGGATATGAACCCAACTGAGCAGTGCCTGCAGGAGTAAAGTTGCTTCCTGGAAAGAAAAGCCTCAGTGTCACGACTCTGTGCAAGAATCCTGCTACAGTATGACTCAAACTATATAACAATCTGGAAAAAGCAAAACTATGGAGATAGCAAAAAGAACAGTGGTTTCCAGGGACTGCGGGAGGGATGAATAAGTAGAGCACAGAAGACTTGGAGGGCACTGAAACACTCTGTACGATACTATAATGATGGATACATGTCATTACGCATTTGTCCTAACCCACAGAATGTATAAGAATGAACCATAATCTGAACTATGAACTTTGGATGATCATGGGGTGTCAGTGTAGGTTCGTCAGTTGTACTAAATGTACTTGGTGGGGGATGTTGATAATGAACGAGGAGGCTTTGGGCATATGTGGGAAAACTCTGTACCTTCCTCTTGATTTTATTATAAGTCTAAAACTGCTCTAAAAAAATAAAGTCTTTAAAAAACAAAAAACAAAAATCCTTGGACACCTTGAAGCCAGACTGTCTAGATTAAAAATAAATGGGGGCATATGGGTGCCTCAGTCAGTTAAGCATCCTACTCTTGATTTCAGCTCAGGTCATGATCTCACAATTGGTGAGACTGAGCCCCATGTCGAGCTCTGCACTGATAGCATGGAGCCTGTTTGTGATTTTCTCTCTCCCTCTATCTCTGCCTGCCCCCAGCTCATGCTCTCTCTCTCAAAATACATAAACTTTTTAAAAAAAAATCCATAAAAGGGGCGCCTGGGTGGCTCAGTTGGTTAAGCATCTGACTTCAGCTGAGGTCATGATCTCGCAGTCCGTGAGTTCGAGCCCTGTGTCAGGCTTTGTGCTGACAGCTCAGAGCCTGGAGCCTGCTTCAGATTCCGTGTCTCCCTCTCTCTCTGACCCTCCCCCATTCATGCTGTGTCTCTCTGTCTCAAAAATAAATGAACGTTAAAAAAAATCCATAAAAGACAGATTCTATGTGACCCCTGGGTGTCTCAACCGGTTAAGCATCCAACTTTGGCTCAGGTCATAATCTCACGGTTGATGGGTTTGAGTCCTGTGCTGGGCTCTGTGCTGACAGCTCTGAGCCTGGAGCCTACTTCAAATACTGTGTCTCCCTCTCTCCTGCCCCTTCCCTGCTTGTGTTCTCTCTTTCTCAAAAATAAATAAACTTATAAAAAAAAAGATTCTCTCTCTGCCCCTCTTCCCCACCTGCACACGTTCTCTAAAAAAATTAAAAAATAAATATAAATAGGGGCGCCTGGGTGGCTCAGTTGGTTGAATGTCCGACTTTGGCTCAGGTCATGATCTTATGGTTCGTGAGTTCAAGCCCCACATCGGGCTCTGTGCTGATGGCTCAGAGCCTGGAGCCTGTTTGGGATTCTGTGTCTCCCTCTCTCTGCCACTCCCCTGCTCCTGCTCTCTCTCTGTCTCTCAAAAATAAATAAATGTTAAAACATTAAAAAATAATAATAATAAATAAATATAAATAAAAATTTAAAAATAACCCCTCATTACTCATCTCTTCCAAAAGTTTCGTGATATTCTGACTTACTTTCCCATATGAGCATAAATCATTTTAAAAAAAAGGTACTGGTATTTTTCTTGGGGCTGCATAAAATACGTTAATGTTAACGTCAAAAAGGAGTTTTGACACCTTTATGATTTTGAGTCTTGCTTTCCTAGAACACGGAATACTTTTCAATTTATTCAAGTCAATGTTTGTGTCCTTCAGGAACAATGAAGTTTTCTCCATATGTATCATGCTCACTTCTTTTTCAGATATTCCTGGGTATTTTATACTATTTTTGTGGCTGCTATTAATTATATGTATACATTGTAAGTATAGTAATTAATGCACATGTAATATAATAATTATAAGTATATAAATTAACGAACACAATATTTATCTAAAATTACATATTTATATTATAATGTTTATTTATTTTTGAGAGAGAGAGAGCGAGCAGCAGAGGGGCAGAGAGAGGGGGAGACATAGAATCTGAAGCAGGCTCCAGGCTCCAAGCCATCAGCACAGAGCCCAACATGGGGCTCAAACTCACAAACTGAGATCATGACCTGAACCAAAGTTGGATGCTCAACTGACTGAGCCACCCAGGCGCCCCTACATTTATTATGTTATATATAAATGTGTTATACATATACATTATTATTTACTTATTGTTACACTTTTTCCAATGTATCTTCCATCTGTTTTTAAGTATACAAAGTTCTATTCATTTCTGGATATTGACTGTGTACCTTTTTGAATTCTCTTATTGTTTGTACTAGTTTTCAGTCTGTAATAGGATGTTAAACTATGCCTCTCTCATTCCCAGTTTAGGAGAAGCCCTGGAGAAGAAGAACAAGACAACAGGGACCATGAAACTCTCCATTCCACAGTGAGAACCCTGGCCATCTTATGTGTCCTGCAAAAGGAGCTGGCTGCAAACTGATTGTGTGCCTTTGGTTCAATTCAACATCTATTCTAAAGGTATTTTGGAGATTGGAGCATGTATGAGAGAAGCCGTCTTTGAGAGAAAGATCTATTTCTGGAAAGCACTGCTGTGCTCTGTTATTTCTCCTACCTCACAAGGACAGAAAAGTAGGACCCAAGTGCCACCAGGGTTCCAAGTAGAATGTGACAGGAGTTCTTGGGAAAACTTTCCTTATGTTCCAGAGTTTAGAAAGCACAAAGACTGTGGGGCCTGATACCCTCTTGGGACTAGATATGGGCCCCACAGTAGGAGTGGGCAAAGGTCTAGGTTTATTCTAAACCTACCAAAAGGATTTCCAGCTCTAGAGAAGAGCTCCATGGAGGACTGATGCCCAAAGCCTGAATGTAGGAACTGTAAGCAGCTACCTGAAGTAGAGCCATTGCCCTCTCCTTAGAAGTAGGCAGATGTGGGGTGCCTGGGTGGCTCAATTGTTTGAGCGTCTGACTTCGGCTCAAGTCAAGATCTCGTGGTTTGAGGGATCTTCAAGCCCTGCATCAGGCTCACTGCTATCACCCTGTCAGGGCAGAGCCCACTTTGGATCCTCTGTCCCCCTCTCTCTCTGCCCCTCCCCTGCTTGTGTTCTCTCTGTTAAATAAATAAAACATTAAAAAAAAAAAAAAAAGGAGTAGACAGATCTGAACATGGCCCAAAGCAACAGAGAATAAGCATCCATACAATTAAGATTTTTCTTTTCCTCTCTTTTTGCTGCTTCCTACTTCAAGGAGTTGTCTAGTGTGACAGAGAAAAAAGAGAAGCAATCATCAAGCTTTTTCACTGGAAGCTTCCAGTTCAAGGACCCAGGAGGTTAAAGTTTTATCTTTTTTTTTTGAGAGAGAGCGAGAGCACATGTGCTAGCAGGGGAGGGGAAGAAAGAGAGGGAGAGAGAGAGAATCTTAAGCAGGCTCCACGCAGAGCCTCATGAGGAGCCCCAAGAGGTAGGGCTCAATCTCATGAACCATGAGATCTTGACCTGAGCCAAAATCAAGAGTCAGACGCATAACCAAGCTACTCAGGCACCCCAGGAGGTTAAATTTTTTAAAAAGTTCACAGCATTGATTAGTACAGTGAAATGAACATTCTAATTACTAAAATGAGACCCATTTTTGGACTGAAAGAAACCAGAGGACTGTTTATTATCCAACCATAAATGAAACACTTATCCATAGGCAGAAAATGAACTGGCCTAGAGAAGCGTGATACTAGAAGTTATAGGAAAAAAATAAAGCAATTGTGTTTTAGTTATTTCCTATGGAGTACTAGTTTTCTAATGGATTTAGAAAAAAAACAAAACAAAAAAGGTTAAATAATAACTGCTGAAATTGCTTTCTCCCTGATTTTATTGTGAATATTTCTGGTATTTCACCATTAGGCCTTAAGTTAGTTTTGCTTTTTTTTTTTTTTCTTTTAACTTTAGTTTTTAATTTAATCCAAGTTAGCATATAGCACAATAATGATTTCTGGAGGATTTTTTTTTTTTAACTTTTTAATACAGAAGTTTCCAAACATACACAAAAGTAGAGTTTAAATAGTATGAAAACCTTCCATATACCCATTAGCTTCAATAATTATCAAGTCATAGCCAATCCAGACTCTCCTCCACTAATTTTAGGTTAGCTGTGATTTTTGTTTTAATAGTTTTATTGAGATAATCTTCAACATACTGTATTAAGTCAATCATTTAAAAAATTTAAATTCTATGTCTTTTAGTATATCACCACAATCTAATTTTAGAAGATCTTCATTTCCCCTAAAAGAAACCCCATTTACAGTCTCCATTTTCCCCTCCTTCATCAGCCCTGAGCAAACACCAATCTACTTTCTGCCTCAATGGACTTGCCTATTCTAGACATTTCATATAAATGGAACCATATGATATGTGGCCTCTTGTGACTCGATTCTTTCATTTAGCATGTTTTTATATCCATGTTATAGCATGTTATCAGAACTTCATGACTTTTTATTGCTGAATAATATTCCATTGTATGGATATATCACATTTTGTTTATGAATTCATCAATTGATGGGCATTTGGATTATTTCCACTTTTTGGCTATAGTGAGTAATGCTGCTATGAACATTCATGGACAAGTTTTTGTGTGAATAAATGTTTCAGTTCTCTTGAGTATATACCTAGAAATGGGACTGCTAAATCATATGGCAACTGTTTAACTTTTTGAAGAACTGCCAAACTGTTTTCTAAAGAAGTTGAACCATGTTGCATTCCACCAGCAATTTCTCAAAATCTTCATCTTGTTATTATCTTTTTCATCATAGGCATCCTTGTAGCTATGAAGTGTCATCTCACTGTGGTTTTAATTTACATTTTCCTTATGACTAAAGATGCTGAGTGAAGTTAGCTTTTAAGAACCCAGTTCTTGAAACTGAGAACAAACTGAGGGTTGATGGGGGGTGGGAGGGAGGGATGGGTGGGTGACGGGTACTGAGGAGGGCACCTTTTGGGATGAGCACCGGGTGTTGTATGGAAACCAATTTGACAATAAATTTCATATATTGAAAAAAAAAAAAAAAAGAACCCAGTTCTTTAGAATGCTTTCCTAATGTAATTTCCACGACAGTCCATTACTTTCCCCAAGGCATTCCCATTCATGTTGGAAGAGGCAACAACTCTATTTCCTATTAAGGACAAGGAAATTGAGGGTGGTATGAATATTCTGAATGGCTGATGGGACAGGGGAACCAGCACATCTTTGCATGGTTTTGGCTGGGAGAAGGGATGATGGAAGTAATTAAGACAGAAAGGGCATAGGCCCAATAAAACTGGGGAGACTGACACTAATCTTGATTCTCTTTAGTAAACTCCAGGCATTCAGTTCATTTTTTCACCTGTACAACCCATATTACTTTAATCCAGAGTAAACCTGCTCAAAACACTGAGTGCTAATCTTGAAAAAATACTATCTGTATTCTAACTCTCCTACTCTTGTGGCTGCTAATTTTTAGGTAAATAGAGTCATAAGGAAAGTTAATAGTCTTATGAAATCACAGAGTCACCATTGGAGTTTTCAATCACTGTGTAATGAAGCTAATATTTAACAGGGGCACATACCTGTTGTGCCCATAGCTCCTTTCCTGAGGAAGAAGGTGCCCACCCGAATATAAAATTTAAGTCTTGTTTGATCATTTTAAAAAAGCAAATTTTGGGGCACCTGGGTGGCTCAGTCGGTTAAGCGTCCGACTTCGGTTCAGGTCATGATCTCGCAGTTTGTGAGTTCAAGCCCCGTGTCAGGCTCTGTGCTGACAGCTCAGAGCCTGGAGCCTGCTTCAGATTCTGTGTCTCCCTCTCTCTCTGCCCCTCCCCCATCACACTGTCTCTCTCTCTCTCTCTCTCCTTCAAAAATAAATAAACATTTAAAAAATTTTTTTAATAAAAATTCTATTCCATAATAGACATTACTTGGGGAAATATCTCAAATTTAATTACTTCCTCAATTAACTGCTGACCCCTTGCCCCCAATAATCTATCAAAGTATGAGAAAGTTTTGAAGGTTGAAAAAATGACTTACCACAAGAAAGCCAAAAAAAAAAAAAAAAAAATCAATGTGAACACTAACTAAACCTTAAAAAAACTTTTGAGGGGCGCCTGGGTGGCTCAGTCGGTTGAGCGTCCGACTTCAGCCCGGGTCACGATCTCGCGGTCCGTGAGTTCGAGCCCCGCGACGGGCTCTGGGCTGATGGCTCAGAGCCTGGAGCCTGCTTCCGATTCTGTGTCTCCCTCTCTCCCTGCCCCTCCCCCATTCATGCTCTCTCTGTCTCAAAAATAAATAAACGTTAAAAAAAAATTAAAAAAAAACAAAAACAAAAACAAAAACAAAAAAAACTTTTGAGCTCTGGCGCCACTTAAAGTAGCCCAACAATAGCAGCACTTTTGCTCAACATAAACTCTCAGGTATAAGAGAGTCTTTTGTATTTGGTCTTTTATTCAATTCCAAGTAGGAAAGGAGAGAAGTGAAGAAAAAAGAAAAGAGGGTTCCTGAATAGTAGCTGACTCCATGTCTTAGAACAGAAACAAAATTGGCATGTTCTGCTGCTGCTGCTGCTGCTGCTGCTGTTGCCAAAAGATGATACTCTCAAAGTATCAGGTGCTCTGCTGAAAGGATTCCCTTTAAGAGTCTCCTAAGGGGAGCCTGGCTGGCTCCATCAGTAGAGCATGCAACTCTTGATCTCAGGGTTGGGGGTTCAAACCCTACACTGCAGGTAGAGATTACTTAATAAATAAAAGTTTAAAAAAAAAAAAAGACTCCTAAAGGGGGCCCTCATTGGCCACACAGTGAAAATTTATACAATATACTATGAATACCTCTCCTGCCACTCCTCCTTGTATTATGATGGAGTCTACAAGAACCAACAGTTGATTAAAACATTGAAAAATGCTTTAAGTCCATAATAACATGTGAGAGAAAAATATAAAGTGCGCAAAAGAGAGTGAATAAAAAAATTTTTAACTAGCCATAATTACTGATTATAGGTATGTGTATTCTTTCTCATCTTATTATTTATATTCCTGGTATAAGTGCTTGTTTCCACCTATATAATCTGAAAAGTATAGACTCAAGGAACTTTGAAAAAAAAAAAAAAAACAGCCTTAGAAATAGGAAAAACTGGGGTGCCTAGGTGATTCAGTCAGTTGAGTGACTGACTCATAATTCTGGCTCAGGTCATGATTTCATAGTTGTGAGATGGAGCCCCATATCGCACTCCACGCTGGGCATGGAGCCTGCTTAAGATTCTCTTTCTCCCTCTGCCCCTCCCACCTTCCAAAAAACGAAATAGGAAAAACTGTACTGAAACCAGGAAGGACCCATCACACCTGTGGCCTCACACAATAACCCTGGATAGAGGGTACTTCACAGTCGGCACAAGTGGGCACGCACAAATCCAAGTAGAAATAAGGTATGATAAAATAATAAGCCGAATGTCCCAAATGAGAGCTCACTGCAAACTCAATTCTTATTATCACCTATGAAATAAACACTTTATTAACAAAATTAAACCCCGAATAATTAAATAGTGATATTAATTAGGAAGATTTAGTTCTTTTTAAGAACACCTAGCCTAGCCCAGTACATCTTCATGACAGGACAATGAGCTGTGATGACATTGCAGACCATGCAAAACTTTAAACACACATCACATCCAATAGAAATCTGTATTAAAAGCAGAAATGTACATGTCTGATGAAGTATAAAAAGGGACTCAGCACGATGATCACTAGGCTCAGGTTCTAATCATCTTATATTGTGCAACTAAGTCCCAGGTATGAACCAAGAATTAAGTGAGAACTCAGTCTTTCTCCCATCTGACTTGGTAATCTGTGTCTTCTTTTTTTTTTCTTTACATTCTTCTAGAGGTTTATCAGTTTTATTAATTCCAAAAACAAAATTTTTGGCTTTATTAATTTTCTCTATTGTACATTCATTTTGTATTTCAATATACATAAATTTTTATTTGAGCTCTAATTCTTATTATTTCCCATTTTTTGCTTTCTTTGGGTTTTAGTATACTTTTTCTTAACATCTTGAGTTAGATCACTAATTTTTCAATGTTGTTTACTAGCAGATCTATATATTTTCCTCAGGTTCAGCTTTAGCAACACCACACATTGTGATATATTTTCATTGTCGTACAGTTAACAATATTTTTTAATTTCCATTGCAATTTCTTCTGTGGGTCACTTGTTATTTATAAATACATTGCTTAAATCCCAAATATTGCAGATATTTCTAGGCATCTTTTTGTTATTGACATCTAGCCGAATTCCACTGTGATCAGAAAACATACAGTATGGGGGCACCTCGGTGGCTCAGTTGGTTAAGCATCTGACTCTTGGTTTCAGTTCAGGTCATGATTTCATGGTTTGTGGGACTGAGCCCCGTGTTGGGCTATAGGCTGACAGAACAGAGCCTGCTTGAGATTTTCTGTTTCCCTCTCTGTCTCTGCCCTTCCCCCACTCACTCTCTCTGTCTCAAAAAAAAAGTAAATAAACTTTTTAAAAATTTTTAAAAAGAAAACATACAGTATTATTTCAGTCCTTTAAAATTTATTGAGATTCCCTTTATGGTCCAGCATATGATAAATGTCTCATGCATCTGAAAATAATGTATACTGCAGTTGTAAGGTACATTGTTCCACATATGTCAAGTAGGTCATTTGTCAATTACGCTGTTCCAATATTATACAACTTTACTGGTTTTATATTGATTGTTCTGTCAGTGAGAAGTGCTGTGAAAAGTGAGAAAAGTGCTAAATATCCCCTACTATGATTGTGATTTGTCCAACTACATCTTTTAGTTCTGTCAAATATATCTGAAACATTTTACAATGGTATGTACATTTAGGAGTGTAATATCTTACTGGTGGACTGACCTTTTTATTATAAACTATTTTTCTTTCTAACAAAGCTTCTGTTCTAAAGTCGGTTCTCATACAATGAAGTGAGAGTGTAAATTGATAAAAATCTTTTAGGAAAACTATCAGTGTATTTTAAAGCTGAATATATGCATAACCTACAACACAAATATTGCACTCTTATGGATATACCCAACAGAGTGCATTCATATGTGTACCAAAAGACATGTACAAGAATATTCAAAGTAGCCTTGTTCATAATAGGCCCAATCTGAAATCTTGAAAATAACTCAAATGCCAATCAATAATGGAATGGATAGGGGCGCCTGGGTGGCTCAGTGGGTTAAGCGTCCGACTTCGGCTCAGGTCATGATCTCGCGGTCCACCATGAGTTCGAGCCCCGCATCGGGCTCTGTGCTGACAGCTCAGAGCCTGGAGCCTGTTTCAGATTCTGTGTCTCCCTCTCTCTCTGACCCTCCCCCGTTCATGCTCTGTCTCTCCCTGTCTCATAAATAAACATTAAAAAAAAATAATAATAATGGAATGGATAAATTGTGTTCTATTCATACAATGTAATTTTAAACAGCAATAATAATGAATGACCCACAACTACATGAAGCAACATGGATGAATCTTGCATATTCATACTACATAATATTATTACATATACATTCATATTACATGTGAAATAAAATGTTAAACAAAAAAAGCCAAGCACCAATTGTGTGGTACTATTTATATAAAATTCCAGAACAGGGAAAATTAATCTATGGCTGTAGAAGATAGAATAATGGTTATATTTGGGAGAGGTGAGTAGTGAATGGGTGGGACAAGAATCAGGCTTCTAGAATGCCGGTAACGTTCTATTTCCTAATCTGATTTGGGATCTGGTTAAATGAATATGCTTACTTAAAAAAATTCATCAAGTCGTATATTCTTTGATTTCTCTACTTTTGTAATGTATTTTATACCTTAAAAACAATATGACATACCTTCGTATCTGCAGAGAAAAAAATTAAAATGCCAAGGTATTAGAGAGAAAACAGATGACTATGTTTATAAACTGCTGGTAGGAATTTAACTGGTACAACCATATTGAAAACCAGCTCAGTATTATCTAGTAAATTTGAAGATATACACATATCCTTTGGCTTAGCAATTCCATTTGTATGTTTATACCCTAGGAAAGCATGCATATGTGCACCAGAGTACTTATAAAAATATGTGTAGAGCAGCCCTTTCAAATCAACCCCAAACAGGAAACAACCAATATCTAAACATATAGCTGTGGTATAACAATAAGGGTAAGTCTAAGAAATACAATATTGTGAGGAAAAACAAGACTCAAAACAACACTACCCAGCAGAATTTAATTTCTATAAAGTTAAAAAGGAAAACCTAGACTATATTGCTTAAGGATGTGTAGATATGAGGTAAACTTTTTTTTGTTTTTAAACATCAACAAGAAAATACATTATCACCAAAGTCAGAGTTACTTAAAGAGGTGAAAAGAAGTTTATTCTTGGGGCAGGACTAATAGAGGCTACTGGAGGGCTGACACAGGTTCCTGTTATATTAGAGGTGCCCTTTATAATTACTTCTTAAAATGTCTATATTTTAAGCACTTTTGTGTATCTAATATTTAGGAATTTTTAACAAAGGAAAAATTAACTATATAACAGCTATAAATTTTTCCTGAAAACATAAGATATGAAATGATGAATGCTATGAGATTCCAATCTTGAAAATAATGTATACTGTATGTACATAAGGAAATGTATTAGGAGGAAATTGATAAAAATATTGACAGCGGTTATATCCGGGTAGTAGGAGCTTACTTTTGCTCTCTGTAACTTTCCATTTTCCAAATTCTTTAATCATGGTGTGTGTGTGTGTGTGTGTGTGTGTGTGTGTGTGTCTGTTTAAAAGAAGCAAAAGCTTAATACATAGGAGAAATGAAGCTATTTTCTAAATTAATATGTGAACACTATGTAGACGGAAATGATGGAGAATACTGGGATTGTGTGCCCACCCTACAGCATCTCATCATTTTCTTTAATGAGAATTTGTAGGAACCAGGTCACTTGGTGAGTCTATGTTAAACAAGGCCAACCAGAAGAAAAGCAAAAAGTAAACCTCATCGCACCTTTTATTTGGCTTGGTCAACAGCCATTCCTCCTTCTTCCTCTGGGGACCTATCTGAGAAGAGCAGAGCTGAGGAAGTAGAAAGGAATCATGAGATGCCAGGCCTTCCTTGTGGCCCAAAGGACCAGAGCAGTAGTAGCTCTGGACTCACACCTACCACTCATGGAGAGAGATCAGAGTCTATGCTGTTGGGAGCATTCCAGTCTGAGCATGTCAGAAGGGGAGAAGCCTCTGCTGTCCAAGACCAAAATCTTGTCTTGACCTCACACAACCACTGGGACAACGCACACTGCCACCCTGGCAACAATGACAGGCACCCTCCAACTGCACACACGGTGCCACAAAAAATTACATGCTCATACTTACACATCCTCACATAGTCACAGATATGCAGTAGGCTTAGTTTTGCTAACGCTCATAAACCACAACCACACATACACATACACCCCTCAGGCAACAGTCATAGTCGCATAATCACAAGTTCTATACACTCCCCACCTCCTACACACAATGTCACACAAAACGAACGCACACTATCGCAGACCCACCATGGGGACAGCTACACCGACACACAGAGCAGCACAGTCAGAACCACACATTTACAACTGACATCTCCAGTTACACCTGCAAACAGAGGTCCGCGCATGGTCAGTCGCAATGACACACCCACCACAGAGACAATCACACCCCTACACAGAACGCCGCACAGTCACATAAGGTCACAGTCGTACACATGGAATCCTGTTCCTCTTGCCCCTTCCCCCAGTCCCACCAAGTCACCCCTGCCGAGACTACGGACCCGCCCAGACCGCACCTTCAGGTTGCCCCGGTCAACCTACGGACGCACCTGCGCAGCCTGGTGGAGCCCCCCAAAACTTAGGCCGCTCACCTTGCAGTTACCCTTCCCGGGAGGCCGACGGTCCGGCAAGCGAGTGAAGGAACGGCCGTGCTCCTGCGAGGCCTCTGGGAAATGTAGTCCGGAAGGAGTCGGCTCAGACAAGATGGCGCCTGGTGTTTCGATTTCCTGAAGGCGCAAAAACCTGGGTGAAGCCAATATCCTTGCTCCCCTCTCCATATCGCATCAAGGGGCCGTCCAGATCCACGCTCAGTCTCCAGGTTAGGCTCCCACAGGACACAGCCCACATATCCTGGAGATAAGCTTCCTCCATGGAGCTTGCCAGTCCCTGGGAGCCACATATTTCCTAAAAATAGAAAAAGGTTGCTGGGTTCCCACGGAAGTTGATTAGAGCCGAAAGAACTTCTGGGAAATGTAGTCTAGAGGTGGAAAGGGTGAGACTGCCTCCCATGTAGAGTGTCTTACATGACTGAACTTCACCACAGTGAAGAGAGGAGCCTCACCCAAGACTTTTTTGGGACTTGTATATGTTAACCTTAAAAACAAAACTGTCAGGGGTGCCTGCGTGGCTCAGTGGGTTAAGCCTCCAACTCTGGATTTCAGCTCAGGTCATGATCTCTTGTTGGGGAGGTAGAGCCCAAGTGGGGGTCCAGGCTGATAGCAGGGAGCCAGCTTGGGATTCTCTCTTTCCCTCTCTCTCTGTCCCTCTGCCACCTACTTATTCCTAATAGAAAAAAGAAAAAAAAAGAGGATGGCTATTAAAATGTAAAAATAGCTAAAAACAAACCAAATCAAAAAAAGACACCAAAGTTTTGGCTGAGCCTGATATGAGTGGAAGAGGATGAAGGAAATAAAGTAAAATAAGTAGGACTTGGTGGAACAGAGTTTTCATGAGAATTCTGTAGGACCGGAGAGTATGGGTGCAGCTATTGCAGAGATGAGCGTAGAAAAGAACTATGAGGAAGAAAGTAAAGTGTGAAATAAAATGGCTTGTTATGAAAATTGTATGCTTCAGATCATGACAAGCCTGAGATTCAAATCCTAGTCCTGAAAATTACCATCTATGACCTTGAACTAATGATTTGTGCTGTGTGCACAACATATTCTACATCATCAAAAATCTTGAACACAGTATTTTTTTTCAGGAGTGTCATATGGATTAAGAAAACATGTGTAAAGCTTACACAAAATAAGTTCTTAAAGGCTATTACATTAAACACTCCCCAACTCATTATTTGAGGCCAGTATTAAATATAGAGTTACTGTATGACCCAGTAATTCCAGTCCTATACATAGATCCAAGAAAATTGGAAATGTACATTCATGCAAAAACCTATACACAATTGTTCATTGCAGCATTATTCACAATAGCCAAAAGTGGAAACAACCCAAATGCCTGTAAAAACAGATGAATGGATAAAGTGTGTTATATCCTTACAACAGAGTATTATTTGGCAATAAAAAAAACATGCCACAACACAGATGGCCCTTGAAAAAATTATTCTAGGTGAAGAAGCCAGTCACAGAAGACCACATTTCATTTATAAAAAATGCCTAGAATATGCAAATCTGTAGATACAAAGAGTAAATTCAAGTTACTTAGGGTTGGCAGGGTTAAGAGGAATTGGGAGTGGTTGCTGATAGGTGTAGGGTTTCTTTTTGGGGTGATAAAATGTTCTTGGATTAGATGATGAAGATAGTCATACAAACTCTATGGATGTGCTAAAAGTGACTAACTTGTACAACTTAAGAGTTAATTTTATGGTTTGTTAATTATATTTATTTATGTGCATACTTTTAAAAAGTTTGTTTTTAGTAATCTCTATATCCAATGTGGGGCTCAAACTCATGACCTTGAGATCAAGAGTTGTATGCTCTTTTGACTGAGCCAGCGAGGCTCCCCTATGTGCATTTTTTTTTTTAAATCAACTTTACTGAGTTACAATTTAGGTGCAATAACATGCACTCATTGTAAGTGAACAATTTGATGAGTTTGAACAAATATAGACATCGTATATCTGAATTTGTGTAACCATTGACGGGTTTATGCACTTTTGAGTTGTTTCCATATTGGCTAATATAAATAAATCTGTTATGAAGTATTTGTGTACAAATCTTTTCGTAAACATATGTTTTCATTTATATTGGGAAATATGTAGGATTGGAATTGGTGGATTATATGATTAGTGTATAATTTTAAAAGAAACTGCCAGGTTGTTTTACAAAGTTGTACCATTTTACATTCTCACCAGAAGTATATGAAAATTCCAGTTGTTTCACATCTCACATCCCTTCTATATTTGCTATTGTCAGTCTTTTTGATTGTAACCATTTGAGAGGGTTCAAATTGTGGCATCAAATTGTGGTTTGATTTGCATTTTCTGATGACTATGGATTTCAGCATATTCATACACTTATTAACGGTTCTTTTATTTCTTTTGTGACATCTTAAATTTTTTTCCATTTAAAAATTGGTTGTGTTTTTATTATTGAGTTGTAGTAGTTTTTACATACTTTGATAAAAGTCTTTTGTCAGACATACATATTGTAAATATTTCTCCCTGCCTAAGGCTTGCCTTTCTCAATTTCTTAATAGTGTCTTTCAAAAAGTAATTTTACTTTTGATAGAATCTAATTTATCACCTCTTTTCTTTAATGCTTTATGCTCTTTGTGTTCTTTCTAAGAAAACGTTGCCTATCCCAGTGTTATTCTCCTCTGTTTGTTCGAAAGTTTTTATAGTTTTATTTTTTATCTTTAGATCTATGGTCCACTTGAAGTTCATTATTGTGTATGGTGTGAGGTAATAATAAAAAATACTTTTCCATATGGAAATCCAGTTGTTCTAAGCTATTTGCTGACAGTTTGTTGAATTACCTTAATGTCTATGGTAAGCAAGATATTAGGCTCCCCAAAATGTCCACATTTGAATTCCTGGAACCCATTGTTACATGGCAGTGGGGATGAAAAGTTGATATTTAGCTGACTTTAAAATAGGGAGTTGTCCTGAATTATATGGTTGGGCCGAGTGTAATCACAGGATCCTTAAATGGGGAAGAGGAAGGCATAAGTGTCAGTGTCAGAGTGGTGTGAGGGAAGACTCAGTCATTACTGGATTTGAAGATGAAAGGAGGCCATGAGCTGAGGAAAGCAGAGTTTCTCAAAGCTGGAAAAGGAAGGAAACTGATTCTCTTCTAGAGCATCCAGAAAAGAATGCAGCCATGTCAACCGTTGACTTTAAGCAGTGAAACTCATTTCAGACTTTTGACCTAAAGAAGTATGAGATAACTATGTGTTGTCTTGAGCCACTAGGTTTATGGTAAATTGTTACAACAATAGGAAACTAATACATTGACTTTGTAAAAAAAAAAAAATCAATTAACTATGTATGTGTAGGTCTAATTCTGGAATCATCTCTATGTTTATTCTTAGCAAATATTAATGTAAATAATTTTTATCGAGATATAACAGACAGCATGAAATTCATTTTAAATTTAACAGTTCAGCAGTAGATTTTATTATATGCACAAGGTTGGGCCATCATCACTGTTATCTAACTCCAGAATATTCTCATCATCGAAAAAAGAGACCATGTACTTGTAGCACTCACTCTCCATTCTCACCTTCCTCCATCACTAGTTTCCAAAAATATACTTTCTGTTTGAATGGTGTTGCCTATTCTGGACATTTCATATAAATACAATTATACATTTTGAAGCCATTTGTGTCTGGCTTATTTACTGATGCATACTGTTTTCAAGATTAATCTAGGATGTATCAGTACTTCATTCCTTTTTATTACTGAATCATATTCTATTGCACAAACGTATACATTTTGTTTATCCATTCATCAGTTGATAAACTTCTGAGCTGTTTCTAGTTTTGGGAAATTATAAATAATGCTGCAATGAATATTCATGTACAAGTTTTTGTGTGAATATATGTTTTCAGTTCTCTCGTGTATATACCTAGGAGTGGAATTGCTAAGTCATACGGTAATTCTATGTTTAACTTTTTTTATCACACTTTTTTAATGTTTATTTATTTTTGAGAGACAGAGAGAGACAGAGCATGAACGGGGGAGGGGCACAAAGAGAGGGAGACACAGAATCTGAAGCAGGCTCCAGGCTCCAAGCTGTCAGCACAGAGCCCCACATGGGGCTCAGCTCGAGCTCATAGACTAAAAGATCATGACCTGAGCCCAAGTCTGACGCTTAACCGAGCCACCCAGGTGCCCCTATGTTTAACTTTTTGAAGAATGGCTAAACAGTGCACACTGGCTGCACTGTTTCACAATCCCACAGGCAATTGTTTGAGGGTTACATTTTCCACATGTTAAAAACACTTGGCATTTTTCCATTTGTTAAAATTATAGCCATTCTAGTGAGTGTGAAGTGACATGTCATTGTGGTTTTAATATGTATTTCCCTGATCACTAACGATGTTGAATGTCAGTTTCATAGAAATGTCTATTCAGATCCTTTCCCATTTAAAAATTGAGTTGTCTATTATGGAGTTGTAAGAGTATATTTTGGATAGAAGTTCCTTAATAGATATATGATTTGCAAATATTTTCTTTCATTTGATGGGATGTCTTTTCACTTCTTAGATGGTGTCCTTTTTTTTTTTTTAATTTTTTAATGTTTATTTTTGAGAGAGAGACAGAGCATGAGTGGGGGGAGGGGCAGAGAGAGAGGGAGACACAGAATCCAAAGCAGACTCCAGGCTCTGAGCTGTCAGCACAGAGCCTGATGTGGGGCTCAAACCCACAAACCGTAAGATCATGACCTGAGTCAAAGTCGGACACTCAACTAACTGAACCACCCAGGCACCCCTACATGGTGTCCTTTGAAGCACAAAATATTTAATTATCTTGAAATGAAAATTATCTAATTTTTTTGTTGGTCATGCTTTTGATGTTATATCTAAGAATCCTTTGGCAATCTGAGACCATGATGATTTGCCCCTGTGTTTCCTTCAGAGAGTTTTATAAAAGTTTTAGCTCTTGAATTTATCAGTTTGATCCATTTGGGGTTAATTTTTGTATATGATGAGAGATAAGGGTCCCACTTTATTCTTTGCAGGCAACTATGCTGTTGTTACAGCACATTTATTTTAAAAGCCTGCTCAAATTTTCTCAGTCGAATCATCAAAATTGATTGACCTTATAGATGCATGGGTTTATTTCTGGACTCTCAATTCTATTCCATTGATCTACATTCCCATCCTTGTACCAATATAATAGAGTGTAATTGTCCTTACAGTAACTTTAAATAGAGAAGTAAAGGGGCGCCTGGGTGGCTCAGTCAGGTGAGCATCTGACTCTTGATTTCAGCTCAGGTCATGATCTCAGGGTTGTGGGATCAGTCGGTTTTTACAAATAAGTCAACTGAGATTCTATAGAATTGTTTCAAATCTGTGGATCAACTTGGGAAGTACTACCATCTTAACAATATTAAATTTTCCTAGGGGCACCTGGTTGGCTTAGTTGGTAGAGCATGTGACTCTTGATCTCGGGGTTGTAAGTTTGAGCTCCACACCAGGTGTGGAGATTACTTAAAAAAAAAATAAAGGAGGGGCACCTGGATGGCTCAGTCAGTCAAGCGTCTGATTCTTGATCTCAGTTCACGTCTTGATCTCAGGGTCATGAGTTCAAGCCCTGCATTGGGCTCCACTCTGGCCGTGAAGCCTACTTAAAAAAATATATTAAGTCTTCCTATCTATAATCTTGGGATGTCTTTCCATTTATTAAAGTCTTTTAAAATTTATTTCACCAAATGTTCTATAGTTTTCTAAGTTTTACACTTCTTTTGTTAAATTTATTCCTAAGTATATTATTGTGAGGCTATTGTAAATGGAATTTTTTAGTTTTTAATTTCATTTTCAGATTGTACATTGCAAGTGTATATGAATACAACGGATTTTTTTCTACCATAGAACAAGTCAATATTTGTATATATTGTGAAATGAACACAATAAGTCCAGTTAACATCTATCACTAAACATAGTTACAACTTTTTTCTTGTGATAAGAATTTTTAGATATATCGTCTTAGCAACTTTCAAATATACAATACAGTAGTATTAACTATTGCCATCATGCTGTATATCATATCCTTAGAACTTATTTATAACTAGACTTTTGACCAACTTCATCCATTTTACCCACCCCACACTCCTCACTTCTGAAAACCACCAATAGGTTCTCTGTGAATTTGGGTTTTATTTTGTTTTGTTTTAGATTCTACATATAAGTGAGATCATACAGTATTTTTCTTTCTCTGTCTGACTTATCTCACTTACATAATGCCCTCAGGATCTATCCATGCAGTTACAAATGGCAAGATTTCCTTCTTTTTGTGGCTGAATAATATTCCACTTCCCAAGTATACCACATTTTCATACATCTTTTTGACTTAGTGTTTTCTTTTCCTTTGGGTAGATACCCAGAAGTGGAATTGATATATCATATGGTAGTTCTACTTTTAATTATTTGAGAAAAATTCCATGCTTTTTTCCATAGTGGTTGCACCAGTTTACATTCCCACCAACAGTGCATAAAATTTCTCCTTTCTCCATTTCCTTGTCAAACACATATTTCTTGTCTTTTTGATAATGCCATTCTAACAGGTATGAGGTGATATCTCATTGTGGTTTTCATTTGCATTTCCTTGATATGGTGAGTACATCTTTATGTAATTATTGATCATATGTATGTCTTGTTTGGAAAAATATCTACTTGGGTCCTCTGCCTATTTTTTTTTTTTTTTTTTGTGTATGAGTTTTTTTGTTTTTTTATTTTTTTTATTTTTTTTATTTTTTAATATATGAAATTTACTGTCAAATTGGTTTCCATACAACACCCAGTGCTCATCCCAAAAGGTGCCCTCCTCAATACCCATCACCCACCCTGCCCTCCCTCCCACCCCCCATCAACCCTCAGTTTGTTCTCAGTTTTTAACAGTCTCTAATGCTTTGGCTCTCTCCCACTCTAACCTCTTTTTTTTTTTTTTTTTCCTTCCCCTCCCCCATGGGTTTCTGTTATGTTTCTCAGGATCCACATAAGAGTGAAAACATATGGTATCTGTCTTTCTCTGTATGGCTTATTTCACTTAGCATCACACTCTCCAGTTCCATCCATGTTGCTACAAAAGGCCATATTTCATTTTTTCTCATTGCCACGTAGTATTCCATTGTGTATATAAACCACAATTTCTTTATCCATTCATCAGTTGATGGACATTTAGGCTCTTTCCATAATTTGGCTATTGTTGAGAGTCTCTGCCTATTTTTTAACTGAATGTTTTTGTTTGCTTAGGTATAGAGTTGCATGGCTTCTTTATATATTTTAAATATTAATCCCTTATCAAATATAAGGTTTGCAAATATTTTCTTTCATTCATTCAGTTGCCTTTTCATTTTGTTGATGGTCTCCTTTGCTGTGCAGAAGCTTTTTTCATTTGATGTAGTCCTACTTTTTTCTGCCTTTGGTGTCAAATACAAACAATCATCATCAAGACCAATGTCAAGGAGCTAACAGCTGTTTATTTCTAGGAGTTTTATAGTTTTAGGTTTTTTTTTTTAACCTTTCCAAATCAGAATATTTGATATAGTCATAGTAACATCATCATCATCATCATCATCATCATCATCATCATCATTCCTTATATCTATAGTATTTTATAGTTTTCAAAGCAAGTTGAAAATATTCTCATACATTAATGTTCCATTTATTTAAAAGTCAGAGTTTTGACAGCACTTAGTTTCACGTTTTACATTCAAGTTGTTAACCCATTTTGAGTTAATTTTTAGGTATGTAGTAAGAGAGTGGTCCAGTTTAATTCTTTTGCATGTGGCTGTCCAACTTGCCAACATCAAAAATTACCATATGATCTAGCAATTCTAATCTTAGAAAGCCTATTCTTTTATGTATATACCTAAGAGATATTTGTACACCCAAGTTCATAGCAGCATTATTCATAGTAGCCAAAAGGTAGAAGCAACCCAAGTGTCCATTAATGGATGAATGGTTACACAAAGTTTACGTAGAATGGAGTATTATTCAGCCTTAAAAAGGAAGAAAATTCTGTAATATCCCTCAACATGGATGAACCTCAATGACATTATGATCAGTGAATGAGCTGGTCACAAAAAGACAAATATATATGATCTCACTTACATGAGGCACTAAAAGTAGTCAAATCCATAGAGACAGAAAGTAGATAGTGGATGCCAGGAGACGGATGGGTAGCAGGAGGAATAAAGAGTTGTTGTTTAATGAGCGTAGACATTAAACATGCAAGACAAAAAGAGTTCTGGAGAACTCTTAGTTGTACAACAATGTGGATGTATTTAACACTACTGAACTGTACACTTAAAGATAGTTAAGATGATAAATATTATGTATACTTCATAACAATTTTAAAAACCCTGAACATGAATATAGCATTTTATAGCAGTTTTATTCATAATAACCAAAATCTGGAAACAATCCAGATATCCTCCAGTGATAAATGGTTACAATGTGGTATATCCATACCATGGAATACTACTCACCAATAAAAAGAAATGAACTATTGATTCACACAATAACCCATCTGAATACATAGAGAATTGTACTGAGTGAAAAAAAAAAACAGTAAAAGATTATCTACTATGTAATTCCATTTTATATAACATTCTTCAAATGACAAAATGTAGAAATAGAGAACAGAGTAGTGGTTACCAGGGATTAAGAAGGGGGTGAAGTTGGGAGGAAAATAAGTATGACTAGGAAAACATAAAGGATCCTTATGGTAATGGGCATATTCTGTATCATGACTGTATACTTAGAACTTGTGATATTATACCATGGTTTTGCAAGATGTTACTATTGAGAGAAACTGCATTAAACATGCACAAGATCTCTGTATTACTCTTACAACTGTGTGTGAATCTCCATCTCAAAACACAAAGTTGAACTAAATAAGTTGGGGAGAATTTTTTAAAAAAGAAATTAAAGTCTTTCCATTTGTTCAAGTCAACTTTTTTTCTTACAAGAGTGTTTTAAGGCCTATCTCCTACAGAAGGTACATTTCTTAAAGTTTGTATCTAGATATGTTATATTTTGTGCTTTTTTTTAATGGCTTATTTTATTTTTTATTTATTTTTTTTCCAATATATGACATTTATTGTCAAATTAGTTTCCATACAACACCCAGTGCTCATCCCAAAAAGTGCCCTCCTCAATACCCATCACCCACCCTCCCCTCCCTCCCACCCCCCATCAACCCTCAGTTCTCAGTTTTTAAGAGTCTCTTATGCTTTGGCTCTCTCCCACTCTAACCTCTTTTTTTTTTTCCTTCCCCTCCCCCATGGGTTTCTGTTAAGTTTCTCAGGATCCACATAAGAGTGAAAACATATGGTATCTGTCTTTTTCTGTATGGCTTATTTCACTTAGCATCACACTCTCCAGTTCCATCCACGTTGCTACAAAGGGCCATATTTCATTCTTTCTCATTGCCACGTAGTACTCCATTGTGTATATAAACCACAATTTCTTTATCCATTCATCAGTTGATAGACATTTAGGCTCTTTCCATAATTTGGCTATTGTTGAGAGTGCTGCTATAAACATTGGGGTACAAGTGCCCCTATTCATCAGTATTCCTGTATCCCTTGGGTAAATTCCTAGCATATTTTGTGCTTTTGTAAGTGGTTTCTTTTCTATCATATTTCTTAACGTTGTTTTTTATATATAAGAAGACTATTGGGTTCTGTGTACTGTATCTTGCTATGTTACTACATTTTCTTATTTTAGGATTTTCCCATTGATATTCTTAAATTTCTTACTGTCTGCCAGTAGAGAGAGTTTTAACTTTTTAAAAAAGTTAGTTAGTTAGTTAGTTAGTTAGTTAGTTTATTTATTTATTTATTTATTTATTTATTTATTTATTTAATTTAAAGTAATCTCTACACTCAATGTGGGGCTCCAACTCACAACCCTGAGATCAAGAACTGCATGATCTTCTGACTGAGCCAGCCAGGCACCCCTCCATTTTTGCTGGGGAATTTTATAACTCAGATTGTTTTCTGTTTCAATTGCATTGGCTAATACCTTTAAAACAATGTTAGGGGTACCTGGGTGGCTCAGTCGGTTAAGCGTCCAACTTCAGCTCGGGTCATGATCTCACAGTTTGTGAGTTCAAGCCCCGCGTTGGGCTCTGCTGACAGCTCAGAGCCTGAAGCCTGCCTCAGATTCTGTGTTTCCATCCCTCTCCCCCTCCCCTGCTCACGCTCTCTCAAAAATAAACATTAAAAAAAATTTGTTTTTAATAAAACAATGCTAAAGTAGTGTTGTAATAATAGGCATCCTTGCCTTGTTTCTGACTTAGCAGAAATGCTTCCTTAAATTAATTATTAAGTAAGGTAAGACGTTGACTTTTGGGCTGAGATTGAGAATATACATTTGGTAAGTATTAATAAAGCATAAAATCCTACCCTTCTTTTCCTTTTCTTTTTTTTAAAACTAGATTTTGAAGGGGCACCTGGGTGGCTGAGTCAGTTAAGTGTCCAACTCTTGATTTTGACTCAGGTCATCATATCAGGGTTTGTGCGTTGAGACCCCACATTGGGCTGTGTGCTGACAGTGCAGAACCCGCTTGGGATTCCCTCTCTCTCTCTCGCTCTCTCTGCCCCTCCCCTGCTTGTGTGCTCTCTCTCTCAAAAATAAATTAAAAAAATTTTTTTTAGAAAGGAAATAGGTTTTGAAGTTTTTCAAATGCCTTTTTAAGATATATGGACAATTTTCTCCTTAGGTCTATTAATACTATAAATTATATAAAAGTTTCTTTCCAGATGTTGTCATTCTTTCATTTTTAAAATGAAACTCACTTGGGCATTCATTGCATTTAAACAAAATTCCATTTAACTCTCCTTGCCACTGTTTGATTTAAAGATTTTTCATTAATATTCATTACTATGATTAGCCTATATAAATTTTTATGCAATTATAAACAAGATTTGAAAGTACTTTGAAACAGGAAACACATGTGAGAGTTCTATTTCTTTCTCCTTACTTTTTGATAGTGGGACATTTGGCTTTTAATCTTTTAATAGAATCTGTGCAAAACCTTGTGTGTGTATTTATCAAAGATAAATCTGACAATTTTCTCTGTTCTACGTATAGTGGTCTATTTGGACTTTCTATCTTGGCTGGGATCAACTTTGGTAAATTACATATTCCTACAAAATTATCCATTTCAACTAAATTTTTCACATTTATTTACACAAAATTGTATGAAGTAGTCTCTTAGGACTAAAACAATTTCTCTCTTCCAATGATTATTCCTTCCTTGTTATTTCTCAGTTTGTGTACTTGTCTTTCTCCCCTTTTTCTAGATTTGGTTAATCTGTGGTTCTTCTTTTTTGTTAACACTCCCCACTAGTTCCTGCCCTTTGGGTTGCTAAAAAAGAAACAACTGGTTCAAAATGGAATCACTTGTGCTAGGTCCACTGAGACTTAATTCCTAACCTAATTGCAGTTACAGTCTCCCCCAGGAATGGGGGGAGGGTTTTCTGGTTTTCTGGTTAACTGGTTTTCTGGTCAGCACCAATGAGGTCATCTGCCACATAAACCAAAGGAAGATGAGATAATCCTTTCTTTATCCTTTCCCCTTTCACAGAAATACTTTCTGTTTTGCATAGCTCCCTTGAGCTCCTATTTGTTAGATGGGATGCTGCCCAACTCATGAATGATTCTGTGAAAATTAGTAATGGGAAACCTAACCAAAATGAGTTCAGGAGTTTTGGGCAGGAGTGCTATTGCCCTACCATTGCTAGTCAACTGCAGACCCAACAAGAAGAGACAAACTTGACCTTGCAAGTGGAAACTACTATTCCAGGTAAGGAACACACTTTTCCTTATGTCCATGGCAACAGCTTAGCCACTGAAAAGCCACCATACTTTGAACTCCCTCTTCAATCCAAGGGACTTTTCCTTTGTCACAGTCTTCCCAATTTACCCTTTCTCCTTAAAAACAGCTCACCACCTATATCCTCTGTTCCCTGGACTTGCTTAAGGGTTTTGTCTCAGTTTGTGATTATCTTTTATTCCTAAATAAGCCCATCTTTGGTGATAAAATAACTGTTCAATAAAGCCAATCAAATCTTAAAATTTACTCAGTTGAATTTTGTTTTTTTAACAGGGTCTGAGAAGCCCAGTGTTTATCGCCCACTTGGCTAAGCACCCATCTCAAGGCACCAAAAAAAATGCCTACCAAAGGAGTCAGCCTATGAATACCCCTAGTAAGGACAAGTCCCAAGCCCGGATTCGTGGACTACAAAGTCCCTTCCACCAGATTCCAGGTGTTTTTATCTCCAGACTACAGTTTTCAGATAGCTCTGCAACTTCCCACATAAAGTTCTTTCAGGAACTTGGAGTTCTTTCCTGCTTCCTGGTGCAGCCCACACTCAGGCCGGTGGGCCACGCCTGGGGGGCCGTCGCTGGGATTCTAGACCAGGATTCCCGAAGCGTGGGGATGGGGATTCAGCGGGGATCCCAGCCCGGCGCCATTTTCTTCGCGCAGTCTGGCTCCAGTCTACATTTTCCAGAGGTCCTGCGGGCCCTACTGCACTTTCCGTGACATCTCTGGGTCTCTTCCCACGGTGGCCGGACTTTAACCCCTCGCCGAGAGCCGCAGGAAACTGCGGTAGGCTTGGCTCAGCTTGGCTTGTTTGGAGCTAACCCTGGAGTGGCTTGAGGTGAGGCAGGCAGCCTGTGCCTGGGTGGAAGCAAAGCTGATCCACAGCTTCTGGCGGCTAAGAATGCAGCGGGCTGAGGGATAGCAGTTGCGGATGGGGGTGGTGTCAGTGACTGTGTGACGGTGTGCGGTGCCTGTGACGCTGGGTTTGACAATCACGATGTCCCCGTGATGGGTGTATGATTGTGACGCGTTGTGTGGCTGTGTGTGTGTGTGTGTGTGTGTGTGTGTGTGTGCGCGCGCGCGCGTGTAGGTGCGGGGAGCCCGTGACTCAGCAGGTGTAACTGTGTATCCCTGGTTTGGTTCGTGTCCGAGAAAACGCATGTACGAGCGTGTGGTGCCTATGACCGTGCAGGTGTCGTGTGTGTGAGGTGAGTGTGCGATTGTTACCGTGTGACTGTGGCATTGCGTGTATGGCTATGGATTACCTTTGGCTGCCCTTGTGACTCCAGTGCTCTGTCCCCGGATTCTAACCACTCCTTCCCTGAGACAGCTTCATGGGACCTCCCACCTCTCTTGATGGGAGGAATGGGGCTGAGACAGGGCTTGGGCACGGTTTTTGTTGGAAAATTTTTAACAGACCCTCTTAGCGGTAGCCAGTTCTGGCTTGAGATCGGGCAGGGCAGCCTTGTTTCGGACTACATCTACTTGATTCTGTAGATCAGGAGGAGTAAAAATACGAAGTAGATTGTGATGGCGCTTGCAAATAAGAGGATGATCAGTGTATTGAAGTGAACTAGAGCAGTAATTATTAAGCTTAGAGTAGTTTACAGGGGATGAAAATTCCCTTCAATTCAAACTATAACCACAAATTTTGCAGCTACTTGATTCTGTGCTTCCCCCCCACCCCTCTACTTTCCTGAGAATCACAAGGAGGGAGGTGACCCCATGCCAAAATAATAATAAAAAAATTTTTTTAATGTTTATTTTTGAGAGAGAGACAGAGACAGAATATTAGTGGGGGAGGGGCAGAGAGAGAGATGGAAACACAGAATCCCAAGACTGGACCCCCATGCCAAAATAATAATAATACTAATAATAATAATAATTTTTAAAATATTTATTTATTTTTGAGAGAGAGACAGAGACAGCGTGAGTGGGGGAGCGGCAGAGAAAGATGGAGACAGAATCCCAAGCAGGCTCCAGGCTCTGAGCTGTCAGCACAGAGCCTCATGCCGGGCTAGAACCCATGAACCGCCAGATCTGCCAGACCCCACCAACCGTGAGACCATGACCTGACCCGAAGTCCGTACTCAACCTACCTAGCCACCCAGGCGCCCCTATATAATAATAAAAATTTTAAAGTAAAAGACCAGACCTAAAATCAAAGTGTTGGAATGACTTTTAAGATGATAATATCCAAACAGTGGAGATGTGGTTACATTAATCCAGGCTATATCCATGTAATATAATTTTTTACAACTAATACATAGTTTTCAGAGTTTGTGTAATTTTTTTAATGTTCTAAAACATGTCATGTTATTTGCTTCAGTCAAATTGATTTTCTTAATGGCCCATATTCCTGTCCCTGGCACGTGTTTATAGCCTATTCATAATTTTCTTACCATTTAGGATGCATCTACCCTGTCTCTGGTGGTTTTTTTCCCCCACAACATAAAAATGACTTTGTAGTCTGTTTTCTGATGAAAGTATTACAGACTTAATGAAAAAAATCAGAAACTTGAGATTATAAAGAATCAGAGTTAAATTACCTATAATTACACATCATCCAGAAGTAATCACTATTTTCAAGAATGTATTTCCAAATTTTTACTTGCATGGCCTTATAATTTAATAGGGTGAGATTACAATACACTTATCTTCTGTTACTTGCTTTCCCCTCTCAATAATACAGAAGAGAGACCTTTCCTTTGTGAATAAGCACTATCATAATTAATAATTGTGTTGAATTGTTATCTTAATGTACCATAATTTATTTGACTAGTTGCCTAATTGAAGTCTGTGTTTCCAGTAAATTTTTCCCTGTCAAACATTCTTATAAATATAATTTTGTGTTCATTCATAATTATTTCTTTAGGATTGTTACTTAGAATTTGGAATTTTGCAACAGGTAAAACCCTGTTCTAGTACTTGGGGAGGGGCATGGTTTTCATAATACACTGTAAGTTAAGTTATTGTTTGCGGACTTTCTTTTTGTTTAGGATAGGCATTTATAGCTATAACTTTTTTCCTGGGCACTGTTTTTGCTTTTTCCTATAGGCTTTGGCATGTTGAGTTTTTGTTTTCATTCATCTCAAAATATTTTCTAACTTTACATATAATTTCATCTTTGACCCATTGATTGAAAATGAGTTGTTTGGGCACCTGGGTGGCTCAGTCCATTGGGCATCTGACTTCGGCTCAGGTCATGATCTCATAGTTTATGGATTCAAGCCCTGTGTTGGGCTCTGTGCTGACAGAGCCTGCTTTGGATTCTGTGTCTCCCTCTGTCTCTTTGCCCCTCCCCACTCAGGCTCTGTATCTCTCTCCTTCAGATATAAATAAACATTAAAAACATTTAAAAAAAGAATGAATTGTTTAATTTCTACATATTATTAATTTCCAGGTGTATTAGAGTCATTGATTTATAGTTTCATTCCATTGTGGCTGGAGAACATATATGATTTCATTTCTTTTTAATTTATTGAGATTTCTTTTAGGACCTAGCATGTGCTAGAGACTGTCCTATGTGTACTTGCAGAGAATGTATATTCTGCTGTTGTTGTATGAACATGGTGGTATAGATGTATTTAGGTCTAATTAGTTTATATGTTGTTCTAGTCTTCCCTTTCCTTGTTTCACTGCATTGTTGTTCTATCCACTATTAAATGTGGGGTATTGAATCCTCCAATGATTTTTGTTGAACTATCCATTTCTCCCTTCAAATATGTCAATGTTTGCCTCATGTATGTTTGGGTCTGTTGCTAGGTTCATGTATAATTTTTATATCCTCCTGAGGGACTGACTTTGTCACTATAAAATTTCCTTTCCTCTAGTTACTTTGTTTTAAAGCTTATTTTGTCTGATATTTGTATAAGAACACCAGTTTTCTTATAGTTTCTCTTTGTTTGGTATATCTTTTTACATCCTTACGCTTGCAATCTGTTTGTAGCTTTGAATCTAAACTGTCTCCTGCAGACACCTTGGAGTTGGATCTGTTTGTGTTTTTTTTTTTTTTAATCAAGTCTGACAGTCTCAGCCTTTCAATTGCATTGTTGAATCAATTCACACTTAATGTAATTATTGATATTGATGGCAGGCATAAATCCAACCATTTTATCCATATTCTCAACAACATTTGTTGTTCTCTGTTTTGTTTGTTTTTTGTTTTTTTATCCTAATGAGTGTGAAGAGGTATCACATTGTAGTTTTGCCTTGCATTTCCCTAATGATTGAACATCTTTTCATGTGCTTATTGGCTATTTGTACATCTTTGGAGAAATGTTTATTTAATTTTTTGCTCAGTTTTGAATCAGGTTGTTTGTATTTTTGTTGTTGAGTTTTAGGAGTTCTCTATATATCTTGGATCTTAATCTCTTATATGTGATTTGAAAGTATATGCTTCCATTTTGTGGGTTGCCTTTTTATTCTGTTGAGAGTATCTTTTGATGCACAGAAATTTTCAAGTTTTATGAACTACAATTTGTCAACATTTTCCTTTAGTTGCCTCTGTCTTTCATGTCATATCCAAGAAATCATTGCCAACTCTGATATTGTGAAGCTTTTGTACCGTGTTTTCTTCCAAGACTTTCACTGACTTAGGTCTTTTATGTATGTATGGGTGGATGGATGGATTTATCTTACAGTTTTTATTTAAATCCCAGTTAGTTAACATACAGTGTAATACTAATTTCAGGTATACAATACAGTGATTCAGCACTTCCATACATTACCTGGTAGTCATCACAAGTACACTCCTTAATCCTCATCACCTATTGAACCCATCCCCCACGCACCTCCTCTCTGTTAACCATCAGTTTGTTCTCTATGGTTGAGAGTCTGTTTCTGGGTTTGTCTCTCTCTCTATCTTTTTCCCCTTTGCTTGTTTGTTTTGATTCTTAAATTCCACATATGAGTAAAACCATATGATACTTGTCTTTCTCTGACTGACTTATTTCACTTAGCATTATACTCTCTAGCTCTATCCATGTTGTTGCAAATGGCAAGATTCCATTCTTTTTTATGGCTGAGTAATATTCCGTTGTATATATACATCACATCTGTATCCATTCATTAGTTGATGGACACTTGAGCTGTTTCCATAATTTGGCTATTGTAGATAATGCTGCTATAGACATCAGGGTGCATGTATCCTTTCAAATTAGTGTTTTTGTAGTCTTTGGGTATATACCTAGTTGTGCGATTGCTGGATCATAGGGTTGTTTTATTTTTAACTTTTTGAGGAACCTCCATACTATTTTCCAGAGTGGCTGCACCAGTTTTCATTCCCAACAGTGCAGGAGGGTTCCTTTTTCTCCATATCCTTGCCAACACTTGTTGTTTCTTGTGTTGTTGATTTTAGCCATTCTGACAAGTGTGAGGTGATACTTCATTGTAGTTTTGATTGCATCTCCCTGATCATAAGTGATGATGAGCATATTTTCATATGTCTGTTGGCCATCTGTACATCTTCTTTGGGAAAATGTCTATTCATGTCTTCTACCCATTTTTAACTAGATTTAATTAGATTAGTGGAGATTAGATTAGCTGAGTTTTATAATTTCTTTATATATTTTGAATACTAACCCTTTATCATATGTCATTTGCAAATATCTTCTCCCATTCTGTAGGCTGCCTTTTAATTTGTTGATTGTTTCCTTAACAATCTGCTGTGCAGCATCTTTTTATTTTTATGTAGTCCTAAAAGTTTATTTTTGCTTTTGTTTCCCTTGCCTCAGGAGATGTACTGTGGCCGATGTCAAAGAAATTACTACCTGTGTTCTTTTCTAGGATTTTTGAAAAAAAATTTTAATGTTTATTTATTTATTTTGAGAGAGAGCGAGAGAGAGCAGGGGAGGGGCAGAGAGAAAGGAGGAAAGAGAATTCCAAGCAGGAATTCCACACTGTCAGTGCAGAGCCGGACGTGGGGCTCGAACTCATAAACCATGAGATAATGACCTGAGCTAAAACCAAGAGTCAGACACTTAATCTGCTGAGCCTCCCAGGTGCCCCTTTTTCCTAGGATTTTTTTATGATTTCAGGTCTCACATTTAGATCTTTAATCCATTTTGAATTTATTTTTCTGTATGGTGTAAGAAAGTGGTCTAGTTTCATTCTGTTACATGTAGCTGTCCAGTTTTCCCAACACTATTTGTTGAAGAGATATCCTTTTTCCTATTGGGTATTCTTCCTGCTTTGTTGACGATTAATTGTTAGGTCTTATGTTTAGTTCTTTGATCTATTTTGGATTAATTTTTGATGTTAATATTTTAATGGTGTTGGGTGAGGGCACAACTTTGTTCTTTTGTATATGGATATACAGTTTTCCCAGTATCGTTGTGGAAAAGGTTTATTTGGGTACTATTAACATTCTTAATATGTTAAGTCTCCCAGGGTGCCTGGGTGGCTCTGTCAGTTAAGTGGCTGACTCTTGGTATTGGCTCAGGTCATGATCTCACGGTTTATGAGTTGGAGGCCTCATCAGGCTCTACACTGACAGCATGGAGACTGCTTGGGATTCTCTCTCCCTTTCTCTGCCCCTTTACCCACTTCTCTCTTTCTCAAAAATAAATAAATGAACATTTAAAAAATGTTAAGTCTCTTACGTGGATGGAACTAGAGGGTATTATGCTAAGCGAAATTAGTCAGAGAAAGGCAAATATCAAATGACTTCACTCATATGAGGACTTTAAGACACAGAACAGATGAACACAAGGGAAGGGAAGCAAAAATAAGATAAAAACAGGGAAGGGGACAAACATAAGAGTCTTAAATATGAAGAATAAACAGAGGGTTATTGGAGGGGTTGTGAGAGGGGGGAAGGGCTAAATGGGTAAGGGGCATTAAAGAATCTATCCCTGAAATCATTATTGCACTATATGCTAACTAACTTGGATGTAAATTAAAAAAAATAAGTTAAAAAAAAGACACCCCCCCCAAAAAAAAAGAAAAAAAACGTTAAGCCTCCCAATCCATGGACATAGGCTGTTTCAATTATTTATGCCTTCTTTAATTTCTTTCAGCAATATTTTTTAGTTGCTTTCTACAAGTCTTTTCCTTCTTGGTTAATTCCTAAGTATTTTATTCTTTTTGATGCTATTGTAAATGGAATTGTTTTTGTAATTTTCTTCTCAGATTCTTCATTGTTTTGTGTATAGAAATGCAACTGATTTTTGTGTGTTGACTTTGTATCCTGCAATTTTGCTAAATTCATTTATGCTAATAGGGTTTTTTTTTATGGAGTCTTTAGATTTTCTACATATAAGATCATATGGCCTGCAAACAGAGATAATTTTACTTGTTCCTTTACAATTTGGATGTACTTTTTATTTCTTTTTCTTGCCTAGTCCTCTGGTTAGAACGTTCAGTACTATGTTAAATAGCAGTGGTAAGAGTGGACGTCCTTGGGGTGCCTGGGTGGCTCAGTCAGTTGAGCATTTGACTCTTGATTTCTGCTCAGGTCATGATCCCAGGGTCGTGGAATGGAGCCCCACATTGGGTTCCACACTGAGCACGGAGACTACTTAAGATATTCTCTCTTTCTCCCCCTGTCCCTCTCCCCAGCTTGCATGCTCTCTTGCTCTCTCTCTTTCTCTCTAAAAAAAAAAAAAGAAAGAAAGAAAGAAAAGAAAAGAAAAGAAAAGAAAAGAAAAGAAAAGAAAAGAAAGGAAAAAAAGATAAAAGAGGGCATGCTTGCCTTGATCCTGATCTTAGAGGACAAGCTTTCAGCCTTTCACCATTTTGTATGGTATTCATTATGAGCTTTTCATGTATAGCTTTTGTTAATGTTGAGACAGTTTCTTTTTATTCCTATTATATTAAGTGTTTTGTCATGACAGGGTATTAAATTTTGTCAATTGCTTTTTCTGCATCAATTAAGATGATCCTGTGTTTTTTCCCCTTTATATTGTTGATGTAGTATATTACATTGATTCGTTTTCTTATGTCACACCATCCTTGCATTTGAATTTTGTGTTATTTCTTGAGAAATAAATCCCACTTGGTCATGGTGTGTAATCCTTTTAATATGCTGCTGAATTATGTTTACTGGTATTTTGTTGAGGCTTTTTCCTAAATGTTCATAATGGATATTGGTCTGTACTTTTCTTTCTTGTAGTGTCTTTTTCTCGCTTTTGTATTAGAATTATGCTGGCTTCATAGAATAAGTTAGGAAGTAGTCCCGCCTCTTAATTTTTTGGAAAAGTTTGAAAATGATTGGCATTATTTCTTAAATGTTTGGTAGAATTTACTAGTGAAGCCATCTGTTCCAGGTCTTTTATTTGTTGGAAGATTTTTGATTAATTATTCCATAGCCTTACTAATTATGTCTATTTCCTTGTGATTTAGTCTTGGTAAGTTTTGTGGTTTTAGGAATTTGCCCATTTCATCTAGGTTATCCAATTTGTTGGCATATAATTGCTCTTAGTACACTTATAATCTCTTTTTCCCCCCTGTAGAATTGGTGGTAAATGTCCCCACTTTCATTTATGATTTTAGCAATTTGAGTTTTCTTTTTTTCGTAGTCTATGTAACTAAAAGTTTGTCAATTTTGTTGGTCATTTTGAAGAACCAACTTTTGGTTTCACTGTTTTTCTCTATTCTCTATTTCATTTATATTTGCTCTGACTTTTACTATTTCCTTCTTCCTGCTAGCTTTGGGTTTAGTTTGTTCTTTTTCTAGTTCCTTAAGTTATAAAGGTAGGTTGTTGATCTCAAATATTTCTCTCTCTCTTTTTTTTTAATGTTTATTTTTGAGAGAGACAGAGACAGAGCATGAGCAGGGGAGGGGCAGAGAGAGGGAGACACAGAATCTGAAGCAGGCTCCAGGCTCTGAGCTGTCAGGACAGAGCCCAATGCAGGGCTCGAACTCACAAACTAGATCATGACATAAGCCGAAGTCGGACACTTGACCAACTGAGCCACCCAGGCACCCTGTTCTTTCTTGCTTTTTAATATAAGTATTTATAGCTACAAGTTTCTCCCTTAGCACTGTTTTGCTGTGTCCTGTAAGTTTTGGTATACTATATTTTTGTTTTCATTCATCTCTCAGTATTTTCTTTTTTCCACCTCTGAGTATTTTCTAATTTCCCTTGTGATTTCTTCTTTCATACATTGATTGTTTAAAATTGTGTTGTTTAGTTTTCACAATTTTGCGGATTTTCTAGTTTTCATGTTATAGATTTCTGACATCATCACATTGTGGTCAGAGAAGATACTTTATATGGTCTATCTTTTAAATCTATTGAGATCTAATCTGTGTCCTAACATGTGGTTTATCCTGGAAAATATTTCACGTGCACTGAGAAGAAGAATGTATATGCTGTTGTTATTGGGTGGAATGTTCTGTATATGTCTGTTAGTTCTAATTGGTTTACCTTGTTAATGGTCTCTATTTCCTTCCTTATGTTTTGTCGTGTTCTATCCATTATTGTGAGTGAAGTAATGAAGTCTCCAATTATTATTGTAGAACTATTTTGCCCTTTAGTTCTGTCAGCTTTAGTTTTGTATATTTTGATGGTCTGTCATTAGGTTTATAAATGTTTATAATTGTTATATCTTCTTGGTGTATTGAGCCTTTTATTAATATACAGTGTCCTTTGTCTCTTGTACCTTTTTTGAATTAAAGTCTATTTTGTCTGATACTAGTATACCCAGTTCTGATTTCTTTTGGTTACTATTTGCATGGAATATCTGTTACCTTCCACTCACTTTCAACTGGTTTGTGACTTTGGATCTCAAATGAGACTCTTGTAGACAGCTTATATTTGGATCATGTGTTTTTCTCCATCATGCTGATCTCTGTCATTTGATTGGAGATTTTAATCCATTTACCCGTAATCACTGAAAAGGAGGGACTTACTTCTATCATTGTGCTAATTGTTTTTATAAGCTCTGTAGCTTTTTTTGTCCCTCATTCCCTGAATTCCTGTCTCCTTTTGTGTTTAGTTGATTTTTTTGGTAGTGAAAAGTTTAAATTCCTTCTTAATTTTCTTTTGTGTATATTCTCCAGCTATTTTCTTTGTTATATTTAACATCCCACAGTTACAATATTCTAATTTGAATTTATAGCAGCTTAACTTCAATGACATACAAAAGCTTTTCTCCTTTACATCTCTATCCCCACCCCTTTTGGTTGTTGATGTCACAGAATTACATCTTTATACATTGTGTGCCCCAACCATAAACTGCTAATTCCTTTAAATGCATTAATCTCCTAATTAACCTAGTGTAGAGATACACACTAAGGTCACAGTAATACTAGCTATTACAGTAATAATTGCTTTTTTCTATAAATGTATTAGTCTCTTAAATTGTGTAGAAAACAAAAAAGTTACAAGCCATTGTTACAATAATACTAGCTTTTATAATTTCTCATTTATTTACCTTTATTAAGATCCTTATTTGGGGGCACCTGGGTGGCTCAGTCAGGCATCTGACTCTTCATCTCAACTCAGGTCTTGATCTCAGGGTCATGAGTTCAAGCCCTGCATTGGGTGTGGAGCCTACTTAAAACAAAACAAAACAAGAACCTTTAAGATCTTTATTTCTCCATAGACATTCAAGGGGTACTGCCTAGTGTCCTTTTTTTTTCTTTATGCAAATATTTATTTAAATTTGAGTTAGTTAACATACAGTGTAATGTTAGTTTCAGACTTAGAATTTAGTGATTCATCACTTACATACAACACTCAGTACTTACCACAAGTGCCCTTCTTAATATCCATCACCCATTTAACCCATCCCCCTGCCCACTTCCCCTCCAGCAATCTTCAGTTTGTTCTCTATACTTAAGAGTCTGTTTTATGGTTTGCCTCTCTCTCTCTCTCTCTCTCTCTCTCTCTCTCTCTCTCTCTCTCTCTTTTCTTTTCACCTTGAAGAACTCCCTTGAGCAGTTCTCGGATGGCTTGTCTAGTGGTTACAAGTTCCATCAGCTTTTATTTATCTGGGAATGATTTGATTTCTCCTTCACTTTTGTAGGACAGTTTTGCTGGGTATAGGATTCTTGGTTGACAGGATTGTTGTTGTTGTTGTTTTTCCATTGAGCACTTTGAATATATCTTCCCATTGTCTTCTGGCCTTCAGTTGAATAATCCTGTTGAGGATCCCTTGTATGTGATGATTCACTTCTCTCTCTCTACTCTGAAGATTCATTCTTTGTCTTAATCTTTTGAAAGTTTGATTACAGTGTGTCTCATTGGCGGTCTTGAGTTCATCTTATTTGTAGTTCATTGAGGTACTTGCATATTTATATTCATTTTTTTCACCATATTTGGGAAGTTTTCAGCCATCATTTCTAATATGTTCTCTCTGCCCCTGTCTCTGTTCTCCTTCTAGGACTCACATGACTTGTATGTTGGTCTTTTTGATGGTGTCCCATAGGTCCCTGAGACTCCATTTGCTTTTCTTAAATCTTTTTTTCTTTCTGTTCCTCAGAGTTGATAATTTCCATTGTCTTATCTTCAAGTTCATTGATTATCCTGCTTGCTTAATCTGCCTTTGAATCTCTCTATTGAAATTTTCATTTCTGTTATACTTTTTGGCTCCAGAATTTCTTTTTGTTTTCTTTTTAGGTTTTCTATCTTTTTCTTGATATTTTCATTTTGTTTACATATTGTTTAATTGACTTTCTTCAAATCTTTAGTTCTTTGAACAGTCTAAGGCCATTATTTCAAATGCTGTCTAATATATCTGCCATAAGATCTTTTTTAGGGACAGATTCTGATGAATTATTTTTTTCCTTTGAATGGGACATATTTTCCTTTCCTTTGTTTTTGTATGCCTTGTGATTTTTTTGGTGAACACTGGACATTTGAATCTAATAATGTGGTAACTCTGGAAATCAGATTTTCTTCTCTCCTCCAGGGTTTGCTGGACTTTGTTGTTGTTGTTGTATAGATTGATTGATTGGTTGGTTGATTGTAGGCCATTTCTGTGCCAAAGATAAGCTGGGTGTGTAAACTTAAAGCCTTCTTATGTTTTTTCTGAGCCTTTCTTTAGGCATGCACAGTAACTTTCTAATTTTTCCTGTATATGCAGCTATTTTCTTTTGTTTTTTAAATTAAATTTTTAATTTTAATTCCAGTATAGTTAACATGCAGTGTAGTATTAGTTTCAGGTGTACAATGTAGTGATTCAGCAGTTCTGTACATTACTCAGTGCTCATGATGATAAGGATACTGTTTAATCCCCATCACCTATTTCACCCATCTTCCCACTCATCTCCCTTTTGGTAAGCATCTGTGTGTTCTCTATAGTTAAGACACGGTTCCTTGGTTTGTCTTTTTTTCCCCCTTTGCTCATTTGTTTTGTTTCTTAAATTTCACATATAAGTGAAAGCTTATGGTATATTTGTCTTTCTCTGGCTGACTTATTTTGCTTAGCGTTATACTCTGCAGCCCTATCCATGTCATTGCAAATGGCAAGATTTCATTCTTTTTAAGGCTGAATAATGTTCCATTGTATATATGTATGTGTAGATACATACATACACACACACACACACACACACACCCTGCATCTTCTTTATCCATTCATCTATTGATGGACAGTTAGGTTACTTCCATAATTTGGCTATTGTAAATAATGCTGCAGTAAACATACGGATACATATATCCCTTTGAATTAGTGTTTTGTATTCTTGGGGTAAATACCCAGTTGTGTGATTGCTCGATAATAGTGTAGTTCTATTTTTAAGTTTTTAAAGAACCTCCATACTGTCTTCCACAAAAGGAAATAGAAGCAGAACAGCAAAGACAGTCTAAACCCAGCAGAAGAAGAGAAATAATAAAGATCACAGCAGAAATAAACAATATAGAATCTAAAAAAAACTGTAGAACAGATCAATGAAACCAAGAGTTGGTTTTTTGAAAAAATAAACAAAATTGATAAACCTCTAGCCAGGCTTCTCAAAAAGAAAAGGGAGATGACCCAAATAGATAAAATCATGAATGAAAATGGAATTATTACAACCAATCCCTCAGAGATACAAGCAATTATCAGGGAATACTATGAAAAATTATATGCCAACAAAGTAGACAACCTGGAAGAAATGGACAAATTCCTAAACACCCACACACTTCCAAAACTCAATCAGGAGGAAATAGAAAGCTTGAACAGACCCATAACCAGCGAAGAAATTGAATCAGTTATCAAAAACCTCCCAACAAATAAGAGTCCAGGACCAGATGGCTTCCCAGGGGAGTTCTACCAGACGTTTAAAGCAGACATAATACCTATCCTTCTCAAGCTATTCGAAAAAATAGAAAGGGAAGGAAAACTTCCAGACTCATTCTATGAAGCCAGTATTACTTTGATTCCTAAGCCAGACAGAGACCCAGTAAAAAAAGAGAACTACAGGCTAATATCCCTGATGAATATGGATGCAAAAATTCTCAATAAGATACTAGAAAATCGAATTCAACAGCATATAAAAAGAATTATTCACCATGATCAAGTGGGATTCATTCCTGGGATGCAGGGCTGGTTCAGCATTCACAAATCAATCAACGTGATACATCACATTAAGAAAAGAAAAGATAAGAACCATATGATCCTGTCAATCAATGCAGAAAATGCATTGACAAAACTCAGCAACCTTTCTTAATAAAAACCCTTGAGAAAGTCGGGATAGAAGGAACATACTTAAACATCATAAAAGCCATTTATGAAAAGCCCACAGCTAACATCATCCTCAATGGGGAAAAACTGAGAGCTTTTTCTCTGAGATCAGGAACACGACAGGGATGTCCACTCTCACTGCTGTTGTTTAACATAGTGTTGGAAGTTCTGGCCTCAGCAATCAGAAAATAAAAGGAAATTAAAGGCATCAAAATTGGCAAAGATGAAGTTAAGCTTTCACTTTTTGCAGATGACATGATATTATACATGGAAAATCCGACAGACTCCACCAAAAGTCTGCTAGAACTGATACATGAATTTAGCAAAGTTGCAGCATACTGTCTTCCACAGTGTTTATATTCCCACCAACAGTATGTTAGGTTCCTCTTTCCTCATATCCTTGCCAACACTTGTTTCTCGTGTTTTCTATTTTAAGCCGTTAGGTGTGAGGTGATTTTTCAATTTTGGTTGTGATTTGCATTTCCCCGATGATAAGTGATGTTGAGAACCTGTTCATCTGTCTGTAGGCCATCTGTACGTCTTCTTTGGAGAAATTTCTGTTCGTGTCTTCTGCCATTTTAAAATTGGATTGTTTTTTGGCTGTTGACTTATATAAGGTCTTTATGTAGTTTGAATATTAACACTTTATTGGATATGTCATTTGCAAATATCTTCTCCCATTCAGTAGGTCTTCTAGCTTTGTTAATTTTTTCCTTTGCTGTGCAGAAGTTTGTATTTTGATGTGGTTCCAACAGTTTATTTTTGCTTTTATTACCCTCATCTCAGGACACATATCTAGAAAAACGTTGCTACAGCTGATATCAGAGAAGTTATTGCCTGTGCTCTCTCCTACGATTTTTATGGCTTCAGGTCTCACATTTAGGTCTTTGACTCATTTTGAGTTTATTTTTGTGCATGGTGTAAGAAAGTGATCCGGTTTCATTCTTTTGCATGTTGCTGTCCAGTTTTCCCAACACCATTTGATGAAGAAACTGTCTTTTCCCCATTGCATGTTCTTTCTTTGTCTAAGGTTAATTGATCATATAATTGTGGGTCTATTTCTGGGTTTTCTATTCTGTTCCATTAATCTATGTGTCTGTTTTTATGCCAGTACTATAGTGTTTTGGTTACTTGTAATATTACTTGAAGTCTGGAATTATGATACCTCCAGTTTTGTTTTTACTTTTCAAGATTGCTTTGGAGATTTGGGATCTTTTGTGGTTCCCTACAAATTTTAGGAATGTTTGTTCTACTTCTCTGAAAAATGCTATTGGTATTTTGATAGGGATTACATTAAATCTGTAGATTGCTTTGGGTAGTGTAGACATTTAACGATATTTGTTCTTCCAACCCATGAGATACATTTGTTTTTTAATGTACCAGACTTTAATGTCTGACTCTCCAAAGGGGAAAAGTGAAACATGTGAGGCGAATAGAGGGACACTGGCCTTTTAAATCTCTTGGAAGTCATTTCAGCTGGAGAGGGAGGGCTTGCAACAAAGGAGGAATTGCAGCAACAATAACCTGCTTCTTTGTCTGCATCTTTCGGATCAGAAGCAACAATCAGCAATCAGAGCACAAATTCCTGACATCTGGAGGACAGCATCCTTTTCTTTCACCCTAGCTCTTGTAAGCTATGTGCAAGCAGCTCCAAGGAAGTGCACAGGTGCCTGCCACTTGGCTGGGGATGGATATCTGCTACTTTTCCAAGAGCTGAAATTGGCTAAAATTGACTGTAATTTACTATCCAATTCTTTCCTTGCAAGCCTTCAACAGACTCCGGGATTCTAAAAACAGTTACATCAGGCAGATTCTGCCAGCAAAATTGTCCTCTAGGTGGGGAGACAGATTCTGGTCCTTCCAACACCACCATCTTCCCATAATCTGAGGTCTTCTCTATTTCTTCATTTCAATAATGTTCACTCTTGCTTGTTACAGCAGAGTCATAAAAGCTTCTTTAAAGTAATTGATAATTTTAACCATCTGTTTCATTTTAACATTCCCATGTATTGGTTGTTTTTCTCTTATAAGTTGAAGTTTTTTTTGGTTCTTTTACTGTGTGTTTGGAAAGCCATTCCTTCAAGAGCTTCAAATCCTTAGTGTAGGGGACAGCCATTAAGTTCTACATTCCCTCATATGATCCTTGTGTTTATTATGTTTGTTAGTAGTTGGCATGGACAAGGAGAAATGGAATAGGAAGGAGAGAGAAAATGATAGTTCTGTTTTAAAAAATTGCAAAATGTAACAAAGAAAACTGCCATCTTGGCATCATGATGTATAAATGTATACAGTATAAATGTATACAGTATAAATGTTTAGCTTAATGAATTATTACAAGGCAAATATTCTTGTAGTAATGGTAGTTGTATGTCACCTGATGATTCAGAGAGCTGTTAGCAAGTCTGATTTCTCACTTCCCTTTCTTTTCCTTTCTTAGTTGTGTCTTCTTTGAACTCAGCCTATCTTCAAGGGAAGAGAGAGTAAAGCTGAAGAGAGAAGAAAGAGTGGAACTGAATAGTATTTGTAATTCTAAGTCATGGCTGAGGTTATTGGTATTTTTTTCTCTTTTTCCAAGATTACAATAATTTCTTTCCAGGCCATTATATAAAGTTTCCTTATATTGAAACTTTCTTTCAAACTGAGCCCCATCCTGGAGCCTGGTTCCAAGCTCCTCCCTCCCAACAGTGGTGGGACTCATAGTCCAGAGCCTCAGTCCATACCATTCTCTTCTTTTTACACCTTTCCATATTCATTCAGTGAATCAATGAGCAAATATTGGCTCAGTCTTTTAATAGGAGCACTTCCCTTAAGGAACCATGAAGTCATCCCTCATCAGATTTGGGCTTTAGTGAAGTAGAGATATATGATGAATTTTATAAGTAATGCATAGCTTTGTTTCTACAGCAGGTAGTGATGTTCAGGGATGTGGCTGTAGACTTCTCACAGGAAGAGTGGGAATTTCTGGACCTGAAGCAGAGAAACTTGTACAGAGATGTGATGTTGGAAAACTACAGCAACTTGGTCTCATTGGGTAAGGACACCCCTCTCCCGTCTCCCAGTAATTAAGATTCTGCTTTATGTACAGATCTTTGTATAAACAACTTTTATGTATGCATATAGGACAGCTTTTTTGAACTTAGTACATAAAAGTACTTGATACTGGGGAAAAAAAAAAAAAACCTGTTACCTAGAATGTCTCCATCCTCTGCTGTAAATTTTCTAGGTGCCTTTCATCTTCCCCATCCTTTAGACAATCTTGACATATTTATCTGAGTTTTTCCCTTCTTCACCAAGGAATTAGGTCTGAATTTTGGATATCCTTGACATAACTAAGTCCTGTTTCCTTTTTTATTGTTTTCAATAGGACTCTCTCTTCCTAAACCAACTTTGATCTCCTTTTTGGAACAAGATAATGAGCCTTGGATTGTTGAGAGAGAGTCACCAAAAGGCCTGTACCCAGGTAGGTGAGGGAAATTTAGAGAGGGGGAAGCTGTGCAAGAATAGACCACCTGCTCAGTGAGATGATAGCCCTTAGGTGAGAGCATCCAGAATGTTCTTCAAAGAGGGAGGTGTTCTCTTTTTTTCCACAGTGACAAGCGTTCTGGCTACAATTAAGATCCAGTTCTTTCCCTGTTTCTCTTTCTCTTTTGGTCTTAAATAGTTTCTCATCTCCTGGTGTATGTATTTTCTCTAAATATTACTCTTATTTTAGCTACTTTCCAATAATCTGCACCCATTTCTTTACTAGTTTTTCTTTGATTCAGTGTTTTATTTATTCCATTTTTTGTCAGATCATAGAATACATTCATTTTTCTATTGTGGTAAAAAATACCCACATACATAACATTTGCCATTTTAACCATTTTTAAGCATTCAGTATAGTAGTGTTAATTATATGCACATAAGTTGTCCAACAGAGCTATAAGATTTTTTCATCTTGCAAAATTGAAATTCTATACCCATGGAACAACCACTTCCTTTTCCCACCTCCTCATCCCCTGGCAACCATTTTACTTTCTGTTTCTAAGAGTTTGACTACTTTAGATATCTCATATAAGTAGAATCATGCAGTATTTGTCTTTTTGTCACTGGGCTATTTCACTTAATGTCCTCAAGGTTTATCTATGTTGTAGTATATGACAAGTTTCCTTCTTTTTAGGTCCAAATAAGATTCCATTATATGTATATACCATATTTTCTTTATCCATTCTACTGTCAGGACATTAGGTTGCTTCTACCTCTTGGCTATTGTGAATAGTGCTACAGTTAACATGGGTGTGCAAACATCTCTTCAAGATCCTGTTTTCAATTCTTTTGGATATATACTCAGAAGTGGAATTGCTAGAACGTATGGTAACTCTACTTTAATATATTGAGGAACCTCTCAGGTTTCCATAGTGGCTCTACCATTTAACATTCCCACCAATAGGGCATGAGGGTTTCAATTTCTTCACATTCTTATCAACACTTATTATTTTCTGTTCTTTTTTTTTTTTTTTTAATTTTTTTTTTTTCAACGTTTTTTATTTTATTTTTTTGGGGACAGAGAGAGACAGACAGAGCATGAACGGGGGAGGGGCAGAGAGAGGGAGACACAGAATCGGAAACAGGCTTCAGGCTCTGAGCCATCAGCCCAGAGCCTGACGCGGGGCTCGAACTCACGGACCGCGAGATCGTGACCTGGCTGAAGTCGGACGCTTAACCGACTGCGCCACCCAGGCGCCCCATATTTTCTGTTCTTTTTTTGATAGCACCCATCCTAATGGGTATGAGGTGATATCTTGTGGTTTTATTTTACATTTCTGTGATGGTTAGTGATACTTTTCATGTGCTTGTTAGCCATTTGTATTTCTTTTTTGGAGAACAGCTATTCAAGTCCTTTGCCCCTTTTAAATCAGGTTGGTTTTTCTGTTGTTGAGTTGTTGGGATTCTTTGTATATTCTGGCTATTAACTCCTTATCAGATATATGGTTAGCAGATATTTCTCACATTCTGCAGATTGCCTTTTCACTCTCTGGACTGTTTCCTTTGCTGTGCAGATGTTTTTAAGTTTGATGTAATCCAGTTTTTGTGTTTTTTGTTTTTGGTGGCCTATCCAGGAAATCATTGCCAAATGCAATGTCACAAAACTTTCCCCAGTATTTTCTTCTAAGACTTTCAAGTTTCAGTTTTTATGTTAGGACTTTAGTCTATTCCTAGTTCATTTTTGTGTATGGTCTAAGGTATGGATCCAACTTCATTCTTTTGCATGTGGATATCCAGTTTTCTCAGCACCATTTTTTAAAAAGACTATCCCTTCTCTGCTGTGTAGCCTTGACATCCTTGTTGAAGATCACTTGATGATATATGAGTTTTTAAATTTATTTTCACCAGCCTACTTATTTTTGAAGTTAAAGTGCTAAAATTTGTCAGATGCAGAGAAAGCAATCCAAAGAATTAGATAAAAAAGTTGGAGGGACTCCTGGGTGGCTCAGTCGGTTAAGCTTCTAACTCTTGATTTCAGCTCGGGTCATGATCTTGCAGTTTGTGAGTTCAAGCCCCACATCAGGCTCTGCACAGCCTGCTTGGAATTTTCTCTCTCTCCTTGGCTCTCTGTTCCTCTCCCACTTGTGTTCTTTCTCTCAAAATAAATAAATAAATAAACTTAAAAACTTCTGGGTTATAATTCTCTTCTCTCAGATACAAGTTGTTTTTATAACTCAATTTAATATAACTTAATATATACATATGTCTGTATATAATCCGACCAAACGATACATTTATTGTTTTCACTTTTTATCTTAAAATTTTTGAAACATACACAAAAGTAGACTGAATAGTGTGACCATCCCCTGACCCAACCCATGTACCATTCAGCATTAATAGTTATCAACTTTTTGCCAATCTTAGGTCTTTTCAAGTTTATTTATTTATTTAATTAAACTCAACACCCAATGTGGGGCTTGAGCTCACGACCCCAAGATCAAGAATCACATGCGCTTCCAACTGAGCCAGCCAGGCACCCCTCACCAATCTTGTTTTATCTAGTCCTAAGTTGTTGTTGTTGTTGTTTTTTCTGCAGTATTTTGAAGCCTGTCCCAGACATTACAAATAAATTCTTCAGTACAAACAATATGTTTCAATGACAATATTCTTAAAGCTTAGTTTTTAATAATTCATCTTACTGAAACCTCTTATGTTTATAAATGCTTGTTTTACCATCATAATTGTAGAGTTATTCATAGATAAGAATATATAAGTATATACACTTATGGGGGTTTTGTGGTAACTATTTTCTTTATCTGAATTTTAATTTCTTTAGAACTCAATATTGTATTAGTACAACATCCCAAGAATAATTAGGAGTTTTAGAAAATATACTTAGGATCACATTGTAAAGAACATGGTCATGTTGATTTAAGAATATAACAGAAAAATATAACACCTTAAAACTTTACCTAGGTAGGGGCGCCTGGGTGGCTCAGTCGGTTAAGCGTCCGACTTCAGCCCGGGTCACGATCTCGCGGTCCGTGAGTTCGAGCCCCGCGTCGGGCTCTGTGCTGATGGCTCAGAGCCTGGAGCCTGCTTCCGATACTGTCTCCCTCTCTCTCTGCCCCTCCCCCGTTCATGCTCTGTCTCTCTCTGTCTCAAAAATAAATAAACGTTAAAAAAAAAAAATTAAAAAAAAAAAAACAAAACTTTACCTAGGTAATGTAAGTATAACTGTGTAGGTCCACGTAATTTGCAGTATTGTCTGAGGTTTATAAGAATCAATTTATAAAGATGAGTTATTTCAATCACAACTGAATCTAGGTATACACCCACATTTATGCTTATTTATATTTATGTAATCTTCAGTTTTAGTGCATGTAGTAACTTCTCTGGTCCATAACACAAGTAAATACTTAGCGTGTTCTATTTAATTTAGGCTTTTTAAAAAATTTTATTTATTTTTTTAATTTACATCCAAATTAGGTAGCATATAGTGCAACAATGATTTCAGGAGTAGATTTAGGCTTTTTTGTTTTTTACAACAGTTCAGTCTTATAAGAACTAAAATGTTATTTTATTTACATCTGGGAGAAGAGCTTAAAGAAAATGAACTGAACTATAATTACTTGGGCAAAACATTATTAGGTAAGGCAGTGAATCAGAATCATAACTCTCATAGAGGTTATGGGTTATTTCCACAAGATATAGCAATGATCTCTGAAGGTAAGGCCTGTTGTTGTTTAGGACTCATTTGTGAAAACTAGCATTGATGAGGGCTATTTTATGGCCTAGGAAGGCTGTCTGATGTTCTCTACAGGTACAGCATAGAGAGGTCATGAGTTTTTCATAGTCTTGATGCATTTATTCATTGATTTCCTTTTATTATCAACTTGAACAAACATGCTGGGAAAAAAAATTAGCTTTTTATCATATGTACTCAGATACTCTTGACAGACATTGTCACATATTTTATTTAAAAAAAATTTTTGGGGGGCGCCTGGGTGGCTCAGTTAAGCGTCCAACTTCAGCTCAGGTCATGATCTCACGGTTTGTGAGTTCGAGCCCCACGTTGGGCTCTGTGCTGACAGCTCAGAGCCTGGAGCCTGCTTCGGATTCTGTGTCTCCCCCTGTCTCTACCCCTTCCCTACTTGTGCTCTCTCTCTCTCTCTCAAAAATAAATAAAATGTAAAAAAAAAATTTTTTTTAATTATTTTTGAGAGAGCAAGACAGGGTGCGAGTAGGGGAGGGGCAGAGAGCGAGAGGAAGAAACAGAATCTGAAACAGGCTCCAGGCTCTGAGCTGTCAGCAAACAGACCAATGCAAGGCTTGAACTCGGGAATGGGGAGATCATGACCTAGGCTGAAGTCAGACACCCAACACACTGAGCCACCCAGGCACAACCTTGTCACATATTTTAAAAATTAACTTTACAAAATCTTTTATTGAAATAACACATGGTATCAGTTTAGTCCAAATTGCCTTCTTACCAAGCAACGTTTATAGACTACTTCTTTCTTTGCCTTTTTTTTTTTTGCTCTGCCACCTTGAGCATTTGTTCTTAAGCAGATTAATTTTCAGAGTCAGGTTTTCTGTTCCTTTGGTTTATTAGCTTTTACCTCTTTTTCTCTCTGCCCACAAACCAATATTCTGTTCTTATTTACAATCAATTAATACCTGGTAGAAGTAAATCCTTTTTGTTTTGGGGAATACTACGTAGCATTATTCTTCTTTACTTTAAAAGTTTATAAATGCTTAGTAAAATATTTTTTTAATATGAAATTTATTGTCAAATTGGTTTCCATACAACACCAGTGCTCATCCCAACAGGTGCCCTCCTCAATGCCCATCACCCACTTTCCCCTCCCTCCCACTCCCATCAACCCAGGAGGGAGAGTAAATGCTTAGTAAAATATTAAGAAAATGCAGACCTGTAATTATATCAACTAGAGAAAACCACAGGATTGCTCTGGGTGAACTTTATTGTATCATGGATAACTACTGGTTTATAAACCTAAGTCTGGAATTTTTTAGTTTTTAGTATTTTTAGTTTCTTAGTATTCTGTTGTATGGATATTTTTCAGTTATTTAACCAAAATCCCAATGATAAATACAGACACTGTCTAAAAATTTTTGCTATTAAATATATAACTTTACCGCTTCGTACATACTAAAATGGCTATACTAAAAAAGATAGGAGCAAGTGTTGGGATGTGGGGAAAAGGAACCCTCATACACTGCTGGTGGGAATGTAAAGTGGGGCAGCTATTTTGGAAGACTGACCACTCCTCAAAAAGTTAGAGTTACCATTTTACTCAGCAATTATACTCCTAGGTATAGAAGAAAATTGAACATCCACAGAAAAACTTGTACCTGACTATTCATTACAGCATTATTCACAATCACTAAAATGTAGAAACAACCCAAATGTCCATCAGCTGATGAGTGGACAAATAAAATATGGTATATCCATACAATGTAACATTATTTGTCACTAAAAAGGAGTGAAATATATATACCACAATAGGGATAGCCCTTGAAAACATATGTTAAGTGAAAGAAGCCAACACAGAAGAACATATATTGTATGATTCCATTTACATAAAATGTCCAGAACATTTGAAATGTCAAATCTATGGAGATACAAAGTAAATTAGTAGTTGCCTAAGGCTGGTGAGGTTGGGGGACAACAGGAAGTTACTGCTGAAGAATACAAGTTTCTTTTGGGGATGATGAATATGTTCTAAACTTGAGTGTGGTGATGGTTGTAAACTGTGTAAATATACTAAAAACACTGAATAATGCACTCTAAATGAGCAAATTATATGAATTATATCTCAATAAAGCTGTTATAAAAGAGTATTATCTCTATTACTCTGTTCATGAATAATTATTTCTTTGATTTTTAAAAATTATTTTTAATTACAAAAGGAATACATACATACATTCTTCTTTGTAAAATCAGAGATGTTACATTGGTTGATTGATTGACTAACTGGCCATCTGTTGGCCATCTTTGGTCATCTTTAGTCACTCTTTAAAGAAGACATCTTTAGGTTATCTGCCCATTTTTTAACCAGATTGCTTGTTTTTTGGTGTTGAGTTATAGAAGTTCTTTATATATTTTGGATATTAACCCTTTATTGGATATATCATTTGCAAATATCTTCTCCCATGCAGTAGGTTGTGTTTTTGTTTTGTTGATGCTTTCCTTTGCCTTGCAAAAGCTTGTAGTCCTAACAATTTATTTTTGCTTTTGTTTCCTTTGCCTTAGGAGACATATCTAGAAAAATGTCACTATGGCTAATGTCAGAGAATTACTGTTTGTGCCCTCTTCTAAGATACTTATGGTTTCAGGCCTTACATTGAGGTCTGTAGTCCATTTTGAGTTTATTTTTGTATATGTTGTTATAACATGGTCAAGTTTCATTCTTTTGCATGTTGCTGTCCACTTTTCCCAGGACCATTGATGAAGAAGAGACCATGTTTTCCTCATTGGATATTCAGATCAATTGACTATATAGCATGGGTTTATTTCTGGGCTCTCTGTTCTGTTCCACTGGTCTATGTGTCTTTTTTTGTGCCAGTACCATATTGTTTTGATGACTACAACTTCATAGTATATCTTAAAATCTGGAATTGTGATACCTCCAGTTTTGTTATTCTCTCTCAACATAGCTTCGGCTATTCAGGGTCTTCTGTAGTTCCATACAAATTTTAGGATTATTTGTTCTAGTTCAGCAAAAAATGCTGTTGGCATTTTGATAGGGATTGCACTAAATCTGTAGATTGCTTTGGGTAGTATAGACCTTTTAGCAATATTAATTCTTCCAATCTGTAAACATGGAAGATCTTTCTATTTGTATTGTCTTCAATTTCTTTCATTAATGTTTTATAGTTTTCAGAGTACATGTCTTTCACCTCCTTGGTTAAATTTATTCCCAGACATTTTATTTATTTATTAAAAAAACCTTTTTTTTAACGTTTATTTATTTTTGAGACAGAGAGAGACAGAGCATGAACAGGAGAGGGGCAGAGAGAGAGGGAGACACAGAATCTGAAACAGGCTCCATGCTTTGAGCTGTCAGCACAGAGCCCGATGTGGGGCTCGAACTCACAGACAGTGAGATCATGACTTGAGCCGAAGTCAGACGCTTAACCGACCAAGCCACCCAGGCATCCCTATTCCCAGACATTTTAATATGAATCAAAACCACAATGAGATTACCTCACACCTGTCAGAATGGCTAAAATTTACTACTCAGGAAACAACAGATGTTGACAAGAATGTGGAGAAGGGGGAACACTTTTGCATTGTTCGTGGGAATGCAAACTGGTACAACCACTCTGGAAAACAGTATGGATGTTCATCAAAAAATTAAAAATAGAACTACCCTGTGACCCAGCAATTGCACTACTAGGTATTTATCCAAAGGATACAAAAATGCTGATTCAAAGGGGCACATGCACCCCAATATTTATAGCAGTGCTATCAACAATAGCCAAATTATGGAAAGAGCCCAAATGTCCATCGACTGATGAGTGTATACAAAAGATGTGGTGTATATATACAATGGAATATTACTCAGCAATCAAAAAGAATGAAATCTTGCCATTTGCAACAATGTGGATGGAACTAGAGGGTATTATGCTAAGCAAAATAAGTCAGAGAAAGACAAATATCATATGATATCATTCATGTGTGGAATTTAAGAAATACAATAGATGAACATAGGGGAAAGGAAGGAAAAATAAGATAAAAACAGAGAGGGAGGCAAACCATAAGAGACTCTTAAATACAGAGAACAAACTGAGGGTTGCAGGAGGGGTGATAGGTGGGAAGATAAGCCTAATTGGGTGATGGGCATTAAGGAGGGCACTTTTTGGGATGAGCACTGGGTGTTATATGGAACTTATGAGTCATTAAATTCTACTTCTAAAGCCAATACTACACTATATGTTAACTGACTTGAATTACTGCATTTTTATTTATTTATTTATTTATTTATTTATTTATTTATTTATTTATTTTTTAATATATGAAATTTACTGTCAAATTGGTTTCCATACAACACCCAGTGCTCATCCCAAAAGGTGCCCTCCTCAATACCCATCACCCACCCTGCCCTCCCTCCCACCCCCCATCAACCCTCAGTTTGTTCTCAGTTTTTAACAGTCTCTTATGCTTTGGCTCTCTCCCACTCTAACCTCCTCATTCCTCAGAAAATTAAAAATAGACCTACCCTATGACCCAGCAATAGCACTGCTAGGAATTTATCCAAGGGATACAGGAGTACTGATGCATAGGGGCACTTGTACCCCAATGTTTATAGCAGCACTCTCTCAACAATAGCCAAATTATGGAAAGAGCCTAAATGTCCATCAACTGATGAATGGATAAAGAAATTGTGGTTTATATACACAATGGAATACTACGTGGCAATGAGAAAAAATGAAATACGGCCTTTTGTAGCAACGTGGATGGAACTGGAGAGTGTGATGCTAAGTGAAATAAGCCATACAGAGAAAGACAGATACCATATGGTTTCACTCTTATGTGGATCCTGAGAAACGTAACAGAAACCCATGGGGGAGGGGAAGGGAAAAAAAAAAATAACTGACTTGAATTAAAAAAGATTTATTCCCAGGTATTTTATTATTTTTGGTGCAATTATAAATGGAATTGTTTCCTTAATTTCTCTTTCTGCTGCTTCATTATTAGTATATGGAAATGCTACCGATTTCTGGGTATTAATTTTATATCCTATAACTTTACTGAATTCATTTATTACTTCTAGTAGTTTCTTGGTGGAGTCTAGCATTGTCTATGTATAGTATATCATCTGCAAGTAGTGACAGTTTAACTTCTTTATCAATGTGGATGCCTCTTGTTTCTTTTTCTGGTATTATTGCTGTGATTAGGACTTCCAGTATTTTGTTGAATAAAAGTGGTGAGGTGGATATCCTTGTCTTGTTCCTGATCTTAGAAGCTCTCAGATTTTCACCATTTAGTATGATGTTAGCTGTGGGTTTTTCATATATGGCATTTGTAACATTGAGGTATGTTCCCTCTAACCTACTTTGTTGAGTTTTTTTTTCCTGGATGGATGTTGAATTTTGTCAAATGCCTTTGCTGCATCTATTGAGATGATCATAATGATATTTATCCTTCCTTTTATGGATGTGGTATATCACATTGATTGATTTGCAAATATTCAATCATCCTTGCATCCCCAGAATAAATCCCACTTGATCGTGGTGAATGATCCTTTTAATGAACCGTTGGATTTGGTTTGCTAATATTTTGTTGAGGATTTTTGCATTTATATTCATCAGGGATATTGGCCTGTAGTTTTTTCGTGTGTATGGTGTCTTTGTCTGGTTTTATTATTAGGGTAATGCTGGCTTCATAGAATATATTTGGAAGCATTCCCTTCTCTTCTTTTTTTGGAATATTTTGAGGAGAATAGATATTAACTCTTCAAATGTTTGGTAGAATTCACCTGTGAATTCATTTCAGAGATATTACACTTAAAACAATCTTCCCTTTGATTTACCATAACAATCCCAATTTTTAAAAAAGTTTTTATTTAAATTCCAGTTAGTTAACATACAGTGTAATAATAGTTTTGGGTGTACAATATAGTGATTCAGCACTTCCATACTAAACCCAGTGTTCATCACAAGTGCACTCCTTAATCCCGGTCACTTATTTAACCCATTCCCCCCCACACCTCCCCGCTGGTAACCTTCAGTTTGTTCTCTATAGTTAGGAGTCTATTTCTCGGTTTGCCCCTCTCTTTTTTTCCCCTTTGCTTGTTTTGTTTCTTAAATTCTACATATGAGTGAAATCATATGGTATTTATCTTTCTCTGACTACTTCGCTTAGCCTAATACTCTCTAACTACATCCAGGTCATTGCAAATGACAAGATTTCATTCTTTTTTGTGGCTGAATAATATTCCATAATATGTATATACAAATATATACACATATACACACACATACAAATACCACATCTTCCTTACCCATTCATCAGTCAATGGACACTTGGACTGTTACCATAATTTGGCTATTGTAGATAATGCCATATAAACACTGGGATGCATGTATCCCTTTGAATTAGTATTTTTATATTCTTTGCATAGATATCTAGTAGTGAAGTTGCTGGATTATAGGGTAGTTTTATTTTAACTTTTTGAGGAACCTCCATACTGTTTTCCACAATGGCTGCACCAGTTTGCATTCTCACCAACAGTGCATGAGGTTCTCCTTTCTCCACATCCTCACCAACACCTGTTGTTGATTTTAGTCATTCTGACAGGTGTGAGGTGATACCTCATTGTAGTTTTGATTTATAGTTCCCTGATGATCAGTGATGATGAGCATCTTTCATGTGTCTGTTAACCATCTGTATGTCTTACTCGGAAAAATGTCTATTCATGTCTTCTGCCCATTTTTAAATTGGATTATTCATTTTTGGAGTTTTAAGTTTGATAAGTTATTTATATATTTTGTATATACTAACCCTTTATCAGATATATCAGTCATTTGCAAATATCTTCTCCCATTTTGTAGGTTGCTTTTAGTTTTGTTGATTGTTTCCTTCACTGTGTAGAAGCTTTTATTTTTATGTAGTCCCAATTGTTTAATTTTTCTTTTGTTTCCCTTGGCTCAGGAAACGTATCTAGAAAGACGTTGTTATGGTTTTGGCCATAATTAATTCAAATAATTCTACTTGTCTCTCTCTTCTCCTTCTGGTATTCTGATTATGTGCCCTCTTGACATTATCCCGTAAGTCTTGGATGATCTGTTCTGTTTTTTGTTTGTTTTGTTTTTAAATTCATTTTTCTTTTTGCACTCATTTTGGCAAGTTTATATTGACCTATCTTCAATAGGGAAGAATTCAGTCAAGATGCATACTTTGCATTTGGTGGTTCTATGTATTTAATCTCTTTGGATCTAGAACCATTTTTTTCCATGATAGTAAATTTTTAAGAGTACATGTCAGTTGTCTTATAGAATATTCCACATTCTGGGTTTTTCTAATTCCTCACTTATAATATTCTTTAACTTGTACCTCTGTATTCTGTACTACCTGGAAGTTAGATTTCATAGCTTGTTTGGATTCAGCTTAAACATTTGTGGTAAGAATACTTTAAAGATGATGCTGTGTATTTTTATATTGCATCACATTTTCCATCCACCCTTAGTAGAAAATAGGGGTAAATATCTTTCAGACCTTGAGGTGGGAAATGACTTCTTAAATAAGATGCAAAAATAACTGACTATAGAAGAGGATAAATATAGCAAGTCATTACTGAATTCTCAAGTATGCATGGCTTTTATATTGTTTCTATTTGCATTTTCACTTAAAAATCCTGTTTTTATAAGCTGTTTTATAATTTAATATCTAATAATATAAGAGCCCCAATTTTATTTTGTCAGAATATTATTATCTATGGTTGTTATATAAATACCCTTGTATATACATTTTTAATCACCTTGTCAAATATTATAAAAGTCCTTTTGGGCTTTTCATTAGAGTTAACACCAAGTTTTATATCAATTTGGCAAGAGTTGACATTTTTCCTACATTGAGCATCCCTTCCATAAATGTTGCATATCCATCCCTTTATTGGGATCTTTTATGATCATCATTAAGAATTTTAAATTTTATAGTTTTATCCTTGAAAATCTTTGAACATCTCTGCTAAGAGTTATTCCTTAAAACTTGAGAACTTTTGTTAGTTGTTATAAACAAAATCATTTTCCTGTTATAATTCCTAATTGATTATTACTGACATACAATTTATTTTTCACAGCTGTTTTTTTATAATCCTTCCATCCTTGCCAAATTGGCTTATTACTTCCATTGGTTTATGGGGTTTGCAGGGTTTTTTTTTTATTTTTTTTAACGTTTATTTATTTTTGAGACAGAGAGAGACAGAGCATGAATGGGGGAGGGTCAGAGAGAGAGAGGGAGACACAGAATCTGAAATAGGCTCCAGGCTCTGAGCTGTCAGCACAGAACCCGATGCAGGGCTTGAACTCACGGACCGCGAGATCATGACCTGAGCTGAAGTCGGACGCTTAACCAGCTGAGCCACCCAGGCGCCCCAGGGGTTTGCAGTTTTTGATACCTGATTTCCTTTGTCTTAAGAACCCAGGCTCCTTTCTTGCTGTTTTCCTATCTTAATGTATAGCTCTGATAAGGAGTCTCCGTCTTTGACCAAAGTTTAGTCAGGCTCCTCTGAGCCCTCTTCTTGAGTAGACTTTATTTTTTGGCCTTCTGTCCAAGGTCTGCTGAGCCCATTTCAGCAAGAATCCTGCCAAGGCAGTTTAGCAAGAATTCCCACACTCCTGATACCTAACCAAGTTACTCTGAGTAATTTTCTATCCAGTGACTCCTTCAATCTGCCTGTTGGGTATAAATCCCCAGATGTCCCTGTTGAATTTAGAGTTGAGTTCATCATTTCTACCCTTGGAATAGTTCAGACCCTTACTGCAGTAATCTTGAATACAGTCTTCCTTGCCTGTTTAACTTGCAATTTTCTTTTTTTTTGTTTGTTTCTTTTTTAAACGTTTATTCATTTTTAAGTCTTTTTAAAAATTTATTTTTATTTTTTTTAACGTTTTTATTTATTTTTGAGACAGAGAGAGACAGAGAATGAACAGGGGAGGGGCAGAGAGAGAGGGAGACACAGAATCTGAAGCAGGCTCCAGGCTCTGAGCCATCAGCCCAGAGCCCGACGTGGGGCTCGAACTCACGGACCACGAGATCGTGACCTGAGCTGAAGTCGGATGCTTAACCGACTGAGCCACCCAGGCACCCCTTTTTAAACATTTTTTTAATGTTTATTTATTTTTGAGAGAGACAGATTGTGAGTGGGGGGGGGGGGGAGGCGGGGACGGGCAGAGAGAGAGACACACACAGGAATCTGAAGTAGGCTCCAGGCTCTAAGCTGTCAGCACAGAGCCTGACGGGGGCTTGAACTCACGAACTGTGAGATCATGACCTGAGCTGAAGTCAGACGTCTAACTGACTGAGCCACCCAGGTGCCCCAACGTTTATTCATTTTTGAGAGACAGAGCATGATCAGGGGAAGGGCAGGGAGAGAGGGAAACACAGAATCCGAAGCAGGCTCCAGGCTCTGAGCTGTTAGCAGAGTCTAATGTGGGGCACGAACCCAGGAACTGTGAGATCACGACCTGAGCCGGTCAGAAGCTTAACCAACTGAGCCACCCAGGCGCCCTACAGTTTTTCTTTGACATTCCCATCCTCAAGGTGATCTCATGATCTGAAAAGCCTACTGCCACTCCAGCAAACACATCTGCATTCTGAAAAGAGGAAGGAAGAAAGAGGTGGTAGAGGACAAGAAGTGTACATCTCTCATTGGGGTCAGCTCTCTTCAAGTAATCCTCTCAGAAAATACCATAGAAAGTACCACACAAAACTTTTGCATATATCTCAGGGACCAGAACTTAATCACATGGACACACTCAACTGCATGGATAGTCTTTCAGCTGGGCACATTGCTGCTTCATTTAAAATCAGGATTCTGCAGGTACCTGAGTGGCTCAGTTGGTGGAGTGTCCAACTCTTGGTTTCGTCTCAAGTCATGATTCCAGGGTTGTGGGGTCAAGCCCCATGGTGGCGCAGAGGCTGCTTGGGATTTTCTCTCTCCTCCTCTCTCTGTCCTTTCCTCTCCCTCCCCCCCCTCTCAAATAAATAAAATGAAAAAAAATTTTAAATCAGGATTCTGTTATTAAGGAACAGAAAGGAAGATGATATATTGGGTATCAAGTAGCAATCATTGCCACTGGTGGTGGGGGTGAAATTAAAGAGACCATACAGGAGTTACTGCAATTCAGATGAGAGATTAATTTTTTCAGCTTTACTGAGATATAATTGGCATATAACATTGTGTAAGTTTAAGATGTACAACATAATGATTTGCCACATGTATATACAGTGAAATGATTACAATAAAGTTAATTATCACATCACCTCACATAATTACCTTTGTGTGTGTGTGTGTGTGTGTGTGTGTGTGTGTGTGCGTGTGCATGGTGAGAACATTTAAAATTTACTCTCTCAGCAAGTTTTAAAAAAATTTTATTTATATTTGAGAGAGATAGAGACAGAGTGCGACCTGGGGAGGGGCAGACAGAGAGGGAAACACAGAATCTGAAGCAGGTTCCAGGCTCCCAGCTGTCAGCACAGAGCCTGACGCGGGACTCAAACCCACAAACCATGAGGTCATGACCTCAGCCGAAGTCAGACGCTTAACCGACTGAGCCACCCAGGCGCCCCACCTCTCAGCAACTTTTAAGTATACAATATAGATTAACTATGATCACCATGCTGTACATTAGATTCCAGAACTTATTTATCTTATAACTGGAAGTTTGTACCCATAGATCAACATCTCTCCATTGCCTCCACCCTTAGCCCCTGGCAAGCACCAATCTACTCTCTGTTTCTATGAGTTTGGCTTTTTAGATTTCACATATAAATGAGATCATGAAATACTGGCCTTTCTCCATATGACTTATTTCACAGCATAATGCCCTCAAGGTTCATCCATGTTGTCACAAATGGCAGGATTTCCTTCTTTTTTATGGCTGAATTACATCCCATTGTATATGTAAACACCACATTTTCTTTATTCATTCATGTGTCAGTGGACACTTAAGTTGTTCCAGGTCTTGGCTTTTGCAACTAATGTTGCAATGAACATGGAGGTGCAAATATCTCTTCAAGATAGTGATTTCATTTCCTTTGAATATATACTCAGGAGTAGGATTGTTGGATCATATGGTAATTCAATTGTTAATCATTTGAGCAACCTCAAATTTTCCACAGTGGCTGTAACAATTTACATTCCTACCAGTAGTGTGCAAGGGTTCCCTTGTCTCCACATCCTGGTCAGCACTTGTTATTTCTTGTCAATTTGATAATAGCCATTCTATCAGGTGTGAGGTGATATCTCATTGTGGTTTTGATTTGCATTTCCCCAGTGATTAGTGATGTTGAGCATATTTTCATGGACATTTGTATGTCTTCTTTGGAAAAATGTCTGTTTAGGTCCTTTTCCCATTTCTTAATCACACTATTTTTTTTTTTTTTTTGCCATTGAGTTAAATGAGTCCCTTATATGTTTTGGATATTAACCCCTTATCAGACAAATTCTTTGCAAATATTTTCTTATTTGAGAAATCATTTATGCTTCGGTTTGAGTATTGGCAGTGGATATCAAGAAATGAGAAAAAAAAAAAGTGAAGACCTGTTTAAGAGCTAGACAAGACTTTCTGAATGTTGAAGAAGTTGATGCCAGAATAATGTTTACCTTTTGGCTTATGCCTCTCAGCCTGGCACTACTTTGATGTCTTCAAAATAATTTCCCTTGTCCACTTTTGTCATTTTTGTGAAAATATTTTTTTCCTTTATTGTAATTACTACTTATTTTTTCCAGGGACTTTACCCAAGTTATTCTCTTCTTTTCTTTTTATTACAGAAATTTTCAAATATTTGCAAAAATAATGATGTACCTATCACTGAGCTTCAAACAGTTACCATTATTTTTCTCAGTCTCACTCTAAATTACTGTTAATTTTAGCAATTAACCTATGTTAAGCGTTACCATCATTTTACAGATATGGAAATGGTACTTACAGATTGTAAGTAATTCTTCCAGTGACATAAACCTTGTAATTAGAGAACTGAGACTTGAAATCCAGTCTCTATGATACAGTTCCTTGGATCTTCCCACCATGCCACTGTGCATTTTATTCTGTCATGCTATCTGAAGGTTGCTTTTACTTCAGACTGTCAGTGGCTGTTGCCATTGGTGAGGCTACTTGTTTCTTATCCTTGGCCAATATCGTCACATGCCAGGCAAATGGTGTTTTATATAGTATCTACTCTAGACACAAAAACTACCTCCTTGTTATCTGTTCATAGCTGACTCATTCCACCCTTTGAAATTTCCCCAGGATATTCTCCACTTTGTATTGCCATCATCTTGCCCCATCAACTAAGACCCAACATTCTTTTTATTACAGTTTCTAGCTCATTAGCCACTGAGACACCCTTTGTCCCATTGGAGGGTATCCTCTAGTTTTCCTACATCAACAAATCTATATGTTCATAATTACATGAAACTTTGGTTATATAATTTTGCCACAATGCATAAAACACCATAAAGATTCTTCTAAAATAATGACTGTGGAACTTAATTGTTTTCCCTATTAATTTCCTGATATTTTCCTATATTCCCATTCTAATTCCTTTTCCTTAATCCTCACCATTCAATAGCTATTTATTGAACACCTGTTATATGGTAGATATTGTGCTAAAAGCTAATTAAATAGTAGTGAGTTAAACAGACATGATGCTTTCCAATAGGAATCTTATAGTCTAGCATAGAAAATGAGAAAAAATAGATGAGAAAAATCGTAAAGGTTATGATTAATCATTTGGGCACTAGAATAAGATTTGGTGTTGTCCGACACAGTTTGAGAGGGGGGATTTTTAGTGTTATTTGTAATTATATTTACACTGAGACAAGAAGGGTGAGAAGGGGCCAGCCATACAAGGACAGACGGTACCTCCAAATGGGGTGCCTGGCTGGCCCAGTTGGAACAGCATATGACTCTTGATTTCAGTGTCTTGAGTTTGAGCCCCACATGGGGTGGAGAGATCACTTAAATAAAATTTTTAAAAAATTGAAAAACAAAAACAATACCTGCTAGAGAGAACAGCAGTGGAAATCACACTAATATACAAAAGTATTTTATCTGCTCTTGGAACATAGCATAGTGAACTGGGGAAGAGCATAGTTCAGTGATATGTTAGCCAGGGCCAGATCATGACATCACCTTTGAGTTAATGGTAAGTTATTCAAGTGTTACACTAAGTACAGAGGAAAACCTTAATGATTTTCCAACTTCAGGCTACATCAGAATCACTAGAGATTTTTCTTTTTTTTTTTTTTTTTAAATGTTTTTTAATTTATTTTTGAAGGAGAGGGAGAGACAGAGCATGAGCGGGGGAGGAGCAGAGAGAGAGGGAGACACAGAATCCGAAGCAGGCTCCAGGGTCCGAGCTGTCAGCACAGAGCCCGACGCGGGCTCGAACCCACAAACCATGAGATCATGACCCAAGCCGAAGTTGGACGCTTAACTGACTGAGCCACCCAGGCGCCCCTAGAGATTTTTCTTAAAGCTAAGGTCTATTCCTGTAGTTTGATTCAATTGCTTTGAAGTGATACTTGTACCATTTCTGTTTTTAGCAAGTTTTCCAGTAATTCTGATCTGAAGCAACATTTTAGAAACAGTTACCCTGCTTCTTTAATCACCTCTGTGTCCACACTATGCTCACCTTCCATAGTTATATTTGAGGTCTTGTCAAGCCATCAATTTCTTATAGGTAATGTGTTCATATTCCTATTCAGAAATTTTGTTCTTCCAGGAACTGGAAAAAAATGCACATTTTCTTTCTCATTACTTCTCAGATATGAAATCCCAATGTGCAACAAAGGAGTTATCACCAAATGATGACAATTATAAAGTAAAGTCATCTCAGTGGAAGATAATGGAAAGACTTCCAACCCATGAATTTGGATGTTCCATTTTTCAAGATGATTGGAAGTATAATCACCATTTTCAGACAGAACAGGGAAATAAAGAAGAATATCTTAAACCTGTGACAGTCACCCATGAAAATATGCAAAGTCTTAGTCAACAAACATCCTATAGTCTACATCAGATATATCATACTAGGCAAAAACCCTATGAATGCAGAGAATGTGGGAAAGTCTTCAATTACCACTCACTGCTAATTCACCATGGGAGAAGACATACTAAAGAAAAATGCTATGAATGTAAGCATTGTGGAAAGGCTTTTAACAGTTGCTCAAAACTTACTGGACATCAGAGAATTCATAATGGAGACAAACTCTATGAATGTAATGAGTGTAGGAAAGCTTTCCACCACCCCTCAAATCTCATTCGACATCAGAGAATTCATACTGGAGAAAGACCCTATGAATGTAAGGAATGTGGAAAGGCTTTTAGTCGTGGCTCACACCTTACTCTACACCAGAGAATTCATACTGGAGAGAAACCCTATGAATGCAAAGAATGTAGAAAAGCTTTCAGTTACCACTCATCCCTCATTCGACATGAAAAAACACATACTAAAGAAAAACAGTATGAATGTAAAGAATGTGGGAAGGCTTTTAGCAACGCTTCAATTCTTAAGGGACATCAGAGAGTTCACAGTGGAGAAAGACCCTATGAATGTGGTGAATGTGGGAAAGCCTTCCATCACCACTCAATCCTTATTCAACATCAGAGAATTCACACTGGAGAAAGACCCTATGAATGTAACAATTGTAATAAAGCCTTCCGTTACCACTCAAATCTTATCGGACATCAGAAAATTCATTTAAGAGCAAAACTCTTTGAATGTAAGGAATGTGGACAGTCCTTTAGTCATAACAGGGAACTCGCACACCATCAACGAATTCATACTGGTGAAAAACTTTATGAATGTAAGGAATGTGGCAAATCTTTTGGTCAAGGATCACAACTTATTCATCATCAGATAATTCATACTGGTGAGAAACCCTATGAATGTAAAGAATGTGGGAAAGCCTTTATCCGTGGTTCATGTCTTATTCGACATGAGAAAATTCATATTGGAGAAAGAAAATCTCTAGTACTGTAATGAATGTAGTATTTTGCTTCTAAGTAAACTCTTATGGGACATCAGAGAATTACCAGATGAGAACTCTGTGAATATAGCAAGTATAGGAAGGCATCAGAGAATTCATTCAGGAGAAAGGCCACATGAATGTAATATGTAATAAATTTTTATTTATCTTAATTCTTACTTATCATGTCAGTGATTTATATTAGCATGAAATTATACTCATGTAAATAATGAGGAAAAACTTAGTTTAAGTTTATACTTTATTCTACATTATAAAGAGTCTTTATAATGAATGTAACAAATGTAGGAAACAGTTACCAGGATTTTACTTAACATTAGGGCATTATAAAAACATTCTTTAATATAAAAAATATAGGAAAGTCATCAGTAACCACTTATCTTTTATTGAACATCAAAAGAAAAACTCTGACAGAAAGGCAATAAGATGATAAATCAAGTAAAAAAGTTGATCTAAAACAAAACACTATCAACTTGGTAATTTAAGGAAGAAACTAAAAGTAAACAATACAGAATTTTTAGTATGAATGGTATTGAGAGTAGTACATATCAAAAGCTGTGTAATGTGATCCAAATCTGTACTGATAGGAAAATGTATATCCTTTGATACATGGATATAATTTAATAAACAGAAAAACAAACTATGCATAAAACAAGGTAGAAAGCAAATAAAATAACTTTCAAAACAAGAAGATATGAATTAATAAAAAATAGAGATTAAATCAAGTCAAGTTTAGATTTAGTCCAAATCCAGAAGTGTTCTTTCTAGAGGTCAGAATATGGGCGTGGTCAAGAAAAAAATTAAAAACTAAAGACATTATAAATGAGGAATTTTATTTAACTCTATAAACCGAGATTCTTCTTAACCATTCTACTACTTTATACAAGTAAATTTGAACGTCTAGAGGAGGATTTTCACACTGCTGACATTGGGATCAGATAACTCTTTGTTATAGGGGGCTGTCCTGTATAGTGTACAGTGTTTAGTAGCCTCCCTGTCCTCTGCTAACTAGATGTCAGTATTCTCCCCTTCCCTCTAATTCTGACAAATAAGAATGTCTCCAGACATCGCCTAAAGGTCTGGAGTAGAGTGGAGGGTGAAATTGCCCCCAGTCGGCAACTACTGATCTACATGAAATTAATCATTTTCTAAGAAAATAACCTAATTTTATTCAGGAAGAAGTAGAAAACCTGAATAAAACATAACCAACAGGAAAAAAATTAAAATATTTAACAATCTAACCCCTTAAAAAGCCAGATGTTTTTAAGAACACAGAATGCCAATACTTCAAGTAATAGATAATTTACATATTATATAAATTCTTCCAGAGCCTGGGAAAAAAAATAGAATGCTTACCAACTTATATAAGAGGTCACTAAAACTTGGATAGTTAAATGGGGCAAAGAGTATGTTATAGTTTGAATTATGTCCCCCCAAATCCATGTTGAGGACCTAATCTCCAATACCTCAAAATGTGACTCTGTGTGGAGATAAGGCTATTAAAAAAGATGATTAAGTTAAAATGAGTCCCTTAGGGTGGATCCTAATCCAACCTGACTGATGTCTTTATAAAAAGAGGAAATTTAGACACACAAAGACACCAGGAATACACGTGCACAAATGAAAGACCAGGTGAAGACCTAACAAGAAGGCAGCCATCTGTAAGGCAAGGAGAGAGGCCTTGGAAGAAACCAAGCCTTGATCTCAGACTTCTAGCCTCTATAACTATGACACAATAGATTTCTGTTGTTTAAGCCACCCAGTCTGTGATACTTGTTATGGCAGCCCTAGCAAGCAAATACAGAGTACATAATTAACATTAAAAGCCAATTTGGCGGGCACCTGGGTGGCTCAGTCAGTTAAGATCAGACTCTTGATCTCAGCTCAGGTCTTGATCTCAGAGTTCTGAGTTCAAGACCCACATTGGGCTCTGCACTGGGTGTGAAGCCTACTGAAAAAAAAAATGTAGGGGCACCTGGGTGGGTGGCTCAGTTAGCTAAGCGTCTCTTGATCTCAGGCTTGTGGGTTCAAGCCCTGCTCTGGGTTCCACATCAGGCATAGAGCCTACATTAAAAAAAAAAAAAAAAAAAAAGGCTAATGTAAAGGACTTTTTACATCTTTATTTATAAAAAGAGATGTAGGGGCATCTGGGTGGCTCAGTCAGTTAAGTGCCTGACTTTGGCTCAGGTCATGATCTAACGGTTCATGGGTTCAAGACCCATGTAGGGCTCTGTGCTGACAGCTCAGAGCCTGGAGCCTACTTCAGATTCTGTATCTCCCTCCCTCTCTCTGTTCCTCCCCTGCTTGTGCTCGTGCTCTCTCTCTCTCTCTCTCTCTCTCTCTCAAATAAATAAACATGTTTTAAAAAATACAAAGAGGGATGTAAAAATCCTAACTGATAATTAAGAAATCAAACCTACCACTGTATTAGAGTTTACTACCATATAATTTACCCAGATTGTCCAGGACCTAACCTGCTCTCTTTCTTTTTTTACTTTTGTTTGTTTCAGGAGTAGAATTTAGTGATTCAACACTTACATATACCACCCAGTGCTCATCATAACAAGTCTCTTCTTAATACCCATCACCCATTTAGCCCATCTAACCTGCTTTCAATTAATGATATATCTAGGGTCTGTTATATCTCAAATCTAAGAAAACACAATTTTCAAAAGACATGATCTAACCCCATCTTCTGGACTCATTTGTTGTATATTTACATAGTCTAAAGAGTTGCAATGTGTAATGTTTATTTGCACAATTTAAATTTTGAAGTATTACAGTAACTAGAATATACAATATTTTTAAGAATATACAATATTTTTAAATATGGTAATCTAAGCTCCCACCACGCTTTTTTTCTTTTTGTGCCTAATCTCAGGTATTTGTTCTTCTATTGCTTAGAATTATATCAACTATTTATATTAATTGAATTTTTATTTTTCTTAAATGTTCATTTATTTTCGAGAGAGAGAGAGTGAGCACATGTGCACAGGAGGGGCAGAGAGAGAGGGAGGCAGAGGATCTGAAGTGGGCTCTGTGCTGACAGCAGAGAGCCTGATACAGGGCTTGAACTCATGAATAGTGAGATCATGACCTGATCTGATCCAAAGTCAGATGGTTAACCGACTGAGCCACCCAGGCGCCCCTATTTGAATTTTTATTCTATTAAATCTTTCCAACAAGAAACATGGCTGGGGCATTGGTTAAGTGTCCAACTCTTGATTTCCACTCAGGTCATGATCTCATGGTTCGCAGGTTCGAGTCCCACATCAGGCTCTGTACTGATGGTGCAGAGCCTGCTTGGGATCTCTCTCCTTCTCTCAGGCCCTCCCTGGCTCTCTCTCTCTCTCTCAAAATAAATAAATAAACTTAAAAAAAAAAGAAACACGGTCTTTCACACTGATTTTTCAGATCTTATTATATTCCCTTTAGTAAAATTTTGTAATATTTCATATGATCTCAATGCTTTCTTGTTCAGAACTTGTGTTTCATGACTTTGAAACTAAATATATATAGATATATAGATATAGATATATAGATATATATAATTCATTTTAACTGATTATAACTTATATAGAAAAGTGTTAATTTTTATATCTGTATCTTTTTTTTTTTTTACTTTATTTAAATCCAAGTTAGTTAACATATAGTGTAATAATGGTTTCAGGAGAATTTACTAATTCATCATTTACATATAATACCCACTGCTCATCCCAACAGGTGCTGTCCTTAAATATATCTGTATCTTATATTTAGTCATCATACCAAAGAATATTTTCCTAAAGTGTCTTGGTTTATACAGATGTGCAAATATATGATTTAAATAGAAATAATTCTGACTCTTCCTTTCCATTGTTTACCTCAGGTATTTTTTTTTAATTTTTTTTAACATTTATTTATTATTGAGAGACAGAGAGAGACAGAGCATGAGCATGGGAGGAGCACAGAGAGGGGGAGACACAGAATTTGAAGCAGGCTCCAGGCTCTGAGCTGTCAGCACAGAGTCCGATGCGGGGTTCAAACTCACAAACCGCAAGATCATGACCTGAGCCGAAGTCAGGTGCTTAACCGACTGAGCCACCCAAGTGCCCCTACATCAGTTATTTTTTATACCTATCAATTGCTTTACATTTCTAAAGCCATGTTTAATAGCTGCAATAAGTGTACTCGTCCTCATCTCTTTTCTGATATAAATGGAAATGGCTTCAGCATTTCAATGAGTAGCATATTGCCTGTGGGGTTTGGTAGACAGCTTTGATCATAGTAAAGGGTGGCCTTTTTATCTTTATATGAATTTTATTAGAAATGACAACTCAGTTTTTATCATATGCCTTTTGGGGATAATCATAATAATTTTTATCCTTTACCTTATTGAATAATAAATCATTTCCTGATATTAAATAAGTACACTTTATTACAACAGAAATTCTATTTTGCTATAATATGAAAGCTAAATATCCCATGTGTTAAGTTTTAAGACAAAGACTATTACAGAGTTATTTAATTTTTAGCATTTTGATTGAAGGGCAAAGTTGAGGATATAATAAATCTGAAACCTTTCTGCATATCTAGGAAAATCCAGCTATTTATAACTTGGGTTATGGTCAGTTCCATTGCAGAAGGCAGCTAGTTAGCAAGCCTTGGAGACTGACAGCTCTCTTGCTAGGCAAATAGCACTGAACTGTTGGAGATCAGGTGTGTACAAGAGAATGTTCACCCATGTTATCACAGTGCAGTAAAACCTTGGATTGTGAGTAACTTGGTCTGTGAGTGTTCTGCAAGATGAGCAAACATTTCTAATAAATTTTAACTTGATAAATGAGCGGTCTTGCAATACAAGTAGTACATGATGTCAAATGTCACATGATCACAACTGAGCCAATGGTTCGTGAAATTCACTTTGATATACAAGTGCTTTGGATTACAAGCATGTTTCCAGGACAAATTATACTCACAAACCAAGGTACTTTAAGTAGAGAAGTACACCAGAAAGTTTGCAGAATACAATCATCTGATAACTGGGGTATATATATATATCTGATAATCTGATAACTAGAGTTCTTTTTTGTTTTTGTCTATCTCCAGTTCAATATTTTAATATTCTTAGTCTCTAGCTCTTGCAAAAAATGTTTATAAATTGCTGCTCTGCTCAGAATTTTGTTGCTGACAATACTGACTCTTTTTTACAAGCTCATATTGTACAACTCCAGCTTCAGCCAAGACTGAACAAAAATAACTTATGTGTGTGTGTAATAACATATATGTTATAACACACATCCATACAACATATACATATAGCTAGTAGACAAAGAACTGAGAAAGAATATAGTAATCAGAGTTCTACATTAAGAAAATGTGAAATTACAACTTTCTGCCTCTCCATAGATGAGTTATTTTTTTAGATGAGTTATTTTAATAACTTATACATCATGTGATAACATTTAGAATTTTTGCATCTTTATTTATTTAATGTTTTATTTCTTTTTGAGAGAGAGAAAGAGACAGAGACAGAGCATGAGTGGGAGAGGGGCAGAGAGAGGGAGACACAGAATCTGAAGCAGGCTCCAGGCACTGAGCTGTCAGCACAGAGCCCAACTCAGGGCTGGAACTCATGAACTATGAGATCATGACCTGAGCTGAAGTCGGATGCTTAACGGACTGAGCCACCCAGGTGCCCCTGCATCTTTATACATAAGAGAAATTGGTGTGTAAATGTGGATTTTCTTCCTATTTCAAGACTTATTTTTATCATAATTTAGGACTAATGCTTATTTTCAAAAAATGAACTGGGGAGTGTTTCTGTCTAATCTGGAATAATTTGGTGGTCTTAAAGTTAGCCTAGTCTAGCACTTAACTAGAACTTCCAGTTGAATGTGGGCTCTGTTAAGGGCCATACTTGTCGTGTCCAGACTTAATGTGAATGCCTCTAGGGGCACCTGGGTGGCTCAGTCGGTTAAGCGTCTAACTCTAGCTTTTGGCTCAGGTCATGATTTCACTGTTCGTGAGTTAGAGCCCCACGTCAGGCTCCCTGCTGGCATTTTTGTGGAGCCTGCTTGGGATTCTCTCTCTCTCCTTCTCCCTCTCCAGACCCCTCCCAGCTCACTTGCTCGCTCGCTCTCTCTCAAAGTAAATAAAATAAAACTTAAAAAAAAATACCTCTAGTATTTCATCCTAAAGTATGTAATACATTTTGGGTTGTTGTTAGAAATATTTTATCAGGTTTAAAATGTTCTCTTCTATATCAGGTTGGGTAAATTTTTTGTTTTGTTTTCAAATTAGGAAGTCGCATTTAATATTATCAAATTCTTTTTTAAAAGTTTTAATTTAAATTCATTAGTTAACATACAGTGTAATACTAGTTTCAAATGTTTTTTTCTATGTCTACTGGTGTGCCTTCTAGAGTTTTCTTATTAAGGAAGATGTTTCCAATGGGTTTTATTAAGCTTTTATGAAATTAACAAGTTGTCCCCTATTTCTAGTTACCCAAAAGGGGCTTTCCCCGCTCTTATCATGAAGTAATTTTGAATTTTATCAACCATTTTTGCTCCTTTTGCTGAAATACATGATTTGTCTTCATTAATCTGAAAGTGTAGTTTGTTCAGCTGATATATTTCCTGATATTAAATTTATCTTTGCATTTCTGGAATAAACACTACCTTGTCACAGTATGCCTTCTTTTAACTCACAGCTATAATTTATTTCTTAATATTTTATCTAGGATTTTTGCATATATGACAATAAATAATATCAGTGTATAATTTTTTGTTCCTTGGGTTTTCTTTGTGTATCTGTTATGGTTATAGTAATCTCAGAGTGCATTCAGTAGCTTTCTTTTTGTAGTCACTGAAACAATTTTTGTAAGATTTGAAAGTATCTTTTCCTTGGAGGTTAAAAGCTTACTTATAATCAGGGCACCTGGCTGGCTCAGTTGGTGGAGTGTGCGACTCTTGACCTCAGGGTTGTGGGGTGGGTTCAAACACTAGATTAGGTATAGAGATTACTTAAAAATAAAACTAAAAAAAACCAACCTTACCATTTATGCAAGGTATGTTTGGCTGGAGAGTTCTTAAACTACTATTACTTTTCTTCAATGGCTAGTGGCCTATTGAGATTTTGTTTCTTCTCGAGAAACTTTTGATAATTTTAAAAAGTTGTTCATTTAACCTAGGTATTTAAAACATTAGCATTAAATCCATTTACTGATTTTTTTGAGGGTGCAGCAGGCAGAAGGAGAGGGAGAAAGAGAATCCCAAATAGGCTCCATGCCCAGCACAGAGCCCCACCAGGGGCTCAATGCCATGACTGTGAGATCATGACCTGAGCCAAAATCAAGAGCTGGACACTCAACTGACTAAGCCACCCAGGCACCCCTCCCTTTACTGATTCTTAATACCTCCCGTAACTATCTACAGTTAGTTAAATCTCTGATAGTCCTAATTTTTATAGCTTTCCTTTTGCTTGATGAATTATATTAAAGTTTTGTTTATTTTTTTCCCTCAAAACCAGTTTGCATTGTTATAAATGATACCTTCAGTATTTTTGCTTGCTACTTATTATTTCATTAACATCTGATGTTTATTATTTCATTTCTTCTTTCTTTGAGTTTCCTTTTTAAAAACTATTTGAATAGAAAAATGCTTTATTTTCAACTTGTTTTGTAGTTAATGTATTTGAAGCTATTAATTTTAGATGTCCATTTTGACATAAAGTTCTTTTTAGTTTTAAATGTTCTCTGATTTCCTTTACAATTGCTTTTTAACCTATTAAAATTTTAAGATTGTTCTGAGTCTCCAAACATATGTGCCTTATTTATTTATTTATTTATTTATTTATTTATTTATTTATTCCAATTTAATTATCTTGTAGTCTAGCAGGTGGGCCATAGGATATTTAATCTCTGGAGTATGGGCAATTTCGGAGAAATACTGTTTCTGCTTGTGAAAAAGTATAAAAAAGTATTTTTGCAGAGAAGCTTTCAAAATATAGCTTATAAATCAAGATAGTTGTGTTAAATTTTAATGTATTCTTACTGTTTCTAATTAATCTATCAGTTTATGGACTTATGTTAAAAAAATCTATGATTGTAGATTTGTTAATTTTTCCCCTTGTAATTCCCTCAAGTTGTGCTTTACATACCTTGAGATTTTATTAAAGCCATACACGTTCTTCACTATTAAATCTTTATGGTGGGGTATTTTTTTGCATAGGACATTTTTTCCTTTACTTTCAGTCTTTATTTTTCTTTCAATCTGCTCTTAATGTTTATCTTTTATAAATACTATATACCTAGTTTTGTTTTGTCACCTTTTCTATAATCTCTTTTATTTTTTTAAGATGATTTATTTATTTTTTGAGAGAGAGAGTACACGTGCGCACGTGAGTGGGGGAGGGGCGAGGGAGGGAGAGCGGGGGGGGGGGGGGGGGGGGGAGAGAGACTGACTTAAGTGGCTTCACGGATGTGGGGCTCAATCCCACCACCCGAGGATCATGACCTGAGCCAAAATCAAGAGTTGGACGCTCAGCTGACTGAGCCACCCAGTCGCCCCTAATCTCTGTCTTTTAATAAGTGAGGTTAATCTCTTTGTATTTATTGTAAGTATGATATTTGAATTATTTCTGCCATCTTGTTTTGTTTTTCCTTTAACATGTTTCTTGTTTCATTTATTCCCTTCTTGCCTTCTATGAGTTGACAATATTTTCTCTTGTACTATTTTTAAAGTTAACTTATTTATAAGCTATTGATCTTTTTCAAGTGCAGATTCTCAAATTACACACAGTCTCCTTTTCGCAACAAATATTTTATTACAACTCTTTGCCTTCCTAAAATTAAGTTCACAGGTAGTATAATCCCTCACCAATCATAATTTTTTAAAACTCAATATAATGCCCTAACTTGACATAAATAGGAACATTAATGGAAAGAAAATTGTAATACAAAAATGCCAGACAACTAACATATTGTTACACCTGTATATACACTTACCATAAACATTACAGCTACAAATGCAGACTTCTACACATGTTGGTGATGTAAATACTGTAAGCAGTGTTGCCACCGTTAACGTGATTTTTCCAAAACGACAAAGCTCATGATAAAGTTCCGAATAGAAAGTGCAATTTTGCCTCAACTGCCTTGGTAGTTACATACCTAGAAAATTTGGTATGTATTGAAACCATCTAAAAAAAAAACAAAAAACACCACTGTGTTTATATGTAAAATAGGCTATAGGCTCAGGTAATCATTAGCAGGTTTTCACCTATTTAAATATCCAGCAGGATATTAAAAAACTGTGGTGGTGTGGGACAATTCTTCATTTTACAAGAATGTTTTTTGTATTTCAGGACATCAGCATTTGTGGGCTCCCCACATTTAATGGCAGCAGTTGTCCCACAAATGTCCAGCTCCTCATTCTTGGATTGGTTTCACCCTTACTGAGAATCCCTGACCTTCATGAATGTTCAGTAATGTATTCAAAACAAAGAGAGGGCACACAAGCAGCAGGGGCGGGAGTATGGGGGGCAGAGAGGGAGGGAGAGAGAGAATCCCAAGCAGGCTCCATGCTGTCAGCACAAAGCCCAAAACGGTGCTCAAACTCACGAGCCATGAAATCATGACCTGAGCCAAAATCAAGAGTCAGTCACTTAACCATCTGGGCCACGAAGACTCCCCAGTATTTCATAGATTTCTATGTTTATTATTTCTTGTATGAGTTCTTCCTGGTTTCTCTTGTTTACTATTCTTGCACTTGTGGTTTCATGTTCATTCACACTTGTCCATTTACCTGGTATATTCCTCACTCACAAGTATCTTTATAATTTGGTCCCTCAATCAGGATTCTGCTTTCTTCTTACCTCCTCAGAATGGCTTCCTCTTGGTCAATCACCAATTGAGAATACCTTCATCTGCTACAAACTATAAACCAGGGCAACTTTTCTTATATAACAAAAAAATCTGCGGAGAGACACCCCAGGCTGGAACAACATAACCACGATGTCATCTGTGTCCCAGGCTCCACTATTTCTGCTCTGCCATCCTTAGTGTGAAGTGTAATTTGTCTTATGCCATGTCCCCATATCCCTGGACAGTAACTGTGGCTTTTTTTTACACACACCCCCCTTTCTTGGGCAACATCCCACACTCTACTTCCATACCGAATTTCCCTTTCATTTCCCACTGGGGGATGCGGTGCCATGCAGAATTGATCCTTATGAGCCTGATGGCAAGGCCATCAGCATTCAAGTGCAGCAGGTCTCTGTGGTACCAGCTTTGCACTGTGTGCCTAGCACTGGCGGTGCCTGTGCCCAGCATCAGCAGCAACTGTTCTCCTTGGAGGGGTCTAATGGTTTAATTCCTGACCACATAGCCTCCAAGCCTCATTCTCTGGCCCTCATACACAGAGAGTGAGTTATTCAGTATCTTTTAACAAATCCTGTTTGGGGTTAAAATTAGCAAGAGTAGGTTGTTCTGTTTGCATCCAAGTACTGTGACTAGTACAAAGAAGTGGCATTGGATGTGATAGCAAGCAGCAGACCTTAAGGAAATGAGATTATGGGACTGTTTTTGTGGCCTGGTTGGATTTAAAAGCCAGCAGAGACCAAGAAAAACAATTAACAGCTAGAAATAAGGTGGTTACAGTTAAGGGCAGCAGGGTCTGAAGGTTGATTAATGATAATTTAGGCTGGGACTAGGATGAGGCAAGTGAGATACTTGCCATGGGTGTAAAATGTAAAATCACACCAAAAAAAACTCAGTAATCAAAATAAATAATATTTTAACGCAGTATTTTTTAAATTCAAAATTAGTACCCAAAAGCCCCATGAACAAAATATCAGTATCATGCCAAGCCATATTGAAGCCTGAGGCTAAAAGAAAACATTAATACTGATTCTGTCTTTCTTTAAAATTTTGATATTTTGCACCCTACTCTCAATTTGACCCACAGGGACCATTAGCACTGAACGGACCACAAAATCCAACTTGACCTGTACAGCAGTCAAAATCTAGCTCTGGTGGTGAAGGCCTTGCCCAGTTTCAAGCATGCCAATAAGACCTGGAGAGTAGAAAATAGCAGCTTTTTAGCTGCATTGGTAAGACAAATGAATGAAGGCGATAGGAAATAAAACCCCCAATTACACAGAGACTTGTATTTTCATGGGCTTTCTGCTGCCAGATGTCAGGGTATCTCTCCTCCCAAGGTGAAAGAAAAGTTCCTGAACTTCCCACCATATATCTGTTAAGACAGAGGGACAATGCTTGTTTTCTTTGGATTTTGGAGAGCAGCATGGTTGGGTCTATTTACTCTGTGCTTCATAAGGCTATATGGTCTGAGTGGGACTCAGAGAAAGAGAAGGCTTTGCAGATGGTCCAGGCTGCAATACAAGCTCTTTGACCACTTGGTCCTTAATCAAGGATCCAATGGTGTTGAGAATGTCTGTAGCCAATCAGGATGCTGAAGGAGTTTGTGGAAATCCCAAGTAGGAGACACTATGGCAGAGGCCCCTAGGATTTTGGAGTAGATCCACACTCACTTGATTAAGAAATTATCATCCTTTTTTGTGAACTAGCTCTTGCCTTGCATTGGGTCCCTGGTAGAGACTACACACCTATTTATGGTACACAGACAACTGCAACCTGGGTCCATATTATAAGCAGAATGTCATCTGGTCTACCATGTTATTAACAACATTTCATCAAGTGGAGGGTTATAAATAGGAAAGGCCCAAGCAAGTCCTAAAATGTCTCATACCCCCAGTGTGTGTACTCTCATTGCTACTTCTGCCTCTCTCAGAGCTACAGATTCATGAAGAGTTCTGTATGACCAGTTGCAAAAAGTTGAGCCTGATCTCTAGATAATGGCACGATATGCTGACAACCACTAGAAATATACTGCTGGAGATTTGCAACCCCTCATAGGGAGTTTTATAGACTGACTGGGAAGGGAAATTCACCCAATGGCCAGAACTTGGAGAGCTAAATCTCATGTGTGTTCTACATTTAAAAAAGACAGCATGAGGTATCTACACTGATTCATATCCAGAGGTTAGTTTTGAGGATAAATGACTTGAAAAGAGCACACTTGGGAGTACTGATAGTGAGTGCATTTGGGAAGAAGTATGTGGAAGGACACTTTGGAATGTATCGAGAGAGTGAGAATATTTGTATCTCTTCTCTTTGTCTTACCTCTGTAGAAGTGTTTTGTGATTAAGAGGTGAGGATGACATGCTCTGTGGATATTAGCTTCATCCAGCCACCCCAATGCTTGCTCATTGGGTTCATGAACCATATAGTTATTCACAGTATTAACAATGTGGATTTACCCTTACTAAGGATTACCTCACTACTGTCAGTTTGCTATAGTATCCAACCATGAGCAACAGGATTATGTCATCACCATGTTGACCAGTCAGCTAGATTTCTTCCACTATGAAAGAGGTGATGATTTTTTTCTCCTTACTGGGGTAGATACTCCTTGGAAATTAAATTTGCTGCCATCTATGGATATTATGAATTCCTTATTCATGATCATGCTTCCCACATAACGTTACTTTGGACCAAAGAGCTTCTTTTATAGTGAAAAAAGTAAAGCAATGGGTTGATGCTCTTGAGATTTGCTGGGTTGATGCTCTTGAGATTTGCTGGTTTTATTCAGTGCCTCATCACCCACAAAGCTCAGACATTTTAGAGCTCTACTATTCTAAAACTGTTAAAAACTGAAAAAGAGTACCATCTAGAAGACTATACCTTGCAAAGGTGGGTATTGCCCTCACATCCAGTACATGGTCTCATCAGAACCAATATGTGGTATTTTTTTAGGGTCTGGGTACCCAAAATGGAGACTGGGATAGCACCTATTAGTATTAACACCTAATTATCTACTACTAAAATATTTGCTCCCTCCTATTTAAAAAATTACCATCTACGGGCTTTGCTGGTGAGGTCTTAATGTTCAAGGAGAAACTATTCCCTCATATTTATTCCATTGAATATGAAATTGAGAGTGCCACATAGCCATTTTGGTGTCCTCAAAATCACTGAGTAACATGATATAAAGAGGGTTCAGCATTTAATGATTAATTCTGATTTGCACAAGGAAATAAGGTTCCTGCTACCCAAAAGGCAGGTAACAGGTTTTCCAGGTAGTTTTAAAAGGTTATTGGCTCGGGGCGCCTGGGTGGCTCAGTCGGTTGAGCTTCTGACTTCGGCTCAGGTCATGATCTCACAGCCTGTAAATTCAAGCCCTGTGTTGGGCTCTGTGCTGACAGCTCAGAGCCTGGAACCTGCTTCAGATTCTGTGTCTCCCTCTCTCTCTGTCCCTTCCCTGCTCATGTTCTGTCTCTCTCTGTCTCAAAAAGAAATAAAAACATTAAAAAAAAAAAAAAAGGTTATTGGCTCTACCTATATTTTCTTTCATACTTTGTCTTCTACAGATTCATAATATATTAGAAATTTATTATTACCTGTCACCCATCCCCCTATTATTTTATAAGGGGCATATTATTTATATCTTAAAAAAATTTTTTTTATGTTTATTTATTTTGGAGAGAGAGAGAGGCAGAGTGTGAGCAGGGGAGGGGCAGAGAGAGAGAGGGAGACACAGAATCCGAAGTAGGTTCCAGGCTCTGAGCTGTCAGCACAGAGCCCGACATGGGGCTTGAACTCACGAACCGCGAGATCATGACCTGAACCAAAGTCAGACACTTAACTGACTGAACCACCCAGGCACACCATATCTTAACCAATTATTCCACAAGATAAGATTGTGACAGAACCAGGAAATGAATGAACATCACCTAGAAATTCCAAATGTGAAGTTAGATGTATTCACTAATGTTACCTGGGATTCACTCTTTTGGAGACTGCATATTTTGATTTGTACAAGTTACAGTTGCATTATTTGAGGGAGCATTTTTGTTTATTTGCTTGTTTATTTGGTTTATGTTTGGAGGGAGAGTACATACTGATGTTGGGCAACAAAGGGATGGACTGTAGTGGGCATTAGTCATGCCTTCTAGCTGCCTGGCACATTTTGCACACCCTATATTCACGGGGTTTGCTACATCATGAGACCCATCTCCTGAAGCTCCTAACCAGAAACTCCCCTCAAGGTAAGGTACCCTTGGCTCAGAGAAGAATGATGTGGAGAATAAAGACATACATAGAACTGATTCTGATGAGTGTCAAAAAGATGCACCAGAGGCCATAGTCCTAACTGCTATATCCCATATCTTTGTTAGCAAAACAAGCTGTGGTACCTGTGCACAGTGGAGGTAGAAGTAGCAGTAGGCAATCTGGGCTACTGCAGAATCTTCCCAACTGATCTTCTTGCTTTTTCCCTTGTCTTCTTCCCCTCAACTCATAAAAAGCAGCAAAAGGGATCCTGTTAAAAAGTTAATTAAATGATGTCACTCCTCTTTTCAAAATCCTCTATGGGTCTCATTCACAGTAAAAACTGATGTTTTTGGGGGTGCCTGGGTAGCTTAGTTGGTTAAGTGTCTGACTTCAGCTCAGGTCATGATCTCATAGTTCATGAGTTCAAACCCCATGTCAGGCTCTGTGCTAACAGGAGCAGCTAATCTGGAGCCTACTTCAGATTCTGTGTCTCCCTCTCTCTCTGCCCTCCCCTGCTTGGATGCTCACTCTCTCTTTCTCTCTCTCTCTCTCTGTCAAAAATAAATAAACATTAAAAAAAACCCTGATGTTCTTTTAAAAATTTATTTATTTATTTTTAAGACAGAGAGAGACAGAGCACGAGTGGGGATGGGGCAGAGAGAGAGGGAGACACAGAATCTGAAGCAGGCTCCAGGCTCTGAGCACAGAACCTGACGCAGGGTTAGAACTCACAAATTGTGAGATCATGACCTGAGCTGAAGTTGGACGCTTAACCAACTGAGCCACCCAGGTGCCCCCCAAAACTGACATTCTTAGAATGGTCTTCAAGGTCTGCAACCTGGCTCCCTCATCACCTCTTTGACCTCATCTCCTTATCATTTTTATCCTGGCTCACTCTACTCCCACTGCACTGGATTCTTTGATATTCCTAAAAGTCTTTGTATCTGTGGTTCGTTCTTTCTGGACACTCCCTAGACGCTCACATGATTCATATAATATTCATGTTTTATAATATTCATAGTATTGGCTACATAAGTTTCCTCTTCTATGAAATGCCTCTTTGTATCTTTTGCTGTATATGTATTGGGTTTGTTATGCTTTACTTTTTTTTAAGATTTTATTTTTAAGTAATCTCCACACCCAACGGGAGGCTCGAACGCACAACCCCAAGATCAATGTCGTATGCTCCACCGACTGAGCCAGTCAGGTGCCCCTTGTTACGCTTTACTAAATGATTTGGAGTTGTTCCTGCTACCAGTCTCCTATAGGCTTGTATTCTATCTGTCCCAGTTTATAACTTATCTTTTCATTCTCTTTACTGTCATTTGAGGAACAGAAGTACTGATTTTAAGATAGTCAAATTTATTACTCTCATATTTCTTTTGTGTTCTGTTTAAGAAATCTATTACCATAAGGTCTAAAAAATATTTGCTGATATTTTTTACTAACAGTTTTATTAAAATTATGTTTTGACATTTGAATCATTAATCCTTCTAGGGTTGATTTTTTCATATGGTGCCAAAACCATTTTCTTTATGGTTTTTGGCCTGACCAGCTTCCCTTCATATGGCAATTTCTTCCTCTATGCTTTTTTTAGAAAGCTTTGTATTTCAGTAAGGCTTTCAAAGTCATTACTCAAAATAACCATAGAATTCTGACTTTCAAATTCTTTCTCTATAGGAATGTCCCCCTTTCTTCCTAATGTTGTTTGTGTGTATCTTCTCTATTTTTTTTTTCATCTTTCTTAAAAATGACTTCACTCTTTTACAGACAACCAGCTCATGGTTTTATTATCTCTAGTAGGGTTTTTTTCCTATTTGTTTTATTAACATCTGCTTATCACATTGATTACTCCTTCCCAATTTCTTTGGGAGTATTTTTTTAAAGTTTATTTATTTATTTTAAGGGGGGGGGGAGAGCAAGCGTGTGAGCAGGGGAGGGGCAAAGAGGTAGAGAATCCCAAGCAGGCTCCGCACTGTTAGTGTGGAGCCCAGTGGGATCCAATCCCACGAACCACAAGATCATGATCTGAGCCTTCCTTCATCAAGAGTCAGAGGCTTAACTGAATGATCCACCCAGGTGCCCCTCTTTGGGAGTATTTAATAGGACTTTAGTAGAATGTGATGGAATTAAAGCTTAATTAATGTTTTCAGTCCTCCTGGCATCCTAATTTTAGGTTAGATTTTCTTCTGGATATCACTTTGGTCCATCCCTTAGATTTTTCATGTATATAGTACTATCATTTCCCTCTTCATTCTTTTTTTTTTTTTTTTTTTTTTTTTTAAATGTTTTTTATTTATTTTTGAGACAGAGAGAGACAGAGTATGAATGGGGGAGGGGCAGAGAGAGAGGGAGACACAGAATCGGAAGCAGGCTCCAGGCTCCGAGCCATCAGCCCAGAGCCCGACGCGGGGCTCGAACTCACGGACCGCGAGATCGTGACCTGAGCCGAAGTCGGACGCTTAACCAACTGAGCCACCCAGGCGCCCCTCCCTCTTCATTCTAAATAGTTCGCAACATCCCATATTATGTTGTCCTTAACCCAAGGGTTATTCAGATGTGTGTATTTTAATGTACATGCATTTGGAACATTTTACATATTCTGTTGTCTGTTGTTGGTTTCTATCTTCATTTTTATGTAGTCTGAGACACGGCATATGTGATATCAGTTTGGGGGCTTTACAATGTCTTTTATAGCCTACTTTTTGGAGAATTTTTATGATTGTTCCATGTATGTTTGAAAAAATGTAATTTTCTGGTTAAAAATAAAAATAAAACGTAGATACATATCAAACAAATTAGTTATGTTATCCCAATATAGTCTTATACCTACTTTTCTTCTATTTGATCTGTTTCTGAAAAATGTTAGTTATTGTGATTGTGAGTTCCTCAAAATTTCCCTGTTTTACCAGCTTTTGCTGTATATATTTCAGAGCTATATTGTTAGATAAATTTTATTAGTGTTGTATGCTCTTGGTAGCTGCATCTTATTAAAACATGGAACATCTCTGTTAATAGTGTTTGCTTTGAAATTTGTATAATCTAATACTATCAACACACCTGCTTTCTTCTTGATAATATGCCCTTGTAAATGATTCTTAAATTCATTTCCTTTTTAAATTTTTACTGTGAAATTTTCACACAAATACTAAAGAAATGAGAACATTATAATGAGCTTCATGTACCTGTCAGCTGCTTTCATCATTTACCAACATTCTGTTATTTTTGTTTTATCCTTTTACCCTCCTCAATGAAGTTTTTTAAGCTGACATTTTGCTAGTATTTCCACATAAATCACTAAAAGATTAAGTCTTCTTGTAAACATAATCATATTACCAACAAAATTAACAGTAACTTGGGCCTCTGGTAAAAATGTGCGTTCACTAATAGACTTCCACAGATTTTTCCTTAAACCAGTTTTGGGAGAAGAAAGACAAGCTGGTGAAAGCACAGTCCAACCCTGTAACTGGCCCAATTTTGAAGCTAAAGCCCAGAGAGGGGCATAAATAGCCTGAAGATACCCAGCATGCCCACATCAGAGCTTATCCCACCGCTGCGACTGCTAAAAGACTTTCAGTAGAACCTCCTACCACTGTCAGATAGAACGTCCTGGCAGAAGCCAGTATTTAGCTGGGTTTTAAAGAATGTTTAGGAATTCGCCAGATGAAAGGAATTGTGTCTCTACAACCTCCCAGTCATAAGCACCCCCGTGGACTTTAGGCTTCATTGACATAATAATGACGTTGTTCTTAGATTTTAATTTACAAATAAACAAAAATAGCAGTTTCCCTTAGGTGCTTTTTGTCACACGTTGACGGTATTAAAAACTATTATTATTTTTATAATTGTCGCTACTAATGGAAATTAATGAGGATTCAAGGCTCCATTTCCCTCCACCAGCCCTTTGGAAAGTGCCGTCTTGCCCTGGCGGCATCCCTCAGGAGAGAACTAGACCACACCGACTAGTACCTTATATCCCCGGAGGGGTTTCTCCCACAAAAGGCTAAACTACCCTGCCTGCAGCCGACTGCCCATTCTGACATCTATGTTGCCGGTGGTTTCGCCCAGAAACGGGGCTCCCACTCTGACCTCTCCACATTCTCCCCGAGGGTGTCTCCAAAATTCAGATTGTACTGTCGCGACTTCCCTCATCCGCCGATTTCTCCCAGGATTCAGCCGTAGCATATAAGACGTTTGTCCTTATAACTTGGTGATTTTTCCTCCCTTGCTCCCCTCATCCCCGGTGGTTTCTTCCAGCAGAAAATTAACTCTCAGCCGAGAGGTTTATCCCGGAAGGCAAATTAGCTTTTCTAAATATGACACAGAGCACCATACACCATAGCCAAGACCTCCCTCCTCCCAGAAGCCTACCTCGACCAGGGCCCCACCCCTGTATTCTACGTTGCAATCCCCGCCTCGCGCTAAGAAAACGCGCGGGAGGCCTATTCCTCCGCCGTACGGAATGGACACGCCTCAAAGATGGCGGCTCGCGCTCAGAAGCACCATTAGGCGAGGCCATGTTCTCGGCCCGACAGCGTCTCTTACGGAAACTACGCCATGTTGGCTATTGGCATATGCGGCTTCCAAGGTAACTCAGAGCATGCGCGATAGCGACTGTCCGTGAGAGGAGGTGCCGAAGGCCAAACCGGAAGCGGAAGCGGTCCTCGAATGCTTTTTCGCGGATGATGTCTGTATCTTCTCCGCAGTTTAATTCCGAGAGGTCTCTGAGGTGATTTGGTTGGTCGTGATTAGGGATTCTGGGGGTCCGTGACGGGTGTGTTGTCCGTGGAGTGAATGATGGTGGTTTCTGGGTCTGTGGCATCCGTTGCTGTGAGGGCAATGATAGGAGTCTCTTGGTTCAATGATAGGGATCTTGAGATGAGTGTGGGATTTGTCGGCTCAGTGATGGGAGTCTGTGGTCAGTGACTGATCTGTGGCGTCAGCTATGGGGCTCTGTGAGGGCTGTGATGAGCTCGCTTTCTAAGCATTAGTAAGCTGTGGTGTGTAGCATTTTATTGTTCAAATCTAAGTACTGTTTTTTTCTTCAGTTTTAGTTATTTTTTTCTTTCAGTCATGAGTTATTTAGAAGTGCATTCTCTATCTCAAATAATGTCTCTGGGTAATGCTCGAATTTAAAAATTGCTTTACGGTCTGGTTCATGGTCAGTTTTCATAAATGTCATTTCTATTACATCAAAGCAGTGTGTGTCCTCTATTGTGTTTCATATATAGTCTCACAGTTTATCTTGTTTGCTTAACTAATTACAGAGAAAGGTGAACTCGTGGAGGTGATATGTTCACTTGTCCTTTCTGCTGTCAGTTTCTGCTTTGTATATTTGAAACTACTATTAAGATCAGTTGTTTATTTTTAATAATAAATATGACTAATAACTAAAAAGATACAGTAACAATTCAAGCTGTCACCAATAATTTATAAAAGGGGTCATTTTCCCAATTTCCAGCAGTGGATTTTTTAAAATAAGTTTTTACTATTCTGAGGTGAAATTATATCTAATTGCTCTAATGCATTTTCCTATTAGTAAAATGGTATCTTTTTGGTTACTTACCATTTAAATTTCCTTTTCTGTGAATTTTCATATCCTCTGTTCAGTTTTTATTTTTCCGGGGCTTTTTTTTTTTTTCCCCCATATTGATTGCTAGATTTTTTTTTAAATTCAGAGATAATCTATTTTCACATTTTGAAAATATATATATATTTCTTCATTTTTATTTTTATTTACTTACATATCTTTTAAATTTTTATTTATTTTTGAGAAAAAGAGAGAGAGAGCATGAGCAGTGGAGGGGCAGAGAGAACAGGGACAGAGGATCCAAATCAGGCTTCATGCTGACAGCAGAGAGTCATGCAGGGCTCAAAGTCACCAATCCTGAGATCATGACCCGAGCCAAAGTCAGATGCTCAACCGACTGAGCTACCCAGGCGCCCCTTCATTTTTATTTTTAAAGTATGTTTTAACATGTAATTAGGAAATGCCATCTAACCAGAAATATCTGTTTTTTTTCTTTTACAGCATCTGGGTTTTCTCACATGTGTACTAAAAATTCCTCCCACCCCACCACAATGTTGATACAAACATATACTACTAAAATTTATTTCATTTTTTTAAATACAAATACTTAAAATGTTTAGTTCTGCTGGAATTCAGTCTAATATATAGTGTGTGATGGCAATCTGGTTTGTTTTTTTCTAGGTGGATGGTCAATTATATCAGTGCCACTTATACAATAAATGTTCTGTGCGCACTCAGTTGAATGCCATTTTTATTACATACATAAGTCAGTACTGTCTGAGCTATTGTTTTCTCTGTTTTGATTACGTTGTTTTTATATTTAAGTTTTAATATCTAATAGAGAATGGTAATTGCCAATATTTATTGTATGCCTCTTGCGTGCCAGGGAGATGCTGAATACTTTACAAGCATCATCTCATTTAATTTTTATAACCTTTTTTTTTTAATGTTTATTTATTTTGAGAGAGAAAGAAAGTGAGCAGAGGAGGGGCAGAGAGAGGGAGGGAGGGAGAGAGAGAATCCCAAGCAGGCTCCATGCTGTCAGTGCAGAGCCAGACACAGAGCCGATCTCATGAACCATGAGATCGTAACCTGAGCCGAAATCAAGAGTCGGACGCTTAACTGACTGAGCCACCCAGGTGCCCTTAATTTTATAACTCTTGAAATAGGTACTTTCATCCTCATTTTTGAAACTAAAATGGAAGTAACTTGTTCGTATTCTCATAGCTGAAAGTTAGCAGAGCTGCAGTTCAAATCTTAAGGAATATTACTCCGTATCTCATTGACCAGTACTCATCACAGGTTTTGTTAAACTTTACATTCTCCACAGCAGTGGTTCTCAGAGTGTGGTCTCTGGACCAGCAACATCAACATGACCTGGGGACTACTTCAAAATGCTAATTCTTGGGCCCTGCTATGGTCTGAATGTTTATGTCCCCCCAAAATTTATATGTTGAAATCCAGAAATACCGTATAAGGAGGTGAGATCTTTGGGGACTGATTAGGTCACGAAGGTGGACTACTCATAAATGGGATTAGTGCTCTTGTAAAATAGATCCCACACAGAAGGTGCTAGCTGTGAAGCTTTAGTGAGGTCTCTCACTGAAATGTAACCACACTGATGCCCTGATCTTGGACTTTCCAGCCTCCAGAACTGTGATCAATAAATCTCAGGTGTTTATAGGCTGCCCAGTCTGTGGTGTTTCATTATAGCAGTCTGACTGTACTAAGAAAGTTGCTACCCTAGGCCTATTGAATCAGAAACGGAGTGAGATGGAGGGTTTTTACTGTATCTTAACAAGCCCTCGAAGTGTTTTGAATCCACATTAAAGTTTGAGAGCCTCTGCTCTCTGTGTCTAGTTCAGGGAACTTCACCTTGGTGCCTTAGTGTTGGCAGGAAATGTTTATGTGATGAATATTGAGTATGTGACCATGTGGACATTGTCTTCTAGGTTTCTTGTTGTCTCTGGGGAGCCCCTGGGTTAGATCTTTCTCCAGACTCCAGCCTGCCTCCCCACAGCAGCTCTGCTTGGATTTACAGATGTCTACCAGGCTTTAGGTTCCTGAGAGAATAAAGTTTGAGACCTACCATGACGATGTCAGCTAATCAGACCTCTCCCCAAAAATCCCTGATCCTGGTTCCAGAGGAATATGACAGTTCACATGAGGTGAGAAGGAAGAATGTCGGGGGTAAGAATTCATCCTGGGAGTAGATACCTCTGATATGTCACCAGAGCCTCTGGGCAGTGGCAGATGGGCCACAGGAAGCAGCCACACTCTCTTACTACCCTGAAGCAAATCTTGGTCTTTCTGCCAAGAATAAGAAACACATGGGTATTGTCTCCACATCTAGAGACCAACTGTATGATAGTGGAGAGGTGAAATGTCAAAAACTGTCTTTTATTCTGTCCTCATGCTATATTGATCTTTTGGCTGAGGATAAACTTACTGATTAGAAATAATTTTTGTGCACGATGTTGAAACTATTTCTCTATTTCTTCTTAAACTGCTTCTCCCCACATAAATATTTCTCTATTCTCTTTCTGAAATTTAGATGTTGGTTCTCTGTTGATCATTTTTATGAGCTACTTCCAAAAACTTACTAATCCTGGCAGATAAAAAATATGAAACTTTGCTATAATATTGATTTTATTCTCTAACCAAGAGCATTAAATTAGAAATAAGAAGTAAAAGACTTTTGCACGGAATTGGGAATAGACTTAATATCACTGAACTATACATTTTAAAATGGTAAATTTTGTTATGTATATTTTACCACAATTTAAAAAAAGTAAAAGGCTAGCAAAAGAAACCCCTATATGTGAAAACTTTGAACATTTTTTTTCTACATAAATATTCTTTAAAGGGAAAACCATAAAGTGTCTTAGAAAATTCTTTGAGTTGAATTTCAGTTAAATAAAGAACTACATTTTAAAGTTGGTGGTGAAGCTAAACTACAGAGGAGCAAATCATAGATTTAAATGCCTTTTTAAGGAATCCTTGAAGTTTAGGGGGGAAAAGACGTAAGATATGAGTAATGCTTAAAACTGAAGAAGTTAAAAAAAGAACTCAATAAATATACAGTAACAATAAGGAGTAAAAAACAGTTAAGGGAAGAAATTAGTCACATGGAGAACAAAACTAATTGATGAAGATGTCTGATAGAAGCATAAGTGGCTTCTACACGCTGATAATCAAGAACAGAGAGTAAAGATACACTTAAAGAGTGTAACAAAACATCGGAGACAGTTACTGCTTCATCAAAGATTAAAACCACTGTAAAAAAAAAAAAAGATGAAAACAATTGTGAATGAAAATTATATAAAATCGTATAAACAACAGGAATATAGCTTTACAAAAACTAAATGTCAAAATTGGTGGATACAAATGGTTCAGAAGCCTTTCAAGAAATTAAAATGTTTATTGAACACACAGTTGAAAGTGGTGGTAAACTTCATGGGGATTTACATTTGACCCGTATGCCAAAGTTTGGGTAAAGATGGTATCTAAAAATATTTCCAGCCTTGTTTGTGGTATTTGTTTTATTTTGTTTACTACCTTAAACTTGATGCCCAAACTAATCAAGGACAGTAAAAAACAACAACTGGAAATTATGAACATAGATTCAGAAGTCAGATGTATTAATTAACTGAATTCAAGAATACATGAAAACAGTAGCCAAATAGGGCTTATCATAGGGACACATGTGAAGCCGACACTACTTTCTCATTTAGTAGTCAACTCCAAATCAAAGAAGTTTAGATAGTAAAATATTTAAAACAACAATAATAACAATACTGTATATCAAAATATATAGCAAAACAGCATTGAGAGATAATTTAGAAAAATAATTTGTGTCACGCAAATAAATGTAAAAATCTAGATGAAATGGATGATTTTCTAGAAACATAGTAAATTTCTCACCAAATCTTTAATTACTGTTTTCCACATTTTCACTTTTAGATATTAAGATTTTTATTTAAGTAATTCTATTTTTTTATTTTTTATTTTTTAAAATTTACATCCAAATTAGTTAGCATATAGTGCAACAATGATTTCAGGAGTAGATTCCTTAATGCCCCTTACCCATTTAGCCCATCCCCCCTCCCACAACCTCTCCAGCAACCCTCAGTTTGTTCTCCATGAGTCTCTTCTGTTTTGTCCCCCTCCCTGTTTTTATGTTATTTTAGTTTCCCTAAGTAATTCTATTTTTAATAAAATTAGGATTGCAGCTTTGGAGAGATTTATTTGCACTGATTTTATTCTGCTTCTTGGAATGTTAAGTTTTGTGTAAAGTGCGTACGTGTGTGTGGGCAGATTTTATGTTCAATATTTCTGAATGTTACATAGGCACCTGAAAAGACTGTCTCAGGATACAGAATTTGCGGTCTTATCAATAAGCTATCTTATGTAGTTATGAAGTTTTACAAATGTGGTTTATTTATTTTTTCCTTTATCTGTTGATACTAACAGATCTGAGAGATACTAAGTATCTGTTGATACTAACAGTATCTGAGAGATACTAAGTTTCCCACCATGAATATATTTGTCTATATTTATCTGTAGTTTCTGTGAATGAATTTGGATGCTATGAAATTTGTGTAGTGATAGTAATGACATCTGAAATTAATTTTGGATTATGTTCTTGTTATGTTTAATATTTTTTCCCTAGAATTCAGCCCTATATGTTTGGAGGCTCGTTTCCTTCCTGTTGGCATTTTGAGATACAACTTTTGCTCATCCTTTTTCTGTCCTCGGAGTCCTTGTGAACTTTTTTTGTATAGCATTTAGAAAAGATATATTTTATGTACACTTTTGATAAAGATAGTTCTTTTATAGATCTTTCACCTTAGACCTTGTATTCTTGCTTTTGTTTCTTTGTCCCTTTCAGTAATTTGGAAGGTTTGGTTTCTTTTTTGTATGGTTGGCCCTTTTAGTGTGATCTTTATCACATTAACGTCTTGAACTAAATCTTTTCTCTTGTTTTAGACAATATCTATTAAATTTATACTGTGAAAAATGATAAAAGTTCTATGTTTCCACTTCAAGGATTCTTCTGTTTATTAGATGTTTTTATTAAATTCTATTTTTTTCTATTTTCCTCTAAAAGTTTCACGTTGCTCAGTTGTCTTAATCTTATCCTTGTCGCTTTTTGTGTTTTCACGTGGTGTTTTATTGCTTTCAGAGAGACCTCCATTTTTGTGTTGCTTTTCTTTTTCACTTCTTTACAGAGTGCTGCCAATTTATTTTTCAAAAACTTGAATAACCATTTGCTGTAGCCTGTTTTTCCATTATTTCTTCCTTGGACTCTGAGATTCCTATTTATTTTAGGTAGTTTTTTGTTTGTTTTAGTGAATTCCTTGAAATCATGGTGAATGTGTTTTCTTCTGTCATGTGACAATTTATTTCTAGCATGTTCCTTTTAATTTCTTCTTTTTTTTTCTCTCATTCTTTTTACTTATAGTATCTTTGTACATCAGGAGATGTTTATTATTATCTTTGAATGAGGAGATTTTTTCCTGGACAAACTGTTTATAAGAAGCTCATTTTGGTAAGGAGTCAAAGCTACTAATATAACATCTTCTTTATTCGCCATTAATTCTGATGATATTGGGTTTGGGGGCTGGGGTTTTGGTGTATGTAGGGTATGACTATGCCAGTGTGTGAAAGAGAAAAATCAGAGCACATGTATTTTTGCAAGTATATAGGGAACATTTTCAAAGAAATGACAGTGTTTTAAGCCCCATAATCAACACATCATAAAGAAGCAGACTATAATCTCTGAACACAATTAAATGAAGAAATAAAAAAGATAGCTTTCAAATAACATAATTTTAGTCATTAAAAGCCACAGGTATCTAAGATATACTTCCCAAAGAGAGAGATATACTTCTGTATTCCCTTGTCCTTCCTCTATGCTCATTCCCTCCCCTGAATTCAGTGGCCTGCTGTGTACATACAACTCCTGAATCTTTATCTCCATACTATCTCTCTATTCAACTACTTAGTATATACCCTTGTATATGTCTTATCACCTAAATTTCAATACATACAAAATTTAAATCATTATTTCTTGTTCCCCCAGCCTCCTCCTCTAATCCTTAAATCCATCAGTGACACCAAAATCTACAGTTGGACTGAACTAATAACTGATATTGGACTGAACTAATAACTAATATTTATTTGAGTCCCTTTTTCTCACCTTCACAGCTGGTGTCAGTTTTATCTTCTTAATATCAATTCCTTCTATAGCCTTACTACTCCAGTCTTAAGTTTAGTTAAGTAAGAAATTCATATTCTCTCACATGAATTGTGCAGTGGGTCTCATGACTGATTTTCCACTTTTGTCTATTCCAAATGTTCTGTTTTAAGAATACACTTTCTTCAATATATTTTTTTAAACTTTTTATTTATTTTGAAACAATTATAGATCCTAAAAGGGCATTGCGAAACATAGTACAGTGGTGGTGCACGATTCTTTTTTTTTCATTACTGGTTGTAATTTGGTAATATTTTTTGAGGATGTTTGCATGTAAGGTCATGAAAGATAGTGATCTGTAGTTTTCTTTTTTGTACTATCTTTGTCTAATTTTGATATCAAGGTAATGCTGGCCCCACAAAATTATTTGGAAAGTGTTCTCTTTTGTTTTCTGGATAAGACTGTAAAAATAAGGCTAACTCTTCTTTAAATATTTAGTTGAATTCTCTAATAAAGCATTCTGGGCCTGGAGATTTCTTTTTTTCAGGAGCTTTTAAATTAAGACTTTAATTTCATGATTATAGGATCATCTTTTCTGTTCCATAATAGTTGCGTTCTGTTAGTTTGTGGTTTTTGAAGAAGTAATATATTTCTTCTAAGTTTTTGGATCTATTAGCATAGAATTTTTATATTCTTTGTATTTCCTTTTAAATGGCAGCTGCATCTATAATATTTCTTTTCCTTTTTTTAAGTATTTATTTATTTTCAGACAGAGCATGCGCATGTGCACAAGTGGGGGAGGGGTAGAGAGAGAGGGAGAGAGAATCCCAACCAGACTCCTAGCTGACAGCATGGAGCCCAACTTGGGGCTTGATCTCACAAACCACGAGATCATGACCTCAGCCAAAATCAAGAGTCAGATCTTTAACCGACTGAGCCACCCAGGTGCCTCAGTATTTCTTATTTCGCTACTGACATTGGTGATTTGTATCTTGTTTTTATCTTTGCCAGTCTAATAGCTCAGTCAACAGAGCTTATCAATTTTATTGATTTTTTTCAAATAACTGCATTGTATTTTATTGATTTTTCTTGTGTTTTTTAAAATTTTTGTTTTTAATTTCATTGATACCTGCTGTTTATTATTTTCTTTCTTCTCCTTGCTTTGAGTCTATTTTGCTCTTCTTTTTCTAGTTTCTTGATTTAACAATTTTCCCCTTTCCTTTTTTCTTAATTGATACATACTTGACATAAAATATTATAGTAGTTTCAGGTATATAACATAATATGTTTCTATATGTTATGAAATCATCACCACAATAAGTCTAGTTAACATTCATTACTGTACATAGTTACAATTTTTTGTGTGATGAAAATTTTTTAAGATTTACTCTTAGCAACATTCAGTATACATTACAGTATTACTAACTGTAGTCACCATGCTGTAACATTATAGCCCCATGATATATTTATCTTATAACTGAAAGTTTACCTTTTGACTGCCTTCACCCATTTTGCCCACTACCCATTCCCCACCTCTGGTAACTACCAGTCTGTTCTGTGTATATGTGACTTTAGGTTTTTTTTATTTTGAGATTCACATATAAATGAGATCATATGGTAATTGTTCTTCTTTCTGACTTATTTCTCTTAGCATAATATCCTCAAAGTCCATCCATGCTGTTGCAAATAGCAAGACTCCTTTTTTACGGCCAAATGGTATTCCATTGTATATATATACCACATTTTCTTTATCCATTCATCCACTGGTGGACACTTAGGTTGCTTCCATGTCTTGGCTGTTATAAATAACGCTATAGTAAACATGGAGGGATGCATATATCTTTGAGTTTGTTTTCATTTCCTTTGGATAAATATCCAGACATGAAATTGCTGGATCATATGGTAGTTCTAGTTTTAAGTTTTTGAGGAACCTCCATACTATTTTCTGTAGTGGTTGCACCAGTTTGCATTTAAAAAAAAAATTTTTTTTTTAAACATTTTTTTTTCAACGTTTTTTATTTATTTTTGAGACAGAGAGAAACAGAGCATGAACGGGGGAGGGGCAGAGAGAGAGGGAGACACAGAACCAGAAGCAGGCTCCAGGCTCTGAGCCATCAGCCCAGAGCCCGACACGGGGCTCGAACTCACGGAATGTGAGATCGTGACCTGAGCTGAAGTCGGACGCCCAACTGACTGAGCCACCCGGGCACCCCTGCACCAATTTGCATTTTTACCTATAGTGCACAAGGGTTCCCTTTTCTCCACATCTTCATCTGTACTTGTTAATTCTTATTTTTTGTTTTGTTTTGTTTTTTGATAATAGTCGTTCTAACAGGTGTAAGGTATCTCATTATGGTTTTAATATACATTTCCCTGATGATTAGTGATGTTGAGCACCTTTTGGCCTTCTATATGTCTTTGGAAAAATATCTATTCAGATCCTCTGCCCATTTTCTAAATTGTTTCCCCTTTTCTAATGTAAACATTTAGTGCTATGAATTTCCCTTTCAGCATTGCTCTATCTGCATCCCACAGATTTTGATATATTTTCACTTTCTTTCAGTTCTGTGTATTTTCTAAATTTCTTTTGAGAATTCCTCTGTGATTTATAGGTTATTTAGAAATGTGTTACTTCATTTCCAAATATTTTGTGGCTTTCCGGATAGCTTTTGTTACTACTTTGTAATATAATTCCTTTGCAGATTTTTCTGTCGTCTTTGTTACCGATTTTTGGTTTGGTTCCATTATGATCAGAGATGCTATGTGTTATTTTAATTCTTTTAAATTTGTTAAAGTTTGTTTCACAGCCTAGGTTATGGTCTGTCTTGGTCACTCTTCTGTAGGTGTTTGAAAAGAATGTGTACTCCACTGTTGTTAGTTGGAATATTCTGTAAATTTCAGTTAGATCCTATTGTTTGTTTCTTCTATATCATTGATTATTTCCTGTCTACTGTTTCTATAAATTGCTAAGTGTGGGTATTCAGGTCTATATAATTCTTTTTTAATGTTTTTTTTTTTTTATTTATTTTTGAGACAGAGCATGAGCAGGGGAGGGTCAGAGAGAGAGGGAGACGCAAAATCGGAAGCAGGCTCCAGGCTCTGAGCTGTCACCACAGAGCCCGACGTGGGGCTTGAACCCACGAACTGTGAGATCATGACCTGAGCTGAAGTCGGACGCCCAACTGACTGAGCCACCCAGGCGCCCCTATAATTCTTTTTTAAAATGTTCATGACTTTAGGTAGAAATAGCCATTCCTTCAATTATGCATTTACAGATGAAATTTTTTAAATATGGAGGATCATGTTTTTAAAAAACATTTTATTATGAAAAAAGTAAACATATACAAAAGTCAAGAGAATAGTATCAGGAGCCCTTGTATTTCTCGTGCCTACCACCTAGCTTTATTAGTCATCAATATTCTGCCATTTAAATTCCATCTAAAACCACCCCCCCCCCCCACTCCCTCAGCTGCTGGATTATTTTAAAGCAAATCCCAAACACCATATCTTATCTGTAAATAATTTGACATGCATTTTTAAGAGATGAGAATTCTTTTTTTCTTTCTTTTTATTTAACATAACCACTAAGCCTTTATCACATCTAAAACAACAGTAATTCCTAGATATCATCTAATACCTGGTTATTGTTTGAGGTTTTTAAAACCCATCATAGGGGCGCCTGGGTGGCTCAGTCGCTTAAGCGTCCAACTTCAGCTCAGGTCATGATCTCACAGTCCGTGAGTTTGAGCCCCGCGTCGGGCTCTGTGCTGACAGCTCAGAGCCTGGAGCCTGCTTCAGATTCTGTGTCTCCCTCTCTCTCTGACCCTCCCCCATTCATGCTCTGTCTCTCTCTGTCTCAAAAATAAATAAACATTAAAAAAAATTTTTAAATAAAAAAATAAAACCCATCATAAATATCTTTTTAATGTTGGTTTGTTTGTTTGTTTTTTTAATTTTTTTTAATGTTTATTTATTTTTGAGACAGAGAAAGACAGAGCATGAATGGGGGAGGGTCAGAGAGAGAGGGAGACACAGAATCTGAAACAGGCTCTGGACTCTGAGCTGTCAGCACAGAGCCTGACGTGGGGCTCAAACTCACGGACCGTGAGATCATGACCTGAGCCGAAGTCGGATGCTTAACCAACTGAGCCACCCAGGCGCCCCAATGTTGGTTTGTTTTAATGAAGGGCCAAACAAGGTCCTCAAGTTGCATTTGATTAGTATGACTCTGAAGTTTCTTTTAATAAAGAAAAGCTTCCCTCCTATTATTTTTTCTATTGTAATTTATTTATTTATTAAAGTTTATGTATTTTGAGAGAGAGAGAGAGAGAGAGAGAATCCCAAGCAGGCTTTGTACTGTCAGCGCACAGCCTGATGCAGAGTTCAAGCCCACGAGCTGCAAGATCATGACCTGAGCCAAAATCAAGAGTTGGGCACTTAACTGACTGAGCCACCCAGGCGCCCTTATAATTTATTTTTTGAAGAAAGGGGTCATTTTCTGCCTTCTGGATTGGCTTACGTTTCAGTCTTAATATTGTTCAATATGTTTCTCTCACTTTCACTTTACCTGTGAATGATTTGTTAGATTTAGAGGCTGAATGAGATTCAGGTTGGATTTTTCTTTTTCTTTGTTAAGAATACTTAATAGATGGTATAATGAAATCAATTACTATATAATGTCAGGAAGCACATATTTGGTTATCTCTCTTTTTGTGATGTTAAAATTGATTGTTGAATGTAGATGTTATTAGCTGGTCTATCATTGTAAACATCTCTTCAGTCTTTCACCTGAAACAGTTAAGCAATTGTTTACTGAATTAGTGAATACTGAATAAATTAATGATTACTGAATAAATTCATTATTTCATTAGGAATTACAAAATTATGATATTCTAATTCTACCCTAACAACTTCATTTATTTGCTAGAATTGTTATGTAAGAAACTTCCTTCATCATTTATTTGGTTATCCTGCAATAGGGAGCTTCTATGGAAAAAAAATCACGTAAATCTGATTACCTTAATCACCTTTACTAAAAGTAAAAAAAATCCCTGTTTTATGATCAAACTGTTTTTTCCATAACCACCTTCCTGACATGTCATGCAGACTTCTCTCCATTATATATATATATTATTGGTGTTCCCCAAACTCATCATGTATTTTCCTGTCTCCTCACCTTTGCTTCTGTCTTCTCTGGGAAGTGACCTCCTTTACCCCCCATTCTGTATTACACTTATATTTCAACTTAAATTCAACTAATACAAACTCACTGCCCCATGTCGAATACACTTTTTCCTTTTTTGGGTCCTCAGTGTGTTGTTCCATTTGAGAGATTTACTTTTTGACACTTAAGTGAACTTGTGTCTATTTTTTCCCTTCTTTTAAATCTTAGGTCTTTTAAGTTGCTAGAAGATTAGAAACATAAATAATCCATTTCTTTGTTCTCAGGACTAGCATAATGGCTGGTCCTAAATTGCTCAGAAACTGTATCATAGGTCATTCATCCACTTGCTAGAAGACTAAGAGAGAGCCTATTTCATTCTTCAGTTTTGAAAAATAAGTAATTGACTGACTGTAGTATAGAATAAATGGCAGAAATTCTTTCTTAGATTTCTTTCTCCCACAAAATGATTGTGTAAAACTAGATATTTTAATATGCACCCTGAATGAAATACCATTTTTTAAAAGTTTCTGTACTACACAGGTGTAGGCATTTATCAGAACTTCAAATGGTACATTGTGGATTTGTACATTTCATTGTGTGAAAATTTTACCTTAAAAAAGGTAAACAAACATTATACTCTAGTTAAATGATTTACATTCTGACGTATTTAGGATGAAGTGTACTGGCATCTACACTTTACTCTGAACTGCATAAAAATGAGATGGATTGATGATAAAAGGATGGATAAATGTATGATAAAACAAATAGAGCAAAATGTTAATGATAGATTCTAAGTGGTTGGGAAACAGGTTTTCACTCTACAAATTCTTTTAAATTTTCTGTATGTTCAAAATTTTCCATAATAAAATGTTAGGGAAATGGGAGGTGAGTTTTTAGAAAGAGGAAATAAATTAATAACAACAAAACCCACATTCCATATTCCTAGTCTCCATCCCCCAAAGCTAACTATTCATATTGAACAGGAAATGTTCCCTTACAGGGATCGGTGTCCTTCAGGGATGTGGCTGTAGATTTCAGCAGAGAGGAGTGGCAGCATCTAGACCTTGCTCAGAGAAACTTGTACCGGGATGTGATGTTGGAGACCTACAGTCACCTGCTTTCAGTAGGTAAGCACAGTTACTCAGATCCACAGTGAGAGTATTTCTGTTCTCAGTTGCTGAATGCTGTGAGATATCTGAAGTATGTAATGTTTTTGACTTTGATTTGTCTAGGGTTCTTTATCCCCTTGGGCATTCTGAACGTTACTCTGTTCCAAGAAATAAATGGTTACATTCCTGAAGAACAAAACTTCATTGAACAAGACTATTGATTACATTTTGAAACACAATTAGCTGGATCCAGTCTTTTATCATTTCTCATAAACAGGGTATGAAGTTCCCCAACCAGAAGTTTTCATGTTGGAGCAAGGAAAGGAGCCCTGGGCATTGCAGGGTGAGAGCCCACATCAGAGCTGTTCAGGTGAGTGTGCATGACCAGAGGTGGGAGAAAGGGGAGCTCTCAGCTGTCTTGAAAAAGACTGGCATCTTTAAAATGCTATTAAGATGACTCTTTTGGAAGGTTCTAATTTTTTTGTTCTAATTTACTGCTTGAGGACCCTTGACATTGGCCTCTCAAATAACTAAATGCTTTCATCATTTCTAACCATGTTCTTTGGCTTTTTGGAGTCTGGATCACATGCTAATCTGCCTCATTAAGGATTTTTTTTTTTTCTTTCTGTCTTCCCCATTGTCTATGATTCTTTATGCATTCAGGCATTCATGGATCTGCTTTCTTTCAAACTTACTATATGTCACACTCCCATTCTCATAGTCCTCTATCATTTCTTTTTTTCTACTATGAGATGCTTCAGAATATTATGTCCATCCAGGCTCTCTTCCTATTTTCTCCATAGGCACTGACATAAGATTTCTTACTTCCTTGTTCCCCATGTCTTTCACCCAACTGATGACTTGGGGGTAATTGTCACTTAACCTTTAGAAGTACTTTTCTGCTATTTCCTTCCAATATTGGTTGACGTTACACTAACTGGGGTCTCTCTGCCTCATTGCCTGATTTTTGTAATTGCTTTATTTCTATACTTCACGTGATGAAATTTGAGTTTAATTGTGGTCCTCATTCAGGGCACACTGTCATTATCAGTCTGGGTAAAGATTCTCTATGACTGCAGTTTCACTTTTTATGGTTTTCATTACCCACAGTCAGCCATGGTCTGAAAATATTAAATGGAAAATTCCAGAAATAAACAATTTACAAGCTTTAAATTGTGTGCCTTTCTGAGTAGCCTTGTGAAATCTTATGCCATCCCACTCCATCCTGCCCACGAGTTGAATCATCCCTTTGTCCAGCATATCCACGCTGTATATACTACCTGACCACTAGTCACTTAGTAGCCTTCTCGTTTGTCAGATTGACTGTCATATTGCAGTGCTTCTGTTCAAGTAACCCTTATTTTACTTAACAGCGGCCCCAGAGCAAAAGAGTAGTAATGGTGGCAGTTGTGGTATGCCAAAGAGAAGCCATAAAGTGCTTCCTTTAAGTGAAAAGCTAAAACGTTCTTCACTGAATAAGAAAAAAAATCAGGTTTGGTACCTCTGAGGATTCAGACAGACATCCAGTGAGTGTCTTGGAACATGTCCCGTTCCGATAAGGGAAGGGACTCCTGTATTTTGTTTTTTGATTTATTCCCATTTCTTTCTTTTCCCCACACCCATCTCACTTCTCACTGTAGGCAACTGTTTTATGTGATGGAAACATATTTTTTAATTCGTGCATATTCTTTTAAAATTTAAAGTGACTTGGGGTATGTATTATTATATAAATGTTACTGTGCTATATAGCTTGGGTTTTGCCTTACTTTTTCTACTTCTGTCCATGGTGGATTATGTTCATAAAGTTTATTTCCTCTAACCATTTGATTGTATCCCAGAATGTTCCTATCACCACTGTTACCCGCCTCCTCCTCAAATGAGTCACCCTCACCCTTTTCTCTGTGTTCAACTTGGATGATCCATATGACCCTCCCCTCTAGCCTCTGCTAGCTGCTCTTTCAGCTAAACCATCATTCTCCTCTGTGAAGGAGAGTTTAGATTGCAGACTTCACAGCAGAGAATCCATGAAAAAGCTTCTTTTCTACATTGAGAAGGAAGGTGATGCTACAAGTGATATTTTGTTGTATTTCATTCTAGAAGAATTGTGGCAGATTGATGACCAGACAGAAAGCTATCAGCAAAGAGAAAACAAATCTTTAAGAGATGTTGTTTTCATCAAGAAAATACTGACTACAAAGAAGGATTATGAATATAAGGACATTAGAAAAATAATCCATGTGAGCCAAAACATTCTTTCCCCCAAAAGAGCCCATCAGTGTGATTCATTTGGAAACGCTTTGAAGCATAATTTAGATTTACACAGTCATTATAGAAACAGTGCATCAAAGAACATGAATAAGATTACTGAATATGGTAAAATTTCTTCCTCTACTGACCCTGAGTGTTCTCCAACAGGAGAGAAGTTATGGGACCATAATCAATGTGGAAATATCCTCAGCTATAAACAAGCACCCTCTCAACATCAAAAAATTCATACTGGGGAGAAATCTTACGAATGTGCTGAATTTGGAAAGATCTTCACCCAGAAGTCACAGCTCAGGGTACATATGAAAGTTCATACAGGAGAAAAACTCTATGTGTGCATTGACTGTGGGAAAGCTTTTGTAAAGAGGCCAGAATTCATTATACATCAGAGAACCCATACTAGAGAGAAGCCCTATAAGTGCAGTGAATGTGGAAAAGCTTTTTTCCAAGTATCTTCTCTCTTAAGGCATCAAAGAATTCATACTGGAGAAAAACTTTATGAATGCAGTGAATGTGGAAAAGGCTTCTCTTACAACTCTGATCTCAGTATACACCAGAAAATTCATACTGGAGAGAGACACCATGAATGCAGTGATTGTGGCAAAGCATTTACACAAAAGTCCACGCTCAAGATGCATCAGAAGATTCACACAGGTGAGAGATCTTATATATGTATTGAATGTGGACAGGCCTTCATACAGAAGACACACTTGATTGCACACCGAAGAATCCATACTGGAGAAAAACCATATGAATGCAATAACTGTGGGAAGTCCTTCATTTCTAAGTCACAACTCCAGGTACATCAACGAATTCACACAAGAATGAAACCCTTTATATATACTGAATATGGGAAGATGTTCAACAATAGTTCCAATCTCATTACACATAAGAAAGTTCAAATTAGAGAGAAATCGTCCATATGTACTGAATGTGGTAAGGCCTTTACGTACAGGTCAGAACTGATTATACATCAGAGAATTCACACTGGGGAAAAACCTTATGAATGCAGTGATTGTGGAAAAGCCTTTACTCAGAAGTCAGCACTCACAGTGCATCAGAGAATTCATACAGGAGAAAAATCTTACGTATGCATGAAATGTGGACTAGCCTTTATCCAGAAGGCTCACTTGATTGCACATCAAATAATTCATACTGGAGAGAAACCTTATAAATGTGGCCACTGTGGGAAATCCTTTACTTCCAAGTCACAACTCCATGTACATAAACGAATTCACACAGGAGAGAAGCCTTATATGTGCGCTAAATGTGGGAAGGCATTCACCAACAGGTCAAATCTCATTACACATCAGAAAACTCATACAGGGGAGAAGTCCTATATATGTCCTAAATGTGGAAAGGCCTTCACACAAAGGTCAGATTTGATTACACACCAGAGAATTCATACTGGAGAAAAACCTTATGAATGTGGTACCTGTGGAAAAGCCTTTACCCAAAAGTCACACCTCAATATACACCAGAAAATTCATACCGGAGAAAGACAATATGAATGCCATGAATGTGGGAAAGCCTTCAACCAGAAATCAATACTTATTGTGCATCAGAAAATTCATACAGGAGAGAAACCTTATGTATGCGGTGAGTGTGGTAGAGCTTTCATCCGGAAGTCAAACTTCATTACTCATCAGAGAATTCATACTGGAGAGAAACCTTATGAATGCAGTGATTGTGGGAAATCCTTCACGTCCAAATCTCAGCTCCTGGTGCATCAACCAATTCACACAGGAGAAAAACCGTATGTGTGTGCTGTGTGTGGGAAAGCCTTTAGTGGCAGATCAAATCTCAGTAAACACCAAAAAACCCATACAGGAGAAAAGCCCTACATCTGTTCTGAATGTGGGAAGACCTTCAGACAGAAGTCAGAGTTGATTATACATCATAGAATCCACACTGGAGAGAAACCTTATGAATGCAGTGACTGTGGCAAATCTTTCACTAAGAAATCACAACTCCAAGTGCATCAGCGAATTCACACAGGAGAAAAGCCTTATGTATGTGCTGAGTGTGGGAAGGCTTTCACAGACAGGTCAAATTTGAATAAACATCAGACAACACACACTGGAGACAAACCCTATAAGTGTGTAGTCTGCGGGAAAGGCTTCGTCCAGAAATCTGTGCTCAATGTCCATCAGAGTATTCACACTTGAGAAGAACAGTGTGAGAAAACCTCAGTGAGATCAGGTCTGATTGTATATCATTAAGTTTGTTAGCAGAAAAATATGCATATTATAAGTAGAAATACCCCATCAAAGTGTCTCACATTATTGTAAGGAATAGGGCCCTGAATGAAGGGGGCCCTTCCCACATTACCACCACCTTCATTAAACCTTGAAGCGTTCATACTAGGAAAATTGATAGAAGGCTTCTCATAAAAATATGATGGGACATTGTTACCAGATTCTGCATAGGAGAGGTTATATTAAGTCATGTTGATGATAATCCTGTTTACTGTGGAATAGGTAGACTACCAACAGGTTGAATGGTACAACAACATAATGTATACGATAGTGACAGATCCTGAGTTCTGTGAGATGTTTGCTGCAGAACACATTATCTAACACCGTTTGGGGTGTTTTCTCATTCTTCTGCTGAATCTAACATGGTTGTGTGTGTCTGGTCCCCCATTGAGTATTTCCATCAAGAAAGAGATAACTCAGTAAAAAAGTTCTTTATGTATGCAGACACAAACCTCTGAGTGTATGTTGACCCATTATCCTCTAGCGTCATGACTTGTAACCCCACCCCTTATCATCTCTACCACTAAAGTGTATTTGACCCTCATTAGTTCCTAGAATATTGTCTTCTGACACCCACATAATTGCATTAGTGCTAAATACTAATGTCTGCTGACTGCCATTATCTCATTTAGCTCCCAACATAGTGTTTTGTGAACCTCCACTACCCTCAGGAAAGCTTCTGAAAAGAATTTTCAGGTCATTTTGGTCAACTTTTCATCTCCATCTCCCTTTTGCTGTCATAGTTCTTCCAGCTTATTTGTCTGCCTTAATGCCCTGACATTTATAATAATAACAAATTAGAAACTCATATTAAAACACACCTCAACATTTGTTCAAGTCTTCTCTGTGTCCCATCTTTATGCCATGGACTCCACAAGCACCTTCTCCCCGTGTGCCTCAAACACATCAGTTCAGGTCCTGCCTCAGGGCCTTTGCATCTACAGCACTCATATCTGTGTGGTTAGCTCCTTCATGTCTTCTAATGGCACCTCTTCACAGAGGCTTTCCCTGTGCTTTCCTGCCTGGTTTAAAATTTTGACCCTCTCCCCTCTATCCTTTATCCTTCTCCATAGCACTTATTGCCACAATGCCCTGTATATTTTACTTGTCTGTGGCTCCTATGTTAGAATGTTCTGTTTTGTTCACCACTTTGAACCTTGACCCGTGCCTGACAACAACAGGCATTCCATGAATGCACACTGTGAAGTGTTGACCCTGCTCATCACAACTTTCCTTTAATCTTTTCTGTATTGCAGCATACGATGCTGCAATGGGGAGAACCAACTTGCCTAAAACACCAGGCTTTTTCAGCTTGTTTTTACCTGGCCTCTGCCTCCTTTCCCCAAAGCTGAAACATTATTATAAACCTTTTGCCTGATGCCAGCCAATTTAAAGAAGGGAAAACTGAGACAGGAAATCCCGCGTAGATGCTTGGTGTTCAGGATTTCCTACCATGATTGTGAAATTCGCAGCTCCAAATACCCCACCCCAGACCCTCACCTATAGACCCACTCCTCATGTCCCGACAGGCCCACAGCTAATAGTATGAAGGGGCTGAGAGCAGAGCAGGGCAGACCTTCCTGGGAAGTTAGGTGTCTGACCCAAGACTGGCAGCAGTGGTCTCTCAAATGCAGGCAGAGGGTCTGACTGAACACTCAGCTGTTGGGCAGCCAAATTGGAAAGAGCAGAATGTTTCCTCTAGGTCAGTCCACTGGTAACAACTGGGAGTGGCAAGTAATAGGGTTGTGCAAGGTGCTGTTGCCTTTGTGAACAACAGCATTGTGGTTGGGGATGGGGACAGAACCTTGTCAGGGGGCAAGGCTGGGAATACTCCTGAACCCTCTCACCCAAATTTGGTAGTGCCATTACTCCACCTTGGATCGATGTCTGATCCATCACTAACTCCCTTCATCTCACCCTTTGACAGTATCTGATGATCCACCATACTCTTATTCCTATCTTAGAACAATGTATGGTAGGTGATCCACTGTTAACCCCCTTTATCTCATTCAGTACTGTATCTGGGGCTTCACTAAATGTCTTGCAACCCACCATTATGCCTCAATTTATGACAGTGTTTGCTGACCCCCTCAAGAGAGTGTCTGAAGGACACCCCCCCCCACTTCTTACCCCACTGCAGCACAGTATTTGCACACCCATTATCCCTCTTTCACTCAGTACTACGTTTATCACCCCTCCTTAATTCCAGGAAATACTGTCCTGGAGATGTCATTACCTCCTCCACAACTAACCTCCAGCATGATGTCTGTCACTTCACTTGTGACAAAGCCTAGTAATCTCCATATTCCCCATTTATTCCCACTTTTCACGTAAGTAGTAACTGATGACCACTTCCTACAATCTTCAGAATAGGAAGCTGTGATATACCCCACCTAATCCAACTATTAATAATATCTTCTGATACTTTTACTACACTTCTAGTAGGATGCTTTGTGATCCCCCTTCATTACTTGTCCATTGCAACAATGGTGACTAATGATCTCCCATTTCCCCATCTAGCAGTGTTTGTAACTGTCCCCAACCCAGCATGTGGTGATGCCCTCAATACCTTCTCTGAACACTGGTGTCGTTAACCTGCTTCCCTCCACACAAGTAAGGGCAATGACTGATAATGCACCATAAACTCCACATTATCCATCTGCGTTTTGGAGCCTCCACTATCCCCCTCTATAGTACCTACATTAATAACCAGCAAAAAGTCTGCTGATGTCCATTACCTATTAAGAGTGTCTGTGAACCTTCCATTAAACCTTCCATTAAATACTGGTAGTTTGCTTTTCCCCATTGGTCTCCACTAACATAATGCTGGTTCCCCATTGCCCATATTGCTTCATGAGGCCCCTGTGTGGCTACTGCCAAGTTCTCCAGCATCGCTTCTCCACATCCCCACTGTTTACATGGACAAGAAACCTGGAAGAGAGAGAAGGGATGAGGATGAGGTCCTAGCCTCATAGGCCCCTCTGGGGAATTAGTGACCCAGAGTGGGCTGGGGAGGATCTGAGGGGCCCAGGAGACCACCAGCTGGGATTCCCATGATGCAACCAGAATAGAGAAGGCTGTGGATGTGGATTCAAATCCTGGTGCCGACACTGATCTGCTGAGGATTCTGGGCCAGTCCAGCAAACCTTCCCCCTGAGCCTCAATTGCCTCACCTGTAAAATGGAATTACTGAGAATGAAGTGACTTAATCAGGGCTGAATAAGGGAGCAGGGCTAGTGGTTACCAATTAGGGTATCCTGTTGTTGTTAATATCATTACTATTTATAAATGGACACAGCATCTGACCAACATCTGCATGACTGTGCCCAAACCTCACAGAGGGAAACATGTTATTTTTTTTTTGTCAATTCCAATTATTTCTCTCTTATATGTATTATGATATTATAGTACTGAGATATTTTTAAAGTCAGACTTATTGAGGTGTGGATAATCACCCTTTTTAGTGTAGAATTCTGAGAGTTTTGACAAATGACAATTATGTAATCAACACCACAGTCAAGACAGAGAACATTTCCTTCACTCCCCAGCATTCCTTCCTATCCCATTTTAGGCAGTCTCCCTACTTCCAGCCTCTTGCAGTCACTAATTTGATCTGTTACTGGTCTCTATAGTTTTGCCTTTTCCACAGTGTTACAGAAATATATGGGTATCTGTATGTACATATGTATGTATCCTTTTGAGTCTGACATCTTTCATTTTGTGATGTATTTGAGATTCATCCACATGGTTGTATGAGATACAGGTGAAAATAAGCTGATGAAAAGATGCTCAACGTCATTAGGAAAATGCAAATTAAGACCGTGATGAGATACTACTACACGCTTAGAATGGCTTAAAATAATTTTTTTTTTAATAGTACCAAAAGTTGTCATGGATGCAGAGCAATGGACACTTTAATGCGTTACTGTTGGGAAGGTAAAATGATATATCCACTCTGGACAAAAATTTGGCAGGTTCTTATAAAATTAACCATATACAATATACTATGAACCAGCAGTTCTGCTCCTCAGTATTTAACCTAGAGAAATGAAAAATTATATATGGACTCAAATGTTGACAGAAACTATATTCACTTGCCAAAAGATTGGAAACAACCCAAATGTAGTGGGTGAATAATTCAATAAATTGTAGGACATACAATGAGATACTACTTACACATAAGAAGGAATAATTTATTGACACAAGTTACAATATGGATGAATCTCAAGAAAGTATGTTTTACCATGTGATAATTTAAATTATATTTGATAAAAGATTATTAGATATTAGATTATAAATATAGGTTTGTATAATTTTATATGTGCATATTACTATTATAGTAATGTATATTTACAATATATAGCACATTATATTTATTGTATATTAAAATGTTTATTTATATAATATCTAATATGTATGATTACTGAATTATGTAACTTTTATATCAGACTTTCACACTTAAGTTATTTATATTTTTACATGTTTACATTTAATGTTTATAGTGTAAAGTTATAACTATAATAAAAGGGGCATACGGTCTGGAGAGCCTGCGGTTGTAGCTGGTCAGCATTTTTATTATTTGTCAGCAGCTCAAGCATCAAGAAAGCTTATTCCACTTTGGACCTTTGCTCAGCTGTATTCTCTGAGAGTACTCTGCTTCCCCAGCGCCCATGCTGCAGCTTGCTGTCCTTTTCTATTCTTTGGAGAACCCCCTGCCACCACCATCTCCACCATTATATGTGGAGTAACACACTTCTTGGGATCACTATTTTGTACTATATTTGTATTGCAAGTACCACTATCTGACCTGATATTAAATGTTTCTGGTTTGGGTTTATCATTCCCCCCTCCCCACTGGACTGTCAACCTCATGATGCCCAGGCTTTGTCTTCTTTCAACTGTGTTCAGGGCACCCAGCACAGCACTAGCACAAAGTAGACACTCAGTATAAGTTTAAGTGGAAAAATGAATGATAGTAATAACAGTTGACCACGTGCCCCACACTGAGTGAGCTAAACTCCAGGGGTAGGGGATGAGGAAGGGAGGGTGGGTTGGTTACAGTCCCCTAATTCAAGATTTAATGCCCCTCCCCACACTTCAGCACACCTAAGCCCTAACCCTTTCTCACCCAACCACCCATCCTTCCCATCCCCAGTGTATCTGACTTGCATCCTTCCCCAGTGTCCACAAGGTCCGTGCTGTCTCCATACTCAGTCTCCTGGTTGCTGTGGGCAGGCCGTGTAAAGTGGGGAGGGACAGTAGTGGGGAACCAACAGGGAACCATTCTGTCAGCATCCACCCCAGAACTTCTGTATCCCATCATTCCATGTGGTCTGCCCTCCATGAGGTCTACCTCCTCCACCAGAGGAACCACCAGTGGATATGAAACCCTGAGGGCAAGAGGAATGTGGCAGGGCTGAGGTTTCCCAGCCCCAAGCACATGGCTGGACAATAAATATGACACAGTGTGGCAGGTGTTGACATTTATGGCAAGGTTGGGTTAAAGCCATGATTGTCAGAGTGCCCGGGAGGCTCAGTCAGTTAACTGTCCGACTTCGGCTCAGGTCATGATCTCACTATTCATTGGTTTGAGGCCCGCATCAGGCTCTGCTGACAGCTCAAAGCCTGGAGCCTGCTTTGGATACTGTGTCTCCCTCTCTCTCTGCTCCTCCTCTGCTTGTGCTCTGTCTCTCAAAATGAATAAATGTTAAAAAAAAAAAAAAAAAAAAAAAAGCCATAATTGTCATGGGCACTTGCCCTAACGGCAGGATAGGCTGAGCACTCCAGCCTCAGCCATCAATTGGGACTACTGGTGCTGGTGTGGCTGTTACCTATATTATACCCTACCCCGCCCCACCCTACTTCCCATGCCATACATCATACCATAACATAACCATACCATACACTTACTAACCATTTTACATAATTCCATAATTATATTAATTATATTATTGTACTGAAGTATAATTAATATAATTTAGAAAAGCTCTGTCATTATTTGCACTATGCCTGTAATTATTAAGATACCATGTTTTAATACCAACTCTGATGCTAAGAAGTCCTGTATCCCTTCTGCCTTCTGCCACCTTCAGGTGGCAGTGACGTTTGCACTATATTTACACCATAGTGCTACCTCTAGAAGTGACGTTTTCCCCTCTCTGTCAAATGAGCTGTATTAGATTACTCCCTTAGTGATATTATAATTGTACTATTTTAATATTTATTATAATAGCATTGCTATTAAAACAAAAATTGGTGTTTCCATCCATGAAATGGGACAATGTAATCACCACTTTAATACAATCATTTGAATTACATTAAGGTTATGACTATAATTGGGGTGCTTGGCTGGCTCGGTTGGTAGAGCATGTGACTCTTGATCTTGGGGTCGTGAGTTCCAGCTCCATGGTGGGCATAGGAATTACTTTTTAAAAAGCTTATGACTATAATTAATGTCAATTCTGAAAACCTATGGTGTGTTCCATTACACTCTGGAAAATGGCATGTTTATAATGCATCCCTGACTACATTATTAATTGCTATGTAACAAGCTACTCAAAACTTAATGACTTAAAACAACAATAAATATTTATTCTCTCAGTTTCTGAGGGCCAGAAATTTGGGAACACCTTAGCTAGGTGGTTCTGGCTTAGGAACTCTCAAGAGGTTAAGTCATACTGTCAGGAATGATGACAATTTTATAAACTAGAGGGAAATAGTCCACATATTACAAGGTCTCTGTGAGGTTTAAATGACAGAACCCAGTACACAGCACTATTAGTGATTGATGATGATGGTGATAATTTATTAAGTGAGTGCACCAGTCCCTGTTCTAGGCACTTTAAATCTATAATAAATCCATCCACACAACAATGCTTAAGATGGGCTCATTATTCCCATTTCATAGATGAAGAATGTGCGTTGTAGAGAAGTAAAGTGTCATGGACTCTGGGTCTGGAGTTCTCTCTTGTCCAGCAGGACAGCAGACTCAGGATTGAAATGTGAGAGGCTAATGTCTGGGAGGAGACAAGAGCCTTGAGTAAGAGTTCTTGCTCCGTTTTTATTGGGATCAGAAAGCTTACAAGTGTGATGGACGTGCACAAAGAGACAATGAAACCATGAACATTAACTCATGGGTGTGAGGGAAAGGGGGTTTTGAAGATATGCAGTATTAGGGGCTTGGATCAATACAAAACAAAATCCTGGCACCAACATCCTTGCACCGGGCAGATGGTTTCTTCATTTATTTTACAGCAGGCATGAGGCGCCACCTCTGTTTACCTATACTGGCCTAGGGTACAAGAAAGACTGAACATGCTACCTCAGGGTCAACAAGGCATGTTTCTTTTGCTAATTAGCTCCATTCTGGGCAATTTCACCCTGCTGTGGGTCTATAGCCTTGTTTACTAATTTGCCTATGTTGATCCTTCCTTCCTGTGAACGCAGCTTTCTGCTATTGTACTAAATTGGGGGGTGCTTCCACCCTGAACACCTAATCTTGTTTACCTAATCTTGGATGCTTTCATCCTGAGATTTCCTATTCCTCTACCTTTGTCCTATACTGGGGGCCTTTGCCCTGTTTACCTAATCTTGTTTACCCAGTCTTTGGTGTGTTCATCCTGTGGCTTTCTAATTCTTTATGCCTTGTTAACCTATCGGTGCAACCTCAGGGAATTCCTAAACTTATTCCCCACAGTAAAGGAACTTGCTCAAGATAAAAAGCTAGTAAATAGCATAGGGGGATTCAAGCCCAAACCCGTTGGCTGCAAGATCCATTATATTAATCCCCTTGGAATGCTGCCCCTTAAAAGTCATCGTTAGTATAATCACTTACAATTTGAATTATAGTATATACAACAATAGTTAAGGCGTGGTTGTAATACTTCTCTCTGAATAGGCTGGTTATTCCTATACCCCCACTGCACCCCAAGAAACAGTACATCATTAACATCATTATTATCTTAATATTATAAATGGTGTAAGCCTGGGGGATTCCTAAGCTTATCCCCCACACTTTACAAAGAAGAGTCACAAGTATTCACACCCTGGAGAGAATGTAGTTATATACTGACCCATCATTCCTGAAGCAGGGAAGGCAGAAGGTCAGGGTCAGAAGCAGTTAAGAGATTAAGGGTGACACAAACTGGAAAATGGCATCAACCTCCCATCACCAGAAGCCTCCTGAGACTGTTTTGTTGACACAACATGGTAATGAATGGCTTAATGACATTAGTGATTATGATTACACCAGTTCTAGAAGCTGTTGAGGAGAAGGGACATTTTCTGTTTCTTATGCTAGAAAGTAGTAGGAAGGCCTAGAATTATTAAACTTGAAACACAGAAATTGCATAGTGAGTGCTGACTGCAAAGGGAGCTCCCTAAGATACTTAAACTGTGGACAGGGATGAAGAGGATGCACACAGAAAGAATTATACTGGGGTTCTCTAGGATGTTTGTTTGTTGTTGTTTTTAATTATTATAGCTGAGTACATTGATATTGGGCCTCACTACTCATATCTAAATTATCTGGATGATTTTTTAATATATAGATTTCTGGGCCCCACCACCAGTTTCTGTTCTAGCATATGTGAGCTGGGGACAAAGAATCTAAATTTCTCACAGGTTCCCAGGTGATGGTGATACTGTTGGTAGTCAAGTCTCACTGTGAGCAACAAAGACCTAGAGAGGTCAGTGGTTCACTCAAAGGCATAGAGCTTAGTAAAAGGTAGATGGCAACTAAAGCCAGCAAGTATGAGTCTAGAAACTAAGGGATATCTAAGAGAGAGGATGGATGGCAAAAGTTCAACAAATATCCTCCTGTCAGAGGCCTGGTAAGATTGATCCAAGGAATCTTTCCCGGTCCCCCAGACAACTCAATGAAGTTGAAGAACATGTCTGGGGCAATCAGTCTTTAGTGGTTAGGAGGGCACTGGAAGCAAACTTAGTTGTATTAAAAATGAGATGTTGGACTGCCTAGAAGTGGATAAATGTGATGAAAACCATGACTATGCTTAGAAGAGACAGATGTAAATCTCTGTAAGCCTGGATTAAGCAACAGTTTCTTAGATGACATTTAAGCACAAACAAAAAACAAGTAAATTAGACTTTACCAAAATTAAATACTTTTGTGCGTCTAAGGACGTTATCAGGAAGATGCAAAGACAATCCACAGAATGGGAACAATATTTTCAGATCATGTCTCTGATAGGAGTCTAGTATCCAGGATATATAAAGAACACTTAGACAGTAAAAAGACAACTCAATCGCAAAATAAGCAAAGAATTTGAAGACATTTCTTCAAAGGAGACATACAAATGAGCAATAGCCCATGGAAAAATGCCCAACATCATTAAAGAAATGCAAATCAAAACCACAACAAAATACTATCTTGTACCCATTAGGATAGCCATTTTTAAAAAATGGGAAATAGTGGAGTGCCTGGGTAGCTCAGTCAGTTAGGCATCCAACTCTTTTTTTTTTTTTTTTTTTTTAATTTTTTTTTAACATTTATTTATTTTTGAGACAGAGAGAGACAGAGCATGAATGGGGGAGGGTCAGAGAGAGGGGGAGACACAGAATCAGAAGCAGGCTCCAGGCTGTCAGCACAGAGCCCGACGCGGGGCTCGAACCCACAGACTGTGAGATCATGACCTGAGCCGAAGTCAGCCGCTTAACCGACTGAGCCACCCAGGTGCCCCTAGGCATCCAACTCTTGATCTCACAACTTGTGAGTTTGAGCCCTGCATCAGGCTCTGTGCTGACAGTGCGGAGCCTGCTTGGGATTCTCTCTTCCTCTCTCTCTGCCCCTCCCCCACACTCTCTGTCTCTCTCAAAAATAAATAAATAAACTTTTTAAAAATGGAAAATAGTAAGTTTTAGTGAAGTTGTGAAAAAAATTGGAACCCTCACAGATTGCTGACATAGATTTCATATACCTGTTGGCCATTTTTATGTCTTCTTTGCAGAAATGTGTATTCAAATCTTTAGCCCATTTTTACATAGAGGTACTCAGTGAATTTTATTGTCTTAAGTTGTAGGAATTTCTTATATATTCTAGAAATTAACTCCTTATCTGATATGGTTTGCAGTTATCTGATATTTTCTTCTAGTCCACAGGTTGCTTTTCACTGTGTTATTTCCTTTGCTGTGCAGAAGCCTTTTAATTTGATGCAGTCTCACTGGTCTGTTTTTGCTTTGGTTGCCTCTGCTTTTGGTGTTGTATCCATGCTGTAACGCTTTCCCTCTATGATTTCTAGGAGTTTTATAGTTTCAGAACTTACATTTAAGTTTTTAATCCATTTTGGGTTGATTTTTATGTATGGTATAATACATAGATCCAATTTCATTCTTATGTAGGTGGAGATCCAGTTTTCCTAACGTAACAATTTGTTAGAGACTGTCCTTTTCCCATTGTGTATTCTTGCCATCCTTGCTGAAGATCAATTGATCTTGTACGTGTGGATTTAGTTCTGGTCTCCCTGTTCTGATCTGTTGGTCTATAAGGTCTGTCTATATGTCTGTCTTTTTACCAGACCATAATGTTTTAATTACTAAGGCTTTGAAATATATTTTGAAATCAGGAAGTGTAATGCCTCAGTTTTGTTCTTCTTTCCCAAGATAGTCTTGGTTATTTGGAGACTGTTTCCATGTGAGTTTTAGAATTCTATTGTAAGAAAGTAGCCCAGTCTCATTCCTTTGTATGTAAAAATTTTCCCAGCACCATTCATTGAAGAGACTATCCTTTCCACCATTGTATTTTCTTGGCTCCTATGTTGTAAATTAATTGACCATCTACATGTAGGTTTATTTCTGGGTTCTCTATTCTGTTCCATTGAACTATATGTCTGTTTTTATGCCAATACCGTATACAGTTTTGATTACTATAGCTGTGTAATATAGTTTGAAATCAGGAAGTGTAATGCCTATAGCTTAGTTTTCTTAAGAATGCTTTAGCTACTTGGAGTCTTTCAGTTCCATCAAGTCTTAGGATCATTTGTTCTATTTCTGTGAAAAGTGCCATTGGAATTATAAGAGGGATTACATTGCATAGTACGGAAATTTTAATATTAATTCTTCTAGTCTAAGAACATGGAATATCATTCCATTTATTTGTGTCTTTTTCATTTACTTTTATCAGTGTCTTACAGTTTTCAATATGCAGGTCTTTCACTTCCTTGGTTAAATTTATTCCTAGGTATTTTATTCTTTTCAATACCACTGAAAATGGGATAATTTTCTTAATTATTTCTGATAGTTTGCTACGAGTGTATAGAAATGCAAGTGATTTTTGTATATTGATTTTGTGTCCTGCAACTTTACTGAATTCATTTATTAGTTCTACAAGGTTTTTTGGTGAAATCTTTAGGGTTTTCAATAGATATGCTCCTGTCATATGCAAATAGTGATAGTTTTACTTCTTCCTTTCCAATCGAATGTCCTTTATTTCTTTTTCTTTCCTAATTGCTTTGGCTGAGACTTCCAACATTATACTGAACAAAAAAGGTGAGTGTGGGTCCTTGTCCCTGATCTTAAAGGAAAAGTTTTCAGCTTTTCACCATTTAGTATGATGTTGGCTGTGGGCTTGTCATACATGACCTTTATTATGTTGAGGTACATTTCCTGTCTACCCAGTTTGTTGAGAGTTTCATCATAAATGGATGTTGACTTTTTCAAAGGTTCTTCCTGCATCTATTGAGATGATCATATGATTTCTGTCCTTATTTTTGATAGTGTGGTGTATTACATTGATTCATGAATGTTTAATAATCCTTGCATACCCGGAATAAATCCAGGTCATGGTGTATGATCCTTTTAATGTATTGGTGAATTTGCTTTGCTAATACTTTGTTGAAGATTTTTACACCTATGTTCATCAGGGATCTTGACCTGTAATGTTCTTTTCTTGTGGTGTCCTTATCTTGTTTTAGTCTCCCACTACTGCTGGCCTCATAAAATGAGTTTGGAAGAATTTGAGAAGGATTGGTATTAATTTTTCCTGAAATATTTGGTGGAATTCACCACTGGAGCCATCTGGTCCTGGAATTTTGTTTGTTGGGAGGTTTTTAATTACTGATTCCATTACCTTACAAGTAATTAGTCTGTTTAGATTTTTGTTTCTTCACGATTCAGTATAAGTAGATTGTATGTTTCTAAGTATTCATCCATTTCTTCTAGGTTGTCCAATTTTTTGTGTGTATAATTATTCACAGTAGTCTCTTTTTTATTTTTTTTAAATACTTTAAAAAAAATTTTTTTTAACGTTTATTTATTTTTGAGACAGAGAGAGACAAAGCATGAATGGGGGAGGGTCAGGGAGAGGGAGACACAGAATCTGAAACAGGCTCCAGGCTCTGAGCTGTCAGCACAGAGCCCGACGCAGGGCTCGAACTCATGGACCGCAAGATCATGACCTGAGCCAAAGTCGGCTGCTTAACCGACTGAGCCACCCAGGTGCCCCCACAGTAGTCTCTTATAATCCATGGTATCAGGTGTAATGCCCCCTTTTATATTCTGGTTTTGAGTCCTCATTCTTTTTTTTTTTCTTTTGTGCATGTGTGTATGTGTTGCTAAAGTTTCCATTTATATTTTTTAAAAACCCAGCTCTTAGTTTAACTGATTTTTTCTGTTGTTTTTAGTCTCTATTTCATTTATTTTCACTCTAATTTTTGTTATTTCTTTCCTTCTACTAACTTCCAGCTTCATATGGTATATTGCATTTCCATTTTCTTTGTCTCAAGATATATATATCTTTCAACATACATTTTAAATTTCACTTTTTATTTCTTCTTTGATCTATTCGTTGTTTAGTAACATGTTGTTTAATCTCCATATATTTGTGAATTTTCCAGTATTTTTTTTTTCATATAATTGGATTCTAGTTTCACATTATTGTGGTCAGAAAAGATGCTGATATAATTTTAGTCTTTCTAACTTATTAAGACTTGTTTTGTGGCCTAACATGTGATCTATTCTGGCAAATGTTCCACATACACTTGAGGAGAACATATATTCCGTTGCTTTTGGATAGAATATTTTGTGTATGTCTGTTAAGTCCATCTGTTCTAACATGTTGTTTAAGGCCAATGTTTCCTAATTGATTTTCTGTCTGGATGATGTATCCAGTAATTAAAGTGTGGTATTAAAGTCCCACAGTATTACTGTATTACTGTCTATTTCTCCCGTTAGGTCTGCTAATATTTGCTTTATATATTTAAGTTCTCCTATGTTGGGTACATAAAGATTTACAAATGGTGTATCTTCTGGTTGAACTAACACCTTTATCATCATATAATTGACCTTTTTGACTCTTATTATAATCTGTGTCTTAAAGTCTATTTTGGCTGATATAAGTATAGCTGCCCCAGCTTTCTTTTGGCTTCTATTTGCATAAAATATCTTTTTCCATTCCTTTACTTTGAGCCTACGTGTGTCCTTTCTCTGAAGTTAGTCTCTTGTAGGCATCATGTAGATGGGTCTTTTTTTTTTTAATCTATTCATCCATTTACATTTGAAGTAATTATGGGTAGTTATGTGCTTACTGCCATTTCAGTTATATTCTGGCTGTTTTGTAATATATAATCTTAATCTAATCAAACTATTAATCATAAAATGTCAGACAAACCCAAATCCAGGAATAATCTATGTAATAACTGACCAGCACAGTTCAAAAGTGTTAAGATCATGAAAGAGAAAGGACTTATCTAAGAATGAAGAAGACTACAGAGACATGACAGCTTAAGTGAATGGTAGGATCCTGGATCAGTACAAGTACACTACCATGGTAACTGGTGACATTTGAATAAAGTATACAGGTAATTTAAAAAAAAAATTTTTTTATGTTTATTTTTGGGAGAGAGAGAGACACAGAGCATGAGCAGGGGAGGAACAGAGAGAGGGAGACAGAGTCCTAAGCAAGCTCCAGGCTAGGAGCCGTCAGCACAGAGACTGACACGGGGCTCAAACCCATGAACTGTGAGATCATGACCTGAGCCCAAGTCGGATGCTTAACCGACTTGTGCCATCCAAGTGCCCCAAGGTATACAGGTAATTTAACAATATTGTATCAAAGTGTACTTTCTGGTTTAGATCATTGTACTATGCTTATGTGAGTTGTTATCATTAGGGGGAAACTGGCTGAAGTGCATGTAGAGTCTTTGCTTATGGCTTAGTTCTAACTCTAGAATAACTTAAAAATAGAGTTTAAAACCTGGGTCTCAGAAAAGCTTCTAGATGAAAAAATAATGAGAGGGTTGGAATGTCGTCATATTAGGCTGATTTAAGAATCACCAGAACAAAGAAGAAAACACCATGGGAGGAAGGTCTTATTTAAATTTAAATATACATGGGGCACCTGGGTGGCTCAGTCCGTTAAATTTAAATACACATGGATTCTATTGCTAGTTATTTTGGTAAGAAAAACAAGAGGTTTCACGACATAACTAATGGTTCTTCCTGTGAAATTTCTTTAATATTAAGTGCAAAATGCCTAGAATGTAGCTTTCAAACACAAAAATACCATGGTATGTGTTTCCCTAAAATTTATATAATTAAAGTAGGAAAGTCAATTACATACATAAAGAGCCAGAGGAAGGTGTGAAAGTCAGTGATAAAAGATATGAAGGTGACTGAGAGAGATGTTATTCCACACAACAAAGCTGAAACCAATTTTCTAAAATAGGGAACATAAATTTAGATATTTAATGCAGCCTTAGAATTTCAATGGAGAGAGTACTGTATCTTCTGAATTATAGGGGAACAAATGACCTTACCCGGTGATGATACAAAGTTGCTATAGTCTCCAGCATCACATCTCTGTGTAAGTCTCTCTGAGCAGAGCTCAGACATTCCCACTCTTCCTGAGAGGTCTACAGCTACATCCTTGAATGTCATCAAACCCTGAAAGGAAAAATCCATGTAACATCTCTAATAGTAAAACAAAAACAAAAACAAAAAACCCTGTATTTCAGATCAACAATAAGAATATAAAAAAGCATTTTCCTGGAGGGATTCTATAGTAAACAATAGGCTGGAATGGGATCCTTAAAACACAGGAAGGGGAAGTAAGGAAATTAATACATCTATGTTGAATATCACTGTGCTTTGGTGTGGATATAGCCTCCTGCTACTGTGGGAAACTTCTGAGTCAGACGTGTAGTGAAGCAAACAAAGTAAAGCATGACCGTTAAGATTCATTAGTTCTATAAACATGCTAAACACCACATTCTTCTGTAGAGTAAAGGGTTAACTCAGCAGGTCAGGACAGCTCAAACCATACGCATTCCAAGAAAGGACTAGCCTTTGACTAGTTCCTGGAAGGTAATTTTTTTTTTTTCCTGGTAGGTAATTTCTGAGCCCTTATAATAGCCTGCCTGATAAAGTATTTTCATATGCCGAAGAACTTGGGCCATAACAATTTGGTCTCTATGGGTCTACAGGCTGAATAGCTAAGGTCCGATGGCTGCTGGGAGCCCTGAGAGCCAATAAATGGGTCCTGATAGGAATAGACACATAACATTGGACTAAACTTTGCATGGTAGATGTAAATGCTCAAAATACTATAAAAGAACTTGAATAGAAGACTGTATCAGTTGAGACCACTGTGTTATATTTCTTCAGACCAGGAAACACACCTTACACCCCCAGTGTCCAATAATGTACTAAGAGGTACCATATCAAATGGACATATTATGTTGCATATCATCCTCAGAGTAGTAGTGGTTTGATAAAGAACTGGGAACAGGAGAGTAATATACTTGTTAAGACACGTTCTCCATGCCCTCTGCCCACTTAACAGATGAGGTCAGAGAGACACTAACATCTTCTACTCATCTTTATGTCAAAAATAAAGTCAAGGTTGAAGCTACAAAAACCAGGGCTGCAAACTCCTCAGAGGTCCCAGACATCAATCTGGGGGCAGTCCTGTCTTGGGAGGGTTTCTAGGAAGTATAATTTCGTCTATAGAGCTCCCAGAAGGATCCACTCTTCCTCAGGTGTCTCTCCTTGATATGGGGTCTCCTTCAGCTCTAAAATTCTAACCCAAGAACAAAGCTGTGGCTCAGGGTTAATGAATTTTGGCTGCTAATCTCACCCTGTGGAATGATGACTGTGAGAGCATCCTCTGCTCACACCATCACCCTCTTCTGTATCAATCTATCCCCTAACCCTGACTTCACCCCACAAACTCACACTTCATCCCATGCCCTCCATTCCTACAGAGCCAATAATCACAGCGTGAACTATCTGCAGAGAGCTTCCCACATCACACTCAGAGGTTTCTCTGTGGACCTGCCCACCTCACAACCGATACAAATGAAGAGGTTCTTGACCTGCTAATTCCAGGTCCAATGACCTCTAAGAACATAAACTCAAACTGAGAGAAGTCTCAGAAACATCAAAGAGTTTCAGCAGGCATGGGTTGGGTACATGTGTAGGTTCTGGAGAGAGATGTTGCTCTTGGCGTGAGTCTCCCAACACAAAAAAGACCTAGGAATTTAACACTTGGGTCCCTGAAGCTTTGGAGAATTCTGGCCCTCACTCAGAATGCACATGCACTTTCTATGGCAGCTGCTTCCTGGCTGAGCTTTATTCTGGTGGGTGTTTGGCCCTAGCCTTGGCATATGCCCTTAGGTCGCATTATTCTGAGTGATCATGTACTTGCAGGCATGTTTATATTTTTGCTATACTGCTCTGTGTGATGCTTTTTCTTGTTTTGTCAAATTGGGGATGAGATGATTAGGATTTGAGACTGCACACATGTTAGAAGCTTCAAAGAGTAGTTTGTAAGTTTGACTTTTGAGACTTAAACACTATCCTTGGATCCAGCAGATCTAAGATTCCATCCTTTGGAATCCTTCCATGCTTTGATGGGCCAAATTTTTATTTATGTACTGATTAGAAAGAAAATGAAATGGTGACATAATCCTTTCTTTATTAATTAGCTTTTTTCTTCTTGGCATTTTTAATTATTTTTTTTAAAGTTTATTTATTTTTGAGAGAGAGAGATAGGGCATGAGCAGGAGAGGGGCACAGAATCTGACGCAGGCTCCAGGCTCTGAACTGTCAGCACAGAGCCTAACGCGGGGCTTGAACCCATGAACCGTGAGATCATGACCTGAGCAAAAGTTGGACACTTAACCGACTGAGCTAACTAGGCGCCCCTTGATTATCTTTTTAATGTCTGCAGGATTCAGAGTGACCCTAGTTTTGTCTCTTACTCTTTCTGTCTCTCTGTCCATCTGATGGAAATGGAAAAGTAATGTGGCATGTTTTATACAAGGAAAAATAAATGTAGCATTAGGACACAAAAATGAATAATAAATAACCTAGAACTACATGCAACAGCATACAATGGGTGAATCACACAATGTTGAACAAGAGAATTCAGACACAAGAGTATATACTGTGTAATTCCATTAATATAAAATAAAAAAATTGCCAAGCCAATTTTTGCTGTTAGAAATCTGGATACTTTATGATGCCAAAAATGTCCTGTGTCTTGATCTGGATAGTGAAATAAATGGATGTGTTCAGTTTCAAAAAATCCATCCGGCAGTACTTAGGCTGTATGTGCTTTTAGGTATGTATATTACACATCAAAGAAATTACTATTACCAAATCAGGAGGGCTTCTGCTGTTTTGCTCCAAAATGTACAGAGCTTATAAATGATCACTACTACCCCTACAGCAACAAAAAGTTAAGCAAACTGAATACCAACTGAGTGTGGACCAGCTTGAGAGTTAAAAACTTCTACAGGCCCCCACTGTCTTGAGTTTGACCTCTGAGAACACCACCACTTTCTCAGAGAGAAAATCGGAGGACATTCCCCACACGCTTCTAGCAGAGGGGAAAGTAACCATTTTGAAATATTTCTAGATATTCTGTTGTCCACCTGCCCGCAGGTGATGAGAGAAACAAAGACAAGAGAAAAGTAGCATGAATTAACCTCCTTACAGCTTACCCACTGACAGACACCTGAAACATGCAGAGCAGAGAGTGACCTTCCTCAAGGATCCACCTCATGGATGCCTTATTTCCTTCATGTTTTTGTTTCATTAAAGACTAAAAGAAACCTTATCTTAGCAGCAGCTAGTCCCTCAAGGTCCTGAAAGCCTTGCTTCCAAATGCCTTAGAGCCTTACTTTATCTCATTCCCCCCAACACCTCCCACAAACCTAAAAATATATAATCAGTCACTCCTCACAACCCCAGGGCAGCTCTTTCTGTCCCGCACCCGTCCTGTCCCCGTGCTTTAATAAAATCACCTTTTGAACCAAAGACATCTTAAGGATGCTTTCTTAGCCCTTTGCTCAAGAACCCCATCAAAGGGAAACTACCAGAGACTAACCAATGTGAAAGAAGGGAAATACCCAGCCCCCTCTAGCCATCATGTGTCACCTAACTGGTTGGGGGAGGAGTGGTCCTGAGAAGAACTTGTGCAGGTTGCAGCTCAGGGTCGCAGGCAAATTGAGAGAGCAAGACCCAACCATACTAGTCTAAAATGTTTCCCCAACCCCTACATTGACACGACTCCTGTGTAAAAACAGGATTAAAGCTGAACAAAGAAAAACCGATGATTATCTCAATTGATCAGAAAATTATTAACAAAATTCAACGCCCTTTCATCATAAAAACATTCAACAACAAAACCCTTGCTAATTACTTTGTGGATATCGACAAACTAATATTAAGGTTTATATGGAGAGGCAAAAGACGGAGAATACCCAATACAAAACGGAATGAGAACTAAGTGGAAGGTCTGACAAAGAACCATCCAGTCAAATCTTAATATATATATATATTACATTTCTCTTTGGTTATGCTTAGAAAAACTATTCCTACACCGATATTACAAACATACAAAATTTTCACCAGATCACTTTTACATTTAATTAAGTCCACATTGAATATAAAAGTATTAACTAAATACTACTTCACTCCTACTCACTATTATTAAATGTAGCTAACACGATGTAGTGAGAAAGCCAGCCCATTTCTGGCAATATCAAAAGTTACTTTCCTGTATGTTATCACCAGGTTGCAGCTACCTTAGGGAACACTACACCAGAGTCCCCGCCTTGGCCCTGGGGGCCGCAACCAATGACCCAACCTTGAGGCTCTGCACCCACAGGCCTGAGGCTTCGGACAGCCGCCAGTTCCGGATCGCCCTTCTCTGCCTTCTAGCCTAATCTGGACCACCAAGACTCGCACACTACGCCCTCGTCTGTTTCCAGGCGAGCCCTACCCGCCCTCGCGTGACGCGTTGCCCGGCCTGGGAGGTTCCCTAGGCCGACTAAAGTTCCAGCAAGGCTGCTGGGATTTGGGCTATTTCTCCCATGAGCCATCACGGCCCCGGACAAGCAGGCCCGAACTACATTTCCCAGAGGGCAGCGGTCAAGCGGATCTTCGGCTTCTCTTCCATTTTCGCGCCAATCTGGAGCTGTGCAAGGTGAGTTGAACTCCCCTCGGGATGTAAGAGGCACGGAGTGCCGACAGGCTGGGCTCTGGACAACCAAGTTCATGAGGGGTGTGGGAGGAAGTCTTTGAAGTATGGAAGCCAGTAGTAGGGGCGACTAGTTGTTACCTTGATCTCAGGCCTGAGGTTCAAGCACCACAGGGGAAGGTGGTGTGTATCGGTGGGGCCGGATTGGGGGCATGGGGGGCGTGTGTGTGTGTGTGTGTGTGTGTTCGTGTTCGTGTGCCGGGACGTGCCTCCGTTAGAGTGAGTGCGATCGTGAAGTGAGGCTGAGACAGGTGCGTGGCTGTGCTCTGTGACGTGCATTTGGTTGCATGTCCTCTACCTGTGTAGCGATTGTTGTGGCTCTGTTGTGTCATTGTCCCGTGGTTCTAGGTTCCCTGCTGCTTCCTTAGTCTTCTCTCCTCACAGCTACTTGCGGCTGCCACAGAGGAATGGCCGTAAGAAAGAAGTTGGAGGTTGGGAACGCCTTGGAAATTCTTTACTTGGGAGCTCTGAGGGGCAGCCACGTGTCTCAGGACCACGGCGTTCCCAGAGATCTGACCACAGGAACTTGCTGTAAACCCTACACAGACTCCACGCTGTCCCTCTTCCATCTGTTTTTGTGTGTGAGCAGGGCGGGCGTGGACCTAGAGAATATTGTACAACGAAGTCATTCTGTGCTCCAAGAAAAGCCTGGCGTCCTGTGACTCCCTATCTGGTCCTGCCATTCCCCAAAAGAAAGACCCTGATGAGGAGGAAAGAATTGTTACATCCAAAAAATCATTGTGTGAGCTAGTTTTTCTATCATAAAACTATTGGTTTTAGGGCATGCTTTCCTTTGTCTGAAATGTCCTGATCGTGATCTTCTTTCTTCCCAGTGGATGTTGGGTGCTATTCAGGTAAATCTTGCTAACATTCTCATGTTCATTGGGCTACCATTCATATCCTCCTGTGTATTCTCTTATTGTAAACAGAACCCAAACAGTTTAATTTTTTTTGGTCTAGAATCAAGGATAATTTTCTGGTTTATGATGATGGAAAAACTAATATTCAGGATTATGGAACTGCTTAATTAACCCATATGGTTGAATATTATGCAGCTAATAAGATTATGTTTATACAGAGTTAGACTTAAGGAAAACATACACTCTATAATGTTAAGCAATATTCATGTTTAAGAACAGTAATACCCTGGAAATTTTTAAATTATATATGAATCCCACTTTAAGAAGGCCATTGTGAGAAATTTTGCAAGGAGTCCATTAGAAGTAATATTTTAATTGTGTTGAGGAAGTGTGGTAGTGTAGCTACATTTATCAAGCACGTACTGTGCACCAAACACTCTTCACCTTTATTATATTCTCTGTTGCAATCTGCAAGTGCCACTTACCTGTATTTTCATTCTCAGTACAATCTTGGTAATGAAAGTGTTTATATTGAGCATATATAACCAAAAGATATGCAAAGACTGTAGGTGTAATTTGTTTCCCTTGTAATGTGTCCCCATGTCATGCATAGGGTTCAGGTTTCATAAATACAAGAATGAACAACCTGTTGTAATTTTTTCTCTGTAATCTTTTAAAATACATTTGTCATGTTGAAATGTCTTTTGAAATATTTTGTAATATGTCAATTTCTGGTGATGGCATTACTGAAGGCTTGCTGTAAAACACAGTATCTATCCTAAGGAACTTCTGATAAAGTATAAAGTACTCTTATTCCCACCATCTGGAGATTGCTGTTAATATGTTTTCTATTTAGTATATATGTATTGTTTTGTTTTAAAGAATATCACATTAAGTATAAGAGTCAAACCATAAAGAAATAAGAATCTTGAGTTTGCAAAAAGAGTCCATGAGTTTTATTAGATGAACATGTGAGTGGAGAGAAGTGAGAATTTCTGGTTTAAAAACTTTACAGATATTTACACCTTTTAGATAATAGAAATAACCATTAAAAATTAATTAACCAGGGCAGTGAGTATCAAATGAGACAGTCTTTCAGAGTTAGGTTTTCTTTAAGAGGTTTTTTTTTTTTTAAAGAAATCTCTACACCCACCATAGGGCTTGAACTCACAACCCCAAGATCAAGAGTTACGTGTTCTATCAATTGAACTAGCCAGGCGCCCCCTGAGTTAGATTTTTAAAAAGCTATTTAAGATTGGTTTAACCAAATTTTGGAATAATAACTGATTCCAGGTGATTAGGTGTCTTCCAAATAACATTTCCAAGTATGGATTGTGATGAGAGAAAATAACTAATTATTCACATTTCTTTCTTTCAGATTAAAGGTATTCGAGCCTCTTATTAATGTTCTCACTTTATGAGATACTTGATTGGATCAGATTCTTTGAGCAAGTTATGATTCAAAAAAGTGTCTTTTATGCTGGTGCAGTTGGGGAATAGGGCAATTTCCTTCTCTTTCCTAGATACTTGTCTTTCTTTTAATGTTTATTTATTTTTGAGAGAGGGACAGAGCACAAGTAGAGGAGGGGCACAGAGAGAGAAGGAGATACAGAATCTGAAGCAGATTCCAGGCTCTGAGATGTCAGCACAGAGCCCAAGATCTGGGGCTCGAACTCAAGGACCACGAAATCATGACCTGAGCTGAAGTCAGACTCTCAACTGACTGAGCCACCCAGGCTCCCCTCCTAGATACTCTTAATGTTTTATTAATAAGAAATGAATTCTCAAACCAAGGTCCTCAATTGTGTGTGTGTGTGTGTGTGTGTGTGTGTGTGTGTGTGTGTTTGTGTGTTAGAAGAGCAGAGATGAGAAGCACAACTTTACTCTAAAAAAGAGATAGTAGAATTGTTTCTTTTGTAATAATGAATTAGAGAACATGAAATGTTCTTCAGTAAAATAGCTAACATATTAATATAGTATTACAGCATATTATTAAGTTTTTATAGAGATTATCTTTCTCCAAGATATTCATATTTAGTAGGTGATTTTCATACTCTGGATTTTACAATGAGAAACCAAGGCAATCAAATCTCATAGACTCTAAGAACATTTTCACATTTAGAAAATCTGAATAGATTCTGTCTTAAATTCAACAGGATACCTACCTTGGATACATAATTCCTACATTATGTATACTTATTTTAAGCCTGGACTGATATCATGATGAATAATGGTATGTATACCATCATATAAAGAACCAAATTAACCTGTTACCTACTGTTAGATTTTTGTGTAGATATTTAATTAATATAAATTCCTAGGAATAGAATTTGGGACAAAAAAATCAGACTCTTGAAGTGCCTGGGTGGCTCAGTCGGTTAAGCCTCTGACTCTTGATCTCAGCTCAGGTCTTGATCTCAGTGTGGTAAGTACTGGCCTCACACTGGGCTCCATGCTGGGCTTGAAGTGTGCTTAAAAAAAAAAATCAGATTCTTACTAAATGCTTTTAAGATATGCCTAACCATACCATCTTAGTATTTGGGTTGATAAAAAGACTCGAATGACATGGTTGATATTTTTATGTTCCTTTTGGTAAGTAAGGCGAACACTGAATGGAAATAAATGCATCTAAGTCCACTAGGGAGGTTCAGATACTGTGCCTTGGGAATTCATAAGGCAGTGATGTTACTCAGAGTAGCCACCACCGTCCGCTTACTATCAAATTATTCTGACCTAAAAAAAAGCACTGTGATGATAAGGAATTTCTGTTATAAATTTTTATCCTTTTATAGATATAATTCTTTAAGATACACCTTATTTTCATTTATTTGTTTGTTTACCCATCTACCCACTCAGCATGGAGCCCAACACAGGGCTTGGACTCACAACCCTGAGAGCAAGACCTGAGTGGAGATCAAGTGTATTCAGTAGTCTTTAATGTAGTCACAGGGTTGTATAACCAGTACCACTGTTAATGTGCCACTATTAATTATGTATAAGTACTTCATTTGTTTTTTTATGTAGTAAAGTGTACATAACAAAGTTTGGGGCACCTGGGTGGACCAGTCGGTTAAGTGTCTGACTTTGGCTCAGGTGGTGGTCTTGCAGTTTGCAGGTTTGAGCCCCGCATCTGGCTCTGCACTGGTTGTGCGGAGCCTGCTTGGGATTCTCTCTTTCCCTCTCTCTCTGTCCCTTCCCCATTTGTGTTCTCTCTCTCCCTCAAAATAAATAAATAAACTTAAAAAAAGTATACCTAACAAAATTTGACATTTTAACCATTTTTAATGCACAGTTCTGTTGCATTAAGTACATTTGTATTGTTCTTGCAGCCATCACCACCATTCATCTTCAGAACTTTTTCATCTTCCCCAACTAAAACTCTACCCAATTAAACACTTCCCATCCCCCATCTCCCCCTAGTCCCTGGCACCCACTTTCTGTTTCTATGAATTTCACAATTCTAAGAATCTCATATAAGAGGAATCATACAACATGTGTCCTTTTCTTTTAAATATTTATTTATTTATTTTTTTAATGTTTTTTATTTATTTTTGAGACAGAGAGAGACAGAGCATGAACGGGGGAGGAGCAGAGAGAGAGGGAGACACAGAATCGGAAGCAGGCTCCAGGCTCTGAGCCATCAGCCCAGAGCCCGACGTGGGGCTCGAACTCACGGACCGCGAGATCGTGACCTGAGCCGAAGTTGGACGCTTAACCGACTGAGCCACCCAGGCGCCCCTTAAATATTTATTTTTGAGAGACAGAGACAGAACGCGAATGGGGGAGGAGGAGAGAGAGGGAGACACAGAATCCAAAGCAGGCTCCAGGCTCCGAGCTGTCAGCACAGAACCCAATGCAGGGCTCAAACTCACAAACCGTGAGATCATGACCTGAGCTGAAGTCGGCCACTTAACTGACTGAGCCACCCAGGCACCCCAATATGTGTCCTTTTGTGACTAGCTTATTTCACTTCACATAATGTCTTCAAGATTCATCCACGTTGTAACTGGTATCAAAATAACCTTCATTTTTATGGCTGCAGAATATTCCCTTGCATGCATATACCACATTTTCTTTATCAGTTTATGAACATTTGGGTTTCTTCCACTTTTGGGCTGTTATAAATGCAAACATTTGTGTAAAAGGTTTTGTGTGTGTGTGTGTGTGTGTGTGTGTGAATGTATTTTTTATTCTTGGGTATACACCTATGGGTGGAATTGCTGGATCACATGGTATCTCCTTCATTACATGTTTTATTCTTATGATGTTACATTCGGCAGCTTTCTGGAGCATGTGACTAATGGAGTGGGAAATAGTTCTGTAAAGTAAACTTCCCTAAGGATATAGCAGTGAGACCAGCATCAATACAAGACTATTCTCAGAGACTATCCATATTTTTAGGCAGTAATCCAACAATAAGCATACATAAAAATCTTATAGAACATCATATTACTGGTAACTGAAGAAAACAACTGAAGAAAACAACCATTTAGCAAAATAATTCAAATTTACTGTACTCCTCCAAGACCAAGTAAACACTGTTTAAAAGAATGAACTTTGCACATTTTGGAAAACAGCTTCCACTTATAACAAATGTTCATATGCATATATGTTTTAAGACATGGCCATTGAATTGATAACTTCATATACTTAAATTCTCATCAAAATCAAAATATATTGTATATATACACAGGGGAATATTATTCAGACATTAAAAAGAAAATCTTACCATTTGCAACAATATTGGTGGATGTTACCCTAAATGAAATAAGTCAGAGAAAGACAAGTAGCAATACTGTATGATCTCATTTATATGAGGAATCTAATCCCCCACCCCTCAAAAAAAACCTGAACTCCGATACAGAGAAAAGATTGTAGTTGCCAGAGGTGGGGGTTGGAGGGTGGGTAAAATATGTGAAGGTGGGAAAAAGGTACACACTTCCAGTTATAAATGAATCATGGGGATGTAATGTACAGTGTGGTGACTATAGTTAATACTGTATTATAATAATAATACTATATTGTATATTTGAAAATTGCCAAGAAAGCAGATCTTCAAAGTTCTCATCACAAGAAAAAAAATAACTGTATGGTGATGGATATTGACTTAACTGAGGTGATCATTTTGTAATATATAAACAATTTTGAATCCTGCTATATGCCTGAAACTAATATAATGTCATATGTCAGTTATCTGTCAAAAAATATGTAAGTTTTAGGTTAAAGTCTAATGCAACAGTATACTATCTCAAAAAAAGTGGTTACTGAGGCATGACCTTCTTGAGGTTACCTTAGGTATTTTCTGTCAGCTTTGTTTTCTAAGTATCTAGTTATTTGATCCCTGGTGAAATTTTGAGATTTTATGATTCAGATAACATAACAATATTTTGGAACACAGACACATACACACGTCTACACACATGTATATACACACACATACATTTTGGCTAAGATTAACCATGTGAGCTTCACCTTTCTTTTATTCATCAGTACTATGAAAGGTGTACATCAAAAGAAATCTTCAAACATATATGTCATTGAAACAGCAAAGAAACCTGTCTCTTGTATGTAGGCAATTATTACTTTTCAAGAAAAAAAAAGATCAAGAGAAAAAGACAAGCACTGTTAATGTATGGGTGTTTTGCTTTCTGGACTTTCTCTGTCTACTGAAATCTGATGATCTGTCAGTCTTTCAATATTGAAGTATGCATGTATCTTACAAATAATATAGTGTAAATATGGTTTCATAATGTGATTTTTCTACTGACAGTATTTCTGGAATATTTTCCATATCTTCATTATTTTTCCCTTACTTCACATTTGGTATGTGATATATTTCAGCAGTTTTTCTGGATTGTTGTACCCTGCCTGACCCAATTTAATGTCTTTTCTAACCTGTATACTTTTTCAACCTGTTCACCCTCACCTGATCCCAAAGCCAGGAAGTAAGGTGTGGTTTGGATGATGTAGGTCCTTTTCAGTCCTGAAAGCCGTGAATGAAGGGGGAAGCATGTTCAGGGCAGGACTGAGCAGCACAGTCTCAGGTGCAGAACAGCTTTCCCAAAATGGAGCACTGACCAGAAAGCTATCTGCAGAAATATCTGGATTTCCTGGGGATTAGGGGAAGAGTTTCAATTTATCTAAAATCCTTCTAATCTTTTGCAGTTGTGTGTGTTTGTGCTGAAGGAGATATTAAATAAAATGGAATGGAGAAGCAAACCATTTAAGTTGTTACATAGTAACACTAAAGCATGCTTGCTCTCAACCTCTTTTTCCTTTCCCAGGTCTGGATTCTCTGTTTTTCTCCAGTAGGGAAACCCATAGGAGAACGGATCAGTTTTTGCAGACATCAAGCTATGACATATGTAAGTTGGTGTTTCCTTCTTGTTGAAATAATGTGATATAGATGTTTTCATTAGTTGTCCTAGAAGCTTCCTACCTAAAAGAACCCCAGTCAATTATGAACAATGGTTCCAGATAACCTCATGTTCTCCGTATGTGGCCCAGTCTCTTCCAACCAGTGTTTATGTATATACTGACCAGAGTATTCATTATCTCCTCTGTGCCTAACTTATTTTAAGAGCAGTGAAGGGAGAATGAAAAAGTAAAGTCCTGTAAAGAAATGATTTGAGCTTTGCAAGTCAGGATTATAGTTGATGAATTAGAGATGAGGATCCCATACGGCCAAACTTCTAAAGATTCTGACATTCTCACAGACGTGAGTTTTCTAGGTACATGTGACAAAGCCTGGTAATAAATGGTATCTGTCTTAGTGTAGATTGAGATTAATACTTTGTGAGGCTTTTAAAATTGAATAGACATGTGATTTAGAACTTGCAAATATATGGATCATGGGTTTTACTATTCGTTTTTACTTTATTTTGTGAGAGAGAGTGAGGAGGGAAGGGGCAGAGAGAGAAGGAAAGAGAATCCCAATAGGTTCCACGCTGTCAGTGGATGATGAGCCTGATACTCAACTGACTGAGCCACCCAGGCACCTGTAGATCATGGGTTTTAGTAAGGAATTTCTAAATGATAAATATCATGACTACTGCTGACTAGATAGGCTGAAACTAAATGACTGATAAAATTCTGGATCAATCTTAGTATCCTCTAACTCAGAAACCAGAAGAGTGTTAAGTGATGGCCATAAAAGAGAATAAAATCATAATTAGTAAGTTAACAGATCAAGAACTGTGTAAAGACCCTAGAAATGTTGTCCAACCTAATGCATACACCTAATCATCTCAAGATGATTAATTATAATTCTTAAGTTAGAATGCTATGCAGTCATTCAAAATATTTGTCAAAACAAGAAAACTGTGTGATAGGATTTAACATAAAGAACTTGAGGACTGAAGACATTCCTTAGTTTTCTCAAACTATTGTTTTTCTATCCCTTGTGACAATGTCTTTTTTTTTTTTCAAATGTAGTGTTTAGTCCATTTACATTTAATGTAATTACTGACATAGTAATCCATTTTATTTTGTTTGTTTCCATCTGACTTTTGTTCCCTTGTGTCTCAACTTTGTCTTCTCTTGCATTAAATACTTATTTAAAATTCCATTTTAACTTGTTTTCACTATGCTTTGTGCATATTTTTAGTGGTCACTTTCTGTATTAAAATATATATTCTAAACTATTCACAGTCTACTTAGAGTTAATATTGAACCACTTCACATAAAGTGTAAGAACCTTGCAATGCGTAGGTCCATTTATAGCCCCTATCTTCTATATTATAGTTGTCATATGTATTGTATCTATGTTCATTTAAGACTATAATACCATGTCTTTAACAACATCTCTATTGACATGTAGTACATGGCACATATTTAAAGCATACAGTTGGATTCAATTTTTTTAATTGAGATATAATTGACATATAACATTATACATGGTTCCCAACTGAATTTTTCAACTTTATGATTGTGTGAAAGCAATACCCACACAACCATTTTGTTTTTCACTTTCAATATAGTATTAAGTAAATTACATGAGATATTCAACACTTTATTATAATGTAGGCTTTGGATGATTTTGCCCAACTATAGGCTAATGTAAGTATTCTGAGTTAGTAGGCTAACTGCGATGTTCAGTAGGTTAGGTGTATTAAATGCATTTTTGATTTATGAGATTTTCAGCTTACAGTGGGTTTATCAGGATGTAACCCCATCATAAGTCAAGGAGCATCTGTGTATTAGTTTCAGGTATACAGTATAATGATTTGATATTTGTTTACATTGTGAAATGATTACTACGAGTCTGGTTAACATCCATCACCACACAGAGGTACAAATGGATTCATTTTGAAATGTGTATATATTCATATATAGATAATGAATATAATCAGAATAATGCACAAATTCACTGCCCCCAAAAGTCTTTGCAATGCTTCCCTCCCAGCCCTCCCTGGTCCCTCCCACTCTGCTTCCAGGGAATTACTGATCTACTGTCTGTTAATAAATTAGGTTGCACTTTCTAGATTTGTATGTAAATAGAATTGAACAATATGTACTTTGTCTTATTTCTTCCATTCAGCATAAATATTTTAAGATTCATCTATGTTGTTGCCTGTATCAGTTCAATCCAAAATATGGTTGAATAGTATTCCATTATATGGATATATCATAATGTATTCATCCTTTCTCCTGTTGACATTTTGGTTGTTTCAGTTTTGTGTTATTATAATGAAAGCTGCTAAGACCATTGCTGTGAAAGTTTTTGGGTGGGTCTAAGTTTTTATTCCTCTTAGGTAAACTCTTAGATATGAAGTTGCTAGGTAGTATGATAGTTATGTGTTTGACTTTATTTTATTTTTTTAAGTTTATTTTATTTTGGAGGGAGAGAGTGCATGTGTATGCACGAACCAGGCAGGGGCAGAGAGAGAGGGAGAGAGAGGGAGAGAGAGGATCCTAAGCAAGCTCTGCACCTGCAGTACAGAGCCTGATGCAGGAATCAAACTCATGAAACATGAGATCATGACCTGGGCCAAGTCAGAAGCTTAACCAACTAAGCCACCCAGGCGCCCCATGTACTTGACTTTAGAATGAATTGCCAAGCTGTTTCCAATTTTTAAACCTATTTCATAGTCTCCTATTAATATGTAACGGTTCCAGTGACTCCACATCTTTGTCACTTATTTTCAGTATTTTGAATTTTAGCCACTCCCTTTAAGCCCCCCCCCTTTTTTTTAGCTGAATGTCACAAATTTTGGTGTGTTATCTGTTCATTATTATCCAGGTGAACTTCTCAAGCTGTGGGTAAATGGAGAGAGATCACTCAGAGCGGATTCCAGATACAGAGACTTGGAAGGCCAGGGGGCAAGAAAGAGGATAGTTAAGAGGTGAAGGGGAAATCACAGGAATGTTAATTCCTTTGAATCTAATTAACGAACATCCAATACACAGAAGGCTCTATTCTAGTTGATGAGAACATAATGGTGGAATAGACAAAGTCTCTGCCTTCATGGGGGCTCTGTTCCAGTGAAAGAAGATGTGTGGAGATAGTGCTTAAGGTTGGAGCTGGGGTGGGAAGCCTTATTCTTAGGCATTTATATAAACAAAAGGGTGAATTAAAAGTTTGTCTTGATAATGGCGGAGATTTGAGTTCTCCTGAATGAGGAGAGAGGATGAGACCTGACTGTGATCTGTGCATTGAATTTAGAAACACCTGGGTTCCAATCTGTATCTATCCTTAAACACTGATTTGATTTTGATAGTTATCTATCAATTTTCTCATCTTCAAATTTGAGATACAGATACCCACACTCCAAGAGCCTTTTGAAAAAAATTTTTAAACGTTTATTTATTTTTGAGAGATAGAGACAGAGTACAAGTGGGGGAGGGGCAGAGAGAGAGAGACACAGAATCTGAAGCAGGCTACAGGCTCAGAGCTATCATCTCAGGGCCAGATGCAGGGATCCCAACACACAAACCATGAGATCATGACCTGAGCCAACGTCAGAAGCTTAACTGATTGCGCCACCTGGGAGCCCAAGCCTTTTGAAATCTTAAAAAAAAAAGAGGCCCTATAAACTGCCTAACATGTATTTGTTGTTGGGTCATTGTTTTGTATTGACTGCCCTCAACATTGTATCTGAAATTAGGAAGATACTATTTTGTTCCCAGCTGTGCTCACTTAGTATTTGGAGGATTCCAGATATTTAACTGAACCTTACTGAGCCTTGGTTTTCTTGTCACTGAAATGAGGTAAAAACAGCACCTAACTTGTAGTGCTATTGCTGTTTGTCAACGGACATTTGAGAAGCTCTATATGCATAGTAAGAATTAAGAGTCAGGCTGTGGTCTTTCAGCCATGGTTTCAAATATGGATTCCATAGCATACTAGAAATGTATGATATAGGGCAGGTTATTTAACCAACTTCTACAAAATAGGAATAATAATAGAATTCAGTTCCTTATGTTGAGGAAAGTAAAGTTTAAGATCACTGCCCTTCACACTTTAAACCCTGACAGTTAAACCCTGACTATGTTTTTATATTGCACAGTCACACTCCTTGGCACATAAAGGAATGGCTTGGATTTGAGGTTTGAAATCTGTCAAAAACCTGTACCCAAGAGGCATAGGGAAACCCCAATTTCTGGCACATTACGTAATGAGCTTTCCTAGTCAATAAATCTATCCAGGGCTATCTGAGAAAAATCCTTATCTGTAGGGCACCTAGTCCAGGAATAGGGGCAGCACCAGAGACTGAAATACAGTAAGTACCTTGAGGTGGCGAGGCTCTCATCTAGAAGATGGCCGCCACACTCTGAGTCCCTCCCACACACCCCTGGCCATTAGGATAGCACTGGACAGCTGCCCGAGACCCCAGACATGCCTACACGGCTTTAGACTCCACAGTCCCCTTTGGCTTTCTGGAAAGACCAGCCTTTTTACTGTTGCAGCCTGAGCAGGAAGCGCCAGCAGCTTTTTGCAGACAGGGCTTGGCTTGTTTAGGGGCAGGTCCAAAATGCAGTAAAGCCCTTTGAACATGAGGCGCCCACAGCCAAGAATTCTCTTGAGGGCCACATTTACCAGAGGTCACTGAGGCCGAATTAACGGGGGGGGGGGGGGGGGGGGGGGGGCGGCGAATGGGTGGTGCCCTGGGGATTATGGGGCCACAAGGTGCGATGGTGGTGTCAAAGGAAGAAACCACCGCGGGATGTCCTGTACCCATAGTCGATGCCAGACCTAAACCTGCAGTGAGATTAGAGGTCGAAAGTTTAGAGCTGCGCTAGGTCAGAGGGCCTAGTGGGTAGACACAATGTGTCACATTTGCATGTGCCTGAGAAGCAAAAGAGGGGATTGTGAGACAGGGTGACCGAGGGTGGGAGCGAGCGTGCGGTGTGCGTGTCTATGCGTGTAACAGGCCCTGGGTGGGACTCCGGTGACGGCCTATGCCATTGTGACCCCCGAAGGAGTGTGTGATTGTGTGCCTTTGACTAGGAAGAATGGCCTTTATGTGAGCATGCATTGTGGCCTCTGTGCGTGTCTCTGTGCCCAGTGGTTATGTACTGGCTCCTCTACCCTCTCATTGCACAGCCACTGTGCAGCTGCAACAAAGAAATGACCCCGAGAGGTCACATTTTGCACTAGCATAAAATGAAGGTTTCCAGCAAGAAAGCGCACACCTCAACTTGGGGTAGTAAGTTTTAGAGCCTCAAGGTGCCCCTTAGACCAGGCTCTTGTAAAGACATTATGGGGCCATCAGAGTCACACACTCTGGCGGAAGCCCTGCCCTTGGTGCCTGTGGGAACAGCTACAAGTCCATGACGGCATCATTGCCACAGGTCTGACCCCAGGCACCCACGGTGAAATCAAATACAGGTTTCAGCACCCCTTCTGTTTCTGGGTTTGTATGTGAGGTTATGATTCACTTCTCCATTCTTGCCATTCTCCAAAAGAAGCAACACAAGGAGTAGGAAAGAGATGTTGCATTGTAATGCACGTTAAATTGTTGATGCCAAAAAAAAAAAAAAAAATCAAACTTCAGGTGAGTTTCCTTGTTCACACACAAAAAAATTTTTAATATTTATTTATTTTTGACTGGTTTGGGGGAGGGACAGAGAGAGAGAAAGGGAATTAGAGAATCCCAAGCAGGCTCTGCACTGTCAGCACAGAGCCCAATGTGGGGGCTCGAACTCACAAACCATGAGATCATGACCTGAGCCAAAGTTGGACGCTTACCCGACTGAGCCACCCAGGCGCCCCACAAAATTTTTATTTGGGTGTGGAACATTTGATTTTCTTTGTCTGAAGTGGGCTAGGTGGAGACAACCTTATGCCTCCCGTCCCCAGTCCATGATGGAAGTCATCGAGGTAAATCCTCCCTCAACAGTGGCTCTTATTTTCTCTGTCTTCTCCAGGTAATAATCACATATTAATTGAATGTCATTTGAATTATACAGTTGGTCTTTATTTTAGTTGGTGATTAAGCAAGGCAGCAGGGTTTATGGGGAATCACACACCAGATATCTTTGATTTTCTGCAGAGGCCTACTAATCAGCAAATGACAAGGCATCGGCTTTGTGAAGCTTTTGGAAGTGGGATTATAATTGGGGATTTGAGGGTAGAGATCTGTGCCTACAGTGGAAGGAATGTGTTCAGGTGATCTCTAAGTTATAATTAGTAGTACTAGTCAGGTGTTAACTTGTGGTCTGGCAGCCTGAGTGTTTTCAGGTATACCATTGTGTGGATTGTGAGGGGCAACGTGGTGTGATATTGAGGAGGATGGGCCCTGAATATCCAATATTTGGTTTGAATCCTGGCCCTGCCACTTCCTAGCTGTATGAGCTTGGTGTGTCCACACAGCCTCTGTGTTCCACAGTGCTCAGATGTACGTTATAACATCATAGGGATATAACAAAGATAAAAATGTAAAGCTCATGGCAACAGAGCTTGGAACATAGGAGTGTTCAGTACATATTAACTGTTGTGATTCTGGGTGATTCCCCTTCAGGGTCCAATAGTAACGACAATATGAAGGTAATTGATGGTTATTTGCAAGGTAAGAAAATTATCCAGAGGCTCAACTGGTTAAAAACAGAGGTTCTAGGGGCGCCTGGGTGGCGCAGTCGGTTAAGCGTCCAACTTCAGCCAGGTCACGATCTCGCAGTCCGTGAGTTCGAGCCCCGCGTCAGGCTCTGGGCTGATGGCTCGGAGCCTGGAGCCTGTTTCTGATTCTGTGTCTCCCTCTCTCTCTGCCCTCCCCCGTTCATGCTCTGTCTCTCTCTGTCCCAAAAATAAATAAAAAAACGTTGAAAAAAAAATTAAAAAAACAAACAAACAGAGGTTCTTGATCTTCAATTCTTTGATTGCTCTTATGAGCTTTCCAGGGGCCCACAGATCACTTGAAATGGTATTCAGAAATGTGTATTTACTGATTATCAAAGGTAAATATAACCAAAATAATTCAGAAATATTGGTTTGGAAACAAAATGGTAATAATGGGTACAATCTTGTATAAAATGTTCAAAATTACAGAAATGGTTGAGTAAATCTGACTACATACTATATACATACATGAGATAAAATAACGTACAGCTAATGAAATTATACTTATAAAGATTCTTCATAAGAAGGAAAAATATATAAGGTAATATGAAGCAATATCCATGGCTATGAAAAGTATTACTCAAAAGCATTTTTAAATTATGTATGAATCTCATTTAACACTAGAGAGTTATATAAGACATTTTGCAAGGTTTGTATCCAAAATGGCATTTTAATTATATATGTGTGAAGGAGACATCTGTATCTACATTTATTGAGAATCTACTGTGTATAAAACTCTTTTCTATCTGCTTTTTATACATTCATTCACTCTGCTAATTCCACTTACCTGAATTATGTTCATTCACAGAAAAATCTTGATAGTGAAACTTTTGAATCATACTGATGATATTACTCAAGGATTGTCCCAGAAATGGTAGGTGAAATTTATTTCAATAACACTGTTTTTCCAATTCAGAGTTAGAGTTCATAGTTTACTTTGTAAGTGGAAAGATTCTCCCTATAATTTTACTTTAAGAGATATGTTGGATAATATTGATGCTGTATTTCCAGGTAGGAATTATATCTGACTGTTGCAGGAGAATCCAGTAACCTAAAGAATTAATGAACAAGCCAGGTGCCTGAATGGCTCAGTCAGTTAAGCGTCCGGTTTCGGTTGAGGTCATGATCTCACAATTCGTGGGTTCAAGCCCCGCATCGGGTTCTGTGCTGACAGCTTGGAGCCTGCAGCCTGCTTTGTATTCTGTGTCTCCCTCTCTCTCTGCCTCTCCCCTGCTTACACTCTCTCTCTGTCTCTCAAAAATGAATAAACGTTAAAAAAAATTTTTAATTAATGAACAAGAAAAATAAAATTACCCATGGTGTGTTGTCATCATGTCCTTCTCCCTCCCTGCCCCCCCACCATTAATCACCAATTATATATATATTTTTTCCAGTTTTTATCTTGATTTGATTATGTAAGGTGACAAAGAATTTCCTACTCTCAATTTATAAAAGGAATCCATAGATTTCATTATGCCTCTGTGCATGTAAAGAGAAGGCCCTTGGTTCCCTTCTTACTTGAAAAACCTTTCTGATTTTTTTCATCTCCTAGGAGTATAGATTTGTCAGTTTAAATCAATTACCAGAATATGGGGTTATTAGCTAACAGCATTTTAAAATCAATTTTTTAAAATGAGATTAAATATCATTTCACAGAGCATAGAAAAGATCTGGGGGGCACCTGGGTGGTTCAGTCGGTTAAGCAACCAACTCTTGACTTTGGCTCAGGTCATAATCTCACAGTTCACGGGTTCAAGCCCTGCATCGGGCTCCATGCTGATAGTGTGGAGCCTGCTTTGGATTCTCTCTCTCCGTTTTCTGTCTCTCTGTCTCTCAAAATAAATAAACAGTGGCACAAAAATAGACACTAAGATCAATGGAACAGAATAGAGAACCCAGAAATGGACCCACAAACGTATGGACAGCTAATCTTTGACAAAGCAGGAAAGAATATCCAATGGAACAAAGATAGTCTCTTTAGCAAGTGGTGCTGGGAAAACTGGACAGCGACATGTGGAAAAATGAACCTGGACCACTTTCTTACATCACACACAAAAATAAACTCAAAATAAATAAACTTAAAAAAAAATCTGATGTCTGGATTATTCCAAGTATCTGTTGTATGAACAGTATTTCCAATGATGGATTTATATTAACAGAAACATGGGATAGATAGTAAAAGTTATGAATAATCAGATAAATCTCCACATTGTTCCAAAAAACAGTATTTAGACTCATGAAAGTTTTAATTTGCACCTGATCAGATTCTCTCAACTCCTTCAGGATACTGAAATGGTTTTTCTGAAACTGCCTGGGGCAGAGGCATATTTTCTCCCAACGTGTTTGAGAATATTTTTGTTTATATTGTGTATTGAGAATTACATGCTTAAAGCCAGGCTTTGACATTTTTTAGTTCGCATTGTAAGAATGCAGACCAAAGGAACTTAAATTTTATTGTAAGGAAAAATGGAATTAGCAGAATTGTGTTTCTTTTAAAACAGTAAATTAAGGAACTTGGAAGTTTCTCCACTTCAATTAGTAATAACTAACTTTAAGCAATTATTTTATTACATATTTTATATAGATTACTTAATCTTCAGACTATTTTATATGCTGTATGATATTTTTTCCCAATTTGTCAATGAGACTTCAACGGACTGGCATGTTAGTAAATATCAGAGTTTAAATCTGAAATTCATGTCCTAAAAGTCTGACAGTGTCTATATTTATTACAGCAAGAGACTACCTCCCAAATATTGATTATTTTTAAAAGCTCTCTGCCTCAGTCAGTAATTCATCACACGTGTCTTTTCTTCACTTGTGTGAACCAATCTCATAATTATTGATAACCACATAGTATGCCAGAAGGTATTACAACATAATTTTTTTAATGTTTATTTCTGAGAGAGAGAAAGCGTGGGTGGGGAAGGGGCAGAGAGAGAGGGAGAGATGGAATCCCAAGTAGTCTTCGCGCTGTCAGCACAGAGCCCAACACAGGGCTTAATCTCATGAACCTGTGAGATCCTGATCTGAGCCAAAACCGAGTTGGCCACATAACCGACTGAGCCACCTAGACACTCCAACAACATAACTCTTTTAATATGTTGCCTACTGTTACATGTTTTCAGTTTTCTGTTATAAAAAATTTCTCTGAAAAATGTTCTTCTGCATATAATTTGTGTACTTTTATTTTTATTTCCTTAGGATAAATTTTTAATAGTGGACTTTCACATAAGAAATCAGACATTTTAAGGGCCTACAATATTGTCTGATCCTGTAATATTAGCATTTGGCTTGATTAAATGACTAAACGTACTTCGCTGTTACTTTTAAATGCCAATAATCCAGCAAGGGACATAAACTATGAATAGAAACAAATGTAAATCAGTGTACAGTAAATACCGCAAAAGACAGGTGACATACCTTGGGAATTCATGGGAAAGTGACATTGGTTGGATTGGGCCATTACTGTAACGTTGGAATAGGTTATACTGAGCCCATGGAATCTCTCTGAAGATAAGTGGGATTTATTCTGTAAACTTTGCCTTCTAATTTTTTTTCCTCAACTGATGTTTAGATGCAAAATGAGAGTGATAGGCGTATGAAAGACATTGTTGCTAAATGTCAAAATAAAGCCTCCTTAGGGTCAAGAAGACTCAAGAGTTTTTTTCCAAGCTCAAGAAGAGAGTGTTTTAAAAATAAATGAAGTCTCTACTTTTTGGAGAATAGCTTCTTTTAACACATACATTTGTGTATGTATAAATTTTTAAGTTAACATATGGCCACTGTTAAAATAATTATGAAGTATATTTATTTTTTAATTATTTTTTTAAATGTGTATTGAGAGAAAGTCAGAGGATGGGGGGAGGGGCAGAGAGAAATCCCAAGCAGGCTCTGCACTGCCAGTGCAGAGCCCGAGGCAAGGCTTGAACTCACAAACCCTGAGATCATGACCTGAGCCTAAATCAGGAATCAGGCTTAACTGACTGAGCCATCCAGGCTCCCCAATTATGAAGTATATTTAAAACCAAAAGAAAACCAAGATTACATCTGTTTAAAAATAGTCATGGTAACATAGGATTGTATAACATAATAAAATGGAAAAATTACCAAACCTTTCAATCTGTTGATATCCTATGCCTGTCTCCCAATGTCTGTCTCTTTTTAAATGATCTAATCATGTTGTTCTATTTTTTAAACTTATTTTTCTATTAATAATATTTGGAAATGCCCTTAAATATGTTTTCCTATTTAGCATTTAATGTTTATTTATTTTTGAGAAAGACAGAGAGAGCGAGTGAGTGGGGGAAGGGCAGAGAGAGAGAGGGAGGCACAGAATCCAAGGCAGGCTCCAGGCTCTGAGCTGTCAGCACAGCGCCCGACGTGGGATTCGAACCCACAAACTATGAGGTCATGACCTGAGCTGAAGTCGGATGCTCAACCAATGGAGCCACTCAGGCGCCCCTCCTATTTAGCATTTAATGGTTGCTTTATAGTCTGTTGCCTGTATATTTGGTATTTAACTAGTCAGCTTGGCTGGACTCAAAACACAGATCCTAGGCCTACATAATTCTTTCTATGTTGTGTTCATTGCCCATATGTGGACCAACTTCAACTGACCCTGAGGCCGTAAAAGAGCCTCTAATTTGGATGATGAGCCTTTTCTCAAGCTTGGAAGGTGGGAGTGAAAGAGGTAGATCCACTCATGGAAAGACTGAGCAGCCCAATCTCAGGCCTAGATCAGCCTTCTCAACATGGGATCTTGTCCAGATCTCCTGCTCCTGTGTTTGGATCTGGCTTCAATGCCAGAAGTGACTTATTCTACAACTACTTTTGTGTAGTCTGGTGTTTGGGACTTGAGAGAGATCTTAGATCCATCTTCTATTTTCCCTAAATTCTGTGTTAGTACTGGAGGCTAATTTTGGAAGAAGAATGGAGGAACAAAGAGCCCTTATTAAATTAAGTCATATTGGGAACAGTAAAACCTTTTTTCTTCTCTCAGCTCTGAATTCTCTAGAGTTTGCATTTTTTTCCAGTGGAGGAACACTGAGGAGCACTGATGAGGTCTTACATTTCTAAAACCATGACCTGTGTAAGTTGATGATTCCTGTCTCCTTTCAATATTACAATGTTAGTCTATGTGGCTTTATTCATTAATTAACCTAAGGCTTCCTACTTAAGAGGGCTTCATTCGGTTATTTGCTCTACAGTTTGCCCTAAAATCAAAAAGAGTGATAGCAAATAGCTCAGTTTCCTGCTGATAAATGTTTGCTATCCAGTGTTTTTGTGTTTATTATCCAATTTACTCAATCCACTTCTTGCACTTAGTCTTTAATCAAAGGCTATGATGGAGCAGTAAAAGAGTGAAGTCCCATGAAGGACATAATTGAATTTCCTTTATAGGTCTCTGGTTTGATGAATTAGAGATGTTGATCCCATTTAATTACTACAGGTAGACTTTCAGATCCTCCACAGACCTGAATATTCTAGGCAGATGAGATGGAAATTGGAAGTTGGTCTCATTCTTAGTATGTGATGGTATCTCATGTTCTTGAGAATTGTACAATTGGTTGGAAGCTTTTATACTCTGCATCTTTCTGAGAAATTATTGAGAGACAAATATATCTATTTTGTGGTAGAATGTGATCTGTTGAATTTGGATAGCGTTTATTTGATTATGGCTCATCCTTCGTCAGGGTATGCTTAGGAACAAGAAAAAATATTGAGTAACTGATGGACGATAACAATGAATGAGAATATTATCCTAAGGAATGTAAACGTGTTGATTTCTAGAATTGATGAAGACCTTTGAAATTTTGTCCAACCAAGTATATAAATGTCAGGGATGGATTAAATCTAAGATATCTACAATAAAATGGATTGTGACACAGCCAAAATTTATTTGTCAAAACAAAGAAAAATACTTACAATATATTCTCACAAAAGATGAACTCAATGCTTGTAGAAATGTCAAACTTTTTTGAAAAGCATTTTTTTTTAACACAGAAATTCTTACATTCAATATAGGAGGAAAATCCTATCTTCTTTTAACTCTATAGGGAAATAATTTAGAACTTCACGTTTTTTGAGAATTTCTACATCATGCAACTAGCTGACTACATGATTATGCATTATACTTTATTAAATAGGAAAACTTTAGTTTCATCCATTCCCCAGTAAGTCTGAGTTATTGTGATAGCTCACAACCTGCAAAGACTTACCTGTAGCAATAAGGTTCTTCAGGAATATGTAGACACTCTGCTTGGATTTTTCTAGCCCCCTTGTACCTTATCACTCCCTTTCTCTAATTCATTCCTATAATCTCCTGTCTTTACATCTTGGAAATGTTTTTTTCAATTTCATACTACGTGGGTTTGCAGTTTCAGGAATTAGTGACATTCAGGGATGTGGCCATAGACTTCTCCCGGCAGGAATGGGAATACCTGGACTCTGTTCAGAGGGACTTATACAGGGATGTGATGTTGGAGAACTATAGAAACTTGGTCTCACTGGGTAAGTTCATTTGTCACGAGAGATTTAGAATGTGCCCTGTGGTATGTTAACTTTCAACACGGTGAATTTCAAAGCTGCCTTTCAAGACATAAGCTGAATGAATACCTTTTTCTTGTTCCCAGAGGAAGGTTTGAGGTCTGTCAGTTTGTCAGTGCCTCTGCCATTAACCATGGTCATTTTCTCTTTTGGTGATATTCACATCTCCCTCTGGCCCTTCTTGTCATTGCCTCCCTTTCTTACTGGCCAAGGGGTGGACAAAAATTCCTTATATTGATTCCATTTATAGCTATTGTCCAAGAGCCTGGTTTCCCATTATGTTCACACTGAATATTGCTATAGATTTGCTGTGTCTTCCACCTGTAGGGCAATTGTTAGATGTAGATTTGTAATTGGCTGTGACAATGAGAAGAGTCTCTATAACTTACATAGTGGTGGATTGGATAAACAATATTCATTTAAAACTGAAGAGTACACATTTCATTTCCAATTTTATATGATTTATGGTTGAAAGTTACAATTCATGAACATGACATTTATAATTGAATGAATATTTTGTAAGTGAATCAGGGTGCTTCTTATTTTCCTCTTAAGGCAATAAAATAATTATAATTGGTATTATGTCCCAGAAACTCTTCCTTGGGAGGGGGGAGCAGGGAATATATATACATACATACAAATTTAAGCATCAAATAACCATGTGATAACAGTATTATACCCATTTTACTTGCCAACATTGTGGAACAGTGTGTTAAAATGACTTCCTCAAAATCATAAGGTTGGTAGGTATTAAAGGAGAAAGAATTTGTGCTCAGGCCCTCAGCTCTAAAGAATGTTCTCAAACATTGTTAACTTTTCAATCACTTTGTTAAATGTTCTCTTAAGAGGAAGAGTCTGTATTAAATTAAAATAAAATTTCATCATACCTGCCTGGTTCCTTAAATCATCTCATCCTTCTATTATCTGAAATCTGTATCGGTAACATTTAACCTCTATTTCATTACAAATTTAAAGAAAACTAAAGATTTTGTGAGTTTTGCTTATATTTCTATACCATGTGGCTTTTTTTTTTTTTCCTTGCAAGCAGGACACTCCATTTCTAAGCCAGATGTGGTTGACTTATTGGAGCAAGGAAAAGAGCCCTGGATGATTTTGAGGGAAGAAACACAAAGACAGTACACAGGTAAGGAGGGCAAAAGGAGGCCATCAGGGCTGGTAGCAGCCTACATGGTAATGGGGAGGCGTACATCTCTGTGTTGTTTGTAAAGCCCTCCAAGGCACCAAGACTTGTGGAGCATGGGCTTGTGACCTGGGGAGGAAATAAAGGTCTCAACATGAACTATAGAGGAAACTTCAGTTTTATTTACCAAGCACGTTATTTCTCTTACATTTCAAACCCATTTTCAGTGACAAGGAATCTCATTTTTCATTAGTGCCATCTTTTACCTATATGTTGGATTCAACTGCTCTCCAGCTCCTCTTTTACATACACACACATATCAATGCAATGATAGTGAACACGACTTATCAAGTTCCTGCTCTCATGGAATTTACATTGTATTAGAGTGAGGATAACAGTAAACAGGTAAATAGATAAATAATATTAGGCAATGGAATGAGCTATGACAGAAAGTAAGAAGAGATTGGGCCATTTGAGATAAATGGTTGGGGATGACTTTTCTGAGGTGATAACATTTGAGAGGAGACATGACATAAGGGCCCAGGACATGTGTTTGGGAAGAATATTCCAACCTAAATGAACAGCTTAGAAGACTCAAGAGGTGGCTGGGGGCAGTGAGGGAAAGGAATGAGGAGACTGGAGGGAGAGGGCCAGAGAGAGCTTTGTGAGTTTGAGCAGCACCATTGTAGACCAGAATAGAATGCCTAAGGGGAGCGTAATAAGTAACGAAGCCACACTACTGTTAAGAGTCAGATCATATGAGGTCTTATTGGATTTGAATTGTTAGAAATAATAAGTATTAGAATCAATTATATCATCTGTTTTTATTTAATTAATTTATTTTTTAAGTCTTATTTATTTTTGAGAGAGAGAGAGATAGACTGCAAGCAGGGAAGGGGCAGAGAGAGAGGGAGACACAGAATCTGAAGCAGGCTCCAGGCTCTGAGCTGTCAGCACAGAGCCCGATGTGAGGATAAAACTCACAAACCGCGATATCATGACCTGAGCCAAAGTTTGACACTTACCAGACTGAACCACCCAGGTGCCCCTTTTTGTATTTAATTAACTTTTTTTTAATTCTTGTTTTTAAATTTTAAATTTTATATCATTTATTTATTTTTAAAAGTTTATTGGGGCACCTGGGTGGCTCAGTCGGTTAAGTGTCCGACTTCAGCTCAGGTCATGATCTCGCGGTCCGTGAGTTCAAGCCCCGCATCGGGCTCTGTGCTGACTGCTCAGAGCCTGGAGCCTGTTTCGGATTCTGTGTCTCCCTCTCTCTCTGACCCTCCCCCGTTCGTGCTCTGTCTCTCTCTGTCTCAAAAATAAATAAATGTTAAAAAAAAATTTATTTTTAAAAGTTTATTTATTTTAGAGAGAGAGTGAGAGAGAATGGGGGAAGGGCAGAGAGCGAGAGAGAGAGAGACTCCCAAGCAGGCCCCCCACTGCCAGCACAGAGCCCAATGTGGGGCTCAAACCCACAAACCATGAGATGATGACCTGAGCCGAAATCAACAGTTGGACGCTCAACCAACTGAGCCACCCAGGTACCCCTAAATCATTTTTTTAATGTTAGTCAGGGGCGCCTCGGGTGGCTCAGTCAGTTAGGCATCCAACTTTGGCTCAGGTCATGATTTCATGGTTCAGGAGTTCAAGTCCCACATTGGGCTCTGTGCTAACGGTTCAGAGCCTGGAGCCTGCTTCAGATTCTGTGTGTGTGTCTCTCTCTGCCCCTCCCCTGCTCTCTCTCTCTCTCTGTCTCTCAAAAAAATTAACAAATGTTAAAAAAAAAAAATTAAATTAAATGTTAGTCAAATACAGTGACATCTGGGTGGCTCAGTCAGTTAAGCATCTGACTCTTGATCTCAGCTCAGATCTGGATCTCAGGGTCATGAATTCCAGCCCTGAGTTGGTAGTGTCTCAAAGGGGGAAAGGCAAGGATGGATGTTATTGACATGGAAGTTTTGTTTAGGGCCAGTTTTTCAACGTGGACACTAGGATTGGGTGAAGATCAAGATATAACAGTGGGAAATTAGTGGAAATTACGTAAGAATTTTGAGGCTCAGGATTCAAAGAATCCTAGAGCACAAATTCTGTTGATGTTTTCCATTGAAGAGTTGATGGATCTTTCCTGGTAATGAACTTTCTGGTAATGAACAATCAAGCCAATTGCCTGTATAAGAAACTCCAGGAAAGTAAAATTGTGCTGTGAAAACAGTGGGATAATTACATCGTGTTAATGTAGACAGGAGGGTACATTCAGGGATTGGCAGTTCTCTGTGTCCAGGCTGAGTTGAGGGGAGCATGTCCTTGCAAACACCCTGAAAAGTATGCCTAGAGAATCCTTACGTCAGACTTTGTAACCATCTGTGGAGCAGCCCACTTCTTAAGTCAGGGCAGTTCCCCCTCTGAGACATTACCAAAGCTCTTTAGAGGTGGTGTTTTCCTTTACCACATAAAGGGGACATGTGTCTTGTTATATTAATGAAAGTGATGGGCACCTGAGTGACTCAGTCAGTTGAGTGTCCAGCTTTGGCTCTGGTCATGGTCACACGGTTCATGAGTTTGAGCCCTGTATTGGGTTCACTGCTGTCAGTGCAGAGCCCACTTCAGATCCTCTGCCCCCTTTCTCTCTGTGCCCTTCCCCCACTCACGTTCGTTCTCTCACTTTCTCTCTCTCAAAAATAAGTAAAACGTTTTTTAAAAAAATGAAGGTAGGGACACCTGGGTGGCTCAGTCAGTTAAGTGTCCAACTTTGGCTCAGGTCATGATCTCCCAGTTCATGTGTTTGCGCGGTCTGTGAGTTCAAGCCCCGTGTGGGGCTCTGTGCTGACAGCTCAAAGCCTGCAGCCTGCTAAGGATTCTGTGTCTCCCTCTCTCTCTGCCCCTCCTCTGCTCATGCTCCATCTCTCTCTGTCTCAAAAATAAATAAACATTAAAAAAAAATTATGGGGCACCTGGGTGGCTCAGTTGGTTGGTCGTCCGACTTCAGCCAGCTTAGGCCATGATCTCACAGTTCACGAGTTCAGGCCCCACATTGGGCTCTGTGCTGACAGCTCAGAGCCTGGAGCCTGGTTGGGTTTCTGTGTCTCCCTCTCTGCCCCTCCCCCACTCAAGCTCTGTCTCTGTCTCTCTCTCTCTCTCAAAAATAATAAATAATCATTGAAAAAAAAATTTTAATTAAAAAAATCAAGGTGACTTCTGGATCCCACCCAAGGGCAGGGGCTGGAGGACCAACCATGTGTTGGAGGGTTTCAGTCCCAACCCCCAGACTCTTGGGAGGGGAGAGAAGCTGGAGGTAGAATTAGCCAATGGCCAATGAGTTAGTCATGACTATGCAGTGAAGTCTCCATAGAAACCAGAAGGACTGTGTTCTTCTGGGTTGGTGAACAAGTGTAGATATGGGGATAGTGGCACACCTGGAGAGGACATGGAAACTCCAAGCTTGCCCTATGTACCTCTTCATCTGACTATTGATTCCTATCCTTTAATAAACTGATTAACATAAGTACACATTTCCCTGAGTTCTATGAGCCACTCTAACAAATTAAAAGAACCTAAGGAGGAGGTCATTGGAACCTCCAATCTATAGCTGTTTGGTCAGAAGCACAGGTAATAAACAGCCTGGGGCTTGTGACTGGTGTCTGAGTGGGGGATGGAAAGCAGTCTTGTAGGGACTGAGCCCTTAACCTGTGGAATCTGATGCTATCTGCAGGTAGGTTGTGTCAGAATTGAGTTGAATTCTCAGACACCCTGCTGGTATCAGAGAATTCTTGGTGCTGGGGGTGGGAGGTAGGGAGGGGAGGAAGGGAGGGCAGTGCTTCTCCACCACCATGTTGGAATTGTGCTGGGAAACTGAAAGAGTTGATGTCAGTAAAACTATATATTGGCGCCAGCTCTTTTCTCGTATGCTTCTACACTTATGTTAACAGACACATATCTTAAGGAAGACTTTAGTTGAAGGACACATTGGGCCCAGTTTAGTTTCAGTGAATTAAGCACAGGGCCATTCCAATATGCTTCTATGGATAAGTTTACAAACACCTACATCTCAGTGAATGAAGAGGTTACTTGCAAAAAAACCCAAAAAACTATGATATTCTTACAACATTATGAAAACCCTTGGGTGATCTGGGCAAAAGATTAACAAAACACTTTCCCATTCTGTATAAGGATTTGGTCTTCTAACTCTGCTTCCTTAAAAACAGACAAGCCAGAATGTGTCGACTATGTTAATCAGTCTCATTATTTACGGTAAAATTGACCCAGTTGCTGAATTGCACCTGGCCAGACGGAGAGAACACCGTATTTTGGCTTCCTCTAAAGACAGTATTTATTTAAGTACATTTATCAAAACTAAGTAATGAACGTTTGTACCATACTATTAATACTATTTAATCATAGACTTTGTTCAGATTTTACCAGTTTTCCACAAATGCCTTTTTTTCTGTTCTCCGATCAAATCCAGGATGCCATTTGGTATTAGTCAAAATGTTTCTCTAGTCTTTACCAATCCGTGACAGTTTCATGGGCTTTCTGGTTTTTCACATCCTTGAAACTTGCATTTATTATTTCAGATATTCCTGAAGTCTGCTATTGGACTGCTATTTACTGATAAGTACATTTTTGTTCATTTTTGGTGACAGTCCCACAGAAGGGATGGCATGATCTCAGTGCATATTAGAGGGTCCATGACATAGATATGTGTTGTTACTGTTGCTGTCAATGTTAAACATTCTGTTAAGGTACTATCTGCCAGGTTTCTCTACTGTAAAGTGACTATTTTTCCCTTTCTAAATTTTTTTTTTTATGTTTTTGTTTTATTTTTGAGAGAGAGACAGAGTGCAGGCAGGAAAAGGGCAGAGAGAGAGGGAAACAATGCTTAGCAGGCTCCAGGCTCAGCATGTCAGCACAGAGCCCGATGCTGGGCTTGAACTCACAGACTGCGAGATCATGACCTGAGCCACCCAGACACCTCCTATTTTTCCCTTTCTAATTGATAAACATCTTGGGGGAGAAACTTTGAGACAATGCAGATAACCTATTTCTCTTCCAATTTTCACTCGGTTTTCTGCAGCCACCAGTGTGGATTTTGCTTGGACTCATTTCAAAATTTTCAACCTCTTTTTCTATGGGAAGCAAATTTTACTATCCAGAATACAATATTTGCACAGTTCTCTTTGCCTTTAGCAGTACAGTATCCAGTCAAAATGATGTTTTCTAGAATTGTTTAGTTCTTCTTCATCCTCTTCAATGTGATTATATTATCCATTTTTTGTAGAATTAGCTCAATTTGTTATTTTAGGTACCTCTCCTGCCAGACATCCTGTTTCATATTTATTTATTTATTTATTTCAGGTGTATGTGAACTATTACAGTGGTTCTAAGAGTAAGAACTATACAGAAAAGAATTCTCATGGGGCGCCTGGGTAGCTCAGTTGGTTGAGCATCTGACTTCGGCTCAGGTCATGATCTCACAGTTTGTGGGTTCGAGCCCTGCATCAGGCTCTGTGCTGACCTCTTGCTTAGAGCCTAGAGCCTGCTTTGGATTCTGTGTCTCCTTCTCTCTTTGCCCCTCCCCCGCCCATTCTTTGTCTCACTCTGTTTCTCAAAAATAAATCAATGTAAAAAAATTAAAAAAAAAAAAAAAAAAGAATTCTCATGAATTGTTGTTGCCCTTTCAATTTTGTTTTGTTTTGTTTTTATTTATTCATTTTGGGAGAGAAAGAGCATGTGCAAGTCGGGGAGGGCCAGAGAGAAAGAGAAAGAGAGAGAGAATCCCAAGCAGGTTCCACACTGCCAATGCAGAGCCTGATGCAGGTCTGAGACCCACAAACCACGAGATCATGACCTGAACCAAAGTCGTATGCTCAACCAACTGAACCACCCAGGCACCACCCACCCTTCAATTTTGATACCCTGGTCTCATTTTTTCTACCCTATTCCCACTCCTTCAAAGTAAGTGATCCCATCAGTTTCTGGTTTATTCTTCCTGATTTCGTTTACATAGATACTTTTATGAGGTCCCATTCTTACATTGAACCTTAGCATATCTTAGATTCTCAATTACTCCTTGCTGTTTTCCCTTAATAATTTATCCTGGAAATTACTTCTTACAGCAGATAGAGAGCTTCCTCATTGCTCTGTGACTGCTTAGTACTCCTATATGTGGATGTGCCATTGTTTATTCAGTGACTTTCTTCTGTTTAGGCTTTTAGGTTGTTTTCAATGTGTCGTGGTTATAAACAACACAAAAGCAAATAGTCTGGCCCGTATGTATTTTTGTAGTATCATTGGAAGTTTAGCTTCCAGGTTGATTCCTAGAAGTGTGGTTTCTGGTTCCAAAGGTACTTGCTTATGTGTTTTGTGTGTGTGTTGTTTTTTTTTTTTAAATCTTTATTTTAAGTAGGCTCCATGTCCCATGTGGGGCTTAAACTCATGATCCTGAGCTCAAGAGTTGCATGCTCTACCGACTGAGGCAGCCAGGTGCCGATGCATATGTGTTTTTGTATGATATTGCCAAAATCACCCCCCAGTCGGGTTTTACTAGTTTGTGTTTCCACCAGCCGTGTATGAGAGTATCTTAACAACAGTAAACATACCTATTGTTCAGATCATAAAAAAATACTCTGAATAAAAACTCAACAACAGAATATATTGTCATACTTTTAACTTTTTACAAACCCAACAGGGAAAAAATGGTATCTCGTTTCAATCTGCATTTTCTTTATGAGTCAGTGAAACATTTTTTCATATGTTTAAGAGCGATTTCTGTCTATTTCATGAGTTGTTGGGTTTGTGTCTCTCCCCCATTTTCTTTTTGTTTTTTAAAGTTTATTTATTTTGAGAGAGCTAGACCAAGTGTGTGAGGGGCAGAGAAAGAGGGAGGGAGGGAGGGAGGGAGAGAGAGAGAGAGAGAGAGAGAGAGAAGGAGAGAGGGAAAGAGAATCCCAAGCAGGCCCCACCCAACTCTGGGCTCACTCTCACAAATCATGGGATCATGACCTGAGCTGAAATCAAGAGTCAGACGCTTAACCAACTGAGCCACCCTGACACCCCTTTATTTTTTAAGTAGGCTCCAGGCCCAGCATGGAACTCAACACAGGGCTTGAACTGAGATCAAGACCTGAGCTGAGATCAAGAGTCCAATGTTTAACTGACTAAGCCACACAGGTGTTCTTGAAGATTTTATTTTTACGTAATCTCTTCACCTAGCATGTGGCTTAAAGTTACAACCCTGAGATCAAGAGTTGCATGCTTTTCCGACTGAGCCAGTCAGGCGCCCCCGAGAGTGATTTTATATATTAAGAGTATTAGCCCTTTGTCTGAAGTGTATGTTGCAAATATTTTCTCCCAGTTTCTCAATTGTTTTTTTTATTTTGATTATGGGAGTTTATTTATTTTTTAATATAGTCAAACTCATCAGTCAGTCTTATTATCTCCGAATTTTGTGTCGTGGTTAGAAACTATCTCAAGGTTAAGGATAAATATACATATTTTCTTCCATTACTTGTATGGTTTTATTTTTTACATGTAAATCCGTAAACCATTTGGAAATTATTCTTGTGTATAAAATAAGGTCCTGGGGCACCTGGCTGGCTCAGTCAGTTAAGCATCTGACTCTTGGTTTCGGCTCAGGTCATGATCTCACGGTTCACGAGTTCTGGTCCTGAGTCAGGCTGTCTGCTAACAGTGCAGAGCCTGCTTGGGATTCTTTCCCTCTCCCTTTCCCTCTCCCTCTCCTCCTACTGCGTGCATGGTCAGTCTCTCTCTCTCAAAAATAACTTAAAAAATAAGTAAAAAACATAAATAAAGTAAGTATGGGTCTAATGAAATCTTTTTCCGTATGGCTACCCCAGTTGTCCCAACACCATGTATTTAAACATCTATCTTTGTTCCCTTCATTTGAAATGCCACCTTTATCAAATAATAAATTTCCATATATTCTTGGGTTGTTTTCTGAGCTTTCTATTCTGTTCTACTGTTTTATTTGTGTATGCATGTACCAGTACTGCATTGCTTTTATTATGGGTACATTGTAGCACATTTTAATGTTTGTTAGAGCTAGTCCTCCCTTTTAGATTTTCAGTGTTTTTCTGCCTATTTTTGAATGTTTGTTTTTCCATGTAAACTTGATTATTAACTTTTCTAACTCCATGAAAAGCTTGTTGGTATTTTATTTGCATTGCGCTAAATTTACAAATTAATTTATGAGGAACTGAGATCTTTATAATGTCTTCCAATCCAAGAAGAGGGGTTGTTTCTCCATTTGTTTGAGGCTACTTCTATGTCTTTCAGGAGTGTTTATAATTTTTCTGAAATAGGTTTTACGTATTTTTATTAATTTTATTCTTCAATGTTTAATCTTGTTCTTTACTGTTATAAATCACATTTTCTCTCCCATTTTGTACTTTACCTAGTTATGGTTTTCCAGTAGAAAGACTCTCAATTTTTTCAACAGGTTTATTGCTGTATAATTTATGTAACATGAAATCAGTCTTTGAAAATGAACAAGTAAAAAAATTTTTTTTAAGTTTTTATCATTTGTTTTAAATGTTTATTTATTTTTGAGAGAGAGAGAGACAGAGTATGAGAGGGAGAGGGACAGAGAGAAAGAGGGATATATAGAATCAGAAGCAGGATCCAGGCTCTGAGCTATCAGCACAGAGCCTGACACGGGGCTCAAACCCACGAACTGTGAGATCATAACCTGAGCTGAAGTCAGACGCTTATCCAACTGAACTACCCAGGCACCCCATTTTTAAAAAAAATATTCATTTATTTTTGAGAGAGAAGACAGAGAGTGTGTGTGAGCAGGGAAGGGGCAGAGAGAGAGGGAGACCCAGAATCCGAAGCAACCTCCACGCTCTGAGCTGTCCACACAGAGCCCTACGCGGGGCTTCAACTCACTAACCATGAGGTCATGACCTGCGCCTAAGTCAGTTGCTTAACCGACTGAGCCACCCAGGCGCCCCCTGCCCCACCCAAATTTTTCTTAAACAAAATGAACAAGTCAGGGATGCCTGGGTGGCCCAGTTGGTTAAGCGTCTGACTTTGGCCCAGGTCATGATCTCCCGGTTCGTAGGTTCAGGCCCCACAACAGGCTCTGCACTGACAGCACTGAGCCTGCTTCAGATCTTCTGTTTCCTTCTCTCTGCCCCTCCCCAGCTTGCGTGCTCTCTCTCTCTGAAAAATAAACATTTAAAAAACACAAAAAGGGCAAAAAGGCTCTTTCTTAAAGTGAACAAGTCAGTGTTTTTTTATATAATCACATTTTGTGCAGCCATCACCAGTGTATAACCCATCACCCCATGAAGAAACCTGATACCCACTAGCAGTCACTCTGTATACCCAGCATCTGATAAACCACTAGTCTACTTTCTGTCTCTAAATATTTGATTATTAGGAATATTTTTATATACATAGAATCATGTAATATGTAGCCTTTTATGAATGTCTTCTTTCATAATATTTTTGAGATTCATCAACATAATATGAAGTGTCAATACTTTATTCTTTTTTGTGGCCGAATAATATTCCATTCTATTATTTCTTTTGTTGCTTTGCTTTTAGTATCATACTTAGGAAATCATTGTGTTATCCAAAGTCTCAAAAATTTACTGCAGTGTTTTTTTTCTAAGCAGTTATTAGTTTTAGTTCTGACATTTGGCCTTTGACCCATTTTGAGTTAATTTTCATGTGCGCTATACGGTGTGAGGTTCCAACTTCATTCTTTTGTGTGTGAATATCCACTTGTTCCTAACACTGTTGCTTAAGACTTCATTGAATTTTTTTGGTTCCCTTTTCAGTAATGAATTGATCATAATTTGAGATTTTATTTCTGCACTCTGCATTCTATTCCATTGATCTATATATCTGTATATGCCAGCACCATACTGTCTTGATTTATTGTAGCATTGTAGTAAGTTTTGAAATCAGGAAGTGTGATTTCTGTTATTTTGTTCTTTTTTGTTTGTTTTCAAAATTATTTTGGCTATTTGGAGCCTCCTATATTTCTATATAATCAGATTGTCATTTTCAGCGACAAGAGCAGTTGACATTTTGATGCAATGGATTGCATTGCATCTGTTGATCAGTTTGTGGAGCATTGTAATCTTAGCAGTATTGTCCTTCATGAACCTGAGAGGTCTCTCCTTTTATTTAGGTATTTAATTTCTTTCCACAGTATTTTAAAATTGTCAATGTATAGATCTCAGGCTTCTTTTGTTCAACCTATTCCTGCATATTTTATTCTTTTTGATATAATTGTAAATGGCATTTCTTTCTTAATTTTGTTTCTGGATTGGTACCCTTGGTCTTATTTTTAAAAAGTTTTACTCTTTATATCCTGGTATACTATTATATCATCTATAAATAGGGATAGTTTTATTTGTTCTTTACCTCTTTTCCTATCTCTGATTTATCTTGTCTAATCGAATAGTTAATATCTTTAGTACAGTTAAAAAATTTTTTTTAATGTTTATTCATTTTTGAGAGACAGAGAAAGAGCATGAGCAGGGGAGGGGCAGAGAGAGAGGGAGACACAGAATCTGAAGCAGGCTCCAGGCTCAGAACTGTCAGCCAGAGCCCGAACCGGGGCTTAAACCCACAAACCGTGAGATGATGACCTGAGTCAAAGACGCTTAACTGACTGAGCCACCTCTTCAGTACAGTTTTGAATAATTGCAGAGATAGTCAGCTTCCTCGATTTGTTCTTGATCTCAGCAGAAATCCTGTTTCCCCACCTAATAAGATACTAGCTTTAGAAATGAGAGAGAGAGAGAGAGAGAGTGTGTGTGTGTGTGTGTGTGTGTGTGTGTGTGTGTGTGTGTATTTTATGTTGTGGAAGTATCCCTGAGCTCCTGTTTGCTCGGATTTTTCTTTGTTAGTATTTTATATGGTCTCTCTTGATATTCAGAAGTTATTTTGGCCCATATTTTCTTTTAGTGTCTCTTATCAGGTTTAGATATTAATATTTTTTTCATAAAAATTATAAAAGAATTAGGAAGCTTTCCTTCTTTTTCAATGACCTGGAACAATTTATGGAGCATTAGCTCTATAGCTAAAAGCAGTCATGGCCTTCTGCGACTTGTCTCCCAATAGGTCCTCCAAAAAGGACAAATGAATGAAAAAGTAGTAAATCTAGACAATCCACATCCTAGCATATCTTTAAGGCAAGATACCAAAAGTTCCAGATATCTGTAAGAAAAGGACTAAAGTTAAAAACTCCAGGACACTCTCCCAGTAAAGGTGGTTTTTCTTGCTCTATAATAGTAAAATTAATTAGTATTCAAAGTGCATAACCATGAAAATGATTTTTACATAGATCACCAACTGATAAGATTTTGCCATATCTATTTTATTTCTCTCTACACTGCATTTATGGAGGTATTTGAAGGCATGTCTTAGGCATAATGACTTGACCCATGAATCATTCAGCAAACGTCTCCTGAGAATAAGGCTAGTTCCACAAATAAGGGTATTTTTTTCTTTTTTTTTTAAGTGTATGTGTATATATGTTTGTATATAATCTCTGCACTCAACATGGAGCTCAAACTCATGACCCAGAGATCAAGAGTCACATGCTCTTCTGACTGAACCAGCCAGACACCCCAAGGGTGTATGTCTAAAAATTAATATAAATATTTTTCACAGAGAGGAGGTTCTGTTTTACATAATTGCTAAAATTATTCTCAGGAATTATTCTTTATGCATTTATTGACATAATCATGAGATTTTCTTTTCTCCATTGTTCTGTTACTGTGTTGAATTCTGTTTATTGACTGAATTCTGGAATCCAGTTCTAGTCATGGTGTGTTGATATATTATCCCTTTTCAATATTGTTAGATTTGAATTTTTAATATTTCCTTTACGTTTCATGAATGAGATTAAACTATATTCTTACTTTTTAAGGTTGGATATAATGATTATGTTAGCTTTATGAATGTGTTTAGGAGAATGTACCCTTTCTCCCCCCTTTGGACATGGTTGGGTTGATGAAATATTCCAGAAAAACCATCTGGGCCTTCAGTTACCATTGTAGATTTTTTTAAAAAACTTACTCAGATTGGGGTACTGGGCTGGCTTGGTTATTAGAGCATGTGACACCTGATCTTGGCGTTGTAGGTTCGAGCCCCACACTGTGGGTGGAGATTACTTAAAAAAAAAAAAAAATGTTTTTTTAAATAATAAAATTCAGATTACACCATGCTAGAATTGTTGAACTTTTCTGTGTGTTGATTTTATAGAGGTTACTTTCTAGAGATTTATGCATTTCATCCACATTATTAACATAATGGGTTTTTTTTCATGATGTCATTTTACTGCATTTGAGGTGTGGAGGGCTGATAAGTGAGGTCCCTCTTAGCTCTCATCCCTGCGTTGGATATTGCTGCAGTCTCCTTCCTCTTTATCAGTCTTGAGAGAATCACATTAGTAACATTGCTTTGAAATACAATATCGGCATTGTGGATCCTCTATGGTTTTTGTGGGCTCTATTTTGTAAGATGACTTCTATCTTTCTTTCTAATTTGTTTTTATTTTGTTGCTCTTTTTCTGGCTTCTTGCAATAAATGTTTAGGCGATTAATTTTCATGTTTTCTCACATGTATGCATATCTGTTGTGTAATTTTTTTCTACTGTAACTACATTAGATTGGAACGGATGCAGATATTATAATTTGGTTTAAAATTTCTTTGTTGTTAATGTTTATTATTTTTGAGAAAGAGATGGAGTGTGAGTGGGGGAGGGGGAGAGAGAGAGAGAGAGGGAGACACAGAATCCAAAGCAGGGTCCAGGTTCCAAGCTGTCAGCACAGAGCCCAACACTGGGCTCGAACCCATGAACCGCAAGATCATGACCTTAGCCAAAGTCAGATGCTTAACTGACTGAGCCACCCAGGCACCCCTTGGCTCAAAATTTCTGTATAAAAGTTTAGGAAATACTACCTTAGGTCCACTATTTTCTTTCTCCCAGCTTTTTGTTTTTAAAATTCATCAAGCCAAATGAGAATATTAAAAACATATATGTAGTTGAGGTGCCTGGGTGGCTCAGTCAGTTAAGCATCCAGCTCTTGATCTCAGCTCAGGTCTTGATCTCAGGAGTTTAAGGTCATGAGTTCAAGCCCCATGTTGAGCTCCATGCTGTGTGTGAAGCCTACTTAAAAAAAAAAAAAAAAAGTATATGTGTATATATATGTGTGTGTGTGTGTGTGTGTGTGTGTGTGTGTATGCATATATATGTTAGTTAATTAGCCTTCACACAGATTTAACTTTGAGTATTAACATTTGCCTTTTTCTCTCTATATATGCACCTTTCTTCTTGGCTCACTTGATGGTAAGTAGCAGTTACCATTAAATTTTAACTCTCAAACACTTCTGTATGCATTTCCTAAAACTAAAAACTTCTATGTAGTCACACTATTATTATCATAGCAATTCAGCCCTACATCTAACATAGAGTCCATATTTCAGTTTTTGAACTTTTCTCCAAAAATGCCATTTGTAAAATTTGTTTCCAGGATCCATTCCAGACTCTTATACTGTATTTGGATGTGAGGCTTTGTATCTTACTGTCATCCTACCTTTTTTTTTCCCCTTTGAGTTTGATTATTTTGTAGCATCCAGTGTAGTTTTCTCATGGAATATCTGCTTTCTAGGTTTGATGTTTTCTTCTTATGATTAGAATAAGGTTAAACATTTTTACCCAAACTATTACAGAGGTGGTATGTAATTATCTTTTTTTAGTAAACGTTATTTTAGAATGATTTTAGATTTATAGAAAGTTACAAAGATAGTAGAGAGACTTCTGTATATATCTCTCCTGATTTCTAGCATTGTTAACATCTTAACATCATTCAGATACATTTGTCAAAACTAAGAAAATGACTTTCATATTACCTAAACTCTAGATTCTATTTGTGTATTTCACCAGTTTTTCCATTAATGTCATTTTTCTGTTCCAGGATCCTTCCATTCTGGGTACCACAATGCATTTATTTTTCATGTCTCCCAGTCTCTCTTCTAGTCTCTCCTGGTTTGTGACAGTTTTTTAATCTTTCCTTGTCTTTCAGGAATTTGACTGTCTTGACAGACCCTACCAGGTCCTGCAGAATATTCCCTATTCTGGGTCTGTTGTTTTTCTCATGCTTACACTGGAGATAGGGGTTTTTAGAAAGACTGCAGCAGAAGTGAAATGTCCTTTTCATCGCATCATGTGCGGGGTACATGATATCCACTGGTGATGTTAACCTTCTTTCTCCCCTCCAAAGTTACTATTTTTCCTTTTCTATACTCTACTCTTTAGAACCAGCTCACTAAGTCTAGCTTACCCTGGGGGGCAGGGGGCCTGGATTGGGAATTAAGCTTCTGTAGGGTAGGAAATCTATATATTTTATCCGGAATTCTGTATAAAAGATTTGTCTCTTGGGGCACCTGGGTGGCTCAGTCAGTTGGGCGTCCAACTTCAGCTCAGGTCACGATCTCACAGCTCATGGGTTCAAGCCTGCATCGGGCTCTGTGATGACACCTCAGAGCCTGGAGCCTGCTTTGGATTCTGTGTCTCCCTCTCTCTGCCCCTCCCCTGCTTGTGCGTGCTCTCTCTCTCTCTCTCAAAAATAAACAAAACATTTAAAAAATTAAAAAAAAAAGATTTGTCTCTTCCCCCTTTATTTCAGTGTGGGCTTATCCATATTTATTTTAGACTTTGAGTTACAATTAAATGTTATTTCTTTTGCTTTGAACATTGATAGCTCTTTTAGTTTGGTTCTTGTGTCCATATAATATCCCCATCCTTTTGTTTTTTGAGGATTTCTTTCCTGGTACTGTTTTCAGATTAATTTTGTTTTTTCCCCTTCCCTGGTCCTAGAATCAGCCATTTCTCTTAGGAGCCCTGGTTTCTTTTACTGGAAGATAGTATTTAGAAACCAAGATCTGAGAACTAGGTATACTAATTGCTGCTGGTATGCCATTGCTTCTATGCCCTCTAAACAACCTAACTAGGTAATAAATGTCTGCATAGTCACCCATGTATATATACATGTATCCGTAATTATTTTATTATCTATCTGTCTGTATTTACATTAAGCTAAACATGAGTTCTTACTGATGTCTGCAACTCCCATCCAGTATTTCAGGATACATTCTAGCCTTCTTGTCTCGTTTATCTGTAACTTTCTCCTCCAACAGTGACAAAACTGGCTTCTAACACCCATCATCCATTTACTTATTTGTTCACCCCCAGTGTACATGGAACATGGCTTCAGAATTGTTTTCCCATGAGAAACAAATTTACTAACTTGGTAGTGCTTATGTGCAGTTAGTTCCATTTGCTTTTAATTTTCAGTCAAAACATTGATTTTTAAAGTTTATAACTATTATTGTAGCGTAGGGCACAGTTTGTTTTGGTGCATTGATCAACTATAAGCACTTCTTAATTTCCCAATATATGTTGATAATATATATTTTTTATAATATTAATTTCTAGTATAACTTGTGATCAGACAACATAATTTGTATGCTTTTGATCCTTTGAAATAGGTAGAGACTTGATTTATAGCACAGTTTATGGTCTGTTTTTATAAGTAATTTGTGACTGAAAAGGAACTGAATTCTGCAATATTTGGCTTATAGCCATTAAGTTCTAGGTCCACGTTTATTAAATGTCGCACCCAGAGTTTGGATTGTGTCAATATTTGGTTTATTTCAGGCTGTGTTAATAGATGAACACAAAATTAATAACCCTTATTAAGCAATCCTCCATGTGCATTGTAGAAAATTAGAAAATAGAGACAGGCAAAAGTGTTTTCAAGATATTAAAATACCTTATTCCTACCACTTTAACACCTTAGTGGATATAAGACATACATGCATATACATGTTCCTCTTTATTAAAGAGACATCATATTCTTACTGTTTTATAACCTGATTTCTTTATCAATGATTTTTCTATTTTATATTTCTATTACATTTTTATTTTATTGCATCTTCAAAACCCAAATTCTATTCATATTACCCCATTTGGCCCAATCTGATTTGTTCAAATCAGTATCCCAATGCAAGACTGTGCATTGTCTCTTTATCATATCACTGAAATCCCTCTTAATCTAAAACATTCCCTTTATTTCTAATACTAACACTTTGAAGAGACAAGGCCACTTATATTGCAAAATTTGCCATCTTTTGAACTTATCTCAGTACTGTCCGTGGTATAGTTTGTTTATTCTCTACCCTTTGTATTTTTGTAGATTGGAAATTATTTTCTCTCTTGAGGGATTCACATTAAACATTTGTGGCTCAAGTACATCATAGGCAGTTATGGGTACTCTATCAAAAGACACAACATGTATTGGATTACACTGTTAGTTTTGGAATGTTAAAACTTTATTATTAAGCTAACAGCTTGATTCCTTCATCATTCAGTTATATTTTTTGCTTTTGTAACTGAACAGAAGTCCCTCTGATCTTGCTTCGGCATTATGACAGCAATCAGTTCTGCAGCGATTACTCTCTTCATAGTTGTAAGAACAGTATACTTAATACGATTGGGAATTGTAAGGTAGTTGTTTCTTTCAATTCTATCATGATTTCTACAGTTTTTTATTGACACGATCTATTTGGCTATTTGGTTATGTTGAAATATAAATTGATTGGAATGCACAGGAAAATATATTTGAAAAAAAAAAGAAAGAATATATTTGATTTTTAGTTGCACATTAGTTAATGAAAAAATAACTGGGAAATGGCTTCTCTTATCTGAAAAATAATATTTTTTTTATTTGAGAGAGAGAGCAGGGGAAGGGCAAAGGGAGAGAGAGGGAATCTTAAGTAGGCTTCACACTCCGCGAAGAGCCTGAGACGGGATCATTCCTACAACCCTGGGGTCATGACCAGAGTCGAAATTAAGAGTTGGTGGCTCAACTGACTGAGCCACCAGGGCACCCCATCATTATATTTTTATCTATCTTTCATTTACTTAATATGTTTAATCCAACATGATCGCTTTTCCTGCTTTTTTTTTTTAATTTTCACAATTATGACCAAACACAGCATAATATTCAGAAGTGTGTGTTTTTCAACAAAGCCATAAATCTTTTAAACTTTCCTTACTTTTTTAGCCCAAGATTTGTGAGCATTATCTTGTATCTTCCCTGCCTTGGTCTTGGAATCCAATATTTCTAGGGGCGCCTGGGTGGCTCAGTCAGTTGAGCGTCTGGCTCTTGATTTCAGCTCAGGTCATAATCCCAGGATTGTGGCATCAAGCCCCACATCAGGCTCCACACTGAGCGTGGAGCCTGCTTAAGATTCTCTCTCTCTCTCTCTCTCTCTCTCTCTCTCTCTCTCTTCTCATAAAAATAAATAAATATTTCTTTAAGGATTCTCTGATCATAATATTGGATATTTAGAGATGACAGTGTAAATGATCAGGGTGCTGATTGCTATACTAGCCTTTTTTTCCTTTTAGAGAGAGTGTGCACGTGAGTAGGGAGAGGAACAGAGAGAGAGAGAGAGAGAGAGAGAGAGAGAGAATCTTAAGCAGACTCCACACTCAGCACAGAGCCCACCACAGGGCTCAATCCCTTGACCTGAGTCAAAATCAAGAGTTGGAAGCTCAATCAACTGAGCCACCTAGGCGCCCCAGCTACTAGCCTTTTTGACATTTTTTTCTATTCCATGAAAATTGAACTGTTTCAGATTTTTGTCCTTTGTAGGATAGTTTTTGATCAATATTTTTCTGTTTGTCTTTCCCTTTCACAATTTTAATTTTTTGTTTGTTCTCCCTTTTGTTAATTAGTTTAGCTAGTGTACCATCACATGTTGATTTTTTTCCCCAAGAGATACCTTTTTGAATTTGTATGTTGATTTTCTGTTTCCAAACTCATTAAAATCTGGTTTTTTATCTTTATTCTTTTTGTTTTCCTCTCACTTACTTTGATGTTTTTTCTAAGCTTTTATTAGTAAATTATTTAATATGTGTCAAGGTGACAGCTTTTCTCTGGGCATTAGGGCTGGATGTTGTACCTTCTGAAATGTATTTTCATCTTTTGCCTGGTTATATTTCTCTAGTTTCACTGTTTATTTCCTTAGTACAATAAAGATACTCTGTTTTTTTATTTTTGACTGCTGACAGCTTTCAAGCCCCACCTCTCCTTCTGCTCCACTTTTGGGGAAGCTGATAAAAAGCCCGAGAGCTCCCTACATTGGTCCCCATGGAAAGTTCAAACCATGCCCAGGAACCCTCAGCCCTGCACCACACCCTAACCAGCATAAAAAAAACAAAAAACAAAACAAAACCTAAGTCAATCTCTTTCAAATCACTCAAGTCCTTTTCAGATGTATTTAAAAACCACTCTGCTCTTTCTAGGAAGCCTCATTATATGAGTAATAAATCGTTTCACACTTACATGATGTATGCATGTCATCATCAGTCTTGACGTCCAAGTCAAAGTTTGTGTGGTTATCCATTCTGCCTCTGCTGGTTGTCCACTACATTTATTGATCTAGCATTTAATTAGTAAAGAGCCTTTAGTTTTCTAGATGGAGTGCTTTTTGTTTTCTGATGTTGCTCTTATTTTCAGCGTTATTTTCTGAGGTCAGAGTATGTATCATTCCACCTGCTATACACATCCCACAATTGAGTCACAGATCAATACTCTTTGCCCTTGACTCATGCCCCCTTCATTCTGCACTGATACTCCTGAGTCTTTTCCTGAATCTCGATTGCCATCTTCCAGCTTATATCTGATATTTCCTTTTAACAGGCAGTCCCAGACACTCTGGTACCCCAAAACATTCCTCCATATTATAATTTCTTGATTCTTTCCAGCATCTCCACATGGAAGGAATTTCTTATTTGATTTGAGTACATATCTGTGAATTGACTGAAAACATATCAAAATACTTATCCGGGAAGTAGAAGGATGGCTGGTCTTGAAAATAAGGGAAAGGAAGAGAGGATGTGGTAAAGGAAATGAACCAACACAGATTTAGTATATTTAGAATGGAGAAGGAATAACAGAACTGAAGATAAGCAAGATCAATTAATTATTTAGCACCTATAATACATCATAACCCTGTAATTCAGTGATGAAAAAGGAAGAATTGTGTCTGCTCTGGGGGAAGTTTAGGGAACTGTTTAGAATATCAAATAAGGAGGGGCGCCCGGGTGGCTCAGTCAGTTAAGCATCCAACTTCAGCTCAGGTCATGATCTTGCGGTTCATGGGTTCAAGTCCTGCGTTAGTCTCTGTGCTGACAGCTCAGAGCCTGGACCCTGCTTCGGATTCTGTGCCCCCCCTCTCTCTGCCCCTTCCCTGCTCACAGTCTGTCTGTCTCTCTCTCTCAAAAATAAACATTTAAAAAAAATTTTTGTATCTTAAAAAAAAATATCAAATAAGGAAATTAATGATATCATAATTGGAAACAAAGGGATGGTGGAAGGAATGAAGTGCTAGACCATAAAAAGGGAGATATGGATATAATACTTAGAGTTAGCAGGTGCAGCCTTTCTAAGGGTAGGATATTCATCCTGAGACTAAAGGATGAGAAGGATCAACCTACAAAGTGCTCAGGTCTAAGGATTCTGGTCAGATGAAATCGTCTGTGGAAAGCATCAAGTGATAGGGAAGTTTGTACCATATTCTAAATGCTGAAAAGAAGGAGACAGGGCTCAGAGGGGTCGGTGTTTGGACATGATGCCATATAGGTAAGGAGGAGTCCTGCTATCCTCAGAAAGGGGTTTGGATCGTATTCCAAGAGTAAAGAGAAATCACTGGACAAACCTAGGATGAGTTCTTAACTTTTGATCTGTATTTAAATCAGTGATAGATTCAAAATAAAGATGCCATCCAAGGTATTTTTTTCCTCTCACTTCTAATGTAGTTGTCCGTGACACAGGCAGGATATCAGATTTATAACAAGCTTGACAAAGATCGTGGTCCACACCTAAATTTCAGAAACTTCACTATCTTATGTAACTTCACATACATCTCTGAATTTCTTGACCTTTCAAAAAGTTCATAACCATATTTTACAATTCAATAAGTGCTTCATTTATTACAAGTGTTGGTTCATATTTCTTTCACAGAAGTCCCATATTCTCTGTATAAGAAATATAAATATTTTTTTGTTTTCTTCTTTTCTTTCAGATTTGGATTTATATTGTGAGGTAATGAGCTATGTAGAAATGCCCACTTATGAAAAAGATGTATCTTCTACACAACATCAGAGCATATATAACAGAGAGAAACTCTATGAATGTAAGAAATGTCAGAAGAAATTTAGTAGTGGCTATCAATTTATTCTACATCACAGGTTTCATATTGGCGAAAGACCCTATGAATGCAAAGAATGTGGGAAGAACTTTCGTAGTGGCTATCAACTTACCCTACATCAAAGATTTCATACTGGCGAGAAACCCTATCAATGTTCAGAATGCAGGAAGAACTTTAAAAGCGGTTATCAACTTACTGTACATCAGAGATTTCATACTGGTGAGAAAACCTATCAATGTAGGGAATGTGGGAAGGCCTTTATTTATGCCTCACACATCATTCAGCATGAGAGAATCCACACTGGCGGGAGGCCTTATGAATGTCAGGAATGTGGGAAGGCCTTTAGTCAAGGTGGACACCTTAGAATTCATCAAAGAATTCATACTGGTGAGAAGCCCTATAAATGTCAGGAGTGTGGGAAGGCTTTTAGTAGGCGCTCAAACCTTGTTGAACATGGGCAAATCCATACTGATGAGAAACCTTATGTATGTGAGAAATGTGGAAAGGCCTTTAAAAGAGGTCATCAACTTACTGTACACCAGAGTGTTCATACTGGTAAAAAACCATATGAATGTAAAGAATGTGGAAAGGGCTATACCACTGCCTCATACCTTATTCTACATCAGAGAATTCATAAAGGTGGGAAACCATATGAATGTAAGGAATGTAAGAAAACCTTTACCTTGTATAGAAATCTTACTCGACATCAGTGTATTCACACTGGCAAGAAACTTTTTGAATGTAGGCAGTGTGGGAAGGCCTATACTACTGGCTCAAAACTTTTTCAACATCAGAAAACTCACACAGGTGAGAAGCCTTATGAATGTAAGGAATGTGGAAAAGCCTTTAGCTTATATGGATACCTTCATCAACATGAGAAAATTCATACTGGTGTGAAACACTTTGAATGTAAGGAATGTAAAAAAGCCTTTACTTTGTCTAGAAATCTTATTCGACATCAGAGTATTCATACTGGTAAGAAACTTTTTGAATGTCAGGAATGTGGGAAGGCCTATAGTACTGGCTCAAACCTTGTTCAACATCAGAAAACCCATACTGGTGAGAAACCCTATGAATGTAAAGAGTGTGGAAAGACCTTTAGTTTGCATGGGTATCTTAATCAACATCAAAAAATTCATACTGGTGTGAAACCCTATGAGTGTAAAATATGTAGGAAAACCTTTACTTTCTATAGAAATCTAACTCTACACCAGAGTATTCATACTGATGAGAAACCTTTTAGATGTAAGGAATGTGGGAAAACCTTTAGACGTAGTTCACACCTTACTGCACATCAGAGTATCCATGCTGATAAGAAACCCTATGAATGTACGGAATGTGGGAAATCCTTTAAAATGTATGGATACCTTACACAACATCAGAAAATTCATACTGGTGGGAAACCCTATGATTGTAAGGAATGCGGGAAGACCTTTAGTCGTGCTTCAAACCTTGTTCAACATGGGAGAATTCATACTGGTGAAAAACCCTACGTGTGTAAGAAGTGTGGAAAAGCCTTCAGATATGGTTCAGCCCTTAAAGCACATCAGGGAATGCATACAGATAATGAAACTCTAAGAACATAAGGAATGTGAGAATGCCTTTAGGTATGGCCCAAACTTTTTTAATATCAGCCAGTTCACACTGGTGAGAAATTATTGAATGTTAGTCTTTATAGGTATGTCTTCACCAAAAGAGAGAATTCATAATATAGTTATGATTTCAGTGTCACTCCTGTTTTAATGGAATATCTGACTATTTAAACAATGGCAAATTAAACCCTGAATAGCCAAAGCAGTCTTGAAAAAGAACAAAACTGGAGGTATCACAATCCCAGATTTCAAGATATACTACAAAGCTGTAGTAATCCAAGCAGTATGGTACTAGCATAAAAACAGACACATAGGTCAATGGAACAGAATAAAGAACCCAGAAGTAAACCCATGACTATATGGTCAATTAATCTTCAACAGAGGAGGCAGAAATATGCAACTGAAAAAAAAACAGTCTCTTCAATAAATGATGTTGGGGAAACTGGACCACTTTCTTACACGATACACAAAAATAAACTCAAAATGGATTCAAGACCTAAATGTGAGATAGGAAACTATTAAAATTTTAGAAGCCAGCATAGGCAGTAATTTCTCTGACATCATCTGTAGCAACATTTTTCTAGATAGGTCCCCTGAGGGAAGGGAAGCAAAAACAAAAACTATTGAGATTACATCAAAAGAAAAAGCTTTTGGGGTGCCTGGGTGGCTCAGTCAGTCAAGCATCCAACTTTGGCTCAGGTCATGATCTCACAGTTTGTGAGTTCAAGCCCCATGTCAGGCTCTGTGCTGACATCTTGGAGCCTGGAGCCTGCTTCGGATTCTGTGTCTCCCTCTCTCTGCCCCTCACCTTCTTTTGCTCTGTCTCTCAGGAATAAAAAAACATTAAAACAATTTTTTTTAATAAAAAGCTTTTGCACAGCAAAGGAAACAGTCAACCAAACTAAAAGGCAACCTACTGAATGGGAGAAGATATTTGCAAATTACATATCCGATAAAGGGTTAGTACCCCCAAAATATAAAAATTTACAGAACACACACACACAATCTAATTAAAAAATGAGAAGACATGAACAAACATTTCTCCAAGGAAGACAAGATGACCAACAGACATGAAAAGATGCTCAACATCACTCATCATCAGGGAAATGCAAAACAAAACCACAATGAGATACCATGTTACAACTGTCAAGATGGCTAAAGTCAGCAACATAAGAAATAGCAAATATTGGTGAGGATGTGGAGAAAAAGGAAACCTCGGGCACTGTGGTGGCAAGGCAAACTGGTGTAGCCACTGAAGAAAACAGTATGGAGTTTCCAGAAAAAAATAAAAATAGAATTAACATAGCACCCAGTATTTTCACTACTGGATATTTACCCAAAGAATACAAAAACACTAATTCGAAAAGATGTATGCACCCCATGTTTATTGCAGCATTATTTACAATAGCCAAACTATGAAAGTGGCCCATGTGGCCATCAACTGATGAATGGATAAAGATGATGTGGGCATATCTACAGTGGAATATTACTCAGCCATAAAAAAGAATGAAAATTTTGCCATTTGCAATAACATGGATCTACAGGATATAATGCTAAGTGAAATAAGTCAGAGAAAGACATACCATATGATTTCACTCATATGTGAAATTTAAGAAACAAAACAAGGGGCACCTAGGTGGCTCAATTGGCTAAGCATTCAACTCTTGATCTCTGCTCAGGTCACCATCTCGAGATCAAGCCCTGTGTCAGACTCTGCACTGACAGTGCAGAGCCTGCTTGGGATTCTTTCTCTGCCCCTCCCCAGCTTGCACATGCTCTCTCTCTCAAAACAAAATAAATAAACTTAAAAAAATAAGAAACAAATGAAGAAAAAAATAGACAAACCAAAAAACAGACTCTTAACTATAGAGAACAAACTGATGGTTACCACTGTGGGGAGTAGGGGAGGATGGATAAAACTGGTGAAGGGGACCAAGAGTACACAGATCATGATGAGTACTGAGTAATGTATAGAATTGTTGAATCACTATATTGTACACCTGAAGGTAATAAAACACTATGGTAATTATACTGTAAAAATTTATTTTATTTTTTATTTATTAAAAAAAAATTTTTTTTTAACGTTTATTTATTTTTGAGACAGAGAGAGACAGACCATGAACGGGGGAGGGTCAGAGAGAGAGGGAGACACAGAATCTGAAACAGGCTCCAGGCTCTGAGCTGTCAGCACAGAGCCCGACGCGGGGCTTGAACTCACAAACCTCGAGATCATGACCTGAGCCGGAGTCGGACGCTTAACCAACTGAGCCACCCAGGCGCCCCTAAAAAATTTTTTTAAATAAATAAACAGTGACAAGGGAAAAAAAAATAGGAATCTCAATTTTTTCATGCCTACAACGTGCATGGAATTTTCAGTTAAATTTTTGGCAAGGATACTACATAGGTGATGCATTAAAAAGTATATTAGTGTTGGGTTTTTCCAGTATTAAGGAGGCAAGATGTTATGGTTATAATGGTGACTGGTAGATGTTGCTACCGTAGAGATCTATTTTGTCATTTCCTTTTCAAAGTTTATAATATCATGTATATGCCCTGAAGTAATGGGAAATTTAAATTGAAGTTAGGGCCAGAAGAATGAAAATCAAAATCCCATGTATCAGTTGGGAAATTGCCAGTCTCCTACTCTGGAAATTCAAGGCATGTAGGGAGCCAAGAATGAATGATAGAACTTTGTTTCTGTTCACTAATCTATTTCCAAAACCTATTCAATGCGTGTTATTTTGCTGGCTTGGTAAAATTGATAAAATGATGAGTAAGCATTCAATGTACAAAGCTAGAAAAATAAACTCTCAGCCAATATAAAGCAACAGTGGATACAAATAAAGAATTAGAATTTAATGATAGTAATCAAAATAGCATTCTTTCAAACATTTTCCCTGTGAAAAGCAAGGAATACTCAAAGGGCGGTCCTACGCCGGCCGACTCCATCTTGTTCTGTGTCCTCCACCTTGAGTAACTTCCGGATCAAAACACTCCCGCTGACCTGCGTAACAGGACTCCGACCCTTCCCCAGCGTGGCTGGGGAAGGCCACGACCCCCAGCCAATTGGCTGAGGCCACAGCCATTACCTCACCAACTGCCCCTAGACCCCAATAAAACCTTTGTGCTTTTGAAACTCGCTCGCTCTCTCTGGCATCTCACCGCTGCGTCAGTGCAGGTAGGGGATTGAGCTCGAGCTAGCTTGAATAAAGGCTCTTTGCTTTTGCATCGGACTCGGCTCCCTGGTGGTCTTTGGGGATCACGAATTCTGGGCATAACAAATATGTCTAGAAGTACATTTTAGTGATTTGAAGATGAAAGTAATCTTCGGAGGTGTGCCACTGGTCTCAGACCTTGCTGGCTTGATGATTTGCTACAAGGACTCATGATTTAGACTCAAAATTTAGAAAAGTTGCTCTACTTAAGTCTAAAGTTTATTAGAGTGAATGATAATGATTAAATAAAGGGGAAAGATGAGCAGTGTCTGTGAGGCACTAGGTCAGCTTCTAGGTGTCGCCTCTTGTTAGAATTACATGAGGATGTGCTAATTTCTCCCAGCAATTATGTGTGATAACGCGCTTAGTGCCAAATATAGAAGCTCATCTGAACCTGTGTCCCTGGCTTTTACTAGGGCTCTTGTAGACATGCCGTACCCACATGACTGACCTGAGCTTCTCAATCTCCAGTTCCTCAGAGGTCAAACTGATAATGCTGGCCGAGGGCTTTGGGCATACAAAAGCAAGCATTCACCCTAATTTGCATTGTTAGTATTAATTATCTGGTCAAACCAGTACAGCATATCAAGGCAACTATTCCAGGGACTCAAAGGTTTTCTCCCAGAAGCCAGTCAAGGGCCAGTTTTCCTTAACATAGATCTGTCTTTGGAATGCAGAGTGTTTAAGCACCCTGAATCTGCTGGATAATCCTTTATTGTACAATCAGGCAGTTTTCAGCTTTCTGATTCAAATCACTTGATTGCTTAAATACATTATAAAATACCCAGGCAAGAAATGATAGGAAAAAAAATTATTGAGGACATGGAAAATGTCTCAGAAAAAAAGTCAGTAGAAAAATCAGGTTACAAACTATATGTGCTATATACTATTTGTAAAATGTATGCAGGATTCAATACAGAATTACAGACCGTTAGACTTAACTAGGACAAAGAAGTCTTGAGTGTTATAAACCCATATATTAACAATGCTTACGTTTTTGTTTTGGTCTTGGTAGAGTTTTTTTTATTTAAATATATCATAATTTTTGGTTCAGTGCCCATGCCTTACTTGAAGTATATATGTGTGTGAACATTTTTATGTTTTAAGAGGAAGCTATTCTTCAAAGAAGTAGAAAGTTCACTTATTGAAACCATCTATACTTGGTTTTAGACAAATACATTAAATTTGGATTTTTTTCTGTATTGCTTTTGGTTCCTTCAGTTTCTTAGTACCTAAATCTCTAGGATTTCTATATAAATTCATGCATGCCAGATTTGTCTAAAGAAACAAACAAAAACAGGTGAAGTCCCTGCATAGAGTCTCGCATATATTGATGCTGGTCTCGCTGTTACATCCTTTTCCAGATCTTCTTTACAGAAATATATCCCAGTCATGATATTAGTCATGATAATATTAGTCATGATATAAGCCAGGCAGCTGCTGAATTGTTTCCTTGTTTTGCTTTTTATCAACATGAAACATTGTTTGCCATTCCAACTTTTCGATCAGAGAAAATTCCTATATTTTTAGCAGTTGTGGACATTCACAAGAAAATTGAGTTTCCTTGCAGCTTTGAACCTTAATGGATTCTTTAAGAAGGTATGGAGAACCAAAGTTTTCCTCAGCAAACTGTATAAAAGCTTTGCTGTTAACTGTCCTGCTTCTAATCTAGAAGAATCACATATCTGATTCTGTATTTTCAAAATAAGTAATAGATTTTCAAAATGATTTAGAAGTATTTAGAATTCTTATGCTTGGAACACTATCCCTATGGTGGAAGTCTGGGCTGGGAAAATACCTTGAAATCAACCTAATAAAGCTTCCGTCTGTTGTCCTGTTCATTCCCCTGCAGCTGAAAATGTTATGGAATTTACCCAATATCCCCTTTTGGTTCCAGGTGATTTTTTTTTTTCCAATTCCAGCAATCACTGAGGCATCTGAGTCTCACATTGTTATCTGGTGCTCAAGGAAGAAGTAAGTAAACCAGGTAGCAGAATGTGATCTTGATGAGATCTAGTTCTCTTGATGTTTAACATGACTTGATAATATGCCCCTTCCAGAAAAGATAATCACGTAGATGTGGCAATCCATGAGTATCTTTTGGTTTTTACTCATTGTTGGCTTTCTTTTATACTTAAACTAGTAAAAGAGGTAAAAGAAAAAAAATAGAATTGACAGAGGAGTAGGTTCTCTTTGACTTTGAACAGAGTTCTTAAAATCTTTAGAACTCCAGGCCTTCCCTCCTGCAATGATTCCCTCTGTGATTGCATTTCAAGACTCACTGTCCAAAACTATTAAAAAAAAATTTTAAGTAATCTCTACACCCAATGTGGGGCTCGAACTTAACCCTAAAATCAAGAGTTGCGTGCTGCACCTACTGAGCCAGCCAGGCACCCCTGTCCAAAATTATTAAAAGAAATGGTAATCAGATATAGTAACATAGGATACTGAGAGCCAAAGCAGATGTTACATACTAATAGGTGTTTTTGTTTTTTAATGCACGCCAAAAAATCCTTACAATGCACATACTAGAGTATTCTGGGAAGATTCTGTAGTAGAAAGCACCAGGAATCTGTCCCTCCACTTGAACAATTCCACTGGCAGACTCTGTCTGATGTGATGATTTTCTAGCTCTGGAGTCTACTGAGGACGTAGTTGAAGTCTTGGTTAATTTCAGGGATCTGTGCTCTAAAGATGGTGAAGATGGTAAATTTTGCGTCTGTTTTACCACAACAACAACAAAAAATTGGAAAAGCGGCACTTGGGTGGCCCAATTGGTTAAGCATCTGACTTTGGCTCAGGTCATGATCTCTCAGTCTGTGAGTTTGAGCCCCGCATTGGGTTCTGTGCTGACAGCTTAGAGCCTAGAGCCTGCTTTGGATTCTGTGTCTCCGTCCCTCTCTCTCTGCCCCTCCTCTTCTTGCACTCTGTCTCTCTTAAAAATAAATACACATTAAAAAAAATTTTTTTTGGAGGGCACCTTATGGGATGAGCACTGGGTGTTGTATGGAAACCAATTTGACAGTAAATTTCATATATTAAAAAATTAAAAAAAAAATTAAAAAAAATGTTTTTAATTGGAAAAAACACTCTAAAATATCATACTGATTTTTATAGTACAGCTTTATTATGAATATTTAATCTGCTTTTCAGTTCCAAATTTTGAAATAATTTTTATAATGAAATTACTAAAGAGCAATTATTTCATGTTTCTTCCTTCTTTATTCTGTATTTTAAGGCCTAAAATTTCACCTGTTGTCTTAATATCTTTAATATCTTAATGTCTTAGCCTCACAGGACCCCCAAAGGCCTACCCGTGAGTTCCCTTGCTCTAACCAGAGATGCCCCAGTCAGTTGGAAAAGCTCTCAGCCAGGTAATCCAAATATTAGCTAGATCAGCTGCACCCTAGTCCTCAACCTAATGGCTTTCACCTCCCTACTAGGCCACAAAATTATTCAAGCAAACCAATCACATCTTCCCATGGAAATAAGGGGGCACCTATCTTGCTGCTACAAAATCAGCCTCCCACAGCCCCTGCTGGTTTACTCTGCTCCCTAGTGTAACCACCCCCATGGTGTATGGTGTCCTCCTTCCCTGGGGTGTGAGGATATATGATTAATAAACTGCTATCAATCTCATTTATCCAGTGTCTAGATATCATGTGTTCAGACATCTCCAGAACCCTAGGGTGGGACTTCTGTCACCAAGGAAGTGAGGAGGAGGCCAAAAAAACCACCTTCCTACTCATTTGTACTACTGTTTCATGAGCTTTCTGTGCCCACACTGCGTAGGATTTTTATAAAACTCAAACTTCAAATAGAGATGCTAAATCCTGTCCTCAGCCTAGTTTTTATGTGTTGTCTGAAGTTGAGCTACCTAAAATAATCTTAGAAATAGGTCTTTGATTGAAATTTCATTTTGCTGAGTCTACAGACTTAAGAGAAATATTATTACACTGTTGTCCTCTTTATAAGACGTATGAGGCTAAAATTACAGGTGTAGAAACCTCATTGAACTTGATTCAAAGGAAATAGATGCTTTTTCAGGCTTGGAGAAAGTGGAGCATTAGAATAAGAACTAGGCAAAATGAGTTGTGTTGAGTATGGAAATAAATACTCCATACATTACTGCGAAAATGTAAAATGGTACAGTCATGTTAAGGAGAAATTTGTCAACATCACAAGTCAAAATTCACATAACCCACTTTTGAGAATTTAATTTACATATCAACCTAAAAATAAGCAAACTGATGTATATGTAGGAATACTGATTAGAGTATTGCTTTTAACAAAGGAAATTCTTTAAAATACTTAGTAGAAGACTTGTTTCTTAAATTAGGGTGTAGCCATACTTTGCGCCCTTAGGCAACTGTTGGAAATTATGACACTATGTACTGATTTGGAAACACATTTGTGTGAGGAAAAATACAAACGTATATGCATATAACATATAAATGTACTTGAAATTATGTATATGTGTTTGTGTGTATATATATGTGTATATATACATATATATATGTATATATACACATATATACATATATACATTTTATAGTAAATGTATTTGTATGTGAAAATAACTTCCCCGGAAGGATACACACCAACAAAATCAAAACGTTGGAGACTCTAACGTGAGCTACCGTATGACTGAGATAAATAAATATAAGGAAAGGTTGCTTACCTTTTTAAACATGTTAATACCTTTTGAATTGCTACACATATTTCAAATATGTAATAGTGATAAAATTTGGGCATCCTTTGACTAACTTTATATTTCCCATTTGGTAAACTTATGATTCTAAATACATATGGACACAACCCTGATTTTTATGATAGCACCTTCTTTCTAGATTTTTTAAGTCTGTAGCCAAAATTTATCTTATTGTCCGTCTGCCTGAGACGGAAAATATTTTTCAATGGGATCTCACAAGTTAAAGATGTTAGTTCACCTATGGGCTTCTTTACTGTCAAGCCGACATCATTCACAACACAACAGAAAGGGATGAAAAAATTCCCTGTCACAAAAGTCCGTTTCTGGTGGGCACAGTATCGTGAAACGTGAATAAAGTATTTTTTTCTGGATAGTCTTTAAAAGGACCCAAGTTCACTCTCTCTTTCCCTACAAAGAAAAGGCATTATACAGTACGGTCTCACATTATCCACGTTATCTGACCTGGAAACAAAACTTTGCCACTAAACTGTATAACTTGTACACAGTATGTAACCTCCTTTTATCTCAGAAGCTTCAATTCTAAAATGGAAACATAATAGTACCTGTGACATTTCAGGTGTAATGAGGTTTTAGTAAAGAGATACACACGTACACACATAGTTTTGGCTAGACTATGAACCCACGTTCAGATGTTCACACCCATGCAAGCACGCCACGGTCCTCAGGGCCACGTCGCCGATTCTACAAGGCGGATCCTCACACACAGGCCTAAGGCCTCGGAAGGGAAGAGCTCCGCACACCCTTTCTCAGAACTCCCTGGTACAGGACCATCAGGGACTCGCCCTCTCCCCGCCAGGACCAGCGCAGAACGCGCCCTCAACCTCAGGTCCGGGGCTCCAGCAGTTCAGGGATCTGCGCCTGCGCACGCCCGGGCCGCGCGGCCGTTCCCAGAAGTCTCCGGGGCTCGGGCGGGGGGCGAGCCGATTTACTTCGGGACTTTTAATGACCCTGCTCTCCGGGTCCCACAGTCGGTGTGGTAACTTGGACACGGGGCTCCTTTGGCATGTCCCTTGTTGCGTGCCGCGCGTGAGCGGCCCCGTCCGAGGAAGAAGTCGGCGTGAGTCGCGACGGAAAAGGCTGTGCAGACGTAGCTTAGAGCCCACGTGGACGGGGAGCGGCGGTGAGAGTGGGATTGCGGGAGGCGCTGTCAACACGGGAGCCGGGAGCGCGGGCTGAGTCTTCCCGGGGCTCAGGCTTGTGGGTGCTTGAGCAGCAGAGGAGGGTGCTTGTATCCCTGTGAGAAAGACGGGAAGCGAGTGTGTCTATGTGGGAGGAGGAGCTGGGGGTGCAGACTTGGGTAAGGCCAGGAGAGGTGTGTGGGTGCCCTCGTGTGACGGAGACGTAAGGATGCGTGTCTTTCGTGTGAGCTTGGGTTGTGGTGGCTCTGTGGTGAGTGTCTCTCACACACCGTGGCTCTAGTTTTGCGGCTGCTTCCTGGGACTGTCCTTCCTGGGAGTTCTCTGGGGTTCGTTCACATGTTTGAGAATGTCCGCATTCTCTGAGCCTTATAGGCAAGAACCAGCTGTGAACGCTCTTGCTTTATTCTGTTTATCTGTATGAGGTTACGGCAGGTGTAGCCATGGAGAGTAGAAGAGACATGCTCAGCATTGTGGTGACTCTGGTTATTCCCCTTCAGGTGTTTGTAGTTAAGCAACGAAAACGTGAAGTTCATTGTGACGTGTGTTTACAAGAGACTGAGCCAGAATTCAAGTGTCCGAGAACAGGAGTTCTTAACCAGGCGTCCTTTGTATCTATGGGTGTCGAGGGAACCACAGCTCCCTGAAATTGTGTAGATAATTGCTGCATATATTTGGAAACTTTCATTTTCATAATTCAAAAGGTTTAGACCTGGTTTTATTTAGAATCAAAAAGAACAATTTTGTTATACCTTGTGACGATTTTGCACAAATCAAGAGATTTGATCAAGAGCTTGATCAAGAGAAGGGGAGTGGTTAAGAAAGCACATGACATCAGTGAGACAGTATTATGCAGATAATACGATTTCTGTTTATAAGAATTAGTCATTATAAAGAAAGATTTAAGTAAACCATCTTCATAGTTGTGGATAATAGTATTCAAGAAAATTTTAGAATTAAAATTAAAATAGAATGAAATTGAAATTGGAATTAAATTATAATTAAAATAAAATTAAAAATAGAATTTTGTAAAACCCTTTTGGGAAGATTGTATCCAAAATGACATTTTAATTGGTTATTCAGAGAATAATGGAAGGTATGTAGTCATATTTATTGGACAACTTCTCCGTGCTCAACTTTCCTGCCTACTTTACATACATAGTCTTATTAATCTGCAAAGCCTACTTCCCTTCTGTTAATGGAAAAATCTTTATAGTGAAATATATCTGATTATATCAGTGTAGTACAGCTACAGGATATTTAAGAACAGGTAAATGGTGGCTGTTTCAATCACTTTTTTCACAGCTGGCCTCATATGTACAGATTTTTTTTAACGATGAAAATATAGCATCTGCCATAACAGTGACAAAATATTTTAAATACTTTCTAATATCTTTATGTCGTATTTATGATAGAATAAATGCAAAATTACTGCAAAAGAAATTAATGTCCTAAGAAACTTAAGAAAATAAGAATACCCTTAATCTTACTGCCTAGAAATAATCACTTTTAATATTTTGGTGTATGTGTTTCCAATTTATTATGTGTGAACATTTCTGTGTGGCTTTGTTTTGACAAAACATAACTGGTGAAACAAAAGACACAGAGTCCTACTCTTAGTTTGAAAAACAAATCTAGCCCAATCATGGGGTTTCCTTTTACCTCTGTTAGGGAGGAGGAAATGCCAGGGATCTCCTTGTTTGAATAACATTAAATTTTCACCTTTTAGATATGACAAATGTTACTGAAAATCTTGTAGCACCAAATTACTAAATAATGCATACTTTCATAATTAATAATTTAGTGCTGGACACAGTGGTGCGTGCCTATAGTCCCAGGTACTTTGGAGGCTGAGCTAGGAGGATCACTTCAGCCCAGTAGTTCTGTCCTGTGGTGTGTCATGCCCATAGGGTGTGTGCAGTAACTTCAGCATCAGTATGGTGACCTCCCAGGAATGGGAGACCACCATATTCCCTAAGGAGGGATGAACTGGTCCAGGTCGGAGATAGAGCAAGTCAAAATTCCTGTGCTGATCATAATAATTTAGAGATTTAAGGTTACTTACAGAGAAAATAGCACTAAATTCTAATTTAGTGTCTGGCAAGTACAAATAATATTTCCAAAGGTAGTTATTATAACAGAAAATAAAGATTGTAATATAAATCCCCCTATTATGCAGAGTAAGATTCACTCATTTGTTATGATTGCATTTTATCACATTCCGATTATAGATATATATATAATAATATATACCCTTTATCACTCCCTAATAGCTAGAGAGAGCAAGAAAAACTCCATTCAGCATCATAAACCACACCTGTGTGTGTTTATATAGCAGCTAGGGAGTGAGGAAAGAAACATACTGTCTTTTCCTGCCTGGTAATCTCTCTGTCTCTCTTATGTTACTCATGATTTTATTAAGAAGAATTATTTTTTCTCAAAGATAGGAACTGAAATTTTTTAAAAGAGAAAGCCCAAGAAGCACAAATTTTCTATGAGAATAACATGATGCAGCAGAATTAACTTCCATGTATAATAATGGATTAAGGGTAATATAATGACTTTGATCTTTAGTAGTGATTGATAATTTACATTAGCCATCTTGTTATACTTTTTAGTGTTAATATGGATTGCTTTGTTATTCTTCAGAACAGTCATAGGTAGTAGGTAATATTCTTTTTTTAAAAAATTTTTATATATATATTTTTAAGTTTATTTATTTTTGAGAGAGAGAAACAGAGCATGTGCAGGAGGAGGGACAGAGAGAGAGACACACACACAGAATCTGAAGCCGGCTTCAGGCCCCGAGCTGTCAGCATAGTTGGGACTCGAATGCCGGACTCGAACTGTGAGATCATGACCTGAGCCAAAGTCAGACACTTAACTGATTGAGCCACCAAGGCACCCCTGTAGTAGGTAATCTTCTTAACTTTTCTTTGCTGATTTTGTAATCAACAGAGGCACTGAGGTATTATTAACTCTGACAGTTTAAGCTCATTTTCAATTCCTAAAATCTGACAACAGAGCTTGTGTTCTTAATTTCAACAGGATATCAGCTACATTACGCAAACCTTTTAAAACCTGCCTTCTTCACTGACTTAATATTGTTTTCCATCATTTCATCTGGATTATTAATGAAGCCACAGTATGTCACCATATTGCAGACCATATATGTTTAACCTGTTGCCTTCTATGAGATAGTTCTGTTTTTAATTTTTGGTTATCAAAAATTATTCTTTGATGCACCATGCCTTACATACTGCTATAGTTATTTCCTTAAAAAATTTCCTAGAAATGGAATTTTGTGGTAAAATCAGACTTTTATTAAGTGCCTACTATATGCTAGACCTAGAAATTGTAGGATTTGGGGTAATCATTGGAAAGACATAGTTGCTTCCTTTAAAATGCTTATTATCTAAAATGAGGTAAAATCTGAATAGAAATAATTGTAAGGCAGTGTGTGGTGAAGACCACTAGCTAGATTTAGATGACCTGCCTTGTGAATTCACAGGAAGACACACCAGTCGGGATATAAACAAAATATACAGATTCTATGAAATATCTATGGTAATAAGTGGATTTTGTGCTATGACTTTTATATTCACCATTTTCCTTCTAATTTTGTTAGATGCACAGTAAAACTAATAGGATATCACAAAGCAGCAGCTGTCTGGGGGATATGATGGCTTAGCTGACAGGTTTATAAACCAAATAAACCCTTCTGTCAAGAAGACCTGAAATAAAGCTGTATTGATATCATCAATTCATACAAGAGATTACACAGAGACGGGTTCCTATATCTTCTAGACAGAACTCCCTCATGCCTGAGAAGAAATGATAACATGAGTTTAGATAGATCCAAAGGAAGCAGACAAAAGATAAGCTGTTCAGTAAAACAGTCTAAATTTAGATAACAAATGATTTTTTTTTTATTTTCTTTTTGGATATCTTCCTGTTAACAAGTAAAGGAAAAATACACATATCTTTCAAGTTAACCTGTGGTCATTGTTACAGTAATTATGAAGTAAGCTTTAAAAAAAAAAATCAAGGGGTGTCTGGGTGGCTCAGTTGGTTAAGCGTTCAACTTCAGATCATGATCTCCTGGTTTGTGAGTTCAAGCCTTGTGTCAGGCTCTGTGCTGACAGCTCAGAGCCTGGAGTCTGCTTTGGCTTCTGTGTCTCCCTCTCTCTCTGCCCCTCCTCCCTGCTAATGTTCTATCTCAAAAATAAACATTAAACATTTTTTAACTAAAAAATAAAAACAAGATCAAAATAAAAAGATAAACACTGTTAAAATGTTTTATAACCTTCCAGATTTTTTAATCTACTGATTTTAATTTGTCTATCACTTTTTCTCTACACTGATTGATGTATTCATATATTTAAAAAAATAATTATATTGGCCAATCTAATTATTCTGTTTAAAAAAATTTTTTTTAATGTTTATTTATTATTTTGAGAGAGTGTGCGTGGGGGTGGGGCAGAAAGAGAGGGAGACAGAATCCGAAGCAGGCTCCAGGCCCCAAGCTGTCAGCACAGAGCCCTGCGCGGGGCTTGAACTCACAGACTGTGAGATCTCACAGACTGTGAGATCATGACCTGAGCTGAAGTCAGACGCTCACCTGACTGAGCCACCCAGGCACCCCAATCTAATTATTTTGGACAGTATATCTGGAATATTTTCTCATATCCTTAAATATTTTACCCAACTTCACATTTGATGTCTACTTGGTATTGTAATACAGTGATGGTTTGTCATTTATTTAACTGGTAAGATTTTCTAGACTTAGAGTACAGAACACTGACTTTCCATCTCCAGTGTCTTAACCAACTTTACCCACTTCCTAAAGAGGTTCTCATTAAGATGATATAGGGCTTAGAAGATGAGAATAGAAGGAAGAGGATCTGCTCAGAGCAAGACTGCACTGCCCACTCTTAGGTCCGCATCTGCCTCGCCAGAGTGATGCAGTGGCCAAAGAACTGCTGATATGTGCACATCTGACTTTAATGCACATGTGCTTCTGTTCTTGACTTTGTTCATCAGAGACCCCTGGGATTTGGGGAAGGAAATGACCTTATCTGTAATCCCAATCTACCCAAATTGTGTGTGTTGGAAAGTAGATTTGGAACTTGGAGTGGGAGATCCTGACATTAGTTTATGTCCTGTTGGGAACACTAAAGCAAAACTGGTTTTAAGATCTTTCTCTTCTCCCAGCTCTGGCTTTCTGGATCTGTGCTATTCTGTTAGAGGAACCCTGAAGACTGATCCACTCTTGTAGGCCTAAAACCATGGCCCATGTAAGTTGATGTTTCCTCCCTTAACCTTTTTTAGGTCATGTGAATATTTTCATTACATTTTCTAGAGTTTACTACCAAGAAAAGGCCTCTCCAATAACCTTTTACCCATCTTTTGTTCCGGTGAAATGTGATGCTAAATTACCCAGCATCCTTTCCATGCGACCTGTTCTAAACTAACCAGTGTTCATGTTATTACTGCAGAGTTATTCAACATGTCTTAAGTGTTCATTCTTTTATCAAGGGCAGTAATGGAATAGTAAAGGAGATATGCCCTTTGAGGTATAGATTTGTGTTATGTGAGGTTGCACAATAGTGTGGTCAAATGGAAATAATGGTTGTATTTGACCATCCATGAGAAAACTTTGAAATTTTCCAGATTTGGGATTTCCAGGTAGATAAGATAGAAATTTGGTATCAAAGGACTTAAATCTCAGTATAGAGTAAAATCTCATAATTTGTTTGAATTGGTATATGATTGTGATTTGCAAATTTGGTCATAGACCTTGGCAGGAAATCTCTAGAGATAAATATGAAGACTCTTCTGTTGTTGGATGAGACATACTAAATTTAGGTGACATCTGCATAATTCATCATCCTTCTTAAGTATTCTTTTTTTTCTTTTTTTTTTTTTTACCCCTCCCCCTCCCTTAAGTATTCTTAACTCAATGTATTAGTTATCTATTAGCTATGTAACAAATTACCTCAACACTTAGCAGCTCAAAGCAGTAAACATTTATCTCACAGTTTCAGTGGTTCAGAAACCTGGACATGGCTTTGCTGGACTCTCCTGTCTGGATCTCTTACAAGGCTATCAAGGTGTTGGTCAGGGCTGAAGTCATCTTAAGGCTAACATTGGTGTATCTGTTCCCAAGCTCACTCAAGTGGGTTTTGACAGGATCCAGTTGCTCATGGGCTGTTGCCGGGAGGCCACACTTAGTTGAGCAAGTGAGACATCCAAAGAGGGCAAGCAATATGGAATCTATCAGAAATAACATTTTGTCACTTTAGTCATATTCTGTTTATTAAAAGCAAGTCACTCAGCTCAGCCCACACACGTGAAGGAGAGTACACAAGGGCATAAATACTAGATGATGATCACTGGTAACCTAAATGGAAGCTGCCTACCATACTCAGCTAAGCTAGCTGTTCAGTGACAGGTGGTAGATGGCAATGAGGAAACTATATGTCATAAGTAGTAGGTGAACATAGAATCACAGAATTGGGGAAGACCTTACAAATGTAATACATCCTACCTGTATAAATGATTAAATCCAGTATGTCCCTGAATTATGTCATGTGCCAGAAAGTACATGGGTTTGTCAAAACAGAGAATATTTGTGGTAAGATCTGAAATAATGAAAATTTAATACTTGAGGGAATTCTTAATTTTATACAAAGTCTGTTTTCTAAAATTGAGACTTCATACTACATTTTGAAAAATATTTGATTAAATTTTCTCTAAAAAGCAAAAATTTTCTTCAACTCATGTTTACTGAGAATTTATGTGACAGATAAACATTATGCTTGTATTCACTATTTGATTTAATAGTCAATGATTATTATTTTTATCTATCCTCAAATGATTCAGATATTTAAGAATATGCCAGGAAATTTGGTCTATTCCAGCAGGCTTCTTCAAAAATATGTATATATTCTGCTTCAGTCCCCTCCTGTATTATATATTTTTAACCTACATATTTGCTATGTTGCTTTCTTTCTGCAATATAGTACTTCTCCTTCCATCTTCAAAATATTCCTCTAATTTCCCCACTAATACATGGGTTTGCCGTTTCAGAGATCTGTGACATTCAGGGATGTGGCCATACACTTCTCTCAGCAGGAGTGGGAATATCTTGACTCTGTTCAGAAGAACTTGTACCGGGATGTGATGATGGAGAACTATGATAACTTGGTCTCATTGGGTATGTTCATCAGCCTCTAGTAATTTAAGATAATTTAGAAATAGGCATTTTTTCCCACTATGACTTTCAGGGTTGCTTTTAGGAAACTAGATACATTTCTTTGTTGTTATTATTATTATTATTTTTTTTTTTTTTGCAAAGAAATAAATGATTTGAGTTTTGTCAGGTTGGAAATTGTAGCTCCATTAAACATTGTTGGGGAGGAAGAATTTTCCTTTATGCTTCAAGATTCTTCTAGCTAGTCTAAGAATTAAATTTATGTGAGACAGATTAACAGGAGAAAAAAACCAGAGTTTAATTATGTGTACACAGTCTCAAAAATGAAACTGAGACTTGAAGAAATGATGAAAGTAGTCAGTTTTTACACTTTTTAGAGAAAGAGACGACAAACCTGTGAAGAATTGACAGGACAAAGAAAACTTATGTTCAGAGTTTCAATTAGTAAGGAATTCTAAACTGAATTTGGGCTGGGGTAGTAAATTAGTAAAAAGTATTTGGTTGTCGGGGCACCTGGGTAACTCAGTGGGTTAAGCTTCTGACTTCAGCTCAGGTCATGATCTCACAGTTCATAAGTTCAAGCCCCATGTCAGGCTCTGTGCTGTACAGAGCCTGCTTCAGATATTCTCTCCCTCTGTCTCTCTCTCTCTGCCCCTCTGCTGCTCATACCCTCTTTCTCTCAAAAATAAATAAACATTAAAAAAAAAAAAAAAGGTAACAAGGGTTGTTAATAGCCTTCTCAGGTCTGAATTCCCTATATCTGTTATAAGGATGTCTTTTTATCTTCTGATACAGAGAGGGTACCTTCCATTAGGAGATTTATTTCTTGCTTTCTGGAGACTAAGTATGGATCATAGTGTTATTTTTGCATTTAACTTTTTTTTTTTTTGGTAGACTCCATACCCAGTGTGGGACTTGAATTCATCCCTGAGATTAAGAGTCACATGCTCTAACTGAGCCAGCTAGGCGCCCCTACATTTACCCTTTTTAAAATTTTATTATTTTATTTTTGAGACTGAGAGCATGCATGCAAGCAGGAGAGGGGGCAGAGGGAGAAAGCGGGGGGGGGGGGGGGGGTTGGAGGGAGGGAGAGAGAGAAACTTGAACAGGCTCCATGTTCAACCCAGAGCCTGACACATCTGCATCTCATGACCCTGGGATCATGATCTGAGCCGAAATCAAGAGTCATATGTTCAACTAGCTGCAGGAGCCTTGCATTTAGCTTTTAAAATAATCATCATGCCAAAGTAGCATGTTTCGGGATGGTCTGCCCTTGGCCCCTACAGCATCTTCATCTTCTCTGTCCAGTGATACTCATACCTCCTCTGCAGTGACCTCTTTTTCTTTATGAACAGGATCTTGTTTAGAATTCTCTGGCATTTATTATTATAACCATTGTTAAATGATTCAGTTTTCCTATTTATTTATGCTCAGAATGTCTATAGAGATTACATTTTATTACCCACTTGCAGGGAAATCAGCTTGACACAGGGTCCTGAATTACTCTCATTGCCCTAAAAGGGCCTCTACAATTTTTTTGTAAGTTTATTTTATTTATTTTGAGAGAGAGAGAGAGAGAGAGAGAGAAAGTGCGAGTTGGGGAGGGGCGGAGAGAGAGAGAATCCCAAGCAGGCTCTGCACTGTCATCCCAGAACCCAACTAGGGCTTGAACCCACAAACCATGAGATCATGACTTGAGCCAAAGTCAGATGCTTAGAGTCATCCATGCACCCCAAGAGCTCTACAATCAAAATAGTGGTGCATTAGATAAATGGAATTCATTGAAAACTGAGGCATACACACTCTATTTCATAAGAAATTCTTTCTGTTTTGTGGTTGAAAGTTGTAATCTGTGAACATTACATTTAAAATGGAAAGAATATCCTACGGAGAGCCCTTCTTTGTACTCTTTGAAAGACAGCAATATCAGTAAAATATTAATAGCTAACATTGTTCTTAGTATGTAATTGGCAACACTCTGAGCATTTTACATATATGTATCAACTTGTTTGATCCTCCTGACAGCCCTATTCCCATTTTACAAGTGAGGATACTAAGGCACTGGGTTTAAGTGACTTTCCCAAGGTCAGACATAGGTGGAAGGTAGCAAAGACAGGAACTGAACTAAAGCTCCAGATTCTGTATTTTAAACTATGGTATTATGCATTCTCTCAAGAAAAAGAGGATTTGTGAGTATATGTTAAAAAAAAAAAAACAAAACTTATTATACCTGATTTCTTGTTCTTTAGTTCTTTTACCCTCTCTTCTCAAAAATGTTATTCAACATCATTTTGACCTTTAGTTTATTATTATAATTTTTTAAGCATCTCTTTTTTTTAAATACTATTTTTGAGAGAGAGAGAGAGAGCATATGTGGGGAGGGACAGTAGGAGAGGGAGACACAGAAACCAAAGCAGGCTCCAGGCTCCAAGCTGTCAGCACAGAGCCTGATGTGGGGCTGGAACCCACAAACCATGAGATCATGACTTGAGCCGAAGTTGGATTGACTTCGCCAATCACTGAGCCACCCAGGCACCCCGATTACTATAATTTTATAGTATTTTTACTATAATGTACTATAATATAATTTTATAATTACTATAATTTTAACTAAGCAATGTTTTGTTCTATATCATGTGCATTTTTTTTCTTTGTAAGCAGAACATTCCATTTCTAAGCCAGATGTGATCACATTATTGGAGCAAAGAAAAGAGCCCTGGATGGTTGTGAGGGAGGACACAAAAAGATGGTGTACAGGTAAGTGTGAGCAAGGAATATATCTGTGTAGGTAAAAGCTAAGTGGTTAAGGAGAGACCTTGGAAAACTCCATGTTGGAGAACATACTTGTGATCTAGGGAGGAAATCTATGCTCTGCATGAGCTAGCTACCCAATGAATTTCATCTTTACCCCCTTAACCACTCCCTTTGTTACTCTTGTCATATTTCCCTCCCAATTCAGTAATGGGCACTGTCCTTCTTCCTCATGCACCATTTTGTCTATATTTTGGACTCAGCTGCTCTCCAGATCCTCTTGTGCACTTGGACTTATATATATGGCTTCACTGCCTAAAGATAAATGCATTCCTATATCTGGCTAATGAAATGCAATTTATAGTGTATTAGGGAAGACATAAAATAAACATATAAACAAATAAGTAGGTACATAACATCACATAGTGAAATACAGTGTCAGGGAAACTAAGGACAAGACAAATTAAGGTAAGATGGTCAGGAATGCTTTTCTGAGGAGGTAGGATGTGGAAGGTAAGGCCCAGGCCATTTGAGTATAAGAGGAAGAGCATTCCAAGAAGAGTAGACAAATGCAAAGGCCTGAAAGAGAATATGACTGTTGTTTGTTCACGAGCAGCAGGTAGATCAGAGCAGAGTTATTGAATAGTGACTAACAAAACAAAGTCAGTATGCTATGGGGGATCAAATCATGTTGTGTTGTGATTCATTAAGAAAAATTATAGTTGTTTTTAAGATTATTTCTAAAGATATGATTTGATTAAACTTTTTGTTATCTTTAATGTTCAAAAATCAAACCTTATAATTATGAGACTTAAAACAGAAATCTAGATAAAATAAACATTAAATGATTTTCCACTTTCTCTCATTTACTTGTTATTTATTTCTTAATTTTTATTTATTTTTATTTTTTTAATATATTAAAAAAAATTTTTTTAACATTTGTTTTTGAGAGAGAGAGAGAGCACAAGCAGGGGAGGGGCAGAGAGAGAAGGAGACACAGAATCTGAAGCAGCTCTAGGCTCTGACTCAGCACAGAGCTTGATGTGGGGCTTGAATGTGAGATCATGACCTGAGCTGAAGTCAGCACCTTAACCAGCTAAGCCACCCAGGCTCTCCTTTCTTAATTTTTATTTTAAAAAGTTTTATCCTAATATTAATCTGGGAGTTTTTTTTCTTTATAGGTTCTGAAATCATTCTGAAATCATTTTTTCTTTATCTCTGCTGTATTCCTGAGCTCTATCATTTCATTTCTCAGTTTTTCTAATTCCGATTTATGTTTTTTTAATTTCATATAACATTTTTTTAAAATCAGAATACTTAATATTGTTAAAATGGCAGGGTGCCTGGGTGGCTCAGTCGGTTAAGCATCCGACTTCAGCTCAGGTCATGATCTTACGGCTCGTGAGTTCAAGCCCCGGGTCGGCCTCTGTGCTGACAGTTCAGAGCCTGGAACCTGCTTTAGTTTCTGTCTCCATCTCTCTCTGCCCCTCTCCTGCTTGCACTCTGTCTCTCCCTTAAAAATAAACATTAAAATTTTAAAAATATATTGTTAAGATGGCATTACTACCCCAAATCCTATCAGCTTATTTGTAGAAACTGACATCCTGATCATAACATTCATGTGAATATGCAAGGGATTTAGAATAGTCAGAAAATCTTGAAAATTGAGAAAGTGGAATTCATATTTTCTAATTTCAAAACTTATTACACACCAAAACTTACGGGATGCATTGAAAGCAGTACTAAAAAGGAAATTTATAGCTTGCATTAGAAAGAAAATTCTTGGGGCGCCTGGGTGGCTCAGTTAGTTAGGTGTCTGACTCTGGATTTCAGTTCAGATCATGGCTCATGGGATCGAGCCCTATGTCGGGTCGATGCTGACAGCTGCTTGGGATTCTTTCTCTTCCTCTCTCTCTGCCCCTTCCCCCCCAAATAAGTAAGTAAACTTTAAAACAAACAAAAAAATTAGAAAATTCTCAAATTAAAAACCTAACTTCATACCTCAAGGAACTAGGTAAAAAAGAACGAACTAAACCCAAAGATAGCAAAAGAAAGAAAATAATAAAGAGTAGAGCAGAGGTAAACAGAGAATAGGAAAAAAATCAATGAAACCAAGAGTTGGTTCTTCAAAATAATCAACCATAGTGAGAAAATGTTAGCTAGATTGACTAAGGAGGGGACTCAACTAAAATCAGAAATGAAAGAAGGGACTATGAACAATTGTATGCCCACAAACTGGGTAACCTAATGAAATCCTGAAGACATACAGTCTACCAATACAGAATCATGAAGAAATAGAAATCTAAACAGACTTATACAGAGATTGAATTAGTAATCAAAAATAAACAGACATGTGAAAAGATGGTCAGTATCACTCATAATCAGGGAAATACAAATAAAACAACAACAATGAGATATCATCTCACACCTATCAGAGTGGCTAAAATTAACACAGGAAACAAGTGTTAGGATGTAGAGAAAGGGAAACCCTCTTACACTGTGGGAATGCAAACTGGCCCAGCCACTGTGGAAGATAGTATAGAGGTTCCTCAAAAGGTTAAAAATAGAACTATCCTAGATCCTGCAATTGAACTACTACATATTTACCCAAAGGATACAATGCTAAGTCAAAGGGATACATGCACTCCAACGTTTATAGCAGCATTATCAACAATAGCCAAATTATGGAAAGAACCCAAATGTCCATTGACTGATGAATGAATAAAGAAGATGTGGTGTACACACACACACACACACACACACACACACACACACACACACACACACACACGAGTATTAGCCATAAAAAAGAATGAGGGGCACCTAGGTGGCTCAATCAATTAAGTGTCTGACTTTGGCTCAGGTCAGGTCATGATCTCATGGTTCATGAGTTTGAGCTCCGCATCAGGCTTGCTGCTGCCAGCCTGTCAGTATGGAGCCCGCTTCAGACCTTCTGTTCCCCTCTCTCTGCCCCTCCCCTGCTTGTGCTCTTTCAAAAATAAATAAACATTAAAAAAAAATCTTGCCATTTGCAATGACATGGATGGAGCTGGAGAGTATTATGCCAAGCAAAATAAGTCAGAGAAAGACAAATACTGTATGATTTCACTCATATGTGGAATTTAAGAAACAAAACAAACATGGGGTGGGGTGGGAGGAAGAAAGGAAAATCAAGAAACAGAATCTTAACTATAGAAAACAAAGTGATGATTACCAGAGGGGATGTGGGGCAGGAATGAGTTAGAAAGGTGATGGGTACTAAGGAGGGCACTTGTGATGAGCACCAGGTGTTGTGTACATATGTTGAATAATTAAATTCTACATTTAAGAATGGTATACTGTATGGTAAATAACTTAAAAACTTGGAAAGAAAAAAATAACAAAAAATAACCCTGTTAAAGAATTAACACCACTTCCCCTCAAACTCTTCCAAAAATTTGAAGAGGAAGAAGAAACATTCCCAAATTTTCTCTATGAGGGTAGCATTACCCTAATATCAAAGCCAGACAAATCCAGTGCAAGAAGAGAAACCCATAGATCAATGTTGCTGATGCATATTAAGTGAGGCAAAAGTTCTCAACAAAAATACTAGCAAACTGAATGCAACAGCATATGAAAATGGAGTTTTTTTCTGGAATGCAAGGATGATGCCATATATAAAAATCAAGCATGCAATACACCACATTAACAGAATGAAGAGGGAAAAACACAGGGTTATCTCAATTGATATAGAAAAAGAATTTAACAGAATATAATATTTTTCATGACAAACACTTGAGAAACCAGGAATAGAAGGAAACTACCTCACCAAAATAAAGGCCATCTGTGTTAGTCCACAGCTAACATCATACCCAGTGGTGACAGACTGAAAACCACAGGGTTTGCTGCATCCTATAAGGTTCAGTATATTTTCATTTCCATTTATCTTCAGATACTTTCTAATTTCCCGTGTAATTTCTTTTCTATTGCTAATTTAAGTGTGTGCTATTTCCACATGTTTGTGTATTTTCTACTTTTCCTTCTGTTATTTGTAATTTTGTTCCTTTGTGATCAGAAAAGACACTCTCATTTCAATCTTTTAAATTTTGTTGATAGTTGATTTGGGTCTAATGTGTATCTTGAAGAATGTACCACATGTACTTGAAAAGAATGTGTATTCTGCCGTTGTGTACAGAATATACACGTATGTTAGGTTCAGTTTGTTTAGAGTGTTGTTCAAGCCCTCTGTTTCCTTGTTGATTGGCCTGGTTCTTCTATCTATTATTGTAAGTAGGATATTGCTACTGTATTTTAGCAAATTAGCAAAGCAATAAAACTTAGACTATATATTCTGTCCTGTTTATGGGCAGTAGTTTAATTCTCTGAGGCTTTGCTTACACTGGTTTGTGTCCTTCTCATGCATGTGTGATTCAGGTTTAGGCTAAGCTTTTTCAGAATGTTTTCTTCTCTCACTTTCCAGTTTGGTAGTGTTCCTTATCATGATTCTTTATTTTTTTAAATATTAGTTTGTTATTTTGAGAGAGTGTGAGAGTTGGGGAGGGCTAGTGAGAGGGAGACACAGAATCCTAAGCAGGCTTTAGGCTCTAAGCTGTCAGCACAGGTCCCAATGTGGGGCTCGAATCCATGGACAGCAGACCAAGAGATCATGACCTGAGCCAAAGTTGGAACCTTAACTGACTGAGCCATCCAGGTGCCCCTGCCATGATTATTGTAGCAACAAATACGTCAGGGCTTTTACAGCCCATTTTTTGCCCCAGTGTGACTGGGCCCCTCCCTTGTGGCAAGGTTGTGATATAGAAAATAGCAAGAGGGGTACCTGGGTGGCCCAGTTGGTTGGGCGGCCAACTTCGGCTCAGGTCATGATCTCATGATCCGTGAGTTTGAGCCCTGCGTCAGGCTCTGTGCTGACAACTCAGAGCCTGGAGCCTGCTTTGGATTCTGTGTACCCCCAATGCCCTCTCTCTGCCCCTCCCCCACTCGTGCTCTGTCTCGCTTTCTCAAAAATAAATAAATGTTGAAAAATAAAAAGAAAATAGCAAGAAACTCACCCTAATGTAGTTTACTTTTTAAGGTTTTCACTCCTCTCTACAGGTCTTTTTTTTTTTAATTTTTTATTTAAAAAAATTTTTTTAATGTTTATTTCTTATTGAGAGAGAGTGCGAGCAGGGGAGGGACAGAGAGAGAGAGGGAGACACAGAATCTGAAGCAGGCTCCAGGCTCTGAGCTGTCAGCACAGAGCCTGACGCGGGGCTCAAACCCACAAACCATGAGATCATGACCTGAGCCGAAGTCGGACACTCAACCGACTGAGCCACCCAGGCACCCCTTTAATTTAATTTTTTTTAAGTAGGCTCCACACACAACGGGGGCTTGGACTCACAACTCTGAGATCAAGAGTAGCATGCTGTATTTACTGAGCCACCCAGGTACCCCACTACAGTTGTCTTCTTTTGTTTACTCAAATTTACTGACTTCATGTGTTTGATTTTGTTATTTTGTCAAGCATTTTTAGTTGATATCAGTCAGAGAGGGAAATGACTGTAAGGGATTTACATCACTGTGATGGCACTAGAACTTCTTCAATTAAGGAGTTATTTAACAGTGAAATTATATTTCATTTATTTTCTCTTGTGTCATTGCGGACTCGTTGCTTTTTATATTGTTTATATTTATCACAATCATTTTTATGCTACTATTTTCACAGTGTTGGCCAGTCATACTTCTGTAAGTCTTTGACATTTTCATTTCTTTTTTGCCTAAGATTTCTAGGTTCACCTTTTTTGACCTGTTCTAAATTGTTTTCTTTATCTAACCATGCTAGATCCATATAATGGACATTATTTTTAGAAATGATAATTTAGAAGTTAAAGAATACTCATTACAACTATTTTTTTTTTTGACAACTTTTTCTGTTCTATTGTAATTGGTCTGTTTAAGCCTTCTAGGTGATTTTTTGGTGAATTTTGATGAATTTTTCTAGAAAATTATCCATTCCATTATTTCAGAAGTATTAGTGATGTATTCAAAGTATTCAAAATTTCAGTAAAATTCATTTTAGTTTTGCATTTCCCCCTTAATCATTTCTTCTTATTTTTTGTTTTTACTTCTTTTTGATTGGTTTGGCTAATGTTTACTTCTTGATTTTTAAAGCACCAGCTTTTTATTTGTTACTACTACACTTTTCTAACTCATTACGTTGTGCTCTTAATTTGTTTTTTCTTTCTTTTAGTTTGCTTGTTTTCTAAGTTTTGGAATTGGTTCCTTGACTCATTTATTTCTTCCATTTTAATAGCAACAATTACTTAAATCTTTGAATTCTCTGAGTGCTCAAATTGAATGCCTAAAATTCTGGTATGTACTTATTTTCTCTATTGTACCCTTTCTGTTTTTTTATTTCCATACTTTCCCAGTTTTATTCTGGAGAGGGTACTTCCGTTTCCACATCAAATGTGTTTTGGTTTTCTGGTATTGTTATAATTCCTGTTGTTACTTGGTTTTGGAGAGAAAGTGTTTGTATTATCTCAGAATTTGGTACATACTATACTTACAAGAATCTACTCCTGAAGCCAAGAGTACACTGTATGTTAGCTGACTTAACAATAATTAAAAAAAAAAAAAAAAAAAAGATGGCATTTCTTGTCCCCAAGTCTCTTCCCACTCATTCAGCACATAGAAATTTTTTCAAGATATCCTTTCATATTTTTTGTTATTCTGCAGGCTATGTCTGTTCAAATATGTTTTTCACATAGTTCCTGTAACTCTTTTTCCAGATTTCTTTGCTCTATAGTTGAGTTTCACTTCTTTTCTTCAAAATACCCAACCGTTCAAAATCCATAAGACTTTTAGCAGGGTGTATACTTCATCCCTGTCTGAAAATTCATTGACAGACTTGTAGAAAGGGACCTGAGAAAAGATATGAAGGAATAAAACAGTTGGAAAATTTGTAGAATGGGTACCTAATAAGAAAAAGCTCAGTGAAAATAAGCAAACAAGAACTTTTATTATTTTATTTAAAATGAGAACAAAGAAATGCACACATGGCTGTGCATTAGAGGAAATGACCACAATATTTGTATTTTATTATTTTTTCTTAATTTTTTTTTATGTTTTTATTTTATTTTTGAGAGAGAGAGACACGGAGCAGGGGAGGGGCAGAGAGAGACGGAGACAGAGTTTGAAGCAGGCTCCAGGCTCTGAGCTATCAGTGCAGAGCCCAACATGGGGCTTGAACTCACAGACTGCAAGATCATGACTTGAACTGCAGTCGGCCGCCCAACCGACTGAGCCACCCAGGCACCCCAATATTTGTATTTTAAAGGGAAAATATAATTGGAGAAAGATCAGGTATAAATAGTTGCCATGTTTTACACACACACACACACACACACACACACACACACGCGCGGAAACTGATACTGGAGAGAATACATTAAATTATTGTAGTAACGTAATAAATGAGTTATGGAGACATTGTCAGTAGTAATGCAAACTGTATAGCTGATTTTGGAGAATACTCTCTAGAGTATTCATCTTTCATAGGTAATGTTTTTAATTTTTAAAGAAATTTACTATAAAATATTTATGTCCAGGAAAACAAAATGTTTTTCTCATTTCTTTTAGACTTGGAGTCAAAATATGAAATAATCAGCTGTGAAAAAGTACACGTGTATAAAAAACATTCACCTCTTACTCTACGTCAGAAAATTCATACTAGAGAGAAACCCTATGAATGTGACAAATGTGGGAAGGCCTTTAGTCGACATACAGACCTTATAGTACATCAGAGAATTCATACTGGTGAGAAACCCTATGAATGTGAGCAGTGTGGAAAGTCCTTTAATCGTGCATCCAACCTTCTGCAACATCAGAGAATTCATACTGGTGAAAAACCTTATAAATGTGAGCAATGTGGAATGATGTTTAGTCGTAGGATGGACCTGAGAGTTCATCAGAGAATTCACACTGGTGAGAAACCCTATGAATGTGAACAATGTGGGAAAGCCTTTAGTCGTGCCTCACATCTTACTCAACATGGGAGAGTTCATACTGGTGAGAAAGCCTATGTTTGTAATGAATGTGGGAAGGCCTTTAGTCAGGGTGGAAGACTTAGAATACATCAGAGAATTCATACTGGTGAGAAACCCTATGAATGTAAGGAATGTGGGAAGGCCTTTAATCAAGCCTCTCATCTTGTGCAACATGACAGAATTCATACTGGTGAAAAACCCTATGAGTGCCATGAGTGTGGGATGACCTTTAGTCGTGGTATAGATCTAAGAGTACATCATAGAATTCATACTGGTGAGAAACCATATGAATGTAAGGAATGTGGGAAGGCCTTTAGACGTGCCTCAAATCTTGTTCAGCATGAGAGAATTCATACTGGGGAGAAGCCCTATGAATGTAAGGAATGTGGGATGACATTTAGTCGTGGTTATCAGCTCATTCCACATCAGAGAGTGCATATTGGTATAAAACCCTATGAATGTAATGAATGTGGGAAGGCCTTTAGTCATGCTTCAGCACTTATTCAACATGAGAGAATTCATACTGGTGAGAAACCCTATAAATGTAAAGAATGTGGGAAAGCCTTTCTTCATGGTGGAAGCCTAAGAATGCATCATAGAATTCATACTGGTGAGAAACCCTATGAATGTAAAGAATGTGGGAAGGCTTTTAGTCGCACCTCAAACCTTGTTAGGCATGAGAGAATTCATACAGGTGAGAAACCATATGAATGTAAGGAATGCTGGAAGGCCTTTAGTCATATTGAAAGCCTCAGAGTACATCATAGAATTCATACTGGTGAGAAGCCCCATGAATGTAAAGAGTGTGGGAAGGCTTTTAGTAGTGGCCATCAACTAATTGTACATCATAGATTTCATACTGGTGAGAAACCCTATGAATGTAAGGAATGTGGGAAGGCTTTTAGTGTGTATGGGCGACTTACTAGACACCAGAGTATTCACAGTGGTGAGAAACCTTTTGAATGTAACACATGTGAGAAGTCCTTTAGGCTTAGGTCAAGTCTTAAAGTACATCAGAGAATTCATACTGGAGAGAAGGCTTATGAATATAAGGACTGTGGAAAGGCATATATATGCAGTAGAGAATGTATAGTACATAAGTGATTTATAATACTGAGAAACAGTGTGAATGAAAGGAATATGGGAATACTTTTAGGTATGGTTCAGTTTTTATAAGGCAAGCAATTTATACTGGTGAGAACTCCTTAAAATGTAAATAATGTTTGGAATTTTTGTTATGACTCAAATGTTCAGATTAATAAATTTATAATGTATTTTTATATAACAGGGAAGACTTTACTAGCATTTCTCTATTTACAGATTATCAGAATATTCATCTTGGAGGAAAATTCAGAGAATGTGGATATTCCCTTGTTTTTTATGCTTTATTTATAAAAGCTCTCCAGCCCTCATCAATTATTGTTAAATTTGAGGAAACGCATACCACAGAAAACCCCTGTTGATCTAACAAAAACCATAGTGATTGTCATTTGATGCTTTACAGCCTGTATGACATTGGGCAAGATATTATCCCTGTGGGAGTCATTTATAAGTGGTGATAACAGTACTTGCATTATAGTGCTGTTTTTGAAATGTAGAAAACTTGGAAAGCTATCTTAAACATAGTCTCTATTCAGTAAGTATTAGATACTATTTTTAATATTATTTGTATTACTATTAGTGAATTATTAAGAGACCAAGTCAATATGGGTGTAATGAACTTAGAAGATCTTTATTCCTAAGTAATTACTTGTGCCTTTTTGAGTTTTAAGTATTTTTTTCTGCACAGTCTAGTAGAATATGAAAATCATGAGGATTTAACATGTGAGTTTTATTGGAAGACTGACATTGATTTGTTTACATACCACTATGGATGCTTTCATACTCTGGCACAGCTGAATACCTGCAGCAGAGGCCATATGGCCGACAAAGCCTAAAATATTTACTGTCTGGTTCCTCACAAAAATTTTTGCCTGTACCTGTTTTAGAATAACATCCCCACCAATTTTTCATTACTTTGGATTTTCGAAGAGTATGAGAAAGTTGTCTTACTGAATGGTCCCATGTTCTGGGTTTTTAAAATTATTTCTTTGTGGGTCATTTATCCTGTTCTTCTATCTCTAATCGTTCTAGTGAATTAAAAGTTAAATGAAGAGGTTTAATTGAGTCAATGTTGTGAATGTTAAGAAACATATAATGTTGAGTTTCCCTACTTTTAATGATGCTGGATGTTAACACCTGGTTATAGTAATGACTGCTAGATCTCTCCATTGTAGAAATCCATTTTATAGTTACTCATCTGCATGGTAATATTTTATCACCTCCTTTTGCAAATTGATAATCCTCATGTATAAGTTCTGAATTAAACAGAATTGAAATTAGGGTCTATTCAGAAAGGAATGATAATGAAATGCTTATATGCCAGAACTTGGGGATGTTATCAGTTTTATTGTACTCATTGGAAATTTAATAAATTGCTCACGGCTTTATCCCCAGATCATACATACCCATTGTTTGCCACTTAGTAGGTATTGACAAAATTGATAAAATAATTAGATAACAATTAATTAAAAATTTGTAGAATAAAAATTTTACAAAGCTAGAAATAAAATGACTTAAATCTAAGCCAGTATAAGAAAGCAATTAATAAAACTAAAATCATTAGAGCCTATTATTAATCAGATAGTACTCTAACAGCTTTGGGTTTTTTCTGTGAAAAACAATACATCTAGAAGTAGAGTTTAGTGATTTAGAAATGGAACAGGAATCTTGAAAAAATGTTTTTTAACTTTAAAATTTTTCTGTTAGAAGTATGTTAACATCAGATAGGCTGTGATAAATCTGGTCAAGATAAAAATAAGAATGATTACATTATAGTATCATTAATAAGAAAGGCGATACAATCACAAACACAGAGAATTTTAAATTAAAAGAAAATGCTGGGTGGCTCAGTTGCTTAAGCCTCTGACTCTTGATTTTGGCTCAGATAATTGTCTCATAGTTTGTGAGTTCAAGCCCACATTGAGCTCCATGCTGACAGTGTGGTGCCTGCTTGGGATTCTCTCTCTCTCCCTCTCTGCCCCTCCCTTGCTTGTGCTCTCTCTCAGAATGAATGAATGAGTAAATAAATAAATTTAAAAAATCAACAGTAAATTTCAGGAGCTGAACTGATACATTATTAGTAACTCAAGTCCATACTTCACTCAGATTTCCTTGGTTCTTACCACATGTTCTTTAAAAAAAAAATGCTTCAGGGGCGCCTGGGTGGCTCAGTCAGTTAAGTGTCCGACTTCAGCTCAGGTCATGATCTCACACTCTGTGAGTTCAAGCCCTGCATCGGGCTCTGTGCTGACAGCTCAGAGCCTGGAGCCTGCTTCAGATTCTGTGTCTCCCTCTCTCTCTCTGCCCCTCCCCTGCTCATGCTCTATCTCTGAAAATAAATAAAAACATTAAAAAAAAATTTTTTAATGCTTCAGTTTTTTCCAGCATATTTAGAAATCTAAGAGAATGTATTGTGTTCCTAGGAAAAATGTAATTTATCAAAATCAAGATGATAGTGGATACTTTAAAAAAAATTTTTTTAATGTTTATTTTTGAGAGAGACCAAGCGTGAGCGGGGGAAGGGCAGAGAGAGACTGAGACACAGAATCAGAAGCAGGCTCCAGGCTCTGAGCTATCAGTACAGAGATGGACACAGGGCCCAAACTCATGAGCCATGAGATCACCACCTGAGCCGAAGTCGGACAATTAACCCACTCAGCCACCCAGGTGCCCCTGGACACTTTTAATTTTAATTTTTTTAAAGAAAAAGAAAATAACATCTTTCTTTTAAAATCACTGTGGGGGTGCCTGGGTGACTCAGTCGGGTTATTGAATATAGAGATATACACATCTAAAAAATTATGCCCCCAGGCACACCATTAGTGCTTTTTAAAAAGCACTATGCAGATGGGGAATTCATAGTGCTTTTTAAAAAGTTTTTGTGCTTAAATAATAAAATACTGAATACTGAATCTCTACCTTTGAACAATGAAAAGCTTATATCAACCAAACATGATTAGAGATCTGTGGTAAAGAACATTTTAAAATATTACCAGGGCGGGGTGCCTGGTTGGCTCAGTCGGTTAAGCATCCGACTTCGACTCAGGTCATAATCACAGTCCGTGAGTTTCAACCCCGCATCAGGCTCTGTACTGACAGCTCGGAGCCTGGAGCCTGCTTCACATTCTGTGTCTCCCTCTCTCTGACCCTCCCCTGTTCGCTCTTTCTCTGTCTCAAAAATAAATAAACCTTAAAAAAAATTACAGTATTACCAGGGAATCCCCATTCCTAATATTTAACATCTCTAGGCAGATCCAAGGGGAGTGACTCTAAGGTTGGAATTATCCGTCATTATTTCATGTTATTAGTGACGACTGGATTGCAGACAGCTCACTTTATGACCCATAGTTATCTTCGTTTTTCTGAATATACAGCTCTATTTTTCTACAAACTGAAATATATTTTAGCCCAATCTTTATATAAACATACCTCAATAAATTTAAATCTTGTCTTTTGACCATGATACTGTTGTTGACAATTTTTCATAATTACAAAAACAGTCAATAACTGTGCTCCTATATACTAGTATATGTGAGCAGCTGTCTGTAAATACTCAGGCCTAGGTAGTGTACATTTTCAGCTTTGGTAGGTATTGCTAACTTGTTTATTTTTGATGTCTGCATCTGGCAACTCAGTCAAAGACGACATGTGTTGTATGTTTCTCCCTCTAGTATGTGGTTTAGTTTTTAGTTTTCTAATTACTACTGAGTTGAATATTTCCCACATATTTTTATTGGCCAATCATGCTCCTTTTTGTGATTTTTCCTAGTTCTTTTACCCCTTTATCCTTTTTTTCTCCTAATTTAGAGATGCCTTAAAAAATACTCAATATCCAAATCCTTTGCTTGTTTTATTTGATGTCTTCATTTTTTCCAGACTTATGTTGATTTATGCTGCTTTTTACTAAGTTCAGTACCCCTCATACAAATATTTTAAATTTTGATATTTCAGTCCTACCAAATATTCTTATTTCTGTTCACAATTTTATTAGACTATTTAGTTTCCTAAATAATCAGTTATCTGAAAGTCAAAATGAAAATTCCTTTTCTTAATATTTATATGGATTATGTACTTTTATTGAAATGGCTTTGGCTATATTGTGTAATGGTAGTGATGTCATCAGTGGTATTGTATATTGGTAGCTATGATGTCAGTGTGATTGTCCTTTATAACCAACACTTCTGTGTCTATTTGTTGCAGATGGGGAATTCAGTAATCTATTCATTCACATCTGATAGTTAATACCATTGTCCTATACAAGTTTGAGAATTAAGTATAACATAAGACAGAATAATTAGTTTTTCAGGCTTCTGGTCTTTTTCTCCAATAGTGCAAATTATATCAATTATTTCATGGTTAATATATTGTTAGTAATTGGTTATGGGTAGTTCCATGTTGTACATTAAGTAGTTTCCTACATAAGAAATGCCCCATTTTTTCCAAATGCCATTTCATTATTGCTTTCGTTATGTACTATTCTTCCTTAATTTATTGATATATTAATGAATATTGATAGATTTCTTGTTCTTTAACCACTCCTGGGATAAGCTAATGGTATATTATTCTTTATACTGTTCAATATCATCTGTTAATATTTGATTTCGAATGTTTGCATCTATATATGTGAGCTTGTATTCTAATTTCATTGTGTATCTTTCATGTTTGATATTGCACTTATCAGGTTTTTTTTTTTTTTAACTTTAAGGTTTAAAGTCTAAAAGATACAATAGAACTTCTCTTTGGAAACTTATGGAGCTTTTTATATCTTATTTTCAATGTTACATCTTTAATTACCTTAAGTATCTTTCTTACATGAGACCCTCATGTATAGGTCAAGTAGCATGTGTTTTTGGCAATCCTAATTGGGACACCAGAGCTCCTCTGGAAGGACATAAAATGTAGTTTGGCTCTTTTACAAGGTTTGTATACTTTTCAGCAACCACAATAGAACTGATTATTTCATGTCTGAGATTTTATAAAGGGTTAATCAATGGAAATATTCACTAGTTAGCAATATTAGAAGTACTACTTTATAAGTAGTTACTAATTAGAAAGTTACTAATTTAGGGATATTTGCTATTTAGAAATACTGATATTTGCCTTTGTTTAAAGCCAATTTCTACTCTTTTAATCTATTAGCATTTTATTAAACAATCAGCATTTCTCTAAATACTTGCTCTATTTATATTGCTAACAAACCAATTCTTAAAGGTTTAACAAATGAAATGTCTTTAATTATATAGTGGTCAGTTGCAAATATAAGCTCTCTGAACATCTGCTAACATCAGAAATTTAACTTTTTTTTTAATGTTTATTTTGAGAGTGTGTGCAGATGCACGTGTATAAGTGGGGGAGGGGCAGAGAGAGAGGGAGAGAGAATCTCAAGCAGGCTCTGTGCTCAAAGCTATGAGCACAGAGCCAGACGCAGGGGCCCAGTCCCACAAACTGCAAGATCATGGTCCAAGCTGAAAATCAAGAGTAGGACACTTAACCGACTAAGCCATCCAGGTGCCCCTTAAACATTTTTTCAAATCACCCCAAGTCTGTAAATGTTGAGACGACATTCACGAAAGATTGAAATATTCATAAAACTTATCAATGAATTTACAGTAATTTGTTTTCAAATATATTGCTATAGATCCAGTTATTTTTTTTTTCTCTACTATGCTCTTTTAGTTATATTCTAATACCTTCCCACTTTTTCTTCGTTGGTCTTTTTTCCCCTTGGGAAAAATTTTGTAGTTTATAGTTTCAATATTCTTACCTGACAGACAACGTGGCAGGATCCAAGTGACTAAATAGTTGTTTTCTGTTTACTGGGGCTGGTCAGAGTCCATGTGATCCTGAACTCCTTTAGTAAAGTCTTTTTTTTTTTTAATTTTCCAATTGTGGTAAAAGTACACATAATATAAAATTTACTGTCCTAACAATTTTTAAGTGTACAGTTTAGTGGTATTAAGTACATTCATATTGTTGTGTAGTCATCACCACTATCCATCTCTAGAATTCTTGCAAAACTGAAACTCTATACCCATTAAACAATAACTCCTTTCCCACCTGTCCCCAACGCCTGGCAGCCATCATTCTATTTTCTGTCTCTAGGATTTGAACAATTTTAGGTACCTCATATAAATAGAATCATACATATTTTTTTTGTATTTTTGTGACTAGTTTATTTCTAGCTCCCTGCTTTCTTTCAGCTACTGTTTGCATGGAATATTTTTTCCCAGCCTTTTACTTTCAACCTATTTGTGTCTCTAGTGAGTCTAAAGTGAGTCACTTTCAACAACATATAGTTCAATATTTTTTTTTATCCATTCTGCCAAACTGTGTCTTTGATTGTAGAGTTTACTCTATTTACATTTAAAGTAACAACTGATAGGGGCACCTGGGTGACTCAGACTATTGATTTTGGCTTAGGATATGAGCTCACAGTTTCTGGGTTTGAGCCCCGCATCAAGCTCTGTGCTCACCGTGCAGAGCCTGGTTGGGATTCTGTGTCTCCCCCTTTCTCTGCCTCTCCCCCACTTGCTCTCTATCTCTCTCAAAATAAATAAATTTTTTTAAAATAAATAATAACTGATAAGGACTTATTTGTGTCATTTTGCTATTTGTTACATTCTACTTGCCTTACACCTTTTTTGTTTCTCGTTTTTTTGCATTATTGTCATCTTTTGTGTTTAGTTGATTTTTTGCATTGAAAGGTTTTAATTCCTTGCCACTTATTTTTGTTTATATTCTATAGCTATTTTCTCTGTAGTTACCATGGGGTAACATTTAACATCCTAACATTGTAACATTCCAAATTGAATTTATACCAACTTAAAGTTTGGGTGTCTTTTAATAAAGGTTGACAGATTGAGTTATAGGATATTTAAGTCATAATTTGTTCTTATTATCTAAAATTTTCTGTGATTTTTTTCTCCACTATTAATAATACATCAAACAGTTCAGTTTGCTTTTTAAAATGTGTTCTGCTTTTTAAAATTAATAGTTCTTGTAAAAGTAATTGGTAGATATCTCAACTCTTGAGAGATGACTGATTTAGTCTGTTGTTAGGTATTCTCTTTAGGACATTTGGCACATTTTTTTTTTTTTTTTTGGAATGTTATGGACTCCTACATCTATTTGGTTATTATTTGTGATCTACCTCATACTGATGACCTGTTGGACCCTCCCCCCCCCCCCCTTCTGTGTGGTTATTTTGAGTGATCATCAGTACTGATCATTTTTCCTTTACTTAGTACACTTCTTATTGCTTTCATGCCTGCTTGGAATTCCTGGGTTTATTTCCTTCCCTACTTAACACAGATTAGCAAAATTAGAAATGGATACCTATACCTTCTTTTTTTTCAAAAATTTTTTAACATTTATTTATTTTTGAGACAGAGACAGAGTATGAATGGGGGAGGGTCAGAGAGAGAGGGAGACACAGAATCTGAAACAGGCTCCGAGCTGTCAGCACAGAGCCTGATGCGGGGCTTGAACTCACAGAGTGTGAGATCATGACCTGAGCCGAAGTCGGACACTTAACCGACTGAGCCACCCAGGCGCCCCATAAATGGATATCTATACCTTCTAAACAAACAACTGATGATGGGGCACCTGGCTGGCTCAGTCAGCACGGTGTGCGACTCGATCTCAGGGCCATGAGTTCATGCCCCATGTTGGGGTGGAATCTACTTAAAAAATTCATCAGGTCTTTTTGGTAAACCAAATCACATTAAACTTGCAGTCCAGGGCATTCACTCCTCAGATATTAACTAAATTAATTGGCAACTGATGAGAGCAAAAAAATACCTATTTATATTAGAACGCTTTAACTTATTGGCGTGAACACAATACATGTAACTTATACATATCATAACTGATTTTGTACATTTTATATTAACTTTTCTCTAACCATCTCATTTCAATGTTATAATTTTATGCCTGATTATTAAAATATTACTGTCATTTGTGCTTAAATGGAACAACTTCACTGTAGCAGTCCTGTTACATCAACTCCTTTCCCTTTAGCACTGCCCATGACTTCCTTGAAAGCATTACATTTTTCTGAAAATAGATGAATATGTAGTCCTGTCCTTTTTGCTTGTTTGCTTTCAATTTTGCCCTCAGGGAATCAGCCTCCTTCCTTATCCTAGATAACAACATCAAAAACCAAACTTTGGGTGTTGTCTGAGATGTCAAGTTGGGGAGGGAAGTGGCAGAAGATGATTGTTCTCAGATGCTCTGGAAGTGAACCTGTATGTCCTCATTTCCAGGATCTCAGTTGAGTTCAGTAAGTCTTTCCCCCAGTAATGGTCTCCAGGAAATCAGAGTCCCACTGTGCTTAGTTGCATTAGCCAAACTTAAAACTGTGTCTTTGGCTCCTATAGTAGGCAGTCTTATTTATAACCTGTGCAGAATTCATTATACTCCTCTTTTGAGGTATTTCTCCAATTGTTAATTGGTTAATGACCAGTTGGATCAGGGACTGCATTTATTGCTGCTAAGTGTAGCCATAGAACAAACGATAATCAACAGACTGACATTGAGATTTTCTAGCAGTTTCAGGGTAACGTTCTTGAAAGCATCTTGCTCAGATCCTTTAATCCTTTTTCTTCTTCGCTTTTTCTATGCTATTGCCTGCATATATAGGTGCTATCCCTGAGGACATCACATATGCCATAGTCATATAGTTTCTTTGGACTTTTATGATAGGGAAATGCTACTGTCTGGTTGGAGCCACTAATTACTTTGTGGAACAAGGCTGGATAGGAAAACTCATGAAAGAAAATAAATGTTCCTAATTGTGTTAGTCTGCTTGGGCTACCATAACAAAATATCATAGACTGGGTTGAAATGAGAAATTCATTTTCTCAGTTTAGGAAGCCAGAAGTCCATGATCAAGGTGCAGCCAATTTGGTTTCTGGTTAGTACTCTCTCCTTGAGTTGCAGATGACTACCTTCTTGCTATGTGCTCACATGGCAGAGAGAGCAAGCCCTCTGGTGCCTCTTATAAGGGCACTAGTCCCATCGTGAAGACCCCACCCTTATGACCTCATCTAACACTTCCTCTCAAAGGCCCCATCTCCAAATACCATCACATTGGAGTAAGGACTTCAACATATGAATTTGGGGTTGGGGGCACAAATATTTCATCCATAGTACCAGTCCTTGAAAAATTAAGTATAGCAGATATGCAAAGTAGAGTCAGTAATTGATCTGATACATAGCTTTTTAAAAAAATCATGATAGCTGATCATTCCTTAACATTCCTTTCTTGTGGGTTAAGAAATAGGGCAGATCTTTGAGGCAGGCAGACATGAATTGTAGAAGTGAATGAAAGCATACATGTATTTATCAAAAGTGATGTACTAGAATGTTCATAGAAGCACTGTACATTAGAGTTCAAAGTTGGAAACTATCTGAATGCCCATCAACAATAGAATGGATAAATTCTGGCGTATTTACACAATAGAATAATATACAGCAATGAGAATGAATCATCTAAAACTACAGTCAGCAATGTGTATGGATCTCTCAGAGAATGTTGTTGAGACATAGAAACCAGATACCAAAGACTGTTATACATAATTTCAGTTACGGACTAGGAAACTACTTTATGCTTTAAGAAATCAGGATAGTGGTTTCCTTCAAAGATAGTGACTGGAAAGAATCATAAACCAGTACCTTGAAGGTGCTGGTAATGATGTTACTCTCAATCTGGGTGCTGGTTACAAAAGATTGTTTTGCTTAAGAAAATCCATTGCACTGTTCTCATATATGTGCATTTTAGGTGAGAATCTCATGGGCCCTGAACAATTCTGCATATTATTGCTGAGTGCTTGGGGCTGAATTGTGCTCCCCCCTACGCCACCTCCCCCCAAAATCATGAAGCCGTAATTCCCACTACCTTAGAATGTGACTGTATTTGGAGATAAGGCCCTTAAAGAGGTGATTAGTTAAAATAAGGTCCCTTAGGGTGAACCCTAACCCAGTCAGTCTGATGTGTTTATAACAAGAGGTTTGGACACAGAGATATGAACCATGTGAATACAGAAAGAAGGCAGCCATCTGCAAGCTTTAAAGACATCAGAAAAAATCAAACTCTGGCACCTTGATCTTCGACTTCTAGTTTTCAGAACTTTGAGAAAATAAATTTCTATTGTTTAAGCCACCTCATCAGTGGTATTTTGTTATGGTAGTACTAGCAAGCTAATACACTGGATATACCAAAACCACAAATCTCTACATTTTATCAGGACATTCTCAGGGTTGTACTTGCAGCAAGCAGATCAAGGCATGAGGAAATCTCTTTAGACAAAGAGGCTTACTCATAGGCTGCTCTTAAAGTAGTGAGCTCCCCAGGTTCAGTGTTCTCATCTGTAACATCTGTCTAGGCCCACCTGCTTCATGCAGATAGGACCTTGGGGGCATGGAGAACTGACACAAATATGAAGCTCAAGCTTATTCGTGTATTGTGAGTAAAGTCCTTTGTTTTCAACCAGAAATCACCTGTCTTCTGCCAGCTTCCATGAAACAGTAATAGGCTAGCTCACCAGCCATACATAGGGTAAAATCTCAGCCACTTCAGAAGCTTTGCTGGTGCATACTGTAAATATAATATATATATTTAACTTCATGAGAGAATAGTCTTGACTTCTGTCTCCCAAACTGACTTATTTGAAAAAGTGCTTCTACAGCCCAAATATGTTGAGCAAGTCTGGACAATAACCACTCCTTCAGCACCAGGGTTTTTGAGTCTCTTTCTAGAGTGGAGACTGAAAATAGCCATCTTCATGCATATGCCATGTTCATTCTCCCTCATAGTTTTCACAGAGGAGGCTCACAGCTTCCCTTAAAACAAGGAAGGGTTCTGGGGATCCACATCAGGACCAAGAATTTCTTTTTCTATTTTTTATTTTATTATTAAAAAAATTTTTTTTAATGTTTATTTTTGAGAGACAGAGAGAGCACAAGTGGGGGAGGGGCAGAGAGAGAGGGAGACACAGAATCTGAAGCAGGCTCCAGGCTCCAGCACAGAGCCTGACGCGGGGCTCAAACCCATGAACCGTGAGATCATGACCTGAGCGAAGTCGGACGCTTAACCGACCGAGCCACCCAGGCGCCCCCCAAGTATAGTAATTTTTGCCCTTATCTCTCTGTATTTAATGTTAGTGGCACTCCCTTATGGGCCTGAGGTGGGGGAAATCCACTCACTTTTCCTACAGATTTGTTATCCATTCATTTCTCGACACTTCCAGGCTAGACTTATTCCTGTCAGTAAATAGAACTACTGCTTGGAGATTATAGTGTAACTATTAAAATGATAGGTGAAATAGGTATGAAAATACACAGGGAAAGCAAATACTATTAAAAAACACGAGGCAGTTTTGAAAAAAAAGACTTAAGGCAGCTAATTGGTTTGATACACCTGGGGTGGGGGGGTGGTGGGAAGAGTGATTTAACAATTAGAGGAAATTAGAGAAGATAAGTTATTTTTTATAAAGATTTTTTAAACTTTTTTTTTTTTTTTTTTTTTTTTTTTTGAGAGAAGGGGAGAGGGGCATAGAGAGAAAGAACACACTCAGCATGGAGCCTGATTTGGGGCTTGATTCCGTGACCCTGGGATCATGACCTGAGCTGAAATCAAGAGACGCTCAACCAACTGAGTCACCCAGGCACCCCAAAAAGAAGATAATTTAGATGTACAGAGACAGAAATTATGAGAGGCCAAAATATCATTGAATAAGTGCCAAATTGTAATCAGAGTTCCAGAGGAATCAATAGAGCAAACGAGGGTGAGGAAATAAGAAGAATGTTAACATTTGAGAATTTCCCTGTACTGAAGAAACACATGAATCCTGATGACACAGTTAAAAAAAATGTTGCCAACCACTTAAAAGAACCAATGCCTTCTCAAACTCTTCCAAAACCTAGAGTAGGGAATACTTCCAAACTCATTTTACAAGGCCAGCATTACCCTGATACGAAAACCAAAGATACCACAAGAAAATAAGATTATAGTCCAATATCCCTAATAAACATGAATGCAAAAATCCTCAATAAAATATTGGCAAACCAAATTCAACAATACATTGAAAGGATCCTACACTGTGATCAAGTGGGATTTATTCCAAATTGAAAGGATAGTTCACCATCTACAAATCAATGTGATATACCACATTAATAAAATGAATAAAAACCATATAGTCATCTCAGTAGATGGAGAAAAGTCATTTGGCAAAAGTAAACATTCATTCATGATAAAAATTCTGAACAAAGTGGGTGTATAGGGAAGGTACCTCAACATAATAAAAGCCATATATGACAAGCCTACAGATAAAATCATACCAAACAGTGAAAAGCTGAAAGCTTGTTTTCCAAGATCAAAAACAAGACAAAAGTGTCCACACTCACCACTTTTATTCAACATAGTACTGGAAGTCCTAGTTAGAACCATTAAGCAAGAAAAATAAAAGGCATCCAAATTGGGAAGGAAGAAGTAAAACTGTCTCTATTTGCATATATATATATTAAACCCTAAAGACCACCTAAAGAACTAATAAGTAAAGTTGCAGGATACGAAATCAATAGACAAAAATCCGTTGTCTGTGTACATGAATAATAAGCTATTAGAAAAAAATTAGGAAAACCCCATTTGTAATTGCATGAAAAAAGTGTGTTTTTTTAAGTTTATTTTTAAAAGTTTTTTTTTTTTTTAAGTTTATTTTAAGAGAGACTGTGAGTGGGGAGTAGGTGCAGAGCCCAATGTGACCTTGAACTCATGAACTACAAGATCATGATCTGAGCCAAAACCAAGAGTTGGATGCTTAACAGGCTAAGCCACCCAGGTGCCCCTACCTAGGAATAAATTTAACCAAGGAGATGAAAGACCTGTATACTGTAAAGTATAAGACAGTGATGAAAGAAATTGAAGATACAAATGAATGGGAAGATATTTTGTGCTCATGTATTGGAAGAATTAATATTGTGTAAATGTCCATACTACCCAAGGTAATCAACAGATTCAATCCAATCTCTTTCAAAATTCCAATGGCATTCTTCAAAGAAATAGAACAAAGAATTCTAAAATGTGTATTGAATCAAAATACTGAATAGCTAAAGCTGTCTTGAGAAAACAAAACTGAAGGCATCACACTTCCTGATTTCAAACCATCACAAAGCTATAGCCATCAAGACAGTATGGTATTGGTATTAAAACAGACACACAAATGGGTGGAATGGAATAGAGCTCAGAAATGTGCCATGCTATTATGGTCAATTTATGACAAAGGAACCAAGAATATACAATGGAGAAAGGATGGTTTCTTTAATAAGTGCTATTGGGGAAACTGGACCATGATCTTATACTCTATACAAAATATATATATAACTCAAAATGGATCAGAGACTTAATTAAGACTTGAAACCATAAAACTCCTAAAAGAAAACATAGGGGATAAGCTTCTTGACATTAGACTTGTGGTTGGATTTGATACAAAAGCAAAGTCAACAAAAGCAAAACAACAAGTGGGAATACATCAAACATAAGTATCTACACAACAAAGGAAACCAACAAAATGAAAAGGCAACCTACAGAATAGGAGAAAACATTTGCAAATTATATATCTGATAAGGGATTAGTATCCAAAATATGCAAAGAACTACAACTCAGTAGGAAAAAACAATCCAACTTAAAAAATGAACAGAGGAACTGAACAGACAGTTTTCCAGAAAAGATATATAAATGGCCAATAGGTGCATGGGAAGGTGCTCAACATCATTAATCATCAAGGAAATGCAAATTAAAACTATAATGAGATATTCTTTCACACATGTTATAATGGCTATCATCAAAAAGACAAGAAATAACAAGTGTTGGGGAAATAACCCTAAGAGTGTGGAGAAAAGGGAACTCTGCATTGTTGTTAGAAATGTAAATTGGTAAAGTCTCTATGGAAAACAGTATAGAGGTTCCTCAAAAAATTAAAAACAACTACCATATGATCCAGCAATTCCACTTCTGGGTATTTATCCAAAGGAAACAATATCTTGAAAAGATGTCTGCACTCCAATGTTCACTGCAGTATTATTGTAGTAGTCAAGACATGGAAACAGCCTAGGTGTCCATCTACAGATGAATGGATAAAGATAATGTCACAGACACACAGGGATATTATTCAGCCATAAAAAAAGAAAGAAATACTGTCATTTGCAACAACATGGATAAACTTCGAGGGCACTATGCTAAATGAAATAAGAGACACTGTGTTTTCACTTAGATGCGGAATCTAAAACAAAAACAAAAACTGAATTCATGATACAGAGAACAAATTGGTGGATGCCATAGGCAAGGAGTGGGGAGTGGGTGAAATGGAAGAAGATAGCCCAATGGTACAGCTTCCAGTTATAAGTAAGTTGTGGGGGTATAATGTACAGCATGGTAACTATAATTGACAGTACTGTATTATATATTTGAGTGCTGCTAAGCGACTAAATAAAGTTCTCATCATTGGAAGAAATTTGTAATTATATGTGGTTGTGGATATTAATTATACTGATTTGGTAATCATTTCACTATATATATATACATATATATATATATTCACTATATATATATACATATATATATACATATATATTCACTATATATATATATATACATATATATATAAACTCACTGTATATACACCTAAAACTAATACAATGTTATATGCCAGTTATATCTCAATTTTTTAAAAGCCCACCATGAAAGGGGTGAGTCAAAAGGATACAGGAGCCAACTAAAAAAGTTCCCAATAACTAGCACTGGAACAAATTAAGGAACAAAATACATAAAGTCATACTGGATTATAACCCAGCATAAAAAGTAAATATCCAGAAGTACATGATGTAAATAAATGGTTTAATAAGTAAATGGAGGAGAATAAACAAATCTCCCATGCAGTAGAATTTCAAATAATGTATGTAGATAACTCCACCCTCAAGAACGTGCATTATAAAAACTCCATTCCCTGCATGTGGGCTGTGCATAATGACTTCATTCCAAATAACACAGTATGGAAACGGGAAAAAAGAATTAACTTTACAATGGAAAAATCTGACATATATAGCCTCAGGTTATCAAGTTAACTTCATCAGTGAAATTTTATGTCTGTAGTATTCTACTTGATTTGATTTGATGAGAATGGTACTTTACTTCTGTGGTCTTCCTCCTCCCCCCAAACCCATTAACCCACAATTGAGAAAAATATCAGACAAATCAGCCTCTCATGGGAGGGACATTCTACAAAATTCCTAACTAGTATTCCTCAAAACTTCCAAGGTCATCAGAAGAAAGAAAGTTTGATAAATTGTCACAGCCAGAAGAACCTAAGGGAACATGACAACTAAATGTAACATGGTGTCCTAGATGGGATACAGGAACAGAAAAAAAAAAAAAAAAAGACATTAGGTAAAAATTAAGGAAATCTGAAAAATGTTATCAGGTTAATACTTTATCAGTATCGGTTCATTAATTGTGACAAGTGTACCATAATAAGGTAAGATAACAATAGGGAAAACTGGGTGTGTGGTTTATGGGAACAATCTCTGCTATCTTCACAACTTTTCTGTTAAAGTTTACCAACAAAAATTCAACACCCTCATGATAAAAGCTTTCAGCACACTAAGAACAGAAAGGAATTTCCTCAGCCTGATAAAAGGAATGTAGGAAAACATACAGCTAACATATTTAATGGTGAACTTTTGAACACCTTCCCCTAAGGTTGGGAATAATGTAAGAATGCCTGTTCTCACTTGTATTCAACATCATATTTGAAGTCCTAGCCAGTGTGACATTATAATAAAAAGAATAAATATGAGAAAAGATGAAATAAAACTTTTTTAAAGCAATTATAAGTTGAAGAATTTAATTCTTTAAAAAGCTAAGTAGCTAAGTAAACAAAAAAATGATGGTGATAAGACAAATCTCCAAATTGGGTCTCTCTGTCTTGACTGACAGCAAGTGTCCTCTGCTTACTGATATAAAACTTTTATTTGCAAATAACGTGCTTACATATGAAAATAACTCTAGAATATTTTTAGAATATTATTAATGAGTTTATCAACTTCCTAGGATATAAGGTTAATATACAAAATTCAACTATATTGCTATATTCTACCAACAATTGGAAAATGAAATGAACAATGCCATTTACCATAACATCAAAATCATCAAATTATTAGGGATTAAATCTGCCTAAAAGATGTGTTATGATCTCTATTTTGAAAACTAATTGGCTATTGTTAGGATAAATCAAGGGAGACCTAAACAAGTGGGGGAGATTCCATGTTCACTGGATGGTTCAATATTCTTAAAATGTCCATTCTTCCTAAATCTATGAAATTAATGCAACCCCTTTCAAAGATTCCAGCAGCCTTTCTTGAAGAAATTACTAGTTGATTTGAAATTTTATATGGAAATGCAAAGGATCTAAGAGAGAGAAAATAATATTTAAAAAAAAAGCAAAATTGGAAGACACTACCAGATCTTACCAGTCAAAAATAATGAAGGTAGTATGCCATTGATTTAAGGACAATGTATCAATGGAACAGAGCCCTGAAATAATTACTGTCAATTAATTTTTGACAGAAGAACCAGTGCAAGTCAATGAGAAAGTTTTAACAAATGATATTTGGAACAATTAGCTATCTCTGTGGGAAAGAAGATTGAAACTTGGCATCTTACCCCATACACACAAATTAGAGATAGATCATAGAGCTAAATGTTAAACCCAGAACCATAAGGTTTCTAGAAGAAAACATAGATGGATATCTTTATCATTTTGGTTGGAGAAAGCAAAATTTTCTTGAACAGGACACAAAATGCACTAACCATGAAAGAAATGATATGTTGAACTTCATCAAAATATATCTGCTCATCATAAAACATTGGTAATAGACAAGAACATCTTTAAATCAAAATAAAAAGACAACCCAATTTAAAGGGGTGGGGCACAAATGACTTAGACACTTCACAAATGATATAAAAATGGCCAATAAGCGCTAGAAAAAAGGGGTCAACACAACTTCACTTGTTCTTAGCCAAAAGGCCGAGAAGCAATGGGGTCAACACAACTTAATCAGCACTAAGTCACAATGAAATACCTATGCCCATGAAAATTATCTATGCCTACTAGAAATAAAAGAACATGACAACGTGAAATGTTGGCAAGTATGTGGCACAACTGGAATGCTCATAAATAGAGTTGGGGAGTATAAAGTGATACCTCTTTGGGAAAATATTCTCATAAACCTAAATTCCATCCTGAAGTATTTGCCCAAAAGAAATGAAAACATCCATAGTAACGCTTATCCAAGAGTGTTCATAGCAGCCTCATTCATGATACATCTACCTGGAGATAATTCAAACATCCATCAACATGAGAATAAATAAATCATGGTGTGTTCATACAATAAGGAAAAACTAATATGCACAATATAGATGCGTCTCAAAAAATATGTTAAGCAAAATAAGCCCCAAACAGGAGTTTACATACTTTATAATTCCATTTATATGGAGTGCAAGAACAGGAAAAACTAAAGGTAATAAAAGAGTGGTTACCTTGAAGGAGGGAGTTGGAAAAGTGACTGGAACAGGGCACAAAAGAACTGGAAAGGGCCATTTGGAAATACTTTACTTTGGTTTGTGTGGTTGTTACAAGGGTGTATACAACTCATCGAACTGAAAGTTTAATGGCTGTACCTTTCACTGCATGTTAATTACACCTCAATAAAATAATTTAAATGTTTAAAATAAAACAAAATTTTAAATACACATAAGGAGCCTTATACTTTATTTCAAAGTTTGTGAAACACAGATTTAGATTACTGCAGAAAGTCAGAAGACAATCACTAGAATGGACCCTAATGGTATTTTTAAAATTATACCAGCTGACCATTTCTAAAAAAAAATAGAAGTTCCATATGACCCAGCAATTCCACTTCTGGGTATATACCAAAAACAATTTTAAGATCTTGAAGAGAGGTTTGTACACCCATGTTCACTGCAGCATTACAATAGCCAAAATTTGGGTGGAAGCAACCCAAGTGCCCACCAACAGATAAATGGATGGACAAAATGTGGTCTATACATACAATGGAATATTGTACACCTGCTACAACATAGATGAACCCTGAAGACAGGCACTATGCTAAGTGAAATAAGTCACAAAAGGACAAATACTTTTAAGTTTCCACTCATATCAAGTACTTAGATTCACAGAGACAGAAAGTAGAATGATAGTTGCCAGGAGCTGGAGCGGTGGGGTAGGGAGAATGGGGAGTTATTATATAATGGGAATGGTTTTTTGGGTTTTGTTTTGTTTTTTTTTTTTTTTGCTTTTGAGAGAGCTAGAGAGCAAGCACATGCAAACAGGGGACAGGCAGAGAGAGGAAGAGAAAGAATCCCAAGCAGGATCCAAGCTCTCAGTGTAGAGCCCAACGTGGGGCTCAATCTCATGAACCAGGAGATCATGACCTGAGCCAAAATCATGAGTTGGACACTTATTGGGGCACCTGGGTGGCTCAGTGGGTTGAGCGTCCAACTTTGGCTCAGGTCATGATTTCACGGTTTGTGAGCTTGAGCCCCACGTCGGGCTCTGGTGCTGACAGCTCAGAGCCTGGAGCCTGCTTCAGATTCTGTGCCCCCCTTTCTCTCCACCCCACCCTGCTTGTGCTCAGTCTCTGTCTTTCAAAAATGAATAAACATAAAAAAAATTAAAAAAAAAAAAAAAAGAGTTGGACACTTATCTGACTGAGCCACCCAGGTGCCCCTGAGAACAGAGTTTTAATTTTGTAAGGTGAAAAACATTCTCTGGATGGACACTGGTGGTTGCACAACAATGTGAATGTATTTAATGCACTAAACTGTACACTGAAAATGGCTAAACTGGTAAATTTTGTTACGTATAATTTACCACATTTAAAAATTATTTTTAAAGTTGTTCTGATATAAATAAGTCAAGCTTAGTTTCTTCTATATGGCTCTATTATTTCTGGGATTGTAAAAAGCTTGGCAAAATTCCCTAGTGTTTAAGGAAAACAAATTTCTTCATTTCCCTGCTGTAGCAAACCTTTTAGTAAACTATTAACGGTTTTCCTTACAGTAAACACAATTTAATACTTTTCATCTTGTTTTCCCCCTCTTCTGGAAATACATAGGATATTTGAGGAGATATTTGATGGGGGGGGGGGCTGTCTTCTTACTCACACAACACTTTTGACATCAGATGTGTGGTTTTTTCCCCCACACAGACCAATTCTCCAATATGAACTTGGTGTCCTGCAGTTCAATTCTGACACTAACCAGAGTAAGCACAGACCCCCAAGGTCTCAGTCCCACAAGACTGCCCTCTGCTTCAGACCCCAATCGCCAGTAGTTGGTACCCAGGTTACCCAGAACTGTCTGACTTGGATAGAATTCACGGGCTCCCACAAATCCTCTCCTCAGGTTCAATAATTTGCTACAACAGCTCACAGAACCCAAGAAAACAGTTTACTTACTATTGCTGGTTTATTATGAAGAATATGTTAAAGCATACAGCCAGAGAGATACATCGGGGATGCTCTGGTAGGGTGCCTAAGTGAAGGAGCTTCTGCCTCATGGAGTTCAGGTGCACCACCCTCTGGCACATAGATGTGTTCACCAACCTGGAAGCTCCCTGAACCCCACACATTGGGGGTTTTATGGAGGCTCCATCATGTAGCATGACTGATCATTAACTCAATCTCCAGCCCTTATTTAGAGAATGGGAGAGGTGGCTGAAAGCCCCAAGCTTCTATACATGGCTTGGTCTTTCTAGTGACCAGCCCCTTTCTAAGAGCCCACCAAGAATCATCTCATTAGAACAAAAAGAGTTTCCTATCTCCCAGGAGATTCCAAGGGACTTAGGAGTTCTGTGTCAGAAACAAGGGTCAAAGACCAAATAGCAGGAGCCAGAAGCAAAAAACATCTATATATAATTTATTGTTTCACAGGAGGGAATTCCCCCATGTGTAAGTATATGTTTTAAATCTTTGGAATTATTCAACTTATTCTGACCTTGCAGACTGCTTTTTGGGGTCTAGTTCCTTCCCTGGAAGCTTGCAGTCTTCTCAAAGTTTTGTTTCTTCCCTTTTCTCCTACCCTTCCCCATTGCACTTTGTGCACCTCTCTTAAGCTTCCAGAGCTCTCTTAAGCTCCCCTGAGCTCTGGCTCCTTCAAGGGCTTCCTGGCTCCTCTAACCTCAAAATCTGCTTCTTCTGCTCATCACTTTTATGCCTTTGCTGAACATGGGATCTGTTCCCAGGACTTCTTAGCTTCTGTACATTGTCAACTCCAGCTGTTCCCTTTGGGCTCTCAGACCTCTCCCCTGAGATCTGTCTCTTACTCCCAAGCTTCTGATCTGGACTCCCAAACTTTTTTTTTTCCTCAGAATTTGTCACTTCCCTCAGCAGTCTGATTTCTGATGCCCAAGATCTCTTGGGCTTCCAAGCACCTCCTTTGTGCTTGAACTCCTCCCCTACTCTTGCAGACTGTCTCCTTGAGCTCTGTTCCCTTTCTCAAGGTATCCTCAAACTCTCTTGAGGTCCCAGGCACCTCCTTTAGCCCAATACACTAAAATGGGTGTAGCCAGAATCACACTTGAGCCTCACAATGAGCCTCATTTGCACATGATAAAACTGAGGCTTACAATAAACAATTGAAAATAAAAAAAAGCTGAGGCTTAGGTGAAATCACTGGCTCAAGATTATATGTCAAATTGAAAGGCAGGGATTCAAATCCTGTTTGAATCTTATAACCCACATTCTTATTCACACACTTAACTCCCATTAAAATAGCTACCTATGATAGAGAGAGAGAGAGAGGGAAAGGGAGGGAGAGAGAACTGTATTCCAGGAATTCTGTTAAGTGTTTCACTAAGGTAGTTGTTACTGTCACCATTATACTTTGAGGAAACCAAAAGCTAAGATTAAAGAGCCAATAAATGGCAGAAAAAGAACTGGAATGAGAGTTTTTCTGAATTCAAAGTTGGCATTCTTAATCATTATTTCACTCTATTTCCCCATTATGTAGATGAGAACACTAAGGCTTAAAGATGTTCAGGAACTACAGATCAAAGTTTATGAAGGGGAAAAATTATGGGTGTTCTCTGCTTCCTCTCAGATTAATGCTAAATAAATAAAAGCCCAGCTGCACCAGACACTCTCCTCCTAGGAACTTTTGAGGGAGGAAATACTAACCAAAGAAAAAAAGAGTTCCAGGACAGACTTTTCTATCAAAAGTTGATCAAATGCTGGCCCCTACCCTCCAAAGGATGTACCCACTGACAAAAAACAATCAGTCCTGTGAGGACAAATCTGTTTTCTCTGTTTTCTCTGTTTTCTCTATCTACTTTCTATGGGGATCCTAGGCTGGGGAAGAAAGAGAAATCAAAATGTTTGTTACAAATGAGAAATGTCATTTTATTCAGTACAAGGTAGCAGGTTTCTGGAGCCAAATGAATACCAATACTTGTTTAGGCCCACCTTGAAGTGGGTACAGGAGGCTTAAAATCTATGGCCAGGCTTATTTCCCAGCAAGGCCCCAAAGTCCTAATGTTAGGCCAAATCATAGAGTTGGAGTAGAGATGCTGGGCAGCCTCTCAATAAGGTAAGGACTGACTTGTGGTAGACTTTTCCAGGCAAGTTCTAGGAACCCATACTGGGCAATGCCCACAGGTTGGATAGTATGCACCTTGCTCTTCCCAGGCAGAGGTACAACATCATGGAACTTGAGAGGACCTGCAGGGGCACAAGAATGACCACAAAACAGGCCACAGAACAACCGTTCACCAAGTACCAGCTCCTTGGCTTTCAGGGCATTTTTATAGATGGTCTCTTGAGGTTGGAGTGCCTCTCTCTGCAGCAACTGTAGTAGGAGCCTCTGGATTTGGGGGGACTTAAATTGGTACAGATCCATGAGTTGGTAAAACTGTTCCATCCAAGCAGTGCGGTCTTTTGCATATCGTTGCTGCAATGTCCGCAAAACATAGTAGAGTGCCACAAATGTCTCCCATTGAGGCAGCTTTTCCTTTTTCTTAGAGACGGGCTGCGCCTTCTTCAACTTGGGCAATGTGAGGGGCCTGTCTTTTCCCTTAAAAGCTCTGAGATCCTTCTGAAACATCAATGCTAGAGTTTGTTTGTCCACAGAGTCATGGGCACCTGTGAAAATCTCACGTGCGATAGGATAAAAGTGTTGCATTTCCATCTCTTTGAGGGCATTGGATAACTGCTGTACCCGAGCACTCCTGTAAGGTTCTCCTAAAAGATGCCAGTTTATAGCCTTTGGGACTTGAATCCTCTTGGTGGTTGATGGGAATACTGGTGAAGGGATGGGCAGTGCTTCCTTCTCTGCCTTGTGAAATTTGGGGAGCTCTCCTTTCTCCCTCAAGACCTGGAAGTCTTTCTGGAATATCAAGTCCAGGGATTTTATATCCACAGAGGGATAGACAGTTGTAGGAACATCCTTTCTTACTGGATAAAGGTTCAACATCTGCTTAACAGCAGAAGATAACTGTTGTGCCTGCTTCTTCCTGTAGGACTCATCTAAGAGAGGCCAACTGAGACGGTGTGGGGTTTGAGGCCTTGTGGCAGCCAATGGTAACACTGCTTCAACAACAGGGAATGGTTCTAGCCGGCTCCATTTTTCTTTTCTTCTAATTGGAGGGATCCCTTTTAAGTGCACTGGACTCAAAACATCCTTATAGGGTTGTGATATGTCTGCATGACTTACTTCTAGGTTCTTCCTGAAGTGTTTAGCAATGGCTTTAAGATTGTATAGACGCATCCATTTCAAGTATCCCTTTGAAGTGAGGTTTCTGAGGAGCTGGTGCAGTCGATGGAAACTGTTCCTGGAAAGCTGCTCTCCTGCTTCCAGCCTTATTAAGGCATTGTTAATCCAGTCTTCATCTGAGAAGCTTGCTTCTGAGTAGCATGGCCTTTCAGCTGGTGCAGAAGTAAGGGATGGGGCTGAGGCTAGGGCTGGGCCTACGACCTGGCCCTCAGTTTTCCCCATTGGCAAATCCTGGGACTTCAAGAACCACTTCCACATGTCACCTTTGGGTCTATGTTCGGATTTCTGTGGTTTCCTGATCATATCAGATAAATGGGACTCTGGCCTATGGAGGCCTTCTGGGATCTGGGCCTGGAAGCCTGTTCCCCTCCCTTGTAAAAACATACCCCTAGCTTTCTCCAAGAGCACATCCTCTTGTCTTCTCCAAGAACTTGTCTCAGGGTGTGCTCCAAGAAGTTGACTTTCCTGACCTTTCAAATCTAAATGATCCCCTAACACTTTCCTGGGCATTCTCTGCTTTTCCAGAGCTACTGGGAGTGGCATTTTGAAGGGGCTTTTCAGAACTGTTGGCCACATGACTTTATCCCTAAGTGTGGGATCTCTCTTTCCATCAAGCAATCTTTCTTTCTTAAAAGTCATTTTCCTTCTAGTTGTACCTTTTCTTTTCTCAGCAAGAGACTCATTTTCTATTGTTAGCTTTGATAAGCTCACTTCCTCCTTGGAGAGCTCTGTTTTCAATACTCCCTCTTCTGGGAGTATCACCTCCATAAGTCTGCTCTCCCCATCCTTCTGTCTTTCCTCCTCCTTCTCCCTTTTCTCTATCTTCCCCATTTCCTCCTGGCTCAGGCTCTCCTCCTCCCCCTGGCTCAGGCTCTCCTCCTCCTCCTGGCTCAGGCTCTCTTCCTCCTCCTGGCTCAGGCTCTCCTCTTCCTCCTCCTGGCTCAGGCTCTCCTCTTCCTCCTTGCTCAGGCTCTCCTCTTCCTCCTTGCTCAGGCTCTCCTCTTCCTCCTCATTCAAGCTCTCCTCCTCCTCACTCAAGCTCTCCTTCTCCTCCTCCTCACTCAGGCTCTCCTCCTCCTCATCCAGGCTCTCCTCCTCATGTGGGCCCTCTTTTTTCTTGTTACTCAGCCTCTCGTTCTCTTGAGTCAACCTCTTTCCCTTTCTCCTTCTTTGGGATGAACTTTGTTTTTTATGCTTCTTAGCCAAATTCTCCTTCAATTTCTCTTCACTCAGGCTTACCTTCTTTTTCTTCTTCTTAATCACATATTTCCCTTTCTCCTTCCTGGGCAGAATCCCTTCCTTTTCTTCCTCAGTAATGCTCTCCTCCTCTTTCCCCTTCTTAGTTGGACCTTCCTTTATTTCCTTCCCAATAAAACTCTCAGATAAGCCTTCAAACAGAGTATCTCTGATATTCTCTAATAACCACTTCAGCGGAGTCTTTTTTAGTTTATTCTTCTCAATTCTCCTCAGAAGTTTCTTTAGCTGCTTTTTTCCTAACATATTTTGTTCCTGGACTTCCTTTAATATACTCTCTACCTGGACTCTATCTAATAGTATCTTTCCCTGGACCTTCTGTAGTAACTTTCGGTTCTCCTTCAAGCTCTCTCCATCAGTCAGTGTTCTCTCTTTGGTGGCCAGCCTATCATCTTCTACTTTTCCCTCTTCCTGACCCAGCTCCTTCTCTTCTTTCATTATTTCCCCCTGTTCCTTAAAAAATTCCCACTTCTGGCCATCCATTTCACTCTTTCCTGTCATGAATGATCTCTCTTCCTCACATATTTCTGTTTCTTCTGGTAGCACTATACTCATTTTTCTAACTGTTTTAGCCAGGATCCTGGACAGGTTACTCTCTTTCTTCCTTATATCTTTTAACCTGGAACTAGCCTCTTTGTCTTCAGAACAAATCCCTTTCTCCATATCCAGTTTCCTCACTGCCTGTATTCTCTCCTCTTTGGTTCTTTTCCTTTTTTTCTTGGCAACACCCATCTCCTTGATCCTAATGTCATAGGCCAATTCCCTCTCTTCCTGGGACAATTCCTCTTCTTCCACAACTTCTTTCTCTTCCTTAGTTTTTTTCTTTCTCTTAGTTATGCCAATCCCCTTTCTGGCTACTGCTTTTTTTCTCTTAGCTATATGCCTCTTCTCCTTGGCCAATTCACTGTCTTTCTGGGTCAGTCTTTTCTTCAATGCTTTTTCCTCATTTTCCTGGGACTTTTTCTCCACTTCACCAGCGTGTTCCTCCCTTTCTACAAAAATTTTCTCTTTTACCCAAGCCCGTTGTTTTTTTTTATCGCTCTCTTTCTCCTCTTTCTGACCCCATATTCTCTCTTCTTGGGCCTGTATCTGCTCTTGTAGGGCTAGTTGCTCTTCTTTGTGGGTCTGTTGTTCTTTTTTGTCAGTGGCTTTCCTGTCTTTCCCAACCCATTTCTCCTCTTTCTTAGCTTGTTTTTCCCCCACCATGGCCCGTTTCTCTTTTTGAGGGAACACTTTCTCAATTTCTTCTATCTTTTTCTCTTCTTCTGGGACCAGTTTCATCTTTTCTCTGGCCCATTGTTTTTTATCCTCAGCCTGTTTCTCCACTTTTTGAGCCATTTTTTCCTCTTTCTGATCCCGTCTCTTTTCTTCCCGGGCCTGTTTCTTTTCTTCTTGTGACCATTTCTTCATCCCCCCAGCTTTTTCCTCCTCTCCTGAGTCTGCTTTCTTTTTTTCCCAGGCCCATTGCCTCTTCTTCTCAGTCGTTTTCTCCTCTTTCTGGGCCCTTCTCTCCTTTTCCCCCTGCTTCTCCTCTTGCCCTAGGCCCAGTTTCTTTCTTTCCCAGGATAATTGTCTGTCCTTGGCTTTTTTCTCCTCTTTACTAGCCTGCCTCTCTTTCTGGTCTTCTTTCTCCTGTTTCCCAACTTGTTTTTCATTTTCTTGGATTTGTTTCTTTTTATAGGCCTCTTTTTTCTTTTTTAACCATTTATTCTTCTCTGTGGTCAATTTAATTTCTTGCTCTGCCAAGCTGCCCCTTTCTGATGCCTGTTTTTCTTCTTCCCCAGACAGTCCCTCCTCTTTGCTAGACAAATGTTCCTCTTCCTGGGCTAATTCCCCCCTTTTCTGGGCCACTTCTTCAACATGTTTCTCTATACCTTGAATGTGTTTCTTCTTTTTGTGGGACTTTTTCTTCCTACCTTTAACTTGTTTCTTTAAGTCCAGAATTAGCTCCTCTTCATCCCAGGCCAGTTCCTCTTCTTCCTCACTTGGCTCTTCCTCACTGAACTCCTTCTCTTCCTCACAGGGCTCCTCCTCTTCCTCACTCAGCTCCTCGTCTTCCTCACCCAGCTCTTCCTCTTCCTGGGACAATTTCCTCTCTCCCCAGACAGGCAACACTTCTTCCTGGGGCCACATGTCTTCTTCATGGGCCATCATAATCTTCTCCCAGTCCCACTTACTCCTTTTCAGGGCTGCCCTCCCCTCTTTCTGGGTCACTCTCTTTCTTTCCCCTAGTCGTTTTTTCCCTTTTCCAGTATCTTTCTTTTCTCCTAAAACTAACTTCTGCTCTTCCTTGGTTAATGTCTTTTGTGGATAAGCCAGTAGTTTTTCCTCCCAAGCTATTTTTTCTTTCTGATGAGTCAGTTTCTTCATATCCTGGATCAGTTTCTCCTTACCCTGAATTAATTTCTTCTCTGGCTTACTCAGTTTCCTTTCTTCCTCAGCTATTTTCCCATCTTGCCTGGCCAGTCCCCGTGCTTCTTTTTTTAATTTCCTTTTCTGTAAGGCTAGGTTATCTAAGAAAGCAACTTTCTTTTTCTTGACTTGAGAAAATGCCTTGTCCTTCTCTAATGCTTCTTTTCCCCTTTGTCTTCCCAACTCTGTCACTTCTTCCTCCACAATCTCTTTATCCACCTTTTCTGTTATAGTGGATGGTTCTTCTACCACTCTTTCCTCCAATTCTGAGGAGTCCTTTAAAAGGGGGCAGATCTCTTGGAATAGATCCCAACTGGGCTCTTGGGGAGCAAGAATCACCTGAGCCAAGTCCACCAATTCTTGACCCAGATCCCTTAACATTCCTGGATGGGAACTTGCTATCCTTGCGGTGGCAAGATAGCAAATGTCATTCCGCCAAGACCTGGTGTCTGATTCACCCGTGTGTCCAGGGGCACCAGCCAAACCGTGGCCACCCTTTCCAAGTTTCTTCCTTGTATCTTTTTCTTGCTCAGCAATCTGCATGACTTTTTCTTTGGGCTCTTCTGCAGTCGTCTTTAAAATATCCTTCAAATTTTCTTTCTGTTTCAACTTCGCAGCTACTTTTTCATGGCTTTTTTCCACTGCCCTTTCCCAGAGTCTTTTCATGAGTTCTTGTCTTTCCAGCTTAGGGAATATCTCTCCATAATCTTTCATGTCATGTTGATCTATGGCCTTCATAATCTGTGTGGCTTCCACTGCCTCTGTGACTGCCATGTGGCCTCTTCCTTCTTCTGTGGCTTCCATAGCTTCTGTAGCTTCTGTCATGACCTCCTTTGATTCAGCAACCTCTTCAGATTTGGCTGGGCTGAAAGTACTTAGTGGCAGCTCTGGCTCTAAGGCAACATCCTCAGTGTCAATTAGCTCTGATTTCTTGGCCTCTCTCTGTTCACCTTCATCCTTTGAAGGCACCAACATAGAGCTAAATTTTACAAGCTCGGTCTCTCTCTTCTTTCTGGAAACTCTCAGGTCCTTTTTAACTGAAGAGATATTGAGGAAAATATTTAAGAAAAAACAGAGGCCCTGAGTGGTATCCTTTGTAATATACAGTTCAATGAACTTCCATAAGAAGTACAGAGGCAAAGAGGACTGAGGCTTTATGGCACAGAAATGCTTGTCATTTTATCCCAGCTTCCATATCCTGAAGAAATAAGACCTTGCTATTTGTTGTGGTATATGTGTTTCCTTCCCAGGAAGGTTAGTTTCTATGGAAAAGAATCTCTACGTAATTATGTTCCCACTGATATAATTTCAGATATCTTTTTTTTAATGTTTATTTATTTTTGAAAGAGAGAGGAGGACAGAGGATCTGAAGTGGGCACCGTGCTGACAGCAGAGAGCCCTACGCAGGGCTCGAACGAGATCATGACCTGAGCTGAAGTCAGATGCTCAACCGACTGAACCACCCAGGTATCCCCATTTTAGATATCTTGGCCTTACTGACCCTGTTTTTTGGTGTCCTAAGGTGGGCCCCAAATATACCCCATTTATTACCCCATACATACTAAGACTTTCTCTCTTCTCTTGAACATATGTCATTCTTTTCTTTCGTTTGGTGATCTCTTCAGGTATGAATGTTCGTTTGACAAAGGTCTCAGGTTCACCATCCATTGATATGTCTAAAGAAAAAGGAGGTTGTTGGTCTCTGTGTGACAAGGTCAGGTTTTCATTCAGCTGCTGCTCCACCCGTGTAAGCAGGCACTGGATGTCGTTAGCTTGGATCCCCAGCAGCTGGTCCAGAGAGGTTTCTCCAATAAGTTCCCGCCTATAAAAGTCAAGAGGAAAAAAGGATGATACCAAGCCAGTGATAAAACTAGATTTGAAGAAGAAGGAGGAAGAGGAGGGAAGGAAGAAAGGAAGACAGGGAGAAGGAGGAGGAGGAGGAGAAGAAGAAATTACAATTGAAGAGGCAGAGATAAAGTGGCCATTTAGGACAGAGTAGTCTGAAGTAAAGGGTTGGTAAAGAAGAAAGAATCAAAGATAGCAAAGAATCAAGTCATCAGGGAGATAAAAGATATTTTTTTGGTTGGAAGGTTTGTAGACTTGAGTCTCGAGGAATCTTAAGGATCAGAAGAAGGGTAAGCACTGGGGAGAAAAGCAAAGAGAAACAAAGAACATAGTGGGAGGAAAAGAATAGAAAAGGTTATAGAAAAGGAGAATAAGCAACCATATTCTGGAGGTTAGGAGCTAGAAAAAACAGAAGGGGGAAAGCCACTACACAACTTACTGCATTTTTTGGAGGGTTTCTTGTTCCTTCAGCAGGTCTACCAGCATGCTCTTACTTTGGATGCCTGTGACTCTTATCATAAGGTACAAAGCCTTAGCCCGCACATTTTCATCACTGTCCATCAATCCCAGACTCAGTGGAACAGCAAAGAGATGGCTCATGATGCCAAGCATATCTAGCCCCTCCCAGGCTAGCTCACGGATGCATGGGTTGGGATGCAGTGTATCTTCCAGCAGGCGACAGGCAGTCTCAGAGCACAACCTTGGAGATACTTGGTAAGTGGCAAAAATTTGTGCCAGGGCACTAATATATGTCGTGTACTGGTCTATAGAACAGTAAACTGTGAGGCTGAGGATTGCCTCAATTAAATTATTTAGAAGTCCTTCATCAAGTTTTCTTCCTGCCCAATTTCGGTTTATAAAGCTTGTTAGAACATCATAGAATGTTCGTTTCCACCACTTGGATTTATCCCTCTCTCTCCTCATTGAGATGTTCTCTTCTGATAGAGGCATAGGTGACAGTGTCTGGCGTCTGATGGGTTCAGTCATGTCCCAGTCTGTATCTCGGTAGGATGGGTACAGATCATGGCGTAAGAAGACTGGGGTACCGTCAGGCCAAAGGCAGGCACGGATAACTGAGTTGGGGATGTAGCCATCAGGAGCAAAGGGCCATTGCCGCCCTTTACCAAAGAAGCCATGCAGTTTATGACAGGGGTTCAACCCATTCCAGCCAGCCAGCCGTAGTTGAGCAGGAACCACATGTGGGGGACGATTATGCTTGGGGTCAGGAATAGAAAAAGCAATATCCTTATCCTCCAAAAAATGTAATTTGGGTTCCACTTGAATCAGAGAAGGCATACGTCTCTCTTCCTCTACAACATGGGGCACAGTATTGTCAAAGGCAATGACCCGTTTGTTAACAAGGGCCTCTAGCCCCTGTAATTCCTGCAGCCCTTGTCCAAGATAGACAAATTTGGGTACAAGTACTATTTCAAAAGAAAAGAAGAAGCTAGGCAGAAAGAGTTTAGGGTCTTCTTGTATTTCATCTGCATTATTTAGGATAGCTAGGTGAATCAGCCGAGCAGGAGGGAGCAATTTTAAGCATGATACCAGGTAAAGACTCTGGTTGAAAGTCAAAAGCAGGTCACCTCGATTATTGGCAAAGCAGAGTGGACCAAAATGCAGTGCTGAATCCAACTCAGTTATGAGTCTACCATGGAAGTCCCAGATCCGGACTGAGCCATCAATGCCCCCTGTGACAAAAAGTTTCAGGGAGGAGCAGACATCAAATGAAGTGATGGCACACCGGTGCAGGCATTTTGTCTCTTCAAACATAGAGCTTTGTTTTGATTCTGCAGATTGCAGAAAATCTTGATAGTGCCAGAGACGCCAGCAGTGGTTGTCAGTGATGGCACCCACAGAGCCCGGCAGCAGTATCACGTGTTGTAGGGGGCAACTACAGAGAATTTTGCTTATGGACTGCAGGATTACCTTGTTCTTCCACAGCAAAGCTTCTGTCAGGTATACAGTATTATCCATGCCATAGGAACAGAGCAAGGAGTTTTCCTGGGGACCTTCCAGGGTAGACAGGGCCAAAACTGCCCCAGAATGAACAGTCTTTTCTATTCGGGCATAGCTATAGTGGGAGAGGATTCTCACAATGCCACTGTCATGCCCACAGAACATCAGTCCTACTAGGCCCATACCCAAATGGGACTGTGCGTAGGCCAGGCAACTTACTCTGTCCCTAGAGTTTACTGAAGTGCATACCATATACTTGGCTGTGCAAGGCGAGCGCGTTGCATCAAACACCAGCACCTCTGAGCTGCCTGTTGCCACAAAGAGCTCCTCATTGTCTGGGTCATAGGCCCAAGCCACAGCCTTATCCATGACAAGCAGAGGCCAGGTGAGAACCAGGAGATCTCCTGTCACTGGAGACAGGAAGCGCAACAAACCATCCTTAGTGGCACACAGGATCCGAGTCCAATTTCGGCCACAGCAGACCCGGTGCACCTGCTCAGGAGCAGAACCACAGACATTGAAGAGGCTATAAAAATAAGGCAGGTGGTGCAGTGAGAAAGCGTGCGTAGTCTGGCAGAAAAAAGTGGTGTTATCAATAAACTGCAGTTGCCGCAGCCCCTCACCAATCTCCAGCTGCCGCAGCAAGTTCCCAACGGCAAGGTTCCATTCCCTTACTGTGCCTTCTCGGCCTGCTGTCAGTAAGGTGTGGATCTCTGGCCGGCTGTGAACACATATAACTGATGAGGAATGGGCCTGGAAGCTGTGGAGGAAGTTACCCTGGTCTAGACTCCAAGCATGGATCTCTCCATCCTTGTTTCCAGCATAGAAATATCCCTGAGAGACACAAGTGAAGGAGCAGGTGATGGAAGAGCCACTGCCTATGGGAGTGAACTTTCTTACCTCTTTCAGCTGGCCCTGACCCTGGTGGGTGAAGACCCTTACCTTATTCTCACAAAGGGCCAGGAGAGACCCCTTGGGGCCATTCAGGGAAAAGCCCTGTACAAGCTCATGGCCAGACATGGGCACTGTTTGTGCCATCTGGAGGTCCCTGCCATTTGGTAAGATAAGCCAGGTAACCACAGCCCCCAAGGTACCAGACAGCAACACCTCTGTTTCTGGGTCATAGCAGAGGCAGCTGATGAAGAAACGACAGGGCACTGTGCCCAGGGATATGAATGCTCGATGGTGATCTCCAAAGAGCCACAGGTGCATGTCACCACAGTAAGCAACTAACATGTGGTAGGAACCTGTGTGGACCATTGCTTCAATGGGTGGTACTTGATCCATCACACAAAACATCATCTTCTCCATTGTTCCTTCTGCTTCTGTATCTTTCTTTTGTATCCAAAGTACTGCCTAGAAGAGGATGAGAGATGAAAGTTGGACCATGGAGGCAGATGATCTCCCAAGAGTAAGGGGTATGAAGGGTTGAATGTTTAGATCGCTGTTCCCTCTTGTAAGACTAAGGAAAGACCAAAGAACTTAACTTTGGGAGTTTCCTAATACTAGGATTTGGGTATGGGATAGAAACATGATTCTCAAGGCTCTTTCCTTGGCCTTCAGTCTGCTTTCTAAGGAATATGAATTCTCTGGACCTGAAACTAGAGGTGAAAAAGATCACTGCATCCAGGTCAGATTGAGAAATGGAGATAGATGTTAAAATGAGCTAACTCAGAATCCCCCTCATCATTCTGAGATGAGGACAGTTGAGGTATGATGAATATAAAGTGGATTAAGAAGGAGGAAAAAAAAGGGAGGTAGCTTTACCTGTATTTGGTTTGAATCTGGTTCCACCCAGTTTAAGGAGACAAAATAGTTGATGTTGATGGAGTAGAAGCAGATGAAAGGCTTGCTCTGGGGATGGTGAGGCTCCTGGTACAGAGTCTCAGGCCAGTCACTCAGTACAATCACCTCATTCTTTGGTTTCTCAGCAGACTGAGAGAGAAGAGTGGCCTGTTAAAAGGCCTAAGTCGCCACTCACTCATTCATTTAATAAATATTTATTGAGGATTAGCAGACATTTGTTGTTTTTTCATTAACCAACATTTATTTACCCTACCACTGGAAAGCACTATGTGGGGGAGTCATCCCTCCCTCACCCTCACCCACATCTTAATTCAAAGTACCTCCCAGCCTTTCTCAACCAAGTTTCCGTAAGAAGTAAGCCCTAATGTCCTAAAGTATCCATTCTACATGAGGCATTAATTTCTCCCCTATGTGTCTAGAATGTTACTAGTTATGTATCATCCTTAAGAGAAATGAGAAAATAGCCCCTCAAATCTGTTTTCCATGGTTCAGGTGAGGAACACTTGAGAAAGGGTGGTATGTTCTAGGACACACACTGGGGATATGATGCTGAGCAAGAGAGACATGGCCTTAGCTTTCAAAAGATAAGAGTCCAGGGGCGCCTGGGTGGCGCAGCCGGTTAAGCGTCCGACTTCAGCCAGGTCACGATCTCGTGGTCCGTGAGTTCGAGCCCCGTGTCGGGCTCTGGGCTGATGGCTCGGAGCCTGGAGCCTGTTTCCGATTCTGTGTCTCCCTCTCTCTCTGCCCCTCCCCTGTTCATGCTCTATCTCTCTCTGTCCCAAAAATAAATAAAAAACGTTGAAAAAAAAAATTAAAAAAAAAAAAAAAAGATAAGAGTCCAGTGGGGGAAACAGGCATTACATAAACAATTAACAAATGTCTGTACAAAACAAATAAGTACTTCCAAAGAAAGGAATACAATCCTATATGAGTAAGACAAAACAATCCAACCTTGGCAAATACTCTACCTCAGTTGGAACAACTCTTCAAAGTCCCTGCCTACACCCAAAGGACCACTCCTGTCAGCGTCACACTCATGATACACTGCCTATGGGAAACTCGTACTTCACAGACTTAGAATGCCCATGACGTGGGCATCAGAGCTAGACACTTTGGCATGTCCCTCTTTCACTATTCCGATATGCATCCAAGGAAAACGTGTGCCATTCACAACATGGAGTGCTTCAGCTCTAACATTCTGTATTCTGACCCCGTAGGGGGTGTGTGTGTGTGTGCGTGTGTGTGTGTGTGTGTGTGTGTGTGGTGTATTAAGGAAGATATATGTCTTTCAACATGTTACACAGTAGGACATGTCCAACATACACTATCTTCCAGTAACAGAGTTTATATCTAGGACATAAGGACTTGAACTCCTTGTAGGGATCAGCCAAAACCGAGGCTCATAAGTCTACTTCTGAGGTCCCTTTCTCAGCAGTATAGCTTGTGCTATACTGCCTCTTGAACAGTACTCCATGAATCTAACTCCCCAAGTTTCTCTGCATCCACAAAGGACCTGAGACTATACTGAGGCAACTTAGAATCTCTTTATATTTGTCATATTCAGATCTTTGTGTGTTCTGGGAGAATACAGAACACAATGCTGGAGACAGCTTCCACTGCCATTGCTGGTTCAGTGACAGCAGCAGAGTTGAGAGAAAGGATGCTGGTATCTGAGCTCTCAATCTCCCATCCCTCTTCATTGAATCAGAAGGCTAATTTACAAACCCCTTACTCCATTAATTACCATTCCTCTCCTCCTTTTACGTACAAATGATTCACTTACTGACTCAACAGTATAAAGGGTTTTCTCAGGAAGACTCTAAAAGACTATCTTAAACCCAAGTAATGTATCTGTGCCTAGAAGTACTGTTGCCTACTGTGTATCAATCCTCCTCCTTCTATCCCAGTAAAACTCAGCTCTTGTTCAGGGTGATCATGGCCCCAGAAATTCTGGCAATACAGAGTGGCAACTGTAGCACTCTAAGGCTGGCAGGCACAGCTCTGTACTTTCTGACCTTCTCTCTTCTACCTACTTGCAATTTAAAGCTGATACCTGGAAGTACAGGAACTGTCCTGCAACCTTAAGATGATAAGCCAAAATATTAAGGATAGCGAAAAGAAAGAAAAAGAACATGGGTCCTTGACATGTAAAGACAAAGGTATCTCCTGCTTGTTTAATCCATGTGAACTCACTTTTTGGTTTTGTTTTGTTTTGTTTTGTTTTGTTTCCAGCATAATGTGTTTTAATTGTTATCATCTTAGTTTAGAGGGAGGAATTGTTTAGGGGTATGGAAGGGCTCCTCCCAAGGAGGAGCTCACATGCTGCCCAGGAACAGGCTGCCCTGGCAGGGATAATTAGTCCAAGCCCACCAGGTGCTGATCTCCCATACACGTCACCTTTAGATCCTTCAGCATATTATTTATGAAGAGTTTCAAGTCCTTCCACTCAGGAATAAGTCTGGGTGACGGTGCCATCTTTGTGACGTTCCAGCACTTTACAGACATCATGGCTCACAGAACCTGTGGGACGTAAACATGACTTAATCACATCTGATGTGAGACTGGAAATTGAGGGAACTGAGAGAGGGAAGAGCAACAGGGAAAGTGAGAGAAGGGGAGAAGCAAAAGCATTAGGAATAGAAGAACCTCTCTTATTTCAGAAAGATTGGAGTGACAATGAACTACTGACACTTGCAGCAATGTGGATGAATCTCAAAAACATTGGTGAGGGGAAGCCAGACACAAAAGAACAGGTACTACATGATTCCATTTAGATGAAATTCTAGCAAAGAGTAATCTGACCTATAGGGACAGAGCAGATCAGTGGTTACCTGGGTCTGAGAGACTGGGAGATTCCTGAGAAAGGGTAATAGGGGACTTTTTGTAGAAGTGAATGGAATCTTCTATATCTTGGTGGTTATATGAGTACACAAATTTGTCACAAGTCATCGAAACATACACTCAAAATGGGCCCACTTTATTAGATGTAAATTATACCTAATAAAATTGATTTTTAAAAGAGGATAGGAGTGGAGTGGGAGTTTTAGGAAGTCTAGAAATGGAAAAAATGTGGCAAAAGAAAGCTGTCAGGTGAGCTTAGGTGAATCAGTTGCAGCACAGTTGAAAGAATACACGAGCCTGGCTTTGCAACCCTTCCTTTTTAAAAAAAAAATTTTTTTAATGTTTATTTATTTTTGAGAGAGAGACAGAGCGTGAGAGGGGAAGGGGCAGAGAGAGAGGGAGACACAGAATCCGAAGCAGGCTCCAGGCTCTGAGCAGGCAGCACAGAGCCTGATGCAGGGTTTGAACCCACAAACCATGAGATCATGAGCTGAAGTCAGATGCTTAACCACTTAACCGACTAAGCCACCCAGGCGCCCCCGCCCTTTCTTTTTTTATTAAGATTTTATTTTTTAAAGTACTCTCTGCACCCAGCATGGGGCTCAAATTCACAACCTTGAGATGAAGAGTTGCATGCTCCATGGACGTGAGCCAGCCAGGAGCCCCACCTTCCTTAATTCTCTTCATTGTGATGCTCATTGTTGTATATACAGTTTTTAGACTTAATTATATCTATCCTACTTTACTACTGAAGCCTTTATGTATATAAGTCACTCACATGTTCAACAAATGTTTATTTGATGTTCATTATATGCCAGGCCTCTCAACCTAGAGCTGGAGATAAAGCGAGGAACAAGAATGATTATCTGCCCGCCTGGAGTTTACTATCTAATATGGAAGGCAGATACTCAACAAGTTAAAATAGATGTCAGGTTCTGGCCAGATGCCAGACTAAAATAACCTGAAAGTCTCCCACTTATGAACTTCTAGAAATTGTGGATAACAAGAGGCTGAATTCCAGGAGCCAGCAATGAAGAGGGGAGAAAAAAGCAAGTAAGTGCAAAGCTGCCTCTGTGATAGTTCTGAGGAGGTATAGTTATCAGAACCCCAAAATGATTGTAATGGCTAGAAGCTAGGGTAGTGTTGCTCTGACAAAGAGAGGACATAGGACTTGGGCTCATAGGAGATAGGGAGCCAGAACTGAGATCCCTTCATTACCTTGGAAACAGACACTTCCATGGACAGAGCTGGCTTATGACCCACTCTCTGAAAGCTTACACACCTTTAAACTTTTTTCCAAGCATGAGTCAGGAACCTACATACCTCCAAATTCCAGGGGATACCCATCAAGTTCTCCGAAGTGATTCTCTGACATATACCTCACTTGGACTGACAAGGAAGAGGAGCAAGGGGGGGAAGAAGAAATACCACAAAGCACACCAACCATTCTCTCTAAAGAAATCATGTAAAATCTAGACCTGAAAGGGCAATAAGCTAAGGGTCACAAAAATCTCCTTTACAATCTTAGCATGTCCTGTATCACTTATCTGACATCTATTGTTCTCTAATGAAATTCCCAGAACACTGAGAGTCACATTTAATAACCTGTTATATGTGTATATTAAAAATGCTAAGGAAGAGGGGTGTCTGGCTGGCTCAATCAGTACAGCATGTGACTCTTGATTTCAGGGTTGTGAGTTCAAGCCCCATGTTAGGTGTAGAGCTTATTTTTTAAAAATGCTAAGGGGGCACCTGGCTGGCTCGGTTAAGTGTCTGACTTCGGCTCAGGTTATGATCCCATGTTTTGTGAGTTCGAGCCCCACATTGGGCTGTCTGCTGTTAGTGCAGAGTCTGCTTCCGATCCTCTGTCCCCCTCTCTCTCTGCCCCTCCCTGCTTGCACACACACACTCTCTCTCTCTCAAAAATAAATAAACATTTTTTAAAAAATGGTAAGGAAGAGAGCTTTCCTCTACTTGCTAGAAGGGATGCTGCTGGATTCATGAATTGCTTAATAAAGTCAATTAGATCTTAAAATTTAAAAAAATACTAAGAAAACTACCAAAAAGAAAGAAACAAATAGAATGTAAGATTTAACCACTTGAGGAAGGGGATATGAAATAAAAGAAATACATATCAATCCAATGAAAGAAATATACGATGAAACATCACAAGGAAAAAAGAGGTATGACAAATAGAAACAGAGTAATAGAAACAAGTCAAAATATGTCGTTATAGAATAAATACAGACTAAGCTCATTTGAAGACAAATTTTCAGGTTAGATTTTTTTTTTAATAAATAAAGTATAGTTGCATGCTTTTAATAAGGGATGAATCTAAAATGTAAAAACATAGAGGGGTGCCTAGGTGGCTCAGTGGGTTAAGTGTCCAACTTCAGCTCAGGTCATGATCTCACAATTCATGGGTTCGAGCCCTGCATCGGGTTCTGTGCTGACAGCTCAGAGCCCAGAGCCTGCTTTGAATTCTGTTGTCACCTTCTCTCCCTGCCCCTCCCCCACTTGCGCTCTCTCTCTGTCTCTCAAAAATGAATAAACGCTAAAAAAATAAATAAAATAAAATAAAATGTAAAAACATAGAAACATTAAAGTATCATTATTGCCATGGCCTTCTGTTCTGAAAGCATCTAAAATCAATAAAGAGAATCAAAGATCTTTGCAAACTCAACTTCAGCAAAACCAAGAGATAAGTATAATTTGTAAATAATAAATTACTCATAAAGGCTGAGAAAAACAGCTGAAATCAGTGGCAATTATGACAAAAGAATTGGAAATAAGAAATTATGGAGACAAATTTGAGATGGAGGGAATGGTAATTATGGTAATTTGTTATAGCAGCAATAGAGAATTCAGGCACTAACATTTTTTTGGGAAAATTTATGCACCAAATACTTTCTGTGTATTGTCTCATTTAATACCAACAACCTTCTGAAGTAGGAGCTAGCTATATTCCCACTCTGCAAAAGAAGTTAATTAGTCTACCTATAGCCAGACAGCTAGTAAGAGACAAAGCCAGGATTCCAACCCAGAATGCGTGACTACAGAAGGCACCCCTTGAACTACTGAGCTACACAACCTTCCTAGAGTCAATGGAGCTCACAGAACTTATATTAAGGGTGTCCAAGGTGAAACAGTATCTCATCAGCTGAGCTCAAATGTGAGCCTCGTTTGTCTAGTTTCATAACTGTTCGCAAACAATCAACAAATACTTGTTGAGATTCTACTTTGTAACATTTTGCTTTATAGTATTTTGCTACCAACTGGGGATCCTAAGTTCAAAAGTAGACACGGTCTTCAAGGAACTTCAGATTGTTAAAACTGGATAATTGCTGTAATGGAGCACCTGAAGGTGGATGAGGCACCACAGAAGGAAATGCTGGCACCTAGCACAGAAATACCATGAGGAGGTTGCCAGGCAGATAAGGCTTACTCAGACATTCCAGGAGGAGAGGATGGCACAAACACTTAAATGTATGATTTGTGCCGGAAACTACATAGGAGTTAAATATTCTTACAGCACAATGTTCAAGAAGGCGATAGAAGAAAAATGGCTAGACAGTTAGGAGTTACTATTAAATGTCATACTAAGGAGTTCAATTTTCATATTGAAACACTGAAAAACAGGGGCGCCTGGGTGGCTCAGTCAGTTAAATGACCAACTTCAGCTCAGGAAGGTCATGATCTCACAGTTTGTGAGTTCGAGCTCCACATCGGGCCCTCTGCTGTCAGCACAGATCCCGCTTTGGATCTTCTGTCCACCCCCCCGCTGCCCCTCCCCTGCTCATGCTCGCTCTCTCTCAAAAATAAACATTTTTTAAAAAATAAAAAAAAAAGAAACACTGAAAAACAGTGTTAGCAGGGGAGGGATGTCAGATTAACCTTTCAGAATATGTACTTGTCCAGCCTGGAGCTGGATTGGGAATCAGTCAAGACAACCTGCCAGGAGGCTACTGTGATAGTAGAGATGAAATATAATTAAATATTCTGATGGAGAGCAGTGGGAAAGGAAAAGCAAATGACAATAACAATATAATATATTTAGGATAAAAATATTTGGGGGGTAGGATTTATGGATATTGCAGATTATTTGGGTATGGAGAATCAGGAAAAGAGAAATCTAGAATGGTTCCTGGGTTTCTGGGTTAGGCTTTGAATAAAATTTGATATATTCAAATGGGCTAAAGAAGAGTAGGATTGGGTTGTTCCATTGGAGGAGGTTCCATTGGAGGAACAATGATCAGTTTGATTTTGGATTTGTTGAGGTGGTTATAGAATATCTGAATGAAGACAACTAAAATGAATGGGTCTGGAGATTGGGTAAAAGGTCTGGGTTGGAAACAAATCTATGAAATGACCAGTCTGTAGGGATTGCTGAAGCTGGGGATCTGGAGCAGCTTGCCCACAGGGGGCTATGCTGCATGAGAAGGAGACTTGATAAGCAGACAATTAAGGGGGCACACACTGAGAAGGAACAACTATAAAGAGGTAAGACGTTCTTCCAGAAACCTGAGGAAGAGAGTTTCATGAAGGTAGGTCACCTGTAACAGAGAGGCCAAGTGAGACGAAGAGTGGATTTGGCGAACGGTACCGGTGTCCATTAAGGGAACAATATCAGCAGAGCAGTTATTCCTGAAGTCAGCCTGGAAGGAGCTGAGGAATCAGTGAAAAGTAAGAACCTTAGAAAAGCTTCAGGATGAAGGGAAGAGAGGGGTAAGAGGAGAAAGCTAGAGAGAAGGAGAGGGATAGAAGAGTTATGTGGGAAAGATTTTTTTTTTAACTCCAGATTTTTCATTAAGTTCAAAAGACATCAAATTATTCTGTCAAATTGCTATAAAAGTTCCTAACTGCTTATTCTGAATTTCTGCACTTATCTTGCTGAGGACCAGGGCAAACAGCTCCCAAGCTGGCCCTAGAGTGCTCGGGAGGACCACGGTGGCAACTCCTATCTCTAGCTGAACATTTCCAAGCATTTTTCTTCCATCTAGCAACAGTCAACTACCTCACTTTAATTTCTACCACAAGAAAGGTTAAACCCTCCAGAATCCTAGATACAATTCTCAAGGACATTCATGGGAAAACCAAAAGATTGGCCCCTGGAGGGAAGGTTTTTTTTTTTTTTTTTTTTTAATGAGATCATTGAATGTGTTTAAATGTCAGGAGGAAGAAACCATGAAGGAGAGTGAAAATACAGAAAAGAGAGAGCAGGCTGCTACACCAAGCTAATGTGATGAGAGATGAGGGTTAGATTGCACAAGCTCAAAGACTCCCTAAAACTTCCTCTGCTAATTTAGGACTAGGAGCTCTGGGAAAATGGAAAATGCCTGACACTTCTGCCCAAAACCTGAGCTAACACTCCTTTCCACCAGGTTTGCAGTGAGAGGCATTTCACTTTAACCAGTCTTGGCCTCAGAAAGGAATGCTCTTCTCTTTTTCCCTACTAAAGCCTTTATTTTTTTAATTTTTAATTGAATTTTTTTAATGTTTATTCATTTTTGAGAGAGAGAGAGAGAGAGAGAGAGAGAGAGATAGAACACGAGCAGGGGAAGGGCAGAGAGAAAGGGAGACACAGAATCCAAAGCAGGCTCCAGGCTCCAGCCTAATAGCACAGAGCCTGACACAGGGCTCGAACTTAAGAACCCTGAGATCATTACCTGAGCCGAAGTCAGTCGCTTAACCAACTGAGGCACCCAGGCGCCCCTCTACTAAAGCCTTTTATTTTTTTTAATGTTTATTTTTGAGAGACAGAGAGACAGAGCACAAGCGGGGCAGGAGCAGAGAGAGAGGGAGACACAGAATCTGAAGCAGGCTCCAGGCTCTGAGCTGTCAGCACAGAGCCCAACTTGAGGCTTGAACTCACGAACTGAAGATCAAGACCTGAGCCAAAGTCAGATGCTTAACTGACTGCGCCACCCAGGTGCCCCAGGCCTTTAAAAAAATTTTTTTTAATGTTTATTTTTGAGAGAGACACAGAGCGTGAGTGGGGAGAGGGGAGAGAGAGATGGAAACACAGAATCCGAAGCAGGCTCCAGGCTCTGAGCTGTCAGCACAGAGCCCCAGGCAGGGCTTGAATCCACGAACCTTGAGACCAAGACCTGAGCCGAAGTCAGATGCTCAAACGACTGAGCCACCCAGGCACCCCAGGCCATGCCTTTAAAAAATAAAGTGAAATAATGAAATTCAAAAGGTTTTATAATGAAGAAGTGCAACAGAACTTCAGGGTGCTATTACTATGAGAAGTGAAGGAGCCATGCTGAGACTGAGGTATAGGACAGACAAAAAAGCAAAACTTCGCAAATAGACTTACGTTTACAATCCTAGATTCTGCCACTTCGATGTTTCCTCTTGCCCTTTAGACTTCTCAGACTGAACAAAGTCTTATCTCACCTACAGCCACATGTCTTAATGAGCTCAGTGGGACCACTGCCACTCAATATACATTCTCCAAGTTGGGAAAAACCTATGACTCACGTCGTACAAAATCACAGGCTTCTTGATTCCCTCTTCATTCCCTCCTAGTTCACACACCTTTATCTTCCACAGAAGATAACATGCCCCTATTCTAGAAGAGACAGACTCTCATCACAGTTTTCCACGGAAAGAGTGTCACTAGCTCCAACATCATAATGGTTCAGACTCCCTCAATAACCCCCCCGCACCCCCACCCCCCACACACGTCTAGTGATACAGCACTAACATTACTAAGAACCTGAAAATCCCCATATGAATGTGCTAAGTGCCAGGACGTAGGAGGAATCTGGCCCTTTGTTATAGTGGAGTGGGGTCACTACAGTGCACTTGGGATGGAGAGGGCTTAAAAACTGACCTTGTATGACAGAGTGGCATTCGGTCATATTACATCAGATTACAAGACACACTACTGTGTTGGGGTGGGGGAGGGTACAGCGGGAGGAGCTTGGCCTGTTTACACCTGCCAGGAACTGCTTGAAGGGACTATTGCTGCATCGTCTCCCATAATGCCTTAAACCAGGGCTGTCAAAAAAAATAGTTAAATTTGAATTTGATTCCCAGTTAAACTTGAATTTCAGGTAAACAATATTTGGGACATACTTATGCTTTAAAAAAGTATCAGTGTTTTAACTGAAATTCAGACTGGATGTTCTGCATTTTTATGCGCTGAATGTAGCAGCCCTCCTTAAAAGCACTATTATACACATATGCAGCCACACAGCTAGATCGTGGTAGGGCCACACACTCCAGGCATGCCCTTGGCTGCTATGCCAGTCACCAGACATGCGGGCATGCGCCCGTGAGGCTCTGGCCTTTATGACAGAGGCCTTGCATCAGCGGCCTGCGTGTGCAGCTGGCTCTGTGTGCTGATAAAGGGTGTCCCTGTGCCCTGTACGAGGGGAGCGCCGGGGCCGCATCATGCCCAGAGAAGCCGCAAAGCAAAACCTGTTAATAAAAAGCAACAGTGATAGGAAACAGAGCAGTCAGTACCTAAATATTTCTCTGGCTTCTTTCTGCACCACCTCTCACAGAGGCAAGTAGGTGGCAGGGCGGCCACTGAAAGGCAAACCTGAAAGAGATCACCTGGGCCGCCCCGCCTCCCTCCTTCTCCTTTGCCTTCGGTTTAGACGCCTTGACGAAACCGATGTCCGAGCGGGTTGGTGTAGAGCGTGCACGCTGCCTGAGCGGCAGCAATCGCTCCCTTCCGCGCTTTCCTCCGTGAAATCCTCCGCGCGGGCCGCACCGCCGCCTTGCTTGGGCTGGTGAAAGCCACTACCAAATTTTGGCGGGAAAGCACGCGAGACCCATCCGCTACGCGTGCGTGCGGGCGGGCACACGGGTGGAGCTAGGGCGCGCGCGGGATTCAGATGCGCGTGCGCGCGCTGGCGCGAGAGGGCGCCATCCCAGATGGCTCTGCACGCGACCCCACTTCCTACCTCGGGAGCGCGCGCAGCTCGCTCCGCCTCCTCCGTGGAGTTCCGCCGCTGCCTTCCTTGGTCGCGCACGCGCTCGGTTCCTTTTTTCGAAGGACTCGCGGCTCCTGTGCGGTTCCGAGCTGGACCCTGGAAGGGAGGGTTTGAGAGAGGAGCGTGAAAGGGTGGCCCGGCGGGAAAAGTGCGGCACCTGCTTTGAGGCGGGAGACTTCGTCCCTCCGGGCAGGGGGATGGAAAGGCACTCAGCGGCCAGAGGCTTCCACCCCCGGTTTGGGCCGCGGAGGCGGAACTACATTTTCCGACGTCCCTGGTGAGATGCTCCCTAAGCCGTACCTTTATCCATCTCTGCCAGGCACGCGAGGGCTACCGACTAGATTTTCCAGGGTGCTGTCGTGTCCTGCAAACTGCAGTTGCCAGCATGATCCCTCCAAGTTATGGGAGTTTCGCCTTTGCCTTCAACTGCCCCTTTTCTAGAAAAACTGGAGTATATTATCGATATTTCCTGCTTCCAATTTCTTTTCTCTTGTTCTCTCTTGAACCCACTCTAATCAGACTTTTTTGCAGCTATCACTCAACTAAAACTGCTCTGGTCAAAGCATTACCAGTGATCTTCATTTTGCTAAATCTAATGGTCGGCTTTCAGTTCTTACTCGACTTATTAGCAGCACTTGACTGAGTCGATCTTTACTACTTCCTTGATAGACTCTTTTAGTTTCTGTAACCTACATTCTTGTTTTTTTCTCCTACCCAGTAGTCAGTCCTGCCATCTCTGTTTCCTATCCTGATCTTTCCCTGACCTCTTCATGTTAGAGTTGTTCAGGCTACCGTCCTTGGTCCTCTTCCTTATTCACTCACTTCCTTGGTCATTTTATCCAGCCTTGTGGCTTCAAGTATCATCTATATATCATCTATATACTGCCAAATTTACAGTTCCAGTCTGAACCTGTCTCCTGAACTCCAGACTCCTATATCCAGTTGCCTGGAAGACCACTTCACTTCAGTGTCTGATAGGCATCGCAATCTCAATTTGTCCAAAATTGAACTAATGAATTTCTAATCTTCTTCCCAGTATCAACTTCTAACTAACTTGATGGTGCTTCCAGCTTTCCACCTGGCCAAGCGAAAAACCTTGGAATCATCTTTGACCCTTTTCTTTCACATTTATATCTTATCAGCAAATCCTCCTGGCTTTACATCTAGACAGATCCAGATCTGCTCAATATTTCTCACTTCTTTGGCTTCTCTCTGGTTCAAACCCACTATCCTCTAAACCCTCTGAATTATTGTAGTAACCTCCTCAGTTATCTCCCTTCTTCTTCCTGCCCCCATCCCCTGACTCTATTACCACAATTTATTCTCCATCAGAGTGTTGTTTTTTTTTTTTTTTTTTTTAATGTAAGTTGGATTGTATCAGTCCTCTGCTCAGAACCCACCTATGGTTCCCATCTCATGCAGGGTAAAAGCCAAAGGCCTTAAATGGCCCAAAAGCCATTATAAGATATCAGAAAATCTGTATGGTACCCTAGAACTAAGAGAGAGTACCCAAACAAGGACAAACTTGGAAGGATGGTCCCTTTTCCACGACGGGGGTTCAGACCTTATTGGAGAAAGTATATAGTTCAGCTCACTGAGTAGCAAAGAATTTTGCTGGTTTTCCCAGGATGGAACTGGTCTACAATATCTGGGCAGATAGAAACCAACCCTCTGGAGTGCAGACAGTCCACAGATGGTCAACAGCCAGTGGCATGGGTGTGCAGAGGAAGCAGAGGCTTGCTGAAAACCATCTAAGCTGCGGGCCAACAGCACAGAATGCGATCCACAGGTTGGGGCCCTGGTTTTCCCATTAGTGCAGGAAGACCAGACCAAGGCTGCAAGGTCACTGAGAGACGGCATGTTCTTGGTGGCTGGCAGTGGCAGGGCTCCTTTGGATATCCTCACTTCTATACTGCTGACACGTTATTCAGTAGCTGGTAATGGCAAGAGAGCCCTGTCCTCCAGTGTCCTTCCAGAGACCTCCACTGAGAAAGCTTAACGTTATGCTCAATGTAAAGGAGAGATGCTTAAAGGAACTCTATCCATAGGACAGAGCATATATTGAAGGGTAAATTTGAAGTTGAGAGGCAATCCATTGACAGCATTGTCTCTAACATGACAAGTACTTTAGCATGTGCTCAGGTCCCTTTGGTCTTCTCCCATCCTTGCCCCCTCCATTCATGTTGATATTGTCCATTGGATGTTTTCTTTATTTTATTTGACCTAGCCTTTTAATGCAATAATAATAAGAAACAATGAACAATTATCAAAATATTTGGTGACTCCTTTCTTCCCATTTCTCTTGTAGGATTATTCTTTTCTTATTTTTAATCCTTCTTCTAAAACCGTTTTCAAAGTGAGACTTTCTGTGACAAACCTCGTGAAGCCTTGTGAGCCTGAAGTTATTATTATTGTTGTTTAATTTTTATTTGAGAGAGAGAGAGCATGCATGCACAAGTTGGGGAAAGGGACAGAGGGAGAGAGAAAGAATCTCAGGCAGGCTCCATGCTCACCACAGATCCCTATGTGGGTCTTGATCCCACGACTCTGGGATCATGACCTGAGCAGAAATCAAGAGTCAGACACTCAATCAACTGAGCCACCCAGGTGCCCCCTGAAGTTATTTTTTTTATAAAGTCTTCATTGATTGCCAATTTGGCTATAAACGTGGGTATAAATTTATTTCCCTTCAATATTTTATTCCACAGTCTTCTTGCATCCAAGAGTTACTACAAAGAAAGCTAATGTCAACCTGAACCTTGTTCCTTTGAAGATAATCTAATCTTGGCAGAGTTTGCTTTGATTTTCTTAAAATGCACTATGCGTCTAGATTTGTGTTTTTATTTTATTTTGCAATCTTTTTTAATTTTTTTACTTCTTGGAAATTATAATTCTCTCTTCAAGTATTTGTCACCATTTTTATCTCTTGGAACTCTTATTGCCTGGCTGTGGGCACTTTTATTTCTGTCCTCTATGTCTAAATGGCCTTTATTTTATATTTTTTCTTTGTATGTTTCTGGCTGTCTTCTGGGAGAGCTTCTCAAACTGATCTTTCAACTTACTAATTTCTGTGCTGTATCTATCCTACTGTCTCATCTATTTTGTTCTTTATTTCAGTTATTACATTTTTAATACCTAAAACTGCCATCAAGAGGCAGTGGGTGTAGGATATTCAGAAGCACTAACTGGTAGGCTAGGCTACTACAACTGATAAAAAATGGAATGTGTAGAAGGTCTAGTGGTTTCCAAATCTGGCTGTTTGTTGAAGCCCTATTGTGAGCTCTTAAGAAACAAAGAAAACTCCCGCACTCGCAGACCTAACCTCCAGAACTCCTGCACCGCCAGAGGAACCACTGCCTTTGTCCCTAGGTCAGGAATGGCGGGAATTGGAAGGATCAGCGGTTGGAAGGGATGTGGGGAGAGTGCAAACCAGAGGGGAATGGCAAGGCACTGCCTCAGTTTATATTATTCTGTGTTTTATATTGCAGATCTCTTCCCTGATTTGCTTAAGAGTATTTATCTTGATTCTTTAAAATTCTATGTTCACATAGTTCTGCTCCAGATGGTGTGTTTTTCCATCATGTTGTCTCCCTCTTAAGGAATTTGTGCTCCTCAGGTCTGTGTCTACTTTGGCCGGGGAGCTCATGTTCTCTTGGGGCAATCAACCTCCCTACCTATTAACATGTACTGAGAAAGGGCTGAAAACTAGGGAATGTTGTTGGCAGTTCTGGCGAGTTTGAGGACAGGAGAGGAAAGAGACCTAGAGTGGAGTGCCACAGGCCCCAAATAGCCAGTACTGATTATTCCCATTTGTTGATATTGCACTAGGGAACTTCTCTGAGCAGGGTGTCACCTTCACACCCTCAGGGAGAATCTAGAAAATTTCTAGATTTTTTAAGCATACATTTAAGTCATTTAATCCTCACAAGATGACTAACTGTCCATCAAAATTCATGTTTCTCCTCCCATAGTAGAGAACTGAGGTGAGGAAGGGACTGCCCAGCTAAGGCTGCTCAGCCACTTGCGTTTTAGTGAGACTATTAACCATTCCTGCCAATGGAATATAAACAGAAATGGTAAGTGTTGCTTCAAGGCCAACAGATTTGTTTTCTTCACCTCCTCTTTCCTGCATGCAGAGGACTCCCAAAGCCCTAGCAAGGGGTAGAACCACAAGATGGAAGAAATCAGGGTCCCCGAATGATGGATGGAGTATGTATGATCAGGGATATTTGCCGTGTATGCAAAAGAGAAATAAGCTTTAATTTCATTCAGCCATTGAAATGTTAGTGTTTATGTTATAGTAGCTAGGTCCAGATCTGTCCAATACTCTTCACTTCTGCTGCTTCTTTCTCCATGGTTCAAACCAGCTGACCTCTTTCCTGTGAATTATTGTAGTAACCTCCTCATTTGCCTCTCTGCTTCCATTCCCTAACTAATACAGGTAGGTGTTGGTAATATACCCATTTTGGGGCACCTGGGTGGTGGCTCAATCAGTTAAGCATCCGACTCTTGATTTTAACTCAGGTCATAATCTCATGGTTAATGGGTTCAAGCCCCACATCCAGCTCTGCACTGACAGCACAGAGCCTTCTTGGGATTCTTTCTAGGCCCCTTCCCCGCTGCTCTCTTTCTCTCTTTCTCAAAATAAATAAAAAAATTTTTTTAAATACCCATTTTACAGATGCAGAAACTTCTGCATTTGCCAATGAAGTGTTCATTGGCAAAGCTAGGATTTGAATCCAAGCAATCTAGTTCTAGACTCTATACTGCTTTCTAAAATTCTACTGGACTAAAGTCTGTTTCTTTCCAACTGCATTTTACTGAAGACTGCACAGGATATCAGACACATGCTAATATCTTTACTTTTAATTTTTTTAAGTTTATTTATTTATTTTGAGAGAGGGAGGGAGAGAATCCCAAGCAATCTCCATGCTGTCAGCATGGAGCCCGACTCAGGGCTTGAACTCATGAACAGTAAAGTCATGACCTGAGCTGAAATCAAGAGTCAGATGGTTAACCTACTGAGCCACCCAGGTGCCCCTTTACATTTTTGAGCCTCCAAACCCACCAATTACTGACTTACAATAAGCGTGTGGTCAGATCCCAAGAGATCACAGGGAACTGTGACTATTTTGTGTCTCTGTGTTTTTGTATTCTATAAGATGGTTGGTCAGGTGCAGCCGTCAGAGGAGACAGAGGAGAGGCTCAGGAAACCAGTTTATTATACTCACAGTTCCTAGAGATGGGAGGCATGGCACACCACACAGAGCCACACGAGAAACACACCAGGGTGGTTAGGAGGCAGAAGACAGGACTCAGGGGAAGGCTTAGGCCGTAGTCTTTGTTGGGGGATTCTGAGGGACAGGCAGGGCAGGGCAGGATGAACACTTTAAGATTGGCTACTTTAAATGTTCTCATTAGGTTTTGGACCTAAGAGGTGGTCCCCCGTTGCCTGGCAACTGTCCCTGGCATGATTAAGCCAGAAGAATAGTGCCTCCTAGTCTTTTGTTTACTCTCTCCATTATTACTACATACCTGTTTTTCAACTGCATCAAGGTCTCCAATTATTGACCTTTCTCCTTATTCATCAGCCTCCTCTTGGCTTCATTTCCTTCTCTATCCAGCCTAGGTACCATGAGCATTTGATTTATCCACTCCTCTGCCAGTGTCCTTAATCCTCATTGCCTCTTTTTCCTCCCACTCAGCAAAACCTTCCACGGTAGATCAGCCTAGCTCTGCACATTGGCCAAGTGTTGACAATTGCCCATTTTTTTAACCCTCTGCCTTGACTTGACCAAACTTAAGCGAGGTTTCTCTTCTCTCCCAGAAATCCCCTGACATTTAACTTGACCTCATTTCTGAGCAAGCGCTAAAATGCAGAACATCCTCCCTTAACAGCTCTTCCTGCGAATCGGCTATCAGCTGAACACAGAAATATTTCCTGTCAGATGAACCTGATCATGCTTGCTGCTTACCTCCTTACTTGCCAGTTTCCCCATAAAAGTTCCTGTCAGTCCTCCCTATAAAGAAAAAGCCTTTATCTGATTTAACCACATTTACTGCCCTTGCATCCGTGCTTCTATTAAGCACTCCTGGAGAATATTGCACATCCTTGGAGATTGTTGCCTTGCAGACTCAAGTCTTTTCTCACTCCCTGTACTCTCCCAGCAAATGACTTTTTACTTCTCTCAAGAAAGTGAATGTATTATTAGATGGGCGCTCTTGCAAAGATTCTTTGCTTGACCAAACTTTGTCAGGCTCCTGAATCTTCTCCTTGGCCCATCTATGCACTTTATTTTATTTTATTTTATTTTATTTATTTAATTTCATTTATTATTTTATTATTTTTAACGTTTATTTATTTTTGGCAGACACAGAGAGACAGAGCACAAGCAGGGGAAAGGCAGAGAGAGAGGGAGACACAGAATCCAAAGCAGGCTTCAGGCTCTGAGTTGTCAGCACAGAGCCCAACATGGGGGGCTCAAACCCACAAACTGTGAGATCATGACCTGAGCTGGAGTCGATGCTTACCCAGCTGAGTCACCCAGGCACTCCACCATCTGTGCACTTTAAAATCCAGTTTTAGGGGAGCATGGGTGACTCAGTCCATTGAGCATCTGACTCTTGGTTTCAGCTCAGGTCATGATCTCACAGTTCACGAGTTCAAGCCCCGCATCAGGCTCTGCACTGACAGCGTGGAGCCTGCTTGAGATTCTCTGTCTCCCTCTTTCTTTGCCCCTCCCCTGCTCACACACACACTCTCTCTCTCTCAAAATAAATAAACATTTAAAAAAAGATTATAGCTAGGAGGAACCCAAGACACAGCATTACTAAGTTACAAGCTATAGCATTTCTCCTGGTAAAATGGCCACTATGATGAGTGCATAGATTTCATAGTTTTAGAACTAAATTTATTGGTGTTCACTGCGTTAATAGCTTGGTATATCACTTTCCCAAACCACAAGAGCCAGGACTTGTCTTTGGTCACACGGAAGCTGGCAGCTGATGCATATTACATTCACTTATTTAAGAAATACTTCTGGCGAGTTTAACTATGTTACAGGCACTGTACCAGGCACTGAGAGTAAGCAGTGAACAAAACAAAGTGATTTTCTTCATAGAGCTGACGTAAAATGGGGAGAGATAGATGATAAATACAGAAATGGCAGTTGCTAAGTACCGTGGAGAAAAATAAAGCAGAGTAAGGAGGACGGAGGATGTTAGGGGGAGAAAGAGAAGGGGCCTCTCTGATAAGGCAACATTTGAACAGAAATCTGAAGGAAATGAAGAATTAGCCATGTGTTTTTCTGGGGGAAGAACATTCTAGGCAAAGGAATCATAAGTGCCAAGGCTCTGCCTGGGAATTGCACGTCACGTTTGAGCAAGGTTGCTGCAGCGTGAGAGGAAGAGTGACAGGAAATGTACTTAAGAGAGGTGAGAAGAGGGACTTTTGCTTTAGATGACGTAGGCCTTCTAGGCCATTGTAAGGACTTTGACTTTTCCTCTTGGATGGGGCACAATTGGAGGATTTTGAATAAAGGAAACAATGTGATCTGATGTTCATTTTAAAAGAATCCTTCTGGTTGCTATGTGAATAGAATATAAGAGGTCCAGGGTATAAGACAAGTGAGACAAGTGAGTTCTGTTTTTTTCATTTAATTTTTTAATGTTTATTTATTTTTGAGAGAGAGAGAGAGAGAGAGAGAGAGAATGTGAGCGGGGGAAGGGCAGAGAGGGAGGGAGATACAGAATCCAAAGCAGGCTCTAGGCTCCAAGCTGTCAGCATAGAGCCCAATACGTGTGCAGCTCAAACTCCCAAATGGTGAGATCATGACCTGAGCTGAAGTCAGATGCTTAACCAACTGAGCCACCCAGGTGCCCCAACAAGTGTATTCTTTATAATCCAGATAAGATGGAACTTGGGATGGTAAAGCTAGATGGGGCCTACTGATGGATTAGATGTGGGGTATATGTGAAAAAGAGGAGCAAAGAATGATTCCACGTAGCTTGAATAAATGGAAGAATAGAAATTGCCATTTACTGAGAAAGAAAAACTGGGGTGGAGTAGTTTTAGAGGGATCAGATCAGGATGCTTTAAGTTTGAGGCGCCTATTATACAATCTACATAGAGATGTTAAAAGGCAATTCGATATACTAGTCTAGGATTCAGAGTAGAGATTCAGGCTGGAGAAAGAAATTTGGAATGATCAGAATATGAAAGTATTCAAGGCCAAGAGGTGGGATGTCAGCCCCTTTGCGCCACCTCCTCATTTCTTTATTCGTACTGCTCACTCCCTGGAGTTGTCCAAATCTAGTGTCTCTTGGACCCCAATACAAACTATTTTTTGATCCCATAACTTTTCACTGTGCCTTAGCACCCTCACATCCTCACATCCTTCCTTATCATACTTGCCCATGGTCCATGATCCATCATTGTAACCACTCTCTGGAATAGCCCCTCAACAAAGTTGCCCCTCTTTCCCTGCATAATATTGAACTAGGAAAACCTCCACCTTAGTTAAATTCAATTCCCTGCCTACTGCAGGCTTGCATCCGTGCAGATAAACAGCTGGAGAAATATTGACCATGCTGACTCGTTTCATTGAAATTCTTGACCACTAACCTCAAATAGGAACATACTGCTGCCTGGCAATTTTACCACATGTTCCAAGTCGATTCATTCTGTCACTGTCCTAGATCTCTGTTTTGTTACTTCTCCTGAAACTTCTAGTACCTCCTTCCTCCTTCCCTTAGTTGATGACTTTGCATCCCATTTCAGTGATGAAGTGAGAAACAACCAGAAGAAAATTCTTCATGCTCCCACTGTGACATTTATACTCACCTATCCATCCTTCTCTCACTTACTATAGATGAACATTTTACTCCATGTTCTTATTTAGGACCCACCCCTGTGATTGCACACTGATTGTTATTACTAACCCTCTTAACGTTATTACTCTAGTAATTTCCTCCTGTCTCCTGGATCAGTCCCATCATCATATACATATACACTGATATCCCTCATCTTTAAAAAAAAAAAGTTCCTTTCTTGAACCCATATTCTCCAGCTAGCACACCATTTCTTTCTCTGCTCCCTTTGTTTTTCAACATTTTTTATTATGGTAAAATACACATAAATTTACCATGTTAACCATTTCTAGTATACACTTCATTATAAGTACATTCATAATGTACAGTCATCACCACCATCCATCTCCATACTTTTAGTCTTGTTAAACTGAAATTCCATTCCCATTAAAGTATAACTTTCCTTTCCATCTGCCCCTCAGCCTCTGGCAACCACCATCCTACTTTCTGTCTTTATGATTTTGACATTTATGATTTTTGTCTTTATGATTCTAAGTACCTCAGATAAGTGGAATCATACAGTATTTGTCTTTTTGCGGCTGCTTATTTCACTTAGCATAATGTCCTAAAGGTTCATCCATTTTGTAGCATATTTCAGAATTTCCTTTCTTTGTAAGGCTGAATAATATTCCATTATATGTGTATAACACCTTTTGCTTATCCATTCATCTGTTGCTGGGCTCTTGGATATTTTAGCTATTGTGAATACTGCTGCTATGAACATGAATATCTTTTCAAAATCCTGCTTTCAGTCTTTTGGGTTTATAACCAGAAATGGAATTGCTGGATCATATGTAATCCTATTTTTAATCTTTTGAGGAACTGCCATACTATTTTCCATAGTGGCTTTACCATTTTACATTCCCACCAACAATGTGCAAAAGTTTTAATCTTTCCGTGTCCTTGCCAATGCTTGTTTTCTTTTTCCTCTTCATTTTTTATTAATAGTAGTCATTCTAATGGATGTGAGGTGGTATCTCATCGTAGTTATGATTTACATCTCCCTAATGATTGGTGATGTTGAGCATCCTTTCATGTGTTTATTGGCCGTTTGTCTATCATCTTTGGAAAAAGATCTGTTCAAGTCCGTTGCCCATTTTTTAACAGGGCTATTTGTGTTTTGTTGTTGTTGAGTTACAGGAGTTCTCTCTATATTCTGGATATTAATGCCTTTATCAGATACATGATTTGCAAATATTTTTGTCCGTTCTGTAGGTTGCTTTTTTATTCTGTTGATAGTGTCATTTGATGCACACAATTTAAAAATGTTCATGAAGTCCAATTTTTTTAAAGTTAAAAAAATTTTTTTAATGTTTTTATTTATTTTTGAGACAGAGAGAGACAAAGCATAAGCAGGGGGAGGGGCAGAGAGAGGGAGACACAGAATCCGAAGCAGGCTCTAGGCTCTGAGCTGTCAGCACAAAGCCTGACACAGGGCTTGAACTCACAGACTGTGAGATCATGACCTGAGCCGAAGTTGGATGCTTAACTGACTGAGCCACTCAGGCGCCCCTAAAGTATTTTTCTTTTGTTACCTATATCTTTGGTGTCATCCAAGAAATCATCACCAAATCCAAGGTTGTGAAGCTTTTATCATGTTTTCTTCTAATAGTTTTATTGTGGTTTTACATTTAGGTCTTTGATACATTTTGAGTTGAGTTTTGTATATGGTGTTAGGTAAGGTTCTAACTTCATTATTTTACATGGGGATATCCAGTTTTCCCAGCCCCATTTGTTGAAAAGAATATCATTTCCCCATTAAATGGTCTTGGCAACCTTGTCAAAAATCATTTGACCATATATATGCAAGAGTTTATTTCTGGGCTTTCTCTTCTAGTGGTTTATATGTATATTTTATGCCAACACTACACTATTTTGATTACTGTAGTTTGCAGTAAGTCTTGAAATCAGAAAGTATGAATCCTCTAGTTTTTTGTTTTGTTTTGTTTTTCAAGATTATTTTGGCTATTTGGGGTCCCTGAGATTGTATATGCATTTTAGGATAGGTCTTTCTATTTCTGCAAAAATCATCATTCAGCTTTTCATGGGATTGCATTGAATCTGTAGGTCACTTTGGGTAGCATTGACATCTTAACAATATTAAATTTTCCAATCTGTGAACATGGAATGTGTTTTCATTTATTTACATCTTCTTTACTTTCCTTCAGCAATGTGTTGTAGTTTTCAACATACAAGTTTTTCACCTCCTTGGTTCAGGTTAGATTGTAACTATTTCACTCTTTTTGATGCTATTGTAAATTGAATTCCTTTGTAATTTACTTTTCAGATTGTTCATTGTTAGTGTATGGAAATAGCAACTGATTTTTGTGTGTTAACTCTGTATCAGGATACTTTGTTGAATTCATTTATTAGATCTAACAGCTTATTTTGTGTATGGTGTCTTTAGGATTTTCTACATAGAAGATCGTATCATCTGCAAACAGATAATTTTGCTTCTCCCTTTTTTCTTTTCTTTTCTTTTCTTTTCTTTTCTTTTCTTTTCTTTTCTTTTCTTTCTTTTCTTTCTTTTCTTTTTAATTTGAGAGAGAGAACACATGCACAAGAGTTGGGAAGAAGAGCAGAGGGAGAGAGAGAGAGAATCTTTTTATTTTTTATTTATTTTTAATGTTTATTTTTGAGACAATGCGAGAGAGTGTAAGCAGCAGAGGGGCAGACAGAGGGAGACACAAAATCTGAAGCGGGCCCCAGGTCTGAGCTGTCAGCCCAGAGCCCGATGCGGGGCTTGGACTCACCAACTGCAAGATCATGACCTGAGCTGAAGTCGGTCGCTTAACCGACTGAGCCACTCAGGCTCCCCTTGAGAGAGAGAATCTTAAGCAGGCTCCACACTCAGCACAGAGCCCATGTGGGGCTCAATCGCACGACCATGAGATCACGACCTGAGCTGAAATCAGGAGTCAGATGCTTACCTGACTGAGCCACCCAGGCACCCCTGCTTCTTCCTTTTCAATTTGGTTGCCTTTTATTGCTTTTTCTTGCCTAATCTAGCTACAACTTCCAGTACTTGATTGAATAGAAGTAGTGAAAACAGGCATTCTTGCCTTGTTTCTAATCTTAGAGGAAAAGCTTTTAGCCTTTCACCATTGAGTATGATGTTTGCTGTAAGTGTTTTATATATGGCTTTTACTATGTTGAGGTAGTTTCTTTCTATATCTGGTTTTAGGAGTATTTTTATCATGAAAGAGTGTTGGGTTTTGTAAAATGCTTTTTATGTTCAACTGAGATGATCGTGTGTATTTTTTTTCTTTCATTCGGTTAATGGGTGTATTACATTGATTTTTTCTTAATGTTTACTTACTTATTTTGAGAGAGAGAGAGCAAGAGAGGGGCAGAGAGCGAGAGGGAGAGAGAGAATCCCAAGCAGGTTCTGTGCTCTCAGCGCAGAGCCCAACGCTCATTTTTCCTTCTGTTATTGATTTCTGACTTCATTCTCTTGTTGGAGAAGGTACTCTGTATGACATCTGTCTTTTAAAATCTATTAAGACTTGGGGCACCTGGGTGGCTCAGTTGATTAAGCGTCCGACTTCAACTCAGGTCATGATCTCACAGTTCATGGGTGCAAGACCTGCGTCAGGGTCTGAGCTGTCAGAGCTTGGATCCTGCTTGGGATTCTGTATCTCCATCTCTATCTGCCCTTCCCCTGCTCACACTTTGTCTCTCTCTTGTCTCTCAAAAATAAATAAAACATTTTTAAAAAATCTATTGAGACTTAATTTGTGGCCTAACATATGGTCTGTTTGGAAAATGTTCCATTTTTCACTTGAGAAGAATGTGTGTGCTGTTGTTGGGGAGAGTGTTCTGAATATATCTGTTAGATTAGTTGGTCTTTTGTGTTAAGTCCTCTATTTCCTTACTTCTGTCTGGTGGTTTATCCATTATTGTGAGTAGGCAGTTGAAGTCTCCAGTTATCATAAAACTATCTGTCTCTGCCTTCAGCTCTGTCACTTTTTGCTTTATATATTTTGATGGGCTATCATTAGGTACATAAATGTTTATTTGTTTATTTTCTTTAACGTTTATTTATTTTTGAGAGAGAGAGACAGAGCATGAGCCAGGGGAGGGGCAGAGAGAGAGGGAGACACAGAATCCAAAGCAGGCTCCAGATTCCAAGCTGTCGTCACAGAACCCAATGAGGGGCTCAAACCCATGAACTGTGAGATCATGACCTGGGCTGAAGTTGGACGCTTAACCGACTGAGTCACCCAGGCGCCCCATAGGTGCATACATGTTTATAATTACTATATATTCTTTGTGTATTAAAACTTGTATTAGTATATATACTATCCCTTTTTATCTCTTGTAACCATTTTTTATTTAAAGTATACTTTGTCTGATGCAGGGGCACCTGGGTGGCTCAAGTGTCCGACTCTTAATCTAAGCTCAGGTTTTGATCTCAGGGTGTTGGGTTCAAGCCCTGCGTTGGGCTCCATGCTGGGCATGAAGCCTACTTTAAAAAATAAATAATTAACTAAATAAGTAAGTAAGTATATATAGATAACCACACTTGCTCTTTTGATTACTGTTTTCATGGACTAGAATGTCTTTTCCCATCCTTTTCCTTTCAGTCTGTTTGTGTGTTTGGATCTAAAGCAAGTGTCTTGTAGAGAGCAAATAGTTGGATCATGTTTTTTTAACCCGTTCTGCCAATCTCTGTGTTTTGATTGGAGACTTTAATCCTCTCTCTTTCTCTCTCTCTCACGCACAAAAATAAACATTAAAAAAAGAGAAAATGCTACCATAAAATTTTTAAAAAATGAGTAAGTGTATTTATGGTATTAGAAGTCAGGGTACTGACTGTAGAAGAAAAGACATACTAATATGAAATAGGGACAGGCAAAAATGACCTCTCTGGAGATGGATTGAAATTGAAGGTATTGGTGTGAACTCATGGTCTCTAAGATATGTATGTTTATGTAGATAAGCATGTTTATGTGCACATGCATATATGTACATTTATATGTATTTATACATACACATACAGTATTTCCTAGCTGTGTCTGTTGAAAGGGCCACAAAGTCACCCCAGTAGCAATGAGCACACTTAGTGCCCAAGTCTTAATTGTTTCCTAGGGCAATTAATAAGTTATCACAAACCAGGCAGCTTGAAACAACAGAAATGTATCCTCTCATGGCTCAGGATGCCAGATGTCCCAAATCAAGGTGTCAGCAGGGTTGGTTCCTTCTGGAGGCTCTGAGGGAGAATCTGTTTGTTGGGGAACATCATCAAAAAGATGTGACAGCTGATTGACCCATCAACTGGACCCAGGCACTCGGAGGCTCCTCACTCCCTCCTCTACTCTTGGAATGCGGGCTCTGCTTGTCTTTCCCAGAGGCTCCCAGAGGCTGCTCCAAGGACAGAGCCTTGAGATAATGATGTGGTGCTGAAGGCACTGCATGGTTTATGTGACTGAGCTCAGGGCCTCTTTATAAACTTTTAAACTTTGGAGATTTGGTGGGCAGGATCCATTCATCTTGCTGCTGCCAAGACAAGCCTCGTATATAAGTTCCTTTTGCCACCTACCAACCTGGAGTGCCGTCTTTCTTCACTCTCTCTCTGCCCTCTGTGTACAGGGACCCATTTCAGATTATACCTGGGAAGCTCCCAAGAGGGTTGTGAATCGTTCTGTGCCTCTCTCCTATCTTCTCATGGTTGCTGGCAGTCCTTGGTGCTCCTTGGCTTATAATTGCGTCACTCCAGCCTCTGTCTCTGTCATCACCTGGCCTTCTTCCTTGTGCATCTGTGTGTCTCCAAATCTCCTCTCTGTATAAGAACACCAGTCTTTGGATTTACGATCTACTCTAATCCAGTGTGACCTCATCTTAACTTGATTACATCTGCAAAGACTCTTTCTCCACATAAGATCACATTCACAGGTTCTGCAGGTTAGGGCTGTAATATATCTTTTGAGGGGACATAATTCAACTCACAAAAGAGTTTCTAATACCATTCCCCATTAAGAGGAACCAGGTCTCCCCAGAGAAATAGCTAATTCCAGAGCTGGAGAAGGGTGGATATAAGATGAACCTGGAATATCTTGTTATTCCAGGAAGTTATGAAGTGCTAAAAAATAAATGAGGGGGGCATGTTGCAAGGATGCAAGAGGCTGAGGGCTGACTAGAAAATTTGGTGGGAATGCTGCAGTCAGAAAGCCACTTTACAGCCATTGTGGCAATGATTAGATCAACCAGTTAACTAATTAAGAATCATGAATGGATATTCAATCCAAGGAGAAATTTTGATGAGGAGCCAAATATTTGATTTTCTTGGAGGAGAATAAACAATAAAATATAGTGGAAAAATTGGGCAACACATTCACTAAGTGATCAAAATTAACATTACCAATGAGGAGTAAATGGACATCATATGCTCCAGATATGATGCACTAGCAGGATGAACATCATCTATACAGTATTCTCAAGAATGCATAACTTTGATCTGTTTATGAAGAAACGCCAGATGAATCCAAAACAAGAAATGTTCAACTAAGTGTGGGGATGGGTAGGTAGGGAGACTATATTTTTCAAAAATGACAATGTTATAGTCAAAATCCTAGATACAGAAAATAGAATGGTGGGGTGCCTGGGTGACTGCATCCGTTAAGCATCCAACACTTGATTTCAGCTGAGGTCTTGATATCAGGGTTGTGAGTTCAAGCCCCACATTGGGCTCCATGCTGGGCATGAAGCCTACTAAAAAAAAAAAAAAAAAAAAAAAGAAAAAAAGAAAGAAAGAAAGAAAATAAAGCAGAATGGAGGTTGCCAAGTACTTCAGGGAGGGGAAGATAGGGAGCTAGTGTTTAATGAATACAGAGTTTCAGTTGGGGAAGATGAAAAAGTTCTGGAGATGGAGGATGGTGATGGTTGCAAAGACGTGAATGTACTTAATGCCACAGAACTGTACGTTTAAAAGGTTAAAATGGTAAATTTTATGTCATGTGTATTTTACCACAGTAAAAAAGTGTCAATGTTGTGAAATGCAAATAAAGGCTATAGAAATGTTCCAGATTAAAGGATATTAAAGAGGCACAACAACTAAATGCAATACATAACTATAGACTGGCTCTAAGAACAGAAGGGAAAGAATGTTACAAAGGATACCAGGTCAAGGGACAACACTGAAATTGGAATTTGGATGGCAGATTAAAGTATTATATCAATTGAATTTATGGAATTGATAACTATACAGTAGTTATGTAAGAGAATATCCTTGGGGCGCCTGGGTGGCCCAGTCAGTTAAGTGTCTAGGTCTTGATTTCAGCTTAGGTCATGATCTCACAGTTCGTGAGATCGAGCCCTGCATTGGGGGTCTGCGCTGACAGTGTGGAGCCTGCTTGTAATTCACTCTGCCCCTCCCCTGCTTGCACTGTCTCTCAAAATAAATATTTTTTTAATTTATTTTTATTTTTTAACGTTTATTTATTATTGAGAGACAGAGAGAGAGCATGAGTATGGGAGGGAGAGACAGAGAGAGGAGGAGACACAGAATCCGAAGCAGGCTCCAGTTTCTGAGCTGTCAGCACAGAGCCCAATGCAGAGCTCGAACTCACAAACCATGAGATCATGACCTGAGCTGAAGTCAGACACTCAACTGACTGAGCCACTCAGGCGCCCCATAAATATTTTTTTTTTTAAAAAAGAGAATATCCCTGTTCTTGGGAAATACACACTGAAGTGTTTTACGTAGCTTACCAACAAATAGTTCAAATATTATGTAATACACATACATACCCACATACCTGTATGTGTGTGTATACAGATTGAGGTGGGGGTGGAGCTTGGGAGGAATGACAAATGAGGTAAAATGTTAACAATACTTGAATGTGAATAAGGCTATATAGGTTTATTGCATTATTTTATTTTTTCAATTTTTTATAAATTTGAAATTATTTCCAAATGAAAAGTATAAAAACAGAAACAAAACCCCAAAGAGTTAATTGCTTTTATTCCATTCTCTTTTTATTTTTTATTAAAAAAATTTTTTTAGTTTATTTTTGAGAGACAAAACACGAACAGGGGAAGGGCAGAAAGAGAGAGAGGGAGACACAGAATCCAAAGCAGGATCCAGGCTCTGAGCTGTCAGCACAGAGCCCTGCGCAGGGCTCAAACTCATAAGCCATGAGATCATGACCTGAGCCGAAGTCAGACGCTTAACCAACTGAGTCACCCAGGTGCCCCACTAAACCCACTCTAGTCAGGCTGTCTATCCCACAACTCCACTAAAATACAGTTGTCAAGGTTACCAATTACATCTAGTTTGCCAACTCCAGTGATCAATTCTTGGTCTTTTACTTGACCTATCACTAGCTTTCACACAGTTTATGATTCCCTTTATGAAACGTGTTCTCTGGAGTTCTGGACACCACTCTTTAATGGTTCTTCTCTCACACTCCTGGCTGCTTCCTGTCAGTCTATTTGGCAGCTCCCTTTTAGTCTCCCCCTTCTAAACATTGGAGTGCGCCAGGCCTAGAATCAAGCCATCTCGGAGTTCCTTTGTGATGTCTGGGTCCATTTCCCAATCTCATTCTGGTGTCTTTATTCACTCACCCTAATTTGAGCATGTGGTATTCTTCTAGGAAATGTAAGGTCCTCCTCCCTTTGAGGTCTTACCCAAGTTCAATTCCCTATTACCTGTTTCCTGGTTCAGAGCAGTTGATAGCTGTGCACAGTATGGGAAGTCTCTCATACTACCCTGAGCACACATTCTAGGAGAGGGATGTGGGGCTGGAAACTCTATTTTTAAAGTCCTGGAGAGGTCCTAAGTGTAATTATCCCTTCAGAAATGAGAAATCTAGGGTCCAGTGAAGGGAAGGCCCTTGCTGTCAGCCATTCAGCTGATTACTGGCAGTATTTGAGCTAAGGCCAAGGTGTCTCTGCTGTCTCCTTAAGTGGTGACTTAACGTATTTGTTTTAGGAACTTCAAGAACCTGATGAAAACTGCAGACTTTTTCCAGTGGTCAGTGGGGTGTAGCTAGTACATTCTTTTTCATCTAATTTCAGGAGCTTCGTGGCCCCTTAGAGCACATCCAGACCTCAGGTTGCAAACCTCTGCTACATCAGAAAAATCCAAAACATGGAGAAATCTACAGGATAACTTGATTCTGTATCTTCAACAAATCAATAGTGTGAAAAACTGGGGAGAGGAGAGTATAAAATTTAAAGATTAAAAGAGTTTTAGGAAGTAACAGTCAAATGCAGTATGTACACCTTGTTTGAATTCTGATTTAAACAAAGTGTCCCCCCTCTGGGGGACCACCACCGAAATTTACATAGAGTATAGGATGACTTGAAGGAATTATTTTCTTAGATGTGAAATCATTATGTAAGAGAATTTATTTTTTAGAGATGAGCATCAAAGTATTTAGGGTTTAAATGTCATGATGTCTGGGATTTATTTTTTTTTTATGTTTATTTTTATTAAAAAATTTTTAATGTTCATTTATTTTTAAGAGAATGGGAGAGAGAATGCAAGCCGGGGAAGGGCAGAGAGAGAGGAGGACATAGGATCCAAAGCAGGCTCTGCACTGACAGCAAAGAGCCCAATGCGGGGTTCCTACTCACAAACCACGAGATCGATCATGACCTGAGCCGAAGTCTGACGCTTAACTGACTGAGCCACCCAGGTGCCCCTGGGATTTATTTTAAAATACAAAGAAAAAAATAGATGAAGCAGTTTTTGCAAGAGGTTTATGATTAAATCTAGGAGATGGGGATCTGGAGGTTTGTTTTAATACTATTCTACTTTTGAGATTGAAAAATTTTCATAATAAAAAGAATATACCAATAAGAGGATATCTAGAGTGTCACAGCTAGTACCAAGGTTTTGAGGCTCCCTAAAGAGCCAACCATAGAATTCCTGACTCTAGGACCACAGCAGCTAGATTGTGTGTGTGTGTGTGTGTGTGTGTGTGTGTGTGTGTGTGTGTGTGTGTGTTTTGTCACGGTGTCTTATTTTTGACTGGAGGACCCACTGATATCCTACAAAATGAGTTAGATAGGTATTGCTGTTCCCTTTCTGGGAGTTTCAGGGAATTTGTCCATTTCACCTATGTTGTCAAAATTATGGGCATAGAGTTATTCATAGTATATAGTCCTTATTCTTTTAATGCCTGCAGGGTCTGTAGTGATGTTCATGGCTCTTTCATCCCTGATGATGGCAGTATGTGCACTATCGTCTTTCTGACATAGACAAACAGAGGTCAGAAAGGAAGGATGAAGGATGAAGCATGCAGAGCCAGCTGGACCATCCTTATTTCTGCTGCCTGGTCAGTCATCTTTTTGGGGCTTCCTGTCCCCTCCCATAACTCTTATACTCTCCATGTGGACCTATACTGCTTGGCCTCTGAGGTGAATTCGCCTTCTCAGAATGTTCTCTTGCCCTCTACCCCTGGCTTCTCCCACAAAGCTAAACTCAGGTATAGAGAGTGGAATAACAAAGGAGAGCTTGGGATGAGGGGTAGAAAATGGCATAGATGGCTCACCAAAAGCTGACGGAAGGTTCAGCTTACCTGGAGAGAGGCAACTCTGAAGTTCCCATGGTAGGGAGAGGAGATCAGGGAAGGAACACAGTTACTGTCAGGGACAACTTCCTCCACTTTACCACCCCTTCCCTTTAACTTTTGTCTCCTTCATCGCTAGAGGGAAGGGATCATGAGATACACTCAGGGTCTCCTCAACACTCATCACACCTGCCGTTCGGGACTCCCAGCCATCAGCATGCAGAGCTATGAACAGTGGAGTAGAGTCTGCCTCCATTGCAAACCTCCAAACACTATGCTGGGTCTTCTGATTCTAAAGTCCATTTTCTTTCTACTATATCAGTGCCTCTTATATTAATGCCAGATCTTCATTTATTTCTGTGCCAGATACTTTCCTTCCTGTGGTCTTTAGGGGGGGATGGGGGGAAGCAAGGAAGGAAGAGGACAAGGACAGACTCTTCTGGCTGAAGGCCTCCAGAGGGTAAGTGCCCAATGCCTTTTGGGATCTTTTCCCACTCTGAGGAATATATATCTGGCCTCCCTGGCTACCTTTCTGGAGAAGCAATGTTTGAGGAACAGGGACACATATTACAGGGCCTGCTGCAAATGAGAGCCTCCTCTTTATTCCATATATCGAAGCTTGTTTCTGGAGCTGGGTAGGGAAAGGGCTTTCGCCTGGCCCAAACTCTATGTGGGCCCTAGGGATAAGGGTCTAGATTATGGTGACAAGGCCTTTCTCCAGGTGGGAGTGAAAAGTCCTGACCTCCCGTCAGTCCCAGATTAGGGGGTGGGAGCAATGATGTGGGGCATTTCCTTGGTGAGGTGAATATCCGCTTCAGGCAGGCTCTTCCAGGCGAGTTCTAAGATCCCATAGTGAGCAATGCCCATGGGAAGTGTGGTACAGACATTATTCTGACCTGGGAGGGACACCACCTCCTGGAACTCCAGGGGACCCTTAGAGTTCTGAGAGCCACCACAAAGCAGGTGGTAAAACAACCTCTCCCCAGGAGCTAGGTCCGTGGCCCATAGGGCCTCCTTGTAGCTGATCTCTTGGGACTGGGGCTCCCCCCTCAGTAATAGCTCCTGCAGAAGCCTCTGGATTCGGGGTGACTTAAGGTGGTACAGGTCCATGAGCTGGTAGAACTGTTCCATCCAAGTGGCGCTGTCATCTGCATATCGCTGTTGCAACATCCGCAGAACATAGTAGAGTGCCACAAACGTCTCCCATTGAGGCAGCTCTTCCTTCTTCTTGGAGACGGCCTGTGCCTTCTTTTCCAGCTTGGGCAATTTGGGAAACCTGCCTTTATCCTTAAAAGCCCAGAAGTCCTTTTGAAACATCAGTGCAAGGGTTTGTTTTTCCACTGAGCCCTCAGCACCTGGGAACATGGCTTTTGTGGTGGGATGACAGTGTCTCCTCTCCATCTCCCTGAGAGCAGCGGACATCTGCTCTGCCCGTGCGCTCCTGTAAGGCTCTCCTAGAAGGTGCCAGTTTATACCCTTTGGGGTTGGAATCCTTTGGGTATCTAATGGAGGCTTTGATGGGGGGACAGCCAGAGGTTTTAACCAGCTTTCCTTTTCCTTTCCTTTTATAGGAGGGATCACTTTCAGGTACTTTGGACCCGTGGGCTCCTTAGTGGGTTTTGCACTTCGTGATTCCAGGACCTGCTTGTGACGGTTCACAATGGCTTCGAGTTGGGCCAGATGTATCCAGTCTAGGTTTCCCTTTGAGGTGAGGTCTTTGAGAAGCTGGCACAATCTGTGGAAACTATCCCTAGAAAGCTGTTCTCCTGCCTCCAGCCGTTCTAGGACATGGTGGAGCCACTCTACATCCGAGAGTCTTAGCTCAGCGCCTGTTTTCTTAGCCAAGATTCGGGGCACAGGTAATTGCACCTCAGTCTGTCTCCTCAGAGATGGATGATGCCACAAAATCCACTGCCACTTGGGCCCTAGTGGTTTGCCTTGGAGTTTGTGAGCTTCCATGGTCTTCCTCAATATGTGAGATAAACATGAGGTCTTGAAGTCTGGCTCTGGGGACTGCAAAACTCTATCCAAAACTTGGAGAGGTAAGGGCTTATGTTTCTTCAACAGTTCTTTTTTATCCAAAAACCTTGACTCTGGAAATGTCCTGGATGTCTCAAGTGTTCTGGCCTTTTCTTCCCAGGATACTTGTTTCATTGACACTGGCACTGGTATCTTCTCTTTCCTGTCCAAAGCTATTGAGATCAGTTCCTTGGAAGGGACTTTCAGAACTTTTAGTTGTATAGCACTGTCTTTGATATCAGGGATTCTTTTTCCAATAGAGGGGATTATTTCTCTTCCTCTTCGGTCTTTTTGTCTTTGTTCTTGAAGCTTAGGTAATTTTTCTTTTTTAAAGATCTCTTTTTCCTTGTCTGCCTCTTCTTCCAGTGAGCTTTTCTCTAGTGAGTCTTTCTCACTCAGACTTTCTGAATCTTCCTCACTGATGCTTTCCTCCTCCTCCTCTGATACTTCCTCCTCCTCCACTGACACTTCCTTCTCTTCCCCTTCCTCCTCCTCCTCTTTTTCCTCCTCCTCCTCCTCTTTTTCCTCTTCCTCCTCACCCTGTTCCTGCACCTCCTCCTCCTCCTTCTCTTTCTCCTCCTTTCCCTCCTCTTCCACCTCCACCTCCTCCTCCACCACCCCCACCTCCATCACCCCTTCCCTTACTGCCCTCTCCTCCACTACTCCCTCCTTCTCCTCCTTTTCCTCCTCCTCCTCCTTTTCCTCCTCCTCCTCCTCCTCCTCCTCTTCCTGCACCTCTTTCTCCTTCCTCTTTTTCTTTTTCTTCTTCTCTTTCTCCTCCTCTCCCTCCTCTTCCACCTCCACCTCCTCCTCCACCACCCCCTCTTCCATCACCCCTTCCCTTACTGCCCCCTCCTCCACCACTCCCTCCTCCTCCTCTTCCTCCTCCTCTTCCTCCTCCTCTTCTTCCTCCTCCTGTTCCTGCACCTCCTCCTCCTCCTCCTTCTTCTCTTTCTCCTCCTTTCCCTCCTCTTCCACCTCCACCTCCTCCACCACCCCCTCCTCCATCACCCCTTCCCTTACCGCCCCCTCCCCCACAACTCCCTCCTCCTCTTCCTCCTCCTCCTCTTCCTCCTCCTCTTCCTCCTCCTCAGACAAGCTCTCTCCCTCTATTTCATCTAATAGGCTTTCCACTTCCTTGGAAAAGCTCTCCCTACTTTCCCTTTGACTGGGAAGCTCTCCCTTTGTTGTAACCACTGTCTTTAGCTCTTTTCTCTTTCTCGACCTTTGTTCAAGCAATGGTATTACCTCTTCTTCCTCTGTTACTGCTCCCTCCTCTTCTTCCTGTATGATTTCTCTCTGTTGTCTGGCCAATCTGCTTTCTTCCTTGGTTATTTCTTCCTCTTTCTTTATCATTCTTTTCATTTCCTTGGCCAGTTTTCTCTGCTTCTTAGCCAGTTTCTTCTCATCTTTGGTTATTTCCAGTTGTTCCTCTGAAAAATCCCACTCTTTAGCATCAAGTTTATTTTGTTCCTTGCCCAATCTCCTTTCCTTTGCAAAGAATGACCTCTTTCTCTTTGTCAGCTCTATTTCTTCCTGGGTCAGTTTCGTTTCTTCTTTGATAAGGTTTTGAAGTGCCGGTAAGATTTTGCCGCTCGCTTTTGATTGTTCCTTGGAAGTGCCCTCCCTTTCTGTAGCCAACTTCCTTATTACTTTGGCCAGCTTCCTCTCTTCCTGGGCATACACTCTTTCTCCTCTGGTATATTCCAGTTTTCCTTTGGCAATGTCCCTTTGCTCTGTGGCCAATATCCTATCTTCATATGCCAGTATCTTCTCCTCTAGTGACAATTTCTTCTTGATTAGTTCTAGCTCATTCTTAGTCAGTTTCCCCTGTTTTAAGGCTTCTTTGGTCTCTCCTGAGAAGAGAGTTTGCTTTCCCTCAGCCAGCCTCACCTTCTCTTGGGCCAGTTTCTTCATTTCCATGTCCAGTGCCTTTTCTTCCTTGGTGCTCTCCCACTCTCCTCTGAGGAGTTTCAGTTCTTGAAATATTGCCCTCTTCTCCACAGCTAACTTCATCTTGTCCAGGGATAGATTGTGCCGCTTCTCAGCCAGACTTTCCTCTAATTGGGCCAGCTTTTTCTCTGCCTTAGCCAGCTTCTCCTTCTTCTGGGAAAGTTTTTCCTTTTCTTCCATCAGCGTCTCCTCTACCTGAACCAGTTTCTTCTTGTACACATCCAGTTGCTCCTTTGCTTCAATTAATTTATTTCTGTTCTGGGTGAGGTTTTCTTTGAACTTCAGGAAGTTATTTTTCTTCTGAGTAAATTTCGCTCTCTCATAAAGCAGATTCTCCTTCTCCTGAGCCAGAGACTTCCCCCTCCAGGCTAGGATATCCTTGTTCTTTATGAGTTTCTCCTTCTTCTGGACCAATTTTTCTTTTTCCTGGGCCAGTTTTAACTTGTTCTCCATCAGTTTTTTCCTTTTCTGGGCAAGCCTTTCCTCTTCTTCAGGCAGTTTCTCCTTGTCTTTGGCCAGTTTCCTCTCTTCCTGGATCAGCAACTCTTCTTCCAGGGCCAGTGCTTTCTCTTCCTTAATCAGTTTCTGCTCTTGCCAGGCCAGTGTCTTCTCTTCCTGGCCCAGTCCTTCCTCCTCCTCAGCTAACTCCTTCTCTTCCTGGCTCAGTTCTTCTTCTTTCCAAGCCAGGTCCTCCTCTTCCAATGCCAGCTCCTCCAATTCCTGGGATAGTTCCTTTTCTTGCAATGCCAGATCTTGCTCCTTCTGCTCCAGTTTTTCCATTTTCTGGACTAATACTGTTTTTGCCTCAGCCAGCTTCCCTCCTCTCTTTGCTATTTTCTCTTCTTCTCGAGCCAGTGCCTCAGATTTCTTGGCCAGTTTCTTCCTTTTCTGGGCCAGTTTCTCTGCTTCCTGGGTTAGCTTCTCCTCTCTTTGGGCCAGTTTTTCCTCTTTGTGGACAAACATCCTCTCTGCCTGGGCCATTGTCCTGTCTCTTTGAGCCAGCTTCCCATATTCTCTGGCAAGTTTCCTCTCTTCCTGGGCCAGCTTTCTCTCTTCTTGTGCTAACTTCTCTTCTTCTTGTGCCAGCTTCCTTTCTTCTTGGGCTCGTTTTCTTTCAGCCTGGGCCTGTTTCCTCTCGATATAGGCCTGTTTATATTCTTTTTGGGTTTGTCTTAGCTCTTCTTCTCCTCCTCCTCCTTCTTCTCCTTCTCCCCATTTCTGAAAAAATTTTTCTCCCTCCAGGGTCAGTTCCTCCTCCTTATCCTTGAACTGTGGCTCCTTGGACCCGGCTGATACCTGTTCCCAGATCTCTGCCCACTCATCCCATCTCAGCTTCCTCTTGTCCTCATCCAGCTTTTTCTCATCTGCGAGTGGCTTCTTTTTATCCGTTTGTGCTTCCTCCTCTTCCTCAAGATGCTTCCTGTCCGAAGCTTCCTTCCATTCATTCCAGGATATCCTCATCTCACCACGGGCCTGTGTCCACTCATCCCAGGACTTCTTCCACTCCTGCCAAGACAGCTTCCTCTCTTCTGTAACTGGTCTTCCTTCTTGTACAACCACTCCCTCCTCTGGTTTGGCCATTTCCTCCACTTCCTGACCCACATCCCTCTCTCCTTTGGCCACTTTCCTCTGTTTTTTATCCACTTTTATTCCCTGCCAGACTGCTTTCCTCTCTTGTTTAAAGGGCTTCTTAAAGGATTTCTTCTCTTCTTTCTTTGATATTCGTTTTCCCTTGGTTAGGTAACCTGGTTCTAAAAACATAACTTTCTTTTTCTTGCCTTTTTTGGAAATCACCTGGGTTTCCTGCAAGTTTGGCATGTTGCTTGCTTCCTTTTGCACTTGCTCATGTGCCTCTGGTATCTCATCCTCCCTCCTGATCGCTACATCTTCTCTAATTGCCCCCTCATGAATAAAAATTGGTTTCTCCTCTGGCCAGGCTACATCCCAGTTGTGGTCCTCAAGCAGAACGCCACTTTTTTTCTTCAAAAAGGGGCAGATCTCCTGAAAAAGTTCCCAACTGGGCTGCCGATCTGCCAGTACCTCTTGAGCCATGGTCACTAGCTCCATGTTTAGAGCTTCTGACATTTTGGTTTGGGAACCAGATATTCTCAGGGTCATAAGACGACACAGAGCATCCCGCCATGATGAGCCATCTCCAGGGGTGGCCCTGTGGCCAGGCACTCCAGAGGCACCTCGCCCTCTGGCCTTCAGCGTCTTCACAACAGGTTCAACCTTTACAGCAGACAGAGATTTCTCAACTGTAACTCCAGATTCTTTTGTCTTCTTCTTGTGCCTCTTTAGGGGCTTCTTAACTGTTTTTTTCTTGCCTCTTTTGTCATGTAATTTCCTCAGCATCTTCAGGGTCAGTGCAGTATGGTCCTTTGGAGTGTCTTCCTCTGGAGGTTGTTGTTCAGCATCTTTTGAAATCTTTAACACACTTACGGTTGAAGACCTTCCAGAACGGATGGCTGTATCCTTCACCTCATATAGTGCAGCTTCACTCTGGTCACTTTCACCCTCTAAGGGACCTGGTGCTTTGCCAGCCCCTTTTATTTTCTTGAGGGCCCGCCATAATTTTCGGGCTGCAGGGAAGATCATGAGACATAGATAAGGAAGGCATGGCATGGAAGGCTTAAGTCACACCCTTCCCACTAATGGCATGAGCTAAGAGGAATTGCCATAAAAGAAGTAGCAACAGAGGGGCTGAGGCTTAAAAAAAAAAAAAAAAAGGATTCTCCTTACTTTATTCCAGTCCTCCCCCCTCCCAAATCCTATGAACATAAGCCTTGAAGTCTCCCTGAGTTTGGGTAGATTCTTCCTAGGAAAGTTCTTTTGGTGAAAACATCTGTCTACTTGTCTCTAGTCCTACCTGGTTGATATCTCTTGACCCATGTTAGCCCTAACTGTGTTGCCTCTTGGGGACCCTGAGGCATGAACCAGATCACCCCATACATACTGTGCTTTTTTCTCCCTGCTCGGCCCCGTCTTTGGCCTTTGCTGGGCTTGATGGCAACTTCAGATTCTTTAGGAACTTCAGGTTTCTTGGAAAGGGACAAAAGTTCAGAAATTCTTGCAACCTCTAAAGAAAATGCAGGCTTTTTGTCTCCCTCTGACAAGGTCAGGTTTTCATTCAGTCGCTGCTCCACTTGAGTGTGAAGCATTTGTAGATCTGTTGCCTGCATCCCCAGCAGATGGTCCAGGGATTCCTCCCCAATCATTTCCCGCCTATGAAAGTCAAAGGAGATTCCTCTGACATGGTGAGTCAGAGACAACAGGGAGAATGAGAAGGAAAGAACTACCATGGAACAGGTTAGGGGCTTGGCAAAGTGGCTAAGAGACAGTGTATGTCGAGGTAAAGAAAGTCCAAGAAGAAAGAAGAAATCTAGAAAGCCAAGGTGGCAATGAATGGAGTTGTTTGTATGGGGATTGTAGGGGTAGGAGAAAAGGATGAACAGGGGAACTTCGAGAAGTAAGGGACACACAGGAGTAGGAGAAGAAATGGGAGACAGGAGTGAGCAGTGGGGATTGTCAGGAGGGTCTAGGAATGGAAAAAGACTATGAAAGAGAAAAAGGACAGGAAGAATGAATGCACAGGTACAAAGAGATAGTGAAGGAAGGGAAGGGGAGAAGAAAACTAGAGGCTAGTCAAGAATTGCAGAAGGCACAAAAAACTTACTGCATCTCCTGGAAGGTCTCTTGGTGCTGGATCAAGTTTAGGAGTGAGGACTTAGTGTGGATTCCAGTGTCATCCATGAGGCTCAGGGCCTTACTCCTCACTCTTTGGTCCTTGTCCATCAATCCTTGGGCCAGAGGCATGGCAAAGAGATGAGTAATCATTCCTAGACGCTTCAGCCCTTCCCAGGCTAGCTCTCGGATCAGTGGATTGGAATTGGTGGTATCATCCAGTAGATGATGGGCTGTTTCAGAGCGCAGGGCTGAAGACACCTCGTAAGAGGCAAAGATTTGCCCTAATGCACCAATACAGCATTGGTACTTGAGTGGAGAAGCATGGATCATAATGTTGAGGATTGTCTCCACCAGGCTATTAATAGCTATTTCACTCATCTTTTTGCCCAGCCAACTGCGGTTTGCCGAGTCTGTAAGGACACTGTAGGTTACATCCTTGGATAATCTCATTTGTATGAAGTCTTCATCCTCCTTTTCCTGTAAATATACTCCTCCATCACTTACAAATTTTGCCCTACTGTGCCAGAAGAAGAATTGTTGGGACTTGTCCCATTCTATTTCCCGCATAGGTGAATGCAGGGTGCACTGGAGGAATATTGGACAGCCCTCTGGCCAAAGACGGGCACGAATCACTGAGTTGGGGATGTAGCAGTCAGGAGCCAACAGCCATTTCCGCCCTTTACCAAAGTAGCATCGCAGTATTTGGTAGGGGTTGAGTCCCTCCCAGGTAGTCAGCTGTAGTTGGGGAGGAACCACGTAATGGGAGTGATGAGATTTTCTCACCTCCATCGAATTGGTTTCAGAATCATGTCTGAAGGCAGACAGTACTATGGGACTCCCTTGCTCATCTTCTATGACATGGGGCACCGTATGGTCAAAGGCAATGGCCCGCTTATTGACCAGTTCCTCTAGTCCCACTAATTCCTGTTGCCCTTTTTCAAGGTAGATATACTTGGGCACAAACATGGTCTCAAAGGAGAAGAAAAAGCTGGGTATGAAAGGCTTAGGGGTCTCTAGCACTTCATCCGGCATGCTCATAAAGGAAAGGCGAGACAGCAGAGTTGGGTGAAGCAGTTTGAGACAGGACACCAGATAAAGACTCTGGTTAAAGGTCACAAGCAAGTCACCCCGGTCATTTGCAAAGCAGAGTGGGCCAAAGTGCAGCGATGAGTCCAGCATAGCTACAAGTCTGCCATGGAAGTTCCAGACCCGGACAGAGCCATCAATAGCACCTGTGACAAAAAGACTCAAGGACAGGCAGACGTCAAAGGATGTGATGGTACACTGGTGCAGAGGCAATGTCTCTATGAACGCCGAGCCTTCCTGTGACTCAGAGGACAGGAAAGCACGGAACTTCCAGAGACGCAGGCAGTTAGTCTCTGTGATGGCACCCACAGAATTGGGTAAGAGTATCAGGTGTTTTAGGTGACAGCTGCTGAGGATGCTGGTGAGGGGCTTCAAACGTACTTTCTTCCCTTCAAACACTGCTTCTGATAGGTGGACGTAGTCATCCATTCCATAGGAGCAGAGCAAAGCATTTTCTCGGCTACCAAAAAGCCCTTCAGGCAGCGTAGAGAGTGCCAGTACAGCTCCAAAATGCATGAACTTCTCTATTCGGGCACAGCTGTGCTGGGAAAGCACTCTTATCACACCACTCTGGTGTCCAGAGAACATTAGTCCTTGTAGACCCCGACCCAGGTAGAAATGCCCGTAAGCCAGGCATTGTACCCAGTCTTGAGAATCGGGTGAGGTGCACAAGAGATACTTGGCCGGGCATGGGCAACGGGTCGTGTCAAACACCAGCACATCTGCGCTGCCTGTCGCTACAAAGAGCTCCTCTTTCTCTGGGTCATAGGCCCAATCCACAGCTTGGTCCAGGAGTGAGAAGGGCCAGGTGAGGAGCAGAAGATCCCCTGTGACTGGGGACACAAAGCGCAATAAGCCATCGTCAGTAGTGCACAGGATCCGGAAGCAGTTATCACCGCAGCGGACCCGACGCACCTGCTGGGGAGCAGAGCCACAGACATTGAATAGGCTGTAGAAGCAGGGCAGACGGCGCAAGGAGAAAGAAAAGGTAGTCTGGCAGAAGAAAGTAATGCTGTCAATAAACTGGAGTCGACAGAGCTCCTCCTCGAGTTCGAGCCACCGCAGCAGGTTCCCGGAAGTGAGGTTCCACTCCTTGATTAAGCCTTCCTTGCCAGCCGTCAGCAGGGTGTGGGCTTCGGGCCGGCTGCGGATACAGACTACTGATGAGAAATGGGCCTTGAAACTATGGATAGAGTGGCCCCGAATGAGGCTCCATACTTGGATTTCCCCAGTGTTGTTCCCAGCATAGAGAAGGCCCTGGTCAAAACAGGTGAAGCAGCAGGTGATAGAGGAGCCACTGGTGGTAGAAGTGAACCTCTCCACCTCAGCTAGCTGGCCGTGACCCTGGCGCTCGAGGACCCTCACCATAGTTTCACACAGGGCCAGGAGGGAGCCATTGGGGCCATTCAGCATGATGTCTTGGACAAGCTCATCACCAGGCATGGGAACCATGTGGGCTATTTGGAGGCCCTTGCCACTCCGCTCAATGATCCAAGTGACAACGGCCCCCAGGCTGCCTGACAGAAGCATTTTCATTTCTGGGTCATAGCAGAGGCAGTTGATGTTAAAGCGGCAGGGCACTATACTCAGGGGTTTGAATGACCGAAAGTGGTCCCCAAAGAGCCTCAGGATCAGGTCGCCACAGTAGGCCACGAGGATGTGAAAGGAACCCGTGTGGACCATGGACTGGATAGGCGGCAACCGTTCAGTCATGGAGAATACTCTCTTCTCGACCATGTCCTCAGTTTTGCTCTTCATCCATACTATAGCCTAGAAGACAGTAAGATGGAAACTGCCTAGAAGAGATAGTAGAAGAGGAAAGGGCAGAACAGTCCACTATTTTCCCCCATTCTTGTCCTGAAGAGGACTTGGAAGACTCTAGAGTGTTTTTACCCCCTGGTTATGGGAATTGGGAATACGGTAGAAGCAGGAAGCTTGGGACCCCTTCCCTAACCTTAGCCTACTTTAGGGGAACCAGAAAATCTACTCAGTGGGGAGACTGTAATCAGAGAAAGGATGAGGGGGGAATCTTAGATCTAGGTCACTTTCATCAAGAGGTAGATTTTCCTTTGTTGGTCTGGGGTGAGAGCTTATGTGGGCATGGCCCCTGTAGAATGGGCTAAGAAGGAGAAGAAAAGCTAGGCAGTTTTACCTGTATTTCTTTTGTGCTTGTCACCCAAGAGAGGGAGGCAAAGAAGCTGGCATCGCTGAAGTAATGGCATATAAGCGGCATATTGTGAGGATGGCGAGACTCTCTGAACAGTATCTGGGACCGGTCGCTCAGCACAACTACATCCTTGTTTGAGTCATCTGAAGCTTGCTGGGGAGAGGTATGGTGTAAGTGAAGAGGCCAGGGCACACAGGCACTAAGTATATTCTCACACAAGTCCCAACCGAAGCAGTTCCCAAAGTCATGCCTCGTGCCCATTACCCCCCCACATGCACAGCTTTATCCCTTGTAGGACACTCGCGCTTCACAAGCGAGCCACACAACACCCAACACAAGAGAGAACCGAACCTCTACAGGGCCTATACGGGCAAATTTCATAGTGTGAGCACAGGGGAAATCATGTTCCCAACATACCTGTTCTCTATGTCATAAAAGACGCATTTAACACATTACCCAGGCAAGGGCACCACCGTATACCTACATTATATGTAACAGAGTGTGACCAAAAAAATCCATGCAGCTTGAAGTTCTTTTTATTTTTTTTATTTTTTAAATGTGTATTTAGTTTTAAGAGAGACAGAGCGTGAGCAGGGGAGACGCAGAGAGAGAGGGAGACACAGAATCCGAAGCAGGCTCCAGGCTCTGAGCTGTCAGCACAGAAGCCCATACGGGGCTCGAACTCATGAACCACGAGATCATGACCTGAGCCGAAGTCGGACACTCAATCAAATGAGCCACCCAGGAGCCCTCAGCTTGAAGTTCTTAAAGCTTAAAAGTGCATAAAGACTTTTAGGACACCCTACCTGGCTTTTAAACTTGACAGAGGAAGATAGTGTGTGTATTATCCCACCGTGATAGAGCATGTGCTATGAAACATGTACCTGGGATGGTTTACACAGAGCCAACCATAGCAAAACTGAGGTTGGCAAATGTTCTGTCTGGTGCCTTCTCCCTTCTCTTTGAGAAAAATCTCTCTCCCCAAAGTGTTCACCTTCCACTATCAAAGTGTACTTGCAAGAGATCCCTAGACTCATTTGGAAATTGATGGCCCATCTCCTACTGTGCCTGCTTCCTGCTTCCATGGAAAAATCTATGCTCCTGTGAAGTGCTCATAATGATTAACACAGATAGAGGCCAATAACAAGTTTATGTCCTACATATACATTACCTTGTTTTTATGTATGATGTCATTTATGAGGTATTTAAAATCCTGCCACGGGGGAATGAGTCTGGAAGAAGCCATCACCTTGATTATTCTGCGTCAGGACCGTTGCTCAAAAATCTGTGGGAATCCAAAAGAGGACAGCTTAGCCATTACTACTTTTTGAGGAGCTAGGAAACAAAAATCAATTCATGAAATCATGTTTATTGAACACTCTTTGAATGTCAGGGAATATGCATAAGACCTGCCTTCTCATTTAATCCTGAGGTGCTACTAGTAAGGTAGGTATTACCCCACTTTATAGATGAGAAAACTGAGGCTTAGGGAGGATAAATAAAAGAGTGGAGGATTGAATCTCAGCATTGGCTGTCCTAACTCACTAGGTTATTACAGGTGAAGGAAGCAGGGAGAGGGGCCAGAAAGGAATACCATCATAGGAAAATAACATTTCTTTTCTGCTGGTAGTGTGTCAAGAGAGTATTTTGCAAGGACTAGGAGTAACCAAAGCGTGGTCCCTGGACTTCCACTATGGGGATTCCTAGGGAAGGGGCCATCTTAACATGGAGAACCCTAGGTTCTGGTCTAGACCTACTGAAGCAGAACCATGGAGATGGGACCCAAGGGCCTTCACTTCTGACAACTTCCCTAGGTGTTTCTATGGACATTCAAGTCTGACTACTGAAACAGAAAATTGAGAGGATGGAGCCCAGGACTAAGAGTCGACCCCACCTTGCACTGCTGGAGAAAGGATCCAGCCATTTGACTTTGCAGGTTTTCCCAGGCTTGTAGAATCAAGTATCTCTCTTACCCGTGATGCATCTGCTGTTCATCATCCTTTTCCTCATTCCCTTCCCCGTGGCCTTCATGAGGACAAACCTCTACTTTTCCTTCTTGGATTGGGAATCCTACTTTTTATTTCATTTCATTTAATTTATATTTTTAAAGTTTCTTTATTTTGAGAGAGAGCACACAAACAGGGCAAAAAGAGGGAGAGAAAGAATCCCAACCAGGCTCCTCACTGTCAGTGCAGAGCCCGACGTGGGACTTGATCCCACGATCCTGGGATCATGACCTGCGCTGAAATCCAGACTCAGCTTAACTGACTGAGTCCCCCCAGGCGCCCCTATTTTATTTTAATTTTATTTTGTTTTATTTTATTTTATTTATTTTAAAGTTTATTTATTTATTTTGAGAGAGTGTGCACAAGCAGGTCAGAGAGAGAGAGAGAGAGAGAGAGAGAGAGAGAGAGAGAGAGAGAATCCCAAGCAGGCTCCACACTCAGTGCAGAGCCTGACATGGGGCTCAATCTCACAACTGTAAGATCATGACCTGAGGTGATATCAAGCATCAGACGCTCAACTGACTGAGCCACCCAGACACCCTGGGAATCCTACTTTTAATAAGCCTCCTCTGTCAGGGAGTGTGGCATTACTGGTCTGACGATGGGCTTGTCTTCCTCATTTGTAAAATGAAAATATCAGTCTTGCCTACTTCACAGGATTGTTGCAAAGATCAAATAAGATAATTCCTGTGAATTCCTTTTTAAGTATACTCTGGAGCAACAAACAACGATTGCTGTTTTTAGACTGGTTTAGTTCTCAGACAAGTATTTCTTTCTTTCCAAACCATACTTCGTACTTTTCAGTTGCTCTGGAAATGTGACAGCTAAATTTATAGTCTGGTCAGCAGAGGGCACTAGAGGCTATCCTTGTACCTGCCAGATGAAAGAAAACTGATGAACTTTGTTTTAAGAAGTGGCTCCTGAAGTGTGATCTCCTAGGCCAGCAGCGTAGGTTATCACCTGGGAACTTGTTAGAAATGCAAATTATCAGGCCCCACACCAGATCTAAAGAATTGGTAACTCTGAGGGTAGAGTTTTACAGCCTCTCCTGCTGATCTTTATGCCTACTGAAATCTGAGAACTGCTTACTTGGAGAGTATTTGGAGTTCTAGATCAGTTTGGCCCGGGCCTCCTGAGGCAAGGTCAGCAGAATCCACCCTCTGGCATGGCTAAGCCTAGACCCTGTGTTGCCACAGAGACTTGGTGGCTGGGTTTGGGGGGAAACAGTAGGCAAAACTTGTCATCATCCTCTCATGTGTAGAGTGGGTTAGAGCCCCCTCCCCCAAAAGTTTTCACACCAATCACTTGATTAGTTCTCAAAAGAATTTTGAGAGGGAGATAATATTCATCTCCATTATACATTAGGAGGAACATGAATTCAAAGGGGAAAAGGGAGCTGTTGAAGACTACACAGGGTAGATCCAATCCACAATTCAGATCCAATCCATAGTTCAGGATTCTTCTATCATATCAGAGGAGGAAGAGGTTCTGTCAGCTGGTGCTCAGGAAACTCTGACCCACAAACCTAATGGGAACTGGTGACTGTCAGGCACTAGTGTGCCTCTGTCTCTACTGTCCCCAAGGCTGCATGCTGCCCTCCTGCCGTATCTTTCCTTATTCTAGTCCCCTGTAACCCTATACTTGCTGCTGTCTTGGGCCACATTTCAGGATCCAGTGTGAGCTGCTTCACATCCTGCACATCAGTGGATGGCCCAGTGGGCCAGTCCCCATAGCTCAGATTTACCCCACTGGCTCCTCGACGCCCCAGAGTTAGGGAGAGAGTAGTCATTTGTAACAAATTTGTAGTCATTGTCATCAGTTTCCATTGTTTATGATATCTGCTCTGGTCCAACTTCTCTTGACTAGCCTGCAAAAAGCAAGCGGTTGGGACCCTTTGGGGGCAACATTCCTTGGGGGTCAGTGAGAAAGAAGGCCTTCAAACCCCAAACCTGTATTTTTTTTGCCACTCTCTCCTAACCCACATACCAGCTTTCTCCCGTTACCCTCAGAGGATACCTCTCTCCTAAAGTTCACCCACATTTGGTTCCCTAATCCCATTATCTATCCTTCCAAGCAAATCTGGAGTGAGCTCCAGATGCCTTAATCCCAATAGTCTTGACTTTTTACTATCTTGGTAACCCAAAGATGATCTAATGGGAGAATTCAAGCCCTGCAGTCAATTTAGGGGAGTTTGTACTTGGGGCCAAGGTTTGGTATGCCCTGCTATGGAGACAAACCAGGTCTGTGACTGGCACTGCACCACATACTTTTCTTAGCTGCAGTCCACTCCAAGCTACTTTGTCAGTGGTGGTGGGATGGAAGGCCAGATTTCGGCAAGCTCTGCCTTTGTAATAAAGAGAATTGGCTCTAGGGGGCACTGCACTCCATGACACCATTGGGCCCCTAGGCTCCTTGCGGGTCATTCATGCTCTGTTATAGGAAGGTGAGGGCATAGAGTTCTTGCCCTGTAGAGCTTATAGTTCAGCAGGGAAGGCAGACTCCAAAGAGTTGTCATAAAATTGATTACAATGAGAAATTCTGAGTAATGGGTTATATCATTCTTTGAACTTCTCTGCAACTTTTAATCTTCTCAAACTTAAATTATTCTATAGATGCAGTTTTAAGAAGGAAAGGAACACAGTGCTGTGAGTACATATAACAAGGAGACTTGGCCACCCAAAAGAAGAGTGATGTGCCCTCCACACACTGAGGTGGTCCCTGCATGGTGGCTCTCACATTAGGGAACAGGGGTGCAGAAAGCTGGCACCAGAAGGGCCTAATTTGGCAGGGGGGCTGTAATGCCAGAGGTAATCCTAGGAACTGATTAGGCATTTAAAATATATTGTTTTGTTTTAATTCTTATAATGATTCTATGACTTAGCTAGCATCCTCCCTTTAAACAACTTTTTAAAAAGGACATAGTAGTCTCTCTCTCTGTCTGCCCCTCCTCTGTTTGTGCTCTGTCTCGCTCTCAAAAATAAACATTGAAAAAACTTAAAAAAAAAAAATGAACATAGTAAAAAAGAACCAAAAGATACTAAGAAGCACATAATGAAAACGCCACCTTTCACACCTGATAACTTGTTCTTGTTTCCCCTTCACAAAGGTAACCCTGGTTGTGTCTTTTTGCAGGTGTTCTATACATACTCAAGTGTGTGTGTAAAAAATATCCTTAGAAATGGTAGTACACTCCATACGCTGTCCTGCACCTCTTTCTCACCGAGTATGTCTCAGAGATTAACTCGTATTAATACTCAATAGCTCTGTCTCATTTTTCAGCAGTTGCCAGCTGCATGGTACTTAGCATTTATTTATCCAAACTTCTATTCATGGACTTTGGGCAGTTTCCAACCTTTTGCTATGACAACCTCTGCCACAAATGAGTGTCTTTGTTAATGCCTCAGAGTTTTAATTTTATTTCAGTTTTGGTTAAATGAAATTTTAAAATTGAAGCAATGTAAATGTTTTCTCTTTAAACATAACTTATTTTGGATATACAGGGTTAAATATTAATTTCACCTTCCTCTATTTTTTAAATGTAATAATTAAAATGGCAAATATGGTTGCATTGTATTTCTGTTGGGTAGTCCCGCTTTAGATTGTCACCGTCTGGCGGTGGTCTGATATGCCCACCGGACTTAGCTCCTTCAAGGTAGGCACACTGTCTTCTCGGTGTCCTCACAATCACCCAACCTGGCATGAAGTAGGTGTTTAATACGTTTCTGTTGAATTAATGAGCAAATGAGTGACCCTCTGCCCTCCCCCAGGAATATGTGCTTCCCTGCTTCAAGTCTTACTGAGCATCTTCTTGGAAGAAAGAATGAGGTGGGAAAGGTATCGAATGGGTTTTCTTGACAGAGGACCTTGCACTTCCAGCCAGTTCCCTCGGTAACCCCTATGGAGTTGGAGTGGTATCATCCAGTTTTTGAAAAAAAGGGTCGGATTCTAGATTATGTCAGCAGGTGGGCTAAATCTGAACAAAATTCCTAGGTGGTAGGTACCCAACAAGCACTAGACACCCTCAGAATGTGTGATCAACGACTGAAAGGTGGCTAACAGGGCCTCCAGGGCAGCCCTGTGGGTGGTGGTCCTGAGGCTTCCGTCGAAGGAAGAGCTCTGGAGCTGCTTGCGCAGGAGAGAGGCCACCACATCCGAATCCCTACACACTCGGGCATCCCTGCCATCGGCGTGGGCAGGGAGGAGGGCGTGTCCTACTCTTCGAGGCCGGGGCTATGCCTATTACCTGTGACGACAGGACCCCCGACAAGGGACGGGTACGGCGTGTGTGGCGACACCCGGGAGCTCCTATGTGAAGGACTAGACCTAGAAGGAGCGCCTAAGGAGCGACCTTGGGGATGTTGCGGGAGGACTCGCCCGACAGAGCAGTTACCCCCCAACCCCGCGCTCCGCAGAGTGTCCGAAGGGAGAGGAGTGAGCGCGCGTGCGCACTGGCGCGCGCCCGTAGGAAAAAGCCCAGCGCGCGCCTCCGCGCGCGCGTTCGAAAGGGGAAAAAAAAAGTCTCCCCCGCGGGAGCCCGCGGCGTTTAGGCCGGAGTTGGCCGGCGAGCGCGCGTGCGCGAGCGCGCACAGACGCCCTCCTCCGCCGCTCCCCTCCACTGGGGGTCTAGCGCACAGCTCCGCTGTCCCCGCCTCTCCTGAGGCTCGCGCCCTCGGGGTAAGTACCTCGCGCCTTGCGGAGGCGGGGGGGTGGTGAATCCGCCGAAGGAGGGCTGGAGGTGGACAGGGCTGGGAGAAAAGGAAAAAGCGCCCTCGCGGAACGAAGAGCTCGGCCACCGGGCTGGAGTCTGCAGAAGCCACGCCTCCATCTCTCACGCCCCTCGGGGCTGCGGAAGTGCTCTGGAGACTGGAGCGGCACCGAGGAGACAGGTGGACTACCATTCCCAGAAGGCGGCGCGGGGCTGCGCCTACTGCTCCCGGCAGTACCTGCGCGCCAGGCTTTTTTCAGTTTGGTGCCTCCTAGGGCGAAACTACAGTTCCCAGGAGGCCTCGCGCGAAGCGGCTTGGAAGTGGGCAGCCTGGAAGTCACTCGGGCCACCGGAGCTGGCGGCGTCTCCAGCGAACGGCGCGGGGCCGGACGCCGCGGTCGTGGGGCCCGCGGGGCGGGCAGCCGGGACGCCCAGGTATGTGGTTTCGGGTGCAGGGGTGGCCTCATGCACGGGTGGCGGGGAATTGGGGTCCACTCGGACCCTGAGGGTCAGCGCGGGCTGGGGACCCGGCGGACGGCCGGGTGTGGGCACCGGTTGTTGGGGGCGGCGGCGCCGGACTCGCGCCCTCCGGACCCGGCCGGACCTGTGCCCACATGATTCAACTTTCGAGACGTGCTACCCAGCGCTGTATGAAAGCATGGAGTGGGCGTCGGGTACCGATGGGTTCGCGTCCTGCCTCTGCCACTCGGGAGCTGCGTTCTGAGGAAATCATACCGAACCTCAGTTTCCCCTTCGGTAAAATGGGGAGAAGAGTGTCTTTTGGTGGGGGATTCTGTTGAGATGTTGAGATATGGCGAATAAAGCATTTGGCACATAGAATGCACTTACTACGTGTTTGCGCTATTGTTGGCTCCCAAGAAATAGGGTGAGGGTATTATCCATAAGCATAGGGTTAGTTGGAGGTGTGCGTGTAAAGGGTCGAGTCCATAGTTAGCACTCAGTGCAGGATGGCTGCCGTTAACAGAAATTATTTTGAGAGCTTTGGTTTGGGAGGCAGAGACCCAGATTCAAATTTAGGCTCTGCCATTTACCAGCGTGTGACCTTGGGCAACTGACTTCACCTCTCTGTGGCTCGGTTTCCCTATCTGTAAAATGGGGATTTTAATAGCAGCCACCTCATAGAGTTGTTTGGAGGATGCAGTGAGAATACTATGTGTAAAGTGCTTAGAGCAGCAGCTGGCACATAGTCAGCGTTCAATAAATGGTACCATTTGTTCAGCCTTTTCCCAGCATCCCAGAGACCCTTTGAGGGTGGGGCTCTGACTAGATCTAGGTCTGGGCCACTGGGGAGACCACTGGTCTAGTTGATTTCCTCTTCTACAGCCTCAGGTTCCTCATTTGTAAAATGGGATGACAGTGTCAGTCTCAGAAGGTTGTAAAGATTTGCTGAGATTGTATTCCTAGTCCAGAGCCATCTCTTACTAAGTAACAGCTCTTATGTATTATAATTGTTCTTCTTCAATGTTCTCCATCTGGCCCAGAGACTGTCTAACTGTGGGCTGTGACATGACAGCCCTGAGCTCCCCCACACATTCACTCCCAGCCTCAGTGTCCCATCTGTGAAATGGTAGTCATAGGTTTTTGTGCCAGGGTTGTTTTGATGATTCCAGGAGATAATTCATGTTTAGTGTTTAGCACAGGGCAGGGTGCATAGTAAGCACTTAATAAATGTATCTTGTTTCTCTTAATAAGCCTTTGCTGCTTATATTTATTTACAGAGCAGAGCAGGGATGAGGTTAGTGTCCCTCCCGCCCTAATTTTTACTCACGAAAGATTAAATTGTGGCACATACGTAGTATTAGAGCCTGAGAAGAGATGGTGCTGGCTGGCTGTCATCAGCCCCCTGCTCACCTTTCCCACACTCCCCCCCCCCCCCCCCCCCCAGCACATTCACTCTAGTGCTTTCTGTACCACTCTAGTGCTGCCAGCACTTGATTCTGTCTCAAAGCCATATTAGCCAGCTCCACATGTGGGCCTGAGCTTCCTTGATGTCCTCTGGTGACTTTCCCTTGGGCACCATGAACTCAACGTATTTAACCTAAACTCCTTCTCCTCCCAGACCCAGTAGTCACCATCTCAGCAAATGGGCCAACACTGACCCAGTTGCCCAAGGCAGAAACTTGAGAGTTGTTCCTCTCCCCAGCCTTTCCAGGTCCAGCTGATGGGGAAGAAGGATGCCATTTCATAGAAGCACCATTTCATTGGCCTGTTTTGGCCTCCCATCTCGTGGGCACCGAAAGTGCACCTTGGCCACTAAAGATGGCTTTTCTAATAAGGTTGAGTTGTTTCTTTTAGATCACCAAGGATTAATGTGTGTAAAACATTAGTAAGGGGCAGAGAAGACCCTATGGACTTGGCCTGACTGCAGTGGCCACAAGTGTAGCGTAAAGGCCTGGTTTCCAGGGGGCCCATTTTTACCAGTGAGGATGAGTGGTCAGTTTCTTTCCCAAAAGTTACACTGTGTCAGTGAATTGAATATCCTGTTTGGGAAGAAGGCCATCCTGGGCATTTGAGGCAGTGCACACAACAGAGAAGAGGCTGGAAAGGGAATTTATTACATCCCTGTGTAGGCTTAAATCTGTTGCCAGAAACCTGTCATTGTGATTTCATTTGATGATGGGAACCCATGGTCTCAATCACATTTATGATGGCCACCAAATTTACCTAAGTGGTTTTTTTTTTTTAATTTATTTATTTTTGAGAAAGACGGAGTGTGAGCGGGGGAGGGGCAGAGAGAGAGGGAGACCCAGAATCTGAAGCAGGCTCCAGGATCTATCTGAGCTCTCAGCGCAGAGCCCAACACGGGCTCCAACTCACAAACTGCGAGATCATGACCTGAGTCAAAGTTGGACACTTAACTGACTGAGCCACCCAGGAGCCCCCTAAATGGTTTTTTTTTTTTTAATATGAGGAAATAAAGCAGTGACTTAAAGAAATCCTGGTCTTAATTTTTAGTGACAACAGCACATGGTTTTTTAGCAGTCTGTGCGGAATGGTCTAAGAGTTAAATGTGAGCCTGTTTTTCAGAGATTGCAGTTGTCAGGTGGTAAATCAAAAATGGAATTTAGGATGCGTAGATACTGGCACTTTTTTTTCCCTATAAAACACATTTCACCGATATATTTCAAATTTGGGTTTAAAAAATGACACAGGTTGGGGCGCCTGGGTGGCTTAGTCGGTTGAGCATCCAACTTCGGCTCAGGTAATGATCTCATGGTTCGTGGGTTTGAGTCCTGCATTGGGCTTTGTGCTGACAGCACAGAGCCTGCTTCAGATTCTCTGTCTCCCTCTCTTTCTGCCCCTCTCCTAGTCTCATGCTTGTTCGCTCCCTCTCTCAAAAATAAACGTTAAAAAAGTCTTTTTTTTTTTTTTTTAACGTTTATTTATTTTTGAGACAGAGAGAGACAGAGCATGAACGGGGGAGGGTCAGAGAGAGAGAGGGAGACACAGAATCTGAAACAGGCTCCAGGCTCCGAGCCATCAGCACAGAGCCCGACGCGGGGCTCGAACTCACGAACCGCGAGATCATGACCTGAGTCGAAGTCGGACGCTTAAGCAACCGACTGAGCTACCCAGGCGCCCCAAAAAAGTCTTTTTTGAAATGATACAGGTTATGGTAACAGCTTGACCTTGATCTGTTTAACTCTAATAATCTAAATTAAATGTATTTATGTGGGGGTTTTTTGTTTATTTTGGAGAGACAGATTGTGAGTGAGAGAGGGGCAGGGAGAGAGAGGGATAGAGGATCCAAAATGGGTTTTGTGCTGACAACACAGAGCGTTTGAACACGAACCCTGAGATCATGACCGGAGCCAAAGTCGTACACGCAACCGAGTGAGCTGCCCAGATGCCCCTAATGTATTTATGTTTTAATAAGAGAATTAAACAGTCATCTCCTTTAAAGTGTTTGTTTTTAGCTTTTAGAATGAGAAACTTTTGGACTAGTTCGTGCATTTGTGCTTTGTTTAAGACTGATACTGTTCTCATTGCTGAAGACTGTTCTGGTCATGGACTTACTTTTACTTTGCCTGTATGGGAATGGGTTGAATTTTGCTTTAAAAAAAGTTATGCAGCGATACACAACGCTTGTTGTAACATGTCAAACAACACAGATGTGTAAAGAAAATAACAGGTGCTGCCCTCCACTCTAAAATCCCTTCCCCCAAAGATAACCATTTATGCGGGCAGTGAGTATTCCACTGTCAGGTTTTGTAGATAAACACAATGGATATGCTTTCTGCCCTTGGCAATTTAGGTAGCTGCTCTCCCTTGCCTTTTTCTGTGCTTCTAAGGATGCACATATTGATTGTTTTCTTCCTTCTCCCTCGCCACTCCCCCAAAAAGGAAGGGTAGGGATCAAGTCACACATATTTGTAACTTGAGTTTCTCAATTGATGATAGTCAAGTCATTATGTACAGATCCTACTCATTTTTTTTTTTTTTTTTTTTGAGATTTTATTTTTAAGTAATCTCTGTACCCAACGTGGGGCTTGAACTTACAACCCTGAGATCAGGAGTCGCATGCTCCACTGACAGAGCCAGCCGGGAGCCCCTGACTCATTCTTTTTAACAGCTAGACCCACATTCACATTCTTCAGTATGAAGAGGCCATGCTTTATTCCCCCATTCCCCTGTCACTGGACATTTAGGTTGTTTCTGGGATGTCTTTTATCTTTGCAAAAACACATCCAGTAAGCATTCTGGTACATCTAGTGGCTAAAAGCTCTTGGACCGTGAACATAACAGACAAGATCCTCACTCTCCTAGGGTGTACATTCTAGCTGGGGAGACATGCAATAAGCAAGGTAATTTTAGATGGTTTAAGTGTTCTAGAGGAAATGACAGGCTGAGGGGATAGAGAGTGGCTGATAGGGCAGGCTGGTGGTGAAGAAGAGTTGGTTACATTACCTCAGATGGTACGGGAAGGCCTGCAGGAGCAAGAGGCACCAGCTGTGCCAAGAGCTGGGGGAAGAACATTCCAGGCAGCGGGAACAGCAAATGCAAAGCCCCAAAGGCGAGAACGAGTTAACTACAAAAACAGGATCGGTGTGGCTGGAGAAGGATGAAATCACATTTTTCAAGTTCATGCTACTTTAATTTTTGTAAAATAATAATAATAATAGCGCCTTCTTTTTTTTTTAAAGTTTATATATTTATTTTGAGAGAGAGAAAAAAAGCACAAGTGGGGAGGGGCAGAGAGAGAGGGAGAGAGAATCCCAAGCAGGCTCCACACTGTCAGCACAGAGCCTGACACGGGGCTCGAACCCACTAACCGTGAGCCCACAACCTGAGCTGAAGTCGGACGCTTAACCAGCTGAGCCACCCAGGTGCCCCAGCACCTTACATTTCTTAGTGCTTCGTCTATACTAGTTGCTCTTGTAAGCATGTCACACTTTTTCTCAGCCAGTCCTCACCAAAGTCCAGTGAAGTAGATAAGTTCATGGGACTCACTTTACAGATAAGGAGCCGATTCCGGACTCCAGACTCTGCCCACATGCCACACTGCTGCTCTTCCCAGGCGCTGTTTACTAGGCCGAGGCAAGTTTGTGAAGTGGCTTCAGCAGTTCCTTTCGAAGTTGTCTGACCTGCAAAGCACTGTGGACTATATTTAGTTCATCATTCACAGACAGCAGGGGTGGTCCGGGGATGCTGTGGCATCGTTTCTACCGACAGTAAGACATGAGGGGGTCACTTTCTGTCGGGATGTTTGGTTGGTTGTTTCAGAACTGAAGGCCTGTCCTCAAATAAGGCAAAGTTGACTGCTTGAGGCGTGGTGCTGAAGGAGAGTGAACAAGGGGAGGGTCCCATTTGGGTGAGCTTTGATGGGGAACTTGGGCTGGTAGGGTGTTTCTAAGCACCAGGCCAGCATTTTTGACTGTTAAATATCAAATATGGTCCAGTAACTAAAAAGATACCTGGCTCTGCAGGTGCCGTAGCACCCTGCTCCAGCCACCATGACTGTGTCCATTTTGACTTGATGTAGCCTGGCCTTGTGGGTTGTTAAATATGTTGAATGCAAGCCAGGCCTGGCTAGATGTGAAGACAGCGGTGGATGCATTTTCAGACCAGGAGAAATGTGGAGAACATCTTTATCCAGCCATCTATGAAACATTTTGTTCTACCCTAGCCTGTGTGCCAGGCACCGTGCCAGATGCTGACAGTAAGGAGTCGAATGAGAAGACACTGGATGTCAGAGGTCTGCAACAATGTCCATTAGAAACCCACTGTGAGCTACCAACGTGGACCATACACAGAATTTACATTTTTATAATGGCCAGTTAAAAGTAAAAAGAGGGCCACCTGGGTGACTCAGTCGGTTGAGCATCCGACTTTGGCTCAGGTCATGATCTCCGGTTTGTGATTTCGAGCCCTGCGTCAGGCTCTGTGCTGACAGCTCAGAGCCTGGAGCCTGTTTCAGATTCTGTGTCTCCCTCTCTCTCTGCCCTACCCTGTTCTTGCTTTGTCTCTCTCTCAAAAATAAATAAACCTTAAAAAAAATAAGAGTAAAAAGAAGAGGAAGAAACTAATTTTAATCGTATATTTTATTTGATCTAAAATATTATCATTTCATATGTAATCAGTGTAAAAATTATTGAGATGTTTTACATTTTCTTCCCACACTAAGTCTTCACAATACAAAGTGTATCTTACACCTTTAGTGCATCTCCATTCGCGCCAGCTACTGAACATCTCAGGTGCTCAGTAGCCACATGTGTTGGACAGCGTGGGCCTGGGGTATGAGACTCACATAAATCAAGGGTGGTAGTTCACAGTGACAGATCAAAGATACTGTCCCTGTTTTATCTTGGTGAATAAAGGTGGGTGAGTGATGAAAAGCATATTAATCACAGGCAGGTATAGCTAACCCCACAGCTGTCATCCATCAAAGGTGCCTTATGGGCCTGGAATTGTGCTCATTGCTTGACGTGTGTGACTTATGTTCCGAGGTGGCAGGGACGGGTTATCCCTGTTGTACACGTGAGGAAGCTGAGCTCTGGCAATGAGAGGCCACTTGCTCGAAATTAGGAAGCGATGGAGGCTAAATTTGAACTCTGGTCCAGAGACCATACTCTTAAATCTCTGTCGGATATGCTGTATTTGTGTTTGAGGGGGATGGGCTCTGAGTTTTGAGCAATAGAAGCCACAGGAAGGACTCATCACACAAAATGGATCCCCAGAGTTTGTCAGCAACGATCCTCGAGTTTATGTTGGTGCTGGGGTGCTGGTGTAGACCTGTGGTGACTGACACTTGCACTCCTTACTTTGAGCTCCCGGTTTGGTGGAAACAGGTCTTATCTCCTAGGAAAGAGAGAGGACTTTGGAGACTGAGGAGCAGGGTGGGCGGGGACAGTGAGGGAGGCAAGAAAAGGGCCCAGCCTTTTGAAAGGCCATTCTAAACTGCTTCTTTGGGCACGAGGCCTCTTTTCTCCTACTGCTGTGGACTCTGTTCCCCGAGGCTGTGGCCCTCTGTGGGAGCTGTGTGGCATCTTCCAGTGAGCTCAGCAACAGCCGTACTTACCCAGCACGTGAATCTTGCCTTTGCTCTGATCAAAAGTGGCATTGCTGGATGGGGGGAGTGGGGGGAGCGATGCCGCAGTGGTTCCCTCTTTCATCCATGAGAGTCATTGTTCTGGACTTCTAATTACTCTCCTGGTTCAGGGTTGCCCATCTCGGGGGCAGGATGAATCTGGACCTCCTACCCAAGTATGACAGGTACTGGAGATTCTCAGTTTGCTCATGTCCCCAGGTAGTGGCCTGGTGCCAGTCCCTGTCCCCTGGTGGTGACTCATGAGGGTTTTAACCTCTCCACAACTCTCCTCTCTTGCTGCTGGACAGTGCCTGGTATGTAAAAGACACTCAGTAAGTGTCTGCTGGCTGAAGTAATGATCCTAGCCAGCATTCACCAAGCTCTTACCGTGTATAAAGGCCCTGCTCTAAGTGCTTTTCTTGTAATTTCTCATTTAAGCCTCAGAATGACTCGATGGGGTAGGTACTGTTATCATCCCCCTTTCCCTGATAGGGAAGCAGGTCCTGAGAAGTGCATGTCCAAAAGCGGGAGTGTCAAAGTAAGGATTCAAACCCAAGCCATTGGCTCCAGAGTCCAGGCTCTTAAACACTCACTGTGCGGTCTCTTGTGGATGGACAGATGGATGAACGGGGTGGGCAAGCAGGACCATATGGACTAGTTCCAGCCTCTCCACTCCACATGTGGTCTCTGTTCTCCTATTCTGGGACAGCCCTGCTTCAGCTCTCAGGCCCCTTCGTGTCTGGAGGCTTGAACACCTGTCTGGGCACAAGATTTTTCTATGATTCTGGAACCTGCACTTCCCCTTTCTCTAACAAACGCTAACTGGATATTCAATATTGTTAAGGAATTCTTATTTTTTTAAAATGTGATAATGATACTGTGGTTCTGCTTAAGAAAAAAGTCCTGATCTTTAAGCATACATTCTGAAATACCTGTGAACTGTTAAGGTGTTCATGATTGGGTTCAAAATAATATGGGCAGGCCGAGAGTAGAGGGAGACTGTGTGTATGGGTGAATGAAGAGATGAAGTGAGATTGGCCATCAGTTAATAACTGTTGAAGCCGGCCGATGGGGGATTATTATATTCTCTTTTCACCTTTGTATGTTTGAAATGTCTCATCCTGAAAAGTAAGAAATAAGGACAACGAAAGTCAGAATTTGTGTATTTTGAGCTCAAGTGTAGGTGTGGGGAGTTCCCTGCCCCTGCCCAGTCCACTTGTATGATAAAAACAGGGTTTTTTGGTTTTCTTGTTGGTGTTTTCGTTACGGGAGTCAGTGGTTGGCCCAAGGCTTTGGAAACCCCTTAGGTAAAGCAATGTCCAGGAGCAGTGAGGACTCTGGAAGGTTCCAGCGGCCACACGCTTCTCCGGCTGCTCTGAGCACCGGCTGCAGTGGCATCGGCTCTGTGAGTCAGTTTCCAGAGGTCCTGCTTCCCTGAGAAATGTCTCCCTGCAGCACCTTGACCGTGGGGCCCCTCCCACATTTTTTCCAAAGACATGTTTCAACAGGAGGCATCAGATCCTCCCCCAATCCTCCCCTCAGGACAAACCTGCACCCAATCCTTCCTTTGATGGGTCTCTGTTAAAGCCCCACATGGAACCAGAATCCGGCATTTGGTTTGCCTCTGGCACTGCAGTGGGAGGCAGGGAAGGTGCCCCCTTTCAGTTCTGACTTTTGCCAACAGAAGGAAAGGGGCAAGATGCAGCTTGTGACAGACAGACGGCGCCTGGGACCTGATGGTATTCCTCTTCAAGCCTACGGTTAGAACTCCTTCACGACACAAGAGTAGAGAGGCCCCTGTCGCATTTGTTCTTTTGGGGACTCTCACTTAGCCTGAATCCTTGTGTGGAAATGGCATGAAAAGAGGACACCCTTGTTTGGGGGTTTCTGCTTGGTGTTTGCCTCCCAGGTGGGTAGAGATGGTTGTTGTGAACCTGCTCTGGCTCTGATCCTGCTAGAGGCTGGCATGTTCCAGCTGAGGATGAGTTCTTTTCTCCGGTGCCCCGTGTCTCTACACCACATGCTTGGTTTGTGGGCAGGGGAGGCAGGAGAGCCCCTGCCTCAAACCCCTGCCCCCAGCATTCTCTTCGGTTCTGCCCTTTCTTTTTCTTTCAAAGGCTCTGAGGTGAGCCCAGTGTGGAGAAACCACTAGGAGTGCTGTCAGCAACTTAGCTTGATTTTCCCGTGTGTCCAGTGTAGACCTGCACGTGTGGGATCTGAGGGTGCCAAACCCCAAATAGTGACTCTGCATCTGATTTTTCAGCTTACTCATTCAGCGGGTGTTCACTGAGCTGAGCAGTCCTCCAGGAACGGGGAATGTGGCAGTGAGCAAGACAGACAAGCTTCTCCCCTCCTCGGGCTGTCCTTCAAGTGGGGGGTTCAAACAGTAAACAAGATGGTAGTAAGTGCTAAGCAGAAGAAATTAAGCAGGGAAGGGGGATATGAAGGATTAGGTTGGTAGCAGGTGTTGTGTTGAGGTTTTAGGCAGGAGGGCCAGAGATAGCCTCCCTAGGAGGTGACTCGAGTACAGGCCTGAAGGAGCTGAGGCAGTGTCAGCAGTGGGGGTGTCAAGGCAGAGGGAGCAGCCAGTGCAAAGGCCCTGAGACTGGGCCTGGTAAGATTGAGGAGCTCACAAGGAGGCCCTGTGGCCAGAGCAGGAGATGAGGGCAGAGAAGTGACAGGCTTGCTGATCTTGTAGGATCTGGTACAAGTGTGTCTTCTCTCTGAGATGGGGAGATATTGCAGGGTTGATTGATTTATTAAATTTCATTAAATTTTGAAAAGTGGCCACATGTGCATGAAACCGAAGGCGCAAAAGTAAGACAGTCACCTCCCTTGCTCAGAGGCCACCACCATTCCCGTTTCTTGCTGGTGACCAACTTCTTGACACCGCATTATTGGAGTGAGTTCCCTGGCTTGTATTAGGTTGAGCCATATGAAATTACCTTTTTGCCGTCCAGGAATGTGTGAATATTGGCAATTTTATGAGGTTTGGTGTAATAGCTTCCTTTGCACAGCCTGAGAAATCTGACCAGGGCTTTCCTGCTGCCGGGGTTAGTGGTCGGAGGCCAAGACTCCCCTCCCCCTTTCTGTATCCCACACTGCTCTTTCAGTGACCGGCCCAACAGTGTCAGCAGTGCCGGCGAATGCAGAACCCCGGCCCCACCCACAGCCCCCTACCCAGTCTTGCTATTAAGCCTGATTAGAGGCTGCCTCTTCCTGCTGGGACCTTACCTGGGGGTGGCGTTTGTCATTCTTTGGCTTTCTGCATCTTGGTGCCACCAGTTTTGAAATCACAGATAACTCCCAGAGGGAAGGGCAGCCCTGGACTCTTGCCAGATGTTTGGCATGACTCACATGGTGGGGGTGCTCTCTGGGGCCGGGCAGAGCTGGTGGGCATTCTGGATCAGTAACTGGGCAGAGTAGCTGGCAGAGTGTCCGTGGGATATCTGCTGGGGCTGCGGAGGTTCAGGCTGCGGGAGGAGGTCTGAGGAGTGATGGAGAAAGGCCTCAGCCCCTCCTGTGTGTCGCATCCCTGCACTGACCGGGACAGTCTCATGTCTCTAGAAGCCCCAGGGCCCTGGGCTGGGTTCTGGGTGTAGTAACATAAAGGTAAAGGAGTTCTGGATCCAGCTTTGGAGGAGCTCCGTTAGGAAGTTGTGTCAGTTGGTATGCCTTTGGTTGCAAACAATAGTAATAGCAACAAAAGCAGCACCGAATAGGTAATTTATATAATGTCTACCCTGTGCTAGGCACTGTGCTAGGTAGGCACATCCCACAGAGTGACTCATCCAGACCTCCCAACAATCCTGTAAGAGAAGTATTCATTTTATTCCTCTTTTGCAGATGAGGCAGCTAAATTTAAATAACTTGCCCAAGGTCACACAGCTAGAGAATGGTAGTGACAAGATTTGGACCCAAGGACTCTTGACTCCAGAGGCCTTGCTCTGAAATGACTTGTGTGCTTCTGCAGTGGTTCTCAAACCTTAGCAGACAGCCGAATCCCCTGGAATGCTTGTTAAATTACAGATTGCCAGGCCCCACCAAGAGTTTCTGATTCAGTAGGTCTGGCTTGAGAATCTGCATTTTTAACAAGTAGTCAGGTGTTACTGGGTGCTCCTCGGCCTGAGAGGACATCTGGAGTACCACTGATCTATTGCAGTAGGAAACCCAGATGAAATTGGCCTGAAGTCAGATTTATGATCTCATGCAACAAAGAAGCCCATGGTTGGCGCCACCTTAATTGATTGACTAAGCACTTCCACAGTGCCTGTAAGCAAGCCCTCTGTTGTGTCACTGTGCCATCCTTGGTTTGTCTCCTGTGTCCTCAGACTCTCCTCGTGGCCACAAGATGACTGCCACAGCTCCAGCTGTCATACCCCGACAAGGCTGCATCTAGTAGTAGAAAGAGGGCATCTATTTATCACTCAATGTTTATCTCTAACAAGTGAGGAAACTTTTCCTAGATACTCTGCCTCTCAGATTCCCCTCATATCTCATTGGCCAGCATTCTGGCACGTGACCACACCTGGGCAAATCACAAGTAAGAGCCGATCATGATGTAGTCTCAGGGCTGAGGCTGGAACTGTCCTTACCTGAAGCACATGACTGCTGGGAAGACAGTGGCTACAGGAATAAAATTGGAGTACTGTTTTTTTGTTTTTATGTGTTTTTTTTTGTTTTTTGTTTTTTGTTTTTTGTTTTTTTTGAGTACTGTTTAGGAAAGGACTTGGAGAAAGGGATGGAATTGGTAGGCAAACACCTGGGTCTGCTGCAGAAGTTAGTAAAACAAAGTGGAAGCATTGCACTCATACATTTTCATGTCATTGTACTGACCCGCTTTGTTTTGTAGTTACCTGAATCAGGACATCACTTTTGTTCTCTACTAATGTCCACCTTCGAGAAGATGTACGCAGAGTCCCTGTACTGTAGGAGCTGTCGGTCTTATCGGGAAACCCAATATTTTGTTTGAAAATAGAGGCAAACCCAAGCTGAGTGATGAGGCAGCAGTCTGAGGGGCAGTGTGCATGTGTTTGAGAGCATTTTCTCTGCTCAGAAACACTTGGCTCTCCCTCCTCTCTCTGCTCTTGACCAGTTGCTGTTCAAAGTGCTCCTCGCAGAGGCTCAGTTTCCCCTCCTGAGGACTGGCTCGAAAGGTGGTTGTATGGATGAAAGGAGAGGATGCAGGTCAGGTGCTTACCCCCGTTGCCGGCACGTGGTTGCTTACAAATATGATCTCTGCTATTAACACATGAGATTTATTAATTGAATAATTAAATTACTATTTAATGATCCCGCCCCCTCCTTCTAACAGCCTGTGAAAGTGACCATTCATTTTGCAGACTGAAGTTTCCTGTGGATGCCGATTAGTCCCACATATGGACAGACACAGTGTAAAGTTACTGCCCTGCCAGACTACAGAGGGAGTGAGGAATGGAGCGTGGGCTTGAGCTGAGGTGGGGCTGGTAGTGATACTGACCTCCTAGGTAGTTGGGTGGATGCCGTGCATTAAAGTATGTAAAGCACTTAGAACACTGCAGTCCTGGCCCCCAGTGAGCACTTAATACACACCGTATAGGTGGTCCTTGGACAGGTCAGGGGTTAGGGGCACTGACCCCCCGCACAGTTGAAAATCTGAGTATAACTTTTGACACCCCCAAAACTTAACTACTAATAGCCTACCATTGACCTGAAGCATTACTGAGAACATACACGTATTTTGTGTGTTGTATGTATTTTATATGGTATTCTTACAGTGAAGTAAGATGGAGAAAAGAAATGTTATTGAAAAAGTCATGAGGAAGAGAAAATACATTTATAGTACTGTACCATAAGAACTACATAAATGGAGCTGCACAGTTCAAACCCATGTTCAAGGGTCAGTGGTATTTTTTTGTGGGTGAAAAGGGCAGCAAGAATCTTTATTTTTCTTCCCTTCAGCTGCCCATAGTTACCCCCTATTTTAAGGTATAAGCGGAATCTGATTGAATCTGAGGGCAGAATGTCATGACTATAGCTGATAGTTGTTGAGCATTTTTTGTGGGTTAGGCTAAGTGTTCCCCCATACAGACCTCACCAACTCTCACACACATCCCATTTTACAGATGTGGCAACTGGGACCCAGTTGGGGCGGGGGGGCAGTCTCTCATCTTGAAAGGGGATCTGGGTGTAGTGGTTAAGAACTGGAAACCCAGAGTCGCTGTGCTGGGATTACCTCTCTGCCCCACCACTTTCTTGCTAGGTGATCTCCACGCTGTGACTTCTCTATTTCTGAACTTTCTCACTTGTGAAGTAGCAATGATAATAGTACATCCTAGGAGGGTAGCTGTGTGGGCTAGGGGAAATAACTCGTAGGAAGTGCTTAGAAGGGTGCCTTGTGCAGAGTGAGTACCCAGGCTCTGGTGGTTGTTAATATCAGGCAAAGCCATTCCGGGCTGTGCTTCCAAAGCTGGCCGGAGGGGCCCAGAGGCGGTGCTTAATCATTAAGCTACATTGCCTCTGCCTCTGCCTGAGTGAGCAGACCGGGAGTCCGCACCGGGAACGGAGCCCACCTTTGGATTGTGAGGTTGTGAATGAAGCGGGCAGGTGCCAGCCCAGGGCAGGGGAGGCTGTGGGCACGGATCCAGCCCGGCTCAGTCAGTGAACAGGTGGCCCGTTCCTGGATCAGCAGTAACAGGCGAGCCGTCTTTGTTACCTTGGAGCTTTCTCTTAAGCCCATTCAGGCTCCTCAGACCACGTGTCTGGTGAGTAAGGAGTCCTTTTTTTTTCCCTCCCCCAAAGGGACTGCTGGCGAAACAGTCCTCTTTGGGAGCACGCCTGTTTGCGCTGAGCTCCTCGTGGGGGAACTCCAGTGGCTGGCGTGTTCCCGCGGCTATTGAATAAGTCGCTGTTAGGAGCTGGCACGGCAGGTTCCCGTTTCCGCATTCCAGACACCCACAGTAGGCCGAGCGGGGGAGGCACCGGCCGGGGGCAGCCTGCAGAGCTCGGGCAGGTGGCCTTGCCGGGTCCCGGCCAGTCACCTGCCAGCTCTGTGATCACGGCTGCGCTCAGGACGTCTCTTGGGTGAGTGATGTTTGCTAAGTTTGGTAGTAACTTGTAGAGGAGAGAAAGGTAATGATGTGTTTCTTCTTTTCGGGAATTAGACTGGTGGCTTTTTTGTTTTCTTTTCCTCCCTTCCTCTGGCGTGAAGTGTTTACCTGTCTGCTCCTAACTGTGAAGAACGGTGGGCGGAGTATCGAGGGAGTGAGAAGAAAATGGAGGATATTTTCTCTCCGGAGAAGGAACCAATTGGTGGATGTTGAGCTCCTGTGGGATGCAAACTTCTGTGCCAGGGGCTGTGGGACATCCCGGCCTGGTACAGGGGAGCTGTGTGATCTCAGGCAGGTTCCTTTCCCTCTCTGGGCCTCAGTTTCCCCATCTGATGAAGGGGGAAGTAGGAGCAGTACCCATTCATCTTTCCAGTGAATCGTTATGTAAAGTGCTCACAGCCTGGGCAGGGAGTCGTCCTCAGTGTCAGCTAGCCCTGTGCCCCTGCCCCCCAAATTCCCTGGCCTTATCTTTGACTTCTTAACTGCTGCTGGCCGCACTCCAGCTGCTCAGGCCTCCTTCTGTTCCTCCCTGAGGGCCTTTGCCCTGGCTGTTCCCTTGGCCTGGAACACTTCCCCCAGTATCCCCAAGACTCCCCACCCCCTTCCAGGTCTCTGCTCAGATGTCACCCTCTCCGTGGGGCCTCTGTCCCTATTAAATAGCACTTTCTCCACCACTCTTAGTCCTTCACTGTGCTTTATTTTTCTTCATGGCATTTATTACTACTTGACATACTTGTTTATTATCTGCCCCTCCCCCCCCCCACCTGTAGGCTCCATAAAAGGGCAGGGACTTCGGTCTCTATTCTTGTAGAGCAGTTCCTGGCATGTGGTAGGTGTGGGATAAATTATTTTATGAATAAATTTATGATATCAGGTGCAACATTGTCCGAGGATGGATGACTGTCCCCATTTGGGGTTTGAGTTAGAATGCCCCCAGACCTGCAGCTGTGGGGGAGGTGGCATTCCCACACCCTCGCTTTGATTCTCATCAAGCCTGTCTGAGGCATCAGGGCCTCTGGCTTCCTGTCCCTCATCCCCTGCAGTCTGGAGAATCCGGGGCCTGCCAGTGGCTCATCCGGGCAGCCTGGATTCATGTGGCTGGGATCAGACAGCCTTGGCCCTGGTGAGAGTTGAGGCTGCGTGCAGGTTAAATCGGGTGGGGAAAGCTTTGTCCAAGACACTGCCCGCACGTGCACACACCTGCGTGTATCTGGAGAGCCCACTTAATCGCCAGGTCCTGCCCAGTGTTCCTGCAGTAAGGTCAGGGAATGCCTTGGAAATCAGAATTAACTGGCCAGGCATGGTTTATTGGTCTTCCCTGCTTTAACAGGCAGTAATTCTTGTTCGGGGGCTGAACGCATTGTGATTAAATGGCGAACTCGGAGAGTGTGTCGTGGCTGATCCCACCTCGTCAGTGCTCTGGCTCCTGGTGTCGGCAGTTGGTTCTGTAAAAGTGTCCTGGGCGGGGCTTCCCCAGGCTCTGCGGAGCGAGGTCAGTGGCCCTCTCAGATTTCTCCGGACGGCATGAGACACCGAGGCACCGAGGTGCTGATGGACTGCCGGCTGCATCCTGCACTGCCACACCTTTGGGCCTGAATGTGCCAGGTGTCCAAGGAACTGCTCCTCCAGCAGTTAACTGTGCCCTTTGAGCCCCAGGGGCAGTGGTGCAGTTTCAGTGCCCTTCCTGAAAGACTGTGGCTCTTCATGCTCAAGTCCCAGCACTGCCCGCACTCTGGGCACAGTGCTTGCCTTCTCCGGGCCTCTGTTTCCTGATCTGGAAAATGGGAATAATTAATAATTCCCACATTAGATGAGAAGTTCAGGTGAGATCAGGTGACCTAGTCAAGCACTGTATCTGGTGCATAGAGAGCACTCGCTACTTGGGGGTGATGATCATGAATTAACTCCAAGCTCCTCTTCAATTTTTTTCTGTCCCTAGTTTGTGGACTCCTCTCTGCCCCACCCCCATGTCAGCATCCTCCCACAGTCCTTCACCCATAGTAACAATCAAGTACTTATGTGCGTATCTTTCTACCTTTCCTCCCATGGTTATATAATCCTGTGGAGAGAAATAGTATCCTACAAGGGATAATATTACCCTCATTTTCTTGCATTTTGCTTTTTTAAAAATATTTTATTTTTGAGAGGGGGGAGAGGGAGAGAGGGAGGGAGAGAATGCGAGGGAGGGCAGACACACACACACACACACACACACACACACACACACACACACACACACAATCCAAAGCAGGCTCCAGGGTCTTAGCTGTCAGCACAGAGCCCAGTGTGGGGCAGGATCCCACGAACTGTAAGATCATGACCTGAGCCAAAGTTGGATGCTTAACCAACTGAGCCACCCAGGTGCCCTGCATTTTGTTTTTCTAACATGGCAAAACCATATAGATATGCCTCCAGATTCTCAGATAGCACTCAGATTTGTTCTTTTTGATAGCAAAAGATGTGTGTAACACATGGTGGTGTGGGTGTACCATAATTAATTTGGCTAGACCATCACTGATGTGCATTCCCTTTGTTTCTGTTTTTTTTTCAAATTATTATTTTTATTGATAGCCTTCTTTAATTAGTTTGCAGGTGTCCAACCTGCTTAGCCACCTTGTTAACTTAAGCTCTAAGCCTTTGAAAATGAATATGAAGTAGTATTAGTATAATGATACCTCTTGCCCAGATAGAAGATGTGTTTTCTGAGGGTTCTCACCAGGTCCAGCACAGTGTTGAACTTTCTACTTTAAATGCTTTTTAATTATAAAAGTAAGTAATAGATTCATCACCCTTAATATGGGTTAGTTGTGTTTAATGAGTACTCGTTAACAAAATAACAGAAGGTTCATATTTTTTTTCCATTTTAAGGATCTTTGTTATCAATATGCAAGAGATTTTGTTGGGATCTTTGATCGATGGGCACATATCCTTTTTAGGTGGCACTTTAATTATGGGATATATTTGGCTTTGTGAAACTTGTACAGTGGTGTGCCCAGATAGAGGTTTATTCTAGTTTTCTATTGCTACATAACAAGGCACCCTAAAACTTAAATGCCTTAAAATGACAGACTCTGCTTTACTGAGGCTCATGCGGACGGCTCTTCTCCTGGGCTTAACCGGAGTTTCTTACGCTGCAGCAGACAAAGGGTAGATGGAGCTGGAGCACTCAAGATATCTCGGCCACATTGTGCCTTGGAGATGGCTGGGCCCCTCTCTCTGTAGTCTCAGGATCTCTTCTTCCGTGTGGCCTCACCAGCCAGTAGCTGGACTTACAACATGGCAGCTCAGGGCTTCTGATGAGCCTTCGTAAGGCATAGTCCAGAGCTGGCCCAGCTCACTTTCAGCCTCATTCTGTTGGCTCAAGTGAGTCACAGGTCAGCCCAGATTCAGTGTGGGAGGGACAGTGGAAGACTTGAGTTCCGAGAGATGTGCCCACTGGGGGTCATCTTCAGAGACTACGACAGCCTTCGTTTTCTCACGTAAGGAGAGGTGCAGAGGTTAGCAGGGAAAGGTGGTGCTGCAGCTTACCATCTCTCCAGTGTCCCAGGCTCTTCTTTATCTGCACTGCTGCTGCCCTTAGCCTCGTAGCGAGAAGAAGGCTGTTCCACCTCCAGCCCCACATCCTTGTCACAGGCAGGAAGAAGCAAAACTCTTAAGGAAGGGAGACAGTACCTCTATTGTAGGACACCAAAGCCTTCCCTGAAATCTTTAGCTGACTTCTGCTCGTGTCACTTTGGCTAGAGAACTCCATGACGTGACCACCCCTAGCTACGGGGGAGTCATGGAAATGCAGTTTTTAAATTTGGACTTAACCACCACCCTAAATGAAGGGTCAGTATTGAAGAAGGGAGAATGGACATGAGAGTAGGCATCCAGAAGGGGTCTGTTCAGACAGCTAGAGAAGTGGTGAGGTGGCATCTTGTATTCGTTTATCATCTGTTCAGTAAGTACTTGGGATGAGCAGTGCACCAGGCTTCTTTCAGAGGCTGCAAGTATGAGGGAAGGAAGCACAGCTGGGGGTTAAACTGACCAGGATCATTTGTAGGCCTTCACTAGATCATTGCTCAGCTCATGGCTGTCCTCCATGTGCATGTTAGAAGTTAGACTAGTGAGAATCATAATAACCAGTCTCATTAAGGGCCTCCCTTGTGTAGAGGAGCTGTGAACCAACCCATTCAGTCTTCACAGTGGCCCCATGAAGTAGGCACTGTGATCACCCTTCCTTTTCTGATACAGAAACAGAGGCACAGAGAAGTTAAATAACCTACCTGCCTACTTACCGCAGCCAGGAAGTAGTGCAGTCAACGTGTGATCTCTGGTGGTCTGGCTCCGGAGTCCGTGAACCACTGCGCTATATTGTGTGAGTTCGTTATAGGAAACATTTCTTGTTGAAATGAATATTTAAGTGATGGCAGAACAAAACATGAAGCAGAAACCACCTACTACTTCATCCCCTCCGCTCCTACCTCCTGCCTCATTGGTCCCATATGTCAGTAACTTGGTGTACATGCTCTCTCACCTCTTTCTAAATATATTCCATTTTTTTAAAGATGGCCTTTGGACACGCAAAATCAGATTAATCGGAATCCTTGGTGCATGAAACACTGGTGTTTTTGGCTCATGCAAAATTGTCTGTTATAATTAACAGTAGGCTATTAGGACATTTTAATGTCCAAGGAATTTAATGCCCAGGAATTAGGACATTTTAATAACACATGAACCTGTGTGGTACTTCCCATTCCATACCCTGCCTCCTGTCCCAGAGGTGACCACCATCTTGAGTTTTTTATTTATCATTCTTTGTCTTAAAAAGAACTATTTTTGAACTTTATGCAAATGATACTGTACTGTATATAGTTTGGTGGGACTTGCATTTTTCCCATAGTGTTGTGAATCTAAGAGTGATCCAGACTATTTTTGTATAGCTGTAGTTCATTCTGGTTTTTTTTGCTGCTATATAATATTCCACTGGCTGAATGTACCACATTTTTATGTTAGTCATTTGCATGCCAATGAACATTTCATTAGTTTCTAGATTTTTTGCGATTCATGGGCTACTGTGAATGTTGTTACACATGTTTCCTAGCATGTATTGACATGAATTTCTTTTGGGTGTTATTAGGCACAAGATTGGCGGGTCGTAGGATGTGAGCATCTTTGACTTCGCCAAATACTGTCAGACTGGTCTCTGAACGTTGCCACCAAGGGCTTGGTTTGGTAAAACTTTTTTATTTTTTGCCAGATATGAAATGAAATCTCATTGTAGTTTTGATTATACTCCTCTGAAGACTGATAAGGCAGAATATCTTTTATCTTTCTTCTGGATAAAACTTGCTCATCACTTTGCGGCATTTTAGTATTGATTTGTAGGTGTTCTTTTTTTTTTTTTTTTTTCCCCCAGAGAGAGAGCTTGCATGAGCAGGGGAGGGACAGAGGGAGGGAGAGAGAGAGAGAGAATGAGAGAGAGAATCTTAATCAGGTTCCATGCCCAGTGCAGAGCCCAACACAGGGGGGCTCGATCTCACAACCCTGAGATCATGAACTGAGCAGAAATCATGAGTTGAACGCTGAACTGACTAAGCCACCCTGGTGCCCCTGTAGGTGTTCCTTATATACGCTCGACCCTTAAACAGTGTGGGAGTTAAGGGCACATACCTACCCACATAGCTGAAAATCTGTATATAACTTTTGACTCCCTAGAAGCTTAACTACTAATTGTACTGTTGACCAGAAGCCTTACTGATAGTGTCAACAATTAACATGTATTTTGTATGTTATACATATTATGTACTCTATCCTTAAAGTAAACTGGAGAAAAGAAAATGTTATTGAGAAAATCATAAGGAAGAGAAAATACATTTATAATACTGTATGAACTATGTAAATGGACCTGCATAGTTCAGACCTGTATTGTTTAAGAGTCAGCTGTGCTCTGGTTACTAATCCTGAGGCAGCAGCCTATTTAACCTAATTGAAAATGTGGTTCTCATGTCATTATTTCCTTGGTTGTTCCCACCCGTTTACCCTCTCCCCAGCTCCATGATAGCTCTTTGTGTATCTGCAAGCTCACAGTGATTCTTCTTTGGAATAGTTCTCAATTTATGGACGTTTTTATACATTTGTATAGATATAGGACTTGTTCCACTCACTCTGGATGGTCTTTTGATCCCAAGTGTATCAGGATTAGGTTCAATTGCATATGATAGAAAACCGTATATAAAACAGAATACAATGGCCTAAGCAAGATAGAAGTTTCTTTCTCTATTACATAAAGGAGCCCAGTGATATAAGCAGGCCAGGGCTACATTCTTATTGTGGACGCAGGCTCCTTCTTCCTCTTGGATCTATCATCCTTGTCCTGCCACCTCATGATTCAATATGGCTGCTCAAGCTCCAGCCATTGCATCCCAGCCAGCAGGAAGGAAGGAATGAAGATGGGCACCCCTGTCTTTTTAAAAAGACTTAATGGAGGGGCGCCTGGATGTCAGTTAAGTGTCTGACTCTTGATTTCAGCTCAGGTTATCATCTCACAGTTTGTGAGTTCAAGCCCCGCATAAGGCTCTGCACTGACAGTGCAGAGCCTGCTTAGGATTCTGTCTCCCTCTCTTTCTGCCCCTCCCCCCACTTGCTCTCTCTGTCTCTCTCTCAAAAATAAATAAACTTAAAAAAAAAAAGACCTAATGGAAGTTGCACACGATAATTCTACTTATATAGACTCTTGCTCAGAACTTAGGGTACAATACATAGTTGCAAGGAGTCTGGGAAATGTAGTCTTTATTTCACATGCCCCTGTCCTTAGCTAAACATCAGAATCTGGGGGCACCTGGCGTGGCTCAGTCAGTGGAACATGGCACTCTGATCTCAGGGTTGTGAGTTCAAGCCCCACGTTGGATGTAGACATTACTTAAAAATAAAATCTTTAAAGATCAGATTCTGCTAAGTTAAAAGGGGAGACTAAACATTGGATTAGGCAGCCAGAGGCTTTACTAGTTCTGAAGTGTTCCTTAAAAATGGCTCTTTTTTTTTTTTTTTTAGTTTTTTAACGTTTATTTTTGAGAGAGCACAAGTGGGGGAGGGGCAGAGAGAGCGGGAGACAGAATCTGAAGCAGGCTCCAGGCTCCAAACTGTCAGCACAGACCCGGACGCAGGGCTTCAACCCACGAACTGCAAGATCATGACCTGAGTTGAAATTGGTGCTTAACCAACTGATCCACCCAGGTGCCCCTCCCTAAAAATGGCTCTTAAAGGAGATGCCAGGCACTAGGATGGTACCTGAAGGTCATGTCGCTTTGGTTCTTTGATTTATTACACAAATATTAATCGAGCCCCTGGTTTGTACAGATGCTGTTTTGGGAGCTGGGACGACTGTAGTGAACAAAACAAATGAAATTTCCACCCTCATGGAGCTTACGTTATAAAAGGGAAGACAGATAGTAAAGAAAGACATATATAGTAAGTCCAAAAGAGATAATCGGTGTGAAAAAAAATGAAGGTGGGTACATGGAATGAGAATAAGTAGCATGTGATGCTATTTAATTAAATCTCCCCCCAATTTTTTTTAATGTTTATTTATTTTTGAGAGACAGGGCAAGCGGGAGAGGGGCAGAGAGAGGGAGTCACAGAATCTGAAGCAGGCTCCAGGCTCTGAGCTGTCAGCACAGAGCTCGATGTGGGGCTCGAACCTATGAAGCATGAGATCGTGACCTGAGCTGAAATCAGGAGTTGGATACTCAACTGAGCCACCCAGGTGCCCCTTTTCAAACCATGTTTTAAGGTTATTTAAGTAATCTCTACACATGCTCCTCCTACTGAGCCAGCCAAGTGCCCCTATTAAATTTTGAAGACTTTTGGTGCTGTTTGAGAGAGTGGGGTTAGGGAAGGCTTCTTTCAGAAGATGACATTGGGACAGAGGTGAAGAGAGGGAGTCGCAGAGCCTTGTGGGTATCTGGGGGAAGAGCATTTGGGTGAAATAAGGGCCAGTGAGAGGTTCTGAGGTGAGAAGGTGCCTGGCATGCTTGAGGAACTTCAGAGTGCCTGCAGGGCTGGAGAGTGGTGAGTGAGGGAGAGATGGGGCGGTGGCCGGGGGGTGGGGGGCGGGAATGAGAGGGGTGATGGGGGCCGATTGTGTGGGGCCTTGGGGCCACAGTAAGGACTTTGGCTTTACCCAGACTGACACGGAGCTGCAGGAGGAAGACGTCATGTGATCATTAGCCCTTGGCGGTGAAAGTAATCACGAGCTGCTTTCTCAGCCACCCTCTCGGTTTAATCACCTCTAGACACTGTTTGAGAAAAGTCAATAATAGCTTCAGCTCTTCTTAGCTCATGACCACTCTGGGTTTATTTGTATAGGCTGCTGCCCACCCCCACGGGATTATTTTATAGTTAAATAGTTCAGTTCTTATCTATGAAAGATAAGATTTTTAAGGACACAGTGACAATATCATGGTCATGATTAAGGTAACTAACAATAATTGCTTGACATCATCTAGCATCCAGTACATTTCAGATCCTCTCATAAAAGTCTTAGAATTGATTTGTTCCAATCAAGGTCCACTGTGGGATTTGGTTCACATGCTTGTTAAGTGTCACTTAATCTGTGGGTCCCCCCGCCATCCCCATTTTTCCCCCCTTTTTTCTTGGATAGTTTATTTGTTGAGAAAAGCCACGTAATTTGCCCTGTAGATCTCCCACAGCCTGTGTCTGGGGTTGTATTTCTGTGGTGGTGGCTAACAAGTTCTTCTGTCCCTGTGCTTCCTGCAAATGGGTGGTTGGGTTTGGAGACTGGATCAGATTCAGGTGTGAGATGTGCACACACACGCATATTGGTGTGTGTTCTGGGTAGGGATGGCAGGGCATTCTCCTGGCTGTTGTGTGTTCTATCCTCAGCAGATGGGTAAAGCCTGTGTTCTCTTTCAGTGACGTCCTGTAGTTAATGGCTGTAAATAACCATTTCTGACAGCTGTGATTTTACTTAGGGTTTGCAGAAATTGTGACACTTGTAATTCTGTCCTCCTCTTCGCTTATTAGCTGGAGTATTCCTTTAGAGAGCAACCTTTCTCATCTATTATTTAGTTACCCTGAGGGTACTGACTCTTTTGAACTTTTGTTTACATTAGAAATGAGTATTGAACGACTGGGCTGGTGGCTTCTGATCTGCGGATTTTTCCTTCGGTGATCCAAATCCTCTTTGTTTTTGCATCCATTCATTCGATGTGTACGGGCCTCTACTGGCACACCTCATCTTGGATTTGGGAATAAACAGATGAACCGCCACAGTCATCTTACTGTTCAGGCGCAGCTGCTTCGGGCCTTACCTTTGACCAGGTGGGGCCCTGTGTTCGTATGTGTCACCCACCGTAACCAGGGAGAGATGACTCTAGGCCGTTGTTGACATTTCCATTTTTTGTTCTCTTTCCCTGGCCATGAATTTTTCAAACCTACAGCCTCTAGAGAGTTCTTGTTCCATGCCAGGGGATTAAGCCTTTATGCTTGGGGCAAGAGGTTTTTGAGCATTTGGATTTCTTCTGATCTGAAACTCTCTTCCTAGACAAAAGAACAAAAACTGGCTCTGCTCCACGGAGAGGCTCTCCTTCTAGTAGCCTGGCCAGGGGCGCGCTCTGACCCCAGGCACTGTTGTCTGGGTCATAAATTCTTTAGAGCACTAGCACGCATGAAATCATTTGGATGCCTTGGGATCAGTTACGCATTATATTGCACACTACCTAAGGGCTTTCTTTTCTTCTGGAGATTACAACACATTTACTCCGGGGGGGGGGGGGGGGGGAAGGGCAGAGATTTGATGTAGAATGATGTAGAATTCATTAATTCATTCAGTCACTGACTTGTGCCTTTGGCAAATATTCATTGAGCATCACATGTGTTCCCAGTGCTCGGGTCAGAACCTGAGAAGGCCTGTCCTCCTGGGGTTTTGGTTCACATTGAAGGACACAGAAGAGAAAGTAGTAAACAAATTAATAAGGTGTTTCAAGTGGGGTCGAATCATGCTGTGAAGTGATGAAGCAGACTGATGAGAGAGCCACCTGGAAGGCGGAGAGGGCTGTGGGAGGCTGGGGGAGAGCTTTGTCGGGTAGTGATAGCAGCTGAGACCGTAATGGTACGAAGGTGCCAGCCTCTCGAAAGATCTGCGGGAAGAGGTCCTGGCAGAAGGAACAGCAAATGCATAAGTGCTGAGGCAGGAAGGAGTTTGGTGGGTGGAGGAACAACAGAACAGTGGTGTGGCTGGAGCCTTGTAGAGAAGGAGGTGGAAGGGTGGGCAGGGGTGGGAGCCGGGGAGAGGGCTTGGTGTTTATTCTGAGTGTCCTTGCTGTCATTGCCTCTGAAGGAGTGGCAGTGGAACAAGGAGGGAGGCAGCCTTCCCTGGAGGGAGGAGAGGTGCCTGGCCTGCAGAGTGGCATTGGTGCTTGACAGAAGTGCATGGCCTGACAAGTTGCTAAGGGATTGGTCAGAGCATGGGGAGGGGAGTAGATTTTCCAGGGTTTCAGGCTTTGGGCTGCAGGTTTGGATGGATGGCAGTAATGACGGTCCCCGGCCCCCTTTAACTTGGGCTGGGGTGTCCTACTCACACACGTCTCCTGTAACCCTCTTTACGGTAGACTCTTACTCCCCATTTCGCAGATGAAGAAACTGAGGCCCAGAGAAGCGAAGCCCTTGATCCTTGTCCCTCAGCTACTTGGGTCTGGTTTGGAACCTCGGTGGCCTGACCCACAGTCTGACCTTACTCCCCTTTCTCTCACTCCAGCCACAGCTGTTAATTCATGATGTTGACACAGCCTGTGCCCAGGAGGAGCTAATGTCCTACATTTATGAAACCAGGAAGGGATCAAGTCCACATCGGTGGCCCTTCCACCATCCCCACTAACCTAGATCCTGTCGTGCCTTTTATTACAGTATTTATTACAGGGCAGAAAACAGGGACTTTCTGGGTGCCGACACATACGTAACTTGACACTTGGGCCAGATAAGGTGTATATAGGCCCGGGACTTGGAGCTCCTGAGCCTGCTTAACTGATTGGGCTGAAAGCCTCCTTGCCCATCAAACTCTTCTTATCTCCTCCTCCAGCGATCCACATGTAAAGGGAGCTCACCCCCCACGGGGTGTGTGTCCTGTGTGATACCTCAGCCAGCCACATGGCTTTCCTTGGCATCTTCTGGGAGACAGGTGTGAGCCCACCCTCCATCTGCATGTGGAGCAGGTGAAAGGAGGTGCTGACTTTGGTCCTGCTTGTTCTCCCCTTGCATGCTCCTCTTGGAGATGCTGATCATCTCCTACTCCTTCTTGCATTTAGGTCGCTTGGCAGAAATTTCATATTGATCTTTTTTTTTTTTTTTTTTTTAATTGATTTAAAACTTACATCAGCCAAATGCCGATTGTAAACATTTCAAGCAGTGGAGCAGTATGTAAAGCAAAGCATGGCATTTCCTTGTTCCTCTCATGTCCCTGGCACCTGGCCCTCCCCCAAGTGTCTCTCGCCTGCCCAGAGTGACATTAAATGCGCTCTTCTTGCTGTGCGTGCAGTAGATCGTGTTCAAGAGCCTGGGCTCTGGGGCCACGGTTCTTCGGTTCAAACCCCAGCTTTGTCATGTACTGATTTGGGCCTTTACTTAATCATTCTGTGCCACAGTTTCCTCATGTGTGAAATGGTGGTGATGGTCCTAACGTCTTGGCTTGTAAGGATTCATCGTGCTAATATAGGTAAAAAAGTTAAGAGTGGCACCTGGCATGTGATAAGCACTCACGTTAGCTCTTTTTATTACACATACGTATGCCTATAGTTGTTTGTTGTACAAACATACTCTCTAGGTATGTTGTTCTACAGACGGCACTTTCCTTTAACAGTCTGCCTTGGAAAGCCTACTGTGGCAGTGGGTCAAGGTCAGCCACGCTCTTTTTGATGACTTCATAGTGTTCCATCCCGTCAGTGCCGTGTTACTGGACATACTGCTCACTTCCACCTTCCATATTGTAACTCTGAACATCTCACACACAAAAACCTTTGTTTTCTCCTTAGATTTTTATTAGACAAAGTTCTGGAGTTGCAATTACTGATACAAAGTGTATAAATATGTTTAAAGACTTGCGATATTTGTTGCTGACTTGTCTGTTTATTAACCATAGGTATTTCCTTGTTTGTTGCCTGTTTTTCTAGGGGGTAGTTTTTATTTCTTATTGATTTGTAAGGTATCTTTATATTACTGAAGGTAGGAATCATTTGTTACAGGTTGCAGATTTACATCCCCAGTGAGTTGTTTACCTTTTAATTTTATAATGTTACTAAATATCACACTCAGGTTTTTTTTGTTAATGTTGTTGTTTGCTTTTATGCTTTGGCCTTTAATTTAAGATGAGATAAATACTGTATTTTCTTCCTACTTTATAGTTTCTTTCTTTTTCTTTTTTCTTTTTTTTTAAGATTTTAAGTAATCTCTACACTCAACATGGGGCTTAAATTCAAAACCCTAAGATCAAAAATCACATGTATAGGGGCGCTTAGGTGGCTCAGTTGCTTAGGCATCCAAATCTTGATTTCGGTTCAGGTCATGATCTCAGGGTCATGAGATCAAGCCCCATGTCTGGCTCTGTGGTTGAGCGTGGAGCTTGCTTAGGATTCTCTCTCTCTCTCTCTCTCTCTCTCTCTCTTTCTTTCTCTCTCTCTGTCTCTCCCCCCCCCCCCCACTTCTCCCCCACTGCACTCTCTCTCTCTCAAAAAAAAAGAAGAAGACAAAGAATCACGTGTATAGCTTCATTGTTCACATCCAACATCTGGAATTTTTTTTTTTTTTTCTGGTGTTAGGTGGGATAAAGATCTTAAACCTACGCCCTGCCAATAGTTAATCAGTTATCTCTTGCAGTATTGATTGAATCATCTGTCCTTTCCCACTGACTTGAAAAGCTTAGTACAAGCCTGGTCCTGGTCTGAGTGTTTTTATTGTTCACCTTCAGCCCCTGCCATAACTCAGTGAAGCAGATTGGTAATACCCACTTCACAGCGATGAAACTGAAGCACAGAGAGGTGACCTTGCTTACTGTCTAGCAACTTGGATGAGGCAGAGTCTGGTTTGGAATAGAGTGGATTTAGTCAATAACTGGCTGCCTTATTGCTAATGTATTTTCAGCGGCTTTTCCTGCAGTTCCTTGGCAAACTTTCCTTTTGTCCATGAGTGATTGTCGTCTTGATGGCCCCTCTGCTGCAGCTGACTGTGTTAGGCCTGCCCCCTGCCTCACTGCCCAGCCGGGGCTTCCACGATGATGATAAATGCCAGTGGAGGTCACAGGCAGGTGTGGGTGCCTCAGATGTTTTATCCTGCAGGACCGCCCTTGATGGGGGCCCAGTTAGTCAGGGCCCAGAATTTTTCTGAGTTCCTAAGAAGTCCACGGTGGCCAGTGTGTGGCCATGTCAGTGAAGGACTCATCTGTCCCCCATGGCTGGGCCCAACCAGGGAAAAAGCCGACGTCAAGGGTGACAACTTGAGTACATGCAGCAGTGGACAACATTCTGGGACCTTGATTGAGATGAAGAAAAAAAGAAAGAAAAGAAAAAGACAGAGGTCTACCAATGGGGCTGTGGGGAGCTCAGCAAAAAGATCTGGAGCTCTGTTGCTGGATCAGTAGAACTGGTTGCCCACCTGTGTGTCGTGAGGCCTGACATCAGACTGCTAAGCTTTGCAGCTTTGCCTTTTCTTGGCTGGGTGTCCTTGGGCAAGTAACTTAACCACTCTGTGATTAAGATGAACCTCAGCTTCCTCTTCTGGAGTAATAATGGCTCCTACCCTAGGTTCTTGTGAGGAATAAATGATCCCTGCAAAGTGCTTGGAACTGTGGTTGGCACATAGTAACCACTCAAACAAAGGTTAGTCATTGTTTCTTTCCTTGTCCCCTTTTCTGTGTTCCTGAGGGCGGGGATAAAGGTTCCAGGAGATGTACAAAAGTGTGTGCAGGCAGATATCATCACTTAGGTATTTCCTGAACACCTACGAGATGGCACACAAATGCTAGGGCCACAGCGGGGCCCAGGATAGACACAGTCCCCACACTTCTGGCCCTGACATTCTCGAGGGGAACTGGACTCTAAACAAACATAAATAATGTGATGTTAGGTAGGGAGATGTGCTGTGAAGAAAACCGACCAGGGGGAAGGCTGGAGAGTGGCACAAGCTACTATTTTAGCAGAGGTGATCAGGGCAGACCTCTGAAGAGATGACTTTAATCAAGACCTGGATATGAGGAGCCAGCCATGGAAACATCTGGGAAAGAACATTCCAGACAGCATAGTAAACACAAAGGCCCTGAGGCAGGAGCTTACAGAGTGCATTCTAAGAAGTACAAGGAGGCCCTGTGGCCAGAGGGCTATGAGGGAAGGGAAGGTGAGAATGGCAGAAGATGAGCTTAGAGAGGGAGCCAGGTAGGAAGTTCTTGGCCTGGGTTCTTTGGGTTGAAAATACAGGAGCCCATGTCCGATCCATCCAAGCCTAGAATTCTGAGATGCATCCTGGAGCTTGGGACAGGCATTGTCTGCTGGTGTTGTGATCAGCAGACCTGGGGCCCAGCCAGTCTCCCCTCTCCATTTCCCACCTCTGCCTCTACATTCTATTTGGTTCCTTCCCTTTCTAGGCTTCTCCAGGCATCAGGGTGTCCCCAGGCTCCTTCCTTAATGGGGTGTCCAGGTCCCAGCCACAGTTGAAGACTTGACTGGCTGTTTCCATCCTGGAACAGGGGTCTGATCCAGCTTTGGTCTGTTGGCTATCTCTCCTCCAGTGAGCTCTGGCAAGGCAATAAGCATGACACACACACTTCTCATAAAATGAAGACTTTCTTTGCCCACCTGGCCTGGGGCATCATTCCTGTTCTTACATATGAAGCATTATCACCTTGTGGTGAAGAACCGGGGCCAGAAGGCCTGGATTCAAAGTTCAGCTGCTTGCTAGCTGTGTGACCTTGGGTTTATCACTTCACCTCTCTGGGTGTCAGTTTCCTCACCTGTAAAATGTGGATGGTAAATGTTTCTACCTCAAGGGGCCATTCAGAGCGTTAAATAAGTTTACGTAAAGAATTTAGTTTGGGGCACCCGGTTGGCTGTTGATTGAGCGTCTGACTCTTGATTTCGGCTTGGATCATTTCACAGCTTTGTGGGTTCAAGCCTCGCATGGGGCTCTGTGCTGACAGTGTGGAACCTGCTGGGGATTCTCTCTCTCTCTCTCTCTCTCTCTCCCTCTCTCCCTCTCTCCCTCCCTCCCCCCCCTCCCCCACTCTCTTTTTCAAAATAAATAAACTTCAAAAAAAATTAAAAAAGAAAGTAGTTTGAGCCATAATAAGCACTCAAGAAATATTATTTATCATCGTCCTTATTTTTCCTCCATGAGTTGGATAGTGCTCTGTAGTTCAAGCTAGGACTTGGGAACAGAGTCTGGAATTGATCCCAGCTCCACCCCAACTAGCTCTGTGATCTCGGCCAAGTGAGTAGCTTCTCTCTGCCTCGTAGGGAGAATCACAAGCTGACAGGACTTGTTCACTGCATGGATGTGTGTTGTCTAAGGTTTGGGGTTCTCGTGAAAATGCCAGCGATCCCAGGTGTCTGGGTGCAGTGCAGCCCTGGCTGCAGGTCTCACCCCATGAGTGTGAACTGATGGCAGGGGTGATGTTTGGACCTGCCTCACCTCCTTCACAATGGCTCGTGCAGAGCCCTTCTCTATGTGGCATGGCAGCACAATGCTCCCTGTAAGCACGTCCTTCACCTCTTAGGCTGAGCTCCGTAAGAGCAAACCCAGGTCTGACCCACCCAGCCCCAGGCCCCCAGCAGGCTGTGCTGAGTGGGAGCACAGAAACACCTTCATCAGGTTTCTTGTCTTGTCAAAGACATCTGAAAAACAGCTCAAGAAGTGTCGTGTTTGTGTCTGATCATACCTGTTCCCTGGACAGTGGCACTCTGAAACCTGGCTGGGAATTGACATCACCAACAGTTGGGATTCTCTGGCTTTATTCCTGGAGCATCTGTTGGGGCAGGTGTAGTGGATATCATCTGCTGGTTTGGCCCAACAACCATTCATGATTGTTTTGTGGTTTTCCTTTTGAGGATTTGCTCCCCCACCATCCAGTTCATTCATTCACTGAGCCCAGCTGTATGTATGATACTACTTTCTCTGGTGGGGGAGGGGGATGGGGGTGGCAATGAATCAAAAGCCCTGCCCTTGAAAATGAAATGGGGGTAACTAACTATCTTAGAAGTTATAAATTATAAGTTATGCAATAGATAACTGTACATTAGCTAGCAGGATTATAGCACCAGCACTTTCTAATTTCAGTAATTACACTGTAATTGAGAGAATATCATTGTTCTTAGTAGACACCCACTGATTTCTGTAGGGGTTAAAAACAAGAACAAATTCAGGGAAAAAGGGAGGCAAACCACTATTAGCTGAACAATCATAAAAATGGCTAAGATATTTATCTTTTTTCAGTTTGGGGGTTGTCATAAAGGCAGCCCTAACGAAATGCTCTGTTGTACGGAATAGGTTTCTGCTCAACAAATCAGTACTTACATTCACAATTTGAGTTTAAAGATTCTGGGGCACCTGGGTGGCTCAGTCGGTTACGCATCTGACTTCGGCTCAGGTCATGATCTCACAGCTCATGAGTTCGAGACCCGCGTTGGGCTCTGTGCTGACAGCTCAGAGCCTGAAGTCTTCTTCCGATTCTTTGTCTCCTTCTCTCTCTGTCCCTCCCCTTCTCATGCTCGCTCTCTCTCTCTCACAAAAATAAGTAAACATTAAAAAGTAAATAAAGATTCTGAAAACTTTAGTGTGTAGAATGTTTATAGATTGTTTTCATTTTTTTCTTTATATTTGTATTTTTCAATTTCTGGAGAGAACTTTTAGAAACAGGAGTATAAAAACAACTTAAAAAGCGCCTCCCCCACCTTCTTCCGCCTTGCGGAGCATTCTGGTCCATGTGGTTTGGATGTGGAACGGGAGCAGTCCTGGGCCATTCAGACTGTTCTCTTCCTCTCTGCCCCAGTGACTGGCTCAGGAAAGGGCTCATGAGTCACATCAGTCTGCTCAGAATTTATACATGTCTTTGGCGAGAGCTGCCAGGAAAGAGGTGCTTTCTTTCTACTGGGGTGCTGAGTTGTGGAGCATAAGCCTAATGTTGCTGGGAGCCATCCTTGCCCAAAGGGTCAGATGGAAAGAACACTGGAAGTGATTGGTTCTTGATAAATTCTTTGGGTAACTGGAAATTGGAATGACCCCTGAACTTTTCAGTAACGTGAAGCAGAAAATTGCTTTTTATTTTCTTCTTGAGCCAGTTTGAGTTGGGTCTCTGCCACTTGCAACCAAGAGTCCTTTAAGTGATTTGGTAATTCTTGTGGGCTCTAGAATCTGTACTTTAAAATTCTCCATAAATGGTTTGTATGATTCAGATGTTTGTGAACCACTTTGCTAGACTTTTCTCTGTGGTGGTCCTGAGACTTAAGGGAGCAACAGACTTGGCCTGGGGAACGTGTTAAAAATATAGAGGCTCTGTTCCACGCTGCTGGTGGTTCTGATCTGGGGCTTGGGAATATCTGAGTTCTGAGCAACGTCTTGGGTGACTAGACGTACCTCAGAGTTTGAGAACCACTCTGATACAGTGCAGGGATCATGCTCAGCCTAGGGCCTTACCCACAGAGGGGACCCAGGGTCTTTCTCAAATGAATGAAAGTAGTATGAGTTAAATCTCTGGACAACAGTCCTTTCCTGCCTGTTAACCGGTCTTGCACACTATATCGTGCTTTAAGGGAAATTTGGTTAGATATGGGACCTTTATTAGCATAATGGTTTTTACCTGTGTGTAGTAGCCCCTCTGCTAACTTAGAAAAAGCTGGATATAGTGCATGCTGAAATGTTGCTTCAGATTCAGAACAAAGTCATCTCTTGAAGAAGGGTTTTGCTAATAGTGGAAACTATTTAAGAGGGTAATTACTGACTCAATCCCGAGTAATTTATGGTGAATACTTCCCTCACGTGTGTGTGTGTGTGTGTGTGTGTGTGTGTGTGTGTGTGTACACACACGTGTGTGTGCCCATACTTACTTGGAGGTGAAGGAAGGGCCACAGCCCCTTTTACTTGGGTGAAAGGGAATCTTTTGAGTTGACCCATTGGGCCAGAAAATCCCTTTTCAAATACTGTCTTGTAGCAGCTTTGCTTTTGAGGCCCCCCGAGAGCTGAGAGGAAGAGGGTGTAGAGCTTGACTGACTGTCCTGTTTGGCTCTAACCCCAGGCACGTGTGACTTTGCCATTGTCTGGAGTCTTTCCCCCCCCAGGATTTGTACCCCATGCTGAGTTCCTGTAGCTCAGCCACCAGGAATTAGGGCTGGGCTGGCCAGGATTATTCCAATTTGAACTGATCATCTTCAAATATTTTTGTGTTCCCTCAAAAGAATTTTGATAAACTATATCTCCTTGTGCATTATAAAGCTAACATCTAAAATAGTTGTATGGTAACTGTAAAATATTATTTGTGGGAGAAATAATGTAGTACATATTTTGTAAGGTGAGATAAGATGGAGATTGACTGTAATTGAAATATTTTATAATATGGTTAGATAAAGTAGGTTTTTCACTACCTTATTGTGTAAAGCACACAGAATCTGAAAGAAAAATCACATACATTTTCCCCTGGGAATTTTTTTCTAGGGGAATCAAAATTTTGATGGTCCTGCAAAACATTCCCTTTAAACGAACCAGGGCCACTAACCTATATATACTGCTTTGAGTATTCTGAATTTAGGGAATCCCAGCACGGGCCAGAATATCCTGTTTTTAAAGCCAAGATTCATATTTAACAGAAAGATGTGTAAGTCAGTGAAGGACAGGCAAGCCTGGGGGTTTAAGGAGCTTTCTTATTCATTAAAGACTACTTCCTCCAAACCAGTATTTTCATGTTTTGTGTTGTTTGGTGTCCTAGAGGCTTACACACCCCCTGAGCAGTGCTCCTTAGGATGAGGTGGGCAGGTGTAGTGTAGGGGGATGGACAACCGAGAAGGCAGGCTGGTTTGCAGTCAGATCAGTTTTGGGAAGGAGAACTTGGGGCCATTGAGGATCTGAACATTGCTTCCCTTAAAAACATTTGTGCCCTTGGATCCATTAAAAGTCTGCATTAAACCCCTGGGGATAAACACATTCAAGCTTGAACAATGTCACCCCAGAGAATCTGGCTGTTTCTAATCTCATGGGAGGAAGTCCAAAGGTAGATGGGTTATAGATGGTTGATTGGTTCACTACCATCACCATCATCGCAGACCCAGTTTATCTCATTTCCTTGGTTCTGGAGACTTCTTCCTGTGTGCAACCCTAGCCTGATCCCCTGCACTCTGGCAGTGTTGGGCATCCTCAGCAGACAAGACAGTGTCTAAAGGAGTAAGAAGCTGGGCACCTGTCTCCAGAAACCCTGGAAACTCACTCCTTTTATCCTATTGGCCCAGTGGAGATAGGCCAGCCTATCTCCTAGACATAAGTAACAAACTAATATGTTAAGATGTAAAATGCTCAAAAAAAAAAAAAATCACTCCTTGAATACTAAACAGTTAATATGCTGGCTAAAAAACAGCTTTCACAGCCTTCACCCCGCCATTCCCCTCTGGTCAACAGCATCTCAAACTTGCATCTCTGTTGACCTCAGCCAACCTTTTCATGTCCACACATGGTTCTGACCTTCTACTGATTGTATTTAAAATGTAGTCTTGAGACTTCCTACTCATCATTTGTTAAAAATGTTACCTTGAGAGCATACAATTTTCCCATATAAAAATTAGATGAAAACACGTAATTATGTACATTCCACGAAGTTTGAATATTAAAAACCAAAAAGATATTTTACTGGGGAAAAAATGTCAACCTGGAAGACATTCTTTGCAGCACCCGTCATAAGCCCTCAATAAATATTGCTGTTGAGTGAATTAAGTGGTGAGTGAAATAGGAGGAAGTACAGGACAGTGGTTGAAGTGACAACTTTTTTTTTAAATTTTTTTTTTAACGTTTATTTATTTTTGAGACAGAGACAGAGCATGAACGGGGGAGGGGCAGAGAGAGAGGGAGACACAGAATCGGAAGCAGGCTCCAGGCTCTGAGCCATCAGCCCAGAGCCCAAAGCGGGGCTTGAACTCACGGACCGTGAGATCGTGACCTGAGCTGAAGTCGGATGCTTAGCCGACTGAGCCACCCAGGCGCCCCAGAAGTGACAACTTTTAAGAGCCCTGGAATCAGACCTAAATTCTAATCCTGCCTCTGCTACCTTTCCACTGTGTGTCCTTGATCATATCATTTAATTTATCTGAGCCTCAGTTAATTTCCTAGTAAAAAGAGGATTAACTCAAAGGGTATTGAATTGGTAAGGATGGCTTAGGTTCTGCTGCTGTAACAAATAACCCTCATATCTCAGTGGCTTAAAAGACTTCTCATTGAGTCTCATTAATACCACATATTCTTCATGGTTTGGTGGTAGTCTCTGCTCTACATCGTCTTCATTTGGGGACCCAGGTACCACCATCTGGAACAGGTTTACTTATGCAATAAGGGAAATACAGGGGTTTGTACATCAGCTCTCAAATGATCGCACATGGAACTGACCACCATTGCTTCTCTTCATATTTCATTGGCTAAGGCAAATCTTATAGCCACTTCCAACTTGAGGATGGCAAGGAAATGCAGTTCTGCTCTGTGCCTGAAAAGTGAATGAGAAATAATTGTTAGAGTACTATCATCTAGGGGTGCCTGGGTGGCTCGGTCAGTTAAGCACCTTCTTCTTGGTTTTGGCTCAGGTCGTGATCTCACGGTTCATGAGTTCGAGCCCCATATCAGGCTCCGTGCTGACAGCATGGAACCTGCCTGGGATTCTCTCTGTCTCTCTTTCTGTTCCTCCTCTGCTCTCTCTGTCTCTCAAAATAAATAAACTCTTAAAAAAAATTAAAAAAAAATTAAAGAATACTGTCATCTACTACAATTGCCCTGAAGTTTAAATAAGGTAAATTGTATGAAGCTGTTATCATTAAGCCACAATAAAAGCAGGAAATGTAAGTGCTAGTTTGTTATGGTTGATTATGGCAGGAGAATAAATGATTACTACTTATAGCTTGCAGATTGCAGTGGGGCGGGTGGATGAGCTTGGTGACTAAGGTGCTGGCCTAGGTTCCAATATCAGATCCCCTACTTGCCCTGTTAATAAGAGTAGTTATAGTAGCAAACTCCAGGGGATGTGGTGATTTGATGTTCATGCATGGAAGGGATCAGTCCAGAGCCTGTGCTGGACACAGTCAAAAGTGGGTTGTTCACAAATAATAAAATACCTAGGAATAGGCTTAATCAAGGAAGTGAAAGACCCGAATGCTAAAAACTATAAAACATTGATGAAAGATATTGAAGATGACACAAACAAATGGAAAGGTACTCCATGCTCATGGACTGGGAGAATAAATATTGTTAAAATGTCCACACTACCCAAAGCAATCTGCAGATTTAATGTCTGTATATACACATGTATATGTATGTATATATGTATGTACGTACGTATGTATACGTACGTATATATGTATGTATACATATCCATTGTATGTGTATATATTGAGACTACATCAAAATAAAAAACTTTTTAAAACTTTTTTTAAATGTATACACACAATGGAATATTAGTCATAAAAAAGAATGAAATCTTGTCATCTGCAATAATATGGATGGATCTAGAGATTATACTGCTAAGTGAAATAAGTTAGAGAAAGACAAATACCATATGATTTCACTCAGGTGGAATTTAAGAAACAAAACAAATGAACAAAGAAAAAAAGACAAACAAAAAAGCAGACTCTTAACTATAGAGAACAAAATGATGGTTTCCAGAGGAGATATGGGTGGGAGGATGGGTGAAATAGGTAAAGAGGATTAAGAGTACACTTATCGTGATGAGCACTGAGTAATGTAATGTATCTTGTTGAATCACTATATTGTACACCTGGAACTAATACTGTATTTTATACCAGAACTGAAAAATTAAATTAATAAATAAAAATACATTTGTCTGGGGGAAAAAAAAGTAGGTTGTTACTATTGTTGTCATCAATATTGCTTTGTTAGGTGGCCCTGAAATAGCCTACGTAGAGTTAATTTAAAATTACTTAGCCACTTGTCTTTTACTTCTTTCTCAATTACACTCTATTTACTCTTTCCACATACCCTACAGGTTTTGACGTCATTTCTCATGAGTCATTCATTTCTAAATGATTTGCAAATTTTTTTAACTTTTTCAAACTTAAAAAAAAATTTTTTTTAATGCTTATTTTTGAAGGAGAGAGAGAGACAAAGCGTGAGCAGGGGAGGGGCAAAGAGAGCGGGAGACACAGAATCTGAAGCCAGCTCTAGGCTCCGAGCTGTCAGCACAGAGCCCGACGCAGGGCTCGCACCCACAAACCATGAGATCAGGACCTGAGCTGAAGTCGGACACTTAACTGACTGAGCCACCCAGGCACCCCCGAACTTTTTAAATTCTACACCCAATGTGGGGCTTGAACTCACGACCCCAAGATCTCAAGAATTTTTGTGTTCTACTGACTGAGCCAGCCAGGCACCCCTAAATAACTTGCAGGTTTTCTTTAATGTTTATTTACTTTTGAGAGAGAGAGAAAGAGGGAGAGTAGGGTAGGGGCAGAGAGAGAGGGGGGGACACACAGATTTCGAAACAGGCTTTAGGCTCTGAGCTGTCAGCACAGAGCCCGATGTGGGGCTCAAACTCACTGTGAGATCATGACCTGAGCCGAAGTTGGGTGCTTAACCAACTGAGCCACCTAGGTGCCCCGTGTGATTTGCAATTTTTAAACATCTTTATTGAGGTATGACTTTTTGCATCTGGCTTCTGTTACTTAGCATAATGTTTTTGAGATGTTCCATGTCTCAGCATGTATCAGTAGTTTACTTTTTTTTTTGCTGACTAATATTCTATTATATGGGTATGCCACATTTTGTTTATCCATTCGCCAGTTGATGGATCTTTGGATTATGTCCAGTGTTGGGCTGTTATGAGTAATGTGGTGATGAACATTTAGGTATAAGTCTTTGTGTGGACATATGTTTTCATTTCCACCTAGTAGAATTGCTGGGTCATTTGGTAACTCTTGTTGTTTAACTTTGTAAGAAACTGCCAAATTGTTTTCCAAAGTGACTGCACCAAAGTGCACTGCAAAGTGACTACATTGTTAGCAATGTATTGAGGATTCCAGTTTTTTTATGTTCTCACCAACACTTGTTATTATATCCTAGTGGATGTGCAGTGGTATCTTCCTGCATTTTTGATTCACATTTCCCTAATGACTAATTGATCATCCTTAAATGTGCTTATTGGCCATATGTATATCTTCTTTGATGAAATAGCTCTTTGAATCTTTTGCTTATTTCTTCTTGAGTTGTAAGACTTCTTTATATGTTCTAGATAATAGTCACTCATCAGCTAATGTAATTTGCAAATATTTCTCCTAGTCTGTGACTTTTCTTTTGCTTTTTACTGGCTGCTTGGAGTTTATTTTCCACTTGGTGGAAGGCACACATTACAGGTTGTCGGGAAGGCTCACGTGTGGCTTTGATAGTAAAGTGTGGGGTTCTCTGAACTTCCTTTTTGGTGTTTTGCTGCTTTGATGAAAGAACCCAACTGCTTCTGCTTGCTGCAACCTGTCTCGTCTACTGGGTGGGGCAGGGAGGGGCTCTGAGGAGCTTAGTAGTATATCCTCAAGTCTGGTGGCTGGTGATGGCCACCCAGGACTGGGGCCTGGTGTTGGCTTCACCAGGCTGGCCACCAGGCTGCTTCTTCATGGCTTCCCAGGCCATGCCATAGGTGATCATGCCACTGGAGGCCTGGGGAGATTCCGAGCATTGTGGGGACTCTAACACTGTGGCCATGAACCAGAGAGTGGACTTTATGAAAAAGAAGCTTGCCCACCAGCATCCTGAGTGGGCCTTCGGGGGACTGGGTGGTGTAGGATGGCTTCCCCAGGGTACTCTGTACTTCTGCAGGAGCTGTTACTGGAAGTGGAACCCAGGCGGTGCTGGTAGTAGTTGTCGGTGGCCACGAGTGAACGAGCCGCTGGAGGGAGTGGCTGCCTTTCTGTTGCTTGTGGGCTGGTGGAAACCTGGGCGGCAACCCCCTGCTCATCCCCTGCTTAGGCCTCAGCATGTGGGGACAGGGGCGCTAGGCTATGGAGCCCGTTTGCAGAGGAGACCATGGGAGGAGGCTATACCATGAGACACGGGGTGTATGTGTTCATTTTCATTCATTCGTTCATTCATTCATTCATTTTGAGAGAGAGAGAGCACGAGCAAGGGAAGGGCAGAGAGAGAGGGAGAGAGAGAGAGAATCCTAAGCAGGCTCCATACTGTTAGTGGGGAGCCAGATATAGGGCTCAAACCCACCAACCGAAACCAAGAATCGGCAGCTTAACCAACTGAGCCACCCAGGTGCCCCAGTATTCATTTTCTAAATGATGTCTTTGGAAATGCAAAAATATTTAATTGCAGTGAAATCTGGTTTATCAATTTATTCTTTTATGGATTCTGTTTTAGATGTCATTTCTAAGAACTGTTTGCCTAATTCAGTATCACAATGATTTTCTTCTGTTTTTTTCCTAGAGGTTTTATAATGTTTAGCTCTTACCTCTTACCTTTAGGACTGTAGTCCATTTGACACAATTTTTGTGTATTATGTGACGTTAAGGGTCTCAGTTTATCTGTTTGCATGTGACTATCCAATTGTCCCAGCACCATTTGTTGGGAAAAGGCCATATTACTACAATGAATTATGTAAGCACTTTTGTTGAAAATCAGTTGACTGTTAATGTTAAGGGTGTATTTCTGGGCTCTCAGTTCTGACCCATTGATCTAAAAGTCTGCCCTATTGCCAGTACCACACTGTTTTCATTATTGTAGCTATTTTTTTATAGTTTGTTGATAAATTGGGAAGTATAAACCCTTACTTTTGTTCCTTATCAAAACTGTTTTGGCTATTTTGGGTCCTTGCCTTTTCTTGTAAATTTTAGGATTGTCTTGTTAATTTCTGCATAAAAGCCTACTTGGATTAGATAGTGTTCATGTTGTTCTATATATAAATTCGGTGAAAATTCGCATGTTAACAGTAATCTCCCACTCTATGAACATGGGATGCTTCTCCATTTATTTTGATTTTCTTCCATTTCTCTCAGCATTTTTATTTTATAATTTTCAGTGTACAGGTCCTAACACTTTTTGTTAAATTTATTTACTTATTTATTTACTTAGTATTTATATTTGGGAGAGTGCAAGCCAGGGAGGGGTAGAGAGAGGGGGACAGAGGATCCAAAGCAGGTTCTATGCTGACAGGCTGACAGCAGCAAGCCCGATGTGGGGCTCAAACTCACGAACCATGAGATCATGACCTGAGCTGAAGTCGGACACTCAACTGACTGAGCCACCCAGGTGCCCCACTGTTAAATTTATCTTTCTCTTCTGGTGTTATTTCTTCTTGTCAATTGTCATCCTGAAGGACTTCCTGTCGTATTTCTTGTAAATCAAAATTTGGTAGCAGCTAAATTCTCTGTCTAGGAATGCCTTTATTTCACCTTGCTTTTTAAAGTATAGCTTTGCTGGATATAGAATTCTTGTTTGGTAGGATTTTTTTCTTTCAGCGTTTAGAATATGTTATCCTGTTGCCTTTTGACCTCCATGTTTTTGGTGGGAAATAAGCTGATTGCATGATGCTTCCTGTGCATGATAGGCTGTTTTTCCTTTTTCTACTTTTGTATATATATTAAATATAGTATATGTTACATTTATGTTTATATATATCTTTTGCCTCTCTTCCTTTTCTGGGACTTCCATTATGTTCACGGTGGTGTCCTTGATGGTGTCCCACATGACTCTGAGAGTGTTTATTTTTATTCATTTTTCTTCTGTTTTTTTATTGTTTGTTTCATATTGGTAATTTCTGTTGATCTGTCTTTAAGCTCACTGGTTCTTCCTCCTGCCATTTCAGATCTGCTGTTGAGCCCCTCTAGGTGAATTTTTTATTTCAGTTATTGTCATTTTCAACTTTAGAATTTCCCTTTAAAAAAAATTTGTTTCTTTATTGTCTCTCCTTTAATTATTTTTAGACATGGTTTCCTTTGTGAACATGTTTATGGTAGCTATTTGAAGTGTGTGTCTGCTAAGTTGAACTTCTGGGCCCTCTCAAAGACAATTTCTGTTAACCACTTCTTCCTGTGTATGGATCACACTTTACTATTTCTTTGTGTGTCACAATTTTTTTAGGTCATACATTTTAGCAACTCTGGATTCAGGTCCTGTCCTTCCTAGGTCTTTGTTGTTGGTATATATTTTTTAAGGTTTTGCTTTTAAATCACTTTCCTGGGCCAATTCTTTGGCCTCTGCTGCCTCTCTCTCCTCATGCTTCTGCTATTTTCTTAAAAAAAAAAAAATCTTGTCTTAATTTTAAGCATAAGTTACTAGGGGTTGCCTTTGGTTCAGTATGGTTTAATGGTCAGCTAGTGCTTGGTCAGAGGTTGTCCTGAAAAAAAAAAAATAAGGCTTCCACTCTTGGCCAGTGGATCTGTGTGTGGGTTGGGGAATATTTTTAAGTTCAAGCAATTTATGAATCTGCCCCAGCTATTGCTTTCTGCTTTGCTATGTGGTGTCTTTTCTGCATATTCTTAAAGCCTCATGTTGCACCAGGTATATGTGGATAGCTAGGGCCCTCTCTAGTCTCTCCAGAACTTGTGTGCAGCCTTGTATGTATATGCATTCTTCAGATCAGCAGGGATGCAGGGGAGCTTACTAAGACCCACTATGGCTGTCTTATTCTGTGGATCTGTTCAATTCTGGCTTGTCTGTCTATAGGTCTGCTCCTTGCTCCCACCAGATTGTAACCACAGTCTAGCCGTGATCATGGTCTTTCCCATTTGTTTGCCACTGAGATTGCTGCTATTTCAGCAATCTCAGCGGGGCTTTTCCTTGTTCTGCTTGGAGTCAGTCAACCCCTACCCCCCTGCCCCCCAGCAGTGAAGTTTTCATGGCTTGCTCTGCTTTGGTCCGATTATAGCTCCGACTCTAGCACTGCTGGAGTGTGTGATGGGAGCCTGTGATGGGACATGTGACGATCATGTGATAGAAACAAGCTAAGTTAAATACTGCATACCTACACTGTGCATACTTGGAAGTTCAACAGTTTCCCTTGAATAAATGTTTCTCGGGTTATTGTACACCTTTGATTTCTAGAGTCCTCAGATGGCTGTATTTAACACTTCAGTTTTATTTTTGGATTTTAGAAGAAACAATTTTCTGAGCTCCTCATTTCATCATTCCAGAGGTCTGGTTGGCAGTTTTGACTTTTGATTTTCTGTTTATCTTAAGACATACCCAGAGGTATTTACAAATTTCAAATTTCAAATGCAAAACCTGGCTTTACTTTGTGATCTGTTGAGGAACTTTAAAAATTGTTTTTGGGGGGCACCTGTGGCTCAGTTGGTTAAGCATCTGACTCTTGATTTCGACTCAGGTCATGATCTCACAGTTTGTGAGGTTGAGCCTCACGTTGGGTTCTGCACTGATAGCATGGAGCTTGCTTGGGATTCTCTCTCTCTCCCTCTCTCTCTGCCCCTCCTGCTTGGGTTCTCTCTCTCTTTCTTTCTCTCTCTCAGAATAAATAAACATTAAAACAACCTGTTTTTGTATTTTACTTTTTATTCTTTCTTACAAACAGTTGCAAACACAAGATATAGAGCAACATATATTATCTAATCATGACCAGTCTTATCTCATTTATATTCTGAATTCACCTTCCCCCCCCCCGCTGCCCTGCCTGTTATTTCAAAGCACACACTATATACATTATCTCCTTTCACCCACCAGTATTTCAGCATGTAGTTCTAAAAGGAGGTCTTTCTTTTTCTTTTTTATAAAATTTTTAAATGTTTATTTATTTTTGAGAGAGAGCGCGTGTGCGCACAAGCATGGGAGGGGCGGGGCGGGGGGTGGGGAACGGGGGTTCCGAAGCAGGCTCTGTGCTGACAACAGCCCAAATGCAGGGCTCGAACTCACGAACCGTGACACCATGACCTGAGCCTAAGTCAGACACTTAACCAACTGAACCACCCAGGTGCCTGGAGAAGGTCTCTTTTTAAAAAACGTAACCACAATACCATTATTATCGCTAAAACAGTAGTAACTCCTGAGTAACATCAGGTAGAGTTGGGGAACTTTGAAAAATAAGATTCCCAGACCAGTGAGATAAGACTCGGTGGGGGAAGGTCCAGGGTTCAGGATAGGTTAAACTCTCCAGGTAATTGTGACATGCAGCCGAGTTGTGAACCATTCTTAGGTTTCTCGTTAATCCTTTCCCAAAATTGTTCTTCCTTGATAGTTTAAATGCATTAGAGTCAGAGTATTGTGATAAGAGAAATTCTCTTTTGGAGAATTTAAGGTTTTTTTTTTTCTTTCTTTTCCTAACATAGAATCAGTTTTTATGAACATTCAATGGATATTTTATAAAGACTGAATCTCATCTGCGTTCTGGTAAAAGAGTTTTATATAAACCTTTAAAACCAAGTTGCTAGTTTGTGTTATTTGAATTTCTCTAGCCTTATTTTTGGCCAGCTTTATCTGTTACTCTCCTAAAAGAAGTGTGTTCTCACAGTGATTATGATTTTGCCAGTTCTTATACTTTTAAATATTTTAAACATTTAATTTCCTTCATAACTTTTTGCCATGTAGAGTGAAGGAAAATGGCAGCAGACTGTCTCCCTGCCGCCGCCCGTCCCACCAGCTCTTGCATTTTCCAGTCCTTAGTTGCACTTGGAATGTTTTCTGATGTTGGTGTCATCAGCTGTGTTGAGTTGACATCAAATGCCATTTCAGCCCTTCTGTCACAGGCCCTGTCTCTGCAGGGTTCATGTCAGAGACCCAGCCTTCAGCTGTGTCTTCAGTACAGCAGGACGTTGCCGCCTCCTGCCCACCCTCAGAAGCACCTGCTGCATTTCTGATCATTGTGTGTGGTAGGCACTTTGGGGAAATACACACGTTAGAAGTGGCAAGCTGTGATTGAACACATGATTTTGCATGGCCCGGGTGTGTACTGGGCTAGTTCTCTACCCACTCCGTTAGTACCATTTGGTCTAGACACAGAGTCCCCCCCACTTCCCGGCTGTGTGATCCATGGCTCACTGTTTTTCCCAAAGGAAGTGCTAATAATTCATTTTGAATTCCTCTTGGGTTTTAATCCTTGGTCCAGAAATGATCTCTTTGAAGAAATGTTCCTCAGGAGGGAGAATCAGCATTGCAGGGAGCTGGCAGGCAGCTGGAAGGGAGCTGCCCTTCCCAGCTTGCCCCAGTAGCCATGGGTTTCTGCCAGTCACATGTGCCACCTGCTTGGGCTCAACAAGGGATGCTTTGCAGTGACTTGCTCAAGATGACAAGGACAGGTTTGGACAGAGCTCCCTTTCCTTAAGGGAGAGTGACGGGGCCTTGATTTCGCGGGGGCTGGAGGGATGTCATTTGACCAGCTCAGAGTGGTGGGTCGTGGACTCCTGATCTGGGATTCAGGAGCATTCCTGTGTCTTCTGGATGACTTCTGCCACAGGCCTACCTCCCTCTGTGTTGCCCATCAGAGGCCAACTCTGTTCTCCAGTCTGCCGCAGGAGGGAGAGGCCGGATCATGTCGTGCCAGCCATTCGGGGCGGGGAAGTGGTTTTGATTCGCCTCCACCCTCCTCTCCAGTGTTTTCTAATGCTCAGAATACTGGCCAGGATTGTCTTGCTTCTGTGTGGCCTCCAGAGACTTGCACCTCTGCAGCCATTCTCGTTTGTTCTCCTCACCTGCCAAGCAGTCGGGGGTCGGGGGTGGGGCAGGTGTCAGTCGTGCAGATGAAAAACAGGGAGGGCTCAGGACTTTTCTATATCCCAGGGTTGAGGGCAGAGCCGTTCCCACAAGGCCAGAGGAGCAAGCACAGTGGTTGGAAACATGGCTTCCCAAGGTGGACAGACCTGGGACTTAACACTGCTGACTGGGGAATTGGCTGCAGGTTACCATGCCCTTCTGGGCCTCAGTTTCCTCTTTGCAGTATTAGTTTCCCGGGGCTGCCATAACCAAGTACTAGAGACTGGGTGGCTCAAACAGCGGAAATTAATTGTCCCGTTGTTCTAGAGGCTGCAAGTTAGAGATAAAGGTGTCAACAGGGCTGATTCCTTTTGAGGGTCATGAGGAAGAATCTGTTCCGTACCTTACTTCTAGCTTCTGGTGGTTTGCTGATAGTATTTGGCAATCCTTGGCTTCTGCTGCATCACCTTAATCTCTGCCTTTATCTTCACCTTGTGTTCTCTCTGTGTATGTCTGTGTCCAAATTTCCCCTTCTTGTAAGAACACTAGACATATTGGATTAGGGTTACACCCAGTGTAACCTCATTCTAACTTAACCAGCTACATCTGCAGCAACCCTATCTCCAAATAAGGTCAGATTCTAAAGTACTGAAGGTTAAGGCTTCAACACATAAATTTGAGAGGGACATAATTCAACCTATCGCATTGGTCATACTGCCCATGCACCAGGGCTGTTGGGTTATTAGTTCATACCAATAAAGCACTTAGCTCCGTTCCTGTCACATAGTAATTGCTCAGTAATGTTAGTCTTATTGAGGGGCTTTGATGACCTCCTCTCTCCATGGGACCATTGCCATACCTCCTGATTGACTCACTGCTTCTGTTCAAGCCTCTTCCGTTCCATTCTCCAGAGATAGAAATGAAGTCACATCATAGCCCGTTCGTAAACACTCCAGTGATTTCCCATTTCTAGCAGTCAGGATCTTAGGGCTACAGGGAACAGAAAACCCAACCCAAACTGGTTTAAGGAAATTGAGAGATTATTGGCTTAACATAATTGAAGTCCAGGGGTAATCTGGTTTAGGTACAGCTTGATCCAGAGTTCAGATAATGTTATTACCAATACTGAGATTTTTTTCTCCTTGATCTCTCAGATGGTTCCTCTGAGCTGTTTTTACTCATAACATTTAGGGCACCAAATGTGTGGGGTTTTTCCTCATACCAACTGATTCTCCAACTCTCCAGATGCCAACTGGGTATGTTGCCATTCAATTCATTTCTGACACTAACTACCCAGAGTTAGCACAGACCCTGCAGGTTAAGGGCTCAGTCCCACAAGACTGCCCCCACTTCAGACACCAATAGAAAATTCCAGATTGCCACCTGTACTTTTGACCAACTGGCTGTAAATTGGGGTTCCAATAACCCCCTTCTCAGGTTTGATGATTTGCTGCTAGAATGGCTCACAGAACTTAGGAAGACACTTTCCTTACGTTTCCTGGTTTATTACAAAGGTTGTGACTAAGGAACAGGCAAATGGAAGAGATGCATGGGACAAGATCCAGGGGAAGAGGCACAGGGCTTCCATGACCATTTCAGGCACACCACCTCCCATGTGTTCACCAACCGGGGAGCTCTCCAAACCTGGTGTTGAGGGGCTTTTATGGAGGTTTCATTATGCAGGTACTGTTGATTAAATCACTGACCGGGGATGGTTAGCTCTATCTCCAGCCCATCTCCCTTCCTGTAGGTTGAGGGATGGGTGGGACTGCCAGTTCCAACCCTTTCACCATGCCTTGATCTTTCTAGTGACCAGCCCCTTTCCCGAAGCTATCTAGGGGCCTCTCAGCCAAGGGTGGCTTTATTAGCATAAACGCAGGTGTGGTTGAAAGGGGCTTGTTAGGAATAACACAAGATGTTCCCATCACCCCTGTCATTCAAGAAATTCTAACGATTTTAGGGGCACCTGTGTGACTCAATCGGTTAAGCGTCCGACTTTGGCTCAGGTCATGATCTCGCAGTTCGTGAATTCCAGCCCTGCATCGGACAGTGTGCTGATACCTCAGAGCCTAGAGCCTGCTTCAAGTTCCGTGTCTCTGCCCCTCCCCTGCTTGTGCTCTGTCTTTGTCTCTCAAAAATAAACAAACATTAAAAAAGAATTTAAAAAATACATATATAAAAAAAGAAACGTTAAGGATTTTAGAAGCTTTGTGTCAGCAACCAGGGACAAAGACCAACTATATATTTATCACAGTTCTGGTCTCAAGTTGGTTGTTCTCTGATAGTTACAAGATGATTGCAACAAATCTCAGCCTCAGCCTTGAATTATGAGGCGCAAGTCCAATGGAAAAAGAGAATGAAAGACCTTTTTCGTGGGACCTTCTCCAAAAGTTCTTAAATTCACTGTGTGTCGGCTTAGGTCACGTGCCACAACCATTACCATTGCCACGACGGGGGGAAGACAGGATGCCTTCGTGGGCTTTGTTAGGCCGGGGTCAGGGCTGGAGCTCCCTGGATGTCTATCTCGTGGCCTGAAAGTGGGGGCTGTCTGGACTCCAAGTGAAAATAGGGTGCTTTGTGGGAAGAAGTCCTTGTTGTGGCCTACACGTGCACCATGATGCGGCCCCTGCCAGTCTCGCTCACGGCGCAACAGCCAGGCTTTCGTGTAGTTTCTCCAACAAGCCAAGCTGTTTTCCTACCTCAGAGCCTTGGTATGTGCTCTCCTCTGACCTTAAAATGCTCTCTGCCTGTTGGCTTTTCACCTGGCCTTGTCCTTCTTTGTTTATTTTTTTAAGTTTCTTTATTTTGAGAGAGAGAGAGCACGCGTGCACACACATGAGCGTGAGCAGGGAAGGGGCAGAGACAAAGAGAATCCCAAGCAGGCTCAGTGCTGTCCACGCAAAGCCTGTCATGAGGTTTGATCACATGAACCGTGAGATCACCACCTAAACTGAAATCAGGAGTCAGCTGCTTAACTGACTGAGCCACTCAGGCACCCCTGGTCTTGTCCTTCTTATCCCTCAGATCGCATCCTAAATGTCAAGTCTTCTAAAAGGCCCTCCTGGACCATCCTGAATCTAAACTAGGGCCCCTGTTATTCTCACCTGGCAAGCCTTCAGAGAAGTTATCATATTTAATTATACATTATGTTTACCTTTACGTGTTTAATGTCTGTCTTCCCCACAGGAAGGTCAAGCCCAGGCCTATTTATATTCCCTCCCATTGCGTCCCCGATACAGAATAGGTGCTCAAAAAAACCCAAAAAAACAAAAAGGTTTATTAAATGAATGTGGTTGAATTGGAATAGTTTACTCATTTAAAATTACTGCTAGCCTGTCACTGAACTGGAGCAGGGAATAATGACTAGCCGGAAGTATTAAAAACCTGAAGGGAAAGTTTTACTAGTTGATTAACTGAAATGCATGCTTCAGCCATATTTTTGTAGGCCTGTTGGCAGGAATGATGCCCAGAACTTCCTTTTAGAGTCTTGGGGCCAGTTGACCTCTCACCTACATCTCCTAACAATGAAAACTTCACGTTCACTGGAGTATGACAGTTAACACATGTTTTTAATTAGCCTGTTAGTCATCTTATATCTGAGGAGGCCAGGGAGTGGAAAGCTAAGGTCAAGTGTTTTGACCACGCTGCTTACACTTCAGAATCTCTGCGAGGAGATTCTTGTCAAGGATGGAAGCCTTGTTCCAGGTCACCCCCTTCTCTCCTAAAGCCACAGTCAGCCTCTTAGTGCAGAGTGAAGAGGTCGCCAGTTTTCTTCCCTGGCAGAAGGCAGGTGTGGGAACGCTCAAGGACGTGGGGGTGTATCTTATGGAAGAGTTAATTTGGGCAGTCATCAGGTAAAGCAGAAATACTGTAGAGTGAGACCACCTTTAACCTTTCCTTAAGATGTCGAGCATTAGTTAAATAATAGATTTGGCTGCTGTCACAGACCCAGAATAGTAGTGGTGTAAATGAGAGAGCAGTTAATTTGTTGCTCATGAAACAGTTTGAGAGTGAGCAGCCCGGGGCTGACACGGCGGCTTCGCAGCGTTGGGGGCTTGCCAGTTTGTCACTCCCCATTCCCGGGATGTTGCCCTCATCTGCGTGGTCCAGGATGACTCCCCACCATCATGGGCATTCCAGCCCAGGGGAAGGGAGGATGTGAGAGAAGACAGAGCCTCCTTTAGTCTTAAGGCAGGACATTTTTTTTTTTTTTTTTTTACCTAAGATTCATACAAAATTTACCCTTTTGAGTGTACAATTCAGTAGTTCTCAGTGTATTCACAAGGTTGTGCCCTATCATCACAATCAAATTGCAGAACGTTTTCATTACCCCCCAAAGAAACCCAGAACCTATTCACTCCCCCTCTCCCCCTCCTCCCAACCCCTGGCAACCACTAATCTACTTTCTGTCTCCATGGATTTGCCTGTTCTGGACCTTTCATGTAAACTGAATAATGCAATATCGGGCCTTTTGTGTCTGGCTTCTTTCACTCAGCATGATGATGGCCAGTACTTCATTTCTTTCTATGGCTGAGCATTCCTTTGTAGGGGTGTACCACATTTTGCTTCTCCATTCATCAGCTGATGGACCTTTGGATTATTTCCGCTTTTTGGCTCTTCTGAATGAAGTGTGAACTTTCATTTATGTATAAATTTTTATGTGAACGTATTCTTCAGTTTTCTTAGATGTATACCTAAAAGTGGAATTGATGGGCCATGTGGTAACTATGTTTTAACTTTTTGAAGAACAAGGCAGAGGTTCTTAATGTTGGTGTGCCGGGGACTTTCTGACGTCTACTTCTCAAAAGTGAAAGTAAAGAGGTCATCTCCATCTACCCCTCTAAATTACTGGAGTTCAGTTCCTGAATTCTACCACGCTTCAGAGGGGTGACCAGAAGTCATACACACCTCTTCCACTCCCATCTCATTGGTCTGAATTTGGTCAGGTGACCAAATTGCTGCAAGGGAGGCTGGGAACTATAGTCTTCATTCACATCAGCCATGTGCCTGGCTAAATGTAGGAGTTCAGTTATTAAAGGGAAAGGGAGAATGGGTATTGGGAGAAGTCAATATTACACTATACCGCATGCAGCCAGTTTCTTTCTGAGGTCTGTTCTTTCTTCTGAGAAGCACCTGCCAAAGGAGTTTGCCTTTAGAGGCCACGTTGTATGAAAAATGTGCTTTTTGAAACACTAGATGCTACTCAGAGGGGCAGGCTGCTCCATGATGAACTGAGCTTGCCTAAGGGAATAACATATGCTTGACTCTCATCTCACATTCACACCAGAACAAATGCTCATGAAGTGGAATAGTGGACATCTGTGCTATTTAAATTATTTGTCCTTTTTTAGGGGGTGAGAGGATTGAGGGGGTCAGGTGCATCATTGAATATGTGTGAGGTAAACATTTGATGCAACCTCTTTGTACCTTTTTGCTGTGCCATAGATGTGTGGTTGGCTTCTCAAATGACTAAATGTTGGTATTGTATTGGAATGCTTGATTCTAAGTGTCAGAACTCATCTTAGATCACCCAAGGCAGATGGGGACTGATTTATCAGCTCAGAATCCAAGAAAGTTAGCAACAAAGAGAGTGGGCAGCTTGGGTGTACAGAGGTAGGATATTGCAGGACACGTATGGCCCATTGGCAAAGTGACCTCCCCATGGTCTTGGTTGTAGGGGTTGAAGACCAGTGATACTGATGATAATAATGGTAACAGCTGGTCTTTATTGATCACTTACTGTATACCTGGCAGGGTGCATGGATGAATTCATTTTACAGCAACCTTGAGAGCTGGACCCTGCTGTGTCACCATTTTCCTGATGCACAGGGATTAATTGACCCGCTCAAGATCATGTTTGTTTATTTGTGGTAGAGGTAGGATTTGTCCCCAGAGGGTCCACTTGTGGCCTGTGCTTTTAATTTACCTTAGGAGGAAGGAGAGGGGGAAGGTAAAGTGCAGGAGTAGAGGCTTGAAATTCTGGACAGAAGAATGTGTGTTTACTTTCATGCCTTTGTTTCCCCAGTATTTATTTTTAACGATGACTTTTGAGTTTCCATAATTGTGCCATCGCACTGGTACATCTCCCCCCTCCTTAGCGCCACCATGTAAAAGCTCAAGTGACTACTGATCTCTTTATCAGTTCTAGGCCAGCCCTCAGCCTGGTTTCAGGTTTTAAGAGCCAGTGTTTTGCTGTCCTAGTTTTAAACATGAATTTTTAAAAAAAGCAGTTGATTTGTTACTAAGCACATATTTACGGCGCGCACCAACCAGGTGCCAGGGACACACAGGTACATCATTAAGCAAGTCCTTGCCCTCATGAAATTGACGATCTGGAAGGGAGGCAGAGGATTTAGACACTAAACAAATAACTTCACAAACATTGACTGCCACCGTGATAAATACCATAAAGTGAAAATATAGGGAACTTGGAGGGCATATTAACGTGTGGAGCAAAGGGCCAGACCCAGGGGTTGGGGAAGGTGGCGAGGGGGCTTCGTGAGAAGGTGTGTGTCTGTGCAGAGCCTTGAGGCCGAGAGGGCAGCATCTGGGCAGAGGGGAAGCAGACCACCTCCAGGGTGAAGTTGAAAGGCCTAAGTACTGGTCGTAACCTGCCAACTCCCACTGGACTCTGAGGAGAATGCCTGCCATCAAGGCTCCACCCACCCCCTCCCCCCTCCCCCACCCCCCAGCAAGTCGGTTTCCTCATCTTTAAGATGGGAGCGGCGACTTTGGTCATGGTGTCCACTGCACTGGTTCCTGTGAGGGGCAATTGAATATTGTAGACAAGACCTCTAGAGCTGCTCCAGGCATGCGGCAGGGGCTCTGTGGGTATTAAGTGATTAAACCTTTTATGTTGTGGGACTTAAAAACAGCTAATAGAAAACCAGAATCCAAGTTAGGAAAGTGCTTGACAGGTGGGCTACCAGACATGGGGTGGGGGTGTGAGGCGCAACCACTGGATACCACCCCCTGGGAGGCATTCAGAAATGTGTGGAGCCGTTTGGTCTCACGGTAACATGGGGGCCAAGAATGTTAAATTTCCTGCGATGCAGAAGACTGATGTCGTAACACGGGATTGTTCCACCCAAAGTGCCGGCAGTGGTCCTCTGGGGACGGCATCCACTAACGTAGCTCTTTTGCTCTCCCTCCTGCTCCTGTTGGATTTCCTTCCCTCCATGGAAATATGGCTGCGTGTGTAGGTGCAGGCTGCCCGTGAATGCCCCGACCACCAGTTCCACCTCCTACAATGTTCACAAGCTACCCCCACCCTGTGGCACTGGGAAGCAGTGCCAGCTCACTGGCAGGTGTGAAGCCAAGTAAATAGTCCTGGTTTATCAGTCAGGGTTCTTGGGTTGCAAGCAATAGAAACCAGCCTGGACACGTGCACTAGAAGTAAGACTGGGGTCAGGCAGCCCTGGGGCATCTTGAGGCGGGTATTCGGGGCCACGTCTTCAGGGCTGTCCTGGCAGAGGAGGAGGCGGTGAGGTGGCAGTGAAGACTGTAGCTGGCGTGAATCCCAACCTCACTGCTGCTTCACAAGTTTCCCAGTCTTTCTGTGCCTCGGTTTGTCAGCTGAAAGGGATAAACATAGAGTTCCTGCGAGGACCCTGTAAGGTGACACTTGGGACTTTTAAAACAGTGCTGAGTACAGAGTATGTGGCTAGATGAAAGCCACTATTTTTATTTTATTCCTGTTATTATTATCATTATTTTGTTATTTGTGTCGTGAGTACGTTATTAGTAGCATTAGTGTTATTTTTGTCAGCAGCTTGGAATTCACATTCCTGAGGAAGAGCAGCTGATTGGCCCAGCTTGGATCATGTGGCTGGGCGGGGCCTGTGATTCGCCATGCTGGCCGCCCACTGCCCTACCCCCAGGCCCCTGGTTATTTGCCTGTTTTGTGCCATGGCCTGTGCTGAGCACAGAGGACACAGAGGAGACAGTCGTAACACAAGGTATCTTCCTGACAGGTCTCAAAGTTCAGAGGGAAAGAGCTGGAGAATGAGGATCCTGGTTAAGACCAAGTGCCTAGAACAACACTTGGCCCTTAGGAGGTCAGTAAATAGTTCTTTTTTTTTGTTTTGTTTTGTTTTGTTTTTTTTTTTAATTTATTTTTGGGACAGAGAGAGACAGAGCATGAACGGGGGAGGGGCAGAGAGAGGGAGACACAGAATCGGAAACAGGCTCCAGGCTCCGAGCCATCAGCCCAGAGCCTGACGCGGGGCTCGAACTCACGGACCGCGAGATCGTGACCTGGCTGAAGTCGGACGCTTAACCGACTGCGCCACCCAGGCGCCCCTTTTTTGTTTTGTTTTAAGTTTGTTTGTTTATTTATCTATCTATCTATCTATCTATTTATTTATTTATTTATTGAGAGAGCGAGCGAGAGAGAGAGAGAGGACCAGCAGGTGAGGGGCAGAGAGAGAGGGAGACACAGAATCTGAAACAGGCTCCAGGCTCCAAGCTGTCAGCACAGAGCCTGACACGGGGCTCAAACCCATGGACCGCAAGATCATGACCTGAGCCGAAGTCGGATGCTCAACTGACTCAGCCACGCGGGCACCCCCCCCCCCCCACCCCCAGTAAATAATTCTTGAATGAACAGACACACAGGAAAATGCAAGAAGTTTATGGGAACACACAACCAAAGCATCTACTCTCTATAGCCACCACTGATTTTAAAAGAAGCTCATGGTTGCACCTGCAGCTTCCAGGTAAAGCACAGAGGGGCATGTGCCTGCATGTTCTTGCACACAGTAGATGTTTAATAAATGGCCACTGAATGATCTCCTAGGTGCGTAGCCCTGCAGCCCACCCAGTGTGATGGTTGGGGACAGACCCAGAATTGGGGAGCTGGCTGCCTTTTCTGTGGAACAGGATGTGTAGACGTGGCTCCAGGATGCATCTCTGTGGAATGCGGTTGCTAATACAAATGAACTTCCTCACGTCACAAGGCATCTATTATGTGAACAGTTGGATGACTCACTGTGGGCCTGGGCGGGCTCTCAAGGGGAGTTTCATAGCCGCGGTTACGTTTCAGGCTTCCCTTCAGAGAATGGCTTTTCTCCACAAAAAAGACTCTTAATAAGAAAGATAATAATAGCTAGCACTTTCCAGGTGCCTGACACTGTTCAAAGGGATTAACCCATGGAATCCTCATTACATCCCATGAGGGCAGTATTAACATGATCCCCATGGCGCTGAGACTCAGGGAGGAAAAATACCTTTTGGGTTCCCAGCCAGTGAGGAAGAGAGTTGGTATTCTGGCCACGGTCTCTCACTCCAGAGCTTAGGCTCTTCACGCCATACAGTCTCCTTTCTCTCCGTAGTACTGAGTTTAAAACAGTATTTCATTAATTTGCACACGGTACCTCAGTGAAAAATAAAATCAACTTTCTTCCTTCCCCTGAAGCAGTCACAGAAGCAGAAGCAGCCACTGTGGCCTGTCTCCTTTCAGAAAGTCTCTGTGTATGTACGACTACTGTATAAATGCTGGCCAGTCTCTCATCAACACCGAGGGCAGCAGACCACAGTCCACGGGCCATATTTGGCTCCACTGCCTGTTTCTGTAGGACCCAGGCTTTTACACTTTTACATTTTTAACGGTTGAAAAAAAATCAAAAGAACATTTCATGACGTGTGAAATCACACGGCCTTTGGGCTTCCGCATCCATGAATAAAGTTTTACTGAAACACAGCCAAGCTCCTTTGGTTATGTATGGTGTGTGGCTGCGTCCACGCCGACAGCAGAGGTGAGCAGTTGCGACAGAGACCACATGGCCCCCAGACTTAAAGTATTTACTCTCTGGGGGCTCTTCGGAAAGGGTTTACTGATCCTTGCACCACATGCTTTCCTTCAATAGTGTGTCGTAGAGCACTTTCCTTGCAAGGTGACTATGTTCCCTTCCCCCTCACCCATTTGTTTCATGGAGACAGCCGGGCTGCAAATTGTGGGCCAAGCTCAGGTGTGCGGCAGGAGGTGGGTTGGTTGGTGCATCCACTCACGCTCACCCTAAGCATTTCTTGGGCACCAGCTGCGTGGCAGGCTCCCGGTTGGCAGCCACAGCAGGTCTGGGCCTGCGCTCGGGAATCCACAGGCACGTGGGGGAGTCAGACATTCTCAGGCAGTCCCACCCAAGGATGCATTCCGGTGCCTTCTCTGACCCTCTCTGTCCATTACTCCTGCTTTGTTTTTACTTGTGACCCTTTTTAAAAATTAGACCATGCATTTATATGCTTGAAAAGTCCACCTGTGTGTGTGTGTGTGTGTGTGTGTGTGTGTGGACACACAGTGACAGGTCTTTCTCTGCTACTCCTTTTCCTGCTTGCCTTGTTCCTCCACCCCTTAAGCAATCATTTGTATTAGTTTTTGCATATCCTTCTAAAGTGTTTTAATGCAAATACTGATAATCTATTTTTATACCCCTTTTCCTTATACAAAATGTAGCAAACACCCTATCCTACACTTTGCAGTTTTTTGTTTCTTTTTTTAAATCTCTGTTTATCCAGTCCAGTGGTTGAACACTAGGGGTTAATTAGGGGAGAGAGAAAGGTGTGTATTGAGGAAGAGCATGTATTGAGAAAACAGCATGAACAGCATGTGTGGAGGTCCTGGGGAGTGTGGCTTCCTCCAGGTAGAGGGAGGGCCTGTGAGCTAAAGCAAAGGAGGAGGGCCCTGTTCTGTCTGCCAGGGCCTGAAGGTCGAGGGAGGAACTGTGGCCTTGATTCTAGGAGCACCTGGGTGTGAGGTTCTGCTCTGTTTCCTTACATGCCCTGCTTTTCTCTGTGGCCAAGTGCATATGGCCTTTATCACGTGTGGCAAAGGAGAGGCCAAGAATGTCCTTGAGATCAGGTTATTGACTGTGGTTGATAATGAAAGAAAATTTCTCTTGTAAGCTCTTCCTAGGAGTTGTGATCTAGCATCTAGTGGTTTGCAGGCCTGTGCCTCTGGCCTCAAGGGTCCTTACCAATCATGTGACACAGGACAAGTCCATCACCTCTCATCTTTTCAGTAGACACAGTCACGATGCCAACCACAGGGGTTTTTGGAGGGTGACACACACACCGTGCTCAGTTCCGAGGTTGCTACATAGTAAATGCTCAATATGTGGTAATGAGGGCTTCATTTATTTTTATAGGCTTGACTTGGGCTCACACTTAACATAGCTCACAACGAAGACTTTTGATTTGGGAGCCTGATCACCTGGATACTGATAACCCCTCTCTGCCAGTTACTGTCTACGTTGGGCAAGTAACGTAACCCCTGCGTCTTGGTTCTTTGCTGAGGAGGAAAGGAGTTAACATTTGTATTGCACTTAAAATAGTGCATGCAAGTAGTGACCTCAGTGGATGCCAGCTATTATTATTATTATTGTTACTGCACACACTCTGCTTTCCGTCAGAGTCTCTACATGAGACTCTGGGGAACTTAATGTCAGTGATAGCAGTGCCACCATCATTTCAGGGAAACAGTGCCCTTTGTTACCATTAGCACCTCACCACTTCCAAAAAACACCCTTCTACAAATACCTGGAGCAAAGGATTGTCAAGAATGGTAATTCCACTAGACTTCTCTTTATATGTCATGGGCCATATAAAACCACGTGACTGCCCTTAACTGCAAGGACGGCTGGGAAATCTAGAGTTTTCCTAATTGTCTCTCCCAGTAGAATAGAAATGCGTTATCACAGGGGTGCTCCGTAAGTATTTGCAAGTCTAACCATCAGGAGGGGCTCTCCTCCCAGCATATGACACACGTCCACGTCCACATTGTTGGGGTTGATTTGCAGAAAGTAACCTATGGATTGTGGCAGAACTCCTGGCCTCCAGCCTGAAGTGCTGGAGGAAAGTTTGTGAGGGACACAGTTCTAAAGCCCCTTGAGTTGTATCCGTCTAATCAGGGCAACAATTATACCTCCTAGATCAAAGTCGAGAGGCAGGCTCTGGGGAAGAGTGCCTAGAGCAGCTGGAGAAAGGCTGCAGAACCGGTTTTTTTTTTTTTCCGTGCAGGTCTGTTTACCTACTTGCCTGTTTGCCTAGAGGACCATCCCATTGGCTCCTAGAGGCCTTCCAGGTCATCACCTCCCTTGGGCTGGGCCTCTTTTTGCAGATGGCTGGGCCCCCTTGGGCCAGGGAGTGCCTACTGTGTGTCAGGGCACTGTCCAGGGTGCTGGAGATAACAATAAGTAACACTGTGCACCGACCATGTGCCAGGCATTGCAGGTGCTTGGTTAACTCAGTTAACCCTCTCAGCAGCCCCAAGAGATGGGTCTGCATTAGGCCCATTACAGACATGTGAAAAAGCAAGTCTTGATTAAAAAAAACAAAAAAACAAAAAACGGGGTTCCTGGGTGGCTCAGTTGTTTGGGTGTCTGGCTCTTGGTTTCAGTTCAGGTAGTAATCTTACAATTCGTGGGATTGAGCCCCGTGTCAGGTGCTGTACTGACAGTGTGGAGCCTGCTTGGAATTCTCACCTTCTCTGCCCCTCTGCAGCTTGAGCTCTTGTTCTCTCTCTCAAAATAAATAAACTTAAAAAAATCAAAATAAAACCCTTACTTTTCATAATGTTCATTTTTTTAAATTGAATATCTGGTATTTCAGAATAACATGAACCTTTTTATTGATGGCTTATTTTGTTAGCCTAATTTTTTTTTTTAGTATTTATTTATTTATTTATTTTGAGAGAAAGAGGGTGGGGGGAGAGAGAGAGAGACTATGAATGAGCCAGGGAGGGGCAGAGAGAGAGGGGACAGAGGATCTGAAGCTGGTTCTCTGCTGACAAGAGAGAGCCCAATGCGGGACTAGAACTCCTGAAACATGAGATCATGACCTGAGCCGAAGTCGGATCCTTACCCAACTGAGCCACCCAGGTGCCCCTAGCCTGATTTTTTTTTAATAGTGTTTGCTTTTCAGAGCACTTTCAGATTCATAGCACAATGGAGGATACCCCCTACCCATGCACGGTATGGGGGTGCATACTTACCCCACCCATGCATGGACCTCCCCTGTTATCAACATCATCCACCAAAGTGGTACATTATTACAATTGATGAACCTACACAGACATGGCGTCATCACCCAGAGTTCATAGTTTACAGACTCTTGGGGTACATTCTGTGAGTTTGGACAAATGTATAATGACACATACCCACCATTGTAGTACGATACAGAGTAGTTTCACTGCCCTAAAAATCCTGTGTGCTCCACCAGTTCATCCTTTCCTCCTCCTAACCCCTGGTAATCATCAGTCTCTTTGCTGCCTCCATTGTTTTGCCTTTCCCAGGATGTTGTATGATTGGAATAATACAGTATGTAGCCTTTCCAGATTGGCTTCTTTCACTTAGTAAATACACTTAAGGTTTCTCTATGTCTTTTTACGGCGTGAGTAATGTTCCACTGTTTGGATGTACCAGAGTTTATCCGTTCATCTACTGAAGGACGTCTTGGTTACTTCCAGCTTTTGGAAATTATGAATAAAGTTGCTATACACATCTCTGTGTAGGTTTTTACATGAACAGAAATTTCTAACTCCTTTGGGTAAATACCAAGGAGCATGATTGCTAGATCGAATGGTAAGAGTATGTTTACTTTTATAAGAAACCACCAAATTGTCTTCCAAAGTGGCTGTACCATTTTGCATTACCATTAGCAGTGAATGGGAGTTCCTGTTTTCCCACATCCTCACAAGCATTTGGTGTCAGTGTTCTGGATTTGGCCATTCTACTATGTTCTGGATTTGGCCATTCTACTAGGTGTGTGGTGGTATCTCGCTGTTGTTTCTAAGTAAGCTCTATGCTCATCATGGGACTTGAACTCATGACCCCGAGAGTCACATACTCTACTGACTGAGCTAAGCAGGTGCCCCTCTTGTTTTAATTTGCATTTCCCTGTTGAATATAATGTGGAGCATCTTTTCATATGCTTGTTTGTCATCTGTGTATCTTCTTTGGTGAAATGTCTGTTAAGATATTTGGCCCATTAAGGGCGCCTGGGTGGCTCAGTCAGTTAAGCGTCCGACTTTGGTTCAGGTCATGGTCTCATGGTTTGTGAGTTCGAGCCCCACGTCAGGCTCTTTGCTGACAGCTGGGAGCATGGAGCCTGCTTTGGATTCTGTGTCCCTCTCTCTCTGCCCCTCCCCGACTTGTGCTGTGTCTCTCTCTGTCTATCAAAAATAAATAAACGTAAAAAAATAAATTAAAAAAAGATATTTGGCCCATTTTTTAAATCTTTTGCAAATATTTTCTCATAATCTGTGGCTTGTCTTCTCATTCTCTTGACATTGTCTTTAACAGAGCAGAAGTTTTGAATTTTAGTGAAGCCCAGTTTCTCAACTCTTTTTTTCATGGATTATGCCTTTGGTGTTGTATCTAAAAAATGATCACTATACCCAAGGTCATCTAGGTTTTCCCCTGTGTTATCTTCTAGGAGTTTTAGGATTTTTTGTTTTACATTTAAGTCTGTGAACGGTCCCTTTTGCATTAACTTTTGCAAAAGATGTAAGGTCTGTGTCTAGATTCGTTTTTCTGCGTGTGAATGTTCAGTTCCAGCACCATTTGTCTAAAAGATTATCTTTGCTCTGTTGTGTCATCTTTGCTCCTTTGTCAAAGATCAGTTGACTGTACTTATGTGGGTCTATTCAGTTCCATTAATCTATTTGTCTGTTCTTTTACCAATACTACACTGTGTTAACTACTGTAGCTTTGGTTTTTGTTGTTGTTTAATTTTTCTTTTAATATTTATTTTTTGAGAGAGCATGAGTTGGGGTTGGGGCAGAGAGAGAGGGAGACACAGAATCCAAAGCAAGTTCCAGGCTCTGAACTGACAGCACACAGCCCGACTCAGGGCTCGAACTCACAAACCATGAGATCATGACCTGAGCCAAAGTTGGATGCTTAACTGACAGAGCCACCCAGGCGCCCCTTAACTACTGTAGATTTGTAATTGGGTATTATCAGTCCTCTGACTTTGCTCTTCTTCTTCAATATTGTTTTGGCTATTCTTTTTTTTTTTTTTTTTTTTTTTTTCTCTCTCTTTTTTTTTTTTTTTGAAATTTACTGTCAAATTGGTTTCCATACAACACCCAGTGCTCATCCCAAAAGGTGCTGTTTTGGCTATTCTAGGGCTTTTGCTCTCCATGTAAACTTTAGAATCATTTTGTCAATATTCAGAATCACTGGGATTACATTGAATCTACAGATTAAGTGGGAAAGAACTGATATCTCTTTTTTTTTTTTTTTTTTTTTTGAGATGAGGTTTCACTGTGGTGCCCAGGCTGAAGGCACTGGCTGTTCATAGGCATGATCCCACTACTGACTAGCACAGGAATTTTGACCCTGCTCCATTTCCAACCTGGGTTGATTCACCCCTCCTTAGGCAATCTAATGCTCCCCTGCTCCTGGGAGGTCACTGTACTGATGCTGAACTTAGTGCTAACACCCAGTGGGCATCCTCATGCCTCAGCCTCCCGAGTAGCTAGTACTACAGGCATGCGCCCACCACGCCTGGCTGGAAAGAACAGATACCTTGACAACACTGAATCTTCCTATTTATGAACATAGAATATCTCTCCATTTATTTAGTTCTTTGATATCTTCCATCAGAATTTTATAGTTTTCCTCTTGTACATATTTTGTTAGATTTATACCTAAGTATCTCATTTTGAGGGATGCCAGTGTACCAAGGTATTGAGTTTTTAATTTCAAATTCCACTTTTTCATTGCTGGCATATAGGAAAGCAATTGAGTTTTTATATTGACCTTGTATCCTACAGCCTCGCTATAATCAACTATTCCAGGAGCTTTGTGTTTTCTTTTGGTTTTTATTTGATTCTTTTGGTTTTTATTTGATTCTTTAGGATTTTCTACACTTACGATCATGTCATCTGTGAACAAAGACAGTTTTATTTCTTCCTTTCCAATCTGTATACCTTTTATTTCCTTTTCTTGTCTTATTGCATTAGCTAGGACTTCCAGCATGATGTTGAAAAGTAGTGGTGAGAAGGGGCATCCTTGCCTTGTTCCTGATGTTAGTGGGAAAGCTTTGAACTTTTCAAATCAACTACAATGTTACTGGGGCACATGGGTGGTTCAGTTGAGCATTCAGCTTCAGCTCACGTCATGATCTCATGGTTCATGGGATCGAGCCCTGTGTCAGGGTTTGTGCTGACAGTGCAGAGCCTGCTTCGAATTCTCTGTCTCTCCCTCTCTCTCTGCCCCTCCCCCACTCATGTGCATGCACTCACTCTCTCAAAAATAAATAAACATTAAACATTTTTTAAAAAATTAACTAAGATGTCATAGACTTTTTTTTTCATTCATTAGTTCACCTAAGCCAAATGTTTGGAAGGTGGGGACCTTGCATCCACATCCCTTAGCCCAATTCTGACCACGCGATAGGTTTTAAAAACATTTCTGAATGAATAAGTGAATGATGCACGTGGTACAGTGAACAGCTAAACAGAACTTACATGGAGTATCTTCTGGGCAGATGTCAAATCAGGGTTAGAGAGGCACTTAGAGAGGTGGAGGGCAGTGACTGAAAGCAGACTCGAGCCATGGGCTGAGGTTCAAATCTGCAGCTTACTTGCAGGGCAGTGCCCTTTTCGGGACTTCGGCGTTCTCATCTGTGAAGTGGGGATAATAATAGGACCTACCCCTGAGGTGGCTGTGAGGGTTAAAAGAGTTGGAATTGTCAAGTGTCTGTCTCACAGGCACATGTGTAAGAGTTATCTATTGCTAGTGGGCCTTGTGTGGTAGTTTCGAACAAGAAGAGTGATTGAGTTTTAGCTTCAAATATGTGGAGTAACAGCAAGCTCGATTCCAGGGGAAGGTGAAGCTCAATCCAGTTCAACCAGTGACTTCAGCCAAAAACAGCTGTCCAGCAATGATCTTGTATTTTATATATAAAATATAAAATTTTATACCCAACTCTGATCAACAAATTTGCTTAGTACAGATCTGGTTATAGAGGTGGAATTTGTGGAGTTGTGAGCAACTATGTGTGCTTTGTGGGAGAAGCTGGGAGAAAGATACAGCTGGGCTGAGTCTCCTGAGAATAATGAGTCACTTTCTCAGATGCCCTGTTTTTCCAGTCTCAGGGAGCACTGCCATAAGCCCTGTGCAGGGGTGGCCTGGGCAATGGTTAAGGGCCCTGCGATGCATTTGCTCCTTTACTAAATTGTGACCTTGGGCAAGTGACATCACTTTCTCAAGCCTTGGTATCTGTCTCCGTAAAATGAAGAACAAGTTCATCACAGGCTTATTAGTGAGCCTTGAACTAGTGAAGCACCTTGTACAGTTCCTGGCACATAGTAAGTGTGCATTAAAGCTGCATTAATATTATTGTAATTGTTTTTGTTATTTTTATTGTTCTTTGGTTGCTGTGGAATATGGCTGGTCCCATACTCCACAAATAGAGTTTACAACTCTAGCAAACTAGAGCCTGTTGTTCTGGTGAACCCTTCCGAAGAGAGTCATCATTTCCTTAAACTGACTAGAAATAAAGATTCATGTATTCATTCAGCAATATTTAGAGGGCTTCTGCTCTGTGTCAGACACTCAACTAAAAGAGGATACTGTGTGATATGAGCAATTGGTGAGAGAGGTACCTTAGTGGGGTTAGGAAGCACCTGTCTAAGGAAGTGACATTTGATATGAGATTTGAAGGATGAAAAGGGGCCAGCCATGCAAAAAGTTGAGAAAAGAGGGTTCCTGGCAGAAAGGACAGCAGGTACAAAGGCCCTGAGGTAGGAACGAGTTTGGCAAGTTGGAGGAACAGAGAAGAGGCTGGCATGGCTTGAGTTGGATGAACAAGATTGAGAATGTGATGGGAGAAGTTTGTAGGCCCTGAGTTTGCTCCCTGAAGCCTCCACTTTCTCCCATCCATGAGAGTGTTTGGAGGAAAGGGCTGTGGGAGGCTGATTTTGGCATCTGGGAAGAGGTGTGAGGGGACCAGAGGCCTGGCACCTGCCTTGCTCCAACTTTCTGAAGGCCCTTACTCAGAGACTCCAGTCCATGAGGAAAAGACCCTTCACCCCAGAGCTAGGTTCCCTGATTTAAAACACATTTTTTTTAATGTTTTTATTTACTTTTGAGAGAGAGAGTGTGAATGGGGGAGGGGCAGAGAGGGAGGGAGACACAGAATCCAAAGCAGGCTCCAGGCTGTGAGCTGTCAGCACAGAGCCTGACACGGGGCTCGAACCCACGAACCACGAGATCATGACCTGAGCCGAAGTTGGACGCTCGACCAACTGAGCCACCCAGGCACCCCCTAGGTTCTCTGATTTTTTTAGACAATAGTGTGGTTTACATTTTTATCCCAAAGGTGGTGGCTCAGCTGTGCTTTTTTTTTTTTTTTTTTTAATTATTTTGAGAGAGTGAGAGAGAGAATCCCAAGCAGGCTCTACACTGTCAGCACAGGGCCCTATGTGGGGCTCGAACTCATGAACCATGAGATCATGACCTGAGCCAAAATCAAGAGTTGGACACTTAATTGACTGAGCCACCCAGGCGCCCCAAGCCCAGCTGTGCTTTGATGCTCTGTGTCTGAAGCCTACTTTCTTCTTCCCCAAAGTAGGACAACCGAAAGCTAGCTGCCCTGGCAAAGTGCCAGAGAACAGCGCAGCCAAATAGAGCCTGTTTCTTGGGGGGGGGGGGGGGGGGGGGGGGGGGCAGGGAGGGGAGAGGCGGGGATTAATGAGCTCTTTCCTTTGTGCCAGAGGTAAGGAAGGTATTAAAATACCAAGGCTTGGTACAATAGAGCAGCAGGTAGACTCCTAGACTTGGGTTTCAGCTCTGACTTCCCCACTTCCCCACCCATGGGACCTTGGGCAAATGATTTACCTGTGCCTTGCCTTTGCTTTCTCGTCTGTAGAATGGGGACAGTAGTTCCCGTGCTTAGAAAAGTGCACACAGGAAGTGCTGTCTATAATTATCATCACCTTGCGATTTTACGTCACAGTGAGATGAAGTCCTCTTTCCTCTAGTTGTTCATGAACAGTTACGATGCTTGGATTTGACTCCTGTTTCTCCGCATCGGCCAGATTCTTGCGCAGAAGCTTGGTGTCTGGTAGACAGCCAGGTCTCTGGTGCCAGAAGCAGCTCTGCCCCTGGGTGGTGGGGCGGGAGGTGGAGGGGTGGAACAGGTTATTTGATGCCAAGAAGCTGAGGGTTGATGGGATATCTGTCGCTAGAGATCGAGGGCTGTGTGGAACCTCCACCCTCCACAGTGGCTGCTCCCTCCAAAGGGCCAAAGGGCCAAAGACCCAGGAATGGAGATTTTCTCAGAGCTCCCTCATTTGCATTCACTGAATGTACCTGAGAACCACCTAGGAATCTTGCTAAAATGCAGATTCTGACTCATCGGGTCTGGGGAAGGACCGAGGGCCTGTGTATCCAAGGAGCTCCCAAGGGATACCAATGCTGCCAAATGCCCCTGCTCCTTGGACCACAGCTCCTCCCACTGGACCCCTCTCACTGAATCCAGTCTGCATTTTCACCAAATCCCTTGATGATTCACTATTTTTTTTTGACTTTGAGAGCCTAGATCCAGGGTTTCTCAACCTCAACACTGTTGGCCTTTTGGGTGGGATCATTCTTTGTGTTGGGGGCTGTCCTGTGCACTGTGGGACTGACCACTGACCACGGGATGCGAGTAGCAGCAGTGCCCCGCCCCCACTCGTGACCATCGAAAGTGTCTGCACATGTTCTCTGGGGTAGGGGTGGCAAATCACCCCCAGATGAGAACCAGTGGTCCAAAGCCCTCAAACCTAGCTGTGCCCACAGATGCAGCAGAGGTCGTGGCTACTTTCATTCTGGGTGGAGTCAGGATCCACACCAAGCCTTCCTACTCAGGACGCATTCTTTAACTTGTTAATGTCACCGCTCATTGGCGCAGCACATCCAGGCTGGGCCTTGGGTTTCCACCCACCCAGTGAAGGTGCTAGGTCCTTACTGAGCCAGCCTTAGAGACGAGGATTTGGGGTTCACTGCTGTGTTTGTTGATGTTGCTTAGAAAGACAACCATGGGGGCCACCCACCTGGCCTCTTGTTTGGCCTGGTGCCTGCACATGATTAGAGCTCCTATGTTTACTTAAGGTTCTGTGTGACGGGGTCCGGGAGGCACCTTCTCTGGTGTGTCCTCTGCAGAATTCTAGAGTGGTGTCGGCTCCTGTTTCTGTCACTGCTGAGCCACCCTGGAGTGTTTCTGAGTCATTTTATACCACATCTTGATCTCTGTGACCAGATGGACTAGATCACCAGACGCCTGGGGACAGAGATAGAGGCATCTTCTTTTGGTTTGTCAGGTCTGGCAGGTGGTAGGTGCTCTTGTTAAATAGATCTGAGGGCCTCATTCAGTCACTGGATGTCTCTTTGGGGGGCCTCTGGTGTGGCAGGCACCACCTTGGGCACAGCATGAAAGGGGAAAGCAGCAAATTGAGACAATCAGAGGGTTCTCTTCACACAAGACCCTGATCATGGAGGGAGTGTTTATTGAATTCCATCTCCTGCCAAGTCCCGGGGGTCTGGAACACTAGCCTCACCTTCATGGAGCTTTCTGTTTGGTCTGGGGGTATGGATGAAGTATAAACATATAAACAACCAAACAAGCCAGATAATTGCAAGTGGACTATAATTACTGCTGTCTCATGGCTGGTCAGCAGGTCTTTTGAGAGAGTCTGCTTTTTCTTGATGTGTAGCTGGTGGGTGATCGCAGGGTCTCAGAGGCCCAGTGGACATCTCTACCCACCTAAGGGGTGGGAGTATGTTTTATTGGGTCACTCACACTAATAGTAGCAAACGTTTATATAGTTCTGAGTGCCAGGGCCGATTCTAAGTGTTTTAAATTCCCACAACTTTATGATGTTGGTTCTATCATTATTCCCCTTTAACAGATGAGGAAACTGAGGCACAGGGAGGGGAGATAACTTACCTTGAGATCCCACAGCTGGTAAATGGCAAAGCTGGGATTTGAACCTAAGCCCTCTGTCTTTAGAGTCCTTGCCCTTATGCACTCTGTGAACGCATTAGGCATTTGGACGGGACCAAGATGGCTCACTGGTCGATCTGTCTGGAGACCGGAGGAAGGCTCTGCTGGTGCAGAAAGGGGAGCACCAGTGGCAGACCTTCAGGGAAGAAACACCTCCTCACACCCCCAGAGCAAAGGTCATGGAGCAAAACCTAACAGAAGGGAAAGGGAGAGAGCAGTGTCACTGGTCAGTTACCATCACCCTGGAAAGACCTGGCCTGGTTCCTGGAGCTCCCCTGCAACATGAGTTCAGTGGGTCCATTGCTGAGGAGGGGGATGTGCTGATAGCTTCCTGGAGACCGTGCAGAGTAGCAGTTACCAGGAAAAGTGTGGCTGCTGAACTCTGTACTGCGCTGTGCTACCCTGTTACAGAGAAGACGGTCCACCCCATTTTCTCAGAGCTAGAGACTGATTTCTGTTAGGGGCTTGCTGGGAACAGGGAGATCTGGGATGGAGGTTGGGTATGAGGCTGTGAAGTCTTGTAGCCAATGGCTTCGGAGTCACACCGTAGGTAACTTTTTCCTGACTCCACCCTATACTAGCTGTGTGACCTTGGGCAGGTGACTTCCCCTCTCTGAGCTTCAGGCTCTTTGTTTTTAAAATACCTACATTATTGAGCTGTATGTGTATGGGAGTGGTGGTGTCAGTTCACTGAGGTCATCTTACGTGAAGTGTTTAGTCCAGAACTTGGCACTCCATGAGCACTCAGTACACGAGAGAGATTATGCTGTGGGAGGTAGTGTCACCAAGTGCTTAAGGCAGGGCCTCTGGAACCACCACTCCCAGCTCATTGGCCTTGGGCCACTGGCTTTAGCCTCCATGCGACTGCATTTCCTTATCCTAAAACAAGGGTAATGTTAGTCCCCTCCTCATAAGGATGCTGTGAGCATTCAGTGAGTCAGTACTTGTGAAGCATTTAGCACACGTTAGCACATGGGCTGACACTCATGGTAAGCCCCGTAAGCACGGGCTGTCATGATGGCGATCAATTAAGAACGTGAGCGTGAGGCCTAGCAACTAGGTGAGGAGAAACCTTCCACTGAATTATGTTATGAATGGGTTGGTTTTAGAAAACTACAGTTTGGTCAGCCTGCTCTCCTTTGGGCACGAGGGATGGCGACGTGAGGTTCTGTTTGGTTGTATCAGAGACTCTTGTCCTCCTTTCGGAGGAGAGTTGGCCTCTCGGGGCTGAGTGACATGAGCTCAGAGGGGACAGTGAGGAAGCCAGGGAGTGGAGGAGTGCTGTGACCTCCAGGAGTAAAGGAGGGTTCCATTCAGGTTCTGCTATACGCTGGCTCCATGGTCGGTTGTACATGGTGAGAGTGAGCACGAGAATTGACAGACCTGGGTCTTAGGTGTTCCCAGCTACTTTAGGCGAGTTCCTCAGGCTCGCTCAATATCAGTGGTCCATCAGTGTAGATCTTGGTCAGTGCTGGCTGTTGTAGGGACAGCAGAGTAGCGAAGAGGTCAGAAGGGCAGCCCCAGAGTCAGTCACCTGGGTTCAGCCCTGGCTGTGGGACCTTGAGCAAGTGACTTAATCCCTTCTGAGCCTCAGTTTCCTCCTCTGTGAAGTGGGAGTAATACCACGTGCTTCACATGGTACCATTTGAAGATCGTGAGTCAATCTGTATAAAGTCCTTAAAGCAGCACGTGGCACAGAGAATGTCCTTCATGCATGTTGGCTTTATTGCTGTTATCTTTAACCCATCCTAGAAGACAATGTAAGTAGCAAGTATAAACCATGGATGTGTCCCAGGGGAATGGCGCCCTAATGAGGGAGTTTGGGAGAGATCTCAGCCTCTGGAAGGGTTATTTAGAGCAGGCATTTGAGCTTTTGTGTTTCTAGAATGGTGCAAGGTGCAAGGGAGAGAGCGTGCTGACTGGGAATGATGTCTTAGTGCCATGGGCACAGGTTTCCCAAGGTCAGATCATAGCACTAGATAATTTGAGGTGATGTATGAAGAAACACTTTAAACATTTTAATAGCTGTACTTTTATTTTAATGCGTAACAGGAAAAGAATTTCAATAGCACATCAAACCCAGTGTTCCATGGCTATTTCTGCTTTGGGTGAGGCTAACATCGGTATGTAAGCCAAAATAAAAGTGAATACAGTTAAGGAACAATGCAGAGTAAGTGATAGTACAGGTGGTCTGGGGATAGACATGGCAACAACGGTGCCGGTGTATGTAGATCCTGGCAGTTGGGACACATGACGGTTGAAAAAGCAGCTCCCTCGCGAGGTTGCTGAGCCATCAGGCCCCCGCTGCCCCTTGCCTCTTCTGCTCTTTCGTGCGACTGCAGTCACCTCAGATGGCTGTGGTTCCCTCCATCAGGCGCCAGGCAGGGGATAAAACGTGCCGAGTATTCGATGCTGGCACCTTCTCTGTCTGCAGTGGAGTGTAGACACTGTGGAATGGCCTTGAGCAGCTAACTGTGATAATGGGAACAGTCTTCAACCAACACTGAGTGAGTGCCAGCAACACGCTAAGCAGTTTGCATGCACGATGGCATCGAACCCTTACTCTATGAGACGAACTGCTGGTTGGGACACGTTGGGCCTCAGGTAGCAAGATGCCTGGTGATTCTTGCGTGAGTGATGGAGACAATGAATTCTCTCGCTGCAAAGGATGGAGGAGACAAGCTCCGTGGCCGTTGCAGAGGCTCAGTGACACCTTCGAGAACTGGCTGCTTTCTCTCTATTTCATAGCCCCTGTGTACATCTGTTTCATCCCGGTGTTGGTCGTTGTGTGGTCATAGGATAACTGCCCTGGCCTGATGATCGCATCCTTACACACGGCGTCCCAAGCAGGGAATAGTGGCAGGGGAAGAGGCTTTTTCTTCCTGTGTCTTTCTTTTCCAAAGGGAACATGCTCTCATAAACACTCCTACCCCCGGTAGACTTCTCTTTATCTCTGAATGGCCAGCCATAAAGGAGCCAGTGATTGCCCCTGGTTACAAGGGAGGCTGGGAAAGGGGATGTCTCCGTAGTGGGGGGCAGCAAGGGACAAGGGTCGGGAGTGACCATAAGCTACACAGCTAAGTGTCTGCTGCAGGTGGATACTATTACTAGCTCCCCTCTATAGATGAACAAAATCAAGGATCAGAGAGATGATCCTATAGATCATCCTGTAGATGAAAAGATGGCTTGCCTGGGTCTTTATAGAGTTTGTAATGGCAGAGCAGGGATTTGAACCCACATCTTTCCTCCTGCAGAGCCTGTGGTCTTAACCCCCGTCTAGTACTGTCTTCGTGGCAGGGGACACCCAGATGGCCATAATGCAGGGTGATGAGTGGTGAGTGGTGAGCACCGAGTGCCGTGGGAACACAGAGGACAGAGATTCTGCGCTGCAAGGTCAGGGGGAGTGAGCTGGAGAGGAGAGAAAAGAGTGTGTAGAAAATCGTGCTCAGGGATTGCTCTGGCCTTTGAAAGATAAGTAGGACTCCTGCCAAGTGCAAGGGAAATGGCATGAGGAGGGTGGGCTCCAGAAGGAACCGAAGTGGGCATTGGGACAGTGCATGCTGGGTAGATTAATCAAGGCTCTTTGCATTGTCAGATGAATTTGTCTTGTGTCACTGGGAAGCCGAGAGGAGAGGAGCTTCAGACCTAGCCCAAGTAGGGGGCTCAGACATGTCATTGGGGCTCTGCTCCTATCCCTTGCTCCACTTGACTTCACTGTGCAAACAGGCTGGGTCAAGGTGCAAATCCTCCTGATCTATGAAGCCAGTGGAAAGGGGATTTCTTGTCTTCAGCATCTTTATACAAGCCCCAGGGAAGACTCTAGTTGGGTGTGTGCGTCCATTTGGGCCGCTATAACAAAAATGCCATAGATTGGGGAGCTTATAAACACAGAAATTTCTTTCTCACCATCCTGGAACCTTGGGGCATCCAGGATCAAGGTGTCGACAGATTTGTTGTCTGGTCAGGGCCAGCTTCCTGCTTCATAGATGACCATCTCTTTGCTGTGTCCTCACTCATGGCAGAAGGGGAGAGGGAGCTCTCTGGCACCTCCTTTAGAAACGGGATTGGCCAGATCACTTCCCAAAAGTCCCACCATCACACTGGAGATGAGGTTTCAGCATACAGAGTTGGTGGGGGACACAAATATTCAGTCTGTAGCCATCGGTCATGTGCCCATCCCCGAAGATGGTGTCTGAGAGTGGGATGAAGGATGAACACAGCCACAGCCTTGCCAGGACGGTGGAGCGGCATGGCAGCATGGTGGAGGGGCACCTCCTGACTGAGGAGGCAGAGCTGCTGGGCATGCCACATACGTCCACTAGTATCTGTGCTAGGTGCCTTCAGCTTCCGTACTTTAGTTTCCTAATCTGAAAAATGGGACTAATGTTATCATTCCTACCTTGTGCACAGGGTCTGAGGCAGATTCCACTTAATAAGCATCCGCCAGTATGTATAGGGAGTACTCCATGGAACCCAGAGCAATGGCTTTCCTAAGTGGAAAGCCTAAATTGCTACTTTGCCAGGATCTCGTATTACACACTGAAACTTAGATGGCTTGGGTTTGAATATTAGCTCTCGCACATCAGAGCTGTGTAAGCCTGGGTAAACAACCGTACTTCTCTGTGCCTCCATTTTCATATCAGAACCAGGGAGAAAAATGCTTAGGACACTTCCAGGCATATGGTAGAGGTCAGTAAATATTTTTTTGATGAGTGCACGAATGGAAAAGCTGAGTTGGAAGATACCTACAGGTTGTTAGACCTTTTTGGATTTGTATTGCCAGGGGGCCCTCCAGAAAGCCATTACTCCATTGGTAGTAGATGAGATGACCCATTTCCCTACACCTTTGTCAATACTTCTCTTTTAGGGTCTTGTTTCTCAGAAAAAAATCATTGTTCTCTTAATCCGTAATGAAACCAGCCTGATGTTATGGACACGTAATAAAACGTCCAAAGTTTTCAGAGCTGCAAACTGAAACATGTAAGGTAAAATGACGTGATGTCTGGGATTTACTTTACTTCGGCAAGAAGGAACGGGAGGAATAATAGATAAGGAATAAACGGAGCTCGTGTGGCAGAATCTTGGTAATTATTGAATCTGGATTAGAGTACCTGGGAGTTCATTGTACCTTTGCACGTTTTTTAGAATGTTAACAGAACAAACCCAGCCCCACTCAACCCCTAGCGCGCACACACACACATACACACAGCCTAAAATTGAATAGTGGTGAACAGCTCCTACTGCACACAGGCAGTTCGAGGGCCCATTGGATAAATGACAGTCTTAGCCCTCGGTATCTTCCCCTCATCCTCTGCCTGGAGCCCCTTTGTGGAGAGAGCCTTTGGGCTCAGCAGCTGAAAGCGTAGTCGCTTTCAAGCCCAACATAGCAATTTCTCCTGTGAACCAGGCATTCAGTGACCTTTTTCTGAAATGAGGGTTTTCTCTTCCCTCCCTGGAGGGGAGACAAACTCCCTGGTGATTAACCCCCGGGAAAACCCCCTTCAGACGTGGGTGTGGTTTTGCCATTCGGTGGAGGGAGTCATGAGCTGCTCTCATTCAGGGATCTGTGTGCTGGTGGCAAAAACATAACTGGCTGATGCTCCGCAGTGACCAGACACTGAGTCCAGCCCTGCTAGTCCTCTGAACACACAAGAGAAGGCCTTGCCTGTCCCTGCCACACAGGCTTTGCTCCCAGCCCCCTCTCCAGATTCACTCTTAAATAGGTGGTGGGCTGGGAGTTTTCCAGCGAGGCTTGTTCCCATCCCTCTGCAGCACTGGGAGTTAGGGAGGGGCCTTCACATCCCATCTGGTGCCGGGTGGAGTCTCAGTCAGTGGAGGGTCAACAGCCCAGGGGCTGACCCTGGACCCTCGAGAAGGGTCATCATTTAAGAATGTCTCTTAGGCAGCCCCGCAGGAGACCCACATGTGGATGTGGTCAGCTGTAGCTTCCGGCTCTCTCACTTGTGCTGAATTTCGGCAATTTCTCATTTCCTTTAGGAAACAGAATGAGTCTGGAGAGAAGTATGAATAATCATGATGACACGCTTGGCAGTAGGAACATTGGGAACCTTGCCCTGAAGCTCAGGGTTGGTGTCACTGTTGCCGAGGTCTTGAGCAGTGTGGACCAGGGAAAAGGGGACTCCTTGAGCCTCATGGCCTGGGTTCAAGTTCCAACACCACCATTTAACAGCCAGATGACCTTGGGAAAGTCACTTAACCTTTTTTGCCTCAGTTTCCTCATCTGTAAAATGATGATGATATCTGCCTCATAGGATTGTAAGGATTAAATTAGAGAATATCTGTAAAATGTTTTAAATGGCCTCTTCTGTAGTAGTTGCTCAGTTAATGCGGACTGTGGCAGTTACTGTTATGGTCAGGCACAGTTAGGATTGAGAACTGCTGGTCTGTAGTAGGGGTCAGGTGGAAGCAGAAATTGGAGGAGAGGAGCAGGGAAGGCTCCTTTCTCCCCACGTCTGTAGTTTGAGGAAATAGGCTTAATTTTGCCATTTGAAAATATTATTTTTCACTTGATGTTTAAAAGTCTCACAGAAAAGCACAGGTAGGAGACTTTAAAGGGGGGAAAAATCTCTCCATATCTCTTCTATACACACACTGTTCACACTAGAAAAAAAGACTGGAAGGAAGTAAACCAACATCTTTACAGTGGTTATCCCTTGGTGGGAAGATGATGGGTAACTTTATATTCTTCTTTGCACTTTCTTTATTTTCCAAGTTTTTTTTTATATGCATATATAAGCATATATTGCTTTCATAAGCAGAAAAAAATATGTTAAAGGTAAGGAATCATGTGAGCTGTGGTTTCTGGGAAGGTTGGGTAGAATTCTCCCAGGATGTAGCAGGCTGTTTAATGTTTGTGTCCCAAGAAGCCTGTGTTCCAGAGTTCCTTGATGAGGGATACACTCCAGCTCTGTAACATTTCTACTCAAAAAGTTCTTAGTGTCAGAGCCGACTCATTATATGTCCCTCTACCTGTCCAGCCCTGCTTTAGATAGATAGTCACACTCTCTCCTATCCTTCTCTTGAGATGAAAGAACTCCAGTTCTTTTGTGGCTTTGACCTTGAGAAGGAGCCTCATTTTCAAAGTGGGCGTAACAGTAGTAAGTCCCTCATGGGGTGTCGTGCCTCTCAGTTCACTGCCATGTGCATACAGGTGCTTACATGGTAGCTAAAGTTATGAATCACCAAATCGAGAACAAACCAGTTGACTTCTTTATTCAGGAAGCATGGATTAAAGACCTGTTCTGGGCCAGGTACCAGTGAGCAAGGCAGACACAGCCCACCTCTCCACAGAGAGAGGGAGAAACACACAGCCACCCTGATGAGTCCTGTGTCCTAAATGTTCAGGATAGGATTTTTTGGAGCCAAAGAATAGGGGCTTCCCAGAGGCTCCCCAGAGAAGTGAAGTTTAAGTAACATATTCCAGGTGCAAATGGAAAAAATGAATTTGGTGGACATCTCTAGATAAGCTTCGCTTCTGAATGTTTCCAGCTGCGGGCAGGGAGCTCCAGATGGGCGTTGCTATGGAAGCATCTTCCAGTTCTCGCTTCCTGACGGAGTTTATTTCCGAGTTTCCCGTGCCCATGCCAGTTCCCAGCTGTAAATACAGACATGGTGGGGGTCCCTTCTTCCTGCAGTCTCAGAGCTGTGCAGAGAGCGGATGTGGCTGGAAGCCAGCCTGGGAGCCTCCTCCTGACAGTTAGTTGTGGAACCTGCCGTGTGGTGGCTTCTCTTCCATCCAGCCTCTTTTCTCTTTTCTTTGTCCTCTCGTGGGACTGTGCCAGCATGCCCCAGCCTGTGTTTTGAAACTTTAGACCCCAGCTTGTATTTGATGGAGAAATGAGCTCATGAGGGCTTCCTCCGCCACCCAGCTACCGGAGAAGTTGAGTCCAATCTCTTTTCATTCCGATCCCCCACTGAGGCTAGATTTGCGACCCTCCTGACAGAAACTGGGCTGGCTGTCCTTTGGGGACTGTTTATGAAGAAAGGGCTTGCTGACCTGAACAAAGAAACAGCAAACAAGATGGGGGAGGGGTGTAGCTAATTGAGACCTTTCAGTTACCCTTCAGTGCTTTAGAATAATAATTGCTAATGTGTGGAGAATTTACAATGCATGAGGTATTCTTTAAATCATTTCTAATCCTCTTAACAACCCAATGAAGTGTTTATCATTACTATCCCCATTTAACAGCTGGGGAAGCTGTGGCAGGGGCAAGTTAAGTCATTGGCCAAATTGCTGTTACTGCTCTTAGAGCACCTTAAGGCCTGTCATCTTTGCGGCTCAGGCAAAAAAAAGGAGGATTTAACCAGAGCGTGCTGGATGGTCCAGAAAAATGAAAGCGAAGCCTCAGGAAGGACTGTGTACTAGTCAGTTACTTGGTTGCAAGTAACAGAAACACCATAAACCCAAGGGAAAGGATTGGCTCGGGCAACTGGAAAGTCCAGAGGTGGGGTCACCTTCTGGGCTGGTTGGGCCAGGAGCTCAGGGCCATCACAGTGACCCACTTTCTTTCTGTCCTTCCATTCTTCCCTCTGATAATTGGGTCATCCTCAAACTTGGCTGCCCTGGAGGTTGCAGACTAGCTGTCCCACTGGTCCAGGTTTAAGACTATTCCTGGCTGGAGAGAGAGGGAAGGTATCTGCCTCCAGTCACAGTGCAAGACATCAGAGCTCCTCTCTAATTGGACTACCACAGGTCCCGTGACCTTCCCTGAACCAATCACTGGGCAGGGTGGAATCACCAACGGACTGGTTGCTCCCACCCAGAAACTCCTAGAGGAAGAACAGAATGGGTGCTGGGAAGTGGCCAGCCTGTGGATTGGAACCAGAACACGAATGTCACTATCAGCATTCTTTCCCCATGGCTTCCCTCTGCCTGTGTCTGCTGTATTCATTCTCTTATATTAGTGTGACTGTCTGTCTGTCTCTCTCTCTGTCTGCCTTTCCTTCTAATGGCTGGGAAACCTGGTTATCCACAGACCAAGTTATACACCTTGCAGTACAGGCTCCTGCAGAGAATAACCCTGTATTCTCTCAGCCCAAGCCCAAAACAACCCAACAAATAGAAAATATCTCCCTTTCGACTCATTAATCAGGACCAGGAAGGGCTTCTCAAGACAGGCCCCGCTGAGGTCAGGCACTCTCCTTGGGCTAATCAGCTGTAGGCAGGGAGGGGTCATTGTTCACTCTGTCCTCTTGTGGGTACCTACTGTGTCCCCTTCCCAGGTCCTCTGGGCTGGGAGTTATTAAGCAAGACCCTGAGAACAGTGATTAAGCTGTACCTTTTTACTATACGAATACTAAAACTTCATTTCACTCCTGGGCCACTAGAGGATGAGGGGTGTCCCATGCAGTGTCCATGTTTCCAAAGCAGTACCCTGTAGAAAGGCCAGCCCAGCATGCCATGATCCCTGCCTGCCTCCTGCCCCTAGCCTCGTCCTGTGGGTCCCTCTGCATCTGCCAGCCAGCCACCTGGCCTGCTTTCAGTTCCTTCAATGCATGGCATTTGTTCCCTGCCCCAGGGATACTTCCTCTTCTCCCGGTCTTCCCCCGCCCCTTCCGATTCTGGCCTGCCCTGCTGACTCTTCTTTCAGATCTCTCCTTAAACCTGACTCCCAGGGGCCTGCCCAGGCTGTGCTCCACCCTTCGTCCCTGAGCTGCTCAGCTGATGTATTCGGGCCTGTCATCCTCTCAATGATAGCAGCTCTGTGAAGGCAGGGACTACACCTATTTTGTTAAATAAAGGTGTAACACCTTCCACCAGATACATATCTTACTGAATCTTGCTGAGGAAATGAACAAAATTATAATAGTAATGTAATAAAAGCAGTAGTGATGGCGAGCAGTGGCTACTTCATAATAGGTATACTGCTAAGCACTTTTACGTACAAAGCTTTTTTTTTTTAAGTTTATTTTGAGAGAGAGAGAGAGAGACAGGGTGAGTGTTTGCATGCAAGTGGGGGAGGGGCAGAGAGAAAGGGAGAGAGAGAAAATCCCAAGCAGGCTCCACTGCCAGTGCAGAGCCCAATGCAGGGCCTGAACCCACGAAATCATGAGATCGTGACCTGAGCCAAAATCAAGAGTCGAATGTTCAACCGACTGAACCACTCAGGTGCCCCTACATACAAAGCTTTTAAATGATTGCTCCCATTTAACAAATATAATAATGACAGTAGTTACTTATCAAGTAGTGAGTGCCAGCCATTATTCTAAGTCCCTTACCTGTGTCATCTCCTTGAATCCTAATGGCAGCCCTCTGAGACCACATTGCTCTCATCCCGACTTCACGGCTGAGGTGCGTAGTAAACATAGTTTACATAAGTTGTTGGGCTTTAGTCCTTTTTCCTTTTTCTTCTTTTATTTTAAGTATATGTGCTGCACAGTCCTTTTTCCTTCCTGGCGTGGGGAGGAAAAGCAGGAAGAGGGCGAGAGAGGTAGGAGGGCTTTGAATACTGGCGTGAGAATACTTGCCGGGAGGTGACGTGTTTGCCACACTGCCCCTGGCAGCATCTGTAGAAGTAGGAAGTGCCTGTTAGACGCAGAAAGGTTATTTGACATAAAAAGGTATTTGTGCGTAAGGCTTGTCTAGTGTTGGGCAGAGAGAAGATGGGACCATCACTTTGGAGGGGACTTTGGCAGGACCTGTCATTGTGACCCCCACACGTGCCTGTCCTCTGTCCCAGCAGTTCCATTTTAGGACTTTTGCCTATAGGCATTTCCAAGTGTGGGAAGTGATCTGTGTCCAAGGCAGCTCATTACAGCACCGATTGTCAGCAAAGATGGGAGCTGTCCCTCCATGTCCATCCGTAGGGGACTGGGTGAATTCAGTTGTCTGTACAGTAGAATGCAGAGGCAACCAAGGGGGACCACAGTCCTGAGAGGGAGTACCTTCCCTGTCTGCGGTACACCATCAAGTATGAAAAAGGAAAGAAAAAGGAATGTCTTCTAATAGTGATTCTTATATCAGAATCTGAGGGAAGAGCATAGGTTTTATGAAGGTGCCAGTCCTGGTCAGCCCTCGAGCACTTTTTAAAAAAATTTTTTTAATGTTTATTTATTTTTGAGAGAGAGAGAGAGAGACAGAGCGTGAGCAGGGGAGGGACAGAGAGAGGGAGACACAGAATCTGAAGCAGGCTCCAAGCTCGATCTCTCAGCATAGAGCTCAACGTGGGACTCGAACTCGTGAACTGTGAGATCATGACCTGAGCCTAAGTCGAACACTTAACCAACTGAGCCACTCAGGAGCCTCTCAAGCACTCTTAACTCTCAGACTAGATCCTTCAGGTTTCTACAGCGGGTGCTGTGTTCCTGGCTCTGTGTGTGTATATATTTTATATACAGACAGATGTATCCAAAATTGTAATATACGTATGCATGTGCTTATTTCATTACTTGATTCAGGTCTCTGCTTGAATGGCTGGGATACTGCCTCAGGCCTTCCCGAGCACCCTAAAATGGCCTAAAGTGACCCTCCTGTCATTTGCATCTCCTGTTTTATTTTTCTTTACAGCACTTACCAAGAGCCAAACCATAACTGATGTTATGTTTGCTTTTTGCGCCATTCTTAACATGTGAGCTCCTTGTTTTATTGCTATGTCTCAGCATCTAGAGCAGGGCCTGGCTCCTAGTATTTTTTAAGTGTGTGCGGAATGAATGTGAGCAAGCCTGAATAGTGACTGTTTTCCCCATGTTACGGATGTGGACCTGAAGCCCCCCCAGAGGCCTTGCCATCTTTTCATGGAACAAACCGAATACCCACTGCTATTCTGACTGGAGAAGAGGCAAGAAATTTGCCCTGGACTGCCATTTATGCTTCTCCATTGACTCACATTTCCTTGAGAGAGGTGGATACAGGCCAGGGTCTCTTCCACTGGGGCCTCTGCTTGTGAAGCACGGAGAAGCGTGCATAGGTAGCTTGGATGATGATGTTCTGGGCACTTACCTCATGGAGAATAGGTAGAGGGAGAAAGAAACTTCCATTTGGAAGGCCTGCCTCCTCAGGAGGACCCTTCACTTCAGCCCTCTGCTTAATATCATCAGAGTCCAGTTTGCCCAAGGGACACCCTCAGACTTGAGAAGCTGAGAATGTCGCTTATTATTTCTTCAGTATTCCGGTTACTATGACAGCTTTGCTAACATCTTTTAGGCCTCCCTCTGTGCCAGGCACTTTGCCAGTCACTTGATACCTGTTAGCTCATTTAATCTTCCCAACAGTCCTGTCGAGGGTAGAAATTACTCCTCCTCTCCCCTCCCCTCTGTACTGATAAGGAAGCCTGGGACTCAGAAAGGTCTAGTGAGGAGTCATGGGTCACACAGGTGCTAAGAGGCAGTGCTGGGACTTGATTGTGGCTGTAGCTGACTACAGAGCTGGTGCTCTCCTGGCCACGTGGCCTTATTGCTTCTTCATCTGCTTTTGGGAATTCTCCCAGTGACCAGAAGGGAAGGGTCTGGTTTCCTATAATGGGGTATGGATTGTTAATTGTGTTGCAGAGCCCTGCTGGCCAGCACGAGGCCTTGATGGGTTGGAGGAAGCGGGTGGAGACCTTTTGCTTATTTCAGACAGACATTTGCCACACAAATGACCAAACTTCTCTTTCTCATTGGGATTGGTTTCCATCTTGGGCAGAGGAGAGAGTTGGATAAGCGGCCAGAGGAATTCTGTCATCACCCAATCAGATCTGACCCTCCTCTGCTGATAACCCCTCCCATGGCTCCATCTTACCCAGAATAAGAGCCAAAGTCCTCACCTTGCCCAACGAGGCCCCACACAATCTGCCCCATTACCTGTGGGTCCATCTCCTCCTTCTGTTCTCCTCACTTGCCCTGTTCCAGGCACATGGGCCTCCTTTGTGCTCCACAGACACCCAGGTATGTGCCTACCTCAGGGTCCTTGTACTGGCTCTTCCTGCTACCAGGAAAGCTCTTCTCTCATACCCACATCCTCCCTAACATCCTATACGTCTTTGTTCATATGTTACCTCCTCAGGGAGGTTCTCATCTCTCTTTTCTATTTTTCTCTGTACCACTTAACTAACCTATCTCTTACTTATTCTATTGTTCATCTTCCCCACTAGGATCATTAACTCCAGTGTTCTGTTCACCTGGATTCCTAGTGCCTAGAGCAGTGCCTGGCACCAAATGGGCACTCAGTAAACATTTCTTGAAAGCATGAATGAGCTCCCAAGTACAGAATGGTCCAATCTTGTATTATTGTGCTGGGGGAGGAAATGGGTGTGGGGGTGGTCCTGTTTCCGCTCATCAAGCCTCAATGAGCTCCTCTCGTGCCAGGCTGCAGCTCTGGGCTCCAAACGCCAAGCTAAATACATCCTAGTTCTCCAAGCTCCATTTAAGCCATGGAGGGAGGGTGTATCTGTTGGGTATAACTCAGATCCTGCACTCATGGTCTGGCTGCAGGGGAGGCTGTGAGAGCCAGTTCCTGGCCTTTGTAATATCTGATAATGGGAGGCAGGCCCGGCCTCCCACCAAGACCCATAGGTGGGAAATTCCCAAATCATAAGGAATACTATGGGCAGCCAAAATGTTTTTAATTCTTTAAACATTTTATTAAGCTCTGTGTGTAGATATATAAGCAAGGGCACATGCTGAAAGTGTGTAGCTAGATGAACTTTCACAAACTGAACACACTCATGTAACCTGCTCTAAGAACAGTATTTCTAGCCCCCAGAAGTCCCTTTCCTATTCTATCCCAGTTACTCCTCTCCTCTAGGCAAAACCACTCTCTTGATGTCTCACACCTGACTTTGAACTTTATGTAAATGCTCCTTTGTGTCTGGCCTTTCTAGTCAACATTATGTCTGTGAAAAGTCCATATCATTGCATGTAGTTAGATTTCATGCCTACTCACTGTATACAGTCACAGGGAGGCCTTACTGGCAGGAAGAAACCAGACTTGAGAATAGCTAGAGCAAAATGTGCAAAGGCCCTGGGGTAGGAATAAGCTTGGAAGGGAAAGAAGGCCAGTGTGGTGGGAGCATTGAGCAATGGGTGAAATGGAAGGAGATGCAGTTCGAGGGATTTTTTAAGCAGAAAGCAATGTGATGTGATTCCTGTTTGATTTGATCACTCTGGCTGTGTGTGGAGAATAGAATCTAAGAAGGCAAGAGGGGACTCCAGGCCACCAGCAGGGATCTGATGGAGTTGTCCAGGTGAAAGATGAGGGTGGTAGCTTGGCTTAGAAAAGAGGAGGGGGCGCCTGGGTGGCTCAGTGGGTTAAGCGTCCGACTCTTGGTTTCAGTTTAGGTCATGATCTCACGTTTGGGGAGTTCGAGCCCTATATCAGGCTCCAAGCTGACTGTGCGGAGCCTGCTTGGGATTCTCTCTTCCTCTCTCCCTGCTCCCCCCACCCCGCCCCCGCTGCCTCTGTCTCTCTCAAAATGAATAAATAAGCTTGAAAAAAAGATAAAGAAAAGAGGAGAAAAGAAATGGATTTAGGAGATATTTTTGGAAACAGTGGCAATAGAACCATTCAGTGAACTTGCCATGGAGGCCATGGAGGATGAGGGAAGGGAAGCCATAAAGGATTCTGTTGCGTGTCCGCATCAAAATTTGTTGGCTCATCCCTGCTAACAGACACTCAGGTTGTCTCCCATTTTCCTCACTTACAGAGGCCGCTCCAGCCAACACCCACATGTACACATCCTTGCCGAGCTGGGTCTCAAAGGATCAAGGGCAAGGTCATCCAGACAGAGGGGACTGCTCGAGCAAAGGCTGGGGCTTCCCCTACACCAGTCCCAGCTCAGACTGGAGCGTAGGCTGCAGAACGGTAGCGGAGGACCTGAATCAAGTAGACTTGCTGCCTGTGTTGAGATGTTCTCCCATGCTGTCCCCAATACCCCCCCCCCCCACCTTCCCCAGAGCTGCTTTCTCATCTGTTCCCCTCCCCTCTGCAGGTTAGTCCAGAACTTCGGCCAGCAATGCAGTAGCAGGTGTTTATATTGGAGTTGCTGCCATACGAGGGGCCCTTGCTCTCTGTGCGAGGTCAGCTTTGTTTTCCTGTCTCGTGAGTCACAGTGGGGCTTAAAGCATTGGCTGGCGAGGCCTTTGGTTTGGGGCCAGCCGTAGAGGATGCCTGGCCTGCAGGAAATGAATGAGAAGGCCTCCTGTTTGTATGAGCTTGATTCTTTTGTGTCTTCTGTCCCCCGTTCCCTCCTGTTTCTTGTCTCTGGCCTTGTTCTTGAGAGTGTGGGTTCCTCGGGCAGCAGCCGCTGCAGGCCTCTCTCCCCTTTTCTGAGAGACTTTGGGCATTTGGGAGGCTCTAGGCCACTCGGCTAGAGAGGGCAGCTCAGCCAGCGTGAGTTTAAAACAGCGTGACCTGCAAGCATCGGAGGAGAGAGAGCCCCCTGCCCTTGTCTCTCTCTGCCATCCGTGCCCTCAGGTCCCTGAAGATCTGGCTGCCACCATGGCTTGGGCTTCTTTTTTGTGCTATGGGGAAGGGCTGGCCAGACTGACGTGTCAAAATTAGCATCTCCGGGAATCTGCTTCCTACCTGCCCAAGGGCTGTAGAATAGGAGGAATTATGGATCACAAGAAGGTAACACCTGACATGTTTCAACTCATACTAGGTCAAAACAAGAAGGGGGCAGGAGGGACAGCCTTGAGAAAAATATAGGGCATTAATGAGTTCAGCTAAGTACTCTCCCAGGTTGCTAGAGGACGTGTGAATCATTGCAGCCTCTTTAGAAGGCAGCCTGAAAAATATTTTTTTATTTTCGAATGAGCAGAATATGCACGTGATAAAACACTCAGATGGCACCCAGAAAGTAAGTCTCCCCCTGCCCATCCACTGTAACCTAGTTCCCCTCCCGCGAGGACACCCATTTCAGGTGTGTTCTTCCAGAGACTCCATACAAAACCAAGCGGATGCTACATACACAGCTCTACATCCTGATCTTGGAACCCCTTCCGTAATATAACTATATAATACCCATAAGTAGTCTTCAGTATAGCAGTCCTGCTCCTGAGAATCTACCCTATAGAAAAAAATGGCCCCAGTGCCAAAGGATGGTTATTACAGTATGGTTTTCAGGGGCAAACCAACCAACCCCCAGAAATAAAATAAATGCCCATTTTTCAGGGAATGATTGAGTAAAATATGGCACATCCATACTGTGGAATATTAGCTGCCAAAAAAAACCAAACAGTGGGTAAGACCCACTATTAGTTGATTTGGAGGCATTTTTGTGAGAACATTTAAGGGAAAGCAAGATTCAGAGGAGTAAATATGATATCCCATTTATGGAAATTATAATGACTAGTGTATGTATCTGTGTTGTATTTGAGTGATGGTATCACACTCCCTTTCTCTTCCACGTCACATGGCCTTCTTAGCCCAGCGTTCTGTCTGGAAGATGTTGCGGTATCCTTAATTGTGGTCCAGACAAACTTCATACATTGGTCAATGTTAGAGATCCCTTGGGAGGGTGTTCCGGCCACAGGTGGAGAGTCCATGGTGTTGGTGAACCTTCACTTGGACCTCAGACTAGGAGAGGCTAACATGGGTGCTGCGTGAAAAGTCCCTTCTACCTGACCATGACAGGCACTTTGACCTACTTCCCTTTCTCTGTAGAATGAATAAAGCAGAGTTTGGTCAGCTGTTTGAAGCACTCATTGCTACCAGATCTGCTGCTTGTAAGAATGACACAGGGGAGGGGCATCTGGGTGGTTCAGTTGGTTAAGCATCCGACTTTGGCTCAGGTCATGATCTCACGGTTTGTGAGTTTGAGCCCCACATTAGGCTCTGTGCTGATAGCTTGGAGCCTGGAGCCTGCCTCAGATTCTGTGTCTCCCTCTCTCTCTCTGCCCCTCCCCTACTCATGCTCTGTCTCAAAAATAAATAAATGTTGAATGAATGAAAGAAAGAAAGAAAGAAAAGAAAGAAAGAAAGAAAGAAAGAAAGAAAAGAAGAGAAAGGAGGGAGGGAGGGAGGAAGGAAGGAAGGAAGGAAGGAAGAAAGAAAGAATGACACAGGGGAGTTAGAGAAATGGTAAAGTTGAGGCATCAGGTCCCTGGCTATGTTCCAGATGAAGCTTCTTGGGACAGGCAACACAGGTGATAATTTTCCTTGTGTCCACAACCAAGCCCACTGCACAAGAACCATGCAGTGAAATGTTTCTCACATCCCACTCTTAAACCAGATAAGTCCTACTGCTGGGGAAAGTGGACCTAGAAGGAATGTTCTGGGTGGACACATCCCCACAAGACCGTTGCATCGCACCACTCCAGGGGCACTGTTTGCCCTGTGGTTTGTGATGGCGGTGGCCCTGTAGATGTTCTCTATGAGACTTCATTCCTTCCCCTTTCCTACTTCTGGTTCCAGGATGCATTCTTGCAGGGCTCTGGTGTTTCCCTCAGAATGGGTGTGGCTGACAGTGGTTTGGGGCTAATGACCCCTTTGGGATATAACTTGTCTTCTGCTGGTCTTCACTTGCAGTGGGACTTAAAGGGAAAGGCATAAGGGTCAAATTGACCCAAATTCCTCCCCTGACTAAACCATGTTTATTCACACTGCTTTCTCTCCTTCTCCTCCCTCCCCCCTCTCCTCCTCCTCCTCCTCCTCCTCCTCCTCCTCCTCCTCCTCCTTCTTCTTCTTCTTATGTTTATCTATCTATTTTGAGAGAGAGCACATGTGCAGACCGGGGAGGGGCAGGGAGAGAGGGAGAGAAAAATCCCAAGCAGGCTCCTCACTGTCAGTGCAGAGCCTGATGTGGGGCGTGATCCCAGAAGCCATGACGATCATGACCTGAGCCAAAACCAAGAAAGAATCAGACTCTTAACCCTCTAAACCACCCAGACGCCCCCTCCCCTTCTTGACTCTATCTCTTGCTCCTCCCCACCCCCACTAAAAAGACAGAGAACACTTCTTGTCTCTGTTTTCTCTCCTACATGTTGTTGATCAGAAGTAAGAGCTCCCTTCTTTCTGGCTTACCTATTTCTCTGTGCCCCTCAGAGATGGAAGGACCTTGTTGTTACTGACTTAGAAGCTTGACCTTGCTTATGGTGTGTGTATGTATAAAAGGATGACCCTGAGGTTTCTGATTTGAGCAGATGGGTAGCTGGTGGTGTTTAGTGGACCAGTCTCTACCAGTGGATGGGAGAGAAACAGGTATGGGTAAGGATATTATGTTGATAGGTAAGGATCCGTGTGCGTATATATACGTGAAGAGAGAGAGAATTTAACATCTTTATTGAAAATACAAAAATGTGCCCCACAAAAAAAGCCAGGCAGTGATTTTGTTCATTTATTTAATTCATTTAACAGGCATTTGGTGACCTGCTGTCATTCTGTGCACAACCTGAAGCTGGCAGAAAACCACTTTGGAAAAATTCACGAGACACGTGCATCTTTCTTTTCAGCCTTACGCTCGTGGCCATCCCATCGTCAATGAGGCCTATGTGTCCTTGATTTGAAATTCACATCTTTACCAGCCTCCTCCTTTCCATTCCTCTGCCCTCGCCCTGGTCCCAGCCACTGCCTCCTCTCCTTGGGTATTACAGTGGCCACCTCATCGTTCTCCCTGCTTCTTTTAAACCCTGACCATCTCTGCACAACAGCCAGAGAAATCTTTCAGAAATGTAGATCGGAACACATCACTCTCCTGCTTCCCCTCATACTTAGAATAGAAAGCATGCGTATGACCGCGGCTCACAGGGCGCTCTGGATGTCTGCCACGTCCTGGAGCATTCCCTCTTGCACCACAACCATCTAGCCACACAGGCCTCCGGTGCATTTCCTTGAACAGCCTCCCACATTCGCCTCCATCTCCTGGGATACTTTTTTTTTTTTCCTTAACTTTCATTAGAGACTTTATTATCAACATAGTGATTGAATCACAGTAGCCCTTTGAGTGCCTTTTAATTGAGATATAATTGACATGTCATAAAATTCACTCTTTTGAAGTACACAATTCAGTGGGTTTTGGTGTATTCACAAGGCTATGCAACCATCACCAGTATCTAATTCCAGAACATTTTCATTGGCCCCAAAAACAAAACAAAATTCATCAGCAGTCATTCTCCATCCCCCCCCCGCCCCCATCCCCTCCTCCCAGCCCCTGGCAATCACTAATCTACTTTCTGTCTGTCTGGATTTGCCTCTTCTGGACATTTCATGTAAATGGCATCATACAATACATGGTCTTTTGCGACTGGCTTCCTTCACTCAGCATAATGTTTTCAGTGTTCATCCATGTTGTGCATGAATCAGTGCGTCATTCTTTTTATGGTTGAATAATATTCCATTGTGTAGATGCGCTGCTTTTTCTTTATCCGTTCTTCAGTTGATGGACATCCTGGAGACTCTTACTTCCACTTTTCACATGACTTCCTTCTCCTTTCTCTTCAGTTCTGGGCTAAAATTTACCCTGGTTTCCTACGTGGTACTTCTCACCATTCGTACTCATACATGTATTTGTTTGCCTGTTTGTTTATTTTCTGTCCCCTGTTCTGGACTGTAAGGTTTGTGAGAGCAGGGACTGTGCCTGCTTTTGTCTACCAGGTCTCACACCCTGGCGTGCACAGTGTCCAGCCTAGGGGAGCGTTTCATAATTACTGAGTGAGTGTCTCAGGAGATCTCCTGTAGGTCTTATTTTACCTCCTCGTAGGGCAAAATGGTTGTAATCCGGTTCTGTGAGAAATTCGGTACCTAGCTTTCTGCCTGCTCTTGAGGAGAGATTGAGGGTCCTCTAAAGCATGAGGACACTTCAAATGGTGGCAGGTTTCTTGAGGGGTTTCTCTGGTGTGGAACTCTGTGGCCCATTGGCCGTCTGCCGTGTAAGACCATAATATCCTTTGAAAGTACACTCGACTGCCGGTAGCAGAGACCAGAAATAATAATAGTTTACATTCCACGGAAGGTGGTGTCTCTGGTGATTAAAATGTCCAGAGGTTGACAGCCCTTGGCTGGTATGGCAGCTCCACAGATGTCAGGAAAAGCAGGATCCTTCTGTCTTTCTGCTTTACCGTCCCTAGCAGAAGGCTTTCATCCTAAAGGTGGCATCGTGGTCCAATATGACTCCTGGTGTCAAGCTAGAGAGTCTGAATCCAGATGGGAATTGGGCGGCGGGGTGGGGGTGGGGGGTGGTTTACAGAATTGTAGTCCACTCCATGTTTCTGGTGAGGAATTTTCCTTGAAGCCCCACAACAACTTCTGCTTACCTCTTGTTGGCCACCCCTAGCTGCAGGGCAGGTTGGGAGATCTTGCATTAGCTGAGCACTCGGAGAAGAAAGGGAAGGATGGCTACTGGGTGGGCAGCTAGCACCCAGTAGGTCTGTTTCCTGCCCACAGTACCCTGGGCCCTGGAGCCAGCTTCTCCTCCCTGGCCCGGACCTTCAAGCTTCCTTCCTTCCCTAAGGGGCCAGAATCAGAGCAGTGCCTTTCTCTGTGTGTCCAGTGGAGCAGAGAGTGGGGTTTTGAAGCTTTTCACAGACCTTCCATCCAAAAAATTCACCATGTCACCAGCAATAAGAACAATGGCAGCTCACCTTTATCGAACATTCGCTATGTAATAGGTTTTGTTCTAAATATTTTTCATAGAGGGGCGCCTGGGTGGGCCAGTTGGTTAAGCATCCAACTCTTGATTTCATCTTAGGTCATAATCCCAAGGTCGTGGGATCAAGTCCTGTATCAGGCTCTATGCTGAGCGTGGAGCCTGTTTAAGATTCTCTATCTCCCTCTCCTTCTGCCCCTTCCCTGTTTGCGTGCACGTGCAGTCTCTCTGTCTCTCTCAAAATAAAAAATAAAAACCTAAAAAATAAATAAATAAACATTTTCATAGAATAATTTATTTAGGCCTCATAACACCCCAATTATTATTTATTATCCCCATTTTATAGGTGAGCAAACTGAGGCACAGACAGGTTGAGTAATCCTAGATGTTCTTACTAATGATGTTTTTTTTTTCATTCTTCCCTTTCAATATATTATGAATAAGAGGATTAAAAAATAAAGACTGACCTATTTTGGTAGATTGACCACTCTTCCATCTTCCATCTGATTAGCTGAGATCTGTGGGAGTGCTTTGTGGAAAAGCACCCGGCAGTCAACCACATTGACGAGCTGTCTTTATGGAGTGCAGGAAGGGGCTTAACTGTTGGCACATCTAGCAAATGGCTGGTGACAGGAGGAAAAAGGACCCACAAGCTCTGCAAGATTTCGCCAGCCTGGGAGCCTGGGGCCAGCAGACCCCAGTGCAGTTGTGCCAGCGGGCTGGGCTTGGCCCTTAAAATCACAGTCTCCCCGACTGCTCTTACAAGTCCATAGGGAGAAAGAAGGCAGCTTGCAGTTCAAGTCCCCCGAGAATTAATTCAGACACCACGTCATCCCTGGATGCCTGTGACCAGTCACGCTTAGTGGAAATCTGATTCCCAAAGTTCATCTCTGAGTCCTTTTGAGACACTTTCAAATCCGTGTTCGTGGCCGCTTGCACTCTCCACAGCCCGTGGCAGCCAGATCCTGGCTGAGGCAAGATGTCTTAGTTAGGCGTGCATTTGGCCGCAAGTATCGGCCTGAAACAGGCAGCATTGTCATTTCAGTACATAAGATGCCGTGTGTCAAGTAACATCTGGAGGGAGAAGATGTGGCTCAATGGTGTGGCAGAGGGCATGGTCAACGCCAGCGCTCCTCTGGCTCTCTTACCCCCTCGTGGCCACAGATGGCTGCCGAACCCACTTTCCCAGGGGGCCAGGGCACCCAGAGAATTCAGTCCTTCTGTTCTGGCAGAGTAGTGTTCTGGAGACAAGTGGGACCCTCTCAAATCCGAGTAGCATCACACCTGCATTCCAAGCTAGTGAAGGGACAGAGACTGTGAATGAGTCTTTTTAAAACTTTTTTTTATTTTTGAGAGAGAGACAGAAAGGGCAAGTGGGGGAGGAGCAGAGAGAGAGAGAGAATCCCAAGCAGTCTCCGCACTGTCAGTGCGAAGCAGGGCTCGAACTCACGAACTGCGAGATCACGACCTGAGCTGAAACCAAGAGTCAGACGTTTAGCCGCCTGAGCCACCCAGACGCCCCTGAATGCGTCTTTTTGTGAGACGGACACTCTCCTAGAATTCCTGAATGAGACATCTTCACTTACACCAACATGAAGATACGCTCCTGTGTTCTCTTCCAGACACACTTGTATTTTGATCCATCTGAAGTCGATGTCTGGATGTGGAGTCAGATGTGTTTCGGGGCTCAGCCCATACTCTTAACTGCTGTGTTTGGGAAGTGGCATTGTTGGCAGTTCTGGAGCCAGATCAACTAGGTTCAGATCCCGGTGGATTTGTGCCATCTACTTGCTGTGTGATCTTGGGCAAGTTACCTCTCTGTACCTCAGTTTGCTGGTCGGTTAGAAATGGGGATGCTAGCAGACCCTCTTCACAGGGTTGTTCTAAGGGTCAAACGAGTTGATAGTTAACTGAAAACAGTGCTGGCATGTAGTCAAATCAAAGCAAAAACCTCATGCTTTAAACCAGAGTGAGAATTTGCAAGGCCACATGGGTCTGGGAACTCGGCAGGGAATCCCAGTCAGTGGGGGAGTGAAGTGTGTCACTGAGGTTACCGTCTCTTCCTCTTTACAAGAAATTGCCAGCCGCGGTCTCAAAATGTCTGTTCCTGTGTATGCTCCCACCCGCGGTGACTGAGAGTTCCCCTTAGCCTGTAACTTCAATAGCATTCGGTGGTGTCAGAGTCTGACATTTTGGCCAGTCGGCTGTGCGTGAAGTGGTCACACGTTGCTGCCTTCCCTCAGCAGTTTCTCTGCAGAGGCCTGTCTTGAGCCACTCTACCGCAGAGTTACTTAGGCTAGGCTGGAGGTAGGACAGTGAAGTCCCCAGAGCCCTATGTCATGATGCTTTTCCTCTATGGGGGACAGGAAATGAGGATGTACGACCCTGGAAGTCAGTGACCCAGCCCTAGTCATATCTGTGGACTGAATCAATCAATGAAAGAACTAGTGCTAAGTCGTTAGTGTGTTATTAATAGAATATAGGTCCTAAGAGAAAGCATGATTAATTGCAAGATGATCTCAGCGGCTGCCATACAGTGTAGCAGTTGAGGGCCTAGATTTTCCCAAGGCAAAGTCTTTTCTTCGCACAGCAGCTTTTCTTTGTTGGCAGGTGGGTAGAGACAGTTGAATGAACAGATATTTTCCTAAGTCCCTATTCCAAAGGTGGGATGAGGATGGGCATAATGGGAATCTTCTCTAAATGAAAGATGATTGAACCTCTTTATTAATAGGTGGGTAGGTCCCTGTGGCCCCAATGTGAAGCTCTGGTAAAGTCTAGAAAGGAGAAGGGAGCTTGTAGCAAAAGCCCCCAGTGAGCTGGGTTCTCCTTTACCTTAAGTCTTAGTGCCTAGATCAGCCACTTGCACAGCGAGCTGCGCGGAGGAGAAAGGTCTGGCTGCCCCCATGAGCACTTGGTCAGGAGGAGTGCGTGTGCCCCGGGCGATCTTAGAGGGTGGATGAACACTGGCCAGGGTTGTGTGTCCTGCTCTAAGACAGAGAGCACCAGAGGAAGCCACCATCTCTGGGCACAGGGAGAGAAAAGAGCCGGTGCCTCGTCCTAGCCTTTGGGGCTAGTAATCCTGCCCACTGGAAGGGCAGGTGCCAGATTACGGGTCGTAATCTCTGACCCGTCAGATCAGCCACCACTTCTTGACCTGGTCTGCAGGGAGGACCAAGCCAAGGGGAGTGGAGAGGTGTAAGCGGATGATTCTTTCCGTACGAGCTGAGATCAAAATCTAAGGGAAGAATAGAAATGTGAGGCCCAGAAGTACAGGAGCAGAAAGGCCCGGGTGCTCGGGCTGCTTTGGGATCAGAGAGCAGCACCCTGGCTGGTTGCCCCTGCAGAAGCACCTCACGCAGAGCCATGGCAATAATGCCTGCTTCATTAAGATGTCAGTGAGGATCAAAACCAAGGTCAGTAACATGTTAATACTTTGAAATGTGATAGAAGAGATCGGCTTTCCATATGTTACTGTGGAATGGTAGAACTTCTGTCGGACACTTCCCTGAAAGCCCAATTTTTAAAGCAGAAAAAAAGTGGAGCTGCTGTGTTGCTAAATGGGGGCATGGGGTTCCGCAGCCTCACCCGCTGCCTCCCCTTACCCTCTGCAGTCTCGCCTGAGGACCGTACCTCTGGACCCTCTAGAGAGGCCTGGCTCTGCCTCCCCCTGGGCCCAAACAAGCCACATAAGCGTTCTGAACCTCAGTCTCCTTATCCATCAAGTGGACAGTTCAAACTGGATCAGAGTGTTCTTCACCCAGTTCCTATGGACAGCAGCTTCAGAGCCCTTTGGCATTTTTGAAACACAATATTTTGTGGGGGTATTTTTTTCCCCCTCTTTCTGGAGAGACATGACATAGTTTTGTTTTGTCAGCTTCTTAGAAAAGATCGTGTTCACCGAAACATGAAGGAATGCTGTATTGATTTCTGAGGTCCCTTCCGGTTCCATCAGTCAGTGATTTCTGTTGTAAATGACAGAATCTTCCCAGCTCAAACTGGCTTAAACTGCACAAGGAAGTTAATGGCTTTGGGACCTGAAAGTCCCAGAGCTGGCCTGACTGGAGCCAACACTCAGGTATTCTTGTCAGGAAGCTATCCTTCTCCGCTTCTGGGTTCTGCCTCTGTCAGCTTTGACTTCTTTCTCCGGTACCCCCCCCCCTCCCCCACCTCCCAGGTGGCAGAGAGGCCTTCAGCAGCCCCTACCTTCCTTCCATCCCATCCCTTTCCCCCCAGTAATTCCAGCAAACTTTCCAGGGCCTACTCTGATTGGCCCTGCTTAGATCATGTGTCCCTCCCAGAGCCAATTGCTGTGGCTGAGGGGAGGAACCAGTCAGACTGTGAGTCAGGCCAGGCTATCCCCTCACCCCAGCTTCTGTCATCTAGGATTCTGTTTCTTGGTATAAACCCTGGGAAGCGAGACGCGTGGCCCCGCGACCAGGTGGGCTGTTGCTCTGGCGGGTGTGCTGGGATTGATGAGGCAAGTCCAAGGGCCTCTTCCCTTCCCAGGTGGTGTGAAGAGGGGCTCTGGGAGGTCTGGGGTCCTGGCTGAATTGCTGACCCTGTAGCCCACCTTTGCTGCCATTTCCACAACCCCTCAGCATCGTCCTCTCTGCTGTGACCCCTCCCATGTGTGAGGGACCCCACACTGGTGGATATGACAGCTCCCTCCAGTCAGAGAGATGTGGCACCACCACACGTCACTGCTGATGTGACTTTAAAGAGCCATATACATCACTCTAGAGAAAGGAAGGAGGAAGAATGAGAGTGGCAGAAAAGCAATTTCCGCTGTATTTTAAAAGGCAGCTATTAAAATTTTACAGGAGCTTTATTGCAGGGGCTTTCTGATCATCCCAGGAATTTTTTTTAATGGAAAGTCTGGTGATAAAGGAAATGTTCTGGGTGCTTCTGGTTCCCTCATGCCCTGTCAAGCATCTTGAAAACCACAGTTGTCAGGGCTTCATAGACCAGCTTGGGGGAAAGCCAACTACCCAAGAGACTATTTCTGAGTTTTTAAAGAGTGTGTGTTTTTCTGTATTTGCTGTTTCTATGTATAGTAACTCTGTCTAATTTCATTTTGTGCTTTCCTAAATGCCTTGGTAGTGAGCTATGGGAATTGTCAAGAACTGCACTCAACTCTGCCCTTCTGTGTAATTGAGTCATTTGGTTTTGTGAACAAATGGAAATTCAGGTCAACCTGCTTAAGTGTAAAAAGAAGCATTTGCACTTACTTCCTGGGACATTGTGCACTGAATAGCTTCAGGTGTGGCTAGATCCAGAGCCTCACATGAGGTTGCCAGGACCCTGTTTCCTTGTACCTCGTGGCTCTGTATTCTTTTGTGTTGGTTTTGTTGTCAGATAGGCTCTGAAGCCGCTCTGTATATATATCCAACCAGCTAAGCAGTGCCCCAAGAGAAATAAACCCATCTCTTTCCCTATAGTCCCAGGATATGTCCTGAGACTGCTTTTATTGAACCTAATCACCATGGCTTCAATGCCAGGGCCACTCCGAGCCATCTCTGAGGCAAGGAGCAGGAAAGAGGAGGTTAGTGGCTTTGTTGGCCAGACCTGGATTGTATGGCTAGCCCTCCAGGACCCCTTCCCATACAGTGTTCCCAAGGATCTGAATCTGCCCCACACTTCCCGGTTATTACCTTCCCTAGGAATCTGCTCTGCCTTTTCCCTATTGGGATTCTTAATCCTGGGTCCATAGACCCTTGAAGGGTCCTTGGATAGAATTTAGAGGATCGCAAAGTTGGCTGAGAAAAAGGTTACATCTTTATTCCCTCTGCCATCTGGAATTTAGCATTTCCTTTTCTTCAGAATGAGAGCCAAAGCTACAGTTGTATTGCAGTACCTGTGACTTTGTCACCACTAGAAATTAAAAATATTTCCATATCACATTACGATTATTGCAGATATTGCAAAATATCACTTACACTCATCTGTTTCTAAATTACTATGGTTATTGGACACACCATTAGGATCTTATAATTTAAAGCATTCATAAAGAAGCACGAATATTACTGTATCTCAGATTAGGTTTTATTTTACAGATACTTTGATATCTTAATATAATTGGTTTCCTTTATAGCCTTGGGTATTGTATCTTGTTGACTTAAAAACATGATTCTGAGAAGGAGTCCACACTCGTCTTTGGCAGGCTGCCCACAGGGCTGTCTGGCATGAGAAAAGTTAAGAACCCCTTTGGGTTTCTCCAGGAACCTCTAGGAGCAAGATTATTGAAGATATCCTGATTCCTAGATTCTGGAGAGCTGGCTAGCTACTCGCTAGGTTTCCTTCCTGAGAGCTGGCTGGAGTTTGAGCTCAGCCTTGGTGTTTGAGTAGCGTTTGGGCATCGTGCTATTGGGGAAAGGGAGGCATTATCTGCCTGTAGTTAGCTCTCTCTTCATTGACCGCCATGGCCACTGGCTTAGCCACATGATCAGGAGTAGGTGAGTAGGCTCTGGAGCCAGGCTTCCTGGGTTCATCCCATCTGTAATATACTTTTGACTGGCCAGGCAGCTTCAGCTAGCGAGTTGTTTTTTTTTTTTAATCCATTCTGTGCCTCAGTTTCCTTTTCTATACCATGAATGTAATCATAAACGTCTATTTCTTAGGGTTATTGAGAGAGTGAAATGAGTTAGCACATGTCTGCTAGGACATGGCCTGGCACATGGGGAGTGAGAGTCATTATTTAATGGCCATTCCTTATAGGAAGGTTCTGGATTATCCTCTCAGATCTCATCTCCCTGACTTGGTAAACCTGGCGTAAACAGAAACATGAGGGTGAACAATACAGACAGTGGAGACATTCATTCATCCATAAAATATCTATTCAAATGTGAACAACCATACTAAATATTCAAAAACATAAATTAATAATATACAGTTTTCATGATATAGCCATTCAAATATGAACAACCATACTAAGTATTTTAAAACATAAATTAATACTATAAAGTTACAAGTCAGGACAAGCGCTATTTATCTCTGCCACTTCTCTATTCAAAATTGTCTGAAGGAAATATCCTTATAATGGCCTTCCATCTGCCGCTATCACCTCCCTGCCCTCGTCTCCGACCACTCGCCCCCTCACTCACCCTGTGCCAGGCACATGGGCCCCTTGCTCCTCCTAAAATTCTCCATATACATACCCTGCCTCAGGTCCTTTGCACTGGCCATTCCCATGGCCTGGAATGCTCTTGCACAGAAAGTCACACAGCCTGTGGTCCTCCTGAATTAAGGTGTCTGTTCTGTGGCCACTCTTGCAAACAGCAGGCCCATCATTCTCCTCAGCCTGCTTAGTTTCCATCAAGACTGCTGACTACTCCCTGACTCCGCATCATGTATTTGTTTTATTGTCTTCCTCCTTTACTGGAATGTCTTCTCTCTGAGGACAGCAGTGTTGTCCTGGTCACTGGTGTTCCCTTGGTGCCTAGCACAGAGCAGGTGTTCAGTAAACATTTGTTGAGGGGGTGAATTTGTAAATGACAGAAACTGCGGCAGGAAGACTCAGACTGGCCAAAGACATAACCTTGTGTTGTTCTTCTCCACAGATGCACGGTCTTTGACATTGGCTCTCGTGGGACCCTCAAGGGACAATAGTGCCCAGAACACACTGAGGGTGAGTACAGTGTGGCTGTTTGCTTAAATTTTATAACTAGTCCACATAGGTCTCTATTATCTTTAAAAATTACTTGAAAAAGTATTGAGGGGAAAATGAAAGTCTCCTTCACTGTCCTATGCATCACCTGCAAGTCTAACACCTTCCCTGAGAGCTAATTACGTCAGCAGTCAGGTGGGTGTCATGACAGACCTCTTCCCGCGAATAGTCCTACTTAACGCACATGCGCACTTACATACTTCGCAGCACAAAGAGAAGAGAAGTCATGCTGTATGTGGGTGCTTCCACAGTGTGTTTCCACACCATCCCTAGCAGCAGAGTATCTCGGAGATCTTTGTTCGTGGCACACATCTGTGTATCACACTCTTTTTTAATTCAATTTTTTAAATTTACACAGAATAAAATTCACTCTCTGGCATAGAGTTCTCTGAGCGTAAGCAATTGCAATGTTTGTGTAACTGCCCACCACCATCAAGAGACAGACTGGCCCCCTCACCCACCCTGTGTGGATGTGCTGTTCCTCTGTAGGCTGAAGATACAGCGTAGGTACTGACACAGAATTAAAACATGTACATATGGCAAATACCTGTGATATAAAGATTTTGAATATGTTATAATTAGGTTTATGGGGACTTTGCTAGTGAACATCCTGTTCTGTGTCTTTGGCATAGGCAAAGCGATGGCACTCAGTTGCCAGTGGGGCATTCCAAAATGAGGGCGCCAACCTTTGTTGGCAGGATGCCATGCGGGTGCTTGGGAGTGAGGGCGCTGTCTGATCCTCGAAGCACCAAATGCCCTTAATGGTATGGCAAGTGGAGAACAGAAGATTCTGACGTCCAGACTCTGCCCGGTTTGTGTAACCATGATGTTGGCTAAGTTGCGGGGACCAGCGGGTTGACCCTTGGGAACCGAGTGAATCTAGACAGCAGCTTCTCTTCTTGGCTGCTTATTGGGTCTCTTCACCTTCCTTCATCCTGGCCCAAGGCTCTGCCCAGGTACCTGGAGCGTGTTCATGGAACAGTCTCAAGGGGCTGCATTTCCATCAAAGGATGCTTCTCAGCACAATTTCTTTATTAGCTCTTTTATTTTGAAGGAATTTTAGACCCCAGAAAAGTTACACCAAGCGTGCAGAAAGCTCACGTACCTACCCTTCACCCAGCATCCCCTAATGTCACCATCTTAGGCAGCCTTGGCACAGCTACCAAAACCAGGAAATGAGCACTGGTCCAGTACTGTGAACTAAGAGAGTTGAGTCAAGTTTTGCTAGTTTTCCACCGATGTCCTTTTCTTTTCTTTAAAAAAAATTTTTTTAAGGTTTATTTATTTTTGAGAGAGAGAGCAGGGGAGGAGCAGAGAGACAGGGAGACACAGAATCTGAAGCAGGCTCCAGGCTCTGAGCTGTCAGCACCGAGCCTGACGCAGGGCTCGAACCCATGAGCTGTGTGATCATGACCTGAGCCAAAGTCAGATGCTTAACTGACTGAGCCACCCAGGTGCCCCCTTGATGGCCCTTTTCTGTTCCAAGGTCCTATCCAGTATGCCACACTGTGTTTACTCGTCCTGTCTCCTTATTCTCATCCAGTCTGTAATGGTTCCTCAGTCTTTCTTTGTGCTTCATGACCATGCCAATAAATATGCCTTTGATCACCTACTGTTGTGTTCTAGGTACTGGGGATTCAGGAGTGAACAAAGCAGAATCCTTTCCCTGTGGGAACTGACATGCTACTGGAGAATAGAACAACAGACAGACAAGTGAATGTAGGAGAAGTCCGTAAGACAGGAATGGGGCTGCCTAGGAGGAACAGGAGTGATTTTAGGCGAGGTAATCCGGGAAGGCCTCTCTGAGGAAGCCCTGAATAAGAATAAGGCTCCCAACCTAATTCATCCACCAGCCAGCAGGAGATCTAAATAAATTATTTCACTTCGAAACAGGGTTTCAGGAATTGCAGCAACAGGACACTGTTTCCTCTCGGTGGGGCAGCCCCTTCTTAGCTGTCGCCTTTTGTTGCCCTGTAAAAATGCAAAGCATTGCCAGATCCTCTGACATTTTTTTTTCCTGATAGACAGCAAAAATGAAGAATTCTTGCTAGTCCAATAAACCCAAATTATGCTACATCAGATAACTTTTAGTGATTTGTGGATGAACATATTTTGTTTACCTTGTATTTGTTTATTATTATTATTTATTAAATTGCTTTTGTAACAAAAGATAACTGATTTTTCATTTTGGTAGTAATGTAGATTCCATTTTATTTTATTTTAGAGAAAGAGAACACAAGAGAGGGAGAGGGGCAGAGGGAGAAAGAATTCCAAGCGGGCTCCGTATGGAGCCCAACGTGAGGCTTAGTCCCACAACCCTGGGATTATGACCTGAGCCAAAATCAATAGTCAGATGCCCAACTGACAGCTCCACCTGGGGGCCCCAGTAGACTCGTGTGTGTGTGTGTGTGTGTGTGTGTGTGTGTGTGTGTGTGTGTGTTTAAGTTTAAAAATGAATTGGATTAGTGGGGCTCCTGGCTGGCTCAGTCGGTGGAGCATGCAACTCCTAATCTCGGAGTCGTGAGTTCAAGCTCCACATTAGGTGTAGACATTACTTTAAAACAAATAAATAAAAATAAAAACGCATTGGTTTAAAGAAAATATTAAGTAAATAATTGCATAGATGGGACTAGATACAGCTGAAAAGAAGAGCAGAACACGGTGACTGAGGCTCGGTAGGCACTATTCTAATTCAGTTTCCCACTCTTTCTCCTCTAGTTTGGGGGTTCTCATCCGGGGACCTGAATAGAGGTTGGCAAACAGTTACCACGGACAGGTGCCTGAACCATTTGTGTTATGGTGGGTCCATCAGCCAGGAATGCTTTTAGCTACCAGAACAGAAAGCCCAGCTTGCAGCATTTTAAACCACCGAGCATTGATTTCTCTCCCATAACAACAAACATGAAGGTATTTGGTTAGTTCAGAGGCTGAGTGGTGTCCAGCCTGGAGCTTCTTTGATTTACTCGGCCTTCCCTCACGATTACAAGATTAGTGCTGTAGCTCCAGTCAGAACAAGGAGGGGAAGGCCAACACCCAGCCACACGTGTTTTCCTTTTCTGGACCACTTACGAATTCTCCCCAAAATCCTCCCACAAGGTTCCACTTACATCTCACTGGCCAGCAATGTGTCACGTGGCCTCCCCTAGCTCCAAGGAAGGTGGGAAATTTCATTTAGCTTTTTCAGCCTCTCCTGAGGAGGAAGCCAGAGGAAAAGGGAATTGAGAGTGTCAGTCGGGTTAGCCAGCCAACAGTGTCTGGCTCCACAGGGGAAGAGAAACAATAATAATTAACATTAATGGGTACTGACTCTGTGCCCAGCCCTTCTGTGAGCACTTTACACGCATGATCTCATTCACCCCTTGCACCCACCCTGTGAAGTCGCTGCTATGATCTCCCCACAGGAATGACTTGGAAACTGAGGCACAGAGTGGTAAAGCCACCTACCAAGTCAGGGAGCCAGGGTGGGGACCTTTGCAGTCTGTCTCCAGAGCCCTCGCTCTTGGCATTACACTTGGTTACCTCATAAGAGGTAACCTGGGGTCCCCAGACTGCTGGCTGTGTGACCTCGGTTTTAAATTCTTCCAGCAGGGGAGGAACAGGGCAGCGTGTTTTCTTTGGGGAAGTTTCGGTCATTACAAAGCTTTCTTGTGAATCACGTCCGCCCTGTGCTCTACCTTTCCCTGGTCCTGGTCCAGTCCTGGTGAGCCAGCACCGCACATCTTCCTGGCTTGCAGATGGCTGAGAAGGCTAGTCCTGGCCTCCCCTTTCCAAAGAAATCTTACCTGTGCTTTTAATGCATCTTTCTAGAATGAGGCTCAGGCCTCGTTTCCTTTTTTGGGGTTCTGCTGGTCGATTCAGCACACATTTAACGTGCTCCTTCTCTGTGCCTATTCCTGAGGGGTAGTAACCTCATGGCTGGTGGACCCTGCACTTAATGGGGCTCCTCCTCCCAGGAAGGAGGCAGGCCCTCAGTGACAGTGACAGTGACAGTGACAGTGACAGCCCAGAGCAGTTCAGGGCTGTATGGGGGAAGCCCAGGGGATGGTGGACCCCGGAGGTGGCTAGCCAACCTGGAGGTCATCTGGGGCTCCTGGAAGCAGCTTTGGGCCTTAGAGAAGAGAGAGATTCATCAAGGAGCAGTTTGCCCTTCTCCACTCCCCCTGTCTTCAGTGAAACTCCCCTTTCTTCTTTCTGAATCGCCATCCTTTCCTCTGTAAAATTAGGGGTTTGGACTTGGGTTTCCATCCATCTGTCTCGTAAACATTGGTCATTTCCCATTTCCTGCTCTTGTGCTGGGCACGAGGCTTACAGGGCGGCCCTCCTGGAGAGAGAGTATTGTGGGAGAGATCTCTGGGTAAACAGCCTGGAGCGATGGGAGTTCTAATAGGGGAAAGCCACAGGACTGTGGGAACTTGGGGGGACACCGAACCCTAACTTGACATTTCAGGGCAAGTTTCTTGAAATCGAAATGGCGAAATCAGGAATGGTTTCACGTGGTAGCCAAGAGCAAGAGCTCCAGAGTCCGGCTACGCGCAGAGCAGGGAGTGTAACCCAGGAGCTTCCTAACCCTTGAGAATTGACAAGTGATTATGGGGGGCGCCCGGCTGGCTCAGTCGGTTAGGCATCTGATTCTTGATCACAGCTCAGGTCTTGATCTCAGGGCCGTGAGTTCAAGCCCCGCATTGGGCTCCATGCTAGGCATGAAGCCTACTTAAAAAAAAAGAAGAAAGAAAAGTGATTATGAATCTCAAATACTTAAGAGTAGTGCCTGGCACAAAGTAGCGACATAATACATGAGATGGTGGTGGTAGTGGCCGCAGCGACAGCGGCAGTGGTGGTGGCTTATATGCCTTAGCCTTGACTGTGTGTCCCAGGTTAGGCAGCTTCGTCTCCAGCCCGTAAGATAGTAAGCACTAGCTGGTGGTGTTAGGATTACTTATTTACCAAACAGGAGTGTTTACCTTGTGCCCAAGCTGGTATGGTGCCAGGATTAGCAGTGCTGTGCTCTGGGGACACGGCTCGTTCAGCTGAGACCTGGGCCAGAAATCGCACAGGAACAGAGCAGAGTGTCTCTGTTGTGTATTGGAAACCCACTGTTGTTGGCTTCCCAGTCCTTTTCCACCTAGCCAGTCCCTGGGCCTTTCAGCACTGGCTGCTAGCACGTGGGCTGCCCTTGACCTCTGCGGCCAGAACGCATGGATGCTCTGCTCAGCCCATCAGCTGAATCCCAAATTAGACCTGACAGCGTGATTTATTCTCTGGGATGGAGCTGGAAGGGCAGAACCCCAGTGGGTGATTCCGAGGGAAGGTTGTCAGCCCGAATTAGCCCGGGCCCTTTCATGCAGTCTTGCTGGTTCAGCTTCCTCTAGCTAATAGGGTTTTCCAGGGTGTTGCTGGCTTCTGAGCCTCCTCCTGTCCCCAGGGGCTGAGACTTGACTGTGATCCCTGAGGAGCTGTGTCTGATGAGGGCCCCGAGGTGGGCTCTTTCTGAAGGGAGTGGGTGCTCTGGGTCCTTTCATCGTTTGCATCAGGAATTGAAAGTGGCAATTCCCCAGGGAGTAGTCCGTCTATCCACCCCCCCCCCACCCCCACCCCCACCCCCACCGCCTTCCTTTCACTGAGGTTCAGTTCTGGCAACAGGAGGCCACGCACAACCTTGATACTCACCTCCCAGTCTGTGATCACCCTTGTCTCTGCGTCTAGCTGCCTTCCTTCCATCTCAGGAATGCTAGCGATAGGCAAGCTTCTGCTGCGATAACAGGTTGACCCTGAAATCCTAGAAGTTGGAAATAACGAATGTCAATTTCTTACTTGTGACACAAGGTAGGTTAGGTTGGCAGGGGGCACTTTACCTTGTACCTCAGAGATGCAGGTCGATGTGGGCTCCAGTCTTGAAGCCTCATGACTAGAACACATAGCCTCCAGGGTCACCGTGGCAGAACAGGGAACTAGAGACTCCCACAGCACAGCACTTAGATGCTGAGGCCCAAAGTGACACAGTTCACTTCCGCTCGTACCCAGAACTAGTTACATGGCCCTGCCTAGCTGCAAGGGGCTAGAAATGTGGAGGTACGTGGGTATTCAGTGAACAGTAAATGTCCTGGCCACAACAGTCAGGTGTGGTATTTATTAAGCACCTTCTGTGGGCCAGACCCTTTAGAGCTTTGGCAATACAAAGGGGTCCTCACCTTCCTGGAACTCATTCTCAGTGGAGGAAACAGAAGTTAAGTAATTACAAAAACAGCTGTGTGATTGCATCTGTGCTAAGTGCCCTGATGGAGGAACCAGCAGGGCATATCTAAGGGGAGTCTGATGTGTTTTGGAGAGATCAAGAGATGTCTGTTGTGAGGACTGACATTTGGGAGGAGGCCTGAAGGATCAGTAGACTTTAATGGAATGCGAGGGAGCTCTGGGCTAGAAGAGTTTGACTCTGCGAAGGAACAGGACGAAGGCCAGTGTAACTGCAGGGTCACTACAGGGAGAAGTCAGGAGGAGATGGGTATTTGGAACACCTACCTTTTGGAGCTGTTGCAAGAACTGAGCTCAGTCATTGTTTCAGCAAATACTGAGTTCCTGCCCTTTGGCAGGCAGAGTTTCAGGTACTAGGGGCAGAGCAGTGAACAAGACAGACAAATGTCCCTGCTCTTGTAGAGCTGAAGTTCTAGAAGGAGGAGCTAGACAATAAACAAGAAAAGCAAATAAGGTGATTTTACCTGGTTAAAAAAAATATATATGTATGACCAATACATAGGGTACTTTGTAATAGAGAGTGTATAGCTCGGATGTTTTTAGCTGTAAATGACAGAAAACCCCATGCATGCTGGCGTAGGCAGTCAGGGAATGTGTCCAGAGGTCCAGTCAGGGACCAAGTCCAGAGGTTCTTTGGGCTGTTTTTTGGGCTTGTGACATGGTAGCTCAACAGTGGTATTGAGGACCCAAGTTCCTTCTGCCACAGCTCTGCTGTTCCTGATGCCGCCTACACTTTAAGGCAGGTCCCTTCCACAGTCCTAGTGTGGCAGTTAGGGACACTAGGGGCACTCTCCTTTGGGAGCAGAAGCTTCTGCAAACTGTGTGTGCCCCAGGGACCTCTGCTAGCTCACTTTTGTGGGTAATGAACTGTAAGGGCGGTGGGAGGGCAATGGGGAGGCTGCTGCCATAGTCCAGATGGGAGGCGATGGAGGACAGGACCAAGGTGGGGGGAAAGGGAGGGCAGCTTGGGAGGTGGACTGGACAGGGCTTGCTAATGGCATGGCTGCTCAAGAGAAGGACTGCTGAGCAGACACACACACATACGCTGACACAAACGTCGACCTTGCACTGTCTTCTTCCTGTGAAAGCCATGGTACACATTTGCACATTACAGACTCAGAAATCTTGCAGAAAAGATCCTGCATCTTCGCCTGCGAGACCTTATTTTTTAAAAGACACTTAGTAACATGTTCTACAAAAAAATCTGAAAAATCTTGCTTTAATGGTTCTCATCCTCACCGCATATTAGAGTCATGTGGGGAGTTTTAAGAAACCCCAAGGCCTGGGCCCCACCCCAGACCAGTCCATTAGAATCACCAAGGGTGGGACCAGGCGTGGGGTGTTTACTTTAAAGCTCCCCAGATGTTTCCAGGGTGCGGCCAAGGGTGAGGACTACTACTTCATCGTATCCTTGGGTGAGCTTCACATTTATTAACCTGTATTGTTTGTTCGCCTCTCTGATTATCAAAGTAATGCTTGTTGTTTAAAAAGAAATCAAAGGACTCAATCCTCCAAGATGATCACGATTGCAAGCTAATGTGTTCCTTCAAAATCTTTTTAAATACTTGGGCTAAAAAAACCACATGTGTCCTATAACATGGTGTTTCCCATCTTTTCAAAGAGTTGGGTTTTTTTGTTTTTTTTGTTTTTTTTAAGTTTTGGGGCCTACTTGAAATGTTTAGGGATTATAAATAATATAATCAGCTGTCTACTTATATTTTTAAAGTTTATTGACTTTGTGACACATTTAGAATCACGATATCAAAAATGCTGAAATCTAAATGTTGCTTCCGTCTTCTCACATGCCATGAAAACAGTGTTACATTCTCCACAGACATCCTTGTCACGAGAGTCACTTTTTGGGCCATTTACACATATTTCTAGCATCCATCATTTTCACGTTCATCTGAAGTGTTTATGATGTGGCACTTCTTTATTTTTTTTTTATTATTTATGTTTAAATGTTACTTATTTTTTTTTTAATTTATTTTTGAGAGACAGAGACAGAGCGTGAGCGGGGAAGGGACAGAGGGAGGGAGGGAGGGAGGGAGGGAGAGAGAGAGAGAGAGAGAGAGAGAGAGAGAGAGAATCTGAAGCAGGCTCCAGGCTCCGAGCTGTCAGCACAGAGCCCGACGTGGTGCTCGAACCCACAGACCTGAGCTGGAGTCGGACACTTACCCGACTGAGCCACCCGGGCATCCCTATCGTGGCACTTCTTGAACCTATGTATGATGTTTTCATCGGAGACTGTATCCCAAGCCTCAAGAACCCAGTCATATATATCAGTCAGGTTTTTTTTTTTCCAATTAATTTTCCTTTTAGTTGTGTATGGGTAATTTCTGAAGTACAGGCACTAACTTGCTATGTTACATTTAAAAAGAAAATATATTTTCTGGGGCGCCTGGGTGGCGCAGTCGGTTAAGCGTCCGACTTCAGCCAGGTCACGATCTCGCGGTCCGTGAGTTCGAGCCCCGCGTCAGGCTCTGGGCTGATGGCTCGGAGCCTGGAGCCTGCTTCCGATTCTGTGTCTCCCTCTCTCTCTGCCCCTCCCCCGTTCATGCTCTGTCTCTCTCTGTCTCAAAAATAAATAAATGTTAAAAAAAAAATTTTTAAAAAGAAAATACATTTTTTAAGGACAGTTACTGAAAATGGGTGAATGAATAAATGTGAATACATAAAAGTGATTACATAAGTACTTGTTTTTGAGTCAGACTAATCATCCCAATATGAATTAAAAATGTCAATTTAGGGAAATTAAATTTCACCCCCCACAGCGGCATTTTGCTTCAAGACAGGTTGCCTTACACACACTTTTTTTTTTCCATTTTCAAAATTCTAGTTTAATGCCACTCTCTGTATCATAAGACTTTTACATCCAGTATTTTGTTTAGAATAAGTGGATCTGCTTACAATTATTTGCTCCTATTCTTTTTTGAAAGAATATTTAAAGGACCTGTTTAAGTGACTCACAACACTTGGGATTGTGATGTTGAGCCCTTGAGAATGTTTTCTAAATCTTTTATAACATATGCTGCCTTTTTATCGTTATCTAGACCAGCATCATCTAAGTTTTTAGGTGCTAATGTGTCTTTCCCAAATACCACTTTGTTCAAAATAAAATAGTACGAAAACTCTGAAAGACAATTCTTATTTCTGAGCATCATTTTTGGGGGGAAATCTTACTTTATACTTGGACAGTTCTTGTAATCAAAGTAAATTAATTAGGTTAAATACACAGAATTAGCTCAGTGGTGTTGGACTTTCCTGCCACGAGCAATATAGTTGGAGAGCCCGAGCTCTCCGACTTTCCCAGCTTAATCTCATTCATTCATTTATTCATCCACTCATTCAGCATTGATTAATTTCCAGTCAGCTACCCTAAGAACTGGTATAGATGACAGTAGTAAAAATGGCCTGTGCTGGAACCCCAGCCCTCCAGTTCCACCTGTGTGCCTATGGCTAAAGCACTTACCTTCCTGTGCCTCAGCTTCCCCATCTATAAACTAGAGGTAGTAATACTACCTACCTCATAAAATGGTTTGTGGAGAGTCAGGGATTTAAAATACAGATCCATGATCCCAGGTGGAACATGATTGAAACAGACTATCCAAATTATCCAGGGGCACCTGGGTGGGTCATTCCGTTAAGCGTCCGACTTCAGGTCCTGATCTCACGGTTCGTGAGTTCGGGGCGAGCCCTGCATCGGGCTCTATGCTGACAGCTCAGAGCCTGGAGCCCGCTTCTGATTCTGTGTCCCCCTCTCTTTCTGCCCCTCTCCAGCTCATGCTCTCTCTCTCTCTCTCTCTCAAAAATAAACATTAAAATAAATAATCCAAATTATCCAGAATTCCAAAACACATCTAGCCTAAGAGGTTTGGAAAGGATTCATGAGGTATGAAAGCACTTAGCATAATGCCTAGCACATAATAAATGCCATGTAAATGGTACCCATTTATTATTATTTAAAGTGCGTTGCCTCATCTTCCTTAATCATCATCTTGGAAATGCAAATGATAACCATAGTGAGATAACATTCCACACCCACCTCGATGGCTAAAATAAAAGACGATACAGGAGGAAATGAGGTCAGAGAATTAATGCAAAGCCTTGTAGGGACTGAGGCTTTGTCCTAAATGTATAGTGGGAGGGTTCTGAACACAGAATGGACGTGATCTGAGTCATGTTAAGAGTCCCTCTGGCTGTGTGTGGGAGCAGGAGTGGGAGCCAGGAAACTAGGGAGGAAGTTCCTGCTAATAAGTCCATGGTCCGGGCAGGAGACACTATGCGGGGATGTACACAGGTCCTCATGTTTTCAAGGTGGGACCAACCGTAAGTATGAACGGACTAGGTGTAGGATGAGAGAGGGGCCGGCGAAAGACGGCACTAAGGTTTTGTCCTCACCACCAGGAAGACCTTGAGTTGGGGACCACCTGAGCGGAGGTTTGCAAGGAGAAAGCGAAGGTGGTGTAAAGAATCAGGAATATGCACCTTTGGGTCTGTTAAACGTAGGCAGCTGCCCGAGCTGGCTGGGAAGCAGTCGGTATCCTAGTCTGGAGTTGAAGGGAAAGGTCTCTGCTGCCGAAGGAAATGTAGGAGCCCTCAGCAAAGAGACAGTATTTAAAGCCAGGAGACCAGATGAGATCACCGAAGGATGCGTGTTGATAGAGAAGAGAAAAGCTGTCCAAGAGTCAGAGGCTGAGAAGGAGGTATCTGGGGGAGGCAGAGACCCAGAGAGCACGGAGCCTGGAAACAGCCTTGAAAGCTGGGGACATGACAGACAAATGGTTGATGGGCGCAGGTTCAAGAAAGAGCTTTTGGGTTTGTTTTTATTTATTTGTTTGTTTTATTCATTTTTGAGAGACAGAGACAGGGCATGAGCAGGGGAGGGGCAGAGAGAGAGGGAGACATTGAATTCTGAAGCAGGCTCCCGGCTCCGAGCTGTCAGCACAGAGCCAGACGTGGGGCCCGAACCCACAAACCCCGAGATCATGACCTGAGCTGAAGTTGGACGCTCAACTGACTGAGCCACCCAGGCGCGCCATTTGTTTGTTTTTAGAACAGTTTCAAGTTTACAGAAAATTGATCTCACAAAGGTATGAAATGGATCCAACCTTAACGATAATACAGAATAGGTTGATGTCCCACCCGTGTGTTCCTCCTGCTCTCCCCTACCTCCCGATCTTTTTCCGAGACAGGGCCTGGTGCCCACCTTCCCAGCAGACACGAGCTGTGTGAATGTACGGCCCCGCGTGTTCTCTTTGTTGCTCTGTCGCTGGTGCTGAGGCCACCACATCTGACGCACAGTAGCCGCACAAGGTCTTCTCTGGAGGAGGGATTAGAACTTGAAGGAGCCCTTGCAATCAGAGGCTGTCACTCCAGAATGTGACAAAAATGTGTCTTCTGGACCTGGGCTTCTGGCTCCTCTGAGTATCTTCCCTCTTCCCACCATGGGTTTTAGGGGGAAGGAATAATCGGGAATGAAACCCGTACATCCGGGTGGTCCCCAAACTAACCATTTACTAAGTGCCTGGTCCCGTGGCGGGACTGACATGGCTTCCCCATCTGTAAATGGGATACTAATAGTATTGACCTCACAGAGCTGTTGCGTGGAATCAATGAGGTAATGCTGTGAAACACCGTAGGTGTAAGTGTGGGCTGTTGTTAAAAGTAATACCGTTACCATTATTCTGACTTCATGGCACTCCCTCTCTGGTAGGGGAGATAGATATCAAATAATCACTCAAACAGCCACATAATTTAAGTGGTAAGTAAACTCTAAGGAAAAGCCAAGGTGCCTTGAGAGAATAGCAGGGTGGGAGGTGAGGGTCTTATTTGAGGCTCGGGTGGGGATGGGAGGGTCCGAGAAGACTTTTCTGAAGAAGTGGCCCCCAAGGATAAATAGGAACTCGCCCAGGGGCGAGGTGTTTTGAGCAGAGAGAATAGCCTGCAAAGAGGCCCTGAGATGGTGCACAGCTGAAGTGTGTTGGAGGGACCCAGGCCGGTGTGTCCTGGGGTGGGGCGGGGGTCGAGTCAGCAGGCCCAACACGTGGGGCCCAGTGATAGAGATATGGACTTTCTTCCCACAGCCCCTGGGAGCCACAGAAGGGTTTTAAGGAGAGCAGTCATACTATCTGGTTTGGTTTCGTTTGGTTTCTTCACTCCTGTGTGTACTTTCAAGTCTTGGTGTCCTGACTCCTTCCTCAAGGACCGTTTGTCACGCCTGCTCAAGCCAGGGTCAGGGTCAGACGCTCCAGCCCTCGCCCAGCATGCAGCACCCTGAAGCGTGCTGTCTTCTGCCACTCAGTGTGCAGGGTTGAAAGGAGCTTTACATCTGGGGAAGGTGCCCTGGTCCAGGCTCAGGGATCCTCAGGAAAGACGTGGCTTGTCGATCCATGCCTGCCCGGCCACCGGGGGTGGGGGGGGGCGCCGCATCGCGGATCACAGCAGCACCGCCTCTGTCTCAGAAAGTCTCTGGGCATTGCTGACCTGTGATCCCTTCCTCTCAGAAAAGAGACCAGCCTGCTCCCCGCAAAGATTGCCTCGTTTCGCCCCACACCTGGAGCTACCGACTGCACCCTCCCTCCCCGGTTCCCTGTTTATTTTGTCAGATGCCAACCAATATGTTGTCTCAGTTCCCTCTCCTGGGCCAGGCCCCGGAAAGAGGTGGGACAGGAGGGGGAGGTGAGTTTCCAGATGACCTGTGTCTCCTCATCACTGCACAGGAAATAGCTATTTTGTGAGCCATTTGTTTTTGGAGGCCCTATATCAGTGCCCCAGCCCCTCAGGGTGGACCCAGGTGAGTCTGCCCACCTCCCCTTTGTTGTCCCTCCCCCCCCCCCCCCCCCCCCCGCCCACCTTCCAGCCTGGGAATCGTGTCAGATTCCTGGGGTGTGGAGAGGCTCAGGTACCCTGAGCATCTCCTCTGCGGAGTGACGTCTGTCGGTTGCTGGGTGAGTGGAGGGCCCTGCTGTCCTTCCTCTGCTTGCCCATGGCTGCCTGCTCCCAAAGCAAGGAGGGCTGTGACCTCAGGGGGAGGGGGCCTCCCTTCAGAGCAGTTGGATACATTGTGTCTCAGGAAACCCACAAAGCTTACAGCCTGGGCTCCAGAGCTGTGCCACCCACGTAGTTGACAGACTCTTCTAGAGACTCTTAAACAGATGGGTTCCCCACCCAGGCCTGGTCCTTGCTGTTAAGTGTGTCACAGGTATTGATTAATTTAATCCTTCCCACAGCCCTATGAAGTAGGTACTGTCGATTTTATAGATGAGGAAACTGAGCCACAGGTAAGCCAGGTCACTTGTCTGAGCCACACAGCTAGAACGTGGCAGAGCAGGACTCAAACCCAGGCCGTCAGGCTTCATAATCACTGTTCTGTGACTGCCTGCCCACTCCCCTGACACTGCACACACTCTCCTTACCACATCACCCTGTTTATTTTCTCCTTAGCACTTACCAGAATCAGTTTGTTGACTTGTGTGTCACCTGTCTACACCCTTTAGCATGTACGATTGATGATACAAATGATGTGTCTTATTCGTTACTGTAAACCCAAAATAGTATCTGGGATAGGACCAGGCACACGGAGCTTCTCAGGCAGTATCAGTTGAAGGAACGAACCACAGTTGCCAGTGAAAAGGATGTGGAGATACTGGATCTCTCATAACTCCACGCACGGGAATGTCCAGTGGTACAGCCGCTTGCCAATACAGGTTGGCAGTGTCTTAAAAATTAAATCTATGACTGCGACATGATCCAACCGTTGCACTCTTGGGTGGTTATCTGTCCCTGAGAAATAAGACTAATGTCCACACAGAAACCTACACACAGTTGTTCACAGCAACTGTACTCAGAACAGTCAAAAGCTGGAAGCAGCCTCGAAGTCCTTCAGCGGATGAATGGTTGGACATACTCTTGGTACCACGCACCAGTGTGGATGAACCCGGGGAAATTGCGCTGAGCACAAAGTCAGTCCCAAATGGGATCATGCACATGCCGTGTAGGACTTCCACGGCTAGAGAGAAGTCAATGCCTGGCCACTAAGCTTCAAAGGACAGACTGACTCTCTAGTTAGGAGTAATGCAGCTGGTGACTAAGTTGAGGCCAGTGCTCAGTGATCACTCTGAAGATCCTAGGGCCCCTAAGAATTATGCTTCCTCGGGGCACCTGGGTGGCTCAGTTTAGTTGGGCATCCAACTTCAGCTCAGAGCATGAGTTAGAGCCCCACATCGGGCCTGCTGCTGTCAGGGTGGAGCCTGCTTTGGATTCTCTGTCCCCCTCTCTCTCTGCCCCTCCTCCTACCTCTCCTCCTGCCCCCCTCAAAAATAATAACATTAAAGAAAAAAGAAATAATGCTCCATCTATCTACTCTGCCTCTGCTCTCTAATGGAACAACAAAGCCTGGATGACAGTGCATCTGTTTACAACATGGTTTACAGAATATTTTAGGCCCAATGCTGAGGCCTACTGCTCAGAAAAAAAGATTCTTTTCAGAATATTACTGCTCACTGACAATGCACCTGGTCACCCAGGAGCTCTGATGGAGATGGACAAGGAGATTCATGCTGTTTTCACGCCTGCTGACACAATGTCCATTCTGCAGCCCACGGACCAAGGAGTCGTTTCAACTTTCAGGTCTTAATATTTGAGAAATACATTTTGGTAGATTCTAGCTGCCGTACGAAGTGATTCCTCTGAGCAAAGTAATTTGAAAACCTTCTGAAAAGGATCCACCATTCTAGATGAAGTTAGAACCTTCGTGATTCATGGGAAGAGGTCAAAATATCAACATGAACAGGAGTTTGCAAGAAGTTGATTCCAACCCTCATGGACGAATTTGAGAGATCCAAGACTTCGGTGGAGGAAGTCACTGCGGATGTGGTGGAAACAGCAAGAGAACTCGGATTAGAAGGGGAGCCTGGCGATGGGACTGAATTGCTGCGATCTCATGATAAAACTTTAGTGGATGAGCAGCGACTTCTTATGATGAAGAAAGGAAGAGGTTTCTCGGGATGGAGTCTACTCCAGGTGAAGATGCTGTGAAGATTGTTGAAATGAAAACAAAGGATTTAGAATGTTACATAGACTTGGTTGAGAAAGCAGCAGCAGGCTTTGAAAAGATCGTCTTTTTTTTAAAAGCAGTTCTCCTGTGGGTAAAATGGGTGAAACAGCATCACATCTACACAGTAATCATTCATGAAAGGAAGAATCAATCAGTGTGGCCAACTTCTCTGTTGTCTTATTTTTCAAAATTGCCACAGCCATCCCAACTTACAGCAACCACCACCCTGATCAGTCAGCAGCCCTCGACATCGAGGCGAGACCCTCCACCAGCAAAAAGATTACCACTCACTGAAAGCTCAGAGTTGATAGCATTTTTCATCAATAAAGGATTTTTAGGTGTTTATTTATTTATTTTGAGTGAGTGTGTATGTGGTCAGGAGAGGGGCATAGAGAAAGGGAGAGAGAAGAATTCCAAGCAGTCTCCACGCTCAGTGTGGAGCCCAACGTGGGGCTCAGTCCCAGGACCCTGAGATCATAACCTGAGCTGAAATCAAGAGTCAGATGCTTAACTGACTGAGCCACTCAGTCACTCCAATAAAGAGTATTTTTGGGGCGCCTGGGTGGCTCAGTCGGTTGGGCGTCCGACTTCGGCTCAGGTCACGGTATCGCAGTCCGTGAGTTCGAGCCCCGTGTCGGACTCTGTGCTGGCGGCTCAGAGCCTGGAGCCTGCTTCCGATTCTGTGTCTCCCTCTCTCTCTGCCCCTCCCCCGCTTGCTCTCTGTCTCTCTCTCTCAAATAATAAACATTAAAAAAATTTTTTTTAAGTATTTTAAAATTAAGGTATATACGTTATTGTGGGGTTTTTTTAAAGACATAATGCTATTGCACACTTAGTAAACTATACTATAGTGTAAACATAACTTTTATACACACTGGGGATACAAAAATTCATTTGACTCACTTTATTGCAATACTTACTTTATTGCAGTAGTCTGGAACTGACCCCACAGCATCTCTGACGTGTGCCTGTATGTGGTATCTCTGGGTATCTTACAAGTATATGTGAGTCTACAATGATCTCAATAAAAAATTATGTTTTAAAAAAGTTGCCAGAGAGACTGGAGGAGAGACAAAGGGGGAGCAGCGGGTGGCTGTGGCCAGAGAGGCTAGGGTAAGGGCAGGGCAGAGCACAGCACAGGGCCTCCTAGACCAGGGAGTTGAGAGTTTATCCCGAGGTCAGGTCTGGAAGGGGTTCAGGCAGGGGAGGGACCTGGCCAAATCCACGTTTCTGCAGGAAAGATTGGGGTGAAAGAATCTGGTAAGTGAGAGCTGCAAGAAGGGGACCTGAATGTGGGGACAAGTGAACTTGCTGGAGAGCCTTTTAGGGGTGCAGCTGCCCAGCCTCCCAGGGAGAGGAGCAGGGATGACTGACGGACCCTAACTTGCTGGGAGTTAGGTCCTAACTCCTGTGTGTGGCCACCCAAATCTGGAAAGGGGCTTTGTGTACAAGGAAGAGGTCCTGGCTCCAGCCTCCTCATTCATGTGGGACAAATGGCTTTATAATAACCCCTGGGCCACCACAGTTCCCTAAGAATACATGTCCCTGTGGTCTCCTCACCCCCCCCCCCCAACCCCCAGAGATGGGGAACTCTAGGGGAGGGAACAAAGTACTCAGTTGATACGTGTCATCGGCCAGGCTCTGTGTCTTGTTTGGGGTGTGGGTTACACAGGTATAGACATGTGTCAAGGTTCATTAACCTGTACATACAAAACAGGTACATGTATGCAATTATACTTCAGTAATTAAATATATTCCATCAAATAAGAATGATAAAATAGTTCATATTTTTTTATGTTTTTATTTTTTTGAGAGAGACAGAGACAGAGTGAGTTAAGGGAGGGGCAGAGAGAGGGAGAGAAAGAGAATCCCAAGCAGGCACCACACTATCAGCACAGAGCCCGACTAGGGGCTCAAACTCACGAACCATGAGATCATGACCTGAGCTAAAACCAAGAGTTGGACCCTTAACCAGCTAAGCCACCCAGGTGCCCCATAGTTCATATTTATGAAGCCTTTTCTCTGTGCCAGGCTCCATGCTAAACACTTGACACGTGTTAATTCATTTTACCAGCACAACAATTCTGTGAGATGGGCACTTCTCGCATTTTATAGATGAGGCAGCTCAAGGGAGATCACACGTCCCTGGTCACAGAGCTCCCTGGTGGCAGAGCAGCGATGGCACCCGGCACAGGCAGACTCCGGAGCTCAGGTTCCTTTGGTTTCCCAGTATTCTCACCCCGGCCTTTCCCCGATTCTGATGGGCCGGTGGTACACAGCAGCTGGGGAGGGTTCCTCCTGAGGGCCTCTGGCCATGTGCTGTTGCAGAGAGCCCCACGGAGGTCAGATCTTAGGGCAGCCCAGATCCAGAAGTGCGACCTTTGATTCAGGAACAGAGCCGCTGCGGGAGAGCCAGGCTGGGCTTTCTTGTGCTCTCTCATCCTCGTCCCCAGCCAGCTGGGGATTAACCGCCTGCTGTTCTCAGTAGAAATAGAACATAGGAAACTTGCTGCAGCTCAGCTCGGCTCTTGTGATGAATGAGGGAAGTAACCCTCTGTGGGAGGTTCTTGAGCCCTTGTGCACAAAGGACAGCACAGCTGGCTGTTTCTGCGGCATCACATGCGTGGTGCCATCTGGGCGGGCAGGGGACATGCAGCTTGAGACCTGTACATAATCTCCTTATGTTGGGATTCAGGGTGTCTCTGATGCCCCATTGTCCTCTTACAGAGATTTCTCCTTGTTAACAGTCAGAAAACGGCTGCCTAGTCTTTGGGTCTCCGTTAGGATGCATTTAGATGCAGGTAACAAACCCCCGGCATCATTTGGCTAAATAGCAAAGAAGTTTAATGTGTCTTAGATGTCCATCGGGCAGTGGCTGTCTGGTGGGTGGGATCAGTAGTTCAGATATCTGTCATCAAGGACTCAGGTTCTCAGCGTTAGCCTTACCTTAGTATGGAGATATAGATAGATAGAGATATGTAGATATATCTATATACAGATACATATAGATATATCTAGATACAGATATAGATGTACCTCTTTGTCCCAAAATGGCTGCCAGTGACAGGGCTACTAGCTTTCTTGTCCACAGACATTAGGAGAGAGAGAAAAAAAAAGGCATCCTTTGTGGATTATAAATACTCCCTTTAGTCCGTGATTGGTCCAGCTTAGGTCATATATCCCCACCCTTGCCAGGCCAATCACATCACCAGAGGAATGACATACCTTGATTGCCTTTAACCAGTTGGGGCCCATTATCCAGGAGAAGAGGGAAGTAGGTACTGAGTAGACAATCAAACACCTGCCACAGCTGGGAAAGGCCTCCAGACTCCTCCCTGACCAAGGCTCACTAAATTAAAAAACTGTCAGGCCCAACAGTTTGTGGCATTTAAGGACACAGAAGTATGATTTTCATTTTTTAGTGTTTATTTTTGAAAGAGCAAGAGGGGTGGGGGTGGGCAGAGAGGGGAGGGGGACAAAGGATCTGAAGCAGGCTATTCGCTGACAACAGAGTGCCTGATGTGGGACTCGAACTCACGAACCGTGAGATCATGACCTGCACTGAGATAAGAGTCAAACGTTCAACCGACTGAGCCACCCAGGTGCCCCTGCTTTTCTTTTGAAGAAGTACAGTGATTTGTGTCCAGTTTGTGCCTTCTGCCTCCCCTTCCACCCTCACGTAACCCCACAAATGGGGAGCACGTAGAGTTTGTCTCCCATAGACTACTTGTCTTTTGGCAAAAACTGTGTTGCCTCCTTTCCCCGTGGGTAAGTTTTTCTTACTTTTTCCTTCATTCTCTGTTTTTCCTTCCATTCCTTCCCCACCCTGAGGTGTGAGTGGTGTGGTCTATAGCTATGTACATATCCTTGCAAAAAGATATACTGAGATTTGCATAAGAGCTTCCAGAAATGGTTTTGGGCTCCATATATCATTTCTTCCGGTTTTCACCTAACAGCATGTTTTTGAGATTAGCCATGTCACTGTGTGCTCCTGTGTGTTTGTTTGCCCTCTGAACGGCCATAACGTGATGTATATCCGTGACTCCTGACATTTCCAGTCCCCCGTGTTGGCACCCAGGTCACCCCCAGCAGACAGCATTCCGTGAATACCCACATACGTGTGTCCTTCTGAGTCCCTGGGGCTTATATCCAGGAGTTGTGTTATGGCAGGAGACAGACAGACAGGCATCTCTCTTCCCCCAGGAATGGCCAGCCTCCATGAGGCTGCTCTGGCCCACACTCTCCCCAGAGTACAGGAGAGTCCAGCTCTCCCATTGACTTGTCATCATTTGCTTTTATTCTGCCTCCTAATTTGTGTCAAGCCAATGAAGTTGGGGTCTCAGGTTTCAATGTGCTTATTACTGGTCTGGCTGAGTGTTACCTCCTGCCCCCTCCTGCACCCTCCTGCACCTGTACCCTGATTCAGGCTTCCCTTAGCATGAGTGGCCTATTCAGAGATGAAGGAAGGTGGAGGGGCATGGTCATTAGGGGCAAACTCTGGAGCCCAAGCCAGGCTTGGGTTCAAATTCTGAGCCTGCCATCTAACCTGGCAAGTTACTTAACCTCTCTGAGCCTGAGTTTCCTTAAATAGAAAATGGAAATGATAGTGGTATCTATATCCTAAGATATACTGCAGATTTAATGAGATAATATATATAAAGCATTTTGGACAGTATCAAGCATATATGTGATATGAAAATATCAGTAGTTAGTATCACTGTCATCATTATTGAGTGTTGTAAGGTTTCTAAACATTCAAATATTTTACTCTCTCTTTTACCCTATCTTTTCTTTTTTATTTATTTACTTATTTTCATTTTTGTGAGAGGACACACACGAGCAAGGAAGAGGAGCAGAGGGAGAGAGAGAGAGAATCTTTTTATTTTAAAATTTTTTTAAATGTCTATTCATTTTTGAGAGACAGAACAGAGCACGGGCAGGGGAGGGGCAGAGTGAGAGGGAGACAGAATCCAAAGCAGGCTCCAGGCTCTGAGCTGTCAGCACAGAACCCAATGCAGGGCTCCACTGTGGGATCATGACCTGAGCCAAAGGCAGACGCTCAACCGACTGAGCCACCCAGGCGCCCCAAGAGAAAGAGGATCTTAAGGGGTCTTCATAATATCAGGGTGGAGCCTAAGATTCTCTCTCAAGATTCCCAACTCGGGGCTCAATCCCAGGACCCTGGGATCATGACCTGAGCTGAAATCAAGAGTAAGATGCTCAACTGACTGAGCCTTCCAGGTGCCTCATTACCCTCTCTTTTCTTTTAATTCACATCAGATTGTCTGCCTATGGAGGCATTTCTGGCTTCTCTCTGCTGGCTTCTTAGGGAGCATGAGAGAGATTATAGTGAAACTTGTACAAAGACAAATCAGGCCTGGATATACTCCTCTGTCCCACATTTGGGCAGCTGGTATCTATTCATTTCCAGGTATGTGATTGTATTTTTAATGTTTAAAAACATGGTATTTGAATTTTTAAAAATTTCAACATTATAGAGGTATATGAGGTCAACATTGAAAATGTTGCTCCTTTCCTGGCACCCCCCCCCCCCTCCAGTCTTACTTCTGGGAGATAAAATAATGATTGTGAACAGTTTGCTGTGTCAGCCGTGTTGTTAAGGGTGTGAACCCTGGACCCAGATGCCCTGGGCCTACATCTTGGTTCCAGCACTGACTGGCTCTGTGACCTACCCTTTGCTGTTGCTGTCATAACACGGTGTCGCAGACTGGATGGTTGAAACAACAGAAACTTAGGCTCTCCAGTTCTGAGATCTCCAGTCTAAGACCACGGTGCCATCAAGGTTGGTTTCCTCTGAAGCCTCTCTCCTTGGCTTGAAGGCATCTGCCGTATTGCTCTTGTTTCTCTGTGCACACGTGGGCCCCACACGTCTTGTCTGTGTCCTGATCGCATCTTACAAGGACATCAGTCAGATTGGATTAGGACACACCCTAATGGTCTCCTTTTAATTTACCCCTATAAAGGCCTCATCTCCAAATACAGTCACATTCCGGGGTACTGGGGTTAGGGCTTCAACATCTGACCTTGACATTCTGTGCCTTGGTTTCTTCATCCATAAAATGGAGACAGTACACTGTGTCTACCTCATTAGGCTTTATGAACATATGATATATAACGTGTACAAAGTGCTGGCACCCGCTAAGTGGTGTATTCCCATTTGCACTTGGTGTTGGAATCACTGGGTCCACAGATGTACATGGTTTCAATTTAATTAACTGACAAATTGCCTTCAAAGGAGTTTCTGCCAGTTAGTACCCCCCGCCAACAGAATAGGGACCTGTTTTTTCTTGCCTGTTGGTTTTGTTTTAATAATGGAAAATTTCAAACATTTACAGAGGCAGAAAGAAGAGCACGCAGAGCCCACAGGTGCAGACCTGTCACTAGAGCCTGTAGTTACTGGCACCCCGCCAAGCATGCTTCCTCCAACCCCTTGCCTTTGGATTATTTTGAAGCGGTTCCCAAACATCGGATCATTTCGTTTGGGAGGGGTTTAAACTCCATGCTCACAATGTTCCTGTGCCTTATGGAAGAGAGGAGGAGATTTCCATAAAATAATCCTTCGTTTGTGTGGGGCTTTTCACTTTCCAGCTGCGTCTTCTCCCCCTCAGTCTCAGATGCCCCTAAAACGCAAGCAAGACAGGTGTATCTGTCAAGAAAACAGAATCAAGGTATTTCTAGGGATTACTCTAAGTATTTCAGGCAGAAGGAATTCGACACAGAGAACTTGTGTTAATGAGCGATGGAGGAACAGAGGAACAAAACAGGGACGGGGAGGCAGTCCTGAGACTAGAACCGGAGCTGGAGGGACACAAGGGGGAGGTGGCATTACTGGAACCCAGGGCAGTGGAAGTGTCTGAGACTCTGTCCAAGGTGGAGGGTGAGAGGGAGAAGCACGCCCATTAGCTGAACTTAACCAGGAATCCTGGGAAATGTAGTTCCCTGTGATTCAGAGCGGAACCGGCAGTGGACCAATCAGAGAAGTTGATACCCATTTAATGGTTGCGAAAACCAGAGTGTCTAAATGACCTGGTCAGGGGTATGTTGCTTAGTGATCTGCACCATCCTGGACACTGGGGTCCCTTGAGGCAGCTCTTTGGGCACTGCCTGCCTGGTGCTAGTCCCTGCTGCCTGGGACAGGCCTCCCTTGAGAGGCTCAAGGCCATTTGCCCAGGGTTACATTTTCTTCCTTTGCTGGAGGAATCCTTTCCAAACTTCCCCCGCCCTGTGCTCACAAGACACTCCCTTTTGCTCTGTCAGAGGCCTGGGTTGTGCCGTGACCTAATGAAAACCCTCCTGAGGACCCTGTGCCTGTAGGCAGGGTGGCTCTGCTTGCCTGCAGAGTCCTGGGTGGGGGGATGCAGGGAGCCCCGGCGTGAGGCGCCAATGTCTCGGGCCAGGAGAGAGGCCAGAGGAACGTCCCAGCACTGAGCGATGCCAGCTGGCATTTAGCGGGCAGTTGTGCACCAGCCAGGCGCTAGGCACGTGGGGTGAGAGGTATACTGTGCATTCTCCTGGAGCTGCTGGCTTTGGGAGGGTGGGGGAAGCCGGGGGAGGGGCAGGGTGCCAGCTCTGTAGACCTGGGAGTTAAACAGCAGTGTGGGGGTAAAATAAAAGTGTAGGCGGTCAGTCATCCAAGAGAGCCCCCAGTCAGAGATGGCGAGGACTGCTAACGTTAACTGGGCCCTGCCCGTAAAGCAGGCCTGTTTCAAGCACTTCACACTTCACATAGATTCACTTCTTGGATTCTCACAGCAATCCTGTGAGGAGAGAAAGGCAGAGAGTTAAGTAACTTACCCGAGGTTGCACAAGCCAGTGTTCCCGGTGATCACCTGCGCTGGGCGCTGCTCTAGAACTTTACCTGTCGACTCCTTTAATGTTCACTTCAGCCCCGTAAGGGAGGTACGTCTGTTATTTCCATTTTGTAAGTGGGGTAACTGAGGCACAAAGAGGTTAAGTGACTTGCCGAGGTCATGTGGCAGAGCTGGGACTCAAACTCAGGCAGCCTGCCTTCCGAATCTGTGCTCTTAACTGCTACGCTGCACCTAGTCAAAGATAAGAATTAATATTTGCTTGCCGAGTGCTTTCTACTGTACTTTCTCAGATTTCGTGTCCTTAAAGGGGAGACTGATCATGGTAGCCATGTGACGGGCAAGGAAACGGCAAGGATAAAAAGAAGCTGATGGTGATAGCAGCCAGCACACCTCCCTGGCATCCCACCAGGTCCTGTCCACATAGGGATATCGAAGTTTCCTCCCATGCCCTATGAGGTAAATACTCACAGATGAGGAAACTGAGCTGAGGGAGGTGAAACGCCCGTCGTTCAGAGCTGGGAGGTACTTAGCTGTACTCAGGTCCTGTGTGCGTCACATTCTGGATCATTCACCAAACACTGACTGTGTGCCGACTCTGTGCCAACTGCGCCCAGCACTGTGCTAGTGCTGAGGGACAACAGCGAACAAAACTGTCATTGAATTCAGATTCAGGCAGGACCAATGTCCACCAGCTGCCATCCATTCTGGTTGCCTCTTGCCTTTGCCTTACTAGTTTCTAAATATTTTGTATCTCAGCCTGGGATAGAAGTAACAGATACTCAGCAGTTCTGGGACGCTTCAATAGCTTCACATGTCAGAAGCCCAGGTGTTTGCTTCTGAAATCCTCTTAGCCTTTCCTCATGTTTGCAAGATGGTTGCTGTGGCTCCAGGTGTCACATCCTGTCATAGCCATGAGGCAGGAAGCAGGGAGCCAGTCAGGACCATGTTTCTGTCCAACCCCCCCCACCCCCCAGCAGACTTCTCGGCTCCAAGCTAGAAAAGTGAGTGTCTGGCTTTTTCAGCATCAATATTGGCAGGTAAGCAAAGGAGAATAGGATTGGAATGTTAAGGGGAGGCCAGTGAGTGTTTGCTCTGGCTTAGGAGGTGAGCTTTACATTCCGCTCAGGCCTGACCCCAGGTGTTTTTCTTCGTGCCAGGGACATTTGTGCAGTTATTCATACAAGGCAGGAGAGCCAAGAGGTTAAGAGCATTGACTCTGGAGTCAGTCAGCAGGATTCTTGGAGCCCAGCTTTGCCACTTACCAGCAGCATGACCTGGAGCTTCAGTTTCCTCGTGTATAAAATGGCAATGATAATAGTACCTCTGGCAAAGGAATGTTGTGCGGATCAAATGGGTTAATCTGCAGGGCACCTGGGTGGCTCAGTCGGTTAAGTGTCCAGCTTCGGCTCAGGTCATGATCTCACGGTTTGTGGGTTCAAGCCCCACATGGGGCTCTGTGCTGTCAGCCCAGAGCCTAGAGCCTGCTCTTGATTCTGTGTCTCCCTCTCTTTCTGCCCTTCCCCTCCTCGCTCTCTGCCTCTCTGTCTCTCAAAAATAAACGCTAAAATGGGTTAATGTGCATAAAGTGCACAGAACAGCGCCAGGCACATTGTAGACCCATAGAAACGTTAGGCAGTGTGATCATTCTTTCTCCCGTTCACCAGATGTCATTGAACAGCCCTTGTAAGTGCCAGCACTCGCTGGGAGGCAGGGGAGGAGGGGTGGGGCCTGCCCACAGGAGCTGGTCTCGTCAGATGCGTGTACATGCAGCACCCAACAGGAATGCCAGGTGGATGGCCTTTCCAGACACCACATCGGGAAGAGAATAGGCCAGACAGGGAGGGCACAAAGAGAATAGGCCAGACGGGGGCAGTGCCAGATGGGCGGGTGGGGGGGAGCGGTCAGGGAAGGCATCACTCAAGAGGCGGCTTGGGAAGTTGATCTAAGGAAGAGGCAGGGTTGATGTGCAAAGAGCAGGGCAGTTACTGCATGTGGAACCCAAGGCCAAGGCAGGGAGGCTGGGATGCCGCTCCAGGGACATGTGGTTGGGAATTAGTTGGGAGTCCTGGGGGTGTTTGGCTATGAGTTGCATGGAGAAATCATCTTTGAATCCAAATTTAAAAAAAAAAAAAAAAAAAAAAGATCATCTAGAGTTGGCAAAACCTTTTGGTCATGAGGAAAGGTCTTTGGAAGAGGAGATCCACAGCCTCCGCGATGGAAATAATGGAATCAATAATTGATCACTGAATTAGACACCATGCCCTGTGCTTCATATTTATTCCTCAGTGAGCCCTCCCAGCCTCCTGTGAAGTTAATGGTGGCATTTCTCTTTTCCAGAAGAGTCACTGGACCTTCCCATGCATTTAGTCATTCATTGCTCCTTTAGCAGGGATGTGTTGAGCGCCTGCCACCGGCAGGGGAGTGAGCAGCGAGAAGTCTAAGTTTTGTGGAGCTCATGCTTTTGCTGTGGGGGACAGACCAGCAAACTATTAGATGGAGAGGTGAATTGAAGCCAAGCTTTCTCGAAAGCCATGCTGTGAAGTGGTTAGGGATACAGGCTCACATTCCAGCCTTATCTCTTCCTGGCTCCATGTGACCTTGGGCTACTGACCTCCCCTCACAGAGCTTCAGTTTCTTTGTCTGTAAAATGAGGATCTGGGTAGGACCTCTATCAGTCAAGATCGAACTCTGATACAAGTAACAGGAAACCAAGGGAACCGTTTTCTCTTGTACGAAGGAAGACAAGGGAGGATGGGTAGACTGGGGCAGGGCCTCTGGCTGGGAGAGTGGGCTCCTCTGACTCCTTGCCCTGCCATCCTCTGCATGTGGCTTTCAGCCTCATGATCACAAGATGGCTACCTCACCTCCACATGTGGCATCCACATTCCAGGAAGGAGAAGGGTGGAAGGGCTGTGCTGGCTGTTGGAAAGCAGTAGCTTTACCGGAAGATCTTTCACCCACCCCCAGCCTACTTCCCTTTAACCTCTCACGGGCTAGAATGGGACACGTAGGTAGCTGAAGCTGCAAGGGAGCCTGGCAAAGCAGGCTTTTTGGATGGGCACCCTGCTGCTCCAAACAAATTCGGGCTTCTCTCCAGGATGGAGAGCAGGTTTGGATTTGAACAACCCTGGAGTCCGTGCAGCCACAAGTATGAGACATTGAGCATCTGGAGCGGCCCCCTGGCGAGGGTAACAGTATTCTCACACTGAGGGCCTGAGTCCTTGCTCTTGTTGTCCAGAAATGACATCGCTTTGTGCTCAGTTTCTTCATCTGCCCATTGGGAGTGGGATTCCTTGCCGTAGGCTTCCTGAGCAGCATTCATGAGCTCATGAAAACCTGGATGGGAAGGAGTTTGAGGCACATCCCACCCGTAGGAGGGCTGGAGCTGGCTTTTGTTTGGAAAGTTGTCAGATTTTCTTTTTCTTTCCTTCTTTCTTTCTTTCTTTTTCTTTCTTTCTTTCTTTCTTTCTTTCTTTTAATGTTTATTTATTTTTGAGAGAGAGACAGAGTGCAAGCGGGGGGCGGGGGCAGAGACAGACACAGACACAGAATCCAAAGCAGGCTCCAGGCTGTGAGCTGTCAGCACAGAGCCCGACGTGGGGCTCGAACTCACAAACCATGAGATCATGACCTGAGCCGAAGTTGGACGCTTAACTCACTGAGCCACCCAGGCACCCCCGTTTTAGAGTTATTTTTTTCAGGCTTTCTTCTATGACTGCCTCCGTACGTGTGTATAAATGTTTAACGTCATAGTTTATTTAACCATTCTGTTGTTGGACGTTCAGGTTGGTTCTATTTTTTTTTTTTTTTTTTTTTTAATTTATAACCAGTGCCATAATATTTTTTCTTTATTTCCATTGTTTCTTTGGGATCAGTTCCCAGAAGTAGCATTACAGGTTCAGAGGGTAGGAACATTTTTAAAAGCTATTGCCAGATTGCCTCTAGAAAGGTTCCCTCAACTGTGAACATTAAAAAAGAAAGAAAGAAAGAAAGAAGAGAAGGAAAGTTGTCCTAGCAATGAGTGGCCGATTTCATAGTTTCCTGGGCTCCTGTGGAGCCATCGCTTTGGGCTCCTCCTGAGGGCCCGGAGCCCCCTTCCAGCTCTTCTGCCTCGGTGTTAGCATGGGCACCCATCCCGCATGCGGGCCCTGGGCAGGATGTTTGATTACTGTGTTATGCAAACAGAGCTGCAGGCCTTTGCCATCTGCCAGCTGGTCCTCGGGTTGACAAGAGGCTTTGCACCTAGTCAAGGGTCAAGACTAGAGCCTTCCTGGAGCTCGCTGTGGGATCGCTTACAGGGGCAGGGCTATGATGCGTGCTCCTAAGGGCAGCTTGGCCCCACAGCCCCCGTGCCACCACCCTCCCCCAAGGCCTCCTGCAGGGTGGGGGCAGGCCCTTGCCCCTCTGTCCCCAGCTGTTGTGTGGTGAATTGTCCCCAAACCCCTGCTGTGCGTGTAGCCCCCCTTCCCTGCCTCCCTGAGGGCTAGGAGGAAGTGCACTCTCCCCCAGCATTCCCAGGATGTTTGTACTTGGACAGGTGAAGTGGCTCTGCCGGTTCTGGGAAGCGGAAACCTTTTTTAAAGGAGAGAAAGTGAATTTTGAGCCAGGGGAGCAGAGAATGACTGGGGTGTGTTGGGGGTGGGGGCGGGGCGTGTGTACAAACACACACAGGTCTTCAAAGAGGGTCTTACTTGTTTTTTAAGATTACACATGTAATAGTACAATCTCATTGTTTAAAAAGAATTCACCCAGTGCGAAAGGCTTTAAAGCTTTGTTACTGTGACACCTAACATTTGCACTGAGGAGTATGTAAATTGTAAATACACAGTTTAGGAAACACTTCTAAAGCAAGCACTTATGTAACGCCCTGGTCAAGAAAGAATTTTAGGAGCGCCTGGGTGGCTCAGTCAGTTAAGCGTCTGACTTGGGCTCAAGTCATGATGTCACGATTTGTGAGTTTGAGCCCCACGTCAGGCTCTGGACTGACAGCTCAGAGTCTGGAGCCTGCTTCAGATTCTGTGTCTCCCTCTCTCTCTGCCCCTCTGCCACTTGTGCTCTCTCTTTCTCTCTAGAGTCAATAAACGTAAAAAAAAAAAAAAAAAAAATTTTGCCAGCAGCCCAGAAGCCTCTGTGTACCCCTCCATCGAACACCCCCTCTCACCCCCAGAAGCCACTCCTCTCCCAGACTTCCATGTCACCATTTCTTGCCTTTTGAAGATTTGTTCGCAGATGAGAGTATAAGTAACATGGTTTCATTTTGCCTGTTTTTCAACTTTATACAAACAGAATCGTAAATTATGCACATTGTTCTGTGTCTGCCTCTTTTGCTCAGAGTCATGTCTCAAAGCTGCATTCTGGCTTTGATGTCAGCACATTTCTGGTACCAGAGTTCACTTCCATTGATACGCAGGCTTTACAGATGCTCATATTTGTGCATTTTGTTTGATGAGTATTAGAAAAAATATAACGAATCCTGCACTGGTCTTATTAAGGTTTTAGTAAGTGAGTTGGTTGAAAGGACTAACTTAAGTAAATAATAGTACAGGTGGTCTGCGGGTGTACAGGTGAGGCACGTGACTTTGGGAAGTTTTGGAGCTTCAGAGTCAATGATAGAATCACACACACACACACACACACACACACACACACACACACTGTCACTCCCCTCCCTGGGGTAACCACTTACAGGTAGAGGTTGGCCTTCCAGATCTTTGCTCTGCATCATCCTCGGTGGATATATAGGTATAAAATATGTAGCATAGAGAATTTTTAATACTAATTTTTTTAATTGTAAGAGGGAGTGTGCCATTCTTCTGAATTTCTTCTGAATACATTCTTCTTGGGACTTCTGGGTTGATTCTCTGATTATAGCAGCCAGTTTCCTTGTAAGATTCCATGTCAGGGTAGGGGTGAGACTGGACAGGGCAGGCGTAAGTCCTTCCTGGAATATGAGAAATTAGGGGCTCTAACAATGCCACACGTGGCAGTGGTTCTTTTTTTTTTTTTTAATGTTTATTTATTTTTGAGAGAGAGAGAGAGAGAGAAGGAGTGTGGTTGGAGATGGGGCAGAGAGAGAAGGAGACACAGAATCTGAAGCAGACTCCAGGCTATGAGCCATCAGCACAGAGCCCGATGCGGGGCTCAAACCCACAAACCATGAGATGATGACCTGAGCCGAAGTTGGACACTCAACCAACTGAGCCACCCAGGCACCCTGGCAATGGTTCTTTTACTTAGCAGACAGTTTGGGATCTGCCTCCTGACTTTTTTTTTTCTTTTTTTTAAATAATCTTAGCCAATTCCTTAGTTTCTATCCGTTCTGGTAATTGCTGGGAACTTGGAATATGGGAGGGAGTTAAGAGGGACCAGGCTTGTACCTTAGGGGGGTCATCTCGGGCTCCTCCAGCAGTGCAGCAAGGTGGAGTATTGGGACCAGGGTTTGCTCCCAGGATCCCAGCATGAGCCTGATTTCTGTCTGAAAATCACTCAGGGATGGAGAGCAGGCATTTATTGAGGCCCATCCTGCTCACAGCTCTGTCCCTGCTTTTTAGAGATGACTGTGGTTATGGTGGCCATAGAGTCACCCACCTGGTTCCAGTCCCACTTCTGCCTTTAACCTCACTGAGTGATCTGGAACAGGTAACTTGCCCCTCTGAGTCTCACTGTTCCCTTCTGCAAATTGGGGAAAACCGTAGGGCCCTCCCCCTGGGATGCTCTGTGGGCTGAGGGGGGCCGCCATTGTAACCCGTAGCTTCGGGAACCTGACATTGGAGCAGGCCTCCAGTCTGGGTCTGGGTGGCACAAGTGCCCATTTTTGCTCTTTCTTTTGATGACTGGTCTCTCATGCGGAGTGGTCCTGTGAGAGGTCACAGGGCAGACCCTGGAGTCAGCAGACCCAGGGGGTCCAGACCCCCATTCCTCCTCTCATTCTCTTTGTGACCTTGGCCAAGCACTGTCTCCTCTCAAAGCTCAGCTTCCTGATTTTGAAACGGAGATGACGAGAGCACTGCCTCAGTGGGACATTAGGAGACGAGTTCAGTGTTCTGCAGCAAGCACTCCATGCTGGCTGGGGACTGGCCCTCAGCAGCCCCCAGGGTTGGGGCAGGTAAGGTGATTATTGCTGGCAGATGGTGCCCCCCTGGCTAGCAAGGTTCACTCCCCTCCCGTCCCCTCCCCTCCCCTCCCCTCCCCTCCCACCACAGGGAGCCTTTCTGTTTCTGTCCACCCCCCCACACCCCCACCAAATCTCCTCAGGTGAGGAGAAGCAGAGCCTGAGATGCCCTCTGTCAGCCCCCTAAGAGCAGGATGGAAAGAACAGGGCTTTAACAGATGTTCTCTGACAAGGATTCCCTGGCTGTATTTAATCAAGATTGTCAAATATTGATTTAATCTCCAAGCCCAACAGATGTGATCTTAGCAGGCTTCGGTGGCAATTAGCTGGGATTAGTTCACAAGTCAGGCTCCGTGCTGACAAGACACTGTCTTCTAAAGGAGGCTCGGCCTGGTCACAGGAGTGAGCCCGTTGGGGGACATACTAAACACTTAGCCACCACCCCAACCAACAATAGCCATGGGAGCAGACCCCAAAGCATCACCCCACACAGTGATAGTGGGGACTCTTGGGGCTCCAGGCAGCAGCTGTTTACCAGAAAGTTTCAGAATCAAAATAAATGTCACAGGTACACCAGTGCATGCGGCTTAAAAATGGGCCTGGCCAGAGCCAGTGAGATCCCGGTAGGCACGCCCGGCCGCTCAGAGCAGTGATTGTCCCCCTGCTTAAGTCTCCCCCGAAGGGGCTTCCCCGACCCCAGGCCCCTCACCCATCCTCCAGCCAGTGCAGCTCTGTCGCATCGTCCCAGTGCACACGCTTGGCCTGCTGCTCCTGGGTGGGCCTGGCACGTGCCCATGCTCCAGGGGGCATCCTTTTTTCACTTTGCATTTCAAAGTCTCATTATTTGAAATGACTAGGACGATGCCCAGAATTGGAACAAGATGCTTAATCCACATGCACTTTGGGGGAGGTGGCAACACCCTCGCCTAACCCACCCGACCCCACAGGGACTCAGAAGGGGCGCCTCCCATGGGCCTGGCTGTGGGCCCCCCAGGAAGGAGGGGCTTGCCCAGCTTCTTGCTCAAGACAGGCCACCCCGGGCCAGCCGGCTCCTGAGCCCAGAGCAACCAGGGCTCCTGCCAAGGCCACATTTGGTTCTATTTGTTTGCCTGAGATTTTCTTTTTATTGTTATACAAGTAAAATTTTAACAGCTAATACTTGTATGTCCCCGTGTGCCAGGGATATTCTGTCTCTACGTTCATTAACTCATAACATCCCTAAGAGTTAAGTCCTATTATTATCTCCATTTTACAAATGGGAAAACTGAGATGTAGAGAGGCTAAGTGACATGCCCAAGGTCTAGGTAATTAAGTGGCAGAGCTGGGAATTGAACGTGAGTATTCTTTGCTTCCAACCACTGAGCTACAGCCGCCATATCAGGAAATCTCCAGGATCTGATAATAAGTAAGAAAAGCAACTATGAAGGCTGTTTATTTTTTTTTAATTCATCTCTCTATGTAAGCATGTAATTATACAAGCATTCAACCTACATCACTTCAGCCATACTAGTTAGCAAACTAAAAGAAGGCGACATTGTAGTTTAAGGATTTAAGTACAGCCTCTGTTTCACCGAGGGGCATGTGGATACAAGATGGGGTGCCCCTTCCTTCCCTCAGTGGGTCCGGATACAAGCAGCTTGCCAGGCCAAGGAGGAATCTCCACTGGGAGTTTTCAGACTCCACGAGCCCTAGGGGCAAGGTCGGCGTGGGGCCGATGCAAGGCTCACCTGTGGAGGTGAGTCTGGGCTTTTCAGGGCGTGGCGTCCCCCTGCCCATGATTCTCCTCACACGCTCACTTCCAAAAGTGAAAACTTAAAGCCTGAGACGCCCCTACCCTGTGCAGTTGTGAGCATTTCCATGTAGACACAGAGAGAAGGGTCTGGAAGAAAGCATGCAAACCTATTCACAGGGCTCCTCTCTGCGGAATGTGGATTCGGGGCAGGGCCTCATAGGGGAGCCTGAAGAGGGCCTTGAACTTATGGGCTTGTACAAATTCAAGCACAGACATGCAGAATTTTTTTAAAAGTTGTCCTTTTATCTCCACTCAGGTTTTACTCCTTAGAAGTAACCACTGTTAACAGTTTGGTGGGTGCCCTCCTAGGCCCTTTCCTTTATAGACATTTATGTTCTCTCTCTCTAATGAAATCTTTTATTTAAGCTCCATTATTTTGTTTGGTTTTATTCTGCAATTTGCCTCTTTCCCTCCACCAAGTGCACCATAGAGAAGAAACTCTGAAGCTAGATTGCCTGGGTTCAAATCCCAGTGACACTGCTTTCCTGCTGAGTGACTTGGGCAGGTTACTCAATCTCTCTGGACTCAGTTGCATTGGCTTTTTAAAAAAAAATTTTTTTTTAACATTTATTTGTTTTTGAAAGACAGAGAGAGATAGGTGCAAGCAGGGGAGGGGCAGAGACAGAGGGAGACACAGAATCCAAAGCAGGCTCCAGGCTCTGAGCTGTCAGCACAGAGCCTGACGCGGGGCTGGAACCCAGGAACTGTGAGATCATGACCTGAGCCAAAGGATGCTTAACTGACTGAGCCACCCAGGCGCCCCAGTTGCATTGGCTTTAGAATGAGGATGCTGTGGGGCGCTTGGGTGGCTCAGTCTGTTAAGCGTCCGACTTCAGCTCAGGTCATGATCTTGTGGTTTGTGGGTTCAAGCCATGCTTTGGGCTCTGTGCTGACAGCTCAGTACCTGGAGCCTGCTTCACATTCTGTGTCTCCCTCTTACTCTGCCCCTCCCCCACTTGCACTCTCCCCCCCCCTCAAAAATAAGTAAACATTAAAAAAATGTTTTTAATGAGGATGGTGACAGCCTCTCCCTCAAAGGGTTTCATAAGGATTAAATGAGTTCATGTGTGTAAAGCGCTTAGCCTGGTACACAGCGAGCACTCCTCTAAGTATGAGCTGTACCCATTCACTTCCCGGCATGTGGGCATCTTGCACGCAGGACACCTGGCACTACCTCTGCCTCACTGTTTACTACAGCTGCATTGTGTCCCTGGAGTTGGGGTACCCAAATGCATTTAACCCATCCTCTGCCGCTGGGCTTTTAGGCTGCTCCCACCTCTTGCATATTACGGCAGTGTGGCGGTGTGGCTTCTGGCATGCACTGGTGGGAATATCTGAGGGACAGATTCCTAGAAATGGAATTGTTAGTTTAAAATAAAATAGTGTGTTGGGGCGTCTGGGTGGCTCAGTCGGTTAAGTGTCCCACTCCAGCTCAGGTCATGATTTTGCTGTTTGTGAGTTCAAGCCCCGCATCAGGCTCTGTGCTGACAGCTTGGGGTCTGGAGTCCGCTTCGGATTCTGTGTCTCCCTCTCTCTCTGCCCCTCCCATGCTCACACTTCGTCTCTCCCTCTCCCAAAACTAAATAAACATTAAAAAAAAATTTTTTTTTAAATAAATAAAATAGTGTGCACACCTAAAACTTAAGCACATAATTACAATTCATCCCCTTATTCCCCCCAAAGAAGGGGAAGAATCATTTGATTTACACACATCAAAGAGAACAGGCTTCTCAGGAACTCGGACTCCTGGGACCCTCTCCAGTTTGAGTATAATGACTGTAAGATTTAAAGAGAGAGCATGCTCTGGGTTCTTTGACCTTAAATAGGAAAGTGCAAGTTTTTATGGCGTGAATAAAAAATACCTATTTGGTCTTCTGTCCCCAGTTCCTGGCCCCAAGAGCTTCTAAAACCCTTGGAATTTTCTGAGTGGTTTGGGTGATAGGGGCCTCTTTTGTTCTTTAGAATAAGACCCTTTCAACCATACCTGAGTTTATGCTAATGAGGTGATTTTGTGGCCTCCTAGATAGCTTCTGGATGGGGGCTGGTTGCCAGGGAAACCAGTCCTGTGATTTGAGGCTTGAAACTTTCAGCCCCACCCCCCTGACCTCTGGGGAGAGGGGAGGGGCTGGAGATTGCATCAGTTCCCGATGGCCAGTGATTTAATCAATCATGCCCACACAGTGCGGCCTCCGTAAAACCCTAAACAGAGTTCAGAGAGCTTCTAGGTTGATGAGCGCATCCACACGCTGGGAGGGTGGTGCACCCCAAATTCCATGGCAACAGAAGCTCCTGTGCTCGAGACCCTTCTGGACTTCTTGAATATCCCTCCATGTGACTGTTTACTTCTATCGTTTATAATAAACCAGTAATAGTAAGTAAAGTATTTCTCTCAGTTCTGTGAGCTGTTACAGCAGAACCTGAGGAGGGAGTTGTGGGAACCCCAATTTGTAATCAAGTCAGGTAGACATGTGGGTAACCTGGGGACGTCCCCCCCCCCCACTGGTGATTAGCATCTGAGGTGGGGGGGGGCAGTCTGGCGGAACTGAGCCTGTGGGGTCTGTGCTAACTCTAGATAGTGTCGGGATTAAATTAAATTGTAGGACCCTCATTGGGGTCTGCAGAGAACTGGAGAGTTGCTTGGTGTGGAAGACCCACACATCTGGGGTCAGAAACACTGAGAGTAAAAAACAGATCAGAGTAGTACCTGGGGCCGTGGAGGGGGGCGGTGTTGCTCTCCTGTTTTGGGGCTGATGGCGCAGTCTCTGCCTCAGGGCTTCCTAATGAGATGTCCGGAAGTTCCATCCCATCCGTTTTGTTTCCTGGGGGAAGCTCCACAGTGGGCCTGTGTATGCTCGGGTTTCCAATAAAGTGGAGGAAGACATGGAGAGAGAAAACAGATTCTTAACCTGAAATCTGCTGAGCTGATGCTGACTTTCTAGAGTTTTTGTCCTTATGAATTGATTTTGAAGATAACTCGCATCATTTGTGTATCCACACAACACGCTCATTTGGGCTGCCACGTCTTTTAGAGCGCTGGGGGCAAAGGTGTGGGAGCCACACTGACAAGGTTTGGGGCCTCGCTGTCCTGCCTGCCTACCAGCGGTGTGCCACAGGACCTTTGCCTCATCTCTAAACTGGTCCTGCTAGAAGTCCCTGCTTTGTGAAGTTATCACAACACCTGTTAATACACGCCGAGTGTGTGTTAGCCTTGCTGTTACTACTGTCATCACCACATCATCACCCCCTACCCTGCCTGTGCAAGAACGCACATAGTAGACCCTATCCCACTGCAGACTCAGAGCTGCTCAGAGTCCCAAGGGGGACCAAAGATACTCAGAGGCTTCAAACTCCAGTGGGCTAACTCCGATAGTCCAGGGGGTGTGCAGACCCCTGGGAACTCACCAAAGGGAGGATGGGGAGGATTGTGTCTAGGGAATGGTAGGAAGGAAGGTAGGTAAAAAAAACAAAACAAAAAGGGTAGGTCAACAGCACTGAGGGACAAGGATGTGGACAAGGCTTCCCAGAGGAGCAGTCCCCCGAAATACCTCCCGCAGTGGTCACCAGTGCCCTTCAGACCGATAATCATCATCATACGTGACCCCCTCAGCATCCAGCGCTGCGGACCACCTGCCCCTCCCCAAACCACCCCCACTGTTGGGGCCTGCGGGACACCTGCTCCCCTGCTTGCCCCCTGCATTTGCAGCAGATCAGGGCTTGGTGTCAGGCCCTCATTTCTTTGCTCTCTTCCTTCCCCTGTCCTCAGCCCTGGCTGCATATTAGAGTCAGCTGCAGAGCTTTTAAAAGGCTCTCTCTCAGGCCTGGTCCCCACCCCAGAGCAGCTGATTCAGACTCTCCGGGGGTGGATTGTGAACACCTATACTTTTACAAAGCTCCCCTGGTGCCTCTAATGGACAGTGGGGATGAGCACTCCCGCCTGCCTTGGACAAGCCCACGGGGCCTCGTACGCTGGCCACTCCCAGCTTTCCTGCCCGTGCGTGTCAGCCTCATCCATCGGCATGCCTGGTGCACGGCAGGCGTCCTCTCTTCCTATCACCTGGCACCCCACAATGAGCCCTCCCGTTGGGAGCAGCCCCCAGCCCCACCCTGTCACAACATTGTGTTCCTTTAAACTGCTGACCACCCTTTGAAGTTACCTTGTTTTCTCTCTTGGTTTACTTACTTCTCTGGCTTCCCTCTCCTGGGAGTAAGTCCATGAGGGAGAGGTGTGGTCCTGCTCAGGGTTGTATTTTCTTCAGCACCTACAACAATAGCACATAGTAGGTGCTTGAGAAGTCTGGTGAATAAATGAATGCATCTTTGGTGCTTGGTGTTTGTGAAATGAATGAATGAGTTATACATGCCTGGTCAGTGTTCAATAAAAGAATAAGTTTTTAGTGCTTTTTCTCTTTTGACTCAGTGAACTTTTTGGGCTAAATGATTTGGAAGAATGTGATAGGTGTTGGTCGTATGAATGAATAAGCTGTAAGGACTAGTTCTTACTGGACGAATGAACGACTTGTACCTGCCCAGAAACTGCTGAATTGCCAGGCGCATGCAGTGGGGTCATCATTCCCCCTGAGCCTCTGAGAGTAGCCCTCAGACTTGGTGCCACAACCCTGAAGTGTCCAGAGCTCTTAGGTCTCACTAAGTCCCCATTGCAGTGACTGGATCACATTTCCTTGAAGAGGTAATCCCTGGAGCAGATGGGGGCACCCTTGGATGCAGAGGTCTGCTTAGGAAGGAGACCTTGGATACCTACCTGCTCCCCCATCCAAAGGCCTGTGCGGGGGCAGTGTACACACACACACACATACACACACATACACACACACACACACACACACACACACACACACACACACACACTTGCACGTACACACACTCCACACATTACTTTCAGCTTCCTGAACATGCTTCTTCCCAGGGGCAGACATGCTAGGTCACCAAGCAAGCACCACCTACCCTCCTTCAGGTCACAGACCCTCACTGAGCTAGCGCTCCTCCTGGTCTGAGGTTGTCATCCATCCACTCATTTATTTAACAGGTATTTGTTAATGACCTACTGTATGTCAGGCCTGTCGGGGAGAGGCATGCAATAATAAAGATTCTCACATTTCAGTGCCTCACAAACCTTACGTATGGCGGCCAGTTAATTACATGGTAAATGATGTACATACACTGAGGCAGGTAACCCCAAAGAGAAATGCTCTGTAAGAGTGCTCTGAGCACGGGGCACCTGGGTGGCTCAGTCGGTTAAGCATCTGACTTCAGCTCAGGTCATGATCTTGCAGTTTGTGGGTTTGAGCCCCGCATCAGGCTCTGTGCTGACAGCTCGGAGCCTGGAGCCTGCTTCTGATTCTGTGTCTCCCTCTCTCTCTCTCTCTGCCCCTCCACTGCTCACCCTCTGTCTCTCTCAAAAATAAACATTTAAAAAAAAAAAAAAAAGAGTGCTCTGAGTACTCAGGTTGGGGATTGAACAAGGCTCATGAGGAAGAAAAGTCATGTGGAGAAAGTGACATTTGTCCTGAATCTTGAGAACTATCTAGGTAAGGGAAAGGGCAACGTGGATGACAGGTACAAAGGCCCTGAGGCAACAGGGCGGATAAGCCGTAGGCATGTGGAACTGAAAGAAGGACATTGTGGCTGGGACCCCCAAAGCAAGGAGAAGAGGAAAGGAGCCTTGAGGGCTGAGGTGAGGATTTTGAATTTTCTCCTAAGATTTGAATTTATGCTAAGATTCAAATGTGAATATGAATCCTAAGATTGCTCTGCCCGCTCCATGGCAAAGGGCACTTACAGGACCAGGAGCAGAAGGAGAGGTAATGGGGAGGCTACGGTATGTAGTCACCCAGCTCAGACTGGCATGGGAGAGCTCCCATGGGAGAGTCAGCAGGATGTGGGGTAATGGATTGGATATGTGAAGGGAGTTTCCAGCTGGAGTCCTTGGATGGAAGGAAGTGCCTTTCCCTGAGATGTGGAAGAAGCCAGTAGCTTCTGCTATTCCTATTCTGACAGATATTGTGGCATACCACTCTGTCAACACCAGTCTTCGATGTATGACTTGATTTGGCCAGTCAGATGTGAGAGCAGTGATACGTGTCATTCCTGAGCAGGAACTGTCGCATAGTTCGGCCATGTCCCTTACCCGTGAAATTGGCCAGGTCTCATGTAAGCGCTGCTCTGTCACCTGGGAGTAGAGCTGACATGAGAAGGCCCTTGGCCCGCCCCTGGTAGACATGCAGTATGAGCAAGAAGCAAACCTCTGTCGGGTAAGCCCCTAGTACATGGGGTTCTCTGTTCCTAGGCCATAACTTAGCCCACCCTGACTATTCTGAGAAGGAACGGGCTTTGTGGATGGGGAGAGGTCAAGGGTTCAGGTTGGGAATGTGCAGTTTGCAGTTTGCAGTGCATGTGAAATATATATGTGGTGATGTCAAGTAAGCAGTGGCTACCCGAGTCTGGAACTCAGAGGAGCAGTTGGATCTGGAGTTATTTTGCCCTGTGTCACCAGTGAGAAGGAGAATTAGAGGTCCAGGACTTTGCCCACTGGGCAACCCGCAGGGCTCCTGCTTGAACTCAGGACTGCCTGACTTGAGGAACGAAGCTGCCGGATTAGTCCCAACTCTGCCACCTTGTGGCCACCTGGTCTTGGGCACATTACTTGATCTGTTCACTTCAGCTTCCTTATGTTAAGACAGAGATAATATCTACTTCATAGAGTTGTGGAATTAAGAGAGATAACAAATGTATAGTGCTTAGAGAAGGACCTGGACTCTAGAAGGATCACATTCATGGTAGCTGCTGTTATAGATGTTGTTTGGTTATGTAACTAAAACATCCAGTGGTGGGAAGTACAATTGTGGTAGCTTTGGGTCCAGCTTGACTCAGACGAAAATGATGACTACAGCTCCCACATCCACCCCGTAACTTTCAACCCCTTTCACAAACGGTTCTTCCTTCTTCCCTCATGGTCACAAGATAGCTGCAGTGATTCCATCCCTCATATCCTAACTCCGGGTAAGAGGGTAAAGCACAGCCTTCAGCCCTAGGACTCTTGGCACCCATGTCACTGGGTCTCACTGGTTTTGATCAGGTTACATGGTCAAGAAGGATCTCCTCCTCTAGCCCACTGGGTGGGAGTCAGAGAACGCAGGTTCCCAAAGGGAAATCTGGGCTGTTTTTGGAAAACAACAGAGGAAGCAAACCACAAGTGTCTGCCACTGGAAAGCTTGTGTTTTTCCCTTCTGCTCTGCCCTGGGAGGTTCTGCAGACATCCTGACTCCTTCACAGAAGAGCAAGGCCCTTCAGAGCCAGAACATTGAGGCCACTTGTCTGCTGTTTCAGCATCCAAGTTTTGGGGGCCTGATAAGGGAGCACCCTCTCAGCTCAGACTTCCCCAGCTTCTTCACAGGTGACAGTCTGGGAGCATTTACACAGGCACACTATTAGGTGCCTGCTCTTCTAACAGACCATGACATTTTTAGGGAGCCAGTGTGGCCAGCCCCAGACGGAAGTCCTCATTGGCCCATGGGCAATCAGAATGACCCCAGATTCTTGGCTTTCCCAGCTTTCCTTGCTCCTAGAATGGCCATATGTGACCACATTCTGGCCAATTAGACATAAAAGAAAGTCTTTTGAGGTAGGGGGGATGTTCCGGCAAACATTCTCCTTCCTGATGAGGGTCAGATGGGTAAGAAGTAAGAACAGTCTCATCTCATCCCTTGCTTTCCCCCTTGCGCATGGTTCGGTGAGAAGGGGGGCTATGGCTGCCAGCTTGCCACTCTGAGGTCGAAAGCCAAAGATGTAAGCCAGCAGCACGCTGAGGGGAGCAGGGGATGATGGGGCAGAGGGGAAAAAAGTGCCTAATGTCATTGCAGTGTACCAAGAGTGGAGCCGCCATACCTGGTCTGCTTGTTACATAAGATAATGAAATACCTTCATTGCCCGAGCCACCATTGGATGGTATTCTGTTACTTGCAGCCAAATGCATCCCCACCTGACTCTCCCACTGCTACTTGCTTCTTGTCATGCTGCCGTCTCCCATTTTTCCCCATCCACCGTCCCCAGCTGCTTTCCTTGTACACAGCAGTGGGTATTAGTCAAGGTCCTCCTATGCCAGCAGCAGAAGCCACGTTTGACAGTCTTGGGCAGAAGCAGAATTTATCAGGGGCTTACGGACCACCAGGAGGCCAAGAGGAGCGGGCATAGAAAACAGGCAGGAACCAAGGAATACTGGAGAGAAGAAACTTGTACAGACAGGCGCAGAAGAGAACACTCAGCCGCTGAGCCTGCCCCTGGCTGTGCTTCAGTAATTGGGGGCGTGGGGAGAGGGGAGAAGATATATGAAGGGAGGAACCATAGTGATAGTAGTGGCCATGAGATAGGTGGTATTCTCCCCACTCTCTCCAGATTGAAATTGAATCACAGTTTCAGTAACCAGTCCATGGCATACCAGGACCCGAACCCAGGCAGTCTGACCTTCATTATGGGGGGTTCCCCATCAGAAAGATGGGCATGCTTTTAGGAGGGGGGAGCCTGACAGCAGGCAGCTGGAAAGGGACCATTGTGCACCAGTCCCTGAATCCCAGAGAGGCTGTGGGTATCACTCAGCCTTCCGAGCATCACCAGGAGACTTGGCTACACCTGCTCCAGGAAGGGAATCTGTGGAAAGACACCAGGGCCTCAGGAACATCTGTGTGTTTTCACAGGAGGGAGCAAAACAGATTGGGGGTTTCTGACTGAGCTGGAAACAAAATGCCATCAGCAAAGCCCATCTGTCAGGAGGTACTTGCATAAGCAGGTCAGGGTCACGTCTGGGCCACTGGTTTTCCCAGCCAACCCAAACGTGGCCTCAAAGGGCTAATCTGCCAGGCTTTCCCAGGCTGACCCAGAGGTGAGACTGCACTGCCAAGCATAAGGAGTGCCCCTGGCCAGGGGCACCTGGGTCAGTAGGTTAAGCATCCGGCTCTTGATTTCAGCTCAGGTCATAATCTCGTAGTTCAGGAGTTCAAGCCCCACATTGGGTTCTACACTGACAGTGCAGAGTCTGCTTGGGACTCTCTCTCTCTCTCTCTCTGTCTCTCTCTCTCTCTCTCTCTCTGCCCTTCCCCTGCTTTCGGGCACTCTCTCTCAAGATAAATAATCTTAAAAAAAAAAAAAAAATGCCTCCGGCCAACCCAGAGAGGGGGCTTGGAGTGGGGGAAAAGAGGTCTAATTCCCCTTCCCAGAGGCAACCAATGTTAGCAGTTTCTTGAACATCCTATTAGAGATCTTCTCTGCATGGTAGTTCGTTGTTGTTGCTGCTATTTTTGTTTTCAAACTGAGAGAAGTTGCATACAATTCAAGATTTCTAGTTTCTGGATTTAAAGATCCTGGGTGGCTCAGTCAGCTAAGCATCCAATGCTCTTAGGCTCAGGTCATGATCTCGCCATTCCCAAGTTCAAGCCCAATGTCGCATTGGGCTCTGTGCTGATAGCTCGGAGCCTAGAGCCTGTTTCAGATTCTGTGTCTCCTTCACTCTCTCTTACCCTCCCTCCTTCCCCCCCACTCAAAAATAAGTAAACATTAAAAAAAAATTAAAAATCCAGTGATCTGGCATCCACATTCCTGCAAAGCTTGGTCCCCAGAGCTGAGGCCCACCTGCTTCTTTAGAAGATATCTCTGCTCTCCAGCTCACCCAGGCTCACCTGGCCTTGCTCCCGTCTCCCCTAACCAACCCGACTCTGGGGGCTTTCCACTTCCTTCCCCCTTCTCTGCCCCCTCCCCTGTGTGCCTCCCTGCTACATCTTCAGGAATGCTCTCTTGGGAGCTAGGAAGACAGGTAACTCTTGCTCCCGACTCCTCCCCCACCCCCTTCTGGTTCTCACTTTCTCAGGTGCTACAGGCTTGCCTCCCTGTTTTGCTCCATGAATAATCTGCTTCATGCTTCCCCCTGGGTCTCTCTCTGCCAGCTCACTCCATACCTAAGGACATGGGTTAGGAAATGCCCCCTACACACACACACGCACACACGTACACAGCCTTCTCCTTCCTCGGAAAGCACCGTTAGTCATTGGTAGGCTTCCCTTCATAAGGAAGGCTTCATTGGAGAGTTGACATCATACAAGGGAGCCAGCCTGGTTAAGAACCGAGGAAGGATATCCAGATATCCTGGGTGGGGTTCGATATGTCAACAGGACAGAAAAGAAGGCCAGTGTGATGGGATCTAAGTCAGGATGGGGAGAGGCATCAGGAGACTGGCAGGGACCAGAGCCTGAGGGGCTTGTGGGCGAGCAGATGAATTTAGATTTTATTCTAATTCAGTAAGGAGCCACTGGGGAGATCTCAGCCAAGAAGCGACAGAAGCTGATGTTCATGGTATCTATTAATCACAGAGTTCCAGAGCCATCCCCTGTCCCAAACCTACCAGTGCTCATGGTGACTCATCTGTCATTTTTACTTCCTTTTTTGGTGGGGTGGCTGGTCAGGCAGATTGCAGGACAGATAGACAATAGTCCAGCCTTTACCTGCAGTACTCACAGGGGGTGGCGGAATGTGTTTAATGACACCACAATGGACAAGTCAGCCAGCCAGATTCTGAAAGTGGGGAACTCCACGGGTTGCATGACCTCATTCCTTCCACAAGTAAATAGCATCAAAATAAAGGTGACGGGGGGGGAGGGGGACAGTAAAGAATAGAAGAGACTTAAGAAATATTATCTGCCAAATTAGAGTAGGGATCTTGTTTGAATCCCGATTTGAGCAAACCAACTCTAAAAGAAACCTTTGAGACACCGGGGGAAATGTAATACAGATATGAGGTATTACATGATATTGAAGAATTCTTGTTAATCTAGATGGGTGTGATGAGAGTATTTTTGGTTAAATTTTTAAAGGCTTAACTACTAGGAGTGGCTCAGTTGGTTAAGCATCTAGTTCTTGATTTTGGCTCAGGTTATGATACCATGGTGAGATCAAGCCCCACATTGGGCTCTGCACTGACAGAGTGGATCCTGCTTGGGATTCTCTCTCCCTCTCTCTTTGCCCCTCCCTGGCTTGCAAGCAAGTGTGTGTGCTCGCTCTCTCTCTCTCTCAAAATAAATAAACCTTAAAAAAAATAAAATAAAGGCCTTGACTGCTAGATAATATAAGCTTAAGTATTTATAGGTGAAATGAGCTGATACCTGGGACATACTCTAAAATATTCTGTCAAAAAAAAAAAAAAGTGTAGGAGTGGATGGGTAGATGAAACGGAAATGGCGAATAGTTAATGGTTGTTAAAGCTTGTCGGGTGCTCAATAAATACACTATTCTGCTTTGGGTATGTTTTTTAAAACATTTTGTTTATTTATTTTGAGAGAGAGTGTGTGTGCACAAGTTGGGGAGGAGCAGACAGAGAATCTCAAGCAGACTCTGCACTGTCAGTGCAGAGCCCAGTGTGGGGCTCAAACTCACCAACTGTGAGATCTTGACCTGAGTCAAAATCAAGAGACGGACTCTTAACTGACTGAGCCACTCAGGCACCCCTGCTTTGGGTATGTTTGAAATTTTCTCTAATAAAAAATGTTTTAAATGAGTATAAAGCTGTCACACAAAAAGTTTCTCTGGGAACAGTAACATCACATCTCACCTTTGCCTTCTCTCCTTTTTCAGCATGGCAGGGAAGACAGCCCAGCAGCCTGCTGGCCCTCGCCCACATCTACTGCTTGCTCTGTCCTGCTGAGCCGCCCAGTCTGGAGACCCTAGGACAGCACCTGCCTCCTGAGGTTGTCCCGGCTCGGTTGTCCACAGCGATGGTGGAGAACTGGACTCCACAGGCTCACAACCTTCCGGTCAGGCTTCAAGGGCCAGCATCCTTCATCCTGGGACTGGCGGCCCTGAACAATGGCTGAGGGCCAGGGGACCCCATAAAGTTACTCGGCAGCTCACGGGAGCCAGTAGCACTCCAGTGCCCGTGGACTATGACCACCTATCGGCCCATTCCCAGTGATGGTGTGGATCTGGCAGCCAGTTGTGGGGCCAGGGGGGCCGATGTCCTCCCCGGGCCACACGCAGGGGACTATGCTCCCATGGGATTCTGGGTCCAGAACGGGGGCATGCCGCAGCCCATTGGTGAGAGCCCAGTCGGCGCCACCACCCGCCCCAGTCCCACCACCCCTGCAGTGCCCAAGATGGGTGTGCGCGCAAGAGTGGCCGACTGGCCGCCCAAGCGGGACGCCCTGAGAGAGCAGAACAACCCAAGCCCCTCACAGGACGCAGACGGCACGAAGGCCACAAAGGTGGCCCATTCCATGAGGAGCGTACAGAACGGACAGCCTCCTGTCAGCACCCCGGCTTCCTCAGTGCCCAAAGCCTTCCACAGACTCTCCAGGAGAAGGTCCAAAGATGTGGAATTCCAGGACGGGTGGCCCCGGTCCCCCGGCAGGGCCTTCCTCCCCCTGCGGCACCGCAGCAGCAGCGAGATCACCCTCAGCGAGTGTGACGCGGAGGACGCGGGGGAGCCGCGGGGACCCCGGCACACAGGGGCCCTGCCCCTCTTCCGCGAGTACGGCAGCACGTCCTCCATCGATGTGCAGGGCGTGCCGGAGCAGAGCTTCTTCGACATTCTCAACGAGTTCCGCAGCGAACAGCCGGAGGCCGCGGGCCCCCAGCCCCTCAGTGAGCTGCTCCAGGCTGATCCGGGACCCCACGTCCCGGGGGGCGGCGGCGGAGCCAAGGGGGACCCCCGCAACGGGCAGCCCGCCAAGGACAGCCTCCTGGTGCTCCAGCCCGCCAAGGAGAAAGAGAAGGCCCGCAAGAAGCCCGCGCGCGGCCTGGGCGGCGGGGACGCGGCCGACTCGTCCATCTTCCGGAAGCTGAGGAGCGGGAAGACGGACGGCGAGGCCGGCCGGGCCCCGGGGGAGGCCGAGGAGGGCCGGAGCCCCCCGGAGGCCGGCCGCCCGTGGGTCTGCCAGAAGAGCTTCGCCCACTTTGACGTGCAGAGCATGCTGTTCGACCTCAACGAGGCGGCGGCCAACAGGGTGGCCACGGCGCAGCGGCGCAACACCACCACGGGCGCCTCGGCCGCCTCCGCCACGGCCGCCCTCTCGGCGTCGCGGGCCCACGGCCTGGGCGGCCTGGACGCCGCCTTCCCCAGCACGGAGGACCTGAACTGCAAGGAGAACCTGGAGCAGGACCTGGGCGACGACAACAGCAACGACCTGCTGCTCAGCTGCCCGCACTTCCGCAACGAGATCGGCGGCGAGTGCGAGCGCAACGTGAGCTTCTCGCGGGCGGCCGTGGGCTCCCCGGGCGGCAGCGGCGGCGAGGGCCGCCCCGCCGAGCCCGCCCTCAGCGCGCACCGCACCAACGCCAGCATCTCGGTGCTGGAGGTGCCCAAGGAGCAGCAGAGGACGCAGAGCCGCCCGCGGCAGTACAGCATCGAGCACGTGGACCTGGGCGCCCGCTACTACCAGGACCACTTCGTGGGTCGAGGTGACGGGGGGCAGGCGGGTGGCAGCGGCTTGTCCCCGGGACCCCCGCCGCTCATGCATTCCCTATGTGCGCCCACCCACATGGGGGGGGGGGGGTGGGGAGCAAGACAAAAAAAAACTTGATTAATGTGCAAAATATATAAGGCAGCATAGGGTGGCAAGTGCTATGGAGAAACATAAAGTAAGGGAGAGGGAAATCGTGTCAAGGTCAGAGGCTTCGCTTGCAATAGGGAATGGTTTGGGAGGACCTCCTAGGTAGTTGAGTACAGAGCTGAAGGAAGGAGCTGTGTGGAGCTTGGGGACAGTGTTCCTGCACAGGGAAGAGCAAGTTCAATAGTCCTGAAACACTAAAGGAGGAGGGAGGAGGCCAGTGTTGCTGGGACAGAGTGGCTGAGAGAGTGTGGCAGGAGCTGAGGGAGAGAGGTGACGAGACACACAGTGTGGGACTTTGTGAGTCATGACGAGGACTCTCACTGTCTTTGCCCTGAGTGAGATGGAGCCACAAGAGAGTTCTGAGGAGCAGAGAAGGCCCTGAAGTGACTCAGGTGTTCACAGCCTCCTCCTGGGGGACAGATGCTGGGGGAGGGGGAAGCAGGGAAGCCAGGGAGGAGGCTGCTGTAGTAATCCAAGCAGGAGAGGATGATGGACACATCCAGGTTGGGAGCCCATGAGTGCGGGACTAAGCAGGCAGGTTCTGGATCCCCTCTGAAGGTGGAGCTATTGACGTTTAGAAGGTGTTAACATGAGGGAGACATGGGCTTCCTGCATCATTAGGTTCATCAGTCCTGGTGGGACAGTTTGAGGAGACAACACAGCATCGTGCAGAGAACCCAGGCAGCTACAGGAGCCGGGCAGGGCTGGGGCAAAGGGCAGCTCCTGCTCAGCTCCAGCTCACCGTTGTCATGCAGGAAATACAGGCAAACCCAGTGTTGCCAGCCTTTCCGATCTTTCAGGATTCTTCTGAAATGAAGCTTTTTTTTTTTTTTTTATGCGGATTCTCCTAATTTTTAAATGCTGACAACTGTATTGGTTTAGAATTGCTCATAACTGCCAGTGACAGACTTTAACTACATAGAAGCTTATTTCTATGATATAAAGAAGTCTGGAGGTCAGCAGCCCAGGGCTGGTGTGGTTACCCCTCAGCATCAGTGGAATGCCATCCTTAGTGCATGTCCTCCAGCCCTCAGGTGGTCTGGTCCAAGATGGCTGCTGCAGCTCCAGCTGTCGCATCCATATTTCCAGGCAAAGAAAGAGGAAAGGGTAAGGGCAAAAAGGCAGATCTCTTGTCAAATCACCTCCCTTTAAAAAGCTTTCTCAGAAGCCCCATCCAGCCACTGCTGCTTATTGACCACTCCTATCTACAAGGCAGGCTGGGAAATAACAGGTTTTCAACTAGACAAATCCCCTTTTCCTCCCCTAAGAATAGAGGGTTTTTCTTGAAAAGAAGGGCAGAATAGAATGGATAGGCAGCTAGTACTCCACAGCAACTATTTAAAAAAATTGTTTTCAGCCAGTGTCCTAGTCAAACCTAACAAATTTCAACTAAGTCATTCCACAGGGCTCAGAGTGCGTGCAGGCTCTGGAGCTCCAGCATTGGAGTCCAGACAGCCCTGGGTTCAGGGTGCCTGTGTCATAGCTTATTAGCTTGTATGACATATTTCACCCCTGGGACTCTGTCCTCACGTGAGGAATGGAGACGATTGTAGCAGCATCGCATGTCCCAAAACAAAAGGACACAGAAATCGAAAGGATGGGGAAAAAGAAAGTTCCAGACAGTTGCTAATGAGAAAAGTTGTGAATGTTTGTGCACCTGGCAACCTGGGTTAGGGGGATATAAGTGAAAAACAGATAAGGCTACAGGGAGAAGTAAACAATCAGTGGGAGACGCTGACAGGGTCTCTCTGAAATTCACCCATCTAGTGGTCAAGAAATCAGGCTGTAGAGGATTTGAATGACTCAGTCAAAACCTGATTCTACATTTTTGTACCTAACCAACAGAGAACACATTGTTTCCAACTCACATATAGAAATACCAACGTAAGATTGGTGAGGATCAAATAAAATTGTACATTAAAGCACTTAGTTCTTCATTGGGCAGATAGTAAGTACTCACTAGGGAGCTTTATTTAAGAAAAATTTTTTTTCTTTCAAAATTGGACTTCTTGGTAGCCCTGGAAGTTTATAAATTCCTCATCGGTCATTGTTCAGTGAGCGCCTGCTATATGCCAGGAATGCAGGGCGCTGGGTATGCTTCGGGAGAAAACAAAACAGAACAAGCCCTGCAGATGTTTAGGAATGAACCGATTATCTGTGGAGCAGATACTGCTTATGCTCTCTGACCTGCTGGGGAGATGGTTTAACCCAGTGCAGGTACTGGTCTGACTGGCACCGTTAATTAACACATTATTTAGGCCTTCGATAAGCTTTTGGTTCACTAAAAGCATCTCATGAGAACAGGAACCATCAGCTAAATATTCAGAGCACCGGGATGGGAAGGAATTTCTGGCAAGGGGTGGATGTTGACTTGAGTCAAGACAGGCTGCCGGTGGCTATCCACCACAAGCAGGAAACCCTTGGGTTACACATTGGAAAAAACTGTTTGCTGGAAGGATTAGAAAACAGCAGCATGTTTTAGAGAAAGGGGGAAACAGCTGCTCTTTAGGGGAGAGAACAGGAGACCTGCTCCATGATTCAGTGGCTCTATTGAGGGAGGGAAAAGAGTAGCGTTTAAGTATCCTAGGTGTGTAGAAGCATGGTTGGCTAAAAGCGATGCTTGGGGACTTGAATCATGGTCCCTTTTCTGTGACAAACATCACGCCCTGGGATGATAAGAGCTAGCATTTCTTTCGTGCTTACTGTGTACTTGGCTCTGTGCTAAGTGCTTCACGCCTGTTAACCTGTTTGATCCTCACAACTGTGCTGAGAGGTGTGTCCAGCCTTACTGCTCCCGTTTTCCTGATGAAAGTGCTGTGGAGTGCCTTGGCCTGGGCCGTCCATCTAACCTAGTGGCAGACACCCCGGATTTGAGTCCTGCGAGCAGCGCGGTAGAATAGAATCTTAACCGCTTCACAGGGCTGGTTGGCAGCTGAGCCAATGATGGACGTTTGCAAATCTGGGATAACCATAGGCTGTGTTTTTTACGTGCCAGACACTGTGCTAAGCATTTAATATTTGTAGTCTCATTTCACCCTCACCTCACATCAACTCGATGAGTTACGGGTAGTGTCAGGGCGCCCGTTTTTCGGATGGAGGAACTGAGGTTCAAAAAAGTTCTGTGACTTGGCTGAGGTGGCACAGTCAGGTCTTGCCGTCAGTCTCTCTGTCGAGTGTGGCCATGACCAGGCGGGAGGTTTGTGTGAGCAGGATCCCATGGGTTGCCCAAGAACCTGCCCCGGGCATCACCCCTCCTTCCCAGAGAACTCACTCTGAACGCTTCCCTCTCAGAACATGCCAATTACTTTGGTGTGGACGAGAAACTGGGGCCAGTGGCTGTGAGCATCAAGCGGGAGAAGTTGGAGGACCACAAGGACCACGGGCCTCAGTACCAGTACAGGATCATCTTCCGGACCCGTGAGGTAAGTGGCATCACCGTTATTAGTTTACGTAAATTACAGCTCGATAGCCCCTCACCCTCTGTGGTAGGTGCTTCCCCTGCTTCACCTCACGCAGTCCTCCTAATAACCTCCCGAGAGCACTTCTGTTCGTGTCTCCATTTTACAGAAGAGAAGACTAAGACTCAGAGAAATGAAGTGACTTGTATGGGCTCAGTGAATAAGGGGCCAGGCCAGGAGTGGGATCTTGGAGAGCCCACAATACTTACATTGTACAAGAGATTCACTCTGGTTAGAATAGGAAATAAAGGGAGACGTGTAAGGGATCCTTTCAGGATCATGAGATGTCCTGCAGAATGGAAAGAATTAAGGCAGCAAGCCTCAGGCACGGCAGGAATTGGGGAATCTCAGCCACAGCAGGCACTGCTGTTGGTGCCGCTCAGCTCAAAACACTCGCAGTGCTTTCAAGTCTGAGTAGAGAAACCCGTTGTCCTGGTTTGGGCAGAGGAGGTCTTCCCCTAGACTAAATATCAGCCGTGGCTAGGGAACAAGGCCTGCTGGGGGCATCCTGCTCAATTAGGACTCTCAATTGTAATTGACAGAAATCTAACTGGTTCAAGCCAGAAATAGAATTTTTCGGTTCATATAACTGCAAATCCGGGCGGGGTAGGGCTAGCTTCAGGCATAGCTGGATCCAGGCACTCAAATGATGTCACCATATTCTGCCTCCAGACCACTCTGTTCCTCTAAGCTCTGCTTTTTTGCATTGTGAATGTCATTCTCTTCTCTTCTGCCACCAGCAAGCTCTCTCCATGTCATGGGAAAATGGAGACTGGCTGCTCAACTCTTCTACATCTTTGTACGTCTCCTCCACAAGGAAGAGACACTTGCTGCCAAATCTGTGGGAAGGACTCTGACTGGCTCTGCTTGGATCACGTGTGCTCCACTGGGACAGGGCAGCACACTGTAATTGACAGTTCAGTCGGAATCACCTGGGGGAGGCAGTTCTTCTGCCAAGAGGGGCGCTAGGCCAGCAAAAACAGCAGACTTCCAAAAGACCCAAGTAAGGAAGAGCTTTCCAGGAAAGGGATGGTAGTCAGCTGGGCAGGCCCCCCAAAGTGGGTATCCTTCAGCCCTGCATTGCCCCATCCGCCTTGTTCCTGGCCTTTGCCCAGGTCCTGGTGGGACCCCAGCAGCCTGCTGCTGCCGCCAAGGACTTTGGGTGTGAGGCCAGCCGAGCCTGGACGTCATCCAGACTGGCAGATGGTACACCGAGGACCCTAGCCCCATCCCCTCACGGAGACCCTCTTGCTGAGGGGGAGTGGATGACACAGAGGCTTTGTGGCAGCTTAGAGGAGGCAGTCCCACAGCGCCCCCACCTCTCCTCGTCACCGGCACCTCTGTCACCCAGCCCCTCTTCCCTCTCCTCACCTTTCTGGCCAGATGAGCACTGGGGCAGAATGTGACGTGACAGCTCACATGGCATCAGATTGTGTCACGTCATCTGGGGAACTGCTGGGTGAAATAACAAACACTAGCAAATAATATTTCATTACAACTGCCGTGACATTGCAGATCTACTTAATAACAGTGTGTCGGATGTTTTCTTTACCCTTTATGTACATTCGTTCACTTAAGTGTCACGACAGTTCTGTGATGAAGGCCCGGTTGTCCTCATTGACAGATGATGAAACAAGGCCCTGAGAGGTTGAGGGCTTTGCCCAAAGCAGCATCCAGTAAGTGGCAAGGGGAAGAGTTGGCCTGCTCTCTAGCCCCACTCGGCTGCCTCTGGGATTCCACTGACGGGGCTCCAAACTGCACAGCAGACCCACTGATGAGTTACAAACTCAGCTTAGTGCCAGCGCTTTTGTGCTACTGTTTCTTATTAATAAAAATGGAATATGTAGAATGAATTTTTAAAATACCGGCCTGCACTGCATGTACTGGGAGTCATGAGACTTGGGTGCGGGGATGTTGGGTCGGGGTATATTGTTTCTGCTGTGGTTCCTATTCAGTGAGTTTGAAACCGGCTCAGTGCTGCTCCTGCCTTGTGCCTGCTTCCACGCACTTCCTAGCCCCAACACCCACAAAACAAGCCTCCAGTACCCACCCCCCCAGGATCGGCATGAGGCTCTTGAGGCCCCAGGACACAGGTCCAGGATTCATCCACACGGCAGAGATTCACCCAGCACCACTACCTGTCATCCCTGCTGCACTCTTGTGGGGGAGGCAGACAATACGCACATACTTTGATAAATTACACAATGTGGTAAGTGATGACAAGGTAGAAAGTCAAGCAAGGAAGAGATAAGTGTAAGGGGCGGTTCAGTGTTTAGGCAGAATGGTCAAGGACATATCACTGGGAAGATAACATTTGAGTAATGACCTGAAGGACATGAGAGAAGGAGCCATGTGGACATCTAGAACAAGAGCATTCCAGGCAGAGGGAACAGCCATTGCAAAGGTCCTGAGGCATGATCACATCTGGCACATTGGAGACCTGGTATGGATTCCTAGTTCAGCCATTCACCAGCTGTGAACCTGTACACCTGGCTTCTCCTCTCAGAGCCTCAGTTTCCCTCTTGGGAATCCCAGTCTTCCCACAGTCCCTACAATCTCTATAGTCATGGATCCAGTGGGCTTACACATTAGGCAGTGCTTGGCCTGGCACTTGGGAAGACCCCAGTGAAGTTAGCCATTGGTAAGGGTCTCAGTCTACTGTCCCCTTGTCACATTCCTGGCAGCCCTGTGAATTTTGGCCCACCATGAGGTTCACAGCCACAACCGGGCCTTTTTCTAACCCCACATGCATGCAGGCTCAGCCCCGAGCCCAGCTCCTGGTGGAGCTGCCCTACTGGGCACTCAGACCTGAGGACCTCATCACCTGAGTTGGAGGGCGGGCAGTGGCCAGCAAGGTTTGCTGTGCCTCTTCCTCAAGCCCTTCCTATCATGACGACAAGGTGGACAGTCCACAGCCCCCAGTAGTAACAACAACAGTATCCGCAATAATAGCTAACACTTTTAACACACATTCTTGCCAGACAGTGTCCTAAATGTTTTATATGCGTGAAGCCCAAATCTTCTCAACAGTCTTATGACATGGGTCCCATTATTCCCATTCTACAGATGAGGATGGGAGGCTGAAGCCCAGGGAGATCATCATTTGTCAGAGTCACCAATGGCAGAGCTGGGACATGGACCAAAGCTTCCCGGGGCCTGGGCCCAGGCTCTTAACCACTCAGCACACTGCCTGTGGGGTTTGAATTCTAGCTCTGGGAATAGACAGCCCTGGGTTCAGTCCAGTTCTGCCACTTACTAACCATGTGACCTTGGTTTTTTACTAACCATGTGATCATGTTGGCTTTACCCCTGGATTCAGTTTCTTTATCTGTGAATGGGCTCTGTGCTGTTTGTTCCCTGTCTCCTAGAGCGGCAGGGAAGGTTCTCATGGACTCGCACACGTGAGGTGGTAGCCTGAGGCTGTAAGGCAGTGAGTACTCCAAGTGGTAGATGCTACTACGAGCCTGGCCTGTCACTGTCCCCACCACCCCCCGCCAGGGTCCGAGGGCCATGCCAGAAACCAAAGGTGGAGTTCACGGGCAGAGTTCTATCCTCCTGTCCACATGTACATATCTTAGGCTCCCGTAAACCAAGGTGTGGGGTCCAGGGTGAAGCGCCTGGGCTGTTTTCCAGGCCAGCAGGCTGGCCTGCCCCAGATGGCCACCCCCGGCCGCTGAGCAGACAGTCGAGTGGGCCCATATCTCCCGGCAGATGGGTTGTGAGCGTTGGCAGCACTGAGCTTCCCGCCAGGGCAGGAACAGACTTGGAGCTGGGCTCTGGCATCACACGCCTGAACAGTGCCCCCTCCCCCTGCCCCGCCCAGCCTGGACAGGACGAGCCCTGGCCTGAGCCCTTTGCTGGCGTGTCTCTCCCAGGACACAGGAAAACCCCAGGCAACCAGGGACGGTCTGGCCTCCAAGCCCAACAAGTCCCCCTTAGCCCAGCAAACGTGAGTTTTTGATGGGCCTTGATTTTCTTAGGGTTAGAGGTTTGGATTTGTCATTTCTTTTTTATTTAAAAAGTAACAGTCACTCATTAAGAATTTAAGTATATAAGGAAGTGTACAAAGTAGAAAAGGGAGAGTCTCCTATTAAGTGAAAAAAGCAAGTGTAATAGTGTGAATCGACTAGGACTTCAGAATCACTAGGACTCTGATCGTCTGTGTGTGTGTGTGTGTGTGTGTGTGTGTGTGTGTGTTTATGGAAATAATCTCCAAAGCATATTGTTAAGTGGGGAGAAAAGTCAACTATAGCTTCCTATTAAAGGTGAAATGTAAATTCTTAACTATGCATATGGTTTTGTACAAATACATTTGACACGTGTATACATAATAATGGCTAACATGTATTGAGCGCTCACTGGATGCCAGATACAAAGCTGAGCACTGTATGTGGATTATCTTATTGAATCTTTACAGCCCTTTGAGAGAGTCATTATCTGCATTTTATAGATGAGGAAAAAGGCACAGAGAAATTAAGCAACTTGCCCAGGGTTACACAGTTAAGGAATGGGTAGAGTCAGGACTTGAATCCAGGCAGACAGACTCCGAGGTGACCTCCCAGAAGTCCCCGACGCGTGCACCCACCACCCAGCAGAGAAAAATGCATCTAAGTCAGGAGCCAACAAAGAACAACCTGTGCAAACAGAAACCTCCCTGCATACATGGCCTTGAGACTTTTCTATGGCTCGTGTGACTGCTTACCCTCAGCGAGATGATGCCGGGTATCGTTGAGGATGAGGTCACACAGGGCCTTGCAGGCTGAGCAGGGTGTATAGATTTTACTTGGAGAGAAATGGGAAGCCACTAGCCCGTTCTGCACAGAGGAGAGGCGTGGTCTGACTCAAGCTGCTGCAGGAAGAGTGGCCTGGGCCGGGGTGGCAGTGGTGTGGGAGCAGGGAGACCAGAAGGCAGCTATCATCATAGGCCAGGTAGGCAATGATGACAGACAGGACCAGGTGGAGAGTAGAGATGGCCACTCGTTGTGCCCTGCCAGTGCCCTACTTAATCTCCCCAGCAGAGAAGGCAAAGCTGGGAGCTTTTCAAGTAGTGGCTTTTGGTCAAGTCTTCAGAGCCAAAATGTGACAGTAGGCCACCTGTCTCTAGAGTGGGAGAAAGACTGAGGTGCAGGACCATGCTTCTGCTTGGCCCCAGCAGAGGGCGCTGCGGGCCAGTGTCAGCAGGATACAAAAACAGATCCAATTGGTGCATTGATTGAAACCCACAATCCCAGGGCCTCCCAGACTGGCAGGGCAAAGCATCCAACATGGTTGCTTTTCATGATCTGTTTCAAGACTACTGTCCTTAGGATAAAAGCTACTTGTTTTTTTATTAATTACCAAGGCTACAGCTGGGAACTCCAGAACACAAGATCACTCCATTCCTTCCATGCATGCCTCTTGCCCAGGTCCTATTTGGCAAGCTGTATGCTTAGAGGCAATGCCGTGACACATTATTTTTGCCATCTCTTGTGTCTGTTGACTTAGGACAGGCATGTTTTTCCAGGTACTACTGATTAATCCTTCTTAGTCTTTTTTTTTTTTTTTTTTTTTGAGAGAGCGACAGAGCACAAGCAGGGAGGGGCAGAGAGAGAGACACACAGAATGTGAAGCAGGCTCCAGGCCCTGAGCTGCAGCACAGAGCCCTAGGCGGGGCTTAGGCTCGTGAACCACGAGATTATGACCTGAGCTGAAGTCAGATGTTTAGCCAACTGAGCCACCCTGGCATCTCATCCTTAGTCTTTATATCATAGCTTCAAGTATATCTTGGGTGCTTGTAGCAATCCCCTGAGGGGGGGTGTTTTTCCCGGTATTGCTGCCAATACCCTGTCATGCTGCCTTGCTGGGGCTGGAGCTGCGTGCCTGGCCCTGGGCATGGCATCACCTGATGGTCAGCTCACGTTGTGGATAGAGAAGCCTGAGCTGGTACAAGTGAGGACCTGAAGCCACAGGGACTCTCAGGGCTAGCGGGACATGAATTGGTACAACCGCTTGGAATATTCTTGGGCAGTTCAGGAAAATTAAAGATGAACATGCCCAGTGACTCTGCAGTTGCCCTCCTAGGTATAGACCCAGAAGAAGATTTGTTCATGTGCAATAAGAGGAGCTCCTGTGAGTGTTCCTAAGAGCAGTGTTCATAGCTGTCCAACACTGGAAGCGGTTCCCGTGCTCAACAGTAGAATGGAATAAATCCGTTGTGGCAATACAGCCGCTTCTCACAGCAACGTGGCCAATCTCATATCCACAGCATTGAGAGAAACAAGCCAGATATAAAAGAATACAAACTGCCTGAAGCTCCAAAACAGGCAGAAATAAATTCTGGAGTTTGAAGTCAGGGTGGAGTTGCCTTTGGGGAGGAGGGAAGGAGTTTTGGGGGGCTGAAAATACTTTTTTGATTTGGTGGGGATTACCTAGGTGTTCACTCTGTGATCATTCCTTTAGGTATGCTTCCATGTGTTGAGTACTTTACTGTATGAGGATGAACCTCACAGCCAAAAATAAAAATAAAACACTGTCAGCGGCGAAAGCTGTAAGTTTTGGAAAATTCAGGGCTGCGTGGGAATCCTGGTTTAGTCACTTAGCTGTGGTGACCTTGGAGAAGGCACCTAACCTCTCGGAGCTTCAGTTTTCTTATTTGCAACATGGAGATGATAAAACCTCCCCCTGAACAGACGTGTGCACGTAATTAGGTAATTACTGTTGTACCACTGCACCTTCATAAATGCGACTTTGTTATAAAGGTATATCAGTTAGAAACTGCTTTGCCTGTAGAGTAAACCTGAAGACCTGAGTAACCATAGCTAAAACAAATAGAGGGTTATTTTAATTCTCTAACAAGAAGCCTGGAGGTGGGCAGCTGCAGAGATGGACTTCTCTGGTTTTCTTGTTGTCTCTTTCCTCGCAAACACAGGATGGCTGCCACAGCCCCAAACATCTTACCCTCACACCAGTGTCCTTAGCAAGAAGAAATGGGCTAGTGGAAAGGGGCTTTCCTTTAACGAAGGGAAGCAAATGTATCCAAGAAGTCCTTCCCCAGCTGAATTCCCCTCACATTTCATTACCTGTAGCTAGTCATGTGGCCAGCTATAGGAAAAACATGGAAAGCACCATCTGGGAAAGTGAAATGAGGTGGCCGTGATTGGCCTGACTAAAAGTTTTCAATCCTGGCTACACAGCAGAATCATTTGAATGGCACTGAAAAGGTGTGTGTGTGTGTGTGTGTGTGTGTGTGTGTGTGTGTGTGTCTGTGTAAGTATACATTGGTATAAGTATGAATATGTATATGCACATGTACGTAGATGCCTGGGCCCCACCACAGACCAACCATGTTACTACAGTAATATGTTCACACGTGTTGTAATGAAGACAGTGTTCGTTGAGGGTTTGCCTTGTGGAGCCTGTTTTATTCATTATACATCTTACTAGCTGACATAATCTGTGTCCCCACTTAAATGCCAGTCAGGTGAAGACCAGTTGGGTCTTTGTTTTGTTTGCCGCACCCAGAACAGGGCTAGGTCTCGGGGGCACGTAGTCGGTGTTTGTTGACGGATGAAGGTGTGCTCCATCCGTTGTCTCATTGACTCATCCACTTAATCCTCCCGGCGCTCTTCTGGGCTTTGATGCCGTCACCGTACCCATTTCGTGAAAGAGAAGCTGAGGCCCAGAGATCTGAAGGCGCTTGCTCAAGATCACACAAGCAGGAGGCGGCAAGCTCAAGTCCTGGTCCAAACCCCGGGCTGGCCCTGGGACCCAAGCTTCTCTGACCATCGCACACGTTGCTCTGAGAATAGGACACCCTCATGGGCTCTTGTTCCTTCCTGGGTCCTGAGAGCCTCCTGACCTTCTCTTCTCTCCCTCAAACAGCTCATCACCCTGCGGGGATCCATCCTGGAGGACGCCACACCCACAGCCACAAAGCATGGGACGGGGCGGGGCCTGCCCCTGAAGGATGCCCTGGAGTATGTCATCCCGGAGCTCAACATCCACTGCCTGAGGCTGGCTCTCAACACGCCCAAGGTGACCGAGCAGCTGCTGAAGCTCGACGAACAAGGGGTGAGCCGGGGTTCCGGGTGGGGGGCCCCTGGGACCGTAGCCTGCAGCCCCATCCTGGTACCTCTTTCTGTCTTGGTCTTTTTTTTTGTTGTTCTTTTTTCCAAGAATAGAAACCCACCTAACCTAGTTTAGGTAAAAAGAGGGATCTCTTAATCAAATTCCAAGGGAGCCAAGAGCAAGAATATGACTGGGTCTCAGGAGGAAAATGGTCTGGGGATGAGACACCCACCAGGTTTCATGGTGGGGGACAGGCTAGGGGGCATGTTCCCATCTCTGCACACTGGCTCCCTTTGCTTCTCCATCCTCCCACAGCTCCCAGAGTTTCTGTGAGAATAACAGCCACGTGCAGACCCCAGCTAGCTGACTCTTGGTCCCAGGAGAGCTTCTGACTGGCCCACGCTTAGGTCAGGTGTCTGTCAAGGTCCAGTCACCAGTGACCAGGAGAATGAGATACATAAAATAAACATGTGGTCACTGAGGGCCCACTCCCTGAAAACAGTTGACTGCACTGAGCCCTGAGCCCTGGAGAATTTCCTCTTGCCAAGTCTTAGCCAGTTCCAGTCCACCTCCTGTGGGCAGCCAGCCAAGGCAACGGTGTCTTAATTCTTGAGAGTGGCGTGGCCCTCCGTAGAGAAACGAGAGTGGGCTGTGCGACACCTTGTTGTGCCTCTCTGGAATGGGAGGGGAGGGGAGGGACAACTGGGATGTGCCCCCCACACCTTTCTCCCTCCTCTCTGCCTGCGGCCCCGAGTTATTATGTGACCCCAGGAGCTCCTTGGGCACCGCGCCTGAGAAAGCCCCTTTTTCCCCTCCCTCTGACGTCTCTGCCCGGCCCGCCTCTGCAGCTGTGCCGGAAACACAAAGTGGGCATCCTCTACTGCAAGGCCGGCCAGAGCTCGGAGGAGGAGATGTACAACAACGAGGAGGCCGGCCCCGCCTTTGAGGAGTTCCTCTCCCTGATCGGGGAGAAGGTCTGCCTGAAGGGCTTCACCAAGTACGCCGCCCAGCTGGATGTCAAGAGTAAGTGGCACAGTGGCCTCGTGGGGGAACCAGTGGGATCCCGGTGGACCACCACCCCACGGCCACCCCAGGGGCAAACGTCACAAGGCCTGATGATACCTGGGTAAGGACGCAGAGCCGTGGGAGCTCTCAGACTCTGCTGACGGGGGTGCAGAGAGTGCGACCGCTTTGGAAAGCAGTATGGCATGTTCTAGTAAAGTTTAAAGACCCACCTACCCTGTGAGTCAGCAGTTGCGCTCCTAGACATGTCCTCTGGGAACTCATGCACGTGTGCGTTGGGAGATGTCCTGAATATTCATAACCACCAGTGCTTGGATGGTGCCCAGCGTGCACGGGCAGAATTGTGGTATTTCGTGCGGCAGAGAGCTGTGTGGCAATGACAGCAGTGAACTAGAGCTGCAGGCGTCAGCCTGGACGAAGGCCACGTACTTGATGTTGAGCGTGGACAGGGGGCCTCACAAAAGCAGGTGCCGAAAGATGGCTTTTATTCAACAGTGTATTGTCTGGGGGGGTTGTTCTGACGTAGGAAAACTACAGAAAAGCAAGGCCGTGATGGACATGACGTTCAAGGTAGTGGTTGCCTCCAGGGAGAGTGTGGATATAACTAGGAAACGATATTCACATTTTCACAAGAGTATTGGTGGCAGGCGGTCTGTTTCTTAAGGCAGGTGCGAGGTACAACATACCCATTCTGGCATTTCCACACATAAATATGCATCTATATGCATAATATGTTTATATATGATCTATAGGATTAAAATGTGTCCTGGCAGTTTTGGGGGGTTGGAAGAGTGATGTTGTAAATTGGCGTCACGGCTCCCTATGGGAAGGACCCCTTAGAGGTGAGCTGTAGCTGGGATAGTTGCTTAGGCTGAGTCGGGCCCTGAGCGATGGGGCTGTGGCTTGATCACTGGCTCCTCACCTTACCTGGCCATGCCTCAGTTTCCTCATCTGGAGAAGGGAGGCCCAGATGAGACCACGTTTAGAGACACGGATGAAGTGTTAGGCGGGTGCTTATGGCTGTTGTCTGTTGAAGGAAGCAGTGGGAGGGATGAGCCATTGCTCGTTTAGGGGTGTTGGACCAGTGGCTTTGGCTGTCTCTGCCTCCGTTTCCTCATCTGTAAAGTTGTGTTTACCTCGGGAGCGCGGTGTTGAACTATCTTACTGAGCCCTCGCTCTGTGTCAGACCCTGGACCTGCCTGGCCTCCCCGAGCTGCCTGCATCCTGTCCGCTCCTGGCGCTCTGGAAGCCCGCAGCAGGAGTGGTTCCGCTGGTGATTCCTTCAGTGTGGGGGCAGTGTGCTCAGAAAAAGGAAGCGGAGACTTACTGTCCGCCTTCTCAGACAGATGCCTGCTCCTGAGGGTCAGCGTCCTGCACGAAGTGACGGCCATAGTCTTTCCCCCCGTCCCCGAGTTGGCCGTGAGCGTCAGATGCTGGCACAGTGCCTCACAGAGAATCAGCACTCGAGGGCACACCAGCCGCTGCCACGTGGCTTCTGCAGGAAGCGGATTTTCTCTGAGGACCCCAAGGAGCACGGTGCTCCCGGCCAGTCTCCCCAGCTACCAGACAGGGATGCCCTGGGCTTGCAGCCACCTGAAGGTCTCCTGGCTTCAGGCCTGGCTCTGGCACTGACCAGCTGTGGCTTCAGTGCCCTCACCTGTCACAGCTACCCCCCACCCTAAAATGTGAGGCCTCAAGAACGGGGACTCTTGGGCCTGTTCTACCACTGTTTCCCCAGCACCTTCAACTAGATAAAGCTTGCTGGAAGAATGGGCTTCCCAGGGTGGACATGACACCCTGGAGTTCCTGGCAACATGGTTCGTGGGCTCATTCACGCGCTCCACAGAAACCTCCCAGCCTTCCTCCCTGGGCAGTTCAAGATGATAGGAGCATGTATGGGGCACCTGATCTTATGTTGGAGTGGGGAAGGGCTCCTTGAGAACATGGCATGTGGCCTGAGGAGAGTGAGTTGGAATAAAGGAGGCAATGAAGGAGCCCGAAAGTATTCCAGGTAAAGGAACGGCACATGCAAAAGCCCCGAGGTCTAAAGGCTGTTGTCCAGGGAAGTTCATGTAGAGAGAGGATGAAGTGAGGAAGGCAGGCAGGACCCACCGTGCAGGGCCTTTAGGGCTGAAGTTTAGGGATTTGGGTAAGAGCAACACTGAGTCCTGTTAAGAAAACACTGGAGTCCCACATCCCGAGTTCCAGTCCAGACTTCACTGCGCATTGCAGTGTGACCTTAGGCAAGTCCCTCCCTCCCTGTGCCTCAGTTTCCCCCTCGGAAACATGGAGCCAACAATCAGATGTGCTTCTGCCTGGTCACAACCCCCTCCCGTTAGAGATAACCAGTATCCTGACTCTCGTGATTATCATTCATAGTTTTGCCACCTATACATGCGTCTCTAAACAGCATTTGTTTTGCCTGTTTTTTTTTTTTTTTTTTTTTTTTTAATTTTTTTATTTATTTTTGGGACAGAGAGAGACAGAGCATGAACAGGGGAGGGACAGAGAAAGAGGGAGACACAGAATCGGAAACAGGCTCCAGGCTCTGAGCCATCAGCCCAGAGCCCGACGCAGGGCTCGAACTCACGGACCGTGAGATCGTGACCTGGCTGAAGTCGGCCGCTCAACCGACTGCGCCACCCAGGCGCCCCTGTTTTGCCTGTTTTTGAACGTAACGCGAATGGAATCACACGCTACGTGCTCCTCTTGTGTCTGGCATCTTTCATTCAACATTGTATATATGGGATTCGCCCATGTGGTGACTGTGGCTCGTTTCATGGTTGATCCATTCTTGTGACTGACATTTGAAGGTGTCTGTACCCATATCCCAGGGCACATGTGTACCTTTTCTCTGGATTATGATCCTAGGAGACGAAGTGTTGAGTCATCAATTAAGCTGATCTTTAGGTTCACTAGATGTTGTGAAAAAGTTTTCCAAAGTGGTTGCACCAATTCGCATGCCTGACCAGCCGCATAAAGGGCTCCAGTCATTCTACATCACCGCCAACCCTTGGTACGGTCAGACTTTTAATTTTTTTTTTTTTTTACCAGTCTGGTGGGTGTCTAACATAAGGTTTCCTTTTTACCTAAATTTATTTAATTTTAAAGAGTAGAGTGAAGTGAAAACATCAAGCTAAAAACTAACACAGATGGCATGTGGGCTGTGGCACAAGCCCAGAGGTTTGGGAAACGTGGTGCTAACTGGTGTTTCTGTTGCAGCCGACTCTACGGGCACCCACTCCCTCTACACGACATACCAGGACTACGAGATCATGTTCCACGTCTCCACCCTGCTCCCTTACACCCCCAACAACAGGCAGCAGGTCAGTGGGGCCCAGGGCAGGGGTCCCATGTGATTTCCAGTTGGTGCACAACTGAACCCCAAGGCAGTCTCCCTCCCCGCGGTCGTTAGCTGGCTGTCTGGCTGGCATGGGCTCTCCTGCTGCCGCCCGTGGCCTTGGAGACCCTCCACACCATGGTCACATCACCTGGGGGATGGAGGCTAGGTCAGGTGTCGTTTGAGATCAGTTTTTTCCTAGCTGTTCCTTAGCCACCCTGCTTGCCTGTAGCTACCCCAGCTCCCCTCAAGGTCTCTTGAGTCATCAGCGGTCCTGTGAGAAAGAAGAACAAACCAGTCAATGTTATTTCAACCAGAAGTAACAGAAATACGAACCAAATTGGCATAAACAATAAATGGGTTTTACTGGGTTATGTAACTCTGACGTGCCAGCACAGGGCTAGCGTTAGGTACGGCTGGATCCGGGGGCTCAAAGCCTGTTAGGGACCCTTTGAATTTTGCAGCTCTGCTTTTCTTCATAGTGACCTTATTTTCAGGTCTTCCCAGGTAGTGGCAGAGATGCCCCCTAGCTGCCCTCAGCTCACATCCCACCAACGTAGCCACCCCAGTGGGGGAGACAGCTGTGCCTCCCTAGTGTCCCAGAAACGTTTCAGGGCTGAATCTTGTTGGACTATTCACTTGCCAGTCCCCGGGGCCTGGGGCAGGGAAGGAATGGGCTGACTGGCCGAGCCGGAAGCACGTGCCCACCCCTGGGGATGGATGGGGTCAGCTCAACTTGAAACGCTGATAGAGATCAGGCAGGTGCTTTCCTGCAGGGGAGGGACGTAGCTGTCAGGAGAAGAAGGAAAGGATGCTAAGTGGGCAAGAACAGCTAATACCTGCTTCCTGCAGCTCCTCTCCTAGATGTGCCGTGCAGATTCTGTCCTGAAACAACTCTTCCTAGTTTCTAAAGAACAGAAACCCCACAGACTTGTGGTTCAGCAAGTGTATATTATTTCCATTGGTACAGGTGACGTTGTAGATTTTATAGACCAGCAGTGGTCAGGTGTCCATGGCCTCATAAGGTTAACCTGTGAGCATTCTGTAAGAGCTGTGTGCCGTGCGCTGCTCTCACACCGAGGACACAGCAGTAGGCCGCAAACGAAACAGGCAAAACCACTGGCGTCGCAGGGCTGACGTGTTAGTGGGAAGGGACAGACCAGAAACAGAAGGAAGAGGGAAGAGCCACCGTGTGCCGAGTGTCGATAAATGTCGAGTGACGGCGGCAGGATAGTAGAGAGAGGGCATGTCATGGGGACACTCAGCGAAGGCCTCCATGGGAGGGAGGTGTCTCAGCAAAGACCTGAAAGAGGGAGCCACATGGAGTTGTCTGGGAAGAATGTTTCATGCCGAGGGAACAGTCACTGCAGAGGCCTTGAGGAAACAAGGCATGTTTGAGGAGCAGTAGGAGGCCTGCGTGGTCGAACAGAGTAAGCGAGGGAGAACGTGGGAGGAGATGTCAGAGCGGCGGTGGGGGCAGGTGGCACGGGGGGCATGGGGCCCCCTGGGCCATGTGGGGACTCGGTCTTTTCCCCCGAGTGAGGTGGAGACACTGGAGGGCTCTGAGCGAGGAGAGACACGATCCGACCAAGGTCCGGGGCTCTCGCTGGCTGCGTGTGGGGACCAGACGGGAGAGGGGGACAAGAACCACAGGGCGGTGGGAGGCTGCTGTGAGGGTCCAGGCAGGGCCCTCAAGCCAACTGGTGCCGCCCTCCTGTCCCCTGTTTCCATTCACCAGCTACTAAGGAAGAGGCACATAGGAAACGACATTGTGACGATCATCTTCCAGGAGCCGGGGGCGCTGCCTTTCACCCCCAAGAACATCCGCTCACACTTTCAGCACGTCTTCATCATTGTCCGAGCCCACAACCCCTGCACTGATAATGTCTGCTACAGGTATGCACCTCCCACGTGGGCCCCAGGGAACAGCCCCGGGACGGCCCCCAACCCCTGCACACACAGGAAGTCACAGCAGCCGATTCCCAGCCTCCAGGCAGCGTGCAGAAAGACAGCCAGCAGAGAGCAGCCGCCCAGGTGGGCCGGCTCCTGTGTTGCTTTCAGGGAAGCTTTGTCCTCACATTCCCGCGCCTTCCAAGAGAGCGATCCTCAGCGAGAAAGGGGCATGGCACCCCAGTGTTGATAAGGAGACCGTCGGGAATTTGTAGTTGCCTGGAATCTTTTGGTTGCAAGGGACAAAAACTCCTCCTCAACCTGGCTTAAGACAGAAGGCATTCGTATACATCGACTCCCAAATGACAGGTTCGGGCGTAGCTGGATCTGCTCCACTTTCCTATACATTGCCTCATTTGCTGGCAGCTCTGAGCTCAACATCCTCCCAGCTGCAAATCCAGCAAAAAGAAAGCTTTGCTTTCCCAGGAAAAGAAGCCCCAGAATTGCGGCTCACTGATCTGGTTGGGGGTGAGGTGCCCATCATAGAGTGAAACCACCCCTACGCCACGCCTGGGTAGCGGGCACAGGGCTGAGGCATAGGAGTGGTGGCCCAGGGGGAAATCACAAGTTGGAAGGACGGGGGCAGGGATAGAGGTGTGGTTCTGGTTCACAGATCAACAGGCGACACAGGCCGCAGGCTCATTCAGCATCCTCCCCAAGCCCCAGTTCTCACCAGCGGAGTGGCCAGCACCCAGAGGCCAGATGGAAAGCACTCTGGGTGTGGGGTGAGGAGAGAGCCCTCGTCCTTGAAAACCAGCTGATCAAGGACCTAGGCCCCGGGCCAAGGGCAGCACTTGCCCCTGGGATAGCACCGCAAGCTCCGGGGAATGGGCAAGGGAGCGCTATTTTCCATTTTCTGAGAACGGTTTGAAATTCAAAAGGTACAAAATGTAACATAAAAAAGTAAAAAAGGTCACAGTCTCCCACCACCCAGCTGTCCTGTTCGCGGTTTCTTGTGCATCCTGATGTTTTATACATACACCAGCACGTGCTTACAAGTATTCTTCTTCACCTCTTTAACACGAATGGAGCATAACACACGCTGTTCTGAATCCTGTATTTTCTCACCAATCCTTGAGATCTCTCCAAACCAATACATAAAGTGCTTTTTCATTCCATCGTGCGGATGCATGAGAATCTCCCCCCATCGATGGGCACCTGGGCCGTTTCCTGTCAGCCGCTCTTCCCCTCCATCCGGCAGCGAACAACCTTGCATCCGCTCTCCTTGCACTTGTGTCCGACTATACAGATGGGAGAATTCCTGAAACTGGAGTCCCTGGGCCCAAGGGTGTGTGCGTCGTGCACTGGTAGTCTTGAGGAATTGCCGGAATCTCCCGTTTTCTTGTGTCAGCCAGGTGTGTGAGAGAAGGGAGGGGGGGATCCACCGCGTAGCGCGTGTGGTTCAGAACACTGTCCTGGATGTGCCGCCCAGGTGGCTGCTGGGAGCCAGCACACTGCATGGCAGGGCCTCCACGGGGCATCAGGCCACAGGCCCCCTGTGTCCTCACCCGTTTGCATCTGGTACTCTGAGCAGCAGCTACCCGTGCCCACACCTCCGGGCTGTGAGAGCCAGAGCTCACTCGGAGGTCCCACGTTCCTCGGCAGCTGAAAGGTAGCCCTGGTGAGGGAAGATGGAGTTGTGCGCGCGCGCGCGCACACACACACACACACACACACACACACACACACACACACACACCACAGAGGAGAAGGCCTCCCTCTCCTGGCACATCAGAGGCAGGGGGTTGAGCCGGGGGCATGGGGGCGGCCTTCCTCCCCTTCCCACGCTCCCACCAGGGCTGTCACGGCAACCTTCCACCAACCCCCCACCTTTCCAGGCCAGCCTTTGCATGGTGTCCAGGATGCTTGCTTGCTTCTGATTCACAAACCCTTCTTGTTTCTTACAATTTAATTTAAAATATTTTTATTATGCAATATTTTAAACATCCTGAAAAGCACAGAAAATAATATAACAGACACCCATGTGCCTACCACCAGATTTAGCAGATGTTAACATTTCGCCATATTTGCTTCAGCTCTCTCTCTTTTCTTTATTTTTAAAGAAAGAAAATGTTAAAGATACAACCAAAGCTTACCCCCTCCCACACCCTCTCCCTTCCTCTCCCCTCCTTCCCTACAGGCAGCTGCTCTCCGGACAGACCACACCCGGTCCCCTCTGTGTCCCCAAACACATTTCTGTGGCAGCACTCATGCTGTAAAAATGACTTATTAGCGTGGCCCTTGCCTCCCTTGAAGGTAGTAACCCCATGTCACATTCCCCTTCATGTATCTATTGTGACACGGGGCTTGCCATACAGTGAGCCTTAAAAACATTTTTGCTGGCCGGACAGATGCCTGGCCCAAATATCATAGGCACCGAGAAAAGAATTGTTGAATGAGTAATTGTGAATATTCTGGAAATACTTACTGAGCTACAGTGACCAGGTGACCTGGTGTCGCACCGTCTCCTGGTTGCGTGATGAGGTGCCGTCCTTTCCGGTTTCAATGTGCCGTTTCTGGGTGGCACACCAGCATCCCTGCAGCCTGTGGGCTGTGAAAACCCAGTCCATCCTGCTGGGAAGCAAAGGACCCGCTGTTCTGATTGTCCAGAAGCCTTCAGCAGCTTATAATTTCGTGGTTCTTAAAATCATGAATCAGGACTGTGGGGAAACCCAAAATCCATCACTCTACGCAGCCAAGTGCTGACCGGAGCCGTTGCAGCGCTGTTCACAACTGTAACGTACAATGCGAACATACCGTTAATTAGAAAGACTGGCGAAGTCATCTGGTCCATCCCCCGTCCTATAGGCAAGGCCACGCCCACACGGTTTTGCCCAGAAAACCTGCCTGGTTTGTGTGGCCTTTGAAGAACTGCACCCCTGGAAAGTGCCTTTTTCCGTCAAACCTGCACCCGCTGTGCATTGGTAGAAATCTGTTTCTTCCTGGTCTGTTCAAGTTTAAATCGCTATTTAAATCAATAGTGAACACCTATGCTGGTACTGGTGGACCAGCTAAGCTCAGTGTGGCATCTGCCCACATGGCACTCCTGCACTGGAGGAGTGTCACTGGACAGTGAACAGTGCAGCAAGGGATCTGGCCTGACCCACCTGGGGTGTGCAAGGGCTCCTTTGACAGTCTCCTGCCCCAGGCTCCTTCCAGTGCTTTCCTCATGGGGCAGCCATGGTGATCCTCGCAGGTTGTCAGTCTGGTTGTCACTTATTGCTAGCACCTGTGTCCATCATGGACCCTCAGGAAGCAGATGCCTCCCTTAGGGTTTTAACTGAGGGTTAGTGAACAGTCCATTCACAGGTGTGCTTAGGTTAGGGGAACAAGTACAGGAAAGTGAGGCATCTGGGAACCACCAGCAGCAGGGAGCCATCACCCACCCCTTCGGCTTGAGGTTAGAGAGGATGGGAGAAGTTTCTGGAAGCTAGAGAGAGCTATGGCTCTGGGAGAGGGGGCACCAGGCAGGAGCTATCTATGGCTGTGAGTTGAAGGATCAAGGACTCAACCACAGCCGCTATCCCAGCCCAACAGGAAGGCCGTGAAGAGAAAGAAATTCTTGAACCTCTCTCTCCTGTCACCTCCTGGTGCTTCCTGTTGACCAAATTCACTGGAAGCTGGAGGGCATGGGAACCCAGGTGAAGGTGATAGCCTGCAGAAACCTACCTGCCAGGGCACTGAGCAGGGCAGAGAGCAGCAGACACAAGATCTGGGGGTGCAGATCGTGACGAGCCAGCCCAGGTGGTGAAATGATTGCTTGGTCTCATGATCAAGATGAAAAGCGCTAACACGCCATCAAGGCCCTGCGAGGCCTGGCCCCCAGTGACCTTTTGAGCATCCGACTCTTCACTGTCTGGGCTCAGACCACCCCAGCCTCGTCTTTCACAGTCAGGCGTTGAACACGCAGTGCCCACTGCCTGCAGGGCCCTCCCCTCAGCTCTTCCTCTGGCTCCTACTCAGCCTCCGATCCCAGTGTAATAATCACTTCTTCAGAGAGGCCCCCCTGGGGTCTCCCTGTCCATATCAGGTCCTTCTGTTGTTCTGTCTGTATCCCATTCACTTCCTTTGTCTTTATAAATTAATTTGTAAGTTTGTTTAGTATGCCTCTCTTCCTGGATTATAAAGCTCTGGAGGCCAGGGACTGCTGTATCCCCAGCGTCCAAGAGAGCATCCCAGAAATGCTCGTCTCAAATAGATGCAGGAATGTTACGCTGCCCCCTTTGCCACGTTGGGGGAGGGTGGGGGCTTGGGAGTCAGAACCCAAACAAGCCTTACACTGTGTTTGGGTTCCATGGAATATGTTTTAGTTAGGAATCTCATTATTTAAAAATTACCCTACGGTGGGAAGAGAAGCATTAGGAAATCTCTCCTAACGCAGTACTCATAAGGTGAGGTTTTTGTGGAGGATGAATACAATCCTCTAAGAAAATCTTAGCGAGCTGACTGCTCGCTCATTTCCAGCAACTCATACTGCTTTTAATCATCATCATGTAAACAACATAGCTTGTGGTGTCTCCACCGCCCTTTAACATCTTCCAGCCAGTGTCGCGCTCCCCTGCCCCTGGGTGGTGACTCTGGGAGGAGCCGTAGCCTCTCTGCCTGACTTCCTGACTGTAGAAATCGGCTGCTCTATAGCCACGGGAGTCTCCACTCAGTTTGGTCATTGGAACAACACGTCTGAGATACTCATCAAATCTCCGGATTTGACTTCTCAGCAGATTCTCCCACCTCCCAGCTCAGGGCTGCTCCTTCTCCCCTCTCCTCTGTTCCATGTTGACCTGTTTCTGGCCTGTCGAGGGTTGGAGTACGAGGAGGAAATGGGAGGCAGGGGAGTGTCCCTGGGACTGTGACCACAGCTGACTGCGAATTCTCTGGGCTCCCTGTCCACCCTCCTGGTCCCCCAGGCTCCTCTTGACTACAGGCTCACCTCAGAGGCCCCTGCTGCCAGCGAGAGTGGGTGCAGAGATGATGGTGTTCGCCACCCAGCTTTCTCCAAAGATGTTCCTTCCAGCAGCTCCCTCTGTAGTTTGCGTAGGGGGTAAGAAGGTTCATTGGTTTGGCAGAACAGGTTTTAGATTATTTCCTTTTTACTTTCTCATCCATTCGCTATTTTCATTTCTGTCACCACGGCACCTCGGTCGAAACTGAAGTAGGAAAGGTGCCTTCTAACCTCTCGTTACAATGAATTTTCAAAATAACCCACGTAGAGAAGATTTACAAAGTATGTTAAACAATGTCACACAAATGTTTGAAAGAAGTAAATCACATAACTGTCCTGTATCAGTCAGATGTTCCGATAATAATGCTATTTAACAAACCACCCCAAAACTCAAGTAGCTCACAGACATTAACATGTCTCTCTGGCCCACACATCCACAGGTCTGACTGGCCTTGGCTCCCGGCCACGGATTGGGTCCAGGTCTGCTACAGGTGTCCCTCATCCTTCTGGGGCCCCCATGGGGCATGTTTAGCTCCCGGAGAAGGCAGGAGCGCAGGAGGCATGCCTTGCTTGAAAACCATTGGCTAAATCAAGTTACCCAGGATCAGTAGGGTGGGGACGTACCTCCCCTCAAAGGTGGAGAGGGAGGAGTGAGTGTTTGCCAAACTGTAACCTACCACATAGTTTGTATGTATGTAAGATGAGAATAACCGAAATGGAACAGCGGTAGGAGAATTCTTCTTTGAACAGCAGTGGATGTTCTAACAGCAGTGGATGTTCTAGGAAGTAAAAAAAATGCATATCCACGCCCTAAGGCTGTCGAAAGTTTCCAGTCTAGCCAGCAACTTACTAGTTAGACGTAACTATTTCCATTCCTACAAAGCACACTCCTGTATCTGATTGCATGTTTTCTTTCTGAAGGGAATCTCAAGTGCCTTTCTTTCTACCATCTATTTCTCCCTCCTCAGTATGGCTGTGACCCGATCCAAAGATGCTCCTGCTTTTGGTCCCCCCATCCCCAGTGGAACCACATTCCGCAAGTCTGATGTCTTCAGAGACTTCTTGCTGGCCAAGGTGATTAATGCCGAGAACGCTGCACACAAGTCTGACAAATTCCACACCATGGCCACCAGGACCCGCCAGGAGTACCTCAAGGACCTGGCTGAAAACTGTGTCTCTAACACACCCATTGACTCCACTGGCAAATTTAACCTCATCTCCCTGACCTCCAAGAAGAAGGAAAAGACAAAAGCACGGGCAGGCGCTGAGCAGCACAGCGCAGGCGCCATCGCCTGGAGGGTGGCGGCCCAGGACTATGCCCAGGGGGTAGAAATTGACTGCATTTTGGGGATTTCCAATGAGTTTGTGGTGCTCCTGGACCTTCGCACCAAGGAGGTGGTGTTCAACTGCTACTGTGGGGATGTCATCGGCTGGACCCCAGACTCCTCCACTCTCAAAATCTTCTATGGGCGAGGGGACCACATCTTCGTGCAGTCCACAGAAGGCTCTGTGGACGACATAAGGGAAATCGTCCAGAGACTGAAGGTAAGGGAGAGAGCTCGGCAGTGGTACAGCACTTCTGTGGTTTGGCCCAGGCCTTAGGGAACCACCCCACTTAGGGAACCCCCCACTCCCACCCCAGCCCAGTCAGTCAGGCCAGGACACTAACTGGCCCCAAGAGAACCAGAATTGCCACTTACACACTAGGGGGGCTTGTGGGCCCTGCACCCTGGGTTCTTTTCTAGGGAAGGTTTGGGCCAGGGATCCAAGGCTCTCCATTGTCATCACCTTGGGAAGACAGAGATGTATTTATTCACTCTAGAAGTTGATAGGAGATACAAGTTTATGCTTACATTCAAAATGTAAGGGTACTTTGGGGAAGAATTAAAATAGAATGAAAAGCTTCCAGGCCACTAAAGGATAGGGCATAAGCAGGGACCTGGGGAGAACATGAGAAAGCACAGTACAGGAAACAAACAAACAGAAAATTATATAGCGGGAATAAGTCCACATCAGTAATCACGATAAACCTGAGTGGCTTAACTTCCTCTGTTAAAAGACGAAGGTTCACAGTCTGGGTGAATTCTTACCCTAAACTCCTGGTAGACCTCTCCGACTCAGACTGGTGGTCAAAGCAAGAGTGACAGATTTCAAGTCGGGTGACAGCTACGTTGGTGAAGGCTTGAAGCACTGTGGTAAGAAGTACTCGGGCCACATCTGAGCTCTGTGAAAGGGAACGCTGTAGTCAGCAATGGGCTCTTGGTGGGTTTAACAGGAGGGCGGGTCGTGCATGTGAAATAGGGAAGGGTGCGTAACATGAGACCTGGGTTCTAGAGTCAGAAGGCCTGGCTTCAAGTCCTGGCACTGCCACTGGCCAGCCGTGCGACCTTGAGCCAAGTTCTTAACTGCTGTGTGACTCAATTTCCCCATCTGAAAAATGGGAACAAAAATTACCATACGTCATGTGAAAGTTTTAAGGATTGGATGAGTTATGCCGCCCAGACAAGCTTGCCTGACTTGGTGGGCTGTGACCTCCAGATCCCACCATGTTCACCCTTCTGGGCCTTTGCACTGTCTCATTAAATTCAGGCTGCATTGATAAGGCCCTGCCCTCAGCTTTCCTCAGCCCAAAATTCATGCTTAGCTTTAGGTAACAACATTAGTTTTTGGTAGCAACACGGATGTGGGGTCGGAGACCCAGGGCCTCCATCTGTTTTATTCACTTGCGTATGTCCCATGCCTCCATCAGGACTGCCTGGCACGTAGTAGGTGTTCAGTAAATACTAATTGGTTGGCTAGTTGAATAAGTTTAATTGAACCCTGAGTCTGTGCTAATAAGCATTTTACGTGCGTGATCTCACAGTCTTTGACCACCCCATGGAGTGTAGGTACTGTTCGTGTCTCCACTTGACGAGATGAGGAAATTGAGGCTCAGAGAGGTATAGATACTCACATAAGGTCATGCAGCCAGCAGATGGCAGACTGGGATCTGAATCCAGGTTTTCCTGACTCCAGAACCTATCTGTGCCCAAACTCGAGACTGGTAGCTTATCGGCATCTCCACCCAGGTGTCTGTAAGCCCCTGAAACATGTGCAAGAGCAAACTCCTGGTTTTCCTCCCCTGCCCCCCAGAATTTTCCTGTTAACATAAAGGGCAAGTCCGTTGCTCCATTTATTGAAGTCAAAAGCCTTGGCATCAGCCTTGCTGTTCTCTTCCTCTCACACCCACATCCCGTCTGGCTCCGGTGGGCAGTCTCCAGCCACCCCGCCCCTTCCACAGCCTCCCCCAGCCTCTCCTGGACTCTGCAGTCACCTCCTCCCTGTCTCCCTCGCCTCCACCCTTGCTTCCCTATGTTCTGTCCTCAGTAAGGCAGTCCCAAGGGGTCTGGTCCCATCACTGCTATGCTCAGAACCGTCTGCCCACCCTAGGTGAAAGCCAGAGTCCTTGCAGTAGCACATGAGACCCCGCGTGATCTGGCATCCTGTCGCTCTCTCTGCCCTGGATACACAGACCTTTGCTGCTTCCCGAGTGTGCTAGGCAGGCAACCAGCCTTTCCACTGCCCGCACTCTCTCGCTGGAGCACTTTAGTCACGTGTCATCTTATCAGGGAAGCCTCATATGTAAAATCGCAACCCCCCACCCCGACTGAGCATATTCCACCCACTTACCCTGCTTTAATTTTCTCCATGGCACTTACCACCACACAAAGTGTATTTGTGTATTTGTCGTTCACTGCGCTGTCCTTAGCACTCAAGCCCGTATGCAGGAGACGCTCAGTGAACTTGTACTGAACGCATGGGTGTATCACTACCCTATAGTAATAGCAAGAGCGAACATTTGTGGAGGGCTGTCCGACCCTGCTCAGTGCCTGGCACGACTTGGCATTTTCTTCTTACAAAAACCCGGTGAGGGAGATACCATTATCATCCCCACTTCACGGATGAGGAATCTGGAACCCAGAGAGTTAAGTACCTGGGTTCTTTAACACGAGAGGATGCTTCCTCCCCAAATCCTGACAGCAGCTCACGTTTCTTGTGCAGTGACCGTGCCAGGCACCGCGCCAGGTTACACATTTTACCCACATCCTCTCTGTGCCACTCCGTCCCACACCCACCCCCGAGCCTACTGTTGGCGCAGTGTTTTGCAGCCCGTTACCGCAGCCCTCCTCACAATCTCAGTGCCCCAAAGCCCACTGAGGAACCAGGTGGCCAGGAAGTGATGACGTAAGCCATCTTCTGCGAAGGGACAAGCCCATCTTAAGTGACTCATGATGGCAAATCTGTCTGCTGCGCAGAGCCCTCCAGGGCAAGGAGTCCCTGCCCTCCCCAGCAGAGCCAGGAGTCAGACATCCTTCGTTTGTTAAGTTATGCCCCTGTCTCTGAGCCGGACAGTGCTGGGACACAGCAGTGACCATGATGGGCCGTGGCCGCCCTCCCGGGACTCCCATCTGAGGCAGATACCGAACAAGGAGTTACAAGTGCCGAGAGGTTAAAGAGGAAGTATTGAGGATGCCAGGGAACCTATCGTGGGGAGAGGTCTCAAGCCCACGGGTTGGATGTAGCCCCCAGACATACTCAGTTGGTTACCAAAGCTTAGCATTCGGAAGACTTCATAGAAGTGTGTCTTTCCGGGGGATCTGGCTGTGCTGGACGTGCATTTGCACAGGTCAGCCGAGGCAAGGCCATAAGTGCCCGCTTCAGATGGGGCACAAGTGCAGCATTTAGCCACATTCCACCAACTTGCGTCTCATGTCCACTGCCCACCGAGTACCCCAGCTTGTGAGCCTGGGATGGGGGGCTCCCTGAGGAAATAACTTTTAAACCGAGATCAGAACAAGAAGTAGGAATCGTCCTGGTGAAGAATGAGGGGGAAATTAAAAAAGGGGGCAGCGGGGAATACAGCGTGGAAGGTAAAAGCAAGAGTTAAAAAGTCAGGTCTGTACAGGTCTTAACATCTGAAAGATAAGCAAAGCAGTTGTACCTGCTTCACAAGTGAGATAATGGTGAAATTGGGCATATGAAGGGCTTAATCAGTGCCTGGCACACACAGATCAGTCCCCAGGAAGATGAACTTTAAAAAGGCAGGGTTGGCCTGGCAGAGGGTCCTCTGAACAGGTATGTGTTTGGTCTCGTAAGGTGTTCCCTGTGCCGTGGGGCCTTTCTAGAATCTTGTAAACGTCAGGAATGCTTCTGTTCTTCAAGTGGGGCTTCCTTTGGTTTGTGAGAAAAGCAAAGGGGACAGAATTGTCAGACATTTAAGAGAGCATGGGTGCCTGGGAGGCTCAGTTGGTTAAGCATCTGACTCGTGACTTTGGCTCAGGTCATGATCTCACATTTTGTTACTTCAAGCCCTGCATCGGGCTCTGTGCTGACAGTGCCGCTTGGGATTCTCTGTCTTTCTCTCTGTGTCTTTCTCAAAATAAATTAACTTTAAAAAAAAAAAAAAGTTTGGGGCGCCTGGGTGGTGCAGTCGGCCAAGTGTCCAGCTCAGGTCATGATCTCACAGTTCATGGGATCTAGCCCCTCACTGGGATTTCTGCTGTCAGAGCAGAACCTGCTTCGGATCATCTGTCCCCCTCTCTCTCTGCCCCTCCCAACCCTCTGAAAAATAAATAAACAACAACAACAAAAAAAAGGGTTTTAAGAGACAGCAGCTACAGAGTTCAGTTACCGGCTCTCTCCTCTCTCCAAAATGATCGAAAACAGCTGTAGTGGGTCGCTACAGGCTGAGCTGCTAAAAGAGACCGAGAGATCCAGTGGCCAAAACAAGGCGGGAGTTTCTTTCTCTTGTAGTTAATGCCCAGGCTGCTCAAGGTGGCAGGGACAGCTCAGGGACTTACACCCCTTTTGTCTTGTGACACCTCATTTTCCTTCTGTATCGGTTGGTATGACTCCATATCCCCGTTCCTGTCTGTGGGGAGGCAGAAGGTGTGAGTGTGGAGGGCAAGCAATTTTATTTTGAAGAGCACAACCTAGAAATTCCATCACTTCCACTCCTGTCCTGTTGGCCAAAACCAAGTCATATGTCCGTACCTAGCTGCGAGAGAAGCTGAGACATGGGGGGCCTCAGCCGGGTGGCTGTGCGCCCGTCCGAATCTGTTTTGCCGTGGGAGGTCTTGGTACTGAAAGGAGGAAGGGAAGAGTGGAGAATGGACGGCAGTCAGCAGCCTCGCTGAAGCCTCTGAGGAAGGTCAGGCCCTCCCCACCCCCTCCTGGCCTGGTGTGGCCTAATTGGTCAGGGGCACAGACACACCAGACGTTTCTCTGTAACTCACAACCAGATTCTGTGGACACAAGGGTGACTGCTTCAAGGAGAAGAATTTTGACTCCCCAAGCAGAAGTCACGGGCTAGGATGAAGTCAGTCACAACTTTCTCTTCTGATGCACTGAACACCAGGCTTTCCTCTGCAACCGGTTTTTTAAACTTTTTAACTATGGAAAATGTCAAACATACACCAAAGTAAAGAGACTCACCTAGCGAACTCCTGGGCCTTCACCAGTTTTCCACGATTATCAGCCAGCCCGTGGCCAGTCTTGTTTCTTCCTTCCCTCCCTTCCCTCCCTTCCCTTCCACCTGATTATTTCAAAACAAATCCTAGACATCCTATCATATCATCTGTACACATTTCAGCATTTATCCTGAAAACACACAGACCCCCAAAAAACAACTGTCTTGTCATTGTCACACATAAAGAAGGAACAATAATTCTTTCTTGTCGCATGAACAAGTTGGACTGTGAAATCAATTACTGGGTCTCAATCAAGAATTTTTGAGGACAGGATAGGAAAGAAGACAGAGTATCGCAGTCCATCCCAGTAAGTAAGGATAAGTAGTCCTTTGTGAGGTGTTGCCCCAGTGCTACATTTGTCCCCCACTTTCCAAATTCTCCCCATCTGCGTCAAATGTGGTTATGTCTTCAGGTGAGGCCTTTCCCGTCCACACTCTTCATTTCCTGCTACCTACACTCAGGAATGTGATCGATTTGGATTGCAAGGAATATTTGTGGGTTAACGCACGTGTGAATGCATAGACTGGTTTGTGACATACAACCTGCTTAGTGTGCATAGTGGCCAGAAAAAGTGTGAAAGCCACTGTTGTAACAAGTACGTTCAAATACCATAACTTCTAGCCGGGGAATGGCTTCTCACAGGCAATTTGAACTATTACACGTTCTCTTTCCTTAATGCAGTTTTAGGAGAGGGCAGACAGATCTCGATGTGACTTGTTTAATAGCCGTAGCCATGGCTTGTTAGGTTCTTTTCTCCCAAGAAGAGGAGAGAATCCCTAAGGACATGCTGAAGGGCTGAGGTCCTCTTCCGCGGGTCCTCCTGTTTACAGTATACAATATCATGGCAAAAACCACACACGGATGAAGCAAGGCCTTGTGTGGTCTGGTCAGGTCCAGGCTGGAGGACGGTCTGAGGAGGAGATTGGGAAGGGGTTTGTGGCTCTGAGAATGAGGAAGTAAAGAATATGGCGCGAGCCCCCACCCAGAAAAGATCCCAGGATCTCTGGTCGGTTGCTCCTCTGGCTTACTTTGTTCAGAGTCACTGTGTCAGGATAAAATAGTTGTGGCTTAGAACAACAAAGGTTTGGGAGGGAGGGGAGGGGAGGTGATGGGCATTGAAGAGGGCATCTTTTGGGATGAGTACTGGGTGTTGTATGGAAACCAATTTGACAATAAATTTCATATATTAAAAAAAAAAAAATAGAACAACAAAGGTTTATCTGTTGCTCACACTACATGTCCGTCTTGGGTTCACCAGAGATCTCTGCTCCACATTGTTCTAACTCTGGAACTCTAGCTGACCAAACAGCCATTATCTGGAATAATCCTGGTAGCTGTGGTAGAGGGGAAAGGCCTAAGGGGGGGGGGGGGGGGGTCTCACTCTAGCAAGTAAATGCCCCAACCTAAATGACATGACAGTTCCACTCACAACTCAAGTTGTGACCAAAACAAGTCCCAGAGCCCACCCACCCCAAGGGGCCAAGAAGTATAATACTGCCATAGCTGGGAAGGAGGGAGACCAGGGGCCTTTGGAATACATGGCTGGCTCCTGACTGCCACCATCTCTGCAAGCTAATAAGCCATATAGTTGCATATCCACATTTCGTCTTCAGAAGTCAGGGGTCCAGGCTGAGACTAGGTAGGTGTTTGTGCTCCTATACCCTGGCATCACCTGGGAGAGATGGGAGTCAGCAGGGTCTTTGGCCCCAAAGCGGGGAAATCTGTACAGGGATCGTCCAGAGCTGGCCCCCAAACAGCTTCTGAGGCTAGATCCTACCTGTCGCCTACAGGTCATGACCAACGGCTGGGAGACGGTGGACATGACCCTGAGGCGGAACGGGCTCGGGCAGCTGGGCTTCCACGTGAAGTATGATGGGACAGTGGCCGAGGTGGAGGACTACGGGTTTGCCTGGCAGGCCGGCCTCCGGCAAGGTAGCCGACTGGTGGAGATCTGCAAGGTGGCCGTGGTCACGCTGACCCACGATCAGATGATCGACCTCCTGCGCACCTCTGTCACTGTCAAGGTGGTCATCATCCCGCCTTTCGACGACGGCACGCCCCGGAGGTAAGGGCATCTGCCCTGTAAGGTGGGAGCCAGGTGGGGGTTGGCAGCTTCCAGAGAGCCCGCGTGTGCCCCCGCCCCAGTACTGTCACTCGAGGGCGTTTCTCAGGAGGAAGAGCCACGATGGCAACCAGGTGAGAGTCCGTAACTATCAAGCACATACTGCGTGCCAGTTACGGTTGAAGCTCTGCAAATGCGTACTGTCCCATTTAATGTCTGTAACAGCCCCACGAGGTGGGCACTCTCATCAGTTCCATTTTGTAGATGATGCACACAGCGTGAAAAGTAGCTTGCCCCGAGGCCACACTGTACTGGGTTCACTCCTTCAATACATATTTATTGCGCCCCGAGTATGTGCAAGCTCCATTCGAAGCTGGGGATACAGCAGTAACGAGACAGAGCGCCTGCTCCCTAGAAGTTTGTGTTCTAGAGGAAGGGACAGGCAGTAATTAAATAGATATAATGCAGGACCAGGCAGTAATAAGGCTTAAGAAGAAAACTAAAGCAGAGTAAATAAAGGGCCTGCCCCATGGTGGGAGAACTGCTTACTTACATTATCAGGGAGGGCTACTGGGTGGAGGCAGCCTTGTGGTCTTCTCTGGACCAGGGGGTCCCAGACAGAGTGTGGACAGAGGCTCCAAAGTGTGAGTGTGAGTGTGTGTGACACATCTGTCCGTGCAGCATGGAGAGACCAATGTGGCTGGAACAGGGGTGAGAGGTGGGGGCAACCTTTGGGGGAGCTTATGGTCACAGTGACAGGCTCAGGTTTTACTCCACGGAAAGTGGGAAGACAGCGGAGAGTTTGTTTGGGTTTTTTTTTTTACTGGAACACTTCAAACATATTAAAAGTGTACTGAGCCCCGTTTCAACACTAAGCAACATGTGGCCAGTTTTGGGTTTTCTTTTTTTTCAATCTCTGTACCTCCCTATCTTGGATTATTTGAACCCCTATCTTGGATCATTTGAATCCATCCCAATGTTTAGAATGTATCTCTACTCAATAAGCACCTCTAAAAAATTATGATGATGCTTAAAAATTTTAACAGTAAGTCAGTATCAATTACCCATCTGTGTTTACCTTTCTGTTGTATCAGAGAGATCTTTTTTAAAAATAATTGTTTTGTTGGGGCACCTGGCTGGCTCAGTCAGTTAAGTATCTGACTCTTGATTTCGGCTCAGGTCATGATCTCACAGTCCCCGTGTGGGGCTCAGCACAGAGCCTTCTTAAGATACTCTCTCTCCCTCTCTGTCTGCCACTCTCCCCCTAAAATTAAAAAAAGAAAAATGTTTTTAGAAGAGTTGTTTTGTTAATCAGGCTCCTCCTGTTGTATGTGGTTGATGGGTGTCTTTAGGCTCTCTTAACCTATAAGCTTCTCCTTCCTCTTTTCTATTCCCCTTGCAGTTTAGCTTGGGAAGAAGCCAGGTTACTTGTCCTTCAGAGTTTCTCACTTCCTGGATTTAGCTGCTTGCATCCCTCTGATGTCCTTTACCCTGTTTCTCTAGCACATGAATTTCCTGTAAACTGGAGTTTGATGTAGAAGCTTGATCCAATTCCGGTTAAATTTCTTTTGGTAACACCACTTCCTAGGTGTGTGTCTGTCAAGAGGCACCACGTGTCTGGTTGACCCTCCGTGAGTGACCCTAAGGGCAGTCGGAGGGTTAGATGGTAGCAGCTGACCCGTCATTATGCATTGTCCCCCTCAGCAGCTCTTCGACATGATTGCCTAGATCAGTTATTTTGTCATGCATCACATGGTACCGAGTGGTATTCTCAATTCCATCATTCCTCCTTCATTTATTGACTGAAATTTTTCTAAAAAGAATGTCCCTTCAGTAACTATTTGGTTACTCTGAGGTGTAATTTATTATATGGAAAAGGCAAGGTAAATGCAGCTTTCAGAATAATGAGTTGGTACCCTAGCAACCTCCAGAGGTGACCGGAGACAGAAAGAGAGAGAGAGAAAATCACTACCTTCCAAGTGCTGGAAACACAGTTGCACAGGAGACAGTCAAGGCCTTGGCCCTCATAGAGCTACCGAATGGATCAGGGGAGGCAGACGATAAACAAGTAAGCAAATAGGATGATTTCACATAGCAGAGGGGGAGGCAGGCTCTACGGTGAGATTACCTAGGTTTGAATCTTAGCTCTGCCCCGTAGTGACTGTCGCCCTGGGCTAGTGGCCTCTTACCCTGTGCCTCGGTTTCTTCATTTGTAAAATGAGGACAGTAATAGGTCCTTTCCCCAAAGGCAGTTGGGAAGTTGGAGAAAAGCTTTGTAAAGCACAGAGAACAGCCCTTGGCCTGTAGGAGGTGCTCTAGAGACACCAGCTGGGGGATACTGGGTGTGAGGAAGTAAAGAGCGCTGCCCGACTTTGGACAGGGTGGTCAGGGAAGGCCTGAAGGTGAGATGGAGCCAGAAGAAAGGCCTTCAGGGGGGAGTGGCCATTACGAAAGTGAGGACAAAGGCCCTTGGCTTGTTGACAGACCAGAAAGGGGGTCAGGAGCAGAGTGAGCCAAAGGGGAGGTGAGGTGAGGGGACCCTGAGGGCTACATACATGTGACCTCACAGGGCTGGCGTCATCCTCATTTTACAGACGAGCAAGCTGAGTCCCAGAGTGGACCCGTCGCTTGCGCAGGGTTGTACAGCTACTAAGTGGCCGACAAACCTCAATCCAGGTGTCCCGGCCCCGCCGTGTTCCACCGCCTCAGAACGCTGTGCGCATGCCCAGGGGTGGTGGCTCCATCCGCCCCTTCTCGCTTGCTCTGACCTTGGTAGGGGGAAGTTCTGGGCACAGCGAAATCCTTCAGCCAAGGGCTTGGCCTCCCCTCTCCCACCTCCCCACTCTCCCGGCCTTGGGACTCCAGTCTAACCCCAGGCGTCCCCTTCTCTCAGCCCACTTGTGGCGCCTTGGCCCGGCCACACCCGCGCCGGGCTCTGCAGGGACAAGTCGAGCCAAAGTAAGTCCGCAGGCGAGCTCCCCAGCAGACTCCCCCCCGCCCCGCCGCCTTGCTTTGCACCCACACCCATGCCCACACGTGTGCACACGGTAAGCCAGCCCGCCTGCCGGACGACTCCAAAACTGGAGGTGCACGAGAGGCCACACAGATTCCCTGGACCTGCAGGTAGGGGCCAACTGAAGCAAAAGTGAAAGTCTGCAAGTTCCTTCTCCAGCTTTGGGGAGGCTTTGGGGAGACCAGGCCAGGGAGGGCATGACCAGACAGATGAGCCCCGCTCCCTGCCCTCATTAGGAGAGCTGTCAGCCTGCCGCCTTTATAAGGCAGCCACAGAAACAGAATGTCCTGTTTGCAAGGGCAGGTGTGGGCTGAGACTTGTGTGGTTTTTGTTGTTCTTCAAATGCAGAGGTGTCTGGCTGACCTCATTTGCAGAGCTGATAATCCCAACTCGGGGGTCTGTCCAGCCTCTTGCTGCAGCCCTGGCCTCTTCTGGCTCAAATGGCGAGATAAGCTCTGAGGGGAGACGCACAGGGATGGGCAGAGGTGCTGTCCCTGCCACCAGCCAGGCTCAGCATGGTGTGCATCTGGACCCCATGCTCTTCAGACACTGAATAGGGTAGAGTGAGTCATCCACACACTCCCAGGCCACAGGACGGGTTCTTGAGTGATCCCAGCACCACTGGCCACAGCTGAGCCGGGCCGGGTAGCTGCGAGAACGTCCCACAGCCTAATGAGATGGTCATGTTGATCTTGGGCGCTTGCACAGGCTCAGGAGGGATGTTCTCATCTCACTTTTCTCTGTCACTTCCTGATGGGGAAGGCAATCTGGGATGCTTTTATCCCCTTTAGTTAGACTCAGGAGCTCCAGTCAGGGGGTTAGAAACTCCTCCCTGAGAAGGAAAATTGAAACCACACAAGTAAGTAAGAGAGGTAAGAAAGGAGCCCCCGTGGCCTCCAGCAACTAGGCTGTTGGGAATTGAGGACAAGGAGGCAGTGAGGACAGAGGTCTGTGAGCCTGGGGGCGGTCCTCTCTCAGATGCCTCCTGCATGTGGCTGAGGTTGGAACACGGTGTTTAGTGCAACACTATTGGTCAAGCACAAGACTAGAAGCAACCTAAATATCTAACCACAGAGGACCAGCTAAGTAAATCCTAGGACATCCGTGTGATGCAATAGTATTTGATTGTTTAAAGGAAATAAAGTGAATTTGTTTGTGCTGAGAGGGCCTGGTAAGAAATAGTAATTGGGGGGGCAAAGAGGGAGGGGGGAGCAAGATGATATTTGGAGTTAAGTGTGCTATTCTTTTTATTTCTATTTTATTTTTTTTTTAATTTTTTTTAATGTTTGTTTATTTTTGAAACAGAGAGAGACAGAGCATGAGCAGGGGAGGGTCAGAGAGAGAGGGAGACACAGAATCTGAAACAGGCTCCGGGCTCCGAGCTGTCAGCACAGAGCCCGACACGGGGCTCGAACTCACGGACCGTGAGATCATGACCTGAGCTGAAGTCGGACGCTCAACCGACTGAGCCACCCAGGCGCCCCGATTTCTATTTTAAATACTGTTTGCATAGGATCTCTCTGCATAGATATACCTGCATAGAATATTTCTGAAAGAACAGACAAGAAACTGGAAGCTGTGGTTGCTTCTGGTGGGTGAAACTGGGGAACAGGGATAAGGGACAGGAAATGGCATTTTATCTCACTTTAATCTTTAAAAACAGTTCAATAAGTAGGGGCACCTGGGTGGCTCAGTCAGTTGAGTGTCCAACTCTTGGTTTCAGCTTAGGTCACGATCTCACAGTTCATGAGATCGAGCCCCAGGTCAGGCTTCACATTGACAGCACAGAGCCTGCTTGGGCTTCTCTCTCTGCCCCTTCTGCCCCTTCTCTGCCTGCACAAGCGTGGACTCTCTCTCTCTCTCTCTCAAAATAAATAAATAACCTTAAAAAATACAATTCAAAAACCAAATCAACGAAGTGGGTTTCTCAAACTTTTCCATGTGTCAAAATCCTCTTTGGCAACTTGGTAAAATGCAAATCCCTGGGCCCCACCTCAAGGAAGATTCTGATTCAGGTGAGCAGAGACGAGACCCAGGTATCTGCATTCCTCTGCTGAGTTCTCAGGGTGGTTTAGGTGCCGGTAGTTCTCAGGCCGGTGGGGAACAATTTGTTCCAGAGCCCCCAGGGAGGTGTGGCTGGACTTGAGAAGATGGAAAGGACACTCACCTCTGAGCCTGTGGGAACAGCAGACAGATTGGCCACAGAATCGGCTGGAGGAGGCAACAGCATCAAATCCTGTTTATTAGGCATGTGGCACATGCCAGACTTTCTCCTAATGTTCTAGAATGCTTGCAGCCACCACCATCTTACAGATGAGGAAACTGAGGTTCTGAGAAGGAAATCGTTCGCCCAAGGCCACGCAAGCTGTAAGTGGCAGGGCTGGGATCTGAACTGGCCATCTGTCCCAGAATCCCTGGCTCCCCACCGCCCTGTGCTGCCTTCAAGATTATTGGATAATGTTTCCCTCTCTGAGATCATGCCCAAGGACTCCTCGCCAAAGGCCAGGCTGTCAGTAACTGGGAGAGAAGTCACGGACCCAAGAAATCCACTCATTGGTTCCCACACCACTCTTCAGTGGGCCAGTGTGCATCGGCGTTAAAGTTGTGGCCTTTGGAATCAACTTAACTGTATTTAAATCCAATTTCCACCTCTTACTGGCAGTGTGACCTCGAACAGGTTACTTAACTTCTCTCTCAAGTGCGGTGCAGTGATCAGGATTCTGGTTCCCAACAACAGAACCAACTCAAACTTTGTGAAGCAAAACAAAGCCTTTACTGGCTTCTGTACCCTGACAAACCAGGAGACAGAGCAAGATCTAGATGGGGCCAGATGCAGGGTCTCGGACGCCCTCACCAGGAATCTTCATCACCTATCTCCTTTTCTGTCACTGTCATTCTCAGGCCATCTCGCACTTGGTGGGAACAAAGATGACCCACCCTTCTTCACAGCTTCAGCTTAGGACTCCCCAGTGCAGCAGCCCCAGTGAACTAGATCCTTCCCCCAGGAGTTCCAAAAACCATTCCAGAGTTGATGCTGTCTCCGTGTAAGGCACATAACAGTCCTGTGCCAGTCGTGGTGTCCAGAGGGAGAGGAGTTTCTGATTGGCCAGGCCCCGGGCGACGTTCTCATACCCGGAGCCGAGAAGTGCACGCAGACGTGCTCTCAGGAGAAGAGGTGTGAAAGCTGGGCCGGCCAGAGCAGCTGTGTGTGCTGCAGCACCGTGATGGTACCCTCGTCCGCCTCCACCCGGGCCTGGCATTTCTGCGGGTTCTGCTGGACATTTGTATTGCTGTCACTCCCCATGTGATGCCTGGTGAGGCATTGGTGTCAGGAGCTAATGTTCCTAAAGAACACGGCGTGCTGGGCCCAGGTGCCAGAGCACCTACTCGGGTCACCTTTTGAAGACTCCCTAGCAGCCACGTCCTGAGCCCCCAGCCACCAAATCCACCAGATCTCTTGCCAGCCCTGAAAGTTCCCTCTAGAGGACTCAGGAGAGCCACAGAGGATCAGCTCGATGAGGGCACGAGAGCTTCCAGGCTCCTCCAGGCTCAGCTCCCACAGCTGTTGGGAGGTGGATGTCGCGAGCGCAGCCCCCTCCTTGGGCTCAGAGCCCCCTCCCGTGCCGCACTGCAGCAGCGGTGGAGAATGCCAGCCCAGCCTGCGGATCTCCCCGCCTCGAGCCAGGAGCACCGCGGTTTGCATGCCAGCCTGGTCTGGGGGGAGTCACAGGCCGTTCTGCATCTATTTCAAGGTTCTGGATTTCGTGGCTTTTTTTTTTCAATCACCCTGCAAAGTAGGTCACCTGCTCCTCTTCCAGCTGCCTTTGAGCTTCTTTGGAACAAGGCAGATACTATCCTTTGATTCTGAGGGCATCCGCCTTTCTGGCCCCGAGGACTGCTGTGGGGGAAGGGGGTGGGTGCTGAGCCATTCCATGGAGGACATTGGCCCACTTGAGGCCTGGGTGAGGGAGAAGGGTGAGGAAGGAAGGCAAAGAGAGTGTGAGGAGAGGAGATGAGGAAGAGAGGGCCAAGCGGTCAGAGCCTGGGTGTTGGGCCCTGTCCTGACTTCTCCGAGCTGCTAAGTTTCAGATCAATTTAAACGGTATCTCCTCGGCCTTTAAAACAGGCCTTCATGGTTCAGATTTGGCCAGGAAACCCAGCCCAGTGTGACGAGACGGCAGCCTCTCCTGGGCAACAGGCAAGCGTGCTGGTGGGCTGGGGCCCTTCGGAGTAACCGTGTTTTTCTTCCCAGGGGCTGGCTGGAGACCTATGACATGAATACCTCGGAGCCGAAGACGGAGCCAGAGAGCATGACCCCCGGGGGCCGGCCCCCCTACCGCAGCAACGCTCCCTGGCAGTGGAGCGGGCCCGCCTCCCACAACTCTCTACCCGCCTCCAAGTGGGCCAGCCCCAGCACCCCCGGCCATGCCCAATCCCTGAGCCGGCCCCCGAAGCAGACCCCCATGGTCCCCTTCCGGGAGCCCCAGCCCCTGCACAGCAAGAGGTAAGGGCTAAAGAGGGGCGCCACCCTGTCTCCCTCCCGTCTAGCTCCTCTGTGCTTTGCCCTTTTCTCTCTCCTACCCCTTTTTTCCAGTCTCCTTCTCCCCTCAGTCTTTCTCTCCTTCTCCTCCTTCTGCCTCCCTCCCTTCCTTCCCTTAAATTTTCATTACGAGCCTCTTGTGTGAGGGCCCGGTGCTGGGGAGCTCCATGTCGGAGGCTGGATATCCATCAGACCATGTATGATTAAAACTATATATTTTTTAAAAGATCAAGGGACTGAGAAGCACGAAATTCAGGGTAGTGATTGCTTCCTGGGGGAGGCAGGGAAGTGGAAAGCAGGCCTGTGTTGGTGCCATTCTAGTTCTTGGGTTGGGTGGTAGCTTTAGGAGTTGGGTTTGATTATGATGGTGGATACCTTGCAGATAAATTATTTCGAATGTAGTGTATATTTAAAAATAAAGAGGGGTGCCTGGGTGGCTCAGTCGGTTGGGCGTCCGACTTCGGCTCAGGTCATGATCTTGCGGTCTGTGAGTTTGAGCCCCGCGTCGGGCTCTGGGCTGGCAGCTCAGAGCCTGGAGCCTGTTTCGGATTCTGTGTCTCCCTCTCTCTCAGACCCTCCCCTGCTCATGCTGTGTCTCTCTCTGTCTCAAAAATAAATAAATGTTAAAAAAAAAAATTTTTTTTTAAATAAAGAAAATTTTCCAAGAAGTGAAGGAATCCAGCTTGCAGAGGGGCATCTTGCTTCCGCAGCCTGTCAGGCCTCGGTCAGGGCTGTGGAAGCTGACCACTGCATCTGTAGTGGGAGAGGGAAGGCGGGGGTATCCTGGTCTCCCACCACCCTGAGGGATGGTTCAGCAGCCGTCCCTCCATCCTGATGGGAGGGTGGCAGATGAAGCCGATGGGATGTGGTTGGACCTGAGGGAAAGGTCTAGCTTCCCTCCTCTGAGAGCAGGAGCATTCTCACTCACCCCTACCTCCTTCCTCCTGTTTTTGTTCCAGGCCTGTCAGCTTCCCAGAAACCCCTTACACAGCATCACCAGCAGGGGCCGACAAAGTCCCTCCCTACCGACAGCCTTCTGGGAGCTTCTCCACCCCCGGCTCGGCCACCTACGCGAGATACAAGCCATCTCCAGAAAGGTCAGAGTCTCTTCACTCTTTCCAAATTAAGGAATCTGATGAAAGCTGGGGATCCTTCTTCCCCAGGAAATGTACATACCCTACAAGTTCATTTGCCATTTTCTGGGGTTTCTGGATCCCTGAAGGTCATCGGAGGACCTCCAGGAGGATTGGCTATGTCCATTAAGATTTTGGGCCAAGCTGTCCTGGGCAAGACTCACTGTTGGCTTTCCTTGTAGCAGAATTTCAGTTGCCATTTTCTTAACACGTGTATCCCTTGTTTAAGCAAGACCATCTGCCTTTTAGCTTGGCCATTCAACGACCTCTCCAGCTCCTCCTATGCAGGACCAGTCCACCAGCATTACCCAGTTTTCCTGGCCTTTTAGACTTCAGTCCTGTCCCCTTGGACCCGTCTCCAGTCTGACAGCCTGAGGGATCCTCTCAACTCCTCCATGGTTCCCTCATGCCCAGGCTATCCAGCTGCCCTCAGCCCTGGTGCCCTGTGCCCTCCTTCCTCCAGGATCTCCATCTCAGGGGCAGCCGCCATATACCTGTGTCCTCAGGCCAGAGCCATGGGCTTCATCCTGGGTGTCTCCCTTCTTCCTCCCCATTACTGCGGTCCATCCATTCAGCCTCCTGAGCAGCTCGGCCCCCCACACCCTCCTCCTCTCCCCAGTGCCTCACCCTGGCCACCTCCCTGAGTCCCCAGCCCTCTGTCCCACCTCCTGTGGTCCACCCTCCACTCAGCAGCCACGAGATCTTTCCGTATCAGACCGTGCCCGTCCCCTGCTTCAAACCCTCCCACGTGTCCCACGGCCCTCAGGACACAGCCTTAGCTCCTCCCCGTGGCCACCAGGCCCCACCCGCCTCTCCAGCGTTGTGCAGTGCCACGTATCACCCTCCTTGGCCACTTGCACTTTCCTGAGTAGGCTGTCTGAATTTCAGAGCCCTCCTCCGTGTTCCTCCCTCTCCTACAGATTCTTCACACTCTTCACCCCACACTCCCCCATCCTGCCAGCTTGAGCATTGATGCTCCTCCTCTGGGAAGCCTTCCCTGAACCTCCCCCAGCACTAGGTGCTGCCACTCTGCCCTCAGTTCCCTGTGTGTTTCCTGACCGTGGGCTTGAGCATTCTCCCTCCATTCTGTTAGCGCAGTTAAGAGAACGTGTGTGCGCACACATATCTTCAAGATCTAGGACCTTCCCGGTTTGTCTGTACGTGACCGTCACACAGCACAGGGACTGGCACGTGGTAAATCCTTGGGTGGGGTGAGTGCGTGAGTTTGTTTAGATAAGACCCCCCACCGCAAGAGCAGGGATCTGTCCGCTCAGCCAATAGGTCTCGATCTTCATCATGCCTCAGGATCACCCAGAAAGAGGCCTTGAAACAAACATTTCCTCGGCTTCACCCCTGAGGCTCCGACGTGCTAGGTCTGGAGCGTAGAACATACAGGATCGATGCTGCCAGTCCAGGGAACACACTCTGAGAGCCACTGAACTAAACCATTGTTGGATTCTAAGCCTCTGCTGTAAGATTGGGTAAAACGTACTTCCTCTTCTGTTTTCTAGCCACCACCATTGAGCTTTCATTCAGCAGCGGGTCTCACACCTGCTGTGTGCCAGATGCATAGAGCACTCTTTGAGCTCCTCACTTATCTGTGGGTTCCTGTGGTCACTGCTGCTGGCCGTGGGGGAGAGCGTGCCCTAGAAACAATGTGCACCCTGACAAACACTCTGAGAGTCTCAAGTCTTGGAAGAGGGAGCACAGCCCGGCCCCAGAGGTCAAGGCTGGCTGCCTGGAGGAGGTGACATTTGAACAGGGCTCTGAGAGATCACTAGGAGTTTGCCCCAGAGAAGAGGGAGAAAGCCATTCTAGGCAGAGCAAAGGCCACAGATGTGAGTAAGCACAATGGTGTGGAATACAGTAGGAATGGAGGGGAATCTGGTGTGGGGGGACCATGGGGACGCCTGGGCAGCAGCAGTAGCCAAGGATAGAGGCTAGAAATGGCAGTTGGTACAAAGTGATTGGGCAAGAACGGAGATGGTAGGAATGATGTTACTGGTAAGTCCAGGGAGCATTGTTTTTCAGAGTCTTGAGGTGTCTCCCCTTTATTGTTATTTTTAAGCTTTTTGAAATAAGTATAGATTCACAGGAAGTTGCAAAGAAATGCACAGGGAGCTCCACGAACCCTTCACCCAGCCTCCGCCATATAGTATCAAAGCAAGGCGTTGACGTTGGTACAACCCATGGAGTTTATTCAGAATTCGCCAGCCATACGTGTGCATGTGTGTGTGGCGAGGGTGTGTGGCTCTGTGCAGTTTTGTCACGTGTGTGGTATTGCATAACCACCACTACAATGTACACACTCAACTGTACCATCACCACAAAGCTCCCTCCTGCTACCCCTTTATAGCCACACCCACCCCTCCACCATTTGGCAACCATTAATCTGTTCTGTGTCTCTGTTTACTGCTATTTTATGAATGTTCTATAAAAGGAATCATATAGTATATATCCTTTTGAGATTCTTTTTCACCCAGCATAATTTCCATGAGGTTCATTCAAGCTGTTGTATCGATAGTCAGTTCCTCATAGCTGAGCTGTATTCCGTAGTTTGTTTAACCAGCCATTCTCCCATCAAACAATATTTGGGTTGTTTCTGGGCTTGGGCTGTTACAAACATTCATACTCTGAACACGCATGAAAACAAATTTTTATTTTCCTGGGATAAATGCCCAGGAATACAATTGCTTGCCAAGATATGGAAACAATCTAAGTATCTGTTGACAGATGAATGGATAAAAGAAACACAGGGCATATACACAACGGAATATTATGTAGCCATAAAGAGAGGAAGTCCTGCCATTTGTGACCACATGGCTGAACCTGGAGGGTTTTACACTAAGTGAAATAAATCAGACAGAAAAAGACAAATACTGTATGGTATCACTTATATGCGGAATCAAAAAAGTCAAACTTAGGGGGCGCCTGGGTGGCTCAGTCGGTTAAGCGTCCAACTTCGGCTCAGGTCACGATCTCACTGTCCGTGAGTTCGAGCCCCGCGTCGGGCTCTGTGCTGACTGCTCAGAGCCTGGAGCCTGTTTCGGATTCTGTGTCTCCCTCTCTCTCTGACCCTCCCCTGTTCATGCTCTGTCTCTCTCTGTCTCAAAAATAAATAAACGTTAAAAAAAAAAAAATTAAAAGAAAGTCAAACTTAGGGCGCCAGAGTAGCTCAGTCAGTTAAGCATCTAACTCGATTTCGGCTCAGGTCATGATCCCAGGGTTGTGCTGTGCACTGAGCATAGAACAACTTGAGATTCTCTCTCCTTCTGCCTCTCTCCCTCGCTCGTGCTCTCTCTCTGTCTCTCTGTCTCTGTCTCTGTCTTCCTAAGAAAAAACAAGTAAAATTAAAAAAGAATAAAAAGAGAGAGTGTAGGTCAATCGGGCTTTAAAAAAAAAAGTCCCAAACTCATAGAAAAGAGAGGGTAGATTGGTGGCTGGTTGGGGTGGGGGAAATAGGGATATTTTGGTCAGGGGGTACCAGGTTTTGGTTGTAAGGTGAGTACGTTCAGAGGATCTAATGTACGTCCAGGCACGGTGCCGATAGTTAATAATTCTGCATTGTGCACTTGAAATCTGCTAAGAGCGTAGATCTTGGGCGTTCTCACCCCCAAAAAAGGCAACTACGTGAGGTGAGAGATGTGCTAATTAGCTTGATTGTGGCAATCATTTCACAGTGCGTACGTATATCAAATCATCACGTTGTACACTTTAAATATATGAGTTATATTTGTCAGTTATACCTCAGCAAGGCTTGGGGGGGCGGGAGAGATGCTTCTAGAGTGCTACTTGCTCAGCAAATGGAGAAGAGTGTTACTTCAGTGAATGTGTGTGCTGACTGTTCTGCAGCACACGTAGAGAAGTGTTGGGGGGGGCGGGGCAGGGAATACAATCGCTTGCTGTGTGGTAAGCCCATTTTTAGTTTAAAAGGAGCTGCCAAACTGTTTTCCAGAGCGCGCAGACCATTTTCCATTCCCGCCGGCAGCGTGTGAATGATCAGGCTTCTCCACATCTTCACCACCATTGGCTGTCGCCACTGGTTTTCATTGTAGCTATTCTGCTGGGTGCGTGAGGAGACGTCATCGTGGTCTAAATTTGCGTCTCTGTAATGGCTGGTGACGTCTTTTCATGTGCTTGTTTATTTGCCAACTGTATACCTTTTTAGGGAAGTGTCCATGTAGGTCCTTTTGCCCGTTTTCTAATCGGATGCAGCATTTTCAGCTTTGGAGAGTTCTTTGTATATACCGGACATGAGTCCTTTGTCAGCTGTGTGATTTGCAAATCTTTTCTCCCAATCTTTAATTTCTCCTTTTGTCTTTTTTTTTTTTTTTTTTTTTTAATATTTATTTGGGGGAGAGAGCAGGTGGGGGAGGGGCAGTGAGAAGAGGACAGAGAATCCCAAGCGGGCTCTGTGCCGACAGGCTGACAGCAGCGAGTCCCGATGTGGGGCTCAAACTCATAAACCTTGAGATCATGACCTGAGCTGAAATTGGACCCTCAACTGACTGAGCCACCCAGGTGCCCCCATCCTCTCGTCTTCTTAACAAGGATCTGTCACAAAACAAAAGGTCTCAATTTCGACAAGGTCCCAGTTACATTTTTTTGCTCTTTATGGTTCATGGTTTTGTTGTAAAGTCTAAGAAAGAACTCTTTGCCTCAATCTGGGTCCTGAACATTTTCTCATTTTTTCTGGTTTTTCACATTTATGTCCATGATCCATTTTGACTTCGTTTTTGCATAAGGTGAGAGGTTTGACTTTTTTTTTTTTTTTTTTTTTTTTTTGCCTCCTGACACCCAGTCTGCTTCAGCACCACTTCTGGAAAAGGCTGTCCATCTTCCATTGCATTGCTCTTGCTCCTTAAAGCAAAAAAAAAAAAAAAAAAAAAATCATTGGAAGGGGAAATCAATTGGGCACGTTTGTGTAGGTCTATTTCTGGATTCTCTAGTCGGTTCCAATGAGCTGAATGCATGATCTCAGTGAGTACTCCCAGTGACTCCATAGGTAGGTACTTCATTATCCCATTTTACAGAGGGGAAACTGAGGCTCAGTGAGGTGAAGCCACTTGGTCAAGGTCACTCTTGCAGGAAGTGGTAGAGCTGGAACAGGAACCCAGGCCCATGTGATTCTGGAGAACTGATACTGACCCATGACCTGTCCTGCCAAAGGTCTCTGAGCTTATCCTCCAAATCAGGGTAACATACACAGTCCCTTCTGGAGTCCCTGCCCCAGGAAACTGTTCAGGCTGTCTGGCATGAACAAGTGGGAAAAGAACACTTCTTCATTAAACATCAGCCCTTCCCAGCCTATCCCTCTCTTCCCAGGACTCCACAGGAAACCCAGTTCTCAACAGTTTGTTTGTGTGGTTTTTATCTCGGTCAACATCTAGGTTCCAAGCTTTGCAAAGTCTGCTAGCACAACGCATCCCCTAAAGCCTCAGAAGTGTCTTTCCCAGTCAGTCACCAGCCCGTGGTAAGAGGCCTGGAAGCAGGCCAGGGCTGTACCGGTGTTAGCCTCAGCTCCTTTCCCCTCTCCTCTCTGCCCAGCTTCCCCAGGACCTCCTGGAACCCTTGTGACCCCTATGTCTCCTGCTGTCTCCAGTGGGCCTGCTACTTGCCGAGTTCATCAAGCTCTTAGAATTGTGACAGCCCTTAGACACAGAATCTGTCTGGTGCCCATCCTGGATTTACTGAGAGGTAGTAAGATGGCCTTTATCAGCCGTGTGAGTGTGGGCAAGTGACTTCACCTCTCCACACCTCAGTTTGCTCACATGTAAAATGTCTGTCCCTGAGCAGTGTTGAGAATATTCAAGGAGGAAACCCTTGCAGAGCACTTAGAACTGTGCCTGGCACATAGTAAGTGCTCCTTAACGGTTATAACAGTTACCACCAAGCGCAGCGCCTGTCCTGGCAGCGGGGGCAATTGCTGCCTTGTCCTCAGGAGTTTGCCAGCCTCGTTGGCAGGGTGAACAAACCACTCAACTCAGCACGGGGCATTAGGACGCACAGTGCACCCGGCTCAGCAAGCCTGCAGGGCGCCGCCGGACCTTTGCTCAGCAGACCACCTGGATGGCTTTTCTTTTTTCTTTTTCCTGTTTTTCTCTGCCAGCTCCGTAAAGAATGGTGAGGAGGCATTTGACTGCAGGTGACAGAAAACCTAACTTGAGAAGGCGTGAGGCCCTAAAGGGGATTTGTTATCACATAGCCCAGAGGGAGGGTGGCTGTAGGGCTGGTTTAGGGAAGTCCTCAGGGACTGACTCCTTTAGAGATCCATGGTGGCTGTTGTGACCCCCAAGCAAAATCAGTGCCCTGCAGAAAAAAATGAAAGAGCTTCTGTTTGCTTTTGAGAGTAAAGGAGCTGGGTCTCTTGGGGTGTCTGGGTGACTCAGTCAGGTAAACATCCAACTTTGGCTCAGGTCATGATCTCACAGTTTGTGGGTTCAAGCCCCATGCCGGGCTCTGTGCTGACAGCTCAGAGCCTGGAGCCTGCTTTGTATTCTGTGTGTGTGTCTCTCTCTGCCCCTCACCCACTCATGCTCTGTCTCTGTCTCTCAAATAAATGTTAAGAAAAAAAGTAAAGGAGCTGGGTCTCTTACCTATCCCTGAACCATCCCCTGGCAGGGCCACATTGGACCCACTCGACTGTCTTAAATTTGTCAGGATTTATTCAGGTCACATGGCCGAAGGATGGGCGCCACAGGGGAACCTGGGCCTTACCAGCAGAGACAAAGAAGGTGACAGTTGTTGGTGTGGCAGCCAATAACGACGACATCATCCACCCACCTCACCCACCTCACCGGTCATCTTGGAGTTCACCCACGCATTCCTCCGTCAGTCCATGTAGGAGACCAGCAGAGCGGCCAGAGCCCTCCCCTCCAGAGAGGCTCTTGCCCGCGTTCACATCTGTCTTGGTACTTTCTTCCATGGCCACGTAGGAAGCCCAAAGCCAACATCCCGGCAGCCCAGCCCTGCCGACCTGAAGGCACTCCCCACCAGGCCTCTTCAGGGTCCGCCAGCACATCAGCTCCTGCCTGAAGATGCCTGAAACTATAGTTAGTTTCTCACCACAACCAAAACCCTTTATCTTTAAAGTGATGTCATCTTCCAACAAAAGGTAGAAGACTCTAACATTTCTCAGATGAGGTTGAGAATAGCTCTGATCTTCTCTTCTTCTGGGGATTTTTGCCCAGAGCCAGGCATGGTGAGGTGCCGGCATGTCCGCATTTCCAAGCAGCTTGACCAGGACTTGGCAACGTTTGAAACGGCGCCAAAGGGGACGTGCGCGTGCACACACACACACACGCCCCAAAGAACGGGCAGCATAGGTCAGTCATTTTACATTGGGATAATAGGGTTTGTTAGGGAATTACGTGATTGGACAAAGTACAGGTTGTCTTCGTGGAGGGACAGGAGCTGAGTGGTGAAACATGGTAAAATACTTCCAGCTAAAGACAGTCCGTCAGTTAGGATCAGGTTTAACTGCATAATAGAGAAAACAGTGACTCAGGCGAGACAGTTTCTTTCTTTCCCCCGTGTTGTCAGAGACCCAGGCTCCTCCTCACCAGCTCTCTGCTGTCCTTGGCCTGTGGCCTACTGATCGTAAGGTGGCTGCTGGAGCTTCAGCCTTAAGGAGGTGACGAGGCCAAGGCACCCGCAGCACACTTGCAGAGGTTTCTTGGAAGTCCCATGCACCACTGTTATCACAATGGCCAGGCCTGCAAGAGAGCCTGGAAATGTGGTCTGTGAACCAGTTACGTTGCAGCCCCGGGTACAGCCGGGATTCTGTTCCCAAGCCACAAGCCCAGGATAGATACTCATACCTTCCACTTTCCTTGGGCTGACCCCGGCCACCGCTGACATTTTCCTTTAGTACTCGGGATTTGATGCAGACTTTTTGAGGAAGTGGAGTAAACACATCAACACCTCAGTTTCCCTCTGTGGTGGAGCCACATTTTACCAGGCAGTTGGCTGGCTGCTGAGTCAGTATTGAATACTGCTGTGCTTTTTCTTGTTTTGGCTCTGTCTGCCTTCCCTGGAGGTAGTAGAAGTCAAGGTTTGGGGAGGTGGGGATAATATGTATTTTCTTGGCAGGTGGGTGGAAGTGGGTTTTCGGGAAGTCCGGGGCACCCCTGGAGCTCCCCTCTGCTGCCCGGGGGGCGGTGAAGCCTAGGGGTTTAGAGTCAGGCTTTGCAGAAACAGCCCTGGCTTTAGGCTGGTAGGATGGCCCCAGAGATGTCAGTTCACTCCTCTTTTCAGTGTTGGGGGTTCCAGTTTCTCAGCCTCCCAAGTTCCAAAGGAAGCAAGTTGGGGAAATCACAAAATCAGCTTCATTAACAGAGGCTCCGTGACTCTCCCAAAGTGCCGGGCCTGTGTCAGTGGGGTGTTCTAGCCACAAATAACTGAAATTTGGCTAGCCCAAACATTGTGGGAATGCATTATCGCACAGAAAAGGAGGCTCAGAAATAGGTCAGGCTCCAGGGAGGGTTAATCCAGCATTTCAACAACGTCATCAAGGGCCCAGTCCCTTCCGCCTTCTAAATCTTGTATGCTCAGCATTGGCCTCGTCCTCAGGCTGCTAGCCTGAGGTCAACAGCGGGTCACGGTGTTCTGTCTGGACCCAGCAATACCCAGGTGAAAAAGAGAAGCCATCCTTCCTCGTCATTGCTCTCAGGAGCCAGGAGGCTTACCTCAGAAGCCCTCCCCTGCACACTTCCCCCATTTCAGTAACAAACACCTGAAAACGTCAGTGACTTAAATCAGCAAAGGTGTATCTGGTGCCCACGCTGGAGCTCCACTGCTGGTTGGCAGAGGACCTCTCGGGACCCAGGCTGCCAGAGGCAGCCACTGTCCCCAGATCGCTTCCCTCACAGCTTGTTGACAAGACCAGGCTCAGACCCCACCTAGCCAATCTCAAGGGGCCAGGAAGTACGGTCCTCCAGCCACGTGGAGGGCCAGAAGTATTTTCTGAGACGCTTCGTAACTCTCACAACCTCTCACATCATGTCAGCTAAGATCGTGTCGTCTGCCTTTCCCTGAACCAACCCCAGGCAGAGAGAAGGGTTTCAGTCATGACTGGCTCTGATCTGTGGTGGAATGGATGTTGGAGGTGCCCTTGGGATTCATTCCAGGACATAGAGCTAATGCACCTGGGACGTGTGGCCATAGGGAGAACCTTCTGCTGATTCCTCCCTTAGGTCTCAGCCGTCGCTGTGGGTATACAGAGCCAGCCTCCGGGAGAGCCCCTGTCTGCGAGATAACTTTTGTTATTTCATCCACTCTGCTACCCTGTGAAGTAGAAAATGTCATTATCCCATTTTTCAGATGAGAAAACCGCAGCTCATACTAATGAGCACTTGCCTGACCAACGTCACATAGCTAGTAAGGGATGGGACAGGGGTTTGAGCCCAGCTCTGTCTCACTGTGAAACCTGAGCATACAGCTTCTCTCCTGCAGCGCCTTACTCCGACAGAGGGATGTACACTGAGTTCTGGCCTGTTGGCCACTTCTCACAGCTCTGTGTGTGTCAGCCTCGGGCTAAGTGCTGGGCACACAGGACATCAGTCAGTCCTTTGAGGAAAGGCCTACTGCGATCACCAGCTTAGGAAAACTGTAGCTCGGGGGCTAGGAAGTGACTGTCCCTGGCTGAGAAAGAGGTGGTGGCGAGGTTTGAATCCCAACCTGTCCAGCTCTAGGCCTCCTGTACCTACAAACGCTTCAACCCGAGACAGGCGTGGGGGGCGGAGCTGCTGGCAACACCTCACCCCATTTCACAGCCAAGAAACAAGACCCCTGGGGAGCCTACCAGTAGGGCCTCCACCCAAGTGGCTTCTGCCCCTCCTTCCTTGAAGGACCCTGCATTGCCCGGCACTCCCTGGCATGCTTCCCGGGCGAGACTCATTCCTGACCCTCAGCTAATAGCACGTTTCCAGGATTACTCATCTAGGATCCCCTCCGCACAGAGCCTCCAGTGTATTTAAAACCCACCAGTGAGCAGGCCGTTGGGCTCAGATGGTTTTTGACACGCCAGCCCTTCACCCTGTGCTTGCCTTCTCTCGCTCCCCTGCAGGTATGCGGCCGCCCCACACCCGCTGCTGTCTTTTGATCCCCACTTCAGCCACGACGGGATGTCCAGCGGCGACTCCTCCTCAGGTGGCTTGACCAGCCAGGAGAGCACCATGGAGCGTCAGAAGCCAGGTAGGGCCTCCCCGGGACCGGCTGCACCCGCCTACCTTGCCCAGCGGGGCTTCCTATAATTTGCGAGGGGGCACACCTCCCCCCTGTCAGCAACGGATAGAACACAAAGGAAAGCTGTTGGAGCCTCATGTAAGATTAGGGAGGTCGCCCCAGAGAGCAGCAGGGACCAGTGAGCCTGATCCTCCTCTGTCCAGACACGGCATCAGCAGATGGCACGCACTCAGGAGCCCGTGTACAGACGTGCGCCGTGGAGGTGTCAACCTCCCAGGGAAACAGCAGAGAAGGACTAAAAGTGGTGCTCTCAGGGGAGCAGAACTGATTGTGTTCTGAGGCTTTTCATTACATAAACCCTCCTGTGCTCTTTTCTCACTGTTAGATGTGCAGCACATGCTGAGAAAAGAGCCAGATCATGAGTGTCCAGCATGATAACAGGTCACAAAGTGAACACACCCACGTCCCACACCTAGGGTAAAAGGCTGAACATGGCCAGCCTCCGAAAGCCCCCCAGGCCCCTCCCAGTCAGCACCCCCAAAGGCCATCCCTGCCCTGCTTCTCACAGCCAGACTTCGTTTTGCCTCATTATGAATTTCATGTATATGAAATACTCCTGCTGGCTTGATGCGTTTTGTGTGCACGTCTGGCTTCTGTCGCTCAGTACCATGTTATTGAGAGTCAGCCACACGGCTGTGGGAGGCAGTGCAATTTCTGAGTCGTTCTCCGTTGTTCAAATGACCCACAACGTATTACTCCGTTCTGGCACTGATGGACATTTGGGTGGCTTCCAGCTTGGGGCTGCTTAGACTAGCGCTGTTGGGAGTGTTCTCATACCGGTCTGTGCTGAACACACGCTCACACTTCCGCCGGGTATATGCCTGCAAGTGGAATTGTTAGATCACATGTTTAACTTCATGCAAAGCTGCCACGCCTTTGCTCAGAGTGACAAGCCATTTCACACTCCCTCCCGTGACAGAGGAGAGGTGTGGCCGCTCCGTATCCTCACCAACCTTTGGTGGACGCATAGTGGTGTCACATTGTGGTTTTAATTTGCATTTTCTGGTGCCTGATAAGACTGAGCATCTTCTGATCTGTTTATCTTCCTATGTATGATTAATTGTGGGCATGTACACTTTGTGGAATATTTGAAGTAGAATTTCACATAACAAACTTGTCCCCCCTTGGAAGTCTGAGAACTACCCGATGAATGGGTGGGTTCAAAAGAAAGGAAAGGAATGAAGTGTAAAAGAGCATTGACGTTGGAGGCGGGGAGACATGGAGCTGTCCTCTTAGAGAGATAGTCGAGAATTTCCAGGCAGCTCCAGGGGCTGACCGTGTCAGAGTCGCCAGCTCCCTCAGGCATGGTGGGACAGGGAAGAGGTTGTGTGTCCCAGGAGTAGCGGCCTGGGCAATTTCTCGGCCCCCCAGCCCTATGGTTCCCTTAAACCAGGGAAAACAGTTGTACTTCAGGCAAGTAGGTCGCCATCCCGACTTCGCTCCCTTCTGCTGCCTCCGGGGCCTGCAGACATGGCTGGCTTCTCTCCTCCACACACCCGATCCTGCCAGCCACTGCCTGCAGCCCTGTGCTCTTCTCCACAACAGACAGATTTGCATCTTTCCTTCCCCACCCAGTTCAGAAAAAGAAAAGTGTTGCTTGGCAATTTCATTACACCAAAGTGTAAAATGGAGAGGAAATTTTTCCAACGTTCACCCAAACAAGGTGTCACAGAAACTCACCATTGTCTTTCTCTTCTCTCTTCCGTCCCCTAGGGCTTGGCTCCCCCCTTACTTCCTTGGGACCTTGTTATAAGTTGACTTAACACCACTACCCACCCCCCCCCCCCGCTACACACACACACACACACACACACACACACACACACACAAAGAAATCAGGGCAGTCTGTGATTAGAAATCATCATGAAGCCTAGGGGCGCCTGATGGCTCAGTTGGTTAAGTGTCCAAGTCTTGGTTGCAGCTCAGGTCGTGATCTCATGGTTCATGAATTCAAGCCCCATTTTGGGCTCTATGCTGACAGTGAGGAGCCTCCTTGGATTCTCTCTCTCTCAAAATAAATAAATAAACATTAAAAAAAAGAAAGAGGTCATCATGAAACCTAGAATGTGCTCAAGACCCAGACAAGGTAATTCATGGTGGAGAATCGGGCACTGTGACAAGACATGGGGATTCACCCAGCCCTGATCAGATGATGTAATCATAGTAACAGCAGGACAGTTTTGCATGCTTGTTATACACCCGGCGCTATACTGGGTGCTCTCCATGCCCTCTTACTTCACATTTAATCATCTCAGGAATGTGACAGAGTGGGTACTTTTTACTGGCCCATTTTAGAAATGAGGAAGGTGAGGGGCGCCTGGGTGGCTCAGTCAGTTAAGCGTCTGACTTTGGCTCAGGTCATGATCTCACAGTTTGTGAGTTCCAGCCCCGCATCGGGCTCTCTGCTGTCAGCATGGAGCCTGCTTCAGATCCCCTGTGCCCCTCTCTCTGCCCCTGCCCTGCATGCGCATGCATGTTCTCTCTTTCCCTCTCTCTCTCTCTCTCTCTCTATCTCTCTTTCTTTCTCTCTCAAAAATAAGCATTTTTTTAGATGAGGCATAGGAAGGTTGTCACTTGTCCAAGGTCCCTGCTGGTGAGAGGCATAATTGCGATTGAACCAAAGCCTATTGGGTGCTAGGACCCCTCAGCCCCCACCGTCCACAAACACCACCCACAGCCCCTCACCCACAGAGTGTGAGTATTTCTCAAGCTTGAGAGCACCCAGGTTGGGAAGGAGGCCCCTGAGTCACCAGCTGCCCGAGTCTGTGCTTGGCCACAGTTGTAGCACATCTCTCACAACCAAATTCATGTCTGTCACCTGCCTGGTATGACAAGGGAGATCATTCCATCAGGAGAGCCAGAAGGTTACCAGGGGCCATTCAGAGACCCAGTGAAGGGCTCAATATCAGGGCCTGTTAAGGACAGAACTGAGGACCCTGAGGCAGCGCGGGAGGGGAAGGGACCTGGTCCTCCATCCCACTGTTCATTTGACCTATCGCTAATGATAAACACCACACTGGGCACCACAGTGTGAGCCAGACGGGCACGTTCCCTGCCTTCTTGGAGCCCACAGTCTGGTGGAGAGACGGACAGTAGATGGGCACACAGTGATGAATGATCACTGTTAAGGCTGAATATCAAGTGGAAACTGTAACACAGTGCTGAGACAGATGGACAGGGTTTGGGGGAATCTCTGAGCAAACTACATTCAGGTGAGGATAGAAAAATGTTGGGAAGAGAACATTCCAGGGAAGGAGAATAATCAAAGACCCTGAGATAGCAGTGAGCGTAGGAGGAACAGTAAGGAGGCCGTGTGGCTGGAGAAGTAGTGGAGGATGAGGTCAGAGAGGGGACGGGGCCAGAGCATGTGGGGAGGACTTTGTCCTTCGCTCAGAGTGGGACAGGAGCTCCGTCCTTCTGAGCGAAGGAGGAATGGGACCTGGGTGTTCACAGGGTCCCTCTGACTGCCGATTCTTGCAGGATAGGTACAGGGGTGGTAGGGATGGGCAGGTTCTAGATACAGTCATTTAAAGGTAGAGTTGATGGCACTTCCTAATCCTCTACATGGATATGAGAGAGAGGAGACAAGGTTGATACCAGGTTTCTGCCCTGAGCAGCTGAAAGGATCGAACCACATGGACTGAGCAGGAAAGACAGTGAGTGATGCAGGTTTGGGGGAAGATAAGCAGTTGGTCTTGGCCATGTTCAGCAGGAGGTGCCTGGTAGCCACCCCAGAGGAGGCGTTGTGAGGTAGCCATCTATACGGCAAAGGTCTGAAGTCGGGAGAGGTCCGGGCCAGGGACAGAAAAATGGAAGCCACCAGTGTCATAGGTGGTACTTAAGGCTGGCTATGGCTGTCACAGGCTTGGCTCTCTCTAGAAACGTGGTTTCCAGCATGATCTGGCCACCTCCCAGAAACTAATACTTCCGGGCCTGTGGGATGCTCCAAAGAGGAAAACCATCTCCAGAGGTAGAGTAGACAGATGAAGTGGGCAGCCTCCCCGCCACCACGTGGACTTTCCAACCAGGCTGCTTTCTGTGGTGGCCCTGAGTGTCCTGCCCAGCCCACGCAGAGCAGGAGCCTTCCCCAGGGGAACATGGGCCCAGCGTGTAGTAGTGAGCTCAGGCTCCAACAGGCCTTGTGGGAAGTTCAGAGTCAGCCGTGTGACCTTGGCAGTGACCTCATCTGTCCCAGCTTCAGGTCCCTCCTCTGTGGCGGACATCCTAAGTGTCTCTCCTTCCAGCATGGTTTGAGGGTCCAGTGAGGTCACAGCTGCCCAGCCCTCAGCATAGGCCCCAACCCATCATTAAGAGAATGGCAAGTCCTGCTTCTCAAACACATGCTCCCCACCGATGCCAGTGGTGTCATTGCTGGGGAAGCACAGAGAGAGAGTGCAGATGTGGACGGCACACACGGGTCTCAGGCCCTCTCTGTGTGACATTGGACCAGCTACTTGAACTCTCTTGAGTTTTGACGTTCGTCACCTTTTGGAAGGGGTACTGATAGCCACCTCACAGTATTCCTTGGAGGACACAGCAAGATGATGTGTGCAAAGCAGTTTTAGTAATACCTGACACAGAACGTGTGTTTAATAGGCACCGTTATTGTAATTATTTTTTTTTTAATTTTTTTAAAGTTTATTTATTTATTTTGAGAGAGAAAGTGCACAAGCAGGTAAGGGGCAGGGAGAAGGAGACATAGAATCCCAAGCAGGCTCCGCACCATCAGCGAAGAACGCAATGTGGGGCTTGAACTCACGAACCGTGAGATCATGACCTGAGCTGAGATCAAGAGTTGGGTGCTTGGGGCGCCTGGGTGGCGCAGTCGGTTAAGCGTCCGACTTCAGCCAGGTCACGATCTCGCGGTCCGTGAGTTCGAGCCCCGCGTCAGGCTCTGGGCTGATGGCTCGGAGCCTGGAGCCTGTTTCCGATTCTGTGTCTCCCTCTCTCTGCCCCTCCCCCGTTCATGCTCTGTCTCTCTCTGTCCCAAAAATAAATAAAAAACGTTGAAAAAAAATTTAAAAAAAAAAAAAAAAAGAAACAAAAAGAGTTGGGTGCTTAACCAACTGCGCCACCCAGGCGTCCCTGCTGTAATTATTTTAAATACAGAAGTGATCAAAAGTGTGGGCCTTGGGGTTAGACCGCCATGGTTCCTCTGTCCTCTGTTAGTGCATTTGTGTTTGATAGGTAGTAACTAGCCCTCCACTAGAGGGTTTGGGGGGTTGTTTATTTCTTTTTTGTTTTGTTTTTTAGGTCAGTTGCTAAGTTCAGGCACCTCGACTACCTGAAAGTTTAGACTAATTTACACCCATACCGACCATCACGATTTTAAACCTGTTTCACCTTTGAAGCAGCAACTCCAGTTGTGGAGTTCCGTCCCAACACAATCCCACTCTTGCTCAGGGACGCATGTAGAGGGAGAGCCACCCAAACGTTGTTGTAAGGAAGAATTGAAAATAGCCTACATGTTCGTGGTTGAGGAAATGATGTCCGTTCAACATGATGGAATACTGCACAGCCGTTAAAAATAAGACAACTTTGGGGCGCCTGGGTGGCGCAGTCGGCTAAGCGTCCTACTTCAGCCAGGTCACGATCTCGCGGTCCGTGAGTTCGAGCCCCGCGTCGGGCTCTGGGCTGATGGCTCAGAGCCTGGAGCCTGTTTCCGATTCTGTGTCTCCCTCTCTCTCTGCCCCTCCCCCGTTCATGCTCTGTCTCTCTCTGTGCCAAAAATAAATAAAAAAAAAACGTTGAAAAAAAAATTTAAAAAAAAAAAAAAAAAAAATAAGACAACTTTATGTTCAGTTACGTGAAGATGTATTACAAGGATGTAAAGGGAAAAGCAAGTATAAGTATGCTGTAAAGTAAAAAATCAAATTGTAGAACAGTGCTTAGTGTGACTGCATTTTTGTTTACCAAAATAAGTTATGCACATTTAACCAGCAAAGGATTGCTACCTTGCATATATAAAGAACCCTGCTCGCCAATAAGATAGAAGTCAATCTTATGGAAAAACGGGAAAAGAGGGCACCCGGATGGCTCAGTCGGTTGAGTGTCCGACTCTTGATTTCAACTCAGGTCATAATCTCAGGGTTGTGGAATTGAGCCCCACATTGGACTCCACACTGAGTGTGGAGCCCGCTTAAGATTCTTTCTCTGCCCCCTCTCCCTCACTTGTGTGTGCTCTGTCTCTCTCTAAAATAAATAAAAATGAAAAAGAGAAAGAGAAAAAAAAAGAAAAATGGGAAAAAGATAGGAACAAGTAATTTACAAAATAGAAAATCCAGATGGCCAGTAAGGATGAAAATGTGCTCAACCTTCCTTGGGGATGTTGACGGAGGATGGTCCTAAGGCTTCAGTGAATTAACCCTTGTAAAGCACTAGACTGGGGTCTAGCACATAGTAAGTGCTTAGTAAATATTTCATCACTGAGTGTTGTTATTCCCCAAGACATAACTTGATGGGGTCATGGTGCTATATGAGCTGGGCAGACAAGCTGGCAGAGGGGTGGGACCATTTTTAGGGCCAGATTCATCAGGTGGACTCAGGCCAGGGCCTGAGTCACCTCTAACCGCTGATGTGTCTCCTGTCTTCCTGCAGAGCCTTTGTGGCATGTGCCCGCCCAGGCCCGGCTCTCAGCCATGGCGGGAAGCAGCGGGAGCAAGCATACCTCCAGGCAGGACGCAGCAGGCAAAGATTCCCCCAACAGGCATTCCAAAGTGAGTCTGGGCCCCACCTGCTTAATCCTGGGGAGCCAGGACTGCGAAGCTGGCTACTTCACTTCCCTGACCACTGTGGGTCTGACAGTGTCACCTGGGTGTGGGCCTCTGAATGCCATACGTGAGCACATCCTTCTCCTTTGCCATCCACTCCAGCAGAGGGGCCAACTGCTTGGTCTAGAGCCAGACAAACGCACAGCCAGCTCTAGCCCTCACCAGCCAAGTCATCGCCAGCAAATCCCTTTGCCTCCTTGTGCCACAGTTTCCCTACGATTACACTGGTCATGGTCAGTGTCTTCACCAGCTCAGGCTGCTGTAACAAAATACCATAGACTGGGTGACTGACAACAGAAATTTCCTTCTCACAGTTCTGAGGCCGGGAAGTCCAAGATCAAGGCTCAGGCAGATTCAGTGTCTGGTGAAGACCCACTTCCTGGTTCATAGATGGCCTCCTTCTCACTTCATGTGGTGGAAGGGATGAGGGAGCTAGCTCTCTGGGGTCTCTTGTGTAAGGATGTAAATGTATGTATGTGGATTTAATAATCCCACTCACGAGGAATGGATAACTACATATAGGGGTATAAATATGTAAATATGTATAGGGATTTTATAATCCTATTCACGGGGGCTCTACCCTCATAACCTAATCACCTCCCCTAATGCCATCACACTGGGAGAGGCGCACCAGCGGTCAGCCTGTGGCAGTGAGCTAACTGCTCTAACAGATGGTCCCTAAATCTCAGTGACCTCACACAGTAGAAGTTTGTTTCCCTCTCGTATAACACAGTTGGGTGTGGATATTCAGTGAGCAAGCTTTCCACATGGTGATTCTGGAACCCAGGCTCCCTATCCCTTGTGGCTCTGCCGTCCCTCAGGGCCTCAGAACCCTCTGCTGGGTCCTTGCCTGTTTCTGGCAGGTAGGGGTGGGAGAAAGAGGGGTTGGTGTGCAAAGTCTCTATAGCCCAGGCCTGGAAATGGTATGAATCGTTTCCACTTATATTGCCTTGGCCAGCACTCCATCACGAGGCCACACCTCGGCGCAAGGGAAGCTGGGAAATGTAGTCCCGAGTGCCCCGGAGAAAGGAGGTCGTTTTGGTGAGCACTTGGCAGTCTCTTTGCATCCCTTCATAAGGTGGGAATTTGATGGGTGCATTCGATGTGCCAGGCCCTGGGACCACAGTGATGAAGTGGACAGATGTGCCCAGGTGCTCCCAAAGCTGACACCCCAGTGTGGGCAGCAAGCAGTAAGCAGATAAACAGATGCATTCCATAACACCAGGAACTGGTGTTTGCTGTGAAGGATAACCAAGGCAGAGGTCAGGGCAAAGACTGTCAAGCACTACTGCTTTAGGGTGAGGTGGTCAGTGAAGGCCTTGTGAGGAGGCCTTGAATGAAGTAAGGGGCAGTCCATGAAGATACCTGAGGGAAGAGCCTTCCAGGCAGAAGCAATAGCAAGTGCCAAGGCCCTGCTCAGAGCACAGTGATCAGAAGGGAGGGGGCAGATGAAGTTAGAGGGCAGGACGTGGGACCAGACTGCACAGAGCCTCAGGGCGAGGACTCTGGCTCTTCCCATGAGTAAAATGGAGCCACAGGAAGGTTCTGAGCAGGGAAGGGACATGAAATGGGGCAAGTGTTCACAGCCTCCCTCCGGTTGCATATAGGCAAACCGGGGGCAGAGGTGAGTGGGAGACGGGGATGGGGCAGGAGGACCAGGGAGGAGGCTGCTGCCATGGTAGGTACAGTGGGAGGTGGTGGTGACAGGCCCGGGGTGGAGCCGTGGAGGTGGAGAAGTGGCAGGTCCTAGATCTCTTGACGATGCAGGCCACAGGATTTGCTGTTGGGCTGCACACAGGTGCGAGAGCAACAGCAGGTCCCGGGTGACTCCAAGCCTCTTGTGTGGGGCAGCCGAAAGGCTGGAGGGGCCTTTATTGGGGCGGGGAAGAGGGATCCGGGAAGGAAGGTCAGGAGCTCAGCTTTGTATGCATTGAGCTTGAGCTGTGGACAGCACGTCACACGCATACTGTCACGCCTCCCTCTGAACAAGCCCATGAGGCAGGGTTATCAACAACCCAGCTTCACAGGTGTGGAAACTGAGGCACAGGAGAGCTACGTCACTTGTCTGAGGTAACACGCTCAAAAGCAGGGGAGCCAGAGCTTGGGTGTGGGGAGGACCCAGGGAGGGAAGGTTGGCCCCCACTGTGGACTCTATGGATGACACTTCTCTTGCCTTCCAGGGAGAACCTCAGTACTCCAGTCATTCCAGCAGCAACACCCTCTCCAGCAACGCATCCAGCAGCCACAGCGACGACCGCTGGTTTGACCCCCTGGACCCCCTGGAGCCGGAGCAAGATCCCCTCTCCAAGGGTGGCTCTAGTGACAGCGGCATCGACACCACCCTCTACACCTCCAGCCCCAGCTGCGTGTCCCTGGCCAAGGTGCCTCGGCAGCCCAAGCCACACAAGCCCCCGGGAAGCATGGGCCTTTGCGGCGGCGGACGGGAGGCCGCCACGCGGTCCCACCACGCAGACAGACGGCGGGAGGTCTCGCCAGCCCCTGCGGTTGCCGGTCAGAACAAGGGCTACCGACCGAAATTGTACTCCTCAGGCTCCAGCACCCCTACAGGCCTGGCGGGGGGTAGCCGTGACCCACCAAGGCAGCCTAGGTAAGACACTGCTCTTCACCCCGGTCCTCCAAGCAGTTCTGACCGCCTTCTGCTTCCCCCACAGTCCTGACAGGGGGGTTCCCCTCCCTACAAGCATGCTGCTTGCAGATGGATGTGCTTACACACTAGTTTGCTTACAGAGTTGGGAGCCTCATGGACCACCCACTACTGCCCATCATTCACCTTCTAGTACCCTGGGTAGAGGGAAGGAAACCCCTGGCTGGCTGTTTCATCTGCCTCTGGTTTACTCTGACCCTCTCTCTTTCCCTCTCTCTCTGCTAAGACCAGTGGTTTTATGCTTTCTGGAGGTCACAGACTATATGTGTTAGGCATGCATTCGGCTGGAGGTAACAGGAAATCTGACCCACAGTAGCTTTTAAAAAAAAAATTTTTTTTTAAGGTTTATTCATTTTTCAGAGACAGAGCATGAGCGGGGGAGGGGCAGAGAGAGAGGGAGACAAGACACAGAATCTGAAACAGGCTCCAGGCTCTGAGCTGTCAGCACAGAGCTCGACGCGGGGCTCGAACTCGGGCAGTGTGAGATCATGACCTGAGCCGAAGTCGGACGCTTAACCGACTGAGCCACGCAGGCACCCCTGAGCCACAGTAGCTTAAACAGACGGAGCTTTAACAGTCCCCCGATGAGAACTCCACAGAGGGCAGAGCCAAGCTAGTACAGCAGCTCAGGGAGGGCCTCAAGGCCTGGCATCCTGTGTCTTCCTCTTCCACCATTCTTACCATACTGGCTGCGGCTCCCTTGTCTCCAGATGGCTGTGGTGCCCCTGGGGGGAATGGGCCCAAAAAACAGAGGAAGATGGCTTCTCCTAGTTCCCTTTCCAGGAAGAAAGCAACAGCTTTCCCAGAGCCCTTTGAACAGAGCGACGTCACAAGGAAGGCTGAGAAATCACAGCTTAACCCTCTAGCCAACACAGCGAAGGGCAGTGGTCTCCACACAGTCCCCTAGAGGGCTCTTCAGCACAGATTGCAGGACCCCACTCGGAGTTTCTGATTCAATTTTGAGGACCACTGGTGGAGAGGCAGGCAGGGGACCAAGGGAGAAAGACCTGGCATTGATGGGCCATCAGTCTGGGGCCTAGACTGCACACACTTTGGGCACCCTATGAAAGCCATGAAATGTCTCTCTGAAGAGCGCACTGAGGTGGAAAACCGTTCGGCAAGTCGCCAAGCTCAGCCTGGAGCACGTGCCCCTCACAGGTCTGCAGCCCAGGCAGGAGTCACGGTGCTGCGGTCCCCAGTGCAGACCCCAAAGGCCACAGCCTTCCTTCCATTCCCTGACCGCCCCTGAGCAGGGGCCAGCCCGGGACCCCATAGGGAGACCTCGTCCCCTTTGGTTTCCTCAGGCCTTTGCCAGTCCTCAAACTACGGCCTCTGTCCACGCAGACCACACAGGACCCATGCACCCAGGCAGTGGCCTCAGACCTTGTCCGCAGCCTACAGTGCACTTCTGTCTGTGTCTATGCAGAAATATCTGTGTTTAAAAAAAAAAAAAAAAAAAAAGGCGAAGCAAAAGTGACCCAAACAGTACTCAGCCTAACCGTGTGTGAAGCACTTTGATGTAGTCTAGTCTGTTCAAAATGTGAATGCAGCTCAATACCTCCTTCAGTGGTCTCATGATTTAGCAGTGGTTCTCTGACCGGTTTGGAAACTGCCGTGTTTGAGGGTGTCTGCATTGTGTGGGTACCTCCCCTTGCCCTGGTCAGGGGCCCAGAAGGGTGAGGATGGAGAGGGTGTGCGGCCCAGTGGGTTTAGTCTCTGGCTCAGCCCATCTCCCTAGGCAGGTGGTTCTTAATCAGTGAAACTCACGGACTCTGGAACAGCTCTTTCATTCCTTATTTATCCCTTCGTTTCACTCACAGATATTTCTTAGGGACCTGTTGTGTCACAGACACTAGGGTGGGAGCCGGGGTGAAATAATGAGCAAATTCAGATGAGGCCTCCCCCAGCCCCTCACCTCAGCCCATCATCCGCTGAGGGAGACAGACGACAATTAGGCCATCACTGAGACACCTGTCAAAGTGCACTCACCTAGAAGGACTCTGCACCAGGAGAATCCTGGGTGCCGCAGGGTCCCAGGTCTCAGCTCTGCTAGTCCCTGTGCTGGACATAGGCCTGTGTTCGTAAATCTGAGTAACCGTAGGGTTTTGAAATCTGCGATATAAAGGCAGCGGCTCTGAGGAGAAGACTGTGGCTGAAGCAGGGAGTGGGTATAAAATTACCCTGTGTCTGACAGAAAGATTTGCTGAACCCAGGAATGAAGGGAATAAAATGGGAGAGGAGCCCACTACAAAAGAGGGCCCAGCGGTTGGGAGCTTTAATTTGCATACAGACAATTGATGCTAATTGCAAATCATTCTTATCTACTCATTAAGCTGCTTCCTGAAGTTTTCTCCTAGGCAACCAGGCTCTGGCATGGAACAGCATTTCCCAAAATGGGGTGCTCGAGGTGATTTGGGTGGTATAGGAGGAAAATGTTTTTGTTTTTGTTTTTTTTAACAGATAAATGTTTGCTTTAATGAGTATTAGGAAAGGTGTTACCTGCCCATCCCCTGCTTTTACAGATACTGTCTTGGACAAGTTGAGGAAAATTGAATGAGTTGATTTAAAGAAACATCTGCATGGTAGATGAGAGTATGGACCTCCACCAGGGTTCAAGCCCTCCTTCTTGCCTTGCCTTGGCTGTGTGGCCTTGGGCAAATGACTGAACTTCTCTGGGCCTCGGTTTCTTCGTCTGTAAAATGGGGGATAAATCACATACCTATCTCATAAGGATATGGTAAAGATTTAATGACCTACTGTGTGTAGGACCCTTAGAACCATACCAGGCAGTAGGCCTTGAGCCTGCCTGTCATTAAAATCACAGGGGATTGTTATAAAAAGAGGAGAGGTATGCCTCAAACTAACCAAATCAGAATGTTTCTCCGGGGCCATGCCTCTTTCAGGCAGTTCTGGGGACACCAAGATGGCTGAGACAGCCCCAGGCCTGCTCTCTTGGGGCTCAAAGTCCAACAGGGGAGACACACCTGTTCCCAGAGTGGTCAGGGCCAAGGTGAGGGAAGCACCTGGGATGCGGGAGCCCAGAGGAAGGGCCAGACCCCATTGTGTGAGAGGCTTTCCTAGAACAAAGAGGCTGATGCGAGCCAGGGGACTAGGAGGGCAGGGCATCCCAGATAGAGAAGGTGTGCAAGTCCCATGTGTGGGCCTTACTTGGCTGCCCTCCCACAACTTTCCCGTCTTGGCGGGGGAACCAAGTTCCCAGTTGGTCGCTGAGCACCTGAGCCCAAGAGGCCCACATGTGCCTCCACCTGCCGCCGGCCCGCGCTGCCCCTCACACCGGTCAGCCCACCGGCCTTCTGCATCTGCTCTCGTTTATCTCTTCCCTTGGGCTGAGCTGGGATGACAGCCTGCTATCGAGGGCAGGCACACGAGCTGCATAGCTGCCCCGGTCTCTGCTTGCACAGCACGTTGTAATAGAGCACCCGTGTTTATTCACACAGCGAGTGCTCATTGTGTGCCTGGCCCTCTGCTGGGCGCTGCGGGCACACACGGCCCCTGCTGTCCTGGCACTGACCCGGTACCGGGGAGCCAGCAAGCAAATAATGATCAAAGTAATAGATGAACTGTGCTAGGGGAAAGCCAGCAGAGGAGACCCACTGGGATCCACGAGTGGATACGGTCCAGGACTCAAAGGAGTGTCTAATCTAGCCCAAGGGGCAAAGGTAGGTTCAATGAGGAAGGGTCATTTCTGCCAAAGATAAGAACAATAAGGAGGTGGGAGCAAGTGAGTAGTTTCCGAGGGGCTGATGATATATTCTTGACCCAGGATGCAGTCACATGGTGTCTGCTTTGTAACTGTTTCTTCAGTTATATGCATATACTTTGTACACTGCTCTGTGTGTCAGCTATTATACAATTTTTTTAGGTATTTATTTCAACAGAGACAAAGCAGGAGTGGGCAAGGGGCAGAGAGGGAGAGGGAGAGGGAGACAGAGAATCCCAAGCAGGCTCTGCACCGTCAGCACGGAGCCCGATGTGGGGCTCAAACTCACAAAACCGTGAGATCATGACCCAAGCTGAAACCAAGAGTCAGACACTTAACTGACTGAGCCACCCAGGCACCCCTGTACAATTTTTTTTTTAAAAGAGAGAAGGGGGGGGAAGGGGGGAAAGGAAAGATGGGATGTAAAAGGGATGTCTCGATGAATGGGAAGGAGTAGCATGTGCAAAGGCCCTGAGGTGGAGAGGAAGGCGGATCCTGTTAGGTCACTGAACACAGGCCCCTTGGCTCAAGGGTAGAAACTGAGGGGCCAGCTGATAAGAGGTTTTTGGGGAAGTCAGCAGGAGCCAGACCATGCAGGGCCCTGTCCACCACATTACAGAGTTTGGATTTGATCCCAAGAACTGTGGGCAGCAAGGAGAGGTTTCAGCAGAAAGGGTAGTACAGGCGGATTTATGTTTTGAAAGATAGTGCTGGAGATGAGACTGGAGGTAGAGCCTCAGGGACAGGGCTGAGGCGGAGATATGAGTGAGAAGGAAGGGGTCTGGACCAGAGGACAGAGCAGCTACGCCTGCATCACAAAGTGGCATTGCTAGGACACCAGGAGGGAGGGAGACACAGGTCCAGGATGGTGCCAGGGAGCAAAGAGTCGAGGCTGACTGCTGAGTGTCAGGAGGCTGCTGCAGACAGGGTGGTGAGGTTCTTGAGAAGAGACTGGGGCAGGGTCAGCCCAGGAGGCACATTACTCTTAGGTAACAGGACGGACAGCCAGGAAGGCCTCTTACAAGGTTGTTATTTTGTAGGAAGCAAGAGATTGACCCAGGCAGGAGAAACAGCAAATGTCACGACAGTGAAGGTGAACTCATTTGCAGTGCTTAAGAAATGGCCAAGCAGGTGCGCCTGGGTGGCTCAGTCAGTTGAATGTCAGACTTCGGCTCAGGTCATGATCTCACAGTTTGTGAGTTCAAGCCCTGCATCGGGCTCTGTGCTGTCAGCGCAGAGCCTGCTTCAGATCCTCTGTCCCCTTCTCTCTCTGCCTGTCTCTCAAAAATGAATAAAACATTAAAAAAAAAAATGATCAAGTGGCCAGAGAGGGAGGAGCGGACAGGGCAAAGGGGAGAGTGACAGGAGGTCAGTTGTGCACGGTAGGCCGGAACCCGGTTCTGGCAGGCTTACTGACCATGGTCAGCTGCTGGGATTTGATTCTGAGGGACATGGGAGCCATGGGAGGCATGTGAATGCACAGTCTGACTTAGTTTTAAAAAGATTACTCTGGACTGTTTGAAAGGTAGAAGGGATTGAGTTTGCCCGCAAAACTCAGGGACTGCCACCAGGGGGATGGGCCGTGCCGAGCAGGGAAACACCTATCCGGTCCCTCCCCGTGCTCCGGCCCCACCATGGAAGCCGCCACAGCCTGTAGCAGCTTGTGCCCATCGATGATTTCAGTGACTTCACAGACTCTCTCCCCAGACATTCGTCATGGGAGCCCGGCTTCCAGGCGCACTGCCAGGCGCCAGCGCCTGCTGTGGGCACCGCAGTGGGCTGAGTGATCCCAGGCGGGCAGCCACCTGGCCCCCCGCCCTCTCCTGAGGCAGCACACGCTTCAGAGCTCCCTGGGTTTGCAGAGCTGTGAAGGGGCACTCAGAGGCTCTCCACTCCACGTGGAGCTGACACAGCCAGGCAGGAAGTACGTGGCTTTGCCTCCCCAGGCTGTGCCAAGAGGGAGTCTCTGGGATACACTTCTGGGGGCACAGCTCTTAAAGGTAATGTGAGGGCCTTGGAACCCACTGGGGTCACACACAACAGAGATCCACTTGGGAGAATCACAGTCAGCCTGGGAGAGGAACCCAAGCCCTCTAAAGGAAAGGAGGGAGCAGTGCAAAGGCCCTGAGGTGAAAATGTTTCTGTCTGGGAACAGCTTCCCTTTCACCTGGCTGGAGCCCAGTAAGTGGGAGGAGCTGAGGGCAGAAGGGGCAGGCCAGATGGTGTGGGGCCTTGTGGGCAGAGGGGAGGACTCTGCCTCTGCCCTGAGTAAGGTGGAGCCACAGAGAGTCCTGGGCAGAAGCGGGCTGCGATCTGACTCGGTGTTCACAGGCTCTCTCTGGCTGTGTTCAGTGAGAGTGGGCAGGAGGAGACTGCTACGGCGATGGGCGTGGGGGTGGAGGGGGTGAGCATTGGCGGGTTTCTGCATCACTCTGATCCCGTATCCTCCCTGCAGACCTGCCACTTCTGCTCCCAGGCCACTGAGTGGAATGTGGCCACTCGAGACTCCTACACGATAACTCCAGCCACACGCGGGGACTGATTGAACTCTCAAGGTCATGCCACGCACTAGGGAGAGAGGGCAAGATTGGTCTAGCAGTTAAGGCCAAGCAGTGAGGGATTCCTGGGCTCTGGCCTCTGACTGCCTGCGTCCGGATCACAGCTCCAAAGCTGACCCAACCGTGTGATCTCCATCAGGCTCCTTAGTTTCTCTGAGGCTCAGTTTTCTCATCTGTAAAATGGGAGTAATGATAGGATCTGTGGTCTAAGGCTGCCACAGTGAACCTACATCATGCACTGAAAGTACTTAGCACGGGGCCTGCGACGTAGCCGGCTCCAAAAATAGCAGCTGCTGCCAGGCTTTGTTTGCACGTATTACATATCTGTCGTGACTGCAGTTGTTGAAAGTACAGGCTTGGGGTTCAAAGCCGGGGTCTCTTGAGCCAGACTGGGTTTGCATCCTGGCTCCATCCCTACCAGCTGCATCATTTTGGGGGCAGATTATTTAATCTCTCTGGGGCCTGGTTTCCCACTTGAAACACGGGGTTGGTGGTGGTTCCTGCCTCAGGGGGTTGCCAGGACAACTCAATGAAGATGCTTGGGGCAGGGCCTGGCCATGCTCACAGGCTCAGCACAGCCAGCCCTGTCACTGCCACCACTCTTCCTTCTGCGCAGGGGCTCAGCCACCCTAGGCCACCCATCAAGACTTGAGTGTAAGTGCAGCTCTGATTTCTCCATCCAACCCATGGTTTTTCAGCTTTTTTTGTAAGCCACAAAACCTTTTCCTCCCACAAAATCTTAAGTGCTTCCCTAAGACAGAACACAGATGAATGCATAACCTCTCCAGTGGGGGAGGTGGGGGTGGGATGGCCCAGCAGGATGCCCCCGCCCCAGTCCTGGCTGAGCCCAAAGTCCCGGCTTTTAGCCCCTGGGCACACCACGTTAACAGTGCACACAAGACCTCTTGAAGTGGTGCTGTCACTGCCTCATTTCTCAGAGGAGAAAACTGAGACTCTCTGAGGGGGAAGGACCCGAGCTCAGGTCCCAGCGTGTCACTCAGAGCTGGGATTGGAACTCGGGTCAGGTGGGCAGCACGGCCCATGTTCTCACCCCACCCCATGGTGCCTCTGGTCTTCAAGTCACAGCTGAGGCCCAGAGGGGGATACCTGTTCCTGCTGGTGCATCAGAAAGAAAGCATGCTCACTCTGGATTGGTGGGTGGGGTAAGAACTCCACCCCGTATGGGGCACCTGGGCTCATGGCCCCACCTCAGGGCTGGGTCAAAATACACAGCACGCTCGGGGTGGCGGGGGGAATAGTTCTGTGTTGAGGCCTCACAAAGCTGAAGACAGAGACAGTCATGGGAATGCCTTTGGCTACAAGTAACAGAAAATTCCAGCTTGGCTGAAGGCAGTCTGTTATCTCACAGAACACAAAATGCCAAGTTAGGGGGGTGGCCAGGATTGGGTGATTTATTGACTCAAAGACCTAAGTTCTTTCTCCTCTTTGTGTTCTGCCTCCGTCAGCCTCCAAGCTGGCTCCCCTCATTCTCAAAGTGGCTGTCCTTCAACCAGGTAGTCACAGTGTCCAGTGGAAGAGAAGGTGATGTTTTCTGCAGGTGTTTTCTGTTTGTTTTTTTAGCAAAGAAATTTTTTCCCAAAGTCACCCAGCAGACAGCCCATATACGCTCTCCCCAAAGTCTCACTGGGCAGAAATACAGTACAGACCCATCCATACCCATCCCAGACAAGTGGCCTCACTCAGTCAGGATTTGCCCCCTGGGCGAGGTGTCTGGTCACCTTCCTCAAACAAAGGAGGAGTAAAGTCAGCCTCTGTTTACAGGTTGAGGGGGGATTAGGCTGACACCCAAAAGGTCTGCTGCAGGACCCGAAGCCAGGCAAGCCCATCTCGAAGGAGGCCGTGGATGGAGCTGGCTGGCTGGCGGACACAAAGGGTGTTCACCTTTTTCCCTTCCTGGTTTAATCATCTCTTGTTTTGTCAGCTCACAAAAGCTGAATGAACATGCCTGAGGGCAAGGTAGAGGAATGTGCTGTAGAAAGTAAAAGTTAGGGTGATCTATTCATAGAATGGACCCCCTGCGGCCATTGCAGAGAGGGGGGTTCGTGTGGACTGACACGGAGAGAGCTACAGAACGTACGGTTAAGGTGAAAGGGTGCACAGCAAGCTTATGATCTGCCGCCATTTATTTTACAAAGTGGGAAGGATACACACTCCCTCTCACACACGTGTGCTTGTGTGCGCACAGCTCCCTGTTGAAGAAGAAGAAAGGATGGGTCTTGGTTGCAGGGAGAGACTGAGGTGTCAGGCGGCACCTCTGTGCTCTGTGCCATTTGTACGGTTTCATTTGACTTTTATTCTGAACACATCATTACCACCTCCAGAGATAATCAGTTAGTGTAAGCTCCTCCCCGAGATTTTTCTCTAAACCTGCAGCAGCCCAGTTCTTTCAAACATTTTTAAAAAATGTTTTTTAATGTTTATTTTTTGAGAGAGAGGAAGAGACAGAGTGCAAGCGGGGGAGGGGCAGAGAGAAAGGGAGACACAGAATCTGGAGCAGGCTCCAGGCTCCGAGCTAACAGCACAGAGCCTGACGTGGGGCTCGAACTCACGAGCCACAAGATCATGATCTGAGTCAAAGTCAAACGCTCAACTGATAGAACCACCCGTGCGCCCCTCTTTCAAACATTTTTGATCATTACCCGAAACAGGGAAAGCATTTTACATTTACAACCCCCCAACGGATGTCCAGAATGAAGCTTCACAAAGCACTTACCCTTACTGATGTTTTTTATTCCAGTCTGTTTGGTTTGGGGGCCTTTTCCCCCTTAATAATGGTCAGGAGCCACTCAAATGATTTAATGGCCCACAGTTAGGGAAAAACTGTATGGTTCCTTTTTGTAAAAAAGACAAAACAAAAAAAACTCAATAATAATACAGTGTAACTGTGTATGTAAAAAAAGGAAGAACAGAGTCATGCTTTGTACTGTGCCTTGTACTCAGACATCTGTCCTCGTTCGTAAACAAACCTACCTTACTCTTTGAATTGGCTGCATAGGTTTTGATCATATGGGGGTACTTGGAACATCTGTTAATCCCTTGTTAAAAGATGTTCAGGCCTGGGGCGCCTGGATGGCTCAGTCGGGCATCTGACTTTGGCTTAGGTCATGATCTCACGGTCTGTGAATGCGAGCCCCGCATCGAGCTCTGTGCTGACAGCTCAGAGCCTGGAGCCTATTTCAGATTCTGTGTCCCTCTCTTGCTCTGCTCCTCCCCTGCTCATGCTGTCCGTCTCTCTCTCTCAAGAATAAATAAAACATTAAAAAAAAAAAAAAGATATTCAGGCCGGGTCTAATTTACTGTTTTGGTTTTTTTTTTTAAGTTTTTATTGTGTTAAGTAGTGGGGCTTGAACTCATGGCCCCAAGATCGAGAGTCAAACAAGCCTCCCACAGAGCCATCCAGGCACCTCTAACTTGATTACATACAGTGTTGGCAGTGAACATCCTTGTGTGTGCCTACAAGTACTTGGACAGGCTTTTCTGTCACACGGATTTCTGAGAGGTCAGATGTTAAACCACCGCCACTCATCCTTCACTTCTCAGCTCAGATGCCCTCGCCTCCCTGGGGAGGCTCCCTGGTCACCCTGCCATCCCTTCCTGGTGTTATACACTCCATGGCTCCCTGGACACCCCCCCACACACACCAGTTTGCAGCTGTGGCCACATGAATAGATGTTGCTAAATCATAGAAAGCATATCTAGTCAGAGCTTGCTTGTTTTAAAAGAAAAACATTTTTTTTAACGTTTATTTACTTTTGAGAGAGAGAGAGCGCGCGCACGCACACACAAGTGGAGGAGGGGCAGAGAGAGAGGGAGACACAGAATCTGAAGCCACCCAGGCGCCCCTGAGAGCCTGCTTTTTTTAAATCCAGTCTGACATCTCTACCTTTTGATTTGGCCATTGAAACATTCACATTTAGAGAAATCATTGGTAATTATTGCATTTACATTCCCCGTTTTGCCATTTTCTATATGTTCACTACCTTTCTTGCTCTGTTCTTCCTTTACTGCCACTCTTCATGTTAAATAATGTATATTAGTGTACTGTTTGGATTCCTCCTGCTTTTTTCAGCTATTTTTCCCAAATTCTTATAATATGCATCTTAACAGTGTAATTCAAATTTAGTAACTTGGGACGCCTGGGTGGCTCAGTTGGGTAAGCATCCAGCTCTTGATGTCAGGTCAGGTCATGATCTCACGGTTTATGAGTTCGAGCTTGGCATCAGGCTGTATGCTGACAGTGCAGAGCTGCTTGGGATTCTCTGTCTCCTTCTCTGCCCATGCGCCTCCCTCCCCTCAGCGTGCATGCAAGCTCTCTCTCAAAAATAAGTAAGCATTAAAAAAAAAAAAAAAAGACTTTATTGTTTAAAAAAAAAGATTTAGTAACTTAATTTCAATAAAATATAGAAACTTTTCTCCAGTATAGCCACATTCCTTTCCCCCTCTTTTGTGCTATATTTGTCATTTTATTAAATCTACATTTGTTATAAGCCCAACAATATAGTGTTGCTGTTGTTGCCTTTTATAATCTTCTATCTTTAAGGAAGTTAGAGAAGAAATAAAACATAAATCTATAGTCTTTAAAAAAAATTTTTTTTAATGTTTATCTTTTGAGATAGAGACAGAAAGACCGAGCACAAGCAGGGGAGGGGCAGAGAGAGGGAAACACAGAATCCAAAGCAGGCTCCAGGATTTCAACTGTCAGCACAGAGCCTGACACAGAGCTTGAACCCTCAGACTGCGAGATCATGACCTAAGCCAAAGTCAGAAGCTTAACTGACTAAGCCACACAGGCGCCCCCTCTATAGTCTTATTCTAACCTGCAAATTGACTTTCTTGGATCCTTCATTTCCTCCATATGGATTCAGGTCATCATCTGGAGTCATTATCTGTTGTTATCTTCTTCTTCTTCTTCTTCTTCTTCTTCTTCTTCTTCTTCTTCTTCTTCTTCTTCTTCTTCTTCTTCTTCTTCTCCTCCTCCTCCTCCTCCTCCTCCTCCTCCTCCTCCTCCTCCTCCTCCTCCTCCTCCTCCTCCTCCTCCTTCTTCTTTTAGATTTTATTTTTATGTTATCTCTACACCCATCTTGGGGCTCAAAGTACAACCCCAAAACTGAGAGTTGCACACTTCACCAACTGAGCCAGCCAGACGATCCTGGAGTCATTTTCTTTCAGCCTGAGGACTTCTTTTTATTTCACCAGGCAGATGAGCTGGCAATCAGTTTCTCAGTCTTTTTATCTGAGAATGTTTTTATTTTGCCTTTATGTGTAAAGGATAGTTTTACTGGATACAGAATTCTTGGTTGGCGGTTTTTTCTTTCCACACTTTGAAAATGTCATTCCATACCATTGTTTCAAATAAGAAGTCTGTAGTTAATTATATTGTTGCTTCCCTTTATATGATGAATCCTTTTTCCCTTGACATTTTCAAGGTTTTTAATCTCACCATTTGACTTTGAACTTTTTCTGGATGTGAATATCTTTTTTTTTTTTTTTACTTTAATGTTTATTTATTTTGAGAGAGAGAGAGCACAGCAGGGGAGGGGCAGAGAGAGAAGGAGACACAGAATCTGAAGCAGGCTCCAGGCTCTGAGCTGTCAGCACAGAGCCTGATGCGGGGCTCAAACTCATGATCTGTGAGATCATGACCTGAACCAAAGTCTGACCCTCAACCAACTGAGCCACCCACTTGCCCCTGGATGTGAATATCTTTGTATTTACCATTGATAGGGTTTGTGGAGCTTCTTAGATGTGTAGATGATTTTTTTTTTCATCAAATTGGGGAATTTTCAGCCATTATTTCTTCAAATCTTTCTTCTGCCCTTTTCTCTCTTCTCCTTCTGAAACTTTCATTGCACACGTGTTGGTTTGCTTGATGCTATTTCAAAGATTTTGGTATAGCAGAATGTCTTACTCATTGAACTAGGCAGGCAGATGGGAGGAGCCCCAGGCTAAAATGCCACAGAGTCCCTCTTTTCTTACCTGAAGTACAGCAGTTTTCCAAGCATAGATGATTCTTGCATTGCCATATGCCCTTGGTCAATTGCCAGAGTGCTGAAATGGTTGTTTTTGTCAATTTTGTGCTTTCTGGGGGGAGAATATTTGCCAGTCTCCTCATTCCATTATAGTCAAAAGTCCCACCCCTTCATATTACTACATTGACCTTCAAAAAGGATTTATTGACTTAGATGCCAAAGGCATTACTTTTCTCACTAAGTCCCTCTTACTTAAAATGGAATTGGAATTTTACTTAAGTTTCATTATTTAGTTGCTTGTTTGTTTATTTATTGAGAGAGGCAAAGAGAGAGAATCCCAAGCAGACCCTGCACTGTCAGCACAGAGCCCCACGCAGGGACAGAGATCGTGACCTGAGCTAAAACCAAAAGTCAGACATTTAACCCGCTAAGCCACCCAGGAGCCCCAATTTAAAAGTTTTAGGGGCACCAGTCATTTAAGGATCTGACTTCAGCTCAGGTCATGATCTCACAGTTTGTGGGTTCAAGCTCCACGTTGGGCCCTGTGCTGACAGCTCAGAGCGTGGAACCTGCTTCGGATTCTGTGTCTCCATCTCTCTCCGTCCCTTCCCCACTCATATTCTCCCCTCCCCCACCCCATCTCTCTCAAAAATAAACAAACATTAAAAAAAATTTTTAAGGAGCACCTCGGTGCTCAGTCAGTTGAGCATCTGACTTCAGCTCAGGTCATGATCTCTCAGTTCGTGAATTCAAGCCCCTCATCAGGCTCTGTGCTAACAGCTCAGAGCCTGGAGCCTGCTTCAGATTCTGTGTCTCCTTCTCTCTGCCCCTCTCCTGCCTGTGCTCTGTCTCTCTCTCTCTCTCACACACAAAAATAAACATTAAAAAAAAAATTGGGGGGAGGGGGCGGCACCTGGGTGGCTCAGTCAGTTTAGCATCCAACTTCAGCTCAGGTCATGATCTCAGTTCATGGGTTTGAGCCCCGTGTTGGGCTATGTGCTGAGAGCTCAGAGCCTGGAGCCTGCTTTGGAATCTCTGCCTCCCTCTCTCTCTGCCCCTCCCCCGCTTGTTCTCTCTCTCTCTCTCTCTCTCTCTCTCTCAGAAATAAACATAAAAAATTTTTTTTTTAATTTAAGTTTTAAAAGTCACTTTGTCTCAGTGGAATAAACAGGTGGGTCCCCAACAGCTGGGTTCTGGTCAGCAGCATGAGGTTCATTGTAGTGTTAATTCCGTGGGAATCCAGCATTTCAGATACTGAGCTGGGGTTTTAGATTAGATCAGTAGGAATGGTGTCTGATGTATAGCGAGTGCTCAAAAAATATTTGAATGAAGAGGCTACTGAGCAAGTTATATTTTAAGTAAAAAAAAAAAATTTTACAGAACAATGTATTAATGTCATTCCGCTTATATAAAAATACAGTCCTCTACCCCCCAAAAAATTCTTCATGCTCCCCCCCCCAAAGTAAAAGGTTCTACCTCTCTGATTGTATTCACGTGTATATTTGTAATGCATAGGAAAAGGGAGAGAGAGAGAGAAAAAGCACGAGTGACCGAGAGAGAGAGAGAGAGAGAGCCGGGAAACTGTAAACCTTGTTTACCCCTAGAGACAGGTAGGACCCCCACCTCTAGCTATGTAAGTCGTGCCCAGGAGGCAGGGAATCTCGGGGTGCATCCACCCACAGGGGGTGACTGTTTTGGATTCCCAGTGGTACCAAATGTGCCAGAAGGGCATTCCTGGGGTGGGATTGGGGGGCGGGGGGTGGGGGGGGGACCTCCTAGGCAACTTGGCCTTCTCCCTATATAGATTTCTGTATTGGAACTTTCCACAGCAGCAATGTATTTGTATACCTCTTGTGTAAAGGAATTTTTTTGTTTCCTAAGAGTACATTTAAACAGATCAGTTCTGCATAATGGGGAACATACTTGATTGCTTATTTCTCTTGTTTTTACTTTGCAGTGACGTGAGCTCCAGGGCCGGCTACCCTGCTCAGGTTTACAAAACCGCCAGCACAGAGACCCCTCGGCCCTCCCAGGTGGCCCAGCCCAGCCCCTTCCAGCTGTCCGCCTCCGTCCCCAAGTCCTTCTTCTCCAAGCAACCCGTTCGCAATAAGCACCCCACAGGGTGGAAGAGGGCAGACGAGCCCCCGCCACGGCCACTCCCCTTCACTGACCCAAAGAAGTAAGTGCCTGGACGCCCGGCAAGGTTCTACAAGAGCCAAGCCAGGCGTCTCTGGGTGGGGAAGGAGGGGACACCTCACTCACTCATTCAGCAGGATGCTGTGCCAGTCCCACACCATCTCTGTGGACAGAGATCCCTTAGTTGGGTGTTCACAGGGCCCCTTGGCTGCCCAAGGGGCACAGCCTTCAAGGAGCCGCTATGCAAGAGACGGGGTTTGGGGAAGGCTGAGCAGGATGGAGGCTGAGAAGGGAGAGGAGGTGGCTTCTGGATGGATGAGCTGAAAGGAGAGCCGCCAGGGTTGCCTGGCAGACCGGACGAGGGTTAAGAGGAAGGGCGAGGTTGAAGAAGACTCTAGGTCCTGTAGCCGGAAGGGCAGGCTTGCCTTGAGGTGAGGGCTGAGCTGAGGAGCAGGCTTGGCTGGGGGAGAGTCCCGGGCGGGTTACGTTCTCGAAGCACAGAAGACATCAAGGAGGAGGCGGGGTAAGGAGTCTGGAGCTGAGGGGAGAAGTCAGGCTGGAGGGGGAAATTTGGGTGTCGTCTCACAGGGGCACGAGGCTAGAGGCATACCCCAAGGCCGGGAGTGTGGGTAGAGAGGAAGGGGGAGTGCAGGGCGGGGCCAGAGTCCTCAGTGTGCAGAGAGTATGCGGAGGAGCCCGGGTGAGGAGCCTGGGCATGATGGGCTGTGAGCTGGGCGTCGCTTTGAGCCTCATGGAGGTCCCCCAGGGTGCAGGAGAGAAGGGTAGGGTGGAATGGGAGGAAACTGTGTGCTCAGCTCATTTGAGGCATTTTGCTCTACTGTAGAGCAGAAGAGAGGGGAAGAGTGTGCATTAGGGAAGGATTTCTGTTTTAAGTTAGAAGACGATACCTCACATTTACTGAGTGCTCACTGTGTGCCAGTCTCAGTTCTAAGCTCCTGTACGTGAATTAGTTCCCTGAGTCCTCACAACAGCTCTGTAAGGCAGACCTGCCATTCACCCCATTTTACAGATAAGGCAACTGAGGCCCCGAGTCACTCAGCTGGTAAGGGATAGAAGTGGTCCAAGGCTCCTCTTCCATTGGGTGTGGAGGGAATCTGCCCTCCTCCCCCAGTTCTTTGTAAAGTCTTTCATGACCTGGGTGGACCATTCAAATGTGTGGATGACGCAGAGCTCAGAAGGAGACAGGTGTCAGGAAGACAGAAACGTGACCCTGCAGATGTCCGCAGGAGAGGCTGGGCAACTCACACCGAGAGTCCAGTTCACACGCATCACTCACAGCCAGGGACACGCGGGAGTCTAGGCTCTGACCCTCCGCTCACCTCCACCCCCGGGCTGGATGACGAGGGCTCCGTTGACCAAGCACACAAGTACCAGGCACCGGCTGCGGCATGTGCTTCGCCGAAACTCCTGCGCAGACCCTGCTCGGTCGGCTTCCTCCCTCCTCTGGCCTCCCATCCTCCCGCTCGCCCCCTCCCTTCTCCACTCCACTGGCCTCTGCTGCACCTCATGCTTACCAAGGCTAGGCCAACCTCAGGGCCTTTCCGGGGGTTCTCTAGTGCCCGGAGAACTCCCCCACCCCCACCCACCCCCGATCTCAGGGCTGTCTCCGGGAAGCTTAGTCTGATGCCACCTCGTCAGATGGGCCTTCCCAACTAGACCTGGCCCCTGCCGTCATTCGGTCACTTTTCTCGTTCTTCTGGAGAACGGGTGCCATGTCTCGGCTGCCTGGCGCTCCGGGTGCTCCTTCAGTGAACGTACGCGCCATGCATCTCGTCGCATTCTCGCTGCAACCCCATAAGATACTACGAGACCCCCACTGTTCAGGGTAGCCGGAGGGTCAGTCCCTGCTGACCCCCTTCTGCTCTTCCACCACGGCAGCCGCTCTGGCTGTCCTTCTCCCGCGTGCGTACCTACTAGGGCCGCGCCAGTGAGGTGCCACAGACTGAGCGGCTCGACTCCAGAAATGTACTGTCTCACGGTTCAGAGGTCAGATGTCCGAGATCAGGGCACTGGCCGGGTCGGTTCCTTTTGAGGGCTGCGAAGGGGAACCTGTTCCAGCTGGTCTCCCAGCTGCTGCAGATTTGCAGGCCACGTGTTGGACTCCGTGGTCTGTAGATGCATCTCCCCAGCGTCCGCCTTCGTCCTCACGCAGCCTCCTCCCTGTGGGCGCGTCTCTGTGTTGGCGTTTCCCCCTTTTATGAGGACACCAGTTACTGGACGAGGGTCCATCCTCATTGTCTGAGACCCTATTTCCAAATAAGGTCACGCTCTGAGATGCTGGGTTTGTACTTCAGCATCTTTTTGATGGGAGGGGACCCATAACACCACCTCTCAGGTCTTAACCCAGACACGCCATCCCTGGGGAAATTCGGTCAAGCCCACACCAGGCTCATCCCTTCCACTGACCTCATGCTTCTTCCCTTCTGCGGCACCTGTCCCAGGGTACATCAGAGCATCATTTCCTGGCGGCTGGCTTCCTCTCTGTCCCCCATGGTGGACTGAGAATTCCAGGAGAGCAGAGGTGCCATGAGCCCCACCCCGGGGCCCAGTACACAGTAGGTGCTCAGGTGATATGCCTGAATATATGATAACACTGAACAAACAAAAACCTATTTTTCCCTATGATAAGACTCAAACAGGGCTTTTTATAGATGTGTATATTTGTATAAATGTATGTGTGTAAACTAAGTATATAAAATATATATATAAAAATATCAAATAGGGGCGCCTGGGTGGCTCAGTCGGTTGAGCGACTGACTTCGGCTCAGGTCATGACCTCACAGTTTGTGAGTTCGAGCCCCGTGTCGGGCTCTGTGCTGACAGCTCGGAGCCTGGAGCCTGCTTCGGATTCTGTGTCTCCCTCTCTCTCTGCCCCTCCCCCGCTCATGCTCTGTCTCCCTCTCTGTCAAAAATAAACAAACATTAAAAAAAAATTTTTTTTTTAAATATATATCAAATATTTGGGGACACACATAAAATAGTTTCATGGCTTCTTATAATATTCAATAATTTAGTTATAGATACATTTTTTTAAAGATTTTATTATTAAGTGATCTGCACCCAACATGGGGCTTGAAGTTACAACCCTAAGATCAAGAGTTACACGCTTCATGGACTGAGCCAGCTGGATACATTTTTTAAATCACATGCAGAAGATAATATGTTAATTTAGAATGATTGCTTTTGTCCACACACTCGCATTTCATAAAGTTGTTTTATTCAGATTCTCTCTGAGCATTTTGGAGATAGTGTCTTTATCATTGTTAAAGATACTTCTAAAAAAAAAAAAAAAAAAAAAAGATACTTCTGAGTCACCTAACCTAATTTTCCAGAAAACACCGTCTTCAAGCTAAATTATTTGAGGTTAAACATACCTTTTTTTTTTCCTGCCTATGAAGCTGTCACTGAAATTTAATCCCAAGGCACAAGAACTCATTTGCATAACTTATTTACCTCCGTATGTTAATACCCACTTTAGCAACTACTGTCAGAAGCCCTTCCCCTACATTAGCTCATTTAATCCTCACTATGCAAGTACTTTGCATCCCATTTTCCAGATAAGAAAAATTGAGGTACAGAATGGTTACGTTACTTGCCCAGATTCACTCAGTTAGTTAAGGTTAATCACTGCAAATGTTATGTTCGTTCGTTGTGTAATTTGTCCCCACAAGGTCACCACATATTATGAGCTCATCACCCACCCCCACCAGGAGTAATTACCAAACCTGTCTTTCTTTCCTTCCCTTTTCCTTAATTCCGGTCAAAGACCTCTAACACGCCCCATGGAGAAGTGCTAATGGCCTCATCCAACGCAGGGGTTCTCCCTTTCAGCCTGACTGCTGGGCTCGGGCTGTACAGACCCAGCCCCATTGATCCTCCTCACAAGAGGGATCTGTTCTTACCTCCCATTTCCAGATGAGGAAACTGAGGCACAGTTAGAAGTACATAGCCAGGTTACCCAGCTTTCTAGCTGAGTAACGGAGCCAGGATTCATACCTGGCAAGGTAATTAACCATCAGAGTGTCTTGTCATATAAACCACCCAAGGAGGACTCCTGTGCAGGGCAGCGACTCCTATTTCCTGAGGACTAATTTCTTGGACAGAGCAGTGTCCTCTGTATTTGGGCACGTGCTCTAGTTGACCAAACGATGGAGTAAGCTAGTGAAGGACAGAGGATCTGTGCTGTGTCTCTCGTGCTCGGCCCTTCTGCTGCAGGCCCTGGTCAACACTGGGGGAGGGACAGGCCGACAGTTCTGCCTCAGGAGATGGCCAGACACCCCTGTTTTGACCACTTAATTCTGCTGGCCATCACAGAACAGCGTGAGGGTCAGGATGGGAATCCGTCAGCTGCCGACCCCCACCTTAACCCGTCAGTTTCCCTCTCTTTAAAATGGGGTGACAGTCATCCCTAGCTCCAGGGTTGTGAGGATTTAGTGAGTTAATCCATGGGAGCTTCTCCCCACCCCACCATGTTCCAGCAGCACAGAGCTTAGCAGGTGAGGGTGTGACCACGCCAGCGTGTTTCTCTACCGGCAGCGGCAGGAGATGCGAGGCAGGAGCTCAGATCGGGAGGTGGAGTCAGCAGCCCCTATCCGTCCTGGGCATCTCCTCCCCGGCAGGCTGATCTTAACCCAACTGAAGGGACGGCAGTGCCCCTGTGGGCTAGAGTGGCCCCTGGGCCCCACCCTAAGAAGCCTCCCCCACAAACAGGCACAGCCAAGAACAGGCCGCTGCTCTTCCAGGGAACGGCCATACTGACACCACGTGTCTCCAAGTGTCACACTAGTCAGCGACATTACACAGGGTTGTTTGGACCCATACAGGTCGGGCCCTGCCCGACCCTGTCCCCGCAGACTCTGGGCCCAGTAAGGAGGCAGGCCCTAGCGAACAGTTTCTGTTGTCACACTTAAGGACCCAGGCCCCAAGCATCCTCACGTAGGGCCCCTGAGGGGACGAGGGGAAATACCGTGTGTGGGGCAGCCTGGATAGCAGGAGCGAGTGAGCACTCGGGGTGACGGGTAGTCCCTGAGTCTGACCGTCTCAGTTCACATCCCAGCTCCACCAGCACCTGTCGGCATCGGTGCCCCCACCTGTGGGGTGAGGCGATGGTAGAACCTCTCTCTCACGGCAGCCGTGAGGAAAGAATGCAGCCACACACGAGACACCAGCACCGGGGCGAAGGCCCAGCAGCTCACCAGGAGCAGCTGCTACCACGACCCATGCACGGTCGAGCACAGCTTCCATCATGAGTGAATCTCACGGTGGCTCAGAGCATCCGGCAAATGTGGATGCTGAGTGTCCTCAACTCACTGTGCCTCAGTTGCCCCAGCCTCAAAAGGGGAGGACAGGAGTACCCATCCTAGAGGTGACGTGAGGATTTCAGTGAATTACAGGGAAATGCCTGGTCACTGTTGGCTGGGCTGACAGGCACTGGCGTCTATTGGTTGACGGCTGGCCTTCGGGCTCCTTCCTTCCTCGGATTTAGGTCCAGCTCAGCGCAGCCACCAAAGGAGCAGGGGAAAGCCTGTCCCCAACATCCACCCCCCACTCCTCCCACGACAGGGCAGGCCGCCACTGCTTGCTCCTACAGGGCTCTCCCAGCCATCCTTCCAGGAATATCCTCCCTCCGCCTGAGGTGCAGACCTGCTGTGTGTCCTCGCCAGCCGTGCTGGCACAGCCCCCAGCTCAGACAGGCTGACAGCGGTGCTAATTAGCTTAATTAACTCGGCCCCGAGGGAGCCGCCCCAGTTGGAGGCCAGAGCCCAGAGTCAGCTGGGAGCAGGCCCGGCCAAGTCAGAGCCGTTGGTCGCCTTCCACCTCTGGCCCTTGTGTCACAGGAAAAAGGAGTTGCTGTTGTCTGGCTCCTTACTGCAGAGCCTTCTTTGTAAGTTGCCTTTCTTTTTTCTCCACTGCAAGTGGTTTAATTCCACGACACGGCAAAGTCCCAAGTTCAGGCAACATGGGCAAATTAGAGATTATGTCCGGTGCTGTAGGGCAGACATCGAGAGAAGGCACATCCTTCCTGGCGTTTTCTTCATTTGAACTTTGAAAGGTAAAACGTGCGCAGGATAAAAACCAAACTAGTACAAAAGGGTTTGCAACACAAAAGAAGCATCTCTCCCTTCTGTGGCGCCCAGCGGCCCAGCGCCCCTCCCCACATGCAGCCATAGCTCTGTTTCTGCTGCATCCTTCCTGGAATGTTCCAAACATGATGAAGCCCCTGTGATCGTGCGTGCTTCTTCCCCCACCCTCCTCTTCATTTGCCAGTATGGTTCCCCGTCTCTACCCTTCTGCCTTTTTCTCTTTCTTGCTCTTCTCTTAACCTCGGTGACGGTTCCATGTTAGCACCAAAGAGGTGATCTCATTCTTTTGAATAATCAGAGAGCGGTCTGTTTTGTCCTCAGGGGTCATTAGGTTTTGACAATTACGGAGACCAGAGATCTTGAGAAAAAGGAAAAAGATCAGAATGTGCGAGCCCGGTTCGGTTGGCTTTGTTAACCTGGAACTGATACCACTTTAAATTATTGCTCAGAATTTGCAGTGTAGGAAATACGTTGGAAAATTCTTCCAGGAGGAAAAGAATTAAGAGCACAAATGATCGATTTGACTCTCCAAACTGAATTCCGTCGTCCTTTTCCCCTTTAGACGCGTCGTGGCAGCACACAGACAGTGTCGGGCCGCGGGACCGGCTGCGGATGAGATGTGTTGCCGAGTTGAGGGTTGGGGGAGGCGGTCGTAGCAGGATGTCCTCTGGTGAGCCAGCCTTCCCCCGCAGAATCAGGAATGCCCCCAGGAGAGTCCTGGAGGTCCTGGGAGCTGGGAAGGAGATTTTGCAAATAAACACAAAGGAAACAGAGCAGGGAAGGAATACTTGTGTTCTTTGGCTTAACTTTTTAAGATATCTCTGTACTTTTTCCTCTTTCATAGAAGTCATTTAAGCTTGTTGTAAAAGGAAGGAAGAGGGGTGCCTGGTTGGCTCAGTCAGAGGAGTATGCGACTCTTGATCTTGGAGTTGTGAGTTCAAGCCCGACCATTGGATGTAGAGATTACTTAAATAATTTTTTTTTTTTAAGAAAAGGAAGAGAGGGGGCACCTGGGGTGGCTCGGCCAATTAAGCGTCCAACTTTGGCTCGGGTCACCATCTCTCACTTCATGAGTTCGAACCCTGCGTCAGGCTCTCTGCTCACAGCTTGGAGCCTGGAGCCTGCTTCGGATCCTGTGTCTGCCCCTCCCCGACTCACACTCTGTCTCTTTGTCTCAAAAATAAATGAACAGAAAAAAGAAAAGGAAGAGAGGAAGGTTGGCAGGAAGGGGATGGGCAGGTGGGTTAGTGGGTTGGTTGGGAGGAAGGAAGGTTGGTTCTGTGTGATTCACACTGAACAGCTACTTCTGAGTGCTTGCAACATGGCAAGCCTTGTTCCCCACACAGAACAGGATGCAGATGGCTGCAGGTGAGGTGGGAGTGGGACCACAAGCACACAAGTGCCCACGACAAACTGCCAGGAGGTGAACAAGTGAAGCAGCACTCAGGATTGCGCGATCGAGCACATCTGGGCTGGGAGGGAGCGCCAGAGGGCTGAGTGGTCAGGGAGGCTTCTCTGAGGAGGCAACATTTGAGAAAAGCTGGATGGGTGAAAAGCTGCCATTCATGGGAAATGCCACTGAGGACACTCTGGGCAGACACAACAGCCAGTGCAAAGGCCCTGGGGCAGGAATGTGTCTGGCATGTTTAAGGAGCATTGGGAGGCCTGTGTGGGAGGAGATGAGGGCAGAGGCAGAGGAGGGCTTATCGTCAAGGATCTCATGGCTGTGGTGAGGCACATTCTTAGAAAGTGAATCCCCCAAGGGTACCCATCTTTTGGAGTTGAGAGTTTGGTAAATGTTAATGTATCAAACTAAGCTGTGTGTAAACTCAGTTACTGCTAAAAATGATTTCACGCTATACATACCACTTCTTTATTTCTGTGCTGTATCTGAGAGAACCTCTTCCGGTGTCATGTGGATCAGGTCTGCCTCTCTTACTCTGTGGGGCCATCGTCCTTCTCTGGGAGGCTTCACCCTTCCCCTTCCTGAAGGACACCCTCCCAGAAGTAGAGCCCCTCGGGCCGAGAGTATGCATGTTTGAAAGTGTTCTGCGGGGGGGTTTGCATCTGTCCCGGAGGACGGCCTTGTAAACGGTGCCCCTTTTTGCCATAGACAGGCTGAGGTCCCAGCCGGCTCCCTCTCCAGGAGAGATGGGCATAGCACATGACATGCCCTGCGCTGAGTCCCACACATCACCCCCTTCCTTGCAGGGGATTCTGGAAAATGGCGAAACCCCTTTGGCATGGGGAGGGGTAAGCCCCCTTCCAGCTCCCATGGGAGGAACTCACTGAGGGCGTATACGCTTTCTGTGTCTCTTTTTTGGATCTAAAGCTTTTCATTTGCCCAGAGAGCACACTTCAGAGAACACCGTAATGGAGCCAGCATTACCCTAGACCTAGAATTCTAATTTGGGGAGGAATATGACCTGAGAAGAAAAAAAACTCGCCACCCTATCTTCCTTCTTTTGTTAAAATCCCAAGGTGGCAGCTGAGAAAATGAGAAAGGAAATACAGACTTCAAAACCCTCAGGAGCCCTAGACATCTTATTTCTTCCTGGGTTCAAAGACTTTTTCTTTCCTGAGTTACAAAATGATAAAGTCCAGGTGTCACCTTTTTTTAAAATAGTTGTTAAAATGATTATTATTGCGATAGCTTGCGATTAATAAACAGAGACAGTTCAGAAGGGTATCAGATAAAGAGGGAAAGTCCCTTCTCCCCACCTCCTAAAAAGACGCCTACTTCCCAGAGGTAATTTACCATTGTTCATGATTTCTCCCAGAACTTTTTTTCTGCATTTAAAAGATTATTACTAAGCCAAACGCGATTACGTTCCACACACCGTTCATCCTTTACATGCCATGTCTGTGGTACAAACATGGCGGTCAAGTACAGTGGTAATGTCTGTAGGCCCTGCAGCCTGGTGGCCTCGGCTAGAATCCTGACTCCTCCACTCACAGGGGCTGTGTGACTTTGGACGCCTGTTGTGTAGTTACTCTAGTCCCTTTGTACCTCAGTCCCCATCTGTAAAATGGGAGTAACAGTAATAGTGGCTCCTGGGGAGGCTGCTGTGCAGATTCAACGAGTTGTGCATGGAGTCCTCGGGATGGTGGACAGGGCCCGGTACACAGTGAGGGCCTGTTAGCTGTCATTATTTCCCTCCTGGTGACACCTCTGGTCAGGGACCCAGTTTTCACCAGGAAAGTCAGACCTGAGCCCAAAGGCTGGGCCAGAGTCTGAGAGCTAGAGGAGGCCTCAGGGGAAGTCCCAGGAGTGGAGGACAGGGAGCCCCAGGGGAGCCAGAGGATGACGGCCTGTGGGGCCAGCAGAGGGGTCAGGGGAGCAGTGGAGGAGCGTGCGCAGCTCGGGGCCAGCCTCCGGTAAGCAGTTGGGAATGCTTCCCAAGCATTGGCTCTGTCGGGTGCCAGCCGGCACTTTCTAGCAATCCCCACAGTGCTGGGAGGTCAGCACGTTCTCCAGAGGATCGGAGAGGTGGTGTGATGTACCTGCAGCCTCTCAGCAAGAACGACTCAGACCCAGGCCTGTCCGCCTCTGGGGGCTCCTGCTTTTATTTAGCCCCAGGCTGTGCCTCAGTGGCTTTTAGATGGCAGTGTTCTGGAAGGCAGCATGGGGTCCCAGTAGAAAAATGGGGATGGTGGCCATCAGGGGGCCCCAGGGCCCTGCCCCGGGTTCAGGTGCCTGATCTCTGGATCTTCCCAGCCACCCCATGATTCGTGAACTCTCTTAGCCCATACGATGGGTGAGGAAAACCAAAGTTAGGGACATCTGACGATGGACCCTGGGGGCCCCGGCCAGAGGTCTGCTCTCCGTGGCCCAGCACTCACCCCATGGGGACCTGGCTCCCAGGAGATTATCCCTCTGTGAGACGCCATGGGACCCCATCTCTCCTCTGCAGTTGGAAGCCCTGGTCTGGGCCACCCTCATCTCTCACCCCAACAGCTTGCAGGAACTTTCTCACTGTCTCCCTCCTCCCGCTCTTGGCCCCACTTCCGTGAGGGTCACTTTTCCATCCAGCCACCAGAGTGATCCTTCTAAAACACAAATCAGGATCTCACACTCACCAGTTCGGAATCTCAGAGGCTCCCCAGATGTAGCCCCAGGTCTCCTCTGTGGCTCATTCCTGCAGTTCCTGCAGGATCTGTCCCGTCGCCTCCCAGACCTCCCCTCACACCACCCATCCCCTCTCTGTCCCCTCACTCAGGCCACCCCGCCTGTGGGCCCCTCCACTCCTCACTTACCAAGCTTGAACCCCTCGTAGCCCAGCACCTGCTGTTTCCTCTTCCTGGAGTGCTCTTCCACCCTGTGGGCTCCCTCCTGCTTCCCCCAGACTTCTGTCCATATATTCGTTGTCAGTCTCCCCGACTGGAGGTCAGCGCCATGTTCACTGCTATGTGAACAAGGCATGGCCCAGAGCGGGTTCCCAGAAGATAGAAACACTTGCGGGACGAGTGAATGGTGAGGATAAACGCTGCCCCCCCACCCCAGCTCACCTTCACCAGGTGACACGGAGAAGGCTGTGGCCCCTCACCCGGTGGCGGTGGCAGCCAGCCTTGGGTCAGGACCGCTTTGAGAAGCAGCTTGAACCCCCTCCCCCCCCAAGACCCCTCTGACCCCGATCCTGTCATTCTAGGCAGGTGGACACCAACACGAAAAACGTCTTCGGGCAGCCGCGGTTGAGGGCGTCCCTCCGAGACCTCCGCTCCCCACGAAAGAACTACAAATCCACCATCGAGGACGACCTGAAGAAACTCATCATCATGGACAACCTGGCGCCGGAGCAGGAGAGAGACGCGGGAGTATGTAGAGGCCGCCCCACACACGCACACACAGTCTGGCGGGCCAGGCGGTCATGGGAGGGTGAGGGAGGAAGACAGGGCCCCCTGCAGTCACTCTGCCCATGGCCTCCACCTGGGGCACTGCCGGTCCCGTCTGGGTGTATGTAGCTTCGCAGTCAGGGGTCGGGTCGTCACATTAGTCAGGGACCTAATCGCAATGTAAGCCAGCCTCGGTAGGCACGTGGGGCATTTCTTCCACACTAGGGTAGCTCATGTGACTGGGAAGGGATGCTCTTAACTGGCTCTCATGTCCTTCTCATGGAGCCCAGGCCAGAAGCAGCCTCCACCCACCCACCCTGCACGGTCCAAGAGTGGAGGCGGGTTCCCAGGAAAGTCAGGCTCCCTTAGACACTGCTTCCCTTCACTCTTGTGCCCACCTACTCCTGGTTGGCTGTGCTCTCCTGTGGGCCCAAGCTGGCCCCAGTCTCTCCAGGGCGCTGTCCCCAGCGGTCCCCACCGATGACTGGCGTTGCCTTCCCTGACCTTACCTGGAACGGGAGAGTGGCATTGGCCTCTTGAGGGCCAGAACCAAGTGGGGCGTGACTGGGGGAGGAGCTATCCCCAGGGGAAACTTGGGATTCTTTGAGCAGAAAGGGGCAAAAGCAGATGCCCGGTGGGTCAGAAACACAGCCATCCAAGACGGGAAGGTGCCTCCGAGGACAGTGACCGTGAGCCAGGCCACGACCGCGGCCCATGACCCACCCTGTCTCGACAGCAGTCCCCACAGAAGAGCCTGCAGCGGACACTGTCAGATGAGAGTCTGTGCAGCGGGCGGCGGGAACCCAGCTTCGCCAACGCTGCCAGCCTGGAGCCGGGCCTGCCCAGTGATGTGCTCTTCAGCAGCACCTGCGCCTTCCCCTCCAGCACGCTGCCCGCCCGCCGCCAGCACCAGCACCCCCACCCCCCTGGCGGCGGCAGCCCCAGCACCGTCCCTGCGACCGGCAACAATGGCTTCCCAGAAAAGAAATGTGAGCCCGGGCCCCTGGGGCTGGCGGGGGAGTCTCCCTGGCGATGGGAAGCGGGGGAGGGGGGACAGTCAGCACTGGAGATCCTCAGTGTTGGTGTCATCCATGGTAGGGAGGTGGGGTGCATAGGAGTTTCAGTCGGGTACCGATGGTGTGGCACAGGGTGTCCCACAGAGCAGGGGATTGTCGGCCAGGCACCTGGGGGGTCACCTAGAAGTCTGGAGTGCCCCAAAATTGGAGTCATCTGAGACCAGAGAGAGGGTGTCAGCACCCCCTGCTGCAGCCTGGAGGGCCGTGAGGATCAGGCCTTACAGTTGCTGCGCCCCCAGATCCTGTCCCAGCACCAAGCAGATGGCTTCGCGAGTGTTTATTTACTTACCTGATTCCCCCCAAGTCTGCCAGCTCTTGGAGGGAGGGGGTGTAGGGATATGACTCATCCATCCTTTGACTCATCCAGCGACTGCTTACTGAGCATCCCCCACGAGGGGGCACCGTGCACATGGCCCCCATCAGAACCGGTGCACCATTTCGGGCTGGCCCTGCCTTTGGTCCACCCTGCAATCCCTCATTCACAACCCCAAACACTCTACAACTGAGAGGTCATGCAGAAGTTTGGGCCAAGCTCACTGAGCAGCAAAACCCAACCCAGACGGACATGAGGCTATGTATTTGTTGTTCTTCTTTACCCCATCTGGTGTGAGTGACCGTGAACTTCACTGCAGAACACTGTTGTGTTGGATACGGGGTGCTGCCCAGCCGTTCTGGGTGTGGTATGTTATAGCACCTGCACAACTTTCTCCGATTCAAACAGATCTTGACTTCGGAGATGTGTCCCAGGGGTTTTGGCCGAGGGCTGTGTCCTGTATTATTGGGATGGAGCCTCCCAAAGCCTCCTCTCACTCAGTCCCCATCTCAGCTCGAGGCGAATCTACCCCTCACTGCATTAAACTGAGACTCAGATTAATACGTGGAAAACGCTTAGCACGATCCCTGATATGCGGGAAAAGCAGTAGCTATTTATTATTTTGTTAGCATTCTACCGTCTGGAGCAAGCATTTTAATCCATCGCGAGTCAGGCTTGTACCTCCAGACTGCAGAGCAGGGCTAGAACGGAGTATTAACAGGGACCTTCTAAACCCCAAACCCTCATGGGGTTGGGCTTAGAGCAGGGTCAGTGTCAGGCCACGCAGTCCAAAGGCAAGTGTCACTACCAGGCAGTGTGAATGCGGGCGAGACGTCTCGCTCTGAGCACAACTCAGGGCCGTAACAGCACCTCCCTCCTGGCCAGTTGGAGGTGAGGCTGGGAGATGATCCCCATGACACAACCCGGCATGGTGCTCAGCAGGAGGACATGTGGTCAGTCAGGCCTGGCCTTTCCTGCCTGAGTCACCTCCTGACCTCTCGGTGCCTCACGGCAGTCCTCTGTCCCCTCCCCTTTGGCAGCTGTGAGGCATCAGCAGGCCGAGGCCCGGGGCCTACAGCTGGCACGTGGGACTCAGCCGATGGCTGCGGCAAATGCGGCCGCTGGTGCTGTCACTCCCAGGGGCCTCTTTCTCTGCCTGGCCTGTCACACGAGGACCCAGCAGCTCTCCCCACGGTGACCCTGCCATAACCAGACACTGTCCACGCACTAACGACCTGGATTTATGTCTGCGGGCTGTCACTGTGTCCTCCGCTCCACACCTCCAGAAGCAGACTTCTGGCCTGTCCCCTGCCGTCCCATCTCAGGGCCAGCTTCCGAATCCTGAAGCTCCCCCTGCACCCTGGCTCACACTCACATCCCCTCTTCAGGAAGTACTTTTGCAAGTACAAAATAGATCCAGGGGCTGCCGCTTGTTCCCCTGCCCCCACAGCCTCACCTGTCCTGTCCGCTCTCCTCTCCCTCCTGGACCACGGCAGCCTCCTCACTGTCTCCCCGCTCCCCGCCCCCACACGGTCCGTCTTCTACACACAGCCAGAGAGAGCGCGTGAACACCTCTGTTGGGTCACATCCCTCCCTGCACAGAGCCACCTGAGTGGCTCTGTGTCACTCAGCAAAAGACAAAGTCCTGACCCACGAGGCCCCACAGTCCAGCCCCATCACCTCTGATTTCACCTCCTGCTACTCTGTTCCTCTCTCTCTGTCCCCACCCTCGTAAACACCTGATACTCCCACCCCTTTTCCTGCTGGCATGTGTCATCTTCTAATAATTGTATTAATCGTTTGTGCTGTAACAATTCTGTAATGTTACACACTACAGAAAGTTTGTTTCCTTCACGTTGTCATTCTCCCCCATCTCCCGTCTCCACTCTTCCTACCCAGCCACCATCTCAGCCTCGGAGCTCTCGCTGGCCGATGGGCGGGACCGGCCACTGCGGCGCCTTGACCCCGGGATGATGCCACTGCCTGACACGGCCTCTGGCCTTGAGTGGTCCAGCCTGGTAAATGCAGCCAAGGCATACGAAGGTAGGCGCCTTCTGCCCAACCTGTCCTGGTCCCTACCGACCCCCTGCTGTGTTCTAGAAGGATCAGTGGAGGGCCTTGGGGCTTTGAAGTGGGACACGCTCAGGATCCAGAAGTAGGGGGAGCAGGGTTCACATCCTGCCCTGTCACTTATTCACTGTGCAGTCCTGGGCAAGTGTCTTTGTCTCTCTGATCCCGTTACCTCATCTACGAAGCAGGAATGTGACCTGTGCCCACTGCCCAGGGCTACGGTGAAGATTACAGGAAACTGTGTGTAAAACATGTCAGGCACAGAACAAGCCCTCAAAAGACAGTGCCTTATGTTATATCACCGGGCAGACTTACAATAACCCAAATTGCATTTAGATTTGCTTTGGCTGCAGGTGGCAGAAAACCCAAGTTTTCTTGACTTAAATAGGCAAGTTAACAATGACTTAAATAGGCAAGGTTTTTATGCAGGTTAAAAGTCCTGAGGTGGGTGGTGTGGGCCTGGTGTGGCACTTCCACAAATTCATTAGGGTGCAGGCTCCTCAAACCCTCTGCTCTGCCATCTCCAGGGAGCCTTACCCTCATGGTCCAAAATGGCTGCCAGAGCTCTGGCCATCATGTCCAGCTCCAACCAGCAGGGGAGAGACACATCCCCTCCATTTAGGGACGTGTCTCTAAGCCTGGCGCTCCCCCTGCACTTACTTCCCAATGGCCAGAATATCACACACAGCCCCACCTAATAGCTTCAGGGCAGGCTGGGAAATGAGGCCTTATGCCCAACTAAAATTTGGGATGCGTTATTATGGAAAAAGGGAAAACAGGTGACAAGGGACAGCTAACAATCTCTGCCATTTCTTTCCCACGTGACTTGGGCGAGCAGCTTTATCTTTCTAAGAGTCAACTGTAAAATGGGACTTCTGGTGATCCCTAACACACATGAACATGTTCTTCTGGCTCATTTTTTTCAGTATTTTTCAGACTATAGCTTTGCTGTCCTTCCTCCAGGAGGCTCTCCCTGATATCCCTTAGTCTAGATTAGGCACCTGCTCTGGGCTCCCACAGCCCTGACCCCTCTGCCTGTGCCTCCTCCCTCCCGGCCCTGACCTCAGGGCCTCCGCTGTCTAATGAAGGGTCTGTGTCCCCACTGGACTCTGAGGGCAGGACCTGGGGCCAGCTCGGTCACTACTGGCTTCCCAGCATGGGTCTGGCTCAGCGCAGGGTGCCTTAAACCAGACCCATACGGTACATGACCTTCATATTTCCATGTTTGGGCTAGTCCACATCTGGCAGGTGGCCCTGGAGGAAGCTTCCTCCTACCGTGCAGTCTCCCTGGGGGAGAGGCAGTCAGGCCTCTGGTTATGGGTAAGGTGGCACAGGAGAGCAGTCAGGGAAGACGGGAAGACCAGGCCAGGCCTCTGAATCACCGGGAGGGGAGTGGCTGCCAGCAGGGGCCCAGTGCTGCAGGCAAATTTGACCCTTCAGAGGCCTGACGCTCTCAGTGGGGGACAGGGTTGCTCCATGTGGCATTTCCAGGAGGAGGTGACCGCGGGCCACCATGACGTTACAGAGCGTCTCTAGAGAGCCAGCACTTTATCACAGACATCACTTCTATTCTCTAGTGTGAGGGATGTGTTAGGATTCCCGGTTACAGATGAGGAAACTGAGGCTCAGCCACCAGAGTCACCTACCTGGCCAAGGGCACACAGGGCAAGGATTTAAGCCCGGACCTGAACGTTTTCCAGAAAGATGGGCATGGTTTCCTTTATAGAAAAGGAAACTGAGATGGCTCTTACACTTTTAAAAATACACTCAAGCTCTCTCCTAATAAAATAGATGCAAGTCACAACTCACTGAGCTACGCGTCCTCACCAGTCAGAACTGCAGAGATGGAGTTCGAGAGCACTGCTTGCGGGGGAGGGGAAAGGGGCCCCTCGCACGTGGCAGGTTCAGTGTAAGGTGGGTGCGAGCCCAGTACCTGCTGCCAGAGTGAAAATGCACGTGCTCTGTATCCCCACAAATCTCGGGGGTCTTGGCATGGGGAGGCCTTTCCTCTAAGTGTGACCCAGTTGACCATCATCCCGTGGTGCCTCCGGCCCGGCACAGACTTCATGCTCACCCACTCTCTGAACAGCTGTGGTGGGAAAGCAGGGATAGTTTGGGGGACAAAAAGGGAACTGCATATATTATACTGGTTCATTTATTGATTCCACAAACCAGACGCTGCTGGCCCCAAAAGTTTCATGTGCCCCGCCCCCGCCACCACCACCACAAGTCACGGGTAGTGTCGGGCTGAACATTACTTGGGTCCAGGACTTTGGGAGGGAGGGGCACAGATGGGGCCCAGCAGAGGATGTGAAAAGTGAAGGCACGGCGGTCTCCTGAGGGAGGTAAGGGCAGGCGTGGTTTAAAGGCAACGCACAGCCCACTGCCTGGGTTTGAGCCCCAGCTTCGCTGCTGCTGAGCACGGTGGCGACCGGTCCGCCTCTGCCGCCTCAGTCTGCTCATCTGTAAATAAAGTCGGATGATATTCCTACTGCAAAGTGGTTGTTAGCGTTAATGAATTTACGTAGGCTCACGCACTTGTGTCATCATGGGGCGCCTGGGTGGCTCAAGTCAGTTAAGCGTCTAACTTCAGCTCAGGTCATGATCTCACAGTTCACGAGTTCAAGCCCTGCGTTGGGCTCTGTGCTGACAGCTCAGAGCCTGGAGCCTGCTTCAGAATCTGCATCTCCCTCTCTCTCTCTGCCCTTCCCCCATTCACGCTCTGTCTCTCTCTCTCAAAAATAAAACATTTAAAAAATTGTTTTAAAAAAATGAGTGGCACCATTTATAGCACCTGCATATTCCTGAGGGCATTTGGGTTTTCAACCCCAGACTCAGGGTCCAGGAAGAGAACCTAAGGGCCTTTATCAGCTGTCTTCTCCAAGTCTCCACAGGGGCCCCAGGGGGTCTCACAGCTGCCTGTGGGGGGAGGGGGGCCTCATTCCCTGGGTTTCCTGAGCAGTGGGCTCTTTTTTTGATGGGGTGCAAGGGGAGTGTGGGGGCCATGTCCCAGGAGGAATGCAGGGAGAGGTGCCAGGGCCACCTCCTCTCCACCCCGTCCCCCCGCCCCCCCGCCCCCAAGGTCCAGGCATCCTAGGGCCAGGATCACTGGTTCTGTGGGAAGCAGCTGAGAAGCTCCAAGCCTCTCCCTGGAGACCCAGATGCCAGCAGATGTGTGGAAGGCAGAGCTGTCCAGACACTGGTTCCCAGCTGTGGGCTTATGAGAGGGGGTGGGGCAGCCAAAGCCCCCTCCCCAGTGGCCACTCCATTTACCCCCAAGATCAAGCCCTGCATTGAGCTTTGAGCTGACAGCTTGGAGCCTGCTTGGGATTCTCTCTCTCCCTCTCTGCCTCTCTCCCACTCACTCCCACACTCTCTTTCTCTCTCTCTCAGATAAATAAACCTCAAAAAAATAAAAATGCAGGTGCTCAGGTTGGGACCTGGGAATCAGAGCTTTAACAGCCATGTGATTTCTTTTCTCTCCTCGGTATACATGGTATTCTGTCTTCTCTTTCTGCTTTTGAAATTTCACAGAGCTTCTCAAAACTACAGTGCAAATGAATCCCCGTGTACTTCTCACCCAACTTCAACCCCATCCTCTTTTGGCCACTTTTTTCATACCATTTGTTTGTTGATGAAACCAGGTCATTTATGCTGAATTTGGGTGGTTACTCTGTCACGCTGCCATTTAACTTGTTTCTGTCCCTTGCATTTTGTATAAACTGGTCACTAGTCTACAGGCTTGCTCAGCATCAGGATGAGATTTTGTTGTTAGTGTCAATTTGGTTTGGTTTTTTTGGTTGGAGCCCATCCTAAGTGCGTGATCTAACAAAAGTGATTGGGAGTGTCACGGAGGTCTGGGTGGGAGGTGTGCTGGGAAAGGTGGTTGGTCGGTGGGGCGGGGGAGCAGAGGGAGGAGGCACTGGAAGCCCTGCTGACTCCTCTCCCCTCTCCCGTCTCTGCCCGGCAGTGCAAAGAGCTGTCTCACTCTTCTCCCTCAACGACCCAGCTCTGAGCCCGGAGGTCCCACCTGCACACAGTCCTGTCCACAGCCACCTGAGCCTGGAGAGGGGGCCCCCAACCCCCAGGACCACCCCTACCATGAGGTGAGGTTTCCCTGGGAACACCTGGTGGCCCAGCAACTCGGATCCCTGAGGGTGGCCGGCCTGCCCCGTGAAGGAGGGGGACACCAGGCGGATGAGAGACAGCAGCTGCTTGCCCATCCCCCACGCCCCCTCGGCACAGCCAGGGGGGCGTCTCCCCTGAGGGACTTGGGAGTAACCCACACACCGGAACCCAGAGGTGACCTTGTCCGGGTTAGCCTGGTCCTCGTGGGTGGAGACAACGCAGCGTCATTCATATGGTCAGTCGACCTCCAACTTCAAAAAACCTCTAAGTGGTGCCCCCCACTGCATCCTCACCCGCCCCGGTCCCTTCCTCCCTGCCTTTGATCCCCCCCGCCGCCCCCCGTCTGCCCCTGGGTCTCCTCTGCACGTTCCAGAATTCTGAGGATGGCCACCTGATAGTTACTGTTCGCCTCTCCCCTGGCACGGCCCGCTGGGCCAGCTGTGGAAGCGCTGACGGAGGCCCTACCCGCGTGAGGCTTCCCGGGGAGAGAAGAGGACATGGGTCATCGCACGTTTAGTGCAACAGACTTGACCTCACTAGGTTGGCAAAAAATACAAGGCAGGCTCACACCAGAGGTGCGCTGCACTTTATGGGCAAATTAAGTAATTTTCGAGGGAAATTTTGACTCTCCTGGGTTTTGGTGTTTTGTTTTTGTTTTTGACTCTTCTTCACACCCCTCTTTTCACTGGCTTTAGAACTCAACCTCCACCAGAGATGTGGCCCGACTGTAATCACAGGAACTCGGCACTTACAAATGTGCCAATACAGTGAGGGCGGGAACAGGCTGGGTGTGGAAAGGGCAGGACTGTGGGCTCTGGGCGAGCTCCTGGATTCCCTCCGCCCCTGAGCTGACCCTCTCCCACCTGCCCTGCAGCTGCAGGCCCCAGGAGCCAAGACTGTGGTGGAAAAAAAGGGCAGGAGGACTCAGTGTCTCCTCTCCGCTGCGGCAGCACACCCTGCCCCGCCCCCCACAGTGCCTAGTGGAGCCCCTACAGGGAGGGGCTGCCCCTCTCCTCCTCAGGGGCCGGGCAGGCCAGGGCTGGGTTCCAGGGTGCAGAGTCCCCTTCTGCCCAGCGGGTAATGACGAGGTGACCTCCCAGACTACACTGGGCGCGGAGCTCTGTTAGATCGAGACTGTGCACAGCGCAGGGCAGGCTCTCTGTCACGGGGGCGCCGTCATCGTCTTTGTCAGTGTCCTCCATTCCCGTCCCCGAGGGCAGGCCCCCATGTTCAGTGTCCCGTGGCAGACACCGTGCCCAGGTCTGCGAGGTGCTCCGTGGATGTGTCTGTGAGGTGGGTTCTGGTTTTGCTCTGTGTGAGGCGCTCACACCTAAAGCACACGCGTGGTTCAGGCCCCGCGGGGGAGGCACACGTCAGGGCGGGCACATGCACAGCCATCCACAGGCTGCCACAGCCCTCCGTCCACATCCACAGATGTACTGTCTTTGGGTAAAGCGCAGCAGGGAGGAGGGCTGGCTCCTTTCTGGCTTCCCCCAGAGCCTCCCTCCAGGCATCCCTCAGGACCCCAGCAAGGAAAGGACTCTCCAGAACTTCGGGGACAGGAGTGTCCCGTACCCCCTGTTCCTCCGGAACCCTCCCTGGGGGCCGGTGGGCCTTGGGTCTCACCCTGCCCCTTGTCTTTCCAGCGAGGAGCCTCCCCTGGATCTGACAGGCAAGGTGTACCAGCTGGAGGTGATGCTGAAGCAGCTGCACACCGACCTCCAGAAGGTAAGGCCGCCAGGCGGCCAGCCCTCGTGGCGCACCCCCGCGTTCCGCCCCCCAGACACTCGGGTGTGGGGCGTGGGCAGCGAGGCTGCGGCACCTGTCCCCACCCGACCCCTTCCACGCTGGGAGAGACCACCCAGCTTTGAGTGTCGTCCTGAGTAAAGAGTAGAAGGTGACCGTGCCAAAGGCTGGGAAACACATGGAGGAAACCTGCCTACAGTCTCGGAGGAAGAACACATTGGCCCCAGCCTTTTTGGGGGGCAGGGGGATGATATTTATCAAACAATGTAACTGTCTGCCTTGTTGATCTAGCAGTTCCACTTGTGGGAGTTTGTCCAGCAGAATTTCAAGCATAGGTACAGAGATCCAGGAGCAAGGATGCTCATTGCTGCTCTGTTTGCAATAAAAAAAATTGGAGCCGGTGCAGCTGTCCCTCCACGGGAGAACGGTTATATAAAGGACAGGACACCCATGCAGTGGAATATTCTGCAGCCAATTAAAATAATAGCAGGAATCTGTGTATTTACTCACATACAAAAGAAGTCCAGTAACTTAAGTAAAAACTGAGCAAGCTACAGAACTATTTCCTAGAACATTGTCATACTTTAAAAAAAAAAAAAATTAACATCCACAGGGCAGAGGGTTATCTAGAAGGCAGCGTTCCAAATTGTTCATTATACGTACCTCCAGGGTGTAGAAGAATGAGGAGAGAAATAAGGGCAGAGAACTTCCACTTGTTGCTTTATATACTTTCGGGCAAAAAACCAAAAAGGTGGCAGAGTGTAATGTGGAAGCCTCAAGCACAGGAATCATAGGGGCCCAGGTTCAAATCCGACCCCACCATCTAATACTGCCTGAGCTTGGACAAGTCAGCGGCCTTCAGATGTGACATGTCCTGAAAGGGCGTCTCTGAAAGGCCAAGGGAGCCTGTATGGCGGGCAGCCTGCGCCCGCATCCCAAGCTCCCCACTTTCCGTTAGGAGAGGCTGGGTTTCCTCTCTCAGGAAACTGAGGCTAACAGTCCCCGAGTCCTTAGATGGCCATGAGGGTAAAACGGGGTGGTGGTAACTACAGTGAGGTCTGTTGGAAGAGTTGAGGAAATGGGTCCAGAGAGATGAGGCAGTCTGCCCACGGTTACGAAGCCGCCGAGAAGCAGAGCTGGGGCTTGAACCCCTGGCCGCCTGGCTCAGGAGGCCTCGTCTGTGCCCACCCGCTGACGCTGGCCCCACTCCACAGGAGAAGCAGGACAAGGCCGTGCTGCAGTCGGAGGTGGCCAGCTTACGCCAGAACAACCAGCGCCTGCAGGAGGAGTCACAGGCCGCCAGCGAGCAGCTGCGCAAGTTCGCGGAGATCTTCTGCAGGGAGAAGAAGGAGCTCTGAGGCGGCGAGCCGCCCCCACCCCTGCCCGGGCCAGCCGCGGGCTCCCGCTCTCCTGTCTCCCTTGGCTCGCTCCCAGTTGCGGGTATGACCACGATAACCCAGCCAGGGCCCCACCGCCCTCCTCGTGGACACGGAAACCCTGGATGGCCGCAGGCCCCGCCCCGGGCTGTGAGCTGTGGTCTGCTCAAGGTCCTCCTGCCCCACAAGATGACATGGTCTCAGGCCTCCCTCTGAACTGCCCATCTCTGGTCCCTGGGGACTGGACCGTGCCCACGCCGCACCCAGGAGGCCCATCTAGCCTCTTCCTAGGACCAAGCCATCAGAAGCTGTAGGAAGGGGAGAGGGAGGGCAGGTGTGTGTCTCCAAACCCCGCAGCTCCAGGAGTCCACAAACCAGGTTTCTTCACCACGTGCAACGGAGTTTGGGCTTGTGGGGCCAAGCCCCCTGCATGAAAAACCAGTGTGAAACTGGCCCGTGCTTCCCCTCGGCCCCAGAGAGATGAAGGCCTGTGTGGAAACTGGCCAGGGGTCTCAGTCCCAGTGCACTAGCTCCAAATGGCACGGACAGTATCCCCTCCCAACCTCGCTCTTCCAAAAAGCAGCCAGGAGCACTTTGTTAGAGTTTCACTTCTTTCTTGGGACCCTGGATGGAGAGAGGACACCCCCAGCATCCAAAGTCAACTTCTTTGAGGGGAAACTCTATTTGCACACTCGGGACTGTTTATACCGTCTTTTTTCTATCCGCCCCTCGACCGCCAAAGGCCACAGCGCCCAGGCCATGCCACCTTCCAGCTACTGCCCTGGCCCCAGGCAGCGAAGCCCTGTCTCTCCTCCCCAGGCCCCGCCAGCTCCGACCGCACAGCCAGGGCCTCTTCCGGGCACCAGGAGGGGCTCCACACAGCCCTCCGGTCAGGGCTGGAGAGAAAACAGCCTGCAACTCCTCTCTGGTTCTGTTTTCCCTTCGCAAGCGGACGCCCGGACACCCTCACTGTGCTTCCCGGGGAGTGCTTTGCTGTGTGAACCCCCCCATGAGACGCTGGTTCTCTAAAGGCAATAAGGGGCAGCTTGCCAGGCAGCCGAGCCAGAGTGGTACTACGCTGTTCACCCAGGAAACAGAGTTTCTTTTTTTCCTTTAAAAACAAAAATATATATATATATATATATATTTATTTTTTCATGTAGAGTTGCGCCAGAACAAGTCTGTATGGCCACAATCTGTGGATTCCCCCAACCTCAAGCTGAGGATCAAGGTGTGTCCCCCGTGGACTGGGACTCAGTGGGAGGACTCAGAGGGATAAAGTCAGGGTGGGCAGGTGGGTGGCCTTTCCCATTTTGGGAGGCCCCAGGCAGGGGGAGCTGGCCCGGCTCCGAGCAGCACCCTCTGGGCTGGAAGCCAGCAGCAGGTCGTCCAGCCTTTGTCCAGAGACACCCCACCCCCTGCTTTCTCTTTGAGGCCAGAAACCTCAGGGCAGGGGGCTCCGGAACTACACAGGACACAGAGAGGTGCCGGGCTGGACAGGGAGGTGCCACACTGGGCCGGCCGGCTGGGGCAAGAGAAAAGGGCGCTCCTGTCTCCCTGTGATCAACCTCTGACCCCAGCCACACCGCAGTCCCTCGAGAAGCCCTCAGCTGCCATCTCCTTTCCCTCACCTGTGGTGTGAGATGAGGGCTTCAAGGTGGGACCTGCTTGGTCCTCAGTCCTGGCCAACTACTGTGATATCTCTGCCCCTCTTCCCCACCCCTTTTTGGAAGGGTTCTCCGGGACCTCCCCACCGCCTTTTCCTCAGACCCTAACCTGGAGGCTGCCCCCCCCCTCTTTTTTTTTAAGTTCTCCTCATCTCTTCAGATCATTTGAATCATTTTGGGGACCTAATCATGTACATTGACAAGTGTAAATTATGATTTTTGGTTTTGTTTTCTGTTATTTTTTAAGGATCTCTGCAAAACAAATCTATTTAATTTGAGGTTAGTGTTCAATCTGAAGGCTTGAAGATAGCAGGGGTTTTTTTTCATATGCTGATTTCATTTGGATTTTTTATTCTTTATTGTCTTTTTTTTTTTTTTTTTTTTTTTTTTTCCTATCCCTGTCTTGAGATTTTTCTGGCATGTTTCTGGAGGTTTCAAAGGAAATAAATGTTTCATAGAAATGGCTTGTGTGTTCACTAGCTGGGCAGCTGCCTGGAGTCACTGATGGGAGGGTGTGGTCCAGCGTCAGCCTCCTTCCCCATCCCCCTGGTCCCAAACACCATCTCTCTCCCTCTCTCTCTCTCTGTCTCTCTCTCCCTCTGTCTCTCCCTTTGTCTCTCTGTCTCTGTCTCTCTCACGCACAAACACACACGCACACACACACCCTTCCCTAAGAACCAGCCTTGAAACCCAAATGACAGGAATCCAACACTGAGAATGTAAAAAGTCCTTAAGTTAAAAAGGGAGCTTCTACTGAAGAAGTCATATACTGGAGGCCAGAAAGCCAGACCTAGCCCACGGAGTTGCGCTGGTTTTAGATTTAGTGGTCAAACTTTTAAAAATCTGGAGGTTGGCCATAAAGCCGGATTTCCAGCTTGGTAAATCTGCCCTTTGAAAGCGAACTCAGAAAGAACCAAGGGGCCCCTGTCTCCTTTGGCTGCGGTCTCCCCAGGCCACACCCTCCCGGTGCTGGCTTATTTGCATGTCCCCGCCCCCATCGGTGGGAGTAGGCCTCCCGCTGCCAGTCAACTGGTTGGTGGTTTCGGGTGCAAATCAGCCCCTGCTTCCAGGCCAAGGGGAGCACAGTGAGGTGGGGGTGTCCCATGACCTCACCCCTGGGTCAGGCCTCCCTCTAGGGGCTCTCCTAGCTGGGGAGAGGCCTTAAACTCCTGTCCTGGATCTGCATCTGCCCTGGTGAAACACTTGCGGTTTGACCTGGGGATCAGGGTCCAACCGATTTTCTGAATCTCAGAATTCCACGTGAAAATCCAAGGTCTGGACTCTTGTGGGAAGTCCGGATCTGAGAAGCGGCCCAGCCTCTCGACAGGGCTGGCCAGGTGGCTAGATCTTCCTGACCCACCCCACCTACTTACCTGTCATGGAGTGTTCCATCTCTGAGCTAAAACCTGATGCTCCTCTGACTCAGCCTCTCCCCTCCCCCCCCCCCCAAAAAAACATCTTTTTCCAAAACGGGTATATATCCTTTTTCCAGAGGAGGTGGACCAGCTATTTCCACATCTAAAAATTCTAGAGTGTTCCAGACACTCTCCCAGTCTCCGCCCTTCTTGAGGCCCCATCTCCTCCCCATTCGGCCCTCCCCCAACCGGCATGGGAACCATGGAACAAGCTGTTCTCACATTCTCTCCTGGAGCCTGTGACACACACCAACGTCCAACGCCCCGCAACTCGCACCCACACTGTGCCCTGCTGGTCCCTTCCCCATCTTGATCTTGCCCCAGTTTCCAACTTCCTCGGCCATCCCACGAGTGCCCTCTTGCACCCTCCTCCCCATCTCTCTCCCTCCCATCACCCCTGGCTCTCTTCCCCAGCCAACCTCTGAATCCTTTATACCTTTGGCTCTCTCCCCGTTTCTCTATTGTCCCCCCAAATTCTTTGTCCTTATCTCCCATGAAGTCTCATCTCTGTGTCATTGTCCTGAGACTTGGCCTGTCCCTGGATCCTGACTGTATCTAACCCCAAATGTGCCTCCCTCTTATTCTTTGGCCTCTCTCCTAATTTATGTGCCCTGGTTCTCTACTTCCCCTCACCGAATCTCTCCCGCTTCCCTAAATCACCGGCTCCTTCCTCCTTCTGTCTCTCCCTGATGTCTCCCTCTCCCACTGAATCTCCATCTCTCTTCTGTTCTCCCCCCTCCCGTCACTCCTGTGGCTCACTCATCTACCTCTCTCTCCAGATCTATTTCTTCCCTCTCCTGCTCTTTTTCTGATTCTCTATAAATGTGTGGCTCTGTGTCTCTCTCCTGATCTTTCAGTGTCCTGGTTCTCTCCTCATCCCACCTCGCCCAAATCTGCCTCCCGCCCAACCTCGTGTGCGTGTCATTCTCTCCTTGGTCCTTTCCCCTCCGCTCTTTGCCCCACATCCGGATGGGGGACCCCAGGTGAGGCGCTCTGGGGACCCAGAGGAGGTGCTCTGGGCACCCCCACCGCCTACCATAGCCCGGGAGGGGCGGCCTCTTCATCTTTCCATCCCTTCCCCCAGGCCCCAGCTCCCGCCTCCCCCCTCACTGCTGCTCACTGCAGCTGCAGCAGTCCGTTGCCAGGGCAACCACAGCTGGCTGGGCGGGAGCCCCCTCCACCCCATCCCCCCTCTCCTTTCCCGGCGAGGCTGGGAGGAGCTGGGACAAAGCCAGAGAAAGGCGGGGTGCAGGGGGGAGATGGAGGGAGATGGAGGTCGGGCCCGCTCCAGCTGTTAACCTTGGTCAAGTCTCCCCCTAGGAGGCCCCCATCTCCCCTTCTTGGTGGTGCCCCAGTCCAGCCTGGAGAACGAGGCAGTCGTGGGCAGAGGGGTCAGGCCCAGTTTAATACACAGAACAAGTTAATTCACAGCAGAGGCAGGCAATAAAGGAGACTCGTTTACAAGGGAGGGGGCATGCCTGGATTGGGGGAGACCCCCCCAAACCCACCACCTCCCCCCACTTGCAGTCTCAATTTCCCTTTTTTTTTAACCCGAACAACAAACACACACAACCACAAGAAACAACCACGCCCCCTCGCTACCCCCAAAATGGCCAGCGAGGGTGGCAGGGGGCAGCCCGGCCTGGCCGGTGGGGAACTGGAGCAGGGGAAGGGGGAAAAACTAGTCCATTGTAGAGTCTGTGCTTCTCATTCCAGCAGGCGCTGGGCAGGGGCCCGCCTTGCCCGCCTTGCCCCCCCAGCCGACGCCCACCAGCCAGGGCAGGCGGCAGGCACAGAGCGGGCAGGGTGGGGCTCTCAGGGAGGGAGCAGGAACGGAGTTCAAAACCATGGTTCACGTCATGCAGTATCCACGGTGGGCACCAAGAGGGGGCGAGGGTGGACACCACACCCACCTGCCCTGGGCACGAAGGGGGACGGTGCCCACACTGGGTGAGGAGGTGGGACAGCTGCAACTCCAGAAACTGGGGGGTGGGGCTGGTAGGCAGGAAGCTGGCATAGACCGGTGCCCAGTGGATGCGCTCGGCAGCACCCCCTCCACCCAGCCAGGCCTTATAGGACTCTTTGTATATATTAATTTCTTTTTTCTTTCTTTCTTTTTTTTTTTTTTAACTTTTTGACTTTTTCTTTAGAAAAACGCTGTGTCCGTGCCCCGGGCTGGCATCTACCACCCCTCATGCCCGCCCAGAGGCGGGGTATGGCTTTGAGGGGAGCAGAAGCCCCCGGTGCCCATTCGCCAAGGGATGGGGAAGGAGGGAGGAAGGGAGAGGGGCCCTGCTGGGCCCACCAACCCACAGGGCAAACATTCCACCTGCACAGAGGGAAGGGGGTGGCCCCGCCCCCTCTCAGGCTTCCCCTGTCCCCCTCCACTGTGGGGCACTGAGGGCGGAGAGAGCGTGGAGGAGCTCCGAGAGGCAGATAGGTAAGCACCACCCCAGAGGTCCGGGTGAGCCAGAGCCAGGCCTAGGTGAGGGTGATGTAGGCAGAGGCCTTCTCTTTCAGGTGCCGAAGACAGAGGTGACAACTCCAGCTCCCTGTGGGGGTGGCCAGAGGACAGGGATTTAGGCCCGGGTCCCCAAGAGGCTGACCCAACCTCCCAGCCAGCAGACACGGTCTTTGGTCTTCAGCCGGAAGACAGCTTTCCGACCCACCCGCCCCCGTGTCATGCCCACCTCTTCTCTCACCTTCCGGGGGCTCCGCCATGGGGGGGCTCAGGCAGTACATGTGGTAACCCCGATCGCAGTCGTCACAAAACAGCAGCTGGTCCTGGGGGGTGAGACCCGCCCAGCTGGCACCCTGGGGGCACGGGCACCAGAAACCGGGGTGGGGGGCTGGGGCAGGGGTAGGTCAAAGGGGCCGGGGAAGGCGGTCCCTCCCACGAGAAAGGGCTCCGAGACGGGCTTCGCATCACGGAATCTTTGCGAAACCCTGCTTGGCCAAGCAAAACACCCCTGTGGTCGGCCGGTTTGCAATTCGCAGTCTGGGTTTTATAGATTCTGTGGAACACTTCAGACGCCACCGAGATGGTCTGACACCAGCTCTGGAAGCAATGGACGTTGGGTTCAGTTCCCAGCTCTACTAATTTCCTAGACGTGACCTCGGGCACGTCATTTCCCCTCTCTGAGCTCAGCGTCTTCTCTGCGGAGTGGGAACGAGAGCACCTACCTCGGAGGGTGGTTGGGAGGAGTCAGAGAGATGAGGAGCACTAAGTGCCGGGCTCAGTTAATGGACACTAAGCAATAATAATAATACAGGTTACTAGTGTTCACCAGGGAGGGGCTCCAGGGAAAGGCTTTAGGCCCGACTGGCAGAGGCGGAGGTGCCGGACGGGAGGCCACCTGGGGGCATGTCCCAGGGGAGGCGGGCGGGCACTCACGTCGTTCTCCGAGGTGCCGCACAGGCTGCAGGACTTGCACTCGATGCACTGCCAGCGGTAGGTCCGCACGGCCGCCGTCATGTTCACCGTAAACTGTAAACATGAGGGGTGTCCTGGGGGCCAAGGGGCAGGGATGCAGTTAGGGCTCACCACGCCCCCGGTGGTGACTGACCCCCCCCCCCCCCCCCGGGAGGAGACGGCTCGGCCCCCACCCCTGGGTCCTAGGGCCGGAGGAGCTCCCGTGGCCCACAGCCCGACCCCGCCCCGCGCACGGTGCCCAGCGACCGTACCGCAAGCAGCGCTGCCGCGACCGTGGCCACCAGTCTCCTACCAGCCACCATGGTAACCACATTCTGCTCCCCAGAATACCATGGCAACCGCATTCCATTACCCGCAGTGCTGTGGCAACCACTTTCTACCACCCACAACACCCGGGCCGCCACATTCTGTTAGCCGCTGTGCTGAGGCAGCCACATTCCATTACCCACAGCAGAGTGGCCGACAGGTTCCGTTAACCACAGTAACGCGGCAGCCACGTCCTCCCAGCCACGGCGCCGTGGCAACCGCCTTCCACAGTGGGGTCCCCACGCTCTGGGTTCCCTGTGACCCAACGCCCGTCCCCCAGGACGGGCGGGCGACCGAAGTGTTCCCGGCGGTACCGCGCGACGCCGATCCCACAGCCGTCGCACTACCCCAGTGCGGAGACCCCCTCAGCCGCCACCCGGTGCCACAGGTTACGTTCCACGCTACCCCGTTGCCGTGACAACCCTATCGCACTCCCCGTGATACCATGACAACCACAATTCATTACCCACCGTGCTGAAGCAACCACAGTCTATTACCTACAAGCCCACCCTGGGAAACCACATCCCACTAACCGCAACTCCGTGGCAAGCGCGCTCGGTTATCCACAGTGCCCAGGCAACGGCCATCCATTACTCACTATCACGGTTCCCTACCCACAATGCCTTGGCAACCACCTTTCACTGCCCCTCGTGCCATGCTAAGCACGTGCTACGACCGGCAACGCCATGATGACCGCATCCCATTATTCCCAGAGCCTCTCTGACCACCCCTCCCCCTCCCAGTTTCCCAAGGTCCTCAGCAGTTGAGTCCACTCCACCAGCTCTGGATGCCTCCAGCCCCAGGATGCACTTCTCCGCCTCCCAGCCTCCAGATCGGGACTCCTGGCGTCCCCTCCACCCGGGCCCCCAGCAACCTCAGGTGAGGGTATCACCTGATCGCCCACAGTCAGCACAGGAGATGAGGTCCTCAGGACACCCCGTCTTCTTGGAGCCACCCAGGCAGAAGTCACAGTAGCCGTTGGGGATGACAGTGCCATCGGGCGCCTTCTTGGCTGAAAGACAGCAGGCGGGGGGTTGACGTAGGCGGGCGGGGGCACCTAGTCAAAGGCTGCTGCACAAGTAGGGGCAGAGGGAGGCGTCCCTACCTGTGTGTTTCCTCTGTGCCTCAGGGACCCAGGCCAATTCTTTGTAAAACTCTGGGGTTGGGGGGACAGAGAGAGGGGCTCTCACCATAGGCAAGGCTCCACCCTGCCCCCCAGCCTCAGCCCCGGGATGGACCCCTTTATCCAGGCATGGGGGAGGTAAGGAGAGAGAGTAGCTACCCCAAGTCGTGGCCGCGGCAGAACAGGGATGGGAGCCCAAATAATTCTCATCAGGAGCCCCGAACTCTTTGAGGACAACTCACTCTTTATTAGGCAAAACTGGCAAATAACAGCTTTAGGAAGAGCCCCCCTGCTTCCCCTTTCTACCACACAACCAGTGCCAACTAAGCCCCGACTAGATAAAAACTGGGGGTACCACTGGCCAAGATCTGATATGCAAACAGACGGATGTTCACAAGAAAAATTCTGAACACAGAGGTGCCCGGTGCGTGGTGAGGACGGGGTGAAGAGACCGCCCTCTCCCACCAAGAGGTGGGCGCGAAGACAGTTTCTCCGCTGGCGGAGCCTCTCCCGAGCCCTCTCCCATCCCTCGGCTGTCAGGGCTGCCACGAGATTGGCACGGGCAGGCGCCAAGGGCTCCCAGGCCACAGACCCTGCCCCTCAGCCAAAGCTTAGCAAAAAAGGGAGAACGGGAGGCAGAGAGGGAGGGGAGTCATCTATCACCCCCCTCCCCAAGCTCTAATTGAAACAATAAATCAGACCCAGAAATATTACGCCCGGCCGGGAGCGAGGGAGAGATGGTTGGTTGCCATGGCAACCCCAGAGCCAGCATCCCCATGGTCGGTGGGGGGAGGGGACCGCTGAGCTGGAGATTTTCCAGAAATGTCTAATGTGCCCCCTCCCTCCCAGGCTCCTCAGCCCCCACTCCCGGGGCCCCTCACTACCCCACAGCCCGCCTGCCTGCTCACGTTTATGGTTGTTTTTCCGGTGGAAGGGCAGGGCGTGGCGCTCGGCGTTCTCCTCCCCCTCCTCCTCAGCCAGGTGGGTGTGGGTGTAGTGGTAGCTGAGCCCTGGCCGGTTCTTATACCGTTTCCCACAGACTGGAGAGCGAGCAGGGAGGGCCGGTCAGCCCTCCCAGCCCATGCGGCCTCCACCCTGGCCTCGGGGATCACACCTCCCCCCTCTGCCAGAGGCCTGAGCATCCCCTCCCGCCGGGCTCTAGAACAGGAGGGAGGGGGCCAGCAGGGGAGAGGTCCCTAGGCCCCACTCTCTCTTTCCCCCTCTTCAGAAGGACTCACTATCACAGACATACGGCTTGTCTCGGTCCTCCAGGGATGCGGTGTCCTGGCGTTTCCGGAGACCCCCGATGCCATATGCCTGGGGGGAGAGGCGGGATGAGGGGCCAAGAAGGGAGGCAACTGAAAGCGTTTTCATCACTGGAGCCTGAAAGGCGAACCGCAGCTCTGCCACTTCCTGACTATGGGCCTCGAGTAACCCCCTTGACCTCTCAGAGGCTTCCTCATGGGTGTGAAGGCGGCTCCGACCCACTATACAATCTCTGTTTTGCCAATGGGTTCATATATCTGAGCCTCAGCGTCCTCTTCTGTGCGATGGGCATAAAGTCCTCTACCCCTTCAGGCTGCTCTGGCAATTAGGTGAGGCCAAACCGGGTTAGGGTCTGACCACGATAAACGCTCAGTGTATGGGATCCGTCACTGAGGAGAGAGGTGAGGGAGAAAGATTTGGGGGTGATACCTTTCCTTTAGCCCTGTTCTTCCTCCTGGGAATGTCATCCTCCAAGTCTTCCACCTCGAGATCATGTGGAAACTCCAGCAGCTGCTGTTTCTGGACACCAGAAGGGAGACTGAGGTCAAGAAAATGGGGGATGCTGTCCTTCTCTGTGGGAGTTGCGGACACAGCTGGAGACTGGGGGCGCAGGGCAAGCAGGGAGGTCTTCCGAACAGAGATGAGGTGTGGAAGGATGCGACTCAGGAGGCCCAGAGGCCCTAGGGAACCAGGGGAGATCGGAGAGCGGGAACAGGGTGCGCCAGGGCAGGTGGCGGGGGTGACAAGGCGGCCGGGGCCCCTGAGGGGTGGTCCCACCTGGCAGTCCATAATGGTCTCCTCCTCCTTCAACTCAATCTTCTTCTCCCCTGTCTCAGCACACAGCAGCGCCTCAAGGACAGGCCCTTCGGGGAGGCCACCCTCCTTCTTCAGGGGTGCCTCACAATCTGGGGACAAGGCCATGGTGGGAGGTCAAGTGGGGAAGTTGTCCCTGGAGGATTTCTCAAACTGCCCAGGTTGGGGAGCCATGCCCTTTGCTTCAGGAAAGAGGTGTTCCCACACTCGACCAGCAACAGACTCAAAGATTCAATCACGCATACTGGGAAGGAGGCCGAGACCTGGGAAAGACACGGCCAGGCCCTCGGATCCGCTCAGACACACTCAGACGGAGACACGCCAGACCTTCCCTCACTTACACCTGGATGCACGTGGAGAAACACAGATTCTCAAACAGGGTACACATGGGAGATACAGACGGATCATCTGGAGACAGCCAGACACACAAAGGAGGAGATACACCCAGACACTCAGATACACCCAGTCACGTAGAGGAAACATATCCGAACCCTGGGATACACCCAGAGACAATCAGAAAGAGACACTAAATCGTCAGCTATACCCAGATCCACGTAAGGAACACCCAGCCAGACCCTACCAGACATGTGGACACACACAGCGGAGATCCAGACAGACACATCTGGAGAGAATTACTCAGATGGACACACACGGACGTACACGGGGGAGCCACACACGGCGCCTCTGAGGCAATCGACACACCCAGAAAGACAGGCAGATGGACACTCCATGGCGCCTTGATCGGCTTAGGTCAGCGGGCTCTGCTCTGGTGGCAGGGTACCCGCTTGGGATTCCGGCTTTCTCTCCGCCCCTCCCCAGCCCGTGTGGGCACTCTCTAGATAAACAAACAGACAAACAAACTTAAGAAAAAAACCCACACAGATGGACACTTCAATATACCCGGACCCACACAGAGGACGAGGGAAGAGAAAGAGCCAGTGACTCTAACAGTGCTGGTCACATTCAAGAAGCGATAAGGCCAGACGGTCTGGTTGGACCAGCACACGTGGGCAGAGATACACCTGACATAGCAGATACTGGGGGAAGAGATTCTCCCAGACATTCCAAAGCATCCAGACACTCAAAAGAAGAGACACCAGACACCCCGATGCACTCAGACACACCCAGAAACCGCCGGACCCTCTGGGAGACCAGACACACACGAGATGAAACAAACCCGCTAATGTCCTTGGAAACACCTAGAAAGAGACACAGATACTTACATCCACTCCACTACCGACGCAAAGGCTTACCACCAGACACTCTCACACACGCACACACACTCAGGCGCCCACAGGAAGAAAGACAGCCGCACAGCAGCACATCCCAGTTCACCGGGGAGGAGCCACCTAGGCACCTAACAGATAGCACCGGGCCCCGGAATACACCTGGGCCCCAGTAGGAGAAGCCACGTCCAAGTCCAAAGCAGTCACTCAGGGAAAACCGGAGAATGTCTGGACTACAGCCAGACACACACCTGCAGACACTCGCTAGAAGGGAAATAAAGGCAAATGCTCAGAACCACACAGGCGTCGTCACACACGGATCAGCGTTTGCCCCGGGCCCGGCTGGGGCCACCCCGGGGCACAGGATGGAGCTCCACCCACCGATCTTGTACTCGCAGGGCCGGAGTCTGGGGTCCTCCAGGATGTTAAGTCTCCGTTTCTTTCTCCAACAGCGCGCGGGGTACGTGTAGATCTGTCCCGGGGCCAGACCTGCAGGTGAGGAGGGCGGTGAGGACCGAGAACGCCGCCGCCGCAAAGCCGCTGCCCCGCCCCGCCCCACCCCGCCCCTGCCCTCCCAGCGGGTACCAGGGCCGCGGTGGGTCTTTTCCATCCAGATGTAGCAGTTGTTCTGGGCCACGCCGGTCTGCGAGTCGAGGAAGGGCAGGCGCAGGCTGCGCTCAGCGCACAGGCGCGCGTTGTAGCTGCGGCAGTGCTCAATGGCCTCGCGGTAGAAGTCCTCGCCTAGGCTGTGAGGGCGAGCGAGCGGGCGAGTGGCTGTCACCAAGGGCAGGAGCGCCGGGTCGTCCAGCACCCCTCCCTCAACGCGCCGCTCGGGAATGGGTGATCCGACTCCTCCAGTCTCTCCCCTCCTGTGGCTCCTGGACTCAGGAGCCCCCAACCTGAGACCCAAGCAGGCCCGGAGCCAACCGGTAGATACACACACATGATGTAGAAACAGACAAAAATACACCAAGACCCATCCATACGTGCACATATCAAAATACACAACACAAACAAATCACACAGGATTCACACACAAAGAGAGACATAGCCCAAAACTCACAAAGGAGAAACAGACAAATCTCACATACGTGCACACACAAATATCTACTGAAAAAAACACAAACATCGCAGATACATAGTGTGGGACAGGCACAACACACATATATCCACGCACAAATACACATCACATATCCAAAGACACACAACATAAACAAAGCACCCACACAAAGACACACAACATGCAAACAGATCACAGACACCACACTTCACACACACACTCATGCAACCAAAGACACACACATACACAAATGTTAGAAGCAATGTTAAAACAAACTACCCACATGTGCACCTACACACATATCTAAAGACACAACACAAACAAATCACACACGCACACACACACAATGTCCAGGCACACTATACAAAGAAATCGCACAGATTCACACAGGACACACACGTACACACAATCATAAAGATACACGATATAGAAACCAACATCTAAAACACCACGTATCCAAACACAAAGATATACACGTATACAATATAGAAACAGGCAAATCCACCCATATTCACACAAAAATGTACACATAAATACACGCACAACTACAAATCCAGACACAGAACACAAATGATGCGGCTTCAGAGGACATGTACATACACTCAAAGACCCAAATATCCCAAGATACCTGGTAGACTGAAAGATATTAAACACATATCCACACACATATCCAAAAACACACACAAAAAAACAAAAAAAATAACAGTACAAACAAGTGACACACACTCCACACGCCAAGACAAAGGTAGTGTGGGCTTCACTTAAGTTTACCAAGGCTCCCGCACCTCCAGGCCATTTCACTCTCTCCCCAACCCCGGGGGTCGCCGGGCGGGACATGACCCCCTTCCCCGAAAAGGACCCGAAGAGGACTCCGAGCTCCCCACACCCTCCGCTCGTCCAGGAGCAGCGCATCGGACACCGTTCTTGCCAGAGACCCATGATCGCACACATTCGCACCCCCGCGCAGCACGGCCCACGGTGACAGCCCCCCAGACACCCTTTCGGCCCCACCCCCGGCCGCCACACACACACGCCCGCGCAGACCCGCCCGCGCGCCCTCCCCCACCTCCCGCCGGCCCGCAGCACCTCAGGGGGCCGGGGATGACCGTGGCCATCTTGCTCCCCGGGTCCTGCCCCCAGCAGGTCCCCGCCGGGTCGGTCCTCCCAGCGCTCGGGCGGGCGCTGAGGCCGCCCATCCATTCATTCCCGCGGGGCGGGAGCACCGGGACCACAGCCAATCACGACGGCGGGGCGGGCCCGCCCGGGCCATGCTGGGAGTCGTAGTCCCGGGCCCGGGGACCTGCGGGACCCCGCGGGGAAGCGGGTGCAGAGGTGGGGCCCAGGGAGCGCGCAGTCACTCACACACGTTCGCCCAGACGCACGTCTAGTCTCCCGGGCGGACACTCACACATGCACACCTGGACTCGCACACACCCACATACGGCAGTTTACACACACATTCACACGTATACTCACAGCCTCCCACGTAGACTCACGCACACTTCACTCCCACACCTTTACAGACTCACGTACATTTACACTCACACAAACACTTCAATGCCCTGAGACTTAGAGGTACCTAAGAGGTGCCCATACAGACGTCCACCGGCTAAGCCTGCGCTTGGCTCACTGACACCTCCCCCTCCCCTCCTCCCCCCTCCCCCCTCCCCCCTCCCCAGTCCCTCCCAGATCCAGAGAACCCCATCTAGTCCCTCCAGGGCTGTCACTCTCACAGTGACCCCGCCCTGCTCTATCCCTTCCTTCCGCGGGCTAGACCGCACAGTGCTACTTTGCAGCGGGAGCCACACCTTGTGGATTCAAATCCTGGCTCTGCCATTTGGTGGCCATGTGGCCTTGGGCAAATGACTTAACCTTTCTGGGCCTCGGTTTCCTCACGTGTAAAATGAGGATGACACCTCATTGGATTGTCGTAAGGATTAAATGAGTACATATGTGTAAAGTGTTTTTAAAAGGTACCTGGCAGGTAGTAAGTGTTCAGTAAAACTTCACTCATTCCACAAAGAGGATTTGATATGTAGTTAAGGTGTAAAATAGCCAACCCTTCTAGAAAGAATAATACCCTGGGGCGCCTGGGTGGCTCAGTCGATTGAGCGTCCGGGCTGCCGCTGGGGTCAAGATCTCACAGTTTGTGGGTTGGAGCCCCACGTGTTGGGCTTTGCGCTGATAGCACAGAGCCCGCTTCCATGCTGTCTCCCTCTCTGCCCCTTCCCCTGCTCACACGCGGGCACGTGCGTGCACGCTCTCTCATAAAAATAAATAAGCTTTAAAAAAAAGAAGAAGATGGAGGAGGGAGAAGAGGAGGAGGAGGAAGAGAAGAAGAGGAATGCCTGGTACATAAAAGATGCTCAGTATTTGTTGAACGAGTAAATATACTGAGTACCCATGATGTGTCAGACACAGTTCTAAGTACTTGATTCACTGGTGCAATTCTCATAATGACCCTCTGGGGTGATGCTATTTTTACCCCCCATTTTCCAGATGAGGAATCTGAGCCCCTGGTGGCTCTTTGAAGGTGGGACTAAGGGAGGGACTCACTCACCTAGATATCTGTACCCAAGTGCGTTTTTACTTCCTTCTTTTTCCCACTGTCACTCACACAGACTGTACCCTAAGCGATCCCCAGATAGTGAGCTGACCCACCAAGCTGCACCAACACTCACCTGGACCCCCCCCTCCCCCCCCCCCCCCCCCCCCCCCCCCCCCCGTCCAAAGTTTGTGTTCAAGTTTGAGCCCCTGCGTGGATTAAAAACGCCCACAAATGTCCTTGTCCACCAGGGGGCTCTCCGGCAGACAGACTGCATAATAGCCTTCACCTCTTTTGTCACTTGATGCCCCTACCTACCCTCTGGTGAGAGACACCCCCAAGGTCTTCCATACTTATCACTTCTACACACACACACACACACACACACACACACCTCTAGTGTCTCAGACCCCTCCCACAAACCACAAACCCTCCCCCATCTCCCCCAGATAAGGCCTTGACCTTCCCCCTCCCCTACCCGCAACAGGACAGAGTAGGTCTCTGCTTCATATCTGGTTGAGAGTAGGTGGCAAGGAGAGTAAGCCGGGATGCTTACCTGGAATGGTACCCACATTTTCACTCTGGTCTTCAGGCCCCTCCCCTGGTTACCCCGTATCTCATCCAGAGTAAGCCCTCCCCCTCTGCCCAGCAGCTCAGCTCAGAGAATGCCCTTGCCACCTTCCTCTCTCACCTCCCACCACCCACACATGCTTACACTTGCTCCCCACACCTCCAGCCTCAGACACCCCAGCTCACTCCTGCCCCACCCCAGAACCCTTGCATCCATTTGATCGGTTTGGAGGCTGAGTGTAGAAAACTCCATCACCTCCCCGGAAGCCCTTGTTCACCAGCACGATTGAGCCCCCCACCCCCCACCAGACCCAGGCTGAAACTTGTCTCCCTTTCCCTACCGCTAGTAACCCTCACAGATCCCCCTCCCACACTTGAACTCCCCTGCCCAAGCAGGGGAGTTCCACCCCCTACCCCCACCCCTGCAGACGCCTTAGAAGATGAGAGCAAAGAAGGGCACTGGCACCCGCACCCTAACGTTGCCCAGGCCCCCGCAATGCCCTATGTGGGAACTGGACCGCAAGAGAAATCAATATTGATGCTACGACTACTAATCACTACATTTAGTCAGGGTCAGGCTCTGTACTAAGTGCTTTGCAAAGATCACAAGCCCCATGGGATAATAGGCTCTGTTAGGAGTCCCCAGTACACAGATGGTAACACTGAGGCTCTGGAGGAGGGGGAGAAGGGAGGGGGAGAATTAGGGCTCAAGATGAGGTTTGAAACCAGGTAGTCAGAATACCCAGCCTCGCACTCCTCCAGCCTCCCACTCCCAAGGGGATTTGGCTCCCATTCTTTCAGAAGCCAGTGTCTGCCCTCAACCCCAGGACCTGTCTGAAGAGGAGAGCAAAGAAGGGCAAAGCAGGGCGCTGGCACACCCACCCCAACGCTTCCTCTGACCTCCTCCAAGAGGTCCCGCCAGGGTCAGAGGGAGGAGGCCAGAATGCCTGTAGATCCACCAACCTGCACAGGAACCCTGTCCCAGCCAGCTCGAGGGTGTTCCTCGTGGGGCACACCTCCGTCTGTGTGTTAAGACAGAGTGAGGGAAGCAGAAGGGTGTCACCGTCACACACCTCCTCACACTGACCCCGGCTCCGCACACGCCCTGCAAGCTCTCCTGCTCACCGCAAAGCCACACGTGTAGGCGCGTGCCTATTAACCTCCGCCCCACTCCTCTCCCAACAGACCCCGCCAGAAACCAGAAACAACTGGGGGCCTAGGGTCCAGCCATCAGGCCCGGCCTTTAGGAGGCTGGGGGGCGCTCCCGGCCCCTTCCCCCTCCCCACCCCCCAACACGCGCTGCTCAAGGTCAAGGCGGCGAGAGCAAGAGGTTGGGGGAAGGGGGGGAGGTCGCCACAGTCCCTTTGTGCGGCGCCGCGGGCGTTCGCCCTCCGCCTTCTCCACCCCCACCCCCACCCCCCCACCCCCCGGGCAGGGGCGGAGGGGGAGGGGAGTGCCGCGCTCGCCAGCCGGGGAGGGAGGGCGGGAACGGCCGCGCGCCTGTCACTCTGAGCCCGCTGTCACCGCCGGAGGAAAGGGGGTGGGGAGCGCTGGGACCCGGGAGTCCAGGATCCCGAAGAGGGAGCGAGAGAGAGAGATGGAAAGAGAGAGAAAAGAGGTGGCTAAGAGAGGAGAGGGATGGGACAGAGCTAGGCTTGAACCCGGGCGTCCAGGTTCCCAGCCACCGGGCCCAGGAGGAAGCTAACGCTCGGAGGAGGGACGCGGACAGGGAGAAAGGGAGGGAATCCCCCGAGATTGAGGGTGCTGCCAGCATCCTCTCCCGAAGCATCCGGTCCCAGATGCTCTGGTTAGATGTGTATGGGCGGGGAAAGGGAGGAATCCCACGGTCTAAACTGACCTGGGCGTCGGAGCTTCTAGGTCCCGAAGACCCGGGGAGGAAAAAAGGGAGCCAGCAGGGATCCGACCGGGAACCCCGACGTCTCAGCTCCCACCCTGCGGCCACGCGGGCCGAGGTCCCCGGAGAAGGAGAGAGGAAAGAGAAAGGTGCTCTGCTGAGGGGGAAGGAGGGTGGTGAAGACCCCGGAGGCTGAGGTCTGGACTTGGGCGTTCGTACTCCCAGCCCTATGCCCCCCGGCGCCCCCGGAGACACGGAGAAGGAGAGATGGAGGAGGAGGAGAGGGAAGCCCCTACCCCCACTCTGGGTGGGGAAACGGCCTCCGCCACCCCCCAACCCGCGCCACATTCCTTCACTGACAGCGACAAAGAAGAGACGCCCCCGCGACCCTGAAGGGGCTCCCGCCCCCAACCCCAAGGGGCAACAAGGGGCGGCAGGTCCCCCAGCGGTGGGGGGGACGAGCTGGAGGGCCCCCATTAAAGTACCTTCCGCGCGCTGCGTCCCCCTCCCCAAGAGGCGGGGGAAGGGCCAGGGGTGGGGGGCGGGATGGAGGGACGTGAACGGCGGGGACACTCACGACTTGAGCGGGTTCTGAATGGCGGTGGCCATGGCCCGCTCGGCTGGGCCGCCTCCGGCCCGGGGCGCTGCTGCCGCCGCGCGCGGGCCCAGCCCGGCCTGCGCCGCCCGCTCTGCCGCCCAGCGCGCTACGATTTCATTCATTCTTGGGGCTGCGGCGCGAGCTGAGCGGGGCGGGCCGGGGGCGGGGCTCGGCCAATCCCCGCACCTCCCGGCGCACGACGGGACGTGGAGTCTAGGGGCGCACAGCGGCGCCCGAGGGCGCCCCTGACCGGACTACACGTCCCAGGGGGCGCCGGGAGGACCACACGCCCATTGGCTGCTGGGGATACAGGGCGGGGCTGGGCTCGTCCCAGAGCATCTTTTCCGCCTCCCTGGGGGTGCTCCATTCCCACCTCGGGCTCTCCATCCACCAGGAACCGCGGGCGCGGGAGCAGGTGGCCCCTGGCTTCTGGGTCTCCCCAGGGTATGTGGATGACCCAAGGATCTGTTTCGTGTTCTTGTCTATGCCTGCTTGTCCGGGTGTCTCTTCTGTGTAAGCCAGCCTGTAAACGAGCACAGAGGTTAATCGGTGTCTTTGTTCACTTAATCAGTGCTTGCCAGGTGCCAGGCACTTTTCTAGGCACTGGGACACAGAGCAGTGACCAAAGTCGCTGCCCTCAAGCAGCTCACCTTTTAGTGGAGAAAGACAAGATGACAAAGAAGAAAATAAATAGGCAAAATCAATTTAGAAAATTATGAATGCTATAAAACGGCTTCTCTGAGAAGATGACATTTGAGCTGAGACCCGAGAAGTTCCAGCCAGGAGACAGGAGGGGAAAGGGAACACGCTTTGACAAGTGCAAAGATCAGTAAGAAAGCTGGTGTGATCGGAGCAGGATGAGTGAGGGGAGAGACAAGGTTGGGGACAGGGCAAGGACCCAGATCATGTAGAGCCTTGTAGGACATTACAAAGAAAATGGATTTTGTTCTAAGTGCAATCAATCATCGACTCTCTTCTTTTTCACACACACACACCAAGCCCATCAGCGAATCGTGTTATCTCTACATTCACAAAGCAGATCCAGGATCTACCCACTCTTCTCCCTTCACACCCTCCACCTGGTACTGTCCACCACTGTGTCCCGCCTGGACAACCCCATGTCTGTTCTCCCCATGGCAGTCAGAGTGCGCTACCTAAAACATATGGCGTCACAACGCTCTTGGGCTCAAAACCTCCGGGGGCTTCTTTCATAACTGGAATAAAGTGCAAAGTCCTCAGTCCGCCCTCAATGCCCCAAGTGATCCCCTCCCCAACCTTCATCACATTTCTAACCTCATCTCCCTCTTTCCTTCCATTGGCTAAATTTGCTCCAGTCACACCGGCCTCCTCCCTGTTCCTGGAGCATTCCAATCCCATGTCAGCCACAGGATCTTTGCACTTACTGTTCTCTCTGCTTAGAATATTCCTCCCCGATATCCACATGGCTCCATCCCTCGCTTTATTCAGGTTTTTGATTAAATGTTACCTCCTCAGATCGAACCTCAGCTAAAATAGCATCCCCCATAACTCTGTCCTCTGAAATGCCTTTTCTTCCAATGCATACCATAGTTTGTCATCTTGTACTAAATCTGTTTAGTTATTTGACTTAGTGTCTGTCTCTGCCCATTAGAATAATAGCTCTGTGGGGCGCCTGGATGGCTCAGTCGGTTAAGCGGCCGACTTCGGCTCAGGTCATGATCTCGCGGTCCGTGAGTTCGAACCCCGCGTCAGGCTCTGTGCTGACAGCTCAGAGCCTGGAGCCTGTTTCGGATTCTGTGTCTCCCTCTCTCTGACCCTCCCCTGTTCATGCTCTGTCTCTCCCTGTCTCAAAAATAAATAAAACGTTAAAAAAAAATTTAAAAAAAATAGCTCTGTGAGGGCAGGGATTGTTGTTCCATCCACTGCTGTCTCCCCAGTGCCTAGAACAGGGCCTGGATGGGGCGCCTGGGTGGCTCAGTCAGTTAAGCGGCCGACTTCAGCTCAGGTCATGATCTCGCGGTCCGTGAGTTCGAGCCCCGCATCGGGCTCTGTGCTGACTGCTCAGAGCCTGCAGCCTGTTTCAGATTCTGTGTCTCCCTCTCTCTCTGACCCTCCCCCGTTCATGCTCTGTCTCTCTCTGTCTCAAAAATAAATAAATGTTAAAAAAAATTTAAAAAAAAGAACAGGGCCTGGAAAATAGTAGGTGCTCAATAATTATTTGTTGAATAAATAAGTGAATCAACTAGTTGTCATGCTCCATTTGTCTCCTCACCATCTACTCTGAGGCACACAACTAGCGGGGACAGAGAGTCAGGTGGGGTCCAGACTGTGCCCCACACAGACACTTGGACAACCTGAGTGGGGGGTGGGGTGCTGCATTAAGGAAACCTTCCCAGCAGAGGGTCTAGAGTTCAAGGCAAAGAGAAGGGAGAGGTTAGCAGGCACATTCACTCCTTTCTAGAGGATTATGGTCCCCAGCTCTGTGTGGGCAGGCTGGACACAGCTGTGCTGGCTCTTCCCCGGGCTCTTAAGCTCACAGTCCAGTGGGATAAGAGACCCGTCACCACACAATGGCCGCCAAGAGTGGAGGAAGCCCAGGCAGAGGGGTGGAGGCTGGGATAGAGAAGCACAGGCGCTGTGGGAGCCCAGAGGAGCCTCCTGACCCAAAGTGGGGCTTGAACTCATGACTCTGACATCAAGAGTCATATGCTTGGGACACCTGGATGGCTCAGTCAGTTGAGCATCTGACTTCAGCTCAGGTCTCGTGGTTCACCAGTTCGAAGCCCCGCATGGGGCTCTGTGCTGACAGCTCAGAGCCTAGAGTCTGCTTCAGATCTGTGCCTCCCTCTCTCTCTACCCCTTCCCCGCTCACACTCTCTTTCCTCCTCTCAAAAATAAATAAACACTAAAAAAAAAAAAGTCTCATGCTGTACAGACTGAGACAACACCCTGGGGCGGGGGGGGCTTTTGTAGGAGATTCCACGAGAATCCTTTCCAAGTCCTGACCCCTTGCCCTCTCCAGACACAGGGTAAGTGTCTGTTCTGACATCTTGGGGTCCTGATGCCTACTCTTCCCGTCACTGGAGTTTTGGGAACAAATACTGTCCCTGGAAGTCCCAAACTTTGGTCACTTCACTTAACCCTGGAGCGCAAGCATCTGGCCACCAGAGGGCATTGTGGCTCCAGTCTTTGTCCACACGGGTTGTTCTGAATCCTCAGACCTGGGACAGATACCCAGGTGGCAGTGGGGCCACTAGTGGAGACATGGTCCACCCACCCTGAGCCTCAGACCCTGCCCAGCACCCGGCCACTGGTGTCTGACATCCTAGCCCAAAAGCTCCTGTGGAATCACTAGGAGACCCTCTGTTCCAGACTCCTGGGGGCCCCCCCTGGGCTTCTGAGGAAGACGCTATTGCTAACCTCCCACCCCACATCCCTCTCTTCCCCACTAATCTTCCGAGTATCCAGCCCTCCCCTAAACCTCCCTTGGGATGTTCAGACATGACCTTCAGAAGTCTCCTGACCGGATGTGGATATCAAAGTATAGACGCGGGGAGCCTGGGGGGTTCAGTCAGTTAAGCGTCAGACTTCAGCTCAGGTCATGATCTCACAGTTTGTGGGCTCGAGCCCTGCATTGTGCTGAGAGCAGAGAGCCCACTTAGGATCCTCTGTCTCCCTCTCTCTCTGCTCCTCCCGCGAATGCGCGCTCTCTCTCTCTCCCTCTGTCAAAAAATTAAACACCTGGGTGAGGGGCACCTGGGTGGCTCAGTCCATTAAGTGTCCGACTCTTGGTTTTGGCTCAGGTCATGATCTCACGCTTTGTGAGTTCGAGCCCTGCATACTCTGTGCTGACTTCGCGGAGCCTGCTTGGGATTCTCTCTCTCTCTCTCTCTCTCTCTCTCTCTCTCTCTCTGCCCCTCCCCCACTTGTACTATTTCTGTCCCTCTCTAAATAAATAAATAAACTTAAAAAATTTTTTTTGAAGTACAGAGGAGGTGAGGTTGGGGATCACACAATACCAGGGCAACAACCATAATGATCCATAATAATAACAACAATGATAATGTACAGTCTCATTGGTTTAGCTCTTCCTGTGTGTCAGGACCTGTACTGAGGTGGGGTTTTTTTGTTTGTTTTTTTTTGGTGTTTTTTTTTTTTTTTTTACAGGTTTTACATCACTGAATCACACCGACCACCCTTAGGGAGCAGGACTTACCACCTCAGCATCAGACAGGCAGTTTAGGCTCAGAGAGACAATACCCTCACCAAGACCTCCTACCCGTCAGGACAGGGAGAGCTAGGATTTGAACCCAGGTCTGACTCAGAAGTTAAACTCACCTTTCTTCCCTGCGCTCCTCTGAGCCGGGAGGCTAACCGACTTCCTGCGTCAGAATCCACTCAGGCATTCTGTGAAAGTGCCATCCCTGCCCAACCCCGCCCCCCAACCCCCCGGTCCTAGAGATTCAGGGTCTCTGTCAACAGCCCCCACCATCCATCCGGAAACAGCCCCCACATCTCTCCAATGACCTCATGGCATGAGAACCATTGGGTTAGAGCGTGAGGACAAACACAGAGAGAAGACACAAAATACAGCTGAAGGGATGACCGTCAAGCACTGGGCTGCCGCGGGGCCTGGGGAGGGGGGTCACAGCACAAGCCACAGAGCCGAGAGTGGATGGCATGGGCTCCGTGGGCCAGTGTCCCGTGCGCCCCTGTGGCTCTGCGGGAACTTCCTCAATCTTTCTGGAAGTTCAGTTTCCTCATCTATAAACTAGGATTAATTATTCCAGCTTCACGGGTTTGTGGTGAGGATGCTGGGGGTCCACGCAAAGCACTTAGAACAGCGCCGGGCACACCTCACGCGGTAAATACCCTCTGTGGTCCTCATGCCATAAATTCCTGTGGCTGAACACCTACTGTGCACCTCACCTGGGCTCAAGGTTTTGCACCGCAGCCTGGCGGGGGAGGGGCATTATGCCAGCCCCACCCCCACCGCCCACCCCCCATTCTCTGGTCAGAGATCACAAATACATCTCAAACGCTGGACTTGAACTCGGGTGTGCCGACCCCAAAGCACCCTCTGCGAGGCCCTGACGGGGTGGCTGTGGGAAGAGTCCTGGTCACTGAGCACTCTCACCGGCTAACTGCCCACACTCACGTGACCCTTGCAACAACTCCTGAGGCAAGGAGCCGGTGAGACCGCGTCAGGTAGGGAAGGAAGGGGAGGGGAGGGGAGAGGAGTGGAGGGGAAGGGCGGGAAGGGCAGGGCAGGGAAGGGAAGGGAAGGGAGCCCGTGGAGGGCTCCAAGGATAATGGAATGCTGTTTTAGAAGGATCCCCATGGTCTCACGTGTGGGCCGAACTGCGGGAGCAAGGAGGGAGCACAGAGACCCACCAGGGAGGAGGCTGAGGAAGTTCTGCCCGGGAGGACTGGGCAGAGTGGGGGTGAGGAGGAGATGAGACGTGGCAGAACTTGGCTGCTGTGACAAATGACTACAAACTCAGGGGCTCAAAACAACAGAAATTTCAGGGAGCCTGGGAGGCTCCGTGGATTAAGCCTCCAACTCTTGGTTTCAGCTCAGGTCATGATCTCACATTTCATGGGTTCAAGCCTCACATGGGGCTCTGTGTTGGCAGCATGGATTCTCTCTCTCTCTCTCTCTCTCTCTCTGCCCCTCCCCCCACTCTAACTATCCCTGTCTCTCAAAAAACAAATAAACAGTAAGTAAATAACATAACATAACATAACATAACATAACATAACATAACATAATTCCTTCCCCTCCAGTTCCAGAGGCGCTAGGAGAGAATCAGGTGGGCGCCTCTCCCAGCATCTGTGGCTGACGCCTTTCCTGGGCTTGTGACCGTCCACCCTCCACCCTTCAAATCTCCCTCTGCCTCTGTCTTACACGGACCCTCGTGATTGCGTTGGACCCACCAGGATAACCCAGGATAATCTTCCCTACCTCAAGATCCTTAACTTCATCACGTCTGCAGACTCCCTTCTGCCACGTGAGGTAACATAGTCACAGGTTCTAGGGATTAGGACACAGACATTTCGGGGGCCATTTCTCTGTCTGCCACACTACCCTGTTGAAAATCACAATCGGGGCGCCTGGGTGGCTCAGTCGGTTGAGTGTCCGACTTCGGCTCAGGTCACGATCTCACCGCTTGTGAGTTCGAGCCCCGTATCGGGCTCTGTGCCGACAGCTCAGAGCCTGGAGACTGTTTCGGATTCTGTGTCTCCCTCTCTCTCCGCCCCTCCCCTGCCCCTAGTCTGTCTCTCTCTCTGTCAAAAATAAACATTTTAAAAAATCTTTTTAAAAAGAAAGAAAACCACAACCTTCCCCTCCCTAGCACTTCCAATCTCTTTGCTGTGTCTCATTTTTTCTCTTTGCTTAATTTTCCCCATAATTCTCATCACCTTCTAATATGTAATTCACTCATTTATAATATTGCTTATTATCTGTTTTGCCCTGTTAGAGTGTAAGCTCCTGATGTAGGCAGACATAGAATGGGTGCTCAGAAATACCTGAGACTGAATGAATAGATTGCTCTCCAGATGCCTGGACCATGAGCCGCTCCCACACGCAGTGCATGGGGGCCCTATTTCGCCAGGCCTCTCCTAGTGTTTATCCAGTTCACTACCGTGTGTTACCATGCACTCCATGCATGCTTGCTGGTCTGTTCTGTTGGTCAATGCCACTGCCAACACTTGGTATCATCCAGCTTGCCTGCTTGCTTGCTTTTTCTTTCTTTCTTACTTCCTTGCTTTCTTTTCCCTTTCTTTCTTTCTTCTTTCTTTCTTTCTTTCTTTCTTTCTTTCTTTCTTTCTTTCTTTCTTCTTTCCTTCTCTTTAAACATTTTACCTTTAATGGGGCTCCTGGGTGGCTCAGTTGGTTCAGTGTCCAACTCTTGATTTAGTCTCAGGTCATGATCCCAGGTCGTGGGATCAAGCCCCACATCAGGCTCCAAGCTGAGTGTGGAGCCTGCTTAAGATTCTTTCTCTCTCCCTCTGCCCCTCTCCTCTGTTCACACACTGTTTCTCTAAAATCAAATAAAAACTTGGGGCACCTGGGTGACTGAGGCGCTTGAGCATCCGACTTCGGCTCAGGTCACAATCTCACGGCTCATGAGTTCCAGCCCCGCATCAGGCTCTGTGTTGACAACTCGAAGCCTGGAGCCTGCTTCGGATTCTGTGTCCCCACCCCCCTCCTTACCTTCTCTGCTTGTGTGCTCTGTCTCTGTCTCTCAAAAATGAATAAACATTAAAATAAAGTAAAATAAAATAAAAATAAAATAAAATAAAATAGCAAAACTTTAAAGATTTTACCTTTACCTAATGTCTACACCCAACATAGGGCTCAAACTCATAACCCCCAAGATCAAGAGTTGCAGGCTCCACCGACTGAGCCAGCCAGGTGCCCTGGTATCATCCAGCTTTCTAATTTTTGCCTGATCAATAGGTGTTACCTGATATCTCATTGTTGTTTTATTTTTTTGTTAAGATTTTTATTTTTAAGTGATCCCTACACCCAATGTGGGGCTCAAACTTACAACCCTGCTCTGCCAACTAAGCCAGCCAGGCACCCCTCTCCTTGTTTTTGTTTGTTTGTTTGTTTGTTTATTTTTGAGGGAGGGAGAGAGAGAGAGAGAGAGAGAGAGAGAGAGAGAATGAGTGGGGGAGGGGCAGAGAGAGAGGCAGACACAGAATCCGAAGCAGACTCCAGGCTCTGAGCTGTCAGCACAGAGCCGGATGCAGGGCTTGAACTTACAGACTGTGAGATCATGACCTGAGCCAAAGTTGGATGTTTAACGGACTGAGCCACCCAGGTGCCCCTCCATAGTTTAATTCTTTACATTTAGGTCTTTACTTCATTTAGAGTCTTTGTGTGTGGTGTGAGGTAAGGATCCATTTTCTTTTTCTCCATAGAATGTGCAAGTTTTCCTAAAGTCACAGTGAACAATCCATCCTTTCCTCCATGGAATGGCAATGCAACCTGTCTCGTCTTATGTCCCTAAACGGGCCTGGGTCTGCCTGTCTGTTCTGTTCCTTTGGTGCATGCACCTGTTCTTGTATCCCACTGTTTTTTTTAACTGTGGCTTTGCAGTTGGTCTTAATATTTGGTAATGCAGAATCCCCTCTTCCTTTTTTTTTTCCCTCAGGGGAGGGGCAGAGAGAGAGGGAGAGAGAGGATCTCAAGCAGGCTCCCAGCTGACAGTGAAGAGCCTGATGTGGGGCTGGAACCCATGAACCATGAGATCATGACCCGAGCCAAAATCAAAGTTGGACACTTAACCTGCTGAGCCACCCAGGCAACCCTAGACCCTCCCTTCCTTTTTAATGTTGACTTAGCTATCTGTATACCTTTATTCCTCCATATAATTTTTTAAATATTTATTTATTTTTGAGGGAGAGAGAACATGAGCAGGGGAGGTGCAAAGAGAGAGAAGGGGACAGAGGATCCAAAGGAGGCCCTGCACGAACAGCAGCGAGCCCGACGTGGGGCTCAAACTCACAAACCATGAGATTATGACCTGAGCCGAAGTCAGACGCTCAACCGACTGAGCCACCCAGGTGCCCTGTGCCTCCATATAAATTTTAGAATTGGTTTATCAAGTATTAAAAAAAAAAAACATTTTGATTAAGATTGGTTTAAACATGTGGACTAATTTTGAGAGAATTGACATGTGGATAATATTAAGATAGCGTATCTAAGGATATGGATGGTTTCGTTTTTTTCAGAATACCTTCTGTATCCTTTATTGACATTTTAATTTTTTTTTTAATTTTTAACGTTTATTTATTTTTGAGACAGAGAGAGACAGAGCATGAACGGGGGAGGGGCAGAGAGAGGGAGACACAGAATCTGAAACAGGCTCCAGGCTCTGAGCTGTCAGCACAGAGCCCGACGCGGGGCTTGAACTCACGGACCGCGAGATCATGACCTGAGCTGAAGTTGGCCGCTTAACCGACTGAGCCACGCAGGCGCCCCGACATTTTGATTTTTTTAAAGTAATCCCTGTGCCCAACGTGGGGCTCCAGCTGATGACCCTGAGATTAAGAGATGCATGGGGCACCTGGGCGGCTCAGTCAGTTAAGCGTCTGACTTCTGCTCAGGTCATGATCTCATGGTTGGTGAGTTCAAGCTCCACATTGGGCTCTGTGCTGACAACTCGGGAGCCCGGAGCCTGCATCAGATTCTGTGTCTCCCTGTCTCTCTGTTCCTCCACTGCTCACACTCTGTCTCTCTCTCAAAAATAAATAAACATTAAAAAAAAAAAAAAAAAAAAAAAAAAAGAGTTGCTTGCTCTACGGACTGAGCCAGCCAGGCACCCCTAAAACTTTGTTTGAATTGGTTATTACAGGGGCACCTGGGTGGCTCGGTTGAGCTTCTGACTCTTGATTTCAGTTCAGGTCATGATCTCACTGTTCACAAGACCAAGCCCTGGATCAGGCTCTGCGTTGACAGCATGGAGCCTGCTTAGGATTCTCTCTCTCTCTCTCTCTCTCTCTCTCTCTCTCTCTGTCTTCCTCTGCTCCTCCCCAGCACACTCTCACTCTCTCTCTCTTAAAAATAAACGGGGGAGGGGGGATAACAAAAAGAAAGAAAGAAAGAAAAATAAACATAAAAAATAAACACGAATTGGTTATTATAGTGTTACAGAAATGATCCTGATTTTTGTAGGTTGATCTTATATCAACCATGATAATCTCTTTGCTGACTTGCTGCCCTGCTTATTATGAGGATGAAAAGTATTTCTAAAACATTTTAGTCACTTGTGACTACCAGCCGAATCATTGATAAAAGCCCATTTCTAATATTTATCGTTCTAATTAGCAAAGCCTCTGGTGTTGATCAGATGGATGAGTGCCTGGTAGCAGCTGCGTCTGGAGCCTGCTCTTTTAATTAAAATTCATCTGACACCTTCTCCCCCCCCCCCCCCCCACCCCCGCCGCGTTCCCAGAGTAACTAACCTCTGGGGTGCAGTTTAAAACCAACTCACATAGCCACGAGGGGGCGCTGAGACCTCACTTCTATACGAGGAGGCTTACTGTGTGCGGAGAGAGAATGTGGCCACCAGGGGGCACTGTTTGGGGGCAAGCACCTACTGTGTGCCCGACACTGTTCCAGACATGAGGACAGCCATACTCAAGGCAGGCAAGGAGCTAATATTCTGAAGGTTGGGGAGCGTAGACAGACAATAAAGTAACAGATTGTGTCAGGGTGTAATAAATTCTATGGAGAAACTAAATCAGGGTGACAGGATAGTGACAGAAGGCGTGGCTCCTTAGATAAGGGGCTCACAGAAACCTCTCTGAGATTACATTAAAGGAGGATGAGGGACCCTCAGAGAAGAGTGCTCTGGGCAGAGGAAATGTGTCTGTGGTCCCGGAGAGAGTGAGGTGGGGAAGCGGGAGAGTGCAGGGAGGAGTATATAGGGGAGAGCTTTGGCTTTTGTTCTGAGACCAAGCGAAGCCCACGGAGGGGTTGTGATATGAAAGGTCTCCCAGGTGGGTTGTTTTGTGAAAAAGAGCAAGGTTGGGGCAGAATCTAGGTTCCCACTTGTTTGTATTTGCATAAAGAAATCGTAGAACAATACCTAGAAATTGATTTTAAAAATGATGAATTGGAGGAAAGCGGAAAAGGGAAGGGAGTGGATGGAGACAAAGGGGAGAGCGAAGGAAAGGTGTTATCTGGCTGCTGAGTGGGAAAGACAGAGGCAGGGAGCCTGGTGAGGAGGCAAGTGGGGCAGTTCAAGGGTGGCAGGTCAGAGACACGGTGTCCTTTGGGGCTTTGCCACATCAGAGGGCTTGAAAATCAGTGTTCCCAAGGTACATCTGTGCTAGCCAGGGATGATGCTTAACCGACTGAGCCACCCAGGCACCCCCTGAGATATCCTATCTAAAGGGCAATACAGGGGCACCTGGTTGGCTCAGTCAGTTATGCATCTGGCTTTGGCCCAGACCTTGATCTCATGGTTCATGACATTGAGCCCCATATTGGGCTTTCTGCTGTCAGTGCAGAGCCTGCTTCAGATCCTCTGTCCCCCACCCCCTGCCCCTCCTCTGCTCACACTCTTTCAAAAATAAAATGAACATTTAAAAATAATTAGATAGGACATCTCAGGAGTATGAGCAGTCACTAACACTGTAGTATGAGTTAGTCAACCTCTTCCTGACACTGAAGCATAGCAATCACCGCTATGGTTTATAGGAGCATTCTAGGGTAGGAGTTGAGTAGTTGGGCTCTGAAGTCAGGTGCAAGGGACTGAAGACCAGTGCCACTTTCCAGATGTGTGACCTTGGGCACATGATGGCACTAAACTTGGCCTCAGTTTCCTCATCTGTGAAGTCCCCATTTTCCAGATGAGGAAACTGGGAAGCTCAACACATGGGACACCCAGGACTTTAGAACCTAAGTTTTGAGCACAGACCACCTCCACAAAACGAGGAACCAAAAACAGGTTGTGAGAGGGAAGTTCAAAGGGTTCCGTGGGCCCCAGAGGATGTTCTGGGAGATGGGCCCGGGTGATCGGATGCCAGGAGGGATACCTTCATCTTCCGCACATTCATTCTCTATGCATTTAGGTGGAGGAAGGGAGACACTGAAGCCTGAAGTCTGTCTGTGTAGGCACAGCAAGGCCACCTGAAGGGCTGGACAGGCAAGGTGTCCCTGCATTCCCCTCTTCTTCAGCCACGTCTTCTCTTCCTGCCAGAGCTCAGACCCCCTGGGATGGGTGCCTGAGCCTAGCTGGGCTGCTGGGTGGCACGGGGTAAGGACAGGGGCTGGGACCTCAAATCCAGTCAGTAGTAGAGGCAATATGTGAAGTGTGCTTTGCCCTGGGGGGTGGGGGGTGGGGTGGGGGTGGGCGGGGGCAGAGATCCCCTTGCTCTGGCCCTGGCCCACCCCGTATCCTGACTGTACACAGCCAGGACTACAGGTACAACTAGATCTGTTAAAATACTGAAATACTTCTAGTTTGGGTTAAATAGCTACCACAACTTCTGAGCCCTAGCCCCTCCCCTGTAACCCTTCAGGCCTCCCCCTGCTCCAGCCCAGGGGCCTCCCTGATCCAGCTCCAGGGGACTTGTACATCCTGATTAGCCGATGGCCCTGCCAATATTTGGTATCCTCCCCGGCTTAGCCTCAATGTCAGTCCCTCCACCCACAAGGTTCAGAGTCCTCCGATAAGGGTACCCGTTTCACACAAACTCCCATGCATCCTTCAAAGCCTTGCCTCAATGTCACTTTCTTCAGGAAGCCCCCTTAAATTGGTCTGTTCATGGCGTCTTGTGGTGATGTTGGGCACGTTTGGTTTTGCACGTCTCCCATGATGCAAGGACCACAGACCATCATTCCCACAGGAACCCTGAATGACACCTACTGGGGCCTTGCTGGCTTGTGCTGGGCCGACCAAGGCTGGTGGGGTGGGGGGGTGGGGAATGACAAGATGAGTCCCGGGGGGCAGGGGTGCAAGGTCAGCAGGGCCTGTTCTCATGCTCTCTGGCTGAGGCGTGAGCCTCCATCTGTCGGGCCAGCTGCGGGTGCTGGGACACAAGGAGACGCAGCGGGAGAGAGGGAGGTGTTGGGGGAGCTCGGGGAAGCCCAGTGATCAGGGAGAGGAAAAACAGGCACGCAGTGTTGTTATAGAACCATTACATACAACTTATAAACAAGCCAGGACGGTGTGGAGTGAAGGGGAGAAGGGAGGGGGCCGCAGAGGCGAGAAGGTCAGGGTGGCGCGGTCCGGGCCGGGCCCTGGAGGGGGCTCAGGCTGCTGTCACCAGAGGGGCTGGGCTGGCGGAGACCTGGCTGCTTGTGGAGGCCTCGAAGCTTCACCAGCAGCTCCTGGACGAAGTCCTGAGGACAGGGCAGGGGTCCTGAGAACATGGGGAGGGGTGGGGCCAACCCCACCCACCCAGCCCCCATTCCCTCTGACCTGGTCAGTGAGAGGGAGTGGGGGTAGTTAGGGAGGGGGACGAAAGGCAGAGACTGGGAAAGAGAGAGGGAGACACACAGAGAAAGACAGGGAGAGAAACAGAGAGAGTCGGAGAGAAACAGTGAGAGACACAGGGAGAGATAGAGACCCAGAAACTGGGACCAAGACAGAGACAGAGACAGATGCAGAGGGAGAGACGAAAGGACAGAGAAGAAATAGCCACAGAGAGACATCAAGAGGTTTCTCAGGCCAAGAGATCACCAGGAAGGTCCCCAGGGACAGAGGCCTTCGCTCCAGGGCAGACAGACACACAATGACGTTTGTCCCTCAGGCAGCCCAGAGCCATTTAGAGAAACATGAATATTTTTCCCTTTTAAAGCAGGGAAGGAAGTGGGAGGGGTTGGGCCGCTCAGCTTCAGGGCCTGCAGGGATGGGAGGGCCCCAGAGGAGGGGAAGGGAGAAGCAGCCCAGGGAGGGGAGTAGGGGATACCCGGAGAGAGGCTGAGCCCAAAGACTGGAGGCCCCAAGGAGAGAACAGCAGAGGAAAGGCAGAAACCGGAGACAGATGGGGAGCGTCTCAGTGGGGAGGAGATAATGGGGCCCCAGTGGCAGATGGGGAGAGAGGAGCCAGGGTGAGGAAGACAAAGACACCACTGGAGATGAGAAAAGGGCTGAGCGACACAGAGGGCTCCCCAGAGTTCCCTCTGACGACCCTGGGCAAGACAGCGCCTTCCCTCCTCCCCAGGGACCCCCGTTTCCCCCAGGATGCAGGGGGCCAGAACAGGGCCTGCCGCGTGGGAGGGCAAACTCACCTCTGTGGGGTTCTTGCACGACTTCAGGAGTCCCTAAACACCCCAGCCCCCCGAAAAGAAAGAGAAAATAGTAAATGGCTAGCACCTAATCCCCTCCAGCCCCTTCTTTCCCAACAAAGCCCCGAGGCAACAAGACAAAAGGAAGTCAGACTCTAGGGTGGACTTCCCATCTGGTTTCAAGAGAGGAACATGGCCCAAGGGTCTTACGGAGCAAGGAGGGGCAGAGGGGGCGTGGTGGAGGGCGTTAGGGTAGAGTCCAGAAACTCGCACCGTGACCAGCTCTGAATCCAGAAAGGGCCAGAAGGTCACACAGTACTTCCTGTCTCTGGGAGAGCACAGGTCCTGACAGCAAGGTCAGAGCAGTCAGACTGCTTGGCCTTGACTCCCAGCTCCGCTCTTTCTGAGCTGGGGCCCCGAGCAAGTGATTAAATCTCTCTGGGCCTCATTTTCCTCATCTGGAAAATGGGAGATAATTATAGTGATAATAACAAAACGGAGATGATAAACCCTTGACAGGGTTTGTGAGGATAAAATGAGTTAAGTGCAAAACAACTGGAACAGTGCCTGGCACATACTAAGTGCTCAATAAACCTGGTAACTATTGCTGGGGCGGCAGCTTTCCCCCCCCACCCCACCCCCACCTACCTGGATCTTCCAGCTTCTCTCCTCTTCACTCTCTAATTCCAACAATTCATCAATGTTGACCTCATCAGGCATGTCTGCCTCCTAAGGCAGGGAGGGAGGGGTGGTCAGGGTCCCTTTCCTGTCCCTCCCTCGCCTTTGTCCAGGGCTCTGGAGAAGCCCCACCAGCCCCAGGGCCCAGCTGGCGTGTTCTGGAGCAACAATGTGGCAGTCAGGGACAGCACCGCCAAGGCGGGACATCTGGGTGTTGGGGGGGGGGGGGGGAGGGGTGACAGATGGGTTGACAGAGGCCAAGGGGCCTGTACCAGCTCAGATGCCTGGGCCCCAGGGCCCAGAGAGCCTTGGGGCTGGCACAGGTCTCTCCTCTTGGCCCCAGTTCCCATAGTGGGAAACAGGCCTGGTCGAGTCTTGGAATGTCAGATTCTGGGATTCAGGAGAGGGGCTGGCTCTGCCCTTTCAAGGAAAAGTCTAAGCACTAGGTGTGGGGGAGGGGAGCAGGCAGGCCAGAGCCTCCTGCTGGGGGGCAGCCCCTTGCCCAAGAGGACAGCAAGGGTGGGTAGGGATCAGGGCAGCCCCCAGGGTCAACAGTGTGCCCTGGTCAGTCCAGAGAGGTGGCCACCAAAGCCCCCCAGAGTGGACGGGCGGGATGAGCCACGAGCCCAACTGTAAGCAGCCACGAGAGGGATTTCTAGTATAGCCTCTTGGGGCAAAGAGCCAAATGCAGGCTCATTATCCCTGTGGGGGACAGAATCCAGCTGTCAAAGCAAGAGATCCCTGAGGCTACAGATTTTTTCCTCCCCCACCCAAAGTGCTTCTGACTTCACTGTGGACCTCAGGGCTGGCTGGTCCTGGGTTTGTGTGCGGAGAAGGGGCAAAGGCAGGGAGAGTCTAGAAGTGTGTCACACAGCCTGCGCGAGGCTCTGCGTGTGAGCCAGAGCCCGATGCCAAGGGGCTGGGGCCGGCCCAAGAGGCAGAGGTGTGCGGCCTCGTGTGTGTGTGTGTGTGTGTGTGTGTGTGTGTGTGTGTGTATTGCACGGGGGCCTATGGTCCCGTGACTGGGAGGCGTGTGGCTCTGGCTTAGCTGTGTCATCGTCAATGTGTCATGGCAGCTATAGCGCCCACTGTCTGAGGATGTCACCTACCACTGGCAACTGGACTTCTCTGTCCACTTCCAGGAGCCTACCCGCATGTCAGAACAAAAGGACCCCACGTCACCGTGAGGGGCCATGGCTCCTTCCGCCTCCAAGCCGTGCTGAGGAGCATTTGTGCGTCCTGCCGGTACAGCGACACAACCATCAGGTCCCCGTGACTGCGTTTTTGTGTTGCACAGTGTTGACTTCAAGCAGAGACTCCAGCCCAGCGCGTGAAATGTCTGTCTGCGGCCTCTGCGTCAACACCTCAGGCGGTAGCTTCGGCCCCGGGTGCCCACGGACAGGACGGCGGTAATTTCTGCCGTCGGGCATCTGTTTCTACCTGTGTCGCTTGTGTGGTTTTCTGTCCGGGTGTAGCGGTCATTCCTGTGATTTTATGTCTGTGAGTGGCTGTCGCATCTGCCATTGTGTTTGCCACGTGGTTATTGGTTTTGCTTTTAGGAGAAAATGGGTGGCTGTTAGTTGAACCATTTGGTGTCCCGGGGTAGGTGAAGCTGGGACCGTCTGTGAATTGCTACACTGTGTATCTATGAAGAGCTGTAACCGGAGCCCTTTTGTGTGGTTGTCGTTGTAACTGTGTGTCTGCATGGGGCTGTGGCCTGTGCTAGGATGCCTGTGGGTGCCTGGAATTACGGCACACGTTGATCTGTAGGTGACCACAGCGAGTGTCCTTGAGAGTCTGTACGTCTGTACCTGGCTGTTGCTTCTGTTGCTGTGTCTGCTAGTGGCTCTAACTTGTCACTGTGCACGTCTGTAAATGCTGTTGCTTCCTTTGCTGTGCGTCTCCTCTTCTTAGTATCTTCCCCTTCACCATATCTATGTTTGGCTTTAAGACCTCCTCCTCCCCCAACTTTTCTCCAGATATGGCCGCTCAGGCTCTGCAACTTTGCCTCCTCACCCCCCGTGTGCTCAATCACTGGCCTTCCCCAGGTGTTTGGACACATCTCTGGAGACCCAAGTGTGTGTCCGTGTCCACAAGCATAGTGCCATGGAGGGGAGACACTAGGGCCAAGGAGTCCCATGAGTGCCTGGTCCCTTGCGTGCGTTCTCTTGTGTGACCGAGGCCAGCACAAGCAACCGGAGACCCGAAGGGCGTAGAGTGTGCGGGCCCGGGGTCTGTGGGTCCCTCCCCCCACCCCTCCATACCCCTCCCTGCCTCACCCTGCCGCGGTACAGCTCCTCCAAGCGCCCGTCGATCCACTTCTCCACGTCCAGCCGCCGCTGCAGCTCCCGCCGGTCATACTTGACGGTGACACGCGCGTGACGTTTCTGCAGCCCCCCGGGGCTTCCCCCCGGCCCGCGGGCCCGCGACGGAGACTGCAGCTTGCTCAGCACCCGCTTGCCCAGCCGCTGAGCTGCCATCGCGGTCCTGGCCCCGGCCCCCGCGCAGCACTGTGCGCTTTCGCCAGGCGCCCAGGGGGCCTCTTACGGGATGGGGCGGGGCCGGCCGGGGGCGGGGGCTCGGGCTCGCCCGGGGGCCAGCTCCGCCCCAGGCGCCCGGACCTCAGTTTCCCCGCCTGCAGCGCAGGGACTGGTCTCTGCACCGAGTAAAGCCCGCAGCCGTGCACGGTCTAGGTATGGGCGCGATCCCGGAGTCCCAGGCCGGGGCCCGGCGGCTGAGGCTACCGGGGGGGGGGGGGGGGGGGGGGGGGGCGGGGTCCTGGGACAGGCTCTTGGGGACCCGGCCTTTCTGCGCCCCCTGGCGATTGCAAGGGACGGTGCAGGAGCCCGCGTGCCATCTTTCTCTGCAAGGGAAAATGGAACTAGAGTACTCACAGCACATCATTTGTTCGTTATTTCAATTATTCCTTCACCCACGCAGCCTTTCGTTCATTTATTCACTCATTCTATTCAACAAGTGTGAATTCATTTGACATCATGTCGTCTGTTAGCTTCTCTCTCATATCAGGCTCCCTAAGCCCGATAGCATCCAGATGGGTAATAACCACTCAAGTTATTACCAGGCCCCTCCCCAACACCCTTCCCTACGGGGTTCTTGGTGACCTGTGCACAGGGAGAGGGCACCTGCTCCCTTCAGTCCTCTCAACTTAATATATATATATATATATATATATATATATATATATATGCAAAATCTCAGTAGTATACACACACGCACGTGCGCGCGCACGCACACACACACACACACACACACACACACACACACCAGGCACTGTTCTAGGCACTAGAGATAGAGAACAGAAGACAAGCCCAGTCCTCAGGGACTTGATATCCTCGTGGTGGAGACAGGCTGTAAATACAATAAGTAAGCACGATTATACAGCTTATTAGAATATGACAAGTTCTATGAAGGAATACAAAGCAGAAAAGGGGAAATGGAATGAGGGCGGGGTTGCAATTTTAACAAGGGCGATCACAGGAGTCCGTTACTTCACCAATATTCCCACTTCTTTTTTTAAATTAAAAAAAAATGTTTATTTATTTTTGAGAATGAGAAAGAGAGCATGAGTGGGAGAGGGGCAGTGAGAGGGGGAGTAACAGAGGACCTGAGGTGAGTTCTGTGCTGACAGCAGAGAGCCCAATGCAGGGCTTGAACTCATGAACCATGAGATCATGACCTGAGCTGAAGTCGGATGCTCGACCAACTGAGCCACCCAGGCGCCCCACCAGTATTCCCACTTCTTTTAAAATTTTTTTATCAAGTTTATTTATTTATTTTGAGAGAGAGAGTGCACAAGCAGGTAAGGGGCAGAGAGAAGGAGAGAGAGAATCCCAAGCAGGCTCCACACCATCAATGCAGAGCCTGATGTGGGGCTTGAACTTATGAACCATGAGATCATGACCTGAGCCGAGATCAAGTAGGAAGCTTGACTGAGTCACCCAGGCACCCCCAGTATTCCCACTTTTAATTTTAAGCAGCAAAAATGATACTTTAAAACTTAAGTTTGGCCATGCCCCATCCCTGCTTAAAACTATCCATAAGTAGGCAATGGTTCCTTAGCTATGACACCAAAAGCATAAGCAACAGGAGAAAAAATAGATGAACTGGACATCATCAAAATTTAAAAGTTTCGTGTTTTAGAGGACATAATCAAGAAAGTGAAGAGACAACCCACAGAATGGGGAAAAAATGGAAATCATATTTCTGATAAGGTACTTGTATCTCAAAAAATTTTTAATGTTTATTTTTTGAGAGAAGGGGGGGGGAGGGGCAGAGAGAGAGGGAGACACAGAATCTGAAGCAGGCTCCAGGCTCTGAGCTGTCAGCACAGAGCCCGACGTGAGGCTCGAACCCACTAACGGTGAGATCATGACCTGAGGCGAAGTTGGATCCTCAGCTGAATGAGCCGCCCAGGGGCCCCTGACTTGTGTGTAAAATAAAGAAGTGGGGGGGCACCTGGCTGGCTCAGTCAGTGGAGTGAATGACTCTTGATCTCGGGGTTGTGAGTTTGGGCCCCATGTTCAGTGCAGAGATTACTAAAAAACAAAATCTTTAAGGGGCCCTGGGGGGCTCTGTTGGTCGAGCATCCCACTCTTGATTTCAGCTCGGGTCATGATCTCACAGTTCGTGAGTTGGAGCCTCATATTGGGTTCTGTGCTGACGGCTCAGAGCCTGTTTGGGATTCTCCCTCTCTCCCTCTCTCAATGCTCCTCCCCACCTCTAAATAAATAAATAAATAAATAAATAAATAAATAAATAAATAGGAAATACCAAGTGTTGGCAAAGATGCAGAGAAATCAGAACCTTCATACGCTGATGATGGGAATGTAAAATGGTGCAGCCACTTTGGAAAACAGTCTGGCAGTTCCTCAAAAGGTAAAACTCAAGAGTTACTGTATGAGTAATTCTACTCCTAGGACTATACCAGAGAACTGAAAGCATATGTTCACAAAAAAACTTGTACGGGAATGTTCATAGCAGCATTGTTCATAATAGCCAAAAGGTGGAAACAATATAGCCCATCAACTGATGAATGGATAAGTAAAATGTGGTACATCCATACAATGGACTGTTATTTGGCAATAAAAAGAAATTAAGTACTAGGGTGCCTGGATGGCTGCCGTCACTTGAGCATCTGACTTCTGATTTCAACTCAGCTCATGATCTCTTAGTTTGTGAGATTGAACCCCACATCTGGCTTAGTGCTGACAGCACAGAGCCTGCTTGGGATTCTCTCTCTCTCTCTGCCCCTCCCCATGCTCTCTCTTGTGTGCTTTCTCAAAATACGTAAATAAATAAACATTAAAAAAAAAGGAAATTAAGTACTGACACATGCTAGAGCATAGATTAACCTTCAAAACATGCTAAGTGAGGGACACCTGGGTGGCTCAGTCGGCTAAGTATCTGACTCCGGTTCAGGTCATGATCTCACATTTGTGGGTTTGAGTCCCATATAAGGCTCTGTGCTGACAGCTCAAGAGCCTGGAGCCTGCTTCAGATTCTCTGTCTCCCTCTCTCTCTGCCCCTCCTCTGCTCACACTGTCTCCCTCTCTCCCTCTCAAAAATAAACATTAAAAAAAAAAAAAAAAACAAAAAAAAAACAAAAAAAAAACATGCTAAGTGAGAGAGACTAGATTCAAAAGGCCACATGTTGTATAATTATCTGTAATGTCCAGAACAGGCAAATCTACAGACAGAAATTAGATTGGTGGTTGCCCGGGGATGAGAGAATTGTGGGGAAGGGGAGCGACTGCTGCTGAATATAGGGTCTCTTTTGAGGATGATGCTATTTTCTCAATTGATTGTAGGGTTGGTTGCATAACTTTATTAACACACTAAAACCCTTGAATTGTACATTTTAAAAGGGTAAATTGTATGGTATGTGGCTTATATCCCAATAAAGCTGTTATATTAAAAAACAAAGAACTCTCCATAGCTCCCCATTGTCCTGAGGCATTCAAAGCTCTGCCAAGCATGGGGTGTCTCTCTGAATCAGATGGGGGTCCCCAATGTGGGGCAAGGATCAGGTGGAAGCCAGTGGCTCAGAGGTGAAAGGATTCACCTGAAGCAGAACAAAGGCGACAGAAGTTTATTGAATAGGCCCCAAGGGAGCAGGGGTCAGGACAACAGAGGAGAGGCTGTCTGCAAGGAGGCACTGGGTGGGGGCGTATTTAAAGTGAGAAGGTGAGGAGGTATGGGGACATGTGGAATTTTCTCTTTCTTAGTAACTGTGCCTGGTTGTCAGGAGCCCATCGGTCAGGTAGGGCCTACGGGTATTTTGAGGTGGGTCTCCCGATGGGCCCTTCTGTATTCAGCCAGGTGGTGGCTGTGGGCCCTTTGTCCTTGATCAAGTTTCCATTGCTGGAACCTGTTGTTTAAAAGCAGCCTCTATAAAGTGTGGTCCCATCTCACACCTTTGCCCTAATAGTTCCTTCCATCAGGGAAGCTCTTCCTGAGCGTGATATCAGCAGGGTTCATTCCTTCATCTCCCTCAAATGTCATCTGTGCAGTAGGGTCTTGTCTGACACCCTATCTTATATTGTAACTCCCGTGCCCCCTCACCTGGCTCTGTCTTATCCATAACATTACATTTTAGCATTGTATACAATGTACTCGTTTTATTTATTGTCTGTTTTGCAACTGCTGTGCCAAAGGGCAATAGGTGTGGTCTACCAGAGTACAGGCAGAAAGGGGGTGCACTGTCCGCAGAGAATTTAAAAAATAAATGAAAACTGGCCAAAAGTTGGCCCAGTTTTTATTACACCATGCGCTGACAACTTCTAAGCAGTAGAATAAAGCAATAGAAATAATCCTCCAAAATAATCCAAAAATCTTTCATTGGTTTACTTGTAAACAATTGACACAATTACTGTTGAGTTTTAATAAAAGGCTTCCTGTTATTTTTATTACTGTATACTTTAGTAAACATTGTATTCGTAATAGTTTTCTATTGTTACATAATAAACTACCACCAACTTTGTAGCTTAAAACTTATTGTTTCGTGGTTTCTGTGGATCCAGGCCAAGCATGGTTTAGGGGGGCCCTCTGCTCCACCGTCTCACTGAGCTATAATCCAGGTGCCAGCCAGGGCTGCTGTCTCATCGGAGGCTCAACTGCGGAAAGATCTGCTTCCAATTGCTTGACCTAATAAGGATGAGGTCTTCATTTTCTTGCTGGTTATCAGTTTGGGCTGCTCTCTGCTCCTAGAGGTGAAGTCCTTGCCATGTAACTTTCTCCATAGGTCCTCTTACTATGTGGCAGCTAATTTGTTTCAAAGCCAGCAAAAGAGAGTCTCTCTCTCCAGTCCACTAAGAAGGAGTCTTGGGGAAAAAAAAAAAAAAAAAGGAGTCTTGGGGTGCCTGGGTGTCTCAGTCGGTTAAGTGTCCGACTTTGTCTCTTTGGGAATCCTGTCTCCCTCCCCCACTTTCAAAAAAAAAAAAACATTTAAAAAAGGAGTTTTACATAATATAATCATGAACTTCCTTTGCCATATTCTATTGAGAAGAAGCAAATCCCAGGTCCTGCTCACCCTTGAGGGGAAGGGGGTTATACAGCCCATGAGTAAGGGGGCTACCCAACATCTGTTTGCTACAAAGTTCTAGAGAAGTTAATGTAGAGAATTCCCAGGGTGACTGCTGGCTCAGTCAGTAGAGCATGTGGACTCTTGACCTCAGGGTCATGAGTTCAAGCCCCACAATGGGGGTAGAGATTACTTAATAAATAAATAAATAAATAAATAAATAAATAAATAAAGTTAAAAATAATTTTAAAAATAATTTTAAAATATAGAGAGGGGCGCCTGGGTGGCTCAGTCGGTTAAGCGGCCGACTTCGGCTCAGGTCATGATCTCACGGTCCGTGAGTTCGAGCCCCGCGTCGGGCTCTGTGCTGACAGCTCAGAGCCTGGAGCCTGTTTCGGATTCTGTGTCTCCCTCTGTCTGACCCTCCCCCGTTCATGCTCTGTCTCTCTCTGTCTCCAAAATAAATAAACGTTAAAAAAAAATTTAAAAAAATAGAGAGAACTCCCAGGTATACAGTTGACCTCTGCCATATGAAGATTCAGGTTCATTTTGATAGTAAGTTCATAACAATTTGGTATCATTTGGGCTTGTACAGTTTGAGTCTCCAATCTCTGTGATTCTACATAATCTTTCATTTAAGTGATAATAGATTAGAAACTAAAATGATAGCACAATGATTGTAAAGATGAAGAAATTATTCTGTCATTCTACATATTCTTTTGAAATTTTTATTTAAAATAGTGAATCGGTATGAACTGCAAAATGCAGTATTTTTATTTGGTAAGTGAAAATTTTCATTCATAAATGAAATATTTTCCTGAATTGAGTAATATCTTTGAAATTGAAATTTATTCATTTTCAATTGTTAATTTTAAAACTAGAGAACATACAAAATGGTGATTCTTACATGATTCTTACTGAAATAATTTTCTGGTAGTGAGGAAGAGGTATAAAAAATTATCCACGGGGCGCCTGGGTGGCTCAGTCGGTTAAGCATCTGACTTCGGCTCAGGTCATGATCTAGTGGTTTATGGGCTTGAGCCCCCTTGTTGGGCTCTCTGCTGTCAGCATGGGGCTTGGAGCCCGCTTTGGACTCTGTGTCTCCCTCTCTCTCTCCCGCTCACTCTTTCTCTCTTTCAAAAATAAATATTTAAAAAATTGTTTCAAAAGTTATCCACTCCAGGTGTCAAATATGCTAGTTCCACCACTGTTACCAACATTACAAAGTGAGTTTCACCATGGCAGGAATTTTACTTTGTTCACTCTTGTATCTTCTCCAGCATTTACAGCAGTACCCAGCTCATGGTCGGTGGTCAGTGAATATGCTGAATGAACAGACAGATGCCTGAATGAATGGATGAATGAACCTGTGATTCCTCTCCAGCCTCAACTCTCACCATAGTCCTGTCTTCCAGCTCAAGCTCTGCCTTAGTGGGATGGGATGGGGGTCGGGGATTTGGGTGCTAGAGAGACCTTTGTCCTCACAGATTCTTGACCCTGGGTGCTAGGACCTCACTGCGAGATTAAAGAAGATGGTGGGCCAAGAATTTTTTGTTTTTAAGTTTATTTATTTTGAGAGAGAGAGCTCACACATGAGCAGGGAGGGGCAGAGAAAGAGGGAAAGAGAGAGAATCCCAAGCAGGCTCTGAGCTGTCAGCGCAGAACCCGATATGGGGCTCCAACCCACAAACCATGAGATCATGACCTGAGCTGAAATCAAGAGTTGGATGCTTAACCGACTGAGCCACCCAGGTGCCCCTAATTTATTTATTTTATTTTATTTATTATTAAAAAAATTTTTTTTTTAAACGTTTATTTATTTTTGAGACAGAGAGAGACAGAGCATGAATGGGGGAGGGTCAGAGAGAGAGGGAGACACAGAATCGGAAGCAGGCTCCAGGCTCTGAGCCGTCAGCCCAGAGCCCGACGCGGGGCTCAAACTCACGGACCGCGAGATCGTGACCTGAGCTGAAGTCAGACGCTTAACCGACTGAGCCACCCAGGCGCCCCTATTTGTTTATTTTAGAGAGAGAGAGAGAGAGAGAGAGAGAGAGAGAGAATGAACTGCACTGTAAGTGCAGAGCCCCATGTGGGGCTTGAACCTATGAACCAAAAGATCATGATCTGAGCAGAAATCAAGAGTCAGACGCTTAACTAACTGAACCAGCCAGGTTCCCCCCAACAAAATTTTTTAAAATAAAGATAGGGGCACCTGGGTGGCTCAGTCCCTTAAGCGACTGACTTCGGCTCAGGTCATGATCTCTTAAGCTTGTGAGTTCCAGCCTGGCGTGAAGCTCGGTGCTGACAGCTTAGAGCCTGGAGCCTGCTTCAGATTCTGTCTCTGGCTCTCTTTGCCCTCCCCTGCTCTCTCTCTCTCTCTCTCTCTCTCTCTCTCTCTCTCTCTAACACAAATAAACATTAAAAAAAAAATACAGTAAAGAAAATAGTGGGGGCGCCTGGCGGGCTCAGTCAATAGAGCCTGGAACTCTTGATCTTGGGGTTGTGAGTTCGAGCCCCAGGTTGGGTAAAATTACTTAAAATCTTTAGAAAAAAATGCACAAAACTGCTTAAGGTAAACACCATTTTGATAACTTAATTAAGGCTCTCCACATATTATTATGACAGGAGGGAGGCTGAATAGTGGGAGTAGCCCTGTATCCCTTAAGGCACTGTTGTCTTTCTTGCCTCAGGACTTTTGCGTTCGCTGTTCCTGTTGCTTGCAATGTGGAATGTTCGTCCGTCAGCCCTTCTTATCCTTCAAGGGTTCATTATCAAAGCTGCCTTTTCACTTCCACCGCCCCAGTCCCTGATCTTTCAGTCTGCGCTTCCCCGTCACTCCCCCACTCTAATCGCTCCCCCACCCTATACTTCTGTCTTCACTACTCTCGGCTGTTCCAGTCTGGTGAGGAAGGGGCCAGTCTGACGTGGTCACTGTTGGATTTCCAGTAACGCGCCAAGTAGGCGCTCAGTGACCGCTGGCATGTAGAAAGGAGTAAATTCCTCGCCCTCAAAGGGGGGCTGAAACGAGGCGGGCTTCCAAGCCTGGAACCACAGGTTCTGCACCCTCTCCTCCCACCCCGAGGCCCAGCCCAGGAGCGAGGGTACTCGGACGTCACCAAACCTCGGAGCAGGTAACAGGAGCCTCGGGGCTCAGCAGGTTTGCGTTTCCTCACCTGCTAGGTCCTACCCCCGGCGGAGCCGACGCAAGCCCCGCCCCTTTCCCCCAATCCTGGGGCCGGCGCAGGTGCTCCGGGGGAGGAGGACTGCCGCCCAGGTGCCTGCTCCCTGCGCCTGCGCTCTGCGTGCTCCGCCTCGCCAGGTGCGCCCCGCCCCCTCCCCGGCCGGCCACCTTCGGGAGCTGCTTCGAGGCGCCCGCCATTGGCTCTACCGCCCACCGAGCGCTTGTGGGTGTGGTGGGGGTCTGAACGGTGGGAGAGTCGGCGAAGGGTCGCCGGAGGCAAGGAACGAGAGAGAGGCGGGCTGAAGCGTCGTGGGCGTAGCGGACAGACCGTCCGCGCACCGAAGGTCCGACAAGGGGTAGTCCCCGAGACTCCGGCGGGAGCGCCAGGGCGGCACCTCGCAGACCCTCTGGGAGCGCCGGCACCTGAACACGAGGCTCCCCAGTGCGCGTGCGCGGCAAGGGTCTTCCCGCACCTGATCGCGAGACCCTAACGGCCAGCCGCTTGAGGCTTCGCCTGCGCTGCCGGGTGGAGCCCGTCATGGCGCAGCTGTGTGGGCCAAGGCGGTGCGGGGTGCTCCTCGCCCTGCTGGCCTCGCTGCTCCTTTTCGGGGCTGAGGCGGCCGACGGAGAACGTAGCGTCCACGGTGAGGGCCCGGGAGGGTCTCCTGGGAGGAGCGGGAGGCAGAGAGGCCGAGGGTGGGACATTAGGGTCTGGCGGCTGCGTTGGGGTGCGAAGGGCCTTGGGTGAGGTATGATCAGGGCGAATTGGTGGGAGAGGAGATTGGGGGCGACCTGGTGGAGCGGGGGCGTGGTGGAGCCGGCTGCGGGAGATTGAGTCTGGGGAAGAGGTTTGGGAGCCTTTGGGAGTGAGGACGAGCGGCGGAGCCCGGGTTGGTAAAGTTTCCTGCGGGTGAGGGAGGAGACTAGGGCTAGTGACCAAGAAGGAGTGGCACTGGCCAACAGGAAAAGGGTGAGAGGCTCAACAGAAGACCAGCCACTTCCTGTCAGAGGAAAGTTCCATGGCCCAGAAAAGCCCAGGGAGGCCAAGCCTGAGAGGGGGTTGGATTAGGTGACGCAGTTTTAGCCTCTGACAAAAAGCCCCCTCGCCCACCTCTTTGGATATTGGACGACAGCCTCCGGAGAAATTTGCAGTAGAGCGCCTCCAAAAAGAAAGGTGTTTCAAGGGAAGGAGAAGCAAAGCAAAAATGTTGGAGGGGAGAAACGTTACCAGGGTGCAAGACTGGGGCCCTTTGGTATAAGAAGAGTATTGGCATTGAGAAGCTGGGGTTGGGTTTGTGAAACTGGTCCTTAGAAGCTGGCGGAGAACAAGGCCCAATGTTAAACCTCTACATTTTACGGAAGTTTGGCCTGAAACGTCTTTTTGAACAAGTGTTATAATCTCAACTGCTTCAGACAAGGACAGCCAGGCTTTGTTGGGGGGGGGGGGTGGGAAACACTTTTGAAAGAGGAATTCATTGATTCAGCAAAACTTATTGAGCCCCTGCTATATGTCAGGGATGGTGCTGGCACCAGTGGCACATTTGTAACTTCCAACAAGCCAGGTCCCTGCACTTGGAGAGCTTATATTTTAGTTGGGGGGGGGGGGGGGTGGGGACCGAGACAGTGAGTAGGTAAACATTTAGATAAAGAGCAGCCACCGCAGTATTAAGTTACTAAGAAGTAAATGAACAAGGTGAAGTACACAACAGGATGATGTAAGATGATGGGGGCTGCTCAGCTCAGGTGGTCAGGGGACGTCTCTCTGAGGAGGGTGACATCTTGAGCCCTAACAAGAATGAGGAGGCAGCAGCCACATAAGAACCTTGTGGATGAGAGTCCAGTTGGAGGTGATGGAGTACAAAGGCTTTGAGGTGGGGGGCAAGCCTGGGGGTATTCAAGGAAAAGACAGAGAACCATCATAGCTGGAGCAGGAGGGGGTGGGGTGGGGGGGGTGGGGAGATAATTGGAGGAGGATATGAGGTGGGAGAAGTCGGGAGGAGCCAGGGGGCTTTATAGGCCAGCATTTTGGGTGGAAGGAGAGAAAGGATGTGTGCACACCAAGTCATCACCTGTGGTGACTTCAGAAGACTGTTAATGTCCCTACACTGGAGGCAGGAAAAATGAGCTAACGGGGATATCACGGGTTGGTGGGAGAGGATTAAGTCCGTAGGTTAAGGAATCAAGAATACAAGCGTTGATCATTCTTGCAACCTGAACTAGAATTTGACAGTACTCCTGGACTTTTTTCAGTGATGTGATTATGTTAGGATGTACCTTCCAGTTACCTGGCCTGGATTTTCTCAAAACTGAGTTTAGGGTTAACCTCTTGCTTACTCTGAGCTCCCGTGTGTTGTTTAATCCTTGAAACAACCTGGTTTGGTGGTGAAGTTACAGGTCTTGCCTCAGGTCACACAATAGTAATTGACAGAGTCACGCCTTCTCTTTTCCCAGTGGCCTTTCTGGTTGCTGTAGACGGCTGGACCTCCTGACCTTTCACAAGTACTGCTGTCTGGCTGTGTGAACTAACGACCTTGCTTATCTGAAGTTCTGTTTGTTTGAAAGCTTTCAGATAGTTTAATTTGAGGCAGGAGGTAGTTTTGATTCCCCACCCCGCTTTCCTCTGATTGCTTTGATTTTTCTCAGGCAGCAAGGTCTTCCACTCAGAGCGAGGTGTTTCTCCAGCCACTTGCAACTGCATAGGTGCCACTAGATGAGTATGAGGCCAGGATGGTTCGAGGGTCACCTACCTGGGTGTGGAAATCACTGAGAATGAGAGGCAGCATGGAAGACCGTGAACTGAGAGCTGAAGTCATGAAGTGAGGAGTAGTGATCTCAGTTAGCCGGTGATACACAGGGTGGGGTATAATCTACTTTAATGATGAGATTAATGGCTAGGGTTTGAGAGGGCAGGAGGAGAATGGTGTAGAAGCAGTTCCAGGAGCAAGGAGCCCTACTCTCTTGGAAGGGCACAAGAGAAGGCATGTCCTCAGGGGAGAGCGGAGTTTGGTTAGAGTAAGAAAGTGACGAGAATGTTGAGAAAGAAGATTGAGGAAATGAAAGATTTTTGCTTACAGTAGTTGGTAAGTCCTGGAAACCCCGGGAGTTAGGGAGAAGAGAGATGGGAACAAAACAGGATGTATGGGGACAAGGGGGGTAATTCAGGAGTCTGTGGCTGATGTGATAAGCAGGTGATAGGAGTGTCATGTGGTTTCAAGACTGACAATGTTGAGCAGGTGCTGGGTGTTGGAGGGCGGATAGGAAGGGGCATGGGATGTAGTGACACTTGCAGGCTAGACAGTGTCCTGACTCCAGACCTCTGCCGATGGAGGTGGGGAAGAGCTGGTGCTGCTCTGGGTGTTTCTAGCATTCAGGGAGAGTGCCAGTCTGCCGTGGAAAACACACAGATTATAAACTGTTCATTCCCAAGAGGCCTCAAACAGGCTTTATGTGACTTGTATAGTTTGTAGAACTGGGGAATTTTTCATGGAAAAATTTGTCTTGGGGCTCTGCCTGAAAAACGTGAAGATGAGCAGCACCAGGTCAGTGTTCCCACATAGCACCTATAGTGCTCCTTCGGAAAGGGCATAGACTACTCTCCCTCAGTCTTTATGCACTTGGCCTGCCCACTGTATCTCTAAGCATTTGAGTTGTGACACCACGCCCCCCATCTTAAGAATATGCCCAATTTAGGGGCGCCTGGGTGGCTCAGTTGGTTAAGTGTATGACTCTTGATTTTGGCTCTTGGTTTTTGCTCATGATCTCACGGTTTGAACCCTGCATCAGGCTGACAGTGCAGAGCCTGCTTGGGATTCTCCCTCTCTGCCCCTCCCTCACTCACTGTTTCTCTCTCTCTCTCAAAAATACATAAAAATAAATATTAAAGAAAATATGTGCCCCACTTAGTAAATGGAGGTAAAAAAAAAATAACAGCTCCTTATAAATTGTACAGTGTGGTATGTGTGTGTGTATCATCGCTGTTAGCAAGGGAAAAGCCCTTATCAGGTGGGCACATATGTGTGTGATTTTTTAAATATCGTCCTAGCTGATAAATCCTGTTACTTGGAGTGCCCCAAAATACGTAATTTTAATTTTGATCAGTACAAGGGCAGATAATACATTTGGCCCTTGACCAGCACAGGGTACAGTTGAAAATCCACATGGAACTTTTGATTAGTTCCCCCAAAACTTAACCTACTAATAGCCTGCTGTTGACTTATCAATAATATAAGCAGTTAATTAACACATATTTTGTATATGTATTAAATACCGTATTCTTAGAATAAAGTAACCTAGAGAAAAGAAAATGTTATTAAGAAAATCATAAAGAGGAAAGTCAACTGTGTATTCCTTTTCAGAATAGAACCTCAGCAATTCCTTTGGGAAGTTTAAATGTAGTTCCTGCTGCCAGTGACTTTATGCCTGAACGTGGGCATCAGAACTCACATTAATGGTTACTGGGCTCATAGTCCTTTGTTGATTGTTCTTGGGAATTTCCACTAGAGAAAAGTACAGCAGCCTTCATTTGAGAGCCTCCACTGCACTTTCAAGTGATCTTCAGTTTCCATCAACCTCTTGGGTTAATTACAGTTCCCCCAGAACTTTGACTGAATGGACAAACTTTCCAGCACTTCTCCAGTAAGCATGTTATTAGTCACCACTCCTTTCTCTTCTCTTCACCCCCACAGATGGTTGTAAACTGAGTGGTTGGAGATCTGACAGATGAGAGCTAACGTGCAGTTGGTGTTGGTGATCAGCTGAGGGTTCTCCCAAGTAGCGTCTTGTATTTTTGCCCTTCACAGAAGAAGCACTTGTTTTGCTTGCTGTCGAGACAGTTTGATTCCAGGACAGTCTGAAATATTTATTCATTGATTTATTCAAGACGTATTTATTGAACACTTACCAAGTGCCAGGTACAGTAATTTCAGGCGCTGGAAATAGCACTGAACAAAACAAATGACCTCCTGATCCATGGCACCTACCTCGGAGAGGAGGACAATACAGTAAACAAACAAACAGTGAATATATATGTGGTGACAAGTACTGTAAGAACAGTAAGATGTGGTTTGGTGTGTCTTAGTATTGAAAACATGGCCTTTGAGATACAAATGATAACAGTCTCTAAAGACAATGAGGGCCTTACTTTCAGGTCCACTGAGGGCAACGCAGCCCCTTTCCACCAGAAACATTCCTTTGCTCTGGTCAGCATTTGAGAGCTTGGCCTGTGATAGAGAAAGCAAACTTCTCTTTCACCTGGCTCCTGGAGCACTCCTCATTTCACCTATCCCCAAAGTCATTGCAACTCTCAGGCTTGTCTTGAGGTAGTTGGCCTGGAAGCCGAGCCTCTGCTACGTGCTGAGGCTAGACCGAGGCTAGCTGAGTGGTGAGGTAGCCCGTGATTCATGTGAGAGGGGAGAGAAGCCTGGAGGGGTCACACTGAAATGACTTCATCAACCCCAGGAAGCCCGGTGGCCTACTGGTGACATGACTAAGGCAGATTTCACAGATGACCCCAGAAGTATTAGCATGAGGATTATGGGTGTCTTTGTGCAGTCCTGGTCACAATGTCCTTTCACGTGTTGTTTCTGACAAGATCTTTTGAAAACTGAAAAGGAACGCTGGAACATGGATGCTGAGTCCCGGTAACTTTGAAATTATTTGAAGTACATTTTCCATTATTAGAAATCCATTTTTGAGATGAGGGCAAGAATTTAAGCTGTTTTACACACTAGTGTTTGAGATGGATCTCACCAAAAGGGTCCTGGGTCCATGGCTTCTGAAGTCCTTGAGTTCATAGGTCATATTTTGTGTGTGTCTTTACGTCTGCCATTTAGAGTCTAGAGCATGCCCTTAAGCAGGTGAAAAAATACTAGATTTTATCAATAGTGACCTTTCAAATGGCCACTGCACATAAATAAGTATACAGTATGTCCATGGTATTGAAATTTAATGGGGTGATTAGGGAAACATTTCTAAAAAGGTCTTTAGGGGGTGATAATGGAAAAAAATCGAGAAACACTGTTCTAAGGAGAGGATTTATTAGTTTTGATCAATATGTGAAAATGGACCACTATTCAGAAAATGTTAAGAATTCCTGAATGTGAATTAAAAAAAATTTTTTTTAATGTTTATTTATTTTTGAGAGAGAGAGAGACAGAGAGCATGAGCAGGGGACGAGCAGAGAGAGAGGGAGACACAGAATCCAAAGCAGGCTCCAGGCTCCAGGCTCCAGGCTCCAGGCTCCGAGCTCTCAGCACAGAGCCCGATGCGGGGCTCAAACTCACAAACCATGAGATCATGACCTGAGCTGAAGTTGGATGCTTAACCGACTGAACCACCCAGGTGCCCACCCTCCCTGAATGTGAATTAACAGGGAGTCCCACCCATTAAAGACATTGAAACTTTCCTTCCAAGTTATTCAGATGGGCTACTGTGATTCTAGTTACAGATTTAGGTAAGGGTGGAATTTATAGTCTTGTTTGAGTGATGAATATGAGGTGACAGTGGGTAGGAATGGTGGTTTGCATGGTGTTGGTGTTTATAAAATGTAAACTTATGTATCAAAATGTTATATCTAAAATGCCAAGATTTTATATCTAAAACAAGATTTTATGAGTCTTATAATTTAAGTTGGGTTTGTCATTGTAAATGTTCTTTCCTTATAAATACCTAGCAGTTATTTTGAAGTTTCTGAATTACTTATCCTAATAATGACAACTTCCAGGCACCCAAACCTAGAGGAGATGGGTAGTTTTCTGTACTGAAAACAGAAGCACTTAAGTATAAAGAACCTGCCCAGCTAACCAAAATACGTGGATTTATAGATCACTTTCAAATAAGGCTGGTCACAGAATAAATGTCAACTTTGGAATTTGGCATGGTAGAATTAAAACAGCCAAGAGTTCATCTCTGATATTCAGTACTTCTCCACTTACACAGAACTTTTAAAATTCTCTCGTTCCTTGGTGAAAAGATACTTGAAGGTCCAAATGGGTAACCAGGGCATTTGTGTTTTTATTTTCCCCAGGCTCTGAACTCTTAATCTCCAGTAATGTGCAGTTGCAGGACTTTGATCCATGTGATAGTTTGCCATTGTCTTACTATGGGTGCAGATAAGGGATGGTGTCACTTTAAGCATGGAAATGGTCACACAGCAGAGAAACAAAGGGAGGAGTGCTGATGGTTGAGTTGGTTTGATCAACTCCAGCTTGAGGTGGTACTTCTGGTCTTCCTTATCCCTGGGTCGCATCAGTCATCATATTCGGTTGGACTTTCTAGTGAACTGTGTCATTCTTTTTTATCTTCATTCCCACTGTCCCTTTATTGGTCTGGCCTTCATAAAAATATAATATCTACTACTTATTCAAAGCTTTGTGCTTATAATGGAATACAAAACTCCTTTAATCTTTAACACTGTTTATGTTTTTGGTCGGTGGGTCAAAGATATTCCTCCCATTTGAGTTGTTAAGAACTGCATCCATCCGCACCCGCAGAATGTATCTCAGTGGAGCCTATGGAGGAGAAACTGACTGAGCCTCCTTACTTTACTGCTAACCAGTGAATTCAAGTTTCAGTGAGTGAATGCCCTTTCCCAGACAAGTTGCTCTCAAAGCAGCCTCAAGATTAATAGTGTATTCCAGACCAGGCGATACAAGTCTAGATGTCACAAAAGGGGACTTTTTGCTAACAAATTTGCCGAAAAACACTTTTATACTAACTATATCCAGAATATGTGTAAATCACACAGAGAGACCCTCACTTCATCTTGGGCTGAGTTATATTTATAATGTCCTCAAGATAGTTCTCTTGCTCACATTCTTAGTTTTACCCTAAACGAAATGGATTTTAAAGAGAAAACTCTCCTGTTTTCTGCAGAGTATTTCTGACACCAGATGAATGGGCTTTTCCACATCAAGCAGTTTTCCAGTTCTAAGTGAACACCTATTTAACTCACTTCTGACACCGACTCCCTGGAGTTAGCACAGACCCCGAAGATTACCAGCTCAGTCCCACAAGACTGCCCCCTCCCCCATCTTCAATTGAAAGTCCTAAGTTGTCACCTGTACTTCTGACCTACTTGCTATAAATCAAGGGTTCCCACAACCCCTTTGGGTTCAGTAATTTGCTACAATGGGTCACAGAACTCCAGGATACATTTACATACAGATGAATGGCCAGATGAAGATCTGGAGTAAAGGGTCTGGGGAGGGTCCCCAGCACAGAAGCTTCTGTCCTCGTGGAGTTCAGGGTGAGCCACCCTCCTGGTACATGATGTGTTCACCAACCCATCTCTCCTAACCCCTTCAGTTAGGGTTTTTTTTACTGAAGCTTCATCCTGTGGGCATGATTGATTAACTGAAACTCCCTTTCACCTCCTCTTCCTAGAGGATGAGGGTGGGGCTGAAAGTTCCAACCCTTCAATCTTGCCTTTGTCTTTCTGAAAACCAGCCCCCATCCAGAAGCTATATAGGGGCCCCCCAGCCACCAGTCATCTCATTATCACTCCAGAGATTACCAGGCTCTTAACTCTTGTGTTAGGAACCCAGGTCAAAGACCAATTATTAGAACAAAGGTGCTCCTAGCACTCAAGAAACCACAAGGATTTTAGAAACCTCTGTGTCTGAAGGTGCAGTTGGGGGGGCGGGGGGCGGGGGGCAGTGACCAAATCTATCTCTTACTATGTCACAGCTACACTGGATTCACAATCAGAGCTTTGCTTTATCTTCCTGAGCCCCCCAAGATTCTTCCATTTATATATTCCAAGCTTCTAAAATCTGCAGGATTTTTTTTTTTTTTTTTTTAAACCAGCCAGGCCTAAATCAGTGAACATGTGGCTTGCTGAATTAAAGAATACGGGTTTAGGGGCGCCTGGGTGGCTTAGTTGGTTGAGCATCCAACTCATGATTTCGTCTCAGGTCATAATCCCAGGGTTGTGGGGTTGGGCTCCTCACTGAGGATCCAAGCAGACGCTTGGGATTCTCTTCCTCTCTCTCCCTCTCCCTCCCCTTCTCCCCTCCCCACCTCTGTCCCTCTCTCCTGCTTACACACAGGCTCTCTCTCAAAAAAAAAAAAAAAAAAGAGGGGCGCCTGGGTGGCGCAGTCGGTTAAGCGTCCGGCTTCAGCCAGGTCACGATCTTGCGGTCCGTGAGTCCGTGAGTTCGAGCCCCGCGTCAGGCTCTGGGCTGATGGCTCGGAGCCTGGAGCCTGTTTCCGATTCTGTGTCTCCCTCTCTCTCTGCCCCTCCCCCGCTCATGCTGTGTCTCTCTCTGTCCCAAAAATAAATAAAAAACGTTGGAAAAAAAAAAAAAAAAAAAGAATATGGGGTTTATACATTTTCCAGCTTTATTGTTAGGTTAGTATGTGTTTATTGAATGTACTGTTGTTCCCATGTTATGAATGAGGAAAAAAACAGGGAGGTTAGGAAGACTGCGTTAGGTAAGACAGTGGATAATAATGGCAGCCAGGGATCCCTCCACACATAGATCCTTTACCAGAATGAGGATCTGTCCTACACACTTTTTCCAAATGACTTTCATATGTGTCACTTCCCATACCAGAACCTTTGGTCATTTCCTTTGTACCTTGTGTTGGCTTACAAGCCCTTTGAATTTCAGGGCTTGTAATGTGATTGAAATATTTTATGTTATGTGATTTTTTTGACTTTTGTTTTTCTGCCCAAGCGAGCCTTGTTCTAATTATAAACCCCTGAAGGGCAAAAGACCGCATCCTCAGTCAATGCTTTCTAGGGATGACTACTCAGCCCAGTTTACCTTGGAGGGTTCCAATTTATGCCACTTTATGTCACAGAGTGACTATTAAGAATGCCCCCTTTCATTCTGAAAAATGTCCTCATCTGGAGGGTACATTGTATGGTGACCCTGTTTACATACAATAGCTATTCACCAAACACTTGTTGCTTCATACTGCTCAAGATCCTAAGGAATTTAGCACATTCAATTTTATTTCTCATGTAGTTTAAAATTTTTTAACCAAAATTTTTATTTTGTTTTATTTGTTTTAATTTTTAAAAATGTTTTATTTATTCTTGAGAGAGAGAGAGCGCCCGCGCACACACGAGCAGGGGAGGGGCAGAACTAGAGAGGAACACAGAATCCGAAGCAGGCTCCAGGCTCTGAGCTGTCAGCACAGAGCCCAACGTGGGGCTCAAACTCACAAGCCATGAGATCATGACCTGAGCCAAAGTCAGACGCTTTACAGACTGAGCCACCCAGGTGCCCCTTTAACTGAAAATTTTACACAGCAGGGACCATATTCCACTATCCTGAAAAAAACACTGCTGACCCTTAACAACAACAACAACAAAAAGTAATGTATTCACAAGATTAGAATACTCACACAGTGTATTCTGGATGGAAAAAAACTGGAAAAGTCTCTCTCCCTCCTTCAGTTCCTTTCCTTAAAGGTAAATTCATACACGTGTCTAAATTAAAAGTTTAGAAAGCAATTACAATACATAAACCATTCTCCTGTTTTTCTCCTCAGTCTTAGACATTTTTCTATACCAGCACACACATATTTGCCTGTCTTTAACAGCGCTGTTATGTGCATGTCTTACAAGTTACTTAACCAGAACAAATAAGATGTCTTGATGGTGAATTTTCAGCTGTTGTAGGTCTGCGAACACCAAGCCCTCTGGGAATGTGGTAACCATTGCCCCTGTTGTTTGAAACACTTGGATTAAATGACTCTTGATTGCTTTCTTTGCTTTTTGATACTGAGGAGTGAACTGTGCTCTTATTTTTTGTGTGTAAAATAAGATTTTCAAATGTCTGAGAATTATTATAACAGGTAATTTCTCTTTCATCATTGTCTTTAGAATTTTAAGTTGCTTTAATGGAAAGAGTAGTGCTGTTTTTAGCAATGGGAGGGTATGCTACAGTGTTCTTGGCAAAGGAAAAACCTGAGGAATGCATGGTCAGTGTTGTTATAAGAAATGTGAACCCTAGGAGTCTATTTGATAGCTTCTGACTGCACGTATAAGGCTTGCTGAGTTCTATAATGACAGGGTGGAAAATCTGAACTGGGTGTTTTTATAAACACTCTCTAAAGAAGAGATTAAACTGTATCATGGTTGCTGCCTGCGTATGGCCTAAGAGCTATTTACATTTTTTAATGTTTGAAAAAATCAAGAATCAGTAAAAGTTACATGAAATAAAATTTTAGTGCCCATAAATAAGGTTTTACTGAAATGACAGCCATGGTCATTCATTTACATGTTTGTCGAAGGCTGCCTTCATGCTACAATGCTGCAGTTGAGTAGTTAGAACAGATTGTGACCCACAAAGTCTGAAATAAAGGCAATCCCTGTTTTGCATGGTTTTTGGCACGCACGGATTTTAGTTACCAAGTATATTAACTCTGGGTACTTGGATAAAGTACAAGTTTCAGCTCTTCGGTCACAGATCACTATGTAAATGACATATATGCATGGTGATTGATCACTGTATATCTGTTACTCAGTTTACACACACAGCAAATCATGTGGTTTTCTTGCCTCCTTGTTTCCTAGTAATAAACCCGTGTTACAGTTGATTAACCTGTGGTTAATCAATAAAGGGAATTGACCAAAAAAGATGAAAAGTGCAACAAAGAGAAAAAGTGGTAATGCTGGAAGCAAAATTCCAGTGGAACAGGGGCACCTGGGTGACTCAGTCAGTTGAGCGTCCGACTTCAGCTGAGGTCATGATCTCACCGTTCACGAGTTCATAAGTTCGAGCCCCGCATTGGGCTTGTGCTGACAGCTTGGAGCCTGGAGCCTGCTTTGGATTCTGTGTGTGCCTCTCTCTCTGCTCCTCCCTGGCTCATACTTGGTCTCTCTCTCTCTCAAAAATAAATAAACATTAAAAAAATGAAAAACAAAAAATTCCAATGGAGCATAAGCGGAGTGATAGAAGAACTCGCTTACTTTGGGAATGTTGAAACTGCCTTGATTTGGAAGACTGGATGTGCAGCCAGAGAAGCCTAGTGAGGGTCCACGTATCAACAGAAACAAGGAAAGTGGTGACAAAAACAATGATGTTCCAGTGGAAGTACCACTGGCAAAAAAAAACCCACAAAAAGTAAAGCACCTCTCAGAGCAGTTGTGATATTGAAAGAGAAAGGATAAAATGTTGGGAGCTGATCCAAACCTAGAAAGATGTGTGACAGTTCACTAAGACTAATTGAAACGATGCTTGCTCCATTATCAGAAGTTATAGGACTAAAGACCATCACAAGCACTGTTCAAGCTACTCTTGGTAATTTTTTTTTTTTTTTGCAAAGAAATTTAAACACTTTAATTCTCAAGTTTCTAATGTTTTAGCCACATTGTACTAAGTAAATATTAATTTTACTGTTCATTCTATACATTTTTAACCCACAATTTTTAATGTTTTGACAAACAAGTTTAAAGGTCATGAAGTTGGTTTCCATACTTTCATGCAAAGCAAGTACTGGCTGTGTTCACTATTTGGCCAGGTATAAAAAATGTTTTCTGAGCTTTGCTCTAGATAAACAGATGGGTGGGAGGAAAAGGACCATTTTATGAGTGACTTCAGGCTTGTGAGATGATCCCAGGCTTTTTGGCCTGGTCTCAGGCATAACAGTGAAGCAAGAAGTCAGGGTTGTTCACAAAGCTGGAGGCATCACAATTCCCAACTTCAAGATGTAAGACAAAGCTGTAATTATCAAGACAGTATGGTACTGGCACAAAAACAGACACTTCGATCAGTGGAACAGAATAGAGAACCCAGAAATGGACCCACAAATGTATGGCCAACTAATCTTTGACAAAGCAGGAAAGAATATCCAATGGAATAAAGACAGTCTGTTCAGCAAATGTTGGGAAAACTGGACAGCAACATACAGAAGAATGAACCTGGACCACTTTCTTATACCATACACAAAAATAAACTCAAAATGAATGAAAGACCTAAACATAAGACAGAAAACCATCAAAATCCTAGAGGAAAAAGCAGGCAAAAACTTCTTTGTTCTCAGCCGCAGCAACTTCTTACTTAACATGTTTCCAGAGGCAAGGGAAACAAAAGCAAAAGTGAACTATTGTGATCTCGTCAATGTAAAAACCTGCACAGCAAAGGAAACAGTCAGCAAAACTAAAAGGCAACTGATGGAATGGGAGAAGGTATTTGCAAATGAAATATCAGATAAAGGGTTAGTATCCAAAATCTATAAAGAACTTTCAAACTCAACACCCAAAAAACAAATAATCCAGTGAAGAAATGGGCAAAAGACAGGAGTAGACACTTTTCCAAAGAAGGCATCCGGATAGCTAACAGACACATGAAAAGATGCTCAACATCACTCATCATCAGGGAAATACAAATCAAAATACATGTGTGCTGTTTCGAAGGGACGCGTGCACTCTAATGTTTATAGCAGCGCTATCAGCAAAATGGGCATTTGGGTGGCTCAGTCGGTTAAGTGTCCGACTTCAGCTAAGGTCATGATCTCACGGCTTGTGAGTTTAAGCCCCACATTGGGCTCTGTGCTGACAGCTCAGAACCTGGAGTTTGCTTCAGACTCTGTGTCTCTCCTTCTCTCTCTCTCTGCCCCTCCCCTGGTAGCACTCTGTCTCTCTCTCTTAAAAATTAAAAAAAATAATATAAACAACAGATGGACATAAGGGAACGGAACCAAAAATAATATAAAAACAGGGAGGGGGACAAAACATAAGAGACTCTTAAATATAGAGAACAAACTGATGGTTGCTGGAGGGGTTGTGGGTGGAGGGATGGGCTAAATGGGCAAGGGGCATTAGGGAGGACACTTGTTGGGATGAGCACTGGGTGTCATACATAGGGGATGAATCACTGGAATCTACTCCTGAAATCATTATTGCACTATATGCTAACTAACTAGGATGTAGATTTAAAAAATAAATAAAAATAAAGAAGTCAGGGTTCTTTAGTCTGTAGCACCCATGGGAGTAAAAAGCCTGTCAAAGGCTAGACTCCTAGGAAAGTTCTTTTTGCTTGTTTTAGAAGTAAACTTAATCTGTGTATAAACACATGAATAAAAGAAAACACCAAGTTCAAGGCAGTTGTTTATTCAGGGGAGAGAGAGAAGGTGGGATTGAAGTAAGGGGTATACAAAGGTTAGAATTTGTTAACGCTGAGAAGTAGATATACTTGTGTTATGGTATGTTCTCCGGTTTTCAGAATATTTGAAATGGTTTATTAACTTAATTTTTTTAGAGTAGGCACAGCTACAACTATACATTTTTGGAGAATTAGATACTGTCTTAAGCCTGTAGAGTTAAATGAAATTGGTAGTGCCTGGGAGCCTAAAATTCCTATGATGTCCTTGTTAGCAGGTGACAGCAGGTTATTCCAGCCCATTGCACATGGAGTGAAGGTGTCTGAGCCTTTGGTTTGTTGTCTTGGTTAAAGCTCTAGTGACTTTAGAACCAGAGGAACCTGTTTTTCATGGCAAAGACCAGGCTGTTTGGCAATTTTATAATAGCCAATGTTCAAAATGCCTGCCAGGGTTTGGTAATTTAGGTTCATATTTCAGATAATATGTGATTTTTAACCATTTCTGATGCTTTTCCAAGAGAATGTTAACTAGTTCCTAAAGACAGGAATTCCATTTTTACATATTCTGAAGCAAGTAGATACACATTTGGTGCTCTGCAGCTTTTTTCCATTTTTCTTACTCTGCATTTTGAAAACTTACAGGATGTATTTCATTTTCCACTAGAATTTGTGAGCGTACAAATAGGACCTGAGGCATTTTTCATGATTGTTTTCCAGTGCTATTCTAAGACCAATATATTGTTTTGTCATCTCTTAATAGTAATTTTTATTACTAATATTTATTACTAATTTTTATTAAATAGTAATATTTATTAGGGAATAACTTCCTGAAAGTTTGTCCTACCAGGTTCCTCTCAGCCTTGACCAGTGGTGCTGTCTGTGACCTTGTCATTAAGTGTGACTGTAAACAGGCCCAGCAAAGGGCCTGGCCTTTTGAGCCCTCAGATTGTGATGAAGGCCCTGAGGAATGTTTTGGCTTTTAGGCAACTTCAGTTTCATGTTTTCCCCACTGCCTGTTACTATAGTGGCTTTTTCTTTCTGTCCATCTGAGGGGTGGTTATGTTAATACTCAGGCTCTGATTGGACCACTATTAAAAATAGTGTACATAATGTGCCTGGCATAATGCTTAGTGAAGGCAATAGGTGGGGTTTCAAAAAATAAGTAAAGCTCTACATTCCTTTTTCCTTTTTTTTTTTTTAAGACTTGTTTGTTACTTTTTGATAGTGCGAGCTGGGGAGGGGCAGAGAGAAGGGGAGAGAGAGTCTCAAGCAGGCTCTGTGCTGGCAGCACAACCTGATGTGGGGCTCTATCCCCTGAACCACGAGATCATGACTTGAGCTGTTAAGTAATCTCTACAACAAACTTGGGGCTTGAAGTCATAACCCCAAGAATTGCATGTTCCATCAACTTAGCCAGCCAGGCACCCCCATTTTGGTTCATTTTGATTTTAACCTGGATCTACCAAGGTACAGTACTTTAATTAAAAGTAATTTTTTTTTTTTTAAAGGAAGATGATAAGTCATGGAAGCCATGTTACATACTAAAGTATTTCTGGCTTTTTGTACAAGCCTTTTGGAGAACAATGAAAGGGAGTGGAGAATGTATGGCCTGTGCTTCCTAAAAGAACATTGCCTCCTTTAAAACAAACAAAATTATTTATTTATTTATTTATTTATTTATTTATTTATTTATTTATTTATTTAGAGAGCATGCACATGAGCAGGAGGTGGGGGGCAGAGGCATAGAGAGAGGAGAGAGAGAATCCCAAGCAGGCCCCGTGCTGTCAGTGTGGAGCCCGACCCAGGCCCGATTCCACAAGCCTGAGCCAAAATCAAGAGTTGGCACCTAACCAAGAGCCACCCAGGCACCCCCCAAAATTCTTTTTCATGAGTTCACTTCTTAAGCCTAGTGAATAAAAATTTATATCATAGAGGCTTAAAAGCAGTTGAGTTAGTAGAAGCATGTGACAAAATGAGAATTTTCTCCATTTGACAGGGTACTTTCATACTCAAAGAAAGGATCTGTCTTGACACAGTAGGGTGTGGTTAAATTTCATCTTTATTGAACCTAGCTTCAGCCAACTAATCTGCTACTTTGAGCTCTTCTACTCTAATGAAATTTGTGTAAAAAAAGAGAAGCTGTTTTTATTAAGAAATTTTCAAATGTATACAACAATAGTGAAAACAGTTCTTTTTATTTATTTATAGTTTTTTTTAATGTTTATTTTTGAGAGAGAGAGAAACAGCGTGTGAGTGGGGAAGGGGCAGAGAGAGAGGGAGACAGAGAATCTGAAGCAGGCTCCAGGCTCTGAGCTGTCAGCACAGAGCCCAACGTGGGGCTTGAACTCACCAACCAGAGATCATGACCTGAGATGAAGTCAGATGCTTAACAGACTGAGCCACCCAGGCGCCCCTGGGTGAAAGCAGTTCTGTGAGCCCACGTGGACTATCGTTCAGCTTCAGTAATTGTCCACATTCTGTCTTTACAGGCTTACTGTATTTTTAGTCCCAAGTTTTCTCTTAATAAAGATACATTTCTGAATTCGCCTGTGCAAAGGAAAAAGTGAAGTCCCCCCCCCACCCCCAATCCCCTCTTACCCCACCCAGGGAACCTAAAAATAAGGCTGTTTTCTGAAACTTAAACTATGAAGTCAATATGTGGTCATTAAGAGCAGATGTGAGCAGCTGTCTGGGACATAATGGCCTCTCAGCCTTGCAAGATTTGTTAGGAAGGGACCATCACATCTACAGAAAGAATGTTCCAGTCAAAGAAGCAGCAGTCAGTATCAGCAGTCAGGAAAGGAAGTGTCACAGAGGCACATCTTGACTGTTTTCTTGACCGAGGTGTGTCCTGAGTTGTCTACTGTGTGGTTCTGGCCTGCCTGGTAGATCCTGATGGAGAAGGATGTTCATAGGAATTCTGCTGTAGACTTTTCCTTACTCTGACTCCAAGTGACATGCTCCATTTCAGCTTGCTTTCCGAGGTGGTATGCTGGTTCATATATATATCCAACCTGCTTGACAGTTCGTCAGCATCCTCTTGTGTGCTTTGCTAGCAAGGATCACCGTCCCTGCATCTCATCAGCTGGGGCACTAAGAGTAAGCGTGTGAGTTTACAAAAATAAGGGCCAGATTCTGGGCAGTGCGGACTTCACCAAGGTAACTACTATCCATCCCTAGATAGGCTTTTCTTTCTTCTTTATACACTCAGCCTTCTCTACCTGCACAGAGTGTGTATCCGGCTCCCTTGCTTAGGAAAAGCTACCGAATTCCCACCCTTGATACAGTGGTCTCCCCGTTGCATTCTCTGTTATGGTGTCTGGTGGTTCCCCCCTGGCTGCCTTGAGCTTTGTTCGACATTGTGTCATGTTTTTGTTTTAACTGAGATGTAATTTACCTACTATACAGTTCACCCATTTAAAGTATGCTATTCCTGGGGCACCAGGGTGGCTCAGTTGAACATCTGACTCTTGATTTCAGCTCAGGGCATGATCCCAAGGTTGTGGGATTGAGCTCCGAGTTGGGCTCTGTGCTGAGCGTGGAGCCTGCTTGAGATATTGTCTGTCTCTCTCTCTCTCTCTCTCTCTCTCTCTCTCTCTCTCTCGCCCATTCCCTTCCTCTCCCTCTACCCCTCACTGTGGCTTGTACTCTTTCTCTCAAAAATAAAAATAAATAATATTAAAAACAAAGTGTGCAATTCCTCCCTTGGGTTTTTTGTTAAAAAGACTGTCCCTGAAACTGCTCAAGAAGCAAGGACACAAAGCAGTCAGTGATCTCCAGGGTGCTCAGCTTGGCAGGGTACTGGATAGGCTGTTGCTTCTTCTGTAGCAGTTGGGTCCTCCCTGCCTTGATGTTGTTTTCAGTTGTGGTTCATAAGTGGATCCTGTGGCTCTTGTCCATCTTGTCTTGTTCATAGCGGTGCCGCCTCGGACATTTGACAGCCACGGGGGTTGAGTGGATCGTACACCAGAGAACCCTTTTCCTATCGTATTTTCCTTGGGCCTTTGTTGACTGTGTATGGTTTTTTGTTTGTTTTGTTTTTGAGAGACAGCGAGCTGGCAGAGAGAGAGGGAGAGAGAGAATCCCAAGCAGGCTCCATGCCATCTGTGCAGACCCTGACACGGGGCTCAAACTCACGAACTGTGAGATCATGACCTGAGCTGAAATCAAGAGCCAGATGCTCAACCAACTGAGCCACCCAGGTGCCTTGATTGTGTATGTTTTGTGATCTTTGGCATGTTAGCAAAAGTATCTGCTCCAGGTGCACAATCCGCCGATTCTGGTTGATGTGTTACGGACGGGAGGTGCCCCTAATTTTTTTAACTGCCTTATTAAAGTATTTACATGCCATAAAATCAGTTATTTTAAGCATACGATCCAGTGATTTTTAGTATATTTACAGAGTGTACAATCATCTCCACAAATTAATTTTAGAATATTTCCATCATCCCCAAAAGATCCTTGTGCCCATTTGCAGTCATCACCATCCCCCAATCCCCCAGCACCAGGCAGACACTAATCTACTTCCTGTTTCTCTTGATTTGCCTTTTGTGTACATTTATAAGATTCTACTCGTATGAAGTGTCCAGATAAGGTACTTTTTAATTGGTGTTTTAATGGATGGTTGCTTTCAAATTAACAGAAAATTTCTTCAGAATATGCTTTTTCTGCTGTACTAGTTACCTGTGATTTATTGGTGTGTGTGGGAGTTCCTTGAGGTGTTTGTTTTGCCCAGTACTACACCCTTTTTTATCCATAGATTGATGTTTTGTCGAACATTTGGTTTCACGCCCATTAGACGTAAGACATATTTTGGGGAAAAACAAGATCTTGCCCTCTGCTTTTGAAAGCTGTCCCCTAGTTAGTGAAGTAAACCTAACAAACATGAAAACAATTAGAGGAGAGTAAATGACAGCTTATAACTTATTTGAGATGTTAATTGAACACCCTGCAGATTGGAATGCCCTTCTGCCAGAAGACAGACGGGTGGAGGCCAAGGAGTAGGAGAGGTGGTTTGGACTCATGATCCCAGAAAGATGATAGGTGGTACTGGGCAGACATTGGATCACATTGTCAGCTCACTCCCTTTTCAACTTGCTTTCCATCCTCCTGACTCCTCCAGGAGAAAGGCTCATTTTGGTGCAGGAGACCTCCAGCACTTGCTTATCTCTCTCTCTTTTTTTTTTTTAAATGTTTGTTTTTATTTTTGAGAGAGACAGAGACAGAATGCGAGTGGGTTAGGCGCAGAGAGAAAGGGAGACACAGAATCCAATGTGGACTCCAGGCTCTGAGCTGTCAGCACAGAGCCTGACACGGGGCTCGAACTCATGAGCTGTGAGATCGTGACCTGAGCTGAAGTCGGACGCTCAACCGACTGAGCCACCCAGGCGCCCCTCTGTCTTTTTAAGAGAAAGCAGATATCTAGGTCTTTTGGAGGTATATGTAGCTGGCTGGAATTCTGTGACATTTTTGTTTGTTTCCTTTGTACTAGAGTGGGGTCAGATTTGGGGGCACCTTGAAACCCATGCCCCTCTTGGAATGCTCAGATGGGAGCCATTATAAGTGTTGGAACGGAGGAGTGCCCTCAGCTGCCTTTGGAGTTGGGACAAGGGTTAGCAGCTTCCTTCTGAGGCTTGTGTGGAAATTTCAGTGTGAAGTGGCTGACTTGGGCAAACAGTGGATAAGGAAGGTTAAGACAGGTCCAGGTCCTTCCTGACCTCACCTTGCCGGCTCTGGTCTTTCAGTGCTAAGTTCCCCCTTGATGCCTGGTGTGATGGGCACATACCCGGAAGGATCCTGAAGTGTGATATGTTCTTTTGCCTTTGAAAGCTATATTTCTTTTTTTTTTTTTTTTTTAATCTTTTTTTAATGTTTATTTTTGAGAGAGAAAGAAGAGAGCAAGCAGGGGAGGGGCAGAGAGAGAGGGAGACACAGAATCCTTAGCAGGCTCCAGGCTCTGAGCTGTTAGCACAGAGCCTGATGTGGGACTTGAACTCACGAATCTCAAGATCATGACCTGAGCGAAAGTCAGACGCCCAACCGACTGAGCCACCCAGGTGTCCCTGAAACCCATATTTCTACATTGGATGTCGTGTGTCTTAATTTTTTTTATTTTTTTTTTTAATTTTTTTTTTAGTGTTTGTTTATTTTGAGACAGAGAGAGTGAGCAAGCGGAGCGGGGGCAGAGAGAGAAGGAGACACAGAATCTGCAGCAGGCTCCAGGCTCTGAGGTGTCAGCACAGAGCCCGATGCGGGGCTTGAACTCACAGAGCCGTGAGATCACGACCTGAGCCGAGGTCGGACGCCCAACCGATTGAGCCACCCAGGCGCCCCTCGTGTGTCTTTAATAAGTTGAGGCAGGGACAAAATCAATGTGCAACTGAAGTATAGTTAAGTTGGGTGGGTTGGTGTCTTTGTTATTAGGTGATGGGTTTCTTTCCTGTGCAAGGAAGGAATCACTAAGCCTAATGGCAACACTTTAGAAACCACTCACGACTCACGGAGAATCTGTGCTGGATCCTGGGCTCTGGGAAACAGCGGGCCTCCTCTTACAGGTCTGTGCATGTTCTCCGTTGGCAGGATTGCCCTATGAATCCAACTGGTCTCTCTGCTTTGTGTTTTAGAATTCTGTCGAGTTTCGAAGATAGTGGGAAGATGCCGGGCCTCCTTCCCTAGGTGGTGGTACAATGTCACCGATGGATCCTGCCAGCAGTTTGTGTATGGCGGCTGTGAAGGGAATAACAATAATTACTTGACCAAGGAGGAGTGTCTTAAGAAATGTGCTGGTGTCACAGGTAAGACAGTGGTCCTTGGGGAAAGGGCGTAACTTAGAGACCATTTATTAACTTGGGTTGTGGATGCCTTTTGCATTTTGCTAGTTCTTCACAGCTAAACCTGGGGGATGTTTTTAAAAAGCAGAAGAAAGGCCCAGTTTGAAGGTCACCCACATAGTGGTTTCACAGCAGTACTCTCCCTCCTCTTCCCAGAAGGAGAGTAGGCCACAGGCTCGAGCTGGGGGAGGGGGACATGACCACATGACCACCTCTTCTCCCCGACTTCCCTTCTCCCACTGCTGAGTGTAAGTCCCCCACCAGGCCTGGCATAGGAGAGTCCTCCAGGGCCACTCAGACAGGTTGCCCTCCTTGCTCCCTGGGCATTTGGGTTATTTTTACCTCTGGGGCAAATGCCTTGAGGAGCTTACCCAGCCAGCCAAGTTGTGAGTCAGATTAAAAGCAGAACAGACTTTCTGGAATCTGTCCTTCTCCCAGCCCTTACCTGGGAGGGACTCAGTGGAGTCAAGAGAATGTTGACTTTGAGAGCCTCATAGTTTAAATAAGAACCTAAAGCCCCACAGCAGAGGGTACTGGCTCCGAACTGAGCCGTGAGGGCCTCCTTGAGGGCTGTGGCAGTGAGACATTGGTCCTCTGGGGTTTGATCCCTTCCAAGTGCTCTAGAGACCTGAGGATTTGGTTAGCCGATAAAATGTCATCGGCGATCTCCCTAACGTTGTTACGTGACTTTTCTCATCCTTTCTTGATGGCACGGCATCACTGCTCAGGCCCTGGATCAGGATTCTGTGAGGACGCACCGGTGCCCTCAGTACTCCCACGTGCCGCCAGCCTGTGCGCCTTGGGCCAGAGGCAGGTCCTGCATCCTTGTTGGGTTTCATGTCTCCTCACTCACTGGCTATAATCTCTCTTGGCTTTGAGAGCCATTCAGAAGTCAGATACGCTTATTAAAGTTGTGTATAAAGAGGGGGAAACAACAGTGGCCTTGGCTGTGGCCTGAGGTTCAAAACATCGTGCTTGAGCACACAAGTCCACAGTGACCGAGTGCCTCCAGGAACCGTTTACTGATCTTTGTGTGCCGCTGCCCAGCAGACACTCAACAAGTATTTGGATGGCTGAGGGCTGGGTATTGCTTTTGGATCATACAGGCTAGTCCCTCACCTTTTGGGAGCAACTGGCAACCTTACCAGATGGTGACTGAGGAGAATACCATTTATTATATTTTTTTGTGGTCAGCTGTGACCGGTATGGGAACAGGAATTAAAGGGAAATATTTTTGCTGCCTTTTCTGTCAAGAGTTGACTGTCGCAATTGTACCTGCCTGTTCTAGTTTCTCTTTACTTTTTCAGGAAAACAGTTGGAAGTTTTAAGAACACAGGCAGTGAACAGTGGGCACTCAGGATGTTGCCATGAGGGGTCATGGGTGGTTGTGTTTGCTGGAGAAGGCAGACAGCTGTCTCCCTAGAGGTGGGCCGGAGTCTGAGGGCCCAGAAAGCTCATTTGTTGGCACCTGAGTGTGGCTCCACTGCATGTGTTGTTGAAGCACTCTCTCGTGAGTCTTTCATTGAGTCTCGTGAGGAGAGCTGGAGCAGCCAGGGCAACTAGTCACGGGGTCTTTTGCCAGCATATTCTCTCCCAGGCGGCTAACCTCTATGGGAAGCCGAATGAGAATGTCAGCTTATTAATTTATAATGAGAACCAGAACTACCCTGGGGACCAGACACTTGGGTCTCTGTGCCTGCTGCACCTGTAGTCCATGTAGGCGAGCCTCTCAGGCAGATTCCCAGGAGGTTGCTTGATGTGGACAGAGGCAGAACAAGGGGAGCTGGTTTGTGATGTGAATGTTCAATGGCATCAGGTTAGGCCGGCCCCGCGCCTCCGCACAAGGTCTGCAGGGACCAGCGGGGAGGCAGAGGAGCCAGGTTCTGTCCCTCCTGGACCCTGCCCACACTTCCTTGTACTTCCTTAGCGGGCTAGCCTCTCCACCCCTCCCCCCATAACTTGGTGTGTATGTGTGAGATAAAACATACGTACCATAACATTTACCGTTACAACCATTTTTAAAATTTTTTTTTAAAGTTTATTTATTTTTGAGAGAGAGAGAGAGTGAGCATACAAGGCAGGGAGGGGCACAGAGAGAGGGAGACACAGAATCTGAAGCAGGCTCCAGGCTCTGTGCTGACAGCTCACAGCCTGATGTGGGGATCAAATCCATAAACCATGAGATCATGACCTGAGCCGATGTTGGATGCTTAACCAACTGAGCCACCCAGGGACCCCCCGTTATAACCATTTTTTAAATGTACAGTGGCATTAAATACATTTCACACTGTCTCACTTTTTTTTTTTTAACTTTTTTTTTTAATATTCATTTTTGAAAGGCGGGGGCGAGGGGGCAGAGAGAACAGGAGACACATCAAAGCAGGCTGTAGGCTCTGAGCTGTTAGCACAGAGCCTGACATGGGGCTCGAACCCACAGACCGCGAGATCACGACCTGAGCCGAAGTCGGATACCCAACCAACTGAGCCACTCTGGTGCCCCTATGTACTCACTTTTTTAATTCATTAGGTGAGTTAATGCAGTTAAACAGATTATTTGGTCTCGGAGGCCATTCTGTCTTTTTAGAAGTCACTTCATACATCTTTGCTCTGATTCCCAGGGAGTTGATCTTAAAGTTTCACCCACAAGGGCAGTCTTGGTTCCTTATTTCTAAAGTTCTAGCAGGCTTGTGGTCCAGCATGTACATCAAAGGGACCACATAAAGGAGAAACGGGAGTCACTGTGAGAGGTGCATGGGACCATGGCTGCTCAGGGACTCTCTTTGTTTTGTTTCACCAGGCAGTCTTGAGGTGCACTTTCTCACCATGTTGTTTGTTCCCTTGTAGAGAACACCATCGACGATCTGGCCACCAGCAGGAATGGAGCAGATTCCTCTGTCCCAAGTGGTAGGTTCTTAAAACAACCGAGGATATGATGAGGACTCTCTGGACCATGAGGACATGTGTAATTTGGGAGCAGTACAAGGGCTTCCGCCTCCTGGTCTGTTTATCCAGAATTGGCAAACAGGGCTTCTGCCTGGGCTGCCAGCTTTTGGCTCCTTTCTGGCATCCTTATGCTGGAAGTTCACATTGCCCAACGGGCAAGAGGGCCACGGGGTTCTACATTGCTTCTGGGTTGGCCTCTGCTTCTTCCTACAGGACAAGGGACTGTGGATGTTGCTGTTGCCTACAGCTCAGGCCCCTTCCTTCTCTCTGAGCTGGACTCTGCCTGCTGTGCTGCCTTTACTGCCCCACCCCACCTCTCCTTCCCTGATCTGTCTCCTTTGTTCTCTGTCCTCCTTGCTGTCTCCCTCCTGTGCTGAGTCCTCTGTCTTCTGCCATCCCCGCCTCCATTCCCACTGCAGTCCTTGATCCTGAGCTTTGTGTTAGCTTGCTTTGTAGCGCTGACAGCAGCTGCCCCATTCCTCCTTTATGCTTAAAGGACTCTGCATGTATCGGGAGCCTGGGGTGAGTGGTCCAGATGCACTGGCAAGTCCAACCCAGCTTTCTTGAAGGCCAGTTCCCAGGCAATGGGCTCTGCTGGGCAAGACTTGCTGTGGAGGGAGGGAATCTGTGCCCCCCGCCTGCCCCATTTGAGGACAGCTCCCGGGGCCAGTAGCTATGCACTGATTGCAGCCTTGGCTTTGGCCCTCTGGTTCTGACATCGGTGCTCACGTGTGAGTGAGCATTTATTAGTTCAGTGGTTGGCTGGCTTGTTAGAGTCCCTCTCCAGTTTTGCTAAGCCAGGAATCCTGTGACTGTCCCAGCCATTGCTTTGTCTGGGTTCACTGTTTATTTACAGGAAGGTCTCCAAGGTCATCCAGAATCTCAGGCACTGGCTTGATAACTCTGGTTTCCATCCTATTTCAGAAGAAAATATCCCAGGAGAAGGAGGGGCCTCCCTATGTCAGAGAATGAATGAACAAGACCATCTTCCTCATCGCCCCACAAATTGTGGCTGGGATTAGTTTCCATAGTAACCCTGAGGCATAAGGCAGGCCTCTCCATCCAGCATTCATTCCGGTGTGTGTTGTAGAGCCTGTTAGGAGTGGGAGGTGACAGACCTGACCGTGGAGGGGGCTCCATTCCTGCTGGGTGCCAGCGTGTCGTGCTCCCTCAGTGGGCCCTGTAGACTCAGCCCCAGCCAGGCTATGTGTCCTATGTCCAGCCCAGCCTCCCTGATCTGGATGTTTGTGTTTTAGTTCCCAGAAGGCAGGATTCTGATGACCTCGCCAGTGACATTTTCAACTACGAAGGTATAACTTTTAAAAAATATTTATGGGGAAAAAACATGTTTTCTTACTTCGTTGGGAATTGAGACACACTTGAGTATTTCCACTACAGAAGTTGTAGAGCAGAGCTTCCTGACCTTTTCCAGGTGGTAGAACCCACAAGGATGCCCCAGGCCTGCAGGAAGTGGATGTGCCACAGCATGTAGGCGGGAGCTTGACTTTAGAGAGGTGATATGGCGTGAGGCTCTGCCTCTCACCACCTGCATGGCTGTGGGCAGATCACTGTAGCTCTGCCTCTGAGTCCCCTACGACAGATCTCTTTGAGACCAAGAACAGTGCCCGACTTAGAGTGATCTCTATAGCAACAGAGTCCGGCTGTAAAGAGAAAGATATCTGAAAACATGGAGGAGTGTCAGTTGGGCCAGGCTGGCCACGTCTGTAATTTATAAGTTCCTTTAGCAGAGAGTTGTTTCTCTGTTGGCAGCAGTGTGACTGCTCTGGAGCATTCCAGCTTTGTTTCACGTCTGGGCCCTGCTAATCTGTACTCCTTGGATTGTGTCGCTCTCAGAATACTGCACTGCCAAAGCAGTCACTGGGCCTTGCCGTGCGTCCTTCCCACGCTGGTACTTTGATGTGGAGAAGAACTCTTGTGACAACTTCATCTACGGAGGGTGCCGGGGCAATAAAAACAGCTATCTGTCCAAGGAGGAGTGCATGCACCACTGCTTTGGTGAGCCCGGCTGATTCCTAAAGCCAAGAAACGGTGGGTGGATGAGGCCACTGGTCCATTTCCCCATCCCTAAAAGGAAGGCCTTGGAAATGCTGTCCGTTGGACTCTGCCATTCTCTGGCGCACTTGTGGGGAACAGGTGGGCTTTGGGCCTGGCTGTTGCACAGACATGTCCTAAGCCCCCACCAGGGTGGCAAGGCCCTCAAAAGAGCTGGAAGAAACCCCTCAGAAAGAGCCTCCTGGGCGCACCTAGTTGCTGGCAGCTCTGGTGGGGAGGGCTGTGAGCTGACCTGAGGGTTGTGTATTCTCTTCTAGGCAAGCAGTTGTATCCTGTCCTACCCCATGGCACTAAAGGTAAGAAGCCTCGGGCCCTCCTCCACCTGCTTTCCCTGACCAAGCTCAGCTGTATTTTTGCAGGCTCTTGTTGTCCTCACATGTAATCCTTCACTGTAAACACCTTTTTTGGTTGAGAGTCATGTTTCTGCACAAGAATGGTCAGGCAGCTTGGAACATATGGTGGATGTTTGTCCCACTATGCAGTGTAATAAATGGGGGCTGAAGGGAGGCGGTCTCCGCCCAAGCAGCCCCAGGGTGACTGGAGGACAAGTCCTACTATTATTTTAAGACTTGTGGGGTCTGCTGCACATGGGCCTGAGACTGGCTCCAGGTTTGGAGGGAACTTTGCCGCTGTGGGGTGTACTGAGCTGGTCACTGGTGACAGGAAGCCGCAGAACCCTTGCTGTGTGTGGGCAGAGCGAGGTAGGGCCAATGCTATTGTCCCCAAGCAGTCTGGTCTGACAAGACACCTGGCCTCCTCTCACTTTTGTTTCTGATTGTGAGCTTGAGTCACGGATGGTGGTGTCTGCGCAAAGGACCTGCTACACTGGTTTGACCTCTTTCCACCTATTTCCCTGTTAAGGAGCCCTGACCTGGCCTGCATGTCTGCTCTGTTTTAGAGGAGGAGCGAAGCTAGAATCTGGTTTGCCAGGCGCGGGGGGTGCAGAAAACAGCCCGGGTTTGGAAGGTTGGGGGTAGAGAAAGAATTGCCCCTGTCAGTTCTGTAGCCAGAAGGGGAGAGGGAGCCAGGGAGCTGTCACAGAAGGCCACATTCTTTAGGTGGGGCCCCACCTGAAAAAAAGCATCTTCGATGACCAGTGAGACTGCAGTGGAGCAACCACTGTTAAATTTACCTGGGCAATTAGCACGAGGGTCCCCTCCCGGCCCCGCTCCGAATACGCCCTTGCCTCCACCCTTACTTCATTCCATAGGCAACCAACCACCCCAGCCACCTGCAGGGCCACATCTTTCTCCAGCTGGTCAGTGTGCCGTGTGAACACAAAACCTTGGGGTTTTATGTTCACACACTTGCCAGAGGTGTGTGCTTTTTACATCATGGTACACAGTTTTTGGCTTGGGACTCCTGTATGGGTTGCCCTGAGAGGTGGTAGGAAAATACAGAGTTGAAGTGGGGTTTCCTTGTTCAGAGAGAACACAAATACCCACTCTGTGTGCACATAGCACGACGCTTCCTTTTTTCAGTAACCTGCTTCTCCAGACACTAGAGATTCCTTGAGGACTCCCCTGGCGGGCAGTGCCAGTTGTCCACACCCTCCCAGGTGGGAGTCACAGGGGGTCTGGCAGAAGGGCTGCCAGTCCTTACCCTTCGTGAGCTGTGTGCTGCCCTGCTCTGGCTGTGGTCCTTCTCATCCTGCCGGTTCTGAGGCCTTTTTCTCCTCTCCAGTGGTGGTCCTGGTGGGGCTGTTTGTGATGGTCCTGATTGTCCTGCTGGGGGCCTCCGTGGTCTGCCTGATCCGGGTGGCACGGAGGAACCAGGAGCGCACCCTCCGCACCGTCTGGAGCTCTGGGGACGACAAGGAGCAGCTGGTGAAGAACACCTACGTCCTGTGAATGCCCTGCCAGCAAGAAGCCGCCCTTCCTCGGGTCTCCCTGTTGATGAAGAGAACCTGGGAAGGGAGGGGAGACAAGTGCAGAATGTGTGTGTGCTTTTTAAAGTAGAGTGATTGGTTTGTATTTGTGCGATCATTAGGGCTTCGGGTCTCTTTATTTCTCCAGAAGGTAAGAGGGCTGCTTCCTGGTCTCCCGGCTGGGTCTGCTTCGAAAACCCTCTCAGAGGTGGGTTCTGTCTCATGTTGCAAGTGGTCTGGCCCCAAACCAGAGTCGGCTGCTCTTCAGTTTAGTTCTTTGCCCCAGGTATTAGTTTTCTTTGCTTACCTTGAATCCTGTAGTGTCTTTTCTCATCACAGAAGTAATGTTTTAATAGCTTTCTTTGTTTTTTGATTTGTGTGTGTGTGTGTGTGTGTTTTTTAAGTAAGCAGTAACAAATTTTTTTTTATTAGGCTTCTGAAAGGAAGAGAATAAAATGTACAAGCTTAATAAAAAGGGCCTTCCCTTAAATTTCAGCAAGTGTTTTTTTTCTTTATGGGACTGCTGATTTAAACTCTACCAAAATTAACACAGAATACTATGTAAGATGTCCCATTCTAGAAATGAACTCCTTAAAAAAAAAATCTCATCTTTCAGATCTTTCTGAATGAAATGCATCTTACATTGCAACTGTATGGCTATAAAATTTGACCAAACAGGGGCACCTGGGTGGCCCAGTCAGCTAAGCGTCTGACTTTGGCTCAGGTCATGATCTTATGGTTTGTGGGTTTGAGCCCTGCCTCAGGCTCTGTACTGACAGCTCAGAGCCTGGAGCCTGCTTGGGATTCTGTGTCTCCCTCTCTCTCTGCTCCTCCCCTGCTCACACTCACTTTCTCTCAAAAATAAAATAAACATTTTTAAAAAATTTAAAAATTTGATCAAACACTTAGCCTTACCACCTGTGGTAATCTCTGATATTTCCTTATTCTGTTTCACTTTTTAAGGAGTGCCTGAGTGGCTCAGTTGGTTGAGCATCTGACTCCTGATCTCAGCTCAGGTCTTGATCTCAGGGTTGTGAGCCCAAGCCCTGCATTGGGCTCCATCCTGGGGGTGAAGCCTACTTAAAAAAATAAAATAAAATTCTAGCCATACCCTACTGAATTGATTTGTTTTTAATAATTATTTTTTTAAGTGTATTTATCTGTTTTGAGAGAGAGAGAGAGAGAGAGAACACGTGAGAGGGAGAGAAAGAATCCCAAGCAGGCTCTGCACTGTCAGAACAGAGCCCGATGTGGGGCTTGAACCCACAAACCGTGAGATCATGACCTGAGTCAAAGTCAAGAGCCAGATGCTTAACCGACTGAGCACCCCAGTGCCCCAATTTTTATTTTTTTATTTTTTAAATAATGAGCCACTGTGAACTGTAATCCACACCTTGAGGGTACAGGAGGGTGGGAGTGAGGATGCATCCTATCCAGGGGAAGACAGACCTTCCTGAGATTGGAGTGGTTTTGACTCCAGTCACTTTGGCATCCATGGTTTTCATCTTTTCCTGTAGCTCTGCAACCTTCCTCAGGTGTCCCACGTGTCCCTGCAATGAAATGAAGACAGGGTACTGCCTGGCTGAATTTGGCTTCCAGACTTGGCCCCAGTTGTGCCTACCTGTGAGTGTTCCCTTCCTGTCTCTAGACTCTGGAAGCCCTTCCTTCCTCCCCATCTTCCAAACATATAGTCCTGAGCATGGAGTAGCACCAGGACGACCCATGGGGTCAGGCAGGCAGGCGGTCTGGGGCTTCTCCCTGTGGAGGTGACTCAAGGAGGTAAGGTGGGCCTCAGTCTGGGACTGGATAGAGGTGACAGTTTTGGAAGTTGCTTTGGTCCCCTTCCCTTCACTCTTCCTAAAAATCCCCTCAGGCTAAAAAGTTCACATTCTGTGCATTAGGGTAAAGACTTGTATCCCGTTGGGCTTAGAAATGCATTTAGAGGTAAGTTGGGCAAAAGCCTGCCTCATTTGTGGAAGACCTTGCTTGTTGGTTCTGGCCTCTCCCTGCCAAGCATTCTAGGCAGCTTGGCAGTCTAGCCTCGGAGATGATGGTGAGCAGCTGAAACCTGCCTGCCATGTCCCAGATAAATTGGGACCCAGCTCTGGGAGAGCCTGTGGTCCAGGCAAAGAGGACCTTGAAACTGGGAAGAGACTCTCCGCCCACCGTTCCAGGTGTGCAGCAGCGAGCAGGCCGCTCAACTCCTCTGAACCTCCGGCTTCCTCACCTGTGCTGTGTGGGTGGGTGTGAGGGCCACATGAAATCACGGGTATTAGGTTGCCCAAAGTAAGTGCTCAGCAGGGGCGCCTCCTTCAGGGGGCTGGTGTCCACCTCTGCCTCCTCAGTAGCCAGCAGCTCTCCCCTGCACCCCCCTGCCACCCCATGAGCCACCCTCAAACCCACTCATGGCTTCCGGTGTGGGACCTTGAGTCCAATGATGCCTCTGGCTGAGCAGGGGACCTTTCCACCTACATAAGCAAGAGTTGTCTCTCCTTCATAATGAGTCACGTGAAAGAAAAGAGTTGTTTTTGGATTTTAAAAGAAACTGTTGGGAGTCACTTTAAAGTAATTCTTCTGCAGTAGGAAGATCATCAAGTGAATTCTCTTTAACACCATCAAGACCAGTTGAGCTTGTGTAGGTTTTTCATACAGTGTACTCTTTATGTTTCTGACACAGAAGCTGTCACTCTGACTCACTTGTGCGGAAATGTGTCCCATGCGTCTCGTGGTTTGGGACGCCCCCACGGCCCCACTTGCTCCCGGCTGATTGACTACATTGGACCTCTGGACCCCTCTTGGTCTGCCCGTGGTGTCTCACTATCGCACTATTCCCGTGTGGTCAGTCAACTCCTGCCGGGCCACTGTGGCCCTTGAAACTAAACTGTGCCTGTTTTCGACTCTCTGGACCATTTACAGGCTAACGGTATTGGCTAACAATGTTTGTTGGAAAGGCTGCCCAGCAGTGGGCCAGTAGCCAAGGCATTCAGTGGTCATTTCACAGCCTTTGTCATCCTTGGGCTCCTGGTATCACTAAGAGGTGGAATGGATTTTTAAAAAATCAACTCAACAAAGACCCGTCACTGTCTCCTCCTGGTATATACACTTTAGTAAGGCCATTTGTTCACTGACTGTAGCTGTCCCTAGAATGGGACCATTGTTTCTAGGCCATCTCCTGGGTAAAGACCGAGTCAAAGGGGCTGGGAGCTACATAAACGATTTTGAAAATTTGGGATTCTTTCCTCCTCACTGCTGCATATGGTGCGTCTTTCCGCCCTAATGTCAAGCCCTCCTGATTGGTGCATCCTCTGGGGGGTTGGGGGGGTGGGGTGGGCAGGCCAACCACAAGGGGCTTCAGAGATTGGAGTTAACGTTGAAGAGTCTGCTTGGATTCTCCCTGGGATGACTGGTCGTGCATCGTGAAGACTGGGGCCACTTGGTGGTTGAGTGCCCTGTGTGCCGAATCTCCCTGCAGCGGTCCATGTCGTTGCTGTGACTTTGTAAACATGCTACTAGTTCATTCTCAGGTGACCTTTACAAACAAAAGGTCTAAGGTGTGAGTAGGTGATAGAAGAGGGGACGCTATCCCTACTGGGACATGGGGCGCCTGGGGGGGCTCAGTCAGTTAAGCGTCCGACTTCAGCTCAGGTCACGATCTCAGCTCATGGCTTCAGTCCCTGTGTCAGGCTCTGCGATGACTGCTCAGAGCCGGGAGCCTGCTTCTGATTCTGTGTCTCCTCCCTCTGCTCCTCCCCAGCTCGTGCTCTGTCTCTGTCCCTCTTTCACAAAAATAAACATTAAGAAGCAAATTTATACCTACTGGACAGGAAACCCTCAGGGACAGGGCACCTTAGACCCTGATGGTAGGAGCTGCAACCAGTGCTCCGTCCTGGAGGTCCAACACCACAGCCTGCCAGTCACCTGGCCTGCCGAACCCTGCACCTGGCAGTGTGGCCTGTCCTGGGTGATTCTGCTGTGCCCGGTGCCATCAGCAGCAGCTCCTGAATGTGATCCCCACCCTGCACGTTTACAAACACACGGACCTGCACAGACTCGTTCCACTCTGGCTGATAACAAAATCACACACTTCAGATGCCCAGGGAGCCATGGCTTATGCCGTACATAGTGATTGAGGCGACAGTACTCCGTGGCACTGCCCACGTGCTGGTGTCCAAGTCAGGTTTAACCAATCCTGAACCAGAATCAGTGCCCTGTGCTCCAGTAATCCGTGTGTTGACATGTGGGAAAGAACGAGCCATAATGTCTCCCCATTGGGCACAAGGGTTGCTTTTGGGCCTTGTAATTGGTAATGACGCCAAAGAACCGAGGTCAGTCTGAAGTCCCTTGGGTGGATCCTAATGGATGATAATATTAGTGTTGGACTCCATCCTGACGTAGGCCCTGCTGATTCACAGCTGGAGGCTCGACGACAGGCCGGCCTCCTATCAACAGGACTCACCGCTGCTTGGAGTCTTGTTGAGATTGCTTTAAATGCTGCGTGAGAGAAACAGTGATTCGGTCTCGGGTTCTGTTAGATGATTAATCAGGGTGGCATACTCGTGTGAAAATTCACCAGGAGCCAGGAGGGGTGGCTTGTCAGGAGAGGTGTGTCTCATGCGGCTACAAGGCTTCCTGGGCGTGCCAAGCATATGTGACCCTGCCAGCTGGTTACCTGGGCCACTTCTCAGGGTTCGGTTTGCAGGGAGTGCCTTTCGGGATGAGGTAATGGCTCCCTCTAGGACAAAGAGCAGGCTTGCTTGCTGCTTCCTGTGAAGCAGAAGGTTCCCCAAGCTCTGCTCTTGTAATGCAACCCATTGCCCCCATCGGGCAAACGAACCCGACACAAGCTGATGCTTTAAGCTGCTTGCCGTAATAAAGCCTTTTGTCACTGACCCAGGAATCTCAAGGCTTCTGCCAGCATTTTGGAAACAGTTACAGGCTGACTTACTAGCTTGCAAATAGAGTGACATCAAATCCCAGACACAACAGTCAGCTGAGTGGTGGCCAAGCCTGGCTTTCCCTGGCCGGGCTGTCAGCCCCTTGGCACATCCCAAAGGGTGGCCCATCAAGATGTTCTGATCATTAGTTTTCCAGAATGTACAGGGCCAGTGCAGCACTTCTGTGGGAAAGTAAACAGTCTCTACATACTGTGTGCTTAAAGTCCTCCATCTCCTGGGATGTGGTTAAGTTCAAAGAAAATATTCCAGAACAGGGATTATGATGTTTATAGCACCAGGACTCTGTTCATGTCAACTTCAGGAAAGAGATGAAAGCGGACCTTGCACAGCAGTTACTTTTCCAATGAGCAAGGTCAGTCCTCAGATGAGGAGCACAGGACCCCCACGGAGGACTGTATCCCAGCAGCCCACCCCCCTTGGCTTCCCTGGCCACTAAAGTTGGCATCCAGCAACCTCTTCATAAATTGCAGTGATTAAATAAAAGCTTTAAGGGCCTCCGTGACTCTCCAAAGAATGTCAGCTGGAGAAATGTTAGAGGAAGGGTAAGCTGATTTAGTAGTGAATGACCATATTGCGGGACAGTTGGGGACACAAGTCCCTTTTTCCTACAAAGAAGGGGTTGCTTACACCCTCAGAACCAAGTCATTTTAGGCAGAAATAATGTGGAAACACAGGAGGGCAGAGCTGTTAAGAGATCAGGGGCAGGCAGGGCCAGGGGAGACATAAGCTACTGTCCCCGCACCTGTTAGCATGGTACACAAATACTGAATGGAGGGATTATTTTCTCAGAAGCAGGACAATCTTTAGCCCTCACCTGTTTCTCATCAGGCATTTGTGTTCACCTTCCAGGCTTTAATCTGGTGTCCATTTGTCAATCTTCTGGGTTAAAGCAAGGGAGTAAGTGTATATTCACTGCCACCAATAGGGAGTAGTGACAGGATCCCGCATCTGTTTTCCCTCTCTTTCTTCCAGGAAAGTCCCCAGGTTTTACCTCGGTACATGGCTACCCAGCTAGGAGCTGGGAGATCATCATAGTCTCCCCTGCAGCTAGACGTGACCATGTGTCTGACCTGGCAAGAGGGACATGTGCTATTTCCGAGTGAGGTCCTTAAAGGAGTTGGTGGGCCCTCCATTTGCCCTTTCCCTTCCCAACAACCCAGTGATGGAAGCCAGCTTCCCTGTATGTCCAAGGGCATCCCTGGAAGGATACAGGACAGAGGAAGGAGCCTGGGTCCCCGAGTGATTCTGTGGGAGAGAAAAGTGAAGCTATCTTGTTAACGCTTTCTGTTCTTTTCCACACCCTAACTACAATACAGTTAGTACAATACAGCCAGGAGTGAACAGAGGGGAACTTGGAGGATCAGGCCGTGCCCTTCCCCAGAGCCACTCACCCTCCCCACAATCTTAGCAAAGTAGTAAAAAGCCAGCCACTTCATCTTGTGTCTGGAAGGCCTCCCACTACTGCTCTGCAACCTACTAGCTCAGTGTCGTTGGGTGTAAAACCATCTTTTTGAGGTTCAACTGCCTCATATAGAACATGGGATCCTACTGCCAGTTTAATGAGTAATCTTAGGAGATTGTGTTTGTGAATAATACAAACTACCGTTTATTGAGCATCCACTTACCTTGTGCCAGGCAAAACCATCACTTTCCGAGGGAAGTCTTCCACCGTACAGAGGGCAAAACAGGCAGAGTGGTTGACTTAATTGTCCACAGAGCAAGAAGAGAGAGAGTGAGGACTCACCTGTGAGCAGACTGACCTCCACAACCCACGCTCATAGCCACTCTGCCTGCTGTAACCTGCCATCGCATTAGTAGAGTGCCTGGCATCAGGTAACCTCGCTAATTCACCAAATGACAGCACGCACCCTTTCTGGGTGCTGAGCAAAGCAGACAAGGTCTCCAACCCACGTGGAATTTACGTTTTGCTTGGAGAAACATTTTTTTCTCATATCCTGCATCTAGTTGTGGGCAAAGCCACAATCATGATTCACCACCTCTTCTCACTCAGAGTAAAGATCAAAGATCTTTGATGTACAAGTCCCCCCACTGTCCATCCCTCCTGACCTACATTTCCCCCTCCATTCTCACTGCCATTCTGAACTCCTTGCAGCTCTTCATCACACGGGTACATTCCTGCCTCAGGACCTTTGCACTTACCATTCCTGCTGCCTACAACACTTCATGTGCTTGCATTTGCTTACCTCCTTATCCAGATCTTTACTCAAAGATTTCAGTAAAGCTTTCCCTGTTAACTCTTATCTGAAATCCAGCCTCTTCCCAACAGACCATATAGTTATTACCTAGCCCCCTTTTTAGCAGCATTTTTCTTCTTAGCACATATTACTTTTTAAAACGTAGCTTTATTGAGGTGTGAGTTACATAAAACTCACCCATTTCAAATGTGCACCTCAGTGGTTTTTAATAATTTTATCAAGTGGTGCAATTATCACCATCAGTCAGTTTTAGAATGTGTTTTCATCCCCACCCCAATAAGATCTCTCATGCTCAAAGTCGGTCCCGTTCTCCACGCAGCTAGCTCCCAGCAATGGCTAACCTGCTGTCTCAATAGCCCTTCTCGGAACACTTCCCATGAGTGACATCCTACAATACGTAGTCTCTTGTGTCTGGCACCTCTCACCTCGCATGTTTTTGAGGTTCACGTGTGATGCAGTATATGTCAGTTCATTCCTTTTTATGGCTGAGTAACATCCCAGTATAGATACATTTTATGTCCATTTACCAGCTGATGGGACATCTTAGTTTCCATTTGTTTCTAACATTCTGTACATTTTACGGGGCGCCTGGGTGGCTCAGTCGGTTGGGCGTCCGACTTTGGCTCAGGTTATGATCTCACTGCTTGTGAGTTCGAGCCTCGTGTCAGGCTCTGTGCTGACAGCTCGGGGCCTGGAGCCTGCTTCGGATTCTGTGTCTCCCTCTCTCTGTCCCTCCCCTGCTCACACTCTGTTCTCTCAAACAAACAAACAAAAAAAATTAACATTCTGTACATTTTACTGTGTTTCCCCCACTGGAATGTCAATTCCATGAGGCTGGAATTTTTGTTTTTGTTACCTCTGTATCCCCAGCACTTGGACTGCGCCAGGCACATAGTAGGTACTCAACAAATACACGATGAAGGAACTGAGAATAAGGATAACTCCAGATAGAAGTAAGCAAGGACTATGCTGACCATCAAGCAGGGGAAAGAGGTTAAAGGGACGGGCAACGTGGAGCCGGCAGTCAGAGCAGAGGAACCCACTCCGGAGCAGAGGCCGCAGTGCACAAGGCTGATCACCCCCCGTTCATCATCATCCCCAGGCCTCAGTCATCACTGCCACCTGGATGCCAGCCCTGCCTGCCCGCTCCTGCAGGTATGGCAGCCCAGCTCCTGGTGGCAGGGCTGGACCAGGGAGGGACCCGCGAGGACACTTAGCCTCACAGCGATGGGAGCAGACGGCTCAGGTCTCCCAGCTTCGCCCTCGGACCGACTGGCCAGGCCCGGCGCGAGGAGGGCAGACTGGATTCGGGGGCTGTCCCTTCCTCTGAGCGTTCACCAGGTGAGCCACAGGAACCAGGCAGAGCCTTGGCCGTGAGCCACACTGTCTGGGTGTGAATCCCGCTTCTAGCCCATCCGTACTACATTGCCGTTCATCATCTTACTTCAATGTTTGGTCCCTCAGTTTTCTCATCTGTAAAACGGGGATAATAACAATACCCACCTTTTCATTGAACAAACCAAAACATTATTTTACAAGCACTTACTCTGTGCCAGGCACAGTCGTAGGAAACTACTCTTTTTGATCCTTACTACAACCCCATATGGTAGCTGCCGTTTACAGATGAGGAAACCGAGGCACAGGGAGGCAAAGCAACTTTCCTGAGCTCACACCACTACTAAGTGGTACAGTGGGGCTTCGAATCCAGCAGGCTCATTCCAAGTTCATGCTCTTCACCCCTTTGGACACTGCTGCTCACAGAGCCATCCAGGGGTTGTTGAAAGTGACTTCAGAGTGTGAAACCTTTGGAACGGTGCCTGGCATGTGGTAAGTACACAGGGAGTGTTAGCATGATGACGGGACACAGGTCATGGGGAGGCACCCTCCCTCTCGTTCCTTCAAAAGCAGGCATCTGCTTTTGAAAAAAAAAAAAAAGCAGGCATCTGCTTTTGAAAAAAAGGCTTCCCTTTTGAGGGAAGCAGATGACAGTTCTAGCCCCCTCCCCAGAAGTCTACAGCTAGCTGCTCATACACTGCCCTCCCGAACCCATCCACACAGTTCCCCCTCACTTGCCAAGTCCACCAGGTGGGGTGGAAATACAACAATTAACTGAGGAAATCCCCATTTCCCACAGAGGAAAACTTGGGTGGTCCCGGGGAGGGGCTGTGAGTCAAGGCTAAGGACTCTGAACAAGGCTGGGTGGGGCTCCGCAGAAGTCCTTGGGCAGGCAGCTCCCATGCTCCTCCCCACACCCCTCCCTCTGCCCTCCTGGCACTACAAAGGCCCTCCTGGCGCTCCCCACATACCTCCTCTCACCATGGAGTTCGACCTGGCTGCAGGTGCGCTCCTGGGAGGTGGGGAGTTTGAGGGGCAGGGGGCCGGGTGGAAACCCAGAAACCTCCTCCAAGGGCGCATCTCCTTCGCCCGGACCAGCCCACCCGACTTCTCTCTCCACAGCCCTGGACTCCACCTCCAAGAAGCCACAGGGGACAGCCCAGGTGGGAGACCACAAACACAGCACCCCCAAAGTTCAGGGCCCGTCAGAGGCCGGGGCGGCAGATAAACCGAAGGTAAGTCACCTCAGGACCAGGCACGCGCCTCCGGGTGTGAAGGTGGGGTGTTGCCTTTGAACCCAGGGTCCCGCGAGCGTTGGGGCTTCCAACCTGGGGGCGGGGTAAGGGGTCCTGGCCTCACTGTCCTGCCTCCAACTAGCATGGCCACGGTCACCGCAGCTCCTCAGACTCCAGCAGCAGCAGCAGCTCCGGCGACTCGGACGTGGAAGCAAAGGTAAGAGGCTTTCCCCCTCCCACCGGCATTCCAGGTGAGGGCAGAGTCCCGGCCCACATGCCGGGCGATCGTTCCACCGATGGAACCGTCTCCTCTCCCATCCTCACCGCCCTCGGCCCCACAGCCTCACGCTGCCGCGTCGGACAAGCACAAAAGCACAGCCGGCAAGGTCAAGAAGCCCAAGGTGAAAAAGCAGAAGAAGAAAGAAAAGGCGAAGAAAGAGGCTCCTCACTGACCGACCTGGGCGGGGGTCTCATTAAACCTTTTCTCGGCCGGACGGCCGCCTTCCGGTCTCGAGGTGCTGTGGTGTGTCGGCCCCGCCCCGCCCCGCTCGCCCGTCCCCCTGCCCCGGCCTGGCCTGCCCCCTGCCGGGCAGCCGCGCGCGCCGCCAAGGAGAGGCCGCCCACGCCGTGCCCATCACGGTTTATTGTTTCCTGAACAGCGGCCGCACCGCGGGGCGGCCTGTGCAGCTGGAGATCTCAGCACCTCGGCGAGGGGAGGGGGCGGGGTCTCGGGAGGGGGGCAGCGCCGGTGCCAGGGCGGGGGGGCGGGGCCCCCGGGGGCGACGGGCAGAGGGGAGGCGGGCGCAGCCGGCCGCCGGGAGCAGCAGCTGGAGGCGGGGGCCGGGTCGCCCTCACCGCACCAGGTGGAAGGTGAGCCAGTACATGAGCAGGGGCTGCGCCGCCGCCACGGCCATGGTCAGGTACATGCGCAGCTGGTTCCTGGCCCCGCGCACCGGGACCCCCTCGGCCGCTGCCTCCGCCAGGATCTTCAGCCGCAGCGTCCGGATCTGGGGCGGGAGGGGGGTCACCCTGAGTCGTCGCCGGGGCGGGGCGCCTGGGTGTACTTCCAAGCCCTGCCTCTCTTCCTCCACGGGGGTGGCTGGGCTCAAGTTTCAGCTCATGGGGAGCCCGGGTTCCCCCCAAACCTCCAAACAGATGGCGAGGACTTCCTCCTACCCAAGCCTTGTGAGAAAACGTGAGGGTTCCAAACTCCAACGGCAGGAGAGTCCCCTGAGTGAGATGGGGACTTCGTGGGGCACACCCTGCCTGAAGAGGTGGCTGGGCTCAGCCACGGCTGCTGCCACGGGCTTATGTTGGCCCGAGGACAATTTTTCAACACAAGCCAGGATGATTTAAAAAAAAAACAAAAAAAAACCCAAAACTTTTAAATAATGACACCTAAGTCAAAGTTTATCTGAGGGTCAGACTTGGCCAGTGTTTGCCCTCTGCTCCTCACATATGCTCACACTGCATCCTCCCAGTACCCTGAGATGCAATCATTCCCCTTTTTACAAAAGGGGAAACAAGGTTAAAGAGGGGAAGTGATTTGCCTGGGACCCAGAGAAGCTATTGCCAGGGGTACTGAAACTTTTTTCATCCTAACAGACGTTCTGGCAGGAAAGCCCACCATGTAAGGAGTGTGGAGTGAGGGCAAGAGCCCACTTTAACAGCCCAGCGGGGCTCCTTCTCTTCCTTCAGGCCCAGCTTGGACACCCCCTCTTCCAGGAAGCTCTCCTGACTCCCAGGCTGGGGTAGCCACTCCAAGGCTGCTCAGTGCAGCAATGTGCCTCTTGTATCAATTCCCAACCTGACATCCTCTGCTTGGATGCCTCCAGGGGACCCCAACTCTGAGGGCTTGTGCCCTCAAGCCTCATCCTCCCCTGAACCCCAGCTCACCATGAACACAAAGATAGACACGCAGCACCAGCCCAGCACCAGGTAGTAGCCAATCTTCCCAAAGAGCAGGCCCATAAGGACCCCGCCAATCATCCTGGGAGGAGAGGGGAAGGCTGGTCTGAGGGAGAGGACTCAGGGCTGGGGCTGGCAGGGGGGAAGGGGGAGGGGTACTTACCCAACATATTTGTAGCCCAAGAAGGCCACCAGATCGATAGTGGTGAGGTCGGTGTTGACAGTGACCAGGTAGAGACTGAGCAGGATGGCCAGCACCTCCAATGTCAGCCAGGCCAGCGCAGAGCTCGCCTGCAGCCCCAGGAGGTCTGGGGAGAACCTGCCGGCACCAAGCTCTGTCACTTGGCTGACCGGCTCCCACCCTCCCAGAGGATCCACCTGCAGACAGCCTGTGTTGGGTGGGTCTAGAGACTCAACAGTGACCAAGATGGATCTGGACCCTGCCCGCACGGAAATGTCATTCCAGGGAAGGCTGACCTGTCCTCAGTGACAGCCCAGAGAAGCGAGGGCTGGGATGAGGGAAGCACAGGGCAGGGGAGTTGCTGGACCCAGCTGGGAGAAAGTATCAGAGAAGACTTCCCAGAGGAGAGGATACCTGAGCTGAGGCCCGAAGGAATAAGGAGCTGACTGGGGAAGAAGGACCATGGTCTCTGCCATATCCCCATTGCCTCAACAATTAATGGATTCTAATGACAATTGTTTTTGATGCCACAAAAGAAATGAACTGGGGCCCATGAGCAAGAGGTGGGGGCTTGGCCCAGGCTGGGGGATGGAAAGGCTTCCCCGAGTAAGTGCCATCAGAGTGGAGACGTTGCAAGTGAGCAGGTGCTGAGCAGGTGACGCAGGGAAGTAACATACTCCTGAGTCAAGGCCCCGGAGAGGCAGCACCAGGCCCTCTGGAGGATGGAAAGAGGCCCAGAGTGGCACAGCAGAACGAGGAGGGGCAGAGCGAGGCTGTGTGGAGGCCGTGGAGTGCCAGACTAAGGGGCCAGGGCTTGATCTGGGGAGGGGAGAGCTACGGGCAGCTTCTGAGCAGGGTGGGACTTGGCCAGGCCCACATCCCAACAACACCTTTAGCCGTTGCAGAGGGGATGTGGGCAGGGCAAGCTGGTGAGGAGGCAGTGAGGACAAGCGTGATCTGGTGATGGAGGCTAAGAAGGAGGATGGAGTTAGAGTCGCCCACTACAGGTGTGGTGATAGGCTACACATGGGTGGAAAGCGAGGGAGGAGGGCAGGGTGACACTGAGGGTGTCACTAAGGGCCCTGTGCCAGGCTGGCTCTGAGGGCGACACCAAGGGCCCTGCGCCAGGCTGACTGGGAGCACGGTGGGGCTGCCCTGAGAGAGGAGATCCAAGACACCTTCCTGACTGCCCCTCAGCCCCCCAGCCCTCACCCCGCTCTGCCTACTCCAGGCCTCCCTTACCTATCCTGGGTCCCCAGCGCCAGGCCAGCCACCAAGACATAGGTGATGAAAGCCATAGCTGTGGGAGGCAGACACACAGACACGGGTCAGAGGAAGACGGACCATCCTGGGCCACTAGGCACCTAAACCTCTGCCCTAGACGTGCCCACCCAGAGGGAGGAGGGTGCCGGGCGGTGACGGGGAGGGTGAAACCTGGAATGTAGAGGTCAGGAGCATTGACGTCAAAGCGGGGGGCGACTGGTGTGTCCTGCTGGTACTGTACTTCCCAGTCCTGTGGGGAGAGTGGGGGGAGCAGCAGGACCCCCAGAGCTGGGCTCCTGCCGCACGGCGCAAACCCACCCAGCCTGCCCCTCCCTCACGCCGCCCGGCCTCTGACTCACCCTCTACCCTCCACCCCCACCCGGAGGCCCTCCCTCCTCAGACCGTGTTCCCGTCGGCGGAGGCAGTGCTGACCTGGTGCAGGTAGGGGAAGAAGAGCAGGCCTAGCTTCTTGCCCACGTACATGGTGTCCACGGCAAAGTAATACTTGAGCTTGGTGACGGGGATGAAGCGGTCAATCTGGGGGGAGGGAGAGCCCAAGCCTGAAGCCCCGGCCTCACGGCCCCCGCCTTCCCCCGACGCCCACCAGCCCAGAACTCACGTTCTTATCCACCAGCTCCTTGCCCTGTGCGGCCAGGCTGCTCCCGTAGGCCATGGCCATGTTGGACACAGGATCGGCCAGGAAGGCCTCCTGGGGCGATGCAGAGGCTGGCGCGTAGCCCAGGCCTCCAGGTGCCCGCTGGGCCCCATAGCCCCGGCTCTGGGCCGAACTTGTGTCATCGAAAAGCTGGTGGGGGTCAGCCATGCCCGGCTGGGACACCGGGATCCTCCGCTTTGACGCTGCAGGGGAAGAGGAGTGGGGAGCCTCACTCATTCTGCAGGTGCTCTCCTCTCGCGGCAGTGAGGCGCTGGTTTTGGTGTCAGATGGGCCACCCAGTCAAGCGCAGGCAGGCTCTGTCTGCCCGTCATGTGTCCATCCAAATAACAGTGACGATACGTTGATGGCTACTATGTACTTGGCCTACTGTGTACCAAGCCTTTTACAAACAAGGTCTCTGTGTCTCCCTTCATGCCCTCCTTCACTTGTTCGCTCCAGCCACACGGCCTTCAATGTTCACCGGAAACACCAGGCCCGCTCCCACCTCACGGCCTCTGCCCCGGCCGTTCCTCTGCCTGGATGCTTCCGCCCTCCCCTCCGCCAGGTCTTGGCTCTGTGGTGCCTTCCCACCCGACCATCCTGTCTACAACCACATGTCCCTTGGCAGCAGGGACATCCCCTGCCGCCCACCCCCTTCCCCGCTTCACTTACATCGAGAACTCGGTGCCGGCTGACATATTAGCTGTTTTATTTTGTTCACTGTCTCCCCACTAAAATGTGTGCCTCCAAGGGGCGGAGCTTCGTCTTGTTCATGCATGAACCCCTCGCCCCTAACACGGGGCTAGGGCAGGTGCCTGACAAAACCCTGCGAGGTAAGAGGCTATCTCCACGTCACAGATGTGGTAACCGAGGCTCAGACAGGGGAAGTGACTTGTGCAAAGGGCCACACTGAGTGAGTGACAGAGCAAGAGTCTAGCCCAGGCGGGCCTGATAGCTAGGGCAATAACTGAACCACGCACCAGCACTCAGCACATACCAGGCTGTGTGCTCAGCACTGCGGATGAACTCATTCAGTCCTCACGGCAGCCCCACTTTGTGCCAGTGCTATCACTGTCCCCATTTGACAGACAGGAAAAGCGAGCCCCAGAGAAGTTCAGGCCCTTGCCCAAAGTCACTCAGACAGTATGAAGCAGAGCCGGGTGTCAGGTCTGGAAAAAGTCCCTCTGGCTTCCTGTGGGGAACAGACTGGGGTGGGAGGCAGGAAGAGGGGAGGAGGGAGAGGTATGGGAGCAGGGTGGGAATCGGGATGGAGGGGTGGGACAGTGATGGGGAGGGGGATGGGCTGCTTCTGGCCAGATTCTGGAGGGGGTAGGGATGGGGCCTGCTGGAGGTGGGCTTAGTTAGGGTAGGGTAAAGAAGAGGGAAGAGAAGGGGAATATGGACAGGGCGGATTTGAACCCAGCACTCTGGCTCTGGGGCCCCAGCTCCTCAACCGCAAGCAATGCCACCACAGCAGATACTTACGGAGCTCCTCCTATGTGCCAGGCGCCCTTGTGGGCACAGGGGAAGGGTAAGAGGGTTACAATGGGATGGGGGAGAGGAATCAAATAATCTGTGTCCTGGCTTTGCACCTCAGTTCTCTCTTCTGTAGAACAGAGTCAATGGCCCAAGGCCAAGGGACACTTATAGACTCCTCAGCTCCTGGCCTGGCACATAAAAAGTGTCAATTCCTGTCACCTGTTATGGATCACTAGTCCCTCAACTCTTCCTCTCAGTTATCTGCAGCCTGAAAACAGACCCAGGTGTGCTCAATCCCACAGCAAGCGGCACTGGCCTGGCCCCTTATCCCCAAGGCCCACTCTCCTTTCCCCTCTCCCACTTCTGAAAGTTTTGGTGCAAGCCCTTCTTCCCTCCCCATCACTCCCCAAGCCCTTGATATTTGGGGTTCTGGCCCCACTAGCCTCCTAAACACCCCTCTGCACTGCCGGGCCAAGACTGTTAGCCACTGTCACCCGACCCAGGCCCTCGGAAGCATTCGATGCCACTATCCCAAATGCCAATCTCCAACTCTCTGCTCCCTTGGTTTCTGAGACACTGTACCTAAGTCCTTCTCTTTCCTGAGCCCCACAAACACCTCCTGAGCACCCCCATGTCTTAGGCTCCGCTGCAGGCATGGTGGATATAGCAATGATCAAAAAGACAAAAACTCCTGGGGCACCTGGGTAGCACAGTCGGATAAGCGTCCGACTCTTGGTTTTGGCTCAGGTCATGACCTCACAGTTCACGGGTTTGGGTCCCACTCTGGACTCTGTGCTGACAGCGCAGAGCCTGCTAGGGATTCTTTCTCTCTCTGCCCCTCCCCCACTGTCTCTCAAAATAAATAAACTTAAAAAAATTAATTAAAACGACAAGAACTCCTGCATTTGCGGAGCTGACGGTCTCGGGATGGGTCCCTCTCCAGCCTTGGCTTATTTTCAGCTCTCTGAAACATGGGGCCACATTTTCCACCCTTCTGGCTTTGCCTCTCACCTAGAGCAATCTCACCCACCTTGGGTGCCTTGGGCCCTGGGCTCTGTCTCCAGTTGCCACCTCTCTCCTGGCTCCACATCCATGTGTGGCCAGTTCCGGACCACGCCCTCTGGCTGCCCCTGGGGCCTCACGTCAGTGTCCAAGCCCCTGACTCCCCTTCTTTCTGACATCCAACCGACTAGTTGCTGGTTCTCGCCCACTGTGGCTCGGTGCTTATCCTCCCTTTTCAGACCCTGTCATCTTGAGCCTGACTTAGATGTCCTCCTACCAGGTCCCCCTGCCTATTCTTGCCCCACCAACCTTCTCTCCGTCAGCAGCCAGATTTTAAACGCAAAAGAATATTTCATGTCCGCTGCCGAAGATCAGTCCCCACTGTGCTGAGAATAAAAGCCACACGCATGACCCAGCTACGCCAACCACCCTGGTTTGCTACCTCTCCTGGGGCTCACAGTGCCCAGTCGCACTGGCCTCTCGGGCCCTGACTCTGCCAAGCTCCTGGCCCACACAGACTTGAACATGCACGGCTATCCCTTTGGAACATCTCCCCACAATTAACACCTGCCAAAACAGCACTCAGGCCTCAGCTCAAGTGTTTCTTTTGCAGAGACCTTCCTCTCTCCTCAGTATAAAGCACCAGCCTCACCTTGTTCTCATAATATCCAGCGTTCTTTTTTCCCTTCTGAGCATTTACCACATTTGCTAACTATATATGCATTTGTCCACTTGTTTACTGGGTACAAGCTTCCAACGCTTTTCCTTCCCACCACAAATCCCCTTCTCCGGTCGAATTCCTCACAAGACATACCTCTTTCAGGAGGCATCACTGACACGCCCAGCCTGGGTCACACGCCTTACGTGGACTACCACAATCCCTCCATCCCGGCCTTGACCCCTCTGCCTGTGCTTCCCCCATCAGGTTACCATCACTCTAAACTGCCGCTGTCTTCTGCTTTCTACTGGTAGTGCATGAGGACAGGAACCAAGGCTGTCTGGGCACTGCTGTGGCCCCGGCAACACCCACCACAGGGCCAGCCAGGCACCTTATTATTATGGTGGAAGAAAGGAATGAGCACATGGTGCCTCTGAACCCCCATCACATCCTGGATTATTCCCTTTACAGCCCTAATTACTCCCCAGATTTTCTTGCTGACTTGCTTGTTCCGAGTTTAGTGTCTGCCTCGCCACTAAACTCTGAGTTGTAAGTTAACAAGGACTAGTGCTATGCTAGTTACTACCAGGTACCCAAATTCCAGCAAAGGGCCTGGCACAAGGGGAGCTGCGGCAGGACATGCTGAAAGAATAAATGAGATGTACGCACAGTCACGGAGATGAAGAAGAACTTAAAGAGAGATACAAATTAAGAAAAACGGGAAGAGGGGGTGAACAGTCCAAGATATATAGGTTCAAATCTTATGTGAGAAGTAAACATGGCCCTCTGAGCTCACGAAGGGCTTGAACGCTGTCCTACGGAGCGTGGGCGACAGCCGGAGGCCACGGAAGGGTGGGGAGAAGGCAGCTCGCTAACTGCAAATGAATGAAAGTCGTCTTTTCCTGCACACCACACATTATCCCGCCCAAAGTTTTCTTCCAAAGGAATTTCCTAAAGAAAAGAAGAATCCACCCCAACGCGCCCCCTACCCGGACCTGGCATCTTAGCGCTGTGCACACCCTGAAGCTCTAGATCCCTGACCCCGTGACCTCCGACCTGCAGCGACCTCGCCAACTGCCGCGGCAGCCCCGCCACGCCCCCCGCCAGCCCGCCCGATCTCCTCGACCGGCCACGTACGCCACTTACGCTGCCGGGGCGTCCCCGCCGCCGCCAAGCCTGCCGGGTGCATCCTTTACCGCCGCAGCCGCTGCTGCCGCCGCCACCGCCCCAGCCGCTGTTCGAAATGTGCCCGCCCGGCTCCCGTAGCCACGCCCCAGCGACGGCGCGACAGCCAATAGGCATAACGATCGCATAGAGGCCACGCCCCTCGCGGAGGCCTGGACCAGTTGGCAGCGGGCAAGAGGCGGGGAGCGGAGACCCGTGGTGTAAGGCGAGAGTCAGCACTAAGGCGGATAGGTGGGCGGAGCCGAGGACAATCCAGGAGTAGGCGGTCTCGCGCATGACGAGAAATGTAGGTATCGGGACAGGAGACTTCTGGGAAATGGAGTTCTCTTTATAGACGGACGCTCAATTTGGATCACAGAGAGCACTGGAGAGCCAGAGAAGGGTGTGGAGCAGGAAAGGAGAGATCCATTTGTGTTCTCGAGGGCCTAAGAGGAGTTATGCAGACTCTTACGCTTGTACAATTAAAATTACAATTTTAATTTTGTATTAAAGTGAATACATAGAGTGAGAAGAGGACACCCAGTAAGTCAGGTAGGAAGAACCAGGGGTCTTTCTTTGGAGGTATCTTTAGACATTTATCCAGAGATTCATAAAAATACTCTTGCGTTGTGACCTGGCTTCCCCTGTCTGCCAAAACCACTCTGCAACCTCCAGCAACACATCACACACACACGCAAGTGAGGAGCCTTAAAAGTTAGGTTTCCTCAATCTTCTCTCTGTCCCTCAGTCTCCCCCTTTTCTGTCCCTCGGTCTCCTCCACTTATCTCAGGCAAAAATAATGGTAGAAGTGACTTCTGGGCAGTGATAGCACTCCAGAAGGATGTCAGCAAGCGTCCCTGTCACTGTGGCTTTCCCTTTCCTCCTCTGAGATCTTGTCTTTTCTAGGAAACTTGAGGACTGTTTCTGGTTTCTCAGTTATGAGTCCTGGCTCATTCGTGGTCCTTTTACATGAGTGAGGCTCCCCCATTCCCCTTCTGCACCTCTGGCGTACCATCTATCCCTCTGGCTCCACTGCCATTTCTTCACCTTCAGTTCTCCCTTCTAAGTTCTTCCGTGACTATTTTGTAATGTTCACAGCATTTTATTAATAAAGCAAGTGTTTTGGCTTCCCGTTGGCCTCATATTTACCCCTTACCAGTTTTGGGATTAGTCCATTTTTAAGCCTAAATATTCTCATCTGTTTAATGGGCATAGTATAGGAGAGGATGAGGATTCAGTACAAGCCCACTGTACAGGACCCGGCATATTGTAAGTCTTTGATCACTGGCAGCTACAGTTACTGGTTTTATTATCAAGTGTCTCTTCCTGTGGGTTGTCAGCCTCAAGTTGGGCTCTGCCCCTAGAACTGCCACAGTTTCATAAATAGAACCAGCTAGGGTGTGTCTGAGCTGGGCGCTAAGCCCCACTCCTCTGCCATTCTGATGTGGCGGGGATCCTGGCTGCCCTCCAAAGGCCTGAAGGGAGAGTGCTGAGTTACAGCTGGAGGGGGATGTGAGGAACAAACAGGGAACCGGGAAGGAAAAATTTCCCCTTAAACAGAGGTGTGATTCTGGTTCTGCCAGAGAGACCCCGGCTCACTCATATTCACCTTTTTTTTTTTTTTTTTAAATAGGCTCCACACCCAGCACAGAGCCCAACACGGGCTCTGAGACACACAACCCTGAGATCAAGACCTGAACTGCTATCCAGAGTTGGATACCCAATTGAATGAGCCACCCAGGTGCCCCTAACTTTTTTTTTTTTTTTTAACCTAATTCCCTTTAATGTCTCAGCTCAGATATCCCCTTCCTCGGGTAGTTTTCTTGACCTCCCCAAACTGGATCAGGTTACCTCTTTGGGTTCCTGTGGGCTCCACAGTCCTTTAGGCTTCCCCCATCCCAGCTCCAGTTACTCTCCTGTGCTTCCCTGATCACACACCTGACCCTCTGGGCTGTGGCTCTGTTGAAGCAGCAACAGGGGCTGAGAGCTGAGAGCCCCCTGAGGGCCACGTCTAGAACTCGAGGACAAGGTCTAGAACTGTCTTGGTCGCTGCTGTATTCCCCGCATCACTCACCAAAGGGTCAGGCACAAAGTAGGCGCTGAGCAAAGATCTGAGCTAAGGCACCCCACTCTGTCCATGGGGGCACAGACGACGCCTGCCTCTGTGGTGCCCCTCATTATACAAGCGTCCCCTCCGGGTGGACGCAACCAGAGCACGACGTGGCAAATGGAGCAAGGACTGGATTTCAGTTTGTCCTCTTGTCCCCTCAACCACGAGCCTGGATGCAGTGCGCGATCTTTGCCGCCCGGCGCGATGGCCCTGAGGAGTTGGGGAGCAACTTCTCGGTCTGCGAGAGGAAAAAAGTTAGGCTTTTCTCTAACATAGGGAGCCGCGACTCCTGGGCGGAAGAGAGGGAAGGAATGGAGGGAATGGAGGAACCCCCCCGCCTCCTCCGCCCTTCCCGTCCCGTTGGACTCCTGGGTCCGGGAACGCGCGGCTCCGCCCTCACACCTGGCGCTGGGGCGTGCCTCAGTTTACCGGAGGCGGGGCGTTCCTCCACCCCCGCCCCCCTCCTTTTCCCTCTTCCTCTTCGGGGCGCTAGCAGCCGCGCCTCGAGCACTGCCGGAACTGAAGCTGGGCTCCTGGCGGCCCGGAGGCGGGGGCCACGTCAGCGGGGCGGCGGGGGCCGTGCGAGCGCCGGTCGCGGCGGGCGCCATGCGGCGGGGCGCACTCCTGGCGGGCGCCCTGGCGGCCTACGCCGTGTACCTGGTGCTGGGCGCGCTGCTGGTGGCGTGGCTGGAGCGGCCGCACGAAGCTCGCCTCCGGGCCGAGCTGGAGACGCTGCGCGCGGAGCTGCTGCGGCGCAGCCCGTGTGTGGCCGCCCCCGCCCTGGACGCCTTCGTGGAGAGGGTGCTGGCGGCCGGACGGCTGGGACGCGCCGCTCTCGCCAACGCTTCGGGGCCCGCCAACAACTCCGACCCCGCCTGGGACTTTGCCTCCGCTCTCTTCTTCGCCAGCACGCTGGTCACCACCGTGGGTACGTGAGCGCCGCCCCACCTGGGGACCCGGGAGTCATCATGAAATACTCTTACCCCAGCGGATCACTCGCAGTCCGCTCTGGAACTAGAATCCCCTGGAACACCCCCCGCGCCCCCCCAACGAGGATCCAGGACCCACACCGGTGGGATCCGCCTCCCTTGGGAAGCCCCCATCCAAGCCCTTCCTCCCAGCAGGAAACCTCCCCCCGTCCCACTTCCCTCCTGGACTAGGGCTGCCCTCAGGGTACCTTCCAGGGAGCATCTGGGACCCCATTCCTCTGCCGGAAACCCCTGGGAGCTCCATCCGTCCAGTCCCCTCTGGGCCTAGGACTACTTTCAGAGACCTCTAGCGAAGACCCAAGACGGTCCACCTGAGACCCTCTCCCCCTCTGGACCCGGACCTCAACCACACAAGGACCTCTGCCCTTCTCTCTGGGCTCAGACCGCCATTCCCTCCAACACTATCTCCTGAGTCTCCAGATATGTCCTTCGGGGATGCCCCTTGGGAAATCCTACCCCAGCCCCCTCCTGACCCTGGTGCCCCAGCAAAGACCTTGAATGTCCACACCCTCTCAGGGCACCATCACTACAGACTTTACTTCCAGTACAGACCCCTCAACAAGGACCAGGGCCCCGGGTCGGTGATTTCCAACCCCTCTGGACCTAGACCAGTCCCCAGCAAGGGCCCCCATCCTCCTCCAGACCAAGGACCACCCTCATCCTCATATTCCCCATACTCCCTAGCAGGCAGCCCTGACTGCAGACACAGGACCCCTGCATCTTGACATCTCCCCTGTACTGGGAACCTCCAAGGCAGGGTTTTCCTCCCAGAAGGGCCACCCCCATTCCCTCTGTACCTGGGACTTCCAATTCAGCAGCTCCCAACTGTGGATGTATGAGAGGGACCCATCATGGTGGGAGCTAGAGCACCTCCAGGAAGGACCAGTGACCTTCCAACCAGAAGCTGGTCAGCCAGGACTTCCACCTCTCCAGTCCCAAAACCAGCTCCAGCAAAACTTCTAGCACTTTCCAAACTAGAGACTCTCCATAGGAGCCTCTTTGAACACCAGAACCCCTAGATGAGGCTCTCACCACTCTCTGGACCCTTGTACCCCTCAGTAAGAGCCCCAGAGCCACCCGGACCTTCTCCCAAGGACCCCAGTGCCCTCTGCACACACTGTCTTTGAGAGCCGCATCCTGCTTCACACACCCCCCTCCACAGGAGGCCAGCTGAGGGACTGTGCTCTCCATACCTGCTACCCCTGTCCGCCCTGGATTGCCTAAGAATGGGAATCTTCTGGAGATCTGACACCCCTCCAGTCTTCTCCAGACCCACAAATGGGACCTCCGTCTCCACTCCAACACTGCCCCAGCCTGCTTTGGGCCTGAAATTCTCCCTTCTATCAAGGATGCTCCAGGACCTCAGCACCCTGGAACCTTCCCCAATATCCATTCATGACCATTACTGCTTTCCACCCTTCATACTCTCCACCAGGACCTGGGACACCTGTCCCCTCCCATCATCCCTTTAGCACTGTCTACCTGCATCAGGTCCCCTCAAGCATCCTTGGGCTCAGAAACCCCCTTGCCTGACGACTCCTGTCCTGATCCCATTTGTGATTCACAAGATGTCCCCACTGGTGCCTGTCCCCTCCTTCCTCTGAACTCAGGATGCCAGCCCCAAAACAGGATCCATTTCAAACCAGGGCACTGGGACTCCCCAGATCCCCTTCTCTGAACACCACCGCCCCCCCTGCCTCCAGCAGATGGAACCGACCTCCTCCCCCCAGCCCTACCCTGAAAGTCCCTTCTTGCTTCGTGGCCAGACCTGGGAAATTCCTTTGTTGTCAGGTTCTGCGGGTCCTCCCCACTGCCCTTACCTAGCCCCCAAACTTCCTCTTTGTCTCTGCAGGGGATTTGGACTGGGGGAGGAGACTGCGACAGGCCCAGACTCTTAACTCCCCTTCCTGCCGGAAGTAGCAGGTGGCCTAACCTTTGGTGCCACCCATTGTGTGGTGCCCATTGTGTGGACCAGCAAGCCAAGACCACAGACAGCAGAGCCAGGATGCTTCTCCCAGACTCTCTTCTACAAGCTGGCTGGGCCGGCCCGACCTGCTTCTGGGCTTCACTGGTCACATCAGTGTCTCCCTTTGCCTCCTCCCAGATCCTGGCTTCTGACAAGTCGCCCCAGGCAGGACAGGTGCAGAAGCCAAACTCAAGGCAGGCACACGCAGGCTTCGGTTCCCACTCAGCTGCTGCTCCTCTGGGCCTCAGTGTCCCCCCTCATCTCTTGAATGGAGATCATCGATCGCACTCCCCACCTCACAATAGTAGTGAAACCCATAGAGTACTTAGCACACACGGGCTTTAACTAGGTCAGTGCAGCAGCCTTGTGGGGCAGGTGCCATTTGCGGCAGTAGAAACTGCAGTAGAAACTTTTTCAGCAGTAGAAACTGAAGCCCAGAGAGGTTGGATGATTTGCCCAAGACCACACGGCTAGGAAGGCGTAGAGAGATGGGAACTGAGGCCATGAGGCCTCAGAGCCCCATGCTTTTAACCGGTACACCATGCTAGGTTTCATAGGCTTGCGTGAAGAAGGGTGATATTCCTGTGTATTGTGAAAGAAAAGTTTATTCTTTTTTTTTTTTTAAGTTTATTTATTTATTTATTTATTTTGAGAGAGAGCACAAGTGGTGGAGGGGCAGAGAGAGAGGGGTCAGAGGATCAGAAGCAGGCTCCGTGCTGACAGCAGAGAGCCCCGTGTGGGGCTTGAACTCAGGAACCATGAGATCATGACCTGAGCCGAAGGCAGATGCTTAACCTTAATTGACTGAGCGTCCCAGGTGCCCCCAAAAGTTTATTCTGATACTTGTTAAAAATGGTAAGTTACTGGGGCCCCTGGATGGCTCGGTCGGTTAAGTGTCCAACTCTTGATTTCGTCTCAGGTCATGATCACAGCTCAGGTCACGATCTCACGGTTTGTGAGATCAAGCCCCATGTCGGGCTCCACACTGAGCAGAACTTGCTTGGGATTCTGTGTCTCCCCCTTTCTCTCTGCCCCTCCCCCACTTGCTGTCTCTCAAAAAATAAACAAACATTTTAAAAAATGGTAAGTTATTGCAATAGGGGAGTGAGACTGACCTCAATTCTGAATATAGCAAAGACAGCTGGAGATTTAGAGCCAAGAGTGGAGTGAGGGGTCAGTGGATAGAAAAGTTACCAAGAGGCGACACAAGGGGAGGGGGATTCTTAGTAAACTGGCTTAGGAGCCCTGCTAAAACCGGGCCTAGTCAAGAAGAGAGCTCAGAGGAAGCTGGCTGCCGTTTGGTCAAGGAGGGAGTCCTTGCGGTGCTGGTGATACCTGAGGTTTACTGAGCCTTGGCTATCATTGTCATTGTTGGTGAAGCCAGGAGGCCTGGATTTATCTAGAGAGGTAGAAACCACAGCATCTCTGGTTTTGCCTTAGGCCGGCGTCTTTGGAGGAAGACCTGGGGCCTGGAATCCATCCAGCCAGCCTTGCTGCGGTTGAGGCCAGGCCGGGGTGGAAGAGTCAGCCCACCCGGAACTGGGAACTGGGAACGGGAGAGAGGAAGTGAGCGTTACAGTCATGCTAACTCCTTCCGTGCCCTTGCTAAGTGCTATGCCCAGTTCCAGCCTGGAAGGATTATTGCAACTGTGCTTGAGGAAAGGGATTGTTTTGAGTCCATTTTGCGGTACTCGGAACAAACTGAAGCTCTGAGGGAAGAAACTCCTTGGCCAAGGTCACACAGGGAATAAATGGCAAAGCACTGAGTTGGACTCTGCTCTGTGAGGTAGTCAGTTGAGGCTCACAGCCTCCATTCTATGCTAACTCCGTGATGTCTCTGTTTATAAGGTTTTTGTGTCATTAGCAAAACTATCATTTCAGCCAGGCCACTGGAGTTTCTCCATTCAAATCCTTGTAATTAATGAAGGTCGGAGCCATATGTGAGGTGATAAACCTCACATAACAGTTGCTTAAAAAGATGAATGTTTGTTTCTGGCTCATATTCAAGGTTGTCGGTCCAAGACTGGAACGGTGCTGCATCATTGGAGACCCTTGTGCTCCTCTGTGTAGTTTCCATTCACAAGGTCACCTCATGGTCCAAGATGGCCGCTCAACCCCAGTCTTCATGTCTATGTTCCAGCCAACAGGAGGAGGGAGGAAAGAAAGGGGATAGGCATTTTCCGCTTTTAAAGGACACTTGTTTTTAAGTTTATTTTGAGTGAGAGAGAGAGAAAGGAGGGGTAAAGAGAGAAGGAGAGAGAGAATCCCAAGCAGGCTCTGCACTGTCAGTGAAGTGCCCGACATAGGGCTCGAACTCACTGACCACGAGATCACGACCTGAGCCGTAATTAAGAGTTAGACGCTTAACCGATTGAGCCACCCAGGCGCTTGAGGACACTTTCTAGAAGTTGCTTGCTTCTCTCATGTATAACTCATTGACCAGAAATTATTACAGAGTCATGCCGAGCTGCACAGGGGGGATGTCTTTATCCTAGGTGCCCATGTGTCCAGCAAGACCCAGAGGATTCTTTTTTACCCCAATTTTTTAAAATGGTGGTAAAATATACATAACAAAATGTACCGTCTTAGCCATTTTTACGTGGACAGCTCGGTGGTATTCAGTACATTCATATTGTTATACAACCATCACCACTATTCATCTCCCTTTTCATCTTGCAGATCTGAAACTTACAGGGCACCTGGCTGGCTCAGTCTGTAGAGCATGGGACTCTGGTTCTTGGGGTCATGAGTTCAAGCCCCACGCTGGGCTTACTCAAAAAAAACCACACACACACACATACTGAAACGATACCAGTCAAACAATTATCTCCCCATTCCCTGCTCTCCCCAGCCTCTGGCAACCACCATTCTAATCTTTCTGTTTCTTTTTTTTTTCTTTTTTCTTTTTTTTTTTTAATTTTTTTTTTTTAATGTCTATTTATTTTTGAGACAGAGAGAGACAGAGCATGAATGGGAGAAGGTCAGAGAGAGGGAGACACAGAATCTGAAATGGGCTCCAGGCTCTGAGCTGTCAGCACAGAGCCTGACGTGGGGCTCGAACCCACGGACCGCGAGATCATGACCCGAGCCGAAGTCGGCCGCCTAACCGACTGAGCCACCCAGGCGCCCCTAATCTTTCTGTTTCTATGAATTTGCCTACTTTCAGCACCTCCGACAAGTGGAACCCTATAGTATTTGTCTCTTTGTGATTAGCTTGTTTAACTTATAATGTCCTCAAGGTTCATTCGTGTTATAGTATGTGTCAGATTGTGCTTACTTAAAAAAGGTTTTTTAAATGTTTATTTATTTTTGAGAGAGACCTTGCGTGCGCATGAGCGGGGCAAGGGGCAGAGGGAAAGGGGGACACAGAACTCTACACTGTCAGTGCAGAGCCCGATGCAGGGCTGGAACCCATGAAATGTGAGATCAAGACCTGAGCCGAAACCAAGATTCAGATGCTTAACCCACTGAGCCACCCAGGCACCCCTCAGTTCTTTTGACTATATCAAAACCAGGGACCTTTTTGTATGGAAGACAGGCGCAGATGAATGTCTGCTCCTGTGTGGGGTGTTTCCACATTTTCATTGATCACAGGGTTGAATCTGTGGTCTTTGGGGCGAGACGTTTTACTGTCAACGTAAACCAGGGCCCTTACCACCCCAGTCACACTTCTGACCCTTTGGTTTGATTTTTTTGTAAAATGAAAAGAGATTTTATTTGAAAAAAAAAAAATTTAACATTTATTTATTTTTGAGAGACAGGGAGAGCGTGAACAGGGGAGGGGCAGAGAGAGGGAGACACAGAATCGGAAGCAGGCTCCAGGCTCCGAGCTGTCAGCGCAGAGCTGGGTGTGGGGCTCAAACTCACAGACCACGAGATCATGACCTGAGCTGAAGTCAGACGCTTAACCAACTGAGCTACCCAGACGCCCCAAATAAAAAGAGATTTTAAATTATACATTGCCAAAGTAAGCCGGTATCTCCAACACCTGAATTCCCCTTTATCATCTTTCTGGGTTTTTTTTTTTTTTATAATTTTTTAAAATGTTTTTTTTTTTTATTTTTGAGAGAGAGAGAGAACAAGTTGGGGAGGGGCAGAGAGAGATGGGGACACAGGATCTGAAGCAGGCTCCACGCTGTCAGCACTGGGCCTGATGTGGGATTTGAACTCTCGAACTGTCAGATCATGACCTGTGTGGAAGTCGGAGGCTCAACTGACTGAGCCACCCAGGTGCCCCGATCTTTCTGTTTGCAGCACTCACACCCACGCTAACCTTCCTGTGTTCCCGCAGCCCTCCGGTAACCCAGTGGGACTTGGCACACCCATTTTAGAGAAAGAGATTCTAAGGCTCTGAGCCAAACTAGAGCCTGCACCCTTCATTCATTATTTTGACTATTGATCAAGTGCCCACTATGTGCCAGGTACCAGGGCTATGGCGGGGAACAAAACAGACAGGAGCCCCTGCCCTCGTGGAGCTGCACCCTAGCGGGGAGACACTAAGCAAATAAGGAAACCACATAGTATGTCAGAAGGTGGAAGTGCTATGAACACAAACCAAAAATAACAACAGGGAAGAAGGTATAACAGTTCAGGTAAGGTGGTAAGGGAGGGGAGGCCTCACTGAAAAAGCTGACATTTGAGCAAAGACCTGAAGGAAGGAGAGGGAACCAGCCCTGGGGTGGGGGAAGAGCTTTCCACGGGGGGGGGGGGGGGGGGGGACAGTCAGTGCAAAGGCCCTGAGGTGGGAGCCGTGGTGCCTCGTTAGATTGTGCGGGGTTTTGTGGGTCATGATGTCCTTTTACTTGAGTGGGAGGGAGCCAAAGGGGGGCTCTAAGTGTGGGAGGATCATGACCTCACTCAGGTGTTCATCGGGTCCCTCTGGCTGTGTGTGGGGAACAGACTCCTGGCAAAGGTCAGGGGAGAAGGGAGACCAGGGAGAAGGCTGCTGATTAGACAGGCCCAAGGTGGGGCCATGGGACTGAGGTGCGGTAAAGCGAGTGGGTTCAGGATCTATACGAAGTTTAAGACAACAGGACTCACTGACAGTGGAATATGGATGTGAGTGAGAGAGTCAAGGACACGAGGCTCACGGCCTGAGCAGTGGAGGGTTGGATGTGCCAATGATGAAGTTTTAGGGTGATGGGAGAGGGGGTTGGAGCTGATGGCCAAAAAAGAATTCTTGAAGACATCTTTGGTACAAAAAGGTAGATTGCATTAAAGTACAGGGACAGGACCCATGGACAGTTAGGCTAACTGGTTATGTACCATGGACTTGGGGGAGGTAAAGTCAAAAGGGAAGTTTCCAAAGAGACTTTCATATGCTAAGAAAGACTCACCGCTTACTGGAGGCCTAGCTATTGTCAAGCTAAGGTTGTTCTTCCCTCCAGCAAAGCATTAACATTAAGACAGTAGGGAGTTCCTGAACTTTAGGCCATTGATGGGATTGCCTCTCTCTTATAAACTGTTGGAGACTCTTCCCAGTTTAACCATTTGATTTTTGTCCTTTCCTGTTTTGGGGTAGCCTGGAGCATCCAAGGAATATCACACATACCCCCTAGCGGCAGGGGGAGAGGGCAGGTAGGCTAGTTTGTACTTCGCGGGGCCCTCGGCCTGCCCTATGTTCCCTCATCACCATCACTTGAGAGACTGTGGGAGGGGCAGTTTCCAGGGTGAAATTAAGCGTCGCTTTAGGGTGGCCGCGGACTCCCAAACGGAGGTGCCAGGCGGACAGAAGGCTTTCCCCTTGCTCCCGCAGGCTACGGGTACACGACGCCGCTGACCGATGCGGGCAAGGCCTTTTCCATTGCCTTTGCGCTCCTGGGCGTGCCGGCCACCATGCTGCTGCTGACGTCCTCGGCCCAGCGCCTGTCGCTGCTTCTGACCCACGCGCCCCTCCTCCGGCTGACCACGCGTTGGGGCTGGGACCTCCGGCAGGTGGCCTGCTGGCACCTGGTGCTCCTGCTGGGAGTCGTAGTGACCACCTGCTTCCTGGTGCCGGCTGCCATCTTCGCGCGCCTCGAGGAGGGCTGGAGCTTCCTGGACGCCTTCTACTTCTGCTTCATCTCTCTGTCCACCATCGGCCTGGGTGACTACGTGCCCGGAGAGGCCCCCGGCCAGCCCCACCGGGCCCTTTACAAGGTGCTGGTCACAGGTGAGTAGAGCGGCCGGCCGGGGACCAAGGGTGGGGCACGGCCTTGTCCCGGAGGGTCTGGGGGGCCCGGCCCTGTCCCAGGGGTCTGAGTTCACCCGCCGCCCCTCCGCCGGCTCCGCAGCCTACCTCTTCCTGGGCCTGGTCGCCATGATGCTAGTGCTGCAGACTTTCCGCTACGTGTCCGACCTTCACGGCTTCACGGAGCTCGTCCTGTTGCCCAGTCCTTGTCCCGCCAGCCCCGGCGAGGATGACGACGATCGGGTGGACATCGTGGACCCGCAGCCGGAGTCGCAGCAGCAGCTGGCCGCCGGCTCCCACGCCGACTACGCCTCCATCCCCAGGTAGCCGAGGCCGGGAGGGCCTGGCCCGCGGCTGAGGGGGCCACGTGACTGGCGCTGCCGTCCTGGACCGTCCGCGAGCGCGCGCCCGAGCTCTCGAGGCACTGCCACCGGCCGGCCGTCCTTTGTTGGACGTGTCCCTGTCCCAGGTTCCACCGCCTCATTCTCCCGCCCCCCCCCCCCCCCCATCTCTCACTCCCCACACCCTGGGCTCTCTGGCTTCCCTCTCACTCTCCTTGTGTCTCATTCTTTTACTGACTTCACCTGCCTCTCCCTCAGCCGCTCATCACCTGCCAGTCCTAGCAGGCTCTGGGCTCGGACCTCATTCCGGGCACTCGACTGCTCACTACACTGTGGGCAAGTGGCTGCCCTTGTCTGAGCTCGGATGTCCTCGTCTAGTCAAATGGAAACGATACGTCCACTCATCCCCAACCCCCTCCCATGAGCAGGTCCCAGGCTGAACGGTGCTAGGGACACTGCAGTGGTTGAGATGGCCCCGGGCCCTCCTCTCACGGGTTCCTAGTCCAGCGAGCTAGACAGACCTGTCCCCACACAGTGACGACCCAGAATAGGCAGGACTGCGGTGGGGGAGGCAGGGTGGCCGGCAGCGCGTTCGAGAAGGCCCGGGCAGAGCGGGCAGGGCTGAGGTGGATGGAGGAAGCACGGGGACTCTGCCCGATCCAGCCCGCAGGGTCAGGGAGATCTTTCTAGAAGAAGGGTTAACAACTCGGCCCTGAAATCTGAGGAGTAGTCAGGGGAAGAAGGTGGACCTTGTTTTATCTCAAGTGTCCCTCGGGAGCAAGACCCACGTGGCGAGCGCGGGGGTTGGGCCTGCGCCACAGAACCCTCCTCAGCAGCCTGGCAGGCAGGAAGCTGAGACAGGATCCGAATGGCACGGACGCCACTGGAACAGCTGTTCCCGTTTCCCGGGCACTGACCGCGTGAGTACCCTGGGCTCTGGAGCCAGCCTGCTTGGGCTCAGACCCCAACTCAGCTGTGTCGTGCCGCTGTCCTCGGGCAGTCACTTCACCTCTGTGATTCTCAGTTTTCCTCATCTGTAAAATGGCAATGATAGCAGTAGTTACTCCGAAGATGACTTCACAGAGGCTGCCGTGTTATGCTGTGACGCTTTCTTTGGCCAGGTTCCGTCCAGGGTTCTTTACACACGAGGAAGATGATGTCATCATCCTTTTCCACTGAGGCACTGGGCGTGGAGGTCCCGTGTCTTAGACACAGAGCTGGGAGGGGACTGATTTTCTGTATACTGCCCCCAGATTTGCCTCCTTCCAAGATGGTACATCGGTCATAGTTCTTGGCGCCACAGGTCCTTCTACTCAACTGTTACCTCTACCAAGCCCCGTGGAGGTTACAGAAGGGATAGGGCGTTTGAGCTGGACCTCGATAGCATTCAGGAAGAGAGGACACTTGGAGGCATTCCGGGCAGAAGGAACCATGTGTGTCTAGAGGGAGGAAAGCGTGTCAGATATCAGCTTCTGGCAAGTGGTTTACTCCAACTGGACTATGGGGTGAACGGGGGAAGGAGAGGAGGCGCGGTGGACGTGCGCGCATCTTAAGTATCCTTAAATGACCAGCTTGGGAACTTGGCGTCTTTCTCGAGGGTACTAGAGAGCCATGGAAGGATCTTGAGCAGGAGAGGGCTATGGTTAGGTTTGGGCTTTAGCTGCTATGTGGAGGTGGACCAGAAGGGGAAGACTGGGGCCGGGTGCACAGGGGAGGGTGGGACAGGAATGGAGCGGGAGATGATGGGGCTGGGCAGGGCTGAGGAAAGGGGGAGACGGGCAGTGGAGGTCATGCTCGGGAGGCCAAGTGGACAGGCCTTGTGTAGGCCTTACAGACTTGGGAGGGACAAGGCCAGGCAAAGGCCCCAGGATGGTTGCCTGCCCCTGAGATGGGAACCTGGGAGAAGACAACAGGTTTGAGGGGAGACACTGAGGCTTGTTTAGAACATGGTGGGTGTGAGGGGCTAAAGGGACATCCAGAGGAAGGCATCAGAAGGTCACAGGAACCTCTGGGCAGAGCCTCAGGGTGTGGTTGAGGCTGGAGACAGATGGGGGAACGGAAGGCCCCGAGTGTGGGTGTGGCAGCCGTGGGTGGGAGGAAGAGAGAAGACCCACCTTGAGAAGTCAGCCTTTGGGTATTTATATATTCATGTCAGTAAGGAAACGCTTCGGATGAGCACTAGGCATTATATGGAAGTGATGCATCACGAAATTCTACTCCTGAAACTAAATTACACTATATGTTAACTAACTAGAATTTAAATAAAAACTTGAAACATTAAAAAAAAAAAAAAAGTGAGAGCTTTGGGCTGCAGGTAACAAGATCCTGACCAGCACTGGCTGAAACAATGAGATGATCTCTATTGCCCGTCACCAGAGCTGGGGAGAGCTCTGGGCAAGAGACAATCCACAGCTCCAGGAGGGTCTTGGGGCCCAAGGTTCCCAATCTCCTTGTTCAGCGGCCCTCAGCTGAAGACTTGGCTCCACTTGGGCTCTTCTCATGGCCCCAAAGTGACCGCCACAGGTCTGGGCATCACAACCAGACACAATAACTTTTAGTGCAAGAAGAGGGGGGCATCTCTCCCATATTGTCCCTTTGGAAGCAAGGAAATCTTTTTCCAAGTGCATCTCCCCAGAGACTTCCTCCTCTAGCTCATTGGTTAAAATTAGCTCACATGCCCATTCTGAACCAATCATTGGCCGGAGTGATGGAACCGCCGTGATTAACTTGGATGCCTCAGGATTCCCCTGCCACCTGAAACTGAGGCTGGGGCTGAGATTTTGGTCTGGAGGCTGCTGAACGTGGGAACAACACTGGGAAAAACACTTCTTCTTTTTTGTTGTTTATTTATTTTTGAGAGAGAGAGAGAGAGAGCAGAACATGAGCGGGGATGGGGGGCAGAGAGAGGGGGACACAGAATCTGAAGCAGGCTCCAGGCTCTAGGCTCCGAGCTGTCAGCACAGAGCCCAACCCAGGGCTCAAATTCACGAATTGTGAGATCATGACTTGAGCCAAAGTCGGACGCTTAGCCCACTGAGCCACCCAGGCGCCCCGCACTGGGCTTCTATTAGAAAGGCAGAAGGGGGAGAATGGGCAGATGTTGATTAACTGGCAGTCAGGGTCATCATGTACAATTGGGCAGGTTGGGAACGACATAAGGGATGTCCGGATGGCAGGGTGGAAACAAACGGGGGCTGAAGTTCAAGACTGAAGATGACCGAAAGGGGCTTCTTTTTCTAGTTAACATAAAGGCCCCATATGGCAAGCAGGGACCCTTTTTTCCCTTAATGTTTGTTTATTTTTGAAAGAGAGGGCATGAGTGGGGGAGGGGCAGAGAGAGAGGGGGACGGAGGATCTGGGGCGCGGGGTTGGGGGGGGAGGGGGGGCGGGGACAGCGCAGGCTCTGCGCTGACAGCAGAGAGCCCAATAAGGGGCTCGAGAGATCATGACCTGAGCTGAAGTCAGATGCTCCACCGACTGAGCCACCCAGGCGCCCCAGCAGTGACCTTTCAACTGGTGTCCTCACACAAGAGAGAGGAGCTTACAAAGGAGACAGAAAAAGGAGACCCATAGAGGAGTAGGAAAACCAGGAGGGTAGGGAGAATCCATAAGAGATGAGAGAAATTTAAGGAGAATTCACCATTGTCCAATCATGCTAAAAAGTTACACAAGATTGTTTTAATAACAGTGATAGAAAACCCATAGGATTTACTATGTGCAGGGTGCTGTTCCAAGCTCCTGATACATAATTTATTTAACCTTCTCAGCAACTCTATTAGGTACATTTTCTACATGTGACAGTGGAGGAAGGGAGGCCCAGAGAGGTTAAATAGCCTGCCCAAGGTCACACAGGAAGTGCAAGACTGGGATCTGAGCAAAGTTTTGGTTGGTCACCTTGTCCCCCAGGAGCGCAGAAAACATCTGCTGTCTAGCTCTTTGCCTGCTTCCTGGCTCCTCGTGGCCCACCTTGCTGCTAAAGTCAGCCGCTGGCTGGGGAAGGCAGTCACTGCTCACCTTGCAGGAGGTGCCTGTGTGATCTGCTTCTGCTCTTCACTGCTTCTCCTTCCAGGTTCCTCTAGAACAAGAAACCAGGCCCTGTTCAATCCAACACACAGGGGGGAAAAAAAAGCGTAGGCTAAAAATTCAAAAGGTACAAAAGACTGTACAGTGGAAAGTCAGTCTCTCTCCTACACCCAGGCTGTGTTGACCGATTTCTCAGGCCTTCTGGGCAAATAGCAGTATCCATGTGTGTGCATGTGTGTGTCATTTATTTTTTCCTTCACTCTATTCAGGTGGTACCTAGTATGATAAGGTGGTTATAATTACAGACTTTACAGGCAGAGTCCCTGGGTATAAGTCTTAACTCTGTCACTCTCAAGCTCTGTGACTTTGGGCAAGTGATTTCACCTCCTCGTGCCTGAGTTTGCTAATCTGTAAAATGGGATGATGACAGCACCTACCTCATGGACTTCTTAGAGAGTTAAGCAACTTAATATCTGTAAATCTCTCAGACTAGTGTCTGGTACTCAATAAATTGTTGACTAATGATTACTGTCTTCATCTCTGCACCTTAATTTTTTACATTATATAAGTCATCTATATCTATATCTATATCTATGTCTATCTATATCTTTTATATACTTTTTAAAGTTTATTTATTTTGAGAGAGAGGGACCAGAGGAGGGGCAGAGAGAAAGGGGGACAGAGGATCCAAAGCAGGCTCTGTGCTGACAGCAGTGAGCCTGATGTGGGGCTCGAACTCATGAACTGGGAGATCATGACCTGAGCCGAAGTTGGACGCTTATCCAACTGAGTCACCCAGGCACCCTTATATACTTTTTCTAGCACTAGTCTCATTTCTGCACCTTGCTTTTATCACCAACCCAGTAAAATTAGGAGATCATTCCTGAGACATACGAGTAGGTCTCACATCCTTTTTCTATGTCTGCAGTGCCTCCTCTAGGACACACATCCCGTAAATTACCTTAACGTCTCACTAATGGACATGTGGGTGTTTGCCAATCTTTTGCTGACATAAATGATGCTGGTCTAACAGAGGAACCTCCCCCTGGCAGGGCTGCATTCCTGAGTGGGGTGTGGGGAGGGGTGCCCTCTGCACCGAAGCCTCTGTGACTCTGTTCATGAGTGTAGAAGGGCTCAGGTACATAGCTTGTGAGTTTCTTCCCTCAGATGAATTCACTCCTCTGTGGCCTGTGGGGCTGGGGCAGTGGGGATAGACTTCCATCAGCTGTCCTTTACATAGGACATCTGTTCTGTGCTGTGTTGGACAGAGTTGGGAACAACAGTGATGGAGAGAACCCTAGGTCTTGCCCTCATGGAACCTGTGATTCATTGGGAAGCAGTCATGGCCTAGTGTGGTCAGGGGAGGGATGGGGACTGGTCATATATTACAGACAAGACGCCAGAGAAGGGAAGTGGTCAGCCAGTGACAAAGTATGGAGTAGTGTTCCAGAGGCTGCTACTGCGGGGAACACAGTCTGGAGGAGAGAGAGCAGGCTGATCAAGGATATTCAAGTCCCTCCGTAAGACTGGCGGTAGAGGGCACAGGTCTACAGGGAGAACAGAGATGAGCTGGATGGGAAGAAGAAAAGGGATGAGATTATGCAGCGCTCTGGAAACCAACTGGATTATTTCCCTGAGGCCCTGGGGAGACACGGAGGGCTTAAAGAACTATTTCTCAAGGTGTGGTCCTCAGACCATCAGTATCAGCATCACCAGAAAACTTGCCAGAAATACCAATTCTCGAGCCTCACCTGAGACCTACTGAATCAAACTCTGGGGGGTGAAGCCCAACAACCTGTTGTGTGTGTGTGTGTGTGTGTGTGTGTGTGTGTGTGTGTTTGTTTGTTTGTTTTTCCCAACAACATGTTTTCACAAGCTCTTCCAGCAAGTCTAATGCACACTAAAGTTTGAAAATCACAGATTTAGGGTAAAGTCAGCTTTGCAGTTCATCAAAAAGTCATGGTCTGAGTCCTTAACTGTTAGGCATCAGAATACAAATGAAAATTGTTAATCTACTGAATTTATCTGCCAGGCACTCTCCAATGTTATCTTCCAGACTGCCCACAACTCCATGAGATGGTTGCTTGCGTCCGTGTTTTGTAGAGGAGGAGGGTGTTAAGCCGCAGTCGGATTCATTCCCACAAGGAAATCAAACGTGTTTTTAGGAGAATTTTTTTATACAAAAGCCCGATTGCGCACAGGACGAGTAAGGGCTACCAGAACAACCAGCGGGAGCTCCCTGAGGACCTACCTATCACAAACTCATGTCTCTAGCACCCTCAGCCCCCCAGGCCTCGTGCACCAGGGTATTGAGCCCAGCTCTCACCGCGCCACCAAGTCGCAGGCGCCGGTTGGGACAAGCGTTACCGTGGAGACAGGCGCGTGGGGCCGACAGGTCTCGGGAAAGGCGGAAGTAGGTTGTGGAAGTGTGGGCGGCCATTTTGAAACCGGGCAAGAGGGGCGGGACTGGAGCGGCCAAGTGACGGTTGACCGGTTTTAACTAAGTGACTGGTACCGCGGGGCGGGGAGAAGAGGGAGGTGCCTGGGGCCACCCCAGGGAGGGATGCGGGGGGCGGGGGGCGGAGAGAAGGGGAGGCAGGGGGGAGGCGAGAAGGGGAGAGGCAAAGCAAGGGGAGGGGAGTCCAGGGACCGAGCATCGGAGGGGAGGGGAGGGGCGGAGAAAGGGCGGGGCGACGAGCAGGGAAAGGCTAAGCCCAGAAGCGGAGAGATGAGTAGGGGCGAAGCCGCAAGAGGCGGGGCGTAGAGCCGGTCGCTGTCCAGGGCATGGAAAAGTGTCGTGAAAAGAGAGAGTGGGGTGAAAAGGTGTCGCGTCTCGGGGGGAAGGTGAGGATAGAGAAAGTGCTGACCGACAAGGTAGCGCCGGAGTGGAAGGAGAAAAAGGTGCAGGGCGAGGAGAAGGCGCGGGGCGAAGGGAAGGCCAGTGGCCAGAAGAGATCCCAAGGCAAAGAGAGGGTATCTAAGGGGGATGGGCGTGGTTTTAAGAGGGGGCGGGGCGAGGGGCAGGCTCGAGAAGAACAGCTCTCCAAGGACCAGGGGAAAGGGCGGGTCGATAAGGAACGGGTCGAAGAGCTAGGATGGGTCGAGGAACAGGGGCGGGACAAGGCGGGGAAGCAGAGGGAGGAGCAAACTCCAGGAGAGAGAAAGGGGCGGGGACAGGGAAAGGGGCGGGGCGTGGGGAAGGTCTGGGCCGAGGATCCAGAGAAGGGAGAGGCTAGATACAGGACTCGGTACCAGGGTAGGGCCCGGGCCAGGAGAAAGGGGAGATGCGAAGAGATGGGGGGGGGGGGGCGGGGCAAAAAGTGGGGGCGAAACCAGGTGCAAGTGCAAGTGCAGGTGCACGACCAGAGGGAGCAGCAGGACTGGAGAAAGTAGGTGGGGCACAGACAAAGTCAGAAACAGTAACCGAGACCCGGTGAAGAGTAGGGGCCAGATGCAGAGCAGAGGCGGAGCAAAGAACAACTACAGGGCGAGGTTAAGGGGTGAAGCGAGGAGGCGAGGCGAAACCAGGAGCAGGGGCGTGTCCAGGAGCAACAGTAGAGGAGGGACCTGGACTAATAGTAGAGGTGGGATCCAGAATAGGAGCAGATACAGCACCTTGGTCAGGGGCGAACTCTGGAGTAGAAGCGGAGCAGGAAGCAAGTGCAGGGGCGGGGCCAGAAGCAAGATCAGGGGCGGAGCCAGAAGTAAGAGCAGGGGCGGGGCTAGAAGCAAGAGCAGGGGAGGGGCCAGGAGCAAGAGCACGGGTGGGACCAGGAGAAAGAGCAGGGGTGGGGCCAGAAGTCTGAGCAGAGGTGGGGCCTGGAGCAAGCGCCAGGGGAAGCTCAGGAGCGAGGTAGCATCTCAGAAGACGGCTTTCCGGCGCAGTCTTGCTGGCGGGTGTTGACCCCCCCATTCTCCAGGTTGGAGCCACGTTGCGCGCTGCCCCGCGATGTACCCTGCTGGCCCTGCGTGGCCGAAACTCCGAGTCCTGCGGGCGCTGTGGGCACTACTGGCGGTGCTATTGGCACCGTGGAGGCTGTGGGCGAAGGAGGATATCCAGGAGTGTATCTGGCACGTTGTTCTGATCAAGTTCGAGGCGGTAGGCGAGGAAGGCAGGAGCGACCGCTTTTTTGATCTAGAGCCCCTGGAGAGCCTGGACAGTGTGTTCAGCCTGCTGGTGGATGCACCCACCGACCAGAACGAGGTGAGGGGACTGGGGTCAGGTGAATGGGAGAGGTCACGGATCCGCACCCTACTGGGCTCTGGACATTTGCCCAACCTCTTCTTGCAGAAATACCTGGGCTTCCCATACTACCTAAAGATCAACTACTCCTGCGGTGGAGAGGTGAGTGCAGCAGAGGTGAACTCATTCTGTGTGGGCTCAGTTTCCCCAATCTGTAACATTTTAATAGTGGTGGCACCACCAGACCCTGGGGACCCTAAGGATTCAAGAAGATTCCCAGTATCCCACCAGACACATAGTAGGTGCTCAAGTAAGGTTGTTTTTTTTTGCCATTAAAAAAATCGAGATGTAACTCACATAAATTCAACAGTTAAAGTGTGCAATTTAGTAGTTTTTAGCATATTAACAAAGTTGTGCAACCATTACCATTATCTAATTCCAGAACACATTCATCACCCTAAAAAGAAACCCTGTACTCCTTTCCTCCAGCTTCTGGAGACCACTAATCTCCTTTCTGTTCCTATGAATTTACTTATTCTGGACATTAAATGTCAACGGAGTTGTACAATAGGTAGCCTTTTGTATCTGGCTTCTTTCACTCGCATGTTTTCAAGTCTCATCCATGCTGTAGCATATATCAGTATTTCCTTTCTATGGCTGAGTAATATTTCATTGTAAGGACGTGCTACGTTTTGTTTATCCATTAATCGATAGATATCTGAGTTATCTACCTTTTTGGCAATTATGAATAATGCTGCTATAAAGATGTGTGTACAAGTTTTTGTGTGGACATATGTTTTCAGTTCTCTTGCTGGGTCAAATGTTAACTGTTTCACTTCTGAGGAACTGCCTGATTGTTTTCCAAAGCCCCTGCACCATTTTACATTGCCATCAGCAACGTATGAGGGTTCCAGTCTCTCTAAATCTTCACCAACACTTGTTCGTCTTTTGGTTATAGCCAAAAGATGTGGGTGTGAGGGGGTATCTCATTGCGGTTTTCATTTGCATTTCCCTCATAACTACTGATGTTGAACATCTTTTCCTATGCTCACTGGCCACTTCTCTATCTTCTTTGGAGAAATATCTATTCAAATTCGGTGCCAACCTGGGTTATTTGTCTTTTTATTGTCGCATCGTAAACTTTCTCTATGTATTATGGATACTAGTTCCTTATCAGATGTATGATTTGTAAACATTTTGTCACATTGTGTGGGTTGCCTTTTTACTTTCTTGATGGTGTCCTTTAAAGAACAAAGGTTTTATGTTTATTGAGGTAAAATTCACATACCATAAGATGGCACCAAAGTTTTTGACCTTGATGGAGTCCTATTTATCAGTATTTTCTTTTGTTGTTTGTGCATTTGGTGCTGTCTAAGGCTATGCCTGGGTCATGAAGATTTACTCGCGTGTTCTAAGAGTCTTTTCATTTTAGCTCTTACATTTGAGTCTCTGACCCATTTTGAGTTACTTTTTGTGTATGGTGTGAGGTAGGGGTCCAACTTTTGCATGAATATCCAGTTATCCCACTACCATATGTATAAATGAATTGTCTTGGCACCCTTGTCAGAAGTCACTTGACCGTAACTGTAAAGGTTTACTTCTGGGTATAATTCTGTTCCATTGCTCTGTATGCCTGTCCATATATCAGTATCACGTAGTCTTGATTACTGTAGGTTTGTAGTAAGTTTTCAGATCAGGAGGTTTGAGTCCTCCAACTTTGTTGTTCTTTTCCAAGATTGTTTTGGCCCAAGTAAGCTTTTTGTGGACAGTGGAGGGTTGTGGCCTAGAAGCGAAGTTTTGGTGGCAGCAGGCCGGGGTTTGAATCTGCCATTGACTTAACATTTCCTTGGAGGAAGTGTAGCATGATAGTTAATACTGTGGGCTCCAGAGCTGGGCTGCCCGTGTTCAAATCCCAGCTCTGCGACCTAATAACTGTGTGATCTCTGGCAAATTCCTTACTTCTCTGTACCAAAGTTCCCTCGTCCTTAACAAGGATGCAATAATGATCATACCCACTCGACAAAATGATTAAATATGTGACAGCCACTGAGCGCAGTGCCTGGTTCATAGAAAGGGCTCCGTGAATGCTAGCAACAAGTTTGTAGAGTGTGACCCTGGGCAGACAGTTTTACTCCACGAATCTTCTCTCCTTATCTGTAAAAGTGTGATAATAATACTTTTCTCTGGCCATTCAACACCTTCAATGAGTCAGATTCTTTTTTTTTTTTTTTAAACAACATGGGGGATATAATGATTAACAACATGGCTAGATTTTTCTTATGGATTCAGGCTACCAGGGAAGCGATCGGCAAATAAATACATAAGATAATTTCTGGAGAGTCATCAGGGTGAAGAAGAAAATAAAATGTCCTATGTTAGAAAGGAGGGTGTTACAGGGTGGTTGGAGAAGGTCTCTGAAGAGGCTTGAACAGAGACCTGAGTGATGAAAAGGACGACCATGCGGAGACTTGGGGGAAATATCCCAGGTCAGGGGAATGGCTAGTGCGATGGTCCTGAAGAAGGACAGAGGCTGCTGTGCGTGAGGAGTCATGAGTGAGGGGACAGTGGGAGGAGGTGGGGCAGGGAGGTGATGAGGGCCTTGTGAATCACAGGGAGGGCTCTGCTTCCACTCTGAGTGAGATGGAGCCCGTGAGGAGGTTCTGAGCAAAGGAGGGCCCGATGGGACTCCAGCGTTCCCAGGCTCCCTCCTGCTATGTGGGGGTGGGTGGACAGGGCAGGGGCAGGGAGACAATGAGGAGGCTGACTCAGGGTCTAGTTGAGGGTGGACAGGACCAGGGTCACTGCCGACGGGAGATCCCTGCCTCACCAGCACCTGCTACCCTGTGGTTGAAAAACTCGGAGATAGGGCCGGGACAGGTACCGTTGGCAGGGTTGACAGGGCCCTGGCCGAGGCATTCCTCGGGATAAAGGGCTGTGCAAAGGCGGCTGGACCCATTAAGTCTCTCTCCCTGGTCTCATAGGCCACCCCCCGCTCACAGCGTCTTGAATGCACCTTTTTCTTGGGGCTGCCTCCAAGCCTTTGTTCATGCTGTTCCACACACCTGGCACACCCTTCTCCTTCTGTCCTTTCTTCTGCACCCTAAGCCCTGACTGCCTTTCTCCACCCAGCAAGGGTCCTGGCATTTCCAAGAGCTGGCCCTGACTGTCTCCTTCCCCTCCTCCCCCGTTCCTTTCTGTGTAACTGCCCCATCCCCCCTCACCCACAGGCCCCGGCCGCCAAACCTGGCTATCCTCTGACTGGTGGGGATGGCAGAGTCAGATTTCTACATGGGGCTAAAGCCTCAAGGGTGGGACTGGGACCCCTGGAGTGAGGGAGGCTCATTCCCACTTTCTCATTTGTGCACATCCCATGCCGCCATTCTCTGAGTGTTTCCTACATCCATGTCCTGTCCGAGGATGATGGCCCTGGCCTCACCTCCTCCAGGAACACCTACTGACTCCCTTCACAGCCCCTGGCCCCTCTGCCTGTCTCCTAGCCTGGTCTGTCACCTCCCCAGCACACGGCCTACACCTTGTTCTCCGACCTTCCCATGGTGGAGACTGTTCTCCCACCCAGTCCCAGAAGATGGGCTGCTAAAGGTGGGCTCAGGGCAGGGGTACCCAGAACCTCTCTTAAAGACACATTTGTGGGGCCACCTTGCCCTCAGTCCCCCGAGGCCCAGGTCCGCAAAGGCCACCTGACAGGGCTGAAGCCCTTGGTGCTGGTGACCTTCCAGTCCCCAGTCAACTTCCATCGCTGGAAGATAGAGCAGCTACAGATCCAGATGGAGGCAGCCCCCTTCCGCAGCAAAGGTGAGCCTGGAGGGCACCCGGCGGGGCCGTGGCCTGGCAAGGGTGTGGGGAGCTTGCTGGGGGCCTCAGCGGGAGGCTGGTGTCATCAGAGGGGCCCGTGGCCTGGCGGGAGCATGGAGGTTTTAGGGGGCCGCGGTGGGGTCTGTGACCTAGAGCAGGGACACGAGGAGTTACAGGGAGATCCCAGTGGTCTGCGGCCTTGGTGGGGGGCCACTGGGAGGCCCGGCAGCCTCAGTGCCCACTTCCTGCCAGCAGAGCGGTGCAACGCAGAGGAAGTGTGTGCCATGAGCTGGTACACGCCCATGCCCATCAAGAACGGCAGTGTGGTCATGTACGTGGATGTCCGCAGCAATGGCCTGGGGCCCTTCATTCAAAATAAAAGGTGCCCTTTCCCAGGTCCAGGGCAGCGGGTAGGCTCTGGGAGGGTCCTCCTAATCTCCAGATCCCCGAAGAAGCCAGGAGGAGACCAAAGGGTGGGAGTAGGGTAGGGAGGTGGTTGTGAGCTATGGCAGGAGCCCCTGAAACCGGAACCCTCACCTGTGCCCTGCCCCACCCCTGCTGCCAGGTTTCACGTGAACATCAACGGCTTCTTGCAGAAACAGCAAGATAACACGCTCCAATTCACTGTGGGAAACGAGGTGAGGGGCGCAGGTGGTAGAGAAACGTGGTAGAAAACGTGGGTTAAAGACAGCAGGCTGGGGCCCCAATTACTTCCCACACAAGCGGGAGACCCCACTTACAGAGTGCTCACTCTATGCCCGGCCCCCGGTGGAGGGCTCCACTGAATACGCAATCACCTTCGGTCTTCGCAATGACTCCGGGAGGGAAGGTACTCTCACAGACCCATTTTCGAGAGGAGAAAACTGAGGCCCCAAAGGGATGGGGCCATTTGCCCACAGTCTGTCAGCACATGGAAGGAGACTTGAAACTGTGTCTGCCTGTCTCCTGCACCCATAGTCTTTTTATTTTTTATTTTTTTAACGTTTATTTTTGAGAGTGACAGAGTGTGAATGGGGGGGGGGGTGGAGCAGAGAGAGAGGGAGACACAGAATCTGAAGCAGGCTCCAGGCTCTGAGCCGTCAGCAGCGAGGTGGATGCGCGGCTTGAACTCACACGCTGGGAGATCATGACCTGAGCAGAAGTCTGACACTTAACCAACTGAACTACCCAGGCGCCCCTCCTGCATCCGTAGTCTTGATCATGGTGCATTCATCCATTCATTCAGCAGTTCATTCGGTGAACACAGAGACCCAGATAGAGCTGAAATTCTAGGGGGAGAGACAGACACCATATAGTAAACACGAAATCAAGTAAATTCCAGAGTAGATGAGAAGGTCGTAAGTGCTCTGGAGAGCGTTCAGAGGCAAGGGGATTAGGTCCGTGCAGGAAAGGATCGCACGGTTAATGGAATGGTCAAGAAAGGCACAACTGAGAAGGTGGACATTTGAGTAAAGTCTCGGAGGAAGAGAGGAAGGAAGCACGTAGATAGTTGGGGGAGAGCATTTCATATACGGGGAACAGCCAGGGCAAAGGCTCAGAGGTGAGCGTGTGCCCGGTGAGCCTGTGAAGCAGTGAGGAGGCCCACGTGGCTGGGAGAGAGCGAGCCAGGGGGAGAGCGGTGGTGGATGGCGTCAGGGAGGTGACAGGGACAAATCGTGTGGGGCCTCATGGGTCAGGTGAGGACTTTGGCTTTTACCCTAAATGAGATGGAGCCATGGAGGGTAGGGGGAGTGTTGAGCAGCCCTCCCGCCCCCCTCCCCCCTCCCCCGGCAGATCTTCAATCTGATACCCCGGTACTTCATCAATGTCCCGTCGAGGCCCCTGTGGCACACCGTGAACCAGACACCTGTGCTCATCCTGGGTGGCATTCCCGATGAGAAGTCCGTCCTGCTGACCGACACCAGCTTCACGGACTTCTTTCTCGTGGAGGTGAGTGGTGCAGGGAAGGCGCTGGGCTGGGGCTTCTTGAAGGGTGCTGGGCCTCAGCCCTTCAAGAGTGGGCCCCAGAGCTGTGGGAAGAGCCCCTGAAGCCATAGCAGCTCCCACGAGAGGCAGAGAGCGTGAAGGGAAGACACAAGCCTCTGCAGCCAGACCCTCTGGCTCCAGATCCTGGCTCGGCTCCCCGCTGGCTGTGTGACCCTGGGCCAAGTGATCTCACGTACCCAAGCTTCGGATTCCCCCTCTGCAAAATGCAAACGGTATTTCTGTTTTGTCTCATGGGATCACCGTAAGGATGGTTCACGTCAGTCGGACACAGAACGAGTACTTTGCCAAAACCGAACAACGATGCCATTGTAATACCCAACAAAATCAGCTATAACCCTTTCATACCTTCTAGCAGGGTCTTACCTAGTCCGTTCTCGCCGGCTACCTAAAAATATCTCAAAGTTTTTATCCGAATCTAGTTGACACACGATGTCACGTTAGTTTCAGATGTACAGCATAGCGACTCGACGTGTTTCTACATGTGCTGTGCTCACCGCAAGGGTACCCGCCGTCTGTCCCCACCCGACACTCTTCGGGTATCATTGGTTGACTATGTTCCCTATGCTGTTCCTTTCATTCCTGTGACGTAGTCATGCCCTAACTGGAAGCCTGTGTCTCCTCCTCCCCTTCTCCCCACCCCTCTCCCCTCTGGCAACCACCGATTTGTTCTCGGTGTTTACAGGTATCATTCTGCTTTTTGTTCGTCTGTTTTATTTTTGAGATTCCACATGTAAGTGAAATCGTAGGGTGTTTGTCTTTTTCTGTCTGACTTATTTCACTAATGTCATGCCCTCTAGGTCCATCCATGTTGTCACAAGTGGCGAGGTCTCATCTTTTTATGGCTGCGTGAGATTTCACGCGCATATGCGTGTGTGTGTGTGTGTGTGTGTGTGTGTGTGTGTGTACCACATCTTCCTTATCTGTTCATCTATGAACGGAGCCAGACTTCTTCCATACCTTGGCTATAGTAAATAATGCTACAATAAAACATAGGGTGCATATATTTTTTCAAGTTAGTGGTTTCATTTTCTCTGGGTAAACAGTGGGGAAATTACTGGATCATAGGCTAGTCCTATTTTTCATTTTTGGGGGGACCTCCATACTGTCTTCCACAGTGGCCGCACCCTTGTGGTTTGGATTGGCATTTTCCCGACGGCGAGCGATGGTGAGCACCTTCTCATGTGTCTGGCCGTTGTGTGTCGTCTAAAAACATCTTTTGAGAGTTGGTTTGTTGTTGGTTTGTTTGAAGCAAGTGTTTGAACCAACACACTGCATTTGGTTAAGGCTCTTGTACTCTTCTCACCTGTACGCCTGCATCCCGCTCCACCCGCTTCCCCTCATCGACCGCCTTCTTTTCAAGCAGTGAAAGCACCAGGGCTTTCATCCTATGGGATCTGGCCGCTGGCTTCTTCATGGAGTGGATGCACTTGCTCCTCTGGCCCCTGTGTGGCTCAGGCTGCCGTAAATAACAACACCGCAGACCGTGGGGCTTAAACAAGAACTTATATTCTCACCGTTCCGGAGGCTTGGAAGTCCAAGATCAAGGTGCCAGGAGAGGCCTCTCCCCGGCTGGCAGCAAGTGCTTATATGGCCTTCTCTCTGTGCCCACGAGAGCAACGAGAGAGATCTCTGGTGTCTCTCCCTCTTCTCATGAGGAGACCAGTCCCAGAGGATTAGGAGCCCACCCTCGTGACCTCAGTGAACCTTAACTATCCCCTTCATGGCGGGGTTAGAAATTGGGAGTGGGGACACAGTTCGGTCCATTAACGCCCCATATAGTTTTTGCCCGGAAACTGGTGTGGGGCTCTAGAAGCGTGATGGATTTTAGTTCAGCCTTTTGGGCAACGACGCTCCACTGGTGGTGCTTTCCCACCGTTAGTGAGCATCGCCCATGCTAGCGATTGGTCAGTGAGCTCAGATAGCGTCAGCCCGACAGCCAGCCGTGTTCAAGGTAAAATAGGGTTGTTTCAGATGTGCCCCGAGCCAAGCATGCGATCTTTGGGATCCACATAGGTGCAACCCCGGCTGTGACCTGGGGGACTGAGGTTGTTTTGCACCGTTGAGTGTGTTGTGCACTGCCAAACTCTGGGGAGAAACACAGAGTCCCAATTGGCTCTGTCCTGGGTCACCTGCTTTCCTTCCCCTTGTCAGGGAAGCTCGGCCACAAGGTACTACTTGACGGTGAGCAGGGAGGGAGCCCTGGGGGCAGGTGTCTGTGTCCTTCCCAGGCAGTTTTCAGAGCAGCTGTGTCCCCTGAAGGCAGGCCGTGGGGGGGTGGGGGGAGCCGAGGCAGGCCTGCTCACCGCTGACTCTGACTCCGCTCCCCCACAGTTGAACATTGACAGTTGCTGGGTAGGCTCCTTCTACTGCCCTCAGGCCAGTTTCACTGCCACCATCTATGACGCCATCGCCACCGAGAGCACTCTCTTCATTCGGCAGAACCAGCTCGTCTACTACTTTACGGGCACCTATGTCACCCTCCACGAGAGCAACCAAGGCAGTGGTGAGGGGGTCCCTGGCATCTCAGGAAAGGGGTCCTGCCTGTGGGAGTCCCAGGGAGGGCGCCTCAGGGAACCCATCCACTGGATGCCCCCGGGACTGGAATTGCATGGGTGGGGAGGGGGGCGTTGGAAGGACTTTCCAAGGTCCTTAATGGTCACCACCCACCCTATATGGCTTTTTCCTACCCTCTATATGCTGGTGTGAGGCTTTCCTCTGGACCTGTGAGCGAGCAGAGGGTAGAGGGAGGTGTGAGAGGGAAAGAAGGGAGCAGAGAGAGAGAAAGAGAGAGAGACATGTGCGTGCACACACACTCACACACACACACACACACACAGAGTGTCAGAAAGGCAGAGAAAGAAATGCAAGAGAGATGCATAGCAAAAGAGAAGTTGGGGAGGTGCCTGGGTGGCTCAGTCAATTAAATGTCTCACTTCAGCTCAGGTCATTATCTCACGGTTCATGAGTTCGAGCCCCTCGTTGGGCTCTCTGCTGTCAGCACAGAGTCCACTTGAGGTCCTCTGTCTCCCTCTCTCTCTGCCCTTACCCCGCTTGTGCTCTCTCTTTGTCTCTCTCTCAAAATAAATAAGTAAACTTAAAAGGTTAAAAGAAATTTGGGGGATGGGAGAGAGGCCGGGAGGGTCAGAAAGGCAGAGAGAAAGTAGGACGGGCAATTGCAGAGGAAAAGCCTGAAGGAGACTGATCACGAGGAAAAAGAGAGAGACTTGATTCAGCCTTATCTTTTATTTATTTATTTTTAACGTTGATTTATTTTTGAGAGAGAGAAGAGAGACAGAGTGTGAGCGGGGGAGGGGCAGAGAGAGAGGGGGACACAGAATCCGAGCACAGCCTTATCTTTTAAATGATACCCAAACCCTTCTAGTTCTTCTCAGCTTTCCCCCCTATTAAGTGAGAGATGTCATTTTATAGGGTTACAGAAACTCGTATTATAACCTGCATTTCATTAGTTAAGGCCCGTTCCCAACAGCTTCATTTTTCTCCCTCTCTCACTTAGGACATTGACAGTAGGACGAACCAAATTAAAATGGACTTAAGTCAAAGAAAGGGGTGCTGGGGCTCCTGGGTGGCTCAGTCCGTTATATGTCTGACTTGATCTCAGCTCAGGTCTTGATCTCACACTTGTGAGTTCAAGCCCTGCGTTGTGCTCCCTGGTGGGCATGAAGCCTACTGAAAGAAAGAAGAAAGAAAAGAAAGAAAGAAAGAAAGAAAGAAAGAAAGAAAGAAAGAGGGAGGGAAGAAGGAAGGAAGAAAGAAAGAAAGAAAGGAAGGAAGGAAGGAAGGAAGGGAGAGAGAGAAAATAAAAAGGAAAGAAAGACAATGAGAGAGAAGGGGAGAAAGAAAGAAAGAAAGAAAGAAAGAAAGAAAGAAAGAAAGAAAGAAAAAGGAAGGAAGGAAGGAAGAAGAGGGTGTTTTTGGCTTAGATAGGTGCACTTGATTTCAGGTACAATTGGATCTAGGTGCTCACTGTAGCTTAAACAGGCCCCTCCTTGTGATAGCCTTGGTGATTGCCCCCCTCCACCTAGCAACCGTGGCCTTCTATCCTTTCAGGGGCTCCAGGAAAGAGCATCTCTTTGTTAGTGGTTGCAAGCCAGGACTGTCTCTGATTTGTCCGGCATGGTCACATGCTCAGTTGAACCCACTGCTCTGGCCAGGGGAATACGAGGGCGGGGTTAGACTAATCTATACGTCGTGGACAGAGTACCAGCAAGAGGGATTTACTCAAAGGTACTGGGCCCTATGCCAGGGGCCCCTCAGACACCGCACGGAATAGCCATTAAGGCCGTGGACATACGGATGAGGGTCGGGTCCCAGGTCTATAGACATGGGTCTGAGGTTCCGTGCTGGCCCCACACAGGGAGCTGGGTTCGTGTGTTGGCCAACGAGTGCATCAAGAAGCTGTGCCCTGTACATGCCCATGGCAATGGCTCAGAGTACATCATGGCCCTCACCACTGGCAAGCGGGAAGGCTACGTCCACTTTGGGACCATCACAGGTAAGGGTTGGGGCCTCTGGCGGCCCAAGAGACCACTCCATACCCTGGCATCTGTGAGAATTCCGACGTCTAGTGCCCATCCCTCACCAGGCGCCCTCAGGAGGGGTCCCAGGCTGGAGGTTGTCCCTGTGAGTGGGAATGGGTTCATGCATTTACAGGGGTGGGACTTGGGTGTGTTACATATCTTTCATGACGTGTGTGGCTTCAAAGGACAGAAGCCCAAGCCAAAAATCGTTTAGGCATAAAGAATTTGCAGACTTAAATAAGCGAAAAGACTAGAGTCCAACTTCCGGCATGGCTAGATCCAGGGGCTCCCAGGGTATGTCATCAGGATTCTATCTCTTGGCAAGGTAGCGTAGCACAGCGATTATAGCACAAGTCTGGGGAGAGATCGCTTGAACGCACCCGACCCAAGTCACCTGTGGCTTTGGACAGGTGACTTAACCTCTCTTTTTGGTCTCGTTTTCCTCATCTGCAAAATGGGGCTAAGGATTATATTGGCACCTGCCTCATTGGGTTGATGAAAGATTAAATAAGTTGGCGTGTGTAAAGGTCTTAGAACAGTGTTAGGGACATGGTGGCTGCTCTAAAAGGGTTTATTATTATGAACCCTGGCCTCATTCTCAGGTAGCTACCCCTCTCCTGGGGGCTAAAGATGGTCCCAGGAGCTTGGGGCTCACACGTCCCCGTCCCCGCAGGTGGAGTCACCCCAAAAGAATGAAAGCAGCCTCTTCCATTAGCTCTAGCAGGAATCCAGGGTGCACTCTGATTGGCCCATTCTGGGTGTGTGCCCGGACCTGAGCCAGTGACTGTGGCCAGAGACAGACCTACTCTGGTAGGTCAGGTGTGAGCGAGGGACAGGTCAGGGTGAGACCCGCCCCCCTGAAACCCCAAGGACTAAAGGGGGCGGAGGCACCGGCCCCAGGCCACCCTGGACGGTTGGAGACCTGGCGTGGTGGGATGCCAGATGGGCTGGGAAGGGCCTGAGCACCGCCCTGCCCTGCTCCGCAGATGGCCGCGTGTCCTTCGAGTTGCTGCCCCGGCAGCGGTCTGTGTGCGAAGGGTTACAAGGTACCTAGCTCCCAGAGACCTCTGCGGCGGGCGGGGGTGGGGATCAAGGGTGTGGCAGAGCAGGGAAGGGGGGGGAGAGGTCCATGTGAAGAACGGTGTCTTGGGAGGGGTGGGGAGTCACAGGGACGTCTTGGGAGGGGTGGGGAGTCACAGGGACGGGGTGAGGGTTACGGAGACCAGGGAGGGGGCGGGTCCGGGGCTGCTCTGAGCCCGCCCCCTCCTACCCAGTTGTGAACTGCTCCATAATTTGGGCCGTGTTCATTGCTGGAGACTACAATCTACTGCTGCTCGTGCAGATGGAAGACCCCACCACCAGGAAGTATTTCCAGGTGGTCAGCTACGACCTGGGTAATTGGGATGCTGTTGGGGGGCTGAGTGGGAAGGGCCAGAAGCCCAGATTGTGAACCTCCTGCCGGTCTGTGGGGTCCGTGCTAAGGCAGACAGCGGGTCCCGGGTAAGGGGTAGTGGTGGAGCACAGACCCGGTGGGATGGAGAAACAGAGGAAACCAATGTGACTGGAACAGAGGGAGACTAGGGAGGGCGGGAGATTGGAGACGGGAGCAGAAGTCAAACCTGAAAGGGCCCAGTGGCTCACAATAAGGAGATGTAATTTTATTTTACCTGAACAGAGAATAGGGCTGCCATGTACAGTTGTGCAGGCTGCACACTGTACTCCCCAGCCAAGAAGTCACAGGAGGCAAGTCCTGTGCCCTGACATATGCATTTAAAGAAAACTTAAGGAGGGGCGCCTGGGTGGCTCAGTCGGTTAAGCGTCCGACTTCGGCTCAGGTCACGATCTCACTGTCCGTGGGTTCGAGCCCCGCGTCGGGCTCTGTGCTGACTGCTCAGAACCCGGAACCTGTTTCAGATTCTGTGTCTCCCTCTCTCTCTGACCCTCCCCCATTCATGCTGTCTCTCTCTGTCTCAAAAATAAATAAATGTTTAAAAAAAAAATTAAAAAAAAAAAAAAAAAAGAAAACTTAAGGGCTAACAGGCCCAGATGAGAAGCCACTGGAGGGCTTTTGGGAAGGGGTGGGAGGCTGGTGACTTGCCCAGTTTCAGGTTTTGAAAGCTCAGAGCCTCAGGAGGTTTTGCCGTGTTCTCCCCGGTTGCAGTCAGTAATTACCTGGCCATCCTCTACACCATCCCGGAATTCATCCCTGACGGTAGGAGGGGAAGGCAGGGGGGTCTGAAAAGTGGATGAGGGCCGGGAAGGACCTGGATGGCCCTCCCCTCACTGCTGTGTCCACTCTGCCTCTCCCCCGGCCAGCTAGGGGCCTGGAGTTTCTGATGCTCCTAGGGACAGAGTCTCATACCACCTTCCTGATGGTACCCAAGGGCATGTTCTACAACCAGTATAGCAACCTGCTGTATATCTGGGGCAACTTCCTCCTGCAGAGGTACGAGGCCAGACGTATTCTGCCTTCTCAGCCCCATTAGGGCGGGGGTCCTTTCTGGAGCCATCAAGTTGTCAGAGCATGCCTAAATTCAGAAGTTACCAGGATTGGCATGGGGGAAACACGGGCTGTGGGGATGGTTAGGGCTAGGATGGGGAAGCTGATATTGTAAAGACCTGAGAGGCCTTTCTTAAATGAAAGCTGATGTTAAGGACCCAAGCTGTGCGAAAGGCACTGTCTGGGGGAAAGGTTCGGACACGTTGCACCCCTCAGGAACTTAGGGGCTGTTGGCAAACCGCTGGATGGGCCAATTGCTCCTGTCTCCAGATGGGCGGGTCACCCAGAGGCTGGGGAGCAGGACCCGGAATCCCAGGCTTCCTTGCGTGTTCTCCTAAGGCTGGCAGAGAGCTGAGTAAACAGTTCTCGGGTCATGTTAGGCCTGGAGTTGGGGGAAGCAGATATCCTCCAGGGGCCTCGCCTGGGTGTCCCTCGTTCCCATCTCTGCCCCCACAGCTATAACTATGAAAACTTCATCTACCTGGCGGACTTCCCCAAGGAGCAGTCCATTAAGTACTTGGTCAACTCGTTCCGTGGGGACATGGCTATTGTCACAGAGACTGAGGAGGTGGGGTACCCTGCTCCTCTCCCCAAACCCCAGCGGTCTCCCTTCTCCCTCTGTCAGGGGAAAAGGGTTCAGGGGAGGAAGTGTCCTCAGGGATCCCGCGGAAGGGCAGCTGAGGACCCTGGAACTCAAAGAGAAGTGGTGTTTTCTTCCAAAGTCTTTCAGCAGAGTTAAAGACTCAGAGTCCTGATCTGATTTCCACAGAGGGCCCTCTTTCTTTCCATCATGTGGTTCATTTCATAAATATTGAGAGCCCACTGTATGCCTGACCCAGCGCCAAGGATACAGTGGTGACTGGGTCAGCCGTGGACTTGCCCTCAAGGGTCACAGGCCAACTGGGAAGACAGTGTTTCCCAGAAAGTAACGATTCAGGGGAGGCAGGGCTGCAGTGGGGAAGATAGTATCTCAGGACAGATGTTCAGAAAGGGGGTGGGGCCCAGCTTCCAATTCAATCTGTGTGTGTGTGTGTGTGTGTACCAAGGAGGGCTTCAAAGAGGAGGCTGCGTGGAGGAGGGACATCCTTAAGGTTGGACGGACTCCTCCAGGCCGAGTCTCAGAAGGGGATGAGGTCTAGAGTCAAATGTGTTGGGGGGGTGGGTATCAGTGCGGAGATGGGAAACTGAGGCCAAGGGGATGGTGGGTCCCTGGAGGGTGCAGAATGAGGAGAAAATAGGGCTTGCCCCTAGGAACCCTGGCCTGCAGGGGTGTATACATTAGGAATGCTTCAGTTTCAAGCCATAGCCACTCCAGCCAACGAAACGTTGGAGACAGTTATGGCGAGCGGGGGCTGGAAGCAGGGGTGGCTGGGTTGTGGGAAGTCGAGATGGCATTATAGAGAGAAGGTGTGCGCGCTTACCTGGCCTCACCCCCAGAGAATGGGGCCACCACGCTGGGCGGAGAGGTGGGGCCAGAGGTCCCCGCGGCCCTCACACATACCCACCTGGCTGTCGCACCCCAGATCTGGTACCTCCTGGAAGGCAGCTACCGGATGTACAAGCTGTTCCCATCCAGGGGCTGGGAGGTGCACATCAACCTACAGGTGATGCACCAGTCCTCCGTCTACACCCCCAATGAGACCATGGTCACCCTCTTCTACGAAGACACCAAGCTGTACCAGGTGCCAGGTGGGGGGGGGGGGGCACGTGGGAACATGGGGGAGCCTCAGGGCGGCTGGCTGACACCAGCTTACCCGGCCCTGCCTTCCTGCCGCAGCTAGTGTATCTGATGAAAAACCAGCAGGGCCAGCTTGTCAAGAGACATGTGCCCGTGGAGCAGCTTTTGATGTACCAGCAGCTCAGTAATCACTACTTCTTTAAGCGGCAAGGGTGAGAAGACACTGGACCCCAGAGCTGGGTGCGGCCCACACAGAGCCCCTATTCCAGGAGAGAGAGGGAGCCACCCCCAGGGCTGTGACGGGGGAGCTTAGGGTCGCTGGAGGCTCCAAGGAGGGGCCTGACTGAGACTGAGGGCGGTGGGAGCATCAGGGAGAGCTTCAAGGAGGAAGAGGTACAGGAGCTGTGAGCTAGAGGGTGAGGAAGAGTTAGCCAGGGGACACGACGGAGAAGGGGTTCCAGGCAGGAGGAGCCACATGGGCAAAGGCCCTGAGGAGGAAAGGAGGTTGGGCGTTCAAGACTGAGAGAAAGTACAGTGCAGACAGAGTGCAGTGCTGGTGGCAGGGTGGACAAGGTGAGCCTGGTGGTCACAGGGAGGGTCCTGGGGAGCCATGATGGGACTAAAAGGAGGGACTGCATGGCCAGATGCAACTGCATTCAATAATGATCTATCTGGTCACCTGAGAGGAGCCCGGGAGGCCGCTGGGAAAGGGGTCAGGGAGAAAGGAGGTGGAAGAAGGCTTGAGTTGGGAATGGGGAGGAGGTCTAGGAGAAGGTCCAGGACGCCCGCCTGAGGGACCCAGGGACGTCCCGGAGAATTTGTCCAGGGGCACCGGGGGCTGAGGCTGAGCAGGAGGGTCAGGGCCGGATTAGACCCGGATGGCAGCGCAGAGATGGGAGGCGGACCTGGGGGGGCTCGCGGAAAAGTCAGTCGCCCCCCCCCCCCGTGCCCCCCGCCACCCAGGAGCCACCTGACGCTCTCCTTCACCAACTTCTGTCCGTTCTCGGTGATGCGCCTGCGGGACCTGCCCAACCCGCAAGTCTACTCGCGCCAGGAGCGCTACCAGGCGCGTCCGCCGCGCGTCGTGGAGCCCTCGGGCTTCCACAACGAGAACTCGCTCGCAGTCTACCAGGGGCTCGTCTATTACCTGCTCTGTCTGCACTCCGAGTACCACAAGGTGGACGCCTGGCGGGGGCCGGGTGTGGTCCGAGGCGGGGTGAGGAGGCTTAGAAAGCAAGGGCTGCGTGGCTCGAGAACGGCTGTGGAGGCCGGAACCGCCTGGGGGAGTCTGAGGCTAAGGGGGCAGGGGGAGCGGGCGAGCAGGGCCTCGGAGAAGCGGCTTTAGGAGTGTGGCTGCGGCGTTGGACGTAGGGCTCGGGGGCAGGCCAGGGGCTGTGAGCTTCGGCTTTGGGTTAGCGGCCGGCATGCCGCCGGCCTGGGGCCGCCTCCGCTGCCCCCGCTCACGGTGCCCGTCGTCCCCGCAGCCGTACGCCGACCGGGTGCACGACTCCACCTGGAGCTGGTCGAACAAGAAACAGGACCAGGTGCGTGGAGAGGGCTGGGAGTCGGGGGTGGGGGCGGTGTCCGCCGTCGGGGTCCGATTTTGCCCCACATCCGGTCCACCAGGATTACTACTTCTATCTGGCGAGCAACTCGCAGAGCCCGGGGAACGTGTACATTGACATGGCCAGCTACGAGAAGATCTACGACCTCAAGGCCGACTACGAGCTGCCCGAGCGCATCTTCCTGGACAAGGGCACCAGCTACGTCTTCTCCGTCTTCCTGAGGGTCGGGGGGCAGTCGCTGGAGTTCACACCCGAGCGCGGTCTGTGGCGGAGGCCGGAGTGGAGCTCGAGGGGCGGGGTCTGCGAGCCCAGGGGCGGGGTCTGGGGGCGGGGCGAGGCCCTAACCCCTCCCGGTGCTTGCAGTGCTCACCTCCGAAGAGCTGAAGAGCACAGTGGATCTGGGCGTGGTGCTGGCGGACCCGGGCTGCATAGAGGCGGTGGTGAAACAGAAGTTCCTCATTAACCGCAACTCGGTGCTTTTCCGGGTGAGACTACGCGGGGAGGGCGTGCCGGGGTGGGGGCGGAGCGACCGGCGCTGGGCACCTTTCGAACCGTCCCCGGGTCCTCAGGCAGGGTTGTTGACGCCTTCATTTCTGCCCCCAACCCCAGGTTACGCTCAGTGATAAAAGGTCTTGCTTTGACCAGGGCCTTAGTGGACATCACCTCTTGGAGACCTCCATGTTGCTCAAGGTTCGGTCCAAGTCTGGAGGGGAGGGATACGGGAGGAGGGAAAAGACCGAGCCCGCGGAGCCCACCATCATCACCGGCTCTTACCCACAGGTGGCGGGCGCGGTCGGACATTGCTTCCAGAACACACACCAGGGACCCCGCATGCAAGTATTGGACTTTGGGAGTACTGGGCCCTGTGCTAGGAGGGAAGGGATTGGGTCGAGACCCAACAGGACTGATTCTGAGTCTCCCCTGGGAAATCCCACTAATGCACTCATAATTTCTTCCTTTTCGTTCATTCACCCACCCACACATCCACTCACTCTTTTCACCCACTCATGTTTGCAGAAAGGGCTGCCTTTGTGGTTGTATAGATTGCACCCAGGCTTGTATTTTCCTTCTAATATTTTTCTGCAGGGGGCAATAAAGCATCTGCGACACAGGACTTTTGTGCCCAAATGGCACAAAGGAGTCATGTGAGCCAGCTTGGCCCTTCTTTCACATGTGACTCTTCATTTCCCCACTCACATGTGCGTTCTTCACTCCATGGGGTCCTTAGTTCCTCACTTGCTCACACATGCAGTGTCCCTTTTGCACAGAGACAGACACTGAGGCTCAGAGATGTGCAAACATCTGCTCAGAGTAACCCAAGGAGCTAGTAAGTGGTAAAGGAGGGACCTCACCCAGATGCTTGTTCTCACTCACTTCCTTGCCCACTCACCAGCAGACAGACTTGCTGCTCCTCCCTCCTGGCTTGGTATATGGCCCAGAACAGTAAAATGGGGGTTGTAGGGGTGCCTGGGTGGCCCAGCCAGTTACGCATCCAACTCTTTTTTATTTTAATTTTTTAAATGTTTATTATTTGAGAGAGAGAGAGACAGAGCATGGGCAGGGGAGGGGCAGAGAGAGAGGGAGACCCAGAATCTGAAGCAGGCTCCAGGCGCTGAGCTGCCAGCACAGAGCCCAACGTGGGGCTCGAACCCACAGACCGCGAGATCATGACCTGAACATCCAACTCTTGATTGCCGCTCAGGTCAGGACTCACAGTTTGTGAGTTTGAGCCCCACCTCAGGCTCCGTGCTGACAGCTCAGAGCTTACTTGGGATTCTCTCTCTCCTTCTCTCTCTGCCCCTGCCATGCTCATGCTCTCTCTCTCTCAAAATAAAGAAATAAACTTTAAAAAATTTAATAATGAAAAAAACGTTGTAATAGCCCCCAACTCCTTCGCAGGGAGGGAGGAGAGCAGGGAGGAGTGGCTGACCACAGCATCCAATAAGTGTTTCCTGATATCCTTAGTGATATGCATTATTTTCCTCTTTATCATAACCCCAGAAGGTCAAAGTTAAGGTCCTTATTTTTGACCCAACAGATTCCTTCTGGGAATCTAATCTGTAACATACTGTTACAGAAAAAGGTTGCAAACAACCTAAATGTCCACTAATAGGGAAGCGGTTAAATAAATCAGGGTGCATCCATGCAATGGAAAACTATGCAGCTGTAAAAAAAAAGTTGGGGGGCAGGGGAACAAAGATCTCCATATACTGATATGGAATAGTCTCCAAAACATATTTTATTCTTTTTTTTTATGTTTTATTTATTTTTGAGAGAGAGAGAGACAGCGAGCACAAGCAGGGGAGGGGCAGAGAGTGGGGGGACAGAGGATCCGAAGCGTTCTTTGCTAACAGCAGTGAGCTGGATGCGGGGCTCGAACTCACACACCATGAGATCGTGACCTGAACTGAAGTCCGATGCTCAACCAACTGAGCCACCCAGCCACCCCAAAGTGTTTTTAGTCTTAAGAGAAAAAAGCAGGGTACAGAACAGTTTGTATAAACCATTAGCATGGAGGAGGTTAATTGAGAGCATATATTCACACTGGCTTTTATTTGCATGAAGAAAGTGGGAAAATAAATGAGAAAGTCCTTATAGTGGTTTGCTCCCCTGGGGATGGAGGAGAGGTAGGACAGTTGGGGAACAGGAATGGAAGTGAAACTTTTCACTGTGTGTGTGTGTGTGTGTGTGTGTATCCATGTGACCATGTTACCCATCTAAAAATTAAAGTTTAAAGAAAACCTATCAGTACTTTTTTTTAACAGAATATTTATTATTTATTTTGAGAGAGAGAGAGGGAAGAGAGAGAATCCCAAGCAGGCTCTGCACTATCAGCATGGAGCCCAATGAGGGGCTTGAACTCATTAACCGTGAGGTCATGAGCTGAGCCAAAACCAAGAGTCAGCCGCTTTCAACCTACTGAGCCAGCCAGGCCCTCCAGAGGGTGTGTATTTGGAAGTCTTGGAGCCTCTCCCTGGCTCCCAGTGCTGGGGAAAAAAATGGAGACTGAAGCTAATTGATGAACCGTGGCTCCCTGATCTGTAAATATGTTGGACGAAGGAAAGAACAAATTAATTTGCACATAATAGGTGCTCAATCGGGGCGCCTGGGTGGCTCAGTCGGTTAAGCATCCGACTTCGGCTCAGGTCATGATCTCAGGTCATGATCTCATGGCTCATGAGTTCGAGCCTCGCGTTGGGCTCTGTGCTGACGGCTCAGAGCCCGGAGCCTGCTTCGGATTCTGTGTCTCCCTCTCTCTCTGCCCCTCCCCCACTTGTGCTCTGTCTCTCTCTCAAAAATAAATAAACAAAAAAAAATGGGTGCTCAATCAAATTTGGCTGGATGAATAAAGGCTGGGAGCTATCTCTCAGCAGGCCCCAGAGATGGGCCTCCCTCCATGGGGGAACAGGCTGGCCTCAAGGGGGTAGACTGGGAATAGATTTCACTTGGTGCACACAGAGCTTATGCATTCCTTCCGCTGGTGCTGGCTGAGTGCCCACCACATGCCAGCATTGTTTTAGGTGCTGGAATTAGAGCCGTGAACAAAACAGAATTCCCGGCGTTGTGAAGCTCGTGTTCTGGCGAGGGAAAGTGTATTTGTTTCCCGGGGCTGCCGTAACAAATTACCACAAGTTGGAGTGCTTATTCTGTCCCAGTTCTGGAGGCCAGAAGTGTGAAATGAGGGTTGGTTTCCTCTGGAGGTTCCAAGGGAGTCTCTGTTTGCATGGCCTCTCTCCTAGCTTCTGGTGGCTGTTGGCAATCCTTGGCTTCTAGATACATCACTTCCCTCTCTGCCTCTGTCTTCACAAGGCATTTTCCTTGGGTGCCTGCATCCAAATTTCCTTCTTCTTCTTCTTCTCTTTTTTTTAACTTTTTGAAAAAGTTTATTCATTTCTTTTGAGAGAGAGAGAGAGTGTGTATGTGTGTGTGTGTGTGTGTGTGTGTGTGTGTGTGTGCGCGCGCGCGCGCGTGTGCACGTGTGTGGGAGGGGCAAAAGTCGAGGGAGAGAGAGAACCCCGAGCAGGTTCCCCACTGTCAGGGCAGAGTCCAACATGGAGCTCGAGCTCACGAACCGAGAGATCATGACTTGAGCTGAGATCAAGAGTTGGAGGCTTACCTGACTGAGCCACCCAGGCGCCCCTAAATTTCCCTCTTCTTATAAGGATGCTGATCTTTGGATTAGGGCCCAGCCTAATCTGATGTAACCTCATCTTAACTTGATTACACCTGTAAAGACCCTATCCCAAATTAGGCCACCCTGGCAAGCACCAGATCAGGAGTTCAACATATCTTTTTGGGACACACAGTTCAACCCACAGCAGAGAGCCAGACAATAAGGAAGAGAAACAAAAGATATTGTGTGCCAGAGGTGACGAATGGTTAGGGGGAAACAAGTGGGCAGGGAGCATGGGGGAGATTAGCATTTTGTGTGTTTTTTTGTTTGTTTTTTAAAAAAATTTTTTTTTAACGTTTATTTATTTTTGAGACAGAGAGAGACAGAGAATGAACGGGGGAGGGTCAGAGAGAGAGAGAGAGACACAGAATCTGAAACAGGCTCCAGGCTCTGAGCGGTCAGCACAGAGCCTGATGTGGGGCTCAAACCCACAAATGGTGAGATCATGACCTGAGCTGAAACCACGCAGGTGCCCCTATTAAAACTTAAAAAAAAAATTTTTTTTAACGTTTATTTTTGAGACAGAGACGGAGCATGAACAGGGGAGGGGCAGAGAGAGAGGGAGACACAGAATCTGAAACAGGCTCCAGGCTCTGAGCGGTCAGCACAGAGCCTGACGTGGGGCTTGAACTCATGGACTGCGAGATCATGACCTGAGCCGAAGTTGGCCGCTTAACCGACTGAGCCACCCAGGCGCCCCGGAGATTAGTATTTTGGACGTCTGGATGGTATAAGGGTGAGAGAGAGAGAGAGAGGCTTCTAGGACAAGATTTTAGCCTGAACATGGAGGGATGAGGTACCATTAACAAAGATGGGTTGTGGATAAACTGAGTCTGAGATGCCCATTAGACCTCCCAGTGAGTGAGTGGCTGAGAGCGGTAAAATCTTGGGCCCAGGCCTAGCATGGGAAGTGCTGCTTCCTCTATGGCCACCAACCCCTCTCCAGTCACTGTCAAGCCCAGGCCACAGTCTTTGGATGCCCATGTCCCTTTGGCGCTTGGATAGAACCCTTGGACCCTACCACCGAAATGGGCCAGAGGCTGTTCATTCTGAAGACAACGTCATAGGAATTCCCTGACCCCTGACCCCCATCCTGGGCTCCGTTTCCCTCATATATCCCAGGCTCCTCCCCATTCTCTTTTATGAGAATTCAGGCCCAACCTGAGCCCGGTGCAGACCGCCTAGGGGTTGGCCGCTCCACAGGTATGGGTGTTAGTGGTTTTGCGTGTCTTTTGCTGGAGGCAGCAGGAACCAACCTGTCTCAGTTCCCATTCCGTCTCTACCATCACAGGCCTAGCTTTGGGTGAGGAATAAATGGCTTGACCTCTCTGTGCCTCACTTTTGCCATCTCTGAAATGGAGATATTAATACTCTACCATGCCAGGCTTGTTTTGAGGGTTAAATTTGAGTTCGAAGTGCTGGGAACATCACCCGGTGCCTTGTACACAGTAAGAACTACATAAAATTTTGCAGTTATTAGAGTATTGTTTTAATAATAATAACGATCAAATGGCAATGATGAGGGTGAGCCTGGCAGGAAGTGGTCCTGTGGGGGGGGAAGGGTGTCCTCCCCATCCAGCCCCCCCCCCCACCGGTCCCCCCTCCCCAGGACCGTTCTGCTCCCACTTAGGGCAACTTGATGGTCCCAGTGCTTATCGGCTGCCCTCCGGGCAAGCGCCTGGCCTTCGACATCACCTACACCCTGCAGTACAATCGTCTGCAGAACAAACACTACTTTGACTGCGTGAGGGTGGACCCCGAGATGCCCTGCTTCCTCTTTCGTGATGGTGCGTGTCCAGTCCCCTCGCCTCATTTGTTCACTGTCCTCTGTCCCCAGCACTCGGCCGCCTTCCCTCACTGCTTGCTCACCTCCTCACTCCTCCTCCGCTCCTCCCCTTGGTCCTCTCCTCTCTCCTTCCTCCCCTCCATCCTGCACTTCTCCGGCCAAAAGCTAATTTCTTCGCCTCCTGGTCTCCCTCCGACCCCACAGTCTTCTACCCTTTCTTCTTGATCCAAGACTTGGTGACGGGAGATTCGGGCAGTTTTCAGGGCAGGTAAAGACATAGCCAAGCCAGCGACTGACGGGCGTTGGGGGGGGGGGGGGGTGTGGGAGTGGGTAGGGGGACAGAGTGCGGGCTGGATGGTAGAGGTGACGCAGGACTCCGGACACCGAAGCCAGTCCCCGCACCTCTTGACCTGGCAGCTATGTGCTGAAGGTGGTAGGCGGCGGGCCCACCCTGGACACCATCAGGGAATACAGCGAGGAGGAGATTTACCGCTTCAACAGCCCCTTGGACAAGTAATTCCTGTGGGCCCGGGCCCATAACCGCCCTCCTCCTGCAGACCTCTCTTGCTTCCCAGCCACAGACCTCACCCTTGCTGCAAGCACCACCTACCTCGGTGTCTGGGGCCCTGCCCCAGGAGCAGGCTCCTATGCTTGCCCCGCCCACCCCACTTCGTGAGGCCCCGCCCCCCTGAGGCTCCCCCTACCCCTTCCCTCCACCGCTTACAGAGCCAGCCTCTCTCTGCACCTGCGGGGAGACGGGGCTCCCCTCTCCCCGCCCCCCTCCCCAACTAAGGTTACACGGTCCTGCACAGGACTCACAGCCTCATCTGGACCACCAAGAACACAACGACCACCAAGGACTCGGCCTTTAACATCATGTCCCATCAGAGTTTGGGCATCGAGTGAGTCCACGGCCTGGCTGCTGGTCCCTTTATCCCCCACCTGCCCAGAATCTGCCTGGGCTATGCATCCCTTCTGCCTCTGGGAGATCTTTTGAGCCTCAAGCCCGGCTGACCGTCTTCGTGTTCCTCAAATGGGGTTGACTGTCTGCAGTGCTGGGCCCTCTTACTCTTTCTTCAGGCCTTAGTTCAGATGTCCCTTCATGGGAGGTGGGAGGCTTTTCTGACCATTCTGAATGGGGTATTGGCTCCCACGTCCTCCTGTATTTCCCCCTTCTCACCCTCACGTCTCTGCTTGTGCCTGCCCCATCTGAACCTGACCCCTCTCGGCTGTCACTGTCTCTGGTGTGGTCTGTCTCCCTCATAGGTCCAGGTCCTGATAAGACTAAACAGTATCTGTTGAATGAGACAATGAGCAAATTCATTCATTCAGTCATGGTAGGCATTTATTGGGATTTGAATGGCGGTCATGATGAATGAAGAAAACAATGGAGGAACAGATTAGTATATAGGGACTCAAAAACGATTTTTGATTCAGTGAAAGGAAGAAAATGGTGCCATGAGCAAATGAGGGAAGCGAATGAATGAGTGGAGCAACCACTTTCCCCTAGTCAGTATTCAACTTGCATTTATCGAATAAATGAATAAAGGAAAGAATAAATGAATGGAGATGTGACTTTGTGCCCAGTAGGCACTCAAGGTATATTTGTGGGATGAAGGAATGAGAGCAGCAAGGAATAAACGAGGACTTGGCACATGATAGATACGCGACCCATACACTAATGGAGGAATCACAGACGGAGACGTTAAGACAGGAGGAAATGAGTGAGTCAACAGCCTGTCACGTGGTAGGCACGGAGTCAGTCTTATTGGATGAACGAATGAAGGAGTGAATCAAGGAAGAAGGAATGAGATCGCACCTCTCTAGTGCACACCCAGAGTTTGTGGGCTGGAGGGAGAAATCAGGGGTTGGCATGTGCTAAGCATGACTTGTGTCGCACGTTGCCTGAACTCGGGTCCCCAGGTGGCTGTGTCTGGAGAACTCCCCATGCTACGACGCCGTTCCCCATACGATCTTCGCCCCTGAGTTCTTCTTCAAGGTGCTGGTGAGCAACAGGTGAGCCAGGCATGTGTCCCAGGGAGACTTGGGGGCTTCCTATGGGGTGCCCGACTCCTCCCCCAGGCCTGAGCGCCATACCCCCTCAGAGGCGTGGACAAGAGCACATACTGTGACTACCAGCTCATCTTCCTGCTGCACATCCACGGTCTGCCACTCAGTGCCAAGCGGGCCTTCTTCATCCTCATGGTGAGTGGCTGCGAGGAGCTGCCCTGCTGGGGAAATGGGGCTCTGAGGCCGCCCAGCCAAGCCTGTCGTGCGGCGTCCGCAGGTGTCATCCAGCGTGTTCATCGGTCTGGTGACCCTCTACATCATCTTCTGCCTCCTGTTGCCTGTTATGGTGAAGGCCTGGAACAGCCTCCGCTGGAAGATCAACAACATCATCATGTCAGAGTCCTACTACACCTACACTTCTAGAAATTGCAGTGGGACATCTGAGACCAGATCCACGGTCAGCTCCAGAGCCGGCTCCAGTGACAGTTCCAAAGTGGCAGAGGCGAACCAGCGTGCACCTGAGCAGACCTGGAAGAAGAAGCCGTTGGTTACCTGAGCCACTTGCCTGCCCCCATCTCCACCCGTGCTCTTCCCTCACTTCCTGGGCCACCTTGGAAATGCATCTATCACCCATCCCAGGCCCTTTTTTGTTTTGCGTCAATTTCCACTTCTTCAGACCTAAATCCTCGTTTCAGGATTAGCCGTGGGCTTGTAAGGACTCACGTTCAGTTAGTTTGTACCACACAGCCATATAGGTCATTAAAGTCAAAATCCTTCTGGGCCACCTGGTAAATGGCGGCTTCTGTGTGTGCCTGTCGACTCCGCCCCTCCTCGGGAGGCCCGCAACCTCCCTACCCTCCAGCAAGGTCTTCTGTGACCCAGGCGTGTTGCCATGGCTTGCATATGTTCTGATTGTTCAGTGCCCAGGTTTAGTGCCGGTCATTTAATCTTTTGAATTCCAATCTCTATTTAGTGTCTAGCTTAAGGAGGGCACTCTGGAGAGGTTAGGATTTTTGATTTAGTTGCAAGTAGCAAAAATTTCACTCAGATGGCCTACATAGAAATGGTAATTTATGGGTTTTAATAATCTAGGTTTCAGGTCAGTTTGATGTCAGTTCAATGTCTATAGGACTCTGATTCCATTTCCCTGTAGCTTTCCCTGACCTTCCCTTCTCTGAGTATGGTCTCTAACCTCAGGCTCGCCCCCCTCACAGTCTGAGGCTGCACATCCGCATATTTTATTGTCCAGAGGAAGAAGGGGGTGGAGCCCATCATTCCTAGGCAAGTCCCAGTCAGTCACTCAGATTGGATGGGGGTGGGTCCTGAGCTTACCACTTTACTACTCACGCTGCCAGAGGTTTAAGCCAATTGGAGCCCACCCCTGGAGCTGAGGGCAGTCCCACCCTAACCTCTTGATTAAGTGTGAGGAAGGACAGTCCTTGTAAGGAAAATGCGCTATCAAGAAGGGAAAAGACCAAAAGGCAAAACACCAAAAGCCAAAAAACCCAAGAACACAACTACACCTTGTACTCTACCCCCTGTCCGCCTAACAAGCTCAACGTCAGCTTCCCCAGAGATCTTGGGTGAAGTGACTATGGAGGCTCTCTGACCATACCCCTCTACTCCCCTGTCTGGGAGTAGAGGCCCAGGGGACGCATATTCTGAGGGGCATTAGGGCAGACAGCTGGACCAGCTTGTCCGTGATGAGATAGCATAGCTCCAGAGCAGGCAAGGCCACTGAGGTCATGTTTTGGAGCTTGGAAATTACCAGGGGAGTACTCAGAGCTGAAAGGCCAAAGGATATGGTTAGATGTAGAAAGATACTCCTGTAGAGGACAGCTCAGACTGGAGCAGAGATCCCAGGGAGGCAGTAGTCCAGAGACCTGGGCAGAAGAGGATGGGGCCAGACCAAAGCCTGGTGTAGGGTGGTGAGGAGGCGGCAGGTGGGAGAGATGCCCAGAAACCCCAGTGAGCAGGCCATTGGGCTAGAGGGCTACGAAGGAAGTGGGAGCAAAGGAGGCATTTAAGAAAAGGTCCAGGGCTCTGCCCTCAGGACTGAGGGATAAAAAGGCTGTCCCTGAGATGGAGATCAGGGAGAAGGAGCTGATTTGGGGGACAGACTGAGGCCTTTGGGGTCATGGCCAGTATGGAAGGGCTGAGAGACTTCTGGAGGACACCATCCAAAAGGCTGCAGGAATTTCAGATCTGGGGCTCAAGAGGGAGGTCAGGGATGGTCAAGCAGTATAGCACAATAGCAGTTAAAGACTCATCTATCAACAAAATGAATTGCATTGATGCAATGAGGGAAAGCGTAATATCCTGTTTTGTGCTGTCTTAGTCCACTCAGGCCGCTATATCAGAATATCACAGGGGCGCCTGGGTGGCGCAGTCGGTTAAGCGTCCGACTTCAGCCAGGTCACGATCTCGCGGTCCGTGAGTTCGAGCCCCGCGTCAGGCTCTGGGCTGATGGCTCGGAGCCTGGAGCCTGTTTCCGATTCTGTGTCTCCCTCTCTCTCTGCCCCTCCCCCGTTCATGCTCTGTCTCTCTCTGTCCCCCCAAAAAATAAATAAAAAACGTTGAAAAAAAAAAAAAGAATATCACAAACTGATCAGCTTACAAACAACAGAAATTTGTTTTTCACTGTTCTGGGGGCTGGAAGTCTAAGATCAAGGTGCTGGCAGTTTCAGTGTTGGGTGAGAGCTTGCTTTCTGGTTCATAGATGGCCATCATTTTGCTGTGTCCTCACCTGGTGGAAGAGGTAAAGGAGGTCTCTGAGGTCTCTTTAATAAGGGCATTAATTCAATTATGGGGGCTCCTAAAGGCTCCACCTCCTAATACCATTACATTGGGGGTTAGATGTCAACATGTGAATTGGAGGCAGGGACACATTCACTCCGTGGCAGATCTCTTTTCTTCAGCAAAATATACTTTCTCCTCAAGGGCACATGGAACATTCTTCAGGATAGAGGATATGTTAGGTCATAAAACATATCTTAATAAAACTGAAAATACTGGGTTAAAGTGTCCTATTAAAAGGCAGAGACTGGAAGATTGAATTTAAAAACAATGATCCAGGGGCACCTGGCTGGTTGAGTCAGTAGAGCATGCAACTCTTGATCTCAGGGTTGTGAGTTCAAGCTCCATGCTGGGTGTGGAGATTACTTAAAAATAAAATCTCTAGGGGAGCCTGGGTGGCTCAGTCAGTTGAGCACAGACTCTTGATTCCAGCTCAGCTCATGATCTCACGGTTCAAGGGATCGAGCCCAGTGTTGTTGGGCTCTGCGCTGACAGCAAGAAGCCTGCTTGGGATTCTCTCTCTCCACCCCCCCCCCCATCCCCAGAATAAATAAACTTTAAAAAGTATTTTAAAAAATAAAATCTTTAGGGGTGCCTGGGTGGCTCAGTCGATTGAACATCCAACTTTGGCTCAGGTCATGATCCCGCGGTTTGTGAGTTCAAGCCCCGCATCGGGCTCTGGGCTGATGGCTCAGAGCCTGGAGCCTGCTTTGGATTCTGTGTCTCCCTCTCACTTCCCCTCCCTTGCTCATGCTCTGTCTCTCAACAATAAATAAACATAAACAAAAAGTTAAAAAAATAAATAAATAAAAAATAAAAATCTTTAGAAAATAAATAAAAACAATGATCCACCTTTATGGAAATAAAAATGATTATAAGAGAATATTATGAAAACTGTACACCAACAAATAAGATAACTTAGATGAAATGGAAAATTTTCTAAAAATTTAAAAACATAAAAACTACTAAAAAACATAAAACATAAAAACTGCTAAAACTGACTCAAGAAGAAATAGAAAATCTGAGTATATTGAGAAGAGGTAAGGAGATTGATTCTGTAATTCTAAAAATGTTCCAACAGGGGGCTCCTGGCTGGCTCAGTCAGGTTTGATCAGCGCAGGCTGATCTCAGGTTTATAAGTTTGAGCTCCATGTTGGGTGTAGAGATTATTTAAAAATAAAATATTTTTTTAAATGTTCCAACAAAGAAAAGCCCAGGACCAGATGTCCCTACTGTTGAATTCTACCAAGCTTTTAATGACAAATGATCACAATGCTTATCAAACTCCTCTGAAAAATTATAGAGGAGAGAACATTTCCTAACTTATTCTTACCCTCACACCTTTATAACAAAGCCAAAGACATTACAAGATAAGAATATTAAAGGCCAATATCCTTCATGAATATAAACATGAGAATTCTCAACAATATACTACCAAACCAAGTTCAGCAGCACATTAAGAGGATTACATACTACGAGCAAGTGGGATTTATCCCTGCAATGTAAGAGTTCAAAATACAAAAAGCAATCAGTGTAACACATCACGTTAACAGAATGAAGGAAATAAAATTATTATTATCTCGATGCAGAAAAAACATTTGATAAAACAGTCTTTTATGATAAAAATACTCAATAAACTAGGATTAGATGGGAACTTTCCTTAATATGATAAAAGCAATATATACCAGTCCCATAGCTGACATCATAGTAGTGAAAGATTGAAAGCCTTCCCTTGAGATCAGGAACAATCAAGGATACCCACTTCTACTTAATGTAGTAGGGGAAGTTCTAGCCAGAAGAATTAATCAAGAATTTGATTCCTTTCCCAGTTGGAAAGGAATAACTAAAGTTATCTCTGCAGACAACAGAATCTTATATGTAGAATACACACCCCCCCCACACACAAACTGTTAGAGCTAATAAGTGAATTCAGTAAACTTGCAGTATGCAAAATCAACACACAAAAACCAATTGCATTTCTACACACTATCAATGAACAATCTGAAAAGGAAGTTTCAAAATAAACCCCAATTCTATTCACAACATCAAAAAAGAATAAAATATTTAAAAATAAGTTTGTACAAAGAGGTAAAAGACCTGAATATTGAAAACTACAAAACGTGGCTGAAAGAAATTGAAGAACACTTAAACAAATGGAAAGACATCCCATGTTCATGAATTGGAAAACTTAATATTGTTAAGATGATGGTACTACCTGTATTCGTTTGCAAGCGCTGCCATAACAAAATACCACAGATTGGGTAACTTAAACAACAGAGATGTATTTTCCCACAATTCTGGGGCTTAGAAGTTTAAGATCAAATTGTCAGCAGGTTTGGTTTCTGAGGCTTGTCTCCTTGGCTTGCCAGTAGCTGTGTTCACATAGTCTTTCTCTATGTGGTCACATCCCTAGTGTCTCTCTGTGTGTACAAATTTCCTCTTCTTAATACAGACTCTTGTCAAACTGTATTATGGCCCACCCTAATTGGCCTCATTTTAACTTAATCACCTCTCTAAAGGCCCTATAGCTAAATACACCCACACTCTGAGGTACTAGGTATATATTTTGAGGGGATATAAGCCCATAAGAAGACCCAAAGCGATACACAGATTCAATGCAATCTCTATCAAAATTCCATTGGCAAATTTGCATACACAGAGAAACCCACCCTAAAACTGATATGGAATTTCCAAGGGCCCTAAATAGACCAAAGTATCTTGAAATAGAGGAACACAGTTGGGGGTGCCTGAGTGGCTCAGTCAGTTGAGCATCTGACTCTTGTTTTTGGCTCACGTCATGATCTCAGGGTCATGGGATTGAGCCCTGCATCAGGCTCCACCAGCATACTGTTTTGATTACTCTAGCTTTGCAGTTTTGAATTAGGAAGTATAAGTCCTCCAACTTTGTTCTTTTTTTTTTTTTAATTTTAGAGAGAGACAGACAGACAGAGTGTGAGTGGGGGAGGGGCAAGAGAGAGGGAGACACAGAATCCGAAGCAGGCTCCAGGTTCTCAGCTGTCAGCACAGAGCCCGATGTGGGGCTCAAACTCGTGACCTTCGAGATCATGACCTGAGCTGAAGTTGGACACTTAATCGACTGAGCCACCCAAGTGTCCTTAGAGCATGTGACACTTGATCTCAGGGACGTGAGTTCGAGCCTCACGTTGGGTGTGGAGCCTATTTAAAAATAAAATCTTAAAAAAAACCATAGTGAGATATCTCATCATACCCATTAGGATGTCTATAATAATTTAATTTTTTAAACATTTATTCATTATTGAGAGACAGAGACAGAGCACGAGCATGGGAGGGGCAGAGAGAGGGGGAGACACAGAATCTGAAGCAGACTCCAGGCTCTGAGCCATCAGCACAGAGCCCAATGTGGGGCTTGAACCCATGAGCAGTGAGATCATGACCTGAGCCAAAGTCGGACACCCAACCGACTGAGCCACCCAGGTGTCCCAAATGTCTATAATAATTTAAATAACAGGTACAACAGGGGTTGGCAAGGACATGGAGAAATTGGAACACTTGTACAGTGGTAGTAGGAAAGTAAAATGGTTCAGCTGCTGTGGAAAATAGTTTGGTGGTTCCTCAAAAAGTTAAACATAGAATTACTATATCATCCAGCAGTTCCGTTCCTAGGTTTATCGCCCAAAAGAATTGAAACCATGCTGTCAAACAAGTACATGTACATGTATGTTCACATCAGCACTTTTCACAAGCCAGAAAGTGAAAACAGCTCAAATATTCATCAATGGATGGATAGATAAACAAATAGTGGTATACCCATACAATGGAATATTATTCAGCCATAAAAAGGATGAAATACAGATACATGCTGCAACATCTATGAACATGAAAAAAAAGGCTAAGTGAAAATAGCCATATACATAAGGCCACATATCAAATGGCTCCATTTATAGAAAATACTTGGAACAGGTGAATACACAGAGACAGAACGCAGATTGGTGGTTACCAGGGGCAAGGAAAAAGGAGGGAATTGGAAGAAATTGCTTAAGAGACATGGCGTTTCCTTTTGTGGTGACAAAAATATTTTGGAGACAGAGGTGGTATTTGTACAACGTGGTGAATGTACTAAATGGCACTGAACTGTTCACTTTAAAAGGGCTAATTTTATTTATGTGATTTTTCACTTCAATTATATATATATATATATATATATATATATATATATATATATATATATGTATATGTATATATATAATGGTATTTACCAAGGATAAATATAGAGCAATAGAATATAACAGATGACTTAAAATATTGATGATTTAAGAGATTATTGAAGAGCTTTTAATATGACACAAATGTCTTTCATTTTGGTGGGAAAGCAATGGTTTATTTAACAAATAGTTCTAGAAAAATTGACTATGAAGATGAAATCAAATTTAAATCCCTACTTCACACCATATGCAAAAGTGAATTGAAGATTAATCAAAATTACATGTGGAAAAACACAATTATTTTAGTAAAAGAAAAATTAGAGAATATTTGTTTTACATTGGCATGGGAAGAACTTCTAAGCAAGATAGAAAATACAAAAGTCACAAAGGAACAGTAACATAAATTGACTATATAAAAATAAAAATTAATGGGGCGCCTGGATGGTTCAGTTGGTTGAGTGACCTGACTTTGGTTTAGGTCATGATCTCACAGTTTGTGAGTTCCAGCCCCGTATCCGGCCCTCTGCTGTTAGCACAGAGCCCGCTTCAGATCCTCTGTTCCCCTCTCTCTCTGCATTTCCCCTGCTTGTGCTCTCTCTCAAAAATAAAAAATAAACTTAAAAAAAAAAATTAAGGGGCACCTGGCTGGTTCAGGTGGTAGAACATGTGACACTTGATTTCAGGGTTCTGAGTTCGAGCCCCACATTGGGTATAGAGATTACTTAGAAATAAAATTTTTATAAAAAAATAAATAAAAGGACAAATAAAAATTTTTCATAGTGCAGCACCTGGGTGACTCAGTCAATTAAGCACCCAACTTCAGCTCAGGTCATGATCTCACAGTTGGTGGGTTTGAGCCCCGTGTTGGGCTCTCTGCTATCAGCACAGAGCCCACTTCAGATTCTCTCTACCTCCCCCCCCTCCGCCCCTCCCCTACTGGCACACTCTCTCTTCTCTCAAAAATAAAGTTAAAAAATTGCATAGCAAAAGATAAGTAAAAAATGTATATTCAGAAAATAAACAATAGACCAAAAAATAGTCGCAACAGACAAAAGGTTTTATCTGCAATATACATAAGTACTTAAAAACTTATAGGAAAAGGACCACACCAAAAATTTCAAAAAGGAGGAGCTCCTAGGTGGCTCAGTCCATTAAGTTACCGACTTCTGCTCAGGTTATGATCTTGGGAGTTCAGGATTTCAAGCCCTGCATCTGGCTCCGCACTGACAGAGTCTCTCCCCTCCCTCCAACATGCCCCTCCCCACTTGTGCTTGCGCTCTCTCTCAAAAATAAATAAACTTAAACAAAGAAGTGTTTAAAAAAATTTCAAAGAGGAAATCCAAATGTTCAATAAACAGGAAGGATGCTCAACTTCATTAGTATGTTAATACAAACTAAAGCAACAAAATCTAGTGCTTATCCCTTAGCAAACCGGCAGGAAAAAGAAGCTACAAGGTCTAGCAGCAGTGATGCTACCATCTATAAAATGGAAATGATGGCACAGAGCTCTACCATCGCCCCCTCCTGGCTTAGAGGAGCTTCTGTGAAGGTGGAACCTTGAAGACCGAAAAGCAGGGTCCGGAACGCCCAGGCTGAAGCCGGTGCAGCCATATTGGTTACGGCAGGTGGGGGAGTCGTTGCGACCGCTGCCATTGTCAGTTAGGGCAGGAGCGAACTTCCGGTCACCATCTTGAATGACAGCAGAGGCGGAGCTCTGACTGACATGTTCATTAAGGGCCGGGCTCCAAGGGCACCGCCCCGAGAGCGACTGAACGCTAACCGCGGCGTGGCGGGGCCGGCAGCCGTAGCCCCGCCCCCGGCTCTGGGCTCCACCTTTCGGCCCCACTTCCGCCGGGCGAGAGGCTTTAGGCGTCGCTGCCGTAAGTCGGGGAGGAGGTTTGCCGCATCACGGAAGATGGCGGCCGCGGCGGTGAACGGGTCCCCCGGCGCCTCGGGCTCAGGGCCTGCGGCGGCCTCGGGCGCAGTCCTGCAGGTCGCGGCCGGCATGTACGAGCAACTTAAGGGCGAGTGGAACCGCAAAAGCCCCAATCTTAGCAAGTGCGGTGAAGAGCTGGGCCGTCTCAAGGTAGGGTTCGGCGGGGGCCTCTACGAGGGGTCTAGACCCAGCCGAGTTCCCGGCCGTGAGCGAGACCAGGGCGGGCAGGGGGATCCAGTAGGGTGAAGGATTCGGAACTGCCAAAGTGCGGGCTTATAGGGGTGAAGAAGTGACAGAGGTTTGGAACGGATCAAATACGGCCCCACAGTAGGGGGGAGGTGTGATGGAAAATGTTTTGGTACAACCGAGTGAAAGGTTAATGTTTTGGTGTTTGGAGGCCTAGCTGAGAGTACCGGGGTTTTTCTCATGGCGGGGGCGGCTGGGTTCTTGACGAAAGCAGGTGGGGAATGAGAACCGGACAGGGTGATGAAGGAAGCCTGAGATGAGGGGTGTATGGTTAGACCAGACCAAGTCAGGATCGGAGATCTGGAGGTTAGGGACGCATCTGTGGGGATGGGAGGGAGCAGCTGAGTTTTGAAGGCAGGACTGAACCTAGAAAAAAGATTCTTATAGAAGAGGACCAGAATGGTGCCCAGGGCGCTTCAGACCAACCGTGTTTGTGAAAGAGTACAAGTATTGTGGGCTGGACCAAGTCCCTGAGCGAGGTGTGTCGGATAAGGAATGATGTGGGCTGGATTATGGGGGGGATGTTGGCTCCCCTCCCTCCCTGGTGTAGATCTGAGGGTGGATGGGAGTTGATAGAATGTGGGAAAGGTCTAACAAGAACTGAAGGTGCTAGTGTCCCCCCACCCCTTTGATTCCATTGAGTCAGGCATGAAGTATGTCTCCTGTTTACCTAGTGGGGCTATTAATAATTGTAACATGAGGTCCTCCTAAATGGGCACTCCGTGTGCCCAGGCCCTGTTCTGAGTGCTTTATGAGGACTGACTCCTTTAAAACTCACATCAACCTTATGAGTCAGGGATGATGATTAGCTCCATTTCCTAGGTGGGAAAACTAAGGATTAGAAAATATAAGTAACCTGTTCTTGCAGTCCCATCGTTTTCTTTCCCTGCTCTCCTTGTCAGCTGGTTCTGCTGGAGCTCAACTTCTTGCCAACCACAGGGACCAAACTGACCAAACAGCAGCTCATTCTGGCCCGTGAGTGTCAACTGGGGTAGGTGGGGAGGGGTGATGGGCTGGCGGTGATGGGAGGAATGGTGGTCAGGAGAGGGACTCAGTCACCCCCTGAGAGCCTGCTCTGTCCCCCACAGGTGACATTCTGGAGATTGGGGCCCAGTGGAGCATCCTGCGCAAGGACATCCCTTCCTTCGAACGCTACATGGCCCAGCTCAAATGCTACTACTTTGATTACAAGTGAGGATGGGTCCTGCCCCTCGTTGGGTGGGGGCAGGGAGTTATATGGTAGGCTTTTTTTTTTTTTTTTTTAATTTTAAGTAATTTCTGCACCCCTTGTGGAGCTTGAATTCACAATCTCCAAGATCAGGAGTCGTGCATGCTCTACTGACTGAGCCATGCAGGTGCTTTTTTAAATCGCTGCTGGTCCAGCCACTCAGGTCATCTTCCTTCACCCTGGAACTCCCTGTTTGCCTAGCTGTGTCTCCAGAGGCTGCAGGGTCAGGTGGTTGCCCTGGAGGTCCTTATCCTGGGATTGTACCATCCAGTCTCTGTTGGCCTCCAATCTGTTCCCTTCTCCACATTCCCACACTACATTTCCACTGCCCGCTCCTGTCACCTTTCACCTGCCCTGGCTCCAGCCTTGCCCCCTTGGATTCATCCCTCACGGCAGCCAGTAGAATCTTTGTGATACTAAATTTTGACCAATGTCAGTCCCCTACTTGGAATCTGTGATGGCTTTCCATAGCCCTCAGGCTCCAGACTAAACTCTTTCCTGTGGCCTCCGATGCTGTATCAGCCCTGACCCCTCTGACTTTGCTCCCCGCCCCCCCCCCCCCCCCCGCCCCCATCCTGCACCTGTCTCTCCCACTGGACTCCTAAAAGCAGAGGGATTTTGGTCACTGCTGTGTTCCAGTACTGCCTAGCATGAGGCTGGGCGTAGAGCAGGGATTTGCTGGATATGTGTTGAATATAAAACTTAATGATTTTTAACTCAATGGTGCCTGAGTGGATTAATGATGAAGAATTTGATATCAGGGGTGCCTGGATGGCTCAGTCAGTGAAGTGTCTGACTCTTGATCTCAGCTCAGATCATGATCTCACTGTTCGTGGGATCAAGCTCCGCATTGGGTTCTGCACTGACAGCTCAGAGCGTGCTTGGGATTCTCTCTCTCCCTCTCTCTCTGCCCCTCCGCTGCTTGCACTCTCTCTCAAAATAAATAAACTTAAAAGGGGGGGGGCACCTGGGTGGCTCAGTTGGTTGGGTGTCCGACTTCAGCTCAGGTCATGATCTCGCATTTCGTGGGTTCGAGCCCGGCGTCGGGCTCTGTGCTGATCGCTTGCTCAGAGCCTGGAGTCTGCTTCGGATTCTGTGTCTCCCTCTCTCTCTGTCCCTCCCCTGCTTGCGCTCTGCCTCTCTTTCAAAAATAAATGAACTTAAAAAAAAGTAATAAAAAAAAAAAGAATTTGACATCAGAAGTCAGGCAAACCTGAGTTTGAAAGTCATTTTACCACTTCCTGATTATGTGATCTTGTGCAAATGACTTCACCTTCCTAAGGCTCATTTTCCCCCCTAAAGGAAGAATGATAATTCTTAACATCATAATCGTAGCTAACACTCACACAATATTTATTTTAGCCAAGTACTGTTCTGATCATTTTACTTGTAGCCAGGTACTGTTCTGAATATTTTACTTGGATTAAGTCATTTAATTCACTTAACCCTTATTCGTTTGACCCACCTTCTATGAGATGGATGCTGTGGTAGTACTCATTTTACAGTTAGGGAAACTGAGGCCAAGTCAATTTACTGAAGTAAAGTCACTTGCTTGGGCCCATGTGGCTTGTGACTTCATGCCTCTCTGGGCTTCAGTTTCATCTGACTACCAAGGCCCTGATACTTCTCCAAGGAGACCGCACAGGGCCATCATCAGGGTCCCTGGAGCCTAGAGTGGGCGGGGCTCCTAGGCACTTAAGCCTTCCTTACCTTGTTTCCCCCACCCTGGTCCACAGGGAGCAGCTCCCCGAGTCAGCCTACATGCACCAGCTCTTGGGCCTCAACCTCCTCTTCCTGCTGTCCCAGAACCGGGTGGCCGAGTTCCACACGGAGTTGGAGAGGCTGCCTGCCAAGGACATCCAAACCAATGTGTACATCAAGCATCCTGTGTCCCTGGAGCAGGTGAGGGGGCGATGGGAGGGGCAGGTGTGAAGGTGGTGGTGCAGGCACAGACATTAGGGAAGACTTCCTGGAGGAATGGGCAGGGTTCACCTGTTGTTGGCTCATTTGCTCATTTGTCCACAGCTGTTGAGCCCCAGCCATGTGCTGGGTTGGTTTTCAGACCACTGCAAGCAGAACAGGCTGAAATCCATGATCTGGTGGGCATGACATTCAGATGAGGAAGCCGACAGTACATAAAAAGATTTTTTTAAAAAGGTTAATTTATGTGGTCTGTCAGGTGTTAAGTGCTATGAAGAAAAAGTAGCAAGGAGGGTGGTGAGTCGGGGCAGGGGTGAATTTTTTAATAAGGTGGTCAGGGAAGGCCTTGCTGAAAAGGTGACATTCGAGGAAGACTTGAAAGGGGTGAAGAACCCAACCATACGGACATCTGGGGGGGAAAGTGGTCTTGGTAGAGGGAGCAGCCAGTCCAAGGTCCAAAGGCAGAAACATGCCTGGCATGACTGAGGGAAAGCAGAGGACAGTATTTCTGGAACAAGGTGAGCACGTTCAGGGGAGAGCCTTAGTACCTGAGGTTAGGAAGGAGTTCCTAGAGCTGAGGTCTCACGGGAGGATTTTGTTGGGGTTGGCGGGGAGGATGGGAGAGAGAGCAGTTATGGCCGGCAGCACAGCTTGAGCAAAGGAGTGGAGGAATGAGCTTGGGGTGGATCCAGCTCTGTCTCTCCTGTGATTGGAGGATAGATAAGATAATTAGCTACCAGTCCAAGGCAGGTTGGAGAAGGAATGTGTGTGTGTGTACGTATGTGTACGTGTGTGTACGTGTGTGTACATGTACAAACCAGGGAAGGCTTCCTGGAAGAGGACGTGTCCAGTCTGCCTGGGGAATGCATGACTGTATGGCAAAGGGTGTTCTAGCAGAGGGGATTATGGAGGCACTGGGGATATGGTGGGGCCTCAGCTGGTAGCCCTCTGTGCTACCTCTTCCTCATCCTCTTTTCCTGCCCACCCCCACCTCTGCAGTACCTGATGGAGGGCAGCTATAACAAGGTGTTCCTGGCCAAAGGCAACATCCCTGCTGAGAGCTACACTTTCTTCATTGACATCCTGCTTGACACTATCAGGTGCGTGAGGGGCCAGGGTCCTGTGGGGTTCGGAGAGAGCTGGGACTCGAGTCAGAAGGCCCCAAGTTGAATCCCATTCTGGCCATTTGTGATCTGGGGAAGCTGGGCATATCGGTTCTCCTTTTCTGTGAACGGGAACTTGTCATGAGATTGTGGAAAACAGCCCTCATTTTACTCTGGGCCGTTAATCCATGTGCCCATATGTGTCAGATCCAGGGGTGGGCTTGGCACCCGGACAGAGCTCGGCAGACGAGAAGCAAGCCTGTCGTAGAAGTGCTCCAGCCCGCGAGGCATGTGACCTCACCTCAGATCACCTAAACTGTGGAACCCTCGGCTTCCTCTTCCTTAGAAAGGGGCCGTGAAGTCCCACTAGCCCCTCAGGGGTTGCTGCGTGCACAAGAGACATCGCACGGGCGGGTGGGCCGACATTTCCATGTGCCTTGAAGAATAAAAGGGTCCAGGTGGTGGTGGAGCTAGTTCATGGAGGCAAAGTGCCAGACTGAGCTGGGTTTCCATTTCTTGGATGGCAAAACCAAGCCCAGAGATGTGGTGGGAGTGAAGAGGGGATTTAATGAGTTTAAGCTGTTTGCAATTAATATTTTGGCTCTCCAGAATGAACAGGGAGTGACATAATGAGTGTCTGCTTACCTACCACTTGGTCTGGGAGATAAAATGCCTCAGAAATGGATGCATACACTCCGTCACTGTTTTTGCCCCGGCGCTGTTTTTCTACTTCAGTGTTGATCTTGGTACCTCTTAACAGTGGTAGCAGGGAACCCTCTCAGGATCAGATCTAGAAATGGGGTACAGCACCCTTGTGTGTGTGTTGGGTGGGGTGGGGGTGGGGGAGCGTTCTGTAAAGAGGTCCTCTCACGTGAATCCCAGGCTGGGTTTCAGACAGTCTGAAGTCCTCATGGCTGAGAGTGGGATTCAGAGTGTGGGCCCAGGAGTCTGAGAGCTCTGGACCCTATTGTGGCCCTGGCTTTGCAATTCTGGTCAAGCTATTCCCCGTCTCCAAGCCTTGATTAAACGGGGCAGGTAGCATGTTCCAGCCATCAGTGCTGAACTGAAGGGTCAGAGCTCACACCTGTCAGGCCGGGGAGGACAAGGCCTGGAGAGTTGTCTGTGCTCAGTAATGAGAGTCTCATCTTTCCCCAGGGATGAGATTGCTGGGTGCATCGAGAAGGCCTATGAGAAAATCCTTTTCACTGAGGCCACCCGGATCCTCTTCTTCAACACACCCAAAAAGATGACGGACTACGCCAAGAAGGTGGCTGGGGTATAGGGCAAGGGGCCGTGGGGTCAGGGGTGTGCTCACAGCAGGGTGGGATGGCCTAGAGGGACACTGGAGCAGGATTGCTGAGGTCGAAATCCATCTGTGTGACCTCAGGCCGGTTGCTGAACTTCCCTGAGCTTCAGTTTCCTGATCTGTAGAGTGGAGCTAGAATTTAACATGTGGGATGAGCACAGCACTTGGCATGAGGTAGAGGTGGACACGTGATACCTGTTGAGCTGTTGTCCTTAACAGAATTCCTTGGAGGTTGCAGCTTTTCTCCACTAGACTTTGCCTCACTCGGCCTGGGGTATTTATGCAGATGCAGTGCCCCTGGAGATGGTTTATGCATGTGGTGTACTCACCCCAGTCACTGAGCAGGGTCAAGAGCAGAGCGGAAGAGGTGGAATTGAACTCGAGCAATGGTGACAACTGATCTTTAGTGATCGTTTACTCTGGGCCAAACACTTCTCCGTGCTTTAGAGGTGTTGATTCACTGAATCCTCATAGCAGACCCAGGGAGGTGTGTGATCAGAGTCCGTGTCTCAAACATGGAGAAACGGAGGCACAGAGAGGTGAAGTTATCTGTCTAGAGTTGTGCGGGTAGAGCAGGTTGGTAGAGTAGAGCAGAGTAGGGTAGAGTACCAGCAGGCCCATGTCGGTTCGTGCTGGCTCTATGGGGTGGGGAGGGAGCCTGTGTGATCACCCCACCCATCTGTCATCCTTCCCTTTCTGCAGCGAGGGTGGGTTCTGGGCCTCAACAACTACTACAGTTTTGCCAGCCAGCAGCAGAAGCCAGAAGATACCACCATCCCCTCCACGGAACTGGCCAAACAGGTCATCGAGTATGCCCGGCAGCTGGAGATGATCGTCTGAGCCATCAGGGGCTGGGGTGGGGCAGGGCTTACGTTATTTAAAGCAGTTGCAGTGCAGGGCTCCCCCCAATAAAGGTGGATTGACATTCTCTCTTCCAGGCCCTTGTCTCCCCGGGCGGAATGATGGAGAGACAAGTTCCTTATCTCTGAAGAACTTAGAAGTTGGGGGGCCCTCTGGGGTCTGAGATAACCCTCTGTTGGGTCAGCCTCTGTCCAGTAGCCATTGCTCAGGGTTTCAAAACAGCTGCCCACTGCAGGGGCCCAGTTGCAGAAGGAGCCCCGGTCCCAGGCAGAGGGACGGTAGTAGCCAGCCGTGGACATACAGGGAGGCCAAGCTAAGGCTCGAGTTTTTCAGCGAAGGGGGTGAAGCATCACAATTTTAAAAATGTTTGCAACTAATTAAACCAGTTTGTTAAATGACCTATGAAATGGAACCCGTCTGTGGGCTACCAGTTTGAGACCTCTGTGGAACCATTGGTGTGGGCCCTAGCCTGGGATTGCCCTGGTTCCCACCCTTCCTGAGCCAGTGCTGTGACTTACGACCTCCTGTACCGCCCCCAGCCTGTATCTCCTGCCTTGAAGTTCTCGAGAAGGTATTTTAAGGCAGAGTCCAAATCTGGCTGAGCCATTTGTGGGATGTGGGATTTTCAACAAAGTCTTCCAGAGTCCATTTTCCCTGCTGTAAAAATGGAATGATCACCCCTGCTTTCCAGAGTGATTTGTGCTGAACATCTGAACTTGGCACCGATCAGCTCAAATGGAGCTCATGGGGTTAAGGGTAATGCGACCGTCTCACCTCTGGGCCCATCAGTCTGGATGCTGGATCAATGGAACCTCCGTTCTGCCGTTCTGGGTCCAGTCTCCCTGTTTCCAGGATGTGCTGCTTTCATGGAGACCTCTGCCCTCCCGATCCCATCCCTTCGACCCTAAGCAAGTGACTGACAGGTAGCTAGATATCTAGATGGTTATTTTATTGTCAAGGAGGGGGAGGCAGAGGGCATTGAGCAGACTGCACTCAGTTGGAATGGGTGGCCTGCAAATCGTAGTGCTCCAGCCCGGCCACCAGGGAGCCAGCCAGCTTGATGGTGGCAACCCAAGGCGGCTCGCTCAGGTGGTTGGTGGGCGTGCTCAGCCTAGGGGGAGGGTAGAATCAGCAGGGCATTGCCATGTGGCCAGGCCCTTAACCCTTATAGGTTTCACTTTCCCCATCTGTATGAGGGGCCATGTTTGAGCATCAAAACAGTCTAGGGCAAGGCTGTATCCATTCAAATTTAAAAGGGGGGCTAAGGGTTGCTGACTCTGTGTTCTGAGCATCCCCTCAACCTGTCCTGCCTCCACTGAACCCCAAGGGATCCAGAGCAGAGGGTCTGCCAGTGATTCAGAGTCTCAGGAACCAAGGTCAGATGGACCCTGATGACCAGATCCTGAGATTCAGAGAGTGTGTGTGTGTGTGTGTGTGTGTGTGTGTGTGTGTGTGTGTGTGGAGGGGGGTGGAAGAGGTGTAACTGAAGGATGCTCTCTGGCTCTAAGGACTCAGGTGTAGCCTCTGCAGCACAAGGACTGGGGCATCAGTGCCCTCTGGCTGCCAAAGCCTTGCGTCAGGAGAAGAGGCTGGAGGGGTCAGGAGTGCCAGGGGCTAGGCCAGGACTTTTCTGGAGGCATGCATTCCTCCCCTCTGCCCCTCTCCCTGAAAAGCTTGGGACATGGTCCTTCTTGGTGCCCTCAGGACAGGGTCAAGGCCTTGAATAGGATCAGGCCAGCTGGCACCAGCTTCCCTCCCTGATGGCTCCAGAAGGTCACAGGGGCAAGGGTCAGCTTGGAGATCTGGATACCAAGAGGTTGGGCCTAGGTGTTCCCTCTCCCTTGTCATGGGTCAGGATGGTGTCAAGTTTCTTCTAGGTCCCCAGGGGATTGGAACTCAGTTGGGTTTGAGATACAGCCAAGGGAAGGGTAATGGTTCGGCTGGAGTCAGGACACCAAAGCTGAATGGGTCTCTATCCAGGAAAAGTCGGGTTCAGGACTTTTAAGAGGTATTCCCTCCCCTCCCTACACCCCGACGACCTTCCCTCACCAGGCAGATACGTTGCGTGGTAGACGGCGATGACGCAGCTGGTGGCGGCAGTAACACTTGCAGGGACAAGAGTTAAGCACCTGGAAGGGCGGCCAGTGGCGAGTGGTGCCCGTGTTAGCCATCCCTGCGGGAGGAGCCCCGCCGCCACCACCCCCTCCACCTCCGCTGTCAGTCACGGTGGCTGCAGTACGTTCGCGAGGACCATCTCCGGGGGCGCCCGCCGCGCGGGTCGCACCCCGGGCTGCGCGGGGACCCTTGTTCCTGCGCGTGCGGGCCTTGATGGGCGCGGGCGCAGGCAGCGTTGGCTCCGCTGTGGTGGGAGCTGGAGCCGGGGATGGGGCCAGGGCCGGGGCCTGGTCGGCAGCCAAGGCGAGGGGCAGAATGGGAGCCGGGGCGGGAGCCAGGGTCGACTCCAAGTGGCCCGGGACTGGGGTGGGAGGGCGGGCCACGGGCGGCGGCGTTGGCTGGAGCACCGGCGGCTGTGGTGTGGGCGGTGGCGCGGGAGGAGGCGTGGGTGGTGGCGTGGGCGGCGGCGGTGGCAGCAACTCCTGTGGGCCTGTTGGCCCGGGGCTCGCAGGCTCGCCGTTGGTGGGCGCCGGGAAGATGAACATAGGCGGCGCCAGCAGGGCTGGTGCAGGCCTCCGGGACCCCGGACCCGGGTGCGTCTGCCCTGGTGGAGGCGGTGGGGAGCCCCAGGGCCCTGAGAGCGTGGCCGCGCGCCGTCGGGGCGCCCCGACACTGCCGCCGGTTCCGTTGAAGCGGAAGTGGCGTTCAGGGCCATCGGGAGGGCTCGCCCAGTCGAATTTGGGCTTCGAGCCTGGAAAGGTGGTGTAGGGTGGCGGCGGAAGGGCCCTGGCATGGGACACAGGCGCCGAGGGGGGTCCAGAACACCCCTCGCCGTCTCCATTACCGCCTTCTGCTTCTTGAGACTCCCGAGGGACCTCTCCCGAGGGTCGAGAGGGCCCAGGAGCCAGAGACCCCTGCTTCAGGACTTCGGCGTAAGAGATGGAACCCGAGGCAGCGGAGAAGAGTCCTCCTCCTCCGCCTCCTCCTCCGCCTCCGCCCCCGCCCCCGAGCGAGGCTTTGGCAGCTGAGGAACTCGACGCTGCCGCAGGGGCCAAAGGGGGCCCTGACTTGAAGGTGACTTTACACAGCAGGCTCAGGCCAGACTCGGAGACCGCGGGCCGGGCCATTTCGCCCTCTCCTGCTTGGGGAGGTGCCCCTCTGCGGGCTCGCCTGGCCATCTGGCCCTCGCTGCCGTGCCCCACCTGGCTTTCTGTGGGGGTTGTGGCGGGTGTGGCCAGAGCAGGAGTGATTCTGTGGCCCGGGGGCTGCCGGTCGGAAGGTGGCGGTGGCGGTGGCGGCGGCGGCGGCTTCCGCGGCGCCAAGAAGGGCGGAGTAGGGGATGGGGCCCTCGGGAGAGAGTCGGGGTCCTCTCCAGTTCGTTGCCGGGGCGGCGGCGGCAGTGGACGAAGGCTCGGAGGATCGCCCTGGCCGCGATGGCTCGCCTCCAGCAGACCGCGGATCCGGGGCACCGGCGCCGGAGTGCCCGTGGGTTTTCGCCACTTAGACGGCGCGGGCAGCAGGGTCCCCACGGGGGGCGGGGGTGGTGTGGAGACCGCGGCCGCAGCCGCCTCCTCTGAAAGGGGCGTCACTGGCGAGGGCAGTTCTAAGGTCAGGGGCAGGGGCGAGGGTGAGACCTGGGGCTCCGGGGGTACCAGGATTCCCGGGGGCGCGGAGCTGCCAGGGAACCAGACGCCCAGCCCTCGAGCCAGGCGCATGGCCGGGGAGGAGGGGGTCACCTCGGGCTCCACCGGGGACGTACGGCGGGAGTCAGAGGAGCGGTCCGAGGCCTGCTCTTTTCGGGAGCCTCCGCCCGCGGAAGGCTCCGACTGCACGTTCCCCATTTCTGACGGAGGTCGGGGACTGTGATCGGAAAAACTTCCGCCAGTCAGTCCGCCCAAACTGTGGGGACTCTACGAGGCTGACTGTATTTGCTCGTACACGTCCGCGCCAGACCCTCCCCTGTGCTCCAAGATCCGTTCAGGCACTCGTCTGTCACTAGTCTCTCGCTGCATTCCTGTTCTCTGACTCTCGAGGCTCAAGCCTTCTTCCCCATCGCCCATGCAGCTGCTGTCAGGCCTTCTCCCTCATGGCCCCATTCAGCTGCTATTCAGACACTTAGGCTCCATCCTCTTAGTGTACTCAGATTCGGTCCCTGTTCCCCCCACCCAACCCTCACCCCGGCTTGTCCCTCAGGTCACATCCCTACACTTTGGCCATGTCCCCGGTCTCCAGGCTCTAAGACACAGGTCTTGCCCGCTTTTCTGTCAGTCTGTCAGGCCACATCAGTGATGATGATGGTGCTCAGTAGTCTACAAAGCCTGCAAGGAGTTCAAGCTTCTCTCCAGGCCTTCAAACCTGGCTCTGGAGACCCAAGCCCCGCCCATGCTCTTTGGTCCCGCCCCCGATTGTGTATCGGGCCTCATCAACCCCGCCCCGGCCTGGCCTCGCCTCCGCGGTATTCTTGTCTTACTAACCCTTCAGTCCTCACCTCTAACCCTCCGATCCCTCTCTCTGTGACGATCATTTGAGTCTCTCCCTCTTCCCAGGCAGCGGCAGATCTTCGGGTCTCACTCTTAAACTTTTACGGCTCCTGGTCTACCAGCCTCCTTCAACACTCAGGCCCCACCCCTTCCCCCAAGCTCCGCCCTGGCCCCGTCTTCGCCCAGAGGTTCCCACTCACCGACTCCTCCAGCCGACCAAAGTTCAGACCGCGGCCCCCTGGGCCCAGGGCAGGGCGGGGAACGGCCGTAGCAGAAAATAACCGAAAAGAACGGGGGTGAAGCGGGTGATGGCAAGTGGGCGAGACAGCGGGGGCGGACCCCGAGATCTAGGCCCCGCCCCCGGGCTCGAGGCCCCGCCCTCCTGTGAGCCAGCAAGGGGCCGGCCCCTGACGAACCTGGATCTCCCTTTGAAATATTCCGCTGTCTTCCTCCCCGCCCCCAGACCTTGTGGCCCTAGGCCCCACCCCTTTAGTACGTTGTCCTTAGCTCCTCCCCTTTATAAATGCTCCGCCCCCTTCGTTATTCCCTCCCTCGAAGCCCCGCCCGTTACGGACACCGCAACGTAGCTCCTCCCTTTAGGCGCTCATGTGCTCCGCCCATAAGGCAATTTACTTCTAAACTCCGCCCTTTAAGGACCCCCACTGCATCTCTTCCCAAGACCCTCTCCTCCCTCAGGCCTGCCTAGAAGACTCAACCACCGTGGACCCGCCCCTTCCATGACGCAAGTGCTTGTCCGCGCCCTCGGCGTCCTCAACGACTCTCCTTCCCAAGGCCCTCTGGCCCCGCCCCCTTGCGAAGGCTCCCTTCTCGCCCCACCCCTTTTCGATCCCTACCAGGTAGTCAGCCCCTCCCATTTAGAACCCAAAGAGCAGACCCTCACCTTTTTAGAACCCTGAGAACAGGCCGTGTCCCGGACCCTTCCCCCCATCCTCAGGGATCAATGGCGCGGATGAGTGGGAAAGTGGGGTGATCTTCTCTGGATCCCGAGAAAATGGGGGCTGGGGGGCTGTTCGCTGGAGCCAGTGGCGGGCTCTAGGACCCAGCGGGCAAGTACGCCCGCCTCGCGCTTACCCCTCCCCCAAGCCGCCCCCTCCCCCTCACCCATCTTCCAGGTTCCCCCTCCCTCCCCCGTCGCCCCGGCTCCCGGTGCCCGTCTCTAGCGCCGCCGGAGCCAGCGAGGGAGCCGGAGCGAACAGGAGGAGGAGGAGGAGGAGGAGGCCAAGTCGCCGCCGCTCGGAGCCCGGCCGGAGCCTCCCAGGCAGGTGCCAAGGGGGGCGAGGGGGCGGGGGCTGACAGACTGCCTGTCCCGGTGAGGGGGCGGCCAGGACCGCGCTGCTCCTCCTGCCCACCGGGGCGCCCCCAGACCGAGGCTGGAAGGACAAGGGGTTGGGGGCCCCTAAACTGCGCGGCAGCCATTTGGGGTATCAGTCTCCATTTGGGGGCCTGGACTTCTCCGAAGACGCCCCATTCATAAAATTCCGAACTGGACCCCTACCATTGAGGAACTCTGGGGACCACTCCCCCAGGGAAACAGATGTGTGGGGAGCGTAGGGCATTCAGAAATCCCCGCGTCCCATCCCAGCTAGGCCCTGGGGGACCCCTGCCCTCTTTCTCTGCTTCACCTGTTGTCGGGGGAGGCGGGCGGACAAAGGAAGCAGCATCACGTGACTGCTCATTCACAAAATCCCATCCCATTGAGAAAAGGGGGCTGGGGGCGCTGCGACCGCCCCTTACCCTCCCGAAGGGCTGGGGAAAACCGGCAGCCTGCAGGTGGGGGAAGGGGCTAGAGCTCGCTGCCTGGGTCCCTAAGGTTCAGACGCCAGGGTCCCTGCGCTAGGTGGTAGTGAGGGGCTGGACGCTGATCACGATTACTGGGCGGAGGGCTACGTCCCCTGAGCTGGGGGGCGGGGTAAGATGGTTCTGAAGGATGCTGGGGCGGGGAGGGGGAGGAGGAGGGATCAATTCTCCACCTCCCCTCAGTCTCTCTCCCTTGCCTTCCATGGGCTGGGACCTGAGGGAGCAGGCTTGATTTTTGTGAATGAAATGCACTCTGGTTGTGTCTCGGTCGTCCGTTTCTGGCTTCCTCTGCCTCCATCTCCCTTTCGGCCTCTCTCTGGCCATTTCTGGTTCTCTCCCTGCTCCCTGCCCATCTCCCGTTGCTGGGTGACTCAGTGAGCTTTGCATCCGGTCTCATTCATAAATCCGGGAAGGGGTGGGGGGAAGAGAGCCTGGGTTTCTCACCCAGCCAGTGGCCTGGGCGGCCGAGTGTGGAGGCAGCGTAGGGGCATCTGGAGCTGAGTTGATGGGCTCTAAGAAAATACATATGCGCAGGCACCCAGCTGTGAGGGGGAATGATGGGTGGGGCTGTGGGAATGTGCTGAGGGATGAGAAGGAGACTGGGTTGATAGGGGAAGAGCAGGGAGGGGGAAGGGAAGTGGAAAACTGGGGCTGTGGGGGTCAGGATGGGAACGATGGGGAAAGGGACGAAGGTGGGTGCGGAGAGAAAAGGTGGATACGGAGAAGGTAAGCATGGGAGAAAAGAGGTGGCATGAGGCAGAAAGAAGCCATGCTGGAAGAAGGTGGGCATTGGGGGTGGGGGGAGAGGCAGGTATGTAAGGGAAGGTGAGAATCGGGGCCTGACGGTGCAGTGGATCCAGATGTGAGGGACGAAGAGGGAGATGAGGCTTGGGGCGAACGCTGAATGGCAGAGCGGGATCGGAGCTCACTGACTTTGTCCCTGTCTCCCCACCTCCTGCAGGTACATGGTTCAGGTCCGAGCCGTGGTGATGGCCCGAGATGACTCCAGTGGGGGCTGGCTGCCTGTGGGGGGCGGGGGCCTCAGCCAGGTGAGCGTTTGTCGGGTCCGAGGGGCCAGGCCCGAGGGGGGGGCCCGCCAGGGGCACTACGTCATCCACGGGGAGCGCCTTCGGGACCAGAAAGTGAGCCACCCCGGGGCGTGGGGGTAGGGTGGGGGCATGGGGAAGTAAGGGGATGGGGCTGGGAGTGCAGAGGTGAGGTCAGGTCGTCTCCCAGCCCGGAATCAACCTGGGGTGTGGGATGTGGTTTGGAAGTGAATACCTGTCTTTGGATAAGAACTGGGAGTTTGGGGAATATCTGGGGTATTCGGCAGGTCCTGTCCACTGCCGTTGCCTGGAGGGCTATCACAGCAGCCTCCTCGCTGGCCTTGCCCTGCTCCTGCTCTCTCCCTCAACCGCAGTCTGTTCCACAGGGGCCCTGCTGACCCCTGACTCAGAACCCTCCTGTGGCTCCATCTTGCTCAGAGATCCTTGCCAGGAGGCCCTACACCACTGGCCCCTGTCTGCTCTAAGTATATGGAGGCATTTGGTGGGGAACCATCTGGAAGCGTCAAATAGGGTTTCCAGTCCTATATGTGGGTTCAGCAGGAGTATCCTGGGCTGTCTGGCATGAGCTGGAAGGACACTGTCAAAGTTTCAGCAGGGGATGTGGTAGAAAGACGTGGATTGTTTGAAAAGGCTTGGGGGATGGGTTGCATCTCAGAGCCGAGGTCAGAAGGAACAACCAGGGGGATTTGAAATGGTGTGAAGGAATACAGTGACGTTGGGCCAGGATATGAGGAAACATCTAGGGCGTTGACCAGCATCTGAGGGGGAAATCTATGGGAGTTTGATAAGAATTTGGGGGTAGTGTTTTGGGAGATTATTGGGGCATCAGAAGGAGATTAATAGTAATACCTTGAGATGTTCAGCAATGTTTGGGGGGGTATTATTGAGTCAGAAGGAGGGATGTTGGGTTATCAGAAGGGGCTACTAGGAGAAGGAAAATGTGGAGACCAAGGGCTTGGGGGAAATATTGGAGCATCAGAGGTGTGCTCAATAAAATTGGGGAGTGGTGTTGGGGTGTCGATCAGGGTTCAAGGGTACACCTAGGGTTGAGAAATGAAATTTGTGGGATGCTTAGGTATGCAGATAGACTGAGGGTTAAGAGGAAGACACAGGCATGTCTGGAAGGGGGTGTCTGACCTGCCCCCTCCCTGCCCCCTCAGACCACCTTGGAGTGTACCCTGAGGCCAGGCTTGGTTTACAACAAGGTGAACCCCATCTTCCATCACTGGAGCCTGGGCGACTGCAAGTTTGGGCTGACGTTTCAGAGTCCCGCAGAAGCTGACGAGTTCCAGAAGAGCCTGCTGGCTGCACTGGCTGCACTGGGGCGAGGTGAGCGGTGCAGGCCGTGGTACTGGGGGATGGGGTGGAGGGGTGGGAGAATCTGGAGCCTGGCCTGGGGAGCTCACTGTCTGCCTCTCTCCTTGCCCCAGGCTCGCTCACCCCCTCTTCCTCCTCCTCTTCCTCCTCCCCTTCCCAGGACACCGCAGAGACTCCCTGCCCTCTGACGGTGAGTCTCCTCCAGGACACGGCTCTGCTGGGGGTGCCGGGGGGCTTGTCTCTATCAAACATTCTTGAGCGTCTCTGTATATCAGGCACCAAGCCACATGCGGGGGACACAGATCTGGGCCCAGACTGTTAGTGTCAACTTAATGCCAGCTATCCTTGTTTTCCCATTGTGTCGTGGGTCACACATTCATTCAAGGGTATTTATTGAGCACCTTCAGTAAGTAGTGTTTTAGGCACTGGGGATACATCAGTGAACAAAACAAAGTCCCTTTCCTCATGGAGCTTCTATTCTAGTGTGGAAAGGCAGAAATTTTTTTAAAAATTTACTTTAGAGCGAGAGAGAGAGAGAGAGAGAGAGCGTACACGCATGAGCAGGGGAGAGGGGCAGAGGGAGAAAGAGAGAGAGTCTTAAGCAGGCCCCACACTCAGCGCGGAGCCCCACGCGGGACTCAATCTCATGACCCTGGGATCATGACCCGAACCGAAATAAAAAGTCAAATGCTCCACCGACTGAGACACCCAGGCGCCCCAAGGTAGAAACTTTTTTTTTTTTTAAAGATAAACTATCTTTTACAGTAAACAAATTAATGACAAGTCCAGCCTTCTAGTTATTCAGGGTATAATCCTTGAACTCATCCCTGACTTTTCTCCTTTTTTATGCCCCTCATCCAATCTGTCATCAAATATTGGCCTCCCTTTCAAAATGATTAGAATTTGAATGTCCAGCCTCACCCTCCAGCTGCAGCATTCCCACCAGCTTCCTATTGCCAACTGCCCCCCTCCTCTTCCCTACTGCCTGGAAGTTCCCCCCACACGGCCAGAGAGACGCTATTGATATCTGAGTCAGATCATGGCCATTCCTCTACTCAGACCCCTTCCAGAGCTCCATCTCACTCAGGGTAAAGGACAAAGCATATAAGATCCCATAGCATCCGGCCTCCTATCCTCCGTTTTGCTCACTCTGTTCCAGCCACACTAGCCTCCTCACTGTTACTCCTACACAGCAGACACGTTCCTGTCTCGGGGTCTTTGCACCGCTGTTCCTTCTGTCTTGGAATACTCTTCCCCAAATTTCCACACGGCTCGTCCCCTTATTTCCTTCAGGGTTTTTATACACATATCGCCTTTCCTGAGTAAGCTGTTTAAAAATCGCGTCTTCCAATGCTCCTTATCCCGTTCTAATTTTTTTCCCATCTTCTGGATATTTCCCTTATTTCCTCTCTAAATAGACAATTTTCTTACCTGTTAGCATATTGCCTGTCTCCTGTGCTAGAATGCCAGCTCCAGGAGGCAAAGATCTTTTGTTGCTTTCTTGCTGCATCTCCAATGCCTAAAACAGTGCCTGGTATACAGTAAGTGTTCAGTAAATATGTGTCGAATAAATTTATTGAATGAATAAATGCACATAATGTCAGACGCGATTTGGCATTTGCTGGGAACAGTGGGAGTTGCTGAGACTTAGGAGAACAAAACTGGTTCCTGGGGCAGAAAAGCCGGAGTCCCAGGGTCAGGGGAAGATGTGGGTGGGGCTACCCAAATCACGCAGACAGTTCCCACGTACTGAGTGCTCACTGTACTTTCCGCTCTCTGAGAGTTACGCTGTACTTTCCACGCTCCGTCTTACGTCCTCACAGTGGCCTTTGTGAGCCTGGCATGTCATGGGTGCTCAATGAATGTTTACTGAAGCTAGTAATGGATGAAGTCAGAATGATCCCCAAGCTACAGAAAAGAGTCCGAGGTCTGAGAAGTGACGTTTCCGTTTGTAAGGGACGGTTGGTTTGGGTGAGGAAGGAGAACACTCCTGGTGGGTGAAGCTGCCCCCGTAAAGGTGTGGTGGTGGGAATGAGGCAGGAAGGTGGCTGGCCGGCCAAGGGAGAGGGGTTCTGGGAAGGGAGGATATTTTGATGTTCTATAGGTTGGTGAGCTGAGCGGATAAGAAGAGGGGGTCAAATAACAATAACCATTTCCAGTCTCCCCATACTTCAGGCATCCTCATGCCCTTTACAGTGGGCCCTAACCACATCCTTATGAATAGACACTATTATGATCCCCATTTTGCAGAGAAGGAAACTGAGGCTCAAAGAGATGAGCTCACTTGCCGGAGGTCACACAACCAGTCAGTGGCAGAGCCGGGGCTTGAACCGAGGCCTGTCTGGCCGCAGAGCCCTCGCTCGCCACGGGAGGGGGTCTATGTGAGGGCATCGGCTGTGCCGGGGGTTCGGCTCTGAGGCCGCCAATCTCCTCCAGTCCCATGTGGACAGCGAGTCCTCCTCCAGTCACAGCCACCAGGAGACGCCTCCCACCGCGGCGGCGGCGGCCACTATCATCACCGTGGAGTCAGCTTCTGGCTTCGGGCCGGCCACGTCCCCCCAGCGCCGGCGCTCCTCCGCTCAGGTGCGACCTCTGACCTCCAGCAGAAGTCTGGGGCTCCGGGTGAAGTGGGGCAGGGTGCTGGGCCCCGAGGTAGGCGGGAGCTGAGACCCCCAGAAGGGCAAGAAAACCACAAACAGATCCTGGGGGCCGGCTGACTTGAATTGATGGCAGTCGTGGTGGGAGGGTGCTTGGAGACTTCGGTCCTTCCGAGGGTTGGGTGAGGGCTTCCCGTGTCTCCTGCGCTCTTGAAGATTTTGGAAAGTTCTGAGTTCTGAACTCAAGGGTTTGGGGGACGGCGGGGACAATCTTCGAGTATATGAGGGAGTTTTTTGTACTCATGGAAGGAGTTCTTTAGACTGCTTAATTTGTTAGGAGGGCCATGGTATCCAAGGAGGTTAAAGCTCCCTGGGGACCAGATTCCTGCGTCCTGAAGGAGGAGATGGCTGGGGTCCAGAGCTCCCAGATCTGGGAGCTGGGACTTCCTGAGTCTTGAGAAAGGACAGGCCTGGGAGCCTGGACCACTGGGTCCTTAAGGTGCGGGCTTGGTGCCTTTGGTCTGTTCTTTGATATCCTCTGTCCCCTGTGAGAGGAGTGGGCTGAGGGCTTGGAAGTCACTGCCGGACCCACACACTCAGGATCCCAGGACAGCCTCCTAGGATGAATGAGGCCTGAGGCGGGGTCTTTGGATTCTCGTCTTCTGCGACTGGGATGGATTGTGGTGGAGTGTGGGGGTCACGGGCCCTGCTAACCTGTTCTCCTGTCCCTTCGTCCCGCAGAGCTACCCTCCGCTCCTACCGTTCACGGGGATTCCGGAGCCCTCAGAGCCCCTGGCCGGGGTAGGGGGCCCGGGCTGGGGCGGCCGTGGCTATGAGGATTATCGGCGCGCTGGGCCGCCCGCACCCCTCGCCCTGTCCACCTGCGTCGTGCGCTTCGCCAAGACCGGCGCGTTGAGGGGTGCAGCCCTGGGGCCTCCCACCGCGCTACCCGCCCCTCTCACCGAGGCTGCGCCCCCAGCGCCCCCGGCTCGCCCACCACCCGGCCCCGGCCCTGCCCCTGCGCCGGCCAAGGCCTCCCCGGAGGCAGAGGAGGCGGCGCGCTGCGTGCACTGCCGTGCGCTCTTCCGCCGCAGAGCTGACGGGCGTGGTGGCCGCTGCGCGGAGGCCCCGGACCCGGGTCGCCTGCTGGTGCGCCGGCTCAGTTGCCTGTGGTGCGCCGAGAGCTTGCTCTACCACTGCCTGTCAGACGCCGAGGGCGACTTCTCGGACCCGTGCGCCTGCGAGCCGGGCCACCCGCGTCCCGCCGCGCGCTGGGCCGCGCTGGCCGCCCTCTCCCTGGCGGTGCCCTGCCTCTGCTGCTATGCGCCCCTGCGCGCATGCCACTGGGTCGCGGCACGATGTGGCTGCGCTGGCTGCGGGGGTCGCCACGAGGAGGCGGCGCGGTGAGGACGGCCTGGTGGGTCCAGTAGCTGCACCGAGGACCCAAAATTGAGGGTCCAGGACCCTGGACTCTGTTCGGACCCCAAACCCAAACCTAGGCACACCCGGAACTTGGAGCTTGAGTTTGGATTGAGAGACCCCAGACCTGGAACCTGGACCCCAAATCTAGGACTGAGAGACCCCAGACCCAGCTTCATTGGGATGTCTGTCCAAGAGGTCCCAGGCATCCTGAGTTCTGGTGTCCCCATCCTGCCGCCATCCCCTCCCTGACCTAGACTGAGGAGACTCCAGGCATCCCCCACACTCTACACCTCGGGCAGGCTGGGGAGCATCTGTATCCCTGAGAGACGCAGGGCCCTGCACCCCAACTCCCTGTTCAAATAACCAACCCAGACCCTATCATGCCTGACGCTATGAACCCTCAGATTACAGCCCTGGAGTTAGTCAGGAGTTACCAGTACCCGACCCTGCCTGTATACAATTCCTCCCAGATCATGAGACCATAGAACCCAGATTCACCCCAGAGGGTCACCGAATGCTCACCTAAAACTTGGGGCACCCATATCTGAGATGTTCTTGTAGCCTCCAGGACCCCTGAGACACCAAACTCTCTTACAATGCCCTGAGTCGTTCGATATGCCCAGATGTTCTCTGACCAAGATGACTTGGGAGACCCATCTCAGAGTCTCTCCCATTCCCCCCAACCAAGATCCAGATGTCAGACTCCAAGATGCTCTGGGAGCCAAGGACCAAAGACCTCTGTAGACCCACCCACCCCAAGGCAGTGTTCCCAGGAGCTTTGGATCTCCTATAGGGGACTCTGATGTGCCTCGTACTCCCCTATGTAGTACTGAAGGCCACCAACACCTTGGGGCCCAAGACACTGGTCCCAAGTCCTTTTTCAAAACCCATTAGACTTGGATTTCAAGCCCCATAATAGTCTGGAATCTTTGGCTGCTTTGTATCCACAGATCCTCAATTCCCTAAAAGCTGGAAGCCCAGCCCCCAGAAGATGGGATGTTCATGGCAACCCAGACCTCTGACCCCTTGGCCCCCAGCCCCTGAGCGACCCCAAGGTGCTTTGGGAGCACTGGTCCCAAGACCCCAAGGTGCCATTGATACCCCAAATTCAGGGCTCAAGCCTACACAACATTGGGATGGTCCCTGCTCAAGACCTTGGTCCCTCCATACCAGAGACAGAACTGAAGTGCCCCAGGGCCATAGCACCTTCAGATCCCAGATTTCTTTGGACTCAAGCCTCTTAAGCCTGATATTCCCCAAGACCTGGTGCCCTTGAATCCTGATGTCTATAAGCCCCTGAAACCCCAAGGTCCCAGACCTCTGAATTCAAGTCCTAAGGATCCCAGCCCAAGCCCTCAGCATCTCACAGAACTACCCTTTTACTAGGGTAAAAAAACAAACATTTTGAGCTCATGTTTCTGAATTCCAGAACTACCCCAGAGCTCCCCCACTCCCATCTTTAGGACCTAGCATTGCCATAGATGATTACGCAAGCTGTTCAGTAATCAAAGCCACACAGTCAAGGTGGGGGTGTGGCTGGAATTCACACTGCACTCTGCTGGCTACACTGTGCACGAAGTCACTTTTTAGGCTAGCTATGGATCTACACACACAGACACACATGCACACCCCTTGCACTCAGCCCCAAGCCTGACCTTGAACCCAAGTCCTAGTCCAAACTTCTTCTGTTCTGCCCTGTTAACCCATTCCCTTCCATCTCAGAGTTGGGGATTGCTTTGCGAAGTTTGAAAGCCTATTTCATGGCCCTCTGTGATCCCTCTTCTGGGCAAGGGGGTTGCCACAGTCTCTTTCCAGAGTGGGATGGGACTTCCAGGGTACCTCAGATCTGATGGCCTGAATGGGAGGATCAAGGTCTTGGAGCAAGACAATCTCAATGCTCTGTGGGCTTGGGACCTGCATCTGGTCCCAAGCATCTGGAAATGTGCACTTACCTTTCTTCATTACCCAGACTTGGATGACCTTGTAGGAGTTCAAGGGATAGGTCAAGGGGGTCAGAGGGCTAGATCCTTCTGTCACTTCCTTTAAATTATTAACTATTTATTACATCCGGAACCTGTGAGATTCAGCTCTCCCAACCAGACCCTGGGATGGGTGAGAGAACAGGGGGATGTCCCTCCCATCCCCACTCTGCCCAGCTCTCATCACTGTCAGACCCACCAGAGCTGAGGGCGGAGGGACCGGGGGCTGGGGCAGCCTGGGTCCCCATCCCCCTCTCTGTGCCTCGGTCTCCTCCCTTCCGTGGTGGGCGGGGGGAAGCTCCATTCTTAACCTACCTCGTTTTGGGGAGGGGTGGGACGGGGACCAGAGTGCTGTAAGGTGCTGTGGGATCTGCGGATGAAGCGGTGGGAGCCGGGGAAGGTTCCCCCGGCCCCCACCTCCCAGCACCGCCTCTCCCAGGTCTCCCGGTCCTGCTCCCTGCTGATACCCACCTCTGATCCATGATTCCTCTTCATCACCCCCAAATCAGGGGTGCGTGGAGGGCTGACCCTGGGAGCCAGGAAGACCTCAGACCCTGGAGCCCCCAGGCCCAATTTCCCAGCTGCCTGCCCCTCAGATTGGATGCTTGGCCCCCAGATTTGGGGGAGGCACCCCGACATTTATCTTCCTGATCTCGATTCCAAGCCAGTCTGTGACCTCAATATTGTTATCAGTGCAGGCTGCAGTGGTGGGGGAGGATGGGGGCCAAAGACCCAGCCTTGTCATTGGGGAGGGGGCATGAAATATTCGCTCCAAGAAACGTCTGTGACAAAGTCTCAGCCTGTGTCCTTTATTTGCATTGATACACCCCATCCATCACCTTCCTGAACACCAAGCCAGTCTCCTACCCAATTCATCCTTTCTCCACTTCCTTTAGTCCCAGGCAGGCCCTCCAGCTGAGTTGCACACATTCAGTCACTCAGGTACATTTACTGTACACCCATTATATGCCAGGCCCTGTCCTAGGCACTGAGGATGAAGCAGTGAACAGAACAGACAAAACCCCTTTCCCACGAGAAACTTCTGAACTTTATCGTGGAGGAGACAGTAAATGACATGTTCGAAATGATGTGTACTATAGAGAAGAATAAAGTGGGGAGGGGGGTACAGTCATCTTTAGCCAGGGTGGTCAGGGATGCCTCACTGAGGAGCTGACATCTGGACAAAGCCTTGAAGGTGAGGGAGTCCTGCGGACGTCTGCAGGGACATTCTAGGTAAAGGGGAACTGTTCCCTGCAAAGCCCTGGGGGAGGAGCATGTCCGGTAAGTCTGAGGGACATCGGGGAGTGAGTTTCTGGGGGGGAGGAAGCAAGGAGGAAGGTACTTCAGGGATGAGGGCAGACCTGTGCGGGTCCTTGCAAGCCATCGCACGGACTTTGGTGTTCACCCTGAGTGTGATGGAGATACAGGAAGGCTCCAAGCATGGGAGGGATGTGACCTGACTCAGGTGTTTACACGTTCCCCCTGGCCGCCTGCGGGGAAGACACTGGGAGTGGGTGGGAGGGAGATGGAGAGGCGGCTGCTGTGATGGCCCAGGGGGAGACTGGCACCAAGATCTGCGTGAGAACAGTGGAGGCAGGGAGAAGTGGGCAAGATAACGGATCTATTTTGAAGACAGAATCCACCAACTTAAAGAGTTTACAAAAAAAAGGAAAGGAATCAAGGCTGTGATTCCAAGGTTCCAACTTGAGCAATCTTTAATGTCTTGTTAAAGTCAACAAATGGTCCCAAGTACCCAGCCTTGGGGTAGGCAGGAGCATGCAGGATTAGGTCATGATTTTAACAACAGCGACAAAAACAGTAGCGGTCCTAACAGCAGTCCTAGGTTAAGTGATTAAAAGCAAGGACTCCAGGATCAGGTCTAGTTTGAGTCCTGGCACCACCACACATTCTCTCGGCCGTATCCTCTCTGAACCTCATGTTTCTCCTCCCTAAAACGGATCTGAGATGCTTTAGTAGCACACACAAAATATTCAATATATGTTGTTAGTTACTGAGTACCCCGGTATGTCTACTAAACATGTACGTACAGGACTCATTCTCACGACTAGTTTTATCCTTGTAGAGCTAGGAAGCAATTTGGCAGGGAGACACAGGTGGTGAGTAGTGGACTCAAACCCTAATCCTAACCCAGGGTGCAATCTCTTAATCACGACGGGATATTGCACCTGCTCCCTTTCCAAGGCCTAGGGAGCCAGAGGGGTGAGGGCCCAACTCCCGCATCGTGATCGATGAGAAGGAGGGCCTCGCTCTGTTGGGGGTGCGTGTGTGAGGGGGTGGAATGGTGGAAACAAGTTTCTGCATTTGGAGCGGAGCTGGGAGGACAACACTTGGTCTAGGGTGCTTCAAGAGCAGAGGGCATCTGAGGGAGGATGAGAAAAAGGCAACCGAAGTTTCTAAGCTGCAGCAATAGCGACACCCGCTGGCCTGTCGCGACAGCTGGGATCCTGAACGCACGCGCGGGATTCACAGAGCTGGGGGATTCCACGGTCCTGACTGAGTTACCCGAAGGGCGGCGCTCTAGGTCTCCGCGCCGGCAGGCCTGGGGGCGGGCCCTACTGCCTCCTGCACCAATCGGAACGCCGAAGGCCCTTAGGGGCCGATTGGACGGAGCCGCAGCAGGGCGCCGGGCGCGCACGCCGCTCCTGGGGCGGGGCCTCCCTCCGGCCGGCAGGGGGCGCGCGCCTGGAGAACAGGCAAGCTTTCATGGAGGGGGCGGAGGCGGAAGCGCGGGAGTGGGTCGCTGTGGCCCGGGACCTGCAAGCCTTAGGGTAAGGGGAACGGGGGGGAGGTGGTGGCTAGGGGCACAGGAGGGGACAGGTTTGCCCTCAGAAATTCCTACTGACCTCTCCAGCCCCCTCCCGCTGCCTCGGCCCCGCCACAGGTATGAGGGTTTCTCGGGGGCGACGTCGCTGGGCACCTCGTGTCCAGACTTCAGGGCGCTGTGCGCGCGGCTGGCGGCGGAGCTGGCCACTCTGGGCGCCCTGGAGCGGGAGCGGGAGGAGAGCGCGGAGGTGCTGAGGGCCGGCGACGGTACGTGTGGAGCGGGCAGCCCGGAGGGGTGGGGCCGCGGAGGTCGCCGCCGCGCCCTGACGTGTCTCGCCTCCTGCAGGCCCCGGCGCAGAGGAGGCATTCCTGCGACAGTTGGCCGACCTGCTGCGGGAGTTGCATTGCCCGGACCGCGCGCTCTGCGGCGGAGACTGCGCGGCCGCGCTGCGGGAGCGCGGCGCGTGCCTGCGCCTGCTGCGTGAGCCGGGGGCTGGCCCAGGATGCGGAAGTGGGCGAGGCTACAGCCTCTAGAGGGGCGGGCTCAGCACCTTGGGGTGGAGCCAGGGTTCCCCTAAGGGGGCGTAGTCAGAATTGAGGCGGAACCGGAGGGTTGGAGGTGGTGGGGTTAGAATTTTGACGAGAAAGGCCTGATGTTTGAGTGGGTTGGGTTTGCTGTTGCGGGCCAGGTGTTTCCGATGTGGGCCGGGTTCGAAGTGCGAGCGGGGGACAGGGTCTCGAAGTGGGTGGAGCTTATCCTGGAGGTAGAGCCGGGGTTCTAGGTGCGGAGAACTAGAAGGCGAGAAGCAGATGGAACTTTCTGACCCCGGTGGGTCGGTGGGTCGGGTGGCAGCTCTCCTTGATTGCACCGCTCCTTTTTCCTTCTTTTAGGCTTTCTCTGTTCAGAACTCCAGGCTGCCCGCCTCCTCCGTCTGTACCCGCGGCTGGATTCCAGCCCCGCACCGCCCTGTGGGGAAGGGGCAGAGGAGGGAGATGACGTGGTTCAGGAACTGGTCCTTACCTTCCAAGCTCTGGGGCTGCCCAGACCTACGCCTGGGACCGCTGCCAGCCGGCTGCTGTGGGAGTTGCATGACAAGGTAGAGAGCTGGAGTCCCTTCCGCACCGGGGCCACCCCACTTTCCTTGTGGTAGGGGGAGTCCTTTCTCCAAAAGCGGTTCTGGCAGGAGTGCCCCAGCCACGGGGATATTTTTCTAGAGCAGTGACCACCATTCTTGATTCCGACGCCTGGGTCTTCAGGACCATGGGGAACTGGAATGCACGGAAAGTACATCTGGTTTCTGCCTCGTCAACCTCAGACTCCTCCTTCTCCCGTCAGATCTCTGAGCTGCTGCCTTCCCTGCCCCCAGGATTCCTGCAGCCCCTCCTCAGCAACCCGCTGGACGCACCCAGATGGGTAAGACTGTGTGTGGCTGTATGCCAACAGCGTCCTCACCCAGAGATGAGAGTCAGGGGGACCCCTGGCATGACTGAGGCCTTTTTCCCAGGAGGCATTGGAGTCTCTGTGCCAAAGGCTGAGAGATCAGTACTGCTGTCGCCGCTGCCTTCTCCTCAAGCGCCTGGACCTCACAACATCTGCCTTCCACTGGAGCGATCGGGCAGAGGTGTGGGCATAGAGGACCTTGGCAGGAGCAGGGAGGACCGGTTGTGTGGGCCACCAGTACTGGGAGGAGGAACGAAGGCCAGGAATATTTCCTTATACCAGGTTTTTAGATTCTTGTAAGGTTTGGGGCTCTAGAATGGCAGGGCCTCCAGGGCATTCTAAAATCTAGAGGCCCAGGACATTCTAGAATTCCCAGCTTTGAGCTGGGAGTGTCTTTGGAACTATACATAACTCTTGTTTAGAGATGTGGGGGGTGAGACCCTAAGTGGAGAAAGAGATGCTTCCAAGATGGCAGATGCCACCTGGGGAGGGCTCTTGGGCACCTTTTCCATGCCCCCCTCCCCAGGCCCAAGGAGAAGCCATGAAGGTAGTGCTGATCCCAATTCGGGAGGCTCTGAGCCCAGAATCAGATGTCTCCATCGCGCATGTCCTGGCTGCCCGAGCGGACCTGTCTCGTCTTGTCCCAGCCACCAGCAAGGCTGCCCGCCGAGGGACCTGCTGTGCCATCAACAAGGTGGGCACCTGGGGGTAGGGAAGGGCCCCAGCATCCTTGGCCTTCACACTTGGCTCTCTGGTCTCCGTGTTCATCTTTCTTCCCTGAACCTCAAATCTGATCAACTCTCAGGTGCTTATGGGCAACGTGCCAGACCGAGGGGGCCGTCCAAATGAGCTGGAGGCTCCCATGCCCAGCTGGCAGAGCAGAAGAGAGGACGGAGGTGGGCGGAAGGCAGGCCGCCAGAGCTGGGGTCGCAAGAAGAAGAAGAAGTAAAGGGGAACTGGTGGTTGAGTGGGGGGGATCCTCTCTGCCAATCCTCGCGGAGTCATTTTGAGAGTTTATCTTGGCATCTGGCTCCCAGGCCCCACATCCTCTGTTCCTAAGTTTCCAGATGTCCTTCCCCCATCCACCACTCAACAGCAAGGACCACGTTCTCTAGAAAATAAATTTAATTTATGACAGCTGTAGGACCTGTCTCTGTGGGGTCAGGCCAGGGGTGCTCAGGTTTGAGAAGGGGTAGGGGTGTCTATGTCCACTGGGTTTCAACAGGTCCCTGTTGCTCTGACCCTCATAGTCCTTTGCTCTTTAGCAACACATCTTTCCCTTCCTATGGGCATAGGGAAGGAGACATGCCGGCATTGGACGAACAGTTCTCAGGTGCCCACCATGTGCCAGCCCCATTCTAGGCACCAGGAATACAGTAGCGAAAAGTATAGATTATAAAAACCCCTGCTGTCCTGGAGCTGACATTTCTGGTGACGAGGAGCAGACATTCAACAAGATAAATAGGTAAAAAAGTATTGTTTGTCAGATGGGTAAAGGACTTTGGGGAAAAAACAAAGCAGGAAAACAGGAGCAGGACTGGGGGTGGATTGCAACTTCGAGTATGGTCAGAGGAGCCTCACTGAGAAGGTGACATTTGAGCTAAGTCCCAAAGAGGGAGCCATGGAGGCCTCTGGAAGAGCACTCCAGGCAGAGGGAACTGCCACTGCAAAGGCCCTGAGGTAGGAGTATTTTTGGCACGTTCAGGGACCATAGGGTTCAGTGTAGCTGAAGCAGGATGAGTAAGGGGGTGGGTGGTGGTAGGTAAGGTCAGAGAGGTGACAAATCGATTGTGGGAGGTGGGCCACAGTGAGGACTCTGGCTTTCCCCGAGTGAGACCGAGGCGTGGAAGGGCTCTGAGCAGAGGAGGGACTCAGGTGTTCACAGGCTCCCTGTTCCATCTCTACTCCAGCCTTCTCTCCTGTCTCTGGAGCCCCAGAGTTAGGAACTCTGCCCAGCCTATCCCCTCCCATCCTGACCCATGCTGTCAGTGTAGCATATTGGTAAGGAGCTTCCGTTTTAGAGGCAGACAGAAGGCCAGGGTTTGAGTCCTGCCTCCAACACTTAGGAGCTCTGCCACCTTAGAGAGCAGCTTAACCTCCCTGGGCCTCAGTTTCCTCATCTGTAAAATGGAGATATAAGGACTCGGTGAGATGATACTTAGGTCTAAACATATCCACCATGAAACCACACAGATGCTAAGTGCAGGAAAACAGAATACAGGTTGTAGGCACTCTGATGCAAAAGAAGAAACTTTTGGAGTAAGAAATGACAAACTCTTCGCTGAAGGCAGTGTGGATGCGAAGGAGGTGACGCCTTTGGGGGTCCTGCTGGAGGCCGAAGAATAGGACTTGAGACTGACTGTGGGGGAGGTGAGAGAGGTCAGACCCAAGCAGGGTCTAGGAATTCAGCGTGGAGGGCTGGGTGGGCAGGGCCGTCGTTCGAGGGGCACCTGGAAGGAGGAAGACATTGGGTGATGCGGGGAGTGTATGGTGTCTAGGAGAAACTGCGAGGGGTGGAGCCTCACCCAGACTTCTGTTTAGTGGATGGATGAACATCGCCAGGGATGTTCTGGCCTTTTTTTTTTTTTTTTTTTTTTTTAACTCAATCTGAAGGTCTGTACCTTTGAAGAGTAAAATTTATTCCACTGACATAAATTATAGCTCCTGGTGAATTCGGCCTTATCTTTGTCCTTTTCTTTTTTCTCCTCAAAATTCTTTTTCTTTTTCTTTTTTTTAAATGTTTATTTATTTTGGAGACAGAGACAGAACATGAGCGGAGAGGGGCAGAGAGAGAGAGGGAGACACAGAATCCGAAGCAGACTCCAGGCTCTAAGCTGTTAGCACAGAGCCTGACGTGGGACCCGAGCTCACAAGCTGTGAGATCACGACCCTGAGCTGAAGTCGGATGCTTAACCGACTGAGCCACCCGGGTGCCCCCTCAGAATTCTTTTTCTGTTCTACTAGTGGCTAGCCCCTCTTCCCACCCCACCAGACTGAAATTTTTATTTTTCCCTCAACATTAGAAATTAGCCAGTATCTATACTCTCCTACCCAAGCAGGGGAGGACTCTTTCACCTTTTTGCTTTGCTATGCTTTTCCAAATCTGCCTTGGTTCCCCCAACCAAATGGCCTGGTCTCCCCTGTATCCAGCTGGCGGTAGGGGGGCAGTCCCTCCTCACCGTCTGTGGTTCCCAGGAAGGGTGCGGGGGCTCTGTCTGAGTCCAAGCATGGCGCAGATAGTGCCCCGTCTCCGGCTCCAGGGATAGTGTGTAGGAGAGATTGTCCTCTGTGCCTGTTTGTGGGGTGACGGGCGTGGGTGGCGTGGTTGCGACGGGAAGGGCCTTGTGACCTTGAAGTTAATCCCCATCCACCAGGCCCCCTTCCCAGGACTGCCACACCCTGGGTCTTACCACAGCTGGCGTGGGGAGCTGGTGTGGGTGGGCCAGGGGCTCCAGGGGGGCTCACATCGCCCTTGGCCCCTGGCCTTTTCTTACACTCCACCTTCACACGGTCTCTGCAGTGTTTGTGGCAGCACAGCCCACAGTCTGAGGCAGGGTCAGCAGTTAGCGGCCAGAGGCCCAGCCTGGGCCCCCCAGCCACCCAGCCTGTAGGTGCTGGATCCCCTCCCCACCACTGATGCCTCACTCACCCCGACAGCGGTAGCCTTGCTTGGTGACGCCCCAGAGCTGGTAAGAGAAAGCAGAACTGGTTACCTAGGCGAGGGGAGAGGGCTGTGGATGGGGGTGGGGTTGGTCTCTGGAAGCATGGAGACCATGTGGTTTGGGAAATTCTCCAGGCTAGGGGCTTAAGGGGGGATCTGGGGATTAAAGGGATTTGGAGGTTACTGCAAGTCTAGGGAGTCATCTAGGATATTAGAATTAAGTAAAATCTGGAATGAATGAAATGTACATTCTATGGGCAGGGATTGGGTTTCCTGTTGCCTGCTTGAGCCCCCCTCCCCAGCCCTCAAGTCTAGAACTGACTGACACACAGGAGGTACTCACTAAATATTTAGTGAATGAAAAATAGGTTTGGAAAAGTAATCCAAGGTATGTGAATTCGTTTTGGTTTGGAGATTGAGAGATCTGTCCATTATCCAGAATTTGAGGATACCTTCAATTTGAAAGTTATCCAGGGTCTGAATTAATCTGGATCCTAAAGACTTGGAAATTGATTCTGTTTGGAGATAATCTACAGTTTTGGATACCCATGGTTTGGCAGTGATCCAGGATGGAGATCATCTGGGATTTGGGCATTATCCAGACTTTGGGTATATCCAGTTTACACGGGATGTGGGGATTATTCGAGCCTGGGGGCTTTTCTGGAACTTGGGGATCATCTGGGACTTGGGGACTGTGAGCCCTCCAGGGCAGGGCTGGCCTTTTGAGTCCAGGACTTAAGGAGTTAGGACTTGGGACTCTTCAGGGGGGATGGGCACTAGGGGTGATGATAGAGGGGCAGGGTGCTCACGAAGCCACTGCAGCTGTCACAGAAGGTGGGCTTGCGGAAGGTGACTTCATGGAAGGTGTGCAGGAAGGCCAGGCCCAGCTTGGAGCAGATGGCGCTGGCCCGGAGCAGGTACGCCGTCAGCTCTTCTCGGGTGAAGGAGCCATTCCTAGGGGCACAGACCACCTCAGCATGACTGGCCCCCTTCTCCCAGACTCGGGAGTCCCGGCAACCCCAGCATCCTCATCTTTGGGGGACCCAGAGGTCGGGAGTGCTTACCCCGGGCGGGGCGGTGGGTGAAGCCCATGGCAGGCGAAGGGGAAGTTGCCTGAGAATCGCTCAAAGTCCTCCTGAGAGATGGTTCCTCGGCCTTCAGGGTCATAATTCTTGAACACAGACTTCAGAGGAGCATGGGGAGGGCAGAGTAAGGCCAAATCATGATCCTCAGTCTTAGATCTCGTCCTCTGCGTCGGGACTGTACAGATACCTTCCCTCCTGGCCCCTCCTCACCTCCACCAGCTGCTCCACGTGCTGACCCAGGGTGACCCTGTCAGGCTTGGGTGTCACGCCAGGGGCCCACTCCACCACCAGGGGCGCTTTGAAGGGGGAGGGTGGCTGGGGCAGGGACAGAGGGGCACAGTTAGTCAGTGCATGGGCTGGGGCCGGGGCCAGGGGTCAGGGGTCAGTTCTCACCAGACTCTTGGGGCAGCGGGGCTCCCGGGCGTAAGAAAGCTCATAGATCTCGTCCTCCGTGTAGAAGAGATCCAGGGAAAGCTGCGGGTGGGCAGGGCATTACAGACCCTCCTCTCCAGCCTCTGCCCTCGGCCTGCACCCTGCCCGGATCCCCACTCTCATCCTCCTCCCGAGCCCCTCTTCTCTGGGGACTCCTAGGGTCCTCTCTCCCACCGAGCCACCATTCAGTCTCCACACCCCTGTTCCCTAGTCCAGAAATGCCATCTTCTCACTGAGGCCTTTTTTGGTCCTTTTTAAAATTGTAAACCCCTGTCACTTTCCTTGCTGGTTCCTACTTTGGCCTTCTCTATGGTACTTATCCTCCGAAAGACCATATGATTTACTCACTTACTTTGTTTTATTGGCTGTCTCTCCCCTACCGGGAAGTCAGCCCCACAAGAACAGCAGGAGGTTTTTGTTGTTGTTGTTGTTGTTGTTGTTGTTGTTGTTGTTTTCATTTTGTTTTGTTTTTTCTGACTTGCTCACTGCTGTGAGCCTAAGTGCCTAAAGTAGTGTCTGGCTCACAGCAGGTGCTCAATAAATATTTGGGCTTGATAGCCTTCTAGAATCAATAAAGCATAGGGCCTTGGGCCCCACTCATCTCAGGGCAAGGCCAGCTTCACAGGCAGGCCCCATACTTTGAAGGGCCCCCATTTCATTTAATGCCCTGCTGTCATCGTCTTGAAATTCTTCAGAATTTTGAACAAGGAGCCCCACATTTTCATTTTGCGCCGGCCCTGCAAATTATGTAGCTGGTGGTCCTGTCTTGGGTCTGCAAATCAGTCTTAGACCTCATGGCCTTCAGAATCCCAGTCTCTCTCAATTTGTAGCTCCTTGGCAAGGAGGGGGGAGGATATATATGTTGTTATTTATGTTATATAAATAGAACGTAGCTAGAATCGCACACCCTCAATCTCAGGATGTAGTATGGTGGTTAACAGGTTAACACACGGGTTCTGAGGCTGAGCTGCTTGGGTTCAAATGCAGGTTTTACTGCTGTGGGACAGTAGGCAAGTGACTTCACCTTGTGGACCTCAGTTTCCCAATCTGCAGAATGGGTGCCACAAGGGTGCAGATGCTCTCGCGCCCAGGACTGTAAACCCCTGCACCCTCCAGGCGCAGTCTAGGGGCGCCCAGCCTGGGCAGGGGTGGGGCGGGGCGGCTCACCGTGAGCAGATGCAGCAGGTCCTCATTGGCACTGCAGGGCGGGTGCTGCCTCTGGAGGGCTGCCAGCTCCTGCAGCCGCAGGTAGAGGTTGTTGAGTTTGGGGAGGTGCAGGCGGCCGTCTGGCAACCTGTCGGGCTGTGCCTCATGCAGGGACACCAGATCTTTGAGGTGCACGCCCAGTACCGGCAGCCGGAAGCCCGTGCAGTCAGCCCAGGTGCGGCGGTAACGGGCGTAGTTGTTGTGGGCAGCGAGGAGCTCAGACAGTTCTAGCAGGGCCTGTGGGGGAGGGGCGTATGGGGGGGGGAGGTTATGGGGGAGGCCATTTCTGCTCCCTTAGCCACCCGCATGAGTTCCAGACTCCCAGGGGTCCAATGGCATTTTGGACAGCTCCCCGAGCCCCCTCCCGTCCCCCATTGGCCTCAGCAACCTCCTCCCCCAAACTGCTTTTCCTTTTGGGTCCCCATTTCAGAAAGCTCGGTATCCCCCATTCCCCAGGCTAGTGATTTTTTTCCAAAACCGAAATCTGATCGTGCGTGCTGTCATCATTACCAAACCTTCCCAACTCCCCATTGCCATCTGGATAAAGCCCAGACACCTTAGTTCAGCTCGCAGGTCTCAACAGGATCCCCCACCCTGGGCATCTCCAGTCTAATTTCCTGCCAGATCCTGACTTCAGCCATACGCTGGACTCAAGAGTACCTCACTCTCCCCGTGCACTTCCCAGGACACGCCTAACCCATGCTCCTCCCGTGGGTGGCCTAAATTTGGTGTCCTTAGGGGCATCATTTCACTCCCCGCCTGGACTGCAGGTTCTCTGCGTGTCTCCCTCCAGTCCTGCTCAGGACCGGAAACACGGAGTAGAGAGGGGTCAGCATGATGCACGCATGGTGGAGGAGGGAGGAAGACAGGCAGAGGACAGAGCCTGGGGGTCTGTCGGATTTGGAGGAGCAAGGTCTCCAGGTGGCTCCAGGGCCCCTAGGTGGATGGAGGGGATTGGGAGAAAGTGCGGGGTGGTTCAGGATAACTGGCCGCTGGAACCCTGGGAGAAGAGTGGGGGTTCACCTTGGTGCTGTCAGGGCTCAGATGAGCGTGGGAGTCCTTGAGTCTGGAGATGGCACTGTGACACAGGCCCCCCGTGACCGCCATCAGTGTGTTGAAATTCTGGAGCTCGTGGAGCCTCTAGGAAGGAAGGGTGATGCTGAGATTGTGGGGTCACATGGAGGATAGGCAAAATGGGGTTTCACGTGACAGCATCCAGGTTGAGCTGGGGTGTCAGGCGTGTGTGGGTATGGACCAGTGTGGGCATCAGGTTAGATGTGTCAGGCAGGGGTGGGCCGCAAGCAGGTATATGGGCATATATGGGCATTAACGGGGGGGGGGGGGTCGAGCAGGTGATGTGAGTTCAGAGAACAGTGTGGCGGGAGGGGGGTAGTCAGGCAAGTGTGAGGAGTTGGACAGGTTTGGGGACTAGACAGGTGTGGGGGATTCAGACAGATGTCAGGGTGCTGGGCACCTGGGGGTCAGGCAGGGAGACAAGACGGCCTGGGCTCTGGGCAGGAGTTAGGAACCGGGCAGAGGTGAATGGGGCCAGAGTGAAATGGAAGGGTCAGAAGGACATGAGAGACAAGTGTGGGGTCAGCCGGGCATCAGGGGCAACTGTCTCATCCTCCTCTTTTTCAAGTTTGCAGGGCAGAGGTCGCTGTGGGGAGGAGGGCGGGGGGGGGGGGGGGGGGGGGAGCCAGGGAGGAGTGGAAGACACTCAGCCGGAGGAGGCCAGGGGCAGACACTAGAACCTCCAGGTCTTAGGGGCCGGACAGGCGGTCAGGCAGACAGGCGAAGCAGTGCGTTGGAAGACGCGAGAGGAAGGGCGTGGTCTGCGAGGAAGTACGCAAGGGGGCGTGGCCACGGTGGGGGCAGGAGGCTTCCCTTTTCTCCAGAAAGGAGAGAAGGTATCTATTTAGGGAAGGGGAAGAGAGGGGTTGTGACACAGTGGGGCTGGGCCAAGGACAGACCTGACGTGATGGGGAGGGAAGTATGCAGCCGAAGGGACGGCTGGGGCCTAGAGACCGAGGTGAGGGTGACGCAAACGTGGGGGCATGGAAGAGACGCTTTCACTGCCCCGTAGGCAGAATATTCGGGCATGGGGCTTGGGCAAGGGGGGGGAGCATCGTCAACAGCTACGTCTAGGACCAAGGAAGGGAGTGCCGGGGCGGGTTCGACGTGGCGCTATCCAGGCCAGGAAAGAAGCGCACAGTCCGGGTTTAGAACCTCGGGACTGGGGCCTCGGGGGCGGAGTCAGGGTGGGCGTGACGCGAGGAGGCGGGGCCAGGATGTGGATGACGTCACCACTCGCGCGGGTCAGCTGTGGCCGAGGGCCGGGCAGCAGGAATGCGAGGGGGGTTGGGGGGTGGGGTCTGAGAACTGCGGGTGGCGGTTCTCTCAGTCCCTGGGGGCGGGCCTCACCTGTGCCACTTGGATGAACTTCTCCAGCACCTGCGCGCGCTGTGCCGGCCCGGGACGGCTCAGCACCATGACCTGCACCCAGCGGGACACGCTGTTGCTGAGGCCTACGGATCCCTCCAGGGCCGGGCAGCCCCGCACGGAGCCCTGCAAAACGTAGCCCCGCAGATCCTGGGGCTGGGGGTGAGGTGGGCATCAGGGTGGGCAGGGGTGCCGCGGCCTTGCCCTCACACGCCCATCCCCCTAGCAGTCGTGACCTCTGAGGCCCTAGTCTGGCTGTCACATGTCCTTGACGTCACCGTGGCCCTCTCCCTCTGAAGAGAAATATTTAAATAAAGTCAGGCACTGTTCTCAGTCCTTTGTTATATTAACTCATTTAATCCTCACATCAACTCTACGAAGTGAATACCGTGAATATATTATTCACATTTTAGAGATGAGACTGTCAAGGCACAGAGAAGATAACTTGCCCAGGGTCGCACAGGCGAGAGTCGGGGTGGGAACCCAGTCTATTGCCCCTACCTGTATACCTGGCTGGTATGCCGTCAGCAAAAGGAAGAATGGCAAAGAGACACAAAAGCGATTTCTATTCGTTCTGCTCAAGGGGTCAACATTCCATGCCCACATGTACTGCACATGTGTGTGTGTGAACAGTCAGGATATTTCCAGATGAAGGAACTGGTGGTGACCTTCCCTTGAAGTGGCGATGGCAATAGCTAATACTTACACACACACACACACACACACACACATACACGCACGCACTTATATATACCATAAGTATACTTATATAGAGGTTGAAGCACATGAAGTGATCATTTGGGTAGGTAAAACATGGCAAAATACGACAATTTCAAATGGTTCTACCAGATAGCATTCACTCTGGACCGGGCACTGATCCTACGAGGCAGGAACTGTGAAATCCCCCTTTTTATAGATAATGGAACTGAAGCACAGTGAACTTCAATGCCTCCCGAATACATTAATAATTAATAAAATATTCTGAGCACTTACTTACTACTGTGCCAGGTAGTGTGACAAGCATTTTTAAGCGGACATTTTAATTGAATTCTCCTGACCATCTACTGAGGTATGGGGACCGCCATCTTACAAATGAGACACGTGAGTCCCAGAGAGGCTGAGAAACGAATTCAAAGTTACACAGATAAGGAGGGGCTGCTGGATTTGAACCCAGGGGTTCTGTCCTCAGTCAGCTTAACTCCTTTTACTGAACCTTCTGGCACCCATCTTGAGAGTCTGAGATCCCTGCCCAAAGCCCATGCCCGGGCCCTCTGACTCTTGGAGGCTCCCCCACTCCTAGTCCTCCCCAGCTCGGGGAGGGCGTCCTCACCGTGATAGCCTGGAAGGAGCGAAACTCCAGGTAAGTGAGATGCTGAGCCAGCTCCTCCGTCTCCAGGTGGTCGAAGAGCAAGGACACTTTGCGCTTTTTGCCGAGGCCTGGGCTGCTCAGAGGGGGCGGGGGGCCAGGGCCCCCGGGGCTCAGGCTGGGGGCAAAGAGGGGCAGGGTACTGGATGGGTGCGGGGTGGAGGACGTGAGGGTGAGGAGAGAGGCAGCCGAACGGGGTGGGGAGGGCTGACTCACAGGGTGGAGGAGTCTCCCAGGCTCCTCTGGGCAGAGTTGCCCTCCTGCTCCACAGTGGCCCAGAAGCGCCCGATAACCTCTTCTAGCTGAGGCTCTTGATGCACTGTCTCTGGGTGTTGGGTCAGCCAGTACCTGTGGGTAGGTTACAGACAGGGGTGGGGGTGGGCAAGGTCTCTAAAGGAGGTCTCTTGGGCTGAGGAATCTCGGGCCAGGGGTCTCTGGAAGGTCAGGGTTTGGAGAGGCCCCAGCCTAGGGCTGTCTCTAGAAGTGGGACAGGGGGCCTCTTAACACAGGCTGGGGGATCAGTGGAAGATAAATTGGGGGGATCTCTTGGAGGTGGAATTGCTAGGAAGCAGGATAGTGGAGGGGTCTCAGGAACTAAGCCAGGGACCTCTGAGGAGTGACATTTGGGGAGAACAAGGTGAGGGGGTGTTAAAAGCTAGGCCGGGGTATGCGAGAGGTGGGGGTTTGGGGCATCAGAGCTAGAGGTCTCTAAGAAGTGAGGGTTCTAAGGGGCAGAACTGGGAGGGTCTTAGGAACCAAAGCGGGGCTGTCTCAGAAGCGGTATTTGGGGGAGCAGGGCTTGGATCTGTGGGGGATTGGGCTGGAGAATCCCCGGGAGGTGTGTTTTGGGGGGAAAGAGGCCGGTGGGGACCCCGGGTCATGGGAGTAGCGTTCTTGACCCCACCCTACCTGACCAGGTGGCAGATCTGCAGCCGCCTCAGCTCCTGTGTGTCCCCTGTGGCTTCCTGGTACTTGAGTTCCGGTCAAGGCTCTGCCAACCTGCCTGCTCACCCTGCCCCCATCTTCCAGACCCGCCCGTCTCTGCCCTCCGCCCTCCACCCGCTGCTCATGGCCCTGGGAGGATATAAGGTCAGCAGGCGGGCAGCGAGGTGGGCGGAAGGCAGCACCCAGCTGTGCATGGCCAGTACCATGTTGAGAACGTGGTCCCCACGGCGCAGGCTGCCAGCTGAGTCTGGGGGCGGGAGGAGGGGACTCTGTCAAAATGGCTCCTGGGCCAAAGACTGCAGAGTCTCCACAGCCAGTTGGACTAGCTGGTTCCGACTCCGGCTCTACCGGTGACTCCCTGCATGAACTAGGGCAAGCCACTTAGCCTCCTTAGGGTGTCTCAGTTTCCTGGTCTGCGCTGTGCGTAGACCAGCACAGTACCTGGCAAGTCATGGTGTGGATGGAAATAGCATCAGACCTCCTCCTCCTCCACATCTCGGGAAAAAGAAACGCACGTGTTTCTCTCATCCCTAATGTAGTGCTTGAGATTCACTCCGCACACCCTTGCTCCCATTTTATACTCCCGCCCCCCCCAAACTGAGGCCTACAGAGAGGTGGGTGCTTTACCACCTGAGGGCCAGGGAGGCTGGGGACACTCACCGAAGGACTGAATACATTTCTCCAGCAGCTCATCTTCGCTGCAGCCGCCCTCATTCAGCATGCCCAGAGCCATGGAAGCCATGACCTTGCTGATTTCCCGGGGGCTGGGGCACGTCTTGTGGCGCCGGGCCTGTCGGGGCCGGCCCCGCCCCCCTGTCTTTGCTGGGCATTCCTGGTGGGACTTCCTGTGGGCACACCCCCCAGGGAATCATGGGAACCCCTTCCTTTGGGCCGACCCTCAGAATTCTTCTTGACCCCCAAGACCCGAGGCATTATGGGAGAAGCTTCCCAAAGGCAAAGCCCCAGACGAAGCCTCCTGACCTACCATGGACTCATGGGAGAAAACCCCTGCAGTATTCCAGATAATGGGAGCCCTCTCTTACAGGTAAACTCAAAGGATTACTCCTGCCCCCCTCAGGGAATCGGGAGAAAAGACTCTCAAGACCACCCTGAACCCCCAGGAAATCATGGGAGAAGACCCCCAGGATTACTACAGACCCTACAGGGAATCATAAGAACTCCTTCCTCCAGGCATTGGCTCCAATTCCCCTTAACTATACAGTCCCAAGGCATTTTGGAGAGACTTCCTGTTGGCCGACCCCTGGGACGACTCTTGACCTCCCAGAGAATCATGGGAAAAGACCCCCCCAGAATCATTCCTGTCCTCCCCAGGTTCTGCCTTCAGGGAGACTCTTCCCAATTGCCCTTTGCTCTAAAGCACTGCCCGCTCCCTCCCCCAGCCCTCGGGAAAGCAGCAGACCCTGAGATCCCATCTGTCATCCCTCTCCCAGCTGGAGCCCCCACTGAGGTGACACACCCCTCCCCCAAGACAGTATCTTGGTGGGACCTGAGTCTTAGCCACCAGCCTGGGTCCCTGGGTTTGGAGAGAAGATACAGGGGCAAAGTGGCCTCACCAGGGCTCTTCAGAGCTGGGCAGGGTCCCTGGGGCTGAGGCAGCTTCAAAGAAAGTTTAAAAATAACCCTCGCTCTGCCTTGTGCCTCCCTGAGGCTCGTGTTCCAGTTGGGGAAAGAGGGTAATGGAGAGTCAGGGGTGGTGGAGGAAGGAGGCAGCAGAATTCAGGGTGGCACGGCCTTGGCTCTCACAAAATGGGATTAGAGACACTTATGTTGGCTGTGTGACTTTGTGCTGGTCACTTCATTTCTCTGGGCTTCGGTTTCCCCATATGAAAAAGGAGAGTCGTCCTGAGACCTTCCCAAGGAATTTATTATGAACATTCAATGCCTTGCTCTTCAGAAGTGCTAAATAAAGGACTTAGTTCACTCAGGCTGTTAAGTGGCCAGAGATGGGAAAGTTGAACTTGAGATAGAGAGAAAGTGATGGGGCAAACCAGAAGCCAGGCCTGGGGCGTGGGGTGAAATCAGAGACTCTCCTAACGAAGGCAGTGCCGTGTCCCAGGGGCATCATAAGGGTTCAGGGAATCAGTATTGACTGTGGTTAGCTGGTATCGACTGAGTTCTGAATACTTTTTATTTTTATTTTTTATTTATTTTATTTTTTATTTTTTTCTTTTTCTTTTTCTTTTTATTTTGGGGGCGCCTGGGTGGCTCAGTCGGTTAAGTGTCCGACTTGGGCTCAGGTCATGATCTCACGGGTCAGTGAGTTCGAGCCCCATGTCGGGCTCTGTGCTGACAGCTCAGAGCCCGGAGCCTGCTTCAGATTCTGTGTCTCCTTCTCTCTCTGCCCCTCCCCCGCACACGCTCTGTGAGCGCTCTCTGTCTCTCTCACACACACAAAATTTTTTTAATGATTTTTTTATTTTTAAGTAATATCTATACCCAACATGAGGCGCGAATTCGCAATCCCGATATCAAGAGGCACATGACCCACCGACTGTGTCAGCCAGGCGCCCAGCAATGTGTTTTACAAGCCCTCCAGGGGGTTCTGATGCACACTCGGGCTTGAGAACCACTAGTCAGACTGTCTCACTGAGGACTTCTGGGAGGAAGAAACCAGGGCACAGAGCAGTTAAGTGACTTACCTAAGGTCACACAGACAGGAAATGAGGTAGCCAGGTCTCCACCAGTAAACTGCTGGCTATTATAGGGAGGGGACCCCTTTACCCATCAGAGCCATGCCAGAGGAGGCCGGAGGAGCTACCCAGGCTAGGGACCCAGCCACCATCACCCCTGTGAGGACAGGAAAGCAAGCTTGCCCAGGTGACAAGATGCCCATTCCAGAAGCTGCTGGGCCCTTACCTGTGGACCGGCTGCTCTCTGGAGCGTCTGGAGCAGCCAGGAGTGGTTTAAGAAGCAGGGGAGCCGCCATGCCCTGCGTCACACTCCCCTCCCCCGGGGCAGGGCCCTGCGGGAGCCTGGAGTTTCCAGTCCAGGGGCAGGGGGCAGCGAGGGAGCGACTGTGATGGGGAGCGAGGAGGACCCCAGGGAGGACAGAGACAGCCAATCTAGGGAGCAGGGATGAGTGGGGGCGGGGTAGCAGAGGCTACAGAGCAGCTCAAACTCCAGAGACAGCGAGGACAAGACAAACAGTCTCATACAAACAGTCCTGGCCCAGCGGCTCTGGACTCCCTGCAGCATCTTTCGCCTGGTGCCCCCTGCCCCTGCTCCTGTCGCTGAAGGAGCCCAACACCCTACCAGCCGCCTTAGTACTCCCCGGCCTTCCCGCGCAGCCCGAGGCGCGCTTAGGGTGCTCCCAGTCTTCCTGGGGAGGGTCCTCTCACCTCTTGCTGTCTTTCCTGTTCATGCTTCCTGGTGGGGGGAGGGGGTCTTGCCAAAGTCTGGCTCAGTTCTTCCTCCTCCCCAGTGCTCCAGCTTCTTAGCCCCTTGGGAGCTGGGGCCTCCTCTGGTGCTTGGGAAGGAAAGAGGAACTTCCCCTCCCCACCCAGCCCCAGGCCAGGGGGAAGGAAGAGGCTGGGGAGAGACCAAAGGTCCCCCCTCCCCCCACACGGGGATCCCTTCAGGCTGAGGTTTCCGGTGCTGCCAGCCCCCACCCCCAGGCGGCCAGCGGGCTCTCTATCTCCCCCATCTTTTCTGTCTCGAGACCCGAGATTCTCTGTTCCCTCACTGGTCTGTTCTGTCGCTGTCGTACTTCAATGAGAACGGTTCTTTTGTTTTTTCTTTAAGTACGCCTAATATGACACATTTATGCGAAAACACGTACTCAGAAGTCTATTTCTACAAGGACATGTTCACGTATGTAATACACAAAGGTGTGAGTGGAAAGTCACAAGACACGGTACTTCGTGTATTTCTTATGTTTTTTATTCCTGATTTTAGTTTTAATGAGACCATTTGTGTCCCAGAAAACATTTTTATTACCTTTATTGTGACAAACCCTGAGGCAGCGCCTACTGTATACCACACAATGTTACAGGGGCTTTAAAAAATCAACTAATTTAATCACGACATAAACTTAAAGACTGTTATTTTATTGTGAAAAACATTATAGATGGAGGTAAACCCTCTGGGGAGCCCCTTCCCCGTCTCACTGTCCCTCTTAGGCAGGGGACCCGTAGCACATACTGCTGGGGGACATCTGCTCTGTGAGCTATGCATTTGTTGAGGTACATAAATACGTGCTCCTAGAAACAGACTCTTCTTTCGAGTATGTTTTTTTTCTTTTACCTAAGTGTGTCATGCTTGACATATTTTTAAGTTGACGTACAAAAAAAAAGCGCAGATCATACGTGTGTAGGGTGATGAATTGTGATAAGCTGAATGTGTCTACGTGACAGTCACGAAGTCAAGAAACAGAACATTCCCAACCTGCACGAGCCCCCTGCATAAGCCCCAACCCAGCGCCTACCTCCTGAAACTTACCAGTAGCCTAATTTCTAGCAGGATAGTTTTGCCTAGTTTCAAGCTGTTGATAAATGGAATGATTTATTGTGTCTGACTTCTTTTATTTAGTCCTGCTTTTGTGATGCTTTCATGTTATACCTGGTTGTAGTTTATTCCTTTTTGTTATCGTATAGTCTTCCTTTGTGTGACTATTCCATGATGTATTGATCAATTTCCCCGTAATGGACAGCTGAGAGGCTTCTGGCTTGGGGCTATTGTGACTCAGGCTACTGCGAACATTCTAGCACCTGTCTTTTGCTGAACGTTAAAGGGTGCAGTTCTGTAGGTAGATACCCAGGAGTGGAATAAATGGGTCAGAGTAATTAATATGCTTCTGCCAAACCTAGGATGTTAGTCAATTCAACCAAAGTTCTCTTAGAAGTATATTTTTACTCCTTTCTTTTTTTCACTAAAAGAAGTCACCATGGACTTTTTTTTTTTCATGCCAGAACATTTAGACAAGCACAGAGCTCATTCTGTTTAGCTTTTCCATTACGTGATATACCGTATGCTCTCAGGCCCTCTCTCTCTCTTCCTCTCCCTACCTCTTTACCACCCCCCCCCCCCAAGTCTCAAGCACTGCCGTCCATGATGTGCTGTCTGTCAGCCCATCTCCCTAGTATCTGCGAGGTGATGTACCGCTGTTGGCGGAGTCTAGCTTGTGGTGTCTCCACACCCCTCCCCCTCCCCCAGAAGTCTCAGGGAGGGAGATCAGTAAAGCCCCTCCCTCCCCCCCCCCCCGCCCCCCACCGCAGTAGCGCAACTCTCAAGACCTGCAGGGATGGTTAAAACCAACAATAACACCATCAACCACAAAGGAAAAGACTTCTGAAGCAAACCACAAAAACTCATAAGGCAGAAAAAGGATGCATTTGATAACATCCAAATAATGATTTCTCTTAATGAAGGCACCATGGGACAAATATCCGATAAGACGGCAGAGTGGGACAACGTATTCAGAATGTCTAAAATCAAGGGGAGGGGCACCTGGGTGGCTCAGTGGGTTAGGTGTCTGGTGTCGGCTTGGATCATGATTTCACAGTTTGTGAGTTCAAGCCGTGTGTCAGGCTCTTTACTGACAGCTCAGAGCCTGCTTCAGACCCTCTGTCTCTCTCTGTCTCTGCCCCTACCTCACTCACGTGCATGTGTTCTCTCTCTCTCTCTGTCTTAAATATAAATAAACATTGGGGCACCTGGGAGGCTCAGTCGGTTAAGTGACTGACTTCAGGCTCAGGTCACGATCTCACAGTTCCTGGGTTTCGAGCCCCGCATCCAGCCCCTCATTGGGCTCTGTGCTGACAGCTCGGAGCCTGGAGCCTGCTTCTGATTCTGTGTCTCCCTGTCTCTCGGCCCCTCCCCTGCTCGCACTCTATCTCTGTCTCTCTCTCAAAAATAAACAAACACTAAAAAAAAAAAATTCAAATATAAATAAACATTAAAGAAATAAAAAAAAAATCAACGGGAAATTAATCTTTAGAATGTGAAAGTCGCAGCTGCAAATCAGCAAGAGACACAGCGGCTCTGATAGAAAAATGGGCCAAGAGTGTGAGCAAGTGTGAGCAAACCCAACTCTGACAGGCACCTGAGAAGATGCTAGAAATTCTTGGTAACTGACCAAGGAAGTGCAAATTAAAACAACGGTGAGTCACCCTATTGGTCTGGCAAGATTGGAAGTTGAGGACAGTCTCCAGGGAGCTCTGCAAAGCCCCCACAGCCACAGAACAGGTGTCCGTAGAGCTGCATGGGTAGGTCTTAAAACACAGCATGATGACTGACAAAAAAAAAAAAAAGAAACACTATTAATATCTTATGATATAATGCACAATGACACAGAATAATTTTGTTATACATACAATTCTAAGGAAAAGCTTAATATTTAACATACCATGTATGTATAATAAGCATATAATTATATCGGACTGTGTAATTACATTAGCCCAAATATATAATTATGTAATTATGCATCATGTAATTCAAGAATATGGTACAAACTTATGTGCTATATATGACGATGATATTAACATTTCAATATTTAACTATTTAACACATAACAACATATACACATTAACATTTTATGTGTAATTTGAGCTGTAAGGTATTTTTTTGAAATATTTATTTTTGAGAGAGAGAGAGAGAGAGACAGAGATAGAATGTGAGCTGGGGAGGGGCAGAGAGAGAGAGGGAGACACAGAATCCGAAGCAGGCTCCAGGCTCTGAGCTGTCAGCACAGAGCCCGACGTGGGGCTCGAACTCACAAACCACGAAATCATGACCTGAGCTAAAGTCGGACGCTCAACTGACTGAGCCACCCAGGCGCCCCCAAGGTATTGTTTTGTAGAACTTACTAGATACCATTACATGTTAACAATAATTTTAGTATTATCAATAAGTTACCTGTATCAGTAAGTTACTATGTCATAGGCTCTAAAAGGTTCCCCCCCCCTTTTTTTTTCCTAAAAGGTTTCCTCATGGGATCTTCCCCATGACCCCCGGTTGTGGGAACTATTCCAAATTCGCCCAAGTGACAGATGAGGAAACTGAAGCCCAGCGCCACAAAGGTGCGTGACTGACAGGAGGCCCAGGTGGGTATGATGTCCTGCACTGGGGCTCCAGGCCCCACAGCTGCCTGTTTTAGGGAGCTGCAGAGCCCCTCCGCCCGAGCTCCCCGGAGCCTGTGGGGACCGGGAGGAGCCGGTGCCCCCTCCAGGCCCTGGTGGGCCAGAAGCAAGAAAGAGCTGGTTACCCCAAGTCTCCCCTATTTACAAAGCCCAGGGAGCTCAGCTGCATGAAGGGATGGCCCAGCTAGTGGCCCTCGGCGGCTCAGGCTGCCCCTGGGGAGGGAGGTTAGAACTTGGGAGTGGCGTGGGTTGGGGGTGCTGGGCCCCACCCTGGGGATTTGGGTTGTTGTTATAATCAGGAGACTTTATGCGACTATCAAGACAACAAAGTGGGACGGTTAAGAACCCTAGCTCTGGGTTCAGACCCTTTGCTCGGCCTCTGTGCGACCTTGGGCAAGTCGCTCCACCTCTCTGCGCTCAGCTTGTCTCATCTGTAAAATGGGCACCACAAGTTACTGACTTCACAAGATTGTTGTACGAACTGCATCATTCATTCCAGTCGTGTCCTTAAAATTATTCATGGTGAGGACCATGCATGTTGACTTCCTCCTGTAAATGATGGGGACAACAGCAGGATTGGTGTGAGAACCAAACGAGATGCAGTGAAAATATCTTAGTTTGGGGTCTGAAATACAACAGGCCCACGAAAGACACCTCCTATGGCAATTATTCCTGCCTCAAAAGATTTTATCACGATGATGATGATGTCGGCAACACTTCCATAACATTTACTGTGCACTGGTACTAAGTGCTGTAAACACATTATCTCATTTAATCCTTACAAAAGCCCTGTGAGGTCCGTATTATTAATATTCTCCTTGCCAGTTGGGGAAACCGAGGCGCCGAGCTGCGATGTGACTTGTCCAAGGACACGTAAGGGAGTGGCGAGACTGGGATTCGGATCCAGACTGTCTAGCTCAGTGCTTTTTTAAGCACGGTGCTTTTTAAAGTCGGGAGACCTGGTGTGCATACCGGCTCCGCTGTAGGACCTATAGCAGCGGCTTCCCGGCTCAGAGCCTCAGTTTTCTCTCTGTGAAATGGGAGAATGACGGCATCTTCCTTACCAGGGAGGTGGAGAGAGGGCAGCTACCTTCCAGACTCTCCCGCTACAACCCCCCACCCCACCCACGCGTACCTCCGGCCGAGGTTTGGGGTCTGCGGGTGGGGCTCCGGTGAGGGGGCGTGGCCTTGGACGTCCTGGCCCAATGGGAACCGGGAGGGGGCGGGGACCTCCTCCCAGCTCTGTCCAGCACGCGAGTCCTCCTCGCAGTTCCATCTACCTCGCGGGTGCCCCAGAGGTCTCCGACCCCAGCCCACCCCCAGCCCACCCGCCCAGCCTGCGGCCCCCTCTTCCTATTCCCCGATCTCAGCCCGCGCCCCTCGGGCCTCGACATCATGGGTGACGGAGGAGAGGGCGAGGATGAGGTCCAGTTTCTGCGGACGGTGCGTATCTCTGTGCTAGGGGTCTCTGGGGTCATCTCTCCGGTCCCTCTGAGTGTCTCTTTGTCTCCGGGTGTCTCTGTCCTGATTGCTCGTGGTCTCTGAGTCTCGCGGTCTATTCCTCCGTCCCTTGGGTGACTGTCACTCTGTCTTTCTCCTTTTTTTTGTCCCTCAGTCTCGCTCACCTTTCTCACCATAGAGAATTAGAAGAATTTGGGACTGCAGAATGGGGAGGGGGATCTTCGGCCATCCTCTCTTCTGACATTAGCTATTTGTCCCAGAGAAGAGGGGCCGCTGAGACAACACACCCCCCCCCCCCACCACCCTGGAAGCCAGCACTTGGGGAAGGTGGTTCTAATTCCTGAGCTTAATTTAGCTGTTCCCCTGCCCTGCCCACCCCCCCCCCCCCATCTAGGCCTAATTCTCTTCTTGCTGTAGACTCTGACCTAATTTAAATTCTTGGGAAGGGGGCTGGGGTGGGTTGGGTCATCTAATTCCTTTGAACTCCCAGATCGTGAGGGTCTCCTGGGGTTCCCTTGGGTTCCAGGTCTTTCTTCCCTCCTCCCTTTTGGTAGGAGGGCCAAATATGGCTGCTAATGGTCTCTGGGTAGTGTCTCTCCCTATTCATCTCTTTGGGTTGTCTCTGTGTCTCCGTCTCTCCATCTCTGCCTTCCTGTCTCTCTCTGTCTCTGTCTCTGTCTCTTTGTTCTTTAGCTTTAGGCTCTCTGCATTTCATTCTGCCTCTCTAGCTCTGTCTCTCCTGGCATCTCTGATCCCTGGCTGGGGGGCAGGGATGGGAATTGGAACAACAGGTGTCTCTCCCAGAATAGCTGGCTTTTCTGGGGACTGGGCAGGGGACAGGGAGAGGATAGGGGGGAGGGCCTGTCTATCTCAGAGTCCTTTCCACTTCTCCCTCCCGGTGGCTCAGCTGGGTGTGGGGCCGTGAGTATGGTTGGGGGGATGATGTTCTCTCTTCTGGGCCAGGTCTGCTGACCCTGCACTAGCCCCTCTGCTCCTCCTCCCAGGCCCTGGGAAATGCTGACACAGCATTCCAGGCCCCAGAATAGGACCCTGATGAGCTGGGTCCGGTTTCCTGGGAGGGAGGACCGGACAGCTGGGGCTGGTAGTGAAGGATAGGGACAGCTGGACATTCGGCCATGGGAGGAGGCCTAGCTTCACCCTAGACTCTTGCCCCAGCTCCAGCCCCTTAGCAGACACCATGGGTTGGGCTCACCCCTCCTCCCTGGTCCTAATAAGACCATGGCCATGGCCATGAGCCCTTAAGCAGCCACTCTGCGTCAGGTCCCATGCCCAGGGCCTCGGCCTCCTGAGATATCTAATTATATCCTCGGCTGCCCTATCTTCTGAGGTAGGGCCCTATCTTTATCTCGCTGGGAGATTTGAGGGAAACCAAGGCCTGAGTGGTAGAATCACTTGCCCAAGGTCAAGGCCAGGAAGTGTCATCTCTGGGTGCCTCTGGGAGCCAGCCTTCCCGCTTTCCCAAGAAGAGAACTGAGCTCAGACTTGCCAGGTTAGCCTGTGCTGGGTTCTGGAGGTCTGGCCCCGGCATCTCTTGTCCCCAGACTAGGTCTGTTTTCGTGAACTTTACTGAGATCACGTGGCTTTTCCCTCAAACACTTTGGACCACATCCCACCAGTCAGAAATACATTTTATATTGTCACCTACTACGTGCAGATGCACACATATTTTAAAAATCCAACTTCACCGAGGTACAATCGATATCAATAAATCGTGCCCATTTTAGGCGTCCCAATTCAGTGAGTTTCGACAAACTTTACACACCCACGTAACCACCATCATAATCGAGACATAGAACCTTTCCTTTACCCCGGAAAGTTCCCTCTTTTCCATTAGTCACTTCTAGGCTTTCATATTCAATATATGCTCCTTTGCCTCTGCTGCTTTTGCCTGGCGCATTTTTGACATTTATCCACGTGGCGCATATCGAGAGCTCATTTCTCTTTGTTGCGGAGTGGCATCGCGCTGTGTGGATATGCCACAATTTGTCTATCGGTTTACCTGCCGACGGACATTTGGGTTGCCTCTAATTGGTGCTGTTAGGGACAAATCGGGTGCGTTCACACACACCTATTTTTAACTGGGACGAGTTTCATAAAATGTAGGCAGCCCTTGGAACCGAGGGGCATGTTGCTATGTGCTGTTCTTGCTCCGCTTTATTTCACCTTTTAAGCACGGGGGCACGGCCCCCCAAATGATTTCATTTCCCCTTCGTGGGTGGCGACCTCTAGCCGCGCGAGGCTGGGGTGTCTCAAAGCACGGCCCACGTCAGAGCCTGCTGAGGGCTGGTAATGGTCCCGGTTCCCCGTCCACCCCAGATCCACTGAATCGTGCTCTTAGTGTCGGGCGGGAAACTAAGGCAGGAAGGAAGCTGCATTTGTAACCAGGCCACCTTCCTTCATTCTGCTGCAGGAGAAAGTTAGAGAATCTTGGTGTGCTGCGTAGGCTTCCAGTCTCTGGGTTACATGCTGGCTTTGCCATTGGCCTGCTTCCTAACTTCGGGCAAGTGATTTTAATGTTTCTCTCTGAGCCTCAGTTTCCTAATCTGGAAAGTGGGGACGAAAATAGGTACCATAAGGACTCAGGGATCCATGCAAAATGTCTCCGAGCTCATCTCCTCCCGCTTCCTTGCTCGTGCTGCCGCCGCCATCCCGTCTCCCTTTCTATTCCTCAGCGCCCTCAGCGCCCTCCAGCCACAGGCCTTTTGCACAGGCTGCCCCCTCTTCCTGGAACGTTCTTCCCCCAGAGATGAGCAGGCCTGATTTCTTCTTGTTATTTGGACCAGGCTCAGCTCAAATGTCACCTCCTTGGAGAGGCTGTCACTTCACCCCCTCACTGATGTCACACACCCCTAACCCCCAAGGCCACTCTCCTACATCACCCTGGGTGATTTCTTTTCCACAACACTTATCACTGACATTCAAATCATTCACTTGTTTATTGCCTCTCCCCCACAAGGATGTCAGCTCTGTGAGGACAGGGACTTTGTCTGCTTCATTCGCTGCTCTGTGTCCAGTCTAGATCAGTGCCTGGCAAGAGCGGACGTTTAATGAGCGTCTGTCAAAGGAACGTAAAAGCTCGGAGCGTAAGGCCTCGCAGACAGTAAGTGTTTAATAAGTGCAAGCTCTGTATCCCTGTGCACACGCGAGCGCCCAGCGCGTGCCGGGATGTGGGGGTTGGAGACTAAAGGGCAGAGCAGTTATGGGGCCTCCTGCCGACACATCAGACGTCTCCTTCCTTCCCGGCTGAGGGCAGACGGAGGGCTGTGCGTGTGCTTCGAAGCCCAGGACTGGGGCACGTTTGCGTGAGATGCCGGATGGAAGGGCTGGAGGCCGTGTGGCCTCGGGCGGGACGCCTAACGCCCTGGAACCCGTTTCCTCGGCTGTAAAAGGAAACAACCGCTGCCTGACTCAGCGGTGAAGAGCCGGAGTCTCTATCATTCTCGACTGTCGGAAAAGTGTCGGCCCCTCCTCCGCGTACATTTATATCAGTGCTAAGTGTAGATACGGGCAACTTCACTAACACGTGGAGAGGTGGCCTAGTGTTCTAAGAGTGTGACACAGAGAGCTGGGATCAAATCCCAGCTATGCTGTGTGACGGCGGTGTGACCTCTGGGTCCCAGTTTCCACAGGTTTCCCTTCTGGTCACCTCCGAGGGTCGCCGTGGGGATTCCGCGATGAGTTCGTATGTGTTAAGTTCTTGGAAGGGGACCCAGCCCATCGAAAACGCTTTCTTTTACTTACAACTTCGGCTTATAATCTCGAAAGCACTTCAAACTTCGAGAAAAGCTGCAAGGTTACTTCAAAGAACCCCCACGTGGCCTGAAGTCATTTCCCCCACAGGTTAAGATTTGGCACCCTTGATTTACCTCTCCCCCTCCCTCTCTCGGTCTACACTTCACTTCCCCCCTCAACTCTTTGGGGATAAGTTGCGGACGCGGCACCCTTCACTCCTAAAGTACTTCAGTGTCTGTTTCCGAAGAAGCAAGGGCAGTCGTACAAAACCGCAGCACGGTTATCAATGTCAGGAAGTGTAGCATTGCTCTGATGCCATTATCTGTCGCCGTCCTACCTCGGCGTTTACCGGAGATGACAGGGGGTCCATTGCGGCATGTCCCCGCCCACCCTGGAGCCAGTCTGGGCTCTGGAGCTACATTCACGTACCATTAGGAAGAACTCCTCGGGGGCGCCTCGGTGGCTCAGTCAGTTGAGCGTCCAACTCTTGATGGCGGCTCAGGGCGTGACCCCAGGGTCGTAGGATCGAGCCCCGTGTGGGGCTCCGCACTGAGCTTGGAGCCTGCTCGGGATTCTCTCTCCCTTTCTCTCTCTCTCTGCTCTCTCTAAAATAAAATTGAAAAAAGGGAAAGACAAGAAGGCACTCCTTAAATGATAGCCATTACTGAAACAATACACAAAAGAGAAATTAGAGAAGGCTGAGCTTAAAAGCCATTGAACTTGGGGTGCTCATAGTTTCCACCCCCAGTGGCTCACCTTGGGGGCCCTACTGGAGCCAGCTGGACTGGGGTTCAAATCCCAGCTCGTCCCCTTAATCAGCCATGTGGCCTTGGAAAGCTGTGCCCCCTCCTTGAGCCTCAGTTTCCCCATTTTAAAATAGGGATGACACTCGTGCCTGTCTCGTGGGGCGTGAGAAGTGTGTGGAGCCCTGGGCACAGGCTCCTGTGTGATGACTTGTGAGGTGGGTGTTATCGGTCGCCACCTGTCCCGTGAGGAGAGGGGCGGGGTGATGGCACGGTGTCTGTGGGGGCCCTGACCCCGAGCTTTGCCCGCAGGACGACGAAGTGGTCCTGCAATGCAGCGCCACGGTGCTCAAGGAACAGCTCAAGCTCTGCCTGGCGGCCGAGGGCTTTGGCAACCGCCTCTGCTTCCTGGAGCCCACCAGCAATGCCCAGGTGTGTGTGGGAGTGTGGGGGTCTGTGGGGGCAGAGGCCAGGGTCCAAAGAAGAGGGGTGTGGGTCTGAAGAGAGGGTGCTGCTAGGAGAGAAAACGGAGAGGGGCTGGGAGGGAAAAGGGGCTGAAGGTTCCAGGCAGGCGGGAGGGGAGGTCTGAGGAGGGAGAGCAGGGGACCTGAGGGAAGAGGGAGGGTGGCTGGGGGCATGGAGGGCCCTGAGTTCAAGGAAGAGGGGGGGTGAAAAGGAAAGAGGGCCAGAGGTCGGAGGCAGGTAGGGGTGGAGAAGCAGGGGCTCGGGAGTCTCAGGAGGCAGGTGTCTAAGGGGGCAGAGGGCCTTGGATCCAAAGCCAAAGGGCCTGGAGGGCTGGGGGACACTAGCGGGGGACTGGGGGGCTGACTGGGAAGGGAGTTAGAGGCTGAGAGTGGAGGGAGCCTGGGTCTGAGGGCGAGGTGGACTCAGGGTCTGAGAGAAGAGGTGACCTGGGGGGTGAGGGCAGGGACTGGGAGAGGGAAGGGACGTGGAGTCAGATCGCGGAGGAGGCCAAGGGTCTGAGCGGGTTAGAGAGTCTTGGATCCAAGGGGGAGGGTGTCTGGGAGTCAGAGGACTGGGTGGGAGACTGGGGAGGGAGGAGAAAGGTTGGATGTGATTTGGAAGCAGGGTTCACGGGCGTGTGAGGGAGAAGACAGGAGTTGGGAGCGTCTGCTGGTGACAGCAGGAGACGGGGGGCGGGGGGCTCCTTTGGGATTGCAGAAATTCGGGTTATCTGCAGGGGGAGGCATGTCCTGTGGCGTTGGAACAGGTGCAGCGTGTCTGAGAGAGGGCTGAGGCTCGCTTTGGGATTAGGTGGGGGGTGGGAAGCTTCCGTGAGGCTCGGCTAGGGTTTAGGTGTTTGAGGGAAGGAGGCATGTCTTCTGTGATGCCGGTGTCCGCGGGGGTGGCAGGGTGCAGGGGCTCCTCCGGGGACCGGGGCCAGGTCTGGGTCTCCAAGGGGTGTGGGTATTCAGACCGGCGCTCAGGGGCCTTCGCGCCCCCCACTCACATCCCCCCCCCCCTCACCGCAGAACGTGCCCCCCGATCTGGCCATCTGTTGCTTCGTCCTGGAGCAGTCTCTGTCGGTCCGGGCCCTGCAGGAGATGCTGGCCAACACGGTGGAGGCTGGCGTGGAGGTGAGGCTCCCGGCCTGGCGGGGCGCGGTGGCAGGGCTGGGTGGGAAGCCACGGGGGTCGCTCACCGCCTGCTCTTCTTCCTCTCTCTGCCCCGCCCCTCACAGGCCCTCAATTTGGATAAGTGGGTAGGTCTGGCCTTGGGTGTCACCTGCCTCTTCCACCTCTCCCGGCCCCAGGCCCTGCTCTTGGGCCCACGTCCTGCACACAGGGGCTGGGGGTCTCCCCCACCCCAGCTGTCAGGGGCTGTGGAGCCCAGACAGGCCAGCCAGGAAGGAAGGAAGGGGGTGGGGGCTTCTGAGCCCCCCCGACCCGTTCCCGTGCCTGCTCCTTTGTCCTCTTTCCCATCCTTCCCTCCGCCCCTGATCCCAGCTCTTCTCTGCATGGGACCTCTCCTCTCACCTCCCCCCTGCCCCAAGTGTGGGTCCCCTCCGCTCCAGGAGTGGGTCTGCCGTGTGATCAGGTGGCCCCATCACATGGCGCCCTCAGAGCATGGGCATGTGAGAGCCAGGATGGGAGGCATGACGCCATCGAGTGACCGGGTGTATATCCGATGTACCCACCCCGGGAGGGGCCCGGGCTCCTTGTGCTTCGGCGTGTGTGGCGGCGCAGGGCGGGGTCCCTATGAGGATGTTCAAATATTTAACACCTGGTAGGACTACCCAGGCGCACATGGGCTGCCGCTCAGCTGTCTTATGACAGGTTACGGCGAAAGGGACCAGGGTCCACGGAATACGAGTTAGGGGGGACTCTCAGGAGACCAACCGGAAGAGCGGTTCGGCCTCCCTGAGGGACTCTGGGGCCTGCTCAACAGGATGAAGGAGGCAGGGAGGACAGAGCGGGCTTTGGGAACTAGAAAACACCCTACCCACAGGCTTCTCAGAGACACAGCCCCTACTTCCATGAATGGGGAAACCGAGGCCGAGAATCTGTTGAGGGTCTGAGCTAAGGCTTTCTGGTGTCCGGGCGAGCATGGTATTTTATGGGGAGCGTATTGCCACGTAGGATAGGCCGGACGCCTGGTGGGGGGGGAGGGGTCTGGTCTCACTCTGTGCCCTCTCTCCACCCCCTCCCCCCTGCAGTCGTCCCAGGGTGGGGGACACAGGACACTCCTGTACGGCCATGCCATCCTGCTCCGGCACACGCACAGCGGCATGGTGAGTGTGAGAGCGAGGGGGCGGGGGCAGGGGCGGGGCGAGGGCAGGGGCGGGGCGAGGGCCGGGAGGAGGCTGACTCCCCTCTGCGATCCTAGTACCTGAGCTGTCTTACCACCTCGCGCTCCATGACCGACAAGCTGGCCTTCGACGTGGGACTCCAGGAAGATGCCACAGGTGTGGGGCTGGAGCGGGGAGGGCAGCGACGTGGGCGCTGCGGCCAGGGGCCGCGGTGGGGAAGGTGCAGGCCCGGCGGGGGCAGGGACGGGGGCGACGAGGGAGACTCGGACCAGCGTGGGGGGACCCGAGGCAGAGAGTGTGAGGGCGGGAGGCAGAGAGGGGGTGGTCGTGATAAGAGAATTTGGGGCCGAGGGCTGGGGACCCCTCGGGGAAGGGCATTCTGGGTAGTCCTCATCCTGACAGCCCTACCCCCTCCCTAGGGGAGGCCTGTTGGTGGACGGCACACCCGGCCTCCAAGCAGAGGTCGGAAGGAGAGAAGGTCCGCGTTGGGGACGACCTCATCCTCGTCAGCGTCTCCTCAGAGCGCTACCTGGTGAGCAATCCCGCCCCCCCCCCTCCCCGGCATAGCTACTACTGCCCAGGGCTGGGGGCGCACGGGGTCCCCCGTCTGCCGGTCACTGATTTGCCAGCTCTCTGGCCCCAGCGGTCGGACGCCTGATTCCTGGTTTCCCGACCTCTGACATCCATTTCTGGTCTTCCGGGCCCCACTGCCCAGTTTGATCTTGGTTTTCCGATCTGTGATCTCTGATTTTCTGTCCCCTGTCTGCCGGCTTCCACCTTTGGTTTCCGGCCTCTGACTCCGGACTATTCTCACCCACCGTCTCTGACCGCCACCTCCCGGCCGCCCCCAGCACCTGTCGACGGCCAGCGGGGAGCTCCAGGTGGACGCCTCCTTCATGCAGACACTGTGGAACATGAACCCCATCTGCTCCGGCTGCGAAGAGGGTGAGGGTCCCAGACCTCCTGTCCCTAAACGGAGACCCCCAGAACAGACCCCCCACCTTGCCCGTCAAACATGTCCATACTGACCCCAAATCCAGAACCCTGGAGTTCAGACTCTAATCCCCACACTCAGTATCAGACACCCAAATCTAGACTCCAAAACTCACATGCCCCACTCAAGGTCCTGGAGGGCAGACCCTTAAACTCAGATCCAAAGCTTAGAGCACCGCATTTGGAACTTAGCCCTCAGATCCGCAAGCCTTAGAAGGCAAATACAGATGGAGACCTCAGCTCCCCACACCCAGACCCCCACATTCAAACTCAGATATCCAAGCCAAGACCTCTAATTCCGACCCCAAATCTCAGCCAACTGACCTCAGATCTCCAAACTTTAACCCCAGACATCTAAAATCATCTTCCAAATTCTTCCCGTGCTAAGATCCCAAAGCATGACCCCAAAACTTTGACCCCAGCTCTTAACACCCAAACCCCACACCCAAGCTGAGACTCAAACCACAGATCCTGAAACTCAGGCCTTAATGTCAAACCCACCAACTTCTAACTCTGAAGCTTCTCCAACTCAGACTTCGAAACTGTCGACGATAACTTCAGACCCCGAACCTCAGAACTCCAAAATCAACCTTCAAAGTTCAGACCCCAACCTCAGACCCAACCATCAAACCTCTAAACCCAGACCCCAAATCAAGACCTGACACTCAGAGCCCAATATCCAGAAATGTTAGACTTAAACCTCTGACCCCCAACCTCAGAAATCCAAACTCAGACCCACATTCCCCCCCCAACCTCAGCCCTGTATACCCAGACCCCCAAACTTAGATTCCCCACCTCGGACCCCAAATCTCATACCCCTGCTTCAGGCCTCAAACTTAGCCCAAATCTCAGACTGCCACTTTAGATCCTAAAACTCAGATCCCCAACCTCCCACAGGGGAGAAGCAGGACCCCTGAACTCCACTTTGGCTCCCAGGCCTCTCCAGGGCTCCAGCCCTACAATGAACACTTTCCCTTGCTCCTTTCCAGGCTATGTGACCGGAGGCCACGTCCTTCGCCTCTTTCACGGACACATGGATGAGTGTCTTACCATTTCCCCCGCTGACAGCGAGGACCAGCGCAGGTCTGGGTTGGAGACAAGAGGCCCTGGGGTGTTGGGGCAGGAGGGGAAGGGTAAAAGCAGGCTCGGGCCACCTGGACCCTATGGGTGGGGTTGGGGATCACATTCTGGGAGGAGGGCGACTGAACCCTTGACCTCACTCTCTCCCGTGTCCCCAGACTCGTCCACTACGAGGGGGGATCTGTGTGCACCCATGCCCGCTCCCTCTGGAGACTGGAGCCACTGAGAATCAGGTGGGAGGGGCTGGGGCTGGGGCTAAGAGCTCCTGGGGGGCCTGGGAGGGGAGAGAGGGTCTTGAAGGAAGATCTGAGAAAGAAACTGGAGGATTTTGAGGGGAAATCTGGGGAGCCCCAGAAGGTGATGAAGGTCTTCAGGGTCCCAGAGTCCTGGAGGAAAAGGACCTAGGGGAGGGTGGGCGTTCCTGAGGAGAGATTGGGGATCCCGAGTAAAAGTGTGGGGAGTAGAGGGAGAGAAAGTGGTGGGTCTGGGGAAACTGGGAGCACTGAGGAGCCCTGAGGAAGTTGTGAGGGCCTGAGATAGGACTGGGGTTCCCAAAGGAGGGCCAGGGGGTCCTAAGAAAGATTTGAGGGCCCCAAGGAAGGTTTGGGCCCCCCTGGAAGAAGGCTGGAGGCTTGATGAGGTTTGGACCAAGACTGTGGTGTCCATGGGAGGACTGGGGGAGCCTCTGACCCCCCGGCACCCTCACCCTTTGCAGCTGGAGTGGGAGCCACCTCCGCTGGGGCCAGCCTCTTCGTATCCGGCATGTTACCACTGGGCGGTATCTGGCGCTCACCGAGGACCAGGGCCTGATGGTGGTCGATGCCAGCAAGGCCCACACCAAGGCGACCTCCTTCTGCTTCCGCATCTCCAAGGTCGGTGGGGTCAGGGTGCCCTCCCTCACTTGGGGCCCCAAATCCGGCCCCAGCCTCCATTCTGCAGTCTCTCCCCGATTAAATGCGCAGGCAGAGGAGGCTGACCTCTGTCCCCTGCCCCTGCAGGAGAAGCTGGATACGGCCCCCAAGCGGGATGTGGACGGCATGGGTCCCCCTGAGATCAAGTATGGGGAGTCACTGTGCTTCGTGCAGCACGTGGCCTCAGGCCTGTGGCTCACCTATGCGGCCCCGGACCCCAAGGCCCTGAGGCTTGGCGTGCTCAAGAAGAAGGTGGGTGCCTGGTGAGGGGAAGGGGCGGGGGTGCTGGCAGGGGCAGGAAGGAGACCGAGAGGTGATCATGCTTGAGCCTCTGGGAGTTTGAGGGTAGGACTGAGAGAAAGATGGGGACTCAAAGACAAACTGAGATTGAGAGAGGAAAAAGAAAGAGGGATAGATATACAGGGGGGAGAGGGAGAGGAAAAATGGGATGGAAAGAATGAATAGAGTGAGGGAGAAGGAGAGAGAAAAGGGAGAGAGAGGGAGAGGGAGAAAGGGAGAAGGACAGGGAAAGAGAGAGAGGGAGAGAGAAACATAGAGACAGAGAAAAGCAGAGACAAAAAGACATGGAGACAGAAAAACAGAGAAAGATAGAGACAGAGAAGCAGAGATGGAAAAGACAAAAAGAGACAAAGACAGTGACAAACAGACCAAGAATAACATTCGGCAAATTATGGAGTGTCCCAGTTGTTCTAGATGTGTGTGTGGAAAAATAGATGAGATATACAGACCTGTGTCCTGCCCTCCCAGACTCAGACATGGTAAATAAACCACCTGTAATGAAGTACATAGCATTCCAGCTGCAGAGTGGAAAAGCTACTCTGGGCAGAGGGCATGGCATGTGCAAAGGCCCTGAGGTTGGAATGAGGTTGATTTGTTGCAATAACAGAAAGAAGATCCAGTTTGGCTGGAGCGCAGTGATTGAGGGACAAGTCTTGGAAGATAAGGACAGAGAGGAGATGGGAGCAGATCATGTAGGGCCTTGTGGGCCATGGGGAGGGTCCCACCTTTTACTCCTAGTGAGATGGAACCCCAGTAGAGTTTTGAGCAGGCCAGGGAGGTGACCTAACTCAGGTTCCTTAGCTGCTCGTGGGAATAGATAGGTTTGGGGTGAGGCCCAGAGTTGGAATAGGGAGCCCAGGGAGGCGACTGCTGCCATGGTCAGGTGGGAGAAAACAGTGGACAGGACCAGGGTGGGGAAGGTGGCAGATTATGTGTGTAGCTTGAGGGCGGAGCCAACAGGATTTCCCGACAGACTGGATCTCGAGGTGAGAGGGGCAGGGGTCGAGGATGATGCCATGATTTTTGCCCTGAGCCACTGGAAGGATGGAAATGCCATTAACTGAGTCGGGGACAGCCAAGTGTCAGCAGCTCAGGATGACAGGGATCCAATGTGTAGAACAGAGCCCCTCGATAAAGAGTGAATGAGTGGGAAGACTAGGGAGATGCTCGTTTCAAAAAAAAACGAAGCTTGTAGTTGGATACCTGAGCGGAGGATATAGAAATGGGCCTGGTCCGAGGCGGGTAGTGGGAGCCGTCAGCGGTGGGTGGTATTTACAGCCACAGGACTGGACGAGGCGCTGGGAGGTCAGCTCAGGAGAAAGCTGGAAGATGGTCTCATCTTACAGAGAGGCTTTCAGGCATTCAGCCTGGGACATGTTAAGTGAGGGTGTCATTACACCTTTCTGGTGGGAGGGTGTTAAGTCAGCAGTAGATACAGGTGGAAAGGGTCTGGCCTGGAGACAGACAGACAGGACAGTCAGAGAGGGAGACACAAACACAGAATCAAAGGCGGATAGAGACAGAAGGCAGAGAGAGATGGAGATACAGACAGAGTGGGAAAGACAGGGAGAAAGAGACAAAGCACAGGGTAGCGATGTGAGACGTAGGGAGAGAGACAAAGACAGAAACAAAGAGGGGCAGGGAGATGGAGCCAGAGGCAGAGGGGAGACAGGGGGGGGGGCGGAGGGGGACAGAGAATAAGAGTCAGATGAAGAGGGATAGAAGGGGGTGTCTGGCAGAGAGATTTAGTGGAGGATGGGGGCAGCTTTGGGGCTAGAATCTGGATGGAGATCTGGGGGCAGATGATCCGTCCTTGGTGCTGGGCCCACTCCTGACCTCTCTGCCCGCCCCCCCCCCCCGCCACTGCCAGGCCATGCTGCACCAGGAAGGCCATATGGACGACGCCTTGTCACTGACTCGCTGCCAGCAGGAGGAGTCCCAGGCTGCCCGCATGATTTACAGCACCGCTGGCCTGTACAACCAGTTTGTCAAGTGAGCCACTCTGCCCACTCTGCCCCCCCCCCGCCCCCTGCGGGGCCACGCCTTGACCCCCAGGCTCCCCGTGGTCATACACCTGACCCCTCTAATCCCACCTCTGACTTCCACACCCCTAACATACACAGGATCCCTAACCTCTAAACCTCTGACTTCTGTACACTTGACCCCTAATCTGACCTTGACAACCATGATTTTGACTTCACATCCCTGATCACCCCTGACACCCAGATCCTTGATCCTGGACCTCCCCAGCCCTGACACCTGCTTCCACCCACCCCCCTGTGCTTACACAGGAGTGAGTCCCAGTCCTAGCTCTGTCGCTGGCCACTGTGTGGCCTCAGGCCAATGTCTGTCTGTCTCCGAGTCTCAGTCTCCCCCTCTGTAGAATAGGTGTGTCTGTAAGAGTCCTTTGGGGGCAGGGGTAGGACTCGCGAGCGCCTCAATGATAGTCAGCGCTCGGGGCTCCTGGCTGACAGGTGCGCCGTCCCCACAGGGGCCTGGACAGCTTCAGCGGGAAGCCGCGGGGCTCGGGGCCGCCAGCTGGCACAGCGCTGCCCATCGAGGGTGTCATCCTGAGCCTGCAGGACCTCATCGGCTACTTCGAGCCGCCCTCCGAGGAGCTGCAGCATGAGGAGAAGCAGAGCAAGCTGCGCAGCCTGCGCAACCGCCAGAGCCTCTTCCAGGAGGAGGTGGGGCCGTGGCGAGGGCGGGGCGGGGCGGGGCCTGTGGACGCGGGGGCGGAGCCTGAGGGAGGGGTGGGGCCGCGGGGCGGAGCCTGAGGGACCTGAAGGCGTCTGTAGTGGTTTCAGAGCCGGCGGGGCCTGTATAAACGGGGCGGGGCCGCAGGCCTTCGGGGAACAAGTGAGGGGGCGGGCCTTGAGGAGAATTTGGGGTGGTGGGCGGGGCCTTGAGGGAAAGGCAGGGCGTTTGTCAGAGCAGGGGCGGTGCGGGTGGGAGCGAGTTGCGACCGGAGCGAAGGGGGTGGGGCAGGCCTGATCCCTTACCCCGGAGTGGGGCGGGGCCTAAGCGCAGGTCTGTGCCGAGGCGAAGCCTGTAGAAGCGGCCAGGCCTGGGAAGAAGTCTGAGGATGACGCTGCGGGACTCGGGAGTGGGGGGGGGGAATGGTGTCTGTGGGGGCTCGGCCCGCAGTTGGGAGGACTGAACCAAAGTGGGGTATGGGAGGAGGGGCAGGGCCAGAGGTGGGTTTTGGGGCGTCAGGGAGGGTCCTCTGCTGGAGTCAGGATCTGGGGGGGGGTCTGTGTGTTCTGAGAGCAAGAAGGGAAGAGATGTGGAGCGGGCTCCGCCCAACAGGGGGTCAGAGTGAGGGGGACCGCACGGGGTGGGAGGAGGGGACTGGACAAAGGCCCCGAGGTCTGATGTCCCCACCGGGTGATAGGGGAGCATGTTCGTTTAAAGGCTAACAACTGACCCTCCTCCTCTCCAGGGACTCCCCAATCTGATCCAAAAGTGATAATAGTAACAACAACGAAACTTATTTGTGGAGTGGAATTAGTATAGGCCAAACGTTTAGAACCGTGCCAGCACGTAGCAGATGATATATAGGTGTTAGTGGTTATTATTACTTTGAATTTGGCCTTTATTGTGTGCTAAGGGTGCTATATACATGACATCCTCCTGATAACCCCATGGGGGTTGTAATTCCCATATTACAGATGGATCACAGAAGCTCAGAGAGATTAAATAACAGCCATCTATCTCCCCAACAAATATGCCAAGGGGTACAGCTGTCAGCAAAACAGACAAAAATCTCTGTCTTTATGGAACTGACATGTGAGGAGGATAGATGATGATCAATAAAATAAGAAAATTACATGGTATATAAGATGATAAGTACTGAGAAAAAAATTAAGGAGGGAAGTAGCAGGGAGTGCTGGGGTTGTTGCAATTTAAAATAGAGTGGTCTTGGGGAGCCTGGGTGGCTCAGTTGGTTAAGCATCCAACTATTCGTCTTGGCTCAGGTCATGATCTCACAGTTTGTGGGTTTGAGCCCCACCTCAGACTCCGTGCTGACAGTGCAGAGCCTGCTTGAGATTCTCTCTCTCCTTCTCTCTCTGCCCCTCCCCTGCTCGCTCTCTCTGTCCTGCTGTCAAAAATAAATAAATTTAAAAAAATTTTTTTAAATCCTTAAAACAGAGTGATCAGTGGGCGCCTGGGTGGCTCAGTCGGTTGAGTGTCCAAACTCTTGATTTCCGCTCAGGTCACGATCTCAGGATCGTGGGATTGAGCCTAGCACTGAGCACCAAGTGTGGAGTCTGCTTGGGATTCTCGCTCTCCTTCTTTCTCTGCCCCTCCCCTGCTCACGCGTGCTCTCTCAAAATAAATAAGTAAACTTAAAAGAAAAATAAAACAGGGGCACCTGGATGGCTCAGTGGGTTGAGCGCCTGACTCTTGGTTTCAGTTCAGGTCACGATCTCACGATTTCGTGGGTTCGAGTCCTGCGTCCAGCTCTTCACTGCCAGAGCAGAGCCTGCTTGGGATTCTCTGTCTCTTTCTCTCTGTGTCTCCCCCACTTGCACTGTCACTGTCTCTCTCAGAATAAATAAACTTTAAAAAAAAATAAAAAATAAATAAAATAGACTGGTCAGGGAGGGGACCTGAGTGAAGAGAGGCAGCCACATGTACACCTGGGGGAGGGACAGAGAGGAGACAAAGGGGAGAGCAGTGCACAGGGAGTGTGCTTGGCAGGTTCTAGAACCATGAGGAGGCCAGGGCGACTTGGGACAGGGTGAACTAGGGGCAGAGTGGGAGGAGATGAGGGCAGAGAGGTGACGAAGGCCAGGCTCTGGGTGAGGACTTTCACTTTGGGAGCCACAAGAGGGATAGGTTCCCTAAAATCACGACTAGTTAGTGACTCAGCCACTCTGTGTGACTCCAACCGCCCTCTACCCCCGTGTGCTGCCTCTCTTACTAGTGATAGGGGCCCCCAGCATAAAGACACAGTGATTGTCACGGTAGCGCTATACGTAATGGCCAAAAGCTAGAAACAGCCCAAATGTCCACCACCAGCATGGATCCGCAAATGTCGCGTGTTCACACACACAGCGGATATGGATACTACTCCACCACGAAAATGAAGGGACTACAGCCACGTGAAACGGTGTTCTTGAACTTAAAACATAACACCCAGCAAAAGACTCCATGTCCAGAAGAATACTTATTGTGTACGCCAAGTTCAAAAACAGGCAAAACTCAATTAGACTGTTTACTGACGCATACATAGGCGGTAAAAATAGAAAAGCAAGGAGAGGATTTCTACAAAAGCCAGGACAGCGGTTATTCCTCGCAGAGAGGTTTGTGTGGTCAGGAGGGGCATCCAGGCGACTTCTGCGTGGCTGGCGGTGGTCTCTTTCCGGGCTTGGGTCACGGTTGCACAGGTGTTCTTTGTATCTGTTGAGCCATACACGTTTGATGTTTGGTGTGCACAGATCTGCCTTTGCAAATTTGCCTACTTGCTAAAATCTATTTGTGACCCTCACATCAATACTTGCAACATCTTCGTGGTCACGCGTGAACATGTGCGGAGTGGCAAAAAATTTGTGTCGGTGGCCCTCATGTTCCCGGCTGAGGCTGAACAGGGTGATGCTGCGCCTTCTTGTTTCAGCAGTCGGCCTGTAAACAGGTGTCCTTTTCATGGTATATTTAGTGCCACATTTTCCACACGCTGGTGTTTTTTTGTTGAGTTCGCTGTTTAAAGTGGCCCCCGAGTGTAGCGCTAACGTGCTGTCTAGTGCTCTCGAGGGCAAGAGGCTGTGGTGGGCCTTATGGAGAAAATAAGGGGGGGATATGCTTCATTTAGGAGGAGTTAGAGTGCTGTTGGCCGTGAATTTAATGTTAATGCATCAACAATATATATTAAATCACTGTCTTTAAACGGACACACATATGTGCCAAGATTATGTACTGGTTGACGAAAACGTGACTCAGAGCAACTCCCCGTGTTTTCCCCGGGAGAGGTGAGTGGTTCAGGATTTGCTAACTCCGTGTTCACGGTGACTTTATAGAACCTAACTACCGCGAATAACAAGGGCTGACTGTATGTATTATTGTATGTGCTTTTCTGTATGCCTTTTATAATTCACAATAAGAGAAGACCAAGTTTAAAATGTAAAATGCAAAAAAAAAAAAAAAAAATCTCTCGGGTGGTTGGCGCGGAGAGTAAACTGAGCCAGTTAGGACCCAGAGTGGGATGCTTGGAAGTGGATAGGATGGAAAGAAAACTTCGGGAAGGAAAAGCACAGTCAGTCCTGATGGTCTTTTTTTTTAATGTTTATTTTAATTTTGAGAGAGAGAGAGAGCACAAGCAAGGGAGGGGCAGAGAGAGAGGGAGACACAGAATCCGAAGTAGGCTCCAGGCTCTGAGCTGTCAGCACAGAGTCGGACGCGGGGCTTGAACCCACGAACCATGGGATCGTGACCTGAACCAAAGTTGGACCCCTAATTGACTGAGCCACCCGGGGGCCGCAGTCCTGATGTTAATAAGGACGTGTTATGTTGGGAACCGAGGCAGAGAGGACAAGGACGGATGTGGGGAACTGAGGAGGAGAGGAGGGTGATGGGAGTGAACGGGAACGTGGAGCTAATGTTGTTGGATCTGGGAACATAGTTGCTGGTTGTTGAAGTTGAATGAATTAGCAAATCCAAGAAGGGCAAGGAAGAGAGGGCCTGGGACTCCCATGGTGACCCGCCCCTTTTCCCCACCCTAGGGGATGCTCTCCCTGGTCCTGAACTGCATTGACCGCCTAAATGTCTACACCACGGCTGCCCACTTTGCCGAATTTGCAGGGGAGGAGGCAGCCGAGTCCTGGAAAGAGATTGTGAACCTGCTCTATGAACTCCTGGGTAAGGGGCCCGGTTCTGGCTTCCCCTAGAGCACCCCAGCTCCTCAGTGCCATGGGGTCTGACGCCTCTTTGCCACCCTCAGCCTCTCTGATCCGTGGCAATCGTACCAACTGTGCCCTCTTCTCCACCAACCTGGACTGGCTGGTCAGCAAGCTCGATCGGCTGGAGGCCTCCTCTGGTAGGAGAACCCAGGGGGAGGGGACAGGGGCTGGCACAGGGGAGGGCCGCAGTCACTCGCCTACCATTCTGCCACCTGCACAGGGATCCTGGAGGTGCTGTACTGTGTCCTGATTGAGAGTCCTGAGGTCCTGAATATCATCCAGGAGAACCACATCAAGTCCATCATCTCCCTCCTGGACAAGCACGGGAGGAACCACAAGGTTGGCCCCTCGCCCTGACCTCTCATCCCCTGAACTCTGAACCCTGACCTTTTCCCAGGGCCCCGGAATTCTCCACCTCCCTCACTCCCTTTCTCCTCCCCATCTTGTCTCTTACCTGGACTCCACTCCCACATGCTTCCATCTCAACACAAGGGTCTTAAACTTACAGTTCTTAAATGGATTCTGGGCCACAGGTGTGCTTCATTAGATCTCCGCAACATTTTTATTTTTTAATTTCTGATTTTGTAGTCTTTAGGTGGGCTGCATATACGCCCTCCAGCTCGCCACAGGTCCTACCTGTTTCTGAGAGAGACAGGGAGACAGAGTGTGAGTGGGGGTGGGGCAGAGAGAGAGAGAGGGAGACGCAGACACAGGATCGAAGCAGGCTCCAGGCTCCGAGCTGTCAACACAGAGCCCAACGCGGGGCTCGAACTCACAGACCGCGAAATCATGACTTGAGCCGAAGTCGGACCCTCAACCGACTGAGCCACCCAGGCACCCCGCCCCGCTGAACAATTTCTAACCACCTCACACATGTACATTATCACCTGGCACCCGAAGACACACGTGTGCAGCCCCTGCTGATCTAAAATCTCCTCCTGACCCTCCTGCTCTCACTAACCAACCTTTTCCCTCCTCCCTCTGACTCCTCACCTCCTACTCCAGTCCCTCCTTCCTTAACACTGCTGACGTCTTACCCCAGATCCTGCGGCCCCCGGCCTGACCTTTCTCTTTGACCCTTGACCTTCCTCTGTGAGCCCTGACCTCGCACTTCCACCACCTCCTTGCCCATCAAAATCTCCACCTCTTGTCCTGGCACATTATCCTTAACTTCTGGCTTTCCACCCCGGATTTCCCCGCCCTGGTGCGCTCACAACCTGACCTCTGACCTCGACCTCCAGGTGCTCGATGTGCTGTGTTCCCTCTGTGTGTGCAATGGCGTGGCCGTGCGCTCCAACCAAGATCTCATTACCGAGAACTTGCTCCCTGGCCGTGAGCTTCTGCTGCAGACAAGCCTCATCAACTATGTCACCAGGTCTGGCCCGTAACCCCTGACCCCAGCCTGACCTCACCCTGACCCCAGACCTCTTAACCCTTTCCCAGATCAGAGACTCCACACCCAGGTGGATGTCCCTTCCTCGGTCTCCCACCCCAAGACTTAACACCCGGTCCTCACAGATGTCCTCTCTTGCCCCAGCTCACCCCCGGCCCCCCCTCCTCTTGTCCTCTCTCCCTCTTCCATTTCTGCCTCTGTCTGTTCCTCTCTCTTTCTCTGTCTTTTTCTGCATTTGCTCTTTTTGCTATCTATCTCCCTCTGTATGTGTCTCTATTTCTCCTCCATTTCGTTTTCTCTGTCTCTCACCCATCTCTCTCTATTTTTTGAGGTCTCTGTCTCTGCTTTCTCTCTCTCTGTCTCCATGTCTCTGCCTTCTGTTTTTCCTGTGTGTATCTCTCCTTCTCTTCTCCCTTCCCCCCCCCCAACCCTGCAACAACCTGGCTTTGCTCCCCACCTCTCCCTCACCCCCTCTCCTGTCCCATCTTCCCTGCAGCATCCGCCCCAACATCTTTGTGGGCCGAGCAGAGGGCTCCACACAGTACGGCAAATGGTACTTTGAGGTGATGGTGGACGAGGTGGCTCCGTTCCTGACAGCTCAGGCCACCCACCTGCGGGTGGGCTGGGCCCTCACTGAGGGCTACAGCCCTTACCCCGGTGGCGGCGAGGGCTGGGGCGGCAACGGGGTCGGTGATGACCTCTATTCCTACGGATTTGATGGGCTGCACCTCTGGACAGGTACCTGACCCTTCCGGGGACCCTCATCCCCGATCATTGGCCCCAGAGCTTCTCAGACTCTCACCATACACCTTAGGCTTCTTGGGATCTTGATCCCCACGAGAGGCCAAATTTTGACCTCTGATTCCTAATTTTCCAAGACCCCAACCCTAACGCTTCCAGAATCTTGCCCCTAACCTGCTTCCTCATAGTCTCCAGAACTCTGACCCCAGGAGATGTATGATCTCTGACCCAAGAGATCCTTGAAAACTGCCCAGATCATTATGACTTCTGACCCTTGACTTCCAGCCCCCAAGGGTTCCAGAATTCTAACTCCAGGGTGACTGTAATCTCTGACTCCACAGCTCTCAAGACCCTAACTTCAGGGGAACCTTGACCTCCTCCCTTATCTCAGAGATCCAGGACCCTCCATGGGAACACTCGACCTTAGGGTTTCCAGGATCCAGATCCCATAAGATTCTCTAATATCTGACTCTTGCCTCTTGAGACCATTAGACTCTGACCAGTGAGGTCTTGAGACCCCTGACTTTTGACTCTTCCCTGTGACCCTGGCGCAGGACACGTGGCACGCCCAGTGACTTCCCCAGGGCAGCACCTCCTGGCCCCTGAGGATGTCGTCAGCTGCTGCCTGGACCTCAGCGTGCCATCCATCTCCTTCCGAATCAATGGCTGTCCTGTGCAGGGCGTCTTTGAGGCCTTCAACCTGGATGGACTCTTCTTCCCTGTTGTCAGTTTCTCGGCTGGTGTCAAGTGAGGACTTGCCTTTGCCCCTTGCCAGGCCCCAGACCTGGGACTGTCCCAAGACACCTTCCCTAGTTACAACATGGCCTACTATAAGGCCAGGAGCCTACCTTCACTGGGCAGCCTACCCTCAGGACTGACTGGTCAGATCCCTACGGGAAGGTCCCAGTGATCTCTACATGGTCCCAAACACTTTAGTGTCCTCCCATTGATCCAGACCCTCCCAAAGACCTCAGCTTCTTCCCAACCCCATATCCTTCCAGCGACTTTCACGTGTCCTCCAAATTGCACAATGACCTTCTAATAACTCTTCCAGTTAATTCCCAAATGATGTTAGACTCTCCCAATGACTCTATGTCATTCCAGTGACCTCCAAATGACTCCAGAATCTGACAGCTCTCTTCCAATGACCCAGACCCTCCCAATGACCCCCCAAATTATCTTGGATTCTCCCAATGATTCCATGCTTTTAACCGCTTTTCAGTGATCCCAGCATCTCCCAGTGATCTTCTAATTACTCCATGATCCCCCAGTGACCATAATTCCTCAATATCCCCAATTATTTCAAAGGTCTCTCAGTAACTCAGTCTTTTCCCAATGATCCCAAGCTCTGTAAAGAGCTTCCCAGTGTCCATTCAGTGGTGATTAGGGTTATCTCATAGTTACACCAGATTTTCCGTGATTTCCGGATGACCTTCTTGGTCTCCCAGAAACCTTCAGTATCCTCAAACATTCTATTGAGCCAAGGTCTCTTCCAGTGGATCTTTCTATGATCTTGCATTAACTCCCAATGAACCCACACTTTCCTTTTTTTTTTTTTAATGTTTATTTTTGAGAGAGAGAGAGCACAAGTGGGGAGGGGCAGAGAGAGAGAGAGAGAGAGAGAGAGAGACAGAGTCCAAAGCAGGCTCCAGGCTCTGAGCCGTCAGCACAGAGCCTGACGCAGGGCTCGAACTCACAAGCTGTGAGATCATGACCCAAGCTGAAGTTGGACGTTCAACCGACTGAGCCACCCAGGTGCCCCCTCCTTTTTTGATTTTCCACTGATTCTCGTTGACCTCAGACATTCTCTTTGACCTTAAATGACCTCCATGACTCCATGGCTGCCCGGTGATCTTTCCCAGAACTTTCCACAGATCCCAGGATTGCTCCCTTACCCTGGGAGCACAGATTCTCCTTGTAATCTGCCTCACCAGTAACCCCACTCTCCCACTCAGGGTACGGTTCCTTCTTGGTGGCCGCCATGGCGAATTCAAGTTCCTCCCTCCACCTGGCTATGCCCCATGCCATGAAGCTGTGCTCCCTCGAGAGCGACTTCATCTGGAGCCCATCAAGGAGTATCGGCGGGAGGGGCCTCGAGGGCCCCACCTGGTGGGACCCAGCCGCTGCCTCTCACACACTGACTTTGTGCCCTGCCCTGTGGACACTGTCCAGGTACTGCCTGCCCTGCAAGGGTTTCCTGGTGAGACAGACTCCCTTAGGAGTCAGGGAGGTGGGGAGCTGATTTGGAAGCTGGGAATCTTGTTGTTTAACAACAGATTGGGAAGCTGAGGCAGAGTGGAGGCAAAGAACTCTCGGAAGACAGAATCCCACCTTCTGGGAGTCCTCACTGTAGCCCCCTAAAGAAAGGACAATTATTAAAGTTTTTGGTTTTTTTTTTTTTTTTTTTTTTTTTAGAGAGAGCATGAGAGCATGTGCACACACACCAGGGAGGGTCAGAGAGAGTCCCGAGCAGGCTCTGTGCCCACAGCACAGAGCCCCATGTGGGGTTCGATCTCACAAACCGTGAGAACCATGACCTGAGCTGAAATCAAGAGTTGGATGCTCACCCGCCTGAGCCAACCAGGCGCCCCAAGAAAAGACTATTATTGCCCCTGATTTACAGTTGAGGAAAGTGAGACCCAGAAGAGTTAAGCAACCTATATAAGCCACACAGCTGATTTGAACCCATGTGCGGATTCCAAAGTTTGAGATCTTTTCCACTAGTCTGTTGGCATCCCTTCCATCTGGGCCTTCCCGCTCCTCCTGTCCCAACTTGAACTCCCCACCCCCACAAACATGTCCCTATCAGAGGCCACATAAGTTGTGTTCAAGAGCCTGACCACGAGGGTCTGATTTTCTGTGTGTTACCGTACGTATGTGGCTTTACTTCTCTGTGCCTCAGTTTCCTCATCTGTGAGGAAAGGGGATAACAACAGAACCTACCTTGTCTCACAGTTGTGGAGGTTAGATGAATATCTGTGAAGCGCTCAGCACAGTCCTGAGTAAATAGGAAGGACTCAATACAGTTAGTGTTATCAGTAGCAATAGTGATATTATTTCATGGTGAACTAGCCATCCCCTGTAGCCAGGACAGAGCCTGGGCCCCCTTCTGGATGTCTCCCTCCTGCTCCCCCAGCTTCTCAGCCTCATGGGCTGTCCACTTGGCCTCCTGGACATCCCTCCCACCCCCTCTGCTTCCCCCCATGGCCTGCCCTGGTCCGAACGAACCATCATTATCTCTTGTCTGTAGAACACTAACAACATAAATATTTATTATGCACCCACTGTGCGCCAGACACTTACATAAACTACATAAGACTGAGTAGTTATCTGGATTACATCACTGAATCCTTATGAGGTAAGTATTGTTCCGATCCTCATCGTACAAAGAAGGAAAGAGACTCGCCCATTCATTCAGCAACCACTTTCCAAGCATCTCCTCTGAGCCTGGCTGTGGGATGGACTGGGGAAGTGGTGGAAACTGAGGCAGCCCCAGGCCCTGTCCTCATGGAACAACCAGTCCAAAGGGGGAGAGAGTCCCAATTCCTAGATAATTCCTTAATTCCATGATTCGAAGTCCTTACTCAGCTGGACTGAGTGTCAACCCTGGAGTCAGGTGATGGTGATGAGGAGCAGGGCTCAGAATAGCAGGGAAAATCTGGGGGAACCGTCCAGGGCTCATACGTGTCCTTGGGGAGAGGGGTCATGGTGCAGCCTGGAAGGAACACAGGGATCTCATGACCGTTCCCTGCCTCCAGATTGTCCTGCCTCCCCATCTGGAACGCATTCGGGAGAAGCTGGCAGAGAACATCCATGAACTCTGGGCGCTGACTCGCATCGAGCAGGGCTGGACCTATGGCCCGGTGAGGGGCCGCCTGCAGCATGAGGGACTCAGGCTAGACTTGCCGTTGGGGGAGTGAGCAGGGAGGGGCCAGTGGTTGGGGGAAGGGACTTTAGGGCACCAGGACGTCCTTGGGGTTCTTGTGGCAGAACTAAGGGCAGGAGGTCAGGGGCCACAGTCTGGGAGTGTTGGGGGGAGGGAAGGGACCCTGAAAGTTGACACTGGGGTTTCTCCAGGTTCGGGATGACAATAAGAGGCTGCACCCGTGTCTTGTGGACTTCCACAGCCTACCAGAGCCCGAGAGGAATTACAACCTGCAGATGTCGGGGGAGACGCTCAAGTGAGGGGGGGGGGCAGGGAGCAAGGGTCTGGGACCGACTGCTGGTGAGGAAGAGGGCAAGGAGAGACAGGGATTGTGAAGCAGAGACAGACAGCTAGAGAGACTAGAGAGCTAGTCAGTAAGAGAGAGAGAGAGACGTGGAATCAGGGAAAGAAGTAGGTGGACAGGAAAAGATGGGCACCGTCAAAGAGACACAGAGACAAAGAAGCAAGGCCAGACAGGAGTCAGAGAGACAGAGACTGAGACAGAGGGATGGGGACAGACACCCAGAAAGTCAGAGCAAGAGATGTGAGAAACCGACAAGGGCGGGGGAGGAGGGAAGCCGGGCTGGGGGAGGGGAGGCCAGGGGCAGGAAGGCTGTGTGAGGTGACACTGCCCTCCCACCCCGCCCCAGGACGCTGCTGGCACTGGGCTGCCACGTGGGCATGGCAGATGAGAAGGCGGAGGACAACCTTAAGAAGACCAAACTCCCCAAGACGTGAGTGCGGGTGGCCCAGGTCCCTCTGGGGAACAGAGCTTGGTGGGGGGGGCTGGGGATGACGTGATAAGGGCTGGGCAGTTGAGGGGTCTTGTATGAGGCTGAGGTCAGAGACAAAGGGTCACAGGTTAGGGTGAAGGTCATAGGACAAGGGGTCAGGGCCCTGGAGTCAGTGGTGAGTGTCCTGAGGAGGGGTCAGGATTATGGAGGCAGGAGTCCCAGAGAGACAGTGGGTGTGAGTTAGGACCCAAGGTCAAGGTCTGCCATGGAATCAGGGAAAATGAGAGAACAGAGGTCATTTCTCCAAGTCAGAGTCAAGGAGTCAATAGAAAGAGGTGAGAAGCTGTTGGAGTCATAAGTGAGGGTCCCTAAAATTATAGGTGAGAGGTCCTTGGGGATAGAGGTCAGGGTTCAGGGGTCAAGGACTCCAAAGCCAGGAATTTGAAGTGATAGAGTTCTGAGGTCAGCGGTAAGAAACCTCAAAGTTAGAAGTGAGAGGTCAGAGTTCCAGGGTTGAAGAGGAGGCTGCCAAAATCACAATGCAGGGGTCAGAGAGGCCAGAGGTCAGTGGCATGAAAGCCCTTGCTAGGCTCACAGGATCCTGGGTAAAGAAGCCAAGTATCTCAAAGCTTATTCGACAGAGTCATAGAACCCTGATGTCAGAGATCAAAGGTCAGCAATTCCAAAACTCAGAGCTCAGGATCATGGAATCCTGGAGCAAGGGTCAGAAGTCAGAGATCCCACTGAGCAGAGCCCAGAGGTGGAGGTGAGTGTCTCATCTCACCAAGCCCTGCCACACCCACAGGTACATGATGAGCAATGGGTACAAGCCGGCGCCACTAGACCTGAGCCACGTGCGGCTGACACCGGCGCAGATGACGCTGGTGGACCGGCTGGCAGAGAATGGGCACAACGTGTGGGCACGAGACCGTGTGGCCCAGGGCTGGAGCTACAGTGCTGTGCAGGACATCCCAGCGCGCCGAAACCCTCGCCTCGTGCCCTATCGGCTGCTGGACGAGGCCACCAAGCGCAGCAACCGGGACAGCCTCTGCCAGGCCGTGCGCACCCTGCTGGGCTATGGCTACAACATTGAGCCGCCTGACCAGGAGCCCAGTGAGTGCAGACCTCAGGTCCCTGACCCTGACTCCTGCCGTGATGCAGACCTCGTCCCTTGACCCTTGATTTCTGGCCTGACTCAGCCCCTGAACGGGCTACATCTACCACATTGAGCCTTTCTGCACTCCATAACCTTGACCCTTACTCTGACCCCGACCCTGAACCCAATCTTGACCACTGACCTTCATCATACACAAGCCCTGCCTGGGCTATGGCTATAACACTGAGCTGCCAGGTCAGGAGCCCAGTGCGCACTATCCCTAATCCCTGACTCCAATTCCTGACCCCCAACGCTGACTCCTAACCTCTAACCTCTGGACCATAGCTTCAACATGGAGCCACCCAGCCAAGAACTCAGAGAGCTTCTAACCCCTACCCTTACCCTGACCCCTGACCTATCCCAATCCCAACCTCAACCACCCATCCTGGCTGTGGTCCCCAACTCCAATTTCTATCCCCTCCTAGAGCCTGACTCTGACACTCTCTCCCTGATCTGGCTCTAGGTGCTTAAATCTAAACATCGACCCTAATCTTGACCCTTAACCCTAGACCATGACAGTGACAGACCCGACTTTCTGTCTCTGTCAGCATCTCTTCTCTCAGGGCTCTGACTGCTAAGGAGAAGGGGTGGGGGAGGAGTCTCACTGAGTAGGTCCTTTCCACCTCTGGCTAGTCTGAGATTCACCAGTTCTCCTATAAACCAAGAAATCGTCCCTCTTCCCCCAGCCCCCCAAGGCCCTTACCTTCTCTGGTGTCTCCCACCAACCTCTCAGTGCCTTGGGATCCGCTCCCCACCCAGTCTCTGACTCTGCTTGGCCCCTGACTCTGTAGGTCAGGTGGAGAGCCAGTCTCGTTGGGACCGGGTGCGCATCTTCCGGGCAGAGAAATCCTACGCGGTGCAGAGTGGCCGCTGGTACTTTGAGTTCGAGGCAGTCACCACCGGTGAGATGCGAGTGGGCTGGGCGAGGCCTGAGCTGCGACCTGACGTGGAGCTGGGAGCTGACGAGCTGGCCTATGTCTTCAATGGGCACCGCGTGGGTACTCCCTGGGCTCCCTTCTGCCAGGCCCTGTGGTCCCTCCGCACAACTCATACACTCCAGCCCTGCCTCTGTCTGTGCCCCACTGTCCACTCATCCCTGCATCTGCCTTACCACTCGTCCATCTGTTCATCCATCCCTCTCTGTCCATGCACATATCTATCCATCATCCATCTTTCCATCCAACCATCCATCTGTCTATTCATCCATCCACCTATCCACAAATCCGACTATCCACCCATCTACTCATCTGCCCAAATAACCACTTACCCATCCACATTTCCATCCGTTTATTCATTTTTTTGTTAGTTTAGCCGTTCACTTATTTAAGCAATTTGTGATTTCACTTATCGATCAAATCATTTGATGCATGCATCCATCCACTCATCCATTTATCCACCTGTCCACCTATCCATCCATCTACCCACCCACTCATCCATCTATCCGTCTATAATTTCTTCCTTCCTTGTATCAACCAATGTAGAGTAAGCTTCCATTCCATTCTTCCATCTGGCCGTGCACCCTACTTCCCATCCATCCATCTCGTTTTCCATTTACCTATTCTGGGGGCATATAGGTATATGTGAGTCTGTAGAGGGGACATTGGTAGGTTCACTTTTCCCTTCCATCCCTCTAACTTACCACGGCCCTGAACCCCCGACTACCACTTTGGTGGTCTGCATAACCCTAGCACCAGCCACGGAAAGAGTAGAGAACGCAGGCAGAAGGGATGGGATACAGAGATCAGTGGGAAGGGAAAGCATGAAAGCCTATCCTTTACATTCCAAAGATCATGGATGCAAATATGGGAAAAGATGGGGACCCTGTGGGGGTGACCCCTTGTCTGTCCCACATGTCTTGAACCCAGTGCCTTGCATGTGTATCTTTACATGTCTCTCCTCGCTTCTGCATGTCTCCATTTCTCTGTGTCTCTCTCACCCCACATCTTCCCCTCACCTCCTCACAGGGCCAGCGCTGGCACTTGGGCAGTGAACCGTTCGGGCGTCCCTGGCAGTCAGGCGATGTCGTGGGCTGCATGATCGACCTCACAGAGAACACCATTATCTTCACCCTCAATGGCGAGGTCCTGATGTCCGATTCAGGCTCTGAAACGGCCTTCCGGGAAATTGAGGTTGGGGATGGTAAGGGCTGGCCTCGTGGCCCCTTTCTGGTTTTCTTTCATCTGACCCTACACTGCATCCCTAGTCTCCCCCGTTCCATCCTTTCCTTCCACAGTACCTCCTCCCCTCCTGCTCCCACCCTGCCCACCTATCCTCACCCCTGCCCATCCATCCCCTCCCACCAGGCTTCCTGCCTGTCTGCAGCTTGGGACCTGGTCAGGTGGGTCACCTGAACCTGGGCCAGGATGTGAGCTCCCTGCGGTTCTTTGCCATCTGTGGCCTCCAGGAAGGCTTTGAGCCATTCGCCATCAACATGCAGCGCCCGGTCACCACCTGGTTCAGCAAAAGCCTTCCCCAATTTGAGGCTGTACCCCTTGAGCACCCCCACTATGAGGTGAGGACTGACCCCACTCAATACCCTCTGATCTGCCTCCAAACCTTATTCTTCCCACAATTCCCTTCCCCAAGTGTCTCCTTTTCTTCCGTGTTAGCCCACAAACCATGTAGAAGGGCATGTTGGGACAGTTGAGCTCCCAGGGCTACTTTGTCAGGTATAACCTCAGCAAACTACAACCTGTCTGAGCTCCAGGGGCCTTGCCTATAAAATAGGGGGAGGGGAAAAAAGAAGAGCTGGATTAATCCCTTCCCCCCCCTTCTGAATCATTTAAATACATTGGAGACATCATGCCTCTTTTTTTTTTTTTTTTTTTTTTATGTAAACTCTATGCCCAGCGTGGGGCTTGAACTCAGGACCCTAAGCTCAAGAGTTGCCCACTCTACCAACAGAGCCAGCCAGTTGCCCCCATGATGGTTCTTTATCCCTAAACATTTCAATATGCATTTCTTCAGAACAGGCTATGCTCTTACAGAACTGCAATTACAGAAGTCAGGTCATGAAAATCAGGAAATTTAACACCAATACGTACTATTACTTAATTCATGATCTGTATTCAAATTTTAGTAATTGTGGTGATTAAAAAAATTTTTTTGGTACAGAATCAAATCCAGGATTACATGTTGCATTTAGTTGTTATGTCTCTTTATTCTTTTAATAATTATTTTTAAAAATTTTTTTGAGGCGGGGAGAGAGAAAGCATGAACATGAGCAGGGGAAGGGCAGAGTGAGAGGGAGAGAGAGAATCTTAAGCAGGCTCCATGCTGGGCGTGGAGCCAGATGCAAGACCCGATTTCATGACCAATTGTGAGATCATGACCTGAGCTAAAATCAAGAGTTGGATGCTCAACCAACTGAGCTACCCACGCTCTCCTCTTTATTCTTGAATGTAGAACGTTCCTGAGTCTGTCTTTGTCTTTCATGACATTAACATTTTTGGAGAGTACACACCAGTTATTTTGCAGAATAGCTCTCATTTTGGTTTGCTGAATGTCGCCACATGATTAGGTACAAGTTACACCTATTTGGCAGAAATACCAAGACATTGTGTCCTGCCTGATGGAGAATATCAGGAGGCACATAATGTCATTATGTCTTATTAGCAATTACAATAATTTTGACTGTTTGATTTAGGTGGAGTCTCTCAGATTTCTCCACCATAAATTAATTTTTTCTCTTTGTAATTAATCAATAATTTGTGGGGAGGCATTTTGCAACTAGGTGAGAATGGATGGGTTTAAAGCAGGGGAATCTCCAGTTTGGATGTGACTTTTGGAAAGGTCTCCATTGAGAATGGATTGTAGGGGACAATAGCAGAGGCAGAAAGACCAGAGCCAGAGGAGGGAGAGGCTGGTGGAACAGATGTGGACCTCCTAATTCCTGCTACTGCCAGATGTGTTCTCAACCCAAAGAACAGAATGCTAGACAGCCATGAGAATGAATAGACTAACCTACACACAACCACCCGGGTGAATCTCACAGACATAATCCCGAGAGAAAGAGGCCAGGCACAGGGTGCCTGGGTGGCTCAGTCAGTTAAGCGTCAGGACACTTGATTTAGGCTCAGGTCATGATCTCATGGTTCGAGTGATTGAGCCCTGCATCTGAGCTGACAGGGCAGAGCCTGCTTGGGATTCTCTCTCTCTCCTTCTCTCTCTGCCTGCATCCCCCTCCCCCATCTCAGCAATAAATAAATAAACATTTTTAAAAATTTAAAAAGGAAAGGAGCCAGACACAAAACACATCTTGTAGGATCCCATTCGTAGAAAGTTCAAGAACAGGCAGAGCTAATCTATGGTGTGCTAAATCAGGAGGATGTTACCGTGAAAGAATACCTCCGAAGTTTAGTTACTTTGCACACAAATCACAGGAGGGAGATGGTCAGTAGACTCTTGCCCAAGAGCAAAACAGGGTCTATAAGAGATGGGAGAGAGTAGAGAAAAAGACCCTGCAGACGTTCTGAGAACAGCAAATCTTGGCCACAGTTTCTGGGTAAAATTTGTTGGCTGGCAGAAAGGGAGCACAGAGGTCTTGGTATTTGGTCTTTGAAGAGAGACATCAAAGAGTGGGAACCACTCCAGTTGTTTTTGGAGTCTCCAGAAGACCTTGGAGAGCCTGTCTTTGGAACGTAGAGGCCAGGCACCTGCTCTCTGTCAGCTCCTGCCTCTTGTTTAAGCCAGGCTGGTACATTTCTCTCATCAGAATCCCTCACTGCCTTTGAGAGAGTGGTGTCTAAGTGGGCACCAAGGGGGCTCCTGAGGGACTTGGTCAATTTTATTTCTCCATCTGGGTGCTGGGCACACAGGTGGGGCCACTCTATAACCTTGTCATGTTGTGCATTATGACACGCCCCCTTTCCTTAATGTTGTGTCTCCATATACAGAAAGTTTAGCAAAAGTTCATCTGGGGAGCCTTTACAAAACTCTGCCCCTTCTGGCCTGCTCTCCCTGAGACTCTCCCCAAGAGACCAGGAGGGCAGGGCCTTTGTCCTGTTCACTGATGTGTTCCTGGCACTTGGAACAGTGCCTGGCACACAGTAGGCTCTCAGTAAGTATTTGTGGAATGGATGGATGGGTGGATGACTTAGTCTGGAGTGAGACGCACAGGTAGGTCCTGGAAACTCCCCAAGTGATTCCAGTGGATTCCAGTGTCTGACCAGGGCTGCCACTGTACAGGTGCCTAGACAGAGATTGGCAGAGGGCTGAACGCACCCCGCAGCCAAGCTGTGTGTCCCACGGGGAGCGCATCCGCCCAGAGGAGCGAGTCTGGCTGATTCTCACACAGGTGCTCTAAGGCCTAACGGCGGCTCTGTGAGTACCAGGTTTGGGACCCATGGCCTAGCCTGCCTGCCCGGCTCAAGTCTTCCTGCTTCCCTTCAGGTGGCCCGCGTGGATGGCACTGTGGATACACCGCCCTGCCTGCGCCTGAGCCACCGCACCTTCGGCTCCCAGAACAGTCTCGTGGAGATGCTCTTTCTCCGGCTCAGCCTTCCGGTCCAGTTCCACCAGCACTTCCGCTGCACGGCTGGGGCCACGCCCCTGGCGCCCCCAGGCCTGCAGCCCCCCGCCGAGGATGAGGTCAGAGCGGCAGAACCCGACCCGGACTATGAAAACCTGCGCCGCTCAGCGGGGCGCTGGGGCGAGGCTGAGGGGGCCAAAGAAGGAACTGCCAAGGAGGGGGCACCCGGGGGCAACGCCCAGGCTGGGGCAGAGGCCCCGCCCGCCAGGGTGGAGAACGAGAAGGATGCTACCACAGAGAAGAACAAGAAGAGAGGGTGAGTCAAGGGTGGGGCCAGGGTGGGGTTTGGGACCCCCAATTAGGTAACCTCAATAACTTGAGGAACCCCAATGTATCCCAGAGTGGCCCCATATATGTTAAGAGGAGTCAGAACACTGAGGGAGACTATCATGCCTCAAGTGAGCCCCATTCTTTTCCTGGGATGCCCTCATTTCCTTGAGAATGTAAAATCAGAGTACCCCACTATATCTATGGAGAACTCCTCTATCCTTGGGGGTACCTAATGGGCCTCAAAGCATTTCACCCAATGGACTTCATTATCCATGGACACTATAGTGGACAGACACTAAAATATCATGGGAGAGTTGATGGTACCCCAGGGTATCCCAGTGAACACCACTGGTCTTTTAGATTGGGGTCACTTCTCTGTCTCAAATGTGCCCCCAAAAAGCTAACTTCAGAGGAGACTCTCAAAAGGCATTAAACCTGATTTGAAGCAAATGTGTCTTCCTCTACTAGGCAGTGGTTTTCAGTGGGAGGTAGTTCTGTGTCTCTCGGCGGGTGTTTGGACGTGATGGACGATGTTGGTCATCATGGTTTGTTGAGGTGGTGGTACTGCTCCAGGGATCCTACATGCCTTCAGTGTATAAGACAGTACCACACAATGAAGAATTGTCCTTTCCCAAATGCCTTTAGCACCCATATGAGAAATGCAGACTTGGGGAACCACTGTAGGCCCCAAAGGGAACCTCCATGTTCCCAGAGGCACTTTTAAATTTGGGTGACTGGGTATCAGCAAGCACAGAGCACAGATTCTCCAGAATGGATTATGCGGACACAGTTGGGAGTTTTATCCTTCAAGAGGCGAGGTCTTGGGCATTAGAAATGGATGTATTTAGGATGGACGTGGGGGCCATGAATGTTGTGGTGAAGAGGCCTGGGGGGACTGGGCTTGAAAGCTGGCTCTCACGGTAGCCTTTCCTCATCACCAGGTTCTTATTCAAGGCCAAGAAGGCCGCCATGATGACCCAACCACCAGCCACTCCCACTCTGCCTCGACTCCCTCGAGAGGTGGTGCCTGCCGACAACCGTGATGACCCCGAGATCATCCTCAATACCACCACGGTGTGAACCTGGGGCCCTTAACTCCGAGACCCCTCAGATTTCCAAAGTTCATGCTGCCATCTCTAGTAATTTCCCTTCCTGGGGACACCCTGATATGTACTGAAGTCCACAAAATAGAGCACACACTGAGTTAATCCCTTGAACTCCTGAATCCGTATAGCTAGGGGTCTAAAAATTGCAGGGAACACCATGAAGCTATAAGGCACACTGATAAAACTCCCAGGGATCCCAGAATCCAGAGCATATAGCAATGTAGACTTGGGACCTCAATATTTGGGTTCACCCATATAAACTCGATACCCCCAAATTTAATAGCTACTCTCGTATATTCCTGGGAAGCAAAATTGACAATGATCTCAATAAAGTTTAGGGATTTCCCAAATCTGGAATGTTTTCTGAGACAGGTAGCTTCGTGGTTAGGATTATGGGCTACCTGGGTGCCAAGTGGGTAAGTCACCTCAACTGCTCTCTATGCCTTCTCCTTTATGGAAGCTTTATGGTTCTCCCATCAGTAAAATGAGGATAAAAGTTGTACCCACTTGATGGTGATTATAAAAGTTAAGGAAATTAACTTGTGAGTTAACTTGTAAGTTAACTTGTTTGTTAACTATTATTTATCAGTAACTTTGCGATTTGGAGAGGGACCCAAATTTGGGGGTATCACAAATAGTCCCAGAGGATTCCCGAGTCTAAAAATATATCAGTAGACACAGAAACAGGGACATAGACCCAGGGGGTCTCAAAACCAGTAATTTATTGTTGAACTCCCAGAGGACACTGCAAATCCAGAGAGGCCAACTTAGAGTCCCAGGGAAGCCCTGTGTCACCCGCCTTCCAGACTGACCATTGATCCCCCTTTGCCTCTCTAGTACTATTACTCCGTGAGGGTCTTCGCTGGCCAGGAGCCCAGCTGCGTGTGGGTGGGCTGGGTCACCCCCGACTACCATCAACACGACATGAACTTCGACCTCAGCAAGGTCCGGGCAGTGACGGTGACCATGGGGGACGAACAAGGCAACGTCCACAGCAGGTGCCCAGGAGGGGTGGGGACAGTGGGAAGTGAGAGGTCAGTGCTGGGCACCTGGCTCGGCAGCTTCCCTCCCCCTCTTCTCCTCTTCTCTTCCTGTTGACTTTCCAACAATGGCTCCTGCTCTTGGTTTTTTCTCCTCTTCTTTTTCCATTTGTTCTTTTCCATTTTCTCTTCCTTCTTCATCTCACCCTCCCCTTTCTACATTTCCTCCTTTCCCTGTTCTCTCTTCCTGCTCTCCTTCCCTCTCTTCCTCCCAGAACCCCCAGCCAACTTCTAAGAACCTTCACTCTGAGGGGCTCAGGGTTTCGGCATCAGGTCTGCAGGTGGTGGGGGTTTAGGTATGGAGCTCTGAGGTCATGGTGTCCTGGGAGTTTGGGGAAGGAAGTGTCCAGAGTCCGTGCACTGACCACTCCTGTTTCCTCCAGTCTCAAGTGCAGCAACTGCTACATGGTGTGGGGCGGGGACTTCGTGAGCTCGGGGCAGCAGGGCCGGATCAGCCACACGGACCTTGTCATTGGCTGCCTCGTGGACTTGGCCACTGGCCTGATGACATTTACTGCCAATGGCAAAGAAAGCAACACCTTTTTCCAGGTGAGCCCGGCCCTCAGCAACTTAGCAACAGTGTTCTCATGTCCCACTACACTGGGATGACCCTTCCAGACCCCCTCTGAGGACAGATCCCAGAGAGACAGGACAAAAACAGCTCCTAGTCTGCCCTCAGGACAGGCCAGACCTGGGTAGTTCCGGGGGGACCACCTAGTTAACCTTGCATTGAACTGACACCCAGAACGGAGGAGACAGCCTTGACCCTGGAGAGTGGTCCATATTCCCTCTTAGGCCAGGTGACATCAATTTCCAACCTTTCACCAATCAAGGAACACCCTAGGATGAATCCTAAGGTAGCCTTTTCCTTTTCAACGTTTTACGATGAAAGATCTCAAACGTACAACAAAATTAAAGGAATCGTACTTTGAACACCCACATACCCACTACCAAGAATCTACCACCTACACTGGCTTTATGACATATTTATCCACCTATCCACCCATTCATCCATCTAACTTGGATTCTGTAAAACTTTATTTTATTTTTATTCTTTAAACTTTACTTATTTTGAGAGATCGGGCAAGCAGGGGAGGGGCAGAGAGAGAGGGAGAGAGAGAATCCCAAGCAGGTTCCATGATGTCAGCCCAGAGCCCAATGCGGGGTTCGATCTCACAAACCGTGTGAGATCATGACCCAAGCCGAAATCAAGAATCGGATGCTTAACTGACTGAGCCACCCAGGCGCCCCTAAAACTTTATTTCAAATGGAGAATTTTCAAAAACATGCAAAAATAGAATAGCGTACTGAACCTCCATGTCCCCACCACCCAGCTTCAACGAGTACGCACTCACAGCCAATCTCGTGTCGTCTTTAGCCTCCACGCCCCCTTCACTGCCATACACTCTGGATGGTTTTGAAGGAGTCCCCAGATATCTTTTCATCTCTTTTCAGTATGTATCTCTAAAAATATAAGGATTCTTTTAAAAAGCATGACCACAATACCACTTGGATCTAAAAAACAAACACGAACAAATCCAATAATTCCTAATTAATTAACCAAATATCCAGTCCATGTTCCCATTTCCCCGGTTGTCTCAAAACTGTCTTTTTCCCATTTGTTCATTTGAACTGGAATCCAAATAAGATCTTCTATTTTAATTGGTTGCTAGATCCCTCGAGTCTCCTGTGTAGATTTTCCTTCCAGCTCTCTCTCTCTTCGAAATGTGTTTGCTGAAGAAACCAGGCTGTCTGTCCTGTAAAGCTTTGCTTCTCAAAGTGTGGTCCCTGGACCGGCCGGGTCTGCCTCACCTGGGGGCTCATTAGAGATGCAGACTCTCAGGGCACCTTGGGTGGCTCAGTCGGTTAAGCGGCTGGCCCTTGGTTGCAGCTCAGGTCATGATCTCACGGTTTCGTGAGTTCAAGCCCCGCATCGGGCTCTGCACTGGCAATGCAGAGCCTGCTTGGGATTCTCTCTCTCTCTCCCTCTCTCTCTCTCTCTCTGTCTCTGCCCCTCCCCCCTCAAAATAAATAATAAAACTTAAAAAAAATTTTTAAAAATGCAGAATCTCAGGCTTCCCCCCAGACCTGCCCAATGAGAATGCCAAACTTAATCCTGGGAGATTCGTGTGTCTACCGCCATCGGGAGTGCCGGCCTAGCTTCTCAGTGTGCATCTGGCTGTCGCATCCCCCTGGTGTTGTTTTAACATTTTCCTCTGTCCCCTGTATTTCCTGGGAGCTAGGAGACGGGTCCAGAGGTGCGGTTAGATTCAGGTTGGGCAAGACGGCTTCACAGACGATGGTGTTTGTGGTGTGGGGGTTCCGCTGCGGAGATCAGAGGGGCTGGAGGGAAAGCGCAGTCAGAAGAACTTTCTGGGTTTTGAAGCATGAGTCTTGGGAGAGAAGTGGGAATGGTGGCGGGCATGATATGCACAGTGATCCCGGGGGAGCTGGAGGTTGGCCTGGCCGGATCAGAAGGGGGACAGCCCGTGAGCAGCCTCGGGGTCATTGAGGCGCTTTCAGTGCCTGAGTTTGGATCCGTAGACACCAGCAGGATCAAGCTGGGGCAATCGACCCCAGGGTTCAGAATCCACGCTCAACATCACCTCCAGGTCACCCGCTTCCTCATCCTGCCCTCTTCTGTCTTGCCAGGTGGAGCCCAACACGAAGCTGTTTCCTGCCGTCTTTGTCCTGCCCACCCACCAGAATGTCATCCAGTTTGAGCTGGGGAAGCAGAAGGTGAGGGTGCGGTGATGGGGCAGGCTGAGGCAGTAGGTGCGGGAGGTCAGGCTGGCAGAGTGGCTGAAAAGTGGGACAATCCGGGAGGTCTCCCTGGAAGCAGAGTGGCAGGACAGAGAGGGCTGGGAATCGTGACCGGTGCACACCTCTGTGCCTCCAGAACATCATGCCGCTGTCAGCCGCCATGTTTCTGAGTGAGCGCAAGAACCCGGCCCCGCAGTGCCCGCCTCGGCTCGAGGTGCAGATGCTGATGCCTGTCTCGTGGAGCCGGATGCCCAACCACTTCCTGCAGGTGGAGACGCGGCGAGCCGGCGAGCGGCTGGGCTGGGCCGTGCAGTGCCAGGAGCCACTGACCATGATGGCGTTGCACATCCCTGAGGAGAACCGGTCAGGGCCGGCCCAGACCCGCAGGGGTGGGACGGGTGTTGCAAGCCCTCTGGGGTCCAGATCCCCCTCAGTGCACCCCTCCACCCGTACCCCAGGACTCCAGACAACACCCCACTAGGCCCCAGACCTACCTCAGGGAACCCTGACTCAGCGCGGGCATCCCCAGATAAGACAACAGGGGACTCCAGACCCACCTCAGAGGGCTTTAGGCCCATATTAGTGGACCAACGACTCACCTCCAGGGACCCCAGACCTACCCCACAGGGCTCCAAGCCTATGTCAGGGGGCCGGGTCCACACTGAGGACCCACACAACACTCCAGGAGCCTCAAGTGCACCTCGGAGGGTCACGGACATTACTCAGAGGGGCCTTCACGCGCCCCCGGTTGTGCTGGGAGACACGCCCACAGAGACTTCCGGATGTGTCCCGTGGGGATCTCAAGCCCAGTCCAGGGGACCCAGACACACCCGGGGTAGAGATGTGTTCACATGTATGGCAGGAATGCTCTTAGTTACTCTGAACACACAGTCCAGTCCCAGACTCACTCCAGGAGGCTGTAACGTGTGTCATCTTCCTTTTATTCCTTCATTCAACAAACGGCTCTGAGCTTTTCCTACGTGGCCAGCAGCATTCTGGGCTGGAGACACCAAGCTCTTGTGAACAGACACTCCAGCAATGCTCACGTATAACTCTGGGGCTCAGACTTGCCCAAAGGGACTCAGGCCCGCCTCCGGGAGTCCCAGATTCACTCACTCACTCTATCTGTCCATCATCCACCCATCTATCTATCTACCTGTCTGTCTAACAAGCATTTATTGAACACTCACTATGTGCGAAGTCCTGTTTAGGTTCTGGGAATACAGCAGAAAACAAAAACAAACAAACAAAACCCCAAAAGGCAGACAGGTCCTGCCCTGGTGGGGTCTACATTCTCGTTGCACTCAAACATAGCCAAGTTACTCAGCCCTGCCAGAGGGAGGTTCAGTTTCCATTTGGGAATCCCAGACGTATCTTAGGGTCACCAGATCTCCTCCGGAGATTCTCAGATACCGAGTACCAGACCATCCCAGGGATCCCAGACATATCCCAAGGAGCCCCCAGACCACCTAGGGACTTCTAGAACCGTGGAAAGACCCAGCTCCACACACCTCACAGCACCCTGACCCAGCGGGCCCCCCGGGAACCCCTGCTGGGGTGGCCGCCACTCTCACCGGTACCCCTCTCTGCCTCTCTGTGCCCCTGCCTCCCACGTCCTCTGCTGGCTCTGGCCCGTCTCCGCCGCAGATGCATGGACATCCTGGAGCTGTCGGAGCGCCTGCACCTGCAGCGGTTCCACTCCCACACCCTCCGCCTCTACCGCGCCGTGTGCGCCCTGGGCAACAACCGCGTGGCGCATGCTCTGTGCAGCCACGTGGACCAGGCGCAGCTGTTACACGCCCTGGAGGACGCGCACCTGCCGGGCCCGCTGCGGGCGGGCTACTACGACCTGCTCATCAGCATCCATCTGGAAAGTGCCTGCCGCAGCCGCCGCTCCATGCTCTCTGAGTACATCGTGCCCCTCACGGAGGAGACCCGCGCCATCACTCTCTTCCCGCCCGGAAAGAGTGCCGAAAACGGCCCCCGCCGCCACGGCCTGCCTGGCGTTGGCGTCAGCACCTCGCTGCGGCCTCCACACCATTTTTCACCGCCCTGCTTCGTGGCTGCCCTGCCGGCCGCCGGGGCGGCGGAAGCCCCGGCCCGCCTCAGCCCCAGCATCCCTCTCGAGGCCCTGCGGGATAAAGCACTGAGAATGCTGGGGGAGGCCGTGCGCGGTGGTGGGCAGCACGCACGTGACCCTGTCGGGGGCTCTGTGGAGTTCCAGTTTGTGCCCGTGCTCAAGCTCGTGTCCACCCTGCTGGTAATGGTTTCCTCCTGCTTCCTTCTGTCCCATTCTTCTTCCACATTCCAAACAATCCATCCACCCATACGTCAACCTCCCTCTCATTTGTGCCTCCAACCGCCCGTTCATCTCTCCATCCTTCGTTCCCTTTTCCTCCCATCCGTTCATCTGTCATCTGTTAATCTGCTTATCGTTGTTTTCTCCCTTCTTTCCATTGGTCCATCCAACCATCATTCATCCATCTATCGATCCATTCATCCTCCACCTACCTTTCCATCCATCCAGTTATTCAAACGTACTCCCATCTTCCCATCCACGAGACCATCCACTTATTCTTCTATTTTCTGCCCACGTACCCATCCATCCATTCATGTACCGTCCATCCAGTTTTCAATCTAGTTGTCCATTCATCCTTCCGTTTACTCATACATCAGTACACCCACTGTTCCATCTGTTCATTTACCCACCTACCCACTTATTTATTAATCTGTCTTTCCTTTCATGCATCCAGCTATCATCCGCCTTCCCCCTGTGCATCCATCCGTCCACCCATCTACAGATTCATCCATTCCTTCATCTTCCACCTACCTGTCTGCTCACCGATGCATCTCTCAATCCATATGTATGTGGACCCATCCACCTACCCACAAATCCGCCCAACCATCTACACCCATTCGTCCACCTCCCATCCACCCATTCTTCCTCCTCTATTTCATGGGCCCTTTCATTCACATACCCATCTAATGACTCATGAATATGTACATCCATCCAAATTTTCGTGCCCAAACTATCCACCCATCCATCATCCAAGCATCCCATTTCATCCCATCCCCTGGCTATTTACCCATTTATCTGTTTACCCATCCACTCATTTACATACTCATGCACCTGTCACATCATCCATCCACCTACCCACCCATCCATACACTACATATCCTGTCATCTATCCACCCATCTCTTCCTCCACCTTTACTTTCATCTTTCCATCCATATCTGCCCATCAATTTCTCTCCCCTTCAGACCTCTGATATTCCATCTGTTAAGTCAGCCACCCAGTCCCCCCTCCCCCACTTACCCATCTCTCTTTTCCCCACTGTTTTTCCCTTTCATCTACCTTCTCTCCCTCCGTCTGTTAGCGTTTTCATTATGTTTACTGAGTGCTAGCATATGCTAGGAGCTATGAAGGCATCCATCAGGGTAGGGCATGGTCTGTTTCAGAGTCACATATGCTCAAGTTTAGGAGAGAACATTTGCTAGTGAAGGGAGAGGCACTCATGTTTGGCTCTGTGGTCTGGTTGGCTATGTGCTTAGGTGGGACACAGGGTGTGGATCTGGGGGGATCTTAAGGAGGCTGGAGAGCAGGGCAGGGGGTGACATTTCTCTGTGTTGGAGGAATCACATCTAGCCCATGCAGGAATGAGTTTGGCATATTCAGGAGAAGTAGGTTGGGGAGTGAGGCTGGGACTTAATTTGAGGTCTTGTGGGCCACAGTGAAGGATCCAGGCTTTGTCCTATAGGTGATGGGCATCTTTGATGATGAGGATGTGAAACAGATCTTGAAGATGATTGAGCCTGAAGTATTCACTGAAGAAGAAGAGGAAGAGGAAGAGGAGGAAGAGGAAGAAGAAGATGAAGAGGAGAAGGAAGAGGATGAGGAGGAAGAGGCACAGGAGAAGGAAGATGAGGAAAAAGAGGAAGAGGAGACAGCCGAAGGGGAAAAAGAAGAAGGCCTGGAGGAAGGGCTGCTCCAGATGAAGTTGCCAGAGTCTGTGAAGTTACAGGTAGGCTGGTTCTTCCTGTTCTCCAGCCTCCACTCATCCAGGCTGGAAAACACAGGATCTGGTGGGGGATGAGTCTGGACCTTGCCCTGAGGCAGTGGGGAGCTGTGGAAGTGCCACAGGTGGTTGGCATGCTTCTGGCTTCAAATGGCCTCTCTGGTTGCCATGTGGCAAGTGAATTGGAGGCATGAGACCACGGAGAAGTCTGGCTTAAGGATCCAGGCAGGAAATGACGGCGGCAGATGGGGCAGGGCCATGGAGAGGGGAGAGGAAGCAAGAAAAGTTTTTAAGGAAGTCCTGATGGTCTCACCGCCGTCATCCCTACTGCATGGCTGTCCTCCCACAGATGTGCCACCTGCTGGAGTATTTCTGTGACCAAGAGCTGCAGCACCGTGTGGAATCCCTAGCAGCCTTTGCGGAGCGCTATGTGGACAAACTCCAGGCCAACCAGCGGGACCGCTATGGCCTCCTCATGAAATCCTTCACCATGTCCGCAGCTGAGACTGCCCGACGTACTCGCGAGTTCCGCTCCCCACCCCAGGAGCAGGTCTTCTGACCCCTGATCCCAGCTGGCATTATTTTTAAATCCCAACATCAACCCCTCCCCCCACTCTGATCGCTGATGGTACTAAACCTCCAAGCTCAGGCCTGACCCCTGACCCTGTTGATATATTTATCTCTTACTCTTCTATGTCTCTCTGAACCAATAGGACCTCTTAGTAGGACCTCAGACTGACCCTGACTCCTTTCAAACCTCTAATTTCTCAGATAGTCTTCATTAACTCATGGCCTTAGACAGGGACTCACAATTGGATCTTTGATCCTTGATCTCAGAATTTCTGCTCTTGAGCTTCTGACCCTCATTCTAACTTACGACCTTCCCCTAGATAAACATGCTATTGCACTTCAAAGATGGTGAGGATGATGAAGATTGTCCTCTCCCTGAAGAGGTCCGGCAGGATTTGCTTGAATTTCATCAAGACTTGCTATCACACTGTGGTAAGAGAACAGAGAACCCTTCTCCCAGACTTTCTCTTGTGACCTTTCCTGAAGTTTCCCTAAGATTTCCTGATCTTAAATATTTACAGTTTTGGTGCAATGTAACTTTTGGTTGAACGAATGAATGAGCAGATATATTAGTGAACAGATAGAGGATGAGTGGAAGGATAAGCTTATAGGGGTGTTTGAGCGGATTATATATGGATGGATGGCTATCAGCAAGTGAGTGATGAGTGTGTAAATTGGTGGGTAAAGAGATAAATGAGTAAAGAAATGGGTGAAGAGATGACTGAGTGGACGTATGGATAAAGAGAAGGATGATGGATGGATGGGTAGTTGAATGATTAAAAATTGAATGGAGAGGGGCGCCTGGGTGGCGCAGTCGGTTAAGCGTCCGACTTCAGCCAGGTCACGATCTCGCGGTCCGTGAGTTCGAGCCCCGCGTCGGGCTCTGGGCTGATGGCTCGGAGCCTGGAGCCTGTTTCCGATTCTGTGTCTCCCTCTCTCTCTGCCCCTCCCCCGTTCATGCTCTGTCTCTCTCTGTCCCAAAAATAAATTAAAAAAAAAAAATTGAATGGAGAGATGGTGGGTGTCTGGTGGGATGAATGGATAATTTCCATTGTTTCTGATAACTTAGTTAATAATCTTACTGAGATTCTTTTATATATGATGAGTTGTTTTTCTCTGGCTGACTTTCAAGTTTTCTGTTTGCCTTTGTTTTGAAACAGGTGGGTATGATGTGTCTAAGTGCAGAGCTCTTTGATTTTATCCCACTTGGAATTTGTTAAGTTTCTCGGATGTATAGATTCATATTTTTCATCAGATTTGAGGGACTTTTGGGCTATTATTTCTGCACATTTTTGTGGCCATTTTTCATTTCTGTTTCTGGGATTCCCATTATGCATATATTGATATATTTTGTGATGTTCTGGTCCACAGGCTCTAAGGTTCTGTTAGTTTTTCTTCATTCTTTTTTATTCTTCAGACTGGATAACCTCTATTGTCCTAACTTTAAGTTCACTGATTCTTTCTCCTACCAGATCAAATATGCTATTGTATTCCTCTAGTGATTTTAAAAGTTCAGTTATTGTACTTTTCAGCCCCAAAAACTTCTATATGGTTATTTTTTTATATGACCTGCCTCTTTACTAATATTCTCTATTTGAGGAGTCACTATCATCATACTTCTCTTTAATACTTTAGACATGGTTTCCTTTAGTTCTTTAACCTATTTACAATAGCTGGTTTAAAAAATATTTAAAATGCTTCAAAGAATGAATAAATGAACAAACATATGAACATATAGAGAAATAAATGAAGAACCCAAGAGGGGATACATGAGTGAGAAATGAATGAATGAACCAATGAATGAACAAAGAAGTGAATGACTGAGTAGATGAATAAACAAACAGATGAAGGACACCCTCTATCTTCTTGACCAACTCCAGGAATTCAGCTGGAGGGAGAGGAGGAGGAGCCAGAGGAAGAGGCCACCCTGGGCAGCCGCCTGATGAGCCTGTTGGAGAAAGTGAGGCTGGTGAAGAAGAAGGAGGAGAAACCTGAGGAGGAACCACCTGCTGAGGAGGCCAAACCCCGTGAGGACTGGGGCCTTAGGGAGGGACAGGGATGGGGCAGACGGCCTTGCGTTTGGGGAGCCTCTGGGTCCAAGACAGGCCATGAGGAATAGGGAAAAGGGAGGGGTGGATTAATGAGGGAGGAGGAGTGGGAGGTAGGGTGAGAGAAGAGGCATGCTGGAAGTGTGGCCGAAATGTGGGGGCTGCACAGGATGTGTGTTGGACCGGTGTGCCATATGGCCTGCCAGAGCAGAGACATACATCCCACCTCGGGATGGTGGAAGCTCCTATACCAGCATGGCTTCTGTGTTCTCATGGATTTTCTTTGTTTTTCTCTTTGTTGGTTTTTGTTTTGTTTTTTTGTTTTGTTTTGTTTTGTTTGTGAAACAGTTACTATGACGAGGGATTAGAAACACTGTTATGATAAGTGTTGGGCCAGTGGGTCATTGTGCAAATTATACATCAGCTCTTTCCAACAAGGACAGAATCCCTGATGTTGGTACAGGGTTTAATTCTACAACAGTCAAGGCACTGTTGGCTTGGCTGAGGAATATTGTAGGGGGGAAAAGTCACAGTCTCTGTTCTTCAGGAGTTTAGAATATTGTAACAGATACACATATACATATACCATAATGTCAGGTGGCCATGGGTGCTAAGGAGAAAAATAAAGCTGAGTGATAGGAGACAGTGGGATAGATGGAGGGGTCAGAGTGGAGGAGTGAGGTATGCAAAGATCTGGGAAGATGATTGGTACAAAGGGAACAGCCAGTGCGAAGGCCCTGAGGCAGGAACATGCTTGGTATGTTTCGAGGCCAGTGTGGGAGTGAGCAAGAGGAGAGGGGCAGGAGATGAGGTCACCAGGGCAAGGCCCAAACTTTAAAAAAAAAAGTGGGGGGGGGAGGTGCTGGGTGATTCAGTCGGTTGAACATCCAACTCTTGATTTTGACTCAGGTCATGATCTCATGGTTCGTGAGTTCGAGCCCTGCATTGGGCTCTGCGCTGAGAGTGCAGCATTCCCCCTCTCTGCTCCCTGCCCCCGCCCCCCCCCCAACTCTTGCTCTCTATCTTAAAATAAACAAATAAACTTAAAAAGAAGAAGAAGAAGAAGAAGTGCCAGGGCCAGATTGTGTAGCGCTTCTGGAAGGTCATGAATTGATATGACACCATCATTCAGTGTCAGTGCATGGAGGTTTCTCCTAAGCCTGAGACACATGAGACCTCTGTCTTTTCTCCCCCCAAATCCTGGAAAGGAAAAGGGTTGGGAGAGAGAGGCAAAGAGAGAAATGGATGCTGGATGGCAGGATGATGAGTCTCAAGGAGGGACTGGGAAAATAAACCCGTTAACCTTGACATCATTTTCAAATGACACCAAATGACATCAAATGACAGTTTTTCTTTGTGTCTGTTGTCTCTCTGGAGGAAAAATCAGCAGTACTTTTATTTATTTTTGTTTTTTTAATGTGTATTTATTTTTTTTTTAATTTTTTTCAACGTTTTTTATTTATTTTTGGGACAGAGAGAGACAGAGCATGAACGGGGGAGGGGCAGAGAGAGAGGGAGACACAGAATCGGAAGCAGGCTCCAGGCTCCGAGCCATCAGCCCAGAGCCTGACGCGGGGCTCGAACTCACGGACCGCGAGATCGTGACCTGGCTGAAGTCGGACGCTTAACCGACTGCGCCACCCAGGCGCCCCTAATATGTATTTATTTTTGAGAGAGAGACAGAGTGTGAGTGGATGAGGGACAGAGAGAGGGAGACACTGAACCAGAAGCAGGCTCCAGGCTTTGAGCTGTCCAGCACAGAGCCCGATTCAGGGCTTGAACTCGTGAACCGTGAGATCATGACCTGAGCCGAAGTCGGACGCTTAACTGGCTGAGCCACCCAGGAGCCCCAAAAAATCAGCAGTATTTTTACAGAACAAGTGGAATTGCGACTTGTGCTTTCAAAGGTGCATTATATATTTGAAAGGTGCTTATAATGGTGCTCTGGTATTTTGAATGATACATTTTTTTTTCCTCTTGAAACCTTTAGGGGGCCCTTACTGTCTGGGTATTAGGGTGAAGAGAACAGGGAGGCTCTTAAAGCAATACAAAAAAAAAAAAAAAAAAAAAAAAGATCTGCCAGAATCTGCCCCCTCCTGGCAGGTGACGGTAGGGACGGTTAGTAACTGCGAAGCCCTCTGGAAAGAGGGGCCCTTGCTCCGTTGTTCGGCTCAAGGCCGCAACCCGGCAGTGCGTTCTGACCCTTGCGTTCCCTTCCCAGAGTCGCTGCAGGAGCTGGTGTCCCACACGGTGGTGCGCTGGGCTCAAGAGGACTTTGTGCAGAGCCCTGAGCTCGTCCGCGCCATGTTCAGCCTCCTGCACCGGCAGTACGACGGGCTCGGGGAGCTGCTGCGTGCCCTGCCCCGGGCATACACCATCTCACCATCGTCCATGGAGGACACCATGAGCTTGCTTGAGTGCCTGGGCCAGATCCGATCGCTGCTCATCGTGCAGATGGGTCCCCAGGAGGAAAACCTCATGATCCAGAGCATTGGGTGAGGCTCTGAGGCTCTGCCCCTTCCCCTGACTTTGCTCTTCCCCTGGGAAGGAGGGGAGCCCTCCCAGCTCCAGCACATCCCCCTGGCTCGTGTCCCCCGGATGCAGTGATGTCTCCTTCCTCCGCTTCGGGCCCATCCTTGCGGCGGGGTACTTCTCCCAGTAGCTGGCCCATCTCCCTGGCTGAGGTCTCCTCCCCTTACGTCTCCATCCGACCTCTGGGGTGACAGCTCTTACTCACCTGTGACTCTTGGCACAAGATTGACCTTCTCTGAGCTTCATCTTTATCTCTGGGCCGGGGAAGAGCCGTGCCTCCCTTGTGGAGTCACAGTGAGGCCTAGTGAGCTCCTGCGCGTAGGGGTGGTAATGATGATACGAATGACAGCATTGAGCACTCACTCGGTGTCAAATGTGCCTCATTCGGTCACTCAGCAAGCGTTTATTGAGCACCTACTTTGTGCCAGGCCCTTTCTAGGCATCTGGGGATACGACATGCAACATGGCGAGGGTCTCTGCTCTAGGGGAGCCCACCTTGGATCCGTGCCTCAGTTTCCTTATCTGTACAATCGGGGTAATTTCATTCCTGCCATCCAGAGTAGACGTAAAGATTGAATGGGTTGGGATCTGTGAAGGGGGACGGTGAAGGCTCTGGGGGCTCTCCCTGGACTTGGGTCACACCCGGCCCCTGGAAACGCCACCGTACTCTACCTATTCACAGGAACATCATGAACAACAAAGTCTTCTACCAACACCCGAACCTGATGCGGGCACTGGGCATGCACGAGACAGTCATGGAGGTCATGGTGAATGTCCTCGGTGGCGGCGAATCCAAGGTAAGGGGCCTGTGTGGGCCGAGGAGCTCAGGGCAGGGGGCCACGGGGGGAGGCACTGACCAGCGGCCCGCTCTGCCCGCCCCAGGAGATCCGCTTCCCCAAGATGGTCACAAGCTGCTGCCGCTTCCTCTGCTACTTCTGTCGCATCAGCCGGCAGAACCAGCGCTCCATGTTCGACCACCTGAGCTATCTGCTGGAGAACAGTGGCATCGGCCTGGGTGAGAACACCCGAGCCCGGGGTGGAGGGAGAGCTGTCCCCCGGGGCCCACGCTCAGCAGTCTATCCAGGCATCCATGTCTGCTGGCTCGCTCACTCGTTCGGTCATTCAACAAACACTCACTCTCAACCCACCCTGGAGGTAGCCCTTAATGAGCGGTGCTGAGGGTCCACCCAGACAGCCGTGGCCCTGGCCCTCACAGGGCTCACAGTGCAGCGTGGAGGACACACAGTGACCGCCCAGGGTGCTCAGCCGTGGGATGGGGAAGCACGGGCCAGTGGAGGCACCTGACCCAGGCTGTAAAAGGGATGGTCAAGGAGGGCTTCCAAGAGGAGGTGAGACAAGCAGGAGTGAGACTGTCAACTACAATCCTCTGAAGAGCACTCTCTCTGCCTCTCGCCCTCACAGGCATGCAGGGCTCCACGCCTCTGGACGTGGCAGCTGCCTCTGTCATCGACAACAATGAGCTGGCCTTGGCATTGCAGGAGCAGGACCTGGAGAAGGTGTGGAAGGAGGAGGCCTGGCCTCCGCCTGGCCCCTTGGGGCACCTGCTAATTTGGGAGCCAGTCTATGGGATGGTCCGGGATTGAATCAGAGGGGGAATAATTTGCAGGGAAAGAACAAGGGCCCAGTCACTCACCACAGGGCCGAGTGCAAATCCACGCTTCACCCTCCCGCAGCTGCATGACCTTGGCACATTCCTTGCCCCCCACCCCGTACTCCCCCCCCCCCCACTACTTCATTGTGTAGCAATGAAGGGCATGGGCTCTAGAGTTCACCTTATAATAACTCCCCTTGCTCCCTTGCTGTGTGGCCTTGGACAAGTGACTTAAATTCTCCAGGCCCCTGTCTCCTCATCTGTAGAATGAATATAATAATCCAATAGGGTTATTCCGAGCACAGAATGGGTTAGTCCATGAAACCATTGATAAAACAGTAAGCACTCAACAAGAGTTATCTGCTCGTATAGTATTACTCGTCCAACAAACATTTACTGAGCACCTACTACGTGCCAGACCTGACCAAGGCAGCAGGGGTACTACAGTGATTGAGACAATCAAAAATTCTTGTCCTCATGAAGCTGACGTTCTAGTTGGGAAGATGAATAATAAACAAGATAAATAAGTAAAACATATAGTGTATTAGCTAGTGACGAGTGTTAAGGATGAAAAAAGCGAGCAGGGGAAAGAAACATCAAGTGTCAGGAGGGTGTCCAAGTTTAGACAAGTGTGATCAGAGAATGCCTCCCTGAGAAAGTGACTTTCAAGTAAAGCTCTGAAGGAGGAGAGGGGCCATGTGGACATCAGGGGAAGAGCATTCCAGGCAGGGGAACCGCCAGTGCAAAGACCCCGAGGCAGAAGTGAGCTTCATGAGTTTGAGACCAGTTTGGTTAGAGCAGGGGGAGTGAGGGGTTAGGGGTGGGAAGTGAGGGCAGGGAGGTGACAGGGAAGATTGTGCAGAGGGTCTTGTGGGGCCTCTGCATTTTACCTGGAGCCAGATGGCGCCACAGGAGGGTTCTAAGCAGGGAAGGGACGTGGCCTGACTCAGGCTGTTTGCAGGGTCCTTCTGTGCGTGGGATAGACTGGGGGAGCAGGGAACCCAGGCAGGAGACCATGTGACAGTCCAGGTGGGAGGTGAGGGCTCAGGGTGAGGATTATCGTTCGCCGAGAGATCCAGACCTGAATGAGGTCGCAGAGCTCCAGCGATGGGCAGGGAAGGGAGCCTTGGGGAGGAGGTGGTGCGGGTCTGGCCTCCGTCTGAGCCCGTCTCCACTCCCAGGTCGTGTCCTACCTGGCGGGTTGTGGCCTTCAAAGCTGCCCCATGCTCCTGGCCAAAGGGTACCCAGACATCGGCTGGAACCCTATTGGCGGTGAGCGCTACCTGGACTTTTTGCGCTTCGCCGTCTTCGTCAACGGTGAGTCAGGAGTTGGCGGTGGCGGGACAGGAGGCCGGGGGTCCCCGACCCAGCCAGCCTCCCTCAGGGTGTGGTCCCCGTCCTGGCTCGGCAGGGATTCCTCCAGGCGGGCTGGGGCAGGGTCCAGAGGCCAGTGGGGGCCCGGGGTTAACCCTTGAGGTGCTGGGTCCTGGGCTGCCGGGGCAGGGTCCCCAGGGCCGCGGCTCATGAGGCCTCCGGACCCGCCGGAGCCGCCAGGTGAGAGTGTGGAGGAGAACGCCAACGTGGTGGTGCGGCTGCTCATCCGCAAGCCCGAGTGCTTCGGGCCTGCCCTGCGGGGTGAGGGCGGCTCGGGGCTGCTGGCCGCCATCGAAGAGGCCATTCGCATCTCTGAGGACCCGGCGCGGGATGGCCCGGGCGTCCGCAGGGACCGGCGGCGTGAGCAGTGAGTCTCCCACCCCCTTCTCAGCGGCAGAGCCCAACTTCCCCGTGCCCCTTGCTGCCTCCCCCACACGCCACCCCCCTCCTTCTGCAGCTTTGGGGAGGAGCCCCCCGAGGAGAGCCGGGTGCACCTGGGACACGCCATCATGTCCTTCTACGCTGCCTTGATCGACCTGCTGGGACGCTGTGCGCCAGAGATGCATGTGAGAGCTGGAGGTCCAGGGACGGGGAGGGGCACGCCTGGGCAACCTCGAACCTCTTCAGTCGGGCACCTGACGACACTGACGGAGCTCTCGTGATGTGGGTGGTCTCAGGCTAGCCAATCCTGGGGACACACCAGTGACCAAGACTGCCCTAGGCCTGGCTCTCACGGAACTTCCAGTCCAGCGGCGGGGGGGGGGGGGGGGGGGGGGCGAGGACCAAGCACTGAGAGCCGGGGACAGTCGGGGCTTCAGCAGAGGAGCACTAGGAGCAGAGGAGTCAGGGCTGGGAGATCGAGAGCTCGCCCCACGAGGAGTCCTGCTCTGCCTGCCGGTGGGTCAGGAAGGGATGGATGGACTAACGACCAAACGGGGCAGAGGGTGCTGGATGACGTGCCCCCTTCCATCTTCCAGCTAATCCAAGCCGGCAAGGGCGAGGCCCTGCGGATCCGCGCCATCCTGCGCTCCCTCGTGCCCCTGGATGACCTTGTGGGCATCATCAGCCTCCCACTGCAGATCCCCACGCTGGGCAAAGGTGCAGAGGGGGCAGGACTCGGCAAGGAAGGGAGGCTGGGGAGGGAGCGGGTGGGGCCGAAGGGCAGCCCTGACCCCCTGCCCTCGTGGCCCGCAGACGGGGCTCTGGTACAGCCAAAGATGTCGGCATCTTTCGTGCCGGACCACAAGGCATCCATGGTGCTCTTCCTGGACCGGGTGTATGGCATCGAGAACCAGGACTTCCTGCTGCACGTGCTGGACGTGGGGTTCCTGCCCGACATGCGGGCGGCCGCCTCGCTGGACACGGTGAGCAGCCCCGCCCCTGCCGAGCCACCCTCCCCGCCGCCCGTGAGGGTGCAGGATGGTCAAGGGCACAGCGGCAGCGCTTCTGTTTGTTCTGGGCATGTGTACCTATCAGAATCCTCCCTCCCCACCCCCCATCAAGACAGAAAATGAAACCAAGAGGAACTCTGAGTTCTGGACGAGGGTGGGTGGAAATCTTCAACATCTCATCTTTCTTATTTAAGAAATGATCATTCTCGGTGATGGCTCAGCACCAAGGAGACAAAGACTTGCGCTCAACAGCAACAATAATAGTTATATAGATATTTAATAGTTATATCGTTAGAGAATAGTAGGGGACAAAGCCGAGTAAGATGAAGACTGAGAACTGACCACTGATGTGGCCAAATGGAGGTCACTGGTGACCTCGATGAGCACTTTCAGTGAGGCGGTGGGGTAAAAGCCTTACTGGCGAGGGTTTACGAGGGTCTGGCAGGTGAGGCATTGGAGACCGTGAGTGGACGTGACCAGCCCAAACCAAAGTATGGGAAACTCCGTGGATAAATGATCCAGTTTTTCTGGCAAATAAATAGCACTGAAAAGAGGAGGAAAGGAGACCGTTACAGATGAAAAGACCTGAGACCCAGCAGCCAAATGCAGTAGGGGGGCCTTCCTGGTGCCCTGATCCAAACAATCCCGGCTACAAGTGAGACACTTGGAGAAAGTTGGGGAAGGACTTTACGCGACTGTTAATTCTGTTAGGTGCGAAAACGGCAGCGTGGGGTGTTAAACGGAAGCAGGTGTCTGAATGGAGACACAAAGCTGAATATCTATGGGTGGAGTGGTAAATGGCTAGGGTTGTATAAAAGTATCACAGGAAAAAGGGTGAGGGAGAGGACAGAAGCATGCAGAACTTTGTCTGCAGGGCTGTCTACTCTGGGTAACGAGGGCTCACTACTTGGTGCCTCGGCCGCGGTGGGTTTGAAAATTTGCATGGTTCCAAGAGATCGTAGAGACTGGGAGGAGCAGGTGTGGGGGGAAGATCCGAAGCCAGGGGCGCGAAGCGGGCCTGAGGCCCCGGCTCTGCTCGCCAGGCCACTTTCAGCACCACGGAGATGGCCCTGGCGCTGAACCGCTACCTGTGCCTGGCGGTGCTGCCGCTCATCACCAAGTGTGCGCCGCTCTTCGCGGGGACCGAGCACCGCGCCATCATGGTGGACTCCATGCTTCACACGGTGTACCGCCTGTCCCGCGGCCGCTCGCTCACCAAGGCGCAGCGCGACGTCATCGAGGAATGTCTCATGTCGCTGTGCAGGTGGGGCGGGGCCGGGGGGCGGGGGCGGGCCCGCGGGGGGCGGCCGGCCTGGGGGCGAGACCCCCACCGCCCCGCGCCTGTCTCCGCAGGTACATCCGCCCGTCCATGCTGCAGCACCTGCTGCGGCGCCTGGTGTTCGACGTGCCCATCCTTAACGAGTTCGCCAAGATGCCGCTCAAGGTGAATGAGGGCGAGCCCTCTCCGGCGTGCGCCGCCCTCGGGCCGCCTCGGGGCTCTTTTGTGACGCACCGCCCGGCCCCGTTAACCCGCCAAGCGAGGGCGGCGTCCCCACGGAAACCTCTGAGGCGTTCTCATTGCCGCACTAGGATTTCCAGGACGGTCGCTTGGCGTCGTCGGGGCCTCTAACGCTCCCTAGTTAGCGTTTAATTTGCCTCACAGTGAGCCAGTCCTCGCCTAGATTAGCACGTCTTTGCGTGAGCACACCGCTTTTCCTAATCAGCGCGCTTACTCGCACGCCCAGACCACCAGCCTTACGCTTTTCCAACGAGTGCATTCATCTGAATACATAGCACCACAGCTACTCTGAATATTCGCAGTCTTTCCTGTTAGTTTTTTCGTTTGCATGCTGGTTTGCATAAGGAGACACCCCTTGTCTGGACTGATTTACACAATACATCTGAATCAACCCCCATTTCAGATTTGCCTATTGGATGTGGAGGTCCTCTTCCCAATTACCATATATTTGCATGGGGCTCTGCGTGTATTTGCCCGCCATGGTAATTCACAGAAGCGCAGATCACTCTGTCCATACGTCCGTTTGCACACAACCCTACCCGTGGATTAATCTTAACATACTTATTTGTGTAAAACGACAACAGACAAACCCGGCCCTGGCCCAATGCCTATCCTGACTACACGTTAGAGCGCTGAATTATCATAAACGGCCCCAGACCACTCCCCAATAAGCACTTTCCCTTAGTACCTGCATGACCCACGTCCCCTTCATAATTTAAAAGCCCCAGCCTCCTTGGCTTTGCTTTTGCCGGCCACCTACTACGCGCCCCTCATTTGTGTGTCGCCCTCTTGCTCCCACCCAGCTCCTCACCAACCACTATGAGCGCTGCTGGAAGTATTACTGCCTCCCCACAGGCTGGGCTAGCTTCGGGGTCACCTCAGAGGAAGAGCTGCACCTCACTCGTAAACTCTTCTGGGGCATCTTTGACTCACTGGCCCACAAGGTCCGGGCACGTGGGGGGGGCACCTAAAGGAGCCTGCTGGGAGGGCTTGGGGGCCAAAGTGGGGGGGTCCAGAATGAAATTACCAATTCAGGGGTTCAGGGAGGGAGCTAGTTCTGCAGGTTTGGATCCAGGAGAATCTAGGAGTTGGGTCTCTGGTTTGGCTGTTACAGAAGAGGCGATGGGCGCTAGTCTGGGGGCTTGGAGAGGGGTGATGCCGGGGTGGTTTGGAGGGTCCAGGTGGGCTGAGGTTTGGGTTTCAGGGGGAGAGACCATAACTGATGTCTGGGGGCTCAGGGAAGAGGGGTTGATTAGCAGAGGGGTGAGTTTGAGGCCCTAGGGCTCCAGGATTTGAAGGCTCAGCCAGGCCTGCAGTGACCCCCCCCCCACCCCGGCATCCCCAGAAGTATGATCCAGAGCTGTACCGCATGGCCATGCCCTGTCTGTGCGCCATCGCAGGGGCCCTGCCCCCCGACTACGTGGACGCCTCATATTCATCCAAGGCCGAGAAAAAGGCCACGGTGGATGCTGAAGGCAACTTTGACCCTCGGCCCGTGGAGACCCTCAAGTGAGGAGGCCTGGGGGCAGGAGCGGGGTGGGGACCGGGGACCGGGAGAGGGAGAAGGATTCGGACATGGAAGGATGGGCCAGCGCTAACATCTGCCCACCCCATCCCCCCTAATAGTGTGATCATCCCGGAGAAGCTGGACTCCTTCATCAACAAGTTTGCGGAGTACACACATGAGAAGTGGGCCTTCGACAAGGTTGGCGTCAGGGTCCTCCCTCACCCCCCAGCAGCCCCCGTTCCTGCCAGCCTTTCTCAAGACCCCACCTGCCCCCCCACCCCAGACCCAGGTCTTCCCTGAGGCCCCAGATTTCCCTGGGACCCCAAACTCTTCGGAGACCCCAAAGCCTCTTCCAGAGCCCCCCGCCCCTCCAGGGTTTCCCCTCTGCGTCTCCCAGGCTGCTCTCTCCTCCTCATCCTGCCCCCTGCCCCCACCTCCATGGTGGTGCGACCTGTCCCCTCTCCACCTCCAGATCCAGAACAACTGGTCCTATGGGGAGAACATAGATGAGGAACTGAAGACCCACCCCATGCTGAGGCCCTATAAGACCTTTTCAGAGAAGGTGAGCAAATCTCAGGGCCCAATGCTGAGGGTCCAAAATGAAACCTCCCAATTCGAGCGTTCAGAGAGGAGTGAGGCAGCTTCATCAGCTTGGATCTAGCTGGGGCTGCGGGTTAGGGCTCCGCATGCATGGACTTTGCCCTCCCTCAAACGTGGCTGCCTCCCCAGACCCCGGACTTCTAGTGTTCCTTCTCTTAGAAAGAGTCAGACTGGATTTGATTCCTTGACTGTGCCATTTAACTTCTCGGAATCTCCAGAGTAAAATGAGATCATGAGAGTTTTGTTTGGGAGACTCTGTTACAGAGCAGGTAAGAGACCGGAGTTCGAATCCGAGCTGGACCACTTCCTCCTAGCCACGTAGTCGAGGCTTTCCACTTCTTAGGACACTGGAGGCCAGTAAGGCTGAGGCAGGGACTCCTCCCTCTACCTCCCTCCCATGCCACCTCACCACCTCCACGCCTTCCTGTCCACCCCAGGACAAAGAGATTTACCGTTGGCCCATCAAGGAGTCCTTGAAGGCCATGATTGCTTGGGAATGGACGATAGAGAAGGCCAGGGAGGGAGAAGAGGAGAAGACAGAAAAGAAGAAAACGCGGAAGATATCCCAAAGTGCCCAGGTGGGGGCGGGGCCGGGGCAGAGGGCGGGGTCATGGGAGGTGGTGAGCGGCGGGGGCGGGGCCAGGAGAGTGTGGGGCCAGGCGGGAGGTGGGGTTGAAAAGGGAGAAGGGCCAAGGAAAGGACGTGGGGGGAGGGGGGGCGGGGGTCAGGGAAATCTTGGGGGCCCGGAGCCAGATGCCCGCCAAGGCTGAGAGATCTGGGAAGGGAGTGGGCGTGGGTCTGAAGAACTGCGAAGGGCAGAGGAGAGAGGGCGTGACTTAGCGACAGGGCCTTGGGGGGGGGGGGGGCGAAGAGCAGGGGTCTAGGGCCAGTGGAGGAGGTAAACTGGGTAAACTGTGTTGGGGCCCGGACTTCCTGCTAGTCCATCAAGCACCCCCATTTCTCCCTCGTCCTCCCAGACGTATGATCCGCGAGAAGGCTACAACCCCCAGCCCCCGGACCTCAGCGGAGTTACCCTGTCCCGGGAGCTGCAGGTGAAACCCCTGATCCTTTATCTAGAGGCATGGAGGTGTTTGTTGGGGTTGAGAAGGACATCCTCTGAGTCCGGGCCTTGACTCTTTCGTCCATTCCAGGCCATGGCAGAACAACTGGCGGAAAATTACCACAACACGTGGGGGCGGAAGAAGAAGCAGGAGCTGGAGGCCAAGGGTGAGAGCGTCCGTCCCATCCCCGCACAGGCCCCTCTTCACCGAAGTCCCCTAACTCCAGAGTCCCAAGGGACTAGAGTTGTGTGACTTTGAACCATTGCTTTCGCCACCCCCGATAATAACAACATCTACTACCATAGGGCTGTGGTGAGCATATGACGATCCTCTGAAAGCCATGATTCGGTTCCCTTACCTCTGTTTTTATTACTCTAATTATGCGTGCTCTCAGCAGCAAGAACCACTTCAGTGAGAATGGCCTGGGTCTCCCCAGTCCTCTGATTTCTGGTCTTTGCGGCTCCAGGTGGTGGGACCCACCCCCTGCTGGTCCCGTACGACACACTGACAGCCAAGGAGAAGGCACGAGACCGAGAGAAGGCCCAGGAACTGCTAAAGTTCCTGCAGATGAACGGCTATGCTGTCACCAGGCACGTGGGCTGCAAGCCCGGCCAGGGAGGGGCGGGGAATGTGAGAGGAACGAGCCAGGCCAAAACTGGGAAAAGCTGGGCTGGGGTAAAGCGGCGGAGCCAGGGAAGGCAGGTGGCTGAGAGGGGTGGGGCCCGGAGAGCAGAGGTGGGGCCAGAAAAAGGAGGTGGCTATGAGGGTGGGCCCTGGAGAGTGGGGGAGGGGCCAGGGAGAGGAAGCCAAGATGGGGGGGCCTCCTCAGAGCGGGGAGCAAGGTCAGAGAGTGGGGGGCCGGGAGGGTGGGGCCTCGGGAGAAGAGTTAGGACCTGGGAGGGGAGGAGGCTAAGAGGGTGGGGCCTGGGGGACTGTTTGGGGCCAGAGAGGGGAGGGGCTAGGCCTGGGAGGAGAGGCAAGGCCGGGGATGACAGGAGGCTAAGAGGGCGGGGCCTGAGGGGAGGCGGGGCCTGAGGAGGAGAGGCGGGGCCAGGGAACCGCTAGGAGCTCGAGGGGGACCTGGCGTGGGGCAGAAACCTGCAGCGGCCGGCCGTAGGAAAGCAGAGGGGAACTGGAGAGGAGCGGGGAACAGGGCTGACCCCTCTCTGCCTGTCCACGCAGAGGCCTTAAGGACATGGAGCTGGACACGTCTTCCATCGAGAAACGGTTCGCCTTTGGCTTCCTGCAGCAGTTGCTGCGCTGGATGGACATTTCCCAGGAGTTTATCGCCCACCTGGGTACGGGGGAGTCCCTCCCCATGCCTGCCATAGCTACAGGTTCACCCAAGGACCCGGCGCATGCATTTCTCCTTCCCTCCCCTCACCTCATTATTGTGCCAGACACTGTTCCTTCCAGGTGTCGAGACCACAGCAGTGAACGAGACAAAGATCCTTGTCCTCCAGCGTTTACATTCCTGTGGTGCCTTCAGACGATTAACGTCAGATACCTTAAGTTTTTAGAAGGCAGTTAGTGTTTGGGGAAGAAGAATACACTAGAACCAGCTAAGGAAGACTGGGAGTTGTGGGGGGGGGGGGCGTTGGGGGAGTGGAGCCCTTTAAATTTTAAATAGAGTAATTGGGAAGACTTTGAAGGAGCTGGGAGGGGGCTGGCCATATATCTAAGGAGAGTATTCCAGGCAGAGGAACAGCCAGTGCGAAGGTTCTGAGAAGTCCCTGGGGAAACAGGAGGCCCAACTGGCTGAAGCAGAGTGACTGAGTGTGGACAGCGGGAGGAGACGGGGCAGATCACGTAGGGCTTTGCAGGCATGGGGAGGACTGTGGCTTTTTACCCCAAGTGGAATAGCACCACGGGAGGGTTCTGAGCAGGAGAGAGCCCTGACCTGCTTCAGGTGTTCACAGACTCCCCTTGGCTGCGTTAGGAACAGATTGTGGGCGTAGGGACCAAAGAGGGTGAGGATTGGGCAGATTCTGAGTCTCTTTGGGGGATGGAGGCTGTTGGTGTGCCCCATACGTGCCTCTTACACCCCACTAAGAATCACAGCTGGCCCCTAGAATCCCTCCCAGCTTCCCCCAGAGATCCCAACATTCCCCCTGAGAGCCCCCCAGGACCCCCAGACCCCCTCAAATGAGTGGCACAGCAGGACGCACTCACACACCTCGCCTCGAATCCCACATGCTGATCCTTCATGCTGAGCGCCTCTCGGCAACTCCCTCTCCTCTCTGTGCCTCGGTTTCCCCATCTGTCCACCGTAACCAGTCACAGTTCTGTCCTGTTCTTGCTGGGTGACCTGGGCTGAGTTATTTCATCTCAGTTCCCTCATCTGTAAAATGAAGGAGGGGACCAACTGTACAGACCTCCAAGTTGGGAGGAGATCGTGCGAGGGCCAGGGACATTATTAGCATTATTATTATCATTAATTATTACTCTCACTGTTATTATTACCTGAAATTGACTTCTGCTTTAAAATTAATTCTAGTCTGCCAACATTGACTTCTTGTTTCATTCATTCATTCATTCATTCATTCCACATTGACTCAGTGCCAAGTACTGAAGTTCAGGAAGAAGAGGGCTGGTGAGGAAGCGGATGTTCCATGACCTTACTCCATCCTAGTTTATCCTCTTCCCCATTTTCAGCCGCAGGAAGGGCTTGATCAAGGAGTTAGGGGGAAACACAGGAAAGACAGGAGAGAGAGGTTTACCTCAAAGCCAACAGAGGTGGCTTTATACCAAGCATTAATCTCCCATCTTTTCCTCCCTTAACCCTCGAGTCCCCTCCCTCCCTAGGCACCTTCTGAGTTCCCCAGCCTTGAACCCACCATCACCTCTCTTTTCCCTCCGCCACCAGAGGCTGTGGTCAGCAGCGGACGAGTGGAAAAGTCCCCCCACGAACAGGAGATTAAATTCTTTGCCAAGGTGAGAGGTGGACTGAGAAGCTGGAGGGGGCTGGGGACTGGTGGGCCCCTTCACCCAGTCCCCCTTCACCCAGCCCGCCTCGTCTCTTCCCCACCCCACCCCCAGATCCTGCTCCCTCTGATCAACCAGTATTTCACCAACCACTGCCTCTATTTCCTGTCCACACCGGCCAAAGTGCTGGGCAGTGGTGGCCACGCCTCCAACAAGGAGAAGGAAATGATCACCAGGTGGGCTACCCTGGGACCCCTGACCCCGCCTCCTGACCTCGCAGGATTGCAATCCTGGACCCTGTCCTCCCAACCTGGGACTGTCTGGGCTCTGTCCTGGGTGTTGGGCACTGACCACTCTACCTACAGAGGTGACTGAAGGGTGAGGGTGACTCCCTGTCCTCTTGTGCCCAGGACCGAGGGGTCTCCCAGGATGTAGGACTTTCAGGCAAATGGGACGAATTGGTCGCCCTGTCAGAAAGGCAGACCAGCCTCCCCACCCCCCAGCACCCCCGTGTCTGCCCGTTACTCTCAAGCTTGCTCATCTCTCTGCCCCTTCCCCACCCTTCCTGTCACCTTCGTTCTCTTCTCCACCATCCTATGTCCTCCTGGCTGTGTCTTCTGTCCCTCTGTCCCTGTCCCTAACTGTGCCGCTGCTGTCCTTGCCCCGTGGTGTCCTCACTGTCTGTTTCCCCCGTCCTTATGTCCCTTTCTTTCTTCAGCCTCTTCTGCAAGCTTGCGGCTCTTGTGCGGCACCGAGTTTCTCTCTTTGGTAAGTAGCTCCCCGCCCCGGTTCTTCTCTCTAACCTTCCCTCTCTCCCTGCAATCTCCAACCCCACCCTGAAGAAACAACTCCCGGTTCAGGCCTCAATTTGAACAACCTCCACCGTGTTGTTCCTCTGGACCCAGACACGGCCTGGGTAGTCCTAGGGACAGGGCTGTGCCTGGGACAGCCCTGGGCCCCGCCCTCGTGGAGCCCCCAGGCCGGTGGGGACACAGACTCATCCTCAGACAGTGATGGCCCGAAGGTCAGGGCTGGGATGGGGGAGGTGCAGGCAGAGTGGGTTTGGGGAAGGACCAGGTCCTGTGGGGGTCCAGGTGGAGGTGGGGCGGGGGGGAGGTGGATGTAGGGGAAGGCGCTGCCCTTGTAGCCCTTCCTTCACCCTCTCCCGTCTCCCTTCCCCAGGGACGGATGCCCCAGCTGTGGTCAACTGTCTTCACATCCTGGCACGCTCCCTGGATGCCAGGTATGGGGCCTGGTGGCCACCCCCGCCCCAAACCCCTGTTCTCCTTGACCTCCTGAAATCCCGAATCTCAGATTCTAGAACTGGCGCGCCCCGGCTTCCCTCCTAGGACGGTGATGAAGTCAGGCCCCGAGATCGTGAAGGCCGGCCTCCGCTCCTTCTTTGAGAGCGCCTCAGAGGACATCGAGAAGATGGTGGAGAACCTTCGTCTGGGCAAGGTGTCCCAAGCACGCACGCAGGTGAAGGGTGTGGGCCAGAACCTCACCTACACCACGGTGGCCCTGCTGCCGGTCCTCACCACGCTTTTCCAGCACATCGCCCAGCACCAGTTCGGAGACGATGTTATCCGTAAGGACCCCTGACCCCAAGGGCAGGACTGGGGCCGGGGGTGGGGTGCGATTCTGCTGACACCAGCCATCCCTGTGTGCCCGACAGAATCCCCAGGTGTCTGAGTGTGCATTCAGTGAATTGGTAGGTAACAGAATGAGTTCATGAGACAGAATGAGTTAATGAGGATATAAGTTCAGCAGCTTTTTTTTTTTTTAACGTTTATTTATTTTGAGAGACAGAGACCGAATATGAGCAAGGGAGGGGAGAGACAGAGGGAGACACAGAATCTGAAACAGGCTTCAGGCTCTGAGCTGTCAGCACAGAGCCTGACGCAGAGCTCGAACCCATGAACCGTGAGATCATGACCTGATCTGAAGTCAGACGCTTAACCAACCGAGCCACCCAGAGACCCCTGAGTTCAGCAGCTTCTAACAAAAGACCCTAAGTCACTGTAGCTTAAACAAGAAAGGGGTGTATTTCTTTCTCATGTAAGAGCCTACTTGTGAGTGCATCACCATGTCAGAAGCCCAGGCTCCCTCCATCTTGTTACCCTGCCATCTTGGAAATACTGCCTTTATCCGCAGGGTCCCGGATGGCACGGCGTTCATTACATCCCCATTCTAGTCTGTAAGAGGAGAGAGGAAGCAAAGAGGAGGGCACTGCAATTCTTTTACAAGAACGACCTAGATGTGGTCTGTGTCAGTCCTGCTTACATCCGTCTCGTTGGCCAGAATTCAGCATGCGGCCACATGTCACCGCAAGGGGGGCTGCGAAAGTAGCCTTTATTCTGGGAGGTCACGTGTCCAGCTAAACATTGGAGGTCTGTTCCTAAAGAGCAGAGAAAAGTTAAGAGCAGATATTGGGAGTCTATTAGCAGCGTCTGCCGTTTTTCTGCCACCAAATGGCACACCTGTTGTGTGACCCAGCCTGGGATCTGGGAACACAATGTGCACAGTGTGTTAGTGAGACACAGGCAAGATGCCACGCCCAGTGGAGTGTCAGGTCCTCAAAAGAAAGAGCCTTATGAGATGTGGTCTGGACTGTGGGGGGCGGGGGAAGGACGGCGGGGGGGCTGGTGGGAGAGATGTTCAGGAGGCCGAGGAGATGGGCGGTAGAGGGGAGGTATCCAGAGTGAAGCCCAAGGCCCCGGCCTGCGACACTCGGATAGTGGGGCCTCCAGGATACAGGGACTGGGAGCAGTAACGAGTCTGGGGGAGATGCCAAGGTCAATTGGGCCAAGGGGCCCAGGGAACACCCTGGCAAGGTGTCCAGGACGGGCCAGCAGGCCATGGGCCGTGGGGATTGGCGGATGCTGAGCCATGTCTCAGTTCACCGTTTCTTTGAAATTAGAACCTTTTGCCAAAAGTAAGAAAAGTTGAACGTGGTTGGGGCTCTTCCCCCACCCTCACGTTTTGTTCAGAGAATTAAAATTTTTTTTAATGTTTATTTATTTTTGAGAGGGAGAGACAGAGAGTGACAGAGAGTGAGTGGGGTAGGGCACAGAGAGAGGGAGACACAGAATCCGAAGTAGGCTCCAGGCTCCGAGCTGTCAGCCCAGAGCCCGACACGGGGCTCGAACTCACAGACTGAGAGATCATGACCTGAGCCGAAGCCGGACGCTCAACCGGCTGAGCCACCCAGGTGCCCCTGTTTAGAGAATTTTAAAGTGTCCAGAAGAGCCAGAAGAAGAGAATTGTTCGCAATTTGCCCCGTTTGCTTAACCTTTCACTTTATGAGCAAAAGTATTTGCAGACCTTTTTGTTGAACTTTAGAATGTGAGTTCCACAGACCGTGACACCTCATCCCTAAATACTGAGTCTGCACCTCCTGGAATGAGAACCTTCTGTCTGTCATGTAATCACAATATCATTATCACCACCTAACCTGACTGTGCTTGAATTTCCCTCATTACTCTCAAAATGTCTTTGATTTAAAAAAAAAAAATTCAGAATCCAGTCAGGTTTTTCTCCTTGCATTTGGTTGTTATGTCCACGTAGTCTCTTCAATCTATAACTGCCCCCTTGCCCTCTTTTTATCTCGAGACATTAGTAAAATTGCTGAGGTTCCTAACCTGGTCTTCTGGGGGTCGGCAGGGGGATGACCTAAAATTATCGTCAGGGTTGGATGTTTGCATTTTTCTGGAGAGTGTCCATCGCTATCATCAGAGAGATCCATGACTCCCCTCCAAGGAAAGAACAGCCTTTACTGAGTGCCTGTTGTGTGCCCTCTTCCAACTGGTTTCCAAGCATTAATCTTTGGATCCTTACAACCACCCCATGAGGAAGATACTGTAGGTATCCCCATTTTACAGATAGGGAAACTGAGGCCAAGAGAGTGTTGGCACTTTGCTCAAGTCACAAAACTGGTAAATGGCAGGCTGGCTCTCGACTGCCCAGCTCTTACCCAGTATTTGGAGGTGAGGGAGGAGGGCGGGGTGCTTCCCCCACCCTCACCCTCCCTCTCTCTCTCAGTGGATGACGTCCAGGTCTCTTGCTACCGAACGCTGTGCAGTATCTACTCTCTGGGAACCACCAGGAACCCTTACGTGGAAAAGTAAGGAGAGAGAGCCATAGTTTGGGGCTGGGGTGGGTGCTGGGGGGATGGGGGGAGGAAGGAGCAGGAGAAGATGGGGGTGGGTGAAAAACAGAAATGAGCAGTCTTCCACGACGGACATGCTCGGCGGCAGCTGCAGTTCACCGAGGTGGCCACTTGAGGGCACTCGGGGGAAGGCCAGTGAAGGAAGCCCGATCGGCCCCAGGCGCCTGCTGGCCAGGATGGCAGGTGGCTCCCTGCCGGGGTGCAAGCTTGCCCCGGCAGGAGACACGCAGAAGTGAGGGTGGTACACAGGAGCCACAGCACGCTGGGGGCACCGAGGAGGGGCCCCGGCAGTGCCCGTGTGGGTGGGCTCTCCTGAGCTGGGATCACCAGTTAGAGCGAGAGGGCACATGAGAACCCAGGGAAAAGGCCACGTTCGTGCTTTGGGTGGACGGCTGGGCTCCAGAGAGTTCTGGGGAGACGCACTCCTATGGAGACGGAGGCTGGGACGCAGCACCGGGCGGGGGACGTGTCAGAGCCAAGCAGGCCCCTCTTCCAGGCTGCGGCCGGCCCTCGGGGAGTGCCTGGCCCGCCTGGCAGCGGCCATGCCGGTGGCGTTCCTGGAGCCTCAGCTGAACGAGTATAACGCCTGCTCCGTGTACACCACCAAGTCTCCCCGGGAGCGGGCCAGTAAGTGGTGTGGGGCTGGGGCGGGTGTGAGGAAACGTCCTACCCAGCAGGGGCCGGGGGAGGGCCCGCTTTGGGGGGGCTCCGAGGGCTGAGGATTCCCCAGGTTGGGGGCACTCCAGACTGGAGGAGTCTGGAGCCCGTCGGGGCCCGGGTTTGTGGTGGGGACACCGAGGTCTGGGAGTGATGGTTGGAATGCCCTGACCCCTCTGCGCACCCCAGTCCTGGGGCTCCCCAACAGCGTGGAGGAGATGTGTCCTGACATCCCGGTGCTGGAGCGGCTCATGGCGGACATCGGGGGGCTGGCCGAGTCGGGGGCCCGCTATACAGAGATGCCGCACGTCATCGAGATCACGCTGCCCATGCTGTGCAGCTACCTGCCGCGCTGGTGGGAGCGCGGGCCCGAGGCCCCCCCGCCCGCCCTGCCCGCGGGGGCGCCCCCGCCCTGCACAGCTGTCACCTCTGACCACCTCAACTCCCTGCTGGGGAATATCCTGCGAATCATCGTCAACAACCTGGGCATTGACGAGGCGTCGTGGATGAAGCGGCTCGCCGGTGGGTCTGGGGGGGCACCAGGGTCCTGAGGACTGGGGCCGAAGCGTCCTGGGGCTCGGGCCCTTTGATCTCATGGTCTGAGAGGGAGATCCCCAGGGTCTGTGTTTTCCTGGGAGTTGGCAGGAGTCAGAGTCCAGGTTTTCTCAGGCTCAGAAGGCGAGGAGTCATCACAAGCGGTCAGAATCTCGGGTTCTCAGGGTCTGGGGTGGATGGATGGGTCCTGGAAGTCCTCCAGGCCGGATTCTGAATTGCTAGAGCCTTGGAGAGGGTTAGGAATTGGGTCAGAGGCCTGGCTTCCTTATACAGAGGGTCAGAGAACCAGGTCACGCATCAGGGGCCCTGATACGGAGGGGTTTGTAGGCCAGAGGTCAAGAAATGAGTCTTTAAAGGGATGGGATTCCTGGTTCAGAAGTTCTCTGTCAGAAACCGGGCCAAGCTAGAGCTTGGGGGCTGGGCTCAGAGGCCGGGGTCAGAGGTCAGAGGCTGGGGTAAGAAACCAGGGGTCATAGTCAGAAATCACACAGTGAGGTAAGAGTTTGGGTAGGGGCTAGGTCACAGGTCAAAGATTAGGGTGAGAGGTCATAGGCCAAGGTAAGCTATCAGGTTATGAGTCGGTCACAGGGGGGTCAGAGGTGGCTGGCGTCACAGGTTCAGGTCAAGGGCTGTGATTGGGACCAGGCGTCAGGGGCTGTGTCAGAGGTCAGGGCCCGAGCTCAGGCGTGGGACCCAAGGTCATAGGTCAGGTGCTGGAGTTAGAGGCTGGCCGGCAGCGCGTGCCCCTCCGTCCGCCTCGCCCCTGCAGTGTTCGCCCAGCCCATCGTGAGCCGGGCCCGGCCGGAGCTGCTGCATTCACACTTCATCCCCACCATCGGGCGGCTGCGCAAGCGGGCGGGGAAGGTGGTGGCCGAGGAGGAGCAGCTGCGCCTGGAGGCCAAGGCGGAGGCCCAGGAGGGCGAGCTCCTGGTGCGGGATGAGTTCTCTGTGCTCTGCCGGGACCTGTACGCCCTCTACCCACTGCTCATCCGCTATGTGGACAACAACAGGTCAGCGAGTCCCCGCCGTCCCCGTGCACATTCAGCCTGACCTTGGGCTTCCCGGAGCCCCATCTGACCCATCACCTTCTGAGTTACTATAAACTTTTTCCAGCTCTCACCCACCCCCCCAACCTTCTGACCACCCCCCCCATTGCCTCTGGCCCCACAAAATCCAGCCCGCGGGTGTCTGCTCCCCTTCTCCTTCACACCTCCTGAGGCCGAGCCCCCGCGAGGCCGCCTCTGGGCTTGGGTGGATGGGGCTGATTCGTGCAGTTAGGCCCAATGGTCAGGCCTTCCTCCGTCACTGAGGGGAAATGAAGACAGTCCAGATCTGGCCAGCCGGACTTTCCTCAGAAACAGGCCTTTAGGAGAAGCAAGAGCAGGTGCGGCACCTGGGTGGTTCAGCCCATTGAGCGTCCAACTTCAGCTCAGGTCATGATCTTGCAGTTTGTGGGTTCAAGCCCTGCATCCGGTTCGCTGCTGTCGGTGCAGAGTCCGCTTCGGATCCTCTGTCCCCCTCTCTCTGCCCCCCACCGCCACTCATGCTCTCTCTCTCTCAAAAATTAAAAAAAATTTTTTTTAAGTCAATAGCAGGGGCACCCGGGTGGCTCAGTCAGTTAAAAGTGTCCGACTTTGGCTCAGGTCATGAACTCACAGTTCATGAGTTCGAGTCCCGTGTCAGGCTCTGTGCTGACAGCTCGGAGCCTGGAACCTGCTTCTGATCCTCTGTTCCCCTCTCTCTGTGCACCCCCCTGCCCCACTCATGCTCTCTCTCTCTCTCAAAAAATAAAAAAAAATTTTTTTAAGTCAAAAGCAAGAACAGGTATCAACCAATTGCTAACATCTCCCTAAAATCAGAAGCAGGGTTCAGAGAATCATTAACTCCTAGGGGCAGCCTAATCCAGGGATAGTGAATACGTTTCAACTCCTAGTTCCATCCTGGTTGAAAAGATTTTCAGGTTGCATCAGGGCTTTGTAAGAAAGGGGGCTCTGATTGATTAGCTATGCCTGTCACGGGAGCAGAAATGGGAAGCATTGGTAGGAATGTTGTATACACCCATGCACACCCCTCTTCACACGCACGACGGGGTGTATTGCTGTAGTGTAGGTTCCCAGGAGTCCGTGCACCGCATCGGAGAGTTTGAACAAATAAATTGTGGCGCATTCCCACCGTGGAATACTACACGGCAATGAAAATGAACAAATTATTGCAGCATACAACGATGTGGATGCATGTCACAAATGTCAGGTCGAAGGAAGCCAGGAAAAATAAAAATAGAGTACCTATTACATCTATTCATGTAACGTTCAAGAGCAGACAAAAATAATCCATGGTCAGCATAAGGGTCATTCAAGTGGAGGGAAAAAGGAGTGGCTGGGAGGGGCGTGAAGATACTTCTGGATTCTGGAAATGTTCTATTTCTTTTTTTTTATTTCTTTTTTTTAAATTTATATCCAAATTAGTTAGCATATAGTGCAACAATGATTTTAGGATTCCTTAGTGCCCCGCACCCATTTAGCCCATCCCCCCTCCCACACCCCCTCCAGCAACCCTCTGTTTGTTCTCCATATTTATGAGTCTCTTATGCTTTGTCCCCCTCCCTGTTTTTATGTTATTTTTGTTTCCCTTCCCTTATGTTTATCTGTTTTGTCTCTTAAAGTCCTCATATGAGTGAAGTCATATGATTTTTGTCTTTCTCTGACTAATTTCACTTAGCATAATACCCTCCAGTTCCATCCACGTTGTTGCAAATGGCAAGATTTCATTCTTTTTGATTGCCGGGTAATACTCCGTTATATATATATATATATATATATACATACCACATCTTCTTTATCCATTCATCCATCAGTGGACATTTGGGCTCTTTCCATACTTTGGCTACTGTCGATAGTGCTGCTATAAACATGGGGGTGCATGTGTCCCTTCGAAACAGCACACCTGTATCCCGTGGATAAATGCCTAGTAGTGCAGTTGCTGGGTCGTAGGGTAGTTCTCTTTTTAGTTTTTTGAGGAAACTCCATACTGTTTTCCAGAGTAGCTGTACCAGCTTGCATTCCCATATATTTTTTTTTAATGTTTATTATTTTTGAGAGAGAGCACAAGCAGGGGAGGGGCAGAGAGAGAGAGAGGGAGACACAGAATCCGAAGCAGGCTCCAGGCTCTGAGCTGTCAGCACAGAGCCCGACTTGGACCTCGATCTCACAAACTGCAAGATCATGACCCCAGCTGAAGTCGGACGCTTAACTGAATGAGCCACCCAGGCGCCCCTATTTTTTGACTTGGGTGGTGGTTACACCAGTGTGTTCACTTTGTGATAACCATCAAGCTGACACTTTATGTTATACTTCAATAAAAAGGTTAGAGATAGAAAAAAGGACTTCCTTTTTTTAAAGCAATGGGTAAGATGTTTAGATCATCTGAATGGCCAGCTTACCCTAGAAAACTCCATCCCATCCCTCCCGTTGGAATCTCCAGGTCCCCCCATCCCCTCCCCTGAGGGCTCTGTGTGTGGCGTCCTCTCCTGGGGGGCCCTGACCCCATCCCTCACCGGCCCCTTCCCTGCCCACCCAGGGCGCACTGGCTGACGGAGCCCAACCCCAGCGCCGAGGAGCTGTTCAGGATGGTGGGCGAGATCTTCATCTACTGGTCCAAGTCCCACGTGAGTCCCCGTCCGCGCTGGCCCTCCTTCCCATGACCCTCACTGCCCCGTCTGATCCTGACACTGCCTCCCCCACCAGAACTTTAAGCGTGAGGAGCAGAACTTTGTGGTCCAGAATGAGATCAACAACATGTCATTTCTGACCGCTGACAACAAGAGCAAAATGGCCAAGGTGGGTGCTTTGCTCTGAGAGCACGTAGCAGGGAGGGCGGGAGCACCCTCCAGGCCTTCCCACCTAACCCCTTCACCAGCTAGCCTTCCCTGCCCTGGCCACGTGCCCGCAGCCATCACAGCACCCCATCTCCCCCCTGCCTCATCTCCTCCCTCCTCCTCTGTCTTTTCCCTTCCCCCCATTTCTCTCTTCTTCCTCCATCTCCTCCCTCCTCCCCATCTCCCTCCTCCTCATCTCACTCCCTATCCCCCTCCTCCTATCCCCCTCCTCCCTATCTCTCCTCTCCCTCTTCCCCATGCCCTTCCTCTCCCTCTGCATCCCCCTCCTCCCATCCCCCTCCTCCCATCCCCCTCCTCCCTATCTCTCCTCCTGCCTATCTCTCCTCTCCCTCCTCCCCATCCCTTCCCTCTCCGTCTTCCCCATGCCCTTCCTCTCCCTCCCCATCACCCTCCCCCTCTCTCTCCTCCCCATCACCCTACTCCTATCTCTCTCCTCTCCTCCTTCCTCTCCATCTCCCTCCTCTGCCTCCTCCCCGCCTCATCCTTTCTCTCCTCCTTCCTCCCCTCTCCTCCCACTTTCCCCTCCTCCATTCCTTCCCTCACCCCAATATCTTCCTCTCCCATCTCCTCATTATCCCATATGCCCCCTCTCCTCTACCCTTAACTTCTCAGCACTGCCCTCTTCAGGGGCCTAAAGACCAAACCCACCCACCCATTTCCACTCGGGGTCCGGAAATGCCCAGCTAGGGGCTGTGTGTCGGGCTGGGGCAAGGGGGCTGGGGTGGGGCCCACTTGAAGTTGGGCCTAGGGTTCTCTGAGGGGCCGGGGTAACCCTTCTTGTCTTTGTCTGCACCCTGACGAAGCAGGCGGGAGATGTACAGGTCAGCCCCACGTCTGGGACCTTCCGCATGCCTCTTGGCTTAATTCCCTCTTCTCCCCCACACCCTGGCTTCTGCATCCCCTCCAGAAAATTCCTGCCCCTGTTCCCTGCCTCTCGCCCTTGGCTTTCAGCCCCCATCCTTCTTCTCTCCCCCATCCCCACCCCCAACCACCCATTCCCTTCCCAACGCTCAGCTTTTGCCAATTTAACGTTTGTTTTTTTTTTTAACTTTTGTTTAAAAAAAAAATCTCTCAGCTTTCCTCAATGCAGCGAAGCATTGTGGTCTGAGGTCACGGGGAATGGGAATGGGGTGGGAAAGGCACGCGCATGGTTGGGCTTAAGGCTTGGGCTCCGGAACCAGGCAGACTTGGGTTCAAATCCTGACCCTTGGCAGTTGGCTGTGCGACCTTAGTCAAGTGTCTTATTTTCTGAGCCTTGGATGGCATCTGGCCGGTGGCCCCCAGGGCCCCGGGGCTCTGCATGTGGTCTCAGCAGTGTCTGGCTCACACACAGGCCGTGCTCCGTATTGCGAGCCGGAGTGAATGTGGCTCCGGCCGAAGTTTGTCATTGGGGCTTCTCGTTGGCATGACTGGGGTGGCCCTGGCCCTGGGTCCGCACCCAAGGCTCCAGAACACGGCTGTGGGACTCTGTGCCCCGTGTTTCTGCTTCCAGACCTCTCTGGATCTCTCTTACATCTTCTGTCTTCCTGTCTCCTTGTCTGCCTGAGTCTCTCAGTGTCTCTCTTTTTCTCCCAACTTCTTTTGTCTCTTGAGACTCTTTACGGTTCTGCATCTTTATTTCATTCTGGGGACCTCACTCTTGGGATATCAAGTGTAGGGTTGCGCATGTTGTGGGGGAGGGGAGGTGCCGTACTGCAAGTTGTTAGGGGATTCTGGGAGAAGACTGCCAGAGGTTGGGAAAGGCCCAGAATTTGGGGAAATCTGGAATTTGGGATAGAGGTTGGGAACTGGGGACAGAGGCTCGGTCTGGGAGGATCTGGGGTGAGGGCTGGGGGCCTGAAGTGAAAGATCAGCAAGGTCTGGGGTGGAAATGGATGCGGGCTCTCAGATGAGGGAGGGGATGCCCGGCACCCAGGCTGCGGGCTGGAGCCCAGGCCGTGGACAATGGCACAGGTTGGGGCTGGGGCCTGGGGCCTGGGGCCGGGCTGCGAGTCGGGCTGGTGCTGAGCCCCATGTCCCCACAGTCAGGTGGCTCGGACCAGGAACGCACGAAGAAGAAGCGCCGAGGGGACCGGTACTCTGTGCAGACGTCACTGATTGTGGCCACGCTCAAGAAGATGCTGCCCATCGGCCTGAACATGTGTGCACCCACTGACCAGGAGCTCATCGTGCAGGCCAAGAACCGCTACGCCCTGGTGCCTGCACAGCCCCGTTACGGGAACCTGCCAGCACCCTGCTCAGCACCCCACCAAGCCCCCAGGACCCTACTGAACCCCCAGGATCCCACTGGGAGTCCTCTCTTGGGACCCTAATGAATCTTTCTCCAGGACACTGAGGACTCATGGGATCCCCTGGGATGCCCTGAACCTTCCCCTAGGTTGCTGAGAATCCAGGGCTCTGCCCAATATCCTAAGATATCTTAGGCAGAGCCCTGGGACCTAAGGATCCTAATTGGAACCCCATCGAAACCCAGGAATATCATTAAGACCCCTGGGATCCAAGGACCATATTGAGCCTTCAAGGACCCTCCTGAACACCTTCCCCCAGAACCATGCCTAACCTGTTAGGACCCTGAAGGCCCCACCAGAGACACCATGAGCCCCCCTGAGACGCCTCTGAGTCCTCCACCAGGACCTCCCATTGGGACCCATTGAGTCCCCCATGATCCCACCGGCCCTCCCCTGAACCTCTGGGTCCACACTGAGCTCTCCAGCTCACCAGCTCTTTCCCTCAGGACCCTGCTGACCCCGCCCTCTGGGCTCTGTTGACTCTCAGGGTTCCAGTGAGCACTCTGATCTTAAGTACCCCCCAGGATCCTAATGGCTCCTTCCCCAGAACCACACCCAAACCTGTGATGTATCAGGATTCCTGAGATCAACTGATCCCACTCTCTGAACCCCCTGAGGCTCCAAGGAGGACTCCCAGGATCCCATGCACCCTTAGTATGGAATAGCACCCCCCAGCCTTACCAGCCTTACCTGAGAAGTCCTTCCAGGACCCTGCCCAAGACCCCTTGAGTCTCCCCAGGACTCTGCTAAACACCCTGACAACCTATTAACTCCTCTGGGGCCTCGAAGACCCCTGACTCCCCCTGGTATCACAAACACCCTCTTTCCTGGAGCCCTAAAGTCTCCTCCCTTCAGGACCTCAATCTCCTCCTAGGACCTGCTGAGTCTTGCCAAGAACCCACGGAGCCCTCCAGGGCCCCTCTGACCCCTCAACTTGGTCTTTGAGGGCCCCTCTCTTCTGGGAATCCCCCCCCCCCCCCGCTGACCCTTCTTTGGCCTCCATGAAAACCCTACTGGTGACTTGGTTGATCTGCCTGATCCCTCATGACCTCTGCTGATCTTGTTGTCTCCCTTATACTCCCCCCCCCCCACCTCCTTTGATCTTCAAAAACTCCCTGCCCATCTCGCAGCCCCACTTTGACCCCCCACTGACCTCCAATAATCCCTCGGTGGCCTCATTTGACCTTTGAGGGCATTCTCTCATCACTCCCTACCTCCACTCACATCCCCACAAGGCCCTTCTAATTCTTACTGTCTCTTCAAGGTGCATCTATGGCCTCTAGGACTCCCTTCTGACAATTCCTGACCATCGGACCCTTTCAGTTTCTCTCAGATGCCCCCCTCCCCACAAGCCTCTCGCCAGCTGCTGGGATGATGGGCCTGGAAGGGAGAGGGAAGTGGGTTAAGGAGGATGCTGGGCCATCAGAGTGACCCGGTCTGGTCATGTCTCCCCAGAAAGACACAGATGAGGAGGTCCGGGAATATCTGCAGAACAACCTTCACCTTCAGGGAAAGGTACCCTCCTTAATCTGCAACCAAAAGGGGCACGTTAGGACAGTAGCAACAATAATAGCCAAGTACACTTACTCTGTACCAGGCAGGGTGAGAAGGACCTTAACGTGTGCTCACCCACCGAATGAATGGTCAGAATGAATGGTCATGGCACCGAAAGGGGGGCGGGGCAGCCAGAGAAGCCCACCTCGAGCGAGCGGAGGGGCCCTCAGACGAGCCCGGCTGGGGAACCGGGAGCCAGCAGGGGGAGGGACCCTCACGCCGGCCGCCCTTCTTCCCTCCCGTCAGGTGGAAGGCTCCCCTTCTTTGCGCTGGCAGATGGCCCTGTACCGGGGCCTCCCGGGCCGTGAGGAGGACGCCGACGACCCCGAGAAGATCGTGCGCAGGGTCCAGGAGGTGTCTGCGGTGCTCTACCATCTGGAGCAGGTGGCTGGGCTGGAAGGGTCTTGGGAGGGGGCGGGGAGCTGGGGTCTCTGGGCGGAGCAAGGGCGGGCCTTGAATCTGTGGGCGGGGTCTGAGGGTGAACCTTGGGCCTCTGGGTGGAGCCTGGAGTTAAACACGAGGCTTTAGAAAGGAATTTGGGAACCCCAGGGGAAGGACCAGGTGCTTAGATCTCGGGCCTAGGGGCGGGGTCAGGGTCAGAATTTGGGGTCTAGAGTGGGGCCTGGTGAAGACGCCTTGACTCTGGGCAGGACCGTGGGTGGGTCTCTGGATGGTGACGGGCCTGGGTAGTGACCCTGGGCCTGTGGGCGGGCCTAGGACAGACATTTCGGTCTGGAAGCAAAGCCCAGGTTCGAACCTTGACTCTCTTGGTACGGCCGGGGAGTTCCTACAGCCCTGTGAGTTGGGCCTGAATTCGGGCCTGGGCATAGATGGGCAGTTTCACCCAGGGGGTCTGGGGTAGGAATCAGATCGGGGTAGAGGCGGGGACATGATAGATTGCCGCCCGCGTCCCCCCCTCCCCCGCCCCCCCAGATCGAGCACCCTTACAAATCCAAGAAGGCCGTGTGGCACAAGCTCTTGTCCAAGCAGCGCCGGAGGGCGGTCGTTGCCTGTTTCCGCATGACCCCCCTGTACAACCTGCCCACGTAAGACCCCCGGGGTAGAAGGAAGCTTGAGGGGCGGTGGAGAAGGGCTGGCTGAGGAGGCGGGAGGACAGAATGCCGACCCCATGGGGCGTTGGGGAATGGCTGGGAAGGTAGATGTGTGGAAGGACAGAGGAGGCGTGGAGCGGGGATGGTCTCAGTGATGCCACACACCTCCTCTCCTCCCCCCCCCACCCCCACCCCGCAGGCACCGTGCATGTAACATGTTCCTGGAGAGCTACAAGGCCGCATGGATCCTGACCGAAGACCACAGTTTTGAAGACCGCATGATAGATGACCTTTCAGTGAGCTGGGGCCTGCCTGGGAGTATAGGGGCAGGGCTGGATAGGGCTGGGGGTCAAGGCTGCTGGCTGCACATTTCCGGGGGTCACCCTTCACCTTGAGGGGTATGGGGAGTGGCGGCCCCTGGCTTGGGTGCAGCATGTGGGGAAAGAGAGAAAATCCAGCCACAGCCGGGCTGTGTGTGTGTGGTGGGGGGGGGGAACAAGTGGGGACTCTAGAACCCCCTTTCCCAAGCCCCACCCCTCCCCTAGAAAGCTGGGGAGCAGGAGGAGGAGGAGGAGGAGGTGGAAGAGAAGAAGCCTGACCCCCTGCACCAGCTGGTCCTGCACTTCAGCCGCACTGCCCTGACTGAAAAGAGGTGAGGACCGCCCCCCCCTCAATCCTGGGAAGGAATCTGCTTCCTCCCCGCCCCTAGCAACCACCCTGCTCCTCGAGGCAGACCCTGTGTGTCCTAGGGGAGCCCCACAGCCCATCCTTCAATGTCACTTTATGAGGACAGGCAGGGCCACCGTGGACCATTTTGCAGGCTGAGCACTTCACAAGGGCATCGCTTCTGAAGAGTTCACATCCTAGGCAATATCAGCGTAGGCTTGTCTGGATGAAAGTGTCTTGCTCAGACAAAATCAGTAAGTTACGAGAAAGAAATCAGCACGTCACAACAAATTTCCCACAGATGGAAGAAAGGAGAAGAGGGCTTTTTCTGATGCACACAAAAGCTTTGTACAGGCTAATGACAGTCTTGGGACTAAAACAAGGGTGCTGCTGGGAACAGTAGTAACAGGCAACATTTATCAAGTGCTTATTATGTGTCCGGCCCCGTGCTGGGCCCCTGACGTATCTACTCTCTCACTTAATCTTCGCACTACGAGACGGATACCACCGTCAGCTCCTTTTTGTGGATAAGGAAATCGAGGCGTAGGGATTTATGTTTCACACATCCACGAAGTCAGGAGGGAGAAAGTCCAGGGCTGGGCAGCGGCACGATGGCAGATGGGGACCCGGGCTCTGTTCGGGCTTTCTGCCCTGCCATTCTGACCTTTTGTCTTGTGGTCATAAGATGGATCGCTGAACTTCCAGACACAACCACATGCCAGGCAGAAAGAAAGAGAAAGCCTTTTGTTCCCTCTGAGCAAAATCAAGATCTTTTTTATCCAAGAAAAGGCGCTCTCCTTGGTGGGCTTCTGTACATCTCTCATCTGCCAGCATTCTGACATCAGGCCACCACCAGCTACACGGGACACTGGGACACTGAGCGTCCTGTTTTCCATCCTTTGGAAAGCCATGACTCTGGAGTTATATTATCCAGGGTTGAATCGTGGTACAAGCTGTGTGGCTTGGCCAAGAAGGATCTTTGTGCATCTGTAAAATGAGGCCAGTAGTATCTACCTAATAGGATTATTGTGAGGATTAATTTGTTAATACATATATAAAGCACTTAGAACAGGGACTAACTTAGAGTAAATATTCAATGGGTGTTGGCCGTTACTACTACTACTATTATTATTATTATTATTATTATTATTATTATTATTATTTTTGCTGAGGACACCCAAGAAGGTCATAGTGGTCAAATGAACCAACAGGTGGCAAAATGGCCCTAGAAGTTCCAGGTGTCCATCACATCATTTTGGCAACCCCAGTGGAAAGGGAGCACATCTACCAATAGTTCCAGCAACACTCCCAGAACGAGTTCCAGTGGACCAGCATGAATCCCATAACCATCTCGTATCTATTTATTACGGTGGCCAAGCAGATCGAAAATACCAACTGGCTCATCCTCAGTCACATGCCCACTCTGGCCGTGGACAGTCTCTCCCACCCAAACCACACAGCCTGAGCATGGCTCTCCAAAGGAAAACCGGAAGCTGTTATGAGATGGGGGTCCTCTCCACCAGGTCCTGACTCTCTCCTCCCTTACTTCCTCAGCAAACTGGACGAGGATTACCTGTATATGGCGTATGCCGACATCATGGCAAAGGTCAGGCCCTGCCCCCATCCCCCAGGCCAGGCTCCCTTCTCCCCAGCTGCAGTGCCTGTCCACTGACAGGGTTGGGGGTGAACTGGGGCGTCTGCCCTGTTCACCGCCATCCCTAACTGATGCCCCATCCCCAGAGCTGCCACTTGGAGGAGGGAGGGGAGAACGGCGAAGCCGAAGAAGAGGAAGTTGAGGTTTCCTTTGAGGTAGGTGGGATCAGGAGGTCCCTGAGAAAAGGATAAGGGACCCTGCCTTCGGTCATTCCTCATTCATTCAGCCTGTGTTCACAGAGTAGTGCTCTGGGCCCAGCCCTGTGCTAGGTGATGTTGGGGACACGGCAATGACTCAGTTTACTGGCAAGACAGATACATCGAGCAGACAGCAACAATATTCATGGTGGTGATGAGGGAAGCTCCAGGCAGAGGGGTCAGGGTCGGGGAATCCAAAGAAGCTCAAGGAGACATGGGGGGGCGGGGGGAGTTTAGGGGACTGTGGAAGCCCAAGCAAGGTGCCTGACCCAACCTGTGGGGGAAGGGTGTCAGGGAGGGCTTCTCGGAGGAGAGATGTCTGAGCAGGAGGATAAAAGGAGTGTGCCAGATGAGGAAAAGGAGAAAGGTGTTTCAGATAGGGGGAACAGCATGTGCAAAGGCCACGCAGTGAGAAAGAGCTGGTAACCACGCAGCTGACCCATCCATTCATCATTAAGGCAGTCAGTAAGCACTTCCCCAAGTTTCTTAACCGTTTTTCTGCCAGGGTCCCTTTTGGCGTCTGGTGAAGCCTCTCTTAGAAGTATGTTTTTAAATGTATAAAATGAATTCATAGCAGAGGAAACAAGCATATTGAAAGAACCATCAAAATATTGTTTAAAAAATTGTAAGACAGTCATAACTGCCTTTAGGGTTAGGGTTAGGCATCCTTCAAATGACACGATTTCACAGTGGGGCCAGTAGCTACAGTAACTGATGAGTAATGAACATAAGCAGTGTTTTAAGATGGCTGCAAAAATAACGCGGCATGGAAACATCTGTGGTCCTTCTTGGTGACACAACCATGGGTTCTAATATTGCTATGATTTATAATGGAAGGAAATGCTCCGTTTCAGTCAGAGGGCGGTAAACATAAAAATATAATTTTTCCCCTGTTCAAGGCCCCTTTGGGGGTCCATGTGTGGGTCCAAGTTAAGGTTGCTCCGTGTCTGGCCCCGCACTGAGCACAAGAGACAAATCGTGGACTTCAGTCCCAGGGGATAGAGGGAGTTCACAATTAAAGAAATGAGGTGTGGGGACGCCTGGGTGGCTCAGTCGGTTAAGTGTCCGACTTCGGCTCAGGTCATGATCTCGCGGTTCTGTGAGTTCGAGCCCCACCTCGGGCTCTCTGCTGGCAGCTTGGAGCCTGCTCCAGATCCTCTGTCTCCCTCTCTCTGCCCTTCCCCAGCTTGCGCATGCGCTCTCTCTCACATTTTAATAAACGTTTTAAAAATTAAAAAAAAAAAAAGAAAGAAATGAGGTGTGGTTGGAGCAGGGAGGGTCAGGGTGAGGCTGTGAGGGGAAAAGGCGGGCTGGCGAGCCTGGACTCACTCGGTGCCGCGGGCCTGGCTCTGCCACAGGAGAAAGAGATGGAGAAGCAGAGGCTCCTGTACCAGCAGGCGCGGCTGCACAACCGGGGAGCCGCGGAGATGGTGCTCCAGATGATCAGCGCCTGCAAAGGTGCCCTCGTGCAGGCCCTCCTCCCGAGCCCACGCATCCTGTCCCCACTCCCCGGGGACCTCGGGGCACCCTCGCCCACCCCGCATGCCTGTGCTTTGCACGCCAGCACTCACACATTCCACTTGCCTCGCCATGTCTCACCCGTCCCTCGCCCTGGCATGCTGCTCCCCCCCTCCCACTTCTCCCACGTACCCTGGGATGGCTGTTTTCTGGTGGGTGGAGAACAGTGCTCTCAAACTGAGCGGACCCTCTTATGCCACCCTCCGTCCCCCCGGCAGGAGAGACGGGCGCCATGGTGTCCTCCACCCTGAAGCTGGGCATCTCCATCCTAAATGGAGGCAATGCTGATGTGCAACAGGTAACAGGAGAAGGGACTTGGGAAGAGGGCTAAGAGGGGTGGGAGGTTCCTGTGTGACTCCCAGCTCCTCCTCCCCGCCCACCCCTTCTGTAGAAAATGCTGGATTATCTGAAGGACAAGAAGGAAGTTGGCTTCTTCCAGAGTATCCAGGCGCTGATGCAAACATGCAGGTAGGGTCTAGGGGACATCTTTCAGTCACGCTCTTTGCGGTTGCTGTGCCCCCACTCGGTACCACCGCCAGCAACAGAGGCCCACTCAAACTAGCTCAAATACCAGGGAGCCGATCATCATAACAATAGCGAGAGGCTTTAAGAATGAACAGTTGGAGGGGCTCCTGGGTGGCTCAGTCGGTTAAGCATCCAACTTCAGCGTGGGTCATGATCTTGGTTTCATGACTCTTGGTTTCAGCTCAGGTCATGATCTCACGGTTGCTAGGTTCGAGGCCCGCATCCGGTTGACAGTGCAGAGCCTGCTGGGGATTCTTTCTCTCCCTCTCTCTCTGCCTCTCCCCTCCTCATGCTGTGTCTCTCTCTCAAAATAAATAAGTAAACTTCAAAAAAAAAAAAAAAATGAATGAACAGCTGAAGCCCAAAGCTTGTGGAGAATTCAAGAGGCACTGAAGCAGCAGGGAACTGGGGCTCTCTCTGATGACCCCTATTAACTTGACTACTACCTCTGCCTTTGTTCTCTTCTGGCAACTGACTCCTCCCCTCCCCCACCAGCTTTGCTAATTGAGGGTTTCTGTTTCCTCCTGATTTCAACTTGTGCATATTTCATCCTGGCCCCACCTTACTTGTGAGCTGCGGCCACATGGCTTCTTCCAGTTCTGTTTCTGCTTCCTCTCGATGATTTCAGCTCATTCCTGGTTTACCGTGGCCCTCCACTCGCTAACGGCAGGGTGGGGTGGGGGTGGGGGTGGGGGTGGGGGCGTTGCAGGGCTCTGAAAGAGGGCAGAGGCCTCAGCCCATCTTCCCCATCTTTCCTTCCACCTCCCCCGCCCCTCGCACAGCGTCCTGGATCTCAACGCCTTCGAGAGACAGAACAAGGCGGAGGGGCTGGGCATGGTGAACGAGGATGGAACCGGTGAGGCCCTCTCTTGGGCTTCCCTGTCCTGGGACATCCTCTTCCTTCGGGATCGCCCCCTCGCCCACATTGCCCAAAGCTCCCTTCCTCCAAGACTCCTCCGCTCCACAGCCATCCCCAAGCTCCACCCCCCACCCCCACCCCCACCTCCCGTGCAGTGGTCCCCAGGCCTGCCCCCACATTCCTCCCGGGTCTCCCTCCTCGGGGTCCCCACCCTTGGCTGTCCTTCTGTCCTGTGTTCTCTCACCCATCACCACACCGACCCCTGCCCTCCACGTGCCCCAAGTCTCCCACCCTGGTTGCTGTTCTCATTAATGTCCCTAATCCGGGTTAATCGAGTCTCCTCTTTGCCGTGTTGTGACGTGTCTAACTTTTCTGCCCTGATCCTCGCCTCCTGCCCTTCCACCTCGACTTGTACACCTGTTTTTCTCTTCCCTCTTCTTTCTCTCCCTCCACTTTTACCCTCATTTCCTACTCTTCCTTGGTTCCATCTGTCTCCTTATCGGTCTGATTCTCTGTGGTTGTTCCTCTCTTCGTGTCGATGTCTTCTTCATCTCTGACTGTGTCACTATTTTTCTGTGTTTGTCTCTGTCTCCTTCCTGTCTCTTTTTTTTCCCTCTTTTTTCCTGCTTCCTCCTCCCATCCTGTTGGCTGCCCCAGTCATCAACCGCCAGAACGGTAATTCCCCCAGCCCATTCCCCTTGCTATGCTGCTGCACCCCTCCCTTCTAACCCCCAACTGCCCCCCTCCACCTGGGGGCTGAGGATCTGGGACATCCAGGGAGGAGGAGCCCTTCAGCGACGCATCCCGCCGGCAGAAAGTCTTGAGATCAGGGGTCCAGAGACCAAGATTCGGGTCCCCGATTAGCCACTAACAATACCCGAGACTAAGAACAAGTCTCTTCCCTTCTATAAGCCTCAGTTTCCCCATGTGTAAAATAGAAGCTAGAGAAGATGGCAAAGATCCCTTTCCAGCTGGATGTTCTCAGACTTCCAGACCCAGATTCGCAGTCCCGGGGTGTGGTAATCCCCACTCCCACCTACCCCCGCTCTCTGCGCCCGCGACCCCAGATTGGTCAAGTCTGTGGTTCCCATACGCCAACCGGATTGGTTGCCCCCAGCATCCACTCTGATTGGTGTGCGTGCCTCCTCTGCGCCTGCTCTGGTTGGCCCATCCCTATCTAGCCTCCCTTTCTCTCTTCCCTCCTCTAGAGCCCACGGTGACTGGCTTCTTTCAGATGCCCATTCTGATTGGCCCATGTTTACACACCTCCCCCCCCCCTCCCCCGCATCTCCTGGATTGGCTGATTTCAAGGCATCTGAGCCAATTGGCTGGCTTTGGATCCACTCCCTGCCCAATCCCCTCCTGCTCAGAGCCTTTGCGTGAAATTGACTCCAATCCCCTTAATCCATTAACTCCGCCCTCCGTGGCCCTGGATGGGGGCTGAGGGAGATACCAGCTGCCTGAACTTCTGCTGGGTAGGCAGACATTCCCAGACGGCACACAAGTGGTGACGTCAGAGGAACACAGATATTTAGAAAGACACTTGAGGCCCCAGCTTCATGACTCCGGACCCTTCAGGTCTTCATTTGCTGATGCCTCTGAAATCGGGACCCCCTGGTGTCATGGATGCCCGTGGCCCTCACAGTGTCTTTGAAGTGGCGGCTGCTCCTCCCTGCGCACCCGTGCTTTGTGCATGCGTGTGCAGTGTGCAAGGGCCGTATGCATGTGTGCGCTCTCCCCTGACACATCTGACGCTTTCTGGGCCCTGCCCCCCCTCTTCCACCCAGGAGAGAAGGTCATGGCAGACGATGAGTTCACCCAAGATCTGTTCCGTTTTCTGCAATTGCTCTGCGAGGGGCACAATAATGGTGAGGAGGAGGGGCGGGTGGGAGAGTGGATGAAGAGGAGGCCAGGGTTTGGGGTCAGTCTAGAAGGGTTGCCTGAGTTAAACTCCAGGCCCCTCCCTCCTTATCAGAGGTGGCCTCACCACTCGCCCTGGCCCCGATTGTCCTCCATCCTTTATTTTCAGCCATTATCAAGCCCTGCCCACCCACCTTCCTAAATCGCTCTTGAATTTCTGGAATCTAGCCCCTTTGCTACACTTTCACCTCTTCTAGCCAGTCCAAATTCCCCAAAAGAAATCTGCCCCCAAACCTACCTGCCCTCAGATCAGTTTGCCCAAATGAGCAATTAGCCACATGGCATTTTTCCACAGGCATTTTGCAGCAGCTGCCAGAGTTAAGTAGATGCAGTAGATTTCCATACTTTGGTTTTGGGGCGGGGGGGGGGGGGGGGGGATCACATGGCATTTAAAAATGAGTTTATTAGAATCACTTCTTAATTTCACTTCTAAAATACTCTGCCAGGTGGAAGGCCTTACAGATCCTTTCCTAACTTAAACTAGAGTTTCCCCAACTTTTTTTCTGGTTCAGGCGGTTTAACCAGATCAAGGCTGACACAGCAAGCTAGTGAAACATACATAGCTCACAGCCTTAAAGGGACCATCAAACTTCTGTACAGCAAACTTTCTACCCAATGCCATTTCCTATAACAAATATGCAAGTCTCAGGGTTGTGGTTGTGATACTTAGCAGGTAATTGTGAAACCACAGACTGCCCAGAAACTAAGCTTCATGACAAGAATGGAAGTAATCATAAATCTAACTTCCATAGAACCTGCATCCCATTTGCTAATGTTGGTGAAGGTAACTCATATGTAAATTTCTTTAATCCACACTCTGCTCTGTTCAAAGGATAAAGCAGGATCCATTGCTCTGCATTCTCAAAAGCTCTTATGTCCACAGCCAGTTTTTCTTCAAGGTTCATGAAATACTTTTGTGCCATGTGACTAGGACTTTGTTTAATTGTAACTAAGGTGGAATCAGTCTTTGGGGTTTTAAATGAATTTTATTCCCTGGATCTATGATTATTTGGAAACGAGAAGGTGCTAAAGGGGGGAATTCCTCTCTCCTACCAAATTTACAAGCCAGTCCTCTGCATAAATTCGTGGACCCATTAACCAGCCCAATCAAATAAACATTTGAAATATCTTTCAAATCTCAGGTGCCTCGCATGTCTTGAGTATTTGGTGCCATTCGAAGTAGACAACAGGTTTTTCTCTTGTACCTGTCTGAGACTATGTTCTTGGTTGACAGCTTTTTATGGGAGAGGGGAGCTGTATATGTAAACATTTAGGCATATAGCCCAGTTGAAATTAACACAAAGGAGTTAGAAAACATATACATTTGCTTCTAAAATATTGAGGGGCGCCTGGGTGGCGCAGTCGGTTGAGCGGCCGACTTCAGCCAGGTCACGATCTCACGGTCCGTGAGTTCGAGCCCCGCGTCGGGCTCTGGGCTGATGGCTCGGAGCCTGGAGCCTGTTTCCGATTCTGTGTCTCCCTCTTTCTCTGTCCCTCCCCCGTTCATGCTCTGTCTCTCTCTGTCCCAAAAATAAATAAAAAAAAAAAAAAAAAAAAAAAAAATTTAAAAAAAAAGAAAAAAAAAAAAGAAAAAAAAAAAAATAAAATATTGAATATTTGAGCATAATCTTCATCTACAGTGTGAAACCAGGCAAAATGGTTTATGAAATAGAAGTGATTATGATACAGCAATTACGAAACAGATGTCAGATGGACAGTAAAACTTTGGGGGAAAAAACCTTTCAAGGGCTGGTAAAGCCATCCTGGGCAACATGACATTGCCATGAACGTGCAAAGGACTTAGCTGAAGTTTGTTTTCATTGCCTTCACAATTTGATGATCATTTGGCAAATGGGTCTACAGAGGTGGTTCTCAAACTTAAGAGGGCCTCAGAATCACCTCGAGGCCTTGTTAAAATACAGATTTGAGGGCTCCGCCCCAGATTTTCTGATTTAGTAGTTCTGGGATGGAGTCCAGTAATTCTTGTCTCTGACAAGTTCCCAGGAGATGCTGAGGCTACCGGTCTGGGACCCACACTTTGAGAATCACTGCTCCAAAGTGCAGCTGTTAACCTCAGCACTCTTTAAGGCTCTTTAAGAACAGCTAATGTTTATTGAGCCCTCGTACCAGACGGCTATCCTAATTTTTTTTTAATTTGGAAAAAACATTTATTTATTTATTTTGAGAGAGAGGGGTGCCTGTGTGGCTCATTCGGTAAAGCGTCCAACTTCAGCTCAGGTCATGATCTCGCGGTTTGTGAGTTCCGGCCCCATGTCGGGCTCTGTGCTGACAACTCAGAGCCTGGAACCTGCTTCGGATTCTGTGTCCCTCTCTCGCTCTGCCCCAACCCCGCTCCTGCTCTTTCTCTCTCTCTCTCTTTCAAGAATAAATAAAACATTAAAAATTCTTAGAGAGCGCAGTGTAAGTGGGGGAGAGAAAGAGAAAGAGAGAGAGAGAGAAGGGGAGAATCCCAAGCAGGCTCCATGCTGTCAGCACAAAACCTGATGCGGGACTCCATCTCACAAACGGTGAGATCATGACCTGAGCCAAAATCAAGAGTCAGACACTTAATTGACTGAGCCACCCAGGCACCACTGTCCTAAGTTTTTTATGTACGCCAAAGCATTAAAAATTCACAAGAGCTCCATAAAGTAGGGTGTGCTGTAACCACCATGTTACATATGGGGGAACTGAGGCACAGTCTGTGCCACACATAGGGATTCAATAACTTGCCTGAGGTCACACAGCTGGGAATTCATACAGCCCTCTCCTACTTACCTTTCCCGCCTCAGTTGAGGTCCCTTCCCCCAGGGAGCCTTCCTTGATTACGTCGTCATCAGCTGAGTTAGGCATCTCCTCTGGGCGACTGCAGCCGCCTAGGTTTCCCACCTCACAACCCTGATCATTCTGCTCGGTATTCCCCACCACCACCACCCCTACGACCCATGAACCCATGTTTATAATTATTATTATTACTAACTTCTCAACCGCAACCAAAATAGAGAGAATGGTCTAATAAATGGTACCCATCACTCAGCTGTAGCAGTTATCAGCTTTTTGCCATAGAAGAATGTTTTTCAAATAGTGGCAACCAATGCACCAGAGGATCGTGAACCCGTGTATTTCAGAGGCTCTCATCTGAATTCCACGCTGATATGCCTGGGGAGCATATTTTTAAAATACACTAAAGCCCAGTGTTCATTCACCCTCAGAGATTGTAATTTAATTGGTCTAGGGTTGGGGCTTGAGCAGGGGGACTTTGAAAAGCCTCCGGGTGATTCTAACATGCAGCCAAGGTTGAGAGATTGAGGACTACGAATGTAGTGAGTTAAGATAATTTTTTTAAATATAATTTATTGGCAAGTTGGCTAACATACAGTGTATACAGTGTGCTCTTGGTTTGGGGGGGGGGGTAGATTCCCGTGATTCATCGCTTACATACAACACCCTGTGCTCATCCCAAGAAGTGCCCTCCTCAATGCCCATCACCCATTTTCCCTTCTCCCTCACCCTCCACCATCAAGCTTCAGTTTGTTCTCTGTATTTAAGAGTCTCTTATGGTTTGCCTCCCTCTCTGTTTGAAACTATTTTTTCCCCTTCTTGAGATCAGAATTCTTTTGTAGGTAACTAGACTAGCACAGGACAGAAAATACCAGAATACATAGCACATGTGTGAGTATGTGAAACTTCTGTTTTGGGTATATGTGGATATAATTTCAGTTTAAACACATGTACTGGGTTTTAATGTAAAATGGTTCCCCTACTGTAAGCTGCAGTCAGAAAAGATTGAAAAATTACTACACAAGAATATAAACTTCACAAGGACAGGGACTTTTTCTTTTACTGCTGTATTCCCAGGGCCCAGAACAGTGCCTGGCACATCATAAATGCTCGATAAACTTGTAGTACCGAAGAATAAGTGGCCAATCTCCATCTCACATTAGCAGATAGTATGTGCTCAATAAATAGATATTGAGGGGAGCCTGGGTGCCTCAGTCGGTTGAGCATCCGACTTCGGCTCAGGTCATGATCTCGTGGTCCGTGAGTTCGAGCCCCGCATCGGGCTCTGTGCTGACAGCTCAGAGCCTGGAGCCTGCTTCCGATTCTGTGTCTCCTGCTCTCTGCCCCTCCCCCACTCATGCTCTGTCTCTCTCTCTCTCTCTCTCTCTCTCTCTCTGTGTGTCAAAAATAAATAAACGTTAAAAATAAATAAATAGATAGATATTGAACAAATATCCAAAAGAAATGGCAGATATTTATCTCTTCTGGCTTTGGCTAGGTGCTCAGTAAATATTTGTTGGATAAATGAATGAATAAATAACCAATCTTCCATCTCCCCCATCACATAGTAGGTGTTCGATAAACATTTTTGGAAACAAACGGAAGACTGAATCTCCATTTTCCCCTGCTATACTGTGGGTGCACAAGAAAGGTGTTTGCGCAGGGGGGAGGGGGGGAATGAATGAATAAATGACCCTCCACCATACCTGGCATGTAGTTGGCCCTCAATAGTTATTTACATAAATGAAAAAATGATCCTCATCTTCCTCTGACACACAGTAGGTACTTGATAAAGATTTATTAAATAAACTAACGAGAACAATTAAATGCCTCTGGCATACAAGAGGCACTCAATAAACCTACTGCATAAATGAATAAACGACCCACTGTCCACCTCCCCTAGCACACGGCAGACTCTCAATGAACGAATGGCTTTTCATCTCCCCAGATTTCCAAAATTACCTACGGACACAGACAGGGAACACGACCACCATTAACATCATCATCTGCACGGTGGACTACCTCCTGCGGCTGCAGGTGAGGCTGTGAGGCCGTCCAGGTGTGACCCGGGTGGGGGTTGTGGGGCCCCGGTTGGCCCCAGCACCCCTTCACACCCCGTCGGTCCCCCCAGGAGTCCATCAGCGACTTCTACTGGTACTACTCCGGCAAGGATGTCATTGAGGAGCAGGGCAAGAGGAACTTTTCCAAGGCCATGTCGGTCGCTAAACAGGTGTTCAACAGCCTCACCGAGTACATCCAGGTAGGACCCGCCCTCTGGGGCGGAGCGAGGCCCCCCCACCCCCTATCCCCGCACCCTGCGCCCTGCTTGGCGCTCACTGCAGCCCTCTGCCCCCAGGGCCCCTGCACCGGGAACCAGCAGAGCCTGGCGCACAGCCGCCTCTGGGACGCCGTGGTGGGATTCCTGCACGTGTTTGCCCACATGATGATGAAGCTCGCTCAGGTTCGAGACCCTCTGTTGTTCTTCCTGCAGCTGTTCTCGGGCATCCCCGAAGCGGCTCACTTCCAAGTCAGTTTCTCACCCAAGTCCCGCTGGCATGTTCCAGAAGAGTTCCCTAGGGGTGGCCAAATCCATCTTCCTTCTGGATTGGCTCTCTGCATGACCCCGCCTCCTCCTCTGCCACCACCAATCGGCTGGCTTCCCATGCACACTTCCATTGGTTTGACGTTTGGGCCCCGCCCCCTTGGGCCCGGAGTTCCTCTATGATTGGTTGGTGTTCTTTTCTCTGGGGTGAGGTCCTCTCAGACTCCGACCTCCCTGGGGATAGAAAGGGGGTGTCTTTCTGGAACAGGGACTGGGGCTGAAGGAGTGTTTTGCTTCTTTATTCTGCCTGCGGCAGATGACGCCCATCTCGGGCACCCATGATGTAAGGTCCCTGTCGAGTCCTTCTCCCATTTCTAGAATCCTGTGTACCCTTCCCCCATCACCCCTGCCCCTTTGCAGTCTGGTCAGTGCCTCATGCTCTGCTTCTGTCTGGTAAACATATTCGAGGCTGTACCGTCCGCATCCTGAACGGCATAAATGTAACAGTGTTCCAGCAGATGGCAGTACTCTGTACGCCGTATTATAATTTCCCCGCAGGAAGCGTCTTGAGGAAGGGGAGCCTTTTTCTAGTTACTCAAAGGTGCCACGGGGGCTGGCAGAAATCCTGTCTGCTGTCACCTGACTTTTTGAAAGGAGCTGAACTTGGAAGGCAATTCCTTAGTTTCAGTGCGGTCGAAGTTGGGTTATTGGTGTCATCTTCAAAGTCTAGCGAGTACTGGTATTTTAGTCTAGAATTCCAAATCCTGCAGTGCTAATGCATTAGCCAAGGACCAGGGCTGGGTTGCATGGGCTGGGAATCCAATGCAAAGTGATGGCCTAAGCGGGGTGGGGGTGTGGGAGGGATTTATCAGTTCACACCAGAGATCCAGGGCCTAGAGTGATGTCAGCTGAACTATCTGCCTTCTCTGGCTTCATTCTCAAGCAGGCTCTTCCCCGGACTGAAAAAAAAGGTGCCCCAGGGTTCTATGCACCCCCCTCCCCCCAAAAGCTCCAGGGGGAAGATAATCCCTCTTTTATCGGAGCTCCCACTTGGGATTCTCTGTTTGGACCATTGGGTCACATGCTCTTCCCAGAACCAATCACCGTGGCCAGGGGAGGGCTCTGACTGGCCAGATCTGGTCACATACCCACCTTTGAAACCAGCAAAGTGGGGTTAGCCCCACTTGCTCTGAGACTGGGATTGTTTCCGGAAGCAGGGCGCTGCCTCGTGCATCACCGGCAGGCGCACACCACGGGCACCCACAGAGTTGGATTTTGAGATTCCGGAATGTTGGGAGTTCAGAGTCAGAATGCCGAGCTTTGGAACTGTGTTAGAATTAGAACTCTAGAAGGAGCATTCGGGTAGAGGAACCTTACGTACCCTTTATCCAGCATCCTTCCCCCTTCTCCATTGCATTAGGTAGAACCAGATGAAATGACCACTCGGTGGGTCAAAAATGCTCACATATTAGCAGTTTTATGTAGCTCAACAGAATACCTGTGGGGACCATGAGGCAGAACTCTGACCATGTAGGAAGTTTCTGTAGGCACTACATGAGGCACTGTGACTGGGGAGGCAATGTGCCCCCACATTCTTCCCAAATTGTTCACCGAAAGGCATGTGGCTGAGTCCTCCAGCCTTTTTCCTGAACCCAGAGTCTCGCTTTTTCCATCACATAGTCACTCAACAAACATGGATCAAGCAGCCACCATAAACCAGGCACAGTGCTGAGCTCTCACCCCTTCCCAGCTGTGTCTCCCTACCCAGTACGTGCCCCTCTCTGTCTCTCTCAGCTCCAAGCTTCTCTCCCAGCCCTCCTTGTCCGCCAGCTCTTGCCCCCACATAGCACCCGTTGGGCCTGCTTACCCCCCAAAGTGCCAACCCCACCCCCACAATCTTGTCTCTCTGCCCCTTCCCCTGCTTCCGAGGAACATGTGTGGAGTCGGGTCCCCTCGGAGGTAAGAGGGGGAGAAAAAGGGGTCTTAGGCCCCGTGGGGTGGGTCAGGAGGGGCGGAAGCAGCTGGAGGTGGGGAGGCGTCTCTGCAGAGACCAGTTATCCCATGGTTGGGGTGTGGGGTCTCTAGGACTCGAGCCAGATCGAGCTGCTGAAGGAGCTGCTGGACCTACAGAAGGACATGGTGGTGATGTTGCTGTCACTACTAGAAGGTAAGTGCCCAGCGGGTGTGGGTAAGGGGAGGGTACAAAGGTACAGACAAGCAGGGAATGGCCCTCGGAGACCCAGGAGACCCTAACCTTCAACTTCATCCCACATCGTGTCAGGGTCAATGGGTTGATGAAGGAGTCACAGTACCAAACTCAGTAAACCCTTACTGAGCACTTATTATATGCCAACTGTACACACTTAGTTTTGTGAATTCCCGGGAAATCTTAATAAGGTGGGTGGCCTGGACACTCTTTAAAATGTATGTACCTGGGGCGCCTGGGTGGCTCAGTCGGTTAAGCGTCCGACTTCGGCTCAGGTCATGATCTCACGGTCTGTGAGTTCGAGCCCCGCGTCGGGCTCTGTGCTGACAGCTCAGAGCCTGGAGCCTGTTTTCAGATTCTGTCTCCCTCTCTCTGACCCTCCCCCGTTCATGCTCTGTCTCTCTCTGTCTCAAAAATAAATAAACATTAAAAAAAATGTATGTACCTAATAGTTATCTATGTTCATTTGTTAAATGTGTCACTTAGCTTTTGCTGCCTCAGGAATGTCCTCAAAACTTAGTGACTTAAAATGACCATTATTTACTGCTAATGAATAAGACATTTTAACTAGTAGACAAAGACTTTTCTACAGAGATTCACAGTGTCCTCATTTCTTTCCATGGTTGCATCATACTCCATTGTGTGAGTGAACGGTGATTCATTTAGCCACACCCCAGTCAGCGGACATTCAAATTAAAAAAACGTTTTGCTATTACAAAAAATGTTGCAATGGATAATCCTCCTACAATCTTTCAATGTTTTTGATGTGTAGTCATTAGCTTTTAAAAATTAGAAGGTTCCTGGGGTGCCTGGGTGGCTCAGTCGGTTAAGCATCCGACTTCGGCTCAGGTCATGATCTCACGGCTTGTGGGTTCGAGCCCTGCACTGAGCCCTGTGCTGACAACTCAGAGCCTGGAACCTGCTTCCGATTCTGTTTCCAGCTCTCTCTGCTCCCCTCCCCTGCTCACTCTCTTTCTCTCTCTCTCTCTCTCTTTCTCTCTCTCTGTCAAATATAAATAAGCATTTTTTAAAAAAATTTTTAATGTTTATTTATTTTTGAGACAGAGAGAGACAGAGCATGAGCGGGGAGGGGCAGAGAGAGAGGGAGACACGGAATCCAAAGCAGGCTCCAGGCTCCGAGCTGTTAGCACAGAGCCCGATGTGGGGCTTGAACTCACAAACCTGAGCTCATGACCTGAGCTGAAGTCAGACGTAAATAAGCATTTTTTAAATTTTATTTTTTATTTTTTAAAATTGACATCCAAATTAGTTAGCATATAGTGCAGCAGTGATTTCAGGAGTAGATTCCTTAGTGCCCCTCACCCATTTAGCCCATCCCCCCTCCCATAACCCCTCCAGCAACCCTCAGTTTGTTCTTCATATTTATGAGTCTCTTATGTTTTGTCCCCCTCCCTGTTTTTATATTATTTTTGTTTCCCTTCCCTTATGTTCATCTGTTCTGTCTCTTAAAGTCTTCATATGAGTGAAGTCATATGATTTTTGTCTTTCTCTGACTAATTTCACTTACCATAATACCCTCCAGTTCCATCCATTTAGTTGCAAATGGCAAGATTTCATTCTTTTTGATTGCTGAGTATTATTCCATTGTATATACATACCACATCTTTTTTTTTCAACATTTTTTTTGGGGGGGGGACAGAGAGAGACAGAGCATGAACGGGGGAGGGGCAGAGAGAGAGGGAGACACAGAATCGGAAACAGGCTCCAGGCTCCGAGCCTTCAGCCCAGAGCCTGACGCGGGGCTCGAACTCACGGACCGCGAGATGGTGACCTGGCTGAAGTCGGACGCTTAACCGACTGCGCCACCCAGGCGCCCCTACATACCACATCTTTATCCACTCATCCATTAATGGAAATTTGGGCTCTTTCCATACTTTGGCTACTGTCGATAGTGCTGCTATAAACATGGGGGTGCATGTGTCCCTTCGAAACAGCACACCTGTATCCCGTGGATAAATGCCTAGTAGTGCAATTGCTGGGTCGTAGGGTAGTTCTATTTTTCGCTTTTGAGGAACCTCCATACTGTTTTCCAGAGTGGCTGCACCAGCTTGCAATCCCAAATAAGCATTTTTTAAAAATCAGAAGGTTCCGTAAAAAAAAAAAAAGCAGGGAAGGAGTGCCTGGCTGGCTCAGTGGAAAGAGCATGCGACTCGATCTTGGAGTCATGAGTTCAAGCCCCATGTTGGGTGTAGAGATTAAATAAATAAACAAATAAATGTTTAAAAATAAATAAAAATCAGAAGGTTCCCTTTAAACATCAGATTCCCAGCTTTTCATGAAAATTGGAAAGATTTGGTGACCCTTCCCCCCACCCACCCTGCCCACATTCTCGCATGGCAAAAAATCAGCTGCACCGGCTTAAATAAGTAAAGTATATCAATGTCAAATCTAATTTTGATGACTGCACTATGATTATATTAGAGAGTGTTCTTGTCTTTTAAGGCATATACACTGAAATGTTCAGGATAAAAACACCATGTCTGCAGCTTACTGTGGAATGGCCCCAGGGGAAAGATAGAGGGGGGAGTAGGGGAAGGGGAAGAGAAGGGAGAGAGGGAGACAGGAATTAGGAAGCAAATGTGGCAAAATGTAAATATTCAGTGAATCTGGAATAGGAGGGTCCCCTCGCACTGTTGCAACTTTCACGTAATTGGAAGCCATGTTAAGATTGAAAGGTACAGGGGCGCCTGGCTGGCTCCATCCATGGAGCATGCAACTCTGATCTCTGGGCTGTGAGTTCGAGCCCCAGGCCGGGTGTAGAGATGACTTAAAAATAAAAATTTTTAAATCTAAATAAATAAATAAAATGGAAAAGTACAAAAAGAAGCTGAAGCCAGTTTGCTTCAGACAGGGGTGGGATCCGTTTACCAGAGTCTCCACTTCTCCCTGCCCTCTTAACTTTGGCCTACCTTGCTCATCTACGGACCTGCTTGACCTCAGAGGACAAGTGGAAGGCTTAGGCGTGTGAGCTCTGAGGTCATGCAGCTCTGGGTTCAAGTCCTCCTCACCCCCTCGTTGGCGATGTAACCCTGGGCGTGTGACTTTCTCTGGGTCTATTTCCTCATCTGGAAACACAGATAGTAACACACTTCCCCTGCACTTGGCGTGGCATCTGGGACCTGCTGTTAGCTTATGCCACGGTCAGTTTTATTGAGGACTCCCCCACCTATCAGGGAGGGGACCAGCCAGGTTCACACATGATGCTGATGCAGATCAGGAAATGAGCTGTGCCCTCTGAGGCGAGGCTTGGGAGCTGGCCAGGGAAGCTTCCACCAGCATAGGGGATCCTGGTGGCTCCTGAGCTGGAGAAGGAGCGCAGCCCAGGGGGCTCCAGAGAGGAGGTTCCACCAGCCACACTGACCAGGGCCTGCCCACAGGGAACGTGGTGAATGGCATGATTGCCCGGCAGATGGTGGACATGCTTGTGGAGTCCTCATCCAACGTGGAGATGATCCTCAAGTTCTTCGACATGTTCCTGAAACTCAAGGACATCGTGGGCTCTGAGGCCTTCCAGGACTACGTCACCGATCCCCGTGGCCTCATCTCCAAGAAGGACTTCCAGAAGGTGGGTGCTGGAAGGCGGGTGGGTTGGGGGCACCAAGTGGCAGCCATGCCCCGCCTGGCTGCCTGCCTCGGGCAAGAGACTTCTCTGTGAGCCTCAGTTTCTTTAGCTGTCAAGCGGGGATAACACCGTCTTTCGGGTTGTTTTGAAGATGAAATGCATTAACACAAATGAGAACCTTTATTTCTGCTATCATTAACAGTCATCATATCATAATCATTATAGGTAACAGTTATTCAGTTGAGAAACGCTTGCTGCATTTCTCCTGCATGCCGGGCCCTCTTCCGGGGCCGAGACAGACACAGCCCTGCCTTCACGGGGCTTGTAGTCTAATGGGGGAGGCAGTCACCAATGACCATTACAGGTCAGGTAATGAGGCTCTTAGGAGGGAAGTGCAGGAACCAGCTTCATCCAGGAGCCCACTCACCTGCCCTGTCAGTCCTCCCAACCCAGCGCTGCCTTCTCTCCCTACGGAACCCCAGGTAAGTTACTCGTCGGCTCTGAGCCTCAGTTTCCTCCTCTGTGAAATGGGAGTAGGATAACAACACATCTCACAGGACTGCTGTGAGGCGGACGGAGTGTGGACAGTGCCTGGAACACGGGAGCCCTGAAGACATATTACCTACCGTTACTCCTGCCCGATCTCTTCCCTCACCATCGTGTTAAGTTTTTTTTCTTCTGAAATAACTCCTGGCCTATAGAAAAGCTGCAGGAACACTACATAGAATTTCTGATTACCTTTTCACCCAGATTACCCAAACGCTCACTTGTTACCACATTTGCTCTCTCATGATTCCCCTTTTCTTCTAAATACTTGAGCGTGTATCTCCTGAGAGCAAGTGCATTCTCTTACATAACCACAGAACAATTAGGCAAATCAAGAAATTAGCATCGAGGGGCACCTGGGTGACTCATTTGGTTAAGTATCCGACTCTTGATTTCGGCTCAGGTCATGATCTCACAGTTTGTGAGTTTGGGCCCTGCATCGGGCTTGCGCTGACAGGGAGGAGCCTGCTTGGAATTCTCTCTCTCTCTCTCTCTCTCTCTCTCTCTCTCTCTCTCTGCCCTTCCCCGCTCTCTCTCTCTCAAAATAAGTAAACATTAAAACAAGGAAATTAGCATCGATATGATGCTGCTATCTACACACCTTAGTTCAGTTTTCACTCGGTGAAGAAATTATTCTCCCTGCTAACGACCCGATCCGGGACTGCATTTAGACATCCTGTCTCTTTAACCTCCTTCAATCCAGAACCCTTCCTTGATGTGTCTCTGTCTTTCATGACCTTGATATTTTTGAAGAACAGAGACCAGTGTTTTAGAGAATGCTTTATAATGTGTGTTTGTCTGGGTTTTCCCCGTGACTCGATTCAGGTTACACATCTTTGGCAGGAATATCATAGAAGTCATGTGTCCTCAGTGCATCATATCGGGAGGCGTGTGACGTTGGTTCTTCCCATCGCTGTTGGTTGTAGCTTGGCTCGCTTGGTCCAGGTGGTGTTTACCTGCAAATGTACCGTCCTTCCCTTTAATATCTGCTGAGGATGTGCCTCGGGACAATGCAAATATCCTGCTCACCCTCCTGGGTCAGCATCCATTGGTGATTCTGCCTCAAGCTGATGGATGGTGGGCTTCTTTTTCTTTCTTTCTTTCTTTTTTTTTAATGTTTATTTATTTTTGAGAGAGAGAGAGAGAGCAGGGAAGGGCAGAGAGAGAGGGAGACACAGAATCCGAAGCAGGCTCCAGGATCTGAGCTATCGGCACAGAGCCTGATGCAGGGCTCGAACCCAGGAGCCACGAGATCATGACCTGAGCTGAAGTCGGACACTTAACCGACTGAGCCACCCAGACGCCCTGTTTTCTAATTTCACTGCACCCTTTACCTTTATTAGGTACCATTTTTCTGTCCTTGTTCATTTATTTCTTTTTTTAGGTTTATTTATTTTGAAAGAGAGAGAGAGCAGGGAGGGGCAGAGAGAGAGGGAGAGAAAGAATCTCAAGCAAGTTCCGCATTGTCAGCGTGGAGCCTGATGAGGGGCTCGATCTCACAAATCATGAGATCATGACCCGAGCTGCAACCAAGAGTCGGACGCTTAACTGACTGAGTCACCCAGACACCCCCATTTATGTATTTTTTATACCAGGGTAGACTCCTGCTTCTTATTTTAACCCAGAGGTTGCAACAGTTGCTGCCCATGCAACAAGCATTTAAATAAGTCCAGGGTCGGGGCGCCTGGGTGGCGCAGTCGGTTAAGCGTCCGACTTCAGCCAGGTCACGATCTCGCGGTCCGTGAGTTCGAGCTCCGCGTCAGGCTCTGGGCTGATAGCTCGGAGCCTGGAGCCTGTTTCCGATTCTGTGTCTCCCTCTCTCTCTGCCCCTCCCCCGTTCATGCTCTGTCTCTCTCTGTCCCAAAAATAAATAAAAAATGTTGAAAAAAAAAAATGTTTTAAATAAGTCCAGGGTCTCCCAAGTTACAAATAAAGTGTCCCCGCCCCCCAGTGCCCTCGGAGAGCCTCCCGTGTCTCTCCTCCTTCTCAGCCAAGCCTTCCAAGAGCCGTCTACCTTCGCTCCCTCCTTCGTCACCTCCCACCCCTTCCCCAACTCAGGGCTTGCCAGCTGCGGTCCCCGTCACTCTGCGGAAACTACCCTGACCGAGATGGCCAGTGACCTCTTCACCCCCTGTCATCTTCGGGCATCTGCCATGGTTGGCCATTTCCTTCCCTCGGCGATGCCCGCTTCCCCGGGCATCTGTTCCGCACACTCGTGGGACCACTCCCCGCTCCCCTCCCCCCCCCCCCCCCCCCCCCCCCCCCCCCCCCCCGCCAACCTCTTGCAGCCTCTTAATCGTTGCTATTCCTGAGCCCTCCAACCTTCCAGAAGAAGAGCCGATAGTTATCATGTTCTCACTTTAGGCCGGGTCCTGTGTACCAATGAGTTAGTTCATGCGGTCCTTACAGCGACCCTAAGTGGTAAGGACTGTTTAGTTTGGTCTTGTTTTATCCTCATTTACAGAAGTGGAAACTGAGGCACAGGGAGCTGAAGTGAGTGCTCTCTGCGTCACACAGCTCACGACGGACAAAAAGTGGGGTTAGAACTCGGGCGGTCTGTCTCCAGAGCACAGATTCATCCCTTAAGCTAGTCTAACAAATAGTGAACGTGACCTGGGTTCCAGCTCGTGGCTGCAAGTCCCAGCCCTACTCTCAGGACGCGGGTCCAGGGAGAGAGTCCCAGTCAGTGAGAGAACCAAGAAGCACCATGCAGGAGCCAAATACACATCATGTAATCGTGTAATGATTCTTCTCAGAAAAGGAAGCCATCAACAAAACGAAAGGGCAGTTTATGGAAAGAGAGAAAATGTTTGTAAGCCACATATATGATGAGGGGTTAATATCGAGAACAGGCAAGGAACTTACACGACTCAATAGCAAACAGAACAAAACAAAGAAACTGATTTTAATGTTTTTATTTTTCGTTTTGAGAACGAGCGAGCATGAGCGGTGGAGGGGGAGGGAGGGGGCAGAGGATCTGAGGTGGGATCTGTACTGACAGCAGTGAGCCCAAGGGAGGGGCTCGAGCTCATGAACCATGAGATCCCGACCTGAGCTCAAGTCACCAATTTTAACCTAATTTTAAAATGGGCAAAAGACCTGAAGAGACATTTTTCAGAAGACATACAGGGGCACCTGGGTGGCTCAGTCGTTTGAGCCTCTGACTCTTGATTTTGGCTCAGGTCACGATCCCGGGGTCGTGGGATCAAGCCCTACATTGGGCTCTGCACTGAGCGCGTAGAGCCTGCTTCAGATTCTCTCTCTCTCTCCCTCTCTCTCTCTCTCTGCCCCTCTCTCCCACTCTCACTCTCTAAAATACATTTTTTAATTTAAAAATAACTAAAAATAAAACTTACAAAAAAAAAAGAAGACATACAAATGGCCAACAGGTACGTGAAAAAGCGCTCGATGTCACTCATCGTCAGGGAAGGGCAAATCACACATACAGTGAGCTACACCCGTGAGAGGAACCAGTCCCCAGAAGACAGGAGAGAGCAAGTGTGGACAAAGATATAGAGAAAAAGGAACCGTCGGGCACCATCGGTGAGGATGTAAATGGGTGCAGTCACTGAGGAAGACAGTGTGGAGGATCCTGAGGAAATAAAAATAGACCCACCATAGGATCCAGCAGCGCCACTGGGTGTGTATCCCAAGGCAATAAAACCATTATCTCGAAGAGCTTTCTGTGCTCCCACGTTTGTTACAGCATCGTTCACAATAGCCAAGGTATGGAAATTACCTGTGCATGTGACTGATACAGTGGCTATTATGTATTCTTCTGCCTTTAAAGAGAAGGAAAGCCTATCACTTGCAACAACACGGATGAACTGTGAGGGCATAATGCTAAGCGCGTGGTATCACTCACGCGTGGAATCTTTTAAAAGAATTGAATTCGTAGAAGCAGAGGCTTGAAAAGGGAGTGGCGTGAAGGGCTTGGGAGCGGAGGAAACAGGGAGAGGTTGGTAAATGGGTACAGACGTTGAGTTATAAGGTGAATTTAAAAAATGAGCCGGGTAAAGATCCCTGTTGACTGTTCAGAGGTTCGCACGTTAACAAGATTTGATGTGATGTACACATCTTACCGCTCAGTATCCTCTCGGTTTCACAGAGTTATAATCCGTAACTTTAAACGTGCGTTGGGGTTTTTTTTTGGAATAAATAATACGTTCGCATGACTTAAAAAGCAAAATGGAACAAGGTATGAAGTGGGACGTCTCACTCCCACTTTCTCAGCCCACTTCCCCCCACCTCCCCACTGCCGTGAGTAGCATTAGTTTCCTTTGCATCCTTGCGTTGTTCTTTTCCAATTTTGTTATTCTCCTCCTTTCTTGCATAACAGCCAGTGAACTACATGCATTGGTCCATATCACTTAATATATTCTGGAGATCAGAGAGTGACCTCATTCTCTTTTCACAGGTGCTAAGTATTCCACTTTAGGTATATATTATAGTTTATTTGATTATTCTTTGTTGACAGACACTTGCTTTGTTCCTAGTCTTTTGCTTTTACAACTCATACTGTAGTCAGGGCTGCCATGGATAGTTGTGCGAGTTGTACACTGTACAGAGGTACAGTTTATAGCCCAGATATTGTACATTTGTACTGCAGATAACCAGCAGATGGGAGTAAGTGTGCCGAGGAAGCCTCCATTTGGACCCCTAGCAGTGCTGGCTACAATTGCCCCTGTACATACATCATTTTTTATGTGCAGTTGTATCTAAGAATATTCCAAAGATTTCTGGGTTAAAGAGTAAATGCATTTGTCATTTGGAGAACTTTTGCCCTCCATTTTTCCCTCTCAATAGCAGCATGTGAGCGTGCCTGTTGCCCCACAGGCTCGCCACCAGACCGCATCGTCAAATATCTGGATTTTTGCCAATCTGATAGGTGAAAAACAATATTGCTGTGCAGTCTTAATTCACATTCCTCCAGTTATGGGTGCAATTAAGCATCTTTTTATGTTATTTCTTTTGCGTCACTTGTTCGGTGAACGGACCATGTCCTTGGCTTATTTTTCTATTGGGAGGTTGGTGTTTTTCTTCTTGCTTTCTAAGAACTCTTATCAGGCTGATTATAACTTTGTGAGTGGTCGGAGTTGCACCTGTTTCTCCTAGCTCGTCATTTGTCTTTGGACTTTGCTCGTGGTGTTATTATCATTGCTTTGGCCATGCAGAACACTTTTGCTTTTCATGTAGAAAATCATTTGAAATATTTTATTAATTTTTCATGAAGTAGATAAGACAAGCACGTACCACTATGGTTGAGGTCACCTTTGGCCCCCCACCGCCAACCCTGTTCTCATCCCACCTTTCCAAAGCCTGCCACCGTCATCCACTTTAGTGTACATCTCTCCGGATGTTTATTTCTGCATTTCTGTTCACATGTGGATCTGCATTTTTAAAATATAGCATCGTTTTCTGGTTTCCCAAGTTCTTTGTGGTTGATGGAGCACGGTTGGCAAAGCGTGTCTTCGTTGATAAGTACTCGGCAGATTCCAAAGCATCTCCTACAGTTTAGAAAGCCCCCTCTGGTGACTGAAGACACATTTCAGGCTATTCATTTATTCTTGGTCAGTACTGTTTTGAGGTTTTCTTTTCCTTCTTTTTTTTTTTTTTAGTCTGGAAATATTTTTGTATGTGTCTCCTAAGTTCATCCATTTAAAATGTACAATTCAATGGGCTTTTTTTTTTTTTTTAGCATACTCACAGAATTGTGCAAACCATAGCTACGATCTAAGTTTAGAACATTTTAATCACCCCAAACAAGAAACCCTGTACCCTTTAGGTCACTTCCCATTTCCCCCACCCAGGGGCCTGGCCACTGCTAATCTACTTCCTGTCTCTATGGATTTGCCTCTTCAGGACACTTCATATAAATGTAATTGTACAATATGTGGGCTTAAAACACTTTTCTCTCATAAGGAAAATTCCTTTTCCTTTTACAATAACAAACCATAATGTCATTATAACTCCAAACCAAAAAGGAAACAATGAAAACAGAAAGAAAAAATATCCACAACTCTTTTTTAAACGATCAAATATCTAGTCCATGTTCACATTTCCCAATCTCATAAATATCACATACAATTTAAAAAATTTTCTGAACCAAGATCCAAACGAGGCCCACCCACTGCTCCTGGCTGATCTTTCTTTAAACCCCCTTTTATCTACTGCTCTCCAGCACTTTTCCTTTGCCTTGTAGTTGATCTGCTGGAGACCCAGGTTCTTGGTCCTTTAGAGGAGCACCCACTGATAGAAACGCGATGTGAGCAACATACATATTCTAAATTTTTCGAGTACCCATGCTTTAAAAAAGTAAGAAGACACTCATAAGGTCATTTTCAACAATATATATATATTTTTTAAAATTTTAATGTTTATTATTTTTGAGAGAGAGAGAGACAGAGTGTGAGTGGGGGAGGAGCAGAGAGAGAGGGAGGGGGACACAGAATCCGAAGCAGGCGCCAGGCTCTGAGCCGTCAGCACAGAACCTGACGCAGGGCTTGAACCCACAAACCGTGAGACCATGACCTGAGCTGAAGCCACCCAGACGCCCCCACAATATATTTTATTTAACCTAGTACATCCAAAACATTATTTCAACATGTAGTCAATAGAATAAGTTATCCAATATTTTAAACTCTCTTCTCATGCTGAGTCTTTGAGGTCTAGTGTGTATTTTATGCTTTCGGCCCATCTCAGTTTGCACCGGCCGTGATCCAAGGGCTCAGCAGTCGCACGTGGCCCTTGGCTGTCATTATAAAGTGCCTGTCCCGTTTGTAGAGTTTCCCACAGTTTTGATCTGGCTGAAGCAACCTTGTAGTGTCATGTAACATGTTCCTCATTCCCCTGTGTTTCCTGTAAACTGAGACTTGGGTCAAGAAGCCCATCAGACTCACGTTTGGGTGTATTTGTTTGCCTTGCCAGCACATCCTCTGCGGGGCACCATACGCTTCTCAGGAGGCACGTCCTCTCCTGGTATCTCTCCTTCGGTGAGGTCAGCAGCTCCTGATGTTTGACACGCAGACACATCAGTGCTTGCGAGATTGCAAAATGACAATATTCTCTAAAAGTTTGACCATTTAGATTTTAGGAAATATGTTTCCTGAACACAAAGCATCATGTGATTCCCAAGCACTTTACAAACCTCTGTATTTCACGTGTTTTTCAGTTTCTTTGTGGTTTAGGGGCACCTGGGTGGCTCAGTCGGTTGAGTGTCCAGCCCTTGACTTTTCAAGTCGTGATCTCACAGTTTCGTGAGTTCGAGCCCCACATGGGGCTCTGTCCTGACCTCGCACAGAACCTGCTTGGAATTTCCTGCCCCCTCCCCCCCCCCCCCCCCCCCCCCCCCCCCCCCGCCTCCTGGTTGCACTCTCTCAGTCTCTCTCACAATAAATAAATTAACATTTAAAAAATAATAGGGGTGGAGCGCCTGGGTGGTTCAGTTGGTTAAGCGTCTGACTTCAGCTCGGGTCATGATCTCACGATCTATGAGTTCAAGCCCCGCATTGGGCTCTGTGCTGACAGCTCAGAGCCTGGAGCCTGTCTCCGATTCTGTGTCTTTCTCCCTCTCTGCCCCTTCCCTGCTCACGCTCCATCCCTCTCTCTCAAAAATAAATAAATATTTAAAAAATTAAAGAAAATGATAATAATAGGGGTGCCCAGGTGGCTCAGTCAGTTAAGTGTCCGACTCCAGCTCAGGTCATGATCTCGCTGTTCATGAGTTCAAGCCCCACGTCAGGTTCTGTGCTGACAGCTCAGAGCCTGGAGCCTGCTTTGGATTCTGTGTCTCCCTCTCTCTCTGCCCCTCCCCTGCTCATGTTCTGTCTCTCTCTCTCTCTCTCTCAAAAGTGAATAAACATTAAAAATAATAATAAGCAAGTTCAGGATTTTTAAAAGGACTTTGGAATTTTCAGAAATTATAAAAGGTAAAAACTCTTCTCTGTTTCCAGGATGCTAAGGTCACTTGACAAATATGTACTGAGCATCTACTCTGTGTAACAACAAGCAAAACAGACAGAGATCCCACCCTCAGAGCAGATGGCCCAGTGGGAAGGGGCAGATGAAAATAACTAAATAAACAAAATAATTCCGGGTTATAATCTGAAGCCTGAAGGAAATGAGCGGGGTGGCATGTGGGAGAGCATGGGTGGAGTAAACCCTGTAAACGGGGTGATCGGGGGAGGCCTTTCCAGAAAAAAAGCATTGAAGCTGAGAGCTGAAATGTACCATGTGGAGGTGGGGGAGGTTGTGACATCTAGATAAAGGGACAGGGAGTGTAAATGCTGCATGGTGGGAACCAGAGGGGTGGCAAGGAGGCCAGCGTGACCGGAGAGGGCTGTTGCTGGGTAACAGGGAAGGGGTGGGAGGCAGCAAGCCACGCAAGGCCTGGTTGGCTGCAGGGGAGACTCAGACTTTTAACGTGAATGAGATGGGAGTCAAGGGACAGCCTTGAGCGGGGGAGGAGCGTGTCCTTAGATGTTTATCCGCTTCCCCTGGCCGTGTGTGGGGACAGACAGTGGCTTGACGGGGAACGGGGCGGTCAGGGAAGAGGTTGCCGTGAGAGGCCAGTGGGAGACAATGGGGGACAGAACCGGTGCGGGGACAGGGAGGGGGCAAGTGTGTGTGGGCTCTAGATCTGTGAAAGCAGAGCTGACAGATTTGCTGATGAATCAGGTGTGGGTGGTGAGATAAAAAGGAGGAATGAAGGGTGACTCAAAGATTTTTAGCTTAAGCAGCTGGGTGGGTAGCGATGCTATTCCTGAAATGGCTAAGACAGTGGGAGGAGAGGTTTTGAAATCAAGAGTTCAGCTTGGGCCATTTCCAGGTTAGGGTAGAGATCCACAAAAAGATGTCAGGTAGGGCTTCAGCTGTTCAGTGTCTGGATTCCGGGGAGAAGTTAGGGCTGAGACGGAACCTGGGCAGTTATCAGTGTGGGATAGTGTTTAGAGCCCTGGGCCTCAATAATATCTCCGTGGGGAGTGTACATCTCACGAAAGGGGTGCAGATTCCAGGCCTGGTGCCCCCCAACCTTTAGAAGTCTGGAAGAAAGGGGGACTCCGGCATAGGAAACTGATAACAATCAGAGAAAAGAGGTATTTTGAAAGAAGGGGAGCGTTCAAATGGATGAGGACAAAGAGAGCCACAGATCACAGGAGCAGAGTCCAAGACTGAATGGAGGGGATGAAATTCCAGACCCCCCCCCCCCAGGGAGGGGGCGTTTTAAGAGGGACAGTGTCACTCCGCATCATAAGGGGAGGAGGCAGGTGGGGGGGGGGCGAAGGTACATGGTGAGGAGTTCCTGTGTGATTATGTCTCCAGGCTCTGTGGTTTCTAGAACCCTTCATCATTTGCAAAGCGTGTTACTCATTTAGAAAGCATTTTGCAAAAGTTCTTGGCTACAAAGCACTTTTTAGAGCCAGAAAATTTCGCTTCTGTTCATACCCCAGAGCAGAATTTCTCAAACTGCATGCTGCAATTCATCTGTGGGGCATGAAATTCATTTAGTTAAGTCGTGACCAGCATCTTTAAAAATAAAACAGAACACTGCAGTGTTGCATAGCGAAAGTCAGAATTGTGTCATGAACCCCCTTTTTTTTTGAGCCACACTGCAAAATGCATCCTTACTGTGGGTGCAGTCAAAACATTTGAAAAAGTGCCCCAGAGAACTTCTCGTAAAAAGGACATAAGAGATCAAAGCACAAGAATGTTCAATGAAAGTGGGGTCTGTAAAGTAAAAATCTGGAAACAGCCTAAATGTCCACCATCAGGAGAATATATAGTGTTACATTTATTTTAAAAAAATACCACACAGCAGTAAAAATGTATTTGTTTGATCCATATATCAACATGCATAGATCCTGAAAATATACAGTTGAGTGAAAAAAGCAAGTTTCAAATTACAGGATTATAATAGCAATTTTTTAAATTAAAAAAGTGCACAGGATACTATGTATTTTTTTATTTTTTATTTTTGGTAACATTTTATTTATTTTTGAGAGACAGACAGAAACAGAACACAAGTGGGGGAGGGGCAGAGAGAGAGGGAGACAGAATCCCAAGCAGGCTCCAGGCTCTGAGCTGTCCGCACAGAGCGCGATGCAGGGCTCCAACCCACTAACCGTGAGATCGTGACCTGAGCGGAAGTTGGCGCTTAACCCACTGAGCCACCCACACGCCCCTTGGATCCTATGTATTTTTGTGACAGAATGCCAGGATATAGATAGTAGAAGTATTGACACATGTTTGGAAGGATCCATCAACTCCAGGATAGGGGTTACTTTGGGAGAAGGTGGGGCTGGGGTGGGGGGAGGGGAATGGAACAAAATTGCACGGAAGGCTCCAATCATACCTGCAATGTTTTAGTTCTTAAGTATGTAGAATTTGAAGAACGTGTCAGCATGACCCATTGTTACTTCTGGGGTGACGGGCACATGACTGTTCCCATTTGAAATTCAGAGCCCCCCACTGTGTCATCCGTCCATCCTGTAGTTGCCGGAAAGGGGTGGGGACAGCACAAAAGGGCCTTGGGGAAGGTTTGGGGCGGGGTGGCGAGTATTAGCCGGGCCCTAGCCTCAAGGGGCTGGCCTGGAGGAGAGAGTAGTTACCTACAAGGGCTGCTCACTTTTGAAGGAGGCACACGGCCAGCACAGGGAGGAAACCAGGGAGGGAAATGCTGCAGCTCCATTCTTTTCCTGCTCCCTGACCCCAACTGGACAGACCCAGCTGCAGCCACAGGGTCCCAGAGAGCCTCCGGTGTAGCCCACAGGTGCCATCAAGTGGGGAGGGTAGACAGCAGGCCAGCAGGGCAAACCAGGATGCCACATGGAGAGCCTGGGGCACAGTTTCTTTACCAATTACTACACAAGAGCTGAGTTTCGTCAATTCACACCTTACCACCTCTGAAAAAGGAGTGGATGGGGGCTCAGCTTTGCGGAAATGCACGATTTCGGTATTTGAATGGCTGGTTCAGCCCTGTCTGTGCCAAACTGCCGGGTTTCAGCCTTGGGTGCTGGTTGCGATTCTGGAATCTTCTGTCTTTACGAAAAGTCCACATTGTGGCTCCCCAGGCCACCCCTCTGACCTACCCCCCGCTCACCCCTGCCCACTCCCAGGCTATGGACAGCCAGAAACAGTTCACGGGCCCCGAAATCCAGTTCCTGCTTTCCTGCTCCGAAGCGGATGAGAACGAGATGATCAACTGTGAGGAGTTCGCCAACCGCTTCCAGGAGCCAGCCCGCGACATCGGCTTCAACGTGGCGGTGCTGCTGACCAACCTGTCCGAGCATGTGCCCCACGACCCGCGCCTGCGCAACTTCCTAGAGCTGGCGGAGAGCATCTTGGAGTACTTCCGGCCCTACCTGGGCCGCATCGAGATCATGGGCGCCTCGCGCCGCATCGAGCGTATCTACTTCGAGATCTCGGAAACCAACCGCACCCAGTGGGAGATGCCTCAGGTGGGCAGGCCTGCGCACGTGCATGCTTGCCTCCTCGGGCTTCGGCGCATGCTCCTCGCACGCCGGGACCCCACAAGCGTGTACCCGCTTTGTACATCCGCTGTGCAGGTCCTGAGGGCCCTTGCTCTGCTCATGCAAGCCCATGCCCACCCTTTTGTACACACTCACGGGCCCTGCTGTGCCCTTGCACGTCCCCGGGTCTCCCCTGCCCACCTCTTGTAGATTTAGCCCACACAGCGATGTACACCCCTCCTACATGCAGCAGCGTCGCTGTGCCCTCGCAGGCTTGAACGCCGTGCCTGCCACCTGCACGCTCACCCCAGGAGTTCTAGCTTGTCCTTACAGTTCTGTTGCAACCACACCCACACTGTCGCCTACTGGAACACTTTGGTTATCCGTGGTTATACACCCTTTGCTCACCTTGCCACCGGCCCCTGGGCCTTCTCTTGGCCCTGGCCTACCCGTGCCCACTCTTTTGCACACTCACCCTGGGGGCTCTGGGATGCCCTGTCATGCCGGTCTGTCCCTCACCAGTCACCCCATGTGCCCTCTGAGGTCCTGTCACATGATGTCCGTTTATTTGGAGTCCACATGTGGGTGCACATCTCTTGTACGCTCGCCCCCAGGATAAGTCCTGGCACACCATATGGTTGCCCACCCCTCACATATTCACCCCCGCCTGCCCTCTCTGTGGCCCTGGCGTGCCCACGATCACTCATGCACACTCCGACCACCCTCCGGCTCACCCACAAGAGCCCCTGAGTGTCCCCGATGGCCAGGCTTACTCCTTGGCCTCATGTGCCCCATCTCAGCCTCTCATGTGCCCGCCCACAACTGTCTGAATGTGGCTTACACACTCACTTGCCCCAAGAGTACACTCGTGTGGCCCTGGCAGGCCTCCAGCCCACCTCCCACTTAGCTTGCATGTTCCCATTCCCTGTTCTCTCTCTCTCTCTCTCCCCCGCCCCCCCCATTCCCACGTGTCCTCACACACCCTCAGCCTCCAGCCCTGCCTCTGTTGCCCTGGTGGCCCTCCTGCTCACACACACTGCACATCCCTTACACTCACGCTTCCCGTTTGCTCCTCACCTGCATGTTCCTCCCACATGCTCTTGCACACCCCTTCCCATCTCCTACTTGTAGCCCATGAGGCTCGCACGCCCATCCCCTCCTCATAAACTGGGCCCCTCCTGTCTGACACCTGGCTGGAGCCCACTTGGGCTCATGTTCCACACTGAACCCCGTCCTCATATTCCAGGCCTTACTGCACTGACTCTCCGGTCCCCCCTGCACACTCATGCCTGCCTCACGTGCCCTGATACTACCCACAATGGCACTACCCTCCGGTTCGGACCCCGGGCCCTTGCGTGGCTGACCTGTGTGCTCACGTCCACGTGCACACTGGAGCCCCAGGTGGTCGCATGCTTCCCCACAGCCTCCCCTACTGCCACGCGATTCCTCCCTTAACCACAGGACGCTTGGACATTTTGCACAGTCGCCTGTGTCCCTTGGGACACGACTGCATACTCCCCACCACCTCCCATCTGGCACAAAGGTGGTTGCACCATCCTTGCCCCAGGATGTCTGCCGCATCCCCGCGTCCGCAGGAAGCCCCGGCTCACCGCGGGCCCTTCGCACTCCTGTACATGCGGTGGGAAGCTCCTCCCACCTCCCCCCCCCCGCCCCCACCTCCTGCCTCTCACGTGCTGCCCACGTGCACACTCTTTCACTTAGTGTTACTCCTCCAAACACCCACTTCTGCCTGCTCACCCCCTCCCATTCCCACTTTCTCCTTCCGGTCAAGAGTCCATGCCCGCGGCCGCGGACCTCCGGTGCTCTGCAGCCATATAATAACACGAAGCACTATGTGACATTTATTAGGCACCGGGCACTGTTCTAATCCTTCGGCATCTATGAACTCATTGAATCCTCACCCCAACCCTGTAACTGACGTCCTACGATGATCCCCATCCCCCCCCCCATTCCAGAGAGGGAAACTGAGGCCCAGAGAGTTCCGTCCAAATCGCCCAGCTACTCGGTGGCAGAATCAGGACTGGAACCCAGACAGGCTGGCGGGCTGCGGAACTTTGGCCCTCAACCACTACGCTCCGATACCACTGATTCTGGAGCCAGCCTGTGGGGGAATTCGAGTCGTCTGCCACCTCTCAGCTGCGGCACCCCCAGGACGCGACTCGCTAGGCCCCCGTCTCCTCATCTGCGAAACGCGGATGAGAGCCCCTCTGTCTGGGAGTGTGTGCGAGGACGAAACGAGTTCCTCTGCGGGGAATGCTCGCGGCGCGCCCCCCCTCCCCCACCGCGCTCACCCCGCGGCGCCCCGTCCCGCGCGCAGGTGAAGGAGTCCAAGCGCCAGTTCATCTTCGACGTGGTCAACGAGGGCGGCGAGTCCGAGAAGATGGAGCTCTTCGTGAGCTTCTGCGAGGACACCATCTTCGAGATGCAGATCGCCGCGCAGATCTCCGAGCCCGAGGGCGAGCCCGAGGAGGACGAGGACGACGGCGCGGCCGAGGCGGCCGCGGACGGCGCGGAGGAGGGCGCGGCGGGGCCCGAGGGCGCGGCGGGGCCGGCGGCGGCGGGCGTGACGGCGCGCGCGGCGGCGGCGGCTGCGCGTGCGCTGCGCGGCCTCAGCTACCGCAGCCTGCGGCGGCGCGTGCGGCGGCTGCGGCGGCTCACGGCGCGCGAGGCGGCGGCGGCGGTGGGCGCGCTGCTCTGGGCGGCGGTGGCGCGCGCGGCGGGCGCGGGCGCGGGGGCGGCGGCGGGCGCGCTGCGCCTGCTGTGGGGCTCGCTCTTCGGCGGCGGCCTCGTGGAGGGCGCCAAGAAGGTGACGGTGACCGAGCTCCTGGCGGGCATGCCCGACCCCACGGGCGACGAGGTGCACGGCGAGCAGCCGGCCGGGCCCGGTGGCGAGGCGGACGGCGAGGGCGCGGGCGAGGGCGCGGGCGACGAGGCGGAGGGCGCGGGCGACGAGGAGGCGGCGGCGCACGAGGCGGTCCCGGGAGGCGCCGACGGGGCCGTGGCCGTGGCCGAGGGGGGCCCCTTCCGGCCCGAAGGGGCGGGCGGCCTCGGGGACATGGGCGACACGACGCCGGCGGAGCCTCCCACGCCCGAGGGCTCCCCCATCATCAAGAGGAAGCTGGGGGTGAGAAGGCCGGCGGGGTCCCGGGGGCGGGGGTGGTTTGGAGACATCGGGGCTGAGAGGGAGGACGAGCCCGGGAGGGAGACTCAGAGACAGAGGGAGGAGAGAGAACCTGAGAGACAGGCACGCAGAGACAAGGGATAGAGAGACACACGGAGACTCAGATGGAGACTTAGAGAAAGGCTCGCAGTGAAACAAGTAGTATTTCTGGGAGAGATAAAGATATCTGGAGTTAGAGACAGGAGAGACCCAGAAGCCAAATTAGAGGGGAACGGGGACCAGGAACTAGAACAACCCAGCACAGGGTCGGGGACACTGGGAAAGCCCCTCAGACAGAGACAGATGGTTGTGAGGGTTTAAGTAGCCCACATCCTCAGGCCCTCCCTCCAGGAGCGCCAAGGGGTGCGGTGTCAGGGGGATGGGAAGCCCTGGGGAACCAGAGCTCCACTTGGAGTCAGGCTGACTCTGCACAGTGCTTTGACAAGGCGGTCCACTTCTCTAAGCCTCAGTTTCCCCTCTGGAAAATGAGACTCAATCCCTCTTCTGATGGGAGGAGAATAAAACGTAGATTGTCTAGGGGAAATGACCGGGAAGGGACACAGGCAGGAACAGGCAGATCAGCTCTGAGAGGCACTTGGGGGGGGGGGGGGCTCCACCCTGATGATTGCCCCACCGCCAGGTGGATGGAGAGGAAGAGGAGCTGCCTCCAGAACCAGAGCCCGAGCCGGAGCCGGAGCCGGAGCCTGAGAAAGCCGAGTGAGTGGCCTTGGAGTCCAAGGGGCCCACCCTCTAGCACTGCTTCCCTCCTGGATCAGGAGTCTCCTGAGGTCGCACCGTGTCCTCAGCATCACCCAGCCCAGGCCAGGGCCAGAGGAGGGCCTCTGAAAGGGAGTGGGGAAACGAGTGTTCCTGTCTTGCCCCCAAGTCTTCATGTGGGCTGTTCCCTCCGCCTGGAACACTTTCTCCCATGTTCATCTGTTTTCCTCCTCTTTTCCATTTTGGCTCGCGTGTCTCCTCCAGGAAGCTTGCCTTGACACACATCCCCCACCATCAGGTCAAAGAGGTGTTTCTGGGCCCCCACAAAACCCCGAGCCTCCCCCATCCTGGCCCTGACCATTCTGGGCCACCGCTGCCTGGTGACCAGTCTGTACCCCCATTGGACTGAGCCCCATGGAAGGGCAGTGACCCATCACTGTGTCCCCAGTGCATGGCTCTGAATGAATGAATGAATTTCCCAGGCACCTCCTCACTCTCTCTGTGTCCTGCCCTGCAGTGCTGAGAATGGGGAGAAGGAAGAAGTCCCCGAACCCCCACCAGAGCCCCCCAAGAAGACAGCACCTTCTCCACCCCCTCCAAAGAAGGAGGAGGCTGGAGGCGGGGGTTTGGAATTCTGGGGAGAACTGGAAGTGCAGAGGGTGAAGTTCTTGGTGAGGACCCGGCAGGGGTTTGCTGACACTCCTCCCCCACCTCCCCTCCCCACCCTCACCTGTGCCAGGCTCATCTCTCAGAAGCAGCCAGGCTGGCTTGAGGGCAGAGATGTCCCCAGGCAGAGTCAGGACCTGGTGACGGGACAGCATTTCAGGTGGCTTGGCTCCTCGGCCTCTCCCTGTTCAAGATCTTTATTCCAACCTCCACACTTTGCTCATCTGGGGCGCCCTGCCTAGGCTTCCCACCCCCATCTGCCATCCAGAGCTAAATCCAGCCAAGGCCATGGTTCCGTTCCTCCCACCATGACCTGTTTCTTGGCCCTCGGCCTTCGGGTCAGAACCACCACACCAGTCCCAGCCACTCCTGTTCGGGGTGGGGGGGCAGAACTCATCTCCTCATCCAGGCCAGGAAGAAGAGAGGGAGTTTGGGAGGACAGGGCTCAGGGCTCTGCCTGTCCTGCCTCCTCTCCAGGCCCAACCTGACCTGAGGGGCTGAAGGAAACATGTTGGAAGGAAGGTGGTCCAGTGAGGATGCATGGGAAGAACGAGGAACAGGAAGAACGATGGAGAGAAAAAGAGGGAGGGAGAGAGAGAAGTAGCTGCCCTCTGCCTGGGGTAAAGACAGGGCGGCCTCACACAGGAAGCAGCATAGCAGAGAAGTTGGGAGTGTGGACTCTGGAGCTTGAGTGCCTGGCCTCAAACCCCAGGTCTGCTGCTGCTTGGCTGTGTGCTCTTGAGCAAGACATCTTGCCTCCCTGAGTCCCGGTGTTCTCATCTGTGAAATGGGTATATCTGCTGTGCTCACTCCATTAGGGGTGTGGTAAGATTACACAAGTTTCATGTGTATAAAGCTCTGAGCACAGGTCTTGGTATACAGTAAGCACTCAATGACTAGGAGGTTGTGAGAGCAGATTTCGGATTGTGGGTGGATGATGGGGTGAATTCTCCAGGGAATAAGGTGGACCGTGAGCTCTTTCTCTTTCTCTCCCCATCTTAGAACTACCTCTCCCGGAACTTCTACACCCTGCGATTCCTTGCCCTCTTCTTGGCATTCGCCATCAACTTCATCTTGCTGTTTTATAAGGTGCTCATCACGAGGGGTCAGGAGAATCAGACGCTTACCTGGGCTGGGGGAGGGGGGTGACTCTGCCCCTACCAGGTTCCCAGGGCCCCCGCAGTGAAGGGACAAGGTGTGGGGTTGGGGGTTCCGAGGTGGGTTCTGCCTGGACATCTGGATCTTGGGACCCGCATGGGAGTGTGGGTGGGTATCTGGGCGCATCTGGGACAGACGCCTGACTGCGTATGGCAGTTAGAGCAGGGAACCGGTTTGGAGTTCCATGCTCAGCTCTGCCACGTGCCAGTCTTGTGCCCCTGGGCACACACCTTCGCCTCTCAGCAACATGCACTGATTCAGTTAAGCTTTTTTGCGTTCTCGTAAGTTAAAGAGAAATTTGCGGGAAGGAGGAAATGGGCAGCTCAGGGAATGGAAGGAAAGGGCTAAGAACCAGGCCTCCTAAAGGACAAAAGGACCCTTTGGGGTCTCGCCAGGGATCTAGATAACAGGACAGAGAAGCAGTTTTGCAGAGTGGCTCCTGTGGGATAGAATCCGGGCTCTAGCGCTCACTGGTGGCATCACGTGAGGCAAGGTGCTTAACCTCGCTGTGCTTCAATATCCTCCTCTGTAAAATGGGAGACGGACTCTGATTTACTAGCTAGGGTTCTGGACCCACCCTCCATCTTGATTGACAGCCCTCACGAGATTGTCTCCGACAGGGCCCCCCCACCCCCCCCAACAACTAACCTCTGCAATGGGGGCCGTTCGTCTGGTCAGTGGGTTCTGGGTGGGGCAGAGCAGGTGTCAGGACACCAGGGTCCCCGCCCTGACCGACCTCTCCCCCGCCTCAGGTCTCAGACTCTCCACCAGGGGAGGACGACATGGAGGGCTCGGCAGCCGGGGACCTGTCAGGTGCAGGGTCTGGCGGCGGCTCTGGCTGGGGCTCGGGGGCCGGCGAGGAGGCGGAGGGTGACGAGGACGAGAACATGGTGTACTACTTCCTGGAGGAGAGCACGGGCTACATGGAGCCTGCCTTGCGTTGCTTGAGCCTACTCCATACGTTGGTGGCCTTTCTCTGCATCATTGGCTACAACTGCCTTAAGGTGGGTCGTGGCCATGATTCTGGGGCAAGGTCTTGTGAAGCAGGGAGAGGTGCTGGGCCACTAGCTGACAGGGTCTAGGGCAGGGGCTGGGGGGACCTCCTTCGGTGGTTGGGACAAGGGGGGCCTGGGTACAGGATTGGGGCCTCCGCAAGAACGCTATTTAATATTCAGGGAACTAATGTGGGTCACAGCTGAGGAGCAGGTCCTGTGTCTATGTTAATTTCTGGATCAAGAGGCAGAACTTCTCACTGGGAATATTACTTCCTGCATACTGGTCAGTTGGTGAATTAGTGGGGCCCGGCGGGGTCTGTGGGGCCTCAGACATAACGTGGGTGCTAACAGGGGCACGTGGATTCAGGCACCACTTCTGGGCTTTCCTGATTTTTTCCCACCACAGCCCTGACCCGTCTGCCCACCTTTCCCCAATTACTGCCCTGATTGCTCTGGAGAAGCTCCCCTGATGTGGGGTCTCACACCTGCTCCAGCAAGATCTCCTGGCTCCCGCTGAGGCTGTGGTCTCCTAGGGAGCCTGACGCCCACCCCTTTGCCTGCCTGCACAATGTAGGTGCCCCTGGTGATCTTTAAACGGGAGAAGGAGCTGGCCCGGAAGCTGGAGTTTGATGGCCTCTACATCACGGAACAGCCTGAGGACGATGACGTGAAGGGGCAGTGGGACCGACTGGTGCTCAACACGCCGTAAGGCCCGGTTCCCCTCTGGGGGTGGGGGGTGGGAACAGAGCTGGGTTTCCTCCCCAGGCCGGGCCTCGGCCTCAAAAGACCAGTCGCTGCCAGTCCTGACTCAGTCTCCCCAAGCCTTAGTCCTCCTGTCCATTATTTAGACAAATCTCCCGTGTGTTAAAGTACCTGTGGGGGTACTGGTAACACATGGGGATCCCTGGGGCCCAGACCCTGGAGATTCTGGTTCAGTGAGTCTGGGGTGGGGCCCAGGAACCTGCATTGAAACCCTGCCCCCACGTGTGATTCTTACCCCGCTGCCACAAGTGGGAAATAGGAAATCATTTGCTTTTAAATTGACCCCAGAGAGGGAGCGAGGGTGTGTGAGAGCAGTGTGGTGGGACTCTGGACCCCCTCCGCGCCCTCCCAGCCCACTCCGTTCCCCCTCTCCCCCACCCCCGATCAAGTCCAATTTCGTGTGTTCATGCAGCAGGGGCTCATCATCTCTAGAATAAGAACGCAAGGTCGGGCAGCCTGGGTTGACCACATGCTAGCTAGGAATTCTTGGCCAAGTCATTTAGCCTCTCTGTGCCTCAGTTTCCTAATCTGTAAAATGAGGACAAACAATAGCACCGAGGGTCTTGTAACAATGAAACGAGACGAACTCATGTGGTTTTCGGGGTACAGTGAGCCCTGGATAAGTGTCGGAAGTTCTTTTATCGTGGGGTCCTGCCCAGGAGAAGCGGTGAGAGGAGGGAGAGGAACCACACCAAGGACATCCTGTGCTCTCATCGTCACCATTGAAGGCACATTGAACTTCTACGCATTCAAGCACACGTGCTTAACGGAGAGAGAGAGGGAGAGACATCTGTTTAAAGTCGGGTCCGCCCAGGACCTCCACGTCTAAATACCGTTTCCCACAAAAAAGGAACCAGGCTCCTTGGAGAAGCGGCAGATTTCAGGCCTGGGGCGGGGAAGTGCAATCAGCCTGGATCACCTTGTGTCAGAAAGCAAAGCTGTGCTCCGTGGAAAGCGTGCAGCCAGGGGAAGGGGCTCCCGCTGGACAATTCAGGGACAATTTGAGCATCAGTAAGGATAGGAAGTGCCAAGAATCGAAACACATCAAATAGGCGTGAACCCCTGGATTCATAAGTCTCCACTCCAAACCCAACAAAACTCCCAGCAAGCCCACCTCTGCAGGATTTTAGGGCATCAACTTGTCAATCAGAAAAGTGGGAACGAGGGGCAGCTGGGTGGTTCAGTCGTTTGAGCGCCCAGCTTTGGCTCCGGTCACGATCTCACAGTTCGTGAGTTCGAGCCCCGCGTCGGGCTCTGTGCTGTCAGCACGGAGCCTGCCTGGGATCCTCTGTCCCCCTCTCTCTCTCTCTGCTTCTCCCCTGCTCACTCTCACTCGCTCTCTCTTTCTCTCTCTCAAAAATACATAAAAATGTGAGAAATACATTAAAAAAAAAGAAAAGTGGGAACGAAAGGGTCAGACTCATCCAATAAGCCTAAACAGGGTGAGAGAGCACATCACTCCCTTGGCCGCCGGAGCAGGGCCAGGCTGCTGGCTCGGACTCTGCCCTGCCCTTCACGCACCAGAGCTGCCTGGCCCCCGGTGCAAGCCCGCTGCCTCCCATGGGCCCCACCAAAGATGGCAATGGGGGTAGCGGTTGACCCGGGGAAAAACTTCGCCTGGCACGAGGCCTGCGGAGCCTGACTCCCCGTGAGACGCAACCCTACCGCGCGGGGTCCCCTGTGAGAAAAGCGTTGGAACTTCCGACCACCCTGGCCCGGCTGGTGCCTCTGGGTCCTTCTGGCCCTGACACCTCGGGGTCTCTCTGTCTCTCTCGGCAGGTCTTTCCCCAGCAACTACTGGGACAAGTTTGTCAAGCGGAAGGTGAGGATGTGGATGGGGAGGTGGAAGGGTCTCCCAGGCTGGGTCTCTCTGGCTGCCACCTGGCCGTCCCAGTCCCGTCCCAGTCCATCCCACTTGCTTTGTGTGCGACCTTGGGCAAGGGGCTTTGGCTCCCTGAGGAGTACCTCAGTTTGCCCGTCTCGAAATGAGCATGACAATCACCCCCTCCCTCTGTGATGACATAATATGTGTTATGAGCAGAGCACAGTATCTGGCTCAGAATGAGTACTCAGTTAAATACTAGTTAAGAGAGAAGAGGTGAGGCATATTATTTGAAGCACACAGACTCTGGAGCTGGATTGCCTGCTTTTCTACTCCTGTGTCAGCCTTTCAGTGCCTCAGTTTCCCTAAGATTCAAAGTGAGGTAGTAATAGGACTGACCCCACAGGGTGGTTGTAAAGATTCTGTGGCCTACGACCCGAGCAGTATCTGGCACATAGGGAAAGTAGACAAATGTCGCCTGTTACCATCATTCATTCACTCAACAGACATTTATCAAGCACCTGCCATGTGCCAGGAATCCAACAGTAAACACAACAGTGATTCTGACACTCGAGCTGGCAACACAGATGATGAGCACATATATAAGGTTTAGGTGGTGATAAGTGCTGTACAAGAAAAAAGCAGTGATGGAGGGTGGGGAGGGTGTGTGTGTGTGTGTGTGTGCGCGCACGCGCTGGCCAGGAGAGGTTGCCCTCTCATGTCCGGTAGGCAGGAAAGGGCACACTAGTTAATGAGGTAAAGGAGTGAGTCAAGTAGAAATCTGGGGGAAGAGTGTCCTAGGCAAGAGGAATAGCCAGTGCAAAGGCCCTGAGGCAGGAATGTGTCTGGTATATTTGAGGAACTGCAAAGAGGTCTGTGTGGCTGAAGCAGAATGAATGAGGGGGGTGAGTGGGAGAAGAATTCACTGATGGCAGAGACCCAATTATATAGGGTTCCTTCACTACCACCTTAATAATAATAAATTATCCCTATTAATTTGGTTAGTGAATCAACTGAAACTTTATCACTTTTGGACCCTCCCCCTGAGGATCTGAAGAAAGCTCTGAACCTTGTCCCTAGAAAAATGCAAGCCCAATTTCTCACACTAAGTTCAGAATGTCCCCAGAATGCCCCACACAGGCTATGCCCTCCCCCACCCCAGCCACGTCCACATGTCCCCACAATCCCTGGTACAGGTCCTGGACAAGCATGGGGACATCTATGGGCGGGAGCGGATCGCCGAGCTGCTGGGCATGGATCTGGCCACGCTGGAGATCACAGCCCACAACGAGCGTAAGCCTGAACCACCACCGGGGCTGCTCACCTGGTAAGCCAGGGGCCATCCTGTACAGGCCTGGGGCCATCAGGGAAGGTGGCCAGGGACTGAGCCTCTCAGGCATCCGCCCGTCCTTCTTCCTCCCACCCCGCATAGGCTCATGTCCATTGACGTCAAGTACCAGATCTGGAAGTTTGGGGTCATCTTCACAGACAATGTGAGGAGGGGCTCATAGGTGGGGGGTGGGCTGCGGGAGGAGGGCCTTGGGAGGGCCGGGGGCTCCACCCCCAGTATCCCTGACCAGGGACTGACTCCTGAGCCCCCATGCACCTCTGGTCCTATGATACCCCCTGGCCCCCCGAAGCCCCTTGTCCCTCAGGTGCTCTTGATTTCTCAATCTGTGTCCTTCAGCAGAGGGCTCCCCAGCTACCCTTAGGATGGCTTCTCACCCAGAGTGCTCCATTACTGCAGAGTGCTCCCAATCCTCCAGTCGCTCCCTAGGCAGAGATGGCATCGTGACTCCCAGAGCACTCCCATGCCACTCAAATGTTCCTGGACCCCCTGTTCCCAGAGTGCTCCCTACCCCCCCCCCAAGTGCTCCTTGGCCCTCATGAACACTCCCCTCAGGAGTGCTCCCCAGGAATCCTGCACGCTCCCTGACCCCTGACCCTGTGTGCCCACAGTCTTTCCTATACCTGGGCTGGTACATGGTGATGTCCCTCCTGGGACACTACAACAACTTCTTCTTTGCGGCCCACCTCCTGGACATTGCCATGGGGGTCAAGACGCTGCGCACCATCCTGTCCTCCGTCACCCATAATGGGAAGCAGGTGTGGCAGGGGGCCTGCCTGGGGGGTGTGAGCCAGGCAGGGATGAGCTGGCAGCCTGAGTAGGGGTGGAGGGGTGAGGGTCGGGCGGCTCCGGCGAGGAAGGGCAAGGCTGGGCGGGCTGAGCCAGGGTGGGTGTGGGTAGTGAGACCCCGGAGGGGGGGCCACATTGACCGACTGGGGGTGAGGACCGGGGGGGCCGGCCGAGCGTGGAGCTGACCAGCCCCCTGCGCACCCCCAGCTGGTGATGACCGTGGGCCTCCTGGCGGTGGTGGTCTACCTGTACACAGTGGTGGCCTTCAACTTCTTCCGCAAGTTCTACAACAAGAGTGAGGATGAGGACGAGCCCGACATGAAGTGTGACGACATGATGACGGTGAGCCCCTCCCCCAGCACTCTTGGCCTGGTCACTGACCATCTGGCCCTTAGTGTTCCCGTCTGTGAGGGGGGTTGATGGTAGTTCCCACCTCGTAGACTTACTGTGAGGGTTCCATGAGGTACTTTGAACAGTGCCGGGCACGTGATCGGTGCTCAATGAGCGTCAGCCCCCGTCGTCATGTTATTTGAGCCTTTAAAGCTGTTGTTATTGGAAAGGTGCTCAGACACAGTGCCCCTGTCGCTTACAAAGCATGTGATTTGGGGCCGGCTAGTCAACCTACTCACGCTCTGGTGTTCCTCCCCTGTAAAACGGGTGTGTGACAACAGTGCCTACAGCCTAGGGCTGGTTTTAGGACCCAGTGCAGCTCCCTTAAAAGTCTTACAATGGTGCCTGGTGTGTATTAAGGATTACATAGGTGTTAGCTACTCTCATCGTTATCGATAAAAGTTTCACCCAAGTATGCGACTCTTAATCTCAGGGTTGTAAATTCAAGCCCCACATTGGGCGTAGAGATTACTTTAAAAAAAAAAAAAAAGAAAGAAAGAAACATAGGGGCGCCTGGGTGGCTCAGTAGGTTAAGCATCGGACTCGATCTCAGCTCAGGTCATGATCTCATAGTCTGCGAGTTCAAGCCCCACACTGGGCTCTGTGCTGGCATCATGGAGCCTGCTTGGGATTTCTCTCTCTCTCTCTCTCTCTCTCTCTGTCTCTTTCTGCCCCCCCCCCCCGCCTCTCTTTCAGTCTTTCTCTCTGAAAATAAATAAATAAACTTTAAAAAAATTTAAAAATACATACATATAAATTTCACCCCAAGTACCAGCATGCCCTGCTTGTTTATACTTTCTCTTCTATTCTGAGAACAGTGGTCATAACGCAGATTGAGCTGACCTTACTAGAGGCACAGGCCACGGTTGGAAGAATTGTCTCAAGGCTTCATCTCACAAGATGTCCTGTAATCTTGCACCACGTTCTGAGGGCCTAGTCCAGCTCTTCAGCCTGACATTTGAGGCCCCACCAGACCTAGTCTTGACACCCATAGCCCTATTCTCACCAGTCACTGGCCTTGGCTCTTAACCAAGACAACTGGGAGCTCTCACTTCTTGGGGACACAGAAAGAACAGGTGTAAAGTCTTTCCCAAGTGCCACGCAGACCGTGCCCTCCTACCTGTTCAGAGCCTTCTCGTAGCTCCCCAATGCCATGGGATAAAATTGAATCCCTCACCATGGCGTCCGAAGCCAGGGAAGATCTAGCTTTGCCCGAGTCTCACCACAGTCTTTCTTGCTTTTGGCCGTCTGGCTGCCTGTTTTCTTTCAGTTCCCCTAAGACCATGTGTTTCCTCCCACCCAAGCCCTTTGCATCTGACATGCTCTCCATCCTCCACCACGGGCCCCACGGACACGCCCCTCTTTCACTCGACACGTCCCCTTTCAACTTAAATGCTGCCTCCTACAGGAAGCCCTCCCTAACCATTGGCTGGGCCTCATTTCTCTCCCTGCTCTTTCTCACAGGAGCTCTATTTTCTAACCTCACCGAACCTCTTTCGGTTCCTCCCAGGAACAAAATATATTCTTTGCTCCCCAGCGGTGTCAAAACACATGTGGTTTTCTCTGCCTGGAACACTTTCTCCCACCTAACACCTCCTTCAAGTCCCAGCTCACACATGTCCCCTCTTCTAGGGCAGTCTCGCCTGATCGCCCTGGCTGAGTCAGCCTTTCAAAACTTCAAAGCTGCCTGTGCTCCCCCCACCTGCCCCCTGATCACACTGTGCTTCCCCGCCCCGGCTCTGCCCTTTCTGCCTGTGCTCTCCCTATCACAGCCATGATCACTTCTGGGCTGTCACTATCTGATGACATGTTTGTGAGCCCTGTGAGGCCAGGGCCCAGAACTGTCTCAGCCGCTGCTACGTCTCCTGCCCCCTCAGCCCAGGGCCTTGGAGGTACTTGGCGGATGTCGAATGAGGGAGCGCATGACCGGTAGGCTTCTCTCCCTTCCCCCCACAGTGCTACCTGTTTCACATGTACGTGGGTGTCCGAGCTGGTGGGGGCATCGGGGATGAGATTGAGGACCCGGCAGGCGACGAATACGAGCTGTACCGGGTGGTCTTCGACATCACCTTCTTCTTCTTTGTCATCGTCATCCTGCTGGCCATCATCCAGGGTCAGTGCTGGTCGTGGTTGTGCAAGTGGGGGCTCGGTGCCCAGAGGCAGACTAGCTCCTTTAAGAGTGCAGGCCCAGGATCCAGTCTGCCCGGATTCACATCCTGGCTCTGCCTCTGCCTCTTCCTACTGGGAGACTTTCGGCAAGTCGCCTCTCTGGGCCTCAGTTTCTCCATATGTAAAATGGGGCTATTAATGATACTAACCCCGCAGGGTTATGATGAAAATTAAGTCAATTCCTAGGTGTTTTACCCATAATAAGTGCTCAATAAATGCTAGGTATTATTATCTTCAGGAAGCAGGGTGAGATTAGGGAGAAGGAGGACGGGGGGCAAGGCTCCGAGGTAGGTAGCCAGAAGAGGGAGGAGCCCGAGCTGGGTCAGAGGTTGGGCGTTGACCTGCGCCCGCCACCGCAGGTCTGATCATTGACGCTTTTGGCGAGCTCCGAGACCAACAAGAGCAAGTGAAGGAAGATATGGAGGTAGGTCAAGTCTGGGGGTGACCCAGAGGGATTGTGGGAGGCTGGGGGACGAATGGGCCCGGATTCTGATGTCTCCCACCACCCACAGACCAAGTGCTTCATCTGCGGCATCGGCAGCGATTACTTCGATTCGACACCACACGGGTTTGAGACCCACACTCTAGAGGAGCACAACCTGGCCAATTACATGTGAGCATAGGTCCATTGACCATTCAAGGGATGGGGGTGTGGCCGACAGCGAGGTTGGGGGGAATGGGCATTGGCCAGTTAGGTGTGGCATCCAAGTGGGTGGATTCCGAGCCAATCAGGAGAAAGTTAGTGTAGTCCTCACCTGTCTCCACTGCCCTTCCATCCCCAGGTTTTTCCTGATGTATCTGATAAATAAGGATGAGACAGAACACACGGGCCAGGTAAGGGGGTGTTAATGGGAGGACAGCGGGCAGGGACATGGAGAATTTTAATATAAGGTCAAGCAGCAGGTGGCAGTAAAAAGCTCATGTCAACATGAGCTTTTGAAGATGTGACCAATTCTTCCTCATGCCCCAATCCTAGGAGTCTTACGTCTGGAAGATGTACCAAGAGAGATGCTGGGATTTCTTCCCAGCTGGCGACTGTTTCCGCAAGCAGTACGAGGACCAGCTTAGCTGAGACACCCCCAGCTGGCCCTTCACCCGCACCTCAAGTGCCTTATACTCACAGCAAGTCCCTTAGTCCCAAACCCCGCCCCCAACAGCAGCTGGGGGACAGGTGACCATGTACTGGAGAAATAAAGTCTGTGCTACACTCCTGACATCGTTGTGCTGGATCGTTGACGTATGAGGTATGGGTGGGCATCCGGGAATCTTCCCTCCCCTTCCCCCCTTGAAGAACAAGATGACAGCAGAGGCTGGAGTCATGTTTATTGGGAGACAAGTGCATGTCATGATCACTAATGTATGTCCGTAGGGGAGGGGGGTGCGGGGACTGGTTCCTAACACCCCCCCCTAGAGACTCATTCCTGGATGTAGAGGTTGCTGGGGGCCGTAGGATCATCTGCTGGGCGTGTCTCCACCACCACAGGCCTGGGGAAGGAGGAGAGAAGTCAGTTCATTCATTCATTCATTCATTCATTCACAAAGGAGTTGATAGAGCCTGTGCCAGCACAGTTCTGGACTCTTGCAGTGATGTGCAGAGACAGTCTCTGCCCTTGAGGAGGCCAAAACGAAGACCAGCATGAATCAGTGAATAACATGACTGCAAACCACTCATGTAATGGAACACATTGCATGGAAACCTATCCCAAAGGGCTGGCCAGCGTGCCCCGAAGAATAGCGGGTGGAGCCTGAAAGAGGCTCAGGAGGGAGGGAGCTTGGTGAAAAGTCAGGGAAAGGTGTTCTAGACAGAGAGAACAGCCTATGCAAACGCTTTGAGGTGGGGAGAGCTTGGGGCTTGGCTGCAGAAGTCAAAGTCTTGTGTGCTGTGGCCAGGACGGGGTATTTATCTTGTAGTTATCTTGTGGCCAGGATTGGGTATTTAACGGGAAAGTTTAAATGGGGAGAGTGACACAATCGGATTTAGATTTTAAAAGACCGCTCTGGCATGTCAAAAGGCTGCAAGAGATCCTTGAAGGGGCTCTCACCGGCTAAATCTGGGAGTTCTCGTGCCTCGAAATTAATCATGATACTAATATAGATTGTAACCCACAGAATAAAATGGAAATCCAGGAGACTGTGCTGAAATACACACACACATACATACATACATGGCAGAGAAAGGACCGTTTTCCCCACAATAGCATGCCAACTAATGAGTGCAGAAATAGGAAATCCCCACTGGGTAACTATCCTAAAAATATATTCAGGCAAAAATCAATAATAGATACTAAAAGCCGTGAGTAAAAGTCTGATAGAAACAGTATAATTACACAGTCTCAGCAAATCACCACAAAAGATACTTTTTTTTAGCACAAAAGTAACTTCTAGTGGAGAAACCGGACTCACCCCACCTTCCCCAAATGTTCAAAGATGGCGTGACCAGTACTGGGACAAACTGACATGATATGATGGACTGACGACCCGCCATCACTTCCGCGGTACCCCTGCCCCCGAAATGCTTAACCTGGAAACCTCAAACCCAACTGAGGGACATTCTGGAAAACAACCTTCCTGTACTCTTCAAAAGTATCAAGGTCACGAAAACTGACCAGGCTAAAGACTAAAGAACTGTTCCAGGCTAAAGACTAAAGAAACACCACTCTTAAATGCAACCCATCATTTTGAATTGTCTCCAGGACCAGAAAAAAAAAAAAGTATTATTTTTTGGTTATAAAGAGTATCATTGGGCTAACCGGTGAGACTGGGTATGTGGATTAGAAGGTAGTGATGTCTTGCTGTCATTTTCTTGATTTTGACAGCTGTGCTGTGGTCTGTAAGAATGTGTCTTTGCTTGGATTTAGGAAACAGTTCACACCCAGATAGAAAAAAAATGACACATATACAAAAGAGGATAAAATATACATGATAAAAACAAAGCACACACACACACACACACACAAAAACAAAAACAAAAACCAACCAAAAAGCTAACATCTGAGGAACTGGATGAATGAAGGGGATACGAGAATTTTTAAATTTCTTTTTGCAACTTCTCTGAGTCTAAAATTATGTCAAACTAAAAAGTGAAAATTAAAATTAAAAAAATAAAAATGTCCCCTTGGCTGCTGTGTGGGGAATAAGGCACAGAGATAGAAGCAGGGAGACCAAGAGACAGAATGCCCAGGCCAAAGATACAGGTGGCTAGAGAGATCTCAAGACACCTCTCCAAACTGGAAGCCCCCCTCCCCGGTTCCGTGTTCCCCTTCCTTAAGTCCATACCTGGGGGAGCCAAGAAGACGGAAGGTGAGGGTGGGGTCTCTCAGCTCCTGCAACAGCTGGGGGAAAAGTGTGTGTTTCAGTATCTAGAAGACTCTTCCCCTTTCCCTTAAAGGGAACGGGGGTGGGGGAGAGGTCTCTAAACTTTTAGTCTTAGATCCAGAAATAATTCTAGTTAACACCATTCACCAGCTGTGTGACCCCCCAAGCAAGTTCCTTTTCCTCTCTGTGCCTCAGATTACTAACCTGTGAAGTCACAGGACCTTCCTCATATGTGATGGTGAAGATTAAATACAAACACGTATGGGCAGCATCTGACACATCTATGAGCTAAGGACCATTTTTCACTCCATTTTCCAGATGGGGAAAGTAATGCATGGGAATGTTAAGTCATTTGCTTGAGGCCAATCAGCTGGTTCCAACCCAGGCCGTCTGTTCATGTTCTTAACCACCCACATCTCTCTCTAGTGACCCCCATTTTATAGTTGGAGACTGAGGTTCAGAGAGAGTAGACTCTCTCGCACCAGATCCCCCAGTGGCCTGGAATGAGCTCTAGACCCAAGAGACCCTGGGGTATAGAAGGGGACCTGGCTGAACTGAGACCGGAGGAAGCTTCTAGTCAGGGCTTCCCACCCTGACTCAATTCTCCTGATCCATCTGATGAACTGGATGCCTGATGGGGAAGGAGCGGAGTTGTGGGCATTGGGATGAAGCTTACCTGGTCTGAGCCTGGAGCCCACACCTGCACTCCATGCTTCCAAAAGGCCTGGAGCCGGCCCCCGACCATAGCTGGGAGACAAGCAGTGCCTGTTACGCTTGGGTATCACTGAGCCTCCATTCTGGACCGGGGGCCCTCCCATCCCTGCACGTACCCACGGCCTCTACTGCTTCAGTCATAGGGATCTCTGGAGTTCGAAGTCCCCGGACTGGGTCTCCCTCCGGAGTCACCAGCTTCAGAGACCCTAGAAGAGGGTAGAGAGAGGGCTATAAGAGTGAGGCTCAGAAGGATGCTGAGAGACTGTACAATAAATTCACTGAGAAGCAAAGCAGGACAATGGCAAGGCCCGGAGGGGCTCAGCATTTCTGAGAAGCACAGGGTCTGCGAAGCTGAGATCCAGGAACAGTGGAGAAAAGACTGGGAGGAGGGTCCTTACCGTCCATCAACACCATCACCTTGTCTTCCTCTACCTGGGTCACCTGCACCGGTCCCCTGTGCTCTGTTCGACAGGCAGAGGTTCAAAGACCAATTCCACCTGCTTCTGCCTTCCTCCGCTAGGCACCCTCTCCGTTCCCAAGCTAAACCCCGCCCATCACAGCGGTCCCGACGGGTCCTCAATCTCACCGGCTGTATGCATCCACCTCTCTCCCCTCGCCCCAGCTGCAATCCCTTTCCCAGTTACCCCAGTTACATCGCAGGCTAAGCACAGCCCAGCCGCCCAGCCCACCCCCTCCCAGCAGCCCCGCCCCCAGCGAGCCTGCCCCACCCACCTGTGCTCATCTCGCCCAGCCAGCAGGAGAGCGCGCCGAAGCGCACGGTGTGGAAGAGCACCGAGTTCGCCGGCCGCCCCGGGCTCACGCCGATGCAGACGGCGGGCAGCTCGGAGCCCGGCCCGGTCAGTAGAGCGAACACTGGAAGGGGCGTCGGTAGCGGGAACAGCACCTGCTGCAGGCCGCACAGGGAGGGGCGGGCTCAGAGTCGTGGGGCGGGGCCTGAGAGGGGACGGGCCTGGGAGGAGAGCCTGCAGGGAGCTTCCCAAGTATATTTCCTGGGCCCTCGGTTTTGGGGGATGGCACCTAGAAACTTCAGGGGGTAAGGCCCCAGAGGCGTGAGGTGATGCCTCCTTAGAAATGGGTGGATGTGGCTCAAAGTTGGCGTGCCTTGTTTGGAGCGTGCCGCCTTAATGACAGCGAGGCGGGGTCCCCGGAGGGGCGTGACCTCACAGGCAGCAAAGTCTCCTTAGAGTCAAAGGATCTGAGTGGGGTCCCCTTAGAGACCCGAGGAATGGGGCATAGGGCCTGAAGGATAATTAGGCTGGAGTGAGAGGCGGAGCTTAAGGATCCGGAAGCTCTCCGAAGGGGGAGCGGGGCCTCGGGTAGAAGCCGAAACTTCATGAAACTCTCAGCAGAAGCGTAACAAGTGGAAGGCCCTAGCATGCAACCTCACAGAGTCCCCAGCCTCAACAGCCCCCCTACCCGGACCAGCAGGAACTTGTTCATGGGCTGGTACCACTGAAGCAGGACCACGGACGTCTCCAGTGCGCCGCACAGGAACGGGCCCCCCGAGTTCGCACCCTCCGCTGTGGGAGATGGGTAAGGATGGGTTAGGGTCAATCTTCTCTCTCCTCCACCCCCCCCCCCGCAAAGGGCACACAACTTCCCCGGGCTGTTGACAGCCCGCCTTAACAATGTAACCCCCTTGGGTAGATGCAGTCCCTGCCCCGCCACGCCCCCTTTCCTCACGTTCCCCCCACCCCACCCCGTCAGGATTCTCTCTCACCCACGCAGCAAGCCCGGCACCCTTTGGTGTCCTGGATCTTGGTGGAGACCATATTCTTCCTGCAGGAGAAAGCACGCGTAAATGCGGAGGGGCGGCAGGAAGGGGGGATTGCGGGGGCCTGTGGCGCCACTGGGGGCTGGTACCTTGCCAGTAGCCGGTGGGGGCTCATGTGAGCGATGGGGCTTCCCGCTCTGGTCTCCTTGCGCTCCAGCAGGCCCAGGATGCTATGAGAATACAGGTGGGGGGTCTTTCCTACGGCGTATGTGTGTGTAAGGGGAAGCAGGCAGTTAACGGACACCAGACACAGCCACCTTTCTCTGTCCCTTCTCTTGGCCCTATCCCTTTGAAACTCCCAAGGCTTCAAGTCTCAAACACTTTTATTTCTTCATTTTCCACTCAACATATTGTAAATGTCCACCTTAGGCCAGGTCCTGTGCTTGGCTCTGGTGAACAGTGGTGAGTAAAATGAGTATGTTCCCTAGCCTCCCGTGCTGGTAGCCGCAGGAGAAACTATGGACACTTAGCCAGCCAGGTGAAGGTGCACACGCTACTAAATTTAAGAAGAAACCGATCTAGAAATTCTCTTGAAGTCTGTCATCACAGATGTGATATTAACTAACTCATGAAGCCGATTTGGCTTGGTGTTTCCCCGTCAATTAGAAATTCTTTTACGCAAAATGTTTACAAAACAGTAACACAAAATTGTAACCTCTATCTACTCCCTCACTCTATTTCACAAAAGTGTGGGATAAGTTCCAACTGTCATCTAAACGTCAAAGAAATGCAAAGACTTACTGTAGACCTTACCTCAAAACTGACTTGAGGTGGGACTACTGTGAACCCCATTTTATGGGTAGGGAAACTGAGGCCCGGGGAGCAAGTCCCACAGTGAAAAAGTGGCTGAGATTTTTAACTGCGGGCTCTGTGAAGGGGGAGCCTATGTTTTTGTTTGTTTTATTTTGTTTTCAGCTGTGCCCATCTACCTCCCAACCCCCTCTCGACCCCTTAACTTCTGACCCCACTCCCCCCACCTGACCCACAGCCAGACCTGAGAGGGACATGAGGACATTGTTGATGGAGTACACCCAGGTAGTCCGGCTAGGAAAGAGCTGCAGAGAACGAGGCAGATGGCTCCCATAAGACCCCAGCAACCCCCAACTCCAGCCCCTGCCCTCGGTCCCCCAGCTGCTGTCCTCACCATTTCCAGTGTGGCCTCCTGATCATTCCGGTTCAAGATGAAAATGCCTTCCTCTGCCCCCAGGAGCAGGTGCTGGTCTGTGGGGACAGACACAAGGACACTGGAACCTGCCTCATCCTGGGGGGGCCTCCCAGACCCTGACCTGACCCCAAACACTGCTAGTCTGTCCTCCAGCCCTGACGCTCAATTCTCTCTTACTCCCAGCCTCTGTCTCCCCAAATCTGAACTCAAACCCTGACCCAGTGCCAGCTCAAGCTGGTCTCATTCTTATCTACCTCTCAAGGCCGGACCTGCAAATCCTGACCCCTGTCCCCTCAACTTTGACCCCAACATGAGTCATGCTTCCCCACATAGCCTTTGAAGTTCCATCCTTCTCTTCCCCAGTCCTGACCCCCAAATGCTAATCTTGTCTCAACACTGATCCTCAAACTCGGGCCCCCTGAAATGTGGCTTTTTCTGTCCAGTGTGTCCCCCTCAAACTCTAACTCTGTTTTTTTTTTAAGTAAGTTTTAGTCATTTTTTAAAAAAGATTTTAAGTAATCTCTACACCTAACATGGGGTTTGACCTTACAATCCTGAGATCAAGGGTTGCCCACTCCACCGACTGAGCCAGCCAGATGCCCCTAATGCTGGGTCTTTAACATTTACCCCTCACTGACCTTGTCTCCACATCTCTCATTCCCAAATCCTTTCCCTTTCTGCCTACATTCCCATCCCCCAAACTTCCGACTCCAAAATGCAGACCCCAGCCTCTGTACCGTTAACCTCCAGCTGAGGTTAAAGGGTCCAACTTATACCCCAAACTCTGACCATTCTGTTATATCTGATATTCCTGGACCCTAAACTCTTACTTTCCTAATTTTCACCCACAAATTCATTTTCACTCTACCCGTATTTGATCCCCAAACCCCAACTGTAACCCTGGGCTCTGGTCCTGCCTCAGTTCTGCCCCTCCCCATCCTATTAAGACCCTCCCCAGGGGGCACCTGGGTGGCTCAGTCAGTTAAGCTTCTGACTCTTGATTTCAGCTCAGGTCGTGATCTCACAGTTTGACTTTGAGCCCTGAATCGGGCTCTCTGCTGTCAGCACAGGGCCCCCTTCAGAACCTCTGTCTCTGTCCCTCTCTCTCTCTCTCTCTCTGCTCTTCCCCCATTCTTGCATGTGCGCGCTCTCTCAAAAATAAATATTAAAAAAAAAGACCCTCCCCCACCCCTGCCTCTGTGCCTCCATTAAGGGCCCTCCCCATCCCCCTTCCTTTCCGTGACGCTCCTGAGTGCCCACCCTTGGTGGAGGGGTGTATCCAGGCAGCCGTGCTGTGGATCCGGAGGGGGCAGCCATTGAACAACTTCACGAGAAGGGCACATCCCTAGGCGGGCCACGGGGGGCAGAGCAGCAGATCCAACAAAAGGAAGGAAGGGACACGAATGTGCAGGGGTTAAGACTCTGACGCAAGAGCACCAGCATTCAAATCCTGCCTCTGCCTCCTCAAAGGTTTATGACCTTGGCAAGCTATGTACCCCTCTCTGCCTCCGTCTCCCCATCTGTGACATGCGAGATGATGTCACTGCCTGTGATACCAAGCTCTATCTGTGAAGGTTTACACCACGTGTAAACATGAGATCGGGGTCTGGCACAAAGGCACCGCTCAACAAATGTCACCTAGCGTCATTGTTACTCTTCCTGTCCCCACACACCATCCCACCCCTAGGCACCCCCAGGCATCTAGAGGTGTGAGTCCTCAACACAGCTGGTCTCACCTTTCTCTTCATCTTTTCCTTCTTGGGGGGCAACAATGGGGGCTGACCAGGGTCCCGGGGGGTTGGGTTCCAGAGTGAGGGTTCTGAGACAGGGTGGGGGAAAATCAGTCCCCAAAGCACCCCCCTCCCCTGCCCAACCCATAACCCCCTGCCCACCTCCTGCCCCAGCCTGCCCCGTTACCTGAATGGGCAGTTAGGTGGGGGCTTCGGGTGGCTGGGGGAGGCCCGAGATGGGGGGTGCGTGGGGGAGGCCCACTGGCACACCGGACCAGCACCCCGGGGCTCAGTTGCCCATCATCCCCAGTGCCCCCGGGACCCTCATCTGATGAAGAACGGAACTTGGGCTATGGAGATGGAGAAGACGTGTGGGGAAATACATTAGATCCCAACCCTGCCTCTGCCAGAACTGACCTTGCTCATGGCTCTGAGCCCTCAATGTCCCACTATCATTCCAGGCGTCAACCCTGACGCCCACAACACACTCCATCAACTAAAGAGTTAATGCCAGGGGCGGCTGGGTGGCTCATCAGTTAAGCTTCCCACTTTGGCTCAGGTCATGATCTCCAGGTCCCAGGTCATAGTCTCCAGGTCCCATCAGTTTGAGCCTTACATTGGACTCTAGGCTGACAGTTCAGAGCCTGCTTTGGATTCTGTGTCTCCCTCTCTATCTGCCCCTCCCCCGCTCGCTCGCGCACTCTCTCTCTCTCTCTCTCTCAAAAATGAATAAACGTTAAAAAAAAAAAAAACCACAACTAAAGGGCTAATGCCAGCTAGCTTAGTCCTGGGACCAGTGTCCCTCTGGCTAAATACTTTGAATTCCCATCCTGAGGTTCAAGGATGCTCCTTCCCGACTACCATGTGTTCAGCATCCTGGTCTCCCAGACTTCAAGGGACCTAGTGTCCCAGACTCCAGCCTTAGAGTGCCCAGTATCCCAGCCTCTAGGGACCCTGGCCTCCTGGTCCCCAGCCCCCAGCCTCAGCCCCCCGCCCCCGGCCCCCAGCTCCGTTGGCCCAAGGCCTTACCTTGGGAGGCAGTGGAGGAGGTACGTCATCTGCAGGGGTGGGGCTGGAACACAAAGATTGGGGAAGCAGGCAGAGGTGTCGGTAACAAGGACTGGGGGCAGATGGGAGTGGTTTGGGACTGGAGGTCTGAGAACAAGAGGGTGGGGGTGACTCGGTCTGGGCTGGAGCTGATTGTTAGGGCTGTTAGCATAGCCGTGAGGATACTGGCAACCGCAACACGGGCTATCAAGTGGGGACAACGCGTGAAGCCTGAATCTTCACAGCCACCTCGTGATGCAGATCGTGTGAGCTCCCGGGGGCCAGGTTCTCACTCGGTGCTGGGCTCTGCCCATGAGCCCACTGCAGAGGAGATGCACAGAACGGATGGGTGGGCGAGAGGCGGACCCAGGCCTGGGGGCTGGGCTGACTGCAGGCACTGAGGTTGGGGTTTGGTGTTGAGGGAAATTTCCAGGGGGGAAGATGCGGGTGAAGGCTGGGCTTTGAGGGTTAGGGCTGTGGCGGAAAGTCTGGGGCCAGAGCAACATCTGGGAGCTGAGGGCTGGAGGCCCGGGGCTCGGCGCGGGTGCGGCTGGAGGAGGAAGGAGAGTGGGGGCGGAGGCTGGGGTCCGGATGGAAGGGACATGGCGGCTGTAGGAAGGTGAGGGTGGGGGAGGGCCAGTGGGGCTGGGGGCCGCGCCTCTCTTACATGTCCACGTCGTCGTAGTCATCGTCTGACTCTGACGGCTGCCTCCTGAGGAGCGACAGGCGTGACCGTCAGGCGGCTCCCTCACATATCCCAGCCCCCTCCCCTCCACACCGAGGGTCCCTGACCTAGGGCTGCTGCTCCTGAAGTCTCCAGGGGGCTGTAAGTGGGCCTGTGGGATAGTAAAGGGTCAGCAGTGCCTGGCGGAAGGGGAGGGCATCTGAGGTGAGCGGGGGGAGGCACCTCACCGTGTGGGCCGTGGGTCTGGACTCCATTCCTCTGAGCTTCCGGAACTGCATGTGCCGCCCTGGAAGGGAGGAGGGTAACACAGTGAGCCGAGGAGATGGATCTGAGAAAAGGGGAGAATTTGGGGGGTTGAGGTCAGGCTCTTAGGACTGGCGCTGTCCCTTGGTCGGGTGGGGAAAATCTTGGTTTACAGGATCTCATGTGGGGGTCAGGGTTTGGGACCAGAGAGATGGGGCTCAAAGTTATCCAGTGCTTGCTTTCAGCTTCCACTTGGGTCGTGGGGATCGGACAGAGATTTCTGAGGGCTCTTTGGGGGGGAGTCCTTGTGTTATGGGAAGTTTCATGGAGTCTCTACAGTCATTCTGTAGCTCAGCTGGTGATGAGGTTTTCTGGAGTCTCTTGCGGGGTCAGATAGTGATAAGGGTCTCTGAGGGTCTGTGTGGAAATGACGAGGGTCTCCGGGGTCTATCATGAGATCAGATGGTGGCGATGAGGGTCTCTGGCAGGATCACAGAGGGAAGAATGGTTCTCTTGGATCCATTATCGGGTCAAGTAACCCCAAGCTTAAGGCGTCTCTACTTACGACAGCAATCAGCATCTGGGATCCCTAGAGAGCTGGATCGGTGAGTGGACCTGATCCTCCGGGGGACGGCAGGGGGCACCTGGGCAGAGTGGCAGCTGCATCAGGACCGTGGCCCTCCCCCAGACACCCCTACCACCCTGCGAGCCCAGCCAGGAGCCTCTGGCTCTCCCACAGCCCTCTGTGCCCCCAGCCCTGTGCCCAGCTCCCCATCCCTCCTCCCCCTTTTCCTTCTAAGAGAGGCCCCAGGAAAGCACTCCAGGCCCGGCGCCCAGCCTAAGCAAAGGCTGGGAGGTTCCAAGGCTTTTGTCAGCCGGGGCGCCCTCACCTCAGGCTCCTCATCTTCGATCTCGACAACAGGGGCCCCCTTCCCTGGATTCCTCAGTTTGTCAAGAAGATCTAGGATCAGGCTTCTATTTAGCCTGGGCTGGGACACCAGTTGATGCTGGAGAGGGGGAGGACGGTGTCAGCAGACAGAAGGCTGCTATTGGGGACACGGGCTCAAGAACCTAAGGTAATCTGGGGGCGGGGGGCAACTGAGGAAGAAGGCAGGGAACTCTGGGAAACTGAGGCTGGGGGATTTTAAGGGGTTGGAAAGGATTAGAAGAGTCTAGGGTTCCCAGCAGGGGCCCTTGGAGAATCCCACAGGTACCTTAGCAGGGGGAAAGGGCTCCCCCTTGAATTCCTGAGTATACCCAGGACTGGGTCTGGAGGCCCTTGGGAATCTGTGAGTTTTAGCAACTCAGGGTATCTTGGCAAAAGGTCGAGGGTACATTTTGGAGAGTTTGGGAGAGGTCCTGGGGAATTCTGGGGGTGAGTTTGGGAAGGGCTTTTCAGGGAAGGGAGGGGAAGTTTACACTGAGCATCTTGGTGGCACCGGGTCGTTTCTTGGGGTTCTTAGTGAGGGTGACTTTGACAAAGTTGTGGAAGGCAGCCGACCTTAGGAGGAAGAAGTTCTGGGGTGAGGAGACCAGAGACTCTCCCATCAGACCGTGGTTTCTGGCTCTGCCCTCCCTGGCCCTCCCTCACCCTCTCCCCTCTCCTACCATTTGCCTTTTTCTTTTAGCCTGGGGGGCTGGTAACCACTCTTCGACATGAGGAAGAGAACTCTGGAAGAGTAAGGAGAGGACACGGTGTTCAGACTCTCAATGACTCGAAGGGTCCCCAAAAGCACGGAGATCACCAGGGAGCAAAGCAAGGGACAGAACAAGAACAAGGTTTAGGTTTTACAGTGCACTGGGATGTCCCTTCCAGGGGACTCTGCTGATCCCAGGACAGAGCTACCGCAGTTATGAAGAGAGCCTCGGGGAATCCCTGCTGCGGGGGTGGAGGGCTGAAGGGGGTGGAGCCCTCCCAGTGTGGAGGGCTGAAGGAAAGGCTTTCTGGGTTGAGAGGCTCCTTGGGGGTCTGAGATGGAGCTCAGAGGAAGGGGTGTCCCCTGTAGGGGGCCTTGGTGTGGGGCAGCAGGCTGGGGGATGGCACTCAGGGTCAGGGGCGGGGTGGGGCCTCTGGGCCCAGGGGGACTTGCCTACCTGAGAGGGTGCACGTCAAAGAGCGGTGGCTGTAGCTCGGCTAGTTCAATGGCAGTGATGCCCAGGGACCAGACGTCACACAGCTCATTATATCCCCCCTTCAGGGCCACGGCTGCCACTTCTGGAGCCATCCTGGGGGCAGAGACCCTCAGAAAGCCAGCGGTGACACAAGGCGGGGAAGGGGAATACTCCTTGGTATGAGGGTGGGTGCGGGAGAGAGACAGAGAAGGAGAATGGGGCACGGAGAGAACCAGATGCAGAAAGAAACATCAAGGTGAAGAGACAAACAGAAGTAGAGACACAAAAAAGTCAAGACAGAAGGATCAGAATAAAAACCAATACAAAGAGGGGCGCCTGGGTGGCTCAGTCGGCTAAGCGACCGACTTCAGCTCTGGTCACGATCTCATGGTTCACGGGTCTGGGTTTGAGCCCCGCGTCTGGCTCTGCACTGACAGCTCAGAGCCTGGAGCCTGCTTCCGATCCTGTGTCTCCCTTCCTCTCTGCCCCTCCCCTGCTCATGCTTTCTCTCTTTCTCCCTCTCTCAAAAGTAAATAAAAACATTTTTAAAAATTAATACCAAGAGATCTAAGTAAATGTAAAACTCGAGAGAGAGCCAAAAAGAAAACAGAATGTTCAACAGAAAAAGGCAGAGGCAGGGAAAGGGGCCGGGAAGGAGATTCCCAGTGATCCAGGTGAGGAAAACCACTGCCCCCACTCCACCCCCAGCTACCCGCCAGGCATCCCTCACCAGTAGGGCGTCCCAATGAAAGAGAGGCGTCGGGCCAGTGTTGCCCCAATCTGGGCCGAGATACCAAAGTCAGCTGGAGGCAGAGAGAGACATGGTGACCTGGGGTCCCCTATCCCCTTGGTCCCCAGCCAGACTCCCCCCAACCCCCACCAATCACACTCACCCAGTCTGACCTCCCCAGCGTCATTGATGAGGATGTTGGCTCCCTGAGGGGGGAGGAGGGAAATTAGAGGCTGTCAGAGACACCCCCCCCCCAACCCATACTGCCTCCATCCCCTGGCCCTTCCCAACTGCCCAGCTCAACACCACCCTGAGCCCGCCAAACACCACTTCCGTCTCCTGGGCCCCCCACCCACCAAGGCCACTTTTCTGCCCCTAGACTACCTTGATGTCCCGGTGTATCTTCTTCTGTGAGTGCAGATAGGCAAGTCCCTGGGGAAGAGAGTGGACATGGGGGCTGTGAGTGTCCGGGGGCTGGAACAGGGCCCAACCCGACCCAGGCCCACCAGACTTCTCCTCACCTGGAGCACTTCCCGGCAGACATAGCTAATCTGGAGCTCTGACAGGGGGCCTGTCACTGCAAACATCACACCCGTGGCGTTGGGTGGGAACCAGGAAACCTGGGAGCCCCTGGCCCCCACCCACACTGGCTGAGATGATGCCACGTGGGGAGGGAAAGCGTATAGGATAAGTGGGAGGGGGGGACGGAGGGACGTCCCCGGGCAACGCAGGGAACATGAGGCTGGAGGGAGACAGATTCATTAAACAGATATTTACTGTGTCTACTGGGTACCAGGTACTGTGTTGGGGCACTGAGGAGACAGCTGTGGACCAGAGACAGACATCCCTGCCCTTGTGGTGAGAACATTCCAGAGAGACAACAAACAAACAAGATGAGTAAAGCATAGCACATGAGATGCTAATAAATCGTAAGAAAAAAAAATAAAGCAAGAAAGAACAACAGGAAATATGTGTGGGAAGGGGTATGACATTTTACAGGGTGGTCGGTGAAGTCTACTCTACTCTGAGAAGGTGACGGGGTGAAGACGTGATCAGTCCAGCTTGGAGGGGAACAGGAGAGCAGGTGCAAAGGCGTAGAGGTGGGAGAATGCCTGGTGGGTTTGGAAAGCAGCAAGTGGGTGGAGCAGAGTGGGGGAGGGAGAGAAGTGGTAGGAGGCGAAGTCTGGCAGCTTGGGTGCAGGTGGGGGACACACTGGGGAGCTTGGGCTTCTCTTTGGAGGGAAATGAAAGCCCAGGGGGGGCTCTGAGCAGGGGGTGATGTGACTTTGCAAAATGAGGAAAGGCAGAGGGACACAGACACACACACACACACACACACAGAATGAGACAGAGAAACAGAAAGACAGAGAAACAGGAACAGATCCAAACTGAGATCGAAAAACATGAAGAAAGACGTTCTGAGAAACATAGAAACACAGAGGGGACAACAGGGAGACAACAGACAGAGAGAAGTGGTCGGAGACCAGGTTCAGCGGACTGGCTGTGTGGGCCACTTCCTCTCTGAGGGCCTCAGTTTCCCCCCTCTTTGATGACTTCTTAATGAATTTCTTCCTTTGCTAACATTTAAGATCTTGGGTTCAAAGGAGACAGAAAGATGACCAAAGACAGCGGTGGCCATCAGAAATTGAGAGGCGATCAGAGACCCATCCCCCTGCTACCCTCAAGTTTTCCAAAAGAGTGAAATGCAGGTTGAGAGAGAGAATCAGGAATCCAGTCACTCAGCCAACGAAAACGTGGACCATACTATGGGCCAAAAATGCAGAAATATTCAAACACCGCCACAGACACATTGGTGAGAAAATGCAGATGGGGGAAGATGGGAGGGGAAAGCAGAGGGGATCACTGCATGCAGAAGGATTGGGGCTGGACTGTCAAGTCCTGGAGGACAGGGCCCAGGGCCCACTTGGTCACTACACCATCTAGCACCAACCAGGCCAGGCCCCAGGTCCAGAGTGGGGCTCAGTGTGGGAAATGTGGACCAGAAAGACAGTCCCAGGAGACACAACCCCAGAGACACAGGAAGGATGGACCCCCTTGCCCTTCCTCTCACCTTGGTAGATGTCCTGGAGAGAACCAGCCCCACAGAATTCCATGCATATCCAGAACTTCTGCAGCCTACGACAATTCAGGAGTAATAATAACGGCAGTAATAAGTCATTATCGTAGGACAGCCCGGCTCACTGCCTGTTTTGTTCCAATTCAACAAAAACTTTAACGTAACAGCTGTCATCCACCTCGCCCACCAGAGTGAGATCATTCCACTTCCATTTTACAGGTGGGCAAGTTGAGGCTCTGAGAGAAAATGTATGTTCAGGGTCAACAGGACTCAAACCCACATCTTTGGACTCCTAACCCCGGAGGACTCCTAACTCTGCTGTCCCATGCTAACCCAGGAGACAGGGCAGATATCTCCCAGGTTGCGCAGGTTAAGGGAGGGATAGAGGGGCCCAGGGTGTCAGGTCTGGGGGACAGAGGTCATCACTAGGACATCAGGGATATTAATTTAGGGGTCAGGGGATTTAGGGAATTAAAGGAGCAGAGAGTGGAACCGGGGCACCTGGAAGGCAGGATGATGAAAGATTGGTTTTAAGGGGCCTTGTTTTCAGGTTTGGTTACTATGAAGGGACCACTGTTGGGGATCCCCGCTCAGAAATGGGCGTCCTGAATTGCAGAGCACATTGGAGAATGCTCTGGTCAGAAAAGTGGGACTTCAGACTGGGGATCAAGTTGGGGGGGGGCAGTTTAAAAACAGGGGTCCAGGATTGGAGGTCGGGAATGGGGATTCCAGGCTAGGGGCCGGGGAGGGGGGTCCCAGGGCAGGCTTGAGGCTCATCACCAGAGATAACTCCCATGGTAGGCCACGATGTTGGCATGCCGGCAAGTTTTCAAGATGAGGATTTCCTTCTGAAGTGTGGAAACATCATCGTCTGTGAGGAGGGACAGGAAAGAAAAGGCCGCTGCAGGGGAGGAATATGCGGGAGGCAATACCGTGTCCCAAGAGGAGGGGAAGGGGTGTGGGGAAGGAGCTGCCGTCTCCTCTTCTCACCAGGCTCCATCTTCACCATCTTCACTGCCACCAGGTCCCCCGTCACCTTGTCTCGAGCCTTGTAAAGGGGAAGTTGGCAGTCAGGCAGGCTCCATTCGCCCGAGTTCCTTCTCAGCATCCCTGACCAAAGCCAAGGACTGGGACTCTCTCTCATCCCCTTCCCTTCTTGGGCCTCATCCCAAAGTCTCACTGGTTTAAGGGTGATGGAGAAGGAGGGGTGTCCTCACCTTGAAGACTTCTCCATAGGTGCCGCCACCGAGCCGCTGCAGCAGGTCGTAGTGGTCCCGGGGATCCCTGTTAAAGATGTCGGGGTCCACGAGGTCCATCCCTGGGGGCTGGAGCTGGGCCCGCGCCCAGGGGCCAGCAGGGCCTCAGGGCTCGAGTGTGGCACCTCCCTCCCTCCCCACAAGTCCTGCGTCCTGCACCCGCCTTGCTTTGCCTCCACCGGCTGTGGCCTCCCCCCTCCCCACTCTCGCTTCCTGCCCCAGCACAGGGCTGTGCCCTGCACAACGCTGTGCAGCCGGCTCCACCCCCTGTCCCCTGGGCCCTGAGAGCCTGTCGGTGAGGGGCAACTTGCTTTGGGACCCAGGGGACCCCCCCCCTCCAACTCAAGGGCCCTGGGCTGAATGTAAACCAGATGCAAACTATCTTATGATCTGGGGGGGGGGGGGGGGGTGCCCTAGCACCCCCTCCCCCGTTCTGGGCGGTGGCTAAAAACCACAGTTGAAACTGCTGAGTGCTTGAGGAGATTGAGATGGCAGGCCCGCACAGGAGCGGTCAGGCAGTGGTGCCTGCTCCCTGGCGTGCATATATATACTTAGTGGTACGCGCTTATGCACCCACGGTACGTAGGCCAGTACCCATGCCTGGATACCTGTGTGAACACATGTGGATGTACTCAGAGCACATACCCCTATGTATATGACACATGCTTGTGCATTCACGCCTACAGTGAGCAATCCGTACGCATATAACTCAAGACAGAACGCATGGGGCACTAGCCTTCACCGGCAAGACTGGAGCCAAAAGGGGATCGAGCGCCATCCGGCAGGGTCCAGGAGCCCTCATTCCAGCCGCTGTGGAGCAGGACACCAGCTTTGCGGGGCCCTACCCCGGGAGTTGGGGCGGAGCGTGAAGACCAAGTTCAAGGCTTGAAACTCCAAAGCTCAGGATGCTACCTGGGGCAAAGGGGACCTCAGGGAGCACCTCCCTGGGAACTTTGGCTGTGGCCCAAATTAAGGACTACTACGTGCACCCCGGCAGTTTTGTGACTTCACGATCACGCGCAACACGACGCGGGGGCGCGCAGCTAGACAGCCGTCTTCCTCCTCGGGAGTTCGCGCGCACGTTCTAGGGGCTACAACGCGGTACGCGAGGCCCGGGAAAAACGTTAGCCCCGCCTCCTCGCCCCGAGAGGGCGCCTGCGTACTGAGCTAGATGAAGCCTTTTCTCTCGCTGTAGGTCCAGCTCGGGTGCAGCGTATGCGCACGCGCCACACTGCGCCTGCCGGGAAGAGTCACGTGACAGCTGTCGTAAGCGCCTCAGAGAGGAGACAGTAACGTAGTTTCCGTTTCCACCCCTTCTTCCTTTTCCGGTCCTGGCGGACGCCGCTTCGGTTGGATTCTCGGCTCCGGGTCCCGGTGTGGGAGGCGACCGTAGTCATGGCGATGTTTGAGCAGATGAGAGCGAACGTTGGCAAGTTGCTCAAGGGTATCGACAGGTCTGAGCCCGGTCGGAGGGAGCGTTTCTGGCCAGGCGGCGTGGTGGAGAGGATTTTCTAGAGACAGCAAGGGGTGGTCGGGATCCTGGACTTGCTCGGCAGTAGGCTTTCCCACACTTCCCGGCGGAGATGTTTAAGGAAACGGCGCTGCTTGGACCTACGGACAGGAGATACAGCCTTGCCTACCTCTTACTGCTACTCCCCCCCCCCCCCCATTTTAATTGCTTTAAGGTCTCTCTGCTTCTCAGCTTTCCCTCTCATAGCCTCAAGATTCCCGTGACTGTGTTCCTCAATCTCTCACTGCGTGTCAGTGCCTCTTCATGTCGTCTTTCTCTTTCCTCTCATGGCATTTATTCAGCACACGTCACTGGAATCTACTCTGGCAGGCTGGGCAGTGCTGGGGACCAGAGGTGACCAAGACAGCTGCAGGCCATGCTTTCGTGCAGTTCTCAGTTCAGAGTCCAGACAAACCGGACAGTAGGCAGTGATAGTGGTCAGGGCTGGAGTGGGAGAAGCTAAAAGGAGTCTGGGCGCAGAGGGGGAGAAGGGGGTGAGTGGCAAAGATGTCCAGGAGACCAGGTATACAGGTTACAATGACTGATTGGCTGAGAGGTTAGGGGTGCATCCTAGAAAGGACCCAGAGCTCTAATGGGGTTCAGAGCTTAGGCTTAGGTCTGGAAAGTTGGTAAGTGTTATTAGAGATTATATGGCTGATTCAAGACTTTAGTAGAGTTAAGTGGTTACTGCCAGATTTAGAGGGAAGGAGGAACAGATTGCAGTGCCCCCCCCCCCACCCACCAAAGTGACTGGTCTCAGCCCCCGTCTCCTCACTGCTCACCCATCTTGATTCTTCTGTAGGTACAATCCTGAGAATCTGGCCACGCTGGAGCGGTACGTGGAGACACAGGCCAAGGAGAATGCCTATGATCTGGAAGCCAACCTGGCCGTCCTGAAGCTGTGAGTGTCTGCCTCCATCCCCGCCTCCAGGCCAGCGACCAGCAGGGTACCACTGGCAACATTGGATGAGGCTGAAGTTGGGGGTAGCCTTTGGGATGTGGCTTTTCTTGGTGTGCAAAACTAGGAAGCCAAGGGAGTTGGGGCAGGAGGAAAGATGGTTTTTAAAAAAGTAATTACAGGGTACCCATATAGGTTAGTACAAAACACAAACGAATAGCTAAGTTAGTACAAGTGAACCCCCATGTGATCACCACCCATAGCGTAGAGTTGAGTGTTGCCCAGGGCCCCAGGCCCTTTGCCTTGTATGCTTTGTGCCACCACCTCACCCCCACCCTGGTGACCACTTTAGGCTCTGTGGTCTGGCTTCGTGTGAGTTTACCACACTCGCACGCATACTGATTAGCTTAGCTTAGTTTCGTTTGCTTTGAACTTGACGCAAATGTAGTCAGACGGCGTGAGCTTTTCTAGACTCGGCATCTTCCTCGTCTCGCTGGGTCTGTGAGACCCATCCATTTTGTCTGCAGCTGCAGGTTTTTGTTTTTGCTGTTTAGTGCTCCGCTGTGTGACTGCCTTAATTGTCCATTCGCTTGTTGACGGATAGTCGAGTTCCTTCCTCGCTGTGCTTTCTCAACATACTGTCAGTTGTGTAATTTTTATATATTGTCTCGATTCTGACGTCTGGGAAATGGAGATATAACAACACTTGTACTGATGGGGTCGTCTAGATCGTTTCTGATGATAACTGCTGCTTAGTGGGTGCTTCTCATGCGGTAGCTACCGTGCTGTCAGCTTTTGTGCGTTTTAACTCGGATGCTATACTGCCCTTGTGAAGAAGATAGGGTCGTTCTTGTCCCTTTTTTCGAGGGAGAAAACTGATGCACAGAGAATTTAAAATAGGCAGTCCAGGGGCGCCTGGGTGGCGCAGTCGGTTAAGCGTCCGACTTCAGCCAGGTCACGATCTCGCGGTCCGTGAGTTCGAGCCCCGCGTCAGGCTCTGGGCTGATGGCTCGGAGCCTGGAGCCTGTTTCCGATTCTGTGTCTCCCTCTCTCTCTGCCCCTCCCCCGTTCATGCTCTGTCTCTCTCTGTCCCAAAAATAAATAAAAAAAAAAAAAAAATAAAATAAAATAAAATAAAATAGGCAGTCCAGGGTCCCTTAGCAGGGAAGTTTAAATCCAAGCAGTCTGGACCGAGAGCTGCTGGAGGGGAGGGGGATGGGTAACAAGGTGACGGGTGTTAACGAGGGCACTTTTTGGGATGAGCGGTAGATGTCGTATGTAAGAGATGAATCACTGGGTTCTGCTCCTGAAGCCAAGACTACACTGATGACGAACTTGAATTTTTTTTTTATTATTACTATTATTTTAATGTTTGTTTATTTTTGAGAGAGAGGCAGAGAGCATGAGCAGGGAGGGGCAGAGAGAGAGGGAGACACAGAATCCAAAGTAGGCTCCAGGCTCTGATCTGTCAGCACAGAGCTCGACGTGGGGCTCAAACTCATGAACCACAAGATCACGACCTGAGCCGAAGTCAGATGCCTAACCAACTGAGCCACCCAGGCGCCCCAACTAACTTGAATTTTTAAGGGGGTGAGGGGGGCTGGGTGGCTCAGTCCGTTAAGCATCCGACTCTTGGTTTCTACTCGGGTCATGATCTCGCGGTTAGTGAGTTTGAGCCCCATGTCAGGCTCTGCACTGACAGTGCGGAGCCTGCTTGGGATGCTTTCTCTCTGCCTCTGCTCGTGTGCTCACTTGCACTTTATCTATCTCTCTCTCAAAAGTAAAAAAAAAAAAAAAAAAAATCCAAGCAGTCTGGTTCCAGGCCCTCAACCACTATTCCAGACTAATACTTACATTGTCATTTGTGAACCACTTAACAGCATCCGCCTTACTGGGTGGTTGGGAGGATTAACCGTCCCCCATCTGCAGAACAGGGACGTAGGTGAGGGAGGTTAAGGTCACAGAGCCAGAATGCTGTGATTGGGAATGGAGCCCAGGCACGTCCAGCTCCCAAGCTCTGGGCCAAAGCGCTGGGCATCTGATGAGGCCCAGGGACCGGCAGATGCCACGATTGATGTGTCTCTTGTTCCCCTTCTCAGGTACCAGTTCAACCCAGCCTTCTTTCAAACCACGGTGACCGCCCAGATACTGCTAAAGGCCCTCACCAACCTGCCCCACACCGACTTCACACTGTGCAAGTGCATGATCGACCAGGCACATGTATCCTTCTCATTTCCAGGCCGGGCGTGTGGGCGAGGGGGGAGGGCAAGGTAGGTGAATTCACGGGGAAGGGTCTGTGAGTTCAGCCGCAAACACTTGGGTGCCTGCTCTGGGCTTGCAGTGCTGGATGGGACATTTTGGTGGCTGAAACAGGTCTGGCCCCTGCCCTCACAGAGCTCACAGTCCAGTGGGGGAGTAGGTCCTCTATCGATGACAGCCTGGAGAAGTCAGGGGTTGGGGTTTAGAGGGGCCAGAGGAGAGGAGGCACCTGCCCCTGCCTGGATGTTAGGGAAGACTTCTTGGAGGAGGAGACATCCGAAAGATGAACGAAATGAAATATTAAGGAAGGGTGATCAAGCAGAGGGAACAGTACGTAAGGAGGCCTGGAGGAAGAGAAGAGCTTGGTGCTCTTTCAGAGGCCTACAGAGGCAGTAGAGGAAGTTCAGCGCAGCCTTACCACAGATTTCAAGATACGTTTTGGTCAGACTCAAAAGGGCACTAGGAAACTATAGAAGGTTTTAAAACCGCAGAGTATTATGGGTAGGTTTCTGCCTTAGAAGGATTCCCATGAGGGTTCTTGCTGATTAAGGAGGAGGAAGTGGGGCCTGAGCACCAGGCAGGAGTCATGAAGAGCTGAATTGACAGCTGTATGTGGCACACTGCTGGCCTTTAGTGACGGTGTTGAGTGAAAATGAACTGTTCCCCCCTCCCCCAATCTTGCTCTGACCTGCTTTTTTGTGGCTGGTCCAGCACTTGGCCGGGTGGGCCTCCCTCTGCCCGGCGACCACTTGACACACTTGGCAGAGCCACCCCATCCACACCGTGCCCCTTGGTGCTGGCACTCCCGGTCCCCAGGGCTGCTGCATGCAGCCAAGCTGAGAAGTGGTGGCTTACGCCTTGAACCTGCACTGCCAGGTGTGTCCGTGGGGGGTCTACCTTCTGAGAAACTGTCCACCTTCTCCAGAGGTCTGCTCTGGTGGCTTAAAAAAAATAGGCTGGGGCGCCTGGGTGGCTCAGTCGGTTGGTTAAGCGTCTGACTTCGCTTCGGGTCACGATCTCACGGTTCGTGAGTCCGAGCCCCGCGTCGGGCTCTGTGCTGACGGCTCAGAGCCTGGAGCCGGCTTCAGATTCTGTGTCTCTCTCTCTCTGCTCCTCCCCTGCTCGTGCTCTTGTCTCTCAAAAATAAATAAACATCCAAAAAGATAGGCATATGGTATGGCGTTACAAGTACAGAAAGAGCGTATGGTGGAAAAAGACAGTGGCTTCCTCCCTCCCCTGTCCCGCAGCCACCCCACTCCCCACCGCCAGGAGACAACAGTTGTTTGCAGTTCTTGGGTACCCACCCTGCCAGGGATCCCCTGGGGACGCACAAGTACAGTTGTGTGCGTTCATGTCCATATGCTCCCCACCCCCACGGTGGCGCTCATGCATGCTGGTATGCATCTTGCTTTCGTATCCCAGCGTGCCTTGTCGCGCCTCCGCGTCGGTTCTCAGAGAGTTGACTCGATCCCGGTATGTGGACAGGCCAGTCGCTGACTTAATTGTCTCCCGTCCTTGGCTCACCGTTTGCCTTCACAGTTGTGCTTCGGCGGACAGAAGGTGGGCGCGGGGAGATGGCTCGGCCGCGGCCTCCCGAGGCTCAGGTCTGTTTTCCCTTAACGCTTTCCTGTCTCAGCAAGAAGAACGACCAATCCGACAGATCTTATACCTCGGGGACCTGCTGGAGACCTGCCACTTCCAGGCCTTCTGGGTAACTTGGCTCCCGGGGCGGGGGGCAGGGTGGGCTGCTGGGCCCGGCACGGCAGCCTGCTGAATGGGATGACCCTGCACATTTGTCGTCCGCCTGCACGGTGGTGGGCGGTGGCTCCTGTGCCCAGGGCTCTGTGAGTGTGACCGCGTGGATTTGTCATCCTTGCAGAGTTCGGACTCCCACGTCGCCCCTTGTGCCCCCAGCACCCAGGGCAGGGCACCCGTGCGTGCCCCCACATCTGTCCTTCCTGCCGAAATCCTCCACCCTCTGAGTGCTCCCTCCCTTTCTTGCTCTAACTGGGGCCCCACCCTCCACTTCTGCAGTGGCCCAGCGGGATGGCCGGGAGCCATCGTTCCCAGATCCCGTCTCCCCTTGCACACGCTCAGTCCTGAAGCTCAGGTGTCGGCACTTCCTGCCCTGCCTTGTTGGTTTCGGCCCCCTGACAACTGCTCCTCCTCTCGTGAAGGACGGAGCTCCTGTGCACTGCCCCACTCCTGTCATTCTTCGATGCTTGAAAAGCCAGAGTGGTGATCCTTCCACCACCTCGACCTTCGGGTTTTTCCAGCCCCTGTCTTCCATGTGGCCTCGGCCCCTGCCTCCCTGTCACGCCCTAGATCAGCCCTCAGCGTGTTGGACCCCTAAGGAGTTTAAAAAAAAAAAAAAAAGTACCGGTACTTGGCTTCAGCCATCAGAGCCTGATGTGACCGGTGTGAGTGTGGTGTAGGCTTTGGGGTTTTAAGCAGTTATCCCAGATGATCCGGATGCCTGGCGAAGGTTGGGAGCCACTGCCCAGTACTTGTCTTCAGTAATTGCTCCCTTCTCTGCCTGCGAATGGCAGACGTTTCTACCCTCTGACCACTTCCTCCTAGCTTCCCAGCTCGCCCCTGCGAGGTCTCCAGCCTGGCAGTTCTTGGGCCTGGCCGTCATTTCTAGTCCTCTGTTCTGCTTTCTCCTTTAGTGTAAATTGTGCGTCTGTATCTGAGACCAGAGAGAGAGGCTGGAGGAGGGCCCCCAGGGAGCACGTGACAGCCCAGCCCCACAACCCTCGACCCTCATCCCCTCCCAGCCTAGGGCCTTGCTCCTTGCTCCCCTCCCGGCTCTTTGCACCTTCTCATCCCCTCTCCCCCATCCCGTCTCATCTCAAGGTCAATGAGGTGACCTTCCACCTCATTTTGTGGGAAAGTCCAAGCAGCCAAAGCAGAACTCTCCCACACAGTATTGCCCTCAGCCCCGACGTGTGCTGGCGGCTGACCGAGCACTTTTCTGTTTCAGTGGGTGAATTGTCCCTGCTCCCATCTCCGGCCACCCCTCCCTCTCCTCGGGCGCCGTTCCCCTTCCCTCTCGCCCACTCAGTGCCACCACACCCGCGGCTCCCTGCTCTCTTGTAACAGCAAACAGGGCCTTCCCAGATTGTTCTTGTCACCAGAGAACACGTCCACCGTGTAGTTCGTTCCTAGCCTACAAAAGAGAACTCTCCCTTGACCTTCGCCCTCCCTACTACCTCTGTCTCTTGCCCCTTTCCTCTGTTCCCCTCAGAGCAGAAAGGCTCCCGTCCCAGGAAACCCCTCGGTGTCCAGCAGAGCGGTCCCATCAGCTACCCTGCTCCAGGGGCAGGCTGCTGGCGCTCGGTCTCGCCTTCCCTCCCTGCTCACGTGACCCCACTGCACTCATTCCATTCAGGCTCTCATGACCAGCCTTCTGCCCCCCGGTCCCCAGCACACACAGTGTGGAGCCCACATTGTCTGCCCCGTCGGCTGCCTCTGATGGGGTGGTCACGCTCCGCTCCCCCGGGCCCTTCTATCATTTGGCTTCTCTGTATCCTGCCTCACTGGCTGCTCTTTTTCATTGTCCGTGTGGGTTCCTCATTTTCCTCACTAACGTGGGCGGGAGCCCTTGCTGGGTTTGAACAGAAACCTGAAGGAAGTGGGGGTGCTGGCCATGGGGAAGGAGAGTTCCAGACCCAACACCAGCCCGCACGAAGGCCTGGAGGTGGGTGGGTACGTGGTATGTCTGAGGAGCAGGGAGGAGGCCCCTGTGGCTGGAGAAAGGGGCCGAGTGGGAGGAGGTGATAGGCAGGTCCTGTGGGGCCTTGTGGGCCATGGGTGGGACACTTGACCTTTTCAGATCCGAGTGAGACAGCAGGGGGAGGTGGGTGAGCACAGTTAGCGAATCTGTCTCTGTTCCCTCTTTGGGTCTGTGGTTTCTGCCTTCTGATTCAAACCCTGGCTCTGTGATTTGGGGCAAATCACTTTGCTGCCCTGAGCTTTGGTTTTTTATCTCTAAAATGGGCATAAAGCAGTAACTTCCATCATAGGATGGCACGCAGAAGAAAAGTTGGCATGTGGGGTGAATGCTCGAGTGTTAACTTCTATTGTTAATTTCATTAATCTTAATATTCTTGGTGTTATTAACATTGTCGTGAGCATTATCTTTGCTTTCCCAGCAAGCCCTGGATGAAAATATGGACCTCCTGGAAGGTATAACTGGCTTTGAAGACTCCGTCCGAAAATGTAAGTCCCTCTCTGTGCCTGGGCTCCCCAGGGGGAAGGGGTAGGGAGTGGCAGCAGGGTCCTGGGGTGGCCCTTCACCATCTTTGTCCCTGATCTCTACAGTTATCTGCCATGTTGTGGGCATCACTTACCAGCACATTGATCGCTGGCTACTGGCCGAGATGCTCGGGGATCTGACCGGTAAGGCCTCTCTGGGTCCCTGGTGCCAGTCTGGGAGGCTGGGGGTGGTCAGGGGCAGTGGGCCTCCACCAGTTCCTCGGCTGGACCCACCCTTGCTTCATCAAGTCATTCGAAGGCACAGCCCAGCTCATTACTGAGGGAGTGAGGAGCTGGCGTGAAACGTACTCTTCCGTGGAGATCCTGTGGCATTCATTTATTCTGCCTAAGTTCTCTGAATGCCTTCTCTGTACCAGGCACTGTTCTAGGCCTTGGGGATACAGCAGTAGCGAAACAGAATGGTTCGGGTTTGCTCTCATGGGAAACAAATAACAAGATGAGATGCGTGTGTTTCGTGTCAGCTCGTGGGGTGAGGTGGCTAGGTCCCTCAGTGGAGTTAGGCCAGGAGCCTGAAGGCCAAGCAGACGAGGCTGCTGAGGCAGGGACGCGCGAGTCTCATTCACAGAGCGGCCAGGGTGCCTGGTGGAAGCCCGGTGAGCGAGGAGCAGAGAGGTGGTGGCGGGAGGGAGAGCCTCAGATGCCACGGGGCCTCTTGAGGACTTAGTCCTTTGTCCTGAGTGATCTGGAGCCCCAGGAAGGTTCTGAGCAAGGAGGGACATGATCAGATTGGGTTTTTTAAAAATCCTTCCAAAAGAAAGAAAACTGTGTTTATGCAAGAAGGAACACAGAAAGAAAAATAAAATGAAGAAAAGTGGTTATTCCTTGGAGGGTCAGGGGTGAGATTTGTCTGAGTACCTTATTGGGTAGTTCTGCTCTTTGATCCGGGTAGGTGTACATGTGTGATTTTAGTTTTTTTAGCAGAAACTAACTTTTGTTGGACACAGCTTCAGGCACTGTACTAAGTGCTTTACATCAGATATTTTATTTGTTTACTTATTTATTTTTAAAGTTTATTCATCTTTGAGAGACAGAGCATGAACAGGGGAGAGGCAGAGAGAGAGGGAGACACAGAATCTGAAGCAGACTCCAGGCTCTGAGCTGTCAGCACAGAGCTCGACGCGGGGCTCAAACCCATGAACCATGAGATCATGACCTGAGCTGAAGTAGGCCACTGAACTGACTGAGCCACTCAGGTGCCCCAGTGTTTGCATATTTAAAAGTGAAATTAGGGGCATCTGGGGGGCTCAGTCAGTAGAGCATCTGACTCTTGATTTCGGCTCAGGCCATGATTTCACGGTGGTGAGATCCAGCCCTTCGTGGAGCCTGCTTAAAATTCACTCTCTCTTAGCCACTTTGGGTGGCTTAGTCGGTTGAATGTCTGACTCTTGATTTCAGCTCGGGCCATGATCCCATGGTTCGTGGGTTAGAGCCCCGAGTTGGGCTCTGCACTGACAGGGTGGAGGCCGCTTGGGATTCCCTCTCTGCCCCTCCCCCGTACTTGCAGGCTGTCTCTCTCTCTCTCAAAAAAAAAAAAAAAAAAAAAAAGATTGTCCCTCTTCTGCTCGTGAGTGCACTCTTCCTCTCTCTTAAAAAAAAAAAAGGTAAAAGTCAAAAAGGGATGAAACTGCTTTCAGACTTGAGTCTAAAGAGAAGCAGATCAATCCATATCAAATCGCTAATAGTCACACAAAAGAGTGACTTCAAGGAGCTGGACCCTCTAGCTGAACGTCCTTACTGGCGTATTTTTTAAGGGCAAAAACCGGACTGCAAAGAAATTCCCAACTGATGATCTGGGCTTATTGTTAGTGACAGCGATGACATAATTTTGGAACCATTTCAAAGTTGCGTGGAAGAGCAGAGAAGGAAGCTCACTACTGTTGTTAGACACGAGGATTTGCCCTGGGGAGAGAAAAGTGAAATAGAAAATAAAAGAAGTTTAGCCAAAAGCTCTGTAAGGTAAGGGTTGGAAAGCTAAAAGGCTCCCTCTGGCTGCCGTTTGGAGAATGAACCATAGAAATGCAGGAGACACTGGTGGCCGGGAGTTGGTCAGGGAGGGTGCCCTGGCCTTCGGCTGCCTGGTACTGTGGGCTCAGGGTGACTGAGCCCCTGCACCGCCTGTGTCACCTGCAGACAGCCAACTAAAGGTGTGGATGAGCAAATATGGCTGGAGCGCTGATGAGTCGGGCCAGATCTTTATCTGTAGCCAGGAGGAGAGCATCAAGCCCAAGAACATCGTGGAGAAGATCGACTTTGACAGTGAGTGGTGCCTCCAGGCCTCGGGCTGTGGGGCTAAGGAGATGCCCTTTGATAGACCAAGGCTAGGGCCCCCAGGGACTTGGGTGGTTACGTTCTGGTTCAGGGCCAGGAGATTTGCATCTGCCAGACTCCATAGACCTGTTTTCCAGGCCTCCCTGCTGAGGGAGGGATGGGGGGGTGTCCTTCCTTGGGACACCCCAGGGCTTGGACGGGCCTTGCAGGGTGTCTCCACACCTTTACTGGTCGCGAGGGCTCTGTCCTTGGGGGTAGTGCCAGTTCTGGAGTTGGGTAGCTGGGTGGAGATCTTGGTTCTCTGTTTCTTAGCTGTGCGCCTTTGGGCAAGTGATTTTACCTCTCTGTGCCTTAGTTTTCTCATCTAAAAAGTGGGGATCAGAGCACCAGTCATTATGACAGATACTACGTGGTTCCTTACACTTCTAAGTCATACGGTCCTCACGTGAACCCTGAATGGTAGGGGCTGTTACTGTAAAGTACCGAACAAGATCATAATAACCTACCTCACGGAGGTATGAGGGCAAAGTGAGACCATCTACGTAGAGCGCTTCGCAAAGCTCTGCCGCGTCAGCCGTGGTCATCGCTGTCACACACACGCTGAACTAGCACAGGCCCCACAGATCCCTCAGCTGAGAACAGAGTGAAATAGCTGTGAGGTTAGTGCTCTCACCTGCTCAGTACATGTGTCTGAGCGAGAACCTGGGGCCGGGGATGGGCTGCTCCCTTGCACCTTGGGTCTCCTCCCCGTCCCTTGGTACGAACCTAGTGTTTTTAAAGGTATGTCCTGGTACAGCATGCCTTCTCAGTACAAACCAGCTGATTTGGTACTAACTTAGGAGCATGATCGAGTGGAAAATCAGCTCTGCGCTTAGGGACTGTGGCCCTTCACTCTAAATGAGAAGTGCCCCCTGTGTTGGGGCTCAGGTGGGAAGTCACTGGAACGAGGGGCTCTGCAGTGAGGAGCTGGAAGTCCAGTGTTTCCGGCGTCTTGCACATAGTATATAGTCAATGTCACTGTGAGAGTGGTGAGAATAGCAAACAGCTTGTACCAGGCGTTGCTCTAAGCACGTCATTTAACCCTCTGATTGTGCGTGTGTATGTGGGGGGGTGCTTTATGCAGTTGGGGAAACTGGTTTTAATTAACTCGCGTGAGGTCACCCATCTGGTATGAGGCAGAGTTGTGATGAGGGCTTGGGTGTCCTTGCTTTGGTCCCGATTTTTAACTACTGCCCCGACTGCCTTTGCGGGGCACCTGGCTGGCCCAGTAGGTAGAGCATGAGCTCTCGGGGTCATGAGTTCAAGCCCCATGCTGGGCATAGAGACTGCTTTAGACAAACAAACAAAAACCAAACTGCCTTGTGAAGGTGACCAGGGCCCAGAAGGGGTTTGCGATCTGCCACCCCTGCAGAATTGTGGGTGTCATGGCTGCTGGCTGGAGGTTGGTCTCCCGTTCTTCCCGTTGACCTGCTGCCCCTTCTCTCCTCAACAGGTGTGTCCAGCATCATGGCCTCCTCACAGTAACTCGGCAGGCGCTTAATAAAGATTTATTGACTTCTCATTCCTGTTGTCTCCTGCTCTTTGGCTTCCTGCCTCTGCCCCTCGCCCCCCAGAGGGAGCCCAGGAGCAGGCCTCTGCCCTCCCTTTGCAGGTGCCCCCTCCGCCCTGGCTCCTGTCCAGTGGCCTGGGGACTTCGGGCTCCTCTCTTCCCTCTTCAGGTTTCCTTCCCTGCCCCACCCCGGCAATCGACTTTCCACCCCCACCTTCCTGACCTGTCAGGTCACAAGTAGTGAGCGGGCGACCGAGTCACCCAGGAGGAGGAGGAGGTGAGGAGGATGTAGGAGTCCAGCCTGGCGGCTGGGCGTGGGGCTCTTCCGCCCTCTCGAAAACCCAGGTGAACAGGAGCGGCTTCCCGGTGAAGGGAGGCTCCACCTTTGCCCTTTGGTCTCACGTGTAGGCGCCAGAGGCTCCTCAGTGGCCGGAGGATTGAACGGAGGAGGATTCAGTCAGCCTCCTATCCCGGCTACTGTTCACACCGTTGTGTGTCCTCGGCCTGGTGACTCTCCCTCTTCCTCGGTTTCCTCATCTGGGAACGGGGAAGAACGACGCCCATTTGTGTCGAGTTGGGGAGTTCCATCAGCTCTTGCCAGTAACATTCTCTCGGGGCCTAACTTGTTCTTGGCTCTCAGAAAACAGGAGTCATTGCTAATTTCAGATCAAGAGTTTGGGGGCACCCGGGTGGCTCGGTTAAATGTCCGACTTGGCTCAGGTCATGATCTCATGGTTCATGAGTTCGAGCCCCACGTCGGGCTCTGCTGACAGCTCAAAGCCTGGAACCTGCTTCAGATTCTCTCTCTCTCTCTCTCTCTCTCTCTCTCTCTCCCCCCCCTTCATTTGCATTCTGTCTTGTCTCTCTCTCTAAAAAATAACATTAAAAAAGTTTGTCCCCAAGGCTGCAAACTAGTCCTCACCATTCTGCTGAGAGACATTACAAGAAAATTGGGATTTTTGGCTAGGCCATTCTCCCCCTGCCCTACCACCCCATCCCCCAGTCCCAGCCTACACCAGCCAGGAGGCCTAGCCAATGTTAGTTGATGTGTACCTGCGCTGATGATTCCTATTTTACATAGGAAATATTTCAGAGTCTTGGCAGAGTGACCTCGGGAAAGTGTCTTCCCCTCTGAGCCTGCTGTCTGCAGGAAGAGGGGGTGGAGACTATAGTGACTGCCTTTGGGGGAAAGTGGAGGAAAGGAAATGCCATAAGATGTCGAGTCCCTGGTGTAGACTGGCCGCTTCATTCTTGTAAGCCATGAGGCGTGAACTTTGCCTATGGGGAGGGCAGTGGCTCTGCCCCAGCTGTCACCCTTCTCAGCCCTCCCTCCTCTGCTTGCATGCACACCCATCATTCTTTTGAGGACACTGACTTGGGGAGCCGGGGTAGGGCGGGACACCCTTTGCCCTGGGTTCCAGACCTGAGCAGGAGCCAGGAACTAGGGTGTGCCCGAATCCTGGGGACAAAGAGTGCTTCTGTAACTAGTGACGTGAGAGCCAGCTCTACGAGGTGGCAGCTCATAGTGGCTGCTATTTGAGTTAGCAAAAGGCACCCCGGCTGGATGAGTATGGCTCCCGCTCAACCCACTTGACAGGTGCCTTTGTGTAAAATACAACCTGCACAACTGACCGTGGCTGCTCTGCAAGGAAGAGGAAATGACCTCTACCTCTTTTGAAACCACATCCCTTCCTGCTTAGTCTACCTGCTTTTGCTCTAGGAGGATCCTTTGAGCAACTAAGAACTTGATCTAGAGAAAGCCTGCCTGGGTTCAAACCCCAGCCTAGCGCCTTTTGAGCATATTGGCTAACCTCCCTGTGCTTCAGTTTTACAACCAAGGAGAGTGCCCACTGAAGTCGTTGCTGTGAGTTAATGCTTTAGAGGAGTTTAGAACAGTTTGGCATATAGTTAAGAGATGATACACCTGACACCTGTCATGCTCACTTGGGCTTAGGGGTGTTATTTCATTTGCTTCCATAGTCCCCTCTAGACACCCCAGTATCTGTGCGTGTTCTCACTCTTAAGAGGACATAGCTCTTTTTCGTCTTGTCTCACTAACTACAATTAACGATGGAATACATCAGGGGCGCCTGACTGGCTCCGTCGGCATAGCCCGCGACGCTTGATCTTGGGGTCGTGAGTTCAAGCCCCATGTTGAGCACAGAGCTTACCTAAAAACATAAAATGTTGTCACAAATAACATTTATCAATAAATAAAGGGAGCCTTTAAGCCTCACTGACGGCGGGCCAAACTCTTCAACTCTGAGCCCTTTGTGTGGAAGATTTTTCTGTGTCTGTCGGAAGCAGGCAGGGTGGGGCAGATGGCCCATAGCCCCAGTGGCTCTCCCTGCCAACTAGGCCCAGCATAAAAGTTCTGGATTTGTTCTCCAGGTCACAGCCAACACTCCTGGATCTTTGGCCAGATCCTGGCATCCCTTGGGAACATGGGCTGCTGCCCGGGCCTTGTCCGCTTCCTTTGCGTGCCGTTGGATGCCTTCCAGTGACTTTGACAGAGGTGGGGAGAAGTCTGTGGGCTCCCATACCTGGAGGAGCCATGTTTTCTCATCCCCATTCCCGGTAGCTGACTGTGACCTTTCACACTGTGGGCCAGTTCCTGCTCTAGTCAAACTTGAATGCTTACCTTCTTACCTTCCCTGAATCCAATCAAGTTCACACTCCCCTGTCCCTCACGTCCAAACCTTGGGAACCATCTTGAGCCTGGATTCTTCCCTCATTCTCATGGCCACCCCCTGCCGCCATCCAATTCAGGACAGTAAGCCCTGTCAGCTCCACTTTCCCACATCCTTCCACTGCCCCACCTGCATAGCTCCCTCCTCCTCCAGGACCCTGGCCCTGTCCCCCCGCTCACCTGGACCGTTGTGGCAGCCTCCTGGCTGGTCTCCCTGTGTTTACTCCACCTACAGTCTGTTCCCCTCCTGTGGCTGCTGGATCCTGTAAACAGTAGCGGATCCCAGCCATCCCCTGCTTAGGGTCCTCCCTTGACTTCCCATTGCATTTCCAATAAAATTCGAACTCCTAAGCATGGTTTTAAGTCCATCCATTCATTCACGTAAGATTTATTAAGCTCCTGTCTTGTGCTAGACGCTGCTTCAGAGACTAGGGATACAGCAGTGACCAAAGATCCCCACTCTCATGGGCTGACGTTCTTGGGAAGGAGACAGATAAACACGGTAAATAAGCCAAATGGTATGTTGAATGGTTATCAGTACTCCGGAAGAAAAGCAAAGGAGGGAAAGTGTAGGATGCTATTTTACTAAGGTGGTCAGGGAAGGTCTCACTGAGGAGGTGATATTTCTGCAGACCTGTAGGAGAGGAGGCTGTGTAAGCCCCAGGGATCCAGTAACTGGGAACAGTGTTCCAGGCAGTGGTAACAAGGTATCATCCAGCACAAAGGCCTGAGGCTGGAACTGGCCGGTATGTTTGAGGAACACCAAGGAGGTCAGCAGTGTGGCAGAAGCTCAGAGATTGAGAGGGAGAGGAGGAGGTGAGCTGAGAGAGGAAATGCGGACAAGATGGGGAAGACCTTGTGAAGCTCCAGGGGTCTCTTGTTCCAAAAGCGGGGCTGGGCTGGGCCAGGGCAGGGAAGACTTCTTCTTCAGCCTTTCCTCCTTTCCTTGACTTTGACTTGTACTCAGTGTTGCACCAAGGAGGGGTTCTGAGTAGAGGAGGGAGAGACTTGATTTGACTCAGGTGTTTACTGGCTCCCTTGGGCTTCCTGTGGGAAAGAGAGTGGGGTTGGGGGACCAGGAAGGGGAGCAGGAAGCGGGTGAGAGGCCGGTGCAGTGGTCCAAGGAAAGACAAGGCAAGGGTGGACAGGACTAGGGTGGGGCCATGGGGGGGGGGGGAATGGGTGGATTTTGTATATACTTAAAAAAAAATTTTTTTTAACGTTTATTTATTATTGAGAGACAGACAATGTTAGCAGGGGAGGGGTAGAGAGAGGGGGAGACACAGAATCGGAAGCAGGCTCCAGGCTCTGAGCTGTCAGCACAGAGCCCGACCCGGGGCTTGAACTCACCAACTGCGACATCATGACCTGAGCTGAAGTTGGTTGCTCAATGAACTGAGCCACCCAGGTGCCCCTGTATATACTTTTAAGATAAAACTGACAGAATTTCCTGAACTGGATGTAGGGTGTGAAGACAAAGAGGAGGCAAGGGTGAATGCAAGGTTTGTGGCCTGCGGAGCTGGAAGACTGCAGGTGCCATTAACTGTGACGGATGGGGATGACTGTGGGGTGATCAGGTTTGGGAAGATCAGAAGCTTAGCTTTGGATATTTAAATTTGAGAGGGTGGGGTGCTTGAGTGGCTCAGTCAGTTTAGTGGCCAGCTCTTGATTTCACCTCAGGTCACGATCTCATGGTTGAGATTTAGCCTGGCGACTGGTTCTGTGCTGACAGCATGGAACCTGCTTGGGATTCTCTCCCTCTCTCCCTCTCTCCCCTTACCCCGTCCACATGCTTTCTCTCTTTCAGAACAAATAAACTTAAAAAAATTTTTCGAGAGGGCTATTAATGTGGCAATGTCATTTATCTGTATTTATTTGCTTATATATTGTTGCCCTCCCCCTTCTGAGCCACTTGAGAACTAATCATGCTTGTCAGGCTTAGCACTCCATTGCCAATGCCCAAGAGCAATGCCTGGCACACTGTAGGTGCTCAATGAATGTTTGTGGAATGAATGAAGAACAGACAAGCCTCCAAACTCCTTTACCTTCCCAGTCAGCCAGTATCTATTCCAACCCACCTAATTCTCATGTCTAGTTCATGAATCCTTCACGTCTGTGTTCAAGTGTCCTCCTTTTCCGAAAAGCCTACCCTGAGTACGTTTTTAAAATATTCCATTCATGCTTAATTTTTCTCCATAACACTTATCACCTTGGAATATCCTTCCTAAAATTTTGTTTGTTATCTTCCTTCACTACAAGGTAGTTCCACAAGGGCAAAGATTTTTGTCTCTCTTGTTTAGTGCCAATGCGTAAAACATGATCTGGCACACAGGAGGCGTTTAATAAATATTTGTTGAAATTGTGTTGTCGAATGAGAATACAGGCCCCAGCAGGTTAAGGCTTGATGGCGGGACCCGCCTTATGAATCATTCATAAATGGCCCCGCCCACAGGCGGAGAACGCGCGCTCACGCGGGAGCGGGGACGCGGCTCGTACTTGGGCCGAAAGGGTGGTCCGGGAAGTGGACTCTGCGCAGGCGCCGAGCTCCCCGAGGCGGGTCTCAGCCCTTTCCTGGTTAGGAGGCGCGCGCGCGCGCGGGAGGGCGGCGGCGGCGGCGCGGTGCGCAGGCGCGGCAGGCAGTGCGCAGGCGCTGGGGGAGGGCGGGCTGAAGCAGCTGAAGCGGCGGCGGCGGCGGCGGCGGAGGCTCGGGCAGAGGGGCGGGAGCTGCGGCGGGAGCGGACGGGCTGGTGGGCGAGCAAGAGGCGGCGGAATGGTGGACTACCACGCGGCGAACCAGTCGTACCAGTACGGCCCCAGCAGCGGGGGCAATGGCGCCGGCGGCGGAGGCAGCATGGGCGACTACATGGCCCAAGAAGACGACTGGGACCGGGACCTGCTGCTGGACCCGGCCTGGGAGAAGCAGCAGCGCAAGGTGCGCGGCCCGCGGGCCGGACGGGCTGGAAGGGGCGCTTCCGAGGGAGGCTGGGGGCCGGAAAGGGGGTTGGAGGGTCTTGAGAGACAATTGGAGGGTCTGTGATGGGAATCGGGGGTGTTGAGAAGGAATTGGCGGGATTGGGAAGGGGTTTGGAGTCCTGAGAAGGAATTGTAGAACTTGGGCAAGGAATTGAGAGTCTGAAGAAATCATTGGCGGCCTAGTAGGGAATATGGAAGTCTGAAAAAACGAATCAGAGAGCCCGATGAAGGAATTGGACGGTCTGGGCGGGATATTGGGGGAAATCGAGAGAAGCTTGTAGCCTCTAAGATGGAATTGGGGTCTAAGGCGGGGTGGAAGGTTCAGAGGATGGTTGGGGGTGCGGAGAGAAACGGGGGAGTCTGGAATTCGTGGGCCAGGATGGAATTAATGTCGGGGAGCCTGAACAGGAGCTCGAAGATGGAGGGGGTTATTTGGAGTGCAGAAAGGTCCGAAGGTTGGGGTTGGGGGGAGTTCTAAAGGGGATGGAGATTCTGGAAGTCTGAAGATGGAGTAGGGGTGCTAAGAAAGGAAGGTGGAGTCTGAAGAGTAGTTGGGGGGGGGGGACCTGGGAGACTTGGAAGATGAGAGGGGCAGAGGAAAGAAGTGGGTGTGAGACTGTGGCATGGGGTGTGAGGATGGGCAGGGGTGCGAACAGAAGAAGGGAGCTGTAAGGAGTGCTTGAGGGGTTGAGGATTATTTGGAGTGCCCTGTTCTAAAGGGAAGAGGAGAAGATTGGGAGGCAGGAGGAGTGAGGAATTGATGAAGAGGGTGAAGGGGATGGTCCCTGGAGTGTTTGAAGAGGGGATGCTGAAGAACTGATTCAAGGTTGAAAAGCTAGGTAGGGGGTTGGATGGAGCCTCAGGAAAAGGTAGTGTGGAAAAGGTAAGCATGGTGGAGAGAATGTGAGCGACGGAATGGCGGGTAATGGGAGGGAGGTTAGTTTAGGAAAATGAAAGTCTCATTAGGAACACAGTGTGTGAGATGGACCGAGGAAGAGGAAGGAATTTGGAGGGGGGAGGGCTTTTAGAGGCGCAGTCCCGGGACTGCAAAGTGGGGTGGTGGGGGGAGGGAGAATAAGGGAGGAAGCGGTGAGTGTCCAGGAAGAATTGCGTCTTTGGGGGGAAAGGGGTGAAGGGACCCTAAAGCAGCGTCTGTTTTCAGGTGGCATGTTGGGGTGTGGAAGCAACTTAGGGGGGACCACAGTAGTGAAAGGGAGATCAAAAGGAGTGGGAGGCCCAGAGGAGGTATTGGGGGGGGGGGATAATTCAAGGTGGTTGAGGAGGGGAGCTCTCATGATAGAAGAGAGGGTTTGAGTGTGTGCAGGAAGAGCCAAAGAAAGGAGTATGTTGAGTGTGTGTGTGTGTGTGTTGGGAGGGGTTGTGTAACGTGTGTGTGAAGAGAGTAGCAGGTACTTGAAGTTAGAGGCTTTTAATATGTTCTGGAGATCGGGTTTCCTGCCCAGGTTTGTTACTAATCAGTTTTGTGGTCCTGGGCAAGACTCTTGCTCTCTTAGTACAGTTCGTCATGTGTAAAATGAGGAGGGGTCGAAGGAGGCCCTTCTGTGATGCTGCAAAGATGGATGTGTATGGTATTGGGATTTTGGAGGGTGGGCTTGGTGGAGTTTTTCAGGAACGTGGCGGGCAGACTCAAGGTGTTTGAGCGGTGAGCTGAGGAACTAGAGTGGAGAGCGTGACTGGAAGCCTCTTGAGGGTGTGAATTGGCACTCAGGGTCTCTTGGCAGCACCCCCCCCCTCCGCCCCCCAGCATGGAGGGAGAGGGTGAAAGGAGCAGCTGTTCCAAGGCAGCCTGGGGTGGGGCCTGGCATAACCTTGAGTAAATTCCCAGCCTCTGCTTGAATTTCCTCATCGGTAGTGGGGGTGGTGGTGGTCTTATCCATTGAGCCACCTACCTCAGGGTGGGCAGCTTGAGATAATCTGAACTACAAATGCTTTTTGAGGGTAGAGAGAGGTCTAGCCAGCAGCCACAACAATAATTTATTGCCTGAGGCAGTGCTGGGTTGGAAAAGGTTAAGAGTTGCCAAGAGACTTGGAAAGTCGGGAGGGGGACAGGGGGCCACAGGATTATTTTTGAGAATTTCTGGGATCTGTCTTCTCCAGCTCCGAGTGCATGGGAAGGTGAATCCCTCTTTTCTTTCAGGTACTGGAGGTGAGGGAACCTTCCTTTTCCTTCCCTTCCTGTCTTCTACCCTTCCCCAAATGACTCCTTTTGCTAGCTCACTTCCACTCCCTTCTGGGAGTTAGGGTGTGTGCTCCTTCGTGGTTATAGTCTCCCTTGCACACTGGGTGAGGCCGGGGCGCCATTCACGTCTGCCTGGGTGGGAACGAGGACTCAATGGAACCCCAAGGCCTTGCTGCTCTGTGTTATTTTCCCTCTTCCTTTCCTTAAGGACTGGGCAAGGTTGAGGGAAAGGGTCGCTCACAGCATCCTCTAATACAAGTTGCTTAAAGTTCTTGGTGAGGACCAGATTCTAGTATGTCCAGCTTTATACCTACTGCAGCAGATATTTACATGTAACTGTTCTTTGCAGGAAAGTATTGCTTCGCTGCTGTGCACTCTCCTGTTATGGATCAGGATCCTTTATGAAGGGGGGGGGGGAGGGGGTAATGGAAAAGAATATATACATAAGTTTGGACTGTCCTTTCCCTTCTAAGAGGACTCCCCCCCTCCCCGCCCCCTGCTCCTTCCAAACAGTCTGGCTGAGTTTTTCGACATTACAGTGTCGCTTTAGTGAATAACAGGTTGCCCTTCTTGCCTCTCCAAGGCTGAGCCCCTGGCACTTGTGCGTATACTCACATACTCTGAAAATCTGTGTCCAGGATAGCTGTAGTCCCTTCAAGTGTGTGGAATTGAATTCTTCTAGGGATTAGGCAAGAGTTGGTTGAGTCAGGGTGTGTGTGTGGCTTCTTCCGGTGAAGCCATTTGCCCTGACTTCTGAGACCCCTGTAACCAAGGCATTACCTGATAAGTAGGTTATGCAACATTTCTGATGTGGAAGGTCCTAGATTTTCTCCTGGGGATGGGCGAAGGACTGGTCTGGTTTCTGAGCAGATTCTCCAGCAATTACAGTTCTTGGCCACGGTTCTTTCTCCTAGTTGCCAAAAGGGGCCTGGGTAGCCTTGCTACTACCCCTGCTCTCCAGGACAGGAGAGGTCTCTTGACAGCTCGTCCAGAACCTCCTCAGTAGATCAAGAAGAAATGCCTCCTTTGCTGGGCTTGCATGTTCATTGAAACATCACTGCTCACAGGGCAGGGCCTCACTGTTTAGATCCCTGACCTTTGGCTCTGGCTGTATTAAGGGTGAGTTAATTATTTGAACGTTCTGATGGTGTTTTGTTTTTCTCCGACAGGTTTTTTTTTTTTTTTTTTTTTTTTTTTTTAAGGCTAACAATAGACGCCCCAAAGTAGCCATCTGTTATTTTGTTCCATTACTTTAATTGCTTCCCTCTTAGGATCTGGCTAAGACTGACAGGTCCTTAGCAGCTTTTAAAATTAAATAACATACCTACAAAAAATAAATAAATACATACATAAATCGATGATAAAAACTTAAACGAGCCTAACTATCGTCTAGAAATGAGACTGCAAATATGGGAGGGGGACAGCTATGCTCTGCTCTCTCGGGAGATGGGTGGGGGAAGCCACTGAGCCACTAGCACTCTATTCCCTCCCCATCCCCTGACACTGTTTCGGAACACAGCTTTTCTGATGACTGCCAAAGAGGGGAGGTGTTGGGGGAATGGCCCCGGGAGTAAGAGTGCCCCTGGTAGCCACTCACACTCACTCAGTCGAGAGCTGGTCTGTGAAGTGGGAGCGGTGCCTGCTGATACATCTAATCCTAGGCGGTCCAGGGTGGCAACCCAGGGTTGCCCTCTGCCTTTTGAAACACCCTCCCTGGTTCCGGCTTCCAAGACCAACAAGGAGGCTACCCTGGCAGCAGGGAGCTGACTCACCCTCCAGGTTGGGACTGGGGCTAAATGGTTTTATTTAAGGGCAGCCAGTTGCCTGGCCTCAAGCAGACTTCCTTGTGGGGAAAGTGTTTGGTGACATGTTGGAGGAAAACAGCCCTGGAAATGAGGGTGATGTTTTAATATCGGTGTTGCTGGTGCTGTTAAACTCCCGAGATGCAGTCAGGGAGGTCATTTAAGAGGTGCGAGTGCACTCTCAAAACGTCTTTTTAATCAGATTTCAGGGGAGCAGGGACCAGTCTGCATTCTGGTCTTAAGCCTCTGGGGTGGGGACCTCTGTCATTTAAAATTTAAACACGTACTCCAGCCATGGCAGACTTTGGCCAGACGGCACTGTTTTTCAGTTACCTGAGTGAGTAGCAAGAGTAGCAGAGGACAGTAAAGCGAGTGGAACCAAAAGAGAATTGATTTGAGAAGGCGCAAGGAATTTTTGAGACTGTTGAGATGAATACGTTTGGCTTTTGCTGTATTGGTTGACAGTGTGCTGGGATTTGTACAAGCCTTTGGCCAAATCTTAGGGTTCTTAAAACAAGGATTCCCTTACTGCCTCCACTGGGGGGGAGGGGAAGGGCAAAAATAATAAGCGAGCAGCAGTTTGCTCTAGTTATCAATTGCTCCTTCAAGTTTTCTGAATAGCTAAGTAGCAACATGTTTAGCTCTTCCCTGGCATTTTGTATATTTTAACTTATTTACTGTGTGTGAGAGAGAGACAGAGTGTGCACGCGAGCAGGGGAGGGGCAGAGAGAGAATCCCGAGAAGGCTCTGCACCGTCAGCTCAGAGCCTGATGCCGGGTTTGAACTCACAAACTGTAAGATCATGACCTGAGCCAAAATCAAGAGTCAGACACTGAACTGACTGAGCCACCCAGGCACCCCTAGTATATTCTAGACCAGTGTTTCCCCCCAGTTTATCCCTGTTTCCTTCCCTTAGTGATGTCCGTAGTCTCATCAGTCACATTCAAGTCCCTTCCCTCAGTTCACTCCCACTGCTTTTATTTATGTGTTTGTTTTATGGAATAACAAAATACTCATGTTACCTTGTTTAAGCTCCTCTTCACCCCTTTTCTTTTTCCATGGAAATAAGAGGCAAGTGATAGCAAGGTGGTCATTCAATGGCAGTGGTGGCTGAAACACAGGTAGGTAGGCAGGCAGAAGTTTCTGCTTGAGCACATTTCAAATTCTGTCATCCATGGAGGTTTGAAAGAAGTCTTTATAGCACGGGTGGTTTGAGAGTCCAAGATTAGTCCTCGTTTAGTATGAGTTTAAAGTTTAAAACATCAAAGCACAGTTATAAGGAAACTTAGTTTTACAGTGTTGGCAGTCTAGACGCCAATGGCCAGAATTTGTTATAAAGTGTCCGAAAGTGGCACAGTAACATGTGCTTTTCTTCAGGAAGGTTTATGAGTTACATTTTAGTCACTATCTCAGGTATCAAGGAGTGTTGGGGTTAGTGGATCAAGAGAAACAATCGTTTTAAATTCCAGACTCTGTACAGAGTCATCTTATTGGGTGGAAAATTAACCAGCTGGCTGGGAGGAGAAGGATCTTGCCTCCCTCCATCCAGAAAGTGAAATCTTCATGTGAATTTAACTGGCAAGGGTGTCTTTACATCCGTGCTGGTGGGAAGTTTTATCCAAGTAGCGGTCTCCCTGGGATTATAAAAATCTGAGACATTTGTCTTGGTGTTGTGCCTTTTTTGGTTGTGTTCTTTCCCGTCCTTCCCCCTCCCCTTCCTCTGTAAACAATCGATGCATTAACTTGGAATGTCCAGGGAAAGTCTTGAAAAGCTGGTTGGTGTAACTTGGTTGCCTTCTCTTTAGTGTGAGCAGCAGTTACTCTGGAAGAAGCCAGTGGCCTTTTTCTTAGGTGTACTTTATTGAAGTGACTGGGAAGCCAATGGATTGAGCTTATTTGGGATTTGCTATTTGCCGCCTATTTCTGTGCTGGCATCTGCATTTCTGGGATGAGCCCCATCCCCCCAAGAGTGAGGAACCATCCTGTGTTTCCAGAAGAGACGTGGTTCCCCCAGCCAGAGGAGCTGCCGCCCCTGCCTCCTTGCACCTGCCCTTGTCTCCCTGTTTCCTAAACTTTAGTCATTTGTGATTTTTTCATACCATTTAAAATTTTTTATACACTTAAAACTTTCTTTAAGTCAATTTGCCTTAGTTTTAAAAGGAAAAGTTATATAAGTATGATAAATGAAAAACTCAGCCTCCCTGGCCATAAATAGAAGGAAACTGCAAAAATAAACATGCTGAGAACCAAACAATGTCCTTAAATTCTAGCTAAGTTTTATTCCTGCTGAAGGCTCTGGGCCTGAGGCCTGCTCTCTCTGTTAAAAAGAGAGATTGGCAAGTGTCAGTGAGGTGCTAAAGACCACAGTACCAAGCAGAGACTTTCTCTTTGAAGTAATCAGAAGGTTTACAAGAATATCAAAGGAATAAACTCATGGTGATTCAAGGGTTAATGTAGGATGTGAATAATCCTCAAAATCTCCCAAGTGTGCATGCCACACTTGGAAAAAACGATCTCATTCAACCCCGGAAACATTCCGGGCAGAGTGACTTACCCAGGAACACACACCCCACCGTGCTGTACTTGAACACATCACTCAAGATCACAAGACTCTGGATTTATCTCTGCTTTCAAATGTTAGGCGTTTTTGTTTGTTTTTGAAGAAAGCAGGGCCACTTTGTAAATACAAGAATTGTGGGCTTATCGCTTGCTCCTCACACAGCTTTCTTTTTAAGGCTCTGGCTTTCTTACACATACACACTGAAAGTTTGGCTGCCCCCAGGAATAAACTGCACTGCTCTCCTGTTTGGGTATCTGAATCTTAGATTCTAAAAGGAAAGCAGTGCCCTCCTGCCGAGTTAAGAAAGGCTTATTTAAATGTTTTTCTTCCAAATAGCAGAGCAGAACAGATTCTTTGTTTTCCAGTGGAACTATGGACACAGGGCAGAAGTAGTTGGAAGTGGCCGTTACTACTTGGGGAACACAATGAAGTCATCTTGGGAAATATCGTTGACGGTGTTGAAATGATTGAATGGGATGCTAGAACACCAGCCACACAATAGCATTTGTGTCTTCAGCTTCGGGCAGGAATAAAGAAGACATTGTGGTTTGTTTTATGCTTTTTAAAGTCCCCCCCCCACCCAAGGTGTGGGTCTGAGTGATGTCTGTCACTGGCTTTCTAGTGGGTTTTTCTTTTCATCTTTCCCCCCCTCCTTGATGGCTGTTGAGAGTGGGTGGAAGCCACATTTCTAGGTGGATGGGAGGCCGTGCCAGGGGCAGGCGGTAGGCCTTGCTCCTCGTTCTCCACAGATGAAGAGAACACATTTGGTTTTTTAATCTCCAAAAAAGCCTAAGATAGAGGGTTTTCATATCCTACCTCCCGAGTAGTGACTCTGATTTACAAATATCTTAATTAGCAGCCATCCAGGAGGGGGGCATAGCAGGAAGTAAAATGGATATATTTTTTTTCTCTTTTTAAAAAAATTATGTATATTTCATTTCGATGGCAGAGAAGGCCAATTTGAGATTAGAAGAACCATCACGGGAGGAAGCTTGAAAGTGATTCAACCACCAGCCATGCTGGGAGGCTGAGGGGGTGTCACTCTAGGAGAGTTTGTGGGTCTTCAACCTGTGTTATTGAAACGACAGGCTTTTACCAAATGCCGAGGGTGGTGTTGGAAGTCTGCTTCAGTCAGTGTCATTGCCTCAGTCTGTGCGTGTGTAATAGTCAACATGTAAGTCTCTGTGATCAAAATCTGGGTATGAGTAAAAGGTGTTTAGTTGATGTCACCATGGAAACTGAGTCACTTATTGTTTTGGGGAGCGCCTCCATCCCAGAGGCAGCACTAATGGTGGAATGTTGGGCTGTTGGGCAGAAATCTGCCGCCAGCCGGTCTCCCAGGAAAGTCTCCACAGGCACCGTGGCCGTGCTGGGTGGGTGGATGAGAAGCTTGTTTCCTGGTGCAGGAATCGGGCCGGGCCATTTTATCCCTGAAGGGCGTGCGTTTGCGCATGAGAGCGGGAGAAGAAAAAGAGTCAACCATGAAAGCCACTGTTGGCTTTGTGGCTGGGATGTGTGCTTTTTCTCCAGGCATTTAGAGTTGGAATCCCAGCTATGTGACTTCTTAATAGCAGGGCAGAATGTGCCTGCATCTTTTGCCTGCTTTCACAAACACTGACAAATTAAAAAGAACTCTGAAGTTTCCAGCAAATCCCAAGTGCAGTTCATTCCATGATAACATTAAAAACAAAAAAATCTACATCCTTCCTACCCCAACTCTGACAGTAAATAAACTTTTTTCTCCCTGTTACTTCCCCCTCTTTCCTTTAAGGGATTGAATACCTTTACATTAGACTCTGAATCTGATGAAAATATTTAAATGCTTTTACAAAGTACTTATTTGGCTCTTGCTGGCATGGATTGTGTTTGGAAGAGTCAGGTTTTCTGTTTTGTTTTGTTTTGTTTTTTTAATTTTGTAGGCTTGTATGGTCTTCCAGTTCTGCCTTATGATATAAACTCAGTTTCAGAATTCAAAATGTCTGGAAGCAGCTGGTTTTCCAGGCTGGTTCAAGGGCGGTCTGATGAATCAACCCTTCTTACAGGCTGTCTGCTAACCAGTCCTGGAAGGTCTCCAGACGGTAAACATCACCAGGATTGTGAGGCAGGTTTTTTTTTCTTTTTTTTTTTTTTTTGGTCATTTGAGCTATGCTGCCAAGTCTGGGAGGGTTTGACTTTCTGTAAAACAGAAAGGTCTGTATCAAGATGTCTTTTTCAGAGATGTCAGGCCTGAAGTCACCCAGCGCTATGTCTGCTGGTAGAGTGAGAGGAAATACCTAGCCTGATTTGGGGAGTGCATTCTTGACCATTTTGGGAAACCGATTTTCCCCTTCCTTTTGTAACTTTCTTTAACTCACTGACACAAAGGCAGTCTGCAGAAAAGAATCCAGTCCGGCCATCCATTCTAGGGTCGGTTGGCCCCAAGCTACGTAATGTCAAGGAGCGGCGCCCGGCTCTTACCTGCTGCCCAGAAACCCCCTAGAGATTCAAAGGGAACAAGCTTTCACCATAAAAATAGAAGACTCACTGCTCATTGAGTTCTCTTTTTGCAGCTACCTTAGACTTGAGAAAGTTCTGGGCCTCTTTAATAAACAACCACAAAGCAATGCTTGCCAAATACGGCCTGCTCCAGGGCTACAGGGTTAGCTTAGGAGACAACTTTCTTGCCTAAAAATAAATGCGTGTTCCTATCAAACATTCCAAGCATTGTTTAAACATGAGACTTCTGAGTAGTAGTTCAGGCTTTGTGGGTTCACTTATATCAGAATGTGGGCAGTTTGGGGAGCCAGCTCCCCATTTTGGGATTGGCCAGTGGCCACCAAGGAAATCAGATGATCAAATGCAAACCATCTTCCATCTCATTTCTGTATATTCTTGATCTATTTATAGGCTGATGGGGGAGACAGAGAGCAGGCATATAAGCAAAACTAGGCAATTTCAGACAAGATGGTGTGATGGGGGTGTCAATTAAATCATAATAATCGCTAGCGTGTTACCCTGTGCTCGACTCTACCCTACGTGCTCTACCTGGACTGCGAGGTAGGTATTGTTACCCTAACCGGACAGGTGCGGAAATGGAAGTTTAAGTCACTTACTTGAGTGATAGTGCCAGGATTTGAACCTGGAAGGTCTGGTTTTCAAGCCTGTGCTCCCGTATCTACATATACTACAGTCTGGTGATTGGGAATGGCTTGGGGAGAGGTGGGTGAGGGGACTAGGGCACAGCGCAGGCACTTTCGATCAAGAGGAAGATCTTGGAAGACATGATATTTTAGCTATTCCCTAAGGGATGAGGGAGGGAGCCAAGAAAGCATTATGGGTAGGCTGTTCCAAGCAGGGGGACGAATGTGTGGAGGCCACGAGGAACAGAAAGAAGGCCAGAGTGGCCAGAGCAGGGCATGTAGAAAAGACAGAGCTCTCTCAGAGCTTGTTTGTTGGAAATGGCGATGAGGCCTAGAGTCTACAAATTCAGTGCCTCTTCGATTCCATTAGTCCAGGAACCTCATGCTTCCAGGATTCTGGCCCTGCACCCCTTTCCTCTCGGGGCCCCTGGACCGGCCAAACCAGAATTGACTTCTGAAGTGGGAATCCTGGGACTGTGGAGCATTAAACTAAACAAAAGCTTCAATTATCTCTGTGCTCATTGCTGCAGTAGACACCTGTGTTTGATTAAAGCATTGGTAACTTTTGAATCTGGCGTTTTACAGCACCGTGGACTCATGTGGCCTTGTACTGTCTCTCGTAGAGAACTTAACTCTTACCCTCTGAACAAATTCCAGTCCCCTTCAGTCCCATCAAGAGGCCGCTTGATTTATAAAGCATCTCTGGTAAAATGTTGTGGTTGCCTCTTTGAAGTGGGAAGCCAGGGAGCCTGATTTTTTTAACTGGCTCTTCTCCTGGGACTTCCCTTTCTCTGTAAATCCCTCTTCCATTTACTCAGTATTTCCGCCTCATTTCTTTTGGTCAGGTGCAGCCGTAGCTAGCGTGGTCCTAGTTCCGGGAGACCTACATGCAGGCTGATTGGTTCTGAGACGTTCAGCTTTCCGTACCCCACTGGAAGCCAATCCAGTAACACCGTGGATTTCATTTTGCCCATGGCTCCCCATCTGAAGGCACGCCTGTCAGACTAGTTATGTGGCTTTCACTCAGGGTGGGAGGAACAGCGAAACAGCTCTGGGCTGTCGGTGGACACTGTGTACACACAGCACCCAGCAAGAAGCTGAGTTCACAGACCGTAAAGCGTCCACCTTGAACGTGGGCTGGGATTCCCTTTGGCCTTCCCTTTGTGCAAGTCGGCAGCAAAAATCAGCCCTGTTGACAGACTAGAAAGGAGTGAATGAATATGAAACCACCCTGTGATGGCATGGCCAGCCAGCTTCTTGGGCTGGAAAGAAGATGGCGAGGTTTCCACTCTCCTGGCAGAATACCCATGTGAACTTGTTAAATCTTTTAAGTAGCTGTATAGGAGGGGAGATAAGTGCATGTGTTTTTACCCTTATCCCCTTAAATACAAAAATAAAACCTCCCCTTTATAAAACCAGTTCAGAGTGGGAAGAAAGTGTAATGGCAAATGGAAAACGTGGCCAATTATATGGAGTCCTACCCCACGTTTGGGATACAGCTGTAAGTTTCCACGGTGGGTGGCTTATTATGCATTTATGCTGAGCTGAACCTGCTCCAGGCTGTTCCTGCAGATAGAAAAGGAAAGCCTTGGGGGTGGGGGGGGTGGGGTGGGGGTGAAAGAGCTGTCTCTTTCCATCACACTGTAAAGACTCAGAAGGTCTTTTGAAAGACTTTAGCACTTGTCACTTAGGTAGCAGAATTGGGGGCCGCAGAGCAAAGTGGGTCTGCATTTTATAGCCAGCCAGCATGTTGTGTAACATGAGTTGGGGCTTCATGGGCTGTGGAGTCCAGCACTCAGGTAGAAACATGACCGGCAGGGCCAGACAGCAACCCTCGCTGGGCCCCTCTGCAGAGCGGAGCTCTGCACTGAGCCTTCAGGGGTATGAGAGAAACCGGAGACCTAGCCCATGCTCTCAAGGAGCTCACGGTGTAGATGGGGAGAGAGCAAAGCCGCATGAGACTTCAGAAGGACACTAAGCGGCACGCCGACGAGCCCGCAGCACTCTAGCTGTGTCGCGGGAGAGCAAAGGGGTGAATAAGGGCAGGTGGGGTCAGTCATGGAAACTTTCATAAAGGAGGTGAGTGTTCAGGAGGGGTCGGCCTTTGCCCCAGCTGTGCGCAGGTTTCTGGGGGAAGTATTAGGGGGTCTCTTGTGTGCGACTGAACAGTAGCCCTTAGATGTGTCTTACGAGCAGTCCTACCACTTCCTTCCGCTGATGAGCGTTGTCTTTGGGGAGTTTCACGTTTGAGGCTCCATGCTCGGTATATCTTAGCCATGCCTTGAAACCTCTGAACAGCCAGATCCCAGGGTCCGAATCCATATCCGTTCACAGGGCCTGTCACTTTCGCGGCTGTCGTGGGCAGGCCAGATGTCCCACGTGGGAGTCTGCCCTAAGCCTTTCAAGGGCATTTGTCTTCAGCTTGCTGATGGTCCCTTCACAATAAGCACAGGCCTGAGAAAAAGAGAGAGAGAGAGAGAGAGAGAGAGACTAGCTTCTTTGGTCCAGGAGTCTCTCCAAGCCTTGCGCCTCGTGGCCCATCCGGGTGTGTGATGTCACCACTGCCTCCTAGTCCAGATGACCACTCAGTTCTGTACTGAGATCACAGAAATGAGTAGGGTTGGTCCCCGACAGCCTGGTTGGTTGGTGTGCCACAGTTAACATACTGTCCCTGGAATGAGGGTGGCCTGGAAGCGTTCTGCCTTGAAAGTTTATTCTTGCCTGCCAAGCTCGGCTTACAGGTGCTATTTTTTTCTTTAAATAAATGCCTTAGAGCTGGCTTGTGGAACTTAGACTTCCCATCCCAGGAAATACTCCAGTGTGTTTAAAAAAAAACAAAACACCATTCATTCAGGTGCTCATGGCCAACTGTGTGACTCAACTAGTGCAGTGCCCTTGATATGCTTTTCCAAGATTGACATACTTGAGTTACAGTCTGTGGCCCCACTGCAAGATAAGGTCAGGGTGGCTGCCCCATGCCTCGTTCTTTGTGTGGTTCCGGGTTGGGTCTTTCTCCCTTCAGTCATGATGCTTGAGAGCTGTGACACAGCTCGGCTCATGCAGGTGAAGTAGCGGCTGAAATCATCCAGTAGGACCTGGCCTCCTCCTTTAGACTGCCTGGGATCAGTAGGTTTGCTGTGGAAGGATTTGGTGGCAATGGTGAGGGGGGCAGGTGTCCCCCGGAATGAGCCAGTCTTTGTAGCTTGGCACCTAACTCTTTGTGCCGTTATGGAGAGAGAGCTGCAGAATAGTAGCAGAGCCGGTGTGTTTCTTTATCCAGCTTACGATGGTTGCAAGGCGGGGTCTGCCTGACCATCCTTCAGGGGGAACTTTTCCCCACTTCTGAAAGGCTGCAATGGAAGTGGACTTCCTTCGAGGACAGAACCTGGGGCTCATCAGTTGTCGTTGGAGAATGCTGGCTCTGCCCACCTTTTGGGAGAGCTTTCTGGGGGGAGGAGTTGCAGAATTTATAGGGTCACCAAGTTTCATGCGCGAACCCAGGCTCTGGGAAGAGCTGCCTGCTTAGCTAGTGGGTTAACCGATAGCACCCAGCCTACCCACCAGACTAGAGGAGGCGGCTCAGATGTCACTGGGATTCAGGCTGTCTCTTGGCCCAAGCAGCTGCAGCCTGGGAGGGGGCGTTGAGGGTGCTGAGCTCCTGTGGGAGGGGGTTCCTGCGCTTCCATCTCCATACTTGGTTCTGGTGACGGGACCAGAGGAAGTGAAGGGTGTGCGGTGGGAGGAGGGTCAGAGCACAGCCTTTAGAGGGAGACAGACCTGGGTTCTGCACCCATGCCCTCCACCTACTGGCTGTGTGACCCTGGGCAGGTGATAGAGGTTAAACCTCAGTGTCCTCCTTTGAACAGATCATCATCCTACCTCAACAGGCTGATTCTAGAATTAAATGAGATAGTATATGCAAAACACCTGGCCCAGTGCCCGACATTGTGCTCAATAAATGTAGCTTCTTAATGATTACAGCGGCTCACCATCCTGCGTGCAGGTGGGCCCTGCTGCTCGCATCTTCTCTTTTTTTTTTTTAATTTTTTTTTCAACGTTTTTTATTTATTTTTGGGACAGAGAGAGACAGAGCATGAACGGGGGAGGGGCAGAGAGAGAGGGAGACACAGAATCGGAAACAGGCTCCAGGCTCCGAGCCATCAGCCCAGAGCCTGACGCGGGGCTCGAACTCACGGACCGCGAGATCGTGACCTGGCTGAAGTCGGACGCTTAACCGACTGCGCCACCCAGGCGCCCCTCGCATCTTCTCTTTAAAGGAGTTAAAGGGACCTGCTGAGACGTGCAGTTCAGTGGAAAGCCACAACATGTGCCCGCATTCCTAAGGTGCCCCCCCAGGGAGCTCTGAACCCTAAAACCTAGCCAGTACCTTCAAAGACGAATCCTCTGTCAAGTGACAACCCGCACTTGAGCCGTAAGTGACACAACCTCTCCCCAGCTTCTGAGGCTATCTGTGCCTCATTGCCTAGGAGGTAGCTTCTTGTTTCTGAGTTGCGAGTCCTGAACGGTTTCGTGTCTGGATGAGCCATAGGCAGTGCTGGCAAGGCTTTTTCATGAGTAACACACAGCTTGTTATTAAGTTTGGGATAAGCCCAGGGGCTCTTTCCCTGGGTCCCCTTCTTTCCCTGTCCCCTTTCCTGCAAAGCAAAAAAAAAAAAAAAAAAATCTTTATCCAGTCAAATTAGAAACAACCTCCAGCTTCGGGTCAGCCTGCTTTCTCTCAACTGGTAAGATGTAGAAAGAGGAGGAGCCTTTCGCTACTAACCCCCAAAATAATGATCCAGAAATGCTATCAAACGGCATAGAGGCGTTCGGGAGCCTGCGCCCAGTTGCTGACCCGGAACGTGGGACCTTCTCTAGGGGGCTTAGCAGAGCCATGCCCCTTTCAGGCTCCTTCCCCGGTGCTTCTCACGCCTGCCGCTCCATCCTCTTTACCGCCTTCCTCCTGCCCCCCCTTCCCGAGGTCACTTCCTGATGCCATTCCTCAACTTAGCCCCTATCCCCCCCAAAAGCAATCAAATCCATAACCTAATAAGGCAAAAGAATGAGGAGAATGTCCGCCTCCCAGCCTCTCCCCTAACAGGGCGCAGGGCCGCAGCAAATTTGGAAATTGGAAAATGTTACAATGGAGGGGGCAACTGACTGGTGGGAGGGCTGGGCGTGCAGGCGGGACCCTGCCGGAGGGCCACCCGGTTTGCGCCTTCCAAATCCGGCCGTGCACACCCCTCACACGGTAAAGTGTACCGAAAGTAACAGCTAAGTCAGCTGCACCTCCTGTCGGGATTCTCGCAAGGAGGAGAACCGGAGAACCGAAGGCACCGACATGAAGAGTCCTCAGTGGGAACCCCCCTCGGAGAGGCACCCCTCGGTCACGACTGGGACTCTGCAAATCCAAACACTTTCTCCCTCTGAGATGAGCAGTTTTCTTCCCCTTGACTGTGCCAGGGTTAATTTAGCCTGAGCGTTAATTAAAACATGTCGACACTTAGAGTGGGGCCCCCCCCAGAAACCTGTCACCCCTCCTACATCATTATCCTGGGCAAATTGACCTCTGACGCAGTTTCCATTCTCCACTCAGGAGGAGGAACGAGCCCCTCTCTGCCTGGGAGCCTGGGGTGGGGTGGCTGGCTGGGCCAGACCTACTTTGTTTTGGAAGGTCAAGCTTAGTAATTAACCTGAACGCTTCTGGGAGGGGGGTGAAGGAGAAGGAACCAGCGCTAAAGATGTGCCAGGTCTTTCAAATTGCTAATTATCAGCAGGCATGAGGTCATCCGTAAATATATCTAATTCTTTAGCTGTAATTAAGGCACTCATTAAAAGCGCAGGGAAGTTTTGTTTTTTTTAAAGGAAAAAACACAAAAAGCCTTTGTTTCGACTTGACAGGATGGCTCAAAACAGGCGGAGGACTCAAGGCACAGGACTAGTTTCCTGCCTTAAGAACCTTTACAGGAAATTCACTGAAAACAATATTCTTGACCCTGCCAAAGAGGCAAACCTGGGGTGATGTCATTGTTTGAAGCTGTCACTGTGAGCCTGGCTTTGGGGGAGGAGGGTTGGTGGGATTAAAAAAGGAGTATGAGAGAGAGAGAGAGTGTGTGTGTGTGTGTGTGTGTTTAGCTGTCTGTACAAGAGGCAAGTCCATTGAAAAGCAGGGCAGGAGGGAAATCACAAGTGGGGGTCTTTGAAATATTCTTAGCTGTATTCAACTTTTCCAAGTTTAAAAAATTCTCTCTTACTATTTTTGCTCCTCAAAACGCTGCTGCCTTTTTTAAGAGACAGCCTTTTCTGAGCTGTTCCGCATTTAGTGCTTTCCTTTATAGTTGGATTTGTGGCCCACAAGGCAGGGCGCTGAGTTCGGCACTAGGTAAACGCTGCTGCTTTTCTGAGAACAAGAGGCTCCATCCTGGAGCGTGGAAGCCGAGACACAGGACTAGTTTAGTGTATCTGTTTCTTCCACAAAAACCATTCTGGAAAACTACCCAATGCCAGTGAGTTGGCATCTATAAGTTGTTAATCTTCCCATGTGCCTCCAGGAACCGTCTGGAGCATCTCTGAAAAAAGGACAAACTTAGCATCTTGTCATTTTTCTTCTGGCTGGAAGTCTAACAGAGAGGCATAAACACAGTCTTAAAATGAAAGCAACAAAAATAAACTCAAACCAGCCCTGCATGAAGACATTAATGCAAAATATGCAAGCTGGCTTACTAGTTATGCGGCAGAAGACAGTCATAAGAAGATCCAGGCCTGGTTAAGGCGAGTTACGTCTTTTGAGGTGTCTTTTCCGTAGAATTCCAAATAAACCACGGGTGATTTACACAGATGAGGTTATAATACGGTGTCTCATTTCATCTTTGCATAGTCCAGTTTCTTGATAAACCTCTGCAGTGCTAATTCAGGAGCAGGGTACAGTTTAGAGTGCCCCCCACATGGTCCTCTCCTTAAACAACATCCTAACAGCTTTAGAGGGAAGTTTGGGGATTCAGTAGGAAAGCCATGTAAGTTTCCTGGCGTTCACATCCTGTGATCTGTTAGTTTTCTTTTTTCCCCCCACCCCTCAGCTGTTAGGTTAGAGATATAGCAAGAAAGAAAACCAGCGTAGCTCCTGTCCTCATAGAAGTTACATTCTGGAGGGGAAGATGGGCAATGAAATCAATAGTGAAAATGAACTGGATATTAGGGTGACATGTGAATGTGGCCTTTGCTTTACTGTTTTCTTCGACATTGACCTCCAGGTGAGTCCTGAGTGTTTGGTTCCTGGTGTGTGGTTTCATAAGTTCCCCAAGGCTGAAGAGTCACCTTGGGATCCAGCCTTTCCTGGAACTATCCTGGTTTGAGACATGTTGCTGGAAAGAAATAACAGATGTAGGCAAGAAGGATGCTCCTCCTGGTCAAGGAAGCCAGAGTACGCCGGTGTCCCCTACCAGTGGCATTTAGACTTTGTGTGGGGGAAAAGCCTTGGTGGCTCAGTCTGGTCTTGAGTGGACGGATAGAAGAGTCTCGAAGCTGTAAGCCTGCTGTTTTTACTTAGATTGTGTGTGTACGTGAGGCAGCTGAGGGGGAGCTGGTGGAGATCATGATGGGGTGGTGGCAAAAACCACAGCCATTGCCTGGGAAGATTGTTGCCCTTGGGTTTGCTCGGGCCACTGCTTGATTTTGGAGCTGCTCTGGGCATCTGGAGCCGTGGATTTATGGTAACTGGCAGGAACTGAGCCCCGCATGGCCTCAGGAAGTTGGTGAGGTTAGCACCGCTTTTTGATGGGCTGGTAACAGTCCCAGGGCTGACAGGTCATGCTTGTAGTCCTGGGATTTTGTTCTTTGGGAGCACTCTGGAAATCATCTCTTGGAATGCTAGCTCGCTTGCTGATGAGGTAGAAGCAAGAGTTGAGGGAAGGAGGGAGAGGCAATTGCTGCCCAGCCAAAAATCTCAAGGCTCGGTCTTCAATGTATGGAAACTTTAGTGCTTTTCTGATCTTTAGTGGAAATAGCTGTTCACTCTTAGCACCAGTTGGAAAGTGTTGGCAGCCAAAGGGGGGTCATTCCTCTTGGGCCCCACGGAGCCAGTATATCCTGTGTGTCTAACATTTTCCTGACCATACCTTTGCCCCATCTCAGCCTCCCAGCCCCACTATTTGGAAAGAATGGCTCCTAGGTCTCCCAAGGAAATTAGTGTTTGTACTCTAGGGAGTTGGGGACCACGTAACACCCTCCACTCCCACCTGGGATTTCAGGTTGTCTCTGGGTCTTTGGGAGCACAGCATGGTGGGGTGGAGGCCACAGGAAGCTGGAAGTTGTGGGGAGGGGGTGCGCTTTGTCCTGGCCTGTAGCTTGTCATTCTGGGTGGGTGGTCCTGTCATTTGAGCCATTGTGAGAGGAATGGATGTGAGTGCTCCTGGTTTTCCTCTGGAGCTGGGAGACTGCTGTGCTGGATTATCATAGGGCAGGTGACAAAAACCAGTGAAGCAGCCTGGGTAGGGGTGGGGCAGCCACAGCTCAACTCCGTCTTATTGTGGCCAGGTGTGAATGAAGGCCTGGGACTTCATTTCCCAAGAATTTGGAACATAGTTTTATGAGGCAATTAGTTCAACTTAAAAGAAAAAAACCTGCAAACCATACAAAATGGGGCCTTTTGGGCCCCAAGAGTTACCCATTTGTGACCTCTGACCTTGGACATTTGCATGCTCTTGATCCTGTCTGCCTTTCCTTCGAAAGTTCCTTCTTTCCTCTTGACTGGATTTCTACTGCTTAATCCTCTTATTGGGAAGGCGAAAATCCATTTTCTTTTGCTCCTTGTTGACAGCTCTGATAAAACGTGGTTGAAATGAGTGGCAGTGAAAACGAGTTGCCTTATCTGTGATTTTCCATCTTTGGACCCTTCCATCTCCTTCCCCTCCACCCCGCCCCCCTTACCATAGGTAATTAATTATTAGTAGGCTCCTCAAAATTCCTGTCACCGTGTGCTTGTTTTTAGGACCTGGCTCCATGTTTCTGTGAACAAAAATAACAGAAAGTGTTTTTTTGTTGTTTTTGCTTTAGAAGGCCCCATACAGCACTTGGATACAAAGGCGGCTGTTCTGCACACACAATGACCCGGTGAACAATGCCAATGTTCAAAATAAACAGCCAGTTCAAAGTTTGCACCTAAGCAGCAGATGTACAGAAATACTCAGGATGGATCACTTAAATTTGACTTCTGGAAGATACTGGCAATCTAGGTTTTGTGAAAGAGACCCAATTCTGAGATCTTTGTAGAAAGGCCACAACGTGACACTAATTACTGATGAGGGTTGACGGATTTCTGAAAAATAGGATATACTAAGTGTGCAGTAAATTTGTCGACTTAAAAAATTTGACACTTACCCCTGAAAAATTCATATATTTTTTTTTTTCTAAGCTCTAATTGAGGCCCTTGTCAATTGTACGAATGGTCCCACAGAAAAGGATCCTTGTTGAACTTTGCATTTGGACTCGTCTGTCTGGGAAAAGCCAGGAAACTCTCCATAAAGGCATGGCTCTCAACTTTAACTTTTTTGGGCTCTGTTGCCTCCGCACTGGCTTGAGTATTTCCTGGCTCAATTGTTTTCTCAAGCTGGCCTTGAGTCCTTAGATGTTATTTGTGTGCCTAGAAATAGCTGGAGGAAAAATGGTTGTAATGCTTCACATTTCACGTTGCTCACAGACTCTCCGCGGATGGAAACTCTCTCTGCAAGGGAAAGCGCTTCCCACCCAGAAAACCCGCTGGGTGCTGGAGCCTTCACTATATACCCCGGTGAGGAGGATGAGAAAGCTTCTAGCTGTCCACAGACTGTCAGGCCAAGGTTCCTTAGGATAGGACTCAAAGCAGTAGAAGTTCTCCTGTGTGGGCTTCGCTGCCACTCATATGGACCATACGGGGCAGGGGGGAGGGGGTGGGGGACAAGGTTGTGTATTTTTTGATCTATGTCCTTTTGGTGGATTTGGAATGAACGGAGGAGGAAGGGAGTGAATTATGGAGAAGGGAGAGGTGGAGAAACACATCAATAAGGAGCAGAGGGTGAAGCCTTCTCACTAGTTTTAATTTATTTTACTTTTTATTTTTTCTTCTCACCAGTTTTAAGTAATTGATCCCAGCATGATTGATGGAGAAGATGGGGTGGTCCATCCACTAATTGTGTGTGTGTGTGTGTGTGTGTGTGTGTGTGTGTGTGTGTGTGTGTGTTTTAAGAGCTCTGCATTTTTTTTCTTAATGTTTATTTTTGAGAGAGAGAGAGAGGGAGAAGAGCGCACATGGGGGAGGGGCAGAGAGAGAGGGGGAGATAGAGACTCTGAAGCAGACCTGCACTGTCAGTTCAGAGCCCAACACAGGGCTTGAACTCATGAACTGTTGAGATCATGACCTGAGCCACCCACGTGCCCCCACCCATTCATTATTTACTGAGCATTTATCCGGTATGTGTCTGTCATAAACAGGTTACTGGGTAAAATCAAATATGCCTTTCTGTCCTCATGGAGCTTGTAGCCCAGTGGGGAAGATTGGCCCTTAAATAGCAACAACAGCAAAAATCCCAAATATTTAGGGTCTTCCAAGATGTGATCACTTTTATGAAGAAAAAGAGCAGAGCCCTTTAAGAGGGTACAGTGGGGCAATTTGCTGTAGTTTGAGTAAGAGCCATTAGGGGATGGTGACTGGTTAATGAGACCTGGAGGGTGAGCAGCAGCCAGTTGGGGAGAAGAATGTCACAGGCAGGAGTACCTGAGGAGCATGGGAAGAGAGGGAGAATGGGACCAGGGTGGCTGGGCCGAGTGCGGAGGGTAATGTGAGATGAGGTCGGAAAGGTGACGGTAGCCAGAATGTGCCTCCAGTCAGGATCTAGGGTTTTATTCTAAAATTTTTTTTTATTTTACATTTATTTATTTTTGAGAAACAGAGTGAGACAAAGCGTGAGTGGGGGAGGGGCAGAGAGAGAAGGAGACACAGAATCTGAAGCAGGCTCCAGGCTCTGAACAAGCGGTCAGCACAGAGCCTGATGCGGGGCTCGAACCCACGAACTGTGAGATCATGACCTGAGCCGAAGTCAGACGCTCAACTGACTGAGCCACCCAGGCGCCCCAAGGGTTTTGTTCTAAATGCAGTTGAGAAAGCTTTGATTCTATAAATACTGATTTCGTGCCAGTCACTGTTTGGGGCTCTGAGTACATAGCTGTGAAGAAAACCAACAACACCAGCCCTTGGGGCTCCCAGTCAAGTGGAACACCATGGAAGCATGTCTGTCTGTCTGTCTTTCTTTCTTTCTTTCTTTCTTTCTTTCTTTCTTTCCGTTTATATATTTATTTTTGGGAGAGAGCACACAAGTGCAAGCAGGGGAGGGGCAGAGAGAGAGGGAGGGAGGGAATTCCAAGCAGGCTCTGCGCTGGCAGCTTAGAGCCTTGGTGGGGCTTAATCTCACGAACCCGTGAGATCCTGAGCTGAATTCAAGAGTCGGACACCTAATTGACTGAGCCTCCCAGACGCCCCGATTGTGTTTTTCAGTTGAAGTGTGGCTGATGCACAATGTTTCATTAGTTTCAGGCATATGGCAGTAGTGATTGACAACTCTGTATGTTTTGCTGTGCTCACCACAGGCATAGCTGCCACCGGCCACCATAGAACACTATCACAGGACCACTTACTATGTTCCCTATGCTGTACTTTTTATCCCCATGACTTACTCATTCCATAACTGGAAGCCTGTACCTCCCACTCCCCTTCAGCCATTTTGCTCATCTTCCTTTCTCCTCCCCTCTGGCAACCATCGGTTTGTCCTCTGTATTTGTGGGTCTGTTTCTGCAATTTATTCATTTGTTGTTGTTGTTGTTGTTGTTTTTTAGATTCCACATAATAAGTGCGTATTTGTCTTGCTCGGTCTGACTTGACTTAGCATAAGTCATCCACGTTAGGTCCATCCACGTTATTGCAGATGACAAGATCCCATTTCTTTTTTATGACTGAGTAATATTCCAGTGTGTGTGTGTGTGTGTGTGTGTGTGTGTGTGTGTGTGTGTGAGAGAGAGAGAGAGAGAGAGAGAGAGAGTGAGAGAGAGAGAATATACCATATCTTTATTCATCCATCTATCGATGAATACTTGCTTTGCTTCCATATGTTGGCAGTTGTAGATAACGCCACAGTAAACATAGGGTTTCAGCCTTGTGTTTTTATTTCCACCTTACAAATGAGGCAAAAGATTCAGAGAGGTTATGTGACTTCCCCAAGGGCACTCAGTAAACAGGAGAACCAAGAATCATACCGTACTCTTGTTTGTCTTTCTGGGTATTTCTCCCATGCCGGGGCTGAGTGGTTGGTTTGCGTCTCTCTGACTTCATGTCCCTGGTAGTAGGACTTAGAGCAGAGCTCATGGCAGTCCTCCACGGACGTCAGGCATGTATTGGCACCAGAGCACCTACGGTCTGGGTCCTGGAGAATGGGGTATGGCAAGAGGACAGAGTTGGTGATGCCCCTGCTTCAGTAGCTGAGAGTCATGCCAGTCCACGGGCATTTCACCTTCACTTCTGTGTCTTAGATTGGATACAAGCATTTGACTGAGCAGCACATCCAGGGGAGCCTGTCTAAACAGTGGTGTGGTGCTGGAGAGTTGACTCTCTGGCCAGACTAGGTGATGGCAGTAGGAGTTGTTCTCTGTGTTGCTGGTGGGAGGTGCCCAGCTACATTCCTTTGCAGACAAGCACAAACTAGATATTTTTGAGATTGAAGGCCTAAAACCAGCCAAAGAATTAATTCTGGTCTGAAAAGCATATGGTGAGAGTACAGCTAACCTGGCTTGGTTGTTGCTTCCTCGACTTTGTCGCTTATTTAATAAGCCTAGAAATATGTCTCAAGAGGAAGGATTTTTGTGAACATCTTAAGCCATGTTCCTTATGGCTGACAGTAGAGGCCCCCGGCTAACTAGGGCTCAGCTCCCATTTTGCCGTCGTGTGCACTGTGGCTCGTGAGGTGCTGGGCAGAGGTTTCAGCTGCCACCATGGGGTTTTCTGATGAAAGGTCAGCTAGGTGGACCCAACTCTTCATCACCCAGCTAGGAGGCCTTGTAGCAGAGCAAGAGCAGGGCCTGGACACAGGGGCTCCTGCGGTGCACTGCGGGGCCAAGCGGAGGCCGAAGTTGGACCTGCCGTGTTCTCAGGCTCTCTCTGGCCTCGGAGGCTGTAGGCACGAACATAGGCCGTGAAGCCAGAGAGGCTCTAATGCTGATCCTGGCCCTGTGCTTACTGCCCGAGGCACCTTGGGCAAGGAAGCCTCGATTTCCTCACCTACAAAATGGGGCCAGTGATGTATCTTCCTAAGGCTTGTCAGGATCCAGCGAGGTGATGGTGTGGGGCTTGTCTGGCATGTTGTAGAGATCAGTATGTGATGGCTGTTTTAATTACTAGTCTGTCTACTAGGGTGGAGGTTGGGATGGAGTCTTTCTGAGGTTTCATCCTGTGGGATGTAGAGTCCCAATAAGAGTAGGGTGGGGTCAGGGACTATTTTTCAACTAGGAAACTGCAGCCAAAGATCTAAAGGAAGAGTGCTGTCTTAGGTGTAAATTTGAAGCCAGCTGCTCTTTGAAGATTGGCCTTGAGTTCTAGCAAGTTCAGCTGCTAGGTATGTCTGCATTAAGCATTGAAGGGGTCCTGGAAGTGAGTTTCCTAGAAAGAGGCAGCAATCTATTACTCATCCTGATTATGTCAGACGCAGGGCGGTGGATGGAGCCCCTGTGGCTTAGGGGCAGACTCCGTATTGCTGGCTGAGAAAGCCAAGCCGGGGGAGAACGTGCGCCTTGTACGGCAGTGGCCTGCGAGTGGGCTGCAGACCTCGCTGAGAGAGGCCGGTGGGCCCCTCAGGGCCTCTGAGGGGGAAGCTAGTGAGGTATTCTGTGTCCCTGCTGAGCACCGCATGTGTCTTTCCCTCTGGGAAGCCCCCCCCCAACCCCCCCTCTGGCAGGACGTCTGTGGCCGGATGTGGAAGGTAAACAGGCAGCCAGCCCTTGTGCTCTACACTGCAGACAGGCCCAGAAAGGCCCCAAAGGCGCAAGCTGCAGCTTTTCATCTCAGGAAGCCCTGAGGTCCTCCTGGCTCTCCTGAAGCAGCCTCACTGTCCCTTTGCCAGGGCAGAACCAGGTGCTCCAGCGTCTGGGTGCCAGCGTGGCCAGGTGCTGATGATGCAGTTTGAGTAACAACCCCGGGCCCTCCTGTCCACTCTCTACTTGGGAGCCAGATAACATCCTGCTTGAAATCTCGATCGGTATCCCTTGCCCTTGGGACCAAATCTGGAAGTCCCCTCGGCCCTGTAGGACCTCCTCTCCCCTTCCCGTCCGACCACTATGCTCCAGGCACACCAGCTGCCTCTACTCCATACTCTTTCCCACTTTCCTGCCTTCCCTCTCCACATCCCCAATAATCCCAGCTCTTGCTCATTCTTTTTTTCTCATTCTTTTTTTTTAATGTTTATTTTGAGAGAAAGAGAGCACACACGTTCAGGGGAGAGGCAGAGAGAGAGAGAGAGAAAGAGAGAGAGAGAGAAAATCCCAAGCAGGCTCACCACTGTCAGTGTAGAGCCAGACACAGGACCTGAACTCAGGAACCAAACCATGAGATCATGACCTGAGCCCATATCAAGTCGGGACGCTTAACCAACCGAGCACCCAGGCGCCCCTTTTTTTCATTCTTTAGATCTAAGTTTATACTCCTCTTTGTTGGGAAGTCGTACCTGACCCCTCCAGCCTAAGGTTCGGTCCCTCTCTTAGGGGCATGTCTGTTACCTCTACTTATCCTTCTAGGTTGAACCAACCTTTGCTCTCTCTGCTCACCGTGAGACTGTGAGGGCCTTGAGAACAGAGGCTGGATCTGTTTTGTCCACTGCTGTATCATGGGACAGGGTCTGCCAGATACAGGTGCTCAGTAAATAAATATCTATTGAATGAACAGACAGATAGCCAGCCCATCAGCCACCTCTCCACCCATCACTTGTTTTAATGTCTCTTGTGAGACAGTGCCTCTGCTTGGTGTTAGGGGTAGAGATTGATTGCCCACAAGCCATCCTCTGAGAAGGAGGGTACTGTCACTCCCCAAGACCAGGCCGTCTCTGCAGGCCAGTTGAATCCCATCTAAAAGCTGGCCCTGTTGTAAGCTGTGTGCTCTGGAAGGTCCTAAGAAGTCCTCCCCTGGGTCACTTCCAGCCACAGTAGCCAGCTGTCCTCACGGAGTTGAGCATCAATGCCTGTAGTGATGAAGCACAAATAGGATGCTTTTTGAGTGGGGAAAGGGGGGAAATCATCGTTAGAACAGAATCCTATTCTGTGCAAATATTTAACAAGCTAGATGTCCACACATTGTGTGCCAGGCACGGGTCTAGGCAGCAGGGACACAACGGTGATCGTGACAAGAAGGCCCCTGCTCTCAAAATGGTACGGGTGGCTAAATGCAGGGAGACCTGTCTTTTTTTCTTTTTTTAAACTTTTTCTTTTTAGACAGAAATTGCTACCTGTAAGTCAAATTAACTTATATAGTAAGAGACAGTGAAGTGTTTTGTTTCTAGGGATAGCTAAAAACATCAAAACATAGCCCTGTGGTTTAGCAGACTAGCCACCTTCCTGAAACCCAGCTCACTATTGTACCGTGTTCTGAGGTAGCCCACTTGTGTCCGTGTCCTGAGCTGAGCCTGGAGACAGATGTGCAATACCAGGAAAGGAAGCGCGGTCCGGGCTATGTTTGGTGGTCATCGTTATTTCTGGAGCATTGGCAGAGAAGTCCGTACCGCGGAAAATCTAGAGAAAGATAGGCTACACGATGTGGTTGAGCAGAATTCGATAGCTGCCCGTGACTCTCCAGGCCATGGGACCCAGAACGACAGGCCACCCTGTGTCTGCTGTCAGGCTTGGCCTTGAGCTTTGTCTGCCTCGTCCCTCCACACCTCGTCACTGTTGGTGAGAGCCATCCTGGGGAATCGGCCACTCTGTGTTCCCGAGTCTGCGCCCCTGGGACCTTCTCTCTGTTCCGGACACAAAACCTGAGACTGTTTTTCCTTTTAAATGCAACTTTGTTCTGCAGGAGAGGAGAAAGGCAAGAAAGAGATTGCTTGTTCATTTGACGATAGTGAGGTGTGGTCTGATACCCCTTTGAAAAGGGCCTCTTTGCCCCAGCGGCCTTTACTGGGTAATGAGAGGAGGGGCGCCCAGGGAACTCAGTGGGAAACTGAAGCCGGAGGGGAGGGCAAGTTCAGCTTCTACCTTGGAGCAGTGGAGTCTGCGTCTTTGTAGGAAAACAGAATGGTGCCGGATGGCCCACAAGGGAGGTTCTGTCCTGGGAAAAAGAAATGTCCTTGGATGTTGGCCTTGGGGCATCTAAAAAATCTGTAAGCCTTTGCTCCTCACTTCCCGTATACTTCTCAGCCCGCACAGCTCCTGGAGTCTGCTCTCCGCCATCTCTAGAGACTGGCTGGCTTCCACCCCCGAGGGGTGTGTGCGGCACTGCCTGGTCAGGACGGGTTTGTCCCTTCCCGTGTGCCTGGCATTGTGTTAGGCGCTGGGGATTCAGGTGGTGGCGCCTGCCCTCCTTTCTCAATCTCTGTGCAGTGCGTGATCTTGTCAAAACCCTCACACGCGCCCACATGAACACGTGTAGAAGTAGGGAGAATCGTAGGTACCCATCACCCAGCACAGCAGCAGTTGTCAACATTTTGCCAAACTTGTTTTCATCATCTCCCAGCACATTCCCCACTTCAGATTATTTTAAAGGCCACTCCAGACATCACTCATAAATGCTCCAGTGTGTTGGTCTGATATGGGTATATGTGTTTTATATAACCACGCCGTTACACTTGATGCTTCTGACCATGTCTTAAGGCAAAACCCAGAAACTCCTCCCCTTTGCCTTTCTTGACATCACCTTCTTTCTACTTTTCCGACTCTTCCTTCCCTCCCCTATCTCTGGCTCCTTTCCCTTTCCCTGCTTCTTAAATGTGGGCATTTCACAGTGTCCTTTTTCCCCCGGAGGATTTTATCCACCCTCCTCCCTGGCGTCTGGTCTCACCTCTCAGTGCATGACTCCCGTGTCTCTAGTCCCGACACACCTAGTCTCCCATGCAATTATTTGCTCACACATCACTGTCCCCTGTTGGACTCTGACGTCCTTTGTGGGAGAACCTGGTCTATCTCCTCCCTGAACGCCCCGCACCAGCACCGCGCCCAACCACGGGAGAAGCTCAGGAGATGTTTGAATGGGTGACCGAGTGAGTGAATGCCTGTGGCATATCCCAAACCAAACTTGTTCTCCAGAGCCTGCCTCCGGTCTTTCGTACCTGGCTTTGACATTGCCCCGTCCGTAGGTCATCCAGGTCAGAAGCCTGGGAATCATCTTTTGACTTCTCACGCTGTAGCAGCAGCCAGGTTTTACTGATTTCTTTCTCTGAATCCTAAGCTTCCTCCTTTCCTTTGCCACCGCTGCTGTCCTGACTCAAGACCACACACTTAAAAGTGCAGATTGTAGTCAGGCTTGGCATGACTTGCCGTGCCACGATTCGCTGTCTTGAGCTGTGTGACTTCGGGGAAGTGCCTTAACTGCTCTGTGAGGATAGTGCCTGCCTCCACGGGCTGTGGTCGGACTTCAGTGAGTTAACACTGGTGTGCCCTTTGCTCCACGCCTGTTACCCAGGAAGTGCTCTGACATCCGCTCCCAGCATCATCCCTGTGGTACCGTCCTTGCCCAGGCCTCCTGCCGCGGCCTCCCAGCTGGCCTCACTCCAGGCCCCTGGTTCATCTTGTTAGTGCCGTGAACATTATCTTTCTGAGACTCACATCTAATCGGGTCACTGAGAAGCCTGCCCCCACTGGCCAGAGAGCAACTTCTGAGTTCTTCAGCCTCTGTCTACCTTCTGACCCCAACTGACACCATCCCTTGCCACTTCTGAGGGGTCCCCAAACATCTGCATGTTTGTGTTTTTCGCTCTTGATGTTCCCACTACGTGGACCGACCTTCTTCCCAGGTCATCACCCTATCAGAATAGTGCTCCTCTTTCACAGCCCAGATCAGGTGTCACCTGCCCTCCGCTGTCCTCGGACCATACCGCCCGCCCTGCAGCGACTGGCTTTCCAGTGGCCCTCTCCAGCAGGACTGTGCACACCTCCAGGGTGGAACTGTCAGGTTCTGCAGGTCTCCCCAGACCCTTGGCTGTGATTCTCTTTACCTGAATCTCTGCTCCCCCAGGAAGTGGGAAAGCTACCTGAAGGCCAGTGTCACCTTAGTAGATGTTTAGTAAAAATAAACAGTATTTTCCATGGTCTCCGCCTGTAGCTCTTTCTTTTTTGTTTTCTTGTCCCAGAGGAGAGGGTGCTATGGAAGTTAGAACTCATGGCAAGGGTTTGCTCCCACCGGAGAGAATGGCCGCCTACCTTGGCAACCCTGCTGTGAATTCGGGCTGCCTTTCTGTGGTTCTCCCCATCAGGTTCCATCTGTGGGCACCAGGCCAGACCCTGGGCGAACTTTGGGATACAGGCCTTCTTATCTTCCCTTTGTTTGTCGCTCCACCTTCCAGAAGGGAGCAGGCCTCCACCGTCAGGAATGGCAGCACATGTGGTGTGTGCCTTCCTCCAGCCGCCTGCCACCCACGGAGCAGAGAGGATCAAAGGCTTTAGCAGGGGAGGGGTGGGAAGGGCTTTCACGCCAGCGGTGCCAGAACTCCTCTTTCCCCTTCCGGAGCCCCACGGACAGAGCCGGGTCTTCCACTTGATCCGGTGGGATGTAGGGACTACCGTGGAAGGGCCGCAACCATTTGGAATAGATTTTGCACGGAGGATTTAAGATTTAAGGCAATGACATTTTTCAGCAGCACAACTGTTTTTCAAGTTGAATCTCACATGTCTCTGCCATATTATAAAATAGATAAAAGGAGCTGCTGAGGTTAAATTTGAGGAGGGGGCACCTGCCCTCACCCCCGGCACCCCTGAAGGCAGAGCTCTTTGGGGGATGCTGTTTGAAAATCGCCTCTTGGTATGACTTTCAATTCTCCGCTCTTGTTGGCCATGGAGTGTCCCTTTGTGAAGCCCATCGTGGTTCGCCCTCAGGCCTCTGTGTTTCTAAAGAAGGTAGCCAAGGGTGGTGCGCGGGTGATGGTCACCTCGTAGCCCTGGCTTCCTGGTCGTGTAGAGAGCAAGGTTTTGACAGAGGGCAGCACGTGATAGTGGTTCTGCCTTCGGGGTCCTCTCCATCTTCACTGCTGTAACCCTGCCATCCACACGGCCACCAGGGGGGTCTTCCTGCACCATAAGTCAGGTCATGGCGCTCCCCCTGTGAGATCCTCCAGAGACTTCCTGTTGGTCTTAGAATGAGACCAGACCTCCCCACCCCGCCTCCGCCCCCATGGCCTGTAAGACACCCTGTGAACCAGCCCCTTCTGCTTGTCCTCCCTCTGTTCCAGCCATGCTCCTACTCAGTCAGTTGGCTCTTGTTTGTTTGGGCTCATTAGTCACCTCCACAGAGAGGTCTTCCTTGATTGGCTGAACTTGATTTTCGCCTCAGCTGCCCCCTCCTCCAGTTGCTCTTGCCACATTGCCCTGTTTAATTGCACCACCACAGTCCAATATCTTCTTTTCTGTTTCTTACCTCCTCCACTAGAGCAGAAACTTCGTGAGGGCTGGGAAGTTTGTCCGTTTTAATCTCAGTGCTCAGAATAGTAGGTGGCATGTGTAGACACCCGATACATTTTTTTTTTTTGAGAGAGAGAACATGCAAGAGAGAGTGGGGGGGGGGAAGGGCAGAGAGAGGGGGACAGGGATCTGACATGGGCTCGAACTCATGAACCTTGAGATCACGACCTGAGCTGAAGTCAGACACTTAACCAACTGAGCCTCCCAGGTGCCCCAACACCGAATACATTTTAAGATTAGAATAAATGCTTGAGAGTTTGGGAAGGGCTCAGAGAAGTGTCTCCTCCTTCTGTGGGGCCGGGGGCTGCCTGGGAAGGGTGTTTGATGCCAGCATTTTGGACCCAAGCTGGGATGACTCTAGAATCCTGGGAGGCCCAGCTACCTTCTTTGGTTCTCACACAGTGTCAAGGCACTGAGACCTGACCATCTTGTTCCCTGCTGGGCGGAAAGCCTGTGCCTGGCAGCGCAGCTCCCGTCTCTCCTTTTTGGACTCCCCTGGGAGAAAGCAGGTGGTTGGGGCTCTCTGAACCCATAGAGGACTGGCTGTTCTGCTCCAGCCTGAAATTGATTTCCTCCAGGCCCTGCCTTGAACCAGGCCCTGTGAACAGAGGGAGGGGTCTAACCCAGGCCTCTCCTGCCACGTGTGAGGAGAGTGATAGAGCCACTTGGCCTGGGAGCCACCTACCTCCCCCCACTTCTCTAAAAGGCACACAATGGCAGTTGGGCTGCACCTTTGTTTTATGAGTCACCAGTGATAGCCTGTCATAAATTGTTATTTCCTATACTTTCAGAGCTTTATCAGGCCTCTCCTTTGCAATCCGGGATTTGATGCAGGGTCAGTTAACACATTGTGTCGAAATCTGTCATTGTGCCCATATAAGGCAAACTCCTCGGGTTACTTTTTACCTTGGCAGAATCACAGGAATGTCAAGGTAACCAGGCCACCTCAGCATAGCTCTGATTCTCGTTGGGTCACCTGACTAGCCCTCCCTCTCCCATGACTCACCCTGCGGCCCAGCGCTGGGCCTCTGGTGCTGGCGGAGGATGGCATTGGCCAAGGGCCTCCGGGACTGCATTTGGTTTTGTGTCTTCGTTAGAGTGGATCGGATGAGAGAAAATATGTGAGGTATCTCACGTGGGGCCCGACACGGCAACAACCAGAAACAGAAAGCAGGCTCAGCCAGACTTGAGGTTGGTTAGGAGACGTGTGGATCCTGACCCTGACGCCTCCCAGCTGTGTGACTGTGGCAGATTGCTTCAGCTTTTAGCCTTATCTGTGAAATGTCGAGCACTGAGAACAAATTCTGGTAAGCAGTAAGTGTTCAATAAATGTGAGTCACTTGTACAGTTAGATTAGGGTGGGCCTTATACCCGACCCAGTCATAAAAACACCTCTTGCTGTCTTCGTCGAATGTTCGGCTCCTGAGCAGCACTGATGGGGCAGGTGGAGCTGGTAGGCTGAGTCCTCCCTGGAAAGCCGAACCCACATCTTCACAGTGGTGCTCCATTACCTCCCCTCTTCCCAACGCACACGTGCACACAAAGGCACTCCTGTTGTGATGGGGCCGGGAGTCAGATCTGCCCCTGAGAGTGGCAGGGACCTCTCTGTCCTCTGACATCACACTGCTCCTGGAGACAGTCGCCCCTTACTGCGGTTTGGCGGGGCCTCAGTGCCAGCCCCAGGAAGGCCTGTAGGTGGGGCGAGCCAGAGTGAGAGTCTAGCCCTGTCACTGTGCCAGGGTAAACGGTTTCACCATTTTTAATGGAGCAATTATGAGTCAGAGGTTTCAGTCTCTCTTTACTGGTTCCTCCCAGTCCTGTAATTACCCTTTGGCTATAGAACCTTCTTTTCGTTTTTCTTTTTTTTAAAAAAAAATCCTCCTGAGACATTGGTTGATATTGTCTGTCTTGTATATTCAGGGGGACTAAGATGGAGTGAATATGGTAAAGGAAAAAAGAGGCCCCCCAAATCGAGAATGATTTCTTAACCCACAGAAATCGTGCCCCCCATCCCCCACCGTCACAGGGCCAGGAAGTAGAGCTAGAGCCTGCTCACATGAGGCTAAGGTCTAGAGTGGATAACTCTGAACGCCACCAATTACCTCTTGGCAAACTCCAAAATCTAAGCCAGGAATTTCTGGTCTGAGGCACCTCCCAGATTGACGATGGATTCATTCACTCTCTCAGCCAGTACTCACTGAGCCCATGTTCAGTGCCAGCCCCAAAGAGGAGTTGCACTGAGCCTCAGGAGAGGGTGGGCAGGCTGACGAGTACCCAGCACCTCCATGGGCCGCCTGCCAGGGCTGGTCCACTCAGAGATGAGAGGAATTGATCACGCAGATAAATGCCCTATATTCTCGCGGCCTGCTTCTCAAAGGGATCATCTTACTCCCAGGCCTGAGAGCGGGAAGCCAGTGGGTCAGAGCGCCCATGAAACAAGTGCATGTCCGTGAGCGCCGCCCCAAGCTCCGGTTTCCCCCACTGTGTCAAGAGCACAGATTTTCGGACCAATCCAGTTCTGCCCTAGCCATGTCACTCACTCCAGACACCCCTCCCTGCCTTCACTGGAGGAGGTTTCGGACCTGATCGGTGGACCATTAAGTCAGAATGTTCCAAGAACATTCCAAGAAAAAGGAAAAAGGATCACCAGGGAGTTTCGTGGTCAAAAGCGAAACCTGCACCACTGTTAGAAATCACTTGTAGGCCCAGCATGATTGCCCTTCCGCTACCAAGGCCCAGTTTGTGGATCATGTAAGTTCCAGCAGGAAGCAGGCTGTCTTGCTAGAAGGTGAACAGAGGGAGAAATGGTGGTGTTTGCCCATATGCCCCTGCCTGCACACTCTTCTCACTTCTCAGTTCTGTTGGGGAGTCACTGGGGTGGGCCTCGGCTCAGGACAGAAGCACTTGCCTGAATGACACTTGCGTCCCCTCAGTGCCCCCTCTGACCTTTTCTCCCCACGTGCCAAATGCCTGTTATCTAGATAAGCAAGTTCATAGGTGGATTTGTCCATGATAAAATGTTGATTCTAAAGACTGGTTTTCTTAGGCACCTGTTCGGATTCCAAGACACACAGTCTCGGGGCCAGAATTGGCTCACTTGGCTATCTTTTTGAAGGATCAAAGTTTAAACCAGACGATCTTTAATCTCCCTTCCTACCCCGAAACCTGAGCTCAACTGTAAGCCATTGAAAGTAAATGGGGTTTTTGTAGCTCAGACTCCCTGTTCTCCAGGTGAAGAGCCCCTGTGCCTGATCGTTTCACAGCAAAATGCCACACTGGGCCAGAGGAGGTGGAGGGCATGTCCCCAGTCTGCTGCTGCCCTAATTTAAAAACTGTCTTTTGGGAGGTGGAAGTTTTCTTTCTCTTTTAAAGGTAGCTATTTCAGGTAGGCCTCACCCATCTCTTCTTCCTGTTAAAAAGCTTTCTTTTGAGAGCTGAGTGCCGCCTTCCACCTCCACCCCGTGGCCCCCACCTGCCTTTAGTTCAGACCCTTATCTCCCTGTGTACTCTCTGTGGGGAGGGCAGGCTCTTCCCCTGTGGGGAGGACCCAGTATTTTGCAGTGTAATCTGAGTAGCTTTGGGTTGGTTGGTTGGTTGGTGGGATAGCTCCTGAAAAGGTCTGTTTGAGAATAGGGCACCTCCCTACCCTGGGATGCCTACCCCCTGCTTCTCTGAGATTTCTTTTAGCTCCAAGGTCCAGTTCAGTCTAACAAATCCAAGGGCTGCGTAGTTCTAACTGGGCCTCGTATTCCTTCCTCACTTAGAGAATGCGAGAGTTTAATAAATTAGAGTGGTGGTTCTCAACCCTGGCAACGTTTTAGGCTCACTTGGTAAGCTTCCTGAATTCTGTTGCTCAAGACCCACCTCCAGGTCCTTCGTTAGGCCTGGGGTGAAGTTTTGGCATTATTATGAAACTCTGAGGTCCATATATTTATTGTCAATTGATTTCCAGCAAGAGTAAAAGACATATTCAATGGGGAAAGAGTAGTCTTTTCAATAAATAGTGCCAAGACAACTGGATATCCACACGCAAGTAATGGAGTTGGACCCCTGCCTCACACCATATACAAAATAACTCCAACTGGATCAAATATCTAAATATAAGAACTAAAACCATAAAACTTAGAAGAAAACGTAAGCATAAATCTTTGTGACCGTGGGGGCACTTGGGTGGCTCAGTCGGTTAAGTGTCCAACTCTTGATTTTGGCTCAGGTCATGATCTTACAGTTGTGAGATTGAGTCCTGCATCAGGCTCCGTGCTGAGTATAGAGCCCGCTTAAGATTCTCTCCCTCTGTCCTTCCCCTGCTTGCACATACATGCGTGTGCTCTATCAAAAATAATAATAATAATAATAATAATAATAATAATAATTTTAAAAAATCTGTGTGATCTTGGATTAGGCAATGTTTATTAGATAGGACACCAAAAACACAAGCAACCAAAGAAAAATAGTTATATTAGACTTAGTGAAAATTAAAAACTTTTGCTTCAAAGGACACTCAGAAAGTAAAAGTAAAAAGATAATCTTCAGGATGGGAGAGAATATTTACAAATCATATATCTGATAAGAGTCTAGTGTCCAGAATATATAAAGAATGCCTGCAACATATCAATGAAAAGACAACCAGTTAAAAAATGGACTAGAAGACACATTTTCCAAAGAGGTTAATCAGATGCTCAACATCATTAATTATTAGGGAAATGCAAATGAGACACCACCTCACACCCACTGGGAAGACTATAATCAAAAAGTCAGATAATAACAAGTGTTGGCAAGGATGTGGAGAAATTGGAATGCTCATATGTTGCTGATGGGAATGTAAAATGATGAAGCCTCTTTGGAAAACAGCTTGGTAGTTCCTCAAACGATTGAACGTAGAGTTGCCATATGATCCAGCAGTTAGACACCTAGGTATATACCCAGGGGAATTGGAAACACGTTGGTGCAAAAGCTTACACATGAATGTTCGTAGCAGCATTATTCATAATAGCATAAGTAGGAATGACCCAAGTGTCCATCAACTTGAGAATGAATGGATAAACAAAATATGAGACATCCATAAAATAGAGTGTTACTCAGACAAGAAGTGATGAAACACTCACTGATACAGGCTACAACGTGGGTTAACCTGGAAAGCACAATGAAAGAAGCCAGACACAAAGGTTACATACTGTATAATTCCATTTATATGAAATGTTCATAAAAGGCAAATGCATAGAGACAGAAAGTAGATTAGCAGTTGCCAGGAGCTAGCGGGGAAGGGGAAATAGGGAGTGCTCACAGTTTTGGGGTGATAAAAATGGTCTGGGATTAGATAGTGGTGATAATTGTACAGCCTCATGAATAAATTAAAGCTCACTGATTTTTATACTTTAAAAGGGTGGGTTTTATGGTATGTGAATTACAACTCAGTTTTAAAAAATTGGCTCTCCAAACTGTGCACTTGATTAAAAAGAATACACGCATACCTATGATACAGCAACTCTGCTTCCATATTGCGTTAGTTATCTACTGCTGGGTAGCAAATTGCCTCAAAGCCTGGTGGCTGAAAACAATATTCATTGTCTTAAAAACTGAGAGAGAGAGAGAAAATAACAAAAACCAGAAGAGCTCACAGGTAATTCTAAGGTACAGCCAGGGTCGAGGACCTCTGGACTTCAAGGATCTCGGGAAGTGTGAAAAACCAGGTCTGATCATTATATTCCTTTGGTTTGGTAGTCGCGTGGCCAGGCTAAGGGAAGGGAGGTTTGGGGGAAGACCACTTTGTGTCAGCCGCCAGAGTGTAGCCAGCAATACTGGGGGTGTGTGGCTTCGCCCCTTTGGAACAGGAACTACACAGTAACGAATGGAACATCTACTGATCACTTACTCTCCGCAGCCTGTGCGTATTGCCCTATTGAATGCTCACACCGTGCCTATTACCTTCATTTTACAAAGGAGGGAACTGAAGCTGAGGGAGATGACCTCTGTTTTCTAAGGCCTCGCACAGTAAGTGGCGTGGCGAGGCGAGGATTTGAACCCATGTTTGAGATTCGAGATTCGAGAGCCCTTGCTCTGGAGCACTGTGCCACTCTGTCCTCTCCTCAGCCTGCCTCGTAGCCTGCCCACTGCTACCCACCGCCTAGGTCCCTCCCTTGAGCCAGGGTCTCTGCAAGTCCAGTGGCCTTGATGCCTGAGTGAATGAGGCTCCTGAGGGCTCGCTCCTGTCCTTCTGTTGGAGTGGCAAGCCGCGAGCAGCATCTTCCGTGGCTTGCGTGTGGAATATCTGTAGCCCCAGGATTTATTTTTGTGAACTTTTGAAAGCAAGCAGTTTTAGCCCTAAATCTTGGGACTCTCACCAGTACAAAATGGGATTAGAAACCATGAAGTCATAAATGACTAGACGTGAGAGGCCCCAAACACATTCCATTCATTGTAGGATTTACTAAGGACCAACTGTGCAAGGCAGTGGGGTCCTGCGGCAAACAGGACTCGGCTCTCATAGAGATTCTGGTAGGCTTGGGAGGAAGACTGGTTCTGGACAAAGGACATAATTTCTGAGAGTAATAAGTACAATGAATATGACCTACCGGAGTAAAGTGATTGCATGGTGCAGATGTCAAGGGCAAGGAAGACCTGGGGTGATGTCATCTGAGGGAAGTCCTGAGTGATGAGAAATAACCGGCCCTGTAAAGACCTACAGGAAAGTTTTCGACGAGCGCTTATCGCGAGGTAGGAACTACACGCAAGTCAGTCCGTTGGAGCGACAGCGTGCTCGCTTTCTGGTGCTTTACAGGGTGACTGGCCGAGGCAGGAACGTTGGCTGCCGGGGAGGGGGTGTGGGGGAAAGCTGGTTTCTGGATGGACACGCAGGACCTTTGGAATGCTCACTACTCCACTCTGCGGTATTTATACCTCTCCTCCGACTGGGAAGTCAGAGCTTTTTTGTGTATGCTGAGAAAAGTCCGAATAAGGCAGCGTCGGGCCAGGACATAAGCAACATTCCATATTTCCCTGTAATTGCTTTCGAATTAGGTGATGTCGTCATGGGGCAGGCACACACAGCATGCCTGCTCTGTCCCTGGCTGGCTATGGATTGAGTCCTGGGCGGGCAGCTCACTGTGTCCCCCGTGCTGCGAAACCACCAGCCTCAGTTTTCCGTGCTGGCGGGGCTGCATCCATCTACGTTGTGGCCACGTTATCATGACCAGTCCGATATCTGTTCTCAGCCTGCTCCCTGGTTTCTGTCCCCTTCAGATCTGGTAAAGGCAGTGGGTCTTCAAAAATAGTACTCACACATACGATCTCAGAACCGTCCAGAGGCTCACAGAGCCCCTCGCTCCCTGGACGGTCCGTGTGGATGTTGCCAGGGTGATCGCCTTTTTGCCTGAGCCACTGGCAACCCAGATTCCCTTCGGCTGAGCTGTCGGGCCCTGAAAGGGCCTTTATGGTGGGAGCAGTTTCTGCTTTCAGGAACTGAAAAGATGCCCCGCTGGGGCTAGGCCTTGTCTGAAGCCTGGCAGTGGCCAGGCAGATGGGCGATAAGAAGGCTGGATGCCTGTCCTAGGAATAAATAGCCGTCCCTCCCTTGTGTCCAAGCCCCAGACACCCTTCCTGAGGACCCGTGGAAGCAGGAACCATGGGCAGCATCAGAGGCCACAGCAGGCAAGGTGGGAGTTCAGGAAGTGGGACGGCGCCCTCCCCCTCAAGGCAGCTGATGCCCCAGCGGAGCGGCAAACCCGACACGGTATTGCAGAGACGGGGTCTGAAAACTCCCGGCACCGTAGGGAGCCCTGTCTTGCCTCCGTGTACCCTGGGGGAGTTTGCCGTGACCAATTGCAGTCAGTCCTGGGCCTCGTGGGTCAGGCTGTCGGCCCGGGCTGTCCCGCGAAGGGGGTGGGCAGCGTACACGGTGGAAGGCGGGGGGTGCGGTGTGAGGCAGCAAAGAGTTTTTCCTAAAATCGTGTGAAGCGTGGAGTCAATGGAATCCACATGTGAGCATCTGCCGCGTGAGTAGAAATAGTGCAGCCTTCGACCCTGGTCCAGGAGCCCTCTTTGCCGGGGCCGATCCTTGAAGCCAGCATGCTCGCCCCCCGCCAAGGGACTGGGCTGAGCCTGCTTCCAGACCCAGACTGACTTTGCAAGAGACTCCCTTTATTCTGGGTTCAGTGGAATCCCAGCTCCCAACAGACACGTCCCTCCACACCACCCCCTTCAGTACTATGACCGTGTTTTGTAACAGGGACCGTGTTTTGTAATAGGAAGTCGTTGAGAAGAAGAGGGAAGGAAAGTTTTTTCAGCTGGGCGGCCTCATCCCACCAGGACCCTTTCCTCTCGCACTCACCATCACTGTCCCCACTGGAATGCCACTTGGTTGCTCTGTCTTAAGATGTTTGCTTCGGATTCAGTACTGCCCCAGAGTAGACAGGGTTTACCTCTTTGGGTTGGAGGAAGGAGTCATTGATGAATGGCTCATTAAAGCCCCCTGCTGCCACATTCCCGGCTGCTTAGGTCACCTCCAGAACAATATCCATCATTCATTCACCCAGCCGCCCCACATCCTGGCCACTGGGAGGGGTCCTTGTGACACAGGAAGGACTTTATGACCAGTGATGGCCTCCTCTCCCTCCCCCCACATACAGAGTGACAAAGCAGAAACCGCCCAGGGGCCCCTCTGAAGCTTGCCGTCCCCGGTGCACCACCGCACTGGGAGTGGTGACTGGGTCCCAAAGGAGCCAACAAGCTCCTCTTTCTCTTCTGCCGGCCCTCCCTCTCCCCCACTCACACCCTGTGCTATTTTAGCAACCAGAGAAGAATCTTGAACAGGCTGCCAGTGTGCAGAGGCAAGTTCTAAAGCCTCTTCTCTGTGGTTTTTTTTTTTCACGTGTGTTCTCAAAGACAGACAAGTCCACATCCTTCCTTCCTCCCCAGATAGGCCAAGGGCTGGGCGCAGGCTCCCTTCTCACAATGGCAAGGACAGGCTGGGAGCAACAGGGCCACCACTGGCTTTGTTTTTGCTGCCTCACAGTGGGTCCAGGCCACCCTTGAAGAAGTAGGGGAGCTTTTGGAGGCATAGCTCTGCCTGCCCGCCTCACTCTGTGAGCTCCCCTCCAGCTTGGGGGCTGAGGTGGGGCTGGGGCCATCCTAACTCTGCTCTGCTGGCTCTGCTGGCTCTGCTTTGCCAAGCGTACTTAGCGTCCCACTCAGGCCTTGTGGATGAGCAGCCGCCCCTTGTTTGAAACTGTTGACGAGCTCTGTGACCTTGGGCAAGTCACTTACCCCTCCTCGCCTCAGTTTCCTCATCTGTAAAATGGAGATGATAGTTTACACGACCATGAGGTTGGAGGTTTTAAAGAGTCCCTATGTAGAAATGGTAGGAAGCAGTAATTAGCGATGGTTGCATAATTACCTTTAGCATGCCCCCCCCCCCCCGAATGTAAATTCTGCATCTGTTTCGCTTCTTCCCATGCCCAGTGTCTAGTAGGGGTTCCAAGTTGGAAATCAAAGTAAATTCATTGAGCACCTGAGGACAGGGCCACTGTTCTGAGTCCGTGCTTACCATGAAAATGGCCTTAACAATAAAGCCTAGCTGAGCTCGATGCTCTTTGTCTTTTCCTCCTCCCATAGGGTGCCAGTAGTGCTCTGGACACACCCCCCCCCCCCAATAAAATAGAAACGCTGAGCTTGTCTTTCTCAGTCACGACAGTTAGTATCTCCAGCATGGCTCCTCTGTCTTCCTCCCACTGCCGAGTTTCTCTTGGAGGCTTTTTACTCTCTTTTTTTCCTGGTCCTCACGCATTGACCCTTGCCCCCTTCAGCTCTGTCCTCAGCCAGCAGCAGCCAATGTGACCTTTGGAAGGCCCCGTGAGGTAGGCCCCACCAGCCTCATGGCACAGCGGCTCTACCTTGTTCCCTCTTTTTCTCTCTCCAGCCTCCTGGAGGGCCTTTGCACATGCTGTTCTTGTTATCTGCACAGTCTCCCTTATTTTTTGTCTTCACTCATTCTCAGTCCTATCAGAGTGGGAGAATTACCTCGGAAACTACCCTGTGTCTGCCCCTACCTAGATCAGGAGCTTGCATGCTGAATGCTCTTTAGCTCCCTTTCTGGGGGCAGCGGGGAAGAGGGCAAATGCATGACACCTTGGAGTGGGGCCTCTGGGGCTCAGAGGACCTGGCTTTAGGTCCGGCTCCGTAACTGCAGGTGCGTGACTCCCTGTGGTCAAGTCACAACACCTGTCCGACCCTCGGTTTCCTCATCTGTAAAATGAGCCCGTAGTGGCTCCTACCCCACAAGGTAGGTATGCAGCTGGGAGAAATTAATACGTGACAAAGTGCCTAGAACAGTGCCTGGCACGTAGTGAGCTCTATAGAGGTGGCCGCTCCGGTCATTACTATTACTTTTCCTGCGGCTGTTATTTCTGTAGCTGAGCGGTCGCTTGATTACTGACATCCTCTCCCTGTTCAGACTGGGTGCTCCACGAGAGTGCAGGCTGTGTCCACTTTTGCTCACTCCTGTGTCCTCGACACAGGACCTGGCCTGGGGTCGACCCCCAGCAAATGCTTGTCAAGGGAATGGACGTATTCCAACCCCACGGGGGCCTGGGGCATGCGGAGCAGTGGGACCTGTCGGCAGTTGGGCTCTGTAGCTCAATGCTCTGAGAATTTTGCACAGCGGTGGGTGGTGTGGTGGGCACACGAGGCCTCTGTCTATTGAAACCACCCCTCCACACTGTCTACCCCACGCATCTTAGCCTAAACCGGTAGGGAGAGAAAGTGTCGAGTAGAGAGTCATTCTTGTGGCCAACTAGGAACAACCGAATGTTTAATGTCCCGTTCAGATCCCAGCTCCTGCTGCCCAGTCACTGCGTAAAGAAGTGGTGGTCTGGGGTTGATTCGTTCCCTGAAGATGGCCTTGTGAGGGCCTGTTCTCCTCGTCTGTGAGCCTAGAGTGTCAGCACGTGCCCGTCATCTTCCAGAAGGAGAAAATAGCCACGCGGGGCATAGGGGTGGGAGGCCTGTCGGTGGGGTTTCCATTCTGTCTGTGGCCAGCTCAGGAGAGAGTTCTTCCTTCTCGCTGCCCAGGCCAGGCAAGCGGATACGCTTCCTAAGCACCTGCTCGGTGTCCTGCTGAGGACGCTGCCTGCTTCCAGCTAGGGACACAGAAGTACAGGGCATAGTGACCGTTGACTTGAAAATAGGTCTTTTTTTGGACATACGTGTAATCCTGAGTGCTAACAGAATCTGTGCCAGGCACAGTCTGAAGTGATTAACTTGCATTATGTTGTTCGATCTTCATTTAAGAGAAGTTAACTGTCCCCACTTCATCATCGGACAACGTGAGGCTCATTGCTTATCCAGGGCTACCCTTCGGGCAGGTTGCCTCACCGGCAGAGGCCAGAATTGAACCCAGGTCCGTGTGAGCCCCAAGCCCCAGAGCTCTTACGTGCTCCCCAGAGAAGATGAGCAAAGGATGGGGTACACGTTTGTGAGGACAGATAGCCTGAACCCCACGAGGCGAGTTTTGTTCCCAGCCTCCACAGGACGAAGGTTTCCTGCAATTTCATTTCCTCTCCAAACCATGGAGGTGGGGTAAGGGCCTTTGCAGAGAGGGGAGCAGCCACTGTGCATGCAGACAATTCATCTGGCATTAACTTTATGCCAGGTACCGTGTCGGGTGCTTTAAAGCCTCTCCCCCACTTAATCCTTGCAGCAGCTACGGGAGGTAGATTCTGGTGAGTCCATCCGACAGAAGGAAACTGAGGTGTAAGTAGGTCCGGGAGTTGGCATTGAGACCCAGACCTGTGCCCTTTGAGAGCACGTGGGCATAACCCAGGCAGGCTGAGGTGATGAGGGCTGCCATTTAGACACGTTTCTGGCCCTGCGTGCAGACCAGGGGCCTACATCTTGGCCCCAGCAGCACTGGAGCACTGGGGAGCTTGCCCTCTGGGAATCGCCCTCTTCCGTCCTCAGCCTTGGGATACGATCGGTCGCTTTGCCGCTCGCAGGCATCTTTCAGGTACACGCACGGGCAGAGGCCAGCTTTCCTGGCCACTTCCTGCCCCAGCCCGGCCTGCTGCCGCCCGCTGGTTTGTAGGACGGCTGAGTCGCGTCTCGCTGCCCAGCACCGCAGCTGGCCGTGCCTCAGACATTACAAGGGCATGTGAGATGTGGGACGGAAGTCCTGCCCCCTTGGAGCTTGCACACGTGCAGGCAACCTCTAGGAACACACGGAATGACTAGAGAATGCTTTTGAGAGCCGCCGGGGGCTGCGTGGTGGCCAGGGCAGACAGGGGAAGGAGAGGATACTCTGGAAGCAGTGGCAGGATTTCAGGAAAGGAGGAGATCTGGGGAGGCACAGCGACGACCGGGGCCGTCATGTGCTCTGCGGGCTCCGCCATCGCGAATCCTCACGCTGACCGTGACTTGGGTGCTGTCCTCGCCACCACGTTACAGACGGGGAGGCAGATGTTAAGGAAGGTCGGATGATCTTTCCATATGAGTAGTGTAACCAGCAGTCTGGCTCTGGTTTGTCTGAATTCAGAGCTGTATAGAGGGGGTTGGGGAATGAGGCAGAGAAGGCACATTCCTGCTTCCTCAGTGTGAGCACCCGCTTGGTGGCCAGAGTTCAGGCATGTGCGGAGGCAGAGGACAACACCCAACTGTGAGAGCCCGAGAGAAAGGTGCTATGATACCTGTGCAGAGGGGGGAGCATCCGAGTCAGAATCGGGCCGGGGTGAGCCAGTCGGTGTGGACGTCTCAGAGGAGCTGCGCTTCAGGCTGGTCTTGAGGGATCGGCAGGTGCCGGTTTAGGAGAGGCGCAGGCAGGGTACAGGCACCCTTACTGAGGGGACAGCTCCACACAGGATGGGGTCTGTGTCCCCCGTGCAGAGGAACTCTTCACATCCACCGTTTGGGTTTGGAAGGAAACCTCACGCCCATCCTTGCTGCACGCGTGTTGATTAGGTGGCTCCTTTGTCTGGGAGGGGCCTAGTGTTGCGTCTGAATGAGCAGGAGTGGTGACAGTTGTCAAAACACATGGTGCTCCGCCAGAGGCTCCTTGGAAGCCCCTCGCCCCCCACGTGGCCTCTGCCTGCGCCTGGGCACGGAGCGTGTGCTCGTACGCTCCTGGCCCTCCGCCCACATCCATGCTGGCCACTGCAGATGGAGGCGGCAGGGCGGGGTGCGGGTTATGGGGGTTCTGTGAGAAACAGAAGCGTGGCATTTTTCCCAGACCCTGCCGTGGGAGGCTAATTGGGCCGGTTCCCCCAGAAGGTGTCTAGACGCGTCCACCTTTAACTGATGTGACGCGCTTCCCGGGGGCTGATGTCCGGTGACATGCCCGGCCAGCGGGGCCTGAGTGGCTGGCGCCCTGTGCTGGGTGTTCTGGAGTTGGGATTTGGGATTTGGGTTGCCGTTTGTGGCCCTCTGTACCCGAATGCATCCTTTCATGTCCCAGCGTCTGCGTGCCCTGTGTTTCAGACACTTCCTCGGATATGGCTGTCTAACTCTGGCGGGGGGTGCCTACCTCCACTTGCCTTCCAGCCTCCTTAAGCTCCCCTCAGGTTTGGAAGGGTGGGATGTGGAATGTCCTCCAAGGAATGGAGGCTTGCGCAGGGCTCAGAGGCTCTGTGCTCCCGGCCTTTTAGGGGAGGCGCTTGCTGCCAGGCCACCCAAAACTCCAAGGGAGACTGACTGGAAGGAAACGTTACATTTTCAGCAGGCTTTTCTTTTCCATCTGCTTTCCGGTCTCAGGTCATCTCTGTGCCGGCAAGGGCTCCTACCTGAGAGGCGAGGAAGCCAGCACCGGCTGGGACCTGTGGTCTCATCTGCCTGCTCGGGTCGGGGGAGGTGGTGAAGGGCTCTGTGTGTCTGTCCCAAAGAATGTAAGAGCGGGGACCCTGTGTCTCGTTTCCACACCCGGGGTCTGGCGCTGGGTCACATTTGCATGACTGGGTTCTAGTCCATGCTGTGCCACTTATCATCCAGACAATCGTGCGGCGGGTCTGCTAACTACCCTGAGCCTCGCTTTCCTCAGATTGACTTGCCTGGGTTGCTTAAGGACCAGAAACAGTGTATAGGAAGGCCCCGTGGTGGCCACTGTTGTCCCAGGGTCAGGGTGGTGGCCCAGCCCTTTTGTTAGAAGGCCCCAACGGTCACACTGACCCTCCAGGCCTCTCTCTCGTGCTTCCCCAGACGTTCACAGCCTGGTGCAACTCCCACCTGAGGAAGGCTGGCACACAGATCGAGAACATCGACGAGGACTTTCGAGACGGGCTCAAGCTCATGCTCCTTCTGGAGGTCATTTCAGGTGAGGCTCCTGTGCAACGCAGCACACCCCACACCCGGAACAGGTGCCCTGTCCCACGTCCCGGGGACTCGGCCCACCCCAGCTGTCCCTAAGCTGCCGGGAAGAGACTGAGGCTTTGAACGACTGCACTGCAGCGCATCCAGGCGCCGGCCTGTGGGGGGAGGGCGGGCCAGAGTGCCATGGCGGCCAGTTCTGGAGGGCAGTAGGGACATTAAAGTTTCCCTTTCTCCCCCTCTTTCTCGGGGTGTGGCTCTCAGGTGAGCGGTTACCTAAGCCGGAGCGGGGCAAGATGAGAGTGCACAAAATCAACAATGTGAACAAAGCCCTAGACTTCATCGCCAGCAAAGGAGTCAAGCTGGTCTCCATCGGAGCAGAAGGTGAGCGGGGATGGGACAGCTCGGCCCCTGGCTTGCAGGCTCAGAGCCTCAACCTCCGTACTCCAAGCAGGAGCTGTGTGGGTGGCAGAGAGAGCACTTGGTGGGGTATAAAGCCCCAGTATATACCCCAGCAGTGACCACAGTGACTGCCCTCGATGTGATCGTTGGGTCCCCAAGCTCCTCCTCCCTTCCACCCACAGAATAATCTAACACTCGGGAATCCAGTGCCCCCAGTTATGCAGGGCAGGCCTCTCCTGCAGGGCAGGAATGACTTTGTCCTGGACCCTGGACACCCTCACTGGCCCTTGTGCTGGGCCTCAGAAACACTGACAGTCACATCACCTGGCGTCCCTGTGCCTGGAGCACCTTTGCCCTTTGGCCCTGCCTGGTATCTGGAGATCTCAGGGGAGAAGGACTTTCGAGGCCCGGTGTCAGGGCTCTGGGGTGGGGAGTGCAGGTCCAAAGGTCAGTAACCAGACTTTGCTGGCTGCAGGGCCTGAGGGAGTTTGGCCCCTGACTGGATACCCAGGACCCTCTGTGCCCCGTGGGGACACCCGATACTGCGATTCTTCGTTCTAGACCTTTCCACTAGAGCAACAACACGCTGCCCTCCGGCAGCCAGCTCGTCTCGAGCTCACAGGCGCTTTTGGAGACGAGGCGAGGCCTGATGGAGCCCAGAAGCTCCCTGTCAGCTTGCACTCACAGTTCAGCTCATTAGAGCAGGATTTCCTACACCCTGACATCCATGTTGTCCCAGCCTCTAAAAAACAAAGAAAACTAATTGCTGTTAATGACAGGGCTCTGAGAGGTTGGCCAAGACTTGAGGCCAGAGTGTGCGTACTGAGTTCCAAGGCTCTGCCCCGGCTGGGACCTCTCGGGGAGGGGTGCCAAGCGTCACATGCCACAGTTGAGGTGGTTGGTGTTTGTTTAAAAAAAAAGCAAAACCCCCAAAATCAGTCGGCCTTCAGATTTTCTGTCCTTGCATGGATCTTTCCTCCTGGCTCCACTCCAGCCTTCTGCTTCTCACAGCTGCACTTATTTTGCTCAAATGCTAGCCTGTAAATACAGAAGGGGTTAGAGGAGAGACCCGGTGGCATGCATCAGTCTTCATTTGGAGAAAAACTCCGTCTAGAAATGTTCTGCGTTCATGCCCAGATTGGTTCACTCCCAGTCCCTGTGACCGCTGGGCCCCGGGACAAAGCTGGAAAGCAGCTACTAGAGGTGCCCCGAGGGCTTCAGAATACCTGAGAGCCCCAGCCCCTGCCCTGCCTCCCATCGCCCTACCCTCCACATGGTCTGGGCCGTAGCCAAAACATGACTGTCTTGTGGGGGCACAGCTGTAGGTCCGGGAAGCATCTGGTGCATGTGTCATGAGAGAATCCGTCTTCCTCCTCGTGGGAGCTCTCTGAGCCCTCCATGATCAGCTTCCTTGTGCAGCCGGCTGGGTGTGGGAGCTCCAGCCGCCTGTCCAGACTGCGTGCATTCCCCTGCTGTGGAGTGCCTGGCACTTGGGAGGAACGCAGCATAGGTTTCCTGACTGGATATCTGCCCTTGCCCCAGGCTGGAGAGACTCTGCCTGGTTTCCCTGTATGGGGTTCTTAGCCCTGGGAAAGGGCCCGGCAGACATTGTGTCCTGCCGTCCTTCCCCTGCCTCTGGGCAGTGGACTGTGCTTGTTTTCTTATCCTGACACTCTCAAGACGAAAACCACCCTCTGCCATCAACCTGTGGCTTCTAGGGGGCAGAGGGAGGTTCTCCTCCGTTGTGGCTGATGGGCCCCACCCTTTCCTCTCGAGTGTGTCCTTGGGGAAGGCCTGGCCCTGTCCCCTGGGTGGTCACTCTACCTCCTTTCCAAATCAAGCCCACCCTGGAGTTTTCTGTTCTCGAGGGTCTGTGAGCAAGGTCTCTCTTCCTGCACCTGCCGTGCTGAGACGTTGGAGGGTGGAAGGCGTTTAGAGGGCTGCAGAGGCACATCTGGCTGGCAGACTCAGGGATGAGGCCACTTGCACTTCTCTTACCCAGCAGTAGACACATGGCGCCCTGAGTGTCGCCAAGATGATTTTTCTGTAAGCTACTGAAGCTGAAGACCATGTGGTACAGACCTTTGAGGCAACTCCCAGAAGTTTGAGAGTAGTTGTTCGGTTAGTGAAGAAAGCATGTACCTTCCCGGCTGAGCCTGGGGGCCGCTCTCCCTGTCCTGCAGCATCCTGTCTTTCACAAGGGCCGAGGCCAGGTACTGAGGAGCGATCTCAAAGGCAGGCAGTGAACAAGTAAACCAGCACATACGTGGTTACAAATGAAGGTTAGCATGTGAGGGGCAGAGCAGGGTGCCGGCGAGAGAGGGGCACTGGGCGGGCACCTTCAGATTGGTGGTTGGTGGGGGTTATTTCGGAGAGGTGACAGCAGAGGCTTAGGGGGTGGGAAGGACAGCCACCCGAGGAAAGGGTCAAGGGGTGCACTTCGTGGGTGGACAAAAGGCGTGAGGTCCTTCTAGCAAGAAAGCCTGGCTTGCCGAAAGGACACGGCCGGGGTGTGCCGGGCATCAAGGGGCAGGGCCACCCAGGGCAGGGTTTGTAAGTGGGATGTGAGAACATGGGCTTCATTTTAGATGTAGTCGGGCTTCGGGCAGGTGAGTGGCACAAATCTGATGCACCTTTTAAAGTGGGCACCCTGGCTGTTGTGTGGAGGTAGACTGCACGGGGCACGGAGGGGGAGGTGGTGTGTCGAGCTCTCGGGGGGAGACCACAGTGGCCTGGACAACGGTGGCAGCAGTGAGGTTGGAAGGAAGTGGGCAGACTGTCAACAGTAGCGCGGCACGCACCCGCCATGGGGAGACGCACCCTTGACGGCACGAGGGAGGTGCACACAGAGGGCCGGGAGTGCGGGCCCAGCGCCTGGGACACGTGTCAGGGAGGAGCGCTCTTTTGAGCTGGGCGAGACGACGGGCTGGCCGGGTGAGAACAGGCCTGTGTGGCGGACAACACGTGCATGGGGGCCCGCAGGTGCTGAGCATCAGAAGGCTTGGGGGACGGTGCTTCCCAGTGTCCGTGTAGCATCTCCCAGGGAGGGTGGCGGCCAGGCCTGGATGGCTCCCGTTGGACCATCGGAGCTAATCTCTACGTAGAGCCAGAAGGAGTCCCCTCTGGTTTCAGCAACCTTCTCACCCTCTGCCCCCTTCCGTGCATGCAGAGATTGTGGACGGCAACGCAAAGATGACCCTGGGAATGATCTGGACCATCATCCTCAGGTTCGCCATCCAGGACATCTCTGTGGAAGGTGAGAGCCTAAGGCCTGGCAAAGAACAGCCTCTTCTCCCTGTCCTGGTCCTGTCCAGGTTGGGGTGCATTAGATGGTGATTTGGGGGTTTTGTCTTCATGCTTGAGGCTCTTCCGTGTTTCCCGGCATCACTCACGGGGCCTGGCCCCGAGCAAGAGTGGTTAGTGAGATCTGGCCCGGGCTGCGGGTGAAGGGTCCCCGGCCAGCCGCCCAGCTCTGGCATCCACCCAGAGCCCTCTGGCTCCCATGGTCTCCGTCTCAGCGGACCCTCACACGACCCTTGTCGAGTGGGCATGAATGTCCCCATTTTCCAGTCAAGGAATCTGAGTCGCAGAGCAGACCAGTGGCAGAGTCAGGCCTGGCCTGGTTTTTTTGCGTTAGCGCCTACATGTTTCTGTTTGACACCCCCACCCTCAGACCTTTGCCTCCGTGAACCTGGGGCCAGTCCCTCCAAGCACATGTGTGTGCCATGGTGTGAGCACAGTCATCCCGGCCAGCTTGGGGAGCGGGTTCCCGCAAAGGCCGCAGCGGTGACCCTGCACTCCGCGCTCCCGGAGCCGCCCACGGGGAGCAGATAGATGCCCTGGACCCCTCCCTCACCACTTCCCTGAAGCCGCCGCCACATCCGGGAGACCCCGGGTGTGCAAGGCCCAGCGCTCAGGCCCCTTGGCTGGTTCTTCACCGTTCAGAAGAGTCCAAGGCCAGCATCAGGGGCTTGTTTGGCAGTGTGTTCTGGAGGGTAAAGGGACGGGCTGTGCGGGCAGAGACGTGGCGCGGCGTCCGGCCCTGGCCTGTCCTGTCACTACCACTTCCTGGGGTGACCCCGGGCAAGTGACTTCTCCGGGCTCGGTGTGCAGGCCAGCGGTTGGGATCAGCAGAGGTCTGCCGGGTGTCTGGAACACGAGGGCCTCTTCCTGCTGGCCCTGCTGCTCTTCCGTCCGACTCCTGTGCCTGGGCTGAAAGTCTCGTTCGACGGGGCCGGGTTGTGGGGATGGGGTTTTGAGCCCGTGCTCACCATCTTTGTGCGTTCTGCAGAGACCTCCGCCAAGGAAGGGCTGCTTCTCTGGTGCCAGAGGAAGACGGCCCCATACAAGAACGTCAACGTGCAGAACTTCCACATCAGGTGAGTGCCCGGCCAGAGCACCCCAGCCCACCGCCTTCCCTCATCCCGCCCCAGGATGGAGTCCCGTCCTCCCATTTGGCCCTCTTTCCCTTTCCCTGGTTCTGTCCCACGGGTCGGGGCGCACGCACTGGTCTCCCACGATGGGCTGTTGCCCTCCACTGTAGGCCCATCCCGTTCGGCGGGGTTTGCACGTACAGGGCTCAGCAGGTCATGGCCATCCCAGAGGCCAGCACTCACTCATAAAGTACTAGCCACGGGTCAGGCGCCGGGCTAAGCGTTTACGTGTATTCGCTCATTCAGTCCTCATAACAACCCAGCGAAGCGTAGCCACTCTTACTGCCCCGTCTTACAGACATGGAAACTGAGGGAGTAGGAGATTATGGGGCTTGCCCAAGGTCACACTGACGGTAAGTGCCAGAGGCGGGATCTCACCCCAGACCAGCTGGCTCTAGCAGTCATGCTCATGGCCACTCTGCCAGACGGTCTCCTTGCAGTGCCCGGCGCACGCACTCCCTCAGTAAATGGGAATTAATTGTTCCTATGGGTGCCCCAGGCTGTCAGCACTTACGTCATGGGGAGAGGGCCCTCCTTTTAACCTTTGTCTTTCCATCCCCAGCTGGAAGGATGGCCTTGCCTTCAATGCGCTGATCCACCGACACAGACCCGAGCTGATCGAGTATGACAAGCTGAGAAAGGTTTGCCTCTTGCACATCCCTCAGTGACCCAGAGATCCACAGAGTCTGACCCTGACTCTGGGTCACCTCTTCCACGCCCGTCTATTGCTGGCATCCGAAGGTGGATTCTGTGCTCACATGGGCAGGCTAGGAGAGCCTTGTGCCAGCTGTCACCAGGCCCCAGGCTTGGTGGCTGATTCTTACCTCCCTTGCTCCCCTTGGGGACTATCCCCTTCTCCCCTTATGGGCATTGTGACTGCCCACGGTTATTTTGGGGCCTGGCCGGCCGTGCCTTCTGGGTCCCCTTCCTTAACCTTTTAGACTCTAGAAGCATTTCCTCTCTGCCTAGTGGAGAAAAGGGCTGAAGAATTCCAAGCCATCACTACCAGCAGGTGTTTCCCATACAGGTTCCCATTCTCGTTTGCCTTTACAAAGCTTGTGAGCCTGTAAAACCAAGGTCCTGCCCTCTAGGAGCTCCCAGCCAGTGGAGAAGGTGGGATAGTGTGTCCAGAGCAAACCAGCCCCATGAGGCCATGCACATGTGCTCAGGCTGAATGAGGGTGGGAAGTGGGTAGGGCCAGAGAGGTACTGCAGAGGAAGGAGGCCATGGTGAGCTGGCATGGTCCAGGAAGGGCCTCTGGAGGAGGAGGCAGCCTAGAGCCAAGGGGAGGGCATTCCCAGTGGGGGAAGCACGAGCCTGCACTTGACCTGTTCAAGCTCCTCTGAGGAATCGAATTGGGCTCTAGCTGAACATCAACTAAGGCACATGAGCGAGGGTCTTTAATCCTAGGAACAGTGGGGAGACCGTGTGAAGGCTGGACCATGGGAGCTCTCGGCTTACCCCTGACCTGTCGCCCCCCCCAGTGTTCTCTCAGGTCTGGACCACACTTTCTGGGTTTCAGGACAAAGGTCTCAATCTGGGGGCCGGAGGGCTGGAAGTTGTGAGAAAAGAGCACACCTGCATTTTCTCTGGGGGAAAGGTCCACGCTTTTTCCCACAAAGATTCCCAGACGCGTTCCTTTGAGGATTGACTGTATGTGGGTGCCCTCCTCCCCAATCCCCATAGCAGCACAGGGGGCCGAGAAGTGCCTAAAGAAGCCTTTCTAGTCCTGCCCCTTTCCAGGATGCCTCCCTTCCAGGCCTGCCTCGTTCTGTGCTTCTGCACCCTGCCCCTGACAAAGTCCTTCCTCCCTCCTTCACCTCCCTCCTCCCAGGATGACCCTGTCACCAACCTGAACAATGCCTTTGAAGTGGCCGAGAAATATCTAGACATCCCCAAGATGTTGGATGCAGAGGGTAAGTACATCCCTTTTGTTCAGTCACCACCCTGTTCTGCGGGCATGTGTTGCGGTAACTTCAAGGAGCTGGCGGTGCCAGTGAGAAGGGCTGGATGAATCTGGGTGAACCGGGGACAGTGGTGCTGCCTGGGAGCCAGAGAGGGAGCAGTCTGAGCAGACCAGTCAGGCTCAGGGATGGGGAAGCAGGGGAAGGAGGAGCCGGAAGATGACTGGTTGTGGGGCCCACGTCTCAGAACAGGACCCGCGTGTCCTGCTGGAGCCCTGTCGGAGTCCTGCCCCTCTCGTGGGATGGGCAAGCCAGGTGGCCAGGGAGGGGCTGGCTCCTGCAGACATCCAAGGCCACTGTCTTCCCTGCTTGCCCCCGGCGTGGAGTCTGGAGTCCATCAAAGCGGAGTGTTTGTTTTTCCTTTCCGGCTTTGCTCCGTTTCCCAGCCGTGCACCACCCCCAGCCAGGACCCATGTCTCTGGCCTCTGGTGGCCCTGGGGGTTGACTGTCCAGCAGCCCCTTGAGGCCACTCTCAAAGAGAGGAAGTGGCCTCATTTTAATCCAGTTCCCACAGCCTTGGCCTTCCTAGAGACCACAGGGAATGGAAGGGCTGAGGGTATGGACAAGTCTCCTGGAGTCACTGGGGGTCACTGAATCCATTCTGAGGGTCCTTCTCCTGGGATGCCTGTGGCCTTAGGAGACTTTGGATCCCAATGAGTGACCACCTCTCCCCCGCCCCCCGCCCGCCCCTACTTGGGCAGTTTAACCCTTGTCGTTCACTTACAGACATCGTGAACACGGCCCGGCCCGACGAGAAGGCCATAATGACCTATGTGTCCAGCTTCTACCATGCCTTTTCGGGAGCGCAGAAGGTACCGGGCAGGGCCAGGCAGGCCCACCTCGCCGCCACTGCCCAATGCCGCCGCTGCCTCTCGCCTCCCACGCTCACCTCATTTCTCTTGCAGACGGCAGTGGCCTCTCTCCGACTGGAAGCCATCCCCCCCGACTCCAGGCGTCACTGCCCGTGTAGTCTTTGCTCACAGTATCTATTGAGTGCCTGACCTGCGCCAGGCTATTCCAGGCACTGAGGATACAGTAGTGACTGAGTCAGGCAGGATCCCTGCTCTCATGGAGCTTACATTCCAGTGGGCATGACCGACAACAGACATGTCCACAGATAAAAAGTCATTTCACATGGTGATAAGCACAGTAGAGCACGTAGGGCAGGATGGTGGGATAGAGATGTCTGTGGGGCTGCTTCAGCTGGGGGCCCTGACAGGAGGCTTCTGCTGGGTGACGTGGGCAGCCACTTGGAGTGATGAGCAGGTGCTGCCGGATGAAGATCAGCAGGAAAAGCATTCCAAGCAGAGGGTAGAGCAAGTGCAAAGGCCCTGAGGCAGAAATGAGCTTGGCTTATTCGGGGAAGAGTGGAGAGGGAAAAAATGAGGTTGGAGATAATAACAGTGCCATGGTGTGTAGAATCACCATAGTCTGAGATCCGGAGTTCATTCTGAGGGCCCTAGAAGACCGTTTGGTGGCCTGTTCTGGGGTAGTAGATAGTTAATGTAAGATGTGATCTTACTGATGTTTCCAGAAAGATCAGTTAGCTTTTGACCCTTCTAGCCCTAAACCAGTCTTTTTTTTTTTTTTTTTTTTTTTTAATTCATTACTAGAGAGAAAGAGAGAGAACAAGCAAATGAGGGAGCGGCAGAGAGGGAGAGGGAGAGTCCCAAGCAGCCTCTGCACTGTCAGTGTGCAGAGCCCAACGCGGGGCTCGAACTCACGAACCATAAGATCGTGACCTGAGCCGAAATCAAGAGTCGGATGCTTAACCGACTGAGCTACCCAGACGCCCCTTCCTTTGCCAGTAGCTAGTGTCACAAACCCAGGTCTGGTTAGAAAAGGACTCCAGCTATTCAGACTTCCCTCTTTCCCGCTACGAAACCTCAGTGGTACGTGCCCACACAGCCGGAGCCGGGGTTTGGCTTCCAGTCCAGAGCAAGCGCTATTCCTCCCGCATGAGCCTAGGGTCCGGCCCCGGCCGCCCTCCCTGCATCTTTCACTCTCTCCTGCCTCTCTCTCTCTCTTTCTCTCTCTCTCTGCGCAGATATTGTAGGCACTCTGAGGCCAGATGAGAAAGCCATCATGACTTACGTGTCCTGCTTCTACCACGCTTTCTCGGGGGCTCAAAAGGTGAGCTGGGGCGGGAGCACCCCTCGCTGCTGTGCCTGCAGACTTGCCCTCGCTGTCCCCCGCATGTCCCCACCACCCACTTGTGGTTGGAGCCCCAGCATGGGGACTGACCTGGGTCGGGTTCTCATGACTGTGGGCCTCTGGTTCCACCACTGAGCCGGCAGTCCAGTGCGGACACGGCACCGATATTCTCTCCGTGAATACGTTCCCCCCCTCCCCTGCCAGGAGGGTGGTGGCGTCCCAGCGGCTCTGGGCGGTCGAATCCCAGCAGAGCTGCAGTGCGGGCACTCGGTTGCCCTGCCCTCTCCGTGATCCACACCCGGCCGCTTGCCCGCCGCACTGGCACCTCACTGGGGCTCCTTCCCTCCCAAATGCCCCAGGAAAGGCTTGGCACGAGCAGGTTAGACTCTCATCTCAGCCTGTACCTGCCCACCTGGTTTGCCAGGCCCCTGTCCCTGGTGGCCCCGCTGACAGGAGCGGAGCATCAGAAGTGTCTGTTCCCAGCAGTGGCTGTCCGCTTCCATGGGAGAGAGGCCTGCTTGGAGGCCTATGCACCTGTGTGCCCTCCCCTTGCCTCCTGGTCTCTGGTCTTGGGCAGTAGTATCCTCCCAGTGACTTGATTTTTGTGTCACCGATTAGAAACAGGCAGGGAAGAGGAGAAATTAGCTCTTGTTTCTTGAACACTTACTACGTGCTGGCAGTCCTCCAAGGACTCTGCACCTACAGGTTCTGGGACAGTCCTGCACACACCCCCGGGGCGTGGGTGCCAGTATCTTCACTTAAAAGGGGAGGAGGCTGAAGTTCAGAGAGGTCACAGGGCAGCGGCTGCACCTGCTATTGCCTGTGGACCCTGCTCTGCCACCTCTTGGCAGTGTGACCTTGGATGGGTCACTTCCTCAGTTTCCCCATCTGTAGGAGGGTGAAATGAGTTCATGTAGGCACGGGGTGATTTAAAACAGCGCTGAGCCCCGTAAGTGCTCAGTAAATCATCGGGTGGCTGGAACAGCCTCGCAGGGCCCGCCCGTGCCCACCGTGGTCCTTCCAGCCCCATGGCCAGAAACAGCTTCTCGTAGCCTCTCACCACCTACCCAGCGTGTGACTGCAGCTCCTGTTTGGCGTGTTCTGCTGGAGGGCAGAGGAGGGGGGTGGGGGCGGGCAGCCACGGAAGATTCCAGGACTCAGACCCTGACTGACAGCACGTTTGCCACTGGACTGGCCGCTCTGCAGGCCCAAGCCAGCCTCGGCCCACCACATCCCCCCCATCTGCCCAGACTGCCCTCCTGTGCTTAGAGCCGAGCTCCACTGTGGTTGGGGCTGGGCAGCCTTGAGGGATTTGTGGGAGTGGATACTGGCAGGAAAGCTCAGGCCAGAGCACTGGGCGTTTTTGAGGCAGCTGGGCCCCTCTTATGCGAGAAGCTGTTGGGAGCTGCCCGTTCACCAAGGGACGTGCCGCCTCCAGGCTTCTCCAGCGCCGAGTCTGGCTTCCTCCGGCCTGTGTTTACGTCTCAAGACAGCCTTGTGATGCTTTTATTATTGCTTCTTGTCCTCGGGGACTCCATCCTGTCTCTTAAAAGAGTGCTCTCTGGCATTTGTTTTGTTTTATAAATACAAGGTGAACCCCAGGCCTGGCACCAAGCATGCCTGTTCCCTCCTGATAGTTTATTTCTGGTCAGTAAGCATTTACTCCTTATTCCCTTGTTCACTCACTCATTCATCAACTCTGAGTACCTAAAACATACCAAGCCCTGAGCTGGGTGCCAGGAATTCATCTGTGAAGCAGAGCACCGCTGACTAGCAGCTCCTGCCTTCGTGGGTCTGCCCGGCACGGTGGGTCTGAACATGGGGTGCCCGTTGTGTCTCCGAGCCAGCGGTCAGGGACTGACCTCTGGGACTCCCCCCACAAGCTGTGACCTTAGCTTCTGCTTCCTGCACTCACCGGGGCTGGATGTTCATTGGCTGAGGCCCCTGTGCACCTCATCTCTGAGGAGCAGTGCCTGGGGCTGCTGCTGTGTGTCCTGCGGCGTGACTCACGGTGTGTGCCCGTGTGCGCACACACCAATCTCCGCTGGCCCCCGCTCACCTCCCCACTGGTCCCAGAAGCAGTGTGTGGATGGGAGAGGCTGGGCGTCGGTGCCTGCCGCTCGCGGGTCTGGAGCCATCCCCAAGCCTCTCTGTTTTCCTTCCCCGCCACTCTGTAGACCCTCCTCACTATTTCTGTTCCTGTTCTGTTGCCGTTTCAACTTCTCCTCTTGGACCCTTTCTGTGCTTCTTGAAAGGTACCTGGTCTCTCCTCTCCCCGTGTGGCGCCCCCCCTTGCTCTCCTTCTTCTCTACTCCTTGCATTCCCTCCCCCCGCCCAAAAGCAGGACGAGGGAGGACGTTGTCCTGTAGTTCTGAGCAGAGACTGGTCAGTCTCCACCACTCCCTGCCCTCTGAAGCGTGGCTCCCTTCTGCCCCCAGGATTGTGACTTCTGCCCAATGAGCCATCGACACCCACCTCCGAGGGGGGAATTAGGAAAGGGACACGTGTGCTTTGCCTGTGCACTGACCACGGACTTCTCTGGAGGGCACCATGCAGCTATCCAGTGCTTGGCCTTTCTGCCATGGACCTTCCCACCCAGGGCGAGACTCCAGGGCCAGGCCTAGCTAAGGTCCCCTCCGACACACAAGCCTTACCCAGCCTTCCTCCCTGAGGACCTGTTTATCCACTTCCCCGTAGTGGGAGGGCTTTCCGGCCCTCCGCACCTCCAGGGTCCAGGCTGAGGGGCCCAGCTGTCCGGGGAGGGGGTGGTGCCTTAGCAGTAGGGTATGGGGACTCCGCCGGAGCCCTTCAGGACACGGCTGCTCAGGGTGCTGTCTTGCTGGAGCTGTGCCTCTCTCCTTCCTTCCTTGGGGAGTGCTGTGGGCTGTGGATGAGCCAGCTTCCAGGGGATGAGCCCATCAGGAGGGAGGGTCACCAGCCCTCAGGCGGCCCTGACTGTGGTCTTCCTCTGCCCCAGGCGGAGACTGCTGCCAACCGGATCTGCAAGGTGCTGGCCGTGAACCAGGAGAATGAGCACCTCATGGAAGATTATGAGAGGCTGGCCAGCGACGTAAGTGCCACTCCTCCTGCCCCTGGTGGCCCCACTAGAGCAGAAGGATTGGGTCGCCTCTCGTTACCCTTGGCCGCAGGTCATGTGAAGCTTGCAGAGGGGCGAGCAGGTATGGCAGTGACACTTTCTAGATGAAGCCGGTATGTGACCTTCCAGGCTAGTTTGACAAGGCCTAAGGGTCAGGCTGGCGTGTCACCTTGCTCCCTGGCTCCCTCCGTCTTGAGCTTGGGTTCTTACAGAGGTACTCAGGGAGAGTTCTTGAACACCCCACCAGACACGGTGACAGGACTGGAGCTTGTCGTGGCGGGCCCTGTGCTCTCCACAACCGCCCTGGGAGGAGGGAACTCCTGTTACCCCCTTCTCCAAGCGGAGAAACAGACCCAGAGAGGCTCAGGCACCAGGCATGTGGCTGGTGCAGTAGAGAGCCAGGGTTTGAACCCAGGCAGTCCCACTCCAGAGCCTGAACCCACAAAGTCAGCTGGGAATGTGGGTGTTTAGTAATTGTCTTCTGGATTCCCTCCTGTGTGTTGAAAATTTCCATATTAAAAAAACAAAAACATTGAAGCTCCCCGAGAGCCATAGTTTGACTGCTCTTCCAGACTAGTGGTTCCCAGACTTTGAAGTTTCATGGATCAGGAATATTTGGAAAAGTATTTGACAGCCAAACTCTAGTGACCAGCTTTTTGTTTTGCCAAGTTAAGGGTATTTTTAAAAGAAAAGGCTAACCAAGGTGCCTGATTGGCTCACTTGGTGGAGTGTGCAACTCTTGATCTTGGGGTTGTGATTCGAGCTCCACGTTGGGTATACAGATTACTTAAAAAAAAAAAATTAAAAAGAAAGAGCTACCATTTGTTACCACCATCCATTCTATCACCAAGAAAAAGTTAGAAGGTTATATCTTGGGATCCCATCCCTTCCTAAGAAAGGGCATTTGGCTCCTTGCATCAAGATATAAAGACACATAGATACCTTTTTCCTTGCTTTTTTCTTTTTGCCAGAACTTGGCATTTGGGAACCACTTCTTTTAAGTGTATCTACGGTAGACAATAGCTGGTTTTACTCTTCTAGAATGCCCGGTTTGTTTGCTTGTTTATACCCGGGCCTCACTCTATATGACAGATACAAGCGGCTCATCAAAACACACGTCACTTTTTTTTTTTTTTTTTTTTTTCAATTTTGCTTTCAAATTGAAAGGCCGTGCGTGGCGCCCTGGCCTCCTTAGAGGAAGCCTGGCATGCGGTGGGCCCTTCCCTTGATGCGCTTACGGCCCACGAACGAGGAGGCAGTGAGACGTCTCTCTCAGACGATGCTGAGCTCACTGAAATGGCGCTAGTGAGGTCATGTGGTGGGAGGTGATGGGAGGGATGCTGGAGTTGAGGCCCCCTTAGATCCGAGAAGAAGGAAGACCGGGAACAACGGCATGAACAGGAAGTGAGCAGAGAACAGCACGGCGGCTCACAGGGGGCGTGCATCCCCGTACTTCCCGGCCGTAGGATCCCAGTGGGGATCATGGGGAAGCCAGGCTGGGGAGCGGGGGTGATCCCCGAGACGGGGCCCCCGAAGACCCATATCCCTCGCACCCGTGCGCGGGGCGAGGCCCTTCCCGGCACCCTGAGGCTTGTCGCGGGCCCACAGCTCCTGGAGTGGATCCGACGCACCATCCCCTGGCTGGAGGACCGCGTGCCGCAGAAGACCATGCAGGAGATGCAGCAGAAGCTGGAGGACTTCCGGGACTACCGGCGCGTCCACAAGCCGCCCAAGGTGCAGGAGAAGTGCCAGCTGGAGATCAACTTCAACACACTGCAGACCAAGCTGCGCCTCAGCAACCGGCCTGCCTTCATGCCCTCCGAGGGCAGGATGGTCTCGGTGAGCGCCCGGGGGGGGGGGGGGGGGGGGGGATTGGGGCCCGGGAGGCACAGCCCAACTCCCAGGCCAGCCTGTGGCCTGCAGAACTGCAGAGGGGCGGCTCTATACCACCCCGGGCTTATCGCGGGGCCAGCGCTGCCTTTCTTAACTAAGAGGCACAGCCTATGGGGTGCAGGGGTGTGGTAGGGGGCCCGCTTGACCCTTCACCACGGTCCACCTCCCCCATCGCTCCTTAGAATTTTAAACCCACCCCCAAACCCACACCTTATTTTGTGTGGCATTATTTCACTTTGGACCCCCAGTTGGCCGTGATTCCAGACCACCATGTGCTCAAGGCCCCTTTTCAGGAGAGGGATGGTATTCAGCGGACAGTCACCGGGCTCTCATAGCGCCATCCATGGCATTCATTCATTGTCACTTATTCATTTAATGCAAAAACCGGATCGCACCTGCCGTGTGCCGGGGCCCGTCTAGGCATCTGGATACAGCAAAGCAGGGGATAGAGGTGACCCCAGCCCCTTGCTGCTGCCCGCCTTCACCTCAGCATCCCTGGCCCCTTTGTGAGCCCTGTCCTCTCGTGTCCTCGTAGGATATCAATAATGGCTGGCAGCACCTGGAGCAGGCAGAGAAAGGCTACGAGGAGTGGCTGCTGAATGAGATCCGCAGGCTGGAGCGGCTCGACCACCTGGCAGAGAAGTTCCGGCAGAAGGCCTCCATCCACGAGGCCTGGACCGACGGTACGGTCCCCCAGCTCCCTCAGGCACACGCACGTGTGTGCACCCACAGCGCCTCCTGTGTTGTTGGGTCTGTTTGTCAGATCCCTCTTCCTGCTGCTTGGGGACGAGCCTGTCAGAAATGCCATTTCTGGGTTCACCCGGCCCCAGGCAGCAAGCGACACTTTGGAGCCAGGTCCTCCTTGCCGCCCCCCCTGCTCTGGCCTCAGAGATTACTTCCAGGTGGGCCCCTTCCTGGATGATTGGAGGCTGTCATCTAGGAATGCGGCCGAACCTTATGCGGCTCCATCGAGAAGTGACCCTATCCCTGTCCACTCTGCCGTGTCCTCCCCGAGGATGGTGGCCATGCCGGGGCAAGGGAGTGGGCTCTCCCATCCCTGGAAACCTGTGTTCAGATGTCCCGCCCACCTTCCCTCTCCTACTTCTTTGTGGCTGTGGACTTCACACTGAAGGGCCCGTGCTGGTTGGGCCTGTGTGCCTGAGCTTGGTCCTTAAGGGCAAGGCCAGGGAGCCGCCTCTCAGTTCTGTTGCCTGAGCTGCAGATGGAGCTTGCTGACCACCTGCGCCCCCCGTGGGAGCTCCTCCTCCCCCGCAGCCACCTGTTCCCCGGCTCCGGGTGTGGGATCCCATCGCGTCCCCGGCCCTCGGTCAGGACCCGCACCGTGGTTGAGATTCCGAATCCCGGAGGTCTGAAAGCCTTTGGAAAATGGCCAGTGCCTGGGAAAGCCAAGAGCCGGGACTCGTGCCCTCCCACTCTGGCCGCCTCCCTCCCGACTGTGCCCTACCACCACCGCTCTTCCTGGCTGATGTCACGCTTCTTGTGTTGCTCAGTGTGATGTTTCATCCTTCCACCCCCACCGTCCCCCACGAGGCCCTCACTGAGCCTCTGGGGGCTCCTCCAGCCCCCATCTACCCAGCTGTGGGGCAGGCGGCCCCAGCACTGGCCAGATGCTGAGATCTTGCTAGAAGCACCCATTCGGAGCCCACCCCACCCCGCCGGCCTTCGAGCATGCAACTCTGCGGGATCCGTAGACCTGGGCCTACGTCCCCCGTGTCCCTGGCTGCAGTTCGACCAATGCCCTCCTCACACCAGTGCAGGCCTCCGTTTTCCAGCAACAGCCGCCAGATCCAGAGCAATACCCTAATCCAGCCTCTGCTGGGGAAAGAATGCGGAGGAGGCGATGAAGAGCCAGCTCGGGCCAGGGATGCAGGCGCCTCCTTCTGCCTTGCAGAGGCGGCGTCCACGATGAGGGGGGGGTTGTCATCTGGTTCATCCGCTCATTCATTCATTCATTCGCCTCTTTCTTGAGCACAGCAGCTTCCCAGGTGGGCGAGGTCCCTGCCCAGGGAACTGACGAGCCAGCCGACCCTGGCATTTCTTTAGTCGGGGGGCCCTTGGGCACACAAGTGGGTTTTACAGCATCCGTGTTCCCCAGCTGGACTCAGCTCGCTCCTCCTGTCATTATCCATGTCCTGCATGTCCATTGTCTTCCCACCGGCGCTAGGTGGCTTCCCCATGGACCTCCCTTGGCCCATGTTATCAGCTCTTCAATCCCTCACCTGGAGCCGCAGGAGGCTCTGGGAAGATGGTTTCCTGAGGCCGAGGGGTGTGGGTGTGATGGCCCGCCAGAGTTCCTTTCCTGGGAACGACTGGGACTGGCCTTCACTCAAAGGAGAAGTTGGCTCAGCCCCTAGCCAGGGCCCAACTGGTTCAGCGGCCTCCACACGCCCCTGTCGCACCCCTGCCTCCCTGCAGGCGCTTTGGCATCTGGCCTTCCGCCTCGCGTCAGCCTGGAGCCCCCAGGCGGGCTTGCCCACTCTCGTTCCCAAGACCTGAAGCTTCTGTCCCCTGAACCACTCGATTGTGCAACACGGGAGGACAGACTGACCTCCTGGCCCCTCTGTACTCCTGGGATCCAGCGGTAGCGGCCTTCTTTCCCCGGAGGGGTGGGCCCAGAGAGCGGGTTGAGCCACCATCATTCTGTGCCTCCCTCACCACCCGCCACAGCCTGCCGGGGCAAGGGTCCAGGTGGATGCTTTGCAGAGGGTTTTGGATTCTCTGGGGGAAAAGATAAAAATGAGCCCCTGGGTCCCTACTGTGGCTTCCCCTTGGCCTGAATCCAAGGCGTCCACGGCCCCGGGCCATTCCTCCCGGATCCCCCCCCTGCCCGTGCACCCCTTGCCAGCTCTGTTGCAGAAACTCTGCTGAGGCAGAGAAGCGGTAACCTGCTATTTGTGGTTCCCACCCTTGGGAGACAGCAGTTTGGGGAAGGGAATTGCAAGCTTGCCTTTGTGGCTAAGCCTCCTGCCCCAGCGCCAGGCCCTGTCCTCGGGGTGGAGGAGATGCGATGGTGCTGGTTCGGCGCCCGCCCTTCCCGAACGTCACCTCACTGAGACTTGAGACTGGACACCGCCGTCGGCCCCATCTTACAGATGAGGGGACAGGTGGGGAAAGGCCACGTGCCGTCCCTCCGCTCTGCGTTGCCGCTCTGGTGCCAAGCTGAGTGAGGAGTGGGGTCTCTGAGCTGCCATTCCAGGGGTACCCCGAGGCGGCTTGCCTGAAGCAGAACCCCTTGAGGAGCCGGGGGTCCCAGTCACCTTCCCAGGCTGGCATTCCGCTCCCCCCACATCTGCGATACCACGCCGCACCGTGCTTGCAGGGCTTACTTACTTGAGCTGTCCTGGGGTATGTAATTAGCCAGGCTCCAGGACTAATAACAGTGTTCCTCTCTTCCTTCAAAGGGCCTGACAATGGGCCCCACCTCACTGCACACAGAAGGCCCGTGGGATGGCGTGGGACACGTAGGTGTGTGATAGGACCCCACCCCGAGGGAGCCTGGCCTCTAAGTGCCAGGGGGCAGGCACAAGGGGTGGGGCCCCTGGAGAACTCTGACACTCTCACACTTGCCCTTCCGTCGCTCCGCTGAGGCCTGGGCTGCACCCCCTGCCGCCTCTCCAGATGTCGGCCCTCCACAGATGGGTCCACCTTGGCAACCGTGGGAGCACTGTCCACTTCTGGTCCACCAATAAAGGGCCCTAAGTTCGGAGCACGCAGGTTGGATTGGGATATCTGTCTCAGACCCACTGGCCCCACAGTGTCTCCTAGCTCCGTCCAGGATATACTTGGGCTTAGAGATCCCTTGAAAAGGCAAGGGAAAAGGTTCTGGAAGTTTCTAGCCTTCACAGCACCATCCCCAGTGAGGCAGGATGTAAGGTCCGTACCCCGTTTCCTTCCCTGTGGTCAGACGACCCTCTGGACTCCCACTGCCCTGTTGTCCGAACACCTCCTGCTGTCTGCCCCACCCCAGGAAAGGAGGCCATGCTGAAGCATCGGGACTACGAGACGGCCACCCTGTCAGACATCAAAGCCCTCATCCGAAAGCACGAGGCCTTCGAGAGCGACCTGGCCGCACACCAGGACCGCGTGGAGCAGATCGCAGCAATTGCCCAAGAGCTCAAGTATGTGTGGCCCGTCGTGTCCCTGCCCCACTGTGGGGGCACCGTCCCGAGGTCCAGCCCTTTCCACCCCCACCGTCTCGTTTCAGATGGCAGGGAAGGGCCTTAAGGGATGATGCCCACCTTGTCTTAACCCCAGATGAGGATAGTGGGACCTGTATTCTCAGGCAGAAGGTCTCTGACCCCTTTCCTGATTGCTTAGGCTGTAGTAGTCCCTGAGACTCTACCTTTTGCCTGCCACACCAACCAGGACCCCCACCCCCACCCCCACCCCCTGATGGGGTGGGCGGCCTAGCCCCCACTGTTGCCACCCGCTCCTCCCTAAGGGGACTGGTCTGCACAGAGAGCCCATTGTTCTGCCCGGCCCCTTTCCTCTCTCGCTCAGAATACACTTATTGTGCGAGCTTCCAGGCAGCCGGGTTCTTTGCCCTCCGTTCCCCGCCCCAGTCAGATAAACTTGTGCACACAATTAGTACACTGAACCTCCAGAGCCGGTGAATGGAGCCTTATTCCACCAGCACAGCGGCCAACGGCAGGGACGGCCCGGGGAGCGGGAGGCCGAGGCCATTACTTCATGGAAAATCTGCAGGCCCTGGAGGGGCGCTCCCAAAATAGCCGTCTGCTCAAAAATAGGATACTTGGCCGGAGCTGCCCTTTCCGCAGACACCCCCACCCTGCCGGTCATCCCTAAAGTTCTGCTTGCTCCTATGAGGCCAGCAGTGGTGACTGGTGGAGCCCCTCGCCAGGCAGGGCCTGTTTCCTCCCTGACTCGCGCCCTCAGCACTGCCCAGTTGCTTTGAGGGTTGCCCATTTGCTCACTCGTGAGGCCTTCACCGTATTGGGAAGACACAGTCTCTATTGGTCACTGTTAGGGGCACCCCTAGGGGTCTTGCAGCCTCTTCTAGGGTTGAGCCTCTGTCCCTGGCACACCCAGGTCGAGGAGAGTGAGGTCACATGCGAGATGTTCATAGGGGTCACGGGAGGTGGACGTGTTCCACCACTGACAGGCGAGCTCCTAGAAGCTGGTGGGAAACAGTCTTGGAGTAAGTCCGTGGGCACCGAGAATGCTGTGTGGGACCTGTTACCCAGAGCCAGAGCCGGGGAGCAGGTGGTCACTGAGCTTTTCTGGACCATGGTGGCCCTGGACTGTTTGGGGTGCTGTCTGTTCCCCTCCCCCGAAGATGAGTCAGAGAGCCAAGTGCTGGCCAGGGTGAGCCTGGACAGACAGCCTGGCTGAGCGTTGGTTAATGACAGCAACAAAAACTCAGAGCACTCGGCGCTCTACACGCACAGTTCGTGTAATCCTTCAGCAGCCCCATGTTATGGAAGGGGAACTGAGGCACAGAGAGGCCGAGAGACTTGCCCAAGGTCACACTGCTGGGGAGTAGTTGAGACAGGACCAGAGCTCAGGCTGCCTACCCCTCTGTGGAGCACAGCCTTGTTGCCCCTCCTAGCCCCTTCTGGCCCCTGTGTCCCATCTGCCTATCAGAGTCACCAGACGGTCCCCAGCCCCATCCCATGTCCTGTTCCTCCCAAAGTTGTTCCCTGCTGCCCACCCCTCATCAAGCCCCCAAGGTTTTGCCTGTACCCCGACTCCCTGGGAACCTGCCACTAAGAGGATCCGGTTCTGGAGCCCAGAGACTGATGGGAGGAGGGGCAGGAGGCCATGCTCGTGGCTGAGGGGCCAAGGACTATTGTGACAGTCCACGTTTTTCTTAGGTATGTTACTAGTTGCTTAGAATGACATCGCAGGCTCATTATCCATTTTTTCTTAGTGCCCATTAAAATAAAATAAACCCCTTTAGGGGAGCCTGGGTGGTTCAGTTGGTTAAGCATCTGACTCTTGGTTTCAGCTTAGGATTTCAGCAGCACTGACAGCACAGAGCCTGCTTGGGATTTCTCTCTCTCTGTCCTTCCCCAGGTCTTTCTCTCTCTCTCAAAATAAATAACCAAAAAGATTTTTTTAAATGAATAAACCCCTTTAACATCGCTGTTGCTACATTTACCTACTGGGTGCCAGGGACTGCTCTCAGCACTTCATGTGCACCAGATAACTGGATCTCCACGGTATCCCCACGCCTGTTTCACAGATGGGAAAACTGAGGTATCCAGAATAGGGAATTCACGCATCCGCGGTCACACAAGTAGAAAATCAAAGAGCCGGGATTCAAACCGAGGGAATTTGGCACCCATCCTTTAACCAGCGTGCTCTGCTAGACTTTTTTAAGCAAACAAAGCAATTAGATACAAGCTTCGTTGAGGGCCACACTTTGGGGGCCTCTGCATTAGTGTGTAGTGAGCCCTCCACCCCCACCCCTGCTGCCTCTCTGTTACCCCCTCCTACATTCCTCCTACCTGGGGAGGGGCATGGGCTAGCGGGGTCATTGAAGACTGATCACCTTAAATGTTCGTGTCCCCCGGCACCAGGGGGAGGGCGGGACCCAGCACAGCCTTGACTGCCCCCTGCTGGGTGTCATCGCCCATGCTCTCCCCCCCACCCCCACCCCCCGCAGTGAGTTGGACTACTATGACTCCCACAATGTCAACACCCGGTGCCAGAAGATCTGCGACCAGTGGGACGCCCTTGGCTCTCTGACCCACAGCCGCAGGGAAGCCCTGGAGGTGAGGAGGGGCGACGTCCCCCGTGGAGCCCTGTGCCCCGAGACTCTCAGGACTGGGGGAGGGTGTGGGCAATGCCTGGACTCTTGAGCTTCCCCTGATGCTCCCTGAGGGAATATTCTCTGACCCTTTGGGGCCCTCGACCACCATCCACCCGCTCATCTCTGTCCCTTCCCTGCCCCGTATACCAGAAAACAGAGAAGCAGCTGGAGACCATTGACCAGCTGCATCTGGAGTACGCCAAGCGGGCAGCCCCCTTCAACAACTGGATGGAGAGTGCCATGGAGGACCTGCAGGACATGTTCATTGTCCACACCATCGAGGAGATCGAGGTCCGCTCCCACCCGCGCTTCTTGTGGGACTTCCAAGGGCCCGGGCTGCCCCTCACTCCTCCTTCTCCTTCCAGGGCCTGATCTCCGCCCACGACCAGTTCAAGTCGACACTGCCAGATGCCGACAGGGAGCGGGAGGCCATCCTGGCCATCCACAAGGAGGCCCAGAGGATCGCCGAGAGCAACCACATCAAACTGTCGGGCAGTAACCCCTATACCACCGTCACCCCGCAGATCATCAACTCCAAGTGGGAGAAGGTGGGCAGGCTCGCCGGTGGGACCAGGGCAGGGCTGGCCGGGTGAGGGCCCCCCCCCCCCCGCCCCCTGCCGACTGCTGGTGCTCACACCCCCCGCCCTCCCCCAGGTGCAACAGCTGGTGCCCAAGCGGGACCACGCCCTCCTAGAGGAGCAGAGCAAGCAGCAGTCCAACGAGCACCTCCGCCGCCAGTTCGCCAGCCAGGCCAACGTCGTGGGGCCCTGGATCCAGACCAAGATGGAGGTGAGGAGCCGGCGCCCCTCGCAGCAGGTCCCCAGGGCTCCCTGGTGGGTCTGCCGGGGCTCCCGCTCCAGGAGCGACAGCAGCCTCAGGATTGGGAGAGTCAGTGATTTCATTGCTGGAAGTGGCAGCACCAGCCAGAGGGAATCTTGGTGGAGGAGGCAGGTGGAGGAGGGTTTGAGCCTCGGCCCTGCCCTGCCCGCTGACCAGGAGGTCAGGTACAATGTAACTTTTCCTTGGTGTTCTCATCTCCGAAAGGGGGTGGAAACAGCCCTGGCACCGCCTCAGCAGATGCTTAGGGCACTGCTCCGTGGTGGCCCCGTTACGAGCACTGGTGTCTCGGGCTGGGCGGTCCGAGCACAGACCTCTATGGCGGGCTCACCAGTGACCCTTGGGTCCCGGCCCAGGGAGCCTGTAATGATGCTGACGGCAGCTCTGGGTGTGCCTGGTGTGCCTTCCGAGTGCTCGCCGCACGCCAGGCACCATGCTGGGAGGGGGCTGCGTGGCCACCGTGGAAACTCACGCTTCAGGTACTCGTGCTCAGAAGCACAGATTCTGAAGCCGGCCGGGCCCGGGTCCAGATCCTGCCCCTGCCTCTCACTGTGAACAGTTGCCATCTTTGGGCCTCACAGGGAGTCGAGGGAGTGCGGAGGTTGGGCATGGCGAGCCTTGGTCCGGAAACCGCCCCCGTGGCCGGTCGTGGCCGAGCGTCCGGTAGCCTCCCCGACCCAGCAGCACCCCGTCCCATGCAGGAGATCGGGCGCATCTCCATCGAGATGAACGGGACCCTGGAGGACCAGCTGAACCACCTGAAGCGCTACGAGCGCAGCATCGTGGACTACAAGCCGAATCTGGACCTGCTCGAGCAACAGCACCAGCTCATCCAGGAGGCGCTCATCTTCGACAACAAGCACACCAACTACACCATGGAGGTAGGCCCGCCGGCCGCGCGGCCCAGGCCTTTATTCCAGACGGTTTTGCTCAGTAGAAAAGATGTCTGCCGCTTTTTCTCTCTCCTTTTTCTCTGACCGAAAACACTAGATCAAGTGTGTCCACATTTTTAAAAAATCAGTTTCCCACAATTCTTCCGTCACCACGACAACACGGCCTCAGGACGCCCCCTGGAAGAGCCGGGAGGGGAGCACCTGCCCCTCTGTGAGCTCAGCAGTTTTGTTCTATCCAGTCAGCCCGTGCACCCGCTTGCCGTGCCCGGGTTGAAGCGTCAGCCTCTTGGTAGCCTGAGCTTGTCCACGGTGACGCTTTACACCGTGAAAACGCACAGATCAGAGAAACCCGGTGTTTCCCCAGAAAGCTGGTCAAACGCTGCCCACCATACCTCTGCGGCTTCCACGTGGATGCCGCACAGGTGCCGGGCCCTGGCCCTCACTGCTTCCGTCACAGGAGGACCCCAGCGCTTGGCAGGGGCACGGGGCGGTGCCGGGCCAGTATCCCCATGTGCACACGCGGTGCGCAGGAGAGCCTGGGGCTGGGGGCGTTTGGGAGAGCCAGGGCCAGCCCACCTCCGGGCCGCACGCCCTGTGTGAGGAGGGCCGGGTTCCAAGCCCCTGGCGGCCGCGGCTGCGGTAGACTTGGAGGCCGCCCCGGCCTGAGCCGCGGTCATCCCCTCGCCCCACCCCCAGCACATCCGCGTGGGCTGGGAGCAGCTGCTCACCACCATCGCCCGCACCATCAACGAGGTGGAGAACCAGATCCTCACCCGCGATGCCAAGGGCATCAGCCAGGAGCAGATGCAGGAGTTCCGGGCGTCCTTCAACCACTTCGACAAGGTGAGCGGTTTCCTCTGCCCCTGGCGTCTTCCCTCCCTGCTGTCGTCGTCCCATCCTGCCCCCACCGTCTCTGCATCTGTCCGTTCACCTCACAGTGCTGAGTACCAGTCACCACTCAGCGGGCTGGCAGGGCCCTGGCCAGCAGAGGGGGTGCAGGGGTGTGTCACCTTGACCCACAGCCTAGGTAGGGTTCCTCAGGATGAGAAGGGGGGGGGGGTCCCAAGTCCTGGCCCCGGGGCCGTGCGTCCTCGCCAACCTGCCGGTGAGACCCTGGGATGGACTCGGTCCCGGCACACCCGAGATCTGAGACCTGACCGTGCACCTGGCCCCCGCACACACAGAGCATTCTGAAAATTCAGGTCTGGACTGGCAGGCCCGCTAGGAAGGCCCTGAGCGCCTGAGTTGGCTGCAGTCCCCACCCGCCCTGCCGGGCCCCGCGCATCACGAGGTGCACGCTCAGCTCTGCACTGTCTGGCGGGGACCTGGTGTCCCAAGCAGGATGGAGTGTAATCTTTTTCTCCCACCCCAAATCCCGGAGGCCAGGAGAGCGCCCTGTTCCCCCCCCAGGAGCCCCAGGACTCAGTGCTCAGTTCTGTACCACTCAGCTCCCACCCCTGCTCTGGCCGAGGCCTTGGGCGGAGGCCTCTGACCGCCCTCCCCCCGCTCCACCGTCCCTGGCCATCACCTTGTCCATGTCACCTCTAACTCTGTGTTTCCCCCCCGATGTGTTCCCCTCCCCCCGCCCTCTGCATGTGACCCTGGCCCCTCTCCCCGCGTCTCCGTGCCGGCCTGGTCTCCACACCGCCCCTCGCACACACCCGCCTTCGGACACCCGGCAGGACCACGGCGGGGCGCTGGGGCCGGAGGAGTTCAAGGCCTGCCTCATCAGCCTGGGCTACGACGTGGAAAATGACCGGCAGGTACGCGCCCCCCTGGGCCCCAGCGGACTGTGGCATTAACTGCTCTTCTCTCTCTCTCTCCTTCTCTCTGTCTCCCCCCTCCCTCTCGCCACTCCACCCCTTGCCATGTGTGTGCCATTTCACCGGCTCTCTTGCCTCCTCCCTGCCCTGTGTCTCTCTGGACACCTTCCCCCTTACCTGGTCTCTCGGGGCCACCTCTGTCTCCCCGGCTCCCGCCACTGTCCTGTTTCCCTGCTGTGCACATGGGGCGGCCCCTCTTGCCTACTCTGGGCCTGGCCTCCTCTGCTGTCCCTGCGTCCTCGAGCAGAAGCAGACAGGCAGCATGGACTCCGATGACTTCAGGGCTCTGCTTATCTCCACAGGATACAGCCTGGTATGCAGCCTCTGCCTCCCCCTCGCTGCTGTGCCTCTCCTCCCCCACTCCTCTACCCCCTCTTCTCTGCGCAGCCTCCCCCCTCCTCCTCACCGCCTCCAGAGTTTCCGTGTCCTCGGGGACACTCCCCCACCAGAGCAGCGCGGCCTCACCGCCTCCTCCTCTGCTGGGCTGGGGTCTCTCCGATGACTCCCTGAGCTGCCCACCTCCTTTTCTGGAAGTCTCCGGAGAGAGGAGGTCAGGCCTCTGGCTCTCTCCCCTTTTTCTTTCTCTTTCTTTCTTTCTTTCTTCCCTACCCTCCAGAACTAAGTCGTGAGCCTAGGGCTGAGGAGCAGTAGACTTGTTTGATCCATTCCCCAACTCCCACTTCCCAAAAACGTGGGTGGGGAGGACAGAGGGAGCGTATCCCCAGTCTGGGCGAGTGGGCCCTTGGCCTGGGGAGCCAGAACCCGTGGAGGCGGGCCGATGGCACGGGCTGACGGCAGGTGGCCCTGCTCTCCTGGCTCCGTTCCACTAGGCCGGGCCCTGCCCCGCTCCAATGCAGCCTGTCCCCCACCCCACTCCCCCTTGCAGGGTGACGCTGAGTTCAACCGCATCATGAGTGTGGTTGACCCCAACCACAGCGGCCTCGTGACCTTCCAAGCCTTCATTGACTTCATGTCAAGGGAGACCACCGACACAGACACGGCTGACCAAGTCATTGCCTCCTTCAAGGTCCTGGCAGGGGACAAGGTAAGCAGGAAAGGAAACCCCGGGGGCACCTGGGCTCCCGGCAGGGAGGGGCCCTTGCAGCCAGGACTGGGAGAGGGGGGCTGGGCAGAGCCGGTGGGGGTGGGGGTGGCTCACAGTCCCACCCTCCCACCCCTAGAACTTCATCACGGCCGAGGAGCTGCGGAGAGAACTGCCCCCCGACCAGGCCGAGTACTGCATCGCTCGCATGGCGCCGTACCAGGGCCCTGATGCTGTGCCTGGCGCCCTCGACTATAAGTCCTTCTCCACAGCCCTGTACGGAGAGAGTGACCTGTGAGGCCCCCACTGGAGAAACCCCAACCGAACGCGCCCTCCTCACAGCCTCCAGGAGGGGCTGGGGGAGCCCTCGGCCCTTCTCCCCGCTGTGGGGGCCTCCCAGGTCCTGTTCCTCTGACTCTGTATCTATGCAAAGCACTCTGTCAGTTCTTTCCGGGGGGGTGGGGGTGGGGGTGGGGGGTGGGGTGGGCAGGGAGGGGCTGGGGCAGGCTCTCTCCTCTCTCTTTGTCTGTTGGCCCCCTCCCCCTGCATAGAGGTGAGGGAGACTTTCGGGGTCAGCGCTTCTGGTCTGGTAAATATATATGATGTGTTGTTTTGTTTTTTAACTATGTGGAGGGGACCGTGGATTCCCACAGCAAAACAGGTCCCCTCCAGGCCCTAGGAATGCCCCCCACACTTTGTCCCTTCCCCTTGCCTACCCCCACCCACCACCACCACCACCACCACCACCACCACCACCACCACCACCACGAGGTCCCTTCAAGGCCTCCCACATCCAGGCCAAAGCCCTACGTGCCTTGTCCAGGAACCGCCCTGGCCTGCCCTGGGCCCTGCAGTGGGCCCAGCAGAGGGCGACACAGCTGCCCAACAGGAAAGAGGACCCCGCCTCGCTCCCTTCTTCCCTCTCCCCTCACCTGCGATTGCCAGGAGATGAGGGGGTGCAACTCAGCACCCTCCTTTTCTGCAATGGAAGAGTAGGGTTGGGCAGACCAGCCTCTCACCCCCACCCCCAGCCAGCCCCCGCCTTGCTTTGTCCAGACATGTGTATCTCTCAGATTTTTCTAAGGACCAAAAAGCAAAAACAAAAAAAAAAAACAAAAAAAACAAAAAAAAGAAAAAACACAAAACAACAAAAACAAAAAATGCACACACAAGAAAAACCTATAAAAAAGGAATTAAAAACTTTCAGAGAATTACTATTTACTTTATGAACTTACGGATTTATTATATAAATATATATTCACCTAGCAACACATCCTTGCCGCCTTCTGCTCTCATGATGAAGACATAGCTGATCTGCTGCCCTCCCCCAGCCCCTTCCCGCTTTTCCTCTCTGCCGTCTGTCATTGGGCATGGGTCTCTGGGGACCCTCCCGAGGTGGAGGGTGGGCTGCTGGCCTGGCCGCCTGTTAGTTGATGGGTTTTGCTCCCTCCCCCTCCTCCCCCCTCCCCATTTTTGAGTTTATTCTGATTGATTTGATTATTTTTTTTTTTCTCGGTTTCTGGATAAACCACCCTTCTTGGGGACAGGATAATAAAACATGTAATATTTTTCAGAAGGATTCCTACGGTGTTCTCTCTTTTTCTGTCTCCCGTCTCCGTTCTCTGCTTAGCAGAGCCACGGGAGAACCTCTTCCCAGAGCAAGGCTGGGCCTGGGAGATCCCCGTCCCCGTGACTGTAAAAATGGGTGCTACCGGGGACCCGCTCTTGCCAGGCTCCGAGCGCTAAGTCGCGTAGCCTGCACGAGAAGAGTGCCGTCGCCATCCCCGCGTCCGGATGGGGAGAGCAAAGCGCAGAGAAGTGCAGGGAGCTGCGTGGCCAGCATCGCCCGGCTGGTGGGCACTGGAGCCAGAAGCCGCTCCAGGCGGGCTGGCTCCCGCGGCGACGCTCCGAACCGCCGCATCGCGCCAGAGCACCGGCCCCGCGTGCCAGGCAGAGGCGGAGGGGGTCCCGGCGGCTCTTCCGCCTCCGGCCGCAGGTGCTGCTAGGAGAAGGTGGCCACCTCCATCCACTGGGGGAGAGAGGACCGCCGGCTCGAGGCAGAGGTCCCCGGGGAGGACGCCCACCGGCCGCCCCGAGCCGCTCCCTCCGGCCCAGGCTCACCTGTCTGCGGGTCAGGCAGACGACGCCCTCGCCTCCCTCCAGCTGCCGGCTGCAGTGGCCTGTGCGGAGAGGGCGGGCTGAGCACCCGCCGTGGCGCGTGGGAGACCTCCTCCCCCCGGCCCACCCGCGCCCGGGCGGCACTCACGGAAGATGCAGGTGAGCTGGGCTGCGCACGACACGAAGCGCTCGAAGTCCACCTGCAGGCGGCTGTCCCGGTAGCGGCTGGTGAGGGCCTGGGTCAGCTGGTTGTTCAGGTGGAAGCCTAGGGGAGGCCACCGCTGAGCCTCGGCCGTCCCCGTGAGCCCCATCTCGGCGCCGCGCCCCACCGCGACTCTCCCCGGGGAAGACACCGAGCTGCTCCCGCCCCTCGAAGCCCAGCTCTGCCTCGTCCCCCGCCGTGCAGCCGCGGGCAGCTCCCTTCGCTTCTCCGCGCCGCGGCTTTCTCCTCTGTCAGACGGGGACGGTGACGGCCCTGACCCCGCAAGGCTGTGCGAAGATGCCCCACGTAGAGCTCAGAACAGTGGCACACAATGACTGTATGTCAGTCTTATTGTTCTTTAAATTCTGGTGAGTTTCTGTTAATGGACCCTGGAGGATGTTTCTGTGCAGCAAAACGTCGTCAGTCCCACACAGAGCCTCTCTTCATACTCCTACCAGAGGCAATTTCTAAACTTTAGAAATCACCTGATAAAAATCACCTCTGATGACACATCTCAATAGGCTTTTGACAGACCGCATTGCAGGTCAGGTAACCCTCCGAGAGGCAGGGCTGCAGGACGGCTCCCCCTTCCCCCACGTGGCCACATAAACGCAGTTCTGAGGACGATTTCATGGACTTCTGCCACCTCCTAAAGCCCATCTCTGCCCCCTGTTCTGTGCCTTCGTTCACCAAAGAAACGCTTGTCTGGTGCCATCACCTGCTGGGCCTTGTGTGAGGTGCTGTGAACGGCCTGGAGGAGGTCGGGGGCCTGCAGCCCCACCCTGGCAGTGTGACCTCCCACAGCCCCCCGGCCTTCATCTGCCCTGAGCCGGGGGGGACCCTGGCCGGAGGAGGTGGGAGAGCCCAAGAAGGGGCCAGAACCCCTCAGCTGCCCCCTCACATTCCTACTGACCTTTCATGCAGACTGCTTCCTCTGGCCACTCTCGTGTGCTGCCTGGTGTGGGGTCCTGCCCGGGATCCCCTGCCGCTTGGGAAACCCCTCACGCGGTTCACTAGGTCCCTGCTGCCCCTCCCCAGGGCCCCCATTGTCCTTAACCGCCCGGTGGCCTTCGCAGACCACGCCTCATCTACCCCTCCAACCCCTCCTGCACTTGGACTTTGCGCTTTGTCTTGCCTCCCTGGTACACGATGTTCCTTCTGCCCAGAACGCTCCTAAGCCTTGTGCCGCCTCCTCCAGGAAGCCCTCTCCGATCCCCCCGCCCTTCCCGCCTGCAGCGTGGAGCACCTCCTTGGCTCCCTGTGTCCACCCCGTCCCCACCCTGACCCCTCTGGGCTGTCCCTGTCCTTGGTGGCTCTGGAAGCCGCTGGAGGTAAGGGAAGGGTTTCCGGTCACCAAACCCCCAGCGTCAGCCGGCATAGGGCCAGGAGCAGAGCAGGTGTCCGGGGAACACGCAGAGTGTGGCTGAGCTGCAGCAGGTCACTTTTCTTGCTGACCTCCCGCCCCGAGACCTCCCACCATCTCCAGGGGCCCCTGGAGCTTGCTGGTCCCCTCCCCGGCGCTCCCTCCTCCATACACAGTGGGACCTTCCCTTTGCTCTTGGCTCCAGCCCCCCACATACCCTGACCTTGGACTTGCCTTATCTCCTTCCTCTCCTACATATTAAAAAAACGATTTTTCAAAGAGCCTAGGTCCTCATGAGGCCTCATAGAGCTTTGCTTTCTCACCCCACTGATCTTTCCCCTCTGACCACTGCCTCCCCACCCTCCTCCTCTGGCCACACCAGCCCCCTCTCTCATCTCCATTACCTGGCCCCTTGAAGCTGTTGCAGCGGGGCCCACGCTCTGATCTCAGGGCCTTTGCACAGGCTGCCCCTTCTGTCTAGACCGCACCTGGTCCTGTGTCCCCGAGGTTCAGTCTCCCTTAGCACCCTGGTCCTTCCCTGGCCGCTGTGTCCCAGGCCACCACTCCCCCCCCCCCCCACACACACACACACATACACCTGCTTTCTTTTCCCGCCATAGCATGTGTTACCATCTGACCCAGATGATCTTGTTCGTCGTCTGCGGCACCAGAACATCAACCCCCACCCGCAAGAGCACTTTATCAGTCTTCTGCCTAGAGTAACACCAGGCACGGACGAGAGGCCCAGTAATACGAACAGCACAAACCCTCCATCACCCCTCGCTCTCGCCTCTGCTTCTGTCCGCCCGGGACTCCATTTCTGTCTCTGTGCCACACCTCCCAGCCTTCTGACTCCATCTCCCCTCCGCTTGGGCTCTTTTCTTGCACATCTCTGGACTTCAAAGGTTCTCCCCCAGGGGCCCCCTGCCTCTCAGACTGGGTCACAGGCTGTCAGGCTTGCCTCCTGTCCCCCCGTGTCTCACCCTGGGCTTGGCTGTGGCAGACGAGCCCTGGGTGGGGTGGGGTGGGGGGGCGACAGGGAGTTCCCTTCTGGTCCCAGCCCCTCCACGCACGCACATCCCTAACTTGCTTCAGAGCCCAGGGAAAGCCTTGCTCCCTGGCTCCGCCCCCTCGGGCCGGATTTCGTGCTACACAGAGGGAATGAGGCTGTTCCTCTCCTGGAAGAAGCCAGCCTTTCCTAGACCTTTGCCGGGGCAGTGACTAGAAGCAGGTTCCCCCCAGCGCTGAGCCCTGTGGGCTCCTCCCAGCTGCCCTGTGTCCTGGCCATTTTACACGGAGACTCCATCAAGGAGATGGACTCAGGTGCCCAGGGCCCCCCCGGGAGTAAGTACAGGCAGGATTCCAGCCCAAACTCAGGGGACTATGGGCCATTTTACCGCAATGCCCTGGGGACCGGTGCCCGTCAGACACGGGCTCCCAGGCTTCCCCTCTCTTCCCCTTCTGGGAGGCCCTGCTCCAGGCCCCCAGCACCCTCCCAGGCCCATCCCCCCTCGCGCCCCGTCTCCCGGGGGCATCCAGTCCCGGCCAAGAGCTGGCAGCAAACTAAGGTGAGCAGGCAGCCAGGCCTGCGAGAGTACAGCGGGTAGGAAAGGGAGCAGACCCGTCCCCGTGGCACCCGCGCACACACCTGCCGCATTCAGCGCCAGCCTCAGCTCGTACGAGTTCATGGTTCCAGAGGCGTCCTCATCGAACTTGTCAAATGTGGCCTGGGCGGGGAGGCACGGGTCAGTCCCACCCCCCGAGCCCCCCAAGCCCCCTGAAAAGGGGACCTTGGAGGCCAGTCAGCCTGGGTTCCCACCTAGCTCCCTTTCTTCCTGGCTTCGGGCCCTGGGCAAGCAGCTCTACCACTTTGAGCAGGTTGCCCAGTCTGTGAAATGGGAATACTAGTAACAGCCGGACACATCGGGATTCCACCCACCAGGGGCTTCGAGAGGGCTCGGCACAGGGAGGCCCTGGACCACTCCCTCCTCCCGGGCCGGAGAGGCGGGAATTAACACCTCCCGCTGGTAGACAAAGGCCCCTCAAGGGGAGGTGACTTGCCTAAGGTCGCAAGGCCAGAGGGGGGCCCGACCTGGGAGCCAGGATTTCAAACCAGGACCAGAGCCTGTGTTTTCCACCCATGAGCCACTTAGTGCCCCTGGAGGGACCACAGAAGGGCAAGTGGGACAAGGCCAGATCCCTCCAAGTCGTCCCTCCACGTTGGTATGACGTGGTCCACTTTCTCCTCCCCTGGGGCCCCGCGAGCCCACAGGAGACCTATGTCCTCGTTAGTAAAAGTGCCTTACCTTCCGGGAGGAGGTGGCTCCCCCAACCCCCCCCCCCTTACCTGCCACTCCAGGAGATGGCCCCAGAGCTGCTGGAAGTGGTGCAGGGTGAGGCTTCGCCCGTTCTGGGGATGGGGCATCTGGTTAAAGTCATTGTCCCCAGAAGGGGGACACGGGCCCCAGCATGCCCATCCTCCCTGTCCAGGCACTGCCCCCCTCATATACCCCAAAACAGCGCAGCAGCTGCTCACAGGTCCTGAGCCCAATCTCTCGAGGGGTCCGGGCGTGGGACCTGGCTGCAGGAAACAAACGAAGCCGAGTACTTCCTGTGAGCTGGCCGTCATCACGAGTGCTGGGGACTGCCGCTATCCCCTACCACTGTCCTCACGCCAGCAACTGAGGCTCAGAGAGCCAAGTGACCGCCGGGAACTGGCAGAGCCGACATGTGAACCCAGGCAAGGGGATTCCAAGTCCCCTCGTGGCAGCTACGCCCCCTGCCTCCCTTAGAGAAAGGGGGTCCTTTTGAGTGGGGTGGCCTCAGTCCTGCCACAGGCCCCACACGTGGGAAGACGCTGTCACGCGGAGTCCAGGGCTCCCGTGACCTGACTCCCAGCAGCATCATGAATTAACACATATGGGGGGGGGGTCCGTGGGGTCCACCCCGGTCCCCAACTCACCAGGCTCCAGGGCGATGCTTAATAAGGTCTGGAGCTGAGGGGCGCTGAGTGCTTCCTCCTGCTCAAGGAGAGAGAAGGTGTGAGGCCATTCACTCAGGCCGTTCACAACACAGCACAGCTGGGGGCTGACCAAATTAGCATGCTGGCTGGTGCTGGGGACACCGCAGTGACAGAGAGCTTATGGTCCAGGGAGAGCTAGAGACCTGTCCCCAGAGCAGACAGGGCTGCGGTGGAGAAGCACTGGGCCCCTGGAGTCCACAGCAGGCCTGCAGTTGACCAGCCCCGGGGGGAGAGTGTGGGAGAGCTTCCAGAGAAGGGCACGTTAGAAAGATGAGACTTTAGCCGGGGCAGGGGGTGTGAAGGGAGAGAGGGCCATCCAGGCAAAGGTACACAGACTGAGCAAAGGCCCTGAGGCAGGGAAGAGCTGTGAGCACTTTGAGAGCAGAAAGGAGATTTAAGCACAGAGGGACGGAGAAACTAAAGCAAAATGAGACACCCAGGAGGGTGGGGGTGGGGGGGTGGTCGGTGTCCAAGGGGAGGGGTGGACCCCCTCCGTCCTGTCCCCCCATCCTCACCTCTCCGGCCAGCTCCTGAAATAGCTGCTCCAGCCCCAGCTCCAGGGGAACGTAGGGGACCTGTGGGGCAGGGTGGGGGTTGCGTGGGGTTTAGTGCCGGCCCAGAGGACCCCCACCCGGTCCTGCCCCGCAGTGCCCATCCCCTGCAGCCCCTCACCAGGAGGGCGTGCAGGTCGGCGCTGATGACGTCATCGATCTCCCTGCAAATGACACAAGGGAAGTGGGGGAGGGGACGCTCTCCCCCCCCCCCCCTCCGCGTCTGGGGCCCCGGGCAGATCCCCGCGGGGGTCCCGGGAAGCGGGGCCCTGGGGCTCCCGAGGGCGGGTCCGGGTGCCCGGGCTCACACGGCGGTGTGGCGGCGCTCGGAGAAGACGCGCAGCGTGAAGTCGGCCTCGTCGCCGGCGCGGGCGGCGCTGGGCACCACCAGGTAGTGGCCGGGGCGCAGGCGGCAGCGGCGGCTCACGTCGCGGCGGGCGCAGAAGGGCGAGCGGTCGGCGCGCAGCAGGCCGGGCAGGAGCGCGCGGCTGCGCGGGGAGTCCCACAGGCCCAGCAGCTGCGGGGCCAACGCGGCGCGATCGTGACCGTGACCCGGGCCGCCCGCGGTCACGCTGTCCGCCCGCCGCCCTGGCGCCCGGTGCCCGAGCCCCCGGGGCCGGGATCTGGGGGTCCCCGCCGCGACCCACCTCCTCGGGGATCTGTAAGGAGGAAGAACGGGGCGAGTCAGAGCCCCCCACACCTCCCTCTTCTTCCCATTCCGCCATCATCACGCCCCTGCCCCTCAGTCCCTGTCCCGGCCAGCCCATCTGCGACCCCCTCTGGACCCGGCTCCTGTCTGCACCCTGGGCGACCTTCCCTGCCCCTCGTTCCCCACCCCCCACCCCCATGCCCTGGGCTCTGTCCTGTCTCTGACCTCCACCCCTTCAGCCTTCCCAGCCCCTCCACGCCTGTCCCCTGCTGCTTCCGCTAAGCCTTGGGGTCCCACCTGGAACACGTGGAAACCCACGGTGAGGTAAGTGAGGCCCTGGGCCCTCAGGCGCCTGCGGTTGCGCTGGATGAGTGACAGAAGGACGGTGCACTTGGGGATGCGGCCACCCCTCGCAGGGCCCCACGCTCCCGCCGCCCCCCAGCCCCCCCAGGGCCCCTCCTCATCATCGTCCTCTTCCTCATCGGGCTCCAGCAGCGTCAGTCGGAACTGGGGGTTGGTCCAGAAGGTCTCTAGCGGACGGGAGAGAGAGGGGGTCACCCGGCCTGCCACGGCCCTCCCTCCCCCCACCCCCGCCTTGCTCGCTTCTTGGGGCGCCCTCCAGGCCTCACCGTTGCCAGGCTGGCTCCCGCCAGAGTTGAAGCCCCGCACCCAGCGGCCTTGGAAAGTGTGGATGTGCCAGCCACCCCCCGCTGGGCTCGGGCCCAGCACCTCGGGGCTCAGCGAGCAGACCTGGACCGTGTTGAAGCATCGGACGAAGTCCTCCAGCCCCATCCTGCCGGGTGGCCAGCGCTCAGGTCCTCCCCAGCCGCCACCTCCCCGGGGCCCCCGTCTGCCAAAGACCCCAGGATGACCCCCCCCCCCAACCACAACCCTCCCCGATTCCTCAAACATCGCCAAGTACCCATCAGTCCACCAGACGGTACCGCGTCTCCGGAAGGGACCCCAGATCGCTGAGCCCCCCAGCTCCCCCGGATCTCTCCAAGTCCCCGGCAATGCCCCACAGACAACCAAGCTCCATACATTCCTCCCCAATATTGCCAAACTGCCTTCAGCCCCCAAACATCAAGACCCTCGGGCTCTCAGCAGCTGGTATCCTTAAGCCCCTTCAAATGCCCCCGACACCAGCAAGCCTCCTACAATGGCCCTAAATGTTAGCCAGCCCCCTTCAGCCCTCCAAAGATTACTGCTTTTCCCAGTTCCCCTAATATCACTGCGAATTCTTCCTCGACTCCCCCAGATAGAACCCAACCCCGAAGTTACCACCATATGGACAGTTTCTAGCTGTTAAGACTCGTCCCCGTGAACGAGCCCCATGTCCCTGCGAGCAGGCTTCGCCCCCTCCCTGAGCCCCGGGGGCCTGGCGCTGGTCCAGAGGCAGGGCTGGGCTGGGCTCCTCACCAGAACTCGCCATCCTCCTTTTTGACCAGCAGGGCGTCTCGGCACTCGGCGGGGAGCGCGTCCCAGCGTGGGCAGCTAGGGAGACTGGGGGGTGAGGGGAGGGCGGGCGGGTCCGAGCCCCCCACCCACCCCAGATCCATCCCACCTGTCGCTCCAGGCCCCGGTCCACTCCACGCGGCCCCATGGGTTCCGCAGCCGCAGCAGCCGCACCTTGGTGAAGCCCAGGGACACCTGAGGACGGCATCATCCGTGGGCGGTGGCGCCGAGGCACCCCTGTAGCCCGTTCACGGGGGATACTCACCTTGTATGTGCCCGTGACTGAATACGCGTGTCCCTTCACCAGCCCGTCTTCGGTGCGGTACTCGCCCCGATCACTCTGGGCGGAGGACAGGGGATGCTGAGGCCGCGGTGGGGGGACAAGAGAGTGGCTGCTCCTCTCTGCCCCCCACCCCCACCCCCTGCTCCTGCCACCACAGCAGGAGTCAAGCAGACCTCCGAGAGGGTGTCGGATGGGGGAGTGAAGGCAAGAGGGGAAGGAGAGAGAGGAAGATGAGACAAAAATACTTGGAGAGGGCAGAGAAACCCAAAGGACCGGGAATCAGTAACTGAGCACAGGATTAAGCAAATGAATGAGTGAAGGAATTAGACCAATTCAGCGAATGACTATGTGATGGGGTCACAGATGAACATATGACTCAAGCTGAGCCTATGAAAGTCAATCCTAAGACTTTTGCTGAAATTCTCAGAAAGAGGCTTTGCCTTAAAAAAAAGTGGGGGCGGGGGCGGGCGCCTGGGTGGCTCAGTCGGTTAGGCCTCCGACTTCAACTCAGGTCATCGGCTCAGGTCATGATCTCGCGGTCCGTGAGTCCGGGCCCCGCGTCGGGCTCTGGGCTGTCAGCCCAGAGCCTGGAGCCTGTTTCAGATTCTGTGTCTCCCTCTCTCTCTGACCCTCCCCTCTTGATGCTCTGCCTCAAAAATAAACATTTAAAAAAATTTTTTTTAAACCACTTAAATAATAAAAACCACTGGGGTGGTAGGAGGGACCCGCAGTTGTGGGAGCCCTTTGGAGCCCATGAGAGGAATGCCCGCCCAGGAATGAAACTAATCCGGAACCAGGAATAGAAAAACACATTCTCAACATCCACTGGATGAGCACCTGGATTCAGCTGTGCCTGAAGCCCGTTTGGTTATGAGAGCAAATACATTTCCTTTTGACTTGCCGGAGTTGGATGGGTGAGAAAGACCAGCCAGCAGTGAACACAGAACAGAGAAGAAGGCACAGGAGTCCACCCCCCCACCCCCACCCCTCTCAAGCCCTGACTGTGCCCTGGTCCTGGTGGGGGTCCCCATGGGGGTGTGACTCTCTCACCAGGGCAGTGGCGCCCACGAGGGACTCCTTGGCCAAGGCATGGCGCAGGGCGGAGAAGAGGCCTGGGGTGTCTCGCCTCAGGTAGAGTACCTCGCCCACGCCGCCTGTGAAGTCCACGAAGGCCTCATTCATGTGGCCGCCTCGCATCACCTCATAGGAGCCGTGGAGCCTGTGGGGGCAGGTCCGGGGTGAGAACGTCTCGGGCATGTATGAGCATCTCACGCACCGTCCCCGCGCCGGGACCTGGGGTCCCCTGGGGTGTGCGGGTCCAGGGGGCCAACCCTGACATCTGCAGACTCCCAAGGTGGGTAGGGGACTGTGGCACAGTCTGGAAGCCCTTGGAGATTGGACCTGTGGTCCCTGGGCCACACGACTGTGTGATGTGGGAGATCACAGGAGAGCTCTGCCAGAATTCTGGGCATCCCGGGAGCCGTGTCTGAAACTCTGAGTCTCCGGGAGATGTCCGCGTTGGGGGTGATCTCTATGGGGCTTGTGGGGGATTTCAGAGCCACAGGGTGGAGAAAAGCAAAGATCGAGGGTTCCATGGACTCCACTCAATATTTGGGAGGTGCTTTGGGCTTCCCAGTATAGTAGGAGAGATTTTTTCTGGATTCTCAGGTCCCCCAAGGGGGGAGATCTTAGCTCTGGTGGCTCCAGGGCCCGAGAGAGGAGATTTCAGGCTCCTGAAGAATTGCGAGGGTTGGCGGGTCTCTAGGAACGTTTTGTGTGAAGTGTGGATAGAGGGAGGTATTGATAATTTGGAGGCCCTCGGGGGATGGTGTGACCTCGGGGGCCTGGGAGCCGTGACGTGGTTTGGGACCCTTGGCGGGCCGTGTAGAGGGTCCCAGCCGTCCGCCTCCGGGGACCCCTTGTGGGGTGGGGCCTGCCGGCTGGGACGTGTACTGGGTCCTTACTTGGCATAGGCCTTTTCCAGGAGCGGGGCCCAGAACTCGTTCCGCTGATCTGAGCGCACGAATATCAGCTTCCCGTCACGCACCGGCAGCCTGTCGTCCACCACGACGTCCACCCAGCGGCCAAACTGCCAGAGCTGGTGCGAGAAGGGCAGGGTCCAGGCTTCCAAGGACCCCATCCTCCGACCCCAAGCCCTGCCGCACCGGCCCATAGATTACAGCCCCAAGGGGACAGTGTCAACGGTGACATCCATGTCACCGTGGGGGAGACTGAGGCATGAACAGAGGTCCTGAGCTCTACCTGGAAGTGGAAGACACCTGCGTAGCCCCCTTGGAACCCCTGTCCAGGGGGCACCACCCGGCACAGGAGTCGGGGATACAGAGTGAGGGAGGCAGCGGCCGCAAGAAACCAGCAGTTACCTGGGGGGGAGAGATGAGGACTGGGGGAGCCTGGAAAGAGGGAGACTGAGGCGTGGGGAGAGGAGAGCCTGAGGGGGAGACCCAGGGGCCGAGCCGGCAGGGTCCCAGCTGCAACTTGCCAGATCTGGGGGCCCCAGAGGGGTTCGGTGGTCTTACCTAGACGCCCCTGACACACGTCTGTTCGGCTCATGTCCTCACAGATGAACTGGGGCTCAGCGCAAAACTCCTGGGGGGGTTGGGGGATTCCAGGCCTCAGCCAGGAAAGGGAGGGAAGGAGCAACCGAGAGGTCCGATGCCTGGGTCCCCTCCTGCCCTCACTGCTCCAGGGCAATGAGCGCCTCCAACCCCGGGAGAGGCTCGTAAAGCCCGTGGACAGGGATTCGGCTTCCCTGGGCCTCGCCAGACCCAGGAGTCAAAACAGCCAGCCCTCCTCCTCGTATCCGGGGCTCCCAGTCTCCTCCTCCCTCAGACCCAGGGGCCCAGCCCCCACAGCCCCCTCCTCCCTCAGACCCAGGGGCCCAGCCCCCACAGCCCCCTCCTCCCTCAGACCCAGCGGCCCAGCCCCCACAGCCCCCTCCTCCCTCAGACCCAGCGGCCCAGCCCCCACAGCCCCCTCCTCCCTCAGACCCAGCGGCCCAGCCCCCACAGCCCCCTCCTCCCTCAGACCCAGCGGCCCAGCCCCCACAGCCCCCTCCTCCCTCAGACCCAGAGGCCCAGCCCCCACAGCCCCCAGCCACACATTACATGGGGCCTCAGCCATTCCACCCCTTTGGCCTTCTCCGAGTCCGGCCCCAGCTCATCGTAGCCAAGGGCATCGGGGCCAGCAGGGAAGTAAGGATCGCGGAACAGGATTCCCTCATCCAGGCAGGCTGCTCGGATCGCCTCGTATCTCTGGCCCCGAAAGGGCTTCGGGCCCCTGGTCCCAGGCCCTGCCTCCTCGTCCACCAGTTGGATAGTGACCCTCCTGCTGCCACACGCCATGGGGACACTCTGGGCTCCCAGGCTGGCCCCCGGGCCCTTTAACCTCCTGAGTCATGGGGGTGGGGCCTCCCCTCCATCAGAGCTCCGATGGGGGTCTTTAGGCAGCGAGGAGCCTTCCCTTATTAATACTAATTGATGGTTTGGGGTGCTAGGCAGCGGGGACGCCTCTTCTGTGGTTTCCTCCCCAGGGCGTGGGGCCTTCAGTTGTGGCTGGGCCAGAAACTTAATGGGCTTGGCCGACAGCAGGAGGGAAGGCGGGCAGAGCTGAGGGACAGAGAGTCCTGGAAGGAGGTCAGTGTGGGGGTGTGTTTCTGCCATCTCGTCCCTGCCCCTCCCTCTGTGGAGCTGGGGCCACAGGGGTGAGGAGGGCGGCGTGTTTATCCTGCTTGTCTCCATCTCTCCTCGTCTCTCCATCAGACGGTTTCTCTCTCTGCCGTGGTGTCTCTCTTCTCTGTCTCGGCCTCACTGTCTCTGTCTCTGTCCATCTCTGTTGTCTCCTCTTGTCTTCCTCTGCTTTTATTTTTCCTGTTGTTGTTTTTAGCTCTTAGTTTTTGTCACTATATCTGTGTCTCTGTCTGTATCTCCCTCTGTCTCCATCCCTCTCTCCGTATCTCTTTGGGGGTGTCTCGTTCTCGCTGTACCTTCTGTCTGGTGCATGCCTCCCAGTCCGTCCCTCACCACCCTTTTCTCTGCCCCTGTAGCTTCTCAAGTCACCCAGGGTGGACCCCGGGCCCCCTCTGGCTCACTCGTCCCGGGACACCAGGACCCTGTCTCCCCCTTCCCCGACACGGCAGACCTCGGCCTGTTTGCCCCACACAGGGCTGACTGTGGAGGGCCCACTCTGCACCTACCTGCCCCGGGTCGGGAGGTGGGCCCGCCGTGACCGTGACCGTGACCAGTGACACCCCACCCTACCCACGCGCCGCTCAGGGTCCAGTGGAGCGATATTTCCCCAAAAGGAAGCTGGAGCCTTTGGAAGAAGTGATAGAAATTGGTTCTGAGAGGCCACAAACTCACCAGTCTGGGTCCTGGCAGACTTTTACCCCCAGCGGGGGTCCTCTGCACTGTCACCTCTGTGGCAAGAGATGTCCCTGAGTCCTCAGGCATTCTTCCCTCCGAATGGACCGAAAGACACTGTCTGAGCCCCTGGCTGTGTGGCCACCAAACAGGGATCATAAAACAGGGTACCGTCCTGTAGAATTGCCAAGGCCACCCCCTCCCCCCCCCCCCCCCCCGCCATGTGAGGCAGGTGACAGTGGTTTGGAACACCTGCCAGGGTTAAGAGCCAAGGGGCTGGGGTTCATGCCACTTACAGACTGTGTGTCTTGGGCAAGTCACTTAACCTCTCTGTGCCTCAGTTTCCTCATGTCTACAACAGGAATGATAATAATAGGACCAACGTCAGAGGGTTGTCCTGAGAAGCAAATGAGTGAACCCGCGGGACATGTTCAGAGCAGCACCTGACACGTGGATGCTCAGGAAACAGCTGTTCCCAGTGTATCTGAGGCCCCCATTCCCACCGACAGGTCACAGCCCTTTCCCCTGTTTGCCCCCCAAGTACTACTACTAACAGTAGGAGGAAGCATTGAATAAAACCTGACTGACACCTGGCAGTGAGCAGGAAACTGCCTGTGGAGACTGCCTGTCAGATCCCAGACCGTTCGCCACCTGCCCGGCCCCTCCTGGCCTCCGTCCGCAGGTCCCCGCAGGTCCCCGCTGGCCACAGCTCTTCCTAGCTCCCTGCCGGCTGCCTGCCCTGGTGCAAGGCTCTGATCACATCCCACGAACAAGAGTTCGCTTGATTCTCCATCTCCCTCCTTACGTCCAGGGTCCCAGATACGCCTTCCCCCGCCAACGAAAGAAAAACGCATTGATGCCAGAGTCCTGGACGTCTGTTGCTTTGGGAGCCGAGTATCCTCCACCGATTTTTCTGGAATCGGCACCCCCAATACGTTTTGGGGATCCAAGGGTCCTTTAGTCTCAAGCCGTGTGGCTCCAGGACGGCTGGCCCCTCCCCCGAGCTCCGGGGAGGAGCGTTTGACCCAAACCAGCCAATCGGAGCAGCGCAGCCCTGGCCACACCCCCTGCTATTCCCGGGAGACTCCGGACACGTGGCTTCTCTTTCTCTGGGGCCACGAAGCTGGTGGGAGGGAAACCCCGAGCAGCCAGACTCCACGGACTCGGCCACCTTTGTCCTGAGACCCGTCCTGAGAATGACAGCGCTGAGCAAAGCACCTCCAAGCGACAGGGAAAGAAAGATTCCGTGAGCATAGTCTCTCAATGCGGATGTGCTTGAAGCCAGACTTTTACATTCAAGGAGCCAAGAAATTCTGCCCCTCTCTTTTCCCCAGTTTTAATTTCAATTTAACGGTCTTTTTCTTTGTCACTAGAAACCAAAAGAAACCTTTCCAACCTTCCGGGCATGATTTCTGCAACCATGCCCAGGACACTAATTCCCTATGGAGTAAGAGATCAGGTACCAGTTTCCTCCATTTCTACCCCTTACATAACCCGCAAAGTGTTCTTGCTTCACCAAGTTAGGGCTGCACTTGAGCCATTAAGACCAAAATATATATATATACGTATATATATATATATATATATATATATATATATACGTATATATATATATATATATATATAGGTATATATATATATATATATATATATATATATATATATATACCTAACACACTATCATGAAAAGGAAAAGCCCCACTCCTGGGTGCAGGAGGTATCTGTTACACGCATAACAAACAGCAAATGCTTACTACTTTTTTTTTTTTTAATTTTTTAAATGTTTATTTCTTTGAGAGAGAGAGAGAGCAAGCAGGGGAGAGAGAGAGGAGACACAGATTCCGAAGCAGACTCCAACTCTGAGCTGTCAGCACAGAGCCCGACGCGGGGCTCAAACTCATGAACCGTGAGATGACGAGGAACTGAAGCCAGACGCTCAACCGACGGAGCCGCCCAGGCGCCCCAGAGCATGGCTTGTTTTTTAGTTTTTGGTTTTGTTTGTTTAATATTCTCCCATGTGTAGAATTCCTTCTGAGAGGTTTTCTGGTAACAAATTACCCAGTAGTGAGCTTGTGTGAGGGGAAAGTCCCACCTCTAATTCCTGGCAGCTACTGATCCCTCCCCGGGGAGAACTGAGATCTGAACACAATACTGGGCTTACACCGATTAGCAGCCGGAGGCGAGTGTGCTGGAGAACGAAGCCCACCCCGACAGGGGAGCAGAGCGGAGACCTGCCCCGTCTGGACTAGCCAGAGACAGAGCAGTCGCTGACGATGATTCATAGGTAGGAACAAAAATAGATTTGCAACCTGTCCTATAAGGTGGGTTTTTTTTTAATGTATATTTATTTTTGAGAGAGAGAGGGAGAGGGAATTCGAGCAGAAGAAGGGCAACGAGAAGGTGAGAGAGAGAATTCCGAAGCAGACTCTGCACCGTCAGCGCAGAGCCTGATGTGGGGTTCGAACCCACGATCCATGAGGTCATGCCCTGAGCTGAAATCCAGAGCTGGACCCTTAACTGACTGAGCCACTCAGGCGCCCTGATGTAATTTTGATGAAGTCCCCGCAGGCTATCCTTCTAGGTGCTCTGAACTCACCTTTCATGAAAGGTTCATTTCAGGGGCACCTGACCACATCCTTGAGGACCATTCGGTTAGCCATAGAGCTAACCAGGCAACTAGGGTCCTTCTGGAACCATCGAGCGATCACAGGATGATTTAGAATTCATGCCTTGGGCACCATTCCTGAAGGTGAATGATGAAGGTTCAGTAGATTCTGTTATTGTTTTTTGTTTGATTATTTTAAATGTTTTAGTTTTATTCTATTTTGAGAGAGAGAGAGAGAGAGAGAGAGAGAGAGAGAGAAAGCACAAGCAGGGGAAGGGCAGAAAGAATCCCAAGCAGGCTCCTCACTGAGGATGCGGGGCTTGAACTCACGAACCATGAGATCATGACCTGAGCTGAAGTTGGACGCTTACCCAACTGAGCCACCCAGGCGCCCTGAAGGTTCACTGGATTCTTACATGCTGTTCAAACAAGGGTGGCGAGTATCTGAAATATTTGAGCCAACATTGCATGTTACCAGTTTCACCAATAACAGCCCATTTTTACACACATTACATTAATTTTTCTTTTCTTAAGTAAACTCTATGCCCAACGTGGGGCTTGAACGCATGACCCTGAGATCAAGGGTCCTTTGCTCAACCGACTGAGCCAGCCAGGGCGCCCCCACTAAGTTAATCATTAATAAGCCACTCGATACGCAAATGAAAACCCACTTCTAACATTCGTCATGCTAATTAATGGAGTCTCTTGTGTTTCTCAAAGGTAAATAGGTGAAGCTCTTGTATTGTCTATCGGACTTTTCACCACATGCTGGCTATTTTGGAAGTGCGGATTTCAGCGTAGGTCACCTGAGGGTCCCTAGAGCATACCTTAATGACACATGTATTTGTATTGTCCTGTGTCTTAGGTTGAGTTCCTTAGAAGCGGGCCCAAAGACAAAGAACTGCCTGCAAAAAGGCTCTTGTGGACCCTGAGGCGATACCCCCAAAAGGAAGTGAGGGGGGCAGGATTGGGCTGAGGGACGACTTGGTTGAGATAAGCCTCAGACAATGCTATGAGGGGACCTGGAGCCGGGGTGGCCACTCTACTGCTTGTCCCCAGTTGAAGCAATGGGATCAGGACCCGTTTTATCTCCCAGGACCATCCAGTCACTGGCAGGGATCAGCCCCTGGGAGGGGCATGGCCTTGGGTGAGGCCGTTCTCTGTGACTGAGGGCACATCCAGTGAGGGGCACAGCGGAGAGATGTAGCAGCCTGAAGCCCCAGCCTCCTAGCTCTGTCCATGACCTAGCTCAGGTCATGATCTCACAGTTCGTGAGTGGGATCCTCGCATCAGGCTCTGTGCTGACAGGTCAGAGCCTGGAGCCTGCTTCGAATTCTGTGTCTCCTCCCTCTCTGCCCCTCCCCCACTTGCTCTCTCTCTCTCTCTCTCTCTCAAAATAAATGAAAAACATTTTTAAAAATGCATATAATTATAATGAATAGAATATATTATCAGAGCTATGTTAATAGAATTAAATTATGTTGTTATTAAATAAGAAAGAATGACACAGTAAACTAAGTATATATAAGTTTTTAATACAACAAAGTAAGTGGAAGAAATAATAAACACAAAAGTAAATGTAAGTGAATTAGAGAATCAGAGAAACAATAAAATGATTTCAGGCACTGTTGTATACTAAAACTTACAAACTATTGTTGAAAGAAATTAAAGAAGACTTCAGTAAATGGAAAGATATCCTATGTTCATGGATCCAAAGACTTAATATTGTTAAGATGACAATACTCCCCAAATTGGTCTACGATACCTATGAAAATCACAGCTGATTTTGTTTTTCAGAAACTGACAAGGAAATTCTGAAGTTTATCTGGAAAGGGGCACCTGGCTGGCTCAACTGGTTGAGCGTCTGACATCGATTGGCTCAGGTCGTGATCTCGCGGTTAATGAGTTCAAGCCCCACATCAGGCTGCTGTCAGTGGTGGATCCCTCTTCAGATCCTCTCTCCCCCTCTCTCTGCCCTTTTCTCGCTTGTGCTCTCTTACAAATAAATAAACAGATAAAACTTTACAAATACTCTCTTACAAATAAATAAAAGCAAGAAGAAAAAACAACACATACATCTATGATCAATTAAATATTGAGAAGTGTGTCAAGACAATACAATGATGAAAGAATAGTCTTTTCAACTGGAAATCCATGTGCAAAAGAATGAAGCTGGGCCCCTTCTTCACAACATACACACAAATTAAATCAAATGGTCTATATATTAAATATATACACATATTTGAACTGGCAAACTTTTAAAAAATTATCTTCTTTTCTTTTTCTTTTTGAGAGAGAGAGAAAGAGTACAAGCTGGGGAGGGGCAGAGAGAGAGAGGGAGACACAGAATCCAAAACAGGCTCCAGACTCTGAGCTGCCAGCAGAGAGCCAGAAGCGGGGCTTGAACTCACGAACCGTGAGATCATGACCTGGCCAAAGTCGGACGCTTAACCGACTGAGCCACCCAGGTGCCCCTGAAATGGCAAAAGTTTCTAAGTACAGCACAAACCTCAATTTTTTCCTGAGAATAGATTGCCAACATGCTGCGTTTTCACCTCCAAATACTGTAATATGTAATGATACTTTGTATAAACACGAACATTCTCCACTATGCACAAGGTAAGATGGAAGTGAAAACGGGGGGGGGGGGGGGGGGGGGGGGGGGAGGGCCGGGCACCTGGGTGGCTCAGTTGGTTGAGCGTCGGACTTCGGCCTAGGTCATGATGTCGCCATTCCCAAGTTCAAGCCCGGTGTCAGATTTTGTGCTGGCAGCCCAGAGCCTGGAGCCTGTTTCAGATTGTCTCCCTCTGTCTCTCTCTTTCTCTCTGCCCCTCCCCTGCTCATTTTCTGTCTCTCTCTCTCTGAAAAATAAACAAACATTAAAAAAAAGAAGTGAACATCAGGAAATTAACACGGATGAATCACCATCATCCAACCTAGTTTACCAGTGGTGCCAACAATGTCTTACTTTTTCACTATACTTTTTGAAATTTGTCCCATACGGGTTGGTACCCAAATTTCCTTTTTTTCTTTCTGTTTTTTTTTTTTTAATCCTTATTTATTTTTGAGACAGAGACAGAGCGGGAGCGGGAGAGGGGCAGAGAGAGAGACGGAGACACAGAATCCGAAGCAGGCTCCAGGCTCTGAGCTGTCAGCATAGAGCATGATGCGGGGCTTTAACCCAGGAACCAGGAGATCATGAACTGAGCCGAAGTCCCTCGTTTAAGCGATGAAGCCACCCAGGCGCCCTCAAAAAATTCTTAAACGTTCCAAAATTACACGACACAGACAAATAAAATAAAAATTAGTTCATTTAACAGACAGCCCTGGTGTACCAATGGCTGTAGATATTCTCAGGTCTCCCACTGGGAGAGGAGGAACCACCCAAAATATACAAAGAAGGGCCCAGAAAGAAGAGGGGCTGCTGCAGGTGGAAGATCTCAAGTACAGAAGAAGTTCAGATGCTGAAAGGACTCGAATTCGCCCAGATTTGGAAGTCCCACAAAGTTTTGCATCCTCAGACGAAACCTGGGTAATCCTACCTCCAGTACCGACCGCCAGCGTGGCAACTTCGACAGAGGCCACAAGGAGGCGACGTGTACCCCGCAAGGAAGCCGGCCGGAAACTACGGGCAAAACCCTCCAGGGGCGTGGCTCCAGACTTGCCCAGACCCGGACCCGAGCCCCAGCCGCAGTGGGGGTACCGGCCAGCGCGCCGGGTCTCCATCTCATAATAACGGACCCAGCCTGGCGATTGTCGCATCGCGGAGTCACGACTTCCCTCCACGCATAGCCATTAAGTGCTGAGTAGTCACCTTCGACTAGAAAATCGCCTGGCAGTGGGGGTTGACTGGGGGTCTGCGTGAGCGCCCACTACACAGACCCCCTGGTTGTCACACCGCAGGGCCAGGGCCCGGGGCCATCTGTGAGCACAGGTGGAGAAGGGTGAATGTGGGGCTCGTGAGGACTGGTAACATTAAATAAAATAAACATTATATAAATAATAAAATACATAAAATAAAATACATAAAATACATAAAATAAATAAACATTATAAATAAATAAATAAATAAATAAATAAATAAATAAATAAAATAAATAAACATTAAATAAAAACACCCTTCCAGATGACCCATGTGTCAAAGAAGAAATCAAGAACTGGGTTGCCTGGTGGGGTCATTCCATAGAGTGTGACTCTTGATCTCGAGGTCATGAGTTTGAACCCCATGTTGGGTGTAGACATGACTTAAAAATAAAATCTTAATGGGGCGCCTGGGTGGCTCAAGTCGGTTGAGTGTCTGACTTCGGCTCAGGTCATGATCTCACCGTTCATGGGTTCAAGTCCTGTGTTGGGGTCTGTGCTGACAGCGCGGGGCCTGGAGCCTGCTTCGGATTCTGTGTCTCCTCTCTCTCTCCCCCTCCCCACTCTTGCTCTGTCTCTCAAAAATAAATAAATGTTAAAAAATAAAAATAAAAATCGCTAAAAAAAGAAGAAATCAATAGTTAACATTTTTTTGAATCCTTACTACGTGTTAGTCACTGGGCTAACCATTCTTTCAATCCTTAAAACCACCCACTGAGGCAGAGATTCTTATTTATCTTTTTAAAAGTTTATTTATTTATTAAGATTATTTTATTATTTTTTTAATGCTTGCTTATTTTTGAGAAACAGAGACATAGCATGAGCAGGGGAGGAGCAGAGAGAGGGAGACACAGAATCCGAAGTGGGCTGCAAGCTCCAGGCTCTGAGCAGTCAGGACAGAGCTTGAGGAGGGTGGGGAAGAATTGAACTCCCTGAACTGGGAGATCATGACCTGAGCCCAAGTCAGACACTTAACTACCTGAGCCACTGAGGCACCGCTCGGACCACCTTTGCCAGTTGTGCCAATAACTACAATTTCTCTCCACTGCTATCTGTGGAAATTTACACCCTACCCATGTGTTATCTCTAGAAACACTTTTGTTAATTACAAGTACTTGACATTGGCAAATAAAAATGAATGCTAAGTCATTCAACAATGAGCCCTGGGGAACGAGGGGAATTCAGACTTTCTCGGGTCCACCACTGCAAGAGGGGACCCTTCCTTACACCATCCCACCCAGAGAGACGGTCTCAAGGGCTCGGTATGGGGAGGGTGGTTTCCCCGGAAGGATCTCAGGGGCAGAAAATGGGTCCTGAAAAGGCTCAGACCCTACGCTCTGCTTCCTGTCAGGTCAGGAACGGTCCTCTGCTTGTGAGGACTGCAAAGCCCACAGCGGCCCAGGGAAAGGGAGGTCTGTCACCTCTGGGGCGGGCTCCAAGCGTGGGACAGCCCTCCTGGGGAGTGGGTGGGGATTGTCCCGGGCTCTGGATCCTAGCCTATCATGCGACGCTGGAGCGCTGCCACACGGCGGGGTCCTGCAGAGACGGGTCCTGCGACTCAGACAGCCCAACACCAGAAATGCACCACTGCGGGTGGGGGGTGACTGGGCGTCTGCGTGTGAGCGCCCACTACCCCGACTCCCTGGTTGTCGCTCGGGCAGGGCCAGGGGCACAGGTAGAAAGAAAGGTGGGAAGGGGGCTCGTGAGCGCGCAGAGACCCAGAGGACTGGTCGCGGTGTCCCCCAGCCTCCCCACCGCGCCACCCCCCCCCCCACTCGTCCCCACGCAGCTCCTCCGGGAGTTGCCGGTTCAGTGCGCGTCTGCCCCGGGGACACGGGCGGGAGCCTGTCCCCACTCCGCCACAGCTGGGAGGCCGGCGACGCCCCATCCGCTGCCCCGCCCACCCCGCCCAGGCCCGCTCCCCGCACCCCAGGCGGGAGAGCGGGGATACAGGTGAGACGAGGAGGGCAGCGGCGCGGGGAGCCCGCACAGGCCAAGGCACCGTCTCCACCATTTCGGGGTCTCAGGGACCAGACGTGCGGGGACTCGTTCGCCCGTTTGCAGACGCAGCGGCTCGGAGCTCCGATGTTCCGCAGAGGGGGCACCGAGGGGAGCTTGAGCCCGCTCCAAACCCCCATCAGCTGTCCCCACCGCACGACCGCCGGGTCGGGCGGGGCCGTCCCGCAAAGCGCCGCTGGACACCAGCCAACGCCCACCCCCACCCGATCGCGGCCCTCCGGAGGCGTCCCGGCCACACACTGCCCTCCGAGGCCGCGGGGCCCCACTCCCGCCCCGGCCGCCGCATCGCTGTGATCCTTCGTCAGGGTCTTCCCCGCTCTGAACCTGCTCTCCGCGTCCAGACGAAGGACACCCGGGCACAGACGGGGCGCACACACGCGGACTGAAACTTTATTTGCCCTCCCGCGCCCGGGACCCCGGACCCCGGACCCCCGACCCCCGACCCCGCCGCCCGCCCGGAGGCTCAGAAGATCTTCACCGACTGCAGCTGCAGGTCCCCGCCCACCTCCAGGAGGCGCACGCGCGCCGGCGGGATCCGGTAGCGGAAGTGGTGGTACTCCGCGTCGCCGACCACCGCCTGCGGGGCCGAGGGGGGCGGGGCGTCAGGGGCCGGGGGCCCCGAGTCCCCGGGGCCGAGAGGCGCCCCGATGGCCGTACCTCTTGTCGTGGTCCTCACCTGGGCCACCTGTCTGGCGCGGACGCGCGCTTAAGGCGGTGGCTGTTACGGCCCCGCCGGCGGCGTCCACGGCCTCCCTCCGGCCGCTCGCACTGAACGTGGGGAAGGGCCTGGGCGCTGGACGCTGTGCAGCGACCACTCCCCGAGGACACGCGCGTCCCGGCCCAGTCGCCCAGCCATCGGGGCCCCTGCTCCGGGACACCAGGGCCCCGCTTCCCGCTAGGGGCCACCCACCCTCCGGGCGCTGGGTCCTTGCCGCCCGGTCCCTGCCACGGCCACACCCTTGCCTTCGGGCACACGTGGGCTTGCGCCAGGGGAAGAAGAGGGACGGACCGGACGTGGGCCCCGCCTTGGCCGGGCCTTTGCCCCCCCACCTCCACCAAGAGCCTTCCTGGCTTGCCTGGACTGCAGGCGGGGCGGGGGTCTGGGCGCCCGCGCCTGTGGGTGGCAGGGACTCACCTTGAACCCTTCTTCGGTGGCGATGAGGAGCACGTCGAAGGGCTGCCCATGCTGGAAGGGAATGCCTGAGCCGCGCTCCTCCCGGCCCCAGGTGCCCTGCTCCAGGCTGTTGAAGACCACCGTGGACTCGTCCAGCCGCGGGTTGAAATGGAGGGCAGCCTCCCCGCCCGGCCCCTCGCCGCACAGCAGGTTCACATAGAACCTGGTAGTGGGGGGAGGGAGGAGAGGATAAAGGTCACAGGCCAAGAAGCACCCTACCAAGATCAGGGACCAATGTACAGGACTCCCCACCGCCAGGCCGTGCCAATTCATAGGCACCGGAGAACGTCCCACGCCACAGGGGGAAGGGTTGTGGGCCGGTGGCCAGGGACCCACCCTCCAGGGCGTCCAAAAGCTCCAGGGACCCTGGACCCGCGTGCACCTAGCGAGGGTCACTATGCTATGGCCCCGGGTGCCCCTCATTTCCAAAGCCTCTAACGTTTGCCGTGGAGTCACGATGCTGACGGCCAGGGTGCTCTCTGTTCCTAGGGCATCCCCGTTGCCAGAGGGCTGGGCACAGCACCACGGGCCCGCACGTTTGCAGGCACCGCAGATTCCCAGGAAGCCTGCCCTTCCCAGACCCGGAAGTCCTACGACCGACCGCTTCGGCCTCCCAGGTGCCCAGGGCACCTGCAGATCGCAAGACTTCTTTCCAGGGTTCTGGCATTCAGACTGGGAGCCATAGGACTCTAGATGGGAGCCCTGGGATGGCTCTGGAAGCCCCGGATCCCTAGGGAGACGTAGGGACCCCAGCTACACAGTCACGGGACAAGTAAGCGAAGACTTCAGATTCCAGAAGGTCAGCGATGGCCCGGGGAGTCTAAGACCCTGTGGGCCAAGGTGGCTCTGGTGCCCTCGTGTCTGGGCTGCAAGAAGTCTGAGCCAGCTGAGCCTGGACACCTCCCAGCCTTACCTCTGGGGCCTGGGGTCTCACCTGCCGGCCTTTTCCGGGACGACGCCGCGAATCCTCATCACGGTGCCCACCCGGATGCCCTCGGGCAGCGACGTCTTGTGGGGCACGTTCTGCAGGTTCAGCGGCGGGGAGTCCGGAGTCCGAGGGAACCAGGGGCGCGGACGAGAGACACACGTGGGTCGGCCCCAGGCAGAAAGCATCCGGGACCCAGATCGGCAGAATCCGTGAGAAGAAAAGGCCCAGAGACCAAGGAGAGAGAGCCAGAGCCAGACAAAGAGCGGGAGAGCCAACCACGAGGGATCAACGGAGAAGGGGAGAATCCAGAGAGGCAGATGGGAGCATGGGGATGGGTCGGGTCCACCCGGGAGCCACAGCCCAGACCCTTGGTAGCACACCCTGGCACCCACTTTGTCCTTCCCGGCGGGACACCTCAGCCAGGCCCAGCCCCTCCCCGAGTCCGGTGCCGCCTTGGGTCCAAGCCCCCCGGGCCCCGACGCCCCCCGAAGGCACTCACAGAGCTTCCCGCCATGGCTGGGACGCTGGGGCGACAGGCGTGGTGGTGGGTATGGCTGCTGGGACCTTAAATAGAAGCAGAAGCAGGGCGTGGCAGCCCCCGCTGACTCACCCCCAGCCATTTCCACACCCACCGCCCACACCTGGCACAGACCCTGGCCCTGGGGCCACCCGGCGGCCCAGCGCCTTCTTGCTGGGCCCGGGACTTCCCTCCACTCACTGAGGGTTCCCCGTCCACCGCCTGCCCCCTCCGTTGAGCTAAGAATCCTGAAGACAGTTAAGGACGAACCACCAAGGACAGAGGGCCCCCAGGGGCCACCATCCATCCCGGGCCATGTCCCTGCCGCTTGGCACAGAGGAAAGGGTCTTTGCCCATTTTATCTTGGACATCTGGGGCCCCGAGAGGCCCACCCGGGCCTGGAAGCGGGGACCCCTCTCTCCCAGGCTGGGACCTGCGCCCTGGGCTGAGGACACGTCCCCCGAAATTCCAGCTCACGCTCCCTCGCGTGACGGTGACCCCGGCAAGGACAACACTGTGCCCGCGTGGCTCCGGGGGGCAGGACGTGTGCCTGATGAGCCGCGTCTCCCGGGGCCTAGAGCAGCGGCTGGTACACGGTCCGGGCTCCTCAAGTGCGCCTGAAAGACGAATAAGGAGTGACACCAGCGCCTGGTCTGAGGCCCTGGGCGCCTGGCGCACACAGGTCCTCCCGGGCGCTCACCGCTAGCCGAGCGGGGAAGGGGATCACTCACCCCCACTTCACAGACCAGGAAACAGAGGCTCAGACACGGGAGGCCATTTGCCCGAAGGCGCACGGCCGGGCGATCCCTGGGTGAGTGTCTCTGCCCTTCTTCAACTCTGGCGGGTTCTGCCTTGTTTCTTCTGTCCCTGGGAATGCCCTGGTGTCTCTCCCTGGCCCTCTGGCTCGGACTCTCCCTCCCTCCCGGGTGGCCCTGTCTGCTTCTCTTCCTCAACGCCATGTCTCCTTCCTCCTCCCAGAATGGCTGCCGCTCTCCCAGCCACGTTCGGGTCAGGGGAGGCAGAGGGGGGCCGTCCTGGGACCCAGCCGCGCCCTGACCCAGGAGCAGCGACGTGGGATCCTCCACTCAGGCCCACAGCCCAAGATTCCGTAGTCCAAGATTCCAGAAGAAGAATCCAGGATGGGAAGGGTGGGGTCAGAGGGAGAATGCTGAAAGAAGGTTCTGGAAGGTAAGGAAGAGGCAGGGTGGGGCAGCCACCCTGAGCAGAACCCCCTCCCAGCAGCCCAGCAGGCCTCCTGTCCACCCCTGCCACCCCCTCCCGGCCTCCACTCCTGCCCCCCCCCCCCAACCCTCCAGGGGGAAGAGGCCTGGGGCAGAGACCAGAATGGAAACTCTGGGTGGAGACAACCAGACTCAGAACCTGATCTGCCACCCGACTGTCCCCCAGGCCTCCCAGACTCTCTCCATCCCCACACCACGTGAGACACCCTGGGGGTGGCAGCGGGCGGCGCAGTTTGGGGGCCAGGACCTCACACAGGGAGGCCGGACAGCTGCGAGGCGGGTGGGGGTGGCTGCAAGCACCCCAGTGTTCAGAGGAGAAGAGGGAGGCAGAGAGTGGGGCACCCTCTCAGCCAAGGTCCCACAGCAGGGAAGCAGCCCGGGGCTGGGCCGGGGCCCAGGTGGGGGCAGGGCTGGTCACCAGGACTTCCGGTAGAGAGGACAGGGGGCCCGAGGCCGGGGCACCCACACCCGGGAGCCGGCGTCCCCGAATCGAATCGTGGGCTCCACCTGTCTCCGATCTCAGGTTCGGGGTGTCCCCCTTGGCTGCCTTGCTCTCCACGTGCTCTTGGGGCCCAACGACTCGTCCTTCCCCTGATGTCTTCCCTGGGGCTGGATGTGTCTTCACAAGCCGCCAACCTGCAAGTCCAAACTCGACTGTGACTTCGCTTGGGCCCAAGTGTCAGCAGTGGATCTGTTATCAGTTGATGGCGGGCTCGTTTCTCAGAAGCCAGGCACGTGCGCGCACATGCCGGAGCCCCATTCTCTGGTGTGGATCATCTCTGCATCGGTTCTGGAATAATACTTTCAGGAGCACTGTTTCCATCCCCAGTGAGTCGTGACCGTGCCTGTGTCTCAGTCCTCGTGCTTTTTCCTGAGCGATGCCTCGCATTCCGAAGACGCACAGGTTGTAACAGAATGAGGGTGGGATTCGAGAACAGTCCGGACCTGAGCAACCCCCACCCCCACCGAGTTACCCTGAGCCCCAGAGACAGCCAGCCCCCCTCCGCCCACCCTGCCCGGGACAGCGCTGCCAGTCTGGGCGGCCCGTGGCCACCGTGTCATGTGTCCCGGGAGTGGAGAGGGGTGGCCAGCAGGCTGAGTCGGAGGACCTTCGCCCTCCTGCAGGGAACAACTCTGGCGACTGAAAAGTAACCCCGTGTACCCACCGTGCTTGTGGGCATTGAAACCCCCAGGCTCTCTGCCAGGGTCAGCGTGTTGGGGACTTTGGGCCGGTTTTGTACACGGCGAACATCAGTCCGGGGGCCGCTTTGGTTTTGTTTTGTTTTGTGGAAAGATTTTGGTTTTGAGGTGATCTCCACGCCCGGCGTGGGGCTGGAACTCCCCACCCAGAGATCCGGGGTCCCAAGCTTCAGGGAGCCAGCCAGGCGCCCCGTGGGGCTGCTTTGGGTTTGTAAGTGAACCTTCCAAGGAGGAGAAAGACACTGCTCAAATCTGACTCTTTCTTAAGCGGTGAATCCACTGGAAACTTACACTTCTATTTCTGGATGGAATACATTTCCCCAACCCCATCACCCCCGAGGGAAGCATTTTCTGTCATGCTTGCTTCCATTGATAAACTGAGTTCGTTAAACTCTCTTACGTATTTTCAGCCGCATGTGGGACTTTAGCTTGTGTTACGTTTTAAGTTTTTCCATTGTCCATAAATTCTTCTAAGCCATAAGTAATTTTTCACTTCACACCAGATTTAGCAGTGCAGGGACTTGCTCCCTCCTCTTCCACCTTTGCCTCCTCCTTCCCTCCCTCCCTCCCTCCTTCCTTCTCTCCCTACCTTCCCCTCCTCTCTTCCCCCACTTTTCTTCTCCTCTCCCCCCTCCCTCCCCTACCTTTTTTTCTCCTCCCCTCCCCTTTCCTTCCCTTCCCTCCATCCCCTCTGGCCACTCTCCTCATTTCCATTCCCCTCCCTTCCCCTCCTCTCCCTTTCCCTCTCTTTCCCTCCACTCCTCTCCTCTCTCCTCTCCTCCCCTCCCTTTCTCTCTTCCCCTTCCCTGCCTCCCTTCCTCTCCCTTTGCCTACCTGAAGGATTGGGTCCTAGAGTCTTTCAGGTGGGACAGCACTGCTTCTTGTGGGTGGGGATCTGGGTGGCCCTAGTGGGATGAGGGGGTGCGATTCCACTGTGGTGTCAGAGGCAATGGGTGAGGAGGGTGCTTGGAGAGGGTGGTCCTCAGGACCAGGGTGGGGGGTGGGTTGGAGAGGAGAAATCGGAACGTGGCTTTGATTTGGCGTCAGGCTTTCTTGGTTTCCTTGGCCTTCAGTTTGAAATGGCTCCTCAGTCTTCCTTTGTGTTTCAAGACCTTGACACTTGAGAAGCTTGGAGGCGGATGTACCCTCATCGCCAGCTACAGGTGAGGCACTGTTGGCTGAAGAGCCACAGAAGCGACAGCGCCTGCCTCCTCCAGCTGCCTGGCCCCTCGCGTGTCCCATGGCTGGTGAGTGGTCTTGGATCACGTGACTAGCGGAACCTCCCCGGCCTCCCCTCCCCACCGTAAAGTTACCCATTTGTCCTGTGTCATCAGTAAGCATTTTGTGGGAAGCGCCTGGAAATTTTGCAAAGCTCACGTTCTTCAGCAAACTTTGATCATTTCTATCGTTTCCTCCTGCACATCTGCTATAGACTGAATGTTTGTGGCCCCCAGATTCCCTTGGTGAAACCGCGTCCCCAGGGGAATGGTATTTGGAGATGGGGCCTTTGGGAGAACATGAGGTCACGGAGGCCGAGCCCTGGTGAGCAGGGGTTGGTGTTCTTCTAAAGGGACCCCAGAGAGCTCCTTTGTCCCTGCAGCCATGTGAGGACAGAGCAAGAAGGATCCATCTATGAACCAGGAGTCAGGTTCACACCAGACGCCCGATACGCTGGCGCCGTGATCGTGGACGTCCCAGCCTCCAGAACCACGAGAAATAAATTCCTGATGTTTGTAAGCCGCCGGTGGGTGGGATTTTTGTTATAGCAGCCCCGACAGAGTAAGACCACATCAGTATGGACCCATGGACTCATGGGGCTGTCCAAGGAGCCCCAGTGCTGTGAACGCTTCCTCCTTTCCCGACCCAGGAAGCTGTTCCAGGCGATGAGGGGCTGTGGGGCAAGCTGAGGGCAAGGTGCCGGTTAACAGCACCCCCCCCCCCGGGGGGATATGTGTGATATTCCTTGCACACTCTCCACTACCCAAAAACAGGAAAGGACAAAAAAACAATGGTTAAACTGGTAAGAGTCTCCACCAGTTTATAAGAAACAGGCAATCCCATCCTGCCTAAAGTCCAGGAACTCCTTACAGTCTTTTTTTGTTTTTTTAATGTTTATTTTTGAGAGAGAGAGAGAGAGAGGGAATGGGGGAGGAAGACACAGAATCCAAAAGCAGGCTCCAGGCTCTAAGCTGTCAGCATAGAGCCCATCGCAGGGCTTGAACTCACGAACGGAGATCACGACTTGAGCCTGGCTGCTTAACCAACTGAGCCACCCAGGGGACCCTGAACTTCCTACTGTCTTAATGTTAATGCTTTGCTAGAGGGAAAAACAGCCTTAGATTGACAATAGGTAGGCCTCCAGTAAGACTGTAAGCATGTGAAAGTCTCTTTGGAAACTCTCTTGACTTTATCTACCCGCCCCCACCCCGTAAAACAGTCACCCCCCCCCCCACATCTGCAGCGGCCCACGGGTCCTGTCCCCGTGCTTTAATAAAATCACCTTTTTGCACCAAAGACCTCTTCGAGAATTCTTTCTTGGCTGTCGGCTCAGGACCCCATGAGCCCCCCGTCACCCCAAAACTTCATCCCTGGCACATCTCATGCCTTCCCATTTGAGCCTTGGAGACAGCCTTTTCTACACATTTCTTTCGCAGAGAAAGGTGCAGTCCTTAGGAACCAAGATCTGGGCACAGGCTCCGCTCCCAGGCCTTGTCAGGGGGACAAGGTAGGGGATGTATGAACGCAGACACGTATCTATCCATCGGAGGGGAGGCAACACGGGACGTCTGCCCTCCAAGGAGTGTTCCCGCTGGGCCCGAGACTTGAACTGATGTATCAGGCGGACAGGTTACCTAAGTTTTACGTCACACTAGAGCCCTCAGCAGGAAATGAAGCCTCGAGGGGATGGCTGAGCGCACTGTGCTTTTATATTAAGTTGAAGGACAGAGGCAACTGTGGAGAAGTAACCCAGCCGTTATGCGGGACGCTTGGAATCACTTTCACAGGGCCTGTTTGCATCGAATTCTCTGGGTCTCAACTCAGGATGAGAATGTCACTCTCCTACTGGCACACGGTAGGTATCTGTCACGTGAGAGTTTTTATCTCCTGTTTTCAGGCAGCAAATGGGAGGGTAGAAAGCCCTTCTTCCGCTGTTTTGCAAGGGCTATTAGTTCAAAATAATCCTTATGCTAAAAGGGCATATTTGGGGGTGGCACGTTTCGCACCCTTCAACAAACACGTTTCTACATCCGTATTTCTTTCGCTTTGGGTGTAGAATACTCACCAGTCACAGACGGGCAAAGGCTGCATTCCTACCTGGCCCCTGGTCAAATTCATAGAGACACAAAGTAGGAGGGGGGGGTGGAGTGGGGGGCGGGGGGCCGGGCAGTTAGTGTTTAGCGGGTCCAGTTATAGGTTTGCAAGATGAAGAGAGTTCTGGAGACGGATGGTGGGGACGGCTACACAACAGTGCGAATGTATTTTGTGCCACTGAACTGGACACGGGAAAAATGGTTAACATGGTGGGGCGCCCGGCGCGGGGGGGTGGGGGGTGGGGGTGGGGGGTGGGGGTGGGGCTCGGTCGGTTCAGCGCCCGACTCTTGGTTTGAGCTCAGGTCATGATCTCACCGTTCGTTTGTGGGTTCGAGCCCTGCATAGGGCTCTGTGCTGGCAGCTCAGAGCCTGGAGCCTGCTTGGGATTCTGTGTCTCCCTCTCTCTCTGCCCCTCCGTGCTAATGTGCAAGCACGCGCATGTTCTCTCTCTCCCCTCTCTCTCTCTCTCTCTAAATATATACAAAAAAAATTTTTTTAATTAAAAAAAGGGGAAATTCCACACATCCCCATCCCCACACCTCCTCACCTTCTTGCTTTAAATACGCCCCTGCCCACTGCCTCCTTGCAGACAGCCTCCCCTCTGCTGTCCTGACCGCTGCTCCCTTGGGGCCTGTTCAATAAACTTCCGTCGCCTTTGTTCTGCCTCAGGTGAATCCTTTCACCTCCATGCCACTGGCTTCCACGTGATCCTCACCCACGTTTGGGGACCCCCATCTGATCGAGAGACAACCCATTTAGACACCACACGTATATATTTTATTTTATTTACTTTAGAGAGAGCGCACAAGCAGGGGCGAGGGGAGAGGGAGAGACAGAGAACATCTCAAGCAGGCTCCGTGCTCAGCACCGAGGCTCAACCCCATGACCTGAGCAGAAACCAAGTGTCTGACGCTCAACCGACTGAGTCACCCATATTTTTATATTTTAACGTAATAAAAAAGATGTTAAGGAGACGCAAACCCCCCACCCTACCCCCACCCTCCAAAACCCCTCATGAAATACCACCAGTCAGGTTCATGGTCATTTTCCCCTTTCCACGCTAGAACTCTTCCCTCTGAATGTCACAGAAGAGACTCGCCTTCTGTGGTGGACAACCACCCTGCAGTCACTCCCGCAGGGACCCTTTCCTCCCCAGCACAGACACCGCCACCGACTCCCCTGCTGGGGCTGGGTTCCCAAGGTCCAGCCGCCCCTCTCCCCTCACCCCCACCCTAGGTCCTGAGGACCACCCCCTTCTGAGCGCCCTCCTCACTCACTCCCTCTGACACGACAGCAGCTGGAAGAACGTCCCCTCCCCTCGGCCAGCTGCTATCCTGCCCCATCCCTCCCCCCACCAAGAGGCAGCACCTGTCCCCCCACCTGATGGCCCAATCCCTCAGCCAAGGAAGGAGAGCAAAGGGAAGGGAGGGGAGGGGAGGGGAGGTGAAGGGAGGGAGGGGAGGAAAGAAGGAAAGGTGGAAAGAACAGGTCACTGGACTCCCACCTCAGGCGTGGAAACGGACCCCTTATTACTTGGAAATGATCCCTTATTACTTGGAAGAACTGAGTGGACGATGGGAAACACTTCAAATTTAATACATGGTCGGGGTGGGGGGGGCACCTGGCTGGCTCAGTCCCTTAAGCACTCAACTCTAGATTTCGGCTTAGGTCAGGATCTCAAGGTTCATGGGTTCCAGCCCCACCCCCAGCTCCTCCCGACAGTGCTTGGGATCCTCTGTGTTCCTCTTTCTCTCCATGCCTCCCTCTCTCTTCCTCCATCTCTCAAAATAAATAAACTTCAAAGCAAAAAACACGGTAAATCCCACATGCGGCTGAAAATACGTAAGAGAGTTTAACGAACTCAGTTTATCAATGGAAGCAAGCATGACAGAAAATGCTTCCCTCCACGTGATGGGGTTGGGGAAATGTATTCTATCCAGAAATAGAAGTGTAAGTTTCCAGTGGATTCACCGCTTAAGAAAGAGTCAGATTTGAGCAGTGTCTTTCTCCTCCTTGGAAGGTTCACTTACAAACCCAAAGCAGCCCCACGGGGCGCCTGGCTGGCTCCCTGAAGCTTGGGACCCCGGATCTCTGGGTGGGGAGTTCCAGCCCCACGCCGGGCGTGGAGATCACCTCAAAACCAAAATCTTTCCACAAAACAAAACAAAACCAAAGCGGCCCCCGCACTGATGTTCGCCGTGTACAAAACCGGCCCAAAGTCCCCAACACGCTGACCCTGGCAGAGAGCCTGGGGGTTTCAATGCCCACAAGCACGGTGGGTACACGGGGTTACTTTTCAGTCGCCAGAGTTGTTCCCTGCAGGAGGGCGAAGGTCCTCCGACTCAGCCTGCTGGCCACCCCTCTCCACTCCCGGGACACATGACACGGTGGCCACGGGCCGCCCAGACTGGCAGCGCTGTCCCGGGCAGGGTGGGCGGAGGGGGGCTGGCTGTCTCTGGGGCTCAGGGTAACTCGGTGGGAGTGGGGGTTGCTCAGGTCCGGACTGTTCTCGAATCCCACCCTCATTCTGTTACAACCTGTGCGTCTTCGGAATGCGAGGCATCGCTCAGGAAAAAGCACGAGGACTGAGACACAGGCACGGTCACGACTCACTGGGGATGGAAACAGTGCTCCTGAAAGTATTATTCCAGAACCGATGCAGAGATGATCCACACCAGAGAATGGGGCTCCGGCACGTGCGCGCGCGCGCCTGGCTTCTGAGAAACGAGCCCGCCATCAACTGATAACAGATCCACTGCTGACACTTGGGCCCACAGCGAAGTCACAGTCGAGTTTGGACTTGCAGGTTGGCGGCTTGTGAAGACACATCCAGCCCCAGGGAAGACATCAGGGGAAGGACGAGTCGTTGGGCCCCAAGAGCACGTGGAGAGCAAGGCAGCCAAGGGGGACACCCCGAACCTGAGATCGGAGACAGGTGGAGCCCACGATTCGATTCGGGGACGCCGGCTCCCGGGTGTGGGTGCCCCGGCCTCGGGCCCCCTGTCCTCTCTACCGGAAGTCCTGGTGACCAGCCCTGCCCCCACCTGGGCCCCGGCCCAGCCCCGGGCTGCTTCCCTGCTGTGGGACCTTGGCTGAGAGGGTGCCCCACTCTCTGCCTCCCTCTTCTCCTCTGAACACTGGGGTGCTTGCAGCCACCCCCACCCGCCTCGCAGCTGTCCGGCCTCCCTGTGTGAGGTCCTGGCCCCCAAACTGCGCCGCCCGCTGCCACCCCCAGGGTGTCTCACGTGGTGTGGGGATGGAGAGAGTCTGGGAGGCCTGGGGGACAGTCGGGTGGCAGATCAGGTTCTGAGTCTGGTTGTCTCCACCCAGAGTTTCCATTCTGGTCTCTGCCCCAGGCCTCTTCCCCCTGGAGGGTTGGGTGGGGGGGGGGGCAGGAGTGGAGGCCGGGAGGGGGTGGCAGGGGTGGACAGGAGGCCTGCTGGGCTGCTGGGAGGGGGTTCTGCTCAGGGTGGCTGCCCCACCCTGCCTCTTCCTTACCTTCCAGAACCTTCTTTCAGCATTCTCCCTCTGACCCCACCCTTCCCATCCTGGATTCTTCTTCTGGAATCTTGGACTACGGAATCTTGGGCTGTGGGCCTGAGTGGAGGATCCCACGTCGCTGCTCCTGGGTCAGGGCGCGGCTGGGTCCCAGGACGGCCCCCCTCTGCCTCCCCTGACCCGAACGTGGCTGGGAGAGCGGCAGCCATTCTGGGAGGAGGAAGGAGACATGGCGTTGAGGAAGAGAAGCAGACAGGGCCACCCGGGAGGGAGGGAGAGTCCGAGCCAGAGGGCCAGGGAGAGACACCAGGGCATTCCCAGGGACAGAAGAAACAAGGCAGAACCCGCCAGAGTTGAAGAAGGGCAGAGACACTCACCCAGGGATCGCCCGGCCGTGCGCCTTCGGGCAAATGGCCTCCCGTGTCTGAGCCTCTGTTTCCTGGTCTGTGAAGTGGGGGTGAGTGATCCCCTTCCCCGCTCGGCTAGCGGTGAGCGCCCGGGGAGGACCTGTGCGCGCCAGGCGCCCAGGGCCTCAGACCAGGCGCTGGTGTCACTCCTTATTCGTCTTTCAGGCGCACTTGAGGAGCCCGGACCGTGTACCAGCCGCTGCTCTAGGCCCCGGGAGACGCGGCTCATCAGGCACACGTCCTGCCCCCCGGAGCCACGCGGGCACAGTGTTGTCCTTGCCGGGGTCACCGTCACGCGAGGGAGCGTGAGCTGGAATTTCGGGGGACGTGTCCTCAGCCCAGGGCGCAGGTCCCAGCCTGGGAGAGAGGGGTCCCCGCTTCCAGGCCCGGGTGGGCCTCTCGGGGCCCCAGATGTCCAAGATAAAATGGGCAAAGACCCTTTCCTCTGTGCCAAGCGGCAGGGACATGGCCCGGGATGGATGGTGGCCCCTGGGGGCCCTCTGTCCTTGGTGGTTCGTCCTTAACTGTCTTCAGGATTCTTAGCTCAACGGAGGGGGCAGGCGGTGGACGGGGAACCCTCAGTGAGTGGAGGGAAGTCCCGGGTCCAGCAAGAAGGCGCTGGGCCGCCGGGTGGCCCCAGGGCCAGGGTCTGTGCCAGGTGTGGGCGGTGGGTGTGGAAATGGCTGGGGGTGAGTCAGCGGGGGCTGCCACGCCCTGCTTCTGCTTCTATTTAAGGTCCCAGCAGCCATACCCACCACCACGCCTGTCGCCCCAGCGTCCCAGCCATGGCGGGAAGCTCTGTGAGTGCCTTCGGGGGGCGTCGGGGCCCGGGGGGCTTGGACCCAAGGCGGCACCGGACTCGGGGAGGGGCTGGGCCTGGCTGAGGTGTCCCGCCGGGAAGGACAAAGTGGGTGCCAGGGTGTGCTACCAAGGGTCTGGGCTGTGGCTCCCGGGTGGACCCGACCCATCCCCATGCTCCCATCTGCCTCTCTGGATTCTCCCCTTCTCCGTTGATCCCTCGTGGTTGGCTCTCCCGCTCTTTGTCTGGCTCTGGCTCTCTCTCCTTGGTCTCTGGGCCTTTTCTTCTCACGGATTCTGCCGATCTGGGTCCCGGATGCTTTCTGCCTGGGGCCGACCCACGTGTGTCTCTCGTCCGCGCCCCTGGTTCCCTCGGACTCCGGACTCCCCGCCGCTGAACCTGCAGAACGTGCCCCACAAGACGTCGCTGCCCGAGGGCATCCGGGTGGGCACCGTGATGAGGATTCGCGGCGTCGTCCCGGAAAAGGCCGGCAGGTGAGACCCCAGGCCCCAGAGGTAAGGCTGGGAGGTGTCCAGGCTCAGCTGGCTCAGACTTCTTGCAGCCCAGACACGAGGGCACCAGAGCCACCTTGGCCCACAGGGTCTTAGACTCCCCGGGCCATCGCTGACCTTCTGGAATCTGAAGTCTTCGCTTACTTGTCCCGTGACTGTGTAGCTGGGGTCCCTACGTCTCCCTAGGGATCCGGGGCTTCCAGAGCCATCCCAGGGCTCCCATCTAGAGTCCTATGGCTCCCAGTCTGAATGCCAGAACCCTGGAAAGAAGTCTTGCGATCTGGAGGTGCCCTGGGCACCTGGGAGGCCGAAGCGGTCGGTCGTAGGACTCCCGGGTCTGGGAAGGGCAGGCTTCCTGGGAATCTGCGGTGCCTGCAAACGTGCGGGCCCGTGGTGCTGTGCCCAGCCCTCTGGCAACGGGGATGCCCTAGGAACAGAGAGCACCCTGGCCGTCAGCATCGTGACTCCACGGCAAACGTTAGAGGCTTTGGAAATGAGGGGCACCCGGGGCCATAGCATAGTGACCCTCGCTAGGTGCACGCGGGTCCAGGGTCCCTGGAGCTTTTGGACGCCCTGGAGGGTGGGTCCCTGGCCACCGGCCCACAACCCTTCCCCCTGTGGCGTGGGACGTTCTCCGGTGCCTATGAATTGGCACGGCCTGGCGGTGGGGAGTCCTGTACATTGGTCCCTGATCTTGGTAGGGTGCTTCTTGGCCTGTGACCTTTATCCTCTCCTCCCTCCCCCCACTACCAGGTTCTATGTGAACCTGCTGTGCGGCGAGGGGCCGGGCGGGGAGGCTGCCCTCCATTTCAACCCGCGGCTGGACGAGTCCACGGTGGTCTTCAACAGCCTGGAGCAGGGCACCTGGGGCCGGGAGGAGCGCGGCTCAGGCATTCCCTTCCAGCATGGGCAGCCCTTCGACGTGCTCCTCATCGCCACCGAAGAAGGGTTCAAGGTGAGTCCCTGCCACCCACAGGCGCGGGCGCCCAGACCCCCGCCCCGCCTGCAGTCCAGGCAAGCCAGGAAGGCTCTTGGTGGAGGTGGGGGGGCAAAGGCCCGGCCAAGGCGGGGCCCACGTCCGGTCCGTCCCTCTTCTTCCCCTGGCGCAAGCCCACGTGTGCCCGAAGGCAAGGGTGTGGCCGTGGCAGGGACCGGGCGGCAAGGACCCAGCGCCCGGAGGGTGGGTGGCCCCTAGCGGGAAGCGGGGCCCTGGTGTCCCGGAGCAGGGGCCCCGATGGCTGGGCGACTGGGCCGGGACGCGCGTGTCCTCGGGGAGTGGTCGCTGCACAGCGTCCAGCGCCCAGGCCCTTCCCCACGTTCAGTGCGAGCGGCCGGAGGGAGGCCGTGGACGCCGCCGGCGGGGCCGTAACAGCCACCGCCTTAAGCGCGCGTCCGCGCCAGACAGGTGGCCCAGGTGAGGACCACGACAAGAGGTACGGCCATCGGGGCGCCTCTCGGCCCCGGGGACTCGGGGCCCCCGGCCCCTGACGCCCCGCCCCCCTCGGCCCCGCAGGCGGTGGTCGGCGACTCGGAGTACCACCACTTCCGCTACCGGATCCCGCCGGCGCGCGTGCGCCTCCTGGAGGTGGGCGGGGACCTGCAGCTGCAGTCGGTGAAGATCTTCTGAGCCTCCGGGCGGGCGGCGGGGTCGGGGGTCGGGGGTCCGGGGTCCGGGGTCCCGGGCGCGGGAGGGCAAATAAAGTTTCAGTCCGCGTGTGTGCGCCCCGTCTGTGCCCGGGTGTCCTTCGTCTGGACGCGGAGAGCAGGTTCAGAGCGGGGAAGACCCTGACGAAGGATCACAGCGATGCGGCGGCCGGGGCGGGAGTGGGGCCCCGCGGCCTCGGAGGGCAGTGTGTGGCCTGGACGCCTCCGGAGGGCCGCGATCGGGTGGGGGTGGGCGTTGGCTGGTGTCCAGCGGCGCTTTGCGGGACGGCCCCGCCCGACCCGGCGGTCGTGCGGTGGGGACAGCTGATGGGGGTTTGGAGCGGGCTCAAGCTCCCCTCGGTGCCCCCTCTGCGGAACATCGGAGCTCCGAGCCGCTGCGTCTGCAAACGGGCGAACGAGTCCCCGCACGTCTGGTCCCTGAGACCCCGAAATGGTGGGGACGGTGCCTGGGCCTGTGCGGGCTCCGCGCGCCGCTGCCCTCCTCGTCTCACCTGTATCCCCGCTCTCCCGCCTGGGGTGCGGGGAGCGGGCCTGGGCGGGGTGGGCGGGGCAGCGGATGGGGCGTCGCCGGCCTCCCAGCTGTGGCGGAGTGGGGACAGGCTCCCGCCCGTGTCCCCGGGGCAGACGCGCACTGAACCGGCAACTCCCGGAGGAGCTGCGTGGGGACGAGTGGGGGGAGGGGTGGCGCGGTGGGGAGGCTGGGGGACACCGCGACCAGTCCTCTGGGTCTCTGCGCGCTCACGAGCCCCCTTCCCACCTTTCTTTCTACCTGTGCCCCTGGCCCTGCCCGAGCGACAACCAGGGAGTCGGGGTAGTGGGCGCTCACACGCAGACGCCCAGTCACCCCCCACCCGCAGTGGTGCATTTCTGGTCTTGGGCTGAGTCGCCACCCTGCAGGACCCGTCTCTGCAGGACCCCGCCGTGTGGTAGCCTAGCTCCAGCGTCGCATGATAGGCTAGGATCCAGAGCCCGGGACAATCCCCACCCACGCCCCAGGCGGGCTGTCCCACGCTTGGAGCCCGCCCCAGAGGTGACAGACCTCCCTTTCCCTGGGCCGCTGTGGGCTTTGCAGTCCTCACAAGCAGAGGACCGTTCCTGACCTGACAGGAAGCAGAGCGTAGGGTCTGAGCCTTTTCAGGACCCATTTTCTGCCCCTGAGATCCTTCCGGGGAAACCACCCTCCCCATACCGAGCCCTTGAGACCGTCTCTCTGGGTGGGATGGTGTAAGGAAGGGTCCCCTCTTGCAGTGGTGGACCCGAGAAAGTCTGAATTCCCCTCGTTCCCCAGGGCTCATTGTTGAATGACTTAGCATTCATTTTTATTCGCCAATGTCAAGTACTTGTAATTAACAAAAGTGTTTCTAGAGATAACACATGGGTAGGGTGTAAATTTCCACAGATAGCAGTGGAGAGAAATTGTAGTTATTGGCACAACTGGCAAAGGTGGTCCGAGCGGTGCCTCAGTGGCTCAGGTAGTTAAGTGTCTGACTTGGGCTCAGGTCATGATCTCCCAGTTCAGGGAGTTCAATTCTTCCCCACCCTCCTCAAGCTCTGTCCTGACTGCTCAGAGCCTGGAGCTTGCAGCCCACTTCGGATTCTGTGTCTCCCTCTCTGTCTGGCCGTCCCTGGTTCGTGCTCTATCTCTCAAAAATAAATAAACATTAAAAAAAAAAAAAAAAAGGGTGGTGGGGTCCCCGGATTAGATGGTAGTGATCTATCCCTGTTAATTTCTTGATTTTCACCTTTGCCTTAGAGTGGACAATCAGGAGAATGTTCTTGTTTGTGGAAAACACACAATAGAGTATTTGAAGGTGATCAGGAAACATGTTGTCAACATACTCCGGAATGGGTGGTAGGAAAAAAAATTATTTTAATTCTGTATGCCAGACAGAAAAGAGTCTCCTCCATTTTTTTTTAAGTTTATTTATTTTGAGAGAGCCAGAGAGAGACAGAAACAGAGAGCAGGAGTGGGGGAGGAGCAGAGAGAGGGGAAGAATCCCAAGCAGGATCCTGGCTGTCAGCATGGAGACCCAGGTGGGGGGTGGGGGGTGAGGGGTGGGGCTGGAACTCCTAAACCCTGAGATCTTGACCTGAACTGAGATCAAGAGTTGGAGGCTTGGGGCACCTGGGTGGCTCGGTTGGTTGAGTGTTCAACTTCGGCTCAGGTCATGATCTCAGAGTCCTTGAGTTCAAGCCCAGCGTCAGGCACAGCTCAGAGCCTGGAGCCTGCTTCTGATTCTGTGTCTCCCTCTCTCTGCTCCTCCCCTGCTCATGCTATGTCTCTGTTTCTCAAAAATAAGCAAGCATTAAAAAAATAATAAAATAATCTTAATAAATAAATAAACTTGTAAAAAGATATATAAGAATCTCTGCTTCAGTGGGTGGTTTTAAGGATTGAAAGAATGGTTAGCCCAGTGACTAACACATAGTAAGGATTCAAAAAAATGTTAACTATTGATTTCTTCTTTTTTTAGCGATTTTTATTTTTATTTTTTAACATTTATTTATTTTTGAGAGACAGAGCAAGAGTGGGGGAGGGGGAGAGAGAGAGGAGACACAGAATCCGAAGCAGGCTCCAGGCCCCGCGCTGTCAGCACAGACCCCAACACAGGACTTGAACCCATGAACGGTGAGATCATGACCTGAGCCGAAGTCAGACACTCAACCGACTTGAGCCACCCAGGCGCCCCATTAAGATTTTATTTTTAAGTCATGTCTACACCCAACATGGGGTTCAAACTCATGACCTCGAGATCAAGAGTCACACTCTATGGAATGACCCCACCAGGCGACCCAGCTCTTGATTTCTTCTTTGACACATGGGTCATCTGGAAGGGTGTTTTTATTTAATGTTTATTATTTTTGTGAGATAGAGAGTGAGCAGGGAGGAGCAGAGAGAGAGGGGGACAGAGGATCCAAATAGGGCTCTGTGCTGACAACAGAGAGCCTGATGTGGGGGCTCAAACTCATGAACTGTGAGGTCATGACTCGAGCTGAAGTCGGACGCTCGACCAACTGAGCCACCCAGGCGCCCCTAGAAGGGTGTTTAATTTCTACATACTTGGAGATTTCCTAAATTTCTCTTTATGGTTGGCTTCCAACATAATTCCATTAAGGTCAGAGAACATACTTTCTATGATTTCAATTTGCATACATTTATTACGACTTATGGCCTTATTTTATGGTCTTCTCTGGAGAATTTCCAAGCGTGCTTGAAAATAGTGTGTGTGTGTGTCCTGCTTTTGGTAAGCGGAGTGTTAGCTGTTAGGTAAAGTGATTGATAGTGTCTATGTAGTCTCAATCCTTACTAATTTCTGTCTGGTTGTTCTATCAGTTGCTAAAAGAGGGTTACTACAACTTAATAGCTGTTCAATAGTCTATTTGTCATGCATTTTGAGATCTCTTGTAAATATACGTTTTTACTTGATATGTATACATATATATATATATGATATATTTACTATACATGTACGTGTGTGTGTGTGTGTGTGTGTGTGTGTATCTGATGGATTGTCCCTTTTATCACTACAAAATGTCCCTCTTTGTCTCTAGTACAATTTCTTTTACATCTATTGTGTCTGAGAGTAATTCTGTCCTTCTTACTCTCTCATGGTTACTCTTGGCATGATATATCTTTTCTCTTCCATTTATATTCAACTTACTGGTGTCTTAGATCTAAAGTGTGTCTTTTCTTTTAATCTTTTTTAATGTTTATTTATTTTTGAGAGAGAGAGAGAGAGAATGTAATTGGGGAGGAGCAGAGAGAGAGGGAGACACAGAATCCGAAGCAGGCTCCAGGCTCTGAACTGTCAGCACAGAGCCCAATGTGGGGCTTGAACTCACAAACTGAGAGATCATGACCTGAGCTGAAGTCAGTCGCCCAACCGACTGAGCCACCCAGGCTCCCCCAAAGTGTGTCTTTTATAAACAGCGTATACTTGGATCTTGCTTTCTTTTTTTTATTATTAAAAAAAAATTTTTTTTAACATGTATTCATTTTTTTTTGAAAGGCAGAGAGAGACAGAGTGCAAATGGGTGAGGGGCAGAGAGAGAGGGAGACACAGAAACAGAAGCAGGCTTCTGTTAGCCCGTAACTCAGCACCATAAAATTTGTATGATCTTACACGGTTTCTGAAGTTAGGATCCAGGAGTGGCCTACTTAGGTGGTGTGGCTCTGATCTTCCATGGAGTTACATTCAAACATATGTGGAGTTGCAATCATCTGAAAGAAGCTTTCCAAACTATGGCTGTGGCCAAACTCACCCATTGCCTGATTGAGTATGGCTCACAGGCTAAGAATAGGTTTTACATTTTTAAATAGGTGAAAACATAAAAGAAAGGATATTTCAAAACACTAAAACACTAAACATTATATGGAATTCAAGTCTCAGTACCCATAACTCAAGGGTTTTTTTTTTTTTTGTAATGTTTTATTTATCTTTGAGAGAGAGAGTATGAACAGGGGAGGGGCAGAGAGAGAGGGACACAGAGGATCTGAAGCGGGTTCTGCACTGACAGCAGTGAGCCTGATGAGGGACTTGAACTCACGAACCATGAGATCATGACCTGAGCTGAAGTCGGAGTCTCAATTGACTGAGCCACCCAGACGCCCCCGTGACTCAAGTTTTATGGGAACACAGCCAGGCTTCTGCATGTCCGCATTGCCTAATGGCTGCTTTTTCGATTCGTTAGTGCAATCTCTGCCCTTTGATAGGAGTATTTATTTCATTTACACTTGGTGTAATTATTGATACAACTGGCTTTACGGCTGCCTTTTTTGCTCTCTGTTTTTACTCTCTGTTAATCTGTCACTACCTTCTTTTGTGTTAAACAATTCTTAGTGGACCGTTTAAATTCCTCTATTGGTTTTTTTTAGCAGTATTTTTTGAAAACTGGGTTTTGAGTGGTCACTCTAGTGATTACAATGTACCTCTTTACTTATGACGGTCAACTTCATTTTTCTTTTAAAGATTTTTTTAAGTTTATCTATCTTGAGAGAGAGAAAGAGAGAGAGCATGAGCAGGGAGGAGGCAGAGAGAGGGAGAGAGAGAGAATCCCAAGCTGGCTCCATGTTGACAGCATGGAGCCCCACGCAGGGCTCAGACTCACAAACCGTGAGATCATGACCTGAGCTGAAATCAAGAGTCGGACACTTAATTCACTGAGCCACCCAGGCGCCCCAAAACTGATTTAATTCCAGTAAAATATAGCAGCATTGCTCCGTACATCCCTATTCCCTCCCCTCCTTGTGTGCTATAATTATTATATACGTAACATAGAGATGTGCTATGTACCCTACAACCTAGTATTATCACCTTCACTTTATACAATCCTATTTTAAAAGAAATCAAAAGAACTAAACAGAAAACATATATTTATATCATTAAAAAATATCTATCTACATACTTCTAATTTCTAGGGCGCATTTCTCCCGTGGATTTGAGTTTCTATTTGATGTCAGTTTCAGTGTGAAGGACTTCCTTTAGCATTCCCTAGAGGGCAGCTCTGTTAACAATGAATTGTCGGCTTTCGTTTATCTGGGACTGTCCTTATTTTGCTTTCGGTTTTGAAATACAGTTTTGTTGAAGATAGAAGTATTTGTTGATAGTTTTCTTTTTCTTTTAGCGCCTTGACTGAGTCATGAAACTGCTCAGCTCCTTTCTGATCTTCTCTGATCCCAAAGACCTTGGGTTGGTTTTTTTTTTGGTTTTTTTTTGGCTTTTTTTTTTTCTTAATGCTTATTTATTTTTGAGAGAGAGAGGGAGAGCAGGGGAGGGGCAGAGAGAGAGGGAGGTGGAGGATCCGAAGCTGGCTCTGCGCTGTCAGCACAGAGTCTGATGCAAGGCTCGAACTCATGAACTGTGAGATCATGACGTGGGCCAAAACCAAGGTCAGATGCATAACCGATTGAGCCACCCAGGCGCCCCTGACCTTCATTGTTTCTACAAAAGGGTAGCTATTAATTGTACTGCTGTTAACGCTGTACAAGACGAGCTGTTCTTCACTTCCTGCTTTCAAGGTTTTCTCTGTCTTTTATGTTTTTTACAGCAGTTTGACAATAATGGGTCTAGGTGTGGATCTCTTTGTATTTATCCTATTTGCAAGTCATTAAACTTCTTGGATCTATAGATTAATGGCTTTTGTGAACTTTGGCAAGTCTGTAGCCATATTTCTTCAAACATGCTGCAGCAGCGATAGAAAACCAAACATGACCTCTCCAGCTCTTCCATCCCTCTTGCTGAGCCCCTCCAGGCTCTGCTACTGATTTGTTCCTCCGCTGCCATCCCTGGGACATGCCAACCTGGGTAGTGGCTGCCCTAAACATCCAACTTCATAATCTCTTAGTTGGTTAGTTAGAGCCCCACATGGGGCTCCCTGCTGTCAGCGAGGAGCCCGCTTTGGATCCTCTATTCCCCCCCCCCAACCCCCCGCTCTGCCCCTTCCCCCTCTCTAAAAAAATTTTTTCTAATTAAATCTCTCCAGATGATTGCAATGTACAGCCACATTTGAGAACTAGATTAGGGGAATAAATGAGACAATAAACAGAATGAATGAATGAACGAACAAATGAATAGACACGGAGAAATGCCTGAATAAATGGATATGTGAACAAGTAAGTGAGGAAATGACAAAGGAATGAATGAATGGGTGAATGAAAGTGTAAACAAATGAACAAATGATTAAATCCATGCAAGGGTGCGGTGGTAAGAGGATGATTGGCTGGATGGTAGATGGTTAGTGGACAGATGGAGAGAGGAAATGGTAAATGAACAGACAAATAGTTGGAAATGAATAGAAGAATATATCATAAAGATATGGATGGATGACATGATAGGTAGAGAATGAAGAAATCGATGCCTAGTCAGAGGGATCAATGGCGCATGGAGAGATGGATAGATGGATGGATGGATGGATGTGATGGAAGGCAGAGAATTGCACGGACAATTGGAGGGATGAACAGATGAATGAGTGAATGCAAGTTGGATGTAAGGATGGCTGAATGGACAGACAGATGGATGAGTGAATAAACAAATGGTTAGATGTTTGAATGGATGGATGGTCAGATGGCTGAGTGAAGGGTTGGATGATGAATGGATGTACAAACGGCTGGATAGGTGGAGAGTTAGGTGATGGTGAGTGGACGAATGGTTGGATGTTTATTTATTTGTTTTTTTGTGTTTTAGATTTTCAAAAAAAATTTTTAAGTAATCTCTGGGGTGCCTGGGTGGTTCGGTCAGTTGAGCGTCCAACTCTTGATTTCCTCTTGGGTCACGATGCGAGGATTGTGGGAGCCCTGTGTCAGGCTCCACACTGAGCATGGAATCTGCTTGGGAGTCTCTCTCTCTCTCTCTCTCTCTCTCTCTCTCTCTTTCTCTCCCTCTGCTCTCCCCCCACCACCCCACAACTCTTTCTCTCTCTCTCTCAAAGTAAATAAATAAAAGTTCTAAAAAGAATTTCTTTTAATTAAAAAAAAAAAGTAATCTCTACATCCAGTGTGGGGCTCGAACTCACAACCTCGAGGTCAAGAGTTACTGCCCCACCGACGGAGCCAGCCAGGCGTCCTCGACTGTGTATTTAGGTGGATAGATGAACATATGCTTGGATGGATGTTTGGAGAGATTTATGGATGTGGCGATGGATGAATGGACAGGTGGATACATGGACGGATGGAAAAATGGGTTGTATAGTGACTAAGAGTGTAGCCAGACCACCTTGATTTGAATCCTCATTCTGCCATTTATGTGCCGTGTGACCTTGGGCAATTTGCTTTACTTAAAAATTTTTTTTAATGTTTATTTAACTTTTTTTTTTTTTTTTTTGAGAGAAAGAGAGAAACAGACCGTGAGCAGGGGAGGGGCAGAGAGAGAGAGAGAGAGACACAGAATCGAAAGCAGGCTCCAGGCTCTGAGCTCTCAGCCTGGCTGACGGAGCCACGCAGGCGCCCCTGCTTTATTTTAATTTGCCTGTTTCCTCATCTTTTCCAGAAGTACGATAATAATAGTTCCTATCTCCTGGTGTTTTTGTGAGGAGCAAATGAGTTGATACACTTCAAGCCCAAGATCTGTGTCTGGAATATTCCTAGATTTATTGTGATGGGAAGATCGATGGACAGGTGATGAGGTGGCTGAATGGACAGTGTATGATCGAACCAAGGAAGGAAGGAACAGCGATACGGACGTTACGGACACGCATGAGACACCCTCAGACATTTTATTAAGGGCTTAGAAGAGAGTCCTGTGGGCTCTTTCTCTCTGTGTCCCCAAGAGTTATGGCTCTGGGAGTAGATCAGATCTGGATGTAGGACAAGTTGATATCACCCTGGATCTCTAGGACGTCCACGTTCTGGAAGGCCGAGAAGCGATGGGAATAGTCGAAGAGGTGCTGGCCGTTGGCGTAAACCTTGAAGCGATCTATGCCACAGCGAATGGACAGCTGCAGGGAGAGGGCAGGCTTGAGGCTAGGGCCAGGACACAGGCTCTGGAGGGAAGGGGGCGAAAGAGACCCCCGACTCACATCAAAGAATTTCCCAGGACCAAATGGGTTGTAGGAGATCTTCTTCTCCTCGGATCCCCATGAACCATTCAGGTAGCTGTTCCGGACCACGGTATCCTCAGTCAGACGGGAGTTAATGTGCAGAGCCATGTCCCCCGTGGACCCCACGATGAAGTTGATCGCAAAGCTGAAGGCAGAGAGGGAAGGAGGTGGGAGTCACACGGGGGCCAGTGCCTGGTTCTCCGAGGGAGGAGGGGGCCGGGGCCCAGACTCCTGGGTCTGAAGGAGGAAGCGGGCTGAGGATCCCCGCTTCAGTGCAGACTGGGTACCTCTTGCCTGTAGGGGGTATAAAGCCCTTGACTATGATGGTTCTTCGGGCTGTAAGCCCCCCTTGCAAGATCCTTCTGAATGGCACGGGCTGTGGGAGGAGAACATGGGGTCCTGTCACCTCTCAGGTCACCAGAAGCCAGAGGCAGGGACAAATTTTCAGAGATGGGTGCCCACTCCTAGGAAATGTCCCCAACTCCCATCCCCTCCCCACTCTGGCCACCAACCCCACCCTCTCCCCACCTCCCGCCCCAACACCCTCTGCCCACTCTATTTCCCACCCTCTCAGAGCCCCCCTGCCCACCATCGGCTCCGGCTTCCCCACAAACTGCCCACCACAGAGCCCTAAACGCCCACGGGACACGTTACCGGGTTGAAGATTGGGGGTCCCTCCATGGTCTGTGAGGTGAGGAAGGAGAGGTGTTATTCTAGAATATTTGACAAATATTTATGGCACACCAACTATATGCAGGTGTATCTCTGGGTGCTGGATTAGTACAACTGGGGGGGCCCACCTCCTTGACCCCCCTCGCACTTCTCACCACCCCTCCCCCCCACCCCAAGTGGCCACCCAATTCTCCCACTTACAGGCAGGTTACTTGGCAGTTGCTGGGTGTGTCCAGGACCCTATACAGATGAATGGAAGGCAGAAATGGTGAGGGGGGCTGGGGGTCCTTCAGCTGCCCCAAGACCTCCTCAGGCCACCAAGCCCCCACCACAAGAATTCCATCACCCATCGACAGGTACTTACTGGGTTTGCCGGCGTGCCCATGGGTGTCTGTGGACACAAAGGCAATGTGTGTAGGAAGGCAGGCAATGAGGGAGACCCTAAACTAGGGCCTGGGGGTGGGGGGTGTCAAGGATGCCTGCCCAGGGCAGCCCCACGACCGCGGTCCAAGAGAACTCTGGGGTCAAAGAGTGGCACCCAGGTGGCTCATTAATGGAGAGGAAATTGCCACGTTTAGGGATCTTCGGGACACAGTGACCCTCCACCCCTTTAGGGTGAGCCTGGTGCATTCTACTCTTGCACCCTCCCTGGTCCTGCTCCCTCCTGTCTCTGTTCCTCAGTTCCCCCATCTGTAAAATGGGTCCGATGATCATCAGAGCACTTTCCCCGAGGAGGTGGGGGACGGGGGCGTACAGGCTGGGGAGTAGAGAGCCCTCAGCCGAAGGACATGGCTGGCGTCTAGAGTCCAAGTGCTGCTATGGGTGTTTTGGTGCCTGTCTGTTCACTGTGGACGTGGGAATGGGGTTTCTAGGTCATCCCGTGTGTCTCCGCTCAGCTTTCGCAGACGCTGCCCAGTCATTTCCAGGGGAGTGTCGGGCCAGTTCCCCAGCCTCGCCCACACTCGGTATTGTGTGCCTTTCCCTTGATAGCTCTTCTCGCCGGGCGGGGGGAGGTAGCTCCTTGTGACTGGAAGTGAGTTTCTCTCCGGTGACTAGCAATGTTGGGTAACTTCTCATGGACTCGCCTACTCTTCCAAGTGGCTTTTGTTCCTCCTTATCTTTGCTCCTTGACTCAGCTGACGGACTTCCTCCTCCTCCCGGAAGCCTTCCCCTCGGACTCCCCAAACCTCCTGTCTCCCACCCCGGCCTTGACCGCCTAGAGCCAACACTGCCTGGGGAAATGTCTTGTCTTCCCAGTGGATTGTCTTAGTTGCCTCTGAGTCTGTGGCTCAGCCAGCGAAGGGCCTGGCACGGAGCAGGTGCTCGGGGACATAAAGGGGTGAGGGAATGAATTAAGGAAGGAAGCAGGCACATAAGTGAGGAGACACCACCCACCTGGCTTGGCGGGGCGTGGCCGCCAATGAAATTGATTGATTGAAGCTCCAGGTCCCCATCCACTTGCAGGTGGGTGACCATCTGCAGGGGCAGCCGGTGCCCAAACTCATAGAAGGGATTTCCATTTACCACCACCTGGAGGGCAGGGGGTGAGGTCAGAGTCAGCCCCCATGACCTTGGGAAAGCAGAAACAGGAAGCAGGGAACAGAGATCTTTTTAACTCGGAGACGCGTCTTGGGGACGACGAGCTGGGATAGCCACAGAGTCAGGAATCTCGGAGTCTGCAGGTCGGAGGTCAAGGCGGGGTCAAGGGGCAGCTCAGAGACCGGTGGCTGGGAGACAATGGAGAATGTAGTCAGGAGAGCGATGGCGAGATAATCAAGTCAGAGTTTTGGTTTCGGCGCCAAAGGAGATGGGCCCGAGTCTAGCTCTGACGCGTTGGCTGTGTGACCTCGGGGAAGTCATTCCACCTCTCTGAGCCTTTGGAGGCTCACCCTGGGATTGATGGGAACATTAAAACCCAGCCAGGCATGTCAAAGGCGTTGTGGAAATCCTGTGTGGAGCCTTGTTATCATATCTCAGCGTCCTTGGTGTCCTCACGGTTCTATTTATGGCGCCAGGCAGGGGGCATGGGGCTGACAGCCAGCTCCGGAGGAGTCTTATTTCTGGACTTAGGTGCTGGTGCCACGGGTGTGTTGTCTTTGTGAAACACCAGCGAGCTCTGTACACATGGCTCGCACTCTTTTGTGCACTTCAGTAACACGTTTTAAAAAATACTTGCGATGCACCCAGGTGGCTCCGTCGGTTAAGCGTCCGACTTCGGCTCAGGTCACGATCTCACGGTTTGTGGGTTCGAGCCCCGCGTCCGACTCTGTGCTGACAGCTCGGAGCCTGGAGCCTGCTTCGGATTCGGTGTCTCTCTCTCTCTCTGCCCCTCCCCCGCTCACCCTCTTTCTCTCTCCCTCTCAAAAATAAACAGGCATAAAAAATTTGTTGTAAATAAAGCTTAATAGAATTAAAAAAATTAAGAAAATTAAAAATACTTGCATAGGGGCACCTGGGTGGCTCAGTCAGTGAAAGCGTCCAGCTTCAGCTCGGGTCATGATCTCATGGTTCGGTTCGTGGGTTCGAGCCCCATCTCTGGCTCCGTGCTGACAGCTCAGAGCCTGCTTCGGATTCTCTGTCTCCCTCTCTCTGGTCCTCCCCCACTGGCACGCGAGCACGTGCTCTCTTTCTCTCTCCCAAAAATCAAATAAACTTAAAAAAATACTTGCATCATAGTAGTCACAGAGTGTGGGCCTTATCCGGAGGCGGAGTCAAAGTGCAGATAAGACTCAGGTCATGATCTCACAGTTCATGGGTTCGAGGCCTGTGTTGGGCTCTGTGCTGACAGTGCGGAGTCTGCTCAGGATTCTCTCTCGCTCCCTCTTTCTCTGCCCCTCCTCTGCTTGAGCCCTTGCCCTCATGCTCCCTCTCTCTCTCAAAACAAACTTTAAAACAACAACACGTGGGGCACCTGGGTGGCTCAGTCGGTTAAGCGTCCGACTTCAGCTCAGGTCATGATCTCAAAGTCCGTGAGTTCGAGCCCTGCGTCGGGCTCTGTGCTGACAGCTCAGAGCCTGGAGCCTGCTTCGGATTCTGTGTCTCCCCCTCTCTCTGGCCCTCCCCCGTTCATGCTCTGCCTCTCTCTGTCTCAAAAATAAACATTAAAAAAAATTTTTTTTAAATAAATAAAAAATAAAACAACAACACACCTTAAGGTATTTATGAGGTCACCGGACGGCTGACAGGATGTGAGGACCCCAGGAAGAATTGTCAGTGCTTGAGGTATGGTAACGGCCTTCTGACTATGTTCTTAAGCACTGAAATATTTATGAACGAAATTATATCTGGGATTTGCTTTTAAATCAGATGAGAGGGAAGCGTCAGGGAAGGATGCAAACACAGGGGCCTGGAGCTCACGACCACTGGAGCTGGCCAAGGGGACCAGCGGGTCACTGCACCCGCGCCTCCTCTTGTGTGTGTTCAGAATTCTCCAGAAGAAAGAGCAAGAATACGCATTTTGCAAGAATGCAGAGGAACAAAGCGATCTACGTTAAACATGACAAGGCTGCCCACAGTAGAGGAATAGGAATGAGGAACGTGAGAAAAAAAAAAAAATTGTTTAAGAGAAAAAATGTTTAATAGGCAGGAAAGAAGGAAAAGAAAAAAGTGAGGTGGGAAGGGGGAGGGGAGAGGGAGGAGGGGAGGAGGAGGGGGAGAAGGGGGAGAAGTAGGAGAAGGGGAGGAGGGGGGAGCAGGGGGAGGCACAGCTGGAAGAGAGGAAGAGAGGGAGGAAGGAAGGTGGAGAGGGAGGGAGAGGGAGGCAGCAGGGAGGAGGAAGGGGGGTTAGGGAGGAGGGAGGCCCCGCCCCCAAGCTCAGACCTTGTAGTGCTCGGCCTGGACCATGAACACCAGCTCAAAGGCGGTGCCCTTGCGGAAAGGCATGCTCCTTTTCTTCTCCTCGCTGCCCCATTTGCCGCCTTGCATGGAGTTGAAGACCACCTTGTCCCAGCCATCGAAGCGGGGATTGAAGTGGAAGGCGATATCTGACCCCGCGTGCTGCCCCGCCACGAAGTTCACGGAGAACCTGGTGGGACAGGAAGGGCTGTTCCCCGGCCCCACCTGCCTGCTCACCGGGCCCTCCTCCTGGAAGCCCGCTCAGACCTACCGGGTTCTCACTTCCCTGACAGGGCTGGAGGGGGGTTGGGGAACGACAAAACGGGACAGCACACTTGGGCACTGCTGACCCGAGAGAGGGGGGCGGGGGTAGTGCCCTGGAGTCCAGGAGGACTGCCGTGCTTATTCCCTTCCCTTAACCAGACCACCGCCCCCCCAGCCCCTGCCAACTTTAAATAAGACTACAGCTGGGACTCCTGCATTTCCAAGGGCCGGGCATTGTCCTAGGAACCTCTCTGCTCCCTCCCTGACCTGGAGGCCTTTCCCCACCAGCAGCCAGGGGGGACCTAGGAACCCACATGACCCACCCCTTCCCTCAGGCCAGCATCCCTGAAGTTATTCCAACTGGGCACACACACCCCCACCTCAGGGCCTTTGCAAGGGCTGTTCTTTCTATCCGCCTATACTCCCAGGCTCCCTCTCTCCTCTTCTGTGGGTCTTTGAAGGGTTCCCACCCCGCTACCCTATTTAAAGGGACAATGCCACAGGGTCCCTCCCCCCCACATCCATTCCCCAACTCCTTTCCCAGTTTGTCTGCTTAGCACTTATCACCACTTTGATTTTTGATTTTGATTACAGATTTGATTTTTGTCTTTCACCTCTCCGCTCTACTAGGATGTCAGCTCCTTGTGGGCAGAGATCTTGGCCCTGTCGACTGCTCTGTCCCCAGTGCCTAGGCACACAGTGGGCCCAAAATGACCAAAAAACCAACGAGCGAGAAACAACAATGCCTTCAGCTCGCTTCCATCTTTATCACCATTTTAAGGCCCTAAAAAAATGTTAAGACTTATTTTAGTGCTTACTTTCCAGTTTTACACATTGAACCCTCAAGACAATCCCGTTTTACAGCCGGGAATCTAAAGCACAGAGAGGCATGGTGCCTTTCCCCGGTCACACGGTTGGCCAGTCACAGAGCTGGCCAGGCCGAGCTCAGAGCCTGTGATCTGAATTCATGCTATCACGCCCATCAATTCCAGTCCAACATCCCAGCTCCCGGGCTGGGCTGCCTCTCTCCGTGAGCCTCCCTGATGCCTCCCAGCCCCCAGGCTCCCTGCTCCTGGTCACCAAGTCCTGGACGGCCCAGGGGCTAGGGCTGATCTTTGGCCATCGGGTGCAGGGGCACAGAGCTCCCCTTTCCAAGCAGGAAGGAAGAAGGTCTTCTGCATTAGGGCGGAAGCCCCTGTTTGTAGCCCCTCCTAGCCTAGCCTGGCTGGAGGGGAGTGCCTTACCTCTTCATGTGCTCGCTAGCCACTCCTTGGATGTAAACAGACATTCCGATGCAGAGACCACCCGGGATGGGCTTGTTGTAGGGCAGAGTCTGTGGAAGGGGCCTGGTGAGGCTTTACCCCTCATCGAGAAGCCCCCCCGCACTCTCATTGGGACACTAGGGGTGAAGGGTCCGCGGGAAGGTGAAGAGAGCCGAGCGTCAGTGTGGATATGAAGAGCCAGGGCGTCAGGATGGGAGTAAATCAAGCCCCAGGGTCAGTATCGGGTAAATCAGAGTCAAGGTTGGGGGCGGGGGCACCTCTGAGGAATCAGGATGAGAGGAAATTGGTGTGTGAGGTTCAGGGTGAAACTAAGCCGGGGCCTGCGGTTGGGGCCTGGGCCGCTATCTCACCGGGTTGTAGGTGGGCTGGTAGCCGGGTGCAGGGACATAGGCCATCTTGAGAGGCAGGGCTGGTGGCTCGTCGTCGTCCGGTGAGAAGAGGTGCAGGAGTGGGGAATGGTGGCAGATGGCAGGAGGGGGGTGGCTCTTATACCCGAGGATAAGGGAGTGGCTGGCGGGGCAGGGTCCACAGGGCCCCTCTTCCGGGGCATTCCCGGCTCCCATCTTTTTCTAGGGCACCCCCTTGTGTCCCTTTTCTTACTAGCCTCACTGGTAACCAGTCAGAACCCAGTTCATCTATCTGGGTCAGGTCAGGAGGACTCAGGTCAGAGCCCCCTCCTTCAGGCCCTTCCGCAAAGAGGAAGTGTAGTGAACTTCAGCCCCGCCAGGGCCTTATCAGAGCCCATAAAAGCCTGCCCAGACCTTTGTTAGCAGAGGGAGGGTGAGTCCAGGAGGGTTGGGCAGGGCAAGGCTGCAGGCGCGACCTGTGACAGATGGGCAATGGGAGTGGGTGAAAGCAGGGAGGAGCTGGATGCCCTGGACACTCTTAGGAACTGCGGAAGGCATTTGCATGCCCACTGCATGCCGGACCCGTGCACACTGGACTGTATAGTTTTTAATTAAATAAATAATTAATTAAAAAATTTCTTAGCATTTCCTCATTTTTGGCAGACAGGGCACGAGCAGGAGGAGGGGCGCAGAGAAAGGGAGACACAGATCCCAAGCAGGCTCCGGGCTGTCAGCACAGAGCCGGACGCGGGGCTCGAACTCACAAAACACGAGAGCTGAAGTCGGCTGCCCGACCGAATGAGCCACCCGGGTGCCCTGGACTGCACAGATCACGACTTCTGGAGCCAGGGGTGCTGGGTTCAGATCTTGCCTTGGCCACTTCCTGGCTGTTTGGTCTTGCATTAGTTTGGCCTGAACCTCAATTTCCCGATTTGCCCAACTGTAAAAGGGGGATTATTAGTAGTATCGACCTCATAGAAGCCTTGAAAGGAGTCACTCAGGGAATAAATGCTCAGAACAGGACTTGGCATATAGAAGGCATTAAATTAATCCTTGGCCTCTTGCATTCGTTCTAAACGTAAACCCAGGAGGTTGGGCTTATCTACGGACATGAAAACCTGAAGCTTAAAGAAGTGAGGCTGTTGGCCCGAGACTGGGTAGCAGCAGAACTCTAGCCAGACTCCAGCGTCGCATCCCATTAGGCTATGCAGTGAGTGGGTGCCAGGCAGGGTGAAGGGTGCTCTGGAGCCTGGAGCAGGCAGGGAGACCAGCCGCAGCCCTTAGGCCCGCAGAAGGCACTGACTTTTGCTTGCCCCGCCCCTGCCAGACTTTCTATTGGCCCTGGGCTGCCCACTGCCAGCTCTGAATGGGCATCGCCTGCGTGGCTCCCATTCCCATTGGCCGAATCTCTGTCCCCAACATTCAGCACCGCTGTAGGCGCATCTTGGCTCCTTGCTGCCTCTCCTCTCTTTGCAATAAAGACACCGGGTTCCTTAAGTAGCTTTATTGTTTGGGTGAAGATAAGGCCCTGGGCATGAGGAAATCAGTGTCCCAGCTATAAATTGGGAGATCAGGCATGAAGGCACGGAGGCGACGATCCTCACTAATCCTCCTTCTCTGTGGATGAGGAAACTGGCATGAGGTGGGACAAGGGGCAAGGCCTGGCCCGTGGGGGCTCTCAGAGCTTGGAGAAGTTCACGCTCTTCAGGTCCTTCTTCTCCAATGCAGCCTGGACAGACTTAACGATGTCCTGGGTTTGCAGCATGCTCATGTTCCAGGTGGCCTGGATGAAGAGGGTGGAGCATAATGGCAAGGGCAGGGAATGGAGTTGGGCCAATGAAAAACAGGGAAGAGACAGCGCACCAATCGGAGGGCAAGGCCTGCAGAGGTCTGCTTGCAGGGGCCCTGATTGGTCGCTCTGGGACTGGAGAGGGGCTGTGATTGGCTGGACGGAGAGCCTTACCATGTAGTTGAGACTCTCGGCCACGGAATGGTTGCGGGAATAGATCAGGTTGACTTTGGTGCTCTGCACTGCCACAGGGCTCTTGGTGGAAATCTCTTCCGCCAGGGTGAAGGCTGCCTCAAGCATGTCCTCCTTGTTTGGGAACACCCGGCTGCGGACGAAGGGAATCCGTAATGGGGTGTGGGGGGTTCTGGGAAGGTTCCCACGGATGAAGAATTGGCCAACCACAGTGGAAAGCGGAAAACCGCCCAGTGAGAGAGACCAATCAGAGCAGGGCACTGGACCCCAGAATAAAGAGTTGACCACCCAGAGAGTGGAATCTGTGAAGATACACGGGGACCCAAAGAGCCCTGCCCAGGTTGCGCCGGAGCCTTCAACCAGCCCAGGCCTCGGCCCCTACCTGACCAGACCACTGCCCAGGGCCTCATCAGCCATCATCTTGCGGGAAGTGAAGGCCAGCTCGTTGACCAGGCTGCAAGAAAGCGGGGAAAGCCTATCACGGGACGGCCCTCATCCTGGGCCCGGGAGATGCCCGGGGTCCCCTCCCTCGGCTGCTCCGCTCACCTCTGGTTTCCGATGACTTTGGGCAGTCGCTGCAGCGTTCCCACATCAGCTGCCAAACCTATGTCCACCTCCTGGGGCGGGCCATCGTATTAGAGCTTGGTTTGTGCCCGATACTGCCCCCCACCGTGTAACCTCAGTGCCAGTGAAATTCCGTATTTACTGTAGAGGCACATTCCATACCCACCTCAGAGACTGCCCCCCCCCCCAACACCCCATTTCATTGCCATCCACATGCTTTTACTCAGGTAACTTCTTTCAGCCTAGAATACAGCCCACTTCCCAATTCCTCTGCCCTCCCAACTTCTTAGGGTCGGCCACGTCTATCTCCAGAGGGAAGCCCTCAAACTCTGCCCATCTGACCCCCTTCCTGCCTCTACGGGTTCCATCCTGTCTACGTCCTCTCCAGGACTGATCCCAGCAGCAACCCCAGCCGCATCTCCACCCCCGTACCTTTACTCACTCCTAACCCCACGTAGACTGCATGGCCTCCCCTTGACTTCCTTCATGGCCAAAAGTGTTACTTTTTAAGGTGCAGTTCTGCTTGACTCTTCCGTGAAGCCCTCCGGGCTCACTCCAAGCCCTCCCTTCTCCCCCACCCCGCTCCCTTAGCCTCCCCTGTCACTGCTCTGCCCCCACCCAGCCACTCGCTGCCCAGCTCTATGCAGGATCCGAGGACACAGAAGCTCGGGGAGGACGGCTCACCTTCACCTGGAAGAAAGTATCCTGGGCACAGTACCGGATGTCACACGCAGTGACGAGGTCCACGCCTGCGAGGTGGAGGCCAGGGGCATTAAGCAACCACAGGAACCAACCCCTCCTCCCAGGTGGTGGGGTCGCACCCCTGGACCGAGTTGAGCTAGCAACTGATCTGAGGCTGGCGGTCAGTGGCCGAGGCGGAAGGGCGGCAGCCCATAGGCGCCCGGCCAGCGTGGGTGCCCGGATGCGTGGCGGGTGTCTGCGTACTCACCCGCACCAATACAGGCCCCGTGGATGGCGGCGATCACCGGTTTAGGGCACTGCAAGGGAACGGAAGCGGGTGGTGGTCAGGGCTGGTCTGGAAGAGGTGGACGGGGCTGGGGGTGGTGCCCTGCCTGCCCCTGCACCTTCTCGATGACATTGAAGCTCTCTTGGTATCTGCTGATGAGGTTACGGAGCTGCCAGCTGATGCGGGCCACATCATCTCCTTGGGGCTGGAGGATATCCGAAGCCATGTCCGTGAGGTCGATGCCTGGTGGGGAGGCACGAGGAGGCTCACGTAGTACCCCCCCTCCCCCCCAGGCACCCTCCCTCCCCATCCACTGCCCCAACTAGCGGTCAGAACTCAGACTTGGCAGATTTGAACCCCCACACCACCGCCAGTGTTTCGAGAAAGCCGCTCACACAGGGCTTTGCCAGGGATCGCATATGGGGTGTGAAATACATAAATGCTGACATTGATAGGGCCGTTACTCACTTTATCCTCACAACGACCCTATGAGGTGGCTATTACCATCGCCAGTTTTACTGGGAGTAAACTGAGGCACCGGACATTAAAGTCACTTGCCCAAGGTCACACTGGCTCGTGAGTAACGGCACTGGAATTGTAAGCCCGGGACCATGCACTGGCTCCAGAGGTCATGCTTGTCACCATTATGCCAGATGGCACAGGAGACAGGCTTTTGGCAGGAGTCGGTGGTGGGAGTGGTCCCTCAGAGAGAAGACTCGAGAGAGAGCGAGTTTCCGTGGCTCCAACTGCAAGATGATCCAAAGTCTAACCTTTGCTCCACTAATCCTTCTCCATGACCTCTACTCTGGCTAAAACACTTTCTCCTGGGCTCCCTGTTCCCTGCCCCGACCATTTCCCACACACAGCCAAGAGAACTTGTGAGCATGTCAGGGGGCCTTTTCTTCCCTCCCACCCCACTTACTTAGAAGAAAATACAAGGTATGTGCCGGGACCTTACCAGCCCTCCTGAACACTGTCCCTAGCCCGTTCCTTTGGGCACAGAGGCCTCCAACCGTTCCAGGGCCGCCTGGGTGGCTCCGTCGGTGAAGCATCTGACTCTTGGTTTCAGCTCAGGGCACGATCTCGTGTGGCTCGTTGGGTTCGAGCCCCGTGTCAGGCTCCACACTGACTGTGCAGAGCCTGCTTGGGATTCTCTCTCTCCCTCTCTCTGTCCCTTCTCTGCTATCTCTCTAAATAAATAGATACACTTAAAAAAAAAAGAAGAAGAAGAAGACTGACCCCGTCATTCTGTCCAGGCCACGGCCCGAAAGTCATCTCCTCAGAGAAGCCCACCTCAGCCACGCGGGCTAAACAGCAGCCCCGTCATCCTCTATCTCATTTTCTCTGTCTCATCTCCTACACTGCCCTCTTGTTACCACAGAATTACGTGCTTATTTCGACGGCCCATCTCCTTTTCCAGGACGTGAGCTCTATGAGTGGAGGAGTTTTGTCTTTTTGCCCACTCCCGCATCCCCAGTGCCTAAACTGAGCCCAGGGCACAGGAGGTGTTCAGTAAGCGAACAGTATAGGCAACAGTCCCTGCCCTCACTGAGCTGCCCCTCAGTGGGGGGGAAGACAAACGAATAAGAAAATACAGGGGCGCCTGGGTGGCTCAGTCGGTTGGGCGTCCAACTTCGGCTCAGGTCATGATCTCACGGTTGGTGAGTTCGAGCCCCGCGTCGGACTCTGTGCTGACAGCTCAGAGCCTGGAGCCTGCTTCAGATTCTGTGTCTCCCCCTCTCTCTGCCCCTCCCCTGCTCATGCTCAGTTTCTCTCTATCTCTCAATAATGAATAAACATTAAAAAAAATTTAAAAAAAGAAAAGAAAATACACTTTGTCGGGTGGTGACAGTGCTGAAAGAAAATTACAGCAGGGAAGTGGAATGGAATGTGTGTGTGTGTGTGTGTGTGTGTGCAGTGAGGGCTGTTGCAGTATTAAATGGGGTGGTCATGGACCCTCTCATTGACAAAGTGACTTTTGAGTGAAGATCTGAGGAAGGAGAGGGAGGGAGCTATGGGGCTAGCTGGGATCAGAGAGTTCCAAATGTCAGGAAGGGCCAGCGCAAAGGTCCTGTGGTAGGAATGCCCCTGGGCTGTATGAGGAGCACGGGGCGGTCAGCATCGCTGCAGTGTAGTGAGTGAAGGGGAAAGTGGGAAGAGTCAAGGTTGGAGAGCTTTAGGGGGCAGAGGGTATGGGGCCTCACCGGCCAGGGGGCAAACTCTGGCTTTTTCTCTGAGGGAGGCCTTGCCAGGAGATGATTCTGAGCAGAATCATCCTTCACTTTTTTCTTCCTGGGGTTCATCCTTCTCGTCCCTTTGCCTCTGAACGATGCTATCTGACAAACCAGGAAAACCATTCCCACATCTGGCTACATCCCCAATCTTCTGGGGCTTCACTGCCTCCACAGCTGGTTGAAAGAAGTGAGACCTGAGAATTTGGGGCTGAGGGGTAGGGCTAACTTGGTGCACGTTAAATACGAGGAAGACAGGATCGCGCCCCCGCCCCCAGCCTTGGCCAGGCCACTTCCTCCTCTGGGCCTTGGGTTTCTCCTGCACAAAATGGGGGTAACACCCTCCTGAGAGCTGATGGAGAGATGGCAACAATTAAAGGCGAGAGACAGCCCCAGAGGCCCTTCACACCCCACTAATGGCATCACAGTTACCATTTCGGCACCTGCTGGCTTCTGCGCCCACGTCTGTGAAGCCTGGGCGGCTCCGCAGAACCCATGCTGACTCCCAGAGCAAGCCCAGCTTGGCACTTGGGACACCTCCTTTCAGTGGCTTTTCTGGCTTCCCTGCACCACCGGGACGCGCACGCCCTGGCTTTTCCAACCCCTCGCAGTAAAGGACCGCAGACCACGGGATCAGGTGTCCCCCTCTAAGGTACGAACTACTCGGAGTGCCTGGGTGGCTCCGTCGGTGAAGCGTCCGACTTTGGCTCAGATCACGATCTTGAGTTTCGTGACATCGGGCCCCTTCGTCAGCTCCGCGCTCTCTCTCTCTCTCTCCCTTTCTCTCTGCCCCTCGCTCCCTCGAGCTCTTAAAAATATACATAATTATATACATAATACATATAATATATGTACGGACCTGTATATGCGTATATACATATATTACATATGCGTATATACATATATTACGTATGCGTAATATGGTACGGACCTGCCCACCTATGACAACTGCACGCGTGGTGTGGGTGGACAAGATATAAACCACTGCCCGACAGCATGGGGCAGATTCTGGAGGACGGAGGACGTCATCACTTAATTTCTTTCTTTCTTTTTTTTTTTTTTTAATTTTTTTTTTTTAGCATTTATTTATTTTTGAGACAGAGAGAGACAGAGGATGAGCAGGAGAGGGTCAGAGAGAGAGGGAGACACAGAATCGGAAACAGGCTCCAGGCTCTGAGCTGTCAGCACAGAGCCCGACGCGGGGCTCGAACTCATGGCCCGTGAGATCATGACCTGAGCCGAAGTCGGACGCCCAACTGAGTGAGCCACCCAGGCGCCCCTCTTTTCTTTTTTTTTTTAATTTTTTTTTTTTTTAACGTTTATTTATTTTTGAGACAGAGAGAGACAGAGCACGAACGGGGAAGGGGCAGAGAGAGAGGGAGACACAGAATCGGAAACAGGCTCCAGGCTCTGAGCAGTCAGCACAGAGCCCGACGCGGGGCTCGAACTCACATACCGCGAGATCGTGACCTGAGCCGAAGTCGGACGCTTAACCGACTGAGCCACGCAGGCGCCCCACCTTTTCTTTTTTTTTTAAAGCAGGCTTCACACCCAGCGCAGAGCCCAACGCAGGGCTTGAACTCATGACCCTGAGTTCAAGAGCAAGAGTCAGGATGCTCAACCGACGGAGCCACCCAGGCGCCCTAGGAAGTTATCACTTAAAAGAAGGGACTGGCACCAAGTGAGGTGGGGGTTGTTAAAGTTTCTAGACTGAGGCGAGGTTGCAAGTGGTGCTTGAAGAACCAGAAAACAGAGTCCAGGGTGACCGTAGCTGCTGGAAAGTGTGGGGGGAAATTCCAGAAAAGAAGAGAGAGCCAGAGAGGGGAGCCCCAAATTCTGTGGATAAACTCTGCCCGAATCTCTTCCTGATCCATGAACCATGCATGCAGCCCAGCAAGAGATTTAAAAACTGATTCCAACTCGGCCGCTAACACAGGAACCTCCACCCTCTCTGCCGGGTCCAGGATAGCATCCAAGTTCCCACGTCCTTCCATAGTCCAATATCCAGGGTGCAATCCAAACTTATTCCAAATGCAAACAAAAAGAAGGATGAGACCCAGTTGTTCAAGAGAAAAGACGATGAACAGGGATTGACCCCAAAGTCACCCAGATGTTGGAATCGGGAAACAGGCACCTGGGTGGCTCAGCCAAGTGCCAACTCTTGATTTTGGCTCAGCTCACGATCTCACGGTCTATGAGATCGGGAACCCGCATCGGGCTCTGTGCTGACAACGCGGGGCCTACTTGGGTTTCTCTCTCTCCCCCTCTCTCTCTGCCCCTCCCCTGTTCGTTCTCTCTCTCTTTTTTGCTCTTGCTTTCTCAAAATAAATGGGTAAGCTTTAAAGAGTTTTAAAACAGTGGTTATAACTATGATCAACAGTGCAAAGAAAAACGACAAATAACGAGATACGCAACTTCAGTAGAGAAATGGCAAAATATAAAAAAGAACCAAATGGAAATTTGAGAACCGAAAACTACAGTATCTGAAATTTAAAAAAAAAAGATCACTGGATGGGCTTCACAAGCAGAACAGCGATGACAAAGCAGTCAGTGAATGTGGTCAGTGGAAATTATCCCGTCTGAAGAACAGTCCTGTGGCACAATAAAACTCCGAATAGACATGTAATTGGAAATCAGTTCGTGTGTGTTAAATAATTATATGAAAGCATCTTATTATAATACACTTTAGTGACATGAAAAAAAAACAACAACTGAGAGGTTAAGGGCCTTGGTCAAGATCAGACTTCAAAGCCCATCATCCTGTCCATATTCTGTTGGACTAACTTTGAGATTTGAATGCTTTAAATTAAAGAGAAAAAAAAAGATAAAAGTGGAAGTTAGAAGCTGGTTAAAACCTTAATTAAGAAGCATTGTTTGGGGCACCTGAGTGGCTAAGTCAGTTAAGCATCCGACTTCGGCTCAGGTCATGATCTCACGGGTCATGGGTTCAAGCCCTGTGTTGAGCTCTGTGCGGACAGCTTGGAGCCTGTTTTGGATTGTGTCTCCCTCTCTCTCTGCCCTTCCCCCAGTTGCGTTCTGTGTGTGTCTCTCTCAAAAATAAATAAACATTAAAAAAAAAAAACAAAAACAAAAAACATTGTTCCATTGCCAGGAGCAGTGGCAGGGGTGGGGGTGGAGGGCACCCGGTACCTGAAGTGAACAGTTTTCCTGCACCAGAGATCACCACAGCCCGGCAGTCAGGGTCTTGGGCTATCTTGCTGAAGCACTCTACCATCTCTCTGTGGAGGGGCAAGGAGGGAAGGGCTGCGTATCCCCTGCCCTCAGGTCACCCGACCCCCACGCCCCACCCCTGCCCACTCCCTCAGCCCCTGCCTCCTCCGGCAGGCAGGCCTCCCTCGGTGATCTGCAGGCCCTACCTCCAGCAGGCCCTGTTGATGGCATTTCTCTTCTCAGGCCGGTTGAGCTGCACGTGGAGAATGTGTTTCTGAGCAGCGGTCACTCGAAGGGACTCATAGCTGTGGTCTGGCGCTTCTTTGGGGGCCTCTTCTTGTGCTTTGGAGCTCATGGGGCGAAGGCTAAGGCTGAGACCCTGAGGAGTGGGAGCCATCAGGCCTGGGGAGAAAAAGGAAAGAAGAGCCTTTGATGACCCCAGATTGGGGTCACAGAGCCATCAAGGGCAGAGGGCACACATTACTTCTCAGTGATGTCAGATTGGGGAACACAGGCCCCTAAGAAACCTCGGGGCAGGGGCGCCTGGGTGGCTCAGTCGGCTAAGCCTTGGGCTCTTGGTTTTGGCTCAGGTCATGATCTCACTATTCGTGAGTTTGAGCCCCAAACTGGGCTCTGCGCTCACAGCGCAGAGCCTGCTTAAGATTCTTTCTCTCCTTGCCGCCCCCCACCCACCCCCCCCCGCGCTGTGCCACCTCACCCCCACTCGCTCTCTGTCTCTCTCAAAATAAATAAACTTAAAAAACAAAAACAAGGGGCGCCTGGGTGGCTCAGTCGGTTAAGCGTCCCACTTCAGCTCAGGTCACGATCTCACGGTCCGTGAGTTCGAGCCCGGCGTCGGGCTCTGGGCTGATGGCTCAGAGCCTGGAGCCTGCTTCCGATTCTGTGTCTCCATCTCTCTGACCCTCCCCCGTTCATGTTCTGTCTCTCTCTGTCTCAAAAATAAATACACATTAAAAAACAAAAACAAAAACAAAAACAACTTGAAGATTAGGAGTGCACTTGTCAGTGGCCCCAGTGCCTGCACTACTTCGGACCCTTTAGCATGGGAAGGAGGGACCCCAGACTGGGAATACCAAGCTGTCCGTCACCCTATTGTAAGACACAGCCTGCAGAATTAGGGAGCTCTTTGGCTGGAAGCACGTGCACCCCTGTGTTGAAAGCGCTCAGACCGTGACCCGGGACAGGCTTCCCCACCCTACGGTGGCTACGACAGCACGACAGAGCTAGGGACTCCCAGAGGCCGAGGTGACTCACGCCGTATCAGCAGATCTGGGAACCTGAGAGAGGCCGCCATCTCTGCCACCTCCGCCACTGAGTTGTAGTCGGGAGTGACCAGACAGAAGGAAGTCAAGGGGGCGGGCGCGAGGCCACCATGTTTGGCGAGGGCATTGATGCCGCAGCCTGACTGGCGGTGACGCCAGTATTTCCGCCATCTTTACTAAGGGCAACCGGAAATAGTTTTCTGAGTTCGCCTATTAGTTTAGAAATGAGACCTTTGCCCCAGTAGGAACCTGGCCTGTTGCTGCCGGATAATTCATCAGGGGACTGTTTTATAATGATGGAAAAGTTGGAAACAGCTGAAATGTTCAAGGACGTAATGGCAGAATAACTGCAGCGCTGCAACTTTGTAATCATGCCCTTGTACTATGTTAACTGAAAAGAAAAAAATTATCTAGTACTGAGTATAACCCACATAAGGGAATGAAAAGATAGACAACAGACGAGCCAACAATGGGCTGCCTGTGTAATCTGTTTGAGCTCTCACACCAACAACAGGTCGCACCATTTTTCACTGTATGCAAAGGAAACCGGAGCTTGGGGAAGGAAAGTCGCTGCTAGTTCAAGGTTATCTGGGCTTTAGGAGTAAAGAGGGGATTAATGTGGCTTTGAAGTTCATGTTCTTAAAATAATTTCTTTAAAAATAAAACCGGGGAGTCTAGGTACCTCAACTGGTTGAGCAGCCGAATTTGGTTCAGGTCATGATCTCCCGGTTTGTGAGTTTGAGCCCAGCGTTGTGCTCTGTGCTGGCAGCTTGGGAGCCTGGACCCTGCTTCGGATTCTGTGTCTCCCTTTCTCTCTGCCCCTTCCCCGCTCATACTCTGTATCTCTCTCTCTCTCTCAAAAATAAACATTAAAAAGAAATAAAAAAGTTTATGGCTGCAAGGAGACTGTAGTTTCTCCTTTCCAGATGCTGTCTGCAACACCCTGGTGAAGCAATTTATCCCATATATGCCATGTGACTTCAGATGTTAACCTGTTTTAAAACCTCACGGTTGGGCAGGGGGGGGCAGGTGCCTCGGCAGCTCAGTCAGTTAAGTATCTGACTTCAGCTCAGATCATGATCTCATGGTTCGTGAGTTCAAGTCTTCAAGCCCTGCATCAGGTGAGCATGAGCCCTGCTTCAAGTAAACACAAGCTCTGCTTTGAGTGAGCCCTGCTTCTCTTTCTCTTTCTCTGCCCCTCACTCGTGCCCTCTTTCTCTCTCAAAAACAAAACAAAAACTTCACAGTAAATCCCTGGGGCTCCTGGGTGGTTCAAGTCAGTTAAGCATCCAACTTGGAGCCCAACGTGGGGCTTGAATTCACAAACCACGAGATCATGACCTGAGCCGAAGCCAGCTGCTCAACCTACTGAGCCACCCTGGTGCCCCTCAGACTTTGGATCTTGGCACAGGATCCAAGGGATCGAGCCCGATGCTGATAGCATGGAGCCTGCTTGGGATTCTCTCTCCCTCATCCCTTGTCCCTCCCCCCACCCCAGCTCTTGTGGTCTCAAAAGAAACTTAAAAAACAAAATCACAGAAAACTCCAACTGGTTTTTCCTAAAATATTTTTTACTCTGAGAAAGAGAGAGCGCGCGCGTGTGCGCGCACACGTGCCAGGAAGGGGTAAAGAGGAAGAGAGAATCCCAAGCAGGCCTGGTGCTGTCAGGGCAGAGCCCAAAATGGGACTCGATCCCACAAACTGGGAGATCATGACCTGAACTGAAATCGAGAGTTGGACACTTAACCAAATGAACCACCCAAGTGCCCCAGCTAAGACTTTATTATTTTAATGTTTATTCATTTATGAGAGACAGAGAGACAGAATGTGAACGGGGGAGGGACAGAGAGGGAGACGCAGAATCCGAAGCAGCCTCCAGGCTCTAAAAGCTGTCAGCACAGAGCCTGATGCGGGACTCCAACTCATGCACTGCTAGATCATGACCTGAGCTGAAGCCGGACGCTTAACTGACTGAGCCACCCAGGCACCCCGCTAAGATTTTATTTTTAAATAATCTCTACACCAAATGGGGGCCTCAAACTTACAAACCTAAGACTGGGTCACGTGCTCTTCCAAGTGGCCAGCCCACCGCCCGTGGGTTCCTTTTCAAGCGCACGTGCCAGACAAGGCACAATTAACTGTGCTTTTCACTTGTTCTTCTGGGAAGACTTCCCTCCAGCGGGAGTCAAGGTCCTTCAAGTAGGCTCCTCCCACCCTACCGCCTGCCAGGCCCCACCCCCCACACAGGTTCCTCTACAAGGATTGGGAGAGCACCCATCACACTGCAATGCTTACAGGAGCTAAAGATTAGATTTCACCTTCAGAATCAGGTAATTTAGGGCCCGTCCCCAGGAGATACTGCGCAAGGGGTAAAGGAGGAAGCTGTGAGGTATGACACACAACACTGTTCAGCATGGGGCATTTTGTTAAAAGAAACCCTCAGGGCGCCTGGGCAGCTCAGTCCATGAAGAGTCTGACTTGGGCTCAGGTCATGATCTGGCTCGAGTTGGGAGCCCAGAATTGGGCTCTGTGCTGTTACCAGAGACCGCTTCTGATCCTCTGCCCCATCTCTGCCCCTCCCCAACTCCTGCTCTGAAAATAAACAAAACCCCCCATCCAGATAGAACTTTTAAGGGGAAAAATAAATCACCAAAAATTGTTAAAGGGATTGGGGACACTTTCACCTTCATCTGAGGTCTTAATTTCCAACCTTATAAAAACACGTGGTGACTCGGCAGGATTAAGGCTTGTAGTTTGCTCTCTCAACGTTTTAAATTTCAGCAACATTTATTTTTAAAGTGACTCTCCTAACTAGATTGGGCTGGGCAGCAGGGCCCATTAAGACCACCTCCGGCCCTCCCAGAGTTTCCTCAACAGACCCGCCTCCTCCCAGCAGCCTCCTGGGGCTGTGGGCCTGGACCCCCAAGCTTCTCTCTGGGGCAGCAGAGGACCAGGTGGGAGGGATGCGGACACACCCTCAAATGCCAGTAAGCACGCAGTGTATTTTCCAAACAATTTTATTGAAATGTGCCAAGAGTACACGGGCAGCACAAATGTATGAACAGGAAAAAAAAAAAAAAATCACATGTACAATAATTTTTTAAAAAGTGAAGGTTAATCTTGGGAGATATCAGTTCCCCTTCCCCTCCCCCTCCAGACTTCCAGCGTTTCCATTATGGTTAAGCCTACTAACCTAGCATTTAAAAAAAGGAATACAGGAACTTTTGCAAAAAAAAAAAAAAAAAAAAAAAAAACCCCCAAAAAACAACAAAAAAACCCAAAACAAACAGCATAAAGGAAAGAGAAATGTTTTCCTGCTCAGATGGGGCTCTTCCTAGGCACCTATTAGGAGGCGTGCTGAGCGGTGGAGAAACACAACTTCAGGGTGTAAGGGTACGGACCATCTGCGAGACAGAAAAAAGAAAGATTCGTCTGGGCCCCTCTCCAGAGGCTCTAACCACCCAGCACCCCCTCTTTCTGCCCATCTCTCCATTTCTGCAGACTGACTGCAGGGAATCTACCTGATCACTGCCCAATGTCAGACTTAAACAACAAGCCCAATACTGAAGGCGCTTTCCTCTCTTCCTTCGATTCCATGGAGAATCCTAGTCCCAGCCCCTTAGCGGACTCCTTTTACCTGCTGGCCAGAATAGCCCCTTTCCTGGGTACTGAGCCAGCCTCCGTGACAGGCACTACTGGGTGTTTACTGGCAGCTTCTGACGCACAGAACGCCAGTCCCAAGGGGACAAGTCTGAATAAGTCTCAGGCTGGCAGAGTGGGTGGCAGCCAACAGCCGGCCTGGTCCTCCCGTGGGGACCATCGGTCTAATCTCCTGGCGACCAGGTCCCCCTGCCCGTGTCACGAATGGTGAAGAGATCTCTGGGGGCCCTACCTTGGTGGCACGAAGGTCGGCTCTGGCCCGAAGCCAGCCTACCATCGGGCCACGGAGGGAACGGCTGCAGGACACACAGATACTCACTTGGGTTTTTCATCTGGTAATGATTCAGGAAGCCCAAAGTCTCCAGGGCGTCGCTCTTGGATTCCCACTCCAGCAGCCCCGAGGAGCTGCGCTCACCTGGACACAATGCAGAGGTTTTAGGCCGACCTGAGCAGGAGGCAGGGGGCCGCCCATGCGCAACCAAGGAGTGGGGAACAAAGGCAAGGGCCGTTTACTCACTTTTGCCTGAGAATACTTTCACAGAAGATGGCCGTTTCACTCCCAGCTCATCGCAGATCTGCAAGAGATAGAAAACACGTTCAGAAACAGGAGTACCGCGTCGCAGGATTCAAGCAGCCCCGGACGGGGAGCACTTACAATTTTCCTGGAGCATTTCTAAGCTTTGATCACACAACATACTCTAAGGTGGCCCATGACCCAAAACGTGTTAATTTTTTTTTTATTTAAAAAAAATTTTTTTTTCAACGTTTTTTATTTATTTTGGGGACAGAGAGAGACAGAGCATGAACGGGGAGGAGCAAAGAGAGAGGGAGGCACAGAATCGGAAACAGGCTCCAGGCTCCGAGCCATCAGCCCAGAGCCTGACGCGGGGCTCGAACCCACAGACTGCGAGATCGTTACCTGGCTGAAGTCGGACGCTTAACCGACTACGCCACCCAGGCGCCCCCCAAAACGTGTTTAGACACACTCCTCTTACTATGTTTTTATTAAAGTTAACTATCGTCATTATGGTAGTAACTATTACTGTTACGTTGCCAACAACGGAGAACCTGCTTTTTAAAATTCCCGTCTCCAGCCACTTGTGTTGCTGAACTGAACAGCAACGTCTGAGGCCACAACAAGGTCTGAAGTCCATCCGTGCCATTCAGCCCTCCGCCCTCACTGCCCTGGTTTCCTCAAACTAGGCCTTCACAGGCTCCTCCCCTCTGATGTTATCTAGCCCCCGAAGGGCATGACAACGTGGATGTTTGAGACTGGACTCTGACCACCGCTCTGTAACACCAGGGGAGGAGAAATCCTTTCCAGCAAAGAAGCCGCCCATCCTCGCTTGTGAGAAATGCAAACTAAGTCTGGTGTCAGTCTCAGCCCATCTATCCTGGTCCCTGCCGCAACCCTGGGACCCAACCCTGGGACCCAACCCAGGGCCTGGCAGAGAGCAGGGGCTCCACAGAGATTTGCTGGAAGGCTAGAATAAATAGCCTATTCAGATGGCTGTGGTGAAGGACCAACTCCACAGCACCCACCTCGAAGAAGTTCTCCTCGGTCACCTCCAGAGGGGCATTGAAGAAGTGTAGCACGTTGCTCGGGTGCTGGATGCGGTTCTTGGCTGCCTGCTCTGGAGTAGAGAACCGATTGTTCCTGGACTCGCTGAAGTCTTTGTAACTGCAGGACCCGTCTTCCAGCCCGTATGACTGCCCGGGCATGATGGCTGGTTGCTTGGAGACACTGTACCGGGGAAGGGGAGCTCTTTGTCAGACCCCAGGCCCTCCACCGGCGCCTCGTTCCAGTCTGCAGACGCCGTGCGCCCCAGGGGGCATCGCTCCACAGCAGAGGCGAGGCCCACACACTTTTTCCCACTGCTTCAGCTGAACCCTGGGGAGTGTTCCCACCACACCCCACTCCTGCCCGGACAAGCAGCCAGCCTCGCTGTGCGCCTCTGCCAGGCCCTTTCCAGAGCAGCCACATCCCACGTCCCTTCTTTCGCGGTTCCTCGCCGACATTCCCACGCCTGAAGAGACGAAGTACCTACCAGACGTTCAGCTTCTGCCCGAACATGAAGTTGTTATTGAGGTGAGTGATGGCTCGGTCCACAGCATAGCCGTCAGCCATTTCCACCATGGCGGCCCCCGGCTTGCTTTTCATGAATTTCACCTGGAGGACGGCACCCGTGATCAGCGCCATCGCCCGACCTCCAGGGACCCTGCGCCACCCGTTCGGAGCGAGTTCGAAGCAAGAACTCCTGACTCTGGAGCGAGGCTTCCACCTCCTCACTCGTGAATGATGTTTCAAGAGAACGGAGAAGCGGGTCTGACCCACAGTGAGTGCTCAGCTCAACCGTGTTTCTCTAACCTCAGGCCGTGACCCCGGGAACGTGCACCACTTAACAAGCACAACAAAAGCCAGGGGGCATGGCAAGAAAATAAAGCATCCGGCTCTCTTGGCTCCTGTCCGTCCCCTTCTCTGCCCCTCCCCGTCCCCTGCTCAGGTGTGCGCTTGCTCTCTCAAAAATACATTAAAAACAAAAAAGTCTCTCTGTGGGTGATAGCATTAAAGACAGTAAAAATTGGTAACAGAGGCACTAAAGCCCAGTTCTCTGGCTCGGGAGTCCCGCTCCCACATAAAAGCCTGTGAACCTGGGCAAGTTATCACCCTCCGTGCCTTCATTCCCCTGTTTGTCTAATTAAGGATTCTAGTGCAATGCAAGTTACTACACGCCAAGCACTCTTAATAGTGCCAGACACACAAGGGAACGCTCAACCTGCACTTGGCCGCTAAGGCTAGGCCAGGGGCCGCAGGCTCAGACGCCTCCAGGACTCAGAAGGGTCTGACAGAGAGGAAAGAGGCCACCTGGTCAGAGGTGAACAGCCACCTGTCACACAGGCAAGGCAGGAAGGCCCGGTGTTGCCAGATCATCTTAAGTTTTCTGGAGAAAATCCTTACTCGACGATCTTTAGCCATATAAAGTTTTATAAATCACATCCCTGTAGTATGAAGTATCAGCGCTTTGGTCTTAAAATGTTCTGGTCAACACCCCCAATGAATGAGATAACCACACCCACACGGTGAGGGCCAAACAAAATGCCTGCAGCTGGTCCCCTGCCTAAGTGAGTTCCTTCTCTTTACCAGCTCGCCCCTAGCCAGGCTCCCTCTCCCACGGGAAGAGCATGAGGCTCGGGCCTGCCAGGTCTACGAGGAAAACGACGCACCGCACAGGAGCTCACCTTCTCCACGTTGCCATACAAGCAGAAGACATTGAAGACCCGATCACAGTTCATCTTAGATTGATCCAAGCCATAGACCATGAGCACAGGGCTGTCGGCGTGGGGGCCATACTCGGGTGGTGGGGGAGGGGGTGGGGGGTGCCCATACTGGGGGCCGTAGCGACTTGGGCCCCGGCGGTGACCCCCCACTGGTGGGCCCATCCTTCTCCCTTCGTAGTGAGGTGGGGGGGGCCCGTAGCCCTCATCATGGTAATGGCTGTGGTACCCACCGTGGGGCCCTCCTGGGGGGTGGGAAGGAAAGAGAGGGAGGACGGGTGAGAATTTGCGCGGCGGGCGGCGGGCAGGGGCACATGAGCCACGGGAGTCCACGGAGGGGAACCCCCTGCCCTCACCATATTCTGCGGGGTGATCTCCCAGGAGAGGGGGCTGTCTCTGGCGTTTGTTAGGGTTGCTGCCAGGGTCACCTGTGGACAGAGAAGAGAGTCAGAGCCTAACTTGGAAAAAAGGGGTCTTCCCTCCTGACTAGGGGCTAACCTCAAAGTCCTTTGGTTCCTGCAAGCCTTAGGCAAACCCTCCCTTCCTCACCCGAGCTGCTGGGGCCTCCTTCCTGTGGCCTGACCCCGGGTGGGCATGAAGCCCGAGCCTCAAGGCTGGAGCCCAGACTTCCTTTCCTCGGCCCATACGGAGCAGCTGGTTTCCTTTCTCTGAGAAGGATGAGGCCTGCCTGTGGGCTCTCTCCCCTGCCCGGGCCCAAATGGGAGGCCCAGCTCTGGGGCCCTCTGGGAAGCCTGCGGATGCTACGGAAGCCGTCAGGTCACGGAGGCCGACAACAGATTTCTAAAGTAACTCCCAGTGAAGGGAGAGGAGCGAAGAGCAGGCGGACAACCAAGGGAGGGCAGGACGGACAGAAGATCAAATCTGGCCCCGGAAGTCCCAAGGTTCTAGGGGCTCTCGGCCCACCCAGCTCTCTGGGCCCCTTCTTCCTCAACTCTGGTCCTCCCCCCACCCGAATCCCGCCCCGTCACATCAGACCCAAGGAGAGGGACCGTAGGAAAGGACGAGCAGGGCAACATCAGAACCAGTTCAGTTGAGCAGTCGCATACAAGGCATCGACATTCTCAGACCCGGACGATGGCGCAGATCCACCCCAGACCCCAGGTGCGACTCATAGTCGCTACATGAATTTAACGCTTCAGCGCCAGACACTGTGCTAAGTGCTTTACAGACATCACCACTTCTGAAATTCCTCACAACAACCCTATGAGGTAGGTACTATTTCAGCCCCGTTTTACAGATAAGGAACCTGAGCGCTTAACTTTCAACTGAGCAGTTAAGACACGTGTTGGCCCAAGGTCACAAAGCAAGTTAGCGGCTGAGCCGGGATTTGAACCCAGGTCTGGCAGACTCCAAACCCCACGGCTCGAGACCAACTGCCCTTTCCTGCCACCCAGCCTGGGTTTTTGTTTTCAACAATCAGTCATTACAAAGATGGAAAAGGGCTACTTACAGCAGAAGTACAGAGTACAATGTCCATTTGTCACAAAAAACAAATCTGTATTTTCTCTTACCATTGGACGCTTCAACAGTGAGTTAGCACAGTTCTGAAAGATGGCGTCCCATCAAACATACACTGCGACCCTGCATCACATGGTTTTACAGTCATAAATACAAGTTACGGTACACATCCGCTACAATTTTTTTTTTAAGAATTGTTTTTTAAAAGTCAATGCTTTGATTAAATCAAAAATGGCTCACAGATGTTCTGTCCTCAGAAGATACCAGAAAAGTGGAAAATAAAGGTGTATGAAGTGGGTAGTGTCCCTCCGTGTTGTCACCTCCTCACATTGTGTGCTGCAGTGCGGTGGTGCGGTGCTTCTGGCTGTGTAGCGCTCCGTGTGCGTGTCTCCTGGTTGTGAAGTGTGCCAGTGGCCCCACTATGCCCGCGCTTTTGGCCTTGGGAGCGCGCCCGGTTACCCGCCAGCAGGTAACTGTGTACCTCTGAGCTGTTTGGCTGTCTGGTTTTAGATCTGGTTTTTTTTTTTTTTTTTGATTTTTTTTTTTTTGTTGTTGTTGTGGTTTAAGTTTTTTTTTTTTTTTTTGGTTTCTGATCTCCGGTTGGTGCAGATTATGTTGGCAGCCGATGACTGCGGAAAAAATAAAAATATCAAAACAGAAAAGAAAAAAAAAAAGGCCCTCCCCAAACCAAAGGACTTAAAAACAAAAACAAAAACCAAAAACCAACCCATATGGCGAGGAATGGAGAGAGGATCCTATTGTCTTGGAGGCCCATGGAATCTACTTCAGTCTATGAAACGTTCTCCGAAAAGAGCGCCGCTGGCTGGCTGGGAGAGCTCTGTTCTCTGTGTTTCCTACTTCTGTGTACATTCTCGGGTTCAAGTTTGCTTGGATTTTGGCTTTTTAATGTTTAATAAAAAAGCAGTGTCTGCTGCCATGTTGCGTCTCTTTCTCTCTTTGTCTCTGTCTGCCTCTGTCTCTGTGCTTGTAGCTGTTCCTTGGAGCACGGTGTGGTGTTCTTGATGTAGTGAGCTCAAGTCTGCGGCTGTTTCTGGGGACGTGGTGGAGGCTGCATGTTCTGTTCTCTCCAGGAAGAGCTAGTGGTTTCTACCCTGTGTGTTGGTGAGCAATGTGCAGAGGCAGAGCCGCTGAAGTACGGTCCCCGAGGGGTGGCGAAGCACCGCCTCACTCCAGGTCACCTCATCAGCTCTTGTGTTTGACCCCCAGCCTCGGGGCGGCCAAAGCTGAGAGGCATCGAAACCAATGCACAGCCGGCCCCTGCCACTAGCCCCTGCCGGTCTGCACATCTTCTATTTGTGTTCCTTGGAGAAGAAATGGTTGGTTGCCATGTTTCTGTTAGCGGTCATGTAATGCCATTGCCCGCTCTGGTACATTCACTCGGTCACCAATTTGCCTCTGATCTCTGGAGGGGCGGCCATGCCCACAGCGCCCATTGTGAGGGTCCTGGGGAAGAGTCTAGCCCACCCTGCCCACTGCTTCCCAGCTGCAAGGGCGAGCAAGACGGGCCTGCCTGGGAACGGGGGCCTCTGGCCTCCCAGAGCCTGTGTGAGGTCAGCGACCAGCCTCCTCCCTCAGCCCGCGGCCTAGTCCGACGTAGCAGACCAAGACAGAGATGGACGGTCCTGCTGAGGGGGTGCGGCTGGTGTTCAAAGGCAATCCTCCACCTCTCCCTCCTATCCAAGGCAGACCATTCTTGACAGATTCTAGGAAGGGGGTTGTCCATTTGGGCCCCCCGCAGAGATGCTGAGTCCCCTCTACAAGTGAGGTGAGGCGTGTCCGCCCTGCTCCAATCCGGGGTGTCTCACCTCCGCAAGGTCAACTTGCTCAAAGGCTCTGCTCCGAGGGCCCAGGAGCCCTCACCGCCTCCCCCGGCTGCTCCCCGCCCCTCCCCCCACCAGCAGACCCTCTCGGTAGTGGAGAGCAAGAGCACCATTCCTGGCCCGGTGAGAATGGAGTCAGTGACCCTAAGCAGGGTCCCAGAAGGGAAGCAGCAGAATCCACCTGGGAGCCGCTATGGTTTATAAGCCATCGCCATGCCCTGTGCTCAGTGAGGGCCTGCTCCCCACCCCGTCCGAGCCTCTGCCTTGGCTCTACACCCTCCGCCACATCAAAGGGCCCCCAGCAGCAACTAGAACCTACAGAGGCCCCTTCATTCACCATCTCCCACTGGGGTGTCTTTTCCAAGAACTGACCGCCCCCCCAGGCCCTCCCATGTCCACAGGGAGCCCAATGGCATTACATAACCCTGAGCCCGGGTCTATGAGGTGCGCTAGTCAAGTGAAGGCAAGGCGGGTGTGTTTAGAACAAAGTGGCCGTCAGGATTACCTTGTCCACTGAGATTGGGGTTTGTGTAGTCCCAAGTATCCTGATCGTTCTTGAACACATTCAAGCGTGTAGGCTGCAGAACGAGACACAGCTTGAAATTAGCCAGGCCCCAGCTCCTCTGGAAGTTGACTAGGGGCAGTCATTTCCCAGACCTACCTTTGCATATTCGATCTTCAGAGTGCAACAGCCCGAATAAATGTCAGCCCCGTTGAGTGAGGCTTTGGCCCGCTGGGCACTCTGCACAGAATCAAATGTGAGTACAGTTAAGGAAAACCGCGGGATGGGTGCTCTCTGGGAAGGGCTTTAAGTCGTCCCAGAAAGGGAGGACGAGGGAGCACCCGAAGGCCATACTGCAGACGCGCTCTGGGATCATCAGTTCACTGCCCAGTCACCAGCCGCCTGCATGGAGGTGAGCTGGAGGGCTGCGTGGGTGGGCCGCCACTGCCCAGAGTTCCTGTCATCTGCACTCCCGGCCCAGAGTGGCAGCCGGCCCCCTCTGCCACCACCCCAGGCTTAGCCACTTTCTTCTTTAGCCCAGTCCTCTCCTACTCGTGCCATGTGCTTTGACCAAAGCTGGACAACCTCTGAAACATCAACCAGAGGATGCTCCTGCCTCGGAGCTCTGTCAGCGGCTTCCCACTGCACCCTGACCCATGCTTTAGAGCACTATGCAGGACGCCCTACTGACTTCTTTCAGCGCCTGCAGTGAACCCTCACCCCGTCAGGCGACAGGCCTTTTGCTTCCTCCTAAGGCTAAGCTCCCGCCCACCTGAGGACCTTGGCAGAAACCAGTTCCTATTTTGAACACCAGCTCCTACCTCCTCACAGAAATAGATCCACCCTGTCAGGTCTCCTGGTCATTGCCAGCCCCCCATTTCTACCCCTACCGCACTTCTGACCCTGAGCTTTCCACACTACGTTGCAGACTGTTTATTAACGACCCCTCCCATCAGACTGGGGACTCCATGAAGGCATCTGGCAAGCACTCAGAAGTTCCACACTGGTTGAAAGGACAGAACGCTGCGGAGCCTTGTAAGAGCCCCCCACCTCAAAGAACACCCCTCCCCCAACAAAGGATATTCCACCATGGCCTGGACGCCATTCTTCCGGAAAATAACAATTCTCTGGACGGGGCCACAAGGATTGCAGATAGTGTAAAGAACATCCTGTAAAAAGCACACGGGCAAGATGAAAGGGCACTGGCAGGTCAATCTGGCTCAGATGAGGGGACAGGAAGGGAAGAAGGAAGATCTCACAGAAGCATCTAAAACGAGGCTCGCTGGCACGCACCGTGGTAATTGAATAGATTGGGTTCAGGATGGTAAAGAGAAGCACGCTGTTGACGCTCCGGGAGTCGTCCGAGTCCCCGGGGCGGGAGATCTTCTGGCTGGTAGAGTAATTGACGAAAGCTGGGTGGCCAGCAATGTAGATTTGGTTGTCGGCTGCGTAGTTCACAGCGTTGCAGGCCCCCAGCACATCTTCAAACTCCACCAACGCTTGTCTCTTTTTAGGCATTACTACCACATAGCTGGCAAAGAGAACACAGGTTTCAGTCCTCCCAGAACACAGGCAAGAGGAAGACGTTCCACTTTCCGTGAACTGACTCCTGTCTCTTGACCCCTCTACACCTTCATCATGGTTTCCTGACCTCAACACCCTGCGCCTAAGTGGCACAACAGACAAAAGAGATGGTACCACCTCCTCTGAGAAGCCTTCCTTCCTGAACCCTCCTCCCTTGACTGAGTCACATGCCTTCTATGGGCTCCTGGACTTTCCTATCACAGTGCTGACCACTCTGCGTAGGCAGCTGTCTGGGAGGGGCCCAAGACGATCTCATTTGCTACTCTATTTCCAGCACCTACAGTGTGACAAATACACTTAGTAACTACTTAGTAACTACTCGCTGAAGGGGAGACTGCTGCCTAGAAACTACAGGCAGGAGAAAAAAAAAGACAACAACAAAGACATGGAACTTACTAAAACCTGATCCCAAGTATGACAGCCAAAACCAAGAGTGGAGGAGTCCCAGGACACAGCCAAAGGACCCTGGGCCACACCGGCCACCTCACTTCCAACCAGAAATTAAGAATGCATAGGACACTAAGGAGGTGACTTCTTTATGTCCAACCCCGGGGCTCTGATAGGAGTACCTGATGGGTCCAAATTCCTGCAAGGCCTCCACAAGGTCAGCTTCCACCACTCCGTCGATCAGGCCCCTGATGTGGACAACTGGGGAGGCAGGGGTTTTGTGTGGGTCATCGTAGTTCTCCTGAGAAAGGAAAACAACATCACTTCATTTCCTGCTGTACAAGATGGTGGCCCACTGCCCTCTGTGCTGTTGGGGACCTCATCCGATGAGACACTTAAGTGTCACACAGGGCAGACAACAAAGGATGGCCATACAAACCAATCAGCCTAAAAGGGTTTGGGGCCAGCTAAGCACAGGCCCTGAGTGGGTGGCTACTATCCCTATGGTTCCTGCTGCAGCTTCTGAGGAAGGCAGAATGGAGAACAAAGCATGTCCCACACCTTACATTCCTCCTAGAACTTTTCTCTTTCCACCCATCAAGGAAACCCTGGGAAAGGCTGGGATGGAGAGGGGACAGCAGTTTGCAAGAAGGGCTCAAACGCTACCCTGCTGCAATCTGAATCAGAACACTCCCGCTGCATCCAACCGTCTCTTTGCCCTTTCCCCCCCAGTGAAACAAGTTGCCAACATCAGTCAGCCAAGTATTACTGTTCCCCACACTCATCCCCACGTCCAGTCATGGTAAAACAGCCCGTGACCCAGAAGCTGTGAAAGCCAGGGCAGTCTTGACTGCTTCTAGTCTTTAATAACCCACCAAAATTTGTGTTGGAAAATACTGCCTAGGCCAGCCTGAAGAAAAAGACAAAAAAGGTCCTTCAGAAAGAAAAGAAACTCCAACCCACAGCAGCTAAAAACCAAGATCATTCCCTTGCAAGAAGCATCTTTCCACACACGCACACACCACACACACACACACACACACACACACAGAGCAGTCTTCCGAAATCAGGAGAAAAGTAACTTTCTAGTGTCTGCTGGGCTCTGGGCCCAACCTCCTGTCTGAGAGCCACCAAGCAGAAGCCCGTGGAACAGGGGCAGAATTGGATCCTATTTCAGGAATGAACCACACAAACCACAAGAGGCACACCCGCCTGATGATGGTTACCAGCTCAGCGGTTTGCAGTTCCATTGCCCATAAATTCTAATCCTGTCCCCTCCCCCCCTCACTAGCTACAAGATCTAAACAAGTTTACTTCATCTTTACAAGTCCAGAATTGTTAATACCGCCCTGTAGCTCACACAGAAAGAACTCTTAAAGATCTGGTTAGGGTATTTTTTTAATAGTGTGCAACAGGGCCTGGCACAGATTAAACCACTAGTAAATCACAGCTACCGATCACCACGAAACCCTGGAAAACCCTGCAAATGGCTGAACGGGAGAGGACTTCATGAGGAGGAAATGGGCTCCGAGCCAGGAGGAACAAATGGTGGTCCTTTCCGACTAGGAGACCAAAAACGTTCACTCTCACCCTCAGGGAACATTTTGGTTCAGCAAACCAACTGCATGCATCCAGTTAACTCCCGGAAATTGTAAGCAAACTTGTGGCCGTTCCAAAGTTAGTTCAATTCCCAAACGGCTAAAAAAGACCTTCCACAAGCCTTCCTTCCGGTGTTCACTGCCCACAAAAATGGGGACACATTCCGTTCTGGGGGAACAGCCTCATATAAGATCAACTTCTCTATTGAGACAAACTATGACACTACATGGATTAAACAGAGATCGGGCAGAATTCCCCACCCAAGCGCGGAAAAGGCCACCGCCCACCCATTCCCCGCTCACGCGGTGCCACCCCCGCCCCCACAACCGCCCACGAGGCCCGAGGAGAAGAAGTGCGCTTGCGCATGAGGGCCGTGAATTAAACGATAAAGGAAAAAAAACGGCCCGGCCGCGTGCCTGGCCCCCACACCCCAGCCCGCGGCGCCTGCGCACTGCGCCGCCCGCAGCGCGAGCTACTTCCTCCGCCTCCCACACCCCCGCTCAGAGTAGCGCGCACGCGCAAGCGCCTGTCCTCGCGCAAACCCCGCCGTTTGCCCAACGCCTGCCCCTCCCCCACCCCGTCACAGCGCGAGGGCCTGGGCGCGTGCGCAGAGGCCCCCCCACCAAATGAATACCCTCAAGGTGGAAATTTTTCCCTCCCTTCTCGGCCGTCCCCGGCGCCTAAGACCCTGGCCTCACCCCGCCGCCGCCGCCCGCCGCCCCGGCTCCTCCACCGCCGCCGCCACCGCCTCCGTGCTGGTCGCCAGCGTTGTCCGTCTTGAGCCGCTTAGGGGCTCGGCCTCCCTCACTGCCGCCGCCGTAGTAGCGGCCACCGCCGCCTCCGCCGCCCGCCGCCGCCATCTTCACCATCGCTCCCGACCGCCTCCGCTGCTCGTCCGGCTGCTGCCTCTGCTCCAACCGCCGACGCCGCTTCTCCGCCCGGGGCAGCAGCCTCCGCGACATGGCGGCGCAGAACCCGCCTCCCCCCGCCTCTCATTGGGGGAGGGACACGCCTGTCACCCGCCGCCCCCACCCGATAGGGGGAGCCACTGGTCCCGCCAAGGGGGGAGGGGAAGCCTCCGCACGCCTTGCGCACCTATTGGATACAGCCCACGCCGTTCTGCAGGACGGCCCGCCCTCGTTTGTCTGGAACACTCCTTATAGGCGAGTGCTTTCTGCCAGTCATTTCGCCAATCCCACCGCCTTAAAATAAACTCCAATCTGATAGGTCGGGTTTCTGGCACGGCCTGGCCTCCTTTGGAGCACCTGATAGGAACGGCGCTCCCCACTCGCCTGAACAGCGCCGCCTTCTTTCCACTTTCATTGGCTTCCTCACTAATCCCTCAAGCCGAAACTTCTTAGTCTTCCAGTCACAGCGACTACCTTCCCGCGCCACTCGGCGAGGAGAAAAGGAAACCCCTCCCTTTTGCCACTCTCTAGTGGCTACTGCAGATGCCCGTCTTGTTCGTCTCTACTCGATTAGTCAATGAAGAGTGGAAAGGGTCCCCTCACTAGACAGTAGGACCACCGGTGGGTTTTGATTGGGTGAAAAGGCGAAGCCCTCCCCAGGCCGGGAGGCGCTCTTTGGCGCAGTCAAGGAAAGGATCGGAAGCGAGAGCGCAGGCGCGAACAGGCTTTCAGGCGTCTCTGGAGGCGGGGCGACCCTCTAAACGGGCGAAGGCCTGCAGTACCCCAAGTATTTATTAACATGCTGTGAGTTGCGCCCGAAGGCTAGACCTGGACAGAGGGGCAGCTGCCAGTGCAGCTCTGTCCCCACCACTATACCTTATTCCTCTCCACCTCGGGCCTTTACGATGCCGGAGGAATTTCAATAACCCAAACTTAACCCTTTCGGTATAAAACCATTTGCTAGTGCTGATTGTCTTAGGACCCTGTCACGTTCCCGGGGGTCGTTTCACTGCTCCACCTCTAAATTCAGCCACAATAGTGCCTTTCAGTTTGCACACAGGGAAGGACCTTCCACGCACCATTTGACCTTTGCCCGTGCAGGTTCTTCCATCTGGAAGACTTTGCCCACTAGTGGCCCCTCCTGCCGGAGGAGTAGTCCGTGCAGCAGTCTCCGCTCTGAAAAGCGTTCCTAGTCCATACCAGTCCTGACTCCAGGCCTGCCCTGTGATAACTCCTGACCACTCCGGCCAGTGGTTTCCACCCGACAGCCCTGACCTCTCTGGCTTGCCACAGTCTAGGGACTCTACTGCGTGGAAGTCCCGCGTGGGTAAGGGAGAGACAAGTCCCGCACGCGGCACAGCGCTTTCGCGCTCTGCAAAGGGGAGTCCTGGTGTTCTACTCGTCCGGCGGGGGCGGGACTTCCTTCCGTGGAGACGGGGTAGGGACACCACGAAGATAATGCCCTTTCTCAGAGTCTCTAGGGTCCAACGACGCCCAACAGCCAGAACTTAGGGGCAGGGCCGGAGGCTGAGCAGGATCCCGCCTAAGGGCTCTAATGTTATGGGGCTGACTGCTGGAGGTGGGAGACGCTGCGCTTGCAGAGGATCGAGTCGTGGGAAGTACGGGCGACCGCCCCAAAGATGCTTCGGAACATTCCCAGTGGGTGAAAGAGGGTTCCCGAAACAGGAGATCGAAATGGGGTCAGTGGCACTAAGCGAGTGAGACAGGACTGGTGGGTCTGCGGGTTTGGGAAGATAAGAAAGTTGCGAGCGGGCCGATGAGGATCTAAATCAGTTCCCAGTCACACTGGGAAGACCCGAAAAGGCAAACCGAACGCACCGAGGGGCGGCGCAGCTCCTTCAACACGTGATCCGCGCGAGGGAAGCGAGGCGGGGCGGGTCCCACTGAAGGGCGGGGTCGCGAGGTCCCGACGTCAGAGGAATGCGGTGGGGGGAGGGGGGAGAGGGGCCCCTCCCCTCCCCGCCCCCGCGCCCGGCCCGTACGCCCCTCGCGCCGTCGCGCGCGGCCGGGACGCGGCGGAACCGTTCTCGGCGCCACACGTTCCGGGTCGCTCGCCAGCGGGCCCGCGCCCACGGCGGGCGACCCGGCGGCCGCGTTATCTGCACCGCCTCGCTCCCGGCCTCCGCCCCTCCCCCACCCCTTGCGCTCCGGCGGCGGGCGGCGGGCGGCGCCTCCCACCCATCCCCCTGCACCCCTCCCCGACCCCTCGCCCCCAGCCCCTACCAGCTCGGCGGCGAGCCTGGCCGGCCGTCCGGGATCGAAAAGAGAGCAGACACTGGGAAGTTTTGGGGGAGGGAGGGGCGGGCCTTAAAGGGACCACGACCTCTTTTCAGCCTGGAAAAAAAATACGGGGTGGGGGTGGGGGGAGAGATCGAGAGTTGCTCCGCGGTTGAATGGAGGGAATAACGCCAGAAAGGAACGGAAAGACTTATGAGCCTTCACACGTTACACGTTAGGGATCCGGGTCCCTTTTCCCCAAACACCCAAACCCCTCAACACCCCGTCACACACACGCACACACACACACTTTCCATCTCTGAAAGTCACGCCGTTGTTTGGCAGTGAGGCCTCATTCCTCCTGGTCAGCCAAGTGTTGTGTTAGTTGAGGTTAATGTTGGGGCGCACACTGTACAGATGAAGAAATGAGCTCAGGGGACGCAAGCGACTAACCCAGGACCCCCCGCTTGTAAGTGGCCATAGCGGGCTCTGCCTGCCGCTGAAGACGAGTAACCACCACCGCACTGCAGTACCTGTTGTGGTTATGGGGGCTGCAATAGGCAGTGGAGTTTAAGAGCCAAGGCTCTGGGGCCGCCAGCTTCAAATATGGAGGCTGCTCTTACAACTCTTGTGGCCTTGGGAAAGTGGTTTAGCCTTTTGGGGCCTCTTTCCTGATCCAATGGTAATAGCGCCTGCCTTCTAGGGTGGTCTTGAGGGATGGTGAGAATGTCTGGAAGCAGAGGGGCCTCAGGCCTACCCCCATTTCACAGATGAGGCAAAATGAGGCCCAGAGAAGGGAAAGACCAGTTGACATACACAAGGAGACCTAGTCGCTCCCTTCCTTAACACCCACAAGAAGTAATCTGACCCTTGTAGGCCCATCCATGCCTAACCCTTTTCCACCTGTTGTTGATGGGGCACAAACAGTGGCTTTCCTTCTGTTCATCAAATGCTCAGAGCTCATTTCTGGCTTTGCACCGGCTCCTCTCTCTGCCTAGAATATTCTCCCCGATCTTTGCTCCTCATCAGACAGCCCGTAGCTCAAATGTCACTTCCTCACCATCCAGCACAGTTAGCAGCCATACATTACTAAAACCATGGCTCCCCATTTATCTCTCCCTCTTTGTTCTTTTTTTTTTTTTAATGTTTATTTTTTTATTTTTGGGAGACAGAGTGTGAGCTGGGGAAGGGCAGAGAGAGAGGGAGACACAGAATCCGAGGCAGGCTCCAGGCTCCAGGCTCCAAGCTCCAAAGCTGTCAGCACTGAGCTAGTTGCGGGGCTTGAACTCAGAAACTGTGAGATCATGACCTGAGCCGAAGGCGATGCTTAACCCACTGAGCCGCCCAAGCACCCCTTTCCCTGTTTGTTCTTATTGCCACGTGAGGACGTCTAGTTATTTAATTTCTGTCCCTTCACTAACTCTGGGCTCTCTGGGGGCTAGAAGTGGGTATGTTTTAATCATTCTAAGAATCTACCCTAGGGTCATTCATTCATTCATTCATTCATCCCAGGGGTGTTTATTGAGCCAACACTATTGGGGGGCACCTGGGATAAAATGCTCTACAAGGTACAGAAAACTCCCTCTGTCCTGGGGTTACGTTCTTTTTTTTTTTTTTTTTTTAATCCAAGTTAGTTAATGTATAGTGTAATAATGGTTTCAGAAGTAGAATCTAATGATTCATCACTTATATATAACACCCAGTGCTCATCACAAGTGCCCTCCTTAATGCCCATCACCCATCAGCCCATCCCCCACCCAGCTCGCCTCCAGCAACCTTCAGTTTGTTATTTGTACTTAAGAGTCTCTCATCGGTTTGCCTCCCTCTCTGTTTTTCTCTTATTTTTCCTTCCCTTCCCCTATGTTCATCTGTCTTGTTTCTTAAATTCCACACATGAGTGAAATCGTATATTTGTCTTTCTCTGACTGACTTATTTCGCTTAGCATAATACATTCTAGCTCCAGCCATGTTGTTGCAAATGGTAAGCTTCCATTCTTTTTGGTCACTGAGTAACATTCCATTGTGTGTGTGTAACATCTTCTGTATCCATTGATCGGTTGATGGACATTTGGGCTCTTTCCATAATTTAGCTATGGTTGACTATATACTTTGGCTTTGTTGATTACATTCTTTTTAACATTTTATTTATTTTTAAGTTGGTTTATTTTGAGAGAGAGAATGCGCCTGTGAGCAAGGAAGGGGCAGAGAGAGAGAATCCCAAGCAGGCTCTGCACTGTCAGCGTGGAGCTTGCCGTGGTGCTCAAACCCACAAACCATGAGATCATGACCTGAGCCGAAACCCAGAGTCGGATGCTCAACCCACTGAGCCACCCAGGCACCCCTCTTTTTTTTTTTTTTTTTTTCTTTTTAACATTTGTCAGTTACTTTGAGAGAGAGCACATGGGGGAAGGGGACGGACAGACAGAGGAGAGAGGGAGAATCTCAAGCAGGCGCTAACGTGGAGCCCAACATGGGGCTCTGTCTCCCCGAGATCATGACCTGAGCCAAAACCAAGAGTCAGAGGCTCAACTGACTGAGCTACCCAGGTGCCCCTCCTGCGGGTTATATTCTAGTGAAATACTTAGGTAAGACATTATATCACATGATGATAACTATTATTCAGAAATTAAAACAGGGAAGGAGGATGAGGAGTGTATGAGGGCAGTTTGCTCGAAAAGGTATTAAGAGAAAGCCTCACCAAGAAGGCAACATTCTGGCAAAGGCCTGAAGCAGGGAATTAGCATTCCAAGCAGAGGGAACAGTGCAAAGGCCCTGAGGTGAAAATGTGCCTGGTGTGTTCCAGGAATCGGCTTTGTGGCTGGAGTAGAATGGGGGGGGGGGGGGGGGAACATGATAAGCGATGTTGCCAGAGAGGTGAGAGAAGGGGACAGTCCTAGAGAGGACTGAGGGGGCCCCATGGGCTTGGGGAGGACTTTGACTTTTACTCTCAGGTGGGGCCACTTGAGGCTTCCCAGCAGGGGAGGACCCTGACCTGGCTCAGGCCTTCACAAGAGCCCTGTGGCTGAATGGTGTGGGCATGGGAAACACACGCAGGAGGTGCGACGGGAGCCAGGAAGACAGGGAGGGGGCTGGTTCGGTGGAACAGTCTGGAGAAGAAGGTGGATGGGATCCGGGTGGGGCCGTGGAGGGGCTGAAGTGGGCCGGTTGTGGATCTGGTTTGAAAATAGAGCCCACAGGGGCGCCTGGGTGGCTCAGTCGGTTAAGCGGCCGACTTCGGCTCAGGTCATGATCTCGCGATCCGTGAGTTCGAGCCCCGCGTCGGGCTCTGTGCTGACAGCTCAGAGCCTGGAGCCTGCTTCAGATTCTGTGTCTCCCTCTCTCTGACCCTCCCCTCTTCATGCTCTGTCTCTCCCTGTCTCAAAAATAAATAAAACGTTAAAAAAATTTTTTTAAAAAGAAAATAGAGCCCACAGGACAGGCTGAGGGGTCACATCTCCCCGTGATTCAAAATCATCCCCACTGCAGAGCTCACAGTGACGGCCAAGGGCCCCAGCTCCTTTTGGTGCTCTCTCCACCGTGAGATGCCGCTTTTGGAAAGAGGATCCTTTCTCTCCCTTTGACGCAGACCTGTCCCATGGCCTCCCAGGACCAGTCGTCCACATCAGTGATAGTTGGGGACACGCGTACCTGCTCTCAAACACCTGCGGCTGGCGGTGGGGCTGGGGGGGGGGGGGGGTTCCCCTGGCCTGTAACCTTTTTTCTCAGCTGCCAAAATGTTTTTTTTTTTTTTAGCTTTTATACAATTCTATTTGTAAAACATCACATACAACTAAAGCTAATTTGATTTTTAAAATCAAAGTTCATTTAGTGATAATATACATTTGATAACAAAATTGTAATAAAATACTGACATTTGATAGTTTACACAAAGTATCATTCCTGTAAATATCACATCGCATGTAAAATTTCATTAGGGGGCACCTGAGTGGCTCAGTCAGTTAAGCGTCTAACTTGATTTCCGCTCGAGCCATGATCTCATGGGTTGTGAGTTCGAGCCCTACGTCGGGCTCTGTGCTGGCGGCTCGGAGCCTGCTTAGGATTCTCTGCTTCTCTCTCTCTCTCTCTCTCTCTCTCTGTTTCTCTCAAAAATAAATAAACATTTAAAAAAATAAAGTTTAATTAGAAAGTTCATAGTTCACAAAAGTACACGTGTTTTGTCGATAGCTCACAAGAACATTATCATAAATTTACTCAAGATACAGAACAAAATTCACAGGCTGGGCAGTACTACAAAATTTTATGCTGAATCCACTAATATTTTTGTTAGTAAGGTATACCTGAAATAATTGAGATTACCAATGAGTTGACACTTTATTGTATAACCAAAGTCCATACTGGTTTTACATCTAGTAATCAATTATTTCACCAATAATTTAAATGAGAAATCAAATCAAGCCCAAAACACCATTGACACACACCTGGGGTGCCTGGGTGGTTCGGTCAGGTAGGCGCCCGACTGCCGCTCAGGTCATGATCTCGTGGTTCGCGGGTTCGGGCCCCGGGTCGGCTCCGTGCTGACAGCTCAGAGCCTGGAGCCCGCTTCAGGTTCTGTGTCTTCCTGTCTCTCTGCGCCTCCCTCGCTTGTGCTCTGTCTCTCTCTACCTCTCGGAAATAAATAAATGTTTTTTAAAAAAATTTTAAAAAGATAGTGGTATGTAAGTGGGAGAGGTTGGGTGACTTCAGCAAAAAGCACACTTTATTGCATAATGTGGTGTAGTTGATAGTTTAGTGGGAACATGTTTGTTTAGTGGTGCCCTGAGCAAAATACATTAAGTATTCTGAGTCGAGGCATCGTCACCTAATCGAAACTCCTTCATACGTTAAAATTTCCTTTTTAAAAAAATTTTTAATGTTTATTTATTTCTGAGAGAAAGAGAGAGACGGAGCGTGAGCAGGGGAGGGGCAGAGAGAGAGAGAGAGGGAGACACGGAATCCGAAGCAGGCTCCAGGCTCTGAGCCGTCAGCACAGAGCCCGACGCGGGGCTCGAACTCACCAACTGCGAGATGGTGACCCGAGCCGAAGTCGGATGCTTAACCTTTTTATGAAGGTCATTTACTATTCATATATATAAAGAGTTGCTTCACTGTTTTCTGGTTTTGCTCCTAGAAGTTTTATGAGACACTATATGGAACCAAAGCCTTGCTTAAAAATTGTAACAAAACACCCAGATAGTGAGCGCTCAGCTTAGCAAATAAAACATTAGTGGCATCTTGGGGTGCTCTCCATGTCCTTGTTCGACCACATCCACCATCTCTGCACTGAGACATAATTGCCATCCTGAATTTTGTCTCTATAGTGTTCCCGCTTTTGTTGATGGTTTTATGTACGCCAGAACAGCCTATGGCTTTGTTTTCCCAGTTTGGAGCCCTAATAAAAATGAAATCATGTTGTTTGTAGTATGTTTTTGAGACTCATCTCTGATGGTCTTTGTTTGTTGGTTTGTTTGTTTTAGAGAAAGAGAGAGAGAGAGCGTGAGTTGGGGAGAGGGGAAGAGGGAGAGAGAGAGAATTTTAAGCAGGTTCCACGATCAGTGCAGAGCCTGGTTCGGGGCTCAATCCCACAACCCCGGGATCACGACCTGAGCCGAAATCAGGAGTTGGACGCTGAACCAACTGAGCCACCCAGGCACCCCCCAAATACGTCTTAGTTAATTCAGTGCTACGTAACGTTCCGTCGTATGATATACCACAATTTATCAATTCTACTGATAGCGGGCGTTTGGGTGGTTCCTCGATATTTGGTTCTAAGGAAGAAATGCTTGGTCTCTCCTAGATACTTCAAGATAAAGGCAGAGTGGGATTTGGGACAGAGGTCGGCCCTGACCAAAGTTGAGAAGGACCGTTGCCGTTGGCAGCCAGCGCTGCTCCCCTGGAAGCAATTTCAACCCATCATGAGGTAGGGGTACTGTGATGGCCCAGGAAGGGCCTTCTTTTTGGTTCTGACTTGTCACTGTGTTGATTTCTCACAAACTCGACCCACTTTGAAGTCATAATCTAGCCACTAGGAGGACATTCAGGATGGATCCCCCCTTTCTTGCGTTGGTTGTCTCTTCCGCTTTAACATAAATAGTAAAAGAACCGAAAACAAGGATTGAATGTGACACATTTTCCTGGAACTTGGCTCCCTCCAAGACCTAAGTCTTTTCTGATTTTGGCTGACTGAGCTTCCTGACCCACCTCCTTGGTAAAAATCAGTGATGTTAAGGGCTGTTAGTGCTGTTAAAACTACAGAGGGATAGGGGCGCCTGGGTGGCTTGGTCAGTGAAGCGTCCGACTTCGGCTCAGGTCATGATCTCACGGTCCGTGAGTTCGAGCCCCGCGTCGGGCTCTGTGCTGACAGCTCAGAGCCTGGAGCCTGTTTCAGATTCTGTGTCTCCCTCTCTCTCTGCTCCTCCCCTGTTCATGCTCTGTCTCTGTCTCAAAAATAGATAAACGTTAAAAAAAAAATTAAAAAAAAAAAAACTACAGAGGGATACACTTAGAAAATGTAGAGAGACGGTGTCAACGTTGAGACCTTTCTGACGGACGAGGTGCCCAGAAGTAGCATTTTCACCCAAGCCGTGATTTTTTCAGATGTCTTAAAGCTAGCCTTCCACCCCTACTCCCACCTCCGTATTTGCTCTTGTAAGCATGATAGTCTTCCTTGATGGTGGGGCCATTTGTTTGGTAAATAAATATTACATTATTTCCTTCTTTCTTTGGATTTCTTCTGCTGTTCTCTTTCAACACTTCTTCTGTTGGGAAAACGCGTTAATTCAAAGGTTTTCTTCCTTTCCAGTACAAGCATTTGAGGATGATGAGAGAGCGAGGGGCGGGCTGAGGACAGTGGGAAAGCTAGCGCACCCGTCTCCCTCCAGGTGGGAGGTGTGTGATATTCCTCAGGCACTCTTGGCTGTCCCAGGACAAAGGCAAGGAAAGAAAACAAATGACTAACTGATAGAGATCACAGTCTTACAGGACATCAGTTTACAAATGTCTTGGTAAATTACAAGAAGAAGGCAATCTTATCAATAGCTTAATCTCCAGAAACCTATAGCCTCAATTTCCTCAAGCCCCAGCATCACCCCTCCATAGTGATGTGGGGAATGAAGGCAAGGAGGAAATGGCAGGTAAAATTAAATTTCCTCATTACCTGTAGCCCATTGACAAATACTGGAGGCAAATACAGACTAGAACGTTTCTCCAGGGACCCCGTACCGTGCTGTCCTAAAGTTAATGCCTTAGTAGAGGGAAACAACCTTAGCTGGACAATAGCGAGGCTGCAGGGATCTTAGGGGTCCTCTTTAGCAGAGCAAAGTCCTTCTGGAAGCCTCCCTTTGCCTTTACCTCCCCCAACTCCTTAGTATATAAGCAGTCACTCTTCATAACCCCAGCGCAGCTCGTTCTGCCTGTGGGTCCTGTTCCCGTACTTTAATAAAACCACGTTTTTGCACCAAAGATGCGTTTAAGAATTATTTCTTGGTCGTTGGCTCCGGACCCCACCCACCCACCATCACCCCAAAACCTCATCAAGGCTGTGACTTTCCCTCTCCATGCTGACTTAGCTGCCTCCTCCAGTTAAAAAAAAAAAAAATTTTTTTCTTAACGTTAATTTTGAGAGACAGAGACAGAGCATGAGTGGGGAGGGGGCAGAGAGAGGGGGAGACACAGAATCCAAAGCAGGCTCCAAGCTGTCAGCACAGAGCCCAACGCGGGGCTTGAACCCACGACCTGCGAGATCATGACCCGGGCTGAAATCGGACGCTCAACAGACTGAGCCACCCAGGCGCCCCTACGTTTACTTTATCTTGTTGAAAGTGAGTCTGTTGGGTGTGTGTGAGCGCGCGCGTGCGTGTTCACATGCCATTGGAATTGCTGGGGGAAGAAACGTTCCAGGCAGAGGGGAACCGCAAACACACAAGCCCTGAAGTGAGAACTGAAGCGTCACCCGGTAGAACAGTGGTGGCGTGTGTGAGAGGAGACGAGTTCGGAGAGGTGATGGGGACAGGTGTGTGGCCTCCAGCAGGACATGGTGGGGATGCGGACGCTGGCCTGGAAAAAGAACCACGAGAGTGACAAGGGGCTGGCGTGTTGATGTTGACCCTGACGTGGCTGGTGCCTTGAGTTCCCATTGGTGGTCGCTTGGTCAGAGGACACGGCGCATGGGTGGCTGGGGGCAGTGGTCTGTCCTGCCTGCAGCGGTGTGCACATCCAGCCCCTGTGCGGTTTCCCCAGGCGACCCGATCCCAGGCGATCAGGCCGCGTTCTTCGGCGCAACTGTGTCATTTTGGATTCTCTGGTGCTTTGGGCAGGACTCAGAGGCTGTGCCGGGGCCCTTCTGTGCCCAGGTCCTTTCCAGTGGATAGCGGCAGCATTAGGTATCCTTCCTGCTGACGAAGACCCAAAGTGTAGACCCAACTCTTTCCAAGAGCCAGGTGAGAATTGCCAGAAATTACAAACTTCAGATTCACCTTAACGTTGTAAGCGAAAGTGTTGTGATCAAGAATGAAAAACAAAACCAGATCAGATTTAAAAAAAAAAAAAAAAAGCGTTTTTATTGAGATACAGCCACTCTTTTAGAGAATGCAACTTCGTGGTTTTTGTTCACGAGGTTGGGCAAAGGTCACCACTGTCTAATTCCAGAACTTTTTTGATCTCTCCCCGGAGAAACTCCACATCCTTTAGCAATCACCTGCCTTCAACCCATAGCAACCACGAACCTACTTTCTGTCTCTATGGATTTGCCGCGTAAATGGAATCCTAAAATACGTGACCTGTTGCGCTCAAGGCTCACCCATGTTATGGGATGTCCATCATCCCTTTTGGTGGCCAAATAATATTCCGCTGTATGGACGTACCACATTGGTATTCATCAGTTGAATGCAAATTCTCCATGACTCTGGCTCCCAGTTCACTGGCTTCCACGCTGCCTCTCATCGTTCTCCGTGATTTCCGCACCCAGGCAGGTGGCCCTCGAACCATCCTGGCCTCTTGGTTCCAAGACCTCCTCTTCCCCCGGGACCTCGTCCTCCCCCCCAGCCCCTCCCTCCCACGGGCGCCCCTACACCTCGTCTCAGTAACCGCAGCCTTTGAGAACTTCAGCTTCACGCATCTCACCCACTGCCCATCGTAGCCTGTCTTTCTAGTTCATTCCCTCCAAAACCTCAACTCCAACAGTTCGCTGACCCTCCCAATTTTCCTCTACCCCTCAGCCCCCTCATATCTTTACAGAGATTAAATTCCTTGACCAACAGATGATGATCACCCCCTCACACACACTCTCTGCTTCCCCATATTCATCTGTTGAAACTACATTCCTTATTAGATCTAAGTCTCCACCTGTGCGGCTGAATGTGGGTGGAGAAAAATACACAACCCTGGTAACTGGCCTTGCCTTAACATATTTTTTTTTTCGAATGTTTATTTTTGAAAGAGACAGCATGAGCGAGGGAGGGGCCGAGAGAGAGGGAGGGAGACACGGAATCCGAAGCGGGCTCCAGGCTCCGAGCTGTCAGCACAGAGCCCGAGGCGGGGCTCGAACCCACAAGCTGTGAGATCACGACCTGAGCCGAAGTCGGATGCTTAACTGACCGAGCCTTCCAGGCGCCCCATAGCCTTGCCTTAGACTCATGCTCGCCCGCTTGGAGCGGACCCACAGTGCTGCTCAGCAGGTTGGTCTGTGTCCCAGTTCCCCTGACTCTCCCAGATGACTTCTCCTCCACCCCGCAAGACCTTTCTCATCCTTGCTCTCAGCAGTGACCTCCTTCTTGCTTCCTGAGAGAACCACAGCCACCTTCCCACGGCGCCCCCCCCCCCTCCTGAATCTTCACCCCTCCATTCCACCTTCTCTGTGCCTGGAGGGGGGGCAGAGCCAACCATATTCCCATCTGCTGGACACCCCCCCCCCCGTGCATATTCTCCTTTTTCTCTTCCCCCCATTCAAGAAATGGGTCCCCTGGGTGCTCCAGGGCTCCAGAGAGAAATGTGACAGGCCCAAGAGCAGAAATAGGTCAGCTCTCTTTTCTTTTCTTTTCTTTTCTTTTTTTTAAAAGCCTCTTCAGGGCTCTAAGCGGAAGTAGCTTCATGGTCTGTTGGGTTTCAGATAGAAAGTTCAGGTGCCCTCAGGGGCTAATGAGTGAAGCCAGCTCAGTAGAGGAAAAATTCTCAGTTACATTAAACAGTTGTGACACTCCCCCCCCCCCACCACTTATAAGTGACACACAAGCAAGCACATATATTTAAAGCATACAAGTTGATGAATGTTGGGTTATACATAAACCGGTGAGGGGCACCTGGGTGACTCAGTTGCTTAAGCATCCGTCTCTTGATTTTGGCTCGGGTCATGATCTCACAGTCCGCGGGATCGAGTCCTCTGTCTGGCTGTGCGCTGACAGCATGGAGCCTGCTTGGGATTATCTCTCTCTCTCTCTCTCTCTCTCTCTCTGCCCCTCCCCTGCTCGCTCTCTGCCTCTTAAAAAATAATATGAAATGTTTAAAAAAAAAAAAAAAAAAGAAAAGATCATGATGGTGAGAATGAACACATCCATCGTTCCCGAATTTCTTCATGCCTCTTGGTAAACCCTCCACCCACAGCCCTCCTCCGCACACGCTCCGCCCCGCACAAAGACAGATCTGCTTTCTGTCACCATTGGTTAGTTTGCATTTTCTGGAATGCAATTTATGTAGTATGTATTCCCACGTCTGCCTTTGTTGTTGTTGTTGTTGTTGTTGTTTTTTTTTTCCACCCAGCATCATTGTTTTGAGATCCGTGCGTGGAACAGGTTAAGTCACCCCAGTTGGTTTATTGAGTCACCTGTTGGTTGGGCATTGGGGTTGCTTCCAGTGTGGGGCCATTACAAATAGGAGTGCTTTGAACACTGGCGTACAAGTCTTTGTGTGAACATCTGCTGTCACTTCTCCAGCGTGTACCCCTAGGAGTGGATGCGTGGGTCGTATATGGGAGTTACACATCTAACTTTTTAGGAAGCTGCCGAGCGGTTTTCCCCAAGTCATTGTACCCCATGTCATTTATTTCTTCATCACCGCCACCGCCACCACCATCATCAACAACCGGTGAAAATGAGTCTCTTTCTGAATTTGTTCATTCCTTCCTTTAACGGGTATCTATCGGGTACTGCTCCGTGCCTCGCCCTGTCCTAAGCCCTGGGAATTCAGCTGCGCAGAAGGCACACAAAATTTCCCGTCCTCGGGGGGAGACGACGGTTGACTTAGATGCTCTCTCAGCACAGGTGACATGGTGTAGAGGTTCGGAGCACACGGGCGCTCAGGAAATGGATGACCTGGGTCCGAATCCCGGCTCTGCCATTTCCTAGCTGCGTTGGCCTGGGGCAAAGCCTCTTATCTCTGAGTAACAAGGGAATGGGGATCGTGCAGTCTTCACCACCTGAGGCTGTGGCATTGTTGGTTCGCAAAACTGGCCCCTACACACAGAGGACAAGGGGGGGCCAAAGAAAGAGGCGGACCAGTCCAGATGGGTAGGTGGCAGGTTTCATAAGCAAGGGAACTCACTTACAAGGTTTGTCTTGGGCGCCACAAGAGGAGTGGGTCTCCCCACCCACCCTCCAGCATCTTAAAGTTGGCTTTTAAATTTTTTTTTTTTTAATGTTTATTTACTTTTGAGATAGACAGACAGACTGCGAGTGGGTTAGGGGCAGAGAGAGAGGGAGACACAGAATCCGAAGCGGGCTCCAGGCTCCGAGCTGTCAGCACAGAGCCCGACGCGGGGCTCGAACTCACGAGCTGCGAGGTCATGACCTGAGCTGAAGAGGGCCGCTCAACTGCCTGAGCCACCCAGGCGCCCCCCAGAATCTTCAAGTTTATACAGAGACCTTAACTGGACTCAGTCACGTATACCATCCACGTGGTCTCAATGCCTTACTCTGTCAAGGCTGACGTCCTTGGAACAGCTCCCACTGCGGGAACAGTGAGCAGAGGTACATTCCGTGGTCGGGGGAGGGAGGGAGGAGCCTCTGATTGGCTGAGTCCAGATCATGGGTCAACCAGCAGTCCTGTCCTGTGTGACGTCCCCCCATCCTCCACCCCTCATGACCGACTCTTACCATCTTACACATACCCCCCACCCCCCACTGATTTATAAAGTCTCCCAGGCCAGGGGTCAGATTGCTGAAGGTGTTCACCTGTGTCCCCATGTGATTTAATAAAGACGATGTGCTAGCTGCCTTATCGGATGGGAACACACAATGTTCTGTTTGGAAAATGACACAGGTGTCTCCTTGCCAAGCAGTGATCATGTCCAAGGCCATTCTGTTTTGGCGGACAGCTTTCCTCATTAGAAAGATTTTAGGGTTCAGTAAAGACAGGCTTTGTTGGCTGTCGTTCAAGATTTGCTGGGTGACTTTAGTAAGGGCTTCTGTGTGTGCTATAATGTCCTCCTGACCAGGGGCGCCCGGGTGACTCAGAAGGTTGAGCGTCCGACATCGGCTCAGGTCATGATCTCGTGGTTCATGGGTTCGAGCCCCACATCGGGCTCCGTGCTGACAGCTCAGAGCTTGGAGCCTGTTTCGGATTCTGCGTCTCCCTCTCTCTCTGCCCCTCTCTTATTAGCGTTCCGTCTCTCTCTCAAAAAAATTAAAATAGGCATTAAAAAAATAAAAACAAAATAACGTCCTCCTGCCCAACCGAGGGAACAAAGATGGCCGCCAAACAATGGTACCAGTGGAAAGACATGACCACCTGGCCTTGAGGAGAGGGAGGCTGGCGGTTTTAGGAACTTGACCTGGTTGTACATACCCTACGCGTTGGGCAGGAGAGGCAGCACTGTCAGGAGTGAAGAGATGGACGGGGGGCTGGGTGGGCCAGACCAGGACCCCCACCTTCTCTCAAGGGGGCGTGCTCCATTCCGGGTATAACACATTAGCACAGGTCCCGCTTGCAGCAGGTTGGTGGGACCCAGTGGAGATTGAGGGGATTCCCCCCCTCATTCAGGGATTCGAACGAACCTCCCCATCCCGGGGGATGTCTCATCGCAAGTTCCAGTAGAGAACGCAGAGAACGCCTCTTTCCGGTGTGATAGGGTTCGGTGTTCTCAGCAGCCAAGCATGTCGACCTACAGTGAGAATTGGGACAATGGCTGTTTCCCATGACTTCCATGCCTTTGTGGTGTTGGATGTCTCAGCAGGGGTGTCTAGTCTGGCATATGAGGCAACAAGTCTTACTGGTTGGTCATTCAAATGTATTAACGCCTGGGGACAGTATTTAGTTCACCCAGCCAGGGTGGTTTTACCTGTTAGTAATTTAATCTGCTGTGTTTTTTTTTAATGTTTATTTATTTTTGAGAGAGAGAGAGAGAGATAAAGAGAGAGAGACAGAGCACGAGTAGAGGAGGGGCAGAGAGAGAGGAAGACACAGAAGCCAAAAGCAGGCTTCAGGCTCTGAGCTGTCAGCACAGAGTCCGACTTGGGGCTCGAACCCACGAAGTCAGATGCTTAAGAAGTCAGATGCTTAACCGACTGAGCCACCCGACTGTCACCCTGTGACATACATTTTTTAAAATTATGACTGATAACACTATACCAGGACCTATCAGAGTTTTAGGAATTTCATACAAATACAAAGAGAGTTTAGCATCACTTCCTATCTGCACTGTTTCCCATGTAATTTATTTTTATTTTTTAAGGTTTTATTTTTAAGTAATCTCTACACCCACAACCCTGAGGTCAAGAGTCACATGCCCTACAGACTGAGCCAAACAGGCGCCCCTCCCATGTAATTTAAAACATAAAAAGAAACCTAATTAGTTTAATATCTCTCTTTTATATGGAGACAGAACACACCTTTTGAGATGTTCCAGGGACCATCTGGAAAATCCCAGAGTTAGTTCAAGGTTAACAAGACTTGGATTTAGATATGATTTGGGGGAAGTTTGTCAAAAATATCAAAAGGTTCTAAAGCACGTGATTAAAGAGGATCATAGGTCACTGTGAAACGATCCTTAGTTATTCATTTAACCAGAGTGACAATGAGAGTAAGTTACATAATTGTAAAAACACTTAGTTCTTTTAATAGAGAAGAATCCGTTTTCTTAAGTCATCAAAGACCTGAAAAAGACAGCAAGAGGCACCGGAGATTATTTTGATAAGACTTGGAATCTGTTTTCCAGGCAGATTACCTAGGTAAAACAAAACAAAACAAAACAAAACTTTCATAATCCCGTCGAGAACAGAGCACCGGTCCAAGAAAACTGTCCCTTTAGCAGAGAGAAAATTACATTTTGCTTTTACGTAAGCACACCATTGATACTGAAGCTTATTTGTCTTTAAGCCAATTAAATAGAGCTCTTTTACAAATTAATTTTGGCACCACCCGTGGCCAAAAGGAAACCCGTGGAGGGAGGAAAACCACATTTACATAGCATACATCTATAGATGTGCATAAACGTGTAGACAGAGACCCCATTCTGTCTACCATTCCAGAACCTCAGCCCTTGACGAGTAATCTTCTGGAGGCTGTGGACTAGCGAGGGAGCTTCTGTGGCCGCCTGTATTTTATTTATTTATTTTTCAAGATTTTATTTTTATCTAAAAAAAATTTTTTTTTACATTTATTTATTTTTAAGAGACAGAGAGAGACAGAGCACAAGTTGGGGAGGGGCAGAGAGAGGAGACACAGAATCCAAAGCAGGCTCCAGGGTCTGAACTGTCAGCACAGAGCCCGACTCAGGGCTCGAACTCACAACCCATGAGATCATGACCTGAGCCAAAGTCACTCAACGGACTGAGCCACCCATGTGCCCCTTAAAGATTTTATTTTTAGATCATCTCTACACCCAAGGTGGGGCTTGAACCTATAACCCAGAGAGCAAGAGTCGTGTGCCCCACCAACCAAGCCAGCCAGGCACCCCCCAGCGGACTGTGTTTTAAAAAGCCTTTTCCCCCACTTTTCCCCTCAGTCTTACGCAATTCTGGGCAGTGCTTACATGGCAAAGGCATGATAAGATTTACATCCTCAAGGGACAGGGAAAGAATTGCGAGTTTTCTCCTAGTAGTTTTGGGACACATTTCTCTATTATCAGCAGTCTAGGGGAATCACTATTTAACATTTTCCTTTGTTTTAAGGCTCCAACGGTATGGGGCACGGGGTCCATCTCATTGTCAGGCGCCACAACATCCTCCCCTTTCCTCTCGTCACTTTCCCAGGGATTGTAGCTCTTAAACATTTTTTTTTAATGTTTATTCATTTTTGAGACAGAGAGAGAGAGAGAAAGAGAGAGAGCCAGAGCGTGAGCGGGGAAAGGGCAGAGAGAAAGGGAGACACAGAATCCAAAGCAGGCTCCAGGCTCCGAGCTGTCAGCACAGAGCCCCATGCGGGGCTCAAACCCACGAACTGTGAGATCATGACCTGAGCTGAGGTCGGACACTTAACTGACCGAGCCACCCAGGCCCCTGGGATTGTGCCTCTTAGCGTCCTAATCAGGCTTTGCACAAGTGCTCAGCTCTTAATCCGGGGCGGTTTGCGCCCTCCTAGCTTTGCCCAGCGGCACGCTACTTAGAATTCTAAGTCTGCAACTTATTATTACTTTGTTTTCCTACCGTGCTGTGAGCCCCGAAGCCAGCAGAGTCATGGACAACCGCCTTCCTAACTTCAGCTCTTCCGACTTTCTAACCCAAGCTTCAGCCTCTGGTGCGCACTGCCCAGAGTAGCGGCCAGTCCACTGCGGCAGCTCCGTGCGCTGTGTGATGTGGGCAACAAAGGCAAAAGAAAAAGAAATTAAATGTCCTTGCAATTTACAGTCCATTGACAAGTCCTTGAGACGGGCAGGGTGACCTTCCTCTAGGGTCTCAGCTGCCTCTATGAAGTTGATACTTCGCTAAGGGCAAAAGGCGATTTTAGCCCAGTACCCCCACCCCCACCCCGAATCCTGTAAAGCTACTTTAACACATAAAAAAATTCCTTTGGAAACTTCCCTTATCTCACCCCGTCCCAAGCTTAGGGCCCACTGATATACATCTGAAGGGTCATATGACTCAGGTTTTATTAAACAGTGATAAATGACCTTTTCCTAACAACAGCTAGCCCCCTCAAGGTCCTGGAAACCTCACTTCCAAAATTCCTTAGAGACATACCCCGTCCCTAACCTCCTCCCAACCCGAAGGTATGTTATCAGTCACCAGTCACAAACCCGGTGCAGCTCTTCCTGCCCAGGGGTCCAGTCCCTGTGCTTTTTTTTTTTTTTTTAAATTTTTATTTATTTTTGAGAGAGAGAGAAATAGAGAGAGATCGTGAGTGGGGAAGGGGCAGAGAGAGACAGAGACATAGAATCCCAAGCAGGCTCCAGGCTCTGAGCTATCAGCACAGAGCCCGACACGGGGCTTGAACTCAGGAGCTGTGAGATCATGACCTGAGCCGAAGGTGAACACTCAACCAACCGAGCCACCCAGGTGCCCCAAAGTCCCCGTACTTTAATAAAACCACCTTTCTGCACTGATGACGTCTTTTTTTTTTTTTTTAATGTTTATTTATTTTTGAGAGACACAGAGTGTGAGTGGGGAAGGGGCAGAGAGAGAGGGAGACACAGAATCCGAAGCAGGCTCCAGGCTCCGAGCTGTCAGCACAGAGCACCATGCAGGGCTCAAACTCACAAACCTTGAGATCATGACCTGAGCCGGAGCCGGACGCTCGACCGACTGAGCCACGCAGGCGCCCCTCGTTAATTGTTGGTTTGCGAACTGGCCCCGTACACAGAGGACAAGGGGAGACCAAAGAAAGAGGCGGACCAGTCCAGATGGGTAGGTGGCAGGTTTCATAAGCAAGGGAACTCACTTACAAGGCTTGTCTTGGGCGCCACAAGAGGAGTGGGTCTCCCCACCCACCCACCAGCATCTTAAACTGGACTCAGTCACGTATACCATCCACATGGTTTCAACAACACCTTACTCTGTCAAGGCTATGTCCTTGGAACAGCTCCCACTGCAGGAACAGCGGACAGAAGTACATTCCGTGGGGGGTGGGGGGTGGGGGGGAGGGAGGGAGGAGCCTCTGATTGGCTGAGTCCAGATCATGGGTCAACCAGCGGTCGTGTCCTCTTGATGACATCCTGGAACAGGCCTGCAAGCCACGAAGCATTAGCCACGATCATGTTGGGGCAGCCAGAGAATCTATAGGCAGAGCACAGGATGTTCCTCAACGGGGCGTGATGCGGTGGGTGGCTCATTGTGATTTTGATTTGCATTCCCCGAAAGATTGGCGAGAAAGAGCATTTCCTCGTGTGCCTATTAGCCATTCGGGTATCTTCTTCGGAAAAATATCTATTTAAGCCCTTTGCCCGTTCTTAAATGGAGTGTCTGTTGCTGACTTTTAGGGATCCTGTGTATATTCTGGATATTAACCCCGTGTGATTTGCAAATATCTTCTCCCATACAATGGGCTGCCTTTTCACTCTGTTGATTGTTTCTTTGGACGCACAGATGTTTCTAATATTACATTCTTTGTTTTAATTTCTTTTTTTGTTTTTAAGTAATCTCTACCCCCAGCGTGGGGTTCGAACTCACCACCCCGGGATCCAGAGCTGCATTGCTTCCCCGGACTGAGCCAGCCAGGCGCCCCACGCTTTTCACTTTGCTGTCGTCCAGTTTTGTTTTTCTTTTGTTGCCTGGTCTTTTGGTGTCATATCCAAGAAATCATTGCCAAATCCTTTGTCATGAAGCTCTCCCCCTATTTTGTTCTTCTCAGGGTCTTCTAGTTTGAGTTCTTACATTTAGGTCTTTGGTTCATTTTAGGTTCATTTTTGTTTGTGGTGTTAGCGAAGGGTCCTCCTTCACACCTTCTCATGGGAAAAGGCTGTTCTTTTCCCATCAAATGAGCTGGGCACCCTTGTCAAAAATCATTTGACCTTACATGCAAGGGTGTATTTTTAGAATTTGTGCTTTTAACAAGTTGCTGCCGGAGAACCGCTGATATGCATATATAGTATCAGATTAAAAGTAAAACAGGAAGGGAGGTTATACTTTTTGAGAAGTCACAGACAAGGTGACCCCTGAACAAAACTTTGCCAGAAGCAAGAGAGTCAGAGGCTCGCATCTGGGGAAGATGTTCCAGGCAGAGAAGAAAGCCGCGCAAAGGTCCTGGGGTGGGTGCGTGCCTGGCAGGCGCGGGGAACAGCGAGGAGGCCTATTACAAGGAGTTACGTTTTCCTCCCAGGTTAAAATTTCCTCCCACCGTGGTCAGACGCGGGCTCCAGTTAGAGATCAAAAAATAAAAAATTAAAAAAAATAAAAAGCTGTGTCTCTCACAAACCTAAATTTTGGCCTGAGAGGTGAACCTGTGATTTATTTTTAAAATTTCCTTCTGGCTGCCATGTGGGTGGGAATCGGAGGGGATCCTCGGGACTAGGAGCCCGGAGACCGTGGAGGCTGGGCTAGACCAGGATGGGCGGCCATGGGAGGGGAGGATGGGGTGCACGGGAGGGGGAGAGGGAGGTGTCCAGGATGAGGATCCGGGCTCTAGTCTAGGGACTGGGGGATCATGAGGGCCCCCTGTAATGGGGACTAGAAGGAGGAGCTGTTTTGGGGGAGATGCTGTGGCCGGTTTGGGACATCGTGGGAGTGGAACCCCAAGAAAAGGCATCCAGCCCCAAGCCCAGAGCTCCAGAATGAACCAGACGCGGGGTGTGCCTCCACAGCCCTCCAGCAGGGGTACCCCAAACATCCACCACTTGCGTTTCACGTTCGCAGACGCTGCCACGTATCCACGCATCACCCACGGACTTAGTTACCGGGTAATTTTCTTGAAATCAGTTCAGATTTTTTTGTTGTTGTTGTTAATTCAACACATTTATTTAAACGGGAAATGTCAGGGGCGCCTGGCGGGCTCAGTTGGGACAACACGTGACTCTTGATCTCAGGGTTGTGAGTTTGAGCCCCGCGTTGGGTGTGGAGGTTACTTAAAAATAAGATTTAGAAAAATAAATAAAATAAAATAATAAGCAGGAAATGCAGGAAATGTCATTTAAATCTAGGAGGTGCAAAGCCAGTATCAACTGTCATAAATAGAATATGGCAGCACAAATACCCCAGTGACTCAGCAAGGACCAAGAAGAGGTACCGAAAGCATTGGGTGAAGGGCTGCTGGGGACAGGTTCTTCACAGGGTCTCAAAGTATCACCCACAGGTGACATCATTCAAAGGGGGGGGAGATCTGGCAGTCACTTCCTGTTGTGGGCAGAATTATGACCCCCCCATTCGTATTTTTTTTTTTAATTTTTTAAGTTTATTTATTTATTTATTTATTTTTTTTTCAACGTTTTTTATTTATTTTTGGGACAGAGAGAGACAGAGCATGAACGGGGGAGGGGCAGAGAGAGAGGGAGACACAGAATCCGAAGCAGGCTCCAGGCTCTGAGCCATCAGCCCAGAGCCTGACGCGGGGCTCGAACTCACGGACCGCGAGATCGTGACCTGGCTGAAGTCGGACGCTTAACCGACTGCGCCACCCAGGCGCCCCCAAGTTTATTTATTTTGAGAGAGAGAGAGAGGGGGGGAGCACAAGTGAGGGAAGGACAGAGAGAGAGGGAGAGAGAGACAGAATCCCAAGCAGGCTCTGCACGGCCAGCGCAGAGCCGGATGCGGGGCTCCAACTCACAAGCCATGAGATCGTGACCTGAGCCGAGATCCAGCATCGGCTGCTTAACTGATGGAGCCACCAAGGCGCCCAGGAAATTCCTATGTTGGAGTCCAAACCCTCAGTTCCTCAGAATGTGACTGTGTTTGGAGCAAGGATCTGCAGAGAGCTAATTAAGTTAAAATGAAGTCACACGGGTGGCCATAATGCGCTATGAATGGTGTCCTTATAAGAAGACACGGACAGGGCGCCTGGGTGGCTCAGTCAGTTAATTGTCCTACTTCGGCTCAGGTCATGACGTCACAGTTTGTGAGTTCGAGCCCCGCGTCGGGCTCTGTGCTGACAGCTCGGAGCCTGGAGCCTGCTTCGGATTCTGTGTCTCCCTCTCTCCGTCCACCCCCCCCCCACCCCCGCCCTCCACTCATGTCTCTCCCTCTCTCTCTCAAAAATAAACATTAAAAATTAAAAAAAAAAAAAAGAAGAAGAGACTGGGAACTAATGTAACATTGTGTATCAACTACGCTTCAATGTAATAAACAAACAAGTAAATGTTTTAAAAAGGAGAAGAGATCAGGATACAGACACACGCGAAGGGAAAGCCGTGCATGTGAAGACGAAGGGAGAAAATGGCCATCCACAAGCCACAGGGAGAAGCCTCAGAGGAAACCAAACCTGCCAAGGCCCTGATCTTGGACTTCCAGCCTCGAGAATCTTTAACCACCCCATCCGTGGTTTGCTACTATGTCACCTTGATCAAACCAATATTCTCCTAACTCCCCAATATTCTCCTAACTCCCCAATATTCTCCTAACTCCATGGGCACAGTTAGCACCACTGATCAGGGGGCCCCTGACGGGCTGTACCGAGAGGAACACAGTGTCCCCCCACAGAGTACGCTTCTCTGAACTGCGGGACTGGCATCTAATAAGGACCAGAAAAATCCAGAAGGTGGGATGGCCCACAACACATACTCACCCAGAATACAAAGAACTTCTACAGCTCAACAACAACAAAAACCCAAATAACCCAATTTAAAACTAGGCAAAGGGTTTGAATAGATATTTCTCCAAAGACGATGTACGGATGGCCAGCAAACATATGAAAAGATGCTCAGCATCACTAATGCAAATCAGAACTACAATGAGACACCCCTTCATGCCCATTACGATGGCTACTCTACAAAAGAAACAAAAGTGATCATGGAAAGTAGATGTCCGGAAGCATGTGGAGGGATCAGAACTCTTGTGTTTTGGGGACGCATGGGTGGCTCAGTCAGCTGAGCGTCTGACACTTGATTTCAGCTCAGGTTGTCATCCCAGGGTTATGGGATCGAGCCTGGCATGTGGCTCCATGCTGAGCACGGAGGCTGCCTGGGATTTTCTCTCCTCTCTCTCTCCCTCTGCCCCTCCCCTGCTCCCTCGCTCTCTCAAAAATAAAAATCGGTCACACGACAACGTGAATACAGTTAACGCTACGGAACGGCACACCTAAAAAACACTTTAGAGGGTAAATCTTGTATGATTTTTACTACAGTGATAAGAAATATATACACACGTACATAAGCGCATAATAAATAAACACAATACAATTCTCAGTGTCCTGCTTGCCCTGGAGGTTCTGGAAAAAGGAGATGGTCCCCTCACATCTCTTGGGTCTCTTGGGATGCAGCTACCCCACTGAGTTGTGTCTGAATCGTAAGATCAGAGGCCACATCCTGTAGCTCATCACCCCCCACCCCCCATCCCTGCTTCCTGCCCCACTCCCCAGTGTAGCCATTTTAAGCTTTCTGGCTTTTAAAAACAATTGCAAAGAACTCCTCCCTGGCACGCTTTTTTTTTTTTTTTTTTTTTACTTGATGTCTAAAATTACAGAATTTTGATTATGAAATGCAAAATGTGAAACGTAAAATTTTAATGGCAATACATCTCTTCATGAAATGGACTGAGAGGGATTTGCCTATTTTTCTAGTTAATTCCTGTTATCAGTAGACACATGTCCTTTGTCGCTAGAACAGGACTGGGCTGGATATTCATTCTACTCCCTTTTTTTTCTCTCTTTAAAAAAAAATTATTTATTTATTTTGAGAGAGAAAAAGCACGAGTCGGGGAGGAGCAGAGAGAGAGGGAGGGAGAGAGAGAGAGAGAGAGAGAGAGAGAATCCCAAGCAGGCTCTACCCCGTTGGGGCTCGAACCCACAAACCATGAGATCATGACTTGAGCAATGGACTGAGCCACTCAGGCGCCCCAATTTTTCTCTTTTATACGAAGTGCTGAGTCACTGGTAGGTTTCCCGCAGCTGCTGTAAGAAATGACTACAAACTCCGTAGCTGACGACAACAGAAATTTCTTCTCCTACAGTTCCGGAGGCCAGGAGTCTGGAATCAGTATCCCCAGATTGAAATCAAGGTGTTGACAGGGCTTCGCTCCTTCTGGAGGCGCTAAGAGAGAATCAGTGGGCGCCTCTCCCGGCATCTGTGGCTGACGCCTTTCCTGGGCTTGTGACCGCCCACCCTCCACCCTTCAAGGCCACGTCTTCAAATCTCCCTCTGCCTCCCATAGGGACACGTGGGATTGCATTTGGAGCCCTCCCCCAGACAATCCAGAATAGCCTTCCCATTTTAAGATCCTTGACTTAAAACATCTGCATGGGGGCACCCGGGTGGCTCAGTCAGTTAAGCGTCTGACTTCGGCTCAGGTCACGATCTCACCGTCTGTGAGTTCGAGCCCCTGCGTTCAGCTCTGTGCTGACAGCTCAGAGCCTGGAGCCTGCTTCGGATTCTGTGTCTCCCTCTCTCTGCCCCTCTCCCCCTCATGCTCTGTCTCTCTTTCTCGCTCGACAATAAATAAGCATTAAAAATAATTTTTAAAAAATCTGCAAAGACCCTGTTCCAAATAGGTACCACTCATGGATTCCAGAGGTTAGGACATGGGTATCTTTTGGGGAGTCATTTGCAGTGTACCCCAGAAACTCTGTCATCGAATCATTCAGCAAGTATTTACTGCACACCTACTGGGTGCCAGGCATTTGTCTAGGCACGGAGAATACAGCTGTGAACAAGACAGAGATCCCTAGCCTCCCCAAGGCAGTCTAAGGCCACACTGTCCAAAATGGTAGCTCTAAGCCCCGTGTGGCTATTGAGCACTTGAAACGTGACTGGTCCCAACGGAGATGTGCTGAAATGTAAAATACACACTGGCGGGGCACCTGGTTGGCTCAGGTCACGATCTCATGGTCGTGAGATCGAACCCCACCTCAGACTCTATGGTGGGAGGGCGTGGAACCTGCTTGAGAGTCTTTCCCTCTCCCTCTGCCCCTCTGCTTGCACACTCTCTCTCCTTCAAAAACCAAAGAAAGAAAAAAAAGAAAAACATGAAAAAAGTACACGCTGAGTTTGAATATTTAGCACACACACGAAAAGAATGTTAAATAGCACGATGAGTTTTGGATATATTTTTTTAAAGATTTTTTTTATTCAAAAAAAAATTTTTAATGTTTATTTTTTAGAGAGAGACAGAGCGTGAGCAGGGAAAGGGCAGAGAGAGAGGGAGACACGGAATCTGAAGCAGGCTCCAGGCGCTGAGCTGTCAGCACAGAGCCTGACTCGGGGCTCAAACTCATGGATGGTGAGATCGTGACCTGAGCCAAAGGTGGACGTTTAACCGACTGAGTCACCCAGGCATCCCGATATATTATTTTAATTTTTAAGTAATCTCTACACCTAACGTGGGGCTCGAGCCCACAACCCTGAGATCAAGAGTCACACGCTCCTCTGACTGAGCCAGCCAGGAGCCCCTAATTTTTGGATATTGATCACATGTTACGAGTGAGAACCTTTGGGATACACTGAGTTAAATCCAATAGGTTATTAAAGTTAATTTCACTTGAGTTTTTACTTTTCTGTAATGTAGCTACTAGAATATTTAGAATTGCTTATCTAGCTTGTATTGTATTTCTCTTGGATGGTGCTGTGCTGTTCTAAGGGACGGGAGCCTATGGACAATTAACACAATAAATATGTACATTTCATGGTATGTAAGGAAGTGATCAATTCTATGGAAAAAAAATAAAGATCGGGGTAAGAGAGTATATCAGCTTCCTGTTGCTGCTGTAACAAATTACCACAAATGTAGTGGCTCAAAAAACCACAAATGTATTATCTTGCAGTTCTAAAGGTCAGAAGTCCAAAACGGGTCTTAGGGCCTAAATCAAAGGCCGAATTCTTTCTGGAGGTTCCAGGGGGAAATCCATTCCCCGTCTTTTTCAACTTCTAGACAAGTCTTTGGCTCCTGGCCACATCACTCTGACCTCTGCTTACAAAATCACATCTCCTTCTCTGACTCTGAGCCTCCCACCTCCCTCCTAAGAGGACTCCTGTGATGTTACCGGTCCACCAGGATGATCCAGAATAATCTCCCCATGTCAAGATCATTCATTTGGTCACATATGTCAGGTCCCTTTGACCATGTAAGGCAACATATTCACAGATTTGGGGGATCAGGAGGTGGATGTCTTGGGGGGGCATTATTCTGTCTGCCGCAGGGAGGGTCAAGCCAGAGGAGGTACAGTTTTACACAGGGTGTCTGGGAGAGCCTCCCCGAGATGGTGACAGCCACCTAAAGACCCGAAGGAACGGAGGGACGGAGCGATATAAATACTAGAGAATGGAGTAGTCAATGCAAAGGCCCAGAGGTGGGTCTGTTCCGGGGAACCTCGCCGGTTGGCACCTAAACCAACAGGGGTCAGAAGTCGGTGCTGTCCTGGCGCCTCCGGAATCTTGCCTGAGGAACAGGAGGATGTGGGACCCCTTATCATAGTCCGTCTCTGGGCACAGTGTCTCTTGCCCATGGCTCCTCAAACGGCAGTTGGACCTGTGGGGAGAGGCAGGAGCCTGGGTCAGAAGGGCAGTGGGTCCAGCGGTCCCCTCCACCCGCAGTCCGGAGGGGCGATCACCTGGGCTCCGCGGTCCTGTCTGTCCTGTCTGTGCAGTGTTCGCCGGCTGTGCCACTGGCGCAGGGAGGCGCGGGCCTCAGAGCTGAGCCCCTGGGGAGCGCGGCCCACGTCGGGCTGGTAGTGAGCAATGTGGTGCAGCGCCCCAAACCACGTGGTCAGGTAGTACCCGGCTAGGGGCAGGAAGGGGTGGTCAGCGCAGCTCTGGGGCTACGCTGGTGGCCCGAGGTCCCCCTGCAGTTTAACCCTTGCTGCAGGGCGAGGCTGTTTGGCCCCAGGGCGCCCCCTGTGGGGTCCCGGCGTTCCGGGGTGGGGGCTCACCTTCTCCCCGCAGCTCGTCCGGATCCAAGAGCTCCATAAGAAACTCCACGTCCAGCTGCGTCTCCCCAATGTGCGGACTCCAGATCAGTTCTTCCGTCAGCGCGGGCAGGAAGGCGTCGGCCCCCAGGGGCTCTGGCGGAGCAGGACGGGCTCCGAGGTGGATGGCGGGCGTGCAGACCCCTCCGTCCGATCCCCAGAACACGAGGGCGGGCTGCCCTTCCACCTCGCTGGGCCGGCAAACGCCTCTCGGCGGATCCCCAGGCCCGCGTAGGCGCCCCCTGCTAGAGCGGGTCACCCTCTCCCCTCGACGGGCACACTGGCGCCTCCCACCGCGCCTCCCCGATCCTCCAGCCACCGCACATCCGGGTAGACGCGGGTAAACCTTCTTTACCTTGGTCCTTGCCCTGAGCCAGGCCCGCGTAAACGTCACTGCACACCTCCAGCAGCAGCGCCACCTTGCGGCGTGGGGCGCAGGCGGCGTGGAGGTGCTCCAGGCGCGCGTGGATGCGGCTCCGCAGGGCGGGGGCGGGGCCCTGCCCCTCAGGCCCCGCCCCCGCCCGCAGGGCTGTCTGTCGCTGCCGCAGTCGCCGCAGCTCCCGGGCTCGCAGCGTCCGGAGTCGCGTCCACAGGGCGGGCTTCAGGGGCTCCAGCACCGCCCGGCACAGGGCGGCCTCCAACGCGGCGCCTGTGAGGGGTTGAGGTCGGTGAGCGAAGGGCCGCCAGGCTGACCCACGTCCACCCTCTCGCTCCACTTGACCGTACCCTCCGCGCCCCGCCCCCCCCAGCCCTCCCTGGCTGCTGGACGCCCACAAGTGTAGACATGGGTGGGAACACGTGTGCAAGGGGGAGCCTGGGTGTGGAGTATGGCTGTCGCCCATGTGAGAGATGTTCCCGTAGGGAGGGAAAAGTGCGTGAGTGGAAAAGCACACAGGTGCACACGGATGGAGAGAAAGACGTTGGGTGTGAAACACACACGTAGTGCCCGGAGATGGCAAACGAGAACCCGAGTGGGTCGGGGCATTGGCCATAAATTCCCTCCCAGTCCTCCTTATTACCAAGATCCTCCTCCTTCTGGGGGACCCCAGGCCCCTGGCTCCCAAAGACAGCCCTGACGTCGGGGTCCTTTGACAATTGATCCTGGAGGTCAGTAAGGAGGTGCCGCACATCCTGAAGCAGCTCTGTGGCTGGGTCCCCGGGGCTGTGGGGGCCTCCAGCATTTGAGGTGAGGCGGGCTCGAAGGCCCTGGAACTGCCTGCCCACGTAGTTGCTCCGGGCCCTGGCCAGAGCCTGGATGTGATGGGTGAGAACATCTTCAGGTCCTTTCTCTTCATCTTTGTAGCTGTCCTCGTCCTCGTCCTTGTCCTCCTTCTCTTTCTCCTCCACCAGGCTGGCTAGGGTTGGCCCAGGATGGTATCCTTCTGGGCTGAGCGGGCCTTCGACCCAGGAGACCCGGTGAGGGGCAGGGTTCCTGGGGGCTGGATGTGAGGAGAGGGTCGGGTCCCGCAGAACAGCGGCAATAGCTCCCTCATCCTCCAAGGGCCCAGGGCCCTGCCCCACCCAGCTAACCTGAACTGTGTCTTTCTGCAGTCCCTGAAGGTGTCTCTGCGGTGATCTGCTCCAAACCCCACCCTCCGTGGGTCTCCAGGTACAGCTTGTTCACCACCGAGAGCACCTTCTCCGAGATGTTGAGTTGGACGCCGCCGGTCTGTGGAAGACCTGGGAGCCAGCACAACCGAGGTGTCCCAGATGTCCCAGGTGCCAGCCCTGGTTCCTTCAGGGTACCAGGAGAATTAATTCCCAGCCTCATTACTGAAGGAGCTGAGGCTTCGTCCCTGGTCCCTTGTCACTCAGGCCCAGGAGTCGAGCCTCCCACAGCTCTCTCAGACCCCCCATTCTATCTTCCCTCAAACATAGAAGTCTGGTTCCTGAAGTGCCATCCTTCTGGACCAAGGAGCCTGGGAGGTGGCCTCTCACCTGTTTGTTGGTCTCCTGGCCTTAGAGTGGGAGGGGGCAAGAGCAGTGTTCTGGGCAAAACATCCCTGAGAAAAGATAATGGGGAGCTGCAGTGGGTGGGATGCCTTAGAGATGGATCCCCCTTAGCCCTTTTGACGGGTAACCTGTACCTGCTGGCTGATAGGAAAGCCAGGAGATGGGGCAGGTCCGGCATACAGAGGTTAGAGTATTCCAGAGAAACACCTGAGGGTTGGGGGCAACAAAGGGCAAGGAAGAAAAGTTGAAGGGTGGCAGCCTCATCTTCCCTGGGACTCTCTCTTCCTCAGTTCTGCAGTCCCCCAACAGCCCTTCAAAACAGGGAAATTTCTACCCCTTGAAGTCCCCATCTTTTCCTGTGTCTTTAGGCTTGCATCCCACTTATGCCACCAAATAGGATTTGGGAGATTATTTTGGAAGCAAAGCTCACCAAATTTGCTGTGGACTGGAAACTCAGGAGTAGGCTCCTTACCTCCAGGAAGCTTCTGGATCTGGTAGGTGCAGACTTCTCCTGGTGAAGCTCCTGTCCTCAACACCAGGACCTGGCTGGAGTTGTGTCCTGTGACCAGGAAACTCTGGTTCGGGGGTGGGGGTGGAGGCAAAGGTCATCTTGGAGAGGATTTGTGCAGATGTCTGTTACTTTTGCCTGCCCAGCATCCCATTTCCCTTATGTTGGGTTCCACACCCAAATTTCCTTTAGAGAAACCCACTTCCTCCCTTAGTGCCCGTGGGTGGGACTAACTCTGTCCAAGCCCTAGGGGTGGTCTGTGACCTGACCTAGCCAATAGGATGACAGTGCTTTCTAACCACTGTGATTGGTTCAGAGATGGGCATGTGAATCAGGCCCAGCCAATGGAAATCTTCCACGAGGTTTTTGCTGGAGCTCTTTGGCACAAGGACTCTTTTCACACTGGGATTGCTAAGCTTGTGAGATGTGGCCCTGAGCTGGGGACAGCCATCTCTGCCACCACAAGGAGGGAGCCCCCTCGAGAAGGAAGCTGTGTAGACCCTAGTTGCCTTATCCTAATCCGTTCCCTATCCCTTGCAGAACTGCAGGGTTGTGAGGGCCTCATCTGCCCAGCCGTAGAAGATGGATAATGAAGTAGGTGGTGTTTCTCACCTCGGGTTTTATAACTCCCAGGGGAGCTTTAAACAATGTATTGCTACCCGGGCCCCCTTCCATATGTTTTGAATCAATTGTGAAGGCTTTTGGTTTTCCTGTTTCTTTTAACCGGCGCTTCCTTTCTCGTCTTCCTCCTGCCTGGAGCTCACACACGTGCTTGGACCCGGGGCAGCCACTGGGCTTCCATGGAGGAAGTCCAAGAGAATTGCAAAAGCTGGCCTTGATGTCACTCGAGCTGTTAAACTAGAGCCTGCAGCTGCCTTTCTGGTACAAAGAGCAGTGCCTATTTGCCTAAGCTACTGTGTGGATCAAGTGTTTGTTCCTTGAAACCCCAAACGGTCGGCTTTCCCCACAGTTTAAAGCAAAGCCAAGGGGCGCCTGGGTGGCTCAGTTGGTTGAGCGGCCGACTTCGGCTCGGGTCACAATCTCACGGTTTGTGAGTTCGAGCCCACGTCGGCCTCTGGGCTGACGGCTCTCTCTGCCCCTCCTCCACTCATGCTCTCTCTCTGTCTCAGAAATAAGTAAGCATTAAAAAAAAAATTTAAGCAAAGCCAAGACATGGGATGAAGAGAACTTTATAAGTCATCTAATGCTCAGGATCCAGACATGGCTGAAATTCCCTTTCTTCCGGGGTTTTCAGCCCACTTACTTTTCAGTAAGTGGCCTTTTTTGGTTTTCCCGGTTTGTGCTGTTTGTCACCAGCAAGCGGCGGAGTCCTGACTGACCCACGGTGTCATGGGGAGGGTCAGAGAGGGTCCCCGGCTGTGAGTACTCACCCCCGGTGGCCACAGCTCAAGAAGGGCTCCCGCATCCTGAGTAGCCAGCTCTGGGATCTGCCACACCCCCCGTGTCCTCTGCAGGCGAAGGAGTGGCTCTGGGGTCCCAAGGACCCCTAAGGGGGCCTCACCTGCTCCATTCACCTGTGGTGGAACCATCCTGGGACATGCAGGGTCCAGGAGACCAGAGGTTAGAGGTGGGCAGTTGGACACTAAGGTGGGGTCCAAGGTGCAGGAAGGGGCAGCCCAGGGGCGAGATGAGATTCAGGGTCCTATGGGGGGGTGTGGGCATTGGATGGCTGGAAGGGCCTTCTGAATCCGGGGGCAGGAGTTGGAGACCCCAGCCCCCGCAGCTCTCACCTCTCCCCATCGATGAGGCCTGCAGAGGCCTTGTCCTCCGGCTGGGCCATCCTCAGGATGCGGGAGGCCAGCAAGCCATGGTCTGGCCTCTGGCAGGGAGGAAGGTAAAGTTCAAGGCTGCTCCAATCCAGGGGTAATATTCACGATATAGCAGAGACCCTGACCGATCAGAATGGGCCCAAGGCCCCTCGCTGTGCCGGGTGTCAGTTCTTCAGCGGCTGGCTGGTGGGGAGATGTGGGGATCCCAGAAGGAAGGCCCGTGTGTCCTGGTGGGGAGGGGACAAGGGGAGGACCCAAACCGACAGCTATTTACCAAGTGGTACAGAAACACTTCAGATTTTGACAACCGGTGCTGCCATAATACGGACGCGGACCAGTTGAGTAACAAGCCCGTGTCTGGACAAGTGCTCCGCCCATGGTAGGCACTCTGTAAACGTGCCATCATGTTACAGACGTCCTCTCTTCCTCCCTTCCCAGACCACAGAAGGCCTCTCGGATATTCCCGCCCCCACCAACATTTTACTGTGAAAGTTTTCAAACGTTCAGAAAAAAGGAGAGAATTTTACAGGGAACATCCATACATTCACTACCTAGATTTTATTGTAACCACTTTGCTTTTTGCTTTGTAACACATCTGTGCCCTCTATCCACTGGACCTCAACTCTTAATTTTTAAAAAAGGTTTTTTCTGGGCACCTGGGTGGCTCAGCTGGTTAAGCGTCCAACTTCGGCTCGGGTCATGATCTCATGGTCCATGGGTTCGAGCCCCGCATGGGGCTCTGTGCTGACAACTCAGAGCCCGGAGCCTGCTTCGGATTCTGTGTCTCTCTGTATCTCTGCCCCTCCCCCACGCATGCTCTGTCTCTCTCCATCTCTGAAAAATGAATAAATGTTTAAAAAAAATTTTTTTTTAAAGATTTTTTAAGTGGGCTCCATGCCCAACATGGGGTTTGAACTCACAGCCCTGAGATCAAGAGTCGTATGCTCTATGGCTGGGCCAGCCAGGTGCCCCTATCAGGCCTCAACTCTTTTTTTTTTTTTATAATTTTTTTTTAATGTTTTATTTTATTTTTGAGACAGAGAGAGACAGAGCATGAACGGGGAATGGGCAGAGAGAGAGGGAAACGTAGAATCCGAAGCAGGCTCCAGGCTCTGAGCTGTCAGCACAGAGCCCGACGCGGCTCAAACTCACGGACCGTGAGGTCACGACCTGAGCCGAAGTCGGATGCTCAACCGACAGCCACCCAAGAGCCCCTGGGCCTCAACTCTTAAAGCCAATACACAATCCTAGCTACAGTGGGTTATGACTCAAGGTGAGCATTTTTGAATATTTTCCCTGCGGCAGTCCCAGGAGTGAGACATCTGCGGCCATTCATCTGTGCACCCAACAAACACTTAAGAAGTACAGGCCCAGACTGGGGTGCCAGCCCCGGGGGGAAGGTGATAGACAGGACGGGCCCCTGCTCTCAGGGTCTTCCATTCTTGCTTGGGGTGGTATAGGAGGCGGGTAATAAATAGCCTGCTGACCAGAAACCCAGGGTTTGGGGAAGGGTGGGGACAGTGAGCAGGTGCTCAGTCCAGGGGAGAGCAGGCAGGAGGGGTAGGGGCAGGGAGGCAGATGCTCGCCTGGGTCCCACAGAGGAGAAGACGTGGAGGAGGAGGAGGAGGAGGAGGAGGAGGAGGAGGAGGAGGACGGAGAGGGGGAGGGGGAGGGGGAGGGGGAGGAAGGGGAGGAGGCCGGTGGCGCTGGCCAGGGCGGCATAGGGGCAGCAACCTGATACCGAAGGGAGGCAGTGGGGGGTGACAACGGCCAGCTGCTCGGTCCCTGGGGACCCCTACCTGTTCTTCGAGGGGAGGCCTGGAGTAGCAGGAAGTGAAAGTGTTCCTCACAGAGAGAGGAAGCTGAGCGGGTGGGGGAAGAGGCGGGGCTGGGGGGGGGTATCTGAAACCAACCTTCCCCTCTTTTGGGGGCTCAGACCTTAGGTGACTAGGCTTTGGAGGAAGGGACTCTGGCCGTCTGGGGGCCCACGGGGAAGAGCCACCGGGCTGTCACAGGCCCCGGAGTCCCGTCAACACCCTCTGCTGTTTCTCGTAAGAGCCTGCAGGTGTTCTAGTCTCCATGCCACCCGCCCTCCGGCTGCTTCCCCGTGTGCCCGCAGAAAGGAACTGGGAGGCTGGAGAGCTGATCGTTAGTTGTTTTTGTTTTTAATTTGTCTCCAATAAGCAACATTATCTGCCCCTCCCCGCATGGGAAGTGGGTCCCAAGGGAAGGGGACCGGCACCCGCTTCGGGCGTCGGAGGCACAGACCAGGGAGGCCTTCAGGCTCAGCTCCCCCCACTGAGTGGGAGTGATGTTTGAGGGGCCCGCCCAGGGTAGGTTGGACTGGCCCTACTTGGCCACAGGCCCCGAGGAGCAGTGGAGGGCATGGGGAGCCCTGGGAGCCCTGGGAGCCCTGGGGCCCGGGGCGGAATAGTTAGGAGTTTAGAGGCGGCCCTGGCCCGGGGAGCAGTTAGAGATGAGGGGACGTTGACCCTCGGCCCTGCGGGTGGTTAGAGACCGTGGGCTGTTACAGCCGGGCTGCCCAGGCCTCGGCCCCTGGGAGGTGTTAGAGATCTGCCAGGGTCAGGGGGCTGGGAACCCAGTTTTGAGAGGAAGTGGTTAAGAGACTGGGACGAGGTTCTGAGCTCCCCAGATGAGAGCCGCAAGTTAGAGGGGGCCAGGGCTGGCTGGGGCTCTGCTGTCCCAGATTTGCCGGGCATCCTTCCCCGGGGGACGTGGCTGTCACTGGGGTTTCTCTCCCTCCGAGGTTCTGGCCTCCTCCTTGTCAGGAGGTGGGGACTTCCTGGGCGAAGTTGAAGGGTTGGGGTTAGGGCTCCCCGACCCCGCCTGCTGGGCATCTATGCTGGCATGCTCCTTCCGGACGAGGTCCTCCAGCTCCTTCTGTGGGGGGCAAAGTTCACCGAGGTCAGAGGTCACCATGCATCCTGGGGTCAGAGAACCTGCGGGGCAGGGGACTAGGGACTGGGCTCAGGGTGGGCCGAGGTGGCCCAACTCCTTACCTTCCATCCAAGGAGGTCAGCAAGGGCCAGGCAGCCCTGGTCACAGTCACCCAGCCAGGCCACGTCCCTGTGAGTGGGACAGTCAGAGCTCCCAGGCTTGTCCCAGGCCCCTGCCCGCTCTTCCCAGTCCGTGTATCTTCACACCCTCCCTCTCACCTTGGCCCTGACCCTCACAGGCCCAGGACTCACCGGTAGGCCTTCTTGGAGTCGAAGTCCATGCCTCCTCCCAGGCCCATCATCATCCCCAGGAAAGGATCAGTCTGTGGGGGCGGGGGGGGGGGGGGGGCGGAGCTCAGAGCACAGACCCTGGAGCCAGGTGGCCTGAGTTTGTTCCCTGCTCTGTGACTTTGTTCAAGTGACTTGGCCTCTCTGAACCTCAGTTTCCTTATCTGTAGAGTAGGGGCAACTACCAAACCACTCCTAGCCCTGGACCGTCGGCGGGTTAATACTTAGAAAGTACTTAGGGGGCGTCTGGCTGGCTCAGTCGGTAGAGCACGCCACTGTCTTTTATTTTTTGATGTTTATTTATTTTTGAAGGAGAGATAGAGCACAAGCAGGGGGGCGGCAGGGAGAGAGGGAGGCACAGAATCTGAAACAGGCTCCAGGCTCTGAGCTGTCAGCATAGAGACGGACGTGGGGCTCAAACCCAGGAACCGTGAGATCATGACCTGAGCTGAAGTCGGACGCTTAACCGACTGAGCCACCCAGGCGCCCCTAGAGCACACGACTCTTAATCTCAGGGTCATGAGTTCAAGCCCCATGTTGGGTGTGGAGCCGGCTTAAGATAAAAATTTAAAAAAAATTTTTTTTTCACATTTATTTACTTTTGAGAGACAGAGAAAGACAGAGTGTGAGTAGGGGAGGGGCAGAGAGAGGGAGACACAGAATCCAAAGCAGGCTCCGGGCTCCGAGCTGTCAGCACAGAGCCCAACGCAGGGCTCGAACTCACAAACCGTGAGATCATGACCTGAGCCGAAGTCGGACGCGTAACTGACTGGGCCACCCAGGCGCCCCAAGATAAAATTTTTAAAGATAAAAATAAATACAAAAAGGAAAGTGCTTAGGACAGCATCTGGCACATGGCATGTTTGGCCTGTTGGAGGAAGCAGCCCTCCCCAGGGATGAGGGAGGGAGGCCACCTCAGGAAAAGAGCCAAAAGAGGGAGGGGGCGCCTCCCGACCAACTCGCCCTGACTCTTCACTTGCAGGAGGCACAGAGCTCCTGTTCTGGCTCGGGTTGCTCTGAGTTGGGGTCTGTCACTTGGTTCAGAAGAGTCCCGAGCGACCCAGGGGCCTGTAGAATCTCCGAGTCGAGGTGGCCTGACCTCTGATCCTCCGGGTTCTGGAAACCCTGGCCTGAGCTGAGGGGTCCCAGGTCTCCAGGAAGGCAGCGAAAGGGAAAGTGGGACCCGGGTGGGGAGGGGGAGGGGAGAGAGGGGGGGCTCCAATAAGAGCCAACTCACCTGCCCGGTCTTCTCCTTGTTGATGAGCAGGCGTGGGGTAGACAGGGGTGCCCTGGGGGGTGGCGAGCCGAGTGGTAAGGACCTGTCCCGGCTCCCCCCCTCCTCCCCAGAGGCCCCCCCCGCGGTCCCCACTCCCAACCTACTTGCCGATGAGGGATGCAAAGGGCTGCACCTGCAGCGAGGTGCCCATGATGAGGAGAAGGTCCACCTTCAGGAAGTCCTACGAAGCGGGGCGGGGGGGGGGGGGGGGCAGTGAGGGTTCCTGAGGCTCAACCGACTGAGGCTGCGCCGCCTCCCCCTGCTTCCCACCCGCAGCTAGTTGGGGAAGCCACCTGCCCCCGGGGAACGCCCGGCTGCCCCTGTTTCGGGGGAGCGGGGAGCGTGGGGCGGGCGGGGGATGGGGCACTTACTGACTGCATGCAGGAGAAGAACCTTGCCGGGAGGTTCTCACCGAAGAACACGATGTCTGAGGCAGAGTTGGATGGACACACAGACACAGACACAGAAAGAGAAGGTGAAATGGGAGGCAGAGACAGTCACATGGAGAGAGAGAGAGAGAGAGAGAGAGAGAGAACAGGCAGGAGCAGGAGGCAGACCCAAGGGCAGCGGGGGCAGGAGCTATGGAACCCCTTCTCCGTGGGGGCAGATTCAGGGCACTGGTCAGGGACAGAGGGTGGCCAGGGGTGGGGTGGACGGGGCTCGTGGTGGGGGCGGGGGGGGGCCGGTCTCACCAGGCTTCACCACGCTGTGACATTTCTCACACTTGGGAGTCACCTCGGAGAAGATCTTCTCTGGGCGTGGGGAAGGGGAAGGGAGAGGACGACGTGAGCCACTCCGGGCCCCGGGGTGTGGGGCTGCAGCCTGCCCGCCTCCTTCGTGGTCAGCACACACGTCCCAGGCCCTGGGGGGCCTCCGGGGTGTCTGCCCTGCTCCCCTCTTAGAGAGCCGCCCCCACCTCCCCCAACCCCAGGATTCCCGGGGTGTCTCCCGGCACCAGGCTACAGCTATTGAATTAAGAATAAACACAAGAACAGATGAACGAGCAGAAACCTGTCCTCAGAAGGGGCAAAGGATCCCGCCCACCCCCACCTGGGCGAAAAAGCTCTCCGGGTGGGTCTGGGAGGGGAGCCCTATTTTCTCCTGGGTGAGAGGCCTAGTGCATCCCAGGCCTGGTGCCAGAGAGGCAGGAATATGCAGATGACCCTGGGGTGGGGACACTTCCTTAGGCCCAGCTGCTTCCTGTCCCCTGGCTCTGTGACAGCCACCTCCACACACACACACACACACACACACCAGCCTTATGACAACCACGCTCCTTACTGCTTATTGATTAAGGACGCTGGGACGCGCTGGGACACGCTGTCACAGGCAATCCACAGAGCCCTAGCTGATTTGTCCCACTCTTGGTTCCTTCCTTCGACACGTATTGACAGAGCACTGTTTTACTGCCTGTCATTTTCTGAGGGATGTCGGCATTGACAGCAGGAGATTGTGCGGGCGGCGCGTGGGCCACTGCCGCCAGCGACCCGGGACGGGGTCGCGTGCATCGCCCCCCCCCGCCCCCCCCCAACGTGCGCCAGAGCTATTCAAGAATCGTTGCCCCGGGGGTGGTCAGCTGGCGTTTTAGCAGAAAGGCCACACTCCGGAGGCCCCGCTACAAATGCTGCAGCTGTCCCGTCTCACACGGACACCAGGGGCTTTGTGAAACCAGCATAAAGAGTGTCACAAATGGCTTTCCCTGGGTGAAATGCGTGACTTCTCAGCCGCACAATGGATGTCAGGCAAAGGCTCTCACTGGCATTCGAGAAATGTGGACCGGCCGAATTTTTTGCCGCCCCCCTCCCTTTTTTTTTTTTTTTTGACACGCTGCCCTTCCACGAACAGGGACTCGGACTTTAGCAAGCCCCGTAGCCTGCGCCTCTAGGGCCAGCCCTCCGCCTTCATCCCTGACCGAGCCTCACACTCCTTGGAATCTGCTTGCCCGAATCCGACTCACGGGCTATCGGATCCCGTGCCTCTAGCACAGGGCTGTCCAACGTGGTGGTCGCGGCCCTGGCTTTTAACGTCTCAGCTCATAAAAACGACAAGAAAGGTGAAAAATTCAGTTCCCTGGTCACCCTGGCTGCCATACTGGAGAGCGCAGATGGGGAATATTTCCCTCCTCTCACTCTCAGAAAGTTCTACCAGACGGTTCTGCTCTTTGCAGAACGCAGCTGCGTTTGCCTCCAGGAGCCCCTCGTGTACGGTCAGATCAGAGCCCCTCAAAGGGCAAAGGGCGAGGGTGTCATGACCGCAGAGAACAGACCAACTGGTGGCCCCTGTGCCAACGCGCATCTGTGCGGGTGGCTGAATTCGGTCCGGAGCTTGCTTCCGTTATAGCCTGCTTGTGAGCTGGCGCTGGGAGCGATGAAACCCCGCTGCCCCCTCCCCTCTTGGGGGGCGGCCACTGCCTGCTAAGAGCCACAGAGCAGGACAGAACGGGTGCCCGGGGGGGGGGGGGGGGCCGGGGGGCGTGGAGGCCCCGTCGGTGGCTGCTCGGCAGGGGGCCTGCCCTCGAGGAGAGCCCGGGGCGCCTCACCTTTCATCCAACTTAGCGTGTACTCCTGTCGGCAGAGGGCGCTGGTGCAGTGTGACGTGTAGAAGGTGCCGTGGGCCTCCACCAGGTCCTCGGGCTCCAGCCCCGCCACCCGCTCCAGGGTGTCTATGTTCTGCAGGGAGAGGAGGCAGCGGGAAGAGGCTCAGCAAGGAGACACATCCCTCCGGGGCAGCAGGCGGAGCGGGGCGTTGCCAGGAGGAGCCCGCAAGGGGCGGGGTGTGCCCGTAAACTCCTCCGGCCGCCCTGGTAGTGCCACTGAAAGTGTCGAAGTCGCAGATGACTCAAGGTGGGGCCCAAACTCCTCTGTCTGTGAGCCCAGGCCCACGGCCACCGTCAGCCCGCATGGGGTTCTTCTGCACACTCAGACACCTCTCCTAACGTCTTTCCGGAAATTTGTTTCGTCAGGGCCGCACAGCGTTAGTGCCACCTGCCAGAAATTTGTCGAAACTAAGGTACAAACCTACAATGCCTCCGTTGTAAATAGAGCCCCCTCAGATGTGGCATCCTGGTGCAGTGCGCAACCTGCACAGCTGTATGTGGCAGGCCTGGCCAAGCAGCAACATAGATAAAGGAATCAGGAGGGTTTATTTGGTTCTTTGCCATCACTGTCTTCCTACTTAGCAGTCGGCTTTCTCGCCGGGGGCTGTTTCGGAGATGTCATATTAACTTGCGTTCTTTTAAGACACAGGTATTCTCCGTGTCAGATCAAGCAAGGCTATTCTTCTCTTCCACAGAGACATATGTGCTCTCATTTTGCTTCGAGCACGCAGCCCCTTGGGAGCAGCTTTTGTTTGCCCGCGAGGAATGCTGTAGAGGCAGGTGGTGACACAGCACACCCGCAGACGCCACACAGAGACGGCCGGTCACGTGCGGCCCGCAGCTGAGACTCCGCGAGCAGCCAAGAGGATTCTCTTTCAAGGGCAGACGGCCCCAGCCGCTCTCTCTGCTCCCTGCCAGCGATCAGCCTGTTCCCCAAATGCACAGACAAGAGCCACTGTTCCCAGACTCTCTGCAGCCTGTCCCCTCCCCTGCATTAGTTTTGCCTTTGTTACTTGACTCAGTCTACTGCCTCGCTCGCTCGTGAGCCAGCAGTGTGCGTGCAAAGAAATAAAGGGCCTGTAAAAGAACTACTTAAATGCCTCTGTTATTCTCTCAGGCCACTTTTGATAGAGAAACCACAAACAAGAAAACAATGAGGCTGACCTGTATGTTCCGATATTCAAATGATCTCTCCAAGATGTTAAAAGGCACAGAAGAACAAAGGCTATGGGAAAACTATATATGAATGTGTCTATTTGTTTGCCTACGTATGGATTTTTTTTTTTTTTTTTTTTAGAGAGAGAGAGAGGGAGCAGGGGAGGGGCAGAGAGAGGGAGAGAGAGAATCCCAAGCAGGCTCCACACTGCCAGCGTAGAGCCCGACACGGGGCTCGAACCCACGAACCGTGAGATCGTGACCCGAGCCGAAGTCGGACGCTTAACCGACTGAGCCACGCAGGCGCCTCTGAAGTCTGGATTTTCATCTGGAATCTCTTGCTTTTTAGACCTTGGCTCACTTTTTGTTTCAAAACACCGTGTCCCCCCTGATGGACACGAAGGCAATGGCAGCTTTGAAAAAGCTGGGGCGCCTGGCTGGCTCAGCTGGTGGAGCGTGCAAGTCTTGATCTCGGGGTTGTGAGTTCGAGTTCTCACGCTGGGTGTAGAGATTACTTAAAAATAAAATTGAAAGAAAGAAAGAAACAAACAAACAGAGAAAAAGAAAGGAAGGGAGAAAAAGGAAGGAAGGAAGAAAAAGAAAGGAAGAGAACGAAAGAAAGAAAGAAAGAAAGAAAGAAAAGAAAAGAAAAGAAAAGAAAAGAAAAGAAAGAAGTGGCTATGGAAGGGCTTCCACACAAGAAGCTAAAGAAAGCCAAGTACAAGCCCTGTGTGGAGTGTAGGTGCCACGTATATATTTAAAGGACCAGAAGCTGCCTTGCTGTGGCGCTCACAGTGGCTTGAGCCAACAGGGCGAGCGTTCTCATGTTTGAACGGATCCTTGTATCTTGAGATAAAAATAGCGTCATGCGGAGCTCCAAAAACGCTGTGTCATCGCAATTCAGAAAGAAGTGAAGACAATGTGTTCCAGAAAACTGGGTCAGTGACTCAAAAAGCGGCCGAGGTTGACGGAGAGGGTGACAAGTGTGAAAGGCAAAGAACGGTTTCGTGACACATGAGAGGGGAACATGGTTCTCCACGTTTATCTGTTTTCTGTAATAGGCCCTTCTGGAGCGGCAGGTGCAGTCAAATCCGTGCACGAAATACCGCGAGTAGGGGAGAACCGCCTGCGCCTTCCCCCGGACCCCGGCACGGATTTATGCCGGTTTCCACGCACACACAGCCTGCAGTCCGCTTGCTTCCCAGGGAGGGCTCACGGGGTTCTGCCTCAGGCACAGCCGGGCAGTGAGCGCTCAGGGCGGCCTGCCGGCTCCACCTTCAAAACAGATTGGTAACCCGCACACTTCTCCCCTCCTTGGCCCCCACCCTGGGCCGGCCTCCATATTCTCCTGCTTGGACCGTCGCAGCAGCTTCCTCCCTGGTCTGTCCCCTATATGCGGCCGGAGGGACTCCTGGCTCAGGTCACGTCCCCTGTCCTGCGGCACCGTCCTACTCAGCGGCGTAAAGGACAAAGCCCTTCCTGCGGCCCCAAGATCCCCCGCGGTCTGTCCCTGTCACCTCACTGAGCTCGCCTCCTCCATTCTCTACTGCCGTCCTCTCTGCTCATTCAGATCCAGCGTCTCGAACACGCCGAATACGGTCTCACCTCAGGACCTTTGCCCTGGCTGTTCCCTTCGGCTGGAACACACTCTCCCCTCCAGGTCTTTGTCTAAATGGCCCCTTCTCAGTGGGGCCTTCCCTGACACCTTGTTGACAAGATGTCCTCCTTATCCATCTTGCCCAGTGTCTCTCTCCCCACATGAGATAAGCAGCTCTGGGGGGGCGGGGATGTCGCTGCCAGCAGGGCCTGGCACGGGGCCTGCGCTCTGTAAACACTCGTGGCGGAAGAGGACTACGAGGGCCGTGCTGCAGATTTCAGGAAATCGTGCCTGGAAGGCACTGGGCTTCGAGTGAGCGTTTTGTATCATGTGTGAGCCACGTCCCGTGGATAAAACTGACTCTGGGAAGAGAGGTCGGGTTTTTGCTGAGCCGGGGGTGGGGGGGTGGTGGTGGTGGTGGTGTCCCCCTGGAAGGAGGCAGCTGTCCCTTCCCCGGCTGCCACCACCAGCCCTGGGCAGCTAGGCAGGAGCGCCTGACCCCATCTGAGAAATCTGGACTTAAAAATTCATCCTCCCCCTGGTGGCAGCCTCGCGGGCTGCAGGCTCCACGCAGCCAGGTGCGGGGAGAATATTAGGACTCCCGTTCACGCTCACGTATTCTCTCTCTCTTTTATAATTTTGGGTTCTGAGGTCTCACGTAGAGCGTGATATCACTGCTACATTACGTAATGTATTAAAAATAATTGTTTTTTTTGTTTAATTTTTTTTTTAACGTTTATTTATTTTTGAGACAGAGAGAGACAGAGCATGAATGGGGGAGGGGCAGAGAGAGAGGGAGACACAGAATCGGAAGCAGGCTCCAGGCTCTGAGCCATCAGCCCAGAGCCGGACGCGGGGCTCGAACTCACAGACCGTGAGATCGTGATCTGAGCTGAAGTCGGACGCTTAACCGACTGCGCCACCCAGGCGCCCCAAAAATAATTGTTTTAATGTCTTTATTTTTGAAAGAGAGAGACGGAGGGAAAGCAGACCGGGGAGGGACGGAGAGAGAGGGAGACACAGAATCTAAAGCAGGCCTCAGGCCCGAGCCCGACGCAGGGCTGGACGCAGGGCTGGACGCAGGGCTCAACCCCACGAGCCGGGAGATCATGACCTAAGCCAAAGTCGGATGCTTACCCGCCTGAGCCACCCAGGCGCCCCACATCGAGTAACTTCAATGCGTATTCACAGGTACTCGTAAAACACGTATTCATAAAACGAAGGTAGAGGCGCAGTTTTTACCGTTAGGGGTGCGAGACCCCCAAAACATCTTGCTGACTAGTCCAGAAGCCAACAAGGTGAGCCGTCCTTGCCAGAGAACCCCAGGGCGAGGCCTCGGCTAAGCACCTGACACGCGTGAGCCATGGCCCGTGGCACGTACAACGCCTTAGGGCACATTATTTAAAGGTGCCCCTTCCTAACGGCTCCGTGTCCAGCAGGTGGAAAACGGTCATAATGCACAGATCCGGTTAGACCGAGTCACTCCGCGGCCGGGTGCGGAAACCCCTAACCAAACACGAGATCTACAGTGCCCGTGGCAGCCCCCAGACGTGAGGTCCTGTCTCACTACGCACGGGATGGCTCCCAGAGGAGCTCGCTGTCGCGCCACCACGGACCCGAAGGGTGAAGCTGTCCTGGCCTCTGCTTCACAGAAGGGGAAACCGAGGCTGAGAGGGGCTAAGGGACGCACTGCGGGCCAGGGGGCGGGGCACTGAGGCTCCAGGACCACCCGGCCAGCCCTCCTCCCAGGGACGCCCACGGCCGCCTACCTGCGTGTAGCAGCGCAGAAGCAGCCCTTTCTCCTTCAGCAGGCGGATGAAGTAGTGACAGACGGTCGGCTGCGGGGGAGCAATGGGAACATCGTGATAATGACACAGCACGTTCGGCATGGGCCAGGAACTGTTCTAGGCGCTCTGGCTGTTTTACCTCATGGAACCATCACACGTTGGTCTGGGGGGGGGGTGGGCGGGGGGGGGGGGCACGGACCGGCACCAGCCCCATTTCACAGACGAGGAAACTGAGGCACAGCTTGTAAGATCGCACAGGTGCAGAGTTGGGATCCGTACACAATCGGCCTGGCTCCCGTCTGGGGTCTTACGTGTACTGTTAATTCAGGTAAGTCTTCCAAGAGGTTTCATGGGCTCTCATCAGCTTCGTTTTACAGATGAGAAAACTGAGGCTCAAGGTCACAAGGGCAGGAAGTGAGCGACCAGGAGTTGGACCCAGGCAGCCTAGAGCCCATGCGACATTTGTCTGAGAGGCCCCAGGGGAAGCCTTCCCATGCCTTGCTGTTCCCCCACGCTTTCCTGTCCACCAGGGAAAAGAGAGCTCACCTTGAACTGTCCAGGGTAGAGTTCCTTGGCAAGAGCAAAGAAGGGCTCTGGATGTTTCTGTGGGAGAGAGAACCGGAATCCTGACGGTGAGCTGAGCCCTGCGGTCAGGGGATCCCTTACCCCCACCATTACAGACGTTCCTCCCCGGGCAACACACACCTTGAAGTAGCCAATCTCAAAGATGGCCTCCGGGTAGGGAAGACGGTATTTCTCCAGGTTGGCGTAGAGGCCCGTGGATGGGGAGCGGAAGTCAGGGATGCCCGCGGCTGGGGGAGGAGGGGCGGGGAGCGATGGGTCAGGGACCTCGGCCCCATCTATACCACATCCTCCTCTGTCAAGGGCCCAGACGTGGCTCCCCCCCAGCCTCTGAAAGGGGGGGCCCCCAACGTGGGGATGGCTACTGGGGGAAGGGAGGCACTTACACGTGGAGATCCCAGCTCCCACCAAACAGATGACCCTGCGACCTGGAGGAAAGGAGTTTATGCATCATGTGACAGTGTGCTCAGCTCCCCAACTGACAACGTCCTAGCCCCCAAGACTGTTTACTCAGTGCCAGGCCCTGGGGCCAACGTTTCAGATGCGTGGGTGGCCTTCCCAATCACCTCGAGGCAGGGGGAGTTAACGCGCCCATTATACAGATGAGGAAACCAGGGGAGAGCAAGGGTCACACAGTCAACTGAAGGAAGAGCCGGCATGGGGACAAGGAGTCTACGGGTTGACATTATGCCAACTTAGATTCGAGAAAAGGCCACTCGGAGGGAAGTTTCTCCTTCTGACTAGTTCTAGAGAAAGCGCACGAGATCTTAGTGAGAAGGCTGGGGGGCACAGGTGTCCTGGCGAAGAGCTACAGCTTATTGTAAAAAAAACCTCTGGCCACACCTCACCTTTTCTTCCCCCTTAACTGTTTGTTTGTTTTTGAGAAAGAGAAAACACAAGCGGGGGAGGGGCAGAGAGCGAGGGAGACACAGAATCCGAAGCAGGCTCCAGGCTCTGAGCTGTCTGCACAGAGCCCGATGGGGGCTCCAACCTGCGAACCGTGAGTTCACGACCTGAGCCGAAGTTGGGACACTTAACGAACTGAGCCACCCCGGCGCCCCCACGCCTCACCATTTGGACACAGTCTTGGATGACCATCTATTTCTAGCATATCATACACATTCTTTCCTGCTTACCGGTGAGGAGGGAGGTGTCTCAGTTCAGATCTCCCCTCTGGGCTTCAGCTTCCTGCTCTGTAAATTGGGCATCCTTACAGTACTGCCTTCACGGGGCCGTCGAGAGAACGAATTCGTTCATGTAAAGCTTAGATCAGTGCCCGGCACTGAGCAAACACTATATACGTGTCTGCTGTTATTCTTTTGAGTCAATTGTACTTCGTGAGACCCAGGATTTGTACACATGTAGGCACTTTGTTCCGCCATTTTCCCCAGCTTTCAGAAAAGAAGATAGGAAGGGGGGCCTGGGCGGCTCAGTCAGTTGAGCGCCCGACTCTTGATCTCGGTTCAGGTCACGATCTCCACTGTTCGTGAGATCAAGCCCCGCATTGGGCTCGGTGCTGACAGCGTGGAGCCTGCTTGGGATTCTCTCTCTCTCTCTCTCTCTCTCTCTCTCTCTCTCTCTCTCTCATTCTCTCTCTGCTCCTCCCCCTCTCAAGATAAATAAATAAACTCAAAAAAATTATAAAAACAAAAGAAAAGAAAACGGGAAGACACGGTAGGAGTTGAATCATTGCAAAAAATCCTCGGTGCTGTGCAGAAATAGTCCTATCGCCTCGTCAGCTGCTGGCCGGCGGACAGCCCTGCCACGCGGTACCCTGGCACCTGCCCATCGCTGATGGACAGACACAAGTGTGAGGCCCCTGAACCGGCTACCTCCGGCGTGTCCTGTGCAAAAGAGGACGGCAAGGGTGACGAGGCCCTCCGCTCCGGGATGCCCTCGGGCCAGGCACAGCTGGGGCCAGCTGGGGCCACACGGGAGGGAGCACGTGGTCTGGATTCAGGGGGCCTGGGGTCGAGTCCTGACTGCCTCTTGCCAGCTGTGTGACCCTGCAGCCAGTCACGGCCTCTCTGGGCCTCTGCTTCCTGCTCTGTCCAGATCACCCTTGTGATGACCTCACAGGTACAATGTGAAGATCAAATGACAGGGCGCCTATCAAGCGCTTAGCTCGGTTGCTGGCATATGGTGAGGGCTCGGTTAACTGCTGTCCTTCACTGTTGCCCCTCGTAGGCGGCCTTAGAGACAACTGTCCTAAAACCCAGGTGCAGGAGGACGGAAGGAACAAAAGCTTTGTGGCCATTGCCTGTGTTCTCTACGGGGCGCACCCTGGCCAGGAGGAGCCCTGCAGACGGCTGGCCGGCCTGCCCCGGGAGAGGGAGGCTCAGGGCACGAAGCCTGGATGCCTGAGCAGGGAGCAGGCAGCAGCCCGAGGACAGGGAAACGGGAGAAGACGTCCCCAACAAAAGGCTGTTCAGGACCCTCAAAGGGTCGATTGTTCTAGTTGAGGACTGCCGAGGGCCCGGTTTCCCAGACTCTGGTGACCTCAACTTGCGAGAAATATAAATGACACTGACACGGTGACCTGGTAGAGAGGCACCCACGTACCAGCCCTGAAACACGCTTCCCGTAATACTTGTCATAGGGTCCGCGGATCTTGCTCTGTTCCGGGCCCTCTTCCAGGCATTTCCATCTCTGTGGATTTATGGCACCCTAAGGACCCTACGAGGTATTCCTGTTGGCATCACCTTCATTCTATCAAACAGGCCCGGCCGATCAGCAATGGATGTGTGACCCGGGTCTGGCCAATCAGAGACACGGAGATGGGTTTTGGGATACGAGTCTGACCCAACGTGGCCCCAACAGGAGCCACTCTCTGCTCTTTGGCCTGAACCATTTTGCTCGAACCACTGGAAGAAAGATGCCCTCTTCGGTGGGAGGGGCTAGTCCTGGCCTTCGGGACTGCCAGGTGCCACCTCTACCTCAACATGAACCCCGGACGGGGTTATTAAGGTTTCTGACATCATGGAAGCCTCTGAATCCAGCAGTGCTCAGTGCTGGGTTTTAGTGAGAGGGGCGGCACCCTCTTCCCGGTGTAATAAGCCGTGTGCGTTGGGCTCCTCGTGTTACTTGCCAACAAAAGGTGTGAATGGCGAACGGCTCAAGTGGCCGGGGCAAAAGCAAGTCAGGGGCAAAGCAGGCCCGGGTCTTACAGCGCTCGCTCTGCATGTAGCGGGTCACCCCTTCCAGGGTCAGCTCGTCCAGCAGCCGCTCCTTCTGGGTGCCCAGGCCCAGCGTCTGGGAGAAGAAATGCCGCAGGAAGTCCACTGGCCAAAAAGCAGAGAGAGAACAGCAGGGTGGGCGTTCGGTCCGGGTGCGCAGGGGCCCCGCCCCGGGATCCCCCACCCACCCTCCCGCAACCAGGGACCTCGGGCGCTGGCTCCGCACCCATTATGACATACTTTGAACGTCACCTTCGGTGGCGGCCAGGGGCAGAAATGGGATCCCTGCCCGAGGCGGCTCCCCCGGGACCCCGTTCCCGGGGAAGATACTCACTCTCGGCCTCTCCGCCAGCCGCTCCTCCCTCAGTGTCTGAATCTGAGTCCTGGAAGGGGTGGGGGTGGGGTGAGCAGGCCCCAGAAGTGGGGTGAGGGAGGGAGGAGAGGGGAGGGTGGCACCCGGGTCTGGGGGAAAGGCCTCCGGCTGGGAGTGGGCCCGAGGAAGTGAGGTGCGGGGGGGGGGGGGGGGGGGGGGGCCGGCGTGCGGGCTCTGGGGTGGGCTGCCTGGGCTGGAAACCTGGTCCTGCTACTCCCGAGGAGCGCGCAGCGGCCTGTGCGTTCTCGGCTGTTCTGAGCCTGACGCTCTGTATCTCGGGAATGGAGCTCGGAGGGCACTGCCTCGGAGGGCCACCTGAGATGAAGTGGTTAACCTACGACAGGTGCTCCAAGCAGCAGCCGGCGGGGTTCCGGCGCCCCTGCAGCCCCCCTCACTCCGGTCTCTCCTGCGAATGATGCCAGTGGAGACGCCTCGGTCCTCACCCTGGGGCCCTGGGCTCTCCTGCTCGAAGCCCCGGACACCGCTTTCCGACACATCCATCTCGTTGTATACTCCTCCCCTCGATCAGGCCCCCAGATGGCGAGTCTGAGACTCTGTCCTGGGCCTTCCCTACTTCCTCTCTCCACCTTTCCTGGGCTAGCTGCCTCATGGCCTTGGCCCGGGCATTGATGATGCTACCTCTTTGTCCCCGGATACGGGGTTCCCGCAGCCTCCTGGATGCCTCCCCCGAAGTGACCCCTGCCCTCTCTTTCCCACCGTGTTCCAAACTGGCCTTAGCATCTCTCCTGAACCTGCTCTTCCTCCTAGGTCCTAGCTCAGTGTGGCTTCTGTCCCCGAGTCTTTGTTTCCTTCTCCTGCCCTCCTGCCATGATGCGTCCCCCTGCCCAGGGCTCCACCTGGGTGCAGCCTGTTCCCCCTCCGGGGTCCCTGTCCTGGCCTCCTCCCTGAGCTCCCAGCCTCAGCCTTCACCTCCGATCTACTCGACGGCCCTCGGGGTGATGGCCTGGCTGTGTCAGGCCACCACCCCCTCGGCTCCAAGGGCCCCTCTTGCTGGCTTCTCCAGTCTAACCGTCCAATCACCCCCGCGTATGGAGTCTGACATGATGTCAGCTCCAAGATGGCAGGGACTTTTCGTGTTCGCCGCCGGATGCCCAGCACCAACCAACAACAGGGTCTGGCCCCTCCCTGGCAGTTGCTCCAGAACCATCCACCACTGAACGAACGGATACCTGCTGTGCGCAGGGCTGGGTCCTGCAATGGACCTCGCAAAAACCACAGTTCTGACCAACCCATTCTCCTGCTTAAAACCCCTCCGACCAGCCCCTCCCCCATCATTCTCTGCTCTGGTTCCAAGCCTTTTTGAATAGGAACTGCCCTTCCAAACGTATTTACATTTTTTTTTTTATTATTATCGCTTTCTAAGATTACATAAGCTTTGCAAAAACTCTGGCCATTAGACAATGTACGACTTGAGGCGCTTGCCTCGAGTTCCCTCACCCACCCCGGGTCAATATAACCACTATTAACAGCAGAATGGCAATCGCTCTAGATTTTTTTCTCTGCCTATAAAACTCACTATTTTTCCAGAAATGGGTCCTACCATAGTACGATGCTGCACCTCGCGGTTTCCGCAGAACAATATATTATAGATCCAGCTCCTCTTTTAAAAAAGCTACATAGTGTTGCATTGTAAGGACGCACTATACTTCATTTAACCCGTCTGCTGACAGGCATTTGGGCTGTTTCCAGTTTTTGGCCTGTCACAGACAATGCTGCAATTTACATCCTCGGATCTCTCTTTCTGGGACTGAGGATCCCTGTTGAACATTAAAACTTTTGCTGTGACAGTGGTTGAGCCCTAGGAGCCAGGCGAGGGAGAAGCCCTGGCCTGGCAGGAGGCTTTTACCCCCTCAGCGTGGCCCTGCCCCACATCTGTCAGGGGCTTTAAGCATTCCAGCTTCGGCGCTGCCCTACATCTGAACAGTGATCTCGCGTCTGTGGGTGGCCTGGCATTCTTTCAGCAGCGGACAGTGAGGCTCTGTGGAAGGACTCGAGGGCCCTGCCCCGCGTGTGGGAGCCACTTGGCCTAAGCGGGAGCCGGAGGTGCTGGTGGGGCCTTCAAGCCTCTGTGAGGTGTCCTGTCTACCTCTCCCTGAGGTGTCCGGAAGGCAACGTGCCGGATGCTGTAGGTTGCAAAGCAGTCCCTGCTCTTCTAGCTGGGGGACAGAGGACAAGTCGCTTAACAGCTCTGCCTCGGACTCCTCATCTGTAAAATGGCCACAATAGGCCTTGCTCCCCCCAGGGATTCTGGGAAGACGACATGAGATGATGTACACAGAGCCCTGAGCAGAGTACCTGGCTGGAATAAGGACTCAATAAATGCTAACCTCGAATATAACAAGCTAACCACTCCCAGCCACCTGACTGCTGACCACATTATACACTTCGTGTCCCCCAGTCTTTGCACAAGCTGTATCCTCTGCGTGGAGTGCCATTTCTCACTCTGCCTAAGAAAATTCTAAGTCACTCTTCGCTCACTGTGATGTGTCTGTATCTCAGTCTGACTCCTAGCCCAGCCTGTGGATTCCTCCTGGGAAGGGACTGGCTGGAATCCCTGTGGCCCCACGAAGTTTACTCTTCCTTGAGCTACTTTCAGAATCACCCTGTAGGGTCATTTTCTAGTCACTTGTCCATGAGATCTGTGAGTTCTGTGATCAAACTGGGTATCTGTCTCTTCCATGCCCAGCATAAATGAAGTTCAGAAAGGACAGGGGTAGGGGGCAAGGAAAGAGAAAAGTTTGGGAGGGCAGGCCTGGAGTTAAGGGGGCACACCCCTCTCTGACAATTCCCAGAATCCACCATTCCCCAGGAGGCTGAACCGGGAGTTGGGGCAAGGGACTGGGGCAGTGAGCTGAGGGCCCTGGGGTGACTGTCTCCCCTCTGCCACCTCCCCCCCCCCCCCAGTGTGGGGTGCGGGAACAAGTGCATCTCTCTCCTTCCCTCCACCCTTCCCCAAATCTCACCTGAGCCTCCTGCACCTTCCCTGCCTGGGTCTCCAGAGGGTCAGAGGCTGGGGGAGGAGGGGGAGCAGACGTGGTTACAGTGTGGGGCACAGTTAAGGGGGAATGAAGGGCTTCAAAGCAGAAGGGCAGGGGGCAAGAAGACCCACCAACCTAATTATAATGGGGTGGGAAGTGGTGGCAAAAATGGGGCAGAGGGAGGGAAGGGATGGAGGGGGAAGCAGATATTACAGTGGACAGTACTGGCAGGAGAGGTGGTTAGTGAGGGACAAAGAGCCTGGGGCAGGAAGGTTTAGGAGAGGGAGGAGAAAGTAAGGCATACAGGGCAGGATGAGGACTTAGGAGAAGTGAGGAAGGAAATAGTGAGTGAGTGAGTGTGTGTGTGTGTGTGTGTGTGTGTGTGTGTGAGCGCGCGCGAATCCAGGGAGGGTTAGGTTTACAAACAGAGGGAAGTTTAAAAAGGAAGACAAGAGATAAGAAGAGATACTCTGACTAGAGACGAATTTAGAAAGGGAGGTGCAGTGGGGATGGTATGTTTAGGGGGGACGCAGGAACTAGAGGGAAGAGATAGGAAGGGACGCCAGGGGTCCCCTAGCATCCTACAGTTCCCCCTAACAACCAGGTACCCTCAGCAACCGGGTCTGCGGCAATCTAAATCCTTAGCAACGAGGGTCCCCAGCAACCAAGGTGCGAGAAACAGGCGATCGTTAGTAACTTGGGGGACGTGGCAAACGGACCCTCAAAATCTCGCGACCCAGAAACCCAACAATCTAGCAGGATGGATCACTTGGCAACGACCTCCCGTACCCCCAATCCCACTCTCCGCCATGCAGTCCCAACCTCCAGCCCCACCATGCCCATTCTCGGGCCCCGGGGCCTGCAGCCCTCAGCCAGGCCCCGGCGCGGCCCGACCCTCCCACCGGGGCCCCCGACTCACGGTCCGGCTCGGCCATGGGCGCGGGGTGGGGGCCCTCGGTGCTGTCACCGACTGCTCTGTCCCGTGACGGCACCGGAAACAGGAGGGGCAGAGACCTGGCAGAGAACTACAACTCCCAGCAACCATCGCGGATGCATACAGGCTTTCACACAACGTCCGGGGAGCGGCTCTTAGGTTAGAAAGACTTGCGGACAGGAGGACTACGAGTCCCAGAGGGCTCCGCGCCGGCAGCCATGTTGGTAAAGGGCGCCCGGAAAATGTGGGAATGGGTAGAGAGTCGCGGTCCATCTGAATACTCTGATTGGTCATGGTGTGGTAAGGGGGCGGGGCGCGTACTCTTTACCTCACTCTGATTGGATAAGTCAGGGGGAGTGTTGGGGAATTCCCCGCAGGGCGGAAGCGCCAGGACTTCAGGCAGAGCTTAGTTATAGGCGGGCGGCCGCTGGGACCCCTGAGGCGTCGGGGGCTATGGCGGGGGTCGCGTGCTTGGGGAAAGTTGCGGAGGCCGACGAATGGTGCGACAGTGGACTGGGCTCTCTGGGTCCGGACGCAGCAGCCCCCGGAGGACCGGGGCTGGGCGCCGAGCTGGGCCCGGGTCTGTCGTGGGCGCCCCTCGTCTTCGGCTACGTCACTGAGGATGGGGACACGTGAGTGAACCTTAGGCTGCCAAACCGGGCCCAAGGATCCGACGTCTGATTCCTTATTAGTCTCTGAACCCGTCTTCCTAACCTTTCACTCCTAAGTCTAACTTGTGATGCTTGACTTTCTGATCCCTAACCGCCAAGCCCTCACCTCAGTAAAAGCAATTTACTGTCCAACTTTGATCTTAGCGCCTTAATTTCTGATCTTCCTTTCTTGAACTCTGGTTCATAGAGAGCTCCACATCCCTATCCATTGATCTCAAAACTCTATTGATCTTCCTGACCTTATTCCTGAGACCTTTGTTAGAGCTGTAGTTCAGACAGCCCCCCCCTCCTGACCTCCTACCTCCAAATATGATCTTTGATCCTTAGCTCCTGCTTTATGAGCCTGGGACTTAGATTTCCAAAATTAATACTTGGCCTTGACTCCAAGATTCTACCTTCTGAGCACTGATCTTAAAATCTTACATTCAAAGAGAAAACGTAAGCTCCATTATAGCAGGGTTCACGTGTGAAATATTTATTGAACACTACCAGGTTCCAGGGCCTGTTTTAGGTGCTGTGATAAGGCAGTGAAGAAAACAGACAAAAGCTTAAACCCTTGTGGAGTTTGCGTTCCAAGGGTGGGTATATCGATAGGACAGATGGACTGACAGGAAGACAGGAAGGAAGCGGGGAGGGAAAAAAGGAGAAAGAAGGAAAGAAAGGGTCAGAGAAGGAAAGAAAGACACAAAGTGAGAATGAGCGAAAGAGAGAGGAAAGGAAGAAAGACAGAAAAATGAAAAACAATATAAAAGAAAGGCAGGGAAATGGTACGTCTGAAGGTAGTAAGGTATTTGGGAAAAAATAAAGCAGGAAAATGAGACCAGTGAATTATTTGGGGGGGGGGGGGAGGACTCCATGTAGAAGGGACAATGGTTGTAAAGGCCCCTGTGACGGATTGTACTGGGTTTTTTGTTCATTGTGTTCACTCTTCTGTCCTCAGTGACCGAACAGTGCTTGACCCATAATACGCACTCAGGAAATAGTGATCTTTTTGGAGAACCAGCTTAGGTTTCATTAATTTTCTTTATTGGATTTTTGCTTTCTATTTCATTGATCTCTGTTCTGACTTTCATTCTTGCCCTTCTTTTGCTTACTTTGGGTTTAATTTGTTCTTTTTCTTTTTTTTTTTTGTTTCTTAAGGTGGCAGCTGAGCTTATCCATTTGAGACCTTTCTTTTCTAATATAGGTGTTTCATGCTATAAATTTCCCATAGTACTGCTTTAGCAGTCTCACAAATTCTGATATACTGTGTTTTCATTTTCATTTAATTCAATATACTTTCTAATTTCTCTTTTGATTTCTTCTTTGGCCAGTGGATTATTTAGAAGTATGTTATATAGTTTCAAGGTATTTGGAAGGTCTTCCAAATGTCCCTTTTTAAATTGATTTTTTTTTTTTTTTTCAACGTTTTTTATTTATTTTTGGGACAGAGAGAGACAGAGCATGAACGGGGGAGGGGCAGAGAGAGAGGGAGACACAGAATCGGAAACAGGCTCCAGGCTCCGAGCCATCAGCCCAGAGCCTGACGCGGGGCTCGAACTCACGGACCGCGAGATCGTGACCTGGCTGAAGTCGGACGCTTAACCGACTGCGCCACCCAGGCGCCCCTAAATTGATTTTTAAAAAAGTTTTATTTATTTAAGTAATCTCTACACCCCATGTGGGGCTTGAACTCATGACCCCAGGATCAGGAGTCACATGATCTTCTGACTGAGCCAGCCAGGTGCCCTTTTTTTTTTTTTTTAATTGCTTTTCAATTTAATTCCATTGTAGACTGAGAACATACTTTATGTGACTTGAATCCTCTTAAACTTATTGAGAATTGTTTTATGGTGGAGAACATTATATGTGCACTTGAAAAGAATGGATATTCTGTTGTTGGGTGCAGTGTTCTCTATTTTTTTAAAAAAACTTTTTAATGTTTATTTATTTTTGAGAGAGAGACAGAGACAGAGAGAGTGCCAGCAGGGGAGGAGCAGAGAGAGAGGGAGATACAGAATCCAAAGCAGGCTCCAGGCTCCGAGCTGTCAGCACAGTGCCCGACGCGGGGCTCGAACCCAAGAGCCATGAGATCATGACCCGAGCTGAAGTCGGATGCTTAACCGACTAAAATTTTTAAGTAATCTCTACTCCCAACGTGCGGCTCAAACTGACAACCTAGACCTCACAACCATGCTTTATTGACTGAGCCAGCCAGGCCCTCTGGCTTTACTAACTTTCTCTTTGTTCTGTTATTTAAATGGTTGGCCAACTGTGGCCTCCAGGCAAAATCTGGCCAGCCATCTGCTTTCGTAAGGCTGTGAGCTAAGAATGGTTTTTACATTTTCAATGGTTGAAAAAAATCAGAAGAGAAGAATAATAGTTTGCCGCAAGTGAAAGTTACGTGAAATTCACATTTCAGACTGCACAAAGAAAGTTATGTTGGAATACAGCCATGCGGGGTCATTTATATACTGCCAGTGGCTGCTTTTGTATCACAAGGGCAGAGCTGAGTAGGTTAAAAGAGACACGGTAGGATCCACAAAGCCTAAAATCTTTAACTGGCCTTTATAGAAAAAGTTTGCTGACTTCTGCTTTTTTTGGCTTATATGTCATATCACATACGGTAAAAGATGAAAGAACTTCAGAAGAGAATATATTTCCATTTGTCCCCTCCTGGCCTCCACGTTATTGTTGCCATACATTCTATTTACACGTGTGTCCTAAACTCCCCCATACTTTGTTAGTATTTTTGTTTAAACACTCAACTATTTTTCCAAATTACCTTCTGAAGAGCCTTACAGTAACAAGAGAAAAAAAATCTTCCATATTGACCCACATAGTTACTATTTTCAGTTTTCGTTATTCTTTTCTGTAAGTTCGTATTGTGGTCTGATGTCATTTTCCTTTTGCTCGCAGATTTCCTTTAATGTTGCTTTGGCGATATGGGTCTGCTGCTGATGAGTTTTCTCGGCGTCATTATTTTGTCTTCGTGTTTGAAAGACGTTTTCGCTGGGTTAAAGAATTCTGGGTTGACTGTCTGAATACTTGAAAATGGTGCTCCATTGTGTTCCCTTGCCTTATTTTTATTTTTCTGTACTTAAAGTAGTTTTGTCTCTGGCTCGTGTGAAATTTTTGTTTTCATCATTGGTTTTGAACAGGACTTTTATGTTGGGCCTTTGCATAGTTTTGTTGTTTTTTGTTTTTTGTTTTTTGTTTTTTTCAGTATTTCTTGTTCTTGGGAGTCATTGAGCTTCTTGGATCTGTGGATTTGGAAAATTAAATTAAGTGTCTGACTTCGGCTCAGGTCACGATCTCGCAGTTTCTGAGTTCAAGTCCCGCAACCAGCTCGGTGCTAACAGCTCAGAGCCTGGAGCCGGCTTTGGATTCTGTGTCTCCGTCTCTCTCCACCCCTACCTGCTCACAGTCTGTCTCTTTCTCTCTCTTTCAAAAATAAATAAACGTTAAAAAAAAATGTTCTCTTGTGTTTCATTAAGAATAGCTCTTATTGTGAAGTCTTCAAGTTTGCTAATCTTTTTTTCCTGCGGTGTTTAATCTGCTACTAATCCCATCCAGTGTATTTTTCATTTCAGATGCTATAGTTTTTATCACTAGGAGTTTGGTTTGAGTCTTTTTTTTTTTTTTTTTTTTAATCATCCATGTCTCTACTTAACTTTTTGAATGTTTGAGATTCACTTATAATGAACTCTTTTAATGTTTTTGTTCGTTAATTCCAACATCTGGGTCATTTCTGGGTCAATTTCAACTGATTGATCGTTCTCATTATGGATCATGTTTTCCTGCTTATTTGCCTACCTGGTAATCTTTGATTAGATGCCAAATATTGTGAATTTTACCTTGTTAGGCCAGCAAGTTGTGGATTCCTATAAATATTGTTGAGTGTTGTTTTGGGATGCAGTTAAACTACTTGTAAGCAATTCGGGCTATCTGGGTGGCTTAGTTGGTTGAGTGTCTGACTTCTGCTCAGGTCACGATCTCACGGTTAGTGAGTTTGAGCCCCACATCGGGCTCTGTACTGATAGCTTAGAGCCTGGAGCCTGCTTGGGATTCTGTGTCTCCCTCTCTCTCTCTGCCCCCCTTCCTTACTTGCCTTCTGTCTGTCTGTCTCTCTCTCTCAAAAGTAGATAAACATTTAAAAAAAAAAAACAACAACAACCAACTACTTGTAAGCAGATTGATCCTTTGGGGTTTTGCTTTTATGATTTGTTGGGTGGGTCCTGAGCAGCCCTCATCTAGGGCTTATTATTCCCCACAACTGAGGTAAGAACCTTCCAGAGTATTCTACCCAAGGTCCTTGGGTTTTTCCTAGTCTGATTGGTGGGAACAGGCATTATTCCTGGTCTCCTGTGAGCAATGGGCATGTTTCCCTAATCTTTTTGGATGGTTTCTTCGCACCCCTGCGTTAATCTGCACTCTCCCAAATACTCGAGAGGCCCCTCTGTAGACCCCCCAGGGTCTCTCCCTGTTCAGCCCTCTCCTCTTGGGTTCTCTGTCCTCTGACTCTAGCTGCCTGCCTTCCCCAGCCTCCACTCCTTCTTGCCTCGTATGCAACCTGCCAGGCCCCTCTCTGTGCGGTGTCTACTCTCAAGACGGTAAACTTGGCAATCAGTTGAAGGGCTCACCTCATTTTGTTTCCTCTTTAGGAATCATGGTCATTCATTGCATGAGGACTAGTATCTGGAAAACTGTTGCTTCCTATACCATAGTTTGTCAGATTTTTTTGATTGATTCAGACAGGAGGGAAATCTGGTCCCTGTTATTTCGTCTTGGGAGGCAGTAGAAGTCCTACTTAATACACACCTATTAGGGGCGCCTGGGTGGCTCAGTCGGTTGAGCATCCGACTTCAGCTCAGGTCATGAACTCGCGGTTCGTGGGTTCGAGCCCCGCACCGGGCTCCACGCCCACAGTGCGGAAGCTTGCTTGGGATTCTCTCTCTCTCCCTCTCTCTGCCCTTCCCCCACTCTCACTTTTTCTCTCTCTCTCTCTCTCTCAAAGTAAATAAATAAACTTAACACATTTTTAAAAACCAAAGCACTGATTAAACAAATATGCTGACTTAACTGACCTGACCCTCCTAGATTCCTGACAGTTGGTTCCAGACTTCTATGCTCTGCTCCCTGTTTTTGTCTTCAGGGCATTGCACTTGGCGGTGATTCATCAGCATGAGCCCTTCCTGGATTTCCTCCTAGGCTTCGCGGCTGGCACCGAGTATCTGGACTTACAGAATGACCTGGGCCAGGTGAGCCCCCCGGGGACAGTTTAGGGCTTGGGACTGGGTTCTCCGTGCACCCCCTGATCCCTGCCCTCTGCTCCCGCAGACAGCCCTTCACCTGGCAGCCATCCTGGGGGAGGCCTCCACAGTGGAGAAGTTGTACGCGGCGGGTGCCGGGTTGCGTGTGGCGGAGCGCGGGGGCCACACGGCACTGCACCTGGCCTGTCGCATGAGGGCACACGCCTGCGCCCGTGTGCTACTCCAGCCCCGTCCCCGGTGCGCCAGGGGAGCCCCCAACACCTACCTCGCTCAGGGCCCCGACCGCACCTCTGACGCCGACCGCCTGCCTGTCGCCTCGTACCCCGACCCCGACTCGGAGAAGGAAGATGACGAGAGCGAGGAGGATTGGAAGCTGCAGCTGGAGGCTGAAAACTATGAGGGTGAGGGGTTCTCAGGCACCGGGCAGGGCTCGGGCTCCCAGGCGGAGCGAGAATTCCTGGCTCTGGGCTCGGTTCTCCTGACTCAAGACCCAGCCCCTTGGGGAATAATACCGAGGCTTCAGGTGCCCAGGCATTGGGAACGGTCCCCAGTCGAGCCCCAGATTACTGAGACTTGGTCATGTGGAACTCGGCACCCGGACCACGTGGGGCCCAGACCTGTCACCCACAGGCCTGGAGCCACTAAGATCCAGTTCTTGGGTCCAGCTTGCCCAGCCTGAAGGCACAGCTCCCACCCTCTCACCAGCCACAGGTTCCAGCCCGCTCGGGACGAGGGAACTCAAGGCCCAGGTTCCCAGAGGTTGACACTGGGTTCAAGGACAGCCCTCAGCCAGGCCTCATGAGAAAAAAGGCATCTGAGTCTCGGCTCCCCCACCTCTAAGCCCGACTGCCTGGACCTAAGCCCCTTCCACAAAGGGACTGAGATCACCCAGGACCCCGTGTCTAGGACCCACTTCACCTTCTAAGGTTGCAGGCCCTTCAACTACTCGGGACCCAGGAATTTGGGGTCCAGGCCCTTTGTGAAGTAAAGACCAGAGACTCGGTCTCCTGGTCCCAAGATCCAGGCCTCCTGTCCAAAGCCCCCAGGCTCTTCATCCATAAGCCCCAGACATGCCACAAGCCGGGCATTGGCACCCCCAGTAAGTTCCAGACCACCGAGACGTAGGCATTTGGGTTGCAGAAGCCTCTTTGACATACCCAGGAAATCAGGAGCTGTACCCCAAACTCAGTCTCCTCAGGCCACAAAGCCGTCCCCTGGGACCTTGGCATTTGAGGCCCAGGCCCCTCACCCCCATCGTCCGACACCTGTCGCCCTGTCCACAGGCCATACCCCGCTTCACGTGGCCGTCATCCACAAAGATGCAGAGATGGTCCGGCTGCTCCGGGAGGCTGGAGCTGACCTCAACAAACCGGTGAGCTGCCCTGGGGAGAGGATGTGGCAGGGAGGCTTGGCCCCCAGAGTGGGGCAGGGCCTCCCTGACCCCTCTGTTGCGCCTCGCAGGAGCCCACGTGCGGCCGGAGCCCCCTGCACTTGGCAGTGGAGGCCCAAGCAGCCGACGTGCTGGAGCTTCTCCTGAGGGCAGGGGCCGACCCTGCCGCCCGCATGTACGGTGGCCGCACCCCACTGGGTAGTGCCACGCTCCGGCCCAACCCCATCCTCGCCCGCCTTCTCCGTGCACATGGAGCCGCTGAGCCCGAGGACGAGGACGACAGACCCGGCCCCTGCAGCAGCAGTAGCGACAGTGACAGCGGGGACGAGGGCGTGAGTGGGGGGGCAAGACCGGGCGGCCCGGCCGGGGGGTCAGGGTAAACGGGCAGGCGGGAAGGGGGAGAAGAGACATTAGGCAGCACGTTGAGACTGACCTCGGGCTGCTGTGATTCGAGAACTCGGGCGGCTGTGCGGGGAGACCTGGGCAGGGGTGGTGGGGAGCACGCGGGTAGTGGTGGTGGGGAACCGAAGGCAAGGGCAGAGGTGGAACTCGGGCAGAGTTAGAGAAAAGACCTCGATCGTGGTGACTGGTAATGGTACTGGTTGGCAATGGTGGCTGACAGCGTAGGGAGTGATCTCACAGGGCAGGAGTCGGAGAACTCAGGCTCCGGGAAGCACTGATTCCAACCCTGGCGGCAGTGGGGAGAGACCTCCGGTGAGGAGGTTGCGTTGGAGAACCCAGGTGGCAGAGACCCCACTCTGGGCAGGGACGATGTTGGGGGGGGCGGCGAGGAATCTGGGTAGAGGCAGAGGGAGGGGGCGGAGGAGGGAGACCCCAGTGGCTATGGCCCTAAGTACTGGCAGAGCAGTGGGGCCGGAGCCCAGGCAGTGGTGGTGGGAGAACACAGGTGACCTTGAACGTGGTGTGTGGAAAACTAAGAGCAGGGAAGTTGAAGGATGACTGGGCGAGCTGGGGCTTCGAGACAAGACCCAGCTGTCGGGGTGGGTGGAAGCAGCTGGACAGCAGGCGGGGTGACAGCCGCCTGAGCCCCTGTGCCTGCCCCCTTTGTCCCCAGGATGAATACGACGACATCGTGGTCCACAGTGGCCGCAGCCAAAACCGGCTACCTCCCACCCCAGCCTCGAAACCTCTCCCTGATGACCCCGTCTGACCTCATTGTTAATAGGATTTCCAATTTAATAAAATCCCAGTTCTGACAACCAGAGACCGTTCCCGGGTCCCCGTCTGTCTAACATCAAGTGCCACACGAGCCTTGGCGGTTTTCTTTGTGCTTTATTCATTCGGCAGGGTTGGAGTGGGTTACATGGGTGGCCGGGTGTTTCCAGAGTCGGTTGGAGCCCAGCCCCTCTACCCAGCTCAGACTCGGCCCCTCGGGCCTGGTCGCGTGGCACACCTGTCCCCCCATTCCTGCAGGCTGGGGAACGGAGTGGGGTGTTAGGCGAGCTTTGGGGGTCAACAGTCATAAGCCATAGGGTGTGTCAGGAAGGAGGACGCGAGGTCGGGGGTCATCCCTCCCTCCTGATCTCCTCCCCCAGAAGCTCCGTTGCCTTCTTTAGCTCATCTCGCACGTGCTCCAGCCGCACCGTGTCATGCTCCTGGGGGGATCAGAAACGGGTTGATCAGCACACCCACCTTCAAGGGCAGGCCCCCCTCAGGAGTCACCCATGAACGTGGGCCATGTCGGTTTGCATGCCGGCAGCCGGCAGCGGTCCTCTGGTCCCCACGGACCGCGGTGGTGACCGCAGTGGAAGAGTTAGACCGGCCGACGTGGCCAGCGAGGCAGTCTGCGTGGACCGCCACGGCCAACGACAGCAGGTGTGGCTAGTAAAGGGGCCCTGACCCATTTGTGAGGTGCTGGCCGGTTAGGCTGCTGCCGCCAGTCACGGGGACGTCTTTCTTCCCACGGCCCAGCGGTGGTGTCCACCTGTGGTCCAGCGAACCGAGCACGGCAGCCACTTTTCACGTGGCCAGACTGCGCGTTACTGACTACAGTGGCGGCTCACTCGGACGCCTCCGCGCGATTCTGGTGGCCATCTTGGTTACTGTACTCTTGGTGTGGAAGCCATCTTGGCCAAGCAGGGGCCTTGCTCGGATGTCGCTGCCTAGTCCTGGTGTCCGTTCCGGTCACCATGGTCCATTTGCGGTGGACAGTGGCCGTGTACGGCCCAACTGGTACCCATTTGGTAGTCGATTCCACGGGCCGTTTGGCCTACCCCGCTTGCCCGTGGCCTCCACTCACCTCCCTCTCGGAAGCCTCTTCCTTCTCCTCCTGCTTGGGCCCGGCTTCTGGCTGGCGGAGGCGGTGGTGATGCGGCGAGTCCTCGTGCCTTTCTCCTCCACCCGCCTCGGCCCCCTGCCACAGGCCGTGGCCCGCGCCCAGCACCTGCACACCCTTCTCCTCGGCCTCAAACTGGGCTGTTTCCTCGTCACTGGCCTGCTCTGCCACTCGCTTGTGGGGCCGCCCTCCACCCTCTGGGCGCCGCTTCCACGGGCCTTCGAAGGGTTCCACGGGCCCCCTCTTCTTCCTCTCCTCCTCCTCCTCCTCCTCCTCCCGCTCCTGCTCCTCCTCCTCCTCCTGGTGGAGCCGGCTATGGAGCTGCTCGCGGATGGTCTGTTCCCGCACCTCAGACTTGTGGGCCCTCTCGGCTGCCTCTTCCTCATCCCTCGCTTCCTGGCTGGACCTCATCTTCCCAGCCTCTTGCTTCTTGAAATCCCCAACCAGCAGGCCTTTCTCTTTGGTGGACACACAGCCGTAGGGCTCTGTCTCACACATCTCTGGTGGAAAGAGAGAGGATGCTCTCTGTGCAGCAGAATCGGGAACCGGACCTGGAGGAGTTCTGGGGCCTGCCCGAGGCCCCACAGGGGGGCTGCCCAAAACCGGGAGAGGAGGGTCAGGTCTGGGGGATGTTCTCTGCCCCCATCCCGTGCCTCTGCAGGGACCCCCCAGGGTGGGGCTGGAGGCCGGACGGGACACCGGGCGTGCCGTGCCAGCCCAGGCAAGGGGGCCCTGGGATGAGACCACCTTTCCTCCAGGCAGCCCCGGCCGGAACCCCGGGTGGGGTGGGGGCTCCCAAGAGGCTCTGGGGCCTGGGCCCCCCCTTACCTTTGTGGAGGAGAGCTGTGCAGGGGCTTCTCTGGGCCTGGCCCAGCGTCAGCACTTCTGTGACCACTTCTGCCAGACAGCGGGTCAGCTGGGCGTGAAGGGTCAGAGGGGAGGTTGAGGGTAGGGCAGATGGGAGGAATGAGAGCAGTGGGAAGTTTGGGGGGGAGATGATCATGGAGGCCGGTCAGGGAGGGCCAGGGCCTGGGGAAGATGAGGCAGGGCAAGGGGTCTGCACTCCTCACCTCTTCCTTGGAGGGTCTTGGCGCCAAAGGAGCAGCGGTGGCTGTGGAGGAAGGAGGTGGGTGCTGGTACCCTCGGTACCCCGCGGGCACTGTCCTCGGTGCTGATCCACGGTCCCCTCCCCAGCCTACCTGCCAGGTGCACCGTCCCTACCTGGAAGCTCAGCCCGTGAAGTCTCTAGTCCAACCCCAATGGGTGCACCGTTCCCGCCCCCCGCACCCCCAGTCCCTGGTCCCTAAGCTGGCCGCAGAGGTGCCCTCTCCAGTTCCTGGCACTCACCGGCCCCCGGCAGCAGCGCCAGAAGCAGGGGCAGCGGCAGCAACAGCAGCACGGAGGCGGGCCCGCGGCTCTGCATGGTGGGGCGTCGGGACCAGGGTGCTCGGCGCCGCGCGGGACGGCGCGGCAGCTCCTTATAACCCGCGCCAGTGGCCCCGCGGGGGAGGAAGTGACGTCATCACCGCCCCTTCCCCGCCCGCGCCAGGGTGACAGCTGCCGGGCGGCCACCTGCCCGAGACCCTCAATTATTCATGGAGACCCACGTCCCGCACCCGCTCCTCTTCCAGCTAATGGTCCCGGAGCGTCAGCATGGAGGGAGGGTGCTTCCCCCAGAGAGACACGGTCTGTTGAGCTTAAGGCTGTACGGGGAGGGCGACCTGAGTTCGAATCCAGCGGCAGCCATTCACAGATAGACCTCAGGCAACTCCTTCCCTTCTTTGGCCTTTTCCTCATCTGGAGATTTGGGGGTCCTAAACCTACTTCCGCAGAGGTGGTGGCTGGGCTCCGCCTGAATCCCAGCTCCACCACGGCCAGCTGTGCAGCCTGGGAAAACTGCCAGACCTCTCTAGGGTTGGTTTTATGCTTTGTGAGACAGGGCGGGTGGCCACCTGCCCCACAGGTGAGGGGTAAATACATAACGGGTGCATAAGATCATTTAGACAGTGTCTGGCCCTGGGAACTACACCCGTCCCAGCACCCTCAGTCCAGTAGCTTTTATTGAGCACCTACTATATGCCCCACCCTCTCAGAAAGCCCGGGTGACAGCAGTGAACAAGCAGGCAAACTTCCCCGTCCTCTTGGGCCGACATTTGAGAAGGGGAAGACACAACACTCAACTCTGCGCCTATAAGGAAGGAGGAAATGACCGCAGACTCCTGCATCACACAGTGCGAGTGGCTTTTCCTTTGGCCGGCCAGGGAAGTCCTCTCTGAGGAGGTGATATGTGGGCTAAGGCCTGAGTCATAAAATGGAGGCAATCACACAAGACTGAGGGGAAGAGTGGCCACAGAAGGGACTAGCCAGCGCAAAGGTCGGAGTCAAGAATGAGTCTGCAGACTGGGGCGCCTGGGCGGCTCAGTCAGTTAAGTGTCTGACTTCAGCTCAGGTCATGATCTCGTGGTTTGGGAGTTCGAGCCTCACGTCAGGCTCTGTGCTGACAGCTCAGAGCCTGGAGCCTGCTTCCGATTCTGTGTCTCCCTCTCTCTCCCTGTTCCCCCACGCTCACATTGTCTCTCTCTCTCTCTCAAAAATAAATAAAGATTAAAAAAAAAAAAAGAGTCTGCAGAGTTAGGACAGCAAGACCAGAGCACGAGAGAGAGGAGGTGGGTTGAAACGGAAGGCAGGGGGCAGACCACGTGGGGCTCTGTGGATCACGGGGACAGCTCTGTCCTTTCCCCTGAGATGGAGCTACATGAGGGCTCCAAGCGGGGGAGGGATGTGACCAGACACAGGTGTCCGCAGGGTCGCTCTGGCTGCGTGGGGGCGGGGGAGCGAGGAGATGGTGGAGGGGCTGTCGTGACTCTCCAGATGGGGAGAAAACAGTGGACAGGACCGGGGAGGGACCAGGGAGGGACCGGGGAGGAAGAGAGTAAGGGCGGATTCTGGTAATGGTTTGGAGAAGGAGCCGCCAGGGTCTGACCTACGTGGGCACGAGGGGAGCAGAGAGTGACCGAAGGGCTGTGGCCTGAAGAACTGGGAAGGCAGTTCCATGTACCAAGACAGGCACAGCGAGGGGAAGAGTGAGTTCTGCTTCGTGGAGTTTGTGCTGCCTACTGGACCCCACCCCCCCCCCCAGCCCCCTGCAGTGGAGATGGGGGAGTGAGGTTGAAACTGGGGTCAGGGGCGCCTGGGTGGCTCAGTCGGTTAAGCGGCCGACTTCGGCTCAGGTCATGATCTCACGGTCCGTGAGTTCGAGCCCCGCGTCGGGCTCTGTGCTGACAGCTCAGAGACTGGAGCCTGCTTCAGATTCTGTGTCTCCCTCTCTCTCTGACCCTCCCTCATTCATGCTCTGTCTCTGTCTCAAAAATAAATAAACATTAAAAAAAAAAAAGAAAAAAAAGAAACTGGGGTCAGTGCAAGGTGCCCCTCGTCCTAGAGCAAGGGAGAGGCCTCGCACCCTCTCAGTTCCTGAGGTGGCCCCCAAGTTGCCCTCCGTGTGCTCTGGGGGCTGCTGGACATTCTTGGCCATGGTCCCTGTGGCCACAGACCCTATGATGGTTTAGTACCTCTGACCAACTGCCCAGCACCCCCGCAGGTCAGCCAGGGTCATGTCCCTTGCTCACAGATCCACAAAGGCCTTGGTTCTGACCATTTATTGGGGACTTTTCTGCTAAGTACTGGGGGAGGGAAGAAGGAAGGACGTTTGGAGGCCTCTTCCTCTCCTTCCCCCATCCCTACAACTTTTAAATCCCCAGGCGTCCTGCTTTCCGGTGCAGGCTGGGACCACCAGTGACAACAGGGTCACCGGCTGATTCTGAGGAAGTACGGAAGTAGGAAAGGGGCCCGGGCACGGAGCCGGTGTGAGGAATGCAGATGTCAGGACGGGCTTAGGAAAACGGGTCCCAGGTCTCCAGGGTCCCCTGAGCTCCAGGAAGCGGCAACAGCCCTGCTGACCAATGAGGGTGCGCTCTCAGCTCGAAGCGGGCCGGCCCGGGAGCCTGGGCTTCTGGGGCTGGTTGGGGCCGATGTACTGGAGAGGCACGTGGGTGGGGGCCGTGATCCGATCGGTGCCAAGGTAGGGCTGGAGGGCAGGGGGCACAAGGACCGAGCCGTCCTGGGGACAGAGCAGGCCTCAGGATGCTGCCACTGACCCGGGCCTCCACCCTCGGCCTCCCTGGGTGGGATCCTTCCACCGCTCACCTCCCGCTGGTTGCTCTCCAGGAGGGCGATGAGCAGGCGAGGGACGGCACAGGCTGTGGCGTTCACCTGGGGGAGAGGCGTGCTCGCATCCGCGACGACCTCTCCTGCCCCGGAGAGGCCGAGGGGGTGTGGGCCTCAGGGAGTGGAGGCTCTCGGGAGGCTGGGCGAGGGGGGGCGGGCGCTTACTGTGTGGGCAAACTGCAGCTCCCCGGCCTCCTTCTGGAACATGATGTGCAGCCGGCGGCTCTGGAAGTCCGTGCAGTTGGAAGCACTGGTGACCTGGGTGCGGGGAGGGGTGGGCTGAGAGGATCACCTGTGGGGGGTCCGGTCCCGGTCCCCCACTGCGTCCCCACCGCGGCGGGGGCTCACCTCGCCAAAGCGGCCGCGGCCCGGCATCCAGGCCTCGATATCGAACTTGCGGTAGGCGGGGAGGCCCAGTTCCTGGGTGGGCATGTCCAGGACGCTGTGGCGGAAGAGAAAGTCGTGGCGAAGGTCAGTGAGAGGCAAGAGGTGGCGGCAGTGGTGGAGGAGGAGGGGGAGGAGGGAGAAGGCACGGGGGGTGATGGAAGAGAAGATAGCCAAAAAAGAGGAAAATGGAAGCGAAAAAGGAGGCGGAGCTGGTGGCTACGAGGGCACAGAGGCGAGGCACGGGGCAGTGGAGAAGGCGGAAGGGGAGTGGATGGGGGGGGAGGACGGGGAGGAGAGTGGGCACGTGGCCACTCTCGGCACCCTGGGTCTATAACGGGTCACCGAGAGGAAAAGCGCACATCGCCCGGCCTCTCTGGAAGCCAGGTGTGACGGATAGGACGGGAGGGCGTGGGGCCACCCACCAGGTCCTGCCTGAAAGGGAAGGGGGCGCCCCCGCCCTCCCCGCCGAGCCCAGGCAGTGAGGAGCCCCTTGGGGTGAAGTGCCGATGACCGAGGGATGGGAGCCACGAGAGGGAAGGGGCCCGGGTCCCCATCCCCGGGGCGCCCTGTGCCACTCAGACTGCTGTCACCGTCCTATGGTCCCACATGGGACGTTACAGACTGACAGATACATATCCCGCGTGTATTCCTGACACGGGGCAAGGGGGCGGAGGGAGAGGAGGTGATGAGGGCGTGTAAGGTGGGAGCACCTAGCCAGCCTATCCCTCCTCCCTCACCCCCACCCTTCTCCGCACCGGAAGTGCAGGCCCAGCTCCGTCAAGATCTCCATCTGCAGGGACAGGAACTCCTCCAGCAGCTGTGAGCTCTGCTCCAGCCCAGGGCCTGTCACCCCGAACATCTCCACCTGGGGCAGTGCAGCGGGCACAGGAGTCAGAAGGCCCCCCGCCACCGGAGTGAGCCCTCCTCCCCAGGTCACGGCTACACCAACCTTGGTGAAATGATGCACTCGATACAGTCCCCGTGGCTCCTTCCCTGTGTCTGTCTCAGCCCGGTAGCAGGTACTGGAACAAACCATCCTGGGTGGGGGATGGGGGGGGGGTGGGCAGGGGAAGTAGAGTCAGGGAGGGGAGAGGGAATGTCACAGTGGGGGACAAGATCTAAAGGAACCGGACATCGGGGCGCCTGGGTGGCTTAGTTGGCTAAGCGTCCGACTTCAGCTCAGGACACGATTTCGCGGTCTGTGAGTTTAAGCCCCGCGTCCGGCTCTGGGCTGACCGCTCAGAGCCTGGAGCCTGTTTCGGATTCTGTGTCTCCCTCTCTCTCTCTGACCCTCCCCCGTTCATGCTCTGTCTCTCTCTGTCTCAAAATTAAATAAACGTTAAAAAAAAATTAAAAATAAATAAATAAATAAATAAATAAATAAAGGAACTGGACATCACCTGATTGGCAGGTCCCTGAAGGCCACGGAGTGGTCCATGAAGTAGCCTGGGAGGAGAGAGGAACAGAATGTGTCAGCCAGGATGGGTCACCACCATCCACAGGAAATCTCTGTGACAATTAGAAAAGGTGTCCTCTCTGGTAGACACGACCTCCCGTCAGGGCATGGGGCTGGATCCTCACTGTACTGTTGTGCAGTTAACAACCTACACAACTGTACAGTCTGGCCCTGGGGGGTCACTGAGACATCCTAGGCAGGCAGCTATCACCCCCAGGATGCTCCTGGTTATCCCCCTACAATCCCTCCCGCTCTGAGGACACTGGAGGTATCTTCACCCCTGCTGCTGCCCCCAGGCAGGTGCTTACCAGCGAGCCCCACCTCTGCTGTCCCAGCCAGGTTGAGGTCTTCGAAGCGGGATGGGTCGATATTGTAAATTTGGGACGGGTTGGCATTTGGTGTCATCCCACAGCCTTCCTGGGGAGGAGGCCAAGCCACACAGGTCAGGGGACAGATAACCTCAGCCTCCTTTTGCAGGAACAAGCCCCGCTCCTCCCCAGGAAGCACCTGGAGTTGCCCACCCTCAACCCAGTCCCAGGGCCGTCTCTGCAGGGGAGACAGGCTGTTCTTCACGCCTGGGGTCCCCGGAACAGGGCCTGGCACGCAGCTGGGTGCGGGGGGCACTCACAAACACAGCTCCCCGGAGAAGGTCTGGCACTGTCATGGGAGTGAAGCCCTGTGAATGGGAAGGGGGCGGGGTGAGGGCACGGCCAGGACCCCCACCAGACCAGAGACACTGCAGAGTGGGCCAGTGACTCCCGCTTGTCCTTCAAAACCCATTCCGCCTCAGAGGAGATTGAGGGAGGCTTCAACTGGCTTGGAGCCAGTAGGCTTGGAGCTGGCTTCGGGACCCTGGTGTCCCTGCCGCCGGGGCCCTGTCGGTGCTTTGCGGTTTCCTCTCACTGCATCCCACACAGGGTAGCGGGAGGTGTAGTTAGAGCTTTCTGTGGCTCCCCAGTGCCCTCAGGAAATGGCCCGAGGCCACGGTCAACAGCCCATGCCTTCAGCCCCCGCCAACCCCTCCCATTCCAGCAACACCTCCTTTACACTACGGCAGGTGGTGAGGTCCCAGGCACAGGCCCTAGGGCCGGCTCCAAGCAGCAGCCGTGAGATCTTGGGTGAGATCTTGGGCTAGTTACGCCCTCTCCGGGCCTTAATTTCTCCATCCCTGAAGTGGGGATAAGAGCATCTACCTCATAACGTTGCTATAAGAATTAAAGTGTCGGTAATACACGTAAAGCTCTGAAATAATGGCTGGAGCACAGGGAACGCCCTCCTCCCCGTCTTGAGCCCTCTGAGTCACTGTCGACGTCACCCCCTCCAGGCAGCCCTCCCATCCCGACCCATACCCGCTGGATGAGCTTGTTGAGGGTGAAGTTGACCAGGCCGTGCTGCAGGAGGGCCCCAGCCCCACGGAGATAATAGGAGCGGTGGCCGGACACGTGGGACAGGCGCCTGGGAGACAGACGGGCAGACAGGCGGGTGTGTGTGCGCCGGGGCTGGTGGGGGAAGAGGGGGACCCGAGCACCCTGAGGCAGAAGCCAGGTGCCAGGCGGGGGACCGGGCATCAAACATTCATGCGGGGTGAGGCCCGGGCGGCTCCACACCTGGTGCCGAGCCAGCTGCTGGGGCGGGGAGGGCGGAGGGGGCGCGAGCGGGCGGAGCTCACTTCTGCCGGATGATGTCAAGTTTCTCCGCGATTTCCAGGTGGCCCCGGGGTTGGAAGGAGAATGCTGGATCCGGATGAGAAGCAGTGGAATAAGGAGTCGGGAGAGAGACACAGAACAGGGACACAGACAGGATGAGAGAGCCAGCAGAGGGAGAGGCAGTAAGAGGGAGCGAGGGAGACAGAGGGAAAGGGAGAGGGGAGAGAGGAGAGAGAGAGAGAGAGAGAGAGAGAGAGAGAGAGAGAGAGAGGGCAGCGGAGGCGGGACTGGCAAAGGGAGAGATGGCGAGAGACGCGGAGCCGAGGTGGAAAAGGAGAGAGAAGGGAAAGGGAAGAGAACATTAGGAGGAGGTGAGAAAGAGGTGGGTGGGTACAGAGAATCAGAGCCAGAGAGAGAGAGAGAGAGAGAGAGACACGAGTCAGGGAGGAAAACCCAAGGGAAACAGCCAAAGCGAGCCAGGGACGGACTGCCATACACACACAGGGCAGAAGGCAGGAGGAGGGGAGCACCGGCCACGTCCCACACCCCAGGGACACCACCCAGCCTCGGCTCCGGGCCTGGGGGCTGGCCCACCTGGCTTGTCTCCGACCACGTGGAGCACCCGGGCCTGGCTCTCGTCCCCGACGGGCTGCAGGGACACAGCGGGAGTCACGGGGAGGGTGGTCCCGGGCGGGCCCCTGGGCTCCCCCGCCACCCAGCACCGCGCTCACCACATCCGGGTGGGTCTGGTTGGGCAGCCTCAGCGCCCGCAGGTAGAACTCCTCTTCAAGCTGAGTCTCCTTGGGGTACAGGACCATGAGCTGCTCGCGGATCTCTCGGCCGTGGGCCCGCAGACTCTGATACTGGGGGTCCTGGGCAGGGGGACAAGCCGGGTCAGTCCAGGAGAGGGCGGGGGGGTCCCTCAACCAGTCTGACCTTGGGCCTTGCCGGCACAACCCCTGTGGTCGGCACCCACTCTCTCTTTGGCCCAACATCCTGAATTTCTGTTTGGGAAATTCCCTCACCTCACCTCACCACCACATGGCAAGTCCAGGGGGCCGTGACTCAGCCCTGGTCTACCAGAACATTCTAATGCCTGGGCCACAGCTACTGGCTCGAAGACAGGCACGCGACCCGAGCCCCAGGACCAGGGGTGCAGCGATCAGGGAAGCGGTCCCCTTCGGGCCCCACCCCGCCTCCCCTTTCTCTAAGGGCAGAAAGCCGGTCTGGGAACAAAGGGGGAACTAGAACCAGATATAAGCCAGCCTCTTAGGTTTCAGGAACCAATAGATTCACTTGGATCAATAATCCTGTTTGTTGTCTTCGGTCACAAGGTAGGAATCACGACCCCCGTGGCACCTGCCCACTCCCCCCAGGGGCAGGACACCGGCCCTCGGGACTACCTGCTGCACTTGAGTGTTGTCCCGGTTGACCTGGTAGAAGAGAGACGGAGAGGGTGATCAGGTTCGTGAAGCTGGGGCCGGGGAGGAGGGAAGAAAGGAGGGGTGAAAGGTCAAACAGGGCCGGGTGGGGTGGGGTGAGTTCCTTGCTCTGCGGGTGCCTGGCTGGACAGACCTTCCTCCCCTCCGTGCCTCAGTTTTTCAGTAAAGCCGGGAGGAGGCAAGATAATGGAAGAGTAGCCACACCCGCAGCTCTGTTCATCGAGCCCGTCCCTGCTTTCACACGGCTCTCACGCGGTCCTATTTCTTCACAACCTGCTCCGTGAAGTTGGCATCGGCGTGCTTCCCGTTTCGTAGATAAGAAAATCGAGGCTAGGAGCGGTAAAGCTGGTGAACCTGAACCTTCCTTGAGCCAGAGCGGCAGGCGGAATCAGGCAGACCCGGGTCTGAATGTCGGGTGCCTACCCGCTCCGTGTCCCTTGGGCAAATCTCCTTCCTGCTCCGAGCCTCGGTATTCCCACCTGTGAAATGGGATAACGGGACCTCCCCAGCAGGGCTGCTGAATGGCTTCCCCGAGCAGATGAGTTGGCGCTCATGGAACGTGAGCTGTGACCAATTTTGTTGTGGTCACCGGCTGCCCGCCCGTGATGCACGTAGTCTGGGGCCTGGCACTTACATAGGAGGGTCACTGGGAGGTGTAACTAGTTTTGCAGTCGGCCTTCGAGCGGACTGGCGAAAAGCAGCCCGGGTGCCTGGGTGCGAATCCTGCCTCGCCCACTTTCCGGCTGCGACGCTCAGGCACATGCTAACCTCTTGGGAGCCTGGTTGTGAATTGGGTTTGTATTGTTCCTGTCTCACAGAGTTGGGAGGGTTCAGAGGAGGAAAGCATCTAGAACAGTGCCTGGCACACAGTGATTGCTATATAAACAGCTGCTATTATTTTTATGATTACTCTTTTCAGCCCCCTGAGGCAGATGCTCTTGACTGTCTAGCCCAAGACTACTCAAGCCACAGAAGTCCTGTTTTCTGCCTCTGGCAGTCATGTGAAGAGACACGGTACTACGCGGCCATCCTGGGCTGTGAGCGGGGAAACTGAGGTCAAATCAACATAGTGAAGCCTCACCCACCTAGGACCCCCTCCCTTCCCCTGCCGCTCACCATCAGGGCCCGTACTGCCTCAGCCACGGCCCCCTTCTCTTCCTCCAGACTCCGGATCTGCTCCCGCAGCTGCCTCAGCTCCTGCCATGCTGAGATCTGGGGGAGGACACAGGAGGGAAAGGGGTGAAGGGGCCACTGTCTCCTGCCCCTTCTCGCTGGAGCCTCCCCCTGCTGGCCACCTGGAGCCCAGCAGCCAGGCTCTCCTCGTTCCCTTCTGTACTAGGCTTCCTGATGTAAAGCACACGGCTGCCCAGACGTAAGACACATTTCCCAGCCTCCTTTGCAGCTACTTGTGCTCACGTGTCCAAGATCAACCAATGGACGTGAGTGGAAGGGGAGAGTGTGACTCTTGGGTCACCTCCTTGAAGACAAGCCCCCATGCTGGGCTTTCTCTCACTCCCCTTGGACTGGATGACAGGCTCTGAAGCACAGCCAAACCGGACAGCATCCTAAGGGACACGGAGCAGGAGGGTGAAAGGACCCAGGCGCTGAGGGGCACAGAGCTGAGGCCCCGCCAGCACTCCCCTCTGAGTGTCAGAGAAGAGAGAGGCAGCCTCTGTCCTATGGGGCTGCCGCGCTCAACCCTCCAACAAAGCAGGCTCAGCTCTGGTTCACGGGCACACCTACTGCCGTGAGGTGCCTCTGTGAGCCCGCAGCCCTGGGCAAACCCCTCTGTCCTCTCTGGCTGCAGTTTTCCCTCTGATAAAATGGTGCAAACAGCACTGTCCTACCTCCCCGGGGCTGGCAACTGGGAGGGGGCGCAGGCCATAAGGTGGTTTGCTGCCCACTGGGTGGCTCCCCCGGATGTCCCCTGGACACTCACTATGTGCAAAAGTAACTCTAGGAAAAACATCCCCCTCCCGAATCTGCTCCTCCTCCAGGGACAGCCCCACGAACTCCCATCCCCGGCCGCAGGACCCTGAGCCTCCTGCCGGATGCCACCCCAGCCCTGTGGCCAGGTTCCGTGTCCCAACGTTTCTGCCTCCTGAACGTCCATCGCGTCTGTCCTGCTCCCATCCCCTGACTCCTGCCCCTCTCTGCTCCAGATCCTGTCATCTGCCACGAGGACCGCTGTGCTATCCTCCCAGCCTTCAGGCTCACCTCCTCCAATCCAGCCAGAGCTCTTACACAATCCCATTCCTGCCTGGAGGCACCCATGGCCCCCCAGTGCCCCTAGGAACAATTCACGTGCCTTGTTATTGCCCATAAAGCCACATGCCATTTTCCTCTTCACATTTCATGCCCTAAAGAAGTGTTTCTCGGGCTTTGGGATGTGATCCATTAGTGGGTTATAAATAATTCAAGACTGCTAAACCAGCACTTTAAGAAATTGTGGTAAAATACAAAGTTTAGCATTTTATGGGGCGCCTGGGTGAATCAGTCGGTTAAGTGCCCGACTCTTGGTTTCAGCTCAGGTCATGATCTTATAGTTTGTGGGTTCAAGCTCTACATCGGGCTCTGTGCTAACAGGGCGGAGGCTGCTTGGGATTCTGCCTCTCTCCTGCTCACTTTCTCTCAAAATAAATAAATAAACGTTTAAAAAAATACATAAAGTTGGGCGCCGGGGTGGCTCAGTCGGTTGAGCGTCCCACTTCAGCTCAGGACATGATCTTGCAGTTAGTGAGTTCAAGCCCCACGAACTCTGTGCTGACAACTCAGAGCCTGGAGCCTGCTTCCGATTCTGGGTCTCCCGCTCTCTCTGCCCCTCCCCTGCTCATGCTCTGTCTCTCTCCCAAAACTAAATAAACATAAAAGATTTTTAAAAATACATAAAGTGTAGCATTTCAACCATTTTTAAGAGTACAGTTCAACGGCACTAATGTGCAGCCATCCCCACCATCCATCTCCAGAACTTTATCTTCACAAACTGAAATGCTATACCCATTAAACACTATCTCCCTGTTCCCCTCTCCCCAGCCCCTGGCAACCATCACTCTATTTCCTGTCTCTGTGCATTTGACCACTCTAGGTACCTGGCGTGAATGGAATTATCCGGCTTTTGTCTTTTTGCGACCGCCTTAGTTCACTTAGCGTCATGTCCTCAAGGTTCATTCATGTTCTAGCATGTGTCAGAATTTCCTTCCCTTTGGAAGGCTGGATCATATCCCACTGTGTGTACCGTAGGCCATTTTATCTATTCGTCCGTCAGTGGGCACTTGGGTTGCTCCCAAGGTCTAGTAATAATGGTGACTGCTTCTTGTTCCCTGGCATGTAGTATTATATTATTCACCACCTCATTATCAAAGCCTGGGACATAGTAGATGCTCCCTAAGCAGCTGTTCGGCAGAACCATTAATTAAATAATTATTTAAGTGCTTGCTACCTGTGGGGCAGGTGCGGGGTTCTTACTCTCCAGAGGCAACCCCCTCTCCACCCTCGTCTAATTCACATCCCTGTCCCTCAATTTCGTCCCCCTCCCCTATTTTCTTTTGTGGTCTTCAGGAAGCCTGGCAGGAGGCTGGAGCACAGAGAACATCGGCACGTAGTAAGTTCCTAAGCGCAAAGTAGGTACTCAGTACGCTTTACGGAACAGGCGCATGGTGGGTGGGTACACAGTAGGGCCCTAGCACTCCGTGGATAACTGGCACATCTACGGGTGCCAAGCACAACATACTGGCTAAACTTGGGAAGAAACGGAAATTCCTGCAGTAGTTTCGCCCCCTGCTGGACAGTATCTCGCAAGCCCCGTTCCGCCCCGCAGCTGACGGCCGGCGCAAGCGCACTCACGATCGCGGGCAGGTCTTCGGGCCGCAGCTCCCCCTTGCGGAGCTGCAGGGCGCGCGCGGCCTCTTCCGGGCATGCGCACAGAGGTTCCATGTCCAGATGAGGGAGCGCGCTGTAGCCCTCGCGCGCGTGCTCGTACAGGAGGTTCCGGTCTCGTCTCTCCGTGGCAAAAGTTCTTTTTGGGCTATGGCTGCAGATGCAGCCTCTCCGGCAACGAAGACCCCGACCAGCCACCAAAGGCCACAAGCGCCGCGCCATGGACGCCGCCATCTTGGACAGGGGACAAGGAGTCACGCACCCTTCGTCCCGCCCCCTCCGCGTTTAGACCAATTGCAAAGCAGCCGTCCTGCCAATCAGACCCTGGATGGGGTGAGCGCCTCTCGAGCCTCAAATACAGTTCGATGAGAAAAATCGACTGTGATTGACTCTGTCGTTGACCAATCGTCATCTGTGCCCCGCCCCTTCAGCGTACACGGGAGGCAGAACCAGCCAATCCCTGCCGGGGTGACCTCCGGAAGGGGCAAGAGGCAGATTCAGCGTGCCTGCGGACCCTGCAAGGGTCGGTGAAGTTGATGGAAATCATTGGATTCCACCAGTCTCCCCGGCCCTCTCCTCAGTTTATCTTCTGCTTCTGTGTGCGGGGGGCGGGAGAGGTTGTTGGGTGCCCACTCAGAGCGAAACTAGATTTACCGAGGGAATTTCTGTCAGCAACGTGTGGGGTTGCGGTTAGATCGTCAAGGAAATTCCTAGGATTTAATCAGAAGGCTCTGAGGACGTGGTGGGCAGAATTTGGGCCCTTGTCCGGCTACGGCCACTTTTCCCTTTTTCCTTCCTGATGCTCATATCCCCTTACACAGGGACCCTGCAGGCGGTGGGATGTCCTGGTCCGGTCTTCTCCGTGGCCTCAACACGTCCCTAAATTATGGTAAGTTAGGGGCTTGAGCTGCAGAGACGCAGCAGGATAAGGGCTATCCCCGCCGGGACTTGTGTGCCTCTGCCGCAGCCCTGGGGGAATCAGGGGTTAAATTAGGGATGGATGGATACACGGTGGGTTTTAGCAGAGCTCGGGCTGCGGGGGCAAGAGGTGGGAAGTGGTTGCCTTGGGGGCTGCTATGCGTCGTCAGGGGGCATCAGGAGTTTGGGTCAGTTATTGATTTCTTCAGCAGGTACTTATTAAATTCCGTGGGTGAGACCTCCAAGCAAAGCGCTTGACTCATTCATTCAGCTGATATGTATTTTTTTTTAATTTTTAATTTTTTTAAAGTTTAAATCCAAGTTAGTTAACATATAGTGTAATAATGATGTCAGGAATGGAATTTAGTGATTTATTACTTACATACAACACCCAGTACTCATCCCAACAAGTGCCCTCCTTAATGCCCCTCCCCCCCATTTAGCCCATCCTCCCCACCCTACACCCCCTCCAGCAGCCCTGAGTCTCTGTATTTAAGGGTCTCTTATAGTTTGTCTCGCTTTCTGTTTTTATCTTAGTTTTGCTTCCCTTCCTCTATCTTCATATGTTTTGTTTCTTAAATTCCACGTATGAGTGAAATCATATGATGTTTGTCTTTTTGTGGCTGACTTATTTTGCTTAGCATAATACACTCTAGTTCCATCCATGTTGTCGCAAATGGCAAGATTCCGTTCTTTTTGATCGCTGAGTAATATTCCATTGTGTATATGTGTATATACCACATCTTTTTAAAAAATTTTTCTTTAATGTTTATTTTTGAGAGAGCATGACTGGGGGGGGGGGGGGGGGAGACACCGAATCTGAAGCAGGCTCCAGATTCTGAGCTGTCAGTCAGCACAGAGCCCGACATGGGGCTCGAACTCAAAAAGCAAGAGATCATGACCTGAGCTGAAGTTGGACACTTAACCGACAGAGCCACCCAGGTGCCCCTTCTTTATCCATTCATCAGTCGATGGACATTTGGGCTCTTTCCATACTTTGGCTATTGTCGATAGCGTGGCTATAAACATTGGGGGGCATGTGCCCCTTCGAATCAGCGTTTATGTATCCTTTGCATAAATACCTAGTAGTGCAATTACTGGGTCATAGGGTAGTTCTATTTTTAATTTTTTGAGGAACCTCCATACTGTTTTCCAGAGTGGCTGCACCAATTTGCATTCCTTGATGATGAGCATCTTCTCATTGTATCTGTTGGCCATCTGGATGTCTTCTTTGGAGAAGTGTCTATTCGTGACTTTTGCCCATTTCTTCACTGTATTGTCTTTTGGGTGTTGAGTTTGATAAGTTCTTTATAGATTTTGGATACTAACCCTTCATCTGATGTGTCATTTGCAAATATCTTCTCCCATTCTGTCGGTTGCCTTTTAGTTTTGCTGATTGTTTCCTTCGCTGTGCAGAAGCTTCTTATCTTGATGAAGTCCCAATAGTTCATTTTTGCTTTTGTTTCCCTTACCACTGGAGACATGTCAAGTAAGAAGTTGCTGTGACCAAGGTCAAAGAGGTTGTTGCCTGTTTTCTCCTCTAGGATTTTGATGGTTCCTTTCATACGTTTAGGTCTTTCACCCATTTTGAATTTATTTTCGTGTGTGGTCTAAGAAAGTGGTCCAGGTTCATTCTTCTGTATGTTGCTGTCCAGTTTTTCCAGCACCATTTCCTGAAGAGACTGTCTTTTTTCCATTGGATATTCTTTCCTGCTTTGTCAAAGACTAGTTGGTCATCCGTTTGTGGGTCCATTTCTGGGTTCTCTAGTCTGTTCCATTGATCTAAGTGTCTGTTTTTGTGCCAGTACCATACTGTCTTGATGATTACAGTTTTGTAATACAGCTTGAAGTCCGGGATTGTGATGCCTCCTGCTTTGGTTTTCTTTTTCAACATTACTTTGGCCATTCGAGGTCTTTTGTGGGTCCATACAAATTTTAAGATCGTTTGGGGTGCCTGGATGGCTCAGTCTGTTAAGCGTCCAACCGGCTCAGGTCACGATCTCCCCCTTCTGAGTTCGAGTCCCGTGTGGGGCTCTGTGCTGACAGCTCAGAGCCTGGAGCCTGCTTCGGATTCTGTGTCTCCCTCTCGCTCTGCCCCTCCCCTGCTCTCACTGTGTCTCTCTCAAAAATAAATAAACATTAAAAAAAAATAATACAAAGAAAATTTTAAGATTGTTCTAGCTCTGTGAAGAATGCTGGTGTTATTTCGATAGGGATTGCATCGAATATGTAGATTGCTTTGGGTAGTATCGACATTTTAACAATATTCGTTCTCCCAAGCTGACTCGATATGTGTCTCTCGTGGCAGCCTTTACACACCATACTCAGGAGGGAGATTCGATCATGGTGTTTGTGATACAGTGAAGCCACTGAGCGGCAGTCTTACTCAAGGGCACGCCACTAGGAAGAGACTCCTAGGAACGTCTCAGCCCCTTTGAGGATTCTGCTGTAATGTGAGACACAGAACATGAGCCAGGGCCTTCCCTGGATGTGGAGGGAGCATAAAGTTTGTGTGTGAAATGAGTGTGCCAGGGAGGAGGAGGGACACCTCCCGGAAACACCCCACTGGGTTGCTGTGGGGCGGGCACAAGTTAATACAGGTACGATGCATAGAACAGTACATGACATGGTGTGAATCTGTTTGCTTTTTTTTTTTTTTTTTTTAATCTTCATTTATTTTTGAGAGAGAGACAGAGCATGAGCAGGGGAAGGGCAGAGAGAGAGGGAGACACCGAATCCGAAGCAGGCTCCAGGCTCCAGAGCCCGACTCAGGGCTCCAACCCATCAACCCACAAGATCATGACCTGAGCTCAAGTCAGACGCCCCACAGACTGAGCCACCCAGGCGCCCCTGAGTCTGATTGTGTTTGTTACTGTTTTTTTTTGTTTTTTTTTTTTTTTTTTAACGTTTTATTATTTATTTTTGAGACAGAGAGAGACAGAGCATGAATGGGGGAGGGGCAGAGAGAGAGGGAGACACAGAATCGGAAGCAGGCTCCAGGCTCCGAGCCATCAGCCCAGAGCCTGACGCGGGGCTCGAACTCACGGACCGCGAGATCGTGACCTGAGTCCAAGTCGGACGCTCAACCGACTGAGCCACCCAGGCGCCCTTGTTACTGTTTTTAAACAGCATTAAAGTCAGTATCTTCCTTGCGAATAAAATGAGTTAATTCACGTTAAACGTTTAAGATAGAACCTGACCTGTGGCGGTTGCTCAGTAAACGTTATTGCTAATATTAGCAACCACCTCTGGACGTAAACAAATCCATCCTTGTAAAGTGCTCGCAACAGGGCCTAGAAGTCTTACGCGTTGCCTTCATTGGGATGATAACCCCCCTGCGCCCTCCCGGTTGTGTGTCTCCAGGCCTAGCCCTGGTCCCGCAGCTCGGGGCCGCCCGCCCCATGGCCACCCTGAACCAGATGCACCGCCGGGGGCTTCCGAAGCGGCCGCCTGCCCCTCCGGGCCCCACGGAGGGCCGGCCGCAGCTGAAGGGCGTGGTTCTGCGCACGTTCATCCGGAAGCCCAAGAAACCCAACTCAGCCAATCGCAAATGCTGCCGCGTGCGGCTCAGCACCGGCCGAGAGGCCGTGTGCTTCATCCCCGGAGAGGGCCACAGCCTGCAGGAGCACCACGTCGTGCTCGTGAAGGGCGGCCGCACCCAGGACCTGCCCGGCGTGAAGCTCACCATCGTGCGCGGCAAGTACGACTGTGGCCACGTGCAGAAGAAGAAGTGACCGCCAGGGCCGCCGGCGGCCGGGGCTTCCCCCAGAACGAGAACCTTCCTCTCCGGGTGCCTGTGGAGTCCTTGGGAAGCTATCCCAGCCATGGAAGCACCTGGTCCTTGATTCAAATCCCGGCCTCGCCTCTTCCATCTGGAACGCTGCTTGCCTGTGGGGGTTCTGGGTGTGAATTGGGAAGAGGCACCCCCTGGCCACACCCTTGCCTTCCCGGTAGAGCGGTGGCTCCGGGGGGCCTCTTCTGTTGGGGTAAGGCCCTGGCTCTGTACTGCCATCTGCTGGGGAGGAATGGCAATAAAAAACGCCCCTACCCCCATGGTTGTGATGTGAACCCTCCTGCACGGTATTTACCCTCTGCGTGGTATTAGCCTGTGACATCCCCCGTGGGCCTCGATTTCCTCCGGAAAATAGCTCCACTCACATATCCCCCTTCTTGGTATAAATTCAATGCTCTAAGTGCATAACACATGCTCCCCTACTTTAAGCTGCTGGTAGGCAGCGCTGGGTCCACCCTGTGCCCTTCCCCGCAGGCCCAGGATCTGTGCAAAGAGAGCCCGGCCCTCGAGCTTCCCCATCTGTGGAAGGGGCATTGAAAGGATCGGTCGGGATGCGCTGCTGCCCACATGGGAGCTGCTCTCCTAGGTTATTTTCAGACTCAACACCCACCTGGATCGGAATCCTGCCTCTCCCTCCTTGTTCTGTGACTTCGCGCTGTTCCCGCGCTGGGCCTCAGTTTCCTCCCTCAGGAAGTGGCACCGGGAGTGATACTGACCTCACCTGATCACGCGCTTGACCATGTTCGACTTAAAGATTTGGGAGTCGTCCTTCTCACGGCTCTGTGCGAGTCCTGCCTTCCCTGCTTACTGCCCAGGTGACCTTGGGCAGGTCATGTAAGCTCTGAGCCTGTTTCCTCCTGGACTAAAGAACAGGGCCTGCATGGAGCTTAGCATACCTCCTGAAGTTCTCACGGCTGGAAATATCCCACAAGGCCTCTTAGGATCAGGGCTGGGGGCAGACGGGGCATTGACTACAGACAATGGTCCCCCATCACTTCACGTTTCGCACCAATTTTATGGAGCCAGTTTGTTGGCTGTGCCCAGCCGGGGAGATGGCAGGAGACACGAGGGGAGGCTGCCAGGAGCGCTCTCCCTTGTGGCACGCTGGCTCCAACGGTATGTTGCCCAGCAGGAGGGGAGCTGCGCCTGAGGTAGGAGGCGGGGTGGGGGACGTAGTTTGGGGATCTGCAGGGACTCAGGAATTCTGAAAGAAGTGGCCCCAGCCTGGTCCAAAGGGCAGGTGCCGATGGGTGGTGCCCACAGAGGTTGCCCAGGGCCCCACAGCTGAACCTCAGAGACTCCCAAAACTACAGAAAGGGTTCCTTTTGATGTCCCTGTTGGTCACCTCAAGGACAGACCACCCTGACTCCCAACTCCCTGCTAGCGATTGGCTTACCCCAGACGGTCAGCAGTTTTCCCTACGATTAGAAATCCTGGTTTGGCCTGTTTTTTGACCCCGGCTACCAACTGATGTCCACGTATCTAAGCAAATAATTTGCAAAGGAAACCTCTCTACCCCCTGACTCCCCACCCTCTACCCAGAAAGCTGTGAGCAGTCTTGTTGGATCTCTGGTTTCTTTTTGTTTCTTTTAGATTTATTTTGAGAGAGAGAGCATGAGCGAGGGGAGGGCAGAGAGACGGAGAGAGAATCCCAAGCAGGCTCTGCACTGTCCGCGTGGAACCCGACACAGGGCTCGATCTCACAAACCACGAGGTCACGTCTTGAGCTGAGATCAAGAGGCAGACACTCAACCTACTGAGCCACCCAGGCGCCCTAGATCCCTGGTTTCTTGCACAGCATGTGTGATTCCATGCTGAAGCAGCAGCAAGTGGGGTTCACTGGAGGTGTGCCAGGAATGGGCCACATGGGACCCTCACTGTCCACAGGCATCCGGCTCCCGACTGCAAAGCCGTCTTTGATGATGTCTGGCAGATGGCAGTACACTCTGGAAGGCTGGCTCAGGCTGGTCGGCTAGGACAGGCGGACCCTGACCCTCACACTGGAGTGGGTCACGAGGGCGCCGTAGTGCCCTACCCAGGAACGCGTGTCCCTCCCATACTGCTCGAAAGACACGTATCGGATGCCCTTGCCAAAGTTGGTGAAGACGTGAGACACCTGTATGGGGAAGGAGAGCGGGAGGTTGAGGAGCTGTGGGGCCCTGTCTTCCTCCACCTCAACAGGCACTCCCCAAAGATCAAGTAGGTACCAGGCCCTGCTCTAGGTGCTGGGGCTACAGCAGCGAAGAACAACCTGGTGAACCTGACAGTCTAGTCGGGGACTCAGACCCTGAAGACAGCTGGGGGTAAGAGGCAGAGGGTAAGGTATGCAGGAGGGTGGGGTTGTAAAGTGAGTGAGCAAAGGCATCACTAAGGCAACACTAGAGCAGAAACCCGAAGGAGGGGAGAGAGCCATGTGGGGATTAGGACAGAGACAAAGAGTGTTTGGAACAGAGGAACGGTCAGTGCAAAGGCCCTGGGGTAGAAGTGTATCTGGAGCAAATGAGAGAACAGGAGATGGGTCAGCGAGGTAAGGGGCAGATCACTTGGGGCCTTGTGGGCCACAGAAGAACTTTGGCTTCTGGCGCTTCTTATCCTTTGCAAAACTTCTTTACGGAGATAATATTCACCTAACAAAATGCACCATTTAAACTGCACAATTTAGTGGCTTTTACCTATATTCACAATGTTATGTAACTATCACCACTATCTAATTCTGGAACATTTCCATCAGCCCAGAAAGAAGCCTCATATCCGTTAGCTGTCACTTCCAATCCCTCCCTTCCCCTAGCCTTGGCGATCGCTAGTCTGTCTGCTTTCTCTCTGTAGGGATTTGCTTATTCTGGACATTTCATATAACTGCACTCCTACAGGATGTGGCCTCTTGTGCCTGGCACAAGGCAGTCTGGACCCACCTGTCGGCAGCCTCTCTCAGTCCACTGAAGGACCGGGTTGGGGGAGGCCGAGAACTTGACCACTTCGTGTTCGTACACGTCCAGGAGGCGGACCCGGAGCCGGTAGATGCAGCCACAGTTCTCGCGGGCACCCCACCTGCCAGGTCGTGGTGAGCCTTGATGTCCCCGCCACCCACCCGGTCTCTGGGGCGGGGAGAGGGAGGCTGAGGACTAAGCCTCCCTGCACTTGGGTGAGGGTCGCACACACCCACCCTTCACATGGAGAGATCAAGTCCTGGGAATTTGCGGGGAAGAGCCTGGGTGCCCCTGGGGTGGATTCTAGAGGCTTTGTGGTGTGTGTGTGTGTGTGTGTGTGTGTGTGTGTGTGTCTGGGAGGAACCACCGCCCCCAGGGGAGGAGAAGCCTGGGTATTTCTGGGGAGGAGCCAGAGCCCCAGGGAAGAAGCCAGACTTTGATGGAGGAGTGAGAGCTTGAAGGAAGAGCCCGAGTGCTCTGGAACCAGTGCCTCCATCCCAACTCTGCCCCCCTGAGTCTCAGTTCTCAGGGCACAGTGCTCCAAACCTTCCTGGAGCCTTGGGTGTCCACAAACCCTTAGGGTCCATACTGAGTGTGGGCGATGAGGGAGGAGTGGGCGAGATGGGGCACCAGCCAATAGCCCCCATGTCAACAACCCTGGGGCCTGCTGACGGGGGACAGGGAAGAGTGCAGAGTGGGGGCTCTGGGCTCATCAAAACCCTGCCCCTCCCTGCCTCTGCAACTGTGAGAGCATCACTTCCCACCCCCCCCCCCCAGCCTCACTACAGGAGCACAGTAGCAGTGGCCAGCCCGGGGGGTTGATGGGGGCCCAGGTGAACCCCTTCTGCGCGACTGCTGCCACCACGGGTGACGCTTGGGGCAGGTTGCCATTCTTTCCTCACCAGTCGGCCACACAGATCTCAATCTGGGCGCTGTCCAGCAGCTCCTGCCACACCCCCTCCATCACCAAGTCCACAAGCTGCCTCTTGAAGCACCATCTGGAAAGAGGAGATGGTGAAGGGATGAGGCAGAAAGTCATAGCCCAGAAATCACCTCCTCCAAGAAGCCTCCCTTGGGGTTTGCTCTACTAGACAAGATATATGATGGGCTGGGCAATCCCATTGGCCTCTCACATCCCCTCCACCATTCTCCACCAGGCTCTAGGCTCCGGATACAGGCTGACCTGTATGTCCCTAACATTTGTGGGGACTGCGACAGGAGTACAAATGGATGCTCAACATTGAGCAGGCAATCCTGGAGTCTCCTAAAGTGTGGAGGCCCAAGTCTGAGGGTGTACTGCCTGTGTGGACTGGTCTCCCTTACTCTCCCCTTCCTGTTGGGTCCCAGATGGGTCCCACCTCCCAGATGGGAAGCTCTAGCAGGAGGGAAGGGAGAGAGGAGAGTAAAATCAGGTTGTGTGGCCTCCTGGCTCCCTCCCAATGGATCACCATGGGACTGCTATGTCTCTTCATGAAAGGATACAGCTCCAGGGGACCCTCTCCTCACAGCCTTCTCTGTCTCAGGTTTAGGAGCTGCGTCCTCCCCTTACCTTTGTCAGGCCCAGGGCTGGTAATGCCCCTTCCCCTCACTGTTAACTAGCCTAAGGTTCACGCAGTCTCCCCTGTGGTCTGCCTACCCCTTTGTAAACAGTCCCCCCCCCCGCCAATTTGAACATGCCGTCATAATAGAAATAGCGTAGTGGAAGAGAACAGAGTGCTCGGGGACAGACCTAGGTATATTTGGCAACTTCGTTAGCGATAGAAGCGGCACGCCGTATTCAGAGGTGGATTAAAGATCTAAATGTGAAAGATAAAACTATGAGGCTACTAGAAGAGACTATGAGAGAATACTGTTGGGTAGGGACTGTTTTTTTTTTACACAAAATTTCAAAAACACATTCCAAAGCAAAAAAGCGATGCATTTGATGCGTGAAAATAACAACCAAGAACACCAGGGACACAGCTGATACACATAGTAGATGGCCAGGACGGACAAGGGGCTAAAATATACGAGGAATTCTCGTATAACAGGAATAAGACATCAACCCTAATAGAAAAGATGAATGGGCAATTTCCAAAAGAGGGATTCCAAAAGGCTAACAAGCACTTGGAGAGATGCTTAATTATTAGTAAATCAAAACATGCAAATTAAAACGTCAATGAGACCTCACTTCATGCCCAATATACTGGCAACTACTAGTGAGCTGGATGGTGCCACATGAGAATGGTTGAATATGCGGGGAGGGAACAAGGAAAATGGGTAAGAGGTAGGAGAAGAGAGAGAATCAACCAGTCAACTGCTCTGATGTCTTCATAGAACTTATCACCATCCGAAGCTCTGGAGCCAGACCACCTGGGCCCAGATCTCAGCTCCGCCATTTACTAGATGTTGGCTACGTTTTGTGCCTGTTATAAAGTGGAGATAATCATACTATCTGTGTCACAGGGCTGTTGCCAGGATTCAGAGTTATATGCAAATGTTTGTCGTTTTGTTGTCATTATTATTTCACTGTTTTATGTGTTTAATGTCTCCCCACCGCATTTCTGAATTTTCCTGGTATCTCTCTGGCATATAAAACAGGGCCTGGTACTGGCAGGCCCTCAACAAATATTTGACTGAGTAAATCAATGAGGGAAAGAGAGGATGTAGGTAGGGTCCCCTTCCCAACTCAGGGCCCTTGCCCCAGGGATCAGGGACCACTCACTGGAAAGAAGTCACGAAGCAGGTCTGGGAAGGAGCCCCCGGCACCAGTGTTAGGTTCTTTTCCACGGCCCAGCCATTCCCGCCGTGCTCCACCTCCCAGCCTCTGAAGCCCTCTGTGGGATACAACAACCTTGAAGACGAGGAATTCACCTGCCGCTCGCCCAGCCGACCGCCCGCCACAGCTCAGCTTGCCCCGCCCATCGACTCCTCCCTCCTGCGCTCCGCCCCCGGTTTCTTCCACTCTGGCCCCGCCTCCCAGACACGGGCATTCCTGTTCCCACCCTACCACCGCGTCATTCAGCCCTGTCCTTCCACTCAACTCGTCCTCAGCCCCACTCGGCCCCGCCTCCAGTTCTGTCTCCCTTCATCTACTTCATTTACCCACTTGGGCTTCTCCCTGACTGCGGGCTCTTGCCATCAAGGTCCCATCCCCTCTTACAGCAGCCTCCTGGCTCCCCCTGCCTTGGGCCCGCCCACTCGCTCAGTTCCCCCTCCCCACAGGCTCTCAATGCGGCTTCATATTTCCATGCAAGCTCCGCCCCCGCCAGCCACCCAATTGGCTTTCCCCGAGTCCTCCCCGGCTCCTCCCCCCTTAACCCCGCCCACTGTGTCTACAGTCCAAGCACGTGTCATTCCTGCCAGGGCCCGACTCTTGGCTCCTCCAGCTTTCTCGCCCATCCAGTTCGTCTCCCTTCACTGCCCACAGCACCTGCCCCCTCCCCCCCGCCCCGGTCCATCTCTTTCCCCCGACCACCCTGGCCAGTTTCCCAATCGCCTCTTCCCTCGGCCACGCCCCCTGGCTACCTGCCCAGCCCAGCCCCGCCTCATTATCCTGACCACGCCCACTAAGCCTGGCTCGGCCCCCCCCACCCCCTACAATGCTCCGGTCCTCCCGGCCCCGCCCCTGGCTCCGCCCCCGGCACGCACGCTCTCCGCAGGAGTTGAAGATGAGGTTGCGGCCGAGGGGTGCGCGCAGGCAGTAACGCGCCAGGGCGCAGAGCGGGAACTCCTCGTCCTCGTTGTTGGGCGGGCAACGCTGGGCCACGGCGTAGAGTGCGCGGCCCTCGGCGCTGCGGTCGCGGGCTAGCTGCAGCAGCCACACGGTGGGCCCGTCCACCACGTCGCGCCAGGCGCGGCACACTGCGCGGCAGCGCGTCACTAATGCGCGCGGCGGCACGTGGCTCAGCACCTGCACGAGCAGCTCCGGGGGCAGCGCGTCCAAGGCTATGGGCTGGTCCGCGGGCAGCCGCCGCCGCGAAGGCCGGGCGCCCATCTCAGGCCGCCGGAATCCTGCGGGTTGAGAGGGGTCAGCAGGTCAGGGCAGTTTGGCCTCCCTTCATCTCTCCCAGGACGCAAGGTCCCTGCAGCTTGACCATGACCCCACCAGCTCCGGTGGAGGACCAGGGGACTGCTAGGGCCGTGAAAACCGGGTACCTATTTCCTGACCGTTCATTGGCTCTGGGGCGATCGGTTTCCCACCTTTCCCCCTCGAGCAAAATACCCCTGGTCTGACCACGACCCCCACTACCGCTCACCACGGCTTTCATGTCTGGCCGGTGCACTTGAGTCAGGCTAGTCAGTTTACGTGTATGACCACGAACACACAGAACAACCCACCGAGGAGGAAACCATCTCCACCCCCATCGCCCAGCCGGCTCCCAACTCCTCGGGCCTTTGGAACTTCTGAACTGTCTTCAGCAAAACCCATTTCCTCGCTCTCTTTGCTGAACATTCTTGTCATCTTGCTCTCACCAAAACCCAGCTCTCCTGTGACCCTTCCAAATGGGTGAATCTTGCTCCTTGGTGCTACTTCCAGACCATTCTTCCATCCTCCCCTGAAACTCCCCAGCTATGATTCTGGTGTCATCAGAATAGGCGGTTCATTAGGCCGCCTTGTGCATCATCTGCTGACCCAGATCACTACTCACTTCATGACTTCAGCTTCAGGCTCACTGCCACTCACGCTGCTCTTCTCAACATAACCTAGGTCATTTCCACATCCAGGTACATGATCCTTCCTTGGGCCACCGGCCTCTCTGTTCTCTGACCTGGTCTCTTCTCAGCCCCTCCCTTCTATGGTCACACCTAGACCTTGTCTCAATAACCAGGTTCTTCTCAAGACCTCAGTCTCCTTGCCAACCATCACCCTTTCTCTCTCCAGCTCTTTCCTTCCAGTGCCCCAGACCCCCACAATCCTTCCAGCCCACTGTGATTCCCCCATCCTTTGTGTCTACCTCCTTTTCACTGCCCCTCACCCCCCCCCCCCAAGTCCTCGTGTCTTCCTTATCCAGTTTAAACTGCTTAGATACTCATTAAAAACATTCTTTGCATACATCCTGGCCTCTGGCTTCCTCCGACACGTGACCTTGGTTCAATCAGCCCCCTGCCTACCCACTTTAAGGTCGCCAAAGAACACACAACTCCACTGGCTGGTCTCACTTCAAGGTTGTGAACTTGACCCACACGGGCCGCCCAGCCCGGCAAGCAGAGACCATTTCTCTTATCCACAGGCTCCTCCTCTCTATACATAACTATTTCGCACCTTCTCCCCCAGCGCTAGCCTAGCTTATCACACCCTGCCTTCCACCTCTTCACTTTCCCCTTGCTTTCTTATTTTGCAGAAAAAAATACAAGCAATGAGAAGTGAACTTTCACAGGTACCCATCACCCAATCTACCAGCTACCTGCCCCGTGGCCTCTGTGCTTTCCCCTCTGATTGCCCTGCAAACGTCAGCCCCCGCCCCCAGCCCCCTGCTCAGCCTGCTCCCACCCCTCCCGCTCACTCCAGGCCTCAGTCTCAAGTTCTCCTCACTCTCTGCCACGCCTTGGATTCCCCCTTCGCACTGGATCATTCTCAGCAGTCCACACACAGTCATCCCTCTCGTTTGAAAACAAACCCTCTCTTCACTTCACCTCCCCTTTCAGCTCTGGCCCCATTTCTTTGCTCCTCTCTCTCTCTCTTTTTTTAAATTTAATTTTTAAATGTTTTTCTTTAAAAAAATTTTTTAACATTTATTTATTTTTGAGAGACGGAGAGAAAGACAGAGCATGAGCAGGGGAGGGGCAGAGAGAGAGAAGGAGACACAGAATCTGAAGCAGGCTCCATGCTCCGAGCCATCTGCACAGAGCCCGACATGGGCCTCGAACCCACGGACCGTGAGATCATGACCTGAGCTGAAGTAGGATGCTTAACCGACTGAATCACCCAGGCACCCCTCTTTGCGGTAAAACTTCTCAAAAAAGCTGTCTCCAGGCTCTGCCTCCATATTTTCTACTTCTGTTCTCTCTTAAATCTTGTCTCATCAGGCTTCGCCCCCCTGACATGCCAAGGTCACCAGTGACCCCCTCGGTGCTAAATCAAAGTCAGAGTTCAGTCCTCACCTTGCTGGACCTGTTGAGCAGCACTTGCCACCAAGGGTTATTCCCTCTTCACTTGGCTCCAAGCCCCACAACCTCTGGACCCCTCCGAGTTTGCCTGGTGGCTCCTGCTGAGTCTCCTTGACTGTCCATCCTCCCTCTGATCTGGCAACGTCAGGGACTGGTATCTGAACCTCCTGTATTCCCCATCACCACTCACTCCCTTGGGGATCTTGCCCATTCGTACACTTCCCACCTGGCTCATCACTGTCTCCCTGCTTCTTTCCCCAGGTGTCTGTTCCTCACTAGTAGCCAGGTCGGGGTGAGCACCTGAGTCAGGTCCTGTCCCTGTCCTGCTCAGAGCCTGCCCCCCGCCCCCCCGACTCAGGCTCCACCTCACTCAGAATAAAGGCAGAGTCCTCACTGTGGCCCACAAGCTCCCACACAGTCTGCCCCCATCACCTCCTTGCCCTCATCTCCCCCTTACCCCCTCTGCCCAGCGACACCAGCCCCCACATCCCAGGCCCTTCGCATGGGCTGTTCCTGCCACCCGGATCCAGAGGATTTCTAGGCTCACCTCCAGACTTCAAGTCTTTGCTCAAATGTCAACTTCTCCATGAGACCATCCTTGGCCGCCTTGTTTACAATTTCAGGGCCTCCCGACCACCACCTACTCCCCCTTCCTTTGTCCTTATTTTATACCTCTCTAAAGCTCTTATCACCTCTTAACACACCACACACACAAGTATATATAATCTACTTTACTTTCTTTATTGCCTGTCTCCCGAACTGCATTATAATCACCATGAGGAAGAGTTATTGTTTCTTTTGTATATTACACACCACACCGTCCACACCAGTGCCTGACACATAGTAAGTGTCCAATGAACAGACGTTCACGGAATGAACAAATGAATCATCACATCAGAAACCCACTCCACAGATGAGGAAACTGAGGCATGGCAAGGTGAAACACCTTTATTTAGCAAGAACTCAGTGATGGAGCTCAAGACCTAGTGAGAAACTCATTGGATTTTCTCCATCTGGGCAGAACTGCCTAGCGATGAACACCTTGTGGCTGGATCCTGGCCAGCCTGGGTTCAAGTTCTGGCTCTGCCGCTAGGTGGTTATGTGACCAAGGTCACATCACTCAACCTCTTAGTGCCGTTTCCTTCTCTGAGCACGAGGATGTTAACAGTACCTAGTGCACGGGATTGTTGTAAAGACGAAACGGGTTCATGTTTGTAAAGCACTTAAGAAAAACTCGTGTCTCAGAAACAAGTGACATTAAATTAATATTGAACGCCAAATTATGTTAGTTGCTATTATTATTACCCATCATAAAAGAATGACGAATAGCCATTTAGCTATGATTTTTTCATCTGGTGACATTTATTGGGCCTTTATTAAGCGACTGTGCTGCGCATTTAAGCTGGGTCATCTCACTGAATCCCATCATCTTGCGTAATGGGCAAACCGATCACAGGAGGTTGCCCCGGGTTAACAGGCTCCAACGATCTAATGCTTGTTATGTTGTTATGTTGTCTAACGTCGGGAGGTGCTCAACTCGTGACAGCTGTTATTATTTTTAAATAAGTTGATTAAGGTTTTGCTAAGAAGCCTGCCATGGGCTAGTGATCCACCCACATGGGTCCTGATACCCCCCTTCACCCTGATTCGGTGATTGGTTATAAGACAGGCTTCAAGAGACAGGGTGTGCTTTTCCCCAAGTGGTTCTTAGTTGCATTAATAATTAGCAACAATTTAATACCAAGCTTACCAATTTGCCTGTCATGGACGTGAAACTCATCAGAGTGTGGTTTCCTGGCTTGGCTCTCCTTAAGAATGTGCTGATCAAAAAAAAAAAAAAAAGAATGTGCTGGACACTGGCGAACAAGGGACCTCTGGAGCTGGGGTGGCCTCCTCACAAGATGAGTGCAGGCAGACTTTGCCAAGGAGCAAGGACCTTCAAGTGATGTACCTTAGGAGCCCTGAGTATACAAAATGCTTGTCGGGGGGGGGGGGGGGGGGGGCAGTGGATGGCTCAGTCGGATAAGCGTCGGACTTCAGCTCAGGTCATGATCTCACAGTTTGTGGGTTCGAGCCCTGTGCCGGACTGTGCTGACATCTCAGAGCCTGGAACCTGCTTTGGATTCTGTGACTCCCTCGCTCTCTGCCCCTCCCCCATGTGTGTGTGTGTGTGTGTGTGCGCGCGCGCGCACACACGTGCGCACTCTCTCTCTCAAAACTAAATAAATAAACATTTAAAAACAAAACAAATTGCTTAAAGGGCCATAAGGAGCCTTATGGCCATAATGTCCACACGGCTGAATGCCAACTACTGGCTGAGCCAGTATGGGACATGTAAGGCACAACAATGCCCTGCTGTCAGAGTGTTTGGGGCTGTGCATGTTGGGGGGGGGGGGTGTGGTTATTTTACTGGCCGGCACAGCGACCAGGGGATGCTACTGGGAGGCAGTTTCCAGGACCCGTGACGCTCTGCAGACCACGATGGCTATAGTAACATATCCTACGTCACATGCTTTTCTGGGACTCGACTGCCCTCCATTAAGAGTCCACACCCCTCCCCTTGACACGGGCAGACCTCTGTGACTGCTTCAACTTTCAGAGCACCACAGATGTGACATCGCTAAGGGATTTCCAAGACGGGGTCGTAAAAGATACAGGTCACTGCCTGGCTCTCTTGGGACAGGTGCCTTGGGAGCCCTGACTCCAGTGGGTGTGCGGGCTACATGGTTAACAAGGAGGAGAAAAAGAGTCTGGGTCCATAGCATTTACTGACGTCTGGGTAAATGCACCTGCCGCCGCTCATCGCAAGCTACCAACATGAAGTCCCCGAACTGTGGGGCTGGAGAGCTGCCCACAGTCTTGCTCTCACAAGCCGGCTCCAGAACACCCCTGCCCGAGTCATTGCTTAAGTCTGGCTGCCCTGAAGTCATCGCACTGGAGAGACCCCGTGAATTCAGGCGGAGAAAAGTCTGGGGAGCCCCAGCTGTTTGAGTCACGTCCCGGGGGCTAGACACAGGGGCGAATAAGCCTTCAGGTGACCCAACCCCAGTCACTGTCAAGACGGCACTGCGTGTGAGCCTCTAAGAACAGCTTAGCTAAGCCCAGCCAACCCCCAGAGCCGTGAAATAAAGGTTATTGTTTTAGGTCACTATGTTTTCAGTAGTCTGTTATGCAGCACTAACTAAATGGGACAAGGCTCAGTGACCTGCACTGTGTGGGATGGGTACCTTCCACAAAGAACTGTCCTGCCCCAAAAGCCAAAAAGAGCCCCCGCCCGGTAAGAAACAGCGGGCACCCTGAGTGCAGACACAGACCAATCTGGGTTCCAATCCCGACTACCCACTTCCTTGCCTATGAAACGTATTTATCTCCTTTGAGCCTAGGGAACGCAATTCGGGAATAGCATGTGTTTTTGGTTTCTTTGATTTTTTTGTTTTAAGTTTACTGATTTATGTTGAGAGAGACAGAGGCAGGACAAGCAGGGAAGGGGCAGAGAGAGAGGGAGAATGCCAAGCAGGCTGTCAGCCTGCAGACAGCGCAGAGCCCAATGCGGGGCTTGAACTCACAAAATCAAGAGTCGACCCTTAACCGGCTGAGCCACCCAGGCGCCCTTGATTTTTTGTTTTTGAACAATGCTGTTTTTAAGTACTGACTACTAGCGTATTATTATTTTTTAATTCAGAAATCTATTTATATTTGTTGCCTGTTTACGGGGCTAATTCTTTTTCTCCATCGTTTTCTTTTAGTGGTAAAATCCATGTAACATAAAGTTTAGCATCATAACCCTTTTTAAGTGTACAATTCAGTGATATTAGATATATTAACGTGTCACCATCCCTGGCATCCAACTCCAAAAGACTTTTCACCTTGTAAAACGGTAATTCCCCACCACCCCCTTCCCTCTTGCCCCCGCTAACCACTGTCCTTTTCGTCTGTATGATTTCGACCACTCTAAGTAACTCACGTAAGAGAAATAATCATACAGCACCGGTTTGTGATTGGCCTGTTCACTTAGCGTAATGTCCTCAAGGTTCATTCGTGTTGTAGCATAAATCAGAATTCCTTTCCTTTTTAAAAAAATTTGATGAGAGAGTGGGGCAGGGGCAGAGAGAGTCTCCAGCAGGCTCCATGCCTAGCGTGGAGCCCGACTCGAGGCTTGATCCCACGACCCTGAGATCATGACCTGAGCCAAAATCAAGAGTTGGATGCTTAACCGACTGAGCCACCCAGGCGTCCCAGAAGTCCCTTCCTTTTTAAAGCTGCTTAACATTCCATTTTGCTGACCCATTCATCGGCTGTTGGACATGGGCCGGTTCCACGTTTTAGCTATTCTGACAATAGGTATTTTTGTTGGTGTGATACCTTTATTTCATTTTATTTAACCATCCGGAGTCTTTTGCACCTTGAGATTGTGGTCGATGACACGATGGCTCACTTCATGGTGACCACATGTGCTGAACGGCAACAACAAATTCTCTGCCATTGGGGCGCCTGGCTGGCTCCTTCGGTGGAGCCTGTGACTCTTGATCTCGAGGTCGTGAGTTTGAGCCCCGCGTTGGGTGTAGAGATTACCTGAAAATAAAATCTTAAGAAAAAAAAATCTCTGCTAAGAGAATTTCAGGCAGCATTAAAAATTCTAACTGGGCAGGGGCACCTGGGTGGCTCAGTCGGTTGAGCATCCGACTCTTGATCTCAGCACAGGTCATGATCTCAGGGCTCGTGAGTTCAAGCCCCGCATCGGGCTCTGTGCCGATGGCGCAGAATTCTGTCTCCTTCTCTCCGCCCCTCACCTGCTTCTGCGTTCTTTCTCAAAATAAATAAATAAACTTAAAAATACATGTATGCTTTTTTCTTTTTTTTTTTTTACATTTTTTATTTTTTGAGACGCAGAGAGAGAGAACAAGCGGGGTAAGGGCAGAGAGAGAATGAAACACAGAATCCGAAGCAGACTCCAGGCTCCGAGCTGTCAGCACAGAGCCCGACGCGGGGCTCGAACTCACGAACCGTGAGATCATGACCTGAGCCGAAGTCAGACGCTCAACTGACTGAGCCACTCAGGCGCCCCCAAAATACATATATATTAAAAAGAATTCTAAGCAGGCAGAGATGTACTCATTTAGAAAGGATTTTGTTTCCGTTTCCTGACCCGAGGCCTGGCTATATGTGTGTGTTAAATATTCATCAGGCTGTACAGCTTGAGTCTTTTCTGTAAAAGGTTTAGGAGAAACACTAACAATAAGCAGAGATGGCAGTCCACGGAAAGGGACAAAAAGATGTCAGAGAAGCTCTCCCCGGACTTGCCAAACAAAATATGGGACTATTTAAAGCGAAGGCGTCCCTGGAAACTAGTAAGCTCACTTATCTCTCTCCTCAGCAGTTCCTCAAATTGTGTGGGGCCAGTGGCCTTTTTATAGTGACTGGAAAATATTGCCCCAAAATACCCCCATGACTCAGTGATGACACCATTGACATGGTTTGTTTGCCGGAGTCCACTCACAATAACCATTATTTTATGATTTTTTTTTTTTCTGGCTCTGGGAGTTGCCTGGGCGCAGGTCGGCAGTTCTCGGGGGCTGGAGTGCAGTTGTCATTCGGCAGGGGTGCGGCTGGGTCATCTGAGGGCTTATTCAGTCCCCTGCCTGGCGCCTGGGATGGGGAGACTCGAACAGCTGGGGCTTGGCAGGCTCTTGTCTATCTCCATACGGTCTCTCCAGCTAGAGCCTACTTTTGCCAAAGGCCAAATAATACAATTTCATTTTCTTTCTTTTCCATAAATGTTTATTTTTGAGAGAGAGAGAGAGAAAGAAAGCGCGCACACCGGGCGGGGGGAGGGGGGCAGAGAGAGGGAGGTAGACAGAGGATCCGAACGGAGCTCTGTGCTGATAACACAGAGCCCGATGTGGGGCTCGAACTCAAGAACTGTGAGATCATGACCTGAGCCGAAGTTGGACGCTTAACTGACTAAGCCACCCGGGAGCTCCTAGAATTTCATTTTCAAGACTCATGAGTCTTGAAACTTGAAATGAAGTCTTCAAGACTTCATTAAGGGGTCTTCATTTTATAGGATGTTCATCCTTCATTAATTTTATTACTGAATTTGTATTGATTTTACCTTTATTAATTTTAGCATCATTTTTAAAGATTATTTAATTTTTTCAATTTTTATTTATTTTGAGAGAGATGGAGAGCAAGTAGGGGAGGAGCAGAAAGAGAGGGAGACAGAATCCCAAGCAGGTTCCACACCACCAGCTTGGAGCCTGACCTGGGGCTGGAACCCACAAACTGCGAGATCATGACCCGAGCTGAAGTCAAGAGTCAGGCGCTCAACCGATGAGCCACCCAGGCTAAAATTTTTAGCATTTTAGCATTATTGTGAGAAGGAGAGAGAGGGCACAAGTGACTGAGGGGCAGAGAGAGAGAGAGAGAGAGAGAAGAGAGAGAGAGAGAGAAGCGGGGCTCACCCCAAGCGGGGCTCGAGCCCACAAACCACGAGATCATGACCTCATGATCAGATGCTTAACATTCTTTCCTAGAATCCCATACAAATGGAATCATATAACATACCCGTTCAGCGCGGGTGCTGTGGGGAGTTGGCAGAGCTCAGAGGGGGCAGGGAGCTCCACATGTGCCCACTCCCCTCCCCTGTGTACCCTCTCCCCAAGGCGAATCCACAGAGGCATATACTGCCTCATAGTTCCCCTTGGCCAAACTGGAGTTTGGCCATTTAAACTTTTCTGTGCCGGCTGACAGATTGAATTTCCCCAGTAGAGGGCGCCAGAGGAACATGACAGGAAGAAGGCTTTTTTTTTTTTTTTTTTTTTTTTTTTTTTTCCTTTCCTTCCAGCTTCGTCGCCCCAGGGCAGCTTCTCAGGCACCTGCAGCGTGCAAGCTTCTCCCGTGCCTGCCAGCACCCCGCGGCCAGCGCCGTCCCCTGGCGCCCCCCCTCAGGCGGTTTCCTATTGCCTCGAGCGCCCCACTTCCTTGCGAACTGCCTTCCCCAGCATCCCGCTGGACAGACTTCTGGCAAGTTCCAGAGGGGGGCCTTTCCAACAAGTTCAAGGTGCAGCACGACGGGGGCGGGGGGGGGGGGGGGGGGGGGGCGGCTCCTATGCCCTTTGTGAGCCTCCTCCAAGAGTTCTCGAATGAGATCAGGGTCTGGGACTGTCATCTTTCTCAAGCTCTCAGTCTTTTTTTTTTTTTTTTTTAATGTTTATTTTTGAGAGAGAGCGTGCAAGTGGGGGAGGACTGAGAGAGAAGATCTGAGGCCGGCTCCGTGCTGACAGCAGAGAGCCTGATGCCGGGCTCCAACTTGTGGACCGCCAGACCATGACCTGAGCAGAAGCCAGAGGCTTAACCGACTGCGCCACCCAGGCGCCCTCAAGCTTTCAGTCTTGGATCACAGAGGTGGTACTGTTCCTGATCTCTGCTATTTCTATATTCTTTAGCATTCTCTTCATTTCTTAGTAGCTATTTTCCCTGCTATAATGAATAATTCTGTCTATTAAACGTTCTCCCTTCAATTTACTGCCTGGTTTCTGTCTCCTGATTGGACTCTGGCTGATACATCCAGTATGTTCCCCTGTGTCTGCTTTCCTTCAGGATAACGTCTCTGTGATCGGCCCACGTTGTTGCATGCGTCAATCGGTACTTGGATCCTTTTTATCGCTGAGGAGTATTCCATCGAGCAGATAAACCACAATCTGTTTATCCACTCACCATGATGGGACATCGGGCTCTTTCCCGTTTGGGGCTGTTATGAATAAAGCTGCAATGAACATTCAGGTACGAGTGTTTGTATGGACATACATGTTCATTTTTCATGAGTAAATACCTAGGAGGGACATTCCTGGATCATACAGTAAGTGTATATTTCACTTAACAAGAAAACACCCAATAGGTTTTCTCGGCAACAATGGGCCGTTCTCAGTCCCTTCAACGATGTGTTCTCAGTCCAGTTGCAGTTGCCAGGACCAGGTGTTGTCAATCGTCTTTTTAATTTTTGACAGAATGGCTTGTTTTTCGTGCCCTCGGGGGAGTTTCCTCTACCTGACATCCTCCCTTATTAATTTTAAGTCTTTGCTCTTGAACCATAGCGCTGATGTTGTTTCTCAATAAGCCGAGATCAGAATTCTTGGCTCTTAAGAATTACATGCAGGTTCGAAGATTCGATGTGGCTTCCCTTTCAAGAAGTCAGACGAGCTGCTGATAATCAGGGCCTATGCTAGCTTTTATCAGTCTTTGGGTTGATTTCAAAAAAGATTTTTTTAGTGTTTATTTTTGAGAGAGAGAGAGCAAGTGGGGGAGGGACAGAGAGAGAAGGAGACACAGAATCTGAAGCAGGCTCCAGGCTCCAAGCTGTCAGCACAGAGCCAGGAGCGGGGCTCAAACCCACGAACTGTGAGATCATGACCTGAACCAAAGTCAGATGCTTAACCAACTGAGCCGTCCAGAAAGGATGCCTTTTTATTTAAAAAAAATTTTTTTTTAATGCTTATTTATTTTTGAGAGAAATAGAGTGTGAGCAGGGGAGGGGCAGAGAGAGAAGGAGACACAGAATCCGAAGCAGGCTCCAGGCTCCGAGCTGTCAGCACAGAGCCAGACATGGGGCTCGAAGCCACAAACCGTGAGATCATGACCTGAGCCGATTGGACACCCAACTGATTGAGCCACCCAGGCACCCCGAAGGAATGCCTTTTATTTTTATTATTTATTTAAAAATTTTTTTTATGTTTATTTATTTTTGAGAGAGAGAGAGAGAGAGACAGAGTGTGAGCAGGGGAGGAGCAGAGAGAGAGGAAGACACAGAATCCGAAGCAGGCTCCAGGCTCCGAGCTGTGAGCACAGAGCCTGATGTGGGGCTTGAACTCACAAACCTCAAGACCATGACCTGAACCAAAGTCAGATGCTCAACTGACCAAGCCACGCAGGCACCCCTGGAAGGGATGCCTTAAAAAAAAAAAAAAGAAAGAAAGAAAGAAAAGAAAAAGAAAATCTTGGCTCAGTCGGTTAAGCGGCCGACTTTGGCTCAGGTCATGATCTCGAGGTTCATGGGTTCAAGTCCCCCATGGGGTTCTGCACTGATATTGCAGAGCCTGCTTGGGATTCTCTCTCTCTTCCTCTCTCTCTGCCCCTCCCCAACATGTGCTTGCTCTCTCTCTCTCTCTCAAAATAAATAAATAAATTTTAAAAATACTAAAAAAAATAATAATAAATAAAGCTTTAAAAAAAAGCCATCCCTTCTGGGTGAATCCAACCCTGGGGTAGCCTGGCCTGGCAATGAGAGCAAGGGCTGGCTTTGGGCCCCCACTCACACTGCTGCCCCTGGCTGGCCTCTTAACAGTAACAGTCCTATGTGCCTGATCCTGTGCTAGATGCCCTGGAAACGGTATCCCAGGAAAACCAAGTTCAAATGCCTCCAACAGACAGGCAGTACCCTTTTCCTTTTTTTAAAGTTTATTTATTTATTTTGAGGTACAGGGAGCGAGGGAGGGGCAGAGAGAAAGGGAGAGGGAGAGAGAGAGAATCCCAAACAGGTTCTGCCCCATGAGCACAAAGCCAAAGTGGGGCTCGAACTCACAAGCTGGGAGATCTTTTCCTGAGCTGAAAGCAAGAATAGGACGCTTAACTCCCAGACGGGCAGTATCCTTTTTAAAAAAATTTTCTTTAATGTTTATTTATTTTTGAGAGAGAGAGAGTGAGCGCATGAGCAGGGGAGGAGCAGAGAGAGAGGGAGACACAGAATCCGAAACAGGCTCCAGGCTCCGAGCTGTGAGCACAGAGCCCGACGCGGGGCTGGAACTCACAAACCATGAGATCATGACCTGAGCCGAAGCCGGACGCTCAACCGACTGAGCCACCCAGGCGCCCCTGAGACGGGCAGTATCTTAAACGAGGCCGCTGGGTAGGAGGAAACAGGGAGTGGTGGCGATTGGCAAACCAGAAGGTACAGCCAGCCTGAAGTCTGTGCCAGTCTGTACTCTGGCTCCTTTACCGCCAAGTAGGAAGGTTGGCCGGCTTTGACCACATCTTCCAGTTTGTTCAAAAGAAACTGGAAACCCCAGTTTTCATGTGAAGTCACCCAGTTTTTAAAGGTTAGCAATGCATTAGAAAAAAGTTAAGGCACCGTATGGGCCGGATAAAAGACAGATCTGCAGACCCAGGAACTGAATGGGTGTGGCCATTTGTGGTGACTTCTGTATTATCCCAATTGATCACACCAGGAGGAAACTGAGGCCCGGAGAGGCAAAATGACTCCCAAAAGGTCACACAGCAGTCAGACGTGGACCGGGGATTGGAATCTGGGCAGCCTGATCTCCCTCTCAAAGGGCGTCCTCTCTATGGACGGCAAAGAAATGCAAAAGCAAAGTAAACAGGAGGGAGCCCATCCACAAAAAAGGAATGCCACTATTTTCCAGAAAGACAGAAAGCAGACCCAGGTGTAGGGGCCAGGGTCAAACTCAAAGTGGGCACAATGGAGCCTCAAGGAGGCTAACCCTAACCTCAAGAGGCTTTGGACCCAGAGCCAGGGGTCGAGGGGGGCCAGGCTGGGGTAGGTGTGCAGGTGGAGAGTGAGAGAGCAGAGTGAGGACAGAGGTCGGCCCGTCTTCGCAATGACTGCGCCTATGGGCTCCCCACTCCCTCTCCTGCTCCCCACATGCTTCGCCACACAGGTCTCCGGCTGCCCAACATTCATCCACGGGAAAAACAAAACCATACTGGAGGACTGTTCTCTAAAGAAACTGCATGAAGGCAGCTCTTCCTGCCCACGGATCTTGTCCCCGGGCTTTCATAAAATCACCTTTTTGCACCAAAGACGTCTTCAAGAATTCTTTCTTGGCCGGAGCCCATGACCACCACCCATACCCCCAAAACCCCATCAATCGCAACCTGAGCTAAAACCAAGAGTCAGACGCTTAACAGGCTGAGCCACCCAGGCGCTCCTATTTTTCACTAAATGTCAGCAAGGTGGTTCTTCTAAGCCAGCTCGGTTGGACGGAATGGTCTGGAAAGGCCTTATTCAAATACGTGATGATTGGCAGACTGGATGTGCTGGAGAGACCTCAGTGGCGACTGCTCACTTCTACTTTACAAGATCTCTCCAGGCGCCTGAGTGGCTCAGTCGGTTGAGTGGTTAAGCCTCCGACTTCGGCTCAGGTCAGGATCTCACAGCTCGTGAGTTCGAGCCCCACATCGGGTCCTGTGCTGACAGCTTGGAGCCCGGAGCCTGTTTCGGATTCTGTCTCCCTCTCTTTCTCTCTGCCTGTCCCTCCCCTGCTCACGCTCTGTCTCTCCCTCTCCCTCGAAAATAAATAAACGTTAAAAAAAGAAATAAAGCAACTGCATGAAGCCTCTGGGAGTGAGCTCCCAGCAAAGACTGGCTTCTCCCTCCTAACACCAAGTGCTGTCCCCAAACACAGTTCTCAGTCATCCCTTCAACTAGACTAAAAAGCCAGTGGGAAAGCAGGACTATATTTATAACAGCCCCAAATTTCAAAACAGTTACTTATTTTTTAAGATTTTTATTTTTAAGTAATCTCTACACCCAACGTGGGGCTCGAATTCATGACCCCGAGATCAAGAGTCATGTGCTGTACCGACTGAGCCAGCCCCATCATACCAGCTACTTTGATTTAAAAAAAAAAATTTCAATGTTTATTTATTTTTGAGAGACAGAGCGCAAGTCGGGGAGGGGCAGAGAGAGAGGGAGACACAGAATCCGAAGCAGGCTCCGGGGCTCCGAGCTGTCAGCACAGAGCCAGACATGGGGCTCGAACTCACAGACTGTGACATCATGACCTGGGCTGAAGTCTGACACTTAACCAACTGAGCCACCCAGGCGCCCCTGAGTTACTTTTAAAAAGCCACCCGGCCCCTTGTTTGTCTGAAAATGTGATTGGACGAGGAAGGCTCACCAGATGCCTCAAGAAACTAGCAGCCGGAAACAGAAGTATTGAGGTAAAAGGGCAGAACTGTAGCAAACTGACCCCAGGGGAAAGAGAACAATTCAGAGGGCCAAACGAACATGATAAGGAAAATAGTAGAGAAGGCCGGCTTTAGGCTTCATGGGGATGTGACCTGCACAGTCACATGTGGTCCTTTATCTGAGGGGCTCCATGCTTATTGTAATGTTCTGCTCTTGCCAACTAGAAATTCTCAATCATTTTTTCATGTTTATTTATTTTTGAAAGAGAGAGAGAGAGAGAGAGAGCAGGGGAGGGGCAGAGAGAGAGGGAGACAGAATCCCAAGCAGACTCCATGCCGTCAGCACAGAGCCCGATGCGGGACTCGAACCCACGAACCGCGAGATCATGACCTGAGCCGAAACCAGGAGTCAGACGCTTAACCAACTGAGCCACCCAGGCGCCCCAGAAATTCTCAATCCTTTCTAAACAAGGGGCCCATACACGCATTTTGCATTGGGCCCTGCAAATTGGTACATTTGCCCTGGGTACGTTTAGATTAGAGAAGATACTCAAAACACAGTAAGAACAGGATATTATAAAAGGAAGAGTGTTTTCTAGAAGAAAAAAAATTCTCCAAAAGTAGATTGGATGAGTTAGAACCCAGAAAATACCTCTCTCAAAAGGGAAAAATTAAAGGGGCACCCGGCTGGCTCAGTCAGTGGAGCATGTGACTTGATCTCATGGTTTTGAGTTTGAGCTCCACGTTCTTTTGCAGAGATCGCTTGGAAAAACTTAAAAATATAAAATCCTAGAGGCTCCTGGGTGGCTCAGTCTGTTGAGCATCCGACTCTTGGTTTTGGCTCAGGTTATGATCTCGTGGTTTCATGGGTTCGAGCCCTGCATTGGGCCTTGCACAGGCAGTGCAGTCTGCTTGGGATTTTCTGTCTCCCTCTCTGTCTGCCCCTCCCTTGTTTGCACTACCTCTGTCTCTCTCAGAATAAGTAAATACACTTAAAAAAAAAAAAATCTCAGAAAAAAAAGGGAAAAATTAAAGCTCTGACAAACTGCAGGAAAAACAAAAAACTGCTTAAGAAAATCATGGTCCAAATACATACACTAAACTGTATCCATGTTATGTCAATTTGACAATATGCAAGAAAAAAGAATCAATTTGACCTGGAGGCTAGAGACATTCTTACTAAAATAGGGGCATTCTTCTTAAAAAAAAAAAAAAAAAATATATATATATATATATATATACACATATATGTACACACATGTATGTATATGTATATATATATATCTGAGTATATACATATAAATATATATATACACCTCACATATAACATTGTGTAAATTTAAGGTGTATGTGTTGATTTGATACATTTATGTATTGCAAGATGATTACCACTGTAGCATTAGCTAGCACCTCCAATCATGTCACTTAATTATCGTTTCTTTTTTGTGGTGAGAACATTTAAGATCTGGTCTCTTAGCATAAGGACTGTCTTCTCAACAAACGGTGATGGGAAATCTACATGCAAAAAGATGAGTTTAGGCCTTTACCTCATACCACACACAAATATCAACTCAAAATAAACCATACACCTGAATGTAAGAGTTACAACCATAAAAATTTTTAGAGGAAAATAGGAGAAAACTCTAATGATCTTGGGTCAAGCAAAGACTTCGTAGCTACGACACCAAACGTGTGATTCGTATAAGGGAAAAATGGATGAATTAAACATCTTCAAAATTTAAAACTTTTGCACTTAAAAGACACCAGTGAGAAAATGAAAAGACAAGCTATAGATTGGCAGAATATGTCTGCAAATCATGTATCTGATAAAGGACTCGTATCCAGAATATATAAAGAACACTTAAAATTCAACAGTGTGACAAACAAACCACTTTAAAAATAGACACAAAATTTGAGGAGACATTTCACCAAAGACGATATGTGTATGACTAACGAGCACATGAAAAGATGCTCAACATCATTAGTCATTAAGGAAATCCAAATTAAAATCACGATGAGACACCATGTCAGGCCCACCGGAATGGCTACTGTTCAAAAGATTGGCCAGTACCCGGAGAAACTGGAACCCCCGCATGTTGCTGATGGGAACGTGAAATGGGACAGCCACTTGGGAAAACAGGCAGTTTCTTTGAAAGGTGAACATTAACAAAAACAGCTCAGCATAAACTTTCCACGAAACACAGCAATTCTACCACGAGGCTACCTGCCCACGAGACATAAAAACACGTGTCCACGCACAGGCTTGATTGCAAACGTTCACAGCAACGTTATCTGTTTGGAAACGATCCGAACGTCCGTCCTCTGGTGAATGGATAACAAAACGTGGTCTATCCGCACAACGGCACACTGATCGGCAGCACGAAGAACCAAGAATGGGTACACACTACGATATGAATGAACCCCCAAACAGCATGCTAAGTGAAAAAAGCCAGACACACACACACACACACACACACACACAAACCCCACATACTGTATGATATATTTACATGAAATGTCCCCAAAGGACATATCTAAAGTTACAGAAAGATCAGTCGTTGCCTGGGGCTGGGCTGGGGAACGGGGAAGTGACCACAAATAGAAATAGGCACGGGGGATATTTTGGAGGTGACAGAAATGCTCTAAAACTGGTGATAGCTGCACGACTCTGTAAATTCACTAAAAAATCACTGAATTGCACACTTTAGAGGGCTGACTTTTATGGTATGTAAATTACACCTCACTGAAGCTGTCGGGAAAACCCTGGAAACTCTACAGTGAAAGCATCTAAGACTTAAATATGGTAACAGAACAGACTGTAGATGTTATCAACCTTGACACTGTGAAAATAAATGTACAAGTAACAAAAGATGGGAAACTAAGGCGGGAGGAGGGGAAACCAAGATGCTTGGCTCACCTGCTTCACGTTATGGGACTCAAAAGTTGCCAGAATAAGAAAAAGAAGTGAAGCATAACATCTGAAGTTACAAAGGTCAATAGCGAATAATCTTTAAAAAGTACAATTATGTTTTTATGAGTTTTTTTTCAATATTTATTTATTTATTTTGAGAGAGAGCGCGCAAGGGAGAGCAGGGGAGGGGCAGAGAGAGAGGAAGAGAGAATCCCAAGCAGGCTCCGCCTGCCACAGGGCTCAACCCCACCTGAGCCAAAACCAACTGAACCGCGCAGGTGCCCCTAAAGCAGACTCCACACTGTCAGCTCAGAGCCCGATGGTGGAGTTCAAACTCACAAACCGCGAGATCATGACCCGAGCCGAAATCAAGAGTAGGACGCTCAACCGGCTGAGCCACGTAGGCACCCTAGATGGGCATTTTTTACTGAAGTTGAAAATGTGTGCCTGCCCCAGGACCCCGCCATTTGACCCCAGAGCCGGGAAACACACACTAGAATGTTCATGACACAACTGTCTCTAACAGCTCCGGTCTGGAAATGACCCACCCATCCACTGGAGGATGTAGGAGTAAATTAAGGTAGTCACAGAACGGCGGCAAGGCACCTAGAACGTTGAGTCCTGGGACACCCGGGCAACTTGAATTGCGCGGGGCAGCCCTGGTCTACGACACATACCCTGGTCCCCAGGGTAATTCGGGTAATTCCAGACCTCCACTACTTCTAAAGTTTCCTGCTTGGATGATAAACTATATACTCCCACCCATGGTGCTACTCTTAGAAAGTTCGCAAACAGGCTAAACTAATAAAGTGTCGTTAATATCCACACGTGGGTACTAAAACCATATAAAGAAGAACAAAAGAGGGGCGCCTGGGTGGCTCCGTCGGTTGAGCGTCCGGCTTCGGCTCAGGTCATGATCGCACGGTTCGCGAGTTCAAGCCCATCGTCGGGCTGTGTGCTGACAGCTCAGAGCCTGGAGCCTGCTTCGGATTCTGTGTGTGTTTCTCTCTCTCAAAAATAAAAAAAAATAAACATAAAAAAAACAAAAAAAATAAAAAGAGCAAAATAGGAACGTGAGTATCGTAAAAGTCAGGGCGCTGGTTTCCCCTGTGGGGAGGGAGAGGTCTATTAACCAGGTGCCCACAGGGAAGCTTCTGGGGGCTGACGATGTTCTTGCTGCTGACCTGGGCCCTGGTTCCATATTTTACAATTATTTGTTAAACTGTTCATCTGTTTTATATACTTCTCTGTATGGATGTTATAATTCGCCATTTAAAAAATATTAATGCTATCAATAAACACCACTGATGTTATTGAACGCAGGAAGGAAACAGTCTCACTGCATCTTTGCGCAAATTATAATTCACATTTGCCAAGTGCTTTCTTTGGGTAAGGCACTCTGGAAAATTCTTTCTGTGCATCATCTCATTCCCAGGAGGCAGCAGTGATATTTCTGGGCGAGGAGGCATCACCAGGCTAGTAAGGGACATTGCTTTCGGAAATTGCTGGTGACAGCCCGCAGAGAAAGTGGCATTGTGGGGAAGGTGCGTGTCGCAGGTTCTATATGGTCAGTCACTCCTGGGCCAGCCCCACCCCAAACTCTTGTTCATGACCTTGGGGGAACGGGCTTCCCTCTCTGAGTGGATTTTCCTCTCCGTAAAATGAGAAATGTGCAGGTTCCCATCTCCTCTCCCCAGTCCCCAAATCCAAAAGCCTGGAAAACCGGAAGTCTTTCCCAGACCCATTTGGTGGCAGGGCTGAGTCACACTGGGGTGAGATTTGACTATCCCGGTGAGTATGTCACACATTGGTCACGATCTCACGGGTGGTGAGTTCCAGCCCCGCATCGGGCTCTGCTCTAATAGAGCTGAGCCTGCTTCATATCCTCTGTCCCCAGCTCTCTCTCTCTGCCCCTCCCCCGCTCACACTGTCTCAAAAATAAACATTTAAAAAAAAGGAAACAAGAAAATAAAAAAAGAAAGAAAAAGCCTTCATAAACTACCAGCTACGGTTAACCGCACAGTAACTGCTCTCGGCCCGTGGCAAGGGCTTTATCAAATCTCACAGAAGCCTCACGAACAGCTCCAGGAGGGAGGCACCATTTTTCAGCCGGGGAAACTGAGCCTTGGAGAAGGGGAGCCACGGACCCAAGGTCACCTGACACAAAAGCGCAGAGCCGGGCTTTGAACCTGACTCTTGGTCTCAGCTCAGGTCACGATCTCGTGGTTTGTGGGTTTGAGCCACACATCGGGCTCCATGCTAATGGTGCGGAGCCTGCTTGGGATTCTCTCTATCCCTCTCTCTGCCCCTCCCCTGCTCTCTCTCTCTCTCTCAAAATAAATTAATAAACTTAAAAAATATTTTAAAAAGTAAAAGATAAAATACTGCCCCCCCCAAATAAAATAAAAAAGATCAAACACTGCTTCCCCCTTTCCGTGCTCTTAAAGATATTGCTTTCATATATATAGGAAATAAAAAGGCAGACTCATTTCTATTTGATTTGTGAATCACATCTATAACTTGATTGGATGAAAAAATTCGTATTTAAATAAATACAAAAACTTTATTAAAAAAATATTGGGGCGCCTGGGTGGCTCAGTGGGTTGAGCACTGGACTCTCGGTATTGGCTCAGGTCATGATTTCACTGATGGTGAAATTGAGCCCTGCGTGGGGCTCTGCGCTGACATTGCAGAGCCTGTTTGGGGTTCTCTCTCCCTCTCTCCGCCCCTCCCCCACTTGCGCGCGTGCATGTGTGTGTGTGTGTGTGTGTGTGTGCGCGCGCGCGTGTGCGCGCGCTCTCTCTCTCTCAAATAAATAAATAAACTTACAAAATATTATTAAAGAAGGAGCGCTGGGTGGTTGAACCCTGGACTCTTGATTTCGGCTCAGGTCAGGATCCCAGGGCCCTATGTAAGCCCGGAGCCTGCTTAAGATTCTGTCTCTTTCCCTCTGACCCTCTCCCCTGCTTGCGCTCTCTCTAAAATTAAAAGAAAAAAAAATTATTAAAATAGATTCATCAGCCAGGCCTCACAAAATGAGGAGTCAAACAGATCCTATCGATATTTCATAGAACAAGAAAGACGTCTAAAACAATTTTTTTCACGTTATGAAAGCAGCCAATAGGGAAGCTGCGAGCAATGTGTGATTAATTACAAATAATTTTAACTGGCCGTGGGGCCGGGGTCTGCTGCTTAAGGGGCTGTTTTTGCTGCAAAGCTTCGTCTGCCTTATTTGTCTTTTGTTCTTGGGTGGTACTGGGGCACTTTAAAAAAGTATTTATTTTAAAAGTAGGTGCCTAATATTGCAGCCTTTCAAAATTGCTAGTTAACAGATGCTCTCTAAACTTGAAGGATCCAGACTGAAAGAACAAGATATGGAGCGTTAAGAAATATTACTGAACACTGCAAAAGTTAACTTAGAAGAACAAAATTTAAATCGGGAGGAGCGGCCGCAGCTAAAAACAAACTGTGCCCAAGTTGCTAAATCGAGAAACGGGGCTCTGAGCCTTCTGATTCACCGATTTGGCGAAGGGGCTGCCAGCCAGAAGAAACAGAAGAAAACCAGACCTGGTAAAAGGGGTCTGGCCTCTCGCCGGCTGCGGAGTACACGTGTTGGTCGGGTACGTTTTGGGGGGAGGAGGAGTTTCTTCCACCGTGGCCTCTGCCCAGGAGCAGCCGGGTGGAAGGCGTGGGCGTCAGAGGACCCGTTTTAAGCCCTTTCCGCACGACCTGGGGCTTTCAAACGTGCGTCCGTGCGACTCTGGACTTAAAGGGGCGGACGTTGGCTGGGACAGCCTAGGACCCGGGCAGGGCAGGAGAAGGGGCGCTGGGGAACAAGGACTCCGGGGGGACCGGCCCCTCCCGCGAGGGCCTGGGGGCGTTAGTCCTTCCCCGGGCGCCCCGGGGGCGAGTGGGGACGGGACACCCGTCCCGACCTGCGTCCCTACCTGTCCCGACGCTCACCTGGCGGCCCGCTCGGAGGCGGCGGCGGGCTAAGATCCCTTTCCCCACCCTGCTCTGGGAGGCAGTCAGGGGGGCTCCCTGGGATCGGCCCCGCCCAGGGAGCCCCGGGACCCGCAGTCTGGGCAGTCGGTCCTCTGCGGGGGCGGGCGGCTCCGGGATCCGCGGGCGGGCGGCTGCGGCGAGCGGGAGCGAGGCAGGGGCGGGATCCGGGAGGCTGCAGGCGCCGGGGGAGGGCCCAGCTGCCGCCTGGCGGGGCGGGGAGGACGTGCAGCCCCCGCGCTCCGGGACCCGGGGGCCCGCCCCTTGGAGAGCTTACACTCCCCCCCCCCCCCCACACACACACCACGCGCGTCCCTGCTGCCAAGCTCCCGGCGATCTGATACCGGGTCCCGGTCCCCCCCCACCCCCCCAGCCACCTCCTCCCAGCGAGGTCCACCTCCCCAAGAGCCTCCGCCGCGGGAATGGTTCCAGCTGCCTCCTCCCCCCCAAATCTTGTTGCCTCCTCGTTCCGGCCTCCTTGCCTACAGCCGCCTCCGCCATTCAAAACGTCTCTCCCGCCATCTGGCCAGTGCTGTAAATGGCTTAGCTGTGACTCCGACCCTGGGCCTGGTTTTGAAACATTGGATCAAGTTCCTATCCCCAGGGATTCTCTCGCATTTACACTGCGTCCCCAGCGTAGAGTCTCAGAAGCCCGGCTTGTGCTTGAGGAGGACCTCTCTGCCACGCGTACTTCTCTGCGGCAACGACAGCCCGCGTGCCCCCACTTTGGAAACCTGCCCCCTTCCCTGAAAACCACTGAAATATCCGAGGTTCAGTAGCAGCAAGGATGGGACCACGAACCATTTCTGTCTTGACCTCCTGGGCAGTCACATTCCTTCCGATAGCCCTAGATCGCCCAAGGGACCTCAAAGGACTGACCTGAGACATCCTAGAGCCAGACTTCGGAACGCCAGGCCTTCCTCCCGCTAGCAAACCATTGCTGGTCCCAGTTCCCCCAGAGCTCGCTCACGGCAAGCACTGTGCTAAAAGCTGTATATGCATGACCCCAAAGACGCCCCTCGTGAGAAACTGAGGCCCAGAGTTAGGTGGTCTATGCACGCGTTGCAAGTCACTTGTTTGGGGGTCACGTAAAAGGCAAGGGCTGGACTTGGGTTCCCCAGGCCCCCTCTGCTAGAAGCCTCAGCGAGGCACCACAGCGCCATCGTGAGGATGGCGTGGATCCTGCGCGTGTAGCGCTCAATAAATGTGACCTCTTAATGTACCAACCGCCTCACCAAGCGTTTCTACTGTACTCAAGCATTTTTAATATCGATCCACACACGGTCCCTTACTTAAAGGGCTTAGGCTATGGTTGGAGTCCGGACTTTTTTTTTTTTTTAACGATTATACCATATCCGGTGTTCTGCGGTATTCCCCGCAGGGGCTGGTGGGTGCTCCACATCACGTGATACTTCTGTTTCAAAGCGTATAGAGAGAGGAAGACACACTAAGTGGAATAGAAGTTGTAAATAACCTGATGTCAGTTTAGTCACGTCTTCCTGCTCGAAGAGCTTGGGGGCCTAATTCCTGAAGAAGGTTCGTTTGTGCATAAGAGATTGTGGTGATGAGTTTTTACATGGATACCATTACTAAGCACCTACTGTGAACCAGGTACAGACTACATAGATTATGCAAGTTCACAGGCACTGGACAGTTTATTTCAACAAAGAATGCGGTTTATTACAGATAAATTAGAAAAAACACAGAGGGTCCCCAGTAAAATAATTGGATCATCAAAGGATGCTAAAAATCATTGGTAAGATGTTGCAGAACAGTCCAGAATTATTACCCAACAGATGACTTATGCACTACAAAGGGGGAAAATGTACCTACCCACCCTCAACCAAATGATCAAACAAATCCGCAACAGTGGGACAGTAAGACATCAAGTATCTCTTTTTGGTTTTTCATTTTTTAAATGCTTATTTATTTCTGAGAAAGAGAGAGAGACAGAGCATGAGCGGGGAGGGGCAGAGAGAGAGGGAGACACAGATTCCGAAGCAGGCTCCAGGCTCTGAGCTGTCAGCACAGAGCCCAACGAGGAGCTCGAACTCATGAACCTCTAGATCATGACCTGAGCCAAAGTCGAGATCATGACCTGAGCCGACCTGAGCCGAAGTCAGACGCTTAACCGACTGAGCCCCCCAGCGCCCCGACATCAAGTATCTCTTGATGTGACACTATAGGAAGTACACAAAATTGGGGCTCCTGGGGGGCTCAGTCACTTAAGCTTTCCACTCTTGATTTTGGCTCAGATCATGATCTCATGGTTTGTGGGTTCCAGGCCTTTGTCAAGCACTGCACTGACAGCTCAGAGACTGCTTGGGATTCTTTCTCTCCCTCTCTCTCTCTCTCTGCCCCTCCCCTGCTTGAGCGCCCCCCCCCCCAAAATAAACAAATAAACTTAAAAGAAAAAAAAAAAGAAAGCACACAAAATTATCCATGCAGAATTCTTGTGGAAAAAAAAAAATAATAAGTTAACCCTGCATTTAATAACAAGGAAACAACCAGACATGGAAAATGGGGAATATATACCAGGTAACTGGTCCGTACTTTTCAAAAAAAGTCAACATGACAAACCAAAAAAGACACCAGAGAGACATCACCCGAGCACGGTGTGTGCACCCTGACTGGATCCTATCTGGTGAGGCTTGCTTGTTCCTTGTCAATCTCAGAAGAGGGACAAGGCTAGTGTCTGTAGGTGATGCGGGGGTGGGGTGGGGGGGGTGGGGGGTGTTTCCTGCTATTAATGCTGGACCGTTTCCCTCCAGGCCTCTGCCCTGAGTTGGAGCATGAATGGAAGCTTTGTGTCTGCGTGTGGGCCTTGCGTTCCGGCTGGCCCCACATGTGGGGGCGAGAGGCCAGGAGCCCACTTCTGGTTGCCCCTCCCACCCTCCACGAGCACCAGAATAGGACCGGCTTTTTTCAGAAGCCAGCACCCACCCTAGTTAGCATCTCAGGCTGTCAGAGAGCTGGACCTCTTTGGGGAACCGCCCTCTGGTTCTGATTTCCCTGCATGTGAATGTTGGTAGTCGGGTAGAAAGGGGAAGACGGGGTACAGAAAGCATGGACAGACTATCATCTGAGCCTGTCTTAGCTACGTTTTCTCACTCTCGTCTGCTCCCTATTACCCTGGTGGCGCTGGGCTCCCTCTCCCCTGCAGCCCTTTCCTGAATGCAGTGACCTCCTCACGCCATTCATGTCCCCAAGCCTCTACCTGATCTGTCTACCAGAAATGTGTTAGGATCTCTCGTATGTGGATGGTGTCTGTGGGGCTGAATAATGACCCCCTAAAGACCTAATCATGCCCTAGTCCTTGGAACTTGTGAACGTCACCTTCCAGGCACAAGGGATTTTGCAGATGTGATTGAGCTGAGGATCCTGACATGGGGAGGTGGCCCTGGGTTACCTGGCTGGGAGTAAAGCCCAGGAGTGAAGGTGGCCTCTAGAAGCTGGAAAAGGCAAGGACGCGGCTCTCCACCCAGTGCCTCCGGAAGGGACCAGCCCTGCCAACGCCTTGACTTTAGCCCGGTGAAAGTGGTGTCGGACTTCCAACCCCCGGAAATGTACAAGAAGAAATTTCATAGTTTTAAGCCACTAAAGCTATTGGCGATTTCTTGCAGAGGCTACAGGAAATGAATACAGCTTTCAAGCCCAAGCCCATCGCCATTGTCGGTTGATTTCCCTTTTTATTCACTTACTTTATACAAATGAGGGTGTGTTAAGCATCTGATTACTGAGTGATCCGAGGGGGTCACTTCGTGGTCTCACCGTGTGGTCAGTTCCCTTGTGGATGAGGGTCGAAATGGACAAGGCGGGAGTCACAGATGGGCAGCTCTGGGTGGCATCAGGCCTGCAAGTAGGTTTTGTTCAGCTCCAGTGTTTTTAAGCTTCTCGTTGTATTCATTTTGATCAGGATGATATATTTGCGTTGTATAAAATTTTAAATGTATTAAAGAGGTTTCCAATGCTAATTTCTCTTCTGCCACTGCCCTCAGCTACCCCCAGTTTTCCCCTGGATTCTGAGATTCTCATGCAGAGATTTTTTTCTATACATATACAAGGAATTTCATATACACACCCTGTAAACAAACAACAACATACCGTATACTCCGACACTTTGCATTTATCATTGAACAGAGTTTCATGGTCTTTCAATATCACTGTGTAGAGAGCTTCTTTTTTTTTGTTTTTGGTAACAGCCACATAGATCTCCATTGTATGGATGTACCTGATATTTTTCTCTTGTCTCTTATTGACAGAAATATAGGGGGTTTCCAATATTTCATTATTACAAACAGTGCTACCAAACTCAGTGTGTGCCATCCAATATCTTTATGATCAATTCTACTATATCAAACAGTATACATTTCTAGAAATAGAACCACCAGATCAAGGGGTATGTGCATGGTTATAATTTGTATTTTATTTATTTGTTTATTAATGTTTTTTAATGTTTTGTTTAATTTTGAGAGAGAGAGAGAGACAGGGACAGAGGGTGAGCGGGGGAGGGACAGAGAGAGGGAGACACAGAATCCCAAACAGGCTCCAGGCTCTGAGCCGTCAGCACAGAGCCTGACGCGGGGCTCGAACTCACCAACCGCAAGATCATTATGTGAGCCGAGGTCGGATGCTTCACAGACTAAGCCACACGGGTGGCCTTATTCATTTTATTTTATTTATTTTTTGTTGATTTTTGAAAGAGAGAGTGTGTGTGTGTTCGAGAGCAGGGGAGGGGCAGAGAGAGAGGGAGAGGGAGACAGAGAATCCGAAGCAGGCTCTGGGCTGACAGCAGAGAGCCCCATGTGGGGCTGGAACTCACACGAGCTGTGAGATCATGTCCTGAGACGAAGTCAGACCCTCAACCAACTGAGCCACTCAGTGCCCCAAGGCTATAATTTTTAAAAGGCACAAATAGGGGCACCTGGGTGGCTCAGTCAGTTAAGCATCTGACTTCAGCTCAGGTCATGACTCATGATTCGTGAGTTCGAGCCCTGTGTAACCAACCACCCAAGTCAAGAAATAGAACATTTCCAGGGGCGCCTGGGTGGTTCTGCCAGTTAAGTGTCTGACTTCGGCTCAGGTCATGATCTCCCAGTTCGAGAGTTCGATCCCCGCATCGGGCTCTATGCTAATAGCTCGGAGCCTGGGACCTGCTCTGGATTCTGTGTCTCCCTCTCTCTGCCCCTCCCCCACTCACACTCCGTCTCTCTCTCTCTCTCTCTCTCTCTCTCTCTCAAAAATAAATAAACATTAAAAAACGTTTTTAAAGGCCCAATAGCCGTGTTGCTGAGGTTGTGCAGAAACGGAAACCCTCATACACTAATCATGCTGGTGGGAATGTAAAATGGTGGGGATGCTTCGAAAAACAGTCTGGTAGTCCCTCAAAAAGTTGAACGCGGAATTGCCATGTGACCTGCAATTCTCCTCCTAGGTATATACTGAAGAGAGTGGAAAACCTCCGTCCACACGAAAGCACGTACACAAATGTTCGTAGCGAGATTGTTCATAATGGCCCAAGGTGGAAACGACCGCCACGTCCATAACGTTGCCACGACGTCCTGGCAGAATGAAGAAGTATAATGTGGGGGAGCCACACGGTGGAATCACCGGAGTGGATTATTCGCCCGTAACAGGGAAGGCCGTACCGATCCCTGCTACAACATGGATGAACCTTGAAAGCACATGGCAAGTGAAAGGGGCCAGATGCAAAAGACCACGTGTTGTATCGATTCTTTTTACGTGGAATGCCCAGAAGAGGCAAATTTATAGAAACAGAAAGTAGATTAGTGGTTGCCAGGGGCTGGGGGATTGGCGAGCATGAGGTGATAGAATGTTCCGGAACTGGTGTTGGTAATTACCCAACGTTGTCAGGGTACTAGAAACCAGTAGGTCATCCCCTTTTATTCTTTTTCTTTCTTTCTTCCTTTTTTTTTATTGAGAGAGAGAGCAGGGTAGAGGGACAGAGGGAGAGAGAGAGAATTTTAAGCGGGCTCCATACTCAGCACGGAGCCTGACGCGGGGCTTGATCCCACAACCCTGGGATCATGACCCAAGCTGAGATCAAGAGTCCGATGCTCAACTGACTGAGCCACCCAGGTGCCCTTGAGTCATACACTTTTAGATGATGACATTCTTTTTGTTATGTGAATTATATCTCAATAAAAAAAAAGTGATACTTACAGTATGTGCATAAAATATTGTTAGCTGCTGCAAAATTACCCATTCCTGACCAGTAATGCATGTGAGCAGCCATTTTTTGTTTTTGTTCTTTTTTTAAAGTAGACTTCATGCTGGGCCCAGGGCCTAAACTCTTGACCCTGAGATCAAGACCTGAGCTTGAGATCAAAGGTTGGACATTTATGCGGCGCCTGGGTGGCTCAGTGGGTTAAGCCTCTGCCTTCGCCTCAGGTCATGATCTCACAGTTCGTGAGTTTGAGCCCGGAGTCCAGCTCTGTGCCGACAGCTCGGAGCCTGGAGTCTGTTTCGGATTCTGTGTCTCCCTCTCTCTCTGCCTCTTCCCCTGCTCTCTCTCTCTATCAAAAATAAATAACATTTGGGGCGCCTGGGTGGCTCAGTCGGTTAAGCGTCCGACTTCAGCTCAGGTCACGATCTCACAGTCCGTGAGTTCGAGCCCCGCGTCGGGCTCTGGGCTGATGGCTGGGAGCCTGGAGCCTGCTTCCGATTCTGTGTCTCCCTCTCTCTCTGCCCCTCCCCCATTTATGCTCTGTCTCTCTCTGTCTCAAAAATAAATAAACATTAAAAAAAAAAACTTTAAAAAAAATAAAAAATAAAAATAAATAAATAACATTTAAAAAAATTTTTAAAAAAAGAGTTGGACATTTAACCACTGAACCACCCAGGCCCTCCCGTGTTTCTGTGCCTCTAGATTCTCTAACATCCGCGGGGCTTGTGTCCAGACACGAATACTAACTAATCTTTGCTCTTGGGGGGGAAAAAAAAATCATTCAACGGTTATTCCTCTCATCCAGATTTCCCTAACCACTCAAACACCCCTTCCCAATGCAATCACTTAAACTGTTCGCCAGTCTAGTAGGAGACGCTTGCAAATGTTGTAAAGACCTCAACAGACAAACTGGTTGCGTGATCTTATGGCGATTACGAAACCAATTTCTTGTGCGCGACACGCGTCGCGAATGAGCTGACGCCATGCGTTTACATTGGTTTCTGTGTTATTGTCACTCCAATTTGTATTCTTCTTTCCTCTGGGAGTTCGATTTTATTCACTCAAGGAGAAGAGGCAGGGTTACTGCCTCAGAGCTGCCGAGGTTCTGGGGGCAGGTGGGTGGCCAGTGATTCAGGATCAGTGATGAGAATAGGGCGGGAGGAGGGGAGAGGCGGGGGGGGGGGGGGGGCAGCGGAGGGGAGGGGGGGTAGTGGGGAGAGCAACGTGGTCGTTGCTCAGGGACTGTCCTCGGGTTTGGCTCTGAACAAGCAGATGGGTTTTGTTTACCGTCCAGGTCATGCTTCCTCTTAGTGTCGAGAGCACCTCGCACGTAGAGCAGGCTGGTGGGCCTACTCTGCTCTTCTTTCTTTCTTTCTAATATTTATTTATTTTGAGAGAGAGAGAAAGCATGAGCAGGGGAGAGGCAGAGAGAGAAGGAGACACAGAATCCCAAGCAGGCTCCAGGCTCTGAGCTGTCAGCACAGGCTCGAACCCACGAACCGAGAGATCATGACCTGAGCCGAAGTCGGACGCTCAACCGACCGAGCCACCCCAGGCGCCCCAGCAAGACCTGTTTGTTTCTATCCAGTTAAACCCAAAGCCTTTCACCAGGGTGGCTTAATGAAACCCTAACTTTTTCATTGTGGTAAAAAATACATAACACAAGTTCTGCCAGTGTCGCCCCCCTGTTTTTAAAGTTCATTTGTTTTGAGAGAAAGAGAGAGCGTGTGCGCGCACGAGCAGGGGAGGGGCACAGAGAGAGGGAGAGAATCCCAAGCTTGTTCTGCGCACGGTCAGCGTGCAGAGCCCGACTCGGGGCTTGAACCCACGAAACCATGAGATCGTGACCTGAGCCAAAATCACGAGCGGGTCGCTTAACCTACTGAGCCACGCAGGCATCCCTGTTTAGTCTTTTTTTTTTTTTTTTTAATGTTTATTTATCTTTTGAGAGAGACAGAGACAGAATGCGAGTGGGTTAGGGGCAGAGAGAGAGGGAGACACAGAATCAGAAGCAGGCTCCAGGCTCTGAGCCATCAGCACAGAGCCCGACGCGGGGCTCAAACCCACGAGCTGCGAGATCATGACCTGAGCCAAAGTCGGACGCTCAACCGACTGAGCCACCCAGGTGCCCCTGTTTAGTCTTTTTTAAGCGCAGGACGCAGAGGCATTAGCTGCATTCATCATGCCTCCCAACCATCACTATTCCGTTTTCTTAAATTTTTCATCGCTTCACACGAAAACTCCATACCCGTTAATCGGTAATTCCCCATTCCCTCCTCCCCACGGTCCCTGGCAACCCCTGATCTGCTTTTTGTGTCTAAATTTGCCTATTCTAGACAGTTCATGTAAGTAGAATCATATGATATTTGTTCCTCTGGGTCCGGCTTCTTTATGTGCGAACATAAGGGAAGGGAAGCAAAAATAATATAAAAACAGAGAGGAAGACAAACCGTATGAGATTCTTAAATACAGAGAACAAACTGATGGCTGGCGGCGGGGTGTTGGGTGGGGGGATGGGCTAAACAGGTGAGGGAACACTAAGGAGGACACTTGCTGGGATGAGCACTGGGTGTCCTATGTCAGTGATGAATCACTAAATTCTATTCCCGAAAACATCATTACACTATACGTTAACTAACTTGGACTCAAATGAAAACAAACAAACGAACACACAGCTGGCCGCTCTTGTCTTAGTGATGGCAGAGTTAAGGGACCAGTTAATAAATCAGCAACACATCTGCACGGGTGACAATGTGCAGATTTGCGGGGCGGGGAGTTCAATGTAAACACATTTCAGAGAGAGGAAGATCTTCTGAACGAAACAGGAAGTTGGCAGATGATGGGGTTCAGGACATGCTACCCCAAAATATGGCACCTTGGCAGATGGAATGGTTTAAGCTGAAGGAGTCTGAGACAATGGCAGGCAGGAAGGTCACTCCGACGTCCTCCCTCTTTGCCCTTTTTGCCCGAAACAGCTCATAAAACCCCCATGTGAGGGCGCCTGGGTGGCTGGGTCAGTTAAGCATCTGACTTCTGCTCAGGTCTTGATCTCATGGTTCGTGAGTTCGAGACCCGCTTTGGGGTGAGCATAAGCCCCGCTTCTCTCTCTCTCTTTCTCTCTTTCTCGCCTTCTCTGCCTACCCCCCTCCCTCTCTCTCTGCCCTCTCTCTCTCAAAAACAAAAACAACATGTGACAGCTGCTGTCCCTGTACCCAGAAGAAAGGAGCATCTACGTCACTTCTCTGAGGACAGGAAGAACCCTAACCAACAGGCCTTGCTAAGTCTGCCCCGGTTACCAGTTACCTCAGAGTCCTTGACCTACCACATCCCTCCACGACTGCCCTCCCTTCGTCAAATCTAGCGTAAAAAGGCACCAGCCTGTTTCTTGGGGGCCTCCTTGTCTCATGAGGGTTCCCATGGCACATAAAACTTAACGCGTGTCCCCTTCTGTCAATGCGTCTTCGTCAGTTTAATCTCAGACCCTGCCAGGGACCCTAAGAGGGTCAAGGAAAACTCTCTCGTCCCCTACCTGAGAAACCCATTTCGGGGAACGGAGGGCACGAGAATACAGCTATAATAGGAACTGGCGTGGACAGTCAGGTATATTCGGGCTACAGGCAGAGGGGCGCACACAGGGTTTTGTGTGTACACATCGTGTACGCACGATGGGGTTTTGGGGTGATGGTGGGGTCCGGAGCCGACGGCCAAGAAGGAATTCTTGAAGACGTCTTAGGTGCCAAAAGGCCATTTTATCAAAGCAAGGGGACAGGACCCGTGGGCAGAAAGAGCTGCACTGGGGTCGTGTCGGGTAACTGGTTACATACCTTCAGGTTGGGAGGGGGTCAGGGATAGAGTGAGTCTCGAAGGTATTTGGGGAGCAAGGTTGCCGGGACCTTGAAGGGCTAGCTGTTGCTAGGGAAACGCCATATCACTATTTAGTAGAACCTCAGTCATGGGACCCTTCAGATGTATATGTGGGGGCCATAAGCTTGGAGTATGATAGCCAGCATGTATCTTGGGGGAGTGGAGATAAAGGAAGTTTCCAAAGGAATTTTTCTATGTTAAAGGAGACTTAGAGGAACCTGGGGGGTCAGGATACCGTGAAGCCAAGATTCCCTTTCGCCCCCGGCAAAGTGTCAGCATTGGGGCAGCTGAGCTCCTAGAGGTCACGCTGCCAGTTTCAAGGACTTGTCAATGGGCTGTGGGCAGTAAGGGAAGCTCATTTTTCATTCGCCTTAGTTTCCCACATCACCGTGGCAAGCACTTAAGCCCCTTTCCTGTGTTCTCGGGGAGCCAGGAGTGTCCGAGGAATATCACACAGATCCCCGCTGGGGGGGGGGGGGGTGCCAGCCTGCATTTTGCCCTCAGCTCTGTCCCTCGTCATACACGTGGCGTGAGCACTGAGAAAATATTCCCAGGGCATGCACCGTCCAGGGTGCGCTTCTTCCCAGGTAGGAGCGTTGGCACTAAGGTCAGTGTCGCGGGTAGACAGCGGTGGATGGAGGGCGTGGGGGGAGCAGAGTAGTGCGTGGGGTGCTCCCTCCCTCCCTCGGTCCCACACAAATCTCCCTGCGTGGTCTCTACCGGATCGTCTATGGCCGCTATAACAAATCGCCACACACTCAGTGGTTTAATGTTTTTGGTTTGGTATTTCTGAGAGAGAGAGAGACAGAGACAGAGTGTGAGTGGGGGGGGCAGAGGGGGGGGGGAACCCAGAATCCGAAGCAGGCTCCAGGCTCGGGGCTGTCAGCACGGAGCCCCACATGGGGCTGGAACCCACGGACCGGACCTCAAGATCATGACCTGAGCCAAAGTCAGACCCTGAACCGACTGAGCTGACCAGGCGCCCCAAACTTAGTGGTTTAAAAGGACCCATATTTATTCCCCCACGGTTCTGGAGGTCAGAAGTCCAAAATCGGTTTCTCTGGGCTGCACACAATCATCTGTAATTGTTGGTTCTGAAATCTCAGGTGCCAGCTGCTGGGCTAAGAGCCCTATGTACGTGGCTTCTTTTTTCTAATATTTATTTATTTATTTTGAGAGTGAGAGAATGGGGGAGGGGCAGAGAGAGAGAGAGAGGGAGACAGAGAATCCCAAGGAGTCTCCAGGCTGCCAGCACAGAGCCTAACGTGAGGCTCGAACTCATGAACCATGGCATCACAACGGGAGGCCGAAATCAAGAGTCGGATGCAAATAGGGGCACCTGGGTGGCTCAGTCGGTTGAGCCTCCGACTTCGGCTCAGGTCATGATTTCACAGCTCGTGAGTTCGAGCCCCGCGTCGGGCTCTGTGCTGACGGCTCAGGGCCTGGAGCCTGCTTCGGATTCTGTGTCTCCCTCTCTCTCCGCCCCTAACCCACTCGCATTCTGTCTCTGTCTCTCTCAAAAATAAAGATTAAAAAAAAAAGTCGGATGCAAACCAACTGAGCCCCCCCAGGCGCCCCGGTACATGTAAGGCTCCTAGCAACCTCTGAGGAAGGTTCTCCTGCTGTCCTGAAGGTACAGGCCCAGACAACTCCAGAAGGGGAGAAGCCGGGCTCCGACCCGGGAGCCTGCACCTGCCATCCTGGGCTGAGCGGTCCAGAAGCAGGAGAACCACGATTACCCTCAGGTGCCCCCCTTCCCAGGACAGAAGTTTCCTGAGACTTTGTATGCGTTGAATCCTGTAAATTGGTTCGTGGAGCTGTTGAGTCTCCGCGAACTCCTCCTGACGTCACTTTGTGAAGTTGGCCTCCCCAGCCGGAGAGGCGCTGCTGAAGCAGAGGACGAAGACCCCGGGGTGACCCGTTGGTGCCTGCGCCCCGCGGGGGCTCCCTGAACACCGTGGGCTCGGGGCCTGCCTGCGCAAATCATACTTCCGGGGAACACCGTGCATCGTTTTCTCTCAGGCCGTCTGGCCAAATATCGAGTGTCTGTAACCGGGATCTCCTTTGAAGATTCAGGCTTGGAAAGAAAGGCAGCCAGTAGCTTTCATCACGCTGGCCAGCTGAGTCTGGGAGCCAGAGGCCCTGCTGGCCCAGGAGAAGGGAATTTGAGAAGAAATGTACGAATCTGGGGGTGCCTGGGTGGCTCAGTCCTTTAAGCGTCCGACTCTTGGTTTCGGCTCAGGTCATGAGCTCACGGTTTGTGGGTTCGAGCCCCACATTGGGCTCTGTGCTGTCAGCACAGAGCCAGCTTCTGATCCTTGGTCCCCCTGTGCTCTAGCGATGATGTGTCTTATGATTTATATGAGAGAATATATATATTTATTGACAATTATAATATGTTTTTTGGGGGGGAAACCAAAGGTATGTACTAGGTAAACCAATTTATAAGATCTTGGTTATCATTTTATCATCCATCAGAATGAGGCTAAATAAAAAAAAAAAAAAGAGGGTGTTGATTAGGAGATGGATGAAAAGATTATTACATAATCTTTTTGGGTTTCGGAAAAGCTGAGATTTAGCTGTTCTCACAGGGACCCAAGTTAGAAGTTTATTTTGCTCTCCCTATTTCTTCCCACGCTGATAAAATGGCCTTGCTCCGTGAAATCAGCCGGGGACCTCGGTTCCTTTTAGGCGTTGGTCTCGGCTGTGTGATCATCACTACCACACTCCACATGACCCTGCCTGGCTGCAAAGGAATGTGGGAAATGTAGGGTTTCTTTTCGGGAGTGGGGGGGTGTCTTATGCCTAATCAAAGTCTGTTACTATTGTGTTAGTTGGTTAGCTACTGCTGTGTAACAAACTACCCTACTCCCCCCACCCCGAACTTAGTGACTTAAAACAACAGACACTATCGTATATTTTCCGTGGTCAGGAACGTGGTGCCCCTGGCTCAGGGTGTCTCCCAGCAACTCATCCTGGGGAGGCAGATGGCTTCTAGACGGGCACAGAGGACACAGCGTCCGTGTGAGCGTTCTGGTGTCATTGGGGGAGACGTTCGTCCGCGGAAAAGACTGATGACTGTTTTCACTTAATCTTCAACGTGTTAAAATTACCAACAAAAAACATCATCTTCCTTAACCTTCTAAGTGTTACTTCTGAATATTGTTCTATTTAGAAATCTAGTAAATTTTAACGGTTACTTTTCGGGGAAGTGTTTGATTAATGTTCAACCAGTTCCAGTTCCAACGGCTTCATATCCCATTTAGAATCTTAATTAATTTCCCTTAAGTGTTCTGCTTTCACAAACTTAAGCCATTCGATTTTCTTTGGACGCTCAACAGAAGCGCCTAAGAAACAAAACCTTCCCAGGGACTTAACTCTCGTAATAAATTATAAGAATATCAGGATCTTTTCAACATTCCAGTACCGTTTACTCACCTAGAAAAATTCTCTTTCACGTTTCAGTGAAAAATTACAAGTCTGAAATAATGGATTACTCAATTATGCACTTTATGTTGGAAGGCTTACATCTACAGGATAAATTTGTCACAGTTTTTGCTTATGCCAACTTCTCTTAAGCATTACAAATACTTTAAATGCCAAGTCTCCCGGATGATTCTTAACCATAACACAGAAGTATTAATTCTGTGGGCTCGAGTGACTTTCTCCCTTTATTAATTAATTTATTGTTTAAGTAGGATCTCTTCCCAACCTGGGGCTTGAACTGAGGACCCTGAGATCAAGAGTCAGGTGCTCTACCTCTGAGCCAGCCTGGCGCCCCAGCTTTCTCTTTTTAATTATAAGCCTGGCTTACAATTGAGCATTAAAAGACACTCGTAAGGAAAATTTTATTGGCAAGGTGAGGTTAAGTCTTGGCCAGAGGTTTGGGGCTGGAATGGAGCTCTGATTTTCTAGTTATGGAAAAAAAAAAAAAAGGCAACAGAAAAACACCCCCAAACAACCGAGCCCTTTTTAAATAGTTACCATAACAAAGGGGCTCTGGGGCTCTGCGGCTATAAAGTGTACCATGACCTCATACGTGTCCATTTCACAGTAAGTGAAATCACAGCGAGTGAGTCCCCGGCACTACCGGCTTGCTCACAGCTGGATCGGCGTCAGCTGCTCTGTCTCCGGCCAGCTCCTTGCCGCGTCCTTTCCCCGGTCTCCAGTCTCGCCGTCAGGCCTGGCCACGAGGCCTGGAGACAGTTAAACGACCTCCAGTGTGTTGAAGGCATCCCTCACGCTCCCTCTGTCTGGTTCTGTCGGGCCCAGGCTGAAGAGGGGGTCGTGAACGGGGCGGTCCCGGAGGGTCCCTTGGGGATGAAAGATCAGGGATCTGGAGATTGTCCCCGGGATGAATCAGCTCTCACCACAATGGCACGCCGGGAGGGTGCAACTAGCCTGGAATTGACCAGCCTTGTGGTGGGGAGGTGGAGGGGGGGGCGAGTTGCCTGGGTCCTGCCTTGGAGGAACTACATGAGTCAGAACCAAGGTGAGAGGTGATCCTGCCCGACCCAGAACCCACTGGCCCCAGAAGTAGGGCGGATTCTGCGTACCTCTTGAAGGAAAGAAACTGCCTTTGAGCTGGATGCGGTGTGGGAGAAGGGGAGAGAGAGAAGTCCAAGGAGGAGAGAGAGAGAGAAGGCCAAGGTCTTGGATCCGAGTGGCTGTTGAACACAGGGGCCTTTTCCTGAAGGTGGCCTGGGGAAGAGGTGGGGGAGAGGGGAAGGGCGGGGGCCCAACATCAGTTTTTTCTGGGCGTGTGCTAGGAACTTCAAGGCACGGTGTCTTTTTTCTTTTTAAGTTTATTTATTTTGAGTGAAAGAGAGCGAGAGAGAAAGAATCTCAAGCAGGCCCCTCCCTGTCAGCGCAAGAGCCCAACGTGGGGCTCGGTCCCATGAACCTTGAGATCGGGACCTGATCTGAAGTTGGGCACTTAACCGGCTGAGCCATCCAGGTGCTCCTGGGTTTTACCTCTTTAAGATTTAGCTTGGGCTAATTACTGCCCTGGAGAAGTCAGGGAGCCTAGGCTGGGGTGACTGGAGGGGGGAGGTGGGGATGGCTGGGGAGACCAGGGGGAGGCAGGAAGTGGATGCTGAGACTTCTGAGGATCCCTCTGGGCACGATGATGCCCTCAGGGAAGACTTCAAGGGCAAGGCCGCTGAGCCAGTGTGGGCGCGTGGCAGGGACAGGCACTGCTGGGCAGCAGGGCTGTGTGAGTACGGGGCAGGGGTGAGTAGGCTGCAGGAGGCCGGGGCACCTTTCTTACTCCGACTCCTGCACAAGATGCCTCGGATCTGTGGCACCGTCGAAATGACACATGGGGGAGTATGATCCCTGCTGCATCCGGGAACGGCCCTGTGATGGGCCATGAGTCCCCACCAGCCCCAGGGGGGCGGTCCACAGCCAAATTATGCCTCGCTGTTTCTCTGTCCCCTCCATCATCTTTAGCACATTGGCTTTTATCCTCCAAGACGACAGCCTCAGCTGCACGTATCGTAACCACACAGAGGCGGGAAGAAGTGGGAAGTCAAGGTCACCCGGCAGAGCTCCCGCGCTCAGAACTGGTCTGAGCCAGTTCTGCACATGGCCACCTTTTCGGCACAGGACTTGGCAAGAGCAAGCATCCAGCCGAGGAGGACAGGTGAGCCGTGGCCGGCAGACGCTAGGTCATCTCCTGAGGCTGGCCGTTGCTCTACTGACAGAAAGATCAGGGTTGTTAGCCGGGAAGGGGGGACGGTCGGCCAGTAACACCCCTGCCACAGTGGGACGAGGGGCGGCGTCTGCGATCTTTACTAATGTCACGGTCGGGCAGCGCCCAGTCATTACTGACCCAGGCTGGGCACTCCAGCTGGGTTTTAGAAGCCCCCTGTGTGCCCCTTTGGTGGATTAGGGGGCGACGAGGTGGTGCCGAGGAGGAGCAAAGGAGAGGAGGGCACTCCGCAGCGGATATTCACCAACCTGTGCAAAGTGTTGCAATATTTTAACGACCCGTGTGGCGGACAGAGGGGCCTGGCTCCAGAACCCCATAAAGCCAATCGAGAGCTCAGCCTCATCCCCCATTTTCTCCGGGATTCTCTAGGGCTGCACAAGAAGGCAGAACGTTTTGCATACGAGGAAACAGGCTTGGGGAGGGGAGCCGATTGGAGCTGCCCGAGAGGAGTTACGGTGGCTTCTTAGCACTAAGAACGTGCCTCTACTTTAGGAACAATAATAATATTATAGCAGTAATCTGTCGGTTGTCCCTCTGGGCAGGACCTTGTTCTAAGCACATCACACATGTTAACACACAACGTAATATGCAGGTATATACGTTATATAGGTACATAGAGGAAACAGTGTAGATACAGTGTTAACACGTAGATACTGTTATTGGCGCCATTATGTAGAGGAGGAAGCTGTGAGAAATCAAGTGCTTTGGGGGTGCCTGGGCGGCTCAGTCGGTTAAGCATCAGACTTTGGCTCAGTTCATGATCTCCCGGCTTGTGAGTTCGAGCCCCACGTGGGGTTCTGCGCTGACAGCTCGGAACCCGGAGCCCGCTTCAGATTCTGTGTCTCCCTCTCTCTGCCCCGCACCCCCTCTTTCTCTCAAAAATAAATAAACATTGGGGCACCTGGGTGGCTCAGTCGGTTAAGCATCCGACTTTGGCTCAGGTCATGATCTCGCGGTCCGTGAGTTCGAGCCCCGCGTCGGGCCCTGGCTGGGCCGATGGCTCAGAGCCTGGAGCCTGCTTCCAATTCTGTGTCTCCCTCTCTCTCTGCCTCTCCCCCATTCATGCTCTGTCTCTCTCTGCCTCAAAAATAAATAAACGTTAAAAAAAAATTAAAAAATAAATTAAAAATAAATTAAAAATAAATTAAAAATAAATAAACATTAAAAAACATATTTAAAAAAAATTAAGTGCTTTGCTTAGGGCAGTGGTTCTCAACTGGGGTGATTTTGCCCCTCAGAGGACATTTGGGGGTATCTAGAGACATTTGCGGTTGTCACAACTCAGGGGAAGGAAAGCTACTCTACTGGCAGCTAGCGGCTAGAGGCCAGGGACGCTGCCCAGCTGTCTACGATCCCCAAACCGAGGATTGTCTCGGCATAAAGGTCAGTAGTGCCAAGGTTGAGAAACACTGTCTTAGAGACACGCGCACCTGGGACCCCCGAGGCGTGTATGAGAACGGTCACAGCGGCAACGAGTGGTTGTCCCCACACTGGCGATGTTGCGCATGTCCATTAAGAGTGGAAGAGGCGCTCGCACTGTTGTTTCTTCACGCGATGGATGAAATTAACAAACAATCGCTATCTGGATCAAAACGGTTGAATCTTATCAATGTCGAATGAAAGAAGCAGGTCATAGAAGGATACGTGCTGTATCCTTACATTTACATAAAGTTCAAAAGCAGGGGCGCCTCGCTGGCTCAGATGGGAGAGCACGTCTCAACTCTTGATCTCGGGGTCGTGAGTTGTAAATTCAAGCCCCATGTCGGGTGTAGAGATTACCTAAAATAAATAAACTTCAAAAAAAAAAAAAAAAGTTCAGGGGCGCCCGGGTGGCTCAGTCGGTGAAGCGTCATGATCTTGCGGTCAGTGAGTTCGAGCCCCCAGCCAGGTTCTGGGCTGATAGCCTGCTGGGGATTCTGTGTCTCCCTTTCTCTCTGCTCCCCCCCACCCCCCACCAACTCTGTCTCTCTCTCAAAAATAAACATAAAAAAAAAAAGTAAACACATACATACACACAGTCGTTGACATGTAGGGTTTCCCAGGAGACAGACTCTGAGTTGGGGGTCTGCAGAACGAGCAGGTGGTTAGTGGGGGGCGCTCTCTGGGACACCCGTGTGGGGAAGGGAGGCGTCAGGGCGCTGGGAGAAGCTGATAAGTTTGCAACAAGGGCCCCAGTCCAGCCTATGGGGAACCTAGAACTGGGATGGCCTTCTGGGTTGTCCCTAACTGAGGCATCGAGGCAGGCTTTTGCGCCTCCTATGGACCAGACATAGAATGTGAGCTGCCCCTCAGAAGCATAAGCTTGAGCAAGATGGTTCTCTACAACTGAGGGTGCTGTCCAAATGCTCAGCTGTCAGCCGCCGGCGTTCTTGGCAGCCGGTAGAAAGAATGCCTCCATCCTGAAGAGGGGGGTCTGAACCGCATGTTAGAGCTTCCACTCCACCTTTGTACCTATGACAATTCTACAGGAAAAATGCAAAAGAAAATTGGGGTGCCTGGGTGGCTCAGTCAGTCAAGCATCCGTTTCTCGATCTTGGCTCAGCTCATGACCTCACGGTTCATGGGATCAAGCCCCGAGTCGGGCTCTGTGATGACAGCATGGAACCTACTTGGGATTCTCTCTCCCCTGCTGTCTCTGCCCCTGCCCTGCTCTCACTTACTTGTATACGCTCTCTCTCTCTCAAAATAAATAAATAAACATTTTAAAAAGAATTTAAAATAATATGTATTAATGTAATACACCATATTAACAAATTACAGGGGTCCCTGGCTAGCTCAGTCTGTAGACCATCCAACTCTTGATCTCAGGGTCATGAGTTCAAGCCCCATGTTGGACATGGAGCCCACTTAAAAACAACAACAAATGATAGACGAAAAAACATTGGACGGAATTCAACACTCTTTTATAAGAAAACCTTTATGACCAACTAGAGATAAAATGGAATCATAAACCTGATATAAGGAGTCTGCCTGTGACAAACACCCAAGCTAATTAGAGGCATTTCCTGTAAAGAACCAAGAGGAAATTTTAGCAAGTCTGCTGGATGTAAGATCAACAGGCAAAAAAAAAAAAAAAAAAAAAAAAAAAGAATAGCGTCCGGAAAATAAAAGCAATGACCGATGAGAGAATGTAATTCGTAGAAAAGGTTCCATTCTCTTATACAACAGAAAAGTAAGATGCACGGGCCAAAGGCCAAGAAAAGATGTTGGAGCTCATTTTGGAAGAAATGATGAGGCTTAATGAAAGGACGACAGGGGTGACCTAAGCAAGGAGACAGATACTATGTCATACAGTAGTTAAGGTGAATGAATCAGACCAGACACAGAAGGACAACTATTGTAAGATTCCACTTAAATGAGGTGCCTGTAGGCAAATGTATAGAGACAGAGAGTAGAGTAGAGGGGCTGGGAGGAGGGGGAATGGGGAGTTAGTATTTAATGGGTACATTAATTAATTAATTAATTAATTAAAATGTTTGGGGTGATGACAAAGTTCTGGAAATAGATGCTGGAAGTTCTACCACGTTGTAAGTGCGGTTCGTGCCCTTGAATCTTAACACTTAAGAATGGTTAAGGGGCGCTTGGCTGGCTCAGTCGGTGGAGAGTGTGACTCTTGATCTCAAGGCCGTAAGTTCGAGCCCCACGTTGGGTGTAGAGATTACTCACTAACAACAACAACAACAAGGTTAAAGTGGAAAATTTGCTGTTTTGGCAATGACCCCTGAAGGAACTATACAAAAAAAAAAAATTAGATATATGTAAACCGATTCGGCTATGTGTACCGAATGTAATGTTGAGTGAAAAAAAGGCAAGCTTTGAAAGGTACACGAAAAATGACATTCTCTGTGAAGATTAGGATTTTTGAAAATGTGGCCAGGTGTCATAGAGACTCAAAATCATAGTAATTGAAACAAGATAGAAGTTTATTTCTCTCTTCGGGAAAATTCTGTTGTAGGCTGGGCAGGTGGGGGATGAGGGCTCTGCCATTGTCTAGGATCTAGGCTGTTTCAGGCTTCTCATTCTGCCGACCTTAGGATGTGGCTCTTGTCCTCATGGCCCATGGTGTGGTGCCAGCCATCACGTCACATCCACCTTCCAGGAAGCAGGAATGCTGAAGAGGTGGGGCGCCTGGGTGGCTCAGTCGGTTAAGCATCTGACTTCGGCTCAGGTCATGATCTCACGGTTTGTGGGTTCGAGCCCCCCCTGTCCGGCTCTGTGCTGACGGCTTGGAGCCTGCTTCAGATTCTGTGTTTCTCTCCCTCTCGGTCCCTCTCCTGCTTGCACCCTCTCTCTCTCTCTCTCTCTCTCTCTCAAAAATAAATAAACATTAAAGAAAAGGAAAAGAATACTGCAGAGGAGATGGAAAGACCATGCTTCCCTCCACCTCGAAGTCCCATTTCAGAGAAGTTCCACGCATTCCTTTCCTTTACACCCTGTTGGCTGGAACTTAGTCACATGGCCACGCTTGGCTCCAAGGGAAACTGGGTGGTTTTTATTTATTTATTAAAAAAAATTTTTTTTAATGTTTATTTTTGAGAGAGAAAGAGAAAGAGAGACAGAGTATGAGCGGGGGAGGGGCAGAGACAGAGGGAGACACAGAATCCGAAGCAGGCTCCAGGCTCCGAGCTGTCAGCACAGAGCCCGACGCGGGGCTCGAACCCACAGACGGCGAGATCATGGCCTGAGCTGAAGTCGGATGTTTAACCGACTGAGCCACCCAGACACCCAGCGTCTTCTGTCTTTAGAAGGGCCCGCTCTCAAGGTTGGTCCCTGACTGGCATCTGAAAATTTGGCTTTTGCCCTAACCGTGCCCTAACCTTTAAGGGTGGTTTACTGTGGCTAGACTATCTGTGCAAACAATTGGCTTATAGTGAACATAGCGTGTACCTGGTTCCTAGCATGTAGCAAAATTCCAGAAGGAAACTAGCATGAACCATATCGTTCACACAATTCAGGCCCCGTGAATTCAGATTCCAAGATTCCAGATGCCAGCCAAGGGCCAAGGTTGCACATGGGCCTTTTAATTTTGTTTGTTTTTGTTTGTTTGTTGAGAGAGAGAGATAGAAAACGAGCAGGGGAGGGGCAGAGAGAGAGAGAGAGAAGCCCAAGCAGGCTCTGCACTGTCAGCAAGGACAAGTAGGACTCGAACTCACTAACTGTAAGAGTCTGACCCAACACTTAACCGACTGAGCCACCGAGGCTCCCCCTGTGTATTAAAAAAAATTTTCCCTTCCATCTTTTTTGAAATGTTTTTTATCTATTTTGAGAGAGAGAGAGAGTGTGTGCTTGCGCGTGAGTGTGCGTGAGCTGGGGACAGCCAGAGAGAGAGGGAGAGAGAGAATCCTACGGAGGCCCCGAACTGTCAGCGCAGAGCCCGAGGTGGGGCTCGATCTCACAAATTGAGAGATGGTGACCTTAGCGCAAGTCAAGAGTCGGCACTTAACCGACTGAGCCACCCAGGTGCCCCACCCTTGGGCATTTTTAAAGCTACCCACAAAACACTATGGAGAAAGAGAAGAGAGAGGCGCCTGAGTGGCTCAGTCAGTTGAGCATCCAAAGCTTGATTTTGGCTCAGATCACAATCCTAAGGTCATGGGATCGAGTCCTTTGTTGTGCTGGGGGCTGAGTGTGGAGCCTGCTTGGGCTTCTCTCTCTCTCTCTCTCTCTCTCTCTCTCTCTCTCCCCCCTCCCTCTGCCCTTCCCCCTGCTCATGCACGCTCTCTCTCTCAAAGTAAAAAAAAAAAAAAATCAATAATAAGACAAATTGAAGCTATGCACCACCTGATGGGATACAACGAGGACCAAAAGTCACTTCTGCGATTTTCTTGCCAAAGACGCTTCATCTGAACCGAGGAGGAAACATCAGACAAAACCAAACTGATGGACATTCTATCAAGCAAAACCGGGTTCAAGCCTGTAAAGCTCACGGAAGCACAAAAGAGCCAGAGGGACGGTGCCAGGTGGGAGGAGGCTATAGAGACATGACAGCCAGAAGCCACTGAGCCAGAGTTTGGCCTGGATTGTCGTGCTACAAAGAACATCGGACATTTGGCAAACTTGAATGGAATCTGAAGATTACAGGAAAGGTGTTGGGCATCCCCAAGACCACCCCCATTTGGAGCTTTCCTTTTCTTTTTCTTTCTTTCTTTCTTTCTTTCTTTCTTTCTTTCTTTCTTTCTTTCTTTCTTTCTTTCTTTCTTATGGTTTATTTGTTTGTTTATTTATTTATTTTAAACTTTTTGTTTTAATTTTTTTTTTTTAACGTTTATTTTTGAGACAGAGAGAGACAGAGCATAAATGGGGGAGGGGCAGAGAGACAGGGAGACACAGCATCAGAAGCAGGCTCCAGGCTCTGAGCCATCAGCCCAGAGCCCGTCGCGGGGCTCGAACTCACGGACCGCGAGATCGTGACCTGAGCTGAAGTCGGACGCCCAACCGACTGAGCCACCCAGGGGCCCTTAAATGTTTATTTTTGAGAGAGAGAGAGAGAGAGAGCATGAGCGGGGGAGGGTCAGAGAGAGAGAGAGAGACACAGAATCCAAAGCGGACTCCAGGCTCGAGCCCGACGCGGGCTCGAACTCACGGACCGCGAGATCAGGACCTGAGCTGAAGTCGGATGCCCAACCGACTGAGCCACCCAGGTGCCCCAATGTTTATTTATTTTTGAGAGAAAGAGAGAGAGACAGACAGACAGACGGTATGAGCAGGGGAGGAGCAGGTGGGTGGAGCGGGACACAGAATCCGAAGCGGGCTCCGGGCTCTGTGCTGACAGCACAGAGCCTGACACGGGGCTCGAACTGATGAACTGTGAGATCATGACCTAAGCCAAAGTTGGATGCTTAGCCGACTGAGCCACTCTGGCACCCCAGATCTTCTAGAAGGACTCATGGGACTCAGCGTAAGGTTGCAGTCAGCTCAGATTTATTACGGCAACGTACTAAGGATACACGGCCAAGTTATCCAGGGAAAGGGCGCAGCTGGGTTACCTGACGCTCCCTCCTCCCCCTGAAGGGTCACTGAGCACAACAAAAATGTAGCAACATACCTGTGGTATCTGCCCAAGGAAGCCCGTTAGGATTTCAGCATCCAAGGTTTTGACGGGGGGCCACGCGGGCAGCCTCTGCGAGCATGGACCAAACGTTTCGGATCCAAGAAGGAAGACACGTGCTCGGCACCAACCACGTTGGCACAGTCCCAGCTCAGTGAACAACCCTTGTCAAGCCGGAGGTGAGGGGAACGGCCGGATCCCACGCTCCCAGACGCCAGCCACTGGCCGACCTTGTGAGCAGGTCTTTCCCAGGATCGCTCTCTCAGGCCCGCTAAGCTTCTCTGCACCTGCTCCATCGACCTGAGGCCAAGGCACCTTTGCAGCAAAATTATCATCAGTATCATCATCGCCCCACAAGGCGGCGAGGCCACTCGCAACACCGGCCTCAGCTAGGCCCCCGGCGTCCTGGATTTAGCCAGTTCCGGTAGATCCCATTAGCCGTAATGGTCTGTTCTAGAAAGCCAAGTGGCTTCCGCAAGTTTCCGTAGGAACCTCTGTGCCTGGCCCGAGGCATCACCTTAGGCCAGCAGATGCCGGTCACCAATCTGAAGCGGACTGGACAGGACACACAAGGAACAACCCCAGAGGATACACGGGGGACCCCTGGAAGCAAAGACCCTAGCCTTGTTAGGACACGCCAAGCGGGACACGCATTGGTCAGGCAGGACAGGTTAACGGGGCCTCCTGCGTGGCCTCCGCCCTGGGCCTTCTCCCCCCGTCCCCCCAGGGTTGCCAGACGAGTCCCGACGGTTCAGCTCAGGCCTTGCTTTCAGAGGGACCGCCTGAAGCAGGCAGTTCCAGGCACTGCTTTTCCGCGAGGCCCGGTTTGTGAGCGTGGGCACCTGCTGTTGTCGCCCAGCGGGCTCTGTCAGGGGTGACCAGTTGGAGGGACAGACACGGTGGGGGCGGGGATCCGAGTCTGAATTCAAAGCGGTCTGACAGCTTAGAAAGGCAAGAGCTGGCATTCCCTGGCTTTTCCCCTGGGGGAGGGGAGCAGCGCTTCCAGGAGAAGCTCTCAAAGACACAGACCACTGATGTCTCTCCCTCAACACCGGTCCCTCCCAGGTACCCAGACTGTGTTTTTCCTTTTTTTTGTTACAAAATCAGTGTGGCTGGCTCAGTAATCATCACTTGACATTGTTTCCCCAAACTTTTTAAAAACATTTTTTCAAGTTGATTTATTCATTTATTTAAAACAATTTTTTTTAACGTTTATTTATGATTGAGAGAGAGAGACAGAGCATGGGCATGGGAGAGGCAGAGAGAGAGGAGGAGACACAGAATCCAAAGCAGGCTCCAGGCTCCGAGCTGTCAGCACAGAGCCCGACACGAGGCTTGAACTCACAAACTGTGAGATCATGACCTGAGCCGAAGTCAGATGCTTAACCAAGTGAGTCACCCAGGCGCCCCTTAAATGTTTTTATTTTTGAGAGAGAGAGAGAGAGAGAGCGCACAAGTCGGGGTGGGGCATAGACAGAGAGGGAGACACAGAACCCAAAGCAGGCTCCAGGCTCCGAGCTGCCAGCACAGAGCCAGATGCGGGGCTCGAACCCACGAACTGTGTGATCATGACCCGAGCTGAAATTGGACGCTCAACCGACTGAGCCACCCAGGCGCCCCATTCACTATCTTGATAGTGTCCTTTGATGCACACAGTTTTTAACTTTGAGGGAGTCCAATTTATCTATGTTTTTGCTTCTGTGGCTTGTGCTTTTGGTGCCATATCTAAGAATCAATTGTCACATCCAAGGTCATGAAGATTTACCTCGTTATTTTCTTCTAAGAACTTTATAGCTTTGTGTCTTAGATTTAAGTCTTTGATCCACTGTGAGATGATTTTTTCTAGATGGCGTGAGGTAAGGATCCGACTTCATTCTTTTACATATGGTCGTCCGGTTGTCCCACACCATTTGTTGAAAAACCAATTCTCTTCCCATTGGATGGTAATGATATACTTGTTGAAAATCAATTGACTGTAGATATGAGTTTATTTCTGGACTCTCAGTTTTATTCCACTGATCTATATGTCTGTCCTTATGCCAGTACCACACTGATTTGATTACTGGAGCTTTATAGTAAGTCGTGAAACCTGAAAGTGTGAATCCTCCACTTTTTTTCTTTTTAAAATTATTTTAGCATTCTGGGGCTCCTTGAAATTCCATATGAATTTTAGGATAAGCTGGTTCATTTCTGCAAAAAAGGTAATTGGAATTTTGATAGGGATTATATTGAATCTGTAGATCAGTTTGGAGAGTATGGCCGGCCGTCTTACCAATACTAAGTCTTCCAGTCCACAAACATGGGGGGATCTTTGTCCTGACCCTTTATCCAGTGAGCGGTCTGGAAAAGATCCCTCTCATTCTGAGGACAGCTGCATTTAGTAAACAAGCTGCCTTCCAGAAGTTCATGCATCAGGAGAAAGAGGAGGGAAGTGGATTCGCTGTGAGTTCATTGTTGCAAACCGCAGCTGAGAAAGCAGAACACAAGTCGACAGCTGGGCGACATTCCCCGCCCTACAGGGGTCCAGAGTCCAATCTGTTAGGAGTGCCCACAGGGGTCACAGTCCTGGGATATGACCTTCCCCAGCTTGCAGCCTTTGGCAGGGATCACAAGCTAGGACTGCGTTAAAAGTTCGTATCCGCACCAGAAAGAGAGGGCTGAGCAGTAGCTTGATTTTAGACAGTTCCGCTAAAAAAGAAGCCTTTTCCTGTGGGCATTCTTAGGTGACCCAGATGGTCCAGCCAGCATCCAGGATGTTTGCCCAGCTTAGGGTCCCACGGAGGGGCGTCTTAAATCTGCCAGCCTCCCAGAGTTAAGCCCCGTTCCTTGAGGGCATGCCTGCTTTCCACGGAGCACAGTTCAAGCCGAGAAGGAAACAGTCCACAGCAGACAATGTCAGGTTTTGGCTTAGAGTCAGGTCCAGGCAATTAGGATCTGTGAATTCAGGAATCCAAAAAAGCCCGAGGCTTTTCTTTGGCAGAGGCAGAGCTCTGTGAAGGAACCCGAAGATCTTGTTTCAAGTCCAAATGATGAGAAAAGCTTCCCTAAGCCCTTGGTACCTTATCAGTGTTAGAGCTCAAATTGATCTACTCGAAAGGATACACTCCAAGGCAGTGAGAAGACAGGGAGCGCCTGGGTGGCTCAGTCGGTTGATGCGTCTGACTTCGGCTCAGGTCACCATCTCCCGGTTCGTGGGTTCGAGCCCCGCGCGGGGCTCTGTGCTGACAGCTCGGAGCCTGGAGCCTGCTTGGGAGTCGGTGTCTCCCTCCCTCTCTGCCCCTCCCCCACCCACGCTCTGTCTTTCTCTCTCTCAAAAATCAATAAACGTTAAAAAAAAAAAAAAAGAAGAGCTACCAAGACACGTAGAACCTTAAATGCATTATCACTAAGCAAAAGAAGCCAAGCTGAAGAAGGCTACATAACTGTATGATTTCAGCCATGACATCCTGGAAGGCAAAACAAAGGAGCCAGTAAATGATCAGCGGTTGCCAGGGGTGAGGCAGAGCAGTGAAACTATTCTGCACGATACTATAATGTGGATACACGTCCACTACTGCGCGTATCAGTGTACGTTCGTCCAAACCCATTCAACCCACTCAACGCAGGACATCCAGGCTGAACAGTGGACACTGGGTCATAAGTAAAGTGTGGATGTACACTCGTGGATTGTCACAAGAGTCCCTCTCTGGTGGGAGTTGTTGGTAGCGGGGGCGGGGGGGGGGAAGGTGGGGGCTGGCCTGTGTGCGGGGAGAGGATATAGGGGATCGGGATCGGCGCTTCCTGCTCAGTTTCGCTAAGAACCTGAAACTGCTCTCAAAGAAAAATTCTGTTTAGGGGCGTCTGGATGGCTCAGTCGGTTAAGCCTCGGACTCTTGATTTCAGCCCAGGTCGTGATCTCGTGGTTCGTGAGTTCTGTGCCGACAGCGTGGAGCCTGCTTGGGTTTCTGTCTCTCCCTCTCTCTCTCTGCCCCTCCCTCACGGGCTCTCTCTCTCTTTCTAAATAAATAAATAAATAAAATGAACTTTAAACATTTTTCAAAAAAAAGAAAAATTCTGTTTAAGAAAAAAGAACTAACAATCAAACAAAGGCAGAATAAAGACTTTTTCAGGTATACGATATATACGTGTGTGTGTGTGTGTGTGTGTGTGTGTGCACCAGGCTGGAAAATCAACAGCCACGGAGGGTCGGGCATGTGATTTCCACGAGGCCTCATCAGCAAGCTAAAACTGTTCCACATGTTATCTGCTTGTAGACTGAAGATGGCCTCTATTTTCATATTGTCTCCTTTTCTCCAAAGGCTCTCATAGGCCAAAATTATAGCAAATATCATTTACGGAGCCTTGTACTCGTTCTGTTTCCAATACCCCCATTGGCGGCAAAAACAAGACAGTGTCTCTCACACACACACACACACACACACACACACACACACACAAACACACCTTGTTTTTTGTAGCTTTCCCTGACCCGGATAATCTCTCCAGTGTACATTACAAGCATATGACATTATATTGTTTCGTATTCTCTCACGAGATGGTCTGTAGGGTGTGGGGGTGCAGGCACAAGGGGAGACAGAGGAGAGGCTCAGGAAATCAGTTTATTATACTCACAGGTCCCAGAGACAGGAGGTGTGTCGCACAGGGCCGCATGGGAAAGACACAGTGTGGCCAGGAGGCGAGAGGCGAGACCCAGGTGGGGGAAGGTTTAAGCCACTTTTGTTGGGGTGTCCTGGGGAAAGACAGGGCAGGATGAACCATTTGGGACTGGTCAGCGTGCATGATTTCACGACTCAGACTACAGGGGTGGTTCCTAGTTGCCTGGCACCCAGCCCTGGGGTGGTGAAGCAGAGGAATATTGCCCCCGGGGGTGCTGGAGCCACACGGAGGAGGTCTGGCTCTGGATTGGTTTGTTTTCCTACCACGGGCAGGCTCCTGTAGGGTTCTTTGTGGTCTCTAAGAATCGGCCAGGAGGCACACTGTCTCCCCAGTCAAGAAGGTCTTTTAAGCCGTCAAGCTGTCATAATAAACAGAAAACACACACACACACACACACACACACACACACACACACACACACACACGGGTATATATACATATACGTAGACATTGATCATTGATTATTTTAATCATACATCCAGATGAAATGGCCGTTAAAATACAAAGCCATTTTTCAAATTTCCCTTTTTCTTTGAGATATAATTGATGGATAGCATTGGATTATAAATTTTCCCCCCTTTCCCCCACCTCATTACAAGTTTACTCAAATCCCTAAAAGTAAATTCAGCACTGGGGCGCCCGGCTCGGTCGGCAGAGCATGCGACTGTTGATCTCAGGGTCATGAGTTCAAGCCCCATATTGGGCTTGGAGCCTGCTTGAAAGAAAGAAAGAAGGAAAGAAAGGAGAGAAAGAAAAAGAAGTGGAGAAAGAAAGGAGAGGAAGAAAGAAAGATAAGGAGGAAGAAGGAAAGAAAGAAAGGAAGAAAGAAGTAAAAGAAAGAAGGAAAGAGAAAAAAGGAAGGAAAAAAGGAAAGGAAAGAAAGAAAGTGAAAGAAGAAAGCAAATAAAGAAAAGAAAGCAAGCAAGCAAAGAAAGAAAAAGAAATAATCTAGCATTTAATTCAGCATTTACCAGGTTAACATCACGGCTGCTCAGAGATCCCGGTGGGGTAGGAGGGGCTGCTGTGGCCTCCAGGCTGAAGGGCTGGCAAGTTTCTTTTCCATGGTGCTCCCTTGGGCTTACCTAAAACTTTGATCCACCCAGGGAATGGATGTAACCAGTTGTCCTCCCACTTAGAGGAGAACACAAGGCAAACTTTCAAACCTTTTAGTTCAACTAAAGTCTGTCTTTGGGGAATTTGGCCCCTTTCTCCTCCCACCTAGAGTAGACAGCAACTACAACTAACATTTACTGTCTTTTTTTTTTTTTTTTTTTAATATTTTATTTATTTTTAAGAAAGAGAAAGAGAGCACGTGCAGGGGAGGGGTAGAGAGTGAGGGGGACAGAGGATCTGAAGCCGGCCCTGCACTGACAGCAAAGAGCCCGATGCGGGGCTCAAACTCACCAACCGTGAGATCATGACCTGAGCCGAAGTTGGACGCTCAACCGACTGAGCCACCGAGGTGCCCCACGTTTATTGGCTTTGACCCCAAACTCATCTGGGGGAATGTTTGGGCCTTTTCTCCTCCTGCCTGGGAGAAAGTGGGAAACACCCAAGGCATCACCAGGCTGAGTCATTTTCTTCACCGTGGCTGGCACCTGCCCAAGTCAGTGAGGGGATCCTGTGAGCCAAATCCCCAAGGGTGGGACCTATTGTTTTAATTCCATAGGTGGCTTATCTCTTACAACAGACATCACCTAGGTGTCTTCATCCCTCACTCCTCTCCCTTTTTCCCAGATATTTTAGTCAGGATCTTCAGCCCCACCGCTGTCACCACCGTGCGTGTGTGTGTGTGTGTGTGTGTGTGTGTGTGTGTGTGTGTGTATGTGTATATAATCCCAAGATGACCCTCATGCTCAGATATTTGCCAGAAACGCTCCTGAAACTCAGTATATAGTTATACTCCCTCCTGAGACCGCAGTGGTGTAATTGCACGCACAGCTAGATAATAAGGGTTTGGAAAGACAGACAGCCTGGAAGAATCCATGTGCCGGTTCCTCGTGTCCTCTCCCTTCCCTGAGGGGTCACACAGAGTGTACTCCTGACCTAGCAGGTGTGTGATATCCAGGGAAGCTCATCAGAGATTCAGGACCCTAGGGTTTCCCAGGGTTGGGGGGGGTCCTGGCTCGTACCCAAATTCCAAACTCCCAGAATGAAAGCAAGCGTTTACCATAAACCATACTAAATATTTATGCAATGAGCCACCCTAACCGGTTAGGTAATGGCAGGGAAAACTTCCAAAATTCACTTTCCCAGATGTCAGCCATGAGCCAATGTTGCAATCAGGCTTCTCTCTCTCTTAATTAATTTTTTTTTAACGTTTATTCATTTTTGAGAGACAGAGAAAGACAGAGTGCAAGCAGGGGAGGGGTAGAGAGAGAGGGAGACACAGAATCCGAAGCAGGCTCCAGGCTCCGAGCTGTCAGCACAGAGCCCGACGCGGGGCTCGAACCCATGACCCGTGAGATCATGACCTGAGCCAAAGTCAGACACTTAACCAACGGAGCCACCCAGGCACACTGCAATCAGTCCTTTTTACGGGGAGGCCAGCTAGGTTAGCTCTTTGGGGGCAGTCACTGAATTGACATGACCGTCATGGTTTGCATTGCTATATTGCAGTCTTACATGAGAATGACCTCATACATAGAGAATACACACTCAAGAATTTTGCTGTGATGATGAAAATGTATTAGGTGTTTCAGGGGCAAAAAATCTTTGTGCCACACCTACAACTTCTCTGTTAAGTTTGAAGTTGCTGCAAAATAAAAACATATTAAAAAAATAATATGGAAGAGGGGAGAATCCATGGGGATGTGTGGATGGAGGACTGGCCATAAGCTGGTAAAACTGTTGCTGGGAGATAGATACACGGAGGTTACAATACTCTTCTCTTTGCTTTTGTTTATGTTTCAAATTCTCCGTGACAAAATAAAATAAGCGAACACTCTGTCGGCAAAGATGCCTTTAAACATGGTTATTTCTGGGGGCGCCAGGCTGGCATAGGGCATGTGATTCTTGATCTCCGGGTTGTGAGTTCAAGCCCCACCTTGGGTGTAAAGATCTCGTTAAATAAATAAGTAAGTAACTAAATAGGGGCGCCTGGGTGGCTCAGTCGGTTAAGCATCCGACTTCGGCTCAGGTCATGATCTCACGGGTCGTGGATCCAAGCTCTGTGCTAACAGTGCAGGGCCTGCTTGGAATCTCTCTCTCCCCCTTTCTCTCTGCCCCTCCCCCACTCTCACTTTCTCTTTCTCTCTCAAAATTAAATCTTTAAAAAAATTTACAAACATAAATAAAAATAAATAAAAAGATTAGTTCGGGGGGGGGGGAAACTGCATTGGAGGGCACTTTACATGTCTTCTTGTATTTCTTCTAATACACATACACACTCAGAAAAAGAGAACTACAGATAAGCAAAATAAATACAAAGTCACCACTACCAGAGATCATCACGGCAGTAACCCCGTAACCCTGTAGTTCACTGGCTTTTTGTTTTTTTTTTTTTAATTTTAAGTAAGCTCTGTGCCCAACGTACGGCTTGAACTCACAACCCTAGATCAAGAGTCATGGCTTGAACTCACAACCCTAGATCAAGAGTCACGGCTTGAACTCACAACCCTAGATCAAGAGTCACGGCTTGAACTCACAACCCTAGATCAAGAGTCACATGCTCTACTGAATGAGCCAGCCAGGTGCCTCCATAGTTAATATTCTTATTCTTCCGCATATATACACCTACCTACCTATCTATATACACATGCACATTCAGAACGTACTCCAGGATAGAAATACGTGCATGCACGTGTGTATGCATAAAGTAGTATCATTTAACTTGGGGGCGCACACACACACACACACACACACACACACACACACACACACGTAGGTGTATACATACAATATATGTGCCAAAGTTAAATTAAATTACATGGCTGCTTGGGGCGCCTGGGTGGCTCAGTCGGTTAAGCATCCAACTTCGGCGCAAGTCACAATCTCACAGTTTGTGGGTTCAAGCCCTGCATCGGACGGTCAGGCTCTGAGCTGACAGCTTGGGGCCTGGAGCCTGCTTCGGCTTCTGTGTCTCTCTCTGTCCCTCCCCCGCTCGCGCTCTGTCCGTATCTCTCTCTCTCAAAAATAAATTAAAAAAAAATTATATTGCTGCCTTTTTTTTTTAAAGCAATGGCCTCTACCTTTTCCTTCCTGTAAATGTTTTTCATATTCCTCATATCCAAATTCCCCCAGTTGACCCAAAAATACTCTCTAGAGCTGAATTGTCCAAACCAGTCTTTACTCCAGGCCCACACACTCCATCTGGTCACGACTCTTAGGTCTGTTTCAACCTGTCACAACTCCTTTTTTAAGAAACTGGCAAAAAAAAAAAAAAAAAAAAAAGCCACTTCTGGGCTCGTCTGGTTGCCTCTTTGCCGGTGTTTCCCTTCTATGGCAAGACGGGGCTGACGGCCTGACCCTCCAAGTGAGCAGTTCTGGGTGGGATACGGTGAGACCCACTTCATGTGGATCACATCAGAACACCCAGAACACCTCGGGGCGCCTGGCTGGCTCACTCAGTAGAGCACGCAACTCTTGGTCTGAGGGTTATGAGTTCAAGCCCCACACTGGGTGTAGAGATTACTTAAAAATAAAATCTTGGGGCGCCTGGGTGGCGCAGTCGGTTAAGCGTCCGACTTCAGCCAGGTCACGATCTCGCGGTCCGTGAGTTCGAGCCCCGCGTCAGGCTCTGGGCTGATGGCTCGGAGCCTGGAGCCTGTTTCCGATTCTGTGTCTCCCTCTCTCTCTGCCCCTCCCCCGTTCATGCTCTGTCTCTCTCTGTCCCAAAAATAAATTAAAAACGTTGAAAAAAAAAATAAATAAATAAAATCTTGGGGCGCCTGGGTGGCTCAGTCGGTTGAGCGTCCGACTTCAGCTCAGGTCATGATCTCACGGTTCACGAGTCCGAGCCCCATGTCGGGCTCTGCGCTGACCACTCAAGAGCCTGGAGCCTGCTTCGGATTCTGGGTCTCCCTCTCCCTCTGCCCCTCCCCCGCTCATGCTCTGTCTGTCTCCCTCTCAAAAATAAACATTAGAAAGTCACAACTGTGTTGCCGGTGTGATTACTGTACCTACGTCCACTGTCTGCCTAATACTTTTGACCCTGGTTGAAAATCTTTGTCTGAATCGATGGTTTCCTTGGGGCTCGGGAAATGATACTGTTCTAACTCTTCCGTTCTTTCCTACTAAAACACCTTCTATTGGGGTTTTCTTCTGTACTTTTCCCTCCTCCACCGGGACAGTTTGTTTTTTCGGACCAAGTAGTAACCAAGACAGTAACATTAGACTCGTATCGAAAAGATCCCAGGTACTTTTGGCAAAATAATAAATTTATTACATATGACCGGCAAGGTAGCCGTTGCGGATATATTATTCTCCCAACGTTCGCGAAACGTTTCAAAGTAAAAAATAATTTTATACACCACACAATCCCAGGGGTCCTTGAGGGTCTCCAAACGTTTTTTGAGCTAGTTGACTTTCAACTGCGAGATCTGGTCCCAGCCCCGAAGCTTCAGGAGGTGAAGTTTGCCACCCAAGGTGGCTGGAATCTTCCCAGCCACAAGGACAAGATTCTACTTCAGAGATGAGGGGGGTGCCCAAAAGGGACCAATGAAACCCCCGAAGCAGAAACAAGAGGAGACAAGGGTAGAGGGGGGCTGGGGTTGAATCAGAGGACCTCCGGGATGAGGGTGAAGAGCCCTCTCCAGGACCAGCACTCCTGGGTGCTCACCTGTGTCGTCCCCCCAGCCCTACAACAGCAGTAGGTAGATGTGATGGAGGAACTTTCTTCCTTCTAGTAGTTTCTAGAACCTGAAGAGGGGGCCCAGCAGGACCCTTGAATGGATTCTAGAGTATCCAGGATGCCAGGAGGTACATGTCCTTGGTTCATAAGAAGGCCTGGCCAACGGTCCCAGGTTCTGGAAGGCATAGGTCAGGTTGTTTTGCAAGGAGAGCGCTCGACTAAGACAGACGGGCCCGCACGACCACGCTGGAGTTGGTCACACGAGCTCCATAGTGACCCGCCCAGAACTGTGTGTCCTGGCCCCAATGTTCGAAGGACACAAAGCGGACGCCTATCTTGATGTCAGAGAACACGTGGGTGACCTGCGGGTAAAGGAGAGATCAGCCCGTTGTGCCACGGCCTTCTTCTCGAAAGCTGGGAGTGGGGCTCTCTGGCAGATGGAATCACACGGTTCCTCATTCTAATTCCCGTCCCCTTGAGCCTGGGTGGGTCTGTCTGTAACCCGGAGGGTGGCGGAAGTGATGCTAAGTGACCGTCGCCGAGTGAGTGCCAAAGCTGGGTCAGAAAAGGCAAGGCAGCTTGTCTTGGATTCTCTAGAGCCCTCCTCAAGGGATCCTGAGCCACCAGTGAGCAGTCTGGCTGCCCTGAGGTGGCCATGCCACGAGGAAATCCAAACCAGCCCTGGCAGAGACAACGCACACCAAAGCTCTCTGGGACTCGACGAAGCCACCAGCCGCTGTTCACACACACGGGAACCAGAAGCACCCAACAGAGCCCTCCTTATAGAAACCACGAGAAGATGGGGCGCCTGGGAGGCTCAGTCAGTTGAGCGTCTGATTTCAGCTCAGGTCGTGATCTCACGGTTCGTGAGTTCGAGCCCTGCGTCCAGCTCACCGCGGTGGGCGCGGAGGCCGTGGATCCTCTGTCCGCGCCCCCCCCACCGCCAGCCCCTTCCCCGCTCCCTTGCGCATGCGCTCTTTCTCTCTCAAAAATAAACGTTAAATAAAAGAAAGGAAACCACAAGAAGTACCAAAATGACTGCTGTTGACGTAAAGCCACTAAGTTTTGGGGTCATTTGTTACGCAACAGATAACCGTCCCAGGCCCCACCACCCTCTCCCCGTGCCCCTGTCAGAGACTCACCTGAAAGCAGACATTGTTGTTCCACTGCTGGATGGGAACAGGCATAGCAGAGAATTTATCCAGGACCGTCTGGTTGGCATCTAGAAGTTGGACAAGGAGTCGGTACATACAGCCACTGTCGTGTCGGGCTCCCCACCTGTGGAGGGAGGGAGGCCTTGAAGGCTGGACTAGCCCACTTGTCTCTTTGGGTGTCTGCCTGCCTCCCCCGCCCCCGAAATGGTCTCCCCATGTATGCAAATCCAAAATTTGCATACACAAATTTTGTAGCACGCCCAGCGTCCCCTGGGAGCTTGGCCCCACCGAAGACCCCATGAAGCAGAATCTGCATTAAACCGAGTGCCCCGGCTGGTCTGCAAGCACATCCGTTTTCTGAACAGTGACCTGGAGGCCTGGTCTTCAAGGCACCTTCTCCCGTGTTATTAAGGTGACAGTGGAAAGTGCTCTTTCTACGTTTAAATGGTGGCAAAAGATGTACCGCTGTCCAATGTATACACCGACATTTTATTTTTCCATTTTGTTTTTATTAAAAAAAAGTTTTTAAAGTTTATCTGCTCTTGAAAGAGAAGGACGGAGCATGAGCAGGGAAGAGGCGGAGAGAGAGGGGGACACGGAATCCGAAGCAGGCTCCAGGCTCCGAGCCGTCACCACAGAGCGGGATGCGGGCCTCGAACTCATGAACCGTGAGATCATGACCTGAGCCGAAGTCAGCTTAATCCACTGAGCCATCCAGGCGCCCCTGCATGTTGATATTTTAAAAGATAATTTTCATGTCAGTCATTTAAAACGACCAGGGGAGGGGTGCCTGGGTGGTTCAGCCAGTTAAGTGTCTGACTTCGGCTCAGGTCATGATCTCACAGTTCATGAGTTCGAGCCCCGCATCGGGCTCTCTGCGTTTAGCGCAGAGCCTGCTTTGGATCCTGTGTCTCCCCCTCTCTCTGCCCCTACCCCACTTGTGCTCTCTCTCAAAAATAAACAAACAAACAAACAAACAAACAAAGAAGAAGCCAGATACAAATTATATGCCATAGGACTCTCTCTGTCCCGAGTACAAAAATGGACAAAACTTACCTATTCTAACAGAATTCAGGACGGCAACTACTCTCGGGTGTGTAGTGATGGGAAAGGGGCTGGCAACACGGATTTGTTCACTTTGTGATAACTCACTGAGCTGCACACCTAAAATATGGACGCTTAAAAAAATAAAATAAAATATGTACCCTTTTGATGTTAGAAGTCAAAGTTTACAACTTAAGGGTAACGGACTACAAAAATACACAAATAAGGAGCGCCTGGGTGGCTCAGTCGGCTGGGCGTGATCTGGCAGCTCGTGGACTCCAATCCCGCGTCGGGCTCTGTGCCGACAGCTCAGAGCCTGGAGCCTGAGTCGGATTCTGTGTCTCCCTCTCTCTGCCCGCGCCCCCCCCACTCATGCTCTTTCTTTCTCTCAAAAATAAACATTCAAAAAACTGAAAAAAATACACGTAAGTTTCTTCCTTCAGAGACTTCACATTGTTCTTAGAATCGGACGTCCGCTCTCCATCTGCCACACAATTTTGTCCTCATGTGATAGTGACGTTTTTATTTTCTCCTGACTTTTTGGTTGCCCTTTCACACCGCTCTATGCCAACCGCATACCAGAATGTGTATTTGAATAGAAATTGATGGGGGCACCTGGGTGGCTCAGTCGGTTAAGCATCCGACTCTTTTTTAGGCATCTGACTCTTGATTTTGGCTCAGGTCAGGATCTCACGGTTGTGAGATCGAGCCCCGTGCCCAGCTTCGTGTTGGGTGTGAAGCCTGCTTAAGGTTCTGTGTCTCCCTCTGCCTCTCTCCTACTTGCACGTGCTCTTTTTCTCTCAAAACAAAACAAAAAACAAAAAAAAAAAAAGAAAAAAGAAAAAAGAAAAAAAGAAAGAAGAAAAAGAAATTAAAAAATTTTTTTCCTGTGACCATTAAGCGTTAACATTTTTCCTTTGGGACTGAATTATTACCCAGTAGTGGTTCCCGGCCTTTGCTGTGGATTGGAATCATCTGGAATTGTGGAAAAGCTATTGCATAGAAAAGAATTTAGCCTTGTCCCAAGGTACGGACGGCCTCTGCTCTCAGCTTCTGGGAGGTCATCTCTGGGCCTTTGGAATATCATGGCTGCCGGGAGTTACCTTTGTCTGCCTGGGGACCTTGGGTCATACTGGATACCCTACCAACATGATTCCAGCGCCGGCTGGCCGCATCCACAACAGTCCCACCGTGGCAGCTAGCCACTCCAGAAAGAGCCAACAACGTGGCTTAGGACACGTCAGGCAACATCAGTTGACCAGGAGGCTGAGACGAACCACATGATGAAGCACCGACAGAAATTCTGGTGCTTAGGCGCACTTCCCAGGTCGGCAAGGTTCCATGTATACAGTCACATGGATGTACAGGACAGTAATGCATCCTGACTCCGTGACCAGGGAACAATAGAAGGCCTGGGTTTGGTACTTCGATCCTGATACCTGGCTCTCACCCCTAGACACTCTGATTTCATTAGTATGGAGGGTGACCTGGGCGCTGGGAGTTTTCAATGCTCCTGCGTAACGCAGAGCAAAATTTGGGACCCGCTGATCATTACAATCAAATGGTACACGGTTGACCAGAACAGCACACAGGCTACAAAAGTTTGAGAACTACCGATTACATTAAAAACCAATTTTATTGTAAATTCCACCCCCCCCCCACCCCCCCACCAATGAGATGGATTTGCAGGGCGGGGGGAGTTACGGTGCCTTTAATTAAAAGTGAATTAGGTAAGGCTGAAATTTCAAGCGGTCACTCTGCCTGACTCTCCAGAAGTCTTTACATCCGGGGGGACCACACACCCTAGTGAGGGGCTTGGTTTTTCTGTAAAACTGGTGGACTGTGAGAAAGGGCCAGGAAAGGACAACCATATGATGCTCCCCTCCAAGATGTGATGTGTAGCTGATAATTTTAGAACAGGGAACACAGCTGTAGCAGATCTGGAACTGCCTCCCTTAAAAATTATCTGGGTCATGTATCCCTTGAAAAGTCTTCAGGTACTCCAGTTTCAAGACCATCACTACAGAGCACGATGAGCTCTGGAGTCGGAGGGGTCTGAGCCTCATGCCAGGTCTCACCGAGCCCTAGCTGTGCCACCAGGGCGAATCGCCTCCTCTTTCGGAACCTCTCAAATGTTCCTGAAACTCTCTTAAAAGATCTGAGGTCTTGAAATACACATTCTCACAGGCTCAAGGCTCAAAAAACAAAACGCTAAAACAGTTCACACTTATAAAGCGCTGGCTATGTACCTGACATGTAACCCTACCTTGTAAAGATGGGGAAACTGAGGCACACTGTGACTCACCCAAAGCCAGAAAGTTGCAGAGCCACGATCTGGACTTGGAAAGTCTGGCTCCAGAATGTAAACTTAGCTAACTATCCTCCAGTGCCTCCTCCCATGGCAAGGAGCATCTCATTCACAGACCAGACTGGTCTGGGCCAAGTCCTCTGTACTTGGATTCCAATCTGGCATCTTGCAATCCAGTTCCCCGGGAGAGGGGTGGAGGAGGGGAGGGGTTAAGTCATTGGCCTCCCTGATCTTCACTTTATCTGTCAGGGTTTGCCAGAGGAGGCCTAAATGAAGTCACCCGTGCAACAGTCACGGCGCGGCGCAGGTGGTCAGAGCTGAGCAAAGGGCTGTTTTTATCATCATACTCACCAGTCGGAGACACAAATCTCAATCTTGCCACTATCTAGCAGCTCTGGCCATAAGCCCTCCTCCTCCAGGTCCAAGACCTGCTTCTTGCGACACCAGCTAGTAAAGAGGAAGAAAGGTCACTAGAAGAGGCAGGTCTTGCTCACAACGGCCCTGGCCCTTGCGGGGTAGGGGCATTCACCTGAAGGAAGACACGAAGCAGGTCTGCGAGGGGGCCCCAGGCACCGTTGACCTGTTTACCTCCACCACCCAGCCGTCCCCACCGTGCTGCACCATCCATTTCCGGAGGCCTTCTGTTAAATAAAAAAGGCTTGCGCCCAAGTTCCTCGCCCGCCCACCAGCCGGCCGCCGCCTCCCACCGGCTCCGACGAGGCTCCGCCCCCGGCCCCTCCCACCGGCTCCCCGGAGGTAGACCGCCCCCACCCCCCGCCCAGCCTGCGTTCCCCACCCTGGCCGCAGGGATTGCGGATGAGGTTGCGTCCGATCGGTCGGCGCTCGCAGAAGCGGCCCAGGAGGCAGGGCCGGCCGTCGCGGGCGGGGGGCAGGCAGCTGCGGGCGAGCGGCAGCAGGGCGCCGTGGTCCCGGGCCAGGATGAGCAGCCACAGGGCCTGGCCGTCCACCAGGGCGCGCCAGCCCCGACACACCCGGCGGCAGCACCCCAGCAGCGTGCGTGGGGGCACGTGGCTCAGCACCACCAGGAGCAGCTCGGGCGGCAGTTGGCTCAGGTCCAGCGCCTCCTCGGGTTCGGGCTCCGGCGCGGGGACCCGGGCGGGCCGACCCCTGGAGGCCGAGGCGCCCATGTTCCCCACCCCGCGCCAGGCGCGGCGTTGACTGCGGGAGGGAAAGGTCGAGGAGTCAGGGGCCCGCAGCCACGGCGGCGGCGCGCGCGCGCAGCCTCCGCCGGCCCCGCCCCCGCCCGCCGCACCCCCGGGCCGCCGGCCGCCTCCTCGGCCCCGCCACGCCCCGTCTCAGTCCCCAGGTGCCGAGCCCCAGGCTCCCGACCCGTCCTTCCCCGCAGCCTCTCCACCCCGCCCCGCGCCCCCCTGCCAGGGCCGGCCAGCCCCCGAGTCCCACCTTGGGTCGGCGCCGGGGCCCCTCGCCCGCTAGCCCTCACCTGTCCCCTCGCACCCCCCTCCCCGCCTCCACGCTTTTACTCGCCGGCCCCTCCCTTCTTCGCCAGCTTTCCCACTCCCCGCCCCATCGTCCCTCTGGCTGGTTGGTCCCCGCGCTCCCCTCCCTCCGGCCTCCCAGCGCTCCCCCGCCCCCAGCCAGCCCCTCCCTCCCCATCCCTATACTTGCCAGATCCCCTCCTTCGGGGGGGGGGGGTCTTCCCACGGTGGGAGAACCACGGATCCCGACCTGACGCCGCAGACGGGGGAGGGGTGGGGGCCGCCGGGATCCTGGGTCCGTCCGCACCCTCCCGCCTCTTGGAGTGTCCCTTAACCCGGCCGGAAGACGCCTGGCGAGGAACAACTGCCGTTATTTTGGTTCAGGCATCCGGGCGGGAGGCCCCCTATCGCTTCGACTGCGGTTATTTTGGTTCAGGCATCCGGGCGGGAGGCCTCACGCCCGTTCACTCCTTTAAAAATCCCCATCACCTTTATGGCGGGGCAAGGTTAGCCCCATTTCACAGGCGAAAACAGGTGGGGTAGGAGCCAAACGCATAGCTATCTGGCTCCAAAAATGGGTGTTCTCACCAGAAGTAACTCCAGCCAAGCTTTACGGAGCGTTTTACTACCAGTCAGGGTAGCAACCCCCTGAGGTAGGTACTGCTGTGTGCCCCTTCACAGGCGAGAAAACAGGCGGGCAGACTTGCTTTGTGGTCACCCAGCTAGCGGGTGACAGAGCTGGGATTTGAACCCGGCCAGACTGGCTCCAGAATCCCTTTTAACCTCTATACTAAGGCTGTCCCAGTAAGAGCGAAATGTAAGCCACACATGTAATTATAAATATCAAGAAATAAAACCAGACCTGGATCCGTGTCCACGTGGAGCTTATATGATGAACAGAAGACATAATCAGCAAATTGTAGAGTGTTGGGGAAATAATTGAAAATACAATCTCCTGCCAATCCCGAAAAGCCTCTCCATAAACAGAAGAGAATGAAGCAGTTTTATCATTAAGCTTTAAGCCAGACTACAGTGCAGTGGGGCCATGATGAACAATAGATCTGACACGCAAATTACATAGTGTGTTAGAAGGTAATTAATGCTGTGGAAGAATAGACTAGGGAGGGCAATAGGCGCCAGCAGCCCGGGTGGGAGACCCTTAATTCTGAGACGTAAATTGACTATTACACTGGCCTGTTTCTTTCCAGTGCATACATTTTCAATAAACTTTTGATGTTTTCAAACCCGTCCAAAAGTGGGACAGAGTAAGGAGCACCCAGCTCCAGCTCCACAGTTACTCCTGGCCTGTCTGGTTTCAGTTCCACTCCTACCCGATTGCTCCCCCCCCCCCAATTTGAAGCAAATCCCAGCCATTACACCCTTCTGTCCATAACTGAAATTGTTGTTTTCACGGAAGAAGTAAACTGCGGAAATCTCTTTGATGATGAACTTATGAAAATTGGTTATGACCCATATGTGAGCTCAAAAAGGTTCCTTTTTTTTTTTTAAGATTTTTTTTTTTTGAACTTTAAAAACAAAGTAGGATAAAAGGACAACACTGACAAGTCAGATTCCTTCCCTTCCCCAGTTTTTCTCCGAGGCAATCTCTGTGAACTGGAGTTACATCCCAAGTTGTACTCTGATTAAAAAAGAAAAACAGGGGCGCCTGCGTGGCTCAGGGGGTTGGGGGGGTCTGACTCTTGATTTCCGCTCCGGTCATGATCCCAGGGTCATGGGATCGAGCCCCACATTGGGCTCCGTGCTGAGCGTGGAGCCTACTTAATATTCTCTTCTCTCTCTCTCTCTCAAATAAAAAAAGAAAAGAAAAACAAGGTGGGGCACCTGGCCGGCTCAGTTGGTAAGGCGTGCGACTCTTGATCTCAGGGTTGTGAGTTTGAGCCTCACGTTGGATGTAGAGATTATTTAAAAATAAAATCTTAAAAACAAAACAAAATAAAAACAAATATAAAGAAGTCCCTACCATCCAGAAGGTAAGGTAATAGTGATTACAGAATAATGGCTCCCAGGAGGGTGGTGGTGTGCAAAGAAGCCCAGGGGCCATTTGGGAAAGCTGTGGGGGCATTTTGGTGCCACAGGAATGGGGGAGGGTGTCGCTGGGAAGTCGCACACAGGACAATGTCACTCAGCAGAGAACTGTCCTGGATTCCTCCTCCTCATCGAGGTCCTGTGCATTCTCACATAGGAGGAGGAAAGCCTGTTAACCTGAACCCAGAAACCAATTCCATTTTGCGTGTGAATATGAAGTGTGTTAACACAGTTGTCCCAGAATTCAACTCCTGGGTCAATTGGAAGGCCACTTAGCTGGGTGGGGACTTGAGCCGTTATTCTTCAATTCACAAAACCAGAAAATCTCTGAATCTAGTTTTATGGAGCTTCAGGGATCCCCACAGAGGGGGAGGAGTATCCTGGGGCTATATCGAATCCCGGGGGTGGGGGGTGGGGGGAGGGACTTTGAAAACGCAGTTTCTGAATCATCAGGTCTGCCTGGGTGACAAGTTCCCAGGGGGTTTGGAAAATTGTGTCTCTCCTTTTGTCTCACCTTTTACATGATACTTAGGGTTATTAACAACATTTTAAGAATTATCTGTGGAGGCAGGTTTCATTATCCAAGTATTTCCTTTCAAAATAGTAAAGGCAGCTTGGGAAATGATCTACTATACATCAGGGTGTTGGCTCTGATGGGGATGGGGTGGGAAGGGCCTCCTGGGGGGGGGGGGATACAGGGCATCTCTCCCCAGGAGGTGTGTTTGGGAGGTTGTTGGGGGGAAACCTGCCAAGCCAGTTTGCAGAAATAGAAAACTCTGGAACCTTGGGGCATTGGGAGGTAGGCTGCACAATTAATTCCAAGGGCATTAAAGGCTCGACAGCTTGGCTCCCGTGCCCCCCCTCTTCTGTCCAGCCACTGGCTGTATTTTGATCCCAGGAAAGGAAACTTGACAGTGAATTGGTCTTTTGTATGGAGGGAAAGTGGGAGGGAGCAGGTGAAGGGTTAAAACTCTGCTCTTTGAAGGGTGGAGAGGTGTCTGGACCGAGGCCAACTCCCCAAGGTAGGATTTGTCCGGACAGCCCTCAATCGGGGATAATCTAGCTCCTTTCTTAAGGCGATTCAGCCCTCCGTGGACCGCCCACCTTTCCCTAGGGCAGGGGAGAAGCTAGGACCTCAGCATAAAGCCCTCTAGGCTCTCCACGCAATCCAACCTCTCGGGGGTCACCACGTATCCCCAGTAATAAACTAAAGAGCCACAGAACCCACAGACCTTCTTTGCCCTCAAGCAGTAATACCTCCAACTGAAGCCACTCTTCGATGTAATCAAGACCTTAAGGAAAGTTGGACCAGACCCAGTTTTCAAGGTTAAACACACCAACAAAATAAGCAGCTCTGAAGGATCAAAACAGCAGCCTACCTGGAGGGGGACCACACCTAGCAGCCTTTGAAAACAAATGGGGCCAGGTGAGGGGTGTGTGTGTGTGTGTGTGTGTGTGTGTGTGTGTGTGTGTGTGTGTTGGGGGGAGGTCAGTGGGTTCAGAGTGTCTGCAGGGAGTGGGGGCGGTGAGGAGCAGGAGAGGCTGGGAGGGGCTGCCTGGGACTGTCTAGCTGGGATATCCAAAATAACAGATCAAGTGAGCATTCAAGTGTGACAATGGTATGTATTGTGGTTTTGTTTTCAAAGGGAGAGAGAACGGGGCGCCTGCTGAGCGTCCACCTTAAGCTCAGGTCACGGTCTCGGTCTCGCAGTTCATGAGTTCCCTGAGTTCCGAGCCTGCGTTGGGCTCTGTGCAGACAGCTCAGAGCCTGGAGCCTTCTTTGGATTCTGTGTCTCCCTCTCTTTCTGCCCCTCCCCTGCTTGCACTCTTTTTCTCTCTCTCTCTCTCAAAAATAAATAAATGTTAAAAAAATTTAAAAAAAAAAGAGAGAGAGAGGCCTTATCTTTTAAAGATAAATACTGAGGGATTTTGGAGGAAATGTTATGATGTCTGGGATTTTTCAAAAATAATCCAGTGGGAGGAGCACTGGGGTGGCTCAGGTCATGATCTCAGTTTGTGGGTTCGAGCCCCACGTGGGGCTCTGTGCTGACAGCTCAGAGCCTGGAGCCTGGTTTGGATTCTGTGTCTCCCTCTCTCTCTCTTGCAAAAAGAAATAAACATTAAAAATATATATATTTCTTTGGGGCACCTGAGTAGCTCAGTCGGTTGAACATCCGATTCCAGCTCAGGTCATGATCACGCAGTTCGTGCGTTCGAGCCCCCCATCGGGCTCTATGCTGACAGCCCAGAACCTGGAGCCTGCTTCAGATCCTGTGTCTCCCTCGCTCTCTGCCCCTCCCCCGCTCTCGCTTGATCTCTCTCTCTCTCTCTCAAAAATAAATAAACATTAAAAAAAAAAAAAATTCCTGAGCCGAAATCAGAAACTCAACAGACTGAGCCACCCAGGAACAAGGACTTCCTGGAGAAATGACTGATACCCTGTCTGAAAAAGAAATGGTACAAGTGGGAAGATATGAAATGAGTGAGGAATGGAAGATTTGATAATGAAGAACAAGATGTTTCCTGGACCTGAACAGAAAAATAAGGGACTTAGACACCATGAAGGATATTTATGTGCACTGACTAGACAATAAATAAATATCTAAGTACCTCTTAAAAAAAATTAAAAAACAAAAGATGGTAAATTTGACATTTTACTGGAATTAAGAGTTTTTTACATTTAAAAATATTAAGGGACGTCTGGGTGGTTCATTTGATTAAGCATCTGACTTCAGCTCAGGTCACGATCCCACGGTTCATGGGTTCGAGCCCCGCGTCGGGCTCTGTGCTGACAGCTCGGAGCCTGGAGCCTGCTTCGGATTCTGTGTCTCCCTCTCTCTCTGCCCACCCCCCCCCCCACTTGCGCTCTGTCTCCCTGTGTCTCTCAAAAACAAATGTTAAAAAATTTAAAAAATATATTAAAATTCCACTGACAGAAGCAACGAAAACCTTGAGGTGGTTTCGAAGAAACCCAACAAAAGATATGCAATCGTTTATGAAAAAGTTTATAAAACTTTATTAAAGGGCAGTAAGTAAGAGTTAACTATTGACACACAGAAGAAGATCTACACAGAGTCACAGGGACAAATGCAAAAGCACGTCCTCGGGGCAAACATGAAATTGCAGGCTGGTCGGCAGAATACGACATTCACACAGAACTCAAAAATGCATGAAACAACGCCATGTAATAATTGTGGGACACGGGCGCTTGGGTAGCTCAGGTGGTTAAGCGCCTGACTCTTGATTTTGGCTCAGGTCATGACTCTCGGTTCATGGGATCAAGCCCCGAGTCGGGCTCAGCGCTAACAGCGGAGCCTGCTTGGGATATTCACTCTCTCTCTCTCTCTTAAAATAAATAAACATTTAAAAATAATAATTGTGGGACAAACGTGTAGAAGCAGCCAGGGCTGGGAGGAGGGGGTAGGATTGGAGGAAGAAGATACGCAGCGGGGCATCTGGGTTGTCAGAACTAGGATTTGAAATCTGGCAGTCTTGGCTTCAGGATCCCTCTGGGCTCAACACCAAGTTCATGGGTTCATGGCACCTGCCTCCACCTGAGCCCAGAGTGCCAACCCCTAGCTGAGACTGACTCCTTCCTCCGTCCCTGCCCTGACCAGATGCCCCGCACAGCAGGTAGGATGTTGGCTCGGGAAACCTCAACCATCATCCAAGGGTAATCCAGGCAGCCCCGGGCGTCCCCATTCATATGCCAGAGACAGAATCCCCATCAGGAACCTACCTCCCCAGGGCAACGACATCCCCACTAATGCCGATTCGCTCCACCAGATCTGGAGGCAGGTGTACCCAGCCCCGGCCCTCCTGAGCTAAGCAAATCATTTGTCTTCTGTTGGAAATTCAGTTTCTTCCCGAATTAAATGTGGACTGTCACCTTTACTCCCTGAGTTGGGCAATGATTTCCTGATATGGCCCATACCAGGAATCATGCAGCAACCCCACGCAGAATTCGTTCAAATGAATTGTGAGCCTCCGAGGAAACGCCACGCTTAATTCACAAATTCCACAAGCGTTTATGGAGCCCTGACTGTTTGCCAGGCTAGGCACTGGGGACACAGGAGCCAATGCAACAGGCAGAGCGTTTATCCTCTTGGAGCGGAAAACAAATACATAGGTGAGGATGTAAATAAGTGAACAATGGAGGGGGATGGTAAGTACTATGGGAAAAGAAAATAAAGCAGGGGAAGGGTCCGGAAGGTACAGGGGGCGAGGTTGCAGTTTCAGACAGGGCAGTCAGGGCCCCCACTGAGAAGCTGACATTTGAACCGCGATAGAAAAGGGATCAGGGATGAAATCATATCAATATCTGGGGAAGGAGTACTCCTGGAAGGGAAAATAGCAAGTGCAAAGGCCCTGTGGCAGGAGCAAGGAATAAGAAGGAGGCCTATGTGGCTGGAGTATAGGGGAGAGTGGTTGAAAATGCCCTCAGAGAGGTGATGGGGGCAGGCTGTGGGGGCTTCGTCTTTTCCCCTGAGATGGAACCACGGAGGGCTCTGGGCGGGGTGGGGGGTGACCTGTGACCTGACCTAGGTGTTCACAGGCGCCCTCTGCTGCACGTGGGAACAAGAGGAGATAGCATAGGAAGCAGGATGCTGCCGTGATAAAAAGGTGTCTGAAGAGGAGGGTAGACTGGACCTGGGCACGGGCATGGGAGCAGGAAGTGGATGCTTCTGGATAGATTCCTAAGTGGAACCGGCAGGGTTTGCTGGAGAATGGGTGTGGGTGCGAGAGCCGCACCGAGGATGTGTGTGTGGGTCCCCGGGGCAAGTATGTTTTTGTGGAGTCCCTGGCTATAGAAATGACTCGATTGGAAATGTGTTGAAAATTCATGGACCCAAGTGAGGTCTAGTGAGTTCCCATTCACGATCTAGAAAAATGGGCCCAGAAGAAGTACTTACATATTTCCTTGTCCAACCCGTGTTCTTCGGAGTGTCCGAGTACTGCCCCTTCATGTTCTTTATCACCAGATGTGTCACTTCTGGATAAGCTAACAGCCCCCATCACGCAAGAGAGGCGGCAATCTGCTATGACTCACCGTTCCTGTCTCTGCTAATCTCTAATGCCATTTATTTGGCTCTGGTTACGCCATCACTCATGACGCTGCCTCATCCCTTGTGACATCGGGAACACGGGCTTCCGGTGACTCTCTCAAAGGCTTTCCTGGGCTTTGCTGATGACCACACATGCAATTCTTCACCAGGGAACGCAGCAGGGAAATGCGAGTGAGAATGTTTCTGGTCATGTTGAAAGGTCGTATTTGGAATTTTGTAGCATAAATGCAGGACACATCTTCCCAGCAGGTCTTTCTTTCTTTTTTAAATTTAATTAAATTTAATTTTTTTTTTAATTGAGAGAGAGAGAGAGAGAGAGCAGGGGGGAGGGGCAGAGGAGAGAGAGAATCTCAGGCAGGCTCCACGTTCAGTGAGGAGCCCGTCAGCGAGGAGCCCGACTCGCGGCTCGATCCCACGACCCTGGGATCATGACCTGAGCTGAAATCAAGACGCTCAGCCCTCAACCGACTGAGCCACCCAGGCGCCCCACCACCGGGTCTTTCTTACGCTCTTCAGGCCAGACTTCCTTGCCCATCGCCTGGAAGGATTCATGGTCCGGATAGCCCTGGGAGGAAAAAGGTCTTACCAATTTCTGACCGTGGAGAAGACACCAGCCAGTCCTTGGAGAGCCTGGGGTCTCGTTCTGGCCGCAGGAGTGACAGGCCATGAATAATGGTCTGTTTCTGTGGCGGAAATAAAAAGATCTTCACAGATAGCAGAGAAAGAAATAGGTAATTCCTCTCTGAAGGGACGTAGCCTTATTATCAACCCAAATTTACTAAATAACTCCTTCCACAAAATCCAATTTACCAAATCTTTATTAAATACAATTCTCAGATAATAGGCTACTGTCGAGGAGCAAGAATTTCTGGCCCCTCAAAGGTTTTCCAGCAGGACTAATAAGCAAACTGATATGTGGGGCACCTGGGTGGCTCAGTCGGTTGAGCGTCCGACTTCGGCTCAGGTCATGATCTCGCAGTTCGTGGGTTCAAGCCCCATGTGGGGCTCTGTGCTGACAGCTCAGAGCCCGGAGCCTGCTTCAGATTCTGTCTCCTTCTCTCTCTGCCCCTCCCCTGCTCATGCTCTGTCTCCCTCTGTCTCTCAAAAATAAAAATATTAAAACAAATAAAAAAAAATTGACATGAGACAGGTGAGTGAGAGAAAATCAAATTTTATGGGCATACATATGGGGAATCCACATAGACATGGAAATTCCAAAGGCAGTCAGGCAAAATGAGGCCTGTGTGTCATTCTGGAGAAGGGGGTCGGGGTCTAGAACTTCAGAGGGAAGGAATATACTTGACGGGTGTGTTAATTAGATGTTTGCCCTACTTACGGATGGGTCAGCCAGATAAAAGTTATCTATGTTAATAACCATTATTCTGGGAAAGGCCTTCAATTCAGATGCTTCTGGGTGGTTCAGGGAGGGGCAAAGATTTCTCTCGAGGGACCCCTGCCTGGGTGGCTCAGTCGCTTAATAAGCGTCGGACTTCGGCTCAGGTCATGATCTCACGGTTCCTGAGTTCGAGCCCCGCATCGGGGTCTCTGCTGTCAGCACAGAGCCAGCTTCAGATCTTCTTTGCCCTCTCTCTCTGCCTCTCCCTGCTGGTACTCTTTCTCAAAATCACTAAAGAAACTTAAAAAAAAAAAAAAAAAAAAAAAAGAGTTTCTCTTGAGCTTGTTAGGGTCTCAAGGGCCTTCAGCTTGAAATAGTCCACGTGCCAAAGGGGGCACATTCCGGGGCATCCATCCTGAACTCCACCACTGTTTGGATCAGAAGAATCAGAATACAACCCGGCTGTTTAAATCATCTGTATTCTGATCAGGAAACATACGGAGGGGTTGCATCTTTATTTAGCCTTGTAGAGGAAGAAACCTCGGATTTTTCCTTCTTCTCTGCTGTGTTTCTCCCCTGCGGGCTTCCTTTACTACTCACGCAGAACACTCCCCTTCTGATACTTCTGGTCACCAAGCATGGTGGCGGTTTTTCCAGCAAGTTCCCAGTAAGTATCACTTACCGCAGTTCCGACACTGTCCACCCACAGATGACGTCAGATCCTAATGGTTAGGGGCTCAGTCCCACGAGACTTCTCCTCACCCCTGGCCCCTCCTCACTCCAGATGCCACTCTCAAGCCCAGGTTATCACCAACCACCTGCAGAGGTCACAGACTGGAGGTCCCAAAGACCCCCTTCTCGGGTTCTATTAATTTGCTAGAGCAGGTGACAGAGCTCAGGGAAACACTCACACTTACCAGGTAAGCCTGGAGCCTGCTTCGGATTCTGGGTCTCCCTCTCTCTGCCCCTCCCCAGCTCACACTCTGTCTCTGTCTCTCTCAAAAATAAATACATATTAAAAATTAAAAAAAAAAAAAAAAGATATCTCTAGCGCTCTTATCACCTAGGAAATGACAAAGGTTTCGGAAGTTCTGAGCCGGGAGGCGAAGGCAGAGCCCAATATAGATATTTCCTACTGTCTCACAGACTATACATTATGTTTTGTTTTTGTTTTTCATCGCTACTGTCGTTGACTTCATTTTATTTATTTATTTTTAAATGTTTATTTATTTTGAGAGAGGGCAGGTGCACAAGCAGGGGAGGGGCAGACCGAGCGCGGGACAGAGGATCCAAAGCAGGCTCACCGAGCCCGATGTGGGGCTCGAACTCAGGAACTGTGAGGAGACCTGAGCCCAAGTCGGACACTTAACCGACTGAGCCACCCAGGCGCCCCTCCCTCCTTTAGGTGGTTTTAACAGAAGCCCTCAGAGGACAGGTGAACCCTACCTAGCCCTCAGCCTAGAACTGGGGGTGTGTGTGGCAAGACTGGGCCTGCCGCTGGCCGCTGGGGTGGCGACCCTTGTGCTTGGGGGCGTCCTTGGGGACGGGGGCTGGGGCCACAGGGCCCTGAGGACTGTGGTGTGGACCCGGGACTCAGCTCCAGAGTCAGATGATCACTCAGAGCCCTGAGCTTGTCCTCTGTCCGAGTCAGTGAATGAGAGGCGCCCCATATCAATAGGGCAGCACTATTGTGGAAGCCGGCCAGTGGGGCCCCCCGGCCAGCGGGGCCCCCCAGCCAGGGGGGGGCCCCGGCTTGCTAGACCCCACTGCTCTCCCGGAACTGGGGTCCAGCCAACTCCATCAGGGCAAGAGTCCGAGAGTTCCTCCGGGCTTCCAGCTGACCCCATGCGCACAGGGGTGGTGGCGTGGGTAGAGATAGAGCCTTGGAGAGCCCCCTAGCGGGGGAGAGACAGGATGGGACCCACATGGGTCCCTGCCTGAAGTCGGGGTACCTACCCAGACAGCACTGCAGTCCTTGGCTTAGAGAATTTCGGGGAAGGCTCTACAGAGTGCAGGGCACCCCCCCCCCCACACCTGGTGGAAGGACACTCCTGATGGGGTGTGAGAGGAGCAGAAAAGTCCAGGGGGCCGCCGAGGGGTCCGCTTAAAGAAAGGAAGAGGGGCGCCTGGGTGGCCCAGTTGGTTCAGCGTCGGATTTCGGCCCAGGTCAAGATTTCACGGTTGGTGGGTTCGAGCCTCACGTCGGAGCCAGCTTCGGATTCTGTGTCTCCCCTTTCTCTGCCCCTCCCCTCCTCATGCTCTGTCTGTCTCTCTCTCAAAAATAAATAAACGTTTTTTAAAAAGGGGGGGAGGACACCTGGGTGGCTCAGTCAGTTGAACGTCCAACTTCGGCTCAGGTCACGATCTTGCGGTTCGTGGGTTCGAGCCCTGTGTCGGGCTCTGTGCTGACAGCTTGGAGCCTGGAGCCTGCTTCAGATTTCTGTGTCTCCCTCTCTCTCTGCCCCTCCTTTGCTTGTACGCTGTCTCTCTCTCTTTCAAAAATAAATAAACATTAAAAAAATTTTTTTAAAAAAAGGAAAGAGATTGGCTGCCATTTACGGAGAGCTGAAGGAGGGGGAAGAAGCTAGTGTGGAGCGGGTAGGGAATCAGGACTCAATTTTGGGGAAAAGGAGGCTCAGAAAAGTTAAGCCCAAGGGCTCAGAGTAAGGATGGGAACCCGTTTCGTCTCGACACCGCCTGGCCCACCCAACATGAGGGAGCATTTTAAATCACATCGGACACCACGGCCCGGTGCACACATGCTTCGTCAACAGTGTCGGTCATCCCATGATGGGCGTTCTGACCCCCTTTGAGGGGAAACAGTAAGAGGCTCAGAAAGATCTTGGGGCACCTGGGTGGCTCAGTCGGTTAAATGTCCGACTTCAGCTCAGGTCATGATCTCACACTCCGTGAGTTCGAGCCCCATGTTGGACTCTGTGCTGACAGCTCAGAGCCTGGAGCCCGCTTTGGATTCTGTGTCTCCCTCTGTCTCTGCCCCTCCCCTGCTCATACTCTGTCTCTCTCTGTCTCAAAAGTAAATAAACGTTAAAAAAAATAAAAATAAAAATAAATAAATAAAAACATTAAAAAAAAAAAAAAAAAGGAGGCTCAGAAAGGTCTCGGGCCAGGCTTCAGACCCCAGAGATGGCAGAGATCAGTCCAGACCTTGAGCGTGTGCTCCCAGATCTGTTTCTCCCCTTCTAGTCCCGGCCAGGTTTTCCTGAGGCTCCCTCCCTCCCCTCCCCTGCCCTCCTCCCTCAGGGAATCCAGGGGCCTCACTCCTGCTATCTTATTTGCGTTGTTCAGAACCAGGTGGCCAGCCCTGCAAGGACCCCATGCAAAGGCCCATGAGAAAGGCCCTTAAAAGGAAGCATCACGCTGCCTGGGACACTGTGAAATGGCAGCTGTGTGACCGTCCACATCCCCAGGACCCAGGCGTGCCCAGAAGCGTGGTTCCCGTGGTGGCGACACGGGCGCCCCCCAATGTGGACCGTGTCCTAGGCCTGCCAGGGGCCCGGGCCAAGCGCCCCCCTCCTCATTCTCTCACGCCACATCCAACCTCCCAGCAAACCCCATCCCGTCCACCTTTGCCCTCTGGTCCTCGCTTGGACCCCTGCACCAACTCCAGCCTCTTCGACTTCATGGCCAGTTTTCTTGTTGACCAAGGATGGCGCCATCATCTATGGGGGGCTGCCTGCTTCCTTGTTCTCATTCCCGTTGTCTCCCCGGAACTCCCCTTAAGTGCAAGGGGGCCCATGAGTACGTAACTGATATTCTGGGTCTCTCATGGGCCAGGTGGCATAAGCCCACCACATGTCCACCTCGGCCAGGGCCGGTGTAACCACCACGGGGAGGCTGGCTGTGCCGGTCAGATGTTCCGGGTCTACGTGCGGTGGGCACTGTGGAGGCCTCCTCGCCCCCCGTCCCGTCCCTTGTCTGCTGAGGAACTCCCACAGCTGGCTGGAGCCTGACTCAGTCCGAGGGGCTGTTCCTGATGAGTCTAATCAGTGACCTCCCCCCATTGCCCTGGGCAATAATTGGTTCAGGAATGGGCACCCGACCCAGTGCCAATGGGATGCAAAGGGATGTTTGCGGGGGGGGGGGGGGGGGGGTGTCCAGGAAAATGTAGAAAAAAGGATCACAGATCTAAGAAGATTTTGTAGTTTGCTAGATGACCCGGAAGAAAGAATGAGGGAAGCCGCCTACAAGTTGGATGACTACCACACTCCCATAGCTTGAGAGGTATGGCTCGGCAGCTGGAAAAGGAGGAAGTAAAAGATCAAGGATTTCCTTTAGGACCATAAGTTATGAGGCAACCTGCTTGTGGTGAAATCTCACATCGTTGGGAAACAGTGTGTGGACTATTGACTTGGCAATCAAGCCATAGATAAGACACCATTTTGCAAAGCCATTAACAAAGGTACTCATGACACATTAAAAAAACATTTTTTTTTAATGTTGGTTTATTTTTGGAAGAGAGACAGATAGAATGCAAGCAGGGGAGGGGCAGAGGGAGAGGGAGACACAGAATCGGAAGGAGGCTCCGGGCTCCGAGCTGTCAGCACAGAGCCTGATGTTGGGGTCGAACCCACGAACCTGAGCTGAAGTCAGACGCTTAACCGATTGAGCCACCCAGGCGCCCCAACAACCTTTCATTTTACAAAGGGATTTGTATATTTGTATATTTATAAAGGAAATTTCCATCTACAGAGAGGTCTCCCCCTCCTTACCGGGAATAGGGCGACTGTTTACAATGGTCATCAGGATTCACTCTGCGTAACGAATCTTACTAAAGAACCCTCTTTATGATACTTTCCCTGGTCACCTTCTCTTAACTTGCCTCCCCCTCCCAACAACCTCCGTGCCCTTTTCCTTTATTTTAGCCTCAGATGATCTATAAACCCAAGTTCTAAGCACCCCTTTGGCTTATCCACCGCTGGATGGTCCCATACATAATGTGCTTTGCACATGTTGGTAAATTTCTGTTCATTTTTCTCTTGTTTATCTGCCTCTGGTCTGTTGAATTCACAGGGCCCGGATGGATAACCCAAGACGGTGTTAAAAAAGAAGCAGCAGTCTCCAAATGGAGTCCCTGTGCTAAGCCCATATTGCCAAACCAGACTTCATACCTAACCTAACTGCACTTTCAGACTTCCCTAGGAATGTCATCTTAACCAGTCAGTCTGGGATTTCCTGGTGGGCACTGGAGAGGGAATCCACCTGATAGCCTGTTTCATCCCCCAAAGAAAGGCGACTTGCCCCAAACAAACCTATTTTGAAAGCTTATGACTTCTTTGTCCCACTCCCCACCTGCCTTTAAATTTTTTTTTTAATGTTTATTTATTTTTGAGACAGAGAGAGACAGAGCATGAGCGGGGGAGGGGCAGAGAGAGAGGGAGACACAGAATCGGAAGCAGGCTCCAGGCTCTGAGCCATCAGCCCAGAGCCGACGCGGGGCTCGAACTCACGGACCGCGAGATCGTGACCTGAGCTGAAGTCGGACGCTTAACCGACTGAGCCACCCAGGCGCCCCCCCCCCCACCTACCTTTAAAAGCCTCTCCTTTTCTGCAGCCCTGTGGAACTCCTTTTACTTGCTAGATGGAGTGTTGCCTGACTTATGAACTGTTGAAAAAAGCCAATTAGATCTTGGAATGGACTCTGCTGAATTTTGTTTTTTAACATATTTGGTGGCAGTGGTGGGATCTGAGGCGAACTTTATTTTATTTTATTTTTTTTTATTTTATTCATTGTGTGAGACAGAGAGTGCAGAAAGGGCAGAGAGAGAGAGAGAGAGAGAGAGAGAGAATCTCAAGCAGGCTCCACACTATCAGCATGGAGCCTGATGTGGGGCTCAAACTCATGAACTGTGAGATCATGACCTGAGCCAAAGTCGGATGCTTAACTGACTGAGCCACCCAGGCGCCCCTGAAGGGAACTTCTGACGGCATCTGGGGACAAGGAATGTAGGCATGGTACCCTGTGAACCCTTTGAGTTCTCCTGAATCATCATTCTGTGGGTAAATTCCTCTTGGTTCTGAGTGAAACTGTGTCCCATAGGGTTAATGAGGTTGAAACTGGCAGATAGCCTTTATGTGAGAAGTAAGGGAGATGCTTCGTTTTCACAAATAACAAACAAAAGCCGTGCTTTCTAGGGGTGCTTGGATGGCTCAGTCATTTAAGTGTCCGACTTCAGCACAGGTCACGATCTCATGGTTCGTAAGTTCAAGCCCCATGTTGGGCTCTGTGCTGACAGCTCAGAGCCGGGAGCCTCCTTTGGATTCTGTGTCTCCCTCTCTCTCTGCCCCTTCCCTGCTAGAGCTCTGTCTCTCTCTCTCTCTCTCTCTCTCTCTCTCTCTCAAAAATAAATAAACTTTAAAAAAAAAAAAAAACAGCCAAAGGAAAAAACTGAAATTAACAATGAAAAACCTTCCCCAATTCTGGTAAATACCAGAGCTCCAGATGGGATTCCTTAGCAGAAGCCAGCTAAGGGGGAGAATCTGACCCAGAGTCATCTCTCCTGGATCTCTGTCTGTAGTGGGCAGCAGAAAGAGGGAAATAAAATCTCTTTTGCACTCTCTTTTGGAACGCCTCTGGAGTCCAAGGAGTTGTTAACATGCTGCCAGAAATATTTACTGCTTGACCTGGCTAAAAACTACAAAGAAACCCTGTGGTCAGAAATTGGCCAGATGGCAGAGCCTGATAGAAACACATTTTAAGGCCTTCTCCCCTAAGCTGACATAAAACTATGCATCCAGAGGGAAAGAAAATCCTGAAGCTCTTGTACAAAGACAACCCACGGTGTCATTTAAGCTACAAATCCAACGCTTTGAGGACTTGAGAGCAACTGTCCTTATCTTACAAATCTTTGCACAACTAGAAATTCAGCTCTGGAGGCAGTTCAAAGTTCACTTATTCCTTCCCCGCCCCCCCCCCCCCAATTCCAAAACTTCCCCTATTTACCTTAAAAGGCTTCTAACTTGCATTCTTCCCTGTGCCTTTGAGATGTAAATGTTAAAGTAGAACTTCAGGGAAATAATTAATATCAAAAGGAAAACAAAAAGTGGGAAGGTCACTTGGAAACCTGCACTGTGGGGTCCATTTGTGTTTGTAGGTTAATTTGTGTCTGTGTGCTTGCCTTGTGTTGTAGATGTGTGGGATTTTCTACCTGGGGGGGGGGGAGTATTACCAAAATTAATTTGTAAAAGACCTCTATTTAATTGGCTTAAAGAAAATCAAGCACAAAGGAATAAGTATTCATAAAAGTTCTTGAAAATATCATAGAAACTAAGCCAACTACTGATCAGGTCCATGTAGTGTGGGATAATCTCTGTTAAAATCTACCTGAAGTTTGCTTTAATTAAAATACACATTTTAATTTTTTTGTGTTTTATTTATTTATTTATTCATTTATTTTAATTTTTAAAAATGTTTATTTATTTTTAAGAGAGAGAGAGTGAGCAGGGGAGGGGCAGAGAGAGAGAGGGAGACACAGAATCGGAAACAGGCTCCAGGTTCGGAGCTGTCAGCACAAAGCCTGATGCAGGGCTTGAACCCACAAGTTGTGAGATCATGACCTGGCTCAAAGTTGGACGCTTAACCGACTGAGCTACCCAGGCACCCCTTTTTTTATGAGCATGCGAGCAGGGCAGGGGTAGAGAGACAGAGACAGAATCTTAAGCAGGCTTCAGGCTCTGAGCCATCAGCACAGAGCCCGGTGTAGGGCTTGAACTCAGGAGCAGTGAGAACATGACCTGAGCCAAAGTTGGACACTCAACCGACTGAGCCACCCAGGCAACCCCAAAATACATATTTTAATTGTTTTCAGAGTTACCAGCATTAGATATAACTGTCTAGTGTCTCATAAAGCTTTTTTTAAGATATATGCTTTTTAAAACTTTTTTATTTTTATTTATTTTTTAATTTTTTTTAACGTTTATTTATTTTTGAGACAGAGAGAGACAGAGCATGAACAGGGGAGGGTCAGAGAGAGAAGGAGACACAGAATCTGAAACAAGCTCCAGGCTCTGAGCTGTCAGCACAGAGCCCGACGCGGGGCTCGAACTCATGGACCGCGAGATCATGACCTGAGCCGAAGTCGGCTGCTCAACCCACTGAGCCACCCAGGCGCCCCTAAAACACTTTTTTAAAGTTTATTCATTTTACGAGAGAGAGAGCACAAGTGGGGGAGGCGCAGGAAAGAGAGGGAGAGGGAACCCCAAGCAGGCTCTGCATCGTCAGCACAAAGCCCAATGCATTGGACTCATGAACCATGAGATCATGACCTGAGCTGAAGTCGGATACTTAACTGACTGAGCCACCCAAGCACCCCAAGCTTTTTGTTTTTTTAAGTAGACTTTACACCCAACTGATGAGGGAGCATAAGGCAAGCTGAGGGCCAAGCACAAGCTAAGCTAATCCTCCCTCCACCCTACCTGGGATGTGCGTGATAGTCCTCAGGACTCCTGGCTGCCCAAGGACACTGGAAAGGACACAAAACAAATGGCTGACCCGAGAGCGCAGGACCTGAGTCTCCATCAATTCACAAATATCTTAGTAAATTACAAGAAAAAGGCAATCTTATCAATAGCCTGATCTCCAGAAGCCTGTGGCCCTCCCCTCCATAGTGGTGTTGGGGACAAAGGCAAGAAGGAAATGGAGGGCAAAATTAAATTTCCTTATAACCTGCAGCCCATTGACAGATACTTGAGGCAAATACAGAGTGGACCATTTCTCTGGGAACCCCTACCGTCCTAACGTTAATGCTTTGCTAGAGGGAAAAAGCGATCTCAGCTCCACACTAGCTAGGCCTCCAGGAACCTGTGAGTCTTCTTTAGTATATGGAGTTCCCTTTAAGAAACTTCCTCTTGACTTTATCTCCCCCAACTCCATGGTGTATAAATGGTCACCCCTCACACTTATAAGGCAGCTCTTTCTGCCCACGGGTCTTGTCTTCGTGCTTTAATAAAATCACCTTTTTGCACCATAGACGTCTTCAAGAATTCTCTCTTGGCCATGGGCTATGACCCCACCATCACTCCGAAACCCTATACACAATGTTGGAGCCCAACGTGGGACCTGAACTCATGACCTGAGATCAAGACCTGAGCTGAGACTGAAGAGTCAGATGCTTAACCGACTAAGCCACCCAGGCGCCCTGCTGTTTTTTTTTTTTTTTTAAGTTTATTTAAATAATCTCTACACCCCACCTGGGGCTCGAACTCATGACCCGGAGATCAAGCGTGGCATGCTCCTTCGACTGAGTCAGCCAGGCGCCCCTCTCATAAAGTTGTTGCGGGTGGTGTAAACATAGTTGTGGAGTCTCTCCCGTCGAATGGTGGCCCCCCAAATGTGGTCGACCCTATCGAGTGGGGGCAGGGCGATGAAAGAATTCACCTGAGGCAGAACAAAGGCGACCGAAGTTTATTGAATAGGCCCCAAGGGGGCAGCGGTCAGGACAGCAGAGGAGAGGCTGTCTGCAAGGAGGCCGTGGGTGGGGGGCGTATTTAAAGTGAGAAGGTGAGGAGGTATGGGGACATGTGGAATTTTCTCTTTCTTAGTAACTGTGCCTGGTTGTCAGGAGCCCATCGGTCAGGTAGGGCCTACGGGTATTTTGAGGTGGGTCTCCCGATGGGCCCTTCTGTATTCAGCCAGGTGGTCGCTGTGGGCCCTTTGGCCTTGATCAAGTTTCCATTGCTGGAACCTGTTGTCTGAAAGCAGCTTCTAGGGGGTGCCTGGGTGGCTCAGTCTGTTAAGCATCCAACTCTTGGTTTCGGCTCAGGTCATGATCTCGTGGTTTCGTGAGTTCGAGCCCCACATCTGGCTTTGCAATGGCAGCATGGGATTCTCTCTCTACCCCTCCCCCACTCTCGCTGTCTCTGTCTCTCTCAAAATAACTAAATTAAACTTTAAAAAAGATAAATAAAAGCGGACTCTACAAGAATTGTTAACAAGTAAATTAAACAGACGTAGGCCAAATAAAAAGGTTTTAGGTGGACTTTTTTTTTTTTAAGGTTTATTCATTTTTGAGGGGGAAGCGAGGGACAGACGACCCAAAGCAGGCCCCGGGGTGACGGTGAGAGCCTGATGCGGGGCTCAAACTCACAAACCTTAAGGTCATGACCTGAGGGGGAGTCAGACACTTAACCTACTGAGCCACCCAGGCGCCCCAGCTCTGTTTTTTCTAAGATGCCTCTTACAAACAGGGCATCTTAGAGCTGATGAGACGGAGCGCATGGAAAGGCAAAGAAGGGTGTCTGTAGCACAGAAAGCACGCCAGGGAAGTGTTAGTCGGTATTATTACTATTTTAAAAAACATTTTTTTCTTAATGTTATGTATTTTTGAGAGAGAGACAGAACACGAGAGGGGGAGGGGCAGAGACCGTGAGAAAGAGACACAAAATCCGAACCGGGCTCCAGGCTCTGAGCTGTCAGCACAGAGCCCGACTCAAGGCTCGAACTCGCGAACGGTGAGATCATGACCTGAGCCGAAGTCGGACACTCAACCGACTGAGCCACCCAGGTGCGCCCCCCCCCCCCAAGATTTTCTTTTTAAATAATCTCAACACCCAATGTGGGGCTCAAACTCAAGCCTGAGATCAAGAGCCTCATGCTGTACGGACTGAGCTAGCCAGGGGATCTGTGCCCCCCGAGCTATGGACATGTTGTCCACGTCGCAATCCAGCCCCTTCTTCCTGGCGTAGAGAACCTCAGTTTTATTCAGGACCAGACAGTAATATTCTCAGGGAATTCGTTTCATTTGAGGTAGAAATGGCCAGGTCTGTGGGAAGAATGATGGGGGCAATCTGGGTGACTTTATCCTGCTTGATAAAAACTAGGAGACACACATGCCTCCTAGAATCGGGGGGAGGTGTCTGTGATTGGAGGGGGCGGGACGAGGAAGACGTCAACGTGAAGCAATGTCCCATTTTCTGGCCTGGTTGTTGGTTATGTGAGTGTTTGCACTATGATAATCCATTTATGCTGTATGTTTATGGACTTTTTGGTGTGTATGTTATAGTGTTGTTACACATACAGTGTGTGTGTGTGTGTGCGTTTGTGTATAAAATGTTTTCTTTCCTAGGGCGCGTGGGTGACTCAGTCGGTTGAACAACTGACTCTTGATTTCAGCTCAGATCGTGATCCCAGGGTCGTGGGATCGAGCCCTGAGTTGGGCTCCACACTTAAGTGTGGAGCCTGCTTAAGATTCTCTCTCTCTCTTTCTCGGGGCGCCTGGGTGGCTCAGTCGGTTAAGCGTCCGACTTCGGCTCAGGTCATGATCTCACGGTTCGTGGGTTCGAGGCCCACGTCGGGCTCTGTGCTGACGCCTCGGAGTCTGGAGCCTGCTTCGGATTCTGTGTCTCCTTCTCTCTCTGCCCCTCCCCCGCTCACGCTCTGTTTCTCAGAAATAAATAGATGTAAAAAAAATAAATAAATAAAAATTAAAAAAAAAGATTCTCTCTCTTCTGCTGCCCCTCCCCCACTCACGTGCTCTTGTGCAAGAGCACATGCTCTCTCTCCCTAAAGAAAATATTAATAATAATAAAATAAAGAAATAGAAATGTTTTCTTTCCTTCTTGTGGCAAACGTTGAGTGAAGACACAGTCGTGCAGGAGATGCTGGCGGCCATCTTGGGACAATTGGGTGGCAAGTCCCAAGATGGATGACAGCATGCTGAGGATGATGGAGGAGAAAAATGGACAGAGGTGTCCCCCGCTGTCATCACTGAGCCACTGCACCAACCCAGGTGTCACATACCTCCTGGTTAGGAAGAGGGAAAAAATGCCCTCCATCTTCAAAGGCTCTTGGAATTGGGTTTCCTTTACTGTTTCCCAGAGCATCTTGGGAATTGTGGTGGGGGTCTCCAAAGCCACCCTTGGGTTTGGTGATTCACCAGAAGCAGTCACAGGGCGCAGAGGGTGTAATGCTCACAGTTAGAGTTTACTACGGTGAAAGGGAAAAGGTGCATGGCGAGAAATCCAGAGGAAACCGGGCGCAAGCTTCCAAGAGTCCCTACCCCACCCCCGCCCCCCCCCCCCCCCCCCCCCCCCCCGCCCCCAGCGGAGGGACCAGGATGCAGCCTAGGTCCTTCAGCAATGATGGGTGACAGCTCATGCAAATATTGTCCACCTGGGATGCTCACTTGAACCTAGGAGTCTAGGGTTTTTTTGTTTTTGTTTTTGTTTTTTTAGGAGTCTAGGGTTTTTACTGGAGGTTGGCCATGGAGGCACGCAGTGTTTGAAGCCTGACTCCAGAGCTCCAGGAGGAAAGGAGACGTTCAACTGCACATTATATTTTCTTTTCTTTAAAAAAAAATTTTTAATGTTTATTTACTTTTGAGAGACAGAGAGACAGAGCACAAATGGGGGAGCAGCAGAGAGAGAGGGAGACACAGAATCCAAAGCAGGCTCCAGGCTCCGAGCTGTCAGCACAGAGCCCGACGCGGGGCTCGAACTCACGGACCGCGAGGTCATGACCTGAGCCGAAGTCGGAGCCTCAGCCAACTGAGCCACCCAGGCGCCCCTCAGCTGCAAATTATATTTTCTGCACCAACTATCTAGACAAACAAGCGCCAGGGTGGTTCGAGCCCCCAAGTGTGCAAAAACAATCTTGTCAGAACATTCAGAGAGCTCCATTGCCCGGTGCTGGCTAAGGGCCAGTCACGAAAACAGGCGCCTCTTGGGACTGCGTATCGGGCCTGCTGAATGAACTTTTTTTCCTACATAAATATAATCATCACTTTCATTCTTTTCTTCGAGTACATGGAGGTCCAGAGGGGTTAAGAAACGGAACGTGCCCAAAGCCACCCTAACAAATGCTGACGCTCTTTAGTCTCTGGCATGACTGCTTCCAGTTGGCCACACCAGTGGGACCGCCTCTCCAGACCAAAGAAAACACGGACGTGGGGCTGGATTTGGCCCCAGGGCCTGCAGCCCTCATCCCTGGGATATCGAGATTCCACTGAAATCCTTATAAGGGAGTACGAGGGGGGAGAAATCCCCAAAGGTAAAGGAAAGGATGTCAGAGGAAGGCCACACAAAGGGACAGATATGTCAACACACTTTCCAAAGATGGAGCTCCACTCGTTGGGGGAGCAGTGGGCTCTGGGACGGGAAGAGGGGCTCAGAACTTGCAGGAAGGGCTTAGAGGGGAGGGTCCAGGTGGCATCAGGGGGCAAATGGAAAGGGGAGCTGGAATCCAGCTGTGTCAGCTGGCTGCTTACTCCCTCCTCCCAGGCGGCCCCACACTGAAACCCCGCCCTGGGAGGAACTATTCTATAAAGCAATACTTTTGGGATCGTGGTTATTTCATTATATATTTTTTTAAGTAAGCTCCACGCCCAGCGTGGGGCTTGAACTCACAACCCTGAGCCCAAGAGCCACGTGCTCTACAGACTGAGCCAGCCAGGGGCTCCTGGAATTGTGACTGAGGATCATTCCTGGAGTGGCCACCTCTCCCCTGGGGGCATTGGGGAAACTGGAGGAAGGTTTTTATTACAAGGATTAGGGGGAGCGACCATCACTTCCTGGACAGGAGACCAGGGCACCAAGATGCCAAATGTCCCATGAGGCTTCCCACAGTGGCCCCGGCAGAGGGTCCCACACTACAATCCATGAGACATTCGTGGGAGTTAAGAACCTGCTTATAATTACCCGAGTCCAGCACTGAGCTCCGTTTACTTATAAACAAAGTTACACATGTTCCAGAAATGCACACACCGCTCGCACCAAGGGAGGTTCGTTCATTGTTCGCCACTGGGTTCTTCGAATCACAAATACAGTATACTGTGTCTGTTTTGTTTGTGGCAGTCAGAGAGCATTCAGGAAGATTCTGCCCCGAGTACGTACTCCCAGCCCCATCATTATGTCTTGAAGCTTTATCGGGCCTGAGTCTTTCATTAGTGTATTACAAATTACTTTCCTCTTATTCTTTCCTTATATCACAATAAGGGCATTATCTTGATTAAAAAAAAAAAAAAACTTTTGGTATGTGGGTAGGTTATATTATCCACAAATTTTATTTCGGGGTGCTGAAAGGAGCATTAAAAAATATTTATTATAATACTAATCTACGGTGATAAAAATCAGAACAGCAGTTACCCCGGAGGGTGGGTGGTGGGTGGTGAGAGGTTTGACTGCAAAGGGGCACAAAAGAACTTTCTGGAGCAATAAAAATGTTCTTTACCTTGACTGGGGTGGTATACAACTGTCAAAAGTCATTAAACTGCATACTTAAAGTGGGCTCGTTGCATTGCAATTGTAATGCAAATTCTAACATCACTCGGGCTGAATGAAACACCAATTTAAAAATATTTGTGCAGAAAAAATTCTAAGTACATATTTGTTACAGAAAGGAGGTAATGGATCTGCTGAGGCTTTGAAATTGATTAGGTGGATTTGTGCGGGAATCCGAAAACAAAGATGAAACAATAGCAGAAGAGATCATTTCATCCAGTGCTGCTTTTCACACAAGTTACGCAAAACTTTCAACTAAATCATAAATGTGCAGATGTGGGTGCAGGTTGGGTTGTGATGTGAATACATCTCTTATTCTGAGTTGCAGTCCAAAAACTTCGAGGGGTGCCTGGGTGGCTCAGTTGGTCGAGCGGCTGACTCTTGCTTTTGACTCAGGTCATGATCCCAGTGTCATGGGATCGAGCCCCATGTAGGGCTCTATGCTGAGTGTTGAGCCTGCTTGGGAATTTCTCTCTCTCTGTCTCCCCTTCTCTCTCTCCTCTGTCTCCCTCCCCTGCTCACACTCTCTCTCTAAAAATAAAACAAAAACCAAAAAACTTTGAAGACCACACTCTAAAATAGAAATCGCCAGACTTTCAAAGCGATCCCTCCTATTTCGGCACAAAGCAGATTCAGGGCAATGGCTTCGCTCATGGTGGTGGACGTCAATCTGTCCCCTCACATCGTTATCTTTTTTTAAAGTTTTTAAAGTTTATTTGTTTTTGAGAGAGACAGAGTGGGACTGAGCGGGGGGGGGGGGGGGGCAGAGAGAGAGGGAGACAGAATCCAAAGGGGGCTCCAGGCTCTGAGCTGTCAGCACAGAGCCCAACGCGGGGCTCAAACCCATGAACCGTGAGATCATGACCTGAGCTGAAGTCAGATGCTCAACCGACTGAGCCATTCAGGTGCCACCCCGCCCCCCACATCATTTTCTTAATAGATTCTTTTACAGCAACCTTATCAGATGTGATTAGATTAAATCATTCTGGCTTTACCTGAGAAGCTCATCAGCCAGGAGCTTGTGTCTGAAGCTTGCAAGAAGATGAGATACAGGGAAGGGAGAAAGAAGGTGATGGGGTAAAGAATCAGAATCTTAATCTTTCATAATGAAAACTTAATACACAATGTCTAAATTCGATCAATCCAGCCATTAACAATCACGAAATGGGAAAAATACAAGTCATATCACACACAAAGGGCTAATTTTCCTAACATGCATACAGATTACTAAGCTTTGGAACGGGAAGCTCGTCGTCACCATCACCATCAATAACACCAAAAGGTGGAGAAACAGAGTGGTTTGAGACTTCTTAAGAACAATACAGATTTTCCTTGACTTCCGATGGGATCATGTCCTGATGAACCCATCATAAGTTGAAAGTACTAGGGGCTCCTGGGTAATTCAGTTGGTTGGGCTTCCGACTTCAGCTCAGGTCATGATCTCATAGCTCGTGAGTTCGAGCCCTGCATCGGGCTCTGTGCTGACAGCTCGGAGCCTGGAGCCTGCTTTGGATTCTGTGTCTCCCTCTTTCTCTGCCCCTGCCCTGTTCATGCTCTGTCTCTCCTTCAAAATTAAATAAACATAAAAAAAATTTTTTTTTAACTTGAAATTATTAGAAGTCAAAGACACATTTATTTTTTTAATTAAAAAAAAATTTTTTTTAACGTTTATTTATTTTTGAGAGAGAGAGAGACAGAGCATGAACAGGGGAGGGGCAGAGAGAGAGACACACACAGAATCTGAAACAGGCTCCAGGCTCTGAGCTGTCAGCACAGAGCCTGATGCGGGGCTTGAACTCACAGACCGCGAGATCATGACCTGAGCTGAAGTCGGACGCTTAACCGACTGAGCCACCCAGGCGCCCCTCAAAGACACATTTAATACACCCAGCTGCTGAACATCGTAGCTTAGCCTAGCCGACCTAAAACATGCTCGGAACACTTACATATTAGCCTACAGTTGGACATAATCATCTCACACAAAGCCTATTTTACACTAAAGTGTTAAATATCTTATGTCAATATTGAATGTTGTACTGAAAGTGAAAAACAGATGGTTGTATGTATTGGTTGTTGACCCTCACGATCGCGGGGCTGACGGGAGCCGTGGTTCCCTGCCACTTCCCAGCCTCGTGATATGCACATCCCTGCGTATCACTAGCCCCGGAAAAGATCCAAATCCAAAATGTGAAATCTAGTTTCTACTGAATGTGTATTGCTTTTGTGCCATCGTAACAGTCAAAAGATCATAAGCCGAGAATCATTATTGTACATTGGGACCATCTATGTTACCAACGTGAGGACAAGGGAGCAATGCCTTCAAAATTCTGAAGGAAACTACTTTCTGTCCCCGAATTCTATAGCCAGCCAAACTATCACTTGAGCGAGAGGGGGAGTTGAAGACATTTTCTGAAGCGCAAGCTTTAAAAAATGTACCTCCTGAGACCCCTTCCTCAAGAAGCTGGAGGATGTGCTCTATAAAATGAAAGCATCATTAAGGAAGAGAAGGAACTGGGACCCCAGCCACACAGGGGGCCCTACACAGGAAAGAAGTGAGGGGAACCCCAAGGATGATGGAAATCCCAGCACATCAGCTAGTCTCAAGATTACAGGTCAACCAGTCCTAGTAGGACCACGTGACTGCAGGGACACTCACGTTGAGGGCTGTCATCCCCAGATGCCAACTGCCATTGAACTGTTTTGTTTTCTTTTGATTTTTAACCTGAGGAGAGAACGGCTGGATGGACACGAGCCACATTGTTGTCTGTAGTTGACTTGCCGCGGCCATGATGGAGACCCTGTTCTCCCTCCACCACTGGCTGCTGGATCCCCACCCAGGGGGCTCATTTCTCCCCCAACAAAATGTGCTGCTTGGCTCCCACTCATGAGAACTGTGGAAGGCCGGGGGTGTTCTCAAAAGTAGAAGACACAGGGCTGACCACATTCAGGCCGGCTGTGCGGGACGTGGCCCACATGTCTGCCCTGACAGTAACACTCATTTACGTATGGTTAGCCGTATGCTTTCTAGGGTTCGTTCAGGCCCTCACCCACTGAATTCTCCAGAAGGGGTTTGTGTAACTCTCAAGGAAGCTGCCACCAGATTATGACCTGGATATGGTCCAGCTCTTCCTCTCCCAAGGACTTCCGTTGAAAAGTGGCTGCGGTGCCCTTTCCTTACACAGATAGATGGCTCTTCTCTTGTTCTTTAACCTTTCCTTCTCTTGCAAAAAGCTTTCTTGTTTCCCTTGGGGCCATAGCTTGGGAGAGAGCTCCAGAGTGGTTACAAAGCTGCCCAGTGGCTGCAGGGAGAGGTTCAGGCACGAGCCCTGACCCCAGGGGGATGCCAGATGGACCCGTCAAAGGCCGCTGGGCTCCAGTGTTTCCTAGTCATGGTTGTGTTCCCTTATCACTTTTTAAAAACTCAACCATAGGGGCGCCTGGGTGGCTTGGTCGGTTAATCGTCCGACTTCGGCTCAGGTCATGATCTCACACTCCGTGAGTTCGAGCCCCATGTTGGACTCTGTGCTGACAGCTCGGAGCCTGGAGCCTGTTTCGGATTCTGTGTCTCCTTCTCTCTCTGCTCCTCCCTTGTTCATGCTCTGTCTCTCTCTGTCTCAAAAATAAATAAACGTTAAAAAAAAAATTAAAAAAAAAATAAAAACTCAATCATAACAGTGGATAAATAGATATTATTATATACTAGGATCACAGTTACCACGAGAAAGGTGAACCCAGAGTGTGTGGTCTAACTGATAACGCCGTACTGACATAAATTTCTCAGTTTTGACAAACGTACCGTGTTTTTTTTTTTTTTAATGTTTATTTATTTTTGAGACAGAGACAGAGCATGAACAGGGGAGGGTCAGAGAGAGAAGGAGGCACAGAATCCGAAACAGGCTCCAGGCTCCGAGCTGTCAGCACAGAGCCCGACGCGGGGCTCGAACTCACGGACGCAAGATCGTGACCTGAGCCGAAGCCGGACGCTCAACCGACTGAGCCACCCAGGCACCCCAAACGTACTGTGGTTTTGTAAGACACTAGATGCGAACATCAGGAGAAACGGGGCAAGGGGTCTACTATACTGGAGCACTCTGTACTACCTTTGCAACTTTCTGTCGATGTAAAATTATTCTAAAATTAAAACATCGGGGTGCCTGGGTGGCTCAGTTGGTTAAGCATCCAACTCTTGATTTCGGCTCAGGTCAGGATCTCACACGGTTCGTGAGTTCAAGCCCCACGTCTGGCTCCTTGCTGACAGCATGGAGTTTGCTTGGGATTCTCTCTCTCCCTCTCTCTCTGCCCCTCTCCCGATTACTCGCGTGTGCGTGCATGCTCACTCTCTCTCTCTCAAAAATAAATATAACTTTAAAAAACCCAAAAAACAAAATTAAAACATTGAAAAGAAATGTCATAGGGCCACCTGGTTGGCTCAATCAGTAGAGCATGGGACTCTTTTTTTTTAAATATAGCAGCCTCTTATAAGGCATAGATTTTTAAAATTTTATCTCTGAGGGAGAGCACGAGCAGGGCAGAAGCAGAGAGAGAGGGGAACAGAGGATCCAAAGCACAGGCTCCACACTGACAGCAGTGAGCCCGATGTGGTGCTCACACTCACCAACGGAACTCGCCAACCATGAGACCATGACTTGAGCCGAAGCCGGGCACTCAACTGACTGGGCCACCCAGGCGCCCCAGAGCATGTGACTCTTGCTCTTGGGGTCGTGAGTTCAAGCCCCATGTTGGGCCTAGCGCTTACTTAAAAAATAAATAAATAAATAAGTGGGTGAAGAAAATTAAAAAAATAAAAAGAAATGTCAACCATTATGGTGTCGGAGGACAGAGGAATTGCACGTAGGTGATAAACTATAAAGAAAAGAAAAGAAAGAGTAACACAAGAGGCCATGATAATGGCGACACGGGACTTGGGTGGGGCACACAGGTGGTGCTCAGACACTGAGGATGAGCTCGTTCCTTACCCAGGTGACGAGTTTACGGGCTTCTAAATTGTTATTCTTTAAGCTGTACACAGGGGTCTTACAACTCTGTACTGTGTTCTATGAAACCGAATACAATATTTGGGTAGTGTCTTACACACAGCCTGGTAGTGACCTACCACCAACGACACCCCAGCCAGAGTGAACACACGTATCACAGGCATTCGGTTCTGTGTTCTCAGGGAAAAGCCTCCCCTCCAAAACAAAACCAACTCCCTAAAGGGTATTCTACTCAATAAACATGCGTTTCACCATTTTCTTGCTCCTTCTCCTGGCACAAACACCTTTCTCGTGGTAGCTGTGCTCCTAGTATATAATAATACCCATTTCTAAGATATCATGGGTCCGCGTTCAGTAGTATTCTGTTATTGTTCTCAGATTTCAACCTCAACTCAAGCTTTATCTAAATCACCGTTCAGTGATCAGCTCTAATGTGTGAGGAAAAACAGGACGTCTTGCCCAGAGGTAAGCAGCTTAAGCCATCTGCGGTGGCTGACCCAGAGGCAGGCACTTTATGCTTGGCTTTCCTCATCTGTGAAATGGGTATAATGAAATCCCTACCTCACACCCTTGTTAGGATGTGTAAAACACTTAAATGTGGTGGGTTTTTTTTGTTTGTGTTTTCAACATTTATTTATTTTTGAGAGAGAGAGAGAGGGCTCAAGTGGAGGAGGAGCAGAGACAGAGGGAGACACGGAATCCAAAGCAGGCTCCGGGCTCCGAGCTGTCAGTACAGGGCCCCACGCGGTTCGGTTTCATGAACCTCAAGATCACGACCTGAGCTGAAGTCAGATGCTTAACTAACTGAGTCACCCAGGTGCCCCATGGATGTGTGAAGCACTTAGAATGACACCGTGACACCCACTGAGTACCCTGGAAATGTTCTTCTTTAAAAAAAGACAAAGAGTTTTTAAACGCAATTAAAAAAATTTTTTTAATGTTTATTTTTGAGAGAGACACACAGAGAGACAGAGCTCGAGTGGGGGAGGGGCAGAGAGAGAGGGAGACACAGAATCTGAAGCAGGCTTCAGGCTCTGAGCCATCAGCACAGAGCCTGACGCAGGGGCTTGAACTCACGTGCCGTGAGATTATGACCTGAGCCGAAGTTGGACACTTAACAGACTCGTCACCCAGGCGCCCAAAGGTCATTTTAAATAACATCTGTTTTTAACTCTTATATAGTTTGGTTTTAAAGTCAATCCTTCCCTACCCTTCTCAATGTGACTCCAATGCAGCCAAACAATGGAACAATAGATAGGTGGGTACATACTGATGAGAGCTCACATGTGTTAAGGGTTTACTCTGTCCCAGGCCTCAATTTCTGGATCTTATGGAAGCATCACTCCCACCCCACGATTGGACAGTGTTGGGAGATGCTCCTGAACTTGAGGCATGAAATCCAGGATGTGATGGCTCATGTCTATGGGCGGAGGGCGCTGGAAATGATTCTCAGCTCTTCTTACTAAGGCATATGTCTCAAGTTAGTGAGTTCACTTCTCCGAGCTTCAGTTTCCCGTTCTAGAACACGAGGGTATGAGGAGGAGGGTGGAATCTACACAATCCCACTCATGGCACCTGACACATAGTGAGCACCCACTGGCTCAGGTCATGACTATACGGATGAAGCCTCAGGTAGGCGGGAGACTGAGTGTTCGGGGGGGCTCCCCTGGGTCTGTCACAGGAAGCTTCCATATCCGATAGGGTGAGTCACCCTTCCTTCCTACCATAATTTGAGGCAGAGTGGCATCTCCCAGGAGGTGAGCGGTGTCCTGGTCACACCCCTCACCTCCAGTGGCTCACAGATCCCCTGACACATGACATCATAGTCGGGATGAAATAATGGAGCCAAAGGTTTGGATGAAAGGAAGTTGTTCTCTGTTTGTCTCTTCCTCTCAATCTCAAATTCTTTTTTGTTTTTTTAATTTTGCAATGTTTACTTATTTTTTGAGAGAGAAGCAGAGAGACAGAGCGTGAGCGGGGGAGGAGCAGAGAGAGAGAGGGAGACACAGAATCCGAAACAGCCTCCAGGCTCTGAGCTGTCAGCACAGAGCCCGACGTGGGGCTTGAACTCGCGAACCGCAAGATCGTGACTTGACTCGAAGTCAGGCGCTTAACTGACTGAGCCACCCAGGCGCCCCCAATCTCAAACTCTTGAACCTAGCACTTTCGGGTTCCTCTTGAAACAGCGGGGCCCTAGGGAGTAGGCAACGGCCTTGGTTACCCCCGGTGAAGAAGGTGGTGTGGAAGTAAAGATGGGCTCATGTTCTCGATAGTGAGGATTCATTCACGTATGCAATCATTTAACAAACCTTTCTTGTACACCTACCGTGTACCAGGCAGACAAAATCCTCGCCTTCCTGAAGCTGACAATCTAGTGGGGAAGTCAGACAGACGTAACACCGGGGGAAATATTCTAATCTGTTAGAAAGTGAGGAGTTCCACGTGAAAATACTGGGCAGGGGGAACTCAGGGCAGGGTCAGCAGACTGCAGCCTCCAGATAAAATCTAGCCCATCATTCGTTTTTGTACGGTTCCCAAGCCAAGAACGGTTTTTACTCCTTTCAGTGGTCGGGAAAAGGAAATCAACAGAAGACTTTGGGACCCCTAAAATTTGCATGAAATTCACATGTCAGGGTCCGTACATAAAGTGTTATTGGAACACAGCCACGCTCGTTGGGTTACATAGTGCCCGTGGCTGTTTTTGTGTTATAACCCCGGAGTGGAGTAGCTGTGCCAGAGACCACATGGTCTGCAAAGCCTAAACTAGTTAATAGCTTGCTCTTTACAGAAGAGGTTCCCAGATCCCTGGCTTAGGGGATTGCAGATGGTATGTGAAGGTGGACTGCGATTTTACATTAGAAAGTCAAGGAGAGCCTCGCTGACAAAGTGACATGGGGGTAAAGCCTGAAGGAAAGAGGGAGGGCTGCTATGCCAGCATTGGGGAAGAATGTTTCAGGGAGCGGGGACAGCCAGTGCAAAGGCCCCGAGGTAATGTGTCTGCTGTGTTCAAGGCACAGTGTGGGAGCCCCCGTGTCTGAAGCAGAGAGAGCACGAGGGGGCGTGGTGAGAGAGGACAGAATGGTGACGGGGAAGGTTGTGCGGGCTGGGCCACAGGGCGGACTCCGGCTTCTATCCTGAATGAGACGGAGCCACAGGAGGGCTCTGGGCAGGGGAGGGGACAGTAACAGTCTGGTTACACGTGGGGAAGGCTGCCGGGTCAGGCTGGGGGCAGGGAGACCGAAGGAGGGAGCTGCTGAGATAGTCCTGGAAGGAGACGATGAGTAGATGCTGGGGAAGGGAGAGAGGCGGGCAGATTCTGGATAAATCTGAGGGTGGAGCTGACAATATTTCTCAAGAGATAATATCCCAACCGCGGAAAAGTCTTTCCTAAAAGTGCTCCCGTCCTAGGCTTTCAAATGACTCCCGTCAGGGTTTTAGTCGCAGCTCGACTACGTACCACCTATGTGGTCTTAGGTAAGTCGCTCAATCTCTCTCAGCCTCAGTTTCCCCACCTGTTAATGGGGCTAATAACCGGGGTGCGGTATCAACGAGCTCATTCATGCAAAGCGTCAGTCATGATGCCTGGCACACGGAGCGGGCTCCCATGCGAGGCAGCTGCCGTAATGAGGATCGTTCCCCACGAGGGACCCCAAGATCTGTGGGCCCGGGTCACCGTCCCTGAGTCGTAGACCACCTTCCTGGAAGGAATCTGTCCATTTACCGCCCACCTCCGCTGGATCCCTCCCTCCTCCTCGACCCCCGCCCCACCAAGTCGTTGACCCGAAGACCACACAGCGAAGTGCTAAATCTTGCTGAGCCTCAGTTTCCTTAGCTGTAAAATGGGCCTCCTAACGCCTGTGTTACGGACAGTCAGGGCCATGAAACTAACTATTCCATATACACATCAAGTGCTCAGAAATCCATTGCCGCTCTGTTTTTCCCATGGCCATCAGCGTCAACAGCCACGTGGGTCTCCTCAAGTATTTTCCCAGCACTGTATTAAGAAAATTCTCAAACACACAGGAGAATTGAGAGAATTTTACAAGAAACACACATGTATCCACCACCTGGATTCTACCATTAACATTTTATTATTCTTGCTTCATCATGCATCTGCGGATTCCGCTGTCCAGCCGTCAGTCCATCTTATGTTCTTACGACAAATTTCAAAGTCATGAAATATTTCTCTTTTTTTCTTAATGTGTATTTTTTTTATTTTTATTTTTTTTAAATTTTTTTTTTTAATGTTTATTTTTGAGACAGAGAGAGACAGAGCATGAACGGGGGAGGGTCAGAGAGAGAGGGAGACACAGAATCCGAAGCAGGCTCCAGGCTCTGAGCTGTCAGCACAGAGCCCAACGCAGGGCTCAAACTCACGGACCGCGAGATCATGACATGAGCCGAAGTCGGCCGCTTAACCGACTGAGCCACCCAGGCGCCCCTTTAATGTTTATATTTGAGAGACAGAGACAGAGTGTGAGCTGGGAAGGGGCAGAGAGAGAGAGAAAGACACAGAATCCAGAGAGGCTCCAGGCTCTGAGCTGTCAGCACAGAGCCCGACACAGGGCTTGAACTCACAAGCCGTGAGATCGTGCCCTGAGCTGAAGTCAGATGCCTAACCGACTGAGCCACCCAGGCGCCCCGAAATATTTCTTTTTTTTGACATATATATTTTTTAAGTTTAGGGAGAAAGAGAGAGCAGGAGAGAGGGGTAGCAGGAGGGAGGGAGGGAGAGAGAAAGAGAGAGAGAGAGAGAGAGAGAGAGACAGAGAGAGAGAGAGAGAATCTTAGGCAGGCTCCACGCTCCTCAGAGCCCAACATGGGGCTCAATTCCACAACCCTGCGATCATGACCTGAGCAGAAATCAAGAGTCAGGTGCTCAACCGATTGAGTCACCCAGGTGCTCCTCAAAATCCTGAAATATTTCTATTAAGATTTTCGAGGACTCAGTTTGCACCAAGCATTGTTTTTATCACTGTTCTTAGTTCATTACCTCCACTTGCTCACCAAGTTCTCACATCAACCCTCTAAAATATGTCAAGTATGCAGTAGAGTGCGTTATTCCCATTTTACAGGTAAGGAATTTGAGGCACAGAGAGGCCAAAGACTAATAGCTGCTAAATGTTGGAGTTGGGTTTGAACCCAGACCATCAGGCTACAAAGCCCTAGCTTTTAACCATTAATGCCATATTGCTTCTCCTTAGTATGGGAGAAGCATGCCACCCACTGGAGTATCATGCAGCCAGTATCAAAGAATGTCGAGAAGAATCCAGTAAAAATAATACAGGACTACGACATGATCATGATTCAGCTCAGATCCGGTGTCTAAGAAAAAATATGCTCCGAGGAGGGGCACCCACTGTCACCAGTGGTAGCTCAGGGGTAAATGGACACTGACTGATTAAATAAAATTGTTTGTTACTCATTGCAGCTACTATTAGTTGAGCTCTTTCTTTGTGCCCCACCCTCTATCACAGGCTTTACATGTTGTATCTTTCCAAGCACTTGTAAGGTAGGCACTGCCATATCCATTTTAGAGATGAGGACACTGAGACTCTGAAGGGCAGGACTTGCCCAAGGTAACTCAGCCCATAAGTGGAAGAATCAGGATTCGAATCCAGGTCTGTCAGTTCCCTGTGCTGATAAGCCTTTCCGGCTCTTTCCAACGTCTTATTTTTCAGTAATAAGATGATTTAATTCCATAATGGAAACTGCTCTTTTAAGAAGACATCTCCTTAAGAAAGTAGACTCATTTATCGTTATTGTATTAGCCATGTGTATTATTTTAATACAATTAAAAATCCTACCTCACGCCATAGACAGAAATCAGTTCCAGGGGCACCTGGGTGGCTCAGTAGATTGAACGCCGACTTCGACTCAGGTCATGATCTTGCAGTTCATGAGTTCAAGCCCCACATTGGGCTCTGCACTGACAGCTCAGAGCCTAAAGCCTGCTTCGGATCCTGTGTCTCCTTCTCTCTCTGCCCCTCCTCCACTCACTCTCTCAAAAACAAAATAAACATTAAAAAAATACAATAAAAATCAGTTCCAGATAGACAACCAACTTAAATGTAATGCAAGATGATAAAGATTTTGGAAAACAACGTAAGAGAACATCAACATGTTTTGGAGGCATGGAAATATTTCTTAAACAAGACATAAAAATAATTATTCATAGGAAAAGACTGAGGAATTGGACTGCACTAAAGGTAAGACCTTCTGTTCATTAGAAATGCCATTAGAGGGGCGCCTGGGTGGCTCAGTCGGTTAAGCGACCGACTTCGGCTCATGTCATGATCTCGCGGTCCGTGAGTTCGAGCCCCGCGTCGGGCTCTGTGCTGACGGCTCAGAGCTTGGAGCCTGTTTCAGATTCTGTGTCTCCCTTTCTCTGACCCTCCCCCGTTCATGCTCTGTCTCTCTCTGTCTCAAAAATAAATAAATGTAAAAAAAAAAAAATTAAGAAAATGCCATTAGAGGGGTGACTGGTGGCTCAGTTGGTTGAGCATCTGACTTCAGCTCAGATCATGATCTTGTGATCGTGGTTTGTGAGTTCGAGCCCATCAGGATCGCTGCTGTCAGTGCAGATCCTCTGTCCCTCTCCATCTCTGTCCCTCCCCCACTCATGCTGCTTTCTCTCTCTTTCAAAAATAAATAAACATTAAAAATTGTTTTAATGTCACTAAGAAAATGAAAAGACAACCTGTAGAGTAGGAGGTGTTCATAGTATAAACAACTAACAAATGGCTTGTGTCCTGAGTATATGAAAAACACATCCATTTTAAAAATGGACAACCCAATAGAAAATTGGGCAAAACACCTGAACAAGCACATTACAAAAAAGGATATTCAAAAGGCCAATATGCAAATGAGAATTTTATTACTCATCAGGAAATGCAAATTAAAATTACGATGAGCTACCAATGCACATCCACCAGAATGGCTAGAAACGAAATGGCTGACAATGCCAAGTGTTGGTAAGTAATGGAAATACTCCAAGATGGCCAGAGGGAGAAGATATTATTACAACCACTTTGGAAAACTCTTTGGTAATATCAACTAAAGATAAACATACATGTCCTATGATCCAGCCATTCTACCCCTGGGTTCATACCCAAGAGCAATGTGTAATAGGTTGCCCCTTTTAATAACTCAGGAGTTAGGGGCAGTGACCTTCCCATGCAGTCAAAAATCTGAGTATAACTTTTGACTCTCCCCAAACTTAACTACTGAGAACTTCCTCTTGACGGAAAGCCTTACCAATAACATGAACAGTCAATTAACACATATTTTGTATGTAATAGGTACCATACTCTGTATTCTTACAGTAAAGTAAGCTAGAGAAAAGAAAATGTTATTTCAAAAATCATAAGGAAGGGGCACCTGGCTGGCTCAGTCGGTAGAGCATGTGACTCTTGATCTTGGGGTTGTAAGTTTGAGCCTCACACCGGATGTAGAAATGACTTAAAAATAGAATCTTCAGGGGCCGCTGGGTGGCTCAATGGGTTGAGCATCCAACTCTTGATTTCATCAGCTCAGGTCATGACCCCAGGGTTATGGGACTGAGTTCCACGCTCAATGCAGAACCTGCTTAAGATTCTCTCTCTCTCTCTCTCTCTCTCTCTCTCCTTCTGCCCCCCTCCTCTTCTCATGCTCTCCCTCTCTTTCTCTCTCTAAATAATAATAATAATAATAATAATAATAATAATAAACATATAAAATAAAATCTTTTAAAAAAAGGGGGGGGACTCAAATAAATTTTAAAAATCATAGGGGCGCCTGGGTGGCTCAGTCAGTTAAGTGTCCGACTTCAGGTCATGATCTCACAGTTCATGAGTTCCAGCCCCGTGTCGGGCTCTGTGCTTACAGCTCAGAGCCTGAAGCCTGCTTCAGATCCTGTGTCTCCTCTCTCTGCCCCTTCCCCACTCGTGCTCTGTCTCTCTCTGTCTCTCAAAAAGAAATAAACACTAAAAAATAAATAAATAGGGGCACCTGGGTGGCTTGGTCGGTTAAGCATCCGACTTCGGCTCAGGTCATGATCTCACGGTCCGTGAGTTCAAGCCCCGCGTCGGGCTCTGTGCTGACAGCTCAGAGCCTGGAGCCTGTTTCGGATTCTGTGTCTCCCTCTCTCTCTGCCCCTCCCCTGTTCATGCTCTGCCTCTCTCTCTGTCTCAAAAATAAATAAATGTTAAAAATAATTAAAAAATAAATAAATAAATAAATAACAAAAAAAATCATAAGGAAGAGAAAATATAGTGATAATACTGTACTTACAAAGTCTACGGACATGTGGATGCATACAATTTATTTATTTTTTATATGTTTATCTTTGAGAGAGAGAACACAAGCAGGGGTAGAGCAGAGAGAGAGAGAGAGGGAAACACAGAATCTGAATGAGGGTCCGGACTCTGAGCTGTCAGCACAGAGCCCGAGCATGGAGCCCGACGTGGGGCTTGAACCCACGAACTGTGAGATCACGACCTAGGATGCAGTCAGACGCTTAACCCGCTGAACCACCGAGGCGACCCTGGACCCACGCAGCTTAAAGCTGTATTGTTCAAGGGTCAGCTGTATAGGTTGACCACTCTGTGCTGTGAACGTACCAGAACAAAATGCTCATTATGTATCATTTGTGAGAGCAAAAAATGGAAACAACTTAAATTTCCAGCCACAGCTGGTGTGTAAACATAGAAACACATCGTGGTGTATTCGCACAATGGAATACTACTCGGCAACGAGGACAAATGGATTGCGTCACGCACCCAACCTGGATGAATTTCACAATCGTAGCGTTGAGGGAAAGAAGGCGACACAGGAGTTCATACTGTAGAATATCATTTACATGGTGTGGAAAAGAGGCGCAATGAAACTCCTGTCTCTAAGGAGGCATACTTAGGCAGTAAAACCTAAACCAGGTCAAAGTCAGTCCAGTAGGCACCTTCTCAGGGACGGAGAAAGTAGTGCCTGGGAGGAGGTGGAGAGGAGCTTATGGAAAGCTGGTAGAATTTGTTGCCTCACCTGGGTGGTGGTTATACAGGTACGGTCCCTTTGTCCTAATTCAGGAAGTGGACTACTTGTGTTTCAGGTACCCTGCATATGTACGTCGTATTTCACAAGGAAGAAGATTCAAATAATTTAAACACGATTTAGAGGGGCGCCGGGGTGGCTCAGTCGGTTGAGCGGCCGACTCCGGCTCAGGTCATGATCTCACAGTTCACGGGTTCGAGCCCCGCGTGGGGCTCTGTGCTGACAGTTCGGAACCTGGAGCCTGCTTGGGATTCTGTGTCTCTCCCCCTCTCTGCCCCTCCCCTGCTTGCACTCTGTTTCTCTCTCTCAAAAATAAATAAACATTTAAAAAAAATTTTTTTAATGATTTAGAAAAGGAAGCTCATCACAGCCTCATGTTACAAACTGAGCAGACCAGATGTCTATGATATAATAATCATTGGAAGGGACGTGCGTGGCCCTTGCTTTGTGCTGTTGTTTATTATCTGTTACCTTATTTCATCTTTATTACAACCCTCTGAGACAGTTACTACCATTATTCCCATTTAACAGATGGGGAAACTGAGGTCCGGTGAAGTTCAGTAACTTGCTGACGTCAGTCAGCGCTAGAGCTCGATCTAATCCCAGGCCGTCGGGCCCCAGAGTCTGTGCTCTGTTCACCACCACGAGACTCTCTCCTCTCTAAGGAGAAGCAGAAATAGGGAAGTAGAAGGCTATTTTTCAAAACACAAAGCTGTCTGATGAGAGGATCTGGAAATCGTTCTACGGCCATCTGTCCGGACAACAGGGGAAGGCAGTGATGGGAGTAGGGCTGGGGGGCAGGGCACAGGGAGCTGTGAGCCCCTCACCCACCACATCCAGAGACCAGCAGGTATAAACAATTCTAGTGGGGCTTATTTATTGTTATTATTATTATTATTATTATTATTATTTTTACTTATTTATTTTTCTACTGGGGCTTTTAACTGGAGCTGCTAGATGGAATTCAGCGGCTACGTGATTTTGGATAGGAAAGCCAATGACCTCTTTGCTTTCACTGCCCTTTAACTCAACAGTCCTCAAAGAGTGGTTGGGGAACCCCCGTGAATCCCCAAGACCTTTTTCAGGGCGTCAATGAGATCAAAACTCTTTTCTTTTCTTTTTTTCAAGTTTATTTATTTTTGAGAGAAAGAGAGAGTGCGTTCATGGACGCATGCACATGACTGGGGGAGGGGCAGACAGAGAGGGAGAGAGGAAATCCCAAGCAGGCTCTGCACCACCAGCCCAGAGCTGCAGGCGGGGCTTGAATTCACGAACCCGGAGAATGATCTGGGCTGAAATCAAAAGTCCGACGCTTAACCCACTGAGCCACCCAGGTACCCCAAAACTATTTTCATCATAATACTGAGATGTGTTCGTCCTTTTCACTCTCCGAAGGCTGCTCGACCTGTGGTGACATCATTGATAGGACGGCTAATGAAATGTGCGCATGTGTATTCTTGCGTTTGAAAAACTGCTCATTTTAGGGGCACCTGGGTGGCTCAGTGGGTTGAGTGTGGGACTCTTGATTTCGACTCAAGTCATGATCTCAGAGATCATGAGATGGAGCCTGGCGCTGGGATCCATGCTCACAGTGCAGAGCCTGCTTGGGCTTCTCTCTCTCTCTCTCTCTCTCTCTCTCTCTCTCTCTGCCCAGCGCCTCAAAATAAATAAACAAACTAAATAAAAACTTCTCGGGGCACCTATGTGGCTCAGTCGGTTGGGCATCTGACTTCAGCTCAGGTCATGATCTCGCGGTTCATGAGTTTGACCCCCCAGCATCGGGCTCTGTGCTGACAGCTGGAGCCTGCTGCGGATTCTGTGTCTCCTTCCCTCTCTGCCCCTCCCCTGCTCGCACTCTGCCTCTGTCTCTGTCTCTCTCAAAAAATAAATAAACAAACTTAAGAAAAACATTTTAAAACCTCTCCTTTTATTTTTCTTGCATGACAAGTAGCAATGGATATAACCTATATGTGTGTGTGTGTGTGTGTGTGTGTGTGTGTGTGTACACAAAACGTCTTTGGGGTCCTCAATAATTTTTAAGAGGCTATAGAAGGGCTGCTGCGATTGAAATTTACCATGTCCTTCTGTCCTACTTTCGGACTTTCAGCTCTGCCATGAGAAGAAATCAAAGACGTTTTCAAATCCCACTGAGTCATTGCAAGCCACTCAACCGTCTTCTGCACATCCATTAAAACTTTGGAGTTTGCCATAATTTTCTGAACCTGCACTAGATCCTGAAGTTTAATGCATTAAGAAAGAAGCGCACATCTCACCGTATCATGTATTTGTTTTAAAAATGTTTCAATATTGGGGCGCCTGGGTGGTTCAGTCGGGTAAGCGTCCAACTCTTGATGTCGGTTCAGGTCATGCTCTCAGGGTCCGTGAGATCGAGCCCCACGTCGGGCTCTGTGCTGACAGTGCAGAGCTTCCTTGGGATTCTCTCTCTTTCTCCCACTCCCTCTCCCCTCTGTTCCTCCTCCACTCGCACTTTCTCTCTCTCTCTCAAAATAAATAAATAAACTTAAAAAAATTTTAAAAATATTTCAAGATCTATAATTCAGTAGCATCGGTTTCCTTCCTAATCCTGTGTGTTTATTTCATGCCTGTAAAAACATGATTCAGGGAAGGGCTTCACCAGCCCGCCGGAAGCTCTTTAGCACAAAAAAAGTTTAACGTTTATTTATTTTTGAGACAGAGACAGAGCATGAACGGGGGAGGGTCAGAGAGAGAGGGAGACACAGAATCCGAAACAGGCTCCAGGCTCTGAGCGGTCAGCACAGAGCCCGACGCGGGGCTCAAACTCAAGGACTGTGAGATCGTGACCTGAGCCGAAGTCGGCCGCTCAACCGACTGAGCCACCCAGGCGCCCCACAAAAAAAAGTTTAGAAGCCTCAGCTTCTGCAAGAAAAACAAAAGGCAAGGGCAACTTACACTTGGGGGCGGGAGTGGGAATTGAGGGTGTTTGAGGATGAAAGAATTGTGTATTGTTACATTTTAAGCTGTAACGGGGACTCTGGAAGATGAAAAAAAAATCCGAACAGTACAAAAGGCCCATCTGGAACCCCGCCCCCCTTCAGTGTCACTCCGAAATCTGTTGTACCCAACCTGGAGACATTGCTGTACCTTGAATTACAAAAACCAAGTAGGTGGGGTCATTTTATCTGCTGCTGGGAAGAGAGAACAATCGAAAACCTGGACCCTCCATACTTTTTCTGCTGCTGGAGGAACCCCCAAACATATTTTGTGGCAAGCCACACTCAACCTCCGAACAGCTCCCAGAGGTTTACTGGAAAATTCTCACTTGCTCCCACCTAGACCTCAGACCCATTTCTGGAGTTCATGCAATAATAATAATAATAATAATAATAATAAAATAATAAAGCAGCTGATTCTTATCCAGCCTTTATTCTGGGCCAGGCCGGTTCTCAGCCTGAAATTGCCTCACCTGGTTTAAGCCTCACACCCGCCCATAGGATATGCACTATTAATACCTTCGTTTTACGCGAGAAGAAGCCATGGCTCAGCGAGGTTAAGCAACCCGCCGAGGGCGCACAGCCCAGAAGCGGCACTGTCTTTCTTGGATTTGGATTTTGTGTTTTCATTGTGCCCCGGGGTTGAGTGGGGGTTGCGGGGGGGGGGGGGGGGGGATGGGAATCCGTGAGCTAAGCTTGGAGAAGGAGGAAGGTGGAAGGGGTTTAGAGGAAGACGAGCCAGCTGGAAAGGATGGGGGAATCGAATCGCCTGGGTCGCAGACCCCCGCTGCTGGCACACGTGGGTACCGCGGGATCTGGCAGCTCCAGGGGTGGGAGCCAGCGTCCGTGCCCTGGGGGCTCCGCAGGCGCGGGGTGGGGCGCCTGGGGGACCAGCTCAGCCTTACCTGTCTCGGCGCTCATCTGGTGGTCAACCTGGAGGTGGTGGCTGCGGCGTACCAAACCTTTCTGGGCCCCCCATCCCACGCCCCGCCCTGGGTGGGGGGGTGGGGCGCCCAGGACCGGCCGGACCTGTGTGGCCCGGGGCCCGGGTTGCCTGGGGAGCCTGTCACCTCGAGAAGGCAGGCTCTTCCGGGGCTGGGACAGCTGTGGGCGGCAGGATGCCACGATGCCTGCAAACTCATAAATACCGCCGCCGCACGGGTGGCCAGAGACGCGCGTGCGGGCAGCTGGCGCCCCCGAGGGTGAGCCGGGGACCGGGAGGGCGTCCCCCGCCCCAGCTCCCGGCGTCCGGGCTGACGGTCCTGGCCCGGCTGTGCCCCGGCAGGTCCTGGGGGAGCTGGAGAGCGAACGGGAGCCGGCCAGAAGGGGCTGGGGAGAAGGGGGGTGGGTATGCAGGTGCAGCGCGGGGGCGGGATTGGGGTCACCGAGGCAGGATGGGACGCTGGGGAGAGGGCAGAGAGGCTGGGGCCGCCTCCGGGAGGGTGGAATTCCGGGGGGGGATCTGGGGTTGGAGTGGGGGGTTGGGGTCACTAACACCACTGGAGGACCAAATAGAGAGCGACGACGAGGCCTGAGAGCCGAGTGCAATGCTAGGGGTGGAGGTAAAAAGGTGAAAAAGCTGCGGTTGCTGAGAGCAGGCGGAGTGCTGGTTACGGGGTTGCCAAGGGCAACTTGCTACCCCGAGCCCCCACCCCACTCCCAAACCTGTCACCGAGAGTGAGCTGCGCTTAACGGCAGGAGCTCTGGGGCCGGGACCCCTGGGTTCCAGTCCCGGCTCCATCACATCCCCAGCTGTGCCCTGAACCACTGTTGCTCATTTCCCTCCTGGGTGACACAGGGGACACCCGGTGACACGGGGATCATCACAGTAGCCACCACACATAGGAATGTTGTGAGGCGCCCGTGACTTAATCTATGCAAAGTGCCTAGCACACAGCGAGTCTCGGGACATCGGGCGCTTGGTAATGATCAACACGCTTGTTTTCCCTGCAGCATCCGGATAACCGTCCTGCCTCCCTCCCCCCAGCATCGCCTGCGCTCCCTCCACTCTGCCTCCCAGGCTCTTCGCGTGTTCCTGATCTTCGCGCTGTTCCGGAATCTGAGCTACTGTGGACCCCTCCCCTCCCCCATCTGTCCCTCACCGCCCCCTTACCATGCGCCTCCTTTGTCTCTGCTCGTCCTGCAGCTGTGTGCTCCTGTTTTTCTCCCTCGGAGTCCGAGGGGCCCCAGAGGCTCCCAGGGCCCCCCCTGAGCAAGTCCACCTGTCCTACCCGGGTAAGTTTCTGTGAGCACTTCTTGGGCATTTCCCCGGGAGGCCCAGTGGGTTGGGGGCTCCGGAATCCCATGCCAATTGTTGTGGGACCTTGGGCTTGCCCTTCCTGAGCCGCGGTTGTCTGCCTCTGTTAAATGGGGGTTCCGAGCAGTGGTGCTTCTGGCTGTGTGGGAAATGATTACCGCGTCCACCCGGTGGTAAGCATTCCCCAAAGGGGGCTGCTATTGTCCCTGCCCATTGTGTCCCCACAAAGCTGCCTCCTGATCCTTGATCTAGAGGCCGTGGTGCCCTGTGGCGGTAAGGCCTTGGACTCTGGAGCCTCTGTACCCAAACTTCCTGGGTTTTAATCCTAGTGTAAGTAGTTTAATCTTACTTACCTGCTGTGTGACCATGGGCCAGTGACTTAACCTCTCTGGTCTCAGCGTCCTCATCTGGAGAATGGGAAAATGTTAGTGTGACCTCACGGCGGGGAGTAAATGAGATATTACCTGTGAAGGGGCAAAGCGGAGCTTGGCCTGCGTGCATCCATGCTTCTCCCACATTTTTGTCTCAGGGCCTCTTGGCACAGCTAAAAATTATTGAGAACCTCAAAGACCTTTGGTTTATGTGAGTTATAGCCAAATATTTGCATCTTAGAAACTAAAACTGAGGCATTTACAAATTTTAAGTCATTTAACGTGAACACTAATAAATCCGCTCTGCATTAGGTAAATGGCATTTTTCATGAGATATTACTATGCAAAAGAAAAGAAATTTCATGAGAAGAGCAGCACTGGTTTACATCTTTCTAAGCCTCTTTAATGTCTGGCTTCATAGGAGGCAGCCAGATTCTCCCCACATCTGCTTCTGCTGCTGTTTCAATAGGTTGCTTTGGATGATACCTAGGAAGAAAATTTGGTTTCTCACGGGCACTTGGTTGAAACAGGGAGGAGGCTTTTTTCATTATTATTATTTTTTTAATTTTTTTAATGTTTTATTTATTTTTGAGACAGGGAGAGACAGAGCATGAACAGGGGAGGGTCAGAGAGAGGGAGACACAGAATCTGAAACAGGCTCCAGGCTCTGAGCTGTCAGCACAGAGCCCGATGCGGGGCTCAAACTCACGGACCGCGAGGTCATGACCTGAGCTGAAGTCGGCCGCTTAACCTACTGAGCCACCCAGGCGCCCCTCTTTATTATTTTTTTAATGTTTTATTTTATTTTTGAGAGAGAGAGAGAGAGATGGAGCATGAGCAGGGGAGGGGCAGAGAGAATGGGAGACACAGAATCTGAAGCAGGCTCCAGGCTCTGAGCTGGCAGCACAGAGCCCTCTGTGGGGCTTGAACTCATGAGAGGTGAGATCATGACCGATGCAGAAGTCAGACCCCCAACCGGCTGAGCCACCCAGGCGCCCCCGGAGAGCAGGCTTTTAAAAGGAGTTTCAAATTATTGTGCCTATAGCTTTTCGATAGCGCACCAAATCTCAGCACACAGCCCTGTCTGTCTTTCAAATAATTTTAGCTTTTTATTTTGCAATAATTTTAGACTTATGGAAGAGTTGCAGAGAGAGTGCAGAGTTCCTGTACCCCCTTCACCCAGCTTCCCGAAATGTCAATGTCTTACGTACCCGTGGTACCGTTGTCAAGGCTAAGAAATTAACATTGGCATCATATCACTAACTGAACTATGGACTTCACCCATCTTTCCACTAATGTCTTCATTCTAATCCAGGATCCAACCCACGACTCCACACTGCTTCTGACTCTATGTCTCTAATCTCCTCCTCTCTGTAACAGCTCCTGAGTCTTTCCTTGTTGGTTTTTTGTTTGTTTTAAAAAAAATTTATTTTTAACGTTTATTTATTTTTTTTTTTTAATTTTTTTTTTCAACGTTTTTTATTTATTTTTGGGACAGAGAGAGACAGAGCATGAACGGGGGAGGGTCAGAGAGAGAGAGGGAGACACAGAATCGGAAACAGGCTCCAGGCTCCGAGCCATCAACCCAGAGCCTGACGCGGGGCTCGAACTCACGGACCGCGAGATCGTGAGCTGGCTGAAGTCGGACGCTTAACCGACTGCGCCACCCAGGCGCCCCAACGTTTATTTATTTTTGAGACAGAGAGAGACAGAGCATGAGCGGGGGAGGGGCAGAGAGAGAGGGAGACACAGAATCAGAAGCAGGCTCCAGGCTCCGAGCCGTCAGCCCAGAGCCTGACGCGGGGCTTGAACTCACGGACCGTGAGATCGTGACCTGAGCTGAAGTCGGACGCTTAACCAACTGAGCCACCCAGGTGCCCCTGTTTGTTTGTTTTTTTAATGTCCTTGACACTTGAGGAAGAGCGTGGCCTAAAGGTTAGTTGCAATGTAGAACCTGAAACTCACAAACACACTGCTTTGGCGTTTGTTGACCAACTGACCCAGGACAAGGCACTTTGCCTGGAAGCCTCTGTAAAATGGAACAACGATAAAACCCATCTCATGGTGCTGCTGTGGAAATCCAGTGGGATGACAGCTGTCCCTTGTTTGGCCTGCACAGTAACAAGAGCAAATAGACTCTTACTAAGTCCCTCAGATAGATAACTCACTTCACCTCAAATTGGATCTTATGCTGTAGGTACTATTGGTACTCCCATTTTACAGGAGCATAAACTGAGGCTCGTGGCGGTGAGGAGTCTGACCCTGGGTCACGCAGTCTGGAATTTGAACGCAGGCAGGCTGGCTCAAGAGCCTAAGATATTTGTTTTAAAACTTTAACTTGTACTCATTAAAAAAATTTTTTTTTAATATATTTATTTATTTTCGAGAGACAGAGCGCAAGCGGGGGAGGGGCAGAGAGAAAAGGAGACCCAGAATCCAAAGCAGGCTCCAGGCTCCGAGCTGTCAGCACAGAGCCCAACGCGGGGCTCGAACTCACAAACCGTGAGTTCATGACCTGAGTTGAAGTCAGATGCTTAACCGACTAAGCCACCCAGGTGCCCCCCCCCCCCCGCTTGTACTAATTTTAGATTTAACAGAAAATTAGAGTTTCCTTCTCCCCCTGTTTCTCTTAGTGTTATGTTAGCGTCTTACATAATTACGGTCTGATTAAGCCGGGAGGTTAACATCGGTACAATACTGTTAACTGAACTAGAGACCCTGTTCCTATGTCAGCACTTTTTCCGCTTGGTTATTTTGTCATTCAGCATTTAGCTGTTCTCCTTAGTCATCTCCAATCTGCCAGTTGCAAAGTCTTTCCTTGTCTTTCGTGCTCTCGACATTACTTAGCACTGAGCAGTTATTTTGTAGGGTAGCCCTCATTTGGGGCTGGTCAGGCATTTTCTCAAGATTAGGATGAAGTTATGGGTTTTTCTGGCAAGACTATGACCGCTGCGATGTTGTGTCTTTCCCGGTACCTGTTATCAGAGAGTTCATGATGCTGACACAGTTTATGGCTGTTACTGAGGCTGTTAACCTTCACCGCCTGGTTACAGGGGTGCCTTGCTGGGTTTCTCCAGGGCAGGATTTTTATTCTTCCCTTTGTGGTTAATGAGTATCTTGGGGGAGATTCCTTGAGACCATGCAAATGAATGTTTCTCTTGAAACTTCCTCCAGCCAATTTTGGCAGCTGCCAGTGGATCTTGCCTGCAACAATTGTTAGGTGGTGTTTGCCTAATTGTGACTTTGTAACTTTCTAATTCCCTGTCTCCATCTAACGGAAACTTTTCTGTAGGGAAAGCTGTTCCTTCCCCCCTTCATCCATCCATCCATCCATCCATCCATCCATCCATTCATTCATTCTTTTATGTCAGTATAGACTTACAGATACCCACTGTTCCATCGGTTAAATATACAGTACTATTGTTATTTACTTTGTGGCTCAAACTGTCCCAGATTTGGTCTTCTGGATTTCTTTCAGATTGGCTTCTGTGTTCTTTCAACAAACCCCCATCATTTTTGGAGCACTCCCTCTTTTTCTGGGACCATAGGTTATTCCAGGCTTATCTTGTATATTTCCTGCCCCATCTTTGGAATCAACCGCTTATCCAAGGAGCCCCAGTTTCTTTCAGTGGAGAATGGGTATTTAGAAACTAAGATCTGAGCACTCGGTGTGCTCGCGGCTACCGAGGTATCCTTGCTTCCAGGCCCTTTCACAGAGCTAGGCAGCATGTGTGTGTGTCACACGCGCATGCGCACATCTGTATTTTCGCGTCTATCTGTGTGTATACACTACATACCATGAGATCATGCTGATACCTCTGATTCTAAATCGAGGATTTATTTTGGCCATTTTCTTTCCTTGTTTGTAATTTCTCTCACCAGCATCGAGAAACCTACCTTCCACTTCTACAACATGCTTGCTTATTTGCTCAATGCGAGTATGGGCATAAAGCGGTTCCGGAGAACCTTTAGTAGGCGACAACGTGTGTGTGGTCCTTTTCCGCTGTAGTCCTTTTATTTTTTATTTTTCTGAAAGCAGAGAGGTTTTGGGTTTTTGTTTTTTTAAGGTTTATTTTATTTATTTTGAGAGAGACAGAGACAACGTGGGTCAGAGAGGGGCAGAGAGAGAGGGAGACCCAGAATCTGAAGCAGTTCCAGTCTCTGAGCTGTCAGCACAGAGCCCAACGGGGCGCCCGAACCCACAAACCGGGAGATCATGACCTGAACTGAAATCAAAAGTCAGGCACTTAACCGACTGAGCCACCCAGGCGCCCCACCCCTGTTCACTTTTTAAGTATAGTTACCTCCATTGGTCGGTATTTATATTCCATACTGGCTTCTCCCCACCTCCTGGGTGGCTTTAATTGTTAGTTTATTCGGGGCGTGTGTGAAGGAAATTTGAAGCGGGACTATAATTCTAAGAGTCAGAATTACACAAAAAAGGTAGTGTTTTCTCCCTTGGTCTTTCCTGCTCCGTTCCTGTCCCCCCCTTTTCTACCCCATCCACCCCATGTAAGTAACCCATCTATTTCCTTTCTGCCGTATCCTTCCTGTATTTCTTTGGTAGAAACGAGTAGATAACTTGTGTATATCCTCTTACATGAAGAGTAGCTGACTATAGGCACAAATAAGGGAGGGGCAGAGAGAGAGAGGGAGACACAGAATCCCAAGCAGGCTCCAGGCTCCGAGCTGTCAGCACAGAACCGGGCGCGGGGCTTGAACTCACCAACCGCGAGATCATGACCTGAGTCGAAGGCGGACGCTTAACTGAGCCACCCAGGTACCCCGACATTTAAGAATTTTGAACTGTCACTTAAAAGTTTGGATTTCTGGGGTGCCTGGGTGGTTCAGCCCGTTAAGGGGCCAGCTCTTGATTTCGGCGCAGGACGTGATCTCACGGTTCGTGGGATTGAGCCCCGCATCCCGCTCCGCGCTAAAGCATGGAACCTGCTTGGGATTCTCACTCTCTCTCTCTTTCTGTCTCAAAATAGATAAATACATTTTAAAAAATGTTTTAAAAAGTTTGTATTTGTGTGTACATCTATATATCTATATCTATGTCTATGTAATGTAAAACCACCACATAGAGACTTAGTCTAGAAGTTGACAGATTTCGTGGCACTGGGCCCACATGGTGGCTGTCACCAGAGCCAGCGATGGCCGCCCCTTTGAGATAGGGCAGGGTCTACAGTTGGCCACACACACCATAACTCCTTGCTGCCTTATTCCTTCCAGCTGGCCCTTGTCTCCGTTTATATTACCCAGCAGGCTTCTAGACATCTAAATTTATAACCCCTAAATAATATCAGGTATGGGGGTGCCTGGTGACATTGGGGAGCCTACCTGAGATTCTCTCTCTCTCTGCCCCTCCCCAGCTCGCGCTCTCTCACTCTCTCTCTCAAATAAATAAATTAAAAAAAAAAATTTTTTTTAAATCATGTATGTAAAGTGGCACAAGGTCTGCCCAGAGTGAATAATGATATTAATAATGTAATCCTAGCTGCACTGTTACAGGTGCTTTACTTGTATTTACTCACCTAAGCCTCATCAAAACCCTGTAGAGTAGATATTATCGTCATTCTACCTTACAGGTGAGGAAACTGGGGCTCAGAGAGGTGAAGCGACTTGCTCAGGGAAGCACAGCTTAGAAACGGCAGAGCCGGGATTGAACTTGGGGAGCTCCGGAACTGTGTCCCTTGACTCCTCGGTGTTCCGGAGCTCTTAGTTATTGGCCCTCGCTCTCTGTGCATCCTTCCCTTCCCCCCCTCTCAGCCCCCCCCCCCCCCCCCCGGCCTCACCGCCCAGCCCCACTCTGTTCCTTTCTCCCCAGGTGAGCCAGGCTCCATGACGGTAACCTGGACCACATGGGTCCCCACCCACTCTGAAGTGCAGTTTGGCCTACAGTTGACGGGGCCCCTGCCCCTCCGGGCCCAGGGCACCTTCAGCCCCTTCGTGGATGGGGGCATCCTCCGGCGGAAGTTCTATATACACCGAGTCACGCTGCGGGGGCTGCTGCCGGGGGTCCAGTACGGTGAGAGGGGCCCCGGACCCAAGTGTTGAGGGGAGCAGGAAGAGGAGTGCGGTGTAGACTAGAAGCTACTACCACCAGCAGGGGGCTCGGGCTGGGCTGGTAACTGCTCTGTTTACCCGGACCCCATTGTAGGAGACCTTGAAGATGAAAATGGAAGGCGCTGGGGTCCGGGGCCGGGTGGACCAGAGGGCACGGGTCAGAACCCTTCGATTCCCCACCGCCTCCCCCCACCAGCTGAAGGTGGATGGCGGTGGAGGAGACGGCCGGGGGTGCCCCTCGCTGACCACGACCTTTCCCTTTCCCTCAGTTTACCGCTGCGGCAGTTCTCGGGGCTGGAGCCGTCGGTTCCGCTTCAGGGCCCTGAAGAACGGTCCCCACTGGAGTCCCCGCCTGGCTGTGTTTGGGGACCTGGGGGCTGACAACCCGAAGGCCTTACCCCGGCTGCGCAGGGACACCCAGCAGGGCATGTATGATGCTGTTCTCCATGTGGGTGAGGCATCGGCAAGGGTGCGCCCGGAGGTGTGGGGTGGGGCGTGGGTGGGAGGACTGTTGAGGGGACCTGGCCGGGGCCAGTGTGGTTCTGAAGGGACCGGGGATGCGCCTGACCTTGGCGATGGTGTCTATGGTTAACCAGAACGCGCGGGTGAGAATCCCAGCTCCAACACGTAGAGCGTTGCTTTTGTCCTCTGCGTTATTCCCCTGTGACAGCTGAGACTGGGTCAGAATTCACGGGACTGTCGTCATGACTAAATAGTTGACATTGCCCAGCATGCTGTAAGTGCTACATGTTCATTGTCATTATCATTGCTGCTGTGGCTTCAAGGGACAGGGAAACAGATGGGAGATGGAGATTGGGGCTGATAAGGTTCAAGGCCGCAGACTCTGGAATCAGACTCTCGGGGCTTGATTCCTGGGTCTTTACTAGCCAGCCTTGTGACCTTGCACGGGCCCCCTGGGCCTCAGTTTCCCCATTTGAAGTGAGGTCATAATAATATCCACCTCAGAGGGTGTATTGAAGATTCAGGTGATCAAGAATGTAAAGCATTTGGAACTGTGCCTGGTACGAAACCAGTATCAGACTGTCGGTCTTAACATCGTTGTCCTGGGAGGGGACAAGAGGGCGGGCAAAGATGTGGGCCGGTGTAATCAGAGCACAGGAGACCAGCACGGTCCTGCGGGGGGAGGGGCTCAGACCAGAGGTTCGGGGAAACAGTCCCAAGGGCACATGTGGGTGGGTGTGAGGTAGGGATCGGAGAACCGGGATGGCTCCGAGCCGGAGTTACAGCCGACTGAGCAGCTGTCTCAGTCCTGGCAGAAGGAGAGCCGGGCCTGGGTCCTCACTCTCTCCCCGCCCGCCCCTCAGGAGACTTTGCCTACAACATGGATCAGGACAACGCGCGCGTCGGCGACAAGTTCATGCGGCTCATCGAACCTGTGGCCGCCAGTCTGCCCTACATGACCTGCCCTGGGAATCATGAAGAGCGCTAGTGAGGGCCGAGGGCTTCAGGGTGGGCGGGGGCCTGAGCGGTGAAAACAGATGTGTCCTTCTTAGTGTCTCACCTTAGTCCCTCGTGCTGCAGCTGCTGATTAGTGGAGATAAGGGCTAGGCTGGGAGCCAGACCCAGCCCGGAAGTGGGGAGGTGGGGGTGGGACCGGAGAACCCAGAGTCTCTTCCCACCCCTTTATTTCCTTTTATCCAGCAACTTCTCTCACTACAAGGCTCGCTTCAGCATGCCGGGGAACAACCAAGGCCTGTGGTACAGGTAATCTGGGGGACCTGGGGGACTGGCTCCCCTCCCCCGAAGGGCGGGAGATGCAGAGGAGACCCCGCCTTCGACCCATGCCCTTTGACCCCTCCAGCTGGGATCTGGGCCCTGCGCACATCATCTCCTTCTCCACCGAAGTGTATTTCTTCCTCAATTATGGCCGCCACCTCGTGGAGAGACAGTTCCACTGGCTGGAGAGCGACCTCCAGGTAACCTGGCTGGAGGTCCCCTCTCATCCCCTGACCAGCCTGCCCTCCCCTCCCCTCTCCCTGCCTCTCACTCCGGGCCCTTCTCTCCAGAAAGCCAATAAGAACCGGGCGGCCCGGCCGTGGATCATCACCATGGGCCACCGGCCCATGTACTGTTCCAACGCAGACTTGGACGACTGTACATGGCATGAAAGCAAGGTGGGGACCCCCTCCCCGGGGGCGGGGTGCCGAGCGCCACGTGGGGGGCCGGCCCGATTCACCACTCACCTCCTCTGTCGCCCTGCCCAGGTTCGCAAAGGCCTCCTTGGCAAGTTGTATGGGTTGGAGGACCTTTTCTACAAACACGGTGAGTGACCCGGGGGAGTTCCCCGCCCCCGATCTCTCCAGGGTCAAGGGGCTTGACCCCCGCTTTTTCTGTCTCAGGGGTCGACCTGCAGCTGTGGGCTCACGAGCACTCGTACGAACGGCTGTGGCCCATTTACGACTACCAGGTGAGGCTCAGGGAGGGCCAAGGGCCCGTGTGGCCGGTGTCAGTGGACCCCTGGACGCCCCGGGGTGTGGCCTGTTGTGACATGCCCCTCCTCCTCGCTCCCTTCTCCAGGTGTTTAATGGCAGCCGAGAGATGCCGTATACCAACCCCCGAGGCCCCGTCCACATCATCACTGGATCTGCTGTGAGCAGGGCGGGAAGGGGGCGCCTTCGGCTTCTTGCCTCTTGACTTTCATCGCCTCTTGTACTGGCCTCGGTGCCAGGTGCTTTGTATAGTCACCGTCACCAACTCTCAACCCGAGAGCGTTAGGTGCCCCTAGTAGCATGCCCATTGTACAGATGTGGAAACAGAGGCACAGGCAGTCAGATGCTCGTTCAGTAGTGGGTTCAGTAAGTGGCAGGGGTTGCCCCGGTCACCGGATGATCCAGGGGCACCGGGCTTATCATTATCCTCATCGCACCTCAACTCCAGACTAGTCCCATTCCCCCGAGCTTCTCACTAACGACCGCCCCCTGTTCCGGGATCCCACACTGTGTCCAGTATCTTGTGTCTCCCGAGTCTTGTCCCATCGGTGATGGTTCCTCCGTCTTCCGTTGTCGTTCATCCTTCACATTGCGGAAGACTCCCGGCCAGTTGTCTGGCAGAATGGCCCTTGGGTCTGGGCATGTCTGACGCTGAGCCTCGGGTTATGCATTCGGGGCAAGACAGTGCCCGGACGTCACCCAGAAGTGATGGTGTGACCGGGGATGACGGGCCGTCTGCGTGTCTCATTCCTGGAGGTGTTTCCCTGCGTCACCTGGTGAAGGAGGTGTCTGCTGGGTTCCTCCACCGTGAATGTATTATGGCTCCCTTTCTAATTAATAAGTGTCTTCAGGGAGATACTTTGCCGCCATGCAAATATCCCGTCTGTCCTCAAGCTTTCACCCACTGAGTGTTGAATCCCTTGGCGGGTCTTGCCAGCAAGAATTATTACTGTGGTGTTCTAACGGGGAGCTTCTATTTCCCGCGTTCCTCCTAGATTTATTAATTAGAAGCCTCCCATGAGGAAAAGTTGTCCCTTCTGTTCCATTTATGTAGTTAGTTATTGATTTATACCAGTCTGGACTCCCAGGTAATGATTCTATCCTGTGGGCGATAATCTGATACGACCGCTATTGCCTTACTGCTCCTGTTTGGGCCACTGGGAAGGCTTCCGGTCAGGTGCTGTGTTTTTTTTCCCACATGCCCCTGTCATTTGGTGAGCACTTCCTTATTTTTTGGCGCTCCAAGGTGCTCCAGGATCATCTTGTGTTTTCCTGCCCCCCCCCCGCCCTCTGCCTTGCAATCACTCATTTCTGCAAGGAGAGAGGGCTTGTTTTTTAAGCCAGTTCTTAACAAATCAGGACGATCAAAGTAAGAACCACTTGTGACAAAAGTTCAAACAGTGCAGGGGGCAGGAGGTGAACACCAGCTCTCCACACCCCTTCGTAGTCCTACTCTGTTGTTCTGGCTCTTGGATGGCATTTTAGAATGTTCTCTGCATGTACAACGGAGTCATTGTCTTGATAGAGATGTGTTACTATATTGCCCACTTTTAAAAAACAACTTGGATCATGCTTCATACCCTAGGGGTTCTCAGCTTTGGTGCGCATACCATGGGGAAGTTTTAAAACTCCCATGTCTGGGCCCCACTCCACAACAAACATGAGAATCTTCGAGAAAGGGGCCCTGACATTGGCCCCGTGTTGGCCACCACCTGGAGCAGGAAATAGACTGTGGTCAGCACCAGAAGACTCGTCATACCCCTACGTGATCGCTGTTCTGAACTTTAATCAGCAGAGATTGGTTTTTTTCTTTGATTTTAAATTTTGACATTCCTTCAGACTCCCAGAACAGTTGCAAAAATACAAAGACTTTCCATATCCCCTTTACCAACATTTCCCAAGTGTGAACATTTAGCTGCCTTTGTTGTAATCTCTATGTTATTTTATTTGCTGTAGTTATTATTCTATTATTAATGTTCTATAATTTTATCTTATTATATATAATTATTACTAATATATATTATTACTCCTGGAGAGATCATTTGGGACTCTGCCAATATCTGGCTATTCCTCAAACTTTCACCATTAGTTTCACGATCTACTGATGATTCTTGCTTCCATCTGTTATTACAGTGATGGCTGCTTCCATCCGTTATTATAGTGATGGCTGCTTCCATTAGTTATTATAGTGATGGCTGCTTCCATCCGTTATTATAGTGATGGCTGCTTCCATTTGTTATTATAGTGATGGCTGCTTCCATTAGTTATTATAGTGATGGCTGCTTCCATTAGTTATTACAATGATGGCAGTCCCTCATGGTCTCTGCTCATGTCGCCTGGTGTTTGTTGTTTGTAGAGGATGAGCACACCCTCTCCCCCAGGCACTGGTGATTTAAAAAGCTTTCTTGGGGAGTCTGCTGTGCAGCCAGTGTTGAGACCCACCGGTTTTTATCTATTTTGCATTTTCCCTTTTATTATCCATCTTGGCCACCTTTCTGTAGAGCCCTGCTTTGTGATGGCTGTGCTATAATTTATTTAACGGACCCCCACTGATGGGCATTTGGGTGACTTCCAGCTCAGGGCTTTTACAGAAAATGCTGCAGTGGGCAGTCTTTTCCAGCCATGCACTTTTCTAGAAGTCAGAGACCCAGGGCACAGGAAGCCTGGCTGGGTCGAAACCCTCAATGCTGAGCATCAGTGAGGTCAAGTCTTAACGGATTTTGCCCTCCTTGGGGGCAGGAGGGTCCTGGCCCTGGAGGTTGTTTCTGCTCCTTGTGGGTCCTCCACCCTCCCCAGCCCTGGGTCTGAATGATTCTATCTGGCAGGGCTGTGAGGAGCGGCTGACCCCCTTCTCCCTCTTCCCGCGGCCCTGGAGCGCCTTGCGCGTGAAAGAGTACGGGTACACGCGGCTGCACATCCTCAATGGAAGCCACATCCACATCCAGCAGGTGTCCGACGACCAGGTCAGTGAACAGTGGTCCAATCACCTCCCTGAGTAACCGGGCCTGGCGTGTTCTGGAGTCAAGTGGTTAAAAACAGGGACTTCAGGGGTGCCTGGGTGGCTCAGTCGGTTAAGCGGCCCATTTACTCTCAGGTCATGATCTCCCGCTTTGTGAGTTCGAGCCCACATTGGTCTCTGTGCTGACAGCTCAGAGCCTGCTTCGAGTTCTGTGTCTCCCCTCTCTCTGCTCCTGCCTTGCTCACCCTCTGTTTCTCTCTCTCTCTCAAAAAAAATGAACATTAAAAAATTAAAAAAACCAAAACCAAAACAAAACAAAAAACAAAAACACACGGACTCCAGAGCTGGAAATCCTGGGTTCAAATCCTGCCTCTGCTACTTACCAGCTGGATGACCTCGAACAACTTATTTCAACTATTTGAGCCACAATTTTCCCATCTGTTAAAGGGGATGATAATAGTTGAATGACTTATGATAGAGAAGTGCTGAGAACAGTTTCCCAAACATGGTAAATTCCATAGGTGTTTATCAACATGAAGCAGGGACTGAAAGAGGTGGGAAACCAATATGACATGTGGGTGGCTGAGACGGCTTAAGGTTAGATGCACCCAAATAATCACGGTTCACCATTATTTTTGCCACTGTAATTTTATTTTTTTTATTTTTTATTTTTTTTATTTTTTTTTCAACGCTTTTTATTTATTTTTGGGACAGAGAGAGACAGAGCATGAACGGGGGAGGGGCAGAAAGAGAGGGAGACACAGAATCGGAAACAGGCTCCGAGCCATCAGCCCAGAGCCTGACGCGGGGCTTGAACTCACAGACCGCGAGATCGTGACCTGGCTGAAGTCGGACGCTTAACCGACTGCGCCACCCAGGCGCCCCAACCACTGTAATTTTAAAATAATAATTATGATGATGATTTATTGAGCACCTGTTGTATATCCGATGCTGTGCTAGATGCTTTCCATCTCGTAGTATTTGAATCACGAGAACCATCACATGGGGTGGGTTTTCTTTCCATTTTACAGATGAGATAACTGAGGCTTAGAGACAGGAAATAATTTTCCAAGGGTCACACAGCTGGAGGGTGACAAAGCTGGGATATGACCCTGAAGACCATATTCTTTTCTTCTTCTTCTTCTTCTTCTTCTTCTTCTTCTTCTTCTTCTTCTTCTTCTCCTCCTCCTCCTCCTTCTTCTTCTTCTTCTTCTTCTCCCCCTCCCCCCTCCTCAACTATGTTCTTTTTATTATAAATAACTTCCATTTATCGAGCCCCACGCGCTCCGGGGGTAGGCTTATGTGTTATCCCATTCGGTTCTCCCAGTGTGTAGAATATGGAAGGTAAGGCTCAGAGTTGGATAATGTGCTTACAGTCATGGAGAGAGAGCCGTTGCACTGGGATGTAAGTGAGGTTTGTCTGACTCTGGGGTTTGTGCTTATAATAATATCCGACACTTATACAATCCTTGCCATGCTCTGGGGCCCCTTCAGAAACATCCTTCGGGGTGCCTGGGTGGCTCAGTCGGTTGGGCATGGGCCTCTGGGTTTCAGCTCGGGTCATGATCTCACAGTTCATGGGTCTGAGTCTCAGGTCCGGCTCTGCACCGGCAGAGTGGATCCTGCTTAGGATTCTCTCTCTCCCCCCTCCCCGCCCCTCCCCTACATGTGCACACACGCACTCTCCCTCAAAATACATAAACTTTTAAAAATATAAAAAATAAAAATTGGCGCCAAAAAAATAAATAAAAATAAAAAATAATAAAAATAAGTAAAAAATAAAAATAAATAAAAGTAAAAAACAATAAAAATAAGTAAAAAATAAAATAAATAAAAATAAAAAATGATAAAAGTAAGTAAAAAATAAATAAAAATAATAAATAATAAATAATAAAAATAAGTAAAATATAAAATAAATAAAAATAAAAACAATACAAGTAAGTAAAAATAAAATAAAAATAAAAAAATAAAAGTAAATAAAAATAAAAAATAATAAAAATAAGAAGTAAATAAAAATAAAAAATAATAAAGGTAAATAAAAATAAAAATAAAAATAAAAATAATAAAAATAAGTAAGAAATAAATAAAAATAAAAAATAATAAAATTAAGTAAAAATAAAATAAAAATAAAAAAATAAAAGTAAATAAAAATAAAAAATAATAAAAATAAGAAGTAAATAAAAATAAAAAATAATAAAGGTAAATAAAAATAAAAATAAAAATAAAAATAATAAAAATAAGTAAGAAATAAATAAAAATAAAAAATAATAAAATTAAGTAAAAATAAAATAAAAATAAAAAATAAAAGTAAATAAAAATAAATAAAAATAAATAATAAAAATAAGTAAGAAATAAATAAAAATAAAAAATAATAAAAGTAAGTAAAAAATAATAAAAATAAAAATAAAACATAAATAAAACATAAATTTAAAAAGCCCTCTACAAATAATCTCATTTCATTCCTACAAGATCTATGATGTACGTGCTATAACTATCATGCCCATTTTTCAGATGAGGAAAACTGAGGTTCAGAGAGGTCTAGCAATTTGTCCGGTCTCACACAGCCCATTAAAGGTAGAGCTGGAATTTGAATCCAAGTCCGTGGCCCTGGAGTCTGAACGTCCAGCTGTCATTACCTCCTTTGTTTTTGTCCCTTGCAGGACGGGAAGATTGTGGACGACGTCTGGGTGGTGAGACCCCTGCTTGGCCGGATGATGTACCTCTAGGCCCAGGGGCAGCCCTGGTCAGGAGCCCTGGGCCTTGCTGCCTTGGCTAGTGTGACCGGACGCTGCCCAGGCCCGGGTGGAGAGTCAGGGCGGGCCTTGTCTCCCAGCCCTTCTGAGGCCCCATGTGGGGTGGACACAGCCCTCCGGGAGCTGGGGCCGCTCTCCCCTCCTGGAGAGGTGGGGGTGCCCTCTGGCTGTAACGAGAGGGCAGGTGTACAGGCACCGAGTGAGGCGGGCGGTGGGCAGCCCTGCTCTCCTGCATAGCACTGACGGGGCGGGGCGCCCACGGGGCCTCTGGAATAAAGAGGCTCATCGCTGCGACTCTGCACTTCCGCTGGGGGTGCCCCCTGGCCCGTCTCCTCTCCCTCCCGCGCATCACCGGCCCCGAGTCAGCAGGGTGGGCACGGCCGTCATGACACCACTCTCCGGCAGGTGGCGCTGGTGACTCTCTCCTGGGCGGGCCTTCCGGCCCAAGGCGTGCCAACCGGTGTTGCTTTGTGCCTCAGTTTCCCAGCCCAGCACTGATTTATCCTGGAGGGGAGAAGTGTTAACACTCTTGCCTCCAAGCTAGTGGTGCTTACACGGACCTGCCTGTTTTCTTCCCCTTTCCCCTTCCTCTTCTCAGCCCCCTCTGTCTTTCTCCTTGACCCTTATTTACTGGGCGTCTACCGTGTACCAGGCCCTGTTCTCAGCCCTGGGGGACCGCTGTGAACAAGTCCGAGATCTCTGCCTTCACGGAACTCATGCCCTAACCAGGGGGTCAGAGAGCAAACACAATAAGAAAAATCGGAAGCAGGGTAGCTATTGATAAGTTCTCCCCCAAAGCAGGGAAGGGCCATGAGGGGGGACACTTGTAATTTTCACCAGGACAATCAGGGAGACCTCACTGAGAGGGTGACATTTGATCTGAAGGAGTCAGAGGGAGTAGCCACAGGAGCAGAGTGTTCTGGGCAGAGGAACAGCCAGTGCAAAGGCCCTGAGGCAGAAACGTGGCTGGCCCTGCCGGGGTGTCGAAGTGGAAGTGGAGGCCGGGGCGGCTGGGGCAGAGAGAGTGAGGGGGAGAGAGGGGCAGAGAGGGGTGACAGGGAAAGATCAGAGGACTTTGTCCTCTATCCTATGTGCAGTGGAGCCACAGGAGGGCTCTGAGCTGGTGACAGACCTCTGACTCCGGGAATCCAAGGCTGAGCTGGGCTCCAGCCCCAGGGCTCAGGCCTTCCCTGAGGGAGCCCGTGGGTCCCCAGCTCTGCAGGCTCACCTCGTCTTAATCATTCTATGAGCTGCACGGGCTCAGCTTTCTCAAACCAGCCCATCCCCGGGCTGACACTTTCTGGGAGGGTGGGTCTGTCTCCCCCACTGGACTGTCCATCCCGGGAGGGCGGTGCCCAGGGCTCTCCCCGGCATAGCCCAGCACAAGGTAGGTGCTTAATAAATATTTATTGCCTTACTGATGGCCACCATATGCCAGGCTCCGGCGGGGCGATGCCAGGGACACGCCGGGGACAGCAATGAATCCGCCCCCGCCAGGCCCCCTAGGAGTTCATGGGTGAGCAGAGAAACACAGTTACGCAACGCGGGTGACAAACAATGAGGGAATGCCACAGAGGGGTGCACCCAGCCCGTGAAGTCACCCGCTGGGCAGTCGTTGCCCTGAGCTGGTGCCCGTGTGGGCCTGGCCTGTTCCATCCCAGGCCTGGGGGAGGCTGTGAACGTGCCTGGGCGGTGGGGTCCACAGAGAGCAAAGGCCCGGCACTGGGTTTGAATCTCAGCTCTGCCCCTTCCTGTGGGGTGTGAGGTCACCAGCCCACTCTGAACCTCTGTTTTCTCATCTGTCACAAAAGGAGGATCACACATTATGGGGTTGCCTTGGGATTAAATGAGTCTGAAAGTGTTGTGTTCTTCTTTTTTTCATGGTTTTCACTTTTTGTTTAAGCTTATTTATTTATTTTAAGAAAGAGAGAGAGAGAGAGCACAAGCGGGGGAAGGGCAGAGAGAAGGAGAGAGTCTCAAGCAGGCTCTGCACCATCAGCACCGACCCCGATGCGGGGCTCGAACTCACAAACCGTGAGCTCATGACCTGAGCCGAGACCAAGAGTCAGATGTTTAATAGACTGAGCCACCCAGGCACCTCTGTCATGTCCCGCATTTAATTAGCTAGCGGGGTTCCTGGGTGGCTCAGTTGGTTGAACGTCCCACTTCGGCTCCGGTCATGATCTCGCGGTTTGTGAGTTCGAGCCCCGCATCCGGCCCAGCGCTGACGGTGCGGAGCCTGCGTGAGATGTTGTCTCTCCTTCTCTCCGCCCCTTTTCTGCTTGTTCTCTCTCTCAAAATAAGTAAATAAATTAAAAACTTAAAAAAAAAAAAACCCACACGGCATCCCACCCCCTACCTCCCATCACCTTTCCCTGCTTTATTTGCCTTCAGATCACGTTTGCTTTGGGACCCGCTATGGAGATACATCTTTCATGATTTATTCTTTCTCTCCTCCATCGGAAACTGGGCTCCTGGGGCACGGGGGTTTCTGCCAGTTCTGTTTACCCCTGGAGTGCCAGTACCCGAAACAAAGCAGTTCCTCAATAAACACTGCTTGAGTGAATGAGGGAAGGCAGGAGACGGGCAGACAAAATGCTCAATGCGGCACCTGGCGCTGAAGGAGCAGGTAATAAATAGGAGGAACGATGGTAATTTAGGTGAATCAGATGAAGGCCTGGCCCTCGGGGTTCCCACTGCCGGGTGCGCAGGAGACAGGCACGTCTGGCCGATTACAACACCTGTCGTGTGTGACATGCCCAGCAAGTGACGGGTTGCAGGACGGAAGCCCCTACAGCTTCTGGGAGGGCGAAGAGGAGCGAGGCTTTTGGGGCTCCACAGATGTGTGTCCAGCAAGCTGGGGTGAGTGTCCCCAGGAGGGGCGACGGTTTTGGCCCTTGTGAGGCTTAAATTCTACTGGGAGAGATAGAGAAGAAACCATGAACAAAAATACTATCATGCGAGCCTTCCGGATGGCGATCAGCACTGCGGAGAAAATACCCTGGAATTAAAGCATTGGGATAGACTCAGTCGGTTGAGCTCCGATTTCGGCTCAGGTCATGATCTCGTGGTTTGTGAGTTCGAGCCCCGCGTCGGGCTCTGTGCTGATGGCTCAGAGCCTGGAGCCTCCTTTGGATTCTGTCTCTCTCTCTCTCTCTCTCTCTCTCTCTGCCCCTCCCTTCTCTCTCTCTCTCTCTCAAAAATAAACTTTAAACATACATAAATAAATACATACATTTGAAAAATAAAGTGTCCAATTTGAGGAGTTTTGGGCCATGTGTATTCCCATGAAATCGCCACTATAATCAAGACCCGGAACATTTCCACCACCCCCAAGTTTCCCTCCTGTCCCTTTGCCGTGAATCCGTCCTGTTGTCCCCCAGCTTCAGGCAACAGCCGATCTGCCCTCTGTCACTAAAGATTCGATTTACCTTTTCCAGAAAGCTAGGAATAGAACTGTAAGAAGAGACTGGCTTCTTTCACTCAGCCTAACACATTCGCAATTCATCCACGAGGCCCTGCTTATCAACAATTCCTTCCTTTTTATGCCGAGTAGCGTCCTGGAATGGATATATGGCAACCCGTTTATCCGTTCGCTAGTTGATGGACGTTTTGGGTTGTTTCCAGTTTCCGGCGATGTGAAAGCAAGCGCTGTGGAAAAAAATAAAACAAAAAACCCCGAAACCCCCAAAACAAGCACCATGAACCTTCCTGTACGGGTCATCGCGGGAATATATGGATTCATTTCTCTGGAGTAAATACCCACGCGTGGGATCGCTGGGTCCTGTGTCTTCTGCGCTCTTTTTATGGCGGCAATCTTGTATTCCGTGACACGTTTCGAGCTCCGCTTGTCACCTTGTTTTATATTGTCCATTGGTTCATGTGTTTATTATTTATCTCTCAAGCATTTATTCTCTGAAAAAGAAGAGAACTGGTTGGAAGCCTAGACCCTGAAGCCAGGCTGCCTGTGTGGCTTTGGAGAAGTTACTTAACCTCTCTGTTCCTGTTTGCCCATTTGGAGAATGGGAGTAACAAAAGTGCATGGGATGGTTGTAGGGATTAAATGAGGTGGTGCGTGTAAAGTACTTAGCACAGGGCCAGTCACTTGAGTGTCTGACTCTTGATTCCAACTCGGGTCATGATCTCACGGTTTGTGGGTTCAAGCCCCGCGTCAGGCTCGGTGCTGGCAGCTCGGAGCCCGGAGCCTGCTTTGGATTCTGTGACTCCCTCTGTCTCTGCCCCTTCCCCCACCCCTCTCACTGTCTCTCAAAAATAAATAAACATTTTTTAAAAATCTGCTTATTAGTGGGGTGCCTGGGTGGTGCAGTTGTCTAAGCATCTGACTCTTGATCTCGGCTCAGGTCATGATCTCGCAGTTTGTGAGTTGCAGCCCCGAATCTGGCTCTGCGTTGATGGTGCAGAGCCTGCTTGGGATTCTGTCTCTCCTTCTCTCTCCCCCTCCCCTGCTTGTGTGCATGCACTCTCTCAAAATAAATAAATAAACTTAAGAAATTTTTTTGAAAATATGCTTATTAGCGGACCGATGCAGTTCAAATCTGTGTTATTCAAGCATCACCTATACATCCGCATATATTCCTTTGTCTATGTCTTTTTTTCTCCCTTTAAGAACAATTCCAAGAAGAAGAATTGCATCAAAGGGTTGACAGCATTATTAAGTCTCTTCATGGATATTACCAAAAGCCTGCCCCAAGATCATAGTCCTATAAGTGGGGTATGAGAGTGGCTGTTATCTGGTATTCTCGTCAGCACTAATTATGACATAAAAATTTTTCTGAGAGATCAAAAAAGGGATCTGTTTAAGAGTTTAATATCCATTTCATTCATTTGATTTGCCAATTCCATTTTTTTTTGTATTTGTTGTATTTTAAATTCGTGTTCATGTGTTTTGCCTGTTTTTATGTTGTATGTTCATCTTTCTTACTGATTTGAAAATGCTCTTTACATATGAAGGACAGAAAGCTTTGTCTGCCATCTACGTATCGCCACTCATCTTTTCCCTTGATGTACTGAAATTTACCATTTTTATGAGGCCAAGTCCTCCTCACCTGTTTCCACCTATTGGGCGGTCACCTCCTCGCTACCTCCTCCAGGAAGCCTTCTGGAGGAGGCTGATTTTTTCTCTCAGAGCCCTGAAGAAAGAGGGTCTAATTGCCCATCCTGAGGAAGCCCTGGGAGTAGGTCTACCACTGGGCTTGTTCCGGGGGTCTGATCTCTGACCGAGATGCCCAACTAAGTTCCAAGAGCCTAATGCCCTACCTTAAAGAGGGCCTCAAAGAGGCAAAGGCTACCCCCGGCCCTCCTCCCATCACTCCAACCTGGATCGCGTGCCGTCATCTTCGCTACTGGACTTGACTTTTAAAAAGCAGAGACTCTGTAAGACATACAGATTTCAAAAGAGCACAAAAGCAAGAATGTTTAATGCTGGCGAGGATACCTAAAAGTGCACGTTCCCTCTGAACGCTGGTGGGAACGTGAATTGGATCCTTGGAGCACAATTTGGCAGCCTGTGTTCCGGGCCGCCGGGAGGCAGCAGAGGGCAGGTAGCGAGAGCCTTGGCTGGGAATCAAAGGTGGGGAGGAGCCCTGGCTCTGCCCCATTAGCTTGTGTGACTTGAGCAAATAAAGTTACTTCTCTAAGCTTGGATTTCCTCTGCGAAGCGCAGGCACGAATAATCATAGCCCCTGTTGTTAAAATTACACAGCTTAGCTCCAGGCATGGCAACTGTTACTATTATTAAATCTTAAAGTTGTACATTTCCTTTGACCCAGCAGTTCCATTTGTGGGAATTTATTCAAAGGAAATAATTAGAGATGTGCACAAATATTTAACTGCTTGAATGGGGGGGGTATTATTTATAATAGCAAAATATTTATCACAGCTTCGATGTTCAACAAGAATGAGTGGTTAAACAAATCAGAGTTCATTGACAGGGTGGCATCTGAAGCCATTAAAACTAATGCTCTCGAAGAAAATGACATGGGAAGATACTGGTGATATTTCCCATCTTGTTTTTAAAAACATATAAAATTCTTTATAAACATATGCCTCTGATTCTGTTAAAGACAAAAGGGGTAGGTAAACGTACAGAAAAAAAAATGACTCATGCAATCATCCATTCATTGCCTTCACAGGCATTAATTAAATGCCTACTATGTGCTAGACACTGTTCTGGTGGGGGAGGGGAGAGGCAGAATGCACTCAGCGTTTAAGAGTATCTCTGTGGGGGTGGATTTAGGAATCATCCAACCACCCCATTCAGTAAATGTTTATTGATCATCTACATACCAACAGTGCAAGGGTACTGGGGCATGCACAGTGAAGAAAACAGACAAAACCCATGCCCTCCTCGAGCTGACATTTCAGTAGAGGGAACTACCAAAAAACAATAACTACAATTAGCTAATCATCTCGTTTGTTAGAAGGTGATTACAGCAGAGAAATATAAAAAAAAAAAAAGCAAAGTGAGGGGTTTAGTAGCTTGAGAGAAGGTTGTTTGCTGCTTTAGTTAAGGTGCAAAGGTGTAAGATCACTGATAAGGTGATACAGGAGTAAAACACTGAAGGAGTCAAGAGAGGGAGCCCTGGGGTACCTGGGGGAAGGCTACTCTGGACGGAAGGAACAGACAATGCAAAGACTTTGAGGTGGGAGAGCACCTGATATTTTTCCGGAAGGGCAAGGTGGCTGGCGCCCAGTGAGTGAAATCACAGGACAGCTTATCTGCGTTTAGCTTAAGGATTTTGTTGTTTTCTGGTAGTTTCTTTCTTTCTTTTTTTTTTTTGACACATTATTCACTTTTTAAAAACTTATTAAAAAGAGTAAGATCAAATAGTGTCTTGATTTCAGGTCAAGTTCCTGAACTCAGACAGACTGTCGTTCAAAACTCATTATCTATGTCCTGTAATCCTGAGGCAGCTAGGTCACCACTTTGAGCCTCAGTTTCTTTATCCGTAAATTGGGTATTAACAATAAAATAGGGATTTAGCGAGTGTTTAGCGGAACGATGCAAGTAAAGCATTTGGTCGGGTGTCTGGCACATAATAAGTTCGTCATAACTGTTTCTGGCCACTATTGCGCATTACCGCTTTCCACCCACCAACTCTTTTTAGTGTAAGGTGGGTCTGTTACAAAAGAATAGTCATTTCCCCTTTAAGAACTCGATCCGGCGGGGAGCCAGCTTCCCGGCACCCTTTCCAAATTTTCCAATCCCCGCTTGGCATTTTCATCCCGAAGGCCTCCGATTGGACAATATGCACCAATCAGAGGCTGGAGCGGGTTCTGCCAGCGGCCCAGCTCCGCCCCCGAGTGGGCCCTGCCCCCTGCCCGGTCAGCCCCGTTGCTATGGGGACTGGTGGGCAGTGAGGGGGGAAAGCCCCGGATGTTCGTTGGGGATTTAACATGGCGGCGGCAGTGGCCGCGGTGGCGGCGGCGCAAGAGAGTTGAGGGCCGTGTGAGGGTTCGGAATTCCGAGTCGAGCAGCTAGGCCGCGAGCGACTGCAGCGCCGATCCGGTAGGATAAACGGTCTGGCCAGGGGATTGGGGTGGGCCGGGCGATGGCGGTGGGAGATCGTTTACACAAGTAGGGGGCGGGGCCGCTGGGGTCAAAGTTCACTCAGGAGGGAAGGGTCGCGTCCGAGGGGTCGGGGGTCAATATTGCTGGGGAGGGTGGGGTAGGGGAGGTCAGAGGTCAAACTAGCGAAGGGGGCGTGGCGAAGGAGAGCGCAAATTTCGAAATTTAGAATGGGGCGCGTTCGAGGGGGCTCGGGGCGAGTGTCAAAAATGGGGGTCAGAACTCATCACTTGAAGGCCGGGTGCGCCTACCAGGATCAGAGATCACAGCTAAGGGGGTCGGTGGTTCGCAGGTTTAAGGCAGCAACCAGCGGAGCAGATGCATGAGATTTAGGTTGGGGGACCTCTTTTTAAGGGATCAAATGTGGGGCGTGGCCAAAGGAGGGCAAAGGTCAGAATCTGACAGATGATGTATCTGAGGGTCCAAAGTTAAAACCCTAGAGGGATGCATTGCTGGGGAGGACGGGAGGAATGTCCCAGAGAGAGGTCAGGGATGTCCTGGTGGAGTAAAAGCCCCCTCCCACAAATAATGGAAATAATAGCAAACACTTACAAATCACTATGTGCCAGTTCATTTAGATGCTTTACATATATTTAATCCTCACTACAACCTTACAGGGTTGGCACTATTATTAAGAGCCCAAGTGATTAGCCCAGGATCATCTAACGAATAAGTTGTGGGGTTGGGATTCAAACTCTGGAGTTCTGGGCGCAGAATGGTAGGATGCTCTCAAACATCATCTTGTCTATCATTTAATGACGGCTAACGCTGTTCTCAGTGCTGTTTCATTCTACCACAATCTTGCGAAGTGGGTACCGGATAGACCCACTTTGCAGACGGGAAAACTGAGGCTCAGATAGCTTCTGCTGAGTAACAGAGGCCGATTCCAAGCCGGGTCTGACTGATTCCAGAGCTCCTGCCCCCAGTCCTCATACTGTAGATTGTTGAAGGTCTGTTCCTGGAAGCAGGGGGCCGGGCAAAGCTGAGCCACTCCCTGGACTGGAATGGATTGTCTCTGGGCTTCTTGGAAGGGCGTGATCTGGGAAGAGAAGTTCCCTCGGACCTATGGGAGTGGGGTGTTTGTGGGTGGCCCAGAGTTCAATGAGTCTGATGGGCTTCTGCCTGGAGAGCGTGTCCTTGAGTGGGACCCTGTACAAAGTTGAGTATTCTCTGTACTGAAAGCCCCAAGCTCTCACCTTGGTCCTCAGTCGCCCCCGCCTCATTTCCTCCCCATCCCTCCTCGAGGTCCAACCCCACTGGCCTGTTTGCTGTTCTTACTCTCTGTGGGCACATGCCACCCTCCAGGGCTTTGACCTTCCTGTTCCCTCTGCCTGGAATCCTTTCCCCACCCTGCCCCCTCACTCCCAGTCACTCCACCCAGTTCTCACAGGCCCTCACACTCTTTATCTCACTATCTTGTTTTCTCCCCAGCCCTTTGCTCTGTTCTTACTTGGTTTTTCAGGGCACTGTTTGTCCCCTGCCTCCTCCCCAGAATGTGGGCCCCCCACGGCGGGAGTTTCTCCCATGCTGTTGCTTCCCTGAACACCCACCTGAAGCCCTGCCCGGCGGTAGAGGATGCTCGGCTGTTGGAGGTCAAACGATGGTTGCTGCTGGGCGCCGGGACCACAGCAGTGGAAGAGACACGGAATCCCTGGCCTCCAAGGGCTCTCGGCATCCCTTCGTGGGAGCAGACTGGCAGCAGACCCCCAGCCTGTGACACATGGCTTCATCCGTACCCCTGGGGTGCCTGGCCTGGGAGGGGCGGTGGAGCAGGGAGGGGACGGGTACCTGCCCTGGGGGTGTGGAGCAGTACTGGGGACTGGTTCGGAGCGCGGGCGCTGGAGCCGGGATTCACACGCAGCTCCAGCGCTCACGGGCCGTGACTGTGGGCAAGTCGCTTAACTTTCTGGGCCTCCGTTTTCTTCGTCTGCAAAATGGAAATAGCGATAGTGGCCACCTCGTGGGATTGCCGTGAGGGTGCAAGGTGTAAAGCGCTTGACCCAGGGCCGGGCACACGGTGGGCGCTGTGTTAGCGTTTGTCTTCCTTGGGAGGACCTCACTTTCCATCCGCCTCCTGGCTTTCTCAGCCAGCCGCCCCGCCCCCTTCTGGGCAGGGTCACTGGGCGGGCACACTGCCAGGCAGCCCCATGAGGTCAGCCCCGCCTCGTGCCCTCGCGGTTCCAGCTTGCTCAGCATCCCGGGCTTGGCACAGAAAAGGAGGGACGGGGCTTTGGCACTGGGGACCCAAGTTCGGGTCCCTGCCCTGTCACCGGCCGAGGGACCTTAGGCAAGTCATTTCTTACTTGCCAGTCTTATTCCTGACGATACATTTTAGACTAGGGAAGAAAGTGAAGCATTCAGTATAGCAGAGCACTCCCCCCTCCAGCTGGGGCCTGTGACGAGCTCAGAGCTTGCAGTGTCGAGTTCAGTGCCCCGCCCCGCCCCCTCCCCAGCCTCCCTGCCGGCGCTGCCCTGCACTGGATTTGGTGTTCAGCGCTCCTCTGCGGGTCTTCCTACTTTTACTGCCTTTGAGAGTGTTCCCGAATGAGAGCAACAGCCCTCAACCCTGGCTGCACACTGCAGTCCCCTGGAGAGCTTTCAAAAATGCCGTGGCCCAGGCCAGCCGTAGAGATTCCGACTTGGATCCGCTTGGGTCTGGGGTGGGGCTGGCATCAGTACGTGGCTCTGGTGGCCAGCCGGGGTTGACCGCCGCCGTTTTCCGGTTTCACGGATCATGTAAGTGGTATCCCGGTGAGCAGCCTGCTTTTCCTGCTCACCGTTAGAGTCCGCCTGTTGCTCCGTGAGGATGTGTGTCGCGCTAGGACTCACGGCCTCGGCCGTGAGTGTTTCTTTTTGTGATTATGCCACACAGGAGTTACCTGTTCACCTCTTGGTGGACATTTGGGTGGTTTCCCATGGGACAGTGACGGTGCTGGGTCGAACATTCTAGAACGTGTTTCCTTGGATACCGTGGCCAGAGTCTCTCGCGGGCATGGGACTCGCAGTGGAACTGCTGGACCTTCCAAATTGCTGTCCTAAGCAGTTGTACCAGTCTGCTTTCCAACCAGGCTTGAGGGCTCCCTTCACGCCACGTCCTGCTTTGGGCGAGTTCATGGCCCCTGCTGAAATGGCTTTACTCAGCCATGAGATAGATGGTGGCTTTATGCCCACCCCCCGCCCCCGGGCTGGCTGGGAGCAGTTGAGGAGGTGGTTCACGCGATGGGCTTAGCTGGGGCCTGACACCCACCGAGCCCCCACACCCAGGCTTTTGCCCTGTAGGGCATCCGGGGCAGTGACCACAGCTTTGACGCAGCTCTCCTGGGGAGGCATCTCTCAGGGCTGACCGTGGGGAAGGAAACCGTACTGACTTGAACCTCCTCAGGAACGGGGCAGGGAGGAAACAGGTGAAGTGTGGAAAGCGACAGGCAGAGCCTGTTACACTCCTTGTGTGTCTGACCACAGGTCCCACTGGCAACCAACACGGCCCTGGCCCTGCCTGCATGGATTTTGGCATACCAAGGACACGGGCCCCATCCCCAGACAATGACGGCCCAGAGCGTCAGGACTGGGATGGGGAAGCACAAGCAGAAGCGTCAAGGTTAGGATCCGGGAAGCACCTGGCCCAGCCTGGGGAGTCGGTGAGGGCCTTCTAGAGAAGGAGACATCTGACCGATGAGAAAGAGTGAGCCAGGCCTAGAAAGGAGGTGGAAAGAACAGAGCGGGTAGTGGGTATGGGAAGTGCAAAGGCCCTGAGATGGTCAGGTACCAGCACGGAGGCCAGTGTGACCAAGCAGGCACTGAGCTCAGGGAGGCGGGGAAGATGTGGCAGATACACGGGGGGCCGACAGGCTGAGGCGAGGAGTGTGGGTTTTGTTCTGTGTCTAATGAGGATCATTGGAAGGTTTCAAGCAACATTTGGTGTCTTTCTTTAAAAAAAAAAAAACAACTTTTTTTAAAAGTTTATTTATCTTGAAAGAGAGAGTGAGAGAGCACAAGGTGGGTAGGGGCAGAGAGAGAGGGAGAGAGAATTCCAGGCAGGCTCTGCGCTGTGAGAGAAGAGCCCAACTCAGGGCTCCAACTCATGAACCCTGAGATCGTGACCTGAGCCGAGATCAAGAGTATACTTAACAGACTAAGCCACCCGGGCGCCCCCATCCCGTTTCTCTTTTATAAGGGTTGCTCCTTTTGCCATGTGGGGCCCAGATCATGGGGGGCGGTGGCAGGGAGACCGTAGGAGGCTGCTGTAATAGTCCCAGCAGATGAGGGCGGAGAGGATGAGGGTGACAGTGATGGAGGAGGGATCTGTGTGCTGTCGAAATTGTGGGTACTTTCCACACATTAACCCACTGGATCTCCACAGACAGCCTACGAGGTAGGTACTGTTATTGTCCCCACTTTAGAGATGAGAAAACAGACCCAGAGAGGTAGGTGACAAGTCTAAGATTACACAGCAGGCAAGCGGCAGAGGTAGGACGTGAACTCCAGGCCTTCAGACTCTGGAGTCACTGCCTGCTGTGGCTGTCCTCAGTGGTTTGGAAGTGGTTTTGATGAGACAAGGTCTCTTCCTGTCCAGTTGGGCCTGACCCAGGCTCCTCTTTATTAGATGGAAGCTCCTTGGAGGTCTGTTCAACCTGGGCTGTTTCTGGGCCCCGGGTCCCTACCTCTCTCGGGGTCCCCCACAACCCCTTCGCTCTCTTATCCACTGCCTCACCCCTCCTTGTCCTGCTGGCTCACAGTAGACCAGACTTCCTGGCCAGACGCCGGTCGGGGTGTCCCCAGCAGCTGTTTATCCCATCACCCGAGCCAGGCGGCCACAGATGCTGCCAGCAGGAAGCGGTCTCCTTCCAAGTCACGGCCAGGGAAATGGGACCCTTCCCGCCCCAACCACCCTTCCGGGGCTGGGGCTTGTTGTCCGCCGGCCGCCTTGGCCCACAGGAAGGTGTGGGGGGAGCAGAGGGGGGCAGAGGGGAGCTCTGCCAGGTCCCAGGGGAGCTGGCTGTGGCGGACGAGACAGAAGCCACCCCTCACCGCAGCCTGTCTCCTGGGGCCCTCTGGTCCTGCCCTGCCTTTCCCCAGGTGCTGCTGCCGTCCTCAGGGGCAGTGACCACTTCCGTGCCGGGGGCCACGCCATCCACAGCATCCCTGCTCCCCCTAGCTGGGGCCCCTGGGAAAGAGCCGGAGCCTCCCGGCCTCACGTTCCTCACCTGTGAAATGGGCCGTTGGGAGGGTTGTAGATCATGCTGGAAAGCGCTTAGCACGTTGCCCGGCCCACGGTGAGCTTGCGGTAACAGTTTAATAGTTCAACAATTTTAACAGTCTCCGTTTCCGTGCGCCCCGTCCTCCTGGGCTGCGGCGTCCTCCTCGCGGGCTCCCAGCCTCCGGGGCGGCCAGGCCAGGCGCTGGCTGTGCTTTTTGAGCATCCTCGTGGTGGCTCTGCCCAGGGGCCCGGAGGGGGAGGGCTTAGTAACCTCATTTCTCTCTGCCAGCGTCTTCTTCGTTTTAAAGAGGCACGTTTTTGCTCCGTGTGTGCATTGTCCCCTACATAAGAGTTGCAAACCTCCGCACGGCACAGCAGGCTACAGGGTGACGAGGAAACCCCGCTCCGGGCCTGGCTGTCCGTCCCCTTCCCAGAGACAGCCATTGTTCCCGGCGTCTTTTCTTTTTTGCGACGTCTGTTCCTGCACACGATCTGCCCCCTTTTGTTTCTCCCCAGGTGGAGCCGACTTCCCATGTTGGTATTCCCTCGCAGTTTTCCCCCTTCCGTTCTGTGGAGCGCTCTCTGCGGCCGTGTGATGTCCCCTGATGCGCCTGTGTTCGCGTCAGTGGCCGTTCCCGCCCTTCCAGCCTTTCCCTCTTCTGGACAGGGCTTCACGCGTGTGAGCGTGGCTCTGGGTGCGGCTCTGGAGGCGGGCTCGGGGGTCTGAGGTGCGCACCCTGGTAGCTCTGCCCGTAGGGCTCTGGCCTGCCCGTTTACACCCCAGCCCCCCAGCCCCCCAGCCCCGGGGTCTGGTGGCTCCGAGGCTTCCTCGCTGGCGTTGTTGGGTGTTACCTGATACTTTGATCTTTGCCCGTCATGTAAGGTCCTGATTTTCATGTGAATGAAATGGAGCATTTCTGTGTTTGTTGAAAGCCGTCCAGGCTTCCTTTCCCGGGAGCTGTTTGTGGGATTTTTACTTTCCCTGAGAAGGGGAAACTGAGGCACAGGCTGGCAACCCCGGCGCAAATAAGTGGCAGATCCAGGACTCGAACCCCAGGCCCTCCTGGCTCCAGTCTGGAGTTCTTAACTTGAGTGACACGGTGGAGGCTGAGGGCATGGACTCTGGCGCCAGCTTTGCCCCTAGTAGCTGAGTGGTCACTTAACCGCTCTGTGCCGTGGCGTCCTTATCCGTAAAACGGGGACGACGATGGTACCTCGCCGAAGGGTTGTTGTGAGGATATAAATGCATAATCTTCAGGCAAAGTGCATCGAAGGCGCTCAGAGACTTAGCTGCTAGTGATAATACGCATAGTCTCACCCGATACCAGGACTGTTCACGGGCCTCCCTCTGCGTGCTCCTGCGGACTGACTTATTGGCCCCCGCCAGCACCCTCCAGATCGGGACGTTGCTGTTACTCCCCTTCCACAGGGGAGGAGATCGAGAGCCCGGGAGACTTGCCTGGGGTCACTGCCGAGTCTGCCTCCTGACCACCTTGGCACACGACCTGTGCCACCCTCAGAACTAAGCCTGAGGGCTTAGAAGGCTCTCCCGCGCCCCCCTCCCCCCCCTTTGTGTCTTCCCGGGGTTCCAGGCCCTCCCTGCTTCCACCCCCAGGTGCCTGGGGCCTGGCTCTGGAAACTCCTGATAAAGTGGCATTGTCCTGCGGTTTCGGCCCGGCTCACTTCCCCAGTCTGGTTTCAGCCGCTCCCACACAACGGGAAGGGAAGCGGGCTGCTATCCTGGGCCTCCTCCCGCCCTCCTCCTGCCCCTTCCTCCCCTCCCCTCCCCTCCCCTCCCCTCCCCTCCCCTCAGCAGTCAGTGCTGGGAATAGGGAGAAAGTAGGACATGGCCGGAGGGCAGGGCTCTTCAGCACCTGCCCCTCAGGTGAGGACCCCCAGGCCGGTCTGCCTCCTCTCTCCCTAGGGACCCCTGCTCTGCTGCCCGCGGGCACCCCCAGATCTTCCACAGCAGCCTGACCCCGGATGATTTGACTCCGAGATGCCGTGTGTGTCTATGTATATTTATGTGCGTTTATGATTCCACTACTTTTATACGTGTACCAATCGTGAAGCGTAATATGCCTCCGGAAATGCACGTAAGCCTCGATTTCACATAATTATAGGAGGAACCGACACCTCACCACACCCGGGGCGAGACAGGACACCTCACCCTGGAAGCCTCCACCCCCACTCTCTCCATCACGACCCCAGGAGTGATCACCCCCCTGACCTTGGGGGTCCCTGCGTCCCTGCTTTTCTGGAGAGTTCTTACCAGGCATGCACCCCCCACCTTTGCCTGCTTTTGAACTTCACATAAATGGAGTCCTCCGGCGCGTCCTCGTTTGTGCCCGCCGTCTTTGGTCCGCAATCTGGGAGGTCCAGCCGTTGCCTCTAGTGTGGCAGGCCCCTCGTCCGCCGTCACTGCTGTGTAGTATTCTGTCGTTGTAATAAACCAGAACGGATCTCTCTGTCTCCTGCTGTGCAGGGTATAAATGTCCTTGAACTCGTCTGCTGGGGCACGTGTGCATGCTTTTTCCAGGGAATCTACCCAAGGTGCCTTGCTTGGGTCAGAGGTAGGGTATGGTACCAATGTGCACTACGCATCCTCACCAACGTTTGGTCAAACTTTCTTTTTTAATTTTTTTAAGTTTATTTGAGAGAGAGAGAGGCGAGGAGGGGCAGGGAGAGAGAGAGACTGGAGAGAGAGAGAGGATCCCAGCTAGGCTCTGCAACAACATCGCAAAGCCCCATGCGGGGCTTGAACCCACGACTGAGAGATCATGACTTGAGCCGACACCAAGAGGCGGACAGGACACTTAACCAGCACCCCCGGTCGGTCAAAGTTTTTAACTGAGCTTGGAACATTTTATATTCTGTTCTGCAGAAGTAACATGTGCTTGCTTATCATTGATTGGAGTCCTCTCGTTATTCTGTCCTTCCCATGTTCCTGTCCCTGCCAGCTCTTACCCGTCCTTCCAGTAGGAGTCAAGTGCTTATTCCTGAGTAGGAGCTGTGCTGGGGCCACAGGAACCAGAGGTGACCACAGTAAGTGGCCCTTAGTGTACCCTGTCTTAGTGCACAGACGTTGGTCAAAGGCCGACACACAGACAGGTAAAGGAAGCCAGACTCCCAAGCCCCCGTCGTCCCCCAGTGACCCTGTCTCATCAACGGGCACCCCATCCATCCTGTAGATCCTGCCAGGAGTCTGGTATCATCCTGACTCCTCTTGTCTTCTTCCTTCGCATCCACCATGGTAGGAAAGCCACTTGCTGTACCTTCAGAACAGAACCTCTCACTCTCCCTGTGTCAGCCCCTACTTGATGCACTCTCTTCCCCCACCTCCTCACTCCCCGCACCCCCGCTGCCCCCACAGTCCATCCTCCCATGAGGACAGAGGGAGCTGGGGTCACATCGTGTCTCTGCCTGCTGGGGACCCTCCTGTGGCTTCATCTCTTTGGGGCAGGGGCGGGGGGGAGGGCATGAGATCCTGGCCCAGCTTCCTTGCCAGCTTCCCCTTCTCTCCTGCCATGCTGTTCCTGGAACATTCTAGGCTGGGTCCTGCCTCAGGGCTTTTGGTTTATGCTGCTTCCTCTGCGACCTGTCACTGTCTCTTCCCGCCTTCCCCTGCTTGATTTTCTTTGTAGCACTCATCCTACATTACATTACATTAGGATTTGTGGGTCACTTGGCTTATTGTCCTCCCTGCCCCTCATAACTTGGCTTCATGGGCGGGGGGGTAAGCGTGGGAGACCCTTACCGTGTCCCTTGCTAGAACCTCAGCTTGATGTGTATGTGTCGTGATTGCTCAGTCAACGCTGGTGGACTAAATGTGAAAGCAGGAATGAATGAGCTGTGCTAAGCTGTGAGTGCTGTTGTCACCTGAGTGCAGTGACCAATGACGGGAGATCTGCCCCAGGTAAGGAGGGAACACCACTTGAAGGGTGGATAGAGGTTGGCTGGGGATGGGCATTTGAGGCTGGGAGAGCGCAGGGGCCTTCGGGGAATTGAAGGGTAGCAGTGTCAGTTCTGTGGTCAGTCTGGATTTTGAATGCAGACGGCCACGCGGGCCTCTCCACGTCCCGGTTCTTCTCTAGAATCGAGGCCACTCTGGGTGTTCTAGGGCATCTATGAAGTTCTGCTCCTAACATACTTAGCTGATGCCTGGCGTGTAAATATGAACGTGATTGTTTTCGTTTCCCTTCCACAAATACTCTGGCCCTTTGTGGCCTCCAGGGACACAGTGGTTGGTGGATAAACAGATCCCGTTGCTACCCACTTGGCGTCTGCCTCTTGGACTTTCAGCCTTCTGGGGCATCCCTGCTCAGAGGCAGGGGAGGGCCTGAAATGACCTCAGGTCTGGGGAGTGCTTATTCCCCAGACTGATTAATAGGGAAAACTAATTGAAGGTTTGCACGTACCAGGCCCGGCGCCCCACGTAGCACTCCTGTGCGTCTGCTCAGTGCATCCCGAGATCCCAGAAGGTGGCCATGACTATTTGACCCCTTTCATAGAGGGTAAGGGTGGTACCAGTGGTGAGTGCTAGCCTGTCCTGCAAGCTGGTGCTAAACAGGTCTGGTGGTATCTCCTCAGCCTGGCGATTTGCCTTTGCCTGGTGGCCGGTCAGGTGGAGCAGCCTTTCACCTGTTCCTGGGACATCTGGAAGCTCCTCTCTTGTGAAGAGCCTGTTCAAGTCACTTGCCCATTTTCCATCAGGCTGTCTGCATTTTTATTTGTCAGTTCTTTTGAGTTAAATCCTAGGTTCTGGATGAGAGCCTTTGTTTCCGAGATGCTATACGTATCTTCTCCTGGCCTGCTGCCTGTCTTTTCGCCTTCTTTATTGTGTCTTTTGATGAACAGAAGCTCTTAATTTTAATGTGGTCAAATGTATCACTCATTTCCTTTACAGTTTTATAGTCCTGCTTCTCACCTTTAGTCTTTCTTTGTCCTGTGTGTGTGTGTGTGTGTGTGTGGTGTGAGGTAGGCATCCAGGTTCATATTCTTCATCTGGATCCCCAATCCTCCAAATACCATTTATTAAAAACAGGCTGACTTTTCTCCACAGTCAGGCTTATCATAGATCACGTGTCTGTATAACTGGGTCTCTCTCTGAGTGCTCTGTCCTTTTCTCGCTCTTTTGGCCTATTCCTGCATCACTACCATGCTGCCCTAATTTCTGTAGTTGATAAGAAGTTTTGATCATGGGGAGAGCAAACACTCTTACTTGTTCTTCAAGAGTGTCTGGGCCATTCCTGGCTTCTTGAGTTCTATTTAAATATTAGACAAGCATCTTGTCACACACACAGACACAACCTTGTGTCTCCCCAGTCCATGAACATGGTATATTTCCCCATTTATTTGTTTTCTCTGATGTCTCTCAGGAACGTGCCCTGCTTTTCCAGCACTTGGACTTTTCCAGTCCTTGCCCACCTCTTGTTGGATTTATTCCGAGGTACTTCATGATGTGGCCGGGGGAGTCCGTGCCTTCCTCTCCCACAAGGTGCCTTGCACCCTAGGTTTGGCCTTTGCCAGGTGAGGCTCACATTAGGGGCAGGAGTCCCCCTTCCCCAGACCCTGCTTCCTCCCTGGCATCACTCCTAGGCCCTGGGAGAAGGCGGGCAGGGTGCCCGGAGAGGAGGTTGTAATTTTCCTGAATGATTTCAAGGGCTAATTAAAGGTTTTCCTTGACTAATCAGCTTACAGTTTAATTATCGGGGAACAGGCTCAGGGATGCGGGAAGCAGCTCTGGAGGAGTCTCCTCACAGCGTGGCAGGAAGGAACCAGGGCCCAGCTGTACCCCTCTGGGGTGGCAGGACCTGGGGATACCCTGGCACGCTCCAGTGGGCCAGCTGGTGTTTCCCATCCCCGTGAAAGAAGAGAGGTGGAGGGCAGCTGGTGTGGCTGAGGTCAGCGTGGGTTCCTTCTCCGCCTGACATCCTTCCACGTCTCCCACTGCCTGGGGGCGAGGACCCAAACCTGGAGCCCCCTCTGGTGGACCGGGCCCTGCCCCAATCTGCTTGCCTGCTGCACTTAGCCTTGCCCACCTTTGTTAAGTGCCCTCATCTCAAGTATTCCTCACCGAGTCTTGAACTAGAGGTCACCCCCTCTGGGAGGCCTTCTCAGGTCGCCCCTCCCCCTGCCCCGCCCACCAGAGCAGGTGATAAGGGTGATCAGGGCCACTCACTCCACCCCTGCTAAGTGCTGGGCCTGGCGCCTGGTCCAGCATGTGAGCTGCAGAGAACCCAAAAGGAGAAGGGGTTCAGGACGGGCCTTCCGAGAAGCCTGGGAGGGCTGGAGGACTGAGGGCTAGCTGATGCCTTCCCAGGGGAGGCTTCTGGCTGGGCCAGGCGGAGGTGGGCTCCTGGGAGTTTGTGCAGGGGGAGGGGACCCGGAGATGGCCGTGCCAGGCCCGCCTGCATTCCTCTGCAGGCCCCAGATTCCTGGTGGCCTGAGGTGGGGGAGGATGAGCAGGCAGAGGGGCCTCCCAGGCAATGCCCCTGCCCCTCCCCGGCCCTCCTTTCTACTTCCCTCCCCCTCTGTCATCAGTCTGTCTCACTTTACAAGTCCCACCTCTCCCCTCCCACCCCCCCAGGCCTCAGGCCTGGAGCTGTGTGTCCTGCCCAGCCCCTGACATCCCACTTACCGCCCCCCCCCCCCCCCCCCCCCCCCCCCCCCCCCGCCGCTGCACCTTAAATCACCTGGGGGGGTCGAGCCCAGATCCTTTGTTTGAATCCCAATCTCTGGCTGTGGGGCCCGAGCATTGATTAGTTTTTGTTTTGTTTTGTTTTAAGTTCCCTGGGTGACTAGCTAAGATGAGAGCCACCGGCCTACAGAAATGATAGCAAACCTGTTCACTTCTGCAACGTTGGGGGCACTTTCCAGGCTCCTGACATGGCGTGATTGAGCCACGTCACCCCCACAGGCGCACTGCCGGAAGATAGGGCTGTTGTTCCCACGTTACAGATGAAGCCGCTGGGCCCAGGGAGGGCTTCCGTGCTGGCGGTACAGCCTCTGCCGCTGTCCCGTCTTCCCATCCCTGCTTCCTCCAGGCTCCTGGAGGTGACCTTCTCTGTCTCCCTCCCCTCCTCCTCTCTTTCTCCCCATGTCTCTCTGCCTTTTGCCTCTCTCCCCCTTTCCCCGGCCTCGATTTCTCACTCCCTCCTCCGAGAGTCGAAGCTTGTCCGGCTTCCCGTTTAGCCAGGATCCTGCTGAAGCCACAGAGGGAGATGGTGTCCACCAGCCCAGGACAGGGATGGGAAGGATGCTGGCGTCACCCTCCCAGCCCCCATCACCTCTCCTGGCACCTGGAGTGGGGGTGGGGGCAAGCGTCCCACTGATATTTGGGGGTACTGGGGCCGGCTTTGCTGCCTCGCGGGAGGACTGTCCGGGCAGGCGGCAGACCCTGACGTGACCGATCCTGTGACCCAAGATCCCTCCGCGGGCCCAAAAGTCTGGTGGTGCCCTCTGTGGCAGTTACCATTTCAAGCTCCTGCGGGGCAACCCAGGGTTTGGTTTCAGCAAAAACTTATGCTCAGATGTGGAGGTTGCATCGCGGGGGCCTTTACTATTTGAGGAGAATGAGGGGAAATGGGTCCTCTCCCACGCCCACTCAGGGCAAGGGCTCCCCACTGGGCCTCTCCGGTTCTGGCAGAGCTTCCCCTGGGGCCCCGGCCGGGCCCCGGAGCCCCGGATGCCGCAGCGGCGTCGGTTCCCACATCTGGAGCAGGAGATGGGTTCCCGCTGCCTCCTGGGAGTAGCTGGGAGGAGTGAGCGAGTCAGTGGCGTGTGTGACGCTCAGCACAGCGCTGCCATCCGTATGTCGTCATGGTGGCTTTGGCCGCGATCGCTGTTACAGTTATTAGAGGCAGGACACGTGTTTGGATTTAGTAATGAAAGATTCACTGGGTGGGCAAGCCGTAATTCTTTGCTGTTACCAGTAGGTCACATTTCCTTTTGCAAAACGTGTAAAACCTTTGTGTAGAAGTGTTCATTCATGCTCAGAGGGGTGGTCTCATGCCTTCCCCAGGTCCCCGTCACTGTCCCTGTCACCGGCATCCACAGTTACCAGTGATGTCACCGGGCTTTTTCATCTCGTAACGCAGTCCCCACCTCCCTGATTGTTTCAAAGCAATTCCCAAACGTCATATACTTTAGCCGTAAGTTTTCCCAGTTTCCTCCTGAAGGAGATTAAAGAGTCTAAAAGAACAAACCCACAATACTGTTGTCACAGGAAAAAAAGAGCTGGTAGTTCGTTAACATCCTCACATTTCTCCAATTGTCTTATCATCCTTTTTTTCAATTTGTTCGTTTGATTTGGAATCCAGACAAGGTCTGTGCTTTGCATTTGGTTGACAGGCCCCTTAAGGCGTCTGTCGTCTGTGGGACCTCTCGTGTCAGCGCTTTTGTGTGCTTGCTGTTTGCATTGTGTATCTATCAAAGACCCTAGTGCTTTGTCCCCTCGAGTTTTCCACAGTCTGGACCCAGCCGATGAATCCTTGTGTCTCTTAACGTGTTCCTCTGTCCCTTGTGCCTCCTGTAAATTGGGACTTAGGTCTAGAGGCTTGTTTATATTCAGGTTCTGTTTCTTTCCCAGGTGGTACTATATGTATGAACATCAGGTCAACATTAGTGCCTGGGGCACTTTTAAAATAAACCTAGGGGGCGCCTGGCTGGCTCAGTTGGTTAGGCATCCGACTTCGGCTCAGGTCATGATCTCACGGTTCTTGGGTTCGAGCCCCGCGTCAGACTCTGTGCTGACAGCTCAGAGCCTGGAGCCTGCTTTGGATTCTGTGTCTCCCTTTCTTTCTTCCCCTACCCCACTCACACTCTGTCTCTCTTGAAATGAATACATGTTAAAAAAAAAAAAAACTTAAAAAAATTAAATAAGATAAAATAAAGTAAGTTTCATTAAATTTTAAAAATTGAGTGGATCGAAAGAAAAATTCTTCCATTGCTCCCAGTCAGACTGGTATCCGGATACAGCAGAGTGGGGTGGGGCGGGGGTACCTGAGGACAGAGGCTCGGGAACTGCTGGGGCCTGGGCAAAGCGCTGTGTGTCAGCCACCAGCCTCCACGAACTGTCTGTCGTCAAGAGCGCATGGCTTCGGGTTCCTGCTTTGCCAGGACCCCTAGGCCCCCAGCTGAGAGCCATCCCCGTCCCCCAGCCCCATCCTTGAGTCACCCCCTAGCTGGCCACTAGCTGGCCTGGTGGTCATTTAGGCACAAAGCTGCTCTCCTGGCCTGGCTCTGCCCTTGGCCAGCGGGGCCAGCCTGGGAAGCTGTCCCATCCTCCACCCGCTTCCTCGGGGACACGATGGGGACCACGCCTCCCTAGAAGGGCTGTGGTCAGGACTCAGCCAGGTGGAGACCGTGCAGAAAAGGGTGTGATGGGAGCTACTTTTCTTCCACAGTCCGCGCGGGCTTCCTTGACCTCAACTGTACCACTGCCCCCACCGCTCCCGGCCACGCTGGCCTCCTCGCACATCCTGGCGTGTATCAGGCGGGCTTCGGTCCGGGGGCCTTTGTGGTGGCCATCCCCTCTACCCTGGGTTGCCTCGTGGCTTCCTCCCTGCCCTCTGGTCCAGCTCCAGTGCCACCCGCCTCGGAGACCTCCCTGACTGTGCTCCTTGTCGTCGCCCCCTTGTTACGTCCTTTTTCGTTTACTTGTGTATTGTCTTATCTCCCCCACTGGAACTTCAGCTCTGGGAAGGAGGGACTGTCTTCTTTACTGCTGTGTCCCCAGTACCTAAAACCGTGTCTGGCGCTCACTGTGTGCATAATAATTACCGGGCGCATGAAACGAGAGGATGAACACGGTTACGCGAGCAGACTTTGGCCTGCGTCAGACCTACCACGGACCCCTGGCTCTGATACACGCTGTGTGACCTTGGGCTGGCACCTCCCCTCTCTGAGCCTCACTTTCCTCCTCTGCAGTGTGGGGTGTTAACAGCACCCTGCCCACCGCCTCGTTTTGGGCCAGCAGGGCGCCCGAACGGAATGCTTCGCAGCTGGCCTCGCTGCCGTCTTGTGTCTCCAGCATAGGGCACCGATGAGCCCGTAAAGTGTCCTCCAGGGGGACACTTCACTAAATCTTAACTCTGTCCTTCTACTCTGTATGACTGGCTGTTGGTGCCCCAGGGTAGGGCAGGGCAGGGACACATTCCCTTGGCCAGAAGGGCTCACTCACTGAAGAGTGATGCACATGGGACACGGGAGCGTCCAGGGTACGGGGACCCCGGCCGTGGCAGCATCCAAGGGCTCCAGGGCTGGCTGCTTGCAGGCCTGTGCCTTCCTTGAAGGAAACAGGCCAAGAGCTGCAAGGGGCCAAGGAGGACTGTTGTGATTATGATAGCAGTTTACAGCTTGGGTGTGTGTGTGTGTGTGTTGAGGGATAGAGAGAGCTCAAGAGAGGGAGGTTGTCTGAAGGTACAGGTGTATATAGAGGAAGCTTCCAGCTGTCAGAATTGCCGTCCCTGGTGTTTGCCACACGGGAGTGTAAAATAGGACATGTGTAGAGAAAAAGTACATCACTCCCTGTTCAGTTTCATGAATGATTCTAAGGTGTACCCCCATCTAACGACCACCCAGATCTGGAAGGTAGGTGTCACCAGCTTTGTCAAAGAAATCCAACCGTCTTTTTTTCCTTTTACTTAAAAAAAAATGTTTTTTAATGTTTATTTATTTTTGAGAGAGAGAGGGACAGAGACAGAGTGTGAGTGGGGTGGGGCAGAGAGAGAGGGAGACACGGAATCCGAAGCGGGCTCCAGGCTCTGAGCTGTCAGCACGGAGCCCCATGCGGGGCTCGAGCTCACGGACTGTGAGATCATGACCTGAGCCGAAGTCGGACGCTTCACCAACAGAGCCACCCGGGTGCCCCTTTTCTTCCTTTTAATTGTTGCTTCTATTTTTATGAAATTTGAGAGCTATCAGATGCCCCAAGAGGACAGGGAATCACCTGACGGCCCCCCTTAGGCCCTCTTGCCCAGCTGAGAGGAGAGACACCCTGGCCCTGGGGAAAGCCCTCTGTGCCCACCTGCTGGTATTCAGGCCTCACCGTGGTCCCTTGGTGCCTCCCTACACAGTCTCCCATGTTGCTCCGCAGCTTTTAAAGCCGAGTGTAATGACACCAGACCGCCAGCTCTCGGCTGTAATTTGCTCTCAGTATTTTGCTCTCGAGGTTTCTCTAGGTGGACAAATGAAGTCCTGTGCCAATAGGAATGTTCCCCAGTGCGGGTCGGAGCTGCCTCCCCCGCCCCCACAGTTGCCAGATGAAAGCAGCCCAGCCCTGGGGGAGCCTCAGGAGGGCATGGGGGGGGGGGGCGGTGGTTTGAAACCTCAAGTGACATCGGCATTTTCTGTCCATGGAGGGCACTGCTGGCTTCCCAGGTCACCACATGGGACTCAGTCACAGGCCCTTGACATGTAAGGGGTCTTCACTGAGCACCTGTAAGAGATAAAGGAACTCTGGTATCATCCGGGGTCTGTTTGTCCCACTACAGAGGAACCGATTGCAGGTTGAGGGCCAGACGGTCTCTTCTCTTGCCTGCCCCCTCTGCCCCTCTGCTTCCCCTGGTAGCCAGGCTCATCCAGCCTTTCCGGAGAGGCCCTCGGGGGTGGAGATGACTATCAAAGGCTCTGAATGCGTTCCCCGGCTCTGCCGCCGCCTATTGGCTGGGTGACCTTTGGCATGCGGCGACTTCCCTCTGTTGGCCTCAGTTTCCCCATTTATAAAATGGGACTGTATAAAGATTATTTCATCCACGGAAAGCACTCAAAAGAGACTGGCGCGGAGAATCCTTGTACTGAGTGCGAGCTGTGTTATTGTCCTCACTGCCACTCACTCATTGATTTTGTAGATATTCCCTGAGTGCCGCTGTGCCTCCTGCTCTGTTCTGGCTGACGCCGGGGAAAGGCTGGTGGCCGGTCAGCCCATGGTCTTTCCTCATGGAACTTGTGCTCTAGTGGTGGAGACGGACAGCACCAGTCGGTGACAGCCAGAATGACCGTGGAGCACAGATCACTGCCTTGGCTGTGGAGGAGGAAGCCCAGAGAACTGGGCTTAGGAAATCAGGGAAGCCTTCTTGGAAGAGGAGAATTCTGAGCTGAAGGCTAAAAGAGGCACAAGAGTTAGTATGCGGAATGGTGTTCCAAGGAGAGTGAATCGCATGTTCAAAGGCTAAAAGGTGGGCAAGGGTCTCTGGCATTTTAAATAAATTATTAATATATGTATATATTTTTTAAATAATATATAAAAATATATAAATATATAATATATATAACATAATATATTAATATATTAATTATACAATAATATATAATATAAATATGTATAAAATATATAAAAATATATATATTTTAAATTATATATATATATATATATATATATATATATATATATATATATATTTCAAATGTTTATTTATTTATTTTTGAGGAAGAGGTAGAGAGCAAGCAGGGGAGGGGCAGAGAGAGAGGGAGAGAGAATCCCAAGCAGCCTCTGTAATGACTGAGCCACCCAGGTTCCCCTCAAGTATTAATATTTTTGACTAAGCTTTTATCTCGAGATAACCGTGGATTCACTGGTAGATGCAAGAAATAACACAGAGAAGGCCCCTGTTTCCCCAGAGGTAACATCTTGCAAACACTATAGTTAGTACAAGACCACGACCAGGATAATGACATTGATACAGTCAAGAGACAGAACATTCCATCACAAGGTTCCTTCCTGATGCCTTTTTATAGCCACATGCCCTCCCTGGCACGTCCCTAACTCCTGACAGTCACTCATCTGTCCGTTCCCCATTATTATAATCCTGCATTTCAAAAATGGGATGTACTGTGAAACAATTTTCACAGCCCTGATGTAAAGAACTGTAACAATAAGGAGAATTTAAAATATAAAATAAAGCAAAAAAGCTTACAGTTTCAAAAAGAAAAGAATGTTATGTAAGTGGAATCCTACTGTATGTAACCTTTTGGTTGGCTTTTTTTTTTTTTAACTCAGCCTAATTCTTTGGAGAGTTCCCCCAGCTTGTTGCGTGTATCGACAGTTGGTTCCTGGAGCGCCTGGGTGGTTCATTCGGTTAAGTGTCTGACTTGGGCTCAGGAAATGAACCCACGGTTTGTGAGTTGGAGCCCCACGTTGGGCTCTTCGCTGACAGTGCGGAGCCTGCTTGGGATTCTCTTTCTTTCTCTCTGCCCTTCCCCCACTCGTGGACACTTGTTCTCTCTCTTTCTCTCTCTCAAAATAAATAAACATTAAAAAATAGAATAGGCATTTTTAAAAAAATAGTTGGTTCCCTTTTCTTGCTGACGAGTGTCCCATGGTATGGACGTACCACAGGTTATCCTTTCACCCATGGAAGGACCTCTGGGTTGTTTTCATTTTGGCGGCTATTACAAATAAAGCCGCCATAAGCAGTTGCATACAGGTTTTCGTGTGAACGTAAATTTTTGTTTCTCTGGGGTAAATACCCAGAAGTGCACTTGCTGGGCAGTATGGCCAGTTGCACATCTAAAGAAATTGCCAAAAAAAAAGAAAAGAAAGAAATCACCAAACCGTGTACCATTTTACGTTCCCCCCAGCAGTGTGCGAATGATCGTTTCTCTGCATCTGCACCCGCATTTGGTGTTGCCGCTGTTTTCGATTTTCGCCGCTCTGTTAGGCATGTGAACGGTAACTCATTGTGGTTTTAATTTGCGTCTGTCGCCACACATCCTTTCATGTGCTGACTGCTGTCTCTACACCATCTTTGGTAAAATGTCTCTTCGTGTCTTCTGCCCATTTTCTCCGGGGGTTGCTTGGTTTTTTTACTGTTGAATTTGGGGAGTTCTTCTAGAGACTAGTCCTTGGTCAAATGGGTGGCTTGTAAATCTTGTCTCCCAATCGGTAGATTTTCCCCCCCTCTTGTGGACTTCTGCAGAGCAAAAGTTTATAATTTTGATGAGGTCTGCTTTATTAATTTTTCCTTTTATGGGTCTTTTCATATCCAGTCTAACATTTGTGCCTAGCCTTAGATCCTGAAGGTTGGTTTGGTCAGTTGGTTTCTGAAAGTTTTGTGGTTTTATATTTGAGTCTGTGATCCATTATAAGTTAACGTGGGTGCAAAGGGCGGGGTTGAAGATCAGGGTTCATGATTCCAGCACCGTTTACGGGAAATGCCCTTTTCTCCCTTGAGTTGCTTGTGCTTTTTGGGGGGCCAGAAGTAAGTCACCACGGCGAGATCCTACTTCGCGCCTCCCAGGATAAATGTTACCAATAAAGGGAAAATAAGTATTGGCAAGGATGTGGAGAAGCTGGGAGCCCTCGTGCATCACCGATGGGAATGTAACACAGAGCAGCCGCCGTGGAAAACAGTCTGGTAGTTTTTCAAACGGTTAAACATAGAACCATCACATAACCTGGCAGTTCTACTCCTTAGGTATATACCCAGAAGAGTTGAAAGCAGAGGCTTGAATAGATATTTGTCCATCAGTGTGCGTAGTTGGATTGTTCACGATAGCTAGAAGGTAGAGGGAACCCAAGTGGCTATCAACGGATGAATGGATACACAAAATATGATGTGTATATATACAACACAGTGAGTTATTTTTCAGCCACAAAAATGAGTGACATTTTGAAAAATGCTCCCACGTAGATGGACCTCGAAAACATTATGCGTAGCGTAAGAAGCCAGACATAGGAGAAGTGTTGTAAGATCCCACTTAAAGGAGACGCCCAGAATAGGCAAGTTCCCGGAGAGAGTAGAACAGAGCCTCCCAGGGCCTGGGAGGCAGGAGGGAATGGGGGCTGCTGTCTCATGGCTGCAGGGTTTTTGCTGGGGATGATGAAAACATTTTGGGTGTAGACGGTGGTGATGGTTTCACAACACTGAGGAGATACTTAATGCTTCACAAATGGTTGAAATGGTAAATATTGTGTATATTTTACCACAAAGAAGGAAAAGCCAGTGTTTGTTTATTTTAAGTATATTTATTGATTTTGAGAGAGAACATGCGTGTGCCCGCAGGAAGGGGCGGAGAGAGAATCCCAAGCAGGCTCCTCACTGTCAGCACAGAGCCCGACGTGGGGTTCGCCCTCACCAACCGCGAGATCGTGACTTGAGCTGACATCGGGAGTCGGACGCTTAAGCGACAGAGCCACTCAGGCGCCCTGCAAAATGAGTTTTTTAAACACCAGTGTGTATATTTGCGCGGGTCTGTTTGCGGGTCCTCGCTCCGGCTCGCTGACCCGTGTGTGTTTATCCGCACTGATTACTGCGGCTTTGTGAGTGGGCCTTCACATCAGGGGGAGTGAGGCCTCCACTTTCCTCTGTTCCAGAATTCTTGGGCCTGGGGCCTGTCGCTTTTGGAGTTCCTCTCAGGCCCCCTTGTGTGGAAGGTGGCACTGTGGTTTACCCAACTTCCGAGACCTCCTTGACGCCTGCCTCGTCCTCAGCCCCTGTATCTGACTCCTCAAGTATCGCCCCGGCCTGTCCCCCTCTCTCTGCGTCCCGCTGTCCCGGCTGCCTTCATCAGTTGCCTGGACCGATGCTGTGTCTTGTCACTTGTCCCCCACACCCACTCAAGCCACCTCGATCTCGTCCTCCGCAGACAGGACAGCCAGAGTTCTCTCTGGCAAGGACAGGCCCCTCGCCAGCACCCACCCGGCTCCCCCTGGCTCGCCTGTGGCCTGGCTGCTGCCCCTCTCTGGCCTTGCTCCGCCACATTCTCGTCCCTCCAACCAGCCTGGCTCAGCTGGAATTTCACATTTCATGTGTCTGATCCTTGATCAGGGGCCCCAGCGGGCAGGGACCAGGCTGCACCCCCGCCCCAGCCCTGGTGACACAGGGCAGACGTGGATTGGATTTCTCTTGACAGAAACCCTGAACGTGGGCAGGAGTTTGCACCCGCGACTGGGGGGAAAGGGAAGGTGAGGATATGAGCCCAGAGAGGCTGGGAGAGCCTGGGGAACCCTGGAGAGGGGGTGGCTTTAGCCGTGCGTGCCCGCTAGCGTTTCGGCAGGAAAGGGACATAGATTGGATTTACAGAGGTCTCCCTGGGCCCGTGGAAAATAGGCAAAGGCTTGGTGGAGACACTCGGCGGGAAAGGAGTCTGATGGCTTTCAGACTACGATGGGGTGTGCATCCTAAGTAGAAAATGCAAATGAAAAGTAGGCCGAGAGGGGCCAGACCTCCCCTATCTGACAGGCAAGGAGCGAAGAGAGCGAGACAGCACCCTGGGCTGGGAGGCCGAGGGGCTGTGGGGGGTGGGGAGCGCTCACGTGGGCGGCTTGGCGGTGATGGTCCTTGTCCAGCGAGCCCACTTGTCAGCACGTGGCCCACAGACATGCTGGCACACCCATGAAGTGACATCTGCACACGGGCGTCGTTTTGCCACACCATTTGTAAGAGCAGAAGGCTGGAAACCACCTACCTGGCCCCGTGGGGACTGACTCGGGCATCCCGGTCCTTCCGCGCAACAGCTCAAGTGCACGCAGTGCTTTGCAACGATCGAGGCCTGGAAAATCACCTAAGACACGTAAAGACTATGTATATAATGTATGTATATTATACATACATAAACCCACACACGGATACATATATACACATATGTACTTGTGTCTAACATCGTAATTTTATTTATTTAAAAAAATTTTTTTAATGTTTATTTTGAGAGAGAGAGAGAGAGAGAGAGAGAGGCAGCACAAGTGGGGGAGGGGCAGAGAGAGGGAGACAGAATCAGAAACAAGCCCCAGGCTCTGAGCTGTCAGCACAGCCTACGTGGGGCTCGACTTGGGAACAGCAGATCCTGACCCGAGCCAAAGTCAGACCTTTAACTGACTGAGCCGCCCAGGCGCCCCGGTAACATAATTTGAAATCGTTCGCTTGCAAGCCGAGGAGGGTATCAGGCACGAATGTGTAGCGTAACCAGTTACTGTGAAGGGGAAACCCACCTAGCGCCCCCGCCCCAGGAGAAGCAGCAGCTGGCGCCAGCCCCCCAGGACCCCCTCTCAGGCCCTCCCTGCCCCAGAGGCAGCCCCTCCCCTGACTTCGGAGACAGTCACCGCCCGGTGCTTCTCCTTGGGTTTCGCCGCCTCTGTCGTCATCCTTAAACAGCGTATTTCATTGTGTCTAGTTTTGAGCTCTTTCTAAACCAAGTCACGGGACGCATTGTTTTGCGGTTTGCTCCTTCGCTTTCGACTGTCCATTCACAGGTAGCTGTGGCTCATTTCTTCTCACTGCTGCGTACCACCCCGTGGAGCCAGCACATCCCAGATCGTCATCCGTCTCTGGGGGACGAGCGCGTGCGTCGCTCCCAGTCTCTCTAGCTGATTCCGACTGTGCTGTGGGAACTTACCTGTGTGCGTCCCTGAGGCCAGCAGTCCGCTGGCCGGGAGAGCTCCGTACATGCCCGGGAGAGCGCTTTCTAGGTGTCGAGGGAATGTGCCCGGGAGAGCACGTGCTAGGTCCCCAGGGTGTGTCTTCACCTCCGCTGGGTGCTGCTGAGCTCCTCCCCCAGGCCGCCTGGGTGCTGCTGAGCTCCTCCCCCAGGCCGCCGGGAGTGCAGAGGACCCAACGCACGTTTTTGAGAAAAGCAAGGTCGGGAGAGTATGCGTGGTGGGCTGCCATTTCTGTTTTGTTTTTGTTTTTCAAACGGTGTGCGAGCACGTGTGTGCACACGCGCGCTTGTGTAGGCTCTCTCAGGAAAAAGAAAAGAAACTGCGTAGAGGTTGCCTCTGGGGCTGAGCTGGGGCCGCCCGGGAGGGCGCCGGCCTGTCACTGTTTACCCTTTGGTGCCACTGGCTTTTGAACCCTGGGCCTGTGTCCTATAGAGCCAGAGAGAAGGAAAGGGAAGAAAGGGGATGGATGAAGCCCAGATGTGACGGAAGGTGATGAATTTTGCATGGGTTTATTGGTTTAGTCTGTACTTGGGGGTTATGTACACAGAGCCGTATAACAATCTGTTCCGGTGTGAGATGATCCGGGAGCCGCCTCTCCTTGCCCCTGAAGCCTGTTCCCAGGAGGACCCCTTGTTTCCAGTGTGGCTTCTGGGGAAAGCGTGCTCCCTCCCTCTCCCCCCATCCCTTCCCTTGGGACCTAGTTTCCCTTGGCTGGCCAGAACTGCCCGATCCAGCCAGCCAGCCAGCCGGCCCAAACCTGCCTGTCCGGTCTGGGAAGGTCTGGGGGCCCACCCACTTGGCTCCTCTCTGGGCGGCTGCCTGACAGGTGCCCCACCCCATATAGGAGGGCGTGGCCTGGGATCTAGGACTTCTGGGGTCTCCTAGACCTGCCCTGCTGTGGCCCCCCCATGCCGGACCCAACCTGGGCCTGACTGGGAGCCCCTGGCTTGGTGGGTGGGTGGTAGACAGGAGGGAAGGTGGGGTTTCCAGGACCTCGGAGCCGGTGCGGTCCTCCTGGTCCCAGTGATAAAGTCCTCGGGGAGTTGGCCACTGTGAGTCGTCTCTGTAGAGGCGCCAGAGCAGGAGAGTGGGAAGGACACAGGCTTCTCTGTCCACCTGCCCGCCTGGGCCACTTGCTCGCTGTTCTCACGGGCTTACCATCGACTGGGCACCCGTCCTAGGCCACCTGTGAGAACCTGAGAACCTGGTCCCCGCCGCTCACGGGACCCCGCCCCCGTGGGGAAGCAGTCCCACTCGACGTCAGTCCCTGGAGCAGGGAGTTTTGTCTAGTTTGTTCGCGCTGAATTGCCAGGGCCTCCAACAGGCCGGCCTGGCAGGTGCCGGGAGCTCCGGAAATGTGTGAACGAATGAGGGAGACCGACATGGCAGAGACAGCGTGGCCTGGAGGAGTCGGCACCAGGATGGAGTCTGGAGGAGGTACCAGACCCAGCCCAGTGTCAAGGAGGGCTTCCTGGAGAAGAAGGTGTCTGAGGCAGGGCCGGAAATGTGGATGGGGACACAGCAGGCAGCCCCACCGTCTTGCCCCCCAAGTCCCCTGTCAGGGAGAAGACAGACAGACACAAAAAACACATTTTACGCAGTGCGCTCTGACCTGGGCCGGCCAAGGCTTTGTAGAGGAAGTAAGATCTGGAAGGGGAGGGAAGAGGGAGGCAGAGGTGGGGCGGGGTGTGCACACACCTTCTAGGTTTCCCCTCTCTAAACATCTTTCTCCTGTGTGGAATGGGGGTTCAGGGCAAGCCAGCCTCATGCTCAGGACAGCTGGTGAAGGGCACAGAGGCCTGTCCGGGAAGCCTGGTGCCCGATCTCCCTGCTGGGTGCCTGGGGCAAGTGTTTCAACCTCTCTGGGCCTCAGTTTCCTCCATTGTAAAAGGACCCTGGTAAAGTACCTCTCCCTTTTAGGGCAGTGGTGAGTGTGTTGTAGGTGCCGAGAGCGGGCCCAGCCCAGAGTCAGTTCTTGGAGAGTCGGGCCCCTCACTTTCAGAAGGTGAGTTGCATCCTGGAAGACGGGAGCCAGCGGGGCGTGAGGAGGCCCCAGCCCTCCCCGCCTTTCTCCCTCCACATGTCCACCATTCAGGCCCACCAGTCCCACTTTTGCGCCTAGAGATGTCCATGTCGGGGGTCCGCCGTGACCTTCCCTGCATCTAATGAGAGAGTGGGGTACAGCAGGAGAGGCCCCCTTCGCGGCCCCTCTCGGAGCTCTTGCCGGAACCACGAGGTGGCCGGTGGGGGCAGAGACAGCAAGCTCTGGATCTCCAGCCGCCCCTCCGCATCAGAGGGGCCCCCCACCCTGACCAGCGCCCCCCTCCCCCAGCCCGGGCTGTCATCTCAAACCTGGCTGCCTGGCCAGCCACTCTCAGGTGCTCAGCCCCATGCTGTGTGGCCACTGCTTCCCTGGCCCCTGGCACCAAGCCTGGCACGGGGGTGTGGGGTGCCAGCGGGGAACTACCCCGTTGAAGCAAAGGGCTGGGGCTTAGGTCCCCCGTTGCTGTGTCCTGCCCAGGTCCTCCCTCTGCCGGGGCAGTTGTGGCCACGTGGCCCCGGCTTTCCAGGCTCGGCCCCTCCTTCCCTCTGTTCCTCCCTCCTCCCTCCTCCCTCCCCCCTCCGTGGACCGGAGCCACTGCCAAGCTCGACTCCTGCCAGGGCGGGCCTCGGCACCACCCGCTGCCAGAGAGGCTGGGGTGCAGAGCCAGCCAGCTCTCTTTGGTGGGCACCTGCGTCGTGGGCCAGGGAACCCCTTGATCCCCGTTCACTGCTCTGCCGGCTGGAAGCCTGTCTGCTGGCCTGCCCCAGTGAGGGTGGCCCGGGACAAGGGAAGAGGATGGTGGAGGTGAGCCGACCCTGGCCTCGGGCAGCAGGGGAGGAAAGGGGAGGACCACATGGGGCGTGGGAGGGCAGTCCTACCGCCTGGCGACCAGAGCCACCCGGGCCAGGGTAACACGTGCTCAAGGGCTCACACCGATCCGGGGCCAGGGGCGAGGTGGCCGTGTTTCCACGTGCTCAGAGGCAGGTGTCTGTCTCCTGGGGCTTCCTGCGTGCCTCAGCGCAGGCCCCTGAGCACCTCTGTGGGGGCACATTCCTGGGGCCTCCTTTCGTGGGGGTGGTCCTGAGGGGCTGTGCCCCGCTGGCTCACCCCGGATGACCCTGGGGTTGGCCATGGGTGTGCCTGGGTCTGGTGTGGGGTCTCATTACCTTCTGTGTGTGGAGCTAGGGTTGTGTGGGTCTCGGGGTCTAACTCTGTCTCGGGGAGTGTTCCTGAGTATGTGTCTGGGTCCTTTCTAGGTAAATCCGGCAGTTGTGGACCATCTGGGATTGTGTATATGCGCGCAGGTGCCTGTGTTTTAAGGTGGGTGGCTGGTCTGTATGGTGTATCTCGTTGGCATGTGTTGTGGGTCTCTTTCGGGAGTCTGTGCATCTCGGCGGGGAGTGGGGGGTGGTCTCTGTACTCTGTGTGGAGAGGCAGCTGCGGGGCTGCCGATTATCCTGGCCCTTCCATTCTGGTTCCTCCGGGCCAGACCCTTCTTCATGGCCGCTTCTCCCACTCGGAGCTCGGCCACTCGCTGCTGGGGCCTATATTCCGGAGGCGGGAACTAAGGCTCAGGGTGGAACGTCCTTTCCTGCTCCGAGGCTCCTATACGGCTGCTGTCACCAAGATGCGGTGGGGCGGCTTCATGTACTTCAGTGTCTAGGGCTCCTGTGTGTGTGTGTGTGTGTGTGTGTGTGTGTGTGTGTGTGTAGGGGGGAGTTGTTTGGCGGGGGGAGGAGGGGGGCTCCAGACGCTCTTTCCTGCCTGTGACCCCCTCCCTCCTTCCTGCCCTCCCTCAGGGGAAGAATGAATGAAGTCGAATCGGATTTTCCTGGTCCCTGGGGGCTCATCCACACTTTCAGTCTTGTTGTGGCCTCTGTCCCCACCCTGGGCACCTCTGGGGGTGCCCTTTGTGTCTGTGTCCTGTTGTGCCTGGTGGGGGGTGCGGGGCACCGGGCCTGGGGCTGCCGGAGGAGCCGCCTGGCCTCCTTGGGGCTCTGGGCACCTGCCCGGCCCAGTTGGGCACAGGAAATACTGTGTCTTCATTCAGCCCCGCTCTGAGCTGTGCCCCACCCTGTGTTGGGCAGGGCTGGGGACCCAGAGGGGCTGAGATGGCCCCAGGCCCTGCCCTCTCGGAGGGCTCCTGGTGCAGCGGGAGAGGCAGACCCGTCGTCGGACAGTGCAGCCCGTTCTGCTCCCCATCCGGGCCCTGCAGAAAGCCAGGCAACAGAGACAGGCTGGCACCCCTGTGCTGGCCAGGAGACGGCTGTGCCCGGCCTCCTCTTTCATTTATTTGTTCCCAGCAGCAGGTTCACCCGTAGCGAGGACCTGCTTGGTGGTGGGTCCTGTTCTAAATGCTTTTCACGCGTCGCCTTATTCCGTCATCCAAAAAGTCCCAGGAGACAGGGACTGTCGTCATCCCTGGTTTGCGGATGAGACCCAGAGAGGTTGAATCACTTGTGCAGGGGTGCACAGCTTGGGAGTGGTGGAGCCGGTGACAGAGCTTGGGTGGCTCACTCCTAACCACCCACCGCCTCCCGAGTCCTTGCCTGACACTGTCTGCACAGAGGCCGGGTTGGGGGGGGGGGGGGCAGGGCTGCTCCTCACTCCCCAGACTTTCCCAGGCCAGGGGGACCCCAGGATCTGTGTCATCTCATGGGATTTCACCCGTTATGGGGACCAATGGGTTTCCTGCGGCATCTGTCACTGTATGACCTGCCTCTTGCCTGTCGCCAAAATAGGCTGTCACTTCACGTTTGGAGCCTCGGCAGCACAGCGTGGCTGGGGTGGGCCTCCCTGGGGTGGGCAGGGCCCCGGGATAGGAGCGCGGTGGGCGCCCCTTGTGGTGTTTGGAACACGCACCAGCTTCTTCGCAAAGAGCCGGATTTGGTCTCCAAAGCCCGGACCAACTCCTGCTGGAGCCTCAAGGTCGGACTTGCAGGTGGTGTGAGGCAGGGATCGGGGACTGATGTCCACTCTCCGCCTCCACCAGCCTCGCCTGTCCCCCCTCAGGGTCTGGACGCATCACTTGGGCAATGGCATCCCTCCTTTGCTCCACAAATACTTGTTGAGTGCCTACTGCTCCGGATGCCAAGCCTACAGCAAGAATGAGACAGAGACCCCTGCTCTCAGGGAGAGGGAGCCTCAACTGGGGAGAGAGGAGGAGGAGGGGACCAACAGTCCACATGTACACGAGGTCAGGTACTAATAAATGCCACAGAGGAGGATAAAGCAGGGGTGCAAACTTTGTCAGGGGTCAAGAAAGACCTTTCTAATGAGGTTTTATTTGCACGGAGACCCAAATGTCAGGAAAGGGTGAGCCACGCAGCTCCGGGCAGAGGGAAGCATAGGCGCCAAGGCCCTGAGGCTGGAACACGCTTGAGGTGTCTGAGACAAAAATGCAGGAGGCGAGCGCAGTTGTAGTGAAGAGAGTGGGAGGGATGAGGTCCTGAGGTTGAAAGAGCCCAACTGGTCTGGGGCTTGGTAAGTCCCAGCGGGGAGTTTTATCCAAGGGGGAGGCCTGGGGAGAGCCATTGGTTTACCGTTGCTTCTGGTTCCCTCCTAACCAAGGCAGCCTTTCTGATCTTGGTTCTGGTTATCGGCATAGAGTTGTCTCTGCTGTCGTTCTTGTCCCATAAACCTCTGGGGTCCTTTGTCTGGAGCAAAGGCCTTGGCTGGAGCTTGGGACGCAGGGAAGCAGGAGGCAGAGGGGGTGGTGACCTTCTCTGTGGGTCAGAGTGGGCACTTTTGTGACCTGGTGCTGGGCAGCCCTGGGCAGTGACTTCCCCTCTCTGGACCTCAGCGTTTTGGTTTGGGAAGGAGAAAGGAAGAGGAACTGTGCGGAGGGCTCGCTGTGGCCTGTCTGCACGCCTGGTGCCGCACGCCTGGTGCGGGCCTGGGCCAGAGTCGGCACCAAAGCATGCGCCCGTCCCCTCCATCCACTCGGCCACCAAGAAGGAACAGCCCACGCTAGGTGCTGGGACCGAGCCGTAATCAACTGAAACGTGGGTCCCGCCTGTGCCGAGCCACTGACTTAGTGGGAGACAATAGGCACACTCATGACTGTGTAACTTGTTGGGTGATGTGAAGGGCCGGGAGAGGGTAGGCGGAATGTGCCAGGCACCGGGGGTGCGGCGATGGGCAAGACTGGACCAAGCCCCCGCCCCCGTGGCGCACTTGCCGCAGCCAGTACGGAAAGTGGTGTCGGTCCTCAGGAAGTCCCGTCATCGCGACCATTACCACACGCCTGGAGCCTGCCCGCTTCTCCCTCCTGAGCCCCCACGTGGGCCTGCCCACCCCTGTCTTCCGCTGGACCATCACGTCCTGCACCTCCCCGGGCTCCCCGCTCCCAGTCTGTGCCCCACACGTGGCCATGGGGAGCCTGTGGACGTGAGTCAGGCCACGTCCCTTCCCTGCTCAGAGCCCTCGTGTGGCTCTGCCTCACTCCAGGGAAAGGACAGAGTGATCCCCGTGGCCCACAAGTCCCTACATGATCTGCCCCCACCGCCTGCCCCACCACTCGGCCTCCTCTGCTCTGACCACACCTGGGGACATTTGTCCTGACTCTTCCCTCTGTGCTGCCCTGCCCAGTGCTCTTCCTCCGGGTATCCCAATGATTCCCTCTCCGCTCCCCTGTCAGGTCGCTGCTCAAGTGTCCCCTTCCCAGCCACGCCCCCCCCAATCACTTCATTGAAAATTCCAACCTCTCCTGACCCTCAACACTGTCCTGACCCTTCCTTTGTGTGTGTCCTCAGCGCTTACCATCTCACTTACTAGACGTTTTTCTGATTCAGCTCATTTATCGACAGTCTCCTTTCCCCTAGACCGTGAGCTCTGCACGGGCAGGGAGGCTTCTGGCCGTCCTGACCACCGCTAGGAGCCCCGGCCCTAGCCTGGCAGAGATCAGCCCTCAGTAGCTATCGACGGTGGGTGGGTGCAGGAGCGTGATGGGGTCCTTTGTGGGTAGAGTAGGTCTTGTCAGGCCCAGAGCTCGTGGCAGGGTCTGGAGTCAAGGTCCCTGAGGATTCCTTGGAGGAACTCAGCTCGGGGCGGGAGACTGGGAGAGAGATTTGGACTGGGGAGGGCAGGGTGCTGTACAGGTGGGCACCCAAGAGCTGAGCACAGGTATGGAGGTGGGAAGGGTGGGGGATTAAGGGAGGCAGTGAGGATTCTGCTGGAGGCCGGGAAAGGAGGCCGGACTCTCCTTCCATTGTCAGAACACAGCCAGGGGAGATGGGGTAAACTGAGGTGAGGAGGGACTTCCCAAAGCTAGTGGGTGAAGGTCTTGACAGAAGGGTGAGTGGGAGCCACGGGTGAAAGCCCTGAGTGCAGGCCGGGGCCAGTGAGCCCTCCTCCATGGTCCTCTTCCTGATCGAGGGGTTCGTTTGGGTGGATGTGAAAGCGAGACTGTGATCCTGTCACATCCCCTGTTCTTTTCCTGGGCCCCTGGGGTCCAGCTAGGTCAGCTCCCAGAACTGCAGCTTTATTCAGAGCCTGGGGGAGGGAAGGGGACAGGAGGCAAGGAGTTTTACACGCGCACGCGCACACACACACTCCCCAGACACAGCTTCATCCCACAAGTGGATCTTGCTCTCCCCCTGGGGCCAATTTCCATGGTGGGGAGAGTTTGGGTGGGTGGGAGGGTGGGTATCATTTTCTCCTGAAAGCTCAGAGTATAGAACCAGTGAACGCAGGGGTGACTTGAAAATCTGAAGCTTTTGCTGGGACAGGTTGGAAACCGCCTGTCCCACATGCTGAATAATTCAAAAGACTTCTTTTAATTGCAATGACCGTACGAGAGTAGAATGCAAAATGGGCCTGCGTTCTTGGGATCAGACCCTAGACTTCAGAGGCATCTGCACGCTGTCCTCCTCTATTCCCTCTGTCTGACGTTGCTGCTTCACCCGCCGCCCCTGGGTCCCAGGCACATCTCCGCCAGAGTTCCCCAGGGACGGCCCGGGCAGAGTCAGAGGTGTCCAAGCAGGGCTGTAGCGTAGTGGGTACAGATGAATCAGTTCATTCACCACAGGTTCCTTGAGCGCCTAGTGTGGGCTGGGGCCATGTTGTAGACGGGGTACACTGGGGAGGAAGACAGAAGACAGGTGCAAAGAAAAAGGCATAGAGGGAGCCGGGACAGGAGCAGGGATATTTGAGCACAGACTCGGGTAGCGGGGAGGAGGGAGGGAGCCATGTGCAGATCAGGGAGGATGAAGTTCCAGCAGGTGGGGTGACAGCCAGTGCAAAGGCCCTGAGGTGGGGACACATCTAGGGTTTGAAGAAGAGCAAGGAGGCCCATGTGGCTGGGGCAGAGTGAATGAGGGGGCAGAGGTGACAGGCCGATCAGGCCATGGGGCCACACGGAGGAGCCTTGGGGGCCAGCAGAAGGCTTAAGGAGGTCGACCCCGTAGTAGATCCCCCTGTCTTCTAGGCCCAGCTCTGCTTGGTAACCTGAGCAAGAGATTTCACCTTTGTGATCCTCAGTTTCCACATCTGCGAAGTGGGAATGAGAATAGCTGCCCCACCGAGGTCATAGGGGGTCCGGAGCTCCTCATCCGCATCTGCACAGGGTCACGGGGGCCCTCGTGGTGGTGGTAGTGATGGAAGTCCCAGAGCTGAGCCTCCGTGTGGCACATTTGGTGGCAGGGACTGGTTTGTGGACATCTTTCCTGCTTCAGATTGTCCTGCCGAAGGCTGCGGTAAAGGCAGATAAGGATGGGAGGCAGGGGCAGGAACCCCACTCTACCCTTGGGGGCCTGGGACGGGTCAGACAGGGAGTAGGGACCCTCAGCCCCAGGAAGGGTCAGGGCAGGACCTGAAGGGCAGGGTGTGGGTGTGGACTGGAGGCTTGAGTGGGAGGGAGAAAGGCTCCCTGGTGATGACGATGATGACGGAAACAATGGCGTCCCTGTGGCCCTCCGGGCAGGCCAGGCAGGGAAGAGCCTGGACTTTGGTGCCCGCCTGCCCGAGTTCAAATCCCGGATGCCCTGGACAAGGGACTTCCTCTCTCCGGGCCTCAGGCTCCCCATGTGTGAATTGGGGCCAGTCGGTCGTGAGGGCGGAATGGGACTGGGGGCAGAGGATGCCGAGCAGAGCCTGGCACACACGGACCTCCGAGGGGGCAGCCGCCTTTATTTCCGAGAACTGGCCGGGCACGGGTTTCAGGTTAACAGTCCTGGAGCCTCGCGTCCCCCACTCTGCTGCCAAGCTGTGTGACCTGGGCAAGTGGACCGTGCCCTCCCCGTGCCTCGTTTTACCTTGTCTGTAACGCGTAGTGGCTGCTTCCTCGTGGGTCACGTGTGCAGATTACATGAGGGACTCCGGGCAGGGTGCTTAGAGGAGGGGCCGGCACACAGTGGGTGCTCAGGTCAGTGCTGCCCACAGCTGCTTTCGGGCCAGGCGGTCAGGGCCTCGTGTTCTCACTTGTGACTCCTGTAGGAACTCCAGGAAGCAGGCACTGGCATTATTGTCTTTAACAGAGGGGGAGACCGAGGCACAGAGTGGCCGAGCGGCCGGCCCCCAGCCACACAGTGAGCCCCCGAGGTGGGTTGGTTGGCAGGGGCAGGAGCCAAGGCGGCACAGGGCACAGCAGCCGGGCTGCTCAGGGGCCTGGGGACTCGGTGGGGGTGGGGAGCCGGGCAAGGGAGCCGCCAGAGCTGGGAGCTGTCCCAGGGTGGAGCCGGGGCCTGATCTTTATAAACACGGCCAGTTCCTCTGTTTGTCCCGCCCTCCATGAGGTGCCCAGAGGGAAGGGGTGGCCCCCTGGCAAATATCCGGAGGTGTGTCCTTCCATCCCCTTCCCCTGCAGGGGTCACGCGAGCGGAGGGCAGGATAAACAGGCGGGCTGCAATGTGCAAGGGTGGCTTGGGGCTTCTGGGGAGGGTTCTGAGTTGGCTGTCCCACCTTGCAGGCTGCCTCCCGCGTGCCCTGTCTCCGTGCTGAGCTCCTCCCACCTCAGGGTCCGCCCCTCCCTCTCCCGGATTTAGTGAGGGGTCACGTGGCTAATCTTCTGCCCCTGGAGTGACTTGGTGCCTCGGGCTGTGGGCTGCTGGGTGGAGGATGGGGAGGGCTGCGTGAGAGAGGCCACGGTGAGGTTGAGGCTGGGCCTGGGGCCGGGTTGGGGCACCTCTGGGAACACAGTGAGGAGGCGGAGGCGAGGCTCCGGGGTGACAGCAGGGAGGATGGGGGAAGGTCCGGCCGTGGGGACAAGGAGAGGTCGGGTACCAGGAAGGGGGGGACAGCCGAGGGCAGAGAGGCTGGAGAGCCCGGACAGGGATGGAAGTCTCCCGGGAAGGATGGGCCGGGGTCAGTGGGCTGGAACGGGGGAGAGACATCGAAGGGGCTCCTGGCTTGGTTGGGGTCAGAGAAGGGAAAGAGGCAGAGGCAAAGGGGCACCCGCCCTGGCCAGGGCTTTCACAGCCCACTTCCTGGCAGCCAGGGGCCCCAGAGCAAGCTGGGAAATTGGACCTGCTCGGGGAGCCCTGGCCAGATCTGGCTGTGGCCACCTGCTGCCCAGGAGGCCCGACCGGTTGAGACAGGTTGTCTGCTGGGTCCCCACCCCCTCCCACTGGGCTCCTGCTACCAGACCGGTTCTCCCAGATGGCTACCCACTGATGGTCCTACCTCTGGGCTAGGGGTGGCAGCCAGTTCTAACCTCACAGAGCTGCTCCCACAGGAGAAGAACAGGGAGGGAGGAGAACCGGGGGCTGAAGGGCCGCATCCCAGGCACGCTTGAGAGTGTCCTCATTAGGTCACAAGACTTACTAAGCTTGGGGCCGACCCTGTGTCAGGCACCGTGCCAGGCTCTGGCGGGCCAGCATGAACCAGACGGAGATCCCCGCCCAGTGCATTTCCCCTCATCCTCTGGGCCTTCGTTCACACGGGCTCTCTTCTGGGAAGCCTCCCCTGACCCCCACCCTACCATCCTTCACGCCAGTCTGGTACTCCCTGACTCCAGCCCTGACCGCTCTGGGCTGTCAGAGGGCTATCTTGGTCACCACTGTGTCCCCGCATCAACCAGTACGTGACTGGGCACAGAGGAGTGGGTTATTGGTGAATGAATGAATGAATGAATGAATGAATGAATGAATGTTTTCTTCCCATTTTACAGATGAGTAACTCGAGGCCCCAAGAGGAGACGTCACCTGCCCGAGGGCACTTCTAGCACAGCCAGCATCAAACCAGGTCTGTGGGACTCTGGGGCCCATGTGTGGGACAGGGGAGCAGGACCCGGGGCCCTTCCTCCCTCAGACACTGCAAGGAATACTACTCACGAGAGTCACACACGTGGACAAGGCCCTCGCTCCACGCCCCGCTCCGCTCCTGTTAACTCAGTTAATCCTCACAGCAGCCCTGTGCGGGTTGATCCGAGGCACAGAGAGGTCAAGTCACTTGCCCAAGGTCACACATAGTAAGTGGCAGAGAGAGATTTGTGCTCTGGCCATTTGACTCCCCTTGCCCTCATCGTCCTGGTCTCCCTGTGGGACACTGCGATCTGCGCATCTCCCCTACAGCCCCTTTGGTTGTCAAACTGGCTTTCATTGAGCATTTATGCCTTGCCTGGTACTGTGCTAAGTATTCACCTGGAGACCACGGCCCCTAAAGGCGGGCGTGGTTTTGTCTGCTCGTATCTGCTGCACAGAACTTTCCCCATTGTGTGAACTCACTTCGGTGAGTCTCGGTCCCTTCATCTAAAAAGTGGGAGTGTTGCGGTGAGACTCCTAGGGGTCGCACATAGGACAGGGACTGTGATTGGGTAGGTAGCCAAAAATGTGTGGGGTTAGCCCAGATTCCGGGCTGGGAAAGCAGAGGTGGCTGAGGCCAGGCCTTTAGGAATCGGTCACTGAGCACACTCTGTGTGCCTGGCATGGTTCTGGGAATGGGGTGGGACACAGAGACACTGGGCAGGTGAGACCTGGCCTGTGGTGCTGATATTCCGGTGCTGACGGGTATAGACACGGAGCTAGTAAACACAAGAACAGTGGAATTTCCAGACGTTAAACGTGTTATGAAGTGACACCATGGAAGGCTAGTGAGGTGGTCTTTTACTTGAAGATTCACCAACAACTCCGAGACTTGAAGGAGGGGAAGGAGGGAGCCATGTGTGGATACTGGGGAATAGTGTCCCAGGGGGAGGGAACAGCCAGTGCAAAGGCGCTGAGGGTTGAAAACCAGTGTGAGCGTAAACAAAGGGGAGGTGACAAGGGCAGGTTGTGTGGGGTGGGCCACCGGGAGGACTCGGCTGAGGGCTCTGAGCGGGGGCAGGTGTCCGCAGGGTCCCTCGGGCTGCATGTGGGAGACGGGAGACCAGGGAGGAGACGAGGACGGACAGGACCAGGGCAGGGCCGGAGGAGCAGAGAGGACTGGGCGGGTTCTGGTGAGTGGCCCCCTCCCGCAGGCCTGCTGATAGGAGCCCCAGTCTGCGCCCTCGTGGTGCCGAGAGCCTCAGCGCCATGTTTGGGAAGAAGAAGAAGCGGGTAGAGATCTCCGCGCCATCCAACTTCGAGCACCGCGTGCACACGGGCTTTGACCAGCATGAGCAGAAGTTCACGGGGCTGCCCCGCCAGTGGCAGAGCCTGATCGAGGAGTCGGCCCGCCGGCCCAAGCCCCTGGTGGACCCCGCCTGCATCACCTCCATCCAGCCCGGGGCTCCCAAGGTAGGCCAGCGCCCACCTCCACCCCTCCTGCCCCACACCGTCCCCCCACGGCGCCCCCGGCCCTCAACCCCACGCTTGATCGACACACCCCAACCGTCCGCCCCAATCCTCGTCCCTCCCCCCCCGCCCCGTGCCGACCTTTCACTCCTCCACCCGCTGATCCCTCCCCTTGCCTCTCAACACTGACCGCTACCTTGACCCCTGCAGCAGCCCCCCACACCAGCCTCCGAGTCCTGCTCCTCTCCCTGGGCTCCATGCCCCTGTCCCCAGTACCAGAAACTTGTCCTGGGGCGAGGGACAAGATTCCCCCCCCCCCCCATCCCCCATGGTCAGGGCTAGGCTCCGAGGAGCTGCTGACCCAGCCCCACAGTCCCGGCCAGCTTCTGGAGGACACCTGAGCTGAGCCCTGAGGGACGCGAAGGAGTCATTGTGCCAAATGGAGAGGAGGCTCGGCTTTTAGTGGAGGAAACGGTCCAAGTGAAGCCTTGGGGGTCTTTCAGTTTGGGGCTTTGGTTTCCTGCCACCTTGGGCAAAAGGGTGGAGTTGGGATTTGAACGGAGGTCTTTTTCCAAGGCCTGTGCTCTTAAGCCCTTTCCTGTCTGCGTGGTCCAGGCGCCCAGGCGTGGCCCCCGGTGAGGCTGGCCCGGTGGTGGCAGGGCGTGAGCCTGCCCGGCCCGGGAAGCTGGCTTCGGAGCGTGGACTTCACCCCAAGGGCAGTGGAAACCAGGAAGGGCCGGGGGCCAGGGGCATGCAGCCAGGGTTGTTCTAGGGGCGGAGATGGGTGTGCCCGTCCGCGGGCCCAGCGCCTGGGGACAGGCCTGCAGCTGACTCATCCTCTCCTGGTGCCCGGCCCCTGCCTGGCGGGAGGGCGCCCTTAGTGATCCGCGTGGCATGGCGGGTGGGGACACAAGGGCGGACGCTCACCAGGATGACAGGAATCTCCATCCGGTGGCCCACCGAGGTGTGAGGGCATCCCACGCAGGCCTTTTGAATACTTTGAAGTCTTTGCCACCGCTTAAAGCAGCCGAGGCTTCACCTCCGGATCTTTATTTCTGGCTCTCCTGGGCCCCACGCAGCCCCCCTCAGTTCTACCCCTGGCTGGTCCCGTGGCCCCTGGAGCACTGGCTGTGGCCTCCCCGGGGGAGGCCCTACAGTCTAGCCCCTGCTTAGCCTGTCGGCCGTGAGCCCTGCCAGGAGGATGAGGTGCCTGGTCGTAATTCATGCTGGTGTTCGCTGCCCTCGGCTGGGAATCTCTCCAGTCCTCCCGGGCCCTCCCCCAACCCCCAGGGACTTAGCCTCTTATCCCAGTGCCAGAGTCTGAGCGGATATCTACCTTCTTCACTGGGCTCCTGGGCAGGGCCGGGCTTCTGCGCTGGTAGCCAGGCCCAGGAGAGGCAGGGGCAGGGGCGCTGCGGCCTGTAGGTGGCTTTTGTGTCATGGTGTTTTCTGCACAGTAGAGGCAGCTCCGGCCTGAGGCTGCCTGGCCGCCCTGGGCCCGCGTCCCCGCATAGCAGTGACTGACTGATAGCAGAGGGATGGGGGTGCTTCTCTGCTCCCCGCGGCCTCCTCCCAGCCCCCCTCACTCACTCACCAGTTCAGCCAGTGTTTACCGAGCACTGTCTGCATACATCCCAGACACTGTTCTAGGCGCTGAGATGTGCAAGAGCACAAAAACAGGAAAAGACAGGAGCTGCCTTCGTGAACGTTGCACTGGGAGTGCAGGCGATGGTCAGCTTATGAGTGCTTCGTGTCTGCTGGTTTTGAGTACTCCAGAGGAAAAAGAAGGCAGGGAACGGGGAACAGGGAGGGTTAGGGGCAGGCATTTTAGACTGCGGGTGGTCAGCAAAAGCTTCCCTCTGAGACGCCGAGCAAGCCTGAAAGAGGGAAGGGAAGGAGCTGTGGGCATACTTGAGGGGAAAGATGTTCTAGGAAGAGCGGACAGTCAGTGCAAAGGTCCTGAGGTGGGAGCGTGCCTGGTATGTTTGAGGAGGCCTATGTGTCTGGAGCTGAGTGGGGGCTGGGGGAATCCTGGAGGCCTTGACTCAGTACTCGAGGGAAGAGGTGGCCATGGCCCAGATCGGGGTGGACTTGGCAGGTGAGGCTTGGGTGGATTCAGGACACACTCTGGGTCCACCGGGCCCTCGTGGGAATTTGCATTTGCCCCCGCTGCTCCTGGGGCACTCTTGCCCTGCGCTTCGGGCCCGGTCCTTCCCGACTCTCCCTGTCCTCCACCCTCGGCTTCCAGGGAACCCAAGAGTGTGGTTTTGGGGCTGACGGCCCTCACGGGCTGCAAGGGAGGAGGAGGTCCGAGCTGTGTCTGGCCCTACCTAGCATCCTGTAATTTTCGGCTCTCCGGGGCTGATTATGGGGTGGTGTGGGCTCTGCACTCCTTCCCCTCCGGCTCACAGGGCAGAGGCCTACTCCCAGCCTGGAGAGCAGAAGACAGGGAGTGCTTCTCAGGGGGCCCAGCCAGCCCAGGGGCCACAGCCTGCCCTGTGGGAGGTTAATCCTCCAGCTCTCCTCCGGCGGTAGACAGACAGATAGACAGACAGACAACTCACTGGTATGGGAGGGGCTGCAGCCTCCCCCCCTCCCCCGCCGGTGCCTCCCCCAACTGCCCGGCCCCATCATCACCCATGGCATTTCTTCATTCCGTCTCTGTCTTGTCTTTGTGTGTGTTGTGTCGTGCTGTCCTTGTGTGTCGGATCCACGTCCTGTGTCCTCCTCTTCCTTGCCCGGCCCCCATCCCGCCATTGCCCCGGACCCCAGACCATCGTGCGGGGCAGCAAAGGCGCCAAGGATGGGGCCCTCACGCTGCTGCTCGACGAGTTTGAGAACATGTCGGTGACACGCTCCAACTCCCTCCGGAGAGACAGCCCGCCGCCACCTGCCCGAGCCCGCCAGGAAAACGGGATGCCCGCAGAGCCGGCCAGCACGGCCAGAGGGGCCCCAGAGAAAGCGGGCGGCCAAGGCCGGGTCGCCGGTCGCGGCGAGGCGGGTGGCGGCAGTGGTGACAGGCGGCGGGCGGGGCCAGAGAAGAGGCCCAAGTCTTCCAGGGAGGGCTCGGGGGGACCCCAGGAGTCCTCCCGGGATAAACGCCCCCTCTCTGGGCCTGACGTCGGCACCCCCCAACCTGCCGGTCTGGCCAGTGGGGCAAAAGTGGCAGCTGGTCGGCCCTTTAACACGTACCCGAGGGCCGATACGGACCACCCGTCCCGGGGTGCCCAGGTAACCAATCCCCCTGCCCCAGGACCTCCCGCCGTCCCTTTTTCCAAAGCTTCCCCTGTTCCCCACCCACCAACCCCAACCTGTGCCCAGCCCACTGTCCATCTCCATCCTGACCGCCATGTGTCTGTCCCGCAGCCAGGGCCCCTGTCCTGCTCAGGGAGCAGAGCTGGCCCCTGTCCCCTCCACTGACAGCTGCCTCTCTTTTCTGTTGCAGGGGGAGCCTCACAACCTGGCCCCCAATGGGCCGTCAGCAGGGGGCCGGGCTGTCCCCCAGTCCTCCTCCTCCCGGCCTCCCACCCGAGCCCGTGGACCCCCCAGCCCAGGAGTGCTGGGCCCCCATGCCTCCGAGCCTCAGCTGGCCCCCCCGGCCCGCCCCGTCACCACCCCCGCCGTCCCCCCCGCCCCTGGGCCCCCCGGGCCCCGCTCGCCACAGCGGGAACCCCAGCGAGTATCCCACGAGCAGTTCCGGGCCGCCCTGCAGCTGGTGGTGGACCCCGGCGACCCTCGCTCCTACCTGGACAACTTCATCAAGATCGGCGAGGGCTCCACGGGCATCGTGTGCATCGCCACCGTGCGCAGCTCGGGCAGGCTGGTGGCCGTCAAGAAGATGGATCTGCGCAAGCAGCAGAGGCGCGAGCTGCTCTTCAATGAGGTGGGCCTCGGGCCCCCTCCTGTCCCCTCCTGTCCCCGCCGTCACCCTCCTCTTGGAGTCCTCCACCAGTGGGTTTCGAGGCCCGTTCTGGGCCAGCCCCTGTAAGGGTGGGGATGGGAGAAGGCCGTTCAGGGCTGGGGTTCCCTGGGGCTGGGTTCTGGGCCTATCCCCTCTCCTTACTCCTCACACCTCCCCGGGCTGTCCCCTCTGCGCCCCCGTACCCCCCGCTGCATCTCTGTCCCGTTACTGGCCTTCTCTGAGCCCCAGGCCCCTCACACCCTCCCAGACTGGCCCCAGAGTCCCAGCCCTGCCCCTTCCCGGGTCCCCTGTCTCAGAGAGGTCCCACCCTCCCTGACCCCAGCTCAGAGCTCTGGCCCCTCCTCGTCTCCCAGCCCATCAGCCCCTGCGTAGCCCCAGCCTCTCCCGCTTGGCTCTGCCCGGCCTTCCCCTCTTGGGCGCCCCCTGGGCATTCCCCACACAGCCGCTAAAGGGCTCTTTTTGACATGTGACACGTGAGACTATCCCATGCCCGCGCCCCACCCCTCAGTGTCCTCAGGATGAAGGCCTGGCCTCTTGGCCGAGCATTTGAGGTCCAGCCCCCACCTAGGCCCTTGGTTCTGTCCAGCCTCTGGCTTTGGCTCTTGTGGCGTCTGCCAGGGAGCTTGTGACAAAGGCAGACTCCCGGCTCCTTCCCCAGAGGAAGCAGGCCCCGGACTCTGATGCAGGAGTCCCAGGACGGCAGGCCTGGAGGTGGTCTAAACTGTGGCTTTTGCCTCCCCGTCTCAGTACTCCTCAGCTGTCCCCATGACCCTTCCCCTGGCCCCCCAACATTACAGGGCTCCAGCTGCACCGGGAGCTATTCAGCGGGACCCCTGCAAGCGGCGTGTTCCCACCCCCGACCCCCGGCTTTGCCTCGCTAGGCCCTCTGCCCCTGAAGTCCATCCCCCCCAGCTTTTTATTCTGACCTTGGCTGATAACCTGCTTGTGCTGAGGTCTCATCCCGGTGCGTAGATGTTCTCTTCCCGAGTCCCTCTCCCAACACCAGCCTGGTCATCAGGGCCACTCAGAGACCAGCTCAGGACTGGTCAGAGAGCAGGATCTGAAACTGGGGTGTGGGGGGGCGCCCCCCCCCACCACGCAGGCATCAGGCCTCAAGCTGCCGTTGGGGTCTGTTGGCTTTGGCACTGGGGCAGGCGGTCCAGGATGACCCTGGTGAGCGGGAGTGACAGGTGGGACTGGGCCTGCGGCATGGTGGGGCCCAAGCCCGGGGCGGGAGAGGAGGCGGGAGGGTGGCCCTCCCCACCCCGCTGACCCAGCCCGGTGCCCAGGTGGTGATCATGCGGGACTACCAGCACGAGAATGTGGTGGAGATGTACAACAGCTACCTGGTCGGGGATGAGCTCTGGGTGGTGATGGAGTTCCTGGAGGGCGGCGCCCTCACCGACATCGTCACTCACACCAGGTACCACCAGGCAGCTGGACCCCGGCGGGCACCCAGCCTGCTGCCTCCCCAGGCTCTCCAGCGGGAGCTGCGTCCCCTCAGACCTGTCCCACGACAGGATGAAGTCCCCTCGGACCCCTTGGGGCGGGGCCGCGTCTCGGGGCCGGGAGGGCCGCGTCCCCCTCGGACCCCCGGCCGGGGCCCTGTCTGCCCCAGTCGCTGACCCCCATCCCGCGCAGGATGAATGAGGAGCAGATTGCCGCCGTGTGCCTGGCCGTGCTGCAGGCCTTGTCTGTGCTCCACGCGCAGGGCGTCATCCACCGCGACATCAAGAGTGACTCCATCCTGCTGACCCACGACGGCAGGGTGAGGAGCAGGGTGGCTCGGGCTTCCCCCGCCTCTCCCCAGTTCCCCCCACCTCTCCCCAGCTCTCCTCTGCTCCGAGGGTATCTCTGATCCCGGGTTCAGTGGCTCAAGGAGCAGTAAGTTTGCGCCTCATGCAACAGTCCGGAGTCGGGTCCGGGGCGGTGGGGGGCTCCGCTCACGCATCCACGGGGGGCCTGGGCTGGCGGAGTCTGTCTTCAGCACAGGATGCTGGAACTGTGGTCTCGCATTGGGCCCAAAGAGGGGAGAGGGCGTCTGAGTGGCCGGCCAGTGCTCTCGGCCATACGCTTCCTCCTCCACCAAGAAACTGTTCCTAGCTGAGCACCCAGAGGTGGGCCGTCGACCGCCATCCCGCCTCCCATCTTCTGGACCGACGCTCCAAATTTGAGGTCCACGGATGAGCCTCCCGGGGCCCAGAACCTGCATTTATATTTTTAAGAGTAGATGTGATTTTCAGCGGGAGGGGGTCCTTGACTTTCACCAAAATCTTGTTGGTGATTCGCCTGTCCTCCCCCAGGAAGGTTAAGCCATTCCAGTAGAGGTAGGGGTGGGAGCGGGCCCTGTTTCACTGGGAGTCTCAATTGAAATCCACCAACCCCTAAAGCCGTCTGCAGATGTGTTTGGGGGACATCTGGGAGCCTGAAATTGTGTGCACGCCGTGTGTGTATATTTCCTGGGGGTGAGAAGATCCACACATACCCTCAAGAATCTGAAGGGGGCTCGTGGCTCCAAAACAGGTGAAAATCCGTGGTTCTGGGAACGTGGTTGTTGCCGCGTGGGCCACACCCCTCCTGCCCTCGTGGGCAGGGCTGTGCCCCTCTCACCTAAAGATGTGCTCCCTCCAGGGACACCGGGGCCCAGGGCATGGGCCTCTGGAGCCAGCCGTGATCTCCGCCCCCATGAAGCATCTGTAACCTGTAAGGCTTGGGCCACTTCCTGCAGGAGTCCCAGGGCAGACCCTGTCAGGGAGGCAGAAGGTGTGATCCTGGGGAGGTGACACACCTGAGGGCCCCCTGCTGGCAGATGGTGGAGCCACTCAGTGGTCTGGCTCTAACCTCCAGGCTGCAGGTGGACACCGCTCTCTCCCCCCTCCAGCACCTCTGACCCCCGCTGCCTGTGCCCTGTTGCAGGTGAAGCTGTCGGACTTTGGGTTCTGTGCCCAGGTGAGCAAGGAGGTACCGCGGAGGAAGTCACTGGTCGGCACGCCCTACTGGATGGCCCCAGAGCTCATCTCTCGCCTCCCCTATGGGCCAGAGGTAACCCGGAGGTGGCCCGGTTGTCCGGCTGTCGGCCCTGGCGTACAGCGTGACGGTCCGAAACAGCTGGAGTGCTGGGGGCGGGGTGGGGCTCAGTCTGGGAAGTGGGTCACCAGGGATGGGCTTGTGGGAGAGGACGTAGGCACGCATGTGCTCTGCGCATTCGTCCCTGATTGGGTGCTAGTTCGGAGCCACGCCCAGGGCTGTGAGTGACAAAACCAGCTCAAATGGTTAGCTGGGTCTGGGTCCCAAGAACTGTGAAGTTGGGCATGGTGACCGGCTTCGGGCCCAGCCATCCATGAGCTCTGTCCGTCCCCAGCCCCGACTGCTTCGGCGTGGTCCTCAGTCAGGCGGGCACCCCCCCTGTTGGAGCAGAGCTGGCCCAGCCCCTCGGTACATGGCCACGTCCCCACCCCACGAGCGTCGCTGTTTTCCCGGATATTAATCTTAGAATTGACTCTGATTGGCTCTGCTTGGGTCACGTGCCTATTCCTGAACCAGTTACTATGTCCCACCTGTGCCGATTGGGCCCCCTGGTCTGGGACCCCAGGATGCTCTGCAGAGGGAGGGAGGGTGGGTTGCTCCCCCGAGGAGACCTGGGCATGGTTAGCAGAAAAGTGAGGGGTGCTGCGTGCGCAGAACCCTTCGAGGGCTCCCTGCGGGAAGAGTGTGTGGGTCTGGCAAGGTGGGTGCCAGAGTGGGTGTTCAGGGCCCGAGGACCCCAGTCACAAAGAGGCAAAGGCAGAAGCAGGGCCCCTCCCCACCTCCGCGGCTTCCCCCAGCACCAGCCGGTCCCTGCATAGCTCAGCCCTACTGTCCTTCCCCACTACAGGTGGACATCTGGTCTCTGGGGGTGATGGTGATCGAGATGGTGGATGGGGAGCCCCCCTACTTCAACGAGCCACCCCTCAAAGCCATGAAGATGATTCGGGACAACCTGCCTCCTCGACTGAAAAACCTGCACAAGGTGGGCCCCGCCCGGCAGGCAGGTGGTGTAGGGGAGAGGACGCTCTGTGCTGAGCTCCCCACCCCCTACCCCCGCGGGTCCCCTGAGCCCTCACCGACCGTCCCACAGTGGTTGTGCTTAGGCTGGCCTGGCTGAACACACACAGCATAGCCAGGTGCAGGAGAGGAGCCTTCCTGGTAAGGGAGAGGTGCCCCCAGGGCTCAGCTGCGGTCACCTCCTTACAGACCTTGAAAATGCAGAAGAAATGAGCCCCTGGTTGGATTTGTTGCTCCCCCCGGGGCCCGACCCTAGTACACATGGGACCTCCTGGCCCCCTCCCTGGGCAGTGGGTATTGTCATCCCATTTGACAGAGGAGCACGGAGGCCCAATGGCAAGTGAGCGGTGGAGCTGGCACTCAGATCCCCCGACTGTCTCCCTCTCTTCCCCACAGGTGTCCCCGTCCCTGAAGGGCTTCCTGGACCGCCTGCTGGTGCGTGACCCGGCACAGCGGGCCACGGCGGCTGAACTGCTGAAGCACCCGTTCCTGGCCAAAGCGGGCCCGCCCTCCAGCATCGTGCCCCTCATGCGCCAGAACCGCACCAGATGAGGCCCAGTGCCCTGTCCCTGAACCAAAGAGCCCCTGGGGTCACCCCTGCCCTGCCGCAGGCCAGTAGGGGGCCGGCCCCCACTCCTCAGCCTGGGAGACACTCCATGTGGCACCGCCCTTCTTGCTGGGGGTGGGGGGGTGTGCAGGACCCTACTACTGAACTCCAGTTTTGATTTTGTGACTTTTGAAAAAACACAGGGACTCGTGGGAGCACGTGAGGATCCCAGGACCCCCACCCTCGGGGACAGGCCCTCCCTGTGTCTTCCTGTCTCCAGGAAGGATGGGCAGCCCCCCATCACTGGAAGTCATCTGCAGTGGGGGCTGCTGTGGGTGGAGAGAACACTACGAAAGGTGTGTGTCTGTCTGCGTGCGTGTGCTCACGGGTGTGCATGTGTGCGCGCGTGTGCATGTGCGGAAGGTCCATCCGCTCTGTCCTCCAGCCTGCGAGTGGGTATCGCTGAGACCTTACCTAGCATACAGCGCAGCCCCCTGTCCCCGCCTGAGCCATTGTGGGGGCGGTCATGAATGTCTGAAGAGTGGCCTTTTCCCCAAGTCCTGCACCCCCTTTCTGTGGCTGGATGGGGAGACGGGGGTCAGGGCTTCCTGCCCATCCCCAGCCTCTGCAGAAGACGACTACTGCGCCTGGACAGCCTCCTCTTTTCTAGAAGTCTATTTATATTGTCATTTTATAACACTCTAGCCCCTGTCCCGACTTGGGGACGGATGGCCCCTGTCTTGCGGGGCAGCATCAGGGACAGAACCACCACTTGAAGAATCAGGTTCCTGTCCCCTTGGAGCCGCCCCACCCTCCCCTCCCTCGAGTTAGTTTTACAATTAAAATGTTTTCTTGTTTTGTGTGTGTGTGTGTGTGTGTGTGTGTGTGTGTGTGTGTGTGTGTGGAGCCCCACCCCCACCCCCACCCAGGCCGGCTTGGTGTGGAATTGGGAGGGGTTGGGGTGGAGAGAGGGCAGCCTCTGCGGGAGTTCGGGTCAAAGAAGCCAGTAGCACCCCCCTGACCAGGGGCCCGGATTCGCTCCCCCGCCGGCCTGCCAACGGCCAGGTTCCCGGAGCCCATGTGCCACGACCACCAGTTCGCCAAATCTGAGATTTGCTGGAAACTTGTTTCAAAGGTTGTCTTGAGCACGTCCAGTGGATGGAAATGATCCTTGATGAGTTGACGTTCGAGTAAATTGGCCATTCAGAAAATCGGTCAGCGGGCAGGTGGGCTTTTGAGGAATCGGCGGAGGCAGATGGATCCCGAGTGGCCAGCTGGAAGCTACTCCATTGGCCAAAGACTTCCCTCCACATCAGGGTCCCGGTGGGGGCTGAGCCTGGGTCTCCACAAGGGGCGAAAGCAATTGGCTGACGTCACGATAACCGCACTGCCTCTGAATCCTGGTCACTGACCGCCCCGGGCTGGTCCTGGGCTTGCCTGCGCGCATCTTCCCAGGAACCCAGGAAGTGGTGGGGGCGGCAGCAGCGGGGGGAGCCAGTCGCATCACCATTGGCACCCGGGACCTCAGCCTGGTTTGTAGGCACGAAGTATGTAGAGATTCCAGCTCGGGCCACACCTCCTCTTCCCCACGGTCACATGACACCCCCTCCTCCGCCCCCAGCATCCCTCTCCTCGGGCCTTGAGCTCCCCAAGGATGGGGCACCGTGTCTGTGATCCGGGCCGGCCAGGAACACGCACTGAGGCTAGATGGGGAATCGGGTCGAAACCTACCAAGGGCGACAGCTGTTGCTGAATGTGTGAATGTGTTGGAGTCTGGGTGGAGCTGTTAGGTCCCTGGGAAGAGCCAAAATTGGTATAAGGAGGAATGGAAAACAGGAAAAGTCCAAAGTAACACACACCCCCGTCCCCCGCCAAACACACACTAACGAAAAAGCTTGGAGCTTAAATGCTTTTACAAATGAGTTCTACCAGACTTGGATCCAGTAATTCCTACCTGGTACAGTTTGTTCCAGGAAACAGAAAAAAGATAGAAACCCCCACTCATTTTAGGAGGCTGGTAAGCCTGTGATTCTAAAACCAGCGAAGGACGGTGAAGAACAGAGCCGCCGTGCTCACAGCCTGAGTGCCTTGTTTCCCTGGGGCCCCCGGGGCCTCTCCGGGACAGGCCACTGCAGGTGAAGGACGGGAAGTCCCTTGTAGGGCCATTACATGGTGGAGGCGACCCAGCTGTGATTGTCCCCTTCAGTCACCATCACTGCAGTTTAAAGAATGGTTTGGGGTGGCCTTGAGGATGTCTCTGCAGGCCCTGTGCCCCCATCCTGCTGTCCTGCCTCCGCAGAAGGGGCTCCTGTGACATCAAAGGCCTCTAGTTGTCTCAAACAAGAGATTTAATACAGGGGGTTAGTTACAAAAGTATTGGGAAGTCTGTGGGAGCCGACAGGGCCAGTAACCCGGCCATGTGTGGGGCTAGAGGAACAGAAGGGCTCCAGTGGCACCACCAGAATCCCGGAAGTCCCCTCGTGCCTCTGCTGCTGGGGGAACAGGGGTTCTTCCAGCTTCCCGCCCCCCAGCACCGGTGCCTCCTGCAGGCAGAACCCTACTGACCCCAGCTCACAAGGGGGTCCGTGCAAGTTAGTTCTTCAGGCTTCCAGCCTCGGCAGGACAGGGGAGCACTCAAGGGCAAGTGTGGCACAGTCGCAGCCGGCCTCTGAGTTGACCTGGTGCCACGCAAGCAGCGAGGGTTACCTCGCTCAGCTCCAGCAGGGGGTGCTGTGCTCTAAACTGCAAAGGCCTGGGAGGGGGAAGTCAGGATGTATTAGCCTGCAGGTCAAAGGCATGTTTGACAAAAACCCAAGATGAGTGAGTGAAACAAGTCAGACCAATGGTTGTCCCAAGTGTGGTTCCCAGACCAGCAGCATCCCTGGGAACTTGCTGGGAATGCAAATTCCCAGCCTCCCCGCTCCCACCCCCCCCACCCCCCCCCCCCCCCCTCCCCGGCCCCGGCCCCGGCTGAATCAGTGGTCCAGAGGACTGGAAGAGGTGGGCACTCCCCTTTAAGGACATGACCAGAGGTTGCACCATTGCCTCATTGGCCAGAGTTTAATCACATGGTTTCCTCCAGTGGCGAGGGAGGCTGGGAAATGTAGTCTTTATTCTGGGCAGCTGTGTGTCTGGCTAAAAAGTCTATTAGTGTAGAATTGTGATTCTCCACCTCTGCTGTTCACTAGACTCACTGGGCTTCTCCAGAGAACCCAGAGGCCAACCCACGTGTATTCAGGAGCTTAATATACAATAAGGATGGCCCCACAAAGCAACGAGGGAAGAATAGATAGTTTAATAATAGTGTTGGGGAAATTGGTTCATTTTCTGGAGATAAAAGAAAACTGAACTCCGTACCTAACACCACAACAAAACTCTAGATCTGTGCTGTCCAGGGCAGTAGCCGCTAACCACATTTGGCTATTTAATTCTTTTAATTAATGAAGCCAAATGAAGCATTCCGTGCTGTGGCTGCGGTAGCCACATTTGACATCCTCAATTGCCACTTTTAACCAGTGCTACTAATTTGATGATATAGATATGAAAGCTTTCCATTATCTGAGTTCTATTGGACAAGGTTTCTCTGATGGATTCAGCATCCTCTGAAAAACTATAAAGGTGACAGAGGAAAATACTTGGTGACCAGGAGCAGAGAAGAACTTAAAACTCCATTGGAACAAATTGTAAAGTAAAAAAAAAAAAAAAAAAAAATTAATTTGACTATGTTAAAATTTAAAGCTTTTGTTCAAGGAAGGACATCATGGGCAAATGTAACAGGTTTCAGAATGGGAAGAAATATTTGCAAAGTCTAACATGGAGATTTGTGTGTGTGTGTGTGTGTGTGTGAGAGAGAGAGAGAGAGAAGAGCGTGTGAGCGAGCAGGGCAGAGGGAGAGAGCGAGAATCCCAAGCAGGCTCCATGCTGAGTGTGGAGCCCAACTTGCGTCTCCACCCAAAACCCTGGGATCATGACCTGAGCTGAAATCAAGAGACACTCAACTGACTGAGCCACCTAGGTGCCCCGAGAAGATTTTTTTTTAATGAGAAAAAGACTGACCCAAATAGGAAAATGGGCAAATGGTATAAACAGGCAACTTATAGAAGAAAAAAAATTTAAAAAACACAAAAGACCAATCAGGGTGTGTACAAGAGCACAAACTCAATGGTAATTAGAGGAAGACAACTTTCAACAACAAGTTGTCACAAGTCTGCTAAAATTAGAGTGTGGTTTAGTCTGATGAAGTAAGTATTGCACATATGTATCTCCCAGTAATTCTGCCTCTGGGTGACTTCCCAAAGAAATCATGGGACCGGGAGGGAGCGAGCACGAGGATGTTCGCTGCAGCAGTGTTTATGGGGCAGGAGCAGGAGGCGGCCTGGGTGTCCATCCTAGGTCAGTGAGTGGTAAACACGGGCTGCACACCAGCTCGTGCCGTGCTCAGGACCCAGGGACCAAGTGCGCCCATGGGTAGGGGGAGCCAACCCAGCAACGGAAAAAAGTAAAATCAAGATCTATAGTACCAGGCTACGTGTGTCGATTACAAATTATGGGCATAAAACAATAATATTCATTTTTCAGGATTAAAAACAAGAAAGACTCATTTACATAATGGTATGGCTCCCAGTGGGGAGGAAGGGGGAGGGAGAGGGAACAAAGAGGAAGAATAAATGAACAAGTGAGGGGTTTGGGGAGGAATAAAGACCTTCAAGGTTATGCTGATGGTCTGTCCTATGAACAAAGGGCAACCCTCTTTGGTATGGCTTGGGACCCAGTCACGGGTATTTGAATGAAAATTATCCAGGTGATTATACACACACACACACACACACACACACACACACACACGCAGAAAGTGGGGGAGGGGGGACAGAGGATCTGAAGCAGGCTCCACACTGACAGCACAGAGCTTGAGGCAGGGCTCGAACCCATGAACTGTGAGATGACCTGAGCCAAAGTTGGACGCTCAATCGACTAAGCCACGCAGGCACCCCTGTGCAGGTGATTCTAACGCGCAGCCAGGATTGAGAACAGGAACATGGTGTGGGGGCCGCCCAGCACTTTGTCCGCCACAGTGTCACTGTTGGGCTCAAACCTCGTGCCTGCCTCCTGCCAACACCCCACAGCTTATGAAGAGGGGCCCAGGAGAAAAAAAAAGAGCCCAGGGAACCATCTCATGCCTTCCCCCATTTCACAGATGTGGAATCACGTCCACAGAGGGTAAGGCCCTGCCCCGGGTCCCGTGGCCTAGGAGGGCCAGGCCTAAAGTCTCAGGTCCCTCGTTGGTTTCTGTGCCAGGCCCTGGGTGGCCCAGACGGTGGGGCTGCAGCATTGAGCACGACAGACATGGTCCAAGAGGCTCAGCCTCCGAGCCCCGGGGAGGCTTTTCCTTGAGAAATTCCCATTTTCACGTGAGAGCTCTTCAGTCTTCAAGGTAGGCAACCGATCTGGCACGTTGAACAGTATCGTGTGGCCCAAGCAAAATCAAGGTCATAACTAACATTCGTCAAAATAGTCCGTGTCCAGGGCTTTGCTGAGCTCCGAGTTTATCTAGTTTAACCCTACAGGGTGTTGAAAGGCGCCCCTTGCGGCCTCCCGGAGATCCGTCCACGCGGAGCCTCCAAATCCCTTCTGTGGATAAAGGGCCCTTGCGGGTGCGATTAAGGGTTTTGAGACGAGATCACCCTGGTTCATGGGGCTGGGCCCTGCATCCAGTGACAACGTCCTGTCCTTAGAAGGGAAAGCGGAGGGAGGTTTGCGATGCCGAGAGAAGGCACGTGAAGACGAGGCGGACACGGGAGGCCTGCAGTGTGAACAGCACCGGCGGCTCCCAGCTGCCAAGAAGATTCTCCCCTGAGAGCCTCAGAGGGGGCAAGACCCTGCTGATGCCTTGATTTTGGACTTCGGCCTCCAGGGCTGTGAGACAGCACCTTTCTGCTGGTTTAAGCCACCAAGTCTGTGGCGATTCCCTTACGGCACTCTGGAAGCTAATACCAGCCTCCCAGGAAGTCACCAACCTGAGGTCACACAGCCAGAAGGTGCGAGAGGTGGGATTCGAACCTAAGCACGTGGTCTGGGATTCTCTGCACATCACTGCCCTGTCACAGCCTCCTGGACTGGGCAGGGCTCCCTTCACTACTGCGCCTGAGGGGCCACAGGACCCAGTTGGAGACTGTCACCGTCTGTCTCCCGGGGGGGCTGGGGGTGGCCAGTCAACTGGACTAGGGCCAGGCCCCAAAAAGCCTCAGGGGAGAGATGGTTGCTCAAGAAGCTTTAGGGCCGAGAGGTGTTGGGGCTGGGAGTGACTCTGGACAGCAAACAGGGTCCAGGTCTGTGGTTTGGGGAGGTGGGGACAGCTCGCGGCCTGTCCCTAGAACGTTAGACGCATCACAGAAGTTTGGGGCCCCCGGGTTCAGCAAAGTTAGAATCTCTCCCTTTCTTCCTCACTCCCTCTCCTCCCTGTACCTTTGTCTCTGTCTCCGTCTCTGTCTCTCTACCTTATTCTATCGCTGACTCTTAGTATTTAAGCAGGTAACCCAAACCCATGGAACAAAATGTAAAAGATTCCAAAGGGGATAAATTGCAAAATCAACCCCCCTCCCTCCCCTGCCCCCCCCCCCTCCCTGGAGGCGACCCCTGGTACAAGTTTCTCTACAAGTTTCCCGCAATCTCCTTCCAGAAACGTATGGCATGTACCAGGAAATCCCTCCATGCATACGCAGATATGTGTCCTACTTTGCACAAATGTTAGCATAAATGTACACAACCTTCTGTGCTTTGCTTTTTCCTCCCTAACACTCTATGGTGGCGGTGGTTCCTTGTTAGCACGGACACAGCAACCGCACTCCTTGTTGATGGCTATAGTATCATCCCATGAAGCATATGAACCGTGAGTTACTGAAACAGTCCCTGTTGATGGACTTTTCAGGAAGCTTGCGGTTGTTTGCCGTCCTAAACAATGCCTCGGTACAGATCTTGTACGAATACTTTGTATTTGGCACAAGGGCAAATGTATCTGAAATACACACGCCTTGCCTCTTCCCGCACCTGCCGCTGGACTCCCACCTGCCCTCTGCCCCAGGTAATGCCTTCCGGGTGTCTCTAACCTTCTAGATCCTTCCCTGCCCCTGGCCAAGCTCATCCCAGTCTGTCTTTATCTACACCTCCGTCTCTGTGTCTCTTTGCTTCCCTCCCCACCACTCTCCCCTCCTCCTCTTCCTCTCTCCCTCTGCCCCTCCCATTTCCCTCCTACCCAACTCATCCCTGCCTCTCTGTCGCCCCCTGCAGGACGAAGCTGGCTCCCCGCATCCTCCACCAGACTCTCTCCCATCCCCTGCCCCCTCCCGACCTGGCTGGGCTTCCCCACCCCCTGCATCCCTGGTGGAAAACTTACCGTCTGTTTCTCAGAGGCCCCTGGTACCTGCCCTCCAAGAACCCCACCATTCTCTCTCAACCAGTAGGATTGGGCCCTGGGGGTGACACTGGTTTTGCCGTGGAAGCGGTGGGAGCTAGACTCATGCACGTTGGATGCGGTTCCTTGACTGGATGGAGCCTCGTCCTCCTGCCTTCTTGTCCTCCCTGCTCAGCAAACAGAGCAACCAGTCTGTTGGCGCTGAGCTAAAAACAAAACAAAACAAAAAAACAAACCCGCCCAAGGCCCTGCCCTGGTGAGGCAGACATTCTCATGGGGTGACACGGTTCATGACCAAGTGAACATATCCACATACTCATAGGTATTTATAAATCATACAAAATTCAAGAAAGAAAGAACGGGGTGTGACGACAGAGAATAGCAGGGGGTGGGAAACTGACCTTGGCTGGGGAGGGCCCAGGTTGCTGTTTATGCACCAGTAGGGAACAATTGCCAGGATATACTGTTGGGTAGAATAAAGGCAGAAAGGTGTGTGTTATGAAGAGGTGACGTTTGAAGAGAAGATGGAGTGGAAGGCCTGGTAGGCAAAAGGGGCAGCCTGTGCAAAGGCCCTGAGGTAGAAAGGAAGTTGGAAGGTCAAGGACCAGCAAAAATATGGGATACCACGAGTGAGGGGAGATTGTGGGCTACCTCGGATAGCACTGTGGGGAGGAGTTAGCTCAATATTATAGATGAGGAACTAAGGCTTGGAGAAGGAAAGTCCTTCACCCAAGGACACACAGCATAAGGGTGGCGACTGTTGAGCTCAGGCAACTTTATGGTCAACCACCAGCCAGTGGTTCCCAGTGTGGGATCCCAGGCCAGCATCACCTGTTGGCCCACCCCAGAACTACCGAATCAGAAACTCAGGGTGGGAGCAGGGTTTGGAGCCCGACAGTCTGCGATTAATAAGCCTTCTAGAAGATTCTGACACATAGTCAAATTTGAGAACCACTGAACCAGGCTCTCTTGCCTTCCCAGACCTCTGAGGAGGTCCTCTGAGGGATTCCTGTCTGTCGTGGGTTGCATGGCGACAAATGGCAGTCCCCCAAAAGATATGTCCCCAACCTAGTCCCCAGAATCTGTGAATGCTACCTTACTTGGAAAAAGGGTTTTTATAGATATAATCAGGTTAGAGAGCTTGAGGTGGAAAGGTCATCCTGGATTAGTCAGGTGGGCCCTAGATTTAATGACAAATGTCACTGACCTATGCGAGTGAGGCAGAGGGGCCTGGGTGGCTCAGCCTGTTGAGCGTCCGACTCTTGATCTCAGCTCATGTCATGATCTTGTGGTTCGTGGGATCGAGCCCCACACTGGACTCTGCCCTGACAGCAAAAAGCCTGCTTGGGATTCTCTCTCTCCCTCTCTCTGCCCCTCCCCCCTCAAAATAAATTAACTTTAGGGGGAAAAAAGAGCGAAGCAGTGGGAAATCTGAGAGTGAAGAGGAAGCAGCATGACCACAGAGGCAGAGGTTAGAGCGAGGTGGCCACAAGCCACGGAACACGGCAGCCACCAAAAGGCACGAGAGGCAAGGAAGGATTCTCCCCCAAAGCCTCTGGAGGGAGCGAGACCCTGCCGACCCCTGATTTCGGATTTAGAATAAGCTTCTGTTGTTTCAGGCCACCACGTGTGTGCTCATTGGCTGTGCAGCCCTAGGAAAGTCGTACACCGTGTGTAATGGGGCAGACGGACCGACAGACCCCAGCGGGACTTCCCACCTGGGACGAGATGGAGCCCTGTCACCGTGCCCAGCACAGCCTTCATCTGTCCTCCTCCTGAGGGCTCTGAATCCTAGGAATGGCAGTTGGAGCTGCCAGAATGCAGAGAGGGGGCAGGGGCGGTGTCTGGGTAGCTCGGGACCAGCTCCATGACTTAGAGACTGGACTGCTAACCAGGATCCCCTCTGAGGCCTTTGGGGCTACGGGAGGGGTTTTAAGGAGAGCAGAGCCATGGTCAGATGGCTGGTAAGAAGGGTCCCACTGGGGGCCAGGTACTAGCATGAGGACCTTGGACCCCAACCTCAGCCACCCTCCCTGGGGATGCAGACTCTGGGGCCAGCCCGCTGGGGTTCAAATCTCAGTTCTGCCACGTCCTGGCTGGGTGACCTTGGGCAGGTCACTTTACCTCTCTGTGCCCCAGTTTCCTCCCAGTGAAGTGGGCTTAATAATAACAATACCTACCGCAGTGAGTGCGTTACGTGAATACACACGAGCGCATTGGGCAGTGTCTGGTCCAGAGTAAGCGCTCCATAATTGCGATCATTATTGTTGTTATATCTCATTATTTTCTTCCGCTGTCGACACGGTGGTGCCTCCCAGATCTGGGTCTCAGCCCGGATCTGTCCCTCAACTGTGGCCTCATATATCCAGTCACCGCCTGGCACCGTCCCTTTGGATGTCCTGCACTTCACACAACCTACATACAACGCTCGATTTCCTGTCTCTCCTCCCCAAGCCCGCATCTGTCCCGCCTTCCATATTCCCCTCTCTGATAATGGTGCCACCATCTGTCCACAGCCCAGGGCCAATCGAGAGGGGATGCTGAACCTGTCCTCTGCCTGTCATTCCATGACCCCGCCCTGGTCCTGTGCACCCTCATCTGCCTCCTCGCTGTTCCCCTGACCACTCTCAGCCAGAGATCATTTCCCAGCTGAGACCTTCCCCGGGGTCTCATTTAGAATGTATTCCACCTACCTACCTACCGCTCCCTACCTAAGCTACCCCCCAATGCCCTACATTCCTCTGTTCCAGCTGCCTGGGCCTCCCTGCTGTTCCCCAAACACACTAAGCTTGGTCCCACCCCAGGGCCTTTGCACTTGCTGTTCCTGCTGCTTGGATAGGCTCAGCTCTTTCCCTTTCTTCAGGTCTCCACTCAAATGTCACCTCCTTCGAGAAGTCCTCCCTAACTACCCTAGTTAAAGCAGGCTTCCTGCTCCTCTCCTCCGTCCTCACAGTCTGTTCTTTTTTCTCAAAGCACTTGATGCTGTTTGTTAATTAACCAGCTACCCCTGGACTTGTTGAAGTCCATACCTCCCCCGACAAGGCCGGAGGCTCCATGAGGACAGGAATCTCTCTGTTCTTCCACATTATCTCCCCAATGCACAGGGCTGGGGGATATAAGTAATAGTGGTACTTGATAAGTATTATTACTTATTATTATGTAATACTTAAGTATTTGTTAAAAGAATAAGAGGTAGAAAGGCAATGGGAAGCCAGGGATCCTTGTTTGCTTTGCATATATTTTTTTCTTCACACGAATAGTAGCATATAAGGTCCCCTGTCGGTCACCGCGCTTTTTTCACTTAATAAGCTTGTAGATAATTTCTTATTAGTATGTAGAGAGAGTTGCCGTATTCTTTTTGTTTTGCTTCTTACTGAGGTATAATTTACAATACAACACACCCGTTTTATTTTATTCTGTTAATGTTTATTTATTTATTTTGAGACCCAGAGAGTGCACGCGGGGGAGGGGGAGGGGCAGAGAGAGATCGGGAGAGAGAGAATCCCAAGCAGGCTCCGGCTCGAACCCACGAACGGTGAGATCATGACCTGAGCCGAAGTCAAGAGTCGGATGCCTAACTGACTGAGCCACCCAGGCGCCCCCCCCCACCCCCCCGCCCAAACACACTCATTTTAAACACACCGCTGGGCGAGTTTTGCCAAACGTATTCACACACATATATAACCACCACCACTAAGACAACTGCCTCATCCTCCCAGAAAGCACCACCCCCCCCCCGCCGCCTCGTGCCTCTTTAAAGGGGACCCTCCCGGGTCCAGGGAGCCAGCAACCTCCCTTCTTGGATTCTAGGTGACTGCCGCCTCTTCTGGCATTTTCCCTAAGCGGAACCGCAGAGCACGTGCACATTTTTGCTTGGCATTTGCCACTCTGCGTGACAGTGTGTGGTTTCGTGCACGCGCTTGTATGTTTCGATGCTTTATCCCTTTTCCTTACTGAGAGGAGAGAGCATGAGCACCTTGTGCTGTTCTCAGCTTGGAGCTGTTATGAAAAAGCGTGGCGTGTGGGCCTTTGTGTGGACCTGTCCACCCAGGGGCCCCACGTGTCTGACTCTTGATCTCGGCTCAGGTCATGACCTCACAGTTCATGAGCTCCAGCCCCGCGTTGAGCTCTAGGCCGACAGTGTGGGGCCTGCTTGGGATTCTCTCTCTGTCTCTCTCTTTCTCTCTGCCCCTCCCCTCCTCTCTCTCCCTCTCTCTCAAAATAAATTACACTTAAAAAAATTGTCGAAGTGATTTCCAAAGTGGTCCCGCCATTGCTCATGGTCTTGAACGTTTCGTGACCCATGAGAGGTGCCCTTGAGGAGGGGCGCTATGTCGGTCACCCAGGCCTCAGCCTGTTTGGAAGATGGGTCCCCACACTAAGACCTTTATTCCTTGAAGGTGGAGACAGGGGGACATTTGAGGTCTAATGTTGAAAGCCGCTTGGCTTTGCAGGGCCCCGGGTTGTGGCCTGGATTCCTCAGATTTAAGTAAGAACGTTTCTCATAGGAGTGTCAGGGGGAGAGGTGCTTTTGAAATTTTGGATTCTGGGGCCCAGAGGGATTGAGTCAGGCGCCTGGGAGTGGCACCTGGGAAGACACATTCTGCATAAGCTCCCTGCGTGAGTCTGACATGCTGCAAAGTTTGGGACACGGAGTCTGGGGGGGGGGGTGAGTGAGGGGGAAAGTCATTCAAGGTGGAAAGAACTTTGGGAACAAAATCCCTGATGGGAGAGCACAGGTTATGGGGGCAGGGACCAGAAATCCGGGCCCCGAATGTCAGTCCAAGAGTGCCTGAGGGCACTGGGGAGCCATGGTGGTTTTAAGTGGGGGAGTGTCTGCTTGGGTTTGGGCTCTTGTAGGACCCCTCTGACTGTATCCGTGTGTGTGTGTGTGTGTGTGTGTGTGTGTGTGTGTGTGTGTGATATAGAAGGGGGTGAGGACCCAGGAAGGAGACGATGTGAAGTGTGGTGTGGAAACCATGACAGGCCGGGGGGCAGGCGGGGCAGGGGTGTAGACCCCACTCTACACACTCCTTGCCGCTCTTCCTTTTAGGTCTCTGGCCCCAGGCCACTCCCTGCCTTGGATTCTGACCCAGGAACAACTGTGACTCCCCTCGAAAGACACTCCCGCTCTTCTCTGCCCTTCCTCTTCCTCCTCCTCCACCCCTGCTCCTGTGCTCCCTCTCCAGCGAGGTCAGGTGGGCAGGCGGCCAGATATGGGTGCATAGATATGGGTGTGTGTTGTGTGCTTGTGGCGGCCGGGGGAGTATCTCTGGCCGTGCGTGTGCCAGGAGCTCTGCGAGTTTTTGGGAAACCCCTGAGGCCTTCCTGGTGCGTCTGGGTGCCAGCCCTTGAGGGCAACAGTTGGTCTGCTCCCTCCCATGGGTCCCGCCTGCCACCCCCCCACCCCCCACCCCGCCCAAGACCCGAGCTAATTCTCACCTTTCCCAGGACAGGTCATCTCACCTCTTGCCTCAGTTTCCCAATCTGTGAATGAAGGAACCATGGCTAGATCCCCCCTACCCGGGCTTGTTGTGAGGTTCCATGAGTTAAAGACAGACACCCAGTAAATGTGACCATCATCTCTCGCGTGCTTCTGTGCGGGCCAGTATTCCTCCCTGGGGGTGGGGGGATTTGATTCTGTGTCCCCGTCCGTGTGCCTCCGCGGAAACTCTGGTGTATCCACCTGTCGACCCGCCAGCTGTGCAACCGCGGATGAGTTACTAGACCTCTCTGCATCTCAGGTTCCTCATCTGCAAAACGGGTGCAATGACGGACTCCATTTCCTAGGGAGGATGCGGCGATCGAGTTAATTACTCCACCTAAAGAACGCGGAACAATGCCTGGCACGCAAGCAGCCCTCAATTACACGAGCAGCTTCATTCGGGCGTGAGCTCAACTCTGAGTGTCTGGAACGTGTGTCTGTCCGCATCTTGCAGGAATCCGGGGCAGGAAGTGCCCGTGGAAGCATACGGGGTTATTTAGGGCAGCATGGGACCAGGCCTGTGAGGGTGGCCTCTCTCTCCTCATCTGTGAATAACAACACACCCCACACGGGGTCGGTGCGCCGGCAACACAGGCACTGGGTGCGCAGGGCCGGGCCGCAGCGCCACCCCTGTGTGCTGCCGCCTTTCCTGGGTCTCCGAAGTGCAGATAATAGGGGCGTCCACCTCCCCTGTTGCTGGAGGACGAAATGAACCCATAAGCACTTAGAACAGCACCTAGTACACAGGAAGCACCCACTGTGAAAACTGTCGCCGGTAATCCGTGCGGAACTCTGTGCCTGTGCTTGCCTGGGCCGGTGTGGGACGGGGCCCCGGAGGATGTGGCCGCGGGCATCCGGCCCTACAGGTTCCTCCGGCACCCCACTTCCTCCGCACCCCGACCTCTTGCCCCCACCATCGCCCTACCCCTCACTCCAAAATCCCCAGGACCTCTGAGGAAAGAGGGGTTGGCAGTGCGTAACCCCTGCCCCTGTCCCGGGAAGGGGTACAGGCCCCCCCAAACCCAGGTGGGGTTGCTGCTCCCCTCTCTGCTGCTCTCTCAGGGCTTCCCTGGGGTCCCCCATCTCCTGCCTTCACATCTGTCCCTCTGCATCTCTCTCTGAAAAAAAAGTTTATTGGGGCACCTGGGGGGCTCAGTCAGTTAAGCATCAGACTTCGGCTCAGGTCGTGATCTCGCGGTCTGTGAGTTCGAGTCCGGCGTCCGGCTCTGCTGACAACTCAGAGCCTGAAGCCTGTTTCAGATTCTGTGTCTCCCTCTCTCTCTGCCCCTCCCCCCCCCCCCATTTTCTCTCTCTCTCTCTCTCTCTGTCTCTCTCTCTCTCTCTCTAAAGTTTATTTATTTTGAGAGAGAGAGAGAGAGAGAGAGAGAGAGCGTGCAGGGCAGATAGGGAGAAAGGGAGAATCCCAAGCAGACTCCACACCATCAGCACAGAGCCCTAAGCGGGGCTCGAACTCACAAACTGTGAGATCATGACCTGAGCTGAAATCAAGGCGCTTACCTGACTCAGCCACCCGGGTGCCCCTGTCAGGGTCCCAAGGGTATGGCCCAGGTGAGGGGGGAGGAGGAAGCAGCAGAGGTAGGACCTCCCCCCACCTCCTACCCTCTGGATGAGAACGGGGTGGGGGCAGGAGGGGGTCTTCCTCAATTGACCTCCGAACCCTGCCATGCCAGGTCTTGATGAGGGCGGGGGAGCCCTGGTATTAGCTCTTTTGTCACACGCTTCTCCCAGGGCCAATGCCTGGGCCCTCGGCCGGCCCCGGGGAAACTGCGGCAGGAGGCTTGGGAAACTGAAGCGGGGCTGGGCGCCTGGACTCCTGGGTCCCGGCGGAGGAGAGGACCCGGACTCCTGGTCTGAAGGGGCAGGGGACTGGGGCCCCGGACTCCTAAGTCTGAGGGCGGAGGGCCTGGGACCGAGGGCCTTCCCCCAACACACCCGTCTCTTAAATGCCCGCCGAGCGCCCCGCCCCTCCCGCCCCCAGTTAACCCCGAGCCCCGCGGCCGAGCCCGGCACAGTCGCCCGGAGCCCACAGACCGAGCAGGTGCGCGACCCACACGCGCTCGGCAGCGGGATGGACACCGACCAGCCCGAGAGCCCCCGGGAGCCGCCGTCCCCGCCGTCGCCGCCGTCGCCGCCGTCGCCGCCGTCCCCCGCGCCCCCCGAGTCCCCCGGGTCCCCCCGGCCCGAGCAGCCGTCGGAGGCCTACGCCCGGCAGCTGCTGCTGGAGGAGTGGGGGCCGCCCGGCGGGAGCCTGGAGCTGCCCCCCCGCCTCACCTGGAAGCTGCTGTTCCTGCGGCGGCCGCTCTACCGCAACCTGCTGCGCTCGCCCAACCCCGAAGGTGCGGGACCCGCAGGGCACCCGGCCCCGAGGCCCCGCCTCTTCCGCCGCGCGCGGCACCCTCGCAGCCCTCCGTCTCTCCTTCTCTGCCCTTCTCGCCTTCTCTGCATCCTTCCCCGGCTCTCCCGTCATTGTGCCCCTCTCCGTCTCCTGGCGCCTCTCTTCGTCCCACCTTGCACGGCCCTCTGTCTCTGTCTGTATCATTTGCCCCTGCTATGTCCCCTTGTGTCTCTTTGTCTTACCCCGTATCTCTACCTCTCCCTGCCTCCCTCCGCCTGTATTTCTGTCTCTTTCTCTACGTGCCTCTCTCTCTCGGTCCCTCTGTCTGTCACACCAGGACGCCCTCCTCCTTCCACCCTCCCTCTTCACCGCACCGTCGCTTTTACCCCCCGGACATTCTCAGGGCTCTGGCAAGGCTCTGACTCACACGTCGCTGCCAGGCAGGCCCGGTCTGGCACAGATTCCTGCCCTTCCAGCGGAGCCCTTCGTGGGGAGGGAGTCCGGTGGAGGCGGGTAGGGGTGGGACGGGGTGGGTGGGGGGGCGCTGGAGGCAATTTCAGCCTGCCCGAGGCTCCACTCACCTTGTGCATTTCAGGCATCAACATTTATGAGCCAGCACCCCCTACTGGTCCCACCCAGCAGCCCCTGGAGACTCTGGGTGAGTGCTGGTGGCGGCGCCCGAGGGGAGGGGACAGTCCTGGAGAATGTGCTTGTCCTAACGCTCTGCTCCTCCACCTGCCAGGCAACTTCCACGGCTGGTACATTAGGACCGAGAAGCTCCAGCAGAACCTCAGGTGAGCGGCCGGGATGCGTGTGGCCTGCATTTGGTTCCCTGCCCCAGGGTCTGGCTGCGGGACCTAGAGAAACTGACTTTGCCCCTCTGGGCCTCAGTCTCCTGCTCGGTGCACAGGCTTTGGCATAAAAGAATGCTCACAAAACACAAGGGAGGGTCTGGCTGGCTAGGTCCCGCCCGCATGTAGTAGATGTTCAATAAATAACAGGTCTTAGTGTTGTTTTCTCCACTTTTTTCCCCCCGGGAGAGGGAGTCACCAGGCCACTATTGATTCTCCATCAAACCGAGCCTCATTTCTGCACATTAGGGGAGACGGTGTAACTCAGGGCCTCAGTCACACGCGCCTGGGTTGGGATCCCTAAGGCCAGTGACTTCCCTTCTTGAGCCTCTGTTTCTCATCTGCATCATGGGGTTCCAAAGGAATGGCCCTCAGAGGGGAATAGAGGAACCCTCAAGGTGCTGACTGAGTGCTCGGCGCCCTTATGTGGGTGCCCTTGATGTCTCTGCGAGGGCGCTAGGACCCCAGCACGTCCCAGGCCTCACCGCCCCCCCCCCCCCCCCCACTGCCCTGTCCCGCAGCTGGACCGTGAAGCAGCAGTGTGTGGATCTTATGGCCGAGGGCCTCTGGGAGGAGCTCCTCGACGATGAGCAGCCAGACATCACAGTCATGGACTGGTACGTGCCCCTGCCCGGCCAGCCTGTCCCCGCCAGCTCACGGGATGGGCTCCCGGATGTGGAAACCTCACCTTTCCTCCCCTTTGGTCTGAGCTCATCACCAAGACCGGCTCGCCCGCTGCAGGACCCAGCCCCGCCCACTGCACTAGCCCCTTCGCCCTGAGACTCCCAGCTTTTGAGATGGGCCAGGCCGGAGGCCGGTCCTTCTTTCTGAGATGCTCGGCACCCCCTGTTCTCGAGATAAAGCCCTTATCCTTTGGGGTTCCGTCACGCATGGTTACACAAGAATCCTTTCCTGACTACCCTCGAGCTGGGGCAGACGCATTATGCATTATGTGCCCCCAGACCTCCCCCCTCCCAGCCCCCACCATTCTTGGTTTCACTGGTGACAGGTCTGCCTCCCCCATCAGACTGTGACTCCCGCAAGGGCGGGGTGTGGGGCCATCTTGCTGTGTGGCCAGCACTGCCCGGCCCCGGGTGCACAGAGCGGGTGCCAGTGAGCGTGTGCTGAATGGCCATCAGGGCCAGGGGTTGGGGCCGGGACGTCGGGGCCGCAGTGGCAGCTGAAGGCCTGGACCCCACCCCCAGGTACGAGGACAGCCGGCTGGACACGTGTGTCTATGAGCTGCACGTCTGGCTGCTGGCAGCCGACCGCCGCACGGTCATCGCGCAGCACCATGTGGCCCCCCGGGCCTCCGGGAGAGGCCGCCCCGGCTGCTGGATCCAGGTGAGGCTCTGTCCCCGGCTGCCATCCCCAGACACGTGTTCCTGTCACCTCAGAGAGGGCAGAGGGCAGGGTAGGGTAGGGATCGCAGGTCCCTAACAAGGACTTCTCCCCTAACCCTGCGTGCTGCCACAGGTGTCCCACGTGTTCCGCCAGTATGGCCCTGGCGTGCGCTTCGTCCACTTCCTGCACAAGACCAAGAACCGGATGGAGCCTGGGGGGCTGCGGCGGACGAGGGTGACGGACTCCTCCGTGTCCGTGCAGTTCAGGGAGTGACTGGCAGACTCCGGGCCTGTTCTGACCCCCGGTGTCACTTGTCCACAGCCTTGACGCTTTACCCGATCCCTTGGCACCTCCCTGACCCTTCGGCTCTGTGGCCTTCTCTTCGCACCTCCCTGGTGCTCACCACCACCTGTTCCCTTAATCCCTTCATGACCCCTCAGCTTCTCCTTGATCGCTGACCACCTCCTGGGCCCCTTATTCCTGCCTGGCCCTCGGCTCCCCCCTTGGCATCTTCCCACACCCTTGGACGTCTGACTCGTTGGCATTGCTTCCGCACTCTCTGAGCTCCATGAGGGCAGCGGCCACTTCCTCCTGAGTTAGTGCTCGACAGGCAGTAGGTGCTTCGCGCATCCTTGTGGATCGATGAATAAATGCGTGTGCGCGGGGATGCGGAGTCTTTTCCCTGGCGTTTGCTTCTTCAGAATGTCACTGAGTTCACACCGTGATTTTCCAGCACCCCACAGCCCCTGTGCCCTTCGCACCTCCCTTGACCGCTGATCTCTCCACATGTCCCCAGTTTACAGCCTCTTGGGGCCCCCACCTGCCTCTTCTCTGGCATCTCTTAGTCTCAGACTGTTCCCTTCTCCCCGCACCCCCAAGTTCTCAACCCCTAGAGCCGTCCCCATATCTTTTCCCCCAAGACCCTCATTTCTCCGTCTCAGTCCTCCAGAGCCCCCGAACCCAGCAAGGTATGGTATCCATCCGGGGCCATCGTGCTGGGGACAGTGGCGGGACAGACTGCAAATCTGAACTAAAATTTTTTCCATGTGTTGGGGAAAAAGAGATTGAAAGTCTTTAACCACCCCTAAACCCGGGGCTCTGGCCAGATCACGCAGGAGACCCCGGTCTTAGCCTGGGCAGGGTCCTTGGAGGCCTCCTGCTGTTCCATGCGTGAATCCTGAGGGAAACTGGAGGTCCCTGGCAGGCCAGAACAGTTGGGGGCGGGGCGGGGGGGGGACATTCAGGGGAGGGCTATCTATCAAAAAGTGTGGGAAGCATTTGAACGTTTAACAGTCAGCCAACGGTACATGTCACACGCGTGTCCTGTGGATGTGTGCCTTTGTGCACACCTAAATCCATGGCAGAATCTATGAGTATGTCCCCACCTACAGCATTGTCCCAAGTATAGGCTGATGCAGGCCTCACCACCCTGCTCTCTCCCCCGACCTACCCCCCCACCCCCCGACCGCCCTTTCCAGGGTGGACTTGGGCCCCAAGCACGAGTAGATGGCAGGCAGGGTAACTTCACAAGCACACTCTATATTGCAGGGAAGACAGGGTGGGGAGGGGGCAGGAAGAAAGTTCTCTCCTCCTGGGACTTGGGGCCTTCAGCATACCCCAGGTGAGGGGCCTCTGCACTCTGTGGGGGTTGGACACGAGGTACCTCTAAGGCATCAGTAACACCTGCAACAGAGTCAAAAATTGTCACCAGCGGGGGATGCCAGGGGCTCAGAGATCCAGGGTGTGGGGGCTTCCGAAAGCCTGAGATGGGGTGGAGGGCTGGGGCTGGGCTCTGAGTTCAGGACCTAGGTGTCCTGGGAGCTCAGGGCGCTCTTGTAGGGGGAGGGACCCAACAGGTGGAGAGAGCTCTGACTCGGTGTAGGGCCCCAGGGTCTGTGAGCTTGCATGCGAGAGTGCAGAGTGGGCTCAGGGGCCTCCAAAGTTGGGTCTGGAGGACTCCAGAACCCTAGCAGGGCCTCCTGGGACTGGTTTCCAGGGCGGAGGGCCATCTAGAGGGTCTAGGTGGATGGGGAGCATGAGGGTAGCTGGGGGCTTCCTGGAACTGGGTTTGGGGTCTTGCAGTGGGTCAGTTTAGAGTCTGGGAGTCCCAGAGTTGGGTCTGGGAGCTCCAGGACCCGACGATCTGGGGGTTGGACGACTGGCTTCGGTTCTGGGGGCTCCAGGGTGAGAGGATTGGTGGCTCCCCATCCCCAAGCCAGGCCTAGGACTGCCAGGCTCTGGACGGATCCGCAGGTGGAGGATTCAGGAAGGTGGGAGGCGGGCTGGAGGGTGGGGTCAGCTGCCGAGTCCGGGAATCCCAGAGCTGGGTCCGAAGGGCATGGCCTTGCTGGGGGCAGGGTGCGGGGAGGGGAAGGGGGTCCTCCGGGATTGGTTCTAGGGATTGGTTCTAGGGAGTCCCCACGTGGGTCGGGGGCGCCGCGTAGAGGGGGCGGGGGGGGGGGTGCGGTTCGCGCTTTGGACGCGGAGGCGGGGCCGGGGCGCGGGCAGGCACCTGCAATAGAGCGACGCGATGGTGTTGGACCAGTCTCCGAAGATGCCCTTGCGGAACTCTTCCAGGCGCGGGTAGGCGCCGGCCGAGAACTTGCGCGTCTTGCCGGCCTTGCCGCGCAGGGACCACACGGTGAGCTCGCAGCGCGGGGCCACCACGAGCGAGGAGGCGGCGTTGTTCCAGTCGGCGGGCAGGAAGGGCAGGTCGGTGCCCGGCTCCACCGACAGCTCGGCGCCCCCGCAGCAGTTCTCGTAGTAGGGGTCGCTCTTGTCGTAGAGCTTGGCGCACGTGCGCGTCCCGTCCGGCCTCTTGAGGTCGGCGGGCAGCGGGCAGGCGGCTCGGATGCCGGGGACGGCCACCAGGGCCAGGGCCAGCAGCAGGGGGCACAGCGGGGACATGGCGACACTTCGGGCCGCGTCCCCTCGAGCTTTTATGCGCCTGACCCGTGGGAAGGGAGAAGCTGCGAGATAAGGACGCCCTCCCTCGCCTCCCCCGCGGGGAGGCCTTCCTAACCGAGGCCGGAAACCCACAGCCGATGAACACGAGATGGGCAGATTTGTATACAACCTAGTAACTTTCACGTGGCAAACGTTATTTTTAAAAAGTCGATTAACAGGACTTCAGGACGAGTCTCTTGTAACAGGAGGGCAGCATAGCCTTATAGGTATAGGTACGAAGAGCTCTAGAAAACCGACAGGGATTGGAAACCAACCCCCCCTCCGCCCACTTCCAAATAAAGAGAGGTCAACGGAGGGCGGGGTGGGGGTGGGGGGCTGGGTTTCCAGGCTGGGCAAGTCCCCTTGTCAGGACACAGGACCTTGGGAAAGGAAAAGCTGGAGATAAGGAGAGAGTGGCCCTGGAGGGAAGGGAGAGGAGGGGAGGAGAGGAGGAGAAAGATCCCACTCCCCCCAGAACAGGAGAGATTCCCAACCAAGGTTGGAAACCCAGAATCTGTGAATTAGACATATCAGGACAACACTTGGTTTTTACCACCTCAAGGCAACGTATAAAAAGGTGTGGGGGTGGGGGTGGGGGTGGGACAGTGTATCAGTGATAGCTTATATAATATATAAAGAGTGCTTACAAATGGACAAGAAGATATCAAACAACCCCCCTCCCCAAGAAAGGCAAGCCTTGGAAGCGGAGAGGGGAGGAACAGGAGGCTGCCACAACCTCCTCCCCATTTCCCAGGAGCCAGAAGATTTGCTTAAGAAGACTGGAAATCTTGAATTTATAAGATAAACAGAGGACCTATTGAGCTGTATAACATGTAAACCTTTTGTATAGCAACAAACACAGCCTAAACAAAAACCTTTTAACCTGGGAAAAAGTAGACAATTCTTGTAACATACAGTAAGCGGTGACCAATCACAAGCAGAAATGACACAAGCTGAAAGGAAACTTAAGGAGCAGCAAAGGAAGGGAGGGTAGGCTGGGACCTCACAGGGGGACAGGGAGCTGGGCATCTGAGGGCCTGGCCAAGACCCTTCAGAGACTTTGGAGTTCCTGGCTGCCTGCCAGGCGAGCACAGAGTGAAGAGTGGATGAACCCATCAACAATCAGTGTTTCAAGTCTGTGGCTCTGTGGGTAAGGCCAAGTCTGGCCTTGGTTTCCTCATCTGTAAAATGGGTGATATTCCGGGCACCTGGGCGGCTGATTGAGTGTCTGACTCTTGATTTTGGCTCAGGTCATGATCTTACAGTTGGTGAGATTGAGCCCCCTGTCGGGCTCTGTGCTGACAGTGTGGAGCCTGCTTGGATTCTCTCTCTCTCTCTCTCTCTCTCTCTCTCTCTTTCTCTCAAAATAAATAAACATGAAAAAAAATTTAATGGATGATACATAGTACAATAGGATTGTTATGAAGATTACAAAGGGTGACGGAAAGTACAGGGGGAGGGGGTAAGTGAACGGCCTACAGAGCCAGGCTGCCTGGGGCCAAATCCCAGCTCCTCTTTGAGCAGGGCCCCAGGGGGTCAACGATGGGATCCACCTCAGGATGCTGGCATAAGGGGTCAGTGAGTTAGTCCCCGTGACAGCACTAACGGTAGGGCCCTTGCCAAGTGTCCTGTGGGCATTTGCCATCACTGTTACTACGTCGGCCCTGAGCACGGTGCCTGGCACACAGTAAGAGCTCAATAAACACAAAGCAGCACAAGTCTGCTCTTCTCCCCGACCAGCTCGCCCTGCCCCCACCCCCGGGGCCCCCAGATGCTGTCTCCCCGCTTTGGCCAGGGTCATGCAGGGGTGAGGAGCCAAAGGCTAGAAACACTTGGAAGTAGGTTCAAAGTTTTGACTCTTGTCACTCTGTTGAGTGACTTTGGGCAAGTGAACTCACCTCTCTGAGCTTTGGTTTCCTCCTACCTTCAATGGGATGATAGAAAAGGACAATAGAAATTTACTATGGGGCGCCCCCGGGTGGCTCAGTGGGTTGAGAGTTCAGCTCAGGTCATGATCTCGTGATTCGTGGGTTCGAGCCCCGCGTCGGGCTCGGTGCTGACAGCTCAGAGCCTGGAGCCTGCTTCGGATTCTGTGTCTCCCCCTCTCTCTCTGCCCCTCCCCCACTTGTGTGCTCGCACCCTCTCTCTCTCTCTTTTGCTTTCTCTCACTCTCTCAAAATAAACGTTAAAAAAATGTTTATTTATTTTTGAGAGACAGAGACAGAGCATGAGCGGGAGAGGGGCAGAGAAAGGGAGACACAGAATGGGAAGCAGACTCCAGGCTCTGAGCTGTCAGCACAGAGCGGACGTGGGGCTTGAACCCACGAACCGTGAGATCATGACCTCAGCCGAAGTCAGACATTTAACCGGCTGAGCCACCCAGGCACCCCTAAACATTTAAAAAAAGAAAATAACTATATAAAGAAATCTATAACTGACACAATTAAATCTTATTCATAAACATTAGGAACAATCCACATAATTTTTATTTATACATATAATATAAATACTTAATCTGTAATACTGAACAAAAACATTATCAATATAAATATATAAAGCACAAAGTACAGTGCCCAGCACAGGGAACAAGCTCCAGAGACGGGAGCAGTTATGACTGTCTTATAATGATGATTTTGAGACCCTGGATCCTGGCCTGGCCCTGCCCCAAACCAAAACCTGGATCCTTCTCCCTCCTTTCCTCCTGTGAGCCCATGAAATCTAATCTCCAGCCGCTAACTTCCCAGCCGGCCTCCTTGACCTCAGGGACACAGAGCCCCCACCCTCCCAGCTCTGCATGGGTCCCTGGACTCAGGGATGGAGACAGGAAAGCATAGTGCTATTGGAGAGGGCCACGAACATCAGACACTGTAGCGACACGGGACAGCAAAGATACCCTGATGGGGAGACAGACCCAGCGACAGGACCCCTGGCTGTGGACCGTAGCACACAGCCAGCATCAGAGAGAATCCACGGAGACCCAGAGCGAGGGCACGGCATCCCCAATCCGGGGACACATACACGGGCAGGGGAGGGGAGGGACACGCTGTGACACAGTCGACCACTGATGGTCACTGAGACTCACTGGTGAGTTCTAGAGAACAGCACGCACTCAGCGCAGACACATGCTTGGACACAGTCGGGGAGAAACTCTGTCCCCGCCCCCGGACAGAAGCACACCCACCATCAACAACAAGCCCCCAGCCCTCAACCACTCCCGCTCTACACCCCATGAAATCTCCAAAGCACAAAAGTCCATGCACATTTCTGATGTCCCAGAGTGAGCACCCACAGGCATCTTCACCCAGAAACAATTTCCTTACTGTTTATTAACACAAACTGGGCAAATAGTAGAAAAGTAAACATCTCCTTTTTTCCTTTTTTTTTTTCAAAAAAAAAAAAAAATGGAAGAATGCCCTGCCCTTGAGGAACCCATGAGCCCTTGAGAAAGTCGATCAATAATTTGAACATAATGTGAAGAGAGTTAAAACGGGGCATTGCAAAGGACTCTGGGAATACAGTGCAAAGAATAGCCAGTTTCCCCCTTAATATCCACTGGTATATTTGGATTTGTATCATCAGGAAACAATCTTTTCAGAGCTCACAACCTGAATGCCACATTTTTCACAAGACCGTAAAAAAGGAGATTGGTGTGCACGTGAAATTGCCACCAGTAGAAAAAGGAAGTATTTGTCTCAATCAAGGTGGTGCCTGAACACAGACAACATTATAGGTGGCACACCGTTGAAATGAAAATGCTGTCTGTTGCGTAAGTACAGGAAAATATTCAGATCAGTACTCAAGTTCAAGTTCACACTGGATCAGGGGAACTCACTATGCTTCTGCAATGATATGTCACTGGTGGGATTATTTCTGTATAATCCTTAAGGGCTAATATGACCCCCCCCCCCCCCAAGCAGCCATAATCCTATGGTTTGGAAATAGGGATTCTCAGAAGTGTGGTCCCGGGATCAATGGCATCAGCATCCCCCGGGGACTTGTTAGAAGTCAGTGCAAATTCTCAGCCTCACCCAAGTTGGATGAATCAGAAACTCTAGGGGTGGAGCCCCACAATCTGAGTGTTAAATGCCCTCCTGGTAATTTGATGCCTCCTGGAGTTTGAAAAACGCTGGGTAGGGTTTTGGTCTTCTAAGTCTCCGCAGGTGACTGACTTTATTACATCTAGAATTTTCTGTATTGACACCTCAAGTTTTTCAGCTTCTATAAGACGTATTTCACAGAATTTTCCTGATTAAAAAAAAAAAACACGTTAGCCATAGAAAAAGGGACAGGTCTTGGGGGTCCCAGGGGGAGCCTCATAAGGCTGTGCCTGGAACCGAATGCCTCACATGAACTTGAATCTTCTCCAACACAGACAGAAGGTCAGTCATCATCCAACTTCAGGACGTGGCTGAAGACCGTATTCTCAGCTACACCGGCCCCAGGTGAGGCTCCTTGTTTCCAAGCCTCCCTTGGATCCCATGGCCCCCTTGCGGTCTAGGTCAAGGCTACTCAACCTTCACTGCGCCGCAAATCGCTTGGGGAGGGAGGGGGGAGGGTCTTAAGAAACCGATCCAACAGGTCTGGGTGAAGGATCTAGGCTCTGCATTTCCCGCGAGCTCCCGGGTGCCGCCAGGCTGCTGGGGGCCACTGAAGAAGCGTCTCTCCCCGGCCGAGACAGGTGTAGCGAGAATGCAGCTCCAAATATGGAACCTGTCACCAGGAGGTTGTGGCAGGATTTGGGAGGTGGGCAAGGCCAAGTGGACGCCCGGGCAGCGGTTAGAGAAACTCCAATGAAATTTCAGGAGGAAGGCTGTGGAGGAAGCGAAGTCCGAGACTCCTCGGGGCTGGAACAGCGTTGGCCCAAGAGTCCCTGCAGCCGCGGGTGCGGGTGCGTGTGCGGGTGCGGGTGCGGGTGCCGGTGCGGGTGGAACCCTGGGCGGAGCCCGAAGCGGGGCGGGGCTTCGGCGGCTGCGGGACGGGTTAGGGGAGGCAGGGAGCCCTCGCGAGGTGGCGCCAGAGCACGGAGATTCACCAGGCAGCCCGGGCGTGCCGGCGTCCAGGTTCAAATCCCGACTCTGCCCTTCACGAGCTCCGTGCACTTGGGCACGTTGAACAACCTCTGTAGACTTCAGCTTCTTGGTGTGTGAAGTGGGGCTAAGACACGAAAGCTAGTTGTAGCTTCTTAGCTTTGAGGCTTGCATGGGACGTTTCCTTTTTATTGCTTATATTCGTCGTTGGTATATTTTTTTGAGAGGGGGGAGGGGCAGAGAGAGAATCCTTTTTTTTTTTTTTTTTCAGAGAGAGAATCTTAAGCGGGCTTCATGCTCAGCACAGAACCCCAGACGGCCCTGGATTCCACGACCCTGGGTTTATCACCTGAGCCTAAATCAAGTGTTGGTAGCTTAACCGACTGAGCCACCCAGGCGCCGCCACCATTACACTTGCATGGGGACTAGGCATTAGAGCATGGACATCTTGGGGGGACAGTTACTCTGCCTATCGCAGATCAGTATTGAGTTTTACTATAAAGGAGGAGTAGTCTCTCTTGTATGAAGAGAGGCAGTCGCCCAAGCTGTCTGGGGCTCCAGTGTCAGGACCCAACCTCCTTCTATACTGTGGCTCCATCGTCAATATGTGGGTTCCTCTTCATGGTCCAAGATGGTTGCTTGCGCTCCATCCTTCACACCCACAATCCCAGACAACAGGTGGACAATGGGAGGGAGGGAGGCAAGAGTGAATGCCTTACCCTTTAGGTCTTTCCCAGAAGTGCCACATGACACTGAACTTAGCTCCAGGGGAGCACATGATGCCACACGAAGATGAGTCTTGACTCGGGTTAGCCATTTGCCTGCTGACAGACCAAGTTTCCTGTTCCTAAAGAAAGAACAAACATTGAAGGATTGTCACAAAGCTTGGGTAAGAGGCAGGTCGAGGGATGGCACGAGAGGCGGATAGGGGACAGATGTCCAGGAGAAGAGAAAAGGGGATCCAGCCTGTCCACAGCCTGGGTGTGGTAGAGAGAAGGCTGACCGTGGTGGGCTGATTAACGGCCTCCAGAGATATTCTGGTACCAATCCTGGAAGCTGTGAATGTGACCTTATTGGGTAAAAAGAGACTTCGCAGATGTGAATGCGTTACAGATCTTCAGATGGGGAGACTGTCCGGGATTACCTGGGTGAACTCCAATCGCAAACACATGTCTTTGTAAGCGGGCAGTCGAGGGAGACTTGACCACAGAGGGAAAGGTGTGACAGCCGAAGCAGAGATTGGGGCGCTGTGCTTCGAGGATGAGGAAGGGGCCCGAAGCCCAGGAATGCAGGCCACCAGCGGAAGTTGAAAAATGAAATGAATTCTCCCCTGGATCCCCCCCGGAGGAATCAACCCTGCCGACACCTTGATTTTAGTCTTTGAGGTCTCGTCTTTTCCTTCTGACTTCTAGAACTATCGGAGAGTGAATGCTGTTGTTGCGGACTACTAAGCTTGTGGCAATTTGTTACACCAGCCATAGGAAATGAATGTGGTGACTCTGCCCTAAAATGTCTCATGTCCCCTAGGAGAGCTAACTGGGGCAGGAGATCCCCTGAGGAATTGGGTGTTGGCTAAAGTCACAGTGATTATGGGCCCAGCAGCTCCACTTCTGGGTATTTACCTGAAGAAAACAAAACACGAATTCAGAAAGGTATCTACGCCCCCATGTTCATCGCAGCCCTATCTACGATAGCCAGGTCATGGAAGCACCCTAAGTGACCACCAGTGGAGGAAAGGATAAGGGAAATGTGGTATAGGTACACGATGGGATGTTATTTGGCCATGAAAAAAGGAAATCTTGCCGTTTGCGACAACCCAGGTGGACCTTGAGAGCATCATGCTGAGTGAAATAAGTCAGACAGAAAAAGACAAATAGCGTAGGATCTCACTTATGTGTGGTGCATGAAAACAACACACACACACGCACACACACACACACACACACACACGCAAAACCGAACTCACAGAAATAGAGAATTGGTGGTTGCCAGAGGCAGGGCAGAGGTAGAATGTGGACAAAAATGGGTGGAAAGGGGCAAAGGCACTGACTCTTCGTTATGAGATAAATGTCACGGGACTGTAACCACAGCATGATGACCACAGTTAAGAATGCTGCAGCCCATATTTGAACATTGCTAAGATAGATCTTAAAAAGTCTCATCACAGGAAAGAACATCGTAGTAATGTACGGGGACGGATGTTAACTAGACCTAGTTGGTGATTATTCATACGTACCGACGTCGAATCTTTATGTTGTATGGCTGGAACTAATATAATATTCTATGTCTACTATACCTCAAGTCTTGAAAAAGTGATCGTGGGGGTAATTGGCTTTACTAATGAGACAAAAAGACAGTGCCCTTGGGGAGATTGCATTCCACGTGGGGAGACTGGCAATAAGCAAAAGAAAATAAATGAAATGATTGAATGCCACATGGTGTACATGCTACGGAGAAAAGTTAATCAAGCAGCGGGCATGGAACAGAGTAGGAACAATTTTGAATGAGTGGTCAGGGAAGCCTCAGGAAGAAGCACTCGAGCAAAGACTTGAGGAGGGGAAGGAGGGAGCTATGGCAATGCTGGGGGAGGGTGGGGGAGCATTCCAGGGAGAGGGAACTACCAGAGCAAAAGAATATTTAAGAAATGGTAAGGAATTCGTGTGGCCAGAATGGAGAGAGGTGAGAAGAGAGAGGAGTAGATGAGATCAGGGAGGTCAGGGGAGCAGGTCATGTGGGGCCTTATATGAGGACTTTGTCTTTTACTCTGAGCAAAATGGAGCCAGGAGAGAGCAAGGGAGGTCCTGGCCTGACTCAGGTGTTCACAGGGTCCCTCTGGCTGTGTTTGGGGAACAGACTGGGAGCCCAGGGAGGAGGCTGCTGCCATGGTCCAGGGGGAAGACGGTGGACAAGACTAGGTGGGGGCAGTGGAGAGAGTGAGAAATCGTCAGATTCAGCATATACTTACAATTAGAGCCAACTGGGTGTACTAACCAGATGTGAGAAATGACAGAAAAGAGAGGAGCCAGGGATGATTCCAAGGTCTTTCGCCTGTGGGTCTGGAAAGATGAGCTGCCACTTACTGGGCTGAGAAAGATTATAGAAACAACAGGGTTAACATGAGAAGAGCAGGAGTTACGTTTGGGGTATGATAAGTTTGAGAAGCCCATTGGACATCTAAATGAAGTTGTTCGGTAGTCACTTTGATGTATAAGCTTGGAGTTTAGGGGTGAGGTCTGAAGATCAAAATTTGGGAGTGGTATCAGTCACTTTGTGCTGTGTAATAAATAATCACAAATATCTCAAAACCACAATAACCACTTACCGAGCCCAGCATCTGCAGATCAGCCGGGGGTGGCTCTGATAATCTCTGGCAGATTCCGGCCAGGTTCAGATGGGTGGCTCTGCTTCAAGCTGTGGGTCTGGCTGGTTCAGATCCGAGGCCAGCCTGAAGGACAGCAGCAAGCCAGGGGAGCTCTTCTCATTGCCATGGCCAAAGCCCAGGCAAGTGGAAACCCATGAGGCTTAGCTTAGCTTGAGAACGACACATCATCACTTTTAGACATACATCATTGGCTTTAAAAATCCACATGACTTGGTCCAAAATCGAGAGGCAGGGAAGTAAACTCTGTCTTCAGTGAGGCCATGCCAATGATGTGGATTTGGGGGTGTGGAGGAGAATTTGCAGCAAGAATTCAATCTGTCGGGGCGCCTGGGTGGCGCAGTCGGTTAAGCGTCCGACTTCAGCCAGGTCACGATCTCGCGGTCCGTGAGTTCGAGCCCCGCGTCAGGCTCTGGGCTGATGGCTCGGAGCCTGGAGCCTGTTTCCGATTCTGTGTCTCCCTCTCTCTCTGCCCCTCCCCCGTTCATGCTCTGTCTCTCTCTGTCCCAAAAAATAAATAAAAAAATGTTGAAAAAAAAAAAAAAATTAAAAAAAAAAAAAAAAAAAAAAAAAAGAATTCAATCTGTCCCAGGAACCATGACTGTAGAGGCTGGTTATGTTCTAAAGCCATGAGAATAGCCAAATGCATTACAGATTGAGGAAAGATAAAGACCAGGATGAGCCCTGGTATATTCCAATGTCTATAAGTGGGAGAGGAGGAGCATAATCAGAAAATAAGACTGAGCAGGAGCCACCAGAGAGGTAGAAGGAAAATCAGGCAAGTGGGAACTAGCGAAGAGTATGTTTCACAGAACAAAGAATCATCACCTATGTCAACGATTGTGAGTAGATCATGAAAGATTGGACTGAGAATCAACCACTGAGTTTAGCAATATGGAGATGATTGGTGGGCTGGAGAAGAGCTAAATCTGTGGAGTGGTAGGATGCTGTCCCTTTTCTTCCTCTGGATATTGCCAAGAGGATGTAATGTCTGGAACTGTAGTAGCTCCCGTGTGACCATAAGTTGGCCTAACTTAAGGGTGAAGCTAAAATGCTGAGAATGGCAAGGCTGAGAGATAGGAAGAATCTGGATTATTGATAACATTACTGTGAGTTCCTGAATTAGCCAACTCTTGGCCTATTTTACCCTTAGACCTCTGGTTATATGAAATTACAAATTCCTGATCGTTTTGAGTTGGGGTTTTCTATTATTTAAGCAAAAAAAAAAAAAAAAAAAAGTCCTGATAAACATATTTGCATTTAATACACAATGGTATGGTTCTTTTTGTTCTACAACTATATGTGATGTTACAGTATTTTGTTTAAAAAACAACCGGGACACCTGGGTGGCACAGTCGGTTAAGCATCTGGCTCTTGATTTCAGCTCAGGTCATGATCTCATGGTTGTGGAATCGAGCCCCATGTTGTGCTCCCCTCTGAGCACGAAGCCTGCTTGAGATTCTCCCTGCCCCCCCGCCCTGCCCTCTGTCTCTCCGCCCCTCCCCCACTGGCATGCACTCTCTCACGCGCTCTCTCTCAAAAATAAAAACCACCACCACCACCATTACCTATAAGTGCTGAAGATGTTAACAGGCATTCATCAAGATCCAAGGGATGGAAGAAACCACCCTGCTCTGGCAGATAGCGGTGTTCAGAACCATGGAGAGCAGCCAGTGGCGCTGCCTTGAGGGTGCAGTAGACTGGCTCTTAGAGGGGTTTCTGCTGGCCAATCCCTTTCTATGGATCACTATTCAGAAGATGGCAAGGGGACCTTTAGAATTAGAGTTTTTGTTGCTATGGGCTTATGAGGTGGTCCAGTGTGGATCTGAACTTGAGCTGTTTTCTATGCACAAGAACAAAGCTAATTTGTCCCTGTCCTTGAAATTAGAGTTGGAGATATGACTTTAGAATATATTAGACTGCCTTATTCAAATTATGTTCTTACATTTATTTGTTTGTTTGTTTGTTTGAGAAAGAGAGAGAGAGAGCACACAAGGAGAGAAGAGGGGCAGAGGGAGGGAGGGAGAGAGAATCCCAAGCAGGCTCCACGTTCATCATGGAGCCCAATGTGAGGCTTGATCCCACAACCCTGGGATCATGACCTGAGCTGAAATCAACAGTCAGACACTCAACTGACTGAGCCACCCAGGTGCCCCTGTTCTTACTTTTTAAAGTGAGGAATCCATTTATTGGGAGGGAATTAGAAATCTCTGCCCTATTGACCTCAGTCTTGGTTATGTCATTTGTTTTGTCCAATGAAAGTATGTGTACCATTTTGGAGCAGATGCTCTAAGAATAGACCACCATGTACTGTAATCTCTCTACTCTAAGACCAGCAATATCTCAGTTAGGGCTACACCTTTATCCTGGATCCCAGTGAGGAGCTGGGACTCAGCCTACCCATGATAGTCATATTGAATGAGCAATAAACATTTGTTGTTACTAGCCACTGAAATTTGAGAATTATTTGTTACGATAGCATAACCTGGCCTACGTTGACTGATACAAGAGTAATCAGCAAGAAGGTGGTTGGTGAATTCATGTATGTATGAATGTATATCATGTATATAGAAATGTATGTTATAAGTCCAGAGAGACCATAAAGAGGGAAGCAAGAAAAGGGACAGGACTCTGAGAAGCTCTAGTATTTAAGAGGTAGGAAGAAGAAAGAGAACCAGAAAATGTGACTGAGAAGCAGCAGCCAGAATTTGAAGGAAGATAAGAAAAGTATAATATCACAAATATCAAAATGGGAGAGAGTTACAAGAAGGAATTGATGAAGAATGGGTTCTATGCTGCTGAGAGGCCATCTGGGGTGAGAACTAGAGAGGCAATCACAGGATTTAGCTGTGAAGAGATTGTTGGTGTTGAGTGGAGCTCTTGGGGCAGAAGCCAACTGTAGGGGCTATGGAGACTGGGGTAGGTAAGGAAGTGGAGCCAATGGAAAAAAGATATGGAGAAATAGTTGGAAAGAAACCTATGGACTAAGAAAGGTGAGCCTGATGATGGGCAAGTACTTGTAAAGAAGGTTTTGAAAAATAGAGGAAGGTATTTTATGGGGGAGTGAATTAAGAGGGACCAGGATCAGACACTGGCCCAAGTCAGGCAGAAAGGGCAGAAAGACACTTCATCCATGGGGACTGAGGAGCAAGGTAGGAGAGTGGTGTAGATGATGAAGAATTTCTACCTTGCAGCTTCTGGAAGGTAGAGGGAAAGGTAATCTGTATGGAAAGAGAGAGGAAGTGATGGAGTAGTGAATATGAGAAAGAAGAGATTTGAAAGAGCTGGAGTGAAACGTTCCAGATACAGATGTAAAGAAAGAGTGGTGTCACAGAGATGGGAGTGGGCAGAAGATCCTGGTTCCCCAGACTGCAGCCCCAGATTATCCATCTTCCTGACTCTCCTCCATGGGTACTGAATGCAAGGATACTTTGGCACTTCATACCAACTGCAGTCCCAGGGAATGATGGTGACAAATAATCCCATGCAGCCAGAATTCTTCAGCTTTGAGGGAAACTCACCTTTCACTTCCACGTGTATCATTAAGGATGTTTTGGCTACAAATAGCAGAAAGTACTAACTCAACTGGCTTAAAAAGTGAGGTGAATTTGTTATCTCTCACACACACACAAAAGTAATAACACAAAACTCTTTAACAAAATATTAGCACATAGAATTCAGCAATAGATCAAAGAATTATACACCATGATCCAATGGGGTTCGTCCAAGGATGCAAGACTGGTCAGTATTTGAAAACTAATCAGTATAGGAGCACCTGGGTGGCTCAGTCGGTTAAGCGGCCGACTTCAGCTCAGGTCATGATTTCCCACTCCGTGAGTTCAACCCCTGCGTCGGGCTCTGGCTGACAGCTCAGAGCCTGGTGCCTGTTTCAGATTCTGTGTCTCCCTCTCTCTCTCTGACCCTCCCCCGTTCATGCTCTGTCTCTCTCTGTCTCAAAAATAAATAAACGTTAAAAAAAAAAATAAAAAAACCTAATCAGTATAATCCACCAAAACAGGCTAAAGAAGAAAACTCATGTGATCATATCAATCAATGCAGAAAAAACATTTGCCAAGCTTCAACACTCACTCATAATTTTTAAACACCTCTTATAAAAATAGGAACAGATAAGAACTTCCTCAAGTTGATAAAGAGCGTCTACAAAGAGTATCTACAAGTAGATAAAGAGTTAACATTACACTTAATGGTGAAAGATTGAAGGCTTACCCTGTAGAAGAGAGAAAATGTGCCTTCTCAGGCCATTCTTATTCAATGTAGTACTACAGTTCCGTCCAGTGCAATAAGGCAAGAAAAGGAAATAAAAGTGTAAAGGGTGGGAAAGAATAAATAAAACTGTTTGCAAAGGACATGACTGTCTGCATAGAATGATGTCCACAGTGTAACATAAATGACTTCTTGGTGACAACTCTGAGATTCCTCCCAAGAGATTTCCACCATGACAATTGTCACTCTGGATTGGGAACCACAGTAGGTTTAGGGGAAGGAACCACAAACACAAGATTGACACATATCCTTAGAAATACTCAGATACAGACCCTAGGTTCATGATAAAGCCCTTGTCCCACTGATCTGACAGCCACAGCCTCCATCCAGACATGTTATGACTTGGCATCACAACTGCTTGTTTAAGTAGCTTGCAATGAAATCTTCCGCTACTTGCAGCTGAAAGCGTCCTTAGTGAGCCTGTCACTCCTCACTCATTCTTTCATAAACTCTATCATCCCCTCCCCCCTTCCTTTGCTGCCCCCTCCCCCCATACACACTCAGAGGGCCACAGTCACTTTTGCAATCGTGCAGTCATTTACACAGTCACATACAAACAGGGTCAATGTCACAGACCAATAGTTTATTTTCACACATTTTATGAAAAGCATGAGATAAACATCTTTTGGGGGCTTCATAAACAAATAGGGATCTGGAAGCAATAATCTAGGGGAGATTGTTTGTGTGGCAATAATATCTAAGGGACACGCTACAGGTGGGTCTCAGTGATCAGACACAAGGGTCTTCACTGGTGACACCTTTCAGGTCCCGGATGAGGAGGTAGAAGAGGTTGAACATGACAGAGGCCTCCAGGCAGCTGAGGGACTTCAGTGGGGAGGAAGGGATGGGTCAATGACTATCATCTGGGCTCCCAGCTGTCCCCAGATACCAGTCACTCCCTGGTCACTCACCTTCTTCGGGGCCTTGTGGAGCTGGGAAAGCCAGTGGTGAAGGCGGCCTTGGGTCTGGGGGCCTGCTGGGGCAGAGGAGGGTGACATGTGAGGCAGGGCCCAGGACAGAGGGGGACGTTCAGGTGCTCAGAGCGCAGACACGGCCTGGGTGCCCCCAGTGCTCACACAGGCCCGGAGTTCAGAATGGATGTGGCGCAGCATGTGAAGGGGCTGGTCCAGGATGTCCCCCTGGGACGCGTCAGCCACGGTCCCCAGGACCTTCAGCGTCAGGGCCAGCTCAGCCTCCAAGGCCACGGGGCGCTCCCACACCGGGGGACAGGAGACAGAGGCAGGTGAGAGAGGACAGGTTGGGAGGGTGAGGAGAGAGGGGCGGTGAGAAGGAGAAGGGCAAGGGGACAGGTGAGGGCAGGGGTGGGCCTGACTGTCCCCTCACCTGCAGCTGCCGCAGCTCTCGGGGCCTGGGGAAGAGGCAGGGGCGGCAGGTCCAGGCCTGCGGGGCGAGTGACTCTTTCTGGAGAGCAGAGGCAGAGGTGGGCCCCGGCAGGAGCAATGAAGGGGACACTCACAATGGTGTCCTCCCTCTAGGGCCCCGCACCTGGCTGCATTCCCGGCTCCTGAGCCTCTTTCACCAAGAGAAGGAGGAGGCTGCTGCCCTGGGATCTGTTGCCCTGGGGCCTCAGTCTCCCCTTCCGGGTGCCAGCTGCAGCTCTGTCCCCGGTGACGATGACAGTGCCTAAATTTCCACGTCCTCCTGGGAGCTCATTCTTGCCTCAGCTCTGTGTCACACCATGTGGCCCAGACAGACAGGCCATCTGGGCTGACATGGCAGAACACAGCCCAAGGTTGTCTGGGGAGCCAGGGGAAGCCCCAGGCTGGGGAAGCTGGGGGGCAGAGCGGGGCCAGGGGAGCCTGGGGAGGGGAAACAGACACGGGAAAGTGACCTCCTGAGCTGGACACTCCTCAGGGCTGGGGCAGCCTCAGCCCCACAGTCAGGGGTTACAGGTGTCCGGGTGGGGTGGGGAGCTCATCTCTGCAGGCTGCCCAAGCGTGGACAGGAGACAGCGAGGGGATACCCAGAAAGCATCTCCACGAAGGGGCTGGAGGCTTCTGGAGGGAGGCTGCTTACAGCAGAGGGATGACCCAGGGAACCATGCAGGGGGAAGGGTCAGTAAGGCAGAGACAGAAGAGGAAAGCTTCTCTTGGGCTCCCCTTCACATGATACCAATACGAGATGGGAATGAGCATCTGCTAAGGACTTCAGGTGCGGCTGAGGACGTCAAAGGACCCAACCGATTGTGGAATAAAGGCACTCATTCCTTTATTTCTTTGTTCAGTCATTCAGCCGATCATTGAATCAAGAATGTATTCATGGGGCGCCTGGGTGGCTCAGTGGGTTAAGTGTGGGATCAAGGCTCAACGCAGAGCCTGCTTAGGACTCTCTGTCTCTCTCTCTCCCTCTGACCCTCTTCTCTGCTCGTGCTCTCTCTCTGTCTCTCTCTCTAAAATAAAAAAAAAGGGGGGGGGGGCGCCTGGGTGACTCAGTCGGTTGAGCGTCTGACTTCCGTTCAGGTCATGATCTCACAGTTCATGGGTTCGAGTCCCAGGTCGGGCTCTGTGCTGACAGCTCAGAGCCTGGAGGCTGCTTTGGATTCTGTGTCTCCCTCTCTCTCTCTCTCTCTGCCCCTCCCCCGCTCATGCTCTGTCTCTCAAAAATAGATAAATGTTAAAAAAATTAAAAATAAAATAAGCTAAATTAAAAATAGTCATAGGTTCCAGGGACTGGAAACACCTGTGGGGGCCACTATTCAGTCCACCGCTCGTCTGTTGCGAATGGAGACAACAGACTACAAGTGTTGGCAGAGCTTGTGACTTTATCACCAAAAGAAATCACAGATGTTTTCTTATTATGTTATTTTCCAACAGGCATCTTGCAATATTATTTATGCTCATCTCTACTTTCAAGTTAAAGTAGCTATTAAAGCTGCCACGAGTAGCTTTCTATTTAATGCATTAGCGAAGAAGCACATAAATTACCATATCACGGGTTTAAAAAATATTTTGATAGCCGCGTTACAATAAAAATTGGATTTCTTTGTCCTGTGTCTTTTCCTTTATTTCGAGAAGCTTTGCAAGGCTGTCATGAGGTCCAATGCGTGAAAATGTTTAAGAACGCCTGCCCTCTGCCTGAGTGGCTCAGTTGGTTAAGCATCCGACTCTTTTTTTTTTTTTTTTGAGTTTATTTATTTATCTTGAGAGAGAGAAAGCAAGCAGGGGACGGGCAAAGAAAGAGACAGAATCCCAGGAGGCTCTGCACCACCAGCACAGAGCCCAATGCGGGCCTCGAACTTACAGGCTGTGGGATCATGACCTGAGCTGAGTCGGTTGCTTAACCGGCTGAGCCTCCCAGGTGTCCCGAGCATCTGATTCTTGATCTCAGCTCAGGTCTTGATCTCAGGGTCATGAGTTCAAGCCCCCTGGGCATGGAGCCTATGGAGGGGGGCAGGGAGTGAAAAACTGGGTCTCTGGAAAACTGGGTAGAGATGTTCTGTCAACTGGACCACGGCCCTCAGGGCTGTAGGGTGGAAGAGAATTATACTTCCGTGGGGTTTTCTCATCCACTGGTTTCGAGAGTCTCTTTGTTACAGCAGCTCACCCTTTATGCAAACTCTTTAGTATGAATTGTCTAGAGTTGTTCTCACTCGTGGGGGCATATCCAGGATTAAGTGGGGCTTGAAGCTTACACCATTCAGGGGCTCCTTTTGAAAAACTGAATGGATGCAGCCACTAGGGAAAACAGTATGGGGGGGGTGTCCTCAAAAAATTAAAAATAGAACTACCATATGACCCACTAACTGCGCTTTGGGTATTTACCCCAAGGATAAGAAGACACTAACTCAAAAGATATACACACCTCTGTATTTACTGCAGCATCATTTGCAATAACCAAGACATGGAAACAACTTAAGTGTCCATCAATGGATGAATGGATAAAGAAGGTGTGGACTATATATAACAAGGGAGTATCATTCAGCTACAAAAACGAAGGAAATCTTGCCATTTGTGATAACATGGATGGAGTTTGAGGGCATTGAGCTTAGTGAAACAAGTCGGAGAAAAGCAAACCCCATATGATCTCACTTCTATATAGAAGCCAAGTATATCTATGTATCTGTATCTATATCTATATCTATATCTATATCTATATCTATATCTATATCTATATCTATATCATCTATATCTGTATCTATATCTAGCTTCTATATATAACAAAAAACAAAAAACTCACAGACACAGAGAACAGACTGATGGTTGCCAGAGGCGGTGAGGGGGATGAAGGTGGCCAAGATGGGTGAAGGTGTTCAAAAGGTACAAACTTCCGGGGTGCCTGGGTGGCTCAGTCAGTCGAGCGTCCGGCTTCGGCTCAGGTCACGATCTCGAGGTTTGCGAGTTTGAGCCCCGAGTGGGGCGCTGTGCTGTCAGCATGGAGCCTGGATCCTGCTTCAGATTCTGTGTCTCCCTCTCTCTCTACCCCATCCCCACTCGTGCTCTGTCTGTCTCTCTCTCAAAAACAAAGAAACATTAAAAAAATTTTTTTTAAGGCACAAACTTCCAGTTATAAAATAAACAGCTATTGAGGGTGTGATTTACAGTGATTGTAGCTAATAATACTGTATTGGGTCTTTGAACATTGCTAAGAGAGTAAGTCTTAAAAGTTCTCATCTCAAGAGAGAAAGTTATAAGTATATATGGGGATGAATTGAGGTGATCATTTCATAATGTATACAAATATCGAATCATTAAGTTGGACACCTGAAGTTAATATAATGCTATACATCAATTTCATCTCAATTTAAAAAAAGGAAACAGAAAGGGAAAATATTTTTTTAATGTTTCTTTATTTTTGAGAGAGAGTGAAAGGGGGAGGGACAGAGAATCCCAAGCAGGCTGCGTGCTGTCAGCGCAGAGCCCAACGTGGGGCTTGAACTCACAAACCCTGAGCCCATGACCTGAACTGAAATCAAGAGTCGGATGCTTAATCAACTGAGCCACCAGGGGAAAAGGTTTTATTTTGCTTACTTTACACAAACTTGTAACCCTGTGAACCTGCGGAGAAGGCCCCGCCCCAGACTGGGAAGGGCCATGCAAAGGTGAGGCCCTGAAGCTTGGGCTGTGTTGTGAATACGAGTGCCTGGTGATGCTCCGCTCACATCCCTTCTTCAAGACCAGCAGGCTCAGGCCCCAGCGGCTGGGAATGGCTCCCGGCTGCACCCCACCCCCCCAGAGGGGAGTGCTGTCAGCTCCAGGGAACTGCCTTGCCCCAAAATTAGTCCCCCTCCCAGGGAACTGGGCGTGGCCAATGGTTGGCTGACTTAGAGATACCAAAGCCTGAGTCCCTGGCTTCAATTTGGGACAAGTCTGAGGGGCCATTTCAGCTGCAGAGCTCTCTGTAGGATGGGCTAATGTCTTGTGGAACTGCCTTGCCCCCCACAATCCTGCCTTCCTCATATTCTTACAGGTGCACCTCCCAAGAGCCCTCCCCAAAAAGCCTTCTGCCCAGGGGTCCCTGGGTGGCTCAGTCGGTTGAGCGTCTGACTTCGGCCCAGGTCCTGATCCCAGGCTTCGTGGGTTTGAGCCCCACATCGGGCTCTGTGCTGACAGCTTGGAACCTGGAGCCTGCTTCAGATTCTGTGTCTCTCTCTCTCTGCCCCTCCCCCGCTCATGCTCTGTCTCTCATAAAGATACATTAAAAATTTTTTTTAAGATGAGGTCATTAGGTTTGGCCCTAATCCAATACAACTGGTGTGCTTATAAAAAGAGGGAGAAGAGACACAGAGGAAGAAGGCGGCCATGTGACAACGGAGGCCAAGATGGCAGTGACGCACCCCAGGAATGCCAAGGATTGTTGGCAAATGCCGGCAGCTGGAAAAGATGAGGAAATTCTCCTGCACAGGTTTGCAGACGAAAACCTGAATGGCCCTGCTGACACCCTGACTTTGGACTTCCAACCTTCAGAACTGTGAGACCACACACTTCTGCCATTTTTAAGTCACTCGGTTCGTGGTGCTCTGTTATGAGAGCCCCAGGCAAGTAAAATATTACGTCTATTATTTCTACGTAGAAATACTAGATCATGACGTCCTGCCGGACGTGTCTTCCAAACTCCGTGCTCAGCGATACCATGTTGGCAGCCTGGTGTCAGCCATCGAAACTGGAAAATGCTACAAATTAGAGCTTTTCTTCTCTGAGAACCAGTCGGTAAACATTTACGGGAAGCCACTACCCATGGCCGTTACCTTGGTTAAGAGGGCACTGGTTACAGGTGACAACTCAGACCTTTTGATAATCGTGGAACACAGAATCTGAATGAATATCGATGCCATTCTGGCCCTTCCGTTCGAGTGGGGGGCATATGGAGGCAGGTGATACATGGCATCCTGACCCAGGTCTCCCTCACAGAGCTGTTACAATGGGGAAGGGCTTCTTATAATAGAAATATCTGCAGCTGGCCCCTTCCCATCCTGATCATCGTAACTAAGAAACAATGATCACACCCCCGAGGGTATGGCAGAGATCAGTGCCCTCAGACACGAAGAAGGCAAGAGTGGTGATCCCATCATACCCTCATTTAGTTCACTTGCCTGCTCCCTTTGAAGCCCGTCTAGATCATCGTGGATGACAGTGGATGTGCACATTCAGTCAGGCATTAGCCCAAACTGCAGCTGCTGTGCTGGACAGGGTATCTTTGCCAGCGAGAATGAACACAGCCTCACCGTGTGATATGTGGCCATTGCCCTGGCAAATGCAGTCTTTCTGTCCCTTATGGAAAGGAGAATCAGAAGCCGGTCGCATTTACTCAGGATGGCCAAGATGCATACTTAATCTGGCCCCAGGGATATGTTAGCCCATCCTGTCCTCTGCCATGACATTAACTGCAAGGACCTAGACCATCTGGACACGGAACGTCATGTTGGCCCACACTTTGATGGCAACATGCTAATCAGATTGTAAGAGGAAGAAGTGACAAGTATGTGGAAGATATCCTCCCGGGGGTGGGAGGGAAACTCTTCAAAGGTCCGGGCACCTGCTCCATGGGTCAAGTCACACCTCTTCCTGCTAAGGAAAGGGCCCAATACCACTTAGGCATGTTTGGACTCAGCAGACAGCATATGGGAATAATGCTCCAAGCCATAAATGTGAAAGAGTGTCAGCTTCGAGTGGGGTGCAGAGAAGAAAAGCACTCTGCAGCAGGTCCAGACCGTGATGTGAGTCCTCTGTCACTTGAAGCATATGATCCAACAGACCCTATGGAACTTGAGGTATCCGTGGTAAGAAAAGACCACTTGTGGCATTTACACAAAACCTCAATGGGAAAATCACAATGGAGCCCACTAGGGTTCTGGAGCAAGGTCAGGGCATCTACAACAAAGTACACTCCATTCATAAAGCGGTGTCTGGCGTGCTGCTGGGTCACAGTGGACAGGAAGTTCAATGTCTCGAGACATCAAGTGACCAATTATGAGCTGTCTGACCCACCAGATCATAAGGCCAGGTGATCTAAGCAGCCATTCATTGTAAGATCTAAGATCTAAGATGAGGCACAGGCAGGGCCAGAGGACAAGTCTGCTTCATGAACAAGTGGCCCAAGCTTCCATGTCATCTATTGCTGTTATATGGCTGCCTATTCCTCTGTTCACATGTATGGCCACACGGCAGGGGGTTCTTTGTGACTGGCCCATGAGAATGAAAGAGGCTAAGTTTGGCCCATGGATGGATTGGCTCAGTACTTGGGTCTAAGATGAAAATAGACTTATGTCTCATGACAGCCCATTCAAGGGTGACCCCGAAAGACAGCTTTGAGAGGAAACCTTGTCAATAGGCACAGCTCCAGGTGGTAAAGCTGATCATCCAGTATGTGGAAATAGAAGTAGCCCAAGGTGACTATGCAAGAATTTATAAGCACTAGCAAATGGCCCTGACGCTTGGTCAGCAGCTTGAAATTAGCCTGAAAAAGACGAGATGACCTCAGATGGGGACATTTGGGATAGAGGTATATGGATGGACACAGGGGAATGGACACACAGCGTATTTTGGTTTTGCATGTCAACGCCACCGGAGAGCATTTACTACAGAAGTGACACTAATCAACAAAGGGGAAGTAATGATTTGGCCAGCTGACATCAGCGGCCTCCATCATCAGCCTCCCCAGATCTGCTACCATGCGCACATGAATGGGGGAACCATGGTGGCAAGAAGAAGGCCATGGATGGGGCCCAACAGCCTGAGCTGCTGCTCACCAAAACTCATCTGGATAATGCCACTGCTGAATGTCAAGCCTGCTAGCCAGAAGCACCGTGGACTAAGAAGACCAACATGCCACTGGGTGATAAGTTGATGACATTGGATCCCTTCCACCCTGAATAGGACAGTGATTCATCCTCATCGGGATAACCCAGCCAAGGGTTTGCCTCTCCTGACCTCAAGGCCTCAGCAAGAACTACCATCTGAGGGATATCAGAATTCAGATCCACCAACATAGGATCCTCCATAACACCACCACGAATCAAAAGACTTCATAACAAAGGAAGCCCAGCAGTAGGCATGCAACCATGGGATCCACTGGTCCCATTTCATACCTCACTACCCAGAAGATTTGGCCTAATAAAGCTGTGAAATAGCCTCTTAAAGATATAGCTGAGGCTTCCACCTGCAATTGAAATTCTGCAATGGAAATTACTGAGTATGCAGCATACACCACAAATCAACCATCACCATATGGTATTGGTCCCCCAGAAAGTAGAAAAAATGAGTCCGGGATCCAAAGAGCGAATGCAAAAATCGCATTGCTTACCATCATTTCCACTGACCCACCTTAGAAAGTCATGCTTCCTACCAGAAAAATTTAGGTTCTGCAGAATGAGAGATCCTGGTTCCCAGTCAAGGGTCCCTTCCACCTGAAACTCAGCAAGAATCCCATTGAACCTTAAGTTCTGATTGTTACCCAGCCACTGCTCTTCTGCTAAGACACCAATGAGCAACATTTTGGCAGGGGAAATTGACCCTGTTGTACAGTGGAGATGGGGAAGCATATGTTTAGCACTCAAGTGATCCACTGGATCTTCAGTTCGGTTAATCTGTTGGCCAGCTTTGATGGGGAAAAAAAATGAATAGGTAGACTGCAGCCATAGATTGAGAAGGTCATGGTAGCAAGGGCCTCACACCACTCTGGGATAAGGGTCTGGGTTACCCATCCAAGCCAGTAGAAGTTCTAGTCGAGGATGAAGGGAATCTACAATGTGTGGTGCAGGAGGGAATAATAAGTATCAGTAACTTGCCTGTGACCAGCTGCAGAAGCAGGATGTAGATCATCCTACTAAACCTTCTTTTTTTTTTTTTTTTTTTTTTTTTTTTTTAAATTTTTTTTTCAACGTTTTTTATTTATTTTTGGGACAGAGAGAGACAGAGCATGAACGGGGGAGGGGCAGAGAGAGAGGGAGACACAGAATCGGAAACAGGCTCCAGGCTCCGAGCCATCAGCCCAGAGCCCGACGCGGGGCTCGAACTCACAGACCGCGAGATCGTGACCTGGCTGAAGTCGGACGCTTAACCGACTGCGCCACCCAGGCGCCCCTCTACTAAACCTTCTTTATCAAGTTCCTCCAGAAGACTGGACTAGCCAGAATCTTGGAAGAACTGTTCCCAGATGGGACAAACTGAGTATATGGAGCAAGCGGCTCGACTAAGACAAGGGGTGGACTGTAGTGGACACTGTGGTGGTCAGAGCCAAGCTGCCGAGAGTGCACAGCCAGGTCCCTCCATGGAAATTTCCATCATCCACTGGGAACCAGCTGGGACTATGTTTATACTCCAGTTCTTGGTGGAGGGGGGGGGTGTCCCACAACCACTAACTGACTGATCTAGAAACAGAAAGGCCTGAACTCCTTGTGTCAATTTGGAACAATTCCAAAGGGCCTTCCCAGCTCCAGAGCTCCCTGTAGGACCTCGTTTTCAAGTGTATGGTGGGTTAGCTTCCCCCTCTACCCAGTCCTGCTCTGCACACTCCCTTGTATGTCTATCTCCTGAGAATCCTCCCCAGTAAAGCTTGGGCTAGGAGGCTCTCATCTCATAATCTGTTTCCAGGAAACCCAGCCAAAGGTGAACTTTGTTAGCTTTATGGCAAATCTGGTTCAGCCCCCTGGAATCTCCCCTTCCATTTCTTTTCTCCTGGTCTCTCCCTTCTTTCTGTCCTCCACATTATCACCAGCCTGGAAGTGGCCTTTGTGGGAATGGTTGAATATCAGAAACTTCTTGATGGGGTAAGAACAGAGCCACCTTCCCTAGTAAACCACAAAAATCAAATGTTTGTAACTATAAAACTACCATTAGTACATGAATGATGTAAATGAAATATAAAAGTGGTAGCTTTATTTATTTTACCAATTTTTCATCAAGAAAGCAAGGAAAACAAAAAACTATGAGCATTTGTTACTTTTGAAAATGCTATTTTAAACTAACCTCTGTCTTTTTATTTCCATATGGCATCTCTCTCCTCCTCTACTTCATTGACCCCCATCTGTGTTCCTGTCTACCCTCATTCATAATTTCAGGGAGAGTCTGTACAGGGGTGTAAAGAAAACCACTGGGTTCTGTCGTGCAATAGTGTTGAAGAACCAGAAATAAGGACGGTCTCAGTAAAAAAAGTTTTACTTTTCACATTTACTTTTGTTGCCCATTTTCTTTTAGAGCCCATATATTATAGTGGTTAAGAGCACGGAGTCTGTCAACAATAATTTGTTTTGGGGCGCCTGGGTGGTTCGGACGATTAAGTGTCCGACTTTTGGTTTCGGCTGAGGTAATGATCTCACAGTTTCATGAGTTTGAGCCCTGTGTTGGGCTCTGTACTGACAGTGTGGAGTCTGCTTGGGATTCTGTCTCCCTTTCTCTCTGCCCTCTCCCAGTTACACTGTCTCTGTCTCTGTCTCTCTCTCAAAAAAAAAAAAAAAAAAACCCACAATAATTTGTTTCAAATCCTAACTTATTAGCTGTGTAACATTGAGTGGGCAATTTACCTCTCTGTTCCTCACTATTCCTGGCCTCAAAATGTATGTGGATAATAGTACCTACAACATAGGATTATTGTGTGAATTTAAGGACTTCACCTTGGGATAGTGCTTAGAATATGACCAGATCCATTGTGACCTGTCACCAACTTCTTGCTATTGTTATAAAACAGAATGGTTCTCTTTTTTCTATTATTATATTTCATGTCAATTTTTGCCAATATTGACAAGGAAAGAACATGCAGTGTGTGTGTGTGTGTGTGTGTGTGTGTGTGTGTGTGTGTGTGTTAGTAAAGTTGGACCATTCTCCTGCATGGCTTTGGGCAGGGAGAAATCACACAGATTCAGGACCACGGAGAGTGGTACTAATTGGTCTTCTATCCCCTAATACTAGGCACTGGGCAGCCATGGACCCTGGGCAGACATTCACGTTCATTCACACAGCATCGTACACACTTAGAGTATTGCGTGGAGGGAAATTGTGTCTATTGTGGTCAAACTGTATTTTCCAGCAATCTATCTTATATGCTCTGCTGCAGCATGACACTTCCACTCCACCATCAAGACTGAGTTTTACTTTTCACCAGTCCCTCAAATCTGGGCAGGGCCTGAGACTGCTGGGACCGATAGCATTTAGTGTCTTTTCTGGACATGGCCCTTAACTGGACTCCAGCATTCACATCTTGTCCTTTAAACACCGTTTGGAGGTCAGCCAACCCCATTGTAAGAAGTTCAACTGCCCAGGGAGTGCAATGCTGGGAGAAGTCTGAATCGCATGGAGAAGCCACTTACAGGTGCTCTGGTAACTCTCCCTGCTGAGCTCACAGCCAGCCATATGAGTGAGCCATCAATGGCATCCAGCCCAGTCAAAACTTCAGATCAATCAAATCCCAGCTGACATGTGGTCTGCAACCACAGGAGAGACCCTGAGTGGAATCACTCAATTGAGAGGGAACCAGAGAGGGAGAAGGATAGGACAAGGACAGGTGAGAAGGCCCTGACTACCTTCCCCACACACAGCAATTCTGGACCAATTCTGGTCCAATTCTGGACCAAAAAAAAAAAAATTTTTTTTTTAAATAACAGTGCTTAATTTTTTAATTAAGCACTGGAGAGAAACTAGAGGCAGGCAGAAACTTGGAGAGGATTCAACCTTTTAAAGACAAGAATGCGGGGCGCCTGGGTGGCTTGGTCAGTTAAGCGTCTGACTTCGGCTCAGGTCATGATCTCACGGTTCGTGGGTTCATGCCCCGCGTCGGGCTCTGTGCTGACGGCTCAGAGCCTGGAGCCTGTTTCAGATTCTGTGTCTCCCTCTCTCTGTGACCCTCACCCATTCATGCTCTGTCTCTCTCTGTCTCAAAAATAAAATAAAAACGTTAAAGACAAGAACACACTGTATGAGATCTAAGTTTACATGGCTTTTCCCCTAGAGACGCATCTCTGTCTGTGCGGTAAGAGGCAGCCAGAACTCAAGCAGAAAATCGTAATCATTCATTTGAGGTGTCAGATGCCAGAGTTTGGAGCTTCCAGAGCAGGTAGAAATTGAGAGAAGAAATCTCAATATGGAGGGAGCTCCAGAAAGAAAGGACCTCGGTCTATATATAACTTACCCTGAATTTTCAATGTGTTGAAAGAAAAAAAGGCTGTCAACACAGAATTCTATAGCCACTGAAAATACCCTGGAAAACTGAAGGCAAAATAAAATGACTGTTCTCATTCTTGTCATTCAGCAAGAAAGGAGAAAGGAGAAAGAGATGGGCATTGCCATTTCCTTCAAAGGAATGACTCATGAGGTGCTCAGATCACTTTCACTCATATGCATTGGGCAATACCCGCTGCTGTCGTTGCAGAGAAGGCTGGAAAATGTCTTTAGTAGAGCGCTCTTGGATCCACTTAAAACTTAGTTTGTCTCAGTAAAGGAAGAAAGAGAGAATAAGTATAGATACAGCTAGCTGTAATCTTTGCCACTTCTGGTTTTTTTGTTTGGTTGGTTTTTTTGGTCCGTTATGTGATTGTGTGATGGCTGGACCTGTGGCAGCCATTTTATGATCATGATGAGAGACAGTACTGATACACTGAGGAAGGAGGAGTAGCCAGGTGGAAAGAGTCTAGAACCAGTAAGACGTCATGCCCTCTAGACCAGCACTGTTCAATATAAGTGTTATGTGAGACACATATGTAATTTTAAGTTTCCTAGTAGCCACATTTCAAAAGTAAAAAGAAATATATGAAATAACATGTGACCAATAAATATATGAAAGAAAAAGAAAATAATAGAAATATTCGTTAAATATCATATATTTAAATATATCATATCTGCAAATATAAATATTTATAATATTAAAAAATACATAATTTCAACAGATAATCTGTGTAAAAAATTGTTTTAAGTTTATTTATTTGAGAGAGAGAGAGCATGCACATGAGTGGGGGAGGGGCAGAGAAAGAGGGAGAAAGAGAATCCCAAGCAGGTTCCTTGCTGTCAGCACAGCGCCTGATGCAGGGCTCGATCTCACGAACAGTGAAATCACGACCCGAACCAAAAGCAAGAGTCAGTCACTTAACCGCCTGAGCCACCCAGGTGCCTCCAGTGTAAAAGTTGTTAAGATTTCAGCCTTTTACGCTGAGCCGAAATTCTGTACGCACATCTATCTATTCCCTGGCTCTGTCCCTCTGTCCTCAGAAAGAGTAGAAGCAGTGGTGTTCCTGAAGCAATCAACCCACCTCGCACCCAGATCTCCGTCTCCAAACACTGTGCTCCACTGAAAATAACCAGATCTCCTCGGAGAAGCGGCTCTTTACAGACCTGGAAGGGGCGGGGGGATTACTAAAAATTGTATTCCAGAAAGCAAGGCGGTGCTCAAAGAATGACGGGAACACACACAAAGACACAGGCGCCCTCTTGAACCCTACTGACCTAATCCGGAACAACTGAAATACCAAAGTAACGGATAGCAAAGAATTACTATCCACTGAATAAAATAAGGAGTCATGAGTCTGTGCTGATGGAAATCCATCGGTAAATACATAAGTGAGGGAGGAGAGAAAGGCTCTTCCCAAGAGTAGAATGCCAGCGAATACGTGTAAAAAGAGAATCGCTGGTCGGTAACTGTCCTAACAGCAGCCGTCAAACGACCACCGTCAATGGATGCCAACATGGACGGGTCAGAGGTAGGGAAGGAATACGCATTTACCTAGTCTCAAAGTCTCCTCACTTACTTGTTACAAAGAGAAAAAGAGTAGCTTTACAGTGGGGAAACTTGGCAGGCCCGATGTGAAAAAAATTTTTTTTTTAATAAAAATTCCTCAATTCCTGCAGAATGTTCTATACTTAGAGCACAGCTCAGCTTGCACCAGCTACATTTCAAGTGCTGACTAGCTAGGTGTATGTAGCCTGTGGACCACCCGGGTCAACACAGCTTCACACGAACCCTGCTGTTCCAGACTTCTCGTTAAATACGATGAAAGAGGGGCGCCTGCGTGGCTCAGTCGGTTGAGCATCCGGCTTCGGCTCAGGTCATGATCTCACGGTTTGTGAGTTCGAGCTCCGCGTCGGGCTCTGTGCCAACAGCTTGGAGCCTGTTTTGGATTCTGGGTCTTCCTCTCTCTCTGCCCCTCCCCCGCTCGTGCTCTCTTTCTCTCTCTCTCTCTCTTAAAAATAAATATTAATAATAAAAAAAAAAGAATCCTGATCTTAAGAGACAGAATCTTAATCTCTTAAGAGAAAATCTTAAGAGCCTCTTAAACTCAGCAGGGCTCAATCCCACGACCCTGGGATTATGACCTGAGCCGAAATCAGGAGTCGGACGAAATGTGGCCGAAGGGGAAGTCAGAGGGATTCGAAGCATGAGAAGGACTTGCCACACGCTGCTGCTGGCTCTGACATGTAAGGACCCGTGAGCAAAGACCACAAAGAGGCCACCAAGAGCTAAGGGTGGATGGGTGTCCACAGCCCCACGAGGGAGCAGGGATCTCAGTCTTACAACTGCCAGGAGCCGATCCTGCCAATAACTTGAATGAGCTCGGAGACAGATTCTTCCCAGGGCCCCGGATAAGAACCCAGCCAGCCGCACTTTGTTCGGCCTCGTGAGACCCACGGCGGAGAAACTACCGAGCCCACCTGGATTTCTGACCCGCAGAACCGTGAGCTAGCAAATCCGTCTTGTTTCAAGAGGCTAAATGTGTGATAATTTGTTATGGCAGAAGAAAAAATATTTCTCTTAAAAAATTTTTTTTAATTTTTTTTCCAGAAAATTTTTTATGTAATTATTAATTTTAAAATTGACATCCCAGTTAGCTAGCATATAGTGCAATAATGGTTTCAGGAGTAGAGGCCAGTGATTCATCCCCTATGTATGACACCCAGTGCTCATCCCAACAAGTGTCCTCCCTAATGCCCCTTCCCCATTTAGCCCACCCCCCCCTGCACCCACAACCCCTCCAGCAGCCCTCAGTCTGTCCTCTGCATTTAAGAGTCGCTTATGTTTTGGGGAGCCCGGGTGGCTCAGTTGGTTAAGCGTCCGACTCCGGCTCAGGTCATGATCTCACGGGTCGTGAGTTCGAGCCCCACATCAGGCTCTGTGCTGACCCCTTGTTCAGAGCCTGGAGCCTGCTTCGGATTCTGTGTCTCCTCCTCTCTCTATCCCTCCCATGCTCATGCTCTGTCTCTCTCTGTCTCTCAATAATAAATAAACACTAAAAAAGAAACCAAAAGAAAACAAAAAAAAACCAACTTAAAAAAAAAAGAGTTGCTTGTGTTTGTCCCCCTCCCTGTTTTTATATTATTTTTGCTTCCCTTCCCTTATGTTCATCTGTTTTGTATCTTAAACTCCTCTTATGAGTGAAGTCATATGATATTTGTCTTTCTCTGACTGACTAATTTCACTTACCATAATACCCTCCAGTTCCATCCACGTAGTTGCAAAAAAAAAAAATTTTTTTTTAATAAAAATTAAAAAGGGGCGCCTGGGTGGCTTAGTCTGGTAAGCATCTGACTTCTGCTCAGGTCATGATCTCATCGGTCGTGAGTTCAAGCCCCACATGGGGCTCTCTGCTGTCAACATGGAGCCCGCTTTGGAACCTCTGTCCCCCTCTCTCTGCCCCTCCCCTGCTCGTGCGCACCACCCACCGTGCACTCTCCCAAAAATAAATGTAAAAAAACCCTCACAAACTTAATCCATACAAACACACACACAGTCCCACACCACGAGGAGCGTTTTTTTCCTCATTTTTTATTTGCACAATGTTTATAAAAAGTAGAAAAATAAACATTTTATCAGGTCCGAGTTTGAGAATTCACGCACATCAATTCATAAATCATGATTTGGTGGCAATGAATTAAGAAAAGTAGGGGATGCATAAGTAATAGCTAAGGTGTTGGGACAGGGTGCAGGTGGCTGTCAGGGGTCACACACACAGGTCTCCGCTGGCGACACATTTCAGGTCCCGGGTGAGGAGGCGGAAGAGGTTGAATAGGACAGAGGCCTCCAGGCAGCCGAGGGACTCCGGTGGGGAGGAAGCGATGGGTCAGTGACTGCCTGTCATCTGGACTTCTGGTTGTGCTCAGGCACCGGTCACTCACCTTCTTCGGGGCCTCGTGGAGACACTGCACCCTGTGATAGAGGCGGCCTTGGGGCCAGGGGCCTGCTTCAGACTGAGCCGAGACCTGGGGGCAGAGGAGGGTGGCGTGTGAGGCAGGGCCCGGGACAGAGGGGGACATTAGGGTGGGTGGTCAGAGAGCAGACACGGCCTGGAGCTCAGAGTGCATGTGGCGCAGCGTGTGAAGGGGCTGGTCCAGGATGTCCCCCTGGGACCCATCGGCCACAGTCCCCAGGACCTTTAGCGTCAGGGCCAGCTCAGCCTCCAAGGCGCTCCCACACCTGGGGATGGGAGACAGAGGCAGGTGAGAGAGGACAGGTTGGGAGGGCGAGGAGAGAGGGACGGTGAGAAGGAGAAGGGGAGGGGGCCGGGTGAGGGTGGGGGTGGGGGTGGGCCTGACTGTCCCCTTACCTGCAGCTGCCGCAGGTCCCAGGTCCTGGGGAAGAGGCGGGGGCGGGGCGTCAGGTCGGGGCCTGCAGGGCGAGTGACTCTTCCTGGAGAGCAGAGGCAGAGGTCGGCCTGTCAGCCTGAGGCACGGCGAGGAGACCACCCCAGTAGGACTGGATGGTGCTAACAACAGGAGGTTAAGTTGCAAAAGGACTGGCAGGGTCCCTCAGAGTCTGCCCACTGCAGGGCTGATGGGGGGGTTAGCCCAGGGAGGGAAGGGTGCAGGTCCCCCGCTGGGGGAGTGAGGAAAGGTAACCCACAGAGGGAGGGGAGGAGGTTAGCCCGCAGCTCTTGTGGGGACAGAGACTTGAACTGGGCCAAGTGGCAGCCCCGGCATCCAGGAGGGCCCCGAGGGGCTGGGGGCCGGGCACTGCTCCCGTCCCGGTCTGGACCATAGCAATGAGCACCAGCGTGCGTCCCACAGCCGGATCTGTGATACGGAAGGACAGAAAGGCGAGGGCTAGGGCAGCATCAAGGGCCGAGGGGGAGGGCTCTGGGGAGGGGAGGGTCGTGGATGGTGCTGTGGGGCTCGCTCGACTTCATTCCTGGACTCTGGTCTTCCTCAGCAGACGGGGGACTCCAAATGTCAAAGAGGCTGTCCCCCGGGGTCCTCAGTCTTGTCGGGCGTCCTCTTCCGGATCCCAGCTGACTGCTCTGTCTGCGTCCCCCAAGAACTTGCAGCTCTGAGACGTGTCATTCCTGCCTGAGCCCCATGGTGCAGCTTTTAACCTGGACAGATGGGCAATTCCGGCTGATGTAGGAAAAGTGAAAACTTTCACTGCCAGGGGAGGCCCCCAGGCCGGGGAAGCCCAGAGCCAGCCGAGCATCTGGAGCGAAAGAGAAACCGGATCCAGTGTTTGCCTACGCGAAGGTGAGTTCCGAAGGTGAATCCTCAGGGCTGGGGCAGCGCCGGCCCCACCGGGAGGGGTCACGGTGCCCTGAAGGGACTAGCTTCAGGACTGGGGTGGGAGGGGACAGAGGGACTTGCCTTTCTACGGGACTCCCTAATATAGGGAGGGGAGGGGTAAGGCACCCTTGGTGGGTGGTGCCACAGGGAACTTGAGACTTCCAAGAGGGAGGCGGTTTAGGGGCGGGGAGAAATCCCAGGGAGAAGGCTGTCTGGACGCAGGCAGAGAGAGTCGAAAAGCTAAACATCCAAGAACAGAGAGGACACCAACCCTTCCCCACCTGTCCTCACCTGCCATTGATTGACAGACAGACAGCCCGCACACCTTCCATCATCCAAGCACAGAAAGACCCAGGGATCTGACGCTCTGCTAAGGAATGGGGGGTGGGGTGTGCCCAAGGACTTCAAAGGAACCAGCTGGTCACCAGTGGTGACAAACGCCTTCATTGATTCACCGGGTGTTTATTTGGTCCCCATTTTGTCAGGCACTGCTCAAGGTGCCAGGAATTGAGCACCGAAAACAAACAAACACAAAACGACCCTTCACAGAGCTTGTTACTAGAGAGGAGTAAGAGACAGTGTCCGGGGTTGGGGTTGGGGGTGGGGAGCGTGGCGTATGTATTACGTCGGATAACAGAAAATGGGGGGAAAATAATGCCGAGATGAGAGCAGAGTGCGGGATTAATGAGGTGGCCTGAGAAAGTGACATGTGAGCAAAAGCCTAAAGGAAGGGGGGAGGAAGCCATGTGAACATCTGAGGGTCGAGCCTTCTGGGGAAAGGCAGCAGCCAGTGCAAAAGGAAAACAGAGACACCCCCCCCTTTTGTCGAACACTTCTGTGTCTCACCAGGTCACGGAAGCTTTGCCACAAGGCAGTATTGAATGCCCGTGAGAACACCAACTGCATATTGTGCTTCGCCTGCCTTGTAAATAGGTAGTAACCTGTGGGGACTCAGAGAGGTTAAGAGACCTGCCCAAGGTCACACAGCAAATAAGTGGTGAGGGCAGGGATTTAGTGAACTTGGTCTGACACCTGGACAGTAACCACTGCAGTCTCTGGCGTTTGTGTAGCTGGAAATTCTGGACCCAGAAGGGATGAATTTTTTGGAGGGAAGGTGTTGGGTCCTTTCTGACACGTGATCCCTGCCTGCAGTCCTTTCCCTCATTGATAATTCCAGAGAAAGGGTAAACAGAAGTCCTCAGTTGGGAAAATCTTTGAGCTCTGATACAGAAAAATGTTTCAAAGCCAAAAGCAGGGATGTACCCCAGTCACCTACCAGGGCATTGTCAATTTCTGTCAATTGCAAGGGCCTTAATTCAGGGGAGAAGACATTGGATCAACAGCGAATTCTGAAAGTGGATAGAGTATCTCAAAATTCCTAAACTTCAGGCTTGTTTTTCTTAGAAAGGAAGTTCAGTGGGGGTGATTCAGAGCATAGGTTCTGAAACTAAAGGGTCTGGGGTTCAGACCTGGCTCTGACTTTCACTAGCTGTGTGACCTTGAGAATGAGGATCACAGTTAGCAACAAAGATCGCCAGCCCACAAATCTGGACAGGTTTAAAAAGCACAAGTGTGTACTTCTCTGTGTGTGGTTATTTAATGGAGACCATTTATTAAGACCACACTATGACCTCACCTGGAAGCTTTATAAACACTATTTCAAAATACATTACTCATTTGCAAGGACAGTATCATAATGTCATTGCATAGATGAGAAAACCGAGGCTCAGAGAGAAGCAATTTGCCCAGAGTTACTCCATAATTAAATGGCAGGGTCAGAACTGAAATTCAAGTCACCTGATCTCCCTGGTTCAGCATTTTTTTTACTGGACAGTGCACCCCAAAATGGTCACAAGGAAACAACCAACGCAAATGCAATAATATTTAATAATTGGCCATAAATTAACACCCGCAGACAGAATTGCAGATACACACAGGAATTTTGCAAATACAAAACATGAGTAAGTAACAGAAATGAAAAAAACTACAATAATTTAAGGACTTTAGGCCTTTCCACTACCAGATCCCTCAGGGAACGTATGCCGCCTCCCCACTGGGGAGATTCAAGAATCACAGATTCAGACAATCCCAAAGTGGGCGTTGAAGGTTCAAATCAGGGCCTGGGACCTGCCCTGGGAGAGGGGCGCTGGGATTCTGGGAACCACAGAAGTAGAAACTGGTACATGGCACGTGGGAGTCAAGGCAGACTCCAGACTCAAGTCTCTTCCTGCCGCACCAGGCGCCTGGAAGATCATGCGTCCCACGGAAGTATCGCTGCATCCCGGGGAACTCGTTCTGGCCTTGGGCAAAGCACCCGCACCTCTGGCACCCAGTGCCGGTGGGTCGAGGTCCCGCCAACCGAGGCTGAGGATCTCCCGAGCTGGCTGAGAGACCCGCCTGCTGCAAAGGACCCCCCAGAGGGCGGGGCCCGAAGCCTCCCGCCCGCAGAGCTTCGGGTCCCAGGCCCGGCCGAGCCCAGGCCGGATCACAGACAAGGCCCCGAGTCTGCCACCAGCCTCAGGTCCCACGTGAGCAGGCGCAGGAGGTTGAAGACGACGCTGGCTTCGTGGCACCCAGGCGAGTCCTGGAACCCGGGAAGGAGGCGGAGACGGGCTGAGCCAGGAGTCCGAGCTCCCATCCCGTCTCAGCCTCGCACGGCTCCCCCCCTGCAGACTCACCGCCTCCCCGCCCGCTGCACTCGCAGCTCTGCGTGTTTGGGGACGCGTCCTCGGTGGCCTGAGGGACTTCCTCCAGGAGCCTGGCCGGACCAGCTCGAGCTGCAAGGGGAACAGGAGGGACGTGAAGACGGCGAAGAACCCAGTGTCCCTGGGACTCTGCCCGTGAGTGACTCTCCCACCGCAGACCAAAGCCCGGATAGGGGGACACCGAGACGACGCGAATCGTGTCTGGGCCGGCTTTTCGGTTCGGGGGACAGATTGGCCTCGCGGGGAGGCCCGGGGGCGCAGAGCGAGCCGGAGGGGCCGGAGGGGCCGGGGGCGCGGGCGGTACTCACGCAGGCCCCCACGTCCCGCCGCGCGGCCGCCAGCAGCTCCAGGATCGGGCCGGTGCCGGGGAACCGCTCCGGGCTCCGCAAGCGGCTCAGCACGGCCTGGGCGTCCTCGAGGCCCCGGGCCACCAGGCGAAGCCGCGCGCACGACTGTGGGGAGCAGGCGGGAGTTAGAAAGGCCGCGCCCACCGTCCGCGCCGCCCCGCGACGGCTCGCCCGCCTCACCCAGGGACGCGGAGGGTCCCTCCTTGGGCGAAAGGAGCAGTTGCGCGGCCTCCAGCTCAGGGTCTCCTCCTCCTGTGGGACAAGGGTCGGGGTGAGGCTGAGCCTCCTCGCTGCGCTCCCCAAGCGCTGGGAAGGCGGGGATTCCTACACGTGGGACGCTCCCGGCCGGGGACGGTTGTGCGGATGGTGCACTGAACCCCGTAGCTCTCGGAAGGCCTGCACGGTGGGCCAAAGGCACCCCGCGGTCGCCTTGCGAAGCCCGGCGCCCCGACGTGGAACCGAGTCGGCCTGGAGGGGGCGCCCTTTGGGGCCTGGCACGGAGGCAGAGCGTGTGCTGACCGCAGGGGCGCCCCGCAAGACGCCGCGGTCTGAATTCTGCCCTGAGATCCGAGGCGCGCCTGCTGGGCGCTGGGACGCAGGGGGCCCTCGGGGACGGGTGGAGAGGTCTGGGCGTCACTCACGTAGCGGTCCCTCAGCGCCTTGACCGCCGCCACCGCCCTGGGGTCCAGCGAGCGGTAGTGTGACAGCAGGCAGCGCCGGGGTGTCGTCACGCCAGGGTCCGCCGCCTCGCCCGCCGTCACCAAGACCCACAGCCCCACGGCCACCGCGGCTGCGCCTCTCGGCCCCATCTCTGCTCCTGCGCAAGGCGAGGCGCCAAGAGTCCAAGCCCCTGCCTCTGCTTGGCGTCGCGCCGGGACCGATGCTCAGAGCGCGGGCCCGAGACACGCCGCGAGCCCGCAGCCCCCTGGTGCCCTCGGCCCGTCTCCGCTCGCCGCTCACCTGCACGCTGTCCTCGGTGCCCCCTCGTGCTGCTGCAGCGCCCGCCTTCCGCTGTCCCCAGGCTGGAGCCCACCTTCGACAGCGACAGCGGCGCCTGCAGGGTCCATGCGGCTTTTATGTGCGGGGCTGGGAGACGGTGAGCAGCCGGACTTCCCCGTCCGGAGCCGGCTAAGCTTTCCGAACGTCAGCGCTGGGGCGCCTGCCCGGGGCTGAGGACTTTACCCGCCTGCGGGCGGGTGCCAGCCGTGGCTCGGCCCCAACCCTCTGTCCTGAGCCAACCGCTTGGGTCTGTTTTCTGGACAGCTGTTTGACTTGCGCGCCCGCGCTTGCCTTTCTTCTGCACTCTAGGAAGGAACCGAAAACATAGCTTTTCCTTCCCGTTCGAGGGACAAGAGTGGCAGGTGTCCCCACACCAGTGCCTGCCCTCAGGGAGCTCCTGGGGCAGGTTTGTAGTGCCCTGTGGGCAGCGGCTTCCTGGCTTCGCAGTCTTGTCTTCCTCTGTTTCTTTTTTTCCAAGAAAAAATTTATTTATTTATTTTGAGGGAGGAGAAAGAGCAGGGGAGCGGAGGGGCGGGTAGGGAGAGAAGGAGAGAGAGAGAGAGAGAGAGAGAGAGAGAGAGAATCTCAAGCAGGCTCTGAGCTGTCAGCGCAGAGCCCCACGTGGGGCTGCAGTAGACAAAGCTGAGATCATGACCTGAGCCGAAATCAAGAGTCCGCACTTGACTGTTGAGCCACCCAGGCGCCCCTTGTCTTTCTCTGTTTATCTTTCTTGTCTCGCCCTGAATATTCCCCCTGGGTTCTCTTGGGTTTTCCTCATCCGGGTCTTTGACAAACTCTCTCTGGCTTCCTTGGCCTGTTCTTAAATGATATGTATTCCTTTGCCAATTATAAATGTGCGTTTGCTGTTGAAAAGTGGAATCACGGGGCACCTGGCTGGCTCAGACCCTCGACTCAGGTCATAATTTCACAGTTGGTGAGTTCAAGCCCCACGGCGGGCCCTGTGCTGACAGTTCAGAGCCTGGAGCCTGCTTCGGATTCTGGGTCTCCCTCTCTGTCTCTCTGCCTCTCCCTGGCTCGTGCTCTGTCTCTTTCAAAAATAAAATAAACGTTAAAATTTTTTTAAAGGACTTAAAAAAAAAAGAAAAGTGAGATTACATTTTTCTCAGTCATTGTTCATAATAATCGGAGCTAATTTGTACTAAACACTCTCCCTGTGCTGGGCCCTACTTGAAGCTCTTCTCTTGTATTTAATGCTTTATTCTCCCCAGCAGCGTTGCCACAAAGGTCCTTTTATTAGCTGACGTTTTATCAGGGAGGAAGCTGAGGGACAGAGAAACCGAGTCCTGCCCGAGCTCGCATAGCTTGGAGATGTGACTTTGGGACTGCCGGTGTTATTATCGGTGATGCTCTACAACCTATATAGACTGGTCTGTGTGCAGAATAGCTTAGGTATGTTTTGGCCAAGTTCAACCAAGCTTCCTTCATGAGACCACCTCTAATTTATTATAATTACGTTCATTAATAAATATTGATAATTACAGGCAAGTTGTGACTCTTTCAGATGTAGGTCTTCCTCAGCATCAATGAGAAAATTGTTTTGTTTTTTCAGTGTTTATTTTCTTATTCAAAGGTGTAAAGGTTTTAAGAAACGTCTACATGGTTGATATGTAAGAACTCTGGGTGGTTAGGCGTCTGACTCTTGATTTCAGCAAAGGTCATGATCTCAAGTTCATGGAATCAAACTCCCCCCACCCATTAGCTAGGAGCTTGCTGCTTGGGATTCTTGGGGTTCTCTCTCTCTCTCTCTCTCTCTCTCTCTCTGGCTCTCCCCACCCACACATGCATGTGCACGCGCACGAGCACACGCGCATACACACACACACTTTCTCTTAAAATAAATACTAAAAAAAAAAAAACAAGAAAGATAAGAACTCAGAAAAATCATGAGAGAAATTCTATGGAAATGTTAGAAAGGATCCCCCAAAGTGTCCATGCAGCCTGTTTTCCAAGCTTCCATTACCTCTCCCCCACCCATCCCCACATCCCCCATTTCAGTTGGAGATTTGGATAGTTCCAGAAGGTGACTTTTCCCCCCTCCCCCATCCCTGGGATGGGATATGTGACCTGGCTGCAGCCCTTTACCACAGTTGTGCCCCTGGTTCCAGTGACTGGGTTTGTCGTGGATACATGACCTAAGCTAGTCCAATCAAAGTCAGACATCTTGGGAGAGAGGCTGTCTTCGACCTCTACTGAAGAAGTCCGAGTGTAAAGCCGGGGAGCTCTTAGCACCCATCTTGGAATGTGTAAGGGGGAACAGCTTCCCCACCTGTGGAAGGAAACCCGAAACATAAAACAAACAGAACTGGGAGGTTCATGATGTCCTACAGGATCAAACCTTACCCGAAGCCTTCTCTTAACTCCCGCATTCTGGTTTTATAAGTCCGTAAACTGTCCACTGTCCAAGGTGGCTTGAGCTGGGGTTTTGGTTGTTTGCCACCTTATTAGTTAAGGTTATTCGCCCCTGACCAATATCCACTGTGGGGCTGAAAAGCAACCACATGTCTCCAAGGACCAAAGAAGTACAAGTAAGATTGGTAACAGTGAGAGGAGTGGAGCGCTGGGACGGACTCAGGGAAGCAGACTCAGATTCTGGACAATCAGGAATCCAGCTATGAGCCCCACCAGGCACGTTATTGAGCTGGAATTACGTGCAGTAGAAAATAACATTTAATACTCTTGTACATTTGTCCCCTCAACATTTCTGTGTTGAAATCCTAATCAGCAAAGATGATGGTATTGGTTGGTGGCACCTTTGGGAGGTGAGTAAGTCATGAATGGGGTTAGTCCTCTTGTGAGAGAGACCCTACGGAGCTCCCCATCTCCCTTCTAGCACGTGAGAACTTGGCCTCCCAGAAGAGGGCCCTCACCTGACCAGGCACCTGCTCTTGGACTTCCCAGCCTCCAGCACTGTGAAAAAGAAATTCTGGGGGCACCTGGTTGGCTCAGTCAGAAGAGCATGCAACTCTTGATCTTGGGGGGTGTGAGTTTGAGTCCCACGTTGGGTGTAGAGATTACTTCAATAAAGAAAATTTGAAGAAAAAAAAGAAAGAAAACTTAAAAAAAAATCTGTTGTTTATAAACCACCCAGTCTGTTTTGTGACAGCAGCCAACCGGACTAAGACAAATACCAATCTAATAGCTTTCTTGTGACCCACTCACTGTGTGTGACCCATACTCTGCCAAAAAAAAAAAAAAAAAAAAAGCTGCTTCAAGGGGCGCCTGGGTGGCTCAATCGGTTAAGCGTCAGACTTCAGCTTTTGATCTCACCGTTTGTGAGTTCGAGCCCCACGTCGGGCTCTGTGCTGACAGCTCAGAGCCTGGAGCCTGCTTCAGATTCTGTGTCTCCTTCTCTCTGCCCCTCCCCAGCTCACGCTTTGTCTCACTCTGTTTCTCAAAAATAAATAAACATTAAAAAATATTTTTAAAAAATGCTTCGAGCATTTTAGGAGCAAAAACCAAAAAAGCTGTTTGTGAGTTCAACTCAAACATGATTGAGAAATCGGGTCAGTCTTATGTTGCTGGTAGGAACGTAAAAATGGTAGAACCACTCCGAAAAACAGGCTGGCGGTTTCTCATAAAACATGCAACTGATAGGTCCAGCCAGCAACTGCTCTCCTGGACCGTCACTCCGGGGAAATGAAAATGTATGTCCACCCAAGAAGCTGCATGCAAATGTCCATAGCGACATTAGGAAGAGCCCCAAACTAGAAACAGCCAAGATGTCCCTCAAAGAGTAAAACAAGTTCTGCTACATAGATACCAGGAAGCAGGGAGGAATAATTGATACACGAAAAGAAACCTGGATGAATCTCCAGGGAATTACACTCCGTGAAAAGAGCCATCCCAAACGGTTACACACTGCATGATCTTACTTATAGAATATTTCTGAAATGACAATATTTTAGAACTGGAGGCTAGATTAGTGGTTGCCAGGGGTTAGGGACAAGGTGGGTTGTGGACAGGGACAGGCGGGTGTGGTTATAAAAAATAAAAGCAACTTGGGGATCCTTGTGACTGAGTTGTTTTGTCTTGACTAGTGGTGGATACATGAAGCTACACATGTGATAAAATTGTGTGGAACTAAATGCACACACACACACACACACACACACACACTGTATATGAGTAAAACTGAGGCTGAGAGAGAGGGAGAGCACAGGAGGGTCAGAGAGAGAGGGAGAGAGAGGATCCAAGCAGGCTCTGCGCTGTCAGCATGGAGCCCGACACAGGGCTCTATCCCACGACCCCAATCATGACCTGAGCCGAAATCAAGAGTTGGACACTCAACCAACTGAGCCACCCAGGTGGCCCCAGGATCTCTCAATAAGATGCGTGGATTGCATCAATGTCATTTGCCTGGTTGTCATATTGTACTATAATTTTGTAAGATGTTTTCACTTGGCGGGGGAGGGGAAAGAGCGCATAGGCTCTCTCTTGTATTATTTCTTACAATAGTAGGCCAAGCTACAATGATCTCAATAACAATTCCAATGAAAAAATACGCCGGATAAAAATGAAAATTATCTGAAGCAGGTGACCTGCTCACATGTGCAATCTGGGCAAAAGTGGGCAGGTTAAGGGAACCAGCACCAAGGGGTGGTGTTGCACCCAGAAGCTAGCAACATGGAGAGCTCGTCTATCCATTGAGGGGCGAGGCTGGGACAGAGGAACAGTAACACAGCCACTGTCAGACATCAGTCCTGCACGGAGGGAACCAGGAGAATGGAAAATGATACCCCAACCTTGTTCACCTCCCCCCTTCAGTCTCCTGCTGAACCCAACCTCTCCTGGGCTGAACCCAACCATGAGCCAGAGCTCACCGATGCCGTGTCTCAGGGCTCAGTACAGGCTGAAAATAGATCTGGTCAGTGGCACAGTAGCAGAAGGTTGGAGGGCCAGCCCAGCGTTTTACTCAGCCATATCAGCAAGTCTAGAGGTCAGATCAACAAGCTCTAGCTCTTAGAAACCTCTCAATTTTTTTTTCATCCTACCAGGAGTTAAATAATGGATGAGCTAGCATTTCCCCCATATCCAATGAGTTGATTTTAGGTTTTTTTTTTTTTTTTTTTTTTTTTTTAATTTTATCTTTAAGCAATCTCTACACCCAGCCTGGGGCTAGAACTCACGACACCAGGATCAAGAGTTTCATGCTCCACTGACTGAGCCAGCCAGGTGCTCCGAGTTGGTTTTAATTTTTAATTACTCAGGTAGATTTCCTTCTCCTTGTAAGGAATTAAAATATTACTGATAAGGTTAAATATTCCAAGGATTATCTCCTCAGTTCCCATGCCCTCCCCAGAGATACCCCACTATCTATGAATCTATTTGAATACCTTTTTACACATTTTCAGGTACGTGAAATAGCTTGCAAGGCAATATGTAATATTTGTGTGTGATTGTGTTGATCCTTTTTATTTTCACATAATTTCAGATTTGCATGCAGTTGTAAGAAATAATACAAAGATCCTGTGGGCCCTTTACCCCGGTTCCTCCTGATGGTAACATCTTGCAAAAGTATAATACAGTTTCACATTGATACAGTTAAGACACAGAAAATTCCATCACCACAAAGGTCCTTCCTGTTGGCTTTTCAACAGTCACAGTCAAACCCCTCCATCCCCTCCTGAAGCCCTTGTACACACTAGTCTGCTCTCCACTTCTTTCTTTCTTTCTTTCTTTCTTTCTTTCTTTCTTTCTTTCTTTCTTTCTCTTTCTTTCTTTCTTTCTTTCTTTCTTTCTTTCTTTTTCTTTCTTTCTTTCTTTCTTTCTTTCTTTCTTTCTTTCTTTCTTTCTTTCTTTCTTCCAGAGAGAGAACAAGCAGGGAGAGGAGCAGAGACACACTCAGCACGAAGCCCAGTGCCGGGCTCGATCCCACCACCCTGGGATCGTGACCTGAGCTGAAATCAAGAGTCAGATGCTCAACTGACTCTGCGACCCAGACGCCCCTATCTGCTCCCTGTTTCAACATTTCTGTCATTTTAAGAATGTCATATAAATTGAGTCATAATTCGGGGGGATGGGCTTTTTGCACTCTGCATAATTCTCTGGAGCTTTCCACAGATAGTTGCATATCAAGAGTTTGTTTCTTTTTATTCCTGAATGTTATTCCATGGTACGCATGCACTATAGTTTGTTTAACTGTTTAACTGTTCAAGGACATCTGGATTGTTTCCAGTTTGGGGCTGTTACAAATAAAACTGCTATAAACGTTCACATGCAAGATGTTGTAGGAACATAAGTCTTCATTTCTCTGGGATAAATGCCCAGGAATACAATTGCTAGGTCATGTGGTGGGTGCATGTCTGTTTTTTTAAGACACTGCCAACCCTTTCTTCCAGAGTGGCTGTACCATTTCTCCATTCCCGCCAACAACGGGTGATCAATCTCTCCTACATCCTCACCAGCATTTGATGTTGTCGTTATTTTCTGGTTTAGCGATTCTGATAGCTGTGTAATGAGTGCTCATTGTGGTTTTCATTCGTATCTCTCTAATGGCTAATAGTGTGTCTTTTCATGTGCTGATTTCCCATCTGTGTATCCTCTTTGGTGAAATGTCTCTTCATGTCTTTTGCCCATGTAGACTGTTTACGTTTTGTTAAGCTTTATTTAAGTAATCTCTACACCCAACATGGGGCTCGAACACACGACCCAGAAATCCAGAGCTGCCTGCTCCACTGACTGAGCCAGCCAGGCGCCCCTGGACTGTTTAATTTCTTACTGCTGAGTTTTGAGAGTTCTTTGTATATCCTAGATACCAGTCCTTGATCAAATACGTGGTTTGCAAATATTTTCTTCCAGTCTTTAGCTCGTCTTTCCATGCTCTTAGCATGGTCTTTCCCAGAGGAAAAGTTTTCGATCACCTCCAGTTGATGAATTTTCCTCTTACAGACTGAGCCTGTGTCAAGTCTAAAAACTCTTTGCCTACCTCTGGATCCCAAAGATGTTCTTTGTAAATTTTTTTTTTCACTAAAAGTCTTATAGCTTCATAGTTTACATTTAAGTCCATGATTCATTTTGAGTTAATTTTTTATTTTAGGTCTGAAGTTTAGAGCAAGGTTCACGTTTTGGCTCCAGCACTGTTGGTGGGAAAGCCTACTTTTCTCCACTGAACCGCTTTTGCACCCGCAAGTACTTCTGAACACAGTAGTGTATTGTTCAGCAGTGTACTTTTTTTTTTCTTTTATCTCAACTCTGCTTCCACTTGGCGGTGTGATCTTAGGAAAGCTCTTCCCTCTGTCTCGCTCTCTCTCTTTCGAGTTTTTATTTATTTTGAGAGAGAGAGCATGAGCATGTGCGCATGTGAGTGGGGCAGGGGCAGAGAGAGAATCCCAAGCAGGTTCCTCACTGTCAGCGCAGAGCCCCACGCAGGGCTTGATCTCATGAACCCTGATATCATGACCTGAGCCAGTATAGAGTTCGACGCTCAGCCAACTGAGCCACCCAGGCACCCCAGCAGTGTACTTTTTTTCACTCTATAATATATGGTGAAGATTCTTCCATGTCAACACATATAGATCACTTTATTCTATTTAACTGCTGCAGGCCTCACTTACCCTGGAGTTCATGGACCCCTTCCTCCCCCATCACCCAGTAAGACTCAAGGGAGAGTGAACTTGCATGAGAAAAAGATGCATTTTCATCTTCACTAACCTCTGAGAGTTAGTATTTCTTTCCATTAGAAACGTAAGCAACAGGGGGCGGGGGGGGGGGGGGGGGGGGAGGGGAAGGAATGTAAGCAACAAAATACAATCGGATTAGCAGAACCTGTGACTTTGTTGCTAAAAGAAACCGCAGATATTTTCATGGCACATTACAGACGGGGCACATATCTTAACATATCACATGCTCTCATTACTACCTCCCAAGTATAGCAGTCGTGAAACCTACTGCAATATCTTATTACTTAATGCATTAATAAAGAGGCATGTGTATTATTGCAAACTTGTTCTTAAGTTTTGGTAACTGTGTTTCAATATAATAGTGTTCTTCATAGTCCTGTGTACTTATTTATTTACTTATTTATTTTAGTCCTGTGTATTTAATGTTATGCATTAAAAACACATTTGTGAACCAAGGCGTGATTATAGCAAGGTTGCAGGACACAAGATTAATATACGAAAGTCTCTGGTTTTCTTGTATAAAAGTAATGAACAATTTGAATTTGAAATTTAAAACACCATTTATGTTAACACCTCCTCAAAATGAAATACTTAGCTACAAATCTTTTTGAATAAAGCATGCAGCCCTTTCATATTATTTTTTAAATAATTTTTTAGGTTTATTTATTTATTTTTTTTAACGTTTATTTATTTTTGATACAGAGAGAGACAGAGCATGAACGGGGGAGGGTCAGAGAGAGAGGGAGACACAGAATCCGAAACAGGCTCCGGGCTCTGAGCGGTCAGCAGAGAGCCCGACGCAGGGCTCGAACTCACGGACCATGAGATCATGACCTGAGCCGAAGTCGGACGCTTAACTGAGCCACCCAGGTGCCCCAAGGTTTATTTATTTTTTGAGAGAGAGACAAAGAGCGAGAGGGCTTGAAGGAGGGGCAGAGAAAGAGAGAGAGAGAAGGAGAGAGAGAGAAATACCAAGCAGCACAGAGCCTGACATGGGGCTTGATCTCACAAACCATGAGATCATGACCTGAGCCACGATCAACAGTCAGACACTTAACTGACTGAGTCACCCAGGCACCCCTTAGCTACAAATCTTAGTGAAATATGAACAAAATCTAGGTGAGGAAAGCCACAGAACTCTAATGAAAGAAATCGGAGGAGATCTACAGAGATACTCCATGTACATGGATAAGAAGACTCGATATTGCCAAGATGTCAGCTCTTCCCAAATTAATCTCTAGTTTCAACACAATCCAAACAAAAATCACAGCAAGTCATTTGTGGATATTGACAAACTGAAAATCCATACAGAGATTCAAAAGACCCAGAACAGCTAACGCAACGTTAAAGGAAAAGAACAGAGTGGGAAGACTGACACTCCCTGACCTCAAGTCTCCCTATAGAGCTGCAGTAATGAAGACAGTGTGGTGTTGGTGAAGGGCTGGGCAAATCAGTGGAACAGAGTGGAGAGCCCAGGAATGGACCCACACAAACACAGGCGATGATCTTTGAGAAATACTCAAAGGCAAATCAATGGAGACAATAGAGTCTTTTCAACACAGGGTATTGAAACAAGTGGACGTCACGTGCAAAAAAACACACGGATCTACACACAGACCTTATGTGTTTCACAAAGTTAATTCAATACGTGTCATAGAGCTAAATAATAAAATGTAAAACTATGAAACTCCCAGGACACCGCACAGGAGAAAATCTAGGGGACCTTGGATTTGGTGATGACTTTCTAGGTACTCGGCAAGCACAACCCATGAGAGAAAAAAATTGATGAGTTCATCTTCAGTCAACTTGAAAACTTCAGCTGGGAAGAGAATGAAAAAATCGCTCCCTCCCTTCTCCACCAGCCTTGAGAACCACGGCTTTGACAAAACCTGGAAATAACATCAGTGCCCACCAAGAGGGGATTGGTTATTAAATGATCCCTTTAGACTGGAAGCCTGAATAGTGGTCTGTGTGGGATGTTTTCCATTGCCACTCCAGCCTCACTCTTCCCTCCTTTCCAACCTGTGCCAGACCCCAGGAGGCTGACCTTTGGCCTCAGTTGGGTTCAGCCAATTGGAAGCCTCGCAGTAAGGCCAGGGCGAGGAAAGGAGAGTATTCATCCTCTGAGAGGTGAGAGTATATTTTATCCCCAGGCTTCCTCCCTGCAGGGCCACTACGATTTGTCTATCTGTCCATCCTGTGAACAAGATTCTCCTTCCCAGGCCAGGCAGCCACTCCCTCCTCTCCCCTGTCCCTTCAGGGTTAAGGATGACAGATCTCTCCCCCATCCAGGGCCCCAAGGCCGTTCACTACCCTTAGCCCTTTACTTTCACTCCCCAAACCCTTTGTAGATACTCCTGGTATTAAGCCCACCTCAAATTATCCTAAATTGATTGGGCCATCTGTTTCCTGCTGGGGCCCTGATACAGTATAATTAAAGATGCAGAGAAATGCAAATGACAGATACTCGTAAGACATAAAAAGCAGGCTACCAAACTGTACACAGCCTGGTTTCAATTTAGGAGAAATTACTCCTAGAAAGAAAAGAAAAAAAAAAAAAAAGGAGGGGGGGAAAGGAAGGAGAGAGAGCCCTTCACAGAATTGCTACTAATTGACAAAAAGAATTACCTCCAAGAAGTGGGATTAAAGACTTCCTTTAACTCTCCAAGTCGTATGTGTTTGTAGTGATCGAATCTTTGAATGTGTTACTTTGGGAATCCGAAAACATATGTGCAAACAAACAGGCATACACTCTCCACACACTGGAAACACGGTTCCAGAGCCCGGATGAGGGGGAGAGGTAGGTAGTGAAGTTAGAGGCGGGAATTTTTTTCTCCTTTGTGCACTTCTGTATTTTCCAAGCTTTCTCCCATGAATCTGCATTGCTAATTTTATCAGAAAACAAAGTAGTAGATTTTAAACTAAAATAAGGAGATTGAGACAGACAGCGAAATCCTAGGCTGGATGTTTGTCAGCAAAAGGAATCAGAGGCATATGGAGTTAGACGAAGTCAGAGACACAGACAGGAAGGAGAGACAAAGGAGGCCTCTCCAGACGGGAGGGGGGGGAATGGAATGAGATGAACAGAGATGGAGAGACAGGAGGGGACTGAATCAGATACTGCGGGGGGGGGGGGGGGGGGGCGGCAATTATGGCTTAGAGAGTAAGCCCTGGGGCTGGACTCTGGGTAGGTTCAAATCTAGCCTCTGTCCACTTACTGTGTATCTTGGGAAAGTTCCTTCACTTTACTGTGCCTCAGTTTTCCCATCTACAAAATGGAGGCAATAGTAGGACAGCCCTTGCAGACCCATTGGAGCATTAAATGTGACACCTGCATATCGATGACTTAGAACAGGGTCTAGTACCCAGTAAGTGCATTATAAAGGCCGCTTAGTATACTAGAATGGAGATAAGGACACCCAGGCTGATGACAAGAGGAGAGGATTCAGGCGGGACAGAGGCCAGAACTGGTGGCAGATCGTGGGGCCGAGCCACGGCTGGCACCCGCCCGCAGGCGGGTAAAGTCCTCAGCCCCGGGCAGGCGCCCCAGCGCTGACGTTCGGAAAGCTTAGCCGGCTCCGGACGGGGAAGTCCGGCTGCTCACCGTCTCCCAGCCCCGCACATAAAAGCCGCATGGACCCTGCAGGCGCCGCTGTCGCTGTCGAAGGTGGGCTCCAGCCTGGGGACAGCGGAAGGCGGGCGCTGCAGCAGCACGAGGGGGCACCGAGGACAGCGTGCAGGTGAGCGGCGAGCGGAGACGGGCCGAGGGCACCAGGGGGCTGCGGGCTCGCGGCGTGTCTCGGGCCCGCGCTCTGAGCATCGGTCCCGGCGCGACGCCAAGCAGAGGCAGGGGCTTGGACTCTTGGCGCCTCGCCTTGCGCAGGAGCAGAGATGGGGCCGAGAGGCGCAGCCGCGGTGGCCGTGAGGCTGTGGGTCTTGGTGACGGCGGGCGAGGCGGCGGACCCTGGCGTGACGACACCCCGGCGCTGCCTGCTGTCACACTACCGCTCGCTGGACCCCAGGGCGGTGGCGGCGGTCAAGGCGCTGAGGGACCGCTACGTGAGTGACGCCCAGACCTCTCCACCCGTCCCCGAGGGCCCCCTGCGTCCCAGCGCCCAGCAGGCGCGCCTCGGATCTCAGGGCAGAATTCAGACCGCGGCGTCTTGCGGGGCGCCCCTGCGGTCAGCACACGCTCTGCCTCCGTGCCAGGCCCCAAAGGGCGCCCCCTCCAGGCCGACTCGGTTCCACGTCGGGGCGCCGGGCTTCGCAAGGCGACCGCGGGGTGCCTTTGGCCCACCGTGCAGGCCTTCCGAGAGCTACGGGGTTCAGTGCACCATCCGCACAACCGTCCCCGGCCGGGAGCGTCCCACGTGTAGGAATCCCCGCCTTCCCAGCGCTTGGGGAGCGCAGCGAGGAGGCTCAGCCTCACCCCGACCCTTGTCCCACAGGAGGAGGAGACCCTGAGCTGGAGGCCGCGCAACTGCTCCTTTCGCGCAGGGAGGGATCCTCGGCGGCCCTGGGTGAGGTTGGCGAGCCGTCGGGGGCGCCCGATCCCCGAATTTCCCGGGCACCTGCGCGACCCTGGAGCTGCTGGCGGCCGCGCGGCGGGACGTGGGGGCCTGCGTGAGTACCGCCCGCGCCCCCGGCCCCTCCGGCTCGCTCTGCGCCCCCGGCCTCCCCGCGAGGCCAATCTGTCCCCCGAACCGAAAAGCCGGCCCAGACACGATTCGCGTCGTCTCGGTGTCCCCCTATCCGGGCTTTGGTCTGCGGTGGGAGAGTCACTCACGGGCAGAGTCCCAGGGACACTGGGTTCTTCGCCGTCTTCACGTCCCTCCTGTTCCCCTTGCAGCTCGAGCTGGTCCGGCCAGGCTCCTGGAGGAAGTCCCTCAGGCCACCGAGGACGCGTCCCCAAACACGCAGAGCTGCGAGTGCAGCGGGCGGGGAGGCGGTGAGTCTGCAGGGGGGGAGCCGTGCGAGGCTGAGACGGGATGGGAGCTCGGACTCCTGGCTCAGCCCGCCTCCGCCTCCTTCCCGGGTTCCAGGACTCGCCTGGGTGCCACGAAGCCAGCGTCGTCTTCAACCTCCTGCGCCTGCTCACGTGGGACCTGAGGCTGGTGGCAGACTCGGGGCCTTGTCTGTGATCCGGCCTGGGCTCGGCCGGGCCTGGGACCCGAAGCTCTGCGGGCGGGAGGCTTCGGGCCCCGCCCTCGGGGGGGTCCTTTGCAGCAGGCGGGTCTCTCAGCCAGCTCGGGAGATCCTCAGCCTCGGTTGGCGGGACCTCGACCCACCGGCACTGGGTGCCAGAGGTGCGGGTGCTTTGCCCAAGGCCAGAACGAGTTCCCCGGGATGCAGCGATATTTCCGTGGGACGCATTGCTCTATAATCTTCCAAGTTTGTTGAAGAAGAAACTTCAAACCTTGGGCGACTTTGGGCACTGTCCCCCCACCCCCACCCCCCAAGCACCTAGAGGCAGACTTACTTATGTCATTGCCTGGGTTACTCTGACCCGAGCAGGGCCGGGCCTCTGATTTGAACCTTCAACATCTCCTCTGAGATTCTATGAATCTGCGTCTTACATCTCCCCGCCTGAGCTGGTCTCATTTCTTGAGGGATTTGGGGATCGCAGATGTCAGAGCTCCCAGGTATTGTGATATTTTTGGATCCTCCTATTCATGTGTCCTTCTGCTTGTATGCGCTGTGTGCCTGTGGTGGTGATTCAGATTCTCCTGCTGTTCACTTTCACTTATTAAATGGTGTTACACTTACTAGTGTAAGCAATCGTTTGGAGATGGTGTGAGGCAGAGGAAACCAGACTTTGGACTCAGACCTGAATTTGATACCCAGACGGGACGTGTATTTGCCCAATGACTTTTAGTAAGATACTAGCCTTTTCTGGCTTTTAGGTGTTTTTTTTTTTAATGTTTATTTTTGAGAGAGAGAGAGAGAGTGGGGGGGGGGCAGAGATAGGTGGGGTGGAAGGAGGGGGTGGGGGGAACAGAGGATCCAAAACAGGCTCTGTGCTGACAGCAGAGAGCCGGATGCGGGGCTGGAACCCACCAACCGTGAGATCGTGATCTGAGCCGAAGTCCGTCGCTTAACCCACTGAGCCACCCAGGCGCCCCTGGGGTTTTAGATATCCTCATCTGAAAATGACCTGCTGATATTTCTCTTTGAAAGGTTCATTTGTCATCCATCCATCCATTCCATCATCCACTCGTTCTACATGGATAGTATTTGTTGGTTGCCAGTTATTTACTAGGTATTGGGGATATAGAGCCACAGCCATGTTCTCAGGGAGCTTCAGACTGCCGAAGGAGCTGATCCTAAAAGTTTGAGTAGCAGAGAGGAGGCCAATGTGCTGGAGTCCAGAGCTCCACAGAAGGGCGGCTGGGAGTGAGATTAGGCAGGTTGGACAAGGGCCAGGTCTTATGGTGTCTGTGAGTCTTTGAAGCTCTTGGATTTCCGGGAGTTTACAGAGGGAGGCCTTGCAGCGTTTTAAGCCAGGAAGCCACTGCTCCAATGTATGTTTCTAAAAGTTCTGGCCTCATCAAAGGAGAGGGGACTGGCTTGCCTAAGAGTGGTTGAGGGAGTCTAGGGGGGATATGATGGTGAGTTAGACCTCAGCAGGGCAGGGAAGATGGTGATATGTATTCATAACTTTTGTGGATTAGAAATAATATATACAAAGTAAGTAGCACCTGACCCGAGAGGTGGAAATATCTCCAGCATGATAAAGGAGACAGAATGGTTGTAGTGGTTAAAAACGTGAACTCCGAAGTCAGAGAGATCCTAGAATCTCAACTCTGCCTACTTAGTTACCTCGTGATCTTGGGCAGATTACTTCAACTCTTCATTTCCAATTGATAAAAGAGTTATGATATCTTTCCTCAACAGGTGGTTGTGGGAATTAAAAGCGTCCAGTCATATCAACTGCTAAGGCATAGTCCCTGGCACAAAGTAAGGACTCAACATTAAGTCAATTTAGCGTTACTTTTTAAAAAGCTTTAACATGTAAACTGTCAAACAAGAGAGGAAGTATTATCCTAGGGTCTTATCTGTAGAATGGATAAAGGAGACATAGCTGTTCCCAGCCCCCCACAAATTTCTCATGTCTTTTTGGCAGATTTCTTCCCCCATGTTATTCTTGGGTGAATCTTGATTGACCTAAAACCAATCATGGGATTCCCATTCCTCTAGGGATTAGCATAGGCATGACTATGTTCCTATGTATATCAACCAGGTTCTCTGCAGCACACCAATGTCATGGTTGAATGAGACATTTATTTAAGCAGCGATGTTCACGGTTAAAGGAAACCAACAAAGAGAAATATCCCAGGCCCAGCCAATGGCCAGAAGCTATTACCATTCCTAAATCAGAAAGGACGTGGGAGGGAGTGATTATCAGTCCCTTGACAGAGAATCTGGAAACCTACTTCTGCCAGCACACAGCCCAGCAGGGATGTAGACAGCGGAGTAAACACCCAACTGCTCTCCCTAGCCCCCACAACTCTCTACTGACACCTCCCATGGGCTAAACCCGGCTGGAAGACAGGAGGCAAGCGACTAGGTTACAGTTGAAGTAATCCAGATTCCGAGACCTAGAACAGAGCAGACAGTGAATCTAGATGAGAGAGGACATGTTGCGTGGTGATCTCGTTCTGGCAGATGATGAGGGCGATGTGGCTTGAGGGGAGACAGGTGCTTGTATTGTTTCATGTGGGAGGCTGATAAATGGTTCTCCAAAAGATATCCACATCCTAAAACTAATCCCAGGAACCTGTAAATGTGACCTTATCTGGGGAGAAAAATGGTCTCTGCAAATGTGATTGAATTAAGGAAGACGTGAGGTGAGACTATCCCAGATGATGGGGGGGGGGGGCGCTAAATGCCATGGCAAGTGTCTTAGAAGAGCAAGACAGTGGGAGATTACACACACGAAAGGGGAGGAGGCAGGGTGCCTGGCTGGCTCAGTGGGTGGGGCGTGCGACTCTTGGTCTCAGGGTTGTGAGCTTGAGCCCCATATTGGGTGTAGAGATTAGTTTTTTAAAAATCTTAAAAAAAAAAAAAAAAAGAGGAAGAGGCAATGTGACCACAGAGGCAGAGGTTGGAATAAAGGGATGTGGCCACAAGCCAAGGAGACTGGCAGCCAGCAGAAGCTGGAAGAGGCAAGGAGGATTTTCCCCTAGAGCCTCCAGAGGGAGCATGGCCCTACTGATAACCTTGATTTTGGCCCAGTGATACTGATTTCGAGCTTCTGGTTTCCAGAACTGTGAGAGATTGAATTTCTGTCTGACACCACAAAGTTTGTGGTAATTTGTTACGGTAGCCATAGCAAATTCACAGCATTCATTATAGAGACTAGAACCTAGTCTCGTTAATTTTTGCAAAAAGGGTTTTATTACAGGATGTTAAACGGCTGACAGAAATGTCAGGAAGGTTGAACAAATAGATTCTGTATGGACCATTCTGGTACCACTTCAAGAGCCAAACCATAGATTGGGCTTCTCAAGGGCCCGCTTCTTTTCTATGATCAGGACCTGGACTGCTTCATTGGGAATTGGCTTCTACTGGCGTGTTCAGGAAGACAGCACAACCAGAAATCTGTCCCAGTGGGACAGCTGCCATCAGGAAATGCCTGTGATTAGAAAGACCACCACAGAACGGCATAGCCTTTCATGATGGCGGAGCCATCGGGTGAGTGGTTTCTAGCTCATGTCCACCATTCAGATCTTGTATGAGGGCATCTGACTAGACAAGCTCAAATGGAAGAAGGCAGACCCTGGCTGCAGGGGTGTCTGGGAAATGTAGTTTTTAAACCTTCTAGCCTCTGCAAGCATCAAGGCATAAAAGAGGGAAGTTGAAATGGATGTTCAGCACCAACCCACCACATCCAAGACAGGTTTCCCAGCAATTACCAGGAAACACAAGGAGATCCCTTCTTCCCCTTCTTCCCCTGAATGTCTCTGTGTCTCTATAAGATGCCTGGAACTTCAGCAGCCATCTTGAGACCATGAGGGTCTGAGAACAAGCTAATTCCCTTTAAAAAAAAGCAGATCAGAAAGATGGAAGGAATCTAAGTCCTCCATACTTCCTTTTTTTAAAGTTATTTATTTATTTTGAGAGAAACAGAGATAGCACAAGCTGGGGAGGGGCAGAGAGAGAAGGAGAGAGAGAGGGAGAGAGAGAATCCCAAGCAGGCTTTGCACTGCCAGCGCAGAGCCCAACACAGGGCTTGAACTCATGAAACTGTGAGATCATGACCTGAGCCAAAACCAAGAGTCAGTCACTTACCCAACTGAGCCACCCAGGAGCCCCTACATACTTCTTTTTTTAAAATTTAGGGGCGCGTAGGTGGCTCAGTCAGTTGAGCATCCGACTTCGGCTCAGGTCAAGATCTCACAGTTCATGGGTTTGAGCCCCACTTTGGGCTCTGTGCTGAAGCTCAGAGCCTGGAGCTGCTTCGGATTCTGTCTACCTCTCTCTGTCCCTCCCCCGCTCATGCTCTGTCTCCATCTCTCTCAAAAATAGATAAACATTAAAAATTTTTTTTAATTTATTATTATTTTGGGAGCATCTGGGTGTCTCATTTGGTTGAGTGTCTAACCCTTGGTTTCGTCTCAGGTCATGATCTCATCGTTCATGAGATCAAGCCCCGCATCAGGCTCTGCAATGAGAGCACAGAGCCTGCTTTGCATTCTCTCTCTCCCTCTCTCTCTGCCCCTTCCCTCCCAAATAAATAAGTAAACTTTAAAATTTTTTATTATTTTTAAATTCAAGCATAATTAACATACAGCATTATATTAGTTTCAAGTGTACAACGTAGTGATTCAACAATGCTATACATTTCTCAGTGTTCATCAAGATAAGTGTACTCTTAATCCCCTTTATCTATGTCACCCATCCCCCCCATCTCCTCCCTCCATACTTCTTTGACCTTCTAAAATGCACTATCCACCCCCACCCCCACCCCCAGCCACCTATATTTAGACTCCTTAATTGTGACAAAATACATTGTCCTTAATGCTTAAGCCCATGAAACAGGGTTTTCAGTTATTTGCAGCCTGGTGACCTGAATCAGGCAAACTTTCTGTTTGGAAAGAGAAGGGCCTTCTAGAAGAGCACAGTTCTTTTATGTAAATATTTAGCAGTTTGCATGTGCTGGTCACTGGAGATAGTGTTGATAAGACCTTGTCCTTGTGGAGGTTTGGATTCCCCTTTTCATCCATTAAGGTCTAACTAGATCAGGGTGCCTGGGTGGCTCCGTTGGTTCAGCATCTGACTCTTGATTTTGGCTCAGGTCATGATCTCACCGCCCATGGGTTCAAGCCCCGAATTGGGCTCTGTGATGGTGGCTCACAGCCTGCTTGGGATTCTCTCTCTCTCCCTTTCCCTCCAGGTCTCCCTCCCCCACTCATTCTTGCTCTTTCTAAAAATAAATAAATAAGTAAACAAACAAACAAACATTAAAAAAAAAAGATCCAACTAGATCACCTCTTCCTCTGAGAAGCCTTCACTGGACCCACTAGTAAGTCATTCTTTGTTTTTCTTCTTACACACTTTGCACATGACACTTACCAAGTTTATGTGAGCTCTTTGGTAATGTGGCCTCTGAGCCCTCAGAAGGCTGGGACAGTGGGCCACTTTGGATTCTAGTATCAAGGGCCAAGGCCTTGACTCTATAGCTATCTGGAACATATGATTAATGAATGAAGGAATGAACCAACAACTATTATGAAGTCATCACCCCTGAGCTGGGACATTACCTTGGGGGATCCCCTAGAAGAGGGCATCCAATTGCATTGGGACTCTTAGTCATCATCAAGAAATGTCCTCTTGGGGTACCTGGCAAGCTTAGTCAGTAGAACATTAACTCTTTAAAAAAAATGTGACTCTTGATCTCAGGGTTGTGGGTTCTAGCCCCACATTGGGCATAGAACTTACTTAAAAACTATGTCCTCTTAGGGGCACCTGGGTGGCTCTGTTGGTTAAGCGTCCGACTTCGGCTCAGGTCATGATCTCACAGTCCATGAGTTTGAGCCCTGCGTCGGGCTCTGTGCTGACAGCTCAGAGCCTGGAGCCTGCTTCGGATTCTGTGTCTTCCTCTCTCTCTCTGTCCCTCCCCCACTCACACTCTGTTTCTAGCTCTCTCAAGAATAAATAAACGTTAAAAAAATTAAAAAAACAAATATGTCCTTTTAAAGTACTTTCTCCATTTAGTCAATAAACATCTACTGAGTACCTACTCTGTGCTAGGCCCTGAACTGGGGGAAAATGGGACACTGTAATGACCAAGAGAACCCAGGTCCAGACCTCACCAAGTTCAGTTGATCTGAAACTCTCCAGCACTTGATATTTTCAGTCTTTCTGGTTTTAGTCAGTCAAGTGGGAGAGTAATGGTAACTCATTGTGGGTTTTTTGTTTGTTTTTTAAATGTTTACTTACTTATTTAGAGAGAGAGAGAGGGAGTGCATGCACATGCATGAGGGGAGGGAGGGGCAGAGAGAGAGGGAGACAGATCAAATGGGGCTTGATCCCACGAATATTGAGATCATGACCTGAGCTGAAATCAAGAGTCAGAGGCTTAATAGACTGAGCCACCCAGGTTCCCCTCATTATGATTTTAATTTGTGTTTCATGACTAACGCTGATGAGCAGGGTTTCATATTCTTATTTGCACCCCACATATTTTCTTTGGGGAAGTGTCTGTTCAAAACTTTTGCCCATTTTTACTGAGTTGTCTTATTATTGAGTTGCAAGTTTTAAAAAATATGTTCTGGATGAAAGGCCATTTTATCAGATCATTGGCAAATATTTTCTCCCCATCTGTGGCTTATCTTTTCATGTCTTAACCTTGTCTCTTTTAATGTATAGCTTTACTGGGGTATAATTGATACACCATAAACTGCGTATGTTTGTAACAAGTTTGCAGTTTGATCAATTTTGACATATGAATACGTCCGTGAAGCCATCACCACAATCAAGATAGTAAACATACCCATCAGCCCCTAAAGTTTCCTCATGCCACTGTTGTAACTGTTCCCTCCTGCCCTTCCTTGTTTAAAAACCCCTCCCCAAATAAGTCGGAAAAGGGTCATGTATACTCTATGACTCCATTTATAGAACAGTCTGGAAAGGGCAGAACCAGGGACGCCTGGGTGGCTCAGTCGGTTAAGCGTCTGACTTCGGCTCAGGTCATGATCTCACAGTTCATGAGTTCGAACCCCGAGTTGGGCTCTGTGCTGACAGCTCAGAGCCTGGATCCTGCTTCGGATTCTGTCTCCCTCTCTCTCTGCCCCTTCCCTGCTCATGCTCTGTCTCTTTCCGTCTCTGAAAAATAATAAATAAATGTTCAAAAAATTTAAAACAAAAGGAAAGGACAGAACCACAGGGATGGAAGTCAGATGAGACTTCCAGGGCATGTCCCAGGTTGGCCCGCCCTGGCCCCAGAAACCTCTCATGCTCGGCTGTTCCTTCTTCTGCAGGCCGATGATGACACACACAGATCATCCTGCAAGGTTAATCCCCATTTAGGAGTCTTTTTCTATTATTTTATTTGTTTTCTATTGCTGCCCTAATAAATGACCACAAATTTAGCAGTTTAAACAACACATATCTTGGATCAGAAATCTCATCTGGGTCCTCGGCTTAGGGTCTCACAAGGCCAAACTCCAGGTGATGTTAGGACCACCTTCCTCGCTGCAGGCTCTGGGGAAGAATCTCCAGGTTGTTGGCTGAACTCCACTTACAGTTGTAGGATTGGGGTCTCTGCCTCTCACTGGGTATCCAGGGGCAGCAACAAGTCTTTGCTCCAGGGGCTGCCTGCATTCCTTCTCCTGCTTTCCACGTGGTCCCTTCCCTTCCAGTAACCTGGGTGCCCCCCCACACACACAAGTTGAATCTCTGACTTCTCCTTCCAGCACATCTTTCTGACTCCAGACACAGAAAGTCCTCTGTGTTTAAGGGCTCATGTGAGAAGGGGCGCCTAGGTGTCTCAGTTGGTTGAGTGTCCAACTTCAGCTCAGATCACAGTCTCGAGGTTCTTGAGTTCAAGCCCCACATTGGACTTACTGCTGTCAGTGCAGAACCCGCTTCAGATCTTCTATCCTTCCCTCTCTGCCCCTCCCCAGCTTGTGCTCTCTCACAAATAAATGAAGCATTTGAAATAAAAATAAATCAAATACCTTTAAAAAAGGGAGGGGGGGTTCATGTGAGTAGAATGGGCTCACTCAGATGACTCAGGATCATTTTCCTGTCTTGTTGCCTGAAACCTCAGTGGCATCTACAAAGTCCTTTTGGCCATGTAACATACTTCTGTCATTTGTTTTTCTCATCCACCCAGCAACTTCTCAGGACCTACTTCATCTTCCAGACAACCTGGGTTGGCTCAAACTGACTTTGGCCTCTCCAGGAATCAGGACCTGGACAGTTGAGGAGAAATATTCCGCCTACCAAACATTATGGAGTTGCTAGAACTTTTCATGTATTCTGGATTTGAGAATTTTATAAAGATATGTGTTTTTTAAATATTTTCTCCTAGTCTGTGGCTTGTCTTTTTATTTTCTTAACAGTGTCTTTCAAGAGAAGTTTTCAATTTGGGGGGTTGCCTGGTGGACTCAGTAGAGCATGTGACTCTTGACCTCGGGGTCATAAGTTCAAGCCCCACATTGGGTGTGGAGCCTACTTAAAATTTAATTTAATTTAATTTAATTTAATTTAATTAGAAGTTTTAAATTTTGATCAAGTTCAAGTTCTCAATATTTTCTTGTATGGTTTGTGCTTTTTGTGTCCCATCTAAGAAATTCCTGCTTAACCCAAAATCACAAACATTTTTTCTTCTTAGAAGCTTCATAGTCTTAAAATTTACATTGAACCCTGATTGCTTTTAAGTTAATTTTTGCATATGGAGTGAAGTATGCCATGGGGGGTGGTATTTGTTTGTTTGCATGTAGATGCTCAGTTATTTCAGCACCTTTTGCAAAAACCAATTGACCATATGTGTGTGAGTTTCTGGACTCTGTTGTAGTCCCTTGATCTCAGTATCTACCTTGCGCCAATACTACACAATTGTCTTGACATCACTAGCTTTATTGTAAGTCTAGAAATCAGATGATGTGGGTCTTCCAATTTTTTTCTTTTCAAAATTATTTTCTTTTCCATATAAATTTAGGTATTTGCCTGTCCATTTCTCTTTTTTATGTTTACTTATTTATTTTGAGAGAGAGAGAGAACACAGGGGAGGGGTAGAGAGAGAGGGAGGGAGAAAGAATCCTTAGCAGGCTCCACACTCAGTGTAGAGCCCAACTTGGGGCTCGATCCCACAAACTGTGAGGTCACGACCTAACCCGAAATCGAGAGCTGGACACTCAACCAACTGAGCCACCCAGGTGCCCCAACCTGTCACTTTCTGAAATTAAAAAAAAAAAAAGTCTCCTGTGATTTTGATTGGGATTTCATGGAATCTATAGGTCACTAGGTGCCTGGGTGGCTCAGTCAGTTAAGCGTCCGACTCTTGATCTCAGCTCAGGTCTTGATCTCAGGATCATGGGCTCAAGCCCTGCTTTGGGCTCCACGCTGGGTGTGAAGCCTACTTAAAATAAATAAGCAAATAAATAAAATATAGGTCAGTGGAGTACGCATGGACAGCTTAACAGTTTTGAGTCCTCCAACCCATAAAAATGATACAGCCCTCTATTTTCTTTGATTTCTTTCATCTTCTTTTATTTATCTCATTAATTAGTTTTCGGCACACAAATCTTGTTACATTTATTCCCAAGTACTTCATATTTTTGATGCTATTATATGTAGCACTGGCAAGTTTTCAGCATCTAATTGTTCATTGGTAGCATATAGAATTACAGGTGATTTTTGAATAATGACCTTGTTTCCTGTGACATTATTAAGCTTCTCAATTCTAATAGCTTGTGGTTTTTATTTTGTAGACCTCGCGGGATTTTCAATGTAGACAATCATGCTGTCTGTGAGTAAAGACAATTTTATTTCTTCCCTTCCAATATGTATGCCTTATCTTTCTTCTTCCTGCCTTTCTGCACTGACTAGAACCTTCAGCAAAATACTAAATAAGATGGTGAAACTGGACATCCCTGCTTTATTCCCAATCTTATGCAAAAATAGCCTTCCACGATTAAGTATGATACTAATTTTCCCTTATCTCTTTTCCCTTCCTCAGACGTGAAAGTTATGCCTGGAGTTATGACAGCCATTTTGCCACTAATGAGAGAAAAGCCAAGAAAATCTGTTTTGACATCGTTGAGCCACTAAACTAAAGCAGTCATCTCTTCCAAATTGGTTTTAATGTGAGGAAAAGAAATCCCTGTTTGGGGATATTCTGCTTCTTGCAGCCAAAGGTATTCCCAAGGTGATACAGTCAGTATTGCCCAGGATAGGTGTAGGACATTAACTCAGTGTCAGGTAATTTGTGGTTGACCAGATGTCCAGAATCAAGTGACTATTCCAAATCCTCAAAGTTTCCAACACCATTAGGCTCTTAATATTATTGGAGGGGAAAATTAAAAGTAACCAACTTGGGGCACCTGGATGGCTCAGTAGGTTGAGCATCCAACTCTTGGTTTCAGCTCAGGTCATGATCTCACAGTTCGTGGGTTTGAGCCCCAAGTCAGGCTCTGTGCTGACAGTGCAGAGTCTGCTTGGGATTCTCTCTCTTTCTCTCTCTCTGCCCCCCGCCCCCACTTGCTCTCTATCCCTCTCTCTTTCTCTCAAAATAAATAAATAAATAACATTTAAAAAGAGAGAGATGCAAACATTAACTTATTCTGGGTACACGTGGATTGTTTTCTCTGGGAAACTCTAGGGTGGACTGCCACACCCACCCTTCCTCCTAGTATCAGAAAAGGCAGGGCATCCCACCTCTGTCTTCTCATCTACCCAACAACCTGCTACCCCTTCCGGGGAACCTGGATTTGCTGAAACTTACCTCAGCCTCTCAGTCTCCTACATTTGCCCCAGTCCTTTGCTCAACCCCTGCAATCTGGCGCCCAGCCTCCCCAGCCCACCACGACTGCCAGTGGTAAAGTTTGGGGAGCCTTTTATTTGATGGGATGAGGAGGAGAGATAATTGGTGAAGCAGTATCCTTTCCAACCTCCTTGTACTGCTTCATGCTATATTATAGAAGCTGGAATGCCAAAAACATTTCCCTAACTCCCTTTCTGTTAGTTCTGGATGCAGATGAGGTTCTGCCAACTAGGTGCATTCACAGAGCTTTGAAAGGGAGAAGTGAAGTGTAAACCTTCTATCCACTGCTTTGATTTTCTTCTACAGCAGCATCTCAGGTTTCAAGATTCACAGATGTCAAGAAACGGGGGGACAACTTTATAATCGCTGAGCGCCAATCACAGGGTACGTTCCTGAAGTCAACAGTTCCGGTGATAAACTCATGACTCTGCCTCTTCTTTTACTTTTGGCAATGTTACTCATCAGAGTACAGTCAGGAAGAGAGAACCACTCTAGGTATTTCAAGTAACAGAGTTTAAATTCAGAGATTTGGTTGCATAGGTGTTTGGAAGACTAAATAAGCAAAAAAAGGAATATTAGAGTAACCCAAATATCAGTAATGGAATAAATCAGCTACCACCTCTGGGACTGAAGAAACAAGACAGTTGGTGTTCCCAGAATCTAGGATCTTCAAGATAAAGCCCCACTTGATGGGGCTCTCAGACTATCAAGAGCTGGTGCTGGAAACTCCAAACCTCCAAGAAGGCACCATGGCAGCTCATGCTCAACTTCTTCTTCTTCTTCTTTTTTTTAAGTTTATTTTTTTATTTTGAGAGGGAGAGAGAGAGAGTGCATGCACAGAGGAGGGGCAAAGAGAGGGAGATTGAGAATCCCAACAGGCTCCATGCTGTCAGCACCGAGCCTGCCGTGGGGCTCAAACTCACGAACCGTGAGATCATGACCTGAGCCAAAATTAAGAGTAGGACGCTCAACCAACTGAGCCACCCAGGTGCTCCATGCTCAGCTTCTGAAGGGAGTTCCCTGCAGCAGGTGTCCAGGCTCTGAATAGAGAACTGTGAAGCTGATTCTCTGATCACCAAAGCTACATTCCGTGGCGCTGGGTCTTTGACCATCCAGGGTGCATGGCACATTGGCCTACTGGTATACTTTAGGGGCTACAGAGCAATTAGTACTGGGAATACTGTCGTTTTCCAGCCGGAGCTCGAGCTGTCCATTGTGTAGTGGATGCTATGATAAATGGCCCAGATCCTCATTCAAGAATGAAGAAGTTAGTTCTCTAGGTGCTGGAAGGGCTTAGCTGTCAGCTGTCTTTGGGAATTGCCTGAGTTGAAGAAAACTGCTTTGTCTAAATTCACACCTCCCTCCAGGGGCAGCCTGCATCCAACGATTGATAAATGTGGAGGTCTAAAGACCCAGATCGCTCACCCCAACTCAAGACAATTCTGAAGGGCCATCCAGAGCTCCCACAGGGTACAGGGAGGTCTTTGTTGGGAATACATTAAAGCTCTGCTTCCCCCTACCGAATCCTGCGACATTCCCCTCCCTTCTACAGGTATCAATCCTGAGAGCCTCCCCTGGTCTTCTTTCTGGGAACCTCAGCTATGACACACTGCTACTGGAAAGAAGGTGATCTGATCTAAAAGCAGAAAGAAAGCTCCCTTCTTCTCTCATTGGCAGACCTTAATCAGAAGATGGCAAAGGAGTCCAGGAAAATGTAGTTTGTAGGCTTTCAGCCCTATAATCATGGGGCAGGGTAGAGACAAATGAGCTTGGGGCTGAGACTATAGATGAATGATTAGTCCTCCCGATTTGCTACTGAATTCAACAGCCCCACAGTAGTCTCCTGAATTCCCTGGTTGTGGGAGAAATAGCAGCTCCCTTGTGGGCAAGTTCTGCGGCATTGTTTGAGGGTCATTCCTGGAGACCAAGCCTACAGCTTTCTCCTCCAAGCCTTTGACTGATTTTATAAGTGAACTAGTCAGGGTTCTCCAGAGAAACAGAACCAATAGGAGATATATAGATATAGATATAGATATAGATATAGATATAGAGGTATTTAATATATATAATATATAATATAAACTATCATATATGGAGAGAGATTTATTTTAAGGAATTGGCTCACATAATTATGGAAGCTGGCCAATCCAAAATCTGCAGGGTGGACTGGAAAACTGGATACCCTGGGAAGAGACCAGGTTGCAGTTCAAGTCCAAAAACTATCTGCTGGAAGAATTTTCTCTTGCTCAGGGGAGGTCGGTCTTTTGTTCTATTCAGGCCTTTGAGTGAATGAAGCCCACCCACGTTATGAAGAACAATCTGCTTTACTCAAAGTCCGCAAATTTAAATGTTAATCTCATCCAAAAACGCCCTCACAGAAACATCAAGAATCACATTTGGCCAAATGTCTGGGCACCATGGCCCAGCCAAGCTGACATGTAAAATTAACCGTCACAGTAAGTGCCTAAGTCTTACTATTAAACCCCTTTTGTTTATAACAGCTAGAGTGGTTTATTCCTCCTGCAAATGAACCCTGACTGATAAAAATATTGGTCTTTTCGCAAGATATCTGTTAGCCACTTCAAAGTCTTTCCCATTGCACAGTCTCTTTGTTGAAGTTGAAGAGAGTCAGAAAGATAACCTGGTGTGAGATCACTTGGATCCAGGTCCCAGATCTGCCACTTACTAGGTATATGTGACTTTGATCAAATCATCTCACTTCTCTGTACCTCACTTTCCTTTGAAATAAGGATAGGTAGAAAATAGTCCTAGCTCGTAAGGTTATTGAAAATATAGGTATTTAATATATATAAACCACTTAGAATAATTCTTGCCACATCATCAGTGCTCAATAAATATTAGCTATCCTGTTCCTCCTCCCCCTCCTCCTCCCCATCCTCCTCCTCCTCCCACTCCTGCTCCTCACTTTTCTGCAGCCCTGAAGCTTCATCACCCACTTAAGCTTAATGATTTCCCCAAACACTAGGATACAGGGACTCTTGGCCAGTGTTTCCAAAGACTTCTGAGTCAGGGGAGGGAAAATAGGAATAAGGTAGGAAACAGAGACAAACAGACAAATAGATTCAGGCTGTGGGGGGATCTAGCTACAAAACTATTTCAAGAAAAAAAAAAGCAAGAGAAATATATTTCTACATCGCTGTCAAAGAACACCAGAGAGCAGAAAATTTTTCTATCAGTGAAAATCCTTTGTTTATACTAGAACCGTAATTGATATTTCAAAATCTTCAAGACATTTGGGAATACCAATGGAATAATTGATTCAAATGAGGATCATCAATCAATTTGCAACCTTTGGGTGAAAAGTTGTTGAGGAAGATATTCACACAGTCTTCAGTATCATCCCACAGATGACTTCTTAAACTAGAAGGAAGGAAAGAAATCTTTACAAGGGCAAAATCTGACAGACTCCACCTTAACCCAATCATCAGAAAGGAGACAAACTGAAATCATGTTCCTCATGATGTGGCATACTGAGTATACAATGTCATCTCTGAGTCAATCTTGGCAGAAACGTTGAACCTGAATTTAAATCATGAAAAAACAATCAGACAAATCCAAACCAAAATATTCTATACAACAACTAGCTCTGGACTCTTCAAAAACATCAATATCATAAAAGAATAAAACAAAACAAAAAGGCTGGGGAGATGCTCCAGATCAAGAGACAGAAAGAGACATGTCATTGACATCTAAATGCAATACATGGTCCTTGGTTATATTGGTCCTGGATTTGAAACTATGTATTCTTTTTAAAGAACAAAGATATTATTGATATAACTGGATAAATTTGAATATGGAATGCATACTGAATGATATAGTGTTGATCCTGTTCCCATAATGTTAACATTTTGGAGGATTGTGATTCACGTCAGAGAATGTCCTTCTTTTGAGAAGATTCATAGGAGGTACAGTATTTAGGTATAAGGTATCGTGATATCTACTTTCAAGTGGGAGACAGAGAGAAAGGGAGACAAAATGTTAACACTGGCAAATCTAGGTGAAGGGCATAGGAATGTCATTGTGTTACTATCACTACTTTTCTGTAAGAGTGAAAATTTTCAAAATAAAATATTGGAGGCAAATCAATAAGTATTTCTTTTTAAAATGTCTACCATGTTTCAGGGCACCTGCATGGCTCAGTTGGTTGAGCAACCAACTCTTGATTTCGGCTCAGGTCATGATCTTGCAATTCGTGGGTTTGAGCCCCACATCAGGCTCTGCATGCTGACCATGCACAGAGCCTGCTTGGGATTCTCTCTCTCTCTCCCCACCCCTCCTGCCCCTCCCCCACTTACGGTCTCTCTCAAAACAAATAAAAATTTCTGCCATAGTTTCAAACAATTATAACTTTTTCTCTGCCCCTTGAAGTAGCTAGAGGTACATTCATCCAAAAGTTATTGAGTACCTACTATATGCCAGGCATCGTCTTAGGCACTGGGTAAGCAGTGCTGAACCAAACACAAAAGTCCTTGCTCTCAGGGGCTGGGTGGCTCAGTCAGTTAAGCATCCGACTTCAGCTCAGGTCATGATCTCACGATTCACAGGTTCAAGCCCCGCATCGGGCTCTGTGCTGACAGCTCAGAGCCTGGAGCCTGCTTCAGATTCTGCCTCTCCATCTCTCTCTGCCCCTCCCCCACTCGCGGTCTGTCTCTCTCAAAAATAAATAAAACATTGAAATTTTTTTTTTAATCTTTGCTTTCATAGAACTGATATTTTAGCGGAAAGTGCGTCTCAACGTGCCATTTCTGCTATTCTCCACACTGGCGCCCTCACCATCCGGCCATAGGTGTGTGGCAAAGACCGCCTAGTGGCCCAGGCTGCCTCCATTCTTCGCTTATTTAATAACAAAACACTGATTTCATTGCCGGTGGCGACGCACCCAGCTGGAAGGTATTTGCCAGCCTTCCTTGAAGTTGGGATGGCCGAGACCAAAAACCCTCCAGTCAGTGGGTGGGACTTCCAGGAAAGTTTCCTGAAGGGGACAGGCAGCTGGCAGGTGACCTTCATCCCCTTTACTCCTCCCATGTCATTTTTGCTTTGAATATGGCCTGGGCTCCAGTAGCCACAGGGAGCCAAGTGGTGACGTGTAGAACGGAATCCACGTGCTGAGACGGGCAGAGCAGGAGGCTGGAAGGCGTCGCATCCCCGACGACCCCGTGGAGCAGGAACCCTCTTTGTCTCACGTGGGAGAGAAACAACGCTCTGTCCTGCAGGTGGTCTCCGTTCTAGTAGTCAAACATAACTCACAACTGATGCGAGAGCAAACAGGAACGTCAACACACCAGCCACAGGGGACGGGGGAAAGCGGGGTGATGGCACTGAGTGCTGTCCGTCAGCACTCAGTGCCCAGGCGTTGACTAAGTATTTTGCAGGCATTCACTTACCTAGTCCTCACAACAACCCTGTGAAATGGATGAACATTGGCCCGTTTTACAGGTGAGGACAGTGGGGCACAGAGCAGTTGAGTCACTGGCCCAAGGTCACACTGTTTAACAAATGGAGCCAGGCTACGAACCTGGCCATCTGGAGCCTGAGCCCATTCTCTTACAGCAAATTTTGCTGCCCTGTAAGCGAGGGGGACTCCCAAGGCAGGGCACTGGACTGACCTGAGCGGCAACCCACCACACCGGGGCCCCTGTGCGGTCCCCTCCCACGCTGACCGTGGCTTGGTCACGTGACTGGCTTTGGCCACTGGGGCATTAACGCAGAGGCTGGCTACGCGCTTGCCTATTGGAAACGGTCTTGCCACCTTGCCAGGAAGCCCAGTCTGGACTCCTGGAACATGAAAGACCTGCCCCACCCCCATGGAAGAAAGACCCACGCAGAGGAGCGTCTCAGCCGACCCCAGCCCCGAGCCAGCCCACAAGCTGACTACAGTCTCGTGAGTGAGTACAAGAGAAAACCACTCAGCTGACTCTTAGAATCTTGAGAAATAATAAGTCGCTGTTGTTTTCGTTTAATATTTATTTATTTGAGAGAGAGAGAGAGAGAGAGAGAGAGAGCATAGTAGGGACAGAGGGGCGGGGGGGACAGAGGATCTGAAGCAGGCTCTGCCCTGACAGCAGAGAGCCTGATTCGGGCTCGAACTCATGAACCATGAGATCGTGACCTGAGCCAAAGTCGGCCGCTGAAGCAACTGAGCCCCCCAGGTGCCCCTAAGTCATTGTTGTTTTTATCCACCAAGTTTGGGGATCATTTGTCATGTATCAGTAGATAACCGAAACAGGCAGACAGACATAGGAAGTGACCTGAGGAAACGCATAGAGAAGAGGCAATTCGATTCATCAGCTATTTATTAAAGCCCCATGTCCCGTAGGTCCCAGGGGAAGCCAGGGAGAGGGAAAAAAGAAATCAGAGGATCAGACAGTCCCTGCCCTCAAGGAGCTGACATTCTCTGGTCCCAGAAGGCTCCTTCACACAAGAGACAGTATAGATTGGTTACGGGGCTCAGGAGCCTGTGAGTGTGGGTTTGGATCTTGGCGTCACCACTTCCCAGTTATATGAGCTTTGCAAGTTATTTCACCTCACTGGGCATTATCCATTCATCCACAAATACCCATTATTAAACCCTGGAAAACGCAAGCTAACCTATAATGACAGAAAGCAGGTCTCTCGATGCCTGGGGAAGGGAGTGTACAGGTGTATACAGATGTCAGGACGCATCAAAACATTTTAAATGTGTGCAGTTCACCGTATGCAAATTATTCCTGGACGTGATGGTTATTTCTATGTGTCAACTTGGCTAGACTATAGTTTCCAGTTATTTGATTAAGCACTAATCTAGGTGTCTTTGTGAAGGCATTTTGTAGATGTGGTTAAAGTCTGCAAGCAGTTGATCTAGGAGATAATCCTCAATAGTCTCAGTGGGCCTCATCCGATAGATGAAAGGCCTTAAGAGCAAAACTAAGTGGGGAGAAAAATTCTCCCACGAGGAAAAAGGAATTCTGCCTGTGGACCGCAGCATCACCTCCTGTATGAGCCAGTTACTTGTAATGCATCAATCTCTAGATGATAGATGATAGATAAATAGACAGATAGATAGATAGATATAGAGATATAAAGATATATATCCTATTGATTCTGTTTCTCTGGTAGAACCCTGAATGACACACTTGATAAATGTAAAAAAAAAAAATCTAAGAAATATATATAAATGAAAAAATAGCTACTAGTCTCTGTTGAAATAAAATTTGAAATTATGATTAAAAATGCTAGGCACGGTTTTAAGTGCTGGGGATCCAACATAAACCAAGAACTTGCACTCTAGTGGAGGAGGAGGGAAAAGAAAATAAACAGACATACAAATAAATATATAATGTCAGGAAGTGAATAGTACAAACTCTTGGTTTATGTCGAGGGAAAAGGGACAGAATGGTGGAAATGCTCATTTAAACAGGACGAAGTGAGGAAGCAAGTCATGCAAACATCTGGGGAAAGAACACTTCAGGCAGCAGGAATTGGAAGTGCAAAGGCCCTGAGGTGGCCAGAGGGCGTGTCATTTGTGTCTGCCCAACATGGATAGCTTGCTGTGTCAGTCCCGGTCCAAACAGGAGACAGAGATCACCCAGTAAGCTAAGTAGGGGTTGGGGCTGTGGACCTCAGAGCGGGGAAGGGACTTGGGAGGCAGCAGGATGTCTCAGACTTGCATGGGAGGAATGGGCAAGAGGTGGGGAGGAGGGTATAGAAAAGGCTGTGTAAAAGATGGAGGTCCTCTGGGATTGGGATCTGGGGGTGGAATCTGAGGTTCTGCAGCAAAAGCTGAAAGCCGGGGAGCCAGCCCACCTCCTCTACCCGTAGGTGACCCAAAGTGCCCTTTTCTGCACATTTCCCACCCTCTGCCCCCAAGGAGGGTTCCCCTGACGCTGCAGTGGGGTCCCTGAGAGACATACCAGAGAATCCAAGGGGGCACTGTGTGAGGGATGGGCAGTGGAAGTGGAGCTGGGATCCCACTGAGGGTCCCCTGGTGCAGTTCTGCCCACCCCACCTGGAACCTGTGCCTGGTAACTAGAACCTTCACCCAGACCTACCCAGACCACCCAGCACAAGTTTGGCCATTTTCAGGACCATTGCAAAGCAAGAAAAGCAAATTTCAGAAAAATGTATTCCATATGATTGACTCTACTTTTGTAAAACTAATGACAAGAATATGTGCCACGAACCTGCATTTGATATAAGTATAGAGAAAGCTGAGTTAACAATGATTCTCTTAGGGGGTTAGAGTGGGAAAGGGAGAGGTAGAGAGGGAGTTAAGAATGAAAGGGGAATAATATAAGCTGAATGAAAAAAATAAGCATGGGATCATTTTTTCCTTTTAGTACATTTTAATCAACTTTAACTTCCATTTTTTTTGTTTTAAAATACTAGAAACTTACAAGAAGTTGCAAAAATACTTCAGAGAAGTTTCCCATACCCATCATTACAAAACTATAGCACCTTCTCAAAACTAGGAAATTGACACCATCGCAATACAAATGACTAGACTACAGACCTTACTGGGATTTCACCGACTTTCAAATGCATTCATTTTTTTTTTTTTTTTGTATGTCTTTGTGCATGATTCAGTGACATTTTATCACATGTATAAATAAACACCATAATCAAAGATACAAAATTGTCTCCTTATCCCAAAGAAAGACCCAAGGGCCACCACTTTACCGTCACACCATCCCTCTGCTGTTACCTTAGACAACTACCAATCTGTTCTCCATCTCTATAATTTTGTCATTGCAAGAATGTTATATAAATGGAATCATATAGTATGTAACATTTTGAGATTGGTTTTCTTCATTCAGCACAATGTCCTTAAAAGCCATCCAATTGTGTGCCTCACTAGTTCCTTCGTTTTTATTGCTGAGTACTATTCCATTGTATACAATGGAATGGCTCCACCAATAATGGAATATTTAACCATTCACCTGTTGAAGGACATGTGGATGTTTCTAGTTTGGGATTACTACAAATTATTAATATTAAGTAGTTTAGCTAGTACTAATAGTTTAATGGGCTATTAAAAAATGCCATAAGGGGCACCTGGTTGGCTCAGCTGGAAGAGTCTTCAACTCTTGATCTCAGGTTCATGCATTCAAGCTCCATATTAGGTGTGGAGCCTACTTAAAAAGAGTTCCATGAATATTCATATCAAATTTTTGTGTCAACATGCATTTTTATTCCTCCATGATAAAATGCCCCTGAGTATGATTATAGCATCATATGATGTAAGTGTATGTTTAACTTTTTAAGAAACTGCCAACTGTTTTCTAGAGTGGCTATACCATTTTGCATTCCTACCAGCAATGTATGAGAGTTCCAGTTTCTTTGAATCCTCGCCAGCATTCGCTCTAATCAGTATTATTATAATTAGCCATCCTAATAGGTGTGTGGTGGTATTTCATCATTCAATTTGTTTTTCCCTAATGGTAAGCAATACTGACGTCTTTTCTTGTGTTCATGTGCCATCTGAATATTCTCTTTAGTGAAATGTCAATGTCTTCTGCCAATTTTCTAAGTGGATTTTCATCTTATTTTTAATTGATGAGTTTTGAGAGTTTTAAAAAATATTCTAGAGACTAGTCCTTGTCAGATATATGATTTGCAAATATCTTCTAGTTGGTTACTTATTTTCTTTTCCTCTTAACAGAGTCTTTCACAGAGTAAGTTTTTAATTTTGATAAAGTCCAATTGATCCTTTTTTTTGTGAGAGAGAGAGAGCACGTGTGCCAGAGCAGGGAAGGGGCAGAGAGAGGGGGACAGAGGATTTGAAGGAAGCTCTCCTCTCCACTCAGAGTGAAGAGCCTGATACAGGGTTTGAACTCATGAATGTGGGATCATGACCTGAGCCAAAGTCAGATGCTTAATGCCCTGAGCCACCAAGGCACCCCTATCCTTTTTGGGTTTTTTTTAAGGATTATGCTTTTGGTGTCAAGTCTAAGAATTCTGCCTAACCTACATATAGACCATTTACATTTAGTGTAATTATTAATATGGTAACACTTAAGTCTGCCATCTTTTTTTCTGTTCTTTTTATTTTTCAATACTTGCTTTCCTTTCTCCTTCTTTCCTGTGACTTATCTGAATATTTTTCAGTGTTTCATTTGTTTTATCAATGGTGATTTTGCATATATCTCTTTGTGTCGGCTTTTTTTTTTTTGTGGTTGCTCTCTGATTTCAATATACATATAAATGTAACTTATCACAGTGTAATACTACTGACATTTTACCACTTCAAATGAAATACAGAAACCTCATTGCTGTTTAGGTCCCTTTACCCTCTCTGCTTTATAATTACATCCATACCTTAAAAATCTTTTAAAATACATTGAGAATAATGTCAGACAAAGTAAAGTGTACTTTGCTTTCAAACACCTAACATTATTTTTAAACTTCTGAAGAGGATAGTCTATCATATTTACCTACATATTTACTCATTCTATACTCATTTCTTAATTCCTCATGTTCTAAGTTACTTTGGTTTTCCTTTGCTTTTTGTTTAAAGAATTTCAGTAATTCTTTTAACACAGGTCTGCTGGTAACAAGTTTTCTTAATTTTCTTCACTTAAAAATGCCTTTATTTCAGCTTCTTCCCAAAAGAATATTTTCGAGGCACCTAGGTGGCTCAGTTGGTTAAGCATCCAACTCTTCGTTTCAGCTCAGGTCATGATCTCATAGTTTTGTGAGTCTGAGCCCCACGTAGGGCTCTGCTTAAGAGTCTCTCTCTCTGCCCCTCCCCCACTTGTGCTATCTTTGTCTCTCTCTCAAAATAAATAAATAAACTAAAAAAAAGATTTTCACTGGATAAAGAAGTCTGGGATGGTTGTTCTTTTCCTACAGCATTTGAAAAATGTACCACTTTCTCCTGACCTCCATGGATTCTGAAGAGAAATATGCTGTCAGTCAAATTATTGTTGCCCCATAAAATGTAATGCGTCATTTCTCTTTGGTTTTTCTTTTCCTTTCTTTTTTTCTTCTTTCTTTCCCTCTTTCTTTCTTTCTTTCTTTCTTTCCTTCTTTCCCTTCCTTCCTACTTGTTTCTTTCTTTCTTTCTTTCTTTCTTTCTTTCTTTCTTTCTTTCTTTCTTTCTTTCTTTCCTTCCCCAGGTTCCAAAAAGGCTTTATTATATACAGAGGGGAGGGGTTCAGTCCTTTTTGACTGCCTCTTTCCTCATGACTACCAAAATATTGCTCAACTCCTCTCTCTCTCTGTCCCCATGGATGTGTGCCTCCATCCTTTTCTTGATGAACTTGAGGACGTGCTTGTCTTTAGAGACCATGAGTAACTCCATGGCTTGTGGCTCCTATGGCGTGAAGCCACACAACTGTCGGATCATGTCAGGTTATGTTGGATCATGTCAGATCATGTCACAAACTTGGTGTGCTTGGTGGGATGCCTGCAGCGGTGGCTGTGCCTCAGCTTGCTTACGGTCTTAATCAGCTTATGTCCCTTGTTGAGGCCTCCAGTCATAACGTATCACAGAGCCGTGGCAGCTGCTCCTCAGTGGCTCCTGAGGCGGAAGGCTGTTTACTTTCAAGATTCTTTGTCCTTAGTTTTCCAAAGTTTGATTATGATGTGCCTGGATATGGCTTTCTTTGCATTTATCACATTTGGGGTTTACTCAGCTTCTTGAATCTATAGGTTTATGTCGTTTACCAAATATGTGATATTTCAGCCATTATTTCTTCAAAATTTTTTTTCAGACCCAAAGTTTCTTTCTGCTTTTCTTCTGGAACATCAATGATATGAATGTTAGATGTTTTGTTATTGTCCCAAAAGTCCCTGAAGCTCCTTTTGTCTCAACAGGTACCTTTTAATTAAGAAAAAAAACTACTTTTATTTTGTGTAGAATTCAATCTATTTACTCTCTGTTGTTCAGAGAGGATAATTTCTATTGGTCTATTATCAAGATCACTGACTCTTTCCTCTCTCATCTCCATCTTCCATGGAGAAGATTGAGTTTCTTCCACTGAGTTTTATTTCAGTTACTGTATTTTCAGTTCTTAATTTTCTGTCTGGTTCTTTATGTCCTCTATTTCTTTGCTGAGACTCTATATTTTTTTTAATATTTATTTATTTTGAGAGAGAGAGCAAGTGAGCAAGAGTGAGTGGGAGAGGGGCAGAAAGAGAGGGAGAGAGAAAGAGAGGGGGAGAGAGAGAGAGAGAAAGAGAGAGAGAGAGAATCCCAAGCAGGCTCCTTGCTATCAGCACAGAGCCTAACATGGGGCTCAATCTCACTAACCATGAGATCATGACCTGAGCCCAAAATAAAAAGTCAGATGCTCAACCAAGCCACCCAGATTCCCCAAGATTCTATATTTTAATTTGTTTCAAGAGGGTTCATGAGTGCTCCTTAAAGCATTTTTACAAGTTATTTTAAAATTCTTGTTAGATAATTCCAATATCTGTGTCATCTTGGTGTTGGTATCTATTTATTTGCTTTTCCCATTCTCTTTAAGATTTTCTTGATTCTGGGGGCGCCTGGGTGGCTCAGTCGGTTGAGCGCCGACTTCGGCTCAGGTCGCAGTCTCGCGGTCCGCGGGTTTGAGCCCCGCGTCGGGCTCTGGGCTGATGGCTCAGAGCCTGGAGCCTGCTTCCGATTCTGTGTTTCCCTCTCTCTCTGCCCCTCCCCCATTCATGCTATGTCTCTCTCTGTCTGAAAAATAAATAAACGTTAAAAAAAAAAAAGATTTTCTTGATTCTTGAAATATTGAGTATAATGAGTTATTTTCTCTTGTACCCTGAACGTTTAGGGTATTATGAAACTACAATTCCTTTTTTTTTTAAGATTTTATTTTTAAGTAATCTCTATACCCAACATGAGGCTTGAACTCATGACCCCAAGATCAAGAGTCTCATGCTCTGACTGAGCCAGCCAGGTGCCCCTATAATTCCTTTTTAAAAAGTGTTACTTCCAGGGGCACCTAGCTGGCTCAGTCAGTTAAGCATATGACTTTCTAACCATAGTTTTAGAGAACTGAGAACTGGGCTAGATGTCTGAGATGGCCCATTCGCATGACCGACAGCTGGTGTCTAATGAGTGTGGTCACAAGGTGGTCATCCTTCTCACATGGCAGCTAGCCTTCTTCCTGAGTGAGAGTCTCAGGAGAACCAAGTAGAAGCCTCCTGTCCTTTTCTGACTTAGCCTCAGAAGCCATGCAGCACCTATGGTTATACACAAGCTACTAAGGCCAACCCAGATTGAAGGGAAAGAAACTGAATCCCTTCCAAGGCTTTAAATATGTGTTTTAAAACTACTACAGTCTTGGGGCACCTGGTGGCTCAGTCGGTTAAGCGTCCAACTTCAGCCAGGTCATGATCTCACAGTTCATGGGTTCGAGCCCCACGGGAGGCTCTGTGCTGACAGCTCAGAGCCTGGAGCCTGCTTCAGATTCTGTGCCTCCCTCTCTCTCTCTGCCCACTCCCAACTTGCACTCTGTTTGTCTCTCTCTAAAGCAAATAAGTAAAACATTAAAAACATTTTTTTAATAAAATAAAATAAAAAACTACTACGGTCTTCCTTCTGGTTGCAAGGTATTTACATTCCTTCCACATGCAAAATTCACTCTTTCTACAACCTCAAATCTCTCATCTATTTTGCATCAGGCTCATAGTCAAGGTCCACAATCACATTCTCTAGATCAGATCCAGGTGTTGCGAAGGTCACACTACTGCCAGGATTCTGGAAGTCTGGGGTACTTCTTGAGGGAGGGAAGCTGGTGCAACTATTTGGGAAAGCAATAGACGAGTATTTAGGACCGCGTTGCCTGTTATGGTAGCCACCAGTCACATACATCAATTAAATTTAATTTCAGTAAAAATGAAAAGGCCTGGAAAATTCAGTTCCTCCATTGCACTAGCCAATTTTTTTTTTTGACAGAGAGAGAGAGAGAGAGAGCACAAGCAGCGCAAGAGGGGCACAGGAAGAGAGAGAGAGAATCTCAAGCAGGCTCCATGCTCAGCATGAAGCCCAACACAGGGCTAGAACTCAACACTGGGATCACGACCCAAGCCAAAATCAAGAGTTGGAAATTCAACCAACTGAGCCATCCAGGAGCCCCTGCCCTGGCCAGATTTTAAGCACTCAATAGCTGCATGTGGCTAGCGGATACTGCATTGGACAGCACAGCCATGGAACACTTCCTCCCTTGAAGAAAGTTCTATCGAACAGTGTTGACTAGACATTATAAGTTCAGGTATACCCTGTGCCCCAGAAATCCTACTCCTGAATATATGTCTTAATCTGGAGTCTCCCAAAAGCATGGCTTGAGCCAAAGAGACAGGTGACTTAGTTGGGAGGTATCCCCAGAAAACACAAGTGAGTGGGGAAATTGGGGCTGGGGGAGAAAAAAAGCCAAAGTGACGAAGAATCTGGACTACAGTGAGGCAAGTAAGGCACCCAGGGCACTTGCCTGAATCTGAGAGTGAGTCCCTCCCTAAGTTTGTACCCCAGCTGCCTTGCTTCCCCAGCCCTAGTGCCAGCTCTGAAAGGGTGACTGCTGTGGGCAACTCAAGCTCCTTCCTAACCGGGGACCCTCCAAGGACATGAAGAGTCACGCAGAACGCACCTCAGAATCGACCCACTGAGGAAAAGGGAAGCAAAAGTATTTACTCACTGCCTCCCAACCCTCGCTGGCGGAAGATTGCCCTGGAAATTAATCCTGGCCCTTCCAGGTGTATTCTCCATGCAGACAGGAGAAAGTCCTCAGATGGGGAAGAAAGGCACAGTCATATGAGGTGGGAAGCTGTCAAGGTGTTCGAGAACTGCCCGCCAGGTCTCCGAGTGAGTGAAAAAATTAACTGAAGGGATATGGTGGGGCGCACCAGCTGGGATGTTATGGGATATCCTAGAAAACCTCCCACAGAGAGGATCTGTATGAGCCTTATAGTGATAGGGAGCTAGAGATAACCTAAGTGTCCACCCCTAGGGGAGCAGATAAGTAAAAGTGTCGTGGGCAAGTCACGGAATACAACGTGGCAGTTAGAGATGGAGAACTTGGTGTATACCTCTATATGGAGAGATTTCAGAAACAGTTACGTTTAAAAAAAAAAAGTGGGGGGGAGAGAAATAGAATGAAATTTATAGCACCATCCCATTTATGCAAATTGGAAATACAGATACACACACAAAATCACAAATTATAAAGATACATCTTTGCAGCCATATATCAAGTGCATTAAAGTGGGTACCTGGGAGCGGGTGAGGTGGGAGTGGGGATAGAGTAGGGGAAGGGGGGTAAAACCTTAGAGAGTCTTTCATGGGCCAATTGTGATTCTGTGTTATGATCTGAGGAGTATGATTAATAACTTTCTGCACCTAAGGGCCAAGAGAAAAAAAAAAAAACAAAGGAATGAAAAATATGAAGTATCTGCACATCAAAGCAATTCCCTACCTGCTACACAATTATTATTACCGCAGGGGGATGAGGATAACAAAGCAACCAGACTCTGCCTGCCTTCTGGAAGCCCTCCTCGCTGCCTTCTCCCCAGGCAGCCTTCTCCCCAGGCAGCCCCTCCAGTCCCCAGCAAGTTCTCTTGCCCTTAGTAAAAGAGGAGCTCCCTACCCTTTCATGCTACCTAGAGGGAGAGAAAGGAGAGCTGGCTGGCTGTGAGTCCCAAAGATTCCCATCGTCTTTGGTTGTATGTAGAATAGAGGGTGAGCTCATGAGGCGCTGTTCAAACCCCAGCTGTGCCTCAGTTTCCTCACCAGTAAAATGGGGATGATCATAAGTGTAACGACTCATAGGAATGTTCAGAGCATACAGTGAGTTCCCAGAACAAGCTTGAATGGGCAAAGCTCCCTCCCTACCGCTCCAGCAGTCTCCCTGCACACACCCTGCCCAAGCCCCTGCCCTGCTGTGCCGGCTTCCTGTCCCTCTACCTGCCTGGGCCTCAATCGGGGGCATTCTCAAAGCTCCAGGAATTCCTCTACTAGGCTCGGGAACTCCTTAGGTTCCTCTTGATATTGAATTTCAGTTTCTGTTTCCATCTTAGCTTAACTCTGGGCGCTCACCTGGCCCCACCCACACCTGTGAGCTCACCTGGCCCCACAGCCGGCCCCACCCACTCATCCCTTTTAAGCCATTGCGAATCGCAATTTCCATTTGCCTTTTCACTTTACACACATCAGCATGATTGCTCACTTAGCCTGGCTCAAAAGCAGAGCCATGCAGTCAGGGAAGCAGTCACAATTTGGCCATGGCCGCGGCATGGGTCCTGGTGCTGGTGGCGGCAGGGCTGAGCTTGGCCAGCGCGGGCCCCGTCCCCACTTCCAAGCCCACCACAGCCTGGACGGACTGTGACTTTGGCAGGTTCAAATCTCTGTCACCAAGGGAGCTGGAGGCCTTCAAGAAGGCCAGGGATGCCTTGGTGAGTCCTCATTGTTGTGGGCTAACCTCCAGCCTCCCGCTATGGGCTAGCCTCTCACTTTCCAGCCATGGTTAACCACTGTCCTTTCCGCTATGGATTAAACTGCAGCCTTCCTGCGGGGCCAGCCTTCATCCTTGCTGCTTCGGGCTAGCCGCCAGCCCTCCTACTGGAGGCTAATCTCTGCTCTTATTCTCTAGGAAAATTCGCTGAAAAGCTGGAGTTGCACCACCCGCCCCTTCCCTAGAAACCGGGACCTGAGACAGCTACAGGTGAGTTGAAAGTGAGGCCACCCTTACGGGCACCTGGCCCCTCTCCCTGACTCCTCAAGGGGCCCCTCACCTCCTTTATCTCACCTGTCCTTCCCTGTCTCTGGTCTCTCCTCACCTGTCCTGTGCCTCCCCCCACCCTTCTGCTTCAACTGCTCCCTTGACCCCGTCCCTCCCTTGGGTCTCTTTCTATCACCTCTCTGCCTGTCCCCACGTCCCTATCTCCTTCACCCGTCCCCATCACTTTCACTCTTACCCAATTTCTTCTCATTTCTCTCTTCTTTTCACTCCCATCTCCTCAAGCTTCTGTGACCCCCATGAGGTCACCTTTCACTTGTCCCATTTCACTTTTTCACCAGTATCTTCCCTTATGTTTCTGCCTTCACCCGTGTCCTCTCTTCATCTGCATCCTTCTCCTGCCTCCCTCTCACCTGGCCCGTCCCTGATCCCCAACCTGAGTCACAAACCACCTGCCTTCCCTCTCTGCACTCCCGGACCTGTCCCCACTTAACTAGGCCCTCTTGCCTACGCTTCCTAGCGTATTCTTTCTCACCTCTCCGCAGGTGTGGGAGCGCCCCGTGGCCTTGGAGGCTGAGCTGGCCCTGACGTTGAAGGTCCTGGGCACCATGGCTGACGCGTCCCAGGGGGACATCCTGGACCAGCCCCTTCACACACTGCGCCACATGCACTCCGAGCTCCAGGCCTGTGTGAGTGCTCGGGGTACCGAAGCCGTGTATGTGGGCTCTCCGCTTATGGGACCTCTCCTTTCTGCCGCGGGCCCTGCCTCACGTGCCACCCTCCTCTGCCCCCAGGTCTCGGCTCAGCCCACAGCAGGCCCCCAGCCCCAAGGCCGCCTCCACCACTGGCTGCACCGGCTCCAAGAGGCCTCGAGGAAGGTGAGTGACCCGAGACGGGGACGGATGCCCGGGCCCTGTGTAAGGGAGGAGGTTGGACACCCCAGCAAGGGCAACCATGTTCTTCCTCTCGCAGGAGTCTCAAGGCTGCCTCGAGGCCTCTGTCCTGTTCAACCTCTTCCGCCTCCTCAAAAAGGACCTGGAATGTGTCGCCAGTGGAGACCTGTGTGTCTGAGGACGCAGACCCACCCCCAGCTCATGTGGGACCCCAGACCTTATTTATGCACGAAGAAGCCCCAACCCTGCCTTAAGTTATTTCCTCTCACCCCTTATTTATGGAGCCGTGGAGTTGACCTAGATCCAAAAGCAATGCTTGGTTTTCTACTTTTATACAATATGCACAAATAAAGCAAACAGTGGGACCCTTCTGTGAGAGTGGATCCTTGAGCGCGCGTGTGACTGAGTCTGTGGCTGCATGTGGACGTCTGTGTGGTGCAGGTGAAATGCGTGACTTCTGCGACTGTGTGCGTGTGTGGATCTAAGCGAGTATCTGCCTGAACCTGAGTCTGACTGAAGATGTACAACGGTTCATGCCCACGCGTGCAGGGGTGTGTGCATTTAAGCGCATGTTTATATGTCTCTCTGTCTATCCCTGTCTGTGTGAACTGGGCATCCCTCTCGTCCATGGGTACTGAGGACAGTTGGAGGTCCAGCTCAATCAAGATGCTTTATCCTATAATAAGTATCAGAAAGCTAACTCAAATGGGGAAAGCAAAAATGAGTTTATTATCATACATAACAAAAAGTCAGCTGGCAGGGCAGTTCTAGGACTGGTTGATTACTTAATATTCAATAATGTTATTGGGGAACCAAATTCTTTCCGTTTCTTTTTTTAAAGTTTATTTATTTATTTTGAGAGAGAGAATGTGCGCGTGTGCGCGGGGCAGAGAGAGGGAGAGAGAGAATCCCAAGCAGGCTCTGCACTATCAGCACAGAACCCGATGTGGGGCTCAAACTCATGAACCGTGAGAGCATGACATGAGCCAAAGTCGGACGCTTAACCGACTGAGCCACCCAGGTGCCTCTGTTGGCCGATTCTTACTCTGGCTACCTCATGGTCTCAAGACGGCAGCCACAGCCCCAGCTGTCACACACAAACAATATCCTCCAACTCCTAACCAACCGCCTCAAGCTTAATGGAGTAAAACAACAACCATTTTATCCTGCTCACAGATTCTGTGGGTCACGAATTTGGACACGGCCCAGTGTGGACAGCTTGCCTCTGCTCCACAATGTCTGGGGCCTTCACTGTTCTCCCACAGTTTTTAAAAGCAAGGAAAGCCTTCCAGAGAAACTCCCTGTTGGATGTGCATGCTTGTCTCCTTGGCTAGAATTCAGTCACATGCCCAAGCCTACAGCAATCGGTGGCAAGAAAGATACAATTACAAAGATAGCGTTGGGTTGGGGGGTGGGGGTCTGGCTGACTCAGTCAGAAGAGCATGTGACTCTTGATCTCAGGGTCATGAATTCGAGCCCCACATTGGGTGTAGAGATTACTAAAACAAAATAAATAAACTTAAAAAAAAAAAAGATGGTGTCAGACTAATCAAGATTCACCCCTGATACTAGAAAGAAGGCCTTTCCCTGAAAACATGCCCCATGGAGAGGGGATACCAGAACAAACTTAGAGCTCGACCAGCAGGAAGAAGGTAGGAGATGGAACCAGGTAGCAGCCTATAATGGCACATGGAGGTTCCAAGTCGTGAATCTCTTGCGGGACTAATACTCAGTGGGTCCCCAGTGGTAGCACTCCTTCTGTTGTGGAAAATATTGAAAACACTTTCAAACCAGTTGGCAAGTAGCTATTTCCCCGAGATCCCCCTAAACAAACCAGCCCCATCCATTCCATCCCAGGCTGGCCCCTGGAATCCCTAAACCTCTCCACAATTCAGAACCAAAAGAATTAGGGGCACCTGGGAGGCTCAGCCGGCTAAGCGTCCGACTTTGGCTCGGGTCATGATCTCAAGGTTCGTGAGTTCAAGCCCCCCATCAGGCTTCGAGCTGATAGTACAGAGCCTGCTTGAGAGATTTTTCTCTCTCTCCCTCTCTCTGTCTCTCTTCCCCTCCCCCACTTGGGCATTCATGCATGTGCTCTCTCTCAAAATAAATTTAAAAACTTAAAAAAAAAAAAGAATTAGTACCTGCTGCAGAAGGGATGAGGGGGCGGTTCCAGGATCTGCTCCAATGTGTGGCCAACATGCATTTTGATTCCAATAATGCCAGATATTAACTAGTTCACTGGCATCTCCAATTTGTGCATGGTATGTGCTGTGACTTTTAAAAAGTGGCCACAAATTCTTTGACGTTCCTCCCTTCAAGAGGTGGAGTCAATGCTCCCCCCTCATTGAACTTGGACTTGTGACTTCTTCAACCAATAAAGTACAGTGGAAGTCAAGACGAGTGACTTCCAACACCGAGTCCACTTAGCACTCTTGGATCATGAGTTCTCAGACTCTCCCCCTTTGGAACCCATTGGAACCCAACTGCCACGACGCAAGAAGCCCCAACCACATGAAGAGGCCACATGTACATACTCTGGCTGACAGTCCCAGCTCAGCTCAGCTTTGAAGTCATCCCAGCTCAGGAACCAGACATGCGAGTGGAGAAGCATCCAGATGATTTCAGCTCCCAGCTGGGGCAGAGACAAGCCATCCCTGATCCCCACTGTCCCACGATCAAGCCCCTGACCCACCCAATCTGGGAGCATAACAAAATAGTTTTTGTTTTGTGCCACTAAGTTTGGTTTTTTGTGAAGCAACAGATCGTTGGAACAGTGCGACGGCCACCGGCCCATCACAATCATTGTGAGGTGTGTTACAAGAAATTTCTTACCAAGCGTAACTCACTGAGGTTTCCGACTGGTTGAGTTTTTATCACATTACAGGGGTTTCAGAATTATCCCCATAATTTCTAACTCTTACTTCTTTCTGTGCTCAAGGATTTTCTCAGGAGACAAAGGGCTTGAGTACAGCCATCTACCAGAAATTATACACAACCCCTTAGCCACTTCTACTGCATTATACAGTGTATGAGTGACAGTGCTCCAGTTTGGGAGGGGGCAGCAAGTTGCCCAGCCCATGGCATGAATTTCTTTCCCCTTGCCTGACACCTACTTCCCAGGACTTCCTTGCAGTTTGGAATGGCCCTCCGACTGAAGGGCTTCTTAAATTATTTAATTTATGTGAAGAATTTAAAGCAGTTCTTGGCACAGGTTAAGCCCCATATAAGTGTTTATTGCTTTTACTTTTGTTATTTTAGATTTTTTTTTCTTCCCTGAAACAAAGAAAACTCTTCCATTTGTTCCCTTCCTTCCTGCTTAATTCACTAGTATGAGGACGTGATGTCTGGAGCTGTGGTGGCTATTTTGTGACCAAGAGGCAACAAACCTAGCATATGAAGCTATTCTTCTAAGGAAGGTAGAATGGAAGAGTAGGAAATTGGGTCCTTGGTGATATCAAGGAGCCATTGCGTCAAATCCCCAAACCTCCTAACTCGAGACTTCTTATTAAATGAGATCACCAAATGTCTTCAGTCGTATTAATTGGGTTTTCTGTCTTCCGCAGCCAAATATACCCTCACAAATCCATCTCTGTATGCCCACCATAGAACCTAGAGAAGGTAGTCAATTAATATTTAATACCATGGGGTGACTGGCTGGCTCAGTTGGTGGAGCACGCGACTCTTAATCTCGAGGTCATGAGTTCAAGCCCCATGTTGGCCCTAAAGCTTACATAGACATTTGGATCGTATAGGAGATACCTAAATTCTGACATATGACCCTCCTCAGTGCTGCAATGGAAATAAGGTTGCAAATCCTTTCTCGGAAATGCCAAGGCCTAACAAAAATTTTTGACCTGGACGTATTTTGGTTTTGCCCTGTTCAGCATCCATTTCTCCTGGTAAAACTCCTCGGTTTTCCTTTGGGGAATGGCCCCGTCTTCTGATTCCTTCATTTGCCTGGACACAGGACTCAGGTTTGCTCAATCATCTCCAAAGCACAGTGGCAAGCCTTCCCTTCATCCCCTCCCCACCATCATGAGAGCCTCTGAATCAGCTGTTCCCTGCGCCTGGGACATGCTATTACTTTCCTGCCATCACAAAGTCTTCACCTGGCCAGTTCCCATTCATCCCTTACGTTTCACCTAATATCACCTTCTCCTTCAAACACCCTTCTGCATGGTGCACTGGGCATCCTATTGCTTTTATCTGTGTAAAAACGTCCCCATCCTATTTTTCTGGTGACTATTTAGGTTCAACCATGTGAAATTGCCAATGCTCTGCCATTTCTAACCTACAAAACTGGCGATTCCATATGGTTCAACCTAATTATTATTTTGGTAACCCCCAGGTCACACAACCCAGACCCACAACCCCCACCTGGCCAGCCAAAACATTACATTTCTGGGGTGTCTGGGTGGCTCAGTCGGTTAAGCATCTGAATCCTGGTTTCAGCTCAGGCCATGATCTCACTGTTGGTGAGTTCAAGCCCCACATTGGGCTCCATGCTGTTAATGCAGCACTTGCTTGGGATTCTGTCTTTCTTTCTCTCTCTCTGGTCCTCCCCTGCTTGTTCTCTCTCTCTCTCTCTCTCTCTCTCTCTCTCTCTCTGTCTCTCTCAAAATAAATAAATAAACTTTAAAAATTATAGTCCCTTGGATGCTACAGTCAGTGCTGGGGTGGTACGTGACTCTGGTCAGACCAATCAGAGCCCTTCCCTGATTGTTTTTTTTTTTTTTCATTTAGGATTGGAGGAGATTTTTGCCATTTTAAGCATCCAGTCTGTGTCTGTAAATAAATGGCCATTGCCCCCACCACATGTGGTTGAAGAGGATGAATCTGAGCTGGGAGAAGCAGAGAGGAGAAATGAGTGAGAAAAGCGTCTGGGTGGAATTGAACCTGGGTTCCAGTCTCTAAGGCCAAGTTCCTTGTAGCTCTACCCTTCATCGTCTGCTTCCCACATATATAAGCCAACAATGCCCACTTTTTATGTCTAGTCCAGGGAAGCTGAGCTCCCGTCACTTGCTACCCAAAGACTCAGACTAATACACATGTCCTTGAACCTCTGGTCAGGGTCAGCTCCGCTGGGCTCCCACAGTCTCCTGTGCTTCTTACAGCAATATGACTGCAGTTGCCCTGAGCCCCAGGAGGGCAGAGACTGGGTCTGTCTTAGTTGCTGCTGGGTCTCCAGTGCCCAGCACAGGGCCAGGCACAGAAGGGATAATCATTTCCCTTGGATGATACTATGCCCTCTCTCGCCTAGTGTACCTGTTCCTTGGTTTTAAAGCTCTCGACCTTTTTATGTTTATTTATCTATTTTTTGAGAGAAAGAGAGAGAGATCCAGGGAGGGGGCAGCAATAGAAGGAGAGAGAAATCCCAAGCAGGCTTCGAGCTGTCAGCACAGAGCCCAAGGTAGGGCTCAAACTCACGAACTGTGAGATCACGACTTGAGCCGAAACCGAGAGTCGGACGCATAACTGACCGAGACACCCAGGTGCCCCTTAAAGCTCTCAATTTTGAAAACCAAGCATGGCATTGGCATTGATAAATACATCTCTACTAAAATGAAGAGGTTACAGGTGAAGGAAGGTGGATGGAGTGTCATCCAAAGGGCCGAACCGGGGATCATGTTGGCCCCAAATGTGTCAACGGGTAGATGCCAAACTCTGAGATGGCAGTTGCTGATTCGGTTTCTAAGGCACGCACACCCCACCCCAAAGCTGGGGTCTCCACAAAAATCAGACCATATACTGCCTCTACAGAAATCCCTCCATTGGCTTCCCGTAGCTCTGAGAATAAAATCTTGACTCTTGACCCCAGTCCACAAGGCTCTTCAGAATCTCCTCCTGCTCACCTCTCCCGCCTCCTCCCCTCCCACTCTCCCACTCACTCCAGCCCAGACATAGTACCTCCAGCACACTGAGCACCTGCTTCCCTTAAGGGCTTTGCATGTGCCATTCACTTTGCCTAAAATGCTTTTCCCTGGCTCTTCCTACAATGGATTTCTTCAGCTCCGCCACCACACTCCTTGACCCTCTGATCTGAAGTAGGCCTCCCCACCCCCCCACCCCCATCAGTCCTTGTCCTCTTCCATTTTCATTCTTTATGCGACATTTATTTACCACCGGACAAGGCGTTTACTGTCACACCCTCCCTCCCCTGGGGCATATAAGCTCCATGGGGCAGGGGTTTCTTGTTTTGTCTTATTTAACTATTTTGTTCACTGTTGTATCCCCTGCACAGAGCCAGGTACACAGTACATGCTCGAGAAAGCTTTATTGGGTGAATCAGAGACAATATAGTCAGCTGGTTAGGTGTGCAGGATTTGGAGGCAGTAAGCTTTCCGATCGTGGCTCTGCCCTTAGGTGGTTGTATGGTCTTGGGCCAGCTCCCTTAACCTCTCTCAACTTCAGTTTCCTCCTCTAGAGAATCGGATGCACACGCTACACACATCTGTTGCAGAGCATAAATGCAATCGTGCTGAGTAACTCCCATTTTGCTGGGCACTGGCTTGCATGCTCTCTGCTTGCATCAGGGAGGGTCTGTGAGCACAGCGCCTGGCATGTGGGAAGCCCTCAGTAGCCAGGAGTCGTGATGACTGAGAGAAGTGTGGCTGGGCCACTGGGTGAGGGAGCCTCATGGCATGTGAGTCGCTGGTGCTTCTGTCCTTGCTGCTTCCCACCCTGTCTGCCCAGCTTCATCCCCCTCCCTCCTGCTTCGTTTCTATTTCCGTCTTTCTCTCCTCCTCTCCGGGCCTCAGGGGGCCCCTGGCTGGCAAGAAGCCTTTTTCCTCCTTCTCCAGGATCAAGGAGTAGTTTTCACCGCAGGCCAAGCCTTTCTCCCCAAGGGCTGGGGCACCCCCATCGGACCAACTTTCCTTCCCCAGCCATAGCCCTCAGCCTCCCCTGAGAAACTTTTCCCCACACACCGTTCTCTGTGTTCCCAGCAAACTCTAGCACCTAGAATCCCTCACATTCCAGACAGTGACCAATGAGCATTTTCCCTCATCCCCTCCCCCAGGTTGACTTTGGATACGCTCAGCTAACCAAGGTCTTTGGGGCCATTCCCTGGCCTCCAGATGGATGCCAGAGGCAATATAGTGTAGTAGAGAGGAGTCGATACTGAGGTCAAACTGCCAGCTACCCTATTTCCTCATCTGGGGGCCTTGGGATAGTGCCTTTCATTTCTCCCTGGTTCAGATTCCTGACTGTAAAATGGGATTAAACATATCCACTTCAAACAGCTAGCGGTCTGACCTCAGAGAGCTGAGCTGTGCTTAGCCCATGTGCAGAATGAACATCCACCAAGCTGCTCAGCAGTCGAGTTCTATGGTTAAGAATACAGACTCAGAAGTCAGGCTGCCTGCCTTTTTCAATCCCAATTTTGCTACCTTCTGTTCTGGCTATGTGACCTTGGGTAAGTTACTTAACTTTTCTGGGCTCAATTTCCTCATCTGCAAAACAGGATAACAGTGCAGGTGTACTAGGGTTGTTCAGAGGATTAAATGTCTTAAGTGCTTGGCACATAGTAAGCGCTCACTAAATGTTAGCTGTTATCATTTTTATTATTCCCCACCTCTAAGTCAGAGGACGGGAAACTATCTGCAAGTATCCCTGGTCCCAACTAGCCATCCTTCCTCCAGTCTCACTTGAGTCGGCACGCTGTAATTCAGATCACACACACATATCCCCCCAAACACACGGACACACAGAGGTCAGCAGAGCGGCCTCAGACACAGAAAAAAGTTTAATTCTGCTGCGGCGGAGGGTCCCGGCTCCGGCAGGGAGGGGAGGATTTGGTTTTGGATCTTGTTCATGTGGGGGTTTATTTGGGGAAAGAAGGAGGGATAGGGGAGACTCTGGTCCTTCCAGTGGGACCTGCCCGGGAGAGTGTGTAGTGGGAAGAGGTAATCAGGAGAGAGAGGGAGACTGGACAAGATATGGGAGGGAGAAGAGACGGCGGGACAGAGAGAGACAAATAGGGAAGGACAGAGACATAAGACAAAGACGACATAGGGCGGGACAGAGAGGAAGGGAACAAAGGGGGACCCCAAGCCAGACCCGACGGGACCAGGGAGGTGAATGGGGTGGGAGTGGGGGCTTTGGAGGCCGCCGCGGGACAGAATAGGATCTAGTCCAGCCAGATACAAGAAATGGGCCCCTCGCCCCTGCCCCGGTCCCGGGCGGGGGGAGGGGGCTCGTGTCTCAGTGCTGCAGTGTCGGGGGGGCCCTGCCCCTCCCCGCGCTTCGCTGTGTAAGGCACCGGCTCCAGCGAGGTCCGCGAGCGCGCGGGGGGAGGGGCAGGAGGGGGACGAGGAGTCCTTGGAGGAGGGGGGCCCGGCTGCCCGCCCCCTAACTCCCCCGGGCCCGGGGGCGTGGCCAAGAGCTGCAGACGAGGCAGCCTCGCCCCCTTCAGGGAGGAGAAGGGCGCGTCTCCCCCTCCAGTCTGACCACTAGGCGCCGTGCTTTCTCCCCCGAGTCCTGCCCCAGCGTCCGGGTGGCTGGGCGTTTGTCCGCGGCACCCAGGCTTCCCGGCGCCCGCCCGCCGCTCAGACGGTACTCTCCAGCATCCACTCGGTGCTGGTAAAGGCCAGGCGTGCCCTGGCGGAGCCCAGCCCCAGGTCTCCGTCCTCCCCGGCCGCGCCCCCTCCGGCCCCGTCCAGGTGCGGCGTGGACCGGTGGCGCTTTGTCCGCCGGGCGCGGCGCGGGTAACTGTGGCTCTGGAAGAGTGCCCCGTAGTCCCCGTCGAACGAATAGCGCTGCTGCGGCCTCGGCCGGGCCGGGGCCCCCCCAGGAACCAGAGCTAGAGTGGGGGGCGCCGAAGCCGGCGGCCCCAGGGCCCCGGAACGGCTCCTCCGAGGGCCCGCCGTGGCCCGAGACTCCTCCCCAGAGATTTCCTCAGACGGCAGCAGGCACAGCGAGGTGGCTGAGCCGCCCAGGGAGCGTCCAAGGACGGCCTCTGGCTCGGTGGAATCCATCTCGGCGGCGGCGGCGGCCTTCGCCTCGACCGCCAAAGCTGCAGCAGCTGGGGACGTCACCTCGCGCAGCGCCTCGTAACGGTCTTGCGCCGGCGGGGGCGGGGCCTGCGATGCGCCTGCGCCGTTGGTCTGCGAGCACACATGGCTGACCCGCGGAGGCGACCTGGAGGTACCCTTGACGCGGCGGCCATCTCCGTCGCCGTAGACCTTATAGCGGATCATGAGCAGAACGATGAAGACGAGGACCGAGGCGACGATGACGCCCCCAATGGCGATGATCATGGTGCCACCCAAGAAATGGGCCCTCAGTGGGCGGCAGGGCGCGGGATCCCCGGCAGTGGTAAACTGCACACAGCCCACCACTCGCGTGGCCGGCAGTGCAGTGGCCCCGTCGTCGTAGACTGCCAGCACGCACAGGTCGTAGGCGCGGCCTGCTGCCAGATCATTCACCAGGAAGGTCTGGCTGGTGGATGGGATCATCCTGCAGGAGGGGACGGCATCAGCACTGGGTTAGCTCCACTATGAACGGTACCGCTTCATTTGCGTGTCCCCTCCGTGGTGACCAACAGGGAACAAACCATGCATTCCTACCGATATTTCACTCTCTATGGGACAACAGCAGCCATTCAAGCAGCAAATGTACATCCTCTCAGGACCACTGCTACAGGCCACGCCCCTCATCTGCAAGCCCAGACCTCAGAACCACTCCCTGTGGTGTTTCATCACCTGCTACGATAATATCTGCCATTCGTGTTCCCTCGTCTACATATCCTGGACCCTGCCTGGGAGGAGTACTATAGCTTTTAAATCCTGCCCTTAAGGAACATGCCTTCAATGTGGGTCAACTGCCATTCAGAGTCTCTGATCTATAGATTTCCATCCTTGAAGGGGCCCCAATACTATTTCCTGCACGTCCCATCCTCCCTCAAGTGGACACCGAAGTCAACTCACACCCCCTGTCTTACTCCTACTGGGACAACAGATGCTCTTCTAGTTTCTTTTTTCTTCGTATTCCCATCCTTTCCGGGAAACCATGATACAGGCCACGCCCCTCATCTGCACCTCCCACCTTGGGTACATACATCTAGCCTCCTCTGTCTATTTCCAAGCCCCTCAACTACATATTCCCACCCACCAAGGGGACCTGGCTATAGGCCACTCCACTTCTGGTTGACCAATCACTTCCAAGCCACACTCCACAGGGCCTACTACAGATGGTTTCCCTACTGTGCCTGGGACCATGTCCGCTCTTTGCGTGTCCTGCAATATCGATCACCTTGTGTTCATGCTGTGCCCCATACCACCAGAGGTCGTGAAATCATGCCCCCAGGGTAAATTTCATCCACAATCGGGTCAAAGGTAACCAAGCAAGCATGCCACTCTCTTGCTATAGGCCCCTGCCTTCTAATGAGGGCAGTGCAAAGAAGTGGTTATGCCGACAAAGCCTGGGGGCCTGTGTTTGAGTCTCTCTGCTGCCCCTTGCTAGCTCTGTGACCTTAGGCAAGTTTCTTAACATCTCTGTGCCTCATTTCCCCAAAATGGAGACAGTAAGAATTCTTCTGTCTTCTTCATAGAGAAAGTGTGAAGTATGAATGAGTTCACCTACCTAAAGCCTGGCACTGGATAATTTCACCATGATTAGCTTGGATCCCACCCAGTGCTGGCCAGTCACCCTCACCGTGGCTCACACTTTACTGCCAATGGCACTCTTCCCCAGCTGGAAGAGCATTCCCACTAGGCCTTGACCCTCTCCTGTTGGGCACATCTCTTCTGTGCTGTTGGCCACATCCAGCCTTGGCTAAGCCAGGACTGCCACATCCACATGGATTTGTATGCCCAGCACTCAACCTCACAAGCTCCCCTCACCTAAAAATCTCATAGTGGGTCACCAGAGACAAGGACTGTTGCCCAAGACCATGTGGCAGGAGCTCCATCTCCTCTGAAAGGCCACGCCCCCCCCCCCCCCCCCCCCACAGGTCTCTAGCCCCTCAGCAACTTCACATTCTCTCTAACAAGCCACCTCTGCCATCTCTGGTCCTGAAGCCCACCTCAGCTCCCTTATAGCCAGAGCCACCCTTCAAACCAAAAGATTTCAAGTATGGTCCCCATTCCCCCCCCCCCACCCATAAAGGCCTACCCGCTTTTCCAACTCACCCCCTGCCTGCCATTTCACACACTGCCCCCCACCCCTTCCAGCCCTGGGCCCCTGGCTGCAAGTCTTCCTCCTCTTCTCATCTCCTCTCCCAAAGAGCATTGGATTCGTCTTGCTCCTTTCCCCCAAAGTAACCAGTTGCTAGGGGCTCCCCACTTTTCAAGGACAGAGGCTGGCTCCTTAAGAAAGCTTCAGCCCATGTGTCTCTAATTGGCTGCAAGACGCAAGCAAGCAGCAGAGCAGGCTTCTGGTTGGATGTCACCTCCGCCCCGTGGCAGCAGTGAGGAGGTTAACCCCTGCAGCACCGTAGCACAGGCATCTGCAATGGGGGACAGAGGACTGAACTGTGGCCTTGAGGGGAAAGGAAGAGAACAGGGGTTTGTTGCCCTGCTGGGGACACAGGGCCACCAACATCTGCATACATGCACGGTCCGAGGGTCTGTGAACCTCCCCTCACCGCACCACACAGAGGCTAAGAGTTAGAGAAGAAGAGAAACAGAGAGGTGGAGAGACACAGAAACTAAAAGCTATTGACAGAAATGTATTATCCTTCTCCCCTAATCCCTGCCTGGCAAAAAGTAGGGGCTCGATAAATGTGTGTTCAATGTATAAAGGGCAAGATTAGGAGTTAGAAGGCTTAGGGCTGGAATCCTGGTCACTTCCTCTGTGACCTTGAGCACGTGATTCCCCCCACTGAGTCTCAGTTTCCCTGTCTATAAAAAGGGAAGGGGGATCATGACTGCTTCACGGCAGAGTTGGGAAGCTCAAATGAGATAGCACAGGGCCTAGCACGGAGCAGGGGCTTGGTGCCTCATGAGGACAGGAGGGAGAGACGGGACAGACAGAGGCACAAGCAAGAGAATTGATGGGAGAAAGTAGCCCTTTAATGCCTGTCTATGCTGTACAGATCTGTCCACACCAGGGCAAGGGCTGCTAACCCAGTGGATGGTGGAAATAACTCAGGTGTGTCTATAAAATGGGAGGGGGTATCATCATTGCTTCACAACAAAGTAGGGAGGATCAAATGGTCATTTATATATTTTTCTCATACTTTTCGTTCCCTGTTCTATAATGTACCTGATGTGTTGCTAACAGTGACACTGGTATGGGTTAATCTAAGTGTGTGAGAATATTTCATGTTCCAAAATGTTTAACTGACAAGGTGCAGAATCAAGCACCCTCGGCCAGCAGTGACCTAGACCATGAACCCCAGAGAGCAGGGATGCTGCTGGGCACGTTCACTATTATAACTCCAGTGCCCGGCCCTAGTCTGGCTCGTGTGGGTCCTCGACGAAGATTTACTAAACACAGGAAAACCAGAAAGAGATAGGGAGACAGAACTAGAGAGGAGGAGACAGGGCGGGTGAGGGCCCAAGACAACTCCGCATGTCCATCCAGAGAACCACAGCTGAGCAAGAAGGCCAACGGAGTGGGCAGATGGGAGGGTGGGCCCCTGGAGGAGGTAGAGGTCCTGGGACTGCAGCACCCACCTGTAGACAAGGGAGTCATCTGCGGAGCTGTTGTACTGGACCTGGTACATGCGGATGCCGGGCACGGGCCTCTGGGCCGGCCAGCGGATGAGCACCGAGTTCGAGGTGAGCTCGGCCGCCACGAGCCGGCGCTCGGCGGCCGATTCGTTGGCACCGGGTCGGCCGGGCGTGGCGATGTCTGAGGAGCCGGGCTCGGTGAGGGGCGGCGGGGCGGCCGGCGGGGGCGCCATCAGAGGCAGGGGTACCACGCACACCTCCACGGGGGCCGTCGCTTCCCCAGCGGCGTTGGAGGCGATGCACGTGAAGGTGCCACTGTCCCTTAAGGTGGTGATGGTTACATCCAGTGTCCCATCCCCCCGAACCCGGGTCCGGCTCGAGTTCCCCAGCAACCGCCCATCGGGTGCGACCCAATGCACCACGGGCTCAGGGTCACCCACAGCGCGGCACCGCAGGCTGACCGCCTGGCCCTCCACCACCAGGGCCCGGCCCCCCGCCTGCCGTGTAATCAGCGGGGGTTCACACAGGAACTCCTCCTCGGGAATGGACCAGAAGTAGCGGTCGGTGAGGTGCTCCGGGGTGGCGCACGTCTCCAGGTCGTCCTCTCGGGTCAGCCGCCGCAGCCACAGCAGCTCGCAGTTGCAGTGCAGAGGGTTGCCGCCGAAGCTGACCGTGAGCGGCGTGGGCGGCTTCGGCCCCGAACCTTGGGACCTCAGAAAGAGCCCATCGGGGGGCAGTTTATGGAGGCGGTTGGAGGTCATGTCCAGGCGAACCAGTTTGTGCAGCTGCACAAAGGTACCTTCAGCGATATGGTCGATGAGATTGTGGTCCAGCGTGAGGGTGTTCAGGTTCACCATCTGGCCCACAGCCTCCCACGGCAGGGCCTCGAGATTGTTGTAGGACAGATCCAGGTCCTCCACGGTGGACAGGAAGGCGTCGAAGGCAGCTGACTCGACCCGGCGGATCTGGTTGTTGCCGAGGATCAGGTGGCGAAGGTTGCCCAAGCCGCGGAGCTGGTCGCCACGCACCTCGGCCAGGCGGTTGCTGTCGAGGTGCAGGGCGCGGAGGGCGCGGAGGTCAGCGAAGGCGCCGGCGGCCACCTGGCCGATGGTGTTACGGGACAGGGTGAGGTGCACCAGGCTGGTCATGTTGGCGAAGTCTCTGCGGCGGACGGCCGCGATGAAGTTGTCAGTGAGCCGCAGCTCCACCACACGCCGGTCGATGGCCGGCGGCACGAAGAGCAAGCCGGTCTTGGCGCACAGCATGGTCAGCGTGGGCGCCACGTTCTGGCAGATGCAGCGGCCGGGGCAGGGCTGCCCACGGGATGCCCCGGCCCAGAGCAGCAGCAGAAAGGGCAGGGCGGCAGGTGGCGGCGAGGGGAGCGCCGAGGAGAAGGGGCCCGGAGCCATGGTGCAGAGGGAAGGCGGGAGGAGTGGGGCGGGAGACCTGCAAGGGAACGAGACGGGTTATCCAGGCACAGGGCTTGACCACCAGCCTGGCCACCCACGATGTCCTACTAGAAGTCTGCCTCAGGTCCCTGCCTTCCTGACATCCAGTCTGAACAGAGGCAGGACTGATCATCACCTGGCATGCATTTGTTGTTAACAGACAATATTTCCATGCTGGTTAGTAAATTACACGGCCCTCCACCCCCCACCCCCAGGGTCCTAATCCCAACTCTGACCTTCCTCTAGGAGGCCCAGACCTCTCATGATTTTCCAACCAGAGGGGTGCGGTGACACCTGGCCCAGTCTGGGCCTTCCAGTACCCACTAAATATTTTTAAAAATCAGGGTTGACTAGGGTTTAAGGTTGTGGATTTCAAAGCCATAGTCCCTGGGTTCAAATTCCAGCTCTGACACTTACTAGCTGTGTGACCTCGGGCAAGTGTCTGAACCTCTCTGAATCTCCGTTTCTTCATCTGTAAAATGGAGATAAAAACAGGCCTTACCTCTGTGAGGATTAACGGGATCAATGAACATAGTGTACTTAGAACCGTGCCTGGAACATAAAATGTGTCCAATACATGTTGGTAATTATTCTCATCATGATCACTGAGGGCCCAATATATGCCAGGTACAGAAGTGTGCACTATTATTAAGAGTAAGTGCTCTGAAATCAAACAGACTCAGGTTCAGTCCTGGCTCCCCACTAGCTGGTTCTGTGACCGCAAACCAATGATTTCCCCTAACTAGGCCATAATTTCCTAATTTGTACAACGGGATGACAATCATACCAGCTTTGTTGGGTTGTTGCAAGGGTTCAGTGAGCTCATTCACTGGGGCCACTGAGCACAGGGCCTGACACACAGTAAGTATCCAGTAAATGTTAAGGGGAACCACTACCACCACCACCCCCCACACACACACCCTTGGGAGTGGCAGAGGGAATCTGAAGTTAGGAGGCGCTGAGAAAAACACAGCAGTCTCCTTCCCAGTCTTGGGAAGTCCTTCTCTGAACCTGGCTTCATCCTGGGCTCTGGTGAGCTCCCAAACAGCGGGCAGACTTCCACGCTCACATCAGCGGGCACATACAAGGCCCCATACATGCCCACACTCACACACACCCTCACACACTCACGCTATGCCTCTGCTCCAGGCAAAACCTTCCGGCAGGGATTCCCCTGCGGCGGCTGCAGCCCACGACATGTCAGTTCCCATCACAACACCAGGTGGGTGGGGGGGTGAAGAGGGAAGGATGGGAAGGGGGCGTCCCTGAAACTGTTTTCACCCTACCCCGCACCCAGTCCCTTGCTGGCCCACCTCCTAGGGATCTGCAGTTTGGGGCTGTGGCCTGCTGTGGCCCTGATCCTTCAGCCTGTGGGGAGGGGGACCAAGAGAGTCAGAGAGAGAGGGGCAAAGAGACAGGGAGAGACAAGTGGGCAAGGGGGGAGATGCACTGGCAGACACAGAGACACAGAGTCAGAGAGAGAGAGACAAAGGGACAAAAAGAAAAAGAATCTGAGGGGCGCCTGGCTGGCTCAGTCAGTAGAGCATGTGACCCTTGATTGCAGTGTGGCGAGTTCGAGCCCACATTGGGCAAAGAGCTTAAATAAATAAATAAATAAATAAATAAATAAATAAGGAAAAGAGAAAGACTCTGAAAGAAAGGTGCAGAGGCAAAGAGCCAGCCTGAAACCAAGACAGGCTGGAGCACTAAGAAAGGAGGAAACAGGCAGAGAAGGGCGTTGAGCCCAAGAGATGGGGAGAGGAAGAGTGAGGGAGAGGCGGGAAGTGATCCTAAGAGATTACAGAGAGACCAAAATGGAGGAAGAGCTAGAGACAGAGGGACAGCGCCCGGGCTGGAGAGAGAAAAAGAGGCAGAGGCAGGGCATCCCACCATCTCTGAGCACCCCCTATTAATTTGTCTTGCGATCCTCCTGGGATAAAGCTCTGTATCGAATGGAAAACCTGAAAGGCGGAACTCCTGAGTTGGGAGGCCCAGCTCTGCACCTGCCTGCCTGTGGGGTCTCTAAGGCTCAGAACCCCGATCTATGAAGCAGAAGTGCCTGGTTTGGCCTCCCACAGCTGGGGTGGGACTCGAGTCGAAGGGATAATAACAGCAATGAAAATAGCTAACATTTCTTGAGAGGTAGTGCAGCATTGCAAGAAAGAATCTGGGCCTGGCCGCTCAGGTTCACACCCCAGTTCCCCGTTGCGCGACTTGAATCCAGTGACTTCCCCTCTTTGTGCCTCAGTGTGCTCCTCTGTAAAATGGGGATAATGATGGCACCTACCTCACGGGGTTGTGACGAAGTATAATACACTGTAACATGTTCAGAATAGTTTCTGACAGACTAAACACTACATAAGTGTTAGCACCTATTATTAACATTATCACCATCATCATCATCATCATCATCATCATCATTATTGTATCATTTTCTCTGCCTCTCTCCCAGCCACTAGTCGATCAGTCTACCAGGAGATCTTCCCACATGCATGCACACACACACACAAAATGGTAAACCATGTCGCTCTCCAAATGCAAGGTTCACTTCATGTCACGAAACTCTCTGTACCCCCTACTGATATCATCAGGAGACTTCCTTGTCCCAACCACCTGACCCACCCAGAGAGGAGATGCTTCCAGGCCCGAAACCCCCACCTACCACCCATGCCCTGGCTCCACCACGAGCCCTGATCCAAACATGATGCTCCTGATCTTGTTGTCATGGCCGCCCCCTCCCCCCCCCCCCCCCCCACCCCGGGGCCCTTTCGACACTGCCATACCCTGCCCTGAAATCCATACCAGGCAGGGCTCCAGGCCTCCAGCTGGCTCAGAACAGGCCCAATCACTCCACATCTCTCTCCCCAGCCTGAGGGACCCCACTCACCTCTCTGCAGGGAGTTAGGGCCTGGGCCGGTACCTGCAAAGGAACAAAATGACCTTATTAGCATCCTTCTGGCTCCTCTTTGAAGACCTGCCTCAGAGACCATCTCAGCCAAGGAAGTCCCTGGTGTGATCATTCTCTCAGCCCTCCTGCTGCAGGCTCTGCATAGGCTCAGACAGACCCAGTGAGTTGTTTCTGGAATCCAGGGAGTCTGGGTCTCAGGACTGTTCACCCTCCAAAACCCAGGAGTCCAGGACTTTAACTCTTTGTCCTCTGTGGGCTCAAGAGGCCAGGAACCCCAGCCCCTTCCCCTTCCTTCCACCCTGGTGTGTACAACCCCAGCTTCCTCCTCCTTCAAACTCCAGAGTCAAGGTCTCAGTTTCTTCCTTTCTCAAGACCCAGGAATCTGGCCTCCCAGCAGCCTTCTCAGATTCAGGATTCCAGGCTTCCAGTCTCCTCCTTCCAGAGTTCACATCCTAGTCCTCCAACTTCAAAGAGCTGAATGGTACTGGGGGTAGGAAAAGAACCAGCGGTCCCCATCCTTGCCATTACACCATTGTCACACCAACATGTGTGGACATGCCAAAACCCACATGGGCCCAAGTCTCTACGTCTGGATTTCCATGGACCCACCAGCATGATGTGTGCCCCCCACCCTCCATGGCCTCTTAGCCCAACATGTGGACGCACTTGTGTCCTTGGACCCCCTGGATGGACCCCAGCATACCACGGGTCACACCACATGGGCCCAGATCTCACTGGGCCAAGAAGTGGGGTCAGCCTTATGCCAGGAAGACAGGCACATGTGTGCATACGCCCGGCACATAGACCAATCCCCAGAGACCAACACTGACACATAAATGGACTCACAACATAGACCCACACCCTCAAGGCTGACACAACCTGCACACAACCTGCACACAACCACACATGTACAACATTGACTTTCCCTTGCACATTCATATATACATATGCACACACACAACAGAGAAACCCATGTGCCTTCTTGCAGACAATCGGATACATGCACCTATAAGAGAGAAACACGTGCACACTAGCCAACACACAGGGGCACACACATATAACATATACTCACTTGCACAATCAAAGATACACAGGTGCATGCTTTTAAACGTCCAAACACACTCATACACACTCATACAACTTCACATATCCCCATGAGCATGGTCACAAAACTGATATATCCCCACACCAACAGATGCCCAAATGCACACCCTAGCTGATACACACCTCATACACATGACACAGAACTACAAGCACACACAGACACACAAAACTGATACACAAGCACACAGGCACAAAAAGATTCACCTTGCACAGACATTCTGAGATGTTCACTCATAAGACACATGCTCACACAACAGCCCTGTGAGGGATTTACACACTTCCAAAATGCATACAAAATATTGAACCACGGTAGCATAGTCAACAGATAGGCATAGATTCACACTCACATACAGTCATGAACACACATCCCTCCTGGCCCTGAGGTGCCCCAACCCCACCTACTTCCCAGGCCAAAGAAATCCTAGCATCCTTCCCTCCCAGCACATCCCCAACCCCCAACCAAGGCACAAGCCAGGGCCTGAGGTCAGAGTTCGGCAGGTGGAGTCTCAAAGGGTTGGGGGACTGAGTCCCAGAGCCCCCGCCACAAGGCAGCCCAGAGGTCCCCGGGCCTGGCCATCTGTATGCCGGCAAGTCCGGCCCCATCTGCGGAGATCTGGCGGGCGGGGGGGATTGGGGTGGGGTGGGTGGGGAAGGGCTGGGTCTGTGCCCCTCCCCTCGGGCCCATCTGTCCATCCCTCGGCCTCTCATCCCTCCATCTGTCCACCTACCGGCCGCCCATCCCCCCCACCCCCAGCCACCGGGAAGGGGAAGACATGGCCGTCTCCCCCAAGGACCGCTGAGGACCCCCCAATTGACATAGACCGAGGGAGCGGCAAACTCCCCATCCCCCAAAGCCACACAGAGGCCTGGTCCCACAAGGAACGAGCCCCAGCCCCCGGCCGGGAACCTGACGTGGACGCACAGACACACACCCTCGGAGACACACAACCCGCAGACACACACATACACACACACAAATGGACACCAGGACGGGCACACCCGGCTACACAAACCCTCGGATGGACATCCAACCTGGACACAAACACCCAGCGCAGCCAGCCCCGCGCACACACTCGTGGGGGGGGGGGGGGGGGGGACCCACACCTGGGCACACAACCCACGCACACACACCTGCACACAGCCCCTCCGATGGGCGCGCGACAGCCCCCCAGACACACAGCCAGAGGAGCAGCCGCTCGGGGGACACACGCGCGCGGCCGGACACAGCACCTCGGCTCGACACCCAGCACACACCCGGATGGCCACACAAGCAGGGCGCCGCACACGCCGGCGCCGGGCACACACAGGGCCGCGCGAGCGCACGCCGGGCCCGCCGCAGCGCCGCGGACACACACTCACACGCTCGCACGCTCACACCCGCGCTCCCACCGGCGCCCCCGCCCGCCGCCTCCCCGGCCGCTGCGGGCCGCGCTCACCCAGCCCGGGGGGGCCCCGGGCCCGGCCCCGCCGCCGCCGCCGCCTCGCTCCGCGCCATGGTGGGGGGAGGGCCGGGGGAGGGGGCGCGGTGCCGCGGGGCCGCCTCCCTCCCGCCTCCCGCCCTCCCTCCCGAGCCGCCGCCGAGCTCCGCCCTCCGCGCCGCCCGCCGCCGGAGCCCAGCCGCCACCACCGCCGCAAGGGGGGAGGGGGCGCCGACCGGAGGGGGCGGGCGGGGCGGCCGCGCAGCCCAGACCCCCGCTCCGGGGCCCGCCGCAGACCCCTCTCCACTGCGGAGCCGCCGACCCGCCCCCGACCCCTCCCCAGTCCCACCCCCAGCCCTGCCGGCTTCCCCAGAGACCCCCAGACCACGCCCCAGCTGGCGTGGGGACTCGGCGGAGATCTCGGGAACGTGTCCCAATACCCAGGGGAACCTCAGGCCATGCCTTACCTCCTTGGAGGACCCAGACCATGTCCTACAGCCACCCAGGACCACAAACCATGTCCTACTCACCTTGGTGACCTCAGACTCTGCCCCATACTCCATCGGGGACCCCAGACCATATCCCAGCACCTAAGGGGACCCGGAGCACCCCCATCAGGGACCCTAAATCATACCATAACATTCAGATATGAATGTTACCACGCCCCAGAGAGGACCCAAACCATATATCAATATCTAGGGAGACACCAGATCATGTCTTACTCCCTCTGGGGACCCAAACCATATCCTACTGCTTCTTGGAGACCCCAGCAGTGTCCTTCCACACACCATTCCTTGACCCCCAATAGGGACTCCAGACCATGTCTAGTTTCTAGGAGGACCCCAAAATGTCTCTTATCCCCCCTAACTTTCCTCATTACCCCCAGTTAGACCCCAGACCATGCTCCCCTCTAAGGCACCCCTTGGTTTCCAGAACCCCTGATTTGCCCCAGATTCTTTCCCTGCATCCTTCCTGTTCCTATTCTCTCTTTTGGACCCGGGAGACCCTTCCCCTTCCCTGTGACTTCCATGGATACCAGGATTCCTTACTCCCTCCTTGGTTAGACTCCTTTCTTGCCCAACTCCTATTCAATAGCTGACCCCTAGCCCCTCCCCCAAATCCCACTGTCTCTGGCCACTCTCCACCTCTTTCTGAGATACTCACCAGACCCCCAAACCCAGCAAGGCCTCCCCTCCAAATCCACCTTATTGCAGTCCCTGGCTCCCTGGCAGCTCAACCCCTTCCAATTTTGGATCCTACTGTATCAAGGTCCTCTGCCAAACCCCTTCCCTAAGTTCTTCCTAGTCACGTCATGGCACAAAGCCTGCCTGCCCCCCACCCCCAGATCAAGGGCACCTCTGCAGAGCCTCCCCTCTAGTAAACCTTGACCCCACTCACAACCATTAGATGCCCCCCCGAAGGACACTCACAATCCCCCCCTCAGTCTTCAGATTCCAGCATCACCACCACTACCACCACTGCCACCTCCCACCCTGGTTCCTGGCGCTCCCTGATGGGATACGGAGGTCCAGGGCTGGGAGCACGGAGAGAGAATAGTAACAACAGCAAAAGTGGACACATGTCCAGCACTGTTGTGCGCCAGGAATGGTTCTATGGGCTTCACATACATGACTTCAGTTAATCCTTCCAGGAGCCAGACGAGGAGGCCCCATCACATCCTGATTTTACAGATGAGGAAAATAAAACCACAGAGAGGTTAGGTAACTTGCCTCAAGTCACACAGATAAGGGAAAGGAAGGGGAGGGCGGACCTGGGATGGACAGGAGGGGAAAAGACAGGATGAGAAGATAGATGAAAATTAGAGAGACCGAGATCCTCAGAGATAGGGAAACAAAGAGCCTGAGCCCAAGCAGAGAGCCCCACCCCCACCCCACAGACTGAAACTCTGGCCCCGCCCACCTCTTGACCTCTTCCCAGAGCTCTGGTTTCCCTGTCCCAACCAACCATGATCTTTCTACTTCTCCAGTATCAGTTCATCACAGCTCCTGGGGTCCTTGCACTCTTTCCCCACTGTAGTGATTCCTCCTTTTCATCCAAGTCTGAACTCAAATGCAGTCGCTTCAGAGAGGCCTTCCTTTCCCAGCCCCAGTTCACACCTGCACCCCTACCAATTGTCCTCATGTCTGCAGGTTACTCTGAAATACATAAAAAATAAGATGGATTGACGGAAGGGTTGATGGATGGGTTTATGATAAAGCAAGTAAAACATTAATGGTAGAATTTAGGTGGTGGGTATATGGGTGTTCACTGTAAAATTATTTTCAACTTTGCTGCCTGTTTGAAATCTTTCATAATAGATGTTGGGACGTGAGCCAGAGGACTCTCCTAGAGACTAAGGAGGCAGCAAAAGCACAGTCCCAACAGGTCCCACTATTTCTATCTATCACATCACCTCATTTTATTTCCTACATGGCTTGTTAATCATCGTGTTTGCTTCTTCGCCTCTTTACTGTGTTACTTATCTGCTTATTGCCTATTGTCTAGTCATTGATCTATAAGCCTCCTGAGGGGAGTGGCATGGGCACCACTTTTCTCCGGTGTCCACAACAATGAACGGCACCCAGGAGGTGCTCAGTAAAGACGTGTTCTTGAATGCCTCTTAGGAGAAGGCCTGGGAGCTGGGCCCACTCCAGACTCACTGCAGGGGCCACACTCAGCAATAAACATAATGTCCCAGCCTCGGGTCACTGGAAGGGAAGGGGGATACCCCGGGGTGGGGGGGGGGGGCGGGTAGAGAATGTCCCCTAAGGTCAGGGAATGTGAATTGGCCTGAAAAGAGGACAACAGGTAGAAGTTTCCCTCTGCCTTGATTCCTGACCCAGATTTTCTAATAGAGACCCAAAACCATTCTCACACTTCCACAGTTCGGCCCCGCCCCCAAGCCTAGGTCCACCCTGTCTCCAAGACTCCGCCCAAAGCAAAACTCCCCAGCCCTTTCTGACCTAAGTTTGCCCCTCAGGCCTAGGTCCGCCCACCAATCCCCCCACACTTAGCCCCTGCACTCCCCCCCTGCACCTTAAACTCCACCCCAAAAGCATCTAGCTTTCAGGCCAGGCACTGGTCCCTTTTGCCTAGTCCTTTTGCCATTCTCAGTTCTGCCCTAAATCCCGTTTCTTCCTCTCCAACATAAGCCCTACTTTCCTTGAAGGTTAGCAAGGAGAAGTGCCCCCAGGGAAAACCTACAGCCTGGATTTAAAAATTACGGAGCCTGGATCTGCGGAAGCCCAGGAGAAGGTTGGTGGAGAGAAAGTGGTCCCTAGTTTGTTTGGGGGCCCCTTGAAGGAGTGGCCCCAAAGCTAGAGCCACGCCCCATTGTGCTGACTCTCCATTGGATAGTGTATTCTGTTATGGCCTCTCTGATTGGTTCCCCCACAATCCCTCTAGCCAAACCTACTCTGCATTGGGCAGTCCCTAGAGCCACCCTCTCTGATTGGTCCTTGCTTTCCAAACTCCCTGCTCCTGATTGGGCAACTCCTCGTACATGCTTCTTTCTGATTGGATTGTTTGCAATCATGAGCCTGGATGCCGACAGAAGTTCAACTACGTGGGAAGGAGGAAGAGCTGATTCCCTAAACCCCCTGCCTGAGAAAGGGAGTGGCCATTGACCACCAGATAGCCTTGGGTTGGAAGTTTTAACTGTACAAACCACTACCAGTGGGACTTCAGGCAATTACTTTTGGCTTTGCCAAAATTTTTGCCTCAGTTTACTCATCTGTAAATTGGGGATAATAAGGATGCCATCTTCATAGGGTATTGTAAGGATTAAATGAGTTAATACTTATAAAGTGCTTATGGAAGTACCTGGCACATAGGAAGCCCTCAATCAGAGCGTTAACTGTTATTAATTTGATCACGTAAGTGCATGACCTTGGACACGTTCTTTTGCCTCTCAGACCTCTGCAGGAGGGCAGTTGCTTGGCCTCTTAATTGAACGGCCCCTCCTATCCCCAGCCCTCTTCTTCCATCTCTAGCCATCAGAGACAGAGGCTATGATCAGAGGGAGAAGTAGAGACGTGCCTGGCCAGAGATGGGGTGGGGAGGGCACCAGGACGGGTGTCAGAGAGGAGCTCAAATCCGCCCCTCCCCCAAATGCTGGCAGGGGGCGGAGAAAGGGGAGCGACTTACCTTTGCAAAGGGCTGGTCCAGTCTGGAAACAAGGGGGGCAAGTGTTGAGTTGAGCGGAGTGGTGAGGGGGATGGTGTGCTCTGGCGGGGAGGGCTGGGGAGGGCTTGGAGCTGGGCTTGTGGACCCTCCCCCAGGAATGACAGGGCTGGGGGAGGGGCTGCCCAAACCCAAGGTCATTGTGTCATTGTTTCCATGGCAACGAACACCTCTCAACAGGGAACCTGGAAGGGGGGGTGGGGAGGGAGCTCCCAGGTCCCTGGATTTGGGGACAGAGGGAGGAACAGAGACCAGGAGGAGAAGCAAAGAGAAAGAAAGGGTGATTTATCTCTGTGAAGACCTGCCCATCTCAGAACTCTCGGAGCCTGGTACACCGTGGGTGCTCAATAAATGTCCCTCAGGGACAAAGAGAGCCTGAGAGAGTCAAAGGCTCAGAGATGCCAGAAGAAAGAAAACTCTCCAGACTGGGGCAGGTAGGGTGTCCCTTTCCTGCCCTTCAACCTCATACCCCTCAGGGGTCCCCTGAAAGTCCGGGATCCTCTCCCCTACCCCAGTCTGGGGCCCCCAGGCCTACCTACGCACACAAACCACTCACCCCAGCAACTCCCTTGAAGCAATTACATTTGATCCTTTAACAACTTTTCTGCCTTTAAATTCTTCCTGCCTGGGGGCTCACTGAGGAAAGTAGCATTCGGTGCAGGCTAATGTCTGATGCCCCTAGAGCCGGGGGTGGGAAAGTGGGAGGAGGGGAAATGGGCACTCGGCCTCGTTTTTCCTCTCAGGAATCCAGGTGTCCTTATTCCCCTTGGGAGTGGCCCCTCCTGGATTCAGATATTTTCCCATTCCTCCAGGAAACCTAGCCCCCCTTCCATCCTCCCACCCAGCCACACACCCACACACCCTAGAAAAACCTACAGGCCCCTCCCTTTCTGAGAAATCGGGATCCTCTTTTCCTCCTGGGACTCACGGCCATCCACTTGGTCTGCCTGCCCTCTGCTGGCCAAAGGCCGGTACTGCAGGGACTGTCGGCTAGGGCCCACAATGAGAAACAAACTGAGAGCTGAGGATCTCTTGAATTTTAATTTCTTTAAATTAAACTCCTCCTGCTGAGGAGTTCTTGCGTTTTAATTTCTTTAGGGTTTCGGATGTTCAGGTCCTTAGGGGTCCGAGTCCCCCGTCTCTTCAGGAATTCAGACATGAGGATTTCAGTTCCCCAACCCAGAGGTCAACGAAAGAAAGACAACTTCTCTTGGAGCCAGGCCTCGGTGAGGTCTTCAGTGGTGCGGATTTCAAACACCTGGGCGGGGAGAGGTCTCAGCGTTGAGATCCAATCAGGAACTCAGAGGGCGAGCACGCTGGCCCCTTCCTCCCTCAGAATTGGGAGTCCCGGACCCTCAGCCCATCCTCCCTCAGACCTGGAAGCCCAGACCCTCCCCCTCCTCCTCCCTAACACTGGGGAGCCCCAGCCCCAGGCCCAGACCTTCGTGAGCTCCGCCGTCTGCACCAATCTGTTTTTACTCCCCGCATACATCATTTGTTGCTCAGGCTTGCAGCCTGCATGGGAAAAAGGAGAAGGGAGCATAACTGGGGGACCCGGGTTATCACTGAGGCCCTAGCAACGTCATACAGGCCCTGAAGTTTTTCTAAGGGTCTTGGGAGCTGTTCCAAGGTGGTCTCTTGAAGCTCTACTCAGAGCTTGGGGACTTGTTTGGGGGCTTGCTAATCCGAGGGTTCCTGGAGATGGTTTAGAGGCCAGACAGGGCTTCTAAGGAAAAGGAAGAGGCTAACTTGCTTATACACCTTGGGACTGAGGAGTATGGGTGGATTCTTAAAGAATCTGAGCCCCCACCCCCACCCCCACCCCGCTGCCCTCCCAACACCCACACACCACACACACGCACACACCACATGCGCCACACGCTCCCGTACTCACAAAGTCACGTATACGCACATTCACACAGTGCCCGCTCACACGTACCTGCACCCACATACACACTCTCACATGCCGCACACACAGCATCTAAGACCCCCCCTTATCAGGACAGGTGTCAGCTGTGTCTCACCCACGGGGCTGGAGAAGATGAAACACAAGGGGTAGGACACTCGGCCGTCCTCGTGCACATACTTGTAGCTGTAAACCACGAACCTACACCAGTGAAAGGGGATTCAAATTCAATACTTCGGCCTGGCGCCCGGGTCCAGGGCCCATTGCCTGCCGGAGCCCACAATCTTGAAATCTTGCCTGAGTCTGAGAGCCTAGGGTTAACAGATGAGACCCAGGACACTGGCCTCAAATGCAAAATGAAAATCAAATAGGAGGTGCTTGTTCGATTCACAATAACCGATGACATAAGTGCTATTATTATCCCCATACTACAGATGGGAAAACTGAGGCCCAGAGAGGGAAGGTCACTTACCCGAGGTTCTGTGGACAGAGGAAAGATTTGAGCCCAGGAAATTCAGTGTCGGAGTGTAAGGGCTCAAGCACTATGCAGTACTGTCCAGAGCTCTAGATCTCTGGCCTGAGACTAGGGCCAGCCACATAACTTGCCAAGCCCAGTGCAAACATGGGGCCTGTTGTTCTAAAGGCAGGAGAAAGGCTGTTCTTCTTCTGCAGTCTGTCTCCAGACTGACTGTGGTCTTTCTGTTTTTTTTAAGTTTACTTTTTTTTGAGAGAGAGAAAGCATGTGTGAATGGGAGAGGGGCAGAGAGACAAGGAGACACAGGATCCGAAGCAGGCTCCAGGCTCTGAGCTGTCAGCACAGAGCCCGATGCGGGACTCGAACCCACAAACTGGGAGATCATGAGCTGATCTGGAGTTGGATGCTTAACAGACTGAGCCACCTGGGCGCCCCGTGATTACAGTCTTTTCACGTTTGCTACATAAAGTCAGGCTCTCTTGGGCATGAGCACACACGCAGGGGAAGTACAGATGCTTGCAGACAAATCCTGGAACTTGCCATGCAGGGGGCGTGTGCCAACCTTGACCCTGACTCTGACCCGCCCCCGACATGTGCACTCAGGCCCCTGACTGGGGCAGAGGGCAGCAGCACTCACTGGGTGGCAGTGACCAGGGGAGAAGCTGTCCAGGGCTGGAGGAGGGACCATGTGTGAGCCAGAGGAGGCTCCGAGTCTCCAGCACATGCTCCATTGTCCTATCAGACCCTTACACAAAACACAAATTCAAAGGTAAAACCATAAAAAATTTCCAGACGGCAGGCAGCCGCAGAGCATTAAGCCCTGTGTTCGAGGGGCACCTAGGTGGCTCAGTCAGCTAAGCATCCAACTCTTGATCTTGGCTCAAGTCATAATCTCACAGTTTGTGAGTTCGAGCCCCACATCGAGCTCTGCATTGACAGTGTGGAGCCTGCTTGGGATTCTCTCTCTCTCCCCCTTTCTCTCTGTCCCTTGTCTACTCTTGCTCTCTCTCTCTCTCTCTCAAAGTAAATAAACTTAAAAAAAAAAAAAAAAGCCCTGTGTTTGAGCCTTCCCTTCTGTGGATGAGGCCCAATGTGACTATACTTGTCAGATACCTAGGGAGCTGATCCTGGCTGAGATCTAGAGCCTGAGATTGAGGGTTGCAATCCCGGGGCACCCAAAATTCACCCCAGTGGAGATGAAAACTCTAAACGGACTAGATTTCATAGAAGGGTCAAAGAGCTCCTCCATACAAAAAGCACCAGCCTCGTGTGGCTTCGCACAGGATTCCCTCCAATCGTTAAGGGTCAAATAACTCCTCTGCCGCCCCAGATATTCTCGTGCGTTGAAAAAGGAAAATTTTTTTCATTTTTTGTTTAATGAAATGCAATAAGGAGACCAAAATCTAACAAAGTTTGTACCCAAAGAAAAAAATAATCCAGCTCTAATGTCACGTGACTGTCAGTCTAAAACTCTGCAATAAACAAAAGGTCCTGGGGTGTGAATTCGTGGCCTCAAACACGGATCAGGACCCGTGATTGAGACAGGAATCCAAGGGGCCCCTCTGTCTGTTCCTTCATCATCACCCCTCTCCCCCTGGCCTGACCCTCCCCTTCCTTCCCCCACAATACCTCGGCTGTCTCTCTGGCAGCTCTGTTTTTAGTTCCTCTGGAGAAATGTTCTGGGGGGGGGGGGTGGGGAGAAAAGACTGACATTAAATAAGCACTTCCAAGCACTTGCCAAGACACTGGTCTAAGAAACACACATAGATCAACTCATTGACCTTTCCCACAATGCTGTGGGGGTAGGTTCTGTTATTACCCCCACGTTACAGGTAAGCAAACTGAGGCCCAGAGTTGTTACGACACCTGTTCAAGGTTGCAGACAGCGAGCAGCAGGATTCAGATTTGAACCTGGGTTCAAATCGTAACCATTTGCTGCACTGCCTTTCAGAGGACCTGAGAGAGCCCAGCTCCTGGCCAATCCCCCTCCCGTCGATCAGCCCCAGCGTCAGCCTCCAAGGGCCACCCTCCCCCAAATTCTTACCGCGATACTATGAAGTAAGCTTTATTATCATCCCCATGTTACTGATAAAGACAGCGAGGAAAGAAAGGGTGGGCTCTACCCTTTTACAGGATTTCCACTCGTTTTTTTTTGTTTTTGTTTTTTTTTTTACTTCTCTGGAAACTTTCATTTAAGTGCCAATAAAATATCGTCACCGTCATCATCATCATTTCACTGAGCCAGGCCTTCTTCTAAACCCACTACAAGGATTAAATCATTGAATCCATAGACAACCCTGAGTGAGAGGGACCGGTGTCCCCATTTCACAGATGAGGAAACAGACCCATGCAGGTGAAATCTCTTGCCTCGAGTCACAACTGAGCGGGAACTTGACCCCCAGGCCTTTCTGGCCCCCAGTGTCAAGCTCTGAGCATCAGCTCCAGCCCCCTGGCTCTCCCACCTGCAGTCCCACCCTGCACTTCTGGGGGGGGGTCCCATCCCTCCCAGCCCCTCACCTGAAATTCTTCCTCCAGCACCACCATCTGCCGGTCCTTGTCCACCTTCACTGGGGAGGGATGGCACACAGGGGTTAGACGCCCCTTCCATCCGCCAGCCCGTGACACTGGCGCAGACTTCGTTTGTCCCCACCCCTTCACCCATCCTTCCAGGGGAGAAGATGACACTCACTTATTATGGCTGCGTTGTCCGTCTCTTTTCGGAAGCGAAATTGCCTCAGCTTTTCCTTTAGCTCTGGGTCCACCTCGCACACCACGAGGGAATCAGACTGCCAGAGAAGCCCAAGAATAGATGAGCTGACCTGGACCCAGCCCCTGTCCCCTTCCCCAAACCTCAGTTTCTCCACTAGTAAAGAGGAGGGCCCTGACGGCTCATAGGATGCTTCTGTGAACATTAGGAAAAAGTGCCCTTTCCTTAGGGCAGACGCTGTCCCTTACCATGCACACCCTTGGGGTGCAGAGTAGAGGCTGGACTCCAGCCCTCTCAGCAAGCACACTTGGGGAACGGTCAAGGGGACCCAAGGATCTGCCTGCCTGGGGCTAAACCCGGAAATGGCATCTCTCTTCCCCCCAGCCAGGCCCTTTGCCACAGGGGTCACTCTCCTAGCCCCTGACCTCTATCCCCCAGCCTGACCTTCACCCAGGCACTCTCCCAGCCCCCAGCCCTTCCCATACAACCCCCGGCCCCCTGACCATGACTTTTCTGTCCACAGGCCTCTTCTTTTCTCAGTTCCGCTGTCTTCTAGGGGTGGGGACCAAGGCTTCAGGGGGCGGGGTGTGGGGCAGGGGAAAGGTTTCATCCACCACCACATCCTGTTTATGCCCATTCTGGGACAACTGTCTCAGAAGGCCCCTCCCCTTCCTTCCTTCCCCTCATCTGCCAGGACCTCCCAGGCTTTGCAATCACCTAGACCTGGGTTCGAATGCTGCCTTGCTGTGTGGTCCTAGCTAAATAACTTCGCCCCTCTGGTTCAGGCTTCTTGTGAGGATAAGATAGCTTCGCATACCTCCTGGTATGGTGGGCACACTCAATACAGAGTAGATAACAGTGAGCTCTTTAACTCCTCCCCTCCCCCAGGAAGCTTTCCTGGATCTCTCCCATCTGGAATATTTTAATTCTGGAGCAGAAAAGGGGGAACTTAGGGAGGTTTGCTAATCAAACTGTCATTTGTTGTGCTGATGGGGAAATGGGAGGCTCCACAGAGCCCAGGTGATGGTGAATTTTTTGCCTGCCATTCAACCTCGGGGGCCTAATAATCGGCCCTACAACAGTGGTGTTCAATTCTGTCAGACCGGTACCCCCCTTTTTTCTTAAGTGCATTTTGTGTTGCCCCTTTCCCACTCTGAAATGAAATTCCTGGGTTATGTAACCTACTTATGTACATAAATTCCTCCCCCCAAATCAATATAATGTCCCGTCATACAAAGGAGAAATAAAAGGGAATGTAATGTATGGGAAAATTCCATGTATTTCAGTGAGAAAATATAAGCAAACCAAAGAGACTCTTCATAGGGGTACCTGCGGGGGGGGGGGGGGGTTCAGTCGGTTAAGTGCCGGACTCTTGGTTTCATCTCAGGTCATGATTTCTCAGTTCATGGGTTCGAGCCCTGCATCAGGCTCTGTGTTGACAGCGCTTAGCCTGCTTGAGATTCTCTCTCTCTGTCCTCTCCCTCCACTTGCTGCCTCTCTCAAAAATAAATAATCATTTAAAAAAAAGAATCTTCACAGGTCCCAGCTCCACAATGGCTGGCCCGCTGTGCTGGCCCCATGGACAAGTGTAGTGAACAAGCTTTCCTCAAGCCCTTCCCTGGGCACTGGTTCCCACCCTGTCCCATCTGCTTACGGGTCTCACTGTGGCTGTCCTCCCTCTCTCTGCATCACCAATGTTCCCACCCCCACTGGATCTTTCCTCTCGGCCTCCGTGTGGGGTTATGTCTTCCTTTTTAAACACTAAGAATCCTATCTTCCATCCAGCCACTGCCCATTCATTTCCTTCCCTTTTAGCAAAACTTCTAGAAGGAATCGTCTACGCTCACTGCCTGCAGTTCCTCCTCCCAATTTTCTCTTCAACTCTCTCCCAGCAGATGGTCACTCCTGTCCCCATTCCCTGACATACCCTTGTCAGGGCCACCAATGACCTAAAGGTCAATTCTCAGTCTTCATCTGTCATGTGCTGTCGGCTGCATGTGACACCTTCCATCACTCCCTGTGCCCTGATACACTTTCTTCCCTTGGCTTTCAGAACAACACCCTGGCCTGGTTTTCCTCCGAGTCCTCTAGCTGCTCCTTCGTGGCTTCTCTTGCTGATTTTTCCTTTTGACAGTGGGGTGTTCTAGGGGCTCAGTCCTTTGTCCCTTTCTCTTTTCTATTTACCTTCCTCGCCTCCTGATCTCATCGTTTCTCAGCTTTCAAAGGGGACACCCTAAGTATTTCTCCAGCCTGGCCCTCTCCCTGAACTCTAGACTCCTACATGCAGCTGCCCAGCGGATGTGTCCACCTGGATCTCAGTCATCTTTAAATTTTTTAAAAATGTTTATTATTTGGGAGAGAGAGAGAGAGAGCAAGCAGGGAAGGGGCAGAGAGAGAGGGAGACACAGAATCGGAAGTAGGCTCCAGGCTCTGAGCTGTCAGCACAGAGCCCGATGCGGGGCTCGAAGTCACAGACCACGAGATCATGACCTGAGCTGTAGTCGGCCGCCCACCCGACTGAGCCACCCAGGCGCCCCATGGATCTCAGTCATCTTTAACCCAGCTCATCATACATCAGAACTTCCTGGTTCTGAAATTCAAAATGTAACCAGAACCTGCCCACTTCCCACCCTCCCCACCACCACCATGGCCTGTACTCTGGTCCTGCCCAGCAGCCTCCTCCCTGTCCTCACTCTCCCAGCAGCCTCCTCACTGTCCCCCTGCTTCCCCTCACACAGTCTACTCTTCTAGAGTACTCTCTAGGACTGCTAGAGGGATCCTAATAAAACCCAAGGCATACGACATACTTCCTCTGTCAAAATCCCCCTATGGTTCCATATTATTTGGGTAAAAGCTAAAGTCCTTACGGTGGCCTTTATCTGCCACCACCCCTCTTCAATTACCACTTGGACCTTGTCTTCTATTACCGTCCTCTTTGCTCACCCCACTCCAGCCACGTTAGCCTCTTTGTGGTTCTGCAAATAATCCTGCCACTGTACCTTTGCATTTGCTGTTCCTTCTCCCTGGAACCCTCTTCCCCTTATGGTTTATCCTTTCGTTTCCTTTTTTTTTTTTTTTTTTTTTTTAATGTTTACTTATTTATTTTTGAGAGAGAGAGAGATTAGGGGAGGGGCAGAGAGAGAATCCCAAGAAGGCTCTACACTGTCAGTGCAGAGCCCAATGCGGGGCTCAAACCCATGAACCGTGAGATCATGACCCATGCCAGAATCAAGAGTCAGATGCTGGGGTGCCTGGGTGGCTCAGTCGGTGAAGCAGCCGACTTCGGCTCAGGTCATGGATCTCACGGTTCATCTCAGGTCAGAGATCTCCCGGATCTCTGTGCTGACAGCTCAGAGCCTGGAGCCTGCTTCAGATTCTGTGTCTCCCTCTCTCTCTGCTCCTCCCCTGCTCCGCCATGTCTCTCTCTCTCAAAAATAAACAAACATTAAAAAAAAAAAAAAAGTCAGACGCTTAACCAACTGAGCCACCTGGGTGCCCGAACCCCTTCATTTCTTCAGATACCTGTTCCAATCTCATCTGATCCAAGAGGTCTTTCCCCATCGAAAAGAGTGCTGACCTCATCACTCCATCCCCTCAGCTTGCTTTATTTTACTCCATAGTACTATCACTGAGTCACATTGTATTTATTTATTTATTGTTTGTGTCCCCTCAACCAGAACGTAAGTGTGGGGCGGAGATATTTGTGTGCTTTGTTCCACTGTTGAATTTCTAGAACCTTGAACAGCACCTGACACGTACATATTAGGTACCTAAGTATTGTTGGATGAATAAATGAGTCTTTGTGTGTGTTTCAAGCACAACTACTCTATAGGGTGTGAACGTTTTTGCTTAAATGTAAGGGTAGTGGATGGGGTTTGTGATATCCCCTACCCTGGCATGAAATGACCTTTTCTCACGCCTTCCTTTCTGTCTGGCTGCTCCTTTCCAATCTTCGAGACTCTCGATTCCTTTGCTTAAACCTTAGGTGTCCCCTTCTGTCAGGGTTCTGTTGGGTCCTTGTCTCCATTCACCCTCATGCCCTCTCCAGGCTAGATCGCTAACACCCACAACTTCAGTCACCACCTCTGGTGATCCTCAAATCTTGGTTCCCAGCCCCAATTTCTCTCTTAAGCTCCAGACCCAGGGCTATGCAGCCTCCTGGCCCCTGCTGTTGGGTGGCCCGCACTGGGCTCAGAATCTTCCAGACCTGTTTTGGGAGGCACCACCAACCCCCAATGCCCCAGCCAGGGACCTTTTCTTGGATTTCACCCTCTCTCCCCATCTGCAGCCAGCCAGTCCCAGGGCAGGTTCACTCAGCCTCCTGGGCATCCCCCCCCCCCCCCCCCCCCCGCCCACGTCCACACCCCCTCCCTTTCCTAAAGTCCCCCCTGGTGCAAAGCCCCAGTCCCACCCCAAAGGCCTCCCGAGACTGAAGGCCCCCAGTTTTCTACTTCCTCCAATCCATGCTCCATATGAAAGCCAGAGCCATCTTTCCAAACCCGCAACTCACCATGACTCTCCCTGGCTTGAAGCCCTTCCATGGCTCCCTAGTGTCCTCAAGACAAACTCCCTCAAGCGGCCAAACACCTGGCCACAGCTCATTTCCCACCGCTCCTTGCCTGGAGCTCTACACTCCATCCACCCCGACCGCATTTTCTTTGAGTTCCTCTAACAAGCCATTTCTCTGTCACCTTCTGGGTGAGGGCCCCCGCTCCGCTTAGTCACCAGATCCAGGAAAGTTTGTGGAATGAACAGATTACAATAGTCAAAGCAACAACTCCCATTTGTTGACGGCCTCCATTGTGCCAAGCGCTTTCTACGCATCGTCTCTTTCAATCCTAGTCCCAATTGAAAGACGAAGCAACAGGCTCAGAGAGGGCTGCGGTGGTAAAAGCCGAGACTCCAGAAACCTGAGCGCCAACTCGTAACCTGGCGGCTCGGCCCAGCTGGGCCCAGGCCTCAGGCAGGGCGTGCAAGAGCGGCGGGGAGGCCCGCCCGATCACCAGGTTCAGGAATTGTGACTTAGCTAGCGGCTGCCGAGGGAGACGCGCGCGAGACTGCCCCCTGCGGGCCGGGAGGCCCAATCCCCGGCTCCGCCGCGCCCGTTGCCCGTGGCAACGCCGCGCGCGCCCCGCCCCCTCCCCGCCCGCCGGCCCCGAGGCCCCGGCGGGGCCGCCTGCCCGTCAGCCCCGCGGCCAGCCAATCCCACCGCGCAGGGGGCGGGCCTCTTGGGCCTCGCTCAACCCCCGGCGCTCCCCTCTCCGCCGGGACCCCGCCTTTCTCCGCGCACACCTCCCGCCCTTCGGGCTGCCCTCGCCGCCCGTTGGCGGGCGCGCCGCTCGTCACCGCGGCGTGAGCTAATGCCGGCGCGCGGCGGCCCCGGCGGGGCGGGGCCAGGGGCGGTGACGCACGGCGCGGTGACGCAGCGCGACGGCGGCGGCGGCGGCGGCGGCGGCGGTGGTCGGTGCGGGAGGAGGGAGGGGAGCTCGCGGGCCGGAGAGGGGGCGACGGCGGCGGCGGGGGCCCGACGAGGCCCGAACGGCGGCAGCGGCGGCTGAGGCCGAGGCGGTGAGTCGCGGGCAGGGCCGGGCGGCGGCGGGGCGGCGGCGGGTCGGGGCGCGCCGGGCTCACCTCAGGGCGCCCCAGGCCGCGCGGGCGGCCCCGCCCCCTCAGGGACCCCGAGCCGCGGGGCGGCGGCGAGCGCGGGCCTCGGGGGTCCCGGCCCTCGAGAGAATCCCCCAGCCCCGACCCTCGAGTCGCCCGCCGGGGCCGCTTGGGACGCTTCCCTCCGAAACCCTCCTCACACCCTGGGGACCGCGAGGGGCCGGGCCAGGGGACCTTCCCCGCGACCCCCACCCCCCGCAGGTCTGCCTCGGACACCTCCCAGGAGGGCGTTCCCACGGCGCCCCGAAACCTGCCCCCGAGCCCCCTGGAAACCCGCACCCCTCCTCCGGCCCGGAATCTTTCCGAGAGACCCCCCCCCTTACCTCCCCACAGTCCTGTCCACACACCGGCGCAGGTCTTGGAAATCTTCCTCAGCGAACCCCTCCTCTGGCCCCAGATCCCCCATCCTCCTCCTCCGTCCAGAAATATTCCCCGGAGGCCACTCCTCGTCTATTCCAACAATGTGTGTCATATCTCCTCCCCGAGCCTCCCTCGTAAGCCCTAAAAATCTCCTGCAGTCTCCCGGAGAGCCCCTCCAGACCCCGCACATTCCAGAAATCTCCCCCAGACACCTACTTCGCATATCCCCACAATCTGCCCGGACTTCCCTGTCACACGTCCCCGAGAATTTTCCCTCCTACCTACCCCCGTACCAGAAATCGCCTGGGAGACGTGCCTCTCGTGGCCCCCCAAATCTCTGAGCCCCCTTCCCCGCCACCATGTCCTTTGGAATGTCCCCAGTGTACCTTTGAAAGACTTCCTCAGAGACTCCCTGAGATGTCCTCAGGTCCCCAAAAGTCACCCAGACGACTCCCCCGACATGCGCGCGCGCACACACACACACACACACACACACACACACCCACACACACACACCAGCCACCTCTCAGACACACTCCCCCTTTATGGAGTCGTCCCTTAGGATCCTTCCACAGATCCCAAGGGTTTCTCCCAAAGACCTCTGTTCCCCCAAGTCTCACCACCCCGAAATGCCCTAGAGATCACCCTCACATACCCTACGAATCTTCCCCGCAGACCTCCCTCGCTTATCCCAAATATCTCCTCCAGAGGTTCACTGAAATCTCTGTGGAGAATTTCGATCCCATGTTCCAAAAGCCTTTTCCACCAACCCCTTTTATGTATCCCAAATCTTTCCCAGTAAACTATACCACATGTTGCAGAGGTTTCTTCAGGATTCTCAAAAAGTCCCTTGTAGTTTCTGATATTCTCTAGAATCCTCCTTAGAGAACCCTTAAAAATCCCCCCCGCGACCTCCTTGAGCCCCTTAAACCTTAAGACCCTCTTCATGACCTCTGTGAGATGCAGTTTTTCAAGACCTCCTCACATCTTCTCAGAGACCTCAGCAGCCCCTCAAGCCCTCCTATTGAGATAAGCCCTTGGAATCCCTCCCAGAGACCCTTCTAGCACCCCCCTCAGAAGCCCTTGAATCACTGCTCCAAGACCCCCTGCCTTCTACTAAGACACTTTTCCTAGAGATTTCCCTCCCTGAACTCTTCCTCACAGGTTCTCTCAGGTCCTTTAGAAGCCCCCTCCCCGTTCAGTCTTCCCTCAAAATAACTGAGCTCCTGCTCTTAGAAAGTCCCAGAATTCTTTCTGAAAAGCTCTCTGCCCGGACAGTCGCCCATTCCACTCAGAAGGCCCACCTTTCCCATATTATACCCTTTCGAAGACTTTACTCAGAGGTTTCTCCTCATCTGAGTTCTCTGAGGAGTTCCTGAAAAGACCCCTGTCATCGTGCTCCAGTACATCCAAGATCTCTCTGAGAAAGCCACACCTCCCGCAGAGGCCCTTTAGAGAATTTTCGTCGAAATTGCCCTGTATTAGCAACCTTATCCCCAGCACTTTCTTCACACTTCTTTGGAACATCCCTTCATTTTCCTTCTGTGGCATCGCCATTCAGGACCCTATCCGATTTACCATTTTTAGAATCCCTGTTTGCATCCTCTCATCTCCTCCGTTCTCTTTCCTCTGAAATCAACTTAGAGGTCCCTCTCAGATCTGAGCCTCCTTGTCTCCTCAGAGGCCACCAACATCCTCCAGTCCTCTCCCCTCCAGGAGCCTCCATGTCTCCTTTTAATAAAAACATCCTCAAAGACAGCCTCAGGTCTTGAAATGCCAACCTGCAGAGACCTTTTTTCTTAGGTTTCCTCCTCACAGACTCCTCCTTTTGGAGACTGAGCGACCCTTAACACCCTCCTTAGAGACTTCCTGAGGACTCGTCCCATTTTCCTTTCAGCAGCCTTCTCCTTCCTTTCCCCCTTTGAGGGCCTCCTCGCTAAAGAATCCCTTCCCCTAGGGGCGCCCGGGTGGCTTAGTCAGTTAAGCCTCTGACTCTTGATATCGGCTCAGGTCATGATCCTCTGTTTGTGAGATAAGCCCCACGTCGGGCTCCACGCTGACAGCACAGAGCTTGCTTGGAAGTCTCTCTTTCCCACTCTCTCTGCCCCTCCCCTACTTGTACTTTCTCTGTCTCTCTCTCTCTCTCCCAAAATAAACATTAAAAAAAAAAAAAAAAACCCTTTCCCTATAGCAGTGGTTCTAAAAGTGTGGTTCTTGGACCAGCAGCACCGATATCACTTGGGAACTGGTTAGAAACGCACATTCTCGGGTCCAGCCCAGACCTACAGAATCAGAAAACTTGAACGTAGGACCCAGCAATGTTTTCAGGAACCCTCCTGGTGATTCTGCTGCATGCTCAAGTTTGAGAATGATTGTCCTGTGAGAGGATTTCCCTTTCCCCCACAGAAAGCCCCCTGAAAGAGGCTTCCGGGTGTGCCTCCGAACCGCTGCCCATCCTCATTTTCCCAAGAGTCGCCTATGGGAAATATCCGCCGTCCAGGAAGTCTTCTTCCCCTCCTTGGAAGGATTCTGGCTACCCTGAAAGGTTACCCCATCCTCTGAGCAATTACTGCATATTCTACCTTTGAATAGTTTCCTTTCAGGTCTTCCTCGGCACTTTCACCTTCTGGCTTCCCCTGCACACCATACCCCAGCCTTTGGTGTTCTCGCTTCAGACTGCTGTCTCCTTCAACACATGTGTCCATCTCCAATCTTCCATCTGTTCCTCACCACATAGGCACCTTCCCTTAAAGGCACTTTCGGTTCTTTGCATTCTGTGTCTTACTGTCCGGAGCCCTCCCTTCTAGAGCACCACTCACCTTCTCCCTTTAGTTGTTCATGTACTCGTCCACTCACCCTCATTGGGCTGCAAGTTTAGAAAGTACTGGGATGTGTCTTGTTTCTCTCTGAATCCCACAAAGTGGGATCTGCCTTCTGTAAGTTATTGGGAATCATTAGAGAAGGGTAGCTCTTTCTTCTGCATTTGGCCAGAAATCTCTAAGTTTTTCAGATCTCACTCCCCATTCAGGCTGTATACACCTTCCCCACCCTCTCCTGTCTTCTTCCTGTACCCAGCGCACATTGCCTCTCCTCCTAGAAGAAGCTCTGTGCCCCACCCACTGCTATCTGAGGGACTTTTCTTTGTGCTCCCTCCTGATTCTGAGCTACCTGAGGTCCTGTGCTTGGTGACCTGCCTCACCCCATCCTCAGTGGCCTGTCAGCCTCCCTCAGCCTTTATAAGTCTTTATAAGTCTGGAGCTCTCGGCTTTCTCCAAGGGATTCTGTTTCTCTCTGGGGTCAAGAAGGGGAAATGGAGATCACAGGATACACACTGGGGCCTGCCTTCAGTGAGCTCACAGTACATTAGAGGGGTTGGGCAGGTACACAGGGCAGAACATGAGGTACAAATTATATGCTGTGGAAATTTGGCAGGGAAAGAAGGAGCCCTTTATCTGGAAAGACACGTCATGGAAAAGGTGGTATTTGGGCTCGGTGGTGTTCCACAGGAGTTGGGACAATGATGAGTGGTCTTCCAGGCAGAGGTAACAGCTTTGCAATAGGTCAAAGATAAGAAGGGCTTCTCATCTCCCACTCATGGCATCTCTTCTCTTCACTTAAAGGACAGAGATGAAAGAAAACAGATCCCTTCCATCTTTATTATATTTGCCAGCTATACTCTTGTGACCCGTAGAGTGATAATATCGATGATTACTGTTTATTGAGTAATTATTTGCCAGTTACTGTTTAAATGCTTCACATGTATTCTCATCTCATGCTCCTCATAGGGAATCCTACGAGCTAGGTAAACTACAACTAATCTCATAAATGTTGAGGACAGGTGGCACAAATAGAAGGTTTCTGGACCCTGTCCATCCCAAGATGATAGTGCCATGAGTCATAGAGTTGGATTTTCTGTTCAGGTAGGGTTGGGTGCAATGAGGAGGCATTATAGCATAGTATAAGTTAAGTATGCAGACTCTGGGGCCAGACAAGATTTGTGTCCCGCATTGTCACTTACCAGTTTTGTGACCTAGACAACTACTTAACTTCCCTGGCTCTTAGTTTTCACAGCTAAAAAATGAAAGTAATAATGGTAACTTATGTTCTAGAGTTATTATAAGAATTACATAAGTTAACACATGAAGTAGCTAAAACAATGTCCTGCTTATAAGTGCTCGGTGTTATCAAAAATGAATGGTTCGGGGCACCTAGGTGGCTCAGTTGGTTAAGCGACCGACTTCGGCTCGGGTCATGATCTCGCAGTCTGTGAGTTCGAGCCCCGTGTCGGGCTCTGTGCCGACAGCTCAGAGCCTGGAGCCTACTTCAGATTCTATGTCTCCCCTTCTCTCTACCCCTCCCCTGCTCACGCTCTGTGTCTGTCTGTCTCTCAATAATAAATAAACATTAAAAAAATTTTTTTTTAATAAAAAAAATAAATGGTTCACGTCAGCCAGGACTCTAAAGACATAAATGACAGAACCTTAGTTCAAGCTAGTTTAATCAAAAAATGAAGTAATTGACTTGTGTTATTAAAAAGTCCAGAGCTAGGATGACTTCAGTCTTAGCTTCATCCAGGAGTTAAAACAATCTTCTCAGTAATCTCTGCCCATTTTTACAAGGAGTGTCTTCATCCTCAACAAGTTTCTACTTTGTGGTGACAGAGATGGCCTTCAGCAACCCTACGCTTTAATCCTACCTCAACACCCTTAGCGGAAAGAGAACTCTTTCCTGAAAGCCCCAGTTTGAAAACAATTTCTTCCCTGAATAAGTGTGAAATACTAACAGAAGATCCTCAGGGACATGTTTGGAGTTCTGTACCCTGGAATTAATTCTCTTGCTAACTCAGGTTGCTGTGATTCCATCCCATGAGCTTTCTGATATTGGTGGCCGTTCCCCTCCTTGCTTGTTCTCTAGCCTCAATCATTCTCCAGTCTGTGGTCGTTTGGATCCAGAGAGAGTTTATGGCTAATCCCATCCAACCAGACTTTCCTTTGGGATCTCACTGAGAGAGAGAGACAGGGAAGAGGTGACTGGCCAGGTTTGGTGGTAGCCTCAGGGTAGGGTAATGGAATCCAGGAGTAGTGGTATTCAATCCTGTACCTCAGCTTTGGGTTTTCAGGACTCTGAACTTTGAGACACTTAAGTAAATTACTTTGGGTAGAGTTTTGTTTTGTTTTATTTTAGTGTAAATTTGTTGAATACAGTCTGATTGAGAGCAAGTTACAGAACAACAGTATATAGAGTATGCAAGTCTCAACTCCAGCAGTTAAACAATTTATGGAGGCACTTTTTTAAGTTCTGGACATAGAGCAGTGACTGAAACAGTCAAGGTCTTGGACTCATGGCCCTTACCTTCTGATGGGGGTGGGTGGAGAGGATACACAAAAGAAATCAGTGATACATGCTATGAAGGAATTAAAACAATAGTATGGAAGAGAGGGTGCCTATGGCCACTATACTCAAGGTCAGAATTGGCCTTTGAGGAGGTGACAATCGAGACTGATGACCTGAAAGATGAGAAGGCACCAAGTTGTGGGACGATCTTGGAGTAAGGCATTTTAATCTAAACATTGTTTTAGGTGGAGAAAGGACTGCTGCAAGGTGGAAAATTTTTTCACAGATATTTTATTCAGGATGTGCTATGTGCCAGGTGCTAGGTTAGGAATTGAAAATGTAATGGGGCACCTGGGTGGCTCAGTCGGTTGAGCATCTGACTCTTGATTTCAGCTCAGGTCATGATCCCAAGATCATGGGATTGAGCTCCAGGCCCCACGCTGAGCATGGAACCTGCTTGGGATTCTCTCCCTCTCACCCCTACTCATGTGCTCTCTCTTTCTTTCTCTAAAATAAAATAAAAAAAAATTTTTTAAATATATGGCAGTGAATAATACAGTCACAGTCTTTCCTTCCCCCATGGATCTTAAAATCTAAGCGTTTCTGGAAGAGCTGCAGCCTTTGATTTCAGTGTTTCAGACCAAAAACTCTTTACTGGGGAGATGAGGAAGATTGGGGCACACGGGAATCCAGATTTAATTGAAGACAGGGAACCAGCCATGTGATGATCTGGGGAAGAACTTCAGGTAGGGGGGTCAACAAGGGCAGAAGCCCTGAGATGTGTTCAAGGAACAACAAGGAGACAAGTGTGAGGGAGAGGGGACAGAGGCTAGATCATGTAGGGCCTTGTAGGCCATGGTAAGGAATTTATATTTTCACTTAAGAGACTTGGGAAGCTGTTAAAGGGTTTTTAATTTTTTTTTAATGTTTATTTATTTTTGACACAGAGAGAGACAGAGCATGAGCGGGGGAGGGGCAGAGAGAGAGGGAGACACAGAATCTGAAGCAGGCTCCAGGCTCTGAGCTGTCAGCACAGAGCCCAACGCAGGGCTCGAACTCACAGACTGCGAGATCATGACCTGAGCCTAAGTCAGATGCTCAACCAACTGAGCCACCCAGGCGCCCCTGTTAAAGGGTTTTTAAAGCAAGACAGTGACATGATTGGATTTTTTTTGTTTTTTGGGTTTTTTTGTTTGTTTAAGAATGTTCACTGGTTTCTGCAAGGAGAACAAGGGTAAGAATGGAAGCAGGAGGTGGATTAGGAGGCATTACATTGGTCCAGATGAGAAAGGATAGTGACTTGAATATGGTGATGGTAGTAAAAAATAAGAGAAATAGATATGTTTGGTGTATAGAGAAAACAGGACTTGATGGGATTGGTGACAAGATGATGATAATAGCTAACAACTCTATGAAAGTCGGTAGTGTTATTAAAACCATTTTACAAATGAAAACAGACACAGCATGGTGAAATCATTTGCCCAAAGTTACACAGGTAGTAAGTGGAAGGATTCTGTTTCCAACCCAGACAGTCTGGTCCCAGAGCCACTTGAGTTTTGGGAAAGAAAAAGGATAGCATGTTTAGCCAACGTTAAGAAAAAAGAATTATCGAGACCAGATGACTAGAACGTATGGAAGAAAAAGGAGTCAAAGATGACTTAAGAAATTCTTTGTTGTCCACAGAGAGATGATAGTTGAATCTATAGGAGTTGATTACATCCAAGTGAGAGGATACAAGTATAGAGAAAGGGAAGAGCTAAAGATAGAGTTTTAGTGGGGAAGGGTCAACACCTATAAGCATGGGATGAGTGAAAGGGAGCAATACATGGGGGCAAGGGGAGAGGGAACCAGCTTCTCTACTCCAGGGTTTCCCACAGCTTCCTAGGCTATGCTTATCTTCCGGGAGGCCCCCCTGACTTCTCCACTCCTCTCCCTCCCTTCCCCAGGACTGTTCATACAAAAGCCTCATTCTTAGCTGAGGCAATAGTATGCATATTTTGTGTACATATTTCAGGAGTTTCGGAAAATAATGGTTAGTTTTTACAAAAGAGAAGTTGAGCTCCCTTGGCATCTGACATTCTCTTGTTCTTGCTCAGGTCAGGATGGTGAGTTAATCTTAGGTAACTAACCTATTACCTTGTTCATGAAGTATGAGTTTCTCAAAGGCCTAGGCGTGTGCTGTAGAAGGGCTAGGAATGGGTAGGAAGGCTAATAGAACCCCCTTATTCATCCAGAGATGTTGGCATTAATGGGTGTACCTGTTACCCAACTTTTCTAGGCAATGGAAGGGAATTTACAGGAGGCTATAATATTCTTAGGAACAAGCAAGGGTTCTAAAACCAGACTGTTTGGCCTTGAAAATCTCAGCTTAGCTGTGTGTAGCCTTGGACAAGTGACTTAACCTTTTCTGTGTGTCAGTTTCTTCATTTATAAAATGAGAATAGTGTTATACATGTATATGTGCATGTGTGCGTGTAATATACGCGTATGTCACGTATATGTGTAAGGTATAGCGTATGTATTATTTTCAGAATTAAATGAACTCACCCACAGAAAGCTGTTCGCATAGGGCCTGGCACATGACACGGTATATGGTATATGAAGACATGCCAAGCATCATGGTAGGTATTTTTACGTACATTGTTTCACCTCATTCTTATAACCAGCCTCACTGAGGAAGAAACTGAGTTACCTGCCAAAGGTCAACACAGCAAGTAAGTGTCAGCAGGAGAGCCCCGTTTTCAGCTACATCTGACTCCACGGTGCTGGTTCCAAGTGAGGAGAGCTGGCTCCAGAGGCACCTCCTATCTGTGGGCTGCTTCTTGTTTGAAGCCAATGAAGGGAGCCTAGTGAGTAATTTTTCCTAAAACCTCTTAGCCAATGTTGGCTTTATTTTCCACCCTCCAGGATTGGTAGATGCTTCCACAGAAGCTTACTTGGTCCCTTAGAGAGCAAATATGACAGCAGTAAGTTGGGCTGTTTGAGAACTTTTCCGTTGGAATTCCCCTCTAGTGTCTTTCCTCAAAGGCAGGGAGTCATTTTTTTTGTCGCACAAAGACAAAGAGATCAGAGCAGTGGTGAATTCTGTTTTTGTATGGGAGCAGTCAAGGCTCTTCCAACTTCAAGTGATAGAAACACAAATTGGCATCAGCCCAAAAGGAATTTATTGGTCCATATAACTGAAAAGTCTGGAGTGAGGTGGCTTCAGTCTGACTAGGTTGGATCCAGATCTTCAGATGTGAACAGGTCTCCCTCTTTGTCCCCTCATCTCTTGACTCTGCTTTCATCTGTGTTGGCTTCATTCTGAGGCAGACTCTCACTGAGGTAGCCGAAGGGGCAGCCAGTAACATCAGGAGATGTATAATCTCAGCAACCCCAATGGAGAACTTCTTTTCCTCAATGGTTCCAGCAGAAGTCCAGTGAAGACTTTCCTTGACCAGTGGACTTGCCATGTCTACTTCTGGAGCCAAGGAAGACAGTTAATTTTCCAAAGGGAACTCAGGGGCTGGTATCAGAAGATGGGCATGGATGGTTGGCAGCAGATCCACCAAAATCCCTCACAGTGTAAGGTGCCTTGGAATAGTCAGCGTGATGCCTCTTTCCTGGCCCATGTCACTAACCGAGGTCTCCCCTTCTCATTGCTGCCAACCACCCAGGAAAAGAGGTAGCCGGGGACCTCTGGCCCTTTGACGGAAGAAGCCATATCACTCTCCTCTCTAGTCACCATCCAGAACAAATACCCAGCATCCTTCTCCTGTCCTAAAAGCAACTGTTTGTTTCTCTGAAGCCCCCAGTGTTTACTGAGGACTGTCACAGCCATTGTTGGGCACTAGATCCTCTCTGCCAGTCATGTTCCCTGAACAACTGGGCAGCTTGAAGGTATAAACCAGAGAGGCCTGAGGGAAGGACAGTTCACAGACTTCTGGTCTTTTCCCAGTGTGTGTCCATCTGGTCCAAGGACTGCAGGCCACGTGCTTTGTTTGTTCCTCATGGTGGTTCACTGTTGCTATTTTAATGTGAATTAGTTTCCAATATTTAAAAATAGGGGAAATTTTATTTAAAAATCCAGATTTTCGGTTCCCCTTAAAAAAAAAAAAAATCTAAAACCTAACAACACTGGACCCACATTCCCACATGGTAGCAGTTGATCAGAGCTAAAATCATGACTTCTCCCTTTAGATAGGGTATGTGCTTTCTACCTCACCATAGTCCTCCCCAGCCTGCTTCATTCAAAACCTGGACTTAATAAGTGTCATATTTGAGACCCCGCTCTGTCCCAAACCTTTGCTTATAGCATTTGGCTTGGGAGAAGATTCTGGTCGTCAGCTTATTTGGGAAGCACAGTGCTGTTGCTTTGGAAAACTAACAACCCAGAAAAAGTTTATGGGAAAGAGTGTGCACAACTTTGGTCTCTTTGTGGATTTGGTCATCTTTTTGCCGTACATGTTGTTGGCATATCAAACCTCTCGTCACAAATGTTCTGTCTGAAATAGTAACATGTCCTTCTATCCTATGAGTTGCCACCCAGTGAAGGAATCCCTCCCACTCCCAAGGGATGTTCATGTAGCCTCCACTTGACCACTTCCAGCAGCCAGGGAGCTATTACCTCCTCACGTGGCAGCCAGTTCCATTCTTGGATAGATATATTATTTTAAAATTCTTCCTTATGTTAAGGCAGATGCTGTCTCCTTAGGGCTGAAATCCACAAAATGTTGGAGGTAGGAAGAGAAACTGATTTTTCAGGCATGTGAACTACCACTCATCCATCCTGCATCCAGGGCAAACATTGATAATCAGTCACAGTATTCTTTCTCACTGAGCCAGATAGTAGAATGCAGCCTTAAAAAAAAATTTTTTTTTAATTCTTTAAAAATTATAGAAGTAATACGTGTTTACTTGCAACTAGTGACGTGCTACAAAGTTACATAAAGAGACTGTTAATAATTCCTCCTCTCCGAGGTAAACCAATGCGAACGGCCTAGGGTGTGTCTTTATACACATTTCTCTATACACATACACATGTAGATATAATGAGGTGTGTAAGGATTTTTGTATGGCTTTTTATCTTCTTTTTATGAAAATGGCATTGTATTGTATGTATTACCATGGAGCTTATGATCAGCCCTGCAGGTTGGTGGCGAAAGATCAAACACTATATATAGATGTAAACGTGCTATGTTTTTTGTATGCTATCAGAATCAAGCATGTTTTTAATAGCTATGTAATATCTCTTTGTATGAGGTGTGCCCCAGTTGATTAATCCTTGCCCTTTGATGGATACTCCTGTTGCTTCATTTCTTCTGGATCCTTCACACCATAGTGCCCCAACCAGCCACTACCAGTCGTTGGGAGTTAGCCTGTGAGGTAAAACCCATTTGTCGTGTCTGATCCAGTCTGACTCCTTATCTTACACATTGTAGAGAAGGGAAGCGGACTAGCTCCAGGTCAAAGTGAATCAGTGTCTAGGGCAAGACTAGAACTGAATTTTCTTGACTCTCAACATTTCCCGTGTCCCCTCTCACTTAGAGCCATCCACCCTGGTTCTCCTCTGGAGTAAAAGAACAAATCTAATTCCTCTCCTGTGTGCTACCCCTTCAGATATTCAAAGTCAGCTATATCATTCCTTCTAAGTCTTCTCTTCCACCGGGGAAATTTCCTCAGTGCCTTCAAACTTCTCTTAGGACAGAGTTTCCAAGTCTGTTTCCCATCCTATGGGCCATTCCTTCTGTCATCTTCTCCGGGGCTGTAGAAATCCCAATTGTGGCTTCCATGCTCACCTTATTTATTCATTCTTTCAGCAAATACATACTGAAAACCGTCTGTATGCCAGTCACCATTCTGGGCACTGGGTAACCATATAGCTTGCTTTTTGGTGGAAAGAGAAATAACAAACATAAATAATATCTGAGGGTGTCAAATTATATAGCAGAAATAGCCTAAATAGTGTGACAGACCCCTTAAATCCGATAGTCAGGGAAGCTCTCTCTGAGGAAGTAACATTGAGCTGAGACCTGAGTGACAAGTAGGGGCCAACCATAAATAGGTCTGAAGAAAGAGTTCTAGTGAATAGAAAACTTGTACCAGATGAAATTGGAGAGGCCACAGGAGTCTTCCAGGGACCTGTAGACCAAGATCCATTCAGTTTTAGTTTAGGTTTAGTTTAGGAAATCATTGGAGGATTTTAAGCCAGGAGCAACATTTGATTCCTTTTTAAAGATGTCTTGGCGCGCCTGGGTGTCTCAGTCTGTTAAGCGTCCAACTCTTGATTTCAGCTCAGGTCATGATCTCGCAGTTTGTGAGATCGAGCCCCGCATTGGACTCTGTGCTGCGGGAGCCTAGCCTGCCTGGGATTCTCTCTCCCTTTCTCTCAGCCCCTACTCTGCACATGCATGCTCACTCTCTCTTTCCATCTCTCTCTCTCAAAATAAATTTAAAAAAATAAAAAATAATAAAAAGATTTCTGGGGCACCTGGCTGGCTCAGTTAGAAGAGCATGCAACTCGATCTCACAGTCTTGAGTTCAAGCCCCGCGTTGGGTGTAGAGATTAATCAAAAAAGTAAATAAACTTAAAAAGATTTCGTTTTCCCCTACACTTGCCCTTATATGCAAAGGGATTGACATCTGGGTCAGTTTGCTTTGTTCAGGTGTCCCAGAGAGGATCTGCCAGGTGAGTCATAGCCGTTGTCAGATGCACCTCACAGCGCTCTTCAGCAAGAGGATGGAAGTTCAGGGAGGTGGCAAGACATGAGCCCAGCAAGTTCAGTGGGTCTTTGTGTGGAGTTCTCAGTCCGTGGAGCCAAATGTGGTTTGGGGATAGAGCCAAGGCACTGGTTGTGGGACAGACCAGGAAATGCGAGTAGAGACCTGGAGCTCGAGACACTTAAAAAAAGGCTTCAGAGTAGTGTCCAGAAATCAGTCCACTGAAGAATAGTCCTGTTGTCTGCCCAGTTAACACAGCTCCTGTGTCGTTCCCATCCAAGAGAGGAATTTGAACACTTTCTAGCTTGGGAGTTTTTTACTTTGGATGTGACCCTTCTCAAGTTGGCATCCTCCGTGCTCTTAGGAGTCTGGATGACAGGCATCTTTGGAAGCCAGGGGACTTGGGTCAGGAGTAGCCTTCAGAGGAATGAAGAAGAGGTCTGGGGGAGACTCACCTCAGAGCAGAGATGAGTGGGATCTTAGAGATCAGAGCTGCACCTTTTCCAGAGTGGCAGAGCTGGGTTGAAGGAGGTAAGATTCCCCCAAATCTTTGAAAAAGCCTTTGTCCATGCCCCTACCTTTGGGCACCCAGGCAGTTACTGATCACTTAGCTATCTGCATACTCGAGATCTCCACTGAGGTCACCACCCACTCACATCCTAGCTTTATTGAGTCTTAGATTGACATACATAAACTCCATGGAGTCCTCTTAGCAGGTGAGCAACCACTCTTTCCCACTCTCAGAAGAGGTAGGTCAGGGCATGTGCTGGGGGTCACATGTCACATAAGGCCAGGTTTCCATTAATTCAGATCTTTCCCTGTAGTGTGCAGCCTCTCCTATTTCCCATTGCTGGAAAATCCTACCAACTTAATTCTGCTTCCTTTGGCCCTTTGATAGCTAGGACTGAGGGGCAACCTCTTCTCCTTAGTCTTGCTGAGTCCCAATCAGGTGTTTTTTCTACATCTGGAGATTGGTGGGAAAGTTGGTTTAGTGTCTGGTGTTGGCTTCCTCTTTCTCCCAGGAGCTCAGCAGAGCAGACACCCTAGGAGAGGAAGGCATAAAGCCTCCTTACCCTCTCAACCTGCATTCACCAGACCAGTTCCAGCCCTTTCATTCTGTCTGACCACCTTCCTTCCTTTTCTAGGAGCCTGGAGAGGTGTGGCTGGACCAAGACCTCCCCCGATGTGAGCAGGTTTCCTCCTCCCCCTACCACCCGTTGCCACCACGCCAGGGAACGTCCTCAAGCCCTGGCCCTCAGGGGAGAGGTAACAGGAGCTCTGAGCCGAGACCATGTGACGGCGCTGGCCCTCGCCACCGCCGTCCCCCCCACCCTGGCCCCAGGCCCGGCACCATGATGTTCCGCGACCAGGTGGGCATCCTCGCTGGCTGGTTCAAGGGCTGGAATGAGTGTGAGCAGACGGTGGCCCTGCTATCACTTCTGAAGCGGGTCACTCGCACCCAGGCCCGGTTCCTGCAGCTCTGCCTGGAGCACTCGCTGGCGGACTGCAATGACATCCACCTGCTAGAGTCGGAGGCCAACAGTGCCGGTGAGTCTCCACCCGGAACAGGAGCAGATATCGGAGGGCTGAGGAGGCCCACCCCACAATGTGCTGAGAAATGTGGGTTCTCAGCTTGTTGGTGGAGGGGGAGTCCCTGACCTCCCAAGTCATCATCATTAGTCTCCTGGGGCTTTGTTGCCAGATATCCTCAGGCATGAAATGAGGGGCTACTGGCGGATGGCAGTGCAAACTGGAAACAACCTATAGCAGAGGAAGAGCTATGTAGGGTGGCTTGTCTGGGCGACTGAGAGGAAGGGACTAAGGTCATTACTTATGAAAGTGGATTGGAAGCTGAACAAATAAGTCATTTCTCAAGCTCTGGGACACCAGAGCTAGGAGAGAATTTTAGAAATTCACAAGTAATCTTAAACTGTTCTGTAGGCACAAAGGTAGGTTGGACTTAAGGCATAAATAGCTTCAAGAGAATTTTGAATTTAGGTATAGTCCGTATCAGTTCCCTAAGCACTCAGTAGAGTGTGTACCAGGAGCCTGGTGAGCCAGGCTTCTCTAGAACTCTCTCAGGGGCTCCAGTCATAGACAGGAGTCAGGCCAGAGAACGCTCTCAGGGCACACTGCTGAAGCCATTCTGGCCTGTAGGCTTCCACAGGGCGGGATGGAGAGCTGTTGACCTCAGTGATGGGTGAGAGAGATGGAGGCCAGAGAAGAGGACATTTCGTGCGTACTTGAAGCTAACTGGAAAGGGGACGCAGGGGCTCCGTGTCAGTGCATCCAAACCCTTCCCACCTTCTCCCCCATAATAATAGCTCACATTAAGCCCTTACAACACACCAAGTACTGGCTGTACTTATATACTAACTTGGAAAGCAGTGTTTTTTAGTGTCTCTAGGGTCAGACTGTCTAGGGTTAGATCCCAGGTCTGTCATTTGCAATATAACAAAGTAACTTTCTGAGTCTTGGTTTCTTCCTCTCTAAAACCAAGATAGTAACTATGCTTACATCTTAGGGTCATTGTGAGCTTTGAGAACAGTGCCTGGCATGTAGTAAACACTCAGTAAATGTCAATTGTTTTTATTGTGAATAACTCATTTAGTCCTCACAACCCCATGAAATTGGTACTGTTATTTTCCCCATTTCATAGGTAAGGAAATCCACATGGGCTGCTAGGAGCCACAGAGTTGCCTGGCTTCCCTCATCTCCCCAGGCCCATTGCCTTCGTAACAATCCCCTTTATTTTTCCGAATATTTACGTATAAGTCAGAGAAGCACCATGGTTATAGGGTGAGGTGGCTCCTCGGGCCAGGACTCACACCGGCTTTAAGTCCCAGTCTGGCAGACAGTGAGAGCAAGAATCTAGCAAGACTACAGCAGGCTCAGAGCTCAGCAGCCTCACACTCCTCCACACCAGGGAGGGCTCATCTCTGCTCTGACATCGGTGGCAGGAGTTCTTGGTTGTGGTATGGCTGTGCCCCCAAGTAGGGCTCCTGTGGGACAGGCCGTTTTCTTATGTAGCTTTGTCACACTTCCCTGCCACCCCATCCTGTGAAGGCAGTTGGATGAGCACTAAGTACCAATCTTGTCTGTATCTCAGAATCACCAGTGGTGTTTATTCTATTTATTAGAGCGTGTTTAATTTTTGCATTTGTTTTCAAAACTTGTAAAATCAAACCCTATGAAAAGTAAAAAGTGAGATCTCCTCCCTTCCATACTTCCATCTTCCCAATTGGTGTATGTTTTGTGAGAGATTCTGTGATGTATGAGTATGCACATAGTCTCCCTTCAGCTTTTTCATTATTTTGATCATTTCTTTAAAATGTTTTAATGTTTTATTTGTTTTTGAGAGAGAGAGAGTACGAGTTTGGGAGGGGCAGAAAGAGAGGGACACACAGAATCCGAAGCAGGCTCCAGGCTCTGAGCTGTCAGCACAGAGCCTGACATGGGGCTCGAACCCACGAGCCTGGAGATCATGACCTGAGCTGAAGTTGGATGCTTAACTGACTGAGCCACCCAGGCACCCCTGTTTTGATCTTTTTTTTTTTTAAGTTTATTTAGTTATTTATTTTGAGAGAGAAAGAGCATGTGTAAGGGAAGGGGCAGAGAGAGGGAGAGGGAGAGGGAGAATCCTAAGCAGGCTCCACGCTGTCGGCGCAAAGCCCTGAAACCAAGAGTTGGCTGCTTAACCAGCTGAGCCACCCAGGCGCCCAGATCATTTTAATATATGGAGTAGAACACTGTGTATATTAACCAATTTCATTTAACAGTGTAATTTGAAGATCATTTCATATTCAGCACACATGTATATGCCTCATTGTTAATGGCTGCATAATAGGAAGAATAGGTATTTATAGAGGCCTACCTGGGAATCAAACAATTCTTTACGTTTATTACTCATTTAGTCTTCACAACAGCTCTGTAAGGTAGTCTTACTGTTCCCTCATTTTATAGATGAGTAGACTGAGGTCTGGAGAGGTTTAGTGACTTGCCCTGGGTCATACCACTGGTCACAGGTGGAACTGGAATTTGATTTTAGAGCTCTTGCTCCTGACCAGTAGGCTCTACTTTATGGTCTGTTTGGTCTCGCTCATACAAACAGTGCTGCGATGAGTACCCTTTAAGCATCTCTAAGATAAATTCCTAGAATTCTGTGGAACTGCTAGTTTGAAGTGATGTGGATGTGAAAGATGCCTTGTTACCACATCGCCTTAAAAAGACACGGCACCCTTTATACCAAGAACCTGATGCTCATCCCAGATGGTTTGCACTGGGATTTGGGGGTAATGCCTAGCCAGGGTTGAGAATTGATGTGGAACGAATTCACTGATGAATGAAAATAGGAATCAAGGTCTTCAGCCGCAGCCCCAGGTCAGATGGCGAGAATATATAACAAGCTGGTACTTAGATGGAGAGGTAGGGAAAACTTAGAAGGGCTATGGTGTATATCAGAGTCAGCAGGAAACCTGCCAGGACTAGAGCAGAGCATGACTAGAGAGAGAAGTGGTCACAGAGGCAAATTCTACAGACCGTTAAATGACTCTTAATGGACATGGGGACTCCTGGGCACCTGGGTGGCTCAGTCGTTGAGCATCCGACTTCAGCTCAGGTCATGATCTTGGAGTTTCTGAGTTCAGGCCCCACACTGGGCTCACTGGTGTCAGCACAGAGCCTGCTTTGGATCCTCTGCCCACCTCTCTTTGCCCCTGCACTGCTTGCGTGCACACTTGCTTGCTCTCTCTCAAAAATAAATAAACATTAAAATAATAATAATAATAATAATAATAATAATAATAATATACATGGGGGCTCCAAGACTAAGGAGGCCTGTGTCTCCTGTCTCGGTCCCTCCCTCAAGTAGAACAGCCCCCTTGCCTTATTTGTGAAGGAAGTAGCTTCTTCCTGGGCCTAGAGGCCTACTTTGTGGGAGGAACTGTGCACCCTCTGACTTTATCTCTTCCCTTGTTTGTTATGGGCTTCCCATTCCCTTGTGTTTCCCAAACTTGCGTCATTGTCCACATCACCTGGTGGGAGGGAAGTGACTCTTAAAATCCAGCCTCCCCACCCCCCCAACCCTGACTCCACCCCTGAAATCAGAATCCTGAGGGGATGGGCCTGGGAACACGTATACAAGTTCTTCTGCTGACTAGACAGTTTGAGAGATGATGCTCTGCTGGATGATTCATTTGTTACAGGACACGAGAATAGGAATCAGAACATCCAGGAGTTCTAGATCCAACTCTGCCACTAAAACCTCTTGTGCATTGGACCAGTTCCACCCCTCTTGAGCCTGAGGATCCATATCTGGACAGTGAGAGGGTTGTTCTAGATACTCTCCAAGTGCCTCTTGGGCTCTGAAATAATGTACCAAAGAAGGTAGAGCCACAGCCAAGCATATAACTTTGGGGGCTCAGCACATTTTTCTAAAGGAATAGCTCTTAATATTTTATGAGATGGGGGTGCCTGGGTGACTCAGTCAGTTGAGTGTTCCAACTCTTGATTTTGGCTCAGGTCATGATCCCAGGGTTGTGGGATCGAGCCCTGTGTCAGGCTCCACACTTAGTGTACAGCCTGATTAAGATTCTCTCTTTCTCTCTCTCTGCCCCTCTCCCCTGCGCTCACTCTCTTTTGAAAAGAAAAAAGTGGGGGAGGGGCGGAGGGAGGAAGGAAGGAAAGAAAGAAATGGGCAGATAGGACACCTGGTGGCTAGTTCGATAAGCATCTGACTCTGGATTTCGGCTCAGGTTATGATCTCACAGTTTGTGTGATTGAGGCTTGCATCAGGCTCTGTGCTGACAGCACAGCACAGAGCCTACTTGGGATTCTCTCTCTCTCTCTGCCCCTCTCCTGCTCATTGCATGTTGCACACTCTTTCTCTCCCTCCCTCTCAAATAAAATAAACTTTAAAAAAAAAAAAAGGCAGGGAGTACAGACGGCTTGATCTAGGCAAGTGAGTCCCAACCCTGGCTTCATGTCAGAATCACTCAGGGACTCTATAAAAATAATCTGAGGCCTGGGTCCTATCCCCAGCGAGTCTAATATTTTTTAAGCTCCCTAGTTGGCTCTTGCGTGCATCCAGTGGAGAACCACTTGTCTTGATACTGACGCTGATACTGACCAGGAAGGTGGTGGCCTGCTGGGAGTGGGGAGTTGGGGCTGTAGAAGGGGAATCTGGTCTGGGCTCTTCCTCTCAAGCAGTTGGGAGGGTTTAAGGAAGTCCCCCAAACCCAGGCAGCCAGCATTGGTTTCATAGAAGCAGAATCTGAAACAATACCCAGGAACAGAAAAGCAATACCCTAAGGGTCTGTGGAACAGGAAAGAGAGGCCCCAGGTTACCCCTTGTTGTCATCCCTGTTGCTTCTCCCAGTGCTGTCTTCCCTGCCTGTTTGGAGCTGTAACAGTAATGCTAGTCCTCTCTTTCCTCCTGATGCTGACTTGGACCAAAAGAATAGAGCCAGAGAAGCTGAAATCCCCTTCCCTCCCAGGTCCTTCAGCTTCCTAGGCCACATTTCCTGCATTTCTTTCCTCCTCCTGTCCTCTGAGTCAGAGTCCCTGTATCCAGCAGGTTTAAGCTCCTCCCTATCTGGCTTACTGAATCTGGGTGGGGAAACTGAGGTCAGGAGGGGGCCGTGGCTGAATGAGTCACCAGAGCTCAACTCTCATGCCTCCACCCTCCCTTTAAAGCTCTACTGACACAGTTCATCAAACAAAAATGTGAGCCCCCTGGCCCTCCCCCATGTTTGTGTGAGCTGGGGTGAGATAGAGAAGGGCATGTTTGCAGCCAAACCCCAGCCCCTGTGACTAGTGCCTGAGGCTGCCACGATTATTGCAACAGCCCAGCACGTAAAAATGGATTTGCTCTGTGGCAGTCTCCAAGATATATTTGGCTCCTATGATTTGCCAGGACCCAGGGTCATGACCTATTTAGTTCTGGTCACCTGGCCAAGGAGGGTACTCATGCACAGTGTCTCTGGTCCTCTCCGTGCCTGCAGAATCCAGGTTTGCAGCTTGGTGAGAAGCAGCCATTGGCATCATGGCATTCCCAGCCCCCTCCCCCATCCGCCCACCTCCAGAATTTCATCATTGCTTGTTGTACGTCTAGCTCAGAGGAACCAGAGATATGTCTGTTTTTGGTAAATAACTGCACGAAATCCCCCACCCCTGTTGGGAATCTTAAGGGGGAGTCCCAGATGTGCCCTCCCATATTACTTGCTCCCCACAGCCCTGAAACAGCGTGGGCTCTAGATCTTCAACCAAAAGCGATGACAATAACATTTAAAATGACAGGAGTACTTAACACATGTCAGGTGCTTTGCATGATTGTCTCATTGAACCTTTACAACAACCCTGTGACATAGTGGCTTTTACTACCCCCACTGTACAGAAAAGGAGACCAGGCTCCGAGAGGTTAAAGGACTGGCCCACAAATATGTTGACCTAGCTCATAGAAGCAGAGGTAGATTTTGAATCCAGACAAGTTTGCCTGTTGAACTTGTGCCCTTACTCAGTATACTCTGCTAGGATATGAAACAGGGTCACCTGAGGTCAGGGGATCCTCGAGAGGGCACGCTATACACACATAGACACCACTACCTTCTAGGAGACCATCTGGGTTCAATTCTGCAGGTATTCATTGGGCCCCCACTGTGCCCCAACTCTGGGCCAGACTTTTCTGATCTGAGCAGGAAACGAAGTTTCATCCCCACCCGTCATCTGCAGCCCCAGCTGGGCTCACCCCAAGGGGCCTGAGGCTGCGCAAATTCCTTGGACCAGATCCAGTGCTCACTGATGCTTCCCAGTCATGGGAGGCCCGCCCTCCCCACCACACCGCTACACAGACACATGAGCACACATTTCCCCAGGGTCAGCCTCCAGTCGTCCAAAACCACTCTCTCCTTTCTCCATGGTAGAACAAGGTCCTTCATTGAGCCCAACCCTTGGGGCTGTTCTGTCACGTCCCCTGGCAGTACCAGAGGAGAAGCTGTGTCCCTTAGCCCTGGGGTCCTGGCAGTATCCTGGGGTGGGGGAGGGACTAGACAAGGCTTCTCTCTGTCCCAGATGCCTCTGGCTACTCTGTAAGGCCTAAACAACAGCGATTGAGAACGTCAGGGTAGGGCTGGAAGGAGTAGGCTGACTGTTGGAGGAGAAGGGAGAAAAACACCAATCACTGAGTCATACTGAGTGCTTACTGTGGGCAGACTCTGTCAGGTGCTTTACATGCACTGTCTCCCTAAATCCTCTCAGCAGACCTGTAATCCCTCCTTTCCAGAGGAGGAAATGTATTGCCCAGGCAACTGCATAACACAGCTGGGATATAAGTCTTTGACTTTCTGTCCTTAATCTTCATCACGCTATTTCTTCTCATCAAGAGCCAAAAACTCAGGGATTAAGCCAGGGGAATGGGGTACCAGGGTATTCATTCCTATATGATCTAGTGCCATGTGGAGGTGGGAGGGTGGGAAAAGTGAAGGCTTCCTCAAGTCAGGAAGGCCTGTCCCACCTTGGAAACATCCTTAGATATGGAGATGACCTAAGAGACAGCCTTGTAGTCATGGGAAGCTGGTTCAACAAGGTTTCCTAGCCTTGAGTGGTAGGTCCTGCATGAGATCAGGAAAGCCAAGGATGGCGGAGGGGGAAGGGGGTGGAGAACAAGAGATTTGGCATTGAAGAACTAGTATAGTGTTGTTGGTAAACGTTTCTCCCAGTTCTGGAAGCTGACAGACCTGGGCTCAGATCTTGGCTCTGTCTGTTTGGGAAAGTGATTCCACCTCCTGAAATTTAGTCCCTCATCCATAAGATGGCAATGTTTTTTGTTTGTTTAATGTTTATTTATATTTGAGAGAAAGAGAGAGAAAGACAGAGCATGAGCAGGGGAGGGGCAGAGAGAGAGGGAGACTAGAATCTGAAGCAGGCTCTAGGCTCTGAGCTGTCAGCACAGAGCTTGATGTGGGCCTCGAACTCACAAACTGCGAGATCATGACCTGAGCCGAAGTCAGACGCTTAACTGACTGAGCCACCCAGGTGCCCCTTTTTTTGTTTTTTAATTTTTTTTAATGTTTGTTTATATTTGAGAGAGAGAAAGAGCATGAGCGGGGGAGGGGCAGACATAAGATGGCAATGTTAAAAAGAGTTGAGGTGAGGTTCTTAGCATAGTGTCTGGAATATAGTAAGTGCTCAATAAATGCTATTCATTATCATTATTATTGTGTAGTATTACTGTTCTATTTTGGCCAGTACTATGGGCATAGCAGGAATTGATGACTCTGAATGAATAGATGAATCCCTGGGCACTTAAACAGAGGTTCTTTAGGCAGCTTAGAGCAGAGAGTCCCAGGCCAAGAGAATGTGCGGTTATATGGTGAGTTGGGAGTTGTGTATGATTCATTTTCTTAGGGCTACAGATGTTAAGTGTTTCCTTTGCCCTGTAGCATTTTCTCCCATCCTGCAGTCCATTGAGCTAGTCACAGAAGTGGTAACAAGGTTTTCAAGGAAGACCTGTAATAGCTCTTTTCCAAGGCCGCCTTTATGTGGCTGGTCTGGGGCCTTATTACTTAGGGAGTGACCTTCTGGGTCAAAAGGGGAAACCTGGCTCATCTCCATGAGACAGATCTAGGCCCTCACACTGTGGGATGGGAAGGAGATGTCACCAGATGATCACTGTGGCATGGACTGGCCAGTGAGGCTTCCTGGAGGAGGGCAGGTTTAGGCAGTCCGTTAAAAGACAGAATTCAAATGGGAGGAAAGATATTATTGTAGGTTCAAGCCTTGGATCTCAGTGTAAGTGTGGAAACTTGGATGCATGTGATGTGGAGAGAGCCCCGGGGAATGTGGGGGTATCCCACATCTTTATCTGGAGGAATAGGAGGTGGCGAGTGCCCTAAAAATGAAGGTGCTGTTGGCTAGGAGTTCCTGAACGTGAGTCTGTTGGTTGCCATTGGAAGCTCCTGGTCAGGAACATGACATTTGGTGTGCTTTTGAGAAGACAAATCCGTCTGCGTGAATGGGACCAATTGGAAGAGGAAAATCTAGAGGCTGGTCTCTACCACTTAAACAGCAAGCATTTAGTAAATACATTCTTTTATATGCCTGGCCACTTTCCATTCTTTATTAGCTTATTGGATCTCAGAGGAACACTGTGAATTGGGTACTGTAATTATCCCCAAAACTGTTCAGGTTAGGAAATCTGCGTGCAGTGAGGTTCAAGATGACTTGCCCAAGATCTAGCTAGTAAGTTGGAGTCCAAACTGTCTGATTCCAGAGCCCAGACTTTTAACCATCGTATTCCATTGTCATCCACTGTCAGGGAGGAGGCTCTTCTGATAGGGGAAAGGAGATAGAGGCCATGGAGATAAAGAACAGGGATACAACGAGAAGGGCAGGCCTGGGGACAGCAGGAGGAGCTCAGATTCCAGAGTAGCAAGTTTGGCTGATTGGGGGGCCACAGCAGGTATTGGAGAGTAGGAGTGTTGGAACCAGGAAAAATTACTCTGGAAGTAGGGTGAGTGCATTTGGTCTCACCTGTATGAAGGACAAGCTCAGAGGTCAAGGGGTCATGAAGGGAGAAGGGAAAGGAGATTGGAGCCGAGGGAGCAGGCTGAGGGAGTCCCCTACCCTGGCTTCTCTGACATTCCCTTTTGTTCCCTCTGTAGCCATCGTCAGCCAGTGGCAGCAGGAGTCCAAAGAGAAGGTGGTATCCCTCCTGCTGTCCCACCTGCCCCTGCTTCAGCCAGGCAACACGGAGGCCAAGTCGGAGTACATGAGACTGCTGCAGAAGGTGCTGGCCTACTCGATCGAGAGCAATGCCTTCATCGAGGAGAGCCGCCAGCTGCTCTCTTACGCCCTCATCCACCCGGCCACCACACTGGAGGACCGCAATGCACTGGCCCTCTGGCTGAGCCACCTGGAAGAGCGGCTGGCCAGCGGCTTCCGCACCCGGCCTGAGCCTACCTACCACTCACGCCAAGGCTCAGATGAATGGGGGGGCCCTGCAGAGCTGGGCCCTGGGGAGGCAGGGCCAGGCTGGCAGGACAAACCACCCCGGGAAAATGGACACGTGCCCTTCCACCCATCCAGCTCAGTGCCGCCAGCCATCAACAGTATTGGGAGCAATGCGAACACAGGTGAGGGAGTGGGGGTCCCAGGAGGCCATACCTACTTGAAAAAGGTCAAACTGGGCTCTCTCTCTTTACTTGCTCTTTGGTCCTGGGCAAGTCTCATAACTTATCTGGGCCTCAGCTTTATGAGGCAGTGCAGAGGTTGTGAACTGACATTCCAGAAGCCATATCTGACCTACAGACTTGTTTTGTTGAGCCCAAACACATTGAAACTTTGGTTTTGTCTTATGCTTTAAAATAAATTTGGTGACATAAGAAATTGAGAATTTTCCCCTAAAACTCCAGATTTCAGCTTCTCTTAAAAAGGGAAAAAAAAAAAAAAAATCTGAAAACTCAAGGCTTGTATTCCTATAGCAGCAGTAAGATGGGGTTGAAGGATTAAATATTGTCCACCCCCTTCAGACCCTGCACATGTACCCCAGTTGGCCTCTGGCCCCACCACCTCCCTTTGGGCATGTCTGACACCTGCTTGGCCTCTGAAAGTATTGAGCTAATGGCCAAAATCTAAGGTCCATTCCAGCTTAGACATGGTGGATTTGTGGATGTGGTTTCAGCTAATAGCATCGTTTCTGAGAAATCTGTGTTTGTAAGCCTGTTTATATATAAGATGTAATTCACTCTATATGGTAGTAGTAACGGTAGGTAGTGTTGAGCATTGACTGTGCTGTGAGCACTTTTCTGACATGATCTCGTTTAATCCTGGTCACAACCTTATCATCGGCCTCATTCGATAGATGAGAACACTGAGATTCAAAGAGGAGAAGTCATGTATTCAAAGTTACACACATAACAAGTAGTAGAGCTGGCCACGGTTCAGACTTGGGAAGTCTGACACCAGAGCCTACCTCTGGCCACAATGCTGTTCTCCAACCAAGTGGTCTAGAAAGGGCTATCTTGGTAAGCACCCCAGAGGCTGGGGTGAGCAGTAGGAGCTGGTATTCTAGTGAGTTTTTGAAATACTAGTGGAAATGAACAAGGTAAGGGAAAGCGGGATTTCCAAGACTTGGTGAGATAATATTACCTGACTCCAGGTGAGAGGTTTCCAAGATTTCACCTCAAGATGGCTGGTCCCCTTTGGCTGGCTGGTACTGGCTAAAGCAAGTCAAGAGAGTGGCAGTGAAATGTCATCCATGCCAGTGGGCGGGGTGAACCCTGGGTCTCTGGTACCCAGCTCTGTGGCACCTGGTACACACCTTCTGTCCCCTGAGTATCTTTCTTTCCCCAATTTAATACGGATGTCCTGGCCACCTGCCTCCCTCCTAGGTGTTGGTAAGAATCAGGGAAAACAGGGATGGAGGGCATTTCTGGCAACTCTGGCAACCCAGAGGGTGTTAGACCTTGTTTTATAGTCTCAGAGCATCATAGTTTCTGGGTCCAAATGGAGAAAATATACTAATAATGATCATTCTAGCTAAGATTATTGAGCATTCGGTCTTTTCCAAAAGCCGTTCTGAGAACTTTATACATACAGATTCTTTGGCTGAGTCACAGAAGAGTCACTTGCCCCAGGTGGTATAGCCAGCATTGAAATCCATGCAGTGTGGCTCCACAGCTCATACTTGTAACTACTCTGCTACATTGCCTCCACCTAAAAGTGACCCTCCCGTAGATGCTCAGACCTCATCAATGGGAGGGGTTACCATGCAGGGTGCCCATACATTTCTTCCTCCCCCCAATAGGAATAGCAGCTATGAAAGGACTAAGCGAGAACATTGTCAGAAAGGGGGTGTGAACCAGAAGAGAGAAAGGAATTGGGCATTCCAGGTAGAGGACATAGCATGAAAGGAAGGCACGGGGTGGCAAATTGGAGTATTCAGACATGTCTGGCTGGGATGGAGAGGTGCAGGGATTTAAATGAGTAATTGCCGTAGCCAACATCCATGTTTACTATGTGCCTGCCCCTGTGCCAAGGACATTACTTGGAAACGGAGGCAGAGGGGGCAAATAAAGTGACTTGCCCAGGATCATAAAGTTAATAGGTGGCAGAGCCAGAATTTCAATGCAGATCTGTCTTGACTCCCAGATCTCAGTATATTAGGGCCACATTCTGGGGGGCCTTGAAGGATAGGGTGAAGCTTTTCAATTTCAAGCAGTTGCAGGAAACAGGAAACCATTAAAATATTTTTGAGTGGGGAGCAGCAAGGACTGGCCTGTAAGGGCAGGCAGGGTGGGTTTGGGGTGCTGCCAAGGACAGACCAGGGTTTCTCGGAGAGCGTGAGGCCCTGGATCTCCGGCCGGCATTCCTGTTTTTATAGCCCTCATGCTGTGGCCGGCCTCCACCCCAGTGCCTGGCCAAGCAGCACTCCTCGGGAACTGCACGATCATTCCAATCAAGATAATTTCCTGCCCTCTCAGCCTTGCCTGCCTTCTTCTTGGCTGAGAGGGAAGGAGGAGGAAGCCATAGGCACCAAGACAGGCCACAGAAAAAAAGAAAAACCTATACCAAGTCCCCTAGGGCCTAGAAGGTGCCATTTTCTGGAAGGCCAGAGCCTTGGAAGGAGCCCTGAGCAGAGGACCCCAGAGGTCACAGCAGAGGTGGAGGCTAGCCTTAGGGGGCTATCAGTGCACTGCCCTTTCCCTCAGGTGGTTTCCTGGCTAGGAACATAGATATTGTCATAGATGAGGGAAGGTGCTTTGGAGCCTGTACCAGGCTGGTTGTCCTTCCTGGGCTGAGTTTCAGTGGAGGACTGGCAGGAATTCCAGCCTTTCCATCAGAAACAAGGCTAGGGTTCTTAGGTCTGTGCCTCCCAAACTTGCTCTGGGAACTGGGGCAAAGGGCTTCTGTTCCCTGAGCCTTGATGTTCTCACCTACCCAGGGTGAGGTTTTTTGGCTTCGTTTCCTTGTCTTTTTTTTTTTTTTTTTTTTGACTTTGGGTACTTTTGGATTCCCTATGCCAAGCTTAGAGGCACCCTCAGGTCCATAGGTGCCCTCTTTTTGGCTTTTGTGAAACTGAGGGCTCTTGCGTATCATAACCCTGCACCTGGTCATGGCAGTACAGAAATGCGTGGGTGGGGTTGCCGTTCTACATGAGCCCAGAGTCCAGTGCAAGACGCAGGCTAGTGATGGAGGCAGTAAATGCTAGGCTTGAGGCAGTAATACAGGGCCCCAGGGAATGCAGAGGAAGGAGTCGTAGAAGAGGTAACACTTGAGCGAGGAGCGAAGGCTGAAGTGGCTGTCAGGGCAGGGTGGAAGAGCAGTGAGCTAGGCAGGGGGAATAGCTCCATGTGAAGGTCTGGATGCTCGTGGAAACCTGCCCTGTCCTGAGAATGGTTCAAATCAAGTTGAATCCCTTTTTCTACCTCAGGAATGGGATGGATGGAGGGTGTGAAACATCCTGTGGAAGAAGGCCTCGATTCACCCTGAGTCACTGGGCCTCATGGGTGGCTGATTTTAGCTCAGTACCAGAAAAAAACTTTGGCAGGTGGTAAGACCCAATGACAGGGATGTTGAGGAAGCAGTTTATTTATTTCGTTCATTCACTTACTGTACAAATACTAATGAAGCAGCTCCTCTGGGGCAGGCTCCACTGTAATTACTGACGATACAATGATGCCGTCACAGATCTTGTATCGTAGCAGGGGGGTGTACAGTTAATAAGCAGGTAAACAAGTAACTAGGTAAGATCACTTCAGTTTGTCATGGGTGCTGTAAAGAAGATAAGTAAGTGTCCTATGATGGAGTAACCAAGATTGGTGGTGGGCAGCTAGTCAAGGAAGGCCTTGGAAGAGATGTCATGCTTGCCTGAGATGAGATTTGAGGAAGCCAACTGCCAAGATCAGGAAGACAAGAAGAAAGCAAGTGCACAAGTCTGAGGTTGGACAGCTTGAGTGTTCCAAGAACAAATGGGGGGTGGGGGTGGGGGAGTAAAAGCTAAAAAGGCTTGAACTGAAAGGTGAGCTGTGGGAGGTGAGAGGTCAAAGGGTCCAGGTCCTGCCAGGCCTTCCTTGTAGGCATGTGGAAGAGTTTGAATTTTATGCTCAGCGTGAAGGGAAGGGATTGACTTGGTCAGATTTGCATTTTTAGAAGGATCAACATGGCTTCTGTGAGGTGAATGGGGCTGTAGGAGGCAAGAAGGAAGGCAAGAAACCAATAAGGAGGCTGTGGCAGTAATTCCAACAAGGGACACCAGTGACTAGGACCAGGGTGCTGGAAGAGGAAGTAGAGAGATTCAGAGATGTGGCGGAGAGCTTGCCGATGGGTTGAGTGTGGGGAGTGAGGGAACGAGCACTATCTGGGAGGTGGTTCCCCTCACACCCCAGGGTCCCTTCCCCTTGTTGGATTCTGGGGCTGAGCGGCCATCCGTGGCACCAACCAGGGGGGCACAATCTCCTGTGGTCAGATCTCCAAGCCTGACCTCTTGCCTCTCCCCCTCTGGCCAGGTCTCCCCTGCCAAATTCACCCCAGCCCGCTGAAGCGCTCCATGTCTCTCATCCCCACGAGCCCCCAGGCCCCTGGTGAGTGGCCGAGTCCGGAGGAGCTCGGGGCCCGGGCTGCTTTCACCGCGCCCGACCACGCACCCCTCTCACCCCAGAGCAGCGTGGCCTCCTCTGGCAGTGAGCAGACGGAGGAGCAGGGCTCCAGCCGGAACACCTTCCAGGAGGACGGCAGTGGCATGAAAGGTATGACAGGGGAGGGCAGCACTAGGACCCTCTGAAGAGAGGCCTCTGCATGGCTTAGAGGACAGAAGGGAGCTGGAAGCTTCCAACTTTCACCTTCCTGTCACCCTCTACCCTGCCCTAGGCAGGGACAGGTCTGAGGGGAGGAGAGAGTCCCTGCCCTTAAGGCTCAAGACTGAGCAGAGAGATCCCCACAGGCCCTAGTCTGATGTGGGAGAAATCCGTGCCCTCAGACACCCTGGCCTGACAAGGAAGCCAGGACGCAGTGGTAGCCGATGGAACAGAGCTTCTAGGAAGACTTTTAGGGACATCGATGAGGCCATCCTAGTACATATCCAGTCGAACAGCTCAGGAGGGTCAGATGTCCTGCTGTCAGGGAAGGCCACCTACAAGGGTGTGGCTGGGCAGAAGAAGTGGCTTTTGGACCCTTGGCTTCCCCTTACTCCTCCCAGTTTTCTGCATCTTTAATGTTGCCTCTGGTTTATTCCTGGTTCCTCCCCACAGCCCTCCCTCTGCCCTGGTCACAAGGGCCGGACTCCTGACCTCTTGCTCTCCTTTTCCACAGATGTACCCTCATGGCTCAAGAGCCTCCGCTTGCACAAGTACGCAGCCCTCTTCTCACAGATGAGCTACGAGGAGATGATGACACTGACTGAGCAGCACCTGGAGTCTCAGGTGAAGCCAAGGGGACCATCAGGGAAGGTGTTGGGGGTGACACCATTTTGACAGTACCCTTGAAGCCCAAGCCTCTTGCATGTCCTCAGGCCTTGTTGGGGCACCCCAAAGTATCTATCCCCTTCTGCCCCTACCACAGAATGTCACCAAAGGTGCCCGCCACAAGATAGCCCTCAGCATCCAGAAGCTGCGTGAGAGGCAGAGCGTCCTCAAGTCCCTGGAAAAGGTGAGGACCTGGTATCCCCATCTTCAAGGCCAGCCGGCTGCCCACTGGCTCTGGGTAGCCTCCCCTTGGGGCCTTCACAGCCCTCAGGTCTGATGTCCAGTGGCCCCAGCCCTAGGGAGGGAGGCCAGGAGCAAGTCAGATCACAGGGGTCACTTGCTTGTGGCTGAGAGGCTCCCCTTTTTGTCCTGGTCTTTGTCTCCAGACTTTGTTAACTCAGTCCCTTCTGTTCCCTCTCTTTTCCATTTCTTAGTGGTATTTCTGGTGTCTGATGTCTGAATGTCTCCCTGTGTGCATGATCTCTCTTTCCGTTTGGTTCTCATCCACTCGCTCCCCTTCCGTATCTGCCTCAGTTTGCATTCCTTGTCCCCTTTTCCTGCCACTTGACTTCTGCTTCCCACCCCCACCCCCAGTGTCTTGATCTGAATCTCTGGGTCTGAATCTGGTCCCATTCTTGGCGGGACCCTGAGACCCCAGCATCAGACCTCCTTGAGCCCCATGGAACGTCACCTCGAGGGGGGAAGAAGGGTATGCATATACAGATGTGTACGTACGTGTGAGCGTGTAGTGCCCTTACTTCCTTTCTCTAAGTGCTGGGACCCAGGGTTCCACCAGCCCTCTCCGATCTCTGTCTGACCTCGCTTGTATAGTCCTTCTACGTAGCTGTGGGGGTCAGCATGTGACCCTGTCTGTGTCCTCCCTACTCAGGATGTGCTGGAAGGAGGGAATCTGCGAAACGCTCTGCAGGAGCTGCAGCAGATAATTATCACCCCCATCAAGGCCTACAGCGTCCTCCAAGCCACCGTGGCTGCTGCCGCTGCCGCCACCCCTACTGCCAAGGATGGGAGCCGGGGGGAGCCACCACTGCCAGGTGCTGAGCCTCCCCTGGCTCACCCCGGCACAGACAAGGGCACTGAGGCCAAGGACCCTCCAGCTGCAGAGAGCTACCCCCCTCCACCAGCTCCAGCTCCCACTGATGGCAGTGAGCCAGCCCCGGCTCCCGTCGCCGACGGAGACATCCCCAGCCAGTTTACACGGGTGATGGGCAAAGGTGAGACCCCCCCCCGAGGCCCCTCAAGAAGTTCGGGGACAGGGAGCCAAGTGAACCAGTCGTCAGGGATCCAATCCAAGTTAAATGGTGGGAACAGCTTTTTTAGAGTACCCTGGGAACTAGATCCCTTCAGAGAGTAGCTGAGACTCAAAGTAGCAAGTGTGTCCAGAGCGGAACGTCTGCCCTCAGGTGTGTCCAGGTTGATGGTACGAGACAACTTTTACTTACCTTCAGAGTGTCTCCAGCCCGAGCAGAAGACCGGACAGTGTGTCGGTGGAAGTGGTGTACGGTCGGTGCGAGGCAAACCCACGGCTTCTTTCACAAGGAACTAAAGTCCACAGATGGATATGTTGAAACTCATAACGGGCTCAGCCTTTCCTAAGGCAGCATGGCATAGCAGATTTTACACTTGGGTCCATATCATTTTAGCTGTGTGACCTGGGGCAAATGATTCAACTTCGCTGTACCACTTTGGTGGGCTTTTATATCCTAACGATAGCCAGGTGCCGTGCTTGGCACATAGCTAGAGCTCATCCAGCCTGAGTTTCCTCTTCCTCCGATGCTGGCCGGCAGGGACCAGGGGAGCTAGACTATGGCAGGGGACGTGCTGGGGCCGACCTTCCTCTCCCCTGTCCCACAGTGTGCACCCAGCTGCTGGTGTCCCGACCAGACGAGGAGAACATCACCAGTTACCTCCAGCTCATTGAAAAGTGCCTGACTCATGAGGTGAGGCCTTCTCTAGAGTCCCAAGAAGGGAAGGGCTGCCCTGTCCCTCTCAGGGTCCACATCCCTCATGTGGTCCTCAGGGCCCTGCCCGGCTGGCACCCACCCTCGTCTCTCACCAGTGTTGGCTTCAGTGGGTACCCTGTGCTCTCCTTCTCAGAGCCTTAATACCTATTCCTTCTTTGGGAGCCAGTTTCCCCTCCCTGCTGCTGGTCCCTCGGCTCTCACTTCCAGCGTATACACCTCAGGAACGCCTTCACTGGGCCTCCGCGGCAGATCAGTCTTCTGCTCCTGGGCTTCTCCCTCACAGGGCTCGTCACAGTTTAGATCACGTGTGTATTATCTTCTCAACTAAACTGTGAGCTCTGTGTGCACAGGTCACCCCTGCGTCCCAGCATTGCCTGGCACCGAGCAGGCAGTCAGTAAATGAGTGGGTGAGTGGAAGGCAGATCTGAAAGCGTACCCTCCCTGCCTCGCCCTCCCAATCCTAGGCGTTCACGGAGACGCAGAAGAAACGGCTGCTGTCCTGGAAACAGCAAGTGCTGAAGCTCCTGCGGACCTTCCCGCGCAAAGCCGCACTAGAGATGCAGAGCTACCGGCAGCAGAAAGGGTGAGCGGGGGGTGGGGGCGGGGGCACAGGGACCTTCCTTCCCTGGGCCCTCGTTGGTGGATGGAGAGCGCGGAGAGGGTCACTGGCGTGGCGGGCCGGGAATTGGTTGTCCTCATTCAGTCCGCTGAGCGGCCTTATACGAGTCACCCAGTGAAGACTCTCCCAGAAGAAAATCAGGGTGTGTTCTGACCACCAGAACAGGGTGCCGAGCTGGCAAAAAGCACCCGTCCCTTTGCCTGTCCCTTGTTCTCACCTGCGTGCAGGGGGCTCTGAGGTCCCTTCGCACCCCAAATAGTAAATATCGCATTTGAGAGTTGAAGTTAGGAGAAGTGCTGTGAGTGGATGTGAGGAGACCTTTGTTTGCTCCTGTCTCCATCCTGGGGGTACCTTGGGGCAGGAGAAGAGAGCGTGTGTGATGCAAGGGCTTGGACGGGGAGTCCTTGCTCGGAGCAGGTCTGTGTTCTGTCCTTCCCATGGGGATTGTGGGGGGAGGTGAGGAAGGGACGGACAGAGGGGCCCCATCCCCGTCCACCTAAACTGACACCCTGCCTTCTCTCTCACAGCTGGGCGTTCGGCTCCAACTCGCTTCCCATAGCTGGCTCTGTGGGGATGGGGGTAGCCCGGCGGACCCAGCGGCAGTTCCCCATGCCTCCCCGGGCCCTCCCGCCCGGCAGGATGGGCCTTCTGAGCCCTTCGGGCATTGGGGGCATCTCCCCGCGACATGCCCTCACTAGCCCCAGTCTTGGGGGCCAGGGCCGACAGGTGAGCCGGTTGGAAGCAGAGGACGTGGCACTTCTGGGTTTGGGGTGGTGGTGCCTGGGCTGTGTGTGTCCATATCTCTGCATCCGGGCCCGGCTTGGAAGGGAGAGGCTCCTTTGCCAGCTTCATGGCGCCTGGGCCTGGGACTCTTCCCTCTCAGCTCACCGCTTTCTCTTTTCCCGTGCCCCGTGCAGAACCTGTGGTTTGCCAACCCCGGAGGCAGCAACAGCATGCCCAGCCAGAGCCGCAGCTCTGTGCAGCGCACCCACTCCCTTCCGGTCCATTCGTCGCCCCAGGCCATTCTCATGTTCCCTCCAGGTAAACTGCCCCTACCCATGGGGCTCTGCCTCAGTGACACCCTAGGTGGCCTTTCTCTCAGTCCGATTCCCACTATCCTTTCTCATCTGCTCACCTCTCCTTATACCTCCCGCCACTCTGCACCCATCTTCCCACGTCGTGGGTTTTCCTGTACCCTCCCCCATCCCACTTCAATTTTCTTTCTCAGATCCTGTCTGCTTTCTCTCAGTCTTTCTCTCCCCTACTCCCAGCCCTGCATCTCCTCACCTCTCCCTCCCTGTGTTGCAGTCTTAAGGTCCTTCTTGGTCTCTATCACCATCTCTTTAGAAGTTCATTAAATACTCAGTCTGGAAGGGGTGGAGGGGATGAGACAGAGCGTCAAGGCCTCTGTGGAGAGGAGTCCTGCCTGTCAGTGCACTGGGAACCAGTGGGAATTCTTTCAGGCAAGAACCAGGCAAGAGTCAGTTCTTGGTTCAGGTCTACACTAAAGGATGATGTAAGAGAGCGGTTTTCCCTCTGTTCACAGGCCAGCCGAGAGGTGAGAGAGCAGAATGAGGTGAAGTGGGCAAAGGGAGGTTAGAGGAACGCTAGCCTCGCCTTGCTCGTCAAGGGGGGGTGACCCCGCCCTGGGCCGTGCTGGGCCTGCTGCCGGCCATCGAGGCCGCAGAGGCAGATGCGGCTGGTCTGGAAAGGGCTGCCTCTGGAGAGATCTTACATTTGCGGCCGAGGGTGGCGCCTGGCTGGCTCATCAGTAGAGCATGCAACACTTGACGTTGTGGTTGTGAGTTCGACCCTCCACATTGGAGGTAGAGTTTGCTCAAAAAAAAAAATTTTTTTTTAAATGTTTTATTTATTTTTGAGACAGAGAGAGAGCATGAGCAGGGGAGGGGCAGAGAGAGAGGGAGACACAGAATCCGAAGCAGGCTCCAGGCTCTGAGCTGTCGGCACAGAGCCTGATTAGGGGCTCAAACTCACAAACTTAGAGTTTGTGAGATCATGACCTGAGCCAAAGTCGGACACTTAACCAACTGAGCCACCCAGGCGCCCCCCGCAAATTTTTTTAATTAGATTTGCAGGTGACCCTAAGCTCTTTGTGTCATAAACTGCTAAATCGGTGGAGATTTTTAATTTAGGAGATTACACGAAGTGCCATCTGTCACAGGCAGAGGCCCTGCCATTGTGTTCATCTTAGCCTAGGACTTGGCACGTGGTGGGCCTCTGTAACTGGTGCTAAATGGCTGGATGGATGAAGTGCACGAGCAAAACATTGAAACCGTTCTTTTTACGGGCGTGCTGTGTGCTGCGCTGTGTGTCCAGCAGCTCTCCTGCGCTGGCAAATCAGAGCCTCCCGGCTGCACACATGAGGGCGCCGGTGTCATTCCCATCAGATCAGTCGTGAATCTGACACTCAGGTGACTTGCCCAAGGTCAAAACATTTTTTTGTTAAGGAGAGACAGGTGTCTTTACACGGTCTGAGCTCAGGGTTCATTGGGAATGTGACGACAGGTGAGGCTGGAGAGGGGAGCAGGTCCTCTGAACTCAGGCAGAAAGCTCAGGCTTCCTCCCTGTAGCAGTGAGGAGCCAAGGGAAGGGTTTTAAGCACTGCGGGGTGGGGTCAGGGCAGCTCAGGGAGGTGGGTTGTTTCACCAGAGCAGGAGACCCTTTTGAGAGGTGGTTTGAGGACAAGCCCCATGGCTGCTGTCCTGATTTGTCCCGCCTGCTGGGCCTGCCCAGATGACATCCAGCCCAGAGAAGCAAGTCCAGGTGGGGATGGGAAGGGTTCTAATGAAGCTTCTGCACCAAATACAGAGTCCAGGAGCCCGGGGCTGCCCAGTGCCTGGGGCAGATGCCCAGACTGTGCCCGAGGCAACATGTAGCGTGTGGCCTCCAGGAAGCTCCCTCAGCTTCACATCACTTCCTCGGTCGGCTGATCAGGCTTTGTCGGCATTGCTAAGCCTCTGCCTGCGCCATGACGCACCCAGGCCCGTCTGGGTCCTTCATCTCTGCTCGGTCATACTTTCCGTCTGGTGTGTGCCATGTCTCACGCACAATTTTTCGGTCTCTTGCCACTCTCTCCCTCCCTCCTTTCCCTCTTATCGGTGTCAGCCCCTCCCCCATGCCAGCCCATCCAGTCCTTTGTCTCCTGGGTTCTGCTTCCCACCTCAGTTCAGTCCTCACGCCTCCCTTCTCTCTCGCCCTCAGACTGCCCGGTCCCTGGGCCTGACCTGGAGATCAATCCCACTCTGGAGTCTCTATGTCTGAGCATGACAGAACACGCCTTGGGTGGTGAGCATTTCCTCTTTCCCTGACCCAGCTCCCACCTACCCAGCAGCGTCTCCACCTCTGAACTGAGCAACTCAGAGCAACCTGAGGGGTCCCTAGGGGAGGCCAGCCTCCAGGGAGGGCCTGACTGGGATGACAGGCTACCCGAGCGCCTTTTCTTGGGCCTCCCGCCAGTTCCTGATCTTCCTCCCTTCCTCCCTTTCTTATCACAGATGGGACAGACAAAACCTCCACCATCTGACGGGACCCACAGCCCAGCGCACCCATAGGCTCCCTGGGCGGCGGGCGGGGGCCAACCCCCAACGGGCTTCTCCGCGACAGCGAGAGGGTGGGCTGGCTCAGCTATACATTCTAGTATTTTTCTACTCTCTCACCCTTTTAACTTTTGTTTAACATTGGCACACGCCTTGCTCACTCCCAGGCCCGTCAAGGGGTCTCTGCTGAGGCTCAGGGAGGTAGGGGGCAGCCAGGATAAAGGGGCAGGGACTGGCCAGCCCGACTGCCCTTCCTTCCCTCCCTCGTTCCCCCACCCGGCCCCGTCCCACCCCTGCCTCCTCCAGACTGCCGGCCCCCTGCCCCTCCCAGGGGAGCAGCTCCCCCCTATCTTGTGGGGCCTGCTCAGAACCATCTGACATTTGTGGAGAGAGAAGTGGGGTACATAACCTGCTCTCCTGGATGTTATTTGGGAGGGGCTGAGGTGAAGGTGGTGGATGAGTGGAGGAGCCTCTTTTCCTCTCCTCTCCACCTTCTTCCCCATTCTCGTCATTCGCAAGGACAGGAGCCACCCTCCTTTCCCTCACTTCCTTTTGCCCTGTTTATCAGAGGTTCTCTACAATTAATTTCTTAGGCCTATTTAAGATGCATATTTATATAGTTCTTAACGGTTTTTCTCTCTGATCATTCCCTCTCATTTTTAGAATCCCCAGGCCTCTGAGCCAAGAAAGTGGCAGGGGGAGCCTGAATTTTACAAGGGGAGAGGGCAGAGCCCCCTCCTCCAGACCCCCTAGCCCTTCCCCACTTCCCCCCAGCCCGGGCTCCCCAGATGCAGTGGTTGAAGGCCGGGAGCCAGGGCAGCGAGTGAGGTCAGGAAGTCTGTTGCCTTAACATCCCCTTCCCGCAACCAACACACCCTTGTCCACTCCCGGGTCTGGTTGCTAAAGACTTGGGGGTAGGGAATAAGGGAAAGGGGATTGTTTGGTTTTTGGTTTCTTTCCCCACCCCGCTTTTTCTTTCATCCTTCCCCTACCCCCCATTCTGTCATGACCTCACTTAAGTGGAACACTATATCATAACCCAGAGATTTGTCCCAGCCGTGGAATCATACAAACCCTCTGGTCTCTGTTCCTGCTGAGGGGTTGTGCTGGGGCCCAGGTGGAGGGAGGGGATTTGGGGGTTCAGGCTGTGGGGAAGCCAGGGTCCCCTATTCCAACCCCCTCTTCCTACTCAACCCACCCCACCCCCCTCACTGGGACATTCTCAAGCTTTTCACACCGAAAAGGAAAAAAAAAATGTTATTTTTAGATACATTTTATGAATAACTTTTGTTATGAATATGGCTGGTAACCATTGTGTATGTTATTAAAGATACAAAATGTTGGGAAAAAACAAAAAACCAAAAAAAAAAAAATTTTAAAACCACCGCCCTCCCTGCACTCTCACCCCATTCCCCAGACCTTCTTGCCTCTGCCCTCCTGGTCTGGCCCTCCCTCAGCTCTGAGCCCAGGGAGGGGGAGGAAGCCAGGGGGGAGGGTGGCCCTGGGGATCTGCTGAGGTCCCCACCTCCTCTCCCAGTGCCGGGCTGGGTGGGGTGTCAGGTTTATTTATGTACCTCTTGCACACTCATCAACCTATGCAAGTCCCCACCCCGGCCCCGCCATGTTTCTGTGCCTTTGCTCATTCCCCTCAAGCTCCCAGGGCTTCTCCAGTCCCCCTCCCAATAGCCCCGGGAAGTGGGATGGACAGGGGCCACCTCGTTTGGAATCAGCAGGGTGTCCCTCTTACAGGACCCTCACCGCCTCCCAGCCAAGTCCTGTCTTCTTTGCTACCCATCAGGGTGAGCAGGTTCTGCCTGGCACTGGGAGGTGGTGAGGGACACCCCCCCCACACCCAGCGGGAGGCAAGAGCTGCCCCCTCCCCCCCCCCCCCACCTGACAGCAGAGTGTGCAGGACGCAGGCGGCCCCACTCTGATGGGCAGGACCCTGACCCTCTTCTGCTCCAGCCCCTCCCCAGGCCTCTATGCCTCCCCCCTCCCCCACCCCACCACCATGATTTCACCCTCCCTCCTATCCCCAGCCCCACTGGCAGAATCAGCTTTGAGTAACTGTACAGTTTTTCTCGCTGTTGGAGAAGACTTACTTGTTGGAGTTTCACTTGTTTAATGGTCTGGGCTTATTTTGGAAAAAAAAAAAAAAAAAAAACAAGAAACAAAAACAAAACAAAAAAAAGGATTCTGACCTTTGTTATGCTACATTTCATGGAAAACCTAGTGGCCTTGACCTGAGGCCTTGGAGCTCCTGGGGTGGGGGGAAGGAGAGGTGTAAGCCGAATGAGACCATAGGGCTGGATGGGGGAGTAAAGGGAAAGACATTGGCTTTATTAACAGCAAGGCTTGCAGAGGAGGGAAATGAACAAAGCGAAGGGCTCGCAAATAGACCACCCGAAGAAAAGTGCCTTCCTGCGCATAATAATCGCATTGTAATCGTGTCTGCATCAACCCTGAAGGACCTGGGACTCAGTCACTGTCACTGTCGGCTTCACTGGAATCAGAAGCTGCTGCTTCACTGCCATCCTCCTGGGCTGAGTGCTCGCTGCCACTGGGGAAGGGACTGGCGCTGCGGCTCCGGCTCCGCTGGCCACCCCCGTCACTGCCGCTGTCCGAATCATTATCACTGCCACGGGCCTGGCCTCTGTCCTCATCATCAGAATCCGCATCGTCTTCTGAATCCGCATCGCTGCCAAAGATCTCCTCTTTGTCCCGAGCGGCCCGGGCCTCATCCTCACTGCTCTCGTCCTCGCCGCTACCACTCTTGTCACTTGCCTCGTCCCTGTCACCCTCTTCCCGTTCGCTCTCACTGCCTGAGCGCTCATCCTCGCTGCCTTCCTTCTCACTGCTGCTGCCCTTCTCTCTCTCCTCATCTGTAAAGGAGCAGAGAGACGTGAGACCCAGTTCCCAGTTTCCCACCCTTCCCAGGGCTCCTGGGGTTCGGCCTGTCCAGCTTTACCTGAGCCCCCAGCTTCTTTCTCTTCTGTCTCCATCTCTTCTTCCTCTTCCTCCTCAGGTTCATGGTTCTCCAGTTGGGCCTTCCGTGCTTCCTGGAAGCAGCATGGTTGAGGGGAAGGAGGGTGTTCTGTCAGGCCTCTGCGTCTCTCCCTACCCACCACCACTCTCTACGGGTGCCCTGGGCCAGTGATGTTTGTTACCTGGGCTTCTAACTCCTTCTCGTTCATGTCCCGGTGCTTGACCACAAGCAGGGCATTGGTACCCGACTGAACCCCAGCCTTTGCCCGGCGTTTACTCAGGCGGACCCTGCAGCGGGCACGGTGGTGGAGAGGTGTGTGTAGAAAATGCATCTGAAGACCCCACTCTGGTATCTAGTCTGACTTGGTTTTTACTTCCTTACCGCTGCTTACTCCAGAACAGACCAGAATAAATGCGAGTTCGATAAGGGGACTAAACTTAGGGGTTGGATACAAGGGAAAGGAAGGATAATAGTTCCATAATCTCCTGTACTTATAAAGCGTCTATGCACGCACGCACGCATACACATATAGGAGTATCCATAAGAGATTTTTAAGGCGAATTAGTTACCAACACTTAAAGCACAGAATCTAGATTGCTGGCTTCTGGAAAATGTTAATCTATGGCCCCACTGGGACTTCCCCTCCCCCAACCCCCATAGCATAGTAACAACAGGTTGGAGCCCTTTGCCGGGCTAGGTCATGGTGCCTCTTGGAGGTTGCCAAGAGCTCCAGGTCACCCAGAGCCCACCCAGCCCACTGTGCCACCTTTTACATAGGATCAGAATTTGTGACCTCTGCTTTCAACAAACCCAGGATCACACTTTCTTTCCCAACCCTCAAATTATACCAAGGGCTCTAGCACAGGAATAAACTTAGCTCTCGGGGGAGTTGGGCAGGAGGTCACATTTTTAATTTGGGTATCTAAGATTTCATTTAAACTATTTATGCTAATTTTACACATTACTCTGTATTTTGCCTACGTTTACTTTCACGTGAAGTCTCTTATTGACATCAGAAGAAACTTGGCTATCTACCCTACAAAAAAGCTCAATCTTGAGATTTCTTTCTGGGCTCTCATGTTAAAACCAGGCCCGGGTCACATGCTTGAGCAGGCTTCTGCTGCTCTTACTGAAAATGCACACGACCAATCCTTACGTACAAATGACCTCCAAGGTAGTTCCCACATACCCCAGGACCTTGATTCTAAAGCACAGGCCCAGGCTAATCCGAGGGAGGAGTGTGCCAAGTACCTGGTCTCCAACTCATTGTAGTAAACCCCGTCACCCTCCCGGAAGATGAAGAAGTAGTTTTCTTCGTAGCCCTTGCTAGCTTTGTTCTTCACGTTCCAGTTGTACTCCCGAGCAATCTTGTAGTCATACCTGGTGAGGGGAACAAGGTCAGCTCCATTTCTTCCTTATGGAGGAGAAAAGACCCAATTCTCAGTCCCCAAAACCCCACACCCCACGCACACATCATCTGGTGCATAGTCCATCTCCTCCTCCTGGTCCCGCTTTCGCTTCTTCAGTGTCTCTTCCACGGGCAGGAAATAGGCCACAAACTGGTTCCCTTCCTCATCCATCATGCCTCTGGTTGGGAGAAGAGCAGTGAAGAGTGAGGACAAAGGGGCAATGAGAAGCAGGTCAAGGTGGGCAGTGGGGCCACTTACTTACCTGATCATGGCCTGAGACATCATCTCCAACGCAGCTGCGCCACTTGTGTCCTTGGGGGCTGGGTCTGAGTCAAAAATTACCTGAGCGCATGGGTTGATCCACATCTGGGGGACGGAGAGCACTGGGATCAGACTGGGACGAGCAGAGATGGCAGGCTACCTCTCTCTGCCTCCTGCCCTGGATCTGACCTTAAAATCTGGGAAGACAGGCATGACCTCCACCGGTGTCACTCGGGGCTTGCTGTAATGCTGGGAGATCTGGTGGGGTCAAAAACAGGGTGAGGAGGAGGATGCGGAGCTCTGGAGCTGCACCTTGGTCTGCCTCCCACCCCCATCCCATCCCGGTCCCTCAGTTAACTGATTTCTGGGCGTCCTCAAAAGTCTTCTCGATGGCTGTGATCTGGCTATCTCTGTCTTTGTATATTTCTTCTTCAGTGAACTGTTGCTTCACAGAAACCCCAATCCTAGGAGTAAAGAGAGGCTTTTAGGAGTCACTGAACACACCTGAAATCTCCACTTTTCCCTTCCTACCCACCACAACTTACTTGACCTCAGGCTTCTCATTGGAGATGCCATAACGATTGAACTCGGTGGAGATGTACTCTGTCTTCCGCATCCACGGCACCACCTTCGCATGCTGCTGGGATCTGGGGTGGAGTATTAGGCACCAAGGACCCATCACCCTCCTCCCATCATAGATCCCCCGTATCTCCAGTCCCCCCTCCACACACACACTCACCTCTTGGAGCTTGTGGGAGCTTGAATCTCCTCTTCCAAAAGCTTCTCATCAGCTGGATCTAGGAGTACTAGAGGAGAACAAGGGGCCAGGAAGACTATGAGGGAGGTCCTAGCCTTTGCTGGCCTAGTGCAAGCCCTCCCTGCCTTCTCACACACCATTTGGGTCAATGCGGTAGGTGTCAGGGTTGATAAGGTCAATGGTGACCCCCAGGTCTGGCTCAGTCAAGAGGTCGTGTTTGTGCTGTTTTTCCAAGGAAGTTGCTTTGTACTGGACGAACCTGGGTGGGGAAACATACCCATTATGGTTTCCTGATTCCAGCTTTACCCTTCATATCCCTGTTTCCCAGAGCCCAAACTTCTCCAGGGAAGAACTCAAAATGCAGTGTCTCCCCCCCCCCCCCCCATGTTAGAGTGAGAAGGCTGGCTCTTCAATGGGTAAAGACTTAGACACCGATGGTTTTATTCATTAAATATTTATAGAGCACCTACTACCATATGCCAGATACTGTTCTAGGCTCTGAAAAAAGCGGCCAACAAGAGAAGCAATTCTCTCTCTCAAGGAACTCCTGTTCAAAGTGGGTTATTTCACCATCCTCCATGTCACTCTCACCTGTTCTGGTCAAAGGGGTAGGTGATGAACTTGGGGTCGAAGGGGATGTCAGGGAGGCTATTGCAGTACTTGACTCGGCAGACCACTCCAGACCTGGGAATACAGTAGCTTAAAACCTAGCCCCTGCTGCCCCACCTCTGCTCCCAGCCCCCACGGGCCCATCCCTCTGAGATAACACAATGGGGCTCACCTCTCAGGCAGAGTCCGGTGAGAATTGGGTCTGGTAGGTAAGAGAGAAAGACATTGACAGAAAAATGAACAGGATTTACAGAAGGGGGGGGGGGGGCTCCAAGCTTTTAAAAGAGGGGAGAAGGGGGTGACAAATGCTAATCCCTTTTGGGAGGGGTGCTCCAAGTACTTTAATGGAGGGAGTGTAGTATTTTAACTCCTTTTAAAAACAAGTGTCTGCAGATGCTTCCATGAATGAAGCCAACTGCTCAATCCCTTTTGGAGGGGATGTCTTCAAGTGCTTTAATACAACTACGTACTCAATTGATTTTGGAAAAGGGGGTCTCCAAACGCTTGACTGGAATCTTAAAAGCACAATCCCTTCTACTTAGCCTCCCAAGAGTCTAATCCCTGAACTCCATGGCAGGGAGAAGGGAGCAGCACCCCACCCCTGAAGGAACCTACCCCCCTATGTCAAAGGTGAGCGCTCGGTGACGTCACGGCGTTCGCGGGAGGGGTATGACATCACGGACAGACCTAGGGGGCTGTTGACGTTGTAGGATACCCGAGCCCGACCCCCCGCCTCGCCGAAACCTGAATAGACCCAGAGGAAAGCGGTGCAGCCAGGTGGCGTGGCGCCTACCTGTGGCCATCCTCCCGCTGGGCCTGGGTCTGGATGGTGGGCGCCATGGCGACAAGGCGAAGGAAGCCCGGACGGGGTCCTTGCTGAGCCGCGGGGAGAGGCGGAAGGGTGTACCGACGTCGGCGGACGCCTAATCCGAGGGAAGGCTCGGGTTGGCGCCGCTCTCTGAGGAAGCAGGGTCGGAATGATGTGGGCTGGTGAGAAGAGTTCCTGTAGAGACTCAGGTAAACGCGCAGGCAGCGCCAAAGACGGACTCGCAGCTCCGTCTCCACCAACTGCCGCCAAGACGCTGAGGACCCGACAAGTAGCCTCAAGCTGCGAGGCCTTCTGGGAAATAGAGTCCGTATTAGACCCACACCCGGATTGGTAAATAGCTGGGTAAAGGGCGGAGCGAAGGAGGAAAAACCTCTTGTGATTGGTGAATCGGTATCTCCATATGACGTTTTATTTGAGCGTCAAGTGCGGGTAGTCATTCTTTCCCCCCATTGGCTGACTTGCTTGGGAGGAGCAGCTAACTAGCAAACAGGGCCTGGAAACACAGAAGCTAGAAAGAAACCGGGAGAGACACGCCTGTGGCGTATTTCCGGCGCGCTAAGCGAGGAAGATGGCTGCGTCCCAGCAGCAGGCTGCTGCGGCTTCGTCCGCTGCAGGTGTGTCGGGTCCGGGTTCGTCTGGTGGCCCGGGTCCCCAGCAGCAGCCGCAACCACCAGCACAGCTAGTGGGGCCTGCCCAGAGCGGGCTTTTGCAGCAACAGCAACAGGACTTCGATCCAGTGCAGCGTTATAAGATGCTCATCCCGCAGTTGAAGGAGAGCCTGCAGGTGATTGGCTAGGAACGGCGAGAAGATTGCGGGGTTTGGTTCTCTGACTCCAAGGGGTACAGGGGAGGGCAGAGGGACTCTGTAGTGTGGGAGAGAGCAAAGGAGCGTTAGGCAGGGAACGGGAATATGAGTTGGCCCTTTTGATGAGGCCAAAGCGAAGCTCTGCTGATTTACAGTGTGAGCGGGATAAGCGCGAATGTTAGGCCTGGGAATGGCCGGAACTCGAGTGGGAGTGAGTTCGAAGGGGCAAAAAGGCTCTGGTTGTTAAAGCCTGAGGAAGGGACCAGCCTGTACAGAGATTCTGCCCGTGATTGGTGGGTGAGGGAGGATCTAAGATCTGTCGGGGAGATTACTGGCGAGAACCCTGGATGAGAGCGGGCTTCTGGGAAAATACAGGTGCTACCCTGGATTGACAGGAGACGTGCCAAGTGAAGAGAAGGCTTGAAATTGAATAGATCTTAAGACTGTAGATCTACCAAAAGCATCCCTCTCTGTCTTTCCATTTCGTACATTTTTATTTTTTTATAAACTAGACCTTGATGAAAGTCGCAGCCCAGAACTTGATTCAGAACACTAACATTGACAACGGACAGTGAGTATAGTCCCCTTTTCCTAGTCTTAGAAACTCATACCCGGATTCCCATCCACCTCCCCCCCACCTTCCTTCTATTTTCAAGCCCCACTCCTTAGCGTCTGGCCTTGCTCTTTTTGCTTCTTCTAAAACAGTCCCTGAGGCCCTGCCTTGGGGCTTCTGGGCCTAAACTTGGTTTCCTGATGGATACTTGGTTGGGTAGACACTGACATGCCAGAGATTGGAAATCCATTCTCCAGTCACCTTCTTCTCCTGGACTACAGAAAGAGCAGTGACGGACCTATACAGCGCTTTGACAAGTGTCTGGAGGAGTTCTACGCACTCTGTGACCAGCTGGAGCTCTGCCTGGTAAGGGGCCTTCTAGACACTGGGGCACCACAATCCTGCCTCAGTCCCCAGGTCGTCAGGAACCCTCATTCAGTCAGTCGTCACACACACACTGAGCACCTCCTGTGGGCCAGACGTGTGCATCAGCTGATGCTGGGGACACAGTGTTGTCCTGATCCTTGCCTTCACAAAGCTTCCAGTTCACTGGGGTGACATGTGTCCTCAAACAATGACAGCTCAGGGTGGTCAGGTCTGTGATAGGAAACGCCCAGCCCACACAAGTCAGGGCTGTGATGGGGGAGGCACATAGCCTGATATGATAGGGGAGGTGTCAGGATTAAAATGAGAGAAAAAACAAAAAAGTAAAGTGATGGAAGCTCAGGGGAGTGTAGAAGGCCACAGAAGGAACCTGACTCTGCCTAAGGTAGGGTAGGGAGAGGGGGCTCAGGGAGGGCTACTGGTGGAAAGCACATCTGAGCTGAGGCTGAGACATAAATGGAAGAGGCATAGGAGTTTTGGGGAAAGTGGGTGGCTAAGAGCACAGCCTCTGGAATCAGATGGACCACCAATTCCCACCTGTGAGCCTTGGGTTTCTCCTTTGAGAAATTAACTTTGGGGAAAGATAGCAAGATCACGTATTTAAAAAGCTGAACGTGGTACTAAGCACGTGGCAAATGTTTCCCGTAGTGTCGTCATCATCATTTTGAACTAGGTTTTGAAAGAAAAACCAGAATTTGAGAAGCCTGGTGGTGGTAGAAAGGTGTTCCAGCCAGAAGGAACAGGCTGTTGCTTTAACTCTCCTTTAGGAATGTCATGAAACTCAGTTTTGCTGAGGTGTAGGAGGCATTAGGGCTTGTTGGGTTTTGAATATAGCCCTGTGGGCGCTGGGGAGCCATGGAGGGTTTTAAGCAGAGAAGACCGTCGACCTGCTTGCTGGCTTCTTTAGGAATATGCCTCTGGCTGCCCAACGAAGGATGGGTTCGAGGAGCCAAGAGTGGAGGCTGGGAGCCCCAGGAGGCAACCATGGCAGGATTCAAGGAGGCTAGGCCGCACCAAGACAGGCTCCTGAGACAGGGACCCAGGAAGAGGAACATTTTGGTGGGGAGGGTATGAGAGCTCTGGAATTCCAGGGGAGGCCGGGGACACAGGTGTGGTGTCAGCGCAGAGGTGAGAACTGAGTGGTGCCTGAGGGTGGGAGAGGAGACGGGACCTGGGAATTACCCCCATTTAAGGCTTGTGTAGACTAAGAAGTGTCTAGAGAGAGCAGCCAGAGAAGAAGGAGGAAACCCAGGAGCAGGTGTCATCGGAGAAGTCACTGCCAGTGCCAAAGGCCGCAGTTAGGACAGTCACAGTAATAGCTGGCCGACATTCATCAGTTAGCACTTAAGGTGACGTGCTAGTGCCCGTGGCTCTCACACTGTTCTCGTGTTCTCTGTTCACACACGCGTTCTCGTCCTTGCCTGATGAGGTAGCGAAGGAAACAGGCTCCTAGAGGAGCAGCTGCACACCGGAAGTCACCCAGCAAGTGATTGGCAGGGGGGCCAGGCTCTGACCCCAAGACCCTGGGAGTCCAGAGGCTGAGCAAGCTACCCCAGGCTGGCCCGTGGGGTGGGGTTGGGAGTAGGCAGGGTGAGCGACACTGATGCCGTACCTTGCCCACCTGCCCACAGCGCCTGGCACATGAGTGCCTGTCCCAGAGTTGCGACAGCGCCAAGCACTCTCCAACGCTGGTGCCCACAGCCACCAAACCGGACGCTGTGCAGCCTGACAGCCTGCCCTACCCGCAGTACCTGGCAGTCATCAAAGCCCAGATTGCCTGTGCCAAGGACATTCACACCGCTCTGCTGGACTGTGCCAACAAGGTCACGGGCAAGACACCTGCACCACCTACAGGCCCTGGGGGCACCCTGTGAGCTGGCAGGGCTGGGAGTGGGGCAGGCAGTAGGGGAAGGGGACCGGGAGGGAATGAAGAGTGACCTCAAAGCCGCCTTGTCTTTGACTTTTCTTCCCGCTGGAGCACTGTGGCCACAGCCAGCAGGGGGCAGCAGAGGCTAGCAGGGAGTTTGCAGGGCGGGGCCTTGCTCAGCCCGGGGCCTGCTGTCCTCCCTAGCCCAGGATGCACTTTGGACTGCTTGTTGATGACCTCTTCCAGGGGCTCTCCCCCAGCTTGGCCTGGGTGAGGATCCCTGACCTGTCCTTCTCCTTCAATCCTTCCTGCTTCTGTCCCAGTTTGGGGGTGGTCTCTCTGATTTTGTTCCCTTTTCTAGCTGTCCTGTATGTTTCTGAGGCATGTGTCTGTCCTCTCTCTCTCTCTCTCTCTCTCTCTCTCTCTCCCTCTCTCCCCCTCTGTCTTATTTTTTCACTTTCTCTCTTTTGGTCACTTTCTCTCTCTCTCTCTGCGCTTCTGTGTTCCTGTCTCCCTGTCTCTGACCTTCTCTGTCCTAGCCCCCTTTTGCTGTCTTCTGCTCCCAATTCCTAACTGGGACTCTGTCTATTATGAAGGAGGCCAGATTCTGGGAGCCCTAGGTTAACTGGGGCTAGGGGAAGCAGTTTCATTTCCAGGGGCCACAACCAAGTCCAGGGATCCCCAACACTTCCAGTGTCAACCCAGCCCCCAGGGTCCTCAGCCAAGGAAAGGGGAAGTGAAAGGGTTCTAGGCCCTGACCTCAGCATGCCTGGTCTGGGAGCAACTCACTCCCCCACCCGAACCTGGAGCCTGCGTCAGCAGCACTCAAACTAGGGGCGTTGTGCAATCCGTGGTGAAGCCTGGTCCAGCTGGATGCCTGGGTCCTTGTATTTTTAGCCCCAAAGGAGAAGTGAAAAGGGCCCAGTAGGGGTGAATCATCAGTCCTGGGGAAGAACCCAGGCGCCTGGGCCCCAGCTCCGGGAAGCAGGCCTTGGGGAGGGGGCTTCAGGGAGGGAGGAACCCACCAGGCTCTCCACTTCCCCAAGAACGAGAGCTTCAAGAGCTCAGCCATGGCTTTCAGGCCTGGGCAAGCCCAAGCTCAGCTGTTGGGGTGTGAAAGGCCCAAGTGAGTCAGCCGGGTTGTGGGACTGCCCCACCCAACACCTTCTGTGCCCTGGTTCTTGTGTCACTGCCCAGATGTGTCCTAGACCCCACATCTGCAAGGAAACCCTGGGACTGTGAAGACCTGTGATTCACCCAGAGCCCAAGTCCCCACACTAGAGTCCTGGGAAATGGCCAGCCCTGTGTGTGTGTGTGTGTGTGTGTGTGTGTGTGTGTGTGTGTGAACACATCCTAGAAAGTTCCTTTCTTGAAGTGCCTGGCATGTCGGGCTGACCCTCAGGAAGGGCAGTGGAGGTCTTGGGCACTAGTTGATGATGCTATCTACAGGAATAAATCTAACACAAATGCAAGATTTGCATATGGAGAATTATGTTACTTTACTAAAAGACATTAGTAAGACATTAGAGCTTAGATTGGGTGGTGGGTCATGGGTACTCATCATTATTATAGCCTATAAATAGATGTTATATGTATTATTTGTTAAATAGATGATAAGACTTACTTAAAAAGTCCTTGACAGAGCTCACGAAGGCCTCGCTGAGAAGGTGGTATTGGAGCGGACTTGAAGGAGAGGGAATAGGCATGTGGGCATTTGGAGAGAGAGCAGCACCAGGAGAAGAACGGCAAGTGCAAAGGCCATGAGGCAGGAATGTGCTGATGTGTTTATGGAACAATGTGGAGGCCTTGACCACAGGGCACGGACAGAAGTTGAGGCAGGTCACGAAGGACCTTCATGGAGATTTTTACCAGATTATTAGACCCAAAGGGAGATTATAGAGGCTGGTGCACAACCACACACTCCAGGGAAGGGTGTACGTGAGATGCACAGCCACACAGAGCAAAACAGACCGTGGGGACACGGGTGCACATGACACCCCTCCAGAGCAGAGAACAGCAAAACCCACCATCCTACAATCATAGTGTCCCCAGGCTCTCCGACCCAGTGACACTCCCACAAACACACTCTAAAGGAACAATCCAACCACATGAATATATAAACAACTCTCTAATCACCACTTAACCCACTATCTTTCACCCCATCGCAGACTTTGCCCATCACAGGCTGAGTCAGCCCTACACTTAGCTCAATGTTATCAAAAGCAGCCTTAGCTGGGGATAGATCATGCTTCTCAGGTAGAGAAGGGGTGTGTGTGTGTGTCTGTGTGTGTGTGTGTCTGCTGTGCCCCCGGATGTGGCAAACAGTGACCAGCCACCCTCCCCATGATGTGCGATACAGACGTCAGGAACCAAAGTTCACCAGCGCCACTGCCTTGTGACTGGGCCTCAGAGGAACCTCATCCAGATTCTGGCCTCCCCTGTTCTCAGCCTCACCCCCAAAAAAGGACACAGACACCTGGGAACACCATCCACTACACAAAAGAGCTACAGGGAGCTGGCACACAGCCACGGCCACCTACGGTGACACACAGGTGGCTTACACACACACACACACACACACACACACACACACACACACACACACACACGGCTTTCAGGTGCACTCCTCAAGGAGTTACACACCCTTGGTGACTCCAGACCCCGCTGTGGTTCAGAGCGACGACATACAGATGTGCAGGTGGGTGTGTGGGTCACACGTTCTTGCGAATGCACCTCGAGGACGGCCGCAGCGGAGTACACACTCCCTAGAGCCAGAGGCCATTAAAGTCAACAGCGTCGTCGACCACAAAGGCACGGGTGGTTTCGCACCTTTATACACACAGCCGTGGCAGGCGGAGCCGTAAGTACACAGCCCTCACACAGGAAAAGGGGCGCACACTCTCGTGTCCCACACCTACTTCTAATTGCGTCCCCGGGCACATCAGGGCACGCACGTTCGCGCCCGCAGTGCACACACCGTCACGCTGCGACGGCCACGGTCCGCCCACCGGCTGGCCCGCGCACTTGCACGCACGGCCGCCCCGCTCACGCCCAGTCACACCAGGCGCGCACACGTGCCGCGGGTACACGCACCCCTGCTCGCCCGCGCACTCGCACCGGCTCTCACACCCCCGCGTTTCCCGTCCCCGCTTGTTTTTCTGGAAACTCTGCTCTCCGTTCCCCTCCCCCTAGGCCGGAAGTGCTCGCCGTATTTTTAGCCTCGCTGGTTTCCGCCCCTTCCCTCCTCCCTCTGCCCGCCCAGGACCTGCCCCCCTGCACCCCGCGGGGGACCCCGGCCATCCCCTTCCCCACCGTCATTCCAGAGGGGATTCCCGGCCGCCGCTGGGGCCACGGATTTTCCCGTTGGCTACGTGGGGAGCTGGGAGGAGGCCTGCCCTGAACTTCCTCCCGGGCTGGGGCATCTGGGGCGACTGGGGCCTGGACGGGGTGGAAAGGGGGATGGGAGCCAGACTCCCAAATCGGAGGAAGGAGGGGCTGGGGGCTCAGACTCAGGCTTGAGAGAACGGAGGGCTAGGCGCCCGAACTTGTGGGTCTGTTGTAGGAGGGCCTGGGGGGCCTGGTCTGGATCTGAGCGAAGAGGTGGTTCGGAGACCCGGACCCCTAAATCTGAAAAAGGAGGGGCCGAGGCCCGAGCCCTTGGCTCCCACCCGTCCGTGTTTCGGTGGATGGTCGGCCCTTCCCCGCGCAAAGCCCCCTCTCCGGCCTCTTTGAGCGTCTTCCAATCCCTAGCGTCCTGGCTCTCGGGGCCGATGACTCAGCAGATAGGGGAGCGGAGGGGGGGTCCGTCTGACTCAGGGATGGGAAATGCTCCCTGTCTCCAGGGAATCGAAACTCCTCCAGGATCGCGGCCAGAGCCGAGCCAGACTCCGGGGACCCCAGGGTATCCCCCACCTCCCGTTTTCCCGCCGCCTCCGTCCTACTAGCGGCACTGGGATTTGGAGCCCAGCGGGGAGGTGGGTGCCAGGCACCTCCCCTTTCCCTTTTCCCCGTTGTCCTCCAGGCTGTGTTTACAGGCGACAGAAGCCCTGGTTACGAGAGAGGAACCCGGGCGTCCGGGTCGAGCCTCCTCGTCACGGCTTCCAGGAAGCCCCCCTCCCCCGCCCCTTGCGAGTGAGTCACGGGCAAGCGGGAGGCTGCAACCGTGCCAAAGCCGCCCGCAGCCGCCCGGCTCACGGGACTGGCCGGGAAGGCCCCTCAGCCCCAGAAAGCGCCGCACCAGGGATTCCCCCGAGCTGGGTCCGACGAGGCAAGTCGGTGTGCCTGGCAGACTCTTCCCACCTCAACACAAGCCCGCGGCCACAGCCTGCAACAATCAGCTTGCCACCCTCATGACTGCACGCTATGGCTATGATTTCTACCCCCTTGTTTTCACTCAGGGCGGCCAGCTCACCAAGACCCCCTTTAAGAATGTTTTCTTCCCAGGTCTTAACTGATTGTCACTCAGGGCACCCTCCTGACCATCAAACACTTGCCAATGTGGGGAGGAATCCTCGCAAATTAAGAATTCTCTCAAGGCACACCCATTCAAAAGAGACCCATCCGACCATCAGTTGGGGGATGACCCGTTTCTTCCACCTCAAAACAGCTTTCCTTTCCGTCGAGGCAACCCTCCACCACAATAAAAGACCTCCTTTCCAATCTGGAGTCTTCTCAGGCGGCACACTCTTTACATAATTCCAGCCCCTGATGTTAGACTGTTGCCACTTACTAACACGCACTTGGGACAGTAACTTGGCCTCTCTGTGCCTGGGTTTCCTCGTGTGCAAAACGGGTGTATAACCTTCTTGAGTTGCCGTCTGTAAAGCACTTTCATAGAACGGTGCTTAGCCCAGAGGAAACGATCGGAAGTGCCATGCTCTGCGGGAGCAGGAGAGGCTCCTTTCCTGCCTCGCCAGGTATCCGGGACCCTCGCCCCCGCGAGTCGGGGTGGAGGGGACGGCGATCAAGCTCTCTGAATCTGGGCTGTTTGGGAGGGAGACCGAACCAGGCGGGCAGGTCTCAGAATCCCCCACCTGGCCTGTTGGTCCCCTCTCCGTTCCCTACGGATTTCTGTATGTAGGTGTTTGTTTCTGCTTGTTTTTCTCCCTCTTTTTCTATTTCTTTTTGTGACCCTCCCTCTCGCTTGTCTCCTTGAGTTTGTCTCTTTGGGACGCTCTACCATGTCTTTTCTGTCTCCCAACTTATCCTCCTCTCCCTGCCCTGTTTCACCCTGTCAGTGTCCGTCTCCCAGTGTGTGTCTCTCCCTCCCTGTCTCTATGTTTTTCTCTTCGGGTCTCTTCATTTCTGTCTCTTTCTCGCTCTGCGTCTCTCTCCGCCTCCCCCCCCCCCCCCCCCCCCCCGGCCGTCTCTCCCGCGCACGCCCTCTTGGCCCCTGCCCAGGTCAATTCCCCCAGGAGCCCTGCCCCCACCACGGCTCGGTTCGATTCTCCGCGCCTCAGTCTCCAGCCTTGAAAACTGGGCCGACACCCCTCCCCCCGCCCCCCACCGTGGGCACTCCCCGCCCGGTCGCGGGCCCGCCTCCCCGCGCGTCCCGGCGGGGTGCCGGGCGGGCCCTGCTGGGGGCGCGCGTCCGGGAAGCGCCCCTCCTGGCCCCACCCACCCGGGCGGGCCCCGCTGGCCCCGCCTCCTCACTTCGTCTCTATAAAAACACGGGCTCCAGCAGCCAACCGCAGCCTGACTTCAGCGCTCCCACTTTTGGCCGACTTCTCAGCCCATCGGCCGTTCGCGCCGCCATGGATCTCGCCGCCATCTACGAGGTGAGCCCCCGCCGACCGGCACCCCCGGTGTCCGCATGCCTGACCCCCTTCTTAAGCTAGGGCTCTCCAGCGCCGAAAACTCTGGCCCGGGACCTCCGGCTCCTTTCTCAAACTGGAGCTCCATGGAGCCTCACACTTCAGCCCGGGGGCCCTGCCTCCCTTCTCCGACCTGTGCGATCCTCTAGAGGTGAAATGGAGCCTGCGACTTTCGGGTCTCGGCCCAGACATTGGTGGGGTGGCCCTTGGAGGTGGAAGAGTGGAAGACTTTTCTCAGACTAGGGCTGTCTGGAGGCGGAAATGGCCCCACACCTGGTTTCACCCCCTTAGTAGTTGCTGAGGGCGCGGTTTTGCGCGGAGGCGTTTCTGGGGCTGGAGTCTCGGGGTGAGGGGAAGCCGACTTCTGTCTCTCCACCCCTTGACCCAGCGGGGAACTCTGGGAACTCGAAAAGCGACGAGATCCCGGCCCCTGCCTGGGTGAAGTTTGCCTGCTCCTCCAGTTGTGAAACTGGAGAACCCGAGGCGCGGGGGTCAGATCCCGAGAGGCCCAGAGGCTCAAAACTGAGAGGACAGTGGCGTGCCTGTCCTCTTCGGGAAGGCTGGGGTCTCCTCTCGATCCAGCCGGGGGAGCCGGAGTGCCTGGGTGCCTCGGGAGGGGCTTCCGTCGCGAGTAAACTCAGAACCTCCAAATCGGGAGCCCATGTTTTAACGTGGGCAGGTGGGGCTCGGGCCGGGAGCCCACAAACCGGACTGGCAAGCTCTTAGGTGCCCTGCAGCTGTGGTGGGGCGTCACCCAGCATTTTCGGTGTCTTAACCGGTCCCTGTTCCCACAGAGCCTCCTGTCGCTGAGCCCTGACCTGCCATCTGACCACGGAGAGACTGAGTCCAGCCCAGGCTGGGCCTCCTCCGGGCTCTGGAGCCTCAGCTCGCCCGACAACAGCCCGGCTGGGGTCGGTGCCCGTCTGCCTGGCCGCTCCACCAGCCTGGTGGAGGGTCGAAGCTGTGGCTGGGTCCCGCCACCCCCAGGCTTCGCACCCCTGGCTCCCCGCCCAGGCCCTGAACTGTCACCCTCACCCACCTCACCTACTGCGACCCCCACCACCTCATCCCGCTACAAGACTGAGCTATGTCGGACCTTCTCAGAGAGCGGGCGCTGCCGCTATGGGGCTAAGTGCCAGTTTGCCCACGGTCTGGGCGAGCTGCGCCAGGCCAGTCGCCACCCCAAGTACAAGACAGAACTCTGCCACAAGTTCTACCTCCAGGGCCGCTGCCCCTACGGCTCACGCTGCCACTTCATCCACAACCCCAGCGAGGATCTGGCTGTCCCAGGCCACCCCCATGTGCTTCGCCAGAGCATCAGCTTCTCAGGCCTGCCCTCCGGCCGCAGACCATCACCACCACCAGCGGGCCTGGCAGGCCCTTCCCTGTCCTCATGCTCCTTCTCTCCCTCCAGCTCCCCACCACCACCACCTGGGGACCTTCCGCTTTCACCCTCTGCTTTCTCTGCTGCCCCTGGGACCCCTGTGGCCCGAAGGGACCCCACCCCAGCCTGTTGCCCCTCCTGCCGAAGGGCTACGCCGGGTAGCGTCTGGGGGCCCTTGGGTGGCCTGGCTCGGAGCCCCTCTGCACACTCCCTGGGATCTGATCCTGATGAATATGCCAGCAGTGGCAGCAGCCTGGGGGGATCCGACTCGCCCGTCTTCGAGGCTGGGGTTTTTGGGCCACCTCAGCCACCTGCAGCCCCCGGCGCCTCCCCATCTTCAATCGAATCTCTGTTTCTGAGTGATAAGTGCCTGCCCGGTACAGATCAGCTGGATCTCAAGGGGGCCATTTCTGTTTTGCTGTGGGCTCCACAGGGGCCCTGGGGCTGTGGGGAACTGGGGGACTCAGTCAAGTAGCCTCCCCCCTCCCCCAACGTCCAAAGTGCATTAACCCACTCCCCTGACCCCACGCTGGGGCAGGTCCCCAGTGTGCAAGCTCGGTGTTCATGGTGTTGGGGGCAGGAGTGTTTTCTGGGGTCCTGTAAAAAAAAAATGTAGCAGATTTGAGGAAGGCAGTGAGCCCTCTACCCGCCCCTCTTTCCCAATGCTGTGAATAATAGGCTCCTACTGCCCCCCCCCCTCCCCATTTCTCCTAGACCCTGAGGTTCCAGTGTCTGATGGTGACTGGAGCCTCCCCCTGAGGGGGAATCCTGGTGCTCAAAATTTCCCTCCAAAAGCAAGTTGCCAAAGCCATTGCCAAACACCCACCCTGCCCCATCCCCCCAGCCATTGGGCCCTTTATTTATGACGACTTTATTTATTCTAATAGATTTTATAGTATTTATATATATTGGGTCGTCTGCTTCCCTTGTGTTTTTCTTCTTCATTTTTGTAATATTGGAAAAGATGGAATAATTATTGTTATAAGTATACTATAATAATATATTAAGTAATATATATTGTTAAAAGTTTATTTTTGTGTTTTTTGGAATTTTTAAATAAAAGGAATCTGTGTGTAAACTTGAATCCTGGATTTTGTGCGGTCTCGAAGCAGTAAGAGGGGCGGGGAGGGTGGCGGGGCACCTTTTTTAGGGATAGACAGGGTCAACCGAAACCCCGGCCGACTGAGCAGCCAGCGGCGCTTACCTGGCAGGAAGTGACGTCACCTGGCCCGGCCGTCCACCTGAGAGGGCGGGGCCAGGTGAGGTCACCTCAAGAACTCGGAGAGCCAGTTCCCGGCGCGCGGGGGTGCAGGCGTTCCCGTCTAGCCGGGCTCCTCGACCCAGCTCTCGGCCGGGCGCGGGCGGGGAGGGCATGTTTCCGTCCCCACGGGGCCGAGGGAGGAGGGCGGGGCGGAGAGGACGGAATGTGCCGGGGCGCGAGCCCAGGGCGGACGGGGGCGGCCGGGCGCGGCGAGTGGGGGAGGGGGCGTCCCGAAAGTCGGGGCGTCCTGGGAGCCCACTTCCCGGCGTTCCAGGACGTGAGAGCCTGGGGGACTCAGCCTTTCGGAACCCCCTGGGGGAGGCAGCTTGAAAGCCTCAGGATTCCAGAATCTCAGAGGTAGTCTGGGCGACTTAGAATTCGAGGCCCTTGGGTGTCTCAGAAAACTTTCCGGGATCCCAGAATGCAGCATTCTGGCTTTCCGGGCCCCCAAGTCCTCGGAATTGCAGAGTCTTGGCCCGGCGGGGCCCGAAAAGTTCGGTATTGCGGGATCTCGGCATTTGGGGGTCCTCGGAAGCTCGAGGTTCCGCGCTCCAGGCGGGGCCGAGCCGGGGGTCGGGCTCGCCGGGCCAAGAGTGTGGGTCGCGGCCGCGTCGGGCGGGGCCCCGAGGACAGCGGCGTCCTCGGACCATACAAGGCAACAGGCGGCGGGAACCACCCTGGGGCGGGGGAGCCGGCCGCCCCGAGCCCGGAAGCCGCCCCGCGTCAGCGCCGGCGCCCCGCCCCCCTTCCGCCGCCGCCTCCGCCCCCCCTACCCCTTCCCCCCCGCCCCCCTCCCCCCGCTTTCCTCTCCCCGTCCCCACTTCCCTCTCCTCTCCCGCCCTCCCCCCGTCAGTTCCTCCTCCCTTACCCTCCTGCGCCACCCTTCCCCCCCTCACCCTCTCCAACTCTTCCTCTCCCCTTTTTATTGTGTTCCCCTTCCAGCCCCCACCCCCTGTCCCTTACCCCCTTTTCTCTTTCCTTCAGTTCTCTTCCTCTCCCTTCTCCCCTCTTCCTGCCCTCTCCACCCTTTCCCCCCCTGCCTCTCACTCCTTGTCGCCTCGGTTCCACCTATCCTCCCCACCCCTCTGCTGTCTCCTGTCGGGGTTCTCCCTCTCCAGACGCTTCCCCTCCTCTGCCTTCTCCCCTCCCCTCCTCCTGCCCTCCTCTTTGGCTCGCTCTCCTTGCACACTGGCAGGCCCTGACCATTGATCTCCTCTTCCAGGAAGCTGCCCCCCCCCCCCCGCCTCAGTTTTGGGAAAGGGCTCAGATCCCCAAACTTAGAACTGAGGGTTGGAAAAAAATATATAGAAATGCGGAGACCCAAAGACAGTGGGGAGGCAGAGAGCAAGAACAAGCCATGAGGAGACATTTACAGACACTTGAGGTACAAGAAACTGACATCTCTGGCCCCTGCCTTAGCAAAAAGTCTCTGCTGGTAAAAACAAAAGCGAACCTCATTTGAGAAAATGGTCCCTAACCAGCGGCTACCGGTACCAAACACCTGGGAGTCCCCTTGACTCTTCGTTGTCAAACTCACACCCCAGTCCAACAGCAATTCTCTCTGATTCACCTTCTAAATAGATCTACCTGCCTCCTCCTGTGGCCCCCACCGTGGTCCTATCCAGCATCATCTCCCACCTGAACCTTCATAGCAGTCCCTTCCCGCTTTCCTGGCCCAGGACCTGACCTCAGTCTCTCCCCACTCCCCAGCAAAACAACCACAGGGAACTTGTCCTGACACCTGAGTCAGAGTCCCATCACATAAAAGGCAAAGTCCTAAGACCTCACCAGCCTACGTGGCCTGACTCTTACCTTTGGCTACTCTTGCTCTAGTCACACTGGCTTCCTGGCTGCTCCACCGTTATACCTGACCCGCTTCAGCCACAGGGCCTTTGCACAGGCTGCTATGGCTACCTGAAATATTCCCCAGTTATCCCTATGGCTTACTCCCCTCCATTAGGTTCCTGCTCAAAGGCCTTCTCAGTGAGATGGTGTTTGACTATTACTGCAGCCCACACCGAACCTCCAACACCCCATCCTCTTTCTCATATGCTCTGCTTTCTCCATGACATTCACCACCACCTAACATATAAAATATACTTAGTTTTCATGTTTATAGAAACGTGTCTCTCCAGCTAAGAATGTCAAATCCTCAACGGCAGGGACTTTGTCTTGTTCACTGCGCTATCACTCACACCTAAACCCTAAACAGGAGTCGGTCACATAGTGCATGTTTAGTATTTGTTGAAAGGAACAAACCAACTCAGAAAAAGGGAGGAAAAGGGAAAGTGAAAAATCCAAGACACAGGAGAAAAAAAATATGTGACGTGACTGATGTCAGCTAAACTCTTTTTCTCAATTTATACATATATCGAATCATGTACACTTTGGACTAATACAATGTTATATGGCAATTACATCTCAATGAAACTGGGAAAAAAAGAGAGAAGATGGAGAAAAAAAAAGCAATGCCTTGGACAGTTTGCGGAGGAGAACCCGACACATCTACAGAAGTCTTAAACTGAGATTTGCAGACCCAATTGAATTCGCAGGCATATAAGAGACGATACCACCCTCTGGCGGCCAGGATGGAAAGGGCACCTCCCCACAGTACAGAACACTCCCGGGCAGCTGCCTTAGTTCCAGGAGTCTTTCTAACCCAAAAACTCCGAAGATCGAATGCTCGCTCCCCTCAGTGGTGATGTAGATGTTTCAGTTCACTTACGAGACGTGTACATTTGTAAAATGCTGGTAACAGAAAAAAAGGTGCTCCAGGTGAGGATCGAACTCACAACCTCGGCATCGCTCCGCTCGCACTGTCGTATAAGTACCGCGCGCTAACCGATTGCGCCACTGGAGCTCCGGCCGCACCCTCGCGCCGCGAGGTCCTTCAGTCGCTTTTGGACACGTGACCCTCCCCGCTGGACAGCTCCGCCTTTACTGCATATGCAAATAAGAATTGTTCGGTTGACCAATGGGAGAAAGTGCGTTACCAGTTCCGGATTCTCACGCCCTGAAGGCCCTTGCTGTAAAAGGGAAAAGTCAGAAGCTTTTGGAATGTGGGGGTGTAGCCTTTCTGGGACTCGCCTTCTCATGAATATTCAGAATCAGGGGGAGGGGTCTTAACCCTTTACCGGCTGGCTGGCCGGAAGGCAGCCCCTCCCCCCCGCGGGCGGGAACAGGATGTGCGCCGGGGCGGCTCGGGGGGGAGGGGAAGCCCTAGGCGACCGCCCCCCGCCTCACAGCTGGGACCGGACTCTCCCGCTACAGATGTGGCGCTGCCGCCGCCGGAGCCCCGTGGTACTCATCCCAGAACCCGAAGGGTCCAAAGTCGTGGACTCTGGCGTCGCGAGTCTGTGCACCGCTCCCTGAGAGACCCCGAAGCCCGGGACCCCGCGTCCAGGCTAAAGGACCCCAGATATCCAGGTGCCCAGCGCCCCCTCCTGGAGGAGCCGGGAGTCCGGGACGTCAGCCCCGCGCGTTCCTGGAGGCCGAGCTTTCTGCACCCCGTTTTAAAGAACTTAGGATCCCAGATCGGTGATTACCTCCAACGGTTCCCAGGTATCCGAGCCCAGCATCCAAACTTGGCAAACGGACTCCCAGCGCCCCGGCCAGTCTGTTTGGTGCTGAAACGCCCACTCCTTCCAGGGGACCCAGGAACTGGGGACTCCCCTGCGCTCCCGCCTGGAGATGGTTTAATCCCTGCTCCTAGAGTTAGGGGAATTCAGGAATCCGGTCGCCCCACGGCCTTATCTAGAAGACTCAGGAACTTGGGTCCCCAGCACCCCATCTGAGACCCAAGAGTCGAGACTCCCAGCATCCCCCATTGAGAGGACCAGGAAATTCGGACCGCTGCATCCCACTCTCCGAGAGACTTCGGATTCTGGTTCCCGGAGGCTGAGAGCCCGAAGTTCACGCCCCTGACTTGCAGAGACCCAGGAGTCCGGCTTTGCGTCTCCCCGGGGACCGTGCTAGGGTTGAATAGGAATCCGGCAGCCTCGGCTCGGGGCTGGAGACTCCCTGGGAGGTGAGGGGGGAGGCGAGGGGCCCCGACGGGCTGGGGGAGGGGGCGGCGCCGCTGCCGCTGAACAATGAGGGGGCGTGCCGGCGGGGGCGAGCGGAGGCGCCGGCGGGAGTTTGGGTCTGAAAGGGTGTGGGAAGGCGCTGGGGACCCTCGCTGAGGCGGTGGGGACAGTAAGCGGATCGCGGAGGGACTGGCTGGAGAGGGGAGTGGGTCGAGGGCTCAGGGCCAGCGCCCCAACTCGCAGCCCTGGGCGGGGGAGGGAGCCGTCTGCAGGACCCTGGCATCCGGTCCCCCAGCCTCCTCCGCCCTCCCCAGGGACCTCCCGGCCTCCCGCCCACGGCTTTTCCCAGCCCTGCCCCTCGCCCTCGGCTCCAGCCAGAGCCCAAACGTTCCCAGGATCCCTGAGCCTCCGGCCCCAGACAGACCAGACTCCTAGCTTCACTCTTCTTTGTCTCAACCTTTCCATCTTTTTCTCTGTGTTATCTCTCCTGGTGCCCCTCTTTCTATCACTATGCCTCTGTCTGCCCCATTATTTACTCTCCGGTGCCTCCTGGACTTAGATCACACTCCTAATTCTCTGGCCTAATCTGTGAGTGTGGGCGGCGGGGAAGCCGATGGGGTCCTGATATCCGAGAAGGGGGTCTTTCCGCAGAAGCCGCTGAGCCACTCAGCCATGCCCGAGGGAGCCCGCGGACCGAGCCTGTCCAAACCCAGCCCTAGCCTTGGCGGTGGCCCCACAGGTGAAGTGTGTGACTGCGCAGCTGTGTGTGAGACCCAGACAGGTGAGAGTCCAAGGGAGGGTGGAGCTTGCTGGGCATTTGTTCCTTCATTCAAGACACTGGCTGGCCCAGTGCTGGCCACATAGGGTGACCAAGACAGTCCCAGCTCTGCCTACACAGAGTTCCCAAGTCTGGTGGGGCAGATGGAACCATCCCTAGATGGTGACAGTCCGGAGGCTGACACCCAGAGTCCAGCGGTCAAGCCTGGGCGGGGGTGGGGGTGGGGGTGATTGCCCTTTCCTCTCCCTGTGGGAGCCCAGTATGGGAACTCAATGGAGGCTTCCTGGAGGAGGAGACATAATAGAATTAAAAGATAAGGAGCAATGAGTTGGGAAAAGCAAGGAAGAGTATTCCACACAGAGGGAAAAGTATGTGTAGAGGTGAGAGAAGGCTGTGTTTTTAAGTAACTGAAGGCAGCCGAATACGACTGGAGTCTGGAGTGTGAGAAGTGGTGTGTCTGTGGGAAGAGAACAGACTGGAAAAGTCTCTGGTGGCCACGTTGCGTAGGGCAGTGTGGATCTGAGGAGTTTGGACTTTCTCCTGAGGGCATGAAGGGGTTATACTTAAAGTGACAGGGTCAAACGGGCAAATTAATAAAGATCTCCCAGGCTGACACACGGAGGTGGATTAGAAAAGTGGAGGTCGAAGCCCAGAGAAGCTCCTGATGGGAGAGAACAGGACAGGACCAAGGCAGTGCAGTGGCAAGAGGAGGAGGGAGCCCCGGGAGGAGGGGAGGGGCAGATGCTGACCTGGGGTGGGTGAGTGTAGGGCTGCACTCATTCAGCTGGGGAGACGGCCTGACCTCCTGCTTCTCACCCCTGGCAGCCCCTGCAACCCCTGCCATGGCCTCCCCCCGAGGTTCTGGGAGCTCCACATCCCTGAGCACGGTGGGCTCCGAGGGGGACCCGGCTCCAGGGCCCGCCCCAGCCTGCTCGGCCTCTAGGCCAGAGCCCCTTCCAGGACCCCCCATCCGCCTGCATCTGTCACCGGTGGGGACTCCGGGTTCCGCCAAACCCTCGAGGCTAGAGCGAGTGGCTCGCGAGATCGTGGAGACAGAGCGGGCCTATGTCCGGGACCTTCGCAGCATTGTGGAGGTGAGGCAGGCGGGTACCCGAGCACAGTGGGGACCCGGGCCAGCCCTCCACCGCCCCCCATAACCCCAGTCATCCCCACAGGACTACCTGGGTCCTCTGCTGGATGGCGGGGTCTTAGGGCTGAGCACGGAGCAGGTGGGCATACTATTTGCCAACATCGAGGACATCTACGAGTTCAGCAGGTCAGAGGCGGGAGGGACGGGCAGGGGCACCAGCTGGTAGGGCTAGGGGAGGCGGGCTGTATCCTAACCTAAACCTTGGAGTCCCATGACCCCCTCTCCAGGCTGGCACATGGGGAGGTAGTGACACTGGGCAGGGATCATGATGGGGAGTGAAGGAACCAGAGTGGTGGAGGCGGAGTTGGATAGGAGCCCGAGGACCCAGATGAGATCTAAGTACGGGGATGGGTCTCAGCACTAGGTCAGGTCTGAGATCACGGTGAACCCACGGCTCAGGTGGGGGGCCTAAAGATCATGGTAGCGTGAGCATTCGCGTGACCACGTCGTCCCGAGAAGCCCCTCGGTCCCAGACAAATCAGATGGTTGGCCTGGACCCAGTGAGGAAGATGCTGGCGTCCGAGGATCCTGACCCCTCTGAGCGTCTTGATGAGATCGATCTCAACGTTATTGCAGGAGCTCTGAGATGACATGACAAGATGTCGAGATCACAGCAGCCTCTTAAGACGATCCCAGCTTTGAGGGCCATGACACCCCTCTCCCTGGGTCATATCACGAGACCCCTAGGTTCATGGCAGCTGTGACAAGATTTGGGGCTGAGGAACGGGACGCTGTCCACGGACAAAGTCTGAGCGGGGTTGTGATCTCCCCACGTAGCAATCAGAAGACTCCCTTCGGATACGATAGCCCCTTGAGAGATCCTGGCAGCCACCAAGTCCCCAGCCTCCTGGAGTCGTCCCACGGGGGGCTGTGGGGACAGGGCAGTCCCTGACCTCGCCCTCTCCCCCACAGTGAGCTCCTGGAGGACCTGGAGGGCAGCAGCAGCGCAGGGGGCATTGCCGAGTGCTTCGTGCAAAGGGTGAGTCAGGGTGGGGGCTCTCAGTCCGGGATGGGGCTGGGGTAAGGCGGGGGGGGTCCCAGGGAGTTGGGACCTCAGGTCTCCCTAACTGCTGTGTCACCCACAGAGTGAGGATTTTGACATCTACACATTGTACTGCATGAACTACCCGAGGTGAGGGGTGAGGAGTGAGGAGCCCCCGCTGGGCCCCAGGCCTTTGCCCGCTGAGTTGATGTGCCAGCCAACCTCCCTCCACCTCGACCCATCCAGCTCCAGCCCCTGCCAGCCTATGACCTTAACCGAGCTCTCCCTAAGCTGCCCCTGACCCCTGCCAGCCCCTGAAACCCTGGCCACGCCCCGCCGCGCCCTCCCCGCTGGGGGCTGCCAGCCCCCTGACCTGTGCCCCGCCCCCAGCTCCCTAGCCCTGCTCCGGGAGCTGTCGCTGTCCCCGCCCGCAGCCCTGTGGCTGCAGGAGCGCCAGGCCCAGCTCCGCCACTCGCTGCCCCTGCAGAGCTTCCTGCTGAAGCCTGTTCAGCGCATCCTCAAGTACCATCTGCTGTTGCAGGTCAGGCGTGGCCCTGGGGGTGCTGCTCGGGGAGGGCAAGGTCCTGGCCGTTGACCGCCTGGTGGTACAGCTGCAGGGTGGACCCAGGACAAGTCCCTAGAAACTGGGCCAGCAGTCGGGGGCAAGTTCTTGCCACCAGTGGGGACTGGCTCCAGCTGATTCCTCTTTCTGTCTCTGCCTGTTTGTCTCTGTCGTCCTCTGGGTCGCCACCTCTGTCGCTGCCTTGGTATCTGTCTGTCTCCTATCATTACCATCCTTTTCTCTTGTTTCTGTTCCCTCCCTGGGTGCCTGCCTGGCAGGAGCTAGGCAAGCACTGGGCAGAGGGCCCGGGCGCCGGGGGCCGTGAGATGGTGGAGGAGGCCATTGTGTCCATGACAGCGGTCGCCTGGTACATCAATGACATGAAACGCAAGCAGGAGCATGCTGCGCGCCTCCAGGTGACCCCAGGGTGGGCTGGGGCTGCTGGATGGGGGCAGTGGGCACGAGGGCCTTTGGCGGGGGTGGCCTCGGAGGACGGGCTGGGGTAGTGCAGCCTTGTTGCTAACCTCCTGGTCTTGGTGTGTGTGCGCGCCCCTGTGCCCTGCGCACCTGGCGGGCCCGGCAGGAAGTGCAGCGGCGGCTTGGCGGCTGGACTGGCCCGGAGCTCAGTGCTTTCGGGGAGCTGGTGCTAGAGGGCGCGTTCCGAGGTGGCGGAGGGGGCGGCCCCCGACTTCGAGGGGGCGAGAGGCTGCTCTTTCTCTTCTCACGGATGCTGCTCGTGGCCAAACGCCGGGGTCCGGAGTACACCTACAAGGGCCATATCTTCGTGAGTTCAGGGTTGGGGGCAGGACCAGGATGTCACCTGCAAGGTGTATTCTGGATACCTACACCTGTGTACCTACGGGATAGCTGGGGGCAGGCGGGGTCTGCAAAGGAGGAACAACCCAGCCTCAATTTGAGGGCCGTATTTTCTTGAGTCCAAGGATGGGGGTGAAGTTTAATGAAGGGTGAGGGCATCAGGATACGGGTGAGGGCCGGTGGAGGGGCTGGATTCGCCCACCAGGCAAGCATCTTCATGAGGGGAGCACATCTGGACCCAGATGAGGGCGAGGGACTGGTGAGGGAGAGCAGAGCCCAGCCTGGTGGGGGGGGGGTGCTCCACAGGGGGTAAGGGGACCCGCCACACAACCTCATGGGGCACATCTTTCTAGGAGGTAGGAACCCAGATACACACTGAGTCTCGGGGGCTCTGAGCTCCCTGCCCCGTTCTGTCCCCCTTACCCAGTGCTGCAACCTGAGTGTGAGCGAGAGTCCTCGAGATCCTCTAGGGTTCAAGGTGTCCGACCTGACCATTCCCAAACACAGGCACCTGCTCCAGGTGAGTGCAAGGTGGGGCTGGGCGGTCAGGGTTCCCCTCAGCCCCCAGACCTTCCCCCTGGCTCCCGACTCCCTATCCCACCCCCAGGCCAAGAACCAAGAAGAGAAGAGGCTGTGGATTCACTGTCTCCAGCGCCTTTTCTTTGAGAACCACCCCGCCTCCATCCCCGCCAAGGTACAGCTCCTGCCATATCCAAGGGGCTTCGGAATGCTGGAGGACCACCCCCCTCCCGTAGTGCTACGAGACCCTGAGAGTAGGGGGCTCGCTTAGACCGTGATCAATAAGTTGCATTTTAAAAAGAAAAGGAGGGGGGCACCTGGGTGGCTCAGTCGGTTAAGCATCTGACTTCAGATCTCCCGGTTCATGAGTGTGAGCCCCACATTGAGCTCGCTGCAGTCAAGACAGAGCCTTCACGGGATCCTCTGTCCCCGTCTCTCTGCCCCTCCCCCACTTGCACTCTCTCAAAAGTATTTTTTTTTAACGTTCACTTATTTCCGAGACAGGGCACGAGTGGGGGAGGGGCAGAGAGCGAGGGAGACACAGCATCCGAAACGGGCTCCAGGCTCCGAGCTGTCAGCACAGAGCCCGACGCGGGGCTCGAACTCACAAACCACGCGATCGTGACCTGAGCCGGAAGTCGGTTGCTCAGCCGACTGAGCCACCCAGGCGCCCCTCTCTCAAAAATAAATAAAACGTTAAAAAAATAAGTAAGACGATGCCAACTCTTTAAAAAAACAAGTAGATAAAAATAAATTCCTGCCTGGGTTTGAATCCCAGCTCCACCACATCGGGACGCTACCTTTCTGGCCTCGGTTTCCTCACCTGGAGGAGTCAGAGCACCGAGTTCGCACACCTGTGGTGACTACTAATAATCACCAGTCGTGTGACGTGCCTCATACAGAGTAGCACCCGTTAATAGGACTGTGACTGGGGCGCTCGGAGGCAGCCCCCCGGCGACGCAGCCCCACACCCTGGTCTCTTTCAGGCAAAACAAGTTCTCCTTGAAAACAGCCTGCACGGTGAGTTGGGGCCTTGGGTTGGGAGGATGTGGAAGTAGGAGGATGACTTCCAAGGAAAAGTAGATCACGGGGTTCCCGATGTCTCCCCGCAGGTGCTCCTAAAAGTAAGCCCATCCCAGAGCCCCCGACGCCCCCTCTTGGGTCTCCCCGACCTCGGGATGCTAGAAATTTCACCCCTGGACGAAGGAACACAGGTAAAGAAGATGAAACCCTGAGGTTCCCCCGCTTCTCCCCCAGGAATTGTACCCCCGGCCTGTCCCCTCCAGCCTGGGGCTGGGCTCATCGTGGGGTTCTCCTCTGCCTCTCCCACAGCTCCGTCTCCAGGACCCTCTGCTACCCGCCGTGGCCGCAGACAGTCTGGTGAGTGTCCTCCACCTGAAAGTTGACGAGAGAACGCGGGGGGAGCTGGGCCCCTGACGTCCCTGTGTCCTCTCCCCAGAGCCAGTAAAGGACCCATATGTTATGTTTGCACAGAATGGTAAGTGGCCACCCTAGCCCGGCCGGGTCCGTGCCTCTCTGTCGATCTCTTCCCGAGAGATGCCCCGTGTGCGTGGGGGAGGGCTGATAGGGGCAGCGGATCGGCTGTAAGGAATCATCCAGATTCTGCATCTCACTCTTCTCTTTCTCATCTCTCCATCCCAGCTAAGCCTAGACTCAAGGTAAGAAATACCCTAGCACAGGGTCTGGGGACCCGGACTCCTGAGTCTGGGAGGAAGAGATGGGCGGCCCTCGACTCTTGCCCTCCGCCCTCTTTCCTTGCTCACAGCATGCTGGCAGTGAGGGGGAGCTCTACCCCCCCTTGGAGCCTCAGCCACCAGTTCCAGCTTCCGGACCCCCTGAGGACCTAGAGGACCCTGGCCCCCCCACGCTGGAACCCTCCGGGACCTCGATCACGGAGGAGATCCTAGAACTGCTGAGCCAAAGAGGCCTCCGGGATCCAGGGGTGAGCTGGGTGTCACATCAGGGCGTCCTTGGGATTTAGCTCGGTCAGGCACAGTCCGGGGGGCCGGAGGGCCAGCCCACCATGGTATCTTTGGCCTCTTTCCCAGTGCCCACTACAGCCGCCCCCCCACGACATCACCGCGTTCCCTGGAGACTCGCAGGTGCCAGGCGACAGTGAAGCCCTCACATTCCAAGCCCTTCCCAGCCGGGACTCTTCAGAAGAGGAGGAGGAGGAAGAGCTGGAGTTGGATGAACGGGAGCCTTCCCCACTCCATGTGCTAGAAGGGCTCGAAAGTTCCAGTGCGGCTGAAATTCCCGACGTTCCCAGCCGTACCAAAAGTCCAGACGTACCCAACCTCCCTGAAATTCCCAGCCTGTCTGAAATTCCCAAGATTCCCCACCTTCCCAGCCTCCCTGACATCTCCAATGTTTTTGAAATGCCCTGCCTTCCATCCATCCCTAGTGTCCCTGACATTCCTAGCCTTCCCAGCACTCCCGCCCTTCCCTGTGATTCCTGGCTTCAGGGAGCTCTGCGGGAGCCCGATGAGGCTCTAGCCACGAGGAGAGAACTGTTTCCTGGAAGCAGTTCCACCAAAGGAGAGCGGTCCTCTGGGGGCAGGGTAGGGCAGCAGGATCCTGAGGAAGGGGAATCCTTCCCAGATTTCCAGTCCCAGGAGGTCACCCGAGACCAGGGATTCTCAGATGAGCTGGGATTCCGCTCCTGTTCAGAAATCCGGAGCGCCTGGCAGGCACTGGAGCAGGGGCAGCTGACCCGGCCCGGGTTCCCAGAGCCACTGCTCATCCTGGAAGACTCGGATCTGGGTGGAGGTGGCGGGAGTGGGAAGGCAGGAGCCCCGAGTTCGGAGAGGACAGCTTCCCGAGTGCGCGAGCTGGCCCGGCTTTACAGCGAGCGGATCCAGCAGATGCAGCGGGCGGAGACCCGGGCGTCGGCCAACGCGCCCCGCCGCCGGCCCCGTGCTCTGGCCCAGCCGCAGCTGTCCCCCTCCCTGCCCCGTGAGCAGGCCGAGCCAGGTGAGGTCCGGGTGTGTGGTCAGCAGAGACGGCCCACACTGAGATCGCGGTCCTGACTCCGTTCTTGCTGTGCACACAGGGCCCCTGCCTGCCTTTGGACACGTGCTGGTATGTGAGCTGGCCTTCCCGCTGACGTGTGCCCAGGAATCTGTCCCTCTGGGTCCTGCCACCCGGGTTCAAGCTGCCACACCTTTGTCTAAGCAGGGAGGCTGCCTGGGTGGCCAGGGTCTAAACGTTTCAAATTTGCCTGAGCAAGACCGTCTGAGCATCCAGGTTCCAGCTGCTACCCCTTTGCCTGGGCAAGGAGGCCTCTGGAATATACAGAGTGTGGCTGGAGCCCCCACACCCTTGCCCGAGCAAGAAGACCCCCCACACGATCAGGTTCCAGCTACAACTTTACCTGATCAAGAAGGCCACCTGGAAACCCAAGTTCCAGCTACCACGCCTTTGCCTGAGCACAGAGGCCACGTGGACATCGAGGTTCCAACCAGCCCAGCTGTACCCAAGCAGGGACGTGGTTCTGATGCCATGGGTTTAGCCACCACTCCTGTGCTCAAGAAAGAAGGCCACCTACAGAGCCAGAGCCCAACCACCACCCTGTCAACGAAGCAAGGCGGTTCCGGGGATGTTCAGTTCCCAGCTGCTGTTTGTGAGCAAGCCGTCAACACTTTGCTTACGCCCGGAAGCAGCCCGGACCGTCAGCTCCCAGGCAACACTCCACTGCCCTTGCAGCGTGACCTCCCAGACGTTCAGGTCCCAGGTACTTCACCTGGGCCTGCGTACGGAGGCCGCCTAAGCCACCAGACCCCAGCCAACGGCCCGCTGCCTCTGCCCCAAGACCTCTCAGACATTCAGGTTCCGGGTACCTCACCTGTGCCTGCACACGGAAGCTGCCTAGACCGTCAGATCCCAGCCGACGCCCCACTGTCCTTGCCCCAGAACCCGAACGTCCCAGCTGCCGCACCTTTGCCCCGGCAACAAGGCCTCACGGACACCCAGGCCCAAGCCCTCCAAGCCCTCCCGCCTTTGCCCAAGCAGGGAGGCCTCCCAGACATCCAGGGGCTATCTGCTGCACCTCTGCTTCAGGAACAAAGCTTCACAGACCTCCACGTCCAAAAAGTTACACCTTTGTTGGAGCAGAAGAGCCTCACGGACACTCATGTTCCAGCTGCGACCGCTTTGCCTGAGCAGGAAGGCTCTCGGGACAGTCAGGGCCTGTTACCCATCCCGGTTCCAACCACCGTGGTTTTCTCCAAACCAGGAGGCCACCCGGTGTCTCATGTCGCCCAGTCAGAGTCTTCAGAGTTGACCCCACCCCACAGTCCCCCTCCTCCAACCCGTCAGCTCCTGGGTCCCAGTGCAGCTGCCCTCTCAAGATACCTGGCAGCGTCCTACATCAGCCAAAGCCTCGCTCGGAGACAAGGGCCTGGGGGAGAAGTTCCCCCAGCCTCCCGGGGTCCCTGGTCCTCCTCTGCCCCGGCATCGCGGGCACCTTCACCACCACCCCAGCCTCAGCCCCCACCACCCCCAGCCAGGAGGCTCAGCTATGCCACCACGGTCAACATCCATGTCGGGGGCGGTGGGCGGCTACGGCCAGCCAAGGCCCAGGTCAGGTTAAACCATCCTGCTCTCTTGGCCCCCACCCAGGAATCCGTGGGCCTTCGTAGGGCCCAGGGAGCTCCTGATGCCCCTTTCCACATGTGAGCCAGGATATCAGACTTCTTGAAAAGCAAGGACTTCAACCAGACGCCACAGACCCTCAGAACTTCACCCAGGTGTCCAGACACTGAACAAAGGTGTAAAAATTGCCGCAGCTTTCCAGCAACTGGGATCTGCTTTGGCAAATGGCTCTCCTTACTTACCTTGATTAACTCAACAGGGATGGGGGAAGGGGCTGTCATTAATATTTTGTTCATTCATATTTTGAAGTTCTGTATCTTTTCCCATTCCGGAGGCAGTGGGGGAGGACCAGACAACGAATGGGAAGGGCTGACACAGCACGAATCCGTGGCTCAGTACGGGGTGGGGGGAATCTCCAACTTCTTTGAGCGTTGCTGACAACCACCCATTAGAGTTTTGGTGTGTGCTGTTTCAGAGTTTATGAACGGCTTGATGCCATCCAGGAAAGCCAAGTTAAGCAGCTCTGTCCCAGGCAGACGTGGAAGTCCGTTCCCTCCGCGATTTATCCAGTTCATGTGTTGTCATCTCTTCTGCTCAGCTATCCCTGGGCCTATCCATCCGGTTGTCTCCCCAGCCCTCTCCTCCCGTCTGCCTGTCCATCTCCCAATCCATACAGCATGCTTTATTTAGCCATCTCTATCCGATGCATCCATCATCACCCTACCCCTACCCCATCTAGTATCCTTTCTAACACCAATCCATTCCTCCATTATCCCACCTGTTTTCTCCAACCAGCCCTCTCCATCCATCTGTCCCTTCCCAATGTCACCTCCAGCCGCTCCTACGTCTCATTCACCCAACCATCTAATCCGGCAGGGCAGCCATCCAACGTTCTCTATCGCCAGCCCATCCCTCCTTAGATCATACTGGGTCTTGGGACTACAGAATTTCAGAGACCAGTCCATGCGGACACCAGAATGAATGTGTTTGGGATTCTGGAAGTCTGTTCCACATCTGAGTTCTCTGGACAACCACTCCCCGACGTCATGAATGTTCCAATTCTTGTGCCCACCTACACACACTGGATCTCTTCACCCCCTCGCTCTAGTTTGGGGCCTCTAGAGTGCCCCGGCGTGCCCCCACGCCCCCCAAAAAAGAAATTCAGGTCAGAGACAAAAGACTTTTATGTTAGAATCCTTCGGCCCCCTCCCAGCAATGGCATGCCCAGCGAGCTGCCTAAGTTAAGCAGTTTCTTTGGAATACTAGCTTTGTTCATTGAATGCTAAACCTCTTGTGCTTTTAGCACATTGTCTTATTTATTTTTTCCTGGAATTCCCTACGGCTTCAGTGTCCTGAGTTCCAAGTCCTGACTTTTCTAGTTGGTGTATAACTTCCCTTGGGAGTCTGGGTTTTCTCAATTGTATGAGGACAACAGTACCTGCCTTGTAAGATCATTGGAAAGATACAGTGAGCATATCCTCATTTCCCAGATGTATCTGAGCCTGACTCATCGGGGCATTGTTCAAATTAACAGATCCCCCAATAGTCCCAACCTATGGAATCAGAACCTCCAGGGCAGGAGCCTAGGAATCGGAAGTTTTAACAATCAGCTAACAAAAAAAGTGGAAACTTATGGAGTGCTAACTGCATAGCTCAGGCATTAGTCACTTTATGTGAACTCATTCACTCTGAATCCTCATCTCTAAAAGGCACATGAGGATGGTTTCTTGAAGTTTTTATATATATTTTTTTATTTTGAGAGAGAGCGGAGGAGCGTCAGAGAGTCCCAAGCCGGTTCCGCACTGTCATTGCAGACCCCGACGCGGGTCTCGAACCGATGAACCAGATCATGACCTGAGCTGAGATCAAGAGTCACATGCTTAACCAAGTGAGCTGCCCGTGTGCCACAAGGATGGTTTTTGATCCTCATTGTGGAGATGAGGAAACAGAGGCATAGAGAATAAGGGATTTGCTCAGTCACATTGCTAAGGGACAGAGTTGGAACTCAAATCCACACCACGTAGCCCGAGTCCATGCTCTGAGCTGTTGAGTGTCTATCCTGTGCCAGGCCTGGTTCAAGAAAACCCTTCCCTACCAGAACAGGGCTTGCAGCCTAGTGCACCAGGGGCTCTAGGTGATTCTTGGCAGAGTCAAGTATCCCAAACAAAGCCTGGCTCAGTATTAGCTGCTGGCTTCTGGTATTTATTAGATGGTTACTGGGCCATACACTAGGGCCTGGGCTGAGTGGCCTGGGCCTACTGCACCGCAGCCTCGCCAGGGTCAGGACTGCGGCCCTCCCCTCCTCCACCCCCAGCTGCACATTCCCAGCTGAAGGAAAGTTCTCAGCCTGGCCTGGGCTCCCAGTGGCGCCGGAATTCCCGGTATTTGAGGAGGCGGCAGGGAGGGAGAAAGGGGCCGTCTCCTCCAAAGCCTGAAGAGGGGAAAGAGAGGCGAGCCCCCTTAGCATTTTCAGATGCAAGATGCATCCCAGCTGTGCCTCTGGCAGGGAGCCAAGAGTCTTGTAAGGGGGTCTCTGAACCCTGTAGGAAACCAGGGACACCAGGCTGGCTTAAGCCCCACCTGACCCCTGACCCCCCCCCCCCACTCCATTACTCCCACCTGCTTCACAGCCCCAGCTCCGACACCTCCTCAGGAACACCTTCCTTGCTCGTCCACTGCAAGCCCAGCCGTCTTCAGAGCTACCGATCAGGCTCAAAGTGCAAGGGTAGTGGCCTCCTGCCCTCTCCGGGACATTTAGGTTAATGCCATCCAAACCCGTTAACTACAGCTGCAATTTAAACTTGAGCTGCAGTTACATGGCCACTAGGCTAATCTTCTTACCTAACATTTAGACACCAGCCTGTCAGCCACCTCACGAGGAACGTCAAGTATACCTAACAATGCTTAGCCTGGCGCTTGGTTGGTACCAATCAACCCCACCGTCCATCTGTAAGAAACGCTATTTGCATACGCTCCCCACACATCAGTGCCGTGTCCAGTCCAATGTTCCTCAACGACGGCAACGTTCTCTCATCTGCGCTGCCCAGTTTGCCAGCTGCACGTGACTACTAGAGTGAGTGGGGCACATACCGAAAAGACAACCGGTCAATAAATTTCAAGTTCCTTCTTTCATGAAAAAATTGTTAAAATTTTCCCCTCTCCATCAATGTCCAGATGCCATACGCTGTTCTCGCCAGTACCCCCAGCAGGGGGAGCCTGTGGGACCCTGCCTGGGGACAGATGGCGGAGGTGTCCAGGCTGGCTGCAAGGGCTGATGGGGGCAGAGATGCCCTTCCCACCCAATGAAGCTCATTAGCTTCACTGTAAAAATGGGGAGGGAAAACCAAAAGTAACTGAATCCACAAGCAACATTTTGCTTCCTTAAACATACACCAGTGCTGTCCACAGAACTTTCGACAACGGAAATACCGTGTAGCCCAGTGGTAGCAATGGAGAGCCTACGATATGTTGGCTCTTACTACGTGGCAGGCACAACAGATGAACAAGTCCTCAGACCCACATTCTGAGCCCAGTAAAGACAGTTGCTGCAATGAGTGTAATCGGGACCTGCTTTCAAGAGGCCACAGGGGGCCCTTCCCCGGGAGGTAGTATTGACATCCTGAAGGATGGAGCCAGTCAGAAGGATCCCACCCCTCCCACATCTCCAGTCTATCTACCTACAGACTGGCATTAGGAAAGATCCCTTCCCAATCCAATTACGGCCCTACTAGTTGACTTCAGGCTGCACCCAAGTTTCTATTAATGTTTACTGATCTTACACATTTCCCCCGCTATTCCCTGACACACCATCACAACAGCAGCAAAAGGACTAAAAAAAAAACAACTCAAGAGGACACCCCACACAACCAATGGCCTAGAACCACCCCGCCTCCACGGTGCCCGCACGCTGGACTCTACTAGAAGCGCGGGAGACTGGGTCTCAAGCTTGCCCCCCCGCCTCCCCACCCACCCACACTAACCCAGGCGTGGTGTCTTCTGAAAACGCTGGAAAGCCTTACAATCCAGACCGGCAGTGAGCCGGGCTGTTTCTCGCATTTCTTTTAGTCAAAGACCCACCACAAAACGACCACAGCACAGTCCTTGAAACCTCAAGTCCCATGACAATTGTTTATTATAAAGGTGAACCCTAATCCTCACAATCGGCTTATCGGTAGGATTTCTGGTAACGAGCACGGGCACCAGGACCACCAAACTTTTTAGATTCGCAGCGCCGGGGATCAGCTACCAGCAGGGTCCGGTCGTACTGGATGAGGATGTCTTTGATCTCCTTCTTGGAAGCCTCATCCACATCTGGGGATGAGAGAAGAGTGAAGATTGAGACAACCCTGGAAGCACCCTCCTGGTCTCTGGGGCTAAATGCGGGGCTGGTCCTCCACTTGCCTGCCACCCACCCGATGGGAAGGAGCCATTCTTACTCACATTTCTGGTAATAGGCCACCAGGGCTTTGGAGATGGACTGGCGAATTGCTGTGAAGAAGATACACAAAAGGACGTATCAGCTTTGGGAAGCCCCGAGAGTAGGGCTTTGCTCTCAGAGCCACCTCCCACCGTATGCCCCATTCCGGCGACTCACCATAAATCTGGGCTACGTGACCGCCACCCTTCACTCGGACTCGGATGTCCACCCCAGCAAACCGCTCCTTGCCCAGAAGCAGAACAGGTTCCAGTAGCTGGAGGAACAAGGGACATGACAGGATTTTAGATCACAGGGTGGGCAGCTGAGCCACCGCACTGAGCACCCTACTTCTCTCCAAGTAGCTTCTGCCATCGCTGACCTCTCTGCACGGCTAGGAGAGCAGGGACGATTTGAAGACAGATGACAGACTGCTGAAGGGAACCCGAGCTGGGCCCTCCCATCTGTGTCCCTCTGGGCCTCAGAGTCCCCATCTCCGGGACCAGTTCTGGCACTTTAGCTCAACAAGGAAAACCCCTACAGCCACCATACCTGCCTGGAACAGTGAAAAACCACTCCTGGGCCATGTCAGGTGCTTTCTCTGGATTTCCCTCCCTTGGGCTCTCCACCCAGCCCTTTGAGCCTCACATTTCCAAATTACAACTACACTACCTGTGTGCTCTGCTCTCCCCTTGCCAGTTCTACACCTTTTGCACGTGCCTGGAAGCTTTTATTTTACCTATACTTTAGGTCTTAGCTCTCAGCTCACAGATTCCCATCTCCATCTCCCCCTGCCCGTCCCTCCGACCGACCCCCCCCCCCCCCACGAAGCCTGTACTTATCCTCCCACCCAGGTTCGAGCCAGATGCCTTCTCTGGGCTCCCCCATCCTAGCCCTGACTACCCTGGAGCAGGGTCTGATACTGGGACCAGTCTGCCTCCTCCACTAGACTCGGAGCTTTATAAGGGCAGGGCCTGGGGTCACCTGGATCACTGCTGGGTCCCCAACACCCAACACCGGTTACACAACAAAACCTTCATAAAACTGACAATCGAGAAGAGTAAACCACAGCACTTGATATCTGCTACACAGAAAGATCTCAGACACTATCATATGCCATTCTAACTAAGCCTGGAACACGTATTATCTTTCACGTTTAAAAGTGACACTCTTATCACTACGTTGTACACCAGAAACATATCATTGCGTGTCAACTACACTAAAATTTAAAAAATTAAATTAGAGGGTGCCTGAGTGGCTCAGTCGGTTGTGTCAGACTTTGGCTCAGGTCATGATCTCACAGTTGCTGAGTTTGAGTCCCACATCGTGCTCTCTCCTGTCAGGGCAGAGCCTGCTTCAGATCTTCTGTCCCCCTCTCTGCCCCTCCCCCTCCTGCACTCTCAAAAATAAATAAAACATCAAAAAAAATTAAAATAAAACTGAAATACAAAGCAACAGAGTTTAAAGAAGAAACAAATGCATTCTCATACATGCCAAGAAGTTTACCCGGACAATCTAACTTACCCTCACAGCAACCATTCAAGGGAGAAACGATACCCATTTTATGGATGACCCAAGGGAAAAAAAAAAACCGAGGTTACATGCCTCAAATTAACAACACAGGTAAGAGAAGCAAAAAACAGACTCCACTCGTTCCATTCTGAGCTGAAAAAACCGAGGCCAAAACAGAAACAAGCAGACAAGGAACCCCTTTCACAGCAAAGCACAACAAACAGAAATTCTGGTCCTGTTCTCCCAATGCTTTTTAAGCACCTACAATGTCTAAACCCTACCTTTAGACCATATCTATTAACAAACTAATTACTGTTCTCAAAAAATGTATACACACTCTACCAGTTAAAACAAACGTTACTGTATACAGGATACACGACCCCATCAACTTGCCACACAAACTCCTCTTGCCATTGGGTCCCCAAGTGTCACTGAGCTTCCATATCCCACTTTTGAAACCATCCTCTTAATCTGCAACATCCACGTTTTCACTCTCAACTCAAGCTTTTAGCACAATATCTGAAATCTCCGAAAACAGCTCCATCTCCAAATGCCCCATTTTCTCTGCCCCCAACTCCCCCTTCTATACACCCCGTTGTTGATACCAGATCCCTCAGCCTCCCAAGATCACTTCCAGGAATCCACTTAAATATCTCTCTCCAGAGCCCCCCTACTCAACCCAAACGCCCACCCTCAATCCCAGCACCTTGTATTGCAGCGTGCGCGGCTCGATCATCTCCAAGGGCCGTCCATTCACCTTGATGAGGCCGTTGCCCCGTTTGCAATGCGCCACGGCTGTAGCCGTCTTCTGTGGAAAGCGAGGGCGAAACGGCGGAACCACGTGAGCTTCGGCCCCCGGCTCCCATGTGGACCCCAGAACCCTGCCCACAGACCTCTGCAGACCCCGGCCTCCCTCCGCCCCTCCCATCGGGCGCCCGGCCCACCTTGCGGCCGAAGACCTGCACAGACTGCAAAGGACCCTTGGACGGCATGGCTGCAAACGTAGACAAGAGATCCTCACCGCGCGGCGCCGCAACCGGAAAAGGAAAGTGCGGGGCCACCCGGGCCGCTTTTCAGGGTCTGCGCAGGCGCTCTGGGTGCTGCGTCGCGACGGGAGAGAGCTTTACGGCTCCTATTGTAGCCAGGGGCGGGACTTCGGATTCGCGGCGGGAAGGTGGGCCCCCAAGCGGAGGAGGAGGGACCCGTGAGTGGAAGGGGCGGGGCCTGAAATGTGCCGCGTGCAGTCGCGGAAGTAGAGCGAGGAGAGGCTGTTCTTCCTATTCTCGGTCCTCATTGGTAGCGGCCGGTTCATTTGCATTTCGGCTCTTTAATACTCTCCCTCCCCTTCCTCCACCCAAAATGTCGCTTTTCACCCTCTGGAAAGGGCCCTTCTTAGCCCCTCATCTCTAGCAATCATCCTCCCCTGTACACTCCATCCTGCCCTCTAGACACTCTTCTCCCCAAATCCTCCTCCATCGGAATCTCACCTACGGAACCCACAGCAGGAAATCAGCCAGGATTCCCAGATTCAGGATTCAGAACCCACCTCCTTCGAGAATTCTCTCCCAGAATGTTTTTAATCCTTTTAGAGCCCTTCCCCCAGAATCTACCTTTCACCAGAATTTCCTTCCGGTTTCAGTTTGCGCCCCCCAGAACTCTCCTCTTCAGAGCCCTCAACGAGACCCGCCCCTCTTTCTCTGAATCTTCCTTCACTCAAGGGCCCCAGAATCTCCCACTGCCCGCAGTCCACTTTTCCCAGAACGTCCCCGCCAGAATCTCCTTTCACAAGTTTTCTCTCCCTTTCAGAGCTCCCTCCTTCAGAATCTACCTTTCCTAAGAATTCCGTTTCCTTCAGAGCGTCCTCTAACCAGCAACTGCCTCCCCTGGAATTTCCCTCTCCCAGAATTCGCCACTTCTTAGAGACCCTCCCTCCAGATTCCCCCTCTTCAAGGTCTCTACCCTAAAATCCCTCTTTCTCTGGGGTCCTTCAAATCATCTCTTCACTCCCCCAAATCACCCAACTCTCCAGGCTCCTTCCCCATAGTATTCTCCATCCCCAGTCCCCCCAATCCCATCTGAGGAATCTCAGGATTGGGTTCCCCTTGGCTCCCCCACACACAGGATACTCCTTTCCCAGTCAAAAGGGTTCTTTATCAGGGCTGCAGAGAGCCCACAGTTTCTTCAGTGTCCCTGGCAGCAGAATCCGAGGTTCAAGGTTCAAAGGGGTGTGGTCGCTTACCTGGTGCCTGGAAAATGGAGACAGGGTGGAGATTGGTAGGTGGGTCTGTGGCAGGAGGGAGGATCCTCCAGCCCAGAGTCCAGCTCCAAAAGGGTGGGAGAGGGGAGAGGTGAAGGAAGGGAGCATCCAGAGGCTGACCTGGGAGGACACACACGCAGATACACAGCACAAGAGAGAGACGGGCACACATGAAGGAGAAAGACAAAGAAGGGGCCGATGGAGAAGAGGAGAAAGAGGACAGACAGAAGATCAATTACAGATGGATCCAGAAAACACAAGTGACGGCGATTCGGAGGCAGAGAGACCAGTCCTCGGAGAAAGAAGACAGACAGGTACAGACAAGCATGGAGATTTCAAGATATTTGAAATACAGAAATACAGTACTTGATACAGAAATAGAAGTAGAGGGGCACTGGGTGGCTCAGTTGGTTGAGTGTCTGACTTCAGCTCAGGTCATGATCTCACGGTTCCTGCGTTTGAGCCCTCCATCAGGCTTGTGGCTGTCAGCACAGAACCCGCTTCAGATTCTCTGTCCCCCCCTCTTTCTCTCTGCCCCTCCCCCTCTCATTCTCTCTCCTCTTTCCCAAAAATGAATAAACATTTAAAAAAGAAAAAAGAACTAGAAGTAGAAAAGAGAGCAAGCACCCCCCCCCCAAATATACACCTGCAAATATGTCTAAAGCCTAGCATAGGTGTTTCCCACTGAGAAGACAGGCCACAGGATTCACACGCACTCACACGCCGTACTGCCTGATAGATCTCTTGGGGCGGTGGGGAGGGTGGGGACGGATCTTCCCAACCCTCCAATTTCTCTAGGCTGATCCTCACACCCTTACTCAGTCTTATATCTTCCTGTGGGGGGTGGGGGAGAGGTGTCAGGCAGGCCTGTGACCTGGGGCCTACTCTAGGGTCACCATCTTCCCTGGCCTCTTGAAGAACATTCCCTGAGTATCTGTGGGTTGAGTGGAGATGGACACGAAGGGGACAGGACACTTCAGTCTTCCAGCTTTCTTTATCTCTCTGTACTTCTTTTTTTTTTTAAGTTTATCTATTTTGAGAGAGACTGCCTGTGCGCACGTGCGTGGTGGGGGAGGGGCAGAGGGAGAGGGAGAGAGAGAGAATCCCAAGCAGGTTCCGAGCTTGTCAGCATACAACCCAACACTGGCTCTGTTCCGTGAACTGTGAGATCATGACCTGAGCCAAAACCAAGAGCCGGACACTTAACCGACAGAGCCACTCAAGTGTTCCTGTACTTCTTGCTTCCAGGACCCTGGGCTGGGACCAGAAAAGGCCTGGGGGGTGGGCAGGGTGCCCATGTGGCCTCTCTGGACCATCCTTCTGCTGGTATGGCCCTTGGGAGGCCTAGGATCACCCCTCTGCCCTCGGGAGCCTTTCTACTTCCTTGTTGCCATCATGAAGATGCTGGTGAGGAAGACGGAGGGGAGAGCCAGCAGACAGGCAGGGAGGCGGTAGGGTGTGGGGCACGTTTGAGGAAAGGTCAGGCTCTCCCTTCCAAGATCTGATTCTGTTCCCTGCCCCCAATTGTAGGGAAACAAAAATGATGGCACTCTCTACACCCCTGATGATCTCTCGGTGAGTATTTCATTAGCTTTTTACTTGGAGTTGGAAATTTAGGGAAATTCCACTAGGCTGAGAACACATGTATGTTTGGGGCAGGAGGCAGCAGGCTGGTGTTCTTGCTGTCCAGCTGCTGACCCAGCTCCCGGCCATCACAAATACATTTTGTTCACTGCTGTCTCCCACCCCAAGAACAGCAGCTGGCACCTAACAACAGATACTGATGATGATAGCGACATTTTTAATAGTGCTCACTCTGCCAGGTACTGGTCTAAACGCTTTAACTATATTAGCTTACTTAGTCTTCACACTGACCTGACCCTATGAGGTAGATACGGCCACCATGTATGGATGTGAAGGATGTACACTGCACAAGAATCCCACAACAAGGTCAGCATCCACATCCTGGATATTTTTGTCAATTTCTGGTTGATGGCAATGAAATATCTTGTTCCGACAAAATCAGCACTTGGAAGTGTTTTAAGGAGTACTGTTTTATTTTTTTAAAATTTATTGTTTTTAATTTTTTTTAACGTTTATTCTGTCTTGAGAGACAGAGCACGAGTGGGGGAGGGGCAGAGAAAGAGACACACAGAATCTGAAGCAGGCTCCAGGCTCTGAGCAGTCAGCATAGAGCCTAAGGCAGGGCTCGAACTCACGGACCACAAGGTCATGGACCTGAGCCGAAGTTGAATGCTTAACCGACTGAGCCACCCATGTGCCCCAAGAAGTGTCATTTTCTAACTTACACAGGCACAGACAGTATAGGCTAGCATCATCCCTGAAGATAGGGATTATTCAGAGTTCTGTTTTACAGATGAGGAAACTGAGGCCCAAAGAGGTGAAGGGGCTTATGCCAGGACGTAATTCAGAAACCCTGGGTTTGGGGATTTGGGATCAGACCCTTGCCCAGAGACACCAAGTCACTCTGTCCCCACAGGTTTGTCCTGCTGAGACTCTGGGATGCTTCCGGCTGGAGCTTTCTGTGATCCAGTTCGAAGAGGGCCGATCCATGGGGATTGCTGTGTTCCGGCTACAGCGTCTGCTGGATGCATTGGGGTCCCGGCTGTGGGTGACTGGCCAGGGTCCTTGTCCACCCTGTGAAGGACATCCCCAGAGACCCGTCCCCCTCTTTCTGGCCAAGCTCTTGGAGTTATTACAGGGGGCTTGTGCTAGGCACCTGCCCTCAGCATGAGCCTGGGAGGACACAGACGCCCTAGTACTGCTGGAGGGCCTGGGAGGTGTGAGACAGAGGGCACTTGGTCTCCAGCCCCAGCTGCCAATCCAAAGCCTTCTCCTTCTGGGCCAGAGGCCCCCATCTGGAGCCCATGGAACCAAGGGGAAGAGAGAAGGAGGAAAATCTGAAGCCTGAAGTCTCTGACCTACAGGGGTAGGGGGTTAGGTAAATTGGCCCCCACCTGCCCCTCTTCTCCATCTGAGGTACTCCCTCCTCTCTCCTCTTCCAGGAAGGGACAAAGCATTGCACAGGTGTCTTCCAACCTCACCCCACCCCTACAGGACAGGGAGAGTCTTGTGCCTCATGTCCCTGGCTGCAAATAATTACCATCTGGAGAGCTTTCGGGTGACACTGATGGTTAGGCTAGATGTTGATAATTGGTCTCTGGTGCATCCTGAACAGCTATAGTTTGAAAATCAACTTTATTGAAAATACAACTTTATTGATGTGTATGTAATTTGTATACAGTAAAAAGCATACGTTTTAAACGTGCATTTCAATGAGTTCTGACAAATATATACACACAGCCACATTTCCATCACCCCAAAGCATCATCCCTTATGCGCCTTCCCAGTCTTCACGTCCAGTCGTAGACATCCATTAATCTGCTTCCTGTCCGTATAGAATTAGCTTTGCCGCCTCTAGAGATTCATATGAACGGAATCATACTATACATATTCTAGTGTCTGGCTTCTTTCACTCAGCATGATGTTTTTGAGATTCACTCATGTGCGTATCAGCAGTTTGTTACTATTCCATGGTATGAACGCACCCGAATTGGTTTATCCATTCTCCTCATGGTGGACATTGGGTTGTTTCCACTTTGGGGCTATCGCACATCTCTCTTCTATCTTCTTACGTATCCTTACATAGTGGTAGGGTTGAGAACCACTGAGACACCAAGGAAGAACCTTCTATGAGGAGAAAATTACTGCTCCCTCACTTTCCTGGAGTAAATAGCTTTCTGCAGCAGTGTCAATAGGCATTTTACATGTGGGATCCTATTTTAAAGAGCTGGTGTGTAAAAGAATCAAACCTGGGGGCACCTGGGTGGCTCAGTCAGTTGCACGTCCAACTGTTGATCTCAGGGTCACGAGTTCAAGCCCTGCATTGGGCTCCACTAGACGCATGAAGCCTAATTATTAAGTATGTATAAACATGTGGGGACCAAGCTCATAGAAGGGAAAACATTTTTATAGAATGACCAGCCCCTCCCGTCTGTCTTGGGTTCAGGCTGAGATTGTTGGATCAAGGAGTGTGTGCTCACACAGACACACCTGTGGTGTATTCGTTCCCTGATAGCGTCTTGTGAGCCCACTGTTGGCCTGACCACACCATCTTACTCTGTAACCAGGTGCATATTAAATTTCTGTAAACTGAATCCAGGTGTCTCAATGCTTATGCAAGAAATTTTAGCAATGTGTTTTAAAAGTTTCTGATTTGGGCGGGGGGGTGGGGTTCGGTGCCTGGGTGGCTCAGTCGGTTGAGCGTCCAACTTTGGCTCAGGTCATGATCTCCTGGTCAGTGAGTTCGAGCCCTGCATCCGGCTCTGTGCTGACAGCTCAGGGCCTGGAGCCTGCTTCACATTTTGTGTCTCCCTCTCCCTGCCCCTCCCCCACTCATGCTCGCTTGCGCTCTGTCAAAATAAAAACACTTTTTAAAAAAGTTTCTCATTTTTTCCCTCTTCATCAAGTGAATTTTTCTTACCCTTGTCTCATCATGCCTGGTCCTCTTTGCCATCTGTCTGACAAATAATTACTAATATGTAAATTCACATTGATTTAAACTTTGGGATTTGTAAAGGAAAACAAGAGTTTTAAGAGTCACTCAAACTTGGGGGAAGGAGTCTTAGGTCTGCCCCTGTCCAGTTTATTTTCTGAGTTTCAGTTTCCTTGTCAGCAAAATGGGGGTACTTACCTCCGAGGAATGTTTTGGAGGTAGGAGATAAAGTCTGATTTATTTGCTAACTCATTGTTATTTGGTCATTCCCTGCCTCTTCACGGCTTGGCACACCACACTATTAAATTCAAACACGAATTCCCGGTTGGAAGTGCCGTCTAGAAGGGGAGTAACCAGCCTTCCTCTTTGACCCTCCCAAGATGTCGACTCCATGCTCTACATTGAGCCGGATCTGCCACTTTCAAGATGGCGTCATGGAAGTGCGTCGCCGGGGACAAGCCCCGGAAATCTCGCGTTATGCGAGGTCGACGCGTAGGTTCTCGCGAGAGGGCACATCAGTCCGTGCCAGGCGTCGTGTGAACAGCTGCTGGTACCGAAGGTTGAGGTGGAACCGGAGCGGTGAGGGGTGGGTAGGACGCCGTGGTGGCAGGACCGGGGGTCGCCGGGGCATAGGGAGGCTTTAGAGACCGGATTCCGGGACACGGAAGGTGTAGCAGATAGCTTAAGGGGTAGCCTTTCGGGTTCACCCTTGCCAGAACCAGGCTGCCGGAAGTGCGCTGAGGGATTTTTTTTTTTCTCTCCGGGAACCGGCGGGGAAACCGAGGCAGGGGTGGGGCTGCTGTTTGGGGGACGCACTGAGGCCGTCTTTTCCTGCAAGAGCAGAAGATGTCGGACAGTGAGGACAGCAACTTCTCCGAGGAGGAGGACAGCGAGCGCAGCAGTGACGGCGAGGAGGCCGAGGTGTGTGGCTGGGACGTTGTGGGGAGGCATTGAGCCTGGGGACAGGACTGGGACAGAAAGGCTCCTGTTGGAGCTCGGAGGGTATCAGAACGAGCTCTGGCCTCTGGGAGCCTCCAGATTGTTGGTAGTGACAGAGAAGTAGGCAAGCCTAAGTCAAGCAGAAGGACAGGTGCGAGAGGCCAGGGATGCTCCAAATACAGTGAAATAACACGTGATGTGTTTAATTTTTAAAATGTTTATTCATCTTTAAGAGAGAGAGAGCGAGCATGAGCTAGGGAGGGGCAGAAAGAGGGAGACACACAATCTGAAGCAGGCTCTGGCTCCGGGCTGTCAGCACAGAGCCTGACGCGGGGCTCAAACTTATGAACCATCGGATCATGACATGCGCAGAAATCAGAGGCTTAACCGACTGAGCAAACCAGGAGCCCCACAGGTGATGTGTTTAAAGGACCTGGCATGTAGGAAGCACCCACTGTTAGCTTTTATTTTGGAGTATGCACGGTCATTTCAGAAATATATTTTTAGTGCCTACTGTGTACTAGGCACACTTTTTTGCCCTTGAGCTGCACTAGTAAAACATTTTGAAAGTCTTTGCCCCCGTGAACATAAACAAACGTGACTGATGTGTGTATCATTTAGTAAAGCAGAAAGTACTTTGGAGAAGAGCAGGGAAGGGGAATAGGGAGCCTTGGGTCAGTTTTAAATAGGGTGAGTCTGAGAGAGTGATATTTGAAAAAAAGATGTGTTGGAGGTGAGAAAGTGAGTCATGTGTGGAAGAAAAGTGTTCCAGTAAGGGGGGAACAGCAAGTGCCAAGTTGGGAGCATGTCTGCGTGTTCAAAAAGTAACAAGGAGTCAAGTTTGGCTGGATCAGAGTGAGCGCCACAAGAAAGTGACGGGAGCCAGATCATATAGGATCTTGAAGCCTCTGGTGAGGAATTTGTCCTGATTGAGTGCGACAGAGTCTTGAGGTTTTGAGCAAAGAAGGGATGTGATCTAATGCTTTAAAAGGATCACTGTTTCAGGAATCAAATAAACATTTCCTGGGACATAACTGACTTTAAATAGTCTCCTTTTAGCTATTTTCCTTGTCTATTTATTTCTAACTTATTTATTGAGCAAATGAATGTTTGAGCATCTATAACTTTGTTCCAGGTTCTTCCTAGGTGTTGGAGAGAATAGAACAAGGCAAATTTTTGCTTTCAGGGAGTTTACACTTAGTAGGCAACAGTTACAAACTAACAGAGATGACTGGATGATTATAGATGTCTCCTTTAACCTACAGAAACATAAATCAGTTTTTTAAAGGTAGTTGCCAACACTTGCAAGGGCGATTTCATGTAAAAATCATGATTTTTCTGCTTTTCTGGGAAAATTAGAGGAGCCAGCAAGCAGCTCTTTGCTCAAGAAGTGGCAGCCTGCTTTAAAATGGGGAATTTTCTCCAATTCCTGGGATATATCAGTTGCCATTTATCATGATGCCTGCCTTGTGGCAGAAGATTTAGGTAAAAGGAAGTTTTCCTTTACTTGTGTCCTAGGAAACATCAGGTAGATGGAGAGTGCCATGGGTTTCCTTTGAGCTGCCCCATTTATTTTTGTTCTCTGCTTGCCCTCGGTAGGCATTTGATTGTCAATCCTTGTGCCCTGTGGGGAGTCCTCAGCTTCCAGTGAAGAGTTGGAAGAGTCAGGAAGCCATGGTGGGGGTGAGGCAAATGGGAGGATGCTAGGAAGGGTTTTTCTTCGAGCAGCAGTACTGGGTTCTTGGTCTCCCTGACTCATGGCTTCAAGGCACTTTGCTTGTGGTTAAAGCCTGGTGGTAATGAGGCCAGGATCCCTGGGTCCTTTTCCTGGCTGGGACATCTGGTTTGCTCTGTGCAAATCTCACTTCCCAACACTACACCAGGCTCTTGACTCGCCTGCTCACTTGTCTCCCGTCACTAGATGAGGCAGGAGGACAGTGAGAGGCCAGCTAGAGATAGGACTGGATAGGCTTTTTGGATAGCCAAAGGTTAGCATGGTCCTTGAAGGACCAGGTCCTGTGGATAGAAGGTTGGGATGGCAGATGATGAGCCACTGTTGGGGGAGTCAGCGGTTTCCCCATTCTCAGCCACAGTAACCTGCACATTCATTCATTCATTCATTCAGCAAGTGTTCCTATCAGGCTGGGATCACAGGCTCCTTCATGGAGCTCTCTGTCCTGGAGGGGAGATAGTTTTATAAACCAGCGGTTATTTCAGGGGATGCTGAGGACAGACAGTGTAAGAGCACGTTCCAGCCCCAAGATAACACAAATAGTAATGGGAGCTCTTTTCCTCAGGGATCAGGGAGCCAGGTTTGGAAAGAAGGCTTTGCTGGGACTGAGCCAGGGGAATGAAGACAGGGTTCCTTGAAATCAGGCTACTCAGAGTAGTTTGAGTTGTTAAAAGGCGGGACATTGTGGATGAGTCAGGAGTATGTACTAAACAAATGTTTAAGTTGTCTTCTGTTCCCATCCCTGAACTGGGTAATGTTGGGGACCCAGCAATGCCTGAGATAGCCTGAGAGAGCTCACGGTGGTCGGGGCTGTGATGGAGGAAGCTCAGAGGATGTGCCTGACTTTGCTGGGGCAGGGGGTAGGCATGACTTCCTAGAAGGGGGAGTATTTTGATTGAAGTATGAGTGAGAGGCAAAAGAACGTTTTTGGGTTTTTTTGCAGAGGACCAGCACGGATGATACTAGCACTGAGAGAGCATGGAACGAGTGGTTCAGTGTGGCTGGGACCTAGCACTTGGGAGGGGGAGCCCGAAGAGGCAGGATAAGAAGGAGAGGCAGTAGCAGAGTGTGTGCTTCTTGTCTAAGCTGTTAAGCAGCTGGTTCTTTACCTGGGGGAGTGGGGAGCCCTGGCCCTGTTTTAAGCAGGGGACCAAATGATCAGTTTCATATTTTAGATCATAATTTTTGGATGTTTTTATTTATTTTTGAGAGGTGGGGAGGGGCAGAGAGAGAGGGAGACACAGAATCCGAAGCAGGCTCCAGGCTCTGAGCTGTCAGCACAGAGCCCGACACGGGGCTCAAACTTGTGAACCGTGCGATCATGACCTGAGCCGAAGTCAGACGCTTAACCAACTGAGCCACCCAGGCGCCCCTGTTTTGCTTTTATCTTTATGGTTACTTTTTATTTGTAGCAAGCTAATTTTAAAAATGTTTTTGTTTCTGAAATACTCCAAAGTTTGGAAAAGTTTCTTTGTTAAGTTAAATAAAAACATGAGTGAATTTAAAATACCAAATAAACAGGTTGAACTGATGTGAACTTGGCAAGAAGACGTGAAGTTAGTGCGGAAAAGATTGAAGTTTGGGGAATACTGTTTTGTCTGGGTCATTTCCTTTTGTGACTGGTTTGGAGGCCAAGAGACCAGAAAGGAGGCTGGGCAAGGGGCTAGGTTTTAGAGGGCAGTGATCTGGCCTAGGCTAGGGCTGTAGGGATGGGGGAGAAGGGACAGCTTGGAGGGACAATGTTCCAAAAGCAGAAATGTCAAGAGTTTGGTGCCCGATGAGAGCTAGAGGGAGCCAGCACAGGTCTAGGGGAAGACGTTGAGGTCAGTGTGGGACACGGTGGGCGTGAAGGGTTCAGAAGACATCTAAGGGAGGCATCTGTGGAGGCTGCTGACATATGGGGGGCCTCTAGTTCTGGAAGAAAGTGGGGAGCTGGAGACAGATGAGGTATCACCTGCAGAGACAGGAACTGGGACTGGAAGGTAAAGTGGCCCAGTGGGAGAGTGTATGCAGGGAGAAGCAGAGCGGGCCCCTGGCTGAACCCTGGGGACTGAAGCCAGCACTTGAGGGGTGAGAGAGGAAGAGGGGACTGCAGAGGGGCAGCCAGAGAAGTTGGAGAAAAGCCGGGAGAATGTGATGTGACAGATATCAAGGGAAGAGCATTTCTTTAGGGAGGGAGTAGGCAGTGGTGTGAAGTGTCTCGTACGTAACAACTGAAGATTGTCCTCGGAATTAGCAACAAGAGGCAGGCGATGACCTTGGGGAGCAGTGTAGACTGGAACCGGAGATCTAGGAATCATAGTCACAGAGAGGCCCACCAGCTGAGGGAGTGGATGAGGCGGCCTGGGGAGTTGTAGAGTGGAAAGAGACGAGGGCCAAGGACCGCCCTCATGGAGCTACAACATTTACGGGCCAGGTGGAGGCTAGCAAGGAGGTCTAGTGGAGCAGGGAGTGTGGGTCAGCTCCCAGGTATTGGTTGACTGGGTGGCAGTGCTATCACTGAGGTAGGATGGCTCCCAGAGAGGCTGGGGTGGAAGGGAGGGCATGCAGAGCAGAGGAGCTTATGACTAGCCAGCCAGAATTAAGGTCAGACCTGGGGTTGGGAGCTTGGTATCTGGATTTTGGGGTACAGAACCCTGGTGCCCCAACCTTTTGTAACCCTGCAGGTAGAAGAAGAGCGGCGGAGTGTAGCAGGCAGCGAGAAGGAGGAAGAGCCTGAGGAAGAAGAGGAGGAGGAAGAGGAGGAAGAATACGATGAAGAAGAGGAAGAGGAAGATGATGACAGGCCTCCCAAGAAACCCCGCCATGGCGGCTTCATTCTGGACGAGGCTGGTATGTCACAGGGCTGGCAGGTGCTGAGCGTTGGCCGGACTTGTACCTTCGGTTCTATTTCTTGAATGAGTTTTTCCAAAAAGTTTTTTTTTTTTTTTTTTGGTAAATGTCGACCACACACGGTAGGAGGATAGTGTATGGAACCTCCATGTCCCGTCACCTTGTGTCAACACTTAACACCTTAGTACCGATCGTTTTGCTTCTTCCTCTTCATTCCTACCCACTATTGGATGATGTGGCAAATCCCAAATACATGATTTTACCCCCAAATATTTCTTTGTATATTCCCCAAACATCAATCCTTTTAAAACAGTTACAGTAGTATTATCATCCTTTAAAAAACTGAAGTCTGTGCTTTTCGTGGGAAGCTGAGACGACCTCGATGTAGGCAGGACAGGGTGGTGGAGGCCTGTTGGCCTGGGTCCCTTGTGGCCTGGCTCTGCTCTCTTCTCCATGCGGCCCTGGGTGAGTTGCTGTTTGGTTTCTCAAAGAAAGTTTCCTCAGCAACGTATGGCACTTAAGTGCTCATGCTGTCATCATCCTCATCCTTGAAATACCCATTTGTTTCCCAATGGCTGCATAGTATTTTTTCCATAATCTGTTTTATGTAACCAATCTCTTGTTGGACATTGGAGTTCGCGTTTTTCATTATTACAAGTAGCACTGCTGGGAACACTCATACGTGTTTAGACTTATAGACACAAGGTATTGCCTAGACCAGGGGTTCTTAACCTTTTTTGTGCTGTGGCTTCTTTGGTGTCTGGTGAAGTCTGTGGGCCCCTTCTTAGAACTGTGTTCTGAAGTGCTTAAGGAAAAAATACATAGGATTCCAGAGAGAACAATTATACTGAAACACGGTACCTAAATACTCAAAGAACATGTGTGTTTCGTTAGGAATGCGCTGAAATAACAAGATTTAGTGGAGGGTCTGATAAGAATCTAATTTTGAAGTAGCAATGAGTGCAAATGATATTTTGAGATATCTTCAGCTGTATAACGTGCCATGAAAATATCAGAGTTCACTGCTAACATTGCCGTGATTTGCTTCCATCGTTCGTAATTGATGTAAATACTAAATTTCAGTTAGAGATTAGTGAAAATGAAGATGTAATATTTTTAAGTTTTTTTATTTTGAGGGAGAGAGAGAAAGAAGGATGAGTGGGGGAGGGGCAGAGAGAGGGGGACAGAGGATCCAAAGTGGGCTCTGAGCTATCAGCACAGAGCCTGACGTGGGGCTCAAACTCATGAACCGTGAGATCATGACCTGAGCCAAAGTTGGACGCTTAACCAACTGAGCCACCCAGGTGCCCCGAAGATGTGGTATTTTATCTGACATGGACCCTGAAGATTTTTTATGTGGCAAATCCGTATAGGTCATATTACTGGGCAAAGGGAATGTATATGATTTGAAAGCCTTTTGATGTCTGTGGCCGAATACTGGCCCCTGAAAAGATCATACCAGATACTCCCTCCAGCCATACTCAACAGTGCCTGTTCCCCACATGCATGTAAGGGAGAGCTACTTGGAATGCCATCCTCCCTTTCTTAGGACCCTCTTACCTGGGGGAAAACCAGGGAGCGGAGGGGCAGGAAATGCTCAGAACACTCCTGTTCTTGGAGAGCTTTGGCCCTTTTCCTAACAGCTGAGGGAAGCGAGTCCTTTCTTAGAGAAAAGATCTTAGGTAGCAGAAGTGCCCAGATCAAGAGAATGGATAACATGCCGTGTGACATGGACGTGGACTGCTGGGGACAGCCATGTGTTTTCTGGGGTGTCATTGGGCACTGCCTGTGGCAAGGCTATGTGGCAGGGCCCATTGATATTTAACATGCAGGGACCCTTTGATCCAGCAGTTCTTTTTTAGGAGTTCATCTGACAGTTAAACTCGAATAGGTGCATAAAGATATGAGGCCAAAGATAGTTGCTGCAGTCCTGTTTGCAGTTGCAAGTGGTCGGTGATCTAAATGTCCGTTGATGGTAATAGCCTGGTAAAATGAGTTATGAGGCAGATAGTCGGATAATAGTAAATGAAGCATGTGCTGCTATGAAAGAGTTCCAAGGTAGTATCATTGCTTAGAAAAAGCAGAAGGTACAGAACAGTGTGCTAAAAAGTTGCATTGGAAAAAAAAAAAAAATGGGGCAGGTAGTGGGGAGGTTATATGCATTTCTTCTTTAAGTACAGATTATTTCTAGACAAGAAACTGGTCATAGACTTGCCTTTGGTAAAGGGAACTGAGCTAGGGTTAGAAATGGGAGGGAGACTTACCTGTACCCATACATCCTCTGAACACTTTGCATTTTTCATCACGTACAGATACCACTTTTCAGTTTTTAGTGTAACATTGGCTACATACAAAAGAGGATATGTAATGTAGTGAAGAGATTAGGTGCATGGACCCCGAAGCCAGATTGTTTGTCAGGTACTAGCTGAGAGTCTGGGCCAGTGAAATCACCTCTCTGGGCCTCAGGGCCCTCACTGTAAAATCAGAACGGTGGTGTTACCTCCTTCAGGGTCACCAGGAGGATTAATGAGGAATCTGTGGCAAGAACTCACAACAGAGCAGGGCATACGGTACACTCGGTAAGCAATAGTGTTATAAACCGAAGGGAACAATAAACAAAACGAACAGATCACGAATTGTGTCTTTAATGGGGCTCTGGCTGTCTCGGTTGGTTGAGCGTCCGACTTCAGCTTAGTTCGTGATCTCGCTGTTCACGAGTTGGGGCCCCACATCTGGCTCTGTGCTGACAGCTCAGAGCCTGGAGCCTGCTTTGGATTCTGTGTTTCCTTCTCTCTCTGCCCCTCCCCTGCTCATGCTGTGTGTGTCTCTCTCAAAAATAAATGTTAAAAAAAATTTTTTTAAACTATATATTGGTTTTGATAGTTTGGAGGGAACTTTTCTGCTTGCTTAATTTGATCTGATCTTTTTTCTTTTGAGAGAGAGTGTGTGAATGTGTGCGAGTGAGTACGAGGGAAGGACAAAGAGAGGGAGAGAAAATCCCAGCATAGAGCCTGACACGGGGCTTGAACCCACGAACTGTGAGATCATGACCTAAGCCAAAATCAAGAGTTGGATGCTTAACCGACTGAGCCACCCAGCACCCCATCTGATTTTTTTTTTTTTTTCAAGTTTATTTTTTATTTTTACGCCCAGCATGGGGATTGAACTCAGGACTCCAAGATCAGGAGTTACGTGTTCTACTCACTGAGCCAGCCAGGCGCCCCTGATCTGATTTTTGAAATGGGCTCCTGGATGGGGTTAGGGGAGGGATGGCTTTTAGAGCCAGGTGGCAGCGAGGAGACTCGATCCTGTGGCTCGGAACAGCTCCAGGGCAGCAGGTGAGAGCCTCACCTGTCTAGCCCTGAGTCCTGATCTGCAGGGTGGATATTCGTAGTGCCTGTCCCCCCAGAGATGTTTCCTAGGAACCACTGTCGCGACGTCACCTTTGCTGCAGCTGCCTCCCTGACCACGTGGCTTTCTTGTTGCAGATGTGGACGATGAGTATGAGGATGAGGACCAGTGGGAGGACGGAGCAGAGGACATTTTAGAGAAAGGTGTGTGTGGGCCCCACCTCTGCAAGCCCACTTTGGGGTCTTGGGTCTTGAGAGCCCATCCCCAACCCCCATGCCCTGCACCACCCCAACTCCCACCCTCCTCACCTCGCTTCTTTCTGTCGTTGCCAGAGAGACCAGCTCTGTACCCTTTTCCTTTTAGGCCCATGAGTTGGGGGGTGGGGGTTGTGGGTGGTGGGGGTTGTGGGAAGAGGACTCTGGGGTCCCAGGGCCCCCGGGAATCCCTTATGGGGGTTGTAGTGTGGGTGGGCTCTGTCCCAAGATAACCCCCCACTTCCTGGGCCAGTGCCCCCACTTCCCTGTTATTTTCCGTTTTGTGCGCCTCATACATTTCGGCTTCTCCCCCAACCACCTGGTGCCTGGCCTTTACTTTTGATTTTCAACCTTCCTGTGTCCCTCCCTTCCCCTTCCCCCAACCCATTGGTTGATTTCGCTGCTATAATTTGGCTCATACTTTGTCTGCCCTCGCCCACCACCACCACCACCACCACCACCACCACCTCCTCTTCCTCCAAGTAGAAGAGATTGAAGGTAAGAATCTGAAAACTGTGATTTCCCGACCTTCCTCCCATATCCTGACATCTCCTTCCTGCCCACAGTACCCTCCTTCCACCCCTGACCCCTGTCTGGCCCTGGGGGCTCTGACTCACATAGGGTCCAGAGTTCAGGGGGTTCTGAGGCCAGGTATCCAGCCGTCGGCCTGGGGAAGTGTGTGTGTTTATGTATGCGTGTGAGCGTTGTGGCAGCAGGGATAAGTGGTGGGGGGTGGAGTTCAGGGCATACTTAACGGCTGTGAGATGGGGAACGGCTGGATGTCCCCACCTGTTGGACCCTGTCCCCAAGTCTTCTTCATGAGAAGCAAGATGCTGAGCAGGACAGAGTAGAGGGTGAGGGTTGGGGGTTCCTCAGTGAGGTGTCTCCTGCCCCAGGGCCCAGCTCCGGCCCTCTCAGCCCCCATCACTTCCTCCACGCCCTTGCCCTTCACCTCCCCTCACTTACCCCATCTGCTCATTTTTTCGCAGCCTCCAACATCGATAATGTCGTCCTGGATGAAGACCGTTCTGGGGCTCGCCGCCTACAAAACCTCTGGAGGTAAGCGGCGGGGGGTGGGGGTGGGTGAAAGGGTGAGACTGGCTTCCAGGGGGGGACTTGGGAGCAAGTCAGCCCACCCTCCTCTCCACAGCCTTTCATTCACGTTTACTTTCCCCTTCACACCCCAGGGACCAGCGAGAGGAAGAACTGGGCGAGTACTACATGAAGAAATATGCCAAGTCGTCTGTGGGAGAGACGTAAGGGCATGGGGTGGGGGCAGGTGGTCCCTTCTTGGGAAGGGTCAGGCTTCTGACAGAGCATCACCCCTCCTTCCCAATTGCTGTCCTCTCTCCAGGGTGTATGGAGGATCTGATGAGCTCTCTGATGACATCACTCAGCAGCAGCTGCTTCCGGGAGTCAAGTAAGGGGGTTGGGATGGACGGGCTGAGATGGGGGAATCTTGTATTGGGGTGATGGGCCTATGCAGACACAGAGTGGTGGATAGTGGGAACAGGTGGCATGTTGGCGCTTGCCCTCTTCTGCTTCTGGAAGGAGGGATGGAGGAGGAGAGGGTGTGGAGGGAGAGCAAGAAAGATGGGTGTGGGGATTCGGGTCTTTCGTGATGAGGCCATTTCCCTGAAGGGTTTCCTTTTCTTCTCCTATCTAGGGATCCAAATCTGTGGACTGTCAAATGTAAGGTGTGTGCTCCAGGATGCAGGGGAATGGGGGAAATGACCTTGTCAGGGAGAGCTCCCAGCTTTCTGTCCTGGGTCTCCTTGGCATAATCAGTCTCTTAGTCCTGTCTCTGCTTCTTCATCCCCCGGCCCCTGGCCCCTCCTCACTCCTCCGTCACTTAATTCACTGTCTCCTACCTTTGTCTTTCTTACCGTCCATTCCTCTTTCTCTGTATCTGTCCATCTTTCTTGTTCCTCTCTGTCTTCCATTTTATCTTTCTTGCCTGATTACTCTGCATTGCTGTTGTCTTCTGTCCCCTTATCTGTGTCCATCCTTCACCTTGTCATCTCCATCTGAAGTCTGTCTCTCTTCCAGATTGGGGAGGAACGGGCCACGGCCATTTCCTTGATGCGCAAGTTCATTGCCTACCAGTTCACAGACACGGTAAGTCAGATAGGCAGGCACCTGGGAAATGAGATAACAGAGCAAAAGCCCAGAGGGAGGGACAGTATAGGTTCAAGGGTACCAGGTGCTCCTTACGGTCAACAGCATTGTCCGTTACGTGAGCTGCTTTAGCTAGAAAACAACCACTCCCTGGATTGAAGCATTCTTCTGTGCCTGACAGAGGTATTGTCTTCGTTCTTTCTGCATTCCTAACAGGGTTCAGCAGCCCCCTGTAGCCCTCCAGAAGTCAGCCTTTAGCTTCCTTTTTTGTTTGTTTTAAACATCTTTTTTTTTTTTTGATAATGTTTATTGGGGGGGGGGGGGAGTGGGGGAGGGGCCCAGAGAGAGAAAGAGACATAGAATCTGAAGCAGGCTCCAGGCTCTGAGCTGTCAGCACAGAGCCTGAAGCAGGGCTTGAACTCACAGACCATGTGATCATGACCTGAGTGGAAGTTGGACGCTTAACCGACTGAGCCACCCAGGCACCCCAGCCTTTAGCTTCCTGAACCTTTTCTGCCTGAGTGAGTTTTGCCTGTTCACCAGCCCTGTTGGGCAGCTGTCCCCCTTTTACTGTTTGGGAGGAGTCCTGGGATAGGACAGTGTGGCTGAGTGTGTCAGGGGACAGGCCTGTCAGGGGGAGAATTCCTTCCTTCCTTCTTCCGTGCAGTTTTCACACATCTGCTGAACCCTTCCCGTGGTCAGGTCTCTGCACTGGGAGATGCTGAGGATACAGCAGTGACTATGCCAGGGCTGGTCCTGTCCCTTCAGGGCTCACTCACAACACACAAAGCATGAAGGTGCTGCTTTAAGTTCACAGATCTTTCTTGGGGCACCTGGGTAGGCTCAGTGGGTTAAGTGGCTGACTTCTGCTCAGGTCATGATCTCACATTTCGTGAGATTGAGCCCCACGTCAGGCTCTGTGCTGACAGCTCAGAGCCTGGAGCCTGCTTCCGATTCTGTGTCTCCTCTCTCTGATCCTCCTCCCCGTTTGTCTCTCTTAAAAATAAACATTAAGTTCACAGATATTTCTTTAGACAGCTGGAGTTTGAATCCTGTCCCTGCTGCTTCCTACCTCTGACCTTGTTCAGGCTGCTTCCCCTTTCTGGGTGCCTTGCTTGCTCCTCAGCATTGCTAGGATTAAGTAGCTTTGGACATGTCCAGCTTTCATCTGGGACTTGGCCTGCAGCTTGTGTTCAGTAAATATAGTTATTGTCAGAGGTATAATTGTCAGTTTTGGAACAAGGGCAAACCCAATGAAAGGTACGCTCAAAATTCACGAAACATGGGGCTACGGCTGACTCTGTGCTAGCCGGTAATGTTCTTACTTAATATAGTCCGTGTCAGGCTGAGTACATTGCTTGTACCTGCTGAAGCAGTGGGTGTATGTCAGTGGGCCCAAGTGGACAGTTGGATTTGCAAATCATTTCAAGTGTACTCAGACCTCAGTCATGTGTCCTGGGCAAAATTCTGGTGATCACTTGAGTTATGACTGATTATTATTTTTAATGACCAGAATAGTACATGTGTATTGTAGAAGCCCAAATCTCCCAAATGGGACTTCTCCTAAGTCCCATTTTTCAGAAGGAATTCTTGTTGGTTTATGTCTTTCCAGATCATCGTCTGCACGTTGAAAACTTTGCCCTGTTTTTAAAACAAAATGGCGTTATGCCGTACATGTGTTATTCTGCAGTGAGCTTTTTGCCAAGACCTTAATTATCTTTCCATGCCCAGTAAATACAAGATTGTTTCCATTTTTTGGTATCACAGGCAATGCTGAAACAAATGAGTAGTTTTTTTTTTTTTTAACTGAGCTATAACTCACATAACATAAAATTCAAGGTCATGGTGTATGATCCTTCTGATATGTTGCTGGATCCAGTTCTATTTAATTGGAGATACTGTACTTACATCTGTATTCATAAGCAATATTGAACTGTAGTTTCTTAAAGATGTCTGTTTTTAGTGTCAGGTTAATACTGGATCGACAGAATGAGATGGAAAATGTTACCTCCTCTTCTAAAAAGAGTTTGTGAAGGATCAGTGTTGTTAAAATGTTGGATAGTGAGGTGCCTGGGTGGTTCAGTCGGTTAAGCATCAACTCAGGTCTTGATTTCAGGGTTGTGAGTTCAAGCCCCATGTTGGGCTCCGTGCTGGGTGTAAGATGTTGGGTAGAATTCACCAGTGAGACTGTCTAGTCCTGACACTGTGTGTGTGGGGGGGGGGGGGGGGCGGGTATTTTTCCATTACTAATTCAATATCTTCTTGTAGGTCCATTCAGGTGTTGTATTTCTTTTTGAAAAGTCAGTTTTGGTAGTTTCTGTTTTTCTACGGGAAACGTTCATTTCTTTGAGGTGATCTTATCTGTCGGTGTGCACTTATTTGTAGTATTGTTTTGTAACCCTGTAAGATTGGTAGCAATGTCCTTTCTTTTTGAGTCTTTAGCAACTTGAGTCTTTTGTCTTTTGCTGGGTCAGTCTAGCTATAGGTTTGTCAAATTTGTTAATCTTTTCAAAGAACGAGCTTTTGTTTTGATGGACTTCTCTATTCTCCCTCTTTTACTTGTTTCCATTCTGATCTTTATTATTTCTTTCCTTCTGCTTGTTTTGTGTGTAGTTTTCTTTCCTTTTCTAGTTTCTTCTGTTGGGTTTTGCCTCGTGTACCTTGAGGTTCTGTTGTTACATTCATGTATGTCTGTAATTCTGACATCTTGAATGATTGACCCTTTTAGCATTCTAGGGTGCCCTTGTTTGTCTCCAGTGACAGGTTTTGTCTTAAAGCGCGTTCTGTTTGCTTTTAGTGTCATTGTTCCATTTCTCTTCACTCTTGTTGCTTTTTACACTTAGTGCGTGTTGGCTACCTGTCTGTGTCACTACATAGAGATTCATTCCTTTTTAAGCGGTACACTATATTTCACAGAACATTTGTGACACAACAAATCCCTTTTGGGGGCATTTACAAATTTGCGGTCTTGTTTTTTGCTGTAATCAATAACCCTGCAGTGGACATCCTTATCCCTGGGGTCGTTGCACACACTGTGGGATGAATTCCTAGAAGAGAGAGCACTGTAGTGGCGGCCATTGCCATTAGTAGCAGTCGCGTCTCACTGTTTCCCTCTGCTGGCGTGGCCCCACAGCCCCTGCAGATTAAGTCAGTGGTGGCACCAGAGCACGTGAAGGGCTACATCTACGTGGAGGCCTATAAGCAGACGCACGTGAAGCAGGCCATCGAGGGCGTGGGCAACCTGCGGCTTGGCTACTGGAACCAGCAGATGGTGCCCATCAAGGAAATGACAGATGTGCTCAAAGTCGTAAAGGAGGTGGCCAACCTGAAGCCGAAGTCCTGGGTCCGCCTCAAGAGGGGCATCTATAAGGACGACATCGCCCAGGTGCCGGGGGTGGGGATATGGCAGGGTGGCTGAGGGGCCAGGGCCTGTGTTCACGCCCCTGCTCCCCTGTTCTGTCCTCCTCCCTTTTCCTTTTGTCATTCCCAGCCCTTTCCTAGTGCAGAGGGCAGATTAGGTGATGCAGAGCCTAGATTTTGTTGGGAGCACACATCCAGGGGAATGGATGAGCATCTCCTGTGAGAGTTCAAAACACAGTAAAGATCTGAAGGCGGTGAGCGAGGGGGCTTTGTGGAAATCTTGGGGAAGAGTGTTGCAGCGGAAGGAACAGCATGTGAACAGGGCTGCCCCGGCTGAAGCAGAGTGTGTGAGGGTGAGAGTGGCCGGGAGTGGGCTCAGGGAGGGGACTGCACCTGTGGCCTGTCGTAAGGCTTTGGCTTCTTCCGGAGTGAGGTGGAGGGACACGGTGTGATGTGGATTTTAATAGGATTACTCTGGGAGCTTCATCGAGGATAGACTCCTCGTTCTCAAGCAGGGACAGTGTGGTCCCTTTTCTTGGTTCTGTCAACTGAGTGGGGAGTTGCTCTAGCATCTAGTGGATAGAGGCCGGGGATGCTGCTAGCACCCTACAGTGTAGGGGACAGCCCCCCACAACAAAGAAGGACCTGGCTGCCAAACCCCAGACTGGACCAGATGGGGCTACAGAGACCAGCGAGGGGACTGTGCCACCATAGTCCTGGGTTGCCCAGGGTTGTAGGAGAGAGGAGGGGGACGAGGTCAGAGGGGGGACGAGGGGTTTCGAAGGCAGAGCCCATGGGAGTTGCTAACACACCGGAGATGGGCGGAAGAGTAGGGAGGGAGTCCAGAACAATTGCCAGTTCGTGTGCCAGACCAGAAGGAATGATGGAGTGGGAGAAGGCTGGCAGGGAGCAGGTGTGGGGGGGTGACTAAGGTTAGTTGTGGTTGCACTAGGTTTGAGGGGCCTTTTAGACATCCGAGGAGAGATGGACAGTCTGCTTCGGGGTTGAGGGGAAACGGGACAGAGAGAACTTGGGGGATTGTCATCAGTGTGATTTCTTTCCCATCACCCCCTGTCCCTGCCACCTCCATGCCCTTCCTGTGTCAGGGCCCTCCTGACCACCCCCATCTCCTCAGGTGGATTATGTGGAGCCCAGCCAAAACACCATCTCCTTGAAGATGATCCCACGCATCGACTACGACCGCATCAAGGCCCGTATGAGCTTGGTACGAGGGGGCACGCCGCTACTCACGGGTGGGCGGATGCCTGATCCTTTGATCCTTGCGGGTAGCTGGGCCCTCCTCCTTCACCCTTCCCACCCGTGCCGCCTTTCCTCCACAGAAAGACTGGTTTGCCAAAAGGAAGAAGTTTAAGCGACCTCCACAGAGGCTGTTTGATGCTGAGAAGATCAGGTGCACGTCCTTGGGGACTGGCTGGGCTGGGTCCCCACAGCTGTGATGTAGAGTGCCTTCTGCAGGTTCCCCCCATAGGAGTGGGTCCCCCGACCCATCCATGGTCTACTTTATGAGTGGTTAGCCTGCCAGCAGTGCCTCAGCCAAGTTACTTAACATCCCTGGACCTCTGTTTCCTGTGCTGTAAAGAACAACACCTGCCTGCTGGGACTGTAGGGAGAATCAAATGACTTAATAAGCGTGTGGACCTAGAATAGCACTTGACTCCTAGTAAGTGTGATTAGTGGTATCACACGCTGAAATGGGAGTTCTCGACATGTCAGGCCTTACAAGGTCTCTTTCACTGATCTTCTGGTGCCTGGGCACCTGAGGTGGGAGTACAGAGCCCTTCCCATTAGGATGTGTCCCTCACCCTCCCCGCTGGAGGGAGCTCTGGAGCTCTGCCCAGTAACCCCAGCATTTCAGGGCTAGCCAGAGGGCTCCTGATGGGAAAGGCAGGAGAGGAGGGGGAGAAACAAGAGGTGCAGTGACCCTTTGCCACTGGTCCTGTTCTAGAACCCACTGTGAGCCGCCAGCCTGTTTTCAGTTCTGTTAAAGGGGGATCACAGAACTCCTTTTGAACTGCATCCCAGGACTTGGCTAATACTTCACATGCCTAGATTGGACCCACTCATCCCACTGTTGTCCACTTGACTGGACCTCCTTTTACTGAGTGCCCTGACCCGGCCTGTAGAGCTTGTTTGGGCCTCCACCAAACTCAGCACTTGAGTGAGAAGAGGATTGAGTGAGTGGCAGGGGGAGCTCTGCCTGCTCGCCTATGCTCCCTTTTTTGAGAGTGGGGTGGGCTTTCCCTCTTCTCTCTAGAAGCGTGGGCAGGGACAGAGTGTTCTCCTGCCCCACAGGCAGGGCCAGTAGAGTTAAGGCACAGGTTTGGGAGTCCCACCACCCCCCCCTTTGAGTCCTGACTCAGACCACTCTACCTGGGAGATGTGCTCATGCGAGCCTCACTCCCTCACTTCGCTAGGAAACATAGGTCATATTAGTGATGTCCTAGGCTTTGGGGAGGAGTTGTGGAGGTGTGTGGCCAGGGCAGGTGCAGACCAGGCCTCCGTGCATGTGAAGGTTTGGCGTGGTTCAATACTTTGTCCAGCTAATGTTCACCGCGTGCCTCTGGGGTGCGAGATGCTCGCTGCTCTAGGGGACATAGCAGTGAGTGAAAAACTGCTCTTTGGGAGTTGCCATTGGTCAGGGAGACGGATCAAACGGTGGCTCATTTTCAGAGGGTGATGTGGGCTGTGGCGAACAATAAAGCAGGGGAGAGAGCAGCAGAGTGCAGGGAGGAGCCTTTCAGCTTGGGATGGGTTGCTTGACCAGCAGGGCGCGGCGGAACGGGACGGGTCAGTCGTCTTGTGATCCTCTTCCCCCCTCGCCAGCAGAGGAGCCTGAGATTCACTGAGACTCTCTTCTTCATCCCCCTTCTAATCTTCTCTTTCCCCCAAAATCCCAGGTCCCTGGGCGGCGATGTTGCCTCTGATGGTGACTTCCTCATCTTCGAGGGGAACCGTTACAGCCGGAAGGGCTTTCTGTTCAAGAGCTTTGCCATGTCTGCTGTGGTGAGGGTCCTGGAGGGCCTCTTGCTTATGACGGTGGGGAGCAGGGAGGGCAAGCTTTCTCTCCCTCCTTCAGTCCAGGCCCCAGAGTGGTGGGTTATCTGGATCTTTGCTGGATTGCCTTCCAAGTCAGGAGTATCCCCAGGGCAGTCACTCTACCTCTCCAGCCCATTCAGCTGGGCTGTGACACTGACCTTTCTCCTCTCTCCTTGTCTCAGATCACGGAGGGTGTGAAGCCCACACTCTCTGAGCTGGAGAAGTTTGAGGACCAGCCAGAGGGCATTGACCTTGAGGTGGTGACTGAGAGCACAGGTATTTGGTCCCTGTCAGTAACTCAGCCCAAAGAAGAGGGGGTGGCTCTTGGCAGGCAGCTCCCAAGTCAGCCCTGCATCTGTCCCTGTAGGGAAGGAGCGGGAACACAACTTCCAGCCTGGGGACAATGTGGAGGTGTGTGAGGGCGAGCTCATCAACCTGCAGGGCAAGATCCTCAGCGTGGATGGCAACAAGATCACCATCATGCCCAAGCACGAGGACCTCAAGGTGGGTACCGTACTGCCCATACCTGTGGATAATCTAAGATGGCTGCCTGGTTTTCGTTTGCTTTAAGGGTGTGTACGTCTGTCTGAGGGTTTGTCCAGGCTACCATGATGTGTCTGGGGTGAGGCTGTCTCCAGCTAGGTCTGAGGAAGAGTGTCTAGTCTGGCATTCTACATCTTGGGGACAGGCTTTGTGTGTGTAGAGTAAAGGGGTATCCTGACTAATGCCTTGAGTCTGAGGTCAGCTGTCTCCAGGGCAGGTGGCCTAAAGGATCTGTGGTTGGGTGGTGTGAGCCTGGGTGGGTTTTGGCAGGAGTCTTTTCTGAGGACGTGAGTGGCTTCTGGAGATGGGGAAGCAGGTGGGTTGTGGTGGCTTCCCTTCCCGTGCTCAGTGTCCCCACACCCAATCCCCAGGACATGTTGGAGTTCCCGGCCCAGGAACTTCGGAAGTACTTTAAGATGGGGGACCACGTGAAGGTGATTGCTGGCCGATTTGAGGGTGACACAGGCCTCATTGTGCGAGTGGAGGAGAACTTTGTTATTCTGTTCTCTGACCTCACCATGCATGAGGTAGGTGGTGGGGGGGAGGGGGGGAGCATGCCAGAACAGAGACCCAGGCCGATGAGCCACCAGGACCCTGCTTCACCTTCTTTCCATTTCCCACAGCTGAAGGTGCTCCCCCGGGACCTGCAGCTCTGCTCAGAGACGGCATCGGGTGTGGATGTGGGGGGCCAGCATGAATGGGGGGAGCTGGTGCAGCTAGACCCCCAGACCGTGGGTGTCATCGTGCGGCTGGAGCGGGAGACCTTCCAGGTGTGTGTGTGGCGGGGCTTCCGTGTAGGGGTCTTTCTCTCCCTCGAGCTCCTCATCCTGGGAGGTGGCTAAGAACCCAGACTGCTCTGGGTGGCAGATCTGGCTCTGTGAGCCATGGTTGGCTGTGTGGTGTTGGACAAGTGACCTATTGTTTACCCTTTCTGTGCCTATTTTGTATCCTCTAAGATGGAGATAATGGTAGCATCTACTTTAATAATTGTGATTGAAGCCCTGAGATCAAATATGTAGACCCAGGTGCTTGCTCAGGGGCTGGGTGCGGCGGGTGCCCTCCTCGCCTTCACCCCTACCTGGTGATGGGAGAGTCAGAGCCTAATGCTTAGGACCCTGGACTCTGGAATTATATCTTGGCCCTGTTATTCCATGCCGTGTGACCCTGGGCTAGTGACTTGCCCTCTCTGGGCCTGAGATTCCCTTTGTGTAAAATGGGAATCATGACAGCATTCATCTCAGAGGGAAGTTTTGAGGCTTCAGTGAAATCTTGTGTGAAGAATTTAGCATGGAGCCTGGCACAGAGTGATGGGTAGACATCAGCTATTATGTTAATATCTACTCTACCCATTCCTCAGGTTCCTCAGTCAGGATGGAGTCTCCTCCTGAAGGGTGTTTTGGAATGATTGGGAACATTTTTGTTTGATCCAGTGCCTACAGGGTGGTGCCCTGAGACTGTGTGCCCCGGGGCCGGGGAATCTAGACTTCCTGCAGAACTTGGGACAACCTCCCACAAGGAAGGATCGTCCCACTTTAGGAAAGTCCTGCTCCACGTCACCCCTTTCTACTCTCACCCCTCAGCATCCCTCCCCTCCCTCCATAGGTACTGAACATGTATGGGAAGGTGGTGACTGTCAGGCACCAGGCTGTGACCCGGAAGAAGGACAACCGCTTTGCCGTGGCCCTGGACTCAGAACAGAATAACATCCACGTGAAAGACATCGTGAAGGTCATTGACGGCCCCCACTCAGTGAGTATAAGCTCCTGCCCATCGGCCACGCCTGAAATTGCCGGGGTGCGGCCTGGCCACAAGAGTGATCATCCTTTCCTCATCCAGGGCCGGGAGGGCGAAATTCGCCATCTCTTCCGCAGCTTCGCCTTCCTGCATTGCAAGAAACTGGTGGAGAATGGGGGCATGTTTGTCTGCAAGACCCGCCACCTCGTCCTGGCGGGGGGCTCGAAGGTGAGGTGGGTGTGGTGGCGCCCTGGCTCAGCTCCCCGGCCTTCCCCGGCCCTGGGAGCGACAACAGTGGGCTCGTGGAGGATTAGGATGGCGGATGTCAGTGTCGGGTCCTTGGCAGAGTTTATTGGGATTCAGAGCTTTTCACCAAATCATTCACCCACTTGGTTTTATTGTGCACCTGTTGGGTCTCTGACACTGGAGGTACGACAGCGAGCAAGATGCAAATTTCTGTCCTAGAGCTGCTAGAAGACAGACAGATAAACACAGCACAGTGTGAAGTGACACTATGAAAGAAGGCACTACGAAAAAAAAGTAAAACAGGACTGGGAAATAGAGAATAATGGGAGCTGCTGATTTAGATGCAGAAGGTTAAGGAAAGGTTTCCTTGAGGTGACACTTGAGCAGAGACCTGAATGAAGGAACGCAGAGCTCTGTGACTAGCTCAAGGGAACAGCAGACGCAGAGGTCCTAGGACTTGTAGGAAAGCTGTATAGAACCACGTATCAGAAGGGAAATCGGGCCCAGGATCTGGGTAGCTGGGACCAGGAGGTGATTTCCTTATGGTCCTGAAGGTGGGGGTGATGAATTCTCCCAGCTATGCAGGGTTATAAAGTCCTGGCCAGGAGAGGACCAGGCCTCTTGATTGACAGGCCCACAGTGGTGTTGGGGTGACAGTTTTCTCAAAGGGAAGTGGAGGCATTGTCACCAGAAGGAGAGAGGGATAGCTGCTAGGCCAGTTCAGGCAGGAACTGTTCCCAAATGGAGGCAGGCAGTGGCATGGGGGCCAGGAGCCGGTCCTCCAGGCCCTGCCTGCTGATTGACATCCTGTCCCTTTCCTAGCCCCGAGATGTGACCAACTTCACAGTGGGTGGCTTTGCCCCTATGAGTCCCCGGATCAGCAGCCCCATGCACCCCAGCGCTGGAGGTGAGGGGAAGTTGGGCGGGGATGTGTCTGGGGGATGGAGGAGGGAGGTTATTCAGCCCATACTTCCTGAGTGCCTGCTCGGCTGGCCTGGCCCTGATGGGGCTCCGAGCCCATGAAGACCAGGACCCTCCCCCGTCACTGCTCCCGGTGGCAGCCGGCAGTGGTCACAGCTGTGCCCGAGCTCTGGTGCAGGCCACCCAGAGGAAGCTTCTAAACCAGTGTGGGTGTGTGGGGGAGTCAAGCAGGTGAAGAAGGGGCTTGAGGTTGCTCTGTCTGTGGACGCAGCATGGGAGGGGAGGGCATGGCCCTGGGGACTGGTGATCTTCTCCTTTCTCCCCAGGTCAGCGTGGTGGCTTTGGCAGCCCTGGTGGCGGCAGCGGCGGCATGAGCAGGGGCCGAGGGCGGAGAGACAACGAACTCATAGGCCAGACCGTGCGCATCTCCCAAGGGCCCTACAAAGGTGAGCTTTGAGGCCATTTGGAGGCCTGGGGAGGGGCATGGTAGAGAACCCTACCCAGCCTGACCTCCTGCCTCCTCACCAGGCTACATCGGTGTGGTGAAGGATGCCACGGAGTCCACGGCCCGCGTGGAGCTGCACTCCACCTGCCAGACCATCTCTGTGGACCGTCAGCGGCTCACTACGGTGTACGGGCTGGGCCGGGGCAGGAGGGGGGTTGTTGGGTGGTGAGAGGGTCCTTCTCACCCATCTAGTTCTCTGCGTCCACAGGGGCTCACGGCGCCCAGGTGGCATGACCTCAACCTATGGGCGGACACCCATGTATGGCTCCCAGACGCCCATGTATGGCTCTGGCTCCCGCACACCCATGTATGGCTCTCAGACACCTCTCCAGGATGGTGAGTGTGCCCAGGGGACAGGGATGAGGGGCGATGTGGGGGAGCTGCAGATAGGACAGAGCTGACAGGACAGAGCTGACAGACAGACACACCTCTCCTACTCTCCCATTTCAGGCAGCCGTACCCCGCATTACGGTTCCCAGACACCTTTGCATGATGGCAGCCGCACTCCTGCTCAGAGTGGTGCTTGGGACCCCAACAACCCTAACACGCCATCACGGTGAGAACTGGGGTGGAGGACAGGGTTCCCTGAGTCTGCATGTATGGGTGGTTATGCTGGGTGTCTGCGGGATAGAGGGGTCTGTGTGGCCCTCCCTGAATTCTCTGCTCCTAGCCCCAGGCTGGTCACGTGCCAAGGGCAGGTGGGGCTGGGCTGGCGATAAAATGGTCTCTCCAGTCCCCACCATAGTAGTAGGCTGTGGTTAAGACTTGGGCTTGGAGAGGCGCTTGGGTGACTCAAGTCAGTTCGGCATCTGATAGTTGATTTCAGTTCAGGTCATGATCTCACAGTTGTGAAATTGAGCCCTGAGTCAGGCTCAGTGGGGAACCTGCTTGGGATTCTCTCTCTTTCCCTCCCTGCTCTCATGTGTGTTGGGGGGGGGGGGGGGGGGGGGGGCGAGGGTGGGGGAGTGGTGCACGCATGCACGCTCTCTCAAGATAAACTTTAAAGAAAAAGAGAGAAAGAAAAGACCTGGGCTCAGAGACAGATTTTTGTGATCTAGGTCATATGACAAGTGTGTGACCTTGGGCAGGCAGCCTCATCTCTGCCTCCCAGTCTCAACTGTGAAATGGAGGTCTCTGATGGGGCTGTTGTGAGGTGTTCAGTGTAGCTCGGGAAGCATTTGTTACGTTGTTGTGATTACCACAGAGTTGTTCTTAACAGACTTCTCTGTCCAACAGGGCTGAGGAAGAATACGAGTATGCTTTCGACGACGAGCCCACCCCGTCCCCACAGGCCTATGGGGGCACCCCCAATCCCCAGACACCTGGCTATCCCGATCCCTCATCCCCACAGGTCAACCCGCAGTACAACCCACAGACGCCAGGGACGCCAGCCATGTGAGTCCACTGTGGCCGGCCCTGATCAACCCTTGCCCAGACCTTCTCCACTGCCACTACCTTCTCCTCTTCTCCATCATCCCCAGCAAGTGCTCCTTTCTGTCTTTGACTCTGCAGGTACAACACAGACCAGTTCTCCCCCTATGCCGCCCCCTCCCCGCAAGGCTCCTACCAGCCCAGCCCCAGCCCCCAAAGCTACCACCAGGTGGCGCCAAGCCCAGCGGGCTACCAGAACACCCACTCTCCAGCCAGCTACCACCCCACACCCTCCCCCATGGCCTATCAGGTATTGGTGAGCTTGCATGCCCTTAAGGGCGGTGGGCTAGAATGGGCCTTGGGTCTATAGGGACAGCCAAGCTTGATGACATGTTTCCAACAACACTCTCTTTCACTTACAGGCCAGCCCCAGCCCGAGTCCTGTTGGCTACAGTCCGATGACACCTGGAGCCCCCTCCCCTGGTGGCTATAACCCGCACACACCAGGCTCAGGAATTGAGCAGAACTCTAGCGACTGGGTAACCACTGACATCCAGGTGAAGGTGCGGGACACCTACCTGGATACACAGGTGGTGGGGCAGACGGGAGTCATCCGCAGCGTCACGGTAAGTGGAGCCCAGGCTGGTGGGTGGGCAGGCATCCTCTCCTTTGGGGTCCCCAGTCTCTCTGTTGTTACTGGTTTTTTTCTTTTTAACCGTCTAACCACATTTTCCAGTGCCTGTTTGTCCCCAGAAAAGCAGGTACAGAAGGTGTGGCCTGTAGGCTCCACAAGGCGGGGGTTTCTGCCTGTCCTGTGCATGGCTGGGGCCCCTGGCCTGGAGCAGTGACTGGTACCCAGGAGCTGGTTACATTTTAATATACTCCTCTGAGATCAGTTCAGTGACATGGACTGAGCGCTCCTCTGTGCCAAGCTTCGGCTTAGTGCCGGGCACCACTACCCTTAGTGCTCCCCCTGTTCCAGCATTACCAGCCTCTCTGTTCTTCACGGTCACCAAGTTCCCTCCAGCCTCTGGACCTTTGCTCATCGCTTTCCTTTTTCTAGGATTCTCTTCCTTCCATCCTTTGTCTAGTAAACTGCTATTCATCCTACAGGGAAACACCTAAGCTGTCTCAGATCTGTCTCTTGTAAGCCCATGTAACTTTTTTTCATGTTACCTACCTGGTGTCTAAAAGCTTAAAGTTTATTCTGGTGTGATCCTTTGATTACTAAGCCTGTATTTCCTTCCTAAGTAGCCCTAGTCCCTAGATGAGGGACCAGCACCTTGTTGGCCTTGTAGTAAACATTACTTGAAAATACCAGAGACCAAAACAGCTCCCGGCCCTGCCTTCACAGATCTCGCATTCTAGTGAGGGAGGCAGACATGTCCCCAGACAGGAACAGCCTGAGTGGCCAGAGCTGGGGTACAGGAAGTCCCAAGGGCAAGAGGAGCTCTGGGAACCTAGAGGAGGCATCTTACTCAACTTTGGAGGAGGGTTCAGGGGGGTGCTTCCTGGAGAAGGAGGTATCTGCACCAAGTTCTGAAGAATGAATAGGAGTAAGCCAAGAGAAATGGTTGGGGAAAGGGTTAAGTGTGTTCCAGAAAGAGGGGACTTGCAAAGGCCTGGGGGTGAGGAAAAGGCTGGCACATCTGGGGAGATGAAGTATGTTCATTGTGGCTGGAACACAAAGAGCCAGGGGGGAGGGTGAGTGACAAGGCAAGAGAAGTGGCTGGGCCAGGTCACATGGCCGCCTGGGGAACTTGGACTATGTCCTAAGGAATCTGAGCAGGCAGGGTGGTGGTGGCATCAGGTCTGTGGTTTGGGATTAATTCACTATGTTGCTCTAGCAGGGATGGATTAAGGTGGGGAGACTGGGGGCTGGGAGCCTAGGGGAGGTCAGGCTTCACTATAAGGCTGTAGGGAAGAGAGGAGAGAGGGGGAGGTGGCAGAGACTCTCGGGAGGCCAGTGAACACACCTCAGAGCTGGAGATTTTCAGTGAAAGAGCTGGCCAACCTGAGGTCAGAGCTCTGGCCGGGGCCTGGGGGCTGTGGGGCCATCCCTCAGATCTGGGCGGGCCTAGGAGGAGGAGCAAGTGTGAGAAAGATGATGAGGCCCACTTGGGACATGAAGGGTCAAGTGTCTGAGCAGCGGTCTCTCTTTTGGCCTAAGTTGGCTTCATTCTAATGTTTCCCATGCTGATCTGATCACCCTGCCCCCACATACCACAGGCCCAGGAACTAGGCCCAGCTTTTGGCCTTTCCTGCCCCTGTGTCACCTTGGGAAGGTGATTTTTTAGAATGAGCCCTGAGCCTATGGTCCTTGAGTGCGGGCATCAGTCCTATATTGGAAACAGGCCAGGCTGACCAGGCTGTCCCTACCCACAGGGCGGCATGTGCTCTGTGTACCTGAAGGACAGTGAGAAGGTTGTCAGCATCTCCAGTGAGCACCTGGAGCCCATCACCCCCACCAAGAACAACAAGGTAAGGGGGGCCAAGGGGACGTGGGAGCCTTGGGCTGCTGACACAGACCCTGACCCTGTGCCCCCCCATCCCAGGTGAAGGTGATCCTGGGTGAGGATCGGGAAGCCACAGGCGTCCTGTTGAGCATCGATGGTGAGGATGGCATTGTCCGCATGGATCTTGATGAGCAGCTCAAGATCCTCAACCTCCGCTTCCTGGGGAAGCTCCTGGAGGCCTAAGGAACGCAGGGCGGGTGGACTTTGGCAGATATCTGGCAGATGGAGAGTGTCCTCTTTCCTTCTCTGGCCCTTGGCTCTGACAGGTCTGGGCCAGGTTTGGGGCCTGGAGCAGGGCTAATCTGATTGTTCAGGATTTCCTTTATTTTCCTTTCTGGGTTCCTATTTCCCTCCCTGATGTTCATGGGAATCAGAGTAGAGTCTGGGGAGGGTCCCCACCTTCTTGTACCCTCTCTTCCCCAGCTTGCTTTTGTGTTACGGTCTTTCAATAAAAAGCTGTTTGGTCAAAAGTGTGTGTGTCTGTGTTTTCTAAGCTGGGGTCATTTGCAGACCCCACCTACTTCCTGGGCAAATAACTGGATGATACCTAAGCCTCCAATCCCCCATCTGGAAAATGATGCTGTCTATTCCAGACGGAGGGTTCTCGGGATGAATGTATGAGAAGACACAAGATTATTAGAACAGAGCCTGCCACGTGATTAGTCACGTTGTACTGTTGCTCGAGTTATGTGAAGTGAAAATCTGTAAACCGCCTGGAAAACCTAAATTCCTCCTGTGGTGCGGGATATAGCTGTTGATGGTCCTTTCTCTTGAGCCCACAGAGCAATGACCCCAGAATTGCTGTGGCTTGTCTGGTGGCTTGGGGGTGGAGAGGGGGAGAGAGAAGGGGGCTTGTATCACTTGATACGTCTTTTTTGTAATAAATGTGTTATGAAATGTATTCTAAAATGTTACCCATGTTCAAAAAGGTCTTAGGACACCCTGAACGCCCATGTCCCCAGCACCCAGCTTCAGGAACAGTATGTACCAGATAGGCCCCACTTTAAGCAGCAGCCCCAGACCATTCCCCTCCAAAGGTGACCATAATCCTGGATTCCGAGTCTTTTTGCCTTTGTACTTTTACTACCTTAGTATTTATCCCTAAACGTTAGAAGGTCGTTCTCCACATTTTGAAAGCTTACATAGACTTTTTCCCCTCGTTTTAAAGAGATTTTTAAAAATTTTATTTTTGAGAAAGCACTAGGGAGGGAGGAAGAAAGCGAGGGAAAGGACAGAATGGGGGACAGAGGATACGAAGCAGGCTCTGGGCTGACCACGGTGAGCCTGAGGTAGGGCTTGAACCCTGAGATTCTGACCTGAGCTGAAGTCGGACGTTCAACTGACTGGGCCACCCAGACGCCCTATGGACTCTTTTACTTCACCCGTAGCCCCTTATTCATTGATTTCTGTCCCAATAAGCCTGACCCCAGAGAGCCGGCCGCCATTCCTTTGGCTGAGCCCTCGGTGAAATGGCTGGCGTTCCAGGCGCTTCCTTAGAAGGTCACCAGAGGAGGAACAAGAAAGGACTCTGAGGACGGGAGAGAAGGCAGATTCGGCCTCCTGGCTCCACGTGAGGGGAGGGAGAGTCTGGGAGGGCTGGCGGGCAGCCCGCTTTCTGGGCGGACCCTCTCGAGGCGAGACCGTCTAGCTCGCGGCTTCAAGGTTCCTTCACGGTGGCCTCAGCTTTACCCCCCGGGCACTGGGTGCCCCGCTCCGTGCTGCTGCAGAGGCGGGGGAGCGCCCCAAGGCCCGAGGGAGACTCAGGGAGGACCGCGGACCGCCTCCCGGTTGGCGTGCCCTGCGGGCCCCAGGGTAGCACGCCCGCGGCTCCCCGCCCGCAGGCCTTTGTCTCTCTCGGGCTCCCGTCCGCCCGTCCGTCCCCCGCGCCCCCATTGGCCGCGGCCCCAGCCGGGGACGGGAGAGGAGGGAGCGAGTGGGCGGGGCCGCGTGGCGTCAGCGCAAGATGGCGGCCTCGGCGGCGCTGTTCCTGCGCTTGTGGAGCGAGCTGCGGCTCGGCGCGCGGGGGCTGTGCGCGAGGCTAGCGACGCCGCCCCCTCGGACCCCGGACCAGGTGAGCCGGACCGAGGTGGGCCCCGAGTCCGGGAGCCCTTTCGTGGAGTTCTGGGCGGACCGCCGCCGCACGGGGGTTCCGGGACGCAGCACCTCAGGGTGCTGAATGGAACGCCGCCCGCGTTTTGGGGAGTTTCCTGCCTCCCGGGGTGGGCAACGCTTGCGCCCCCGAGCTAGATGCTGTGGGCTCAAGTGCGTCCTCAGAACACCACCTCCTCTGGACCCCACGTGGGCGCCAGGGGAGGGGAGGTCACCTGTTCCCTGTTTCAGTGACCGCCCAGGTAATGCTTGAGGGGGAGGGGCCCGGGATGCTGGGGTGCCACTGCGGCCTTGGGGGTATTTTCCCCGCGCTGGTGGTGGTGGGGGTGATGTTTGCGCTTTTGATTCAACCTGCCTCTGCACTGACAGAGATCCAGCCATTCTGACCTCCAGGCTGATCACTTCGTGCCCTTACAACTCCGATGGCCCCTCTGCCCTCGCTTTCATCCCTTCCCTTCTGTACCCTACTGCTGTGAGCCCCGGGCATCCAAATGCCATACCTACCCGTCCTATCCCTTTTTGTGCCCTCTGTTGCCTTGCTCCTGGAAGCCCAGTGTCATGCCAGACTCCCTGATCTCGTTTCCCTGCCCTACAGGATCCTGGACACCCGGCCTATCAACTCTTGAATCCCTGGGGCCTGGCCCGGGGCAGTCTAGTTTTTGACTATTCTAAGAGATCCAGGCTCCTGGTTGCGCCTCCAGAGACACCACACCCCGAGGCTGTGTGGTTGTCTGCTTCCTGGCTTCCGACCTTGATTCTTCTGCAACCAGGGTGCCCCAATCATCCTGACCTTTCTTCTCTTTCAGCTAACCTACCTCTTTCTCAATTGCAGGCCACAGAGATTGGGAGCCGCACGGGCACTAAGGCCCAGGCTCAGGGTCCACAGCAGCAGCGAGGCACAGAGGGTCCCAGCTACGCCAAAAAAGTCGCACTCTGGCTTGCTGGGCTGCTCGGGGCCGGTGGGACTGTGAGCGTCATCTATATCTTCGGTGAGGGGCATATGCCTGTTCCCTAATTTTGTTCCCTTGGCCCTCTTTTCTGTAGAACCTCTTTCCCCTGAGGGTTTCACCCACCTTCATCCCCTGGCTCCTCCCTGCATAAGGCAGCCAACTAGAACATCATCTACCTTGGAAATGGGAGAAGTGACCTTTCTTCTCCTTCTACCCACTCTGCTGAAGGTTCTACTCTTAGTTCTGCACTAGGATATAGAGAGTCAGTTGCAAGAGGGAAAGATGAGAAGGAGAGGACTGGACCAGCCTCCAAGCAACCTGTTCCTTTAGCACCCAAAACTCCAGCCCTCCCTCTAGTCCCTTCTTCCTTCAGAGACTTAGGAGGCCCTGCCCCAGTCCCTCTTCTCTCAGGAACCCAGAATCCTGACTACCAGCCCCCTTTCTCTCTTGATCTTAAGAGACCATGCCTCTTTCTTCTTTCCTCAGACCCAGGAGTCTAGGCCCCCTGCCCTCTTCCTCCCTCAAGACCCAGGAGACTGAGCCCTGATTTCACTCATTCCTCCCTGTCTTCCTTGCAGGAAACAACTCTGTGGATGAAACTGGCGCCAAGGTGAGAGGGAGAGAGACCCAGAGGCTTTGCCAGGGGTCCCATCCTGTGTGTCCTCTCCCCTTTGGTCTGTTCGGGCTCATTTCTTGTCTGGGGGTGAGCCTCTCCCTCCCAGGGACCTTTGCCTACTCCCAAGGTCCCGGAGATTCCTTTTTTGGGTTTGATGGGGTTCTGCTCCTGCCATCCCAAATGCTACATTTTTGTCTCTACCTTCCAGATTCCCGATGAATTCGACAATGGTGAGTAAAAGCACAGATTCTGAGGTCCCCTGAACCTTTCTACTCTGCCATTTATAGGGATGTTGCCCTTCCCATCTGGTGCCCTCCTGCTCCACCTCCTTCCATTGGGGGGTAGGGGAGTCAGCAGCTGGATGGCTTTGGGGGGAGGGGCATTACAAAGCCCCAGTCCTCTTGGCTGGCCCAGGAGCAGATGGTCAGGGACAGATGGGGGAGGGGAGTCCATGGTGGGAATGCTTGGGAAGAGGGGCCTGTCTGCCACCAAACACATGGCTTCCTGTGCCTTAGATCTGAGTGTCTGCACCCTTAATCCCTTCCTCTTTATGACAGCCTCTTGTTCCTCCCAGTCCCCCACCCCATCAGGCTCCTCATTTCCAAAACAATGTCTCTTTCCTCCCTCCCTCTTTTAGTTAACCAGCTTTCGGTGAAGAGTTTCTAACAAATTGGATAGTAGAGAGTAGTTGTCAGTTCTGTCACACTTGGCCCTTTCCCGGAGAAAAATAGAATTGGTAGGTCCAGAAAGCCACCTGTTTGTGCTGGGGAAGTTTGCAAACCCACATGTTAACACATTGATTATTTAAGCTGGGCAGGTGGGTAAGTATGAAATTTTAAGTGGGTAGTCTTCCTGGATTAAACAGATTAGCGTACTGATTTAAATTGAGCAGGTGAACATGCATTGTGTGTGTTTATTAACATAACTGGTTTCAGTATTTTTGGTTTTTTGTGTTTTGTTTTTTTTTTAATTTTTTTTGTTTGTTTGTTTATTTATTTTTGAGACAGAGAGAGACAGAGCATGAACGGGGGAGGGTCAGAGAGAGAGGGAGACACAGAATCTGAAACAGGCTCCAGGCTCCGAGCCATCAGCACAGAGCCTGACGCGGGGCTCGAACTCACGAACCGCGAGATCATGACCCGAGCCAAAGTCGGACACCCAACCGACTGAGCCACCCAGGCGCCCCATGTTTTTTGTGTTTTTTTTAATGTTTGAGAGAGAGAGAGCGTGCACGTGTGTGCGCACAAGCGGGGGAGGGGCAGAGAGAGTAGGGGGACAGAGGATCCAAAGCAGGCTCTGGGCTGACAACAGTGAGCCTGATGCAGGGCTCATACCCAGAATCCCTGAGATAATGACCTGAACTGAAATTGGATGCTCAACTGACTAAGCCACCCAGGCACCCTGGTATTTTGGTTTTGAAAAGGCAGGTCCATAGATAGTGGTTTAATTAGAGTAAAAATGCTATAATAAAGCAGGCAGTCATGTAAGTTTCCTGCTTTAAACCGGATTCAGTATATTCGTTTGAACCAGGGTTTTTCGGGGCACCTGGCTGGCTCAGTCAGAAGAGCATGCAGCTCTTGATCTTGGTGTTGTGAGTTCAAGCCCCGTGTTGGGTGCAGAGATTACTTAAATAAACAAAAGTTTGAAAAAAAAAAACCAAAAAAAAAAAACAACAGGATTTTTTTTAATTGGTACTTTGGAGCAGGTAGTTCTTTGTTGTGGGGGAGTCCCCTATGCATTGAAGGATGTTTAGCATCATCCTGGGCCTCTGTCCACTGGATGTCAGTATGTTGACAAGCACACAGGTCTTCAGACATTGCCAGAGTTTCCTGGAAAGTGGCAGACGAGATGGCTCCAAGTTGAAAACCATTAGTTAATATGTATAGCTGTATGTATATACTTAGGGTAGTTTAGATAGGCTCAGCGTACTCACTAAAAGCAGGCGTACCTGGAAACCTAGTGGTTCAAAATGAGCTAAACACATGACGGCGTAACGTCAGCACAGTTGTATGTGGGTGTTTTTTTTCTTCCTAAAAGGAGTAATTTTTTTTTTTTTTAAGTTTATTTATTTTGAGAGAGAGAGAAAGTGAGCAGGGGAGGGACAGAGAGAGAGCAAGAGAGAATCCCAAGCACTATCGGCATGGAGCCCGATGCAGGGCTCAGACTCATGAACCGTGAGATCGTGACCTGACTTGAAACCAAGAGTTGGATGCTTTACAGACTAAGCCACCCAGGTGCCCCATTTGTGAGTTTTAAGCGGGCAGATGTATAAACATTCTGTTTTATATTTGGGGTGGTGTGTGGGGATAAGTATTCACGTTGAAACTGGGCAGGTGAATAAATGTATTTGTTCCTGCCTGGCGGTCACGTCATTGCCTTCTACCTTCGGACTTAGAAATGAACTCATTCATACCAGGTGGGTATGTAGACCTGTTTGTGTCTGGTAGGGAAATAAAGCTCTGGTGTGTCCAGGAGGTTGAGCAGTGGCTCATCTTGGAATCCCTTTGTGCCCCGGTGTCCTCCTAGATCCAATTCTGATACAGCAGTTGCGCCGGACTTACAAATATTTCAAAGACTATAGACAGGTGAGCAGGAGTCCTGAGCCCGGTCCCCATCCCTCCGGCACCGGCTCCTGCCTCCTTGTCTGAGTGTTCCCATTCTGTCCTTCTTCCACAGATGATCATTGAGCCCACCAGTCCCTGTCTCCTCCCTGACCCTCTGAAGGAGCCATACTACCAGCCACCCTACACGCTGGTCTTGGAGCTAACTGGCGTCCTCCTGCACCCTGAGTGGTCGGTGTGTCCCGGGGAAGGCAGCGGGCTGGGGACACTAGATAGACATGGGTGGCTGCGTTGTGATGGCGTGGTCAGGAGCAGAGACTCCGCAACCAGCTCCACTGTCACCAGGGAAGAAGGTGTCACTCTCATTGCCTCGCTTTTCTCAACTGCGAGACTCCCCACCCTGTAGGTTGTTGTAAGTGTGCCTCGGCACCCAGTGTGTGCTACGGAGGAGTGTGCTGTTACTCTGGGACCCAGACCCTCGGTCACAGCCATGTACTCCTGAGCCCCCAAGAACTACAGAGATGGGGAAGAGCCCTCCAGTTCTGGGAATCCCCCCAGGCTGGAGCTTTATCCTGTTGGGGGCTTCTGGGTCTTGGGGTTTCACTGTCCTCACTGCCTCCCCAGCTGGCCACTGGCTGGAGGTTTAAGAAGCGTCCGGGCATCGAGACCTTATTCCAGCAGCTCGCCCCTTTGTATGAAATCGTCATCTTTACGTCAGAGACTGGCATGGTAAGGCCTCAGGACAGGGGAGGGATGGTCAGTGAGGTGGGAGATGGGGAGGGTCAGGGCTCAGCCTGACCTTGTTCTCCCTCCCATCCCCACCCCTAGACTGCATTCCCACTCATCGACAGCGTGGACCCTCATGGCTTCATCTCCTACCGCCTGTTCCGGGATGCCACAAGATACATGGATGGGCACCATGTCAAGGTGCCATGTGGGGGCTGTGGGCAGTCTTCTGGGACTTGGTAGGGGGCTGGCACTTCCTGAGGGAGAGAGCTCTGACCCCAGCCTCAATCCTGCTTCGGCCCCAGGTCTGGTTCTGACAGGACTTCAGCTTTCCCCCAGCACAGGCTGGGCCTCTAGGCTCTTCTCCCTTCCGCCTGAATCTGGGAATGGGAGTGGGGGTAGATAGGACCTCTCCAAAGAAGACAGTTGGGGGTAGTATATGGATATAAGGTTTGGAAGCCGTCTCTTGTCTCTGTATTCAGAAGTGAGTGTTTTGGGGACTGTGTAATTGTAACCATTATATTATATGAGACTCAGCCTCGTTTGCATTTCCAGGACATTTCGTGTTTGAATCGGGACCCTGCCCGCGTAGTAGTCGTGGACTGCAAGAAGGAAGCCTTCCGCCTGCAGCCCTACAATGGCGTTGCTCTGCGGCCCTGGGATGGCAACTCTGATGACCGGGTCTTATTGGACCTGTCTGCCTTCCTCAAGAGTGAGGCTGACCCCTGACCTCCTGGCCTCTGACCCTGGAGCCCATGACTCTCAAGAGGACTGATAGATGCTTAATTCTGGCTTTTATTTATTTACTTTTCCATGTAAAATTGGCTATATTTGAGGTGTGGAGGTTCGCAAGCATCTTGCAGTCTTTAGAAGCTTCTGAGAAGGTTTAGAGGTGCTCTGGGGTACTTAGGGGGTGTTCAAGGGAGCCCTTTTAGAGTGTTGAGAGATGTTCCAGGTAGCTCTGATCTTTATCCTTCCCTGCGGCCTTTCTGCCTGGCTGACCCCTGCCTTCTGTGCCCACAGCCATTGCACTGAACCGCGTAGAAGATGTCCGGACTGTGCTAGAGCATTACGCCCTGGAGGATGACCCACTGGAGGCTTTCAAACAGCGGCAGAGCCGGCTAGAGCAGGTGGGTGCTCAGATCTGCAGTTGCGGGTGGGGGAGGGGGGCATCACGTCAGTTCCCGAAGCTCCCAGGGGAGGAGCCGTGGAGCAGCCTGTCTCTGTCTGGCTGTAAGACCTTGAGTGTGGACCTTGTCTTCCACACAACCTGTCTGGGAGGGCTCTTGTCATGGGGAGGGGCTGGTAGATTCCACAGCCTGCTTGAGAACAGGAGGCAGGAGATGCCAAGCGTGGGTCTTGGAGAAGGGTAGTTTGTGATAGCTTTGAGCAGATCTGAGGGCCCAGGTTTGGTGTGGACAGAGGGTTTGAGTCAAGCCTGGGGAGAGGGATCCCCGGACACTTGGTGGAAGGGATGGGGCAAGGCGTTCTGGTGGTCTTGATGTGATCCTGGTAGTTTGGAAGTGAGACTAAGAATACGGATGGAGTTTGGGAAAGAGATTCTCAGGGGTCTAGATGGAAGTTGACCAGATTTCGGGTTGAGTGCCCGGGAGTAGGGCTGGAGCTCCTGAGTGTCCAGAGGACAAGGCCCTGGAGATTCGGTCCTGGGATCCTTCAGCATCCAGGCAGGGCTCGTACAGCTGAGGGCTGGGCACTGGGGGCCTGGGGAGCAGGACGGTGCAGTCTGGTGAAGGGCCTAGGGTCTCGGCAGCATCCAGGTTAGGATAAATAGGATCTGGGATAGGTTCGCAGGGTTCAAGGGAGGGGCTTCCTGGGACCTGGGGAAGGGGATCATGACAATCCCTGCGATTTGAGTCTGGGCTGGGTGTTCTAGGGGGTTGGGGAAGGGGTTTGGGCTGGGTAGAGATTTAAGGAAGGTGGCCTCTCGGCTGGCGGAGCCTGGGACGAGACTGCCGGCCCCAGGCTGACCTTGCTCTCTGTCCCTCACCCCAGGAGGAACAGCAGCGCCTGGCCGAGCTCTCCAAGTCCAGCAAGCAGAACCTTTTCTTTGGCTCTCTGACCAACCGCTTATGGCCTCGCTCCAAACAGCCCTGACTTCTGAGCCTCTGCAGACTCACTGCCTAGGTCCTGAGCCCTAGGCCCCAGTGCTCCCAGACCATGGCTCGGGCAGCCACATCCAATAAAGTCCATCCCAGATGCCACAGTCCTGTGTCCGGAGAGTCTTCAGATGGGGGCATCAGGGTGAGGTCCGGGACTCTTGGGTCATCGTCCCATGGGGGCTGATCGGCTGCAGAGCACGGAGTAGGTTCTCTGGTGGATCAGGACTGGTTTTGAATCCTGGCCTGGGAATCTGAAAACTTGGGTCCCTCTGGCCATGTCTTCCTATGTGCTGTGTGACCCACAAAAAGAGCATCTGCCTCTTTGACCTCAGATTCCTCATCTGTGGAAAAGGGAAGAGAGGGCGGCACTGGGGCTTTTAGAGACAGGTCGATGCCAGGCTGCTGTGTGTATGTGCCGAGTGTGGGCTCAGTGGGGCTCTGGGAGCCCGGAGACCCTCCTGTCTCAGGAGGGCAGCTGGTGTTCCCTCTGCCAGCTGTGGCCCTCGGGGAAGGTGGGCCTGGAGTTGCTTGAACTGCTTTCTCAATAGAAGCCAGAAGTTGGGTGCCTGGGTGGTTCAGTCAGTTAAGGATCTGACTCTTGTCATGACGTCAGCTCAAGTCATGATCTTAGGGTGATGAAATCAAGCCCTACGTTGGGCTTGAAACCTGCTTAAGATTCTCTCCCTCTGCCTCTCTTCTGCTTGCACACTTGCACTCTCTCTCCAAAAAAAAAAAAAAAAAAAAAAAGAATTAGCCAGAAATTGGGATTTTTTTCTTTTTAATGTTTGTTTGAGAGAGCGAGCACACAGTGTGAGCGCACACGAGCAGGGGAGGGGTAGAGAGAGAGGGGGAGAGAGAGAAACCCAAGCAGGCTCCCACACTGTCTGTGTGGAGCCCCACATGGGGCTCAAACTCATGAACTGTGAGATCATGACCTGAGCCGAAATCGGGAGTCCAATGCTTAATGGACTGAACCACCCAGGCGCCCCCAAATCTCCCAGTTCTTAAATGTGTGCCCCTAACTAGGACAGGCAGACTATGTAATGCTTCTCTGCAGTGGGGCTTTCTGTGATGTTTATTCTGTGCTCCGGATCTGCACTGGCCAGCACAGCAGCCAGTGGCCATATGGAGCTATGGATTCCCTGAATTGTGATGACAGTGACTGAGGAATGGAGTTTCTCCTTGTTTCATTTTAATTTGAATTCAAGCAGCCACACGTGGCTCGTGGCTCCTGGCTCCTGCAGCGGACAGTGCGGTTGTGTATCATTCCACGGTGTAAGTCCCAGACTGTCTGTCCCAAGTTCACATCCCAGCTTTACCACTTCCTGCCTTGTGTGGTCTCAGGCAAGTTACTTCACCTCGCATGCCTCCGTTTCTCCATCTGTAAAGATCACGGTACCTACCTCGTTGTCGGCGGGGCTTGAGGGCTGAGCGAGACGCTCCCCGGAGGCGCCCAGATGGTAGCTGTGTCCCTTGGGCAAGGCATCTTTGTGCCTCCACTTTCTCATCTCTCGGATGGGGGTGATGGTAGGAGCTGTCTTAGAGCAGCTGGGAGGCGTAAACAGGACAGGCCGTGCTCAGGCTGCATCTGTATTCCTGTGGTGCTTCTTACCAGGTGCCCATACTGACTCTTCACAGATGAAAGTGTCCTGGGCCGATTTGGTGGCGCCCAGCCCCGGCTGTCCCAGCCTTTCCTCCAGCCAGCATTTAGTGCTAGTACCAGTTCAATATTTTCAAAAGACGTCTGCTGGTGTTACAGTAATTAAAATGTAACTGTGTGGGCCAGATTGAACCCCTGAACTATAGGTTTTTTTTAAAGGCTCACAGATGTCTATGAAGAAGTATTAAAATTTTCATGACCCCCCCCCAGCCCCAAGGTGTAGTATCTGTAACCCCAGCAAAGTCTCAGGGGTCTTGGTTTACTCATTCATAGGAGGTTAATAGTAGTACTTCCCTCATTCATTCACTTACTCAGCAAGTGTTTCCTAAGTGCTGACTGCCCAGCCTTGTTCTAGACACTAGGGTGCATCAGTGAGCAAATTAGACCTAGAGCTCTCATGTTCTCAGACATGTTCTTACAGAGGAGATAATGGTCAGATATTTCTCAATAAATGCATAAAGAAAAATAAGGGGAGTGGGTATACTAAGGAGATAGAGCGGTTTGGAGACTTGAGGTGCTGTTTTATTATTTTTTTTAATGTTTATCTGTTTTTGAGAGAGTGTGTGCGAGTGCATGAGCAGAGGAGAGAGAGAATCCCAAGCAGGCTCCACACTGTCAGCGCAGAGCCCAGGGTGGCGCTCAAACCCACAAACCGTGAGATCAGGACCTGAGCCAAAGTCAGATGCTTAACCGACTGAACCACCCAGGTGCCTCTATTTTTGTTTTTTAATGCTTATTTTTGAGAGAATGAGCACAAATGGGGGAGGGGCAGAGAGAGAGAGAGAGAGAGAGGGAGACAGAATCCAAAGCATGCTCAAGGCTCCAAGCTGTCAGCGCAGAGTCTGATGCAGGGCTCGAACTTATGAACTGTGAGATGATGACCTGAGCTGAAGTTGGGTACTTAACCAATCGAGCGACCCAGGCGCCCCTGAGGTGCTGTTTTGGATTGAATGGAACAGTCAAGGAAGGCCTCCTGGGAAGGTATATTTGACAGACCATAATGAAATGAGAAAAGCCATGGGGACATCTGGGTGTGTCAGGTGCAGTCACCTCAGGACCTTTGCGCTTGCTGTATCCTCTGCCAGGAATATTTCCCCAGGATCCTTATCACTTCCCTCTCTTCCCCCTACTTATCCACCCCCCCCACCTTATGTCTTTGCTTGGATGTCACCTCAGCATGACCTGTGGGCCCTAAGGTTGGCAAATAAGGAAAAGTTCTGAATAGCCAAAGAGACTCATGGAAATCTCTTAAAGTATACTTTACACACAGACATGACAGAATTCACCTGAAACACTATCCTGTCTGGCACAAGCCTTCAATAAAGTCTGGTTTTTTTTATGATCTTCAAAATGAGATATCTCAGACCTGGAATCTGTTATCTTCCCAAGTTATTATCCAGGATAGGAATCTGCCTTTTCCCACAGCAGTTTTTAAGGACTGTCCAAATTCCATTTGAATGTCTCCTTTGATGGGAAGCTCACTCCTCCACCTGCCCCAGTAAAGGGTCTAATTTGCCTCCTGGTAATCAGTCCATGAGGTCTGGCTCTGTGTTTAGGGCTACAGAGCCAGTCTGAGTAGGGGGAGGGTATGTGGAAGGAGGGCCTCACGTGTCAACCTTAGAGTCTCTGTATTTTGAAGGCACAGGAGAGCCATGTAAGAGCCTGCAGGAGAGGGACACGGGTCAGATTTGTGCTTAGGCCCCCCGAGCCAGAGTGGTCACAGCTGGGAGAGAGTAATCAGGGGGCTCTGGGGCTCAGAGGAGGTGCCTGGCCACCTTGGTGGATGTGAGGGAAGGCCTGCAGGAGGGGAAATCTGGTGAGGACAATGAAATAGAGGAGGGAGTGGAAAAGACACAACTAGAGGGAAGACCTGTACAAAGGAATCTGGGTAGTGTGCACAGTGACCACGGCTCCCCTTGCTCACAATCCTTCTAAGACCCCAGGCCTCAGGAAAAAAAAAAATTTTTTTCAGATTTTATTTTTAATCTCTCTCTCCACCCAACGTGGGGCTCGAGCTCACCACCCTGAGCTCAGGAGCCAATCGCTCCACCGACTGAGCCAGCCAGGCGCCCCTAAGAACAAACTACTCCGTTGAACTCTCCTTCATTAAAAATTGCTGCGCGCTTGTGTGTGCCCCGTTCTGCTGGACTATGCTTTGTTGGTCATTCTGTCTTCTCCAAAAGAAAAATTTGTAAATGGAACCTGTATTCTGCCCGCCCCCCCCCCCCCCATAATTATTAGCCTCCAACTATTAAAACGTCTTATTTGCGGGGAGTTCACGTCATCTAAGCGCTTCACTCGGCACCTGGCACGGAACGATTACGGCCAGAGAAGCCGGAGCATCTGCTCCTCACTGGGCTTCCCTTGCCGTGGTCCGGGAATACTAAGGGGCTTCTGGAGGGCCCGGGGGTGCCCCCTCCCCCCCACTGTGAGGGAGCGGGCCCCTGATTTGTGAAGACGGAATTTCCTGCCCATTTGCTCCTCACACCTTCCGGAGGCCAAACGGGCGGCCCAGCTGCGGCCCAGCGGGGGAGGGGCGCGGCCGTCCGGCAGATGGCGGCATTTACATACAGCTGGAGCCCCCTCTCGGGCGGGGGCTCCTCACCCCGGCGTCTGGTGCGTCCGCGAAGCGGGGGTTGGAAGGGTGGCTTTGTCTTCGGGAGGGGAGCACACACCGCGCGTGTACACGCACGTGGGGGTCCACAAAGAACGCTGGATCTTCGTCGCGTCCACGCAGGGCTACGGCCACGGACTTCCCACACCTAACCTCTTTCACACAGGGACGCTCGGTTATTCGCGGCTTACGCAGACCCTCCCCCCCACGCGGCCACCCAGAGGTGCCTGCACAGAGCAGAGATTTAAAGGTTCATATGGCTACACACAGTGTTCAGGATCTCACATTTACGCAATGTTACGCACATCCACAACAGCCAATCTCAAGAAGTCACACAGGATAATCAGGTACACCCCTGTTTTCCCACGCTGGTGCACACGCTTATACACACACACACACACACACACCCCACAGAATCTTAGAATTACAGCCTCACAACCTGTCTTCACCATATACAATTTTAGGCACACAGTCACGTGCAGCCTCCATCCGGTAACTCTTGATCACACCACACAGGCACAGAATTTAAAATCGTATATAACTTTACACACTGGCTGCACCTAACCCCACCTCATCTTCAGCCACACACAAGATCACACGCTCACTACATTGCTTCTGCCCATATTACAATCTCACGGTTGCTCCAGCAAGACCCCCTTCCCCTGCGATCTCCTCCCCTAGGGTCTCCTGGAGCCGGGCTGCTGCCTGAAGGGGCGGAGCCGTCCCCTCAGATATAAGGCTCGGGAGCCAGCAGCTGCGGCTCCCGGCACCCCCGAAAGGCCATGGTCAGCCCGCAGATGGCCCAGCTCCTGTCCCGGACGGTGATCCTGGCGCTTCTTTTCCTTCCCCAGGTCAGAGCAGGAATAGAAAGGGGTGGGATGGGAAGGGGTGGGACGCAGGAGTCGTGCGGCGGGGGCACGGGACAGACGGGACGCCTGGGCCCCCACGCCCCCTCACCCGGTACTCCTTTCCCGCCCCAGGCAGGGCCGGCAGGCGTCTTCGAGCTGCAGATCCACTCTTTTGGGCCGGGACCAGGCCCGGGGGCCCCGCGGTCCCCCTGCAGCGCCCAGGGCCCGTGCCGCCTCTTCTTTAGGGTCTGCCTGAAGCCAGGGGTCTCCGAAGAGGCCGGCGAATCTCCGTGCGCCCTAGGCGCGGCGCTGAGTGCGCGCGGACCGGTCTATACCCAGCAGCCTGGAGCGCAGGCACCTGACCTGCCGCTGCCCGACGGCTTCATGCGCGTGCCCTTCCGGGAAGCCTGGCCGGTGAGAACCCGCCCCAGGGCACCCCCTCCCCAACCCCCGTGCTTGGAGGCCTTCTGCCCGCCAACTTCCAAGACCCCAACCTTGCCACCTAGGGACCCCAGATTTCCAGACCAGTAACTATCATCTGGAATCCCACATTCTTAGACCCGTAAATCCTACTCACAAGGTACCAGAAACTTCTGACTCCAACTTCCCCTATGGAGATCCCAAATGTTCTGACCCCCGCCCTGCATGCTTGAGACCCCAAATTCCCAGAACCCCAAACTTACTTCTGTAAATCTTCAATTCACAGAATACTACCTCTCTTCCTTGGGGATCCCTAAACACTTGACTCCTTACCTTTATCTCCAAATCTCCATGCACTTGGGACCTTCCCATACCCTGTCTTTGGGACCCCAATCTCCTCTCACTTTATCCCTTCTCAGCTATTCCGGTTGGGGCCCATATGCATGAATTTTACCTTCAAAATCCTATCTCCCATCCCACAGCCCCAAAAGTGGAGAGGTGAACAGACCTGTGTATTCTAGACCCCTTGGCCTTTTGGGCAAGGTGACTTTCCCTTTTCCAGCCTCAGTTTCCTCATCTATAAAATGGGATCATCATGATACCTCACAGGGGTCCCTTTTGAGGGATTCAACCAGGTATTTCCAGTATAGTTTTTATCTGCAGTAAGGGCTCAATAAAGGAAGCCCAAACTGTCATTCCTTCCCTGGGCCAGTCCCTCTCAGAATTGTCCCTTGTCTGCTTGGTCCCTGGAATGACCATCACCCCTAAAATCTGGCCTTCATCAAGTACCCTCCTCCCCACCCTGACCACTGTCTTCCATCCTTTCCTCCTTCCTCCACCCAACCAGGGCACCTTCTCTCTCATCATCGAAACCTGGAGAGAAGAGTTAGAACAGATTGGCGGTGAGTGTCTTTAGTCATCAGACTGAAGTGTAGAGTGTGGGGGCTCCAGGGAATTGGGCCCGATGTAAGTTCCAAGATAGTGACACGGGGCTATCTGTAGAGTGGAGCATTCACGGGATCGCCGGACCCAGGAGGTCCCCACAGCTCCCAGAGTGTGGTGCTGGGTGTTAGTAGCCCCGGGGCTCGTGGCATGTCAGTGTAGAAATGTCCTGGTTCTGGATGTAGGAGTCTCTGGCCGGATCCCAGGTGAAGTATGCCAGAGGGAAGCTCTCGTACTATCTTAGAATCGAAGCCACCAGAGCAGGATATAGCATCTCACAGTTCTGCTCTATCGCCATCTGAATATGATAACCCTGGGGTTCAATATGGGTTACTTCCTGTTCTCCATTCAGAGTTCTGTCATGGTGTCCCTATAGAGGTCCCCAGAGCTCTAATGGGATGTCACAGTTTCACCAGAGAGAATATTGAGCAAAGGTTTCAGGGAGGGATATGGTATTTTATCCTTAATTTGAGGGGGATTTGGGTACCATGTAAGGCCCACAGTGGGGGTGTGCTGTCACCGTGTAGATATAGAAAGCTGTGGCACAGTGTTGGGGGGGGTGACAGTTTTGCTGGGGAGAAAATGCCACTGTCTCGGTATCCCAAGGCTTCAGGCAATGAGGGTCATTTATGGTCTAGTAATTGGGATCTCTGTCACCATTTTGCTCTAGGAAGATCCTGAGACACAATTTGGGGATGTTACAACTTCAAAAGACCTGCCGTTGCCCCTTGGTCATATAGAGATAGCAGTTGTCACAGGGTGTTAAGAGGTCTCATTACTGCCTTAATATACACAGATTCTGGTGCAAAATATAGGGTTATTTCGGCTTCTGTGGGAGAACTGTTCTCATCATGATGGTCATAGGGTACTAACGGGATCGCGACATCAAAGGTCCCAGGGCACATTATAGGCGTTTACAGCCTTGCTAAGGGTTGAACCGCCATTCTCAGGGCTCTCAAGGCGGTGTTTGGGCCTCGCTAAGAGGGGCAGGGAGAGTACAAGCCGGGAGAGTGCAAGCTCCATCTGTACTGCGAGACTGAGTCGGGTCGGCTCCGGCCCGGCCTCCCACCCCAACGTGGCTCCCTTCTTCCCGCAGGGCCCGCCTGGAGCCTTCTGGCGCGCGTGGCCGGCCGGCGCCGCCTAGCGGCCGGGGGCCCGTGGGCGCGGGATGTGCAGCGCGCAGGCGCCTGGGAACTACGTTTCTCCTACCGCGCGCGCTGCGAGCCGCCCGCCGTCGGGGCCGCATGCGCGCGCCTCTGCCGCTCGCGCAGCGCCCCCTCGCGGTGCGGCCCAGAATTGCGCCCCTGCGCGCCGGTCGAGGACGAGTGCGAGGCAGCGCGTGAGTCCTGCGTTCCACCCCACCCCATCCCCGGCCCTTCCTTAGCTGCACTCGCGGCCCCCAGGCCCCTTGCACAACCTCCTTACCGTCTTCAGGGAACTGGGGACCCAAGAGCTCAGCCCGGGGACCGCAGACATCCCTCTCCAGGAAACTAGGGAATGCTGCTGACCGCTGGCCAAGTACCCCACGGCCCGCTCCAGCCCCACTCGCGGTTCAGCCCCCTCCCCACGATCCAGCTACCACCTTCGGGGAAACTGAGGATCCTAGACTTCTCTCTAGCCCCGCCTGGGCACTCCACCCGCTTCTCTCTTCCTAACGCTTTTGTCTTCCCTAATAGGAACCCACACCCATTTCCCATGCCGGTACTCACGCCCGGTTCCACCTCTAACCCATGCCACACCCCTTTCCGGATGCTAGGACCCTCTAAACTCTTCTAACGCTTGGGGCTCTTCTTACCCCCACCCAGGAGCTTTGGAAACTCCTCGCAGTTTCCCACAACCCCCTCATTAAAGGATTCTTTATCCTCTCTCCTTGCAATTGCGGGCCAGATACCATTGCTTTCTAAAGCTTGGATCCCTGACTTCCATTATGGGTACTCTCAGACCCCCTCCCCAAACGTCTGAGCCCCACGGAAGCCCGTAGGACTCCCAGGCTTATCCAGATTCTCCCAGACCTGCCCAAATTCAAGACCTTCCCAATTCCCCCTGAAAGGCCAGGGGCCCTTCCCCAAGCCCCAAGCCCCTTCTCTCACTCTCCTCTCTCCAGGCTCAGACCCTGGAGCCCCCACTCCATTCTCCTTCTGAGAACACAGACTCTGGAGCTCAGTGGCCTGGGTTCACATTCTCTGTCTGGTACTTCCTGTCTTCCTTTCTGGGCCTCAGTTTCCCTGTTTGGGAACCAAGGGGGAAGTTACAATACCATATAGCCCAGAGGGTTGTCTGTCACAAGGATGAAACGAGGTGGTGCACACAGAGCGCCCAGACACTTGTCCGATTCCTATCTTCCTGACCCTGCTCTCATCAATGTTACTCTTCCCTCTGCCTCTTCTTCCCCCGTAGCGGCATGTCGGGCCGGCTGCAGTCCAGACCACGGCTTCTGTGAGCAGCCCAATGAATGTCGATGCCTGGAGGGCTGGACTGGGCCCCTCTGCACCATCCCTGTCTCCAGCAGCTGCCTCACTCCCAGGGGCCCATCCTCTGCTGCCACTGGATGCCTTGTACCCAGGCCTGGGCCCTGTGATGGGAACCCATGTGCCAACGGGGGCAGCTGCAGTGTCAGTATCACCCCCTCCTACGTCATCCTGATCCGTACTTTACCCCCATCTGGGGCTGTTTGAGATCACACCCCGGGAAGGGCTGGGGGTAGCTGTCAGGGGAGGGCTTCCTGGGGCTGTCCAACCTGCATCTGGGGCCACGAGGTGGAATTAGGTGATGGGAATAGGATTGGGAAGAACAGGCCCAGTGGGTGGCACCTAAAGGTGCAGGCACGTGGATGATGAGTCCTATGGGGCTACCAACTTTCCCCCCACCCCCAGAATAGAGAACAACCTGAGGGCTCAAAGTGGCCAGCAGTGGGGCCAGGCGAGTTGGGAATTTAGGATGAGGGAGCATTAGAGAAGGCTTCCTAGAGATGGGCCCAGGGCTGGGGGCTTCTGACGTCCAATTTGGCTGAGGGGCAGTGGAGTGGGTAGACCAGCTGGGTGGCCTGGGGAAAGCAAACATGTGGCAGTGGGCATGAAGCTGGGGTGTACTGGGATAAAGTGGAGCCCAGCGTGGGCCACCTGAACGGTGCCACCAACGGACGGTGAGAACAGTCAGGGTTCAAGGTAGGGGGAGGGCCTGAGAAGGGGAGATCAGAGAAGGCTTCACGGGGGAGGTGGTCTTAGGGCTAGGACCTGGAAGTGGGATTTGGCTCTGCGGACAAAATCGGGAGGGCAGACCAGGCTGGCAGCATTTGTAGGTGAAGGTGTAGAAGTGGGAATGGGGGCTCTCCGGGCCTCCAGAGCCTCCCCTCTGTGGGCTTGGATGGGTGGATCCAGATCCTCCCAGGTGAGGCAGGACGGGACAATGAGCAGCCCCCCATGTTCGAGGTAGGAGGGGGGGGATGGGATTTTGCTCCCAGGAGACCCCGTTCTGAAGCCCTCTTGCTGCTACCCAGGAGACATCAGGATCCTTCGAATGCGCCTGTCCCCGCGGGTTCTACGGATTGCGGTGTGAGGTGAGCGGGGTGACGTGTGCGGATGGACCTTGCTTCAATGGCGGCTTGTGTGTGGGAGGCGCAGACCCTGACTCTGCCTACGTCTGCCACTGTCCACCCGGTTTCCAAGGCTCCAACTGTGAGAAGAGAGTGGACCGGTGCAGCCTGAAACCGTGCCGGAACGGTGAGGTGGGAGGACAGATGGTGAGGGATGGTGTGTGGGGGGGATCTGGGGGGGGTCCCCTGCATGGTCAGTGGGCAAAAGCAGGGCTTGGCTCAGACAGTCCTGGGTGGGAATCCTAGCTCTGCTCTCTCTAGCCTGTGGCCTGGGGAAGTGACCCTCCCCCTCTGCCCAGCCTGTTCTGTAAAATGCACAAGGTGGTATTCCTGTCTCAAAAATATTGGAGTAGGGGGCACGTGGCTGGCTCAGTCGGTGGAGCATGTAACTTTCGATCTCGGGGTTGTAAGTTCAAGCCCCATTTTGGGTGTAGAGATTACTTAAAAAAAAAAAGAGTATCTACAGTGTTCCAGGTCCTGTTCTAGGCACTAGGGAAACAGCAGGGAATGAGATAGACAAAAATCCCTACCCTCATAGAGCTGATAAACAAAATAAATAAATAAATTATATGGGACGTTAGATGGTGATAAAAACTAAGAAGAAAAATAAAGTCAGAGGGGGGTGTGTATGAGCTGGAAGGTTGACACTTGAGCCAAAGTGGTTAGGGAAAAGCTTGCTGAAGGTAGTGAAGGAGGAAGCCATGCGGGGATCTGGGGGAAGAGTATGTTCCAGGTAGAGGGAACAGCAAGTGCAGAGGCCCTGAGGTCGGAATGTACCTGGCTGGTTAAGGGTCCCAGGGAAGCTGGTGCAGAAGGAGCAGGGAGAGTGGTGAGAGATGAGGTCAGGGAGGTGACAGACCCGGTGGGACTTCATGGGCTATGATGAGGAGTTTTGGTTTTCCCCGCGGGAGATGGAGCCACAGGAGTCTTCTGAGCAGTGGAGAGACCTGATCTGATATAGGTGTTAGAAGATCATGAGTGTAAAAACTCTCCAAAACCCTGAGTGTTCACTCTGGGCTGAGTGGTACTAGGGACGTGGCAGTGACCAGAGCAGCTCTGGGCCCCGCCCTCATGGGGGTACCAGTCCAGTGGGGGAGGGCACACTTGTCCTCGGAGCCCAGAGTTGTCAGGGTTGTGATGGGGGAGCGCAGGGCTGGGATGGAGTCAGGGAAGGCTTCCTGGAGGAGACAGCAGAGACCTGAAGGGTGAGCTCAGGAAGAGAAGAGGTGAAAAGAATGGGAGGAAAGGAGGAAGTGAAAAGGGAAGGGGCATCCCAGGCAGAAGGCACCGGCAAAGGCCAGCTGGCTAAAACATGTTCTGCAACTGCCATTGGAGTATTGTTGAAGCCGAGAGAAAGATACAGGGACACAGGGCGCCGAAGAGGCGAGGCCGACTTAATCCAAGACTTCATCGGGAGAAAAGCGGGCTTGCTTTCCCAGAGGCTGGCCCTAGAGTTAGATGGAGGGAGTGGGGACCCAGAGGAAAGGGCGGGCAGGGGTTACAGAGCCGAGGAGCAGACGCGTCCGGGCCTTGCTGCTGACGCCCCTTCCCCACAGGCGGGCTCTGCCTGGACCTGGGCCACGCCCTGCGCTGCCGCTGCCGCGCCGGCTTCGCGGGGCCGCGTTGCGAGCACGACCTGGACGACTGCACCGGCCGCGCCTGCGCCAACGGCGGCACGTGCCTGGAGGGTGGTGGCGCGCGACGCTGCTCCTGCGCACTGGGCTTCGGCGGCCGTGACTGCCGCGAGCGCGCCGACCCGTGTGCCGCGCGCCCCTGCGCCCACGGCGGCCGCTGCTACGCCCACTTCTCCGGCCTCGTCTGCGCCTGCGCGCCCGGCTACATGGGCGCGCGCTGCGAGTTTCCGGTTCACCCCGTCGGCGTGGACGACGGCACAGGCGCGTTGCCCGCGGCCCTACCAGGCCTGAGGCAGGGGGATCCCCAGCGCTTCCTTTTGCCCCCGGCTTTGGGACTGCTGGTGGCCGCGGGCTTGGCAGGCACTGCGCTCTTGCTGGTCCACGTGCGACGCCGTGGTCCTGTCAGGGATACTGGGTCTCGCTTGCTGGCGGGGACCCCGGAGCCATCGGTGCATGCGCTACCAGACGCACTCAACAACCGGAGAACGCAGGAGGGTTCCGAGGATGCCCCGAGGTGAGGGACCGCAGACGTTCGCCTTGTCTCTCCTGGCTGCTTACCTCAGCCTCCATAGTGCAATTGGCTTGATTCCTCGATACACCTTCTTGATTGGTTCCTTCCTCTTACCTGCCCGAGGCCTCTTTGATTGGGAGGTTCCTTAGCCCCCTTAGTTGGCCTTGGGTTCTCTCCATGGTGGGTGGGGGAAACAAGAACTGAGAATTTGAAGGGTCGAGATCTTATTCTTTTCCTCCCGCAGCCAGCCCGCGGACTGGAGTCACCCCGAAGATGGAGACTCTCGTGCGATTTACGTCATATCTGCGCCTTCCGTCTATGCCCGGGAGGTAGCTACCCACCTCTACCCGCTCCGCGCACTTTGGGCACGCTGGGCGGAGGCAGCCCCTGCATTTCCCGTAGCCCTCCTTTACCCTATCTGTAAGCTGAGGAGGGTAGAGTCTCTGGAAGGTCCTTAAGCCACCCCTCAGTTACGGCTTAATTTAATTCTAGTTTGCAGCCCTTTTGCTGTCGTTTGGAGCTATTTGCCATCTTCTCTTTGGCAGACCTGTGGCCTTCGTGAGGTCACAGTGGGAACCTCAGCCAGAGCTTCACTGTTTTCCCCTCCCTGGGGAGAGGGAGAGGAGGCAGAGGGGCAGCCCTTTCTAATGCCACCTACTCATTTCATTTCTAGGCCTGACCTGCCCCTTCTCCATCAGCGCCTGGAGACAGAACCCGGATATTTTTGTATTTACTTGGTGGTGCCCAGTGTTCTGCCTTAGACACTTTGGAGCTGGAGGGGGTGGCTGGGAGAATTTTACTGTTGGGAGTTGTACATAATGGTTATTTATATCCTATTTTCTCCTCTCTCCATCTCTCCAGAGACCTCTATAAAGGCTCTTACTTTGATCAGCTTTGACTCACTGGGCTAAGTGCTTTGTACTCCGTGTTGGGACTGAGGGGAGAGATCGTGTCTCCTGGGAAGCATACCAGTTACGACCCTGCTGGAGGGATCAGAAACAACTCAAAGTGGCTTAAATAAGGAGGAGAATGTATTAGTTCATAAAGATGAATCTTGTAGTGGGTGTAGTTTCAGCAGAGCTGGATTCAGAACCGGGAGTCCCCCCCCCCCCCCCCCCCCCCTTTCTCCAGTTGTGTCTGGGAACGACTTCATTTGCAAACGGGCTTTCATTGGCTCTGGCGTGTCACGTGGCCTTGCCTCCTCCCCCCCCCCCCAGTATGTTTTATTGTGATTCGTCAGTCCTGGTTATTTGTCTAGCGTGCGGCGGGAAGTGAAGTGAGTCAGGCTGTCCAAATCAGGTGGGAAATGTGGCTAGACCAGTGTCCCTCCCTCTGCCTCAAATCGGGGTTTGTTACCAGACCTGAGAGTATTGTATCAGGCAGGCAAAACAGCTGAGTAAGTTTGAAGAGCTAATTGGCTTTATGAAGGGATTCGTGAGTTGGGCAGCCTCCTGTCTGGTGAGTAGAGGGACGCTCCCAGGAGTTGCACAAAGTGGAAGGTTTTTATAGGAAAGAGAGGGGGGCAAGGAAGTTATCAAAGAAAGGATTGTTCCAGGCACTGTCACCTTCCTCTAGGGGAAGGGCAGGGGGTCTTACTGGGGACTTAACCTCAGCTTGCTTTGGGGGATGGAGGGGGTCCATGTGACTGATCACCTTATGGGTGCTGACCAGAAAATTCCTGACTGACCTGTTAAGACTTACATTTTTTTCGGCGGAGTTGAAACTGCAAATTGGTTGGGTATTAAGCCCCAGTTTGGTGACTTCGCCCAAGTGATGTCATTTTGAGCCTGTACTTTTTGTTTTTTTAAGATTTTATTTTTAAGTAATCTCTACACCCAACGTGGGGCTCTAACTCACAGCCCTGAGATCATAAGTCATACACTCCATCTACTGAGCCAGCCAGCACCCGCCCCCTCCAGCCTGTGCTTTCTTTTCTTTTTCTTTTTTTAATTTTAATTTTTTACATTTTTGAGAAAGAGAGTGCAAGCAGGGGAGGGCAGAGAGAGAGAGGGGGGACGCACAGAATCCAAAGCAGGCTCCAGGCTCTGAGCTGTCAGCACAGAGCCCCACGCAGGACTCAAACTCACAAACCATGAGATCATGGCCTGAGCCGAAGTCGGACACTTAACCGACTGAGCCACCCAGCGCCCCCCCACCCTGCGCTTTCTTTTTTAACACAACAGAACCAGTCAGTGAGAGGAGAAGGGATCCACTTTATAGAAGAGAAAGTTGAGGCTCAAAGAGGGAAGTAACTACTGCGGAGACAGAGCCGGCGAGTGCGGGGTTTGGGATGCAGCTGTCCTTCCTGACGCCTCGGTGCTGAAGAGCGATAGGGTTTGTGTGGACGTGGTTGTGCTGCCTTGTTTCTAAACACCAAAAATGCAGCTGTGTCGGCTGCCTCAACACCCTGATGTTTATGAGGCATCACACAAAACATCAGAAGGGTAATTTAATATAATTTCTAAAATGAAAAATTCACGGGCGCCTGTGTGGCTCAGTCACTGAAGCTTCCAACTCAGGATTTCGGCTCAGGTTGTGCTCTCATGGTTCGGTTCATGAGTTCGAGCCCGGTGTCAGGCTCTGTGCGGACAGCGTGGAGCCTGCTTGGGATTCTTTCTCTCCCTCTACCCCTGCCCCTCCCCTGCTTGTTTCCTCTCTCTTTCTCCCTTAAAATAAATATGTGACATTAAAAGAATGAAATGAAAAATTCACATTCCCTTCAATTTGGTGGTTTCGTGTCTAGGATACGAATTACACGTAAACTTTCACTTGTGCACAAAGGTGTCTGTATTGCAGTGGTTGTTTGTAGTGTTTTTATTTATTTTAGAGAGAGAGAGCACGAGCGGGGAAGGGGCACAGAGAGAGGGAGACACAGAATCTGAAGCAGGCTCCAGGCTCTGTGCTGACAGCTCACAGCCTGATGTGGGGATCAAACCCATAAACTGTGAGATCATGACCTGGGCCGAAGTTGGATGCTTAACCGACTGAACCACCCAGGCGCCCCTGCAGTGGTTGTTTATAATAGCGAAAGGCTGTGAACACCCTAAGTGTCTGATGAGAGGGGACTGGTTACATTAATTAGGGGCCATTTATAAACAGGATATTACACAATTGTTAACAGGACGAGGCAGATATCGATGTGCTAATATGAAATTACCATCTATGCATTTTGTGCAAGACTGGGGGGGAAGGGACAAGGTGCAAAGGAATGTATAGGGTGCTGCCATTTGTGTTTTAAAAATGGACTGTATGGAGTTCACCTGGCATTCACCTCAGGAGGAGCTCGGCAGACCCGCTTGCCGGCAAACTGGTGCAAATTATAAAAACAAAATGACAGATCAACTGTTTAAAGCCTCTGGGAATGATCCTGAAGGCACATAGCAAATTAATAACCGTTCATTCGAGAAAATCTAAACGTTTGGTGAGAACAGGGAGAATCAGTAACAAGTAAACCAATACCCTCCCCCCCCCCACCCCCTCCCCCCCTGCTCGAGTAACACCCCCCTCCTCCATTCCTGCCTGGGCTCCCTCCCAGCCCCCAGCTGCAAGCTGGAGGCTGTCCTCAGGGGAGGGGCAGAGCGTCAGTCTCTCTCGTCCTGCCACCAGCTACTTGTTGTTGAGGCTGAGTTCTGGGGGAGCACCACCGAGAGGTCGGGGCTCCCTTCTCCAGCCCAGCCCGTACTTGGGGGACTCTGTGTTCGATGTGTTGTGGCCAAGAATGCCGGAGCCCTGACTGTCCCTCCCTGGCTCCTGGGGCAGGGGGTTCACATCCAGAGGGCAAGCTAAGAGACCTGGGGCTGCCGCCTCACCCCGCTGAGGACTCCGCTCCTAAAGTGGGGTTACTCTGAGCCAAGCCTACCATTGTCCCCCTCCCCAGTATCAGAGCTGTGGCTCAGAGATTTTGTCTGTTGGGAAGGCAGGCTGCAGAACAGAGAGCTCCCAAGTCTTTTCTCAAAGGAACAGACTGTTCACAACAGTGTGGAGTTCAAGCCTAAAGGTGCCTCAAAAACAGCGGAAGTTGTGCTGGAAAGCGATGGAAGGAGATGGGTAGGTTCTGGCTAGTTTGCTGGAGAGCCAAGGAAAGAGACAGCTGGGAGGAGCCTTCCTGGGGTCAGAACTAATCTCAAACTGACTCCGGGAGCTAACCATTCAAAGGATCCCTAATTTGATTGGATCTGTCTCTGAAAAAGTTGATGCCCCCGTGGTGTTGAAAACAATGAGGACTGTAGAGCAAACAGCTGACAGTTGGTGGAGCTTACCTGCCCGGCACAGTCAGAAAGACCCAGAGAACCTGCCCAAACCCACCAGCCCCGGATGACTGGGCATATCTGAGTCTGTGTCCCCATCCACCCTCCCCCATGCTCTACACTTGCTGGAGAAAGGAGAATAGACTTAAATCGCCTAGCCAGTCACTAACCAGGGAAACAAACCCCAGGGAGTCGGGGCCAGTGCCCAGAGTTGCCATAATGTGCTATCTGAAATGTCCGGTTCCCAACAAAAAAATACGAGATAGGTGTGGAAGTAAGAACGGCATACTGGAGGGGGAGGGAGGCAAGAGAAACTGCCCACCCTGGGGAGAGTGACCACATGTTGGAATGAACAAAGCCTTCAAAGCAGCCATTACAAATATGTTTGGAGAGCAAAAGGCAACTGTGATTAAAGAAGTAAAAGCAGGGGCGCCTGGGTGGTTCAGTCGGTTGAGCATCCGACTTTGGCTCAGGTCATGATCTCAAGACTTCTGAGTTCCAGCCTTGCATCGGGCTCCCTGCTGTCAGCACAGAGCCCGCTTGGGATGTTCTGTCCCCATCTCTCTGCCCCTTCCCTGCTTGCACTCTCTCTCTCTCAAAAATAAATAAAGCTTAAAAAAAAAAAAAAACTAAACTAAAAGCAATAAACCATGTGGCACCAAATAGAGACTATCAACAGAGAAAGAAGTTATTTTAAAAAGAAATGGAGGGGCGCCTGGGTGGCTCAGTTGCTTAAGTGTCCGACTTCGGCTCAGGTCATGATCTCGCGGTCTGTGGGTTCGAGCCCCGTGTCGGGCTCTGTGCTAACAGAGCTGAGCTCTGAGCTGTTAGCACAGAGCCTGGAGCCTGTTTCAGATTCTGTGTCTCCCTCTTTCTCTGACCCTCCCCTGTTCATGCTCTCTCTCTGTCTCAAAAATAAATAAATGTTAAAAAAAAATAAAAAAGAAATGGAAATTCTGGGGCCGAAAAGGAGGCTATCTAAAATGAAAAATCCTCCAGAAGAGCTCAATAGTAGATTTGAATTGTCAGAAGAAAGAATTCACAAGCTTCAAGAGTCTTGAACTAGAGAGGGAAAGAAATGAAAAATGAATGGCGACTTGGAGACACGTTTTAAATATGTACAAAGCATTTTGTATCAGAGGCTGTCAGATAATAGATGCTCAGTGTTCTCAATATTATGTGATAAGAGGAAAGCCCTTTTCACAGGGAGGCAAACTGAAGCCCAGAGAGGGGTAGAAACTTGCTTAGATAGAATCACACAAAAAATTCGATGTCTCTCAAGATTTTCCTATTTAAAATTTAAAAAACTTTTAATTTTGAGAGAGGGAGAGAGAGGGTGAGCAGGGGAGAAGGGCAGGGGGAGAGGGAGAGAGAATTCCAAGGGGCTCTGCTGAGCATGGGGCTTTATCCCAGGACCCTGGCGTTATGAACGGAGCCAAAATCAAGAGCTGGACGCACAACCGACTGAGCCACCCAGGTGCCCCATGACTCTCCTTTTAAAACTCTTCCATGATTCAACATAAGGTCTGTACCTGACCTAATAGTATTGGACCAATGTCAGAGTCCTGGTTTTGACAAGGGACTGTAGTTACATGTGATGCTATTATTGGGGAAAGCTGGATGGAAGTTAATACAGGATTCTTAAAAAAAAAAAAAAATTTTTATAGCTTACTTATTTTTAGAGAGAGAGAGAGAGAGAGAGAGAGCAGGGCAGGGGCAGAGAGAGAGTCCAAAGTAGGTTCCACTCGAGAGTGCAATGCAGGCTCTCACGAACCGCGAGATTGTGACCTGAGCCGAAATGAAGAGTCAGATGCTTAACCGACTGAGCCACCCAGAGACCCCTACAGGATTCCATACACTGTTTTTCCAATTTCATGTGAGTGTTAAAACTTGTTTTTAAAAAGGTAAATATTTATGAAACACCTACTGTGGACCTCCCATGAACATGCCAGCTCTTATTCTGGGAGCAGGGGACTCAGCAGCGAACGAGGCAAGTAATCCCCCCCCCACCCCCCCCCCCCCGAGGAGCTCACAGTGCGATGGGGCCATTTGCAGAGTGGTTAAGTACCAGCATTCTGGAGCCTGACAGTTTCCATTTGAATCCTGGCTGTGCCACTTACCAGCTGTGGTTATTTATATGTGTAGCACTTAGCACTGTGTAACTGCAAACTCTTGTTATTTTTGCTAGTTATTTTTAGTTTTCTCCTGACCACCCAGTTATTTTTTCAGGGAGCCCCCTCCGCCCCAGGCTGGTTCTAGCACCTTTTGGGATTCTGCAGGCTCCTGTGCCTCTCTCGCCTTGTCTCTGACCCCTCTGCCTGTGCCTCCCCTACTCCAGCCCCGGCCACACTGGGCTGTTGTTGGTTGTTGATGGCTGTTTCCCCCACTGGACAGGGAAACTGATCACTGGACCAGGGGTTTGCTGATCAGGGCGCTGGAGGCCCAGCGCAGTGGAACCTGTGTACAGCGTGGAACACCATGTAACAGTGCCCCCTTGTGGTTTCTCCCATTTTAGAACCCTGGTGTGCGTGAGGCTCTCCCCGCCCCAAGGAAGGAGGACCGGGCGGGATCCCAACCCCGCCGCCCCCACCCCCCCCCCCCGGCCCCCTGCTGCCCATGAACAACCAGGCGCGGGCCCCAAACCCCTCCCCGGCCCGGGTCTTGGCCTTGGTCCGGGCTTCGACCCCGGTCGGGTCCTCGATCCCGGTCCGCATCCCAACTCCTGCCCGGGCCTCGACCCCAGCCCGCACCCGGAATCCCACCCAGACCCCGGTCCGGGCCCCGAATCCCGTCCAGATCTCGGCCCGGGCCCCGAATCCCGCCCAGACCCTTGTCCGGGCCCCGCGTCCCGTCCAGATCCCGGCCCGGACCCCAGATCCCCCCCAGACCTCGACCCCGGGCCGGGCCCCGAATCCCGTCCGGATCTCGGCCCCGGCCCGGGCCCAGAGTCCCGCTCAGACCCCGACTCCTGTCCAGACCCCGGCCTCAGCCTGGACCCCCACTCTCGTCCAGACCCCGACTCCGGTCCAAACCCCAACCCCAGTCTGGACTGAGACTCCTGTCCAGACCCCGACTGCCGTCGGGACTCCGACCCGGGTCCAGACACTGACTCCAGTACAGATCCCGACCCGGGTCCGGACCCTGACTCCGGTACAGATCCCGACCCGGGTCCGGACGCCCACTCCGATCAGGACCCCGACTCTGGCCCGGATCCCAGCCCCAGCCTCATTCCCAGTCGGGGTCCCGATCACGGCCGTTGCCCCTGCGTCGGAATCCTTAGGGAACTCAGCCCCACCTTTGGATCCACCCTCAGAATCTGCTCCGGAGCCCCCTGTGTGGCCGGACAGGGATCTTTCACCGACACCCAGTGTGAAGCACTTCCCATCAGTCGCCAATGGATTCGGCTCTATCACCCAAGAGTCCCTTCCTGCCCTCACTCCAACGGCCGCTGATTTCCTGGGGCCCACCCTTGGGTCAACCTCGAGGGCAGACTCATCAGCCACCAAGTTGATGGATTCCACTCCCGATTCTATTCCGGCGCCCATCCTGGAGACCGACTCCTTCGCCACCGCTTTCACCTCCACCTTCGAGAACTTACCGGAGGACAGCAAGATCCTGATTCGAGTGATCTACTGGTGAGGGGCGTCCCCGCCCACACCTGCCTTCCTCCCCTTGGGGAAAGCCCAGAGGGGGTGGGCGCTGGGGCTTCCGGGATTTGAAGATAGGGTGAGGGGAGGGAGTCCCCACTCCCAGTTGGAAACTTGGCTCCACCTGTCATTTTCTCTGGGGCTGGGGAACTGTTGGCTTCAGATCTCTGCTCTGAGCTTCATTCATTCAGTCTCATTTACTCATTTTGGAGTGTGCTGCCCCCCCGAGGGCCAGGCCTGCTCTGAGGATGGATGGAGTGCTGAACAGCGCCACCTGCTTTTCTCGCCAGGCCAGGCTGGGCCAGGCCGACCCAAAGCCAGGCCCGGGAGGGGTGGGGGAATGCCAGACTGGGTGGTCAGGGATGGCCTTTCTCAGGCGGTGTTGAGAAGGGGGCCTCCACGTGAAGAGCTGGGTGTTGGGAGGGCAATCGAGGTGGCAAGGGGAGGAGGAACCGCAAGGGCAGAGGCGGAAGGAGGCTGGCTTCCGTTCTCTTGGGTGGTCCCAGAGCTGGGTCTTCTGGGTCCACGACAACAGTAACAGCAGGGACCTCCCCCAATCCCCATGTCTCTCTCCTGCTTTAGAACATTCTCTCCCCCTTATCTCTCCCAGTCTCAATCCCCCCACCCCCCATTTTTTCTGCCCAGGTGGTCTCTCCTGCTCTGTCTCTCTCCCCAACTCACTGTCTCTTTCCTTTCCCGATGTAAATGCCTCTCTCCCCTTCTCCCCACTTCCTCATCTTCCCCTCTTTCTCTGCCCTTCTCCTCCTTTCTAGCTTTCTTTGACTCCATGGATTCATTAATTCATTCATTCAACCACTATTTATTAAGCACCTACCTTGTGCCAGGCCCTGTCCTTGGCACCAGGGACACAGGAGTGCGTAAGACAGAGATCTCTGTCCCTTGTGGCACTCACGTTCTGGTGTGGAGGGGGCTGGAATGAACAATAAATATGGCACACAGTACATTATCTCGCATCGTAGAAGGTGATCAGTGCTGGAGCACCTGGGTGGTGCAGTCGGTTAGGCTTCCGACTCTTGATCTTGGCTCGGGTCATGATCTTGCAGTTTGTGGGTTCCAGCCCCACATTGGGCTCTGCACTAATGGTGCAGAGCCTGCTTGGGATTCTGTCTCCTTCTCTCTGACTCTCCCCGGCTTGTGTTCTCTCTCTCTCTCTCTCTCTCAAATAAGTAAACTAAAGGAAAAAAAGGCGATCAGTGCCAACGGCAGAAGGAATGGGGGGGGGGGGTTCACAATTTTATGGGGTAGTCAGAAAGGGCTCCTTGAGAAGGTGATACATGAGTAAAGACCTGAAGGAGGGGAGAGAGGGAACCATGTAGATAAGAGCATTCTGCAGAGGGAACAGCCAGTGCAAAGGCCCTGTGGTGAGGCATGCAGTGTTGGAGGAGGAGTTCCGAGGTAGGAGGGGTGGAGGCGGGGCTGAGGGTAGTCCCAGTCCTAGTTCAGTCAGTCCTCCCCGTTAAGATCGGGACAGGTCATCCACACCCTTTTCTCAACCTCAGTTTTCTCATCTGTAAAATGGGGTTGTTGAGATGATTCCATGAGATGCCTCATCTAAGGTAATAAATGTACATGGCTCAAAGAAGGGCTCAGTGTATGTCAATGAAATTTTTTTCAAAAGAACTTCCTCCCTCCCTCCTTTGCTGGAGCAGTGGGCCAGGGAGTGAATGGAGGCAACGGGGCAGATACCGTGGGGGCTTGTGGACCATACAGAGGACTGTTGTGGTTTTTTTTGCCTTGGGTGAGCTAGCAGTGTGGGATGGAATCGGAGTCCGGTGTTCACAGGCTCCCTCTGGGCCTGGGGAGATACTGGTTCAGTATCTTCTCTCCATCTCTCTCTTGTGTCCCTTCTCTTTCCCTCGGCGTCCAGCGGCCTCTGAAGCTACAGCCTTCGGGTGAGTAGTTTTGACTTTGGAGGTGGGGGGAGTGCTGGACAGGAAGTCTGGAAGGAGGTCCTGTTTCCCCTCCCCTGACCCCATGACCCTCTGATCCTGTGAACCCATGATCCCATCTCCTCCCTGCAGTACATTCTACTGAGAAAGAGTCTGGAGCTGCAATTTCCAGATTGTCTACGCTTTGTGAGTGTGCCGGTGGCCTGGAGGAGTGGGGGGGGGGGGGGTAGTTAGGGTCCCGAGACCCCAGGGGCTTGGAGAGGAGCTCTCACCTTCCCCTCCACCCCCAACATTCCCTCCCCAGGAGGAGGAAAGATCTGCCCAGGCTACGGGGGAGTTTGAAGTGTTTGTGGATGGAAAACTGGTCCATTCAAAGAAGGTGATTGTGATTGTGTGTCCGGGACCGGGAGGGAGGGCGGTGCTGGGTTGGGGGGGCGGCGGTGGAGGGGCGTGGGAGACATACATGTCTCTGCTCTTTCCCCTCTGTGCCCAGAAAGGCGATGGCTTTGTGGATGAGGCCAGGCTGCAGAAGATTGTGAGCATTATCGATGAGGAAATTAGGAAAAGGTAGCAGGCGACCGGCCGAAGGTGAGGTGAGGGAGGCGAGGTGGGCGGGGCGGAGGCGGGGCTGAGGGTGGGCAGCACGAAGGGAGTTTCTGTCTAGGAGTCAGAAACAACCTACTCACAACCTAGCTCAGCCAGTCCTCCCTGTTAAGATCGGGACAGGTCACCCACACCCTTTTCTGAACCTCAGTTTTCTCATCTGTAAAATGGGGTTGTTGAGATGATTCCAGGAGATGCCTCATCTAAGGTAGTAAATGTACATGGCTCAAAGAAAGGCTCAGTGTATGTCAATGAAATTTTTTTCAAAAGAGCTTTAAATTTCTTCCTCCCTCCCTCCCTTCCTTTCACTTTCAGTTGTAAAGCTGTGCCACCCAATAACAGCCTACAGCTTTTCAACTTACGGTAAGTTCATTAAAATTAAATACAATAAAAATTCACTTGTTAGCTACACTGGCCACATTTCAAGAGCTCTATAGCCACATGTTGAGCAGTGCAGATGTAGGACATAGAACCCGTTACTGCAGAAAGTTCCATTGCTAACGTTGTCTTAAGGTATTAAAGCATATGCACAACCATTTATTGGCCACCGATACTGGATTCTTATTTTTTATTTCTTTTCTTTTTATTTATTTGTTTAGAGAGAAGAGAGAGGGTGAGTGGGGAAGAGGGGCAGAGGGAGAGAGAGAATGAATCTCAAGCAGACTCCGTGCTCAGCACGGAGCCTGCCTGGGTGCTCGGTCCCACGGGATCATGACCTGAGCTGAAGTCAAGAGTCAACCACTCAACTAACTGAGCTGCCCAGGAGCCCCTGGATTTTTAATTTTTTAAATATTTACTTAATTTGAGAGAGAGAGAGAGAGGGAGGGAAGGGCCGAGAGAGGAGAGAGAGAGAAAGAGAGAGACAGAATCCCAAGCAGGCTCTGTACTTAGAGTCAGAAACATCCTACTCCCACTCCTGCCTAGCTCAGTGAGTCCTCCTTGTTAAGATCAGGGAGGACTGTGCTTGGAGCACAGAGCGTGACTCGGGACCGATCCCATGAGAACCTCGAGATCACAACCTGAGCCGAAACCAAGAATCGGCCGTTTAACAGACTGAGCCACCCAGGCGCCCCTTAGTTTGCATTTTCATTTCGTGAATGTGTTTATGTCATCCCCACACCCAGCGTGGGGCTCGAACTTACAACCCCGAGCTCAAGAGTCACGTGCTCTTCTGATTGAGCCCGCCAGGTGCCCCAGATACTGGATTTTTAAGACCACTGAGAGGGCGCCTTCAGCAATTTCTCCTGCCCTCTGCCCTGTCCCCGGCCACCCCTCATCTGCTTTCTGTCCTCCTAGATTAGTTTGCACTTTCTAGACGTTTACATAAATGGAAGCTATGATTTTTTTCACGCTTGTTTGGTGGAAAACTTTAGACACGCACACTAGTTGCGAGCCCGTACAGTGAGCCCCATGTGCTCGTCAACCAGGTCAACTAATATTACCGACTTTCTCCTAGTCCATCTATTTTCCTCTCCACTTTTTTTTGTTTTTTTGGCATGTGAGCGTTTGAAGGTACATTCCAGACCTCACGTTATTGCACCTGTAAATACTTCAGTATGCGTCTCTAATAAATAAGTTTTTATTTTATTAAAAAAAATTTTTAATGTTTAGTTTTGAGAGAAAGAGGGAGAAAGTGTAAGCGGGGGAGGGGCAGAGAGAGGGAGACACAGAATCTGAAACAGGCTCCAGGCTCCGAGTGTCAGCACAGAGCCTGATGCGGGGCTCAAACTCACAAACTGTGAGATCATGACCTGAGCCACACAGGCATCTCTTATTTTTAAAGTTTATTTTGAGAGAGACAGCATGGGAGGGGCAGAGAGAGAGGGGGAGAGAGAGAATCCCAAGCAGCCTCCACACTGCCAGCCTAGAGCCTGACATGGGGCTTGAACTCACAAACAGTGGGATCATGACCTGAGCTGAAATCAAGAGTTGGATGCTTAACTGACTGAGCCACCCAGGTGCCCCAACAAATTAAGTTTTTAAAAGAAGTACAAGAGCATTTTCACCCCCAACAAAAATTTTATTTTATTGATTTTTTTTTAAAGTAGGCTCACACCCAATGTGGGGCTTGAATTCACAATCCTGAGACCAAGAGTTGCATGCTGCATCACCTGAGCCATCAGGCGCCCCCACCCCCGACAAAAATTTTAAAATGTCTTAATGGCATCTAAGATCTACTCAAGTGTCTCAAAAATATCTTTTTAGAGGTAGGTTGGGAATTAGGATCCAGACAATGTCCACGTTATATTAGTTGTTTTGAAAAAATTACAGACAGTATTTTTGGAATGCCTGCTATGTGCCAGGCACTTACTAGGTCTGTTTTCAAGCAGCCATGCTGGGGATGGGGGCAGGGGAGGCAGAGGAGACGTCTGTTTCTCACACCTGCCAATGCGCAGAATACCAGAGTAGTTATGCATGCAGCTTCCAGGGTCACAGGAACTTCGGTTCAAATCCTGGATCCACCAGCCAGCCACACAAGGCTGAAGCTGGTGATGTTAGATGTGAATTAAGAGCTTGTCAAAACCCTTCTTCAGTAAGTGAACAGCAGTTGTTATTGGAATAAGTCATGAATGTTCTTATTGCAGCAGAGAACCCAGTTCAAATTGGCTTAACAACAACAAAAAAGTTGGCTCATGAGAATAAAAGTCTAGGGGCTAATTAGCTTCAGGAATGGCTTGATCCACGCAGCAAAATGTTGTCATTGAGAATCTGACCCTCCCTTACTCTGTGTTCTGCTTTTTCCCTGGGCTAACTTTATTCTCAGAGAGGCTTCCTATCTTGGTGGCATAAATTCCTATTGGCCTGGATTAGGTCACATGTTCATCCCTGAACCAATCACTGAGGCCCAAGGGAACACAGAGCTCTCATTGGCCAGTCTTGAGTCATGTGGCCATTCCAACTCGGAATGGAGTTGTTCTCCCTAAGCCCATGGGGAGGGATGATGGGGAGAGAGCTTTGGGTGGACAAGAACGACAATCAACTGTATTAAAAAACGGGAGGATAGACAATAGTTACGTCAGTATTGTCTGGCTTCAAATCCCTATTTTACTGGCTGTGTGACTTCAGGCAAATGCCTTCACCTCTCTCTGCCTTGGTCTTCTCTTCTGTCAAGCAGAAACCATGATCGCCGTTACCTCCTTGGATTTCACTTTATCCAACAAATATTTGCTGAGTACTTACTCTGTGTTGGATACTGTTCTGGGTCCTGGGGATGATACGGCCATGAACAAAACAGATGCGAACTCCTGCCCTGGTGAAGCTGACATTCTAGTGGTGGGGACGGACAAGAACAAGACACATAGGCAAATAGAAGGTGGAAATAAGTGCTGAGAAGAAAATAAAGCAGGAAAGGAGTGGGGGTGGGTAGTGCTGGGAGTTTTTTGCAATCCTAACTTGAGTGGTCGGAGAAGACTTTATTGGGAAGATGCTAAGTAAACAGTTGAAAGAAGGAAGGGGTTGAGTCGTGCGGATATCTGGGGTTATCTATGGAAAATATAGCCGGCAGAGGGAGCAGCAAGTGCAAAGGCCCTGGGGTAGGAATGTGTCTGGCGTGTTTGAGAAATGGCAAGGAGACTAGAGTGGGGAGCGTTGGGATGGTGCCTGACACATAGTAAACACTGTATAAATGCTTTTATTTTTATAGTGTTGTTGTCATCGTTCTTGATGTTTTAAAGTATTTTCTCTCTCCTCTCCATTTCAGGAGCCTCAGCAGGATGCCGAGAAGGGCTGAAACGTTGCCAAGTCAGGTCCTTTTCTGATGGTAGCTGGGGCTGGGGCGAGTCGGGGAGGGGTGAAAACGGAAATAAATACAATCTGCCTCTCTGTTCTGGCCTGACCTGGTCTAATGTTGCCACACGGTCTCCTGAGGTGAGAGGGGAGGCGGTGGGGAGGGGAAGGAAGGGCAGGTTTGAAGAGAAGGCTAATCCTGGGCACCAGGGTGGCTCAGTCAGTTCAAGTGTCCAGCTTCGGCTCAGGTCCTGATCTCGCGGTCCGTGGGTTCGAGCCCCGCATGGGGCTCTGTGCTGACAGCTCGGAGCCTGGAGCCTGCTTCGAATTCTGTGTCTCCCTCTCTCTCTGTCCCTCCCCTGCTCACCCACTGTCTCGCTCCCTCTCTCAAAAATAAACATTAAAAAAAGAAGAAGAACACTCTTGAAGAGAAGCCTAGTCCTGTTTTCCTGTTGCTCCCCAGGTTTGCTCCTGGTTGGCTAGCCTCAATTCCTGGTGCTGTTGAGTCACTTTCTTTTTAATGTTTGTTTATTTTTGAGAGACTGAGAGAGACAGAGCAGGAGTGGGGGAGGGGCAGAGAGAGAGGGAGACAGAATCCGAAGCAGGCTCCAGACTCTGAGCTGTCAGCACAGAACCCCAGGCAGGGCTCGAACCCACAAACTGCAAGGTCATGACCTGAGCTGACGTTGGACGCTTAACAGACTGAGCCACTCAGGTGCCCCACTTTCTTTCTTTCTTTTGTGGCATCTTCATTTCCTATGCCCTGGTTTGGGATACTTTTTTTTTTTTTTTTCAATTTAAAAATTTAATTTTTAGAGAGAGTGTGAGGGAGGGGGGCAGAGAGAGAGAGAGAGAGAGAGAGAGAGAATCCCAAGCAGGCTCAGCATGGAACCCAATGCAGGGCCTGATCTCATAACAGTGAGATCATGACCTGAGCCGAAATCAAGAGTTGGTTGCTCAACCAACTGAGCCACCCGGGGGGCCCCAGGATACGTTTTGACAGTTTCTCGTTTTATTGGCAGTTTTAGGGGGTGGGACGGAAATACGGACTGTGGCAAGTCTCCAACCCTTGACAACCCAAATTTCATTACACCCTGGAGCCCACTTTCTAAACCCACAGGTCCTAGAATCCCAGTGTTGGGGGCGCCTGGGTGGCTCAGTCGGTTGAGCGTCCGACCTCAGCTCAGGTCATGATCTCACGGTTTGTGGGTTCCAGCCTCACGACCGGCTCCGTGCTGACAGCTCGGCGCCTGGAGCCTGCTTCGAATTGTGTCTCCCCCTCTCTCTGCCCCTCCCCTGCTCGCTCGCTCTCTCCCTCTCTCAAAAAGAAACATTAAAAACAAAATTTAGACTCGCAGTGTCGGGAGGCGGGTGTCAGTAACCTGGGGGAGACCCGAGTTTTTCAGTATTGCTTTCCTGCCATGGTTAACACACGCCGTTTCATTGTTGCACCTCCACCCCTGGAGTCCTTATTGCAGGCGGAAGAGGGTTCCGTGAGGAAGGACCTGCCTGCTGGGTCTCTCTCTTTTTGCTAGGGAGGCAAGATTTTCCTGGCAGCCTCTACCCTGTCTTCCGCTGTGATGCCAAGCCCGCGCCCTGCCCCCTGCCCCCCCCCCCCCACCCCCTTCACCTCGCCTCCAGCTCGCCGGCCCGCTGCCTGTTACCTGCTCTCCTCGCCGATGATGCTCACAGTTTTCTGCAGCCTGGCCTCACCCACAAAGCCGTCACCTTTCTGGGCACAGTCTGTCTGTCGGTCTCCCCACCCCACCCCCAGGGTCCCAGCACCTTCTTCAAACGGACCAGCTGTCCATTCACAAACGCTTCAAACTCCCCTGCAGCCTGGGTGGATCTGTCTTCCTCCTGGGGAGGGGATGTCGGGGGTCGAGGTGGGGAGGACGAGGGCTCGTGTTGGGCTCAGCGGAAGAAGGTGATGGGTATCATGCAGGTGGCACAGTGGGTGCTACGTGATCGTTGGAGAGCGAGATCAGACACGCTGCCCGGGCTTCCAAAGCCAAGCTCTGCACGTTTGCCAAGAGCCTGGACTCTCTTTCTGTTCCTGACGACGAGGAGCAGGTGCAGATAACGGGGCAGACCCTAGAACCTACCGACTGAGAGCGCAGAGCCTGGAGCCAAATCCCTGCCGGGATTCCACTCCCGGTTTTGCCACTGCCCAGCTCTGGCAAGCGACTCTACCGCTCTGTGCCTCAGTTGCTCCCTCTGTAACATGCGGAACGTAATAGCACTTCACTCGGGGCTGCTGAAAAGAGTAAAGAAGTTAAGTCTGTGAGAGTCTCGGGAAAGGGCTTTCATAGCCCAGGAGCTGCGTGAACGTTAAACTTCTTAGGGCACATCTGCTCGCTGGAATGGAAGCCGTGCAAGGACCCAATATCTCATTACGTCGCCGAGGCTATTTCCACTTTGAACCAGAGAATCCAGGCGCGGTCTGTCTGCAGAGCCCCAGTTTCCCCGCCACACCGCGTGGCCCGGGCAGGGGCACGGGAGGAAGGCAGGGTTCAGGATTGGTGCTTCGGTATTTTCTCACGCCGTCCACAATCTCACACCCGGACGCCAGATCCCCCCCAGCACTGGTCCGTCAAATGTATGCATCTCCCCACCTTCATTAAATGCCTCTTACCGCATCAGTGATGAGATATCAGCTCTTCGGAGCTGGTAAAAGCCCTGGTCTTGGGCTATGATACAAGGAGGTTCTCCTCGCCTCTTTCCGCCCTTGATTTATCCATCGCCTTCTGGTGACGTCGGCACTCTGAGCTTGGTGTCTCCATCTGCAAAATGAAGACACAGGCTTGGCCGCTGGGGCAGAGGCACTACTTCATGGCAGTCCCCAGCTGAAGACTACATTTCCCAGGCTCCTTGGCCGCTAGATATGGCCGATAGGACGTGAGCAAAAGTGACGCCTGCAGTTTGGGGGGTTGTGCCGTCCATCCTGGTGTCGGGAAGTGGGATTTGATGGTGCGCCATCTTGGTACGAGACAGAATGATTCCGTGGGGGTTGAGTAGGGAGGATGGGGCAACAATAGGGAAGGGGCCTGGGGTCCTTCGGTAGAACTGCCAGAAATGGACAGGAGGGAAAAGCAAGCTTCCCTGTTTAAGATGCTGTTATCTTGGGTCTCCGTCATGTGCCGTCAAACCCAAATCATAACAAATACCCCAGGATTGGGAGGATGTGATGAGTGAGTGGGTGAGAGCAGTGAGTGAGCCAGAGGCTTTAACGTTTGTTTTTTTTTTTTTTTTTCTTAACTATGTCATAATATGATAAAGCATAATAAGGTAGTAACTACTTAAAATTATTTACTTTTTATGGTAGGTAGAATCCTAAGGTGACCCCCAATGACCCACACGTTCATATGATCCCCCTTCCCTTGAGTGTGGGTGGGACATGTGAATATGCTGGGGTAGCACTCCCATGGCTACGTCACATTAAATGACAAAAAAGGATTTTGCACGGGCTTTCAATGAATCAAACTGAAGATAATCCTGAATGAGCCTGACAACAAATGTGTGGGTTTTATCTACACCAGTAACCAACTCCCTGGACACTGGGTGGCTGTCCTACAATTCAGTGTTGCCACTCTGCCCTGGAGTTAGCGTCAGCTCCCACAAGTAAGGGCTCAGCCCCGCGAGACCTGCCTCCACCTCAGATGCCACTCAAAATCCCCGGTTGTCGCCGCGCTTCTGACCAAGGAGCTATCAACTCAGGGGTTCTCGCAGCCCCCTCTTCGAGTTTGCGAATTCATTAGAATGACTCTCAGAACCCAGGAAAGCACTTTACCATTACTGGTTTATTATTAAAGACACAAGAACAGCCACATGGGAGAGAGACATAGGGCCCAGCCTGCGGGAAGGGGGGCGCCACGTCCCCGCTCTCGCTGGGTGCACCGCTCCCAGTAAGTCAATGTGCTCACCAACTTGGACTCTCCCCAAACTGTTGTTTAGGGGTTTTATGGAGGTTTCATTATGTAGACATGACTGATCAAATCGCCTGCCTTGGGTGATTAACACCCTCCAGCCCGTCCCTCTTCCCCAGAGGTTGGGGGTGGGGCTGAAAGTTCTAAGCTTTTTTTTTTTTGTAATTTAAAATTTTTTAATGTTTATTTACCTTTGAGAAAGAGTGAGAGAGAGAGAGAGAGTGCTGGGGAGGGGCAGAGAGAGAGGGGGACACAGAATCCGAAGCAGGTTCCAGGCTCCGAGCTGTCAGCACAGAGCCCCACGCGGGGCTTGAACTCACGGACCGCGAGATCATGACCTGAGCCGAAGTCAGTTGCTCAACCGACTGAGCCACCCAGGTGCCTCTTTAGGTTTATTTCTTTTTAGTGATCTCTACACCCAACATGGGGCTTGAACTCATGACCCTGAGATCAAGAGTCCCATGCTGTTCCGACTGACCCAGCCAGGCACCCCATGTATTCAGATTTTCATTAAAAAAATCTTAATTTGGTTTCCATGACAATATTTACGTATTCTAAGGATGTGCGTTGGTCTAGGACTCTAGATTCTTGTGTTCCCCTCCTCAGAAATTCCAAAAGCTTATATATTTCACCTCTATTATAAGATTCCATCAGTCAGAAAGATGTAGAAGGAACAGGGTGGCATAAACTTACGGGAAACCGGGCATTGAGTAATGAGCCTGGGGCCTCACAGATGGAGGTCAAAATCGGAATTTGACCCAAGACACCTGGCACCACGAGTGATGCTCTTCATGTTCACCCTCCTGCCCCCGGTCCCACTCCCTGCCCTCCTGAGAGGCTAACGCCCGGTTAGGTCACTGCCCCTTGGTGCGATTTGGAGTCAGATGGATCTGGGAAAACAATCTGACCTTCTAAGCCTCAGCGTCCTTTTCTGGGCAAACCAAGGGACACAACGTCTGACGAAGCAGCTTAGAACTGTGGAAGCCTGCGTTATCACAATGCTTACCGTTTGGGCAACAAACCTCGTTTTTCTCTAAACCCCAGTCCAGCTTCCCTGCGGGGCAGAAACCTGCAATTTCTGTCTCAGGCCAGACCCTGGAAGAACTCGGGAGAATAAGCAGCCTCTGTGGGTAACCTGATAAGCAGAAACTCCAGGCTGACTTCTGAGTGACTCCACTCTGAACCCAGAGCGACGGTTCCGACCTTGCGATCCCACCACATCAGAAAAAGTGAAAACCATGCTTCTCGAAGACTATTTTGCAGTTTCACAGGTCACGCGCTTCTATTTATTGCACAACACTCTCCAAGTTCAGCAACTCCCCTCTGTTACCACTGAGTGTATTTAATCAAGGCATTTAATCAAGGTCAGGAAAGGGGCCCCTGGGTGGCTTAGTCCGTTAAGCATCCGACTCTTGGTTTCGGCTCAGGTCATGATCTCACCATTCGTGGGATCGAGCCCCTTGTTGGGCTCTGAGCTGATGGCGTGGAGCCTGCTTGGGATTCTCTCTGCCCCTCCCCTGGCACGTGCCCTCTCTCAAAATAAATAAATGAACATTAAAAAAAAGAAAAAAAACTTACATTAAAATAAAGTCAGGAAAAATGCTACATTCTGACTCAGTGTGGACACTTTTGTAATTCTAAGTACCTCAAAATCTACCGCTCTTACCACCGGGGAAAGTAGGGAAAGGGACATCAGGACTCTCACCCTCACTGTCCCCAATCACCAGCCTGGACAGTCCCAAAGGAAATGTTATCAAACCTTACCAGGACAATTCCAGTGGATTTTAAGGTGTTCCAGAACTTAGGAAAGGAAAAACTTCCAAATTATTTAAATGATGTTATAATAACATTAAAATGTAAAAGTAACAGGGCCGCCTGGGTGGCTCAGTCGGTTAAGCGTCCGACTTTGGCCCAGGTCGTGATCTCCCAGTTCGTGAGTTCAAGTCCCGAGTTGGGCTCTGACAGCTCAGAGTCTGGAGCCTGCTTTGGATTCTGTGTCTCCCTCTCTCTGCCCCTCCCCTGCTCACGCTCTGCCTCTCTCTCTCGAAAATAAACATAAAAAAAATTTAAACTCTAAAACTAACAAATAGTGCACAAGAAAATGACACTTAGGGAACACTTATACGAACAACCTTAAATAAAAGCCGGGGGTGGGGCAGTGCCTGAGTGGTTCAGTCAGTTAAGTGTCAGACTCTCTGTCTCAGCTCAGGCCTTTTTTTTTTTTTAAGTTTGTTTATTTGTTTTGAAGAGGGTGAGAGGCTGAGGAGGGGGTGGAGGCGGGAAGAGAGAGAGAAAATCCCAAGCAGATTCCTTGCTCAGCTCAGAGCCCGATGTGGGGCTCGAGCCCCCAACCCTGGGATCATGACCTGATCTGAAATCAGGAGCTGGGACCCTGATGGAGCCACCCGGCCACTCCTCAGCTCAGGTGGGCTCTGTGCTGGGCGGGAAGCCTACTGAAAGAAAAAACAAAAAAGACAGACATCCAGAAGCACATCAAAAGGCTTATACCTCATTTGTAAATAAGGATCACTCGAGGCACACGAAGATCGTGCATTACCAGTAACTACTTCATCATGGTGGGGACTATAAAAATAACCGTAGGAGGGCGTCCGGGTGGCTCAGTGGGTTAAGGTCCAACTTCCGCTCAGGTCCTGATCTCCCGTCAGCACAGAGCCCACTTCAAAACCTCCACCTCCCTCTCTTCGGCCCCTCCCCTGCTCACGCTGGCTCGCGCGTGCTCGCCCTCAAAAAAATAAATATTTAAACCAAAAGAATATTGTTTGCCCCAAAATGAATGTTCCCAAAGTAGATCTCTGGCAGATCTATTTATTCCTAGCTACTTTATCTTTCCTGTTTTTTCTACATAAATGAGGATTCTGTTACATTTGTTCTAAAAGTTCGCCTGTGTGTTTGAAAATAATGCATTTCCAGGCACCCGGGTAGCTCAGTCGGTTGAGCGCCCAACTCTTGACATCGGCTCAGGTGGTGATCCCAGGGTTGCGGGATCGGGCTCAGCGCCGAGAGTGGAGCCTGCTTGGGATTCTCTTTCTCCCGCTGCCCCTCTCCCCTGTTAGCACTCTCTCTCTCTCTCTCTCGCTCTCGCTCTCTCAAATAGAAAGAGGATAATTGATTTAAAAAAAAAATGTAATGTGTCCATATTTATTTGATAGCCTGTTAACACACTGAATTCTCTTGTTTATAGTTTTTCCTGTGGTTCTTAGGTTGAAGAACAGGTCATACCAAACAGTGAAAGTAATGCCTCTTTACAACTTTTCTACCTTGAATTTCTTTCTCCTTATTAATTCCTGAGCCGGTGCCTTCTGTCTCCTGTAAAACAATGTGAATGATAGTCAAGCACCCTTGCCTTGTTCCTGATTTTGTGGAAGTTCTTCACATATGTGTCTGTTGCTCGGTGGGTGTTTGATCAAGAATGATTACTGAATTTTGTCAAAGGCCTTTGCGGAATCTTCAGTGATCCTAGGGTTATGTTTTTAAAGTTTACTTATTTGTTTTGAGAGAGAGAGAGAGAACCAGCAGGGAAAGAGCAGAGAGAGAGAAAGGGACAGATCTGAAGCAGGCTCCGTGCTGACAGCCACCAGCCGGATGTGGGCTTGAACTCACGAACCGGGAGATTATAACCTGAGCTGAAGTTGGGACGCTGAACCGACTGAGCCACCCAGGCGCTCCTAACACTCTTCTGAAGGACACAAAGGAAGTTTGTTTGTTCTTTTAATTGAGAGAGAGAGAGAGAGAGAGAGAGAGAGAGAGAGATAATAGCTCAAGCAGGCTCATGAGGCTTCATCCCAGGACCCTGGGATCACCACCTGAGCCTAAATCAAGAGTCAGGTGCTCAACTGAGCCACCTGGGTGCTGCATTTTTTTTTTTTGGGGGGGGGGTGAGTCTTTTAAAAAATGGGAAAATAGGGGTGCCTGGCTGGCTCAGTCTGCAGAGCACGTGACTCTTGATCTCAGGGTTGTGAGTTTGAGCCCCATATTGGGTGTAGAGATTACTTAAAAAAAATTTTTTTTAAAGGGAAAATAGACCATTGGGATAGGAAGACTCAGTATCGTAATGATAAATTAACTGTCATGTGATTCTAAAAAAAAAAAAAAAAAAAAAAAAAAAAAAAGCTTTGCTTGAGAAGCGCCTGGGGGGCTCCGTCGGTTAAGCATCTGACTTCTAACTTCGGCTCAGGTCATGATTTCACAGTTTGTGAGCTCGAGCCTCGCATGGGGCTCTGTGCTGACAGCTCAGAGCCTGGAGCCTGTTTCAGATTTTGGGTCTCCCTCTTTCTGCCCCTCCCCTGCTCGCGCGCTCTCTCAAAAACAAACATCAAAAACCACCAGACTTAAAACTACGTAGTCAGAAAATCGAAAACACAGCTTAGTATATGACGAAGAGGCATCTTTAAACAAAGTGAGCAGGGAAAAGAAGGACTAGTTGGTAACTGGTGCTGGGGCAACCAGTAGCCCCTGAAAAATAAATTTTGAATTCTTACTGTACATCAGGATAAATTCCAAGTGTTCAGAGACTCAAATATGCACAAAGAAACGACACACACGCACACACAGCCCCCAAGAAAATCTTGAGATCCGATACCTTACTGGTTTAAAAGAAAACAGCAAACAAAAACAAAAGCAAAAACCTGCCTGCCCAAAGGCTTTCAGGAAAACCAGACACAAATGACCAACTGGGGAAAGACGTCCATAACTCACATTACAAGCTATTATCCTTATCTCACATATTACATCGCCAGCTACTGGAATCAACAAAGAACAACAATTCTTCAGGGGAGAAATGGATAAAAGATACGAACACAGGGTTCACAGAAAAGGGAATATAGATACAATTTCCAATGAGTACCCTGGCCCAGAATTCTCACTTCTGGAAATTCACACTATGGATGTTACACATAACAAAGAATCTAAGAAGCTGCTGATTAGAAGATGCCCCAAGGAAAAATGCCGTATTACACCATCAAAGGTTACGCTATGCCCCATTGCACAGATGGCAAAACACGACCAGGGCATTTCCATCAAAGCTTTTGCGCACAGGCCCTGTGATATGCATACAAGGTTACCTTTCACAGCCATTTTTTTTTTTTTTTTTTTTTGCCAACAGAAAATGGGTGAAGCGATAAAAGGTTAAAAAAAAAAAAAGGAAAATTTGTCGGATCAAAAATTAGATTTTACTAAGAATTATCTTCTAAAATAAATGAATTTCTGACATAAAAAAATCTAAAGACAAAGATGGAGAACGTGAATGCCCATCGATATGTTCCTGGGTAAGTAAATTACAACATAATCAACCACAGAATGAAACAGAACACAGCTCTGAAAAAGAAGAAAGAACGAGGCAATGCAGTGGTTTGGAAGGATCTTCAAGGTACGTTCTTACTGAATAAGCAACGTGTACATCAGTAAGTATGCCCACTTTTGTGAAGAAATGAAAAAAAAAAACCCAAATTTGCATTTGCTTGTGTGTACACAAGGCAAGGACAGGAGAGGCACCTTGCAGATGTGGGTTGTGGGGGGGACTGGATGGAGGGGACAGGGATGGAAGAACTTTCGGTGTATATTTCACATTTTGGGGGTTTTCTGAATAGGTTTACCAAAAAAAAAAAAAAAAAAAAAAGCTAAAACACATTAAAAATGAAAGAAAAAAAAATTCCAGAATCTTCAGATATTCTCGAATACAAGGTTTATCAGGTAATATATACAACAAGTTACACTGCTTGCCGTTTGAAATGCTTCACAAAACACAAAGTCGATCTTGTGCTAAAACCTTCTGTTGAACCTGACGTGAACAGAGCACATATTCGGACAATGTCAAGTTCTCGCCATAGGCTTCCAGTCTCTCCACGGGATAACTCCGCCGTGGCTCCTTATTCCTCCCCATCACGATTTGAGAGTTTCTTTCGTCATCACGGGCTCCGATACTGGCCACAGTACTTCATCGGGTCTCAATGTCCTGAAAACTATCCTTCACTTTTCAGTGAAGCAATTTTGAAAGTCATTTCCACAACACAGGGAGAAGGCTCTGTATCAACCCCAAACTCAACAGTTACAGGAGTCACAAGGCTTTGAATTTCTTTTCTGAGGCTTTGTCGCGATAAACACCCTTCCCCCCGCAACTCTGCCTCGCCTTATCTCATACACTTTGACCTTCTAAAATCGAGGGACAGGACTGGCGCGAGACTTGAAAACAGAGGCTCCCCTCTGCAGTAGTTTCGCCACCAGACTATTCTCTACTTATGTACTTGTCACAACCAAGTTCCTCTATCAGAGGATTGATGACCTCGGACGCAGTGAGGGCTACCGTAAATGTCAAAATGTCAAAATCCATCCTCTGGGGATTCCGCTGGTACTCGGCATCAAACGCTGCTTCCCGGGCTCTGCAGGCCTCCACAAACCTCCTGCGGCGTTCTCCCAGCTCCTGAATTCTGCCCGGAGCGATCGGGTAGTGTTCCAGGTAGTGGCGCAGGAACTGCTGGTAATTGATTCCTAAAACGCTAAGTGGGTGGCGGAGGCGGAGGTACGGCAACGCAGCCAGCCCCGGGCCGTTCCCGGGCCGGGATCGGGGTCTGGCCTGCGCACCCTCTTCCTCCGCTGGCTCCGCCAACACTCGGGCTACCTGTGCGTCGCGGGCCTCCCCGGGCGCCGCCACCGGACCTTCCCCGGGCTCCGCAGGCCCCGCCGGGGCCGGCTCCCGCCTCCCGCCGCCTACCTCCGCCCGCGGGGCGTCGCGGTGGCCATTCGCCGCGTCCGTCTGCCGGACACCGCTGTCGGGGGGCAGCTCGGACATCTCGGACCCCGGGGTCAGCTCGGCCGCTCCCAGAAAAATTGGAAAAACGGGACGTCGCGACTACGGGCGGGCGCGTAAGTGCGTGTGCGCGAGCGCTGTGCGCACCGGTGAACGCGGCGCGTGCGTTTATCCTACGGATACACCTAGGAGCGCTGCGCACGCGTCATTCCCGGCGCCCGTGCCCCGCCAGGCGCCACCTCGCGGCCAGAAGCGTCATCACAGCCGAAACGGCCCCGAGCGGGCAACGGAACGTCGAAGGGCGCGTCCCTATTTTCCGTTTGAGTCAGTTTAACGTTTACCCCAGGAGAGTCTTACAAGGTTGCTTCTTGTTGGCTTTCCCCAGGTTCCACCCAACATGCTCCTCTCTACGCTTCTTGTTCTCCGGTGATTATAATGCCACATCTGCAGTGCGCCCGGCGGTCCGCTGGATCTGCCTCGTGCTTCAACAGAGCTTGGACTGACCAGACCCAGGGGCACCCCTTATTCCAGCCTCAGACCACCCTCCAGCCGCCTTTACAGTCTCAACCCCCGGAACCACCTTCTCAGCCACCCTCTGCCCCTGGGGCCAACCAACACCGTTTTTTGAGCTTAGCGCCTTGTTGCCGACCAATCATGAGCTCTCAGGGGCGTCAGAATTATTCCCCCGAGGTGGAGGCCTCCGTCAACTGCCTGGTCAACATGCATCTGCGGGCCTCCAACACCTACCTCTCTCTGGGCTTCTATTTCGACAGCAGCGATGTGGCTCTGCAGGGCTTGGGCCACTTCTTCCGCGAGTTAGCCCTGAAGAAGCGCGAGGGTGCCCAGCGGCTCTTGAAGTTGCAAAACCAGCGGAGCGGCAGCGCGCTCTTCCAGGACGTGCAGAAGCCGTCGCACGATGAGTGGGGTAAAGCCCTGGACGCCATGGAAACGGCTCTAGTCCTGGAGAAGAACCTGAACGAGGCAATTTTGGATCTGCGTGCCCTGGGTTCTGCCCGTGCCGACGCTCATCTCTGTGACTTCCTGGAGAACCACTTCCTGGGCGAGGAGGTGAAACTCATCAAGCAGATGGGCAGCCACCTGACTAACCTCCGCAGGCTGGCCGGCCCTCAGGCCGCGCTGGGCGACTATCTCTTCGAAAGGCTCACCTTCAAGCTCGACTAGCAGCCTCTGGAGCCCAGCAACCTTGGAGGGGCCCCTCTGGCATCCCCTTAGTGCCAGGGCTTCTGCCTGGGCTTGTCTGAACAGCTTTTTAACCACGACGGAGCCCTCTCCCAAACTGTCGACCCAATGGAAACAATAAAGCTTTTTGCAATGAAAAACAGAAACGCTGCCTGTATTATACACCAAGATATTCTAGATTCTTGGTTTTTTGTTTGTTTTGGGGGTGGGTGGGTGGGGAGGATGTTCTTTATTTTCCATTTATCCATAGCAATCCTCTCTCTTTTTTTTTTTTTTTTTACATTTTTAATGTTTATTTTTGAAGGAGAGAGAGCGCGCGCGCGTGCACGCACGAGTGGGGGAGGGGCAGAGAGACAGGGAGACACAAAGTCCCAAGCAGGCTCCAGGCTCTGAGCTGTCAGCACAGAGCTGGACATGGGGCCCAGGAACTGTGAAGTCGGAGACTTAAGGGACTGAGCCACCCAGGTGCCCCCCCCCCCCCCATAACAATCCTCTTAACAATTAAAGCTTTATAATAATACCCCCTTGTTATCTTTAAAACTTCTTTAGCTACTCTTGGACGGTTATGTTCTTCTAAATCTTATTTGTGTGACATAACCTATATGCAGAACCTGTATACAAAAGTACACAGCGGAATGATTTATCAGAAAGTGAACAGCCATGTAACCACCGCTGGAAATTGACTCCCCATATTCCCGAACCCTTCCCCCTTCACAAGAATCTCCTCTCTACCGGGAGGTAACTACTAGCCTGGTATTCATGGTCATTGTTTACTTGCTTTGCTTTTTGTTCTATTCCTGGGGGTGCATTCCTGTGTTTTAGTTTTGCTCATTAAAAAATTTTTTTAAGTTTATTTTTGAGATAGAGAATCCCAACCAGACTCGCCCCCTCAGTGCAGAGCCCCGATGAGGAATTAGAACTCACGACCTGAGCAGAAATCCGGTGAATTAACTGACTGAGCCACCCAGACCTGCCAGTTTCGCTTACTTTTTGAAATTGTATACCCTTGTGTCTGGTTTCTTTCACGCACTATTTTTATGAGATTCACCCATGTTTTCCACTGTGGTTATAAATAGCTAATTTTCTTTAAACATTTTTTAAAATTTTAAGTAAACTCTAAGCCCAATGTGGGGCTCGAACTCACCAAGTGGAGATCAAGAGACACATGCTCCGTGGACGGAGCCAGTGAGGCACCCCAGTAGGTCATTTTCTTGATAGGTACATAGTCATTGCTATTTTTGTTATGTGTCTCATAATATTACAACATCTTAAATATTGGTTCTCCAATTACATTCTCTTTATTCTAATTAATGGAAAGACTTCAGAGAGGGAAATTCTTTTTTTCAATTTATTTATTTATTTATTTATTTATTTATTTTTAATTTTTTTTTAATGTTTATTTATTTTTGAGACAGAGAGAGACAGAGCATGAACAGGGGAGGGACAGAGAGAGAGGGAGACACAGAATCTGAAACAGGCTCCAGGCTCCGAGCTGTCAGCACAGAGCCCGACGCGGGGCTCGAACTCACGGACCGCGAGATCGTGACCTGAGCCGAAGTCGGCCGCTTAACCGGCTGAGCCACCCAGGCGCCCCTCAATTTATTTTTTTAATGTTTATTTTTGAGAGAGAGAGACAGAGGGTAACAGGGTCAGAGGAGAGAGGGAGACACAGAATCTGAAGCAGGCTCCAGGCTCTGAGCTGTCAGCACAGAGCCCAGTGCAGGACTTGAACTCATGAACCTTGAGATCATGACCTGAGCCAAAGTCGGACACTTAACCTACTGGGCCACTCAGGCGCCCCAGGAAATTCTCTCTTTGATTTTGCTGGTGGTGACTCCCATCATGATGGCTGTGATTCCCGGGCATCAGCAAGTAACGTTAATGACTCACTGCTCTCTGCCCTATCAGGAGTAGCTATTCTGGGGGCGCTTGACTGGCTCAGTCAGGAGAGTATGTGACTCTTGATCTCTGGGTCATGAGTTCGAGCCCCACGTTGGGTGTAGAGATTTCTTAAACAAATGAAACTTAAAAAAAATTTTTTTTTAAAGGAGTAGCTATATGTTCTCATTTAATTTTCCTGGTCCGAGCATCGCATTTATAAAACACAACATTCGGCCTCCTTGCTGCTTCAAACACAGCTCTTCACCAGAATCTCTGCCATCACTCTAGGTGTGGCTCATCTCTACAGCCAGTGTGGGGCTTGAACCCACAACCTCGAGATCAAGAGTTGTGTGCTCCAGTGACCTAGCCAGACAGACACCCCACGTGGGGCTCCTTCAAGGCAGCTCCCAGGCTGGGCTGGAGACCCACAGGTCCGTGCTCCCACTCTCAGGCTGCCCAGAAAATCACAAATACTTAACAAAAGAGTTCCCAGACGTAGGTAACAACATATATTATTAGGGGAGGAACTAGAAATTGTAGTAATTTTGCTATAATCCTATGGAGGCACGTATAATCCTGCCCTCTGAGGCCCCAAATGACCTTACAGCAGAAGTTGAAAATCCTTCCTATTATCTGGGCACAGGAATGGCTATAAACAAAATTATAGTGTCTTGAACAGAAGTGCTCACGTGGGGAGATAAAAGCAAAACTTTGAGGTAGATTCCGGGTTGGCTCGTGCTCCCAAGACTGTACTTCCAGTGGCTGAAGCATCTTTGTCTCTGACTTGCTGCCACTATTTCTGGATCATTTGAGGACAGTGTCAATCATGCCACAGACTAAACAATTAAAGGAGCTCATATTAGGGGATTCACAGTTTTGTTTTTTGTTTTTTTTTTGTTTTTTTACAGGACAAAAATAAAGAGAATGTTTTTTAAAGGAGATTTAAAAATTAAAAACACATTTTTAAGTTTACTTATACCGAGAGAGAGAGAGAGAGAGAGAGAGTGAGAGAGGACACGCACGAGCAGGGAAGGGGCAGAGAGAGAGCTTTGTACCGTCAGTGGTGTGGAGCCCAATGTGGGGCTCGAACTCACAAACGGTGAGGTCATGACCTGAGCCAAAACCAGAAGTCAGGTGCTTAACTGACTGAGCCACCCAGGCGCCCCTACAGAAACAAATGTAAAAATGTTTATTTATGTTGAGAGAGAGGGAACAGGGGCAGGGGAGGGGCAAAGAGGGAGGGAGACAGCGAATCCCAAGCAGGCTCCGTGCTGTCGGCACAGAGCCCGATGCAGGGCTCAATTTCACAAACATGAGGTCACGACCTGAGCCCAAACCAAGAGTCAGATGCCTAACCGACTGAGCCCCCCAGGCACCCCATGAGGAGAGACTTTTTCAAGGGGGTATCTGGTGGGGGGTTTTCATGCGACCGCCCCAGACACTTGCTCTGTTTTCAGAGCCTTTCCCCTCCGTAACCGAAGACTTTCTCGGGAGCCTCCTTCTGGTGCCAGGTGGTGACACAAACGCTTCATTTTCTTCATCCTTAGTCTAAGAATACCCGCACGGCTCCAAATGACCCGAACCTACAGCTTTCTGGAATGCAGCTGGATGGCCTAAGACAGTTGTCTATACAGGACGCTTGTCCTGTTAGCCAGAAACATGAAGGTCGTCTTAATCTCCAGCTTCTCCTGGGCATGGCCTGGGGTCTGTATCATCCCCTTTTGGGGGCCGTTCAACAAAAATGCCTCACACAGGGGCTTGGATAAATTGGTCATAGTTCATCTAAATGACAGGTGCTTGTTTGCAGCGATTACAAATCATGTAGAAAATACTCAAGGGCACGATACCGGGCTGTGAAATTTTATGTCGCATTAAAATTGCAGGAGGGTAATTCGTTTTTAATTATTTAGTTTTCAAATATTAAAACAAGTTTTTTTCTTACTGTAATTTTTTTTAATGTTGATTTTTGAGACAGAAGGAGACAGCGCGCGAGGTGGGGAGGGGCGGAGAGAGAGAGGGAGACACAGAATCCGAAGCAGGCTCCAGGCTCTGAGCTGTCAACACAGAGCCCGACGCGGAGCTCGAACTCACGGACCACGAGATCGTGACCCGAGCCGAAGTCGGATGCTTAACTGAGCCACCCAGGCACCCCTGTCCTTTTTTATTATATGCTGTTGTCTCTGTGCCTAATTTACAGATTTTTCTCGGAGGTATGCATACATAGGAAAACATACAGCGTACGTGTTGGGTTTGGTATTCACTGTTTCAGGCATCCACGGTGGGGGGTGGGGGGAGCGGGTCTTGGAACGTATTTCCTCGCAGATAAGTTGGGGGGCTGCTACCGTCTTTTTAAAAATCAGGACATTCTCTTGTTTCAAAACTGGGTTGGGGGCGCCTGGGTGACTCGGTTGGTTAAGCGTCTGACTCTTGATTTTGGCTCAGGTCGGGATCCCACGGCTCAGGAGACTGAGTCCCGCATCTGCCTGTGCACTCACAGTGTGGAGCCTGCTGGGGATTCTCTCTCTCCCTCTCTCTCTGCTCCCCCCCCCCCCAACAGATAAATAACCATTAAGAAAAAGAATAAGACCATTTAAAGACAACGGCAACAACAACAACAGCGTTTTCCCCTGGGGATGTTTCCCCTTTTCTCGCAGTCAATGCCCTGAGACCTACCCATTCCAGGAGAGGTGGAGGCCTGTGTTGTTTTTCTTGCCGGAGATGTGGGAGGAAATGAGAACCTTTTAGCTAATTTTTTTATTAGCCAAGGGGATGAAAGAACATCCTTTTCTCTCTTTTCCGTCTACTCTTCCCTTTCCCTAGTGTGTTCTTGTCGGTCCCGTCTGGAGCTGGCTGTCGGCTGCCTTCTCCACGGAAGCTCTTCTCCTGCACGGGCCTCTGTGCGGGGCGGGGCTGGGCATCTCTCCAAAATCCGCTGAGCCCGGAGCTCAGATGTGAGTGGACGGTCACCATCACCACCAGGGGAGCTGAGAACCTTCCCGTTGGCATGAATTCCCTGAACCCGTGTGTGAGTCTAGGAGCCCCGGGTTCTTTCGTTCCTTCTCTCGCGGATCTCAAAGGCCTGTACCCGCCACCCCCACCCCCTGCCAGCCCCCATCTAATCCTGCATCGGTGATAAAGCAGAGGAGAGAAAAAAAAAAAATGGAGAGAGGGTTTAGGATACACCTGTGAGGCACCCAAGGGGCCAGAAATATGGCCAGGTTCATGCTTTTGCCAATGTCAGCATCGGGGTGTGAGCCCACGCAATCGGACTCTAGAGGCCGTGCCCTTGACCCCTCTGCTCTACTCTGTGCCCCTGACTTGACTGCTTTGTCCTCTCGAGGGCTGACGCCACCCGAGGACGGCATGCTACGGAGGGCCGTGCAGAGAGCAGTCAGACAGACCCGGGACGACTTCACATTCACTTCTAGTCCCTCCTGAGCAATCAATTCACGTGACCCAGGGAGTGACAAAGCTGTGGGCGAGCCGGGGGCATCAAATTCTCACCATCCTTGTTGTTGGGCAGCCAGGACCTCCTTCTCCAGCTTGGCCCCTCACTAGGGGGCAGATACGCCTCTCCAGTGCACGTGGCCCCCGGGGTCCCTCGGCAGCCCTGGTGAAGGAAGATTCCCGGCAGGTTTCTGAAATCTGAGGAAATTCAAGGAAACGCCACGAACCTTTAGATGTCCACCTGCACTGTCGGAGCAGGAAACTGTGACGTGCAAATTGAACTTACGGGAGCGACTGTTCAAATGCTTTTAAGGCAGGGGCACCCGGGTGGTTTGGCCGGTTGAGCGTACAACCCTTGATTTCAGCTCAGGTCATGATCTAAAGGTTCACGAGTTTGAGCCCCGAGTCGGGCTCTGCACTGACAGCTTGGAGCTTGCTTAGGATTCTCTCTCTCCCCCTCTCTCTGCCCCTCTGCAACTCGTTCTCTCTCTCTCACTCTCAAAATAAATACATTTTAAAAATGCATGTAACGTTAAGATCTACACATTACCCATTAAAAAAAAAAATAGGCTGGGGCGCCTGGGTGGCTCAGTCAGTTGAGCGTCCGACTTCGGCTCGGGTCATGATCTCACGGTTCGTGGGTTCGAGCCCCGTGTCGGGCTCTGTGCTGACAGCTCGGAGCCTGGAGCCTGTTTCGGATTCTGTGTCTCCCTCTCTCTCTGCCCCTCCCCCACTTGCACTCTGTCTCTCTCTGTCTCAAAAATAAATAAATATTAAAAAAAAAAAAAGATCTACACATTACCTGATGATTCAGCTAGGTTAGCAAAGCCTGCTGCTACCCTAAGGCTGAGACAGGCATGGAACGAGTAAGTTCGACATAAACAATTCAGACAGTGCGATGTTCTCAATCAGCGTGTAAATATTTTTCCTGAAGCAAAGAGCTCACCTTCCAAAAGAACCATTCCAAAGGGTTCCAAAGGGAAATCCTACTAAGTCCTCCCAAAAGGACTTTGTCTCTCTCTGTCCATCAGCTTTTGCTGGTAATGTACATCACCACAAGCTCAATTGTTTAGGCCGGTTTACGAAGTTTAGGGCCCACTTGCCCTGGGCCCGCTGTGGCTCCGAGCTGTCAGCACAGAGCTCGACGCGGGGCTCAAACCCACGAACCTCGAGGTCATGACCTGAGCCGAAGTCGGTCACTCAACCGACTGAGCCACCCGGGTGCCCCCAAACTTCTGTTCAGAAGTGACATTCACCATTAGTGCTCACACTTCACTGGTCAAATTAAGTCAAACTGGCCAAGCCTGAGGTCAGTGGATGGCAAGTCTATTCCTCTCTTGGGACCCATAATATAACTTGCCTCCCCAATGCATTTTAAGCTGTTTCAGAGCATTAAAAAATTAATGGAACATCTAAATTCTTTGTATGAAGGGAGGACAAGAATTTTTTTCTTAAATTTTTTTTTTTAATGTTTATTGATTTTTGAGAGAGACAGAGAGAGAGACAGACAGAGCATGAGTGGGGGAAGGGCAGGGAGAGAGGGAGACACAGAATCTGAAGCAGGCTCTAGGCTCTGAGCCGTCAGCACAGAGCCCGACGCGGGGCTCGAACTCACGAACAGTGACATCATGACCTGAGCTGAAGTCAGACACTCAACCCACTGAGCCACCCAGGCACCCGCCAAAAATAAAATCTTAAAAAAAAAAAGTTAAATAAAAACACGTCCTTCCCATATTTCATGTTCCTGAAAACACTAACACATAATATATGTGATACATGCTTTGTTGTATTTTTATTTTACCTGTCGTCTTAAATACCTTGAAAACATCAAATTAATCTTCCACGAAGCAATTATCTTTGTTGACTATGACACGAAGAGATTACAAATTCTGAAATTTCGGAGGTTTCTCAAAAGCCTTCCAGTCCTCATTTTCCAGATAAAAGTTTAGAAAGTTGGGGCTTGTAGTCACTTCTTTCCTCATCTTGGTTAATATCACATGGCAAGTTGTTGAGTTAAGTTTTAGTCTCACAAAGCCAAGCTGCTTTGCAGGGAGGCAAACAGGAGAGATACTTCCTGCAATGCAAAGAATCTGCATCACTCAGGATTTTTCTGAAAACAGGCTTCAAAAGACCCACGAGTATTCCACTGTTTTCTGTCGTTTCTGATGCTACTCTTCTTCAGTTGTGTAAAAATTGTTCTCCCTTAATCGAAAATATCCCCCCCACCCCCACCCGCCCAATAAAAGCGTTCTAGTTGTAGGACTGGCAAGCAACTATCTTTTTCTTTTTCTTTTTAAAATAAGTTCTATCTCCAACATGGGGCTTGAACTCATGACCCCAAGATCAAGAGTTGGGTGCTCAACTGACTGAGCCGGCCAGGAGCCCCTGGCAAAAGCTGGGGGCACCTGGGTGGCTCAGTGGGTTGGGCGACCCACTTCCGCTGGGGTCATGATCTGCAGTCTGTGGGGTCAAGCCCCGCGTGGGGCTCTGTGCTGACAGCTTGGAGCCTGGAGCCTGCTTCGGATTCTGTCTCCCTCTCTCTCTCTGCCCCTCCCCCACTCACGCTCTGTCTTTCTCTCAAAAATAAACAAACATTTAAAAAAAGAGAGAGAGATGGTCTTGAATCTAAAAGAAAATGGCAAGGTTCCCGGAAGGTAGCTTCCTTCCCTGATGATGTAAAGGGCCTCGCATGTGACTATTCCCTATCTTTGAGCCTATCACAGCCGAGTTCTGCAGCCAGAAACTAAGCCACAGATGCAAAGAGACCTTCGATAAATGTAAAATAATCCAGATAGATGCTGGGAAAACGCGTTTGCCAGCTGGCATCCTGGGCTGCTTCCTTTCTCTGCACACACCCAGGAACACTCAGCGGGGTTGGTCAAACCCTCTTAACTGGTTGCCGCGGGTGTTGGGCGTCTTTTCCCCAAACAGAAGCTGCGCTTGCCTGGGGGTCTCCCGAGAGAGGGCAGCAGAGCAAGATCGGGACCTCTGCCTGCAGGACGTCGCAGTCATCCTTTGCTGCATTTGTCCGCGGGACACTGTTGTCCGCGGGCAGCTGGGGCACCTCAGGCCGCTGGGTCCGCTGGGCAGCTCCCGGGAAGACCAGAAAAACGCCACAGCGCCATGGTGCGTGGGAACACGTTAGCGCGTGCCTGTGCGCCTGCGCGCGCGTGCGTGTTTAACCCTTGCGCCCTCCTGGAGACCATGCCTGGGAGACGAATCCGCACGTGGATGACATTCCGGCCAGGCTCTAGTTGTCCCCAGCCCCCAAGGAAGGACAAAAGTCGCTTCGTATTTTAAAACCTAGCCAAGTTAATTCTTTGTAAGACATACCTACACGATGGGATCTCAGTCCCTAGCTTGGTTTAGAAAGCTCTGTAACTTTCCATGCTGGAAACCTAAAAGTGTCCCTCCATGGCTACTGTTGTGACATGCTCTCCCCCTCTTCCCGTTCTCCTCCTGCTTTTCTCTTTCCCTTCCCTCCTTCCCTTCCACCCTCTTTCCCTGATCCTTCCTCTCCTCCCCTAGCATCCCCTCCTCCAACCACTTCCACCTCCTCCTCTCCCTCTCTGCCCCTCTGTTCATCCTCTCTTCTTCTCCCAGCCTCCCTCCTTTCTTTTATCTATTTCCTCCTTCCCTTGCCCTCCCTCTTAACTCTAAATCTCTAGCAGACTTCTCTGCCTAACCTCCTGTTGTAATGCCCCCCCCCCCCCCCAAAGTTCCAGCCCCGGCTGCTTCTAGGGGATCTGTCTTCCAGGCCCATTTGTAATGCCACCCCTCTGCTTGGTCTGTTCGGACCCTGTGTTCTCTTGTATTAATGTATTTGCTTACCTACCCCAATGCAAATGATCTTACTATAATTATATCAGGCACTTATACACATATGCTTTGTTGACATCTGAGAAGGCTGAGTCCTTTTCCCTCGTTCTTCTTCCAGATGGTCTTAACTGTTCCTGGCCTTTCATACTGTGTGTGAATTTTTGAGTCAGTTTGAGAATTTCCATAAAAATCCTATTGGGATTTTGTTTAGAAATGCATATTCTTGGATGAATTTAGCGGGAGAACTGGCATCTTTAAAACGGATTCTTCTCCTCCCCTAATGTGCTATGTGTGTCCACTTATTCACGTCTTCTATTACATGAGTTTTATAATTTTCTTTATCATTGTTTTGCAGACATAGGTAGGAACACTCTAAATAAAAATATCCTGATAAATTCAGGGTGTAGTTTGCTTGGGAAGATCAGTAAGTGGGAGGCAATGGGGAGTGACCCTTCTTTTTGATATTTGGGTTATTTCTAGTTTTGGGCCATTATGAATGATATTTGTATGAACATGTTAAAAATTCCCTAGGGACATCTAAGGATGGAATTTGGGGGTCAAAAGGAATACATACCTTCAACTTTACTAGCTGATGTCAAAGTTTTCTAAAGTAGTTGTATCCACTTACGCCCCCTCTAGAGTGTTTCATTTCTTCACGTGCCAACAATTTGTTTCCTGAGTTTAATTTTTTTCTAGTTGTGGGGTGTAATATTATGTCGTTGCATTTTAACTTCTATTTCAAGGATTACTAAGGTTGAACAGTGTTTTTTGATATACTTTTTTTGTGAAATGTTTGCTTCAGTCTTTTCTCAATTTTTGTGGGGTCGTCTGACTTTATTATTGATTTGTAGGAGTTATAAAAAAATATCCTACACACGAATCCTTTTTTGGCACCCCGCAAGTTTTGATATGTAGAATTTTTGTAGTTTGATTAAAACTATTTTCTAATTTCAATGTATGTTTCTTCCCTAACTCATGCATTATTTATACATTTGGGGGGAGAGAGTATGCTCTAAAACTTTAGACTCTAGGGGGGCCTGGGTGGCTCAGTTGGTTAAGTGTCTGACTTTGGCTCATATCACGATCTCCTAGTTCTTGAGATGGTGAGTTTGAGCCCCGCGTCGGGCTTTCTGCTGACAGCACAGAGCCTGGAGCCTGCTTCAGATCCTGTGTCTCCCTCTCTCTTTGCCCCTGCCCCACTTGTGTTCTCTCTCTCTCTCTCATAAATAAATAAATAAATAAATAAATAAATAAACATTAAAAAAATAAAAATTTAGACTCTAAATCATTTTGTTACTTTGAAATTTGTTGATATATGCTTTATAGCATATAGCATATATCATATATATGCTTTATAGCATATAGCAAAGCATATATATGCTTTATAGCATATAGCATATGCCAATTTTTGTGACTATTCTGTGTACGTCTGAAAATAACACATATTCTATCTTCTCTCTGTAGACTGGTTGGATAGAACAGTATTCTGTGTAACTTTCTTAGGCCAATTTCCTTAGTTGTTTTGCTTAATCATTTTATACTTTTACATGTTTGAGCTATCAATTTATAAGAGAGATGTGTTAAAATTGTTCACAGTGATGGTGGATTTGTCCATTTCTCTCTGTATTTGTGTCCTGGGAAAATATGAAGACGTTTAGCAACTAATGTGCCTGGATTGCTGTGCTTTGTCAATGATGGCACTGTATTACTGGGAACCCCCGCGGAATATACTGTTACTTTATTTCCAGGCGTTTCAAGCTTCAAGAAAGAAACTGTGATAATTCACAAAAGCACCATTTAAAAAAAACAAAAACCCAGACATTTCATTTGTGTTAACCCCACTTCCCTGTGGGGGTTAGTCAGCTGGAAGAAGCAAGAAAAATGGAGGAGACTGGATAGCATATAGGCTCACTGTGGTAGAAGCCAGTCACCATTAAGTCCAGAAACCATGAGATCCTTGGGATTTGAGGAAGTCTAAGACGGCCGTGTTCTAGCCATACCAAGTGAAGTGTGAGACGTGAGCAAACACATCCATGTGGAAGCCCAGCCTGGTGTATCCTTCCGAAAACTTGAGTCCCCACTGTGATCTGATAAAAACCACGCGGTGCACGACCCATGGCTGTATTACACCTGCAAAACTGGACGAGGGAATCATAAATTACTGTTTGAAGCCAATACATTTTGGGACGCTTTGCTGTTTTGTTATCTCGAACAACAGCAAGACAGGAGTCTGGTCACTGTCATCCATGTGTATGAGTTGCTTGTTCTAACAAATGCTATCCTCCTTGGTCTAAAACCCTGACAATTCATTTCCAGACTTGTGTCTGCCCACAGAAACTGGAAAAGTCTCGCAAATAAATCTTTGCCTACGGGAAGGAAAAGGCATTCTTTGAGGGCAACTCTTCACCCGACGTTCCTCAAATTACAAAGTAACCCTCCCTTCCCCCACAGCCACCATTATAATTCTGCGGCAGTTGACAGATACCCGACATCTTTGGTTTAGCTGTCTGAAATTGGGAAAGGGTTTTGGCCATGTAGTAAGTACTATGTAAGGATATTGTTACAAATGTCTTTTAAGATGTGACCCTGTCACTCACTCCTTGTGTCTGATCTGGGTGGTGGGTGTGACCGTTGCTACTTTTAGGTCCTCTGAGCTGATAAAGCAAGGAAATATCACACTGGCGTGTGATGAGAGGGTGTGACGAGAGGTTGTGACGTGCTTCGATGTGCATTTGAAAGAAAACCTCTTACCACATCCTGGAGAATGGGGTGTTGGGGGGCAGGGCACTGAGTCCTGGCTCCCACCACTGGGAGACGTTGAGAACTGGGTCTAGGATCTGACAGAGATGGGGAAAGGCCACGCCTGACCTACCTGGAGGGAAGGGGACTGGTTCCCTGAGCAAGCGGGACTTTGACTTTGGAGATTTAGTGATCCTTTGCGATAGTCACGATGAGATCAGAAGTCAAGATGCACAAGCCTCAAGATCAGATGAGAGGCTGATAACCATGACTAGCATTGCAATTAAGGCGGGAAATGTTGGACCCGCATCGGCTGGATTCAGAACCTGATTCTGCCACTTGTTAGCTCAGGGGTAGGAACCAGTTCCTTGAGACGTCTGTCCCTTATGGTCGTCATCTGTAAAACCAGTGCCAGACCTGCATTACAGGGTTTCTGTGGAGATTAAAGGAAATAATATACGAAAGCACCTTAGAACCATATCTGGCATGAAGTAAATACCCAATGGGTGTTAACTCTTGTCATGGAGCTGGAGGCATAGTTCCAACTTGAAAAGGTATTATCTTTGTCTCAAGTGGATCAGGTTCTCACACAGTGAGAATGGGGGGGTGGGGGTGGGGGAGGCAGATTCTTTTAATCCAAATAGTGTCTGAGCTGATCAGGCTCAGTCTTTGGTTCCTTTGAGAGCTGATTGGTACACCCCTTCCCCTAGGGTGTATCCCTCTGGGGCTCCGACTTTAGCTGAAGGTGTTAACCAGATCCCCTCCCCTTGGCCGGCACTAAGCTCCCATTGTTGTATCTTCCCTAGCGTTTCTGCTCTGAGGCTGCTGAAGAATTAGAGACGAATACACAGTCTGCATTTAAATGTCCCCAATTGTCAGCACCTGGGTGGCTTGGCTGGTTGAGCTTCCGACTTTGGCCCAGGTCATGACCTCGAGGTCTGTGCGTTTGAGCCCCTCGTCAGGCTCTGTGCTGACAGCTGGAAGCCTGGAGCCTGTTTTGGATTCTGTGTCTCCCTCTCTCTCTGCCCCTCCCCCACTCGTGCTCTGTCTCTCTCTGTTAAAAATAAATAAACATTAAACAAAATTTTTTTAATGTCTCCAATCATCCAAAAGCATGTCCTTTATAGCAGTTTTATTTTTAACAAAAATTTAAAGTTTATTTATTTTAAGAGAGAGAGAGAGCGCGAGGGAGCGAGTGCTTGAACATGAGCAGGGGAGTGGCAGAGATCAAGGGAGAGAGAGGGAATCCCAACCAGGCTCCACGCTGTCGGCACATGGAGCCTATTCGGGGCTGGATTCCACGAAGCATGAGATCACGACCTGAGCTGAAACCCGGAGTCAGATGCTTAACTGAGCCACCCAGGAGCCCCCCTTTTATAGCAGTTTTAAAACCCAGAATCCAATCAAGTGCCGGGCATTCCGTAGGGTTGCTCTCTTTAGTCTCTTTTAATCTAGAACATTCTCCCTGCCTTGTTAATGTCATTTTGGGAAGTTTCCAGGACAGTTGTCATGGGAAGGGCTCCAAGCACAGGAATGAGCTTGGTGTGAGTAGGAACTGAAAGGAAGCCAGTATATCAGGCTTTATCTGCATCCCGTTATAACCTCAGGCTCACCTTTACAGCACCGTTACTGCTTTACTGAGGCGACCAGGGCCGCACAGATTTCCTGCTGGCTTCAAGTGGGTGTGAGCCCACAGCCCTTTCCTCGGGACCTTTCTCTGCCTGCCACTGGGCGTCTTTGACTTTTGGCCCAACACCCCCGCGAAGCCCTCTCAGCACCCATACACTCGCAAACCCTCACTGCAGGGAAATTAATGCCAAGAGGGTGGCTTTTTTTTTTTTAAGTTTATTTATTTATTTTTGAGAGAGAGAGAGAGAGAGAGAGAGAACATGTGGGGGAGGGGCAGAGAGAGAGGGAGAGAGAGAATCCCAGGCAGGCTCCAAGCTGTCAGTGCAGAGCCCTAGGTGGGGCTCGAACCCACAGACTGTGAGATCATGACCTGAGCTGACAGACTTAGCTGACATGCTTAACAGACTGAGCCACCCAGGCACCCCAAGAGGGTGGCTTCTTAACATGAGGGATGAGAGAAGATGAAAAAATACTTTCTTTTCTTTCCTAGGCAGAGAGTATGAAGAAACACTGCACAGCTAAGAGGGAAGGGTGGAAACCAAGCAGATGCTGGAAAAATCCTAAAAGGCAGCTGGACCCTTATTATGGGAAATTTTATTGCTCTGGTCACAATAAAGACCCATTGCTAGTGGTAAGTGGGGTAGTGAAAACCCATGACATAGCATCACATTAGTAAGCATTTTTTTTTTTTTTTTAATGTTTAGTTTTGAAAGAGAGCACGAGCGCTAGAGGAACAGAGAGCGAAGAGGACAGAGGATCTGAAGCAGACTCCACCCTGACATCAGAGAGCTCGATGCGGGGCTCGAACTCACAAACCCTCAAGATTGTGACCTGAGCCAAAGTTGAACGCTCAACCGAGTGAGCCACCCAGATGCCCCCTAAGCATTCTTATCTGTGTTTATTGACTCAAATCAATAACCTTGCTTTATGCTAAGGGGAAATAAAAAAAGAAGAGCACACTAAACCCAAAGCTAGCAGAAGGAAGGAGACAAGATTAGAGCAGAGATCAATGAAATAGAGACAACAAAAAAGAATAGCGTCAATGAAACCAAAAGTTCGTTCTTTAATAAGATTGACAGGGGCAGCTGTGTGGCTCAGGCAGTTGAGCGTCTTACTTCGGCTCAGGTCATGATCTCACGGTTTGTGAGTTCCAGCCCCACATTGGGTTCGCAGCTGTCAGCGTGGAACCTATTTAGGATCCTCTGTCCCCCTCTCTCTCTGCTCCTCCCCCTGCATGCTCTCTCTCTCTCTCTCTCTCAAAAATAAGTAAACATTTTTAAAAAATTGAAAAAATTGACCAACTGTTGGCTGGACCGACTTTGAATAAAGACTCAAATTTCTAAGATCAGAAATAAAAATGGTGACATTACTACCAGCTTTAACAAAATAAGTAAGGTTATACCAGAATATTATAAACAATTATATGGCTATATTAGATAAGCCAGGGGAAATGTATAATTCCTAGAAATGTACAAATTACCAAAACAGGCTCAAAAAGAAATATAAAATATGAATAAACCCATAAAAGTAAAGAGATTGAATCAGTCATCTCCCAACAAGGAAAAACCCTAGACCAGATGGCTTTGTTGCTGAATTCTACAAAACATTTTTTCAGGCCATGACCCTGCTACCAAAGCCAGATAAAGATATCACAAAAAAGGAAAGGTATAGATCAGTATCCCCATGTGTTCTTTCTTTCTTTCTTTCTTTCTTTCTTTCTTTCTTTCTTTCTTTCTTTCTTTTTCTTCTTTCAAGATTTTTGTCATAGACTCTGGGTCTAAAGTTCTTTCTTGTCCAGCAAAAAAGCAGACGCAGGATTAAAATGTGAGAGATGGCTAATGTCTGGGAAAAGATAAGAGCCCCGAATAAGGATCCTTGCTCTGTATTTATTAAGATCAGAAGGCTTACAAACGTGATGGACGTGCACAAAGAGACAATGGATCTGTGAACATAAACTCATTGGCATGAGGGAAAGGGGGTTTGAAGATATATGGTGTTAGGGGTTTGGGTCAATATAAACCAAAATCCTGGCACTGGGTAGATGGATGTTAATGGCCATGTCTGTTTATCTTAGCCAGCCTAGGGGATAAGACAGATAGAGCATGTAACCTCAGGATTAACAAGGCACCTTTCTTTTGCTAATTAGCTCCACTCTGGGCAGCTTCACCCGCATTGGTCTATAGCCCTATTTGCCTGTTTATCTAATTTGGTCCTTCCTTCCTTCCTGTGAAAACAGCTTTCTACTATAGTACTAAGTTAGGGGGTGTATGTGCCCTGAATACCTAATCTTATTTACCTCATATACCTTTGTGCTGGGGCCTTTGCCCCACCCTCTCTATCCTGGAGGCCTTTGTACCCCCTCCATCTTGGGGGCCTTTGCCCTCCCCCACCCCCACCCCCACCTATTTATCTATACTTGTTTACCCAAACTTGGGTATGAGCATTCTATGGCTTTGTGATTCTTTATGCCTTGTTAACCCATCAGTGCAGGCTCAGGGAATTCCTAAGCTTAATTCCCCACAGATTTTATCTTTTAAGTAATCCCTATACCCAACAGGGCTTGAACTCACAACCCCAAGATCAAGAGTTGCAGGCTTTACTGACTGAGCCAGCCACGAGTCCCCCATGCCCATGTATTTTTTCTACATGCTTGGGAAAGAGTAAATACAATGGGTGAAGATCTAGCTATCCTCTCCCGTGGTGTGACTCATCTGTAATTTTTACAGGATTACAAATGACCTCTATTAAACCAAATTCGCTCCAAATTATGGAAAGAACACAATTTCAGAAAACATTAAAAATTAAATTAAATCTAGGGGTGCCTGGGTGGCTCAGTCAGTTGGGTGTCTGACTTTGGCTCAGGTCATGATCTCACAGTTCGTGAGTTTGAGCCCCACGTCAGGCTCTGTGCTGACAGCTCAGAGCCTGGAGCCTGCTTTGGATTCTGTCTCCATATCTCTCTGCCCCTCCCTGCTCTCATTGTCTCTCTCTCTCTCACTCTCTCAAAAATAAAATAAAATAATTTTTAAATGAAATTATATCTAGGGGCACCTGGCTGGCTTAGTCAGAAGAGCTGCAACTCTTGATCTTCGGGTTGTGAGTTCAAGCCCTATATTGGGTGTAGAGATTACTTAAATAAATAAAATTTAAAAATTAAATTAGGGGCACCTGGGTGGCTTAGTCGGTTAAGTGCCTGACTTTGGGCTGACCATGGGCTGGGTCCTCTGCATGGCTTTGAGGATCTCTGGGGAGAGAAGGAGTTATCAGAACCCATGCAAATCAACCCATCAAGTTTATAATGAAGAACAAGAATGTTGGCAGCATAAAACAGAGGTCCTGACCTGGCCCGGGGGGTCAGAGAGGGTTTTATGAGAAATTAGTGAACGGGGTCAGGGGAGCTGATGCTCAAAGCAGATGGAACACGAAGAGAACATCTTGAGGGAGGGACGTGAACTTCAAACTCTTTCCAGCCCCAACTCGACCCAGCCTATCAGGTGAACCCCTGGCACCTGTGTGGCCCTGTCAAATTGAGGTTACTTTGTCTCTCACTTCTCAAGTACCTCATGGTAAGAGCGTGGACTGGTGTCTTCTTGATCTCCAGAGGCCCCTTAAATGGTGTTCTACTTCCCGGAATAAAGTCCAAACTCCTTCACCGTGACCTGGCCTTGGTCTGCCTCTCCAGCTTCATCTTCTCCCATGACCCCTGTCTCCACAGCGCCCTTCTGCCCGCCCCCCCCAACCCAGACATCAACAGGTTTTCCATGTGTCTGAGCCTTCGAGTTTGCTGTTCCATTTGCTTAGAATGCTCTTCCTTATCCTTCAGTAAAAAAGACACTTCATCAGAGCTGTCTTGCTTGGGTCGCCAATCTAATGTGCTCTAACCAGTGCCGCTGGTGGCCTCCATAATACCAGTATCTATCACGACCAGAAACTATTTATTGGTTTGTTTGCTCATTTATTTTCTGCTTCCCTCCCTAGGGTGCCAGTGCTTTGAGGGCAGGACAAGCTCTATTTCTCCAAATCCTGATTTTTCTATTCACGAGAACAAGACATGGCAGAGTAGTCACTTGAATAACTATTAGGTAAACAAATAAAGAAGGGGCAGGATTTTATTTTTTATTTTTTGAAAGCTTATTTTACTTATTTTGAGACAGAGAGAGAGAGAGAGAGCACAGGAGGGTCAGAGAGATAGGATCCAAGCAGGCTCTGCGCTGTCAGCATGGAGCCTGATATGGGGCTTCAACTCACAAACTGTGAGACCATGACCTGAGCCGAAATCAAGAGTTGGATGCCTAACCAACTGAGTCACCCAGGTGCCCCTGTTTTTACTATTTATTTATTTTTAATGTTTAATGTTTATTTATTTTTGAGAGAGAGAGAAAGACAGGAAGGGGAAGAGAGAGGGAGACACAGAATCCGAGCGGGCTCCAGGCTCTGAGCTGGCAGCACAGAGCCCAATGCGGGGCTCAAACTTATGGACCTCAAGATCATGACCTGAGCTGAAGTCGGATGCCCAACTAACCGAGCCGTCTAGGCACTCCTGTTTTTAAACATAAATACCTGCAAAATCCTCTGCTATTTTGACATTCATACCCTTTGAATACATCACGCTCTTTTATCCTCATTGGCTTCTCAAGGAGATTCTGGGGATCAATTCTAAAATTTACATGGAAAATTCAAGGCCTGCTTTTACCCTTTTGAATAGATATTTGGAAGGTGTTTCTACCATTGATCACTTCAAAAAGTTCCCTGAATTTTCTTCTTGTATGAGACACAGTTGGGTGCTTCAATCGTTTTGGGCTACCGACAATGTTTCCAGAGTCAATGTTCTTGGGCTCTTTCAAGACCTCTCCAAGCCAGGCTGACGAGCATGTGGAGATGAGGGATGAGGGTGGAGTGGGGGGCAGGTGAGATGGGCCAGGGCCAGAGTCCCAGCTCCACTTCAGAGATGTTGGGTCCACAATGGGTGCGGGGCCTCCAGGGCGGATGACTAGGAACTAGAGCCAATTCGCCTATCAAGTGAGACCCCCCCTATGAATAAGGCCTGTCTTGGAGAAGAACACCATGGGGAGGAATAAATAAATGAGCAAATAGGTCACCTGAGAGGTGGAGAAAATGCAGAACCGAGAAACAGGGAAAGGGAAGGTAAGAGGGAAGAGGGAGGCATGATATTTTTAAAGTTTATTTGTTTTTAGAGAGAGATAGAGATCAGGGAGGGGCAGAGAGAGAGGGTGGGGCAGGGGAGAGAGAATCCCAAGCAGGCTCTGCGCTAACAGCTTCAACTGCACTGATGGATGCGGGGCTCAAACCCATGGACTGTGAGATTATGACCTGAGCCCAAATCAAGAGTCAGATGCTTAGCCAACTGAGCCACCTAGGCACCCCAGGAGGCATAAGTTTTTTAAAAATGCAATGTATCGGTTAAGTTCCCTTGCTCAGAATTCTCCCTGGTCTTTCAACCATCCCAAATCCAAACTCTAACAGAAGTTACAAGAATGTCTACCATTTAGGCTCTGCCAAGATCTTGACCCTTGTCTGCTGCTGCTTTGTTTGAGGGGCTTCCCCATGCACCTCCCATCCCCGGAACCTCATCCCCACCCTGCGAGGTCTCACCAGTAGCTGCCCAACGCACAGAGCCCATCCTTCACCTTCTGGATTCAATTGCCTTCCCAGTTTACTGTTTCTCTCTGTATCCTGCGTGTTTTCTCTTTTTCCCAGAGTGAAATTTTTGAACGTTTTATCCATTTTGACTTCCATTTGTTTTCCTCCACCATTTGAGGTCAGAGATGAAGTCTGGAATCACCGCTTTATCCCAGGGCCCTGCACAGCATGGGGCACAGAACAGGTTCTCAAGGAGCACGTGTTGAATGGATTACCAGAGGGTGTGACATTAGGGCGGGGTAGGGCAGGGGCTATACTACGTCAAAATTTTGTATAAATGGGAGTCCTCAAACCCAGCAGATACATAGACCGAATTCAGAAGTTCAGCAAACACACGACAGAAGGAGTCCTTGCATTTCAAAAGGATATTATGGCAGGTAAGCTGGGGCAAGGGCAACAAATGCTTGCAGTGCTAGAGGTTGAGCAGTTGGGCTGTGGACAGGCCGAGGCAAGATGGTGAGACTTTGTGGTAGCATCTTGCCAACACCAAGTGGTCAGTTTTGGGAACCACTGGGTTATACCAACAGGAAGCATTGGAACACATTTTGTAACTGGATTCCACCATTACTGTGTACCGTGAGTTTTTGTTTTTCCATGTTCTTTTAAAAAAATTTTTTTAAAGTGTTTATTTTTGAGAGAGAGAGAGAGACAGAGAGCACAAGGGGGGCAGGGGCAGAGAGAGAGGGAGACAGAATCCGAAGGAGGCCCCAGGTACTGAGCTCTCTGCACAGAGCCTGACGTGGGGCTCAAACTCATGAAATGTGAGATGATGACTTGAGCCGAAGTCAGATGCTTAACCAACTGAGCCACCCAGGTACACCCCACTGTCCTATTTTCAGCAGTGGATACAAGATAGTACTTAATATTTGATCCATATTCCATTTCTTTATTACCTAATAGTGAAATTGAGACTCTTTGCTCTATTTTATTAATTTTTTTATGTATGAATATATATATATATATATATAATATATATATATATATATGAAGAATAAGGGCCCCCTACATAAACAGAATCTCCTATGGAAAATGGATCGAATATTGCTAGATGCCATGGTTTTACATTTATATTTTAAACAATAAAACAACTCCCGCTCTGCACCTATTATACACAGAGGCTGTAATTAACAGACTTGCTTTCTGGATACTCAGTTCTTCCCCAAAGCAAGTGAACTATGGGACCATTTTACTGGTAGAGAAAAGGGGCAAATAATATAAGTGTAGTGATACTCCCAGAGTGAGAGAGCTAATAAATGGGAGAATCAACATTCATTCTCAGGTCACTGAGCTCCATACCTGCTCCTCTCACTGGCCTCATTGATAAATGGCCAAATCAGCTTCAAGATCTCACATGCTGACCGGTGTAGATGGCAGTGACCCTGAGTCTATGGCTGATTAGGGCAACAGAGTCTCAAATACTCTATGAATCATATGAACTCAAATGAATCTAACGTTGATAATCATGTCACTACCCTATGTAATTCCAACTGTCCTCACAGATATATTTTCTTTTTTTTTTTATTTTTTTACATTTCTTTATTTTTGAGAGACAGAGACAGAGCACAAGTGGGGAGGGGCAGAGACAGAAGGAGACAGAATCTGAAACAGGCTCCAGGCTCTGAGCTGTCAGCACAGAGCCCGACGCAGGGCTTGAACTCACAAACTGTGAGATCATGACCTGAGCCGAAGTTGAGCCGAAGCTCAACCAACTGAGCCAGCCAGGCACCCCGAGGAAAGATATATTTTCTCCCACTAGTCTGGTTCATTTTTCTAGGCTATGAGTTTCTAGTATATTCTTTTTTTTTTTTTTTTTTAGCGTAGGTTTATTTATTTATTTATTCATTTTAATTTATTTATTGTTTTTATTTATTCATTGTTACTTATTGGTTAATTTACATCCAAGTTAGTTAGCATATGGTGCAACAATGATTTCAGGAGTAGATTCCTTAATGCCCTTTACCCATTTAGATCATCCCCCCTCCCACAACCCCTTCAGCAACCCTCTGTTTGTTCTCTATGTTTAAGAGTCTCTTATGTTTTGTCCCCCTCCTTGTTTTTATATTATTTTTGCTTCCCTTCCATATGTTCATCTGTTTTGTATCTTAAATTCCTCATATGAGTCAAGTCATAGGATATTTGTCTTTCTCCGACTGACTAATTTCACTTAGCATAACAGCCTCTAGTTCCATCCACGCAGTTGTAAAGGGCAAGATTTCATTCTTTTTGATTCCCGAGTAATACTCCATTGTGTATATATACCACATCTCCTTTATCCATTCATCCTTAGATGGACATTTGAGCTCTTTCCATACTTTGGCTATTGTTGATAGTGCTGCTATAAACATGGGGGTGCATGTGTCCCTTCGAAACAGCACACCTGTATCCCTTGGGTAAATACCCAGTAGTGCAATTGCTGGCTTGTAGGGTAGTTCTATTTTTAATTTTTTGGGGAACCTCCACACTGCTTTCCAGAACTAGTATATTCCTCTAGAACAAGTGGACAGTTAGGACAGTTACTTGCTCTTAAACCAGGCTTGAACCATTTTCGCATAGGGGAAACAATTTCAGTGGTGCAGAGCAATCCCAGCAAGATGGTGAAGAGTGGGTTCCATGAGTCAACTTTTAAATAATTAATTAATTAATTAATTGGAGTTTTCCCTATATTTTTACCTCTTGAATTTTTTAAATGAAATTTATTGTCAAATTGGTTTCCATATAACACCCAGTGCTCATCCCAACAGGTGCCCTCTTCAATGCCCATCACCCACTTTCCCCTCTCCCCCTGTCCCCCATCAACCCTCAGTTTGTTCTCTGTATTTAAGAGTCTCTTATGGTTTTCCTCCCTCCCTCTCTGTTTGTGTCTTTTTTTTCCCCCTTCCCTTCCCCCATGGTCTTCTGTTAAGTTTCCCAGGATCCACATATGAGTGAAAACATCCGGTATCTGTCTTTCTCTGCCTGACTTATTTCACTTAGCATAACACTCTCCCGTTCCATCCCCGTTGCTACAAATGGCCAGATTTCATTCTTTCTCATTGCCAAGTAGTATTTCATTGTATCTATAAACCACATCTTCTTTATCCATTTGAGTCAACTTTTAAGACCAAGCTCTTGGCTCTCGGGTCAGGCTCAGGTAAGAAGTTTATCTTTGAATGTATATATATTTTTTTTAATGAAAGCCTTGTGTCTATTCCTTTTGCAGAAGAGCAAAGGTATGCTCGCCGGAGGCGCACACACTTTAGTGCAGAACAGCTTCAAGCACTGAAACAAGTGTTCGAAGAGACCATGTACCCAGACTGGGTTACCATGATGGAACTTATTTCATCTACTCAGCTAGACGAATCCGTGATAAAGGTATGTCCCTGAGTGTGTGTCTACACAGCACACCTAACCCAGAGCTTCATATACACTTTAGTCATCATGTAATTCCTATTTATTGAACAACTGGTATGTGCGCAGACAGATGTCTTATGGTTTTATTCTTATGACCATCCATTTTATTAGGGAACACTAAGCTCGCAGAGAATCCTCCAAGGATTATAAACATAAGAGCTAGAATTTGAGCCCAGACCTTTCTGACTCCAGACCCATAATGCTACACAGCGATGGATCTCAGATAAGCCCATTGGAGTCAGCTCCTGTTTATGTCTAGATTCTCCCTAATCAGACCATTCGGTCATTTAGATGCCTTGCAACTAAGTTGCCACAGAGTATTCGGGGTATGAGAACCCCCGAATGAATCCCAAAGACACCCCAAGCTAGACTCCCACTCCAAATCCTTGGTCTTCAGAAGTCTGTCTGAAAATGCTGAGCATCCACCAAGACAGAAGCACCTTGCCTTAACCCCTCCTGATCTAGGGTTTGAGTGCTCTGTCATGATCTTACACTCCCTTTGCCTTCTGGAACTCAGGACAGCAGAGGATAGAAGGAAATGTCCCTTGTTCAGATAACTATGAAGAGATGAGACACTAGCCTTCTCATGCCAAAAGAAGCTAATTCCTGAGAAACATGAGGATTTCCCTTTAGACCTGCCCCCCCACCCCCCCTTATTAACCTGCTCACCTCCTCTCTCCCCAGACTTGGTTTAAGAACCAGCGCGTGAAAAGGAAGAAAGAGCAGCAACAAACTGATTCAAATTCGTCACTAAAATCCTCAAGCCAGACGATTTCAATCAAAGAGGAGCAACCTCCCTTACCTGTAACTTCAGCAAACACTCATCCCGGGAGTCCCAGCATTTTGGATGCCTGTGACCATGAACTACCTCAGTCTCCTGATAGCGAGCAATCTGCAGGCGCTGGTCCCTCCAAGTGGAATTCGTCTTGGGATTCTCCACCTCATGATCTCCAACAGATATGTCTGGGGGACCCTGATCCTCCTTGGGCCTCCATTCCCTATGACATAGATCAACTTATACAACTATATGCCTTACCTGGGGATGATGATCTAGATCAGTACCTCTCCCCCAGGTGTCCCAGTTCAGGAGATATGGCTGACATACCCACCCTTATTGGGAAAGATCTATGAACCAAATCCTGACCAACTGAGAGACGTTTCCAAAGGCCTTTCATGGGTCAACGAAGTCTAAATGGACCAGAGCCCAGGAATTTGCCTTTCTCTGTGAGACGAAGGAAATCTAGGATAGCCTGGGTGGTTCAGTCAAGTGTCTGTTGATCTTGGCTCAGGTCATCATCGTGAGTTCAAGCCCTGCATTGGACTCTGTGCTGACAGCATGGAGCTAGCTTGGGATTCTCTTTCTCCCTCTCTTTCTCTCTCTGCCCCTTCCCCCTCATGCGCTCTCTCTCTCTCTCTCTCTCTCTTTTTCTCAAAATAAATCAACTTAAAAAAAAAGAATCTACCTTTAAAAATTTTTTTAGTGTTTATTTTTGAGAGAGAGAGGGAGAGAGAGACAGAGCATGAGCAGGGGAAGGGCAGAGAGAGAGGGAGATACAGAATCTGAGGCAGGCTCCGGGCTCTGAGCTGTCAGCACAGAACCTGATGCTCCATTGCTGAGAGGAACCTGAGGCTCCATTGCTGACAACAGAGAGCCTGATGCAGGGCTCAAACTCGTGAACTGAGACATCGTGACCTGAGCAGAAGTCAGACGCTTAACTGACTGAGACACCCAGGCGCCCCAACAATCTACCTCTTATCATTGCCTGTGTAACTTCTGTACTCTGAGTACCGTCTCAACCAAATTTCAGTATTAAGGGCAGTCATAGGTGCCTTTAGAATGGTAGTAGAAACCAGTTAGTTTTTCTTGGGTGCTAGCTTGTTGCAACTGACCTAGCTCCATGAAAGCACTCCAACTAAAGTCAATGCCATATAGACGAAGCTCTCTTGCACCTGTTCCCCATGGACCATCTTTATCTCTTTAAAAAAGTCACAGGGACATTAGCAAGGTGGTGGACTAGGAGGTCGCAGCACTTGTGTCTCCACAAAACAATGATTTAACAACTAACTACTCACTGATGAAAATATCTCAGAGAGGGCTCTGGAGTATAAGCAAGAAGCACAGCAACCCAGGGGAACATAAAACCTGAGGCCTCATAGAAAAGCATAGGAGGCATTTTACCTTATCTCATCCCCAGTTCTACAGAGTTTGTTGCCAAAGAGGCATCTCCTTGGCTGTGATGCACTTACCCCTGACCCTCTCCACCCATCCCACTTCAGAAGAAAAAGAGAGTAGGGAGACTCCAGCAGCTTTCACCACGAGGATTCAAGTGGCCCGTGTGGCCCTCAGGGACACCTGCAAATTTTGCTACTGAGGACTCACCCAGTGTTCACCCATGCTGATCCCAGCTGATGGAGTTGCCTAGAGTCCGTGCCCCCAAGCCCGTGTTGGAAGAGGTTATAGAAAGGATAAGACTGCTGGTTGACCCATGAGCTGGACATTGACAATCAGAGGCTCCTTACCCCCTCCCCTGTCCCTGGAACATGCATTCCACTTGACTTTCCCCACAGCCAGTGTAAATTCCCTCATTATTAAACCTGCTATTTACCAATCTGGAGTAGTCTGCCTCTTCTGTCTTTCCTTGCCCTCTGTACGGTGGCCGGTTTCAAATCATATCTGGCAAGCTCCTGGGTAGCTTGCAAACCAACAACCCCTGGAACAGGAGCTGACACTTCAGCCCCATCCACACTGGCCCTGACCTACCACATGAACACCCACATCCTTGCTGGTTAGGTGCTTATTAAGAAATGCGATGAGGGGCGCCTGCGTGGCTCAGTCAGTCGAGCGTCCGACTTTGGCTCAGGTCATGATCTCACAGATCGTGAGTTCGAGCCCCATCAGGCTCTCTGTTGTCAGCAATGGAGCCTGCTTCAGATCCTTTGTCCCCTTCTCTTTCTGCCCCTGCCCCACTTGCTTTCTGTCTCTCAAAAATAAACATTAAAAAAAAGAAAAAGAAATGGGATGAATAAAATGGATATTGATGGAGTTCAAACAAAGATTTTAGTATAGTACTACCCAAGATTGGGCAGGCCAAAAGGACCCCCTACTGGCCTCCCAACATTAAAGAGCCCCAAACAAGTTTGTTCTATTTACCTTAGTTTGGAGAAATTTTAAAAGCCAAGAGTCAAAGATGATAATGAGAAACCTGCCTTGCAATCGCCTCAGGCAATAATTAGGCAGATTAATCAAGATGAAGATTGACAAAAAGGTCTCTTGGCTCAACCTCTTCCTGGAAGCCCAAAGTTAAAATGGTTAGGGGGGTGGAGGAGTTCCCAGACCTCGTTGACATGGGTACGAAAATCCATCCGATGCAGGCTACAATCAGACTGAGAGAACGTGAAGATACAAGGGTTGGTGGGATTATGGTCGTCGAAATGTTTCAACAGGATTCCTCCACAATGGTGGTGTTTCTCACCTGGTTGTGTTATGGGGTGGACGTTGTGTCTGAGCGGGGAATGATTCTCCTACCTCATACTGTAAACCAGAAAGCATGTGAGTCTGCCCTTCCAGCCACAATATTCACTGGATGTGGTAAATCCGGAACCAGTAAGATTGCCCGAGACCACACAGTGAGGAATGGAAGGCTGAGTGCCGGTAGTACAAATTCTCTGTGCAATTGCCCTATGTGGAGTGTAGACTGGACCTCCTGGCAAAAGCCTGTGAGCATCTCTCAGTAATGACAACTGGGGCTCTGGACCAGAGGATTCCCATTTCAGAAGAAAGCTTGCTATCCCTATGAGTTTGCTATTGGAACAGCGGAAACTGTCCTTCTCACTAATGGACCTTCTGGTTTCTAGAAACCAGAAATACCCATAATGTCTTGGGTGATGTTGGAGAGATGTTTTACTGGGGATGTCAGTACCCACAAGAGTTCCATAATAAAATGGAAATAATTTATACGGGATCTTGCTGCCTGGGGGACATGAGAGAGCCTCTTTTCTTCTAGGAGAGACTTTGGAGCCATGAGAGGAGCCACCGGACTCTAGTGTCACTTGGACAGTGCCTGTGAACAGCTCTCAACTGTGGACCAAAGTTCCAAGGTGAGTGGAGAGCATCCTGTTTGGAAGACAGCCTCTCTGACTGAAGAAAGTTAAAAAAAAGTCAGCTCACTGGGCTGAACTGCATGGTGTTTTCCTAGCATGACGGAAGATTTGAACGGTAGAATAGGCCCCTGCCCATGGGCAGTGGCCAATGGCTTGGCCGTACAGTCAGAAGAGCAATGGAAACCTCCCCTAATCAAGGGATGCCCATAGGGGGAACGGCCTAGAGAAATCACTATGGGAATCTGAGGGGTTCATAAAAGTAGGACACGTTGTTGTGCATCAGAAGAATCCCTTTCCAGATTTGGAAGGTGATCGGATTCAACAAGCGAATATTGCTGTATGCTTGCTTCTAGTGGTCATGCAATAAGTGGATATTTCTTTTTTCTTTTTCTTTTTAAATGTTTATTTATTTATTTATTTATTTATTTATTTATTTAGATACCAGGGGAAGGGCAGAGAGAGAGAGGGAGAGAGAGAAGCCCAAGCAGGCTCCCTGCTGTGAGCGCAGAGCTCTACGTGGGACTTGATCCCACAAACTGTGAGATCATGACCTGAGCCAAAATCAAGCGTTGGGCACTCAACCGACCGAGCCACCCAGGGCGCCTGGATGAATGGATATTTCTACAACAATGCCGATGTGGGCTAGATCTAGACCCATTCCCCTTGTACCCTCTGGGCACAAAACGCCAATAAGAGCTGTTTTATCTGCCTACAAGAGCCTGCAGATGTTTATATGGCAGATTCCCTGGTGGTCCGGACCTGGTGGTAGCTGGCAAGTGAGACTGATGCTGGGAGCCCTGAGGAGGTCGGGGAGGGGGACTACAGATGAGATCTGACAGGAATAGACACTGCCTCTGGACCGGGTTTGCCTACCCCGTGGCAGAAGGACACGCTCATGTTCCTGAAACCCAAGTTCGGCTGCCCATCAAGAGATGAGCTTTTATTGGAAAGGAATATGAGCTTTATTCGGGAGGCTGGCCACCTGGGGAGAAGGCAGACTCTTGTCCAAAGGCCAACTCCCAGGTTTCCGCCTGGCCCAGAGATTTTTAAAGGGGTTAAGGGAATGCAGCGGTCTGTGACATTTCTTGATTACATGTGGACTCGATGATGCCAGCTACAGAGTTATCTCAGAGCTTGGAAGTTGTGCAAGAAGTTCGAGTTCCTTGGTGCCTGGAGTTTGGGCGGGTTGTGCAAGAAGGTTTGGTTCTCTGGTACCTGGGGGTCATTGGAGAATACTCTGCTCTTTCCGAAAAGGAGGGCAAAGTCTACAGGGGAGCAGAGGGAGGTCAGTAAAGTCATTCGTGTGACCTTGAAAAAGAAAAACATTTTGCTAAAAGATTGCTGGGCTCATCAGAAAGCTAAGGGGACTTCAAATCGACTTGCTTGGCCTCTGTGGCCTGGGGACATTTTGGCCCTTTATTCCCCAAGGCCAGCGGTCTGCATATCTCAAAGAAAGCAAATTAATTCTGTCACAAATCAAGGGCCTTAAGTCGGCAAGCAAGGAGTGCTTTAACTTGAAGCAGGCTAACCCTCAGGGCACCGTAGAGAACTAGAAGATTGCACCAGTGTGGACAGATGACTGTCATTTCTTCAGATGAGGGACACACTCTACAGCCCACAGTGTCTGACAATGTGCAGAGAGAGCTCTTCCCCAGAGCACTAGCGGGATGGAGAATTGGAATGAGCAATTTGGACACTGGTTGTCCAAAATTCGGAGGTGCATGCTTTCCATAAAAGCATGAAAAACTGGTTCGCACGCCTTCATGAGTGTGTTCTCAGACTCCACATGAGCTGGGCTAAAGGAGCGTCCCCACTGGATGGAGCCCTCCGCTTTTCTGTGGATCTGGGGAAAGGGGGTGGGGGAGGGGACTGATGTACTTTCTTCTCTATATCACCTCTACGGTTTGTACCCTACCTGACGCCGCAGTCACAGGACCTGGGCTACCACACCAGAAGCCGGGAAGAGGATGATTCCTCGCTAAGAACCTCTGTATTTTTAAACCTTATGTCAGAATTCCCAAGGGCCTGATGAGATGGGTTGTGCCCTCACGGCATCTGGCAAGACTGGGGTTAACAGCAGACGCAACTGTATTGCCTGGTGGGGGAGACCGCCCGCTGGAGGGGTGGGCTTGGGGAAGGGACTCGTTCTTCTGCCTGCAGTCCAGACCAGTATGGTGGCCAAACTCAAGGTGCCTTCCAAGGGTGGAAAAGTTTGGGCATAAAAGGAAAAAGAAGGAATAGCAGCTGAGGGTAAAGGAGTGAATACACAGGTTATGCAATGAGGGAGAGACTCAACGTTGCATTAACACCTTGGAAGAGGCTCAGCACGAGAGAGGATACTGTCTCTTAGCTCAACTGTACCAGATGCCTGACTGGGTGAAGCCAAGAGTGTGTCTGCTTTTGGAACCTTGACAAGACCAAATGGCAGCTTCAAACCTGAGTAGCTTTGCCCTGGAGACACACACACATATATATATATATATATATATATATATATATATATGTATATATATATATATATATCCTGTTTTTTTTTGTTTTTTGTTTTTTTTTTTTGAGAGAGAGAGAATCTCAAGCAGGCTCGATGCAGGGCTCGATCCCATGACCTTGGGATCATGACCTGAGCCAAAATAAAAAATCAGATGCTCAACCGAGCTACCCAGGTGCCCTGACACACACACACACACACACACACACACACACACACACATATATATATTCGACTGGATTAATGGCTGAAATGGGACCCTAGTAATGTGCTAGTATCCTTTGACTTTTATAATCAATTTGCTTTAAGAGATCTGTATCCGAAGGTCAGGGGGTAGACTGTGATATTGTGATACCTGTGAAAAGTACAATAAGAAAGTACAGTTGACCCCTGGACGATACGGGCCTTAGCGGTGCCAACCCCCACGCAGTTGAAAACCTGTGTATAATTTTTGACTCCCTCCAAAATGTAACTAGTAATAACCTACTGTTGACCGGAAGCCTTACGTATAACATAAACCCTTTGTTAACACGTATTCTGTATATGTGGAATATACTGTATTCTTACAATAAAGTAAACTGGAAAAAAAAGAAAGTGTTATTAAGAAAATCATAATGGGGCGCCTGGGTGGCTCAGTCGGTTGAGTGTCCGACTTCGGCTCAGGTCACGATCTCGCGGTCTGTGAGTTCGAGCCCTGCGTCAGGCTCTGGGCTGATGGCCTCTCTCTCTGCCCCTGCCCCGTTCATGCCCTGTCTCTCTCTGTCTCAAAAATAAATAAATGTTAAAACAAAAATTAAAAAAAAAAAGAAAATCATAATGAAGAGAAAAGGCATTTACAGCACTGGACATATATTTTATGAAAAAATCAGCTTATAAGTGGATCCACGCAGATCAAAACCAGGTTATTCAAGGGGCAACTGTATATGTTAGCCTTCCCCCTCAGTTCCTGGCTCACAGCATTCAAAATCCTGTAATTTCACCAGTGGTTAGAGCCTTAGGGGCACGTCTTTTGTCCTAATATTTGGATTTTGTGCTTGGTTCCTGATACAGCCCCAGTGCACTGAAGGTGAAATGAGTGTTTTGTTCAAAACAAGCCCTTTTCACCTGAGCGGCTCAGTCGGTTGAGCCTCCGACTTTAGCTCAGGTCATGATCTCATGGTTTGTGAGTTTGAGCCCCACATGGGGCTCCCCGCTGTCAGCGCAGAGCCCGCTTCGGATCCTCTGTTCCCTTCTCTCTCTGCCCCTCCCCTGCATGCTCTCTCTCTCAAAAATAAACATTTTTTTAAAAAGCCCTTTTCTTTTCAACCAGACTGAGTTTATGTTAATGAGGTGACTTTTGGGAAACTGGGGGGTGGGGAAGGGACGGTTGCCAGGGAACCAATCCTGGGATCAGAGGGTTGGAATTTCCAGCCCCACAACTTGACGTCTAGCGGGTGGAGAGGGGCTGGAGGTTAAGTTGATTGCTAATGGTCAGTGAGTTCACCAATCATGCCTACATAATGAAGCTTCTATAAAAATCCTAAATGACAGGGTTCGGAGAGCTTCTGGGTTGGTTAACAACAACACATCCGTGTGCCAGAAGGATGAAGCATCCCAAACTCCACAGGGACAGCAGCTCCTGTGTCAGGACCCTTCTGGACGTGGCCCTATGTGTCTCTTCATTTACTGTTCATTCACATCTTTAATAACCATTTAATTCTTCCCCCTCCCCCCCCTTTTTTTTTAAAGTAAACTCTACGCCCAACGTGGGGCTTGACCTCACAACCATGAGATCAAGAGTCACATGCTCTACCGACTAAGCCAGCCAGGGGCCCCAATAACCTTTTTAATAAATGGTAATCTAATAAGTAAACCGTTGACCTGGGTTTTGTGAGCAGTTCTAGCAAATAATCGAACCCACGGAGGGAGACTGGGAATCCCTGACTTCTAGCTGGTTGGTCAGAAGCACAGGTGACAATTTGTACTTGAAGTTGGAGCTGGACGTGGGGGACAGTCTTGTAGGACCGAGACCTTTCCCTGTGGGATCTGATGCTACGACAGGTAGATAATGTCCGAACTGTGTTAAATTGTAGGACACCCGGCCGGGGTCTGAGAAGTGCTCGGTGTGGGAAAACCCACATACATCTGGGGTCAGACGCGGAGTATTGAGAGCAGAGGAGAAACAGAAGAGTTTTTCTTCGCTATCATCTATGTAGAAAATAACCCAGCGACAAATGTTTAGAATTAATAAACAAATTCAGTCGAGTTGCGGGATAGAACATCAACACACAGAAATTAGTCACGTTTCTACACACAGGCAGGGCACTATCTGAAAAGAACGTAAGAAAGCAACCCCACTCACAACAGCAACAAAAGAATAAAACGTTTAGGAATACACTTAACCAAACAGGTGAAAGACTTACACCGAAGCGGGCTCCGTGCTGACAGCAGCGAGCCCGATGCCGAGCTTGAACTCACCAACCCTGAGATTATGACCCGAGCTGCAGTCGGACGCTCAACCCACTCAGGCGCCCACGAACAATTTTTTAAGGTTAAGCAAAAACCCAAGGTATTTTTTAAACTGGGTGGTGATACACGCGTGTTCGTCTTATTATTCTGCTGTAAGAACAGTGAAGAAAAATAAAACATTAAAAAGTGGGGGCGGGGGGTGGTGGGGAGAGACCTTTAACCAATTCCCTGCGTGTGACGGGGGTGTCTGTCCTTGGACGAATTGGAAGCTGCGTCTTATACCGCGGGCAAGCAGAGGTCCTGGTGGTGGAACCCTGACTCGGTAGTGTGACCCTGGAGGGCACCGAGCAAGGTCCTGAGAGTTTGAGATAATAGGTGTAGCCAAGATTTGGGCGCCGCCTGGGTGGAGGCCGCGTTGCCTAACTCTAGGGTCACTACCCACATTTGAGCTCCAGAGGGCGCCAGACGCACATAACATGCCAGATGGTGCTCCGTGATGGTGCGGTCCTCCATTCCCTCTGCGGGCGGGCAGCACTCCTCCACCCCATTTACAGGGACCGCTGCTTCCCAGGTCTACGAACTGGTCGGTCAACCCAAGTGGGCGTGTGTTTAGCCACTGCGACCCGCTTTGCCTGAGGACGTTCTCTCCAAGTTTACGGGAGTGTTTCCAGCAATGTCAATCAGGACTTAAGACCCCACCCCTTATCCTTGCCGCCCAATCAGGATCGACAACAGCTGGCTCCTTACAGGCACCAACAGAGCAGAGGATATTTTATACTCCCCAAAATATACACAAGCAAACAAATGAAAATAGGGTTTCTCCATGGAAATATTAATGAAAATAAGTAGAAAGTCTGAATTACCAATAACCAAAGAAGTAACAGAGGAAGTAAAAGGTCTACACTCTAAGATTGACATTAGATGATTTATAGCCAGTTCTACCATATAGTGAGACAAAGAATTGCTAGGATTAGAAAGTGGTCCAGAGAATAGAAAAAGGAAGGAACGCTACCAAAATCTTTTGAGGGGCACCCAGGTGGTTCAGTTGGTTGGCTTTCCATTACTGATCTCTGCTTAGGTCATGATCTCATGGTCGGTCACATGGAGCCCCGCGATGGGCTCTGTGCTGACAGTGCAGAGCCTGCTTGGGATTTTTCTCCCTCTCCCTGCCCCCCCCCCCCCCCCCTGCGCGCGCGCACACACACACACACACACACACACACGGTCTCAAAAGAAATAAATAAACTAAAAAAAATCTTTTGGGGTGCCTGGGTGGCTCAGTTGGTTAAGCGTCCAACTTTGGCTCAGGTCATGGTCCTGTGGTTTGTGGGTTCAAGTCCCGTGTCAGGCTCTGTGCTGACAGCTTGGAGCCTGGAGCCTGCTTCGGATTCTGTGTCTTCCTCTCTCTCTGCCCCTCCCCTGCTCTCTCTCTCAAAAATAAATTAAAAAAAATTTTTTAAAAATTACAAAAAATCTTTTGAATGGTTGGCACAATTCCCTTAGCAAACCTAGAGAAACAATAAAAAACTAGGCAAATGGCACTCATAAAACAGAAGGAAAAATTCCAAGTCAAATATGAACCAATTGAACTCAGCGATGTTTTAAGACAGTAATTCATAAGAAATGATAGGGATGCTGTCAGAAATACAGAAATATCTCAACATTACAAACTGTGCTAGTGCATCCCGGCTCACTCACAGGTTAAAGATGAAATAATATGTGATCATCTCAAAAGGCATAGAAATGTTGCAAATTCATGGGACAAGCCCACCATCCTAGCACTTCCTCCCTCTGCCTTTCCTCCAGCTTCCTCCAGCCAGGAAGCCGGAGCACAAATTCACCATTCCTTACAGCGTGGAGAAGAAAGAGCTAGAACAGTGAGGAGAGTCAGAACCCTCAACTACCTTAAGGGCAGCCTGCAAAACAGGGAGAGCTGCAGAGATGGGAGACAAGGGAGAGAGAGAAAGAGGGAGGTGGAGAGAAGTGGGGGTGGGGGGACACTGGGAAAGTGATTGAGGCAGAGAGGGAAATATAGAGACGGGGGGGCGGGGAGATGAGGGTTAGATGGAGGGAGACTGAGGGGCAGAGAACCTTAGAGACATTTCCTCATCTGAAAACCATCACAGTGGGGCACCTGGGTGCCTCAGTCGGTTAAGCATCCAACTTCAGCTCAGATCATGATCTCGTGGGTTCGTGAGTTTGAGCCCTGTATTGAGTTCTGTGCTGATGGCTCAGGGCCTGGAGCCTGCTTTGGATTCTGTGTCTCCCCCCTCTCTCTCTGCCCCTCCCCTGCCTATGTTCTGTTTCTCTCTCTCTCTTTCTCTCTCTCTCTCTCTCTCTCTCTCTCTCAAAAATAAACATTAAGAAGAATTAAAAGTTTGAAAACCATCACAGTGATGTTCAATCAGTGGTGAACTCGGTTAAGAGTTCAATCAGTGGTGTCTACATGATTTTATTAATTCTGAGCCCCTCTGTTTTTTCACCTTGCAAGATCTCTACAAATCGGGTTTAATCCTGTAATTGAGAGCATCTTATAGTTAGTTGCTCTCCACTGGACAGCAGTCCTGATGTATCCCATAATGTTTCAGCACATATCACTTAAAAACCATTTGAAAAAGGAATACAAATCCCAGTTCTTGTCCAGTAGCCCTGTCATTGACACAGTGAAAGGAAGAAAGTTGAGCGCTTTTCTAAGAAATGCTCCGTCAACAACACTCTTGATTTCACAAGGACGATGTTTACGGGGAAGCACAAACATCAAGAACTCTTAAGTCAGAAAATAAGTCAGAAGATGAGAAAATGAGTCAAAATGTCTGCATTGATGGACGGATAGATGGATAGCTGTGTATAAATCAGGTGTAAAAAAATATATACACATATGAATGGTAAATCTAGGTTGATATTATGTTCCCTATAAAATTCTTTCAGGGGCGCCTGGGTGGCTTGGTCGGTTAAGCATCCGACTTCGGCTCAGGTCATGATCTCACGGTCCGTGAGTTTGAGCCCCGCGTCGGGCTCTGTGCTGACAGCTCAGAGCCTGGAGCCTGTTTCAGATTCTGTGTCTCCCTCTCTCTCTGCCCCTCCCCTGTTCATGCTCTCTCTCTGTCTCAAAAATAAATAAACGTTAAAAAATTTTTTTTAAAAATTCTTTCAAATTCACTGTATGTTTAACAATTTTCACAGTAAAATTTTGGGGGAAAATGATGGAGAAATCAGATTCTGAGCATGAGGAAGTTGTAGATATACCTTAACCAATTAATTATGCTTGTATTTTCCATTGTAGACAACAAAGAGCGATCTGTTAAAAAAAATCTTTTTCGGGGCATCTGGGTGGCTCAGTCGGTTGAGCGTCTGACTTCGGCTCAGGTCATGATCTCACAGTCCGTGGGTTCCAGCCCCGCATCAGGCTCTGTGCTGACGGCTTGCTCAGGGCCTGGAGCCTTCTTCAGATTCTGTATATCCTTCTCTCTCTGCCCCTCCGCCGCTCATGCTTTGTCTCACTCTGTTTCTCAAAAATAAATAAATAATTTAAAAAATAAAAAATCTTTTTCTTTTTTTTTAATTTTTTTTTTTTTACGTTTATTTATTTTTGAGACAGAGAGAGACAGAGCATGAACGGGGGAGGGGCAGAGAGAGAGGGAAACACAGAATCGGAAGCAGGCTCCAGGCTCTGAGCCATCAGCCCAGAGCCCGACGCGGCGCTCGAACTCACGGACTGCGAGATCGTGACCTGAGCTGAAGTCGGACGCTTAACCGACTGAGCCACCCAGGCGCCCCCCCCCCCCCAAAAATCTTTTTCTAGGGGGTGCCTGGCTGGCTCCGCCGGTGGAGCTTGCGACTCTTGATCTTGGGGTTGTGAGTTCGAGCCCCGTGTTGGGTGTGGAGATTACTTAAAAAAGTAAAATCTTAAAAAAATTTTTTCTAAATAAATCTAAAAGTGCTCTTTTAGTAAATATATGCTAAATACTGTAGGTGATAACAACGCATTGTGTCAGCATAACTGCTAGCAATTTTTCTTTCCTAGTGGTAAATAGGGCAATGCTGTATTTTATAATACAAGGCATCTTCAGTTTGATCAAATACGGCATATTATTTTGTAATCAAAACAAATGTTAAACCCAGTAGCAACAAGTACACCCAGGGCTGAGATCTTGAGATGAGGTTAAAAATTGTTGGTTTTGAGATAAGCACTGGGTGTCATATGTAAGTTATGAATCACTGTATTCTATTCCTGAATCCAAGACTACACGGTATGTTAACTAACTTGAGAATGAATATATATGTGTATATATATATATATATATATATATATATATATATATATACACATATATTGAGAATGAATATACATATATATTCATATACATATATATTCATTGGTTTTGCTTTTCATTATATTCTTCAGTACCTTAAAATTTTTGCCATTTTTTTGTTTTGTCTTATTAAAAAAAATTAAATCCTGCCTATTTCTGTTTCTGGATAGTGGAAATATCCAGCTCTCTTGGAACAGAACTTCTGTCTTCTGGAGGTCATGAGAATGACTCCTTAGTCACACAAATGTAAAGCAAGTATTCACCCCTACTGGTATTTCTCACTTTTTATATTCGATGTGTCTCACATCCTTTTTCCTCCTCTATTCTTCCTCAACTGCTTTCTCTTACATTGTGTTAATTTTAATAAAATTTCCAATGTTTATTTGTTTTTGAGAGACAGACAGAGCATGAGCAGGGGAGGGGCAGAGGGAGAGAGGGAGCCACAGAACTCGAAGTGGGCTCCAGGCTCTGTGCTGTCAGCTCCACTGCGGGGCTCGAACTCACGAACTGTCAGATCATGGCCTGAGCTGAAATCAAGAGTCGAATGCTTAACCAACTGAGCCACCCAGATGCCCCTAGAATATATTTCTTAACATAGTTCTTAGAGTAATTTTTCTCCTTATTCTCCTCTCCTCTTGGTGCTCCCATTATGTGTATATTGCTTGACTTAATGGTGTCCTGCATTTTTCTGGGGCTCTCTGTTCATTTTTTTTTCATTCTTTTTTCTCTCCATTCTTTGAAATGCATGATATCTATCTTCATTTGCTAATTCTTTCTTCTGTCAGTTCAGATCTACTGGTGAGCCCCTCTAGTGAGTTTTCATTTCAGTTATTGTACTTTTCAGCTCCAGGTTTCTTTTTTTTTTTTTTTTTTTTTTTAATTTTTTTATTTTTGGGACAGAGAGAGACAGAGCATGAACGGGGGAGGGGCAGAGAGAGAGGGAGACACAGAATCGGAAACAGGCTCCAGGCTCCGAGCCATCAGCCCAGAGCCTGACGCGGGGCTCGAACTCACGGACCGCGAGATCATGACCTGGCTGAAGTCGGACGCTTAACCGACTGCGCCACCCAGGCGCCCCATCAGCTCCAGGTTTCCATTTGGCTCTATTTTATAATGCCCAACTCTTTTTTTTTTTAATGTTTATTTTTGAGAGCGAGAGAGTGAGCAGGAGAGGGGCAGAGAGAGAGGGAGACACAGAATCCAAAGCAGGCTCCCAGCTCTGAGCTATCTATCAGCACAGAGCCTGATGCGGGACTCGAACTCACGGACCGTGAGATCATGACCTGAGCCGAAGTTGGACACTTAACTGAGCCACCCAGGCGCCCCTGTAATGTCTAACTCTTAACTGATATTTTCAATTTGGTAAGTCATTATTGTCTAACTTCCCTTTACTTTTAAAATCATGATTCCTCTTGGTTATTTGAACATATGCTATTTTGAAGGCTTTGTCTGTTAAATCCAATTTCTGTTTATTCTCATAGGCAGTTTCTGTTGCCTGCTGTTTAGGGGTCATACTTCCCTGTCTTACAGAACCCTTACCACGCTTCCTTCCTAACTAGCACTGTCCCATAGAACATTCTGCAATAATAGACATGTTCTCTACGTGCACTGTCCAGTATGATACACACCAGCCTAACGTAGCCACCGAGCACTTAAAATGTGGCCAGTGTTACTGAGGAATTGAATTTTTCTTTTTCTTTTTTGAGGAAATGAATTTTAAAATTTTATTTCATTTTATTAATTTAAATCTAAATAGCCGTATGTGACTAGTGGCTACCTTCTTGGACAGGGAAGTTCTAGACCATGCTGAGTACCCAATTCTCTAGAATCCCCTAGCCAAGTGTTCCTGAACCTTCCAGCACCTGTATGTGCCTCTTCCCAGCCCACCTGGCCCCTGACACCCAGGCCAGGTCATGCTGGTCTGCACGCCTCTAGATCCAAGGGGTGGGCAAGAGGTGGTCTGGGAGATGGACCACATTTTCATATGGAGATGAGGGTGTCCACATAAATGCATGGATGACCCCTCAAGGATTCAGGATGTGGACAGAAGTGGGAAGAGATGGGTGTGAACCCATGTGCCTCCATTTGTACTTTTGGTCCAGGATTGACAAGTGTCAGGGATGATTTTGACCGGCTATGTCCCATTTCTTACCTGTGTAGTGGCTACGTGTGTGCTCACTGTATAATTTTTTCAACTATATATAGATATAGATATGTATAAATGTGCAAGTATGTGTGTACAAAGATATACGATATCCTATGTAGTATTATATATAATGTAAATACAGTATACATATGTATATGTGTTTATATATGTATAGTGTATATATATAGTACTATGTATACAATATATACAATTTAAAAAATGATTTAAAAATTTTACAACTGTTAGCTCTTCTCATGACATAAAGCCTTGTACGATCGGTCTCTCTCTGCCCTGATCTGCCACCCTCCCCTTCGTGCTCAGCTCCAGCGGCACTGACCTCCTTTCTCCAGCTAGCAGGCCACGTTACGGAGGAGTTTGGCCGAGGGGGCTCGATTGGTCCTGTCTTTATTTTGTAATTTTTAATTCTGTAAAAATTTGAGTACAGCTGACACACAATGTGACATTAGTCTCAGGTGCCTGGCCCTGCCTTTATTTTTTAAAATTTAGTTATTTTTCGATGTTTAGTTTTGCCAGAGGCGGAGAGAGCGCAAGCGAGGGGAGGGGCAGAGAGAGAGAGAGGGAGAGGGAGAGGGTCCAAAGCGGGCTCCGCGCTGACAGCAGCGAGCCCCATGTGGGGCTTGAACTCAGGAACCGTGAGCTCATGACCTGAGCCGAAGTCAGATGCCCAACCAACCGAGCCACCCGGGCGCCCCCGGCGCTGCCTTGAAAGCCCTTTGTGTTGGCAAAGCAAAGAAATGTCTGTGATGGGGGTTGGGTGAGTGGGAGTGGTCGAGGCTGGCGTGGACAGACAGCCGGACAGCTGTCAGGAGTGATGTGGCCCCTTCCCCGGGGTTGGGAGGAAAGGTGTCTGCTTATGTAAGAAAGCTGGAGACTGTTCTGAAGGCCGCCAAAAAAGGAACAGTTGTGGTGGATGGAACCATCAATCAGGTGCCCTGAACAGGTGGAGCCTGGGGCCACTCTCAGCGGAAAGCTGGGCTCGGAGCTCCAATTACCAGCACAGAGAATCCAACTGTCCAGACTGGTGCCAGAGGGGAGGGAGAGGGGGGGACAGAGGCCTGAGTCAGCGGAAAGAGCGATTCCAGAGCACCTGAGGTGACTGCAGAAGCACCAGAGAGGGAGCTGGAGACCGGCAACGGTGACATCTAAGTCAGCGGTTCTCAAAGTAGGGTCCCCGGGACCGGCAGCATCAGTTCGGCCTGAGAACTCGTTCAAAATGCAAATTCCCAGGCTCCCTTTAACGAGAGGCAAGAAACTCCGAGGGGAGGGGAAGGCCCAGCAATCGATGTCTCAACAAGCCCGCCAAGGTGATTCTAATGCGCGACCAAGTCTGAAAACCACCGATCTCACTTTAACGAGCATGGACGGGGTGCCAGGCATTCTTCCGGGTGACTTACCTCTAGTAACACACCGGTCCACACAACAGCATTACAAAATCGGAGGGGCGCCTGGGTGGCTCGGTTAAGCGTCCAACTTCGGCTCAGGTCGTGATCTCACGGCTGGTGAGTTCGAGCCCCGCGTCAGGCTCGCTGCTGTCATCATAGAGCCCGCTTTGGAATCTCTGCCTCCCACCCCCCCCCCCCCCGCCCTCCCCGCCCCTCCCCTGCCTGTGCTCTCTCTCTCAAAAATAAACAAATATTAAAAAAATAAAAAAAGAGTGACCGGTGGATCCTCACTTAGGAATGACTGATCCAGATCATTAAAGGAGGCTGAGAATTATCTTGGGGTGCCTGCGTGGCTCAGTCGGTTGAGCACTGGACTTCGGCTCAGGTCATAATCTCACGGTTCGTGAGTTCGAGCCCCACACCGGGCTCCACTGCTTCATCGCTGTCAGCGCAGAGCCTGGCTTTGGATCTTCTGTCCTCCCCATCCCCCCCCCCCCCCCATACCTCCCCTGTTCACACACTCTCTCTCTAAAATAAAATAAACATTAAAAAAATAGGAGGTGCATCATTTTACAGGTGGAAAAGGTGAAGCAGGATCATCGCCGTATTTCCCGTAAACTCAGAGCCAGAGGTAGAGACGCAGCTTGAACCTCAAGCGGGGGCCCTCTCTGCTCCACCCGCTTCAGCACGCAGCCCCTGGAGGGCTTCTAAGACACTTGCTGGAGCCCACTCCAGAGCTGGTGGTTCCCTAAAGACGGATCCAAGAATGTGCACTTCTCACGAGGCCCTGGGCGATGCTGAGGCTCCTGGTCCAGATTCCACACTAGGAAAAGCGAGGGTACTGCCTTTCCCACGTGAGGGCGGAGTCCAGCAAATGGAAATGTCCACCGGGGCTCCGTGAGAAAATGACGTGCGCAGCCGCTTTTGCCGGGACTCTTTTGGCCACAAATGACAGAAAACCCCAATTCAAACTGGCTTAAGTATGAAAGATACTTATAGGCTCACGTAACTGAAACGGGTTAAGTTTGCCGTGGACCCGGGGCCAAGGAGGTAGGTGGTCTGGATTCTCTCTTACTCTCTCCAGCACTCACTCTGCCTTCCTGTGTTGTCTTCATTTGCAGGCGAGCTTGCCTCTCACACTGGCGCCCAGCTGCTCTAGCCTTAGATTCCACAGCAGGAACCACATCACAAAAGGAGATAGATCCCCTTTCTTCCTATCTCAGCCCCCCCCCGGGCTCTCACCGGCCAGGCCAGGGCCACCAACCCACTGCTGAACAATCATTGTGGGCAGGGAGGTGGAAGATTCTCACGATCAGGCCTGGGTTACGGGCTCGTCCCCAGAGAGATGGGCTCAGCTGCATCCAAAACATAGACCGACAGCGTGTGTGTGTGTGTGTGTGTGTGTGTGTGTGTGTGTGTCTATGAGAATTCGGGGTAACCAGAAAAGGGAATGGAGGCTGGACAGACCAATATAACCAATGTCTACTACACCACCCTCAAAGGACAGGGTGCCGGAAAGCCAAAATGTGTACCTACTCCTTAAAACTCCCTTAAGATGGGCCCAAGCACAGAGATCGTGGTAAAAGAGAAAACCCAGAAGTTGATGCACTTTACTATTTCATTTATATAAAGAATCAGGCAAAAACAAAACAAAACAAAACAAAAAAAACACCAAAAAACAAAAAACCTATGATGTTAGCAATCAGCAGAGTGGTTATCGGTGGGGGGGGGGGGGTGTATCAGTTATTTTTCCTACATAACAAGCTTCCCTCAACTTAGTGACATAAGACAATGATAATGGATCACTGGTACCACTCATGTTTCTGGAAGTTAGCTGAGCTCAGCCAAGTAGTTTTTGCTTGGGGTTTCTCATGTGGTTATAGTCAGACGGTGGTCAGAGCTGGGGTCATCTTTTCTTTTCTTTTCTTTTTTAAAGTTTATTTAGTTTTGAGAAGGAGAAGGAGAGAGAGAGAGAGAGAGAGAGAGAGAGAGAGAGAGAGAGAGAGAGAGAATGAGCGGGGGAGGGGCAGAGAGAGAGGCAAACAGAGAATCTGAAGCAGGCTCCAGGCTCTGAGCTGTCAGCTCTGAGCCCGATGCAGGTCTCAAACCCACAAACTGTGAGATCATGACCTGAGCTGAAGTCGGACGCTTAACTGACTGAGCCACCCAGGCGCCCCAGAGCTGGGGTCATCTTGAAGGCTCCCTCATTCACAGGTTTGGCAGTTGATGCCGACTATTGGCCAGAAGGCTCCCACATTTGCCATCCACGTACCCTGGTCTCCCTCACATGCCGGCTGGGTTCCAAAGGTAAGCATTCCGAGAGAACCAGGCAGGAACTGCGCTGTTTTTTATGGCGTCAGATGTCACATAGTGTCATTTCTGCCATACTCTCTTGGTCATAAATGTCTGCCCAGGATCAAGAGGAGTGGTCATCTCTTCATGTGGCATGTTGTGCAAAGAGCATGTGGAGCAGGAGACGTGGGTATAAACATTTCTAGAAACTATAATATGCCACAGGGAGGTAAGGGCTGGGGGGGCTTCTGGGACCTAGCTACACTGTTTCTTTTTGTTTTTTTTTTTTTTTTTTAAGTTTATTTTTATTTATTTTGAGAGAGGGAGAGCAAGTGGGGGAGGGGCAGAGAGGGAGACAGAATCCCAAGGAGGCTCCACCTCGCTGCCAGCACAGAGCTCGACGGGGCTCGAACTCACAAACCATGAGATCATGACCTGAGCCCAAATCAAGAGTCGAACGCTTAACCGACTAAGCCACCCAGGTGCTCTACCCACACTGTTTCTTAATCTGGATGCTGTTGGGGCGCCTGGGTGGCTCAGTCGGTTAAGCATCCGACTTTGGCTCGGCCATGATCTCACGGTCCATGAGTTCGAGCCCGCGTCGGGCTCTGTGCTGACAGCTCAGAGCCTGGAGCCTGCTTTAGATTCTGTGTCTCCCTCTCTCTCTGACCCTCCCCCATTCATGCTCCGTCTCTCTCTCTGTCTCAAAAATAAATAAACATTAAAAAAAACCCTGGATGCTGTTTACAACCAGTTGCATATTTTAAAATATCTTTTTTAAAAAGTTTATTTGTTGAGAGAGATAGAGAGAGAACGAGAGAGAGAGAGAGAGAGAGAGAGAGAGAGAGAGAGAGAGAACGTAAGTGGGGTAAGGGCAGAGAGAGAGAATCCTAAGCAGGCTCTGCACTGCCAGCACGGAGCCCGATGCAGGGCTTGAACCCACGAACCATGAGAACATGACCTGAGCTGAAATCAAGAGTCAGACAGTCACCCACTTGAGCCACCCACTCACCCCAAGTTGCATTTTTTTTTTTTAACTGCACCACAATGTCATTTCTGGAGTCTCTGTACATAAAGTTTGAGATTTTTCTCATCCTTCATATCTCAGCTTTACTGTCCTCTCCTCCAGAAAACCAGCAACGACATCCCCCATCCCTCACCCCTTCCAATCCCCAGTCCTTTCAATGCCATGGGGGCTAGTGATGCCTCGACTATAATACCACCTTACCTTCAGTTGTCACGTTTGTGTCTCCCCCTAACTCTAGACCAGAAGACCTCTGACCTTCTGACCACATACCCCCCAGAAGTTTCCCGTTCGCATCTCCACTATATGTGTGTAATCGACAAGTTGCACTATACTAATATGTACAATATAAGACATGCACTAAAATACAAATATTTGAAGGAGGAGATAAAAGCAGTTCTGAATAGGCTTTCTGTTTTCCTACACCCAGAAGGTTTGTCTAGAAAACCCCCAGAGAACCAGGCCGCTCCTCAGAGACCAGTAACTTGACCGTGAGCGTCACAAGGACAGGTGATGATCTGTCTCGCACACCTCAGTAGTCCCAGCCATGGAGCTGGATGTGGAAATGTATTCACCTACACTAAACTTAAGATCTGTGCACTTTATAGCATGTATTATTATGCTCTAGTAAAAAAAAAAAAAATACTTAACAATGAAAAGGTAAAATTTTCAAAGCTGAAGGACATCAGAGAAAAGTCCGATCGAGTGAAACCTTAAACCGCCTCTGGCCCTCCCAACAGAAGGCCTGATGCCAGGTGAAGGTTCTGGCTGGAAGCCCTGGAGATAGTGGCACCATGGAGAGAGAGGGAAGGAAGAAAGGATGCGGCTCAATGCTTGGCCATTCCTGGTGATGAGTCATAACAAACTGTAAAATGTCAATGTAAGCAGACACCTGGAGTGTCTTCTCCCATCAAGAGATGATTGGCGGGAGGCAGCGGGGGAGGGGGGGGTACCTGGGTGGCTCAGTCAGTTAAGCGTCTGACTTCGGCTCAGGTCAGGATTTTGTGGTTCATGAGTTCGAGCCCTGAATTGGGCTCTGCTATCAGCACAGAGCCCGCTTTGGATCCTCTGTCTCTCTGCCTCTCCCCTACTCTCTCTCTCTCAAAAATAAATCAACATTTAAAAAGAGAGAGAGAGAGGTGCACTTGGGTGGTTCAGTCAGTTAAGCGTCTGACTTTGGCTCAGGTCATGATCTCAGTTTGTGAGTTCGAGCCCCGCATTGGGCTCTGTGCTGACAGCTTAGAGCCTGGAGCCTGCTGCAGATTCTGTGTCTTCCTTTCTCTCTGACCCTCTCCCACTTGCCCTCTGTCTCTCTCTCTCTCTCTCAAAAATGAATAAACATTTAGAGAAAGAGAGAGAGAGAGAGAGATGATCAGGTGCCCTCTCCCTGGATCCAGCCTGCCCTTCCAGATTTACCAAACGAATACAGAGGAAATGACCCTCTGGGCCTCTGAGGCTAGATTGTAAGAAGCCTTCCAGTTTCTGATTGGGTCTTTTGGAAAGCTCACTCCTGGAATGCTGCCTCTTGGAGCCACCATGCTGAGAAGCCCAACAGAGCCACATATGGGCACTCCAGCCACAGCCCACGGCCACAGTCAATGTCAACTGCCAGCCATGTGAGCGAGCCATCTTGACATCCAGCCAGTCAGGACTCAGGTAACTGCAGACCCAGCTGATGTCCAACTGCAATGGCAGGAGTGTCCTTAAGCAAGAACTGCCCAGTGGAGCCCAGTCAACCCACAGAAGCAAGCGACATAATAATAAATTGTTTCAAGCCGCTAAGATTTGGGGTGGTTTGTTATGTTGTAGATAACGGGAACCACTGGGATGCCTCCAGTGGCTCTTATAAGGTGAATACAGAAAACTTTCCTTTGATCTTAAATATGTGACTGAAATGTTAGAACTCCTTGAAGGTGATGGTGGGCACAGCAGTGTGTCTAGACCCAGGAGGCATCCAATGGATGGCAAGACCAAGCACGACCATCTGCAGTCCTTTTAGGACGCACTCAGTTAAATGGAGGACCCAAAACTAACCTCACAGGGGTGTTGTGAAAATTCAAAGAAGTCATGCAGGTAAAGCCCTCGACACAGTGCCTGACACATAGCAGGACCCCCTAAAATGTTAGCGGTAACTCATTCACCATGTGCGTCACCTGTTATGATGCATTTGGTTGCACGTAAGAGGACCCAAATTGAAAGGGCTTGAATCAGAAGGAAATGCATTATTTCACAGAGCAAGAAAGCCAGGGGTAAGGTGTCCCAGGGTTGTGAAATTCAATCATTTAAGATCAAATTTAATTAAATTATACTTCAATACAAATTTTACTTAAAATTGCACGTTTATTGAATGCCAACTAATTGCCAGGCACCGTTCTAGAAGCTGGAGATAAAAAGCAAAGAGAGGGGCGCCTGGGTGGCTCAGTCGGTTAAGCGTCCGACTTGGGCTCAGGTCATGATCTCGCGGTCCGTGAGTTCGAGCCCCGCGTCGGGCTCTGTGCTGACAGCTCAGAGCCTGGAGCCTGTTTCAGATTCTGTGTCTCCCTCTCTCTGACCCACCCCCGTTCATGCTCTGTCTCTCTCTGTCTCAAAAATAAATAAACGTTTAAAAAATAAAAATAAATAGCAAAGAGAGCAAAGTCCTCGGGAATGCAAGCTGGTGCAGCCACTCTGGAAAACAGTATGGAGGTTCCTCAAAAAACTAAAAATAGAACTACCCTATGACCCAGCAATTGCACTATTAGGTATCTATCCAAGGGATACATACAGGTGTGCTGTTTCGAAGGGACACATGAACCCCCATGTTTATAGCAGCACCATCAACAATAGCCAAAGTATGGAAAGAGCCCAAATGTCCATCGATGGATGAATGGATAAGGAAGATGTGGTATGTATACACAATGGAGTATTACTCGGGAATCAAAAAGAATGAAATCTTGCCATTTGCAACTACGTGGATGGAACTGGAGGGTATTATGCTAAGTGAAATTAGTCAGTCAGAGAAAGACAAATATCATATGACTTCACTCATATGAAGACTTTAAGAGACAAAACAGATGAACATAAGGGAAGGGAAACTAATATAAAAACAGGGAGGGGGACAAAACATAAGAGACTCTTAAATATGGAGCACAAACAGAGGGTTACTGGAGAGGTTGTGGGAGAGGGGATGGGCTAAATGGGTAAGGGGCACTAAGGAATCTACTCCTGAAATCACTGTTGCACTATGGGCTAACTAACTTGGATGTAAATTAAAAAAAAAAAAAAAAAAAAAAGCAAGCAAGCAAAGTTCTTTGGTGGGGGTCTATTCACTCAATGTTATCCTCATGCCTTTGTAGGTCTGTCCTGCTACATTATACTCTTCTGTGCGAATATACCACAATTCATCCATTCTCATGTATTTTATTATTTATTCATTTATTCATTCTGAGAGAGAGAGGGAGAATCTCAAGCAGGCTCCATGCTTAGTGTGGAGTCTGACACGGGGTTCGATCTCACGACCATGAGATCATGACCTGAGCTGAAATCAAGAGTCGGACGCTTAACCAACTGGGCCACCCAGGCGCCCCTAACCATTCTCCTTTTAATGGACATCAGGTTTCCAATTTGCTGTTGGTGAATCACTACAAACATTGTCGGGACGCCTCACCCAGCGCACATGCTCACGTCTCTTCTCGTTAAGTATCCAGGAATGGAGATGCTGAGTATAAGGGACTCAAAGCTTCAACATGGCTGAATTTTTCAAATACCAAATGATTGTCCAGATGGTTGCACTGACTTCCTCCTTCACCTGGAGTGCATGAGGTGCCCTGCTAATCCCCATTGTCACCTGCAGTCATCTGAAGTTTTGCTCATTTGAAGACATAAAATAGAATCTCAGTGTGGCCCTCTCTTTTCCCCTCTAGGTGTTTCTACAATTACCGGCTGGCTTTGGTCAGCTGGGTGGGATCAAGATAGAGGAAGAAGGGAACTTAGTGATTATAATTTTTTAATTTTAATTTTTAAAAAATCTTTATTTGTTTTTGAGAGAGAGACAGAGACAGAGACAGAGGGCAGGCGGGGAGGAACAGAGAGAGAGGGAGACACAGAATCTGAAGCAGGCTCCAGGCTCCGAGCCGTCAGCACAGAGCCCGACACGGGGCTTGAACTCACGGACCATGAACCGTGGGGTCATGACCTGAGCTGAAGTCGGACGCCCAACCGACTGAGCCACCCAGGCACCCCATTAGTGATTATAATTTTGAGTCTAGGATGGGTAGGGACATGGGCAGGGTGGGGATGACAAAGCAGGGATGTGATGCATGGGGGCGGGGAGAGTGTGGCAACCAAGTCCAGGGCGACGCTGACAGTGGGGGGCCTGCAGCGAGGACACATGGACAAGCAGGCTGGACTGGGAGGAAGATGACCTCAGTGCCATCTTTGTTGGTCTTCCTCTGATTACTGATGAAGTGGAGCATCTCTTTGTATCAAATTAATTACAAAACTACTGAAGCATAGAAGGGTCTCAAAGGAGAAGACCAACAAACTATTTCTTAATGACCACTTTTTAAAAGCAATGTTTCTTTTTTTTTAAGTTTATTTATTTTGAGAGGAAGAGAGAGAGGGAGAGGGAGGGAGGGAGGGAGGGAGGGAGAGAGAAAGAAAGTGTGCATACGAGCAGGAGAGGGGCAGACAGAGAGGGAGAGAGAGAGAATCCCAAGTAGGCTCTGTGCTGTCATTGCAGAGAGGCGGGGCTCAATCCCACAAATCGTGAGATCATGACCTGAGCCTAAATCAAGAGTCGGAAGCTTAACCGACTGAGCCACCCAGGCGCCCCTAAAAGCAATGTTTCTGTGCAAATAAGAGAAAAAGAAATCTCAGACTGGGGGAAATCGTTATCAAAATTTGTGTCGTACCAGCAACAGCTTGTGTGAATTAACAAAGGTGTCCTCATTCAGAGCTGTGCCACCAGCAGAGGACACACGCTAAGACGGGAGCCCCAGGCAGCTCAGGGGCAGAAGCAGGACAATTCTACGGAGGGACCGAGGAGACCCACCATGTGTCTACTGCACCCCCAGCGAAACTGGGAAAGCAGCGATGATGCTGTGCAGGTGGCGGGCACATCGAAACAAGACCTCTAAAGCTGGCTTCCCAGTGCGGTTCCAGAGCTGTAACATGAGGACGGCCCACTTCTTGTCACTTCTTCATTCCGTTAACAAATATTTAGTCATTCTGGGCCAGGTTCTGGAGATAAAATGGTGACCAGCACAGGCTTTGTCCGCATCCTCGTGGATTTATCGGTCTTGAGAGGGAGGCAGACATGAGACGCTGACATCACAGACGGTCAGGGCTGAGATGGGGGAAAGCCGGAGTTGTAGAAGCCCAGAAGGGGCACCTGACCCACCCTGGGGGTCAAGGAAGGCTTTCTGGAGGAGGAGACATCGAGACCCAAAAGCTGTACAGAGTTAGTTGTGAAGAGGCGATCAGGAGAAAGGGCGGTGCTCCAAAAGGTGGAAAGAGCATGTGCAAATGTTTAGAGGTGAGAGGGAGTGTGGAATGTTCTAGACCAGCACCATCCAACAGAAACATAATGAGAACCCCACCTGTGAGTCACAACGTAATTAAAAAATTTTTAGTAGCCACGTTAAAAAGAAACAGTTGAAATGAATTTTAATAATCTATTTTATTTAACCTGATATAGCCAAAATATTACCATATTAACATGTGATCAATATAAAAATTATTAATGAGATATTTTACATTCTCTTTTTTTTTGTACTAAGTCTTTGAAATCTGGCGGGCATCTTACACTGCGGGTACATCTCAGTTAACACTGGCCACATTTCAAGTGCTCGACAGCCACGTGCTGCACTGAGCAGCACAGCTAGACCCTTGCTACCCAAAGCACTGGCGTCAGTGGGGAGCTCGCTAGAAGTACAGAATCGCAGGCCCTCCCTAGCCCCACTAACTCAGGATCTCCATTTTCACAGGATCCCAGGGGATTCGTACGCAGTTGAGTTTTGAGAAAAATGGGTCCAGTTCTGTCTGAAACACTTCTGTGGCTTCCTGTTGCCCTCGTGACAAACACTCAGCTACTGACCTTGGCAATCATTCATTCATTAGTGCATCACCACTCCTGAGCGCCTACTGCATCCCAGGCCCTGTGCTCGGTGATGCTGGGGACACAGCAGGGACAAGGACAGACCTGATTCCTGACCTCATGGAGCCCCTAGGCAATTAATAGAGAAGGACCCAAATCCCTGTTTCATTCTGACCGTGGTAAGGATGCGTGCTTAAAGTGGGGTTACTGTGTACAAGTTCAGGAGGCCTGACCTGGATTGAGTGGAGAGGGCATCCAGAAAATAACCCAAATAAGGGCAGAGGCCACTATCATGGCAAAACGCCACAAGCAGATTAAATGTCCCATTGCAGAGGCTGGGCAGGCCAAACAACACCAGCATGTCCGTGGTCACTAAGAGGGATAGTTTTCAGGCTCGAGAAGCGCCTGGGGGGTAGGGTTACAGGAAACGAGCCAGGGACAGAGCCTGGTGATAGTGGCACACCACACACAGATCCGTCTGCATTTGGAAAACGAGGGGAAAGGGAACAGAGAATCGGGAAGGCGGTCAATTTGCCAAAGGGGGGAGGACTGGAGGCAAGGAATGGTAGGTGACCTTTTCTTTAAAAAAGGCCTTTTAATACAACATACTTGTATTTACTGTAGAGTAACTGAGCAGGGGAGAAAATGTGCAGGATATGGATGGAACAAGAATGGCCGTGACTGTTGAAGCTGAGAGATGGGACATTCATTAGACTTTTCCCTCCGCTTGTGTTTGTTTGAAATTTTCCTTAAAAGCGAAAAAACGTTCTTTATAAATAGTTGCGGATGTCAAAAAAGATTTTCGCAGATGGAGAAGCTCACTGAAGCCCTTCTTCCGAAAAGAAGAAATCGCATGATCAGAAATGTGGTCATCCTCTAAGAATGGAATCCGGGAGGAAGGTGGGTCAAGGCAGATTCCAACTCTTGGGTTCGAATCCTGGTGCTGTCACTTCCTAGCTAGGGAACCTGAAGTCCCCGATGTCAACTCTCACACCTCATGGAAACCCAGGGATGACAGCAGTAGCTGCCCGAGGGCTGAGGATCACTGAATTCATGCATGGAAAGGGCTTAGGAAGGCACCCGGCATGAAGAAGGCGCCAGGTAAATGCAGGCAGTTGTCATGATAAAGCACATGCCAGCCAGGTTCAAAACCACAGGGTGTCTCCATGCAGATGTGTTCCTACTTCCTTTACATGGAGTTCATTGTCCCAATAGTCTCTGGTATCAGAGTAAAGACAAGAATTCTCCCTAGGTCGATATACTTCAGTTGCCTTCCTTCACACCTATGAAACCCTGTTATATAGGACAGTTGTTCCAAACGCTTGCATCACACCATTTAGAGAAGTTACACAAGTTGTGTTTACAATCGCTGTGAAAATCAGTAGGAGAAAAATCCCCTTAGCTGGGTATTTGCAATTCCATTCTGGCCTGATGACAGAGAAAGACCGCGCTTTTCCTGCCGCTGCAGAATGTTTAAAGTTATAAGACGCTTCCTGAACGTTTTTTCCTCTTAAAATTCAAACATGATGGGATTTTCTCCCTTGCTAGCTTTTTCTCCCACAACTACTGTTGGTGTTATGTTGGTGTTCAATGAAAACAGTCACTGCAAAATATTTCTTAAAAGTAAAGGCCCTTGCCCCCTTCCGACACTCAGAAATGACCACTGGTTACATTTTGTTCATCGTCCTTATAGATGATGATGTCTGGGATCCTTTCAAGATTTATGCGTGGGAAGACCGTGGGTGGAGTGTGAGTTGGGCGGGATTGACTAGACTGGAGGGGGGGGGGCAGGGGGAGGGGCCACGCACAGGCCCAGGTGAGAGAGCTGGTGACGTCACGTTCTGTGTGTCTGGAGCTTAGACAGTTGGGGAGACAGGCAGAGTGATGGTCAGGGGCCACATCACACCAGGCCTTCAGGATCAGTTAGAACCTTGTCCTTAGGATGCTGGAGAAACACGGAAAGGCTTCAAGCAGGAACACGTGATCAGATTGGTGTTTTACCGAACTCCCTCTACCTGCCAAGTGGAGGTGGGTGAAAGTGAGAAAAAGGAGGCCAGGGGCCCAGGGAGGAGGCCAGGCGAGATGAGGTGGGAGAGGTGGGGTTGGACCAAGGCAGGGCCATGAAAGGGGAGAAGAGGGCAGGTGGGAGAGGTATCTAGGAGGCCTAGTGCACAAGCCATGGAGGCTGATGGGTCGGGCTGGGCGCGTGCGCACGCGCGTGTGCTGGGGAGGAAAGCATCAAGGATGAGGCCCAGGGTTCTTTGTGGAAACTTGGGATATGGAGGGGCCACCCCTGGAGGAGAAGGTTTGGAATTTGGGACACACTGAGTGTTAAGGGCCCAGGGGTCACTCAGGGCTGAGGGTGACGGGCCTTTATGAAGCCGCAGGATGCCCAAGTGTGGGGCTAAAGGTAGAGGTTGGGGCTAAGGACAGAGAACGGGCATCACCAGCACAGAGACAGGAAACAGACCATAAAAGTGGATAAGATGGCCCAGGGGCTGGGAGGAGAGAAGAGCCCCCAACACTTAAGGAATTGGTGGAATCAGAGGAACTTATTGCAAAGAAACAAGACAGAGGAGAAAAATCAGGGGACAGCAGCATCACAGAAACCAAGGGGAGAGTGTCCTTAGAGAAGGCAGGAATGGCCAACACTGCTGATTTTTGCCACAGTGGCCAACAAGATGAGCACTAAAAGGTGCCCACTGAGCCAGGTTCTCATTGTCAGAGAAAGAAGTTACAAAGAAAGCAAGGGCGGGGCGGGGGGCGGGTAGGCAGGAGTGGACCTTCCAGGGCTAGAGTTGAGTCAGAGCTGGCCAGTGTGCACTCATCAGCATTGACACAGACATCCACCTGCACACACACGCTCAGAGATGCAGATGTGTATGTACACGTCGGTTTGTATACAGACATACATCTCCTAGCTTTGTCAGCTGAGAGCGACTGGAAGCAGTGACACCCGGCAATGAAAACACCCAGGGCGCAGACCTTGGTTCCTACTACCATTCTCCAGCAAAAGGACCAGGGAGAGTGCCAGATAAGCCTGGGGCTCCTTACAGTGCTGGAAAGTAAAGAGGTGCTTGAGGGAGAAAAAAAAAAAGGAGTAAAGAACACAGGAGCCAACCTGACAGGGCCTCTAGGCCAAACCTGTAAAAATCCGAGTGAAAAAATTTTGATGGTATTGGGTTATACCGAAAGAATACAAAAAATATCCGTCAGTCCATACTGATATAAATCAATGACTGTACAAATAAAATAAATGGGGTGGAATGGACAAATCTTCATACAGAAGAACTCCAAATAAAATACAGGGAAGAACTGAGGGAAACAGAAAAGCAGCGTCATTAGAACACCACAGTAGGGGTGCCTGGCTGGCATAGTCGGTAGAGCGTGCAGCTCTTGATCTCAGGGTCACGAGTTCAAACCCCATGTTGGGCGTTGAGCCTACTTAAAAAAAAAAAAAAAAAAAAAAGACAACCACCATATTAACTGTCCCAGGCAAGATCCATTGATGGATGCCAATATCAGGGGGAGGAACTCTGAGGAGACCGGACATCTGCACAGCCTCAAAGTATCTTCCCACATTTATTAATTACTGTGGTGGTTTTTATATATGAAGACAATATCTGACATTTTTCCCTCAAGGAAATGGAATTTAAGTCACGCTGGATGCTGTGACTTGCTCCTAACACACGCATGGTAAGGAAAGGGCAGAACAGTAATACCGCGGGCAAGATACCTGGTGGATGCCACCTTCATGAAATGAGGTCACCTGAGTCTCAGTGGGATTCATCCCCAGCCTATAGTCTAACTGGGAGAACATGAAAAAAACCAGACTGAGGGACAGTCTACAAAATACCTGACCAATATGCCTCAAAACTGTCAAGATCATGAAAGACAGGGAAAGACTGAGAAACTGTCACAGATTGGAGGAGACCAAGGAGACAGGACGAGTAAATGCAATGGGGTATCCTGGATTGGATCCTGGAACAGAAAAAGAACATTAGTGGAACAACGGGGGGGGGGGGGGGGGGCGGGGATATGAATAAAGTTCGGAGTTCTGTTAATCCAACACTAACCAATGTTAACGTCTTGGTTTTGACAAATGTAAAACTATTGTTATGTAAGATGTTAACGTGCGGGGGAGCTGGGTGTAGGATGTACGGGAAGTCTCTGTACTATCTTTGCAATCTTTCTGTAAACCCAAAATTATTAAGTAAAAACATTTTAAAGTAGCCGTGGACTTGGCTATGAGTTGGCCCAGCAGAGTCCCTCGCTCCCTTCATCTGGCTCTTCAGATCTCACCTCCTGTGTTCTCTACTCTGGGGAGTCCTTCCTGACACCTTAGACCAGGTCACGTGCTTCCTCTGGGCTCCTCTGGGGAGGCCGCCGCGGCCGTGTGTCTCCCCAGGAGCGATGAGTGTCTCCCTGACTAGGAACTGTCAATGCTGATGGCGGCAGAAGCTGCACCAGATCCCCATGACTTCTCCCAACCTGACCCTTCCCCTTCTGAGCCCAGAGCCTGCCGGATTCCCATCTTCATGGTCTCCCCGACCCCATTCACCCGAGGCAGGGCACATCTGAGGCCACACAGATGGTCTGTCCCACCCACCTATCAAAACAGCACCAAATCATTCCCCTTGCCCACATGCCGGCCTTCCATACACTGAGCGCCAGAAACACTCCATGAGTGTGGACACTGAAGGTGACTGCCCAGTGCACACCCCTCCCAGAAGGAATCTTCCACAGCTACAACAGGTTCAGCTGGGTTGGACACTGGACCCCAATTCGATTCTCATCTGGGGAATCTGGAATGGGGCCCGAGGGGCTGTAGGGCACTGCCCTGGAAGGTCACACAGAGTCGGGGCAAGAGTCTACTCTGGGCCAGCCTAGCTGCCTGCAGAATGCAAAGGGAGGCGGGGACCACAGGGCCCAGGGGAAAGAGGAAAGCAGAGTCACTGCCCCGTGTTCAGACTTGATCCTGCCCTCACCAGGCCCCAGTCCATTTCTCTCCATCATCACCCATGACCAATCTACTGTGGGCTCTGTCTTCCAGATGTTTCCAGAGCACTGCTCACTCCTGCCCCTGCCCTGGTGCAGGCCACTGTGATCTCTCACCTAGATTACTGCATTAACTCCTCATGGGCCCCCTGCTCTCCACCTCCACTCACCCTTAGCAATCTCATCCTGGGCCTTACAACTGCGAAAATGCCAGTGACTCCCACGTTTGTATCTCTAGCTCAGATCTAGCCCTGAATGCCAGACTCATACGTCCCATGTGCTCGGCCAGTCCACAGGGACATTCCACAGACCCGCAGCCTCTCCAGGTCTCCCCCAGGCAGTTCCTGGTACTACTTCCTCCCAAACTTAGAGCCGTTGGCTCCTCTTTCTCACCCCACACCTGTACCCCAAGTCCTGTCCACTCTTCCTTCAAATTATGTCCTAAATTCGGCCACACCCCTGGCCAAACCACCACCATCTCTCAGCTGGAGAGATGCAGCCTCTGCGCTGCTTCCACCCTGGTGCCCACGCAGTGGCCAAAGGAACCCTACAAAGATGGTAGATGGCATCGCTCTTGAGCCCCAAACGCACTGCATGTCTGCCCCCCTCACTGTGAACCGAATTCGAGTCCGCCAACCAAGCTCGTCTGGCCTGGACCCTCATCCCCTTCCCGTCCACTGGTTCACTCTGGTCCAGTTCACTCTTTCCTGCTCCTCCAACACATCCCCGCATACCTGGGGCCTCTGAATTTGCTCTCTACTTTTACTCGGAATGTCCTTCCCAAAACACACGCACAGCTGGCTTCCTCCCTTTTGGCCAGGTCTCTCCTCCATTAACATTTCCACAAAACTTATTTAGGCCCCCTCCCCTCCCCCTGTTTGTCACTCTCCACCCCTCCTCTCCTCAACCCCCCTCCCCCCAACAATCTCCCAGGCTCTTATCCCCAACACTGATTTCCCGACCATCCACCTTCCCCAGGAGAATGGATGTTGCAACAAGGTCAGAGCTTGGGAGGACCTTGTTTACTACTATAACACCAGCACCTGAAACAGTGCCTGGAATGCAGTAGGTATTCAGTAGCTGATGAATCAAAAAATTAACGAATAAAACGCTAGAATCAGTTAGGATGCTGGTTCCAAGTAACGGAAAGCCAGTTCAACTTGGCGTAAATGATAGCCAGGTTTACTGGTTTCCCTAATGACAAAGTCCAGAAGGAACCCACTTCAGGTGAAGCCTGATGCAGCACTTCAACAACATCACCAATGACCTGTCTGTCTCTCCACTAGAACTTCCAAGAAATTGGCTTCCTCCTGTGGTCCTAAGGTCACTGTCTACAATAATCTTGGCTGTATGCTTCATAGTAATTATCCCTGCCATATGCTAGGCGCTTGCTAAGTCAGACCCTGAGACGAATATTGTTATAATCTCCATTTTACAATGACAAAATTGAGCCTTGGAGAGAGGAAGTCACTTACCTAAAATCATACCACTAGTAAATGGGTTAATAATGCTTGTATCGTCTTACTATCCCTTCTTTAACGATTATGAACATTTTCATGCTAACGACTAATAGCTATCACAAACTCAGCACTTACTACGTGCTAGATATCTTGCCAGTCCTCCATTAACTCCTCTGTGCCCTCAGTTCCTCATCTGTGTAACGGGAATAACAATTATTACCACACAGGGTGACTGTGAGGCTTACGTGAGCTAATATACAAAATGATAAGATATCAGGAAGCTTGTTTCAGTGAGCTATCGCTGAGTAACAAATCATCCCATAACACAGTGGCTTAAAATAGCAGCCATTTATTTGCTCATGATTCTGGAATTTGAGCAAAGCAGGGAGGGCAAGGTGAGTCTCCATTCTACTTGGTGTCAGATGGGAACTTGGCTAGAACATCCAAGATGGCATCACTCTTGTCTTGCACATCAGCTAAAACAGCGGAACAGCTGGGGGGTGGCTGGGCCTCTCTCTGTACACATCTCTCTCCAGTGGAGTAGCTGGACTTCTTTGTAAAGCAGCCCAGGGCCCAAGAAAGTGAAAGCAGTACTGCGGGCCTCTTGAGGCCCCCGACCAGCACAGCATCACTTCCACTGCACTCTACTGGTTAAGACAAATCATGGGCCAGCCTAGATTAGAGGGCAGAGAGACTCCACTTCTTGATGGGAGGAACAAAGATGTGTGGCCTTCGGTAGAGGAGGCTATTTTAATCTCAGGAGAGCAGCCCTTTCACAGGTCTCACTACTTCAATCTTTAACCCTCTCGTCAGTTCCCCCACAGGACAGCCAGAGGGATCTTGTAACATACAGAACTGACGGCACCTCCTCTCACTGCTTAAAGTTCTTTGAGAGTCTCCATTACGCATGGGGTTAAGGACCCAACTCCTTACAGGGTCCACATTACCAGGCTTCTTGCTCCCCATCAGCCTCTGGGCTCCGACCACCACACACCCACACCCACACACACACTCCTTTTAATGGAGTGCCTAATGCCTACACTTTCATCACTTCAATCCCACTTCCTAGGATCTAGATTAGAGTTCTGGCCAAGTGCTCTTATGGCACTTTCTGCATTTCTTTGTAATTTCGTATCTGTGTGATTAGCTGACGATTTGAACCTCTACCCCTGACACTGTGAATTCTCGGGGAACAGGGAAACCGTTTTGTTCTCTGCTGTGTTCCTGATGCTGAGCACAAAGCAGAAGCAAGATGAAATCCTTGCTGAATGTCTGAGACCTCAGAAAATTTTAAGGCAGTCCTCTGAAGTTCTGTGGAAGAGGGATGGGCAGAGTCCCTGCGACGCCGGGGTAAGGATCTACATTCTGAAATCACCCACTGACTCGTCCCTTCAATAAACTTACTGAGCCCCTACTATGTGCCAAGAGCTCTTCCAGATGTTAAAGATAAAATATGAAGTAGACAAAAGCCCCTGCCCTCATGAAGTTTATGGTCTGCTGTGGGTGCAGAGGAGAGACAGACAATAAACAAGATAACCTATACAGTGAGTCAAATAGTGATATGATTAATGCTACAGAACAGTTAAAGGGAAATTAATATATGAATGTTAGTAGTATAGTTCTAGAAGGGTGGCCAAAGAAGTTCTCAAGGAGGAGATGATATCTGAGTAAAAACTAAAGGAGATGAAGGTGAGCCTTGACATCTGGAGAAGAGTGTTCCAGGTAAAGAGAGGAAGTGCAAAGGCCCTGAGGCTAGTGTAGCTGGAGCAGAGTGAGCAGGGTAAAAGGATCAGGTGGAGAAGTAACAGGGACAGATCATGCAGGGATCAAGGGCCTTGCAAAGGCCATGGAAAGAACACTGGCATTTGCTGTGTGAGATAGCGCCACAGGAGGGTACTGAGCAAGAGAGAAATGTGACCTGATACAGGTATTCAGTGTCACCCTGCTGCATATAAGAAAGACTGTGGGGAGCACAGAGACCACTGAGGAGGCTGCTGTGATGGTCTAGGCAGGATATAGAGTGGACAGGACCAGGGTGACAAGAGTGGAGGTGGGAAGAAAGGATCAGGTTCTGAATACACTTTGAAGGAATTTGCTGATGGACCAGACACGAATATAAGACAATGAAGGAGGAGGCATTTACTGAGAATGTGGGAAGAACAGGTTTTGGGGAAAAGACCAGAGTTCAATTTGGTCAAGATACCTTGGTCTCCAGAGGACTACAGCTATCTTGAGAGAGGAGGTATCATGTGGGCAGTCAGCAGGTCAGGGAGAGGTTCTGGGCTGGACATTGAAATGTGGGATATACATTTCCACACTTATCCCAAATTCCTACATGACTGGATCCTGATGATGTCTCGAAGCTCATCTTGCACGTTGCTAAGTCAAAGGCGCACACATGCGCGAGCACACACACAATCTTGGGCCTTCCACTTGCTAACTATGTGATCTTGGTTAAATTACTTAACCTCTGTGCTCAGCATCCTTGTTTGCAAAATGGAGATCATAATAGTCTCTGCCTCCTAGAACTGTCCATTAAAAATTTTTTTTTCTTATTAAGCATCTATAATATGCCAGATACTGTTCTACCTGCTGGAGATACCCCTTTCCCGCCCCTCTCTGCCTCCCCCTTCCACACAGCCTGTAAAGCCATACATTCTGTCAACTCAGCCTTCTGGACGTCTCTCCCACCAACATCCTTTCTCCCCTCCCAGCCAAGACTCCTGCCCTGGTTCATCCCCAACATCTCTTGCCTCGGAACGTGCCACAGCCACCACCCTGGGCTCCCAGACCCTAGTCTCGTTCCCATCAACCTGTTCCTAGATGGCAGCAAACTGGGCCATGCCCCTTCCCTTCTAGAAATCCTCTCGTGGCTCCTCGATGTCTTTAGGACAAAATCCAAGCTACCTAATCAGGCCAACAAAATCTTCCACGATCAAATTCATACAGAACTTTCAATTAGCTCTCCAACACCTCATCACCCGCAGTTCATATTCACACAACAGGCTGTTTCTCGTCGCTGCCTGTGCGCAAACCACCGCACCACCGCCACCCCAAACATCCGGTCTTCGGGTCTCAGCTCAAACAGCTCCTCCTCCTCCGGGAATGTTCCCTACCCGTGCCTCGTCTGGGGTCCCCTCAGCGTTCCACACTGCGCCCCCTCCCGAACACCCGCAGGTCCGTAACGGCGTCCACCCTTCTCTCCTACCGACCGGGGATTCCTGTGAGCTGGGCCAGACACCGCGGCTGGTGATGCTCTGTGCGATGGGGCCGCTTCAGGCCTCAGCGCCTCCCTCCTGCTCTGTGACCGCGGACGCCTAACCTGCTCAGTCTCGGGGAGCAGCACAGTGGCCCACCTTCCGCGCGCCTGACAGAACTCAACACCGGCGAACAGCCTGACCAACGCCACCCAATCACGGCTTTTTCCTTCTCTACAGCCCGCCTCAAGCATCCGGGCCCCGTCCACCTCTGACTACCGATTGGCTGCCTGAGACTGGCCCTAACTCGTGAGCGAAAAGAATTCTGGTCTTTGTAGTCCCCTGACGAAAAGCGGCAAAAGGAATTGCAACGTATAACTCCATTTCCCAGGAAGCGCCGCGCCCCAATGGCGGGAGACGGTAGGTACCTTTGAATCAGGAGGCTCTTGACTGGCCGGTTGGGAGACTTAAGTTTCCAAATTGCTATGGAAACAGACCCACTTACCTGAAACCCCGGGAATATCTTTCTGCCAGAGAATCTCAAAATGCTTTGCTCCGTCACGGTTCCAAAGGGTAAGACCAGACATGGGGGTGGGGGTGGGGTAAAGTCTGTACTTTACACTGCCTGCCTGCCATTCCCCAGATGGCATTAATAAGGCCTGCTGCAAGCATTCGGCACCTACTAGATGCCTGCCTGGCATAAGGAGCCACTCCTGTGCAGACTCTGTGGAAGCCCTGGCTTATTAGGGCAGATCCTGATGTTTTCCAGAGACAGGCCACAGCTGGGCGTGTACTCGTTCAGGGTCTGTGTTTACCACGTTAAAGACAAACATGGGCTAGGATCCTATCCAGGATCTCTCGTCTAGGATTCCGTAGCCCCAGACTTCCTGCAGCCCCGTGTCTGCGCCAATAGCCATAACTTCCCCAGGGATGCATCCCTCATGACAGAGCTTTTCTGGCACCCCCTCCCAAACACCGTTCCCCACCACGCCTCTGAGGGCCAGGTGAGGGGAGCCGAGGCCTTGCAAACTCTCAGGCAGGCGTGTGAGAAAGCTCTTTACTGGGGGGTACAGCAAGGAGGAGCAAGGCCATCTCCCCCTACCTGCCCCCACCCCCTCCTAGGGCCCTAGGGTGAAGGGGGTCTCCCCCCGACACCGGACCACCACTGTCTTTGGTACAATAAATAGAAAACAAGGGGGGGGGGGGAGAGGGGGCCAAGGGTCCAGTCCTTAGTGAGGAGGGTGTGCCTAAACCCCTCTCCTTGACCCCCTGCCCCAGGCCCCAATCAGTGCAGGCCTCACCCACCCCAGCTGGGTAGCAGCAATTCCAGTCAAGGGGAGAGATGAGGATGGGAGCCCAGGGCCCCCAGATGGGGGGTATGGCTTCAGGAGGGGCCCCAGGGAGGGGGCTGGGTCATGAGCTGGCTGCCGTGCTCTGGGGTACACCACGGAGGCCCAAGCGAGGCCCCAGAGTGGCAGGGTCATCAGGGGGTGGGAGGGGTGGACGACCTCCTGTCATCCGAGTCCGGAGGGCTGAGGCAGCCGGGTGCTGGGGGGCAGGCGCCGGGTGAGGTGGGGAGCAGTCCGGAGGGCCGCCCACCAGGCTCACATCCATCAGCTCCGGGGGTGGTGGTGAGGTTGGTGATGGGGGACGGCCAAGGCATCGGGGTTGAGGGGGTAACTGGGCCCCGGCCCCTGGCAGTGACGAGGCGGAGGCAGGGGCCTGATGTGTCTTGTGGGGCACATCACCCCCTGCCCAGGGGCGCAGCGGCTGGGAGGGTGGGACCTAAAGGAGCAGAGGAATAGTGGGTGATGGAGACCCAGGTCCTGAAGCCCAGATAACCCACTATCCACCTCCCAGGTCCCCAAGGCCCCAGTACCTGGGGGCTGTTCATCTCACAGTCAGTGATGGGGGGCCCGGGGCCCCCACAATATCGGTTGCTGTATCGGTAGGTCCGGTTGTCACTGGAGGAGCCGCTGGAGCCTCCTGGAAGTGCCAGGGGAGGAAATGAGGAGAAGCCTTAGGGTGAGGAGAGGTGGTGGCTGGGTTTTCGGGTGGCTGAGTCTGGCTGGCGACTCAGGCCCACGCCTGGGCTTTGGGATCAGAGCCTATCTGAAGGATGGGCCCAATTCTGAGATTAAGGATCAGAGCTCAGTTTTGGCTTTCAGAGTCAGAAGCAGTTTCAGAGGTGTGAGCCCAAGCGCAATTTCAGAGATCAGGTCACAGCCAGGCAGAGCTCTCTTGCCCCACCCGTTCCGGAGTCCAGGATCCCACAATTTCAAAGCTCTAGATGAAGGCCCAGTGGCAAGGTCCCCCAGGTCAGGCCAAACCCATGTTGCCCACCCTCCTGTTCCAGCCCACCTGGCACTGGGCACCCACCAGAGCTGGAGATGGAGCTGGCGGTGCTGGAGGAGGGGCAGGTATCAAGGGGTGCGGGCGAGGTGGAGGCACTGCTGCCTGCCGGGCCCGTGTTGGTGGCCTCATCAGCCGTGCGGCGGAAGAAGCCGTGCTGCAGAGCCCCCAGTGGGCTGATGCGGGCGGCGGGCTCATACTCCAGCATGCGCAGCACCAGGTCCTGGAAGCGGAGGTAGTCGGCGGGGCTGTGGCCCGGCTCCCCCGCCCGCCGGCCCCCGGGCCCGCCCGTCTGCACGCCCAGCACCTCCTGCAGCCGCCGTGTCCCGGGGCCCTGGTAATCCTGGCAGGGAGGGGGTGGGAGGGGGGGCAAGAGAGTGGCCGTCAGTGGGCAGGAGGGGCAGGGAGACACACACGGGGAAACAGAGGCACAAGAGAGAAAGTGAAAGGAGAGAAGCTAAGAAGAGTTGTGGGGTGGGTAGGAGAGACGGGGGAGGGGGGGTGGGCTGGGACGAAGGAGAGGACAGACAAGGGGGAGAGGAAGGAAGGGAAAGACACAAGGGAGAGGAAGCAGGGAGAGAGGAAGCCCCAAGTGTGAGAGAGTGAGGGGCCACCAGGGTGGGAGGAGCGGCGTGGGGCAGGGGCCGCACCTTCCTGAGTTCCTTTGTCCTTCGTAGGGTCCAGCCACCCCCAGGCAGCCGTTCAAAGTACTTGCGAGCCTTGGGTGCCTGGTCCAGCATGGGGGCTGGTGGGATGCCCAGCACCTCCACAATCCGGTTCATCTGGTCCACCTGTGGAGCAGTCAGGTGGGCAGTCAGGGTCATCAGGCCAACCAGGCCTCTGTCCCCTCCAGCACACCCCCTCCTCGGGAGCACACCTCATTGGAGCCACTGAAGAGGGGCTCTCCAGTGTGCATCTCCACCAGGATGCAGCCCAGGGACCACATATCAATGGCCAGGTCGTAGGGTGTGCCCAGAAGCACCTCAGGCGACCGATAGAAGCGGCTCTGGATGTACTGGTAGATCTGGGGGGCGGAGCAGGGAAGAAGGCAGCAGTCAGAGGTCCCAGCCTCCCCTAGTGGTGCCATGGCCATACCCCAAGCTGAGACAAGCTTCCTTCACCAAAACCGGGGACGGAGGTTCCAAACTTGGATGTTACCAGCACCCCTGCTTTCCAGGAGCCACTACCATCATCTTATTCACCAGCCTCAGAAGTCTCTGCTGACCTAGTCTCACCCTGATCTCCATCCCAAAGCCTGACCCTGGTCATCAGAGGCTGGCAGTCTGCAAGCCCAGGCCCTTCCCACCCCCGCAATCCAGACCCTTTCCAAGCCATCTCAAATGTCTGCTCACATGAAGCTGCAAAACTAAAGCACCCGTCCCCTCTGGAGGGCACAGGGCAAACAACTTAGCAAAGCATCACTCCAAGCTCAAAGCCAACCCAACTTCACTCTACCCACATCTGGCAGCCTCAACACTGGCGCTGCCTCCTCAGGCCTCACGCTTCCTTTCCTACTGGGAACTACATCCTGTGGCACTTTTACCACCCCCCCCCCCCCCCCCTCCGTACAGCCAACATCTCATCCCGATACTACCCTTCAGGCACCCGCCAGGCCACTTCAGGCTGGGCCCTGCAACCCCATCCCCAGCCTAGCTCCGCCCCTCGGGCTCCAGCCACCGGTGCCCCCGCCCCTGCCACACCCACGCCGCGAGCCCCGCCCCCGGGCCGTGCCGCGCCGCACCCGCTGGCCAAGCTGGCAGGAGCTGCCGAAGTCCACGATCTTGATGGCGCTACGCTTGGGATTGCAGAGCAGGATGTTCTCGGGCTTGAGGTCGCAGTGAATGATGCTGAGCTCAGGCGTGGCCAGGAAGAGCAGCGCTGTGCAGAGCTGCTGCGCCAGCTTCCGCGTCAGGTTCAACGAGACTCCGCGGAAGTGCGTGTTGCGCAGGAGGTCGTACAGGTTGTAGGAAAGCAGCTCGAACACCAGGCACAGGTGGTTCCGAAACATGAAGTGCCGCTTCAGGTGCACTGCGGGGAAGGAGGCAGAAATGGGCCGCTGGTGAAGCGGAGCCTCAGAGAGGGCCGGTGGCAGCCGGGGACACACAGTAATAGGGAGAGAGGCCACAAGCAGATCTGACTCTGCCGTGTGAGCACCGGACAGATAGTGGTGTGCCCACGGGAGGCAGCTGCTGGTCAGGGTGTTTCCATTCGGTCTGTAACTTGATTCACGTCAAGAAAAATATTTTCTTGATTAAGAGAAGTTCATTTTTTTCAAGTCTCTCTCCAACTTCCTGATAAATGAAAGAGAACGTTTCTCTTTGGTGCTGATGGGTCTTTAATACCCTCCGCCATGTCCTTAATTTTGTAACATTGTTTTAGTCTCAGTTCTGTTTATTTTTGTGGCAGAGGACACTCGCTTTCCATTTACTGTAACCATATGTATTTCAAGAAACACACTCTCTAATCTACTCTTGCTTTTTCTAAGAGGAATCAGTGTGGGAAAGAGGAAAAAGACTGACACAGACGTCAGGAGTAAAGGCCCTGGAGTCTACTGCCTGGTGACATTATAGCACCACTGAGTACAAACTCGGTGGCCTTTGGCAAGTGATAGCGCCCGAATACTTCCTTTTCTACTCCAAGCTGTGGGCCATGATGCCCCTCCCCCCCAGGGCTGTGGTCATACGGAAACCAGTTGATTCAACGTGTGCTAGCAACAAGCCTGACCCTTAGTGAGCACCCAATAAATTCTGGTCAGCACTATGCTGGGAATAGGTCAGAAATCATGAAGGCAGCAAGAGAATCACTGATGTCAGGGAATTACAGACCAGAGCCTGCCCTGAAGACACTAGCCCCATCCTGTACCGGGTGTATGGCTGCCCCAGGCCTCACCTATGTAGTACTTCATCTCTGTGTCATGCTGGTTCATCAGCTCTAGCAGCCGCAGCTCAATCTGGGCCTGGTTCAGGAAGGCCTTTTTGTTCTTGATGATCTTGATGGCCACCAGCTCCTGGGTCTGATGATCATAGGCTTTCACCACCTGCCAGGGCAGGACATGTCACAAAGTGAGGAATGGGGGTGGGGGATGGGGAGGAGGGGATGGGAAGGGGGATGGGGGACAGAACAAAGCACCACTTTTCTGTGGGTCAATACCAGTGGGTGCCCATGCCCCCCAATCCCTGGGTCAGGGTGTGCGTCCCACACCTGGCCGAAGGAGCCTTTGCCAATGAGTGAGTCAATCTCGTAGCGCTCCAGCCAGCGCTCGCCACTGCGCACAATGTAGTCGTGGTTGTCATCGTCATAACCATGGTTCAGGACCTTTTTCTCCTTCTTGGTGCTCGAGTCCTGAGGTGGCGCCTGCTGGGCCCGCCGCTTCTTCTTCGCATAGTATACCTGCCCAGCCGGCCAGCAGATAAGGACTGCTGAGTGACCTGTGCTGGCAGCCAGGACCCCTCAGCACCCAGCCGGGCCCCCGCCCACCTCATTGATGTGCTTGTAGGTCTTGATGAGGTCCACGGAGAGCTTGCGCAGCGGGGCTGAGGTCGCATCCCGAAAGGCCAAGGGCAGCCTCCGTGGCAACAGCCGCACATCAGGCAATACCTGCAGGGCAGGGCGAGGGGTGGGCACTGAGGACAGGTGTGCACTTCTGACCTCCAGAGGGAGAGCTGTATGGGTGACTGGGTCATCATGGTTACACACGCACATAGTTACTCGGTCATCATGTGACAACCCCACTAGGATAGAAATTCCCCAAGGGCAGAGACTCTCTGGTTCTTGCTGCATTTCCGGTGCCTGGAGCAGGACCTGGCACATAGCGGACAGTCATTAGAGATTTGCCGAGTGAATGAATGGGGAACTGTTTACCCCTCACCTTCCATCCCACACCTTTACTCCTTTCCGAACCTCAGTGGGAGAGATCAGACAGAAAACGTTGGCTCTGCCCTTTGCGGTCCTTCGCCGAGAGACCCTCCATTCTGGGTGTCCCATCTTGAGGGCTCCCTTCTTTCTTACCCTTGTCCCGTTGAGTCTTCTCATCCCTCACCCCCAACTCTGCACCATTTTTCCCAGTGTTTCAGGATCCAGCACCTTGATCTTCTACTCTGTCCCACTTTAAGCTCTACATTTCAGAGCCTTAAACAGTCTCTACCCCTGAATGTCTTTACTCTGCACCCTAAGGTGCTGCTGGCTCCAGGATCCTTTGGGTTCAACCTTCACCCACTTTCACCCCACCTCCCTCCGCCATCTTTCACTCTGGAACTTTTTTCCTTAGTGAACATTCATTGAGTGTTTTCGACGTGCCAGGCACTGTTCTCGGCATTTTATGTGCATTTCATTAACTTGTTTAATTCTCACAACAACCCTGTGAGGTAGGTATCATTACTCGCTCCATTTTACAGAATTCTAGAAAACTGAAGCAGGGAGAACCTAAGTAATTTAACCACCATGTCAGGATTTGAACCCAGGCTCTCTAAACAGATTCTGCCAGCAACTCCTCTATTATTTTCCACTCCAGATGGACCCTTCATGCCCCAAGGAAACTGTTTTGGGCAACCAAACTATCTTTCACCCCCCAGACCCTTCTGTCCCCAGCCTCCCCCTACCCCAGGCAGGTAAGGAGCCAGCTGAAAGCATACCTGCGTGTGCTCCTGGGGCCCTGGGAAGCCAGAGAAGGGACCATGGCCTGGTGGGACGGCCATGGTGGGCTCAGAGGGCCGCAGGGGAGCGAGGCCTGGAGCGGGAGCCCGGCCGGGGGGCGCCTTCTCGCATCCTGCACCTCGGCTGCCACCGCCGCTGAGACCTGAGAGCAGGCAGGAGGCAGGGGAACAACATGGAACAAGGGGATGTATGGGACAGTACGAAGCAGGAAAGAGGTAGACATCAGAAAGAAGGCAGGGCACAGGGAGAGGAGAAAAAGAGCAACAGGTGGTAATGAGAAGGGACAGAGAGAAGCGGTGGGGGTGGGAGCACAGCGGAGTCCCTCAACAGATGATTACCAAATAAATGAAGTAGGTGGCACAAAGAGGGGAACATGTGAACGGGAATGATTGCAATCCAGGCAGGGATACAGACCATGACAAGAAAGAACAGAAAGACACCAATAATTGGGGGGGAGGAAAAGAAAAAGATAGAAACCACAGACAATATAGAGAGTAGGATTCACTGTTCGCTTCCCATTTCTACTTATGGCCCTCCCCGATGCCCCCTCACACAAGATCTTGCCCTCCTGCAGTCTTCCCTGATCATCAGGATCTCCTCGTATCACAGCAAGGTCCCTCCACTTCAAGATCTACCCTTCCTGGTAGATCCCTCAATCCAGAGAGCTCTACGATCCCCCCAAACCACATGAGACAACTCTGGCCCCCCTCCAAACCCACGACAGAGTCCTCTGCAGGCCCCTAAAACCACATCAGGGTCCTGGGGACCACACCAAGATTAACCTGTTATATAGGATTATCTCCATACAACAGAGTCCCACCCCATGGCATTCCCATCCACCAGCCCCCACCCCCCAGGGGACCCACCCCATATCATGCCAAGACCTCTTCCCTATAACATTTCCTCCCACACCAGGGACCACTGCTCCAGGTAGTTGCTCCCGTGGCACATCGGGGCTCTTCTCCGTATTACTTCATGGTCCCCCTCAGAAGCAAGGCTCACTTTCCCTGATGGGAGCAAGGAGGCTTCTCTTCCCTCGCCCTTCTCTCCCCTACACTGGATCTTCCCCTCCTCCTCCCATCCAAGATTTCTACCAGGGCCCTTTCTCCAGTTACTCTTCTCTACACCAGGGTCAATACACAACTGTGCCAATTCCTAGAAGGCCCCCAGAACCAAATTCCCCAAATATCACATAGAGTTCCCCCCTCACAGAGTACCTGTCACACCAAAATCCTCTCCCCACAGGCCTTCTCCCATGGCACTCCCTTTCTTCTATGCCAAGCCTTGCCACTCCACGATCCCTCCTCTCTCTTGGAGCTCCCCCGCCCCTCGCCCGAAACAACCTCTTCCCCGGGGCCCTCCCACGGCAGGACCTTCTCTCCAAGCACCCACCCCCTACCCGGGTCAGGGCTGGCGCGGGGCCCACGGGGGGCTGGGGCGCGGTGGGGCCCCCAGTGGGGTGGGCGAGCAGCCAGCATGGCGGCGGCGGTGGCAGAGAGGAGACGGCCGCCTGTCCCGGCCCGGCCGGCCCGGCAAGCCCCGCGGCGGGGAGGGCAAGCGGGACAGGCGGCCCGGTGGGTGACAACAGCAGCAGCCGCCGCCGCCGGGGGTGGGGAGAGGAGGGAACGAGGGTCAGCCCGGGGCACGCGGGGGAAGGGGAAAGCAGGTGGACGGGGGAGGGGTGGGTTAACCCTCGCCCCGCCGGCCCCGCCCCGCGCAGCCACCCGCCCCTGGGGACCCAGGCGTCCCGCCCCCCACCCTGGAGGCCCGCCCCGGTCGGCGGAGCCCCGGCGGGCGGGGCCGGCTGAGCAGAGCTTGGCAGTCCGCACCTGCCATGGCAACAACCGTGCCATTGGCCGCTGCTGCCAAGAGCTCAGCCAATCGCAGTCCAGAACAGCTGTTGCTAGGCGACGACGATGCAGCCGGAGGAGTCGAGCCCAAACAAAGGGCGGGAGCGGGGCCCCGCTACCCCCTCCCAGCCTCACTCCCAAGACTGCTCCCTCGGGCTCGGCCCCTTCCAAGAATCCGACTATGAATAGCCAGGCAAGGCCTGCACCTGCCCGCCGCCCCCCTGCCCTCCTCCCTCGGCCTCGTGCTAAGTCTCGCGGCGACGCGGGCAGGGCGGGTCCGTACTGCTCCCTCCCCGCGAGCTCGTGCTACCCCACCTGTAGCCGCGTTGTTACCTGAGGGCGCGGGCAAGGGGACTCAAGCTGCTCGGGAAGCCCGAGCTCAGACCTGCCCACTGGCTGAAAGTATCCGGCGGACGCGGCGAGCCAGGGCCCCGATTACCCAGTAATGCAACCAGCAAAATGGCGACCACAACAAACCGGCCCCCACCTCCCGCCTCGGGCTCCGCCCCCACTCCCCCCCATTCGCTTCACCCACGTGACCCAAGGTAACACTCCGCGCCTGCGCGCAGCGGAGCTTACCGGTAGACGCGCACAGTAAGCTACCAACCCCGCCCAAACGCCGAAACCCGGGTTGCGACTGCGCAAAAGGCAGCCAAGAAAGGAACATGCGCACGTGTGACCGGATGAGCTCGTCCACCCCCCACCACCGCGCCAGTTGACCAAGGGAGCATGCGCTCTGTTGAATGGAGGTCGCTGAGCAATCAGCAGACGGGAGCAATGGATGAGTCTTTTAATAGAAAAACACACGTGTAACAGTAGCAACACAATCTCTCGCAATCCAGATGGCGCTGGGCTTCAGTTCTTCACCTTGGGAGGTGGCCTGTGAGAGGAAGGAGAGAGGGGATTCAGAGCCTGTCACCATTTTCCGGCACTCCTACCAAGGGCTAAGGCGCAGGGCTGTCTTGGTGGCTTCCAGGGCCCCCTGCTCACCTGTACACGCCCACCACCACAGCGTGGTCTCTTTCGTAAGGCTCTAAGGTCAACTGTTCCTGGGGCTTCATGTTCTCCTGCTGCATCTTTTTCACTTCAGAGGCAAACACGGCCTCAGCAGAGGCTGTGGAGTCAATGCAGTTGGCCTGCAGAAGAGAGAACTTGGAAGTCTGCAGCAAGGCTTTGGGCTTCTTTTTTCTTCTTTTGCTCTTTAAACCACAGGTATTTGTTTTTTATTGGAAACTCAGTGAAACTCAGGTTTTGGGAGTGGAGGGAAAAGACTTCATCACAGAAATTTCTTCAAGTTGGTTTGGATTTACAACAGAAGACTTTAACAGAGACCTATTTATCTAAAAGCTAGTGTTTAAATTTTATACCCAGGGTTGTTTTTGTTTTTATTTTCTCTTTCTTTAACAATAGTAATGCTGAGAATACAAAAACAAATGTAACAAAAGGCCAACAAATGGTGAATCTGGCTGAGGATCTTTATTTTAAAATACAACGTTTTTGAAAACGCACCGAACATTTACCTAAAACTTATTTTCTACCATGCTGTTCTAAACACTTCATATATATTGATAAATTTAATCCTTACAGACAACACTGAAAGAGATATGACTAATGAAGAAACAGGTACCCAGGTTAGGTAACTTGCTCAAAGTCACAGAGCAAGCTGGAATTCAAACTCAAATGGTCAGACTCCACAATTATTCACTTGACCAGTACCTTCTATTGCCAAACCCAAAGCCTTTTCGTTTTGCAGACATTTTTCACCATGTGCTATACGACTGGGGCAGGGATAGAGCTGGCTGGATGAGGCATCCGAGAATGGAGGCCTCCTCGTTTTGACTGACTGCTTGGCAGTTACAGAGAAGACACGACCACCCCACCTTAGATTCCACCAAGCCCTGTACCTTAATGGAAATCACAAAGTGTCCTCCATTACGAAGGAAGGTGTGGGCATTCAGTGCTACAATCCGGGTCTGGTCTGGCTGGGCCACATCGGCAAAGATCACATCCACCATCGCTAGGGAGAAAGAAGTGGCAGTTACAAATTGGATGTTAGATCTTCTTGGCTCCTCCCATGAGGCCTGTGCCCTGTTACCAGCAGGTTCCTGGCAGTCTCCCCTGCTTCCAGTCTCACATCCCCGCCACTGATCTCCCTCCCTCTGCAGTACCCCCAGGATGGGTCCAAGAAACCCAGTCACACCATCTATTCATTCCTCTTGTAAGTCACGATTGCCACCTACTCTGTGGCCAGCCCCGGGCCGGGTGTGGGGGACACAGAGATGAGTCAGACCCAGACCTGGTCCTTGAGATGCTCCCAGGTCTTGGGATGGGGGGTAAACAGACACTCATCAAAAAGGCAAGTAAAGGGGCGCCTGGGTGGCTCAGTCAGTTAAGCGTCTGACTGGCCTAGGTCATGATCTCACAAATTCTGAGTTTGAGCCCCACGTCGGGCTCTGTGCTGACAGCTTGGAGCCTGGAGCCTGCTGCAGATTCTGTGTCTCCCTCTCTCTCTCTGCCCCTCCCCTGTTCATGCTCTCTGTCTTTCGAAAATAAATAAATGCTAAAAAAATTCATTTAAGTAAAAGGCAAGTAAAGGAAAGCACTTACAGGCCAGAGTCCCTGCAGGATTGTCTAAATAAATAAATAAATAAATAAATAAATAAATAAGTTGCAGGACAAAGGGTATTGTATGAATGCATGGGGGAAAAAAAAACTCCAGAGAAAACCAGCGAAATGCAAAGTTTTGTGTGTGTGTGGTTTTTTTTTTTTTTTGCAAAGTCTTATTTTTAAGCTGGTATGATTAGAAAAAAAAAAAAAAGAGGGTATAATGAAAACTGACTTTTTGAAATTGGGAAAAGCAGCTTTTTAAATTGCTCCTATCAGTTACCTCTGAGGGTTGTTTATAAGGAGTTCCAGTTTTACATCATGCTTCCCAATTTTTTTTTTAAAACAAAGTAATATTCACAACGGCCCTCTCAGCCAAGGCCACACTCAGGTTGTGCTTTCTGGGTTATGATCTCACCAGACAACGAGGAGGATGGGGGCTTTTGTACATAAGCCAGGGGCAGCGTGAAAAGTACCATGTTCTGGAGGGAGGCAGGAAGTATGGGGGTGCCTAGGGAGAGGCGCAGGAGATCGAAGGAGGTTGGCCCTTCAGGCCTGCCAAACACCCAAATTCCACAACTTCACCTGCCTCCCCCTCCCCTTCCCCCACTTCATTCCTGCAGACTCAGGAGGCCTGCTCATTCACTCTGCTTCCACTCAGATCGGGATTCTGGCCACCTTTCCCAGGAAACCTGGAGTGGCCTGGACTACACAATCCTGGACCCCTACCTATGAGCATGCGGTATTTGTGTGGGTGCCGAGCATCTTCAATAACAGGAATAATGTTGGTCCTCTTCTTGGCCAAGTTAATGAGGTCACGGCCAGAGCGGTGGGAGAACTCAACTGCATAGACTAGACCGTCCTACAATAAATCAAAAAATAGAAACACTGATACTGGTTCTTAGATGGAACACCCACTATGGGCCCAAACACTGCATGTGGCCATGCAAATCCCCATATCAAAACCCTACCATTTAACAACTATTGTTATGTCCATCTTACAGATGAATAAAGTGAGAGCCAGAGACATGAAGTCACCGGCCAACAGTGATTCAATCCTGCTTTGCTCGATTCAATCCCGCTTTGCTCATCTGAGAGCCGAGTCCCTCAATACGGCCTTAAAACGAAGAAGCTAGGGCACTGAGATGAAGTCTTAACAGCTAAGAACACTTACAATGGGCCAGGCACCGCTCTGTTATTTTACAGGAATTTACTCGTTTATCTTCACAGTAACCCTATTTTCCAGAGGGATAAACGGAGGCTCAGACAGGTTAAGTTATTAACTGCTGAAAGCCACCTCACTGTTAAATGCCACACCAGAGTCCGGGGTTTTTAACCACTAAATTATACAGCTCCTTTCCCTCCAGGCTAAGAACTCAGGAGTGAGGCTGAACAAGGCTTTGGAGACCAGGCGTTCAAGCTGCTCCTTCCACCCACAGGCACTTTGAAGACGGAGGGCCTAGCCCCAAGCTACACGGTACAGGGAGGCAGCCAAGGCCACTGCCTCCAGGCTGGCAGGGGCAGCCTCTCCCTTCCTTCCACCTCATCACCAGCCTTTACTCACCCCTCCATCCACTCACCGGGCCTACGATGTCAGACACGTGGGAGACAGTGGTGCCGGACGCAGCCCCGAGGTAGAGCACCTTGGCCCCTGGCTTGATGTGGATCTGGTCCACGCCGCCCAGGATTGCTGCTGCCAGCTTGGAGCGGAAGGGGTTCCAGGCACGGTATTCGATTTTGTCATCTCCCTCCTGGGCCGGGAGAGATGGGGATGGAAGTCAGTGCTGGGCTCTTGTGCTAGACCCCACTGCCCTCATCCCCAGGGCCCCAGGCGCTCATTCATTGTTCAAGAAATGAACACAGGTGGAAACCTGGGTGGCTCAGTCAGTTAAACATCTGACTTGGGCTCAGGTCATGATCTTACGGTTCCTGAGTTCAAGCCCCACATCGGGCAAGCACAAGCCCTAATTCTCTCTCTCTCTCAAGAGAGAAGAGAGAGAGAAATGAACACAGGTACACATCAATGACCACAACACATGCAGGACCTGCCCACTCATGGAGGTTACTGATTCAGGTAGAAGGGGCAGGGACAGACGATCAACACAGAGATAAGATCATACGAGACAACAGGAGGACCTGTGCGATCAATCAACAACCATTCACTGTGCCGGCACGCCCAGTGTGCCAGACTCTACGCCAGGCATCGGGGATGCACAGAGAATGAGACAAAGACCCTTGTCCTCAAGGACTAAGTATGCACAGAACTAACACATATGGTACAGGAACCAGTGACAGGTGCTAAGGTGAAAAGATCAAGCCAGGAAAGAGGACATGAAGTATGGGGTGTGGGCTAAGGAGCAGGTGAAAACGAGAAAGGGTGGCCAGGGAAGAGCCCAGGAGACATCTGCAGTAGGCCCTGAGGGAGGCAGGGACTGTGCAACTTGTCTGGAGAAGTGCATTCTAGGCAGTAGGAGAGGACACAGAAAGGCCCTGAGCAGGAGTGGGCCCGGCCATTAAGAAAATGGGATAACAGGACAGAGGGTGGGCAGTGAGGACTGCTTCTGACAGACTGGGTGGTGCAAGGTGGCATTGTGAGAAAGACAAGGTGACATCCGACCAGAGACACTGGGGGTGAAAGGAACCAGCCACACACACAACTGGGGGATGAGCAAGGAGGTCCGTGTGGCTGGAAGATGCGAGGTGAGGGAGTAGGGAGGGGGAGCTGGAATGCACACAGTCCTCTGGGCCACACTGAGGACCTGGGACTTTGACCCGAAGGCCACAGGGATCGGACTCGGGTATTAAGATGACCCTCTGGCTGGCCTGCACAGGATGCACAGTGGGGCGGGAGGGAGACCAGACGGCTGGCTACCCCATCAGCTAGGGCCCTGGTCTCACCGAAATGGAGACTCTCTTCTCTCCATAAACTGACTCTCCAGGGACCAGATTCTTGGTGACAAGCGCATCTTCCTTTCCTCGACAAATGAAGACACCTAAGTGAGGGGACCAGTGCAGGGTGAAGACTCTGGGCTGCACCCCACCGCACCCCACCCTCAGCAGCTCCCCGCCTTCCTCACTCACCTTCATGCCGATGGGGTTCGACCATCACATTCTTCCCCGACTGGTTTCCTCTTTTTCCTCCCCGGCCACGACCCCGGTTGCCACCAGACTGGAACCCTCCACCTACAAGGCAGAGATGCAGTGACACAGGGACATCCCATCTCTTCCTTCCTGAGCCCCAAGCCCAGGCACTGCCTCCAGACTGCATCCCCCCTACAAGGTCACTCACCACCTCGTCCTCCTCCTCCTCCTCCTCGGCCACGGCCCCTGAAGCCTCCACCACGACCTCTGCCCCCACCAAAGCCTCCTCGACCTCCACCACGTCCACCACGGTCACCAAAGCCTCCTCGGCCACCGAAGCCGCCCCCACGGGGGCTGAAACCTGTCGTGGCAACAGAAACAGGAATCAGGGCAACGAAGTTTGAGATGTTATTATTCCTATATCTGGTAATTCCACTGGAGGGTGTCCACAAATATCCACAGTAGCCAAAAAATCGGGCCCAACCCAGATGTCCATCGGCAGAATGGGCAAATAAAACAGGGGCACATTCATAATCAACAATGACGGGATCTACAGTTACACACAACAGATAGATTATGAAAATCTTAGGGTCATAATGTTAAGTGAAAAAGCAAGTTGAAGAAAACCACACCCAACATAGTATCTTTTATAAAGTTCAGCAACAATTAAAATTAAACAATGCCATGCCGTGTTGATTAATCCACGCCCCATGCCCCCTCCCCCCACCAAAATAGAGGCCAAGGGGATAAATGCAAAACTCATACAATACTGAGTATCGAAAGGGAGAAAAATTACAGGGTGCGGGTAGGGGAGATGTAGGTTACTGTTAACATCCTGCTTTTCTCCGTTGGGTAGCAGATTGGCAGGATCCATTGTATTTTCCCTTCCTTCCTTCCTTCCTTCCTCCCTCCCAACCTCCCTCCCTTCCTTCCTTAACGCGGGCTCTGCGCTGCCAGCAGTGAGCCCGATGCAGGGCTCGAACTCACGAACCATGGGATCACGACCTGAGCCGAAGTCAGACACTTAACCGACTAAGTCACTAGGTGCTCCTCCATTCTATTTTCAGTATTAGTCTGGAGAAGCGCAAATACCCGCCTGTGCGCATGCACCGTGGCAGCAAGGTCCCTCAGACCTTGGAAACATTTCCATGCCCTCCCTCGTCTGGAAGAAAAGTGCCAACCCCCAAACAGAGGGGAGGTCGGCATGACGTATCCTTTCTGCTATCTGACCCCCCTGCTTGCAAACTTGGAGAAGTCCCTCCCAGCTCAGGGGGAAAAAAAACAAAGAGAAAAACTCTTGAATTGTCCTTTATGGATGGGCGACAGTGCCTAAGCAGTGTAGGGCTTGTGGATGTCATGCAAAGTCAGGAGGAAAAAAAAAGAGATTCAGAGAGGCTTTATTTTCACGAGCTCAGGTCAGGGCAAACTCGCTCCCTTCACTGAGCACAAAACAACGGCAGAGGCGGACGGAATTCGGGTACTAACAGATTCAGTATTTTCCTGTGGCAGTTCCCTAAGCTCTGCCGTACTTTCAGCCAATCACACAAGTTATAAAATAATAGTGCGAAAATTAGTGATGCTTTAAAAAATAATCTCACTTGATGTAAAACTGTTTAGTAGTAAGCTTGCTAGGGTTTTGGGAAAGGCACACCATATTCACCTCTATGAAAGCTTCATGCCTCGTAATGGCGTTAACGATGAAAATGCAGAACTTTTCAGCGCCATTCCTGATTGAAGTGTTAAAAATGGACAGTTTCAGAACTCCCCAGACACGACTCAGAGGTGCCTACCTTTCCTCCCTCTACTCCTGCAGTCTCCTGTCCACATGGCAGCTAGCGACTGCAGTTTTTCAAACTGCAAATTGGATCTCTTCATGCCCCTGCCCAAATCCCTTCAACGGTTTTCCATCCCATTGAAAATGAAACCCAGGGGCACCTGGGTGGCTCAGTCAGTTAAGTGTCCGACTTCGGTTCAGGTCATGATCTTGCAGTTTGCGAGTTTGAGCCCAGCATCGGGCTCACTGCTGGCAGCGCAGAGCCCACTTTGGACCCCGTCTCCCTCTCTCTCTACCCCTCCCCCACTCTCTCAAAAATAAATAAACATGGAAGGAAGGAAGGAAGGAAGGAAGGAAGGAAGGAAGGAAGGAAGGGAAAAAATACAATGGATCCTGCCAATCTGCTACCCAACCAAGAAAAGCAGGATGTTAACAGTAACCTACATCAACCCCATGTCAGGCTGTGCTGACAGCTCAGAGCCTTGAGCCTGCTTCGGATTCCGTGTCTGTCTCTCTCTGCCCCTGCCCTGCTTGTGCTCTCTTTTTCTCTCAAAAGCAAAAATAAACATTGAAAAAAAGAAAAGAAAAAAAAAAAAGGAAAATGAAACCCAAATTCCTTTCTCCGGCTTCCAAAGCCCCAGATCAGTGGGCCTCACCTTTGGCTAATCCCTGGGACTTAGAGTGATTCTGATTAGTTGTCCAGTGTAGGGGCCTGACCATAGGGCTTTTTAAAGTTCCTCAGGGGGCGCCTGGGTGGCTCAGTCGGTTGAGTATCCGACTTCGGCTCAGGTCATGATCTCGCAGTTTGTGAGTTCGAGCCCCGCATCGGGCTCTGTGCTGACAGCTCAGAGCCTGGAGCCTGCTTCGGATTCTGTGTCCCCCTCTCTCTCCACCTCACCCCTGCTTGTGCTCTGTCTCTGTCTTTCAAAAATGAATAAACATTAAAAAAATTAAATAAATAAATAAATAAATAAATAAATAAATAAAGTTCCTCAGGAGATTCTAAACGTGCAGCCCAAACTAAGAACCGCCGTCACCAGGCTCCGGCCTCTGCTGACTTTTCTGACCTCACTCTTTCTATGCTGGGCCTCATGCTCTTCCTCCTCATGCTCGTCCTCCAGCTTCTAAACCTTTAACATTTGCTGTTCCCACTTCCTGGCTCCTGCAGACATTTGCTGGGCTCACCCACTTCTTCACTGCACTCGAGTCTCTGGTGAAACATTCCTTCCTCAGAAGGGTCTTTGGGCTCCCTACCCTGACCTGGCTTTCTTGTTCTTCCTGGCAATTATCATACGTGGCAGTTTTTACGTTATTACTGCCTGACTCCTGCACCAGAATCAAGGCCAAAAGGAACGGGGATGTTTTAACTGTTTCGGTCACACTGCACCCCCCAGCACCGTGCACACACTTGGCACAAAGTGTGGCGGGCTTGGTAAGCATTTAATCAACTGTCTGGTCTGCTGAAGACTCCTAAACCCCCAGGTTCTGCCTCCAGGAAAAAGCACCCTCTCCGTTCATTCAGGAAGCGGGTGATGACATGGTGACCAGAGTGCCCTGGTCCCCTCCCCTCAAGCAGTTCGTGTATCCCCTACAGGGCGATGGCCATGCCATTCACGGCCCTAGAGAGTAGGGAAGGTTCATGGGGATCTTGAAAACCTCATCTTTAAGACGGAGATACAGCTGTAACACAGTGCCTGCCTCGCAGAGCTGTAAAGAATAAGCAAATGGCTTAATATACACAAATCGCTTCTCTCAATACACAGCCTGGCACACAGTTTGAGTATTCAGTGAGGGGACAGTGAGTCCCCCTTCCTCCTACTTAGGGGAGAAACCACCAGGCCTAAGAGACTCAACCCAGGCCTGATGGAACTGAGACCTGAGAAGTGTGGGCATGGCATGGGGTGCAGTGGGCAGGAGTCTCAAAACCTAGCCTAATCCATTTCAGCTCCAGGAGCCCAGAGAAATGTACTAGGAGTACCGGTTCCTCGGGAAAACACACGTTCACACACACTTTCCCAGAAGTTTGGGGGGGGGGGGAGGGTCCAACGGACCCCAAGTTTAAAACCTGCTCTCCTCTCCTCCCACAACCTTCCCCCATCTCAAAACCGGACACTCCATCCTTCCAGTTACACATGCCCAAACCCTTAGTTATCCTTGACCCCTCTCTTAGACCCACATACAAGCTGCTGGCTCCATCTTCAAAACAGATTTCCAAACTGTGACAATTTGTCAGGCTACCACCCTGGGCCACACCCCATCATCTCCTACTAGATCACGGCAACAGACTTCCCACTGATGTGCCCGCTTCCACTTCTGCTATCCTGACGTCCTTCACACACAGAAGCCAGAAGCTGATCCTTTTAAAGCTGTGTATCAGACTGCATCCCGTCCCTGCTCAAAATCCCCCAAAGGATTCTTCTCTCAATCAGACTCAAATCCTTAGTGAAGGGCCGACTCTAGACAACTTCGGCAACTTGAAATCCTAACACAATGAGGGAAGGGTTGGGAGGAAGGTGTATCGGATCACAGGGTCAGAGGTACACAGCCCAGCAGCCTCCACACCATTTCATCAGGAGATCCCCAAATGCTGAAGAGAAGGGGAGCTTGGGAGGGGGCATGGATCCACAAACCCTCCCCCCTCCCACCAGATGACCCCATCTCTCCACACATGGAATAAAGAAAAAAAAGAAAAAAAAGAAAAAAACAAACGAGGAAAACCTGCACTAGGAAATACCTTCTGGGTCACAGTGGAAGATTCCCCTAAACTCTAGTGGAGCAAATTGGGGGAGGGGCACAGCCTGATTTAAGAAGATCTGAGACACCAGGGAGAGGAACCTTTGTTCCTCTTGAGAAGAAACATAAAGATAACAATGAGAGGCAATACTATTATGTCAAGCACTGTGCTATTTTTCCTCAGCTTTACTGGGATGTAATTGACATACAACATCGTGTGAGGTTACCACGTACAACCTGTTGATCTGTACACTTAGCACTGCAAATGATTACTGCAGTATGCTAGTTTTCTCTTAACACGATCTTGCTAAATTATAACTGGGCGCCATTTTACTGATGAGATAACCGACTCAGAGAGGTAAAGCCACTTGCCCAAGGCCACACAGTAGCTTCAGAAGCAAAGAACTGAATTAAATTGACACCTTTCTGCTGTCAAAGCCAGCACTCCTCAATCTGCCACGAGGGAAGGAGGGGTGGGTTCATCAGAGTCTCGGGGAATATCAAATGAATAAAATCACTCCTCTCCTGTGACTATCTCTCCCCCGCCACCCCACACGAATCGTATCTTGGGCTTGTGAAAGTTCTCACCGCGGATTATTCTGATCACTCAAACCTCAGGGATCCGCCCCCTCGTGAGAGTAGAGAGCGGGAAAGTGGGACAGAGAAGGCCACAAACTATCAAGCCGGGAGTCCTCATTCACCACGGCCCTCTCGGAGAAGCCAGGCTGGGGGCTAAGGGGACGATCGTTGCGGCGGGGATACAGAAGGCTAAGGGGGTTGGTTTTCCCCGAGCCCAAATCGGGACTCTCCACTTCTGAACCAAGACATTATCCCCAAATCTCAAGGCCAGAGATCCAAGACACCAGCTGCCTGGATCCAGACTCTGGATCAGCACCCCCGACTGCCACCCCCTGTCCAATTCCCAAGACCCCTAATGATGGCCTCAGTGAGATGAATCTTAGTTCAGGAACCCCCATTTCAGGCCCAGGACCCTCGACTCACGACCGTGACCTCCGAAGCCAGTCACACATCTCCAGACCAGGAACCCGAACCCCCGGCTCAGTGTCGGTCACAAGGCTGAACCAAGACCCCCTCGCCACAGAAGACCGGAACTAGGATCCCCCTCCCCACAAGAGACCGGATCCCCTGCCCCTAGGCCCCGCCCCTCCGATTCCGGTCTGGCCCCTCGATTCGTGCCGGCTCCAGTCCCAGACCCCGGACCCCACACCCGGCCTGCACCTGGCTTCATGGAGAGAGTTCAGCTCGGCGGGTCAGGACTCTGGAGCGTCCCAGACTACACGAGTCCGCTGCTTTCGCACGTGGAAAGGAACGCATGCGCGGCGACGTACGGCGTGTGACGCAGCCTCGCAGCCCCGCCCCTCGGGGCCCCAGCCGGGGCCGGGGCCGGGGCCGGGAGCGCGCTGTGGGCGGGGCTTCGCCAGTCTCTCAGGGCCCCGCCTTGTCGGTGGCTTAACGCGCTGCTTGTTGAGAGATCGCTTCCTTGAATGCGCTTCTTGCTTCTTCTTAACCCACCCCACCTCCGATCCCGTAATCAGGGCTCACCCCAGGCTTTGCCCTCTGTCCCTCTTCTCTATTTCCAATTAACTCCCTAAGGATCCTTCTACACCCAAAAGCCTTCCCTGACCTATATCCACCCCTAAGAACAGGGACCATACTGGGCTCCCGTTCATGCACTGGTAAAAGCATTTAGGCACTGTTGTAGGCACTGAATACAGCAATGAACGAGACATACAAATCCCCACCCTCCTGGAGTTCATCTTCTAGTGGGAGTTATTAGAAGGCAGTAAGTGCTTTGGAGAAAATAACAGAAGGGAAGGAAAATAGAACTGTGGTGGGGGGGGGCGGTGACATTTCTTAATCAGTGGTCAAGGAATGCATCAGGTGATTTGAGCAAAGAGCTTAAAGGTGAGGAGTGAGGCATGCACCTACGTGGGGGGAAAAGAATTCTAGGTAGAGAGGATTATAGGTGCAAAGGCCCTGAGGCAGGAAGGGCATGGAGGGTTGGAGACGCAGAGAGGGGTGTGATTGGGGCAGAGTTAGCAGGGAGAGTGGAAGGAGAGGAGAGCAGGGAGGTAACATGGGAAGTTGCGCTGGGCCTTCCGTGCCATGACGAGGACTTTGCCCTTTACTCGGAGTGACATGGAGCTATGGAAGTTTCCTGAACTGAGAAGGGATGTGATCTGACAGGGGATCACAGTGCATGTGGGAAACAGTGTGGAAGTAGCATGAGAGCAGGAAGACCAAGGAGGGGCCTAAGGCAGTGGATCAGGCAGCAGATGAGGATAGACGACGTCAGGGTGCAGGCAGAGGAAGGAGTGAGGAGTGAGCAGAGTCTACATAAGCGTGGGGGAATTTTGTGCTTTGTAATTTAATGATGTTAATATTCATCCCGCAAAGCCAGACAAGTGCTACTATGAGAAATTACTAAAAACCTGCAAGAGAATGCACCAGTCTGTTCCATTCATTGCTGTATCGCTCTGTGCCTAGAACTGGGCCTGGCACAGAGAAGGTCCTCAGTAAATGTTACCAAGTGAATGAAAAAACCCATGCTGTTTTGCGTTCTATGTGCGGGGTGTTCCAGCCACACAGAAGCATTTCTGAAAATCTGTTTAAATATTAAGATGGAGAATCTGCTAAGTTCATTCGGCATTTCTGGAGGCTGTGTAATAATCAGATGGCTCCAGTTGGGGATCATGTCACCTACTTCTTATGGATTTTTACTATTTCCCTTCCAATTAACAGGATCTTTTTTTAAAGGACGAAAATACTGAGGGGACAGGGCAGATTTAGGGTTGCCAGCCCTATTTTCTGGAATCCTGGCACCATCTCCTGGCTCTGAGGTGTTTCACCTGCCAGCTTGCTCCGCAGCCCTGAAATTGGCAATTCCGGTGAGTAGTCAGTGGGCGCCTTCTGGTCTGGTGCCGGGGACACAATGGTGGCTGCAAGAGTCCTAGGCCCCGCCCTCTTGGAGCAGACAGGTGCCCTGACAGTGTCAGCCCAGAGTGGTCGGGGCCAGGATGGGGACAGTACAGAACACCCGGGGCTGAGAAGGGGGGAGCACCGAGGGCTTTCCCCAGTTTTCTCCTATGCCCAACTCCCTCTGAACCTACCTTTTAGCTTCCTGCTCTGACCGCAACACAGTTCTGCCCGGAAGGCATGCCTTCCGTCCAGGCCTTCCAGGAAGGGGCTGTTTTCTTCAACTCAGCCCTCAAGCCACCAGGCCTGCAGATGGGGTGAGACCCTCCTAGCTCCTCATTGCCTAGCTCCCAGAACTCCAGATAAACTCTCCTCTGAATCTTCCTACCGTGTCCTCTCTGCCTCCTCCCTAAGCCTCTGACTTTGAAGTCTGTGCACTCACACTGTAGCCCCAGCTCCCATTCCTGTTGCCTGTTCTCCAAAGTCACCGCGGCTCACCTCATAACTTTTGCTCCGGGCCTGCTGTCAATCAGGCTCCTCTTACCGTGATTCTTGGTGATTTCAACTGTTCTGGCCCCTCAGTGCCTTGACCTTCTCTCCTCTAGTGATCTTGTCCTCCACCCAACCCTTCCTTCCCATGCTCACACCCCAGGTGGGGTGGGGACACAGTGGTGACTGTGGCAGCCCAGAGGTCCTAGCCCAGTGGGGGAGAAAGACCCCTCCCCAGAGAGCGATACCCCCGCCCAAACCGCAGCCCCTTCAGAATCGAGTTCCATGCGTCTCAGTGTCTGCCCATCGCGTCAGGTCTCTCCAACTCACGCCCTCTAAAACTACTGTTCCAATGACCCTTCGGCCATCAATCCGTTAAACTAACCTCTTCCCTGTCCCTCACCCCCTTCATGATCACACCATTCCCACCGCCCAGGATGATTCCTCATCCATCCTTACTACCACTCCGTGGCTCATACCCTCACGCTTTGTACTTGTTTCTTTTCTTTTTTTTTTTTTACCCAACTGAGTCTACCCTCTCTCTCCTCTGCACTTGCATCCTGGCAGCTGAATGTGGATAGAGAAAAACCCACACTCTGGCTGGCTGGTCTCACTTTGGATTCATGATGACAAACCCAAGTGGGCCCTAATACTGCCCAGCCAATCCTACCACGTGCCCTGAATCCATTCATTCTCCCATTTTCTTTCTTTTTCTTTTTCTTTCTTTCTTTCTTTCTTTCTTTCTTTCTTTCTTTCTTTCTTTTTCTCTTTCTTTCTTTCTTTCTTTCTCTTTCCTTCCTTCCTTCCTTCCTTCCTTCCTTCCTTCCTTCCTTCTCTCTTTTTCTTTTTTTAAATATTTATTTATTTGTTTTTGAGGGAGAGAGAGCGAGCATGCGAGCATGACTGGGGGAGGGCAGAGAGAGAGGAAGACAGAGAGAATCCCAAGCAGGCTCCGCACTGTCAGGGCACAGCCTGACGTGGGGCTGGAACCCACAAATCGTGAGATCACGACCTGAGCCGAGATCATAGAGACCGATGCTTCACTAACTGAGCCACCCAGACGCCCCTCCCATTTTCTTATTTTCCCTATTAGTAGTATCGGCAACATGTTAATTTTTAAATGATATGTCAAAGCATAATTTACATATCATAAAATCCGTAAGTATATGTATGGTTCAGTGAATTTTAGGAAATTTATGTAATTGTACAACCATCACCTGACCCAGTTTCAGAATACTTCTGTCTTCCCATTTCCTACAGATGGAATCACACAATGATGGGCATTTGAGTTGTTTCCAGTTTTTGGTTATTACGAATAATGCCGCTAGGTACATTCATGTACAGATAGTTGTGTGGAAATATGCTTTCTTTTTTTTTTTTTGGTAAAGAGTTCTAGGAGTCAAGTGACTGAGTCCTATTGTAAGAGTATGCTTACCTTTGAAAGGACCTATTTTATTAAAAAAATTTTTTAAATGTTTTATTTTTTTGAGAGACAGCGAGAGATAGAGAGCAAACAGGGGAAGTGCAGAAAGAGAGGGAAACACAAAATCCAAAGCAGGCTCCAGGCTCCAAGCTGTCAGCACAGAGCCTGATGCGAGGCTCGAACTCACAGACCACGAGATCATGACCTGAGCTGAAAGTCGGACGCTTAACTGATTGAGCCTCCCAGGAGCCCCTCTCTTTCCCTTTTTGACCCTTCCCTCCATCCAATTGTTCATCTTCTCTTCATCCACTCTTTTAATCATCCATTTCCTCCTCTTCCCATTTCTCCACCCCTCATTCACCCATTCATGTCCCCTTCCTCCCTCCCTCCCTTCCCCCTCCTTTTCACCCATCCACCCATCCATCCATCCACCCATCCTTTCACCCCCCAATAAATATTCATTGTGTGCCAGATGCCCCAGGCATCTGACAGCTGCTGTGCAAGAAGGAGAGTCATGGAGGAGAAGGCATAAGGCACACACATCAGCATGCAGGTTAGCCCAAGATATTTATTCAGTGCTTTCACAGGTGGCCTCAGTGGCTCATCAAAGGGGTAGAACAGGGTAGGGGCACACAGGGACACTGTGCACTCTCCAATTATTTCAGTCTCCAGGAGGGTCAGGTCCTGAAGTGCTCATTCCTGGTGGATGGCTGATCAGCTGTGACTGTAAAAGACAGACTCTTAGCACTTCCTCTTGCAGACTGAGCACCTACCCCGACCTTCTGCTTCCCACGAGGGCCCCAGTGCCCCTGCCCCAAGTGGCCTGGCTTCCATGCTACATCCCTCACCATGCGGAGAAGTCCTGCGCTCTCCAGCTCTCCAATGTTGTCTTCTGGGAGTCATGCCCATCATTGGTCTGGTCCCCGTCAAAGTTTCCGCAGGCCCCACACAGCTTCCCAGCATGGTCACTGCTGACCATCACGGCCAGCTGCCCGTTGGTGCCAAGCCACACCTGGACCCCTGCCTTCTGCTGGACTAGCACAGAGCCATCGGGGTTCTGACGCACGGACACAGATGTTAATACCTCAGCTGGGAGAGCCACTTGGAGACCATTGACCTGGTGGTGGTTGAGGAAAACACAGAGTGTTACCAGGATGGAGACTCCAAGCAAGACAAGAAGTTCAAGGAGCAAAAAAAGAGACGCAGGTGCTGAAAGCAATGAAGATGTGGATGGATGCACTGAATGGAGAGATGCATACACAGCTAGCTGGGGATTTGGGCAGAGGTTCAAAGGACAGAGGACAGATGGACAAAGAGACGCATCAGTGGATAAATGGTCATGCACAAAGCATTCTAAGGGCAGCCAGGATGGTGGGGAGCACTTTATACCAGACAGATAAATACATGATCAAACCCCAGCATCATCCTGTTCTACTTTTCAAAATAAAAGAAGCTTTAAGCATGTCCTGTAAGTTATTGGTTCTCTAACAAAAGCAATTGCATGACTTAATTTTTCAATGCTGATGTCTAAAGACAAATAATGACCTGGAAAGTATCACAGTTATGTGAGAAAATTCCTGTTTCTCTATCATAAGCTGTGGACTCAGTAACCTTGGTAACCCTATCTGAGTTTTTCCTTTAAATAACTGTTGTCTCTTTTCACTGATGAGTTAATCCTTATAAAGTTAGACGCTCTGGAAAACCTTCTTTGAAAGAAAAGTTCTTTTTTTCTAAATGTTTTGGGTCTGGGTCTTCCTCTGGCAGATGATTGGAAAGATAGGTAGATATACCTGGATGGATGGATAGGTGGATGGATGGATGGATGGATGGATGGATGGATGGATGGATGAATGTGTGGATGGATGGATGCGTGGATGGATGGATGGATGGATGGATGGATGGATGGATGTGTGGATGGATGGATGGATGGATGGATGGATGTGTGGATGGATGGATGGATGGATGGATGGATGGATGGATGTGTGGATGGATGGATGGATGGATGGATGGATGGATGGATGTGTGGATGGATGGATGGATGTGTGGATGGATGGATGGATGGATGTGTGGATGGATGGATGGATGTGTGGATGGATGGATGGATGTGTGGATGGATGGATGGATGTGTGATGGATGGATGGATGGATGTGTGGATGGATGGATGGATGGATGGATGTGTGGATGGATGATGGATGTGTGGATGGATGGATGGATGGATGGATGGATGGACGGATGTGTGGATGGATGGATGGATGGATGTGTGGATGGATGGATGGATGGATGGATGGATGGATGGATGACTGGATGTGTGGATGGATGGATGGATGGATGGATGTGTGGATGGATGGATGGATGGATGTGTGGATGGATGGATGGATGTGTGGATGGATGGACGGATGTGTGGATGGATGTGTGGATGGATGGATGGATGTGTGGATGGATGGATGGATGTGTGGATGGTTGGATGGATGTGATGGATGGATGGATGGATGGATGGATGGATGGATGTGTGGATGGATGGATGGATGGATGGATGGATGTGTGGATGGATGATGGATGTGTGGATGGATGGATGGATGGATGGACGGATGTGTGGATGGATGGATGGATGGATGTGTGGATGGATGGATGGATGGATGGATGGATGGATGGATGACTGGATGTGTGGATGGATGGATGGATGTGTGGATGGATGGATGGATGGATGTGTGGATGGATGGACGGATGTGTGGATGGATGTGTGGATGGATGGATGGATGTGTGGATGGATGGATGGATGTGTGATGGATGGATGGATGGATGGATGGATGTGTGGATGGATGGATGGATGGATGGATGTGTGGATGGATGATGGATGTGTGGATGGATGGATGGATGGATGGATGGACGGATGTGTGGATGGATGGATGGATGGATGTGTGGATGGATGGATGGATGGATGGATGGATGGATGGATGACTGGATGTGTGGATGGATGGATGGATGTGTGGATGGATGGATGGATGGATGTGTGGATGGATGGATGGATGTGTGGATGGATGGATGGATGTGTGGATGGATGGATGGATGTGTGATGGATGGATGGATGGATGGATGGATGGATGTGTGGATGGATGGATGGATGGATGGATGTGTGGATGGATGATGGATGTGTGGATGGACGGATGGATGGATGGACGGATGGACGGATGTGTGGATGGATGGATGGATGGATGGACGGATGTGTGGATGGATGGATGGATGGATGGATGGATGTGTGGATGGATGGATGGATGGATGGATGGATGGATGGATGACTGGATGTGTGGATGGATGGATGGATGTGTGGATGGATGGATGGATGTGTGGATGGATGGATGGATGTGTGGATGGATGGATGGATGTGTGATGGATGGATGGATGGATGGATGGATGTGTGGATGGATGGATGGATGGATGGATGTGTGGATGGATGATGGATGTGTGGATGGATGGATGGATGGATGTGTGGATGGATGGATGGATGGATGGATGTGTGGATGGATGGATGGATGTGTGGATGGATGGATGGATGGATGGATGGATGTGTGCATGGATGGATGGATGGATGGATGGATGGATGGATGACTGGATGTGTGGATGGATGGATGGATGTGTGGATGGATGGATGGATGGATGTGTGGATGGATGGATGGATGTGTGGATGGATGGATGGATGTGTGGATGGATGGATGGGTGGATGGATGGATGGATGTGTGGATGGATGGAAGTGTGGATGGATGGATGGATGGATGTGTGGATGGATGGATGGATGTGTGGATGGATGGATGGATGGATGGATGGATGTGTGGATGGATGGATGGATGTGTGGATGGATGGATGGATGGCTGGCTAGAAGATAGGAAACAACATCTGTGTCACTCGGCACCTAGCCTGTTGTAGAGGGAACAGGGCCGAATGTATTCACAAAACCAAATTTTTCCTGGGAATCATCTGCTGGGGACAAAGTGGTGATCAAGACAGATGGGACCATTGTCCACCTGTGGATTATATTCTAGTGATGGAGAAAGGCAATAAACACAAATAATGGATAACTTCAGATATCGAGAAGTATGTTGAAGGAAGTAAGAGAGGGTAATAGCATTGAGACTGGGATGGAGAGGGAGAGCTTCTGTAGCTGGTCAGAAAAGGCCTTACTGTAGAAGGAGTACTGGAACTGAGACCTGGAGGGTGAGAGGAGTCAATGCATACAATCTGGGCAAAGAGCCCTGTAGCGGCGGGAATAGCCAATGTGAAGTCCCAAGGCGGGAACAAGCTTGGTCTGCTGTACAAATAGCAGAAAGGCCAGTGTGGCCAATCATTAGCATGGCTAATGAGGGAAGGAATTACAGGAAGTGGGGCTGGAGGCCAGCAGGAGTCAGATCACACAAAGCCTTGTAGGCCAAGGAAGGCAGGTGGCTTGAGTTTGGAATGCTGCTCTGGGAAGCCACCGTAGAGTTCTACCCCTGATCTGATTCACATTTCTAGAGCATCTGTCTGCCATATAGAGAACTGTTTCTTGATAGAGGGGCAAGGGAAGGTCAGGGGTAGGTGTCTGTTAACCTGAATTATGGATCAGGCAGATGGCCAGAGAAAAGGAATAATTGGTCCTGATTACCCTAAAGAGAGAACTCAAGCCTCCCTGCTTCCAGCAGGGCTGAGTCTTGGACCATCTCCGTGTGTTGGTGGGAGGACACAGACCATCCATTGAGGGAGGCGTGCATGGATCATGGCTGTATCTCTCCCCTGAATCCAGAGAACCCCGGTGGATGTCTCTGCAATCAACAAACAGGTCATGGAAATAGGGACGTGCTCCTCTAGGGACTTTAGTGTGGCCTGACATCCATGCTTGGGTCAGGGTCTCTGTCACGTGGGCCATGAATGATTAGACCGTAAGCCGGCATCAGCTCTGTTTGGCCAAACAGATCCTCTCTCAGAAATTTGAAATTGGTGTCGTGAGAGCTATGGAGTTTGGTAAATGCAAGGCAGCTCTAAGTGAGAGGAAGTCAAGGGGCAGAAGGGAGGGGGCAACGGGGCTGGAGCAGACTCCTGGAGGCAAACAATGACAGGCCTGAGGGGGTCCCAAAGAGCAAGATGAAGGGCAGGTGAGGGAAGGATCAGTGGCCCAGTTTTGTCAGAGTCCAGAGCAAGTTCCCACTGAGCACCTGGAAACCATCTTGGTCCCTTGTAGCCACGGTTACCACCAGCATCTTGTTCCCATCAAAGTCGTTGGGAACAGAGCCTGGTGCTGATGGGTTCAAAACTGGTGGGATCCCAGGCACTGTCTGAATTACTTAAATAAATGATTTCACCTTCTTAGGCCCTTGTTTATCCTCTGTGTTAAATGTCGATAATAGCAGTCCCTGTCTTGTGGGTATGTTGTGGGGAACCACAGAGAATGAAATGGATTTGGTGAACAGCAAGTCTAAAAGACAGAGGCATAAATCCAGATAATACTGCCAGGGCACCTGGATCCAGCCACTCCTGAGGCTCTCTCCCTGGATTTTCCAGTTATGTGGGCTAGTAAATTCCTTTTTGCGCAAGGCGATCTGAATTCCTTTTCTGTTACTTGCGACCAATAGAGTTTCAATGAACACTATTATCAAAACTACTAATTCGCTTGAGCGTGTTTTTGCTCCTCGAGAACTCAGCCAGAACAGAGGGACTAGGTTTGAAATACTGAGACCAACACAAATCCAGAGACTAAACTGCGGAGATCTGGACAAAGAAAATGCAAGACAGATGGGCAGCCAGGACTGTGGGGACACCGCAACAGGAAGAACAAAAACCCAGGGGAGACAGTCCCCCGCCCCCTCATGCCCCGGCTTACCCACACGCCCTTCTTTGGGCTCACAGTCACGAGCCCATCCTGGAAGAAGATGTGAGCCTGGCCCACAGTTTCAACTCCGCCACGGCAAGTCTGGACATCAGCGACCACACGGTACCAGGGGATGGTTTTCTGTAGTCCCGGGCAGCGGTAAGACATGTCATAGATGCCAGGGGAGGTGACTGCTCTGTGGAGCCCATCAAAGGTGGTGAGGTTGGAACCCACCAAGAGGGAACAGAGACCTTGGGGGACCCAGCAGTCCCGGGCCTCAGCCTGGACTTCACATATGCGGCCTGGCGGGCAGCTGGATGCCTGGCACGTCAGGCCGGTGCTCGAGGAGCAGGAACAGCGCTTGCTGCAGTCTGAGCTCAGCAGTGAGGAGTTCACCTGTGCACAGAGAGAGGGGCCAGGTTACTGCGGTGTGATGGATCGGAACCTCCGACACAATCCTCCAGCCCTCTGGACCCATGCAGAATGATTTTGCAGCAACTTCCTTTAAGAGATGAAATTTACGGGGCGCCTGGGTGGCTCAGTCGGTTAAATGTCTGACTTCAGCCCAGGTCATGATCTCACAGTTCGTGAATTCGAGCCCCACATTGGGCTCTGTGCTGACAGCTCAGAGCCTGGACCCTGCTTCAGATTCTGGGTCTCCCTCTCTCTCTCTGCCCCTCTCTGGCTCGTGCTCTCTCTCTCTCTCTCACTCAAAAAAAAAAAAATTAAAAAAAAAAAAGACAAGAGATGAAATTTACTTCCCCTTCCCCCACGAATCTGGGCTCACCTTACAACTATACTTTGGTTATTATAATGCAGCAGAAGCAATGCTTGTACCAAATTCAAGCTTGCACCTCAGGGACCTTACAGCTTTCTCTCTCTCTTTCTTGGAACCCTGCCCAGCCACCATAGGAATAAGCATGGGCTAGTCTGCTGGAGGATGAGACCCCATGGGAGAGAGACAATGATCCCAGCTGATGCCACTGTACTCCAGCTGGCTCTCAGCTGACCCACCTTCTCTATGTTCACTACCTGATGACCTCATCAGATTTCATAAAAACCGAAAGCAACGTCTGATCCTCATTTGGACTCTGGCGCAGGGGAGCAGGTAGTCGTTGTAGAGGACATTATGAGGACAACCAGTAAAATTCAAATACAATCTTTTAGAGTATTGCATCAGTGTTCATTTCCTGATTTGGAAGTTAATCCCATCATAACCCTGTAAATGAACTTCCGTCTTGGGGAGTGCATGCTAAAGTACTTAGGGGCGAAGGGACACTGGGTCAGCATCATACTCTCAAATGCTTCAGAAGAAATGTGCATATAAACTTACACAGAGAGGTTGCGAAAGCAAACGTGTCAAAAGGTCAACAAGAAACTTAAACGACAGGTATCTATCTGGGAGTGCTTTGTACGATTCTTGCAAGTTTTCTTAAGTTTGGATTCTTTAAAAATAAAAGTCTGGGTGGCTCAGTCGTTAAGCATCTGACTTTGGCTCAGGTCATGATCTCACAGTTCATGAGTTTGAGTCTCACATCAGGTGAGCTCGTGCCCCACTTCAGGTGAGCTTGAGCCCTGCTTTGGGTAAAACATGAGCCCTGGGTGAGCCAGGCTTCTCTCTCTCTCTCTCTCTCTCTCTCTCTCTCTATCTGTCTCTCTCTCTCTCTCTCTCTCTCCGACTCTCTGCCCCTCCTGGGATTCTCCCTTCTCTCTCTCTCCATCCCTTGCTCACTTGCACACTCTCTCAAATAAATTAAATAAATAAATAAATAAATAAATAAATAAATGTCTGAAAACATTAAAAGAACAGATGTAACAAAAGAGATAAATACCATCTCTCTACGGATGGTTCCCCAGCCCAGACTTCTCTGGTGAATGCCAGACTCACGAATCTAGGAAACCTGGCACAGGCAGAGCTGTCAGGGCTGGGATGGGGGAAGCACAGGGGTAACCCAGCCTAGGGGATCAGGGAGGGCTTCCTGGAAGCAGTGAGACCTGGAGGAAGGAGAAGTTTGGCATGTCCTTCCCCAGAAGGCTTGAACTTCCAGGCCTTCTAGCCTATCTTACCGCCATTAATAAAATGGGGATGAGTGAGTATGGAATGTGGTCATTCATCTTTCCTTTATTTGGCAAATAGGCTTGTGAGGGGGCAGGGTGCCTGGTAGTTCAGAAGGTGGGTCCAGGCTGCTGGGGTGTCGGTCCAGGCTGCTGGGGTGTCAATCCCAGCACCCCCGCTTGCTAACCGACAGCCTTGGGCTGACTTCTCTTTGTTGCGATAGTGCCTGGTGCATAAGATCATTAAATGAATTCGGGGCGCCTGGGAGGCTCAGTTGGTTAAGCGTCTGATTTCGGCTCAGGTCATGATCTCACGGTTTGTGGGTTTGAGCCCCGCATTGGGCTCTGTACTGTGAGCGCAGAGCCTGCTTCGGATCCTCTGCCCACCCCACCCCACCCCCCACTGCCTCTGCCCTTCCCCTGCTTGTGCTTGCTCTCTCTGTTCTCAAAAATAAATATTAAAAAAAAAGGATCATTCAATGAATTAATATCTATTACAAACTTGGCGCACAGCAAGAGCTCAGAAAACATCAAGCACAAAAATTAATCAAATTTTCAACTTCTATCATGAAACGATTGCCAGCCTCACTACCTGCTGCACCATGTGTATGTTGCTGGCATTTGTACCGTATGATGAAGGTGGAGGCTGAGGCCCGGTGCCCGGCAGGGACCTTTCAGGCACAATGACACCGGATCCTCAGATACCCATGGTGCATGGATGATGATTAACCCCGTGTTCTAGATGAAGAAAGGCTCAGATGAGGGGACTGTAGGAGGCGGGGTAACAGCCCCCCAAATATAACAGGTTTCAATTCCTGGGACCAGTCAATATTACCTTATGTGAAAAAAGGGGTGTTTGCAGATGTGAGAAATTAAGGATCTTGAGATGGACAGACTGCCCTGGGTTATCTGGGTGGGCCTTAAATGCAATCACATGTATCCTTATAAGAGGGAGGTTTTGTGACACACACAAGGAGGCAAGGAGGAGGGGAAATGGGACACAGAGGCAGAAATTGGGGTCAGGTGGCCACAAGACAAGAAAGGCCTGCAGCCACCAAAAATGGGGGGAGGAAAGGAGTGGATTCCCTCCTGGGGCCTCTGGAGGGAGTGCTGTCCTGCCCGCACCTCGATTTTGCCCCAGTGACCCTGATTTCTGACGCTGGCCTCCAGAACTGTGAGAGAGAAAATTTCCCTGGTTTGAAGCCACCAAGGTTGCTTGCGGACCTTTGTCTCAGCAGCCTCAGGAAACTAAGACACTTTACCAGCATTGAGTCACCCCACTGGGAAATGGAGGTGGCTTCTCTGTCCCCATCCTTGAGGGGGTCGGCAGAGAAGCTCTGAGTCTCCCTCGGGCTCCTCTACCCTCCCTGCCCACCTCCAGCCCGGGCTCACCGGCAAGTAGTGGCCGTCATGGGTGCAGCCGCAGTCCTGCACGGGGACGCAGGTGCCCTGCGAGAGCAGGAAGCGGTCGTCACACTCGCAGCCCTCAAAGCAGCGGCTGGTGCAGCCCGTGAGGCCGGAGAGAGCGGCACAGGAGCCCTGGCAGGAGCGCGTGCAGGTGGAGTAGTGGCTGTGGGCAGGGCACTGGAGCGCTGCGGAGGGAGGAGAGAGGGCGGGGTCAGGCCTGTGGGTGTCGGGCCCTGCCCTTGGCATCCCACATACCGGATCTGGGCTGGCATGCTGGGGACACCAGCTATGAAGACAGTCTCATGCCCTGCCCCATGGAGCTCATATCAGTGGAAAAGATAGTCCCAGTGCAGTGTGTGATCAGGGCTGCAGGCGGAGGCGTGGACAGAAAGGTCAGGGCCCGGATGAGGCCAAAACAGGGAGTTGTGAGGACCCCCCTGGGCTCTGCCTGAGCAATCGATGGATGGTGCGGCTGTCCGGAGATGCAGACTTGGGGTCAGAGAATCGGAGGGTCAGGTTTGGGGTGAGATGCTGATGTCATATGGGAACACAGCAGGTGTGAGGGACCCGAAGGACACCCAGGGGAAAGTGTCCAGGAAACCACTGGACCCCCGAGGCTGGCAGTCAGGAGCGAGGTCAGGGCCGAAGACAGTGTCCCCTGTCAGCACTGAGGACAAATCTAAGGCCACAGGGGTGGATGACGGCCCCCGATATGGGTGCTGTCCTGCGGAGAATGAAGGAGACACAGCCCTGCCCTGGGAGTTTGAAGGAAATGTACCCCCATCCTGGGGGGCCCAGGTGAGTCACAGACTCAGGCTGTATTATGTGAGCTCCTGGTCTGTCTGACCACCCCTCCCAGGGCCCCACAGAAAGGGTTCAGGATGAGTCCTGAGAAAGAGCTCTGTCTGTGGTTTCAGGAGCGTGGGCCCCTGCAGGGAGCCTGAGAAAGAGTCAGCGGGCCAGGGGGGGAGCAGACAGGGAGTGCTGTGGGAGAAGCTGGGGGCGGGGGGTGTGGGAGGGGCATGCTTCAAGAGGGAGGCACTGCTCCTGAGAGGCAGACAGGACAGGAGCAGGTCAGGAGGAGTCCCTGAGCCTGGTCTGGAGTCTTCCGAGGGGCTCCCCTGGACACTTACGGCAGAAGCTGTCTGTCCTCCAGGGTTTCACGGCCCCACCGGACGCCTGGCAGTCCGCCATGTAAGCGGCCAGGCTGCGGCAGAGGAAGGTGGTGTTGCCCTTGTGGACACACAGGTCGTACACGCACTGGCGGAAGTACTCAGAGGGGTTCAGCACTGCGTGGCAGCCCGCGAAAGGGCCCTGGGGGTCCCGGACCCGACCGCAGGCCTGGATGTTCTCATAGGGCGCCGTCTCCTCCGCTGAGCACACGGGGCAGCCGCCCGGCCCACAGCCCTCGCCACAGCCCTGGGAGGAGCTGGGCGCCCGCCACCCGGCTCCAAAGGCGTCCACGCTGGGGGCCACGGCGCCACTGGGCAGGACAAAGTCGTCGCTCCAGTTGCCGTTGAAGTTCCCACAGAGGCCACAGAGCCGGCCATGGAAGGGGCTGGGGATAGATATGAGGACATGGGCATCGCCGTCAAAGAGAAGCCGCAGTCCCTTGGTTGTCTGCAGAACCATGTTCCGGCCCTCAGCGGTCACCCGCACACGACCTACAGCCACAGGCAGGGCCACAGCCTCGCCATCCACGGTGACCTGGGTGGAAAGGCCACGGGGGGGTCAGGGACTCACAGTACCACAGGTGAGACAGACCCCTCAGACTCCTGGCGTGGAGCTATGTCCCTCTCAGGCCCTTTGGGGTTGTACCATGTCCTTGGACTGCCCAAGGGTGGGACTGTGTCACCTTCAGACCTCCAGATCTGTGTCACCCTTAGTCCCCTTGGACTGGGGTCATATCTCCCTCAAGCCCTCAGGGTGGGCCCTGTCCCACTCAGAACCTGCCTCCCCGCCCCCCCCCCCCAGAGTGGGGCCACGTCCCCTTCAGACCCCCAGGGTAAGGCCACGTCCGCTTACTTACCCTCAGCCCCCGTGCCAGTACCACAACCTGGCCAGCCACAGTAACCACCAGCTGTTGGGGATCTCCAGCCGCGTTCTTCTCAAGCACAATGACAAAGTCCTCGTCCCCAGGCTGTGGGCGGCAGACTTGGGCCAAGATGTAGGAGCAGGAGCCGTGCAGGTCATAAACACGCCCATCAAGGGTGACATAGTGGATGCCACCGTTGGCCAGGCAGCGGCCACAGCCTGTAGGGTGACAGGCCTGGACACCGTCCTCCACTCGGCACTCCTCGTAGGGTCCGCAGGCCGCGCCCTGCTGGCAAGTGACTTGGCCACCCGGCCCGCACTCGCAGCGCCGCTCACACTCAGGGCCTGGGTAGAAGGACTCGCCCAGAGGGTAGTAGCGGCCCTCGTGGAGGCATCCGCACTGGCCCACAGGCACACAGGTGTCACCACTGAGCACGAAGCCGGCATCACAGACACAGCCCTCCCGGCAGGTGTGCACGCAGCCGTCGGGCACAGAGAGGCTTGGGCAGCTCACGGGGCAGGAGTCACCGCAGAGCTTGTAGTGGCTGTGGGGAGGGCACTGGAGGGCTGTGGGGACAAAAGGGGAATGAGCCGGGAGGGCAGAGGGAGGGCCCCGGGGCGGGGGGGGGGAGGGTGACAGAGTGGGAGAACCGGCCCAGGGGAATCTGCATGTTCTGCCTGAGAATATTTCATGAGCGAATCCATCCAGGGATCTGAGCAGAGTGTCTGATCCAGTACATCTAACTGGGGGATTCGGTGTGGGGACGTGGGGACCAAGTCTCTCTGACCACGTCGTGGGTCGGCCTGATCAAAAATTTCTATAGATGAAGTGAATTTGACCACCTACATCTGACCAAGATATGCGGGATTGGAACCAAACGTGTGGGTATCTTGGGGGGTGGCTCTGACCGGGCTGCGGGACCAAATGTATCCCGTATCTCTGGTGTGAATACACCTGACTGTGGATGTCTGGCCTGGAGCCTCTGATGGAGTGTCTCGGACAAGGTTGGTGTCAGTGGGACTCTGACCACGTATATCTGATTGGGTGAAGCTGACAGGATAAATCTGACCAAATGTGCCTGAGGGGGGAATTGCCCTGGACTCTCTGACCGTGAGCCTGTGGATATCTACCTGGGGCTCTGTCAGGGTCACGATTCTACCTGGGAGTATCTGCCCGAGTGTCTCTAACCGGAAGCGTCCCTGGCTGAGGTTATCAGACCAATTCTATCTGACCTTGTGGATTTCAGTGTTTGAAACAGGGTAGGTGCATCTGACCAGGTGTAACTCTCTAGGTCTCTCTGACCAAGGGCACCTCGCTGAATAGCTGTCTGTGACAGGGTCAACCACCCCAGTCTATCTGACTAGGATATCTGAGCACACGAATCCCGGAGAGGATCCAGCACCTAGGGTTTCTGACCAGGTGTGCCTGAGTGTCTGCCATTGCAGTATGTGACCTGGTGCATTTCCGTGGGTAAATGCCACGGTGTACTTTTGACAGGACCCACGGAGGAGAAGACTCTTGTCTAAGAGCCGTGTGAAGAGGGCAGGCGGGAAGACGCCCACTGTGTGGACCACGCGTGGATCCGTACTCACGACAGAAATCCGGCCGCCTCCACTCGCCGAGCGTGGCCCCCGCGGCCTGGCAGGCTGCCACGTAGGCCTCCACGGCAGGGCAGAGGCCTCCCGGATGGCCCTGGGCTTGGCAGGCATCCAGCAAGCAGGCCTTGAAGTAGTGCTCCGGTGGCAAGAGGCGGTGGCAGGGCGCCAACGGGCCGTCGGGGGCCGAGATCACGCCGCAAGCGTCCGGGCCGCCGAAGGGCTCCTGCTGCTCGGGCGTGCACTGAGGCGGGCACGGCCCGGGGACGCACTCCCCGCAGCCCTCCGCGCCGCCCACCTGCCAGCCTGCGGGGTTCCCGCCCACCGCCTGCAGTTCGTCGGCTGGGTCCCGGTTGTAGTTCCCGCACAGGCCACAAAGGGCGCCCGCGTACGCCGCCGGCACGCGCAGGCGCACGAAGCTTTTCCCGTCGAAAGCCAGAGAGAGCCCGGTGGCGGCGGTCACCACCACGTCGGCGCCACTCAGGTAAGCGCGCAGGCGCGAGTCCAGCTGATAGGGCAGTGCTACGAGCTCGCCGTCCACCTGTGGGTACCGGGTAGGGGTGGGGGTCGTGAACGGCGCGGGCACAGGTTCGAATTTTGACTCCACTACCTACGGGGGGGTGGGGGGGGGGTGGGGAATGGGGTGGAACCCTGAGCATGTGATCTACACTGTGTGATAATAAGGATGGTAGTAGTAGGAGGAGGAGCCTCTATAGACACGACGCCACTGCCTCCTCACAGGACCCTCTGAGGCAGGTACTATTATTAGACCCATTTTATAGTGGAGTAAACTAAGGTTAAACTAAAAGAATAAACTAACTTTATTAGTTTAAATGGGGAAGACCTGCTGCTCCAAGGCCTATACTCTGAACCCCCTCCCCCCATCACGTCCCACTAACCTGTGAAAGGTAATCAGGGGACTGGCAGACCCCTAACTGTCCCAGACAACCCCAGGGCTCGTCTCTGGCCCCAGACCCCTCACCTGCAGCTGTCGGGGCCAGCGGGCACTGAGGGTCAGTCTGTGGTTGTACATGTGCAGGGTGACGCTGCGAGTGTAGCTGACGGCCTGGCTGCCCCGGTGCTCATTGACTACGGTGACCGTGAAGTTCTCGACACCCTTGGGTGGTGCAGAGCAAGGCGCACTCAGCAGGTACTCGCAGGTGCCTTGGAAGTCGAATCGGTGCCCATCCAGGGTGATGTAATGGGGGTCACCCCAGGCCTGACACTGAGCTGTGCTGACAGGGTGGCAGCCGTGCTGGCCAGAGGGCAGCAGGGCACATTCTTCACCCGGCCCACACTTGGCAGCCTTGCAGACCAATGAGCCACCCCCAGGCCCGCAGTGGCACCTCTGGGAGCAGGTGGCATCGGCCCAGAACTCACTGCCAGCTTCGTGGTAGGTGCCGTTGGCCCAGCAGCCACAGCCACCGTCCAGGGGAACGCAACGGTCAGCACTCAACACGAAGCCCGGATCACACTGGCAGCCTTCGGCACAGGGGCCCTCACATGGCGTTGGGGTCGTGGGGGGCGCGGGGGACGGGCAGCTGGCCGGGCAGGGTGGGCCACAGAGCTCGTAGTGGCTGTTCTCGGGGCAGGACATCTCTATAGGAGTGGATGGAGGAGTGGGAGGGAGAGAAAGAGAGAAAATGCTGTCGGGGGGTGGGGTCAGAGGAAGGGGAGGAGACAGAGGCAGAGAGAGACAAAGAGGGACAGGCGGAGGGACTGAGAGAAGCAGCAAGAGGCACCGACAGAGAGAGGGACACAGAGGAAGACTCGAACGGAGACCAGGAGAGACGGCATGAGAAACGGAGAGACAGAGAGACAATCAAAGGGAGACACAGAGATAAGCGCCAAGAGACTGAGAGGCAAAAACAGACAGAGAGAAACAGACACAAAGATCCAGAAAGACTGGGACCCCCTCCCCCCTCAGCTCCTGCTCTGCTCCCCCGGACACTCACCACAGCCGGCCTGCTCCCTCCAGTCCTTAATGACGATCCCGGCGGCCTGGCAGGCAGCAGCATAGGCGGCCAGGGCCTGGCAGAGGATGTCATGGGCCCCACCGCCTAGACAGACATCCAGAATGCAGCCCTTGAAGAAGCTGTCAGGAGCCACTTGGGCATGGCAGGCAGCAAAGGGGCCTCCCGCGCCAGGGGCCAGGGGCCCACAGAAGCCAGGGCCCTTGTACTCCTCCAGCTGGTCCCCAGAGCACGTTGGACAGGACCCCTGACACTCGTCCCAGCACAGCGGGTCCCAGCCTGGAGCTCGCCAGCTGCCGCCCCAGACCGGTATGGAGGGGGCCACGGTGCCATTCGGGAAGACCCGGTCGTTGCTGGGGTTGCGGTCCATGTTCCCGCAGAGCCCACACACGGCGCCGTGATAGCTACTAGGCAGCGTCACCTCCACTCGCCAGTCCCAGTCATAGGTGACCCGAAGCCCGAAGTCGGCTGCCAGCACCGCTTTCGACGCGCCCTGGGTCACTGAGAGCCGCCCTTCGGCCACAGAGAGAGGCAGCGCTGTCAGCACACCGTTCACCTGGGGGTTGAGGGGGGAAGGAGGCAAACAGAGCCCACTGGAGGCGGGGAGGCTCCAGCTCTGGCCCCCTGCCTCCCTCCCTCACGGCGCCGTGGCTGGGAGCTGCCAAGGCCTTCCTCACGAGCCACGGGTGTAGGTCACTTGACGTTGTGGGCGTTGCTAAAACCCTGCTCTGCTGCTTCTTCTGGGTCTCCCTATCTCCATCTCCCTCCCTTCCTCTCTCTCTGTTGTCTCTCCCTCTCTCTACATCTACACCTATTTCTCTTTCTGGATCTCTCTTTCTCTGAGTTTCTTTCTTACTCTGTATCTCTTGTTCTCTCTGGGTCTCCCTTCCCTCTCTGTGTCTCTCTCACACGTGCACTGACTCTCTCTGCATCTCTGTGTGTGTACGCTTTCTCTTTCCTGTGCATCTCCGAGTGTCTGGACATCTCTTCGGCACACTCACCATCATTCATTGAGCGCCTACCCTGTTCCATACCTCTCTCTCTCCCTGTGAACGGCCATTAATCTCCAATTCCATTGCCATGGGCAAGAAGGGTGGCCCGTCTCCCCCCACCGCCTCCCCTCTCTCCCTCATCTCCTTGAATTTCACTCCACGTTGGAGGCTCTGGGCCGCTCCCTTATTCCCTCACAAACATTCATGGCCTCTCACCCGGGTCAGACCGTCAGCTGAGCACTTATCATGTGCCATTGGATCCCCCTGTCACAGGTGAGGAAACTGAGGACCACCAGGAAAAGTCACTTGCCCAACATCACACGGCTCATAGGGAGAGACTGGATTCCAGCCTAGGTCTCTAAAAAGGCTAATGCTGAAGTCCTACATCAAAACCCTTAGCAAAGGGCTAGACTCCTTTAATACCCCACAGAGAGGTGATGTTTGCGGCTGTTATTGTTGCTTTTTGCTGTCCTTTTGTTTCAGGCCTAGGTGAAGAGAGAGCCCTCAGCTCCTAACTGTGGCTGGCAGGACCCCTCTCCCCAACTAGGGGGCTCAAGAGACCATCCTGCAGGACTTACCCGGACTTTGCCGATCTCGCCTTTGTGGATGGAGATGTTGACGCTGAGGGCAGACACGGTGACGAGCCTCACAAAGGACACAGCAGGGTTGCCCCGGTTCTCATTCTTGGTAGTGACGGTGAAGGGGGTCAGGCCCTGGGCGCTGACCCCTGGGCAGCCGGCGGCCGCCAGCACATAGTCGCAGGTGCCTTGGAAGTCGAAGTCCCAGCCATCGAAGGAGTGGTAGTGCGGGTCGCCCCACAGCCAGCACGTGGCCTCGTAGTTGGGTACACACACACCCTGCCCATCCTTCTCCTGGCACGTCTCCTGTGGCCGACAGGTCACACCGTGACACGGGTCTGGAGACAGGGAGAGAGGAACTTGTGGGGCTGCCCAGCACAGGCCGGCTGCTCCCCAGCCTCAGCCCCGGTCTGCCCCAGGGATTCTGCCCCGGGGCTAAGGGCTCCTGCAGGTGAGGACAGACACCAGGGGCTTCCCATCTGAGACCAAGCCCTGGGGGTCCCCCATGTTTGAAATCCAGGCCCTGTGGTGGACTGTGTCTAAGACCCCATCAAAGGCTCCCACATCCAAGGCCAAGGCCCTGCAGTTTGCTGTCTGAGACCCACACCCCGAGTACCTGACTGCCAAGACCTAAACTCTAGGGTCCCTACATCAGAACCCAGCCCCAGGGGTCCCAGTATCTGTGATGCCAGCCCTGAGGGCATCTATGAGGGCATCCACAGCCCCAGAGTTTTCCATGTTCAAGACCTGGGTCCCTATTATCCTGTCCAGTGGCACCAAGGGTCTCAGTTCTGGAGGCCCCATTCTTTTATCTATTTATCTATTTATAAGGAGTTATTCTCTGTCCTTCACCCTAAGAAACCAGTCCTGGGGGGGCAGCTCTGTGACTTAGACTTAATCTGGGGGGGGCCCATGTCTGAGATTGTTTCCCTATAAATCCCGATCCTCTTCTGGAGGGGGGTCCTGTATCTAAGACCCCAGCCTTCGTGGGGTCTCTACCTGAGACCTCAGGACTATGCTTTCTGTCTCTGTCCCTGGGGGTCCTGATTTCCCCTACCGTGAAGGGGAGATGGTGTTAGAAGCCCTGAGCCTAATCCTGCATACCAGTGGTCAGTAAACTATGGCATAGCCAGCTGCCTGTTTTTATAAATACCAGAGGGTTTTATTGGAGCCTCACCCCCTCACTTACATAGCCTACGACTGATTTCATGCCACAGTGGCAGAGTTGAGTAGTTATGACTGAGACTATAAGGCCTGCAAGTTCAAATATTTACCATCTGTCCCTTTAGGGAAAAAGTTTGCCTGTCCTTGCCTTATGCCAAGGGTCTCTGACATCTGCCCTAGGGAACCTAGCCCTGAGGGTCCCCAAAGCCTGCATTCTACCATAAGGTAGAACTCCACCTCCCAGCCTGGAAGGTCTGTGCCCCTAGCCCTGGGAATCCCAGCCCTGGGGGCCCCAGATTGGAGACCTCAATCCTTAGTCCTTTGTGCCACCCACTGTGAAAAATCTAGGTTCACACCTCCCGCTGCTCCAGAGTCCCCATCCTCTGTTCCCAGCCCCACGGGGCCCAGCCCCAGCCCAGCACCTTTGGTGACGCAGCTCAGGACACCTCCTGCGGGCTCGCACACCTGCCCTGGCTTGCAGCTGTGGGCCTGGCATTCCAGGCCTTTTCCGGCGTGGCACACACACTGTTGCTGGCACCTGTCGATGAGGACCACCTGGTTCGGCTGTGAGGACAGAGGACACGGCCATCAGGGTGGGAGCTGAACTGGCATCTCCAGTGTCCCGGGGACAGAGGGTCCAGAGGACATCAAGGGAACATCTTTCAGCAGAGTGGCCCCTTGTCTGTGCAACTAGGGCACCACATGGCCTTGGGGTCCAATTCATTCATTCATTCACTCACTCACTCACTCACTCGTTTTTCCAAAATATCCACTTAATGTTTGCTGTATATGAGAAACGGTGTAACATGAATTAAGAGCAAAGGCCCTGGAGCAAATTGCCTGGGTCTGAAGCCTCATTCTGCTATTTCCAAATTGTATCACTGTGCAAATTGCTTAACCTTTTATGCCTCAGTTTCTTCGTCTGTAAGCAGTCGATAATCATAGCACCTAACTATGGTAGTATAACTTGGTTAATACATATAAGGTACAGGGGAAATGAAAAGGGAGTTCCTTTATTATTATTATTATTATTATTATTATTATTATTATTTTTTACTTTGAGAGAGAGAGAGAGTGTGTGAGCAGGGGAGTGGGGCAGAGGGAAAAAGAGAGAGAATCTCAAGCAGGCCGCATGCTCAGCACGGAGCCTGACGCAGGGCTCAATACCACAACCCTGAGATCCTGACCGGGGCTGAAATCAAGAGTCAGATGCTCAACCAACTGAGCCACGCTGGTGCCCTGGGAATTCCTTTAAATAATCCAGATTAGAGAGAAAACGGGGATAAGAGACAAAACAAGATCAGGAAAATGTGGTTATCGCTAAAGCTGAGTGAGGGGTACATGGAGAATTACACTGTTCTCTTAACGTTTGCATGTTTGAAAATTTTCCTAATAAGTAAAAAGTTCATATGTACGTGTAATGCACATATGCTGTGGATTTGGCACTGAAAGCAGTAACCGGCACGTAGGAAGCACCATCTACCTATTTGCTTTTATCATCACTATCATTTGTTTGAGGAGAGCAGCAGAGAGGGGCCCTGCCCTCACAGAGCTCGCGGTCTTCTGAGGGACACAGACAGACACACACACAGTCAAGTCAAAGAAAGAGTAACCGGGTGAGGGTTGGAGAGGGAAGCAGACGGAGTTATCTACTGTGTCACAGAGACAGTCTAGACCCGGGGAGCCAGGGGATGGTTTAAAGTTGCAGGACCCATGGCTGTTTTGAGAAAGGTCTTCCCACTGCCATCAGGGAGGTGACCCAGAGGGAGCAAAAGTGAGGGCATGGAGGGAACATGTGGGAGATGACAAACTGGACCACGGTGGGGCCATGATGGGGGGAGGGGACAGGTGGGAGAGACATTCAGGAGGCCGAGTGGACAGGCTGTGGGGCGACGGGCCGTGGGAGGGGGTCCAGCGTGAGGCCCTGGGCTCTGACCACAATGACCGGCTTCCTACCTCGTAGTAGATGCCGTTTTGGTAGCAGCCGCATTGCTGGATGGGCACGCAGGCCTGGCCGTTACTGAGGAAGCCGGAGTCACATTGGCAGCCTTCGGCACAGCTCTCCGGGCACAGTGGGGAGGCGCTGAGTGCCGAGCAGCTCAGGGAGCAGGTATCTGCGCAGAGCTCATAATGGCTGTTGGGGGGGCACTTCATCGCTGCAAAGGGGGGGTACTGGTCAGAGCTCCCTCCCAGGGGCTCTGAGGGAGGGGCTGCAGGGCCCAGTGTCCTGCCCCTTCTGTGCCTCAGTCTCCCCACCCTCTGCCCCTTGTTCTTCCCTTCTCTGCCCTCTACTCACGACAGAACGATTCGGTCCTCCAGGACTCAACGTGGCCTCCGGCCGCCTGGCAAGCACTCACGTAGGCATGAATGTTGCTGCAGAGAATGCTCTCGTTCCCACCGCCCAAGCAGAGGTCAAAGACGCAGTCTTGCAAGGGACCCTGGGGATCGACCAGCTTGTGGCAGGCGGCCAGCGGCCCAGTGGGGCTGGTGAGGAGCCCACAGAACTTCTCCTGCTGGTACTTCTCCTGCAGCTCAGGTCTACACTCCAGGTCCGAGTTACAGTCCCCGCCGGGCTTGCAGGTGGGTGGCGGCAGGCAGGGAGAGCCTGGCACCGCCTCCTCCCATGAGTTGCCGAACTCGGTGGGGTTGCCTGCCTGTGAGCCGTCTGGCTTCCGGAAGTCATCCTTGGGGTCACCATTGTAGTCCCCACACAGGCCACACAGCTGCCGGTAGTAGTTGCCTGGGATGGTGACCCGCACGTTGTATACGAGGTCGTAGGCCACACGCAGGCCAAAGTCGGTCTCGATCACAGCATCCGAGCCGTGCTGGAAGGCACGGACCCGGCCCTGGGCCAGCGTCACGGGAAACCTCATGTCCACACCGTTCACCTGGGAGGCGGGATAGTCCACGCGTCAGGGGCACACTTTGAGAGGGCAGACCCTCGTCGAGCCCCTGCCTGACACTGGAGATCCGTGTGACCTAACCTCTCTGGGCCTTAGTTTCCATATTTGTAAAATGGGGAGCATGGTCGAGTCTTTGTAGTGGGTGGAGTGGTGGTCTCCAAAGGATATGCCCCCCCAGAAGCCCTGAATATGACCTCATTTGGACTAAGAGTCTTTGCAGATGTACTTAGGGTCATGATCTCAGGATCATCCTGGATTAGGGTGGGCCCTACGTCCAGTGACGAGTTTCCTTATGTAATGATAAGAACCAGAAGAGGAGATAGGAGAGGCCACGTGGAGACAAAGACAGGGAAGGTGGCTGTGAGCCAAGGAGCACCTGGGACCTCCAGAAGCCGGAAGAGGCAAGGAAGGATCCTCCTCTAGAGCCTTGCCAATACCTTGAATTTGGACTTTGGGCCTCCACAACAGTGAGAAAACACATTTCCATTGTTCTAAGCCACCGTGCTTGTGGTCACTTGTTACAGCAGCCACAGGGGAAGCTCGTACAGGTCTCGAAGGAGTAACATGCTCACCAGCTACCCCTAAATTCACCACTTACTGATCAAGAACGCAGCGATGGACTCCAGAGCCACTGGCCTGGGTTCCAACACCGTTCTGCCCTTTACTCTTTCTGTAACTTTGTGCAGGTGAGGACCCCTCGCTGGGTTTCTGCTTCCTTATCTACAGAGTGGGGTCCAGAGGGTTGCTGTGGGGATTAGATAAATTGATATTTGTACTTTACAAATTCTGGCACAGAATGGGTGTTCTGGGAGCATCTGCTATTGTGACGAGCTACGGTCGGAAGATTTTATTTTGACAAGTAAGTGGGTGCTGAGGCTTTTTGCTTTAAGCATCAGTGGGTGGAACATTAGGCTAATGGGAAATGAACATCAGACCCCCGAGCCAAGAACCAGTGGTTTTAACTGAAGGCTGCTGGGCACCAACAAAACCTCATAAATCCACCCCTGATTAACATGCTTGCTCATCCTTCCTTAATACAGACATGATGAGCATCAGATTCTTTGGGAAGTATAAGGAACCAGAGGAGAAGGCAGAAGACACAATCCTGTCTGAGGCTCCCCAAAACATAGTCACCTGCCATACTTCCCAAGCAGGGACAGGGAGCAGTTAAGGACAAGTGACCTATTCTGTACCTCAGTTTTCTCATCTGTAAAGCGGGTATAATAATAGTTTCCACCTCAAGGAGAAGCTGGGGATTCAGTGAGATGCAAATAACACCAACCACTCATGTGTATTCACAGCCAACTATATGTCAGGTGCTATCCTAGGAGCCTGTGCTACCTCAGGGACTCGATTAAAGCATCTAATGCACGGCCAGTGCATACGGGCACCTGAAAAAGTCAGCTATTTTTCAGCATCCTCATTGCCCATACTGCATGAGCACAAGGGTCATGTGCCTGCCTTTTAGTGAGATCTCTGGGGTGGCGGGGGTGGGGGTGGGGCGTGGAATCCCTCCAGCTTCCATAGGAGACCAAGTGCTTCTCAGTCAGAGAAGCACCATGGTGTGCCCAAGGTCCAGCGTGCAGTCTCCTGGCATGCTGTCCTGGATTCAAGTTGTGTCTTTGCTGGTGGACTTTGGGCCAATGATGGGACCTCCCCTTCTAAAGAATAAAGCAAATCATGGTACTTCTGGCAGCAAGGACGAAATGACACCGTGGATGTGAAGTGTTCAGCGGCCAACAAAGTCAGGGATCAGCCGAGTAAAAACCGTAGCTACTGTTACTGTTGTTGTGGTGGTTGGCGAGGGGTGAGGGGGTCACCCCCAGATTGTCCTGTGTCCTTGAACCTTTCCCATCCCTGAACTTGCCCAGCCTCTGATTGCATCATGTCGCTGGCCAGGATACCAGGGAGGTGGCTAGGGCAGGAACAGAGAAGGTGCAGGGGAAGGGAAGAGAGGGTGGGAGAGATGCTCAGAGGGGACAGTCAGAGGCAGGGAGAGGAGAGACTAAGGAGCAGACAGAGGGTAAAACTGAGCCACGTGGGAGCAGGTCCCAGGTCCCCAAAGCCTCCTCGCTCCTTGGCTCCCCACTCAGGGCTCTGACCGGCACCTCCTCTTCTCGGGAACCCTGTGCCTTCCACATCCACTCCCAGATGTGAGCGCCGCCCCTGGACAAAGTGCTGCCCATGTCCCACCCACCCAGCGCCCTCTACCCCAGGACCCCTCCCCTTCATGATCCGCCCCTGCTCTTACCGTGACCTTCCACTGATTTTGCTCCAGCCGTAGGGTGAAGTTAGCCACCTGGACAGTGATCACCCTGGTCACGCTGACTCTCCCATTGCCCCAGGCCACATTCTCCTGCAGGACGGCAAACGACTCCAGGCCCGGCCGGGTCCCGCAGGTCCGAGCCAGCACGTACACGCAGGTGCCCATGAAGTCGAAGCGGCGGCCGTCGAAGGTGGTGTAATGGGGGTCTCCCGATGCTTGGCAGGTGGCAGAGCCCACGGCCACGCAGCCCAGAATGCCACCGGACGGCTGGCAGGCCTCATGTGGGCCACAGGTGGAGGGCTCACAGGTCACCAGGCCGCCCTCCTGGCAGCGGCACAGGGAATCACACCCTGGGCCGGGGTGGAAGGTCTGGCCTGGCGGGTGGTAGGCGCCCTGGTATATGCAGCCACACGAGGGCAGGGGCACGCAGGACTCACCACTGAGTGCGAAGCCCTCATCACACACACAGCCTTCGTGGCAGTCGGAGCCGCAGCCCCCAGGCACTGGGAGGTCTCCGCAGGACAGCGGGCAGCCACGGGAACATGCCTCGTAGTGGCTGTGGGGCGGGCAGCTCAGAGCTGTGGGGAGAGCAGCCGTGAGCATCCAGGGTCCCTGCTCCCTGGGGACACACACGCAGGCACACGCATGCTCCCGCGCTCACACGTAAGCCGGCCAGCTGCAAGGAACCCTCTGTATAATCTATGATATGATCTTCCTGGGGGGGGCAGATGATATCACAATTAACCTGGTCCTGATAAATAAGATTCAACTCCAAATTAACTGTGGTTTGTGGTTATCTGTAATGTCTTCAATGACATATTTTAAACACATACGTGCAGGTACAGTGTGTGTTTAATCTATGCAATGTACTCGTGAATGCAGTGGTTTTGACTTCTTCCTTCTCTAGTAGAGATATAGTAGTAGCAAATTAAAATATTTGGCCCGTGTTGTGAAGAGGAAAAGAATAATAATTCCTAGTCCTATCTCCAAACTCCAGTCACTCCAAATTATAAGACAGGTGGTTTCCTTGAAACAAAATTAAAAAAAACTAAAACTGAGCCAAATAAAGCCTCTGTGTTGATATGATAGTCACTTGTGGCCATTTAAGTGTAAGTTAATTAAAATTTAAAAAATAGAAGATTGGGGCAACTGGGTGCCTCAGTAAGTTGAGCGTCCTACTCTTGATTTCGGCTCAGGTCATGATCCCAGGGTTGTGGAATTGACCCTGGCATCGGGATCTCCCTCTCTGTCTCTCCCTCTCTCTCTCTCTCCCTCTCTCCCAAGCTTGTTCACAAGCTCTCTTTCTCTCTCTAAAATTAAAAACAAAACAAAACAAAACAAAACAAAACAAAACAAAACATTCAGTTCCTTGGTCACACTAGCCCCAGTTCAAGTGCTCAATACATGACTGGTGGCAACCATACAGGACAGCTCAGGGACAGAATACTTCCATCATCACCAAAGTTCTATTGGACAGCACTGTTCTAGATCTCATAACCAGCTTATAAGAGAATCAGGGAATAGAGGGACAAGTTAAATAACACTACAAAGAAGCAACTAGCCAAATTCAGAAAATAGGAAATTCTGCAGGACAAATGACTTTTTTTCCCCCCCAATAGATAAATGGTACAAACAAAATGGATAGAGGGACAGATATATGATAAATCAAGTACGGTAAAATGGTCGACTATAGAATCTAGCTAGTAAGTGTATGAGTATTCACTGCAAAATTCTTTCAATCTTCCTATACATTTGAAAAACTTCATAATATTATGTAGGCAGAAAATGGAAAAGAGCTATTATAGGATACAAATGATTTAAGAAAGGGGCACTTGGGTGGGTCAGGCAGCTGAGTGTCTCACTTTGGTTCAGGTCATGATCTCATGGGTTCGAGCCCCACATTGGGCTCTGGCCCCCAAACCCAAACCCCACTCATGCTCTGTCTCTCTCTCTCTCTCAAAAATAAACATTAGAAAAAAAAATTTTTTTAAATCACGTAAGAAAAACCAACCCAATGCAGTGTGTAGATTTAGTCTCGATCCAGATTCAAATAAACTGAAAAAAAACCCCACACTTTTTTTTGTTTTTATTTAGACAATTGGGGAAATTTGAACCTAGGCTGAATTTTAGATGATGTTAAGGAATTAGTGTTATTTTCATTACTGGTAATAACAGCATTGTGGCGTGTTTCTTAAAAAGTGCTATCTGTTGCAGATGTTTACTGAAGTATTTATGGGAAAATTCGTATGTCTAGAATTTGCTTTAAAATATTTCAGCAAGTGGTGCCTGGCTGGCTCAGTTGGTAGAGCATGGGACTCTTGGTCTCAGTGTTTTAAGTTTGAACGCCACACTGAGTATAGAGATTGCTTAAAAATAAAATCTTAGAATTTTTTTTAAATCTTCCAATCCATGAACATGTGACGTCTTTCCATTTATTAAAAAATAAAATCTTAGGATTTTTAAAATACAATAATAAAAATAAATAAAATATTTCAGCAAAATAAAAAAATAAAGGGAACTATTGGGTGGAAAGCTGAATCCATCTCACTAAGAGATGCCTTTCCAATACATTCTGTTTTTTATGTTTAATATTTTTATATGTTTTAATATATTTATATAGACATTAATACATTAGTGTTTTATATGTTTTATTAGTTGTGTACTAATGATATTTGCAATGATAACTCATTCTATCTTTTTTTTTTTAACACTTAGAGTCTGATGGTCTTAAGAATTTCTAAAAATAATGAAATGTTGTTCACACGTGTATATGTTTGTGGCAGAGAAGTATGATGGAGATTGGGACAGACTGATGACAGCCACCCCTTCTTCTTGGCTTGGCCATGGTGCTGGTTTTGGCCAATGGGATAACAGCAAATGTGACGCCAAGCAGAGGCCTGAAGTGTGCTTGCCTACTGGGGCTTGTCCACTCTCGCTGTTCTTTGGAACACTGAGACCACTGTGTGAAGAAGCCTGTGCTCGCTGGCTGGAAGATAAAACCAAGTGGAGCAGGGGTAAGCCGTCCTGGATGAGGTCCCCCAAACCAACCAGCCTAACACTGCCAGCTGTGTAAAATCAGGCCATTGTAGACCCTCCAGCCCCCATAGAACTGTCAGTAGGACTGCAGTGATAAACCATGCTGGCCCAGATTAGGAGAATAGCCCAGCCCACAGACTCATGAGAAATAATAAATATTTGTTGTAATCCACTTTTAGCTTTGGGGATGTTTGTTACACAGCAAAAACTAACCCATGCAATGATTTAAAAAGAGACTTTCTGGAGCACGTGGGTGGCTCAGTCAGTTAAGCATCTGACTTTGGCTCAGGTCATGATCTCACGGTTTGTGGGTTCAAGTCCCACATCAGGCTCTGTGCTGACAGCTCAGAGCCTGGAGCCTGCTTTGGATTCTGGGTCTCCCTCTCTCTGCCCTTCCCCTGCTCTCACTCTTTCTCTTTCTCTCTCTCAAAAGTAACATTAAAAAAAAATAAAAAGAGACTTTCTGGGGCACCTGAGTGGCTCAGTTGGTTAAGCATCCAACTCTTGATTTTGGCTTAGGTTAGGATCTCTTGGTTCATGAGATTGAGCCCCATGTCGGACTCTATGCTGACAGCCCTAAGCCTGCTTGGGACTCTCTCTCTCTCTCTTTCTCTACCCACCCCCCACTCATGCACATGCACACACTCTCTCTCAAAATTAATAAGACATTTTTTTTTAAAAAAAGAGACTTCCATGTATATAAGTATATTACATTAGGTTATATTCTGCTGGAACTAAAAACCATTAGATGGTCACTTTGGGAAAGCAAGAATTTTTTTCCTGTTTTCTCCCCCATTATATCTTCAGTGCCCGGAATATAGTAGGTGTTCAACAAATATTTGTTGAATGAATGAATGAATGAATGAATGAATGATTATAAGTTGAAGGAGAAAAAGAAATGATGTAACATTCATGTATTTATCATGTGTATTTCAACAGATGATGTGATGTGTACCATCCAGGCAGATACTGTAAATGAGTGAAGTAGGCCAGATGGTGACCAAGAAAAACTGGAGAGGGGACCAGAACCAGGCTTCTTCTAAAGGCAGCATTGCTACTCATCTCTGAATGACAGCTGCCATATGGGAATTAGATGCAAGGCCACCAGATATTTTTGGTCATCTTACAAATATTTACTGCAACTGTGCCTTTCTAGCTGTACGTGATCCTGGGCATGTAACTAACTCTTTCTAAGCCCCTATTTCCTCATCTGTTAAATGGGTATCACCACAGTCCCCACCTCATAATACTTTTGTCAGAGTTATGTGAATTAATGATACTTATAGATCATCCTATCTATAGGTATCCTAGAGACCCCCCAATACTCTTTACAAGGCTGAGCCCCCCCAGTTGTCACTCCTGGTACTCACGGCAAAGTTCCTCACTCCTCCAGGGGTGCACGGTGGCCCCGGCAGCCTGGCATGCAGCAGCATACGTGGCCAGTGCATCACACAATGGCCCAGACTGGCCTGGCAGCAGGCAGCGGTCATAGACGCAGTCACGCACAGTGTCCTGTGGGTCCAGCTTGCTGTGGCACTCCCGGAAGGGCCCCTCAGGGTCGGCAAGGATCCCACACTCCTTCTTGCTCTGCAGCTGCTGGGCCACTAGGGAGTCCAGCTTGGGACAGTCACCCGGCTCGGTTGCCCCACAGCCTGGCCTCGTCTCCTCCTGCCAGCTGTTCCCGAAGGCCAGCGCGTTGGCAGCTTGGCCTCCACCGCGCAGGGCCAGATCATCACCTGGGTTCCCGTTGAAGTTCCCGCAGAGCCCGCAAAGGGCCCCAGCATAGCTGCCGGGAATCTTGGCAATCACACGGTTGTTCCAGTTGTAGGTGACAGTCAGGCCAAAGTCTGTGCGCACAACGGCATCTTGGCCCTGGCGGAACACCTGCACCTGGCCATCTGCGGCCTGGAAGGGCAAGTACCGAAGGACGCCATCCACCTGGGTGGAGATGAAGGAGGTCCACGGGGTCAGGGTATTCATGGTTCTGTGTCCCACCCTTCACTTTACTTCACTTGGCTCCAAATATTCTCAACTCCTTGCTGTTCTCTTGAGCACGTTCTGCTTCGTTCCACCTCAGGGCCCTTGCACTTGCTATCCCTCTGTCTGGCACACCATCTACCTCTCTTCAACCTTCAACTATCGGCTCAAATCCAAATCCGATTTGGCCTTCAGAGCCTTCAGAGGCCTTCAGAGCCTACAGGCCTTCAGAGCCTACAGGATCTGTCTCCTCATTACCTCCCTGATCTTCCTGCCTCCTACTCCCTCCCTCCGTCCTGCTCAGTATGTTCCAGGCACACTGGCTTTCTTGCTATTCCTCCACTTGTCTCAATTTAGTCCAACTTCAGGGTCTTTTCGCTTGGCCGAGAACATCACTGACCACTTCGCTCCTGGCTGCGTGTTCTGCAGCCTTCAGGATGGCGCAAATCCAAGCCCCTTCCCTACAAGGTCTCGTTTAACCTTGGCTCTGTCCACCTTTGTACCCGCATCACCTACCACATTGCACACTCAGCCTCCTTGCTGTCTCCCTGAACACATCGAGTGCGCTGTCACCTCATGGCCTTTGCACTTGCCTCCTCCTAGATACCCCCCCAGTACTCTTTCCTTGGCCAACGCTACTTCATCTGTTAGGTGTTAGCTTTGATCCAAATCCCTTATGGTGGCTTAAAAGGCCCCAGGTGACCTGAGCCTCACTACTCTCCAATCTCTTCTCCAGTACTGCCCCGTTCCCCAGGCCTGCGACGCCAGCCACGAAGCCATTTTGATCTCCTGAAGTCAGCAAGCTCAGCCCAGCTTCAGGGCCTTTGCTGTACCTTCTCCTTGCGACATTCCTACCCTCTTCCCCGTCCCCATTCTCCGCCTGGTTGCCTCCCCATCACCCTTTACGTCTCCACTTAAAACAGAACCCCTCTCCCACCAGGCCCTGCTTGTTCCCACTTTTCTGACCTCATCTCCTACCACCCTCTGTGCCCCGTCTCTCCAGCCTCGCTCTCCGGTGCAGCCACACTGGCTCCACGCTGTTCTCCTGAGTCTTCAAAATCCGTCCAGCCTCAACCTTTGCACCTGCTGCTCCCTCCTCCTCGGAACCACCACTCTTCACTCTTCCTTGTCCTTCAGGTTTTGTTTTAAATCAAGACCTCTATCGCAGCTGTCCCCTACATCATCCCCCTGCCCCTATTCCAGCCCCACGGACCTCCAGGCTGTTCCTCTACCCCTCATGTTTGTTCCTGCCTCAGGGCCTTTGCACTCACTGTTCCTTCTGCCTGGAGTACTCTTTCATCTACTTCTGTCCCTATCTGTTCCATCCCTTTCCTCAAGAGCAGCAGTAGGATGTAGTGGTTAAGAGTATGGTCTCTGGAGCCAAACAGCCTGGCTACAAATTGTGGCTCTGTGACTCATTAGCTGTGTGACCTTGAATAGATGACTTAGCCTTTCCATGCCTCAGTTTTCTCATCTAACTATTTCACAGAGTTGTAGAGATTCAATGAGTTACTATATGTCAAGCATTTAACACCTAGGAGTAATGTCATATATTGGCTATTATTATTCCAGACTCAGAGAGGTGGGAACATAAATATCAATCATTTGTTTATCCAGAAGTTTCTCTATGCCAAACACTCGGCTTTATGGGCAAAACTTCCTTTAATGCAAGGCCGTTCTGAGGACTACGACTTAAGGCCTGTAAAGGGTTTAGGGGTGGTGCCTGCCACATGGAAATTTCTTTCAGTTTTCCATCCATTTCCAATTCATCCTCTTCTCCAGGGCGCAGGCCACTGTCTAAAACTGTTCAATGACTATTTACTAGAGTTGTGAATCTTACAACCCCACCTCTGGACTTTTATCTTTTTTTTTTTTTTTAAAGAGAAAATCACTGGTTCTTGACTTCTGCTGCGTGGTGGACACGCTGACAGAAGACAAAACTAAGACAAAACCTGGAGACAGTCATTTGGAGACACAGTCACACAGCCAAGGAGAGGCAGCACCGCCTGGCTCGGGGGCCCAGGACTTAACCACTGGCCACAGGATCTTTTAACAGATCCCCAGCCCTACCGGGGGTTCAGAGCCCCACTCCTGAAGGGGGATTTCCTGCCCGCCTCCCAACCACCCCGACCCGTGTCGCTCACCAGCACTTTCCCCGGGTACTCCCGGCGCACCGCCACCTTCACTCCGCGGGCCTCCACGCGCACGGCACGCGTGTAGCTCACGGTCTGGCTGCCCCGGTGCTCGTTTTCCACCAGCACCCGGAAGGCGGGCAGCCCCGCGGCCTGGCTGCACGAACCGGCCAGCAGGTAGGTGCAGGTGCCCATGAAGTCGAAGCGCCGGCCGTCGAAGCTCACGTAGTGCGGGTCCCCGGACGCCTGGCAGCTCCCGAAGCGGTCGGGGTAGCAACCCAGGAGGCCGTCCTGGACGCGGCAGCGCTCGCCCGCCGGGCAGCCCTGTGTGTCGCTGCAGCGCACCTGCTGGGTGGCGCCGTCGCAAGTGCAGCGCCGCCGGCACAGCTCGTCGGCCCATATCTGCTGGCCCGGGGCGAGCGGGCGGCCCTGGAAGATGCAGCCGCATGAGGAGGCCGCTACGCAGCTGCCACCGCTGGCCACGAAGCCCGGGAGGCACACGCAGCCCTCCACGCACGGGCGCCCGGAGCAGTTGGACGGCGTCGCCTCGGAGTTGCAGGTGGCCGGGCAGGCGGGGCCGCACCGCTCATAGCGGCTGTTGGGGGGACAGGACAGGGCTGCGGGGAGACGGAGACGGGGGAGGATGCGTCAGGCCAGCGCAAGGGTGTTGCATTGATGTATTGGCGGCTCCGTTTCCTGGCGGGGCGCCCTGCCCAAAGCGCTCTACGGGACTTCCCTCCCCACATTCTGCTCCTTCCCCAGAGCTCCGCATGGCACTTCCATCCCTCCAGGTGCTGGGACCCCAAACCTCAGAGACACAGTTGACTCCTTTCCCTCTTCATTCACAGACAACCAATCTGTCAGGAAGTCCTGTGAGCTCCATATTCAAAAATCTATCTGGAATCTGCCCCCTTCTCTCACCACCCCCCACCCTGGTCCAGTCCCTTCCAAGCAACCTTCTTCTGGTCTCCCCCGGCCCCCATGCTACCCCCACAGGCTGCTCCTCACAGACAGCCAGAGGGACCCTGTGAATGCCTGTGACGCCCCTCTCCTGCTCAGAGCCCCCTTGTGGTGCCATCTCAGGGGGAAGGCTAGAACCCTCCTGGTGGCCCATGAAGCTCCCCATCACCCACACCCATCACCTCCCTCCTCATCTCCTCTCCCTCTCCCTTTGGCTCACTCTGTCCCAGCCACAGAGGCTTCCTCACAGGTCTTCACGCTCCCACCTCAGGGCCTTTGCACTGGCTGGCTGTTTCTGATGCCTGTACTGGCCTTTCCTCCGAAGGCAGTGCAGCATGTGGTTAAGAGAAAGCTGCTGGAGCCCGGATAGCCTGGGTTCAAATCCCAGTCTTCCCTTCCTAAGCTGTGTGATTGTGGACCAATGACTCCATTCGCTCCCTGCCTCAGTTTCCCCATCAGTAAAATGAGATGATAATAGCACCGACCTCACAGGGTGGTGAGGGGTAAATAAGTTAACCTATGCAGAGACACCCCACAGCATCATTGTTACTCAGCTCACTCTATTGCCCTTTGCTGCTCTCAGCAGTGATGTCACCTGTCCAGAAAGGCCTTCCCTGAGCACCCTCGTCATGAGCCTCCCGTTTCCTCTTCTTACACGAATGCCATTTCTTTTGCTCTTTGAAGACGTTCCATAGTTTACTGCTTACTGTCTGTCTCCCCCACTGGAATATGAACTCTGAGAGCAGGGGTCTGATCTGCCTCAATCCCAGAGCACAAAGGACAGGGTCTGGTCCACAGGAGATGCCCGCTCATTCAGAAATGAATGCATGGGCCAAAGAACTCACTGGTTCCTCCTCTGCACCAGGCATTGGGGAGCTCGGGAGGGCGGGCGTTTACTGGGCAGTGAGGACATATAGGAGTGACCAAGATAAACCCCACATGGCCACAGTGTCTCCCCCAGACTTGCTCCTCCTCCGGAGTCTCTGTCTCAAGCCCTAGGCCTGGGTCTGGGCACCTCCCCTTTCCTGCACACTAGACTTTCTGTCTCCAGAAAAATTCCTTGGGAGCCTCCCAAGGGCAGGGACAGGTGTGTGCTGGCCCCCACTGTGCCCATCGCCCGCGGAGGGATGGGGCCACGGAGGGGCTCAGGGAATGCCTGTCGAGTAAATGAGTGAGTGAATGAATCATTAAGTGGATGGACGCCCGGACTTTACCCAGAGGGCATCGGGGAGCCTCGAAAGGAATGCAAACGAAGAGATGTTCACATTTCTGCTTCGGGACTCTGAGGACTACGTCTCATGCCGGCTTCTGCACATGCCCCTCTCTCATTCCCAAACCCACTTCCTGCTCCCCCTTCATCTGCCTAGTTGAGTTCCTCCCACAGGCTTCCGATAGGGCATCCCTTCCTCTGGGAAATCCTCCTTGACCCTGCCAGGCTGAGTTGAGAAGCTTTCCTGGTCTCCCGTGCCCACCCTGGAATTCCCCCGTGCTGGCCCTGGCCACTCTGCCTGTGCCTCCCCGAGCCCAGCAGGGACCGCTTGGGACTGTCACCGGCTAGTGATGTGTCTGCCCCAACCTCGGGCTCACCGCGGGCACCGTCTGGCCATCTCGGCCATCCCTGTGCTCCTGGCACGGTCCGGCTTCAGGCTGAGCCACACGAAGTGCTCAGACATTGAACAGATGCAAAGAGACCCCTGCCTTCCCACCACGTGCTCCCAGTCCGCCCCGGGGCATCACTCACGACAGTTGGCTGGTGACCTCCAGTCGCCGACAGAGATGCCGTGCTCCAGACAGGCCTGGGCGTAGGCGCTGAGGCTACGGCACAGGCTGGACCGGTCCCCGTTGAGCACACACAGGTCATACACACACTCCTCCAGGAAGGGCCGGGGCGGCAGTGCGCTGTGGCAGGCAGCAAAGGGGCCGTCGGCCTGGGTCAGCATGCCGCAGAGCCGGTTGCCCTCGTAGTGCTGGGCCTGGCCCGGGGTGCACGAGGGACAGTTGTTTTGGCAGCCGTCGTCACACAGGTAGTCCCCGTCGTCCAGCTTCCAGCTGTTGGCGAACTCCACGGCGTCCGGCGCCTGCTCCGAGTCGGGCGTGAGGAAGTCATCGGTGGGGTCGCTGTTGTAGTTGCCACACAGTCCGCACACCTGGTCTCGGAAGCGCTCTGGCAGGCTCAGGGCCAGCTGGCAGTCCCAGTCGTAGGTGACCACCAGCCCGAAGTTCAGCTCCACCACGGCCCGTGTCCCACTCTGGTACACGCGCAGGCGACCCTCGGCCAGGGATACGGGCAGGCGCGAGCGCTGGTTGTCGATCTGTGGGGGGAGGTGTGGGTGGTCAGATCCCGTGTGGTCCGGCCCTCGCCCCTTCCACCCTCTCTCTCGCTTCCCCTGCTCCAGCTGGGATTCCTTCCTCCTGCTGCTTAGAACGACGCCTGGTAGGATCGCAAGTGCTCAGGACGTGAAGGCACTGCTGCATTAAATGACCATTCACTGGGCACTCCCTCTATGCCTGGTCCTGGCCGGGAGATCACTGAGACACCCCAGAGCCTGCTCTCGTGGGGCTCCCAGTCCAATGAGGGAGACAGAACTGTCACGAGATCAGAGCGACAGATCAGGGTGATCAGGACTGGGATGGTGAACGCACAGGAGGCTGTGGGAGTCTAGAAGAAGAGCCAGACCCAATCTTGCAGGTCAGGGGAGGCTTCCTGGAGGCAGGGACAGCTGAGCTGAGCTGAGCTGAGCTGAGCTGAGCTGTAAAGGATCAGTGAGGGAGAGCCACGGAGACAAGGGGAAGGGGATTCCTTCGCAAATATGCTAAGCGGAGAGAGAGTCTGGCCAGTCCCTTGGGCCCAGTTTCCTCTTTCTGCGTGTTTCTTCTTAATTCCTTCTTCCCATATGCTTGTCTTAGTCAGGAGGATGGGGTATGGAAAAAAAAAAAAAAAAAAAGGAACAAGAGGCAGAGGGAGACTGCAGGAGAAAGGTCCAAAGGTAAGATAGATCTTCATTTGGTCAGTGGGTCAGCAAGGCCTCTGTGAGCCCTCCTGTGTGTCTGCGTCCGTGGGCAGTGCTGTGGACGCAGCCGTGACTGAGACACTTACAAGCTCTCAGCCCAGGGAACCTAGTCACCTCCATTTTTCAATGATACAAGTAATATTTGTTCATTACAGAAAACTTACAAAATGCTCATGAGCAAAAATCGGGAGAGGGAAATCACTCATATTGCTGTGGACACACACAGGTGCATTTATAAATCCTGCCTGCCAGGGTTTTTTTCTACCTTTTAATTTATGTAATTTTTTTCCTTTTAAATAATGAGGCCATGTTGAAGTCCCCATTTTATGAAGCCCTCATTTCTCCTAGCAATGTTTTGGGGACATCCTATCATGATTCTTTTTAAAAAAAAAACAAAACTTTTTTTTAGTTTGTTTGTTTATTTATTTATTTAGAGCACAAGTAGGGAAGGGGCAGAGAGAGGGAAAGAGAGGATTGCAAGCAGGCTCTGCACAGTCATTGTGATAACACATTGTGAGCCCAACGTGGGGTTTGATCCTATGAACTGCAAGATCATGACCTGAGCCGAGATCAAGTTGGACGCTTAACTGACTAAGCCACCCAGGTGCCCCTAATGTTTATTTTTTAATTTGTTATTTTGGGAGAGAGAGAGATAGTGTGGGCAGGGGAGGGGCAGAGAGAGAAGCAGAGAGAGAATCCCAAGCAGGCTCCATGATCAGCACGGAGCCTGACTCGGGGCTTGATCTCAAGATCAAGAGATCATAACCTGAGCTGAAATCCAGAGTCAGACGCTTCACCGACTGAGCCACGCCGGGGCTCCTATCATGATTCTATCAGGAGCTCTAAACCTCTGTCAAGTCACTGACCTCTGTAAGGATCTGACCAACAGAATAGGCCCTCTCTCTCTGAAAAACTGCCCAGCATGTACACAATTCCTCACGTAAATTCAGGAATTTGAACTCCCTCTGCACTTGTGCTCAATCCCTCTAGATCTGGAGCACACCTACTTGAATCTGCTTACTTATTCATCTCACAGAATCACCGGCACACTCGCAAAACGAGGGAGGTACCAGACTATTCAGTGCTGTGCTGTTTGCCATCATGAAAAAAAGCATCCATCCGCGGGGGATTGAGTTGAATGAATGAGGAGGCATCCATCCAATGGAGAACCGTGCAGATGTAAAAGAGAGAGAGAGAGAGCGCAGAGGCTCCCTTTATGCTGATATGGAAACAGCTCTAAAAGGCACCACTCAGTGCACAGCAAAGTGCAGAACAGAGCAGAGGGTACAGTGCTCTTTGCTAAGAAAGGGGAAAGGTAAGAACGTATTGTTTACATTGCTTGCATTGTCATAAAGGAACCCTAGGTGAACCCTCAGGAAATCAGTAAAACTAGCTACCTGGGGGGAGCAGGGGCAAAGCAGATGAAGATGGGAATGAAAGCCAGACCTAGGGGCACCTGGGTGCCTCAGTCGGTTAAGCATCTGATGACTATTGATTTCGGCTCAGGTCATGATCTCATAGTTCATGGGTTTGAGCCCCATGTAGGGCTCTGCTCTGACAGCTTGGAGCCTGCTTGGGATTCTCTCTCTCTCTCTCTCTCTCTCTCTCTCTCTCTCAAAAATAAATAAATAAACATTAAAAGAAAGAAAGAAAGAAAGAAAGAAAGAAAGAAAGAAAGAAAGAAAGAAAGAAAGAAAGGAAGAAAGGGAGCCGGGGCACCTGGATGGTTCAGTCAGTTAAGCATCTGACTTCAGCTCAGGTCATGATCTCTCAGTCCGTGAGTTTGAGCCCGGCCTCAGGCTCTGCTTCAGATTCCGTCTCCTTCTCTCTGTCCCTCCCCCACTCACACTCTGTCTCTCTTTATCTCTCTCTCAAAAAGTAAATAAACATTAAAAAATTTTTTAAAAAAGCCAGACCTTTTGCAACAAGCCCTGTTTGTTCTGAGCTACTTGAATGCTTTACCTATTAACAAAAAATTAATCGCAGCATCATGGAAGAAACTCACAAATATTGTGCAGAGCAAAAGAGGTTTTACACAAAAGTCTTCTTACCCTGTGTGATTCCATTCATGTGAATTTCTTAAACACACACACGCAAGTTCTTGAACAGGCAAAACTAATCCATGGTGGGGGGAAAAAAATCAGAACTGTGGTTGCCTCTGGGGGTGGGTTGGAATTGTTTGCGAAGGGGAATGAGAGAATGTTCCAGAATGATGAAAATATTCTGTTTGCTAATGGAGGTGTGCATTGCACATTTGTCAAAACTCCATGACTTGAGATTTATGGATTTTATTACGTGCATATTTGGTATCAAAAGTGAACACAACAGTGTAAAAATATTGTATAAGGCAGAATGGTGAAGAGGCTAAGCATAGTGACTCAGAAGCCAGACTGCATCTGAGCCCTTGGGAAGTCTGTCATCTCCCTGGACCTCAGTTTCCTTGTCTAGAAGTGTTAATAATAATAATAATGTGGGGGGTGTCTTGGTGGCTCAGTCGGTTGAGCGTCTGACTATTGATTTTGGCTCAGGCCGTGATCCCAGGATGGTGGGGTAGAGCCCTGTGGTCCGGCTTGGCGCCGGGCATGGAGCCTGTTTGGGATTCTTTCTCTCCCTCTCCCTCTCTCTCTCTGCCCCTCCCCTGCTCATGCTCATGAGTGCTCTCTCTCTCACTCTCACTCAAAAAAAAAAAAAATGCCTACCCCCACAGATCGCTGTGAGCACTCAATGCATTCATACATGGAAATCACTAAGAAACAAATCCAGGATATAATAGGTGCTCACTAAATTTAGTGTTTGGTCGCTTAAGAAATTTCCCATTGTTGGACATTTTGTAGCCTTTTTTTTTTCCTGTTGCTATTACAAGCGACATTGGCATAGACTTTTTTTTTTCTAAACCATATTTCTGAGTATCCTTTAATTTTCTACAGGTCGAATTGCTGGACAAAGGGGATTTAACACTCGGCCACAGATTTTCAAACTCCCCCCCACCCCGTCTCCACGCGCTCCGCCCCAGCCTTTGCCTCCTCCTTCTGACTGGAGGCTCACAGGTATTCAATCTGAAGCTTCTGGGTACTCACTCGGACGAAGCCAACCTCCCCGCGGACCACCGACACTGAGTGGCTGTAGGCGCGCACGGTGACCAGGCCCACATAAGAGACACGGCGGCTGCCTCGGTGCTCGTTCTTGGCTTCCACACTGAAAGCGGGCAGGCTCTGGTCCTCGCTGCACAGCTCCACCATGGTGTACAGGCACGTGCCCATCATGTCGTAGCGACGGCCGTCGAAGGTGGTGTAGTGTGGGTCACCCTGGGCGCGGCAGGTGGCCATGGGGACCGCCACACACTGGGCCTGCCCGTCCACCACCTGGCACTGCTGCTGAGGAGTGCACTGCACATCTTGGCAGGAGGGCTCCTGGGGCAGCACGGCTGGGGGCGGGGGGTGGCAGAGAAAGAGTCAGGAGTATCCTAGCAGGTGGGAACCGTGGAGCTCTCCTGCTGCGGGGAGTTTGGGCAGTGGGCCCACGACTACCCATTTTAGAAGTGGGGAAACTGAGGTCTGGAAACTTACAGGGAGAGAGCCGCCCAGGGATGACCCAACCCCATGTATTCTGATCCCCTGGTTTGACACAGCTCAGCGCAGAGGAACTGGAAGGTAGCGGAGAAGGATCATCATGGAAAGGTTAATTGGTGGGTTTTCTGTCCCCATTTCCCCCTCCCGTGCATCTCCACTCAGGTCAGAAGGCTAAGGCATCTTTATTTTTTTAATTAAAAAATTGTTTTTAATGTTTATTTTTGAGAGAAAGAGACGGAGACAGAGTGTGAGCGGGGGAGGGGCAGAGAGAACAGGAGACAGAATCCAAAGCAGGCTCCAGGCTCTGGGCTGTCGGCACAGAGCCTGACACAGGGCTCAAACTCACAAACTATGAGATCATGACCTGAGTGGAAGTCGGACGCTTAACCGATTGAGCCGTCCAGGTGCCCCCTAAAGAGTTGTTTTTTTTTTTTGTTTTTTGTTTTTTTTTTTAAAGGAAGACAGGGACTGTTCATCACAACAGAAATGACTAGGGATCTGGCTGCCCGTGTTAGAATCCTGGTTCCACCAATGATATGTGCGGGCACTGGTTGAGTAATTTTAAACTCTCTGTGCCTCAGTCTCCTCATTTGTAACAAGGGAGTGATAACAGTACGTTCTTCACGGGGATGTTTGGGAAGGAGGGTGTTGCCAGGCTCAAATAAGCTACAACATAAGTAGGGGTTGGCCCCGACGTTAACTGAGTGTTCCCTGTTATGATTAATCACCCACCCTTCCCCATTTCTACTATTCAAGCCCAAAGTGACTCTTTAAAGTTGAGGGACTTCCATGCCCAGGGTCCGAGGGGGCATTTTTGCCAGTGCAGGGAATCCTAATGTCCAGGGTCCTAGCTTGAGGCAGGGGGTCCACACAGGAAGAAATAGCTCTTCCCTGCCTCCCTGCCTTCAAAAGTTCTTGTTTTCTGTCCGCTCATAATAACTTACTAGATACCCCCTAAGAACTTTACAAATGTTAACTTATAACCCCCTCACTACAGTCCTGTGACAGTTATTACCCCTGTTTTACAGACGTGGAAACTGAGGCCACAGAGGTGAGGTCACACGCCCAAGGTCACACAAGCAGAGGTGGGATTTGAACCTGGGAAGTCTGAGTTTAGCATGTGTGACCTCAGATACCACACTGTACTGTCTGGGGGCCGTTCCTCCATGCGCTGAGCCTAAGGTTACACGTAGGGCCGGGTCCTAAAGATTAACTATGTTAATACATGCAAGGCACCTAGAATGGTCTCTGGTATATTGAGAGGTAACTCCCCCCAACACGGTAGCCATTGTTATTATTATACTTCCAGACCTCTTGAGCTGGGGTATAAACATTCCTATAGGAAGTGGGGGAGCGGTAGTTAGCAATTGGTATAGTTGCTAAAATATCAAAATATTCCTGGGGTGCCTGGATGGCTCAGACGGTTAAGTACCGGGCTTCTGATTTCAGCCTCAGGTCATGATCTCAGGGTTCGTGAATTCGAGCCCGGCATCGGGCTCTGTGCTGACAATGCGGACCCTGCTTGGGATTCTCTGTGTCTCTCTCTCTCTTCCCCTCCCCTTCTCGCTCTCTATCTCTCCCCCCCCCCCCCGCCCACACACACACAGGTCCCTCCCTCCAGGCACCTTGGCTCTTCCCTAGGACCCTATCTCTAAGCCCCTGGACACCATGGTGGCTTCTAAGACCCTGCTGCAGTGGTCTGGCCAGCACCAGCATCTCTTCTGACTGGTTGGGACCTTGGATCTTACTGGTCGCTAAATATTTAGCAGTTCCTGGTAGGAGAGGGAGGAGCTGGGAAGCCTTAGGGAAGGGAAGGACGGCAGAGGATGGAGGTGAGGTGGGGACAGCCCAGGGGAGCCAGGAATCCACAGGGGAGCAGGTGGGTGGGAAAAGGGAGGAGGCGAGAGAGCCCACAAAGGGGCCCCAGGCTCATTTCCCATCACTCACTTCGACCGCAGACACCTGCTGTCCCGTAGCTGATGGCGTGGGCCAGCCCGAAGGTGAGCAACCCGAAGTCGGTAGTGGCCTCAATCACGTGGGTCCTGTCAGTCGTGCCGAGGTCCACTTCCGCGAACGAGAACTCACTGCCTGGCACAGCTGTCCACGAGAGATCGGTCCCCAGCCTGCGCCCCTCCATGGTCAGCTCGTTAACAGCCTTCGTCCGGGCCACCACCACTGCCACGCCCTTAGTGCCTGGCACGCTCTTCACCACGTAGGCAGGGCAGTAGGCCGCCATGTCTGGGATCAAAGCCAGGTGGGGGTCATAGGTGACTCCATCCCTCACGGCACCTGTGCCAAACTGCAGGACCTGGATGCCCACATCTGCGGACAGGTAGAGGGGCAGGGATGGCCGGACCTCAAACTCAGCCACGTCGCCTGCCCCGAGCCCGCGGGAGCCGGTGGTGCCCCCCTGCTGGTAGGTCAGCCTCGTGGTCTGGCTGGCCACGACGTAGACCAGATCGTAGCGGCTCTGGGAGGACAGGGTGGGCACCACGTAGCGGGTGCCCCAGGCGGACGTGGGCAGCAGCTGCTCCACCACGTGGTTGCAGTTGGTGTGTCTCTGGACACAGCTGTGGCCGGAGAACACAGCCACGGGGCTCCTGGCCGTGATCTTTGAGCCCGACAATTCAGCTGTGCCCTGCACCTGGGCCACCTGGTAGGGCTTCAGAGTCAGGCTCAGGACACTGCCCACTGCGTAGAACTTGCTCTGGAATGTCACTGCCCCCTCCAGCTGAACGCTGACCGAGGCTCCCGCTGGCCCAGCCACCACAGCGAACTCCTTAACATGCTTGGAGGAGACGCCGGGAGGCGTGACCACAAAATACTCTGTGCCCAGAGCCCGGACGGGCCACAGCCGCGTCAGCTCTGCCGTGTCGGGCTTAGTGTTTACGGCCTGTGCGGAGATGGCGCGGTCCGAGCGGATCACCACCGCGCTTTGGAAGGTGTTACTGCCGACCATCTCGGCTTTGGCGCTGATGTTGACCGTGACCGACTGGCCGGGCTTCACCGTGACGTTCTGGGAGGTGCCGTCTGCCTGGCTGAGAACGGAGACTGAGGCAGGGCTGTCCGACAGACTGGAGAGGAGGAGTTGGAGATAGGCGCGCCTGTACTCGGGTACGTAGTTCTGTAGGAAGGCTGCGAGGAATTCCACCTCCCTGGGGTCCTGGGGGTCCACTGACGCCCCCTGGGTCAGCCCTGAGGGGGAGAGAATGAGTTATGGGTCTGCTTATCCAATCCTCCCCAGCGGACAAGTAACTGTTTGCACTGTGCTTAGATGCCATATTGAAATAGTGACTGGAGCATTCCACACCGCCCCCCTCACCCCCCCTCTCCTCTCCCCCCCCCCCCCCCCCCCCACCTTCTCTCTTTCCTTTCTCCTTATTCACCTACCGGTCTTTGTGGCTTTGGTTTCCTAAAAGCCTGAACACTTTCAAAGGGGATCTCAAACTCCAAGGCTGATGGGGCCAGGCGAACAATGTGAATGTGGGAAATGATCTGGCTGGTGAGTGTGCAAACCAGAGCATTCATATACCAAGGAAAGCGCGGCGTTGCTACTGGGTTCAGCCTGTTATTATGATGGTTTATGGGCTTTTCTTTTCTTTTCTTTTTATGCCAGATCTTACCATTTTTTCAAGAGAAGCTGGCTCTTTGAATTTCCATGAAAAATTTTCAAATTGGTTTAAGTACTGTGGGGCTCAAACTGCCTGGATTCAGGTGCCTGTTTGATTTCTGTCTTAATAAAACTTGGGGGTCAGTAAAGGGGATAAAGGAAAGAAGATTATGGAAGTGAGGACAATGTGTCTCCTAGAAATAGAGAGGAGTGGGTGCTTTCCAACACCCCTAACTAGGAAGAGATTCTCCAGGGCTGGGAAGAGAAGGGAGAGCAGGGAGAAAGAGGGGGAGGATATCTACAGGGTCTTGGAGAGAGTATAGGGGTTATAGAAGGACTGTCTGTTGAATAAGGAGAGCTGGAAGGATGTCCCAATGTCCCACGGGGCCAGAGAATCAGGGATAATGAAGGCTTCAAAAGTAACTTAGGCAGATGCTGACTGATTCCCATCTTTTCCCCAGTACCCTGGTTTTACCTGAGACTCTAGGTCCTGGGCATAACCCTGGGGAATCCGGCACTAAGCCCTCCAAGAATGACTGTAGTAAAAATTACCATCACCTCCGCAGAATGAGGCTCAGAGTCAAAACGTTGTTTGAGTTACAGAAGACAGAGAAAGTGGTAGTTCTCACATACTTAAATTTGGGGACCGCGTTTTTTCTTTGCTTCCTTCTGGGACAGAGAGACAATGGGCAAATTCCATATTTCTCTGTAGAACCCACGGGACCTCTCTCCATCTCGGCTAGCCTGGGGTGGCATTGGGAGATAGGCTCATGGAGGGCGTACGGATGGAGGGTGCTGACCCCGGCAGGCAGCGTGCCCCAGACCAGAACAAGGACATCGATGGGATCTCTGCCCAACTTACCCCACAGGAGGGTTGCTCCGGTCCAGAGCGTCCACCAGCTCAGCAGGGACCCCATGTCTGCAGTGAGGAAAGAGAGGGGGTCATAGGAAGCTAGTCTGGCCCCACTGGCTGGACACTGTTCTGGAGAGGACAGAAGGGCCCAGTTTCAGGACAGGGGCTACCTGGGCACCAGGAAGGCTGAGGCAGGTTGGATCCAAGGGCCAGTGTGTGTATATATAGGGGACTCAGATGTTCAGTGGATCTGGTCGGGGGTGGGGAGAGGGCAGAACAGGGCAAGGATGGGGAGTTGGGTGTCCAGTGGTCTGGGGTTGGGGTGAGGAAGCCTGGAGCCAGGGGCCAGAGTAGGGGACCTGATGTCCCACTTCTAAAGGGGACCCCAGCCTATCTCACCTGCAGGTCCCTGGAGCTGTGGGGCTAGCCCCTGGGCTGGGCTATATAGCAGAGTTTCTTGCCTCCTTGGGCCACACCCTGGGCCATCTGCCAGGAAGATGGTGTCAACTTCCTGGAGGAGGTTGGTGATCCCAGAGCCAGGTGGAATGGGCACCCTGAAGGCCTGGAAAGGGTGGAGGGCCAGCTCAGACACCTGGGTCCTGAGAGGGGTGTGAGAACAGCTGGTGGCTGTGGCCTGGGAACCGGCTGGAAACTTCAGAACTGGAAGGGTGGTGTCCCTGAGGGAAACAGCTGGGGAGCAGGGTGCTGAAGGTCTGGGTCTCCGGGGAAGGGGGGTGGGGAGTAGGGGCGGAAGGTGGTATTTGATCTTGTTTGCTGGGCCGATGGTTGGATTTCTTCCTTTCCCTCCTGCCAGGAACAAGAGCAAAGGGCCTACATCCGGGTTCTGGCTGCTCCCTAGTCCCGCAAGCTGATTCCTGGGCCCCAGCCATCCACATCCTGCATCCAGGCCGTGCTTCGGGGGGTGGGGACAGGTGTCTGGGGTGGGCAGGAATTTGGGCACCTGACCCAGGCTGGTGGGTACCTCCACCCCCAGGTTAGCAGGGCCTCCTAGGTACATTGTCTGCAAAATGGGAACATCAAAACTAGCCTCACTGGGCTTATCTCCCAGACAGCACTCTGTACACTCTTGAGGACTGTAGGGTGGGAGGCAGGTTCTTCTGGTGGGCTTCCCCCTGGGAAGAGTGGGGTGGGAACTGGGGAGCTGGGAGCTGTGTGTGAAGAAGGATGGAGGTCTCTGTTTCCTGGTTCCACGCAGACACTGGGTTCTACTTCCTGGAGAATTATTTGTTTTCTGGGAGGTCGTTTTGCCCTGAGAAGGGACTGGCTGAACAGGCTTTGGGGAACTCTATGCTCCCCATCACCCCAGGATCTACCTGGGATGGGAAATGGGGGCCTACGTTGCACATGGGGAGCAGAAGAAGGGGCCGCTGAGAGGTGGTGTGGGCTTTCTGAGATGGGGTCTGTTCCTCCGGAGGAGCTGGCCATGCCCAGGTCTTGCTCCCCTCCTCCCAACATCAAGACTCATTGTTTGCTGGGGAGTCTCCCCTGGAAACAGCAGCTGCAAGGCCTGGGAGCCCTCTCGGACAACACCCCAGCAGCTGCTGCCCCCAGGACTCCTCCTCTCTTATCACCAAAGCCTGGGCCTTGGGTGGCCAGGGTGGGTGAGGGCTCTGGCATTCCCCACGAAGGGCAGGTTCCCAGAGGGAGAGATAAAGGCTTGGGGTTGAACGGCACCCAAAGTCAACCAGGAAAATGAAGTGAGTAAACAGGGGACTGGATGAGAGCCAGGGATGTCAAGAAACAGGTGGGGGGCAGGGGGCTCATGGGAGTAGGAGCTTTGAAGGGAGCAGTGCCTGGGTCCCTGTGGGGTCTGGGGGTGGGCGAGGAAGCAGAGAATTAGGGTGAGCCTTGGGGGCGACTGATGAGGGAAACAAAGACAAGAAAAATTCAGCCTGCAGCCCATTGATAGGTGTCAGAGACCCCCAGCGTATAACGGTCCCCCAGACGTTTATGGCTGCCTTAATGTCTCCATTTTTACACTTCCCTGAAAACTAAAAGCAACCTTATTTTGACAATAACTAAATCTTTAGGGTCCTGTGAGACCCTGCTTTCAGCATCCAGAAATTCCTTGGAGACCCATGTTATCTATACCTCCTCTCCCTCCACAAACTTGAAAGTATATAATTAGTCACTCCTCACAACCCCAGTGCAGCTCTTTCTGCCCACGGGTCCTGTCCCCGTGCTTTAATGAAATCACCTTTTTGCACCAAAGATGTCTTCAAGAAGTCTTTTTTGCCATTGGCTCGCAAACCCCACTTCAAATTTCATCAGTGACCGTGCCTCCCAATCTCCTCTAAGCCTTGAGGTCTCCCCTAGTTTGACCCCAGAGAGGAGGCTTTGTCCCCTCAAAATCCATTGCTGCCCTTCATAGTCAGAGTCCCTTAGAAATGGGTTGGTAGTGGGGAACCTCACGATTTAATATTTTGGATTTGACACCTACTGGGACCTTCTTCTCACTTCTTTCAGGACCCAAGGGGTGTGTGTGTGTGTGTGTGTGTGTGTGTGTGTGTGTGTGTGTGTGTGGTACAACACAAACTGTGGTTTACTCCGTATCACGTCTATTCTCAGAACCCCCTTATCTATTCTTGGAAAACCCCTGGAGATAACTTGTGGGGACCCTTCCTTACGGTCAGAGAAACACATCCATCCCTCCCCGCACCCTCAATCCTCATTCAGAGCCCAAATGGGTGTTTGAATCTGAGCCTTCTGGCCTCTCCCTGCTCCAGGATTTGCAGGGGGCAGGTTTGTGCTAATAAGACCGCTAGAGACCCTTGAAACCCTCTGGTTGCCTGGGCTTTACAGAAAGGGCACAGCTAGAGAGAATTTACTCTCTGCAGCTAAATGCAGATTTATTATTATGTTATTTTATTACATTAATTATTATTATAATTGAGAGATATGTCTCTTTGGTGGAACGATCCTTCCCCGTAATTCCCCTCCTTGTTCTTAGCAATTTTTTTTTGCTCTGAAGTCTACTTAATTTGATCTTAATGTAGTAACTTTTGGCTTTTTAGAGTTCTTGTTTGCACAGCACATCTTTTCCCACCCTTTTTACCTGTAACCTGCCAATATTGTTATATTTCAAGTGAGTTTTTTGGGGACAGATTACAGTTGAATCATGGTTTTTAAATTCACTCTACCAATCTCTGTTTTTGATTTTGCGTAATTTGGATAACTTACATCTAAAGTAACTATTGATGCTTGGGCTTAAGTTTGACATCTTATTATTCATTTTCCATTTGTTCCCTCTGTTTCTCATCGCTCTGGCTTTTTGCTTTTACATTCCTGTGGATTACATGAGCATTTTTTTTAGAATTCCATTTTGATTTATATTCTTTATGAGCGCATTCCTTTGGACAGTTTTCTTACCATTTGATCTAGGAATTACAATATGAACATATAATGTATCACATAAGTCTAGCATCAATATTTTACCACTTGGACTGAAGTACTGAAACTTTACTTCAATGTCTATCCATTTACCTCCTTCGCTTAAAAAAATATAATTGTGTTGAGTACTTCTGCCATCTACATTGAACAGCACATCAGACGATGCCATAGTTGTCTTGTACTTGGAGAGGGGTATGGAGAAACAAGTCTCTGCCATCTTGTCTGGAACTGGAAGTCACCGCTTCTTTTTTTAAAGAATGTTTATTTATTTAATTTTGAGAGAGAGGAGAGAGAGAGAGAGAGAGAGAGAGAGAGAGAGAGAGAATCTTAAGCAGGCTCCACATTCAGCAGGAAGCCCGACTCAATCCCATGAACCATGAGATCATGACCTGAGTCGAAATCGAGAGTCAGATGGACACTCAACTGACTGAGCCACCCAGGTGCCCCTACCAGTGTACTTTTAAAATCCATTCATTTCAATCTTAGTCCTGACTGCACATAAAATTCTTTTTGGAAGCTTTCCCTTCATAAACCTTCCACAACTTTTTCTTTCAGATTTTGACTTAGGCCTTTTCTCTCCAAACAACCAGTCTCGTTTTAGGACAAAATTACTTTCCTTTTCCTCAACACAATGTATTCCCCTTCCTTAGATCTTTCTTGTATATCTCCTGCTTTCCTACATAGAGAGTTGCTACCCTTATTCCCACCAGTCTTAATTATATTTAGCCAAGTTTTAACTCCTAAAAACCATAGTCTCCAGTGAAAACTAAGTAGTAACCAATTGTGAACTGTTATATCAGACTTCTTTAGATCTGAAATTTATAAATACATTTCACAATTTTATTTTATTAATGTTTATTTTTGAGAGAGAGACAGAGAGAGAGAAAGAGAGAGAGAGAGAGACAGAGCGTGAGTGGGGGAGGGGCAGAGAGAGAGAGAGACACAGACACAGAATCTGAAGCAGGCTCCGGGCTCTGAGCTGTCAGCACAGGGCCTGATGCAGGGCTTGAACCCACAAACCGTGAAATCACGACCTGAGCCAAAGTCAGATGCTTAACCAACTGAGCCACCCAGGTGCCCCAAATACATTTCACAATTCTAAAAACACGTTTTTCCATAGTTCAATTCTTTTAATAAAGTGCAAAGCATATTTACCAAAAGACCCAAGTAATCCTCAGCTTATCTGCAATAGGAAACCAAAAGCAGATAAACCTCACATTCAGTAATCAATGCTTCAGTATCTTACCTTATTTAGAAAATACTTAGATGCCCAATGAATTCAATCCAATTTGCCATCTCCAAGCAAAATTTTAAGGTTTCGGGTTACCAAAGACTTTGAAAGCTATCTTAACAATTACCCATGAAAACTTTGAGGCAGACAAAAGTAACCACCAGTTGAAATCTTTTTGCTAACACGGGCTTATTTGACCTTTAGTCATCCTTGGTAGTATATAAAAGTTTTATATTAATGCTGATAACTCTAAATTTTTTTTTAACGTTTATTTATTTTTGAGACAGAGAGAGACAGAGCATGAACAGAGAGGGTCAGAGAGAGGGAGACACAGAATCTGAAACAGGCTCCAGGCTCTGAGCTGTCAGCACAGAGCCCGACGCGGGGCTCAAACTCACAGACCGCGAGATCATGACCCGAGCCAAAGTCGGCCACTTAACTGACTGAGCCACCCAGGTGCCCCTAATGCTGATAACTCTAAAGACATGTCTATCTTAATTAAACTAAGAAACTTAAATTAGTTTAAATACTGAATATGGGAGCACCTGGGTGGCTCAGTTGGTTGAGGGTCCAACTCCTGAATTTGGCTCAGGATGAACTCATGGCTCGTGGGTTTGAGCCCTATGTCAGGCTCCATGCTGGCAGTGCAGAGTCTGTTTGGGATTCTCTCTCTGTCAATCTCTGTCTGTCCCTCCCTTGCTCTCTCTCTCTCTCTCTCTCTCTCTCTCAAAATAAATAAATTAAATTAAAAAACCAAATGTGCTCCATCTGGGTCCACTTAAAACACAACCAATTTGTTCCCCATTGTCAAATTTTTAGCTGGGGCACTAGTGGGGAAATCTGAAGTGGCTGGTGTAAGTCCGGAGGGGTGCTCTTTGCTCCTTGACAGAGAGGGTGGAAGGAGGAGACAGTGGTGCCAGGAGCCAGTTATGCAGGCCGCACCCAAGGTGGTGCAGAAACAGGAATGAAAGGAGGAGGCAGAAGAGGTGAGCTGCTGCCAGACAGCTGGAGGTGGGCAAAAGCCCAGAAGACAGAGAGAGAGGCTCCTGGCTCTGAAGCTCATCAGTTTGGACAGATGAGCAGATGCTTGTTTTTTTCTCACCGATAAGTAGAAATGGGCAGTCCATGTAGAGCCAGAGAAGACCGGGAACTTCCCTGAAACAAAAGGAGTTTTGGCAGCTGCTCCATCCTGAGGTTGACTAGCCAGAGACAATTGATTACAATTATCATAGCCATTAATCTGGGTCTGTTAAGTTCTATAGCCTGTGTTTACTCCAATAACCTGGGTTAATTAGGAGGAGCCCTATTTATATAATCATCAACCAAAATGTTGGGAGGGGGTTTATTAGCCTGGTTAGTGGCCAAACACAGTCTGCAAGAGGTCCTTGGGTCAAGGTCCTGATTTAGTGCCACGTAGACCTGGAAACAGGGTACCTCAATCCATTTGCCCCATTTCCTGCAGAAGAGATCTGATAGATCCTACTGAATCTTAATGTCCCATTAATGGGCCATTTTCCCTTGTCTCCTAAGGAGTACTGACATCATGCAATGTTACAGAAGACCACTCTTTTTTTTTCCCCTGACATTTTGCAGCCTGAATTGTTTCCAGTGGGTTAAAAGCCATCCCAATGGAGAGTCCTTGGGAACTGAAGAAGATCCCATGCTCCTAGAAAAGTAGAGAGGGTCCATTACCAAGAAAATCACCCTCCCCCCCCCCCCCGCCAACGACTCCCAGGTGGCATCCCACACAGGATATGTCAGAGGTTCTCCTAGTGTCAAAGCCACCAAGAGATGGCCCTTGAGTGAAATCACTGTAATCACTGCCCTGCCAGCATCCACCCCCCCAACCCCACTGCTTCCCCATCATCCTGGGCTACAAATAGGTGCTGGTGATGCCGGTGGACTTCATGCTGGTGCCATGAAGGCTGTGAAGAACACGCCATTTTTAACCCATGGAAAACACTAGGAAACTTTTACAAGGGGATATTACTCAATGTTGTAATTTAAGTAGTTAATAGGGGACATTGATGGAAAACAGTAAAGATAGAAATCCATCATGATCTAAACGACATTCCAGCACATGTAGTTTTTACAGCCTACTTCCCTAGGAAAAAATGGTCCCTGGTTAGATTTTAATTCAATCAGATACTGGTTTCAGCTGCCTTGGGGCCAGAAGCAGCTAGACCAGAGATGTGGAGCAGATCACATTAGACCAATAAGGAGGAAACATCACATGGGAGTCTTAAGATTGGCAGCTGTCCTGGTGACCTAAGTGGCTGTCCTGTGCCCAAGAAAGACAACTTTGTATAAGGACAGGAAGAAAGAGAGGGCATCAAGTTTCTGGGTCTTGTTTAACATTCTTCTCAGGGTGCTAACTTCCAGCCAAAAGGCAGGCTTTCTCCTCCTCATAGAGCAGCTGCAGGCTAGAGGATTGCAGCCTGAGCAATCGACAAGTGTTCCAATAAGACCATACTCCTCAAAAAGCCTCTGAAATGAAAGTAAAGAAAGAGAAGAGGAATTACTTGCCAAGTTTGCACCGAGGCTCGGAGTCCAGATGAGAAGACTCAGGCCGCATGTTCAGGCACCAAAATGATGTGGTTTGCTGTTTTGGGGTTCAGAGCCGACGGCCAAGAAAGAATTCTTGAGATGTTTTTGGTGCAAAAAGGTGGTTTTATTAAAGCACAGGGACAGGACCCGTGGGCAAGAAAGAGCTGCACTGAGGTTGTGAGGAACGATGGATTATATACTTCTAAGTTGGGGGTGGGAATGGATAAAGGAAGTTTCCAAGAGGATTTTCTTTTCTAATTTTTAAATCTTTATTTATTTTTAAGAGAAAGAGAGAGAGAGAGAGAGAGAGAGAGCGAGCATGAGTGGGAGAGGAGCAGAGAGAGAGGGAGACACAGAATCCAAAGCAGGTTCCAGGCTCTGAGCTGTCAGCACAGAGCTGGACGCAGGGCTTGAACCCACAAACCGTGAAATCACGACCTGAGCCAAAGTCAGATGCTTAACCAACTGAGCCACCCAGGTGCCCCAAATACATTTCACAATTCTAAAAACACGTTTTTCCATAGTTCAATTCTTTTAATAAAGTGCAAAGCATATTTACCAAAAGACCCAAGTAATCCTCAGCTTATCTGCAATAGGAAACCAAAAGCAGATAAACCTCACATTCAGTAATCAATGCTTCAGTATCTTACCTTATTTAGAAAATACTTAGATGCCCAATGAATTCAATCCAATTTGCCATCTCCAAGCAAAATTTTAAGGTTTCGGGTTACCAAAGACTTTGAAAGCTATCTTAACAATTACCCATGAAAACTTTGAGGCAGACAAAAGTAACCACCAGTTGAAATCTTTTTGCTAACACGGGCTTATTTGACCTTTAGTCATCCTTGGTAGTATATAAAAGTTTTATATTAATGCTGATAACTCTAAATTTTTTTTTAACGTTTATTTATTTTTGAGACAGAGAGAGACAGAGCATGAACAGAGAGGGTCAGAGAGAGGGAGACACAGAATCTGAAACAGGCTCCAGGCTCTGAGCTGTCAGCACAGAGCCCGACGCGGGGCTCAAACTCACAGACCGCGAGATCATGACCCGAGCCAAAGTCGGCCACTTAACTGACTGAGCCACCCAGGTGCCCCTAATGCTGATAACTCTAAAGACATGTCTATCTTAATTAAACTAAGAAACTTAAATTAGTTTAAATACTGAATATGGGAGCACCTGGGTGGCTCAGTTGGTTGAGGGTCCAACTCCTGAATTTGGCTCAGGATGAACTCATGGCTCGTGGGTTTGAGCCCTATGTCAGGCTCCATGCTGGCAGTGCAGAGTCTGTTTGGGATTCTCTCTCTGTCAATCTCTGTCTGTCCCTCCCTTGCTCTCTCTCTCTCTCTCTCTCTCTCTCTCAAAATAAATAAATTAAATTAAAAAACCAAATGTGCTCCATCTGGGTCCACTTAAAACACAACCAATTTGTTCCCCATTGTCAAATTTTTAGCTGGGGCACTAGTGGGGAAATCTGAAGTGGCTGGTGTAAGTCCGGAGGGGTGCTCTTTGCTCCTTGACAGAGAGGGTGGAAGGAGGAGACAGTGGTGCCAGGAGCCAGTTATGCAGGCCGCACCCAAGGTGGTGCAGAAACAGGAATGAAAGGAGGAGGCAGAAGAGGTGAGCTGCTGCCAGACAGCTGGAGGTGGGCAAAAGCCCAGAAGACAGAGAGAGAGGCTCCTGGCTCTGAAGCTCATCAGTTTGGACAGATGAGCAGACGCTTGTTTTTTTCTCACCGATAAGTAGAAATGGGCAGTCCATGTAGAGCCAGAGAAGACCGGGAACTTCCCTGAAACAAAAGGAGTTTTGGCAGCTGCTCCATCCTGAGGTTGACTAGCCAGAGACAATTGATTACAATTATCATAGCCATTAATCTGGGTCTGTTAAGTTCTATAGCCTGTGTTTACTCCAATAACCTGGGTTAATTAGGAGGAGCCCTATTTATATAATCATCAACCAAAATGTTGGGAGGGGGTTTATTAGCCTGGTTAGTGGCCAAACACAGTCTGCAAGAGGTCCTTGGGTCAAGGTCCTGATTTAGTGCCACGTAGACCTGGAAACAGGGTACCTCAATCCATTTGCCCCATTTCCTGCAGAAGAGATCTGATAGATCCTACTGAATCTTAATGTCCCATTAATGGGCCATTTTCCCTTGTCTCCTAAGGAGTACTGACATCATGCAATGTTACAGAAGACCACTCTTTTTTTTTCCCCTGACATTTTGCAGCCTGAATTGTTTCCAGTGGGTTAAAAGCCATCCCAATGGAGAGTCCTTGGGAACTGAAGAAGATCCCATGCTCCTAGAAAAGTAGAGAGGGTCCATTACCAAGAAAATCACCCTCCCCCCCCCCCCCCCGCCAACGACTCCCAGGTGGCATCCCACACAGGATATGTCAGAGGTTCTCCTAGTGTCAAAGCCACCAAGAGATGGCCCTTGAGTGAAATCACTGTAATCACTGCCCTGCCAGCATCCACCCCCCCAACCCCACTGCTTCCCCATCATCCTGGGCTACAAATAGGTGCTGGTGATGCCGGTGGACTTCATGCTGGTGCCATGAAGGCTGTGAAGAACACGCCATTTTTAACCCATGGAAAACACTAGGAAACTTTTACAAGGGGATATTACTCAATGTTGTAATTTAAGTAGTTAATAGGGGACATTGATGGAAAACAGTAAAGATAGAAATCCATCATGATCTAAACGACATTCCAGCACATGTAGTTTTTACAGCCTACTTCCCTAGGAAAAAATGGTCCCTGGTTAGATTTTAATTCAATCAGATACTGGTTTCAGCTGCCTTGGGGCCAGAAGCAGCTAGACCAGAGATGTGGAGCAGATCACATTAGACCAATAAGGAGGAAACATCACATGGGAGTCTTAAGATTGGCAGCTGTCCTGGTGACCTAAGTGGCTGTCCTGTGCCCAAGAAAGACAACTTTGTATAAGGACAGGAAGAAAGAGAGGGCATCAAGTTTCTGGGTCTTGTTTAACATTCTTCTCAGGGTGCTAACTTCCAGCCAAAAGGCAGGCTTTCTCCTCCTCATAGAGCAGCTGCAGGCTAGAGGATTGCAGCCTGAGCAATCGACAAGAAAGTGTTCCAATAGGACCATACTCCTCAAAAAGCCTCTGAAATGAAAGTAAAGAAAGAGAAGAGGAATTACTTGCCAAGTTTGCACCGAGGCTCGGAGTCCAGATGAGAAGACTCAGGCCGCATGTTCAGGCACCAAAATGATGTGGTTTGCTGTTTTGGGGTTCAGAGCCGACGGCCAAGAAAGAATTCTTGGGATGTTTTTGGTGCAAAAAGGTGGTTTTATTAAAGCACAGGGACAGGACCCGTGGGCAAGAAAGAGCTGCACTGAGGTTGTGAGGAACGATGGATTATATACTTCTAAGTTGGGGGTGGGAATGGATAAAGGAAGTTTCCAAGAGGATTTTCTTTTCTAATTTTTAAATCTTTATTTATTTTTAAGAGAAAGAGAGAAAGAGAGAGAGAGAGAGAGAGAGAGAGCGAGCATGAGTGGGAGAGGAGCAGAGAGAGAGGGAGACACAGAATCCAAAGCAGGTTCCAGGCTCTGAGCTGTCAGAACAGAGCTGGACGCAGGGCTCGAACTCATTAACTGTGAGATCATGACCTGAGCTGAAGTCGGATGCTTAACTGACTGAGCCACCCAGGCATCCCCTAAGAGTATTTTCATATATTAAAGAAACCTACAGGATCCTGGAGGCCTGGCTGATGTCAAGGTAAGGTTGCTTTTTGCCTCTAGCAGCACATTAACATTAAGGCAGTTAGTTGTGAACTCCTTGAGCATTGTCATACTCCACCTGTCTTTTGTCAATGGGCTGCAAGTTGTAAGGAAATTTAATTTTATGTATATTTCTTTTGCTTTTGTTCCCCACATCACAATGTATCCATCTTTTCTTTCGCTGTTTCTACACTTTGCACAATTTTGCCCACTTTAAGGTTATAAAGGAATTCATCAGGTTTTGTTTTAGTTCTAGGATAGTGTCACTTAATTTCTTTTTAACGTTTTATTTATTTTTGAGAGACAGACAGAGCCTGAATGGGGGAGGGTCAGAGAGAGAGGGAGACACAGAATCCAAAGGAGGCTCCAGGTTCTGAGCTGTCAGCACAGAGCCTGATGCAGGGCTTGAACTACTGAACCAGGAGATCATAACCTGAGCCAAAGTCAGACACTTGACTGACTGAGCCACCCAGGTGCCCCTCACTTTTAACAATTTAGATCTCTTGGCCCTTTTCAAATTTATCCCTATGCATGTTGTGAGGAACAGATCTAATCTGAACTTTTTCCATATAGTTACCCACTTACTCTGGTACCGCTTATTAAAAACATCCTTCTTTTCTCCAGTGGTTTGAGATGCAACCTTCACTATATGCTAAATTTCTACATACATTTGCTTCTCTTCCTGAATTTTCTATCCTGTTTCTTTGGTCTATCCATGTGCCAATATTGATGAGGTTTTGGGGTGATGGTGGGGTTCAGAACTGATGGCCAAGAAAGAACTTTTGAAGACATCTTTGGTGCAAAAAGGTGATTTTATTAAAGCACGGGGACAGGACCTGTGAGCAGGAAGAGCTGCACTGCGGCAGTGAAGAGTGGCTGGTTATATACTATGGGGCTGGGGGAGATAAAGTCAAGAGGAAGTTTCTTAAAGGGATTTTCCATATGCTAAGGACTCAGAGCTTACTGGAGGCCTAGCTATTGTCAAGCTAAGGTATTTTTCCCTCTAGCAAAGCATTACCATTAAGACTGTAGGGAGTTCCTGGAGATTAGGCTACTGATAATATTGTCCTTTTCTTGTAATATTACTAAGATGTTCGTGAACTGCTGGAGACTCTTATCAGTTTAACCATTTGTTTTCTGTCCTTTCTTTTATCCTTGGGCAGCCAGGAGTGCCTGAGGAGTGTCACACATATCCCACCTGGGGGGGATATGTGTGTGCTGGCTTGTGCTTGGCCCTCAGCTTGCCTTATAGTCCCTCATTAACACCACAGTGTTATAATTACAGGAGTTTTATATGTTTTAATATCTGGTACAGCCAGTGGTGCTCTCTTACCATGGTCTTAGAGTTTTCCTGGATGTTCTTATTTGCTTATTCTTTCAAATAAGTTTTATAACCAACCTTTTTCTAATTCTAGATCAAATGATGGCATTTGGGAGGAAGGTTGCACTACATAAATTAACTTCGAAAGAATTGATATCTTTATTACAGGAGACTTCTGCCCAAAAACATTGTCCTTCCATCTGTTCATGTTTACTTTTGTGTCTTTCAGGAGTATTTATAGTTTTCCTCATAAATTTTACACATTTCTTGTTAAGCTAATGCCTAGATATTTTATTATTATTACTAGTTGTTCTTATGACTAGGGTTTGCCTTTCTGTTCTTTCTTCTAACTGGATACTATTGAAGACTGCTGATTTCTATGTATTAATTTTAATGTCATGCTACTTAACTAAGTTCTATTTGTAGTTGCTTTTCCATTGATTCTTTTATAATCATGTTACCATCAAATAGAGATTTTTTTCTAATTCTTTTTTTTTTTTTTTTAGAGAGAGAGTGTGTGTGTGAGTGGTGGAGAGGGGCAAAGGGAGAGAGAGAGAATCTGAAGCAGGCTCCATGCTCCATGCAGAGTCCGACACAGGGCTTGATCCCACGACCCTGGGATCATGACCTGAGCTGAAATCAAGAGTCAGCACAGAACCTGACATGGGGCTCAAACTCATGAACCATAAGATCATGATCCGAACTGAAACCAAGAGTCGGACACTCAACCGACTGGGCCACCCAGGTGCCCGTTAGTTTCCAATTCTTATGTCTCTAACAGGTGTTAGAGCTCATGGCTCCAACATAAAGTTCAAGAGACTGAAGATGAAGGGCACCCCCATCAGAATACTATTCCTCTCAGTACACTGCTGATTTCAACTTCTTTCCACCTCCTTCCCCATGCTAGCTTCCACCCCACCACTGCTCTGAGTTGATGCCAGCCAAGGCTGCCAATAACCTCCTTGTAATTAAGTCCTGAGGACATTTCCTGCTTTCAGAGAATAAGCACCTCTTTTTAAAATTTTCTCCATTGGCTTTTCTGGTAGCACATACTTATGTACACACACACATACACACACACACACACACACACACACACACACACACATCCCGACCTGATCTCCCACCAACCCCTCCGACTGCAACTTTCAAGCTCCTTATCTTCTGTCACCTCTCATTCTCAAGCCTCTTCTTACATTCTACAATCTTCCTAAGCTTTCTCAAACTCTTTCCTGGCTTCAGAAACCACTGACTCCTGCTGACTCCTGCCCCATGATCGTTCTAAATGACTTTCTGCTTTTGTTTTATTTCTTATTGTAAACAAGACATCCTTTCCCATCCCTGCACATGCACAGTAAGTTACAAAAATTCATTTATCATCACATAGTCGTTGAGATAGAAGGATTGAGTCTGCTGGTGCTAGGTCACATAAACAACAGTGACAAGGAACATGAAATGGTAACTCTTGATAACTCATGTACAAGTTCAGAAGAAAACTGTGACTCTATACCAAGTGAGGATTCTGAAAATCTTAAGAGCAGACACAACTCTCCTGTGGGTTCCAGATGGTGTGTGTCACTGCCTACTTGATACCGACTGAACGTCTCAAAGTCACCTCAGACTCAGTAGATCCGGAACCTCATGGTCTCCCCCCACCTACACTGCCATTCTCTTGTTTTGAATGATTAGCACCAGTTCTACAAGTCAGAGAATAGTTTTCCCAAGAGTACTTTCTTTTTTAAATTAATACGCAATAAAATTGACATGTATGGATTTATGTTACCACTACCACAGGATACGGGATAGTTCCATCATCCAAAATCCTCCCTTGTGCCATCCCCTTCAGTCACACCTTCCCTCTCCCCCTAACCCCTGGCAACCACTACTCTGTTCTATGTTTCTGTAGTTTTGCCTTTTTCAAGAATGTCTCTTTACTTTAAAGATTTTATTATATTTAAAAAATGTTTATTTATTTTTAGAGAGAGTGTGAGCAGGGGAGGGGCAGAGAGAGGGGGCAGAGAGAATCCCAATCAGGCTCTGCACTGTCAGCACAGAGCCTGAAGCAGGACTTGATCTCACAAACCAGGAGATCATTACCTGAGTTGAAATCAAGAGTCGGACACTTAATTGACTGAGCCACCGAGATGCCCCAGAATCCAATTCCTTTCTGTTAAGCTGGAGATTAAAAAGATTTGCAAAAACTCAAAACAATATCACTCTTTTCAAAAGATGTGTGTGTGTGTGTGTGTGTGTGTGTGTGTGTGTATTTGTGCTTATGGTTGTCATTAAGATTGATCAAGCCTACTATATGTAATCCCTCATGGATTACAACTAAAATCTCTGGCCAGAATACATAAATTAACTACCCAAGGACACTGAAAAGTAATTGAGAGTAGGCAGATTGCAGAGGGAAGTCAAAGTTTGAAAAACAACTGACATAGTGGTAAGGTTTCTATAGGTTTTTTTCCCTCCTGTACCTCCCTACTTTAACCAGAGCATGATCCAAATCCCAGATCTGGGCAGCAGATGCAGACAGAAAAATTCTGAGAAATGCTCTCTTTCTGGTCAGACGACTGGGAAGGGTGACCTATAAACAGAAAGTATGTGGGGGCAAAGTGGAGGGCTAAAGGAAAAATTAAAAGAAAACAAATTCAAATCCAAAAGAAGGCAGAAAGGAGGAAGGAGAGAACAAACAAAACAATAAAATGATAGACCTAAATCCAATGTATCAATATTACATTACATGTAAATAATCAAAGTATACCGAATAAAAGACAAAGATTCTCATTAAATTTAGACATATGCCATCTACAAGAAACTCACTTTAAATAAAAAGATGTGGACAGGTTAAAAGTAAAAGGATGGAAAAAGATATACCACTCAAATACTAATCAAAATAAAGCAAGAGTCACCCTATTCATATCAGAAAAAAAGTATACTTCACAACAAGAAAAATTACCAGGGTCATTATATAATGATACAAAAATAAATTCACCAAGAAAGTTTAACAACCCTAAATGTGCTTGCACCTAACAACAGAGCTTCAAAATACATCAAGCAAAAACAGAACTGAAAGAAGTAGACAAATCTATGTTTATAGTTGGCAACTTCAACACCCATCTCTCAGTAATCAATAGTAAAAATAGATAAGAAATCAGCCAAAATAGAAAAGATATAAACAATACTATCAACTAAGCTGACCTAATTGATATTTCCAAAACACTGCACCCAACAATAGCAGAAAACACATTCTTTTCAAGTGCACATAGTGGGCGCCTGGGTGGCTTAGATGATTAAGTGTCCGACTTTGGCTCAGGTCATGATCTTGTGGTCTGTGAGGTTGAGCTCCGTGTCAGGCTTTGCCTGAGCCTGCTTTGGATTCTGTGTCTCCCTTTCTCTCTGCCCCTCTCCCTCTCATGCTCTGTCTCTGTCTCTGTCCCTTTCTCAAAAATAAAATAAGTATCAAGTGCACATAGAACATTTACTAGGATAGACCATATCCTGGGACACCTGGGTGGCTCAGTCAGTTAAGCATCTGGCTTTTGATTTTGGCTCAGGTCATAATCTCATGGTTCAAGAGATCGAGCCCCAAGATCAAGCCTTACATCAGGCTCTGCACTGACAGCACAGTGTCTGCTTGGGATTCTCTCTCTCCCTCTCTGTCTGCCCCTTCCCTGCTCCCCACTCTCTCAAAATAAATAAATACATTTTTAAAAAGATACACTTTATCCTGTGTTAGAAAATGAACACCGTAACAAATTTTTAAAAATTGAAATCATACAAAATATGCATATACAAGTTATGTCCTCTGGCCACAGTGGAATTAAAGTAGAAATCAATAATAGAAAGATAGCTGGAATATTCCCAAATATTTGGAAATTAATCACACACTTCTAAATAATCCATGAGTCAAAGAAGTAGTGTTAAGAGGAAATAGAAAATAAAAAATATTTTTTAATGTTAATTTATTTTTGAGAGAGAGACAGAGAACAAGCAGGGGAGGGGCAAAGAAAGAGACACCCACACAGAATCCAAAGCAGGGTCCAATCTCTGAGCTGTCAGCACAGAGCCTGATGCAGAGTTCGAATTCATGAATGGTAAAATCATGACCTGAGCTGAAGTCAGATGCTCAACCAACTGAGCCACCCAGGCCCCCTAAAAAAAAACCTTTTAATTAAATCTAAAAATATCAAAATTTGTGGGAGCAATTAAAGCAGTTTTGAGAGATAAATTTATTGCAGTAAACACATACATTACAAAAGAAGCTCTCAAATCTAACTCTCTATCTGAAGATCCTAGAAAAAGAAGAGCAAATGAAACCCAGAGCACTGAAGGAAAAAATAGCAAAGAGCAGAAATCAATAAAATTGAAAAAATTAAAAAAATCAATAAAATTGAAAAAAATCAATGAAACGAAAAGCGATCTCTGATAGATCAATAGAGTTGATAAACTTATAACCAGACTGACCAAGAGAAAAAGAGAGTAAACAAAATCACCTATGTTGTGAATGAAAGAGGACTATCACTACAGAACCAACATGAATTAAAAGGTAATTAGGTAATACTACAGAAGATTCAATGCCCATATTTGACAACTTCCATGAAATGTATCAATTCCTTGAAATATACCAACTACCCAAATTCACCAAAGATGAAAAAGATAACCTGAGAGGTTCTATAACTATTAAAGAAATTGAATTTATAGCTAAATATCTGCCAAAAAAATAAATCTCTAGGCCAATGGTTTTACTGGAGAATTCCATCAAATATTCACACATTTATTCCATCAAATAAAATAACATGAATTCTGAAAAATCTCATCCAGAAAATAGAAGAGGAAGGAACACATTCCAACTAATTTTGAGACTAATATTACCTTGATACCAGAGACCAGATAAAGACATTACAAGAAAACTATAAATCAATATTCCCCAGAACACAGACACAAAAATCCTTAACAAAATATTAGTAAGTTAAATCCATCAATACATAAAAATTATAGTATATAAAAAGGCCAACTGGAGTTTATTCTGGGAATACAAGATTCCTTCAACATTAAAAAAGCAATCAATGAAATTCATCATATTAACAAACTAAAGAATAAACTCTGTGTGGTCATCTCAATAGGTAAAGAAAAAACATTCAACAAAATTGACTTTTAAGTCAGTAAACAAGGAATAGAAAGAAACTTCCTTAACCTGTCAAAGGGCATTTAGAAAGATAGATGATGTTAAAAGTTTGAATAGTTTCTATTTAAAATTGGGAGCAAGAGAAGAATGTTTGCTTTCAACACCCCTATTCAATATTGTACTGAGTCCGGGCTATTGCAAGCTGTCAAGAAAAAAAATAAAAGGCATACAGATTGAAAAGGGAAAAATAGGGGCTCCAGGTTGGCTTAGCTAATTAAGCATCTGACTCTTTATTTTGGCTCAGGTCATGATCTCATGGTTTGTGGGTTTGAGCCCCACATCGGGCTCTGCACTGACAGCATGAAGCCTGCTTGGGGTTCTCTGTTTCCCTCTCTCTCTGCCCCTCCTGCATATTCTCTCTCTCCATCTCTCTCTCTCTCTCTCAAAAATAAATAAAAATTTTTAGAAAGATAATAAAAATATGAACTATATAGGGATAAATCTGAAGAAAGGTGTGCAATATCTGTACACTACAAACTTAAAAAAACATTCTGGAAGACATTAAGGAATACCTAAATAAATGGAGAAATATACGGGGTTCATAGATTGGAAAATTTAGTGCAGAGGTGTCAATTTCCTCCAGATGAGTCTGTGGACCCAAGATATTGTCACATAAAATTTTTACAAAAATCGAAAAGCTGATTCCAAAATTCTTATAGAAATGCTAAGTACCTAGAATAGTCCAAATAACTTTGAAAAAGAAGGATAAAGTTGGAAGACTTCTACTACCAAATTTCAAGATTTGTAAAACTACAATAATCAAGACGATGTAGTATTGGTATCAAGATAGAAAAATAGATCAAGAGAACAGTCTACAAGTAGATCCACGCCTGCACAGTCAACTGAATTTTGACAAAGTTGCAAGACAATTCAGTGGGAAAAGATCATATTTTCAACAAATGGTGCCAGAACAACAGAGTATCCATAGGAGAAAAGAGGAACTTTGAGCACTGCTTTGTACCACATACCAAAAAACCAAAACCAAAACCAAAACCAAACAAAACACACACACACGCACAACCCCACAACCTCAAAATGAATTATAGATCTAAATGTAAAACATGATATTACAAAACTTTTCGAAGAAAATCTTTGTGAATTTCCATTCGGCAAGGATTCTTTTAGATAACAACATTGACAAATGATCCATTTTTTAAAAATTGATAAAACTGGACTTAAAATCAAGAATTGCTGCTCTTCAGACATTATTAAGAGGATGAAAAGGGAAGCCGCACACTGGGAAGGTATTTGTAAATAACATCTCTGATGAAGGACTTGTGTAAGTCTTATGGACTGAATATGATCCCCCCCCCCCCAAAACTTGTAGTTGATGCCCTAACTCTCAATGTTACTGTATCTTGAGATAGGTCCTGTGAGGAGGTGATAAAGGTTTAATGAGGCCCTAAGCATGGAGTCCTAATCCTATAGAGATGATACCCTTATTAGAAGAGGAAGACATTCCACAGCTCTCTTCCTGCATTATGTGAGGCCACAGTAAAAACGCAGCCATCTGGGTACCTGGGTGGCTCAGGTGGTTGAGGGCCCAACTCTTGATTTTGGCTCACGTCATGATCCCAGGGTCATGGGATTAAGCCCCATATTGGGCTCTGTGCTTAGCATGGAGCCTGCTTAAGATTCTCTCCCTCTCTCTGTCTCTCTCTCTTGGCACTTGGGTGGCTCAGTCGGTTAGGCGTCTGACTCCTGACTTTGTTATGGAGGTCATGATCTCGTGGTTTGTGAGTTCAAGCCCTGTGTTGGGCTCTGTGCTGACTACTCAGAGCCTGCTTGGGATTCTCTTTCTCCCCCTCTGCCCCTACCCTGGTTGCATTCTCGCTCTCAAAATACATACATATATATATATACATATACAGATATATATATATATATATATATATATATATATATATATATATATATATAAATTTTTTTAAATGTTTACTCATTTTTGAGAGACAGAGCGTGAATGAGGAAGGGGCAGAGAGAGAGGGAGACACAGAATCCAAAGCAGGCTCCAGGCTCCCAGCTGTCAGCACAGAACCCGACGTGGGGCTCAAACCCACAGATCACAAGACCATGACCTGAGCCGAAGTTGGACGCGTAACCAACTAAGCCACCCAGGTGCCCCTAAATATATTTTTTTAAAAAAGATTCTTTCTCTCTCTCCCTCTGCTCCTCTCCCCAACTCATGTGTGCGCTCTCTCTCCCTCTCAAAAAAAGGCAGCCTTATACAAGATCTATAAGCTAGGAATAGAGCCCTCACCAAGACCCAAAACAGCTAGCACGTTGATCTTGAACTTCCCAGCCTCCAGAACTGTGAGAAATAAATTGCTTCTGTTTGAGCTACTCAGTCCATGATTTTGCCCAACCCAAGTCAGACACCAAAATAAATAAAGAACTGTCGAAACACCATTAACGAGAAAAAGCAACACAATTAAAAATGGGCAAAATATTTAAACAGACACCCCACCCAAGGAAATAAATGGATAGTAAATAAGCACATGAAAAAAGGCTCAGTACTATTAGTCATTAGGTAAATTCAGGTGAAAATCACATCTACTAGAATGTCTAAAATTCAGGAGCACCTGGGTGGCTCAGTTAGTTGAGCTTGAGACTCGTGATTTCAGCTCAGGTCATTATCTCACGGTTGTGAGACAGAGCCCTAAATCAGGCTCTGCACTGGGTGTGGAACCAGCTTAAGAGTCTCGCTTTCCCTTTCCTTCTGCCTCTCTCCTGCTCACCCTCTCTTTCTCAGAACAAAAACAAACCAGTTTTAATAAAATGTCTAAAACTGAAAGACCGATTTGAAAGTCAGGGGGTATTTGGCGAGGATGTGGAACAATTAGAATTCTCATGCTGCTGATGGGAATGTACTATGGTACCACCACGCCGGGAGGCAGTGTGGAGGCTTTTTAAAAAGTTAAACTTACACCTAGCATAGGACCCGGCCATTCCACTCCTAGGTATTTATCCAAGAGAAATAAAAGCACGTGTCCAACTTGTACATGAATGTTCATAGCAACTATACTTGTCATCGCCGAAGACTATTAATCAGTAGAGTGCCCTCGGCAATGCAAGAGAACGAGCTGTGATACACACAATACCATGCATAAATCTGAGAATACTTAGGCAGAATGAAAGAGTATATACTGTAAGATCCCATTTACATAAAATTCTGAAAACTGCAAATGAATTAGAGTTTCCCGGGATAGAGGCACGGAGAGCCTGAAGGAAGAGTACAAAAGGACCCAAAATGATGTTGGAGGGCAACACACGGGTTATCTTGATTCTAATGATGGTTTCTTGTGTGCATACATATACTGAAACTCACCAAATTGTATACTGTAAATATGTGCAATTGATTATATATTAATTATCCCTGTTTTTAGAAAGATACTATTTTATTTTATTTTTAATGTTTATTTTTGAGAGAGAGAGAGAGCGCGCGAGCAGGGGAGGAGCAGAGAGAGAGGGAGACACAGAATCCGAAGCAGGCTCCAGGCTCCGAGCTGTCAGCACAGAGCCCGACGTGGGGCTCGAACCCACGAACTGTGAGATCATGACCTGAGCCAAAGTTGGACACCCAAATGGCTGAGCCACCGAGATGCCCCTAGGAAGATACTATTTTAAATAGCTTGAAAAAAATGATATAGGTAAGGGCATACCTGGTTTTATTGCATCCTCTTTATTGTGCTTCACAAATATTGTGTTTTTTACAAATTGAAGGTTTTGGACGACCCTGCACTGAACAAATCCATTATTGGCACCATTTTCCCAAAGCATTTGCTCACTTTGTGTTTCTGTGTCACATTTTGGTAAAGCTTGCAATATTTAAAATATTTTCATTATCATATCTGTTTCGGTGGTCTCGGATCAGGTCCTTTGATGTTACTATTATAATTGTTTGGGGTCACCGTGAACCCTGCCCACATAAGAAAGAGACCTTAATTGATAGATGTGTATGTTCTGACTGCTCCACTGACCAGCTGATCCCCTGTCTGTCTCCTCTCCCCAGGCCTCCCTATTCCCTGACACAATATAGAAATTAAGCCAATTAATAACCCTACAGTGGCTTCTAAGAGTTCAAGTGAAAGGGAGAATCTCATGTCTCTCCCTTTAAATCAAAAGCTAGAAATAATCAAGCTCAGTGAGGAAGGCATGTCAAAAGCCAACATAGGGAGAAAACTCAGCTTCTTGTGCCAAAGAATTAGCCACGTTGTAATTGCAGAGGAAAAAGTCCTTGAGAAAAATGAAAAGTGCTACTCCAGTGAACATACGAATGGTAAGAAAGCAAAACAGCCTTGTTGCTGATATGGAGAAAGTTTTAGTGGTCTGGAGAGAAGATCAAACCAGCTACAGAATTCCCTTAAGCCAAAGTCCAATCCAGAGCAAGGCCCTAACTCTCTTCAGTTTGATGAAGGTTGAGAGAGGGCAGGAAGCACAGGAGAAGAGTTCGAAGCTAGCAGAGGTTGGTTCATGAGGTTTAAGGAAAGGACCCATCTCTATAGTATAAAAACGCAAGGTGAATCTGCAAGTGTAAGTTATCCAGATCTAGTTAAAATAATCACCATGAAGGTGGCCGTCAGAAACAAATTTTCAATGTCGACGAAACAGCCTTATATTGGAAGAAGATGCCATCCGAGACCTTCACGGGTAGAGAGGAAAAGTCAATGCCTGACTTCAAAGGACGGGCTGACTCTCTTGTTAGGAGTAATGCGGCTGGTGACTTTAAGTTGAAGCTAGCGCTCACTGACCATTCTGAAAATGCTTTGGCCTTTAAGAATTATGCTAAACTAGTCTGCCTGTAAAACAGCCTGAATGACAGCACATCTGTTTACAACATGGTTTACTGAATATTATAATTTTTAAAATGTTTATTTATTTTTGAGAGAGAGAGACAGACAGACAGACAGAGGGACACAGAGAGAGAGAGGGAGACATAGAATTTGAAACAGGCTCCAAGCTCCGAGCTGTCAGCACAGAACCTGACGTGGGGCTCGAACTTACGAACCGTGAGATCATGACCTGGGCTGAAGTCGGACGCTTAACCAACTGAACCACCCAGGCACCGCACTTTACTGAATATCTTAAGCCCACTGTTGAGACCTACTGCTCAGAAAAAAAGATTCCTTTCAGAATATTACTGCTCACTGACAGTGCACCTGGTCACCCAATAGTCTGATGGAGATGGACAAGGAGATTCATGCTGTTTTCATGCCTGCTGACACAACGTCCATTCTGCAGCCCACAGATCGAGGAGTCATTTCAACTCTCAAGTCTTAATACTTAAGAAATGCATTTCATAAGGTGACATCTGCCATCCATAATGATGCCTCTGACGGATCTGTGTAAAGCAAACTGGAAACTTTCTGGAAAGGATTCACCATGCTAGATGCCATCAACAACATTTGTGATTCCTGGGAAGAAGCCAAAATATTTAAATGAACAGGAGTTTGAAGATGTTGATTCCAACCCTCATGGATGAATTTGAGAGATCCAAGACTTCGGTGGAGGAAGTCACTGCGGATGTGGTGGAAACAGCAAGAGAACTCGGATTAGAAGGGGAGCCTGGCGATGGGACTGAATTGCTGCGATCTCATGATAAAACTTTAGTGGATGAGCAGCGACTTCTTATGATGAAGAAAGGAAGAGGTTTCTCGGGATGGAGTCTACTCCAGGTGAAGATGCTGTGAAGATTGTTGAAATGAAAACAAAGGATTTAGAATGTTACATAGACTTGGTTGATAAAGCAGTAACAGGCTTTGAGAAGATTCTTTTTTATTTATTTATTTATTTATTTATTTATTTATTTATTTATTTATTTTTATTTTTAAAATTTACATCCAAGTTAGTTAGCATATAGTGCAACAACGATTTCAGGAGTAGATTCTTTAGTGCCCCTTACCCATTTAGCCCATCCCCCCTCCCACAACCCCTCCAGGAACCCTCTGTTTGTTCTCCATATTTAAGAGTCTCTTATGTTTTGTTCCCCTCCCTGTTTTTGTATTATTTTTGCTTGCCTTCCCTTGTGTTCATCTGTTCTGTGTCTTAAAGTCCTCATATGAGTGACATCATATGATATTTGTCTTTCTCTGACTAATTTCACTTAGCATAATACCCTCCAGTTCCATCCACGTAGCTACAAATGGCAAGATTTCATTCTTTTTTATTGCCATGTAATACTCCATTGTATATATATACCACATCTTTTTTTTTAATTTAATTTTTTTTAGTGTTTATTTTTGAGACAGAGAGAGACAGAGCATGAGCGGGGAAGGGGCAGAGACAGAGACACACACAGAATCCGAAGCAGGCTCCAGGCTCTGAGCTGTCAGCACAGAGCCTGATGCGGGGCTTGAACTCATGAACCTGTGAGATCAAGACCTGAGCTGAAGTCGGACACTTAACCGACTGAGCCACTCAGATACCCCTACCACATCTTTATCCATTCATCCATCAATGGACATTTGGGCTCTTTCCATACTTTGGCTATTGTTGATAGTGCTGCTATAAACATTGGGGTGCATGTGCCCCTTCGAAACAGCATACCTGTATCCCTTGGATAAATACCTAGTCATGCAATTTCTGGGTCATAGGGTAGTTCTATTTTTAATTTTTTGAGGAACCTCCATACTGTTTTCCGGAGTGGCTGCACCAGCTTCATTCCCACTAACAATGCAAAATAGATCCTCTTTCTCTGCATCCTCGCCAACATCTGTTGTTTCCTGAGTTGTTAATTTGAGTCATTCTGACAGGTGTAGGGTGGTATCTCATTGTGGTTTTGATCTGTATTTCCCTGATGATGAGTGATGTGGAGCATTTTTTCATGTGTCGGTTGGCCATCTGGATGTCTTCTTTGGAGAAGTGTCTATTCATATCTTTTGCCCATTTCTTCACTGGATTATTTGCTTTTTGGGTGTTGAGTTTGATAAGTTCTTTATAGATTTTGTATAGTAACCTTGTATCTGATACGTCCTTTGCAAATATCTTCTCCCATTCTGTCGGTTGCCTTTTAGTTTTGCTGACTGTTTCCTTCACTTTGCAGAAACTTTTTATTTTGATGAGGTCCCAATAGTTCATTTTTGCTTTTGTTTCCCTTATCTCTGGAGACATGTTGAGCAACAAGTTGCTGCAGCCAAGATCAAAGAGGTTTTTGCCTGCTTTCTCCTCAAGGGTTTTGATGGCTTCCTGTCTTACATTTAGGTCTTTCATCCATTTTGAGTTTATTTTTGTGTCTGGTGTAAGAAAGTGGTCCAGGTTCATTCTTCTGCATGTCGCTGTCCAGTTTTCCCAGCACCATTTGCTGAAGAGACTGTGTTTTTTCCATTGGATATTCTTTCCTGCTTTGTCAAAGAAGTTTGTGGGTCCATTTCTGGGTTCTCTATTCTGTCCTATTGATCTGAGTGTCTGTTCTTGTGCGGTACCATACTGTCTTGGTGATTACAAGAAGCCTGTCTTTTCTAAAAAGCAGTTCTCCTGTGGGTAAAATGCTATGAAACATCATTGCATGCTACACAGTAATCATTCACGAAAGGAAGACTCAATCAATGTAGCTAACTTCACTGTTGTCTTAGTTTTCAAAATTGCCACAGCCACACCAGCCTTCAGCAACAGCCACCCTGCTGAGTCAGCAGCCCTCGACATTGAGACGAGACGCTCCACCAGCAAAAAGATTGTGATCCACTGAAAGCTCAGTTAACGTTTTTCATCAAGAAAGTATTTTTGAATTATGGTATGCACATTTTTAAGACATACTACTATTGCACACGCAATGAACTACAGTATAGTCTACACATAATTTTTTTAAGCCTGGACATTTTAAAGTTTATTTATTTATTTATTTTGAGAGAGAGAGAGAGAGAGAGAGAGAGAGAGAGAGAGAGAGAGAATCCCAAGCAGGCTCCACACCATCGGTGCAGAGCCCAATGCAGGGATCAAACTCATGAACCATGAGATCACGACCTGAGCCAAAGTTGGATACTTAACCAACTGAGCCACACAGGTACCCCTGTAAACATAACTTTTATATGCACTGGGAAACCAAAAATTTAATTTGATTCACATTATTGCAATATTTGCTTTATTGCAATGGTCTGGAACCAAACTTGCAATATCTCCAAAGTATACCTGTATAAATCTACCATAGCAGAATCTGTATGCTATGTGGAGACATACTATATTCATGGATGGGAAGCCTCGGTGTGGTTAACATGCCAGTTCTTACCAAATCAGTCTATAAATTTAATGCAATCCAAATAAAAATCCCAGTAGTAGTTTTAGAAAAATACATACATATGGCAAGATATATGTGTAATATGTATCTGTATACAGACACACAAATAAGAATGCATATATAGAGAAAAAGACAATGATAAGGCATATGTGTTAAATGGTAACATTTGGGGAATCTGGGCAAACACTATGCACCATTCTTATAAATCTTCTGGAACTGAAATTTCAAAATAAAAAGATTTTTTAAAAGGGTTTATATTTTATCACTTTGTCATCTATGTTTTTCTTTTAGGTATTATATATTCTGTGAACATATGGTGTATTAAATATTCTATACCACCTTTTTAAAGTTTATTTATTTTGAGAGAGAGAGAGAGAGAGAGAGAGAGAGAGAGAGAGAGAGAGAGAGAGAGAAAGAGCAGGGGAGGGGCAGAGAGAGGGAGAGACAGAATCCCAAGCAGGCTCCATACCATCAACAAGGAACCTGACACAGGCTCAAACTCACAAACCCTGAGATAGTGACCTAAGCTGAGATCAAGAGTCAGATGCTTAACCAACTGAGCCACCCAGGGCCCCCTCTATACCACTTTTAAAAACTGTGTCATAGTCCATAATAGATAGATGTTAAATTTTTTTTAACATTTATTCATTTTTGAGAGACAGAGAGAGACAGAGTGTGAGTGGGGAGGGGCAGAGAGAGAGAGGGAGACACAGAATCTGAAGCTGACAGCACAGAGCCCAGTGTGGGGCTCAAACTCACGAACTGAGAGATCATGATCTGAGCCGAAGTCGGATGTTCAACTGACTGAGCCACCCAGATGCTCCAAAATTTAAAAAGATCATTCAGTTTATTTAACAAATCAGCTATTGTTAGATATCTACTTTTGCTTTTCCCTGAAAATTGTTTTTAATTTTTAATGTTTACTCATTTTTGAGAGAGACAGGGTGCAAGCTGGGGAGGGGCAGAGAGAGAGGCAGACACAGAATCTGAAGCAGGCTCCAGGCTCCGAGCTGTCAGCACAGTCCCTGATGCAGGGCTCAAGCTCACAAACTGTGAGACCATGACCTGAGCAGAAGTCAGATGCTTAACTGACTGAACCACCTAGGCGCCCCTGCTTTTCCCTGAATATAATCCTTATTCATCCTTGACCTCGTATTTTTGCGGCCTTCTGAATGTTTCAGACCCCTCCCTCCACTTCCACCCTGGGACTGAGTAAAGCCCTTGATTCCTGGGCCTGTGATGGCCATACTGGGGACAAGATGAGCCTAGACCAGGGGTCATCTATCCATTGTATGAAGCCCACAGATGGTTTTGTTTGGCCTGTATGGTGTTTTTTTTTTTTTTAAGATTTAAAAAATGTTTATTTATTTATTCTGAGAGAGAGAGAGAGAACACAAGCAGGGGAGGAGCAGAGAGAAAGGGAGAGAGAGAAGCTTGATGCAGGGCTCAATCTTATGAATCATGAGACATGACCTGAACCGAAATCAGGAGTCCATCGCTCAGCCGACTGAACACCCAGGCACCCCTGCATGGTGTTTCTAAGTGTTTGAATTTATCATCAACATTTAAAAATTAGAAGATTTCACTTGAAAATCTGGATTCTTGGGGCACCTGAGTGACTCAGGAGCATCTGAGTTTGGCTCAGGTCATGATCTCACAGTTCGTGGGTTCAAGCCCCGCATCTGGCTCTGTGCTGACAGTTCAGAGCCTGGAGCCTGCTTTGGATTCTGCATCTCCCTCTCTCTCTGTCCCTCCCCTGCTCACACCCTGTGTCTCTCGCACGCACTCAAAAATAAATAAACATTAAAAAAATTTTTTTAATTAAAAAAAGAAAAGAAAATCTGGATTCTTGACTTCTCTCAAAACATCAGATCTGGTAACAATGGGCCCACATTTTGGCATGGCTATCATGGCTGGAGTTCGGCCACTCTCTGTCAATGAGGAATAGGTTCTCTGCCAGTCCAGCTGTCTTTACCTTCTGGTCTGCTGGCTCCTGTATGCACCCAGCCACATGCAGAGCTCTAAAACACAGATCTGGAAACACCCTCACAGAACACAAGAGCTGCTCAGGACTTCTGTTAGAAGGCAGTGTAGTCTAGAGGAAGAAAGCCCTCGGCTTCAACCAGGAGGGAGAAATTTTAGTCAGCTGGGCTGATCCTGGCTCCAGTTTGCCCATTGTTAAACGATCTAGATGCGTGGTTCTTAACTAGAAGATAGGAGGAAGGATCTTAACATTAAAATAAGGTAAAGGTGCATCTAGCTTGAAAAAAATTCCCTAAATGATTCAGTGTCCTCCTCCTTGAGAATGACTAGCTCACTTTTTGAAGGTCATCTGCAAATCCAAATGATAACTATCATGGGAGGGTAAAAGCCCAGGTCCTGGATTTGAATAGCATCTCTACCATTTACTTCCTGCATGATCTTGGCCAACAAGTGACTTCACCTCTCTGAGCCTGGTGACTTTTGTTGGACCTGAGAGAGTAGGAAGTAAGACAACTGTTCCCATTTCAAATCCCACATAAATATGAGATTTAAATCAGATCACGTGTATAAAACACTTGAACTTCCCTGGCAGAAGGCAAAATGTTGGTTACTTCTACTACCTGCTTTGGAAGGCTGTTGTGAGGGTTGCATGAGATAATACGGTAAAGTGCTTAGCAAAGAGCCAGGCACACAGTCAGCGTTTAGGAAATGGTTACAATTATTATCCATAACTATTACAATTATTATCCATAAAATTATTATCCATAAAAATGCCAAAGGGATTCATTGATTTATCATTGCCAAAGACAGCAGAGAGATTTCAGAGATGGGTTGACAGGATTTGGGGAATAAAAGCAAGGCTCTTACATAGTTTGAGTCTGAAATCTGGAAACTAGGAGATAGGGAACAGGAGGCAAGGAAGGAGATGATGAATCCTGTTTTAGGTGATGGATTCCAAGACTCAAGTAGAAATTGGGATGCCTTTTGGGGGAGGCAGAGGTAAGGAAGACAGAACTATGAACTGTCAATGCAGAGAAAAAAAAGGAGGATTTGTTGTCCTCATTGTTTTCCTTTTTTGTGTGGAAATAAAAGTGCTGGGGGGGGGGGCATCTGGGTGGCTCAATCATCTTGTGGTAGGGTCCCCTCCCTAAAAGAGAAAAAAAAACAAAACAAAACTCAAGGCAACTTGGCTATGCCACATGACAACATTCCTCATGACCTTGTAACATGAGACCACTTAATCAGACTGCATGTTTGTGTGTTACCATAAATGGGAAACAGAAAACGTATAAAAAAACTATGCCACGTGGCGTTCGGGGCTGAGTTCTTTGGGTACAAACCCAACTGAACAGTGCCAACAGTTGCTTCCTGGAAAGAAAAGCCTCAGTGTCACAACTCTGTGCGAGAATCCTGCTACTAGTTGAGCATCTGACTCTTGGTTTTGGCTCAGGTCATGATCTTATGGTTTGTACCATTGAGCTCCACATAGGGCTCTGCACTGACAGTGTGGAGCCTGCTTGGGATTCCCCCTCCCCCTCTGCCCCTCCCCATATGCCCAGATGTGCTCTCTCTCTCTCTCTCTCTCTCTCAAAACAAATAAGAAAAAAAAAAAAAGTACTGGGGTCTTAAACAAGGAAGGCAGGGACCAGATCTGATTGATTTCTAATTCCCCTAGCATAGGGCTGGCATTGATCAGGAGCCACAAATTCTCTTTGTGACTTAGCGGGCGTGACTTTCCCTTGTCTGAGCCTCAGTTTCCTCACCCGTAAAATGAGGAAGAGCAAACCTACCTCTGAGGGTATTGTAAGGATTCAGAGTTTGGAACTTGCCCAGTTAAAAGGAAATGCACAAATGGTGCCTGGTGTGACAACCCACAATATACCGACCAGAATGGAAAAAAAATTCAGAGAGACAATATCAAGTGTGTGCACAAGGGATGTGAGTGTAAGTTATTGTAGCTTGACAGTGTTGACTAAAGCCAACCTCACACTTGCCCTTTGACCAGTGATTCCACTCCTTAGCATATTCCCATAAGTTTATGGAGGAAATGTACAAGAATAGTGGTAGCACCAGGATAACCCCAGGCTGGAAAATACCCAGTTTTAGGCATATCCACAGGGACCGAAAGCATACAGAAGTGAAAATGAAGAACTATTCCTATGTGCAATATGAATGTCACAAACATGATGTTAAGTAAAAAGCCAAATACACAGTACACACCGTGGGGGTTGAGACGGACAGAAGTAATCCGCACTGTTAGAACTCAGGTAAAGGATAACTTTAAGAAGGGATAGGATGGCAGAAAGAGAGCATGTGGGGGGCTCTTGGGGGTGGCTACTGTTTGGCCTCTTGATCTGAGTACTGGTTATAGGTGTGTTCACTTAGTGGAAAGTCATTGAACTGCACAGTAATGATCTGTACACTTCGCTGTATTTATATTTCAATAAAACAATTTACTTAACAAACACTGTGTGAGTGTATCCCCACTGGCCAGTGTGTATCCCCTGTCTGGGGACAGACAGATCTGAGGACTCTTGTGACCAGCAAGCAGCTTCATAGCTCTGAGCCTATTTCCTTCTCTGTAAAAGGGAACATAATGCCTGTTCAGATTCAACGAGTTGAGGCACCCAGGACTTAGGCACAGGGCCTCGCACAGGTCTGCAAGTGTCCCACGGGACGCAACTCCCGCACTGCTGCCTCATCCTCTCCAGCCCAGATGCCTGCGTCGTTTCTACCTGATTCGCTAAGGGTAATGCGGGCTTGGGGCTCCTCACCCCGCACTGGAGTAAAAAGAAACAAAGGCCAGACTTTGCGGAGGCTCGCAGTCTCCAAGCAGAATTCCCGAGGCTCACAGATAGTAACATTCCTCCAGCTCTCTCAAGGACTTCCTTTACCAAAGCTGTGTTACAATTTTGCTCGTTAGTGTCACTTTCCCTGATAGCTTTAAGCACTCCCCAAGATCTATGTGCAATTAGATCCTGAGCATATGGCCCACTGATACACAACTGAAGGGCCTCAAGACTGATGTTTTACTAGAGGGTAGTAAACAGCCTTATCTTAGCAGCAGCTAGCGCCCTGAACGCTTTACTTCCAAATTCCTTACCGACTTACTCTATCCTTAGCACCACCATCCCGCCCCAAACTATAAAGTATTTAATCAGTCATTTCTCACAAACACAAGTGCAGCTCTTCCCGTACGGGTCCTGGCACTGTGCTTTAAATAAAGCACCCTTCCCACTGAAAACGTCTCAAGAATTCTTTCTCCACCCTTTGCTCCCGGCCCACGTCACATCAACTCCCAGGGTGGATCCCAGTGAGGAGTCGCTCTGGGGGTCGGGAGGGGGGGTGGTGGAATCCTCTGGCGCAGCTCACGTTGAGACACCTAAAGGAACCCCTCTGGGGAACGCCGCCCAAAACATCTCCAGCCCTTTCACTAAATGAGATCGAGGAGACAGATTTGCGAGTTCCTTGATTGATAAAGCAATGAAGCAGCGCCGCCTACTGCCGAGAAAACCCCAGCGCAGATGCCGCCCGAAATGGTGCCACCACGCGCTACTGCGCACGCGCACCGCCCTAAACCCCTGTCCCTAGAGCGCGCGGTGCAAGCCTTGGGGGCGGAGCTCAGGACGAAATCTTCCCTTCCCTCCATCCTTTGCGGCCTATCCAGCCCGCTCTAGCGAAGTCTTAAACTACGTTTCCCAGAATCCACTGAGGTCCTAGTCTTCCGGTAGCGTCAGCGGAAGCGGTGACTAGATCTGGCTGGGCCGCACAGAGGCCGGCTTGGTCACTATGGAGGAGATAGGCATCTTGGTAGAGAAAGCTCAGGTCTGGTGGGGCCTGGCTCGCGGGGAGAGGGTGAGGCCGACCTGAGTGGGGTGCTGAGTGACTTCGGGAATTCCGGCCCGGGTCAGGGTGATTTGGGATCCTTCGGTGGAGAGCTCTGTGCTGCCCCGAGGCCTGGCTCGGTGACTGAATGATGTTAGGGGGGCAGTAAGGCGCAGAAAGCGCGGCTACAGGAATGAGTGACGTTAGAGGTTCCTTGGCACGGAATGATTTCGAGGACTAGCTAGAAGTGCTTAGTGACCGATGGCCTAGCGAAGCTGGGGCTGTGTCTGGGTGTGAGTGATAGATGGGACGCGGCCGTGGGCCGAATGATGTCTGAAGTTGGGCTGGGAGCTAACCGATGTTCGGAGGCTAAGTAAAATCTGTGGTTTGGGGCCTTCCTAGGGAACTGGATGATAAAAGAATGTTTGAAAGCATGGTGACATTAACAACCTATATTGAGCTAGCCATGTGACACTAGGAACCTGTTGAGGGGGGTTGAAGAGCATTGGGAGCTGGTAAGGAGTGGTTGTGACATTTAGGCTCTAGTTGGGAGTCTGGCGACATTGGGGGTATGTTACAAGTGGCACGTGTTAATAAAATATGTTTTCGGAGGGCTAGTTGACATAAGAGCCCTGTTAGGAGCTAGGTGACATTAGGAGCCTTTTTAGGGGGCTGAGACGTTTGCAGGGTCTGTTTAGAGGGGCTGAATGATGTCAGGAGCCGGTTAGGGGCTGAGTGGTTCATGATGAAGTGGGGAGGATGCTCTGTATTCTTTCTTCCTCCAACTTGAGTTTTCTCCTTTGTTCTAGGATGAGATCCCAGCACTGTCTGTGTCTCGGCCCCAGACTGGCCTTTCCTTCCTGGGGCCGGAGCCTGAGGACCTGGAGGACCTGTACAGCCGCTACAAGGTACATTCAATCCCAAGCCGGACCCTGCACAGGGTCCCAGCATCCCATACTCTTCCTCCACCCCACAACCTTCCACTGCCGCCTCACTTAGCAGGGCGTGGAGCCAACCCTCCACCTTTCCCCTCTCCACTCACAGAAGCTGCAGCAAGAGCTGGAGTTCCTGGAGGTGCAGGAGGAATACATCAAGGATGAGCAGAAGAACCTGAAGAAGGAATTCCTCCATGCCCAGGAGGAGGTGAAGCGAATCCAAAGCATCCCACTGGTCATTGGGCAGTTTCTGGAGGCTGTGGATCAGAATACAGCCATTGTGGGCTCCACCACAGGTGCGTGGGTGGGTGGGCAGGGGGCCTCTCATTCACTCATCTGTTCATTCAGCGTCTGTCAACTGTTTCCTGCCACGGACCGGGAATTGTGCTAGGATCTTAGAAGAGCAAACAAGGCAAGAGAGGGTAATGGTGTTTTTCAAACTCTGATATGAAGGTAGACATATATCTTACATTCTTTCTCTACACGTACGTATGCGTGTATTTTGTGTGTGTGTGTATGTGTGTGTACATACGTGTACAGTTGACTTTTGAACAACACAGGTTTGAACTGGATGGGTCTCCTAATACGTGGAGTTTTTGGGTAAATACAGTGTAGTACTATAAATGTATTTTCTTTTCCTAATGATTTGCTTAATATTTTTTTTGCTAGTTTACTTTATTGTGAGAATACAGTATATAATATGCAAAACATACCAAACACGTGTTAATTGACTGCTTATGGTATTGGTAAGGCTTCTGGTCAACAGTGGGCTATTAGTAGTTAGCTTTGTGGGGAGTCAAAAGTTATACATGGATTTTTCAGATGCACGGGGAGTCAGTGCCCTTAACCCCTGCATGGTTCAAGAGTCAACTGTTATACATATATACACTACATATATATACTACATATACGTTGAATATGCATATGTATATATACTATATATATATTATCTATGTGTATGTAATACATATATTACAGATATACTGGAAATTTCATCAAATGCTGTTTACCCTTACTATGTGCAATATACTCTGATGTTTTCCATTCTGTTCTAGCCTGCTTTTGTTTCAAACTATGTTCTGGATATGACCCTCTCAGTTGATTTCATGACCGTTACTGGGTTGGGACCTGCCATTTGAAACCATGGGTGAAGTGGGAAGAGATTGGGCTCTGGTAGGACTCGGTATACAGTAGCTGCTGTTATTAGCATGGGCTTAGGCCCTGCCCTCATGATGGTTGTTGTCTCTGTGTGTTACCCATCTCTTTCTGTTTCTGGCCTCTGCTCCTTTGGACTGAGCCATGTTCTCGTAACGGTGGGGAGAGGTGGCTGACTGGGCCTGGAATTGAACTGATGGGCTGGAGGCGAGGTGGTGAAGGGAGGGAGTCGCCCAGGATGAGGCTTGTGTGTTTGACCTGTAGGACTTGGGGGACTGTAGGGCTATTCCTGAGATGTCAACATGGGCAGAGGAGTAGGTTTGGAGGGAGACCGTGCAGGCAGTCTAGGATGTTGCAGGGAGGGGTCCAGGAGGCTGCTAGACAGCCAGGTCTGAAGGTCAGGAGAGAGACTGACACTGGACAGGGGTGTGCATCAGCACCGTAGAAGGAGAATGTGGATGGGAGAGAGGAACCCGAGGCTGGGCGAGCAGGGAGGTCTGGTGCAGAGACCTAGAAGGGTGAATCAGGCAGGGTCCAAGGGGAGGAGAGGAGATGGTTGGAGACGTTCTGGAGGCTGAATGGAAGATCATAGTGACTGATGGACAATGGAGAGAAGGGGAGAAAGATCTAGGATGAGGTTTGGGACTCTGGCCGGGGACCAAGGACTGTGGGCCTCCCTGAGACAGAGACCCAGGAAGAGCAGCACAATTTGGGAGAAGATCCTGAGAACACATTGGGACACAGTGAGTGACAGACACCCTAGGGTCATGCAGGGGGAGGCATTCCAGGAGGCCGCTGGTCACCTCGGGCTGAAGCTTGAGAGGGAGTCAGGGCTATAGAACGGCAGAGAAGTTGTCATTGTGAACGTGGGGATGGACCGGAGGAGGCCAGTGGCCAGGAGGCCCAGGCAGGGTCTGAGTGAGAGATACCGGTGGCCTGGAATGTACGACCGTGAGGGGTGGGGACACGGTTTTAAGGTTCTGGCACTTCTCATTTTCCCCTCTTCTTCCTGTCTCCCAAAGGCTCCAACTACTACGTGCGCATCCTGAGCACCATTGATCGGGAGCTGCTCAAGCCTAACGCCTCGGTGGCCCTGCACAAGCACAGCAATGCCCTGGTGGACGTGCTGCCTCCTGAGGCTGACAGCAGCATCATGATGCTCACCTCAGGTGTGGGGGAGGGGAGCCCAGGGCTGGGGGCGGGTCCTAAGGGACGCTGGGAGCCAGGCTGAGAGCCCCAGCTCTGCTCTCCCACCAGACCAGAAGCCAGATGTGATGTATGCAGACATCGGGGGCATGGACATCCAGAAGCAGGAGGTGCGGGAGGCTGTGGAGCTCCCGCTTACACACTTCGAGCTGTATAAGCAGGTGCGGAGCTGGGAGGGGCAGGGAAGGGAGAGGCCCCACTGTATTGAGCTGGTGATGGGACTCCCTGGCTCGTCCTTCTTCGCCTCTGTGTTTCAGATCGGCATCGACCCTCCCCGAGGCGTCCTCATGTATGGCCCACCTGGCTGCGGGAAGACCATGCTGGCGAAGGCTGTGGCTCATCACACGACAGGTGAGCCTCTCAGCGCTTCTCCAGAGCCTTGACCTTCTGGGCTCTTCTGACCTTGCTCCCTGCTTTCTCATCTTCCCCAGGAAGTGGCATGGTGATTAAGAACAGGGGCTGTGGGGTCAAAGCCCCCGTGTGCCTCTTACTGGCTGTGCCGTCCTGGGAGGTGACTTTATATCCTCATACCTCAGTTTCCTTATCTGTAGAAGACTCTTCACAGTGTTACTGTGAGAAATGAAATAATGCAGTGTTTTTCCTACAGTGGGTTGTGACCCATGAGTAATCGTGACTTCAGATTCATGGGTGTAACCAGCATTTCAAAAAATGAAACAAAACATCAGAGTCCATCCCACATAGTAAGAGCTCAGATTTGTGAAACTTGTAGTACACACACACACACATGCTTGTGGTTGTTTATATACGTATTTCTTTTTTTTTTTCGATGTTTATTTTTAAGAGAGAGCATGTGAGCAAGCAGGGGAGGAGCAGAGAGAGGGAGACAGGGGATCTGAAGCAGGCTCTGTGCTGATAGCATGGAGTCCGATGTGGGGCTTGAACTCAAACTGAGATCATGGTCTGAGCCGAACTTGGATGCTTAACGTACTGAGCCACCCAGGCGCCCCCCACCCCCCATGTATTTTTTATTGTAGGTTCCAGACAAAAACGTCCTAAAGTCACTATATTACTGTTTGTAAAGCCTAAAGATAGGGCTCGGCACATCTTAAAATCTTACCATGTGTGAACCAGAGGCTGGTAGAAGGCCGTAGTTAAGCAGTGTTTTCTGGGCCAGGCTGACTGGGTTTGCAATCTGGCTCCCCTACAACTGCTTATGTAAGGTAGTTTATGTAACTGCTCAATAAGTTAGCCTCTCTGTGACTCCCATTTCGTATTTGTCTGGGTTATTCAGAAGATTGAATCAATATAAAGCTTCTAGAACCATACCTGGCACGTAGAGAGTGGACAGTAAATGATAGCCATTGTCACGATCGCTCCTTTGCTCAGCAGTTCATTGGACCTCTGCTCTCCCGGGCCCGGAGCATGGATACAGTGATGAATCAGACATGTCCCGTGTGTTGGAGAATCTCCCACTATGGCTGAGGAAAGAGAAAAAGAAACACTTAGAACTCGGTCATTCGGTTAACGTTTATTGAGCGCCTGGTGCGTGCCACGCTGTGTTCTAGGTGCAGGAGATGTGGCAGCGAACGGAACAAAGCCTCCTTTCTTCATGGAGGTGATGCCTTAGTTGAGGGAAGTACTTAAACAGATACACAAGTGAATAGATTATATATCCCATGGTGCTGAATGCGTGCTGAGATGAAGCAGGACAAGGGGAGAGAGAGTAACAGGGGCTGCAGCCTTTTATGCCAGAGCTGGGGCTTGGTCAGGGAAGACTTTCTATGAGGTGACCTTTACACAAAGACCCGGAAGACCTGAGGGAGCGAATCACAGGAAGGTCCAGGGGAGGAACTGTATCAGGCTGAGGGAATATCTGGTGAGGCAGGAATAACAGGGAGGCCCCTGCAGCTGAAGCGAGTGAGGGAGGGGGCTCACAGTCGGAGGTGAGGTAGAATGGGAACAGTCTGCAGAGTAGCAAATACCCCGGAGAAGCAGGGAAGGTAGTGGGCTTGCCCTAACGGGAGGGCGCGCCGGCCCATGCTGCCCAGGCCTCTTAGGTAAGGGTTCCCAGAGGAAGCGAGGTGTAAGTGATTTGGCAGGCACACCGTTGGGAGAGGGCATCCAAGCACAGGGAATGGTATGTGCAAAGGCCTGGGACAGGAAAGCACTTTTTATTTAGCGTCATGAGTGGACCATGACCAAACTCCAGGAGGGCACGGGCCTTATACATTTGTGTGTTTCTGCATTTCCAGTGCCTGCCCAGTAACTGAACTGTGGTAGTTGCTCAGCGAATGTTTGTAGGAGGGCTGTGCTTGGCAGGTCTAGGAGGTGAGGCTGAGGAGATCAGAAAGGGTGTGAATATAGTCTTAGCACTACTCTCAGAGAGTTTACATGTTGTACTGAGAGCGGGGTGGTTTTAGACAGGCAGGGTTTGATAGAAATATATGCACGCTACATCTGTAATTTTAAAAAAATTTTTTGGGGGGCGCCTGGGTGGCTCAGTTGGTTGAGCAACCAACTTCGGCTCAGGTCATGATCTCACGGTTTGTGAGTTCGAGCCCCGCGTCAGGCTCTGTGCTGACAGCTCAGAGCCTGGAGCCTGCTTCGAATTCTGTGTCTCCCTCTCCCCCACTCATGCTGTCTCTCTCTGTCTCAGAAATAAATAAACATTAAAAATAATTTAAAAAAAATTTTTTTTAATGTTTATTTCTGAGAGAGAGGAGATACAGAACATGAGCAGGGGAGGGGCAGAGAGAGGGGGAGACACAGAATCCAAAGCAGCCTCCAGGCTCTGAGCTGTCAGCACAGAACCTGATAACAGGCTCGAACTCACAAACCGTGAGATCATGATCTGAGCCAAAGTCAGAAGCTTAACCAGCTGAGCCACTCAGGTGCCCCTAGCCAATTTTTAAGTGTATAATTCAGTGGAATTGAGAGCATTCACTGTTGTGCAGCCTCCACCAGTATCCATTTCCAGAACTTGTTCATCATCCTGAACGGAAACTCTATACCCCTGTTTCTCCACACCCCCTTGCCCCTCGAGCCCCTGGTAACCTTTGTTCTTAGTGACTATGAATTTGGCTCTCGTAGGTTATCTCATGTAAGTAGATGAATCCTACATTTGTCTTCTTAAGACTTGCTTTTTCACTTAGCCTGTTGTCTTCAGGGCTCATCATGTTGGAGCAGGTATCAAAATATCATTCATTTTTAAGGCCAAATAATATTCCATTGTATGTATATAGTGTGTTTTATTTATCTGGCCATTTATTGAGGGACATTTCTTGAGATGTTTTACATTTTGTTGTACAAAGTCTTTTGAAACCTAAGACTTCTGAGTATGTCACGGTTACAGCGTGTCTCATTTTGGACCAGGCACATTTCAGTTCCCCAACAGCCATGCATGGCCAGCATTAGAGAAGTGGTGTGATCAGGACCGCCACTTGCACGACTCCTGGTTTATGACGTAAAACACCAGGCCTGCGTCACAGACTGCGGGTCTCCCTCCCGTGTGGTGGGCAGAAGGAGGGTTCTGAGGGTTGCTCCAGGCAACACAAAGCCACGTGCATTTATTAACAAATAAGTTAAACTCTAAGAAGTCAAAAAAGGAGAGGCCCAGAACAAACCTGTCTTTAGCCACGTTGCCGCTTGATTATACCAGAATACGTGCCCAAGGTCCCTGGTTCTTTCATGATATTCAAAAGTGGGTCTTTTCCCATTCCATACGGAACTCCAAATGGAACTCTGAGCTCTTGGGGAGGCAGTACGATGCCTTAGTGTACGGACAACCTGTCTTTATTCTCTGATTTTTCCAACACTCTGGAAATCCAGATTTTTTTCTATCTTGGATTCTGTGAGTGTCTCTTGCTCTCCCCTATATGGCATATTGAAGCACAGATGCATTATTATTATTTAGAATGTCCTGGTTTTTAAATGTTGGGCCAGAAAATGACACATCTGTGGTAGGATTCATGATATGGGCTGCTAGGTTGCTATGGGGTGCAAGCAGGTGGCTGGTCCTCCCAGCGGGATCTGAGACCCAGTCCCTGGGGCACGAGAGAGTAACCTGGCCACTTGGAGTGAATGTTCACAGGAACGGCTGTCTGCAGGGAATTCTCGGTTTCAGTAAGCGGCATGGGCCCTGTGGGAGGCCCTTCCTCATCTAACCCTCGTCTTCCTGCCATCAGCTGCGTTTATCCGGGTCGTGGGCTCCGAGTTTGTACAGAAATACCTGGGCGAGGGCCCCCGCATGGTCCGGGACGTGTTCCGCCTGGCCAAGGAGAACGCACCTGCCATCATCTTCATAGATGAGATTGACGCCATTGCCACCAAGAGATTTGATGCCCAGACGGGGGGTGAGTGATGCCTAATCAGGGCCTGGGATCTTGGGCAGCCTTTTACGGGGTGCCCTGGACTGACCAAGTGGCACACTCTCCAGCTGACAGGGAGGTTCAGAGAATCCTGCTGGAGCTGCTGAATCAAATGGACGGATTTGATCAGAACGTTAACGTCAAGGTTTGGGGTTCAAGATGGGCAAGGGGAGGTGTGGTGTGGGAATCCGGGAAGAGTGGTGGCTGGCATGTAAGGGGGCAGGTATCATGACAGGAAAGAGGGTGTAGTGGGGACAGAGGTCTCAGCTGGCCTGTCCCCAATGCCAGGTGATCATGGCCACGAACAGAGCAGACACTCTGGATCCTGCCCTGCTGCGGCCAGGACGCCTTGATCGTAAAATTGAATTTCCACTCCCTGACCGCCGCCAGAAGAGATTGATTTTCTCCACTATCACCAGCAAGATGAATCTCTCTGAGGAGGTTGACTTGGAAGACTGTATCCTGCTCTAGAAGTGAGGGGATGGTCCCAGCTGGGTTGGGGACCGGATCTTCATCTCCACCTCTGCCTTCTTGTACAGGTTGGGAGACCAGGGTCCAGGGAAGGGGGTGGTGACAAAGCTCAAGGGTGACTTCTGGCTCCAGGCATTCACCCCCTCGTTCAGGGAATGGTTGCCTTAACTCACCTGTTGCAGATGTGGCCCGACCAGATAAGATTTCAGGAGCCGATATCAACTCCATCTGTCAGGAGGTGAGTGAGGGTTTCTCCCTGGATCCGGGCAGGGGGTATGTGGGGACCCTTCCTCTTTGAGAGTATTCTGCTGCAGTCCTCATGTACCTCAGTGCCTCCCCAGGGCTTGGGGCCCTGCCTCTTCTTCCACCATCACAGGGTTGGGGAGTAGATTTCTAACTCTCATTCCTCAACAGAGTGGAATGTTGGCTGTCCGTGAGAACCGCTACATTGTTCTGGCTAAGGACTTCGAGAAAGCATACAAGACAGTCATCAAGAAGGATGAACAGGAGCATGAGTTTTATAAGTGACCCCTCCCCCGCCCCACCACAGGGGCCGGAGACTTCTCTCACCTCCCCAGCCTCTGTCCTAAAACCTAGTGTTCTTTTTTCTTTACCTGGGATTGGTTTACTCAGTAAATATACAAGATTGAATCTGTTTAATTTCTTCCTAAAAGTTTAACTCTTTCGGAGAAAACTGGGCCTGGAATAGGATGTTCTGTCCCCTCCTGCTCTCCTGACAGATGAGTGGGTGAGGTACATGTCCTGGGTTACAGTTTGGGAGAGAAGCAACGAATTCAAACCAAATGACTATAGAAATTTGGGGAAAGGGGAGGGGCACCTGGGTGGCTCAGTCAGTTAAGCGTCCAACTTCAGCTCAGGTCATGATCTCACAATTCATAGGTTCGAGCCCCACATCTGGCTCTGTGCTGACAGTTGGAGCCTGCTTCAGATTCTGCATTTCCCTCTCTCTCTCGCTCCCCCTCCCCCACTCACACTGGGTCTCTCTCAAAAATAAACAAACATTGAGGCGCCTGGGTGGCTCAGTTGGTTGAGCATCCGACTTCACCTCAGGTCATGATCTCACAGTTCGTGGGTTCAAGCCCTACATCAGGCTCTGTGCTGACAGCTCAGAGCCTGAAGCCTGATTTGGATTCTGTGTCTCCCTCTCTCTGCCCCTCCTTTGCTTGTGCTCTCTTTCTCAAAAATAAACATTTAAAAATATTGGAGGAAAGGGATAGAAACTGGACCTTAGACCACAGCCCTTGGCCACAAAATAAAGCCTCTGCACACCTGCCCACCTGCATTTCCTAGAGTAGGTAGTCATTTGAGTCTTTGATGATTCCTGCCTTCCTCACACTCGGAGTATCAAGAACAGGGAAACAGCCCTGCAGAGTCCCCAAGAGCAGGGATGACGGTTGATGGGAGGAGGTTGGATGGCTGGGTTTTGTGAGTCTCTCTGGCCCTACTCCATACGGTCTTACTGGAGCACAAATGTGTTTGGTTGGACCAACTCCGTCTCTTGAGGTCTCTCTTTGAACACCTCTCCCTCTGGACAGCCCTCTCTGGTGCCCCAAGCTGGGAGGGAACCCTTCTGCACCCCACTGGCGCCAGGCCCGTGCTCTGCTTGATCACAGTTCAAGTCCCAGAGCTTACGCATGGTAGACGTTCACTTAGTATTTCTTGAACAAATACAGGATGTCAGTATCTATTTGGAAGTGAGATAGGAAGAAGGAAAAATGGTAGTCACAGGTCCTTGAAGAGACGGAGGGTGATTCCTCTGTAGACGACCACTGCAGGTTGAGTAGGGAAGTTAACTTCTCCTCCCCGGGACCTCACTAAAATAAGAGGTGATAAGAGAGTAGGATGTACATTCACAAGATCAGGAGGAGAGAGGATCTGGCAGCAACACGGTTTCGGAAAGAGGCAGATAGCTGCTCGTTAACGTAGCAGACGTGAAGCGGAACCCAGAAACAGATGCCCGCTTCAGAAGTCACAGGTGCCACGTTCTGAAGGTGAGGGCTGGAAAACAGGCACTACCTGAAAGGCTACAGAAATCCAAACTCCTACACCAAGTGCACCTAGACCCTGGAGCTGTAAATGAACGAGCTGTTTTTCCAGGCCCCGTGACCCTCCTGCAGCCTGGCTGGAGGTTTATTCCAGGAAAGGCTGGACTGCGGGTCCCCAGACTGGCAGGCCTGGAGCTCGGATGAGAGGGGGGCTGCTGTGTGGAAGACAGGATTCAGGGAGAGCCCCGGGCAGGCAGCTGAAGGATTTCTGCTGAGGAAACCGGGCAGCATGGGAGAAAAGAGAGAATGGGTTAAGACACCATAAGTCCTCATCTTTCATGCTCGGTAGCAGCTAATACCTAAAACTAATGATTTTACAAAAGCATAGAATTTAGAAATATGGAAGTAAATTTCAAAAGACAAGAGGATGGGAAGCGGCTGACTCCTGGAAGTAGGGAAATACGGGGTGAGGGTGCCATGGGCACGCTTTATACACACTTTATACAATATTTAACCTTTTAAATTAGGTACTTAAAAACCGACAGGGGGGGCCTAGGTGGCTCAGTCAGTTGAGCGTCCAACTTTGGCTCAGGTCATGATCTCCCGGCTCATGAGTTTGAGCCCTGCATCAGGCTCTCTGTTGTCAGCACAGAGCCTGATTTGCATCCTCTGCCTTCCTCTCTGCCTCTCCCCCACTGGCACGCCTGCACACTCTCAAAAAAATTAAAACACTGAAATTTAAAAAAACCAAGGGAAAAAAAATGGGGATTGTACAAGGCAGGAAATAACTTGGAAGCGAGAAGGTAAGGGAGGGAAATCGCAGAAGTGACAGAACGCACCCAAAACATCAGTGATAAAGGGCAAAGAAATTGGAAACAACAAAGCCAAGTGCCCCAGAAATGACAGCAAAGAAAATAACGGGGCAGGGCCGGGGGGGGGGGGGGGGGGGTGCGGTGGAGGGGATACTGCCACAATCTGAACGGAGTACCCTTCTTGGGAGTCACAATTGCGGGTTCCTGCTTCCATCCCATCGGGTGGTGGTGCGACTCGAAGCATCTGCCTTAAGTTCTGTCACTCGTGGTCCTCATCAGTTAAATGGGCATAACACCCAAGACCGAGGGACGGTGAGAGGAGCATGTGAAATCATGCACATCATGTGGACAGCATAAAGCGCTAGCAGGGCGAGACAGAAAACCCAAATCCTTCATGAAAGCTTCTCCTCTTGCAAGATAGTCTCTCCCTGAGTCCACGTGACAGACTGTGCCCTCAACAGGCCTGCAGTCTGGAGGTTTGTCTTATTTTGCTGCTGTTGAGAACTGTTCGCTCAACACCCCAACACTGCCATCTGGCGGGAGTGACCGGGATTTCAGGGATGATGCAGATTCAGTCCCTGTGGTCAAAGACCTGGCAGTGCAGAAGGGAGGCCCATTAGGTAAATTCCAAAGTTACATATATATTTTAACCTTTACTCAGTTTTCGAGAGACAGAGAGAGGCAGAGCATGAGTGGGGATGGGCAGAGAGAGAGGGAGACACAGAATCCGAAGCAGCCTCCAGGCTCTGAGTGCTCAGCACAGAGCCCGATGTGGGGCTCGAACTCACGAACCACGAGATCCTGACCTGAGCTGAAGTCAGACGCCCAACTGACTGAGCCACCCAGGCGCCCCCCACCCCCAAGTTATATTTTAATAAAGGGGTCTACTTTTTCTGCTTTGAGGAAGTTGGCATTTCCTTGTGGCTTTTGAAAAATTAGGAATCTGGAAGATGATCAGGATAGGTTTGCTAATGTTCTCATTTTTACATTTCCCTGACCGCCCATCCAACTTCAAGTTCCTGGAGTATCTTTGAGAAGATGTGGAGATCCCAGAAAGTGAAGACCATGTTTCTTTTTCATCCATATGATGCTTTTACAGGGCCTTTCTCCATTTCCTTCAGGTGAAATGACCCCAAATGACTAGTGAAGAGTGACCTTGGTTACCCCCATTCCTCGAGGGGTCCGAGGCCTGCTGACCACAGTTCCGCATTTCAAAATTACTTTCTGCATTTTGAAAGGGAGCATAAGCCAAGACCACTGAGAGTAAAAGCCGCCACAATAATGCCATGATTAACTGCATTTATTGCCTGTGCTGTCCAGCCAGAGACCCCTAGGAACACACCCGTAGTCGAAAATTCTGGGTTTAGCACTCATTATGAGGGAGAACACACACCATGGGGAGCTGTGCGGCGTCTTAGAAAGAGGGTGACAGAAAAGACACACCTTGGGGAGGGCTTCAGGAAGCGGGGCTTCGCTCTGGATTTGAGGCTATCAGGATACAAGAGGAATTTTATTAGGGTGGGACATTAGCTGCAGTGAAGGCAGACCAGGGTGAGGCTGAAGCTGTACTGGGTGAGAAGTAGCGGCCACTCCCATTAGCTGGGAGAGGGGGTATTTGGTCTGTTTTGTGACCTGGTTTGTCTGAGCTTAGACAAAATGATGAAGTGGCCTTGTTCCATCTCTCGTTATGGTCTCAGAGTGACCTTGATGTTGGTGTTCTAGGAGATTGCTTATGTGCACCAGGAGAATAATGTGGCCTAACTGTGAGCGCCGGGACAGCTTTATGCCACCGAGGCCTACCTGTAGTTGTCAGATGGTTCCTGGACACCAGCAGCTGCTTTTTCCATGCTCAGTTACATGCTACTGGGTCAAGAGGGGAAAAGGCTGGTTTGCTGACCAGCCTGGGTGTTCTTCCATCTTAGAAGTGGTTTTTTGTTTTTTATTTTTTAGGCGGGGGGGGGGGGGGTTGTGGCAGAAGGAGAGAGAGAATTTCAAGCAGGATCATGCTCACTGTGGAGCCCAACACGGGGCTCGATCCCATGACCCTGGCATCATGACCTGAGCTGAAATCAAGAGTCAGATGCTTGAGCCACCTAGGCACCCTAGAGTGTTTAAAGCAAGTGTTTTCCTGCACATATATCTTTTCTGTGTTCCACTTTGCAAAGACTGGGAGAAGAAAAAAATGTCACTACATGTAAATAGTTTTGTTTGTTTTTAATTGTAAAAAAATAACACAGGAGCGCCTGGGTGGCTCAGTGGGTTGATTGTCCAACTTCACCTCAGGTCATGATCTACAATTCATGGGTTTGAGCCCCACATCGGGCTCTGTGCTGACAGCTCAGAGCCTGGTGCCTGCTTCGGATTCTGTGTCTCCCTCTCTCTCTGCCCCTCCCCTGCTCATGCTCTGTCTCTGTTTCTCAAGAATAAACATTTTTTAAAAGTTAAAAAAAACACAAAAAGTACCCACAATATAAACAATATAAATACAGAACGTAACAACTTCTAAATAGAACACGTGTGTAAACATTGTCCAGATTCGGGGGGGGGGGGTGTTTCCACTGAAAAAGAAATTCCCACACCCACAGGCGGTGATGGCGGATTGCGTCCCCTGCAGTTACCGCAAAGGCGCGTGCGCTCTGGCTGAAAACAGCAACACTTTGGACACCTGTCCATCATTTCCAACCTGTCTACAGGTCACGCGGATTCCTTGGTAACGTTTCCTTTGGGTGCTCCCCAGGGTTGGTAAACATATCTCAGATGAGATGACCGGGCAGTTACTGCTAAGGAGTTACAGATGGCTCTCGATTGTCACAGAGTACCAATGCAGCAGCGTGACACATGTCACCACAGTGTGCACAAACCAGAAGCCACGTGCTGATGGCATGGATCACAGCGTGGCCAACCCAGATTATGCAAACGCTGTCTTCCATGGCTGCCACAGAGCAAGAGGAGGAGGATGAAGAAGCCAGAAGTTGGTGCTTAACATCCTGATGGACCGCATCATTTTTCTGAGTCACGCTCACAAATCATCCCTAAACATTACTTGGATATTTTGCCTTATCTTTAGGATCTTAAGGTGTATATACTGTCTGATGTGATAGGACAGGAGGCCCAAGCAGAGTCGCTCGGCATGCCAACTCCTACTCGAGCAGTGACATTATCAGGCCAGGCAGACGCTGGGACTCAGGGCGCTTGCAAGGAACAGCAGAGTGGAACAGCCCCAGAAGTGAGCCTGGCCACCGGAGCCTGCTTCTATGTTTTCTACCTACCCATATAGAAAACTGTTAAGTTCATACTATTACGTCTAGTTAACCTAACGTCACAAGGTCCCTTCTCATTTTCTCCCTTTCCAGACCTGTTACTCCCTGCTGGGACGGGGAGAGAAACTCGGCTCCAGTGCCTCTTAATGTGTTTACTCGCTTGACAGGCCCCCTGTGTGTAACAAACTCCCATCGCTGCTCCGGCCCCCTCCCTCCTGCAGATGCTTTCCTCGCCCAACTTGGATTGGGTTCTGACACTCAGCACCTCCTACCTGGCCCGCACGAGTGTGCCCAACTCCATTTGGGCCCTGACACCCAAAGCCAGGCAGTACTCGTATCCAGATGCCCTCTTCACCCTGCTTGGGCTTTGAAATCTCATACCCATAGTCCTCCTGTGTGGACCCCGCCTTACCCTGATCAGGTTGACACCCCATGCTGGTCCATTCCACCAACTGAACTGCCCCCTAGTAAGTTCTGTCGCCCTGCACCAGGCCACCCCCTGTGTGAACACCCTCCTCACCCTGCTCGGGCTATAGATATAAGGTTGTGAAAATAACCTTAAAAATCTAAAAAAAGTAGGGGCACCAGGGTAGCTCAGTCAGTTAAGCATCCGACTTCGGCTCAGGTCATGATCTCGTAGTTTGTGAGTTCAAGACCCACGTCAGGCTGTGTGCTGACAGCCCAGAGCCTGGAGCCTGCTTCAGATTCTGTGTCTCCCTCTCTCTCTGCCCCTCCCCCGCTCGTGCTCTGCCTCCCTTTCAAAAATAAATAAGCATTTTAAAAAATCTTTAAAAAAAGTATAATCTTGAAGAGCTACTTTATTTGATAAACTGCCATAATAATTATCCTTAGTTGGTTTATCAAATAAAACCTTAAAAGGTATAAACACCTAGCAGGTATCAAATAGAGAGGCTCACTGGCACTTTCCTCAGAGGTATAAGAAACTTCTGCTTAGGTAGAACAACCTTTTCTAAATAGGAGTTGGAGTGTCTCTGTGACCTGTGTTCCACTAGCACAATTTCTATTCTGCAGAAACAAACATACACATCACATATATGTACAGGTGCAAAGACAAGTTTTGCTAAAATATACCTCCCCAAAATATGATGCTGGGGCTATTTTAATTTTCTTCTTTGTAATTCCCTCATGCATATAACTGATTAACTGCAAAAAGTGAGTATTAATCCCACAATCTTAAGTATATAATAGATCTATATCCAATTAAAAAGAATTTTTAAGTCTTAGAAGCAAACAGTTTTGACATATGTGGGAATAGAAATCAGTGGGACCGTTATAAAGAGCCTACCAGTTCTTGAACATTCTTCTTCAATATGAGATCTTTATATTGCCAAGATTCTTCTTTAAGTGGACATACATCAGGTGAAAAGCATCTGCAGACTAAATAATAAAATTTGGTCAAAGCTGACAAAGCAGCGTTTGATTCTCCCTCTACTTCTCCACCGAGTAACCAACAGAAATATCGCTTTGGATATAATCCTTGTAAAATGTCTCAATCCCAAATATTAGTAAGTGAAATTTATATGAAATTTAAAATTGGAGTATTACTGTTCATCACTGAATATTACTTCACTCATATGTACTTTTTGTTGTCTTATGACAAATCTTTGTCAATATAAATCTCAATCCATTGATTCGTTGGGGAAATCCCTGCCTCTTATGACACAGATTTCCACGCTAAGCCCTCCAATTACATTCCTGCTCCCAAAAGCCTTAAAAAAGCAGATGACCATGTCATTTCTCACTCACGCCAGTCAAACCGCTTCTGATATTGCCTTTTTTTTTTTTTTTTTTAACACTTTTTTATTTTGGAGACAGAGAGAGACAGAGCATGAACGGGGGAGGGTCAGAAAGAGAGGGAGACACAGAATCCGAAACAGGCTCCAGGCTCTGAGCTGTCAGCACAGAGCCTGATGCGGGGCTTGAACTCACGGACTGCGAGATCATGACCTGAGCTGAAGTCGGACGCTTAACCGACTGAGCCACCCAGGCGCCCCTTGCCTTACTTTTTAAACTGAGGTTTTGGAGATGGAAGATGATTCCATCTAAACATTACTCTCAGTAAAACAAAGCTTTAACTAGACCGCGGAGTGGGCATTTCTTACTATTACAAAAAGTGAATGCTGAGGAATGATACGAAAGATGAGGAGAGGGGTATCTGGCAGAGGGACAGTGAGGAGAGGGACTCATGGGCAAGGCCCGTCTTTCACTGGGAAGGCGGGCCTAGGATGAGCCGTCGGGCAATTTGGGAAAAGAAAAGCAAACGTTACTAAAAACAAAAGCGTGTTTGTTTATAAACAAAGAGGAAACAAACTCACCTGAGCTGGACTTTCGGATGTACAACCACTTTTCCTCCTTCGTTTGGAGAATGGCAGGGCTGGGGAAGAAGGAAACCTTGAGACGCCAGGCCTTTGTTAGAGTCGTGCAGACTAAGAAAATCCCCCTGCAGGGCCACATCTGCCCTGACGTCACCCACACAACCACATGTGAGAGGGCGGCTGCAGGTATGGGAACGCTGTGGTTCGGGAAAATGTAGCTGCACCCACAGCGCCTCCAAGTAGGGGCTCTCCCATCGTTTCTTGCACGGAGTTCGTCCCAGGCACACTTCTAGCTCTAAAAGTCCCACCCCAAGACCAGTCCTCTGCCTTCCTGCTCGGAACCTTCATCCCAGGGCTGTTTGTCCTCTTGGGGAAACGTGCCCACAGTGCTCTGTGCAGACACTCGGGGCTGCGGGGCAAGCAGCAGGGACGTGGGGCAGTAACACACACCACACAGCCGGCGTTGCCGCGCGCGCGCGCGCACACACACACACACACACACACACACACATACACACACACTGCCGGTCACAATGGGTTTCGTAGCCCCCTCCTCCGGTCCTCACGCGCGCACGGGTGTGAGGCTCTGGACTCCACGCGCCATGGGCTCCTCACTAGGCGGCAGCTCCACGCCACGAGTCCGCCCCCCAGCCTCACCTAGAGCCGACTCCTTCCCGGACTGCCACCAACTCACCGCGGGGGCGGAACCACCGACGGCGCACCATCCCAGTCCCGGGAGCCTCCGCGACCACCGCCCCGGGGCTTCGGGACACACCTTCCCGCGGCCAGAGCGCCGGGCTCCGAATGCGCAGGCGCAAGCGCAGAACCCGCGGCCGCAGCCAAGGTCTCGCGACCCGGCGGTAAACCCACGCGTGCTCGCGCCTAGGTCTCGGCGCTCGGGGAGCCTCGCTGCTCGCCCTGGCGCTGGGTCCCCCCAGAACGGCCGAAGGCACGACCCTGCGGCCGAGCGGGTGTGAGTGGGAACGAACTCCACCAGGCGGAATTTCGGCTGTCTCTTCCTGTGAGATAGTCCTGACGGGATTATCTGAGTGTATTTTATTATTATTATTTTTTAAATGTTTATTTATTTTTGAAAGTGACAGCGCGCTCGAGAGAGCACGAGCGGGGGAGGGGCAGAGAGAGAGGGACAGAGGATACAGAGTTTGCTCCGCAATGACAGCAGCAAACCCCATGCGGGGCCAGAACCCATGAACTGTGAGATCATGACGAGCTAAAATCAAGAGTCGGTTGCTTAACCGACTGAGCCACGCAGACGCCCCAAAAGATTAATGCATTAAAAAAAAAAAAAAAACCCCACACAATTACTAGCGTAAAAGCTAGCATAGGAATAAGTACCTGACATTAAGCTTTTGACCACTGAGGCATCCATTTCAAAAGACATCCATTCTAAATAATAGAAATATTGCCAGCTTTTTGACACAAGTACTAGCAAAACAACCAAAGAAGGGACTGGGCCATCTTCACTCATGAAGCGCCTAGTTCCAGAAAGCCCTGCGGAACCTAGATAATTGACCATTTCGGTAACCTTGCTTCTCCCTTCCAGTACCTTAATTCCCACCCAAGGCTTTAAATTAGCCAATAAGGAGGGGCGCCTGGGGGCTGTTGGTTAGGTGTCCGACTTCAGCTCAGCTCATGATCTGGCAGTTCGTGGGTTGGAGCCCCGCGCCGGGCTCTGTGCTGGCACTTCAGAGCCTGGAGCCTGCTTTGGATTCTGTGTCTCCCTGTCTCTCTGCCCTCCCCCGCTCAACACACACACATTCTCTCTCTCTCTCTCAAAAATAAATGACCGTTGAACAAATTAAAAAAAAATAAATTAGCCAATAAGGAGTACATCTGTGAAACTCTAGACACCCTCCCCTCCCCTCTGTTCCTAATAAAGGCAGAGCCCCACGTCTACACTCTCTCTCCCTATAGGTACAACCTCACTGTGCGGCTTTCAGGTATGCCACGCACTACCATCTGGGATCTGTGAGTAATAACACCTGTTCTTCAACAAAGTTCTCTGATGGTCGTTGCTGAGGTATATTCTGCAATCATAAGAACCACAAGGGATGGTCCAGCCACAGCATTGGCCCCAGCAGGGGAAATGTCTGGGAGGGCTTGCTACAAGGACTATGGGCTTGGGCAAGTGTCTCAGGCATTCTCGGCCACAGCATCACTATCAATAGGCTGGGAATAACAGGACATCTAATGTTACTGTAACTTTGGTTTGTTACTCCAAGTCTTTTCTACATTAAGAAACTTTCCACATTAAAAGATTACCACCTTATACTTTGGGGCACACAGTGTATAAAGACATAATTATGTGACATCAACAACCCAAAGAGGCAGATACAGAGCTGTAAAGGGGCAGAATTTTTATACGTTATTGAAATTAAACTGGTATAGATTAAAACTAGGATGTTAAATATAATCCCCATGGTAACTACAAAGACACTATACACAAAAGAAAATAAGAATTTAAACATTTCACTACTCCCCCCCACCCCCCGCCAAAGTCAACTAAACACAAAAGAGTAATGTAGGAAGTGAGGGGAAAAATTCATAAAGCATACATAAAACAAATAGCACAATGATAGAAGTCTCTCCTTATCAGTAATTACTTTAAATGTAAATGGGTTAAACTCTTCCAATCAAAAGACAGTGATTGGCAGAATGGATAAAGAACACATGATCCAACTACATGAGCTCAAAACTCACAAACAGGTTGAAAGTATGGGAAAATAATATTCCATGCAAAAAGGACCAAAAGAGAGTAAGTGTGACTATACTAATATCAGACAAAATAGACCTTAAATCAAAAGACCTGGAAGAGCCAAAGCAATCCTGACACAGAAGAATAAAGCTAGAGATATAACATTTCCTGATTTCAAACTATATTACAAAGCTATAGTAACCAAAACAGTAAGGTATCAGTATAAAACCAGACCCATAGATCAATGGGACAGAATTGAGAGCCCAGAAACAAACCCATATATACATAGTCAATTAATACCTGACAACAAAGCCAAGAATACTCAATAAATAAAAGGCAGTCTCTTCAATAAAGGCTGCGGGGGAAATTGGATATTCACATGCCAAAGAATGAAAGTAGACCCCTTTCTTATATCACTCACGAGTAACTCAAAATGGATTAACGAATTAAATATTAACACCTGAAACCATAAAGCTCCGAGAAGAAAACACTGGCAAAAAGCTCTGGCAATGATTTTTTACATATGACATATAAAGTTCAAGTAACAAAAGCAAAAATAAATTAAGGGAGACTACATCAAACTAAAAAGCTTTTGCACAGAAAAATAAACGAGATTAAAAAAATGAAAAGGCAACTTATGGAGGAAGAATAAATTTGCAAACCACATATGGAACTCATGCAACTCAATAACGAAAAAAAAATCCCCCAATAATCAAATTTAAAAATGGTCCAAGAACCTGAAGACATTTTCCCAAAGATGTTCAAATGGTCAACAGATACATGAAAAAGGTGCTCGATATCACTAATCATCAGGGAAATGCAAATCAAAACCACAATGAGATATTACCTCACCCCTATTATAATGACTATAATAAAAAAGGCAAGAGATAACAAGGGATGGTAAGGGTGCAGAAGAAAGGAATCTTCATTCACAACTGGTGGAAGTGTAAACTGGTACACCCAATCTGACAAACAGTAAGGTTCTTTTTTGTTGTTTATTTTATTTTTTGAGAGAGAGAGAGAGAGAGAGAGAGAGAGCAAGCAGGGGAGGAACAGAGAGGGAAACGCAGAAGCCAAAGCAGGCTCCAGGCTCTGAGCTGTCAGCACAGAGCCTGTAGCGGGACTCCAACCCATGAACTGTGAGATCATGACCTGAGCTGAAATCAGACGCTTAACCAACTGAGCCACCCAGGAGTCCCAAGGAGATTCTTTAAAAAATTAAAACTAGAACTACTACACAATCCAGCAATTCCACTTCTGGGTATGTATCCAAAAATAAATAAATAAATAAATAAATAAATAAATAAATAAATAAATAAATCACTATCTTGAAGAGGTATCAGCACTCTGGGTATGTATCCAAAAATCAATCAATCAATCAATCAATCACTATCTTGAAGAGGTATCAGCACTCTCATGTGCATTACATTTACAATAGCCAAGAAGTGGAAATGATCTATTCATCCATCATTGGATGGAGGGATAAAGAAAACGTGGTATTTCGTATTGGAATATTATATATCATATGGAATATTATTCAGCCATAAAAAATAAGGGAATCCTGCCATTTTTAACACATATAAACTTTGAGGGCATTATGCTAACTGAAGTAGGTCAAATAAAGATAAATACTGTATGATCTCACTCACATGTAGAATTCAAAAACACCTGGAACTCAGATACAGAGAACAGATTGGTGGCTTGCCAGTGGTAGGGGTGGGGCTGGGGGATGGGCAAAGGTGGTGAAAGGGTACAAATTTCCACTTAAAAGATAAATAAGTTCTAGGGATGTAATGTATAGCATTGTGACTAGTTAATAATACTATATCATATACCTCAAAGTTGCTAAGGGAGTAGATCTTAAAAGTTTTCATCACACACAAAAAGGTAACTATTGTGAGGTGACAGATGTGTTAGCTTATTATGGTAATCATTTAGCAATATATACATATATGGAATCACTATTTTGTACACCTTAACCTACTCAGTGTTATATGTCAATTATGACCCAAGGCTGGAAAAAACTTAAAAGTAAAAAATGAATCAACAATAGCCAAAGTATGGAAAGAGCCCAAATGTCCATCGATGGATGAATGGATAAAGAAAATGCGGTATATATATACAATGGAGTACTACTCAACAATCAAAAAGAATGAAATCTTGCCATTTGCAACTACATGGATGGAACTGGTGGGTATTATGCTAAGTGAAATTAGTCAGTCAGAGAAAGACAAAGAATCATATGATTTCACTCATATGAGGACTTTAAGACACAAAACAGATGAACATAAGGGAATGGAAACAAAAATAATATAAAAACAGGGACAGGGACAAAACAGAAGAGACTCATAAATATGGAGAACAAACTGAGGGTTGCTGGAGGGGTTCTGGGAGGGGGGATGGGCTAAATGGCTAAGAGGCATTAAGGAATCTACTCCTGAAATCCTTGTTTCACTCTATGCTAACTAATTTGGATGTAGATTTTAAAAAATAAAAAATAAAATTTAAAAAAAAAGTAAAAAATGAAATCTGTTCCCCAACTGTTAATTCCCATTTTTAGTGTTGCTTCCTTGTATTGGCTTAAGGTTTATTCTCTTGTTTTATAGCTTCTTGAGTTGCAGGCTCAATTCCCCCCCCCCCCCCCCTAAAGTTTATCAATTTCTCATGTACCAGATGCAATAAAGGTGCTGGGGATAAAGTGCTGAACAACAACAAAATAAGGTTCTGGTCAAAATAACCTTGTATACACTGAAGAGTATTAATTTTGTACAGAGTATAGCTTCAGGCACATTCTACAAGTTCAATCATGTTTGCATTTTAATGCAATTCATTCCTGAACAGTCTATTTTCATTTTTTATTTTCTATTTGATTTATACATGAGTATAAATTTCCAAAGAGGTGACAGTCTCTCCAAAGATCTTTACAATGGAGATCTGGTACCATGTTACCCAAATGATCAAATTTAGTTTTACTAACAAAGTAATGACCTGTCATTACATGTTTTCTGACATGTTGCAATATGACATACAGACATAACCTACCAAGTATTCTCCCCTCAAAACATTTAATCTGAACCTAATGCAGCCTCTAGACCCAATTTCCTTTGTACAGAAAATACAAAAGCCAGAACAAAGCTAAATGACATATAGAAACAGAAAATCTAAACACATGGCAATTTTCCTGGACTTCTCATGAAGTCAACATTCTAAAAAATTTTTTAAAAAATTAAGGAGAAAGTTTCTAGACCAGTGACTCTCTGTAGCACATACCAAAATCCCCTGCAGAACTAGTAAAGATACAGAGGCTCAGTGGGCCTGGACCTCTGTATTTTTACTAGGAGTCACAGATGATTCTGGTACTCCAGAAAATTTGAGTTACTATCCTAGACTAAAAAAGACTAAAGAGAGCTTAAAACCAAATATAATACATAATCTGGAATGCATGCTATTCAGAAGATGAACTCCTAAAAAAGGCATTTTAGAGGCCAATGAAGATAGGTAATATGGAATTATGGATAAATTCCTTAAGGGTAATTATGGTACTATGGCTATATATGAGATTGTCTTTATGTTTGGGAGATACATACTGATGTAATAAGGGGTAAAGTACATGATGTCTAAAACATATTCTCAATGGCACAACATAAAATATACAGAAAAATAAATGTCAAATTGTTAACAACTCTGAATCTAGAAGGGGTATATGGGTGTTTATTCTTTCAACTTTTTCATACATGTGGCAATTTTCATGATAAAGAGTTGGATAACATAAATGGATAGCTTTTAGTTTGCTATTCTTTCACTAATATTTAATTTATCTTAACTTCTGGACAGAGAATATAAATTATACATTTTCTGCCTGTTGCCTTTTATAGACAAGTCACTTCAAAAACTCTCCCTGAGTCTTCAACAGCTGTTTTCTCAATATCTCCTCACGCATGAAATCCATAGGGTTTCTTTCCAAAATTAACTTTCTGATGTAACTTAAGGGATGAGCTCTTAATGAAAATCCTCACGTGTTCTTTACCTCCCATGAAATTTTATACGGAAGTTATTTAAAACTTAATAGTGAATGGATGAGGTTTTTCTAAATGATTCACAATAATACACTTTTCCTGTCCTCAGTAACAGTAATGCTAATGGAACAATGTAAAAGCTATCCTTTATGAGCACAAGCATGTGCCAAATACTTTTTCAAGGATTTTCTGTGTACTGTAACACATTTATTCCTATAATTGCACTAGTACTCACTACCATTGCCATTTATAAATGATGCAAAAAGAGGCGAGGCACCTAGTCTAATGTCACATAGGTAGTGAAATAGCAATAAAGCACATGCCTCAGGTAGATGTAGCTTATATTTGTTCCAAGGATAGTTTTTCTCCAGTTGGAGTTTGAAGGCTTTTCTAAATGCATGAAATTAACATACGTAGTAAAATATCTTTCATGATTAGTAAACAATGAACACGACGGCCACCCTGTATTTCTTACATTTAAAGACTCCCTCATCAGAATGTCTTCTCTACTCTAAAGTGTTTGCTGTGACTGTCAATCCTTCCACATTACTTATACTCAAGGAGTTCCTCACCAGTAGGAATACTGTGCTGTTGAGCAAATCTCAGTCCATGATGGAAGGTCTTCCCACATTCTTTTATATCCATAGGGTTTCTTGCCACTGTGAACTCTCTGATGATGAGTAAGCTGTTCATAACCAGGGAAGGTTTTTTCCCCGCATTCCTTATATTCATAGGACTTCTGACGATTATGAATTTTCTGATGTCGGGTCAGCTGACCAGTCACAGTGAAGGCTTTCCCACATTCTTTACACTCATAGGGTTTCAGACCTGTATGAATTCTCTGATGGGCAATAAACACTGACCTAAGTCTAAAGGCCTTCCCACATTCCTTACATTCATAAGGTTTTTCACCAGTATGAATCCTCTCATGTTGAATAAGGTTTGAGCTACAACTAAAGCTCTTTCCACATTCTTTACATTCATAGGGTTTCATACCTGTATGAATTCTCTGATGGGCAGTAAAGACTGAACTAAGTCTAAAAGTTTTCCCACATTCCTTACATTCATAAGGTTTCTCACCAGTATGAGTTCTCTGATGTACAGTAAGTTCATAATTATTGCTAAAGGCCTTTTCACATTCCTTACATTCATAGGGCTTCTCACCAGTATGAATTTTAACATGTTGAATAAGGTTTGAGCTACGACTGAAGGCCTTCCCACATTCCTTACACTGATATGGTTTCTCACCAGTATGAATTCTCTGATGTACTCTAAGTTCACTACTGCAAATAAAGCATTTCCCACATTCCTTACATTCATAGGGGTTCTCACCAGTATGAATTCTGGAATGTCCAAGAAACTGATAATGATGTCGAAAGGCCTTCCCACATTCCTTACATTCAAAGGGTTTCTCACCAGTGTGAATTCTCTGATGTACTCTAAGGTCTGTACCACGACTAAAGCTCTTTGCACATTCCTTACATTCATAGGGTTTCACACCTGTATGAATTCGCTGATGTTCAATAACTTGGTACTGATGTCTAAAGGCTGCCCCACATTCCTTACATTCAAACGGTTTCTCACCAGTGTGCGTTTTCTGATGTCGAGAAAGTTGTAGGTGAAGTCTAAAAGCCTTTCCACACTCCTTGCATCCGTAGGGTTTCTCGCCAGTATGAATACTCTGATGTTGAACAAGATTTGAACCACGATTGAAGGCCTTGCCACATTCCTTACATTTAAATGGTTTCTCACCAGTGTGAATGTTCCGATGTCGAGTAAGCTGTGTCAGAAGAGTAAAGGCCTTCCCACATTCTTTACATTCAAAGGTTTTCTCCCCAGTATGCATTCTATGATGTTCAATAAGTCGGTAATGATACCTAAAGGCCTTCCCGCACTCCTTACACTCAAAGGGTTTCTCACTAGAATGAATTTTCTGATGCTGAATAAGGTTTGAACCACGATTAAAGCCCTTCCCACACTCTTTACATTCATAGGGTTTCACACCAGCATGAATACTCTGATGTTGAACAAGGTTTGAGACACGATTAAAGGACTTTCCACATTCTTTACATTCAAATGGTTTCTCACCTGTATGAATGTTCTCATGGCGATGAAGCTGGGTGAGAAGACTAAAGGCTTTTCCACATTTTCCACATTCAAAGGGCTTCTCACCGGTATGAAATTTCTCATGTCGAGTAAGTTGTATATGGAGTCTAAAGGCCTTCCCACATTCCTTACATTCAAAAGGTTTCTTTCCAGTATGAACACTCCGATGTTGAATGAGGTTTGAACCACGACGAAACAATTTCCCACATTCCTTACATTCATAAGGTTTCACACCTGTGTGAATTCGCTGATGCTCAATAAGTTGGTACTGATATTGGAAGGCTGTCCCGCATTCTTTACATTCAAATGGTTTTTCACCAGTATGCGTTTTCTGATGTCGAGAAAGTTGTAGGTGAAGTCTAAAAGCCTTTCCACACTCCTTACATCCGTAGGGTTTCTCACCAGTATGAATACTCTGATGTTGGACAAGATTCGAGCCACGACTGAAGGCCTTGCCACATTCCTTACATGTAAATGGTTTCTCACCAGTATGAATGTTCTGATGTCTAGCAAGCTCTACTGGAAGACAAAAGGCCTTCCCACATTCTTTACATTCAAAGGGTTTCTCACTAGAATGAATTTTCTGGTGCTGAATAAGGTTTGAACCACGATTAAAGCCTTTCCCACACTCTTTACATTCATAGGGTTTTGCACCCGTATGAATACTCTGATGTTGAACAAGGTTTGAGCTACGATTAAAGGACTTACCGCATTCCTTACACTCAAATGGTTTCTCACCTGTATGAATGTTCTCATGGCGATTGAGCTGGGTGGGAAAACTAAAAGCTTTCCCACATTGCTTACATTTAAAGGGTTTTTCACCACTATGAAATTTCTGATGGCGAGTAAGCTGGATAAGAAGTCTAAAGGCCTTCCCACATTCCTTACATTTGTAGGGTTTCTCTCCCGTATGAATACTCTGATGCTGAATAAGATTTGAACCACGACTAAAGTACTTCCCACACTCCTTACATTCATATGGCTTATCTGTATTGTGAATAAGAGAAATATGATGAGTATAAGTATGCATTTTTTCATAGCTTATTATCTTTTGACTGATATACCCCTCTTGATGTCTCTGTCGTCCCCTAAATCTATTTCTGCATTTTGAGTCATTTCTACAATTGGAGGCCTTGAGGCCAGGAGTTTTACTTATTTGCGTTATACTCTGTTTGGGCAAATTTATTTCGTAAATATCATTTTCTGGAGATAACTTCTTAGCTCCATAATTTGACTCCAAATCTGAAAGAAAAGGAGAGAGCAAACACATTTTATTTGTCTGTACATACACATGTACAAAATCCATTAAAGAATACATAACCCTAGGGGCGTCTGGGTGGCTCAGTTGGGTAAGCATCCAACTTTGGCTCAGGTCATGATCTCACGGTTCGTGGGTTCAAGCCCTGCGTCAGGCTCTGCTGACAGCTCAGAGCCTGGAGCCTGCTTCGGATTCTGTGTCTCCCTCTCTCTTTGCCCCTCCCCAACCTGCGCTCTGTCTCTCTCTCTCAAAAAATGAATAACAGTTAAAAAATTTTTTAAAAAAGAATACATAACTCTAAAAATATATAGAGCAAGAAAAATAAAAAAGATATATATTGAAAGTACATATAATATACTTTCAGAGAATTTGAAAAATGATAAGAAAACCTCCAAAAATGAAGAAAGTTTATGTAAATAAGATGGTGATACTCATAATAGGGAAGAGATTAACTGTGAAATTTAGGTATTAAGTCAAAATCCTTTGGTAGGTTTGTTACAAAAGCTGATGTTCAAGCAACTCAGATGCATAGAATCGGAATTTTTAGGAATAAGTCCTAAAATGCTGTATTTTTAACATCCCTATCAGATAATTCTGATGCATATCAAAGTTTAAGGGTCTGTACTTAAACTGTTTTTTTTTTTTTTTAATGTTTATTTATTTTGGGGGGGATAGGGGAAGAGAGAGAGGGAGACACAGAATCCCAAGCAGGCTCCAGGCTCTGAGCTGTCAGCACAAGCCTGACACAGGGGTCAAACCCACGAACCACAAATCATGACCTGAGCCAAAGTCGGACACTTAACTGACTGAGCCATCCAGGCGCCCCTTCTTTTGAGTCTTAAAAAATGAAAATGGTGTCTCCTATAAGCACCTCAGGCCACAGGACTCTCGTATGATGAAAACAGTCTAAGTGAAGCATGAAGTTATTGAAAAAAGGTTCTATCATGTTCTAAGCGCTGAAAGAAGGCAGTGTGGTAGAGACAGGATCCAAAGGATGGCAGTGGCTTCATAGGTGGTCTCATTATCTGTGGCAAGGGTTTTGGATTTTATTGTAAGAGTAAAGGCAAACCATTCAAAACAGTTTAAGTACAGGGGCGCCTGGGTGGCTCAGTTGATTGAGCGTCCAACTTCAGCTTAGGTCATGATCTCATGGCTTGTGAGTTCAAGCCCCACATTGGGCTATCTATTGTCAGCACAGAAGCTGCTTCTAATCCTCTGTCCTCTCTCTGCCCCTCTCTCTGCCCCTCTCGAACTTGCATGCTCTATCTCTCTCAAAAATAAATATTTAAAAAAAAAGAAAAGAAAAGAAAGAAAACCAGTGGGGCTTAACTTCACAAGTTTTTACAATCAGTGGGTAAACTGTACTTAACTCTAGGTACTTTAAAAATCAGCAGGCTTAGTTCTGGGAAAGCCAGAGGTTAATGGGAAATTTGAGTCCCCATCCTTAAAGAGCCAGCATTAACAAACAACCTGCTAAGATACAACACAGAAGCGGCAGTTTGAAAAGTGCCTGCGGTATACATGAAAAACATTTATTTACCAATCTCAGAATGTGTGTTGGAGGTGCAGGGATCTTTAAGAAACTTCTCCAACAACAAAAGAGCTGGCAGGAACCATTCCCTGTGCCACCAACACTTGCCTAGACAGTTGGGAGCTTCAGGGAACCAGTGCAAACACACAACACCGACCTTGCTAGCACTGCATGCCCCACCTCCACATTCTCCTGTGGATCTGCCCCATCAAACCCGCCCCACTCCAAAGTGACTCCTGCTCTGGGGAGGGGGGAAGATAACCACCCCCCTCTCCCCCCCCCCACACACACACACACATGGGTATGCCTGCGGTTCTGGCAACTGAACCTCATAGCTAGCAATAGTGTGACCGCAGCCCCGGCAGATGGACTGAGGGCAGGCATCTGGTCTGACTGCCGGCCCTGCCCCCCAGGGAAAGCCTCTCAGGGGACAAGGCATAGAGGGTGCCTTGCAGGTTGGTTCAACTACAGCCCCAGCAGACAGGCTGAGAGCAGGCATCTAGTCTAACTGCTGACACCACCACACTATAAGCCGCTGGAGGCCCCAGACTACCCCTTAACAACACCGAGATCAAATCTTGTCCAAAACAGGCAAAGTGGGGCACTGAGGCCAATGGACTGACAGAGGAGGCTCTGCCACAACAGTGAGGCAGAGGCTGAAAAGCATATGGATCTAGTGAACAGGGGACCCTGCACTGCAGGGCACCATGGGACTTCTCTTCTTCCTAAGGCCACTACTTTTAAGATCAGGAGCTGTAACTGACTCTCCTAATATACAGAAGCAAACACACAGAGTTATATAAAATGAGAAGACAGAGGAATATGTCCCAAATGAAAGAACAGGACAAAACCACAGCAAAAAAGCTAAATGAAATGGAGATAAGCAATATGTCTGATAAAGAATTCAAAGCAATGGTCATAAAAATATTCACCTGACTTGAGAAAAAAGTGCATGATCTCAGTGAGGCCTTCAAAAACAAACAGTAAATATAAAAAAGAACCACTCAGAGATGAAGAACTCAATGACGGAGATAAACAAAACAAAACAAAACAAAACAACACTGAGGGACTCAAGAGCATATTAGAAGAAGCTGAAGAACAGATCAGCGACCTGGAAGACAGTGTAGTGAAAAGCATCAAGCTGAACAGCAAAAAATAAAAAGAATAAAAAATGAGAATAGATAAAGAAAACTCAGCAACATCATCAAGAATAATAACATTCACATTATAGGGATTCCAGAAGGAGAAGAGAGAGAAAAGGCGGCAGAACATTTATTTCAAGAAATAATAGCTGAAAACTTTCCTAATCTGAGGAAGGAAACAGACATCCAGATCCAGAAGGCACAGAGAACTCCCAATAAAATTAACCCCAGGAAGTCCACATCAAGACACACAGTAATCAAAATAGCAAAAAAGTAGTAACAGAGGGAGAATTTTAAAAGAGAAAAATAAATGTTATATAGAAGAGACACCCTTTAAGGCTGTTCTGTTGATTTTTAGCAGAAACTTTACAGGCCAGAAGGGAGGGGTATGATATATTCAAAGTACTGAAAGGAAAAAAACCTGCAACCAAGAATACTCTACCCAGCAAAGCTATCATTCAGAATAGGAGAGATAGAGTCTCCCATACAAACAAATTAAAGGAGCTCATTACCATTTAAACCAGCCTTACAAGAAACATTAAAGGGCATTCTTTGAATGGAAAGAAAAGACCATAATTAGGAATAAGAAAGTTATTGGGGCATCTGGGTGGTTTAATTGGTTGAGCATCCGATTTCAATTTCAGGTCATGATCTCATGGTTCATGAGTTTAAGCCCCACATCAGGCTCTGTGCTGATAGCTCAGAGCCTGGAGCCTGCTTCAGATTCTGTGTCTCCCTCTCTCTCTGCCCTCCCCTGCTCAAACTCTCTCTCTCAAAAATTAATAAACATTAAAAAAATTTTTTTTTAATGGAATAAGAAAGTTAAGAAAGGAAAAAATTTCACAGGTAAATGCAAACATATAATAAAAGTAGTAGATTAATCACTTATAAAACCAGTATGAAGGTTAAAGCACAAAAGCAGAAAAATCAATTATATCTATAAAAATCAGCCAAGGGATTCACTAAATAAAAAGATGTAAAGTATGACATCATATACATAAAACAGAATGGGGGGAGTAAAACTTTAGTTCTTTTAGAATGGACTCAAACTTTAGCAACCATCAACTTAATATAGACTACTATACACATAAGATGTTATCTAAAAAAATTTTTTTTAATATTTATTCATTTTTGAGAGACAGAGAGACAGAGCATGAGCAGGGGAGGGACAGAGAGGGAGGGAAATACAGAATCCGAAGCAGGCTCCAGGCTCTGAACTGTCAGCACAGAGCCCAATATGGGGCTCAAACCCACAAACTGTGAGATCATGACCTGAGCCAAAGTTGGCTGTTTAATCAACTGAGCCACCCAGGCAACCCAAGATGTTATATATGACCCTGATGGTAACCACAAAACAAAAACCTATAATAGATAGAAGATAAAGAGAAAAAAATCCAAATATAACATTAAAGAAAGCCATCAAACCACAAAGGAAGACAGCAAGAGAAGAAAGGAAGAGAGAACTATAAACACAACCATAAAACAAGTAACAAACTGGCAATAACTACATACCTATCAATAATTACTTCAAATGTGAATGGACTAAATGCTCCAAACAAAAGACCTACAATAACTGAATGGATAAAAAAGCAAGACCCATCTACATGCTGCCTAGAAGAAACTCATATCAGACATAAAGACACATAAAGATTGAAAGTGAATGTATAGAAAATCATCTACCATGCAAATAGAAGCAAAAAGAAAGCTGTGGTAGCAATACTTATATTGGACAAAATAGACTTTAACGTAAAGACTGTAACAAGAGACAAAGAATGACACCACATAATGATAAAGAGGACAATCCAACAATACTATATAGTAATTGTAAATATTTATCCACCCAACATGGAAACACCTAAATACATAAAGCCACTGTTTACAGACATAAGGGAAGAAACTGACAATAATGCAATAATAGTAGGTGGGGTGCCTGGGTGGCTAAGTTGGTTGAGCATCCAACTCTTGATTTCGGCTCAGGTCATGATCCCAGGATTGTGGGATTGAGCCCCACAGGAGGCTCTGCGCTGAGTGTGGAGCCTACTTAAAATTCTCTCTCTCTCCCTCTGTCCCTCTCCCCGACTCATGCTCTCTCTCTCTAAAAAATAATTTAAAAAAATTAGGGATTTTAACACCTCACTTATATCAATGGATAGATCATCCAGGCAGAAATTCAACAAGGAAACCGTGGCTTTGAATGACACATATATTCAGAACATTCCATCCCAGAACAGCAGAACACACATTCTTTTCAAGTGCCCATGCAACATTCTCCAGAACAGATCACATGTTAGGCCACAAAACTTAAAACTACAAAGTGAGGGGCACATGGGTGGCTCAGTCAGTTATGCATCTGACTTCAGCTCAGGTTATGATCTCATGGTTCTTGAGTTCCAGTCCCACGTGGGGCTCTGTGCTGACTCAAGACTGCTTTATTTTATAACCCGATATATGGTCAGTATAACCCAATATATGGACAGCTGGGAGCCAGAAACCTGCTTCGGATTCTGTGTCTGCCTCTCTCTCTGCCCCTCAATTACTCACACTCTCTCTCTCTCTCAAAAATAAACATTAAAGGGGCGCCTGGGTGGCTTGGTCGGTTGAGCGTCCGACTTCGGCTCAGGTCATGATCTCACGGTCTGTGAGTTCGAGCCCCGCGTCGGGCTCTGTGCTGACAGCTCAGAGCCTGGAGCCTGTTTCAGATTCTGTGTCTCCCTCTCTCTCTGCCCCTCCCCTGTTCATGCTCTGTCTCTCTCTGTCTCAAAAATAAATAAACGTTAAAAAAAAAAAAATTAAAAAAAAAAAAAAAAACAAAAACATTAAAAACAGAACAAAACAAAACAACTATGAAGTGAGTGCCACTGACCACATTTCAAAGAAAATAGCTCCAACATGGGGCGCCTGGGTGGCTCAGTCGGTTGAGCATCTGACTTCAGCTCAGGTCATGATCTCACAGTTCATGGGTTTGAGCCCCATGTTGGGCTCTCTGTTGACAGCTCTGAGCCTGGAGCCTGCTTCAGATTGTGTCTCCCTCTCTCTCTGCCCCTCCTCTGCTCTCTCTCTCTCTCTCTCAAAAATAAACATTTAAAAAAACACACACAAAACAAACTTGAGACTACAAATACACATTCCTTTCTCAATCACACAGAACATTTATAAAAACTGACCATATATTGGGTTATAAAATAAAGCAGTCTCGACATATTTTAAATGAGTGAAATCATTTACTACAGTCTCTGGCCATACTAAAATCCTGCTGAAGCTCAACTCAGAGATTATTCATTCCTTTGGAAATGGAAAGGCATACTTGGTTGACGAAAACCACAGCAATCTCTAAAGAGACTGGATGTGATGTGATTCTTCATGATGCTATTGGAATCCACTGTGGAGCCTTCGGAAGCAAGTCATGAGAAAAATCTTTAAAGCACATGAATTCAGAATGCCACGCTTTAAGTAAACTAGCCTGTACTTAGACTCCAAAGAAGAGTGAGAGAGAAAAACCAAAGTAAAAAAAATTAAAATAAATTTTAAGGCACAAAACCTCTTTAGATAAAAAGGGACTGAAGAAACCTAACCATAAAAAAAAAAAAATAATAAAAATATCAGGGTTTATATTGACTATTTATATTGACTATTTTCCATTAAAAAAAGCAGGGCTTTTTTTGAGGGGAAAAAAAGGGGGGGGGGGGGGAAATGTACAAGACAAGCCTAGAAACAGGCTGTCTTATTAGACAGGAAGGAGTCTCTCAAAGGCCACCAGGGTCATGTTAAAAGGGCTCCAGAGCCAACTCGAAGAGGTTCGCACTGGCCAATTGGTGGGACAATTTGACAGTCAGCAAACATAGTAACAACAGAGGGAAGTACATCAAATATTATAATTCCATGTATTCCTAATCATCATAAAAAAGGAGTCACCTTTGAAAGGACGCTAGGAAACCAACTCATTATTTAGAAAATTAGTGAGCAAAGGAAAAGAATACCTTTAATTTTTTTTAAATGTGAGATTGCTATTATATATTTTTTTAATTTTGTTAAACACTTATTTATTTTTGAGAGAGAGACAGAGGGAGAGGGGGATGGGGCAGAGAGAGAGTGAGACACCGAATCCGAAGCAGGCTTTAGGCTCTGAGCTGTCAGCACAGAGCCCAACGTGGGGCTCGAACCCACGAACTATGAGATCATGACCTGAGCCGAAGTCGGCTGGTCAACCGACTGAGCCACCCAGGCACCCCAATATCTTCAATTTTCTATCTGATCTGTATATCTGAGTAACCAAGTAGTAAATAACGTGATATTTCTTTTTACAGATGCATCCTAGCTAATAAAGAATAAATGACAGAATTATAATATCACCAATTTACAACCTCTAGTGAATTAAGGGACATAGTAACTGACTATCCATGACTGCTAACATCATTAAAACAAGAAACCCGGATACCACATGCCGATGGACTGAAGAATATTACCATTATCTAGGAAAACAGTCTTGCCAAAAAAAAAAAATTCCCTCAAAAGTTTGATTAAGCTTCTAGACTCAACTATCATTTTACAGGAAATGGGAGACAGTGGAACATGTTCCTCCATATCACCAAGACGCAATCAGCAAAATCCAGATGGTGTGAAACTACAGGACAAATGATCTGACTTAATCAAGAAAAAACTGTTAACAACAAAATCAAGAAGAACCTTTAATTTGAAAGAGACTTAAGACTTTTTAAAACAAAAGGCCACACAAAATCAGACTGGAGATGCTCACTCAGACAATAAACCTCTAGAGAAAAACTCTCCTTCAGGGAAGGAAAGGTTTGTGCGTGCAAACAGACACAAAACAGGCTTCCGGGACAGCTGGCAAAATCCTAACTCACAACCTGGTGTTTCATATATGTACATCTTAAAACAACTAATCATGCAATCCTTTGTTTTATGTGGTCTTCTGTATTCTTGTCATCCTTTGTTTAAAGAGTAAGAAATGAGGAAAACTTTCAATACAGATCAGAACACGGCTGTAAGTAACTCTGGGGAAAACATTCTATACTCCTCACAATAACAATCAGGACCTCGTATGATCTGGTCCTGGCCTAACTCCCAGACCGCCCTTCCTACCATCCTTCCCGTATTCTGTTCTAACCTTCTTACAGCTCCCAATCACACAGAAATCACTTCCATCTCAGGGCCTCTGTGTCTCCCGCTTAGTCTGAGCAGACAGAATGCTCTGTCCCATCTTTGTGGCCCGAAACCTTCCTTCACAGTTCTATGCAAGCATGCCTACTTCAGGACATGCGCTCTGAGCACCCAAGCCCTGTTATTCTTTTTTTTTTTTTTAAGTTTATTTTTAATTATTTTTAATGTTTTTTATTTATTTTTGAGAGAGTGCCAGCTGGGGAAGGGCAGAGAGAGGGAACAGAGGATCTGAAGTGGGCTCTGAGCTGACAGAAGCGAGCCCGATGTGGGGCTTAAACTCAGGAACCTCAAGATCATGACCTGAGCTGAAGTCGGATGCTCAACTGACTGAGCCACCCAGGTACCCCGATTTATTTATTTTTGAGAGACAGAGAGAGCAAGCAGGGTAGGGGCAGAGAGAGAGGGAGAGGGAGCAGCCCAAGCAGGCTCCCACTGTCAGTTTAGAGCCCGGTGCTGGGCTCAAACTCACAAACCATGAGATCATGACCTACGCTGAAATCAAGAGTCAGACACTTAACCAACTGAGCCACCCAGCACCCCCCCCCCAACCGAGCCCTGTCATTCCTACCCCATTACTCCTATATACTTGTCTGCACAGCATGATTCCTGACATTACAGATTTGCTCATGGGCTTGTTTAACCCACGTCTTGCCAACTGCAGGTAAAGTCCACAAGAGCAGGGACTCTTATCAGTCATGTTCATTTCACTGTACAGACAATGCTGAGCAGTGCTTTGCTGGGAGTGGACACTCAATAAATATTTGCTGAATATATGAATGCATTTTTTAGACACTGGAAACACATGTAGAAATTCAAATGCAAAAGTAGAGCTGGAAAACAGCTGGATGCAAAATACATGTTAAAAGATCATATTGGGAAAGAAATCAGGCACTCCGCTGAAAGGGGAGGAAATAAGAGAACAAAAATGAGAGGTGACTGGCAACAGATGAAGTTCCTTGGAGAGCCCACGCTGTGAGCTTTACTTCCTTCCCGGGTCTCGGGCATCTTTATCTAACAGGTCTTGGGTCTCTGAAGGAATTTTGCAAACCACATCTCAGGGGTGTGAGTCATCTCTGACCCTCTCCTGACCCTCTCTGCCGGCTTCTCCCCTACTCACCTGGGTACCATCCACTTGTTTCTTTCCTCACAACCACCCAAGGCTCTTTCTCTTGCTCCAGTAAGGTAATCACATCTGGCTTAGAAATGGACCTTCCTGCTTAAAAAAAAAAAAAAATGATACATGGTATAGAAAAAGAATTTTTTAAATCTACAAAACCTCACAAAACAAAACTTTGGTTAAGACCTGGTTAAATTTGTAATAATTTAAAAGTCAAAATGATACTAAGAAAAGACTTCAGAGAAGGGTTGAGAAGATTGTATGAGAGCAGCTAGGTTAGACAAAGGACTCACGTTATTTATTTATTTATTTATTTATTTATTTATTTATTTATTTATTTTTAGGACTTATGTCATTTAAACTCACATAGGGTCTGTCCTTTGAGAAGAAGTACAATTCAGTAGCTGAGAACATGAACCTTCAAGCCAGACTGCCTGGTGAAAACCCTGTCCTGATACCCAGTAGCAACAGGACCCCAGGCAAGCCATCTAAACTGTGTCCATCAGTTTTCCCATCTCTAAAATGGGGATGATAATAATACCTACTTTATAGGGTTGGTATTAAAATTATTTAGTATATGTAAAACACTTCCAACATTGCCTAGCATATAGTACTACAAAGTTAATAGTATTTTTATTGTTGTTCTCTATTTTGCCTCCTTAACATTCTAGTTCATTCTTAATATGTTCATTTCGTGAAAAATACAAACTTTACAGCCTGAAACTACAAAGCAGGTAAAGGAATGTCTGTTAAAGGAAATGGAATGTGTCCGCTTTGGTTTTAAATGAATTTGGTTGACCCAATCAATACCACATAAATCATAGAGGCTCTTTTGATAGAAAAACTCAAAACACTGTTCTTCTTCCAAGTGGGTCAGAAAAAACCCAGAACATCTACAGTAATTCTGAGATCAAACACAATATGAAACCTGTCTTAGAGAATGATCATACAATACATGTCCAAGATTCCTAATTCTGTCCCTTGGTCATTAAGAAAGGGGCAGTGACAGAGAGGGCAAGCGTAAGGGAGAAAGTTCAGAGGGGTGGGCAAGACACAGGCATTTCATGCACGTGCCCATTTTCAACCCAACAAATCCCAAACTATTTCCTTTGGGAACAAGAAGGAACTTGGCTTTTTTTTTTTTTTTAATGTTTATTTATTTATTTTTGAGAGAGAGTGCGCAAGGTGGAGAGGGGCAGAAAGAGAGGGAGACAGAGAATCCGAAGCGTGAAGCCTGATGTGGGGCTCAAACTCAAGAACCGTGAGATCATGACCTGAGCTGAAGTTGGACACTTAACCACCCAGGCAGGCCTGAACGCATCTATTTTTTTTTTCATTTTTTTTTAAGGTTTATTCATTTTTCAGAGACAGAGAGAGACAGAGCAGGAGGTGGGAGGGGCAGAGACAGAGAGGGAGACACAGAATCCGAAGCAGGCTCTAGGCTCTGAGCTGTCAGCATAGAGCCCGATGCGGGGCTCAAACTCACAGACCGTGAGATCATGACTTGAGCCGGAGTCGGACACTTAACCGACTGAGCCACCCAGGCACCCCAGAACACATCTATTTCTTAAAACACAGTCCTGAAATTCATGGTGAAGAAAGCTGATATTCCAGAGAACAGACACTAACAATTTATTAATAATTACAATTGCTCAATACTAATTTTATTGCAAAGCGAATTAATCTCTCCAATTAATTAACATCGGGGGAAATAGTCTTACCCAGTGAGAGCAGGTGGCTATAGTTCTCCAACATCACGTCCCTGTACAAAGCCCTCTGAGCAGGGTCCAGACACGCCCACTCTTCCTGGGAGAAGCTGATGGCCACGTCCCTGAATGACACAGATCCCTGAAACTACACACACACATGCATCATGGTGAAACCGAAGGAAATTATTTCAAGGGGAACACAGAGGGGGGCGAAGAACCACACTGCAGGAAAGGAGTGACTGGGAACTGTGCAGGGTGCCTGCAAGTTCTTGCGGTGTCCCGCTGCTGCAGAGCAAACTTCTTGTGTGCCGCGGGATAACCTACTTACCCCGGCACGTCTGGAATGGATAAAGAAAATGTAAAGTCATATTTCAAGGAGAGGAGATACCAACTTACATAGGCCATGTTTTTAGAATGACAAAATTGGTCCATTTTCCTCACGCTTCCACTCCTAGAGAGAATAAGAGAAGGGCTTAAGCCAAGCTGTGCCTTGGTGCTAAGTGACTTAAATTAATACAAAAATCTTTTTGGGGAGCCCGAGTGGCTCAGTCAGTTAAGCGTCTTACTTTTGGGTTCGGCTCAGGTCATGATCTCACGGTTCGTGACTCTGAGCCCCATATTGGGCTCTGTGCTGACAATGGGGAGCCTGCTTGGGATTCTCTCTCTGCCCCTCCCTGCCTCTCTCTCTCTCTCTCTCTCAAAATAAATAAACTTAATTAAAAAAATAGGGGTGCCTGGGTGGCTCAGTCGGCTGAGTGTCTGACTTTGGCTCAGGTCGTAATCTCGCGGTTTGTGGGTTGGAGCCCCACGTCGGGCTCTGTGCTGACAGCTCAGAGCCTGGAGCCTGCTTCGGATTCTGTGTCTCCCTCTGTCTCTGCCCCTCCCCAACTCACTCTCTCTCTGTCACTCTCTCAAAAATAAACATTAAAAAAATAAAAACAATACAATTTGTTCTTCCATTTCTATGTTCCAATTACTTCCTAAAATCCCTCTTCTGTCCCTCTCTGCTTCACACACTCTCCTTTTCCCTCTCTCCCGTCCGCCATACAAATTGGCATCAAATGTGAGGAGTCCGGACAAAATCAAGCTCTCCCCTCAAGCCACAAGGAACACGTTGTCCTCCAAAATATCTCAACAAGAGGGATCCTCCGTTCTCTGGATATGTGACTAGGCCTAGGACGACTGGGCTACTCATCCCACTCTGTGCAGATTCTCCTCCCTTGGTCCCACCTTTCAGGACTAAGAAGGGGTCACGTTATCCAAATCAGAACCTCTCTGTGAACTCAGGACTGGGAGAAGTGGGGCAAGGCATGAAAACTGGAAAGGATGTAGATGGAACTGCTCGGCAGTGTTCGCTTTTCTAAGTCCAACAAAGCCAACTGGTTAAATACAGCAGGGCATCCACGTAATGGAATACTAAGTAGGAAAAATCAGGTTACAAAATAGGATGCAGAATATGACTATGTCTGTAAAATATATGTGTGTATAGGGGTGCCTGCGTGGCTCATTTGGTTGAGTGACCGACTCGATTTTTGGCTCAGGGCACGATCTCACAGTTCGTGAGATCAAGCCCTGCGTCAGGCTCCATGCTGACAGCAAAGAGCTGTTTTGGAATTCTCTCTCTCTCCCTCTGCCCTCCCCCCACTCATGCTCGCTCGCTCACTCTCTCTCTCAAAATAAATAAACATTTAGGGGTGCCTGGGTGGCTCAGTCAGTTAAGCATCTGACTCTTGGTTTCGGCTCAGGTCATGATATCACGGTTTCGTGGGTTCGAGCCCTGCATCGGGCTCTGCACTGACAGCATGGCACCTGCTTGGGATTCTCTCTCTCCTTCTCTCTCTAACCCGCCCCTACTTGTCCTGTCTCTGTCTCTCTCAAAATAAATCAATAAACTTTAGGGAAAAAAAAAAGTATATCTAATTTCAAACATAGTATCCTGTCATTAGTAAAAAGAACTCACAAGTTTTACTTTCATATTCAGGATATGAATCTGAACTAAGACAATTAACCTCTGAGTGCCTCTGTCTCCTCATTAGTAAAACAGGAATAGAGTAAGGAGCACAGAGGGTCATCAGGAAGAATACTAAGAAAATTCAATGAAAATGCACAATGACACACACGAACTGCTTGATATGTGCCATCATTATTATTGAGGATAAAGATTACATTTGTTAAAGGAACTCTACTGTTTCCCTTTTTCTCGTGTAAATCATATAATAAAATGCGGCGTAAGGCCTGCTCTTTCTTAGAACGCTACCCTGAAACATTCAGAGCCTAGCCTGGAGAATGTAATTCTTTTTTAATTTTTTTTTTTAATGTTTATTTATTTTTGAGGCAGAGCACAAGCAGAGGAGGGGCAGAGAGAGAGGGAGACACAGAATCCGAAGCAGGCTCCAGGCTCTGAGCTGTCAGCACAGAGCCCAATGCAGGGCTCAAACTCACAAACTGCGAGATCATGACCCGAGCCGAAGTCGGATGCTTAACTGACTGAGCCACCCAGGTGCCCCCATATATCACATATTCCTAATGTCCCTGTTGTATAGAAGGTGAGAGGAATGAGGTAAAATGACCACGCATAAACAAGAGCTAAAACGTATCAAGCACTTGCTGTATGCCTGGCACTGCTCCAAGGGGCTTTATACACATTAACTCACTTAAAACAGCTTTTTTTTTTTTTAACATTTATTCATTTTTAATGAGATAGAGAGAACAGAGCGTGAACAGGGGAGGGGCAGAAAGAGAGGGAGACAGAATCCAAAGCAGGCTCTGAGCTGTCAGCACAGAGCCGGACACGGGGCTCGAACTCACTGACCAGGAGATCATGACCTGAGCCAAAGTCGGACACTCAACTGACTGAGCCACCCAGGCGCCCCACACATTAACTCATTTAACATTCATTACAAACCTGAGACAGCCAGGAAGCAAACCAATATTCCAACCCAGGCACTCTGGATCCACAGCCCTTAGTTTCAACCACACTACACTGCTTCCCAAGGTCCACACAAAAAGAAGCCCCAAACACAACTCAAGCTGCCAAACTTCCACAAGATGTGGCCAGCAATGCAAATTTCAACTGATGGAACTTGCTAGAAAAATCCTGGCTCTTACTGATACCACCTCCTGTTGCTATCACTTCTCCCATTTCTGAAAGCCTCACATACTGAATGAAATAAGCTAATGATCTCTGTTCTGCCCTTGCTTTGAAAAGCAGGCCCTTAAAGAGCAAAAGATATAAGGTGTGTGGTTCCACTTAAACACTAACCTCTTTCTTACCAAATCGGAGTCCCGAAAATAAAGCTTTAACATCAATCGCTGGAGGCTTATTTCCGTGTCATCTTAGAAAAACAGAGTGCCCAAGCAGATGTGAAAAATTTACCCAATGGCTAAGTGAGTAGTAAGTGAAGAAGTGAGGGCAATGGGGGACCAAATGGCGGGGTATCAATTTGCACGTCTCCCCTACATTTCCTGAAAGTTTACTGGAACCTATATAGTCTAAAACCAAAAAAAAAACCAAAAAAACCTTTTTTTTTTCTTAAGCCAAATAAATCACGAACTCACCCTTGACTTTAGATGTACAGCAATAATACTCTCATCCTCCTGGGGGTCCTTCTTTGGGATAATGGTAACGACTCTGGGGAAGGAGAAGGAGATGGAAAGCATGAGACCCCAGGCTTTTCTTGGGAGTGCAGACTAAATCTGAAAGCACACTCCAGGGCCACACCTCCCTTATTTCGCACCAAAAGGGGCGGAAGTAAAAGGAGGAATCAGTCTCCCTGGTCCCTGGGGACAGAACTCGGAGAATGCGGTGGGTCTCAGCAAGTAGCTGCCCTCGTGGGGGCCCCAGAGAGGCACTTCCAGCTCTAATATTCCCATCCCAGGTCCAGGTCTGGGCTCTCCTGAGGAAACTTCCATTCTAGGCTCAGTATCTGACCTCCCTACAGGGGCCACTGCTCTGCTGCAGCCACGTGGCTGGGAGAGAAGACGAAGGAAGCAGCGGGCCAATGGTCCCACTGACACACACACCTCCACAGCAAAGCACTACTCAGTGTCCGCACGCCCCCTCTCCCCTCACCGCAGCACAAGGCGCGCCCCCAAGCACAGACTCCCACATTCCTCGTCCGCCACTCGCGCTCGCACAATCCCCCTCCTCGCTGCACGCTCGCACACGGGCCGCCGAGGCTCCTTCGCGTGCCTGTCAGCGCCCCGTCCTGAGGTCCTCTCTCTGCCCACCCACACTGGCAGTCCCTCCGCCTGGGGTCCTGATGAGCACAGGCAGCCACTGGTTTCTTCCTCCACCTTAGGGCCTCACCCTACCAGGACAACGACCCCCGCATGCCAGAAGCGGCCGCTAACTCGGCGTAGTGGCCGCTGGGAAATGCAGTCCCAAAGAGGAAATGACTCGGAAGCCTAGGGTTGGGCGGATCGATTGATCCCGGCAGGCAACCTGGGCCCGCCCCTAAGGGTGCCCAGTGATTTGTGGGAATTCCAGTCTCCCTGAGTGCGCAGCCGCAGGCTGCTGCTGACTGAGGATTCGCCTGGAAGGAGTATTGCTGCGTCTTAGACCGTCGGTGTAACTTACTTTTCTCTTAGTGGAGAAGAATGCAAATGAACACAACTATTAAAGAAGGTGGAATATTACATATGGAAAACCCAAAAGACTCCACCAAAAAACTCAGAATAAATGGATTTAGTAAAGTTGCAGGATACAAAATCTACATACAAAACTTGATTATGTTTCTTTTTTTTTTTTAATTTTTTTTTTTTAACATTTATTCATTTCTGAGACAGAGAGAGACAGAGCATGAACAGGGGAGGGGCAGAGAGAGAGGGAGACACAGAATCTGAAACAGGCTCCAGGCTCTGAGTTGTCAGCACAGAGCCCGACGCGGGGCTCGAACTCACGGACCGCGAGATCGTGACCTGAGCCGAAGTCAGCCGCCTAACCGACTGAGCCACCCAGGCGCCCCAACTTGATTATGTTTCTGTACGCGAACCACAAACTGAAAAACAAATTAAGAAAAAAAATCCCATTCACAATAGCATTAAAAACAATACAAACTTAGGAACAAATGTAACTAAGGAGGTGCATAAGCTACACTTGATGAAAGAAATTGAAGAAGACACAAAAAATAAATGGAAGGACATCCCATGTTCCTGGATTAGAAGAATTAATATTGTTAAAATGTCCATACCACCCAAAGAGATCTACACATTGGATGGAGTCCCTAACAATGTTCCAGTGGCATTTTTCACAAAAAATAGGAAAAAAAAAATCCTACAATTCATATGGAAGCACAAAAGACTTCGAATAGCCAAAGCAATCTTGAGCAAAAAGAGTAAAGCTGGAGACATCACACTTCCTTACTTCAAATTATATTATAAAACCATAGTAATCAAACACTATGGTGCTGATAAAAACAGAACATAGATCAATGGAACAGAATAGAGAGCCCAGAAATAAACCCATACATATACAATCTTCAACAAGGGAGCCAAGAGTACATAAGGGGAGAAGGATAGTTTCTTGGATAAATGGTGCTGGGAAAACAGGATATCCATATGCAAAAGAATTAAAATCAACTCAAAATGCATTAAAGAAACATAAGACCTAAAACCACCCTAGAAGAAACCCTAGAAGAAAGAAGAAACCCTCAATAAAGAAGAACCCTAAAACCCTAGAAGAAAACAGAGAAAAAGCTCCTTAGTATTGGTCATGACAATGATTTCTCAGCTATAACACCAAAAGCACAAGCAACAAAAGCAAAATAAAAAAGTGGGACTAATTTAAACTCAAAAGCTTCTTCATAGCAAAAGAAACAATCAACAAAATGAAAAGGAAAACTATGGATTGGGAAAAAAATATTTGTAAACCATATTATAATACAGGGTCAATATCCCCCCAAAAAAGTCCTATAATTCAATAGCTCAAATATATATATTTGATTTAAAAATGGACAAAGGACCTGAATAGACATTTCTCAAAGAAGGCATATAAATGATCAACAGGTACATGAAAGGATGCTCAACACCACTAATCATCAGGCAAATCAGAACCCAATGAGATATTACCTCACATTGTTAGAATGGCTATTATTAAGAGAAGAAAAGTTAATAAGTGTTAGTGAAGATGTGGAGAAGAGGGAATCTTTGTGCACTGCTGGTGGAAATGTAAATTTCCAGTGTGCAGTCACTGTGGAAAACAGAATGGAGGGATGTTCAGTGTGGCATATATATACAATGGAATATTATTCATCCTTTAAAAAGAAGGAAATCCCGCCATTTGTGACAACATGGGTAAACCTGGAGGAAATTATGCTAAGTGAAATAAGACAGAGAAAGACAAATATTCTCTTACTTATATTTGGAATTGAAAATAGTGAAAAAAAATCATAGATGCAGAGAGTAAAATTGTGGTTGCCAGGGGCTTGGGGAGGGGGAAACAGGGAGGCGATGGTCAAGCAGTACAAAGTTACAGTCATGCGGGGCGCCTGGGTGGCTCAGTCGGTTAGGCGGCCGACTTCGGCTCAGGTCATGATCTCGCGGTCCGTGAGTTCGAGCCCCGCGTCGGGCTCTGTGCTGACAGCTCAGAGCCTGGAGCCTGTTTCAGATTCTGTGTCTCCCTCTCTCTCTGCCCCTCCCCTGTTCATGCTCTGTCTCTCTCTGTCTCAAAAATAAATATAATAATAATAATGCAGGAGGAAACTTGGTAGGTGACGGATATGTCTATGACTTTGATGATGGTGATGGTTTCACAGATGTATACTTATCCTCAAACTCGTAGAGTTGTATACATTAAATATGTGCAGCTTTTTACCTGTTGATCATACCTCAATAAAGTAATTTTTAAAGTAATTGTACTAATTCACACTCTTATAGAAAGTACAGAGGAGTTCCCATTGTTTTTCATCCACGTCAGTACTTGGCATTTTCTTTCTTTCTTAGTGTAGCCATTCTGATGTGTGAGTAGCAGTCTCTTTGAGCAACTTTTCCCGTGTTTACTGACCTGTAGACTATCCTCTTTAGTGAAGTGGCTTAGCGCATTTTTGGCCCCTTTTTTCTTTTGAGATGTATTTTTCTTACTGATTTTTAGAAGTTTTTTTTTTCATATATTGTGGATATAAATCCCATATCAGCTATATATATCTATATATATATATATATAGATATATATAGATATATATAGATATATATAATATCTATTGAAAATATCTTCTCTCATTCTTTGAGTTGATTTTTCACTCCCTTAATGTTATTTGATGAAAGCTGTTCTTGATTTTAATATATTACAACTTGCAATATTTTAATTTTATGGTTAATGTTTCCTGTGTCCTGTTGAAAATATCTTTGTGTCTTCCAAGGTCAAGAAGGTATTCTCCGTTCCCTCTAAAATTTTTATTTTACATTGCAGAGTCTCCAACTATCTGGAATGGATTTGGGGCAGCATCATTGCATTGCAGTAGATTGTCATAAAATCAAGTCACCACATATGTATGAGCCTATTACTGGACTCTGTTCTGTTCCACTGCTCCATTTGTCCTTGCGTTGGTATCTCACTGTCTTAAACACTGTAACTCTATAACAGATCTTTAAAAATGGCAGCAAAAGTCCTCCAGCTTTATTATTCTTCTGTAAATTTACCTTGGTGATTTGGGGCCCTTTGCATTTTCAGAATGCAGTTTTAGAATCAGCTTGTCAATTTCCACAAAATTTTCTGTAATTTTTAATCAGTACTGCATTAAACACATTTGGAGAAATTTTTATATATTTACAATATTGAGCCTTCTAGCCCATGAATGCTATATTCTTTCTTATTTAGGGCTTCTTTAATTTCTTACAGGAATCTTGTGTTTTTCAGTGTAGTGGACTTGTTCATTTTGTTAGATTCATTCTAAGGTATTTGTCGTATTTTAATGTAAATGGTATGATGTCTTCTATTTCTTACTTATCGCAGGTATATAGAAGTACAGTAGGCTTTTATTTATTGACATATACATAACAACATTGCTAAATCCATGAATTCTAAATTTATGTGGATTGTGTACCTAGAAAACCCAAAGCAAGTATATGATTTGCAAGTAATAACAGTTTCAGTCTTTTCTAATTTGTATGTCTTTTACTTCTTTTTCTCACCTTATTTCAATAGCTAGGACCTCCAGTAAAATTTCAAATAGAGGTTGTAACAGCAGACATCTTTGTTTTAACCCTAATGTTAGGGGGATCATTTAAACATTTTGATATTGAGTATGGTGTTTGTTGATTTGTTGGGCGGGGTGGGGGTGGGGGGACGTGAAGAGATATCCCTCAACAGACTCAGGAAGTTGCCCTCTGGTTTCAGTTTTCTACAGGTTTCATCATAAATGGGTCTTGCGTATTGTCAAATGTTCTTTACTTTTTTATTTACCAAGAGGATTGTATAATTTTTGTTTTTCTTCATTAGTGTGGTAAAATGCATTGAATGTTAAAAATACATTTCATTCCTGGAACAAACCTCATTTGCTCATGATGTAATATCCTTTTATATATCACTGGATTTGATTTGCTAATATTTTGTTAAATATTTTTGCATCTGTGATTATGACAGCTTGGTCTATATTGTTTTCTTTAATATCGTCATGAGATTTCAGAATCAAGTTTATTCCAGACACACACAAAAAAGTTGGGAAGTGTTCCCCTTTTATGTTTTCTGCGGGAATTTTTGCAAGATTGATGCAATTTCTTCCATTGTGTTTAGACATAGGGTTTTCTTTATGATAAACTTTTATTGTTTTAAGTCTATTTATTTTGAAAGGGGGGGCATGAGTTGGGAGAGGGGCAGAGAGAGAGAGGAGGGAGAACACCCCAAGCAGGTTCCATGCTGTGAGCACAAGCCTGATGGCAGGGATTGATTCCAAGAACCATGAGATACGATACTTTTTTTTTTTAAGTTTATTTTTATTTATTTTGAGAGAGAAATAGACAGCAGATGGGGAGGAACAGAGAGAGAGGGAGGCAGAATCCCAAGCAGACTCCGTGCTGTCAGTGCAGAGCCCAATGCGGTGCTTGAACTCATCAACCATGAGATTATGACCTGCACCAAAATTAAGAGTCAGTCGCTTAGCCGAACCACCCATGCGCCCCAAGATATGATAAATTTTTAAACAGACTACTCAGATTTTCTGTGTCTTCTTCCACTAGTGAATTTGCAAAGTTTTTTCAATGAATTTGTCTATTTCACCTGATTGTCCAATTTACCACCTTAACATTTTTCATAATACCTTACATTTTTAATGTCTGTATAATCTATATTAATGCCTCTTTTTTCATTCCTGATATTGTTCATTTGTGTTCCCTCTCTTTTTGTCTTGCACTAACCAATTTCATAAGTAGTAAGATTTTTGATGTAGTTTTTCTCTATTGTACATTTGTTTCTACTTCACCGATTTCTGCCCTTTATTATTTCTTTCCTTCTAATTTGTTTAGGCTTGATGTGATAGCCCTTTTCTAGTTTCATGAGATTTGGAGACTGAATTCTAAGCAGGAAGGTTTTTATTGCACCTCGTAAACAGATGTAAAAATCCTTATAGAAATACCAATAATGGGTGCCTACGTGGCTCAGTCAGTTAAGTGTCCACCTTCGGCTCAGGTTATGATCTCACAGTTTGTGGGTTCAAGCCCCGTGTTAGGCTCTGTGCTGACAGCTCAGAGCCTGGAGCCTGCTTTGGATTCTATGTGTGTGTCTCTTTCTCTGTCCCTACCCTGCTCCTGCTCTCTCTCTCTCTCAAATAAATAAACATTAAAAAATTAAATATATATAAAAAAGAAATACCAATAAATTGCGGTGCTTGGGTGACTCCGTCAGTTAGGTGTCCTTCTTCAACTCAAGTCATGATCTCACAGTTCATGAGTTTGAGCCCCACACGGGGCTCTCTGCTGTCAGTGCAGCACCTGATTTGGATCCTCTGTCTCCCTGTCTCTCTGCCCCCCATCTCTCTTGCAAATATAAATAAACATTTAAGAAAAAAAGAAATCCCAATAAATCACAAAAAAAATTAAAAACATATCAAAACCAAATAGGGTTTGTTCAAGAAATTTAAAAATGTAAAATCCTTAGCAAACTAAGAAGAGAAGAAAAGTTCCTTATTCTTACAATAACATCTAAAATTTCTACAGCAGCAGGGGTGCCTGGATGGCTCAGTTGGTTAAGCATCTGACTCTTGATTTCAACTCTCTCAAAAATGAATAAACTTTAAAAAAATAAAATTTCTACAGCAAATCACAATTAATGATGAATTATTATAATTAAGGGTAAAAAATTGAAAGCTTTCCCCACTAAGATCAGAATTAAGCAAGTATGCCCACCCTCATCACTTTGTTGAGGTTCTACCCAATGCATTTAAGGCAAGACACATGTATAAAAGACATAGATTGGGTGAAAATAAATAAACTTGTTATTATTCACAGATAACATGGTCATGCACATGGAAAATAAAATGGAATCTAAAGGTACATACCATAATTTAGCAATGTTGCTGGATTCAGATTCAAAGCTGATTTTATTTCTATGTACTTTCTAAAAACTACCAACAAAGAAACTTTAAAAGTGATGCCATTTAGGAGTGCTTGACTGGCTCAGTCAGTGGAGCATGTGACTCTTGATCTCAGGGTTGTAAGTTTGAGCCCTACATTGGGTTTAGAGATGACCTTAAAAATATCTTCTTAAAAAAGTTATGCCATTTAAGATAGCATCAAAAACGTCAAATATCTAGGAAAATATCTAATAATGTGTAAGACTTCCACACTGAAAACCACAAACCATTCCTGAGAAAAATGAACTAAGAACCAAATAAATGGGGGGTATACTATGTTTACGGATTGAAATCTTCATTTTAGAACATCAATTCTCCTAAATCGACATATATATCAATGCAACCCCAGGCAAAATTCCAGCAGGATTATTCATGAAGATCTATAAGCTGATTCTAAAAATGTATGTGGAAACGAAAAGAGCAAAGAATGGCTAAGGCAAAACTGAAGAAAAAGAACAAAGCTGGAGGGTCTATTACAAAGCCATTATAATTATGATAGCACGACTGCGGTACAAGGATAGACAAATAGAGCAATGGAAAAGAGTGGAGAAGTCTACGAACTTACCTGCAAGCATATCCCACCTGATTTATGACAGAAGAGACATGGAAGTGCACTGGGGGTACAAAAATGGTGCTTGGATGGGTTGGGTATCCATAAGAAAAGAAAGTCTTTGATGTCTACCTCATCCACAACAATGAGACCACACATGTCATATATATATATATATATGCATATATATATATATATATATATATATATATATATATGCATATATATATATATATATATATATGCATATATATATATATATATATATATATGCATAAACAAGAAAGTTTTAGATGGAAGCAGATAAGACTATGATCATGACCTTGGAGTATGCAAAGATTTGCTCAACAGGAAACCAAAGGCACAAACTTAAAGGGAAAAATAATACAATGGACTACTTTAAAATTAAGAAATTCTGCCAAAACATCTACCAAACTTCTTTCATTTGTAGCATTCCTGCAATTAAGTAATTTGGTGCCCCCGCTCCCCCAAAAGAAGAAATTCTATTTATAATATACATGGATAAGAAAGAATGGGAGAAGATACAATGGATTCATACTGAGACTATGTGAAGACCTCTTAACAATATATAAGAAAAAGAGAGGTAATCAATAGAAAAACAAGGCGACATTTTGAAAAAGAACGTCATAAAAGAAGACAGCCAAGAGGCCAACAAGCATAAAGAGTCTTAACTTCAGTAGTCACAGGGGAATGAAAATTAAAATCACAGTGTGATATCACTACACACTCATCAGCATGGCCAAAATGGGGGGAAAACAGACAATATCAAATGTAGGGGGAATGTATATACATATTACATATACATTTATTTATTACATACATTATATATATATTTATATAATATATATATATTTAATTGTATAAAGAAAGAGCACACACAAGCAGGGGAGAAGGGCAGAGGGAGAGAGAGAAAGAATCTCAAGCAGGCTCCACACTCAGCACGGAGCCCCATGCGAGGCTCCATCCCACAGCCCTGGGATCATGACTGACCCAAAATCAAGAGTCAGGCACTCAACCAACTGAGCCACCCAGTTGTCCTTGCTGGGGGACTATTTGGAGCAACAGAATCCTCATACAATGCTGGTGGAAATATCAATTCATTGTTACAACCACTTTGGAAAACTGTTTGGTATTGTCTGTGAAAGCTAAAATATGCCTTCCAAACAAGGCGGCACTTTTCGCTATATTCTCAGAAGAATTTCATGTATAAATGTCCCAAAAGACATGTACAAACGTATTTACCACAGCCCTACTCTAATAGCCAAGTCTGGAAACAAGCCGAATGAACATGTACGCTAGAAGGATTAAGTTGCCTTGTATTCACACAATGGAAGAATACGCAGATATGAGAATAAAAGAACTTCAACTACAGGGGTGCCGGATTAGCTCAGTCAGTAGAGCATGGGACTTTGATCTTGGGGTCATGAGTTCGAGCCCCGCCTTTGGTGTAGAGATTACTTAGAAATAAAAACCAAAAAAAAATCTTTTAAAAACCCCCACAAAACCCTCAACTACACACAATAACATGTGAGTTTCAGAGTCACAATGTTGATCGCTTCTCGGCCTTTTGGCTAAGATCAAGTGCAGAGTCACAATGTTGAACCACAGAAGTCAGGTGCAATGTACATACTGCTTGACTCCATCTACACAGAGCTGGAATACAGTCATGCTAACCTATAGTGTTAGAAATCTGGGTAGTGGAGGGGCTCCACGTGGTATGAAATACCACGTTTTCTTTATCCCTCCATCCGATGATGGATGCATAGATCATTTCCACTTCTTGGCTATTGTAAATGTTGTAATGCACATGTAAATGTAATGCACCTCTTCAAGAGAGTGATTTAATTTTTTTTTTTTTGATGCATACCCAGAAGTGGAACTGCTGGATTGTGTAGTAGTTCTATTTTTAATTTTTTAAAGAATCTCCTTGGGACTCCTGGGTGGCTCAGTTGGTTAAGCATCCGACTTTGGCTCAGGTCATGATCTCACTGCTCACGAGTTCAAGCTCTGCATCAGGATCTGTACTGACAGCTCGGAGCCTGGGGCCTGGAGCTTCCTCAGATTCTGTCTCTGTCTGCTCCTCCCCGGCTCACTCTCTCTCTCACAAATATAAAATAAAACATTAAAAAAAAAAAGAAATCTGGGTAGTGGTTACTTCTGGGATTAGTGGCTTCATTATGGCATAAAATTGGATCCTGGGATATTGGCATTAGTCTGTTCTTAATCTTGGTTTTGATTTCATCAGAAAGTGCAAACTGTGAAAATATAAGTCGGTACACTTATGATTTGGGCTTCTTTCCTTATGAATGTTATACTGCCATAAGATTTATGGGGGAAGAAAAGACATCAGGTCGAGCAAGCAAGAGCCTGGAACTTTTATAAATCTCATCTGTGCTGGAAGCTGGCACAGAAATAACAAGACAACAAAGATAAGTGTTTTCCTGGGGACTGTAATGACCTCAGAACAGGAAAATGTCAAATGCATAAAAATATATGCAAATTAAATTTTTTTAAATGTTTATTTATTTTTGAGACAAAGAGAGACAGCACGAATGGAGGAGGGGCAGAGAGAGAGGGAGACACAGAATCCAAAGCAGGCTCCAGGCTCTGAGCTGTCAGCACAGAGCCTGACGAGGGGTTTGAACCCATGAACTGTGTGATCGTGACCTGAGCTGAAACTGACTGAGCCACCCAGGTGCCCTAAGCATGAAGTCTTCTTGATTCTCCCTTTCTCTCTCTCTGTCCCGCTCCCCCACTTGTGCATGCTCGTTCTCTCTCTCTCTCTCTCTCAAATAAAAATAACATAAAGACCTTCTCTGATGAACAAAATAAGAGAATTTACCACTAACAGATCTTTACTGGAAGGAAAGTTAAAGGAAGTTCTTCAAATAGAAGAAAAATGATATCAGATGGAAACCTAGATTTACACAAAAAATGTAAGCTGCAAATGGGAAAAATGTAGGTAAACCTAAAAGCGGTTTTTGTCATCATTAATTTCTTTAAAATATTATTTTTAAAATAAAAATTATGGGGCACTTGTGTGGCTCTGTTTGTTAAGAGTCTGACTTCGGCTCAGGTCATGATCTCACTGTTTGTGAGTTTCAGCCCGGCGTCGGGCTCTGTGCTGACAGCTCAGTTTCCGTGTCTCCCTCTCTCTCTACTGCTCCCCCACTCAAACTCTGTCTGTCTGTCTGTCTGTCTGTCTCTCTCCCTCAAAAATAAATAAACATTAAAAAACCTTTTTTTTTAAAGAAAGAAAGGAAAGAAGGAAGGAGGAAGGAAGGAGGAAGAAGGAGGGAAGGAAGGAGGGAGGGAAGGAAGGAAGGAAGGAAGGAGGAAGGAAGGAAAAGAAACCACAGGCTGGAAGGAAATATTCACATTAACTTGTATCCAGAATATATAAACAACTCTTGAAATCTATAAGAATACAAACAACTCCGTTTTATTTATTTATTTTTTTAACTTTTTTTAACGTTTATTTATTTTTGAGACAGAGAGAGACAGAGCATGAACAGGGGAGGGGCAGAGAGAGAGGGAGACACAGAATCTGAAACAGGCTCCAGGCTCTGAGCTGTCAGCACAGAGCCCGACGCGGGGCTCGAACTCACGGACCGCGAGATCATGACCTGAGCCGAAGTCGGATGCTCAACCGACCGAGCCACCCAGGCGCCCCAAACAACTCCGTTTTAAAATGAGCAAAATATCAGTCACTTCCCAAAAATAAATGGTCAATGAACATTTGAATAAATGTTCAACACCATCAGACATCAGGAAACATAAAACCACAGTAAGATATCACTATATAACTACTCAAATTGTTAAAATTGAAAGGAAGGAAATTGTTAAAATTGATCAGGAAGCACTGGACCTCTCCTGTACTGCGGGCAGGAGTGTGAAATGCTAACACCCACTTTGGGGGATAGTTCAGCAATTTCTTATGAAATATAATTACTCAACAATTTTGCTTCTATGTATTTATCCAAGAGAAATGAAAAAGTACGTCCATACAAAGACTTATACATGATGTTCATAGGAACTTTGTTCATAATAGCCAAAAGTTGGAAACAACTCAGTGACTAGATAAATAAATTATGGCAGAGTCGCAGAATAGAACACTGTTCAGCAATGAACAATGATATGATTGAACAGAATTCTGCTCAAGAATGGACAACTGACACAATTACAATAAATCTCAAAAAAACATTTTGCTGAACAAATAAGCCAGGCACAAGAGAGCACGTATTGTATGATTCCACTTATATGAAATTCTAGAAGAGTCAAAATTAATCTATAGTGACAGAAAGCAGATCAATGTTTGCCTAGTGGCCTGTAGCTGGGAAAGAAGGTGCAATTGACTGCAAAGGAACATGACAGAACATTTCGGGATGGTGTAAATGTTTTATATCTTGACTGTAGTGTTGGTTACATGAATGTATACATTGGGCAAAATGCACTGACCTTATAATGGTCAATGTATTTATAATTGTGCTTTCTCCTGTCTGTGGATTATACTGCAATAAAATTGACTTAAACAGGGGAGCCCGGGTGGCTCAGTTGGCTAAGCGTCCAACTTCAGCTCAGGTCATGATCTTGCGGTTCGTGACCTCAAGCCCCGCATTGGGCTCTGTGCTGACAGTGTGGAGCCTGCAGCCTGTTTCAGATTCTGTATCTCCCTCTCTCTGTCCCTCCCCTGCTTGCGCTCTGTCTCTCTCTCTCTCAAAAATGAACATTAAAAAATTTTTTAATAAAATAAACGTAGAAGGAAACAGCAATCGAAATATCTCTATTAGGCAAATAAACCACTAATAAGCACTACAGACAAGATCCACAGATGGATGCTAATATTACCGGGCAAAAGTATGAGGAAACAATATTTGTATAGTCTCAAAGTATCTTCCTTAATACACTTATTAATTACAAAGGGAGGGGCGCCTGGGTGGCTCAGTCGGTTAAGCGTCCGACTTCAGCTCAGGTCATGATCTCGCAGTTCGTGAGTTCAAGCCCCGCGTCGGGCTCTGTGCTGACAGCTCAGAGCCTGGAGCCTGTTTCAGATTCTGTGTCTCCCTCTCTCTCTCTGACCCTCCCCCGTTCATGCTCTGTCTCTCTGTGTCTCAAAAATAAATAAACGTTAAAAAAAAATTTTTAAATTACAAAGGGAAAAACAGTAACTTTATAGTGGAGAAGCAGAGCAGACAGCACTGTAACCAAGTGATCAAAGTCAGCATCACCAATAATAAGACACACAGACACCAGGAAGCCCCGGATATAATTCACTGAGAAGAACGCAAAATCATTCATATGGTATTCTTGGCAAAAATGCATAATTCAGTTCAACCTAAAAGATAGCAGACAGTCCCCAACTTTAGGGACATTCTACAAAGCAGCTGTACTCTTCAAAAGTGTCAAAGTCATGAAAGGCAAGGAGATACAGAGGAACTGTCATAGACTATAGGGAGCCCAGGAGACAGGACAACTAACTGCAGTGTGGAATCCTGGGTTCAATCCCGGAACAGAAAAAGGCATCAGTGGAAAGACTGTCGAAATTCAAATCAGGTTGGCAGTTTAGTTAACAGTATACTTTGTTAGTAATAATATGATAATAATAACAGTGCTAATCTCCTGGGGTTTTTTGTTTGTTTTGTTTTTTAAGTTTATTTATTTATTGGGGGGGGGAGGGGCAAAGAGAGAGGGAGAAAGAGAGGATTTCAAGCTGCTAGCACAGAGCCCGACATGGGGCTTGAACTCACAAACCATGAGACTACGGCCTGAGCTGAAATCAAGAGTCAGATGTTCAACCAACTGAGCCACCCAGGAGCAACTAATCTCCTGGTTTTGATCATTGTACTATAGTGTTAATATCAGCGGGAGCAAGGGGAGGAGACAAATGGGAACTCTCTGTATTATCTGCAACTTTCCTCCAAATCTAAAATCATCTAGCATTGCAGTACCCACCTCACTGTCTCTGGGTCCACCAGATGCACGTCATGAGGACACTCCGGAGAGGGCCACATGCTGAAGAACAGACCTCCCACCAACAGCCAGCACTGTCTTCCACGTGTGTGAAGGGGATCCCCCAGCCCCAATCATGCCGTCTGATGACTGCAGCCCTGGAAAATGTCTTCACTGCCAGGGCTTTGAGCCAGAACCGTCCAGCAAAGCCTCCCCACTACCTGACCCATAGAAAGTGTGTGTGATAATAATAAACGTTGATGGCTTTGAGTGTCTTTTTAAGAGAAAATGTTGCTGTTGTGCACACTGGCCACCAGATGGCGCCTGGATTCCAAGGATGGAAACAAAGCTGCGGCCAACATTATAAATAGGTCAATTCCCCTGAGTTAGTTTATAAATGTACCACAACCCTAATAAAAATGTCATCAGGGCTTTTTCCTAGACCCAAACAACTTGATTATGAGGTTTATTTGGGAGTACAACAGGCGGAGGAGGAGGAGGAGGAGGAGGAGGAGGAGGAGGAGGAGGAGGAGAAAACAAAGGAATAGCTCTACCAGACATTAAAACCCATGTAAAACAATGTGGTATTGGTGTGCGAATAAGCATACAGATCAAGGGAAAATTTATAAAATCCAGAAATAGAACCAATTGTTCATGTACATTTGTATGATAATATAACCTTTTTTTAATTTAGGAAAGGACTTTGGGCACATATCTAACTTACTAGTGTTGGAACAAATAGACAACCCAGGGGAAAGCTGGAATCACTCCTCACACTGGATACCACCTTACATTCGAAGTGTATCAAAGTTATAAGCAAAAAACTACAACCCTCCCATAATACAAGGAAACACTGCTGAGTCTCCTAATGACCTGGGAACCGGATACATTTTCCAAACTATGCCTAGACTTTCCAAAAATTCATCAAAAGAAGCAATATAAAAGAGAATCTTGATGGGGTGGCTGGGTGGCTCAGTCGATTAAGTGTCCAACTCTTGATTTTGGTTCAGGTCATGATCTCGCGGTCCGTGAGTTCGAGCCCTGCATCTGGCTCTGTGCTGACAGCATGGAGCCTGCTTGAGATTCTCTTTCTCCCTCTCTCTGCCCCTCTCCTGCTTGTGCTCTCTCTCTCTCTGAAAATACACTATTTATATATGTATAAATACACACACACACACACACACACACACACATACACCCAGTATTTAAAAAAAAAAAAAAAAGCACAGAGCCCAATGTTGGGCTCGAACCCATGACCTGAGCCGAAATCAAGTCAGAACCTTAACCAACTGAGCCACCCAGGTACCCCTAATCAGGCCTTTTAAATACCTTCCATCGGGGCGCCTGGGTGGCTCAGTTGGTTAAGCGTCTGACTCTGGCTCAGATCATGATCTTGCGGTCCATGAGTTCGAGCCCTGCATCTGGCTCTGTGCTGACAGCTCAGAGCCTGGAGCCTGCTTCCGATTCTGTGTCTCCCTCTCTCTCTCTCTCTCTCTCTGACCCTCCCCTGTTCATGCTCTGTCTCTCTCTGTCTCAATACCTACAGCTAATTTATTTGTGAAGCTAAATATCTTCCAAATAGCATACTACTTTTGGTGTTATGATAACTTCCAACTTTACACTTAAAGCATAAAGCCACATTTTTAGAGGAATCCATGGTATTCCAGTATTTATGAAGTCTGTCTCTCTCTGTCTCAAAAATAAATAAACGTTAAAAAAAATTTTAAATACCTTCTGTCACTTCTTCACCTCACTCCCACTGCTCTGGTTTGGACAATCTTCACATTTAAGCTGTATTATGGCAGCGAGCTCTGGACCCATAAGAGTCCAGTGAGGAGACAGAAACTACACCAGCTACTTTAACAGAGAGACTCTAGGGTTCCCAGGTGGCTCAGTGAGCTGAGTGCCCAACTCCTGATTCTGGCTCAAGTCATGATCTCACCAATCGTGGGTTCGAGCCCTGAGTCAGGCTCTGCGCTGCCTGCTTGGGATTCTCTCTCTCCCTCCCTCTGTCCCTCCCCCAGATTAAATTAAAACACAGACTGCTGGGCCTGAGTAGGGGTCTCTGATGGGCCTGGGGCGGGGCCTGAAACTCTGCGTGTCCAACAAGCTCCCAGGTGATGCTGACCCCTGTTGGGAGGGGGGACCTCACTCTGAGAACCGCGGCCCGGTATACCATATACCATAGCTAGCCCCGCTAGAGCTGGGGGGCACAGAAGAGAGGGCACCAGCCGCCTGGTGCTGATGTTTGTGATAAAACTGAGTTTCCACATGCTAGCACACTACACACTGGACTCGGGTGCTCCTGCCGTGGCCGCCACCACAGGGAAGAAGCATTGCTGGGGGAACTCACACCAGAGCAGCAGGCAAGTTCCTTCTGCGTGGGGTGTCCAGCCCTCCCGGGAAGAGGTTCCTGGGAGGCAGGACTTCCAGCGCTAATGCTGGGAAAGTCCTGGGCAAACTGGAACGAGTTGATCACCCGACTTGTGCAGTCTAGCAAGCCCTACTGCCAGGATCTCACAGAGAACCATCTGGCAAAGCAGAAACGTGGTTTCCCGGCTCAGCATCACAGTGCGGAGCAGAGGAGGGTGGGTTTGGAGCCCAGAGAGAGTAACTTCATCATTGATCCTGACTCATCATGGTCTCCCTGGTTCTCTTCCGTCCATCCTGGGGGTGCCATCAAGAGCACGTTACACACAGGGAAAACCAATCGTTTCAGACTCTTGCCAGAAGCTTCGCAATAGGTGCCGGTGCCTTTGTGATTTGTAGCGAGAAGCAGATATTGGATCTTTGTCCCCTTTCCAGACAGAGTCCCTAAAACCCTTGGATTTCCTAGGTGGTAAGAGTGATAAAGAGAAAGGAGCATCTTTTGTTTTTCGTAACAAGCCTGTTTCAACCACATCTGGGTTTAGGTTAATGGGGTGACTTCTAGAAAGCCCCTAGGATGAGAGCTGTTTGTCAGAGAACCACCTTGGAGAACTCTGACCTCCGGGAAGGGAAGAGAGACTGGAGGTTGAGTTAATCCCCAAAGGCCAATGACAAGCAATCATGCCTAGGTAGTGAGCCTCACTCAGACCTTCTAAGGGCTTCTGGGCTGAGGGTGCGTGCCCGGAGAGGGCAGGGAGGCTCTGAATACGAAGTGTGAGATGATGACCTGAGCTGAAATTGGACACTCAGCTCAACCGACTGAGCCACCCAGGCGCCCCCAGTGACCAGTATTGAGAGTAGGGCCATGAGTAGACAAAGTCACAGAATTTATCCTTTTCGCTGCCTACCAGCCAATTTCGTGCAGCATGAACAGTTCGTGAAAGTTACTTTCTGTTACAGTCTAGCCTCATCCCCTTTCCTGAACTTTATATCCCAGAGATATATGAATCTTCAAGATTCCTAAAGCGAATCACATTCTCAAGGCGCGATGCTTTGAATATGCTATTCCCCCATCTGAGTGAAAAGGACATAAACCCTGATGTTTTAGAGGAAAACGTCGGATCAGAACATGTGCTTCCCCCTTTTAAAAATGGGGGTTGGTTTTCAATCGATGAAGTCTTAGCTGGATTTGAAGGCCAAAGAAAATCTCAAAGCAAATGTATTTTTGAATTCCACAGTATTTACTGTTCTCAAGCTTCTAACACCGAGGAGAAAAAGGATGATAAGACTGCCCGTGCTAATGAAACTTGCTAGTTTTTCTTTCCTGTTAAAGATATTTATACCTGAATTCTTTCTAAGGCCTGAAACATTTTTAGATGAATTCCATCCAGGAAAAGCAATGTTGGTTTGAAAATTAGAGATGGTTTATAAAATCATATCTGATGATTTAAAAGATTCAACAGTAGTTTGCTAAGCCCAGTTTTTTGTTGTTGTTTTGGGGTAATCTCTGTACCTGGTGTGGGGTGTGAACCCACGACAACCCAGAGATCGAGTCTCACACTGCCAACTGAGCCAGCCAGGTGCCCCTCCTAAGCTTGTTTTTAAACTCAAAGGCTATTAATTAAGCTCCTGGTGTGGTTTGTGGTTAAGAGTGATTTTTTTTTCTCTCTACTGTGCTACTTTTTTTTTTTTTTTAATGTTTATCTTTGATAGAGAGTGTGAGTGGGAGGGCAGTGAGAGAGAGAGACAGAGGGTCCAAAGCGGGGCTCGAACTTACAAACCATGAGGTCATGACCTGAGCTGAAGTCGGACGCCTAATGGACTGAGCCACCCAGGCGCCCACGGTAGCACTTTGGAGAAGACTGAGCTCCAAGGCAGCGCCGGATGATTATTATTTTAACCTTGAGCAAGTCTGTGGTTACCTGAGTCTCAGCTGACTCACGGACAGAAGGCGGAGGGCAGTGGGTGGCAGTGGGCGCTCTGGAGTCAGACTGTTCTGCTGGGCAGCTGCCCAATCTGTGGCCTCCTGTGAGTGACTGAACTGCCAGGGGCCTGCCTGCTCTTCCCACAGAACAGGGGCGACGGTAAAGAGGGTTCCTACGTCATCCATCCCAGTGAGGATTAAGTGAGGTGATGTGCGTTAGGTCCGGAGCACAGGGCTTGAGGCTTCAGACAGAATTTAAATGGTCACTGTTGGAGCTATTTTCTTTATTTTTAAAAATGTTTTATTTGTTTTTGAGAGAGAGACGGAGCGTGAGCAGGGGAGGGGCAGAGAGAGAGAGGGAGGCACAGACACAGGATTGAAGCAGGCTCCAGGCTCTGAGCTGTCAGCACAGAGCCCGACGCGGGGCTGGAACTCATGAACCGCGAGATCATGACACGAGCTGAAGTCGGACGCTTAACTGACTGAGCCACCCAGGCGCCCCTTACTTCGTAGTTGGAAGAACTAAAAGCAGTGATGTGTTCAGTGATTAACCGTGACTTCAGACTCCTTGTGTCTCCGTAAACTGTTCTGGGGCAGCTCCGTCTCCCCCGGAATGCACCCCCTCTGACCAGCTAGCTCTGCTACATCTTGTGCATCCCCCAGGAACAAATGTTCTCCAAAAGAAGGACCCAGGGAAGAGCTAGTCAGGGGCACCTGCGTGGCTCAGTCGGTTAAGCATCCGACTCTCGATTTCAGCTCAGGTCCTGATCATGGTCCCTGAGTTCGAGCCCTGCATCGGGCTCTGTGCTGATGGTGCAGAACCTGCTTGGGATGCTGTCCCTCTCTCTGTCCCTCTCCTGCTTGCTCACACTCTCTCTCAAAAGACACACACACACACACACACACACACACACGCGCGCACACACAAAGAGTCATTCAGCCACACCACACTATCTCTCTTGACTCCTGCTGCGCTGTTTGAAAAACCAGAGTAACTTTCCCAGACCTTGGGGTCACACCACATAGGAAAGCGCTGATGAAGTGGGGTCAAGTGCTGGCCTCGGGTTTCATAATAGCAAATGCCGCTCGAAGGAGTAGTAACGCCAAGTCGCCCCTCTAGGTTTCGGGTCAACGGCCCAGGCCCTGCTGATTTGCAGTGCTTCCCACATTCCTTTCCCCAAGCATGCAGCTGCAAGGCTGTGTGACCGTGGGGCCCAGCCGTGCCTCAGCTGCTGCATTTGGGGGTGATCTAGAACCCTCAGAGACCTAGCAGTAGCAGAGACCACAGTGCCTTTGCTATAAAAGGAGAAGCTTGCGGTCAGACCCGTGCCAGCACCATCCTGGCGAGGACTGAGACTAAGGAAGAAGGAGCAGTTCTTGGGTGACAGGAGGGTCACCAACCCTGGTGACCACAGCTGACAGATGTCACCTTGCCACAAGGCCAGTGTACTAGTTTTCTGGGGGTGCCGTTACAAAGTGCCACAGGCTGGGAGTCTCACACAACAGAAATGTGTTGTCTCCCAGGTCTGGAGGCTGCAAGTCCAAAGGCAAGGTGTCAGGAGGGTTGGTTCCTTCTGAGGGCTGGGAGGGAAGGATCTGTTCCAGAATCTTCTACCTGCCTCTTCGCATCCTCTTCCCTCTGTGTGTGCCTGTGTCCGAATCTCCTGCTTTTCTTCTTTTTTTAAATGTTTATTTATATTTGAGAGAGAGAGCGCGTGCAGGGGAGGGGCAAAGAGAGAGGGGGAATAGAGGATCCGAAGCGGGCCCTGTGCCGACAGCAGACAGCCCGATGAGGGGCTGGAACCCGCGAACTATGAGATCATGACCTGAGCCGAAGTCGGATGCTCGAACGACTGAGCCACCCAGGCGCCCCCAAATCTCCTCTTCTTCTAAGGACACCGGCCATACTGGGTTAGGGCACCACCCTAATGACCTCATTCTAAGTTGATACCTCTATAAAGACCTATCTGTCCCATGCTTAGGTTAGGACTTGAACACATAATGGGGGGGGGGGCTACAATTCATCCATCACAGCCAGTTTGGCCATTCACAGTCACTAGAGACGTCAGTCACACCGTCATGGAGAGCTCTAGGTCTCCATCCCACAACTCACTGTCATGGAGTGTGCCTCGTGGAAACAGGACTTGTCCCAGCACTGTCTTAGCAGGCTGACAATAAAATAGCCCATACAACCCACTCCGTAAGATCAGTGAGGCCCAGGTTCCGCCATGTTAGGCACCTTGTATGAAAGCTTCACTGGAAACAGATGAAACCATTCACTAGCCGTGGGTCAGCCCATCTCATCAGGATCAGGTGGCAGCAACTCGCATGGTGGGGGGGGGGAGGTGCAGGGTCTGAAAACTCTAGGGCTAGGGTGCCATTGCCAAGAGCAGAGGCTCCTTGGTTCGTGGGACTGGAGCCTATGGTGTATCTACCCAACCCACATCTTGGCTATCACCCATTTTACCGAAGTGAAAGCAGTTCTGACATCTGTTATGCGAATTCAAACTCTCTGTGTCGCCTAGAGAGGCAGATCACTAAATCCCTGTCATAGCCACCTCTGGAGTGTGATTAGGGTCTTTCAAATGACAACTCACCCACCTGCAGTGTGTAGATCCAAACAGAATATCCACATATCCGTCACTGTGTCCCAAGTACCATTTTTTTTTTCAATTTCAGATTTTTAGTAACTCTCTTAGAAAGAATCTTCTTTCTTCTAAAATAAAAAATACATAGGGGCACCTGGGTGGCTCAGTCAGTTAAGCATCTGACTCTTGATTTCGGCTCAGGTCATGATCTCACGGTTCATGAGTTCAAACCTGTCTCTCTCTCTCTCAAAAATGAATAAACGTTAAAAAAGAAAAAAAGACTAGATATATTCTTTAAAAAATAATATAAATAAATAAATAACATTAAAAATAAAAATAAAATCACCTTTTTTGCACCAAAAGACATCTCAAGAAATCTTTCTTGACCGAACGCCCACTACTCCAAAACCTCATCACAGGCACCCCTAATATTTCATTTTATACCACATTTTGTTTATCCATTCATCAACTGATGAACATGGGGGTTATTTCCACTCTTTGACTACTACAGATAACACCGCTGTGAACATTCATGGACAGGTTTTTGTGTGAACATCTGTTCAATTCTCTTGGACATTATTTCCCAATGGAATCAGGAGACCATTTGATCTTGGACTTCCAGCCTCCAGAACTCTAAGAACATAAACGTCTGTTGTTTAGCTCCCCAGTCTGTGGTCTTTCTGTTATGGAAATGGCAACAGAAACCTAATACAAGCTTTGGGGCACGTGGGTGGCTTGGTTGGTTGGGCGTCTGACTTCAGCTCAGGTCATATCTCATGGTCGTGAGTTCAAGCCTCACATCAGGCTCCAATGCTGATAGCTTGAAGCCTGGAGCCTGCTTCAGACTCTCTGTGTCCCTCTCTCTTTGACCCTTTCCTGCACACGCGCCCTCTCTCTCTCTCTCTCAAAAATAAATAAACATTAAAAAAATTAAAACAAAAAACTAATACAAGCCTCTTCTCTCACCCATCCTCAGTGCTGAAGGACAGCAATGTAGTTCAAGGGCAGCACTAAGGATGGGTGAGAGAAGAAGCAAATTTGGTGGGGGGGTTGGGGGGACACAGTTCAATCCATAACAAGGTGATAAGACAGGAGATGAGTAGAGACCAGAAACAGATCACAAGAGCCTTGGGAGACATGTTTGGGGACATTCTTCCTCACCCACCCACCTCCAGAGGTCCCCAGGGATTTGGCTTCACGGAGAGTCCCCTTTCTGTCCTTTACTTTCCAGATAGGACTAATCAGCCTTTTCAAAGTTGTCCAGGTAAGAACAGACCCAGTGGGAAACAGCAGAGAGAAAAAAACCAGGAAGAATAAATGCCTCGGAGGTGTTATGCAAATTAGATGCAAATGACCCACCTATTCAGGGTTCCTTCAGTGGGTCAGCTGCTCAGCACTATGGAAAAGAACCTTAGCCTTTAATTCCTGCATTCAACAAATCTGAGGGCCTATTGTGCCAGGGACTGTTCTAGGCCCTGGGGCCCCTGCAGAGCTTTTGTTCTAGGCCTGTACCATCCAACATGGTGGCCACCGGTATGGTTGGCTATTACCCATTTGCAATGTAGCTAGCCTGAACCGAGATGTGCTAACGTATAAAATACACGCCAGATTTCAAAGACTTAATATAAAATATCTCATTAATAATTTCTATATTGAATGCATCTGAAATGGTGTTTTTTATATATTTGATTAAACAAAAATATATTATTAAAATTAATTCCATGTATTTCTTCTCACTTTATTTTTTTTAAATTTTTTTGATGTTTATTTATTTTTGAGAAAGAGACAGAGCACAAGTGGGGGAGGGACAGAGAGAGAGAGGGAGGCACGGAATCTGAAGCAGGTTCTAGGCTCCGAGCTGTCAGCACACAGCCTGACGCAGGGCTCGAACCCACAAACTGTGAGGTCAAGACCTGAGCAGAAGTCGGACGCTCAACCTCTGAGCCACCCAGGTGCCCCTTTACTTTACTTAAAAAAAATTTTTTTTAATGTTTATTCATTTTTTGAGAGAGAGAGAGAGAGAGAGAGAGAGAGAGAGACAGAGCGTGAGTGGGGGAGGGGCAGAGAGAGAGGGAGACACAGAATCCAAAGCAGGCTCCGGGCTCTGAGCTGTCAGCACAGAGCCCGACTGGGGGCTCGAACCCATGAACCGCGAGATCACGACCTGAGCAGAAGTCAGACGCCCAGCTGACTGAGCCACTCAGGAGCCCTTTTACTTTACTTTAACCGAGACTCCTAGAAATTTTGAAATTACATATGTGACTCACATTTATAGCTCACATTCAATTCCTCTTGGACTGTGCTGTCCTAGACAAGGCTCCACCTGGAAACCCTGTCTGATCAAGCTCATTCTGGTGGACAGAAACAGAGGGGGCGTTAACTGGGACCACCATTCCTAAGGATTAGGGGATTTGGAGGAAATACCTCTAGCTGATGATACCTATTTTAAAATGAGCTGTAGGGGCTGAAATAAATGGGAAAAAGAGGGAAATAAAGAAGAGATCAGCACACTGCTGGGGAGACCAGGAGGGACATAAAAAGTCTCTGAGGCCTGAGAGCCAATCTTCAACTTGCCTTCTGTGGTAGGTAAAATCATGCCCCCCTCCCACCGCCCCCAATGCCCATGTCCTAATCCCTGGAGCCTGCCAGTGTATTATCTGACCTGGCAAAAGGAACCTTGCAGACGAGATGAAGTTCAGGATTTTGAGCTGAAGAGATTATCTTGGATTATCCAAGTGGACCCAAAGTAACCACCAGCGTCCTTATAAGTGAAAGAGGGATGCAGAAGGGTCAGAAGATGTGGAGGTGGACACAAGGAATACAGGTGGCCTCCAGAAGCTAGAAAAGGCAAGGAAATGGATTCTGCCCTCCCTCAATTTTCCAGAAGGAATGCAGCCCTGGGACACCTTGGTTTTAGCCCAGTGAGACCCATTTCAGATTTCTGACCTCTCAAGCTAGAAGATAATAAATTTATATTGGTGGAAACTTCTAAGTTTGCAGTAATTTGTTACAGCAGCAACAGGAAACTAATACACTCCCTTGCCTGCTGGACGTTTCTTTGAGTTGCATTCCTCACTAGTTGAGAGAACCACTTCCTTCTCTAGTATAGTAGGGAAAGCTCTAGATTGGGTCTTTGGACAAGTCCCTTTTCCTCTCTGCTAAGGCTGGGGGCAGGAAGACTGGATAAAATGTGTGGCATTCAAGCAGAGAGGAGGGATGCATTTGTCTGCACTGGGCACCAGCATAGATGTCATTACTAACATTAGGACTAAACAATTGCCAAAAATCTGGAGGGCTGTCCAGCGTCTCATTCAGTTCTGAGAACAGTCCCATGAATTAGATAGCTATTGTCATCCCATTTTATTTTATTATTTTTTTAATTTTTTAACGTTTATTTATTTTTGAGAGAGAGAAACAGAGTAGGAGTGGGAGAGGGGCAGAGAGAGAGAGGGAGACACAGAATCCGTGAACCGTGAGATGGTGACCTGAGCTGAAGTCGGACGCTTAGCCGACGGAGCCACCCAGATGCCCCTACTATTATCATCCCATTTTAAAGCCAAGGCAACCGGGGCGCCTGGGTGGCTCCGTCGGTTAAGCGTCCGACTTCAGCTCAGGTCACGATCTCACGGTCCGTGAGTTCAAGCCCCGCGTCGGGCTCTGGGCTGATGGCTCAGAGCCTGGAGCCTGCTTCCGATTCCGTGTCTCCCTCTCTCTCTGACCCTTCCCCGTTCATGCTCTGCCTCTCTCTGTCTCAAAAATAAATAAACGTTAAAAAAATATTAAAAAATAAATAAATAAATAAATAAAGCTAAGGCAACCAAGGTCAGAGAGGTTGGGTAACTTGTCCATAGTCACTAACGTGAGCCAAGAGTTGATCCTGGTTCACAGATGGCCTTTTGCTGATGGCGGGGGATGGGGGGAATCTGCCCGAGAGCGTGGATGCATAAATTTCATTCCTCTGTTCATCCCACAGAGAGCTGGCATTCAGGGTGGAGTGACGAACAACTCGGGCCAGATGTATCTCATCATGGGACCGAGGGAGGAACTGGGGGGCTGCTTTCACAGAAATATGTGCTTCTGAGCCTGAGAGCCCAGTGCCCTCCCGGGGGCGTCATGACCAAATTCATCATGGTTCCTGTCCTTGCTTTCCTTGGGAATCGCCCCCAATACAGGCCCCCTCTCTCCCATCATCCCAGGCTCCCTCTCTCATCCGCATTGCTCTCTGCGTTGTCTTTCTCTGCCCATCTCCTGCCTCCCTCCACCCTTCCCAAACTCTTCCATGGTGACCCCTACAAACCTCTCCCTGAATGTTCCTTCCAACTTTCACCCTAAGGAAAACCAGCTCCTTCCCCGAAGATATTCCCACAATCCTAACTGAAGGCTCTTTAGTACCCCCACTCGCCGAACAAGGTCGAGAGGAGGAGAGGGGTAGTCAGCATATGCCGCAGAAACAAATGAGCCCAAATCTTGTGGTTCACACAAACAAAGGTAGAGACTCACCGGTGTCTCCTTGTCCGACACGGGTTGGCTGGGCTCTGCTCCACGTCTTTGTTCATGCACCCAGGCTCTTCATTCATGGGCAGCCTCTGAAACATCGCCGATCCGCTGGCAGAGGGAAAAGACGTGTGGACAGCCGTGAGCTGGCTTTTGAATCTTCCACTCAGAAAAGATACACGTTGGGGCGCCCGGGTGGCTCAGTCGGTTAAGCATCCGACTTCAGCTCAGGTCACCATCTCGCAGTTCATGGGTTCGAGCCCCGCGTCGGGCTCTGTGCTGACAGCTCAGAGCCTGGGGCCTGCTTTAGATTCTGTGTCTCCCTCTCTCTCTGCCCCTTCCCTGCTGGTGCTCTGTATCTCTCTGTCTCTCAAAAATAAATAAACATTAAAAAAAAAAAAAGAAAGTTAAAAAAAGAAACGAAAAGAAAAGGTACAACGTCACTCGTGTTCACATTTCATTGTGAGTCATACAGCCGAGCCTCGTATCAACTGGGTATCCTTCAGGAGAGACAGCAAATATTGTGAACAGTAATATAATGTGTTATCATATTGGCATATTGGCTGTTTCCAGATAATACTATTCCCTCTCCAGACTCCTATTTTTTTCACCCTGCTTGCCCTTGACGGATCTCCTAGAATGACAACCAGACCCCCTTGTCTTCCAGCTTTTCACAGTCCCCTGAGAAATCTGACAGTCACACTCAGCTCTTCCTTCTCCTTCACCCCCTATCAGATCCTTTAGAATGTTCCAGAAGTTCTCTGTCATTTCTTTCAGTCCCTAGAGAAGCGGCCCTCCTCCAAGCCACCATCACTTCTTGCCTGAAGCTGCAACGGCCTGCTTACTCTACGATTAATTCATCATTTTGCCCACGAACAGGGTAGGTCCAGCCACACCGCCTAAACCCCTCCATAGTTTCCCACGGCCTCCAGAGAGAGTCCAAAATCCTTATCTTGTGATGCCTGGGTGGCTTAGTTGTTAAGCATTGGACTCTTGGTTTCAGCTCAGGTCATGATCTCATGGTTCCTGGGCTCAAGCCCCGCATTGGGCTCCGCACTGTCAGTGCAGAGCCTGCTTGGGATTCCCTCTCTTCTCTCTCTCTCTCTTTCTCTCTGCCCCTACCCTGATTGTGTGTTTTCGCTCTCAAAATAAATAAATAAACTTTAGCAACATAAATAAGATACGGGCGCCAGGTGGCTCAGTCGGTTAGTGTCCAACTTGGGCTCAGGTCATGATCTCGTGGTTTGTGAGTTTGAGCCCCGCGTCGGGCTCTGTGCTGACAGCTTGGAGCCTGGAGCCTGCTTTGGATTCTGTGTCTCCCCCTCTTTCTGCCCCTCCCCTGCTGATGCTCTGTCTCTCTCTCTCTCTCAAAAACAAATAAACATTAAAAATTTTTTTAATAGATAAATTAATTAATTTAATTTAATTTAATTTAATCCTCACCTTTTCCTAGAAAGCTCTTCCCAGCAGGCTTCTGTTTGCTGCCTCAGGTCCTGCCACTGCCTTGGTCACTCCGCAGTCCAGCCACTGATACTTTAATTGCTTCAGGGCTTTCACAACACAGTTCTCTTTGCCTGGAACTCTCTTTACCCACCCCCACTTCATCTCTCAGGTCTCAACTTCCTCATTGAGGCCTTTACATCCAGCAGGTTCTTTCTGTACAAGTACTCCTGCAGTGCCCCTATTGCCCCTTCTGAAATACTTAACACTCCCCCCCACCCACCCACCTCACTTGCTCAGTGCCCCTCCTGCCCACCCAGACTGGAGCAGCGTGAAAGCAGTGGCTGTCTGTGCCATTGCTATGTGACAGTATAGTGATCATGCTCCGTAAATACTTTTTCAGGGACACCCAGGTGGCTCAGTTGGTTAAGCGTCTGACTCTTGATCTTAGCTCAGATCACAGTTTGTGGGATCTCACGGTTCGTGGGATTGAGTCCTGCATTGGGCTTAGCACGGAACCGTAGCCTGCTTGGGATTCTCTCTCCCTCTCTCGCTCTTCTGCCCCTCCTCTGCTTGCTCTCTCTCTCTCTCAAAAATAAATAAATAAACTTTTAAAAAAATTTATTATTTATTTTTGAGAGAGGGACAGAGTACAAGCAGGGGAAAGGCAGAGAGAGAGGGAGACACAGAATCCAAAGTAGGCTTCAGGTTCTGAGCTGTCAGCACGGAGCCCGATGCGGGGCTCAAACTCACGAACAGGGAGATCATGACCTGAGCCACCTAGGCGCCCCCTAAGGAGTATTTTTTATAAGGACAGAAGATGGAAGACAGACTGTTCATCAGAACAGACATGATTACGGATCTGGCTGCCCGTGTTAGAATCCTGGCTCCACTGATGATTGGTGTGGGCCCTGGATGAGTAATTTTAAACTCTCTGTGCCTCAGTTTCCTCATTTGTAACAAGAGAGTGATAACAGTATGTTCTTCACAGGGATATTTGGGAAGGAGAGTGTGGTCAGGTTTAAATAAACCGTGAACCGTGGGATCATGGCCTAAGCCAAAGTTGTAAATTTAACCGACCGAGCCACTCAGGCTCCCCAATAAATAAACTTAAAAAAATATTTTTTCAGGGCACCTGGATGGCTCAGTCAGTTAAGCATCTGACTGCAGCTGGGGTCATTATCTCACAGTCCGTGGGTTCGAGCCCCGCGTCAGGCTCTGCGCTGACAGCTCAGAGCCTGGAGCCTGCTTCGGATTCTGTGTCTCCCTTTCTCTCTGTCCCTCCCCTGCATGTGCTCTGTGGGTCTCTCTCCCTCAAAAATAAATAAACAAAAATATTTAAAAAAAAATATTTTTCCAGTGACAGAATGAATTTGTCATACATAGAGACTGAGGGAAGGAAATCATCAAGGTTAATAGATGCAATTAGCCATGAGTAAAGTAGCCTCCTGACCTAATCGAGAGAGGCAGAAGAGGCTGGGGCATTTGTGCCACCTCTGGATCCCTTAGTCATGAACTCCCCCATACACCCTTCCCTTCCTGCATTTCCCTCGAAGCTTCTAGACCTCCTGCAGTGCCTTCCTCACCCACGCCCATTGAAAGAAATCTGGTTTCATGACTGCGAGAGTGTTTCCTCCCCTCTTCCTCACCTCTGCTGTTCTCACCTCTCCCCCAGTCCTTCCCCGCGCATCCCACACGTCCTGCCAGCCAACTCAGCTGGAAGAGTCTGCAGCTTCCCTGAGATGTCATCTGTCCTCAGATTCCTTGCTGAGCAGAAGGATTTGAATGACACCCTGAAAGAAGAAACGTCCTGACATATCAGTGAGACACATCCCAGGCCTGGGTTTCTCTGTCTGCCAAACCAGGCTGTGCTGTGGGTGTGACATGAACAGCTTTGGAGAGGCCCTCGAAGCTTAGTGCCTCTCTCTCTTTTTTTTTAATGTTTTATTTATTTTTGAGAGAGAGAGTGGCAGAGGAGGGGGTGGGGGGGACAGAGGATCTGAGGCGGGCTCCATTCTGACAGCGACGAGCCCAGTGTGGGGCTCAAACTCAAGAACAGCGAGATCATGACCCGAGCCGAAGTCGGACGTTCAACGGACTGAGCCCAGGCGTCCCCGCAGTGCCTTCTTCTAGGGCTAAGATGTGTCTGAAATCATCGCCCTGGAGACAGTGTTAGTTCACCAGAGCGGCCAGCCACGAAGTACCACAGACTGAGTGGCTCAAACAACAACAGAAACGAAATTTTCTCACAGTTCTGGAAGCTATATATGCAAAGATGGAGGTGTTGGCAGGGTTGGGCTCTTCCGAGGCCTCTCTCCTCGGTTGGCAGACTGTTCCGCATCACTGGTTCAGTTTCTGGTTTTCTGACCAAACCCCAGTTGCTGCTGCACTTTGCCTCCGGTAGCCACGCGAGTAATTTGGACCCGTGGGATGTAAGCAGAAGTAAGGTGGCCACTTCCGGTCATGTCCTTAAAATGAAACGAATCGCTCCATACTCGCGAGTTGTGTCTTCTCGCACACGTGAGCGCAGGAATTGTGGGGACAGTGGGATGGCTTTGGCCATGCTAGTTGGGAGGATGCTCAGAGCTGGGCCAGACGAAAGTTGGGATCTTTGACCTCTTAAAATGGGGCCACCCAACCACTCTGTGGGGGGAGGGGGTTATGTGTGTGTGAAATAAATGTCTTCTGAAGCATTCTGCTCTGGACTCTCTTTGTTGTACCTCAGTCCAAACTCTACTGCAGACAGCTCTAAAAAGCAAAAATATAGAGTCCCCAAAACTTCAATAATAGAATACAAATAACAATTGAGTCTAAAAATTAAAACATCGGGGTGTCTGGGTGCCTCAGTCGGTTAAGCATCCGACTTCCGCTCAGGTCATGATCTCACGGTTGGTGGGTTCGAGCCCCGAGTCAGTGTCTGTGCTGACAGTTCAGAGCCTGGATACCTGCTTTGGATTCTTTGTCTCTGTCTCTCTCTGTCTCAAAAATAAATAAAAACATTAAAAAAAGTTTTAAATAAACACCAGAAAGTTAATAACATAAGGCACTATACGATGGAGTAAACTAGGAAAGTCACGTGTTTGCCTCCACAGATTAAAAAAACAAAAAATTGACAAGGTTCAACACCTATTTATGACAAAAGCTCCCAGAAAACTAGGGAGAGAAAGGAATGTCTATAATTTGATAAAGACTCATCTACCACAAACTTCATACTTAATATAGAACCTTAAGTTTATTCCCTCCAAGGACAGTAAGAAGACATAGCTGGCCTCCATCACCACTATTGTTCACTCCTGGGGGTCCTGTCGTTATAAATATTATTATGAATACAAATATATACATAAGATGTGTCTGGGTGGCTCAGTCGTTTAAGCATCTGACTCTTGGTTTCAGCTCAGGTCATGGTCTCACGGTTTGGTGAATTTGAGCCCCGTGTCGGGTTCTGTGCTGGTAGCACGAACCCTCCTTGGGATTCTGTCTCTCTCTCTCTCTCCCTCTCTCTCTGCCCCTCCCCACTTGCACTGTCTCTGTGTCTCTCAAGATAAATTTTTTTAAACATTTAAAAATAAGTAAATAAATAAATATGTATATAAGGAAAGGGAGGGAGGATGACAGAAGTGTCATTATTTGGATGTGATTTGGCATATTCCATACAGAAAACCCAAACCAGGTGCCTGGGGCTCAGTCGGTTAAGTGTCCGACTCTTGGTTTTGGCTCATGTCATGATCTCACAGTCCGTGGGATCAAGCCCCAAGTCAGGCTCTGCACTGACAGCATAGATCCTGCTTGGCATTCTCTCTCTCTCTCTCTCTCTCTCTCTCTCTCTGCCACTCCCCTGCTCATGCTCTCTCTCTCTCTCTCTCTCAGAATAAATAAGCTTCTAAATAAATAAATAAAACCATCTTTAAAAAACTTATAAAGGAATCTAGGTACTCACCCATCCATTCACAAGACATTTATGAAGAAAAAAAATGTAATGTGATTAAAGGACGCAAAAGAAATCAAACAAACGGGGAAGTAGGCCATGTTTAGGAATGCAACAATTAAGATTATTCAGATGGCTCTTCCACCTGAATCAATCTATAAATTCAAGCAAGCCCAAATTCCAGAAATATTTTTTTCTGAGAAACGATAACTCGATTCAAAAAAGAAATGCATGTTTAAGAATCAGTGCCCACAATTAGATGAGAATTGGCCAAAGGCGGGGGCTGGGTGGGGATCTTCTGAATCAGATGAGATACACTAACAAGCTAGAGTTTACAAAAGAAGGCAAAGATTACACGAACAGACAAACTGATCAAAGGAACAGAACGGAGAGGCCAGAATTAGACACATGTATCTGAAAGAACCAGTGACTTTTTTCAGAATAAGCAGCCTAATCAGAAGGGAAGACACGGATTGCTAAAGGATATTGGGAAAACTGGCTCCTTACAAGAAAAGTGGGTTCCCTCCCTCTCACCATAATACAAAGGCCAAATAAATGGATTAAAGACCTAAATATTAAAGCTAGAGCTATAAAGCTAGTATATTACTTTCCCAGCTCTGCCAGCACAAAGTACCGGAAACTGGGTGGCTTAACCTAACAGAAACATATCGTGTCCCAATTCTGGAAGCTAGAAGTCCAAAATCAAGGTGTCAGCAGGGCCATGTTCCCTCTGAAACCTGCAGGGAATCCTTCTTTGCCTCTTTTTAGCTTTTACTGGTTTGCTGGCGATGTCTGAAGTCCCACGGCTTGCAGCCCCATGACGTCCATCTCTGCCTTGCCCCCGCGTGTGTCTATCTTCAAGTGGCTGTCATCTTATGAGACCAGTCACATTGCAGTAGGTGCCTAAGCTACTCCGGTATTACCTCATCTTAATTTAAGTCATTACATCTGCAACTACCCTATTTCCAAATTGGATCATGTTCTGGAGTACCGAAGGTTAGAATTTCAGTGTATTTGGGATGGGGGATGTAATTCAACCCATAACAGCGAGTAGAAAAATGTAGGATATCTTTATGACTTTGGAATGAAGAAAGATTCTTAAGGCTAGGGACGCCTGGGTGGCTCAGCAGGTTAAGGTTACGACTCTCGATTTCGGCTCAGGTCATGATCTCACGGTCGTGAGATCAAGCCCCAAGTCAGGCTCTGCAGTGAGCGTGGAGTCGGCTTTGGCTTCTCTCTCCCTCTTTCTGCCCCTCTCCTGCTCACGCACATGCTCTCTCTCAAGATAAATAAATAAACATTTTTTTAAAGATTCTTAAATCTAGAAAACATAAGCTACATGATGAAAATGAGACGCCCGTGACGTATTAAAATTAAAGATTTCTCCCGAACAAAGACATAACCGAAAAAGTTAACTAATGAGGGAAAGACTGGGAGAAGATATTTTCGGCTTCAAAAGAAAAAGTGATTAATCTCCAGAATAAACAAAATCCTGCAAATATTTCGGAATGGAAAATCAACCGAAAAAAAACTGGCAAGAAATATGAATAGACAATTAACACAAAAGAAAATCCAAATGGCTGACAAGTCTGAAGAGATGCTCAACCCCATTCATAGTCAGTTAGGAAATAACAACGTGCTGGTTTAAATCCATCAGAGTAGCCAAATTGAGAAGCGCAGAGAGGAAATAAAATCAAAATTTTAAATTTTAAAAATTACATAGAAGCTCAGAAAGGAACTAGTGGAACCAGAGGACCTAAGCTAGAGGAAGTTAGTGAAGACGTGTGTTATTTGGAACTATCACGCACCTCCAGTTGGTATAATTCAGTATGTATATTCTATGATCCAGCAATCTCAACCTTAGATGTATAATCCAGAAAAACGCTCACACAAGTCCTAGAGGATACAATTACAAGACTGATGAAGTATTATTTGTAGTAGCAAAGAATTCAAGGCAATGTAGATCTTCATTAGCCAGTGAATAGAGATGGTGAGCTATGCAGTAATCAGAAGCAATGAATCAGGGGCACCTGGCTGGCTCAGTCGGTAAAGCATACAACTCTTTTTTTTTTTTTTAATTTTTGTTTTAATGTTTATTTATTTTTGAGACAGAGAGAGACAGAGCATGAACGGGGGAGGGGCAGAGAGAGAGGGAGACACAGAATCGGAAGCAGGCTCCAGGCTCTGAGCCATCAGCCCAGAGCCTGACGCAGGGCTGGAACTCACGGACCGTGAGATCGTGACCTGAGCTGAAGTCGGACGCTTAGCCGACTGAGCCACCCAGGCGCCCCTAGCATACAACTCTTAATCTTGGGGTTGTGAATTTGATCTCCGAGTTGGGTGTAGCGATTACTTAAAAATAAATAAAATCTGGGGCTCCTGGGTGAAGCATCTGACTTCGGCTCAGGGCATGAACTCATGGTTCATAGTCCCCCATGGGGCTCTGCACGGGTGGTATGGAGCCTGCTTGGAATTCTCTCTCCCTCTCTCTCTCTCTCTCTCTCTCTCTGTCTCTTTCTTTCTCTCTGCCCCTTCCCTACCTGTGTATTTGTGCTCTCTCTCAAACTAAATACATAAACTTAAAAAATAAATAAATAAAATCTTAAAAAACTTTTTTTAAATGCTTATTTATTTTTGGGAGAGAGAGACAGAGATAGAACAAGAGCAGGGAGGGGCAGAGAGAGGGAGACACAGAATCCGACGCAGGCTCCAGGCTCTGAGATGTCAGCACAGAGCATGACATGGGGCTCGAACCCACGAACTGAGATCATGACCTGAGCCAAAGTCGGATACCTAACCGACTGAGCCACCCAGGGGCCCCAATAAATAAAATCTTTTTAAAAAGAAGCCATGAACCAGACATATAAATAATAACATGATATGGTCTTAAAACAATATCGAGAATGGGAATGCAAGCTGGTACAGCCACTCTGGAAAACAGTACGGAGGTTCCTCAAAAAACTAGAAATAGAACTACCCTACGACCCAGCAATTGCACTACTAGGTATTTACCCAAGGGATACAGGTATGCTGTTTCAAAGGGGCACTTGCACCCCAATGTTTATAGCAGCACTATCAACAATAGCCAAAGTATGGAAAGAGCCATCGATGGATGTCCATCGATGGATGAACGGATAAAGAAGATGTGGTATATATACATACACACACACACACACACACACACACACACACAATGGAGTATTACTCAGCAATCAAAAAGAATGAAATCTTGCCATTTGCAACACTGTGGATAGAACTGGAGGGTATTATGCTAAGTAAAATTAGTCAGTCAGAGAAAGACAAAAATCATATGACTTCACTCATATGAAGACTTTAAGAGACAACACAGATGAACATAAGGGAAGGGAAGCAAAAATAATATAGAAACAGGGAGGGGGACAAAACAGAAGAGACTCATAAATATGGAGAACAAACTGAGGGTTCCTGGCGGGGGGGGGCGGTTATGGGAGGGGGGAAGGGCTAAATAGGTAAAGGGCACTAAGGAATCTACTCCTGAAATCATTGTTGCACTATATGCTAACTAATTTGGATATACATTTTTAAAAATAAAAAATTAAATTAAAAAAAACAACATGGATGGGGCGCCTGGGTGGCTCAGTCGGTTAAGCGGCCGACTTCACCTCAGGTCATGATCTCGCGGTCCGTGAGTTCGAGCCCCGCATCGGGCTCTGTGCTGACAGCTCGGAGCCTGGAGCCTGTTTCGGATTCTGTCTCCCTCTCTCTGACCCTCCCCTGTTCGTGCTCTGTCTCTCTCTGTCTCAAAAATAAATAAATGTTAAAAAAATTAAAAAAAAACATGGAGCAAAAAGAAGTAGAAATTCATTTAATACCATTTTTGTAAATTAAAAACATATGAAAAACAAAAAAATACATAAAGCACTATACATCTTTTTAGGAATATAGACATATCCAAGAATCAGAAATTAAACACATTAGAAACTGTGTCTATAAGGTGGAAGAAGAGATAGAAGTAAGAAGGGAGATATGGGAGGAAAAAAATGACACAAAAGAATAGCTTTATACCAGTTACTGCTAATAGTGGTCAGAAATAAAACAGTATGGGGGACCTGGGTGGCTCAGTCGGCTAAGCGTCCGACTTTGGCTCAGGTCATGATCTTGCAGTTTGTGAGTTCGAGCCCCATGTTGGGCTCTGTACTGACAGCTCAGAGCCTGTAGCCTGCTTGGGATTCTGTGTCTCCTTCTCTCTCTGCCCCTCCCCCACTTGTTCTCGGTCTCTCTCTATCAAAAGTAAATACATGTAAACAAATTTTTTTAAAAAGAAATAAAACAGTATGGTAAAATCAATTCTCAAGAAAAAAAAGAAGAATGAATGAATAAATGAGAAATGTTAAGAAAAGGAAGCAATACAAGCAAAAATCATAAGGAAGGAAAACAAAGGATATTTCATACTGAGGAAAGGAATAATTCACTGATGTCATGTTAATATAATAAATCTTCATGCACATAACAATATAACTTCAAAATATGTAAAGCAAAAACTGATACACCTAAAAGGAGAAACTAACATATTGTCACTAATAATGAGAGAGTTTATTATACCTTCCAGAAGGCAAAATATCAAACAGAAAAAAAAAAAGTAAGGAACAAGAATTAGAGAATTAATAAACTTGCATAGTCAGCTCTCTGATCCCAACAACCAGTATCCTTTAAAACATCCTTTAAAAACATACAGAACACTTCCAAAACAAAACAAAAAAACCTCCACATATTAGGTCAAAAGGGAAATCTCAGCACATTCCTAAGGATTTATATCGTTCAGAACATGTTCATTGAATAAAATTAGCAATCAACTGCAAAAAGACAACCAAAGAACAATCCAGGTACACATACGTTCAAAAATACATTTCTAAATAATTGGTGGAAATAATCTGACATTACATCTTTGGGGAACTGAATGACAAAGAAAGCACCCCATACCGAAGCCTGGAGAATACAGCATAAACACTAAAATGGGGGGAGGGCAGTGAATCAACAAAGCAGAAATTAATGAAACAACCTTCCCCCCAAATAAGTAGGAAAGATTATCAGCAAACCAGGGGCTGTTTGTTTGTTTTTTTAAGACTGATAAGACTATAAAATTTGGGGCAATTGATCCAGAAAAATTAGAGAAGAAACAAATGAAAATCAGGAAAACCGAAGAAAATATACCTTCAGATGCAAATGAATCATAAAAAACATCATGCCAATGAATGTTATGGCCTAGTTATGCCAATGAATCTGAAGTCCTAGATAAAATATTGTTCTAGGCAAATATAAATTACAAACATTATTCCAGGAAAAAGCAATAAATCTGAATAAACCAACATCCACAGAAGAAGTTGAAATCATAGTCAGAGACCTACGAAAAAGGCGTCATGCATGGATGATCTTAAGGTCAACTTCCCCCAAATGTCTCAAGAGCAGGTAACTCCAATATATCATAAGCCATTCCAGATTGCAGAATAAGGTAAATGATTTCCCATAAGAATAATGTAGATGGCAGAAAAACCATCTGATCACATTGATAAGTGCATAAAAAGCATTTGGTAAAGGTCAACACCTGCTTTTTAAAAACCTACTAGCAAATCAGAAATAGAATTTGATAAAGGACTTCTACTCGAAATCTGAAAACACCATACCTCATAGTGAAACCTTAGCGTTAATCCTTCAAAAATCTCAGACAACACAAGAATTGTCTATTATCACCACTACCAATAACATTGTATTGAAACTCTTCGCCAAAGGGGAAGGGGTGAGAAATGAGTTATAAAGGTTGGAAAGAACTAAACTGGCATTTTGTTACCCTAACAGGATCATCTAGCCAGGAAAGTATGGAGAATTAGCTGTCTAGCTATTCTAAAACAAGTAAGAGTGAGTTCAACAAACTAGCCAGATCCAAGATCAGCAGTAAAAATGCAAGAGTAGTAATTGATTAGGGGGAAAAAAAAAAAAAGATCCAAGTCATAAATAAATAAGTAAAAATAGTAAAGTCCCAGTGAGTGAACCAGAGAAACATGTACAAGATATCCCAGGAGAAAATCAAACCTATGTCTAAGATGGAAGGCTCAATATTACTAAATCACAAATTCTCCCCCAAATCAATAACTTATTCATTTACAATCCCAATCAAAATCCAAACCATCTGTTATGGAATTGACAAATTCCATCCCACTCCCCATTCCCACTGCAGGACCCACCAGGTTTAGAATCAAGTCAAGGCTCCTTGCTCACCCGAGTCTAGGCATTCACTGGGAAACCACGTGTTCCGCTGCCCACCTGCCTCTCTGATTTGAACCCATAAGCAGTTGGTAAACAGAGTAACAACGTCGGCATAACAGAAGCATGTTGGTTAATATGCAATTTTTCTCCGGGAAGTTAATATTTTGAAGCAATCAGTGACAAGCTTTCTCAGAGTTAAAAGGGAAGCCTTGGTGATCAAAGAAGATCTTCACACACACACACACACACACAAAGCTAAAAATCTGCAGAACTGTCTTCCTTTAGATCCACAGTGACTTGTTTTAGTGGTTTCAAGGATCATAATGCTTGCTACAATGTTATGGTATGTGGTAAAGCTGTGAATGCAGATGAAGAAACCACAATGATATTTTCTCATATTAAAATGACAGGTTGATGAAGGCAACACCTTAAATCAGATTTTTAATTTTGATGCAAATGGTTTCCATTAGAAATTAATATCTACATGTGAGATATATATATATATATATATATATATATATATATATATACACACACACACACACACACATATATACACATACACACACACACTCATGCACACACAACGGGATATTACTCGGTGATCAAAAAGAATGAAATCCTGCCATTTGCAACAACATAGGTGGAACTAGAATGTATTATGCTAAGCGAAATAAGTCAGTCAGAGAAAGATAAATATCATATGACTTCACTCATATGTGGAATTTAAGAACAACACAGATGAACATAGGGTAAGGGAAGGAAAAATAAGATAAAAAGAGAGAGGGAGGCAAAGCATAAGAGACTTTAAATACAGAGAACTGAGAGGTGTTGGGGGGGATGGGCTAAATGTGTGATGGGCATTAAGGAGGGCACTTATTGGGATGAGCATTGGGTGTTCTATGTAAGTGATGAATCCCTGGGTTCTACTCCTGAAATCATTATTACACTATATGTTAACTAACTTGGATTTAAATAAAATTTAAAAATTAAAAAATAATAATAAAGCCAGAAAGTTTTCAAAGAAAGAAAAGGAAAGAAAAGGAAATTAATATATCCAGACCAGCATCTCTGAGAAGGAAGCACAAGCCCCGTAAGATTGCAAAGAAGGCACTGAAGATGTTGCTAAGCGCAAACCTCCGTGGAAGTAACTGTGCTAGTATTTCTTCGAGAATCATTATTGGTCTCGTAGCACTCTGATTATGAAGTTGCCAGTGTTTTGAGCAATCTAACCCTGGGGTGTTTTTTTTTTTTTTCTTCTTCCCCTTAAATTCTTGTTATGTTTAGTGAGCTGTTTTGTAGAACTCCAGGGTTTTTCAGGAACGCATATATCACTCATGGCAGAACTGCCTATAACTCAGAATAAGGGGGGACTCTGTCTTCAAACAAGCATTCTTGATAGTTCCTATGTTTTCCTGATGGGTAGACAAGAGACCAGGTACCCACTTCTAAGAGTGGAACAACTTCCCAGGAGCAGGGGCGGGGTCTGGAACTTGGGAAGCAGAGCACCTCATGGTACCTCTTTTATCTCCTCCCTCCAGACTTCCGGGCCACTCGGGAGAAACCACGTGAAAAGGCCCAGAATTTTGCTGTTTACAAGCTTACAGATCTTGAGCAAGTCACTGAACCTCTGCAGGACTCAATATCCTCATTCTTTAAATGGGAAGGCAGTGTTTTGTTTTTAAATCATGTTTGTTTTTAATTTTAAAACCTACCTTTGAGGCTTGCTTTTGCCATTTACAGTTCTGTGACCTTGGACAAGTGACTTTGCTTTTCAATGCATCATCTGTAAAATGGGGGCTTTGCGAGAATTTGATGATACCATGCAAAGCGCTTAGCACAAGATGCGCATTAAGCCCCAATAGATTGAAGTTCCTATTACGAGAGGCGGGAGTTCTGACTGCTGAGGTGGAAGAAACCAGAGCTGGTGGGGAAAGACATGGCTGTGATTTCCCAACGGACAGTGAACACGTCCTGCCAGCCCCATCTTCCCTGCTGAGGCCTCGCCATCAGCCGAATCCCCTAGGTGGCAGGAGCCACCAACCTTTCTCCAACGTTTGAGGCCGCCTCCCGCGGCGCCTGTCCCGGAACGGACTACATTTCCCGGCGTGCACCTCGGGTCGGGGCCCGAGGGGACGGGCAGCCAAGGGGACCGTGCTCCAGCCGCGTTAGAGGCTGGAGCCAGTAACCACCACTCACGCAGCTCCTCTATTTCGCTTTGCGAAACCGGTCCGCCACCGTCAACCCCATCTTGAGCCGCGGACCCGTAGGGTCTGTGAGGAGCGCTTGGCCCCCGCCTCCTTCCCTCCTCCCGGCATCTGGCCCACCGAGTCCCAGGGAGGGTCCGAGGCCAAGCTTATCTCCTCGGGAGGATTCCTTCGGCCTCGTGGGGTCCCCACTGCGGCCCGAGGCTGGCAGCGGGGCTCTGGAAGCTAGGGGAACAGCCTCGAGGCCGCGCAGCCGGAGACTACAACTCCCAGGCGGCACCGCGGCGGCGGCGGCGGCGGCGGCGGCGGCGGCGAGCACGTCACTCAGGCACCGCCGGCGGCCCCGGGAAGCGCGCGGGCGGGGGCAGGGCTGGGGCCGACCGGGAGGCAGGTGCTGAGGATGGGGGCAGCCCGGCCGCCCCGCGCGTGAGAAGGCCGAGGGGCGCGCCACCCCATCCCGGGGCGGGCGCCCCCGGGGCCCCGCCACCCCCACCCCGCCCGGCGGTCGTGGCCCGGGATGCGGAGCCGGGGGCCGCCGGTGGAGCTGCGCGGGGTGAGAGGCGTGGGGAAGGGGGCTGCCTGCTTCCCTCACCCTCGCCCCCCACCGGCGGGCCCCGGCAGGAATTGGGGAGCCGCGCGGCCAGGCCCTCTTAGCGCCCTGACATTTGGGGGAGACAGGTGAACCCGCCACCCTATCCGCACCCCGCCCCGCCTGGGCAGCTGAATCAGAGGGGACGACCCTGCCCTTTTAAGGAGGCTTTTTCTTGCTCCTGTGGAGGGCCCCCGCCCCCAGCCATGGCCTCCAGGAGCCCCCTAGAACCCGCAGGGACTGCCCCCCATCCTGGCCGCCGGGGCCCGCCCTCTGCATCCCGCGGGCAGCCTGTGTGAAGCGGCCTCCCGCAGCCCCCGGCCCCTCCCCCATGGAGGAGGAGGAGGGGGGGACGGCCAAGGAGTGGGGCACGACCCCCACGGGGCCCGTCTGGACCGCGGTGTTCGACTACGAGGCGGCGGGCGATGAGGAGCTGACCCTGCGGAGGGGCGACCGCGTCCAGGTGCTTTCCCAGGACTGTGCGGTGTCGGGCGACGAGGGCTGGTGGACCGGGCAGCTACCCAGCGGCCGTGTGGGCGTTTTCCCCAGCAACTACGTAGCCCCTGGCGCACCCGCCGCGCCCGCGGGCCTCCAGCTGCCCCAGGAGATCCCCTTCCACGAGCTGCAGCTAGAAGAGATCATCGGTGTAGGGGGCTTTGGCAAGGTCTACCGGGCCCTATGGCGCGGCGAGGAGGTGGCTGTCAAGGCCGCCCGGCTGGACCCTGAGAGGGACCCGGCAGTGACAGCAGAGCAGGTGCGCCAGGAGGCCAGGCTCTTCGGAGCCCTGAAGCACCCCAACATCATTGCCCTCAGAGGCGCCTGCCTCAGCCCCCCACACCTCTGCCTGGTGATGGAGTATGCCAGGGGGGGCGCACTGAGCAGGGTGCTGGCGGGCCGCCGGGTGCCCCCTCATGTGCTGGTCAACTGGGCTGTGCAGGTGGCCCGGGGCATGAACTACCTACACAATGATGCCCCTGTGCCCATCATCCACCGGGACCTCAAGTCCATCAACAGTAAGTGGTGTCCTCCCCCAAAAACTTGCTTCCACCGAATCTTAGGAGGTCAAGCCTAGGTGGTGGGAAATGGGGACACCAGAAGATATTGCCTAGGGCAAGAAGGGGCAGCGGTATACCTTCCGGGCCAAGTGAGGGAGGAAAAGGAGGCTTGGAAAGGTTGAAGGACCGCCTGTCTCCCAGGCTAAGAGTCACAGTAGCTTAATAAGTATGTATCCATGAACACTGTGACAGGCCCCGAACTCCTAGCATGGACAGCACAGGGCCTGCCCTCATGGCACTCACTGTCCAGCCATGATGCCAGGGTCCACCGGGCAGAGACCGAAAGAATCTAGCCTGGAGTCAGAGTTTCTCAACCTTGGCACTATTTACATTTGGGGCTGGATGATTGTAGGAGGCAGTTCTTTTGTGGGTTGTTTAGCAGCATCCGTGGCTTCTAGCTGGTAGATGCCATTAACATTCTCCACCAAAGACCAAAACTTGTCTCCAGACATTGGCAAGTGTCTCCTCGGGGTTGAGAACCACTTCCTGGAGTCCTCTCAGGCCTCTGCCCCAGCCAGAGTGAGGGAGGAGGGAAAGGGATGTGCCTTATGTAAAAGCTTCCAGGCTGCCTGGCTTATCACAGGCTCTCAAAACTTGATTGGTTGGTCGAATGGGGACTGGGGCCAGCAGGAAGAGAAAGCTCCCCAGGACCCACCTCTAGATCAAGGAGCTTCTCATGATGTCAGCACGTATTAGTTGAGCACCTATTAACAGGAGCCCAACAGGGACCAAGACCGCAGTGGCCTCACCCATTTCCGGAGCGCCTGTTGTGTGCCACACCCAGTCCTGCGTCCTAAGGATATAGCGGGGGAAGAATCCTACCTTCCTGGCTCTCCCAAGCTTCCTCTACCCCATCTCACTCCCTTTCATTTCTGCATGCATCTATTCTTTCATTTTTCATTTGGTGTTTGCTGGGCCAAGTCATGTGCTAAGGAGAGGGATCAACAGTGAATGAGGCCAGCATGTTCCCTGCCCTCCCTGGAAATGTGAGGATTTCCCCTTTGTTCTCACATTTGGACTCCCACATCTCTTCTGATTCCTGTCAGTTCCACACCCTGAAATGTGTTTGAATCCATCCCGCTATTTCTGCAATGTTGTTGCTATGCAGAGCCACGACCACTGCAAGCCCCTAGAACAGAGGGAGTAGTCTTCCTTATCTTCCAGGCCTTACACTTGTACACCAACCGAGCTGCCAGGTGCTCAAGGTGTGCCAAGCCCTGTGGCGGGGCCAGGGAATTGAGCAAAGACAGACACAGATGGTTCCTGCCTCCCTGATGCTCAGACTCCTCTGACATGCTGGGCAAATAGAGGCAGGACCACCAGCATGCTCCCCTTGAAGGCTGGGGTGCCTTCCTGGCCTTTCCTCACCCCTCTGATTCACAGCCTGAAGGTGGGGTGTAAGGACATGCCCCCAGGCCTCTAGGTTTTCCTGTAGCCAGTGCCACCTGGATGTGGCGTTGTTGGGGCTCCTTAGGCCAGGGCTTCCTGCTCAGTCAATGGGACAAGTCCATGCCCAGGACAGATCACAGGGCCTCCACAGCACAGCTTCCTCCATTCATCTTTCCCTAGGAGCCCCTCGTCTGGTGTCGCTCGTACATTGGTTCATTCAACTGATAATTCTGAAGCAAAATTAAATATACTAGGCCCTATCTTAAGTGCTGGGATTACAGAAGTGAACCAGGCAAGATCTCCCCACGTAGAAGTTATGGTCTAGTAAACAGAAGTAGATGACTGATATTAGGTAGGTAGGTAGGTAGATAAAATTTCCAGATAAGACCAGGGGGCTCTGAAGAAAATAAAACAAGCGGAAGGAGCTCTTTGAATCAGATGGTCAGGGAAGGCAATACTGGAGCAGGGACCTGAACAAAGAGAACCCAGCCTTGCAAAGGTCTGGGCAGAGCAAAGGTCCTGAGGTGGAAATGAGCATGCCTTGCGGGAGAAACAGCCAGGAGACCAGAGGGGTTGGAAGAGGAGGAACGAGGGAGGGGTAGGAGATGAGGTCAGAAAGGTAGGCAGGGCCCAGATCATGATGACCTTGGGGGCCATGATGAGGATTTGGGGTTTTGTTTTGTTTTGTTTTTTACATAGTGGAAGCCATCAGAAGATTTTAAGCAAGGGATGATGCAGAAATGAAATGTAAGACCATAGTGTGTTCCGTCTGTCACAGGGTCACCCCACCAACAGAAGAGGTGGGGACCCAAGAAGGGAAGCATGGAGTCACATGCTAGAGAGTCGAGGGAGGCTTCTGGGCTTTGATGATAGTAGAATTAGCTCACTGTTGTTATGACAGGAGAAGTCACCAGGAATGGTCAAAGATCTGGGGGAGAAGTAAAGGCCAACTATGGCCATATCACACACTAATGATAATAGCTAACATTTTTAAAGGGCCTACTGGTGCTTCACCTTACTACAACCCTATAAGGTAAATACTATTACCATCCCCACTTAACAGAGGAGAAATCCTAGCGTTAAGAAGAATAAATCATACAAGGTTATGCAGCTGATAAGTGGCAGAGCTGGGAGTCATGCCCAGGCAGGCCTGTACACTTTGGGGCCTGTTTGATACATGCTGGTCGAATATCATAGCAGTTAAGAGATTGGGCTCTAATGACAGATGTAGGTCAGGCCTTTGCCCCACAGTTTTCTAGGTATATACTCTTGGCCAAGGGACTTCATCTCTTTGAGCCTCAGTTTGCCAGTGGATAAAATGGGTTGCTTTCTAGATAATCCATGTAAAGGCCTAGCACAGTGCCTGCCATATCATAGGCCACTGATAAACACCAGCCATGATTATAATTGTTGTTAGTAATAGCCCTAGACAGCAAGTTGGAACCATTCAAGATGCTTGGGGAATATAGCCGTCAGACTTTGTCACAGTAATGCTGCGTAGCAAACCACCCCCAAAACTCAGGGTCTTAAAACTTGATGTCATTTATTGCTGCTCACACACACATGGGCCTGCTGGAGCGTGAGCTGACTTAGGCGGGCCTCAGCAGGGAAGACTTTACTCTGAGTACCTCCCATCTACCTTGGACCAGCAGGCTGGCCGAGGCATGGTCTTGTGGTGATGGCAGGCAGATAGGTGAGGCCTCTTAAGGCCTAGGCTTGGAAATGGCATTCTGTCACTTCTGCCTTGTTCTGTTGACCAAAACAAGTCCTAGGGCCAACCCAAGGTAAAGGAGGAGGAAATAGACTCTTCCCCTTCCGTGGAAAGGAGTGCAGAGTCAGGTGGTGAAGAAGGTGATGCAGAAAGGGGTAGATCTGGGGCCCTGAATGCAGTCTGCCACAGGGGGTGACAAAGGCAAAGGAGAAGCACATTCATCCCTTCTGCTCAGAGTCTAGTTCCCACCTCACTGGTGGCCAAGAATTCAAGCCCTGAACAAAGGAGAACCAAGGCTTTGGGCTTTGGCTACCCACATTTCACAGAGCTCCCCAGAGCCCAGGTTAGAATCAGGAGGGAAGTAGACCCAGAGGAAGCTCCTCCTCCTTCATGGGAGCTTGGGGCAGGGATCCGACTGGCATGGAAGCATCCATGATATTCCAGACCAGGAAAGGACCTGCTGCAGAGGGGGGTAACTCATGGTTACTCATGGTTAGAGGGAGAGAACAAGTAGGAGGTTTCAGCTGAGGCAGGCGGGCAGGACACTCAGGTCTGCAGCCCAGAAGGTTGGGGTGACCCATCTTTCTTCCTGCCCCACAGTTCTTATTCTGGAGGCCATCGAGAACCACAACCTCGCAGACACGGTGCTCAAGATCACGGACTTCGGCCTCGCCCGCGAGTGGCACAAGACCACGAAGATGAGCGCTGCAGGGACTTATGCCTGGATGGCTCCGGAGGTTATCCGTCTCTCCCTCTTCTCCAAAAGCAGTGATGTCTGGAGGTGCTGATGGTGGGGCTGGGGAATCCCGGAAATGGGGGAGGGGAGGAGGGTGTTTCAGAGTGGGAGGGACAGTCTCCTGCAGAAGCTAGGATCCAGGCCTGACAGAGAGGCTCCCTGGCAAGGTCAGACCATCAAAGTACCAAAGCAGGTGTCTGCTTGCTGAAGTGGCAGCTGAGAAGGACTTGGATTCGAGTGGAAAATTACGAAGATATAGAAATAGGATGTCAACACCAAGGGCCCCTCAGACACCATCCAGTACACCACCCCATTTGTCAATAGGAAATTGAGGCTTTGGAGGCATCCTTTCATCCTTCCTTCCTTGCTTCCTTGCTTCCTTGCTTCCTTCCTTCCTTCCTTCCTTCCTTCCAGCCATCCATCCATCTATCCATCCATTCATCCAGCTATCCATCCATCCATCCATCCATCCATCAGCACTGGGTGCTAGGGATACCGCAGTAAAAAAAATCTAGACACATTTCCTGCCCAGAGGAATAGCAAATAAATAAACAAATACACAAGAAGCTGGGGGGGGGGGGGGAGCTGGTTTTAAGTTAAAAAGTTGTAAAATAATTTTCCAAAGATAAAGAGTTAATCCACCAGAACAAAGTATGAGATAGTATTAAGAGCCAGGAGGTAAATCGAAAGCACTCTGAGGGCTGGAGGATGATGTTAGGGAAGGCTTTTCTGAGAAATGACACTTGAGCTGAGTTTTGGATGATGATAAGAAGGAGCCACCCATGCAAAGTTTGGGGGAAGAAGCTTCCCAGGCAGAGGGGACAGTGCCCACAAAGGCGGTTCTGACGTGAGAACGAGCTTGGTCTATTCCAGACACAGCCGTGAGGCCAGGTGACTGGAGCAGAGGAGGCAAGGAGGAAGGTGGTAGAAAATGACATAGGAGAGAGAGCGGGGAACCCCGCAGATGAGGGACCGGACGCCAGGCTTTATTCTAAGTGCAGCAGAAAGCCATTAGGAGCATTTATGAATGGCACAATCTGGTTTAGCATTGCAAGGCTCCCTCGGCTGTAGGATGCAGAATGGATTGTGGGGGACAGGAGTGGGGGCAGGAGGCCCGCGAGGAGGCTGTTGCCATCACCAGTGAGACTTGATGGCGACAGCAGATACTCTTCAGCCTGGGGCCTTCTACTGGGAGGGAGCCAAACCCAGGTCAGTCCCCAGCTAAGGCTCCAGATGGACCAAGTAGCAAAGTCATGGCTTCTGGGCAGACAAATCAGACAGGAAGTCTCCACTAGAGCAGTGCAGCTCTTTGGGGAAGGTTCTAACTGGCTTTCCATTAGGCATTCATTTGTGGTACCAAACTGCACAGAGCCATATCTCCGTGGCAAGGAGCAGAAAATCCCCAAATAAAAACAAGCCTGAAGTTTCTGCTCTCCTGTAAAGCCCAGGACTGATGTGGTGGTCCCGGTGACAGGAATTCAGGGTCCTATGTCAGGGTTCCTCAACAGGGGCGTCACTGACATAGAGCAAGGTAATTCTTTCTTGTGTGGTACTACCGTGTATTTTTTAGGATGTGGTTCCCAGCCACCAAACATCATAGCGCTCCCCGGTCCTTGTGACAATCAAAACATCCTCACAGGTTTCCAGCAACACAGGTCAGGTGGAGGGTTCACACCACCCCCAGTTGAGAGCCATTATTATTTTCTTCCACCTTGTGTGGTCTCCATTCCAAAGCTCACTTCATCATCCAAAACGGCTGCTTGAGCTCCGGCTTTTATGTCCACATCACAGCAAGCAGGCAGGAAAAGAGGAAAGGACACCAATTCTCCTTAAGGACTCTAAACTTCTAAGCTTCGGGACTCCGAGGACTCTCTTTAACTTCCTGGAAGTTAGTTGCATATTACACGTCCTCCTGCACCCCACTGGCCAGAACCATCGCCATATGGGCATGCTTAGCTGCAAAGGAGGATGGGAAATGATTCCAGGCAGCAGATGCCCAGCTCACATTCACCAGTGCTGGCACTGAGAATGACAGGGAGGCCGTCAGCTGTAGGAGGGCAGAGGTGGTGTCCATCTTGGTCCAGTGCCCAGAATAGTGTCTGGCACACGGCAGACATTTATATGTCAGATGCATGCGTGGATGTGGGGGAGCTCGGGGACTCACTGCATGCTGGACACCGCACAAAATGGTGTTCAGTTTACTGGAGAAGGTGGACCGGCAGGTGACCGTAGCACAGTGGTGCGTGCTCCAGTGTTGTGTATCCATCAAGGACACCGTCATGGGCATCAAGCAGGCCTGAGCCCAAGTGTGGACTGAGACCAGTCCGCTTACTAGCTGTGTGACATTTAGGCAGACAGTTTAACCTCTCTGTGCCTGCACCTGTCCCCCGGGTAAAACGGGGGTCATACCAATACCTTCTGCCTTACAGGGCTGTTGTGAGGATTACTGAGAGCGCCTAGCACAGTGCTGGCCTGGAGTAAGTGCTTTATAAATGTTAAATAGTGTTAACTTGTTTTTAGAGGTAAGTGCTGAGGGTTCTGTGGGAACATAGAGGAGGGGGGTCTCTCATCTAGCTTTGGAGGCTGTGGAATCAAGGAAGCCTCCCTGGGAGAGGGGACACCTGAGTTTTGACTGAAAGAACAGTTACACACAGGGAAGGATGTTCTTGATGAAGGAGACAGCATGTGCAAAGCCAGAGGTTAGGAAGAACAGGGCTTAGGGCTTGTTCAACTTGTTCAGCGAAGCTGGGGTTGGTACGGGGGCAAGAGGGCTTAGAGGCAAAGCTGCAGGGGACGTCAAAGGTCAGGGCTAAGAAAAGTGGCTCTGTCCAGGGGGTACAGGTGAGACACTGAAAGTTTTCAGACAGGGGTGAGGGAAGAGAGAGCAAAGGCAAGACATCAGACAGCCAACCCCACCACATCTATTTGAGATCAGGCCAGCGGAGGTCAATCATGTTCTCGTGGCCTCATCAACCAGCGCCGGATGTGGGGGTGAGGGAGGCCCACCACGGGACCGGAGGCAGGGATGGGGTGTAGGTGAGCATGGGGGTGGGCTGCGGCATCACCCTCCCTCTTCCCCACCTGCAGCTTCGGGGTGCTGCTCTGGGAGCTGCTGACGGGTGAGGTCCCCTACCGTGAAATCGACGCCTTGGCCGTGGCATATGGCGTGGCTATGAACAAGCTGACGCTGCCCATCCCCTCCACGTGCCCCGAGCCCTTTGCCCGCCTACTGGAGGGTGAGCCAGGGCCCTGTGGAGATAGGCTCAGCTTGGGTGGCAGGGGCCCTCGGGCCAGACCTCACCCCTTCACATCCATCCATACCGGTGGGCCCAGGAGTGAGGGAGAAGGGGCTGCAACCATTAGACCACAAACTGTCTCCCCTACAGTTGGCTCTGTGTCCCCCAAACTGTTGTTCCAGCCAGGCCCACGGCCCTTGAGGGCACCTGTTAGCATTCACTGGCCCTGGGATTCTTCCCTGATCCTTGATTCTGCCACAAGTGAGGGAGCTGAAGCCAGGTTTCACTGTAATGTTGCCAGGAATTTGGCTTTGAATTCCTTCCCTCAGTTCCATGGAAGTTGTTTGTCCACAGTCCCCTGAAGTCCTGTCTTCCACAAAGCAGGGTGATGCCCTAGAGCATGGCCACTGACCTCTCCACCCCCACTGCTGTCCCCCCCACCCCCACCCCAGAATGCTGGGACCCAGACCCCCATGGGCGGCCAGATTTCGGCAGTATCTTGAAGCAGCTTGAAGTCATCGAGCAGTCAGCCCTATTCCAGATGCCGCTGGAGTCCTTCCACTCGCTGCAGGAAGACTGGAAGCTGGAAATTCAGCACATGTTTGATGACCTCCGGACCAAAGAGAAGGTGAAGGCAGGGGGCACAGTGGGAGGGATGGAGCAAGACCCCTGCATTTCTGATGCCTTTGGTGGGGCAGAGTCCCTTCCCCTGAGCCCCAGTCTTTGGGTCCATGCAGGGCTAAAGGGGCCTTTTTTGCATATTAAGAAAGGGGCCTGTTGGCAAATTAATAAGAAAAAGGCACCCTGCACTGATGCTCTTACAAGTGATACTGCCTGATGTCTGGGATTGGTTTAAAAATTTTTTTAATTTTTTAAGTTTATTTATTTGAAGCAAAGAGAGCACGCAGGGGAGGGGCAGAGAGAGAGGGAGAGAGAGCATATCCCAAGCAGGTTCCACACTGTCAGGCTCTGCACTGTCTGCACGGAGCCTGACACAGGGCCTGAACCCACGAACTGTGAGATCATGGCCTAAGCCAAAATCAAGGGTCAGATGCTTAACTGACTGAGCCACCCAGGCACCCCTAAATTTTTTTTATGTTTTATTTATTTTTGACAGAGTACAAGCAAGGGAGGGACAGAGAGAGAGGGAGACACAGAATCTGAAGCAAGCTCTGTCTGCACAGAGCCAGATGCCGGGCTCTAACTTGTGAACTGTGAGATCATGACCTGAGCCGAACTCAGACACTTAACTGACTGAGCCACCCAGGCACCCCTGAGATTGGTTTTAAAACACAACAGCAGGGGCGCCTGGGTGGCTCAGTCGGTTAAGCGTCCGACTTCAACTCAGGTCACGATCTCGCGGTCCGTGAGTTCGAGCCCCGCGTCGGGCTCTGGGCTGACGGCTCAGAGCCTGGAGCCTGCTTCCGATTCTGTGTCTCCCTCTCTCTCAGCCCCTCCCCCGTTCATGCTCTGCCTCTCTCTGTCTCAAAAATAAATAAACGTTTAAAAAAAAAAAAAAAAAAAAAAAAAAAAAAAAAAACACAACAGCAAAAATGGGAGGGAGGGAAAAAGGGAGGAGACAAGGAAGAAGATATGTGAAAAAAGGTTTGCTAAGTAAAAAGAGTTGTTTAGGTGGAATGATGAGAATTGGGGGCACTATTCTGTCTCTGCTTTTGTGGATGTTCAAAGTTTTCCAAATTGAAGAGTCAAAAACTTAAAGGTGAAAACTAAAACCACCCCTTTCTTTGGGCTAATACAGCCTGGAGCACCGGCGCCCAGCTTGGCTGGTGAAGAGTGAGTTGGGTTGTGCCCCCAATTTGCCCCTTAGCAGGACGTCCTTGTGCTGTGCCCCAAGCAGACCCAGTAGCCCCCAGGTCCATCCCCAAGGGGCTGACAGGTGAGCCCCTCGCCCCATCTTCTTTCCAGGAACTCCGGAGCCGTGAGGAGGAGCTGCTGCGGGCGGCCCAGGAGCAGCGCTTCCAGGAGGAGCAGCTGCGGCGGCGGGAGCAGGAGCTGGCCGAGCGCGAGATGGACATCGTGGAGCGTGAGCTGCACCTGCTCATGTGCCAGCTGAGCCAGGAGAAGCCCAGGGTCCGCAAACGCAAGGGCAACTTCAAGCGCAGCCGCCTGCTCAAGCTGCGGGAAGGCGGCAGCCACATCAGCCTGCCCTCCGGTACCGCCCACACACCTTACGCGGCCCCCAGGGGCTGCTGGGAGCATTCCTAACACGGGGTTTACCTCCTCCTCCTATTTTTTTGAAAACTTTTCTATTGCTGAATGTATCACACATGTGGAAAGGGACCAGAAACCCGTCTAGCTTACTGAGTTAGTATAATCACCCCACCCAAGCAGAGAGAACCCACAGCCACACCACATGCCCCGCCACGCGCTGCCTCCCAGCACAAACCCCCGGCTGCCCGCCAAGAATAACCTTTCTTTTCACTTTTAGGGCATTCACGTCCTTGCTTTTTAAAAATTGTTATTGTTTTGTCTTCTATTTTTTTTAATCTTTTAATCAGCTTTTTTCCCCTTGCATCGTTTATTCTGCAGCACTTCCCACAGTCTGGAGGCTGCTGCTTGCGTCTCCCCAGTATGACTTACCTTGTCCTTTGTCCCCTAAATTTCCTATTAACTGGTATTAAGTTAAACTATGTGAAACTGCTGATGTCCGGCCCTTTTTGACCAAAACCAAAACAAGTTTCATGTGGATCAACCCAATAGGTTTGTCTCAAGGCATAATCAGTTTCAAGTTCGGGTTGGGTCTCTTCCCCCACCCCCAAAGATTGCTTCTTAGGTAACATGACCCCGCTCACCCATCATAAGACACATGATGTCTGCTCAACCCTCTCTTTGTAATGTTATAAGCCATCATGCAGTGACCAGCACAGCACTGGCCAACAGATATCTAATGCAAGCCACATGGCTAATTTTAAATCTAGTAGCCACCTTAAAAAAAAAAAAAAAAAAAAAAATTGGAAAAGAGAAAAAATGGAAAAGAAACAGGTGAAATTGACTTTAACAATGTATTTTATTTAGCCTGATATATCCAAAATGCTACAGTGTCACATGTATCAATACAAGAAAAATTGTTAGAGATTTTAACCTCTTCTTTTCACACCCAATCTTTGAAATCCAGCGTATATGTTATGGTTACAGTGTACCTTGGTCCAGACGCTTAATTTTCCTCAAAAATACTTGACCTGTATTTGGGTTTCGTGAAATTTATAGTTGAAAAAAAGTTGATTCACATCCCCAAGATTTGCATCAAACATGCTTAAATGTTTTCAATAACCGAACTGAGGATCCATTTTTAAGTTTAAATTTAGATTAATTGCGACTACACAGATAGGTTCAAACTCTCCAGCAGCTCAGATGCAGTGGCCACACTGCAAGTGCTCAGTGGCCACTTGTGGCTAATAGCTGCCACGCTGGACACTTAGGCCTAGATCCGTAGTCAATCCTTAGTTAATTAAGGACCCCATTAGGATCCTTCCTCCCCAATTGAAGCGTGCGCCCGAGGTCTCTGGAGGGCTCATCACGGTTACATGGCTGTGCTTCACCCCAGAGCTGCCGATTCAGAGGGCCTGAGAGTGAGTGCTGCCCCTGAGGTTTGCAGTTGACGTGGATGCCACCGCTCTGGAGACCATAGTTTGCGAACCCCCGTTTAAGGAATGAAAACAGTGGCATTCCATTCTGGCATTCCTTCTATCCCACAAAGGGAACTTCTCCGGTTACCCATGGAGCATCTTGCTCAGGAAAGTCTCTTTCTTTCCACAGGCTTCGAGCATAAGATCACAGTCCAAGCCTCTCCAACCCTGGACAAGCGGAAAGGATCCGATGGGGCCAGCCCCCCTGCAAGCCCCAGCATCATCCCCCGGCTGAGGGCCATTCGCCGTGAGTATCTCCCAAGGCCCTGACCAGTCAGTAGTCCACAATGTTCTGTGAACATTTACTGGGCACCAAGCTGGAGGAACAACAGGGACAAGACAGGCGGGGTCCCCTCCCTCATTCTCATCAGGGGTCAACAGACACTAGAGTGGTACATATACTATAGTGATAAGCTCTACAAAGGAAAGCAGGGAAGGGAAATAAAAGAGGAGAGGTGCTGTTTTACATCAGGAAGGCCTGTGTAAGGAGCTGGGGTTTGAGCAGGGACCCGGGTGGTAAGAAGGAGCGAGGAGGGTCAAGATCCAAAAGAAGCGTGTCCCTGCAGGAGGGAACAGCAAGGGCCAAGGCCAGGGGTGGGAATAAGCAAGGCATGTGTATGGTCCTGGGAGGCCAGCTCGATTGGACTGGAGTGAATGGCAGGGAGAGGAGTGGGTTTGTGGTCAAGGTTGCAGGGGGCCAGATCTTGCTGGGCCTAGAGAACCGGGCTCGCTAAGGAACCTGAACTGGATTTTATTCTAAATGTGGTAGGGGCCGTGAGCCGGGCAGTAATGTGATAAAATGCACCTTGTCCCTCCGGCTGCTGTGAAGGGTGTGGATTGTGGGAGGCTGGAGCAATAGGGGAAGACAGGAGACAAGGGGAGCGGACCGGACTGGGGCTGTGGGCAGGAGACAGGGCTACGTGGCAGAGGCACAGCCAGCCTGGTTTGCTGATGGGTAGGATACAAGGCTGATCCCCTCAAATCTGTTCTGCCCCATCGGTCACCCCTGGCTTTGCCCCACATATCACCCCCTTCCCACCTCTGTTGGGACCCCTGTTTGTACCAGGCCCCAGAGGTCATTCTCATGGGGACACCAATAAAGACAATGACCATATGCTGACAGTACTAATGTCAGGGTACTTTCAAAGTGTGGAAATGAGAGCAGTAGACTCTCCAGGGAACAAACTCCTCCAGAGCTGGAGGCTTGAAGGGAAAACTGGCAACGAGGCTGGGAAAAGGACTGAAAGGAACAGAGTTCCAGGTGAAGGGAACAGCCTGTGCAAAGGCATGGCGGTGTGGAAACACCCACCTGGGAAATGATAGACATGGGGTCCCAACCAAGGCGCTCATTGCCCTCTGCCTGCATACCCAGACTCCATTTCCTCTCTCTCCTCCTTTTCTCCCTCCCTCCACACCAGCCCCACAGGCCTCCTGGCTGCTCTAAACACTCTAGGCGTGGCCAGCCACAGGGCCTTGGCATAAGCTACTCCCTCTGCCTGAAATGTTCTTCTCCCTTGTATCCACTTGACTCACCCCCTCACCTCCTTCGCATCTTTGCTCAGATTCTTCCTTGTCAAACATGACTTTTCCTACCTCTCAGACTCCTTTCCTGCTCCGTCTCCCTCACAGCACTTACCGCCTATCAACTCCCTACACAAATTACTCACCTAGTATGATTCTTGTTGGTCATCTGTCTTCACCCCTAAAATGTAAACTCCCAAGAGCAGGGGGTTTTGTCAGCTTTGCCCACTACTGTCTTCTCAGCACCTCCCGTGGGGTTTGGCGTATGGCAGGTGCTCAGCAGACATGTGGGAATGAATAGATGGCTGATGGGCTTGGCTGTGAGGAGTGACGGGAGACAAGGCTGAGGGAAGGCAGGGAAGTACATGCAGAGCCTCTACTGCCAGGCTGAGGAGCTAGGACCTTGTCCTGACAGCAGCAGGGAGCTATGGAAGGATTTAGAAAAGGGAAGGGTTGAAGATCCCTTGGACTTCTGGTGGACAGTGGATGTGAGAGTGAGTGGGGGGAGCCCAGTGGGGACAGACTGTCCAACACCCAGTAACCAAGTGGCTTTTCTTGGCCCAGTGACTCCCGTGGATGGCGGTGGCAGCAGCGGTGGTGGCAGCGGTGGTGGCAGTGGGACATGGGGCCGCAGCGGGCCCCCAAAGAAGGAAGAGCTGGTTGGAGGCAAGAAGAAGGGCCGGACCTGGGGCCCCAGCTCCACCCTGCAGAAGGAGCGGGCTGGAGGGGAGGAGAGGTATAGGCACTGGGAGCCCACCCCTGGCCCTGCACGTTGCCCCCAGGCCCAGGCAGCCAGAAGGCCTGCATTGCAACCGCCCCTATCTCTGGCGCCCCCTGCAGGCTGAAGGCCCTGGGGGAAGGAAGCAAACAGTGGTCATCCAGTGCCCCCAACCTGGGCAAATCCCCCAAACACACACCGATCGCCCCAGGCTTCGCCAGCCTCAATGAGATGGGTAAGAGGGTGAGGGTGCCTTTAAAATGGAGAGGGAGGGGCATCCGGAGGGAAACAGAACTCAAGACGAAGAGGTGACCATCCCCCCCCTCCCCCGCACTGGGAGGAGGAATCCGATTTCACTGGACCAGGGGGTAGGAAACATTCCCAAAATGGGGGAAGGGCAGCCCCAGGGTGCAGGGTCATTCCTAGAGGCTTTGGGAGGAGAATGATTTGAGAACCACGTTTAATGGGACTTGGTGGCCTCACGCCAGAAGGGTCTTTCTGGGTAGCCCCTTGCCCACCAAGTCTCCGGGGGTGGCGGGGGCTGCGGCCAGGCCAGCCCTGGAGGCGATTGACGGCCCTCTCCCACTTGCAGAGGAGTTCGCGGAGGCGGACGGAGGCAGCAGCGTGCCTCCCTCCCCCTACACCACCCCGTCCTACCTCACGGTGCCGCTGCCGGCCGAGCCCTCCCCGGGGGCGCCCGCGCCCCTCTCCCGGCCCGGGCACGGCGGCCGGCGGCGCTGCGAGCTGGCTCTGCTGGGCTGCGCCACGCTGCTGGGCGCCGTGGGCCTGGGCGCCGACGTGGCCGAGGCGCGCGCGGCCGACGGCGAGGAGCAGAGGCGCTGGCTCGACGGCCTCTTCTTCCCGCGCGCCGGCCGCTTCCCGCGGGGCCTCAGCCCGCCCGGGCGCTCGCCCGGTCGCCGCGACGACGCGGCTCCCGGCCCGGGCCTGGCGCCCTCGGCCACCCTGGTGTCGCTGTCGTCCGTGTCCGACTGCAACTCCACGCGTTCGCTGCTGCGCTCCGACAGCGACGAGGCCGCGCCGGCCGCGCCCTCCCCGCCGCCCTCCCCGCCCAGCACCAACCCCCTGGTGGACCTGGAGCTGGAGAGCTTCAAGAAAGACCCCCGCCAGTCTCTCACGCCCACCCACGTCACGGCCGCGCGCGCAGTGAGCCGCGGGCACCGGCGGACGCCGTCTGATGGGGCGCTGGGGCAGCGGGGGGCGCCTGAGCCCGCGGCTCCCCGCCCTGGTGAGTGAGGCGCCTACACCCAGGGCGCAGAAAACCGACCCTTCTCCTCTAACCCCACCAAAGTCCCAGGTCCCAGCCCGCGGCGACGCCCTAGATGTCAGGGTGGCCTCTTGCTTAGCATGGGGGGAAGGGTCTGTGTCCCCATGGTCCTCACTGCTAGAGGCACCGCGGACCCCCAGGTGATTGAGACCCAGGAATGCAGGAGAGGTGGCAAACTAATGCCTCCAGGGGCCAGGTGGGTGGCATTAATGGCAACAGTAACAACTATGGGTAACACTCATGTGCTAGACACTGTTCTCTCTACATTTTTTTTGTTTATTTTGAGAGAGAGAGAGAGAGAGAGAGAGAGAGTGCGAGCCTGAGCCAGGGAGGGGCAGAGACAGAGGAGAGAAAATCCCAAGCAGCCTCCATGCTGTCAGCACAGAGCCCAGTCGGGGGCTCCAGCTCACAAACTGTGAGATCATGACCTGAGCCGAAATTAAGAGCCAGGTGCTCAATGGACTGAGCCACCCAGGCGTCCCTCTATAATTCGTTAACAAAGACAAAGGTGATTAGGACAGGAGTTAACTACCTACTACCAGGCACTGTGCTACGTGCTTTGTTGTTTTATTTAACCCTCACCTATGTAGTGAGCTGCTGTCATCACCATTCAGAGAGAGTGTCATGCCTCAGGTCTCCGTGTGCGCACACACCCAGTGCCACATGCATAAGAGGCTTCAGACGGATGAGGGCTTTCTGTATCTAGAGGGATGACGAAGAAACAGGCTCTGATAGGTTAAGGAATATGCCCAGAGTTGCACCCAGTTGAGTGAGCAGTTCGGAGTCGTAGGGGCCTAGGTGAAGGTCCCACCCCTCCTGGAAAGTGGGCCCAAGAAGAGCAGCAGATACCTCAAAAGATGTCAGAGACCCCAATTCTCATGTGACAATCCTGGCTTTTAAATGCCATCCTCTGGCCCACCCCGTTGACCTCATCTGATCCTCTCTTACCAGGCCCTCGAGATCCCCTGGACTTCCCCCGCCTGCCCGACCCCCAGACCTTGTTCCCGACCCACCGCCGGCCCCCCGAGTTCCCTGGCCGCCCTACCACCCTGACCTTCGCCCCAAGACCCCGGCCGGCTGCCAGCCGGCCCCGCCTGGACCCCTGGAAACTGGTCTCCTTTGGCTGGACACTCAGCATCTCGCCTCCCAGCAGGCCGGACACCCCAGAGAGCCCTGGACCCCCCGGCATGCAGCCCACGCTGCTTGACATGGACATGGAGGGGCAGAGCCAAGACAGCACAGTGCCCCTGTGCGGGGCCCACGGCTCCCGCTGAGGCCTGCCCCCCACCGCCCGCCTGGGCAGCCATGAATGTAGCGCCCCAGGCCCCGCCCCAGCCTGCCGCGCCACAAGGCAGGGGAGGCCCTGGGCAGGATACTCTATTTATTGGGGAAGGGGGGAGGGGGTCACTTAATTTATTCCTTTGTACCCCAGAGGGTGGGGCCCTGTGCCCACCCTGCAGTGAGGGGGGAGGGTGGGCAGGGATACTCAGGGACAGGGCACATCATAGGGATTCGGCACAAAATGAAGCATTAAAGGTAACCCCTGCCCCCTACCGCTCTTGGCTGTGTCTTTCCCCAGCCCAGGCCCTGGTCCTGGGGCATCCCACTAGGATCCCCCCCATCCCACACTTCCTCCCTGAGCCTCTGGGTTTCTGGGGCCCAGGGGGTGAAGCCCAGGTGCACATTCCCTCTCCGCCTCCCCGTCCCCACAAGACACCACACAGAGGCTACAGTCACCAGTGACAAGTGCTTTACCAGCAAACACGTGAGTCAGGGGAAGTTACATGGTGAGGTGGGAGTGGGGGTAGCGACAGTCCCCCAGGTTGGCCTTAGCCTATGACATCCCGATTCCCTGGCCCCGCCCCGGCCCCAGCCCCGGCCCCACTGTCTTCCCGCTGGAGGCTGCGACGGTTCATCTTCAGCTGGGTCAGCTGGATGTAGTGCAGGACATTGGTGTCTGCAGGGGAGGCGGGCACAGCATTATCTGGGTGTCCTGGGGCAGCTCGCACCTCATGGTCCCCAGCCTTCAGTGCCCCCAACCCCAAGCACAGCTACTGTTGCCAAAGCCTTTACCCCAAAACCCCAGCCACAACAGGCAGAACGGGGGCATTTCTTTTGCTTTTGCTGTGCCCTCTGCCAGGAATGCCTCTGCTCACAGACTTCTGTCGTACTCCCTCCCCGCCCCCGCCAGCCTCCCGTAACATCTGCAAGAAGCCTGTTCTCTCTAAACCTCTCACCAGGAAAACCAGTCTTGCCTCTGCCCCCACAGCCCTGTGTCCTGTACCTGTTGTGCGCCCTTTTCATTGGCTCTCAATACGAGACTATTGTCTCTGCACCGCCCCCCCCCCACACACACACACGTGCACCCTGTGATGTCCCAGAGGGCAAGCAACAAGCCTCCACCTGGGCCAAACCTGCCCCTCCCACCCCCGCCCCTGCAAACGTCTTGTCATTGCCCACCCTGGGGTCTGCCTCCCTGCGAGTGCTCAACAAGTAGCGGGTGGGTGAAGCGCCGGGGTGAAGAGGTGAGTGAGTTGGGTTCGTGAGCGGATGAATGAGTGGGGGGGTGAGTGGATAGGGAGTGGCTGAGTAGGTGAGTGGGAGGCTGAGGATGAGTCAGTGACTGAACCGATGGGAGGTGGTTGGGTGGATGTCAGAGGAACATGGGTGAGTGAATGGGGGGTGAGCGCCTGCGTGGGTGGGTAAGGAGTAGGTGGATGGAGAGGTGAATGCTGGGGAGGAGGCACAGCACTGCCTTGAAGCAGCTCGGCTCTGATCCTCCCTTGTTCCCTTGTTTCCTCTGCTCCAGCCCCTTTCCCTGCTTTGTCCACCCTCACCTGTGGGCTCCCGGCTGCGGGCCTCCTGCAGGTAGCGCAGCGCGCGTGCATAGTCGCCCAGGTGGTAGAAGGCAATGCCAGCGCGGTAGGTGGCCTTGAAGTTGCCCTGCTGCTTCTCCAGGACCTTGAGACAGTACTCGCGCACCCGCTCGTAGTTCACCAGCTCCGACTGCAGCAGGCAGGCTGCGGGGACACCGGAACCGGTGCTCACAGAGCCTGACGGCACCCCCAGAGCTCATCTGACTGCTAGGAGCCTGGCCTTCAGGCTGCAGGAAGCCCCAGCCCTTTCCCTTGGCTGAGCCGGGCCTGAGGGACTGCTCAGGCCACCGGGGCCGCCAATCTTCTGACCAATTGGGATAGAATCGTTCTGCGCCGCCGCTAGAGGGCGCGAAAACAGACAAGCGGTCCCGGGCAATTAGCTGGGAAGTTTCTGCAGGGGAGAGTACTAAACACAATCTCAGGTGAGGGGTGGGGCCTTGAATCGGTAATCCAGGGTAAGATTTTCTCATCTGAGGTTCGCAGGTGACAGCCCAGAGCCCATTTCTTGCCTCCCAGCCCTTCCATCCCTGTGTTCCCCTACGTCCCCAACCCCTCTCCTTGATAAATTCTGGGGTCTCCCTTCACAGACCCCAGGTCTGTTTCATGCAAGCCTCCAGTCCCCCGCTCAAGGCTTCATGATTGCCCGTCACTCCCTACTCCTCTCCCGTATGCGTCCCCCGACGGCCCCGTACCCGTGAGAGAGTCATAACATTCCACCTCCGTGTTCTCCACCAGGCGCCGCTGCTCCTCGCTGAGGCGGGCTGGCCCCGGGCTGCTGGCGGGCCCGGGGGCGGGGGCGGGCAGACCTCCAGGGCGGGCTCCCTGCGCCGCCTTCAGCTGCAGCAGTGCCCGGTGATACTTGCCGATGGCTTCCCGGAACTTCTTCTCTCGGTAGCAGCGCTGGCCCTCCGCCTTGAACGCCACGGCGGCCCGCAGGCTGCTGTCGAGCGCCGCGCCCAGGCCTCCCGACGGCTCTGGGGCAGGGCTGGGCCGAGCCGAGCCATGGCGGGGGCCCGGGCCCGGCGGGGAGAGGGCGGGAGGCGGGCGCGGCGGAGGCTCCGGGGCAGCGCTGAGCATCAGCACCGGGGACAGCGCGCCGCGCTGCATTGTGGGAAACTCCTGCGGCCGCCGCTGCAGCTACCGCATCGCCCCCCGCGGGGCCGGTCCCCACCCTTTCTCCGCCCCCGCACCTCCGGCAGTCGACTCCGCCTGCCCCCTATGGGTCTAGAGAACCCCCTCAGGACTTTCCCATTCTATCCTCCAAATCAGCCCCAGCCCTAGTTCTTCAGCCGGCCTCTCCCTTGTTCCCACCACTCCCCTTACCTCCCACCCTCCTGCCTGCTCTCCTCCTCCATGCCCAAAGCTCCCAAAGCTTTCTAGAAGGAAAAGACAAGTCTTGGGGAAAGAGCAGGAAGATATCAACCTCGTTGGAAAGCTGGTTTTCAGACCCCTAGTCATTTCCCATATTTGGATAAGAACACAGGTTAGGGACTCAGACTGCCCAGAGTCAATTCCCTGCTTATTTTCTCACTAGTTGTAGCACTTGGACACATCACCCAAATTACCTGGGACTCTATATCCTCGTCAGTAACATAAGACAATGATAGCAGCTTGGAAACCCATTTGTTCATCTATGCAACAAATACTCACTGATATATTTTCTGTGACCAGTTCTGGTCTGGGTGATGCCGGGAAAGAGCAGCTACTGAGAGAGCCTTGGACCCTACTCTCTCTGAGCCCCTAGTTCATGGGGAGACAGACCAGTGACCCGACAGTGACAGCCCAGAGTGGGCTCACCTGGGAAGCTCAGACAAAGTGGCCAGGGTGGGATAGGGAGACACAGGCAAGGGGTCGAGCCCTGGATGGGGGAGACACAACAGGTTGTCAGGGTCCAGAGGAGGTGCCTGCCCTAGACTGAGGCGGTGAGTGAAGGCTTCCTGGAGGAGGGGATCACTCTATGAACCAAAGAGATCTGCTTCTTGTCCTGAGTTCACTGTCTGGGGAGGAGACACAGTGGGAAAGCAGACAAGGGACAGCCCGGAGTGAGCGGCACAATAATGCACAGAGAAGGAAGCATGTGAGAGGCTTTTGAGAGAAAAACAGGGTGAACAGGTGAGCGGGGTGGTTGATCTTCCACTGTCCTTAGCTGCTCACTTGGTGGTGGGACCTTGGCCAAGCTCCTTGATCCTCCTCCACCCTGCCTTCCTCCTGTGTGACCTGGGGATACTACGTGAGTGTATTTCAGAGTAGTTGTTGGGACTGAATTATGTTATTTAGGTAAAGCACTTGGCGCAGGGCCTGGCACAGGAATGGGCAATTAACAACCCCTGTTTCTTATCACCCATGAGACTGTGAGGTGTATGATCTTAACAGCCTGGCCCCAGGGGCACCTGGCTGGCTCAGTCAAGAGCCTGGCCCCGAGTCAGCACCCATGTATAGTTGTTGAATGAATGAGTGAATGAATAATTTCGGGTACTGTATATATTCCCACCCTCCCCCACACCTGCAAGACCCTGGTTTGGGCCTCAGCTCCAAGCACCAAGCTTATATTTCCACTCTCCCCTCACCCTGCCACCGCACATCCTCTTTCTGGAGGCCACATGGCAGGTCCCACCCTATAGGTCCAAACCTGAACTCAGCACTTAAATATTTTCTGAGCACCTACTAAATAGCTAGGTGCCAGGGGCTCGGCAGAAACAAGGGACAAGCATACCTATCTCACAGTTCTGCTAGGATGTAGTGCTAACAATTTCCATAACACCTACCGTCAGGCACTGTCCTAAAGTTCTATGTACTTATTAACTCACATTCTCATCACACCTCTATGAGGCCAGTGCTATAAATATACCCATTGACACTGTGGCTCTTCAGGGGTTAAGTAAATCAGATCCTATTTATAGAACACTTGCTATCAAAGACCCATACTACCCCAGACTGATGACTCTCACAGGCCAGCATATTATATGTGATGGGTTGGGTTTGTCCAACCATTAAAAAATAGTGAATTTGTTGCTAACTTATAAACGTAGAGATACTTATGGAACCGTAGATGTTCAGCTACACTTGAACAAAATCTGAAAATCTGGCAACATCGAGGTAGCATTCCTTATGGCTGGGACAGGTGTTCTCAGCTTCCCACAGTCCCCATCCCTCCCAGTTTCTTCTCAGCTTGAGACCAAGAGCCATTCAGATTGCAGCGTCTCTGTCCGTTTATCTCCAGTAGGCGGTTACGCTTGGGATGCTAGTTTTAGGTCTCGGAGCCGCGCTTGCGGAAGGCCGCCAGTGCCCCCTGGCGGAGAGGTCCAGAATTCGCCTCGTATCTCCCAGCCGCCATTAAGAGACTTGGTAAAGAACATCCAATCAGAAAGATGAGAGGCCCGGAAAGTGACCAATCAAAAGCGAGAGAGGGGTCGGAATTCGACCAACGAGGACAGAGAGCGCTCAGAATTTAAAAAAAAAAAACCTCTTTTATTGAACTGGGAGAAGGATAAACAAGGAGAGTCTTTTTTTGATGGGGTGTCCAGACTCAGGGAGGCCCGGGCTGGGGGCGGCGGAGCAAGCGGGCGGCGGCGAGGCTGGTGCCCTGGAGCTGGGGCCGCGCGTACTTGAGGAAGGTGGCTGCGCGGCCGGGCGCGGGGCCTCGGAGCGCGGCGCGGGCCATGCACGGCTCGAGCGGGCGCAGCTCCGCGGGGCTGCGGCGGGGAGACGGAGAAACTGAGGCGGGGCAGGGGCAGCGGTGAAGACGACCTGTCCTCGGACCAATCAGGGGGTCTCGGGAGGTTGGCCTGGAGGGCGCCGAGGACGAGCAGACCCCCGATTCTCCCCCGCAGGACGAGGCCAGTGGAGAGCAGGAGGGGGGCTGAAGGTGGACAGACATCCAGCTCTACCCCGGAGGGTGGGGGGTAGAGGGAGGGCTGGGCGAAAAAGGGATCTCCCTGGCATCCAGTTAAATGGTTGATAGAGAGGAAGGGGGGCACCCCTCTGGACACCCCATTTGCGGCCAGAGGGGCAGCTGGGGGACTCGAGGTTGGCCAACCTCTCATTCTCAACCTTGGGACGCAGTTAGGATCTTCCGAGGCCAGGAAGATGCTCTATCTTCCACCCTGGGGCAAGGTTAAGAGTCCCCAAATCTAGACAAACACCTCATTCTCGGACACCCCCAGACTAGACAGGCACACCATTTTCTCACATCCAGAAAAATCAAGTCTGGGTGCACCCCCTCCCCTGGCTCCAAGGTCTCTCATTCTCTGAGACGGTAAAGACTGTGACCGGGAAGGGGCGCCTGGGTGCCTCGGTGGGCTGAGCGTCCGACTTCAGCTCAGGTCATGATCAGGTCAGTTTGTGAGTTTGAGCCCCGCGTCAGGGTCTGTGCTGGCAGCTTGGAGCCTGGAGCCTGCTTCGGATTCTGTGCCTCCCTCTCTCTCTGACCCAACCCACTCGCATTCTGTCTCTGTCTCGCTCAAAAATAAACATTAAAAAAAATTTTTTTTTAAGTAGAAAAATAAAGACTGACCAGGAATGTAGGTCCCTGGAGCCATACCTGTAAAGCGCCGGCTCCAGGCCTGAGCCCGCCCCGTCGAGCAAGCGATGCGCCAGGCTCAGCGCCGCAGCTGCGCGCGGACCCGGCTCCCATCCCGCTGCCTCGGCCTCCAGCAGAGACAGCTCCAGAAAGTAGGTGGCAAAGAGCGTCACCTGCCAAAGCCCCGGGGAGATGAGGCCACGCCCCTACCCCCATACAAGCCACGCCCCTGCCCCCCTTGCCCCGCACCTGGGGGCCGCTCCCGGCCAGCGCGGCGAGGAGCCCGAGGCAGAGTAAGGGGCCCGGGTGGTGCAGCCGGAAATCCAAGCGGCTCAGGATGCGGCGCTCTGCGCGCAGGAGCTCGGCCCGCGAGAAGGAGCCAGCGCCCAGGAGGCAGAGGGAGGCACACTGCGGGTTGGGGGGGTGGGGAGAAGACGTGGGGGAGTCTCGGACCCCTGCCCTGCAGCGCTTCAGTCTCCGTTCTGGACCTCGATTTCCTAGTCTGTAAAGTGGGGCCATTGATTTGTTGTCTGGAAGCCATGGAGAGCACAGGCTTCAGAATCAGACCTGGGTTCGAGTCTTACTGTGTGACAAGGACATCACTGAAGCTCTGAGACTCCGTTTCCTCGTCTATAAAACGGAAATAGTCCTCTCTACTTCACCAGGCAGCTCTGATAAGGCACCGGCTGGAACTACTCAAGGGCCACAACGACCGTTGTTCAAGACTGACTGCAAGTCCCACCTGTTTTGGGCAAAATGTCTTTCCCTGGGCCTCAGTCTCCTCCTCCGGTAAAGGGACACCGTGGTAGCCCTGACCTCATACAGATACGCTGGGATTCCAAGAGTGAGTAAAGCGCTAGCTCGGCACACGCTAGGCGTTTCATCCGCGACGAGGCGAGAGAGGCTTCCACCCTCCCAGGCCCCACTCCGGAAGTACCTCGGGAAGCACGCGTTCCTCCATTTTGCAGGCCACGAACAGGCAGGCCACGCCCAGCAGCTGCAGGCGCTGGAGGCGCACTCTGCCGGCGCGCAGGTAGGCATCGAGCAGGTGCACCGCCAGGTAGAGCGTGTCCCCCGCCAGGCCCAGGTACTCCTGGGGAGGGGCGTGAGTGACCACCGGGGATCTAGGCTGCGACGCCGGCCCAGCCCTGCCCCCTCCCGGATACGTACGTGCACCTGGATCAGCCAGTCCACCACCAGCGCGCGCATCTCCGGGGTCACAGCGCGGGGCAGGGCCCTCCGGGGCAGCGCGTGGCACACCTGGGGTTGGGCAGGGACAGCCTCACTCTCCACACCTGTGCTTCGGCTTCTCGCCTGAGCTCCGGCCCTAAGTGCAGCAGCCTCCTCGCACCGACTGGAGGAAGCGTGAGTGCCCCGCCGCGCACCCCCGAAACCGGCCTCCAGTCTTCTCCAAATGTGCCTCTATTCCTTGTCCCCATTAGAGCCTTGGACTTTGTTCCGGACGCCTCCCTATCCACCTCTCCAGTCTGTAGCCCTCATGGCCACGGGTCCTCCTAAGCATCAACCCCTGGGTTTCCAGACCACTAGTGGTCACCAGCCCTCCACTCATTCTCAGATCCTCCCCCCAAGGGTCTTTCTAAAATACAAAACTGGCCAAGGAACTCCCCAGCTTAAAACCCTTTCATGGCTGCCAGGACCCTCAGGAGAAAACCCTAACTGCTTTCTGACTCTCAGGCACTGCCCCCCCCCCCCCGCCTCTGACCCCCCTCCCCCCAGTGCCAACACCACCACCTCTTCCCTTGTCTCCCCTCACAACCCACACTCCAGCTACCTCAGCCTTCTCTAGCCCTAGACTATGCCACGCTCATTCCCACCCCAGGGCATTTGCACGATCCTTCCCCAGCTCCCTGCATTGTCGATTCCTCAGCCCTTCAAACCTCAGCTCAGCTTTCCTACACAGAATTCTCCCTACACCCATTGCACTCCCTCTCGGTATTTTCAGTCTGGAGATAACCTGGTGTTTCCTTGTGTGTTTTGTCAGTTTGCCTCCCTAGGCTGCTGGCACCACAAGGGCAGGGATTTCTCTCTGGATCACAGCTGTATCTCAGTTCCTAGAAGAGTCCCTGGCTGGGGAGAGAGAACTCACAAGATGCTTCTTGAATAAATTCATCCCTGCGGTGTTTCTCCCGACAGTGCCTATCTTGCACAGGTATCTGCGGACTTTGGACTCACTTGCCTCACTTTGGACTCACCGCGGACTTTGGACTCACTTGTCCAAAGCCTGCACTTTGGACTCGGGGGCCTTTCTGCAGTGACTGCCTACATCGGCTTGGCTGTCCACAATGACAGCAGACTATGTTGTTCATGACAGCATCCCCAGGGCCGGGAATATGCTCAAAAACATTTGGTGAGAAACCGCTAAGTGTTTGTAAGCGAATACATGTCAGAGACAAGCGGGAGGGGCCGTGCACTAGCAAAGGAGGGGCTGCAGGCAGCCGGGCGTTCCGGAAGGCTCGTGGGGTGGGCCAGCCTGAGCCTCGTCAAACCCGCACCCCTCTGCTGCGCTCACCATGACTTCGGCGAAGATGTCCCCAGCGTACTCGCGCTCTCCCGCCAGTCCCAGCGCGCTCAGAGCCTCCGCCAGCCCGGGCGGCACGCAGGGCCCCGGGGGCCGCGCCTGGCGTCCTGGAGACACGCTCGCGCCCTCGCGGATGCTGTCGGGGACCGGGACGCTCGGAGGCTCGGGGTCGGGCGAGGCAGCGGGACTCTGCAGGAGAGAGGAGGGGTCTGGAGTCAGCGCCCCGGAGACAGGCCCGGGGGGGGGGGGGGGGACCCTAACTGCTGCCTCTCACCAGCATCCTCCAGGCTGGCGTCGAGACCCGAGCCCAGCGCCCACCTCTTCCCGCCGGAGCTGAGGACCTGTGGCGGGCGCTTTAAACGTGCCTGCACGCATGCGTGCCGAGCACCCGGGCAGGTGCGGAGGCAATGGCGAACGCCCCTCCAAACCTAAGGTCAGGCAGCTGGAGTCAAATCCTCTTCCTGCTACTAACTATGTGATCGGGAACAGCCCCTCCGAGCCTCCCTTTCCTCAGCTGCAAAGTAGGGATTGTTTCCAAACGTGTAAGTGGTCAGTCTGGGCTGGCGCAGCCACCTCCTCGCTGCTCCCCGGTCCCCATCCCCTGTAGTCTGTCACCCCCATTCAGCCAGAAGGGATCCGGTGCACGCCCAAGTCAGATCCCACCCTGCCCCTGTTCACAACGCCACCGAGTCTCCCATCTCAATGGGAAAGTCCATGACGTCCTATATTATCCTCCCCACCAGCCCCACGCACCTTGGAGCTCGTCGCCCAACCTCCCCACCCGCCTCATGTCTCCTGCCACACCGGCCTCCTGGCTCGTTCTCACCCACGCGAGGCACGCTCCTACCCCAGCACCTTCGCACTCGCTGTTCCCCTTGCCTGAAATGCGCTTCCCTCACATCTCTCATTTAAGGTGTTTACTCAGATGTTACCTCCTCTGTGAAAAACGCCATCCTGAGAATTTCCTATCTCCGTTCTTCACACTTGTTCTCTCGTGAGCACTTACCGCCTCATCTTCGTTACTCTCTCCTGACTAGGATGGGAACCCCATGAGTGCAAGGCTTGCCTTCTGTTTTGTTTTGTGTTGATTGCTGTATTCCCAGTGCCGAGAACAGGGTTTGGCGCGTGGCAGGTCCTCAAGAAATAGTTGTTGGATGAGTAAGTGAACAGGCTGGATATAATTTACAAACAGTGGCTTGCGAGGACCTGATGAGGTGATGTTGGAGTGAAACCCGAAAGACGAGCCGGGAATGCAAAGGTGGGGTGCGTGGAGGACCGGAATATTCCAAGTGGTGGAAACAGCATGAGCAAAGGCACTGAGGCAGGAAAGGGATTGCTATTTTCAGGCTCTGGCAGGGCAGAAAGCCTGGAAACATGAGCAGAGAGAGGATTGTGAGATGCTGAACTAACAGCTCCCTGTCAGACAATAAAACCCAAGCTCCATACCTTGGCCACAAGACCCCTTCGGCCCACTGTTAGCTCTCTAACCTCGTTTCCTTCCCCATCCCCCTCTATTCCCTTTGACGCACCCCCACCGCCCCCGGCCTCTTCGTGTTCCCCAAACACACCAGGCACCCGCCGGCCCCAGGGCCTTTGTGCGTGTCGTTCCCTTTGCCTGAACACTTGGACAAAATCTAGATATTTACATTTTCAGAGCACCTCTACACAAGACACTAACTACAAAGGGCATGTAGTAACTTTACAGCAGAGAGATGTGACAGACCCCACCTTCAGTCATGGGACAGAATCTCGTGTGCCTCTCGAGAAGGTGCACCGAGAAGGGCACATCATCTCTGAAAATCCCTGTCAATCCCTGTCAAAATCCCTGTCTAGCTTGAATAGAACCGTGAGGAAACATCGGGCAACAAACTCTCAGTGGGGGACATTCTGTAAAGTGCCCCCGCAACTGAACGCAACGTGGCAGTCGTTAGCCAGGTCATTTTTATTTTGCTGTGACCACTGGTCAAATCTGATAAAGATCTGAGAGAAGAGGGGTGTTTCAATATTAACTTCCTGACCTTGATAATTGAACTGTGGTCATGTAAGAGAATGTTCTTGTTTTAGGGAGCACATGTAAATATGAAGGGGAAGAAGGAGGGAATAATCATAAAATGTCACAGGAACCTGCATGAAGGGTAGATGAGAATTCCTTGCACTTTTTTTTTTTTTTTTTTTTTTTGAGTAGGCTTCATGTCCAGTGTGGGAGCCCAACACGGGGTCTGAACTCTCAATACTTGAGATCTAGCAAGACCTGAGCTGAGATTAAGAGTCAGACACTTGGGGGCACCTGGGTGGCTCAGCCAGTTAAGCGTCCGACTTCGGCTCAGATCATGATCTCACAGCTCGTGAGTTCGAGCCCTGCGTTGGGCTCTGTGCTGATGGCTCAGAGCCTGGAGCCTGCTTCGGATTCGGTCTCCCTCTCTCTCTGCTCCTCCCCCCGCCCATGCTCTCTCTCTCTCTCTCTCTCCTTCAAAACACTGATACAGTGTTTGTCAGGTTTCTCCACTGAGAAGTCGCTCCCCCCCTTTCTATACCATCCACTTCGGAAGGAAGTCACTTTGCAGCCCACACGTAAGGAATGGGGGGCTATGCTCCCCCCTCCTTGAAGGCACGGTACTTACAGAAATTCTACAGAAATGACCTGGAATTCTGTACACGTGTCCGTTTGCACCATTTACCATTTATCTCCATGCCAACTTGTTTATTGTGACTCTGGGTGTAACCCAGGACTGTGCTATTTTTGTTGCTGGACGTACTTTCAACTTTGCCCAGTGGGAGCACTTTCCATCCGCTCCTGTATGCCTTCACATACCCCTATCAGTAAGGCTCTGCTTTGCAGGTTTTTTAAGTTTCTTTATTTATTTGAGAGAGACAGAGATAGCGTGAGGTGGGGAGGGGCAGAGACAGAGGGAGAGAGAATTCCAAGCAGGCTCCTCGCTGTCAGCACAGAGCCCGATTGGGGGCTCGAACTCACGAACTTTGAAGTCACGCCCTGAGCCAAAACCAAGAAAGAGTCAGACGCTTAACCGACTGAGCCACCCGGGCGCCCCTGCTTTTCTGGGGTTTGAGCAAGCCCTTACTTTGGGGCACTACGAGGTGCCCCAGGCCTAGAATCATCTTAGTACTATTTCTGAAAGTGTTCTTCTATGAGCCTGCAGTTGCTTACAAAATAAAGTTAAAAATCTGTAAATCACCACACGTTTTCCGGAAAACTATCGGACACGTGTTAAAATACAGCCACCCGGGAACGTGGGCCACAAAAGTGCCAGAAAGATGGATCCTTAAGGTTTATTACAGCACCGTCAGTAGCAGCAAAACATCTGCAGACCGAGTAAATTGTCAACTAGGGGGGTCTGGATCGGGTGAGGCATACCTGCCTCGTGAGAGGAGCCTCATGAAGCAAGGTCCCCAAAATGCAGAGGGAGAGACTCATTTCACCAGGGACCAGCCCACCCTAGTAACGTTCATGTGTCGGCAGGAGCATTGGGAAAAGGTGGCAGGTGTAGCCCGGGGACTTGGCATTATTAACTGGGACAACACAACACCAAAGGGAAAGAGCCTTTTTATGGTGCCAACGAGAATGCCAGGAAGGGCATGCAGGGCCTGGGATCTGCGTGGATTTTCGCTTTTCCTTCCTCGTACTTCGGTGTTGCTTGCATTATTCACTCTCACACACATACATGACAAAAGACAAAGTAATCCACTCAAAATTAAAATTTTCCAATTGGTAAAATTTTATTAAAACTCTTCCACCTGAAACTCCCTTTGGGAAAAAGTTCTACAGAAGGAAGCACCACTACATCTGGGGAATCTATGTTCGCCCGAGGGAAGTGTTCGCTAGCCTGTGGGCCCAGAGCCGGGGACCAGGGACCAGGGACCGCGAGGTGATCTATCGGACTGAGGTAGGCTCAGGATTTCCTTGGAGTGGGGCGGGGAGAGGAGGAGAGAAGGAACTGACACCGGCTGCCTCCGGAGCCTTGACTGGAGGGAAAAGTAGAAGGCTCTTCTTTAGAAGCTTCTACTGCTGCTGGTCTTATAAGCACCAGCACATGCTTTTGTAGTTAAATAAATAATAAAGTCCACGTGAAGTAAGAAACGGCCACGCCTTCCCGAGTCTAAACTGGCCCTGAGTTTTCTCTGCTGCCCTCACTCAAGATCTCAAGGACTCCACGCGTGCGAAGCAGCCCTAACACCTGGCGAAATCGGACACCAAATTCATCTGTGCCAGGGCAGCCCTGGTCCCAAGGTGCGGGAAGGGCGGTTCAAGCTCGGGAACCACAAGGTAAAGGGGACAAGCTCTCAGAGGGTCCCAGAGCTGGGGGAGGGCTGTGACCAAACCAGAGGCATCCACCTCGACTCCCATTCATACGCCAAGGATTCTGTGTTGGAATCGGGGGGCCTCGAGGCTCCCTGGTTTGGCATAAATGGGGAGAAGGGGACTGCATGTGATGCCCGGCCCTGGGACTCCAGGGTCACGGGAAGGGCATCCACTCCCACACCTGCACTCCCAGGGCTCAGGGGCGCCTCGCATGTCCTCCCCTTTCAGAGCCAGCCAACCACCCCCCCCCCAATCCCTCCAAACCGCCCCCTCCCCATTTTAGCCCAGGCAGCTTCTGAAGACTGGGAATGGCCTCTGCCCGCCGGAGCCACAGCCCAGGCCCGGGCAGCTTCCCAAAGTCCTCAGCGGCTCCCACCCACAGCGGCACCCACACGGAGGCCCAGCCACCCGCCCGCGCCCTGCAGCCCGAGGGGACACAGCTCCAGATGGCCAGGCCCGGGCACGACACACAGGTCCTAGGGGCAGGTCAGTGGGGCCGGGCTCCGCAGGCAAGTAACGGCCCAGGGCGGTGGGCCCCGGTCTGAAACGAGTGTCTTTATTGCTTGTACCGTACAAATGGGAGGAAGGGGGAAGGCCAGTGGGGAGGACAGAGAATTGTCAGATAGAAGGACATACGCACACAGAAAGGAAAAAGACCCCCCACCCACCCAAACCAACCCTCACCCCACCCTAGGATGTCTCTCTCGGAACTACCTAGTACAGGAGGTGGGGCAGGGAGATCAAAACCACAACTAAATTCCACACACCGAGAGATGTTGGGTGGTGGGGGGGGATGGGAGGGAGAGTGGGCAGCAAATGGATCCCAGGTGTGGTCCTCCTGCTGGGCCAGCACCCCTCCCTCGGGATGAAATGCTCAGGCCCGGGGACAGGGCCCAAGCCCACACACACCACACACTCAAGGCCGAGACACGCTTGCCCTCACGCACACATACCCAACACATGTGCACGCACGCACGCACACACACACACGCCCGTGTGCATCCAAGTCCGGGATGCAGAGGGACATCCACAAACACACACAGTCTGAGGCACGTACCCCCGTGCCCACAGCACTGACACATGTTCACCTTAAGGCTGCAGAACGTGGGGCCCAGAGGCGGGGGGGTAGAAAGGGGCCCTGGAGCCTCCCCTTCTCAGAGGCCCCCACCCCAGTACGTACCAGAGACCCCCCACCCCACCCCCTCTTCGACCCCAGTCCATGGGGCCCAATACTGTCTTGGTGCGAGATGTGTAACAGCCGGGGCTGGCACCCCTCCGCCCCAGGCGGAAAGAAGGGGGTGATCCCAGCCCCCATCCTTGGAAAGAGCTGGGGCTGGGCCCGGGGTGCAGCGGGAGTTAAGGCCAGCTGGAAGGAAGCCCTAGTAAGGCACAGGACTGGGTGGCGGGGAGGCCAGTCCCCAAATGTTCCTCCTGCCTCATCCACAGGGTCAGGAGAGCAGCTTGGGAGGCTGGGGAAGGCGGGGCAAGGAGGCAGTGCCCATCCCCCAACCACACGAGGGAGCCCTGGACCCCCAATCCCGTACCTTCCAAAGGCCCCAGCCTGTCCCTAGACATTATTGCTTTTCTGCCCCTGTGGGATGAGGGGCTGGGCTACCCGAGCCAGGCCGCTCTGAGCCTAACAGCAGGGCACGGAAGGCAGCACCGGGGCACTGTCCGCGGGGCATCATGTCCCACAAGGTGTCCCCTGAGGTGTCCCACGAGAAGGCGACCTCTGACAGAGGCAGACTGCCTGCAGGCGCCTGGCCAGAAATTCAGGCAGGACCCACAGCCCCACGCTTCGCCCCTCCCTGGGGCTCGTGTTGATTAAAAACCGGAATCCCTCCAGCGGAGAGTCTCCCAAAGCCTGGTCTGAGCACAGAGGTGAGGACAGGACAGGACAGGATCCTGGAGGCAGGGCCGCTGGGACCGCTGAGGTGAGTTTGGCAGAGGGCTGAAGAAAAAACTGGAAATGGGGGTGAGCAGGTGAGAGATGGGGATGCAAACAAAAAAGGCAAAAATAAAAAGTTTAAAAACAAGAGAAAAGCCCCCGGGCGGTGATGGCAGCCGTGCGTGTCCCGCGGCGGTGGTGGCAGCAGACGGCTCTGCTCACTCGCGGATGCTGGCTGAGTAGGAGAACTGGGGGAAGTGGGTCCGCTGGTCCAGTTCGAGGGAGCCCAGGCTGTCATCTGTGGGGGGCAGTGGGAGGTGGATCGGAGAGAACGGGCCTGCAGATGGCCCGGCACCCCGACCACACCCCCGGGAGCGGGCAAGGGGGCCGCGGGGGCCCAGCCTCAGGAAGGGGTGCAGGTGGCGGGAACCCCCAGCCGGTGGGCCATCGGTGAGACCCTCCCCTCCGGTGCCACACTCTGGTCTAGCCTAGACCCTTGGCCCCCGCCCCGCTGCCGTCCCCGCCGATCCAGCCCCCACGCACAGCCAGAGGGGCTTCGGAGGGCCCGGAGGCAACCCTGTCCCCCTCCTGCACAAAACCTCTCCGTCGCTCCCCATGAAGCAAGTTCCCACTCCTTCCAACGGCCCCCAAGATCCTCTTACTCTGGCCCCATACCCCCTCTACCCCAGCTTCTGCAACACTCCATCCTGGACTCTCATTCCCGAGTGCCATTCCTTCCGCCAGGAACTTGGCTCAGCTGCCCAGGCCTCCCACCACCCCCCCCCCCCCCACCGCACCTCCTCCAGGTAGCCCCCCGCTGACTCACTCGCAGGCCAGGTCAGGCATTTCCTCTGGGTTTCCCCAGTCCCTGGGCTTCTATACCCTCGACCTGACCACTCTGGGCTGTCACCCCACCAGGCCTGAAGCTCCCTCAAGGCAGGGCCCAGTCACTGCTGTCCCCAGCACAGCCCAGCACTGGGTGGGTGAGAATCAACGAACCAATCCAGCCCCAAAGACATGGGCAATTTGGAAAGACAATTAATGAATGTGCCATCCCAGCAGTGACAACTTCCTGTGTCTCCTGCCCAGACCCCTCCCCGCTGAGCTCTGGAATGTGCCGTGGCCAATGGCTCCCGGCGACCCTCACTGGGTGTAAAGGTGCACAGACCAACAGCCAAAAGCCCTTCGAGCCAACCGCTGGCAAACTGCCCAGACACGGGGAGGGGGCCTACAAGCTTCCTCCCCGGAACTGGGTCAAGGGCAGACCCCACCCCTCCATACCCAGCCGGGCCCACGGGGGGAGGGCCTCAGACACTCACAGCGGTCCGGGGGTGTGATTGTAATGGACTGGGCGGTGAACTCGTCGTCAAAGTACCTTGTGTCAACCTCAGAGGTGACCTGAGGTTTGAAGGGTGGCAGGAGCTGCGGAGGGAAGGAACCCAGACTCAGGACCCAGGGGATGGGAGGCCTTGGCCAAGATCACCCTCGAGGGGCACTGCAGGAGCGGGTGGGCGTGGGGCTCACCTTCTTCTGCACCACGTCCTGCCAGTTGACGCTGAGGAAGAACCTGTGCTCCATGACCTCCCTGGCATCGCTGGGCCCCCCGCCGAGCCTGGGCAGAGATGGCCATGAGTACCCGCCTCCCGGGCCAGCGGCTTCTGGGAGACGGGCCTTCAGCGCAGGCCCTGAGCGACCTCTAGTGATTCTGTCCTGGCCACAGACCACCATTCCACACAGGAGGAAACCATGGTTCAGGGAAGGGGCTCTCAGCCCTGGGTCACAGCCCCAGGGGATCCCGACCCAGGACTCCGAGTCCAGAACAGGAGCCGAGAGGGTGGCCTCGGCCACCCTCGGCGAGGCTCAGGGCTGCCGTGACCCTCGGCATGCCCAAAGAACGAGGCAGTGCGGACAGGGCGCTAAGGACGGCCTGGCCCCAAGCGAGTCCCCCACCAGGGCCCAAGCTGCGGGGACTAGTGGAGGCGCCGTGGGGATGACACACAGGCGTGCGCCTGTGGACTTGGCCCCCTCCGAGCGAGGGGACAGCGCAACAGGTAGCACGGGGCCGGGCGGGACAGACTCCAGCCCTCACCTCTGCTTGGGGTCCTTCTTAAGCAGCCCAGCAAGCAGGGACTTGGCCTCAGGGCTCAGTGTGCGTGGGAAACGGATCTCCTCCATGAGGATGAGCTCGAAGAGGCGCTCGTGGTCCTGGTTGTAGAAGGGCAGGCGGCCGCACATCATCTCGTACATGACCACGCCCAGCCCCCACCAGTCCACCGCGCGGCCGTAGTCGTTGTCCTCCAGCACCTGAGCAGGTGAGCGGGGAGGGGCGGTGAGGGGCCGGGCACACGCCTGCCGGGCAGCGGGGCTGAGAGGGACCCACGGAGGGACATGGCGCTGCCTGTGGCCACGGAGGGCCATCTAAGGAATCGCAGCACGGCCCTCACAGGGTCTGCGCTGGGGAAACCACACGGGTCCGAGGGCCTCTCCTCCCTTGGCCTCGCACGCCCCCGGGACCTCCAGCCTCAGGCACCTCGGGTGCCAGGTACTCGGGCGTCCCACAGAAGGTTTTCATGGTAGCCCCGTCACTGATGCCCTCTTTGCACAGTCCGAAGTCAGTGATCTTGATGTGGCCATCTTTGTCCAGCATGAGGTTTTCCAGCTGTAGGAAAAGTCGACGTATCAGGGACGCGTCTTCCCAGGGTTTCCCACCACCGCTCCTGAATCCCACGCCCCCTGGCCGTTCCCGCGGAGAGCTGTGGCCCGGGGTGGTAGCTGTCGTGCCAGGGGCTCCAGGCCGGGCACCGGGCACACCCCTAGCACAAAGTCAGGCCCGTGAGGCTCAGAGGGAGGCCAGCCCCCAAGGGCAGCTGGAAAAAAGCCAGGCAGAGAGAGACGGGAGCCGGGCTCTGCCCACGGGCTCCCCACAGCGTGGGCTGCAGCGTCCCAACTCTCCGAGCAACGCCAGCTTTCTTCCTCCACTTCTTTTAAGTAGGCTCCACACCCAATGGGGGGGCTTAAACCCACCACCCCAAGATCAAGAGGCACATGTTCTACCGACTGAGCCAGCCAGGCGCCCCTCTTCCTCGACTTTTAACCAAACTTAACACAAATGGGCAATTTAGTGGGCTTCTGTGTAACCCCTACCAGGCCAAGGGAGAACGTTACCAAGACCCCTAGAACCCTCTAGGGGCCCCTTGCCTGTTATTAACCGTCCCCTCAGCTGAGGAAGAACTTTACTCCTTTGCTTTTCTTGAGTTTCCCCACCTACGTATGCACTGTATGTTTAAACAACACAGATCTGGGGCGCCTGGGTGGCTCAGTCGGTTAAGCGTCCGACTTCGGCTCAGGTCATGATCTCGCGGTTTGTGAGTTCGAGCCCCGCGTCGGGCTCTGTGCTGACGGCTCGGAGCCTGGAGCCTGCTTTGGATTCTGTGTCTCCCCCTCTCTCTGCCCCACCCCTGCTCATGCTCTGTGTCTGTCTCTCAATAACAAATAAATGTTGAAAAAATGATAAAAAAATAAAAATAAATAAATAACACAGATTTGTACGGTCTGTCCTGGCTTCCTCTCAGCGTGAGCCCATGAGGGGTGCAGCACGGCTGCAGGGCTGCGGTTCACTCAGTGGCTGCTGTGCAAAGCCCGGCCGCGGGGCGCCACCGCAGTGCGTTCTAGCCGTTCTCCGACAGCGGACACCCGGGTGGCTTCCAGCTCGGGGCGAGCGTGAACAGCACTGCCGGCAGTGTGCGCGCATCCGTGCTCGGTTCCCACCGTGCATAAACCTGGGGCAAAACGGCTGGCTCACGGGGACGTGTCCACTCGGCTTTGGTGGATTCGGCCAAACTATCTCCTGTGGTGCTTGTACTAATATTACCTCCACCCCCCACCCCTCCCCATTCCCCGCACAGAGGGGTGTGTTCACCAGAGGTTCAGAGAGGCCTGCGGGACCTTAGTGTGGGACAGCCAGCCGGGGCCTAGGCCAGAGGGTGAGTAGACTCGGGAACACCCACAAGTCAGAGCCTCCCTGGAGGGGGAAGTGTGGGCCTGAGGGCACAGGCCCGGCCTCCCCGGTGCGAGCCCCACAGGTGCCACAGGCCAGGAGGCAACCGCACACTCACCTTGATGTCGCGGTACACCACGTCCCGCGAATGCAAATACTCAAGGGCAGAGACGATCTCTGCACCATAGAAGCGGGCTCGCTCCTCCGTGAAGACACGTTCCCGGGACAGGTGGAAAAACAGCTGCCAGTGGAGGAAGGAGCAGAAAGTCAGATATCGGCCCAGAGGAGCAAGAAATAGGACCCTGCCTGCCCCTTGGCCCCCAACACCGAGCCCAGTGACACGGTGACACCTACCATGAACCTGCAAGTGACGGCAAGAAGAACCAAGCGAGAGACAGTGAGCAGGGAAGAACTCAGGTGAGTAAACGGAGTGAGGCATGAAGAACGAAGGACAGCCAGGAGATGCCAAGGGGAGAGTTAAGTGGGGACAGCATGAGGGGACAGGTGAGGGAGGGAGGGGGATACAGCAAGAAAGCACAGGAACACGTCATGAGCAAGTGACAATAAGCTGCGGACCAATGGGACAGACGAAGCCAACAATGAGGAGCCGGTGAGTGACGCCACACGCAGAAAGTAGGGTGCGGGGGCTGAGGGGCAGGTGGCAGCCCAGGCCTGAGCAACCCAGTCACAACGAGTGGCAGACTCTTCCTGTCAGAACACGGGGGAAGGCGGAGCGCTGGCAGGCCCTGCCCCGCACACAGTTTCTTGGCAGCCGTTAAGGACGCCCTTTGCCGTTTGGCCGCCCCCCTTCCCACAGCCTCTCCAGGCCTCTCTGGGCCTGCGTGTGCCCCCTGCCCACTGACTCACTAGCTGTGTGAACTTGGGCCCAGCCGCTTAACCTGAGCTTTAGTTTCCTCGCCTGCGAAATGGAGATGGTGATGCCTGCCTCGAGAATGAGGGGACATCCAGCCAGGCCCCCTCCGCCCCCTCTACAATTGCCCTCTGCCTCCCACGATACCTGGGAAGGAGACGTGGGAACACTGACGCGGGCTATGCTCACCTCACCACCGTTGGCGTATTCCATCACGAAGCACAGGCGGTCGTGGGTCTGGAAGGCATACTTCAGTGCCTGGGGAGGGGGGTGGGGGCAGGAAGGCGGCCAGGGTGGGAGTGGGAAGAAGGCAGGCTCTCTGCGGACTCTGCAGGCACGCTCCCCACCCTGGCAGCCGGGGCTCAAACGTCAGCTTCCCCTTTTGGGGTGTGTGAGCGAGCTTGTGGCTCTGAGGGCAGGGAAAGGGTTACTGGGCTGAAGGAGGCTGTCCTCAGCCTTCAGCTAAGCTTCTGAGAGGTGCGGCCAGGGAGATATCCAGTTCTGAGCAACCAGGGCCATTTTACCCCTCTTCTCCACAGTCGTTGTAGGTCTGCTGGCCGGAAGCAGGCAGTGGCTTGGGAGCCAACCCCAAAGACAGGATGGACAAATGATGTGCCAGTAAACAGCAGTTCTCAAACTACGCTCTAAGAAGCCCAACAGAAAGTTCCTTAGAGGACCCCGAGTGACCCCTCTGCTCATGACAAGTCTAACTATTCTCTGTCTTCTACATCGAAGTACCTTGTAAAAGTATGAACAGTGTCATGGTTTACTAGGACACTGGACAACAGCTGAGCTAAAGAAATGACCCATCCCATAAGCCATCCTATACGTGATCCATTTAACTGATGGCTGCTGGCCTTGATGGGAGCCTGTAGCCCAAAAAGGCGTCTCCTCAGACTAAGCTGACAAGCAGCACCAGAATTCATGTCCTTCTAGAATTACATTTAAAAACAGAAACAAAAAAATAACGTTCCCACTTCGACCAGCTGGGCTAAATGCCTCTAACTCATAGAGTAGCCATGCTCTCCCGGAACCATCTTGTAACGTGGTATCATCAGTTGGCTGAAGCCACGAAGCCACCATCTGTGAAGAAGGTGCCACCCCCGGGGTTTGATTCAGGTCATTTGGGGGAGCCCAACAACACCCAGCCCTGGCCACCTGGCTGACACGAAGTCTGTGCTTCATGGCGGCAGGGTTGGGCTCTTTTCCCACATGGCGCACGCAGAGGCCAGGCCCCGCCTGAGAGGGAAGTACCACTCACAGTGAGGAATGGGTGCCTGGTGTTCTGGAGGACCCGGCTCTCGGTGACCGTGTGGGCAACTTCATCCTGCAGACAGAGGCTGCGTGAGGGGCTGGGGGGCAACACCACACCTGCCCCCCCGACCCCCGGCCCAACCTAAGGGAGGGGGGAGCAATGCTTTGGTGAAATGCAGTTCTAGTCCTAAACACACACCGAATGGAATGGCATGGCGAGAGTGGAATGTTACCATCCTCCGGCCACAAGGAAACGATGGCCCCAGACAAGGCCAATCAATCAGTGGCTCAATCTCAAAGCTATGAGGTGAGAAGTCGCTGGGGACTTTATGAAGGAGGTGACAGACTGCCAATGTTAAAATTAACACCCCTAAGGAGGGACAAGCAGGCATTGTAAGACTCCTGAGGTGATGCCACAGGCAGTGGGAATCCCCACGTATAAACGTTCTTGCTGAAAAAGGGAAGTGGATCTAATCAGGATTCCACCCGCGGCAATGTGTGGTCCCCATAGCGACTGGCAGCCTGTCGCCTAGGAACTTGGGGAAATGCAGATTCTCAGGCCCCTCCCAGACACTTGGGGGTGGGGCCCAGCACCAGCTTTACAGGCCCCCTGGGGCCACTCTAACATGGGCTCAAGTTTGGTTTCTAAACACACAGCAGTCACCCGAGCTGCTAAAAATCCTGACCTGCCTGCGGTTCCCAGACACTGGCTCTTCCCGGGGCAGGGGTTGGTGAGTCTGTCCCTAGGGGACACTTGATAATAATGTCTAAAGACATTTTTGATTGTCACAACTGGGGGGGGGGTGCTACTGGCTTTAGGGGTGAAGGCCAGGGTGTGGCGACTCATCCTACAGTACACAGGACAGCCCCACAGCAGAGAATGATCTGGCCCCAAATGCCAACAGTGCTGAGGCTGTGGAAGCCTGCCTTGGACCAGGCACATAGGGGGCTGTTCGTTTTGCTGGGGTGAGATCGTTGTTCCATTACAGTCTTTATGATCTTCATCTGTTAAAGACACATACCTAAGTACCTCTGGGTGAAACCATATGACATCTAGAACATGCCTTTAAGATGCTCCAGGACAAAAAGGAGGGCAGAGCTAATAAAACAAGACGGGCCGAATGTTGACAATTGGGGAAGCTGGATGCTGGCTACATGGGAGTCCACAGTATTTATTTTTCTTTTAAAAATTTTGTGCATGTCAGGAATTTTCCATTTTAAAAACTTATTTAAAGAAGGAAAAAAAAAAGAAGAGAATTCCATTCTGGCCTAGACTCCTAGTGAGAGGCCCTGAGCCAAGCCCCGACCCTCAGGCCTCCCCACAAGCCCTTCATGCCCCAAGAGACCTGCCTGCAGGCCCTGATGACGCCTGCGGGGTGAAGCCCTGTCACACTCCCCACCGTAGTCCTCCAGGTGCCCAGAAGGTGGGGTGGGGTGGGCCTCAGGCTCCCCGAAGGCACAGGCGAGCGTGCTGCCCAGTGCGCACTCCCCACCGCAGAGGCCAGCCAGAAGTAGCCCTGGGAGCGCCCACCTTGGCAATGATAACTTCCTTCCGCAGGATCTTCATGGCGTAGTAGCGGCCGCTGGCTTTCTCCCGCACCAGAATCACTTTGCCAAAGGTGCCCTTGCCCAGAAGTTTGAGATAGTCGAAGTCATTCATGGTCTGCCCAGGAGGGGGAGAGAGTGGGGCAGTCGGTGCTTGGCACGTGGCCCACGGGAAGACATTTTAACAAAGAGAAAGGAAACATCGAAGGACGCTGTTGCCAAAACGCTCTGGCGGGAGCAGGAAGGGAGGCTCTGGGCAGTGACTGTTTGCTCTGAAGTGGCCTTCGGCCTGGCTCTCCCAGGCAGGGGGCCCCGGGAGGCTCGGATGTGGGGGCAGACAGGTCTTGACAACCTCCCATGATGCGGCTGCCCCTCACCCCAAGTGCACCCATGTAGGCCCATCCCACAGGGCAGTCAGGACACATCCCCGGCTACGCTTTTGCACACACCGTGTGGAAACCAGGGGAGGCAGGGCCAGTGTTGTGCGGGGAGGGGTACTCACAGCCTGGCCACCGGCCCCCCAGCACTTACCACCTTGGCCCGAGCCTTGCTAACTGCCACTTCCATCTCCTCGGCCGCAGAAGGGTCACTGGGGGAGCCACACTTATAGTCCATGGGGTCCTCACCTGGGCCCCGCTGCTTAAGGCTGTTGGCGACCATCTGAATGGCCCGCATCCACTCCTCCCTGTGTGGGGACACATCCAAAGAGCTGTGAATCCTGGGAGCCCGGACAGGAAGGACTGAGCCCCTACCTCTCCAGTGGGAGCAAATAATCAAACGTCCTGGAAATGTCTTTCTTTCTTTTTTTTTTTTTTTTTTTTTTAATTTTTAACGTTTATTCATTTCTGAGAAACGAGAGAGAACACGAGCAGGGAAGGGGCAGAGAGAGGGAGACACAGAATCCGAAGCAGGCTCCAGGCTCCGAACTGTCAGCACAGAGCCTGACACGGGGCTCGAAATCACAAACTGCGAGATCATGACCTGAACTGAAGTCGATGCTCAATCAACTGAGCCACCCAGGCGCGCCAAAAGCCCTGGAAATTTCTGACGAGATCTGTCTGAGCCAAGGGAAGCCGATGGAACAGGACTGCAATTTTACAAATTTTCTGGCTGCAGAGGGTAAGAGAGGGCAAGAATGGAATAAGGACAGAGACCATCTATGTCCCAGGAGTGGCCTGGCCTGAGCACCACTTGAAGTCAGGCAGCAATTAAATGACCAAAGAAGGAGACCACCTTTCTTCACAGCTGCCTTGAAAATGAACCACCACCCTGAGCCTGGGATAAGAGAGAGACAGTGCTCCTAGGGATTCCTCCAGAACAACCTCAAGCACAATGTTTTGTAAAAGCAAACCAGGAGTTAAGAGGAAGAATTCATCGGCCAAAGAAAGCTGAAGATCTCATAAGGCAAGATCCCTGGAGGGGGTTGTCTGCCAGGAGGGTGCAGGGACAGAGGTTCCTGGTGGGGCAGGGACGCAGAACAGAAGGTTGCGGACCTGGAAGCACGTCCCAGCAAAAGGGAGCTTGGTTTGAAAGTAACTATTTCTGTCACTCATGATTTAGAATTTGTTCGGAAATAACTTTCTTTTGATACCTACTTTCTGTCTCTAGAAAGGGAAAATATATCTAGGGAAAAAAAGTAAAAATGACCAGAGACCACAAAAAAGAAACCAGGAGGCTGAAAGATACATTTCCGTACCCCTCCCATTTCTGAACCCACCACACAATTTCAGGCAGTTCGACCCAATATAAGTTGAACCCCCTATGGATTTTGCTTATGTCTACAAAACAGCCACATGAACAGGGAGAAAAACATAATGTTCACAAAGAATGAGAAAACTCAAAAAGCACAAAGAGGCAACCTCCCAAATTACAGCAATTTAATAAGCCTCAATGCAGGACGCCTGGGTGGCGCAGTCGTTTAAGTGTCCAACTCTTGATCTGGGCTTGGGTCATGATCTCACAGTTCGTGAGTTTGAGCCCCGCATTGGGCTCTGTCTGAGCTGATGGCGCGGAGCCTGTTCAGGGTTCTGTCTCTCCTTCTCTCTGCCCCTCTTGCTCTCTCTCAAGATAAATCAATAAACTGAAAAAAAAATTTTTAGGGGCTCCTGGGTGGCTCAGTCGGTTAAGCGTCTGACTTTGGCTCAGGTCATGATCTCACAGTTTTTGAGTTCGAGGCCCGCGTCGGGCTCTATGCTGACAGCTCAGAGCCTGGAGCCTTCTTCGGATTCTGTGTCTCGCTCTCTCTCTGCCCCTCCCCTGCTCATGCTCTGTCTCTGTCCCCAAAATAAATAAAACATTAAAAAAACATTTTTTTTAAAAAAAGAAAAAAAAATTTTAGATAAGCCTCAGTGAGATCAGCCAGTCAGCCACACATCTTCCAGAATCACCCCCAGCCCCAGGCAGCAGGTGAAACTGTTCCTGCACACCCGAGGCACCGAGGCCCCTGGCCAGTGTCACGCAGAGTGCAAGTGGCCTGAGAAGTTGGAACCACCTTGCTGGGCTGCACTCAGTCTCTGCTTCCTCACATACTGACAGCCCCCAGCGACTACAGTCCACCAGTCCTGTGGCACCAATGTCCCCAGGTTCTGACGCTGCTGGAATCCGGGTGCATCTTAGTCGGTGGCCTATCTCAATTTAGGTGGGCATTGCTTTTGCTTGGTATTCTATAAAGACCCAGTGTGTCTCTGGGTGACGGCACCTGGGACCGAATGGAGGGTGGCAGCAGTACTGTGCTCGCCAGCCGGCCAGCCGTTGGCAGCTGCAGAGAACGCACATGAAACATCTATGCAAGGAGACCCCCTGCAGCTCCCAGGAAGGAGGAGGCAGATCCATGTGTGGGCTTGGGGTGACCGGAGATACCTTAACGGAAAAAAGAAGGTGCAGAACAGTGCGGAGGGGTGCCTGGGTGGCTCAGTCCGTTGGGTGTCTGACTCTTGACTTCGGCTCAGGTCATGATCTCACGGTTCATGAGTTCGAGCTCCTTGCTGGGCTGTGCTGACAGTGCAGAGCCTGCTTGGGATTCTGTCTCCCTCTCTCTGCCCCTTCCCCGCTTGATATCTCTCTCTCTCTCTCTCCCCCTCTCTCTCTCTCTCTCAAAATAAAAATAAACTTAAAAAAAAAAAAGAACAGTGTGGAATGTGACACTACTGGAGGTAGAAAAGAGGGATTTACGCACAGACACGTGTATGCACACCGGCACGAACACCTCTGGAAGGGCGCCGACGCAGGGCCCTGGCTGCCTCCAGGGAGGGGAGCTGGGAGTCAGGGGCAAGGAAGAGTCTGATTCCACTGTCCCCCGATTACGAACACTCCCAGGCCACTCACCCTTCCTTGTGCATTACAGATAGGGAAACGGAGGCGCAGATTTAAAAAACAAAATTCAGGAAAAACACAAGTCGGTGCTCTGAGCCTGGTAGCTGGAATCACAGAGGGCCCGTGACCTTCGAGAGCCGAAGGGCAGGGCTGTTCTCGCTTAGATCCACGACCTGGTCTGAACCGAGTCGTCACCAAGCCCAGAGGCACCAGTTCACACCTGGAAGCTCGGAGTCTCAACATGGCCTTGCTCACAGGAGATTATGCTTCAGAAGACAGAGGTGTGAATGTTGCCAGTGCAAACATTAAGGGCTGGCACACTGGCCCTCCCGAGGCCGAGCCCGGGGGCCCCATAGCCCATGTTCGTCAGTCCCATGAAGGCAGGGATCTCGTCTGTTTGGACGTGGGTGGGTGCTCAGGTGGTATCTGGGGAATGAGTGAGCAAGGCGGCCGAAGCTCAAGTGACCCCAGACCCGGGGCACACGGAGCCCCGATGCACACGCACGCAGAGCAACACTGGCTTCTTCCCTCTCTGAGCCAATGTCTCAGGCTGCCATTTCTCAACTTGTTTTAACCCATGACCTCTCTGGAACAAATTACAGTGTAAATCCCTATCCCCACGTTAATATCTCTCTTTTCCAAAGAAATGGGGCAGTGGGTGGGGGGCACATCCCACGATCTGCTTTATCAGATCATGACTGTCCTCTTAGAAGTTTTTAAATGTTGACTTCTGGTGTAAGACCATGGATTGAAAAAAACAAATCACCAATCTCCTAAGAGACACACTAAATATATTAAAAAGAAAAAAATACATATATAGCTCACGTACAGAGATCTTGAGGGATTGTCACATGAGTAAAGCAAGTTAAAGGGGCACCTGGGTGGCTCAGTTGATTGAACCACCGACTCTTGATTTCGGCTCAGGTCATGATCCCAGGGTCGTGGGGTCAAGCCCCAAGTTGGGCTGCTCGCTGAGCATGGAGCCTACTTAAGATTCATATTCTCCCTTCTCTCTCTCTCTGTTCCCCTGTCCCTCCCCCACTCGCTATCTCTCTTGAAAAAAAAACAAAACCAAAAGGCAAGGTAAAGACAAAGATGTAGAGTGTGCCATCATCTCTGTTCGTAAGCGGGGAGAACACAGTCCATCGACAGAAGCCGGGCAAAGAAATGACACATCCCCGGCAGGGAGCACCACAGGCAGCTGGAAGGAGTCTCTCTGGGCCGCACAGCTGGTGGCGAGGAGCACGGGCCTCAGAGCAGCACAAGCCGGGGCTCGAACAGCCGCTCCGCCACCAGGGCGAGCTCACCTCTCCCTCCTCGGGAGACCAGGCACGCTGAGGCGCGGGTGAGCCGCTGCGCACAGGGCACAGCACACAGGAAGTGCCGGCCCCAAGGAAGGTGTCAAGGACGCCGGGGGAGGCCTGTCCCATCCACCCTGGCTCACACCGCCCAGCCCCACAGGGAGCCAAGGAACCCCCAGAGATGTAGGAGGTTGTTCAGGGGTAACTGGGGCTCTCCCGCTACCGGACAAGCCCCCGATCCTGTTCCAACTGGGCCAAGACTGCAAGGTTGCGGCACAGAATTCCAGAGAAAAAGCAAGGGCCTCCGTCCAGGATACTCCTTAAGGGTTTGCAACATGGTGTCTGGGGCAGAGGGGAGCTGCCACCCACAGCTGGGGCCGCCGTGCTTCCACTCCTCAAAGGAGAGCCCCCAGGGGAACCGACCGCCTTTCCCCAGAGACACGATGGAAAAAATAAAAGCTCCACAGACACCAGCTCATTCCATACTCATCAAGAACACCGGAGGGGGGCGGGCATTTCTGATGCGGAGACCGAGGCACAGAGCGGTGGAGTCACTTGTGGGGGTCACACAGCCAGGAGGGGGCCAAGCAGAGACTCGCAGCCAGGCCCCTACACCTGGCGCCACGCTACCACTCCCTGCTGAGAGTTACAGCTTCCTTCCCAGAGGAGACCCAGGGGGTCACACGGGCGCTCTGGCCGGAAGACTCAGGGGAAGAGGGACACAAAGCCGGGAGCCCAGGAGTGGAGTGAAGGCAAGCCTCCCCTTGGGAGTTCTGACGGGATCAGATTTCTGTTTTAAGTCTGCAGCTGCCGTGGGCTGCGGATTGGGGGCAGGGAGAAGCAGCATCAGGGGGCTTGGGCTGTCCTCAGGACAAAGTGTCCGGTGGTGGCAGAGGGGACAGAAGAGAGAAAAGGCACCAGCAACCGCAATTCCACGGGAGCAGCCCGGCCCAGACGCGTCCTCCTTTGTTCCTCACCACAGCCAAGGACCTGAGCTCCGCTGCAAGACGGGGCACAGCGCTGGTCAGACTCTGCAACCCGGGCCCAGCCCCACGCTACTCTGCTGAGCGGCACCAGAGACACCCCAGAGGGAAGCCCACTGAACCGCAGGTGGCAGGCCTGTCCTCAGCGCAGCTTCAGAAGAGCCGACAGCCTGGCCCACGGCAGACGGGGGGCCTCTCTCCCTCACCAGGGACCCCCTCTGATCCAGAGAGACACTGACAGCTGGAGGGCCTCTGGGGTCCCCTTCTGTTTAGACACCCTCAGATGGGCTGCCTGGCGGGGAAAATCCACGCCCTTCAGCTCTCCTCTCCTTTGTCCTCCACCTCTGTGTGTCTCAGTTTCACTACCAATATCCCTGGAAATGCTATAAGGATAAACTGAGTTAATATACGTAAAGACCTTAGAACACGGGTGCCTGGCTGGCTCAGTCAGTTAAGTGTCTGCCTCCTGATTTCACCTCAGGTCATGATCTCACGATTTGTGGGATCGAGCCCCATGTCAGGCTCCACGCTGATACCATGGACCCTGCTTGGGATTCTCTCTCTCCCTCTTTCTCTGCTCCTCCTGCACACGTGCTCTCTGAATGAATGAATGAATGAATGAATGAATGAATGAAGCAACTCACTCCCTTAAAAATAATACTTTAAAACCGAGTCTGGCTCAAGAGAGAATTAGTTTTAATTATTCTTTTAACTCATTCAACAAACACTTACTGAACACCTACTTGTGTTCCTGACAGAAATACATAAATAGAAAGTGTCACAGCTGGTAGACAGGTGCTACGAAGAAAAATAAAGCAGGAGAAGAACAGCAGAGTCATGGCGGGCAAGGCAGGACACTCTGAGAAGGTGGCATTTGAGCAGAGACCTCACGAAGCTAAGGAGAGAACCGTAATGATACCTGGGAGAAGAGGTTTCTAAGCAGAGGGAATAGTAAGTGCAAAGGACCTGAGGCAGAAGTGTGTATGGCATGTTTAAGGAATAGCAAAGAGACTGCTGTGGCTGAAGTGAGGGAACTAGCAGTAGGAAATGATTCTGGAGAGGAGACCAGATCATGTAGCACTTTGCAGAATATGGCATAGACTCTGGAGTTCACTCCCAGTGAGACTAAAAGCCACTCAGAGTTCTAAGCAGAGAAATTACATTTATCTTAGTGATTTACGTTAAGAAGATCCTAATAACATGACGCATTATTATGTATACCTGCTAAGACCAAAGATCTGCCAACTTCTCCTATAAAGGGCCAAATAGTAAATGTTTTAGGCTTCATAGGCCACCTGGTCTCCGGTACAACTACTCAATTCTGCCAGAGTAGGGCAAAAGCAGCCATAGACAGTTTGTAAATGAATGGATGTGGCATGTTCCGATAAAACTTTCTTTGTAAAAACAGGAGGCCGGGCCGTGGTTTGCCAACCCCGATTTCCAGCATACAGAAAATATAAGCAGAGAGGAACAAAGTAAACAATGCCAAAAAGCAGTAAGATAACACATCCAGAGTGGAGACATCCTACAAGACAGTTTCCCCAGCTTGTTTAAAAAAAACAAAAAACAAAAAACAAAAAACAAAAAACAAAAAACAAGGGAGTGGGGGAGAGCAAAGACGGAAGACAAGGCTGAACGAGGTTAAAACAGGCCAAAGAGACAACAGGTACCTTGAGCGAATCCTGGTTTGAAAAACATTTTGCGGACAACTGGGGAAATTCCAGCAGACATGGATACGGACAGACTGGTAAATACTATACTATGAACAGTCACCTCGGGTGTGGTAATGGCATCATGATTCTGTAGGAGAAAGTCAGATGTCTGCCGACGTATTAAGGAGCAAAGCGTCATGAGATATGCATGGAAGTTCACAGTTTAGCATAAAACAAAGCCACAGGAGGCAAACCTGGCAAATGGCCGGACTGCTGAGTCTAGGAATTGTAGGGTCTCTGGACGTCCATTTCTTGCACTAGTCTTTCCACTTTCCTGTACATCTGATACAAGATGGCGGCGATGCAGGGGAATCTTGGGGAAGGCAGGAGAGGCTACCAGGAGCCCAGAGAGCAGGCTGCTTCAGCATCTAGACAACATCAATGGCCAGTATGGCCGTCGCTGGCCCTCCCCTGCCACCTCTCCCCAGGTTCAGGCCTACGCGGGGCAGGCCAGTGCGGACAGCCACAAATGAGCGTCCTCCTCTCGCTAGCTCACACGTCCCCCAGGGTTAAGGTCAGGCCCCTGGAGTCTGGTCTCAGAGCAGCCCCAGCAGATTTCTCTCCAGCAGCAACAGTGGCAGGTGCTAAGAAAAGGAGCAAGGTGAGGGCTGTCCACCCACCCCCTCCCAGTCCTGGTAAAGGGATTCTTCCCGACGCTAAACGGCACAGAATCCCGCTGAAATGGAGAGTGGACCACCAAAATGCTTTGCCGGCTCCCCACTGCTCCTTCTCCAGGCTTGCAAACTGTGTGCCAGGTACTGCTGAATCAAGGGTTTCCTGTTTATCATCCCCCTGAATCTTTTAGCAACCTTGTGACAAACCCCAATTAATTCACGGGCTGCCAAGCCCTGGGGAGGATCTCCAACTGGAGTCCAGGACCTGGCTGAGCTCCACGTCCCCTCTTCCAAGACCCCTGACCCTGGATTCTTTAGTGACACAGAACCCACTGTGGTCCCTGTGATGACAAGCTGTCTCACCTCCCGGCCTTTGCATATACTGGTCCCCTTTCCTTGAGTCACCTTCCCCTTCTTACCCGACACCTTCCGACACCCAGGCCCTATATACCTAATGGTCTCTGTCTGCTTTTAGTGGCAGTCCACAGTTTTTGTCCCCAGCTTTCAAGGGAGTAACACCTCACGGCCCAAGATGGGAGGTAGTTCTGTTGCCTTCAGCAGAGCAGGTGTATTTTTAACTTTGGGAAGCTACGCACTGACAGTTATAATACATATTGTGGAAACACATCTTATGATATTGTTTTGTGTGTGCTCTAGATGTGCACTGTCCAAGAGGAGGGGGACCAGGGCGCCTGGGTGGCTCAGTCGGTTAAGCGTCCGACTTCAGCTCAGGTCATGATCTCACGGTTTGTGGGTTCGAGCCCTGCGTCGGGCTCTGCGCTGAGTGTGGAGACTGCTTGGGATTTTCTCTCTCCCCCTCCCCCACTTGTGCACACTCTCAGGAAATAAATAAATAAATACTTAAATATTTAAATAAATGTTCCATTTCTCGGCTGCACTAGACACATTCCATGTTTTAAAACCTCAACAGGACCTGTGACTACTGGCCACCCTCTTAGATGCCACAGGTACTGAAATCTTCTATCATGGCAGAAACTTCTCGTGGACGGCACTGTTTTAATGAGTTCACTGGAGGGTTAGCTGAAGCCACACCCGCCAGACAAGCCAAAGGAGTGTTTCTCAAAGTGAGTCCCAAAGGGACAAAGTGGGGAGAAAGAGATTTGCGATGCATTACAAAGGCCCAAGCTCCCTCATACGTGAAGAGCTTTCAGAAACAAGAAAAAGACCAACTATGCAACCGAAACATAAGCAAAGGATATGAACAGACAGTTCAGAAAGGGAAACTCACGTGGCTCCTGAACACGGGAAGAGAATGCTCAAGCTCACCCACAAAGAGAAAAAGGCCAGTGAAAACCACCTTATGGTGCCATTTCCCACTGATCGGACTGGTAAAAATCTAAACGTTTGAAAACAAAAGGCCGTGGGGACACTCTGAGATATCACGTAAGAGAAGCACTTCTCAAAATCACAAGTGCATATTCCCGGTGACCCAGGAATCCCAAATCTAAGAATTCCTTTTACGGATTCACCCGCACACGTATCATGCGAGATAAGCACAACGTACTTTGCTGCGGCACCGCCTGTAATGAGCCGAAGCCCGGAAATATTCACCAATCACCACTCATAAAAAACTGCTAGGTGACCTTGGGGACATACGTGTGCAGCTGTTTAAAAGAGAAACTAAATGGGGAGCCTGGGTGGCTCAGTTGTCAAGCGTCCGACTCTTGATTTCAGCTCAGGTCGTGATCCCTGGGTCATGGGATGGAGCCCCACAATGGGCTTGCACTGAGGGTGGAGACTGCTTAAGATTCTCTCTCTCTGCCCCTCTCCCCGACCCTGCGTGCTCTCTCTCTCCCAAACAAAAACCAAACCCAATACAGCAGCTGCTGCGGTGGCTCTCTATATCTCGGACCAGAAAGATTCCCTAATATATGTTAAGTAAAAAAGCAAGTTCTGAGTACAATGCTACCTTTTGTGTAAAAAGAACCAAGCAGGGGAGCCAGACCAGAGCAGGGTGCAAAAGTCTCCCTGAATGAGCTCGTCCACCCGTGAAGCTCTCCGAGGACACAGGACAAGAGCAGTTAACCCGAGGGCAGGGGTGGGGGCGGACAGGGCAGAAGTGAGAGAAACCTCCTTACACTGTTTGATTGTGGAACTAGGTAAGTCTGTATCATCTCTTCTGATGATTAAATTGATCTTTTTAACACTGGCTCTCTGGACCAGCTGCTTCAAAATCAATGGCATGCTCATTAAAAATGCAGCTCCCTTGGGGGCGCCTGGGTGGCTCAGTCGGTTGAGCATCCGACTTCGGCTCAGGTCATGATCTCGCAGTTTATGGGTTCAAGCCCCGCGTCGAGCTCTATGCTGACGGCTCAGAGCCTGGAGCCTGCTTCGGATTCTGTGTCTCCCTCTCTCTCTGACCCTCCCCCGCTCATGCTCAGTCTTCTCTCTCTCTTAAAAATAAATAAAACATTAAAAAAAAAAAAATTAAAAATGCAGCTCCCCAACCCTCCAGGGATCTGCAGCCAACAAGAGACCCTGAAGTAGGCCCAAAGCTCCGTACTGTTAAGCTCTGCCCATGATCCCAATGCACGCTCCAGTATAAGAACAGAGAATGAGGTCTGCAGACTAAGAACCCCTGCTCTTTCTAGCTCTCAGAAGGGCTGAGACCGGAAACTCCTGGGCAGGGGGCCCAGGGGCCCTCCTCCTCACACTAGGCCTGGCCACTCTCGAAGGGCGGCTACACGAAGGCCCGCACTCGCCTCTCGTCTGGAGAGTCTACGTGGAAGGTCCTCTCGATGACAGTGGTCCACTGTAGGCAGCGTATGACGAAGGTGTTGGGCCGTGGTCTCTCAGTCTTCATCAGCTGGCACTCTGCAGGCAGAGAGAGGACAGAGGCAGGAGGGTGAGGGAACAGCCCCGCCGGCCTGCAGCCTACAATCCCCGAGCCACCTTCCTGGATGCCAGATGGTGTGGAGATACGTTAGTGACTGAGTCAGCCCTGGCCTTGTCCCTACGGGGCTCCAGGTCCAGTGTGTGTCAGGGAAGACAGCTTAGTGGTCATGGGGGAAGCCCAGGAGGCAGCCGACCTAGCAGAGAACTCAGGCATATCCCAGAGGAAGGGGCATCTCTGCACCGAGCCCTCAAGGAGAAAGGAATGTAGTCAGTCGTGCAGAAGGGCGCGTCGTATACAGAAGCCCAGAGGTAAAGAGTCCAGTACAGTGAGGGAATGGTAAATTCTGCTCTAGATGTGAGGAGGGGAGAAGAGAGGGCCAGACTGCAGAGCTTGGGGGGTGTGGTGACGAACCTCGACTGTGGCTTGAGGGCAAAAGGGAGCCATGAAAGGCTTTCAATAGGGAAGGGACATGAAGAGATTTAGACAGATCCTGCTAGCTGCCTTGCAGACAGTGACAGAAGGGAGACTGGGAGCCTGGGGAAGAGGTCGGGACTATGGCAGAGTGGGGCCACTAGGATGAGGCCCAGATCTCTGGCCTGCACACTAGGAGGTAATAGGGCCCTCCCTGAGATGGAGACAGGGTAGATGGAGTTGGGGAAGGGGAGACTCGAAGGCCAGTTTGGGACACGGTGGGTGAGACGGACCTAGAGAACATCCAGGGAGAAACGCACAGGAAGCTTCTCAGGATAGGCTGGCAGTTCAGGTGAAAAACTGGTGCAGGGCATAGCCACATCAGAGTCACCAAACCGCAGGGAAAGTGACCAAGACAGGCTCTTAGCAGGACAGAGAGGGAACTAGAATTGGCTTGAGAGAGCATAGGTAGGAGCAGCCTCGAGGGGTGACGCCGGGCAAGAAGCTGGCGCAGGGAACCGGTGGGAGAGGACAGTGGTTGGGGCTGAGGAGCTGCAGAAGAGATGGGGGTTTCTTTGAAATGTTCTTAGGAGGCGGGACGATGAGGACACGGTGACCAATTAGGTCACCAGGGAAGGAAGGAAGCAGAGGGTCAGGGGCAAGACTGTGGTTCTGCAAGGCCAGGCAAGGGATTTGGGCCGGTCAAGCTTTCCCTGGCCACGGTCCACTGAAAGGCACCACTTGGGGTACCACAGGGGGGACGGAGGATGTCAAGTCGGCCCTGTGATCAGCTGAGTGGGAAGCCACGCTGTCGTAGGTTAGAGGGACAGAGAAGTGTGCTGTTACCAGAGCGCAGGACGCAGGCACCTGACACCAGCCAGAACCATGGGGCCTGGCCAGCAGACTCAGAAGCGCAGAGGCGTGCTGCCTGGGGCGAGGGGCTGGGGAAATGCCTGGCTTCTCCCTTCTTCCTCCTCCCCACTGGCTACCAGTTCAGCCCTCCCTCCTGAGGCCCAGCTGACACAAAGGTGAGGCAGAGGGGAAGGGTGGGGAAGGGACCCGAGGGCACGCAGGCCCTGCACAGGCCCGCACCCAAGAAAGGCCAACCTCCATGTGCCCCCAGGACCTGCCAGCGGTTCTCTGAGCACCTGAACTCTGGCATGGCGTGCCCTGAGACGCACCTGCGACAGAGAAGTTGTTTAGGGGGGGCAGGGTCTGGTCTGGGGCATCAGGCCGCTCCTTGTATCCGATGAAGGAGCCGTCACTCTTCAGCAGGAAGTACCGGGGCCTCCAGGTCTTGATGTATTCACCTGATCAGAGGCAGGGGGAAGGGAGAGAGGTCAGGGCAGGCTGACAGCACCTCATAAAGGGCACCTGGGTGGGAGGAGGGTTGATGAGAGGGCAGGGAGGAGAAAACCTCCGGGCAGCCCCTGCTGACGCAGACTGGGCGCTGGGCTGGGCCCCAGTGATCCAGAGGTCATGCCTGGCAGGAAGGCGCCTGCTGCAGTGCCCCAGGGCACCAGCTGCCTCAGCGTGTGGCCAGCAGCAAGCCATCCCAGCCATCCTTGCCAGCGCGTGGCACAGTCCCAGGGGAGGCCCAGGCTTCTAAACACACATGCCCTGTGGCCCTGTAAGGCCAAACCCCATGGGCTGGTATTCACCAGGACAGCCGTGCAGGTGGATCAAATGTCAAAACACTGTGCCAGGCAGGGTATAACTGTTGCTGTGCCCTCTGAGTGCCCCTTGATTGCCTCCATTTGTTCTAACCACGAATATCCAAGCACCCCGCGTACACACATCCACACTGCAAGGACCCACTCCTCAGAGGGCTGCTAAGGATTAAAGTAAGATGGTGAGGGGCGCCTGGGTGGCTCAGTCGGCTGGGTGTCTAACTTCAGCTCAGGTCGTGATCCCGTGGTTGATGAGTTCAAGCCCTGGGTCGGGCCTTGTGCTGACAGTTCGGGAGCCTGGAGCCTGCTTCGGATTCTGTATCTCCCTCTCTCTGCCCCTCCCCTGCTCTCGCTCTCTCTCTCAAAAATAATAAATATTTAAAAATTTTTTAAAAAAGTAGAAACCCATAAGTCCATCAACTAACAGATAGACAAAACGTGGCATATACATACAACAGGGTATTAGTCATAAAAATTACTAATACGTGGATGAACCGTAACTTAAGCTAAGTGAAAAGGGCTTATCACAAAGGACCACAAATTATAGGATTCCATTTATATAAAATGTCCAGAGTAGACAAATCTATAGGTGAAAAGCAAATTAGTGGCTGCCTAGGACTTGGGAGCAGGGGAGGAGGTAGTCTGGAGGGAGACTGGAGGGGAATGGCCAAGGGGAAGGGCAGGTTCCTTTTCAGGGTAGTGAAAATGCTCTAAAATGGATTGCAATGATGGATACATGACTCTGAATACACTAAAAGCCACTGAACCGTATAAATGGCTGAATTGTATGGTATGCGAATTACAGCCCAAGCTGTTAAAAGAGACGGCAACCATAAAGCATCCAGCTTAGGGCCCAACACACCACAGGGACTCAGCAGATGCTCTGTTACCATCAGTCCACTGTGCAAGCAAGCAAAGACTGCACCAGGCCCTCAACTCACACGACGTGATCACAGGATGGGCTCCAAGCCATGTGTGCTGTGTGGCCTCCAATAAGTCACTTCACTTCTCTGAGTCTTTGTCTCCTCTCACGGGGATATTTGTTAATTGGTGACAATGATAAGGTAACATTCTATGCCAGGCACTGTCCTAAGTATATTATGGGTTTTAACTTATTAAATTCCTTCCAGTGTGGATACTAAATGACTCAATCTATATAAAGTTTAAAAAAAAAAAAAAAAAACCTAGCAAAAATCCCAAATTCAACAGCACAAAGGAAGGATGATGACCAAGTGGGTTTTATCCCAGGAATGCAAAAGTGGTTCAACATATGAAAATCAATCAATGTAATCTACATTAATCAAATGAGGGGGGGAACCACATGACCATTTTGACTGCTGTAGAAAAGTATTTGACAAAACCCAATACCCTTTCATGATAAAAATACTCAGCGAGCTAGGAACAGAAGAGAATTTCCTCCACAGGATAAAGGGCATCTATAAAAAACTCACAGCTAACACCATTCAATGATGAAAGACCAAAAACTTTCTCCTTAAACATCAGGAAAAAATGAAGCGGTCTACTGCTTCCACCACTGCTGTTAAACACTGCACTGGAAGTTCTAGCCAGAGAAAAAGAAGAAAAGAAGATAAAAGGCATCAGACTTGAAAAGGAATAAGTGAAACGATCTTTATGTGCACATAACATGATTCTATGTATAAGAAATCACAAGGAAGCCACAAAGTAATGATTAGAGCTGATAACCTCAGCAAGATCAACACAAAAACACCAGCTGTTGTTTCTACACATCACCAATGAACAATCCAAAGAGGAAATTTTTTAAAAATTCCATTTATAATAGCACAAGGAGGCAAAAGATGTACATACTAAAACCCACAAAACACTGCTGAAAGAAATTAAAGCCCTAAACAAATACAAAGACATCCTGTGTTCATGGATTGGAAGGCTTCCTATGTTGAGATGGTAATGCTCCCCAAAGCAATCTAGAGTCAACACAGCACCTATCAAAATTCCAACAACCTAGTCTGCAGAAACAGAAAAGCCCATCTTTACATTTACACAGAATTCAAATTCATAGGGCAAAGGGTCTAAAAGAGCCAAAAACAATATTGGGAGATGGGGGGAAGAACAAAGTAAAAGAACTCACGCTTCCCAATTTCAAAACTTACTACAAAGCTACAGTCACCAGTCAGCATGGCCTAAGGATAAACATATAGACCAATGGAATAGAACTGAAAGTCAAAAAATAAACCCACATATCTATGGCCAATCGATTTTCAGCCAGAATGCTAAGACTAGCCCATGGGGAAAAAAACAGTCTCTTCAACAAATGGTGTGGGACAACTGGAGACTCACATGCAAAAGAACAGAACTGGACCCCAGCCTCACACATTATACTATATACAAAAATTAACTCAACATGGATCTACTTAAAGATAAGAGCTAAAATGGTAACTCTCAGAAGAATACATGAAACAAGCCTTCATGACCCTGGATTTGGCAATGAATTCTTAGATATGACACCAGAAGAACTAGAAATAAAAGAAAAAAATTAAGGGGCACCTGGGTGGCACAGTCGGTTAAGCAGCTGATTCTTGATCTCGACTCAGATCATGATCTCACAGTTTGTGAGTGTGTGCCCCTCATCGGGCTCTGCATTGATGGCGTGGAGCCTACTTAGGATTCTGTCTCTCCTTTTCTCTGCCCCTCAACTGCTTGTGTGTGTGTGCATGTGTGTGCGCGCACGCTCTCTCTCTCTCTCCAAAGAAATAAACTTAAAAAAAAAATTAAGTGGATCATTAAAAATAAAAGTTCTGGGGAGCCTGGGTAGCTCAGTCAGTTGGATGTCTGACTTCGGCTCAGGTCATGATCTTGAAGTCCGTTGAGTTTGAGCCCCACGTCTGTACCAATAGCTCAGTACCAACAGCTCTGTACCAATAGCTCGGAGCCTGGAGCCTGTTTCAGGTTCTGGGTCTCCCTCTCTCTCTGCCCCTCCCTACTCATGCTCTGTCTCTCTCTCTCTCAAAAACAAATAAACATGAAAAAAAAAAACTTTTTTAATAAAATAAAACTTCTGTGCAAAAGATGTTATCAAGAAAATAAAAGACAACCAACAGACTGGGCAAAAATATCTGCAATTCATAGATCTGATCAAGGGTCTAGTATCCAGAATATATAAAGAGTTCTTACAACTCAACAACAAAAAGACAATTAGCCCAATTAAATAATGGGCAAAAGACTTGAATAGCCATTTCTCTATAAAGATATAAAAACGGCCATCAAGCACATGAAAAGATGCTTAAGATCATTAGTCATTAGAAAAATGCAAATCAAAACCATGATGAGGTACCACTTCACACCTACTAGGGAGAACTGTAATTTAAAACAGAGAGAAAAGAAAAGAAAAGAACAAGTGCTGGTGAGGATGTGGAACAAAAGAAATCCTTATGCGCTGCTGGTGGGAATGTAAAATGAGGTAGCCCTGTGGGAAAGTTTGGTGTTTTCCTCAAAAATTTAAAAATAGAGGGGCGCCTGGGTGGCTCAGTCGGTTGAATGTCCAACTTCAGCTCAGGTCACGATCTCACGGTTCGTGAGTTTGGGCCCCGCATCAGGCTCTGTGCTGATAGCTCGGAGCCTGGAGCCTGCTTCGGATTCTGTGTCTCCCTCTCTGCCCCTGCCCCCCGCTCACGCTCTGTCTCTGCCTCTCAAAAAGAAAGAAAATAAAAAATAGAATATATTATAGGTTATAAGTATGGAATACACAACCCTGATACACAAACGCAAGTATGTATATGATCTAATCACACAGAATACATTAAGTTATGATTATAGAACGTATGACCCAGTTTATACCACCTGTATAAATACAGGTTACAGAGAACATATGATCCAGCAATTCCGCTCCTAGGTCTGTACCCAAAAGAACTAAAAACAAGTACCCAAATACTTGCAAACAAGTGTTCGTAGCAGCACTGTTCACAATAGCCAAAAGGTAGAAATAACCCAGATGTTCATCAACTGATGTATGGATGAACAAAATGTGGTATTTTCATACAACGGAATACTGTTCGGCCAGAAGCGGCAAAGAAATACTGATCTGCGCTACAACATGGATGAACCTCAAAGGTGTAATGTTAAGCGAAAGAAGCTGGGCACAAAAGGCCACCTACCGTATGATTCACTTATACGAAATGGCCATAATCAGTAAATCCTTAAAGACAGAAAACAAATTGGTGGCTGCCAGGGGCTGGGGGTGGGGGTGGGGGAATGGGGAGTGACTGCTTAGTAAGTACAGGGTTTTCTTTTAGGGTGATGAAAACGTTTTGGAACTAGACAGAGGTAGTGGTTACACAACATTGTGAATGTACTAAAAGGCTACTGAATTGTACACTTTAAAAGAGTTAATTTTGTGTTATGTAAATTTCACCTCAACTTTATTTTTTAAGTTTATTTATTTTGAGAGAGAATGCAAGGGGGGGGGGGGGGGGGAGACGGAGGGAGGGAGGGAGGGAGAGGGGGAGAGGGAGAATCCCAAGCAGGCTCCACACTGTCAGTGCAGAGCCCAATGCGGGGCTTGAACTCACCAACTGTGAGATCATGACCTGAGCCAAAGTCGGATGCTTAACTGACTATGCCACCCAGGCACCCCACCCCCTCACCTCTATTTTAAAGAGCAAAACAAAAAACCCAGAAAAACTCACCTAAGGCTACTGGAAGTTAGGAAAAAATGTTACTGCTTGGGAAGGACAGAGGACTTCTGCACATTGGTTTTGGAGTGAGTTTATGATCCAGGTACTTACCTGTGGTGTTTTACATATTGATAATAAGCTGAGGAAAGGAGGAAGGGAGGAAGGGAGGCAAGGAGGAAGGAAAAGAAAAGAAACCTAGAAGGCCAGGAAAAATATCCTCGCAACAATCCCGTTTTACAGATGAGAAAACTGAGGCCCAGAGGTTTTTATTACTTGCCTGAGGCTCGCAGTTGTCAACTGGGAGAGTTAGGGTTGGACCCAGGTTTGCTCCATCCAGAGTCTACACTCTTGACCACTACACTGTCTGCCTCAAAACTGGCAGACAGGGGCTGGCCTGGTGGGCACTGGCAGAGGGTGTGCTGAGGCTGTGTCAGAAAGGGGACCAACACATGGCATGAGTGACTCCAAGAGTCGTGCTCTCACTTTGCCTGTTCCTTGAACAGACCCTGCTCAGCAAGAGGTAGCCTGTGGGCCAGGCCTGGAGATCACAGTTTCTGCAATCAGAGAGCCACCTCTCTGCCGAAACCTGGGGCAAATCAGTCTTCCTGCTGAGCCTCAGCTTCCTCGCCTGTAAGATGGTGCCCACCTCACAGGGCAGCTTGGAAATGCATCAAAATTGGGCTTGCCTAGAGCAGAGCCCATGCCTGGCACAGACAGAATGGGCACATGATAAACTAGGGCTCTATTATTTTAACCACCAGAGGCAGGGTGCGATGGCACAGGTGCCCACCTTTCCTTGCCTGCCTCTGCTCAGAATGGTGGGCGATGGGGGGCACCTTCCTTGCCCAGTCGGTAGAACATGCAACTCTTAACCACGAGGTCGTGAGTTCAAGTCCCATGTTGGGCCTAGAGCTTACGTTAGGGGCGGGGGGGGGGAGGGGGGGGGTGGGAGAATGGCCCAGGAGCAACATGCATCCACGTGTGCCTGGTGCAAACCCAAGATGGCTGTGTCCCAGCTGGGCCATCCCAACAGCTCATCTGGCCCCCTGCAGCATGAATGGAGACCCTGAAGGCCTAAGAGGGGCTGAAGCGCATTTAATGCCATGGGCAGCCCTAGACCAGAGACAAAGCCCCGCCCTGGCAACAGTTCTCTGGCCACTTCCAAAGCCCCTCACAGAGCAGCCCCGTGAGCCATTGGCCTGGAGAGACTCAGGAGCCTGAGACCCTGGCACACCCTAACGTATATACCACCTACACACAATCTCAACACATTCACTCAACAGTTACTGGGCACCCACTGCATGCCAAGAACTTTTCTAGGCACTGGGGATACCACAGGGAACAAGCCAGATAAAATCCCTGCCCTCATGGAACCGAGTATGTCAGAGGTCTGGGTTGTTAACCCATTTTACAGATGTGAAACCAAGACTCAGAGGTGACATAGCTTGCTTGCAGTCACCAAGAGGAAGTGGCAGAACCAGGGTTAGAACTTTGACATCTGCCAAGGTTCAGAAAGTTCCAATGACAGCCCCAGACTCAGGGCCCACCCTGGGCAGGTGGACCAAGGTGACTCAAATACCACCCCTGCCTTGAAACGGCAGTGGGAAACGGGTCTCCCCTGCTCAGTCTGATGGTGGAGGCCTGGCTCTGGGGACCACCTCCATCCCTCCTCACTGCTGTGTCTGCAGCCTGGGACAAGGCAGGACGGGTGAGTGTTTCTCCCAGTTCCCACGGGGCTGGCCCCATCAGCCTCCTTGCCCTCTTCAAACACGCCCGGCCCACTCCCTCTCTGGACTCACAGTTGGCCCCTCCACCTGCACTCTCCTGTCCCAGTTAGCTGTGGGGCTCGCTCTCTGGCCTCCTGCATATTTTTATCAAACGTCCCTTCTCGGTGAAGCCCTCCCTGCCCACCTTGTTTACGACAGCTCCCCCCACTGCCTCCCACACCCCCTTCTCACATTGCTCCATTTTTCTCCACGGCCCTTACCACCACTGTCCACGCTCATCCATCGGTGCCACCCACCTCTCCCCACTAAATGTGACACCAACACAAGGAGGGGGATCTGTGCCTGTCTGGTTCGTTGCTGAATTGCCAGTACCTGGAACACAGTGGCTCTGCTCAGTAAGTGTTTGTTGACTGAATGGATGTGCACAGAGAACCGCTGCCACCAAGCTTGGCCCTCTCCCTCCCAAGAAGGTCCACAGAAGCCAAGACAGTCGGCCTCCTTTACTCCGCAGCGCCTGGACAGCTGTCCCCCTAAGCCGGTAAGCACCACGCTCCTGGGCACAGGAGGCCCGGGGGTCTTACAATGTAGGATGTTAGTCTCCTCGCTGTAAATGACTTCATCTCCCTGGGCCTCAGTTGCCCACCAGTACGAGCAGAGGAGGCCATGCCCTGGCTCCTGATACGTTGGGCTCAGATCTCCTGCAGGGTTAAGGCCAAGGTCCCTCCCGTGGCCTCCAAGGCCCAGCATGGTTGGATGCCACATTCAGCTCCCCCTCGCTCCCCCTGCTCCAGCCACCCAGGCCAACTCAACCAAGCACATTCCCACCTTCATCCCTGCTGCCCCTTTCCCTAGGACCCCCTTGCCCAGCTCTGTGTGTGGCTCACTCGCTCCCCTCCTCTGGGGCTCTGTTCACTGTCCCCTCCTCAGAGCGGCTTCACCTCAGAGTTCTTACTTCTCACTACAGCACTTATCACCTCCTGGCATCACAGATCTGCTTCTCTGTTCACTGTCCCCAGCCCCCACTGGAATATAAACTCCGTGAGGACACCACATGTCCCAGGAGCCTGGGACCCTGGGACGGCCTGGCGCACCACACACACTCAGTGAGTATATGCTTAAAAGAATGAACGGGGGATGTCACCCCACTGTATTACTTCAGTGAAGTGACTTCCCCTCTCTGAGCCTCAGTGTCTTCATTTATAAAATGGGGCTATGAATGAGACCACTAATATAGAGGCAGACTCGAGATCTGGCCTGGGGGCCCATGCGGGGGGCCCAGGCAGATCTGTGGCTCCCCAGGCTGCTGCTGAAGGAGATTCCACGAAACAGGCTTGTAAGGAGCTCCTGGCCTGGGGCAGGCAGGTGGGGCTCGGCACGCAGGCTCCTCGGGCTGTAAAGACCCTGTACCTCTGCCTCCCCGGGCACCAGCCGCCAGAAGGAAAGCCAAGATAGAAGGGGAGACACGCAATCTGGTGGACGAAAGCAGCCCCTTACCACGCTTGTGGAGCCAGCCTTCTTTGATGACAGACACCTCATTCATGGTGGCAGCGTAACACGCTGTCACCTAGCTTGGGACAGCTCAGGGCAGCAGGACATGCAGGAGGTGCGGTGGACAGAGCACAGTCTGCAAGACAAGAGAAGAGCCCATCAGAGTGCGAGAGGGATTCGGCCGGCCGAGCCGGGCCCGCAGCCCCTACCCTCAGGGCGGCCAGGCTCTGCCCCCCACCCCCCACCCCACCAGCTGGCTGTGCTCTGTGCTCAGGGTGCTCTGCAGGGTGGAGCCACAAGGACAGCCCAGTGTGAGGGGGGAAGATGTGGCCTTGTCCTCAGGGATTCCAACTGGGGACTGGGGGGAGCCTGCCCCCGCCCTCGGGACCTCACTCTGGAGGGCCTGGCGGCTCCTGGGCGGCTCCTTGGCCCACGTGCAGGCCTTGCTGAGCAGAGGCAGCCCTTCCAGCCACCTTCACCCCACACTGGGCTGGAGGAAAGGGAACCACGGCTCCACCCCATGTCGCTCCCAGGCCCCCACGCTGAGGTAACCTGGGATGAATCAGACAGCCCTGGGCATCGGAGGGATTGCTCAAAGCCACCAGCATCTGCCTGCCCCCCCACCCCCACCCAATACACACGCACGCACACAGGCACCCTCTCTCTCCCTCCACCCCTCCCCTCCTTCCAACCTACCACCCCCGGCAAACCGAGTGCCCCAAACCCCCTGCGCCAAGCCACCCCAAGTCACTCTCTCAGCCTCGGTCCCCTCTTTGCCCCCAACCAGATGACTGAGGGAAGACAAGTCTCTAATGTTCAGGATCTTGAAGGAGACGACAACCTACTGCATACGCACTTGTCTGGGGCTTAGGAGTCAGTCTGGGGGCTCAACCGAGGCCGTGGGCCCTTCCCCAAGACCTGCACTTCCGTCCTCAGGGACCAGCAGCCGACAGACTGACAGACGCCGAGGCCTCCGGCTTCGTCTCAGGTTCCCAGGGTGGAAGGGAGAAGGGCAGGAGGCAGCCGCCCGCTGGGCCCCTACCTGGAGCCACAGGCCTGGACAGGGGCCACGGAGCCCAAGGCGCCTTTCGCCTTTCCCGGCCTGGGGTTATTTGCGGACAGCAGGTCAGGAGCCACAGCGGCCCCCGGAGAAGTGGCAGCTGGCTCTAGGGACACCATGGGCATCAGCTTTCTCTCATGCCCCAGGGGAGCTGGTGGGCCGGACACACTACTGCCTGGCATGTGACGGTGGCAGGCTGCCCGGGCCCGGGCCGGGTAGGGAGGTAAGTGGGAGGAAGCGAAAGGAAAGACAAGATGGACAGTGACGGGGAAGTAAACAGCGGGGTGAGAAATCACGTTCTGGACTCCGAGCTGCAAAGGCAGGGCCAGGAGCAAGCAACGGGGGCTCCCTCCCACAGCAGGCATGACCAGCACCGAGTGGCCCACACCCCACGGACGGAACACTCAGCATTGCAGACCCTCCACCCTGAACATCCAACCAGCCCGGGCTTCCACCTCCAGGGTGACCGGTCTCTGAATCTGCCCTGCCCCGCCTCCCGCCCTCCTGGTGGCCTGGCTCACTGGTTCACGTCCAGTGCTGCTCTCTCCCTCAAGTCCCCCCACCCCAGATCCCTGCTCTGTTACTGCTCCCTTTCATCTGCCCCCCATTCAGCAGCTAGACCCCCCCAACCTGACCCTGTCCTTCCCCCACTCGAAAACCCTCCGTGGCTTTCCGCTGGCCTCGGGAAAGAGCCAAGCTCCCTCACTTGGGATTCAAGGCCCTTCAGGACCCGGCCTCTGCTGACCTTCACTCCAGCTGCCTCCCGCCCCCGCTCGGCCCAGTCGTCCCCACTGTCCATCCACCCGCTTCCTGACACCCCTCCCAACTGCCCTGGCCTTATCCCTGGGCCCTGAGCCTCTGCTCTCAACCCGTATACTCCATCTAAATCCAGCCCCAGCCCTCCAGGTTAAAAACCCTTCCAGGGTTCCCCAGTGTGCTCAGAGAACAAAATCCTTTCCATCATGAGTCTAATGTCACCTAGAAAGCTCTCAATAACACCTAATGACCATAACAATGACTATTACAGCCAGCGCTACCCACCTCTCCAGCCCCTCCTCCCCACCTCCCTCTACCAGCCTTCTGTCCCTCAGACCCTTCCCTCTGGCCTCCATCCCCTGCACCTTCTGTGGGTTTTCCCTCCTCCAGGAAGCCTTCCTGACCTCAAGAGGCTGTCTTGGGGCTCTCTCTGCACCTCCTCGGCCAATTCTCCCAACACCTATAAAGTGCTAATTCTGCGGACCAGCACAGCATGTGGATATCTGCCGAGAACACAGTAAATGAACCAAAGTCTCCCCAAAGGCTTCCCGGCCACGGAAACATCTCCAGAGTCTATTCACACCACCAATCTTCTCCGAGCATGTCCTAAGCTCCAGACACTGCCCTGGGTACCAGAGATGAATCATCAGTAAAACACAGCCCCTGACTTCACGGAGCTCACGTTGTGGTAGGGCAGACAGGTAACACACAGGCACATGCAGAACACTATCAGCCGGTGGCGAGGCGCTGAGAAAAGTAAAGCAGAGGAAAGGATGGCGGGGAATACGGGGTGCTACGTTAGCCGTTAGCCGTGTGGTGTGGGGGCCTCATGAGGAGGGAGTGAGCCATGCTGACACGAAGGGAAAAGAATTTCAGGCAGGGGAAGAGCAAGTGCAAAGCCCTGGAGGCAGGAAGTACTTGTAGAGCGTGAAGAACTGCCAAGGGGCCGGTGTGGCTACAGGGTAAGGAGCCATGAGAGGGGGGAGGGGAGAATGCTGGGGGCCTGCGTGAGGTGGTGGTGGCAAGTTAGAGAATTCCTTCCCTGATGCAGGGGCCGACACTGCGCTTTCCCTGGGACCAGCTCAGTTCGGAAGTTCCAAAGAACCGGGATGGAGAACCCAAGTCCAAAGGAAGGGAGGGCACAGAAAGACAGGACGGGGGGCCTAGTGTCCAATCTCTGCCCTCCCCCCCCCCCCCCACCAGCCCCGCGACTTTACCTCCATGATTCTGCACGTCTCGGGCGGTCGGCCACACTGAAGCACCTGCTGTGCGCAGAGGCTCAGCCTACTGCCTGGCCCCCAGTGAACAGACAACACGTAGCCACCGTGATCAGAGAAAAGCAAAGGCAGCCAGGTGTGGCCAAGAGTGGTCAGGGTTACAGAGTCCGAGAGCCACTGCCAGCTGGGCGGCCTTGAACAAGCAGGGTGCCGGTGCCCTCACGGAGTCTCTCCTGAACGCTCCCAACCACCCCAGCAGGGGGGCCGTGACCGTGCCTGGGGGAGGGCAGAAGCTCAGAGAGTGTAAGCCGTTTACCTTGGGTCTCCCAGCTGAGGAGTGGTGGAAGCCCTGGCCGCTGCTCGGCACACCGGGGCCACGTTTTACATTCTCATTTCAGCAACTAAGAAGCCCGCAGCAGCTTGAGCAAGGGCAGGGGGAGGAACTGGAAGATCCCCTACGTCCTGCCTGGATCCTGCCCCGTCCTCCCACTGAGGGTGGCGCCTCGGCTGAGGTGTCTGTGACGCAGTCCAGAGGTGATGAAACACCAGGCACCGAAGCCAAGAGGATGGCCTGCTCCCTGGGGAGCTGCCGATGGAGGACGCCCAGGCGGGAGGACAGAGGACAGCCTCTGGAAGCCAGGTGTCAGCCCGCAGGGGACTGCCCTGGCCACTGGCCCGCAGGCCACACACCCCACGGCAGGGAGTGCCTGTATGGCCCCATCTCCACTAGCTGCTTCCTTGAGTGTCCAGGCCTGAGTCCGCTGAGGGCCTGGACCAGATCTGCAGCTTGTAGGCTCAAGGTGAGCCGCCTGGGAGGCAAGGCGAAAAGAGCAAGGGCACTTCACAAGAGAGGACGCTCACACAACCAAGGAACGCACACCGTCTCATTAGTTAGGGGGAAATGTGAATTAAAATCGCCTGCTAGGATGGCTGAAATTTTAAAGACTGACAATGCCAAGAGTTGGTAAGGATACAAAGGAATACCTCCCAGCGTTAAGTATGAAATGGTTCAACCACCATGGAAAACTCGCAGTAAAAATTAAAACTCAGTATATGCCTACCCCATGACCCAGCAATCCCTAACCCACAAACCCTCAACAGAAAGGAGTGTGTGTATTTATCAAAGGGCACATACAACAGCAACACTCACAGTACCCCCCCATCTGCAAACAGACCGGATGCCTACCCACAGGAGAATGGACAAGCAGTGGTAAATTCATACAGCAGAACGTTCCTCCACTTACTACGGACACATACAACAGGGACAAAGTGTAAGCAGGTCACAGTGAAATAAAAGAAACCGGACACAAAGCAACACATCAAGTGTGAGTCCATTCACAGCAAGTTCAGAACAGACAACGTCACACCACTTGTTTAGGGGTGCGCTTCTCACTCATAAAACTATGCAGATGGGGCACTTGGGTGCCTCAGTCGGTTGAGTGCCTGACTCTTGACTTCGGCTCAGGCCATGATCTCACTGTTTGTGTGAGTTCAGGCCCCGCACTGGGCTCTGCTTGGGATTCTCTCTCTCCCTCTCTCTCTCTGCCCCTCCCCACTCACCCCCCCTTCTCAAAATAAATAAGCATTAAAAAAAAAAGTGCAGAACGTCAAGGAAACAAATCTGCAAAAGTCAGGAGAGCAGGTAGCTTTGGGAGCAATGGAGGGGGGATTTCTGGGAGCTGACCATACTCTCTTGTGGTTACGCAGGCCTCTGCTCTGCATCCATTTGTTATACTGTACCATACAAAATGGGCTTAATGTATTTTTCTGTATTTTATAACAACAACAACAACTATAAAAAAAGAAGCTGGGTGGGGGGGGCGCCTGGGTGGCTCAGCTGGTTGTTTAAGCATCCAACTTTGGCTCGGGTCATAATCTCACAGTGAGTTCAAGCCCTGCATCAGGCTCTCTGCTGTCAGAACAGTCCTGCTTCAGATCCTGTCTCCTCCCTCTGCCCACCCCCCACCCCATGCTTGAGCACGCTCTCTCTGTCTCTCTCTCAAAAATACACACACACACACACACACACACACACACAGCGCTTAAAAAAAGAAGCTGGGTTAGACAGTCCAGAGAATGCGGGAAGCCGACATCAGGGCTCCTGGCTTCCAGGGCTCGCCCACCCCAAGGATGCTCTGCCTGGATTTCCCCCTCAAGAACACCGCGTCACCAGTTGAGTAAGAAGGAGCAATCAGGGGTCCAGAGGATCGGACTTTCAACCCCAGGCTCTGCTGGCTTCCCAGCTGTGTGGCCACAGGCAAGTGACACCCTCTGTGACTGTAGTGCTCCCATGTCTACAATGATCCCACTGGAGATGGGACATACACCCCAGGAGGGAGCAGACAGCACATCCCCAGCCCCACAGCCTGCGGAGCAGGCTGGCGTGAGGGCAGGGTACCTTCAGCTCTGCACAGAAGCAAGCTGAATGGGAATGAAAACCGCTGCTCGCAGTGATCTGTTCTGAACAGTGACAGGGGAAGGCGACTGAACAGGGGTCTCCAAGGAGGCTCGGACCACTCTGGCAAGCTTTTGTTTGTTTAAATAACCGCTGACTACAGGAGTGTCACTGACTTACTCTATCGTTATGTCTCAAACGCTCTATGATAATTTATTTTAAAACTTCTTTAAGACAGAGTCACCTGGGGTGCCTGAGTGGCTCAGTAGGTTGAGCGTCCAACTTCGGCTCAGGTCACGATCTCACGGTCTGTGAGTTAGAGCCCCGTGTCGGGCTCTGTGCTGACAGCTCAGAGCCTGGAACCTGCTTCGGATTCTATGTCTCCCTCTCTCTCTGCCCCTCCCTTGCCCATGCTCTATCTCTCTCTCTCTGTCAAGAATAAACATTTAAAAAAAAAAAAAAAAAAAGAGGCACCTGGGTGGCTCAGTTGGCTAGGTGACCACTCCTGGTTTTGGCTCAGGTCATGATCTCACGGTTTGTGAGTTCAAGCCCCGCATCTGGCTCTCCACTGACAGTTCAGAGCCTGCTTGGCTCTCTCTCTCCCTCTCTCACTGCCCCTCCCTGTGTCCCCCTCTCTCTCTCTCTCTCTCTCGAAATAAATAAACTTAACAAAACCATTAAAAAAACCTATTTAAGATATTTTTATTCCCATCTATTTGATTCACGGGTGTTATGTATTGCTCAGTGGTTTCCAAACTGTAGTAGCTCCTTCAGAAGCTTCATCTCACAGTGCTGGAGTCAGATCCATGAGAGGCAACTTACAAGACGATGCAGGGCCATTGAGGAGAGGCCCTAGTGGCAGCCTTGGGAAGGGACCAGGCCCCGGGAAGGGTCCTTCCAAACCTGTCTCCTCATTTGTAAGAGTAGGGCTGCTTGGCGAGGGGGTAGGGCTGTTGTAAAGCCTCGCTGAGCTCTCGTGCTTCTGTCCTCACATCTATAGTCTGGGATCCTGTGACTACCTGAGTCAGAGCCCATCCCTCCTGTGCTCAAACGCTCCCGTGTCCCCATCTTACACAGAGCAAAAGTCAGAGGCCTTACAGGAGCCTCTGAACACTAGGAGGTCTGCACGGTCCTCCCTTTACTTCTCTAAACACACTCCATTTCGACGATGCCTACTCCTGTGGCTCCCCCAGCACACCAGGACACCCTCACCTCAGGGCCCTTGCACCTGCTGCCCCTCAGTTGGGATGCTCTGCTCCCTGGTATCTGCAGGGCCCCACCCCACTTTCTTCAGCTTCTGCTCAGGTCACTTTCTTTGAGAAGCCTCCTAGACAAAAGGGAGCACCCACCCTACCTCCCCTTACCCTTTATTTTTCTCTATAAGCACTTTATTGCTGGCGTGACCATATGCATTTACTTAGTTATTATAGCTTATTGTCGACCTCCCCCCACTATGATGTCAGCATGGTAAGGGCAGGGGCTCTTGCCTGTCTTGGGCCTGCTGGATCCTCTGAGCCTTGCAGGGTGCCGGGTATACAGTGGGTGCTTCGTAAGTATTTGTGGAATGAATGTGCAGAGTGAAGCCCTGTGCCCAGAACAGGCTCAGAGTAAGTTAGATTCCTTTCCTTGCCATTTATCAAGTTCTTTTTTCTCTGGCCCCCTCTCCCTGACCTGGTTTCTATGCCAGACAGCACAGATGGCACAAGGAGGCAGGAGGGGAGCCGAGGCTCTGCATCTCCTGGAGCTGGAGACAGCAAGGTGGGGCTCCTTCCCTGTGCTGCAAGCCCCAGGAGCCTGTCGCCTGCCCTCTAGTCTGCCTTCCCTACAGCTCCTGGAGGAGGACTTGCTCAGGAGATTAAATTCAAAGATAACAGGGGCACCGGGGTGGCTCAGTCGGTTAACCATCAAACTTGGGCTCATGAGTTCGAGCCCTGCATCAGGCTCTGTGTTGACAGCTCAGAGCCTTAGGATTCTGTCTTCCTCTCTCTTTGCCCCTCCCCCACTTGCACTCTCCCTCTCAAGAATAAATAAACATTAAAAAAAATTATAATCCAAAGACAACAGGAACCTGTCCTTCAACAGGCGGCACCTGCTTATGGGAATCTGGAAGGAAAGGCTCACGGGGCGAGCGGAGGGAAACAACTCCCTCATGTGCCATCCACAGCTCTGTGAACCGCTTCCGCGTTTTGGGAGGGCACTTCAACAAAACTAACGAAGTGGAAAATGTCCCTGTCGGAAATTCTCCTGCAAAAAATGCTTAGGAGGTTCGGAAAACGTACAGAGGTCGTCCTAAAGCGGGGTTTCTCAATCTCAGCAGGAGTGTTATTTGGGGCCCGAGAATTCTTGTCACGGGGACCGCTGTGCACAAGGGAGGTTTAGCAGCATTCCTGGTCTCTACTTGCTAAAGCCCACGGCACACCCTCCCGAGTTGTGACTATCAAAAATGTCCTCCCCCACTACCAAATGTTCCCTGGGGGCAAAGTCACCCCCCCCCCCACCCCCGACTGAAGGTGTAGCTGCTGAAACAGTGAGAGCCCGGAAGCAACCTAAGTGCCTGCACAGGGGTCTGGCTCTGTAGTAGCGGCTGATGTGACCACACCAAAGAGTGAATGAGCGCCTGTGTCGCACTCAGCACACAGCACACACCAGGCGACCTAAGCGCTCGGTACCTGTGAATTCGACCCTCCCAGGCACTTTTATAATCTTTCTCCCCCCCCAATGTTTATTTTTGAGAGAGACAGAGCACAAGTGAGGTAGGGGTACACAGAGAGGGAGACACAGAATCCGAAGCAGGCTCCAGGTTCTGAGCTGTCAGCACAGAGCCCGACGCGGGGCTCGAACTCACATGACCTGACCCGAAGTCGAATGCTTAACTGACCGAGCTACCCAGGCGCCCCGCCCCCTCATCCCTTTTCTGCAACACCAACAAGTACACAGCACACGGCCTAATTCTGATTCTTTCTCACACACTGACATTCTTGAGCCAGTCGTCCTTGTCACCGTCCAAGTGTAACTGTCTTCTACAGCATCGTCTTCAGAAAAGCCGTCACCCCATCATCGACAGTGGATGTTCCAGGGAAGAGTACCTTAGGCTGGAGGCCAGGAGGAGGTACGTGTTTAAACAAAACATTGCACGCATAGGGGCGGGAGTCAAAGTTGCCTCCGGGACCAAATGCACCTCAACTTCAGCTCTGCCACTTGCTGTGTGACCTTGGACAAATCACTTCCCCTTTCCTTGCCTTAGTTTCCCCATCTGTAAATTAGAACAGTACACACTCCAAGTCTGCTGTGAGGCATAAATGAGTTAATCCACATAAAGTCCTTTGAACTTTGCCAATGTGGCAAACGATCAACACCTATCAGGTGTTATTATTTCCTCTGGTGGGTGGAGACACAGGGACCCTCACTTCCCATGTCGCACATCTCTGTACTACGTGAATTTTTACCTACTCTACCTCCTTGGTACAAAGACAGCATTAAAGATACTTTTTTTTCTCTTAAACACCACACACTCCCCTCAGCTGCCCCATCTGTCTGCTTGGAGCAGGTAGGACTGGAAGCAGACTGAAGAGTAGGCGGGCTGCAAAAGATACCAGGACAAGAATAAGCACAGAGCAGATTTCCTTCTCTTCCTCGCCACCCCCGCCCCACACCTTCCCCCTCACCCCGCCACCTAGGGCCTTGCAGCACCCACAGAAATCATGGCAGATATCGAAGTCAGCCTGGTCATGGGCTCCAAACACACCAACTGCACCAGGCTGCAGCTGTGAGAGACCCTCCAACCAGAGCTCTGACCCTGTCCCTCCCCTGCTTGGGGATCACATCCAAGGCTTTTGTGGAGACAAGGGCCCACCTGAAGTGGCCCCTGCCTATTCTCCTGCCTCATCGATCAGCAGCACCACCCCCCCACACACTTTCCCCTTCTCCTGGTCCCTTGAACACTCCTTGCTCGCTCTCTCTCTCTCACCCCAGGGCCTTTGCACATACTAGTCCCCTACCTGGCCCTGCTCACCCATCTTTACCTGCTAAATCCTCATTTCCTCAGGGAAGCCTCCCCCGTCTGTCCTTGCCCCACAATGAGTCACAGATCCTCAGACCTTAGCCTTACCTGTCCCCTCACAGCACTTACGTCTAATGTGCTCAGTCACCTGTACAATTATCTGGGTAATGGTGCCTCCCTCATTGGACTGGGAGCTCCACAAAGCAGGGATGGGAGTGTCCTGGTCCCCACTGTGTCCCCACCACAGGCCGGGCCTAGAGCTTTCATTAACTAAGGGTAGCGGTAGCAAACACAATCCCAGCTTTTGGGGCCAGAATTGTGTCAAGTAAAGGCAAAACAAAAAAGTCCTGAATTCATTCATTCCACAAACCTGGCACTTAGGCCATGTCAGCAGTGCTCTAGTCACCAGGAGGCAGCAGTGACCAAAACAGAACTCCCTGCCCTGGGGGAGTTTGGGGGGGAAGGGGGGGAGGGTGGGCAGGCCTCAAAATGAAGCTAAACGAATAGGCAAATTACATGCTGTAACAGAAGTTGACAAATGTCACGGATAAAAGCAGCACACCGAGGACTAGGTCTGTGGGAAGGGGTAAGGGTTTCCAGTTTTATCCAGGGTGGTCAGAAAACGGCTCCCTGAGATGGTGAAATGGGAGCAGAAACCTGAGAGATGAGGTAGCCACGGGGCCAGGGGAGAGGGGAAGAGCACTCCAGGCTGAAGGAGGGTGGCACCAAGGCCAGGGGTGGCCTGCACGAGAGCCAGTCAGGAGGGTGGAGGGGAACGGGGCACGTGTGACTGCGGAAGCCGGGGTGCCTGGCTGGGCAGGGCCTGGGAGTTCACCGTAAGGGCTGTGGCTGTTTCTTAGGGACAGATGGGGAACTGTCTGGCTGGAGGTGAGGCGGGATGCGGAGCTCCTGGCCCCACTGAGGCGGGGGTTGTATCACAGCCGCCTTCTCCAGCTGTCCCCGGAAGAAGCCCTATGCACTGGCCCGACACCCTCACCTTCTGGCTCACTTGGGGACCACAAGGACCCACATTTTACCAAAGAGGAAACTGAGGACAGAACGACCGAGTACCCAATGCTGGGCAGCCAGGACGCAGGCGAGGAAACTGGATCACGTCCGTCCCAGCCCTGTGCCTCTTCCACCTCCCTCTGCCCACACTCAAGAGGCCGAGTCTCCTCCCACCTCCCACATCCCCTCCCACATCCCCAACGCCCTGCAACCCGGGCGCTGCCCTCCCCCCCCCCCCCCCCCCCGCCTTGTACACAAACACAGGCGCGCACAAGTACACCAGGCCCCCCTCCGGTCTGGCTGAGGGGTTCCGGCCTCATAGGCTTTGCTCCATATCATCATCTGCCTGTTTCCCTGGCCAGCAGCTTTGAGGCAGGGTCTGGTGGCGTGAGTCCCCTCCTCATCCCTAGGGCACCTAGGAGCAAACAGGCAGTCTGACCCATGGCTAACATTTACTGAGTGCTCACAACGTGCCGGGTCTGGATTCCTATCAATTCTCCTAGCAACCCTGGGAGGCAGATGCTATTACTATCCCCATTCTTCAGAAGAGGAAACTGAGGCCCAGGGAGAATACGTCACATGCCCAAGATCACGCAGTGGGTGAGTGCAGGAGATGGCTGATCTAGCCAACAGAACTTTCTGTAATAACGGAAATGTAGCTATAGCGGCTAGTGCAACTAAAAAACTGAATTTTTACTTGTATTTACACTTAATTCGCTAAAACGTAACCAGCCACACACAGCTAGTGGCTGGCCTCCTGGAGGTATAGCTGTCCGGGACCTCTCTGATGAAGCAGTGGGAGGCTGAAGGGGCCCAAGGGGCTGGATGACCCCAGCCTGCCGAAGAGAAGCTCCCATGTGGCTCCATCACTGCCAGCCCGGACCCACTCAGCCCAGAGAGCTGAGACAGGGCTCAGAGGCCCAAATCCACCCCCAGAGGGCTGGTCAAGTCAAATCCTGACTACTACCTCCAGGCCACACAGGTCGCTTCTCTGAACTTCAGGGTCCTCATCTCTAAAACAGGACGTTACTACGAACCTGAGCATGTGCTTATGTTATCTCAAAAAGGTCGCTTCTCTGAACTTCAGGGTCCTCATCTCTAAAACAGGACGTTACTACGAACCTGAGCATGTGCTTATGTTATCTCAAAAGATGTCTTTTGGGGGGGGGGGGCAATCCAGGGTCATCATGGGGACCCAACGATACCTGCTTCAAACACAGCTGGGGATGGAGCCAGCACTTTGGAAAAGAGGTGGTAATGACACAAAGGCCAACTCCAAAGTCAAGGGCCAGCCTGAGCCTTAGTTCATCAGAGCTATGGAAGAGCAGCTATGTTAATACTGTCACTAGTTGGTTAAAAGGAATCATCCAGATGATTCACGACATGCCCATATTAACTTGTTGAAAACAGCTAAAAAAAGTAGACAAGTCGCAGACACTACCCCAAAAACACATGCTTAACACCCGCCACCACCCCCACCCCCTCCAGGTCTTTGGACACCAGTCTGAGAAGCACAGACTTGCCTGCCAGAGCTGAGCCCTGCCACCCTCCTCTCCCGCCACCCCACTCTCCCAGCTCCAGTGGCAAGTATTCAAGCGTCACCACACTGAGGCATATCCCACCTCAGGACCTTTACCTATGCTGCACCCCTGCCTGGCCCGTTCCTTTGGGTTTTCATGTCAAGGCCTGAATGCCTCACCTTGGGAGCCTTCCCCAAGTTCCCCTCCCACCAAGTCCGGCCAGATCTCTGTTCCCTTCCTCGGCGGCACCAAGCACTTGTACAACAAACACTACTTCTCTGCCTCCTCCAGCAGACTGGATGCCACTCCCTGGCACCTAAAACTATACACGGCACATAGTACGTACTCGATAAATTATCTGGTGAAAGAATGGGATACACAAATGATCAAAAATAGCCACGGGCTGGCTCCAGAGGCCTTTCAGGAATCAGACCCCAAGGCAGGGGTAGGGGAGTACCTCCCAACCTTCACCCCCACCCTCGGCTCAGGGAAAGGAAGAGGCTGGCCAAGGCCGGGGCTCTCTGGGCATTAGGGGGTGGAGACAGGCAGCTGTACCCCATCTCCAAAGCAGGGATCGAACAGAGCTAATCCAGTCATTTCCAGAACAACTGAGGCCTACTTAGTGCTGGCTTTGTCTAGGAGAAAAGAAAACAAAAAAGATCATTTGGAACAACAGTAATGAGAGGTGTCTGGCTGGCTCAGTCAGTGGAGCGTACGACTCTTGATCTCAGGGTTGTGGGTTCGAGTCCCACATTGAGTGTAGAGACTATTTAAAAATAAAATCTTTAGGGGCGGCTGGGTGGCTCATCATTTAAATGTCTGACTTTGGATCAGGCCACGATCTCAAGACTTGTGGGTTCAAGCCCTAGATCAGGCTCTGTACTGACAATGCGGAGCTGGAGCCTGCTTCAGATTCTGTGTCTCCCTCTCTCTCTCTCTGCCTCTCCCCAGCTCACGCCCTATCTCTCAAAAAAAAAAAAAAAAAAATTTAAAAATTTTAATAAAAAATAAAATATTTTTTAAAATTTTTTAAAATCTTTATTCATTTTTGAGAGAGAGAGACAGAAGGTGAGCAGGGGAGGAACAGAGAGAGGAGACACAGAATCCAAAGCAGGCTCCAGGCTCTGAGCTGTCAGCACAGAGCCTGACGCGGGGCTCGAACCCACGAACTGTGAGATCATAAGCTGAGCCAAAGTTGGATGCTTAACCAACTGAGCCACCCAGGCGCCCCCCAAAATAAAGTATTTTTAAAAACACCACCACCACAACTAATGACCTCAGAAACAGTGGCCATGGCATTGATCAGAGGCAGAAGAGTCAGTCTTAAAGAAGCAAACTTAACCCCAGATAGAGCTGGGTTCAAATTTCATGTCTGTTACCAACTAACACTGTGATTTTGGGCAAATCTAATAACCCGCATGGGCCTTCATTTGTTCATCTATAAAATGGGAGGAAAGTTACACTGAGCTCCCAGGTCATGGTGAGGACAGGTGAGAGCAGGCGCTTCAGGCCTTAGGCCCCAGAGCAGGGCCCAGCACAAAAAGGCCACCCTGCTAGCTCTCGGCAACACAGCATTCTATGTAGCTTTCTGTGCCTCAGTTTCCTAACTACCAATGGCAGTGACTCTTACCCACTCATAGGCTGCTGTGCCGGAGCTCAACACATGCGCAGGCTGCTCAGCATCATGTCTGGCTTGAGGGGGGCCAGGGGGCCTTGGTGACGGGTGTGATGAATATTCCTCCCTAGCCCTCCCCGGCAGGAACCTCACTCAGCTAATCGGCCTGCCACCTCCTCCCACCGGTCCACCAACAAGCCCAGGCTGGTTGCATCCAGAGCCCCTTGGCTGCTCTCAGATGCCCAACCTGACCCCGGCTGACCATCTCCAGCGGCAGCACGGATCCACTGGAGCACCGTCCCAGGAGGCCCCACGTCAAGCACTTTCTGACAAATGAGATCCCTGAATTCACCCTACAGCCCCGCTTGGAGGGGATGTTCCCTTTCCCACTGAGCAAAATGCACCTCAAAGAGTTGACACAAGGACCCAGGGTTCCAGAGCAACCAAGGGAGAGGCCAGGAGCAGGGTGCAAACCCAGGTCAGCCCGGACCACGACGCAACAACCCACCTTATGATGAAGACCTTGAAATCAGGCCAGGAAGGGCTAGGGAGAGAGGCGACAGAGCGGCAGCTGCCCCAGTCCCTTCGGAAAGGGCTCACGAGGTGGCAAACCAAGGCAGGCTTGGATTTCTGGCCTCACCCTTAGAAACAACATCTGCGGACGAGCTTCCTGGGCAGAACGGCTGGGCTCGAGGAACTTCCTGCATGGACCTCTACATGTAGGTCTTCCCTTAGCCAACCCCGGAGCGTCTTGCTGTCCCCTGCTTCATGCACCCAGTGCAGCCAGGCTCTGCTGCGGGTGCTGAGTTGGCGGTGGGTCCTGCCCCCAAGGGGGGCCAGGCCCAAGCTCCCACCCCCCCCCGCCCCTCCCACCCCCCCCCCACTCCCTCGCTCCCTCCCTCCTGGTCCTGCTCCCAGGGCTGTCTCCCCTAGCTGGGCCTCTTGCTGCTTGGCTGGTTGTCCAGAAGAGCCTGCCACGGAACCACCCCACCGTGCAGCCCAGAGGCCTGGTGGTTGACAGCCTTCCACTGAGAGCTCTTGGGAAGCTGAAGAGAGGCCCAGGGAGGGGTGTCCCTAGTCCTCCAGAGGCCTGGAGATCAACTGCAAAAGGCACTCCTTTCCATCCCTTCCCACCCTAAAGGCTTTCTCCCCAGGAGAAAGACCCCAGGAGGTTTGCTCTGAGGGTCTCCACTCCTTCCAGGAAGACAGTTCAGAGACAGCCTGGCCCCTCTTACTGCACTAAGTATGAGGCTCAGGTGCAGGATTAGAAGCCACTTTCACCCACAATTACCAAGCACCTTGCTGGTTTGGGAAGACTCTGGAGCCACATTGCCCAAATTCAGAGCCCGTCCCCAACACTGCCAGACCCGGCACAGGTTACCAAGGTTCTCCAGGCTTCTGCGAGGTGGGAATCAGAGCCGATTCTTCCTCAATCTAAGGGACCTTCACTCAAGTCTTCCCATGCTCCTTTTACAGCACTCTAATCCCTACCTACATGTCACCTCCTCCAGGAGGCCCTCCCTGATCACCCCAGCTAAAACACAGTAATATCCCCACACTCTCTTTCCCCTGATCCCTATTCAGTTTGCCTTCATAACACTTATTACAAACTGATATCCCGCCACAGATTTGTTTGCTGGGCACCTGTCGCCACTAGAAGGTAGGCCCCTAAGGTCCGGTCTTCCAAGTTCTAGAGCCACACCAGGAATGTGGCAAGCCCTCTGGCATACAAGCTGAGTGGAAGGTAGAATCAGTCGAGGCTTCATCAGGTATCACCGTTGTTCTGCACGGTTATTTAATATTAAGCCCAGCTGTTTGCATTGGGGAGGGGTAGGCACAAATCACCTCACCAAGCCTCCCCCCATCTGTCCCTAAACGGAACAGCCATGGGCCCTGGGGAATGCGGTGTGAAAACCACAGAGGAGGGAGGCCACCATCACCCTTGGCCGTTTCTAAGGCAGTGATTCTACTCAAGGGGGAAGTGGGAGGCATGTGAAACTCCCTGACCGGCTCTAAAATCCACCCCCCACCCCAGGCAAAAGTCTGAGTGAGAACCTCTTATGGCAAAAGGCACCCTCTAAATCTGACCACGCTGCTCCTCAGAGCAGTCTGCAAGGCTCCGACCCCTGCCCGCTCGCAGCCCCTGGCCTCCCCTCCCACACCCGCCCCCTCACTGAGGCCTCTGTGCCACAGGTCCCTGGCCTCGCCAAGCTTTCAACTCTAGCACTGTGGTTCCCCTCCACCATGCCCCAAGGCTGTTCCTTCTCCTCGCTCACCTGGTCGATCTGGGATCAGCTGGGATCAGCTCCGAGGCCTTCCTGACAGCTCATCCCAGTCACGCCTCATTTTAACCCATTGCCCGGCACCTCCCTTTAACCTGTCATTTCTTCACCAGGTTTAGGGCTTGTCTCCCTCAGCTCCATGGAGGTGGCGCCTCTGTTGAGTGTACCACCATGACCCTGGCACCTGCACACAGCAGGTGCTCGATAAATGATAGCGGATCACCGAAAAGCTTCAGCTCTGCAATGCCTTAGGGGTCAAATGCACACTTCTCCCCCCCCCCCCCCGCCCCCCCACGTGGCTCTGCACAGGTGACTCCCTCCAGCACTTCTGCTACTCACCCTGCTCACACCCAACCTTCTGCCTCAGCCTTCAAAAGGGCTGTTCTCACCTGGGTCAAGGCCCTTCCTGCTACTCCTGGTGGGCTGTGCCGGAGATTCAATAAAAGCACATACAGGAAGGAGGGTTAGAAAGAGCCTGCCGTCTGAAAAGGAGCTAGGTAGAGTCTGACCTCGGAGGAGCTCTGGGCAGCAACTGTGTGGGAGGAGGAGGCAGCCTGGGTACTGCATTCGCCACTCTTTATTTGATTATACGTCCCCACCCCCGCCCCAACCCTCCAAAACCTGTTTCCTCCTTGGGAAAATGGAGATGCTAATTTCAGCCAGGCCCTCCTCCCGGTGTTCCCTGACAAGGGATCTGTAACCGGGGAAGGGCCTTCAGAATCCTAGCAGAAATAATGAAGAATTACAATTGCTAAGATAATCTGAGGGCTCATCGTGTGTCAGGCACTCTTCTGAAATAGTGAGAACAGGAAACGTTTGCTGGAGACTGTTAGGCCAGCAGGGCTATAAATGCTTTCCACAAATCAACCCATTTACCCTTCACAACAACCTACCAAGGGGAATTCTCATCCCAAGACACAGACAATGAAAGCTCAGAAAGGTTGAGGAACCTGCTCAAGGTCACACAGCCAGGGAGTGGTAGGGCCGGGTCGGAACCCCATGCTCAGATAATCACTTCAGTGCAGCTCTTTACAGGGGTTAGAAACCAGGACACGGATTCCTGGATTCTGGCTGGGCCAGGCTAGGGAGCTGGACACCCAGACACCTGAGAGGACTGAGGGTAGGGTGGGGGGAAGGACACCCTGAGGATGCCCTCAGGACTGCCGACTGAGCACCTGCGCAGTGCCACGCACCATTCTGGAAGCTTCTCGTGGCTTGACTCATGAAATCCGCACAGCAGCCTCAGTGGGGGCCGTTCCGAGCCCACTGCACAAGGGGTGAACACTGTGGCCCAAGGTCACACCGCCAGAATGTGACGGCACCAGAACCTGCACACAGGCCCACCACACCATCTTGTGCAGGGACATCTAACACCAGGGCCCTTGGTAGCTAGGTCATCCCCTGCATGTCTCCCCTGCTGTTCTCTCCTGGCTCCCAGCACACACTATGCACCAGCTTCAAAGACGCTCTGGCTCAACTCTGAGTGGGGGGACCAAGTTTCACCAGCAAGTCCAGAACCGCTGGACTGGCTGCCCCAGAGTCCTGGGCTCCCAGGCTAAACGGAAGGGCAGGCCCAAGGGTGCAGCTGGCAGGGTCCAGGGCAGGGCTCTGGAGGTGACAGAGACCCACTCCAGCTTGGCACCTGGTGAACAAAGAACGCATGACACCAGGGGCAAGCTGACCTGGGTTCAAAGCCCAGCCTGCCGCCTAGGGTCTGACAGAGGGCAAAGCGATTCTTCCTCTGAGCCCCAGTGTCTCATTCCTCAAAATGGAGAGAGACACCATATCCACCCCTGGGGGGAGGGGGGGGGGCAACTAACCCACCGCTCTAGTTATGTTGTCAACAAGAGGTTCACTGAGGCCAACCAGGCCCACGGGTTCCCGTCACGGTTCTACTACTTCTAGCTGTGACACAGCAGGAAAATCATTTCACTTCAGTGTCTCAGTTTCCATATCTGTAAAATGGGCATCACACGCCTACCTAGCTCTTAGGACTCTAAAAAACAGGCATTTTCATACTTACCCCATAAGTGTGTTTTGAGATTTAAATGAGGTCATGGGTCTAAAAGGGTTGCCGCATGCCTGACATAACAGTGGATGTGTGTTCACTGGCTCTGGAAAAGATTTGCCTGTCTGTTGTTTCCCCTTCTAAAACAGAGATCGTGACAACAGTACGTGTGGCTCTAGGATGTGAGTGTTCAGCACGCTAATCCATGTGAAGCATTCTGAATAGTGTGTGGCACACAGAATCCACTCGATAAACATCAGCCATCAATCTCATGATTATTGTTTTTATTGCTGCTGTCAACCCCATCCAGCAAACCCTCTAAAAGTTGGCAGGAAACCAGAGAAACAAACCCCAGGTGGAGAAAAATTCTACAGAGCCACCACGGTCTCGAAGAGACTCCAGGGCCATTCTCTAGGAACCACAACCACAGAAGCCAGGCAGCTTGGAAGCCAATGATGTAGACCAGAAGCAACCATCTGCCCCCTTTGACCGTATCACCAGCCCACGTTAGCCAGGTCAATCAGGGACTACAGCCAGCCCTCCCGGGAACTCCAGACCCAGGGCAAAGGTTACCAGGAAAGCCAAGGTCACAAGTTGGCCTAGGGAGCAGGGGCAGTGGCTCCAAGCACCCACCCAGTGACCACAGTGAGAAACTAGATCTGTGGGGGACTTGGCTACCCGAAGTCCTTCAGAGAAATCTGAAGGGTCAGGCTGGGCCAGGGTCCCCCCGCCCAAATCCCCTTGGCCTATGCAGAGAGGAACAGCTGGGAAAACAGCACTCAGCCTCACGGCCGCCTAATGGTGAAGCCAACTGTTATCGCCTGGTGGGGAGCGTAAACATGGCACGCGACAGAAGGCTGTACAGCTACCCTAGGGGAGACACAAACAGCCTCGTGGCCAGGATGGAGGAGCCCACCATGATCTGCATTGGCCTGATGGGCACCTGGCTCATCTGCACCCCCACCCCCACCCCCACCACAAGGTCTGGCCAGGACTGAACTCCCAGTGCTTCTCTGTGAGGAGAAAAGTGAACAAGGTTGAAAGGCAGACCACAGAGGACCCACCTGATTACTCTAGCAGAGGCCTCTTGCTGAGCCCAAGCGGCCACCAAATGAGAGGATGCGGGTCTGCAGAATCCCAAGGATCAAGATGTCCCCAGCCACCTTGCCTTGCCAGAAAAGGTGTTCTTCTAAACACTCCTTCCTCCTAAGGCTTACCAAGCAGATCCAGCGGACATGGCTCCTCAAATCTAAGCTCAGTACCTCCTCCCCTCCCTAATACGGAGCAGAAAGCTCAGGAACCTTCAGACAGTGGCTTCCAAGACATCTCCTGCCCACAGAATCAAAGGATTTGCTCCAGGGGTACCCCACACACCTTAAAATAAAGCTTAATAACATGAAAAGGTTCTGCGGTAGACAACAGTCCCAGTGACCAAACAACAATCCCAGTGACCATACAATTTCCCCCCAAAGTCATCAACAAGTTCAACAGCGATCCTCCGTGCTCTAGCTCAGGGTAAACCCCCAAGCCCCACCCACCAAACTCTGGAGGCAGAAGCCCTTCCTCAACACTCCGCGTTACAGCCCTCCCAAGATACTCCACAGAACACCCACTGGGGGCTGTCCCCCACCCCCGCCCGTCCTCTCAAAGATTATAAACAGCACAACCCTCCTCCTTTGATACAGAGCTCCTCCACGCTCTCGGGATGCCCCCCCGCCAGCACTTCAGTGGTATAACCCACAAGGCGCTACCCCGGCCGCACTTGGTACGGCTCCCTCCCCAGCAGTTCCCCCACCTCCCCCAAACACGCTCAAGGAACTGCTCCCACAGCCCCGAATAGGTACGGCCCCCTACACTCGGTAAGGCACGCACACCGGTCGGGCTCTCCCTTCCCATCCCACTGCCTCAGCCTCCAGCTCTTCAGTGGTTCGGTCAACGCACTTTGGTGTGCCCCCCCCCCCCCCTGCGCCGCCTCAGTGGTACGGCCGGCCGCCCCCGCCCCCGGCCCCTCAGGACTGGTCTGACCGCCCCCGGCGCGTCCGCCCCCAACTCAGTTCCGGAAGGGGGGCCTCCGAGGACCGCGGTCCCCGCCCGGCGGGCACTGGTGGTACGGCCCAGTGCCGCACTGCGGGGGGTCCGGACGCGACCATCGTGGGGGGGAGGCACTCGGGGACACGCGCTGGCGCACTCACCTGTCACCGGCGGCCGCCCAGCCTTTCCGGCGGGGCCCTACTCCCGCCCATCGCCACGCTGCGCTTGGTCCCGCTCCTTGTGTTTCCTGGCGGCGGCAACTGCAGCGGCAGCGGCAACGCCTTCTCCGAGCCAGGCCCAACGGCTCGCGCGGCGCGGCCCCCCCGCCCCCTCCCCCCGGCCCCCGCTTACCGCCCCCTCCCACCCTCTGGCCGGAAATACCGCCCTCTCCCGCCACAAACAGGAACTGACGTCAAAGAGCGAGAGATGAACTCGGAGAGCGCTAGAGCGCAAGCGCAAGAACGGGCAAGAGGCTGACTCAGAGCAGGACGCATGCGTACAGTAGGCAAGTTTGGGTCGATGTGGGTTACCGAGGTGCCACGCGCAAGCGCCCGACGGAAAGAAGAGACAGGATGGCGCAGGCGCAGTAGGACTCTGACACCCGCTTTCCCTAATGTCTCGCCGCAGTGATACTTCCCGGCAGCCCCTGGTCTTTATTTACATACGCTTTGATCTCGCTTTACTGTGATCTCGCCTTTCCTCCCAGTTCCGAGGCTCTTAAAGAGCCCCGGAGCGGGGGTTTTGAGAGTTGTCTTTTCAGTGTGTCCCCTCATGATGAGTATAGGCTCTGAAGCCTCACAAACCCAGCTTTGCATTCATTCCCTTGCTGGTGATTGTAGGCAGAAGACTTGACCGGTTTTCTGTGCCTCTGAATCCACATCTGCAAAATGGAAACAGAGCTGTGTCACCAAGCTATTGGACTTTTTAATGTCAAACAGAACACTTTATATCAATTAAACATTCTGTGACTCCAAATACTAACCCTACCTGCTCATCATATACAGTATGTGCAATTAAGTAGGGATTGGACTTTTATGGGGTAATTTGGGCCTGCAAAGGCCTTAAAATCGCCCTGTAAGAAAAGAGCTTTGCACAGATCCTGGCCCACTTGCTAGCTAGTGTACTAGGCCCTATGAGACATCTGTCTCCCAGAACTTTCTCATAGGTTGGGTAGGGCCTGCTGTCCTCAATTTGGGTTCCAGTGTGCCACAGAGCTTGGCAAGTAACACATTGGTTAGTGCATACTTCTAGGAGGCCTAGCTGGGAAGTGAAGAATCTTAGGTCCACCTAAGTCTGTGAGAGTGATGCAGAGGCAAGTACGGCTCAGAGGCGGGCCTTAGGTTCCCCAGAGGTAAACCTAATACTGGAACTCGACCTCAGCTAATGGGTTTTCAGCTTGGAACTTGCTGTTCTGTATTCCTTCTTCATGGGCTTCCCCCATCACAGCCCTGACCAGTTTAGTGTCTTACCGTCTGGTGATAGGTCTGTCTCCTCCACTGCACAGAGCGCCCCACCAGGGAAAAGACCGGGACCGTCCCAGTCATCACTGTGTAGCTAACACTGCCCAGCCAAAGTTCTGGCACAGAGTATGCTCTTGCGGATTTTTTGTTTCAAGAATTAACCCTTCCGCTCTCATCTAGATTCAAGATTACCGTGGCCTACCCTCTTTGCCCCTTTCCATGCCCAACAGTTCATGGCCCATTCCCCTATTTCTGAGTCTTCCTTGAGCTAACTGGAACCCCTGTCCCTCCTGGGATGGTTTACAACACATGGAGGATCTCACTGAAGCCTTGTGTACAAACTCCTTGGGGTATCAGTAGTCAAGAGTAATGACTTAGTACACACATAGGTATACTTACCTGTAGATAGATAGATAGATAGATAGATACCTGTATGAAATGTAAGTGCCATCAAATACTATTTACTCATAGGCACCATACACTCGGATTTTTTTTTTTTTTCAGTGCTTTTTGAGGCCCTGCTGAACTGATTTTCTGACCCTCTACAGGGTCTTGCCTTTCAGTTTGAAAAACACTGGTTTGGGGGTGAACAACACTCAATGGCTTTGGAGATAGGCCCTAGTTCTAATCCTGCTCTTCCTGCATCCTTTCCTGTCAAAATAATTTCACTTCTCTGAGCCTGCCTTTCTTCACTGCAAAACAGTATCAATAGAATTTATTTAGGGGCGCCTGGGTGACTCAGTCGGTTGTCTGACTTCAACTCAGGTCACGATCTCACAGTTCGCGAGTTTGAGCCCGGCGTCAGGCTTTGTGCTGACAGCGCAGAGCCTGGAGCCTGCTTTGGATTCTGTGTCTCCCTCTCTCTCTGCCTCCTCCCCCCCGCTTGAGCTCGCGCGCACGCGTTCTCTCTGTCAAAAATGAATAAACATTAAAAAAAAATTTATTTAGCAATTGTAACAGGCCAGTTTCTGTTCTTGACACAGTCCCACCAATGCTGTCCTATTGCTGTCAACACAATCTTGGAGGTTAGGTGCAAATTAAAGGGCTTGCTCAGGATCCCAGGACACTTTAGGGGTAAGGCAGGATTTGAACCCAAGCAGTCTGATACAAGAGTCTGTGCTTTGAATTCATATCATGCTATAAAATGGGAAGTGATAGCCCTGTTTCTGCCCCATCTTGCTTCTTAATTATCTTAATTTGGGGGCTTCAGTCTCTCAATTTCCAAATCAAGGGTGATTGAGGAAAAAATTCCCTAAAACCCCAAATCATTCTATACCCTTTCATCTATTCAGCAAATTCCCCGCCTATAACTGTAAATATGGGCGGCACAAGCAGTTCTGGGGAGATGGGCCAGTAGCTTCTCATCTGAAGGCTGCCCAAAGGCCTCTTGAATCTGAAAACAGTGATTAAGGATCCTTCCTTGAGTAGCTCCGTAGGCTCTGGTTCGTGAGTTTGAGTCCCAACGAGTCCCATATCAGGCTTTCTGCTGTCAGCAGAGCCCACTTGGGATCCTTTCTCCCCCTCTCTCTGCCCCTTCCTCTCTCTCTCTCAAAAATAAACAAACAGTAAAAAACAAAAACAAAAAGCCAAACCCTTCCCTGAGGGAAGGAGAGGGTATCTCCTCCAAATCCCCTTTTGTCCCCAGAGAGCAGAAATCAGGCCCTAGAGTTCATTTCAACCCTTATCAGAGATTGGGCTGCCAGTGCATGGGCCAGCCAGAAAGAACCTCTTTAGTAGCCCCAAATGGGGAGCTTCCACTCCTTCCCCATGCGGGGGGGGGGCGCGGGCGGAGGGGGGGGGGGCGGGGAGTCTATGGCAGTGGTGGATCTGGCCACAAGGGGGAGCCCTCCCTGTCACACGGGGAATCTAGAGAGGATTCCAAGAGGACTCAGATGTACCCCCTTCTTCATCTTAAGCAGAGCATTTTCAGGGGAGAAAGTCCATAGCACTGATCAGATTCTCAAAGAAGTCTGGAACTGTTTAAAAAAAAAGGTGGGGGGGTGCTTCTGGGTGGCTCAGTCGGTTAAGCGTCCGACTTCAACTCAGGTCACGATCTCACGGTCTGTGAGTTCGAGCCCCGCGTCGGGCTCCGGGCTGATGGCTCAGAGCCTGGAGCCTGCTTCGGATTCTGTGTCTCCCTCTCTCTCTGCCCCTCCCCCGTTCATGCTCTGTCTCTCTCTGTCTCAAAAATAAATAAACGTTAAAAAAAATATTTTTTAAATAAAAAAAATAAAAGATAAAAAAAGGTTTTCTTTAAAAGAGTTTCCCACGTTATACAGAAATGTTGAAATATCTTTGACTCCTCAGCCAGAATACTAAGCCCAGCGATGCTACTGTTTGGGAAGATCTTATTAGAGTGATTTTAAGTGGTTGGCAGAAGTACAGATAAGCCTCAGGGATTCTGTAAATGTTGGTTCCGGTTTCCTCTTTGTAAAATATGTTTCTGTTTCAAAAATTGTAATGGAAGTCACCATGCATCGTGCCCATTCGACTTTTTAACACATCAGAGATTCCCAAAACGTTTAAGTGGTCATGCGAAGCTAATGCACTTATACGCAGACCATGGGACGAAGCTTTTTCTACTCTTAGAAAGATTGAACACTTTTTCCACCTGATCTGAACACACAAATGGCTTCCCATCCCACGTGGAATAAAAGCTGAAGGCTTCATCAGGGCCCTATGCGAGCTACCCCTGCCTACCTTGCCCTTGACCACCATGTCCTAGACACGGTAACCTCTGCCCCTCCAAAAAAAACAAGCTTGTTCCCACCTCAGGGCTGTTTCACTTGCTGTTCTTTGGCCTGGACTGTTCACTCCCCGGATCCTCATGTTTGCATGACTGGCTCTTTCTTGTCTTTCAGAACTCGGTCCAAATCTCACCTCACCTAGAGAGGCTTTCCCTGGCCAACCCAAATCCAAAAGAGCCACACCATTACTATTTCTGTAGCACATTTGAATTCCCTACCTAGCACCTAACACTCAACACTATTCTTGTTGCTCGTGTAGCTGTCTTTCCTCAAAACCAGAATAGAAATTTGCCCCCGAAGGTGACTACCTTGGCTTGGGTGGCACCACGGTATCCCTACCTCCTAGAACAATGCCTGGCACATAGTTAGGTCTTGGGGATCAGTAAAATACTTGTTGACTGAATGTGGTTTTGATTAAGAAGGTTATAGCAAATGGGGTGAATTTGACTTCAGGTCTAAACTTGTCCACTAACAAAAGCTTGAATAATAATCATCTCTTAACCTTTATGAATGAATTCCCACCTATCAGGTACATTGCTAAGAACTATACCCATGACCTTGTTAAATGTTCCCACAGGTGGAAGTCTCTGTAAGGCTTATTTTGCAGAAATAAACATAGGCGCAAGGAGGAGAAGTCTCTTACCAAATACCACACCGCTGGAATGTTGTGGCAGCCAGATCCGTTCCCACAGGTGTCTCAGGCCAAGCCCCTACTTTTAGACAGAGCGCTGTGCTTCACCCGTCTGGGTCCAGACTTGAGAAACTAAGTCTCATTTTATGCGGAAGTATATGGATTTGAAACAGCGAAATGCTTAAAACATAGTGTCCTACATGATTAATAAAAATTGGGATGATACGAATATCACCTAATGTTATAGGGCACCAAGGAGGGAATCATTTCACAGCTGCCCAACGCAGTGGTTTATAACCTATTCCCGCTGTTGCCACAAGATGGCGCCACATGAACTGGCCATTCCTGCTTGCAGGCATGGAGCCTTCCAGGAGCAAGAGGGGGGCCTTCCTTGGTGCCGTTATTTAAACATTCTCTGTTTACAAGAAAACTGTGACAGCTAAATGCAACACATGATCCAGAATTGGATTGTGAGCCAGTGGGGAGAATGGCCATAAGGAGCATTATTGGGACAGCTGATAAAATTGAAGTATGATTGAAGTTAGATGAGTCTTGTATGTTAAATGTCTTGGTTTGGATAGTTATACTGTGCTTATGGAAGAGAATGTTCTTGTTTTGGGGGAATACACACCGGGGAATTAGGAGGTTAAGGGCCATGACGTTCTCCAACTTAACTTTCAAACGCTTCAAAACACAACATCCATATATGTATGTATGTGTGCGTATGCGTGTGTGTGTGTATGCCTGTGGAGAGGGGGGACAGGGAAGAGGGAACGATAAGACAAATGGAGCCAACAACTGGCAAGTCCAGATAAAGCATATTCAGAAATCCCTTAGACCATTCTTGCTACTTTCCTAGAGGTTTACAATTACATTAAATAGTTACTCAAAAAGCTCTCTTTGTAGCCAGTGAGAACGTCTGAAAGAGTTCTTTAAGTAGTGGTGCTGAAAGTCACCAATTTCAGAGATGAAATTAGATGGCAACCAGTGCCAAGGCTCTGTGAAGCCCTTCCCGGTTATTCTGTGAGGCAGATGCTACTATTACTCCCATCTCAGTGGAGAAGAAGTAAGCACAGAGAGGCTGAGTAACTTGCCCAAGATCACACAGCCGCAGAGCTCATGCTTTTAACCTTCACAGGCCATCAAGAAGGCCAAACGATAGCCACGATATGCTACAAAGACCATTTAGGAGCAAGCACTGCACTAAATATGAGGGACCAGAGAAGGAAGATTTAGGGGAAACGTTGGAAAAAATGAATGTAGGTTTATGTGCTCTGAGCACCTGCCTCAACTTGATGTCACATCTATGCCAACGTCGGTCCCGTAGTATGCAAGGTTTAACCAAAATAAAACTGGGAAATCCAGTGGCTGCTGGTTCTAAGGTGACTGCACCTGCTGGCCATTAACACTGGAGGAAAAATTGGAATGTTCCTCACACGAATCTGATCGTTCTCGATACGTACTTGTAATTACACGAATAGCATAAATTCAAACTTATAAAACATAGGTACATTCCCTTTGCCCCTGCAATTTAAGTCTTAGGTATTGGCCCAATGGATATGTCCGCACGTAAGCAAAATTCAGTGCAAACTAGAGGCACTGACTGTGATAGAAGAAGACCTGGAAAGCCCTAAGTGTCCACAGTAAGGGACTGGTTAAGTAGATCAAGGTACATCCACACAAGGGAGTATCGTGCAGCTACTTTAAAAGGAAGCTTTGGAAAACAGCCCAGCAGTTCAAGTGGTTAAAATACAATTAACACACTGCCCAGCAATTCAACTCCTAGGTATATACCCAAGAGCAAACATGTCCACTCACACACTCATACACGAGTGTTCAGAGCCTTAGTATTCATAACAGCCCCAAAGCGGAAACCACCTCAATGTCTGTCATCTTGGTAAACGAGATGTGGGAACTCATACACTGCAACATCACTCATCAATTGTTTCAAAATGGAGTACAATGGAAGATCTATGGTGTAACATGGATGAATGTCAGAAACAGGCTAAGTGAAAGAAGCCAGACGGGGCGGCCGCGTACTGTATGGTTCTGTTTACATGAAATGTTTAGTAAAGGTAAATCTACAGACAGATTAGTGGTGGCCACGGGCCTGGAGCCGGGGGGCAGAGTGTGGGAGGACTTGGAGAATCATGGTTAAGGGGTGTGGGCTTTCTCTCCGGAGTAATGAAAACATCCTGGAATTCTAGTGATGGATGCACAACTCTGTGAGTAACTAAAAGCCATCGAACTGTGCGCTTTATTTTTTTCCAATGTTTGTTTATTTTTTTTGAGAGATAGAGACATAGCATGAGTAGAGAAGGGGCAGAGAGAGAGGGAGACACAGAATTCAAAGCAGGCTCCGGGCTCTGAGCTGTCAGCACAGAGCCCGACGTGGGGCTCAAACCCACGAACCGTGAGATCATGACCTAGGCCAAAGTCAGACGCCCAACCGACTGAGCCACCTAGGCGCCGCTAATTGTGTGCTTTAAATGAGTGAATGGATGTGCGTTATATCTCAATAAAGTATGTGTGTGTATTTTAATGTGAGAGAGAGAGAGAGCGGGGGGGGGGAGGGGCAGAGGAGACAGAGAGAGCGACAATTCTGAGCAGGTTCCACACTCAGCACAGAGTCCGACACGGGGCTCAATCCCACAACCCAAAGATCAAGACCGAGGCCGAAATCGAGTTGGACGCTCAACCAACTGAGCCACCCAGGCACCCCAGTGTGTGTGTGTGTGTGTGTGTGTGTGTGTGTGTGTGTGTGCGTGTGTGTGTGTGTGTTTAAAGAAGCTTGTCATGTATTGATATGAAATGATCTCCAGGATATATTAGTGAAAAGAGCAAAGCGCAAAACTGCCATATATGCGACCATCTGAGTGGGAAAACAGAGTTATGTTTGCAAATGAAATACTTCTGGAAGGACACATAACCCCAGTAACACCCACTGCCTCTGGAGAGTGGAACTGATGACCCAGAGTAGGAGAGAGAATTGTTGTTTTTTAATTCTTAAGAGATACCAAAAACATATAAAGAATAACACAACAAACACCTGTGTGCCCACCACCCAGCTTTAAAAACCATTCCTATACTGTTTTCGTTTTTTAAGATTTTATTTTTAAGTAATTTCTATACCCCAACTTGGGGCTTGAACTCACGACCCCGAGATCAAGAGTCGCATGCTCCCCCAACTGAGCCAGCCAGGCACCCCAACCGTTCCTAGGCTGTTGCATATGTGAGGTCCAATCACATCCCATCCTACCCCTGGAGGGAACCATGCTCCCACATCTGGAGTGCGTCAATCCTATGCATTTCATACATTTGCTACATTTTAAAGAGCAAACTGATTGAATTGTTAAGTGAGTAGATATTTAAGTAGTAAATATTTTGCATATTGCAGAACTACACATATTCTTCTGCAATTTTTTTCAGTCAGCGTTTTGCTTTATTCTTATTGATATGTGCGACGTTCGTTCATTTCCATTGATATATAATATTCCACACCCAATACATCAGACAGTACATCCTATATTGATGTATGATTTGCCCACATGGCCACAAAACAATCGCTCATCCCCCACGCTCTTCTTACTAGGAGACAGTGACATTCCTGTCATTGAGAGGTAGGGTCTATGGTCCCTCCCCTTGAATCTGGGCGGAAGTGAACCAATGTGACTTGGAATACTAGGTTAGAAAAGGCAATACGGTTTTTGCTGGCTCTCTTCAGCAGCACGCCGTTGGAACCCAGCCACCATGTTGTAAGGAAGCCCAGGCCACACGGCGAAGCCGTATGCAGGCATTCTGGCTGATAGCCCAACCTGAGGTCTGAGCTGAGTGCCAATACTGGTTAACCACCAAACAACCGAGGAAGCTTTCAGGAGGACACTAGCCCCAACCAACATCTGACTGCAACCATGAGAGCCCCCAAGTGACACGGTCTGAGTCCAGTCAACCCCCAGAACCATACGAGATCATAATTATTGATTTGAGCCGGTAAGTTTTGAGGTGATTCATTGTGCGTTAGATAACTGAAACAACTATGCCACAATCTGTCCATTCTCCAGTTAATGGATATTTGGGTTGCTTCCAAGTTAATGCGATTACAGTGATCTCATGAACATTCTTATTCATGTCTCTGTATGTATAAGTGTCTCCAGAATGGTAATTGCTGGGTTGGGGAGTATAACATCTTCATTTATATTACAACCTACCGAATTATTTTCCAAAATGGTTGATCCCAACTTACATCCCAAAAGCAGCGTACCATATTCCCAATACTCCAAATCTTCCCCAACACTGGAGACTTTAAATTTTTTGCCAATCTACTGGGCACAAAACAGTCTTCTGGTACGTATCTTTTGGTGCCTTTGAATTTGTTACTGTTTGCATGAATGGATCCCAAATAAATATTTATCATTTTCCTATTTTAAACATGCTTTATATATTGGCGTTTCATATTAAAATTACATTTTCTAAAAAGGAGGTGCTCCCCCAGTGGCAAGGAGCACATCTCGAGCCTAGGCCTTGGTTTCAATTCCCAGTTACCATTCTAGGTAAAATATTCTGGGGCTCCTTGGAGAAATGGCGGACTCTAGGACCAATAGTGGAAGTATGTCAAAGGACACAGGAGCCAAGTGAAAGAGTCCCCAAATGCCAAAGCTAGAATAATGTGAACACAAAATAATTCAAGTAGTATTGGATTATATAACCCAAAGTATAAAATAAATATACCCAGGAGTCCAGACTGATGAAAATAAATGATTGAATAAGTTAATAGAAAAAAGAGACACATCTTCCTTGCAGAAGAATTCCCAGCTTTTTTTTTTTTTTTTTTTTTTTTTTAGAGAGAGAGCGCAAGCAGGGCAGGGGCAGAGAGAGAGGGGGACAGAGGATATGAAGCAGACTCTGTGCTGACAGCTCAGAGCCCGATGTGGGGCTTGAACTCACGAACTGTGAGATCATGACCTGAGCCGAAGTTGGACGCTCGACAGACCGAGCCACCCAGGCGTCCTCCCAGGTTTATTTCTAATTTGTGTCAGCACTTTGCCCTCAAGGCAGTGAAGCCTAAGCCCTGTACTCCTTAGGTGTGGGCTGTGCAGAGTGACTTCCCTTCAAAGAGTTCAATACAGAAAGGGAGAGAGCAAACTGACAGTGCAGAAATCCGGCAAATAGTAGGTAATGAAGCCAGGTGACCAAGGTTAACATAGACCGTGGTAAATCACATGGCCAGCATGCACCCTACGGACGATGTGATAAAATGGCACTCTACCTCGGAGCTCTTCCTCTGAAAAACACATAACCCTGGTCTAATAAGGAGAAAGACAAATCCCAACTGAGGGACAATCTCTAATAGACCTGCCCACTATTCTTCAAAACTGTCAAGGTCATCAAAAACTGCCACAACCAGAAGGGGCCTGAGGAAGCACGACAATTCCCTATTTGTCAACGCAAGTGTTCGACAACATAAACGTAATATGCTATCCTGGAACAGAAAAAGATATTAAAACTAAGGAAAAAGCTAAGGAAATGTGAAGAACTATGGACTTTATTTAATACCTATGTGTCAATATTGGTTCACTCACTGTAACACATGAAATCATGCTAATGTAAGATGTTAATAATAGGGGAAATTGGAGGAGGGGTATGCAGGAAGTCTGCCGGCAGAAGTGCACTTCTCAATTTTTCTGCAAATCTAAAGTGTTCTAAAAAATAAAGTCTGTTGGGGCGCCTGGGTGGCAGTCGGTTGAGCATCCAACTCTTGATGTCAGCTCAGGTCGTGATCTCACAGTTCACGGGATTGAGTGCACTTCGGGCTCTGCACTCACAACATGGAGCCTGCATGGGATTCTCTCCCTCCCTCTTTCTCTGCTCCTCCCCTGCTTGTGCATGCTCCCTCCCTCTCTCTCTCTCTCAAAATAAATAAATAAACTAAAAAAATGTTTTTAATTAAAAAAACAAATAAATAATAAAGTCTGTTCTAAAAAATAAAGTCTTAAAAAAAAAAACAACTTAAAAAGGCAAGGCTCCTGGCCAGCTTCCTGACAGCAGACCTAGTCCTCCCACTTGCCAGCTGGGTCAGGCTTCGCCTGTTTGATGAAGTTTGCAGAGGCCTGGAGTTCGCAAAGCAGGTGAAGTTTTGTGTAGGTAAACATCAGGCCTTCAAAGACAGAGGTATATAGAAGTCACGTTCACCAGTCTAAGTCAGCTCAGATCCCCAAAGGAGGGAAAGGAGGGAACAAGGCCGCCGCAGCCTGATACCTGGCCCATCTGGGTGGCACCAGGCTCCGACTCTGGAGGAAGGGGCGGTGGGGCTGCCTGGATGCTGGCTGGCCCCCACAGGTGCTATAAGTTCCCATCCCGCCTCTTCCGTCTACTGGTGTGAGCTAAGGAGGTCACCTCATCCCAAGACCACCAGCCAAACAGAATCCTTCACCGGGAATGGCTCAGATCTGGCTCTATCATTTAGCATGAGCCCTAGGTTCCCTGTCCCTCCCTATGACATCTGTTTATGGGAGGAGAATAGGAGGTCCCTGACCTCCATGCTGCTGCCCTTTCCCTAAGGATTTGGGAAGTCTGTCAACTTACCAAAGCCCTTATTTAGTATTTCCTGGCACAGAGGTGTGGTTGGTGCTAGTTCTCAGCATTCCCTGACCTGCTTCCTCCAGTGGTCTCCAACCAGAAGAGTCCAACGGCTCTCCATTCCTTTCTGGAATGGGGTGATGAGTGTTCGAATAAGTCGTGTGAGGAATGCCAATAATCTTGGGGCAGGGGGTGGGGAGCCTGGTTCAGATTTCCTACTGACCCAATTATCAGTAGTCGCACTGAAGTATTGATATAACTGGAATTCTTCATATTCACCCCTGACCTGACTTCACATGGGACAAGCTTACCCACTGCAGCACAGCTTACACTAGTAAGAGACCGGAAGCAACCCGAATTCCCTTTCAAAAAGGGTTGGTGAAGTGAATTAGGCCATAAATATGCGTGTGTGCCTGTATATGTGTACTGTATGTTCCTCTGCCTGTATATATATATATATATATGAGTGTGTGTGTGTAAACTTTTCACCATAAAGCCTTTGGAATCTTGAACCATATGAAAGTATTCTGCTCAAAAAAAAACTTAATAGAGGGGCACCTGGGTGGCTCAGTCAGCTGGGCTTCCGACTTCAGCTCAGGTCGTGATCTCACAGCTTGTGGGTTCAGGCCCCACGTTGGGCTCTGTGCTGAAGCTCAGAGCCTGGAGCCTGCTTCGGATTCTGGGTCTCCCTCTCTCTCTACCCCTCCCCCACCATTCATGCTCTGTCTCTCTCTCTCTCAAAAATAAATAAACATTAAAAAAAAAAAAAATACTTAATAGAACCAGAGGAAAAATAACACACTTCTGTGGGTCCCAGATGCTGGGGTTGGTTTGGGGGAATCACCAAGTCAAACAGTGGGGACACACACTGTGTCTCTGGAGCAGCTAGGAGGCATAGGAGGTGTCTGGTCTGGCCCACCCAGCACACGGTGGCAGGAGGGGGCATGACTCTCATGGGCCACAGCATCCCAAAGCTGCAAATGCTTTTCACAACAAGTCGATTGGGTGGGGGGGGACATGTGCATGTAAATAACTCGAGAAAATCCAAAACTACTATCCTAGGACCCCACCCTCCCCTTTCCAAAAGGTCCTTGTTTCAAACCCACAATCAGCACAAGGTAGGGTTCCTGGTCGGCTCCCTGACCTGCCACTTGCCAGCTGGGTGAGATGCGGGGCAGCTTACTCCCCTCTGGGCCTCCATAAAGAGCCACAGTGACGTGACTATCCTCACGCAGGTGAGCCTTTCGTGGGTAAGTGAGCGACACGTGTTTTTTACATCATTGCACATCAAGAAATTATCCAGTGCTCTTAAATTTAGTAACCGGAACTTTTCCTCTGAACCCTGGCAGTTGCTAGAATTGTCCATGGGGTGGAACCAGAGGAAATGACTGGGGAAAAAACCCCAAGAGTTGAAGAGCAGCAGGGAAAGCATACGGCGTGTGAGCCCCTCCCTGTGGCGCCACCAGGAGGGTGCAGCCTCCGGAATCACCGCTGCCAACAGCTGCTGTCCTTCTGAGGTACGACCTCCTACAGTCCCCCCAAAAGGTCTAGCCTCAGCCCTCCCTACCGTGTCCTTCACACTGAAGCCCCACCCTTCACACCCAGGCCCTGTGCTTGGCTCGCTGCCCAACACACAGTAGCCCCCAACACGACACAACCGAAACACTACAAACAGACAATCAGCTCAGGAAGACGACACAGATGTGGGGACGATGGTGATGATGGTTATAGGACGGTGTGAATACACTTAATGCCACTGGACAGGATGCTCACTTTAAGATGGTTAAGATCGTCAAGTTTACGTTAGGTTTATTTTATCACAATAAAAAAAAAAAAAAATGGGTGACGTCTAATCTCATGCTCACCTGCTCTTAGGCCTCCCAACCCCCAGACCACTCCCGCTAATCCTATCAGTCCTGGTCTCTAAATGGGAAAAGGGCCCCCAATTCCCATCTGGGCCCTCTCCTGTCTCTATGCTCCCTTCAGACTGGTGTCACTCCTCGAAGCTCCCCGGGTGGCCCCCTCAAGCCCCGGCGGCCACGTGCCCTCCCACCCCCGCTCCTCTACCCCCAGCCTCCTGGTTTCCACAAACGGCACCTCTGGCTAGATGCTCCGGTGTCGAGGTGACCCCTGCTCCCCGCACCCCAGCTTCCCATCCATCCGCGCTGCCCGCTGCTCCACCGAAGCCCACTCACCTTCCTCCTCCCCACGCGTCACCCCACACCACCTTCCTTTCTTGCCCCAGCTCCTGTACGGCTGCCTCCCGGCAATTTATCCTCCTCACAGGGGCCAAAGCCATCTTCACAAAAGGCAATCCAGACCATCACTTGCCGGCTTTACCCTCCCCAACTTCTCAGAGCGTAGGGAAGATGTCCAATTCCTCACCGTGAATCACAAAGCCCTAAGTCACCTGGTCCCCGCCCACCTGCCCCCACCTGTGCTACATGGCAGGCCCCTCGTTCAGCCCCTGGCTCCCCTGACACCTGACGGCCCCCTGGCCTCTCCCTGCTCCTCGCTCAACCTCTGCCCTGGCCTTGTCTTCGGCCGAACACTCTCCTCCTGCACTTCACGCAGCCGCCTCTGATCGTTCCCGGCTCAGCCCTTGCCTCACCTCCTCTTAAAAGGCCTCCTTACCCCCAACTTCTGAAGAGGCCTGGGTCGCCTCTGCTCCTCACTCCCATTCTTCCGACAGCATGATCACTTTACCGCCATCTCCCTGGCCAGAGAGGTCAGCCGTGCTGGCAGGAGCTTGTCTGCCTTGCTCCCAACGGATCCCTAGCTCCTCAAACAGGCCTGGCACAGGGTAGGGGGCTGTGCAGCAGTGAATGGGTGTGTGATCAAATCGGCAGGAGCTGCCTCACCAGGAAGCCAGCAATCTGGAAAGCTGCCAACAGGCAGAATGGCAGGCACAGGTGAAATATACGGTGGGGGGGACAGACACAGAGACAGGACCACCGCAGTTGGTTGATGGGGAGAGGAAGCCCAACTGAACAGGGACCGTGACCATTACTCCCTTCCACTGGGGGCCTGCAGCAAAGACATGGCCCACGTGGAGCCTTGACCTTCAGAGACAGAGCCCAACCCCTCACTGGCACCCCCACCCACATTGTGCTTTGTGTGAAAAACAACCCTGTGACTCACCCTGAAGGAGGGGAGGGAAACACTTTGAAAGCCACAAAAATATATTAAAACAGCTGTTTTCTTCTCTCTCGGCACTGGCCTCCCTTCCCGGTGACCCTTGCTCGCCACCCGCCACAGGCTTTCAGAGAAAAAGACGCCCAGGGCCGGAAAACAGAGGGGCCCTGCTGCAGCCCAGGGTCTGGGAGCGAGGGCGGCTAACAGTCTCTACAGGCTCGACGCCACCGTCGACGGGGCCGCTGGGAGGCCGGAGGCGCAGGAGGGTCAGGCAGGACGCAGCGCACAGTCGGGCCTTGCCACAGGGACAGAAAACAGAAGAGAAATGAACAGCATGAAGAGAGGGAGAGACCGAGAAGTTAAAGTAGCAGGGGGACGGGGCAGAGGGGCGAGGGGAAGTCGGGAAGTCGGGAAGTCGGCCCCTGCAGGTGACACCTGCTCTGGGGGACTGGAAGGCTGAGGAGCTGGGGCTGAGGCAGCAGATGCTGCTGAGAGGCAGGAAGGGGAATGGGGGAGGGAAAAGGGCACTTGGCTCTGGGAGAGGTAGAGGAGTGTGCCCTGCCAAGGCCACAGTCAGAGAGGAGAGAACAGAGGACGTGAGAGAAAGGAAAGACCGGAGCGGCAAGGCCAGGTCACAATGACCATCTCAGACTCAGAAAACTGGGGTGAGTCCCCAGAAAGCTCGGGCCGGCTCCAATGCCGAGGGAGACAAGCAGTGTCATCCGGAAGCCGGCAGAGGGTTGGGCGCGCCCTCACTGGAGCCTCTGCCGGAGCCAGGAGCCAGGAGCCTGGAGAGGGGACTGCGCCCCACCCAGAGGCTAGAAGGTCCTGCGGCCCAGTCTTTTGAACACGCTCACTGTGCCCGCATGGTCCATCTGGGCACCCAGGCCCTCGCTGGAGCTGTTCCCCCGGGGCCCCACCAGAGTCCTCTTAATGGTGACCTTGACCTCGGCTGAGGACTTACTCTTGGTGCTCGTGACCTGGCTGTCCTGGGCCTCAGGCACAAGGGCAGCCTTGCCCAGTCTCTGGATGATGCTGCCTTTGGACAGGGACTCTGGTTTCCTCTCGAGTCCAGGGCGTGAGGAAAGGGCCAGGCGCCGCAGTGTTGGGGTGGCAGCCGTTGTGGCCGAACTTGTGGCCTTAGCTTTGACAGTCAGTGCTGGCTGGGGACTGGACTTGGCCGGGCCTCGGCCCAGCTTCTTCAGGACCCCGGCATACTGCAGGACAGAGCTGCTGCTGTCATTGTCGCTGTCCCAAGCCAGATCCTCGTCCATCTCTGGGGTGGCCCCCAGGCGGCTGAAGACTCCTGTGGGCTGCAGGGGTCAGAGACGGGACAAGTGAGCCATGTAGTCACTCAACACGCATGCACGGAGAGCTGCCCCATCTGTGCCTGGCCTCATTGGGAGAAATCCCCAACAGTGACACGCTACACAGTGGTGAGAGCCACGACAGGGGAGATTCAGGGACCTGGTGGGGCCCAGAGAAGACTCCTGACCTTGGCTGAAGTTCAGGAGAGACTCCCTGGACAAGAGACCTCAGAGATGAGATCTGAAAGTAACGGCAGGTGGGTCTAATAAAGAAGGGTGGGGGGGAGAGAAGACGGAGAGAAGACCATTTGCAGAGATCTGCAGGAGAACATGAGAGAAGAAAAATTTGCTCATTCACTCAACAGACATTTCCTGAGTCCCGACTGTCCCTGGCCCCGTGCTGGGTGGTGCTGGGGAAACCGTGGTGACTAAGCACAGCCTTGGCCCTCCCCTCAGGGGGCTCCCAGTCCAGTGGGGAAGACAGACCTGGCGTGGTAAATGACACCCAACGATTCCCTAATTACGACAGTGCTGCGTTCTCTGGAAGAGATGGGAGCACAGGTGGACAGGAGACAGGGAGGCCTCGACCCCTCTCGACTTCAGGGATGCTTTCTCCGAGGTACTGATGTTTAAGCCAGGCCCTCAAGGATGAATCAGCAGAGAAAAGAGCAAGGGCTAAGTCCCCAAGGCAGGAATAGGAATCATACTGATGGAGCACTCGCTCTGTGCCAAGCTCTTTACACGGCTACATCTTCAAGCCACACAATCCTGAGTGTTATTATCCTGCTCATGATAAGACTCTAAGAAGCGAGGAAACGGTTGGGTAAGCCCTGGCAAGCGAGGGCCGGAGAGGCAGGAAACGCAGCTGGGGAGCTCCGGAGCAGTTAGTCAAAGGTGACACTTAAAGAGTGCCTGCTGCGCACCAGACACCCCCAGCACTGTGCCGGTGTGTGTCGCTTAATCCTCACAAGCACCCCATGAGGTGTGCACTACACGGATAAGAAAGCTGAGGTACCAGGAGCTTAAGTGACGTGGCCAGAGCCATGCAGCCAGGTGGTGACGGAGCTGGATTCGTGCCGGGCAGGGCTCAGGCTGCGTGCTCCTAACACACACTGTCCCTGGGGCCCGCAGGACTGCAGGCCAAGGCGAGGAGGGTGGCGTTCATCCTGACCACGGTGAAAGCATCTGGTGGGGGGTGGGTGGCCTGTCCTGTGGGTGGCACACACTGCTGCTATGGGGGGAGGGCCAGAAGGGGGTTCACAGGAGCTGCAGACCAGGTAGGAGGCCACCACCCTATCCAGACAGGGAAAAGTGGCAGAGAAGGGAAGACAGATGGAGCCATCACTAGAGCCTGCCCGGAATGGGGCACTGGGGTGTCCCTGAGACGGGGCCCGGGAGGGGAGTTACTCTGGGGGAAGATGCCAAGGCCAGTCTGGGACATCTGGTGGGAGGACCCAAGGGCAGCATCCAGGAGTTGGCCAGACCCCGAGGACTGGAAATCAGGAGAGACGTTGAGGTGCAAAGAATGCAACGGAGACTGTTAAGACAGGGGAGGCGGCCCAGGGAGTACGAGGGGCTGGATGTGGGATCAACACCCGCAGGAAGACAAGAATCAGAGAACCCCAACTGGCTTCCCCGTTTCCAACTCACTTTATTCCCTGTTGTCGTGTCTGCCTTGGTCTCGGCGCCGAGGCGGTCGAACACGGACGTCCTGTGGAGACCTGGGAGGGAAGTGAGCCCTCAGCCAGCACCCACTGAGCCACGCGCGGAGCTTGGGCCCGGCCGAGCATCATGCATCGTGCAGACAAGGGAGGGGAGATGCGGCCCAGGCCCAGGCAGCTCCGGCCCAGGCAGGCACGGACTCTGTGTCTGAGCGCTGGCTGACACGGACCTGACCCACGTGTTTCTGGCTAGTGCCAAATGTGGGAAAGATCCACTAAAATTGACCCTTGGGCTCCTGGAAACTTTGCACGAGTTCGTGAACGTGTGCGGGAAGAGTTCTAAATCCCTACTTGTTCCCTTCAGTCTTGTTCTGGGTCATGGGCCTCTGAGAGTCTGCTGAACGGATAAGCCCTCTCCCTAAATAACACCCTAAATAGCCATCAATGGGAGAATGTTTACTAAATCGTGATATACGAATACGATGCAAATATTAAATTTAAATGACCTTTAAAAAGAACAAAGCAGAGGAGCACCTGGGTGGCTCAGTCGGTTAAGCGTCCAACTTTGGCTCAGGTCATGATCTCACGGTTCGTGGGTTCAAGCCCCATGCTGGGCCCTGTGCTAACAGCTCAGAGCCTGGAGCCTGCTTGGGATTCTGTGTCTCCCTCTCTCTCTGCCCCTCCCCCACTTGCACTCTTTTTTTCTCACTCTCAAAAGTAAACATTTAAAATAAAAAAAGAATGAAGCAGATCCACGAGTATTCATGTGAAAAGATCTCAATAAAAGAATTCTACAATAATACCTACAGGCTGCTGCTATTTGTGTTGAAATAGAAACAAACACCTCTCTATGTTTTTATATATAGATACACGCATGCAAGTCCACAGGTGCCGGTCTGGAAAGGTTAATGACGGCGTGGGACACGGGAGTGAGGGAAAGAATGAGTTGACATCGGATACTCTTCTGCACCATATGAATGCTTTCCCCGTGGGAATGCGTACAACATTCTAAAAGGAACACTGTGAGGAAGACCATCTCTGCACTACCAGATGCAAACCCCAGCTACGGACTGAACCTCAACCAGACTCCTCTGGCTCATGATGACGGTTCCCACCATTTTGGGCACCTGCCCTCAGCCAGACACGGACACCACTTTACAGTCAGGCAGTCACGGAATCCAAGCCCCTGCCCTTGGGGAAGAGGTGCCAGGTGAAGCACCTGCTACACTAACTGCAGGATGCGAGGGTGGAGGTGGTGATGTGCTCTCCTCCTCTATGGCCACCCTCACTGTCCCCTTGGTCCAAGGCCCCCTGGATCTCGTTAGAGCCCACTTCTTGGCCAATGCCCATAGGGCATGACCAACCCCGCACAAAGCAGCAAAAGGGAAAGGCAGTCTCCACACCAAAGCGTGTGCCCCCGCCAGCACAGTACCTTTTGCCGCCTGCTGCTGCTCCAGGATCTTACGGGTCCGGGGGGTGGTGCCTTTGGGCATGTTGATGATGTATTTCCCCTCCATCTCGGCAGTGACCCGGCGCCGCTTGGTGGGAACGGCCAGGCTCTCCTCTTCGCGGCGGGCCAGGGCTGCTGGGGAGGAGAGGGGTGGTGAGCACCTTCTGGGGTGGAATGTTCTCCTGGGGTGGGGGCTAGATGCCCAACGAAGGGCACGAATGTGCCCTTTATCTCCATACGTTCAAATGACTGCAATCCCCTATCTTCCCAACCACCCCATTACCACTGACTCTGAACCACTAAGAAATTCAGAGGTCTGGGCACGACGGGGTTGCCGACGGTGCTCAGAATCCCCACGCTGTGGCGGGCCTCCCAGGCTCTCTCTGCCTCTGTCCCTGCCCCGAGCAGGCTGACTTCCCAGCCCAGTCAGGATCCCCTCAGAAGGGGAAACTGCTGGCTGATGGAAAAGTTCAAGAGCTCCAGCTAAGCAATGGTTTCACAGGTGTAATAATTTTTTTAAAATGAATCAAGCCGTATACTAGCAATTTGTATATCATGCCTAAGTAAATTATATCTCAATTAGAAAAACAAAATCCCCTCGACACATTTGCTAGTCACTCCCAGGCTCATCACTTTTTCAATACTTTAGAAATCAATTTAAACTTTCTTACTCATGACATCAATCAAAAGGCCAGAAGGGCACCTGGGTGGCTCAGTCGGCTAAGCATTGGACTTCAGCTCAGGTCATGATCTCATGGATCGTGAGTTCGAGACTTGCGTCAGGCTCTGTGCTAACAGCGCGGAGCCTACTTGGGATCCTCTACCCCCCTCTCTCTGCCCCTCCCCCCGCCCCAAGAAGTAAAGGGTCCAAAGAAGGGGATGAGGCACTTCTAAACACACACGGCAAAAAGGGAGCATGTGCAACGGAGGTGGACAGAGCATGAAGGGGCTGGGCATCAGAATAACAAAGCCCCCTCCCTGGGCCTCAGTTTCCACTTGTGCCAAGATCTTTGCGGTGGGGGTGGGTCCGACAAAGGCAGGACAGTGGGGCAGACAGAAGGACGGCTTGGAAGCCCAAAGGCCAGGGTCCTATTCCCAGATTTCAAGCTGAGACCTGGAAGAGGAACAGAGGCCAAGCATAAAAGGTCTGTAAAGGAAGAATGTGCTGGGAGAAGGGAACATCGGGGCAGAAATACCACGACAGGAAGGAGCCTAGAAGGGACCTAGGGAAGGGAGCCAGGGAGAGACACAGGAGATGGGCTCACATTATGCACGGCCTATAGGCCACGTGGGAAGATGACTTTGTTACTGGGACAATGGGAAGCCCTGGAGAGTTCTAGCTGAGTGTGAAAGGGTCAGGTTGAAGGTTTGAAAGGATCCTTCTGGCTGCTGAGAGGAAATGGTAGTTTCTTGAACTCTGACCCCTGCATCAAGCACAGGGCCCGGCACCAGTGCAGGCCTCAGTGAACATCTGTTAAAAAGGACTGAGACACTAACATTAACCACTCTGGCAACAACAGATGTTGGCGAGGATGCAGAGAAAGAGGATCTCTTTTGCACTGCTGGTGGAAATGCAAACTGGTGCAGCCACTCTGGAAAGCAGTGTGGAGGTTCCTCAAAAAAGTAAAAATAGAACTACCCTATGACACAGCAACTGCACTAGTAGGTGTTTACTCAAGGGATACAGGTATGTCGTTTCAAAGGGGCACACGCACCCCAATGTTTCTAGCAGCACTATCGACAATAGCCAAAGTATGGAAAGAGCCCAAATGTCCGTCGATGGATGAATGGACAAAGAAGATGGGGTAACCATATATATATAATGGAGTATTACTCGGCAATCAAAAAGAATGAAATCTTGCCATTTGCAACTACATGGATGGGACTAGAGGGTATTATGCTAAGCGAAATTAGAGGAAAACAAATATCATATGACTTCACTCATATGAGGAATTTAAGATACAAAACAGATGAACACAAGGGAAGGGAAGCAAAAATAATACAAAAACAGGGAGGGGGACAAAACATAAGAGACTTATATAGAGAGAACAAACAGAGGGTTACTGGAGGGGTTGTGGGGGGGGGGGTGGGCTAAATGGGGGAGGGGCATCAAGGAATCTACTCCCGAAATCATTGTTGCACTAGATGCTAACTTGGATGTAAATTTAAAAAATAAATAAATGATTAAAAAAAAAAAAAAAAAAAGAATATATTTACCAAAAAGAAAAAAGACTGAGCCACCTATAGTCCACAGAGCTGTACTGTACACTTAAGACTTAATTAAGGGGGTGACGTCAGGGGCGCCCGGGTGGCTCAGCGGGTTAAGCATCTGACTCAGTTTCGGCCCAGGTCAGGATCTGACAATTTGTGAGATCGAGCCTGCATCGGGCTCTGTGCTGAGAACACAGGGCTTGCTGGAGATTCTTTCTCTCCCTCTCTTTCTGCCTCCTCCCACTTGTTCTCTCTCTCTCTCAAAACAAACAAATAAACATTTAAAAAAAAGAGGGTGACACCATATTAAGCATTCTTTCCGTAATAAAATAAAATAAAAAATTTAAAAAGACTGAACAGACCCCTGAGTGAGAACCGCCGTGCCCCTGTGCCGTTAAGTACACCACGTCCACAGCTTCCCACTGTCCCCATTCTATAGACTTGGAAAGCAAGGCACACAGAGGTACAGGGGCTTGACCAAATCCAAACGCTTTGGACACCCTGAGGCCTTCAAAGCACCATGAGATATCTGGAACGTGATCCCCAAATACCATCTGCCAACCCACACTCACCCCCAGCTCCTCCCGCCATCTGCCCAAACCCCCTCACCGGCAGCCTTGGCAGTCTTCGCTGCCATCTTGTTGGACACGGTGACTGAGATCTTGGAGGTGCTGGTGTCCGGCCGCCTCGGTGGAGTGCCGGGTGGGGAGTCACGGTTCAGACTGTTAGCAATCATTCGAGAGGCAGCTGCGGGGAGGAAAGGCGAGAGTCCCATCGTCCCTGGAATGGAGGCCAGGACACAGAAGACAAGCCTTGGGACTACATGGGGAAGGGGCAGCTGGGGTCCCCCTGTAGCTGCACTGCCATGATGGGGATGCTTGGGCATCAGCCAGTCTAAACAGGAGCTAGCCCGCTCCTCACTGCCTGAGGGGTCCTTCCTGAGGGCCTAGACCAGACTGGTTCCTGTCACTCTTCACCCAACAGTTACCCAGCCCTGTTCTGAGCTCCTCTCCCAGCTCCACTTCAGCCCAGCTGGTCTGGGGATCTTCTTCCCCCAGAAGTGTGCACCTTCTCAAAGCACATGCTGTTCCCTCTGCCTGGCATGCAGTTCCCTGAGTACCAATGGGCCTTCTCTGGCTCTTTACTCAGGTCTCCTCTCAGACAGCACCTCCTTAGAAAAAGCTTCCTGCTGGGGCGCCTGGGTGGCGCAGTCGGTTAAGCGTCCGACTTCAGCCAGGTCACGATCTCGCGGTCCGTGAGTTCGAGCCCCGCGTCAGGCTCTGGGCTGATGGCTCGGAGCCTGGAGCCTGCTTCCGATTCTGTGTCTCCCTCTCTCTCTGCCCCTCCCCCGTTCATGCTCTGTCTCTCTCTGTCCCAAAAATAAATAAAAAAAAAACGTTGAAAAAAAAAAAAAAAAAAAAAAAAAAGAAAAAGCTTCCTGGACCTCTCCATCACCTCTACCACCCTGACCCTACGCAAGGCTCTCTTTTTCTAAGTAGCCCTAATTGCTGCTTGACATCAAATTACACGTTTTTGTTTGCTGGTGGAATCTCCCACGAGCATGCAAGCCCCATGAGAAGACAATGCCCATTTATTTCTGTATCCCTAGTGCCTATCACAGTTTCTGGTGCTTTAGAGGTCCTCACGGAACATCTACTGGCAAAGATGAACACTATCACTGAAAATCCCAACATCCCTACCAGACAGATCTACTGCAAGCCAATTTTACAGACGAGGAAATGGTGACTCCAGGAGGGGGGTCACTCAGCCAGGTCCCTAAGCAGTGGTGGGTCCGGCTCCAGTTGGGCTGAGGGGAGATAAGCGGTAACCCCCTTCTGGGGATGGAGGATGGGGGTGAGGGCAGGCTCTGGCGCCCCTGTCTTCTGTGGAGCAGAAGGAGGGATTTCAGGGTGCAAGGTGGGAGCTACAGCATGCTCTAGAGGGTCAACCCCAGCATGGGAAGGACACGGGTCTTGTCTTCAGAACAGCTGGGTTTAGGGCACAGGTTTCAAAAGCTCTTGGGGAAGCCCTGCAGGGGAGGGAGGGGGTCTCCATGCTGTCCCTGCTTGTACCACCGTCCCAGTAATCCCCAGACCCTCCACCAAGGGCTTTCAGATTTGGGTATTCCACCCTACCTACTCCCCAAAAGTCTTTTCTTTTTCTGCTCTGTGCTCTCTCTCAAAACCTGCTCAAGTTCCCCATAATGACCCTCAATATGTTATCACAATTATATGTTACTTGGTTGATTTTTTAAATTATAACTATAGCATACAGAAAAATACACCAAACCCACAGAGACCACTTAACAAAAAGTGAACTCCCACATACCCACCACCCAGGTCAAGAACTGGAGCTTTACTGTCACCCGGAAGTCTGGGGATTGGCCCTTCCCAATCAGACCTCTTCCCTGCCCCTCACCAGAAAGAAACGGTCAGTTTTCAGCCCTGCTCACTGCCCTGGTAACGATCGGTATACACCCCTCCACAATTTCCCCAGGACATTTCTTCAGACAGCTCTGAAGCCGGATAGGGGTAGCTTTCTGACCAGCTGTAAACCACGTGGCTGCACAGAATCTGTCCTGGGATGATCGGGACGTTCTGCTATGAAAGGTAAGCAGCTGAGAGGCCCTGCCTCTTGCAGTGTACCCAGAGGGAGATGTCTTGCTTAAAAGGGATAAGGCATATGATGTTTTGTCACGACAGGTAAGCGCCATTTGGGTGCAAGAAAAACAACTATCTTCGCCCTAACGAATTTGAACTGTAGTCAGGTGTCAGACACATAGATACAGACATGCGTATTCAAAGGTGTATATCATAAAGTGTATACAAGTGAGTGTACCAGGAATGCTTCTCTGGAACATTCTTCCCCACCCCTTTCCTTCTTTGCCTGCTTCCTCTATTCCTAACTGCCTATTTTCTCCACGAGCATTTTTGTTAGTTTTAATTTTTTTTAACTTGTTTGACACTAAGACATTCAAAAAGGTATAAAAATAACATACTATCTGATTTTATTTATGTGCATTTGAAAGACGAGCAAAAAGACTAAAAAACTAGATCATCAATGCTGTTAGAAATCAGGGTCAATAAGGGGCACCTGGGTGGCTCAGTGGGTTAAGCGTCCGGCTCTTGTTTTGGCTCAGCTCACAATCTCACAGTTTCGTGGGTTCAGGCCCCATGTCAGACTCTGCGCTTGTAGTGCGTAGCCTGCTTGGGATTCTCTCTCTCCGCCCCTCCCCCACTCACACTGTCTGTCTCTCTCAAAATAAATAAATAAACTTAAAAAAAAAAAAGACATCAAGGTAATGGGTACCCTGGAGAGGAGGGGCGGGTAGTGATGCTGGTCATGTTTCAGTTTCTGGATTTGGATGCTGCTGGCTACACGAGTGTTGCACTTGTGAAAAGTGATTCGGCTGTACCTTTATGATTGGAACCCTTTCCTGTGTGTAAGTTGAGGAAGACTGCTGCAGGAAAGAACACCAATTTTTTCAGCCTCCCTCTGTCCATCCCTTTGGGTAGGCACTGCCCACACTGATTCTGGGCTTAGCCACGTGACTGGCTTTGGCCAATGAGGCAAGAGCAAGTGTTATACAGGCAGAAGCTTAAGAGGTGCCTTGCACACTGGGGTCTGCCCTCTTATGCTGTTCTGGGGAGCCCTGCAATCAGCACTGCGTGGACAAGCCCGGGCTAGCCTGCTGCAAAATGAGAGACGTGGCCAAGTCATCTCTGTTGGCCCAGATGACATCAAGCCAACCACCAGACGTGTGAGTGAGGCCATCCTAGATCACCCAGCCTCAACCAAACTGCCAGGTGACCACTGAGATCAGCTGAGCTGACCCAGAGCAGAAGTGACCAGCCATGTCATAAAATCACGAGAGATATGGGGCACCTGGGCGGCTCAGTCGGTTGAGTGTCCAGCTTTGGCTCAGGTCATGATCTCACAGTTTGTGAGTTCAAGCCCCGCGTCGGGCTCCGTGCCGACAGCTCGGAGCCTGGAGCCTGTTTCGGATTCTGTGTCTCCCTCTCTCTCTGCTCCTCCCCCACTCGTGCTCTGTCTCTCTCTCTCTCAAAAATAAATAAAACATTAAAAAAAAAATCACGAGATAAAAGCTTGTATTTTAAACCAGTTTGGGGCTTGTTAAGCTAATATGCATATTAAATTTCTAAAGTTTATTTTTCTTAAAAAAGGTACCACACTGCTAAAAAACCAAATGTATAAATACCATTCTCACCATCCACGGATCCATATTTGCAAATTCGCCTATTCACTATAATTGATTTCTAACCCCAAAACCAGTATTTGTGGTGCTTTTGCTGCCATTCACAGCCATGCGCTGAACAGTGAAACACTCGAGTCACCCAACACACACTCCCAACTGAAGTCAAACAAGGGGACTCTCTGCCTTCAGCTCTCACGGTAAACAAGTATCCTTCTCACGGTCTATTTTGTATCCCCTTTTTACATTTTTGTGCTTTTGGATAGTGATTTTGCTGTTTAAAATGGCGCCCAAGCATAGTGACAACGTGCTTTCTCATATTCCCAGGTGATGTGCCTTATGGAGAAAATACATGTTAGATTAGCTTCGTCCAGGCAGGAGTCACAGTGCTGTTGGCTGTGAGCTTGATGTTAATGTATCAACAATGTATTACAAGTAAAAGGTCTCTAAACAGAAATACACATAAAATAAGATCTGTGGCGGGGCTCCTGGGTGGCTCAGTCGGTTGAGCGTCCGACTTCGGCTCAGGTCATGATCTCACGGCTCATGAGTTTGAGCCCCGCGTCGCGCTCTGTGCTGACAGCTCAGAGCCTAGAGCCTGCTTCTGCTTCTGTGTCTCCCTCTCTCTCTGCCCCTAACCCACTTGCATTCTGTCTCTCTCAAAAATAAATAAACATTAAAAGAAAATAATAATAAGATCTGTTAATCAACTGACAAAAATGTTGTGACTAGAGGCTTACAGGAACCTAACTTTGTACTTCCTCTAGGAGCAGTGACTCAATATTCACTAATTCAGTGGTCACAGTGACGTTATGGAGCAGAACTACCACCAATGAAAATCGACGGGACATATTGCCACCTCACTACCCAGACTATTTTTTTCCTAAGAGAACCTCAGATGGCTTTGTTTCACCTCTGCAGATTTCAGGTGTATCCCCTCTACAGCTGAAGCGCATGACTGAAGGAAAGGAACCCTGGGTAGGTGGAACTCACCACTAGAGGTGCCTCGGCGAATCTCGCCTGGGAGGGGGCTGGGGCTGCAGGGCACGGACTCAGTGGCAGCTTTGCACATGTCCTGTAAAAATATAAATAAATAAAATAATGGGACACCAGGGTGGCACAGTCGGTTATGCCTCAGACTTCGGCTCAGGTCATGATCTCACGGTTCGTGAGTTCGAGCCCCACGTCGGGCTCTGTGCTGACAGCCCGGAGTCCGGAGCCTGCTTCGGATTCTGTTGTCTCCCTCTCTCCCTCTCTCCCTCTCTCCCTCTCTCTCTCTCTCTCTCTGCCCCACCCCATTTGTGCTCTGTCTCTGTCTCTCAAAAGTAAATAAACATTTAAAAAAAAAAAGGTGCCTGGGATACCACGCGGATAAGGATAATCTGAGAAATCTGAGCAACATAGGGGGATCAGAGTCTGAGCTGCTACAGAAGAGAGTTCAAAACATTTCACTCCTAACCATGAGAAAGCATCAGACAAACCCAAACGGAGAGACGTTCTACAAAACAACTGACCAGTACTCTTCAAAACTGTCAAGGTCATCGAACATTATCTGGGAAGACTATGAAACTGGTATAAATCAACGGGGACTTAAGAGACAGAAAGAGACATAAATAAATTCAATGTGGTATATGAAACAGAGAGAGGACTTTAATACAAGAACTGGTAAGATCCAAGTAGTCTGTATTTTAGTTAATAGTAGTGTCCTGATGTTTATTTCTTAGTTTTGACAAATGGACCGTGGCTACTACGAATGTTAACATTAAGGGAAGCTGGGTGAAGGAGACACAGAAACTTTCTGTACTGCTGTCGGAACTTTTCTGTCAATCTAAAATCATTCCCAAATTTAAAAGTTTCAAGGAAAAAAAAAAAGTGTTGCTCAGTGACCTTCTCTGTGATAACTCAGGTCCCTGACGTGAGAAAGCCATCACTGCGGGGGCCTGGCTGGCTGGACAGGTGAAGGCCCGTCCCTGGGTGGGGGAAGCAGCTACCATTTGGTAAAGTGGGGAGTCTGAGAGCACCGCTCTAGAGCCAGTTTCCTTCTCCGTCAAGTGGAGTGAGCAGGAAATGAGTTAAAATGGATGAAGGATGGAGACAGCACCTGGCAGGCTATGGTAAGCGCTCGGTAAATGTCAGCTATCAAAGCTCAACAAGCTCTTCATTCCCAGTGTGGAGCTCGGTACCACATACTATCTGGTAGGTGGCCGCAGCAGGAGTGGTGTGGGAGAAGCCTGTTTCAGAAGATTCAGGGAAGTGAAGATCACTAGTCTAGGGTCACCGTAAGTGGAGGGGCCGAGAATGGAACAGCCATGTTGTTGGCCAAGTCAGCACCTGGGTCCTAAGCGGGGAGCTCCTGTCCTGGGGACAGACAAGAATCCTGCTAATGATGTTATTATCACGGGGAAGATGAGAACTAGTAATGGTAATAGAGAGCCTTTACTGAGGCCCTACTGTTTACACTGTACTGGGGCTTTATTTAACGTAATACAACAACTTTGCGAGATAGGTCTGCCTATCTGCATTCTACAAATGGAGAGAGAGGGACGCCTGGGTGGCTCAGTCGGTTAAGCATCTGACTTAGGCTCAGGTCATGATCTCGCAGTTCGTAAGTTCAAGCCCCACATTGGGCTCTCCACTGTCAGCACAGAGCCCGCTTCGAATCCTCTGTCCCTCTTTCTCACTGCCCTTCACCCTGTGTGTGCTCTCTCTCTCAAAAATAAACATTTTTTTTTTTAATGTTACGAATGGAGAAAGAAAGGCTCAGAGAGGTTAGGCAACACGCCCAGTGTCACACAACAAATGGTGCAGCCAGCCTTGGAGCTCAGGTCTGCCTGTCTTTGCCTCCAAGCCTCCTGCTGGCTCTGCTACCGCTGCTCCACCGCGCCCTAAACCCGGGGACCGAGGGGTGGGGTGGGACACCCACCTGGCGGTGCACCACCTTGGCATGCTTGAGGATGGCGATGATGTCGCCCACCACAGTCACGCCCAGCTCATTCATGATCTCTTTGTTGAGATCCAGCAGCATGCTCTTCTGGATCCTACAGGGGAGGGTGAGTGGTGAGGCCGCCAGTGCGCCAGGACGGAAGGGCCGGCCAGCTCCCATCTCCCCCCGCCCCCCCCCAGGCTCCCCCCACTTCTCCCCGCCTCTCTCCGCCTCTCTCCAGGTTCAGCTCTGTCCCCTCGGGCCCCCTTACCTATTATCCACAAACATCACGGCGTAATTGACAGCAGGCCCGGGAGGAATGCCGGCTTCCTTAAAGAACTGGATCCACTCGGAAGTGGCTGAGGGGTGGACAGGGTTCATTATTCCCATTGTTCTCTCTAGAGAAGAGCAGCCGAAAAGCCACAACAGCAGCCACAACAGCAGCAGCTCCCACAAATTAAATGCTCACTGCATGCCAAACCCTGGCTGAGCGCTTCACGCAGACAGTGGAACTAGGCCCGTGACAGCCCTGTGAGCTCAGCAGCATTAGGACTCCCACACTTGGCCAATGAGGACACTGAGGCAGGGAGAGGTTGGGCAGCTGGCCTCAGGCCACATCGCTAACAGGAAGCAGAGTCCCCAACCCATGTGCTGCTGTACCGCCCTTCTTATAAGCTCTGCCCTGCCCTGGGATGTGACCCGCAGCGGTCGTCCCCATGCTTGGCCAGTGCCAGGTTTCAGGGAGCTGGGACTCTGCGTTCTCCGCCCTGGTCCCCATTGACAGGCCCAGCTCCAGAGAGTGACGGGATCCACAGGTAAATGGGAAGAAGGGACACAGAGCTGGCCTGTGAGCGTCAATAAAGCCCTCTCCTCACTGTAGGAGCAGCAAGTATAGGCTTTGGAGCTTGGGTTGAAATTCTGGCTCTGCCACTTCCGGGCCAAGAGACAATGGGAGGTTAACGTCTGGTGTGTCAGTTCCCTCATCTGTGAATTTACGATAATACACTCAGTAAGTATTTATTGAGGACTGGCACGGGCCAGGTCCCATTCGAGCCACCGGGGATACCGCAAGGCACAAGACAACATCCCTTCCTTCATCGAGTTCGAATTCTAGTGATAACACTAACATCCTCAGATCACTGTGCAGACTCAATGAGAAAGTCCACATAAAGGGCCTTGAATGACACCTGGCCAGGGGACAACATCAACTCATAGCAGCTGCCATTATTATTATTAGTAGCATCATTATTATTATTCTATTCTACCACCATTACCCAGGCCAAGGTCAAGACCAAGGAGGCACCCACCCATGAAAGTTTATTGTCTGGAAACTTCTTCGTTGGACTCTTGGGTGTGACGTTCAAACTAGGTGTGGCCAATGTGTGTTAGATAAGATCACTAATTCCAAAAGATTTTTTTTTCACATTTTAACACCTCTGAAACTAAGATCCACCTCAGAATCAATGGTGTGCCATGGTTTTAACTGGTGAAACTTTTTCTCAAGGTATATAGCATGGCACCCAACAATCCATGCTATGTTAGATGAGAAGAAGTCTGCTACTGCTAGGCCCATTTTGCTTATCAGACAACTGAGCCTCGGAGTGGGGAAAGAGATTCTGGTCTTGGTGGCCATCCAGAACTCAGGCCAAGCCCAGGGACCACTCTTCTCCCAGGGAGGCCCCTGCCCACCTGGCCACAAGCCCATCTCCCCAGGACTGAGGCAGGTGAGGAACTCATGCCCTCAGGATTCCCCCACCAGCCCAGAGAAGGGGGGCTTTTACTGCCTTGCACAGGCACCATCCACCTGCCCAGGCATGGGGCCCTGGGTTCTGTTAGCCAAAAGCAGACAACTTTGTCTAAATATCAAAAGGCACCACAAAATGATTCCATTTATATGAAATGGCTGGAACAGGTAAACATCTACAGAGAACTACAGAGACAGAAAGTAGATTAGTAGGGGCGCCTGGGTGGCTCAGTCGGTTAAGCGTCCGACTTTGGCTCAGGTCATGATCTCACGGTCCGTGAGTTCGAGCCCCGCATCAGGCTCTGTGCTGACAGCTCAGAGCCTGGAGCCCGTTTCAGATTCTGTGTCTCCCTCTCTCTCTGCCCCTCCCCTGTTCATGCTCTGTCTCTCTGTCTCAAAAATAAATAAACGTAAAAAAAAAAAAAAAAGTAGATTAGTAGTTTTGAGAGGCCGATGAGGAAGAGGGTAACTTGACTATCAGTTAATGGGTATGGGCGTTTGGGAGGAGCGAGGAAAAGGTTTTGAAATTGATTGTGATGATGGTTGTATAGCTCTGTGGATAAAAACCACTGAGTGGGGGTGCCTGACTGGTTCAGTCGGTTAAATATCCGACTCTTGATCTCAGTGTTGGGAGTTCAAGCCCCATGTTAGACTCCATAATAGGTGTGGAGCTTACTTAAAAACACAAAACCATTGAAGTGTATACTTTAAATAGGTGAACTGTATAAAATGTGAATTGTATCTTAATTAAACTATTATTAAGGTTAGGGGGAGAGCCTGGGTGGCTCAGTCAGTTAAGCGTCTGACTCTTGAATTCGGCTCAGGTCATGATCCCAGTGTTGTGGGATCAAGCTTCGCATCAGGCTCCACGCTGAGTGTGGAGCCTGCTTAAGATTTTCTCTTTCTCTCTCTCTCTCTCTCTCTCTCTCTCTCTGTCCCTCTCCCCTGCTTACACTCTCTCTAAAATTATTTTTTTTATTTTTTTAATGTTTATTCATTTTTGAGAGACAGACAGAGAGACAGAGTGTTAGTGGGGAAGGGGCAGTGAACTAGGGAGACACAGAATCTGAAGCAGGCTCCAGGCTCCCAGCTCTCAACGCAGAGCCCAAGGCAGGGCTCGAACTCATGAACCATGAGATCACGACCTGAGCCAAAGTTGGACCCCTAACCAACTCAGCACCCAGGAGCCCCACTCTCTAAAACTAATTTTTAAAAAATCTTATTAAGGAGGAAAAAGGTGCCACATCATTTGGGGGTAGCTAGCTGCCTGAAGCAGAAAGTCAAGGAACTGCCACCATCCCCACATCAGGCCCCCACCATCATTTTATGTCCTACTGAAGAGGAAAATATACTGCCAAAAAAATGGTCATAAGCACCCCCATTTCCGAAATATTAAAGATGGGCAACAGCGTGGGTCATGGACTCAGTGAGGTATGACTTGCTATACACACCAGGAGACATTCACTAGAATATTCAGAGCAGTCTGTCTGTAACAGCCCCAACCCAGAAACAATGCAGTGGCCACGGACAGAGGCAGGTAAACAAAGGGCGGCCACTCACACAGTAAATACCACACAGCAGCGCAGAGGAGAGAACCACAGCTACACACTGCAACAGAGGGGATGCTCAGATGTTGTGTGGTGGCAACAGAGGGGATGCTCAGATGTTGTGTGGTACAGAAGAAGCCACACACGAGAGAACACAAGGCACGATTTCGTTCCCCCAAGTTCAAAACCAAAGTCTAAAGAATAGGAATATTCTCATTGGTGGTACGACTATAAAAGGCAAGGAGAAATGATCACAAAGATGAGATAATGGTTGATTCCATCTGGAGGAGTGAGGGGGTTGTGACTGGGGTGGGCTCTGGGGAGGCTGGCAACATTGTATTTCTTGGCCCGGATGGTTCCTTTTTAAAACCTTTGTATTGAACTAGAACATACCCACATACAAGAGTACACATAGGTTGATAATTTTCACAAACCAACACACACCAGCACCCAGATCCAGAAATAAAACATTTCCAACATCCCAGAAGCCACTCCCACCCCCCCCCACCCCCCACCAACTCCCTATGTAGTGGCGTCTCGAGGGCAACCACCACCTTCTAACGGTACAGATTGGTTTGGGCTGTTTCTGTGCTTTACGTAAATGGAATCGTGAAGGATGTATTCCGATGTTCGCTTCTTAATTGCTCTTCCGACGTTTTATGTACTTTTCTAGATGTACAAATCTCAAAAAATTGCAAAGCTGCCAGCTGACCTCAGTGCTTGGGCAATCCCAAAATACGGGCTTAGAGAATACAGAGACACAGCTCATGAGAATAATAATGGCTAACATTTGTCAAGAACCATGCCCAAGATCTGATGTGCAACAAGCTCTCTACTCCTTACAACATCCTAGGACGTAAGGAACTGTTAGTATCTCCATTTTATAGGTGAGAAAACCCAGGCGCTGCTGGACTTCATGACACAAGTTCTTTAAGGCTAGACCATGCTGTCCGGAGGCCAACACACAGAGTGGAGAGGCCCTGGCCCCGCCTCCACGTTCCTCAGGGTACAGCTGTTCCTGCCAGTGACCTGGCCCTCCCTCCCCCACCTCGTCTCCCCTCACCAAGGTCATACCTCAAAAAGGACAGTGGGGAGAGGGAGCCCAGAGAGAAGACCACAGACTCACCCATAGTCACTGAGACCATTGTCTCCCTGGCCCTGGTGCTGCTCCCGGGAGCCTGGAAGACAGAACGAGGGGAGAAGGGCCCATGAGTCGCCACGGGCTGTGAGTGTACGTACGTCCCTCCCTTGCTGCCTGTCGGTCTGCCTGCCAGAGAAGCGTTCCTGGGCTGGGGGCTCACAGCCCAGGAATAGCCTGGAACAGCTGGCAGGAAGTCAGCCTGGGACAGAGCTGCCACCACAACTATCACTGCTGCCTGGGACAAGGCCCAGGGACGGCAAATGTCCGCAGCTCTGTTCCCACACACCTCAAGAGTTTCTGGCTGGAATGAGCAAGGAAAAGAAAGAAAAAGAAAACAAAAGACACCCCCGCTCAAGACTTTAACCATAAATGCCCACTAGTCAGCCATTCCCAAACTGCTTCCTGACAACCTACTCTGCGTGTGGCACTATTCTAGGAGCTAAGGATACGGAGGGGAACAAAAACACAGAGTGTGGCATCTAGGTGGAGACTGGGGAGAGGGGAAGACAGAGAAGTAAACAGGCAGAACAGATAAGGATACGGTGAGTCAGAAAGCCTTCGGTGTCATGGAGAAAACCTGGAGGACCAGGAAGGGAGGGGCTGCAACTCTAAACAGGGTGAACAGGGGAGACCGTTCTACAGTGACATTCAGAGACCCGAAGAAGGTGGAGGAGCGAGCCACGTGGTTTTGTAGAGGAAGAGTGTTCCGGGAAAAGGGACAGCAAGTCCAGTGCCCCGAGGCAGGAGCCCATCTGGCATGTGAGGGGGACTGCACGCACGGAGCCGTTGAGACTGCGCTGCAGTGAGTGAGCGGAGGGGAGGAGAGGAGGGGGAGCTGAGCGCAGACAGGTGGCCCACCGCCTCACGAGGGGCCTCGGAGGAGAAATGGGAAACCAGTGTCCACTTAGGTAAGACTGCAGGTCCCTGGAAGCTGTTAAAGACATACCAGCACCAACGGAGGAGACTTTCCCCGGAACATTAAGAGCAGGGCTGAAAGGAAACTAAAGGGAAAAACTTCCTTGCCTGATGGGTCCACATTATCGGTCTCCAGGACCACTCGTCCCACGCTGCCCGGGCCCAAACCTCCCACTCAGCCCTCCTGTCCTTCTCCAGCCCTGCCCTCTCCTCCAGCCCTGCCCTCTCCTCCAGCCCCTCTGCCCTCTTCTACCCACCTCAGCCCCCGATTCTGATCCTTCTCCCTCACCCCTTCTCAGCGTCCTCCACAATCTGCCCCTCCCTGTCCCCATTTTGACGGTACAGGAGAGACAGTAGAAGAGTAAGGGCCCTGGAACCAGACTGCAGGGTTCAAATCTGGCTCGACCACATGCTAGCTGTGTGGTCTTAGCAGGTTACTTCACTAGTCAACCTGGCGTCTTCATCTGTAAATAGGGACAGGGACGGTCCAGATGGTACTACCCTCGAAGGGCTGCTGTAAGACCAGGCGAGTTTCTATGCACGGGGCACCTGAGGCAGTGCCTGCGCATTCCAACTCGTCTAGAAGCAGTGGCTGTTCTTATCTCCCAGGGATCCCGCCTTAGCCTGTCCTCTAACACCCAAGGGCTTTGCCTGCCCCCCTGGTTTTCCCACAGCAGGTCACCTGGGCCCAGAATGCTTTCTTATCCTGTCCTCCTGGCAAGCTCTCCTTCACTCTGCTGGCCTGGCCACCCGCTTTGTGAAGCTCTCCTGAAGTCACCAGATGTGAGACTCTCTCCTCTACCTCCAGCGAGGGTTCATCCTGACCACCTCTGGCTTTGGTTGCAGGTCTTATTGATGAACGTGACCACAGACATCACTCTGCCCCGTACTTGACTCCTAAGATCTACTTTCCCCTCTGGATTTTGCCACTGGCCAAAGACCGCACAACCAGCATCTCTCAAAGAGCAGGGCATGGCGAGGGTTCGATATGTCAGACAGGAAAACAAATCTCACGTACTGAGCACTGACTATGCACCAGGACCGGAGCCAGGCATCGTGTCGACACCTCACAACCTCCTCATGACTGAGCACTATTATTAGCCCCATCTTAATCGATGAAAAAAAACCGACTCGTCGAGGTATAGTCATTTACCAAATGCCACATCTAGCAAGTGACTTTACTGGGATTTGAAAACAAGTTCTCCCGGATTCCAGGGCCCATTCAGTAGCTCTTGTTGAATGTTTCCTCGGCAGGCACTGAATATACACAGTTCAGTGTCTCCCCACAACCACCTGGGGAACAAAGTTAAAATGATCCCCATGTTTGTTTGTTTGAACGTTTTTTTATTTTTGAGAGAGAGAGAGAGAGCGCGCGCAAGCAATGGAGGGGCAGAGAGGGGGAGAGAGAATCCCAAGCAGGCTCCATACCATCAGCGCAGAGCCCGATGCGGGGCTCGAACCCATGAACCATGAGATCATGACCTGAGCTGAAATCTGGAATCAGACGCTTACCCCACTGAGCCACCCAGGCGCCCCTAAAATGATCCCTACGTTACAAACGAGAGTGGCAGGTCCGGGATCACACAGCAAGTTAACTATAAGCCAGGACTTGAACCCAAGTCAGTCCAATGACTATGATTTAACACTGGTTGAGCGATTACTACAAGCCAGGCACTGTGCTCAGTCTTGGCAAGGTTCCAGTTAATGCTTACCAGAAGCCTTTGAGTACTGGTATCCTCTCCCTACAGCTGCAGAGGTCACCCTGCTGGACTCAACTGCCTCTCTCCTTCATTAAAAGCCCATCTCCAGCGCTGACTTTCTGAACAGTGAAAATTGGAATGTTAATAATAATAGAAAATGACAATTCCCCAAACTCAAGAAATTACCATGTATCAGACTCCCTTGCTAAGCCCTTTTTTAAAAGGCTTGGACATAAATCCTTTTACCACTTCTGAACCCTGACCCTGGGGCAAGTGGCTGAACCTTTCTGGATCTCACTTCCCCTCAACTCTAAAACAAGAAGGATAGGAGTATCTATTCTTACAGTGGTTAGAAGGATGAAGCAAGTTCATAAACACCAAGCGCTTACAACAATGCTTGGCAGGAGATAAGTGCTATGTACATACGCATTAAATAAATGCACCTTCGGTGAGCTAGAGAAAGGGTAGGACAGTCACTGACTTTTGTCAGTCCCGTGCCAAATGCAAGTGAAGAACAGAGTATAACTTGATAGGGTCCGTGGCATTGTGGAATCGCAAAGCACAGGTTATTTCAATCTCTTTCAGCTTCTGTCTACAATTTAATAGACTATTCTACTTCCGTTGCATTTTAGGTTAAGTTTTCCTTCTTTTCACAGCCAGCAATGCTGGTTTTCCATTAGTACAGCAATGCAAAATGTCCATCTCAAGTGAACTGACTGGAGGAAAATGCATTAGTGGTTTTAAAAAAAAAGAAAAACTTAAATCTAGGAGATCCGGCAAAACTGGTCAAATAGGAAGTGGCAGGACGTCGATTTGCCCAATTCCAGATTCCAGTTTTTCCTATTGCTGTCTCTGGGCTTCCTCCCAGCTACACCGGTAACTCTCAGAATCATTATTATCATAGTCCCAATACATGGAGCTCTTACTCAATACTGTACGAAGCCCTGTGTTAAGGGATTCACATGCACATTTCATTAGCATCCTCACAACGACTCTATGATATTGGTACTATTAGCCCTCATTCTGCAAATAAGGAAAATGAGGTTCAGAGAGGTTAAGGCACAGGCTCACTGCCACAAAGCTGAGCTGGGACTTGACCCGAAATCTGCCGGCCTCCAATTTCATGCCCCTACACCCAGATCTTCCATGCCAAGCGCAAACATTTTCATCAGTACATTACTAACAAAAGTATAGTACGAAGTGTGCAGTGTGCTAAGCGCTGAACTAGGGTCTCCAACATGCACGAGCTGAGCTCTCACTCCAACCCAGAGGGAGGATGCTATGCCAGATTCTGGCCCCCATTCTACAGAGGAGGAAACTGAGGTTCAGAGAAAGAAGTCGTTTGTCCGGGCCGCACAGCGACGCCGAGAATGACTCCAGAACCAGAACGCCATCCATCCCTTCCGCATCCGGCCCAGTCCCACCACCCATGGCCCGCGCCTCACCTGACCCTCCTTGCCCGCGCCCACTCGCGCCGCCCGCCCTCCCTCCCCGGCGGCGCCAACTGTCAGACCCTCCTCCCTCGGCCCGGCTGCCCGCCCCGGAAGCACCGCCCCCATCGCCGGAAGCCGGACCGCCCGCCCGCGGCCGCTCTAGCCCACCGGGCCGCCACCAGCGAGAGTGTGGCCGCAACCGTCACGTGACCTCCCACGGTCTCCCAGGCGCTTTGCTCCGCCCCGCTCTAGCGAGGAGCGCAGCCAATGAGAAACGCACATGCCTAGCCCCCGCTAGCCCGCAGTCTTGCCGGAGTGCGCCTGTGCGAGGCGGGGGTGGTCGGGCGGGGCTCCAGCCGGCAAGGTGCGTGCGGGGCTGGGTCCCGGAGTGGGAGACGCGGAGTGCAGGTACTGTGCGATCTGGGGGCGCGGCGCCTCTGTTATCCTTTTCATGTTGTCCTTCCCGCCGTAATTCATTTCTTCCCTTTTGTCATCCAGTGCCCCTTTATGTAGCCATTCCTCCCCTTTGTGTCGCGCCGCGGTTAAATCGTCACCACCCCGCTTCTGTCGGCGTCACCCTCCTTATGTCGCTGTCAGCCGCCTTAATTCGCTTTCGTTCTAAGTCCCTATTGCCACCCTACGTTGCAGTCTTCCACCTTTAAGTCACCATTGCTTTCCGTCACCTGCTCTCTTCTTTTGTTGCTATTTTTCTTTTATGAAGTCCTCACTGAAGTCGTCATCATACCCCCATGTCACCTTCACACGCCTCCTGTCACCATCTCCTTAAATCGCAGTCACCCTTCCCTTGTGTCATTTTCACTCCATTCCTCCCATGTCACCTTTGCTTCCTAACAGTCACCGTCCATGCCTCATGCTTCTAGTTTTCCCGATAAGGAGCCACTCTGCCTTCCAGTTGTTTCTCTTGCCTCCGTGTTGCCGTCATTTCTCCGTGTCACCTCTCACATACTCACCACCGTATGGGCTAGAGTCCCATCCTGGCGTGTGCCAGAATCCCAGCTCCACCGCTAAACCCTGGGTAACCTTGACCACCTGATCACACCTTTGCAGTCTCAGCTTCCTCATCTGTAAAACGCACACAAGGACACCTACGTCAAGGACGATTATGAGGATTCTGCAAATTTATTCTTGTGATATGCTCATCCTGATGTGGAGATTTGGACTAATAATGTTATTAACCATGTCACCCTCACCCTCATGCGGTCCCCTTCATCACCTCTTCATTGTCACCTCCCCCCCTCCCCTCAGGTGCCCTCATCATTCCCATGGTGTCGGTACACTCCCTGTGTCATGCATGATACCCTCTGCCATGGCAACCACCCACGCCAACCCCACGTCACAGTCTCCATGTTCTCATCTCTGCCACGTCACCACACCTGAGGGGGTGGCCCATCGGCCATCACAAACCTTGCTTGGGTAAATACTTAATCCCTATTTCTACCTTGTTGGATTGAGTGATCTGCCACCCCCAAAACGAGAGCATTGAGCCAACGCTGTAGTGGGAATCCAGGAGTAGTATGGGGTGGGGGGAGACTAGCTAGCTTAGGCCCAGGTTCCCTTGACTTTTAGAATCGGGGGTACAGAGAGATGAGGCAGGTCCCAGCACACCTCAGTCCAACCTCAGCAACCCTGAATGCCTAGGTAGAGAGGTAAGTATCTTATTCACTCGACTTGCCTTGGGGAGGCAGTGTGAGACAGTGGTTAGCAATGTGTGCCTGGGGGCTGGAACCCTGGTTCCAGTCTTGGTTCTAGCACTTAGTACTTAAAAAGTTGCATGGCTTTGAGCAGGTGGCTTAACATCCCTGTGCCTCAGTTGCTGCATCTGCAATATGGGGATAAAAACACAAGGTATTCATTCAACAAATATTTTTCAAGCATGTTCTACATGCCCAATACTGTGCTAGGCATGGTGGGACACATCAGTGAACAAAACAGACAAGAGATCCCTGCACCCATGAAGTTTCTATTCTAGCAAGGGTCAAAGACAAGCAGACAGGTAAGTGGATTCTATGATGTGTTAGAAGGAGGGGGAAGAAAAAAGAAGAGGGATGGGAATGCATGGTAAGGGTTATACTTTCAAATAAGGTGGTCAGGAAAGGTCTTCTGAGATGGTATATTTGAACAAAGACATGAAGGAGGGGAGAGAGTGACGAGGCTCTACGGAGAAGAGCGTCGTAGGCAGAGAAAACAGCACATGCAAAGGGCCTGAGGTGGGGACACACGTAGAATACTTAAGGAATAGCAAAGAGGCCAGTGAGGGAGGAGAGGGGTGGGGATGAAGCCAGAGGAGTGAGGCGGCAGATCATCTGGATGTCATGGGCCGTGGACAAGACTTTGGCTTTACTCTGAGTGAGACGGGAGCCATGGGAGGATTTGGAGAAGAGAGACTCAATGTGACGTGACACCATGTGACATGAAACGGCAGCAGCAGCAGCTCCAGAACTTCGACCAAGGATGGATCGGCCAGAGCAGCCTGGCCAGAAGGAGCACCAGAGCTGTCTGCTTAAAGCTGCACTCACATATCCTTTATATTTGGAGAAAGCTTCCGACGTCCCCCTCAAAGACGGGGAGGGAGAGGAGATGTTGCTAGAGTGTCTGCGAAGCCAGTGCCACCTCTTGGTTCACGTGCTGCTGGGGGTGGTGGGGAGGGGTGGCGGACAGCCACGGATCTACAGATGATGAACAACAGGAGAGGCAGCTGTCTACACCTGGGGCCCCAAGGCAGCTCAGGGTCAAATCCTGGCTCCACTGTTTCTTGGCTGTGTCCTTTTGCGCCAATGACTTAACCTCTCTGGGTCTTTAGTTTCCTCATCCGTCACATGGGGCTGAGGAAAGGGCTAATTTGGTGAGAAACTGAATACGTAAAGTGCTTCCAGCAGCGCTCGGTTCAGTAACAAGGGGCCCTGCCCTCTCACCCCACTTCCTGCCCTCCCTCCGGGTGGCAAGGAAAAGACATTCTGCCTGTATGTTACATTCATGAATCGGTTTCCGACATCGTGGTATCCTGGAACAGAACTGAGCCCCGGGTTCGAACTCCATACCGACAGACTTGACATTGTACAACCCGAGCAGAGTTTTCCCTGAACCCTACTGCCTCATCCGAAATGGGGAGAACAGTGCCTTGCCCCCAGATGTGCGGTGGTGTTATTTTTGAACTGAGACATCAACCACTTTCTCTCTCTCTCTCTCTTTTTTTTAATATTTATTTTGAGAGAGAGAACGAGCAGGGGAGGGGCAGAGAGAGAATCCCAAGCAGGCTCCAAGCCACCAGCGCACAGCCCAATGTGGGGCTCGATCTCACGAACAGTGAGCCGAAATCAAGAGTTGGACACTTAACCGACTGAATCACCCAGGCGCCCCTAACACTTAGTGGTTTTTTTCTTTTTAAGTAAGCGCTCCGCCCAACGCGGGGCTTGAACTCATGACCCTGAGATCAAGGGTCGAATGCTCTACCGAATGAGCCAGGCGCCCCCATCCACCATTTTCAATTGTGAGGCTATTATGTCCCTCCCCTACTTGTTTTTCTCCAAGGCACATACTATATGCTTCATGCGTCTATCTATTGTCTCACTCCCCAAAAAGAATGTCATCTTTACTAGGATTTTTTTTTTTTTCTGTGTTGTGCTATCTTTCCAGTTTCTACACAGGCCTTATCAGTGAGTAGTCACTGAATACTAGTTGAATGACTAGATGAATGAACTGATACCTACTGTCCCTGTGCTGGGTGGTAATGGGCACACTGCAGCGACTGAGACAGCCCAGCGCTGCCCTCATGGGTTTCATAGTCCAGTGGGAGAAACAAACCCATCACCAGGCCGTGACAGCACAGAGCGGTCAGGGCTGGGGCTGGGGAAACAGAAAGGTCATGTGGGATGGAGAAGCCCAGGGACTATTGGAACCCAAAGTGGGGGGTGGTTCTGGACCAGCCCGGGAGTCAGGGAGGACTGCCTAGGGGAGGTGGCACATGAGCTGATAGGAATGAGCAACAGGAAGAGGAGAGAAAGGTGTGCTGGGCAGGAGGAGCAGCTGTGGGAGTGTTTGGTGGTAAAAGTGTGGTTTCAGTTCAGGGAACTGAAAGATATTAAATATGGATGGGACATAAATGAGACAGTAAACCAAAGAGGTTATTAAGGGGAGATCATTCAGGGCTCTGGGAAGCACAGTGAGGAGCTGAGACTTTGTCCTAAGGATACCAGGGGGTGGGGGTGGGGGGCATAGGTTTTTGAGCGGGAAAGGAACAATTTTCCATTCAGATGGAGGGGGACTAAAAGGGTTGGATAGAGATTGGGAACCAAGGGAGGTGGCGGGAGTGGGGATCCCAGTGGGAGTGGGATCCCTCAATCCCAGAGGGCAGGTCGAGGCTGTGGAGGGGAGAAAAAGGGTGTGTGCGGGAGAGACCTTCAGGATGCCATGTGGACAAGCTGTGGAGGGTCCAGGACGATGCCCAGGACTCCAGGGGAGTCAGGGCGGTGGGGGGGAGGGGTGCTTTCTGAAAGAAGTGACACGTAGGCTGAGACCCGTAGGATGAATAGGATAGCTGTCCTTGAGATGGGGACCCAGAAGAGCAGCAGGTTTGGGAGAGATGCTAAGGACAGTTGAGGACATGGTGGGCGTGAGGGGCTTGGGGACCCCTGGAGAGAAACATCTAGGAGGCCAGGGAGCTTCCAAAGCTGAAATTCAGGGAAGAAGTGAGAGCTGGAGACAGCTTTGGGCCCTAGAGGACATGGTAAGAAGTTTGCCCTTGGCCCTGAGGGCAGTGGGGAGCCACAGAACGGTTTTGAGCAGGGATGAGACGGCTTAGATTTTTGAGTTCCAACTCAGAAATATTCACCAATCATGATGTATTTTGTTGTTTTTTACCCATTTGTTTTTCAGACCAAGCATCTTCTCTCCCTAGGAAGGGCACCTTCTAAAGGTCCTTTGAAATAAAGGTTCTACTGCTCAAAACAAAACAAAACAAAGTTTACAAAAGCAGTGCTCTGTTCCGTTTTCTGTAGACTTGACCTCAGGCGATTGTTCAGTCCGAAGGGGTCTGCACAATCAAGTGAAAATCAGCTCCTTCAAACACAAGAACGTTTCTGTTTTGAACCATATGGAAGGCCCGTAGGTTTGTAAATGTTTCCTGTGGTGTAGTCTGGTGCTTCAGCAGCCAACTGGCCCTGCACCCTCCTTTGCCCTCTCAGGTGGCTTGAATCAAACTTAAACTGACCTTGAATTTTACTCTCAGGCTGAAAGGCTGTAATCTGCACCCACCCATCTGCTCTGGGCTTAGAGCACAAGCTGGTTATCATTGTGTATAAAAAAAAAAATGTCACTGGGTCTAGAGAGACCCCTGTGAACGTCTTTTTTCAAAGGTTTCCATTCTACCCCATTTCTTCTGTTCCCAACAAACATTTATTGAGTGGTTGTGATGTGCTGGGCACAGACTTAGCTTTTTAAGGGACACACAAGTCTATCTGTGCTAAAAGTGTGTACAGAGTAGTAGGGGATACACGGATGTCACCAAGAAGCTTGTTTGGGGGATTTGCTGTGCTGCCTGTCTCCCATGGATGGGTTCATTGACAAATGTGAGGTTGGTATATTTGTTTCCCCATTGGTCTGAGGAGGAAAGTAAAGCTCCGAGAAGGGAGCCTTGGTTCCCAGGAATACATGGCTAAGCTCTGAACCCAGGGCGGTAGGACTCTGAGACCCACCCCTTAAACCATTCAGAGTTCGCCAAGCTCCACCCCCTAGATGAGTATGAGATGATCCCCCACCCTTTTTTGTTTTTTTTTTTTAAGTTTACTTATTTATTTTGAGAGAGAGTGCATGCACACATGCGTGCAAGCTGGGGAGGGGCAGAGAGAGGGGACAGAGGATCCAAAGCAGACTCTGCATTGACAGCACAGAGCCCGATGCAGAGCTCAGACTCACAAACCATGAGATCGTGACCTGAGCCGAAGTCAGACGTTCGACCGACTGAGCCACCCATGAGTTGTGCCCCATGAGACGATCCCCATTCTATAGATGGGCCAGCAAGGCTCAGAGAGGTAAAGCCCCATGCCTGAGGTCACTCAGTAAGAGTGACAAGTGGGATCTGAACCCTAGACTCTGCAACGTAAAGCACTGGTATGGAGGAGGGATCAAATCTCCTGCCCCCACCCAAGGGAGGGGTGTTCAGGGAGCTGTGACCTAGCACGTGTCTCCGAAACCCAGTGGGTTTTGCTTCCTCCTTTTCTGTGGGCTGTAGTGTCACACTCCAAGGCAGGCAGGGCACAAGCCAAGGGACCAGGGATATCCTCTGGGCTGGGAGGGGCACCCTTGCAGACAGAGGTACATCCCATGACCAAGGAAGCAGAGCATAACGATCAACTTGGGCACTGCCCAGGGACCCCGTAGGGGTTCTAGGTTACTGGCCACAGGAACTGAGCCAAGCTGAGGAAAATGCCCAGCACCTGCCAGCCTAGCTCTGTCAGTCTAGCTGTCTGCTCCCACCTTTGATCTCACCCTGCCCTGCGCCCCCCTCCTCCCAGGGATCAGGATAGGGATGCTGGATACTTCCAGCTAAAGATTTTTTTTTTTTTTTTTTTTGAGACTGTGATATGGAGGAAAGGGCACCCCAGCTAGGAGCTTGAGCCTCATAATTTAATTTCCACACAAGTCCTATGCATTTAAAAAGTAAATGGTCACTAAAACCCTACAATGAAAAGCATCTTGTCTTGGGGGTGGCAGGGGGAAAATGGTGCCTTTTTTCTTTTTCTTTTCTTTTCTTTTTTTTTTTTTTTTGTCAGGAGCCTTGACACAATCACATTTATTGAGAACCTCTCACGTGTCCATTGTATACACTTGAGAGGTATTGATCCCTTTAGTTCAAAGGAGTCCCTTCTCAAATTGTGTATGTTCAGAACACACACACGCAGTGTATGTATTCATTCGTTCATTCGTTCGTTCATTTCATTTCTTTCTGGCCTTACCCCAAGTTGACCTTCCCCAGATCAGCTATTGGGGCACTATCCGTGGCAGTTGTTTGGGCCCAAACCCCTGGCTGTACCACATACACACATACACACACACACACACACACACACACACACACACACACACACACACGTCTGTTCCCCACACAGCCAGAGGGAGCCTGCAAACACATGAATGAGTTTCCTGTGGCTGCTATCACACATTACCACAAATTGAGTGGCTTAAGACAACCAAAATGTATTCTCACCATTCTGGAGGCCAGACATCCAAACTCAAGGTGTTGATGGGGCCAACACCCCCCTTGAAGCTCTAGGGGAGATTCTCATGACTCTAGGCATACCTGGGTTTGTGGGCATATCTCAGCAATCTCGGCATCCCTGGTCACGTGGTCTTCTCTGTCTCTTCTCTTCCTGTCTCTTAAAGACACTTGTCATTGGATTTAGGGCCCACCCATATAATCCAGGATGATGTCATCTCAACATCCTTAATGACCTCTGCAAAGACCCTTTTTCCAACTAAGGTCACATTCACAAGTCCTGGAGATTATGGCCATATTGGACATATCTTTTGAGGCCAGCAGTCAACCAACTACAACACCCTAGGCAGATCATGTCTGTTCCCTGCTCAGAGCCTACCCATGGCCCCGACCTCACCACAGTCCAGGCAGCCCTGCACAATCTGGCCCTGTCACCCCTCTGACTGTTCTCTCCTCCTCACAGCCCACCCCACTACAGACACACTGGCCTTCTTGTTCTTCCCAGTACACATCAAGCACACTCCTGCCTCTGGGCCTTTGCACTGGCTATTCCCTCTGCTTGACACACTCTCTAAGAAGTCCATGTAGCTCCTTCCCTCCCCTCCTTGAAGTTTTTTCCAGGTATCCCCTTCTCAGTGAGGCTTTTCCTGACAATCCCAACTCCTCCCCCCCAACCCCGTCCCACTTCCCTGATTCTCTGTGGCATGTATTACCTTCTAACATAATTTACTTATTTTTGTATCTGTCTTCCCTGGTGTCTGTTTTGTTCACAGTGGTATTTCCAGTGCCTCAAACAATAGCTGGTACATAGATACTCAGTAAGTATGTGTAAAATTAACGAACAGCCTTATGAAAAGTAGGTACTATTGTCACCATGCCCATCTTACAGATGGGAAAACTAAGGCACAGATTCATTGTCACTTCTCAAGGTCAAACAGTCACATGAGCACTGAGAATCATATTCAAGTCAGGCATCTGGCTCTGGAATCCACAGTATTAACTGCCTTACAGTCTAACCTACCTCTCCATTTGATTTATTTATTTATTTATTTATTTATTTATTTATTTATTTATAGAGAGCGAGCAAGCACAAATGTGAGCGGGGGAGGAGCAGAGGCAGAGGGAGCAGAGCCCAACTCGGAACTCTATCTCACAACCCTGAGATCATGACGAACCAAAATCAAGAATCAGACTCTAAATCAACCGACCCAGCCACCTGAGCACCCTACTAGTTTTTTGGTTGCTTTTTTTTTTTTTTTTTTTCTAAACACCTTAAGTGTATTTTTTAAGTTTATTTTGAGACAGAGAGGGAGACAGAATCCAAGCAGGCTCCACCTCATGAATGCAGCACTCAATCTCATGAACCATGAGATCATGACCTGAGCCACAATCGAGAATTGGCCACTTAACCAACAGAGCCACCCAGTTGCTCCTTAGGTGTATTTTGATAAAAATATAGCAGAAATTAAAAGTAAACCCTTTGTTTCAGACCTGTAATCACCTTACAAGTTGAAAGCCAAAATGTCACTAATAATCTGAATGAAGTGCATGCTAGTTTCTACCTACTTTTGGTGTATTAATGGCCATTCCAATTCTCGGCCTCATTGTGCCCAATCCCATGCCTCGCACCTCCGTGCCCAACCTCTCCCCCAGTTTTGTTTTTGTTCACTTTATTTTCCCTAATTTTACATCGCTTGCGGTTCCAACCCCATATTTTGTTGTTGTCGTTTTAGAGTTATCTACATCCAAAGTGGGGCTCAAACCCACAATCTCGAGACTAAGAGTCACAGGCTCTACTGGCTGAGCCAGCCAGGCGCCCCTCAACCCCATGTTCTTCAATAAAACCTTTCTCACCAAGGCTTTTGCAAATAAATAAAAGGCAAATGTTTCCTGCCCCAAGCCTCCCCTCGCCCACCTGGCAACCCTGCGGTCAGCCACCTCCAAGATTGTTTTCTGCTGCTTCTGGTGACCTCTGAAGTTCCAAATAACCTTGGTCTGTTACCATTTCTTGCTGGATCCATTTGGCCCATCCCCATTTGTCTCCCTGCAATGAGAGGAGGGGATCTAGCTGTGCTCAGCCCTTGCCAATCTGGGATCTGACGTTGTGGGTGAAGGGGTTTCCAAATTATCCTTTCACGTGTAGGCTGGATCTTCCGGTAACGCGGAAGGGCGGGGGGGACCTAGCTCCCTTTTGCAATTTTCTTCTTTCCTTCTTTTTTAAAATCTCAGTAATGCGTGCCGTGGGACGCAACACCTGTGTTGGCTTTACAATTATTAATCTGCACAGAGATTTTTTTCCTCTACTTTTCTGTAAGTCGCTTATATTGCACAATTTTTAAAAAGAAAATAGGCGTACAATAAAAAGCAATCCTCACCCACCCCAGATGCCACTCGAGGCAACCCCTTCTGACGTTGTCGCATCTCTCCGTGATCATCCTTTTCTGCATTCATCTGTTGACTTCTTGCGAGGACGGAGGGGAGGGCGTCCTACCCCTGTTGTATTGGGAAAGGTGGGCGGGGAGGGGTTCTTCAATTCTTTTCGTCAGCGGTAGTCTTAAATCCTGCTTGGGAAAAAGGAGATGGGAAGTGGGAAATCTTGCTTAATCTTCCAGCCGGAGCCTGGATTTCCGAGACAAAATTTTAAAAATCCCTATCAAAATATCAGTTGGCTTTTTTTAAAGAAATTAAATAGTTATCCAAACAGACGCCAACAGAAAACCCACAGTCTACTTCCACCACCCCGCTCATCCCCCCCCTTCCCAACACCATAGCTTGAGTTGTGTCTTCTGATTTTTTTCGCTACCTCTGGAAATCATATTATTCAACCTTGATCGCTCCACTTTATTTTATAAGGCTTTTAAATTTTTTTGAGTATAATTGACATTTTATACGGGTTTTTTTTTTAACAATTTTATTTATTTTTGACTAGGTAATACATGCCCATGGTACAAAAATTCACAAGGTTTGTAGACAAGATGCGGGGTTTCTTTTTCTCTTTACCTGTACCCTCCCTACCCCACCCCGGGGCTCTGGGGGAGATGGGTGGCAAAGCCCATCCCCCAGCCATGTACTCTCCGCACCCCGGCCAGGTTGGCGGGACCGTATCTGGGGGACCGGAGCCCCCCTTCTCCCTGCGGTGAGCCGGGGCGGCCTGCGCACTGCGCAGACTCCCCGCTGCAGTGGGCGGAGCCCCGTCTGGCCCCGCCCCCCTCCCTCCCGCCCCTGCTTAGCCTGTTGGGGCAGAAGCTGGGGCCCCGCGGAGGTAGCAGCTGCCGCCTGCGGAGTGAGACCGAGTCCCCTCCGGGGTAAGGTGGCGGAGGATGGCTCGGGGGATGGGCTGGGGGCTGGCGGTGAGGCCCCGATGGTTCCGGGCTCCCGGCTTGAGCTTTCTGGTGGGTACCTGATGGTGATGGCAGAGGAGCCACCTGGAAAATGCTCCCTGGGTGGTCTTCGGGCTGCGAGAAGCCAGGCAAAGATTTGGGGCTTCACTGACCCCATCCGGAGTGGTCTTCTTGGGAATGTCTATATTAGAGCTCAGAGAAGGGAAGATGCTAATAGGGAGCGTAATAATGAGGAGCAGGATGGGCGCTAAGGGGGAGGGGGCAGGGTGGGCGCTAAGGGGGACAGTGTAGGCACCACGGAATGATGGGAAGAAAGCAAGGCGTTAGACTTTGAGGGATTTCGAAAACCCTGCTGACCAGCGGTCAGCTTCCTCCTTTTGGGGTGGCGGGCCCCATGCCAGTGATCCCGTGCTTACAGACAAGGAGACCCAATGGATCCCGTGAGCCCGACACTACTCTGCTTTCCGTGATGTTCCCCCAAAGCCCGGAAACCCCACCACAGTGCCAGTTTTTGTTCCCCACAGTTTGGAGACCCTGACACACCCACTTGCCCCGCCTGGGCTCCACATATCCCCTGGCTGCCTGGCAAGATGAAGCCTAAACTGATGTACCAGGAGGTAGGTGGATCTGGGGCCCCGTGGGTTGGGGCTGGGTGCAGTGGAGGGCAGAGACCCTGCCAAGCTGCCCTGTCACCCCCCTACCATACCCATTCCCCAGCTAAAGGTGCCTGCTGAGGAGCCCGCCAATGAGCTGCCTATGAATGAGATTGAGGCTTGGAAGGCTGCGGAGAAGGTAGGAGCCCGCCACCACCCTCACCCTGTCTCAGGTGTGGGCTGGGCTGGTAGCCTTGGGCTGGCTGATGGCCTCCTCTTCCCCACAGAAAGCTCGTTGGGTCCTGCTGGTCCTCATCCTGGCGGTCGTGGGCTTCGGAGCCCTGATGACTCAGCTGTTTCTATGGGAATACGGCGACTTGCATCTCTTCGGGCCCAACCAGCGCCCAGCCCCCTGCTACGACCCCTGCGAGTAAGTTGAGGCGGGGGAGGGGTCTCGGGCAGTGGGGGGAAAGAGCCCTGCCAGGACCGGGACGCTTACACATTGAGCAGGGACTGCCCTGAGCCACAGCGGGTGCCTGGGACAGGGGGAGGTGATCTGATCGCAGATTCCCAAATGCACCGTCACAGGGCCTTCCCTCCATCCCCAACCCCTCCCCCCAACACTGTTCCCATGACAGCCACAGCATCATTTTCTGTCCGTGTCTGTGAGCAAACCAGCACACACACACACACACACACACACACACACGGCATCTTCTGACACGTGTGGACAGACACACACACACACAAATAGCCGCATGCACAGCCTGCCTTCCACTCGTCTAGACGAACAAATGCACAGACGCACAGAATCGTGAGTACAGGCACACACAAATATCCTCCGTGGACGGACAGGGGAGCACTCATGTTCCAGCCAGTTGTCTCTGGCCCCCTGTGGCTGATACCACCCCCCACCCCCCCAGAGCAGTGCTGGTGGAGAGCATTCCAGAGGGCTTGGACTTCCCCAATGCCTCCACGAGCAACCCGTCCACCAGCCAGGCCTGGCTGGGCCTGCTCGCCGGTGCCCACAGCAGTCTGGACATCGCCTCTTTCTACTGGACTCTCACCAACAATGACACCCACACTCAGGAGCCCTCTGCCCAGCAGGTACCTGGCAACATGGGCCCTGGCTGGCACCAGGGGTGGTGGGAGCCATTGGGGGGAGGTGGGGGGGAGTGAAGGGGGTTCCCCTGCAGCCCAGGAGACAGATGGGCACGTCTCACACAGTGGGTTGGACACAGGTGATTGAAAGCAACTGTCTTCACATGGCGCTCTGGACTGGGGGCGTTTGTCACGGTCATCTGGAGGCCTCTGAAGGTCAGGGTGTGGGTCTGATTACCAGGGATTAGGCTGACAGATGTTGCTCGCCCAGACCCTGTCACACAATGAAATGGAAGAGTAGGTAACAGCCCAGCCTCAAGCCAGCCTGCCGCCTCCCAGCCACGTGACCTTGGGCAGGTCACTGCCGCTCTCAGGCCTCAGCTTCCACATCTATAGAATGGGGCCAATAGCTAGCACTTGCCGGTTACAAAAATAAATCCATGCAGATTCCAGCACGGTCTCTGACAACCATCGGCCCTCCCATCAGCGTTTGCTTTATATCCTTGTCAAGGTCTACAGACACACTTAAAAAACATAAAACCTCAGGATGTGAAAAGGACCAGCCTAGGCGGGTAACCCCTTCCTTGAAAGACACACTGACTTGGTCCCTTCTTGTTTTCCTCCCCCTGCTGCCTCTTTTTGTCAGAAGCGGGCTTAACATTTATTAAAATTGCGGGGCTCCTCAAGCACTGCCTGAAAACATAATCACAGAAGTTAAAAATGATTGGAGTGCTCCCTCCCCGCCGGCTCCCCCTGGAGTGGTTCAAAGCACAGACATAGGAGGCAGGTGACCTGGGTTCAGATCCCACTTCACCACTGAGTTCTCCGATGCCAGCTTTCTCCTCCGCACCTCCGGGATTTTACTCAGACCTGCCTCATCAGTGAGAGCAGTGAGGAGTCTGTGAGTTCAGATGTGAAGGGGCTTAGGGTGGGGCCCGGCTCACAGTAGGAACCAGGGAATCCTTGGCTGTCGTTCTTACAGTTATTGGCACCATCGGGCCTCACCCTATACCTTCCTGGATCCCCAGCCCGTGCCTTGCCCCCAACATCTGAGAGGGTGCATGGAGGCCCCTGTGGTGCCAAGCTTTGATGCTTCCAAGGCAAGATCTTGGGGAAGTCCCTGGAAGGACAGGACTGGCAGGGAGGCCCTGGTGTGGCCCAGAGCACCAGTAATTAACCAGATGAAAGGTTTTCATAGCTTAGCCTGTAAAGCCATCTCTCCGTGTCCCGGCTAATGGAAAGCCTGTGCAGTCCTGATCACAAATTGAAATGCAAAATCAAGACGGCCTTTTTTGGGGGGTGCCGCATGGGGTGGGAGAGCTGGCGGGCCCAGCCTCTCAGAGGCTCTCCCCTCCCTACAGGGTGAGGAGGTCCTCCGGCAGCTACAGGCCCTGGCGCCTCAAGGCGTGAAGGTCCGCATCGCCGTGAGCAAGCCCAACGGGCCCCAGCCGCAGGCCGACCTACAGACCCTGCTGCAAAGTGGTGAGCCAAGGGGCAGCCGTGGGGGGTGCCGGGCCGGGGGCCTTCCGAGCCAGCTCCCGACAGCCTGTCTGTCCCAGGTGCCCAGGTCCGCATGGTGGATATGCAGAAGCTGACCCATGGCGTCCTGCACACCAAGTTCTGGGTGGTGGACCAGACCCACTTCTACATCGGCAGCGCCAACATGGACTGGCGCTCCCTGACCCAGGTCTGCCTGCACCCTACCCGCCCTCCCTTCCCGGCTCCTCCCCGCCCCCACAGGGCTCCCGGCCTCCAACCACACCCCTCTTCCATCCCAGCATCTTCTGTGTCCTGTCTCTGCAATGGCTTCCTTCCTACCTCCTACCAGGCCTCCCTAAACATCCCCAAATCCAGCCCAGCCCTCACTGCCTTCCCCCCCGCCCGCGGAAGCCTGGGGTTTCCTCTGATCCCCGATGACAGCTGCCAGCCCTTCTGCATTCAAGGCCCTGTCCACCGATTTGCCCTTCATTATTCATTCCCTGAGTGCCTGCTCTAAGCCCAGGCCTGTCCCGGGAGATACTGGGAACATGGTGGTAAGCGATGGACCTCTGGGAACTGTCAGTCCAGTGCAGAGGCAGGCTGGTCACCAGGCAGTGCGGCAGCCCAGAGGGTCAGGGCCAGGATGGGGGACCCAGTCCGGAGTATCAGCGAAAGTCTTCCAAAGGAGGTGACAGCTAATACGATAGCTGAAAGATCTGTAAGAATTAGTGTGAGATGGGAAAGAAGGTACGGCTTAGGCAATGATCCTTTATTTCCTCAGCAAATAACTCCCAAGCCCCTAACAGCACCAGCTCTGGGGGAGATGCTGAAGATACAGCCGTGGCTGAGACATGCCTGGTGGCTGTCTTCCCAGTCCAGCGTCACTAGAGAGAGAAATGAGGGAAGTCCAAGGGACCGTGAAAGCCCAGAGGAATGCCCGACACAGTCTGGGCAGTCAAGAGAGGGTTCCTGGAGGAGGAGGCTGTCAGCCGAGCCCTAAGAATGAGTAGGAGCTGGTTCTGTGGAGGGTAGAAACAAAAGCATGGGCAAAAGTTTGGGAAACCTGGCACTTCAGAATAACCAAAGGATTTTTGCCAGAACTTGACGACTTCTTAGGCTTGAGTCAAATCCACGCCCATCTTAGGACTTTAGTCCTGGTGGTGGCGGCGGGGCTGGGGACGGAGGGGCAGAAAGATGGGGAGGTTGAGAGGCAAGGGGCAGGAAGGAAGGCTGAGGGGGGTGGAAGAGGGGGCCGTGGGTGTTCGTGCCATCCGTGGGTGCCAGGCTACCACCCCCAGGCTCAGCACTGCCCTCCCACAGGTCAAGGAGCTAGGCGTGGTCATGTACAACTGCAGCTGCCTGGCTCGGGACCTGACCAAGATCTTTGAGGCCTACTGGTACCTGGGCCAGGCGGGCAGCTCCATCCCGTCAACCTGGCCCCGGCCCTATGACACGCGCTACAATCAAGAGACACCGATGGAGATCTGTCTCAACGGAACCCCTGCTCTGGCCTACCTGGCAGTGAGTCTTTGGGAAGAGGGGCCCTGTCTCAGTCTCTGTCTAACCCCGCCCAGTGATGGGGAGGGGGCGTCCTGGCCACTCACTCTGGCTCACTCTGCCTGGTCTGGGGCCGGGGCCGTGTCCCAACCTCCCTAGGCCTCGGTTTTCTCTCCTGCCACCTCTAGGGAGGTACAGCTGTGTTCATGCAAGCCCCCGGTGCCTCTGTGCTGTCCCAGATAGCGAGCGGCTCTTTGCGTTTAAATCAGCTAAGATTAAACATGGCCAAGAACTCAGTTCCTTGGTTGCCTTAGCCACATTTCAAGTGCTCGGTAGGCACATGCGGCAGACGGCTACCACACCGAACGGTGCAGATACATATAGAACGTTTCCATCGCTGTGGAAGGTTCTCTTGGACAGCATCCGCGGTCGCCTGTGGCAGACGCTGAGCACTGTAGACGAGGCGCTGCTGTTTTCAGCTGCTGAGACTTTCACCAGTTGGGGCGGCCAGTCCGGGTGCCTTTTGGTCCCCCTGAGCAAGTGACCTGGCCAAGCCCAGAGTTCTGGTGGAGGGCCACACAAAGGCACGGATGCAGGGACCCATGATTTACCGGGGTCCTTTGCTCCAGTGGCCTCGCCAGGAAGGTTAAGCGTTCCCCTGTTACCACGTCCCCTTCAGAGCTTGAGTTTGCTCATCTGTCATGAGGATGGAGGGAAATAGGTAAAGGGCATGGTGTGGTACGGTACATAGGCAAGGTCAGCAATGAGCAAGTCGGGGACAAGAGTGATTAGAGGTCCTTAAACCTGAGCATGCATCAGAAGCATGGCACTGGGGCAGGGGGCGGGCGGGGAGGGTGGCTGTTAAAACCCAGACTCCTGGGCCCCATCCCAGCACCCTGGCTCAGTATGCTGGGGGCAGTGAAGCCCAAGAATCTGCAATTCTTTTTTCTTTTCTCTTAATTTTTTTAATGTTTATTTGTTTTTGAGAGAGAGACAGACAGACAGACAGAGCATGAGCAGGCAAGGGGCAGAGAGAGAGGGAGACGCCGAATGTGAAGCAGGCTCCAGGCTCTCAGCACAGAGCCGGACACAGGGATCAAACCCACGAACCCGTGTGGTCATGACCTGAGGCAAAGTCAGACACTCAGCTGACTGAGCCACCAGGTGCCACCCCCCCCCAGCCAAGAATTTGCAATTCTAACAAGTTCCAGGTGATGTTGTCTGTGCTGGACCAGGACCCTTATGTCAGGAACCCCTGTGTTAGAGCGTAAATTCTCTTTTTTCTTAATGTTTATTTATTTCTTTTGAGAGAGAGCTTGCACAAGCAGGGGAGGGGCAAAGAGAGAGGGAGAGAGAGAGAATCCCAAGCAGGCTGTGCTATCAGTGCAGAGCCTCATGTGGGGCTTGAACTCATGAGCTGTGAGATCATGCCCTGAGCCGAAATCAAGAGTCCAATGCTTAACCGACTGAGCCACCCAGGTGCCCCTCGCATGAATTCTGGAACCAGACAGCCTAGGTTCAAATCCTGGCTCCATTTGTCAGCTGTGTGACCTTAGGCAAATCACTTACCCTCTCTGAGCCTCAGTTTCCTCACCTATAAAATGGACGTGGTAATTATCCCAACCCTTCCCGGAGGCTGAGAATTCAGTGCAATCCACAGGACCTGGCTTGGGACAATTTGTCTGTGCCTGGGGTCCACTACGATGGCACCCTTGGCAAGGCATGTGTCTTGACTGCCCCCTCCCTGCAGAGTGCGCCCCCACCACTGTGTCCCAGTGGCCGCACCCCAGATCTGAAGGCCCTGCTCAATGTGGTGGACAGCGCCCGGAGTTTCATCTACGTTGCGGTCATGAACTACCTGCCCACCATGGAGTTCTCCCACCCACGCAGGTGCCACTGCTGCATGGATGGGGCTTGAGGCAGGCAACCACCATGAATGGAAGAGGCAGTGGGAGACAGAGTGATGAGGCCACAAAGCAGGCAGGGGACCCAGGCAAAGGGAAACCACAGGGAGAGGCAGAGGAGACAGGGATGGGGGATTTGGATACTCAAGACGGGGTGGGGCGGGGGGGACAGAGGAAAGGATGACAGTACTGGGGGTTGGGGACAGGGCGGCGGACCTGAGGCCTGGGGCAGGGGTTGTGCGGTGTAGGATTTCTCAAGTTAGGGAGCAGGGAGTATGGGCTGGAAACAGGATGAGGAGCTTGGGGGGCAGGAGTGGGAGCCAGAAACGGGATGGGGCACGTGGGATTTAAGGAGGCGGGAACAGAACTGGGAGCCAGAGACAGGGCGGTCTTGGGATTTGAGGGCGCTCGGAAGCTGGAGCAGGCCTCAGGGTGAGGCCGTAGGTAAAGCTGTCCTCTGAATCCCCCAGGTTCTGGCCCGCCATTGACGACGGGCTCCGGCGGGCTGCCTATGAGCGGGGCGTCAAGGTGCGCCTGCTGGTCAGCTGCTGGGGACACTCTGAGCCATCCATGCGGGCCTTCCTGCACTCCCTGGCCGCGCTGCGTGACAACCACACCCACTCCGACATCCAGGTGGTAAGTGTCCCCCCCCCCCGGACCTACCCCTCGGACCTGAAGACAGCCCTCAAGGAGCTCACCTGTCACCTGACAGGGACGACCCAGATGGACAGGGCTGTGCCATGAGGGGGAGACGGCGGGTCCAGCCAGGAGGACAGGGCACAGGGAGAGGGGGCAGGGCCCAGACGGAGGAGACATGGACGGAGGCATCATGGCCAGCATTGGGGGATCCTCCCGGGAGGCATCTGCCCCAGTGGGGGGGTGTCAAGGAGGACTTTTTGGAAAAGGGTGAGGTCTCATCTGTGGTGAGACCTAAGGGACGAACAGGAGCTGTTCTAGAAGGAATGGCAAACAAGGCAGCTGGTTCCTCCCTGGTAGCAGACACCCACTCCGCTGGGCCCCGTTCTGGCTCTCACAGTTCTGTGGGAAACAGCTGAGTCCCTAGTCCTGCAAACCTGCTTCCACTCCCCACCCCAGACCCTGGCTTGTCCCCAACCCCACCCTGCATCTCACGCTCCTTCCCGTTCTCCCCTCGCCCTCAGAAACTCTTTGTGGTCCCTGCGGACGAGGCCCAGACCCGGATCCCATACGCCCGCGTCAACCACAATAAGTACATGGTGACCGAACGCGCCACCTACATCGGTGAGTGTCCTGAGCTCCGCCAGGGGGATGCAAAGGGAGTCCGGTCACAGCCGTGGGCTCTGACTTTCTGACCCCACCCGGCAGGAACCTCCAACTGGTCTGGCAGCTACTTCACGGAGACGGCGGGCACCTCGCTGCTGGTGACACAGAATGGGCGTGGTGGCCTGAGGAGCCAGCTGGAGGCCGTTTTCCTAAGGGACTGGGACTCCCCTTACAGCCATGACCTTGACACCTCAGCTGACAGCGTGGGCAATGCCTGTCGCCTGCTGTGAGGCCGCGGTCCCGCAGACAGGCCGAGGCCTGCGAGGCCCCCACGGACCCAGATATCCCGGGTCCCGGCCCCTGTCCCCGTGCCCCCGCTTCTGTGTGTCCCGTTGTGGCTCCAATGGCTCTCCCCTGCTCTCCCACCTCTACCTCCGCCCCTGCCAGCCTGACGCTGTGGCCCCAGGACCCGGCCCAGCTGGGGGAGGGATCAGCCCCCGAAGAAATGGGGGTGCATGCTGGGCCCGGCCCCCTGGCCCACCCCCCTTTCCAGGGCAAAGAGGGCTCAAGGTTGTAAGAAGAAGTAAATAACTTGTCTGTACAGCCTGTGCCTGGCTCAGTGATGTGAAGTGAGGTGTCGGGGTCGGGGACGGCTGGCATGGGCCTCTCCTGGAGACGTAGTGCTTGCTGAGCCCTCAGCATGTCAGCGGTGTGGCTTGGCAAATCCTGAACCCACAGCACGTGCTGTGCCTTTAGCATGTATTTGGCACGTGCTGGGCTCTCGGCGTGCAATGCACATGAACCAGTACGTGCTGAGCATGTAGCGTGTGACCACGTGGACTGGCACGAGCTGACCCCCACGTGGCCAGCCCCACGCTGCCGCACACTCGGCGTGGCGTTCCCAGCCTCCCGGCCAGACGGGCACACGCTGACCCGTCACCGTGTCCCCCAGGGTGGGCTCGCATGTCTGAACGCTGGAGTGTGCACCGAGCGTGAATTTCTGCCTGCCAAGTGAATTGACACTTAGCGTGACCCAAGCATGGGTGAGTGCATGCCAAGCCTGTGCACGTGGCAAGGGCAGGTCAACAGATGAGACCTGGGCATTTGGCGAGCTTGGGTTGGCAGCTGCTGGACACCGGGAATGATCTGAGGGTGGATTCTCCCGTGCCAAGCACGTAGCATATTTAGGGGGTGGGTCAGCGAGCGAGCGAGCGCAGCCCGTCCCTTCCCAGTGCGACGGCAGCCCAGCCTCCAGCCTGAGCCGGTAGCCGACTGGGCGCAGATCGGAGAGCAGGGCCCTGGCCACCGGCCTGAACCCCACCCTGGCACCAGGCCAGGCTTCACGCAGGGCTGCTGAACAGTTCTTTATTGAAATAGGCAGAGGCGGCGGGGCCAAGGGCATGCGCGGGGCCAGCGGGGTACAGCCCCCTTCCTGTGTCCCTCTGGCCCAGGGGGCCACGGGCCAGACCCCAAGGCCCTCCTGTGTTCGACGTGTGTGTGCTGGCATGCATGCACCATGGGCGAGGGTAATGGGGAATTTCTGGATAACTATCTTTCTGTAAGAATAATCTGTGGGTTCAGGAAATGGCTCTAAGGAGGGGATCCCAGCCCAGCTAGCGCAGCCCCCGGTGATGGGCAGGGGTGGGGTCACCATCAATGGTGCCCACCGACGTGCTGCAGGAAGCTGGTGGTCCGGGGTGCACCATGCGGGTGAACGTGGCAGGGTGGGAGCCCCTGAGCCAGGGGCCCCCTGACACCCTCCAGGGTCCAGTCTGGCTCACTCAGCCATTCCCCAGGGCAGCTGCTGGGGTCGAAGAGCTCAGGGCCCGGCCTCTGTGGGGGAGAAGAAAGGACCATCAGCCAAGAAGCCCCCCACCCCTGGGAACCACCAGCCTGCCCCTCACGGACTCTCTCCAGTCCTGAATGAACCCTTCTCACTTCCTGAGGGCGATTTTGTTGGACCCACGTTGTAACTTTGGGGCCTGAAATAGCGTATGTGGAGACCTTAAGGGATTCTGAAGGAACTTCTTTCCGAGGGGGGGTGAGCACCTACTAAGGCCTTGTTCCGAGTGTTGGGCCTTTATCACTTCCTGTAGATGGATTACTACTACGTTCTCAGTTTTCACACAGCCTGAAAGTGCATTAGTATGTGCTGAGCCTTGTCACATCATGAGAGCAGGTTAATGTGTGCCGAACTTTACGTCCTGAGTATGAGTTAGTGTGTGCTGAGCCTCTTAACCTGAAGTTATTAGCGTGTGCTGAGCCTCATCGCCTTGTAAGGGTGGGCTAGGGTGTGCTGAATGTTACATCCTGAACACAGGCTGTATCGAATCCTAATCGTATCCTGAACATGGGTTCGTGTTTGCTGAACCTTATCACATCCTGAGAGTGGACTAGTATGTATTGAACCCTGAGCCAGCCGCAGGCAATGCAGATGTGCGGGGGGCGGCGGGGGAGGGGGGGCGGGGGCGGAGTGGTGGGCAAGGCCTGGTTCACGGACACCCCCATCTTGGAGCTCGGGGAGGCCCTGATCCCAGAGCCACCTGCACCCCGCCGGCCCACCTGGCTCACTCACGTCAGCATCCATGGTCATATCCTCGATGTCTGGTCCATCCCCATCCCGCTGCGGGATGGCAGGCGGCTCGGCAGAGGCCCCGCGGCGCTCTCCTTCGGCCCAGCCGCTGCCTTGGCATGGCCCATCGTCGTCAGGCGAAGCCTGGCTCAGCCGGATGAGGTTACTGAAGTTAGAGTCCGATTTGGAGCCTGCGGGGGGCTTGCGGGCCTTGTGGCGGCCTGCCAGGCGGCTGCCGTAGAAGGCCAGGATGGGCTCAGGGCCCGAGTCGGGCGCCCGGCGGCCAGCGGCGGCTGCCTTCAGCGGGACCAGCATGTCGGGAACCACATCGGCTCGGGTCTCCCCCCACAGCCCACGCCCCACCTCCTGCAGACTCAGGTCATCCAGCTGGTCGATGGCCCTTTGCATGCCCGGTGCCTTCTCCTCGCAGAAGAAGGGCCCGCTGCCCACCACGCTGCCCAGGCCCACGGCCTCCTCCTCCTCGGCCAGACGGTAGTAGGGAGGCCCGTCTTCCGCAGCGGCCACCACCGGCGCGGGCGTCTTGCCCTCCGCCTGCAGGGAGAGGCGGCGGCCGCGCAGCGAGAGCTGGTAGTAGCGGGTGGTCTCGTGGGCGCTGCGCAGCTGCTGCATGGACACGAAGGGGTGGCGCAGGGCTGCGCTGGGGCTGATGCGTTCGTGCGACTCCCACGTCAGCATGCGCTTGATCAGTTCCACCATGCTCTTGAGGTCAGCACGCTCCGCCAGCGCCTCGCGGTCCGGGAACGTCAGCCGGGCGGCCGCCCCACCGCCATTCACCGTCTCGATCTGGTCCAGCGATTTGAGCATGTACTTGCGGCGCTCCAGGGGGCGCACCTGGTGGGACCCGGTGGGGGGGGGGGGGGCGGGGCACGAGGCTGACGTTGAATCCAGGCCTTGGGCCTTGGGTGCTCCCGAAGCGGGGCCCACACATGACCCACCCTCCTCCACCCCCAGCTCCCAGTGTGCCCTGGAGGCTGGTCCAGGGCGCTCATGTTGCTACAAAGTCCACACGCCTGAAGCTAGGCTTCCGGTTCTGCCCGTGATCTGACTCGGAGCTCTCTTGCTGCTGGAGGGCCACACCTACTCCCCAATACCAGACCCCCCCCACCCTGGTCTGACCCAGAGCCCTCCTACTGCTGCAGGAAAGGTACCTGTGTTCTGTGGTCCTCCTGTCATCTAACCCAGAGTCTCACTGAGCCAAGTTTCACTCCCCCCACACACCTGTAGTCCTCCCCAGATCCATGGGTCCGGCCCCTACCAGCTGCTAGCAGAGGGGCTGTTGGAAACCTCTGGTCCTCCACCCCCGAGCCCGGTCCTCCAGGGCTCCCAGTGGTCGAACCTCCCTGCCACACTAGCGTGCTGCCCCCGGCCACGAAACTCCGAGGAGCCACCATCCACCTGCAGTGCCGCCTTCGGTCTCACCCACGTCTCTCATGCTGTGACCACTCCCGCAGCTGACCCTCGAACTTCCGGTCCTCTCCGAGGTCTAACCTAGATTGCTTTTTTTCTCGATGCGGCAGCCCCCGCCCGCCGCCACCGCTGCCCTCGCCCCGCCTGCGCCCCTACCTTGGTCTCAGCCAGGTAGTCGGCCGAGGACTTGAGCTGCCAGGGGTTGCTGGCATCGGGGTGAGGGTTGCGCTTGAAGAAGTGGTGGGCCTTGCGGGCGGCGTGCAGCAGGTGGGGCTTGGGCAAGCCCTGGGTCTCACAGATGTAGCGCACCTGGTCGTACTCGTTGTTGCCCGGGTAGAGGGGCCAGCCCAGGTGCAGCTCGGCCATGACACAGCCCAGGGACCACACGTCCACCTTCTCACAGAAGGGCAGCCCCAGCAGAATCTCGGGGGCCCGGTAGAAGCGCGACTGGATGTACGGCTCTTTCACGTAGCGCACCTCGCTGAAAATGCTGGCTGAGCCGAAGTCAATCACCTGTGTCGGGGGAGGGAGGCAGGTGGGCAGGGCGAGGGACAGGGACAGCCGATCGATCGAGGCCTTCCCGGTGTCTCTCGCCAGTGTCTTTCTGCAGCTGCCACCTGGCCATCGCCGTGTCTGGGAGTCTTTATCTCTCATTTATGTCCCTGTCTTTGCCAGTCTGTGTCTCTGGTTTGCATGTTGGTCTCTCCGTCTGTTTCTTTCCACTAGAACCTATGTCTGTGAGGGTTAGGATCCCTCTCTTTGGCCATCAGCAAATCTTGTTGGCTCCGCCTTCTGAACAGATCCAGAATCTGCCCGCTCTATATCCCAGCCTCATCGCCCCCCCGCTGCCCCGTCCTGTCCTCCATCGTCTCCCACTGAGGCCAATGTAAGGGCCTCTTCTCTGGTCTCCCTGCTCCTCCTTCGGTGCCCCAATCTCTGCATCAGATGCACCCTGAGAGATCCTATGAAGACCTGACTCAGATCACATCCTTCCCCTACTCAGAACCCCCCTGTGGCTTTATCACATCCTGTGATGAAAGCCAGTGTCCTCAGTGTGGCCCCCAAAGCTTGAGCAATCTGCCCCATCACCTCTCTGCTCTCAGCTCCTCCCCCTTTCCCCCTCGCATGAGCCTCTCACTGTCCCTTAAATAAGCCAGGTGCATTCCCAGCTCGGAGACTTTGCACTGGCTGATCCCTCTGCCTGGAATGCTCCTCCCCCAGATGTCCACACGGTTCCCTCCTCTCAGGTCTCAAATGTTACCTTCTCAGTGAGACTCCCCTGCCCATCCTATGAAAAACAGCCTCCCCCACCGTTCCTATCCTCCTTCCCAGCACTCTGCTTTTCTCCAGAGCTCTGAACACCACCTCACACACCATACATTTTACCTTTCAGTTGAGTTCATTGTCTCTCTACCCAGCTAGGATGTCAGTCCCATCAGGGCAGGGATTTTGTCTGTTTCACTGCTGCCTCCCTAGAAACTTAGAACAGTACCCAGCACACAGCTAGGGCTCCGTCAAGAGTGAGTTAATGAATGAATGAATGAATGAATCAGCTTTATGTCCCTGCCATTCTCTCTGCCTCTTGTTTGTAACTCTCTTGTTCTTTTTTTTTTTTTTTTTTTTTTTTTTTGCCTTTTCATTGTTTGCCTGTTCATCGTGCCTCTCATCTCTCAGCGTCTCTCTCTGTCTCCATCTCTGTGTCACTGCTAGGAAGACACCTCCCTGAAGCCCCGACCCTCTTCTGTCTTTATCATCAGACACTGTTCACATCCCTCGCAGGCCCTCGGAACATGACAGGGGCTCGACAAGCACCTGCTGAACCAGCACTGGGAATGTGGCTGAAAGTCTGTCTCTCTCAGGGCCATGGGCCATTTTCACTCTGAATGTCCAAGACTCTATCTTGGTCCCTGCCTCAGTTTCCCTCTCCGAGTTTCCCTGCTTTTCATTCAGCTACCCCTCACTTTCTAGGTGCAGGAGGTGGTATGATGAAATGGCTCTTAATCCGGACTCTAAATACAGACTGCTGAGGCCCGAATCTCAGAGCTTGAGGGACCCTGGGCACTCAGTGTTCATGGGATCCATCCATCCATCCATCCATTCCACAAACACGGGAGGGGTGCCAACACTGGCCAGGTGTTGTGGATCTGTCCTGTTTCCTGCTGTGTTCGTGGGAGTCTCTCTTTCTTTGGGTCTCTGTCCTTCCATCTCTTAGGGCAAAATGATCTGCCTTTTCATGTCTCTCTCTATATCTCCCTGTGACTCTGACATTCATTTAGCATTGTCTCCGCCACAGGGCTGTGCTGGCAGATGCCGACAGATCTGACGTGGCTGCCTTCACGGAGCTTCTAGTTCAGACCCATCCCAGACAGTAGCAAACCCAGAAGTGGACCGAGGGGCCAGGGCTGGGATTGGGGGGCACAGACAGGGGGGCCAGGGCAGAGGGATTGGGGCTGGGATGGGAGGGGACACAGGCAGGCAGAGGGGCCGGGAATGAGATGGAGGGGACCAGGGGTTTGTGGCCTGCAAGGCCCTGTGTGACCAGGCCCTGTCACCTCCCTGATCCCCTTTCCTTCCTCTTCTCACCCTGCTTCAGCCACCCTGGGCTCTGGGGTGCTTCTCAAACACATAGACTCAGATCACTCCTACCTCAGGGCCTTTGCACTAGTTTTTCCTTCTACCCAGATGCTTTTCCCCAGATGTCTACATGGCTACCTCCCTCCTTTGGGACTGTTCTCAAATGTCACCTTCCCAATGAGGCCTCCCTGACCACCTTGTCGACAGTTTCACTCAGCACCACCAGTCAACACCCCACATCCTCCTCCCTACTTTATCTTTTCTCCTTCTCACTCATATACCATATTTGACTCATTTGTCTTGGCGACTCCGTTTCCCCCACCAGAATGTCAGCCCCGCAGAGACAACACTGGGCCTCGAGGAGGTGAACTAGGAACTGGACAAGGACGAGAGGCCTCAGGTCTGAGAGAGAGAGGATGTCAGAATCGGGACAGGGAGATGAGGATTTTAGGACTAGGAGGTGGGGACAGGCATCAAGGGCAGGGTAGGGCAGGGGAGACTTCAGCGGCGTGGGGGTGGGGTAGGCGGGACAAGGGAGCCCATGGTGACAGGAGGGTGTCTAGGGCTGGGAAAGCCAGGAGAAGACCGGAACGAGGGACACCGTCACCCCAGGGCCACCCCACTCACCTTGACCCTAAAGGGGCAGCGGGTCTGGTCCACCAGCATGATGTTCTCGGGCTTGAGATCGGCATGGATAATCGCCAGCTCCTTGAGCCGGGCCAGGGCTCTGAGCACCTGCAGGGTGACCGTGCGGATGTGGCGGGCAGGGAGGGGTGCGAAGTTGTTCTCCTTCTGGAATTCGAAGAGGTTTTGCTCCAGCAGCTCGAAGACCAGGTAGAATTTGAGGGCATCATGGAAGAACTCGAGGAAGCGGATGACGTGGGCCTCCTCTGGGTCCAGGCCTCTCATGCAGCGCAGAAGCTTAAGCTCATTCTTGATGATGCGGTTGCGGTAGGCATCGTTCTTGAGGATCTTGATGGCCACCATCTCCCCCGTGCTTCGCCGCCAGCCCTTGGCCACCTCCCCGAAGGTGCCCTTGCCTAGCACCTCAATGATGTCATAGCAGTCGGTCTCGGACTGGATGGTGGCCATGGTGCCCCTGCCACCGGGCACTGCCCTGCTGTCGCCCTCACCCCACAGGCTTTGCCTTTGAAGCCTTTGGCCCCGCCACCGGCTCCGAGGCCCCCCCAGTGGGGGAAAGAGAACCGCACTTGTATCTCCCGCTGCGAGGTTCGCCCCTACCTCCCTGGCACCCCCCAGCCCCCTGGGCCTCACAGCCAGTCTGCCAGGGGCCACACCCCTCCCCCGAAGCCCTCCTGGCTTGGGACGAGGGGCCCCAGGCGCCCCTGAATGGGTTCCGGCGTTGCTGAGTGGCTCTGGTTCTGTTGTCGGAGACCTGAGCCCCAGGCTGGAATGGGGGGTGGGGTGGCAGGTAGAGCCCCCTCCCCCACCCAGTGGCGGAACCCTGGAGGGGCTGGACGGGTGAAGGGTTGACTGAGAAGGAAGTCTGATCCTGGACCTCTAGGCCGGAGGGCAGGGACATTCCTCAACAGAGGTGAAGGGCTGGGGGGATTTGTGTGTGTGTGTGTGTGTGTGTGTGTGTGTGTGTGTCTGTGTTCAGCAAACACCCACCCCTGCCGGTGGCTGCAGTAGGAGAGGTGTGACTGAAGCAGGGCCAGGTGGTAAAAGGTCTTCACTGACAGGCTAAGGAGTTTGGAGTAATTTAGGGTCCTGGGGTACTGGGTACAGGGTACTGGGGAGCCACAGAAGGGCTGTGAGCAAGGCAGGACAGCATCAGATTGAAGTATCAGAAAGCTACTGTGTGAATAAGAGTGGAGGGGACGAAACTGGAGACCCTGAGCCTGGAGCGGGGCCCAGGTGAGAGAGGGTGGGGTGTCGGGGAGGAGGCTGGTGTATGAGACAGGAGGCCAAGCTGTGGGACTGACGGGTTGGGGGAGGGGGGGAAGAGGGAACCATCCAGAACAAGGCCCAGGGCTCAGGGATGGTCCCTCAGACAGGGACACGGTCCCTCAGATAAGGAGCACTTAAAGGGAGAAGATGCTGATGTCAGATTAGAAGCTTGGACACCGAAACATATAGACATGTCTTGAGTGCTTTACAAGCCTTAGCCGATCCTAATGACATACGTTTCAATAGCTCTATTTTATGAAAGAGAAAATCAAGACACAAAGAAGTTGAACAAATGCCTACGGTCACCCAGCTGGGTGCCAGATACAGGCTTACCGCCCACCCCCACCTCCCCCCCACCCCCCAGCAGTCTGGTTCTAGAGCCAAGCTCCCAGTGCCTGGGAGACATCCACGGGTGGTGCACTGCATTCCCATGTGGACCACGGGGAGGGGTGACATGACCTGGGGAGGGTATGGGGGTGAATGAGGGCCTGGGAGGAGTCCTGAGGGCCCAAAGGGCATGAGGAGAGAGAGAGGGAGTGGGGAAGAGACAGGAGAGGGTGTTCAGGGAGGAGGAAGGGACACTGAGAAGTCCGGAAAAGGGGGACAGAGGAAGCCCTCAGCGTGGCCACAGAGAGGTCACTAAGAACCCTGACAGGACGGCCGTGGTGGGATGGAAACCCCAAATGCCGGGGCGCTAGGCAAAGGGTGCACACCGTGAGTGTAAATTCTTGCCGTGTCTGGCCATGTTTGGTGGGAATGAAGAGAAAGCACGACCAGGCAGGGACCTGAGGGAGGCCAGCTTTAAAGGGGAAGGGGCTAGGATACATCAAGGGTCTGTGACAACTGGAGGGCACAGCCAATGAGGGAGAGTCTGGAAGCCTCGGTGGGGAGCTTAGATCCTGAGTGGGGAAGGGTCCCCGGGAGCCGAGGCCCAGCCCTGATGGGAGCTGAGGACCCTGGGACCTAGTCCCAAGAGGCAGCCGGGTATCTGGGGTGGAGGCTCTGAACCCATGAGCCGGGAGAGGGGACAGGGAGGGGCCTCCCTGGGTGGGGCCCCGGGTGGCCGGGGCAGTCAAACCAGCCTGACAGGAAAGGATCGCCAGGATGTGGAAGCGCTCTTGTGGATGTGAAGGTGGCCAGCAGAGGGCAGATGGGTAGCAATCGTCGTGCTCTCTTAGGACGACCCCAGGGAGGTCTGGTGGGAGTGTTTCCCCCAGAACTGGCAGAGTTCCCAGCAGAGGGGTCTTGCTCAGAGGCCCTAGGGAATTCGGAATGGCTAGGGCAGGCCCCTTCCCAACCCACCCACCGCAAGGCTTCCCTGACTCTCTTCAGACCAGGGGTGGCCTGTGTCTCTCCCGAACACAGACTCTCCGCAGGGCAGGCTCAAGTCCCCTTTCTTCCTCCTTGGGGACCTCCTTTCCTGCACCCTCTCCACCCTCCCCTGTCCCCCGTCCCTCCCCAACCCACCCCCCTACACGCACAGAGGAAACAGAACACAAGCCTACCTCTGGATTATTTTATTCACATGGCTTGGCAAGATACAGGCAGTCCAGCCAGTGAGCCGGGCATGAGGCCTCCCCGGCCCTCTCCCGGTCAGTCACCCACCTCCCGGCCCTCTGAGGGTTAGTGCTAGTTATGTCACACACAAAACGAGGACGAGGCAGGGATGGGAAGATGGGAGGGAACTCTCCCTCAGCCCCCGGGGCTTCAGATGACAGCCTGAGCCCCCTCCATCCTGGCAGGGCCTGGAGCCCCTGTCTCCGAAAACCCTACGCTGGGCAGCCGGACCCGGAATCCACCCTCCTCCCGGTCCCCGCTCCCACTCCGGGTCTTGGGGCTTAGGGACACCCGGGGGAAGCGGAACTTGGGTGACTTCTCCCCGCCAGGGGACTTGGGGGCTGCGTCGCCCTCCTGTCCCCGAGAGGCCTTGGAAGGGGTGGCCAGGCCCACGCGGGGCAGGCGGACTCGGACTCTGCCTCGGCGCCCGGGGGCCCCTTCCCCGCCACCCTCCTCATCCTCCTCCTCGGGGCTGGGGGAGCCTTCCCCAGTGACTGCCTCGCTCTGGCTGAAGCCCACTCGGGGCAGCCTGAGTTTTGGGCTCTTGGTCTTTTCACCCTCTTCCACGCCCTCCTTGGCCCGAACCAGGCCGAACCGGGGCAGCCGCACCTTGAGCTTGTGTCCGGCATCCCCCTCGCCCTCTGCCACCTGGTACTCGGCGTGGCTGCCCACAGCAGGTGGCGAGAGCTCCACGTCGGGCAGCGAGAGGCGGAAGGTGCGCTCGGCCCCTGGGGGCTGGTCTCCAGGCCCCTCTTCCCCAGCTTCGGCCCTGGCCCCCAGTGTGGGCATCTTCAGCCTCAAGCCACCCTCGCCGGTGGCTGCCTCCCCAGCCTGCGCCTCCCGGCTCAGCCCCACGTCCAGCTCAAGCTGGGGCACCGTCACAGCAGGCATCTTGAAGACGCCCTCACCTACCAACAGCTCACCACCTGCCACCTGGGCTCCAGGCAGAGACAAGGTCACCTGAGGCACCTGGACCCTGTAGCCTGCTGTGCCCTCTGCTGAAGGGGCTGCACCCTTGACCTGCTGCCCGGGGATGGAACCCAGGCCGGCCTCCCCGAGGCCGGCCAGCTCCACCTGGGGCAGGGAGATACCCAGGGGCATCCTCAGCCCCCCTTCCTGGCCCTCGGCACCTGCCTGCCTGGTCGTGGACACTTGCAGGCCTGGTAGCCGAACTCCACTGACGGCCACTGCCCCCTCGGCGCCCCCGTCCTCCTGGGCCCCCAGGGTGACCAGCTCCACTTCGGGGATCTTAAGCTGGCCAGCCAGGGACTCTGGCTTTTCTCCGGGGCTGCCACGCCCGCCCTGGATCTCGGCTTCCTTCCCTCGAGCCAGCCCAAAGGAGGGCATCTTCAGCTTGGACGCCCTCACCTTCCTGTCCCAACCCCAGCCCTTGCCCTCCAACTCAGCACCCCCTGACACTGCTTCTCCCGCCTCAGTGTCCCGGCCTTTGACCCCAAACTTGGGCAGGGCAAACCTGGGCCCCTTGAGCTTGACGTCAGCCCCGGCCACCTCCACCTTGCCCGTGGGCAGATGGGCATCCAGGCTGAGCTGCGGGATGGACAGATCGAGGGCGGGCAGGAGGCCTGCCTCCCCTGCCTCTTTGGCCTCGGCCTCAGTCCCCGCTCGGGCCTTGGGGAGTGAGATGGCAAACTTGGACACCTTCAGCTTGGTGGCTCGCCCAGCCCCCTCAGCCTCCGCCTTGGCCACTTTGGGCCCCGAGAGTCCAAACTTGGGCAAAGAGAACTTGGAGGAGGGCTTGGCTTTCATCTCCATCGCCTCTAGCCGCCCTTCCTCCACCTCCACCGTGGGCAGCTGAGGAGTGACGATTTCAACGGAGGGCATCCGGAAGGCCACTTCCCCGACCCCTGCCGCTGCCCCGGGGCTCTCTGCCCGTTCCACCTTGCCCGCTTCGGCTGCTGGGACCTGCCCCTCCAGGCTGAGGGCCCTCGGCAGGTCTAGCTCCACCGAGGGCAGTGAGAGAGAGGGGACAACCACCTGAGCCTCGGCGCCCACCTCTGGCTGCAGACAGGGGAGCGTTATCAGCTTCCCTGGGGCCTCAGCCCTGGCCTCGCCTGGCTTGCCTCGTGGTGGGGACTCTGCCCTCCCCAGCTTGGGCATGGTCATCTTGGGCATTTTGAAGCCAAATTCCACTGCCTCTGCCTGCTCGGCTTTCAGCCGCACTTCCGGAGCCTTGGGCAGCTTCACCTCGGGTGCCTTTGGAAGATGCACATCTGGGACCTTCGGCACCTGCACTTCCGGCAGCCGCATCTCGGACACCTTTGGCAGCTGCACCTCTGGCAGGTGGACATCAGGCACGGCCATCTCCGGCACCTTGGGGAGTTTTATCTCGGGGAGTTTCACGTCAGGGACTTTCATCTCTGAGACCTTGGGCAGCTGCACCTCCGGTAGTCGCACCTCGGGCACGGCCATCTCGGGCACCTTCGGGAGTTTCATCTCTGAGACCTTGGGCAGCTGCACCTCTGGGAGTCGCACCTCGGGCACGGCCATCTCGGGCATCTTCGGGAGCTTCACCTCCGGGAGCTTCATCTCCGGGACTTTCGGGAGCTGTACTTCTGGGAGCTGCACCTCGGGCACCGCCATCTCGGGCACCTTCGGGAGCTTCATCTCGGGCACCTTCGGGAGCTTCATCTCGGGGACTTTCGGGAGCTGCACCTCCGGGAGTCGCACCTCCGGCACGGCCATCTCGGACACCTTCGGGAGCTTCATCTCGGGGAGCTTCATCTCGGGGACTTTCGGCAGCTGCACCTCTGGAAGCCGCACCTCGGGCACGGCCATCTCTGGCACCTTCGGGAGCTTTATCTCTGACACTTTGGGGAGCTCCACCTCGGGGAGCTGCACGGCTGGAAGGGCCGCCTCGGGCACCTTCGGGAGCTTGACGTCAGGAGCCTTGGGCAGCTTCACCTCCGGCCCCTTGGGCATCTTGACCTCAGGGGCCGAGACCCCAATGCCAAAGGAGGGCATCTTGATGGTGGGCAGCTTCAGCTTGCTCTCGACAGCAGCTTCAGCGGCAGCGGGCCGGGGCTCCAGGAGAGAAAGCCCAAAGGTGGGCATTCGAAGTCTGGGCCCCTTCACCCTGGCCTCGGGGCTGGCCTTGGCCACCTTGGCCTCAGCAACTTCCTTTGCTCGAGCCCCAAAGCGGGGGAAACTGAGGCGGGGCATCTTCAGGGCCACCTCAGGTGCCTCTCCTCGGGCCTCCACCTCCGCACCCGGCAAGGCCAGGTCCACCCCTACGGCGGGCGCTGCCACGTCCAGGGTGGGCACTGTCACCACCACAGCCCCTTCCCGGGTCTCCAGGCAGGGCAGCGTGGGCAGAGCGGGGAGCGAGGGCAAGGCGGGCAGCTCCACCTGGGGGACCTGGATCCCTAGGGCCGCGGGCTCCACAGCAGGTGGGGCTGGGGCGCCTAGTCCAAGGCTTGGCAGGTGGAGGGCCACCTCTGCCAGCCCCTTGGGGGCTGAGACCTGGGGGACACCCACCTCGGTGCCTGGCAGCCGGGGCCCAACCAGCTCCACCTGGGGGGCTGTGAAACGGGCTCCTGCTGCCATCTCAGCCTCCACTTTGGCTTTCCTTGGGGGAGGAGCGGCGGCGGCCAGCCGGGCTGCCTGGGCCTCTTCCGCCACTTCCCGGACGCGCAGCCGAGGCAGCTGGAGGCGCCGGCGGGTGGGGGCGGCTGGGACAGGACCCTTGACAGCCTCAGCTTTGAGGCCCCGACGTAGACGGGAGAACTTGGGAAAGGAGAATTCGACGTCAACAGGGGCCAGGTCTGCAGGGGCCCCCAGGGCCCCGGGTACCACCATCTTCTTCTTCTTCACAGGGGACAGACTCTGGATGTTCTGGGGAGAGAGGAGAGATGCGGGAGGCGGTGGGACAGTGGGAGGCTCGGGGTAGACGGGGGGATCCCCATCTGGTATTACACCAGGCTGGGGATGTGTCGGACGAAGCATCTCGTCCCCAAATCACCATCCCCACTTCCTTCCTGTCATTTCACCATTACTAGCCCCCTAAGGCAAAGACTTTCATTTAGCATCTGACAATGAGTCCACAGGAGTGTGGGAATTGGGACCCAAGACTTCTAGGTCCTCATCCAGGATTCTCCCCAATACCTTCATTCTAGAAATGGGGAAACTGAGGCCCAGAAAGGGAAAGAAACTTGTCCACGGTCACTCAGCAGTAAGAGAGCAGCACTCAGGTTTGAACCTGGCCTCCCTGGTTTGGAGTCCCTTCGGTTCAGGACCCCCAGCATGCCTAGAGCTGCCTCCTCTCCAAAGTGGGTGAAGGTCTGAGATGGGCGGGTCTCCCTCCCCAGGGAGGAGTTTAGGAGTGGGGAACAGGAGGCAGAAGGTGGGATTAGAGTTGGGTTAGTGACAAGACAGAGGGCAAGGCTGGCCCAGGGTGTGGAAGAGTGGGGCTCACGGCGCAGAGACTGGATCGCTGGGGCAGTCCAGAGCCGGGACCGGGCTAAGCACGCGTACCAGCTTGGCCACCTTGGCCCGGGGGCCCTTGATCTCGTAGCCAGCCACGGTCCCAGGCCGCAGCGCCAGGTCCCCGGTGGGCACAGTGCGCTTCAGGCAGAAGGAGACCTTGTAAGGCTCGGCACATTGCAGCAGGCGTAGTGCGTCCTCGTACTTGAAGTTCTCGAAGAACACTCTGGCGCTGAGCAGCTGGTCCCCTGCAGGTGAGGCGGGAGATGGGCAGGGCGTGGGCTGGGCATCCGCTTGGCTCCATCCAGGCCTGGTCCCACCCACTTCCCTGGAGCTAGCGAGGCCCAGCCCCAAACCTTGGCCCCGCCTATCCTGCCCACCCCCAGCCCAGAATTGAGAAGCTAAGTTCCTCCCAGTTTAAGGTGCAGACACTCAAGCGTGAAGCCCCGCCCCATGGCCTTAGCTCCGCCTCCCCCAGCAAATCCACACCCATTCAAACCACGCCCATTGCTTTCCACTTCCCTCTCCCATTCTCACCTTTTAGACACTAGACTTTGTTCCCTTTACTGAGAGAACAGAATCAGAAAATAACTTCTAGAAACTCCCACCCCCTTACTCACCCCCCCCCCACCTGCCCTTGTGGTAATTTACTCCACCTGTCCTCACTTCTCCCCCAGGTCAATCTTTCCACCACATTTTCAGGGACATCCTCGAGCAATTCTCCCCTCTCTCCCCACATCATCATTTTGTCCCTCTCTTGTATGTTATTCTCATCAGCATACCATTACTTTTCCCATAAGAAAAGTTGTCTTGACCTCACTCCTGGAGCTCCTGCTCCACATATCTGTTCGCCTTAATGGCAAATGCATTGAGTTATCCAGCTGCATTGTTTCCACATCTCCAGTCACACTTCTGAAACCCCCTTCCAGAACCTTGAGCTGCTCCTCTCAAGGTCCCATATCTCTGTGTAGCTAAGTCCAATGGGCAAGTCCCAGACTTCATCTGAGTGGACCTCACAACCTTCGACCCAACTTGACCCTCTCCCTTTCATCCACTTGTTTGGCTTGGCCTCCAGGGTGCCACATACCCTCTACGAGACAGGCCCCCCTGTGCCATACACCCTCTAGAACCTCCCTGGAAGTTCCTTCTCAGACTCCTGGGATGGCACCTTCCCATCTCCCGAATCTCTTAAAGACACACTGTCCCAGAGCTCAGGCTTGGGACCTCTTCTCATCTCTATCTACATGCTACACGTACCTCTTTAGGAAGCTCATCCAGATTCAGGAGTTTAAAGAACAGAAATGGGCTGACAATTCCCAAGTGTATGTCTCCAGCCCAGCACTCTCCCCTCCATCCAGGACTCATATACCCATTTACCCCTCCGCATCTTCACCTTGGTATCCAATAGATACCCCTCACTTTACGGATCCAAACTGCAAATGTGGTCTTACCCCAAGCAAGCTCCAGCCCCAGTGTTCCCCATCTGTGGAACTGCCAACTCCATCCTCAGGTCAAGAATCCCTGGACACATCTTTGACCCCTCTCTTTTCATCATACCCCATATCCAGCCCTGAAGGCTCCTCTCCTTCAAAATACATCCATAATGCAAACCTTTCTCTTCAACTCCATTATCACTGTTTTGGTCCTGAGCATCACCATCTTTTACCTGGATAATCAGAGTAGCCTCTTTATTTTATTTTATTTTATTTTATTTTATTTTATTTTATTTTAGTAAACCTCTGCACCCAATGTGGGGCTCAAACTCATGACCCTGAGATCAAGAGTCGCATGTTCTACCAACTGAGCCAGCAGGTGCCCCGGAATAGCTTCTTTGTTGGGCTCCCTGCTCCCCACCCTGCTGCCTTCAGCCTACTGCTACCACAGCATGCTATTCAACACAGCCAACTCATGTTCCTCCTCCACTCACAACCCTCCCAGATTAAAAGCCAAAATCCCCACCATGGTCTATGTAGCCCTCTAAAAACTGCCCTTTCCTTACTTCTCTGGCCTCCTTTCTTACTCTCCTCTTCTCTAACTCTATTACATCCACACTGGCTTCCTTGCTTTTCCTCCATCAAGTTAGGCACACCCCAACCTTGGGATGTTTGCACTGGCCATTCTCTCTGCATGGAATGCTCCTCCAGATGGCCACAGAGCTCACTCCCCGTCCTCCACCAGGCCTTTTCTCCCTCCCTGGCTCACCCTATTTAAAAAGACAACTGTCCTGCAGCACCTGGGTGGCACCTGGGTCAGTTGAGCATCCAACTCTTAATTTGGGTTCAGGTCATGATCCCAGGGTCTTGGGATCAAGCCCCGCGTCAGGGTCCGTGCTGAGTGCAGAGCCTGCTTAAGATTCTTTCTCTCTCTTTCTCTCTCTCTCTCTCGCTCTCTCTCCCTCCCTCTGCCCCTCTCCCCTGCTGGCTCTCTCACGTGCTCTCTCTCTCTCTAAAAGAGAAAAGAAAAAAAATAATAACTGTCCTCCTGGCACCCATAGCACATATTGCCTTCTAACTTACTATGTATTTTACAAACTTTGCTCAAATATGTCTCTCCCTACTAGAAGGTAATCTCCTTAAGTGCAGAGAGTTTTGTTCACTGCAGTAGCCCAAGCCCCTAGAATAATATCTGGAAATAGCAAGCACTTAGTAAATAGTTGTTGCATGAATATACCACATCAGCCTCATCCATGTCACCTAAAACATCCCTTACTTACTAAGCTCCCCTCCACACCCCTCCAAGTTGTTAACTCCACCTCTTTTCTCCAGTCCCAACAACAAAAATAATAACTAATGCTTACATTGTGCTATGTGCCACTTAGCGCTGTTTTCAAATACTGACTCATTTAATCCGAGTCATAGCCCTGTGAGGTGAGTACTAAAATCATTCCCACTTTCGAGATGAAAAAAACCAAGGCACAGAAATTCACAAGCTACTAAACTGCAGATCTGGGAGTCAAACCGACACTATGAACCTCCAGAGCCCGCTCCGAGCCACTGCAAGGCCTACACACAAAGCCCCGCCCCAAGCCCTTCTCCCCGCCTCCTGGCCGCCAGCCACGCCCCGGACCAAGGGCCCACTCCTAACCCCGCCCCCTCAGAGATGTCCCGCCCCATGCATCCGCCCCGCCCACCTTCCTGCAGGCTGAGGCTCCTGGCCGCGGGCGAATCCTCCCGAAGCTCGCGGACAAAGATTCCCTCCTTGCCGCCACCTGCTACGTTGATGCCGCTGACCCCGGTCTGCGCCTCCGTCTCCACGATGATCTCCACCAACTCCGCCCGCCTCAGCTCCTGCGGAGGACGGCGAGGCATCGCATGGGGCGCTATGACCGGACCTCACCCAGAGCCCTGCATCGCGCTTAAAAACGGCTCTTAGACGCGTCCTCGAGTTACAAGCCCCTAGGCGCGACTCAGGCCGGCCATGCGGCCCCACCCACTCCGGCATCTTCCCTTTAAGGAAGCGCGAGGGCCGCCTGATCTCTCGGAACCGCTGCAAGGCTCAACGGTTCCGTCCACTTTTTGGCCGGGAGGAGCCCTGTGGCCGCCGTCTAAAGGGGCGGGGTTAGGGGCGGGGTTATGGAGGAGGGGCGGCGTAGGTAGGCCCGAGGGAACCTGAGATGTAAAGAGGGGAGCCTGATAGGGCGGGGCTGTGCCCTCGGGGGGCGGGGCCAATTCGGGGCGGGTCTAGGGGTTTGGCGCCTAGTCAGACTGCATGCGCGGACAGTCACAGAGGAGGGGCCAAAAATCTGAGAGGGGTGTGGCTAGAGAGCCATACTTGGAAGTAAGGCGGCGACCCATAGTCTAAGGATGGGATTGAGGTATGGGAAGGGGGTTTAATAAGAGCAGAACAAGGGGTGGTGTGAGAAGGGGATTCTGGGGAAAGGGCTGGACGTCTTAAGTGGTTCAGGACGGAGGGGTGAGGATGGGACTGGGCTCTTGGAGGCTTGAATGTATGTGAGAGTGTTCCCTTTTGTGGACTCTGTGACCCCAAGACCTGCATAACGCCTTTGGGAGAGGGAATCAAGTGATGGGGGGGGGGGGGGGGTGCGTGGGTAATGAGTGGTGGACTAGCAGACGTGGCATTCCTGGTATTCACTGTAAATGGTGCTGCCCTGGCCCCGGCCCAGCGACGCACTCCGGGATTCACTTCCCGGCTTAGAAAAGGCAGTGACTCTCACCTCAGTTCCACAACCATCTTAGAACTCAATCTGCTGTGTGTCTCTAAGCGAGAACTTTGCCCTCTCTGGGCCCATTTCCCTACTCCCTTCCGGGTGTACCGGAAGGAGTCTCTGTGAGCTGAGGCCTGAAGCCACAGGGATCTGAGAGGATCCTCTAATGGGCAGGGCATCAAGGCTGGTATAGTCTGGGGTTGAGCATAGGGCTTGGAGAGGGGAAAGCAAGTCTGGGCCCAGCAGTGGTCCCGGGACTAGACAGCTGGGAGGAACATGTTGTAACGGCAGCAGGGAATGGCATGCCCATCACCACCACCCTGAGGGCCTGGGCTAAGCATTCTATGCCCAGCATCTCATTTCAGCCTCCCACAGCTTGGACAGACTCAAAGGAGGACACCAAGTAAAGAGAAGCAAAGTGATTCGCCTAATGCCGCACGGCAAGTTAAGCTGCTGGGCCTGAACCCCAGGTCTGTGACCTCAGAGCCCATAGGCTGGCCTGGAGGCAGTGGCCCTGCCCTTAACTCCCTGCCGGCCACCCCTCAGCTTCAGCTTGGCTCCTGTAAAAGCGGACCCGCTCTGTGCCTAGCATCCCCTGGAAGCAGTTGGTACCAGTCCTCTATCTCCTTAACAGTGACCACAGCTAACATTCAGGTAGGCTTCCTGGATGCCAGGCCCTGTGCACATGGCTCAAGAGTGAGTCCTCAACACCCTTAGAGGTGAGGACCATTGTCCCATTTCACCAATGGGGAAGCAGGGCTTGAATGGTCAGGTCACCTGTTTAGAGCTAAACTGGTAAGGTTGGGACTTAAGCCCATGGGCTCAAAGCTCATGCATTTAACAACCCCTCTACTATCCTGCCTACTTGTCTTTAGCCCGTTATTACTGTAACTCCATGATCTCCAGATGAATGAGCTCCTCTGACTCTCAGTCTCTCCCAGGCACAGTGCTAAGTGCTTTACATATGTTAATTTTTTCCCCTCACAGCGACCTATAAAATAGGCACGTTGCTATTTCTATTTCACAGATGGGGAGACTGAGGCACAGAGAAATCAGGAAGTGTCCGTCTTCCAGCTGCCTTAGCCTGTGCAGCCCCGCCACCAGGCCCCATAAGTCCCCCTTGGAACTCACCTCAGCACTCCGGCTCCTGGCCTCCATGGCGCTGCTGGGAGTCACCTGGGCCCCAGGCTCCTGCTTCCTCTCTCCCTTCTGCTGCAGGACCAGCTTCAGTTCTGCATGGAGCAGCTGCCTCTGAGCCTGTGGGGGGCAGGGGTGGAGGCTTGAGGCCGGGAAGGGATGAGAGAAGGAGGCTGGGCATGGAGGGAGAGGTCAAGATTGGTATCAGAAGGGGAGCAGGGCCCCCCACCCCTGCCCTCTCACCGCTGCCTGAGCACAGGCACCCCCTCCTAACAGGAGCCCAGCCTGGGGTACTGCGCAGTCGTCTGCGGGGCTCGCGCCCTTCCTCTGGGGTCTTGCTGCCTGCCAGGAAGAGACCAGGGCATGAGGCTCCAAGCAGGCCAGGGAGGGACAGGGAGGGGCATGTGGCACCGGCCAATGCTCACCTCAGGATCACCTCCAGCTCCTTGGGCCTCCTGGGTCCGGGGCTCTAAGAAGAAGAAGGTGAGCATTACCATCAGCTGACCCCACCAATTGCTTCCTACGTGTCTGCCCCTTCCTGCGTGCTGTCAATATTCTATCCCCATAGCGCAGGCAGGGAGACTGAGGCTTAGAAGACCTTTTTACAGCAAACAGTAAAGCCAGAGCTGACTCCTAGGACTGTCCGACAGCAGAGCCACTCCACCAAACACCGGGGCTGAGCGAGGGAGCCACATTCAGTATAAACCCATCCTAACCACTCCCACGTACTCCCTGTGGGCAAATCACTTCATCTCTCTGTGCCTCAGCTTCCTCGTGTAGAAAATGGGGGAGAAGGAGAGCACCTACTTTGTCAAATACGCTAGCAAATATAAAATTCCAGGTACATGGAGGGGCTTCAGAAGCACTCACTATCATTGTTACTAAGAACTTCCCGTGGTCCCGATCTTGCGTCAGATGTCCCACAGGGGTCATGGCACATAAACCTCAGAACACTCTTGTGAGGTCAAGACAATCGTTGAGCCCATTAACGGAAAAGACACCTGAGGCTGGGAGAAGGGAAGCCATGCACGGATGGTCACAAATGGCTAAGCCAGGACTTGAACTTATCTGAGAGTTCCAGACTCTTATACGGATGATAATAACTAATGGGTGTTGGAGTGGTTACTCTTCATCAGCCCTGTGCTCCTCACTGCAGAAAACCCTAGCCTCTCAGAGAGGCCAAGGACCTTGCATAAGGTCACACAGCACAGTGAGAAGGAGGCAGAACTGGGATTCCCATGCAGACTCCCCAACAGACCTTTCTGGGGAGTGGATACTGTCTCTCTACCCCTCCTCATGCCAACGCTGGCCTTGTCCTCCCAGCCCCCACCTGGCATGCCAACCCGCCAACCCCCACTCTACAGGGAAAGGTCAGGCCTCACGCGGCACATTCCCTCAAACAATGGCCCATCTGCTGGGCCCAGTCACATTCCGCCCCTGCCCACCCACCCCCAGCCGCACAATGGCTCTTCATAGCCCACCACTGGCCAAGATAGAGGACACAGGGACCCCTCAATGCTCCAGCTGTACCCACTCCACTGGCAGGCACCCCACAGTAGCAGAGGGCTCCTCTCTGGTGCTCCTAGGAGTCCTGGTCTCCATGGCCTTCCCCAGGCTCCCCTCTGAGCCCTCAGCTCCCACATCTGTGGCATTTCCTCTGAACTGGACCCAGGGCTGGCACCCATAAGTCTCAAAATCACCCTGAATGCGGTGGCTGTTTTAGAGTTGGAAACTGAGGCTCAGCGTGGGGAAGTGACCTGTCTGGGGTCACACAGCCAAGACCCTGCCCTTGACCCCCAACTCTGTAACTGAACTCGTATTGATGGCTCTGAGCACTGGAGGAGCCCAAGCAGCAAAACAACTGGGGAGGGCATGGGGATTGAGGGTGCCCCGAAACGGGCATTTTTAGAAGGACCTCTTTGGTGCCAACTCTGGGCTGGGCAGGCACTTTACAGATGTGGCCTCAGTACCCCCATTTTACTTACGAGAAAATTAGGGTTAAGATATCACAGTGACAGGATATGACGGTAACAGACAACTCGGGTCTGCAAAACTGAGTCCCTGACACAACATAGCATCCTGAGCTGGAGGTGGGAGAGCCTGGTACGTGTAGGAGGTGGTAGAGATGGAGGGGAGGCTCTCCTGGACCGCAAGCTCCCGGTTTCAGGCCAGGGCAGCGAGGGTCACACCCAGAGGCTGGCACAGGAAGCTTAGCGGGGGCGGGAGCAAGAGAGAGTGCCCTCCTTCCTCATCCCTGCCTGGGACAGCCGCCCAACCCAGGTTATATTTAGCCTAACTGTGCCCTTCCTGAGCCACATACCCAGGTCCTGGCATGGGGTGGGGGTGGCTTCGGAAGGAAACCCGTCCACCCTGGGCACTCTCTGTTCCCAGCCCTACCCATCCCATTAGGCAGGGGAGGGGAGGGGGAGGTTCCTGGGGGTCCCTGACTGTGTTAGGGGAAGATCTAATGGGGTTCCCCCGGTGAATCAAGTCCAGGCAGGGCCTCCCAGGTGCCAAGAGCCATTCTTGAGTGGTTCCTTTGGCACTCCCCTGGCACATTCCTGAGCTTCCAGAATTCTCGGAGTCCCCATTTCTTGAGCACTTACTATGTGCAAAGATCCTTCCCTACCGTGGCTCATTAAATCCTCACAATACCTCCCGGAGGAAGGTGCCACTTAGATTCCCATTTACGATGCCGCCAATGCCCTTCAGAGCGGCTGGGGTGAGTGCCTGTCATTTGGGCCCTGGGCCCTTCAGCTGAGCTGGGCCTGCTGAGGAAACCCCTAGATTTGCCCCTCTGTACCCTCTTCTCCCCATGGCTGGTGCCAACCCCATTTAGGAGCTCTGCCTACCCAGAGCCTCAGCTTCCCTAACTGCCAGTGATCTGGTGCCCTCAGCAGTGGGAGTGAGGAATTGACCGGACTCATCCTGGCCCCTAGACCATCTGTGAGGCAGAGGGGGAGGCGTGCTGGCAGGGGCCTCCCAGCTCCCTCAGTTAGTCCCCGCTCTAACATTTCTCAGGTTTGAATACTTGGGCAAAGTATTTCACGTCCCAGGGCCTCAGTTTCCTCATCTGTGAGATGGAGCCACTAAGAGTGGCTTTGAGGAGTCACAAAATAACAGCAGGTGCTTAGGATATTCCTGGTATAGAGTAAGTGCTCAGGTAATATACACTAGTCTCTGACAGCAGTTGGAGGGTACGCTGTCCATCTCAAGTGTCTCGTATCCAGGTTTTGCTAACCAGTGGCCCCACTTTCTCTCTTAGCCAACAGGAACTCTGGGTGAGGGACAAAACCCAGCTCAGGCACCTGCCTCCTACCAACGGGATCAGTGCCGCCTCCCCAGCGCCCTATTCCGAGCACCAAAAAGCCTGCTCCACCCCAGGCATCCTGCCCAGCTCTTTGTAAGCAGCAATTCATCTACTCTCCATCAGCCCATTTCACAGATGGAAAAGCAGAGGTACAAAGGGTGCAGCATCTTGCCCAAGACTGCATAGCCAGAAAGAGGGGAACATTGAGATTCGAACCCAGGGTCTGGCTCCAAAGTCTGTGCCTTTAACTCCTACACCACACTGCCTCCTGAGCCCAGGTACCCTCCCAGTATCTGCCAGCACCTGCCAGCACCTCCCAGGACCCTGGGTCTCATTCCCTTGGCTTCTCAGCCTGGCCAAGGATCGGGTTAGACAGGCTGATCTCTTACCCCTAAGCCTCCAGACACCTCGAGAGCTCCCAGTCCGTCTGCTCAGCCTCAGCCCCAGGCTGGGGGGGAAAAGGAATGGGGAGGGGGAGGAGGGAGAGACCCCAGCCATTGGCTCCTGAGGCATGACATCACCAGGGAGTGGGTGGTGGGGAAACAAACATCCCTGCCCACCCCCCCAGCTACATCCACAGGCAAGGGGGTGGGGAGCCATAAGACGGCTCAGACAGGCTGCGCGCCCCGGACTGGGCTGAGACCTTCACCAGGAGCCTTGTTCCAGGGACTTGGACGTTGCTCCCGCCACTGGGAGGCTGATCACCCGACAGGCATTATTTCCTGGTTCCAGACCCGGGCATGGCCCCACTGGTTCCAGGGGCCCCTAAAATAAACTCCTTCTACTCCTTCTCCCGGTCAGTTTGGGTTCAGATCCCAGTCTAGTCACCTCCTGGCTGTGCCACGGCATCTTTCTGGGCCCCCTTTTCCTTGTCTCTAAAACAGGGGTGATAAAAAGCGCCCACCTCATGGGGTTGTTGTGAAGATGAGATGCGTTAAAAGAGGCTAAAAACTTGAAAAAGTGCCTGGCACAGAGTGAGTGCTCCTTATAAGAATTTTGCATTATTAGTCACACAAATTAGGGGGCCGGCTAGACTTGTTGGGGGAGGGGCTTTTGGCCTGGGCACAGGGGAGCCCCACTTCTCTGTTTAATGGAGTTTCTGTGCTGGGGGGACACCCATCATGTGCTAAAGAATGTGCTGGGCACCCAGAGCTCTGCTCCCAGAATCCAGGGTACACGGGGAACACATTAGGCCCAGAGACCCTGCAACTCTCTTCTGTCCCCTTCATAAAACAGACAAGGAGGCTCAGAGAGGGTAAGTGAAACCCAAAGTCAGCCATAGCAAGTTATTGGTAGCCCCAGGATTTGAACCCCGACCTGCCCAACTCCCAAACCAAGGCCCCCAGGCCTCACCCTGATCCCTCAGCCCCCGGCCCCAGCCTGCCCTGACTCACCAGACCCCGGGGGGCGGCACAGAGAGCACAAGTACCCCCACATGCCCCTTGCGCCCACCCGGCCGCTGGCTCCGATGCTCCGGGCTCTCTGAGCCCAGGCCTGGGGCCAGGGCTGGGATGAAACTGGGGATTACCCCCAAAATGCATGTCAGCAGCTTCTGTCCCATTGTCTGGCCAGGCACGGCCACCAGGCCTTCCCCTCAGTTGTCAACCTTGCCCCTCACACCAGCCCCCTGGCCCCTCTGTGGACCTGTACCCCTCCCCGCCACACCGAGAGTTTGGGGCCTACTTCCCTGAGGGCATGGGGACCCGGCACAAGTTGGCAGGATCCCAGAATTCTAGGGGCCTCCCCCCTTCTCTCCAAAATGCCCCCTGCCCACTCTCAGCCGCCAGGGAAGGCAGGAATGTGCTGAGCTCTGGGAAATGCCATCCAGGCCTGGCAGCCACCAAGGGTTGGGGTGTGGCCAGAACCCTGCCAGAACCCTTCTCCTGGGAAGGGAGGAAGGAATGGGGCTGCTGATGGTCCTGAGGAGCCCCTCACCCCAGTGCATTCTCTCTCTCTCTCTCTCTCTCTCTCTCATTGATTCATCCAACCATTCACCTGTTCATTTATTCATTCAACAAACATTCACAAGCCCTTGCCAGCAGCCTCTTTGCTGGGCATTGGAGATACCGACAGACTTACATTTACCGTGTACCATGGGGTGGGGGTGGGGGGCAGGCTCAGGAAAGGATTCCTGGAAGGCGTGACCTCTGAAGTCAAACTGGATGGTGGAGAAGCGGGGAGTCAGGTAAAAGTGTAGGAAGGGGCTTCCAGGGAGAGGGGACAAATGCAGGCAAAGTGTACCAGAGGGGAGAAAGGGAGCAGTCTTTATCCAGTGTCAGCAGTTAGTGAGTCCAGCCCTACGCTGGATGGTGCCGGGGACACAGTGTGACTGAGATAGGCCGGGCTTGCTTTCACAAAGTTCACAGTCCAACAGGGACACAGACCCAGCATGGCCCAGGATTGGGGTGAGAGAGTCACAGGGAAAAAGGTCAGGGCCTTGACGGGGGAGCCCAGGAAAGGTCCCAAGGGAGGTCAGGTAAGGCTTCCTGGAGGAGGGGACATGTGAGCTGAGACTTGGATGACCTACAGGAGCGAGGCAAGAGAAGAGGGAGGGGAAGTTTTATGGGCAGAGGGAACAGCCTGTGAGGAGGATCTGAATCCAGAGAGAGGTCAGCACATGTGAAATTTCTAGGAGCTGACAACTATGTCCTTCCTTGTTCATGGCTGTGTCCCCGGGCCAAACATGCCCCTTATATCTCCTCCTCATGTATACATTCATTCAGCAGCTGTTTACAGATACCTCTTCTGTATCCAACCCTGGGCTCGGTGGTGCTTAGGACACAGCAGTGACCCTGATTTTGCCCTCACAAGACTCCCAGTGTGTGTGGGGGGGAGGGGGCGGGGGGGTATGAGGGCAGACATTAAAGAAGTGATCAGTGAAATGAGTGTATACTTACATACTGAGCTAAGCACTATGAGGGACAGATCTAGGTCTATAAGAGGGGCCTGGCACTCTGGTACTACCAGAAAGGGCAGGGAGAGCTTCCTGGAGGAAGTGACATTTGAACTGGCACCTGAAGGATATGTAGGAGTGAGTTCCTGGAGGGGCACCTGGGGGGCTCAGTTGGTTGAGTGTCCGACTTCAGCTCAGGTCATGACCTTGCAGTTTGTGAGTTTGAGCCCCGTGTCAGGCTCTGTGCTGACAGCCCAGAGCCTGGACGGAGCCTGCTAAGGATTGATTCTGTGTCTCCCTCTCTCTCTGCCCCTCCCCCACTCTCTCTCTCTCTCTCTCTCTCTCTCTCTCAAAACTAAATAAAATTAAAAAAAAAAAGTTCACGGAAAGCTGCTGGGTAGGTGGTGGGTCAGTGAGAGTGGGTTCCAAGTAGAGGGACAGCCTGTGCAAGGGGCCCCTTGGAGAAATCGGGGAATGAAAAAGAGGCAGGGGAAGCTGAGGAAGCTTCCTTTTCTAGTTTGCCGTGTTTTGTCATGAACAGTGTGTCTGTGTGTCTTTGTACCTCTCTGTTCCTCTCTTTGTCTCTATCCTCATTCCTCGTCTCTGTCCCTCTCTCTGTCTCTCTCTGTGTCTCTCAATTTCCCTCACCCCAGGGGGTGTGGCCATGGGAAGTTGAGTTTAGGGGGTGGCACCAGTGTCCCGGTTCCGGCCAAGGCCACCTCAGTAAACACAGGATATCCTGTGCGGCTGGGGAAAGAGGTGGAAGCTTGTCCTCAGGGACCACCCTCTCCGATCCACTCTGAGCCAAGTGGTAGCTGGGTGCCCAGCAACACAGCCAATATCTCTCCCTCACTCACATCACCTCTGCCTGCTCCTGTCTCCCACCCTCCCTATTAAGCCCAGTCCCACGGGCCTCGAGACCCAGATGCCTTCTCCTGGGTGTCCCCCCACCAGCCCCTCTCACGCACTGTGTCCCTCTCTGGCCTCAGCGTCAACCCCAGACCTACTTGTCCCCCCAGTCACCATCCCAAGGCAGCCCCACTGTCCCCATGGGTCTCCTGGTTAGAGCCCTGGGCCTTGTGTGAGGCCCCTGCCCCATCGAGGCTCATCAATCCCGGAGCCTATCCTCTTGGTTTTCAAACCCCTCTCCCCTTCCTCCCAACCATCCTGCCACGGATGTGATGTCCCTTCCCAGCTTCCCCTCGGGGTTCCCGGCCTTTAGTCTCACCTCTGTACCACTGCGTCCACATGGCAGCCAGAGGGATTCCTTCACTTCGTGATTCCCTAGTACCTTAGCAGTAAAGTCCCTCACCCAGTGTCCCTTGCGCCCTGGCCCCCTGCAGACCCCTCCAGCCCCATCACTTACCTCACTGCTTCTCCCTCTTTCCAGCCAAACCCAGAGCTTCCAGATCCTAGAAAAAGTTTTAGGGTCCCTCAGGGGCTAGCCGTTGCTTATACTGTTCCCTCTGCCTACAACACCCCCCCACACACACACATCCACCTCGGGACAACAGCCCTTGGAGGTAGGCTGTTACTGTTCCAGTTTACAGATGAGCACAGAAACGTGAAGTCCCTTGCTTAGGGTCACAGAGCCACAGGATGGCAAAGCAGAGAGGTTCAAATGCAGGTGATCTGGCTTTTCAGCACAACCTCTGCTCAATGGCTTATTGCATCAATAATCATCGACTTAAGCATAATTAGATTTCTGGGGGCGCCTGGGTGGCTCAGTCGGTTGAGCGTCAGACTTCGGCTTGGGTCATGATCTCGTGGTTTGTGAGTTCAAGCCCGCGTCGGGCTCTGTGCTGACAGCTCAGAGCCTGGAGCCTGCTTCGGATTCTGTGTCTCCCTCTCTCTCTCTCTGCCCCTCCCCCGCTCATGCTCTGTCTCTCTCACTCTCAAAAATGAATAAATGTTAAAAAAAAAAAAAAAGCATAATTAGATTTCTGCACTGGGACCGCAGGTGCTCAGTAAATGTTCCTTAAGTGCGTGAATGGGACGGGGAGGTGGGGGAGATGAGCCTTGGTAGGGGCAGAGTTCAGATCTCAGAGGAGCAGAGGACAGACACAGTCAGATTTAGCGAGGCACGCAGTAGGCCATCATACATCTTTTCTGAATAAGAGAAGGAACAAAGGGAGGGGAGCGAAGGACAGCAAGGGCAACTGTCCCAGGTGTTGAGGAGAGAGGTGTGTGTGTGATGGGGGATCCTGAGAATGCCCCTGGAGGGGAGCTAGCCTGGCTGGGGAGTGTCCTGGCAGGAACACAGAGGCTCTGTGAAAAGGAGTAACGGCGCCAGGGCTGGTGGCTCAGCTCGGAATGGTGTGGGCCCTGGAATCTGCTGGCTGAGGTAGGGCGGCCTCTTGGGGTTGAGCCTGAGGGCGGTGGGGCACACTAGAGCCTGGGAGCCTGCGCAATCATCTGGGGGTCAGACGTGGGGAGAGTAGGGGGTGGGGGGGAATAGGTCCTCAGGCACGAGCTGCTCACAGACCCGAGGGCACCAGTGGGATGGGACTAGAGCTGATCCAGCCCATATGGTGCTTTTGTGCAAAAGGCATACTCCTTCCCCAAGGCGTTTGACCTCCATCTGCTGGGAAACTGTTGCAGTCAATATGTAAATGAATGGTGCCTGAAACACGCATAGTAGCCCCTTAAACATGGAGTCTATGCGCAGCCCACAACCTGTGCAACTGTATACAGAGGCTCTGGGGAGAGGGGGGGCATCGCTGGCCAAGTAGGCACAGGGACAGATGCGAGCATCGTTGACAGATGGGTAGGCTGTCTGCATCAGTATGCGTCACAGATTGTCCCCCAGTTTGGCACCCAGAGACAACGGAAACAGGCCCCCAGAGTGTTGTAAACAGAGGGCATTGCTGGCCCTACACTGGGAGATTACTTGACCACTGGACAGATCTCCAGGGAACTAAGGCAGTGGCATCTCAGACCCCCAGACTGAGCACCAGGGGGCATTGCAGAGCTCAACCCACACTCTCAAGGTCTGAATCCCATTGGAGTCACCCGGTGTAGGAGTCAGGCACCCGAAGACCCTCAGCCAGGGCACCAGCTCCCTTCGGGCCATTTCCACTCCCCCTCCCCGGGCCGCCCCATCCACTTCCAGAAATGGGCACGACTTCCTCTCCTCCTCCAGGAAGCTCCGCTCTGCCCGCCCCTTCCCGGCCCGAGGGGCCGCCGAAGCTGCCCGCCTCCCCCAGTTCCACCCCAGCTTCAGCCTCCCTAGAGCTTCCGGCCAGGGTGGAGGCTCTGGGGCCCGGCGATTTCGGTGTCCTCTTGCCGGCGTTACCCCACTGGAGGCCCAGCGGGCCTCGCAGGTCACCGTCCGGCCCCCGGCCCCCCGGCCGCCCGTGGGTTTCACCGTGCCCCTCCCCCCGCCCGCACCCGGGGCGCTGCCCTGCCCCCACAGCCGCCAGGAAGGACGCCTCCTGGGTCCCGTGCCAGGCCTCTGAGTGTGCGGCCCCTCCCAGCCGGGCCAGGAATGCGGCCGGACCGCGGGGGCGGCGCAGACACCCGGCGCGGCGCTCGGGCGGGCCCTATCACACGAGCAGTGGGGCAGGTGGCCTCAGCTCGCCAGGGCCTGGGTTTCTTCTAGAAGGAAAGCAGGACCGCCTCTGCTTTGCGGTCAAGCCGCTAAACCCGGTGGCTTTATTTCAGAGGCACCCTCCAAATTGCCCTATCCCTGCCCAAAGGCAGATTTGAGACCCCGAGTGGATTTTTTTTTTTTTTTCCTTAACTTGCTGGAGTCTCCCGTGCCTTTCCCCATTTTCTTGGAGAGCTGGCTCTCAAAGCTCTTTGGAGAAGCTCCATCAAGCCTTCAGCTTTGTGCTTTTATTTCTGGCTCATTCTGAAACCTCCCTTTTGCCCCACCCCCAGCCTCAAGACACACAGGTAGACTTCAGGCAAGGCCATGACTTCTGGTGGCCTGGGGCTCCTCCACTGCTACCACGACCACCATCATCATGCACAATCAGGGAAACCTGGCTGAGTATGTTGGGGGGAGTTTTCTAGAGGGCCAGTTACCAGAGCTAACTCATCCGCTTACCAGAACAAGAAAGCAGTAAAGTTCACGGCTTGAAACCCACCCCCTCATGCGATGTCCTGTCGGAGCCTCAGTTTTCTCAAAATGTAAAATGGGGATAGTAATAATGGCCATCTAATTTCAAAGATGAAAAGAGTGAACACACGTCAGGTGCTTAGCACACACAGTCCACGCTCAGTAAAATTTGGAGGTTATTAACTGACCCTTGCCTTAGCCCAGAGACAAAGCACACAGACTTGAAATAACCCAGGACTGGTTTTAATTTCCAGAAAATGGTGCAGTCTCGTCCCACATCACGGAAAAAGTATCCCCGGGAACGACCTCCGCCGATTCAGTCCAGCACAGGGCCTGGTCCAAATCACATTCCAGCCACCGGGCCCTGTCATCCCCTCCCAAGGGCCAGTCCCAGACTCCCCTCATTAGCCCTAGACAAGAGGACAGAGGTGAAGTTGCTCAGGAATGGATTCTGTCTCTCCAAAGCCCCTCTCTCCGTTCTAGGGAAGTTAGCTGTGTCTTTCCAAGGACAGTTAGTCCAGCAACCAGGCTCAGTTTGGACACCAAACCACCATCTCCGCTGTGGGGGTCAGCGCCCCGGCCCCGGTGGCCGCTCCAGCGCCTGTGTGCCCACCAACACGTCCAGCAGGTAGTCTAGCTGGGCCTCATCCAGCTCCAGACCTTCCTCCTTGCCAGGCCCATCCTCAGGGCCGGGTTTGAGGCCCTCAGACGCTGGTGCCCAAAGTTCGCTGTCGTACATAGAGGTGTCGATGTCCTCAAACAGGCCCTCGAGCTCATCGTCCAGCAGACAGCCAGTGGCTGGGCCCAGCAGGTCCAAGGCACCCAGGCCGGGTGGGGCCCCGCCACTGGGGCGGCCCGGCGGCCCTTCGTCCACCAAGGGCTGGGGGGCCTGGCTCAGGCCCTCGATATGGCTGAGGTCCTCCAGAAGGCTGGCCATGGAGGCTGAGAGGGCAGCGTCTGAGCTGGCCAGCAGGCTGTCAGCCGCCACGCCAGGGGCCTCAGGCGGGCTGGGCACGGAGGGCAGGGTAGCTTCGGGCTCCACGGATGCCTGGATGCGCCGTAGGGTGTTCACTAGCAGCACCAGGTGCCGCAGGTCCGGCTCACTCTGCCGCAGGCTGTGGTGGAGCTTGAGCACCGAGAGGTCTAAGAGGGAATTGGAGGGCACAGCCGGGGGTGCCTGTGCCACTGCTGGGAGCCTGGGATCCAGCCACCAGGTGTCGACTGCCAAGGCTTCCTTCTCTGGCTCCTCCTCCTCCTCCCGCTTGCGCTTCAGACCTTTGCTCAGCATCATCTGCAGGGGGTGGGGGGTGGGGCGAGTCATTCACTTATAGAAAGTTCGTGGCAAGTTCAAACCCTGGCTCTGGTAACTGGTGTCTGGTGTGATCTCGGGCCAGTCATTTAACTTCTTGAGCCTGTGCTTCCTTAGGGAAACTTTAAGATAATGGATGATAATAGTATCTACTTCATAGAGTTGTTCTCCGGAGTAAATGAGATAATATACAAAAAGCACTTACAACAGTGCCTAGTACACTCTATTTTTTTTAAGTTTATTTATTTTGAGAGGGGGGAGAGAGAGGTAGAGGGGGGGAGGGAATCCCAAGCAGTCCCTTTGATATCAGCGCAGAGCCTGACTCGGGCCTCGATCTCATGACCTGAGCCGAAGTCAAGAGTCGGATGCTTAACTGACTGAGCCACCCAGGCGCCCCTACATTGTAACTATTCTTATTAACAAGTACTTTTAATAGCTATTATTATGTACTTCTTCAGTGAACCATGTGAAATGCCCAATATTCAACCTTTTTTTAACCCATGAAAGCAGCTGTTTCACATAGTTTAACCTAACATTTATTGAATGTCTATAAATCAGACAAATACATACATAAACACAGGAAATGTAGGGGCGCCTGGGTGGCTCGGTCGGTTGGGCGACTGGCTTCGGCTCAGGTCATGATCTCACAGTCCGTGAGTTCGAGCCCCGCGTCGGGCTCTGTGCTGATAGCTCAGAGCCTGGAGCCTGCTTCAGATTCTGTGTCTCCCTCTCTCTCTGACCCTCCCTCATTCATGCTCTGTCTCTCTCTGTCTCAAAAATAAATAAACATTAAAAAAAAAAAGAAAATTTAAATACAGGAAATGTACAGATGGTGCTAGGAAGACACTAAAAGATTCTGGGGGGTGGTCAGGGCAGGCTCCTCTGAGTAAGAGACATTTGAGTGGAGCCCTCAAGCAGGAGAAGGAGTCAGCTATAGAAGAACCAGGGGGAGAGCATTCAGAGAAGAAAGAACAACAACAAAAGCAAAGAAAGACCTGGAGGCTGGATGAGCTTGAACTGAAAAAACACCCGTGTGGTCAGCGCACAGAGTGACATGGGAGGGAACAGGGTTTGGAGAGCAAGCAGAGGCAAGAAGTTTGGATTTTACTGTGAGTGTCACTGAAGGGTTCTGAGCAGGGAATAGAGTGGTGCTGTGGATTAGGTTTCCAGAAGATCCCCCTCAGCTGCTTGGAGTAAGATGAGTGGGGAGGAGTGGAGACGGGGAAGAGCGTGATCGGAAGCTCCATTTGGAGGCTAGTGCACTCTTGGGGTGATGATGGTAGCTTGGAGTAGAAGGTGATTGGTAGTGGACGTGGAAGGAAGTTGATCGATTCAGGATTTATTTGGGAGGCCTAGTAGACAGAGCTTGCCGGGAAATCTTGACGGGCACAGGGGGCCACTGAGAGAACTTTGAGGACCCACACTTTCCCCGAGGTAGGGGCCCCTGGAGTTCTGGACCCCAGCCCCAACTTGCTTTTTTCAGACTGGAAGCTTGCAAGGTCCAGTCCCCGGGGAGTTGCCCAACAGGACCTTAGAAGTAACCCCCCACCCTACTAAAAACGGTCCTCGCCTCCTTCCCCGCAGACCCGGGAGTTCAGAACCGCAGGAATTCTGCCCCCACCCGACTCCGCCCCCTGGTCCCGGTGCCCCCTAGCGGCGCCAGGCCGGCTTTCCCCGGGGATTCCGGCTCCTCAGACCCCGGGATCCTCGACACTGCCCCCACGTCCTGGCTGTCGCTCCAGCTTGCCGCCCAGGACCGTGCGGGCTGGGATCCCCGGAGGACTATTCCGCCTTCTCTGCCTGCGCTCGCTTCCGGCAGGCAGTGGAGGTGGCTCCTTCCGAAGCGGCGGCGGCGGGGGCGGGTGAGTCACGCAGCCGGAGCCAGAAGCCGGCGCCTCCGCCCCCTTCCTGGGCTGCGACGTGATTCACCCAACCCGGCCGGGCGACACTTAGAGGCCCGCGCATCTCGATCCCGGGCAGCCCCGGCGCGTACCGGCAGGACCCGGGGATCGAACCGGCCAAACGACCCCGCCGAGGGTTTCCCGTCTCTCCTCAGGCCCCTTCACTTCATTTACATACCTAGCTCACCCGCTGCCAATCAGAACGAAGAGGGATCAACGCACAGCCAATCAGGAAGCGGCGACGGCAGCATCGCTCGCTCGCTTTCCTTCAGCAACCGGCGCCTGGGTCGTGAGACGCAGTTCTGACTCCGGCGCACGACTCCAGGCTCCTGACTCTCCTTAACTACCGCCCACTCCCGTGGCGGCCCCGCCCTCCACCCAGGGATTGGGCCTGGACGGTGATGGGCGGAGCCTATAGAGGGAAGGTTCGAAAGGAGGGTAGGTTGGCTCCAGGGCGCATGCCCGGCTACTGCGTGAAGGGACCGGGCCAGGTGGGGTGGCCGTTTTCCCTGCGGGACAGTAGAGGGGTGGGGTTTTTAACCTCTCAAAGTGCAGGCCCCTCACACCTGCCCATGCACTTGCCAAACCCAAACTGAGCTTCTTACACACCCAACTCTAACGGGTCTGTACTGTAAGCCAGATAGGCATGGGTTCAAATTCTAACCACTCATTAGATGTGTGTGTGACCTTGGAAAAATGCTTAACCTCTCTGAGCCACACAGTGTGTTAAATGGGCATCTTCTTACCTACCCCTTGGGAGTTAGGAAAATTAAAATAAGTTTGTATCTGTAAGAGCACTATAGCACGTTCAGCAAATGCTGGGCAGTTATATGGTGGTTATAGGCGTGGAGGGAGGCGGCAGGAGTGGATGGCACTGGAGTCACATATCCTGGGCTTCATACCCTAAGTAACGTTGTGACTTTGGGCGAGTGTTTGAATCCCCTCGGGTCTCAGTTTCCTCACCTTAAAAAAAATTTTTTTTTAATGTGTATTTTATTTTTGAGAGAGAGAGAGAGAGACAGAGCTCAAGTGGGGGAGGGGCGGAGAGAGAGAGGGAGACACAGAATCCGAAGCAGGCTCCAGGCTTTGAGCTGTCGGCACAGAGCCCAAAGGGGGGCTCAAAACCACGAACTGTGAGATCATGACCTGAGCTAAAGTCAGATCCTTAACCAACTGAGCCACCCAGGTGCCCCTGTTTCCTCACCTTTAAAATGAGATTATTTTGAGGATTAAAAAGAATAATCATATAAGGGCACCCGGTTGACTCAGTTGGAAGACCATGCAACTCTTGATCTTGAGAGTGTGGGTTCAAGCCCCACGTTGGGTGTACGGATTATTTAAAAACAAAATCTTTAAAAAAGGCCGGGGTTGGGGGGGACAGGGTGCCTATGTGGCTCAGTCTGTAGAGCATGTGACTCTCGATGTCAGGGTCATGAGTTCGAGCCCTTAGTAGGGCTTGGAGCCTACTTAAAAATCAGTACATACATTAATTCATTAATTAATATCAAAAAAAGAGTAATCGCACGAAATGCTCAGAATGGTGCTCGACATGTCCTTTTGGTGGTAGCACTAGCGGTTGGCATAGCACAGGTACTTAATTCAAGGAGAGGGGGACTTGTGGGGTGGGGTATAGGTAGACAGGAGCTTAACACTTGTCTGATAAACTGACAATGGGACTTAGCTTCTCCAAGTAGCTCATTTGCTAACTCTTCTGGAGTTCTGGGAAGAATTGTTAGTTGTAAATAAAGCTTCTGGCCAAAGTAAGCTCTAGAAAATGCTAACTAAACGATTCGATTCAGGCATCAATTATCAATGGATGCTCAAACCTTAGGGTGAAAGGTTAACAGGATCTTGGCAGGCTCCAACACATCACCCCACAGGTTACTTGCTAACTGCAAGGGGAAAATATCCTTTTATGATGTGGAGATGTGGTTCTCACCACCTTAACCATGTAATGAAACTCTCTACCCACAAGAGAGGGACACCCCAATACTGGGCACCACCCGATATGATGCGTTAGGAAGTACACACACTCCCTGTGGAGTCTCCCTGTTAAATTTCATAAACTGAATCTCACAAAGCCTCTAGCCTAACCTTCAGCTTATAGGAAACAGAGAGGAACAAATTAAACATGAACACAATCAGACAAATACAAAATGTGGAACATCTGCAGCACAACTGTGCTGTTCCACCAACAATTCAATTTCAAGAAAACAGAAAAAGGTTTTGGTGGGGTTGATGGTGGAGGATTTTCCAGAATGAAAATTACTGTATAATGTCTTTATTACAACCAAATAAGCGTATGAACCTTCACGAAATCCTGACTGGGGGGGGGGGGGGGGGGGGGGGGGCGGTGTTGCAGAAACAGCTACAAAAGATATTCACGGGGAAATCTGAATATAGACTGGATATCAGATGACTTGTGGAATTCTTAATTCTTTTTATTTTATGTTTACTTATTACATTTTTTTTTTTTAAGACAGAACGCAGGGGAGGGGAAGAGAGAGAATCCCAATCAGGGTCCTTGCTGTCAGCGAAGAGCCAGTTGTCATGGGACTCGTTCTCACATACCATCATGAGATCATGACCAGAGCCGAAATCAAGAGTCAGACCCTTAACTGATTGAACCATCCAGGCGCCCCTGGAATTTTTTTTTTAAATTTTTTTTAATGTTTATTTATTTTTGAGACAGAGTGTAAGGGAGGGGCAGAGAGAGAGAGAAACAGAACTTGAAGCAGGCTCCAGGATCTGAGATGTCAGCACAGAGCTTGATGTGGGGCTTGAACTCACCAACTACAAGATCACCTGAGGTGAAGTCAGACGCTTAACCAACAGAGCCACCGAGGTGCTCTTTTTTTTTTTTTTTTTTTTTTTAAGGTTTTTCATTTATTGACAGAGAGAGAGAGAACAAGTGGGGTAGGGACAGAGAGTGGGAGAGAGAAAATCCAAAGCAGGCTCCAAACTGTCAGCACAGAGCCCGATGTAGGGCTCGAACTCACGCACCATGAGATCATGCCAAAATCAGAGTCAGACACTCAACCGACAGAGCCACCCAGGCGCCCCTGGAAATCTTAATTCTATTAGATGTGAAATGTTGTGTTTGTAGGTGAGTGTCCTTAATCTTAAGAAATACCGAGGTGCCTGGGTGGCTCAGTCAATTAAGCATCAGAATCTTGATCTCAGCTCAGGTCATGATCTCATGGCCCCCACTGGGGCTCTATGCGGGTGGCCCCCTGGAGCCTGCTTGGGATTCTCTCTCTCCCTTTCTCTGCCCCTTCCCTGCTTGCAAGTGCTTGCTCTCTCTCTCTCTCTCTCTCAAAATAAATAAACTTAAACAACAACAACAACAAACAAAACCTGCTTTCCTATTAAAAAAGAAAAAAGGAAGAAAAGAAAAAGAAATTCCTGCTGAGCTATTAGAGGTAGAATGTTAAGATGTCTACAATTTACTTTCCAATGGTTCAGCAAAAGAAAAAATATACATATGCATATATACATATGTAGATAAAGGAAACAAAATATTAACAATTAAATCTAGATGGGAGGCTATACAGGCACTGAGAATACATCCCACCCCCCATCTTTTCTATATGCTTACCATTTTTCATAATAAAAGGAGGGTAAAATGCTAATTAGAAGCAGGCCCCTGCTAGGCAAGTTCACATAATTTCTCCCATAACCTATCTTTATGGCCTAAGGAAACAGGAGGCTCCCAGTCTCCAAGTGGCTTGCTCCAGATCGCATGCTGGAGAGCTCACAGAAATCGCAAGAGCTTGATTAACCCGTATTTATTGAACACCTACTATATTCTGGGCACTGTTACAGTCAATAAGGATCCAGCAAGGATACGTGAGGATAAGCCTCACAGGGTCTCTCTTTTCATGGCTCAGGGGAGGAGGTAAACAAAGAAAAGAAATATGAAAACAAAGACATTCATTGATTCACAAACATTCATGGATTGAACACCTTCCGTGTGCCAGGTACCGTGGATGATACCGCACGGATACGGCAGTAAAACTACAAAGACAAAAACCCCTGACATGAGGAGGTGGACAATACACTTAATACAATAAAGAAATTACTTAGTATCTTAGAAGGTGAAGTGAAAAGGAAAAGAATAAAACAGAGCAGGGGGAGAATAGTGAAAGGGTGCGTGGTGTAGATAGGATGCTGGTTGGTGCTGGTAGGAAGTTCCTTGAAGAGGTGACGTTGAGTAGACCCAATGAAACGAGAGAGGTACTAAAGCTCTGGAACAAGAGTGTTCTGGCCAGAGGGAAGGGCCAGTGCAAAGGCCCCGAGGAGGGAGTTTGCCAGGCAGCAAGGCCAGTGTAGCTGGACTGTGTTGCCTGGGAGGTCAGAGAAGCTTTCAGGCGGTTTAGAGCCCTCTATGGAACACTGTGTTTTATTCTGAGACCCTAGAAGATGAATACATGACGAAGATAATTTCGGCCCCTGTTCAGTGCCTTGAGGAAAACAAAACAGGGCGGTATAATAGGGAGGCCTGTGGCGGGATGGTCCAGGAGAGCCTCCCTGAGGAGGTGACCCTGGAGCTGAGACCAGAGAGTGCAGAAGGAGCCAGGAATTCAAAGGGCTGGGGGAAGGGAGAAGGAGAGAGGTCAGGCCTCGGCAAATGAAACCAGAAGCAGGAGGCCCGCCCGGCAGGCCTGGGGAGGAGGCTCCGCCCGCGGCGGGAGGAGGGGGAAGCGGGTCGGGGAGCGCCCCGCCCCCCGCCGGCCGCCCCACCCCGCCCCACCCGGCCTCTGGGGAGGGAGCAGGCGCCGGGCCGGCTCCCGCCGCAGCCGCAGCCGCTACCTCCGAAGTATTCCACCGCCCGGCCGGCTGGGGATGGGGAGTGGGCAGGTGGGAGGGGCCTGTCCCATCGGCCACGCCCCGAGGCGGCCGCGCCCCCTCCCCCCACCGCGGGCCGGAAGAGCGCAGTTTGGGGAAGGTGGACTCTGTCTTCAGATACCCGGTCCCTCTGCGGGCCAGCCTTTCTACTTCTCTCATCAGCCTCTTTAACGGGGTGCGGGGGATACCGGGCCTCTCCGAGCCTCAGTTTGTCCATCTGGAAAGTGGGGATGCTCCTTATAGTGGCCTCACTGTGGTACTAGAAAGCTACTTGATTCCTTTTCACTCGATTATCTTTAGGGCAAGGAGGACCTGTTAAAAGGTGAGTCAGGTCTCATCCCTCTTCTGCTCAACAGCCTCCCATGGCTTCCATCTCACTCGGTAAAATTCAGTCCCTCAAGACCATACGTCTTTTTCAGCTCATCTCCTAGGATGCTCTTTTCTTGCACTGTTCCAGCCACATTGACCTCTTCAGGTCCCTCAAACGCTCCACTCAGGCTCCCACCTCAGGGCCTTCGCACCGGCTGTTACCTCTGTCTGCATCTGCGTCGACATCCGTTCCCCCTCAGATTGGCATGACTCACTTCTCACCTCCCTCAGGTCTTGACTCAAATGTCACCTTGTCGGTGAGGCCTTCTCTGGCCATCCCATTGAAATAGTTAACACCCCCATCCCTCTCCTTTCTTTTTCTCTACAGCATTTGTCACCACCCGACAGACTCTCCGTTTTAGTTATTTGTGTGTTGCAGCCTTCCCCAACTGCCATGCTGTATGAGGGCAGGAGTTGTCTGTTTTATTCATATGCCTGGAAGAGCACCAGGCCCACCGTAGACAATAAATTTGAGCAATTATTGGAATCCTTGGCATGCATCAGGCCCTCCTTTCCAGTTTGCACAATCGCTCAGGGAGGCAGGTATGAATCCAGTCTTAAGGTTGGGACATGCTGGTTTGTTTGAAGAACTGTAGAGAATAGTATAGCTGGAGCATAGTAGTGGGGAGACTGTGAGGAAGGTGAATTCAGAGAGGTAAGAGGGAGGGTTGACCGTTGCAAGGTCGGTTCATTTTTTCAACAATAGCCCAAAAAGGGGCGCCTGGGTGGGTCGGTCAGTTAAGTGTCCGACTTAGGCTCAGGCCATGATTTTTCAGTTCGTGGGTTCGAGCTCCACGGCAGGCTCTGTGCTGACAGCTCAGAGCCTGATGCCTGCTTCTGATACTGTGTTCCCCGTCTCTCTCTGCCCCTTCCCCACTCATGCTCAGTCTCTCTCTCTCTCAAAAATAAATAAAGATTAAAAAAAAATTTTTTAATAGCCAAAAAAAATTGTTTTTGAGTGCACACCTGTACTGAGCATAGTTTTGTACACTAGGGCACACAGCTGGGCTAAGACCACCAAAACCCCTCCCTCTCAGAGTTTTTATAGACCAGGAGGCTAACCATAAACAGGTGATAAATAACTTGAGATAGGATAGATGCTACCAAGAAAATCAAACAGTGGGGTGAATGTTCGGTGCAGCAAGACACGTTGAGCTAGGAAGGGCAGAGAAGACTTCTCTGAGAAAGGGACATTTATGTTGGTGAAGCTAGAGGGGACATATCCTCTGGGCCATTAATAAGTGCAAAGGGCCTGGGGTGGTTATGAGCATGGAGTCAAATGAGACCAGGGTGACTGGTGGTGCGGAAGAGTGGGAGATTCAAATGGGGAAGTTAGGAGCAAGATTGACAGGTTTTTGTTTTTTTTTTTTTAATGTTTATTCATTTATTTTGAGAGAGAGAGAAAGGGAGAGAGAATGAATACCAAGTAGGGATTCATTGCTGTCAGCACAGAGCCCAATGTGGGGCTCGATCTCACAAACCCTGAGATCATGACCTGAGCCAAAATCAAGAGTTGGCTGCTTAACCAAATGAGTCACCCAGGTGCCCCAAGATTGCTGTATTGCAGGCCTTGAAGTTGGGGTTTTATTCTGAGTGTGAGAAGTCACTGAGAGTTTTAAGTAGGAGTAAGACATGGGCATCCACAATGAGATGTGAAACGCATGTGCCTTGAGGCTCTCATGACCATTTCTTCTCTCTCTCTCCATTGGCACCTGTCAGTTACCCCAATGCTTTCAGACTTAGATGCAAAGCCCCTCTTAAGCTGAGAACCTTGGCTTTGGGCCAGAAAGCACAAGCAAAATCCCCCTCCTTTCCCTGCCTGTGGACTCCACCGGTGTAGTTCCTCTTTGCAAACCTTCTAGAAGAGTCCCTAGTGCTGTATAAACTCACCTGCTGCATTGTCTTCAAAGGTCTTTGCAAGAGGCTTAGCCAGTGCTAAGCATTGCATCTTCCTGGCCCCCCTCTCTTTTCTCCTCTCACAGGCCTGGGCTTGTACCTCCCAAATAAATCCTTAGCACTTTAAATGTTTATTTTTGAGAGAGAGAGAGAGAAGCAGAGAGGGGAGACACACAAGCCAAAGCAGGTTCCAGGCTGAGCTGTCAGCACAGAGCCCGAAGCAGGGCTCAAACCCATGAAACATGGGATCATGACCTGAGCGAAAGGTGGACACCTAACCCACTGAGCCACCCAAAAGCCCCAAATCCTTAGCACTTTAACTTCAACCTGGTCTCTACTTCCTAGCCAAGTTTTCTAGAGAGAACTCCCCCCCCCCCCCTTTTGAGAGAGAACACCAGTGGGGTAGGGGCAGAGAGGGAGAGAAAACTCCAAGCACGCTCCCCTCTGTCAGTGCAGGGACCAACTGACCCACAGCTCAAACTCACAACTGTGTGAGATCATGACCTGAGCTGAGATCAAGAGTCAGACACTTAACCCACTGAGCCACCCAGGCACCCCTAGAAAGATCTACTCTTAATGCAGACTATCTTTAGGCATTTTCTTTCCCCTCTGGGTCCCAGCAACACATTGCATGCAATGAAAAAAATGACTTTTAGTTGCTAGAGTCACCTATCCTTTGACAGTTTGGTAATTCATGGGACTTAGTTTCTCCTTTCTTTGTGCACCCATGTGGCTGGGGAGTCTAAGTCTACCAAGGAGCAACAAACACAATAGTTGAAAACCAATCCCTGGAGGCAAACTGAGTTTGAGTCCTAGCTCCCTGGTCCTTGCTTTCCTTGCTGTGTGACCTAGGGCAAGTGATTTGGCCTCTCTGAACTTGAGGTTCCTCCTATGTAAAACCTGTTAACAGAATTCTGTATTATCATGAAGATTAAATGACCTAATCCAAACAAAGTGGATACAACAGTACTCTTAACAAATACTCTATAAATATTATGTTTAATAATATGCCTGCCCCAGCTTTGGCGGGGGTGTGGGGAGGTGGTGCAGGTGTCCAGGGAACTTACCAGGTCCCTCTCATCGACCCGCTGAAGTTTAGAAACTTCAGGCAACATCACCCTTTCCAAAATACTTTTATTAAAAAAAAAAAAAAAAAAAAAAGTCATTACAAACAATCAAAAACAAAACAAAACAAAACCCACCACAAAACCCGCCTTTCTTTTAAATAATGCGGCATGGAGCGGTTTGATTTCCACCCTATTGCACGTGGTCCGGCCTGGTTATGCATCAGGAGACTGCTGGGACTGGGGTCTTGCCAATGAGGTGGGGATCAGCCTTGAGGGAGGAGGTCCGTCCCTCCTGCTCCCTCCAGGTGCAAGTGACAAAGTCTGAGTTCCCATAGCAACCAGGCAGCACATCCCAGTCATCAACATACAGGCCCAGCTTTATCTTCCCTGAGGCCCCAGTGGTCACCAGGGGAGTAGGAACTGGAGGAAAAGGCAGAAGAAATGTGGGAAGTGGGAAATCAGACTCCCAGAAAGAGTCACGTTAAGGCATTTGGAACAGATAAATTAATTCAGGAAGACCCACCTTCACAGAAGGCTGTGGCAACCAGACACACACACACATGCAAGACGGTTTGTGGAACCCTGAAATGGGAGGAAAGGAGGCCACAGTCACTGCTTAGAGCCCCTGCAACACACACACACACACACACACACACACACACACACACACACACAGAGTTGCATCCAGGGATCCCGCCCACTGAGGCAGAGATGAGAAACAGCCCCTGGAAGTTTTAGGATCCCAGAATGATTTCCATAATGTGATCAAGTTCATTACACTCCCAGGACCCTGGGGCACAGAAGAGGTTGTGAGGAGGCTCCGGTGGGGCCAGTGCAGGCTCCTTCTCCACTGCAGATGTGTCAATGTCCAGAAAGAAGTCATCCAGACCAGAGTCCCCCAGGTACCGGGAGCTCAGAGCTTCCAAGAAGACTGGATCAGGCTGGGGCAGCACTTCGTTCTGGGGGCCCGGGGGAGCTATTGGATTCTGAGGGGACTCCGTGTCGTCCATAGAGGTCTCCAGTTCCCTGAGAATAGAGCCGATGGTGGCGGACAGGGAGAAGTCCTCCTCGCCCGGGAAGAGGGGCTCAGGGGGTAGGGCAGGTGCTGGAGCCAGGCAAAGGGCGGCCTGGAGCTGCTGGAGGGTATTGTGGATGAGGACATGCCTGCGTAGGCTGGGTGCTCGGGGGCCCAGACTCCGCTGGACTTTGTCTAAGGAGATTTGAAGCAGGGCTTGCTGGTAGCTCCGCAGGCCTGCTGGACCCCAGTCCCACTTCTCATCCTCCTCTTCCTCCTCCAAATCTGAGTGTTTTCTCTTCAAGCCTCCTACCATGATGCCCTGTAGAGAGAAGAGGGGCAAGTCAGACACCGCAGGGATAATTCAGATCCCGAATTTCCTGTATGGTTGTTTGGTTTTTAAGTAGGCTCCATGCCCAGTGTGGAGCCCAATGCAGGACTTGAACTCAGGACCCTGAGATCAAGACCTGAGTGGAGATCTAGAATCAGACACTTAACCGACTGAGCCATCCAGGCACCTCCCGGTTGTTGTTCATTTTTATGATCTAAACCTGTTTCCTCATCTATAAAATGGACATGATATGAATTCCACAGGGCTGAGGAGGAGACTAAATGTAAATGACTAAGAAAACAAGATCTGGATTGAAACATAGGTGGGTTTGCATCCCCCTACTTGCCTGTGTGGCCTTGAATGGTGAATTTGCCTCCTTGAGACTCAATTACCTCAGCTGTAAGATGAGGATCAAGTTCCTGAGCTTTAACACTGTTCTTTTTACAATACTCGGTTCTTCAACAGTGTCACGTATGACAGCTGTGGAGTACGGAGACCTGGACTGGAGGCAGGGAAACCTGGATTTGAATTCTGCCTTTGACACTGCTCAGCTGTTTGATCTTTGTAAGTTATGTGACATTACCTCTCTGGGTCTGTTTCCCCATCTGTAAAAAGAGGAATGTAAAAATTCTCACCGTATTCTCAAGGAGATCCGATGTGTAATATACACGGTACCCATCTACAGTTAACGCTTAACGAAGAAGAATTTAATTGCCATTTATTCACTCAATATTTATCTATTATTGCCTGTTGCCACCGAAGCCCTGTTAGGACACCAATTTGTCGAAACTCTTCTTTTACAGGGAGTGTATTTCTGACCATGCCCTCTTCCTAACCGACTGGGAGCTCTCCCAAGAGCAGGGAAGGAGCCTCCCTCCTTCTCTTAGCCCGCGCCTTCGACTTCCCCCAAAGCGCGCCCCACAAGAAACTTGCTAAAACTTGACTCAACGCCCGACTCCGCCTCCTCCCTGGATCTCTATTCAACGTCCAGGCAGGCAACAATTTGGCCCAGGGGCTTCTGGGAAATGTGGGCCAATAGCCGCCTGGCACGTGCGTTAACGTTGAGCTTGCACTACAATACCCAGAGGGTGCCGCACGCCTTTGGGACGAACCTCCCCCGCCCTCCCTTAAGGCATGCGCACAAGTGCCCGGGGCGGGTGGGGGAAGGGAACCCGGACGTCCAGCTGCCCGGCGCCTGCCGAGCCCCGCCCTCTGCTGCCTCTAGGGCTGCGGGTCTGAGCTCCAAGCCCGGAACGCCCCTCCCCCACCCCAGACTCCGGCCCTAAAACTGCTTTCTCTCGGGTTTCGCACCCCATGGAGGTCCTAGATTCTTTCCCCAAACTGCTCTCGGGTCCAGAAACCCAGACTCCAACACATCGCTCAAAAACTACAAAATGCTCTCTGATTTATTCCATTTGGGAGACTAATTCTGATACCTTCACCCGTCAACTTTCCCCTTTTCTCCCGTCTTTCAAATGCCTTTCGACTTCACCTCCAAACTCTCCCTCTGACTCCAAGACCTGAATATGGGACTCTCACCAGCACCTCCTCACCGCCACTGCATCTCCCTTACCAAGATTCCTTGCCCGTAGTTATCTCCGTTTTTCCAAATGCTCAGGATCCCAGCCTCAACCCCTCACCCCTTTTCCAGAACACTAGAGCCCCGAATTCAACCCGTCCGGGAGACTCGAATTGTCCTAATCTCCAGATTTCCTGCCCCAAAAGTTCCTTCCTCGGTTCTCTCGCTTCTCCAAACACCCCATGTCCCAGCTTCAAACTCCCTCCACTTGAAGATCTTACCCCAACAACTTCGCCTTCAGTCCGGGATCTCGATTTCAGTCTCGAAGCCCCACCAACCCTATCAGTCACCCTTATCTGCGCCCCCGACTCACGCCCAGACCCCGCCTCCAGGACTCTCGGGGGGCACGCCTCCACCTTCCCTAAACTAAGGCAAATCTCAAGCCAGGTGGACTCTCTCACCTCAGCTGCCAGGTTCGCAATGACCAAGTCGTGGAACGTCCGTAGCTTTTACAACCCAACAGTGCTGGGTACGAGCCTCGCTCACCTCCCCAGGGCCTCTCGGTTTGGCCTCCGGCCCACCCCGCTCCGCCCAGGAGCCGAACTGCGAGCCGCGATTGGCTGGAGCCCTGCCCGCTGCGGGGCGCGGATTGGCTGGGTGGAGCCACCGGTCCGTCGCCAGGAGACACCCGGCCGGCCCTCCCTTTCCTTACACCCCGGACCTTTTAAAGGATTCCGACTCGCCCGGGGGAGGGGCCACGTCTCTTGGGTGGAGGGTGGCGGGGACGTCAGAACTGCTTCCTTCAATTCAGCCACTGTCCTCGCTCCAAAGTCGTCAACACTGATCTCTGCGATGCCTTTATACCAGGTGAGGACCCTGTCGGGGAGCGAGGCTGGTCGGCACGCCCCTCCCCACCCTGTTTTCCAGGCGGGCGGGGCTGAGCCACTCGCGGAGGCCGCGCCCCCGGGGTTCCGAGGGCGGACGCTGCGGGGCGGAGGATGACGTAGCTGAAGACCAGCCAATAGTTTGGCGCGGCCTACGTTGCCTGGGCGATTGCAGCCCAGTTCCTGTGCTCCCGCCCCCCAGTACTTTACCCCGAGGCCCCTTTCTTAATCTTCAGGACTTCTCAGCACATCCTGTGGTGGTCTCTCCTGCAACCCCCGACGCCCCATCCTTCCCCTCTCAGGATGGCACTGCTGGGAACTCGTTACTTGCTCGTACTCCCCTGGGGACAAAATCCAAACTCCTCCCTTTTGCCACAAAGCCCTTCACGGTCTGGTCCCTGAAACACACTCCTTGCTCCCTGTGATCCGACCACAGATTGACTCTCAGTTTTTCTAAAATGACTTCGAGTGCCCGCCACCACCATAAACACAGATTTTGTCTGTTTTCTTCCCTGCCTTAACCCCAATGCTTTAGGTACATAGCGAGTACTCAAAAATGACAATAAAGGGCCTCTGGATCTTTAAACTTGTTTCCCCATCCTGAAAGTACACCTTCCGTTCCCAGACTGTTTCTCACCAGGTCTCATCTCAAAGATTTCCTTCTCTCAGAAGCCCTCCCTTGATGCTTGAGTGGGTTAGGACCCATTCTGGGCTCCTATGGTGTCCTGGGCTTCCCCCCCATCCTGACCCTGACCCCTCTGCCCATGTCTCCCATTCTTGGCCCTGAGGGCAGGTACTGAGGTTATCTCTGTCACCCAGGGCTTGGTCCGTAGCATCACCCAGCACATGGACACAAAGCAGGCATCCAGTGAAAGTTCTTTAAATATGCCCAATGTGACAGAAGGAGAAAGAGGGCAGAAAAAAAAAAACAAAAACAAAAACAAAAAACCCAAGCTAGTGCCCTGAAAGCCTGGACCAGTACTGCCCTACCCAAAAGTTTCACCAAGAGGAGGGAGAGGGAGTTTTTTCTAGGCTACCCCTGGGAAGGGAGGTTTAAGCCTCCTCAGACCAGTTCTCACGGGTTGGAATTTATCAACCAGTCATCCTGCTGCTTGCAGAAGCAATATATGATTGGAATGGATTTTTTTTTTTTTTTTTTTTTTGGAGGGGAAGGTGTTGGGTGGGTAGGTGGGGGAGACTGTGAAGTGGGGACAGAAGAGTGGCTCACTCAAACCTGCAAAAGGTGTCTCTGGGCAACATGGGCAGGGGACAGTAGATTCCAAAGAGGGACATGATTAAGAAGGGGTCATTCTCCCCCCCCCCCCCAATCCTGCCCCGCTTCCAGAGGCCCCATCTCAGAGTGGCCTCACTGTAACTCCATCTCTAGGTTCCAGTCCCATGAAGCCTGGATGCCTCTCTCCCCTCCATCATGGACTGTCCAACTCCACTCACCTCCACTCTCTTGCCCCCGTCAAGGCCTCTGTCTTGGGGCCCTGGGGCTCTAGCCTCCACTCTTGCACGCCTCCGATCCACATTTACACAGCAGTCAAGGGCAGCTTTATACAACATAAACTTGACTGTGCCCGCCTCCACCTCTCTCCTGCTCCCCTCCTAGCACAGAACCTCAGAATGAAGCTCAAGCTTTTTACAATGATTCTGCACAATTTAGCTTCCATGTAACAGCCTCTTGGGGCTGACCACTCCTCCCCTCCGAGCCAAGTATTATTAACTTGTTTGCTCCTGGAGCTGGCTTAGGTAGTTTCCTAAGCCCTCTGGACTTCCTCCTTCAGAGCCCTGGCCACTCTGGGTGGTCACTGTCACGGGCAAGGGTGTCTTCCTCACTGGACTGTGAGATCTGTGAAGGGAGGGTCACCCCCTGGGTCCTCATAGTCCTCACCTGGTCTCCAGCACAGGGCCAGATGAAGAAATGAAGGAAAATCTTACACAGAGGCAGATAGAGACACCGAATCAGCCAGACAAAGCCAGACAGAGGAAGAGTCAGAGTCGGGTCTTCTAGAATAACGTGAAGCTCTGGGCTCAAGATTTATTGCTCCTTTCCTCTGTTCTCCATTTCTCAGAACGCCGTCCTCCTGGATGCGGTCAGATCCCTAGTCGTACTGGTGGGAGGGGTAGGTACTGTGCCCGTCGTATTTATCAGTAGTGAGACAGCTCAGCATGAAGTGGCCCAGGTCGTGTTTGGAGATGACCCTTGAGGGGCCTCGTCCATCCAGGGTCACTGAGTAGGCCCCAGTCAGTGGCTGGTCTCCTGCAAGGTAAAGACACAGGAATGGGTGAAGCAGATGCCCCTTCCCCTTCCTACAACACGTGATCATTCCAGAGGCCTTACAGTGTGCCCAGCCCAGAGGGTATAGGAGTCAACCATGTATATGAAACCCTTCCCACGAGCAGGACGCTAATCTTTACCCCTAACTTCATTCATTCAATAAATCCTTATCGATGGCCTACTATGTGTCAGGTGCTGGGCACCTAGCAAGGCAAAAACCGGACAAGAACCCTTGCCCTTTGCATGCAATCATTCCCTAGGAAAAGGCAACAGATAAGAAAGTAAAATAGACAATGTGTTACATGGAGAAAAAGCAGAGAATAGGCTAGGGGCTATTATTAACTCTTATTTTACAGATGGGCAAACTGAATCTGGGAGATTACTTTGAAGTTACTTCCCAGGGTTGCAAAGGGTGACCCGAGCAGCAAAAGCTAGATTTGCTCTGGGTCCTTCCGTTTGGAGGCATAACTTGGTTGTTAGGAGGGCATCTGTTGGCTGCATTATGACAGTGACCAACTTCACTTAGGGGTTGAATGCAGCTACCAGTGCAGGGACAGCCTAGAATCATGTGCAGTAAGAAACACACACCCTCACCCAAGTGGCATTCCTGCCAACAATGTTTCATCTGAGTCTGGGAGAAAACAAGCAGAGAAATCCAGAAGATGGGATATTTAGAAAGAGACCTGGCTGAGTCAATTTTATGAGACATATTTTTAATTTTTTTAATGCGTATTTATTTTTGAGAGAGAGAGAGAGAGAGAGAGAGCAAGTGGGGGAGGAGCAGAGACAGAGGGAGACAGGATCCGAAGCGGGCTCTGCGCTGATAGCACACAGCTTGATGTGGGGCTCGAACTCATGAACCATATATATATATATATAGAGAGAGAGAGAGAGAGAGAGAGACAGAGGGAGAGGGAGAGGGGAATCCCAACCAGGCTCTTTGCTGTCAGCCCAGAGCCTGACATGGGGCTCAATCCCATGAATCGTGAGACCATGGGGAACCAACCAAGCATCAGATGCTTAACCAACTGAGTCACTCAGGCACCCCTAAAAATTTTATTTTCAAGTAACCTCTACACCCAACATGGGGCTCAAACCCACGACCCCAAGATCAAGGGTCACAGCTCTTCTGACTGAGCCAGCCAGGCTCCCCAGTATTTTTTAACAATTGGAAAATTTTAAATATGGAATGGACCCTAAAGGATATGGTAGAGTTAATGTCCATTCCCTTCATGCAACAATGGTACTGTGGACCATTCCCAAAGATACCTCTTTTGGGGGGATGCCTATCAAAGTTCTAGGACTGAAATGTGATGATGTTTGCAACTTATTCTCAAATGGTTCATTTTCGCCAAAAATTTTTTTTTAAATATATGTATATTATATATATGCACAAACACTATAAAAAATATATACTACACATGTATTCACATATACACATTAGGTGCATGCACAAAAGGTAAAGCAAGCGACAGAATGTTAATTGAATCTAGATGAAGGGTTTAGGGGTCTTCATAAATCTTAATGTCTTCAACTTTTCTGGAGGTTTCGAAGTTTTTACACACATACTACAAAAAAAAAAACAAAACCAAACCCTACCTAAAAAAAGGTATTCTGTGTTAAATGACGTTTAGGTATGATGTCTCTGGGTTTCACTTCAAACCCCAGAGGTCAGGAAGTAAAATTATGAGCCCTGTTCAGAGGGGAGAAAACTGAGGCACAGAAGCCCCGGGCCTGAAGTCCACACAGTGCTGGGGCTGGGATTTCCACCCAGTTTCTCCATCATGCAGCCCCCCGCCGATTCAAAGCTTAGGATTCTGGTCCCCACAGGGCCCTGAACGGAACCTAAGCACTGAGCCTTATTTGAACCTCTAGAAGGCGCACAGACCTTCTCTTGTCAGGGATCCCAGGAGCCAGAGGGCAAAGCAGAGCTGCTCTTGCAGTGAAACAGGCAAATGTGAGGCAGATACACGTGCCCAGCCTTTGGGCCTTGGTGTTCCCGATCCCTCACCCCAATCCTCCTTTGCCCTGGACACTCACCGGCCTCTCCCTCGCTGCACGAAGCCATCTCTTTAGAGAGTCAGTGCTCCGTAAACACCTCCTCATGTCTCCCTTCTCTGTGCTTTATACTTTCTTCAGTCACCACAGCATACCTAACAGTAATATCGAGTTTCCTGTCTCCCCTGCTAGAAATGCAAACCTCATGAGAGCAGACTGTGTCACCAGTGCCTGGAAGGGTACATACTCCATATGCAAGAGACATTTGTTGAATGAATGAATGAATGAATGAATGAATTCATTCATTCCTCCCTGTGTCTCTCCCAAGGTGGATTCCAGCCCTGGGAGAAGAAAACAGGGTGTAGGTGTGGTTTACTGATTCTTTCCACAACGGCACCCTGAAATGTGGTTCACCAGACAGATATTTACTGAACATCTACTTTATGCCAAGCCCTGTTCTGGGCACTAGGAATACAGCTGTGATCAAAACAAGACAAAATCTGTGCCTTCAAAGAGTTGGCATTCTACAGACAAAGACACACGCTAAATAAGATAAAGAATGGAGGGGTGCCTGGGTGGCTTAGTCGGTTAAGCGTCTGACTTCAGCTCAGATCATGATCTCATGATTCGCATTGGGCTCTCTGCTGTCAGCGCAGAGCACGCTTCAGATTCTCTGTTCCCCTTTCTCTGTACCCCTCCCCTGCTCATGCGTGCGTGCTCTCTCTCTCAAAGATAAATAAACATTAAAAAAGAAAGAGAGAGAGGGGGGTGCCTGGACGGTTTAGTTGGTTAAGCGTTCAACTTCAGCTCAGGTCATCATGGTTGGTGGGTTCGAGCCCTACATCTGGCTCTCTGTCAGCGCAGAGCCGGCTTCAAATTCTCTCTCTCTCTGCCCCTCTCCCCCCTCTAAAATAAATAAACATTAAAAAAAAATTTTTTTAAGATAAAGAAAGGAACGATATGTGTGGTAAAAGGTAAATCCCCCTCCCTTGAATATGGGCTAGCCCCAGTAACTCACTTCTAATAATAATACTAAAGAAGGGCTGGGGCACTTGGGTGGCTCAGTAGGTTAAACTTCCGACTTCAGCTCAGGTTTTGATCTCACAGCTCGTGAGTTCGAGCCCCGCGTCGGGCTCTGTGCTGACAGCTCAGAGCCTGGAGCCTGCCTCGGATTCTGTGTCTCCCTCTCTGTCTGCCCCTCCCCTGCTTGTGCTCTGTCTCTCTCAAAAATAAATAAACTTAAAAAAAAAAATACTAAATAAGGGTTGTTTTACATTTCTAAATTTGAGGTGGTTGGTCAAACAGAGGTAATGGAAAAGGGTATCAGAAAGGAGATAAAATCAAGCAGGAAAGAGGATAGAAAGTGCAGGGGGAGGGTTTGCAATTTTACACTGGCCAGGGAAGGCCTGGCAGATCTCACCATCTGATGGGAGGGGAGTGGCTGGTGGCAACCCTGCCCCCAGGTGCCAGCCCCACTCACCTATGTGTGGCGGCATCACGGCCACGTACTTCAGGCCTGACTCCTGCAGCACCTTGTGCATCCGGATGTGGTCATCGGTCACATCCTGCAGTCGCAGGGGCACCTTGGTCGGGTCCCATAGCAGGAAGGCTGGGAAGACACAAAGCAGGGTAAGCCAGGGCTTGAGGACAGCCTGGCCAGGCCCACAGCCCGCTGGTCATATGCCAGGACAAAACCCTGCAGGGGCTCCCCACTGCCTTCCAGTTGTCCCGGCTTCCTGTCTCTCACAGCCACGTAAGGGCTGACCTCCTCTCTCCCTACCTCTTCCTGTCCACTTACCTCCTGTCTGGGTCATGACAGCAGCCTCCTCCCTGGTCTGCCTACCCCTGCCCCCACAACCTGCCCCCTGCAAGCAGCCAGACAGGGCCTGTGCACCCCCAGAGGGTCAGAGTTCATCTGTGGCTCAGCCTCATTCGGGGTAAAAGCAGAGTCCCCGTCAGAGCCCACAAGGCCCCACCAGACCTGGCACCATTAGCCCCCTGACCTGAGCACCCAACACTCTCCCTTTCACTCACTCTGCCCGCGCCACGCTCCTGCCTCTGAGCCTTTGCAACTGCGGATCCCTCTGCCCTCCCTCGGGTCTCTTCCTTCCTGGGGAGGATGAAGCACAGAGGCAAGGCACGGAGACCGTGGAGACCGCCAGCCTGGTTTCACAGCCTGGTCTGCCAGCCCCAAGCTGTGTGACTGCGGGGCAGCTGGTGGGCCTCCCCGTGCCTCCACTCCCTTCCATACAAGGGAGGCATAAAAACAGCTACTATTAACTGAGTACCTACTATGTGCCGGTAGGAGTATAAATACTCAGAATTTTGTGATGACTAAGTGGCACTCATCCCTAAGGTACTCATATGGTGCTTAGCACACAGGAGGTGCTCAGTGAATGCTGTTAGCATTCACTGCTCCTGTTATGCACCCTGTACCCTGTCTTTTGGATTGTGCAAGGCAACCATTTGTGTCATGACCTTCTCCTCATAAATTGGGAGCTCTGTGAAGGTAGAGACCTGGTGTGTGGATCACGGCTCTGTCATTTCCTATAGGAGGCTCTCCCTGCCCCTCTCTCGGGCTGGCTGGGTCAGGTGCCTCCTCTGGGCTTCCGTAGTCCTCTAGGCCTCTCCTGTTCTCGCCCTGACCCTCTGCCTGTGCCCCTTCATCTCGGCCCTGGCTACTCTGGCCTGTCCCACTGTGTGTGATGATGGGTCTGTTTACCACTTCCCTCCCATCCGTGAGACCCATGAGTACAGGGCCCAGGGCTGTATTGGTCACCACTGAGTCCCCAGCATCACCCGGCAAGGTTCGTGCACACAGTTGGTGCTCAATAAGTGCACAGTAACTTGGGATGGCTCCAGTGGCAACTTGCATTGGCTCCTTGCATTTGGATGGCTCCAAAGCTCCTTGGCTGCCTGTCCAGTACCTACCCCCCCACCCTTCAGCCCCATCCCTATGATCCCACCACCCACCCGAGGTGCAGGCCACGACCTTGTTCACACCATGGGCCTTCATGGCCGCCACAATGTTCCGGGCGCCCTCGGACATAACTGTAGTAGGACCTTAGAGAGGACAGAGAGTGGCTGTCACTAGCAGGTGGCGGTGGTGGTGGGGGTGGCAGGGGTGGGGCCGGGGGCGGGGGTGGCGCTGGGGGCCGAGGTGCAGGGGTGGGCCGTGGGCAGAGAGGGGGCTCAGTACTGAGATCATTGCGGGTGCCCAGCAGCACGATGATGGCATCCTGCCCAGCCACGGTCTTGTCTACATCGGCCGCATGCAGAACGTCACCCACTACCACGTGGGCTGGCTGGGGCCCCTCTGGGGGCAGCCTGGAGGCATCCCGCACCAGCACTGTCACCTCATAACCTGTGGGCAAAGAAGGGCAGAGAAGCAGGTCAGTAGGCTTGTGGGCTGCCACTCCCAGGTTCCACGGGCTGGGTCCCAGAGGGTGCCACGAACCCCCAAATCCATCCCCCAGGTCCCTTGTTATGGGGAAGTGGTCTTCACACATTTTTTAAAGGCTTATTTATTTATATTTATTTTTAATTAAAAAATTTTTAATGTTTATTCATTTTTTGAGAGAGAGAGAGAGAGAGAGAGAGAAAGACAGAGCGTGAGTGGGGGAGGGGTAGAGAGAGAGGGAGACACAGAATCCAAAGGAGGCTCCAGGCTTTGAGCTGTCAGCACAGAGCCCGACATGGGGCTTGAACCCACGAACCATGAGGCCATGACCTGGGCCAAAATCAGCACTTAACTGACTGAGCCACCTAGGCACCCCAAAGGTTTATTTATTTTTGAGAGAGAGAGAGAGAGAAAGAGAGAGCAAGTTGGGGAGGGGCAGAGAGAGAGAGGAGGACAGAGGATCCAAAGCAGTGCTCAGTGCTGACAGCAGAGAGCCCGATGCAGGGTTTGAACTCACGTTCAGAACCATGATATCACGACCTGAGCTAAAGTCAGACGCTCAGCCCGCTGAGCCACGCAGGCACCCCAGTCTTCAAATATTTTTGCTGGCATACTCACAGTTGACATTTAGCTGGTTGTTAAAATAGGACAATACCTTCATGCCTGTTTATAAATAACCTGCCCTGATGCCTCCAAGGGCCTCCCCTAGAACTGCCCAGACTTCTCCACCCTCCAGCAACTAAAGGGTTAAAGCCTGGCATCACACCGGTCTATGCCCCCCATCCATGGAGGAAAATGAGGTACAGAGGAAAACATGAGTTCCCCAAAGGTTGCCCAATGCTGGGATTGGTCCCCAGGCTTACTTCTGAAGGTCAGGGCCCTAAGTGGTCATTCAAGATTTTGAACATCGTCTTGGTATGTCGAGTCCCAAAGAATTTTGAGTAACTGTATCTCCACACATACACACCTATTTTAAAGTTCACAACCAACAGTGGCTCAGTCGGTTAAGCGTCCAACTTCAGCTCAGGTCGTGATCTCACAGTTTGTGGATTCAAGCCCCGAGTCAGGCTCTGTGCTGACAATGCGAGCCTGGAGCCTGCTTCAGATTTTGTGTCTTCCTCTCTCTCTGCCCCTCCCCTGCTCACACTGTCTCTCTCTCAAAAATAAGCATTAATTTTTTTTTTTTTTTAATAAAATAGGGGTGTCTGGGTGGTTCAGTCGGTTAAGCGTCCGACTTCGGCTCAGGTCATGATCTCGCGGTTCGTGAGTTTGAGCCCCGCGTCGGGCCATCTGATGGCTCTGAGCCATCAGAGCCTGGAGCCTGCTTCGGATTCTGTGTCTCCCTCTCTCTCTGTACCTCCCCCGCTCACACTCTGTCTCTCTCTCTCTCTCTCTCTCTCTCTCTCTCAAAAAATCAATAAACATTAAAAAAATTTTTTTTAAATAAATAAAATAAGTTCACAGCCAACATATTTCTTCCTTTGTTCTAAACAATGGCAAAGGATGTTAATGTTTGGGCGTATGGAAATGATGATATTTAAAAAATTATTAATTGTGGTCTCTGTTATGGACTAAATGTTTGTGCCCTACCCCCCTAAATTCATATGCCAAAGCTCTAGCCTCCAATGTGATGGTATTTGGAGATGGAGCCTTTGGGAGGTAATTAGGTTTTGATGAGCTCATGAGGGTGGGGACCCCATGATGGGATTTGTGTCTTTATAAGAGGAAGAGAGACCAGAGCTCTCTGGCCACTATGTGAGGATCCAGCAAGAAGGCAGCTGTCTGCAACCCAGGAAGAGGGCCCTCACTGGAAGCCAAGTCTATTAATACCTTATCTTGGACTTTGGAGCCACCAGAACTATGAGAAATAAATACCTATTGTACACCACCAGTCTATGGTATTTTGTCATAGCAACCCGAGCTGACTAAGACAGCTTCTAAACATCATTCTTGTGATAAACGAACCAGAGCTCCTTAGAGAAAGGACAAGATGAGGCTGGAATGTCTTGTAGTGCTGGTAAGGCAATGCTTAAAGAATGATGAGGCTATATTGAAAGGACACAGAAGCCACTTTTATAAATTTATTTTTAAGTTTATTTATTTTGAGGGAGAGAGAGAGGCAGAGTGCGAGCAGGGGAAGGGCAGAGAGAAAGGGAGACAAAGAATCCAAAGTAGGCTCCAAGCTCTGAGCTGTGAGCACAGAGCCTGACATGGGGCTCGAACTCACGAACCACAAGATCACGAACTGAGCTGAAGTCGGACGCTTAACCAACTGAGCCACCGAGCCGCCCCTGAAAGGACACAGAAGCCACTTGAAGGCGTTCTCATTGGAAAAATCAGGGACAATATGATTTGTCCAAAAGAATACTGACAAAGAGGGATGCCTGGGTGGCTCAGTCAGTTAAGCATCCAGCTTCGGCTCAGTTCATGATCTCACAGTTGGTGAGCTCGAGGCCTGCATCAGGTGAGTTTGTGCCTGCTTGGGCTCCACGCTGACAGTGGGGAGCCTTCGTGGGATTCTCTGCCCCTTGCTCACTCATGCTCTCTCTCTCTCTCAAAAATAAATAAATAAAATTTAAAAAATGGTTAAGTTGGTAAATAAAAAAAAAATTGACAAAAAATTTAAACACATCAAATATTTAAAAATCTGTGAGTTCAGAATGATACTAACAAAGAAACCTCATTAGTCATCACCAACAGCTACCAGAGGGTTAGTTCATTATCCAGAAAATGATAAAAGGAAAAACAACAAGCAAAATTGTTCCATTTCTCTTGACAGCTGTCATGTATTTCAAAAACAAGTGATGGGAGATTTGAACACTCTGGGGCAATGATGATGAAAATAATGATAAACAGTGTGCCTGGGTGGTGGCTCAGTCCGTTAGGCGTCCGACTTCAGCTCAGGTCATGATCTCACGGCTGGTGAGTTCGAGCCCTGAGTCAGGCTCTGTGCTGACATCACAGAGCCTGGAACCTGCTTCGGATTCTGTGTCTCCCTCTCTCTCTGTCCCTCCCCCGCTTGTGCTCTGTCTCTCTCTCAAAAATAAATAAATATTAAAAAATTTTTCTTAAGAAAATAATAAATAAAATGTATGCAATACTCACTATATGTGTTTGACATATATTTTACTCATTTAATGCTCAAAGTAACCCTGGGTTTGAATTGCAGCCACGCTAGCTGTGTGATAATGGGCCAGTCACATAATCTCTCTTGGCCTTAGGGCCTTCATCTATAAGGCGACACTGATAATGGTCTCTACCTCACAGGGTTAATGTAGGTTTAAATAATACATCTAAAGGTTTAATGTAGTCAGTTGATTTTTGACAATGATGCCCAGACAATTCTGTGGGGAAAGAATAGTCTTTTCAACAAATGGTACTGGGATAACTGGACATCCACATGTGAAATAATGAAGTCAGATCCCTACCTCACATTGTATATGAAAACTAACTCAAAATGATCAAAGACCTAAATGTTAGAGCTGAAACTATTTAAAAAATCTTAGAGGGGCACGTGGGTGGCTCAGTTGGTTGGGCATCCGACTTCGGCTCAGGTCATGGTCTCATGATTTGTGAGTTAGAACCCCACGTCGGGCTCTGTGCTGACAGCTCGGAGCCTGGAGCCTGCTTCAGATTCTATGTCTCCCCCTCTCTCTGCCCCTCCCATGCTCATGCTCTGTCTCTCTCTGTCTCTCAATAATAAATAAACATTAAAAAATTCAAAATAAATAAATAAACAATCTTAGGAAAAGACAGGTACACATCTTTGTGACTTTGGATTAGGCAACAGTTTCTTAGCCATGATATCGAAAACACAAGCAACAAAAGCCTGGAGCCTGCTTCAGGTTCTGTGTCTTTCTCTCTCTCTCTCTCTCTCTTTCTCTCTCTCTCTCTCAAAAATAAACATAAAAAAAAAAAAAGAAAGTGAAAAGAGAATCAATAGAATGGGAGGAAACTTTTGCAAATCATACATCTGATAAAGGGCTTGTATTTAGGATACATAAAGGACTCCTACAACTCGATAATAAAAAGATAAAACCCAATTAAAAATTGGGCAAAACATATGAACAGAGACTTCTCCAAGGAAGATACACACGTGGCCCATAAATACATGAAAAGATCCTCAGCATCATCAGTCATCGGGGAAATGCAAATCAAAACCACAAAGAGATACAACGTCACACCCACTAGAATGGCTATGATAAAAAAGACATTAAATGCTGGTACACATGTGGAGAAGCTGAAAGTCTCATACGCTACTGATGGGTGTGCTGAATGATGCAGCTAGCTGCTTTGGAAAACAGCCTGGTAGTTAGTTCCTCAAAAGGATAAACATGAAGTTAGCATATGACTCAGCCTTTCCACTCCTAGGTATATGTCCAAGGGAAATGAAGACACATGTTCATACAAAAACTTGCACATGATTCCATGGAGGCATTATTCATAATAGGCCCAAATGGAAACAACCCAGACGTCCTCTATGGACTGCATGGATAAAATGAAAATGAAACCCGGTCTACCCATCCAATGTACATAATAGTACTGGGCAATAAAAAAAGAAAATGACAGACTGATACGTGCTCCAACACGGACACCCCTTGAAACAATGTTTTTTGCTAAGTGAAAGAAGCTGGTGGAAGCCAGTGACAAAGAACAATGTGATGTACGATTCCATTTACATGAAATGTCTGGAACAGGCAAATAGGTACAAGGAGAAAGGAGATGAGCGGTTGTAGACAGCTGGGGGAGGGGTTAAGAAGGAAAACGGAGGGGGTGACTCCTAGGGATTTCTTTTTGGGGTGATGAAAATGTTCCAAATTAATTGCGATGGTGTTTGCACGTTCTGTGAATAGGCCAGAAGCACTAAGTTGTATACTTTGAGTGGGTGAATTATATGGCATGTGAATTAAATCTTAATAAAGGTGTTTTAAAAAGCATAGAACTGAAACAAACAAATGAAAAGTTGAGGGGGGTGCCTGGCACAGAAAGGGGCGGTATGTGGGGCTGGCTGTTCCTATACTTTTTAATCATCTCACAAGGTTATTTCCTGTCCTGGTTTAGTCCTCCCTGGGCTCCCGGCCCCTGTCTCACCCCCTCCCATCCATACTCCACATGGCAGTCAGACAGAGCTTTCCACAGTGCCCTCCAGCTCATATCCCTCCCATGATCCCCTCAGTGCCTGGACATAAAGTCTGTGCTCCTCATGACAGCCTTCCAGTCCCTCGGGGTCTGGCCTCCCCTCTCCAGCCTGTGCTGAAGCCACTACCCTCTTAACTCACTGTATTTTTTTAAGTTCTTCAAATGCATCATGGTTTCCTGCCTCCTGGCCTTTGCACATGCTGTTCCCTCAGCCAGAAGCACCCTTGATCCTTTCCCCAAGCCCCCAGCTGCTTGTGTTTCCTCTGTCACTGTCTTACTTATGCTGCCCTAGAGTAAATAATGGCCCTGCAGTTCCAGGGACGTTGTCATATTCGTCACCATCTCCCTGATGTTTTATAAACACAAAAGCACAGGGGTGGATATACACACAATATAAACACAAAAGCACAGGCTTTATTGCCCCATGGACCTGGGTTCAAACTCCAGCTCTACCAGTAAGTGGCTGAGGAACCACAGGAAACACGTTCCCTGGCTGGACCCCAGTCTCCTCTCTAAAGTGAAAATGAGAATTCCCAGTGTCCCCATCCTGCGTGACCACCTTTCAGAAGGGAATGGCTGTCCTCACACACATCAGGGAGCAGTGGGAACTTTCAGGGTGCCAGTGTGGGCATCGGTTAACTACCAATGGTTACAACGGACCCTAGTAAATTGTGAGCATTCTGAGGGAGAAAAATGTTCTCCTGGAGAGTGAGAGCTCTGACACATGCTCAGTACAAGGGTGCCCATTAGTGTTATATTATTGCTGATTAATGACATTTATTGAGAACCTCTTATATGCCAAGTGCTGTGCTAAGCTCTTTCCATAGATGAATGGTATTTTTTTTTCCAAAAATTAAAAAAAAAATGTTTATTTATTTTGAGAGAGAGAGAACATGAATGAGCAGGGGAGGGGCAGAGAGAGAGAGAGGGAGACAGAGAATCTCAAGCAGGCTCTGCTCTGTCAGCACAGAGACCAACCTAGGCTCAATCTCACAAACTGTGAGATCATGACCTGAGCCAAAAATCAAAAGTCAGCTGCTTAACTGACTGAGCCACCCAGGCGCCCCTTTTTCCAAAAAAATTTTTTTAAACAACCCATATTTAAATGTAAATTTCAATAGCCACATATAACTAGTGGCTACCATATCAAACAGCATTGTTTTAGAATTCACAGATTTGGGGGGCGCCTGGGTGGCTCAGTCAGTTGGCCGTCTGACTTTGGCTCCAGTCATGATCTCACTGTTCGTGGTTTTGAGCCCCACATGGGGTTCTCTGCCGTCAGTGTAGAGCCTGCTTTGGATCCCCTGTTCTCCCTCTCTCTGCCCTTCCCCTGCTCATGCTTGCTCTCTCTCAAAAACAAATAAACATTAAAAAAAAAAAGAATTCACATACTTTACCTTTTAGAAAAAACAAGAGCATTGGTAAGGTACTTCCACACTTTTTTTTTTTTTTACAAATCCCTAACTTTATATTTTTCTCTTAATTTTTTATTTTGAAATAAACTTTTTAAAAAAGAAATTCTATTGTATATGAAAGTTGGAAGACGTCATTTCTCATGTTTGCTTTTGCTTTATCTTTCTGTGTGTATAATATATAACATATGTAATTATATATGTGTGTATATAAACACACACACACACACATGCACACACATACAACATGTGCGTAAAGTTTTTTCCTATTTGAGAGTAAGTTGCAGAGATCATGCCCCTTTTAAAATTTTTGATCTCAACCCTCAGTCCAAAACAGATTTCCATGCCTAACCCAGTATATACAACTCCATGCATATATAATTGAAAGAAGTTTCATAAAACCAATATTTAACCTATGATATACTGACACCTTTATAACCAATTAAATGTATTTCGGAACTATGACCCACAGTTTGAAAAGCACCAGATTGCAGCAATCCTAAAAGATATTATTATATGCCCATTTTGAAGATGGGGGAATTGAGACCATTTTAGGTTAACTGAGCCAAGTTCACACAGCTATGAGTTCACTCAGCCAAAAGAGGGCTTATTGAATTACCAACTATGTATTGGTCATGGTTCTTAGCATTTTCCACATATTATCTCATTTAATCATTGCAACCACCCCAGAGCAAGCAATACTAGTTTTCTTCTAAGAAAATTTTTTGGTTGGGGGGGGGGGGCGTGCCTGGATGGCTCAGTCGTTTAGGAATCCGACTTTGGCTGGGGTTCGTGGGTTTGAGCCCGGAGTCAGGCTCTGTGCTGACAGCTCAGAGCCTGGAGCCTGCTTCAGATTCTGTGTCTCCCTCTCTCTCTGCCCCTCCCCTGCTCTCTCTCTCTTTCAAAAATAAACATTTAAAAAAATAAAGAAAAAATTTTTTTAAGTAATCTCTACGTCCAGTGTGGGGTTTGAACTCACGACCCTGAGATCAGGAGTTCCACGCTCTACTGACTGTGCCAGCCAGGCACCCAAGTGCTACTAGTTGTATCCCCACTTTCCAGCTGTCTAGGTACACAGACGACAAGGCGTCCGTCGATGTAGGTGGTGAGTGGCAGAGCTGGGATGTGAAGGCGGGCAGGCTGGCACCAGCCTATAGAATCAGTGAGGTAAATAAAAAGCCAGCTCAATCAGGCTCCTCTTTTCCTGCTGGAGACGGTGAGGCTCAGAGGCTCAATGTGGCTCTGAAGAGACTTGTCAGAGCCACCGTGAGATGGCAGGGCCTCCCCTCGGCCTCAGCTCTCAATTCCCTGGGGTGCAGTCCCAGTTGTGACCAGCAGGGTGGACAAGTGGAATTCAGCAGAATTCAGGATAAAGGGTAAGGTAGTAACATGGGAATCTGGATCCTCAGGGTGACTCAGCACCTTTCGACTTCTCCCTCTTACTTCCTCCCCGAGAAATAGTTATCAGCAAATTTCTTCTCCCCTCCCCACAAATCAAGATCCTCACCGAGTCTTCCTGGAGAGGGAGAGAGCAGTGGGCCTGATGAGGAACTGTCAGGCCAAGTCCCTCCAAGGGCTGGGCTAGGAGACAATGGAGAGTGGGATCCTGACAGCCTCCACCCTTTTGGGGCACCCAGATAGTCAATATCTTCAGCGTCACTGAGGCCAGCGAGGGTGGGGCCTTATATCTGGAAGTCCCAGGCACCCCCGGGGGTTGGTGAAGTCTGGATGGTGGAGGCAGGGGAGGCCGCAGGACGTTATCCCCTTTCTCGGAGCAACTGAATTTGCAACTCTTACCCACTTTCCCAGGACCAGCGCCCAAGTCTTCACCTACGTCTCCATTATCCTCTGTCCATAACGTGCTCACAGCAACTGGCCACCCAGCCTTCTAAACTTCCAGCCTTGATGCCCAGGCCACGAGCAAGTGCACTTTTGGCAGTTAAGAGCACAGGCCGGGTTCAAATCCCAGCACCACCACTTTCCACCTGTCTGATATCGGGCAAGTCACTCTCTGGGCCTTAGTTTTCTCATCTGTGAAGTGAGGTGATATGAGTACCCCCCCCCCCGCACATGAGCGCTGGGAGGATTTAACAGGGGGAAGAGCGGTAGGGGCTGGGAGGCAAGCCGTTGCCTGGCTTAGTAAGCCCTCGCTGGGTGTGCTAACAACCACAACTACAACTACAGCATTTCATAAGAGCACTGTATTTAAACCTGTCACTGGAATTCCTCTGCCTCCCAGGGCCAATTCCTAGTCCTCAGACTCATAAAATTGGATCTCACGGCGTCCCCCATTTCTGTCCCCGTCGCCACCTGCTTTGCCCCTAGGTCTCAAATCAAAGCACGGATGGCCCAACCAGCCTTGCCCGGGTCCCAGGATGCCCCTTCCTAATGAGGGGCATATACACCCCGTGACATCCCCCGCCCACCCCAGCTCATGCCTGCTTCCACCGCCTGCGCCAGGGTGGTGAGCCCGGTCCTGCCCGTGGCACCGAAGATGGCAATCTTCTTGACCTTCATTCTGCGGACTCGTGGGGGTGTGAGGCCACGGAGTTGCACGACGCGCGGGAACTGGCTGGCTGCTGGGCCTCCCTCTCGTCCTTCTCCGGCGGGAGGGACAGGGCGGGGCTGGCACCGAAGGCCACGCCTCAGCCTGCCTCTGGGGCCCAGGCTCAGGCCGAGGGGCGGGGCGAAACAGGCCACGCCTCTAGCCAGGAAGAACGCCGTGGGAGCGGCAGCAGTCTGCTCGCCTCCACCTGGCGTCCAGCACCGCCCCCTCCGCCTGCCACTTAGACTGGGAGGCGTGGCCGCATCTGGACAACTGGGAGGAACGTGGGTGGACCCGGTGCCCCGCCTCTGCGCTCTAGTCGGGGGCGGGGTGAGCTCGGGCCACGCCCACCGACCGCTCCTAGCTCACGCCCCCTCTCCTAAGGCCTGAGGCTGACCTGGGACCCACGCTGTGCCCCAAGACCTTTCGGAAGCTGCAAGGGGAGAAAATGAGGGAGGGTGGGACACTGTGTGTATACGTGCCCATGTGACTATGTGTGACTGAGTAGCCCCAAGGGAGAGCAAAATTGTGGATGACACCATGCGCCATCCTCTGTGTAGCACTATGTTGCAGTATGAGACTGTGTGAGACATGTGGCAAACATTGATGCTGTTCTTTTGGGACCTTGTGGTGCCACTGTGGATGACACTGTGTCAGTCTGTGATGCTGTATGCATCCATGAAGCTGGGGGATGTGGTGTGGGACACGTGTGAGATGTGTTTTATGGGAGTGTATGACACCACATGTGACATGTAAGGATGTGTCACTGTGACCTTATCTGAGTGTGTGGCTGTGGGTGTTAACTGTTGTGATGCTGTTTGTGACCTCTTGGGACTGTATGATGTATGAGTGTATGACCCTGCAAGATGTGTGACAGGTGTAACAAGTTTGAGTGTGTAAAAAAGTGTGTGATACTGTGTGATTGTGAAGCTGTGCGTGACCCGTGAGCAGATGATACTCTTTGTGACCCCATGGGAGTGTGCGACAGTGCATGGCATATGCGTGCTTGTGTGTGACATGGTGTGGGTGGTGGCACTATTTGAGCGTGTCACCATGTGTGATGCTGTCGGGGACTGTGCCAGAGTGGGACCCCATGTGAGCGTGTGACTGCGTGTGAGTTTGCATGTTTGGCTCTGTGTGTCCCCGTGGGTGGGGGGGGGGTGATACCGTGTGAGTGTGTGGCTGTGGGTAAATGTTTGCGACGCTGTATGTGACCCCGTGTATGTGCGTGTGTGTGTGTGTGTGTGACAGTGTGGGAGTGTGTGACCCCGTGAGAGTGCGTGGCTGTGTGTGACGCTACCTCTGGCCCGGCGAGTGGCGTGGCTCGGTGTGTGACCGCGCGTGGGCCAGCGCCGCAGGCGGCCGAGGCGGCTGGCGGGAGGGGGTCCCGGGGGCGCGCCGAGCGCGGCGGCCGCGCGAGCGGGGGAGGCGCGGCGGCGGCGGCGGCGCATGCGGATCCGGTCGAGCGGCGGGGCCGGCGGGGCCGAGCGGAGCCGGGCCGGGTTGGGCCGGGCACCGGACGCCGCCAGTGAGGGCGGTCGGGCGCCGCGAGCAGCGGGGACGGCGGCACCGGCGGCCACGGGGCCCAGGTGAGCGGCTTTGGGTGATAGCCCCTCCCTGCAGCATGTCCCCACCTGCCCGAGAATCCCTCCCCCGCGCGCCGTGGGCATGGCCTGAGCCCCTAGGGTCTCCCGGGCTGGAGGAGGGGAAGGGTCCAGGGCAGAATGAGCCCCCACACCTCAACCCAGGCCAGCCTCCGCGCCATGCGTGAGTCTTCCTCCCGGGCCTTGTCCTTCCCAGGTCCCCTGCTTTCGAACAGTGACTAGACTGCAGGGAGAGAGAAGCGCGGCCTCGGAAGGGTTAAAGCATCGATTATTATTTTTTTTTTCCCCACCCCCAGCATGGAGCCTTTGCTGGGGCCCTGGGACACCTCTTTCCACCTCCCCCATCTCCTTTGCCTCCCTTCCTTCTCCATTCAATCACATAATGGCCAGCGCTCTTCCCAGCCTGACAGAGAGCTCACCAAGTGCTAAGTGCCTCCCCATCCCCAAGTGTTCTCCACCGAGGAAACAGTTGTGATCACCATTTAACAGGGAGGGAAACTGAGGTAGGGAGGCCAAGTTAAAGATGGGTTAAAGATGCAGCAAGAATAAAGCAGGGCTTGAACTCCTTTCTCTCTGACTCCAGCGCAGGCACTTTGATTTGCTAAGATATGTGACCAGAGAGGATGAATAATGATAACAAGGACCATGTATCAAGGGCTTGCATGTACTAGATACCGTATTTCCTGCACTATTAACTCATTTCATCTACAAACATCCCTAGAATATGGGCACTATTATTGCCATTTTACAGATGAACAAACTGAGGCCCAGAAAGAGGAAGTGACTGGCCAAGGTCACACAGGTGGTAAGTAGCCATGTGCCTACTTATAGCTTTCTGTAGAAGGAGAGAAGAATAACAGTGGATTTTGGAGTGTCCACTAGAAGGGACAATCTCCGCTACACTGACCAACACCCAGACCCTGCTTTCTTACAATCTGGTGTGTTGTCAGCTGTTTGGGTCTTTGAGAAGGACATTGATCTCCTCACAGTTCCTTCCTTTTGTAGTCTCAGAATCAGGCCTGGGGGCCCAGAGGGAGGAGGAAAGGTATCCGAATGCCTCCCACCCTCTTTAGTTTCATATTTGCAATCTGGCAAGTGTTCTAGAGCATAGCTCTGGATCAGACAATATGTCAGCTAGCTGTTGCCACAATAATGCTGCATAAGAAACCACCCCAAACTCAGTGTTTGAAAACATGGCGCCTTTATTTACCCATCAAGTCTGAGGTCAGGGACTTAGGCTGGGCTCCGCTGGACAGTTTTTCTGGTCTCAGTGGGGCTGATTCACGTGTTGGGATGTGGGGTGGGGAGCGGTGCTGACTATTGGCTGCTTTAGCCGGCCTTGGCTTTCGTGACTGGGGCCTTAGGCCCAGCCTACCCTGAGAGTGTTTTTCTCACAGTCACAATCAAGCACAAACAAAAACATGCAAAGTCCTTTGAGTTTTAGGCTTAGAATTCAACAGCACTTCCACTTAATTCTGTTGGTCAAAGCTAGTCATGTGCCCAAACCGGAAGTCAAGGTTGTGAGGGGACGCTCTTCCACTTTTCCCCTCCCTACATAGAACTCTCCAGAGTTCTATGGCAAAGGATGTGGTTATAAGGATGAAGAATTGGGGCCATTTAATGTAAATGTAGTACCTGTGTTTGAACTCTGGCTACCCACTAGCTTTGCGACCTTGGACCTTAGTTTCCTCCTCTATAATGTCTTTTTTTTTTTAATCCTTTAAAGTTTGGGGCACCTGGGTGGCTCAATCTGTTAAGCATCCGACTTTGGCTCAGGTCATGATCTCCTAGTTGGTGAGTTCAAGCCCCGCATCAGGGTCTGTGCTGACAGCTCACAGCCTGGAGCCTGCTTTAGATTCTGTGTCTCCTTCTCTCTCTGCCCCTCCCCTGCTCACACTCTGTCTGTCTCTCTCTCTCTCTCAACAAAAATAAATAAACATTATATTTTTTAAAGTTTATTTATATATTTTTGAGGGACAGAGAGAGAGACAGAGAGAGAATCCCAAGCAGGCTCTGCACTGACAGTTCGATGTGGGGCTCGGACTCATGAACTGTGAGATCATGACCTGAGCCAAAATCAAGAGTCGGACACTTAACCGACTGAGCCACCCAGGTGCCCCAATGTCTTTTTTTTTTTTTTAATGTTTATTTATTTATTTTGAGAGAGAGAGCGTGCATGCAAGCAGGGGAGGGGCAGAGAGAGAGGAAGAGAAAGAGAATCCCAAGCAGGCTCTGTGCTGTCAGCACAGATGTGGGGCTCCTACGAACTGTGAGATCATGACCTGAGCCGAAGTCCAACACTTAACCGACTGAACCCCTCAAGAGCCCCTTCACTGCATTTTAGAGTTCTACTGATAAGTGTCATCCTTCTAACAATAATATAGGGACAATTTGCCCAGCCCCTGCCCTGCTCCAGGTGCTGAGCTGGGTGCTTTATCACACCCCTATGAAGTGGTCACAGTGAATATTATTGTCAGTAGTATTAGGTCCACTTTAAAGACAGGGAAACTGAGGGCGAGGGAGTGGACAGGACTCACAGACAGCGGCTGTTAGAAGTGGGACCTCTGAGCTCCGGACCTGTGTCTAGCCTAACCTGCCTCTGCTCCTCCCCAGGCCTCACCTTCCCCGATGGCACAGGTACCAGGGGAAGTGGACAACATGGAGGGCCTGCCGGCCCCTAACAACAACAATCCTGCAGCCCGCTGGGAGAGTCCGGATCGGGGCTGGGAACGGGAGCAGCCAGCAGCCGCCACGGCAGCCGCCTCCCTCTTTGAGTGCTCCAGGATCAAGGCCTTGGCAGGTACCTGGAAGAGGGCTGGGGTGGGAGGAGGGAAGGAGGAAAGGGAGGAGGTTGTTGGGGTGGTATCTGTGTACCTCAGAGCTTGAGAACCTTGATGGCCTGGAGGATGGGAAGAGAGTTACAGACCCTTTTCACTTGAATCTGTAGACCAACACTATCCAATGGAACTTTCCACAGTGATGGGAAAATGTTCTCTATCTGTGATGTCCGATGTACTAACCACTAACCACTAGTACTTTTGGCTGTAAGCGCTTGAAATGTGGCCAGTGCTTCGTGAGGGACCAAATTTTTCATTGTATTCAGTTTTAATTAATTTAAATTTAAGTAGCCATATGTGGCTTGTGGATACTGTATGGGGCAGTGCTGCCTTACAACCTTGAAAATGTATAGTCTCAGAAATGTGGGATTTTTGGGGCGCCTGGGTGGCTCAGTTTGGTTGAGCGTCGGACCTCAGCTCAGGTCAAGATCTCACAGTTTGTGAGTTCAAGCCCCACGTCAGGCTCTGTGCTGACAGCTCGGAGCCTGGAGTCTGCTTCGGATTCTGTGTCTCCATCTCTCTCTGCCCCCTTCTCATGCTCTCCCTCTCTCTATAAAAATAAACATTAAAGGGGCGCCTGGGTGGCGCAGTCGGTTAAGCGTCCGACTTCAGCCAGGTCACGATCTCGCGGTCCGTGAGTTCGAGCCCCGCGTCAGGCTCAGGGCTGATGGCTTGGAGCCTGTTTCCGATTCTGTGTCTCCCTCTCTCTCTGCCCCTCCCCCGTTCATGCTCTGTCTCTCTCTGTCCCAAAAATAAATAAAAAATGTTGAAAAAAAAAATTAAAAAAAAAAATAAATAAACATTAAAATTTTTTTTTTTAAATAAAAAAGAAATGTGGGATTTTATAAGCGTACTTCTTTAGAATCTCAAGATGCTGAAATATTGGATTTTTGGATCTTGGAATGTCATACTCCAAGATTCTTTGAAGTTGAGGCCTCTAGAAATGAGACTCTTAGAACACAGAACTTTATAATCATAGACCTTAGAAATTTTAATCATTGACCTCCTTGGATCTTAGACCCTTAGAAACCTAAACTCTAATACACATAGATCCTTAGGGCTTTATAATCCTAAACCTTTAGAATTTCAGAATAGAAATGTGGATCCCGAGAATTTTGAGATAGAATGACCACACTTCCAGTTTTTAGCACTGAAACCCTCTGAAACCCTGGGGCCAACCAGGATGGTCGGTCACCCTACGTTGATGTTTTTGTTTTTGTTTTTTGTAAATTTTTAATGTCTATTTATTTTTGAGAGAGAGGGAGAGACAGAACATGAGTGGGGGAAGGGAAGAGAGAGAGGGAGACACAGAATCCGAAGTAGGGTCCAAGCTCTGAGCTGTCAGCACAGAGGCTGACGTGGGGCTTGAACTCACAAACCTTGAGATCATGACCTGAACCATATAATGATAGAATCTTAGAACCGAAGACCTTTGGAATTGTAGACCCTTGAGCCTTAGGACTTCATATTCAGAGAGGGCTTTAGAACCTCAGAAGTTATTTAATCATCAGCACTAAAACTAGGAGCAAGGGCTCCTGGGTGGCTCAGTGGGTTGAGCGTCTCGGTCTTGATCCTCAGCTCAGGTCTCTATCTCAGGGTTGTGAGTCCGGGGGAGGCAGGGGAGCTGCATTGGGCCCCACACTGGGCATGGCGCCTACTTCAAAACAAACAAACAGTGGTGCCTGGGTGGTTCAGTCCGTTGAGCATTTGACTCTCGATTGCAGCTCAGGTCATGATCTTGCCCTTCACAGCACAGAGCCTGCTTGGGATTCTCTCTCCCTCTCTCTCTGTCCCTCCCCCGCTCGTTCGCACATGACTGTGTGTGCTCTCTCTAGCTCTCTCTCTCAAAATAAGCCTAAACAAATAAACAAAGAAAAAAAGCTATGAGCAAAGACCCTGAGAACCTTCAGAGACCTGTAACTTCATAACCATGAGCCCTAAGTCTTTAAAACATTAGACCCTTAGTACCTTTGACCCTTGGGACCTTCTTATCTCAGAAACGCGGAATGTTGTAAACATAAACGAAGACTGTAGTAATCATGAAATCTTAAAACCCTAAGGTCGGAATCCGTTCCCTCAGAATCTCAGAATTTTAGTAACTCAACATATCCATCATGGGATCTTTGATACTAAGATTGTTGAAACTTTATAATTATAAGATGTTGAAGAGTGGTGTCAAACCTAAGGGCCTCCCAGAAGCAGGTGACATAAATGAGAGAGTAGACTGGGGGCCATGGTCAACTGGGGAACAATACCCTGGTCACCAGCTCCAGCCATGGGAACTGTGGGCCCAAATTTGCTAGCTCTGATTTTTTTTTTTAATGTTATTTATTTATTTATTTATTTATTTATTTATTTATTTATTTTTAAAAATTTTAATGTTTATTTATTTTTGAGAGAGAGAGTGACAGAGCGTGAGTGGGGGAGGGGCAGAGAGAGAGGGAGACACAGAATCCAAAGCAGGTTCCAGGCTCCAACCTGTCAGCGCAGAGCCCGATGGAGGGCTTGAACCCATGAACTGTGAGATCATTCCCTGAGCCGAAGTCGGACGCTCAACCGACTGAGCCACCCAGGCGCCCCTAATTGTTATTTATTTTTGATTGAGAGAGACACACACACAGCGTGAGCGGGGCAGGGGCAGAGAGAGAGGGAGACACAGAATCTGAAGCAGGCTCAAGGTTCTGAGCTGTCAGCACAGAGCCCAATGCGGGGCTTGAACTCATGGGTTGCAAGATCATGACCTAAGCCGAAGTCGGACATTCAACTGACTGAGACACCCAGGTGCCCCTAGCTCTGATGTTTTTGTACAATTTCCCAGTTAAAAAAAAAATCTATATGTGCCACAAAAGTGTGAATGAGAATTAACTAATGGATGGCCAGCTTCCTCTGATTTAGAAACTAGAATGGGGTCGCCTGGGTGGCTCAGTCGGTTGAGCATCTGACTTTGGCTCAGGTCATGATCTCACAGTTCATGAGTTTGAGCCCCGAATCAGGCTCTGCACTGGCACTGACAGGAGTCTGCTTGGGATTCCCTCTCTCTCTCTCTCTCTCTCTCTCTCCTCTCTCTCTGCCCCTCCCCCACTCATGCTTTTTCTCTCTCTCTCTCTCAAAATAAATAAATAAACTTAAAAGAAAAAAAAGAAACCAGAAGGGCGCCTGGGTGGCTTAGTGGGTTAAGTGTCCGACTTCGGCTCAGGTCATGATCTCGCAGTTTGTGAATTCAAGCCCTGCGTCGGGCTCTGTGCTGACAGCTTGGAGCCTGGAGCCTGCTTCGGATTCTGTGTTTTCCTCTCTCTATGCCTCTTCCCTGCTTGTGCTCTGTCTTTCTCTGTCTCTCAAAAATGAATACATGTAAAAAAAAAAAAAAAAAGAAAAGAAACTAGAATGGTATAAAATATACTCGTGGAAACTTAAAATCATACTTTTAGACTCTTAGAACCTTAAAAACTTGGGATCACATCACTTAGAATTCTAGATTATTTCATCCACAAAATATTCAGTGCCTCCCCTGTGCCTGACCTATGCTGGACAATCTGAGGGACATGATGGTAACTGAGCCAGCCCAAAGAGCTCCCAGTCCCCTGGGAGAGTAGTGATGACCCGGAGTGGTCAGGGCCAGGATGGTGAGGCACAGGCAGGGGGCTGGGATGGGGAAGCCCAGGGACTATTGGAGCTCAGATGAGGTGCCTGATTCAGTCCAGAGAGGCAGAGTGCTTCTTGGAGGAGGAGATGCCTAGGCTGAGCCCGGAAGGATGAATAAGAGTGAACCCTGGGGTGGAGAGCAGAAGAATATTCCAGGCAGAGGAAACAGCATATGCAACCCTTCCAAAAGTTGGGAGTGGGTAGAAGGCGGTGGTGACTAATGCAATGCAAAAGGAAGCAGCTGGAGTCAGATCCTGAGGGGCCTTCTAGGCCGCCATGTAGGTTGTGAGGGCACTGGGGAGCTATGGTAAGATTTTAAGCAGGGGTGGGATGTGGTAACATGGGGATCAAGGACTCTTCACTGATTCACAGAACATCAGTGCCGATACCACAAACAGACAAACATCTAGTCCAGAGAAGTGTAGGCATCCCCTGTAAGGAAAAAAAAAAAACAATTCTCATACGTGCCCCATGTCTTCTTAAGTTATTACATCTATAATTTTCCTAAACGCAACAAACCCACAACTGTTTTCATCTCTCTTGTTCTATGTTTATTTATTTATTTTGAGAGGGAGAGAAAAAAAGAGAGAGCATGAGTGGGGGAGGGGCAGAGAGAGAGAGAGAGAGAGAGAGAGGGAGAGCGAGAATCCTAAGCAGGCTCCAAGCTGTCAACATGGAGCCTGACGTGGGGCTTGAACCCACAAACTGTGAGATCATGACCTGAGCTGAAATCGAGAGTCAGACACTTAATGGACTGAACCACCCAGGTGCCCTGTTCTGGTAGTTTTTTGTTTGTTTGTTGATTTACTTATTTTGAGAGGGAGACAGAGAACACAAGTGGGGGAGGGGGGCAGAGAGAGAGAGAATCCCAAGCAGGCTTCACGCTCAGTGCGAGTCCAATGCAAGGCTCGACCCCACGACCCTGGGATCATGACCTGAACCGAAATCAAGAGTTGGTTGCTCAACTGACTGAGCCACACAGGTACCCCTCCCATTCTGATATATACTTAAAAAAATTTTTAAGTTTATTTATTTATTTTGAGAGCGAGAGAGCATGCAGAAGGGGCAGAGAGAAAGGGAGAGAGAGGATCCCAAGCAGCCTATGCATTGTGAGTGTGGATCTGGACATGGGGCTTGAACTCATGAACAGTGAAATCATGACCTGGGCCAAAATCAAGAATCGGACACTTAACCAACTAAGCCACCAGGCACCCTAGTTTTTTTGTTTTGTTTTGTTTTGTTTTGTTTTGTTTTGTTTTGTTTGGGAGAGAGAGACAGAGTGTGAGCAGGGGAGGGGCAGAGAGAGAGGAAGACACAGAATCCAAAGCAAGCTCCAGGCTCTGAGCTGTCAGCACAGAGCCTGACGCGGGGCTGGAACTCACGAACCGTGAGATCATGACCTGAGCTGAAGTTGGATGCTTAACTGACTGAGCCACCCAGACGCTCCCCATTCTGATAGTTTTAATGCAAATTCTTATCTTTGTGGGTCAATGATTTTACAAAATGTGCATTGCTAATTAGTGGTCATGTATATCATACTTTAACTGTTTATTAAAGTATTATATGCACATAAAAATGCAGATAAATCGTGAGTCCCCAGCATTTCCACCAATGAGCAGCGGGTGGTAACCAGTCCCCAGATAAGGAAAAGGAATGTAACGGCCCCAGAGAAGCCCGCCCCCCTAAGGCTACCTCTCTCACTACTTCCCTAGAGTAAAGACTGGCCTAACTTCTTTTTTTTTTTTAACGTTTATTTATTTTTGAGACAGAGAGAGACAGAGCATGAACGGGGGAGGGTCAGAGAGAGGGAGACACAGAATCTGAAACAGGCTCCAGGCTCTGAGCTGTCAGCACAGAGCCCGATGCGGGGCTCGAACTCACGGACCGTGAGATCATGACCTGAGCTGAAGTCGGACGCTTAACCGAATGAGCCACCCAGGCGCCCTAAGACTGGCCTAACTTCTAACAGCGTACATTTGTTTTCCTGCTATTTGAACTTCGTAAAAATAGAGTCCTGAAGGATGTACCCCTTTGTATCTGGCTTCCTTCAGTCAACACTGTGCTTGTGAGACTCATCCCTGTCTACACGTACTTGTAGGGTGCTCCTTCTCGTTGCTGTATCGTATTCCACAGTGTGAATACGGCGAATTTTTCCCATTCACCTGTTGGTGAGCATTTGGGTTGCTTCTGGTTTAGGGCCAGCACAAGCTAGACTGTCACAAACCAGTAATTACTAGTATTTCAATCTATTACAAACTATTGCTGCTTTAAGCTTCCTCGTACCTGTTTTTGGGGGGCGTAAGCACTCATTTTTGGTGACTTACACCCACATCGAGCGAAAGAAAGTGTTGGGTCATAGGGTAGGTGTATATCTAACTTTAGTGGAAACTGCCGATTTGTAACATTTTACATTCCCACCAGCAGTGTACGAGGGGTTCAGTTACTGTACGTCCAGCCCCTAGTGTGGTCCATCTTTTTGATTTTAGCCATTCTGATGGGTGTGCATTCTATTGTGGTTTTAATTCACATTTTCCTGATGACTAATAACAACTAATGAGGTGGAGCACCTTTTCATCTGCTTATTCACTATTTGGATAGCCTCCTGTGCCATGCCCATTCAAGTCCCTTGCCCGTTTGCATATTAATTTTCCTGCCCTTTTCTGATTGTTTTGTAGGAGTTCTTGCATATTCTGGGTCCAAGTCCTTTGTCAGATGTATGTGTTGTGAATATTTTCTCCCACTGTGTGGCTTGTCTTTTTACTCTTTTAATGTTGCCTCTTGATGAACGGTATTTCTTAATTTAAATGTAGTCTAATTTGGTAATTAGTACATATTTCCTATGTGGCTCACATTTGTTGTCTTGTCGAAGAAATCTTGGCCGGGAGGTGACGAGGTGGCTCAGTCGGTTAGGTGTCCGACTTCGGTTCAGGTCATGATCTCCTGGTTGGTGAGTTCAAGCCCAGCATGGGGCTCTGCACTGACCATGCAGAGCCTGCTTGGGATTCTCTCTCTCTCCCTCCCCTGTGCCTTCTGTCTCTGTCAAAATAAATTAATAGACTTAAAAAAAACCCAAACAGACAAAAGAGGAAATGCTCTCTAGGAAAAAAGAATCTTCGCCTACTTCAAGGTCAGGGAGATGTTTTTTGGTATTTTCTTCTAAGAGTCTTATTCCTTTCACATTTAGATTTAGAAGCCAAATGATATTTCTATTACTGTGTATAGTGGGGGGTCAGGTTTTTTTTTGTTTGTTTGTTTTTTGCCACTTTTGGGTAGCAGGTTGACTCAGCTCCATTTATGGAAAAGACTTTCTTTTCCCTACCGATCTGCAATTTCACTTTGTCATAAATCTGACAGCCCTATACAACCCCCAACCTGCCTCTGCCCCTTGCCCCCAAATTGCATTGCATTGAACATCCTCATACATGCTCCTTATAAACCAGTGTGGAAAAGTTTATGGGACATAAGCACTGCTGTGTTATGGGGGTGTGCTCGAATTTATTTAGACTCAGATTGCTGCCCAGAGGACTGCCCTAGTCTGTAACTCCCACCAGGAGACACGGAAGGTTAGGATGTCCCCACCTTTCCACCACTACTGGTATTTTCTGGCTTCTTAACTTTTCCCAGACCAGTAGCCAAACTGGTGACATACTAAGTCTCTCTATATCCTTTCTCCTTAACCAATAATGGACAAAAGAATACTGGTTCCTCAGCTCCGTGAAAGTTTCAATGTATTAAAGAGATGAATAAATTGAAGTCTTATTCTTTTTTAATTTTTTTTAATATATTTATTGATTTTAAACATTTATCTTTGAGAGAGAAAGAGCACACGCGAGTGCGGGGGGCGGGGGGCAGGAAGAAGGGGCAGAGCGAGGGAGACAGAGGCGCAAGACGACGAACCCTGAGGTGAAGTCGGACGCTTAGCCAACTGAACCACCCAGGCGCCCCTGAAGTCTTATTCTGAGGAAATGTGTTTTGCTTGCGCTAGTGATTAGCACAGAGGAGAAGAATACATAAATGGTAACTCCATATGAGCACAATGGCAGAGGTAGGACAGTTGTCATTTGGCTGGGAGTCTTGACAGCCCAGAGGTATGGGTGCCAGCTAGAGTCTCGGCAGGAAGCAGATGGCTCCCTCAAGGGGGTAAAATTGAGGGGAGCTTAACGAAGGGACTAATTGCAGAGGTGTGGCCAGGGCTACAGGCACCTACAAGGTCAGCGGACACTCAGGGATGGGGGCAGGGAGCAGTGAGGGGGACAGAGGCCTCACACGCCGGGGACTGTAGAAAGAGGAACCAGGCGCTGCTGAAAGCTGGTCCGGCAGGGAGGGAATAAATTCCTCAGCCCTTCCTTTCTCCTCTTAGCCAAACCCAACTGGAAGTCTGAGGCCTTTGAGGGCCGGGGGAACCCTTTTGAGACAGTCAGCAGTGACAGTCTCCCTGGGCTCAGAGCACAGGCAGGACAGTAGAGGTGGCCTCAGGGTACACGGAACACACTACGTGGTAACCGAACACACTCACCAACACAGTAAACATTCAGTGTCATCTTACGTCGGAAGTGGCACTCTGGGGCAGATCTGGTTTCACCCCCATTGTAGTTTTTTCCTAAATGTTTATTTATTTATTTCTTGGCGGGGGGAGGGGCAGAGAGAGAGAGAGAGAGAGAGAGAGAATCCTAAGCAGGCACCGAGATGTCCGTGTAGAGCCCAGCGCAGAACTTGAACTCACAAACCTCGAGATCATGACCTGAGCCAAAATCAAGAGTCAGAGGCTTAACTGACTGAGCCACCCAGACTCGCCCCTCCACTGTGTTTTATACACACATAAATCAGTTGCTGGCATTTAAAAGTAGGGAGATTTGGGGGGCGCCTGAGTGGCTCAATCGGTTAAGCATCTGACTCTTGATTTCAGCTCAGGGCATGATCTCACGGTTCGTGAGTTCAAGCCCCGCATCAGGCTCTGCACTGACAGTACCGGGCTTGCTTTTGATTCTCTCTCTCCTCCTCTCTCTGCTCCTCCCCTCCTCATATTCGTTCTCTCTCAAAATAAATAAATAAACTTAAAAAAATTTTTAAAAATGAAAATAAGGAGATTTTATCTTTAAAAATGCAGGTTCGGGGCTCCTTGTGGAACATCAAATGACATGGCAACAGTGGGCTTTCATTGCTAGGAGGCTCCATGCACAGGTGCTGTGTGACCACTGCCCCTTTTAAGAGGGCCTAGGTTTCTCCTTTTCAGAGCCTGCCAGACCTCTGCTGGCATTTCAGTTCTGGACCCCCAATCAGGCTAACAGGATTTGTTTTTTTTTGTTTTTTTTTTTTAAATTTTTTTTTAATGTTTATTTATTTTTGAGACAGAGAGAGACAGAGCATGAACGGGGAAGGGTCAGAGAGAGAGGGAGACACCGAATCGGAAGCAGGCTCCAGGCTCTGAGCCATCAGCCCAGAGCCCGACGCGGGGCTCGAACTCACGGATGCGAGATCGTGACCTGAGCCGAAGTCGGATGCTTAACCGACTGAGCCACCCAGGCGCCCCGATTTGTTTTATTTTTATTTTTTTAATGTTATTTTTGAGAGAGACAGAGAATGCAAGCAGGGGAGGGGCAGAGAGAGAGAGAGAGAGAGAGAGAATTCAAAGCAGGCTCCAAGCTCTGAGATGTCGGCACAGAGCCCGACAGGAGACTTGAACTCACAAACCGCAAGATGATGACCTGAGCCGAGGTCGGACGCTTAACCGACTGAGCCACCCAGGCGTCCCCATGCTAACAGGATTTGTAATCACAAAACCCAATATCTCACGGTATTGTGCTTTATGAGGTCACCATCCGGATGGGCCAGGATGTGTTTCTATTAATTTTCTTTTGGTACCAGCAAAATGAGATGACAAAATAAGACAATATTCTCGTGGATCCGTCTTCCAAGCACGAGTTCCCAAACACTCAGAGTCCCTCAGAGTCCATTGATCTAGTCCAAACCCCTCATTTTGCAAATGGGGGAAATGGAGGCCCAAAGGAGAGAAATGGCCACTCGAAGTCAAACAGCATGTTATCAATGGAGGCAGGACTGAATGCAATTGTCCCCATTCTGGCACCATGCTGGGGATGCACAGAAGTTCCACTTTGGCTTCAGCATTCGCCCAAATCTGCCATTTGGCTCGGGCACCGGCCACTAGAAGGCAAAATAACCAAATACTCGAGTCATCGTCTATTCCGTGATCCCTTCTTCGTGTGTGATTGATGGTCAGGTGCTCACACGGGTCCCCATCCTATCCACACAGCACGAAACCCACATTTAAACAAACAAGATCTTTCATGTGAATTTACTATTAGTTTCTGCATACTCACTTTCAACTTAGAGGTAAACTTTCAACATCTAGTTTAATGTAAAAAAAAAAAAAAATACAGGTCAGTCAGTGGATATTTTCCAGCATTGCATATTTTCTTTAAAAAAAATTTTTTTAATGTTTATTTTTTGAGAGGGAGAGACAGAGTGTGAGCAGGGGAAGGGCAGAGAGAGAGGGAGACACAGAATCCAAAACAGGCTCCAGGTTCCGAGCTGTCAGCACAGAGCCCGACGTGGGGCTCGAACCCACAAACCGTGAGATCATGACATGAGCTGAAGTCAGAAGCTTAACTAACTGAGCCACCCAGGTGCCCCTATTTATTTATTTATTTATTTATTTATTTATTTATTTATTTATGTTTTATTCATTTATTTTGAGAGAGAGACAAGGTATCAGTGGGGGAAGGGCTGAGATAGAGGGAGAGAGAGAGGATCCCAAGCAGGCTCTGACCTGACCTGAGCTGAAGTCGGAAGCTTAACCGACTGAGCCACCCAGGCGCTCTACAGTGCATATTTTCTACTGCCAGAGTCAAATGCGATATTTAATAATATTATGAAAGGGCGCCCGGCTGGCTAAGTGGGTGGAGTATGCGACTCTTGATCTTGGGGTCGTGAGTTTGAGCCCCGCATTGGGGGCAGAGTTTACTTAATTAAAAAAAATAGTATTACAAAAGGTAAATGTTATGGTAAAAGAAATTGAGAGCTGTCAAATGGTTAAAAGGGGAAATAGACTGGCTATACAAATCTTGATTACTGCATGACTAGGGAACTTAGAAGTGCGACAATGAAGTTCTTTAATAATGAAATGCTAACCATACTGTGCAGGCTGAGCTGTTGCAAGAGACAGACCCCACAATGCAGTGACTTAAAGGAGATAGAAGCTCATTTCTCCCTCCTGGATAATCCTGAGATGGGCAGCCTGGTGGTCAGGGAGGCTCTGCTCCAAGCTATCAGCGTGGGTTCCAGGTCCTTCTATCCTGTGCCCTGTGGACCTTGTGCTCAAGCTTGTGGAAGCTGGGAGAAGAGAAAGGAAGGCCAGGCAGTAGTTTCCTGTTTTGGTAACACTGTATTTTATTTTTTAATTTATTTTTTAGAGAGCCAGAGAGCGGGGGAGGTAGGGAGAGGGGCAGGGGGAGAGAGAGAGAGAGAGAGAGAGAGAGAGAGAGAGAGAATCTTAAGCAGGCTGCACGCTCAGTGAGGAGCCCAACGCGGGGATCGATCCCATGACCCTAGGGTCACGACCTGGGCTGAAATCAAGAGTTGGTCGCCCAAAGGACTGAGCCACCCTGGGCACCGCCTGTTTTGATAACACTTTAAATTATGAAATAATTATAGATTTACACGAAGTTGCAAAGAAACTACAGATGATAGAAAAGACTAACCCAACTGAGACGGGGAAGGGATTTGCATAGATGTTTCTCCAAAGAAGATACACACGTGGGCAATGAACACACGAAAAGATGCTCAACATCATTAGTCATCAGGGAAATGCAAATCAAAAGCACAGTGAGAGACCATTTTATACCACTAGAATGGCCCTGATCAAATGGAAAATAACAAGTGGCCTGAGGATGTGGGGACACCGGAACCCTCGTACATTGCCGGTGGGAATGTAAAATGGCACAGCCACTTGAGAAAACAGTCTGGCGGTTCCTCAAAAGGTTAAATGTAAGGACACCTGGGTGGCTCAGTCGGCTGAACATCTGACTCTTGATTTCGGCTCAGATCATGCGTGATCTCACGGTCTGTGGGTTGAGGCCCCACGTCGGGCTCTGCTCTGACAGCTTGGAGCCTGCTTAGGATTCTCTCTCTCCCTCTCTGTCTGCCCTTCTCCTGCTCAGGCTTGCTCGCTGTCTCTCTCTCTCTCTCTCTCTCTCTCTCTCTCAAAAATAAACTGAAAAAAATAGTTTAAATGTAGAGTTACCATAGGACCCAACCATTTCACTCCTGCGTATTTACTCAAGATAACTGAAAACATGTGTCCACACAAGGACTTGTATGTACTCGAATGTTCATAGTCGCGTTATTCATAATAGCCACAAAGTGGAAACAACCCCAATGTCCATCCGTTGATGAGTAGAGGAGTAAAATGCAGGAGAGCCACAGAATGGAATATTATTTAGCCGTAAAAAAGAAATAAAGTACTGATATATGTGATGGCATGGATGTACTTTGAAAACATGATGCTAAGTGAAAGAAGCCAGACACCCAAAAGGTCATATATTGTATGATTCTATTTATATGAGATGTCCAGAATAGGTAAATCCGGAGAGACAGAAAAGAGATTCATAGTGTCCCAGGGCTGGGAGAAGGGGGAATGGGGAGTGACTGCTAAAGGGAGCAAGGTTTTTCCTCGGAGGGATGAAAATGTTCTGATATCAGATGGTGTGGGTTGCACAACCCTGTGACTATACTAAAAGTCACCGAAGTTACGCTTTGAAAGGGTGAATTTGATAGTAGGTGAATTATAGCTCATTCTAAGCTGTTACTAAAAAAAATAAAATAAAATAAAACGTTGTAGGAGTTAGCAATGCCTTTGTAAGTGCAGCAGTAGTTGCCCACATTGTTCTGACACCTCGCCCCCACCCTGCACCCCTCCCCCCTCCCCCCTGCACCCTCACTCCGATGGCAGTCACGTGGGCACTCTGCTCCCTAGGGATGTGGGAAATGCAGGTTGTAGCTGGCCGTTCGGCTACCGCTTGAGGGTGTCTGTGACTCGGTTCTTTTCCTCAGGGGCATTCATTCTAGCATATTCCTTCCCCTTCACCCCCCACAACCCGTCACACCCAAGTCTTATTATTATTTTTTTTTTTCATCTGTAACTATCCCTGGTGTGTCCCCTTCTCCCATTCCCAGCTTCTGCCCTGGTGCGGCTGGTCCGCTCTTTCGAGAGTTGCTTCCCCAGTCTCCCTGTCCTGGGCTGTCATTCTTGCCCTCTCTGACCCACCCTCTCCACAGCAGCCTGAAACACAGCTCTCATTCCCTCCCGCCCTCTCCTTAACCTTCTCTAGCTCCCTAGTGTATTATCTGTGCCCCACTAAACTGAGCTCTGGGAGGGAAGGCCTCTGTCTGTACTCAGAGCCAAGAAGAGTGCGGAGGCACATAGTAGATGCCCCAGTATGTACGGAGCGAATGAATAGGGCCGGCTGGGGTGGGAATCAGGGAAGGCTTCTTGTGGAAGCGATGTCTCAGGAAAGCTTTAAAGGACGCGTCTCCAGGCGGGCAGCGAAGGGTGGGCCGGGCGTCCCAGGTAGGAGGAGCCGCTTGTGCGAAGCCCTGATTGTTGCAGAGCTGGGCCGAAACAGGGTTTGGCCCGGAGTGAGGGGCTGCAGAGAAGCTGCAAGGGGAGAGGTGCTGGGGGCGCGGGGGCTCATCAGAGCCTGTCCTTCAGATGAGCGCGAGGCCGTGCAGAAGAAGACCTTCACCAAGTGGGTGAACTCGCATCTCGCCCGCGTCGGCTGCCACATCGGGGACCTGTATGCCGACCTCCGGGACGGCTTTGTGCTCACGCGGCTCCTGGAAGTGCTGTCCGGGGAGCAGCTGGTGAGGGGGCCTGCGGGCCTGGGGGAAGGGGGCGGCCCCGGGATTCCGGGCTGGGCTACGACAGGGCCTGGCTAACCGACGTGTGGTGTGTCCTGGAAGAGCCCGATGGGTGAGCGGCCTCTTTGCTCAGGTGGGTGGGGCTATGGCCGGAAGTGGGGCTTGGGCGTGAGCAGCGTGGGGGCGTGGCTGGGAACCGAAGCTGGGCTCTGCCGAAGGTGAAGGCCGGAGATCCAGCGGACTCTGGGCTTGTGGTGGGGAGAAGCTCAGTGGGAAGGGGTGGGGCAATTGGAGAAGGGAGGGGCTTTATTAGAAGCGACTGGCCTGGGTAGTGCGGTAGCAAGAGGCTTGGCCGTAAAATAGGGGCAGGACCCTGTTGCAGAGGGTCTGTGGATGAAGGTACAGTTGTCATCGGAAGGGGAGGCTTAGGTCGTGGAAATCTGGGTAACCAGACAGAACTCTGGAATGGGTCTGGCTTGTTTTTATATGAGTTGCTGTTGTATTTTTTTTTTTTAAGTTTATTTATTTTTGAGACACAGAGAGAGAGCATGAGCAGGGGAGAGGCAGAGAGAGAAAGGGAGAGAGGGAGAATCCCAAGCAGGTTCTGCACTGTCAGAGCAGAGCCCGATGCGGGGCTTGAACCCACGAAGAACGAGATCACGACCTGAGTGGAAACCAGGAGTCCCACGCTTAACCCACTGAGCCACCCTGGCGTCCCGTGTTGCAATTGTGTATCTGGGCTTGGATGAGGCTTCACCGCAAAGGGTGGGATTCTAGAGGTTCATTAAAGGTTCACCGCAAAGGGAGGAGCTAGAGGTTCATTAAAGGACCAGAGCCTGGAGCTCCGAAGTCCTGTGGGGCATGGCTATAGAACAGAAACGTTGGAAGTAATAGTAGAACCCTCGGAGACCTAGGGGAATGGGCGTGGCTCTAGGCCGAAGCCTGAAAGGGAGGCAGTGAGGGGCGTGGCCAGGGGCCAAACCTTGGGGGCCTGGAACAGAGGTCAAAGGCAGAGGACAGGAGTGTGGTTACCGGTAGGTTGCTGAGGCTTCTGGATAAGAGGTGGCCATCAGGTTGGATGTGGAACTTCAGTAGAAAGAAAGGGTGGGGACAGGAACTAGAATAATCCAGGAAGGGAACAGGCTCTTGAAAGGGTCTGGCTGGAAGGGGCAAAGACGTCCGTGGTCTTTGAGAAGACTGAAGGGGCGTGGCCTGGGTTTGGACATCCAGGGGGCGTGGCTATGGGGGGCCGACCTCGTTGGTAAGAGGCCGAGGGCACAGGGCCCTTGGCCAGGCCCTCCACCTCCCAACGCCCCTGCCACTCTAGCCAAGACCCACTCGAGGTCGCATGAGGATCCACTCGCTGGAAAACGTGGACAAGGCGCTGCAGTTCCTGAAGGAGCAGCGCGTGCACCTGGAAAACGTGGGCTCGCATGACATTGTGGACGGGAACCACCGGCTGACCCTGGGGCTAGTCTGGACCATCATCCTGCGCTTCCAGGTGATCCCCAAGTGACCCCTGCCCAGCCCACCGTCCCAAGGTGTGGCCTTAGGAGGGCCTCCGCCACCCAGTCATCTGCTTATCCATTCATTCATTCATTCCAAAAATTTTCCTACTATGATCCAGGAACCCTATTCCAAGTGGTGGGGATAAAAGTAATAATCATTATCACCACCACCACTGTGATCATTTATATATTTTTCACCCTGTTCCAGGCACTGTTCTAAGCACTTGGCATTTAATACACACGACAACCCCATAAGGTAGATACTATTTATTATATTTTACCAGAGAGGAAACTGAAGCCCAGAGAGGGGAAGTAATATGCTCAAGGTCACACAGCTGGATAGTAGAGCTGGAATTCAAATCCAGTCAATTTTGTTTCAGTTCAGAAACAAAACCGACACATTTTCTGCCTTTATGGAGCTTACATTGTCGTGAGGGAGACAGACAATAAACAAACCCGTAAATACATAGACAAGAAATGTATGAGAAGTGGATAACTCTAGGTAAGAGCTATGCAGAAAAGAATAGGTTATTTTTAATATATTTTTTAAGTTTATTTTTGAGAGAGCGAGTGGGGAGGGGCAGAGAGAGGGAGAGAGAGAATCCCAAGCAGGCTCTGCAATGTCAGTGAGGAACCTGATTCGGGGCTGGGGCTCACAAACCTGAGATAATGACCTGAGCCGAAATCAAGAGTCAGAACCTCAATGGATTGAGCCAGCCAGGCGCCCAAGAATAGATTATGATAAGACAGTAAAAAGAATGCAAAATATCAGGTTGACAGTGTTGAGATTTTAGACTTGGTGGTCAGAGAAGGACTCTCTGAATAGCTGATGGCTGCATGACATAAGATGAAGGGAAAAAGCATTCCAGACAGGAGGCACAGCCAGGATGCAAAGGCCCTGAGGGAGGTGGGAAGGAGCTGAAATGTTGGAGGTCCAGAAAAACCAGTATGTCTAGAGAATAGGAGACAAGGGGGAGCCAGGGAGGAGAGGAGGTCAGAGGAGTTGACAGGGCCTAGGTAATCTGTGATTAGCAGTTTTGATTTTATTCTGTTTGAGATGGGGAGAAATTAGAGATTTTTATCAAAAGGATAGACATCATCAGATTTATTTATTTATTTTAAATGTTTATTTAGTTTTGAGAGAGAGAGAGAGAGAGCACGAACAGGGGAGGGGCAGAGAGAGAGGGAGACACAGAATCCAAAGCAGCTCTAGGCTCTGAGCTGTCAGCACAGAGCCCGGGGCTCGAACCCACAAACTATGAGATCACAACCTGAGCCAGAGTTGGTCTCCTAACTGACTGAGCCACCCAGGCACCCCAACATCATCAGATTTACACAGATCCCTCTGCATTGGGGGTGATTGCCAAAATTGGGGGCTGGGAGCCCAGGGAAGAGACTGGAGCTGGACCAGGGTGGGGCCAGAGGGAAGTGCAGAGGGAGGCAGATAGGAAAGATGCCCTGTAATGGGAATGGGCAGGGGAAGGGGAGGGAGGGAGGTGTCCAGGCCAACATTCAAGGCTCAGGACCAGGGGGGATAAAGTGGGGTCACCCAGGGACAGATTTGAAGGAGGAGCAGATTTGAGGGACAGTGTGGGATGTGATGGTGATGAGGAATCTGATATCTAAAACATCAGGGGGAGCATTTAGGAGTCCACTGGATCATGGGAATAGAGCTCAAGGAAGGGGTGGGGGCTGGAGACAGATATGGGCGTTGCCAGTACAAAATCAAGGAATGAGACTGGGGGGCGGGAGGGCGGGATCCCTGCTGGCAGCTGGAGCCATGCGCTAGGGGCTGGCACCTCTTTGGAACCTGGTTTTCTCCCTCGGAACCCAAATGCCAAACTCAGCTCTTGAGTCCAGGACCTAAGTCTCCAACACCCATCCGGGGCTCTTGAACCTGCTTTAGATTCTGGGTCACTGAGGACATCATTGAACACCTACTAAGTGTGATACCGCAGAATACAAAACAAACATCCTGTGGTCCTAGAGCTTTAATAAGTTAGTGAGTGCATTAGTCTGTTAGGGCTGCTGTAACAAAATACCACACTCGGAGTGGCTTAAACAACAGAAATTTATTTTCTCAAGTTCTACAAGCTGGAAGTTCAAGATCAAGCTGCTGGCAGGATCAGTTCCTCCTGAGGCCTCTCTCAGCTTGCAAGTAGCCATCTTCTCTCTGTGTCCTCACATGGCTTTTTCCCTGTGTGCGCACGTCCCTAGGATCTCTTCCTTTTTTTTTTTTTTTTTTATAAGGACACCAATCATTTTGGGGACCTACCCTATGACCTCATTTAAACTTAATTACCTCCTTAAAGGCCCGATCTCCAAATACAGTCACAGTTGGGGGTTAGAGCTTCAACTTATGAATTTTGGGGGAGACACAGTTCAGTCCACAATGGGGAGACAGTACACCAGATGAATAAATGAAAAAATAAATAAAAGATGAAAAAATAAATAAATATGGTAGAAAAGGAGGATGTGAAATTTGAGTACACATACTGTGATTTAAAATCAAGTGGTTGGTGAAGGCCTCACAGAGGTGATATGTGAGAAAAGACCTGAAATTGGGGTGGAACCATGTGGGCCCCTGAGGGAAGGAACAAGCAGTGCAAAGGCCCTGAGGTGGGAAGACGCTGGTGATTTAGTGAAGAGGATAGCAGGTCTCTGGAGCAGAGTGGGCTGCTGAAGAGGAGGTCAGAGGCATGACGAGGGGAAGTTTACTTTTACCGTGAGTGAGACGGACCCACGGAAAGTCCAGAGGATGGGAAACATGTGATCTGATCTGGGTGCTCATAGGGTCCCTCTCTGCCACGAGGAGAACAGACTGTGGGGTCAGGAGCAGGGAGGCCAGCCTGGAGGTGATTGCACTAGCCCAGGGGGAAATGATGGTGGCTTGGATCAGAGAAGTGGCCCAGACGCCAAAGTATGGAGGCTTCCCTGGAAAATGAGACCCTAGTCTGCAGCCTCCTCCTCCCCCAATTGTGGATGTCCCGGTTCACTCCAGATCCCACCCTCACGCTCCTGAACCCCCAACCCCAGCCCGAAGCCGCCCCTCCCATCCCCTTTGTCCCTGGTAGCGGAGTGCACCGGCAGGTCCCAGGCACAAGCCCTCTGGGTCCCAGCAGCCATGTTTTATATCCTCACAGATTCAAGTTATCAAAATTGAGACTGAGGACAACAGAGAGACGCGCTCCGCCAAGGACGCACTGCTCCTGTGGTGTCAGATGAAGACAGCTGGGTAAGTGCACCCCCCACCCTGCGCCCCCACTGGGCGGGTGGGGCCCTAGCCTGATCTTGAGGGTCCCTTCTGGGACAAGAGTGCAAGGGACCACCCAAGTCCTCAGTGTCAGAATGTTACATTTGAAGTTAAGGAACTGGTAAATAAAATACGTCCACTCTTCTGACCTTGACAAATAAACCCGTGTAAGAATCTGGAAGGCCTGGTTCAAATTTAGAACTTGGGCTCCTCAGAAAACAGTGCTGGTTAGTGGTGGACCGTCCCCAGCCTGCTCGGTCTCCTGTATCTCATCCTGTACCTCGAGAGGCCTTGTGGGCACCTGTGTGAACATCCCAGCCCTAGTCCTGAGTCCTGGCCACCCCCACCCCAAAAGCAGCCGAGGACGGTGTATACTGGGGCTCTGGCAGCTCCCGTGAGAAGTTCAGGCTCCTGGGTACATTTGGTGGGGCTGAGAAGGGGGCCACTCAGGCTCTGCTGGGAAGTCTCCTGGTCCCCCAACTCTCTGCCCTGCGGGAGGGGCATGGCCTGAAACTCAGGTGCCCTCTGCCCCTGGGAGGAAGTGGAGAGCAGGTATGGATGGAGACTGGGCTTTCTCTGATGCTCAGCCTTCCGGGGCTGGCCGGCTGTCTTGCAACACTCTCTGTCTTTTCATGTGTCTGTCTTTACCTCTATGCCTGCTTTTCCTTGTTTCTGTCTCTCCCTCCCCCTTCTCTCTCCCTTCTTGTCTCCTCCCCTTCCTCCTTTCTTTCTCCATCTCTGTATCTTGCTTTCTCTCCGTCTCTCTCTCTTTTTCCGTCCTTGCCCCTATCTATCTATCTATCTATCTATCTATCTATCTATCTATCTTTCTATCTATCTATCTATCTATCTATCTATCTATCTATCTATCTACCTATCTTTCTATCTATCTATCTATCTATCTATCTATCTATCTATCTATCTTTCTATCTATCTATCTATCTATCTTTCTATCTATCTATCTTTCTATCTATCTATCTTTCTATCTATCTTTCTTTCTTTCTTTCTTTCTTTCTATCTTTCTCTCTATCTTTCTATCTATCTTTCTTTCTATCTATCTATCTATCTATCTATCTATCTATCTTTCTATCTATCTATCTATCTATCTATCTTTCTATCTATCTATCTATCTATCTACCTTTCTATCTATCTTTCTATCTATCTATCTATCTATCTATCTATCTACCTTTCTTTCTTTCTATCTATCTTTCTATCTTTCTTTCTTTCTTTCTTTCTTTCTATCTATCTTTCTATCTATCTATCTATCTATCTATCTATCTTTCTATCTATCTATCTATCTATCTATCTATCTATCTTTCTATCTATCTTTCTATCTATCTATCTATCTATCTATCTATCTATCTATCCATCTACCTTTCTTTCTATCTATCTATCTATCTATCTATCTATCTTTCTATCTATCTTTCTATCTATCTATCTATCTATCTATCTATCTTTCTTTCTTTCTATCTATCTATCTTTCTTTCTATCTATCTATCTATCTATCTATCTATCTATCTATCTTTCCATCCACCTATCATCTATCTACCCCCCCACCATCCATCTATGTCTATCTCTCTCTCCCTTCTTCTCTCCTTCCCTCCCTCTTCCCTCCTGACTGTCTCCATTTCTGCCTCTGTCTCTCCCTTCCACGCTGCCAGTTACCCTGAGGTAAACATCCAGAATTTCACCACCAGCTGGCGGGACGGCTTGGCCTTCAACGCGCTCATTCACCGGCACAGGTACCACGTGGCCTGGGGCAGCCTGGCCCTGCCCTTCCCCCTCCCCCATGTCCCTTGGGTACACACCTGTACACATATGCATGTAGATGGCACGCAGAGACCCAAGGACCCATCCCTTCACACTTACACGAGGCACACACCTGCACAGAACCCTGTCCGGGCCCCATAGTCTGTGTACACGTGGAAACACACGTCCCTCATGCAGCTGCGTAGACACACGCATACTCATGCACGTACACAGCCTGTGCCTGATGCTTCGATGCCTCCAGGGTGGGAGCTCACCCCCCATGGATGGTCTTCTCTGGTGTGTGCATGGTGGTCCTTCCTCAAGGCAAGCCGCAGAGCCCCCCTTCCGGCTCCCTGTGCACCCACATTTCACACCCCAGGGCCTGGCGCTGAATTGGCTGAAAGGTGGGCATCCAGACAAGTTGAACCCACATCGTGACTGTCCATATGACAGATGAGGGAAACTGAGGCCCGGAGCCTGGGAGGGACTTGCTCTGGTGTGGTCGGAGTGGAACCCAGCCTTTTCTGCTGTGGACACATGTTCGTTCACAAGCCCTGCCTGTCACATACACACCCATACACTTAGGGAGACCTGTCCCCCCCACACAGTGAGAAACCCACCAGCTGTACCCATGTCATACTAACAACGGTAACATTTACTAAGTGCTTTCTGTATACCCGGCATTGTTCTAAGAGCTTTCCAATAAGTCATTTAATAGTCAGTGAGCCTGTGAGGCAGATGCTATTATCATCCATTTTGCAGATGAAAAAATTGAGGCACAGAGAGACAAAATAGCTTACCCAGAGTGACAGCCAGCCAGGAAATGGCCGAGCTGGGGTTTGAGCTGCGTGGGCTGGCTGTAGACCTCACACTTCTAACTGCTACGTAATACTGTTTAGCAAAGCACCCAAGTAGATGTGTGCATTGCCAAGTCGGTCCCACTCATTCGCACGCAGTACTCACGGCCACAGATAAGTGCACAGACGTGCACCAGCATACACAGCTTTCCCCTCGGGAGGCGGTGCCCCTCCTGCCCCTGGCTTTGGGTGGGGCTCAGGCCGGGAGGTCTTTCTGCCTGCTCGCCCCCTGGCTCTGGAGCCTGCCTGCTGCCTGCCCGCTCTGTGCCCCTGCCTAGGCCCGATCTCGTGGACTTCAGCAAACTCACCAAGTCCAATGCCAACTACAACCTGCAGAGAGCCTTCCGCACGGCAGAGCAGCACCTGGGGCTGACACGTCTGCTGGACCCTGAGGGTGAGCCCCCCCACAACCCCAGCGGGACTTCCTCCTGGGGGGACCCCCGACCCCAATGCCAGCCCAAACTCCTCTCCATCCTGCTGCAACACCGTCCCAAACCCGAGTCCTTCTAAGTCCTGGCTCCCACCCAGCCCCTCCCCTTCTTCACCTCTAATCCCCTTTGCCCCCATCTTCCAGTCCCTTCCTTTCGCATCTCTGTCTCCAGCCCCAGACTCATCTCCATTCCTGCCTCCAACTTGACCGCATCCCCTTCCCAACCCCAAGCCCAGTCAGCTCCCCCAAGCCCAACCCCCTCTCCCTCCCTAACTCTGGTCCCAGCTCCAGAGCCAACCCCACCCCCAACATTATCCCCTGACTTCAGCCTCAATCCTAATCCCAGACCATGCCAACACCGACCCACCAATCTCTAGAATAACAGCTGTTCCCTCTCTCTGAGAGTCTGCTCTGTGCCAAGCACATGGCTGGGAATTTTAGCAGAACTTCCCGCTTTTACCCTCACACTGACCTGGATGGATAGAACTTATCCATCCTGTTTTAATTTTTTTTAGTATGTATTTATTTTTGAGAGAGACAGAGCACGAGTGGGGGTGGGGCCGAGAGAGAGGGAGACACAGAGCCTGACGAGGGGCTCAAACCCACACACCGCAAGGTCATGACCTGAGCTGAAGTCGGACGCTTAACCGACTGAGCCACCCAGACGCCCCCTTATCCGTCCTGTTTTAAAGTGATAGGAATGAAGTCTCAGAGATGTGAAGTCACTTGCCCAGTGTCACACTGAAAACCAGTACGTGGGACTTCTTGGGGGGCCGGGGGGAGGGGCAGAGAGAGAGAATCCTAAGCAGGCTCCATGCCGTCAGCGCAGAACCCGACGCAGGGCTTGAACCCACGAACTGTGAGATCGTGACCTGAGCTGAAACCAAGGGTCTGACGCTTAACCAACCGAGCTACCCAGGCGCCCCTACATGGGACTTCTGATACCTATATTCTGTGTCTGGCACATGGTAGGTGTTTAGTGGATATCTGTTCCACCAACCATGAGTTGGTGGAGTAAGAGCTAAGTGTAACATTGTGCATTCAGTGGGCACATCAAAACGCTAATTGGAATTTACTGAGTTTCTCCTCTGTGCCACACTATTCTTTCTAAAACTTACAGTGCTCCTTTTTGGCAGGCACTGTGCTAATCCTCAGCCTTGCAATGGGGGAAACTGAGGCGAAGGGAAGTTAGGTCTGTTTCCTAAGGACATGCAGTGAGTAAGTGGTTGAACAGGGATTTAAGCACACGTTTCCTCCAAAGCCCACACCCTTGATCTCTGCCCTCATAAATAAATACATACATAAAATAAATTTATTTACTTATAAAATAAATAAATAAATACACTTCGTAAATATTTATTGAGCTCCTACTGTGCGCTGGGCATGACCAGAACAATGGGAAAAAAGACAGGCATAGCCTTTGTCATCATGGAACTCAAACTCAAGATAAGGACATGATTGCATAAATGAATATTTAATTGCAGATGATAAGTTCCAGGAGGCAATGATAAGATGCCATGAGGAAGAGTAACAGGGGTGACCGACTCTACACAGGGCGAACAGGGAGGCTTATCTGAGGAAGTGTAAGCTGAGTGGAGCCCTGAAGGATGAGTGGGAGGTAGGCATACAGAAGAAGGAACATTGTTCTACCTAGCGAAAACAGCATGTGCAAAGGCCCTGAGGTGGAAGGTAGAATGGTGTGTTCAAGAAGTAATTATGGATAATTTCTCCGGTGGTTTGTAGGTGTCAGGTACTATTTAATCTCATGAGGTAGATCCCCATTTGGCAGATACCGAAATTGAGGCGCAGAGGCTACTTGTCTTGCCCAAGGCCACACAGCTAGTAAGAGTGGGCTCTCCCTCCCTCCACCCTCACTGTCCTGCTCTCCCCTGCTCTCCTTTACTCCCAGATGTGAACATGGAGGCTCCAGATGAGAAGTCCATCATCACCTACGTGGTCTCTTTCTACCACTATTTCTCCAAGATGAAGGCTCTGGCTGTGGAGGGGAAGCGGATCGGGAAGGTTTGGGGATCCAAGGGATGGGGTGGGTGGGAGCTTGGGAACCACCTGGGGGCACATCCGGGACGAGTCTGACCCCACCTTCCTTTGCTGGGTCAGGTCCTGGACCAGGTGTTGGAGGTGGGGAAGATCATCGAGCGCTATGAGGAGCTGGCGGCCGAGCTCCTGGCCTGGATCCATCGCACCGTGGGCCTCATCAGCAATCAGAAGTTTGCCAACTCTTTGAGTGGGGTGCAACAGCAGCTTCAGGCTTTCACGGCCTATTGCACACTGGAGAAGCCAGTCAAGTGAGGCCCAGCTCAGGAGGGAGGGCGGCAAGTGGAGGTCTGGAGGTGGGGGTCCTGAGCCCGAGCCCCTTCAGGTTTCAGGAGAAGGGGAACCTGGAGGTGCTGCTCTTCAGCATCCAGAGCAAACTGCGTGCCTGTAATCGTCGCCTCTTTGTGCCTCGGGAGGGCTGTGGCATCTGGGATATCGACAAGGTGAGGTCGAGCATGTGGAGGAGCGGCAGGGTTACTCCGTGGCTTCGTATAGGTTGTGCACTGCTCAAGGGAGCCATTTACACTGTAGACGTCCTGGACTGGATATTCATTCTGACAGTTTTCCAGCAGGAAAGTGTCACGAAGGAGCAGTATCTTTTTCCAGTTTACATAAAGGTGCTGTAAATGCTAGGAGCCACCTCAGACAGAGAAGCCAGGGCCATTGAATTGTGGGGCGTTGTTGGGGTCTGACTGGCCTCCTCCCGTCTCCCCAGGCATGGGGCCAGCTGGAGAAGGCAGAGCACGAACGGGAGGCCGCCCTGCGAGCTGAGCTGATCCGGCAGGAGAAGCTGGAACTTTTGGCCCAGAGGTTTGACCACAAGGTGGCCATGAGGGAGAGCTGGCTGAATGAGAACCAGCGCCTGGTCTCCCAGGTACAGGGTGCAGGACTTGGCTCTGGGTGAAAGGTGGGGGTGGGGGCAGGGAGGCATGCTGGGCTGGTGGCCCTGGGACCAGAGAGGGAGACTCGGTCTCCTGAGTGACAGAGAAGTGTTGGATTAATCTCCTAGGTGGCAAATGAGGGTGGAAAGGGAGAACTGGCCTCCTAAGTGAGCGGTGGGGGAGGGGGGCGGGCCTGATCTCCAAGGTAACAGGAGAGTGAGGTTGGTCTCCCTGGGGAACTGGAGAGGACAAAATTAGGCTCATCAGAAATAGGGAGAGTATTTAATTAGACTCTTAAATGACAAAGGAGGTTGTAGCTGGTGTCCGGGGTAACTCAGGAGGATAGAATTGGTCTCCTAAGTAAGAGGGTAGGGTAGGCCTGGTCCCCCGTCTCTAGGGCAACGGGAGGATGGTGACTGTTTCCTGGGTGACAAGTTTAAGGCTAGATATGTAATGGAGCCGTGTGGAGCCGGTCTCCAGGGTAACAGAAGAAAGTGGGGCTGGTCTCCGGGGCAACAGGAAGGTGGGGCTGGTCTCCAGGGTTACTGGGGATGGAGGAGCAGGGCCAAGGTAACAGGTGGATAGCAAAGGAAACAGGTGAGCATCTGTGGCCTGCCCTGCCCCAGGACAACTTCGGGTATGAGCTGCCGGCGGTGGAGGCAGCCATGAAGAAACACGAGGCCATCGAGGCGGACATTGCAGCCTATGAAGAGCGGGTGCAGGGCGTGGCCGAGCTGGCCCAGGCCCTGGCGGCAGAAGGTTACTACGACGCCCGGCGCGTGGCGGCCCAGCGTGACAGCGTCCTGCGCCAGTGGGCCCTGCTGACCGGGCTGGTAGGTGCCCGGCGGACGCGGCTCGAGCAGAACCTGGCCCTGCAGAAGATCTTCCAGGAGATGGTGTACATGGTGGACTGGATGGAGGAGATGCAGGTGGGGCCGGCCCTGGGGGTCAAGGGTGGGCATGGTGTGCGGGGAGGGCAGGGAGGGCTACAGACACCGAACAGGTTGTCAGGGAGCCGGAGAGGGACGGAGAGAGAGACAGGAAGAGGAAGAGAACGAGAGACAAAGAGAAAGAGACAGAAAGACGCCGAGAGAGGCAGAAAAAGGAAGATCAAGGAAGAGACAGAGGAGGGGCGCCTGAGTGGCTTGGTCGGTTGGGCGTCTGACCGCGGCTCAGGTCGTGATCTCGCGCTCCGTGGGTTCGAGCCCCGCGTCGGGCCCTGCACTGAGCCTGGAGCCTGCTTCAGATTCTGTGTCCCTCTCTCTCTGCCCCTCCGCTGCTTGCACTCTGTCTCTCTCTCAAAAATAAAATTTAAAAAAAGCCACAGAGATACAGAGCCAGAGGGAGCTAGGGACAGATAGAGAGATTAAGCCAGAGGAAGATGGTGACAGTTTGAGAGAGGGAAGGGGAAATCAGAGAGAGATCATCAAACTAGAGAAGCAGGCACGAGGGTGGCAATGGAAATCTAAGCGGCCACAGAGAGACACATAAGAGAAGGAATCCTTTTGGGAAAGAGAGAGACAGGCTGGAGATACAGGTACAGGGAGAGATGGAGATAAGAAGGAAGGAAGCAGAGAGAGATGGAAACAGGAAAGACAGAGGCAGAGAGAGAGATGGAGGCAGAGAGCAGAGAGAGGGTGGCGCCCGTGACAGAGACAGAGCGCAGGAATGTGGGGACAGACACAGGGAGTCAGGGAGAGCCAGCGGGAGATGTTGACGGAGACCAGGAGATTGAGATAGAGATCCGAGTTCAAGGGATGGGGTGGAGGAGCACAAGAGTGGGCCTGACAATGTGGGGTGGGGCCTGCCTGAGGCCAATGCCTAAAAGGTGCTCAGGGCTGCCCCGTCTTCTAGGCTCAGCTGCTGTCCCGGGAATGTGGGCAGCACCTGGTGGAGGCGGAGGACCTGTTGCAGAAGCATGGACTGCTGGAGGGGGACATCGCGGCCCAGAGTGAGCGAGTGGAGGCGCTCAACGCTGCTGCCCTGCGTTTCTCTCAGCTGCAGGGTGAGTCTGGGGTCGGGGATTGGGGTGGAGACTTCCAGGGCTGGTGCTAACGGAAGCAGAATGACCCCTAAGAGACAGAAGGAAGGAGTGAACTCCTTGTCTTTGGAGGCATCCAAGCACAAAATAGGCTCACCCTCCATCAGGGAATATCATGGGGGAAATTACTGCCTTGGGTGGAGGTTAGACCACATGATTTCTTCCTGCTTTGAGATTCTGCAGTAATAGTTCACATTTATTGAGCACTTGTGGTTTTTTTTTTTTTTAATGTTTATTTTATTTTTGAGAGAGAGAGAGAGAGACAGAGACAGAGCACTAGCAGGGGAGGGATAGAGAGAGAGGGAGACACAGAATCTGAAGCAGGCTCCAGGCTCTGAGCTATGAGCACATAGCCCGACACGGGGCTCGAACTCACGAACTGTGAGATCATGACCTGAGATGAAGAAAGATGTTTAACAACCGAGCCACCCAGGTGGCCCTATTGAATACTTGTTTTATGCTAAGCCCCTCACAGCCAAATCTCAGTGAATACCATGAAAAACCGTGTGAGGTAATGTATAGTCAGGGCCTGTTCGGCAGCAAATGATAGAAACTCAACTCAGTTAGCTTAAGGAGAAAAGGGGAGTATCTTGGCCAGTGTAACTAAAATGTCCAGGAAAAGGCATGTTTGGCTTCAGGTATGGCTGGATCCAGGGATTGTCTGATGATGCTTTTAAGACTGTATCTCTCTGACTGTAGTCTCTATGTTTGTGTCACTACCGGGGAGCTCCTTCCCTTGTGGTGTAAATCTGGGGTCATTCAGCCCCATGTTTACATCCTAGCAACTTAGCGGACCCAACAGGAGACAAGCCCCTTTCTCCCAATATTTCTGACAAAAGATTCCAGGAAAGCTTTCTTTAGCCCACTGTGGGTTCCATGCCCTCTACTTAGCCAAGCATTGTGACCCCAGGCTCTGCACTGAGCTAACTGGCCACATCTATGTGACATGCCCAACCCATGGCCAAGACTAGGGTTGGCTCTTTCCAAAGACAGGAATGGAGGAAGAAGAGGAGGGTGGAAAGCCATTACCAGCATCGGGGGCATGGATGCTGATAGGAAAAACCAAGACTGGCTCTAATAAAGGTTCTCATTTTACTGATGTCAATACCTTCCAGCCACAGACCACCAGGAATCCCCCTGTTGTCAAACCAAGCTGGGTCTGTTGGCTTTTTGCACACACGCTGGAGAACCATGGAGCTTCTCAGTAGGAGGGTGTTAGGAAGGGGCTTGTGATAGGATGTGGGCTTGTGTTAGGTGATTTGGGGATGATTTATGCAGTGTCTTTTGCTGCGGATTGGACACTGGAGGTGGGAGTAATTAGGTGATCGCCCATCTTAATCATTTTTATCCAGGTAGTGGGAGGAACAGGAGTTGGTAGCGGTCATTCAGCTTAGCTGGATGAAGGGGCTGGATGATGGTTTCTGTGGCTTGCCCAGTGACCTCTTTTTTGTGTGTGCTCAGACGTGATTATGGAATGGTCTTGTTTCCATCCCATTCCACCATGGTCGCAGAGTGACCTTGTCTGAAGTTGGCGTCCTGAGAAACTGTGTCTCTAGCTGTGAGTGCTGACAAGGCTGCTTTTTTGCTTTCTTGCTGATGAGGAAACTAAGGCCCAGAACCGCAGAGCTCAGAGGGTTTAGGGCTGGCCTGTCTCACTCCTGTGTCTGGAGCCACAGCCCTTTGGAATCCGGAAGCATCAGTAGAAAAGGCAAGGCCTATCTGGCTTGCAAGATGGTGTGTGTGTTGGGGCAGGGGGAGGCGGGCGGTTCTCATCCTCATGGGCTGGGTCAAATATTGAAGTCTCCTTCCAAGCCCCAGTGGGACATGCCCACCCTGGCTCAGCCCCTCTTACCCACATCCAAACCCCAGGACAGGCTCATTGAGACCCTCTCCTTCTTGTGAAGGTTTGTCCCAGAAGGCTCCTTCTGTCTTCTCCTTGTGAGATCTTGGTGCCTGGTGGCGGCCAACAGCACCACAAAAACAGCAAAGAGGCTAATGTGTGTTGTCATGGTGACAGGAGGGAGCAATGCCTGATAAGTGGTCCAGAGTGTGGCCTCCTGATCTGCCACTTCTTAGCTGATCCTGGGCAAGTGGCTTCCTTCCCTGAGCCTCAGTTTCTTCATCTGTAAGATGGGGCTCGTAAGGATACTGCCCCACGGTGGCATTGTGCCAGAGTCAGGTCTGGATACACGGATGCCTATTGTTGTTGATTATTCAGGTGGATGCCTTGGTATTTGGGTCAATTTCAGTGAATGTCCAGAATTCCAGAAATGGTGTATCCCATCTAGGGCAGTGTCTCTTGCAGTGTTTTGACCCAGTAAGAAATATGTTTACCTCCTGACCCACAGTCCACACACACACACACACACACACACACACACACACACACTGTATGAAACAATACTTCCCCTTACCCCGCAAGTTGCATCCTGATATTTTCTAGTCATTCTATTCTATTCCATTAAAGCAACATTGGCAGCCAGCCATTAAGTTAATTTCACAGTTCTCTTGTCACAAACCAGAAGTCTAGGAGGAAGGTGAAGTATTTGAAGAAACATGGGAGTTCAGGTCATCATTGAAGTTAAGAGATAAGGCAACAGAGGATGAGAGAGGGAACCCAGAAAATGGCTTAAGGATAGAGACACATCTGGGTGCCTAGCTGGCTCAGTGGATAGGGCATGCGATTCTTGATCTCAGGGGTGTAAGTTTGAGCCCCAGGTTGGGTGTAGAGATTACTTAAAATAAAATTTAAAAAAATAGTGGGGCGCCTGGGTGGCTCAGTCGGTTAAGCGCCCGACTTTGTTCAGGTCATGATCTCGCAGTTCGTGAGTTTGAGCCCCAAGTCAGGCTCTGTGCTGACAGCTCGGACCCTGGAGTCTGCTTTGGATCTGTGACTCCCTCTCTCTCTCTGCCCCTCCCCTACTCACTCTCTCTCTCTCTCTCTCAAAAATAAATGAACATTAAAATTTTTTTTTAATTAAAAAAAATAGAGACGTTTCATTTGGTCCAGTTCTGAAGGAAACACAGTTTACAGATACTAGGATTCTCTGAATCTTAGTTTCTATACATCATTCAGTCAATAAGTCGCCATTTTCATTAGGTTACTGCTCTGGGCTCCACCCCGTGCTAGGCAATGGTGAGGACACAGTGTGACGGAGACAGCCCTAGACCCTGCCTTCATGGGCCTCTCAGCCCAGTGGGGGAGACAGAACAGGCAGTGACATGCCAGAGGGGTCAGGGCAGGCAGGGATGGTGCCCGTGGGGCACAGGCAGAGGTGCAGGGCTGGAATAAGAGAAGCCTGGGGGAGCCAGAGAAGGTTCCTGCTCCAGACAGCATGTCAGGGAAGGCTGCCTGGAGGAGGGGACGCACAACCTGGCACCTGATGATGCCTACCTAGCAAAGGACAGACAGGGCAGGTAGCCTGTACCTCCCTTCCTTGGGCGCCCCCTGGCCCGTGCCCAACCCGGGATCCTCCCCTTCTCCTGGCCCAGGCTACCAGCCCTGCGATCCGCAGGTCATCTGCAACCGCGTGAACCACGTGCACGGCTGTCTGGCGGAGCTGCAGGAGCAGGCGGCGCGGCGGCGCGCGGAGCTGGAGGCCTCGCGGAGCCTGTGGGCGCTGCTGCAGGAGCTGGAGGAGGCGGAGAGCTGGGCCCGAGACAAGGAGCGCCTCCTAGAGGCGGCGGGCGGCGGCGGCGGCGGCGGCGGCGCGGCGGGCGCGGCGGGCGCGGGGGGCGCGGCTGGCGGCGCGCACGACCTGTCCAGCACTGCGCGCCTCCTGGCGCAGCACAAGATCCTGCAGGGCGAGCTGGGTGGGCGGCGGGCGCTGCTGCAGCAGGCCCTGCGGCGCGGCGAGGAGCTGGCTGCGGCCGGCGGCGCCGTGGGCGCGGGCGCCGAGACGGTGCACCTGGCGGGCCTGGCGGAGCGCGCGGCGAGCGCGCGGCGGCGCTGGCAGCGGCTGGAAGAGGCGGCGGCGCGGCGCGAGCGGCGGCTGCAGGAGGCGCGGGCGCTGCACCAGTTCGGCGCCGACCTCGACGGGCTCCTCGACTGGCTTCGCGACGCGTACCGCCTAGCAGCCGCGGGCGACTTCGGCCACGACGAGGCGTCCAGCCGCCGCCTGGCCCGCCAGCACCGCGCGCTCACCGGGGAGGTGGAGGCGCATCGCGGGCCCGTGGGCGGCCTGCGGCGTCAGTTGGCGACACTGGGGGGCGCCAGCGGCGCCGGGCCACTGGTGGTGGCCCTGCAGGTGCGCGTGGTGGAGGCGGAGCAGTTGTTCGCCGAGGTGACCGAGGTGGCTGCGCTGCGGCGCCAGTGGCTGCGAGACGCCCTGGCGGTCTACCGCATGTTTGGCGAAGTGCACGCGTGCGAGCTGTGGATCGGTGAGAAGGAGCAATGGCTGCTGGCCATGCGTGTGCCCGATTCGCTCGACGACGTCGAGGTGGTGCAGCACCGGTGAGCGCGCCCTCCTGGGACTTCCAGGTCCCCTTTCTCACGCACACAGCCTCGCCTTCGTGCATCAACAGTTCCCATTTTCTCTCAGCTGCGACCAGGGGTTCCAGTGAAATGGGAATGATAATAGTCCCCACCTCACAGGTGACGAGTAATGAGTTAATACTTAATAGAACACTGAGCAAATACCTGGTACAGGGAGCATTTCAGGGGCGTTTGCTATCATTATGGGACTTATACTCACTTGGCAGGAAATTAAAACTTCTCAAGACACCGAAACCTGGCCCCTCCCCTGGGACTGCCGCGGTTCCTGCACAAATGTCACCTCCCTAGCTAATGAAGTGGCTCTGACCCTGTCACTTTCTCTTCCATCACCCTGTTTTACATTTCTTCATAGCATTTAACCGCTGTGACACGTTACATACATCGGTCTGTTGGCTGACTTAGTAATGAATTGTGAAATTAGTGGATGAGCCCTTTCGTTCACCTACTCATTCATTCAGCTGGAACTTATTGAGCTCTTGCTCTGTTCTCCGTCTTGTGCTGGGCATAGCTGAGACCCAGGCCTGGTCCCTGCCCTTACTGTGCCCACAATTACCCAAGCCACAGCTTGGGGCATTGTTTTAAAAAAGGGAGGACTGTGCCCAGCTTTAAAAAGATCTTCCTGGCTGCCATGTAGAGGGTATGTTGGAGGGGTTGAGAATGGTGGCTGGGAACCCAGAGAGGCACAAAAACCATGTGAGCCGAAACCGAGAATCAGACGCCTATCCGACTGAGCCACTCAGGTGCCCCTGAGAAATGTAACACTTAAGGGACCGGTAGAAGGAGGAGGAGCTGGCACAGGGTCCTAAGAGGATAAGAATTAGAAGGAAATCCAGGAGAAGGCCAAGACGTGGGCAGGTCCCCAGGGTCCAGGCCTGCTTGAGCACGACCCTCCTCCTTCTATAGATTTGAGAGCCTGGACCAGGAGATGAACAGTCTGATGGGCCGTGTCCTGGATGTGAACCACACGGTTCAGGAGCTGGTGGAAGGAGGCCATCCCAGTTCAGATGAGGTGCGCTCCTGCCAGGACCACCTCAACAGCAGGTAGGCGGGGCCTGGCGCCTCAGGCCAGTTCTTTTCCTTCATTCTTTTCCTCATTCACTCAACTGTTGTGAGTCGAGGATGTGCAATTTTGACACCCTGAGGTGATCGTGCCCACCTAGGAAGTCAGCAAAATCTTGGAGGAAAATGGTAATACCCAGTGCTAGTGAGGATATGGTAAAATGAGGATACAGTATATTTTAGTGGATTATTAATTGGCTTGTACAGATATGATTTACTGAGGATCTACTATCTGCCAGGAATTTTTCTAAGCACTTTATATGCCTTGTTTTATCTTTTAATATCCCAGTTTCCATAGCAAAGTTTCCAGAATTCAGAACTCTTTAAAAATGGATACTCTGGTTTGTCTTCAGATCGTATAAATCTTTTGCCTTTTACTAAAAATGGTAACAAATTAATATCTTTCCCCCTTGAACACTACCAGCTGTTTTTCCAATGTGGGTAGGGTTCATAGATGAAGACAGATTCGGGGAGGCGGAATCCTTAATATGATTGATTACCCGGTACAGTAAGTAGGAGGTCAAACCTAATGCTGTCTGAATCTGGATCTGGGGCTCTTGAGCATCTTTTATTAGTCTTTTCAGCAACCCTTTGGGGCATAAATTGCTCCATGTTAGAGAAGAGGAAACTGGGGCTCCAGAGATGCGAAGACACCGGCCCAAAGTCACACAGCAAAGTAGGGGGGGGGGGGTCAAGCCAGGATTTCATGTTGAGTCTGTCTGACTCAAAGCTAAACTCTTTTTTTTTTTTTTCTTTTATTTATTGTTGAGAGAGAGAGAGAGTGCGCACACATGGTAGGGGCAGAGAGAGAGAGGGAGAGAGAGAAAGAATCCCAAGCAGACTCCATACTGTCCTAGCATGGAGCCCGATGCAGGGCTGAGAAATGTACCATGAAATCATGACCTGAGCGGAAAACAAGAGTCGGTCGCTCACCCAACTGAGCCCCCTCAGGAGCCCCTCAAAGACGGTATTCTTAACTGCTGTGCTGTAAGATTCCAATAACCAGTGATAACCTACAGAGGTAGCCTTGACACTCTCAAAGCATCAAGGTCTCAAAGGACAACAACAAAGATTGACGGTGCTTCATAAGGTTATATGCCAAGTGCTTTAGCCACAAGATATCATTAGACGCTCAGTGAAATGGACATTATTATTCCCATTTTCCAGATGAGGAAGCTGAGGAGCATCGGGAAATGATTTGCCCAAGGTCACATGATGAATCTGGCCAAAGCAGATCTTGAACTTGGGTCCTTCTGATTTCAGAGTCCTAATCTCTGCTCTGTGGCATGTCCATTCTAGAGGGGACAGAGAGACAGTGAACAAATAAACAAGTAAATGAGCAAGATATTTAGAGACTTCAAGTGACCTGGTAGAACACAACTGGGGGCTGGAGGTGATTTTAAATGTTTTTAATGTTTATTTATTTTTGAGAGAGAGAGAGAAAGACAGAGTGTGAGTGGGGGAGGGGCTGAGAGAAGAAGGGAGACACAGAATCTGAAGCAGGCTCCAGGCTCTGAGCTGTCAGCACAGGCCCAGTGAAGTGTCATCACTTGCTTGAGGGCCCAAAGAAATCCGTATTTTTTCCCATTAATTTATTTTGATATAGAACAGATTTGCCTGTACATCATTTGATCCTCAGCACTTGGCTTGTGGAATGTACCCGGTTTCTATTTGCTGGATGCAACATAGTATTCTTACACTTCTTACACTGTGGGATCAGAATCCCTTTACTCTCCTAAAAACTCTTTGGGGCCCCAAAGAGCTTGTTTTCGTGAGTTATATGTATCAATATTTACTATGTTGGGAATTAATACTGGGAAATGTAAAGATATTAAGTTGTTTTAAAATAACAATAATAGGGGCGCCTGGGTGGCTCAGTCAAGTTAAGCATCCAACTCTTGATTTCACATCAGGTTATAATCTCGAAACTTGTGAGTTCAAGCCCCGCATTGGGCTCTGTGCTGACAGTGCAGAGCCTGCTTGGGATTCTCTCTCTCCCCCCCTCTCTCTCTGCCCCTCCTCCACTCGCTCTCTCTCAAAATAAATAAACAAACTTAAAAAAAATAAAATAATAATAAACCCATTATGTTAATGTAACCAGCATACTCATATATTTTATGAAAAATAACTGCTTTTCATAACAAAAAATGTAGTGAGTGGCATTGTTTTGTGTTTTTGCCAGTCTTTTATGAAAAAAATTTTTTAAGTTTATTTATTTTGAGAGAAAGAGAGCACAAAACTGGGGGAGGGGCAGAGGGAGAGGGAGAGAGAGGGAATCCCAAGCAGGCTTCACACTGTCAGCATGGAGCCCCATGCTGGGCTTGAACTCACCAACCGGGAGATCATGACCTGAGCCAAAATCAAGAGTTGGAGGCTTAACCAACTGAGCCACTCAGGCGCCCCACATCTCTTTGATGTCTGGCTGAAAAGAAGGCAGCCGAATTCTCGGATCTGCTTCTGCGTTCTGCCTTTTCTCACGCAGCCTCTGGAAAGTACCCTGGACACCAGGAAGAGAATAGGGAGAGGGCAAATAGCGTCTTAGTCTTAGCGTTATTACAAAGATACTTTTGACCTCGCTCAGCTTACATTCTGAGAACCGCTGCTCTAAGCAAGTGTGCCTTGTAGGGTTTTATTTTACACCAGCAGAAACTGGGGCCCAGCGAGATAAAGTGACTTTCCAAAGTCACACAGTGGCTGGGTTCTATCCCAGGTCGTTGGGCCCTCCAGGCCCAGGAGGAGTCCCTGTCCTCCTCAAGCCGCCCTCCTTCCCCCCACCAACCCCCCCGCAGGTGGAACCGCATCGTGGAGCTGGTGGAACAGCGCAAAGAGGAGGTGAGCGCAGTGCTGCTGGTGGAGAACCACGTGCTGGAGGTGGCCGAAGTGCGCGCCCAGGTGCGCGAGAAGCGGAGGGCCGTGGAGAGCGCGCCCCGAGCGGGCGGCGCCCTGCAGTGGCGTCTCAGCGGCCTGGAGGCGGCTCTCCAAGCTCTGGAGCCCCGCCAGGCGGCCCTCCAGGAGGAGGCGGCCCTGCTGGCCGTGCGCTTCCCGGCTCAGGCTGCGCGGCTGCACCAGGGTGCGGAAGAACTGGGCGCCGAGTGGGGCGCGCTGGCCAGCGCGGCTCAGGCCTGTGGCGAGGCCGTGGCCGCGGCCGGGCGCCTGCAGCGCTTCCTGCACGACCTGGACGCTTTCTTGGACTGGCTGGTGCGCGCCCAGGAGGCGGCGGGCGGTGTCGAGGGCCCCCTGCCCGGCAGCCTGGAAGAGGCCGATGCGCTGCTGGCTCGCCACGCCGCGCTCAAGGAGGAGGTGGACCAGCGCGAGGAAGACTATGCCCGCATCGTGGCGGCCAGCGAGGCGCTGCTGGCGGCCGACGGCGCCGAGCTGGGCCCGGGCTTGGCACTCGACGAGTGGCTGCCGCACCTGGAACTCGGCTGGCACAAGCTGCTCGGCTTGTGGGAGGCGCGCAGGGAGGCCCTGGTGCAGGCACACGTCTACCAGCTCTTTCTGCGCGACCTACGCCAGGCTCGGGCGGTGCTGCGCAACCAGGTGGCCGCTTCAGTGTTCACGCGGTGGGGGATTGTGGCCACGGGGGAAAATGTATGGAGGGAGTTTTTGCAGGGACCGCTGCGTTCGTGGCTTGTCCGAGGTCAGTGGGAGCGGGGAGGGTGTTTGGGATCGCGGGTTTGTGGCTCATCCAGTGTGAACACGTGTGGGCAGGTGTGTAACAGGATTTGAGGATTAGTGTTTTATCTAAGGTGGCTAACAGTGTGTGCACTATCCCAAGTCAGTAATGCACTTGGATATACACTGCACTGGCTTCCTGCGTTTGTGGATTGTCTGGAAGGAAATAAGAAGGTGAGGTTAATTGATGATGGTTAATGGGGTTCAAAGATCTTGGGGTGGATGAGGGAGGATAAAGATTATGCAAACAGGTAATTCAGGCTGAGAGGTTATCTGGATCAGCAATTGATTGTGGATTATGTGCTTGTGGGTGCCCAAATTAGCAGATAATCTTCTTATTGGGAATGGCAACGTGCATTCCTTACGGAGAGGGTAACTGTTTATGGTTTGAGAGATGAAGTGCCATGGTTATCTGGGAAGAGCGCATCCATTGGGAGATCATTCTGGGATGTGGGAACCAAGTTTGAGCATTTGGACAAGACAGAACATCCTGTTTTCAGATTGCCCAAGAGTAGGTACCAAGCTTTGGAGATTTTAGAAAGGGTGACCACCAGTGCTGGTCATCTAGTGAAAGCTGACCCAGTTTGAGGGTTAACTGGGGGGACAGACGGGGAGCCCCTGGAATTCTGAGGATACTGAATATGGGAGGTGAGGTGGCCTTAAGAGAACCTTTCTAACCCACCCGTCTTACCAGTTAGAAAAATAATCCCAGAGAGGGAAAGAACTTCCTTGAAGTCACACAGCACCCAGTTCAGGCTTCATCAGTTAACCAAGTATTTACTGAGTGCCTCCTTTGTGCCAGGTACTATTCTGGGACTGAGCACACATTAGGAAACAAAACACAAAATCCCACCCTCGTGCAGCTGGCCTTCTAGTGTGTGTGGGGAGGGAGAAGATGAAAAACAAGTAAATGCAAATATATATTTATGTGTGTATACATATATATATATATATACACATATATATATGTATACACACACACGATATATATAATATCATGTCAGGTAATGCTGTGAAAGATAATAAAGCAGGGTAAAGGGATATAACTGGGGTGCAGGGTGGTGTTTTTGGCAGATGGCCAGAGACCTAAAGAAAGTTAAGGAGCCCACTATGGGCATATCTGAAAGGAGGGACCAGCCAGGCAGAGGGACTAGCATGGGCAAAGGCCCTGAGGTGGGATCATGCCTGGCCTGTTGGATGCTAGAGCACAGTGAGCAAGGGGGAGGAGCGAGGTGGCAAGCCTCTCCCAGGTCCAGGACGGAATGGAGCAGGGCGGACCTGAGCACCACCCCTCCTCCTCATTCCCAGGAGGTGGCACTGTCGGGTCTGGAGCTCCCGGGCACGGTGGAGTCAGTGGAGGAGGCACTGAAAAGGCACCGGGATTTTCTCACCACGATGGAGCTGAACCAGCAAAAGATGCAGGTGGCGGTGCAGGCTGCCGAGGGCCTGTTGAGGCAGGGCAACGCCTACGGAGAGCAGGCCCAGGAGGCTGTGACCCGGCTGCTGGAGAAGTAGGTCCCTCGGACCCCAGAGGCACAGGGGGTGTGGTCTGGGCGTAGGGGGTGTGGTCTCGGCACGGGGGTGTGGTTTGGGCATAGTGGGCGTGGTCTAGGCGGGGGGTGTTGTCTCAGTACAGGGGGTGTGGTCTCGGCACAGGGGGTGTGGTTTGGGCATAGCGGGTGTGGTCTCGGCACAGGGGAGAGATCAAGAGGTCAGGGCTCCTCTGCTTTACATCATGATTTCTGCTTCTCTTCCCCTCTCGGATTTTTATTTAATTTCATACCGTTTTAAATTTGCTTTAAGTTGATACTTTGCGGAAAGGTAACTCATGCTCAGAAACCCAAAAGATACACAAGGATATATAATGAAGTTGCTCTCTCAAGCCTGCCCTCAGCCTGAGGTAGCTGAACTGGTTGTTAACGTGTTAACTTCTTTTCCTGGATGCCCTGCATCTGCCCTGCCCTTCTGGTGCCCCGATCTAGCAGCTAAAGGCCAGAGCCGTGTTCTGTTCTAGCTCTCTAGATGGGACGGTGTCCCCTGCCATGCTGGTTGTCGGATATTGTGAGTGAGCACTTCCCTCTGGCCCCAACTGCCTAGTTTCCTAGGAAGCACACATGGTGTGTGTGTGTGTGTGTGTGTGTGTGTGTGTGTGTGTGTGTGTGTGTGTCTTTCCTGCTGCTGTTGCACATTATCAGTCTCTTCTATCACCATCTGTCTGTCACCACCGCCCGGTCTCTTGTCTGTCTTTGTACTAATTAAGCAAAGACATTTACTGGTATCTACTGTGTGCCAGGCACTATCCTAGTCCCGGAACAAAACAGTACCCGCCCCCCAAATTGCAGCCCTCAAGTAGAGTCCTTTATAGGGGCTCCTCTAGGCTGACTTTATCATCATCACTGTTTCTGTCCCTTGTGGTGAGCCACAGGGGCCCAGCGCTGCTCCTTCTGTCTTTCCATCTGATGGAAAGCATGCCTGGTGCCTCCACCACCATCCACAGCCCAGAGACCCCAGACCTTCCTCTGTCTGGGGCTCAGGTGTCCTTTTCCCCTAAATTCATCTGGGACAATGCTGGAATTTTCTTTTTCTTTTTTTTTTTTTAATTAAAAAATTTTTATTTTTGAGAGAGAGAGAGAAAGAAACAGAGCGTGAGTGGGGGAGGGGCAGAGAGAGAGGGAGACACAGAATCAGAAGCAGACTGCAGGCTCCAGGCTCTGAGCTGTCAGCACAGAGCCCAACGTGGGGCTTGAACTCACCAACCGAGAGATGCTGACCTGAGCCAAAGTCAGATGCTTAACCGACTGAACCACCAAGGTGCCCCAAGGCTGGAATTTTGTCAAGGAAACTTTCATGGGGGTTCTGGTCCTGAAGGTATAAACTCATGATCTACTGCTCCCAGCACCAGGCCTGGACCCACCCTTCCTTTACCCCACACTTCTTGAGTACCTGCTGTATGCCAGGCTCTGCAGAACGAAGAGGAGGATCCTGGTGGACTGCTCATTCTCTGATTCCCTCTTCCTTCCTTCCTTTTCTGTCATTAATCGCTCCATTCATTCTATCATGTATTCAGTGGACTCAGGTACCGAGTCCATACTCTGTTTCAGGCCCTGCGTGGGGCAATGCTGGGCGTGCAGCCGTGACCAGGATAGCACATGACTCCTGCCCTCACAGAGCTCACATGCTTTCTTACAAGGATGGCCCAGAATGGTCGAGACTGGGATGGGAGAAATGCAGGGGGTTGTGGGAGCCCCAGGGTGATGTCTGCCCTAGGCTTGTGCTGGGTGAGGCTGGGAAACACAGCAGGAACTGAGACAGCTCTAATCCCTGCCTCCCTCACCCCTGGGTCACTGACAGTTGCCTAGGGACAGGTTTTCCACCCTGTGGAAGTTATTCTAAAACATCCATTTGCTGGGGTTTGGGGGGAGGGCTTTCCACACCCATAAGGGGGACAGAACCAGTGCAGAGCTGTGGGCTGAGGCCCTGACATCAGACAGGGTCAGATGCTAGCCCCTGCTCTACCCCTCAACCTGTGAGATTCAGGGTGAGTCGTTTAGTCCCTCCATGTGCCTCGCATCACCTGGAACCTGGCCCAGTCCTGTGTGTGAAGTGTTCTCATGATCTGCACGTTGCACTTGAGAGGCTTGGTTAGGGGAATGGACTTGCCTAAGGTCACAGCCAGGATGTGACCCAGCCGTGATACGAAGGATGTGAACCCTGCTGTTTTCTCTCCCTCCCTCCCAGAAAGGAGGGATTTTCCTTGTTCCTAGAACTGATGCTAGGCAAGTTGGCTGGTGAAGACCTGGAGGGATTATTTCAGTTCAGTTTCAGAGGCATTTCCCATTTTCTGGCTCTTGAGCTGAGCCCCGGGCAGGAGGGAATCAGTACTTGGCTTGTTTGTCTCTGCCTTGTCTGGTTCCTCTGTCCAGCTCTGAGCCGGGTTCCCTGTAGTTTTCTCTCACAAGCTTTGCCTCTTTGCCTCCTTGCCTCCATCTATCTGTATATCTCTGTGTCTCTGTTTCCTTCTGTGTCTCTCCCTGTTTTTCTCTACCTGCATCTCCATCTCTCTGACTCTTTATTCTCTTCTGCCTCCCTCTCTTTTTCATACACTTTACCTTTGTTTTTGTCATCTCTCTTTCTCTCTGCCTTCATTCATTCATGCATTCATTCATTCATTCAAGAAATATATATCAAGCACCTAAGGTGTGCCAGGCTCTTTTTCTAGGCATTGAGGATACATCTGTGACCAAAACAGACAAAAATTCCTGCTCTCACGGAATGACATTCTAGTGGGGGAGATGTCATATGTATATGTAACATATACAGTGTATTAGATAGTGCTAAGTTGGAGAGAGAACATTAAAGAAGAAAGCCAGAACGTGTTGGAGGGTGATCAAGAAGGGCCTTGCTAAGAAGGTGGTATTTAAGTAGATGTTGAGGGGAAGAGGGTTCTGGGCAGAGGGAACAGCCAATGCCAAGGCCCTGAGGTAGGAGCAGCTTGTTTAAGGCAAAGGAAAACGGGATGTCCCCAGTCCCCCTCCACCGGGACTCTTGGGCATTTGTACTGTGGGCAGGAGGCCAGGCTGCCTGGGGCTGTGGTCCTGGCTGGCTCCGGGGTGGTGGGGCTTGGGTCCAGCCCTGCCAGTTCACCCAGGCCAAAAGTCTGGCCCTGCTTGCCAGTGTACCTGCCCACCCTCTCTTCCCATGCCCCACTCTCTTCCCTGTCTCCAACTCTGTTGCACCCTCCTTTCTGGCCAGCTGTGTCTTTTACTGCTATCGGCTTGCCACTTCTCTGCCTTTCCCGGTTGTCCCTGCCCCGACTCTGTCACTTTCACTCCCTTTGCCTCCTTCTCTCCCTCTCCTTGTCTACTGCTGTTGGTCTCTCTGCCTCTCTGGCACTTCCCTGCTGCCTTTCTTTACTTGTCTTTCCTTATTTTTTTCTCTTCTTGGGTTTCTTTCTCTTTATCTGTGGGTATCTGTCAATCACTTCCTCTTAAGGTCTGTTTCTAGTCTTGTGTCTGTGTTTATCTCTCTCTGTAGGCCTCTGCACCTCTCTCTCTCTCTCTCTCTCTCCCTGAATCTGTGTTCCCCTCCTAATCTCTTGCTCTCTAGGTGTCTCTTGATCTCTAAGTTGCTATCTCTCTGTATCTCTTACTCTGTCTGCAGGTCTCTTATCTCTCTCTCTCTCTCTCTCTCTCTCTCTGGGCTTGTGTCTGTCTCTCTGTCCCTCTTTCTTTATAAGTATCTGTATTTCTTTCCAGATGTCTATCTCCGTCCCTCTCTCTCTCTGTCTCTCTCTCTCTTGCTCTCTCACTCTCCCTCTGCCCCTCTCCAGTTCGTCCCTGGTTCTGCCCTCATTGACGTTTCTTTGCCTCTCCCCCCATCCCTGCCTTACTCTCTCCTCTTCCTTGCTCTTACATATGCTCCGGGTTCCTAGCCCTGCCAAGCCTGATGCCCTCACAGCCCTACAGCCAGTGTCCCCCCTGCTCACCCCCCCCCCCCGACCTAGGCATGCCCCAGCCCCTCTCTCCCCATCCCCAGGAGCCAAGAAAACCAACTACGGGCGCAGCAATGGATGCAGAAGCTACACGACCAACTTGGGCTGCAGCACTTCCTCCGAGACTGCCATGAGGTAGGAACTCCAGCTGTGCTGGGCACAGTGACTTCTTTCCTAGGGAGGGAAGTGTTCCTGGGCTTGAGGCGCCATGGGGGCGGGGACGCCCCGTCTAAGTGGGTCGCGGAGCGACGTTCACTTGGAGCCGCCAGGAGGCGCACGGATTCCAGCCTCAGTGCGCAAGCTCCGCGGCTCCCGCCTCCTTTCCCGTGGAGAAGGAGGGAGGGGCCCTGGGCGCCCCTGGCAACGGCGCGCGTTCGCGCCTACGGGTCCCGCGGGGACGCGCGGTGATCTCACCTTTCTCTCGGGAGATTTGTGAGAAGCGCCTTGCTGGGGAGAGTGGTGGAAGACGCAGGGTCAGGAGCAGGCTTGGGTAGACCAGAGGCCCAGAGCGCAACTTCAGTCAAAAACAAGCCTTAACCCCTTTAAGAGTGTCCAGCAATCAAGCTCTATTCCTTTAGAGATGATCTACACATCTGTAAGGATCTCCCCAAATCAGAGATGGTCCAGGTCTCCTTCCCCATTAGAGACGGTTCAGGAGACATGCTATCTCCCCTTCCTTCCCCTGCGTTCCATAGAAACTGTTCTAGACCACATTAGAGATGGCCGGGTAAACATTTTCCTAACCCCAGAGATGATCCTGGTCGCAGCCATCTACCCAGGATCATTGCCCCCTGCTCCTTAATGATCCAGTACCCAAGTTCCTCCCAAACAAGGATGGTTCAGGAACTATTTCCCAATTCCTCCTATTAAAGATGGTTTGACACCCTCCGTGGTGAACCCCATGGGAGATTGTTGTCCCCATATATGAAATGGACAAGGGCCTCCATACCTCCCACCCCCACATAACTCAAGCTCATTAGAGATGGGTCTGGGACACAAGTCCACTAGAGATGGGTCTAGGAACCCCCTGTCCTCCTCCTTCCCAATGGAGATTATTCTGGCAGTCTATCTTATAAGTCCTTCTGGCAGAACATCTTATAAGAGATGTTCCAGGACTCCTCCCATATCCTCTATCTGTATTTCTGAGATAGCCAGGAATCTGAGTGCTTTCTCATTCGAGATGGTTCAAGAGCCCACCCCACCCCCACCCCATACTTCACATGGCGGAGGTAGCCCAGGCCCCAGGTCCCCCCTCCAGCCATTCGATTAGGTCCAGGAACTCCTCCTCCCTCTTGTGAGATTGTTCTGGACCAAGTAGCTAGCAATAATCTGAGATGGCGCAGAACCCTCCCCTCACCCCCCAAGCTTTAGAGAGGTGGTGAATCCTCCTCCACCCCCCAACTGAGGCCCGGCAAGGAGGCGGGCACGGAGGCAGGCAGGGGGCGCGCGCGGGCGGGCGCGCTGCCGCGGCGCGGGGGCGGGAGCGGGGGCGCGCATCCGCTAGAGTCTCAGCCGTCACCACCGCTGCCACCGCCGTCGCAGTGGAGGGGCGAGAGCCCGCCCGCCGCAGGAACGCTCCTCCGCCAACGCCGCCGCCACTTCAGGTCCCCGGGGCGCCCAGGGGAGGGGGCTGACGCGCGTCCCCGCCGAGGCGTTCGGGGAGGGGGCTTGGGCGCGTGCTCGCCTGCCGAGGCCTCGGGAGGGAGGGGCGCGGGCGGCGCGGGGGCGGGTCGGACCCGCGCAGGGACCCCAGCCCTGGGGAGGGGCAGGGATGCTGGGAGCTGTCCGCGGTGCTGGTGCGGGCGGGACTGAGGGGCCGGGTCCCCAGGGAGGGAAGCGAAAGAGGGGGGACTTCTAAGGCTACTCCGGAGGTAGTCTGGATTTGCTCTGGGGCTTAAGGAGGTCTCATCCTCTCTAGGGAGCTCTCCTCTGGGTAATGGGGGATTTGACGTTTGCCCTGGGGCTGGGGGTTCTCAGCCTTTTGAGAGGTTTCTTCCTTGGTTCTTGCGCGATCTGTATTAGCCTTAGATGATTGATGGCAGCAAATCACTTTTGCGAGGGTCGGCTTTGGACGATGAGGGTCTTGGATTTGTTCTGGGTTCGGGGGCTCTGATTTTGAGGGCCATTTCCTTGGTTGTTTGGGACTCTAGCTTTGCGCTCTGTGATGGGGGTCAGTCACTTTCGGGGGACTTTACCTTGATGACGAAGTACCATCTCCTTTAGGGGCTTTGCCTTCCCTGGGAGCTGTGCCTGCCATTCGCAAACTCTTCCCTGTGTGTTGGAAACCTGTGAATTGAGTTGGGGGGTTCAGCATTTGACTTGGCTCTAGTGTGTGTGTATGACGGAGTCTGAAGCTGACCAGGACCCCTAGGGAGCACATGCTCAGGGGACACAGGGTGGGGTTTGGCCGGCTCAGGATTTGTCCTTGGCTATGACTGCAATTGTGCATTTGCCTCTCAGACCAGCTAGAGTCTGTTTTTTTTTTTTTTTTTTTTTTTTTTTCTTCCAGGAGGGAAGAGGAGGATCTTGTGACTGGGGGAGGGGGGAGAAAAAGGGGGAGGAGCAAAATGTTCCAGGTGCCAGGTTTGGCCATGAGTGGGTAGGGAGATTCCGGCTTGGGGGATAAGTCTTATTTGGGGGGGGTGTCGCTCAGAAAGCAGCCTTGTGATTGGTCCACCTGCTGAGGGGGTTCTATTCTGTGCTTGCATTTTAGATGACTGGTCTTGGTTGGGCGGGGGGGGGGGGGGAGTAGAACTGGCTTTAGTTTGGGAAGGGGGTTGGCTTAGGAAGCTTCTATCCAATCCTGTTGAGGAGTCTGGGACTATATTTTGGGGTAGGCTCATTCGCGGAGCCAGAGAAGGCAGCCCTGTTGCTTACTTTTGAGAGTTTGGCTTTGGCTAGGGGCTGCAACTAGTCATGGTTTAGGAGAACTGTGGTCTTGGAGTCCCAGGACTGAATGTGGAAAGTCCTGTGGGCTTATTAGGGAAGCTGGAGCTGGGTTGTGGGGGATGGGTTTACCCCAGATTGGAGGGCTCGTTTGGGGAGAACTAGACTTGGATCTAGCTGGGAAGATGTTTAAGGGTTCATCTGGCCATGTTGGGAGGTTAGGGCTAGATACAGGCTTCATTTGATACCCTTGGGAATGGGTTGGGAATCTTCGAACTGGTCCTTTTTGGAGGTGGCTAAGACTGAATCGAAGGGTCAAAGTGTTACTATTGGGAAGATGGTGGGGGAAGATGGGCTAAACGGGAAGTTAGCTAAATTAGGTGAAGGTCTAGTTTTGGAGGGTTGATTGGTCCTGAATGGGAGGAGGCTGACTGGCCCAGGAGCCATGCCTTTGGGGGCTTATGGGGAGTTGAGAAGGGCTGCCCTGAGGACAGGGCAGCTAAGACATTGGGAATTCTGTGGGTGCCCGTCCATCCTCCACCCCTTAAGAAAGAGCTTGAGCTGTGCCCACCCTTCAACAAAGACCTCACCTGCAAAGGTTCTTCCATCCCTTCCTCCCTCCCTCCCCCTAAATCTAGCAGCCTGGGCTTTGAATCTGGAACCTTCTGGAGGGGATAGGGTGCTGTGCCAGGTTGGGGGAATCGGCTGAGCTCCTCCCCCTGTCCTGCACAGCTGGATGGCTGGATCCATGAGAAGATGCTAATGGCGCGCGATGGCACGCGGGAAGACGGCCACAAGCTGCATAAGAGATGGCTCCGGCACCAGGCGTTCATGGCCGAGTTGGCTCAGAATAAGGAGTGGCTGGAGAAGATCGAGAGGGTGAGGATGTAGAAGGTGCCTCTGCACGTGCCAGGTGCTGGAGGCCTCCGGGGAACCCACATCTCGGTTCCTGCGCCCTCCACTGCTGCCCTGCCCACTCGCACATCTCTGAACCACTTCAGATCATTTCCACATCTGCTCCTAGCAATGTGGCCTTGCGGAATTCATGTAACCTCTTTGAGCTTCAGTTTTCCCATCTGTAAAATGGCTAGCATCTCTTCTGCGTGGTGCCCTTACTTTCCTGGTTGTTAAGTATTTTAACTCCCCCACCAGGTTTTCTCTCACTCCATTTGGAGCTCCTAAGATGGATGTTCAGGTACAAAGGCTACAGCAGTCCTGGGAAGCCCAAACGTGAACTTTGGATTCCTACAACCCTGGGCTCTAATTGTGTGTACGCCTCTTACCAGCTATGCACCTTGGGGAATTGTGCTAACCTCTTTGAGCCTGTTTGCTCTGCTTGAAAATTAAGGAAATAATAAATATTGCTACTTCCCTGGACTCTTGTGCACGTAAAGTCCTTAATACAAGGCCAGGCACCTAGGAGCTTAATTGCTACGGTATTGTTATTTTTCATATGTGATATAACATATGTAGCTCTAGGCCACCAAGGAGCTTGACTTCGGTCTTGGAGGAACCCAGCCTCAACCCTCAAACTGATCCCTACTCTTGCTGGTCCCCTAGACCTACAGCCCTCAATACCCCCTCTCCTGTGACTCAAAGGGGACACCCAAGTCAGCCTTGAATACTTAAATGGCCGTTGATGCCCCACAACTGGTGGCACAGGGCAAAGCTACTCTTTGAGTTTAATGGAAGTCCATTCTCTCTGCTTCTTTTGCTCTTCCTCTATTTCTCTTCTGTCTCTATCTCTCTCACGTATCTGTCTTTCTTATGGCCCTCTCCCCGTGTTTCTGACTTTATGTACATGTCTCTGTGTCCACCACTCTATGTCTGTCTGTCTCTCCCTGTCTTCCTCCCATGTCTTTGTTTGTGTCTCTCTGTCTGTCTCTTGCCTCATCTTTCTTCCCACATCTTGGTTCCTTCCATCTCTGGGCCTGTCTCTGTATCCACCCCTCATGTCTCTGTCTCTGTGTGTGTCCCCAACTCCTTGCCCCCCTCTCTCTCTCTCCACATCTCTCCCTGTGTCCCATTGCCTCCATATTTCTCTGTCCCTCCTCACCTTCCTCTCCCTCCCTCTCACTTCTTGTCGCCTGCCTGTCTGGGACAGGAGGGCCAACAATTGATGCAGGAGAAGCCGGAGCTGGCGGCCTCAGTGCGGAAGAAGCTGGGTGAGATCCGGCAGTGCTGGGCCGAGCTGGAGAGCACCACCCAGGCCAAGGCAAGACAGCTCTTTGAGGCCAGCAAGGCCGACCAGTTGGTGCAGAGCTTCGTGGAGCTGGACAAGAAGCTCCTTCACATGGAAAGCCAGCTGCAAGACGTGGATCCTGGTGGGGACCTAGCCACCGTCAACAGCCAGCTCAAGAAGCTACAGGTATGGCCTGGCTCACCCAGACAGGGACTCCCTGTGCCACGGGGTGATGGGAATCAGGGTCAGACTCCACTCAAGGTGTCTTACACAGAGGGATTCAATACAGAGATTTATTTCAAATGTGTTAGGAGGGTTGGAAGAACAGAAGGAGAATACTGAGGAAATCCAGTCAATAGTAAATGTTGGAGGTAGCCACCACCTGGAGGGCCTGGGGTACAAAGGGGAGAAGAAGAATTCAGAACCAAGAAGCAGTAGTTAGATAGCCAGCGCACTGACGGTTTCACAGGACCCTGATGCCTATTTCCTGGATAGAGAAACCAAGGCCCAGAGGTAGGGGAATGGCTTTGCACAGAGAAAGAATGACATTCATGGAGAGCCTCCTCTATCAGTCTCTGTGCCAAGCTCTCCCTCTTTCCAGCAACCCGTTATGATCCCCCATTTTACCAATGGGGAAAGTGAGGCACAGAAGGCAAGCACCTGGCCCAGGGACACACAGCTAGCCAGTGACTCCCTAGGACACAGAGAGGGCTCAGGGAACAGACACAGTGTCTGCCTTATCTCCGCTTCTAGCTGGCAGCTGGCCAGTGGTCAGTATCTGACCATTTGACATGAATGGCTGGTGGTGCGAATGTGGGCGTCGCTTTGCACCCTCTCAAGATGTGACAGCTCCTGCCTTTATGTGCCAGGAACTATGCCTGACCATGACCCATGGGAAACTGAGCCTCCAGGAGGTGAACTTACTGGCCCAGGGTAGCAAGTGAAGAGCCTGGATTCAAATCCAGGACACCCTTGATTTTTCACTGCTCCTTTAATATATCTTCTGCATAGTTATGCTCCTAAAGGGCTTGGCATAGGGTCTGGCAAAAAAACAAAAACCCAAAAAACAAAAAAAAACAAAAACAAAAAACCAAGCTGACTAATAATAAAAGCATGACACTAATTACCATCTATTCATTCATCCATGCAGCGAATCTTTATTGAGCACCAACTGTATGCCAGGTGCTCTTCTAGGTGCCAGAATACAGCAGTGGGCAAAACTGACCAAAAACCATGGCCTTCCTGGGGCTCTCGTTCTAGTGGGGAGACAGGCAAAGGAGCAGAGAGACAAATAGATCTGAATCTGATACCAGTGATGTCATTGCTTTCTACACAGCAGCGGCTCTCAAATGGCCCGGTCTCCAGGACACCTTTACACTCTTAGAAATCGTGGAGATCCCCCAAGAGCTTTTGTTCAGGTGGATTATGCCTGTTGATATTTACTGTACTAAAAATTAAACCTGAGAAATACTTCCATTTTTGATTCACATACAAACAGCAATAAGAAATCAATCACACTTCAAGCCCAAAGGGTTCTTTTGTGGAGAATATATTTTCCAAGACAAAAAACAAAAACGAAAAAAACACTGGAAGATTGGCACTGTTTTCAGTGCCGCAACTCTTTCCCGTCTGGCTTGATAGAAGATTCTCACCTTTGCTTCTGCCAGCATTTGGTTACAATAGCACGGGTCATATGGTCCCTGCAGAACCACACTATATTCTTGGAAGGGAATGGGTGTGATAAAGGCAAAAAACACCTTAGCACTCTTATAAAATAGTTGTAACCTTGCACACCCCTTGAAAAGGTGCTGGGGATGTCGTGAGCTCTTAAGAAACGAGGATCTGTGACTGTCAGGGTCCCAGACAGAAGCAGAAAGCATGCCCCACCGAGGATAACTTGAGGAAATTCAATGCTCTGCTGTCGCTGTCTTGAAATTCTTCATAATATTTGAACAAGGGGCCCTGCGTTTCCATTTTGCACTGGGCCCCACAAATTTTGTAGCTAGTCCTGAGCCCAGCCCATCTGGAAGCCGGAAGGCAGGGGGGCCGATTGAGGCCGTCTGCATGCACGGGTCAGGCCCCTGGGGCACAGAGCAGGGTGGAGAAGCTTAGACTGGCGGTCAGGAGGGCGAAAGAAGGCAGCCAGTGCAGGGGAAACTATTACTAGCGTTGTTAATGGTCTTACTGCTATTGCTAATTCCTCCCTGGCAGCACATTGCTGTGGGTAAAGGCACAGACCCAGGAATCAGGCGGGTCTGGGTTTGAATGATAACACTGCGTCTTACCAGCCATACGATGTTAGGCAAGTGGCTTTGCCTCCAGCTCCACACCTCAGGTCCTGCTCTGTGTGATGGGAAACACCATCATGCTAAGTCACTCGTTGGCAGCGGGACCACGGGAGGCAGTGGGGCACCATGGGCGAGGTCATGGCTGTGGGAGCCTAGCTGCCTGGGGTCAAGCCCTGGCTCTCTCATTTGCGAACTGATTGACCTGGAAATTACTTCACTTTTTGTGTCTCAGTCTCTTCGTCAGTAAAATGGGCACAATGATAATACTGACCTCACGTGGACGTAGCGAAGATTCAAAGACATAATTTATGGAGTTGTTTCAGTATTTGTTTACAGGTTTTTAAATTTTTGTTTTAATTTTCTTCAACCGGATGGAGCGTATCATCACTATAGTGTGTTCAAAGTTAGTTGGTAGTTATTTCCTGGCCTTCGGTGTCATTGCTATTTATGCAAAACAGTTATTTCCTTTGTTTTCCGTTTGGGGTATCCCTCCCACTCATTTTGCATTTTATTTTATTTATTTGAAGTGTTTATTTATTTTTGGGAGAGAGGGAGACAGATCTAAAGCAGGCTCTGCACCCATAGCAGTGAGCTCAATGGGGGGCTAGAACTCACAAACTTCAAGATCATGACCTGAGCCGAAGTCGGACGCTTAACCAACTGAGCCACCCAGGCGCCCCTCATTTTGCTTTATAAAAATGTGTTTTGGGTGGGGGGTGCCTGGGTGGCTCAGTCAGTTAAGCGTCCGATTCTTGATTTCAGCTCAGGTCATGGTCTCATGGTTCATGAGTTCAAGCCCTAATCGGGCTCTGCGCTGAAAGTGTGGAGCCTGCTTGGGATTCTCTCTCTCTCCTTCTCTCTCTCTCTCTCTCTCTGCCCCTCCCCTGCTCACATGCATGTGCTCTCTCTCTTTCTCAAAATAAATAAACTTCTCTTACAAATGTGTTTTGGGGGACGCCTGGGTGGCTCAGTAGGTTGGGCGTCCGACTCGATCTCAGCTCAGGTCTTGATCTCAGGGTCATGGGGTCAAGCCCCGTGTTGGATTCTGTGCTGTGTGTGAAGCCTACTTTAAAAAAAGTGTATTTTGGGGGGTGACATATGAAATGTTAACATAGTGCCAAAGGTTAGAGCTATCTTCAGGTCACGTGATCTTGCCAAATAGCTTGCCTGAGGCGTGCTGCCAATTAATGCTCTCTCCCCAACAGCGAACGGGAGTTCCTGTTTCCTCCCATACTCGCCCACACCCGGTGTTGTCGCTTTTTAGATTTTTCCCAGTCTGATGGATGGGTGTTTGCATTTGTATTTTCTCCCGTGACTGGTGAGCTTGAACATCCCTGTCTTTCTTTTGGCCATTTAGGTTTTGGAGGGAGGATTTGGGGCCTCCTACTCTTCCCTCCCCAAGGAAGGAAACATTTGTTCAAGTATTTGTTCCAGGGAGAGGCTGAGGCCCGGCAGAGACAAGGGTCTGGCCAGGATCACACAGAGATGGGAGTCGGGGCAGGCCCCAGAACGGGACTTTCCCCAGCAGAGGGAGCCCGAGGCGGCGGGGAGTGACTCAGTAGGCCACGGCCCCCAGATGGAGCCCAGCTGGGCCTCTGGAGCTGCCGCTGGGGAGGGGAGGGGCTGCCCAAGGCCCCGCTGTCCCCTGGGGCCGCCTGAGAGCTCAGACACTGGGCACACGCAGGAGGGCGGGCGGCCGCCATCCAGCCGGCACATTTCCTGGCTGCCGCACCCCTCAGGCCCCGGGGCCAGGCAGGGCTGGAGCGGGCTGGCTCAGGCAGAGGGGGTGTGGATGTGTGAGTGGTCTGCCCTCTCGGCCTCTCTCTGGGCCTGTCTCTCGGCCCTGCTCCCCGAGTTCCTCTGTGTGGAAACTCTGGGAGTTTCTGTCTCCCATCATCGTGTCTCTCTTTATTTCCCTTACTCTCTCACTCTCTTCTCTTTTTCTTTCAGTTCTCCATCTCTCCCTTGATCTCTCCTGATCCCTGTGTCGTCCTGTGTCCTCCTCCCTCCCCCCTCCCCAGCTGCTGCCGCCGGCTTCCTGGGAGCCCACCTGAGGCGTAGGCCACGTGACCCAGAGTCCTCTCTCAGAGCCTCCTGCCCAACTGTGCTTCCAGGCCCAGGGACCAGATGGTGGAGTCCCAAGCCCCCACTTGCCAGGTCCTCAAGGGCCTGACCAGCTGGTCTGGCTCAGCCATGGGCTCCTGCCTGGGGAGGGGGGTGGCTGGTCTCCTGCCATCTGAGGGGGACGGGCCAGGGGAAAATGCACTGGAGGATTTGCAGCTGCTAGGCTGAGTCTCTGGGGACTCCTTACCACCCACCCCACCCCTGCACACACACACACACACACACACACACACACACACACACACACACACACCCCGCACCAAGTAAGGCTCTTTCTCTGGCCAAGGAAACACCCCTCCCCCCAAGCATTCTTTGTCACATTTCTTCATGAACTCAGCATGGCCTAGGGGGAGAGTCTGATTCAGGAGCTACACATCCAGGGTTTGAGGCCCCATTCCACTACTGTGTGACCCAGGGCAAGTGACCCCACCTTTCTGAGCCTCAATTATTTTTTTTTTTTTAATGTTTATTTATTTTTGAGAGAGAGAGAGAGACAGAATGTGAGAGGGGTAGGGGCAGAGAGAGAAGGAGGCACAGAATCCAAAGCAGGCCTGAGCCAGAGTCAGACGCTTAACCACTGAGCCATCCAGGCACCCCTAATTTTTAAAATTCTTAATTTTTATTATTTTTTATTTTTTATTAAAACTTTTTAATGTTTAGTTTTTGAGAGAGAGAGAGCTCAAGCGGGGAAGGGCAGAGAGAGAGGGAGAGAGAATCCCAAGCAGGCCCCGCACTGTCAGCACAGAGCCCGATGAGGGGCTTAAACCCACAAACTGTGAGATCATGACCTGAGCTGAAATCAAGAGTCGGATGCTTAACCAACTGAATCACCCAGGAGCCCCTAATTCTTTTTATTTTTTATTTTTTATTTTTAACGTTTATTTATTTTTGAGACAGAGAGAGACAGAGCATGAATGGAGGAGGGGCAGAGAGAGAGGGAGACACAAAATCGGAAGCAGGCTCCAGGCTCTGAGCCATCAGCCCAGAGCCCGACGCGGGGCTCGAACTCATGGACCGCGAGATCGTGACCTGAGCCGAAGTCGGATGCTTAACCGACTGAGCCACCCAGGCGCCCCCAGGAGCCCCTAATTCTTAATTTTTCATACTGCCCAGCTAAGAGAAGCAGAACAGCTTAGTGACTAGTCCAACAAACAAAGTTAGCACACGTTTACAGAGACCTTACTCTGTGCCAGGCACAGGGCCAGGCACTGAGATCCAGCTGTGAATGAAGCAAACATCCCCGTCTTCCTGACCTCCTGTGCTGTGAAGATTACATAAATTAATCCTGGCCAAGCGCTTAGAGCAGCTCCTGTCAGGGGGCAGGCAACAGGATGTGTTACCTATGGTTGTTGTGATGGTAAGAAGTATAATGTGAAAAGTAAAAAGGCTTCCTTCCCCGCCGCCTCCCCCCCATGCACAGTCTCGCTCTCCAGGGACGAGACCCTTGACACAGAGATGGACCACACTGAAGCTCGCCCTTTTCACCTGACAAAACACCCTGGGTGTCCTCTCTTGTCAAAGAATATATGGATCTAGTGTTGGGTGGCTCCACCATCCATCTTTAGCCGGCCCTCTGCTGAGAGACCTCTGGGCTGTTTCTAATCTTCTGCTAGTATGAATACCACTGCGAGAGACATCCCCGTCCATACGTATTGAGCCCACGTGCAAACACTTCTGTAGAAAAGAGTCCTCAAGGTCCAATTTCTGGCCCAAAAGGTGTATGTGTTAAACTTTTTGAGAGAGATTTTGAAAAGGCGGTGGACACACCTCCATGAGACAGCATTCTTCCTCCCAACTGGTCATCATCAAGCTTTCTCATCTCTGCTAATCTGAGAAGTAAAAGATACTCTTTTTTTTTTTTTAAGTTTATTTATTTATTTTGAGAGAGAGAGAGAGTGAGCAGGTGCACATGCATGAGTGAGGGAGGGACAGAGAGAGAGGGAGAGAGAGAATCCCAGGCAGGCTCCACAGTCAGTACAGAGCCCAATGCAGGATCTCAGGAACTGTGAGATCGTGACCTGAGCCGAAATCGAGTCAGACCCTTAATCAACTGAGCCTCCCCAGACGCCCCTGAAAGATGCTTATGGTTATTTTTTTTAATGTTTATTTTTGCGCACACACGAGAGAGCATGAGTAGGGGAGGGGCAGAGAGAGAGGGAGACCCAGAATCCTAAGCAGGCTCCAGGCTCTGAGCTGTTAGCAAAGAGCCTGACACGAGGCTCGAACTCATGAACCGTGAGATCATGACCCTAGCCAAAGTCGGACGTTTAACTGACTGAGCCACCCAGGCGCCCGTGTCTTATGGTTATTTTAATTTGCATTTCCCTTAACATTGAAGGAGGCTAAACATCTTTCTGTGTGTTTAATGACCAACTGTCCTTCTGTAACCTTTGCTCACATTTACAGGGAAGGATTCACATTAAATGAGTGTTCAAAATATGTGGCATTCTTGCAGAAGTAGAAAAGTGTCAGTCCTGTAATTATTGCATCTCAGTTCACACAGCCACTTGGTGGGCAGGTTATGGAGGGATTTTGATCTAGCGGAGAACTAGAATTTGTAACCTTAACATTTCAGATTTATGTGTTTCCAGAATTCGAATGCATTTTGATTTTCTACACATTGCTGCAGTGATTTTCTTAGTGAAAAGGGTTTTGGAGTGACTCTTTTGCTTTGCTTTGATTTCTGCAGCATGTAATTATGCCTTTTGAAATTTCTTTTGGATGGTTTTGACTTGTTATAACGTTTGATTTTTATCCATTTTTATGACTCCTACAGATTGTTAACTGTATCAGCTGGGACTCAAGGGTGCAGTTCATAGAACTTCAAACCACATTGACTTGGGCTAAAGGGGAGGTTCTTGGCTCACCTAGCTGAAAAATCCAGCGGGTATGCAGCTCTAGGCATGGCTGGATCAGTTACTCAAATTATGTCCTGGGCAATCTGTCTCTTTTTCTGGGACCTGCTTTCTTCTGTGTTGGCCTCCTTGTCCGGGAGTCTGTTCCTTCCTGGTGGCAACTTGGCCCCCAGCACCCCGGGCATATGTTCTAACAGCTAAGGGACCCCATGGGAAAGAGAGCACCTGCCTGAGCTCACTCGCTTTTCCCCGCAAAAGTGGGAAGAGTTTTCATTGGCTGATCTTAGGTCACATGCCATCTGTTACCCAATCCCTGTGGCCAGGATGGTTGGTTTCAGTGTTCTGATTGGCTAGGTTGGGTCATGTGGCCACCCTTGGAGCTCAAGGTTCATTTAGTCCCTCAGGAAGCTCAGGTCTGAGAGCAGGGTTTGAGGTGCTGCAGAGGAAAGGGTGAATGGTGGGCTGGCAAAATCAACAGTTCTGCATTACCGAACTTTGGAACAAAAAGTCTTCACTTGATTCTTGGGTCTTGAGTATTGAGTTGCAGTCATTTGCTCTAATCTGTTACCACTTAATTTCATTATTGTTTTGCTTTCTTTTATGGCTTTCCCCCATCTGTTTAGAGTCACACAAGTAATAAATTAATATATTCTTTTGGTAAAAGATCTTACTAACCTAGAAGTCTTCAGTAAGACGTAAAGTCTCCCTTAACCATACCTTTCATTCCTGCACCCAAAGGAAACCTCAATTATGATTTGGTGTGCATCCTCCTGGACCTCTTTCTGTGCACTCATTCACTACCTGCATGGATTTTTACTGTTTTTAATTTTTTAATGCTTAATTTTTTTAATAATTATATTTTATGGCTCAGACATCAAAAGCTGTACAAAAAAATCCTATGCAACAAGTCTCTCCTTCACCCCTGCCCCATTCATGGAGTTCTTGTCTCCCCAATAGGTACCATCTGTGATTAATTTCTCGTTTATTCCAGAGAATCGTTATGCATGTGCAACCCGTGACAAATGTAATATATTCAAATGTGTGTCCTAAGTTGCTTTCTTCTGTTAACAGTAGGTCTTGACCATTATTCCATACTGATGTGGATTTGTTTAACCATTTCATTCTTGATGGGCATCGTGTTTGTTTCTAATTTTTTCCCATTATAAACTCTGCTACGATGTGATCCTTGGACAAACAGCTGCAATGAACATCCTGGGACAAACATCTTTGTGCACATGTGCCAGTATTTCTTTAGTTACATTCCTAGAAGGGCAAGTGCGAGTGCTGGGTCAAAACGTATGCACATTTTTTTTTTTTTTTTTTTACATTTTGATAGGACTTGCCAAATTGCCTTCCAAAAAGGCTCTACTAATTTGCACCACCACCGACCGACAGTGGCTGAGTGTGCCTGACCGTCCCTCTGCATCTTCGCCAATACTAGATATTATCCGCCCCTTACACGTTTGCCAATCTGGTGGATAGGGAAAGATACTTTGTTTTAAATTGTATTTTCCTGCTGATTAGTGAGACTGGGCATCTTTTCGGTGCTTAGTTTGTCTTCTGTGTTTGCCTTTTCACTGGGAGAAGTGCCTGTTCACATTGGGCCAGCCTTTGTCTTTGGCATTGAACAAATCGCAACTGAAGACCTTCTACATGGCAGACACTGTTCTAGGTGCTCAGGAATACACAGGCCAATTGACACAAATCCTGCCCTCATGAAGCTCCCATTCTAGAAGCAGGAGACCGATAAAAACAAAAACAAAAACAAAAACCCTCAAATAAAGACAGAATTATCTGATGGTGGTAAGTGGAGACAAAGGAAGCAGGGAGAAGGGGAATTCTTTGACTGTCAAAGAAACTAGCTCCTTGTTCTAATATGTGTTAAATATTTTTTTCAGGTGGTCACTTGCCTTCCAACTACATTTAGAAATTTTGGTTGATGCAAAAGTATTTTATGTGGCCAAATTTATAAATCTTTCCCTTTATGATTTTTTTTTTTTTTTTTTTTTTTTTTTTTTGCTTGGAAAGATTTTCTCCATCCTAAGATTATAAAAGCATTTGCCCAGGTTTTCTTCTCTGCCTTGTGGATTTACTTATTCCATTTAAGTCTTTAATCCATCTGGAATTGTTTTCAGCACAAAGAGCAAGGAAGGGATCCAGCTAAACTGGTTAGCCAGTTGGCCCATGACCACTCATTGAATAATCCATCTTTTCTTTGGAGATTTGAAATGGCATCTATAAAATGTATGAATTCTCCAGTGTATTTGGGTCTGCTTTTGCACTTTCTGTCTACCCCTATGGCATACCAGCCATTTAAATCACTATAATGTTGTATTTATGACGTTTGGAAAGGTTGGCTCTTTTGGACAAGTTACCTAACTTCTCTGGGCCTCAGTTTCCACCTCTGTAAAGTAGGGTGGAAATTTGAAGGGTTGTTCTGACAATTAACGAATTAGTGGGCCGCTTTAGTCCAGGGGGGCAGGTAAGCCTCTTTGAGAAAATAATGTTTGAACTGAAATCTGATTGACAAGGCAGAGCATGCCTGGTAGGGGGAATAGCAAAGGCAAAGGCCCTGAGGCAGGAACTTGTTTAATGTGTGGCAGCATCGGCGAGGAGGGTAGGGCTTCTGCAGGGCAAGGGCCCAGTGAAATGGTGCCTCGTGGTGACGGGTTTGGCCGTCACCATGAAGGTCCTGGAGAGCCGCAGCAGGATGGGGAGGGAGGGTGGAGCCCGTTGTCTCTGCCCCTGTCCCCACAGTCGATGGAGTCGCAGGTGGAGGAGTGGTACCGCGAGGTGGGAGAGTTGCAGGCGCAGACCGCGGCGCTGCCCCTGGAGCCGGCCAGCAAGGAGCTGGTGGGCGAGCGGCAGAACGCGGTGGGCGAGCGCCTGGTGCGCCTGCTCGAGCCCTTGCAGGAGCGCCGCCGCCTGCTGCTCGCCTCCAAGGAGCTGCACCAGGTGGCGCACGACCTCGACGACGAGCTGGTGAGGACCGGCGCGGGGACGGGGCGGGACCGGGGTAACCGGGAGGTGAGGGTTGCGCGGATGGGGCGGGTTAGGAGGCCACAGGCGAGCCGGCGAGCCAGCGGGGGAGTGGAGGTTGGGAGTGGGGGCGAGGCCGTGGGACCTTGGCGAGTTCAAGGGCGGAGCTGACTGGGAGACCTACCGACTGACACCGCGCTAGACCCAGTCACTCAATCCTTCCCTTACTCATTCACTCGTTCACTTATCCACGCATTTATTCATTCACCTTTTCCACGCTCACTTACTCTCATTCCTTGATTTATTCATGAAGCCATTTAGTTGTTCACTGACTCATCCTTTATTCCTTCCCTCGCTGATTTATTACCATCCATTTATTCGCTCGCCCCTCATTCATTCATTTTCGCACTTAGTCACTTCCTCATTTGCTCATTCGTTCATTTACTCACGCATTTGCTCATTCACTTGATCGTTATGGGCCCAGCTCTGGGCTTGGATGATAATGCAACGGGGGTGACCAAGATGGACCCCATTCCTGCCCATAGAGGGCTCAAGAGTCCAAGGCGGGGGGGGGGGGGGGGGGGGGGTGTGCAGGGAGGGGAGACAGAGCTCTCTCCAGACATGACAATCCAGGGTGATTAGGGCTGTTATGAGAAAGTTAGGAGGCAGCTGGCCAAGGTCCAGAGTCAGGGAGGGTTTCCTAGAGGAGGGGATGTCTGAGTGGAGACAGGAAGAAAGAGTCCCAGTGAGCCCACTGAGGGAGCAGGAAGGGAATTCCAGGAAGCAAGACGTGCCTGTGGAGAGGACAGAGGTAAGCACGAACCTGGCTTGAGTGCATGCAGAGAGCAAAGCAGAGCATGTCAAGAGAAGGGGCCAAAGATGTGACCAAGACTCTTTGGTGAGGAAGGGCCTTAGATACTGTGCCGGTGGCTTCCAGTTGAATTGGGATGCAGGGGTCCTTGGGTGCATTCTCCCCTTGACCTGCTCCCTGCATCCTCCCCAGGCATGGGTCCAGGAGCGACTGCCACTGGCCATGCAGACCGAGCGAGGCAGTGGTTTGCAGGCTGTCCAACAGTACATCAAAAAGAACCAGGTGAGCAGAGCCAGGGTGAGGGTGTGGGTTAGGACACATCTGGATATGAGAGAAAACAGTGGGTCCAAGTGGTTAAGGCCCCAAAAAGGAAATTTGCTGGCTCTTGTGATGGGGAAGACTGTGATGGACAGCAGGTATAGATGCATCCAGGTACTTCCGTGATGTCACGAATCTCTCAACGCGGTGTGAGTGTGGGTGTGTGGGTGTATGTTTCTGTGGTAGCTTTGTTCTCAGGGCCAGCTCTTCTCCCCTGGTAGTGAAAGACCTCCAGCAGATTCAAGTGTACATCCCACCAGTAAAACTGAAGAGGATTTCTCTCTCTCAATATTTTCAGCAATAGTCCCAGGGATAAACTCTCCCTGGCCGAGCTTGAGTCCCATACCCATCCCCGAACTAATCATGGTGGCCAGGGATTTGTCTGCTCTGTTGGCCTGGTCTGGACTCAGGGCCCACTCTTGGAACCTGCAGGTGGAGTCAGCGTTAATCACCTGGGCTGAGATTGAGGCAAGGGGGTTCCTCAAAGGAAAGCCAGGGTCCCATGAGTAACAGTGAGAAGCATGGCTGTTGGGCAAGGACAAAGAAAAACAACAGTAGATGAGAACTCAAACCACCCACAGGGAGAAAGGACGAGATAATCAGTGGGAGAGCGCTGACTCCCCAGCTGATCAAGGTGGGGGTGCTTTTGAGCCCCAAAGATCTCTCTGGATCTCTGTTCACTTCTCCGGGCCTTAGTTCCACATCTAAATTTTCAAATCACTTAGCCGAAGGACTCTTCAGTCAAAGCAACTCAGTCAAAGCCTAGTGTAAGACACATAAAAGAGGAATACTACGACTACCGATAATAATTACACATGGATTAAAAGACTTACTGTGTGCCAAGTGCCATCCTAGGGGGGTATGTTCGTTGTTGAATTTAATCCCCACAGTAACCCTACCAGCTATTCTCATTACCCCCTTTACCAAAGAATATGAGTTGGGAGAATGGGCACTGAGAGATGGAGGGGAGGTGGGTTTACAAATTATTCTCAAAAGTTTGTGACCACGCTGCACAGATGGAGGGTTTTTTTAGATTTCGTTCTTCTTCTTTTTTTTAAGTTTATTTATTTTGAGAGAGAGAGAGAGAGCGAGCTCATGAGCAGGGGAGGGGCAGGGAGAAGGGAGGGGAGAGACAATCCCAAGCAGGTTCCGCTTAGCATGGAGCCTGACTCTGGGCTCAATCCCACAACCACAAGATGACGGCCCGAGCTGACATCAAGAGTTGGACACTTGGGGCGCCTGGGTGGCTCAGTCGGTTAAGCAGCCGACTTCAGCTCAGGTCATGATCTCGCGGTCCGTGAGTTCAAGCCCCGCGTCGGGCTCTGTGCTGACAGCTCAGAGCCTGGAGCCTGTTTCAGATTCTGTGTCTCCCTCTCTCTGACCCTCCCCCATTCATGCTCTGTCTCTCTCTGTCTCAAAAATAAATAAACGTTAATATATATATATATATATATATATATATATATATATATATATAAACTCTCTAAAAAAAAAAAAGTTGGACGCTTAGCCAACTGAGCCACCCAGGCGCCCCAGCTTTCGTGTCTCTGTTTCGATGAACACACTCTTGGCCATTGACAGTGTTGAGGACAAGCAGAACTGGCCTGTCCTTTTCACGGTTGAGGCAAGCAGTCAAGTGCACTTCGTGCTTAACGCTGGGGGAGCTCAGCTGTGTGTGCACAAGAGTGCTGGACACTCAGGAGCTGTTGGACCAGTGATAGCAATTGGTACTGATTGAGCACCTACTGCATACCAGGTACAGTTCTGAGTGCGCCATAGTAACAACCCCACAAGGTGGATGTTAGGGCCACCACCAGCCATGTGCAGTTGGCGAGTTCCTCAACACCACCCGCCCCCCACCCCCACCCCGCCGTGCCTCAGCTTCCCCATCTGTAAAGTGAGATAGAATGAAGTCAGACGCCTGGGGCTGCCATGAGGACCAGATGAGCTGCTACATCGTGCAGAGCCCTTGCTTGGCAAAGTGCCTGACAGCCAGGCAGCAGGCGCTCAGTGTCCGCAAGTATTATCTCCGTTTGCAACTTGAGGAAACTGAGGCACAGAAGCCAAGGAAGGCACACGGCAAGTGCAGAGCTGCTTAAGGGGGAACGTTGGAGGGTGATGGAAGTGTTCCACATCCTGCCCTGGGTACACGGTGTACCCACGTGTAAAAAGATTTGCACACTTCACTGCCCGTGAGTTAGACAGCCACTGCCCCTAAGCAACCTGATTCACAGCCTGTTTCAACCATTAGAGGGTATCTGACACCACCAGGCGGCTTGGTTGAGAGCACAGTCTCTGGGGCCAGCGTCCTGTGCTCAAGTCCTGTCACCCCCTTACTAATTGCTTGTTTTCCCACCTGCAACATGGGGGTGTGAGTGAGCGAGTTACAGCAAACTGCTTCCGTGGTACCTGGCGCGAGGTGGAGGGCTATCTGCGGGGCGGGGGGCGGGGGGGGGGGGTCCTGATGCCCTCCGTGGGCTGTGCGCACGCGGTCCTGCCGGGCCTCGGAAAGCCCCTCTCCACCCACACCCCCACCTCCCGCCCCCAGGGCCTGCGACGGGAGATCCAGGCGCACGGGCCGCGGCTGGAGGAGGTGCTGGAGCGCGCGGGCACGCTGGCCTCGCTGCGTAGCCCGGAGGCGGAGGCCGTGCGCCGAGGTCAGGAGCAGCTGCAGGGCGCCTGGGCCGGCCTGCGGGAGGCGGCGGAGCGGCGGCAGCAGGTGCTGGACGCCGCCTTCCAGGTGGAGCAGTACTACTTCGACGTGGCGGAGGTGGAGGCGTGGCTGGGCGAGCAGGAGCTGCTCATGATGAGTGAGGACAAGGGCAAGGTGCGCCCGGGCTGGGGGGTGCGGGGGACCTGGGGGCTCTGGAGCCCGGGGCCGGCCGCTGCCGCCTCATCGCGGGCGCCGTGTGCCCCCAGGACGAACAGAGCACCCTGCAGCTGCTCAAGAAGCACCTGCAGCTGGAGCAGGGCGTGGAGAACTACGAGGAAAGCATCGCGCAGCTGTCGCGCCAGTGCCGGGCGCTATTGGAGATGGGGCACCCGGACAGGTGGGCGGACGGGGGCGGGGGGGGGGGGGGATTGGGGTCAGGCGGGGGCGGAGCCAGTTCTTAAGGAATGGCCCAGCAGGATCTGAAGCTTCGCTGGTGGAAATTGGGACACGGTCCCAAATTGGACATTGGGGTGGGAGGGGCCCTCACTGCCCCGAGCTGGAGCCCTCGGATTTCAGCACGTGGTTGGGGCCCCGGATGGAGGGGCGGTGCCCAGGGATGGTTGAGAGGGTGGGGCCAGGGGTACTGGAATTTGAGTGTAGGGATGCGAGGTGATGCCTCAGACTGAGGAGAGAAGGAAGAGCTCAAGACAGGGAAGGGCCTTCTTTCCACCCAGTGTCTGGGAAGTGTCCAGAAGGACAGAAAACCCTGGAGTGCTGTGACTGGGTGTAGCCTGAGACCTCCTGGGTGGCCAGGCGTATGGCCTCCCTAAGGTCAGGAGTAGGGGCCATCTCTGGGAGGCCTGGACGAGGGTTGGGACCTGAGAGGGGGCCCAGGGTTAGACCTCTGTCCTCCTGAGCCAGGAGACGGACTGGAGGTGAGGTGCCTTGGCTGGGGACCCAAGTAGGGAGTCGGGAGCCCCGCCCAGGTCACTGGAGGGGCAGGGGGTGGGACCACAGAAAAGATGGGGGGGGAGAGGGGAGGGGCAGTGAGCTTGTCAAGCTTAGGGAAGCGGTTTCCCCTGAGCGCTGAGATAGATGCAAGTATTGGGTTCACTGAATCCGAGTCTTGCAGAAAACAGAAGCCCCCGCGAAGGAGTCCGAGCAGGTGCTACTGTGGCCGAAGGTTCAGAGGAAACACAGCCCTGCCCGGAGAGGGGGGGGGGGCGGCAGGGGGTCACAGCTCTGTCCTGAAGTCTCGGGGGGCTCCATCCCCGCCCCTCCGTGTCCCCCGTCAGCGAGCAGATCAGCCGTCGGCAGTCTCAGGTGGACCGCCTGTACGTGGCGCTCAAGGAGCTGGGCGAAGAGCGCAGGGTGAGCCTAGAGCAGCAGTACTGGCTGTACCAGCTCAGCCGCCAGGTGGACGAGCTCGAGCACTGGATCGCCGAGAAGGAGGTGGTGGCCGGCTCCCCTGAGCTTGGCCAGGACTTTGAGCACGTCACGGTGAGCACCACCAGTCATGACATTGATACCCGCGGCTACCGCGTATGCTCCTGAGGTTCTCTGGGCCTCAGCTTCCCCAGCCCGAATCCGAGGATGATCATAGCACCCACCTCTTGGCTCCTTTGTGGGCCCCAAGAATTTACCAGAATGGAAGGCGCTTAGGACAATACCCAGCACACACGGTGCCCAAGATGGTGTCGGTTACTGTCATCGGATTATTTTTCTTGCTGCTGTTATTGCTACAGAGCAAGTGCTCTGTGGGCTGGAGGGGGGCTCGTGTGTACAGGGCCTTGGCCCATGCTGTGTTCCTGGTGGCAGGTGCTGCAGGAGAAATTCTCCGAGTTCGCCAGTGAGACGGGCACGGCAGGGCGGGAGCGGCTGGCGGCCGTGAACCAGATGGTGGACGAGTTGATTGAGTGCGGCCACACGGCGGCGGCCACCATGGCTGAGTGGAAGGACGGGCTGAACGAGGCCTGGGCCGAGCTGCTGGAGCTTATGGGCACAAGGGCTCAGCTGCTGGCCGCCTCTCGGGAGCTGCATAAGTTCTTCAGCGATGCCCGAGAGCTTCAGGGTCAGATCGAGGAGAAGCGGAGGCGACTGCCCCGTCTGACCGCCCCACCTGAGCCGAGACCCAGCGCCAGCTCCATGCAGCGGACCCTGCGGGCCTTTGAGCATGACCTGCAGCTCCTCGTGTCCCAGGTGGGGCGCCGGTGGCCAAGAGGGGAGGTGGGAGGGCCTGGACAGCGTGGCCAAGGCATGTTGGGCCGCAGAGCAGGCGAAAGTCAGGCTGTAGAACAGATCGATGTTAGACAGTAGAACAGATGAAAACAGACCACAGAACAGGGAGAAGCCAGATGATGGGGCAGGCAGAAAACCGCCTGATTGCTTGGTGCGTAGAACTCAGGCAGTGTGGGGGGAAAGGTGGTACAGAATGTCTGATAGATTTCAGACAGTTTCTCCAATGGCAGGGGTTCTCCTAGAAACTGTGAAGGGAATCTTTTCCAAATCCACATGGAGAGCCTAAAGGAAATTTCAGAGGGTTAAGAGAAATTTGGCTCTGGGGCAGATAGAAATTTGATAGGTCTCGGATGGTATCCTATGATTTTCCTGCAAGAACTTTGATGGGAGTGGGTTTCATGGAAATGACAGTGGAGCTGTTAGACTGTCAGACTGTTAGAAATCAAGCAGAGAGACTGATAGTGATTAGGCAGTGGATCTGATAGAAATATGGTGGTCACTCCAAAAGAAGTCAGGCGGCTGAACCAATAGGGAGTGAGTGGCCGGTCTGGTAGAACTCACATGGCAGAGCCGATAGAAATTGAGTAGGAGACCTAATAGTAACTGAATAAGCATTCTGAAGGAACTTGGGCGGTAGGTAGTGAGTCTGAAAAAAAACAAAAAACTGAGTGAAGAAAAAAATGGACAGTATGTCTACTCAACATCAGGGTGGAAAGAGGTTTCCTGAAGGAAATCAGATCGGTCTGTACTGAGGTAGCGGCAGACCCAGTGGAAGTAGGGCTCTCAGACCAAAAGAAATCAGGCAGCAGACTGAAAGAAACCTGGTCATAGGTCCAAAAGCAGTCAGAACGCAGGTGAGTCAATGACAAACAGGCAGCAGACGTGAGTGAAACATGGTGTGGGTCTAAAAAGCAATCAGAAAGTGGGCAACCCAAACAGAAATCAGGCAGCGGATAAGGGGGAGAGCCAGTTGTGGGATCACAAGGGTGGCGGCTCATTACACCTGGCCAGCCGAGGCGGGGCGGGGCCCGGATCCGGGGGGCGGGGCCTGGCTCCCGAGGAGGGCCGGCGCTGGACCTGGCATGCCCCGCAGGTACGGCAGCTGCAGGAGGGGGCAGCCCAGCTGCGGACGGTGTACGCGGGTGAGCACGCAGAGGCCATCGCCAGCCGGGAGCAGGAGGTGCTGCAGGGCTGGAAGGAGCTGCTGGCAGCCTGTGAAGACGCCCGCCTGCACGTCAGCTCCACGGCCGACGCGCTGCGATTCCACAGCCAGGCCCGTGACCTGCTCTCCTGGATGGACGGCATCGCCGGCCAGATTGGGGCAGCTGACAAGCCCAGGTGCCCCTCATCCCACCTCGGGCTCCCTACCTGCCTCTGGGCACCACCCCCCTCCCCGCCGCAGCCCATCAGCAGTCCCCTTCCCTGAAGAAATCTCAATACCCAACTGCCAGGCACTGGACGAAATGCTTCATGTGTGCTATGACCCCTTGTCAGGCCTGGCCTTGGCAGCTCAGGGCATCCTCTTTCCTTCTGGCCTTCCCAGTTGCCCACTGCTGCCCTCCCTGTGTCACGTCACGGAGTGGGCTGCAGCCAGGATAGGGAAAGCAAGGTGTGGGACTGCATTTGTGGCTTAACCTAGTGGGTGGAGGGCACTGATTTATTGCTGACCTGATGCTTCAAAGTGAGCGGCCAACAGAAACCCATCCTGCGGTGATGGGGACCCAAGGGCTTTCCATCACTTGGCCCCAGAAGTTGCAGTCGCTGAAGAGGAGAGAAAGATCGCATGGGAGGTTTCAGGGACTAAACCTGCACTCCCATCTGTCAGCCCAGGAGCCCCAACCTGTCTGCGGGGGAGGCTGGGAAATGTAGTTCAGCAGCGTGTCCAGGAAGACAGGGATTTGGAGAGTGGTGACTCTGACTGTGAGGCCTTGCCTACGTTCATTTACTCAGCAAATATTTCTTGAATGCCTACTGTGCGTGGATGGTTAGCAAGACCAAGCTGCTTCCCTGATGCTGCTTACATTCTGAGCATAGAGGCAGGCAACAAATAAATTAAAAAGCACCTAATATTATTTCAGGTAGTAATAAGCGCTCGGAAGACAAAGCAAGGTAAGGGGATGAGGTGCTAGCTGGCAAGGCCTCTCTGAGGATGTGATGTTTGAATGGAGGCCTAAAGGAAGTGATGGTGAGTTGCGTAAAGTTTGGGGGAAGTGATGGTGAGTTGGGTAAAGTTTTGGGGAAGTGATGGTGAGTTGGGTAAAGGTTTTTTTTTGGGGGGGGGAAGAGTTTTCCAGGTGGAAGGATCAGCAAGTGCAAAGACCCCGAGGTAGGTTGTATTTTGAGGAGGAGCTAGACAATCATTACGGTTGGATGGAGTGAGTGGGGGTGGGGGAGAGTAGAGAGTGGTAGGAAATGAGCTGGGAGGGGCAATAGGGCATGGTGAGGAGTTTGCCTTTTTCCCTGAGTTGGGAGCCGTGGGAGACTTCACTGCAGGGGAGTGATGTGATATGAGGTGCATTTGAGAAAGATTACTCCAGATGCCTTGTGGGAAAAGGAGTACAGAGAACAGGGGTAGAAACAGGTGCACCAGCCAGGAGGCTGCTGCTATAATCCAGGTGAGAGATGATGGGGGCTTGGTTCAGTGTGATGGTTGTAGAGATGGGGAGAAGTTATTCATTTTAGGAATTAAAAAAAATGTTTATTAGGAAAAATTTCAAATGTACACAGAAGTCGTGATAAGAGTACAGTGAACCCCCACGCAGAGAATGAACACCCATCAACATTTGGCCCACCTTGTTTCATCTGTGTGCTCCCCGACTCCCCCTCCACCCCTTGCTGAGTTCTTTTAATACAAAATCTCAGAGGTGTCACAGCATTTCACAGTGTGTGTTTTAAAGTTATAGATGTCCGGTCTGACTGATGAATTAGCTTCAGGGGCTGAGAGAAAAAGAGGAGTCCATGGATGAATGGGTGAATTTACTGAGATGGAGAACTTCAGAGGAGGGCACTTTTGGGAAATAGATCATTCCAGACGTACTAAGTCTTAGGCAGGAATCATAATTCAGGATCTTCAGAAATAAGTTGGGCTGTATTAAGTCTTACAAAGCTATGCTTGCTGACTGGGGGAACCTTCAGAAGTTTGGGATTTGTTTCGGCATAGGATAGCTGAGAACAGCACTGTCCAGTAGATACATAATGCAAGCCACAGATGTGAGCCACATATATAATTTAAGCTTTTCTTGTAAACACATCAGAAAAGTACAGGGGTGTCTGGCTGTCTCAGGCAGTAGAGCACACAACCCTTGATCTCAAGGTTGTAAGTCTGAGCCCCAGGTTGGGTGTGGAGATTACTTTAAAAAAATTTTTTTAACTCAATAAAAAAGTACAAAGAGGCAAGTGAAAATTAATTTCAGTGATTCATTTTACTAACCCAAATATATATCATTTCAACATGTAGTCAGTATTAAAATTATTGAGGAGCACCTGGCTGGCTCAGTCGGTAGAGCATGCGACTCTTGATCTCAGGATCATGAGTTCAAGCCCCATGTTGGGAGGTAGAGCTTATTTAAAAAAAATTAAGAATATATCTTAATGTTTATTTATATTTGAGAGAGAGAGAGAGTGTAAGCAGCGGAGAGGCAGAGAGAGGGAGATACAGAATCCGAAGCAGGCTCCAGGCTCTGAGCTGTCAGCACAGAGCCCAATGTAGGACTTGAACTCACAAATTGTGAGATCATGATCTGAGCCAAAGTCAGGCGCTTAACCAAAATTGAGTTGCCCAGGCGCCCCCAAAATATTTTTTTTAATAAATAAAATCATTGGGCTATTTTACAGTCTTCAGAATAGGATGTGTACTTTATACTTCAACACATCTCAATTCAGACCAGCCACATTTCAAGGGCTCACTTGCTACCCAGGTCTAGCGGCTGCCTGCCGTTTGGATAGCCCAGACTTGGAAAGTTCAGATCATTGGCCAGTGGAGCCTTCAGAAGCTTAGCTTTAAAAAGTTAGAACAATTAGATCTTGACGCCTGAGGTTAGAATCACCAGAATGTGCCATTTGAGCACCTTGGAAAAAGTTGGAGTCACTGAGTCAGTGAAGAGCTTGGCCCCTCAGCACCTGGCCTGACAAGGTGGGTGTCCTGAGATGCTACCAAACAGCTGGCTCAGGGATCTGGGTTCATCCGGGACTGGCATCTGCCATGGGGGCCTGGAGAGGCTATCTGAGGCTCAGATTCCCGCCCCCGACCACTGTAGGGACGTGTCGTCAGTGGAGGTGCTCATGAACTACCACCAGGGCCTGAAGACTGAGCTGGAGGCACGGGTGCCTGAGCTGACAGCCTGCCAGGAGCTGGGGCGCTCTCTGCTGCTCAACAAGAGTGCCATGGCTGACGAGGTGGGAAGGGGCGCGGGGGTGCCCCTCTGCCATCTGTGCCCGTTGGGGCAGGAACCTCCCTTGACGCCTCTCCTACCCACCTACCACTCCCAGATCCAGGCACAGCTGGACAAGTTGGGAACCAGGAAGGAGGAGGTGTCAGAGAAGTGGGACCGCCATTGGGAATGGCTGCAGCAGAGTGAGTGGGGGCCCAGATGCATGGGGTTCAAGGGCACAGGGATTTGCATGTTTGGAAAGGCCCAGAGGGTGACCCAGCATGCTTTGTACACCACTCATGGGTGCCCAGCAGCAAACATGATGGCCTGGAGGGCGGCGGTGGACAAGAGGACTGTCTTGCCATTGAATCTCTGGTGGTGGACACCTAGGGGAGAAGCTGGTGCCCTCAGAAATACCCCCAGCCCCTCTCATTCCTGCAGAGCCCAGAATGGTCAGGGCTGGGATACAGGAAGCGGGAAGATGTGGAGGGGGCGGGGTGGAGGGCCAGAGAAAACAGCCAGTGCCCTTGAAGGGCCCACAGGTGCACCCTTCACCCTCACCCCCAATGTCTCCCCTCAGTGCTGGAAGTGCACCAATTTGCCCAGGAGGCAGTGGTGGCCGATGCCTGGCTGACAGCCCAAGAGCCGCTCCTGCAGAGCCGGGAGCTGGGCAGCAGCGTGGATGAGGTGGAACAGCTTATCCGGCGACACGAGGCCTTCCGCAAAGCGGCTGCAGCCTGGGAAGAAAGGTTCAGCTCTCTGCGGCGCCTGACCACGGTCAGCACCCGAGATCCTGCCCACCCCCCCATCCCCATCCATCTATATGAGACAGACATACCGGGACTGGAACTTGGTACTCAGTGCTGAGTTGAGTGAGGGCTGAGGCAGACCCTCACTGGGCTCCCAGTCCAGTGGGGGAGAGGAAGGGGACAGACCTGTCACCAGACAGTGACAGCCCAGGGCTGGGATGGGGGAAACACAAGGTGCTGTGGGAGCCCGGAGCACTTGTCCTGGCGTAGGGGGAGGCCTATCTGAGTGAGACTTGAAGAATGAGGAAAGACCCTTGTTTCAATGCCCTAGATGTTTGCCAAGGAAGAAAGGAATTAAGTTCCTGGCAGGGAGAAAACATGGACGCAGGCCTGCACAACCTTGCCTTGTCAGTAATAGAAACTATTAAACTGCATGGTGTGGGAGGCAACCCAGAGGCGTCTTCCCAGACCGCCCCCCTCCCCACGCCCCTTTACCTGACCCTGGCCCCTCCCTTCCCAGATAGAGAAACTCAAGGCGGAACAGAGCAAGCAGCCCCCGACGCCCCTGCTGGGGCGCAAGTTCTTTGGAGACCCCACGGAACTGGCGGCCAAGGCAGCGCCCCTACTGAGGCCAGGGGGCTACGAGAGGGGCTTGGAGCCCCTGGCTCGTCGGGCCTCGGACACACTGTCCGCAGAGGTGCGGACCCGGGTGGGGTACGTGCGCCAGGAGCTCAAGCCCGAGCGCCTCCAGCCGCGCATCGACCGGCTGCCGGAGATCCCGGGGAGGGTGGAGACTCCAGCCCCGCCGGCCGCACCCGAGGATGCGGCGGAGACCCCCGGGGCCCTCGCGGCGGCGGAGCAGGTCCGGCCGCGCCCAGAGCGCCAGGAGTCAGCTGATCGCGCCGAGGAGCTGCCCAGGAGGCGGCGACCGGAGCGTCAGGAATCGGCCGATCAACCCGAGGAGGCTGCGCGGAGGCGACGGCCAGAGCGGCAGGAATCCGCGGACCACGAGGCGGCACACAGCCTCACCCTGGGCCGCTATGAGCAGATGGAGCGGCGGCGCGAGCGGCGCGAGCGGCGGTTGGAGAGACAGGAGTCCAGCGAACAGGAGATGCCTACCAGAGGAGAGCTGGCCAAGGGGTGAGGCCCTCAGGTGCCCAGGGAATGAGGGAGCGGGGACACGGAGAGCTCCTGGAGCCACGCGGGCCCGTGGGGGGGGGGGGCTGCTGGGGCTCAGAACTGCTTACTGCCCTGGTACCCATTTTGCAGAGGTGCAAACAGGCTGAAGGAGACGAGGAGAGGTGCCCATGGTCCCACAGTGGCAGTTCTGTTGGAGGAAAGGACTTAGCTACTGAGTTCTGGCCCCTGCCTAGGTGGTCCAGGCAGGGATTTTGTCCTCCCTGCACCTCAGTTTCTCTACTGGGCTAATGGTGAAACCATCTTCTAACCCTTCATCACAGGCTTTCTCCACCATTTAAACTGGGGGCTACTGTCATCTCCATTTTATGGATGGGGCAACTGAGGCTCAGAGAGGGCAAGTCGATCAGTTTGGATGAAGCAGGACTGGAACACAGGCCTTTCAGAGTCCAGTGTTAACCAGAGCATGATGGGCAGATTGATCTTATCAGCTGTATCCCCACTAAGAGACCATTGGTCAAATATGTTTTGGAGACAATGACTTCTTGACTCCTTTTTAATTTTGCATATCATGAACGTTTGCTGAGTCCCCATTCTGTATGTGGTATGTGCTAGAGCAGTGGCCACACCAGCCTCAGCCCTGTTTGGGTGGAGATCCCAGTCCAGCGGGGGAAACAATGGATAGTGATGACCCAAAATGACCAAAGAAGTCCGAGGGGCTTGGGATCTCAGGGGGTGGGTGGGGAAAAAAGGCAGCATAATGTACAAAGGCTTGAAGGCACCAGTTTGGATTTTTCTCTGGCTAAAACTCAAAGGAGAGGTTCTGTCCTCCAGCAGACATATTCCAAGTACCTATGGTGTACGAGGCAAGCATCTGAGAAAGGTAGCTGAAGAAGTGAACAGGGGCCTGGCATCTCAGGCTAAGAGGTGGAGGCTCCTCCAGCCAAAACCAAGCTGGTCCCTGGGAGAGGGTGTCCCCAGTTCCATTGGGTCTTTCGGCTTCCCCCTCCCAGGAAGGCCACCCTGGCTGACATTGTGGAGCAGCTGCAGGAGAAAGAAGCAGGCCCAGGGCTCCCTGTTGGGGTAAGTTGAGCCTCAGGATGGGTGGGGGTATGGGGAACCCTCTCCTCCCAGCAGGAGTCAGAAACACCAATGCCTAGCCCTGCTTCCCGCCTCTCCCTCCCCATCTGAACCCTGCAGAGATTCTCAGGGGGTGATGGAAAGGGCCCCCAGATGCCTCCCACAAACTGAAAATCTCTCCTTAAGAAAGATAAGGCCACCAACCTAAGGAGACTCCTACTCCCCTCTACACACAGACTCCACACTCTTCCCACATCTGCCCTAGACTTTCTCTAACCCGGTGGGGGGTTCACATATCCTCACAGACAGCCACACACACACAGAAGTCCCAGATTCCCCCTACAGACAGCCGGGACATCAACGTGCCTGCACACCCACCTCCAAAGAGCTAGCGCTTTCCTCCCTAAGATCGAGAGCGATTACAAACCCAGGAGTCCTGACAGTCTCACTCCCGACACCGATGGGGCCCCTAAAAGTTGGGTCTCCAGCCCTGAGGCCCTCCCATACTCGCCTCCAAGACAGATGGGATCCCCCAGACTCGTGAGTCCCCCAGGCAGATGGCTCCAACACCCCCCCTATGGACAGCACCCCTCTTCCCCCTCCCTCCACACAGCCGTCGCTGCCTCAGCCTCGTGAGCTTCCCCCAGGCCGCCTGCCCAACGGGCTTGAGCCGCCCGAGCGGACACCTCGGCCGGACCGGCCGCGGGCACGGGACCGGCCCAAGCCGCGACGGCGGCCGCGGCCCAGAGAGGGTGGTGAGGGCGGGGGAAGCCGGCGCTCGCGCTCCGCCCCGGCCCAGGGCGGCTCCGCCCCCGCGCCTCCGCCACCGCCCACTCACACAGTGCAGCACGAGGGCTTCCTGCTGCGCAAGCGCGAGCTCGACGCTAACCGCAAGTCGTCCAACCGGTGAGCGTGTGGGCGGGGTTTTGGAAGGCGGGTCCCAAGCTCAGAGTGTCCAATAAATGAATAGATGGGCCTGGGGGTGGTACTAAACTTCCTGGAGTCCTACGGGTGGCGGGGGTAGGCGGGGCCTGAAGAGGGGCGGGGCTCCAAGGACTCGAATCTTTGAATTGGAGGAACGGGACTTAGGGTTTAGTTCGGTGGCCAAGGGGGTGGAGCTTAGGTGGGGAGCTGGACCGTAAAGGAAGAAAATATTCCAAATGTAAATAAATTGCCACCCAAACTCATAGCAACCAACTCAGGAGCTAACTATAGAGCTAATGGCAAATTGGATTTGGGGTCTAGCCTACAGGGTTCCAATGGTTTGTAAGGTGAAGCTTGGAGAGGTCATCCAACCTCTCAATGAATGGGGTGGGTCCATCCTCGAAGTTTCAAATTGTTGCCGGGGTGGCTGGAGAGGTCTGAAAAGGGACAGAGCCCAAGCTCTGAGGTCTGAGGTAGGGGGCACATGCAGATGTCTAAATAGCGACTTACTTTTGGAGTTCAGCTCATGTTTGTCCAACCCTTTTTTTGTCCAACTGTGAGGCAGAATCTGGGGAGAGGTGGCCAGTGAGCAGAGTGAGGCCTAGACCCAAGATGTGAAAAGAGCAAAACAGGTTGAGGTTTTGCCTTGAGGCAGTCTTTTTTCCCGGTAGTGAGGCCAAGGTGGGAATAAAGGGGCACCTTCTGTGTATTTCACTCAAGAGACTTCCTTCTCCTTTGAGGCTTTGGCCGAATAGGAGATAGGCATTTCTCATACAAGACACAAGACGCAGAGATCTCCTTTCAGGGGATTCCATGGTGGGTGAAGGAGTAGGCAAGGAACACGCCCAAGCAAAGGCTTATGGAGAAGACAGCTTAAGTCTTGCCTTCAGGAAATTCAGTATGGGAGGGGAAATGGAAGGGCAGGCCCAGCAGGGGTCAGCATAAGGCTTGGAACTGAGAGTCTTAGAGTCTCCCCTTAGCTCAGGAACATCCATAAGGAAGAGCACCCCAGACACATGGCCCGGCTAAGGCAAAGGCCCAAGAAGAAGGAAGGCTCAGGTGTTTTCAGCCATGAAAGGTATTAATGAAGAGTTCCCAGGCAGAGTGCTGTGACTCTGCCTTGAGCCCCATATCGTCACCCCAGGTCTTGGGTGAGCCTGTACTGCGTTCTCAGCAAGGGGGAGCTGGGCTTCTACAAGGACGCCAAGGGTCCGGCGTCTGGGGGCACACACGGCGGGGAGCCACTGCTCAGCCTGCACAAGGCCACCAGCGAGGTGGCTAGTGACTACAAGAAAAAGAAGCACGTCTTCAAGCTCCAGTGAGCCCCCCAATGGGCAAGGGGGAGGGATCCAAGGCCCGACTCCCCTTCCCCCCCAGCAATACCCTGCTTCCCTGGAGGATAGTTGGTGGATGGGTGGGCCGGGCCCCTGCCCCAGATTCCCCAAGTTCTGTGTCCCCTTCCTACAGGACCCAGGATGGCAGCGAGTTTTTGCTCCAGGCTAAAGATGAGGTGAGATCTGGTCCTTTCTCTCCCCTCTCTGGACCTCAGGAGCAACCTGGCTGGCTGGTTTCTGGCCCAGAGTGATGCAACTGTGAGCCAGAAACACAAGCCAGAGTCACCAGGCTATGATGGGAAAGCCTATTGACAGTGAGAGCCCAGAGGAAGTTCCTAACCTAAGGAGGGGGGGAGGGGAGGCAGGGACCTGGAGGGCTGCCTGGAAGCCCCAGGACAAAGTCCAACCTCCTTGCCTTGGCCCCTGAAGCACCACTGGAAAGATAAAAGATGGGAGTTAGTGAAAAAATGGGATGATGCAGGCAGAGAAGAACCAGAGGTGCAGAAATACAAAGCATTAACTGAGCTGGTGGAGGGTTCAAGGAGGAAGGATCCCAGAAAGGTTCCCAGGGGTTGTGGGCCATTTGGAGGGGGTTGGAGTTTGTCCTAAGGGCATTGGGAAGCCATGGCAGAGTCTGAGCAAGATTGGGGGGTAGAGGTTACAGTGATGTCTAAGAAAGATCCTTTGGCAACAATGTGCAGGGTAGACTGGGGAGAGGGACAGAGGAGGTGTGGAGCCCAGGAGGCAACCAGGACAGGCACCCACATGTGAGGGCACAAGGCTGGCCCCCAGCCGGCCTGTGGGGAGGGGAGGAGGGGGTGGAAGAGAGTGAACCATGGGACTGAGGCTAAGGGGAGAGGTCAGGGGAGGAGCAGGCATGGAGGTGGTTTAAAGAGATGTTGAAAATAATAATGCTCATCATCTCATTCATTCTTACCAGAGGCTCTGGGGTAGGCCTGTATTCTCTCCCTGCCAATTTACTTTTAACATGGAGATGAAAACAGTTTTCCATTCTAGGGTTCTTATGAGAACTAAGTTGATACATACAGAGTACTTACATGGCCTGGTAAAGGTCAGTGCTCTATAAATGTCGCTGATGTTATCATTGTTTGTGTTGTTGTTTATCTCTATAGTGGGTGTTAGATATAATCCTATTGCATAGGATTAAGTGAATTAATCCACAGAAGCACTTACAACAGAGCCTGGCACGTCTTGAAGTGCTATGCGACGGTTTGCATTATTGTTATCACCCCCATTTAATAGACTGGAAAACGGAAGTTCAGAGGGCAGTCCGATTCCAGGCTCATCTATTACTCAGTCTGCCTTCTTCCAAATCCGGACTCTGTGCCCTGTCTCTCTCCCCCAGGAGGAGATGAACGGCTGGCTGGAGGCTGTGGCCGCTTCAGTGGGAGAACACGCCGAGATCGCCCGCTGGGGGCAGACACTACCTACCACGTCCTCCACGGATGAGGGCAACCCCAAGCGGGAGGCAGGGGAGCGCAGGGCCAGCGGGCGCCGGAAGTGACTTCCCACCCCCTGGGCCTGACCCATCCCCGCCCCTTCTCTCCGCACTGTGGGCACAAAGACACTTTCTCTTCCGCAGGGGCGGGAGCCCCTAGTTCCACCAACACTGCGGACGCGCCAAGATGGGCACTGGAAAGGAGGGGACTTCTGCACTCCAGGAAGTGGTGGGGGGATTGCTGCCCCTATAGCCATATCTCGGCCCCTTCCTGCTCGCCACCCCACCCCAGGTGCTGGGGCTCCATTATTTTTATGCAATAACTGAGTTGGGAGGGGCGGGTAAGGGGCCAGTTGAGCCAAGCCCCCTGCCCCGATCCCCAGATCCTGCCCCAAGAAGCTGGGGTGGTAGGGGCGATAATTCCTGCCCCCCTCTCCGCCCTAGGGATGGGCATGGGGCCGCTGGTGAGGTCCCCTGGACCATCCAGGGTGCTAGGGGGTGGGGAGGGGACGTCTCCTCCCCGCCTTTACCTCACTTCCAATGCTGCCTTGATCTCTGTCTGGGAAGGAGGAGTGAAGGGGCCTTAGCCCCTGCACTCCGCCGTCTCAGAGCCATGCGGTTAATTCCTGACTTAGTTTATTTTTGCAAAACGTCGACCTCCTCCTCCCCCGCCCCGCATCCGCGAAGGCTTTTAATGGGAGGGGCGTCAAAGCTCAAAACTGTCTTCCTCTCTCCTCCCCCCTCCAGCTGTAAATGCCGCTACGTGAGGGGAGGGGCGAGGGGAAGCCCTCCCCCCTGCATGCTTCTGGCAGAAGCACCTCCCTAGGGAGTGGGGGAACCGGGTTGTGGGCAGCCCCCATAGCCACCTGGAGGAGCCGCTGGGGCCCAGGGGTGTGGGGCGGTGTGGCAGGCGCACACTGTATGTACCTATAATAAATACTTTGGCTTTGACGGTCTATGCTGGTTTGTTCGCGTTTCATGGGCTGCGCCTGAGAGGGGGTGCGGGGGGAGGGGAATGGAGGGTGGCGCGGGGAGAGACTGCGGCTGCAGAGAACATTTAGATGTCCCCTTGATGTGAACTAACTTCGGGGTCTAAACACACGTCCCCGACGAAGCACCTAGATTCCATTCCTAAAATGGGAACCATTCCTAGGGGAATGTTTTGCTAGCCCTTGTAACTAAACTTCCCCAAAACAGCCTTGCGGTGCGCCCCGTCCAGCACAGGAAAGGCGGGTCCCTTTAAGGAGGCGGAGAATTTAACTGCGACGGGTGAGCGCTGTGTCCAATCGCCGGTGGCTCTGGGAGTCTCCAGGCCAATGAGCAGGCAGTGGGGGGCGGGACCCGAGTGTAGACCCGGAAGCGGGTGCTGGCCGGCCGGCTCGCCCGGGGGCCATGGCAGCCGCGGCACCTGCAGCAGAAGGGGTCCCGAGTCGGGGGCCTCCGGGGGAGGTGATTCATCTGAACGTGGGAGGCAAGAGGTGAGTGTAGGAGATTCCTGAGGCCCCCACCTCGGGGACCGGGAACGGGGTGGGAGTACCGCCTCTCTCTGGGGGAATCCCTGTCCATCAAGGATTGCTCCGCCCCCTGCTGAAAGCGCGAGTGCTCGGACTGGCGCCCGGGATGGCGGTGGGGTAAGGAGCTACATTCCTTCCCTCCTTCCATCCTTCCATCCCCTACTGTGCGCTCACTTTCCCCGCTTAGGTTCAGTACCTCTCGCCAGACTCTCACCTGGATCCCAGACTCCTTCTTCTCCAGGTGATCCGGAGAGACAGTTTGGGTCGGGTGGTGGGGGGCAGGACGAGAGGGTATGGGAAAACCTAATGCCCCACTCACCCTCCCCACCCTCCACCCCCTTCACACACACACCCTTGCCCTTTACACCTACTCTGCATCCCCTCCCAACAGTCTTCTCAGCGGACGCATCTCTACACTGAAAGATGAGACTGGAGCTGTGAGTAGGGCAAGAGCTGAAACGGGGCAGCGGGTAGGAGGAGGGACAGGAGCCCCACTCAGCCCCGTGTTTTGTCCCATCCATCCTCTGCCCCCCTTCCCGCAGATCTTCATCGACAGGGACCCCACCGTCTTCGCCCCCATCCTCAACTTCCTGCGCACCAAAGAGTTGGACCCCAGGTTTGCATGGGGATAAAGGGACCCCACTGTCTTCACCTTCTTCCCTTCAGAATGTTCACCTAAGCTCCTCGATCATATTTAAATCGTGTCCTTAGAATTTACCCCAAACACCACACACGCACATTTTCACTGCCCATGTATAATAACATCACTCCTTAGAGTCTTGATCCAGTCAAAATTTGCTACCTCTTGGGACTCTTTGTACAGTTTTGAAAACTTCCTCCTTAGAATTCTCCACTCACTCCCATTTCCCAGACTCTGACCCCTAGTCAATTCTACTACCCAGGGGTGTCCACGGTTCCAGCCTCCTCCACGAAGCCCAGTTCTATGGGCTCACTCCTCTGGGTAAGTGGGGGCCCCATGAGCATCCTCACTGCATAGAAAACAAGCCCCAGCTCTCAAGATGCTCCCTCTTCCCCTCTCTTGAAAGAAGTTTGGGTTAGAGCCAAGAGCACTGGATTTGGTCCTGGATCTGGGGGATGGGGGTGGAGAATGAGATTGGCGAGGGGGTTAGAATCTGCCTCAGTACCCCCCAAGTCCCAGCATGGAGTTATTCTGCTTCAGTTCGACGCCTGCAGCTGCGGGAGGAGTTGGACCGATCTTCCTGTGGAAACGTTCTCTTCAACGGTTACCTGCCTCCACCAGGTGGGCACAGCTAAGGGATGGAGGGGAGGGAGGGTGGACTAAAGACTACATTTCCCATAAGGTCACAGCCCTTGCTGTGAGCCCTGTGCTTACCTGTGCTGTGAGCCCTGAGACATGATGGGAGTTTTAGCCTTATATCAGAGGCTGGACTGATGCTTGGAAAGGAAGTAGGAACTCACTTCCAATGAGGCAGTGGGCCAGCTAGTCCCCTGAGGCTAGGATGTATGTTCTGGAGCCTGATGGGGGTTGTAGTCCACGTTTGATTTCCCTGGGAGGAAGCTTAGAAGAAATAAAATAAAACATTTTGCATGGAGGTGGAAATATTAAGGGGAATTATTGACCATAATCTCCATGGGACCTTAGGTCAGCAACCCCACTGGCCATGGAAGATATGCCTCAGTGGTTACTGGAAACCCAGCATGGGGCTCAAACTCACAACCCCGAGATCAAGAGTCACATACTCAGGGCACTTGGGTGGCTCAGTCGGTGAAGCATCCGACTCTTGATTTTGACTCAAGTCATGATCTCATGGTTTGTGAGTTCAAGCCCCACATCAGGCTGGCTGCTGTCAGCATGGAGCCTGCTTTGGATCCTCTGTACCCCTCTCTGTCTGCCCCTCCTCTCCTTGCTCGCTCTCTCTCAAAAATAATTAAAATAAACATATATAAAATAAGAGTTGCATACCCTTCCGACTGAACTAGCCAGGCACCCCATAAAGGAGTCATTTTAAGTAGAAGCTTTAGGGGCACCTGGGTGGCTCAGTCAGTTGAGTGTCCAACTTTGGCTTATGTCATGATCTTGCGGTTTGTGAGTTCGAACCCCGCGTTGGGCTCTGTGCTGACAGTGTAGAGCCTGCTTGGGATTCTTTCTCTCTCCCTCTCTGTTCCTCCCCCACTTGTGCTCTCTCTCTCTCTCTCTCTCTCAAAAAATAAATAAATAAACTTAAAAAAATAAATAGAAGTTTTCTATCACTGCCTTCATACCATAAATAAGTAAATGTGAAAATGAAACCCTGAAATAACAGTTATGATGCTACTGCCTGCCAAAGAAATTGGCTTCCATTTCTTTCTTTTCTTTTTTTAATTTTTTTTAAATGTTTTATTTATTTTTGTGAGAGAGAGCAAGAGAGTGCAAGTGGGAGCCAGGGAGGGACAGAGGGGGTGAGCACCGAAGATCCCAAGCCGGCTCTGCGCTGACAGACTGTGAGATCATGACCTGAGTCACCCAGGCGCCCCTAGGCTTCCATTTCTTTTCTCTTCTTTTTTTTCTAACATTTATTTATTTTTGAGACAGAGAGAGACAGAGCATGAACGGGGGAGGGTCAGAGAGAGGGAGACACAGAATCCGAAGCAGGCTCCAGGCTCCGAGCTGTCAGCACAGAGCCCGACGCGGGGCTCGAACTCACGGACCGCAAGATCATGACCTGAGGTGAAGTCGGTCGGTCGCTTAACCGACTGAGCCACTCAGGCGCCCCTAGGCTTCCATTTCTTAAAACAGAAGATTAGCAAATACTGAAAAGATAGCACCGTTATGGTAGCGCCAAACTGATTCGGCCCTTGTGATGTGCTCAAAGGAACAGAAAAGGCAGTAACTTGCTGGGTGATTCCGTGTCCTTTCGTGCCACGTCCCCACACCACTGAATCTTTTCGCCCGGGACACTATGCCCCCACGTGTGGGGAAGTCGGCTTCTGGCGCATTTGAAGCGCTTGCTACGTGGCAATTATTACAGCTATTGTCACTCTGCTCCTTCTCCCCGCCACAGCGTTCCCAGTGAAGCGGCGGAACCGGCACAGCCTGGTGGGGCCCCAGCAGTCGGGGGGACGCCCAGCCCCTGTTCGACGGAGCAACACGATGCCCCCCAACCTGGGCAATGCAGGGCTGCTGGGCCGAGTGCTGGATGAGAGGGCCCCTCCCTCCCCATCGGGTATGTTTCTGTCTCCTGGGAGACTGGGGCAGCCAGTGGGGTCCCTGCGACCCTGCCCTGATCCCTGCTCTTCCCCCCCAAGGGCCACCAGAGGAGCCGGGGATCGTGCGCCTGGTGTGTGGACACCACAACTGGATCGCTGTGGCCTATACCCAGTTTCTTGTCTGCTATAGGTGCTCGGGGAGGGGGGTGGCCGGAGGCTCAAGCCCTGTTGGTGGGAAGGGCTTGCGGTGAGGGCTGATGATATCCCCCAATCCTCCAGGCTAAAAGAAGCCTCTGGCTGGCAGCTGGTGTTTTCCAGTCCCCGCCTGGACTGGCCCATCGAGCGACTGGCACTCACAGCCCGGGCGCTGGGTGGGGCTTTGGGTGAACATGACAAGATGGTGGCAGCGGCTACAGGCAGCGAGATCCTGCTGTGGGCTCTGCAGGCAGAAGGCGGGGGCTCCGAGATAGGTATGGCGCCGCGACTTTTCCAGAACCTTCTTTCTGCCCTTTAGAATTACGCTTCACCCTGTGGTCTGTTAGGATTCTCTTCCACCCCGTTGGAATTCTCTGGCCTGTTAACCCACTCTGTAAGTTCTTACACCCATGGGGATTCTTTGCATTATTAAGATGCTCCAACCCTTTAGAATTCCGTATCCTGTTCGAATTCCTTGGCTTGTAGAAAAATCCACCCACGTCCAGAATTCCCTGCCCTGTTAGACCTCCATGCCAGGGGAATCCCAGAGCCGGCTAGAGTCTATGTTCCCATTAGACATCTCTGTTTGCTTTATTTTTTTTTTTAACGTTTTGTTTATTTTTGAGGGAGAGAGAGAGAGAGTGTGTGTGTGGGGGGGGGGGGGGGGGGGGGGGGAGGGGCAGAGAGAGAGGGAGACAGAATCCGAAGCAGGCTCCAGGATCTGAGCCGTCAGCATAGAGCCCAATGCAGGCCTCGAACTCACAATGTGAGATCATGACCTGAGCCGAAGTTGGTCGCTCAACCGACGGAGCCACCCAGGCGCCCGTCGGTTTGCCTTATTGAAAACTGCGACCATGTTAGAGTCCCACATGCTGTCAGAAATCTGGCCTGTGTAATCCTCTGTAATTCCTGCTGGAATCCTCTAGCCTATAAAGATTCTGTGGCCCCACCGAATCCGCTGGCCCTTGGAGTTCTTCCTGGTCCACTGAGCGACTGGCTTCTCCCCCAGTCCTCCTCCTTCTCCCCCAGGAAGCGGGGTCCTGGCTGAGTGCTCCTTGCCTTCTGCAGGAGTCTTCCATCTGGGGGTGCCCGTGGAGGCCTTATTCTTCGTTGGGAACCAGCTCATCGCCACGAGCCACACGGGGCGCATCGGGGTTTGGAACGCCGTCACCAAGCACTGGCAGGTCAGAGGGGTGGCCGGCCTGGCTGCCTCTTTCCCAGGCGTCCAGTCTGCACGGACCCGGGGAGGGGTTCCTTCCTGCCCCAGCCCAACTGGAGACAGCCGGAGAGCCCAGCAGCGGGCCAGATCCTGGTGGGGGTGCCGGGGTGATAAAGGCCTAAGGAGGAGGAGTCAGGGAGGCCTTTCTGGAAGAGGGGCCGCTGAGCTGACAGGGAAGATGGTAGGTTTGCAAAGGAGGAGAGCGGGTTCTCCAGGCACTGGATGGGGGAGCAGGTGAGTGAAGATGCCGTAGGAGACAGACGTGCACACGTCTGTCGTTCCCTCCCAAGCCATGTGCAAAACATAAAGAAAAATATACCTACGGTATTGCTTTCTCCTATAAAGTATGTTTGGGAGAGAGAGACAGAAAAGCAGAGAAAGGAGAGAGAGAAAGGGGGGGGAGACAGACAAAAAGCAATAGAGGAAGTCAGAAAGAGGTGATGGAGAGAGGGAAGGGTGGGCAGAGTGAAGCCGGGACTGGAAGGCGGTGGTGCCGAAGGGATGTAGAGAGAGACAGAAATAAATAGGAAAAGCCAGCAATATGGGGTCAAAGAGAGGCCAAGAGGCAGAAGCGCTGACCCAGAGACTTCCAGAGACAGAGAGACGCAGATGGAGATAGAACTAGAGCCGGTGAGGCTGGAGAGAAGTGGGCCTAGAAACCCCGGGTAGGTTCTGGAAGCGGGGGGGGGGGGGGGGGGTGGCGAGGAGCACCCTGAGGGGTGCCGTGGAGGTGGAGGCAGGGAGGACCTCCCGGCCACAGCCGGTCCTGCCTGCCCCCAGGTCCAGGAGGTGCAGCCCATCACCAGCTACGACGCGGCGGGCTCCTTCCTCCTCCTGGGCTGTGACAACGGCTCTATCTACTACGTGGGTGAGCAGCAGCTGGTACCCCGCGTGCCCGAGAACCTCCCCGGGAAGGCAGGGGGCAGGGGGTGGGGGTGCTGAGCACCTTGAACGAGCCCACGCTGCTCTCCCCACCCACCCTAGATGTGCAGAAGTTTCCCCTGCGCATGAAGGACAACGACCTCCTTGTCAGTGAGCTCTACCGGGACCCGGCAGAGGACGGAGTCACGGCCCTCAGCGTCTACCTCACCCCCAAGACCAGTAAGCTATGACCGGCTCCCCCCATCTACCCCCCCTACCCCGCTGCCAGCAGCCCCAGCCCACAGCCGCCTCCCCACCACTGTGTAGCATGACCCCGTGAGATTTACTGGGAAGAGAAAAGATTCAACTCTCCCTTAGTCATTCAACAAACACTGGGCACCGCTTGTATGTAAGCTGTGGCAGGTCTCTCCAACCAGGGCCAGACTTGGCCACGAGCAGTTCGTCTTTGTGTTTCTTTTCCACCTCTGCAATGAGGACATGATGTTTCCACGCTCATAAAACAAAGAGGGTGCGTGTTTTACGGCGGATGAAACCGAGTTCTCTCACTTGGGGACAGTTTTTTTGATTTGGTTTCTTGGCTTTAAATGCAGAAAATTAGGCTAGGTTTTGTTTTTTTTTTTAATTATCGTTTACTTAGAAAATTATTTATTAGAGAGAGAAAGAGCACACGCAGTCAAGCAGGAGAGGGGCACAGGGAGAGAGAGAAAAAAAAATTTTTTTAATATTTATTTATTTCTGGGGAGGAGCAGAGAGAGGGAGGCACAGAATCTGAAGCAGGCTGCAGGCTCCAGGCTCTGAGCTGTCGGTGCAGAGCCAGACGCGGGGCTTGATCCCAGGACGGTGAGACCTCACCAGGATGGTGAGATCATGACCTGAGCCAAAGTCAGATGCTTAACCAGCTGAGCCAGCCAGACGCCCCTCTATTTTTCTGTCTGTCCCCTCTCTTGTTAGCTCCGTCTCTCTCTCTGCCTTAGTTGCTGTCCCTGCTCCTCTCTTTCTCTGATCTCTCCCTCTGTCTCTCCCTTTCTGACATCTCACTGCCTTATTATTTCTGTCTGCCCCTCTCTCCTTGCTTTCTGACTCTATCTCTGTCCTTCTCTTTCTCTCTGCCGTGGTTTCTGTCTCCCTGTGGCCCTGTCGCTGTCTTCATCCTCGGCCCCTCACCAGGTGACAGCGGGAACTGGATCGAGATTGCCTATGGCACCAGCTCGGGGGGTGTGCGGGTCATTGTGCAGCACCCCGAGACCGTGGGCTCCGGGCCTCAGCTCTTCCAGACCTTCACCGTGCACCGCAGCCCCGTCACCAAGATCATGCTCTCGGAGAAGCACCTCATCTCAGGTGGGCCTCACCGGGCTGCCCCAACTGCCCATCTCCTCGCAAGAGGATGTCCCGGAGGGGAGCATGAAACCAGGGGGTGGGACCTCCGGGGGGGGAGGGAATTTTAACCTGGAACAGTAATTGCAGAAGTGAGAGAATAGTGTAAGGGGACCCATCTAAGCAAGAGTAAGAAATTCATCAATTCGGCAAACACTGGTTGAGCACCTACTGTGTGCCAGGCCCAGGGGATACAGTGATGGACAAGACAGGCCAAGTGCCCGCCCTTAGGGAGCTGATGTTCTGCGGGAAGGCAGATGACAAATAAATAAATCAGAATATAAGTCAACAACAGGCAACGATGAAGACCATGGGTAAAAACAAAAGTTGTGCGAGTGGCTTGAGAGTGTTGGGGTCACTGAGGAAGGAGCTTTGAGCAAAACCAAGGAAATAAGCAGTGCAGCTCGGTGGGGACAAACATTCTCGCAGAGGGAACAGGCATTGCAAGGGCTCTGAGCCAGGAGGATGATAGATGTGTCTGAGGAAGCAGAGTGGGCAAGGGAGACAGTAGGACCTTGTAAGCCATGAAGATGACTTTGTCCTTGCCCTTGACTGGGTAGGTATCATGGGAAAGAGGGTTGTGAGCAGAGGAGGGCCATCATCTGACACAGTTATTCACAGGGACTCTCTGGCTATGTGTCGGGGCAGGACAGGAGCAGGAGGAGGCTGCTGCCATGGACAGGACCAGGGTGGGGACAGTGACAGGGTTAGATGAGATCAGGCTCTGGAACAATTTTAGAGGAAGAACCAAGAGGATTTTTGACCATTTGGGAGTTCTGGGGAAGAGCGAATTCTCTGAAAGGGAAGAATCCAGAGGGGCCCGAATCCTGACACCTTTGAAAAGGGTCATCCTGGGGCTCGGGAAGGTTGGGCCGCGGTGATGACAGCTGGCCTGACCGGCCGTTGCCCCTGTGCTCCTCAGTCTGTGCCGACAACAACCACGTGCGCACATGGTCCGTGACTCGCTTCCGGGGCATGATTTCCACCCAGCCCGGCTCCACCCCACTCGCTTCCTTCAAGATCCTGGCACTGGAGTCGGCCGACGGGCATGGTGGCTGCAGCGCTGGCAATGACATTGGTGCTTACTAGCCCCTGGCCCCCCATCCCATGCACCCTGCCTGACCCCCATTGGCCTCCACTGGCTCCTTCCCTGACCCCCTGTAGACCTCTCCTGACCCACCCAGCTGACCTGGCTGCCACCTGACCCCTGTCAATCTCCATTTACTCCCAGCTACCCCTGTTGAATTCTGTTACCCCGTTGATTCCTGCTGACCGCCACCTGACCCGGGACCCCCACCCCACAGCCCTGAGCTCCACTGACTGACCCTCAGCCCTCTCTGACCCCGCCCAATTCCAGAAAGCTGGGGATGGGGACCTAGTCCTGGGAGGGGGCTCATCTTGGAGAAGGGGGCAGAGCCTTAGGGTCTAGAGTCCCAGGGAGCCCAGCTGGCCCTGACTCCCCCCACCATCCTGGTCCAGGCCCCTACGGCGAGCGGGACGACCAGCAAGTGTTCATTCAGAAGGTGGTGCCAACCGCCAGCCAGCTCTTTGTGCGTCTTTCATCCACTGGCCAGCGGTGAGGACCGTCCCATCGAACGGGGAGGGTGGTCAGGGGAGAGGGCAGGACACCAGCTGGGTCACGGAGGCCAAAAGGGGGTCCTAGCCAAGGAACGCCTGAAGGAGCAAAGGCTGGGAGGGGGCACGAGGCCTGGTCCTGGGTTTGGGGGCTGGAGGAATTCAAGGTGTGACATGTGTGGGTAGCAGTGAGGCTGGGGAAGCCCCAGGTGCCTGTGCCGGACCTCACGCAGGTCGGTGTGGCCAGAGCCCGGGATCGGGGCAGGAGGCACAGGTGGGGGTGCCGGGGATGGGGGTGGGGGGGGCACAGGCAGCTGTAGGAGCCCAGAGGAGGTGCTTGCTCCAGTCTGGGGAGGGGGCCTGTGAGGGTTTTCGTGAGGACCTTGGAGATAAACAGCAATGAGCAGAAGAAAGGAGGGGCAGGGGTGCGCCGGGCTGAAGGAACAGCGTGGGTGAAGGCTGGGAATGGACAGCCAGTGAGGTGCACGTGGTCTGGGGGCCGGACCTCCGAACAGGCTGCTGAGGGGCACGAAGGAGCTGAGATTGGCCTGGGCTGCTGGGGAGCCGTGGCCACCATGGGGGTTGGACTGGAGGTGGGACAGGAGTCCGAGAGTCCAGGGAAGAGGCTGGGACAGGTGGGGACAGGAGCCGGCAGGGCTTGACCAGGGCCAGACAGGAGGGGAGGAGGGGGCCCTGGAGGCTGAAGGGATGGGGCAGGGGGTTGGAAGCTGGTGATAGGAGGGGAGGGAGGCCCCCAGGATGACAGGCCTTCTCTGAGTCAGGAACCAGAAGGGAGAGCAGCAGATTTGGGGGAGAATCCCCATGGGGACGTGGGGTGATGCTGGACAGGAGCCATCCCAGAGGCCGCTGCACCCCGAGAGTACATGGGGGAAGGGGAAAGAAGCCTGGGGTGGCGGTTGGAGAGGCAGCGACTAAAGCCATAATGGTGGGGACTGTGGCCCGGGAAGGGGTGTACAGGTGAGGAGAGGGACCGGGGCCGGGGTGACCCCTCTCCCTTCCGTCTCAGGGTGTGCTCGGTGCGCTCAGTGGACGGCTCCCCCACCACCGCCTTCACGGTGCTCGAGTGTGAGGGCTCCCGGCGGCTCGGCTCTCGGCCCCGGCGCTACCTGCTCACCGGCCAGGCCAATGGCAGCCTGGCCATGTGGGACCTGACCACTGCCATGGACGGCCTCGGCCAGGCCCCTGGTACTCCCTATACCTGGCCTCCGTGCCGGCCCCTGTCCACAACCTCTTTTGCCAGTCTCCCTCCCCAGGCTCTGGCCCTCTGACCCCTTTCCTCTGCCTTTGAACCCCAGCTTGCCCTCACCTTTCCGCCCTCTCGTAGCTTCTGACCCCTAGCCTTTGACCTCTGCATTTTTGCTCCTATCCTGGCCTCAAGCCTTGCGTGTGACCTTTGTCCCTTGCCCAGTGGCCCCTGTCTTGCCCCCCCAGCAGGTGGGCTGACCGAGGAAGAGCTGATGGAGCAGCTGGAGCAAGGTGAGCCGGTGCCACTGGCTTCCTCTCGGAGCTCTCTCCCCAGCCCCTCCCCTCGCACCTCTCTCACCAGGTAGACTGAACTCCACTTTCCCTTCTGTGCAATGGGGGAGGGGCGGGGGAGGGGGGGGGAGTTGCCTCCCTGCCCACGATGACCCTCACTGACCCTCCTCACCGCCCCCCAGTCTCCACTCAGCCTCCCTGTCTGGCCGTCTCGGGAGCCTGAGCCCCCCCCAGGCTGAGGCCCGGCGCCGCGGGGGAGGCAGCTTTGTGGAACGCTGCCAGGAGCTGGTGCGGAGTGGGCCAGAGTCCCGACGGCCCCCGACACCAGCGCCTCGGCCCTCCACGGGTCTCGGGGCTCCCCTTGCACCCCCCAAGGTGAAGCTCAATGAGACTTCCTTCTGAACACAGCCGCCATGGTGCCTTTGGATACCCAGGTCCTGGGCGGGGGACGGGGTGGGGTGGGGTGGCAGGGCTCAGGTGCCTCCCTGCTTCCTGTCAGAGCCCTGGGTTCAGGGCCAGGGCTTCCTTGGAATGGTCGTTGTTACTAGGCCCCCACTGCCCCCCCCCTTTTCTGGAGCCAAAGTCACCCTCCCCTAATAAAGTTGTCACTGCCAACACCTTGCTGACATTCTTAGAGGGTTTGGGGACCCCCAGGGAAAGGGTGGGAGAGATGTGAGGACCAGCCAGATGTCTGGCTGTAGATTTAGGAACATCTGTCTCTCTTGGTTTAAGCAAAGAAGGGGAATGTAATGGTTTACATCTGGCTTCAGGCATAGTTGGATCCAGGGATTCAGATACTCGTCCAGAACGTCTTTCCATCTATTTGGTTTTGCTCTCCTCTGGGATGCATCATACTCAGGTTTTCCCCTCTCGGTGCCAAGATGACTCCAGGTACCTCCTTAGCAACTTGTTTTTTTTCTAGCAACAGCAACAAATCACACGACTGATTCTTATTGACTTGAATTTAGTCAGACGGCCATCCCTGAACCAGCCACTATGGCCGGTGTGATGGAGGCCTTCCACGGTTCCAGGGGTCATGTGCCCTCACAGGCCAGGAGGTTGACAGTTTGGAGGAGGAATTCCTGAAAGGTGAATCGGGGTACTGTTACCACAAGCAAGGACGACTGGCCACAGGTCAACAGAAACACAGATGTCAGCTATGTGATTGCCACATCCTGAACATTTGTACCCTAAGCATCGCCATCACAAACACCTTTCCCACATCCCTTTCCTGCCCATGCCAGAGAGGTTATGAGGGACAGGTTCAGCTCACTCTAGCTTAATATCCTTGAGATTTTCCCCCAAATAATACCTGTTCCCATGGCAACTTCTCAGGAAAGATTTGTGCATCTTTTCCTTGAGCCAACGAAGAGGAAAGAAAGTGGGGCAGACTGGGAACAAGGATTTTAGAATATGCTGATTTCCCTTGAAAAGGGAAATTAGTTCTGGAATGCCAGAGTTTCTGTAACATAGTGGAGAAGGGTCCGGAGTGTTAGGGAATCTAGAACACAGGGATATTCTAGAGTGCTAGCAGATGAACAATATTAGGATCCCCCTGCCCTGCATTTCAGAGAATCCACACAACAGAAGTTGCTTGACCAAAGGACCTGGAAGTCAATGGTTCTAGAACAGGGGAGTGTTGTAGAATGCCTATGATTCTACACTTGCATGCCGGAGATTTGGAGATGCTGAGAATTGTAGGAAACAGCAATGTGGAGTACTAGAAAATCTAGAACATAGGGTATTCTGGAATGTCAGCTCTTCTGGATCGCTAGAGGGTTTGTTTGCATTCCAAGAAACCCATAATGGCAAGGGCCTCTGGATTGTCAGGGGATCTAGAATGTGAACAGAGATGAATGATTCAAAAACGTGAGTGTTTTGGAATACCTGTGAACCTCAAACTTTAGAAATATTTTTACATGCCAAGGCATTCAGAACCCTAGGGAATGTTTGAATGTTAGAAAGTCTAGAACATAGGAGGAGGGGTTGTAAATTCAGGGAATCTAGAATGTGGGATGTTTTATAATGCTCACAGATCTAGAATACTGAGATAGTTTTTCCTTGCCAGGGAATCTGGAACACGTTGTGTTTCTGGGTTGCTGGTGATTCTAGAACTGATAGAGAAAATGTAAGAAAATCTGGAACACTAAAGAGATTTGTCTGTCTGTTAATACCAGGGATAAAACCCAGCGTGTGAGCACACGATGGGAAGAAGCTTCTGGAATGCCACAGCACCAGAACTCAGGGATTCTGAAGGGTTGAGATCAGATCAGGATCCAAGGGATGACATAGAAACGACCCCGGGAGATAGTGGCACTGATGGGGAAGGATTGGGAGCTGGGGACTCCAAATTCAGGGGGGATGGGAAGCCAACGCCATCCCCGGAAGTTGTAGTGGTGAGCCAGAGGCTGTTGCCTAGCAACGAGCATTGAAGATGCCCCGGATCCCAGGCAGAAGGGAGGAATTTCAGCAGCGCCCCCAGCAAATGCTCCAGCCACAGGGTAGGAGGTGAGGAGGAGGGCAACGGAGGGGGGCATGGGGGGCCAGGACATGCTGTCCTGCAGGGCCATGTTAACAGGGATTGTGGGGGCTTCCCAAAAACAGGGACACGGAACACATTCAGTGGGCAGTCAGGCACTCCCTCATCATGCTAAGACAGCCCACGAATGTCCCTGAGTGTCATCGTTACTGCTCTAAGGGGCTGCGTGGCCCTGGATGGTGGGTGGGCCTGGATTTCTGGGTGTCCGTGTGGGATGGAGGTGTGGATTGCTGTAGGTGGCAGTAACAGTGTGAGCGGGGCTATGTGAGTTACCCGGTGCTCACTGTAACAGGGGAGGGTGAAAGGGTCGCCCCTCCACTGGAAGGAGCAGGAATGGGGGATGAGGACAAAGCTGGATCGGTTGATGTTCTCAGCCTAGGGTGGGCCCTCTGATCAGGGAAGGGGGCCTAGTATCCTGTGTGGGTGGAGCCTGTGATCCACTGGGGGCGGAGCTAGCGATCCAGAACTGGAAACTAAAAGGCTCAAACCGCCTGGAGGGATGGGGCCTGGAACCTCGGAGGCGGGGCAAACATGAAAGGGGTGGGGCTTGGGAATCCTAAGCATGGGGCTGCACCGGAATTCGCTATGGGAAGGGCAGTGGCCTTAAATTCAGACGGGAAGGGGTCAAGTAGGGAGCCGGGGTCGGAAACTCAGGGGGCGGTGCCTTTGGGAGAAGAGAGGCGGGGCAAATTTCGAGGGTGGGGGAAAGGGTGGGGCCTTGAGTTTATAATGAAGTAAAAGGGGCTGGGCTTGTGACCTACCGAGATGGGAAGCCATAAGAAAAGCTTGGAGCCTGGACCTCCCTAAAGAGAGTGCAGATGGGGCCTAAGGCCCTCTGAGGCTTGGGGTCCCTAGAAAGGGAGGGGACTAGAATTCTCTAAAGAGAGAGTCTGTAATTCTGGCAGTGGGAGGGGTGCTGTTGGGAATCTTTAAAGGTTCAGGATAGGGAAGGGGAGTCTGGTACCCCCTAGGGGCAGCTGCGGAGAGGGGTGTAAGGAGGAGAACAGTTCTCTAGGAGCCCCTTGGAAGCCAAGTCTGTGGGTCAGGGGCAGAGACTCGGTCCTGTGATGGACAGAGGCTACAACCTTCCGAGGAACAAGATTCTGCTTGTTGGACCCGGAACCCCAACAGCACAGGGCCTTGAGAAGGGAAAACCCTTTGGGAAGGTGCAGGGTGGGCCTGGGGCCACAGAGCGGTCGGACCTGGGGCTTACTGCAGGATTAGCACTACCCCCACCCAGAATCCTGAGCCTCTAGTGTGAGAAGTGGACACCTATGGGGGCTTCCAGCGTTTACACCAGTCAGGGAGCAAATTCTGATCAAATTCTCCCACTACTGTGAGCGAAGGATGAGGCCTGAGTCTAATTTAGGGCCCACTGCCTATGCGTCCCTCCCAACCGTGGTGGTGGTGGGGGGGTCCCAGCACCTCCGCTCTTGGGCTCTCGTTCACAAGTTGGTACCCGACTCCCGATTTCGCCTCCAGCACTGAGAACTCCAGGCCCCAGCGCCCCCCGCCCGGCACCTGTCCCGCTAGCCCCTCCCCTGCCGCCTTCCGATTGGCCGCGCGGACAGCGCCCCCTGGCGGCACCGGGCTCTGATTGGCGGGAAGTTCGCAGCCGCGGCTAAGACTGTGGAGAAAATGAGTCGGCCTCGGGCGGGGGCGGGGGGCGGGGCCGCGCCAAGCCGGACCCGCTGGACAGACGGCCCGCCTGGAGCGGGACTCCACGCCGGACACGATGCGGCGGCCTGGCCCCAGCAGCCGCCGCCCCCTCCTGCTGGTGCTGCTGCTGCCACTCTTCGCAGCCGCCGCCTCCGCCACCAGCCCCAGCCCCAGGGAGGCCGTCGAGGTTGCGGGGATCCCGGGCCGCCAGGCCGGGTAAGCCCCGCTGCGGCCCCTTCTTCCTTGTGCCCCCTCCATCCAATAAGTCTGGTGGTCCGTGAGGACCAGGACTTGCGGATTTAGGGGAATACGAACCCATTGCTTCAGGGTAGGGATGAAAGAGCCAGAGCTCTTGGATTTGTTAGGGCCCTCTACTTTGCAGGGGTTAGAATCCGGGGAGTACTGGGATTTTGAGGCGAGGGAGTCCCCGCCGGTGTGATAGATGGATGTAGCCCCAGGGAATTCCAGGTTGTTTGTTTGTTTTTTTCCGGAGAAGGGTCCCAGTTTATATGGGAATGGGGCTTTGAGTTTTCCTAAGATGATAGATGGGTGGGGCCCCCCAGCTAGGATGGGGTTCCCCAAGCTTCTTGGGCGCTTAAGGAGGAGTCTGGGAGGTTATGAAGGGATTCTATGGTGGAGTTAAGATGTACTGATTTTCTGGGGTTTGGGAACGAGTGGATTAATTAAAGGGACCCTTGGGGTTTCCTAGTGACTTAGGAAGACGTGGACTTCGAGCCTGATGGCGGAGGGGCTTGCAAGGGGTTGTGCGGAGGGGGGTCCTCAGATTTCCTGAGGGTTGGGGATGCTCTTGTTTCCTAGAAAGAGGATCCCGGGCTTGAATGAGGTACCAGTGATTTCGCGGCAAAAGATCCAAAACTTCCTATAGATGCGGGGGTTATAGCCACCCTTCCTGTCTACGGGTGACGAGATCGAAGGAAGCAGTCTGCCCAGTACCCCCACCCCCCGCTCTGCGGCCCAGCGCTCCGTTACAAAGGCCCCGGGCTCTGCTCCCGCCTCGGTCTCTGCGAATGCGTTTAGTAACCCGAGCCGCGCCGGGGGCGGGGCCGGGAAGGGGTTAACGCAGAGAAAAGGCGGGAGGGATAACAGCAAGAACTGGGGTCCCGGAGGCTCCCATTCGGGCGGCCTCCTTCCCCACTGAGCCCCACCCGTCTGGAAAGAGTCATTGAGCCCGACGTCCCCTTCACAGCATCTCCCCACTGCCCTTCTCTCGGGGCCAGAGCGCGCGTCCTCGTCCCTCGTCCCCCTTAGCCTGGGGATAATGGATTTGTCTGGGGGGCCCCTTGGTTGCGAAGCACTTGCGCTGGAGCTGAGGACTCCGCTACTCAGAATCTGAGACCCAGTGAGCGGGGGATTTCTCAAAGAACTCCTTCCTCCTGATCAGGCGGGAAACTGAGGCCCAAAGACAAGGAGATGCTGGCTCCAGGACACAGCGCGTGGAAGCGCAGGAACGGTCTAGAACTCGGACCTTGGGATTCCCAGTTCTGGGCCGTGGCTCCTTCTGTATCCCCCTCCTCCTCCTCCTCAGCACCCCGCTGGACCCACAGTCAAAAAGAGGACCTCCCTCCCCAGCCGCTGAGGCCTGTGGAAGTGGCGCCACCTGCCGGCCATGCTCGGGATGATGGCTGAGTCAAGGACAGAGATGTGCGGGAGGGCGGGGTTCTAGATTCCCAGGCAGTACGGGCTTGGCAGTGAACTTAAAGATCCACTTTGCGTCATTAAAAATAAATAAATAAATAATTAAGGCTTTAAAATGTCCTTACCAATAAGACTTTACCACTAAACACTTGAGAAAACAAATTAAAGTAGGGTTGCTGCGACTTTCATGCGCGGAGAATCTAAGCCATTTTGCCTCCCACTGTGCAGACGGGGAAGCAGGCATCCAGCGCAGTGCCACAAATTAATTAAACATCTATTTCGAGTTGCTCTCAAGCCTTCTCTTGACTTTCCCTCCCCTACCCACCGTTGCCCTCTTTGGGCAGTTTGAGAGGGCTAGGGGTCTGAGTGACTTCCACCCCTGTTTACAGCGTGGCTGCTTGTCGGTGCTGCCCAGGCCAGTCGCCCAAGAGAAGTCGCTGCGTCAGAGGTGGGTTCTTCTAGGTGGGGTATAGGCAGGGAGTGAAAGGGGGTAAGAGCAGAGGTGTCAGCCGCTCCCTTCCCCACCTCTCATCCCAGCCGGAATGCTGGATGCACTTGGTGGAAAGACTTGGTCCCTTCCTTCTCCACTAAGTCCCTGGCTGTCTCCGAAGCCTCCTGCAGGGTCCAGAGCTGCCCGCCTGAAAAGTGTGCAGGCCCTCAGCAGTGCCTGACCCCAGTGCCCCAGGTGCTGCCGAGCCCCAGCCCCAGCGCGAGGAAGAGACAGGTGTCCCTCAACTGGCAGCCACTGACGTGAGTGTGCAATCCCTCCCCTACCAGATGCTCAGGAGCTCCCGGCTCCCCGCCACCAGCCACCACCATTCCCAGCACACGTTTCTTTCTGCTCCCTGCATCTCTTTTCCTTTGGTCTCTCTCTGCCTCTCCTTGGCAACTTGGATCTCTGCTTCTATTTCTCCTTTTCGTGCCTATCGAAGTCTCTGTGTCTTTCAGTCTCCATCTCTCTGCCCCTGTCCCCATGTCCCTCTCTCTGTATTTGCTCTTTCCATCTCTGTCTCTTCTGTTTCTCTCATTACCTGCCCCTTGTCCTCTCTGTCTCTCTGCGACGCTCTCTTTCTGCCTCTGTCTCTGTCTTCTTTGCTCTCTTTCTCTCCCTTCCTCATCTCTGTTTCTCCCCAAGCCTGTGAAGAACGTACAAGGTCTGGTGCCCGGAAAGGGATAGGGGTGGGGGGTGGGCAGAGCTGTTACTGGGAGATCTCGTGGCTCGAAAGGCCCGTTCCAGCTACGGTTGAGTCGTGGGGAAAGGGGGTGTCAGTCTAACCGCGTTGACAGCGCCTCTGCCCTCTTCTATCCAGGCTTCAGGAGGCCCGAGCTCTGTTGAGACGAAGGCGGCCCCGTGGGCCAGGGGGCCGGGCACTGCTGAGAAGGAGGCCCCCACAGCGCGCCCCTGACGGCCAGACCCGGGGTAAGAACATCCGCCCTTCCTCTGCCGGGGGGCAGGGGGGTGGGTTCCGGGCCAGATAAAGCCGTCTGGTTCCCACGGTCCAGCCGCCGCCTAGCTGCCCCCCGTTGTAGCTCAGCCCCCCAGGACACGGACCCTCTAGGGACCCTGGCGTCCGGCCGTGCGAGGTGAGCCCGGGACAGGACCAGACGCCGGCCAGAGGCGCTGACCCGCGGGGGTGGGGCCGGGAAGCCAGGCGTCCGGGCTCCCTGCGGCCGAAGAGGGGGGCGCTGTCCCGGCAGAGAGCGCAGCCCAACTAGCCCAGACAACAAAAGCGATTGTGCGGGTTGGCGCCTGCCCGGTCACCGAATGCCCAAAATTGCGGGGCGGCTGGGAGCCAAAGGCCTCCCCCTACTTCCACGACCCTCCCCCTGCCCTCCTCCCACTCCAGCTCTCGGCCCCTGGGCTAGCACAACCACCCTCTAAAGTCCCCCTCCTGTTGTGGCCTTCAGCCCAGATGTGTCCCCTTCTCCCTAAAGTCTTCCAGATGTGGGCATCCAGCCAGATGTGAGGACCCCCGCCCACAGCCTCAATCCACCGTTTGCTCCTTCTTATCCATTCTGACTTCTCCTACCAGGTGTGGGGTGCTGGCCAGATGTGACTGCATCCCCAAACGTGCCCCCCAGCGTCCTGCCCACCATCCAGACCCTCGATTCTTTCATGTGCCCAGGTGCACCGACCCTTCTCCTCTCCCCCAGATGTGCCACCTGGCTGCCCAGATGTGCCATGACAGCCCCCTATCCAGATGAAGCCTCTTTCTCTGGGTCTAGGGCGGAGAATCAGCCTGTACCGGCCTCCCCAAATGTGGCCCCCACTCCTCTTTCCTCTTTATGGATTCGGCCCTGTCTAGGGGGAAACCGGCCCGCCCCCACCTGTTCCCTTCCCCGCCGCTCCCCTGCGGGCCCCATTCACTTGTTGGTGCGAGGCGGGGGCAGACGGGGCGCCCCCTCCCCCCTGCGAGTCTAGCGCCCAGCCTGCGCGCCTCTGGCTACGCGCCCAGCCCCACGCGCCCCCGCGCGGCCGCCGGGGAGGGAGTGGTGGGGAGGGGGGGGCCTGAGCGGGGGCGCGGCCGCCCTCCCCCGCAGGCGGGCGGGCGCGGCCGGGCCCCTCGGGCGGGCTGGGGCGGCGGCGCGGCGGAGCGCGGCGCTGCAGCCATGGCGGGCGGCGCGCGGGTGTCGCTATTGGTGCTGCTGGCGCTGCTCGGGCCGCAGCCCGTGCCGGGCCGGCCCCGAGAGCGCCTCCGCGTGCGCTTCACCCCCGCCGTGTGCGGCCTGCGCTGCGTCCATGGGCCCACCGGCTCCCGCTGTACCCCGACCTGCGCGCCCCGCAACACCACCAGCGTGGACAGCGGCGCGCCCGGCGGGGCGGCCCCGGGGGGACCCGGCTTCCGCGCCTGTGAGTGCGGGGTGGTGGTCCCGAGGGAGGGGCTCCCAGGGGGAGGAGGATCCCCGGGGACGGGAGAGACAGTTCCCCCAGGAGAGGGAGCCCGGATTCTGTGTACGGTAGTGTTGGGGAATCCCTGGGGTATTAAGGAAGGGAGACTTAAATTCCTGGCTTTTGGGGTTGAGTCCTGAGGGTCCCGATTTTGCAAGCAATGAGGGTTCGCAGGGACCTGTGGCGTCCCACGTGAGGGGACTGGGGCAGGCTTTCATGCCTTTGAGTCAAAGTGGGGGCTACCAGAATTGAGGAGCCTGGGAGCTTTGGGGAAGGGGGCCCCAATGCTGAGATTGTAAGGAGTCCTTGGAGACTAAGGGAGAGTTTCAGAGCCCCGAGGGGTGTCCCAGTTTCTTTATCTTTGGTTGGGAGGGGTTAGGAAAGGTTGCGAATGCCTGTGAGGAGGGGGGTTGGGGTGAGGAAAGTTGATCGGCAGAGCTGAGGGGGACAGGGTCCCTAGAAGGAGGGTCTCTGCGGGACTCTGAGTTGCAAGGGTCGCACGTGGGAGAGAAACCCAGATAGGAGGCTTAGGGGAAGGGGCGCCCCCTGGGGGCAGAGGGGACAGGAGGGTGCGCACCAGGCACCCCTACAGATAGGGAGCCCCCCGCCGGGTTCAGGTGAGGTGGGGAGGGCGGGTCACCTGTTGGCCCCAGGGTGCAGGGATGGGCGGGCTCTCGGGTCGCGGCCTACCTGCCCCCAACCCCAGAGGCCCTCTGGAGTGGGGAGTGGGGGCCCCTGGCTCTGAGAACTCGCCCAGCCTGGCCCCTAGCCAATCCAGCCCTGGCCGGCGTGAGCTCATCTCCCGCCTGAGCCCCCGCCCGCTGCCACTCCCTCCCTCCTCCCCTTCCTCCCTCCTGCCTACACTCCCTCCCGGCCCAGCCCCAACGCGCCCGTGCCAGGCGCCGTGCCCAGGCGGGTGCCAAGCCCCTGGAGGCACAAGAGGGGCATGTGAAGGGGGGCTGACCTCGGCAGGACCCCAGTGTCCTCAGCTCCTTATTCCTCCAGAGGCGTGGGGCATGGAGTTGGCCGTGCCCATGTAGCAACACGTCCTGGGTGTGGGAGCCCCAAGGGAGCTGGGTGGGGGGCCAGCATTCAGACCAAGAGAAGGCGGAGAAATGCCCGAGGAGGCTGGGAAATGCCCTGAGACCTAGCTGGATTACCATGCCTGCCAGCAGAGACCCTTGCTATTTTGGAATCTTGATTCCTAGTTAAGCCTCTCCGGCTACTCAATTAAGGACCCTTATTAGGACACTCTGGAGTCCTGCCTGGCCTGACTCTCCTAACTAGGGGAGCCCAGAGTCTCAGCCTTCAGACCCTAAGCCTCCTCCCCACCCCTATCAACAGACTCCAGAGACCAGCCCCTCCAGTAAAGTTCCCTCCCATTCTTCTGATGTAATCCCCCAAACTGTGCCCCTCACCAGACAACCCTGTAGTATTGTCCCTCAGCTACTCCTCCCTGCTTCCCACAGAAACCCTAGACTACAGGCCCTATGTAGTGATAACTCCACTCCCCAGCTGAATTCTCTTTCCACAAAAGACTTCCATTCTCTTATATTTACAACTAAGTGCCATCGGATTCCCGATTCCTGTCTTTCCAAGCCTCGCTTTTCCAGCTGACCACCCTCCCCAGGAACTTCTGATCCATCTATCTTCAGAGAACCCCAGAGGGTCTTGCTCAGCTGATTCTCACAAGAAGACTCTCCACAGACACTGTGACCGCCCCCCTAGGCAGCCATTCATCCAAAGACTTGGGCACCTAATTCCCTTAGTTGAGAGGGGATGTGAGATCCACAGTATCTTAGAATCTTCTCAGACAATTGAGGCTCTTGTGTGCTGGGGACTCCCAGGGAATCCCATTTCTCCATGTAAATCCTTTTCTCAGCACCCTCAAACTAGCTGTCCCCTAGAAGGCACTAGAGTCCTGTCTTCTGGGCAACTTCCCCAAAGGATTTAACGGACTTCTTCTGTTGAAAGGGAGCTTCGGTTTCTTCTGAGCTAGGCTCTCTTTCCATTCTAGAAACCTTAAGCCATCTTTGAATCCCAGAGTACTGCACTCTATGTGATCTCCTTCCAGGAGTCCAGTCTCTTTACCCTTCTAAATTGAAGGGGCTCCCTCTACGCTTTCCCTGTCTCCAGTGTGTGGCTCAGAATCCCACACACGCCTTCCTGGACGGCCCCAGCCGCCTGCCCCCGTCCTCCCCTCCGCACAGCTGTCTCCAGCTGTTCTCTGCAGCCCCGGGGGAGAAAGGGAGGGGGTGCCCTCGCCGGATACGTCCGGCCTTCTTTGGCTCAGCGGGCTCGGGGCTCCCCAAGGGTCCGGAATGCGGAGCCGCCGCCCTACCCCCGCCGCACCCCTCTCTTTGTTTACCCCGCCGCACAGCTGGCAGAGCCCCGCCCAGAGGTGGCCTGGGGCCCAGCGAGGGCGCGCAGAGGGGAGAGGAGGCGCGTTCCCGTCGCGGCCCCGCCCCCGGGCTACAGGAGGCGGGAAGGCAGAGCTAGAACTCTGGAGCGGGAGCGGGAGGGGAGGTGGGCGGAGACAAAGCGCGGTGGGTGGGGCTAGGACGCCCAGATAGCCGAGGAGGTGGGGCGGGAGGAGCGTGAGCCCGAGAGCCCGGGGAAATCCGCGTGAGGAAAGGAAGGTGGGCGGGGCTAAAGGCAACAGGTTAAACACCTAGATAGGCGAGCTTTAGAATCCCGGGGGTAGAAGGTAATGTGGGCGAGGCTCTTAGAAGGCGAGGCATAGCCAGTGGGCGGAGATTGAGTGTCGTGGACCTGGCCAGACGGAATGTGCGCGTGCCTAGAATGCTAAAGAGACAGAGTTGGGAAAGGGGAGTGGTGTTAGGGGGTGGCCAAAACGTTGATTTAGGCAATGGAAGAGACCAGCGCCGGGTCTGCGTAGCTAGAACAGCAAAGAATCCAGCCTGGTGAAAAGATGGGCGGGGCTAAGTGCTAAGGAAAGAACTTGAGTGGTCGCGGCTGAGCCAATGGGCGGGGACAGCGCTGCCTGGGTGGGGCTGGAACGCGGCGGACTCGACCTCAAAGTGGGATTCGAGAGGAAGGGCGGAGTGACCTGAAAGTGAAGAGCGGGAGGGCGTGGTGAACTGACCCAGTGGGAGGAGCTATACCTGAGGGCTGTAAGACCGGACCCAGCCAATGCAGGTGGTCTGGGTAGGTGGGGGTGACACAGGACAGCTCAAGGCGGAGCGGCTTACAACCACTAGGTGACAACGTTAGGGACTGAGTTAGCCTCTCTCCTCCCCCTCCCCCCCAGTCCTGTGTCCCTTGATCTGTCACAACGGCGGTGTGTGCGTGAAGCCTGACCGCTGCCTCTGTCCCCCGGACTTCGCTGGCAAATTCTGCCAGCTGCATTCCTCAGGCGCCCGGCCACCGGCCCCAGCCATGCCAGGTCTCACCCGCTCGGTGTACACCATGCCACTGGCCAACCACCGCGACGACGAGCACGGTGAGGAGGGCGCGGCCAGGGTCCCCTCTGATCCCTCTGTCCACTACCTCGCCGTTTCTCTGACCCCCATCTTTCCTGCCTTCCCCTAAGTACCCTTCTCCAGTGCGCCCTTCCGCCCATTCCTAGTCCCAGTCCGTAAGAACTGGGGTGTAGACACCCCTTTGCCCCGCCGTGCCTCCCTCCAGGCGTGGCGTCCATGGTGAGCGTCCACGTGGAGCACCCGCAGGAGGCGTCCGTGGTGGTGCACCAGGTGGAGCGTGTGTCCGGCTCTTGGGAGGAGGCGGACGCCGAGGCAGTGGCACGGGCGGAGGCGGCGGCGCGGGCGGAGGCGGCGGCGCCCTACACGGTGCTGGCACAGAGTGCGCCGCGCGAGGACAGCTATTCGGATGCCTCGGGCTTCGGTTACTGCTTTCGAGAGCTGCGCGGAGGCGAAGTGAGCAGAGGCGGGTGGGGAGGGGCCCGGAGCGTGCCACCACGCGGGGGCGCGCTCACCCAACACTTTTCCCACAGTGTGTGTCCCCGCTGCCCGGGCTCCGGACGCAGGAGGTGTGCTGCAGAGGGGCCGGCTTGGCCTGGGGCGTTCACGACTGTCAGGCATGCTCGGAGCACCTGGGTAAGTCCCAGGGCGTCCCTGAGGTGCTTGGAGCTGGGGAGAGGTGATAACCCCGTGGCTCCTGGTACCCTGCCCATAGACAAACCCTGTTCACAAATTCTAACCACACATACCCTGTTGTGGGGATCATTTCCAGTCTAGATCTATCCATACCGCTCTGGTACCGCCCACTCCACTTTCTGACTTTGTTTACTCTGTTCTCACCCCACATTTATACCATGGCCCCACTCATAAATTTCTGGAGCCTCCCACGTTGCCTTCTGCCAGACCGCTTATCTCAGGCTCACCTTGCACTCAAGCCACACTCATCTTTTAATCTCTCCCATCCCTCTTTTGTCCCCGCCCATCTATTTTGGCTCCGCCCGCCCCTGGCCCACCCCTCTCTTCTCTCCACAGGCATTTCCGACCGAGTGGGCATCCCAGATGGACCGTGTCCAACCGGCTTTGAAAGGGTTAATGGGTCCTGCCAAGGTGAGCAGGGGCAGGAGTGGGAAGGGCTTGGCTCTACGAGCCGGGCTGGCAGGGAGCTCATCCCTGATGCCCCTGAGCCCACGGCATTCCTCCTAGATGTGGATGAGTGCGCGACCGCCGGGCGCTGCCAGCACGGGGAGTGTGCAAACACGCACGGTGGGTACACGTGCGTGTGTCCGGACGGCTTCCTGCACGACTCGTCCCGCAGCAGCTGCATCTGTGAGCCACGGGAGAGGGTTGAGGCTGGATTGCCCGCCTGTCCGCCAGGCCCTCAGACCCCATACCAGAGCACCCCGGGGTCTTTAATTCCCTTAGACTCCCACGATCCTCCCAGACTCCCGGGTCCCCCCAGTCACTCTTATTAGACACCCCCCCCCCCAGAACGTCTCGGATTCTTACATACTCTCAGACTCCCTGGACCTTCTTCAGCCCCTCTAAGAACCCCTCAAACTTTTAGATCCATATCCCTTCCGATCTTCAGACTTCCTTTAGCTTTTCTCAGGCCCCCAAATCTCTTCCTCTCCCTCGACCACCAGACCTTCTGCAGACCTTGAGATCCTTGTCAGATTTCCCATTGCCCCCTCAGGCCCTAAACCTTTCTCACACCTCCAGACCCCTCACCTCTCCTGAATGGCCTTTACAGACCTCTTCTGAATGGCCTTTACACCCACCAACCCCTCCCGGGGACCATCCTCCTGTCTCCCAGATCCCTTCGCCCCCACCGTTCCCTAGAAAGCCCGCCCTGAAGAATTTCCTCCCCCACCCCCAGCCCAGCACGTGATCTCAGAGGCCAAAGGGCCCTGCTTCCGCGTCCTCCGCGACGGTGGCTGCTCCCTGCCCATTCTGCGCAATATCACCAAGCAGATCTGCTGCTGCAGCCGTGTGGGCAAAGCCTGGGGTCGAGGCTGCCAGCTCTGCCCACCGTTTGGCTCAGGTGAGCAGCCTCCTGCCCGGCCTATTTCTAGACTTGACTAAACGCGGTGCCCACCCTAGGTGCCCCAGGCCCTCAGATCCCCAGAGTGGACTCCACCGGGGTTCCACCTCACCTTTGGCCACCCCCACCCACCCCTGAGACAAACCCCTTCGCATCAACCCCAGCCTTGACTACCCCTAGCCCTTGAGATATGCTGCCTGCCCAACCCTGTCCCCAAGCGTTGGCCAAGTCTGGAGTTCCAGAGATCCTGCCTTCAGTCTAAGCTCCGTCCCCACCCCAGATATGCCCTTCCCAGAGACGGTCCCCTGGCAGTGTAGCTTCTACCTAAAAACCAGACCCTTCAACAAACCAAAGCAGATCCCACCCTCAACCCCCGTCCCTGTCACTCTCCCAAATAGGGAAAAACATCCTTGGTCCCACTCATACCCTCAGGGACGTCCCATTCTTTGGCCAGTGTACCACCCCAAACCAACATCCAACCCAAACCCCTGACACACACCCAGGCCAAGCCTTGCCCCCAGTCAAGGCCAGATTCTAGATTCCTCTTCTGTCTCATTCCTTCCTGCTTTCATGCCCTCTCTCTGCCCCTCTCCCTCCCTTTCTTGTTCCTAGAGGGTTTTCGGGAGATCTGTCCGGCTGGCCCTGGCTACCACTACTCGGCCTCTGACCTCCGCTACAACACCAGACCCCTGGGCCAGGAGCCACCCCGAGTGTCCCTCAGCCACCGGGCTCCACCCTCCACCGTTCGGCCACCCACAGGTGAGCTGGCTTCTAGAGGAAGAGGTGTCATCTCTGAGGGGCTGCCCTAGCCTCATAAGGAGGGAGACACCCAAATCCAGCTCTCCATTCATTGTTATTCCTTTGTTTTTTTTTTTTTTTTTTTTTAAACCAGGCTTTCTGCCCACACACCGTCCAGAACCCCGACTTGAGCCAAGGCCGGGCCCTGAGCTTCCCCTGCCCAGCATTCCTGCCTGGTCTGGTCCTGAGATCCCCGAATCAGGTGCAGTAGAGGGGATCGAGGGCATCAATGGGGGTATCACAGGTGGGGGTTCTAGCGGGGAGCTCTAAGGTGAAGATTCCAGGTTAGGGATGTTACAGCCAGAGGACTTAAGGAATGTGTGGGAAGAGAGAAAGATTTGGAGAGCTGAGTGTTGGGTAACATTAGGAGCTGGTGTCAGACAGCCCTGGGTTCAAGTTCTCACTTGATCGCACAAGTCATTTAACCTCTCTGAGCCTCAGTGTCCTTATCTGTAAAATGAGGATCATTGTGAGGATTCACTGAACTCTCCCTGAAGAGTCTGCCATATAGTAAGTGCTGAGTTAATGTCGGACAATTGTTTTTCACACAGAGGGCGCTAAGAACGTATCTCGGTCAGAGGACCGGAAAGCAAATATTCAGAAATGGAGACTTTGGGGGTGGCAATAAGGGGAATTCAGGCAGAGGATCTGATGAGAAGTTCCATAATAAAGGAGCGGAGGATCAGAGGTGGAAGAGGGGTGGGGAGGGACAGACATGAGGGTGTCTTAGGCAGAGCGTCTGAAGGAATTGTACGGGGGCGAAAGGGACAGAGGATTCAGAGATGGGGGAACCCTGGCTGACTGGACTCCCCAGGTCCCTCTGCGGGCGCGTGTCAGCGCAATCCCCAGGTCTGCGGCCCAGGACGCTGCATCCCCCGGCCCAGTGGCTACACCTGCGCGTGCGATTCGGGTTTCCGGCTCAGCCCGCAGGGCACACACTGCGTCGGTGAGCCCGACAGAGAGGGTGGACGGAGGCGGGGCGGGGAATCTCTGCCAACCTCCTCCTGACCAGCCCCTTCCTGGCCCTCAGACGTGGACGAATGCCGCCGCGTGCCCCCGCCCTGTGCCCCCGGGCGCTGTGAAAACACGCCAGGCAGCTTCCATTGCGTGTGCGGCCCGGGCTTCAGAGCCGGCCCGCGGGCTACGGAGTGCTTGGGTGAGAAATCCGCCCCGCCCAGCTCCAGGCTCCACCCCTGCCCGGGTCTCCCTCCAGCAGTTCCCGCCCTCCCACGCTTCCCCACGCTCCCGGTCCCGCCCCCAGACCCGCTCCAGCTCTCCCTTCGGCCCCGCCACGGCTTCTTCCCCGCCCAGCCGGCTTTTCCCGACGGGGCGGGTCCCTGCTGTACAACTAGCCGACTTCTCTCCCCAACCCAGTCCCGCTGCGCTCCTCCCTTGGCCCCGCCCCCACCATATTCCCAACTAGCTCCCGCCCTCCCTCAGGCCCCGCCCCTGTTCTACAACCGCGGCCACCTAGCACCTGACTCCTGATTCCTAACCTGCCGCATCTGGGCCCGGTACTCTAAACGCCCCTTGCCTCGCTTCTGCCCTCCCTTGGTTCGGTCCCCATAGCCGCCCTTCCCTCCATTGCCCTGCCTAGATCCTGCCTTTCCCAAATTGCCCACCCCCCCCCCTCACAGTTCCCCTCTCCGCCTCTGCCCTGCCCGGCTCCCCAGTCCTCATCTTGCCCTGCCTTCTCACCTGCCCCGCCCCGCGTCCGCCTACGCCTCAATCCTACCCATTCCTTGCTCTCCTTACTGTCCCTGGCTCGCTCCCCAGTTGGGCCCAGGCCCAAGTCTGGCTCCGCCCCTGCCCTCCCCTCCTTCCATCCTCCCAGAGCCCTCGGAGGGCGGGCGTGGGGGCCGTGAGGGGGAGTGTCTGCCCCAGTCTGAACCTCCGGGTTTGTGACTACAGACGTGGACGAGTGCCACCGCGTGCCGCCGCCGTGTGACCGCGGGCGCTGCGAGAACACTCCAGGCAGCTTCTTGTGCGTGTGCCCCGCTGGGTACCAGGCTGCTCCCCACGGAGCCGGCTGCCAGGGTGAGGAACTGACAGGGACAGAGGGGAAGGGGATGTGCGGGGAAGGGTAGAGTGGCAGTGATGAGGGATGGAGAAACTGAGCAAGAGGCAGGGGGAGGCTGATTGCTGCGAGACGGGGCGGGGGGGAGGGGCAAGTTCTGAGAACCAGACACGTAGCCTGATGGCTGTAGAGACACAGTGACACGGGGACGGAGAGGCCAAGTGATCGAAAACAAAAAAGCTGAGTCATTGAGGATGGAGAGGCTGGAGGATGGAGAGAGATGTCAGTTCTGGGGGAAGGGGGTAGAGTTATGGAGAACAGGACAGAAAGAAGCCGACTGATGCTGACTAGAGTTCTAGGAGGCGGACAGGAAGCTTGGGGATTGAACAGGTAGAGGGATGTGGGGTGAAGAATTTGAATAATGGGGAATGGGGGGGGCAGAACGAGACAGACAAGGAGGCAGACTGATGGAGGTCAGGGAGGCAGAGGGGAGCACGGGGTGGGGGACATAAAGGTGTGACTCTGGGCCCCTTGCCCCGGGCAGATGTGGACGAGTGCACGCAGAGCCCAGGCCTTTGTGGCAGAGGGGTCTGTGAGAACCTGTCCGGCTCTTTCCGCTGTGTTTGCCCGGCTGGCTTCCGGGGCTCGGCGTGTGAAGAAGATGTGGATGAGTGTGCCCAAGAGCCACCGCCCTGCGGGCCAGGCCGCTGTGACAACACGGCTGGCTCCTTCCACTGTGCCTGCCCTGCTGGCTTCCGCTCCCAAGGACCGGGGGCCCCGTGCCAAGGTGAGGGTGCCGAATGCAAGCCCACTCCACCCCATTTGCTGTGGGGACTGGAAAGAGACATGGTTGGGGTCAGAGAGGCAGACTAATGGGGCTTGGTGATGGAGGACAGGGGCAGAGGAGTACTGAGAGGGTGGGGAGGGTCTGATTCAAGTCTTCTCCCCTTTCTGCAAATATGAGGGTGCTCTCCCTTCCGCCTCCCTTTTGGAATGATACTTTTGTGCTTGTGGGAACCCTAGGGAGGGGACAACTGACATGGGGAGGGCAACATGCAGGAGGTGGTGCCCTAGCTTCACCCTGGCAGCTGGAGAGACCATGAATGGGGAAACAGGGAAGGAATCTGTCCTCCTGGGAGATGGGATGAGCCTGGGCAAAGTCCAAGAGACTGCCTCCAGACTGCAATGTTGGGGTAGGTGGTGATGGCAATGGAGATGTTTGGGTCCAGGCCCCTTTCTCAGCCCCACTGGTCCCCTCTGCCCCAGATGTGGACGAGTGTGCCCGTAGCCCCCCGCCCTGTGCCTATGGCCGGTGTGAGAACACAGAAGGTGGCTTCCAGTGTGTCTGTCCCACCGGCTTCCAACCCAACGCTGCCGGCTCTGAGTGCGAGGGTGAGGCCGGGGAGGGAGGGAGGCATGTGGATGGGGGAGGGGGGCTTTGGGCTGCTCCTTCAAGGCCACCTTCTCCCCTGCCCCCCAGATGTGGATGAGTGTGAGAATCATCTGGCATGTCCTGGACAGGAGTGTGTGAACTCACCTGGCTCCTTCCAGTGCAGAGCCTGTCCTGCTGGCCACCACCTACACCATGGCCGATGCACTGGTGAGACCAAGCCCTGGCTATGACCTTAGACCTGCACCCTGACCCCTGACCTGGCCCATTATCTCCTGACCTGGACCTCAATCCTCTGGACCCTGACCCTCAGAGTCTGATTGTGACTCTTGACCTAGATTATGGGCCTCTGACCCGTATTGCGAGTCCTGGCCTGGACCACCACTCTTGACTCTGAATGTGACTTCTGATTCTGTGGCCCATGAACCCTCAACTTGTCTGTGACATTTGAACCTAACCATTACCCCTACTGATAAACTCTCCCTACAACCCTGATAGCAATTGTAACCCTTCTGATCCTGACTGTCCCTTGACCCTGAATGTGACCTGTGACTCCTAAACTTGACCATGACATTTGACCTAACCATAACTCCTGACCATAACCCTTGACTCTCTGTGACCTTTGATCTTGTCTCTTTCATTGACCCTGCCCATTCTCAGAATACCTTCCCTGGCGTATTGGGTTCATGATCCCTGACCCTGACCCCTGACTAGAGGCAGAATTCTGGACTCTGACTATTACCCCTGACCTGAATTGGTCTCAGATTCCAGTCACTGACTCTAACCCCTGATTTAACAGAATGCCATCCCATCATCTTGGTTTATAATACCTGACCTCTTACCCTAATTAATTTCTGACCCCAGTCCTCGTCCAGAGTCCCTTCACTGACTCCAGGATCCTGGCACAGGGAATTGCCAGAAAACCCGACCTACAAGACCCCCAATTGTGGTCGCCAGAATCAGGGAATCTTGGTCTCTCCAACCTGCTCCTGCTATGGATCTTTCAGCTCATATCCAACTCAAGACACTACCCACCAACTTCTCTAGAGACCTCTGCCACAAGAGGATCCATCCAGTGTCCCTAAACCAGACCCCTCCCCCTCCTTTTTTTTTTGAGACAGTGAGAGACAGAGCATGAGCAGGGGAGGGGCAGAGAGAGAGAGAGGGAGACAGAATCTGAAGCAAGCTCCAGGCTCTGAGCTGTCAGCACAGAGCCCTACGAGGGGCTTGAACTCACGGACTGTGAGATCATGACCTGAAGTCGGATGCTTAACCGACTGAACCACCCAGGCGCCCCAAACCAGACCCTTTCTGAAACCCCTGTTCCCACAGATGTGGACGAGTGCAGTTCGGGTGCCTCCTGCGGCCCCCATGGCCACTGCACTAACACCGATGGCTCCTTCCGCTGCAGCTGCGCGCCGGGCTACCGGGCGCCGTCGGGTCGGCCTGGGCCCTGCGCAGGTGGGCTGGGTGGGGAGAGGGCGGCGAGAGGACCGGAGAACCTGGGGGTGGGGTCCGGTCTCCTGGACAAAGCCTGATGGGGAGGTAGAAGCTGGACTCAAAGGATGTGGGTGGGGCTTAGAAACCCGCCCTCTGGGGTGTGGCTTAGGGGCGGAGTTGATGCTTCTTGGGTCAGGACCCCGCAGCCCTATTTCTCCCATACCCTAGATGTGAACGAGTGCTTAGAGGGAGACTTTTGTTTTCCCCACGGCGAGTGCCTCAACACCGACGGCTCCTTTGCCTGCACTTGTGCCCCCGGCTACCGGCCCGGACCCCGCGGAGCCTCTTGCCTCGGTCCGTACCCAGGCTGGGCCTGGACCGGGAAAGGGTGGGCTTTCACCCAGAAAACCGGGACGGGGAGAGGGCGGAGGCGGCGCCTGACGTTTTGGACTGAGGTCTCAAAGCGTCAAAGCGGGGCTTGTGGAGCCTCTTGGCGTCGGCCAGGGAGGGGAGGGGTTTGGAGGGGGAAAGGCGGAGTCGGGATAAGCTGCTCCGTGATTGGAAAGGACGGGGCCTGAACGCGTCGGAGGGGTGGGGCTTTCAGGGAAAGGAGGAGCCTAAGGCAGGCTGGGGGCGGAGGGGGGTGGGAAGAAGGGGAGACCTCAGCCAGAGAGGCGGGGCAAGGGCGGTGGAGGGGCTTGCCCGAGAAGGGTAAGCCGAGGAGGTGGTCCGCGGTTTCGGACACTGTCCCGCAGACGTGGACGAGTGCAGCGAGGAGGACCTCTGCCAGAGCGGCATCTGTACCAACACCGACGGCTCCTTCGAGTGCGTGTGTCCTCCCGGACATCGCGCCGGCCCAGACCTCGCCTCCTGCCTGGGTGAGAGGCGCCTGCCCGGCCTGATCCCTGCCCCTCTGCCTCTCCTGCTCTGCCATTTGCCTCCACTCCGCTGCTTCCTCCCTTCCCCGCTTCTGACTCTCCTCCCCCTTCCTTAACTCCCCCACCTGTTCTTATTTGCCTCCCAGCCTCCCGTTTCCCGCATCTGACTGCTCTGCCTCCTTTCTCAGACATAGACGAATGTCGAGAGCGGGGCCCGGCCCTGTGCGGGTCCCAGCGTTGTGAGAATTCCCCTGGCTCCTACCGCTGTGTCCGAGACTGCGACCCTGGCTACCACGCGGGACCTGAGGGCACCTGTGACGGTGAGACTACTCTCCTTCTCCGCTCCTGTCTCTAGAACTAGTTGCTGGAATGAGCTCCCTTGGGGACGGAGGAGGAGCACCCTGCCTTCCGGACTTGAGGGGAGGGAAGGAGCCGTCAACCAATGCACTTAACTGTGTCCCCATCTCTGTGGTGGAAATAAGCCACCAGGGTGCCCTTGCATTTTCCCCTGGAGGTGAGGTGGGAAGATGGGGGTGGGGGGGAGGGGAGACACTCCTACCAGATACCAGGCCAAGCCTCACTTCCAGAAGCAGCCCTCTCTGCTCCTCTAGCTCAGTGCACATTTTAGGCTAGACCCCAGCAAGACATCTCCTCCAGGAAGAACTGTTAGCGCCTCCACAGCTTCCAGTGGGTTTCTTTCTCTCTGGGTCCCTTGAAGCCTGCCTTCTTTCACCTTCCACCACTCCCTCTACTTCCAGCTGCCCTCCGGTCACCGAGAGGGGCCCAACCCGGGGCTGTCCTGGGCCCATCCTTTCCCAGTTCAAAATTCCCCAGGTTCCACCATGCTGGGCCTTGCCCGTTTAAACCCCACCTCCCAAGTTCTATTCCAAGTCTCTCCGGATTCTGTGCTTTCCCCATTCTTCAGACTTCTCCAGCGCCCCAGCCCCGCCCCAAACGTGTAGGCCCACCCCTTCCAGTCCCAGCCCTTGCCTGCCCTTCTCGTTCCTTATGCCTTCCCCCACACCCTCCTCCCTCCCTTCCCAACCCCCCTGCCCTGTTTCCCCACCAGGCTCCAGCGGGGTACTGATGAGACAGGAGGCTGGGGCTAATGGAAGGATTTGTTTTTGCATAGTGTGTGGGTCAACATTTTGGGGAGCAGATGAAATGACTGTGGGCTATCTTTGGCTCTCTGGCTGCCAGACCTCTGATCCGTGGAAGCCTAGTTTCAGGGGACTTCGTTCATTCATTCTGCAGGAATTCATTAAGCACCTACTGTGTGCCAGACAGTGGCAATGAGCCAGACAAAATCGATGCCCTCACGGAGCTGACGGTGGGGGGGTGGGAGTGGGGGGAGGGAGAGACAGACAGAAAGTATGTCAATAAATTCAAGCTTCATTCAGCAAACAGTTTGGGGGCACACACTGTGTGTCAGGCATGGTTCTATACCCTGGGGTTACAGGGGGAACAAGACAGATACAAGTCCCTGCATTATGGAGGTTATAGTCTAGGGAGGTGACAGTTGGCATATTAAAAAGTACATGGATATTTTTGACATATTAATATAATGTCAACTTTAAGAAGGGAAATAGGTGCCTGGGTGGCTCAGCTGGTTAAGCAGCTATTTTATTTTATTTATTACATTTATTCATTTTGAGAGACAGAGCATGAGCAGGGAAGGGGCAGAGAGAGAGGGAGACACAGAATTTGAAGCAGGCTCCAGGCTCCGAGCTGTCAGCACAGAGCCTGATGTGGGGCTCGAACTCACAAACTGTGAGATCATGACCTGAGCCGAAGTCGGACACTTAACCGACTGAGCCACCCAGGCACCCCTAAGCAGCTAACTCTTGATCTCAGCTCAGGTCTTGATCTCAGGCTCGTGAGTTCAAGCCCCATGTTGGGCTCCACGCTGGGTATGAAGCCTACTTTAAAAAAAAAAAAAAAAAAGGAAAATATAACATGATAAGTGGACACAGATGATAGGGTGGGGGGGAAGGGGTACTAGGAGAGCTTGACCTAGACACTTGAGTGAAGTTAAAGAGGGAGCCATGCAGATAGCTGAGGGAAGAGTGTTCCTGACAGAGGAAACAGCAAGTGCAAAGGCCCTGAGGTGGGCCCACATTTGGATTACGTGAGAAATGGCGATGAGACCTTAAAAGAGTCTCAACACTTCAGAAGCTCAGACTCCTAGAACACCGGATTTATAGGGACTTCTCAATCATGGGAACCGGAAGCGGCATCAGGAACTTGTGAATCCAGGCCTGTGACTCCCCTCCCCTCCCCCCACCCTACTCTTTTCCAGACGTGGATGAATGCCAAGAATATGGCTCAGCGATTTGCGGAGCCCAGCGCTGTGAGAACACCCCCGGCTCCTACCGCTGCACACCAGCCTGTGACCCTGGCTATCAGCCCACGCCAGGGGGCGGATGCCAGGGTGGGTGTCCATCAGGCACTGGGTGAGATGTGGAGGGCATGGAAAGTCCAGCAATGGCCTGACTGTCTGGTGGTTGCAGATGTGGACGAATGCCGGAATCGGTCCTTCTGCGGGGCCCACGCCGTGTGCCAGAACCTGCCAGGCTCTTTCCAGTGCCTCTGTGACCAGGGATACGAGGGGGCCAGGGACGGGCGCCACTGCGTGGGTACGGGGCTCGGGGGGGGGGGGGGCAGAGGGTGGGGAAGAGGTGGGTCAGGCCCTGCTCCTCTCTGTAGACCTGAACAAATGTGAGTTCACACTTGGTGTGTGAACAGATATGAACTGACACATTCAGGTTGTAGAATTTAGACTCTGGAATATACAGCATTTCCCTTGTCAGTCAGGACTCTTCTGGTTGCAAGCAACAGAAACCCTATTCGTTCAGATCTTGTTTTGGGAAGGCTTAAAAAAATATGTGCATAAAGTCTGTAAAATGCACACTAATCTTTCTTTTTAATGGACACTAATCTTAAGTACACAGAAATATTTTCTTTTTTCCCAACATTTTGTGAGGAAAATTTCTTTTTTTTTTAACATTAAAAAAAATTTTTTAAATGGCTATTTATTTTTGAGAGAGAGACAGAGTATGAGTGGGGGAGGAGGAGAGAGAGAGGGAGACAGAATCTGAAACAGGCTCCAGGCTCTGAGCTGTCTGCACAGAGCCTGACGTGGGGCTCGAACTCACAAACCATGAGATCATGACCTGAGCCGAAGTCAGACGCTTAAAGGACTGATCCACCCAGGCACCCCCCAATTTTTTTTAATGTTTGTTTATTTTTGAGAAAAAGAGAGAACACACACAAGTAGGGGAGGGGCAGAGAAGAGGGAGACACAGAATCCAAAGCAGGCTCCAGGCTTCAAGCTGTCAGCACAGAGCCTGATGTGGGGCTTGAACTCACGAACTGTGAGATCATGACCTGAGCTGAAGTCAGACACCCAACCAACTGAGCCCCCCAGGTGCCCCTGAGGAAAATTTCTAACCATGCAGAAAATTGAAAGACCTGTAGAATGAATTTCTGCACACCACATATATTCCATATCATTATTTTATTATCCTTATTTCCTCATCTATCTGTCTGTAATCCATCTTATTTCTGGGATAAGTTTAAAGGTAAATTGTAGCCATCAATGCACGTCTCCCTAAGTTCTTCAGTATGCATAGCACTAACCAGATTTCAGTAGGCATTTACAGATTTTTTTTTTAATGTTTATTTTTGAGAGAGAGAGACAGAGAGAGAGAGAGGCAGGGGAGGGGCAAAGAGAGAAGGAGACACAGAATGCAAAGCAGGTTCTAGGCTCTGAGCTGTCAGCACAGAGCCCAATGTGGGGCTTGAACTCATGAACCGTGAGATCATGACCTAAGCTCAAGTCAGATACTTAAAAAAATTTTTTAAATGTTTTTTTAAATTTTATTTTTGAGAGAGACAGAGTATGAGTGGGAGAGGGGCAGAGAGAGAGGGAGACACGGAATCTGAAGCAGGCTCCAGGCTCTGAGCTGTCAGCACAGAGCCTGCTGTGGGGTTCGAACTCACGGACCGTGAGATCATGACTTAAGTTGAAGTCAGACACTTAACTGACTAAGCCACCCAGGTGCCCCTCAAGTCACATACTTAATGGACTGAGCCACCCAGGTGCCCCTGCAGATATTTTTTTATCTGAGGTTCAATTTATATACAGTGAACTGCATGAATCTTAATGATATATTCTTTACATTTGACAAGCACACAAGCTTGGTTTCTTTGAAAAAAATTAAAATGGTGAAGGCCTGGAATATGTTTGAACTTTGGGCATAGTTGGATCCAGGAATTCTAACAAAGCTAGCTGTCTCTCCCTCTCACCTCTGCTTTCCCCTGTTGTATTTCTGCTCAGGCAGACTCTTTTCAGAGTGACAAAGAAGGCCCTGGCATCTCTGGGCTCATATCCTCAGCTTGGCAACCCTAGGGCTAAAGAGGGAGGCTCTTTCTTGGTAGTTCTACCAAAAGTCCCAGAACTAGCTTTGATTGGCCCAGTTTAGTCACCGCCTATCTCTCTGAACCAGAGAAATGCAGTAATCTGGTTGGCCAAGCCTGGAACTTGTGCCCACCCCTCAGAGTAGATTTAACCCTACTCATAAATACGTGAGTTGAAAATGGAGGGACAGAGGGCTCCCAAGGAAAATTCAGGGTCTGTCACCAGAAGATAAGTGGATGATGGGGTCTGGGTCATGAAAAATACCCTTCTATTTGAAAGCTCAGACTTTTAGAGCTTTGGAATCACAGATACCTACAACCATTGACTCTCCTTCCCCTCTGTCTCTTGCTCACAGATGTGAATGAATGTGAAACACTACAGGGTGTGTGTGGAGCTGCCCTCTGCGAGAATGTTGAAGGCTCCTTCCTGTGTGTCTGTCCCACCAGCCCTGAGGAGTTTGACCCTATGACTGGACGTTGTGTTCCCCCACGAACTTCTGCTGGTAAGACTGATATGTCTGTTTAACTGATGGCTTCAGGGCTCACAGAAAAATGATGTGGTCTAACCATTCCCGTCATGGGCAGGCTGCCATCAGTTAAATGTTGTTGTTTTAAAGAACAATAAAAAATTCAGAACACGTGGGTTAACATGGGCGGTGGGACCGGGGCAGCCCTGTCCCTGACTCTACCAGATTCCTTCTTTCAACAAATGTTCACAGGGCATCCACTGTGTTTAGGCCTTATTCTAGGTACCAGAGACATGGTAGTGACCAGGAGAGACCACTCTTTCCTTAAGGAGCTCACAGTTCAGTGGGAGAAGGCAGAGATATCACCAGAGAGTGACAACCAGAGAAATCAGGGCTGGAAGGAGGAAGCTCAGGCCAGAAGGAACAAGGCTGTGATGGGGAAAGGCTGGGGGATTATGGGAATCCAGAGGAGGAGCCTACCCCAGCTGGAGAGGGAAGGGAGAGCTTCCTATAGGAAGGGAGGTCTGAACTGAGAGCAGGAGGAAGAGTAGAAATAAGCCAGGTGATGTGGGTGAGGGAGGGCATTCTGGGCAGAGGACACAGCAAGGGCAAAGGCCTGGCAAGCCAAGAGAAGACCTGCCATGTTTGAGGAACAAAAATAAGTTCAGGGTGGCATGCTGGACAGAGCAAGGGAAGGGGTGGGGAGAAGTGAGGCCGCAGAAGGATGCAGTGCTAGACCACACTGATTTACCCTCTCAGGGGGCTGGCCTTTCCTGAGGGCACTGTGGCACCATGGGAGGGTTTTGAGTGGGAGAGGGGGATAATCAGAATCTGGCTGCCATGTGCAGGTGGACTGGAGGGGGTGACACTAGGGGCTGGGAGCCTAGGGAGCATCCAGGGCAGGGACGTGGGCAGGAGAGGAGAAGACTGGATCAAGGCAGGGGCCATGAGAGGGGAGGGGAGGGTGGTGGCAGGAGGCGAGAGGCCAAGTGGAGAGGCTGTGGGCTGCCGGGGGGGGGGGGGGGGGCGGGGAGGGAGGTGTCCAGGTCCAAGCGTAGGTTTGGGGACAAAGACTCTGAGGCCAGCTGGGGACACATTGGATGTGAGGACCCAGAAGGTAGCCAGGAGGCCAGAGGAATCCCCCCACCCCATCCCAAACTGCAGCTGGGATGATGGGGCAGACACCTGGGAGGGTGTGAGGTGCCAAAATGACAGGAGGTGAGAACGGGAGAAACGAGGAGAGATGGTGAGAGGTGTGGCGTCTGGTTCAGCCTCGGTTTCGGGGCCTCAGTTTCCTCGTCTGTAACATGGGGGTGGGAGGCTCAGCCCATGCTGGCTGGGCTAAAGCCCCTCGTTTCTCCAGGCACATTCCCGGGCTCACAGCCCCAGGCACCTGCCAGCCCAGGTCTGCCTGCCAGGCCACCTCCGCCTTCCCCACCCCGCCGGCCCAGCCCGCCTAGGCAGGGCCCCGCGGGCAGCGGGCGCCGCGAATGCTACTTTGACACAGCAGCTCCCGATGCATGTGACAACATCCTGGCACGGAATGTGACATGGCAGGAGTGCTGCTGTACCGTGGGTGAGGGCTGGGGCAGCGGCTGCCGCATCCAGCAGTGCCCCAGCACGGAGACAGGTGGGCATGGGCTCCTGGGCGGACATAGGGCTGAGGGTTTGGGTAGAAATAGGCAGGCATGCGACTGGGACAGAGGACACATTTGGACATGGGCTGGGGCACTGGTACCGTACGGGCAAGAGTAAGCTGCCAGCCAGGCGGGCGTGAGGCTGAGAGGTGGGCACAAACAGGCACGGGGCCTGAAAACTTGGGTGAGCAGGGGGCAGGAGTAAGCCCTGAGATAGATGGGCGGGAGCAAGCCCAGGGTGCAGGGCAGGGGCCTGGGCCAGGGTGTCTGGGCTCAGCTTTGTCTCTCTGTGCAGCTGAGTATCAGTCATTGTGCCCCCATGGCCGGGGCTACCTGGCACCCAGTGGAGACCTGAGCCTCAGGAGGGGTAAGCTGAGACTTCAAGCCCCACTCACCCTCAGCCCCCAGGCCCAGGTCCATCTCACCCTCTCCGTTTTCTTCACCTCTATCTCCCATCCTTTTTCTCTGTCTCTACCCCGCCCCCTCGCCTATCTCCACCTTTCCCGATCTCTACCTCTGGGTCTCTGTCGCCACCTTTCGGTCTCTCTCTTTCCCCGGCCAAGCCTCAGAATCACACATTCCCCCCATCCAGCCGCCCCACACCCCGGCCCCATCTCTCTTGGTGTGGGGCGCACCTCTGACCCTCCTTCCCGCAGACGTGGACGAGTGCCAGCTCTTCCGAGACCAGGTGTGCAAGAGCGGCGTGTGCGTTAACACGGCCCCAGGCTACTCATGTTACTGCAGCAACGGCTACTACTACCATGCCCAGCGACTGGAGTGCGTCGGTACGAGCTTCGCCTGCCCCCCCCCCCCCCATTCCACCCCCACCCCCTCCCGACCCTCTACCAAGCCAGCGCCTCTCTGGAATGTCGCCACCGCCAGCAGAAGTCCTTCCCGAAGTCTAGACTCCATCTATCAGGCTGTCAACGCGCTGGGGAAGTGGGAAAGGGTAGAGGGCTACTTCCTGACCACTCCCTCCGTGCCTCCCTAGATAATGACGAGTGCGCAGACGAGGAGCCGGCGTGTGAAGGCGGCAGCTGCGTCAACACCGTGGGCTCTTATCACTGCACCTGCGAGCCGCCACTGGTGCTGGACGGCTCCCGGCGCCGCTGCGTCTCTAACGAGAGCCAGAGCCTCGGTAGCCCCGCCCCGCCCCCGGGCCCGCCCCGCCCCTCGCTCTCCGGGCTCAGCCCCACGCCCAGGCCACGCCCCCCCCCCCCCCCCCCCCCCCGCCCTATTTACTCTCGGTGTCTGACTCTGCCCCCACGGCTGGGCTGGCTGGGCTGGTGTCGGGGATTTGCTCTAAAGCCAAGGTTCCGGAGGAGCCTGGCACTTGCTGGCCGTATGTACCTGCACGTTGCTTATCGCCTCTTGGCCGCAGCTTCCTTCTGGCACCTTGGGTGGACTACCTTACAGGGTGGCTGTGAGGAATTTCATTTTCAGGACCGTTATGGGACCTGATCTTACAAAGTGCCAAAGCCGTGCTTCCTCTTATTATTTCCCTGTGTGTCTCTGTCTCCTTCCACCTCTCTGGGGTTTCTGTCTTTAGGTTTTTCTCTGAATTTCTGCCACTCTCTGGGTCTGTCTTTGTTTCTAGAGGTCTGTTCCTTTTCGTCTCTCTCTCCATCTTTACTTTCCTGTTCTTGGATTCTCTGACTCTTTGGATGTGTTTGTCTCTATCTCTTTGGGTCCTTTCTTTTTGCCCAATGACCCAAACTCTCTTCTCCTTCCACTTCCTGTGTCTACATCCCCCCTCCCCACACCCCCTGCTTTCTCCTCCTATGTGACTGCCTCATGCCAGACCAAGCACATACTCCCCTGGAGCTATCTCAGAGGCCTTCTGGGAGTCAGATCACAGCTGAGGAGGAGCGTCTGGTGTTAGGCACTGGGTAGCTGGGCTGCTCCAGCACAGGAGATGGCCAAGAATTTGGGAAGGTCCTATCCTGCCTGTCCCACCCTGATGCATGCTGTCTCTGCCCTCAGATGACAATCTGGGAGTGTGCTGGCAGGAAGTGGGGGCTGACCTCGTGTGCAGTCGCCCTCGGCTGGACCGCCAGGCCACCTACACAGAGTGCTGCTGCCTCTATGGCGAGGCCTGGGGCATGGACTGTGCCCTCTGCCCCGCCCAGGACTCAGGTACTACGACCTGCCTGGGTCATACTCAGAGGCCAAGACATCCCATGAGACCCCACCCCCCACCCCACCCCCACCAAATCCTGGACACTTAGACCTCAAATACCAGTTGCTCAGACCCACCGTCCTGGCCCACAAACTACCTGGTCAGAGCTCACAGACCTCCGAGTCTTAATGTATTGGACACTCACTTCCAGGTGCCTAAGACCCCAACCCACAACCCCAGAGATCCCCCAAATCTTGGCTCTTGGAACTCCTGAGTCCCCCAATCTTTAGCCCATGGGAACTCAGTCCAGGCCCAAAACCCTGATCCTTGGTCCTCAGACCTCCAGGTCCCATGGCTCAGATCCCCTCCTATGCATCCTGGCGCCTGAGCCCCCCCCCAGTAACAGTCCTGGGACTCCCCAGTTCTGGTTCCTAAAACACCCCCATCCAATTTCTCTAGGCCTCTAGTCCAATATCCCATGGGTCCTCCCTATTCCAGCACTTGGACCCTGATTCCTAGCCCCAGTACTTAGTACTCTCGATCCCAGCACCATGGAATCCCAGTCACAACCCTCAGCCCTAATCCTGCCTCCAGAAACCCTATCGGGGCCCTGCAATCCCAGCCCCCTCATTTGAAGTCCGTCCCATGCCTCAGCCCAAGGCCCTCCTCCTCTCCTCTCCTCTGGGCTCCTCCTTCCAGCCAGGGAACATGAATGGTGGGTTCTGAGGGCTAACCACGAGGCTTGGCTCCTATTCACAGATGACTTTGAGGCCCTGTGCAATGTGCTGCGCCCCCCTGCATATGGCCCCCCGCGGCCAGGTGGCTTTGGACTCCCTTACGAATATGGCCCTGACCTAGGTCCACCCTACCAGGGCCTTCCCTACGGGCCCGAGCTGTACCCGCCACCCGTGCTACCCTACGACCCCTACCCACCACCTCCTGGGCCTTTCGCCCGCCGAGAGGCCCCCTACGGAGCACCACCCTATGACATGCCCGACTTTGAGGACGACGGTGGCCCATATGGTGAATCTGAGGCTGCGGCACCACCCGGCCCGGGAACCCGCTGGCGCTATCGGTCCCGCGACACGCGTGGCTCCTTCCCAGAGCCTGAGGAGTCACCTGAAGGTGGAAGCTATGCTGGTGAGCACTGCGGGCGAGGGATGGAGACCAAGACGAAGAGTCAGGTGTGCAGAGAGATGGAAACAGGGAAGACGGAGGGAGATAGATCCAGAAACAAAGAGAAGCTGGGGTCGGGGGTTGGCTCAGAGAGATGGGAGAACACAGATACAGTAGGAGAGAGCGTCAGAGAGCAGCGATGACGAGGGACAGAAACATACCTGCAGACCGAGGATCTGAGGACAGGAGGAAAGTGATGGGGAGCAGTGCTAGGGAAACCTGGCCCCACGGCGCCCCCCACAGCCCGCGAACAGGACTCACGGTTTAGAAGAGGATATCCGGCCAGGGACGCGCACCGCCCCCCTCCCCGTTGGGGGTTTAAGATATAGAAAGCAGAGACCCCCAACCAAGGAGCCCCGCATTCTCCGCAGGCGCGCTGTCTGGGCCCTACGAGGGACTGGAGGCGGAGGAGTGCGGGATCTTGGATGGCTGCGCCCACGGCCGCTGCGTGCGCGTCCCCGAGGGCTTCACCTGCGACTGCTTCAGTGGCTACCGCCTGGACATGACCCGCATGACCTGCGTCGGTGAGAGGCGGCCAGGGCCAGCCTGTGCGGGGCTAGGGTGGAAGCCCTGACCGGAGGTTGGGGGGGCGGGAGGTGTCAAGGGACGTCAAGGGGTTGGACGGACCAGGGGAAGCCGGAAGTGCATCGCGCGCAGGGATGGGATGTGCCTGAAGAAGGCGAGGTCAGGCCGCGAGAAGAGCAGAGCTTGACCTCCGGGCCGGGGGCTGGGCTGGAAGCAGGATTAAAGAATCCTGTAGAATCCCGCAGGTGTGACTGCTAGGGAGTTCAGTGCTACCGTGGGCAATTTGACCGCTTTGGAGAGCTCCCGTCTTATATGAATCATGTTTGCCTAGTTCAGGCAGTAGTAAAGCAAAGTGGTTACAATCAAGGACTCTGGGGGAGTCGGACAGACCTCAGGCTCAGTCCAGCAACTTGCTGTGTGACCCTGGGACAGGTCACCGTCCTTTTTTTTTAGTTTTTCTCATCTGAAAAATGAGCATAAGTTGTAGAATCCATGTCATAGAGTTGTGAATATCATTAATACTGAAATACAATGAGACTGAGGCCTATGTGTAAACCAAGGTTCAAAAAAGAGAACTGAGGCCCCCAAGAACTCACAGCCAAAAAATAGCGGGGGACTGGGCACTCTGAGAACTGGGCAGAATGTGGGCTTGTTGTGTGATACTGGGCAAGGAGCTTCCCCGGGCTGCGTCTCAGTTTGCCCATATGAAAACAGAATCACTACCTACCTCAGGGTTATTAGTTGGATAAACACACATAATGTGCTTTAAACAATGCCTGGCATCGAGTAAGCATTAATTGTTGTGATATCATTATCAGTATTATTTTCCTAACAAAATCCTAGTGACATAGGCCCTACCATACCCATCTTATAGAACACAAAGCTGAGTCTCAGAGATGTTAAGCCACTTGCCCATGCTCACACAGCTGGCAGGTGGTAGTGATTGGATTCAACTTCAAGCAGGAGGCTCAGCACCCCTTTGCCCCAGGGGCCAGATAAGCCGGCTCCAGGGTCCCCGGCCCTGAGCAGAGATCCTTGTACCTCCTTCTGCAGACATCAACGAGTGTGACGAGGCCGAGGCGGCCTCCCCGCTCTGCGTCAACGCACGCTGCGTCAACACCGATGGCTCCTTCCGCTGCATCTGCCGCCCAGGGTTCGCGCCCACGCACCAGCCGCACCACTGCGCGCCCGCCCGGCCGCGGGCCTGAGCTCCGGCGGTCCCAGGCTGTTTGCTCCGCGCCTGCGCACGCGGCTCCCTGCCGCGCACTCTCCCGCCCGCTTGCGCGCATGAGCACCGGGAGCCCGAGTGGTCGGAGAGGAAGGGCGCACGAACCAGTGGAAGGAGGGATGCCCTTCGCTGCTCCTGCCACCCTCAGCAACTCCTACCGACGCTGCGGGGGCCCGGGACTAGCCCACGGCGCCCTTCAGGTTCCCTCTACTTTTTATGAAAAGTTTCAATTAAAAAAACACCTATTTTGTACCTTCTGCCTCTGCCAGTCTATGTCTCCGAAAGTCTGGCTCCAAAGTTTGTTCTCTGAGCCACTAAATTACATCCTCTTCCCATCCTTGACTCCGTGTCTGGCTCTTAATTTCCGTGCCTCTGTCGCTTAGTCTTTCTCCTCTGTCCGTTTCTCTCTTTATCTCTGTTTACTATCGCTTGTTTATTTCATTTTCTCTGCCCGATGCTCTATGACACGGGGACCTAGTCTCTGTTTCTCTTTCTCTTTTCCTACCTCTCTGTTTTATTATCTCTCTAGTCTCATCTCGAGAGAGATCTTTTCCCCATGTGGGACCCCGGAAGGGGATGGGAAGGGTGGCCTCAGACCCTGCTCAGGGCGCTGCCTCTTTCCTCAGCTAGAGGGGACCCCAGATTTCCATACTGCCCAAAGAATTCAAAAGCTGTTCTGGGACAAGTGGGACTTGGGAGACGTGGGGGGCAGGAGTCCCTGGAGGGATGAACAGAGACCTGGGCCTCCAGCTAAGTTTGTGCTGTGGCAGGACAGGGAGTGGCAGTCCTGGTGGGTGGCCTGTGCAGGCACATATGGGAGTGAGAATGAGCTGTGTGTGTGTGATGGTAAAGTGTCCCGCACAGACCCCCCCCTACCCTAGTGGCCCCTGCCTATTTCCTGATCATAGTGGGGGGGGGGCTGTGGGGGCAGGGGGAGTGTCCAACATCCTCCTCCCCCCAAAAAAAGAACAAAAACGGCCTGGAAAGGCACAAGCTCAGGGTACAGGGAAAGGTTGGGAGTGGATGGGAGTGGAAGGACTCATTGGCACTGAAACAAAACAAAACAAAAGTCTGTATCTGAGTCATTCTTCACCCACCTATTAGTGTTACAGTCTCAAAGTCAAATGCTTCAGGCAAATGATGTTAGGGGAGCAGGTGCAGGATGAGAAAATCAAAGTACAAAGGTGAGGATACATAATCAGGGATATTCTGTTTAAGGGCCGGGATGGGTGGGTGGAAGAGAGAAGGAAACTTCCCTGTTTTAAATAATATATTTTTGAAAACCACCCTGTGGCTCTTATCTAGCCCACGAGCCACCAGCTGTACCACACCAAGTGCATTTCAAGCAGTGTAAGTGGGGTACAGGGGCTCCTTCTTGACCTGAACCCCTGCTCACCTCTGGAGCACCTGGCACGTAGCAAATCCTCCATGATATAAGCATAACCATGGGCCTCTGGGTTAAATGCTGAGCCCTGTGGCTGGTCAGATGGCAAGGGCAGATGGCCAGATCTCCTTCTTTACCTGATCTCCCTCCCAGGGTGAGGGAGGAGGGCAGACTATATCCCCTTCAACAGGACAGTGAGAAACACCTAAAAGAGCACCTGACGGGAGGGGTTTCAGGCTAGAAGGGGCTCAAAGCTCCACCAAAGAGGTGATGGCTGCACGAGACTGTACTAAAACCACTTTAATGGGTGAGTTGTATGGTACATGAATTATAACTCAATAAAACCCTCAAAAAGGGGGAAAAAAACTCTACAAAAGAGGTCTAGAAGTGACCCTCCAGTTGATACTGGAGGTAACCCTGCCCAAACATTTACCTTTCATTCATTCAGTCACTCAACAAATATTTTCTATATAGTGTCTGCTTTGTGGTAAATTGGGGACACAAGCAAACTTTAACCCGGCCTTAGAGGGTGGGAACTAGCAAGGGTTCCTGGAGGAGGAGAGATGTCTAAGTGATGTGAGATGAACCAGATAAAGCAGTGGAGGGGGTGTTCCAGGTGGAAGGAACATCTGCAAAGGTCTAGAGTTAAGGAAGGCAGATATCTTAAAAAAAATTTTAATGTTTATTTTCGAGAGAGACAGAACATGAGCAGGGGAGGAGCAGAGAGAGAGGGGGAGATGCAGAATCCGAAGCAAGCTCCAGGCTCTGAGCTGTCAGCACAGAGCCCAACACGTTGCCAGAACTTATGAACTGCAAGATCATGACCTGAGCAGAAGTCAGACGCTTAACCGACTGAGCCACCCAGGTACCCCAGAAGATATCTTTCAAATGCCTTTTTTTTTTTTTTTTTCTTCAGTCTGTCAGTCCCTGCGTTGAACAATGTGATGGTGACATTTTTGGCGCCTTAAGAAATCCCTGGTCCCTGCCTTCATGGAGCTGCAGTGAGGGACATAGACACATTTCCAGACGTGACAATCTATTCTGGGACAGGGAAGGCAAAGGTAGAGGGGCCAGGGCCCAGAGGGGAAGATCTGAGGCCGTCGGTACCCAGAGGAGGCACTTCATGAGTCTGAGAGAACATCAGGGAAGGCTTCCTGGAGGAAGAGAGTTCTAAACAGTCTGTGTTTGGGGTTCTAGGTCCTTTTGAGAATCTGTTGAAGCTCTGGACATTCACAGCAGAAAAACACAAACAAACGTAGGCAATTCCCTTATTCTCATTCCCTCTAGCACCTCTGCTGGGAAGCCCATGGGCATCCCATTTCCTCCCATGACCACCTTCCTGTATAAATGTCCCAGGAATGAGGACAGGGGTGATCAACAGTGCTGGAAAACTTTGAGGTCGAATTTCAGCATCCTGGGAGTGGGGTGGGGTGGGTTTGAGAACCCCAACTATCCCTCTCCCCCCCCCCCCCACCCCCAGGGCCTGCAACGTGTATCAAGGATCTAGCCTTTACCCTGCCTACGTCCCCTGTACTAATCCTCAGCCTCGGTGCTGTGAGGCCCTTGGCCCAAATCCGGGACCAATGCATTCTCGTCTGGAATGTCCAGAGGGAAACAGTCCAGGTGATCGCCGCGCTCACGGGAGGAGAGCAGCAGCGGCCCCTGACGGTCACTGAGCGCCGGCACATCCCAAGTCGCCCTTGCCCCCTAGTGGCCGATGCTCACACAGTCACCAGTGAACACACCTTCGGTCCGCACACGGGGCTCATGATCCAAGTAGTGTCTGGTATACCGATTAAACTCTTTTCTAAAAAAAGTTTATTTATTTTGAAAGAGAGCGAGAAGGGGCAAAGAGAGGGAGAGAGAATCCCAAGGGCAGCGCCACACTGTCAGCACGAAGCTCCACGCAGGGCTTGAACCCACAAACTGTGGTATCACGGCCTGAGCAGAAACTCAGAGTCAGGCAACTTACTGAGCCACCTAGGCGCCCCAACGATTAAACTCTCAATTGAACGTCAGACCTGATTTTAAAAAGTGTGCATGGTAGGGGCGCCTGGGGGGCTCAGTCGGTTGAGCGTCCGACCTGGGCTCAGGTCATGATTTCTCCGTTTGTGAGTTCGAGCCCTGCGTCGGACTCTGTGCTGACAGCTCAGAGCCCGGAGCCTGCTTCAGAATCTGCGTCTCCCTCTCTCTCTGCCCCTCCCCTGCTAACGGTCTCTCTCTCTCTCTCAGTAATAAGTAAATGTTCAAAAAAAATTTTTAAAAAGGGTGCATGGTAACATTTCAAGGATTACTACTAAAAAAAAAATACAAATGATGCATAGATTGCAAACTAGTGGAGAGAAAGACAACATAAGACAAAACCAAACCAAATATGCAACCACTTTAAAGAAACCTAAATGAGAGGGGGTGGAACTCATTGCAAAAACGAGGACAACGGAATCACAAAATAAGATGGAAGACGTCAATAAAATATATCCCTAATCACATGCACAAGAATGTATTCTGAGTTTAAACACCTCTGGCTGCCTCCACTGCTTCTACCCCCCTGGCTCCGTTCCCCCTCCTCCTCCTCCCTGGGCTTCCTCTCCCGCCCCTGTCCCTGGGCTCTCTTCCCTCACACAGTTAGAGGGATTCTGAGTACCCAAGGCAGATCAAGTCCCTCCCCTGCTCAGAACGTTCCCTTGGCTCTATTTCACTCAGAGTAAAAGCCAGACTCAACACCGTGGCCCATAAGTCTCTTCACCATCTGCTTCTTTTTTGCTGTCTGACCTCATCTCCCCCCCCCCCCCCCCACCCCTTGCTTGCTCCTCTCTAGTCACAGGGATCTCCTTGTTGTTCTTCTAAAATACCAGACGTGTTCTCACCTCAGGACCTTTGCACCGACTGTTCTGTCTGCCTGGAGGACTCTTACCACTTGGCTCACTCCCTCATTACCAATGGAGAATGGATAAATAAACTGGGCATAGTCACACAACGGAATCTGCAGTGAGAACACCCTATAACTACCCGTGCTAAGGAGACTGAATTTCACAGTGTCGAGTGGAAAAAGCCAGGCACTAATGAGAATGTATTTTCTGACTCCATTTACATAAAATTCAAGGCAGGAAAAAACCCATCGATGCAGTGGATGCAGTGATGCAGTCAGAAGTCAGAATGATGGTGACCTTGAGGGGAGGGGGCATGGGCTGAAAAGAGGAGCTTCGGGGGGGCCTGGAAATGTTTCTTGGTCTGGGAGCTGGTGGCACGGGTGTGTTCAACTGGTGAAAATTCATCCCGCTGCATACTTAAGGGTTTGTACTGTTTTGCACGTGCGTCTGCTTCAATAAACAGTTAAAAAAAAAAAAAAAAGAAAAGAAAAAAAAGAACCTCCGCCTTCCCACCACTCAGCTTAAGAAACAGGCCACTTCCAGCCCTCACGCCCTTCTTTCCCACGACAGGTGCTTTTTTATATCCGCACACCCTGCCCACCGCCTCAGTTCCTCCCCTTGGCTCGCTAAGTTCACATCCCCGCGCAGTTCAAGGCCGCCCTCCTCCTCCTCGAAGGACGCAGGCTGCGGGTGGGGGCTGGGCCAAGTTGGGTGCTGGGGGTGGGGAGGGGAGGGATGGAGCTTCAAGAGGCGGCCAAGGCCTGAGAGGTAACGTTTCTGCTATGCCCTTGCTCTAAATCCTGGGGTGGGGGGTGGGGGCGCCCCCCCCAGTGCTCAGAGCCCAGTGTCTGGAAGGTGGGACTCAGAGCTGAACCTTCCCCTTAAAGTAGCCATTTGAAATGCAACCTGCTTATTCGCATGCACGCTCTCTTGTCTCTGTTTCTGTTTCTGTGTCTCTCTCCCTCCCTGTCTCCCTTCCTCCCTCCCAATCAATCTCTCTCTCGAGAAGGGGGGGGGGGGGGGACCAAAAAAAAGACCTCTCACAATTATTTACATAAAGCTTTATTACATCAGACTATAACCAAAGGACCCAAGTTCAGACTCTGAATCTTGGAATAAACTTTGAATAAACAGTAGTGCTTTTTTTTCTCTTTTGTACTGTAATGTTTATTTTTAAATTCATTTTTACTGGCAAGGTTTTATATATATGAGGCTCAAGAAAAGAAAATGTTCACGCTGCATTTTCTTTTTCGTCTGGCCATTAATATTGCTCGCTTCATTTTCTGTTTATTACTGGAAATGATTTTGCCATATAGGGCATGAGGGCACTTGGCAGGCCTCGGTGATATCCTGTGGGATACGGAAGGGTGTGGCGTGATTTAGGAAGCTGGGGGTGGGGGTGTGGAGAGGGGGAGTGGGTTCCAGGGGAAACAAGGGAAGGCCGAAGGCCAGGCAGGGACCCAGGTGGGACTGGCCCTGGGGTCTCCGCGCTGGGGAACTGGATCAATTCCAGTCGCAGTGAAGGTAGAAACCACAGAACGTCGTGTCTGATTGGCTTTGGGGAGAGAGAGGGGAGGAGCCAAGGAGTGCAGGCTGATCTGCGCAGGCCTGGTGCCTGGACCAGATGACTTGGTCTAGGGGGCTGTAAATAAAGAAGGAAGGGTCGATCAGCCCAACCCCTGCTGTCGCTGAGAGCTTCCTGACCACCTTCCTAGTTCACTGGGCCCTCATAGCACCCACCTTACAGATGAGGAAACAGGCTCGGAGAGGGGAAGGCCCCAAGCTGCAGAGAGCAGGACTGGAGCCCAGGTCTCCTACCTAACCCCGTACTTGGAAATTTTAAGTAAGTTCACGGCTCTGGTTGTCGCTTTCGCTCCCATTAGGAAAAAAACAAAAACGAAACCCCAAACCGGAAACCCAAAAACCAAAAGCGCTTGACTGCAAAGCCCAGGGGGATTTTTGGAGTGGTGGTATTGCCAGGAATCCTACTTGTGATGGTCCTTAACATGACTCTGCATTTGTCAAAACTCCTGGAACTGTACACACCTGCATACACGCGGGCGCGCACGTGCACACGACGTTCACTGTTTGTAAATAAGAATGTGAAAAAAAAAACAAAAGCAGGGGTGCCTGGCTGGCTCATTGGGTAGAGCATGCGACTCTTGATCTTGGGGTCCTGAGTTCAGGCCCCACATTGGGAGTAGAGCTTCTTTAAAACAACAACAACAACAACAACAACCACAACACAACCAAGAACAAATACAATAAATGTAGCCAGAATCAGGACTGGCTATTAGGGGCGCCTGGGTGCCTCAGTCGGTTGAGCGTCGGACTTCCGCTCAGGTCATGACCTCTCAGTTCGTGAGTTCGAGCCCCGCGTCAGGCTCTGTGCTGACAGCTCAGAGCCTGGAGCCTGCTTCGGATTCTGTGTCTCCCTCTCTCACTACCCCTCCCCCCCACTCTCTCTCTTTCAAAAATAAATAAACATTAAAAAATTAAAAAAGAAAGAAGGAAAGAAAGAAATGTGTTGAGGGGGGCATCTGAGTGGCTCAGTAAGTTGTCTGACTTCAGCTCAGGTCATGATCTCACAGTTTGTGAGTTCAAGCCCTGCATGGGGCTCTCTGCTGTCAGTACAGAGCTGGCTTCAGATCCTCTGTTCCCCTATCTCTGCCCCTCCACAATCTCTCTCTCTCAAAAATAAAATCATGAAAGAAAGAAAGAAAGAAAGAAAGAAAGAAAGAAGAAAGAAAGAAAGAAAAAGAAATGTGTTGGGGTGCCTGGCTGGCTCAGTCAGAAGAGAGAAGAGCATGCAACTCTTGATCATGTCATGCGTTCGAGCCCCACATTGGGGGTAGGGATTACTAAAGTAAATTAACTTTTAAAAAAGTGTTAGTTTCATTAGATGTGATTAGGTGTATGTGTCTGTAGTTATGTAAGGAAATACACTCCTCCCCTTTAAAAAAATTTTTTTTACATTTACTTATTTCTGAGAGACAGAGAGACAGAGCACAAGTGGGGAGGGGCAGAGAGAGGAGACAGAATCCCAAGCAGGCTCCAGGCTCTGAGCTGTCAGCACAGAGCCCAATGTAGTGCTCAAACTCTCGAACTGTGAGATCATGACCTAAGCCGAAGTCAGACTCTCAACCAACTGAGCCACCCTGGCGCCCCATCCTCCCCCTTTTTAGATGCTCAGTGTGTTTAAATGGATGTGATGTCTGTCACTTGTTTTTGTTTTTTTTTTTTTAAGTATTCAAAACAGTGGGAGGAGAAAGAGGATGAAATGGCAAAATATTGATGGTTCTTGAAGCTGGGTAATGGGCCCCATGTGGGTTTACTGTCGCTCTGTTTTTCTGTATCTGGAAATGTTCATAATCTAAGTTAAAATTTTTGAAAATAAAAAGAGTTTGGAGGCACCCGGCTGGCTCAGTCCATGGTGCACATACCTCCTGATCTTGGGGTTGTAATTTGGAACCCCCACGTTGAATGCAGAGATTCCTTAAAAATAAAATCTTTAAGGGGCGGCTGGGTGGCTCAGTCGGTTAAGCGTCCAACTTCGGCTCAGGTCATGATCTCACGGCTGGTGAGTTCGAGCCCCGCGTCAGGCTCTGTGCTGACAGCTCAGAGCCTGGAGCCTGCTTCAGATTCTGCGTCTCCCTCTCTCTCTCTGACCCTCCCCCGTTCATGCTCTGTCTCTCTCTGTCTCAAAAGTAAATAAACGTTAAAAAAAATTTTTTTTAAATAAAAAAAATCTTTAACAAAATTTAACATTTCTAAGGAAACAAATAAATGAATAAATCTTTTGTCTGTTAAGCACAACTTGGAAAATACAGGAAACTAGAGAGACAAAGATACCTTTGCCTGAAAATCCCACATCACTACTGTAGTTAACATTTTGATGTATTTCCATTCAGTCTTTTCTGTTTTATTCAGACTATAAGAAAGTGTGTGTGTGTGTGTGCACGCGTATTTTACATAACTGTGTGAGCAAATTGTTTATACAGCCCTACTTTTTCCCTTCTTAAAACGTAAGCTGGTCCCCTGTTAAAACATCTTTGTGTAAACACAATTTCTAATGTTTGCACGATGTTTATTCAACGAGGCAGCGTTGCCAGACATTGAAGCTGTTTCCAATTTCCTCCCATTATAAATAATGCCGCGATCCACATCCTTGTATGTCCCAGAAGCAGGATTCCTGGGCCAAAGGGTGTGGACTCTGGCAGCTCAGTCAAAATCTCCGTAGGGTTTCTGCCTGACCCAAAGCTGAAATGACCTCCTATGGTTAAAGCCAGATCTCACTGCTATTTGTTATTTCCTAAAGGTTTGATTCATGACTCAGGTTCATGAAAGGATGTCTTTTTTTCCAGTTGCAGGAAACAGAAATCCATTCACACTAGCTTATGTCAAAAGGCGGTTGTATCAGTCAGCAAGTAAAGTGAACATTCAGCTCGGATAAACTATCTTGCCATGTCGATTGCTGAGATACTAAAATATTTCTGGGTTGGCTGGTAAAATCATGCTTCCCTGAGGCCCACAAAATATCCCTCACCATGACCACTCCAACTGCCCCGGTCCCTCCCCCGGGACTTCCCAGCCCTCCCCGCAATGCAGCAAGGAAAGTATCGTTCTCCGGCCCGGCAACGAACCACGCTGATCGCTTAGTGCCCAAAGTACTGGTTGTTAAATATGTTTTATTAGTCTCATGCAAGTAACAGAAAAGCTGACTCCAATGGCTTTTGCTGTAAAGGGAATTTGTGACTGGAAAATCCACCCTTGGCTGGCTTCAGCTAAAGTTGATACAACAGTTCTGCAACGTCACCAAGAACCCGATTTCTTTCCATCCCTCTGCCCCATCTTTTCCAGTGCCCCGTCTTTTCCCAAGATGGCTGCCAGCAGCCTTCCCACCTCTGGGAACCTCATTCATAACCCGAAGTTAAAGGAGGGCACCTTTGGCTCAGCTTTCCCTGCCAAAGTAATGAGGCTGGCTCTGATTGGCGGGCCGAGGTCACGCGATCATTCCGGATCTAGTCACATGCCCATCGCAGGGCCAATCCCTGTGGCTGAACGCCCAGATTGGCGGAGCCAAGTCACACGTACCTCGTTGGTAAGGTGAGTGGTAAACACCAGCTGCTGAAGCTACAACCGGGGTGCGGATTGTTTTTAGCCATTTTCTGCTGTCTTTTCTGCCCAGTTTCCCATTTGTAAAAAGGAGGTAATAATGACGCGCTCCTCCTAGGGTTGCTGTGCAGATTAAATTAGTTGGCTAGGGGTGCCTGGGTGGCTCAGTCGGTTAAACATCCGACTTCAGCTCAGGTCATGATCTCACTGCTGGTGAGTTCGAGCCCCACATCAGGCTCTGACAGCTCAGAGTCTGGGGGCCTGCCTCTGATTCTGTGCCTCCCTCTCTCTCTGCCCCCCCCCCCCCGCTGTCTCTCAAAGATAAATAAACGTTAAAAAAAATTAGTTGGTTAATGCCAAGCACTTAAAACGGTGCTCGGACACAGAAAGCACTTAATGCTATCTGCCCTTGTTGTCACTATGTGATCTTTCTCAGCTCTGAAGGCTGCAGTTCTCTGCAAGCTACTTATGTTCTGCACTCACCCTCTTTCTAGTTACTATTGCTGGGTAACAAATCTCTCCAAAACATAGTGGCTTAAAGCAACAGTCAGGCTATTATCTCTCACCATGCCTGCGGTCAGATTTGGGGGCAGGATCCCGCCGGGGCAGTTCTGGCTTCGGATCTCCTATGGTTGCAATCAGCTAGTGTCTGAAGCAGGGACAGAAGCAGCTGGGGACGGGCGGGCGGGCAGCTCTCTCTCCCCATGTTGTTTTGGGGCTTTTCCACGTGGTCTCTCCACGTGGATCAGTTTGGGCTTCCTCACAGGCTAGTGGCCTCAGGGCGGTTGGCATTCTCACAGGGTGGCTCAGGCCCCAAGTGTGTTTCACGGAAGAGGCGGAAGCCGCCTCCAGAGAGAGGCCACACAAGCCTCGCTCCTCGACGAGAGGGGTGTCAAGGTTCAGGGAAAACATATGGAATGGGAAACGTTGTTACAGACCTCTTTGGAAATTACAGTTGGGCTCGTGTTGGTACTAACGCAAGACCCACCCCTGTACAAACAGCGTCCAATACCACCCACCTGCGTCATGGCCTCCACGTCCCAATTCTAAGTGGAAATGGTTTATTGAGAAGTCTCAATTCCATGGGATCAAAACAGGATAGTTTCCTTTTGTTTTTCAGTTACTGCTCCTACCTGCTCTCTACGTTAATTCCTTCCCTTCCCTTCCCTTCCCTTCCCTTCCCTTCCCTTCCCTTCCCTTCCCTCCCCTCCCCTCCCCTCCCCTCCCCTCCCCTCCCCTCTCCTCGCCTCTCCTTTTCCTTTCCTTTCCTTTCCTTTCCTTTCCTTTCCTTTCCTTTCCTTTCCTGTCCAGTCCTGTCCTGTCCTGTCCCCCTTTTCCCTGCTGGATAAAGGCCGTAGGGAACCTTGGTGACAATTTCACCAGATCCTCAGATTTCTCTCATTTTCCTTCATTTTGTTTTTACTATTTTTTTTTTTTTTTCTTATTTGAGTATAGTTGACACACAATTTGCCTTTAGTTTCAGGTGTACAACATAGTGATTCAACATCTGTATACAGACCATCTGTCACCATACAACCTTATTACAATATCACTGACTATTCCTTATGCTGTATCTTTTTCTTTTTCTTTTTCTTTTTCTTTTTTTTTTTTAAGTAGGCTCCATGCCCAGCGCAGATCCCAATGTGGGGCTTGAACCCAAAGCCATGAGCTCAAGACCTGAGCTGAGGGGCGCCTGGGTGCTGACAGCTCAGAGCCTGGAGCCTGCTTCCCATTCTGTGTCTCCCTCTCTCTCTGCCCCTCCCCTGCTCGCGCGTTACCTCTTTCTCTCTCAAAAGTAAAATAAAACACATTAAAAAATAATAAACTACATGATGAGGGCAAAATACAGGCTGGCACCCCCCACCCCCCAGGGGGGATCTGTGTGATATTCCTCGGACACTCCTGGCTCCCCGAGAACAAAGGAAAGGGGCTTAAGTGCTTGCCACCGTGATGTGGGAAACTAAGGCGAATGAAAAATGAGCTTCCCTTACTGCCCACAGCCCATTGACAAGTCCTTGAAACTGGCAGCGTGACCTCTAGGAGCTCAGCTGCCCCATGCTGACACTTTGCCCGGGGGCGAAAGGGAATCTTGGCTTCACGGTATCCTGACCCCCCAGGTTCCTCTAAGTCTCCTTTAACATAGAAAAATTCCTTTGGAAACTTCCTTTATCTCCACTCCCCCAAGATACATGCTGGCTATCATACTCCAAGCTTATGGCCCCCACATATACATCTGAAGGGTCCCATACTATTTAGTTTTACTAAATAGTAATATGGCATTTCCATAGCAACAGCTAGCCCTTCAAGGTCCCGGCAACCTTGCTCCCCAAATACCTTCGAGACTAACTCTATCCCTGACCCCCTCCCAACCTGAGGGTATGTAATCAGTTACCCATCAGGACCCCAGTGCAGCTCTTCCTGCCCACGGGTCCTGTCCCCGTGCTTTAATAAAATCACCATTGATTTTACTGACCATTGATTTTGAAGATCAAAGACGTCTTCAAGAATTCTTTCTTGGCTGTTTGCCCCGGACCACCCCACGTCACCCCAAAACTTCATCATACAGACCGTCCCCAACTTACGATTTTTTGACTTTTCGACTGTGCATTCAGTAGAAACTGTACTTCAGATTTTGAATTTTGATTTTTTTCCCCCCTGGATTCATTTATATGGGGTACAGTACCCCCAGGCTGGGCAGTGGCAGTGAGCTGTAGCTCCCAGTCAGCCCCAGGATCACAGGGGTAAAAAACCTAGTCACTTTCAACCATTCTGTACCCATATAACCATCTGCTTTTCCCTTTCAGTACAGTATACAATAAATTACATGAGATATTTAACATTTTATTATAAAATAGGTCACGTTCCCGATCAAATGTTTACTTCTCAGAGACGTGCTGAGAACGATTGAACACCCTGTCTAACATCACACCGCATAGGGGCACCTGGGTGGCTCAGTCGGTTGAGTGTCCGGCTCCTGATTTCAGCTCGGGTCACGATCCCAGGCTTGTGGGATCTCGTATCGGGCTTTGCACTGAGTGTGGAGCCTGCTTGAGATTCTCTGTGTCCCTCCCCCATGCCCTCTCTCTCAAAATAAACAAATAAACATTAAAAAAAAAATAAAACCACACCACATCACTTTCTTTCCCTTCCTTGGGCTTATTTCCCTTCATAACATTACATAGCACTCAACCAGCCATTGTATCACACATTTCCTTGTTTATTTCCTTATTTTTTATCCTCTCATTAAAATATCAACTACAGCTTAGCAGGATTTTTTTCATCCCCCTCCCCCACCATGCTCTATCCCTAGGTCCTCGGCACATCGAAGGCATTCAATAAACATCAATAAATATTTTTGAATGAATGAATGAGTGGACATATTTTCCCATTAGCCATTGCCCCAACCAGACTTTGACTTCCCTGAAGGGCAAAGCCTGCGTGTGTCATAGTGTATCCTCAGCACTTAATATCTGATGGAAGCAAGTAGTCAACAAATGCAGGTAAAATGAGAAAAGAATACAGACCTGGCAGAAAGTAGATCTTGTGCAAATGGGCACAAGAAATCTTTTCAGGGTGATGGAAGTGTTCTAGAATTGGATTGTGGTGATGGCTGTACTACTCTGTAAAAGCAACCCCAAATCACCAACACACTTAAAACGGGGGACTTTTATGACCTCCTTTGTATACAACTATTAAAGCAAAATGTGGGTTGAGGGAGTAAATGAATGTTCCCTAAGAGGTGCTGGTCGTCTGAGCCTTACTCTGTGCCCCGACTGTGCAGGCACAGTGGTGACCAAGACAGCCTTTGTCCCTGCCTTCACAGGCCGACAGTGACAGCCCAGGGGCGTGGGGACCACGATGGGGAAGCAAGGGCAGGGTGGTCAGGGATGGGATTCCTCCAGGAAGCACAGGAGACTGCTGATCCGGATGGGAAGACTCAGGGAGCACTTACTAAAGAAGCCTACGGCTGAACCAGAGCCTGAAGAATGTTGATGACCAAGACGCCAATTTTTAAATTAAAAAAAAAAAATACTTTTTCTGCCTTAGCATCGGGTCAGGCAGGTCTCTCTTTCCGAGCCACGGCTCCAGCTTTCCGCGAGTTCCCGAGGACACGGCCACAAGGGGGCGCTGCTCTCCCGCGCTCGTGCTCATCCACGTGGCTATGCTAGAGCCTGGAGGTCCGGCGGTGGCAGTGGAGGGCGGGGGCTGTTTCGGGGAGGGAGGAACCTTTCCAAAGAGACTCCCGCACCAAAGCCGGTGAGAGCCTGGGGGGGGGGGAAGGGGGGGGTTGTCGAAGAGCCGCAGAGCGCCGGCGCGGTGGGGTGTGTTCCGCGGGAGACCACCGGCCGGGCGGGCGGGGGGGGGGGGGGGGGGGTGGGGGCCGCCCCTCGGCTGGAACGCAGGGCGGAGCTTTCCAAAGAGCATGGGGCAGGGGGCGGGGCGCTAGGCACTGCCTCCCGTGGAAGGTTCTAAAATAGCCCTAGCTGCCCGGCTAGAGCCCGGAGAGGAGGCACCTCGAGGGGCGGGGCTCCAGCAGGGGGCGGAACCCTCCTGAGAGCACGGGGAGCGGGGCACGTGGGCTATTTCCCCAGGGGCGGGGCTCGGGGGAGCAGCTGTGGGGGTGGTCAGGGCTTTCCAAACAGAACTGGAAAGGGGGCGCTGAAGTAGCCGGAGCTGGATGACCCCAGAAAAATGACCTTGATGGCAGTAGGATGGGGCGGGAGTAGGGTTGCAGCACTGTGGGGTTAGGTGGGACGAGGTTACCAGATAGGGCGGGGGTGTTAATTCGCCATCTCCAGGGTTCCGAGAGCCCAAGGCTGGGGGAAGTGGAGGGTGGCAGGTTAACCCCAGATCTATGGTCTCTGTGGAGAGACAAGCAGCATGAAGAGCCAGTCTCCATCATGTGTGGGAAGATGGGGAAATTGGCTAAGGGGAGCCTGTGGGAGGTCCTCGGGAGATAACGGGCCTGTGGGGCTCCTGGGACCAGAACATCTGCATCTACAGGGACTATTGGGGCAGGGGCGGCTGAGAAAGATGACTCTGGACACAGGAAGAATAGTTTTGGGTAAAGATCAGCCAGTGACAGGGAAGAGGGTTTTGCCTCTGTCCCTGATTTTGTGTGCGCAGCGTGGCCTCGGTTTCCCCATTAGTCCGAAAGTTTGAACCATCTCTGTCCAAGTCCCAGGCCCTTTCTGCCCTTCTCCCTTGCCAGCGCAGAGATCTGCCGAGTTGAACTGCTGAGCTTGCCTCTTCTGTGCCTGGCCCTGTGCCGGGACACCGAAGTGAGACACACCCAGACTCACCCCTCGCTCACAGTCCAGTGGGGGACCAGATAGCGACTGCCCAGAATGGGTCAGGGCTGGGACTGAATTAGGGCCTGGAGGGGGAAGCCCCGGGGCCCAAGTGGGGAGGGGCGCTCCTGACTCAACCTGAAGGGTCAAACTTTGGATGGGAGGGGGCGGAACAACGGAAGAGGCTCCCTTTCTAAGGAGAGGTGATACTTTGAGGCCTGAAGAATGAGTGGCACTCTCTGGGCAAAGGTGCTGTGTCAGGAAAGGTGTTGTAGGCAGAGGGAAGGGCATCTGCAAAGCTTGGAGATGAGAAAGTGTGGCTTATTTCTGCTAGAGTCCTGTGCTCCCTCCCTGGGGATCCCTGGGCACCCTAGTAGAGCTGTCTGGCACAGGTCCCCTAGTCCAGGGTCCACATCTGGCTTATGGGCTGTAAACTCCAGAGGGCAGACTCTAAGCTTATTCCCTTGCAGCCTGGTGGTTTAATGATTGGCCTTGAGGTTGGCCAGGAGCTCGGTTTGAATCCCAGCTCCCCCACAAATCAGATGTGTGGCCTTGGGCAAGTGACTGGATTTCCCAATCCATCAGCTGGGGATATAATCTTGGGTTTCACAAAATCAATCACCTCATTTTCAAGAGCTATAAATAATTAAGCATATAATTTATACATTGCATATTTTAAAGTATGTAACTTGTAGATTGTATCAAGGGACCCAAGAAACAATGTAGAGACTTAAAAACAACGTGTTGCCATGTCAGATGACACTTTGGCCTAAGTTATGGAAAATGCAATCGACCAAACAAGAATTTTCCAGCTTAAAGATACAGGATTCCAAACGTGGTTATTTAAAATTTCAATACTGAACTTACTCCCAGCCAAATACAATGTTTTAAATTCCTTGGTTCAAAATCTGTAAGAGCTAGAAACTGGGGTGATTAATTTTGGGTCCCCTTTAATACCTCTCACGTGCCGGGTCAGCATCCCCTGCGACCATGTTATAGCTCCGAGGTTATTGTGCAGGGACACATCCCCCCCCCCCCTTTTTTTCTTGCTTTTGAGATGACTCAGGAGGAAAGGCTCTGTCACCACACCATCCCCCCTGGACACACCCTGCTGTCCGAGGGGCACCATTATAGTCTTCCTTTATTGGCTGTCCTTGTATAATACAAATCTGTGAGTTTAGATACAAAAAAATCTGGAAATAAAAGATAGAAAAGTACCCGCCAGGCACCCCCCCCTTCTTCCCGGGCCCTTCCCCAGCGGGCACTGACGTGAGGTAACTGAGCATCTCCTTCCTCTTCCCCCCACCCCAACTCCTGGGCCCCCAACTTGGCCCCTGCCCCCACGAGACCTTGGCCCAAGGAAGATGTGGGCCCCCGAGTGGAGGAGAGGGGTGATAGGGGTGAGCACAGCATTGGCAGTGAACGCAGCAGGTGGGCAGAGGGAAGCCCTTTGCTTGTGCTGTGTCTGGAAGGGGACGGCCAGACTTGGGGTGGGCACTCCTGTGGGGTCCAGAAGAGCCCCTAAGTGGGCCTCCCTTTTCCATCCCACCCAACACTGAAAGGTCGAAGGTCAACAACAGAAACTGGGAGATGTAGCTTGAACCGAGGGCACTCAGTGGGACGGTGGCCATCCCGCTGTGTCTGGGGTTTGGGGGAAGGGGGGAAGGGCACCACCAGCCTAAGTCTGGCAGTGAAATGGGTCCCTTAGCCAGGCTGGTCCGTCCCTGAATCCCATCCTGTCACAACCTGGGCGTTACAATGTCTGTTCTGTAGTGGTTGTGGGGGGTGGTTCCGGGGGGGGGGGGGGCGGTTAGAAGGGGTGTTGGGGGGTGGGGCGTAGCCCCAGGGAGCGGGACTAGGGAGAGGTTGGGCCTCCATTCCCAGGTGTGGGCACCTGGAGATGCTGGGGTGGGCAGGGCAGCTCGGGCTACAGTTCAATCTCGAAAGTCTTCTGCAGGTCGCCCGAGAAGGGGTTGGAAGGCTTCTCTACAGCAGGTTTGCCTTCTAACGCTGCCCACTGAGCCTCAAAGGGGTCCAATTCGGGGGCCGGGGCAGGTGCTGGCTCTGGGGGCCAGGGTGCCCCATTGGGGCGTGGGCGGACCTGGCCCCCCGGGGCAGTGGGCATGGCCGGGGGTGGGAAGGCCCCAGCTTTCCCGAGCAGGGTGGCTGGCTGGGGCTGGAGCTGGGCGGCTGAGCAGAAGGCATTGGCCACCATCTGTGAGGGTGTGATGCCCACCACGGGCACCCGGGGCATGGGCGGGTAGCCCAGGCCCGGGTAGGCGGGCACAAAAGGGGGCTGCATGTGTGGGGGCGGCAGGAACACGGCCACCTGTGCAGGTGTAGCGTCGAAGGGCCCCACGGGGGCGGGAAAGGGCTGCAGGGCAGGGGCCACAGGGGGCACTGAGGCCGCTTGCTGTTGCTGCTGCTGCTGCTGCTGCTGCTGCTGCTGAGCTTTGGCCACCTGGGACACCTCCTCTAGCCACCTCTCGGCCTCCGAAGGGGTTCGCTTGTGCCCAGGCTGGAAGGCCGCTGCAGGGGGCACGGGGGACTCACCCCAGGCAGAAGTCCCTAGAGGGAGGAAACGGGCAGTTGAGGGGCATGGGCGGCAGCCAAGAGAACCCGAGCCTGGGGATCAGAGTCTGCAGCCAGGCTGCGTGCCTTGAATCGAGTTCTGCTCCTCACTAGCTGTGTTGACTTTGGGGCAAGTGGCTTAACCATCCTGGACCAGGGCATGGTTCTGAAGTGCTAAGAAAGTACAGTTCTGAGATTCTAAGGCCCTAAGATGGAAAAGCACAGGCAAGACTGACAGGCCCCAGCCCAGCTTCCCTTCTGATTGGTCAGTGCCAAACCCATTATTAAAGATTTTTAATACCACCGTTCATTCTGGTATTTTGACAATGTATTGTTTTAGGAGGCTAAGATTTGAAGACTGCATGGACAGGTCTCACCTAGTGAGTGAGGTTCAATGGTTTTAAGCTTGTGTTTTCTAAGATTCTAGAGATCTAAATCGATAGTGCAGGTCCAAGTGCTTCCATGGTTCTAGAACAAGCCCATGGCTCTAAGGTCATGCCAAGGTTTCATGGTTCCAGAACTGGACACTCTAATATCCTGTGATTCTGAGGCTGTAGGTGTCTCAATTTTATGGTTCTAGGACAGGAAAGTTTAAAATTGATCCCGTGGTTTGAAGTGGCCCCCCATGATTCTAATGTTATCTCATGGTTCTAGGATGAGCCCATGGCTCTGAGAAGACCCTGTGATTCTAAGACGATCCAAGGCTCTAAACTGATGCCACGGTGCCAGGACGGTCCCATAGCCTTTAGATGATCCGTGGTTCTAAGCCCGTGGGATTCCAAGGTTCCTGGAGTGTCTGAGGTACTCCCTGAGTGGAGCAGGGGGGCTGTAGGGGGGCACTGCAGGGGGGCACTGCAGGGAGGGGCAGAGTTTACCTGCTGAGGCTGGTGGTGGCCCGGGTGCCGGTGCTCCAGCACTGGCGAAAGACGAGCTGATCTGTGTGCACAGAGCATTGATGCCGTCGCTGTCACTGGCTCCAGGGGGCTCCATCTCAGGCACTGGGAAGTCAGGGAAGGGTGGAGGTCAGAGAAGAGGCCCAGGCCCTACCCTTGACCCCGTGCCCTTAGGTGGCCCTCTCTCACCACCTGGGGTCCTTTCCCTCACAAGGTATGTAGGTCGTGGGTCTACTCTGCAGTAACCAATGGCCGGGGCCATGAAAGTGCTAACTCCGTGCTTATGTGTGCGTGACATCTGAGTGGTACGACAGCCAAGCGCGGTACGTGACATTTTGGTGGTTGGGGTCCCAAACCAAGGAGGACATCATGATCTGTGTATAGTGGGGCACCTGGGTGGTTCAGTCCGTTGAGCATCTGACCTCGGCTCAGTTCACGATCCTGTGGTTCATGAGTTTGAGCCCCGTGTGGGGCTCTCTGCTGTCAGCACAGAGCAGGCTTTAGATCTTCTGTCCCCCTCTCTCTCTGCCCCCTTCCCCCACTCGTGTGCGTGCACGTGCTCTCTCTCTCTCTCTCAAAAATAAACATTAAAAAAAATCTGTGTGTAGCTACAAATCAGGAGAAATATTTTAAATGTTCGACAATATATATTAATTAAAAAATACATCCGACCACATACATGGCAAGAGCTCTGATGAGTCAGGATGAACGTTGGCCACCCTGTTGTGCGGTGGCTGGGGATCATTCGTCCTCCTTTGGGTGGAGAAGGGGGGGGGCCCTGTCCACCATACCTGGCCTGGCCTATTACACACATCATGAAGCTAGAGATGCACCTGTGCCAGCAAGACAGGGGACACTGAACAGGTGCGGTGGCCTCATGAGAGCTTGGGATGAAAAAAAGTGCCATCCAAATAGACAAGAGAAACGCCAGTGTGGTGGGACAAGAGCCTGTGACATCTCAGCAAGTGGTCGTCTCCAAGGGAGCACATGCGATGCCCCACTGAGCATCAGAAAGAAATGGGCTGGAGGACTTAGCAGGTGTGACAGGGGCGTGCCCAGGTGGGAGGGTGTGTGGTTTCTAGGTCAAGTCTATGATGACTGTAGTCCAAATAGGTGTGCAGCTTCTGAGGGCCTGGCATCTCAGAATCTCATCTGTGACCGAGATCCAGGCGTGTGGCGTCCTGTGATTCCCAAGCGTGAGCCACTCCAGGCAGCCGCGTGTGACGTATGAATGTGTTTGCAAGCGTGCGTGAATCTGCAGGTGCGACTTCCACGTGTGTGCGAATCCGGGTGTGTGGTTTGTGAGTGTGCGCCGATCTGCGTGGGGTATCTGGACACGTGCCTAAGTGTGTGTTAATGGAAACATCTGGTTCTGTGACACCCAAGAGGGGGTGTGACTTTTGAGTCACATTGAGCGTGTGACTTCTGTGTGTGGCACCTGCGGCAGAGTGACTTGTGTGAATCTGAAAATTCCGGGGGGGCAGGTCACATCCGAGCAAGTGTGCGACTGGCTACGGGCGCGTGAAGCTTCCACCTGAAGCCTGGGGAGCCTGCCACCTCTCAGGGAGCGTGTGTGACAGGCCTGGGGGGTGCGTCATGGCAGGGTGCATGAGGACAGCAAATGCGAGGCTGTGTGAAGGCCGAGGGACACGGCGGGACACAGAGTGCGTGTGCGTCAGTCTCGGCAAGCACTGGCATCTGCTCAGCAGTCACCTTTGCGAGCAGCCCAGCCTTCTGGACGCAGATCAACGCCTCCCACGCCAGTCCCCGAGGCCACGAGAGGTGGGTGTCTCCGATCTGGCATATGGAAGCAGGAAAGCGGGCCAGACCACGTGACTTCACCAACAGCTGGGAGGAGAGGCAGCCCGCTTGCCCACCTCCCTGGGGCAGAACATGGCACCATGCCACCTCTCTTCCCCCTCTCTCGTGGCAGACATTGCTTTGAGAACATGACACTTGCCACCTCTCTCCTATTCCTGGCCCATGGCAGACATTAGTAATCAAGCACGACGCGTTTTTCCCACTCACCTCTTTGCTCACCGTCCCCCTCACCTGGCCAAACCTCATGGTTCTACTGGCCAAATGCTGGGTCCTTGTAACTCCATCTTCCTTCCAAGAAAAACAGAACAGCTATACTGCCTCTCCTATCACTGCCCAGGGCAGGCACTGCTAATAGATGATGACGTGTCACCGCTTCCCTCAGCACTGTCCCTGGAAGATGGGGGTGCTGCTTCTGCCTGATCCTCTGCCGACCAGCGACATCACAAATCCATCACTATGCTCCGTGACCCCTGATCCCCGTGCTCACATGTGCCCTTCACCTCATGTCTCCACTGGCCAAATTCTGGGAACCTCTCCTTGGGCACAACAGAACTTCTGCTCTCTCTTCTCCCTTATCCATGGCAACCTTCACTAATCAATCACATGGTGTATCGCCTCGCTCCTTTTTCTTGCTCATGGCAGGCACTGTAAGGAGATCATGACATATGCCATCACTCTATTCTCCCTGCCCTGGGCGGACGCCATTAACCCATCACAATCCTCCCTTACCCTGAGCCTGTATCCTTCACCTAGTCAGATCTCATGTCTCTCTGGCCAAATGCTTGGAGGGAGCATTAGCTTATGGAGTCTCAGTCTCCTCCTGAGCAAAAAGGGGCGTCTAGGCAGCTTTCTTCTCCCCCGGAGCCCATGGCAGGCTTTGCTAATCAATCATGATGCGTGCATGTGTGAGGTACCTCTCGGTTCCGTACCTAGAGCAAACATTACTAATTGATCATGGCTTATGCCATCCTTCTGCTTTTCCTTGCCATTAGTAGACACTGCTAATCGATCATATTTGCACTACCCCCTCCCCCCATGGTGGCCGACACTGCTAATCAACCATGACGTGTTCCACCCCTCTTTCCTTTCCCGTGGCAGACAGTGCTAATCAATCAAGGTGCATCCACCTCTTCTCTATCTGTTGCCTCCTACAGAGGGTGGTATGGTATTGATCCTGATGTTCTTCCCACTGAGACACGGGCTCACCTGTGCCCTTCACCTGGAAGTCAGTGCGGCGCTGCAGTGTGGACGGCAGCTCATTCAGCCGTAGGCTCAGCTGCCGTTTGAAAGGTGAGTTCTTCTGGCTGAGTGCTGGGAACCCGCGGAAGGAACCCTGGCGAACCAGCTGCTCCAGGGGGGCGTGGCGTCGGGGGATGGCAGCTGCACTGGTGCCTGCAGCCACCGGGGTGCCCGCCTCACCCTTCTCCCCAGGGGATGTGGTGGCCGGCGTCGGGGACACATGCCCAGGCTGGGCAGGGCCAGGAGCCGCAGATGGGGCAGCTGCTGCCTCTGCTGGAGACAAGGCGGGGGGACAGGCGGTTAGATACCCCACCGGGGCATTTGCTCCTCTCCCACCCGGCCCCCTTGATCGTCCTCCAGTGCTGCCTTCCTCACCCAATGTGTCCTCTCCTCGCGACAGGCTGGTAAGAGCCCTGAAATGCCTCTCATCTTCACCAAGCCAATACCGCCTGCCCCAGGAGGCTCTCGGGAGTCCTCCTCCAGCCCAACCTTCTGTGTCGCTAGTTTCTGCCCCCAATCTGGCTTTCTCTGCTGCTTCTTCTGTTTTTCTCTCTGAGACCTTCTGTCTCCCTTTCTGATTAATTTAACGAACGCTTATTTGGTGCATAATGAATGTATCAGGCATTGTTCCAAATGCTTGCAAGCAGTCAGTGATTCGAGCCTCACAGCTACCCAATGAGGTCGATATGACCGCTATCCCCATTTTACAGATGTGGAGACTGAGGCCTCGCAATGGTACGTGACTTTGCCCAAGCCACAGTGCTAGGAAGGGACAGGCTGACCCCAGAGTCGGTGTCCCAGACAAGTGCCCTAACCTGTCTCTCCCTCTGGCCTGCTCTCTCCACATCACGCCGTCTTCCTGTCATTCTGTCTTTTCTGTTTCCTACCATTCTTCCCACCTCAACTATTTCGCCCCTCCCACCCGTTGCTACCTACTGTTCTAGACCCAGCTTGTTCCATCCTGTCCACTCTGGGACTGCCCTCTGTCCTCTGGGGGTACCTGGTCTCCCCACCTAGTACAAGGTGGGATCTTCAGAGGCAGGGACCCTCCCCCCGCCCAAGCCCTGTCAAAACACAAATAGACACCCATCCTCCAATCAGGGCCTCACCCGAGCTGCAGCCCAAATCGGAGACTAAACTCAGGCCCAGAGAGGTAGGGAGGTCACCCAGCACTGCTTCTCCCATCTTCCAGGTGGAAGCGGTGAGGCTCTCACCCAGGCCTGGCTGGGGGCAGCTTGAACCACGTGGGGCAGGTTGGAACCAGGAAATCACCTCTGTCCCCACCTTACTGGGGGATCTCAGGAAGCCCCCTCCCTTTCGAGCCCCAGTTTCCCCGACTAAACCTGGGGTAACCACCCCTAATACTGCCCTCCTGAGGCCTCCTGAGAGGGTCAGTTGAGGCAGCGAATGTTCAGTGCTTTAGAATCTGACAAAAGCTTGGTAAACAACACTGTGAAAAATGCACTGGTTCGCAACTCCTAAATTGGAAAGAGCTCTTTGTCAAAGGGCAAGTGAGGTGCCTTGAGACTGTAAATCGGGGCATCTACAGCAAAATGCTGGGTGATGTGTTCAGCAAATCATATCATACTTCGTGAACTCTCATTTTGCTGTGCAAGCTGTAAAGTGCTTTCTATAATGCAAAGTACCTGGAAACCATAACATCCTTTGGAAACAGTAAAACCGCTTGCAAACTCTAAAGCGAATGACATGTTTTGTAAATTCCAATAGCCTCTAGAAACAGTAAAGAAATACCTGTGAACCGTGAAGGACTGTGTACCCAGTGCGTTCATTTGTAAACAATATAAGACATCATATACTGGATCAGGCCCTCTGTTAACTTCATTTTGTATCTGCTTTGTGAATGGTAAAATACTTTACAAATTCAAATAGATGATGAAGGGGCACCCGGGTGGCTCAGTCGGTTAAGCACTGGACTTCAGCTCAGGTTGTGATCTCACAGTTCGTGAGTTTGAGCCCATGTCAGTCTCCGTGCGGACAGCTCCGAGGCTGGACCTGCTTTGGATTCTGTGTGTGTGTCTCTCTCTGCCCCTCCCTGGCTCGCTCTCTGTCTCTGTCTCTCTCTCAAAAATAAATATTAAAAAAAATAGATGATGTAAACTGTAAAATACTTTGTAAGCTGTGAAGAGCTTTGTAAATTGTCAAGAGGTTTGCAAATGGTCATGTTATTTATAAATAGAAACATACTCTGGGGACACCCATGTGGCTCAGTTGGTTAAGCCTCCGACTCTGATTTCAGCTCAGGTCATGATCTCACCGTTTGTGGGACTGAGCCCCAGGCTGTCAGCATGGAGCCTGCTTGGGATTGTCTCTCCCTCTCTCTCTGCCCCTCCCCTGCTCCCTTGCTCTCTCTCTCTCAAAATAAATAAACATTAAAAAAAAAAAGAAACATACTTTGTACACTCTAATATTCTAAGTAATAAAAAGTTCTGTTTTCCTAGCTCTTTAGTTAGAAATATTTTATTATTATTATTATTTTAGTTAAAAATATTTTAATTTTGGGGGCACCTGGGTGGCTCAGTTGGTTAAGCATCCGACTTCAGTTCAGGTCATGATCTCACGGTTCATGAGTTCGAGCCCCATATGAGGCTCTGTGCTGACAGCTTGGGGCCTGGAGCCTGCTTTGAGTTCTGTGTCTCCCCCTCTCTCTCTCTCTGCCCCTCTTGCACTGTCTCTGTCTCTTCTCTCTCTCAAAAATAAATAAACATTAAAAAAAATTTAAAAAAATCATGTCCCTTATAGACACAGATAATCCAAAATCCAGTTCAGCGTTCAGGGTCACCATACCTTGTGTTTATTACTACTTGTCAAATCTCTTTAGTCTCCTTTAATCTGGGTCAGTTCCCCATGGTAAGTTCTTTGTAAATTCTTTTTTTTTTTTTTTTTTTAGAGAGAAAGAGAGAGGATCTTAAGCAGGCTCCATGATCAGCATGGAGCCCAACGAGGGGCTCATTCTCACAGACTTGAGATCGTGACCTGAGCCGAAATCAGGAGTTGAATGCCTAACCGACTGAGCCACCCGGGGGCCCCAGTTCTTTATGAATTCTAAGCAGTGTTTTCCAAAAATTAAAAAACTAGAATCCACACACACACACACACACACACACACACACACACACACAACTGGGGGTGGGGGCACCTGGGTGGCTCAGTCAGTCAAATGACAGACTGACTCTTGGTTTCAGCTCAGGTCATGATCTCCACAGTTTGTGGAGCCCCATGTCAGGCTTTGTGCTTGACGGCGTGAGGCCTGCTTGGGATTCTCTCACCCTCTCTCTCTGCCCCTACTCTCCCCTACAGCTCTCTCTCTCTCAAAATACATACATAAACTTAAAATTACACTGTGACTCAGAACACAGTATGCTTATATTTTAAAAAAAACATACTGTTTCAGGGGCACCTGGCAGTTCAGTCAGTTAGGCATCTGACTCTTGATTTCGATTCAGGCCATGATCTCACATTCATGAGCTCAAGCCCCCCATCGGGTTCTGCGCTGGGTGTGGGGCCTGCTTAAGATTCTCTCTCTTCCTCTCCACCTGCCCCTCTTCCTGCCACCCCCGCCCCAACATGCAGGTGGGCACATTCGTGCTCTGTCAAAAAAAATTAATTAATTAAAAAAAAAAAAGAACACAGTTTTAGAACTTACGAAGTATTTGCCACTTACGTACAATGTTAGAGTTTACCAGGTGTTTTCTTTTTTCTTTGTGTGTGTGTGTGTGTGTGTGTGTGTGTTTATTTTTGAGAGGGAGAGAGAGACAGAGCATGAGCAGGGGAGGGACCAAGAGAGAGGGAGACACAGAATCCGAAGCGGGCTCCAGGCTCTGAGCTGTCAGCACAGAGCCCAACGTGGGGCTCCAACCCACAGGCTGAGATATCACGACCTGAGCTGAAGTCCGACGTAACCAGCTGAGCCACCCAGGTGCCCCTTACCAGGTATTTTCTTAAACCCTTTTGATGGCAACCCAGAGCAAGAAATACCTTTTGCACGGTAACCTGTTACACACACACACACACACACACACACACACAAGCAAATATATATACTGAGATAAAAGTATCATTCAACTACACTTACCCTTACTACATTCAGCTAATCTGTTATTTTCTATTTCTTTCTTTTTTTTTTTTTTTTTTTTTTTTCAGCGCAAGCCACAATCCACCAAGCTGACTTCATAACCCATTAGCCGGCCCGGATACACAGTTTGAAATGCCTCATAATGAAGCGCCGGGAGCTCTGCTGTGATTTGTGGCCTGCAGCACACTGCCCAAAGAACTCCTTAAACCCAAGTGAGCTTTATAAACTGGAACCAAACTTTGTGGTTGGTGCTCTGCTTTGTAAACTGCAGAGTCCCGGTACCTCTGCAGCTCTCCGCAGCGACACCGGATCCCCAGCCCCCATCCCCCCCCCAACCCCCACCCCCCCACCCCCGGGGCCCACTCTGTGCCCAGCCCTGCCCTCTGCGCTGCACCCACCTTTCTTTTTCTCGGGGGCCTCTCGCTCAGCGGGCCGCCCGCCGCCCGACAGGCGGAAGGAGCCCTCGCGGGCGAAGCTGGTGCGGCTGGCATCGAAGGCGGCCGTCACCCCGCATTCCTTCTCCCGCCGCTGTTTCCGCTCCAGGCAGGCGGCAAAGGCACAGCCCACCGCGTGGCTCAGCCTCTCGCCCTGTGGGTGGAGATCCGCGCGGGCTTAGAGACGCTGTGCTGTGCAGGCCGGACGCCAGACGCCCTGGGTTCCCCGCGGCTGGGTGTCGGGTGATCCTGGACAAGCGCCCCCACCCCACCCCGGGGCCTCCGTGTGCGTCTGCACCGGGACGGAAACAAATGACAGCTCTGAGGGAAAGAAGCCAGAAACAAGAGAGCAGTGCCGTCCTGCTCCATTTATGCGAAGTTCGAGAACCAGCAAAACTCATCTACCGTGAAAAAAAAAAGTCAAAGAGTGGCCGTTCTTTGGGGGGTGGGGGTGGGAATTTTACTTCAAAAGAGAATGACCTGGGGTGGGGGCGCCTGGGTGGCTCAGACGGTTAAGCGTCCGACTCTTGGTTTCCGCTTAGGTCACAATCTCAGTTTCGCGAGTTCGAGCCCCATGTCGGGCTCTGTACTTGTGGTGTGGAGCTTGTTTGGGATTCTCTCTTTCCCTCTCTCTCTCTCTGCCCCTCCCCTGCTTGTGCTCTCTTTGTCTCCCTCAAAATAAATAAATACATAAACTTAAAAAAAAAAAGTTAAATTCTTAAAAAAAAAAATGAAAACAAAAACAGCCCATTTCTTGAGTACATACTTAAGAGGCTCCAAGGCCACACTGATTCTGGCTTCCTACTTTTCCAACTGCGTGTTCTCAAGAACACCACTCTACCTTTCAGTGCCTAAGCCTCCCTGTCTGTAAAATGTGGGCCCTAACAGCACTCACTTAGCAGGGTTGTTGCAAGAATTACATGAGCTAATATATGCAAGGAGGCACATAGCACTGGAAGCCGGCACGAGAGCCTAGCACAGGGAAACACCACATAGGTGTCACTTTAAATCTGTCCACCCTTTGTTGGAATCTTCACAATCATGCCAGGAGATGGACATGCTTATGAGCCTGTTTTACAGATGAAGAAACTGAGCCTTAGTCAACACACCCGTTATAAGTGAGTGGCAGGGTTGGGATTCTCACGAGATCAACCTAGCTTCTGTTTCCTAACCAAGATGCTCAGCCACCTTTTATTTATTTATTTATTTATTTATTTATTTATTCTTTTAAATTTTTTTTAACGTTTATTTATTTTTGAGACAGAGAGAGACAGAGCATGAATGGGGGAGGGTCAGAGAGAGGGAGACACAGAATCCAAAACAGGCTCCAGGCTCTGAGCTGAGAGAGCTCACAGAGCCCGACGCGGGGCTCAAACTCACGGACCGCGAGATCATGACCTGAGCCGAAGTCGGCCGCCCAACCGACTGAGCCACCCAGGCGCCCCTCAGCCACCTTTTAAAGATAAACTTGGGAACAGAAGTTCTCAACAAAATACTAGCATGCTGAACTCCTCAGCAGAGTAAAGAGGTTATGCACCAAGGTCAAGTGAGATTTATCCCAGGAATGCAAGGTTGATTCAACCTCTGAAACCAGTGAATGCAATACACATTAACAGAAAGAGGGAAAAAAGCCACATGATCATCTCCCTTAATGGGGAAAAAGCATTTGACAAAATCTAACATCCTTTCATGATAAAACAAAGTTCAACAAACTTGGAAAAGAAGGGCACTTCCTCAATCTGATAAAGGATTTTCATGAAGAACTCACAGCTAACATCATACTCAATGGTAAAAGAGTGAAAGCTTTTCCATAAGAATAGGAACAAGATGAGGATGCCCATTTTCATCACTTCTTTTCAATGCTGTACTGGAAGTTCTAGCCAGAGTAATTAGACAAGAAAAAGAAATAAAGGCATCCAAATTGGAAAGGGAGAAGTAACATCATCTCTATTTGCAGATGACATATCTTATATATAGAAAATCCTAGAGAATCCACAAAGGAACTATCAGTGGTAATAAATGAATTTGGCAAAGTTGCAGGATATAAGGTCAATACACAAAAATCAGTTATATCTATATATGCCAGCAGTGAACAACCCAGAAATGAAGCTACAACAATCCCATGTACAACAGCATCTAAAACAGTAAGATGGTTAGGAATAAATTTAACCAAGGAAGTGAAAGACATGTGTGCTGAAAACTACCAAACATTACTAAAAGAAATTAAAGAAGACCTAACCGAATGGAAATACATCCCATGTTCATGGATTTGGAAACTTAATATTGTTAATATAGCAGTATTTCCAAAGTGGTCTGTACATTCAATGCAATCCCATCAGAATCCCAATAGACTCTTGAAGAAATAAGAAAAGCTGCTCTTGCAGAAACAGCAAAGCTGATCCTAAAATTCACATGGAATTGCAAAGGACCCAGAATTGCAGCCAAAGGAATTTTGAAAAAGAACAAAATAAAATAATTTACACTTTTTTTTGAAGAATTTTAGAAGTTTTTAAAAAAAAATTTTTTTAAGGTTTATTCATTTTTCAGAGACAGAGAGACAGAGCGTGAGCGGGGGAGGGGCAGAAAGACAGGGAGACAGAATCCGAAACAGGCTCCAGGCTCTGAGCTGTCAGCACAGAGCCCAACGCGGGGCCCGAACTCACGGACGGCAAGATCATGACCCGAGCTGAAGTTGACGCTTAACCGACTGAGCCACCCAGGTGCCCCAAGCATTCACACTTCCTTGTTTAAAATAGTACTCCACAGGCACATGAAAAGATGTTCAACGTCGCTCCTTATCAGGGAAATACAAATCAAAACCACACTCAGATATCACCTCACGCCAGTCAGAGTGGCCAAAATGAACAAATCAGGAGACTATAGATGCTGGAGAGGATGTGGAGAAACGGGAACCCTCTTGCACTGTTGGTGGGAATGCAAATTGGTGCAGCCGCTCTGGAAAGCAGTGTGGAGGTTCCTCAGAAAATTAAAAATAGACCTACCCTATGACCCGGCAATAGCACTGCTAGGAATTTACCCAAGGGATACAGGAGTACTGATGCATAGGGGCACTTGTACCCCAATGTTTATAGCAGCACTCTCAACAATAGCCAAATTATGGAAAGAGCCTAAATGTCCATCAACTGATGAATGGATCAAGAAATTGTGGTTTATATACACAATGGAGTACTACGTGGCAATGAGAAAGAATGAAATATGGCCTTTTGTAGCAACGTGGATGGAACTGGAGAGTGTGATGCTAAGTCAAATAAGCCATACAGAGAAAGACAAATACCATATGTTTTCACTCTTATGTGGATCCTGAGAAACTTAACAGAAACCCATGGGGGAGGGGAAGGAAAAAAAAAAAAAGAGGTTAGAGTGGGAGAGAGCCAAAGCATAAGAGACTGTTAAAAACTGAGAACAAACTGAGGGTTGATGGGGGTGGGAGGGAGGGGAGGGTGGGCGATGGGTATTGAGGAGGGCACCTTTTGGGATGAGCACTGGGTGTTGCATGGAAACCAATTTGACAACAAATTTCATATATTGAAAATAAAATAAGATAAAATAAAATAAAATAGTACTCCAAAGCTACAGTAATCAAAATAATGTGATACCGCCATAAGGATAAACATACACATCAATGAAATAGAATTGAGAGCCCAGATATCGACCCACACATTTATGGTCAATTGATTTTCAGTGAGGGTACCAAGACTATTCAAAGGAGAAAGAATAGTTCTATTAGCAAATGGTGTTGAGACAAATGGATATTCACAGGGAAAAAAAATTAAGTTGGACTCCTACCTCACACTGTTTACAAAATTACCTCAAAATAGATCAAAGGCCTAAATGTAATAGCTGAAACTATAAAAGTCTTAGAATAAAACATGGAGTAAATCTTCATGACCTTAGATTTGGCAATGGATTCTTATGACACCAAACACACACACAACAAAAGAAAAAATAGATACGCTGAATTCATAAAAATTAAAAACAATTTAGGGTGCCTGGATGGCTCAGTGTTAAGCATCTGACTTCGGTTCAGGTCATATCATCACAGTTCATGAGTTTGAGCCCCAATTTGGGTGAACCCTGCTTCTCTCTCTCTCTCCCGCCTTCCCCTGCCCCTCCTAGGATTCTCTCTCTCTCTCTCTCTCTCTCTCTCTCTCTCTCTCTGCCCCTAGCTCACTTGCACCCTCTCTCTCTCTCTCAAAAAAAAAAAAAAAAATTAAAAACAATTTGTACATTAAAGGACACTACCAAGAAAGTAAAAAGACAACCCACAGAATGGAGGAAAATTTTTGCAAATCATAGAACTGATAAGAATCTACTATCCAGAATATATAAATTTCTTACAACGCAACAATAAAAAGACAAACAGTTGAAAAAAATGGACAAAGGATTAGAATAGACATTTCTCCAAAGAAGAGAAATGAGTGGCCAATAAACACATAAAAAGAGTCTCAACATCATTAGTCAGCAGGGAAATGCAAATCGAAACCACAATGAGATACCGCTTCACACCTACTTAAGGTGGCTATGATTAAAAAAAAAAAAAGGAAAATAATAAGTGTTGGCTAGGATGTGGAGAAATTGGAACCGTTGTACATTGCTTGGTGGGGATGTAAAATGGTGCGGAAAACAATTCGGCAATTCCTCAAAAAGTTAGATGTAGCTCTACTGTATGATCTAGCAATCTAGCTTCTAAGTACAGACCCCCCCAAAATTAAAAACAGCTATTCAAACAAATGCTTGCACAGCAATGTCCACAGTAGCATTATTCACAATATCTGAAAGGTAGAAGCAACCTAAACATCCATCAATGGATGAACAGAGAAAACAACTTGTAATAGAGCCATACAATGGAATACTATTCAGCCATGAAAAAGGAAGTACTGACACACGCTACAACACAGATGAACCCTGAAAACATTCTGCTAAGTGAAAGAAGCCAGTCACAAAAGACCGCAGGCTGTATGATAACTCCATAGAGACAGAAAGCAGACTAGCGGTTACCAGGCTTGGGGAGGTGGGTGTGGGGAACAGAGAGTGACTGCTTAATGGGTATAAGGTCCCTTTTAGGAATGATGGTAAGGGTGCCTGGGAGGCTTGGTCGGCTAAGGGTCCGACTCTTGATGTCAGCTCAGGTCATGACCTCATGGTTTGTGGGTTTGAGCCCCACACTGGGCTCCACGCTGACAGCGCAAAGCCTGCTTGGGATTCTCTCTCTCCCTCTCTCTCTCTGCCCCTCCCCAGCTTGTTCTCTCTCTCAAAATAAGTAAATAAACATTAAAAAAAAAAAGGAGTGATAAGGGGCGCCTGGGTGGCTCAGTTGGTTAGGCATCCGACTCTTGATTTCGGCTCAGTCATGATCTCATGGATCAGGCTCTGTGCTGACAGCGTGGAGCCTGCTTCAGATTCTATCTCCTTTTCTCTCTGCCCCTCCCTGCTTTCTCTTGCAAAAATAAATAAATAAATAAATAAATAAATAAATAAAAATAAAAAAAAAGAGTGATGAGAACACTGGAAACTAGAGATGATTAGTGAACAGCATTGCGTGTATACTAAATGCTATTGAACTGTATGCTTTAATTTTTTTTTTTTTAACGTTTATTTATTTTTGAGACAGAGCATGAACAGGGGAGGGTCAGAGAGAGAGGGAGACACAGAATCTGAAACAGGCTCCAGGCTCTGAGCCATCAGCACAGAGCCTGACGCGGGGCTTAAACTCACGAACCGCGAGATCGTGACCTGAGCTGAAGTCGGACGCTTAACCGACTGAGCCACCCAGGCGCCCTGAACTGTATGCTTTAAAATGAAGAATTAAAAAAAATTTTTTTTAACGTTTATTTGTTTTTGAGAGAGAGAGAGACAGAGCATGAGCAGGGGAGGGGCAGAGAGCGGGGGAGACACAGAATCGGAAGCAGGCTCCAGGCTCTGAGCTGTCAGCACAGGGCCTGATGCAGGGCTCGAAGCCACGAACCGTGAGATCCTGACCTGAGGCGAGGTAGGGTGCTTAACCGACTGAGCCACCCAGGCGCCCCTAAAATGGTGAATTTTACGTGAACTGCACCTCAAAAAATAAAGCATCACTTTGAGGAATCCTGGGAGTCCTATTGCTTAATGCTTAAAATCTGAGGCTCACGAGTGGAAAGCAATTGCAGACAAGGTCACACTATTTTCTTGCTTGGATTCTCACCCTCAAGTACTTGTCTTTTCTTTTTTTTAAGTTTATTTATTTATTTTGAGGGGGGGGGGGGATGAGAGTGAGTGCACAAGCAGGGGAGGGGCAGAGAGAAGAGAGAGAGAATCCCAAGCAGGCTCTGCACCGTCAGCACTGAGCCTGACACGAGGCTGGAACTCACGAACTGTGAGATCATGGCCTGAGCCGAAACACCTAACTGACCGACCGGCCCCAGGTGCCCCAAGTACTTGTCACATGAAAGCAACCGCTCCTAGTTACTGGACATTTGTGATGGGACCCTATTTGACACTTTCTGTGTGTGACCATAATAGACAGGCTTCACCAACACACCTGTCAGCAGCCACTGCTATTATCTCCGTTTTATGGAGGGGGAAACTGAGTCCCAGAGAGGGAAGCCACTTGTGCCCGACGTCCCACAGCTAGGTGGGGTGACACTGAATCCACACGAACCACATGGCAGTGTGTTTTCCAAAAATAGCCACAACAAGTTTCTGGCAACCACACGCTCTTCCAGAATTATATCATTCCCCTATCAGAGGTGGAGTCTGTGTTCTCTCCCCTTAGCCTGGGAAGACCTCTGTGACTGCCTGGACAAACAGAATATCACAGAAGCAATGCCGTGTGGTCTCCAGGACTAAGTCCACACAGGCGACAGCACTTCCTCCTGGCGCGAGCTTGGGCTCTCGCTCTCTTGCTCCTTTAACTCACTTGGGAGCCCTGAGCCACCGTGTAAGAAGTCAGCCCCCCCGAAGCCTCCAGGCTTGGAGAGACCTTCTGGAGAGGTCCTGAGACTACATGAAGAGTGGGAGACGTCCGGCCAGTCTCCTGGTGTTACAGCTCCAGACTGTAACAGCCACGACCGACTCTGGACCCACCCAGCTGAGCCTTGTCCAAATTCCTGACCTACAAAACCCCCGAGAGATAATAATTGATTGCCGCTAAACATTGGGGCAATTTGTTACGCAGCCACAGATAACTGCTACAACTGGTACACTATGCCCAAGAAACAGCAGTTGCTATGGGCTCTGGGCTTCTCGTATCTCCATGCTAGCCCCCCAGCCAGCCATAATCAGTACTGACTAATCAATCCTGACATGCTCAAATTTATCTTTCTCCCCCAGTTCTGAGATCTGGAGTTGTGTGTACGAGTGAGGAAGTTGGGGGTACTAACTAGTTTTGGGGGTTCAGAACTCCTGGAGTGGGGATTTCTGAAATACGAAGGAATCCTTGTGGGGGATACTGTTAGAATCTGAGAGGGACGCATGTCGTTTTACTTGCCCAGTATCCATTCCTCTTGCTTTTGATAACAGCACCCTGGATTCCCTTTGGGGAGCTCCCCCTCAACACTGGGTATGTCAGGCTGTGTGCTCCAGCCTCCCCTGACCAAGGGGTGGGCAGTGATCCATTGCCAGGCCAATCCCATGCCCTCTTGTTGGAATTTTAACCCACGACACTGGGAGGCTGGATTAATTTCTGCAGCAATGCAGTGAAAGGAACTGTCCCCTGACGTTCTGTCCCCAGGCTGCCCAGCTCCCTGACCTTTCTGATGCTTAATGCTCTGATTGTCCTTCGATTCTGTGAGATGCCTCCTATCACACTATTCTGGATTTACGTTAGCCAGATTAGTTTCTGTTGCCAGCCACTGAACACTGGCTAATGTACGCAGCTGAGACTGCCTTCCTACCAAGTTGGGTGGGGTCTGAGGTCAGGGTCCAGGGAACAGGACAAAATAAAGACTATATATTCCACCTTTTTTTTTTTTTTTTTTTTTTTTTGCAGCCAGGGATGTCCAACGGGATGTAATTGTCCCGTGACTCCCCAAAAGGAGAGGGTGTGCCCCTCTTCATGCCTCCCTCCCTCATGTGGCTGGAATGAAGATGTGAAGGCTGGAGCATGTGCACCCATTTTGGATCATGGAGGGGAGGCCACAGCCCTTGATGAGCAGAGAGAAGCACACCAATCCTGCCCTGCCTGCCTCTGGATGTCTTTCACATGAAACAGGAACAAACTTCTATCTCACTGAAATGACTGACAGCTGGGGGTTTTCTGTCAGAGCCTCAGAATCCTAACTGTGAGACTGTATCACAGAAGACAGTCCATTTGTGGCTTTCATCAGATTCTCAGAGGGGGCCTTCACCCCCTCAAATGTAAAGAACTGCAAGCACAATGAATCAAGGTTGAAAGAAGCAGGAGGACCTGGGGGGGTATCTTTGAGAAGGGCCGGAGGGAGCCTGCTGGGGGCAGGAAACGCTCTACAACTTGACCTGGGTGGGGTTTTTACATAAGCAAGAATTTTACGGAGCTGTGCCGGGACCACCTGTGCATGTTACTATATGCACACGACCCTCGTAAAAAAGAAAAGTAAGAGACATATGAAGAACCACTGATAATGAGGAGGACGATAACTAATGTTTCCCCGAGCGCTTCTGATGTCCGGCCATCATTCCAAATACTTGGTATTAACCCACGCAAGCTTCCCCATAATCCTCTAAGTTAGGAGCTGTGAGGACACAGGGCACAGAGAGGAGAGGGGAGGGGAGGGGAGAGTGACTGGCCCGACTCCAGGGAGACAAGACTCAGCCTGGCTTCCTCCCAGTGATCCTTCCTCCGGTGATACTCACAGAGTCCTTGAGTGCCAGGAAACAGTGGCAGATCCATCGGCGGGTGGTACCGTCACGGCAGATGTAGGAGAAAGCCTTGTCCAGGTTGCGGTCAGGGGCACAAAAGGAGACCTTTTCGATGGTCTGGTCTACCAGCAGGTCCTGGAAGGTGGCCAGGGAAACCAGGAGAGGAACTTGAACTATCTTTCATGTACTCATTCAGCACTCCCCTTAGCGACTGCTCTCTGTCCTGTTCCGCACGGGGTGGGGACCCTGCACCCATTGAAACAGCAGTGGGCCCTGCTCGCATGCACGGGGATCCCGGCTTAGTGTTGGAATCAGGCCCATCACCAGACAGAGGCACAGGCGAGGGGCCAGGGCCGGGGTGGGGGAGGTGCAGGGACCTGTGGCGGTCAGGAGCGGGTGCCTGACACAGCTTGGTGAGGAGCCAGGCAAAGCTTCCTGAAGGAAGTATTTTTTTTTAATGTTTTATTTATTTTTGAGAGAGAGAGACAGACAGACAGAGCACAAGCGGGAGAGGGGCAGAGAGAGAGGGAGACACAGAATCCAAATCAGGCTCCAGGCTCTGAGCTGTCAGCACAGAGCCCAACGCAGGGCTCGAACCCACGAACCGCGAGATCATGACCTGAGCCGAAGTCGGACACTTAACCAACTGAGCCGCCCAGGCGCCCCTGGAGGAAGTGTTAACCAGGCAAAAAGGCAGGGAACAGTCTTTCAGGGTAAAGGAACTGCGTGTGCAAAGGTGTCCATCCCGTTCAGTTGGTAACCTGACTCTTGCCCTGTGCTGCCTTGGGCAGTCTCTGTGCAGGGAAGTCGATGGTGAGCAAACAGATGCTCAGGTCCGGGCCCCGGGATGCTCCCGTCTGGCTGGGAACATGGACAATAAACACGGAACAGCTAACATCCACTGATCTGAGCACATATGCTGCCCCAGGGACAGTTACACGGCGTGCATACACCTTCTCACATAAGGGTAGGGGCCACGTTTATCCACGTTTTACAGATGAGGCAACTGAAGCACGGAGGGGTTGAACCTCACACTCTGGGTCACCCCGCAGATATGTGGGCGATCAGGGATGCGAGTGAAGGCGACGGCTCCACACCCACTACCTGCGCCAGCTCACAGGTAACTGTAGGACTCGGTCCTGAATTACGACCATGAGGAGTGCCAAGATGCTGCAGGAGCACATGGCCTAGAAGGTCCGGGAGGGAGGGACATCAAGGGGGTGGGTGGGAAGGTGTCCTGAGCCCCGATTCAAGCAGGGTGAGGAGAGGGGGCCCACTGGGGCCCACTCCCACCCCCCACGAGCCTCCTACCTTGGTCTTGTCGTCCACCACTCGGAGCCCATCGGCCGACACCCAAAGGACAGACTTCACGGACTTCCGGCCCATCTGGGGGTGGGGGAGGAGGAGCGAGGGCCTGGTCAGGGCTGCCTCTTCCGGTGCGGCCCTGCCCCCTCCCGGCCCAGCCCTCACTCACCGCCTTCAGCTTCTTCACAGCGTCTTCGCACACGTGCATCCCCCGGGACTCCTCCACTTCCACGTGGCCCAGGTACTTGGTGGGGACGAGACGGGAGGACAGGAAAGCAGCACAGTAATCAATACCGCCTAGTGTTTCCCGAGCAGCTGCCACGTGTCACCCAATGTCCCCTAGCCCATCACACATATTAACTCACGGTGCCGCCACTCTGCGAGGTGGGTCCTCTGTTCCCATCCCAGATACACAGAGGAGGACACTGAGGCTAGCGGGTAGTTCCGACTCCCATCTTGCCTCTATTCCTGGCCCTAACATGTTACTTCCCGTCCTTCTAGGGGCCAGAGTCTGCGTCTCCGGGCCTCAGCACCGGTCTGCCAACGACCCATGGGAGCTGGGGTGCGCTCACCCCAGCCTCCTTACCCCATTGGGGGGATGGCTCTATTTCCCAGCATTTTCCCGATGACATCAAGCTCGAGTGCCCACAGCTGCAGGTTAGTGACACAACCTTTATTGGCTTTCTTTCCTTCCCAGCGTTTCTCACACTTCCAAATGGACCCCCCCCCCACTCCCACCCACTCCATGCCTGCTTCCAGGGGAAGGGAAAAGAAAACGGAGGGTTTACGACAATCGGCTGTCGTCACCCCGCCAGGCAAGGGACTAAGTTGGGAGTTGAACCTGAATCCTGCTGTCTCCCTCACGGAAGCGCAGTGTGCATTTTGAAGAGTCGTGATGGTCTAAACCAAAAAGCACTTCACAGTAAAGGGCTGTGCAAATACCACAGGCTTTTGTGGCCTTCCGGTGCCTTTTGTTAATTGTGAGCTCCCAGAGGATGGGGTGACTCAACGAAGAATGTCCCCTGGCTCCCCAGGTAATACCTTCCTGGTACAAGAGAATGCGTGTTGGGTTTTAATCCCAACTTTGAAGGGCCCAGGCTGTGGGGTTCTTTGGGGATGCGTCGTCTCTCGCATTTGGGCCAGGGCCTCAGCCACATCACCCAGCACCCCGGGACCCCGGGACCCCGGGACCCCAGGACCGCATACACACAGCCCCTGCCCGCGCCCCGCCCACTCACCCTGACTGGGAAGCTGCAAGTGCCCTTGCGCACCGCATCCTCGTCCGCCTGCCACTGGTGGGGGCGCGACGCCTCCGGCACGTAGGCTGGTTTCCGCCGCCGCAGGCTCTGCCGTAACTTGTTCATGGTGCCCGCCCCTTCTGGTGACACAGAACAGGGACGCAGGTCAAGGGCAGGGAGGGTCAGATAACACGGGATCTGGGTTACAGGGTCAGGGGGTCCCTGGGTCAGAGGGCGTGGCACTCAGGGAACATGCAGCGGCAGCGGTCAGGGGCCGCTGGAAAACGGGGCAAGGGAAGGCAGGGGCGTGCCAGAGTCAGCGGTGGGGATTCAGAAGAAAAACAGGGCAAAGGTGCATGGAGGTCTGGGATGGGGGTCAGGAGTCCGCTTTGAGCTGTCTGGAGATCGGGGACGTGGCAGTCAAGAGGCATGAGGATCCAAACTAATGGGGAGTCGAGACATTGGAGGGCATGGGGGTTAGAAGGCATAGGGCTCAGGGGTCACAAGGCCAGGAGTTTTAGGGGTAGGAGGTCAGGGGCTGAGACGGTCAGAGGGCACAAGAGCTGGTGTTGCACGGGTCCGATGTGGGGGATGTGGGAGGCCTGGGTTCGATGTGGGGGGGGACACAGAAGGTCCAGGGACTGAGGTCCAGAACCCAAGGGTGTGGAGGCTGGGGGCTCGTCTCTGTGCCTCTGAGATGCACTCCTCTGACAACTGTGTCTGGTCTAAGGCAGGAGCCCCTGGGGCGGTGGGCACCTGTAACCATCAGGGGAAGGGGCGGTAGTGGAGGTGGCCACAACGGAGGTGGGGACAGTCTGTGTTGACTAAGACAGTCTTCTCTGACTGATAAGCCATACGGACTGTCCCAGGAGGAGCCCGAGAGGACACCGAGGATAGAACACTGCCAGCAGATGGGGACTCTGTGTGTGTGTATGCGCGTAACTGGTGTATTCCTGAACGTTGTCTGGATCTAAGCATGCAGAGATTATCTGTGAGCGTGTATTTCTGAAGGCTGAACATACAGAAGGACACTGGTCTGACAGTGGCTGTCTGCGAAAGTGTGTGTCCGGAAATGCTATCTGTGAGGGGGGGGGTCTGGGTCCAAGGGTGTGGTTGTTTCTGGAAGAGTAGGTCCCTGAAGGTTGTTGCCGAAGGGGGTCTAAGTGCGAGAGTGGTTGTCCGTGTGTGTCTGGGAGCCGTGCCTGTGAGGATGTGGGCGAGCATGAAGCCGTTGTCTTTCAAAGGCGTGGCCATGACCGTCGTCTTCCCAGCCGTGTGTCTGCCTGAGGGCGTGGCTGTGGTCTTCGATGGCGGTCACCTGTGGCAGTGTGCAGCTGTGAGGCTTGTCCAAGAGATCCTGTCCCTGGCCGAGAGTGCAGCGGTTGAGAACGCAGGGCTGTTGTCTGTGAGAGTGTGTTCACGAGTGGTATTTGTGAGGATGTGACTGATGGTCACTGAGTGTGCGGGGAAGACATTCGAGGGTGTCCCCTCATGGGTGTGATTGCGCCTCTGCAGCCTTTGCGGTGGGAGCAAAGGGACAGTTGCTCTGGTTGTGTCAGGCTGACCCACCTGCTTGCTCAGCCTTGCCCTGGCCCCACCTGGTCACTCACCTGGCTCCGTCCTGGAGGTTTCGGGGGGCCCCAGGGCCCCACAGGGGGCTGGGGGCAAACGCTGCTCAGGCCTCTTGGGTCCGCCCTGCCCAAGGAAGGGAGGAGAAGGTGAGACACTGGCTTGGGTTGGGGCTCGGTCCCCTACCTCCCCACCTCTTTGGACAACAGCCAACCCCCCCCCCCCCCTTCCATCTCAGGCTCCCTGGTGAGAGCCCTGGTTGTCATAGCAACCGTTACTCAGGAGATCAGCCACCTGGTAGCAAGGGCCTAGGAATGAGTAGGTGTGTTTCTGGGGGCACGTGTTGGGGATGTCCTGGTCTCAGGAGGCAAGGGGACGGTGTGAGGAGGGAGTGGCTTTGACCTCCAGACGCCTGTCCAGGCTACACATAAACATGCGGTCACATGCACGCGTGCAACTCATGTCTACAGTCGCCCCAGGCACCTGGTCACAGCTCTCCACGTGTGGTCATACACAGGCACGACCACAGCCACACACACCGCATCGCACAGATGCACATAAACAGTCGCAGCCACAATAACCATCTGGTCACAGATCCACGTTCACAGACACGGACGTTGTCCACGCGCATCTCCAGCCCCAGCCTGCCGAGGCACTGCCACAAACATCTGGGCCCATCAGCTACCAAATATGTGGTCACTTCTGTCTTCTCAGCCACATACAAAGAGCTGGGCCCAGGCACAGCCCCCCCCCACCAGAGGAGCGCACTCCCCACGACAGTCATGACTCCTCAGGCCCTCGCCCAAGACACTCATGTTGCAGACCCACGCACACAGAATCACGGCAGTCAGAGGGCACCCATTCGCCCAAGTCACACACAGGCACGAGTGCTGTCACACCTGACACACGTTTGGCCACGCACAGCCACATCCAGCCACGTGTGTTTAATCATCTACAGGCCCACAGCGGCACACGGGTACCCAGCCCCTCTGGTATCGGTCACACCAAAGCACCGTTTTGGTCACGTGCTGTCACAGTCACACACACCCTGTCAGGGGGGCACACATGCGGTCACGGTATGAGCCACACTTACACGGATGGTCTTCCACACCCAATCACACACAGAGACACCGACGGCCATGGCCTATGCCTTCTAGAGACACAGGCACGCACACTCAAGACACGCAGGTAACCAGAGACAACCGTCCCTAAGGATGGCCACACTCAGGGATGGCCAGACAACTGCCGGTTGTCACAGCCATACACATTTCAGAAATGGCCACGTGGGCACCACACGGCATCAGTGTCCACATTACCCAGCCACGTACCCTGGTCTCGATACAGTCACCCCACGTCCCACCGTGTCACCCCATCACAGAGAAACGCACAGTCTCTCTTCAGGCGAACACACAAGTCACAGGGATAAGCATGTGGTCGCATACAATCACAGCCCCGTGTGGACAGACACACATCTCACACATAGAGACATCTGCACACAATTTCTACTTCAAACATCATGAGCACACAGTGATGAAGAAAGAGAACTCAGAAATGCAGTGACCCAGGCACAGCATTTATAGCTGAGTTGACACAGGAGACATGGTCCCTGAGAGAGCCACGTCCACAGTCAGGACAGTCACCCAGTCACCAAATCACGCAGACTGAAACCCAGGCAGTCCAGCATGCACATGGGGACACACACACACACACACACACAACTATAAATGCACAGAGTCACTTAGCATCAACACACAGAGCTAGATGGAGTCATTTATACAACCCTTGTTACACAGATGTGGCCATGAGCACACAACCCCCGTCATAGAAGTCACAGTGCCATTACACAACCACACACAACGTGACTTCATGTACAATGGCAGACACACACCCAGAATTGCAGGGAGACTTGTGTGTCACACAGACATATGCGTGACCCACATATACAATCAGTTACGGACACAACTACAAACACTCACAAGTCAGTGGGAGAGTGGCACATGGACATAGAGTCATAGACACAACTCCATGTACACAGTCCCAACTCCACCCACAGCTTGTCAGCCACACAAAACTCGCCCAACCCCACGCCCAACACACACACCGTCACAACACAGTTATAGCTACCAAAGCACACACCCAGGGTCACAAAAGATGTAATCACAGACACAACCACGCAGTCACAACCATGCACACACAAACACACACTAAAAAGTGACAGGGTTCTGCACAAGGAGCAGCTGTCAAACACACATAGTCGCACAAATGCTGGGGTCACAAACAGACACAAACGCTCACACTGCGAGACACAACCACAAGCACAACACGCAGACACACATACAGGATTCCTCACAGTCACCAGCTCCAGCACACGCGCGCACACACACACACACACACACACACACACACACACACACCCCACAGTAACACAAACACCGGGTCACACTCTTAGCCACCTCCCGTCGCTTGCTTCCCCCCTTCCCCCCAGGTACCACACACAAAGCCGCCCGTCACCGTCACCGCAGACGCTGCAGACAGACAGGGCTGTGCTGGGTCCCTGGGGAGCCGCCCCCACCCCCAGCCTGAATCCTGAAGCCTGGGGGGCCATACCCGGGAGGGGGAGGCGGCGCATTGTCTGCGGGTGGGGCCACTCCCAGCCAGCTGGGCAGCCCCAGGGACCCTTGACCAAGCCTTTGGGGGTTGCCTAAATTTTCCCTATTTTATTCAGGCTAGGTGGGGGGTGGAGTCCCAGGCCCAGGGACCTTGTTTTGAGAAGGGTCTATTCCTGGGACGCCGCCCAAGGATTGGGGGGGATGCTGTGCCCAGGGTGTCTCTGAGGCCTGGGTACAGACTGTGCCTGGGATGCCCCCTAGGCCGTGGCTTGGTGGGGAAGCCATTCCCAGGGACCCCAGCCTCAAGACCTTGCCTAGAGGGTTGTTGTGCTCAGAGACCACCTCAGGGAGGGAGGGGTAGGGATTGCATCTGGTCTGGAATGGCCTCCTGGAGGCCTTGGCTTGATGTGGGGGTTGTGTCCTGGACCCCATCCCCAAAACCTTGCCCAGGGAGTTGTACCTAGAATCTGTCCCCCTGTCCTTGGTTTTTTTGAGGGGCAGGTCTACGTCCAAGATCCCTATCTTCAGGGCCTTGGCAAGAGAGGGCCTGTGCCCCAGACCCCCTGTTTCTCAAGCTTTGGCTTGGTGGGGGCCTGTTCTGGACCCCCCACCCAGGCCCACCCTCCCCAGTCTTGGCACCCTCTCTCCATCCGGGCGCCGCGGCCGCCTCCCACCCTCCGCCACATCAGCAGCGGCGCCGCCCCCCACCCGAGTCCCCCCTCTCCCGCCCTTCTCACGCTGGCCGCCGCGCTGCGGGACATCCAGGGCCCGGGCGCCCCCGCCTCCCGCGGCCCCGGCTGGGCCCGGATCCCCGAGCGCTGATGCTGCTGTGGCGGCGGCGGCGGCGGCGGCGGCAGCGCGGTCTGACGCGGGCCGGGGCCGGGGGCCGGGGGATGGTGCGGGATGCACGCGCGCGAGCCTGCTCCGCTCCCAGGAGGATTCCGTTCCGGGGGCGGGGGAGCGCCCCTCCTGCCTCGGCTCCCCGCCCCAGCCCCGCCCATTGGCCCGCCGCCTGCGGGATATGCAAAAAAAACCCCGCCCCGGCCCGGCGCCCGGCCGGCTCAAGCCCCACCCCCTGGCCGGCAGGCCACGCCCACACGCAGATATGACCCCGCCTACTCCAGCGCGGCCACCGCCCCGCCACGCCCATTGGCCAGTCCCCGGTTGAGGCAGCATGTGAGCCTCGCAGAGACCTTCCCCCCAGGCCCATCCTGGCGTGGGCTCTCTTCCCCTCCGTGACCCTTGACCTCCGGTCCCCTTCTGTTCCACGTCCGCAAAAGAGTTGCTTCGGGAAGCTCTTTGCCGCCCCACATACCCAAATCTTCCAGCTAACCCCACGGTTCTTCCAGCCTAGCGGGGGCGGGCAGGAGCGGTGACGAGGCACTTTTTGCAAGGAAGGGGAGGGGGAATGAACAGACCCCGGCATCCTGGTGCGGGAGCCCTTCGGCTTTGGGGGCGGGGGCGCGGGGCTGGGACCTGGGCGCGGTTCTGGCCGCCACTGCACCCCAGCTCCCACTCAATCCTGTGGGTTTGGCAAAGCAGCTGGCAGGGGCATTACGGCCCATTAGCAAAGGCGAGGTTGCTGGGAGCCGAGGGGAGGGAGCGAGGGGCCTGGGAGGTGGCCGTGGGGGGGGGGGGGGGGGGGGGGGGGGGGGGGGGGGGACGTGGACGGGGAGGGCTGGCCTTCTCAGCTGCCTTGGCCTTTTCGAGCAGGTGGTCAGCACGTGCGGGAGGGGGGGGGGGGCGGGCAAGTGGGAGGGAATGGGTAGAAGGAGGTTCCCGGCAACAGATGGCCCAGGCAGGGCTGGGGCTTTCAGACCAGAGGATGGGAGGGGGCTGGCCATCTGCACCTGGAGGCTGGCTGAGAGCTCCTCCCCACCCCCACCGCCACCCAGCGCAGAGAAAAGAGCCGGGAAAGGGAGAGCCACTTTTATTCTGACTGAAGTTTCAAACACCCTCCCTTACCCCCTCCCCAACACACAGAAAGGATAGAGCCCGGGAGAACGCAGCTGGTGGAGGGGTGAGGGCAGCAAAGGTGAGGGCTGCCTCCACCAGCCACCGCTCCTCCCCTTTCACTGGCCAGATCGGTGAGAGACCTGACCCAGAGGTGTGGGGCTCCCCATCTAGATGAGTCTGGATCTGCATGACTGGGTGCAGAGGGCCTAAGGCTCTTAAACGTTGGCAAAAATAAATTAATCCCTGGCGTAGAGTTCCTGGGTGCCCACACGGGAGTGGGAAGATCAGGATATGGGGGTGTGAAGTTGGGAGTTCCCTAGCTGGAGGTTTCCCCAGCCCCAAGGAAGGGAGCTAGGCAAGATGGGGAAATCAGACCGGATGGTCCCCAGGCTTGCAGGGGAATGGAAAGGAGGCATCACAGCAGTGGATGGCCTGCTTTGGGGCCAGAATCACAGGATGGAGGCCATCTAAAGGGTCTGACCCAAGTCCCTTCTGGTCAGGAGGCTGCAGGCAGAGGCTAGGCCTGGCGACTGGCCCAATAGCGGTGGTAGGTGTCCTGGAAGAGGTCCCGGCAGGCGATGTGGGCGCGGAGGCGGGCGCAGGCCAGGAAGGCCCCTGCCAGCTTGCGGTGCAGGGCATAGGTCTCCTCCGGCGGTGGGCGCAGCCGGTGCTGCAGCAGCACAGGGATGAGGCCCTGCACTCGGCGGGCAGTGTCACCTGCCCCAAAGTCGTAGGGGCCCTGGGTGGCGAAGGGCTCCCCCAGGATCATCACTGCCTCCACATGGGCATCCGAGAATGCCTATGGATGGGGAAAGCAAGAGACCCGCAGTGTGGCATACAGCCCCCCACTTAACCCATCTCCCTCATAGTCTCAAGTATAAACACAAGCCCCCTACTCCCTGAGGAGTGTTAAGTATCTGCCACTCCTTCCAGAACCTCTAGGCCTCCCCCAAATGGCTCTTTACTTCCTCTCAGAGCCTCCAATAGAAAAGTAGCCCTCAGTCCCTAGAACAGAGAAACAGCCTCCATTTCCCCACCCCCCGTACCCACTAGCAGTCCCCCACTCCCTCCTTCTAGAATAGATAAATGGGGCGCGTTTCCCCAGGGTTTCTGTGTAGCCAAGTAGCCCTCATTCCCCCACTCCTCCCCAGAGCCCCCCCAGTACAGATAAGCAGCTCCCAACCCCCCCCCCCCGCCCCCCAAGTGTTTCCCAACCTTGGTTTCAAAGCCTGTGAGGAATTTGAGGTCCCGGGATTTCTGCAGGACCCGGTCTCTGTCTCCATTGGCTGCTGCCATCACCACCTGGGAAACAGGTGTTCATCAGAAAATCAAAGGCCAAGGGAGTGGAGTTCAAGGAGGGCTCTTGAAAACTGGAGATGAACCAGCTAGAAGCCTGGCCCTCCCTGTACCCACCTGCATTCTCGTCTACTTAAGCCCTCTCCCCTAGAAGCTGCTCCCTCCTCACCTTGCCCCTATCTATATCTCCCTCAAGACCGTTCCAGAACCTGGGGGTGGGGGTGGTCAGGGGTTCTACCCACCTGGCCTGGAACATAGTGCCTGCCTGGAAATTACCACAGTGAAACAGCCAGAGGGAAGTAAATGTCAAGTGCTATTTGTGGGTCCACACACTCAACTGGACAAGGATGTGACCATGACCCAGACCTGCATGTGAGGTTGCCATGGGGCCATCTCTGTCATTGCCTGGTTGTCTGTCTCCTACAGGGGCTTGGAGCCCCAAGAGAACGGGGATCCCGGTTGTGCTTAGTCCCATGTGGCACAAGGTCTGGCATTCAGGAGATCCTTGGTGAACCTTTGTTTGGCAAATTAGTGTGCGGAGCTAGGCACCTCGCCAGACGTGAGTGCACGTGGGGAGAGCAGGGGTTGAGGGCGCGGACAGACAGAATCCAGAGCCAGCCTGCTTGGGCTCCATCCCAGCTACTTGCTGGCTGAGAGACTCCGGGCAAGTCGCTTTGCTCTGGGCCTCCACTTTCTCATCTGTCAAGTGGGGATGATGAAAGTGTCTTCCTCATGGGTGGCTGCAGGGACAAAGGAGGTGGGATCTGTGGGGTGCTTAGCACTGAGCCTGCCTGTAGAAAGAGCCATAACCATGATGAGCTACCATTATTAAGAGGTGCATGTGAAGGTCCCTACTTCACAGAAAAGGACAAAGGCTGACTGGGGGAATAGCAAGGCGAGGAGTGGAAATCTGAACCACTTTCTTGGGAGGAAGGGGAATATGGAATTAAATGTGGCAGTTCTAGTCTGTCTCAGTCCCCCCTGCCCGAGCCTGTCTGGCCATCTGTCAGGCCTGTGGTCCTCAGGGACTGGTGTGACAGGGCTTTTTTAAACTGGAAAAGGCTGGAGAGACTGGAGGAGAGCCTTGCCAATAGCCCTGGGGGAGAATGGGGGGACACACAAGATGTCCCAACTACACAGAGAGAGGCCTCAGCTTTGTGCCTCCAGTGGCCTTGAGAGAGGGCCCAAGGGGCCTGTGTGTATGTGTGTGTGTGTGGGGGGGGGATTGCCAGCCCCTCCTTCCTGTCCTTATGTCACCAGTGGCCCCATCATCCTCCAGTCTCCAAGCCAGAGCCCTGGGCCTTGTCCTTTCTTCCCTGTCCTGGGCTCCCAGCCCCCAGTCTCCCAGGCTACCTGCTATTCTGAGGGAGTTTTCTAATTCTCTGTGCTTCCCTGCTCAAATCCCTTCCATAGGTCCCCACGGTACCTGGATTAAAGTTCAAGCTGCAAAGCATGGCTTTTCAGACCCAGAGTGATTTGGCCTCAGAGCTGGCTCCTACTCTGTCCTAACCTGCTGGCCCAGTCAGAAATGAACTTCCTTTTGGTCCTCTAGGACTTCCTATTGAAAGTGTGGTCCTGTACCAGTAAGCTTTGACATCACCTGAGAGTGTGTTAGAAATGCAGCATCTTATGTCTGACTCCAGACCACAATTTGCATTTAATAGGATCATGCTGGTCATGGGGACTGTGGGGTTCTCATATACACTAAAGTTTGAGAAGCACTGCTCTAACGGGAATATCCCTTCTTTCCTCTTGGCCTTTTTATGTTATCAGTCTGGAATACCCTCTTTGCCTCTTCCTGACTGGCCTCCTCATCCTTCAGATTTCTTCTCTGAGGGCTTCTCCTCCAGGAAGCTCTCCCTGACCCCCTAGGCTGGCCCAGCCTCCCCCTCTGGGGTCCTACAGTCTCCCGTGCTTCCCCATTCCAGCCCTGACCACTCTGGGTCCTTACTGTCTGTTCCCTCCTGGTCTGTGAGCTCTGTGAAGGTGGACAGTAGGTTGGATTGGTTGCTGTTGTCCGTGGGCCCAGAAGAGGGCTGGGTACAGGGGGAATTGTCAGAGAATATTTGGATTGATGAGTAAATGAATAGAAGACCCAGGTCAAATGGCTAATCTCAACAAATAAATGAGATGCCTTGGAAGCAACGAGACGCCACCAGTAAGTGGGTGGGAAGGACGGGCAGCAGAAGTGAAGAAACGCTTCCTGAGGAGAGCTGTGCCCCCCGCCCCCACAAGCAGCCTGCCAGGGAGGTATCTGAGTGTAAGGCTGAACACTAAGGCCTGGGACAGCCTGGGGTGTGGGGAGGTGGCAGGATGGCCACTGTGGGCCTCTTAGAAGGGAGCTGGTCAGGGTTTGGGAGCCCGGGCTCTGGACCTAGGCTCCCTGAGTCTGGATCCCTAACTTCTTTGAGCTCCAGTAACTTCCTCTGTAAAGTGAGACTAAAAATGGTCCCGCCCCCACACACTATGGTTTAGATCAGGTGTCACATGTATAGCACCTAAAGCAGTGCCTGACATCATATTAAGGGCTTGGTATTTGTTAACTGTTACTATTACTTTTGATTTCTTAACTCCAGACATGATACTGCTCCTTCTCCCCCTCACCTCAGTAGTGGGCTTAAGGCTTGGCCCTTCAAAGACACCAGAGTTGGGGGGACTCACCTCGATGTAATGGTCTGTGAATTCAGTCCCAAATTCCCGGCTTGCACCAAAGTCCAGCAGGGTCACCTGGGAATGGGAGATGGTAAAAGGGATGCTGGGAGTCCACCCCCCACCCCCACTGTCCATGGTGGGGGGTGGGGCACCCGGGTCCCTTCCCACACCCTGCCTCTCCTCTCAAGAGTCCCGGCCTGGCTGCCTCCCTGGGTTCCTGGCTTTGGGCCCACACTTCCCATCCACCCCTGCATAAAACCTGAAGGGACATGGCTTTTATATTTCTGGTCCTACTTATTTTTATAATAACAGGTTTTAGGCATAGAAAGAAATCTAAAGAATAAAATACGTAGAAAAGTGAAATGAACACCCACAAATCCCACCACCCGGTTTAAAATATTAAATACCTCCCACGGCCCCCAGCCTGTCCTGTCCCCATCCTCTCCTCCAGGGCCACCACTTTCCTAAAGTTATTATTACTAAATTATCATTTCCTGAAATTCCCATGTGTGAATTTCTATATTCTCTACATATTCGGGCATGTGTGAGCAATAAATAGTAATGCTTTGTGTGTTTTAAAACTTCCTTCCTACTGGGGGCACCTGGGTGGCTCAGTCGGTTAAGCGTCCAACTCTTGGTTTTGGCTCAGGTTATGATCTCACAGTTTGTGAGTTCGAGGCCTGTGTCCAGCTCTGCACTGTCAGTGCAGAGCCTGCTTGGGATTCTCTCTCTCTCTCTGCCTCTCCCCTTCTCGCTCTTTCTCTCAAAATAAATAAATCAACATTTAAGAAAACTTCATACAAAGGGCATTTATGATAGGTGTCCTGCAGCTTATTCTTTGTGCCCAGCATGGTTTTGCAATTTATCCCCATTGCTATGTGCAGCTCGAGCTCATTCATTTTTTTCACTACTGTGTAAGGACTTCGTTGTGTGAATCTATCACAAGGCGTTTAGCTGGCTGATGGACACCATGGTTACTTCTGGGTCTGGCTATTAAAAACAGTGCCCTGTGGACACATGTGTAAGAGTTTCTTTAGGGCAGCAGGGTTCACACTATTGATCACAACCCACAGTAAGAAATACAGATCATACTGGACACCAGTGCCCATGCACACACAAATATAAGGTCAAACAAAAGCATCCTGAAATACTCTGGATCCCTCCCATCTGCGACACACTGATATTCTCTACTCTATGGCTTTAAAACAAAAAATGCTGTTAGGGGCACCTGGGTGGCTCAGCATCCAATTCTTGATTTCAGCTCAGGTCATGATCTCACAGTTGTAGGATCGAGCCCTATGTTGGGCTCTACACTGGGCGTGGAGCCTGCTTGCAATTTTCTCTTTCCCCCCTCTCTGCCTCTCCCCCACTTGTTCTCTCTCTCTTCTCTCTCTCTCTCTCTCTCTCAAAAAATAAAAATAAAAAAAGATGTTGAGACCCAGTAAACTGATGTCAGGACTCCTATCACACCCCCTTACCTGCAGTTAGAAAAATACTTCCAAGCAGTTTGAGCCTAGGAGGGATACAGGGTATCTGTGCACTTGGGGGGGGAGGAGGTGTCAGGGGACTGAGGCTGGAGACTCAGTGGGGCCACATCACACTCAGCAGAAGGCTCAGACTTGATCTTGAGGCGGCTGGCGAGCTGCAGAAGGGACAGCTTGGCCAGATTTGTTTTTAGAAAGATCCCTCTGGGGACAGAATGGGTACAGACGACTTTGGAAAGCCATCTGGCAGCCAGGCACGCTAAGTCTTTCAGTCCAGACCCTCGGCCACCCTGTGTCCCCTGCTAGGAACACTCTTCGCTGCTCTTCAGGTGGCCCTCCCCTTCTCATCCTTCTGGTGTCAGCTTGAATGGCACTGCCTTTGATAAAACTTCCTTGACCTGGCCTACGCCGTGCTGAGTCAGCCACTTTCCCTGGCTTCCCCCAGCCCCCTGTGCTTCCCCTTCACTGCCACTCTGGCCCACGTTTCCCCATCGTGGTACTGACTACTCAGTCATCACTGTCTGGTCACGGGTCCCTCCGCTGTTCTGGGAACTCTGAGAAGGGCAAGGATCAGAGTTGTCTTGGCATCACTGTCAAGAGGCAGTAGACGCTTGGCGCATTCTAAGTGAATGACAAGCGTGGCAATGATGAACAGCCTTCCGTAAGCGGTGCCACTAGGCAACCACTGCCTCGCGGAGATTCCGTTTCCCAGCAGCCCTTGCACCTAGACAGGCTGTGTGACCAGTTCTTATCAATGGAATGATATAGGGAATGATGGGCCACGTCTGGCCAAAGCAGTTAGGCAGGGCGCTACCCTCTTAACTTCTCTTTCCCCTTTCACTGGAAGGAGAGCATGGCAAGGCCTAAGGGCATGGCACAATCACAGAAGGGAAGGTGCCTGGGTCCCTGAACCACCGTGCGGAGGACGGCCACTCCAGCCTGTTATGTGGGTAATAACTACTATTGTGTTGAGCTACTGAAATGTTCGGGAACTATGTGTTACAGCAGCTCATGGACCCTGATACACATCCTAGGGAACCAACCTGGTGGCTGGAGGCATCGTACAGGAAGTTGGCCCAGTTGGGGTCCGTCTGCATGAATCGGAATTCAAACAGCTCCCGCAGACACAGCCTCAGGAGCTGGAAGCAGATCTGGAGTGGGGAGGAGTAACAGACATCACGGAGTCGGCCCCTGTAAAGCTCTTTCTGACCGGAGAGGGAGGACTACGTGTCTAGCCAGCCCTGCCAGCACTGACCTGGGGCAGTGCCCTCCCTACTGTCCCCTCAAGACCACATACCTGGTTCCGGATGTCCTGGCTTAAGCCCTGGCACTGGTCCAGGGGGACCCCTCCAGCCAGTTCCATGCCCAGCACCCGCGTCGTGCACAGCTCCTCAATCACAGCTGGCACTCGGAAGAAAGGGTCACCTGCCAACAACTGCCTGGGACAGAAGGGAAGGGAAGGGACGGGACTGCATAATCGACTGAGGTAAGTGTGTCAACGTAAGATTTGGGAGGCAAAGATTATGAGCAAGACTCGTGGTTGGGACCAGTGGGAGGGCTGGGCAGGGGGTGGTTCAGGGGGGCAAGGAGGTCGTGAAGGCCAGGGGAATGATGTGGGTTTTATTCTAAGGGTACTGAGAGGGGGGCTTCCAGATCTCACAGACGAGTGCTCTCACCCAGCCCACTTCATCCTGTCCTCTTCAAGGCCCCACTTTGACACTTGTATTTTTGTCCCTGTTATAAAATCTCCGGTATTTGAGCCACTCCTGCTGGGCTGATTAAAGCACAATCCCCTTTTTCCTTCACTCCCCTATGAGGAGGATGCTGTCCCAAGCATGCAGATTTCAGCCACCCAGGCTGCTAAGGGCTGACCTGGGACTGAATCCCACATCCGAGCCCAGGGCCCATGCCCCTAGTCACTGTCTTCTACTGCCCCTTCTCTTGCTCCGTATCTACAGACCTTGGCTCAATAAACCCGTGGGCCATGCTGTGGAGGGTCTCACCGAATGTATTTTAACTGCTGCACATCACGATGCTTCTAAGATACCACCACATGGTTCCCCGTAGCTGGTTCATTGATTTTCGCTGCTGTGTGATATTCCGCTGATGGATTATGCCTTCATTTATCTACCCTGCTAGATGAACTTCGTAGATTTGGGTTGTGACCACTTTGGGGCTATTGCTGCTCTGAGCATTCTGGAAAAGGCTGATGGTATACACCAGCCCAAGGGGCCCTGGAGCATTTATTTAGCAAGGAGGGCAATTACGGGGTTGTATGGGAATATTGAGCCTTGATGATGCCAAACTGAATGCTTATCTCAATTTCTCTCCCTGCCCACGGTATGTAAGGGTTGGCCTGGAGCCCTGTCCTCTCTCACCAGCATTACTGTCAGACTGCTTATTCTTTGTCCAGTGGAATGACGGTATCTCGTGGCATGACTAAGTGCCTGTCGACAAGTCCTTCTTCCTCCTGACTCCATGTGGTTATGTGTCCCATTCGACAGATGAGAAAAGCGACAGAGAGAGGAAGTGGCGTGCCCAAGCTCCCAGAGGACCCAGGGGGTAAATCAAGGCAGGGGTGAGGGAGAGATGGATGAGCAAGTGAAGAGAATAAAGAGTTTGCAGGTCCCACCCCAGGGTTCCAGCTGCCAGCGGCTGGGGGGTGGGGATATCCATTTCCCTCTCCTCCTGGGAGGGAAGCAAGGGGTCCCGGGGCTGGGGGGGAGGGTGGGGGGCGGCAGGGACGCAGGGGGCTCAGCTCACCTGAAGTTCTGGGCACAAGCCGCCTCACGGCGGTAGTCACACTCCCAGGCCAGCTCCTGCTGCAAGGCCTGCAGGCTTTGCTCAGCAAACAGGCCTGAGGGGGCAGCCGTGTCAGCCAGGGCAGGCCACGGCCTGTCCCCGCCATGACAGCCACCCCCAGGCTTCCACTCAGGGACGTTTTCTCTCGCTGTCCGTTTGTCTCTTGAAGCCCCTCATACCTTCTGCTCCATGCCTTTTACCACGTCGTCTGTCCACACACCTGCCGTCTGGCCCTCACACGGGCCTCTTCTGCAGTCTCTCCTGGGGCCTCTCCCACAGGCTTGTGTACCAGTCCCCAGGCATCTCTTCTATGGTCACACACACCACCTACTCTCTCTTTTTCATAGCCTCTCACACCGTTCTCACGGCCTCGAAATCTTGTGTCCAGGACTCTCTCTCTCTCTCTCTCTCTCACACACACACACACACATGCACGCGCGCAAGAGGTCCTGCTTCTGTGGCTCTTTTCCAGACCTCCCTTCCTGCTACTGTGGCTCTTTTCCAGACCTCCAGTCCCTCTCTGGGCACCCTGTGTGTCTGTTTCTTTCAGCATAGGCTTCTGTCTCTGGTTGTGTCAGAATCTCTAAGTTCGTCTTCTTCTCACACACTCAGGTTCTCTGGGCTCTCCCTGCCTTGGTGTCCCTTCTGTCTCAAACGCGTGGACTTACACATTCGCCCACACTCACACCCTGCCCCGAGCCCCACTCTCTCCCCGCCGCAGCCAGGGCTGGAGCGCCGCCTCACCCTCAGGCAGGGCCACACTCATCTTCAGCACTGCCAGCAGGTTCTGGATATCACTCTGGATGCTCTGGGCAACGCCTGGGTACTGCGAGCAGGAGCAGGGAGGGACGGAGAGCGGGAGTCACTCGTCCGGGACAGCGGGGTGCCCACCCCTGCCCTGCCTGTCTCCTCACCTGGATCTTCACGGCCACCTCTGTCCCATCCCTCAGCATGCCCTGGTGCACCTGCCCGATAGAGGCAGCAGCAAAGGGCACCTCCTCCAAAGAGGCCACCTTGGCCTGCCAGTCCCTGCCCAGCTCCTCTTCGAGAACTCTCTGGGGACAGTGGCCAAAAGAAACAACCAGCATCACTGTTGTGGGCAAAGGAGTTCACTCCGTGCTGAGCGCTTTATGTGTTAATAATCCCGTTCACCCCATGCTGGCCTCTAGGCTAAGCTCCTGGCTACTACCCAACTTTACAGATGAGGAAACCGAGGCTAAGTCTTTTGGCAAAGGTGACAAGCCAGGTGCTGGCAGACCGAGAGACCCGGCCTGAACCTGTACTCCTGAGGCCATGTGGGCTATTGTGGGGATTGCTATTATGTAAAGTCAAGACTGATAATAATCCTTCATTATACTCCTATATTGTATCATTAACTCAAGGTTAATGTGATAAAGAAGAAGGGGCGCCTGGATGGCTCAGTCGGTTGAGTGTCGGACTTCGGCTCAGGTCATGATCTCATGGCTTGTGAGTTCGAGCCCCATGTTGGGCTGTGTGCCGACAGCTCAGAGCCTGGAGCCTGCTTCAGATTCTGTGTCTTCCTCTCTCTCTGCCCTTCCCCTGCTTGCACTCTGTCTCTCTCAAAGATAAAAGAAAAACATAACGTGACAAAGAACTAAGGGGCACCTGGGTGGCTCAGACAGTTAAGCATCTGACTCTTGGTTTCGGCTCAGATCAGGATCTCACGGTTTGTGAGTTTGAGCCCTGCATAGGAGGCTGTCAGCGCGGAGCCTGCTTGGGATCCTCTCTTTCTCTCTCTACCCCTCCCCAGCTTGTGCTCTCTTCTCTCTCTCTTCTCTCTCTCTCCCTCCCTCCTTCCCTCCCTCCCTCTCAAAAATAAATAAATAGGGGTGCCTGGGTGGCTCAGTCGGTAAGCGGCCAACTTCGGCTCAGGTCATGATCCTGCAATTCATGGGTTCGAGCTCTACACCAGGCTCTGTGCTGACAGCTCGATTCTGTGTCTCCCTCTCTCTGCCCCTCTCCCACTCATGCTCTGTCTCTCTCTCAAAAATAAATAAAACCTTAAAGGGGCACCTGGGTGGCTTAGTTGGCTGAGCATCCTACTTCGGATCTTGCAGTTCATGAGTTCGAGCCCTGTGTCAGGCTCTACGGACAGCTCCGAGCCCGGAGCCTTCTTCGGATTCTGTGTCTCCCTCTCTCTCTGCCCTTCCCCTACTCATGCTCTGTCTCTCTCTCTCAACAATAAATAAACATTAAAAAAAATTTTTTTAATTAAAAAAATGAAAATAATAATAAATAAACTTAAAGAAAAATAAAAGAGCTAAAATTTACAGAGGGCTTCCTGTGAGCCGGGTCCTATCCAGAGTGGCTCGGAGAGGGGCAGTAATACCCAGGGTCACGTGGTGAGTGAGCAGAACAGAGATCAGAAGGAAGGGAGGCAGCTGGATCCAGATTCCACACCCTTAGCCAGTTATTAGAAGAACAGCTCGTGTCTTGGGCACTTACTCAGTGCCAGGCACTGTGCCAACCTATTTACAGACATGATCGCCTTTAATTAAAAAACCAGTACTAATAACAGTTAGAACTGGCATGTCACTTACCGTGTGCCAGGGGCCCTTTCTAAGTGCTTTACCTATACTGATTTATGTAACCCTATGATGTGGGTGTTGCCATCACCACCGCCATTTCACAGATGAGGTAACTGAGGCACAGAGAGGTCAGGCCACATGTCTGAGATCACACAGGCAGTACACGGCAGAGCCAGGATTTGAACTCACAAAGTCTGGCCCCCAACCACGGCACATCCCTGCCTCTTTAGGAGCCGTGACAGAGCCCTGAGCCTGCCAGGGATTGGACCAAGCACCCTGCACCACTCTCTCATTTAGTCATCTCAGCGATCCTCTGAGACGTGTTTTAGTGGTCCCCGTTTTACAGACAGAGAAACTGAGGCTCAGAGTCAGTCAGGGAGTAGAGCCATGAAGCCAGGAGGGTCAGGCGGGTGGAGCATGCCTCCCTCACCAGCCCTCCCCGACCGGGCACTCACCAGCATCTGCCAGCGGGGCATGAAGTCGGCGCTCTGGCGGACCCGCTCGAAGATGCGCTGAAGCTGGGGGCTGATGAAGCTGTTGTCTTGGGAGACAGGGGGACAAGGGGAAGCAGTGAGGGAGGAGGCGAGGGAGGGGCCCCCGTGGGAGTATCTGAAGTTGGTGCTTGTTGGTGTGTGGGGGTGGGGGAGACGTGAGGTCAAGGGTCAGGAGTTGAGGCTCACGCTGTACCCTGGATGCTGAGCATTTGGCCAACCTTGAGGGCGGCCCCCCGAACTGTACACAAGGTCTGCACGATCCGCTCGGCATTGGCCTCTGACAGGAAGGGACTGGAGCCTGGCCGGGTGCCGCTCTCTGTGGGGCAGAGAATAATCATTTGTGTCACAAGCACAAAAATAATCATTGTAGCACTACCGCATAATCCCCAGAATGGCTAAAATGAAAAAGGCAATGCCAAGTGTTGGCAGGGACGAGGAGCAGCCTAAACACCCACACTGCTGACGAGTGTCATGGCATGGGCCCTCTGGGAAGTTTCCAGTAGAGCATACACCTATACCTGGTGTAACTTCTCTCCTGGGTATGTACCCAAGACAAATGCATGTGTGCGTCCGGAGAGTCCTAGAAGGTTCCCAAAGAGCACTCCTCAGAACAGTCCCCCACCGGAAACAAGCCAAGCGACAGTTCATTGCATGAGCAAAGGCATGTTGGAAACAGTCACAAAGTGACTCCTACGGCATTGAATGAACAGCCTGCGTCAACTCACAGTGACCCAGAGGCATCCCTCCAACAGAACGTTGAGCCAAAGCGGCCAGACACATGTGAGAATACATTGTCCGATTCCGTTGGTGTAAAAAGCAAAAACAGTCAAAAGTAATCTTGGGGGTCAGAAGCCAAGAGGGTGGTTTCCCCTGGAAGGAGAAGTGGCCAAGAGCGGGCAGATAGGAGCTTCCAGAGAATGAGAGGAAGTGATTCTCGAAGTGTGGTTCTAGAAACCCTGAGGGCCCCTGAGACGCTTCAAGGAGGCTCTGTGAGATCAAAACTACTTTCATAATGATATTAATGTTATTTGCCCCTTTTTATTCTCATTCTCCCATAAGTGTTCGGTGGAGTTTTCCAGAACCTCCATGACCTGTGATGATGCCATTTTTTTTTGGTAATTTTTTTTTTTTAACATTTATTTATTTTTGAGACAGAGAGAGAGACAGCATGAACAGGGGAGGGTCAGAGAAAAAGAGGGAGACACAGAATCTGAAACAGGCTCCAGGCTCTGAGCTGTCAGCACAGAGCCCGATGCAGGGCTCGAACTCACGGGCTGTGAGATCATGACCTGAGCTGGATCATGACTGAGCCACCCAGGCGCCCCAATGCCATTTTTTTTTAAGAGAGAGAGAGAGAGCACAAGCAGGAGAGAGGGGCAGAGGGAGAGAGAGAGAGAGAGAGAGAGAGAGAGAGAGAGAGAGAGAGAGAATCTCAAGGAGGCTCCACACATAGTGTGGAGCCTGATGCGTGTGGAGCCTGACACGGGGCTCAATCTCACGACTGTGAGATCATGACCCGAGCTGAAATCAAGAGTTGGACGCTTAATTTGCTGAGCCACCCAGGAGCCCCGATGCCATTGTTCTGACAGCTGATGGAATGTGTGTGTGTATTCTTGTGTTTTAAAATGTTCTGTTTTAATCTCTAATGCAGTAAAAACCCATAAATACAACGCAAAAATATAATCCATAAAAGGGTCTTTGGGGTCCTCATTCTATTTTTTTAACAGATTGAGATATAATTCACCAACCATGCAATTCACCTCTTTAAGGTATACAGTTCAATGGCTTCTAATATATTCAGAGCTGTACAACTATTACCACAAGCAATTTTGGAACATTTTCACACTCCAAAGAGAAACCCCATACCTATTAGCAGTCACCGCCCGCCCCCCCCCCCCCCCCGCCCCGCCCAGCATTTCTCCCAACCGCCTCCCTCTGAGCCCCTGGAAACCATCAATTTGCTGTCTCTATGGATTTACTTATTCTGTACATTTCATATGGATGGACTCACACAATATGTGATCTGTTGTGTCTGGCTTCTTTCACTTAAGATAGTTTTAAGATTCATTCACATCGTAGCATGGATCAGTACTTCATTCCTTTTTACAGTCGAATCGTATCCCATTGTATGAATATAACACATTTTGTTTATCTATTCCTAAATTGTAAGGGTGTGCAGACTCCTGAGACCAAAAAGTTTGAGAACTGCTGCCTTAGGGTTCCTTGCTCTGCGGAAGCAGATGTATCCACTTTGTGAAAATGAACCAAGCTTCGCGCTTAGGATACGTGCACAGCTCCACATAGAAATTATACGATTACTCAATAAAGCATTTATTTATTCATTTTTTAAAATTAATGTTTATTTATTTTGAAGGAGAGAGAGAGACAGACCGTGAGCAGGGGAGGGGCAGAGAGACAGGGACACACAGAATCCGAAGCAGGCTCCGGGCTCTGAGCTGTCAGCACAAAGCCCGAGGCAGGGCTCGAACTCACAAGCTGTGAGATCATAGCTTAAGCTGAAGCCAGACGCTCAACCAACTGAGCCACCCAGGCACCCCAATAAAGCATATATTAAGCTTTTATTTATTTGATAAAAAAATGTACTGAGCTCTTTCCCTAGCTAGGGCTTGCCCTGTGCCAGGCAGAATTCCAAGTGTGTCTGTGGATTCTCTGGCTCAGTCCCCACAATCAGCCCAGGAAGTAAGAACTAACAATGCCTTGGGGCGCCTGGGTGGCTCAGTCAGTTAAGCGTCCAACCTCAGCTCAGGTCATGATCTTATGGTTCATGGGTTCAAGCCCTGCATCAGGTTCTGTGCTGACAGCTTAGAGTCTGGAGCCTGCTTTGGATTCTCTGTCTCCCTCTCTCTCTCTCTCTCTGCCCCTTCCCCACTCTTGCATGCTCTCTCTCTTTCTCTCTCCCCACCCCCCCGCCCCTCTCTCTCACAAATGAAAAATAAACATTAAGGAAAAAAAAAAACAAACAGACAACTACCAATGCCTTCATTTTCAAGGTGAGGAAGCAAGACATTCAGAGAGGTACAGTGCCTGGCCCTGGGTCACACAGCACAGAAGTGGCAGAACAGCGTGTAGACTCAGTATGGCCTTACCTAAAGCCTAATCCTCCACTTATACACGACTTTTTATTTTGAAAAAAATCCAAACGAACAGAAAAGTTGCACACACAGTATAATGGACACCTGCACACCCGATTCAAACTTTTCACGTTCTGCCTCACCTGCATAATTTATCTGTGTGTGTGTGTGTGTGTATGTGCCCAAACACTCAGTTTTGCAGACCATTTACATGTAGCTGCACTCAACCTGTGCTAAAAGTAAGGATATTCCCCTACACAATCACAGTGCCATAATCACACCTAAGAAAATGAACACTAATTCTCTAATATCTCTAATACCCCTATTCAGATTTTCCCATTTGTCCCCAAAAGTCTTCGATAGTAACTTTTCTCAAACTGACATGCAATTATGGGTCACACATTTCATTTGTCAGTTACTGTGGCCTTAGTCCCTTTTTAATCCAGAATATCTACCCCCATTTTTGTTTCCAGACATTGATTTGTTGGTGGAATCTTAGCCACCAGGGCTAATTTCAACACCTCTCTTTCTATCTCTGTTGACCACAGACCCCGACACTCCTATTTTTCTCACATGATATACTTCTCCCCATCATGACCCTGAAAGCGTCTTCACAATGACCCGAAGAGGTGGGTACATCATCATCATTGACATCATCCATTGTCCAGAGGAGGAAACCGGGGCTCAGAGAGGTGAAGCCACTTGTGCCAGGTCACACAGCAAGGTCAAGGTCTGAACCAGGCAGTTGGCTCACTCACCTGATGGTAGATGTCCTCCTGGCAGGGACTTCTTGGCCACCTCAGCCAGCACTCCCAATCCCAGGCCGACAGCCAGTCCTGGGGAGTAAGAGAGAAGGTTGGGTACCTGCTTGCCCCGGGCTTCTCCCCCGATCCCCTGTCTGTGCTCAGCCTCTCCCTAAGCAAGCTGTCTCCCAGCTTTCTGTTGGCAACTCTTTGTCTGTCTTTGTCCCCAACTCAGTCTCTTACCTACTCTCTCCCTGCCTGGGGTTCCCTTCAAGGTACAGCTGCCTCTTTCCCTACCCCTCTCTCCATGTCTATCTACGGGGTCAGCAGTTCTCACCCCTGGCTGCACATCTCAGTCACGTGAGGAGTTTTGGCAAATACAATGCCCATTATCATGGCCTGAGATGATCCTTGGAATTCATGTATGTGTGTGTGTGTGTGTGTGTGTGTGTGTGTGTGTGTGTGTATACACACATATATATAGTTTAAAAATGCTTTATTTATTTTTGAGAGAGGCAGAGAGACAGAGTGCAAGTGGAGGAGGGGCAAAAAAGAGGGAGACAGAGAATCCAAAGCAGGCTCCAGGTTCCCAGCTGTCAGCTCAGAGCCTGACGCGGGGCTCAAACTCACAAACCATGCGATCGTGACCTGAGCTGAACACCTGAGCTGACACCTAACTGACTGAGCCACCCAGCTGCCCTCATATATATTTTTTAAGCATCCTGGATGATTCTAGTGTGCAGCCAAGAGTAAGAAGGCCCCCAAATGATCCCCCTGAGTCTCTCTGTCTTCCTATGATCCCGTTTCTCTGTCCACACTTCATCTTCTTCGTGCCTCTCCTTGTCTAAGTTGGTTTTTCTCCATCTCTCCCCCTCCACATGTACCTCCACATGGTACATTTGTTTTGGCCTCCTTCTCTCTGTCCCTCCTTTTGATGTTATCTCTCAGCCTTTGATTTCCTCTGCCTCCTCTGTCTCCTTGTCCCTAAAGGCATCTTGAGTCTATCTGCCTCTTGCACTATCCCCATTTCTGTAAATAATTGCAACTGGCATTTTCTGAGCACTTGCTACCTGCCAGGAACCATTCCTAGCACCTTATATGCATTGCCTCATCTTGTCCTCACACCTGCGTGAGATAAGTTTCACAGAAAAACTTCCATTTTACAGAAAAGGAAATCGAGTCTCAGAGAAGTTAAGTAACCCGTCCAGAGTCACAAAGCAAGGGTGTAGCAGAATCAACCCCTTGAACCTTGAGCCTGAAATCAAAGCTCTAACCAGTGCATTTGACTCCCTCTTTAGACTGTGAATCAGTATCTTTAAAACTTGAACCATCATCCATACTAAAGAAGACACCTGCATTATAACAGTAGATATGTATACATACATACATATATATGGTATGTATATAGATACATGATACATATGTAATATAATATAAATGTATGTTATATATACAATATATGTAATGTTTCATGAAACGAAAATTTCCTTTACATGTGCACCCACATATTCCATTCTATTCTTTTGGATGCTGGCTGCAATCCATTGAATTATTTCATGCAGATCGTGACCTGAAGTTTGAACAATCCTGCTGTGTAATATAGGGTCAAGTCACTTCTCTTCCCTCAGCCTCCATTTCCTCATCTACAGAATGGAAACTAACACTCATCACTTCTGTGCAGAGATCGAGTGCACATGGGGCCTTGCACATTCAAGCTCTCAATAAATGTTACCTTCCTTTCTATTTCTCTTAGTTTTGCAAGCGTTTGCCTTCCTTCTCTTTCCATCTCTTACTCCTCTTCCTGTCTCTGATTCACCCTCTCCCTTACTTCATTCTATAAATGTGGCCTCCTCTGTTCTAGGTCACAATTTCCCACAGTCACACCTACCCCCAAAGTTGGCCAAGCGGCTGATGCGGGAAGCGGGCACCTTGCGTTCTCGAGAGCGGTCGCTCAGCTGGGAAATGGGGAGAAAGTCTGAGGGTGGGAAGGTGCCCAGGGAGTCCAACCAACCTGCCGCCATACCTTTCCCCAAGCTTGGGAGGCCAGCTGCCTTCAAGGGGTGTTGCTGGGTAGGTGGGAGACAATGATACCTGGGGCCGGGGTGTCTTCCTGATACGAGTCTCCCGTGCCCTGCGAATGTCCTCCTCACCCAGGCCTCTGCTAGGCCCATCCTTATGGAACATTTGGGCCCAAGAACCCCCACATGGCCCCTGCAAGAAAAGTGGATATTGGTAAGGAGTGGAGGACACGGGTTCCTGGCCCTTTTGGACCCCTCCCTGTTATTTTACCCCCTAAGGCTTCCCTCAGCCTCTTCCGCCTAGGAACATCCCCGCCCCCCCCCCCCCCCGCCCCCAGTCTCTTACCCACCAGTGGGGCCCAGGCCCCAGGGCCCCACAAGGCAGACCAACAGTCCGGCTCAGTTGACCACAAGTCCCCCGCAGTAAGCCCCCCACCTCCAGCCGCATCGCCTGGGGGAGAACAGGAGGGATTATTCGGGTAGGAGTTGGCACTGCCCTCCTTGCTTTGCCTTGTCTTTGCCAAGCCCTCACATTCCTCTGTGTCCACCCTAATAGTCCCACCCACCAAAGATTTCCTCTCCTGTCAATAATTCCCCGAATTTCTCCTGGTTCCCTCTCTGGTTGCTAGGAACCCATAGCTCTTCCTGCGCACCTCCGAAAACCCACTTTCGCCCTGTCCCACTCCCCGCCGTTGCTAGGGTCCTCCCCGGTTGCTAGACACCCACAGATCCTCCAGGGCTACCTCTCCACTCCTCTGAGCCCCCCTCTTGCTAGGCACCGCCTTCCTCTCTGTTGCTAGGCACTCACAATTCCTGCCCCCCACCCCCGTCCATTACTGGGCACCTCCCCCCGTTGCTAAGCACCCACTGTTCCTTGGATCCGGGTCCACTACGCGCCGGGGCCTCTTGCGCTTCCGGGAATCTCCGCACGCCCGCCCACTCCGGCCAGCTAGCCAATGGCGGAGCAGCAACTCACTGACTGGCACGTAGAACACCCCGCTGTGCGTGAGGGGCGGGGCCTAAGGGTGGGCGTTGGGGCCTGCTGGGGATTGTCGCTGCACCGCAGGAACGCGCACGTGCCATTTCGTGCTCTTCCGCTCACCTGAGTGCTGTGTGCTTGGCAGACCTTTCTCTTCCCCACACCGTCTTTTTTGCAAACATCCTTTACAAACTCCGCATCTCTGCTCTGCACGAACATCTTGCCAATGTCCCTTCTTATTTTTGCCCCTAGCAGGCTGGATGTCTCCTTTGAACACGTCTTCCCAGCAAACATTTCCCTTGCCCTGGGAGCCCCTCCACTTTGCCTCTGCTTCAAACACCCACAACCTGGCACCCAGCCTCTTCCTTTGCACAGATAAACCCCATGCCTTGCTTGCCAACTGTCTCTCTCTCATACTCTCAACTCTCCTGTGTACATAAACCCGCTCATGCTCAGCCCCTTGCACACTGGGCCCCTGTTCTCTCATACACCCTGCTCTCTTCACTCCCCGCCCACCTGCGGGATGGTGTGAGTGGGGGCCCTCTGTTTCCTGTAGGCCTGACATTTCCCAGAACACACTCAGCCAAGATTCCCAGTGCTGAGTCAGGAGCCCTGGCATCCCAGAAAACCAGCTTCCAGTCCATCTGGGTGTGTGTTGGGGGGTGGGGTTGGGGATACAGGCAGGCTTAAAGCCTGTCCCCCCCCCAACAGGCTGACTCACCCCTCCTCACAGTCTGGAATAGAAGCAGCTGGCTGGGGCATCTCTCTCACGGCTGGGAGAAGGAGCGATGTGCCTCTTCCCTCTCAGAACCCTCCCCTCCCACTCTCTAACCCCTCTTGTCGGGAATCAGACCTCCCTGTCTCTGTGCCTGTGCTATGTGAGCCCTCTTTCTGGACTTCATCTTCCCAGCCTATATGATTTGTTAGGGGGATCCTGCTATGATTTTTCACTGGTCTGTGAAGAGATGACTCATTTTAGAGCCCTGGGCCTGTGCCCGATGCCCCACCCCCAGATGACTCATTTTCAAGACAAAACACCCCCATCACCTTCCAGACGTAAGGGTCTGACTCAGGAGCTGGGTGACAGCTCACCCTTGGGGGCAAAAATATATAAAAAGCACCTATGACAATAGCCACAGGACTGTGGCTGATAGTGTGAAGTCCGGTGCCACATGGTTCACATTTATGGGGTCATATCAAATAGCCTGGCGGTGACCAGCAAAGACCAGCTAGAGGCTGGCCGATTTCTCAGCCTCAGGGTTCCATCTGTCAAATGGGGCTGTAGCATCCTCTCTTGCTCTGTGTTAGTGAGAGAAAGAGACGCAGTGAAATAGCGTCTGTAATGAGGTTGGCACAGGACCTGGTACGGAACAAAAGCTCTATACATGAGAGAAACTTCTTATGGAAAAGTCATTCTTTCCAAAATTTCTATTAAACACTTATCATGTACTTTTCTAGGGGCCACAAAAGGAAGAGTCCAGGAAAAACTATTTGCCCTCTGGGTGCTGGCTTCCAATGAGGGGGACAATAAACAAAATAAGTAAGTATATTTAGTAAGGTGATACGTGTTAAGGAGAAAAATAAACCAGGGAAGGGAGGCAGGGAGTGGAGAGAAAATTTTGAATTTAAACAGGGTGGTCAGGGAAGACCTCGCTGAGGAGGTAGCTGAGGAGGTAGCATTTGAACAAAGACCTGAAAGAGGTGTGGGAGGGAGCTATCGGAATATGTGAGGGAAGAACATTCCAGGAAGAGAGAACAACCAGTGCAAAGGCCCCGTGGTGGAAAATATCTCAGTGAAATAGCAAAGAGGCTGATGGGCATAGTGAGTGAGGGGGAAAGACAGAGGAGAGCCGGTCTGGGATGTAACCAGAGCCGGATCACTTAGGGCATCGTGAGGCACAGTAAAGACTACAGCTTTTACCCTAAGTGGGATAGGGAGGGTTCTGAGCAGAGGAAGATATGATCTGATTTAGAGGAAATACTCAACTTCTGGCTCTTTCTCCAACACCCACAGCCTTAAACAAGTTATATTGCCCTGTAGGCAACCAAAGTCCAGGCTTTAGGTTAAGTAGGCCTGAATTCAAATCTACACAACTTAGATGTGTGATCTTGGACTCACTGCTTTGTCTTTCTGTGCCTCTGTTCTCCTGTTTGTGCAAGGGAAAATGATGATCCCTACCTCACAGGAGTTGGGGTATAAACTGGCAGGTACAGCACCTGGCACAAAGCAAGCGTACAAATGTAAATGTTGTTATAAATAAGTAAAAATTCCCATAACAGTCTTGCGAGAAAACTATTAACGCTAACCTTTTTACAGATGAGAAAACTGAGGCTCTGAGGAGACAAGACTGTGGGGAAAGATCATCCCAAAAGTGACTGTTGGAGCCAGGATTTGAAAACAGGCATCCTCGCTTTGCCTTTACATAAATTCTTTCGCTGCTCTGGTTCTTAATTTCCCTGTTGTTCAAAAATGCTTGGCTCTTGTGGCATTGAACACACGTTTTCGAAAACAATAAAATGGTATTATGTATCCTCATTTTACAGGTGAGAAAGTGAGCCTGGGGCTGGGGCAGGAGCTGGGAAACAGAAGTCACACACTCAAGGTAACACTCTGCCAGGAAGTGGCAGAGGCGGGTCTCGAACCCAGGTCACTAGAATTTCCGTCTTTCAAAGTCAGTCCTTGCCCCCTTTGAAGAATGGGCGCGCTGCTAGATTCGTCCCCGAAGGTTCCAGGGAGGCTAAACTGGTTATTCGAGGGTGTAGGAAGATCGGATTCGTTGCAGGGGTCTAGGAAGGGATCCCACCGGCCCGCAACCAGGACCCCGGCACGCAGTACACAACCTGGACGAGGATCTAGCGCTCGGAGCCCACCCTGCTTCAACCCGAGAGGGCGGGGCCAGGCAACGCCCGTCCCCCTTTCGTCACGTCCGGTGGGGCGGGGCTTCGGGGCTTTCCCGGGGCGCGGGGGAGGGAGTATCGGTTAACCCCTGGGTGGCCGGGCGAGCTGGAGCTCCGCGGGCCGGAACCCGGGAGTTGGGGCTCCCCAGCCACACCCCTCGCGGGATTTAAAGGGGCAGGAGGGGCTGGGTCGGGTCGAAGCCCGAACCTAGGGAGCGGGCATGAGGCGCTGCCCGTGCCGGGGGAGCCTAAGCGAGGCAGAGGCCGGGGAGCTGCCGGGGGCGGCCCGCATGGGGCTAGAGGCGCCGCGAGGGGGGCGGCGGCGGCAGCCGGGGCAGCAGCGACCTGGGCCAGGCGCAGGGGGCCCGGCGGGGCGGCCGGACGGGGGCGGGCCCCGGACCAGCCCCGAGGGGTCCAGCCTCTACAGCGAGCCCGAGAGGGTCGGCCTCGGGCCTGAGCCGGGGACAGACGGACAGGTTGAGCCTGAAGCAGCTGGCCTCGGAGCGGAGACTGAGCGGCCCGGCCCCAAAACGGAGACAGACATATCTAGCCTCCGGACATATCCAGAAAGGAGCAGCCACTGCTCAGAGCTGGAGACAGCCGGTCCCTGGACGGAAACTGGGACAGATGGCTTTTTGACTGATTCACACTTGTCTGACCTCCAGCCTCAGCCAGAGAAGGCCAGCCTCTGGACACAGCCCGTCGTTGATGGGCCCTGGACAGAGATAGAAATACATGGGTCACAGACCCAACCAGAGAGGGCCAAGACCTGGGCTGATAACCTCTGGACCCATAGGAACAGGTCCAGCCTCCGGACTGAGCCAGAGGGAGCCTGTCCCTCAACAGAGCCAAGTGCCGATGGCTCCTGGAAAGAATTGTACACTGATGGCTCCCAGATACAACAGGATACTAAAACAGCCTGGAAGCAGGTTGGCACTGATGGTTTCCCAACACAGCAAGATTCTGTTGGCTCCTGGACTCGGCCTGGCACTGATGGTCCGCAGACACAAGATACTCATGGACCCCAGACAGAACCTGGGACAGACTGTCTTTTGGGGGAATCCAAGCAGGATGGCCTGTTAGAGGAACCAGAACCCAGGGAGTTGGGGGCTCACCTGTACTCTCGCCTGGAGTGTAGCCCCTTGACCCCTGTGCCCCGCCTCATCATCACTCCTGAAACACCTGAGCCTGATGCTCAGCCAGTGGGACCCCCCTCCCGGGCTGAGGGGGGCAGTGGCGGCTTCTCCTCTGCCTCCTCTTTCGACGAGTCTGAGGATGATGTGGTGGCCGGGGGCGGAGGTGCCAGCGACCCCGAGGACAGGTCTGGGGTGAGTGGGAACCGTTCTGCCCTTGGGCCACATCTCCCCAGACCCCTTATCTCCCTGTCTTTGCTTTGAGAAGTTTTCTAGCACCCACCAGCAATTTTATCTCCAGGTACCTCTTCTATCTGTCGACCTCCTCCCTCTGACAGCCAGGTTACCGACCCACTCCAGGCATCCTCCTGATCCTTTCCCTTTCTCCTCACCCACTGCCTCCGGTCCTGGGGTCTAAAATGGACAGCCACTGGCTGACTTAATGGTGCCTAGGGACTCCTGAAAATGTGTGATCGTGGGAGTCTGTGTGTGTTTACACACATAGTTTTGAAGCAACTGTGTATGATTTCTGTCGGATCCTCTAGAAGAGCACAAGTAAAGGAGGACAGAAAGGGTACACTTTTTAACCTAAGTTTTTAAAAAATATTTTTATTTATTTTGAGAGAGAGAGAGAGAGAGAGCGCGCGCGAGCTCACCTGCAGGGGAGAGGCAGGGAGAAAGGGAGAGAATCCGAAGGAGGCTCAGCACAGTGAGATGATGACCTGAGCTGAAATCAAGAGTCAGACACTTAAACGACTGAGCCACCCAGGTGCCCCTTTACCCTAAATTTTTAAGGCACTGTGGCTGCCTTAAGGGGTCATGAACCTTTGCCACCCTTTAGCCATTTGCTTTTGTAGGGGGTGAGCCCCCAACTTTTATCAGATTCTCAGAGGGCTGTGTGAGCCCCAAACGCTGAGGACCCCCAGCTTAGCCAGGGACCGGCTGGTTTCACCATTGCTTCCCAGCTCCCCAGGGGGCCCCCTGCACACTCTTGTTTACATCCTCCACCCTCACCGCCCCCTCCCCCCCCATGCCCCCCACCTTGGGTGCGGTTCTCTCCTGGTGAATCAGGAGGGCTGGCAGGGCAGGTTCAGGGAAGGTCAGCTGGGAGGCAGGTGTGACAGACTCAAGTAGGTTGGCCTGCTGGGCCCTCCCATTGTCTGGGGCCCCTGGCCAGAGTCTGCCCTGAGCCCCCCTCACCCCCCGGGGGCTCCCTTAGGAATGTGCTCACACATGTGGCCACAGGTAGAGACAGACCTGCCTCAACCTGCCTGTGCCAGAGCACAGGAGCTGACCCTCTGGTTTTTCTGCCTTAGCTGTTCCCTCCACCTACTCTCTCACGTTCTTGGCATCTCCAAACAGCTGATCTGGGAGTGAATGGGAAAAAAAAAAAAAAAAAAAATAGCAACTAGTACTCACGCCCAGCTCTGTACTAAGCTCCTTGCTCGTATTAACTTTTTTAATCCTTACAGTAGCCCTATGAGGGAGATACTGTTATTATCCCCATTTTACAGATGAGGTCATGACACTTGTCCAAGGTCACACACTTTGGAAGACACAGAGCTGGGATTCAAACCCTTCGCATACCAGGCACTTTTCTAAGGGTTGTGTATGTGTTAACCCTTATGACAGCACAATGACATTGGGACTATTATTGTTTCCATTTTATAGATGAGGGAACAGGTGTGCAGAGGTGAGGTCACTTGCTTAGGGCTGGCCAAGCCTGGTCGGAGCCAGGATTCTAACTCAGTCCTGGCTGAGTTGAAAACCCAGTTATTTCAAGCTCTGTGGTGTATGGGTGGATCCGTCCCTAACTTGCTTTCTTCCCACGCCTCCGTGTCTCCAGTTTTTCTTCATCCTTCCAGAATCTGCTTCCAAGACCCACCTCTGGTCAACTCTTGAACTCTCCCTGCTTTTCAGCACCCTCCGTGGCTCCCCAGGGCCCTCCAGATAGCGATCAGGAGTTCAACCCTGTGTTTAGAGCTTCCTGTCTCCAGGCTGCTTCCCGCATTCAGCTTCCCTTCTCCCCTCCTAACCCCCCTCCACTGCAAGGAGGCCAAAGTGCACACTGTTCCTCGAACGCCCTGCCGCCATCCTGCCTCCACTCGTGAGCTATTGCTCACTCATTTCCCACCGCCCAGAAAACAAACCCTTGCTTCCTTCTGGCTTAATTTTGAAATCCCATCTGACCTTAGAAGTCCCACGACTTTCTTCCTTTCCTCCCCGCTTCCTTCCTTCACACATCCATCCTGTCCTCCTAATCAGACCACTGACAGTCTCTGAGCCTCTGGTATGTGTCCAGCCCTGTGTTGGTTTTGCTAGGGACACAGCAGGGACTGAGACATTACCCTCATGGAGCTCCCAGGCCAGTGGAGAAGACAGGCCCATCACCATACAGAGTGGTCAGGGGGCTGGGATGGGGGACGCCTAGTGTCGTGGGAGATCGCAGGAGGTGATTGGCCACACCTGAGGTATCAGAGAGGACTTCCTGGAGGAGGGGACATGGGAGATGAGACCATCATGAAATCATCTGAGAAAGCGCAGATTAACCATCAGGTCCAAGAAAGAGACAAGATACTGAACTGCTTATGATTAAAAAAAAAAAAAAAAAAGATAGTTACAACTAACCTCCCTCAATCCAAGCAATGCTTTTGGAACAGCTGTTGTGTGCTAGGTCATGGGCTGGGGACACAGTCATAACCATGACAACCCCAATCCCACCCTTCAGCGTTTATAGCCCAGCAGGGCTGTAGTGTGTAAGCCCAGGGCAGTGGGTTCAGAGTTAGAACCCCAGCACTGTGCTGTGTGATTTAGGCAAGTGACTTCATCCCCCTGAGCCTCTGTTTCCTCTGTAACACAGTGTCAACAATCCTCCTGGGGTTGTGTTTTTAGGATTAAGTAGGTTATGGCTCACCGAGTCTTTGTCATTGTGCCTGGAATGTTCCAGGTACTTAGTAAACAGGAACCTTTATTAATCACCTCCCTTCATGGCTGGCAGCTGCAGGGTGGAAGGAATAGCCCTTCCTGAATCCCGTAGTCCAACACCCTGCCTCTGCTTGACCTTCCCACTGTCAATTAGATGTCTGCTAGGTAGCTGGGCTCTGAGTACGCGGGAGAGAACATGGCCTTGACCCCAGGGTAGTGGGGGGATGAGCCACATAGATTCCTTCTCTGGAGAGGACCCATTCTCCTAATACTTGTCTAAGGGACTGCCATATGCCTGGAGCAGAGAATGTATTCATGTGTTTGCACGCGTGCTCATACATGTGAATCAGACTCTAAGCCAGTCTCAAGAACCTCTTGATTGAGTCAACGTGATACAATGAAATCTTTGTTTTCAGTTTGCTTTACTGGTTTTCTCTTGCTGTTCTCTCTCTTTCTTTGCTTCCATTTATCTTTTTCTTTCCCGTCATTACTTGGTATGCGTGTCTCCCTTTCTGTCTTTCTATATTTCTCTCTTTGTCTTTTGGTAACCTGTCACTGTATTAGTCAGGCTAGGTCAGGATTTGCTGTGGTAACAGGCAACCCCTGGACTTAGTGACTTGGAACCACGAAGGATTATTATCGTTGACACTGCACATGTACCATGGGCCACTGGTGGGTGACGTCAAGGCCCAGACCGAGGAAGCTTCTATTTCTCTTTCCACACTCCCCACCCACTTCCACAGCAGGGAAAGGAACATGGAGAATCACGTACTGGCTTTAACGCTTAGGCTCACATTTCACTTGCCAAAGCAAGCCAGTAGCCGAAGTTCAAGGTAGCAGGGATGTCCCTAGAAGGGAGGATGGGCTGGAGCTGTTTGGTGAGCAGCTCTCCTGACTGCCCCAGTGTCCATCTCTGTCCCTCTCTGTCTCTGTCGTCACCTTGCCATCTGTTTCTAATTGTGTCTTTCTCTGTGGTTCAGCCTCCATTCATCAAGTCCTGCCTCTATCATTTTCTCCAGAAGGTCTGACTTGGTTTCAGGACAGAAGTGAGGTTTCCAAGTTTTTGGTGTGTGACCTGGCCTATTTTTACTCATTTGAAAAGGACAGAAAGACAAGGGTCTAAAGAAAATGATGACGAGGACAGAGAGAAATGGACAGACTCTTCCCCACCTTTGCTGAGGCCTATGGGGAATCTCAAGCCTGCTGAACTAGTGGGCTTCGCTCACCCCAATGAGCTCGGGAGCAGCACTCCCAGGAAGCCCCCTGGTCCACCCGCTTCCCCTCCGTGCTGCATCCCATCCCCCGCCCTCCCCAGCCTCAGCAGTGACCCCACCCCACTGTGCCTCACAACAGAACAAACCGTGGAAGAAGCTGAAGACAGTTCTGAGATATTCGCCCTTCGTGGTCTCCTTCCGAAAACACTACCCTTGGGTCCAGCTGTCGGGACACGCTGGTGAGAGCAGGGGTGCAGGGGATGGCCGGGTGGGGGGGCGGGCAGACAGGCTGGGCAGAGACAACTGAGCTGGGGAAAGAAAGCTACAGGGCCATTCTCTGTAGTTCAAGTCTCCCCATCTGTCAAATGGGCTTGAGGACAGTCTCCACTTCCTGAGGCTGTTACGGGAAGTGCTTAGGCCTGGGCAGGGGCTGAGGGCCGTTCCCAGTGCCAGGGGGATGGGGAGCAAATCCTCAACCCTGGGGGAAAAATGGTCCTGGGCGCAAACCCTAATTCTGCACTTATTTACAGGTGATCCTGGGTAAGTTACTTCCTCCCACCGGGCCTCCTCACTTGTAATATGGAGCTAATCCTACCTCCTTTGCAGGGTTCACTGGAGGGTTACCATCAAAATATATATATATGGAGATTGAGACACAGGCCCCTCATAAGTAGGAATAATCATTCCTCAGCCCCTCCGTGTCCAGAATATAGTAGGTGCTCAATAAATAGCAGCTCTAATGGTTTCTCCCAGCACCTCGTGTGATGTCTCCGGCGCATAGCGGCACAACGCCTAGGACATAACATATTTTGTAAAGGGCTAGATGATAAACATCCTGGGTTTTGTGAGCCATACGGTCTCTGTCACAACCGCACAATTCTGTTGTTTTAGCACGAAAGCAACCAGAGATGATACATCAACACACGACTGTGTCTGTGTTGTAATAAAACTTTATTCACAAAAATGCGTACCGGTGGGGACCAGACAGATGGGGCCCACCAGCAAAGGAAGATAAGAAGGGAGCTTACCTACCTAGTTTATCCTTAAATCTGAGTCATCGAAAAGGCCAGCCCCCACCCCCACACCCCGACGCCCCCGACACTGTAAACCCGGGGCTGCCGTTGCCATGTTTTCCAGTTACTGAGTTAAAATACCAAAGAACCCTCAAAAGTTAGTGGTGGTTAAAAGAAAACTTAGTGGAATAAAACAACTATTTTATTGCACTCCCGGGTTTGGGGTCAGGAGTCCAGACCGGGCATGGAAGGGATGGCTTGTTGCTACTCCATGGAGTCTGGGGTAGGACAGCTTGGAAGTACAAGGTGGAAACTTTTGAAGTTCATTCACTCACGTGCCTCACCACCGATTGTTGGCTGAGTCTCAGCTGGGGCCGCTGGCTGGAGAGCTTATATGTGGCTTCTCTGTGGAGCAGCCTGGGCTTCCTTACAGTACGGTGGCCTCAGAGGAGTCAGCTTTTTTTAAATTTTTTTTAAAATTTTTAAATGTTTATTTTTGAGAGAGGAGAGAGAGAGAGAGAGAGAGAGAGAGAGAGAGAGAGAATCTAAAGCAGGCTCCAGGTTCTGAGCTATCAGCACACAGCCCGATGTGGGCCTCGAACTCGTGAACCATGAGACCGTGACCTGAGCCAAAGTTAGACGCTTAACCAACTGAGCCATCCAGGCGCCCCTCATTTTTTTTTTTTTAAAGCTTATTTATTTACAGAGAGAGAGTGAGAGAGAATGAGCAGGGGAGCGGCAGAGAGAGAGAGGGGGACAGTGGATCCGAAGTGGGCCCTGCACTGACAGCAGAGAGCCCAGTGTGGGGCCCGAACTCACAAACCGCGAGATCATGACCTGAGCCACAGTCGGACGCTTAACCGACTGAGCCACCAGGCGCCACAAGGAGTCTGCTTTCTTACGTGGCATCTCCGGACTGCAAAGGCAATCGTCTCTGCCAACAAAGTGGAGGTCGCATCTCCTTTTGTGACCTCGAATCTGAAGTCACGGTGTCACTTCTGCCAGAAGCCCTCCCAGATTCAAGGAGAGAAGACTTAGATTCCACTTCTTGGTGGGGAGTGGTGAAATTCTGGAAGAACCCGGGAGACAGGAACTATTGTTGTGGCCATCTTTGGCGCATACAAGCTGAAAATACGATTTGCCCCAATAAGAGTTTGTAACGCTGATCTACACAGTCCGTGCGGTCCAGGAAATGCCTGAGTTGTCAGTTGACGTGAAGTGGCCCCGGGCGCCAGCACGGCGGGACTCCAGGCAGAAGCAGATGCAGAGCTGCTCTGGAGCCCCACGCTCTCGAATCTGATCTCACACAGATTCCCACAGCCCATCATGAGCTCACAACCCGAAATGACAAAACAAGTGAGGCCCCTACATGCTGTGAACAGGACTCTGGTGAAATGAGGAGCAGCAGTAGGCCCTTCCCTTGCCACATGCTGGCTAAGACTTTGAGAGGTGCAGGGAAGGAGAGAAAGCCTTCTGGAAGGGGTCAGGCAAGATGAGGGCAGCCAGGATCTGACGTGCGCGGGAGATGAGGGGAGGCTCCGGCTGATCCAGCTTCTGACCCTCTCGTCGGCTGTGCTCCCATAGGGAACTTCCAGGCAGGAGAGGATGGTCGGATCCTGAAGCGTTTCTGTCAGTGCGAGCAGCGCAGCCTGGAGCAGCTGATGAGCGACCCCCTGCGACCCTTCGTGCCCACCTACTACGGCACGGTGCAGCGGGATGGCCAGGCCTTCAACCAGATGGAAGATCTCCTGGCGGATTTTGAGGGCCCCTCCATTATGGACTGCAAGATGGGCAGCAGGTGGGTTTAGCCACAGGGCAGATGCAGAGGGCCAGCGTTGGGCATTTTGGAGATGGTGCCTCTCAGGTCTTCAGAGTGGTAGTACCCGCATGTGCTCCCACCAGCAGTGTGTGGGAGTCCCAGTTGTATTATCTTCTCATTGGGTGCTTGGTATTGCTAATTGTAACCATTCTGGTGAGTGTCTCATTAGGATTTTAATTTCTGTTTCTCTGATGACCAAAGAAGTTGAGCATTGGTTGGCTGGCCACTTGGAGATCCTCTTGTGAAAAGTGCCTCTTTGAATATTTTGCCCAATTTTCTTTTCTCTTTCTTTCTTTCTTTTTCTTCCTTCCTTCCTTCCTTCCTTCCTTCCTTCCTTCCTTCCTTCCTTCCTTCTTTCTCTTTCTTTCTTTTTGAGTTTATTTATTTTGAGAGAGAGAGTGAGCAGGGAGGGGGAGAGAGAGAGAGAGGGAGACGGAGAGAATCCTAAGCAGGATCCGCACTGCCAGCACGGGGCCCAGTGTGGGGCTCGAACTCAGGAACCATGAGATCATGACCTGAGCCAAAAGTAGTCGGACGCTTAACCAACTGAGTCACCCAGGTGCCCCTGCCCATTTTTCTGTTGGGCTGTCATTTTCTCTGGGATTTGTAATTCTTTATATATTCTGAATACAATTCCTTTGTTGGAGACTCACATACATACACACGCACACATTGTCCAGCTTTCCCATTTCACTCTCTTAATAGTAGCTTTTGATAAACAGAAGCACTTTTGATTTAGGCCAGTTTGTCATTTTTGTCATCATGATTAGTAGCTTTGTGTTTAAGAAATCCACCTACTCCAAGTTCATGAAGATCTCCTATGTTTTCTTCTACAAGCTTTATTGTTTTAACTTTCACATCTAAATTTGCAATCCATCTAGAATTAATTTTTATATATGGTGTGAGGTAGGGATTGAGGTTCTTTACCCTGCCCGCCCCCTCCCCCCCATATGGCTATTCTCTTGACCTGGCACTGTTTATTGAGAAAATTTCCCTTTTTCCACCGAATTGCTGGGTCTTCTTTGTCATAATTTGGGTGAATGTACACATGTGTGTCTGTTTTTAGACTCTGTTCTGGTCCATCGATCTATTTGTCTGTTCTTGTGCCATGCTGTGGTTTTATAACTTGCCTTGATATCAGGGAGTATGTCCTCCATCTTTGTTCCTCATAGTTTCCTTTGCCACGTTCTCTTTGTCCCAGGACCTACCTGGAGGAGGAGCTGGTGAAGGCACGAGAACGGCCCCGGCCCCGGAAGGACATGTATGAGAAGATGGTGGCTGTGGACCCTGGGGCCCCCACCCCTGAGGAACACGCCCAGGGTGCCATTACCAAGCCCCGCTACATGCAGTGGAGGGAGACCGTGAGCTCGACCTCCACCTTGGGCTTCCGGATTGAGGGCATCAAGGTGAGGCCAGGAGATGCTAGCCTGTCACCAGAGTGCTAGGAGCTAGATCTGAGGCCAGGCTTCTTGGGGAGCATGGGCATCAGGGAAGGCTGGAAAGAAGCAGGATGTGGAGAAAAAGCAGGAGACTGTAGAAGATGAATAGATGGGGGCTCTGAGAAGCCCTGTTTCTCTCTCACCCCCATCAGTGACCAAGTTTTGTTTATCTGTCTCCTTGAGCAGCTCCAGATTCTGTCTCCACCCCTCCCCGCAGCCCTGCCCTGGTCCAGCCCATCTCTCCTGCCCTAACCTCTCTGGTCTCTCCCTCCCTAGCCTTCCTGGGCTCCTGGGTTGTGGTCTCACCCCCTCTGATCCTCATCCAACACAGCAGCTTGAAGAATCCTTTTCCCCCCTTATGGGGAGAGATTTTCTTTTTTCTGTCCTTCCTTCTTTCTCTCCTTTTTTGTAAATTACACCTAATTATTTGAAGAGGTATTCACACGGTTCAAAAATCAAAATAACATACTGGGATATGCAGGGGAAATCTCTCTCCTAGCTTTGCTGATATCCTTCCCATTCTGTCCCTCCACCCCCGACCTGCTCATGGGGAACCACTTTATCAATTTCTTCTATTTTTTCCTGCAAATACACACAAATGCAATTGCATATCCTAACGTTTCCTCCTCCCAGTCTTACACAAACGGTGGCAGAAACCTGGACAGCTTTTCATTCCATAGCAAGTCTTCCTTCCTTCCTTCCTTCCTTCCTTCCTTCCTTCCTTCCTTCCTTCCTTTCCTCTCTTCCTTCCTCAGTTATATAATAGCTCTCTGTGGATGTTACACAGTCCCCTACAGATGGCCACCTGCGTTTCCACTTTTTGCCATTACAGACAGTGCCTCAGTGAATCACTTTGTACATGAGATACTTTGCAAGTGTATAGGTTTAACTGTAGACTAGATTCCCAGAAGGAGGAAGACGGGGTCAGAGATGAAATGTGCTGGGAATTTTGCCAGAGATTGCCACACTCCTTTCACAAGAGTAGAATCATTGTGCACCCCGCCTGTTTCCCCACAGCCTCGCCTGAGCCACCTTTCCAAGTTGTACAACCTACTGTCATTCTCCTATTCAAAACCCTTCCATGGCTCCCTAGTCCCCTCGGGAGAAGTTCTCTGGCCTAGAGGGCCCTCCAGGGTCTAGCCTCATCCCTCCTCTCTCCCTCCCTCTTTGTCTACCTTCAAGCCACAGTGCTTTCATTTCCCTGAAAGAGCTTTGTTCTTTTCCTGCCACAGGACCTCTGCACATGCTCTTCCCCCTACTATTCCCTCTGATTGATACCCGGTCATTTTCCTGTCTCCTTTCAAATTTTGCTTCCTCCAAGAAGCCCACCTTAATTTCCATCCTGCTCAATCAGGGCCCTCTCTTTACCTCCTCATGGCTCCCTATATTCTATTATTGTGTTCTCTCCCTTTGTGATGATTTTATTGTTCTATACCTGCCTCCTTCACCTGACTGTGTCTGTCCTATTACCTCCATGTTATCAGCACCCACACAGCACCTGGCACAGTGTGGCAGAATGACTCAGATGGCTTCTCTGAGCCCCCCTCAGACATAAAAATTATTAGTCTCATTTATGGAGTGCTTACTTAATTGTGCGCCAGGCACTATGCTTTGCATCCTACATATCCAGTCTCCTTTAATCCTTATACCAGCTTTAGGCAGTCAATAGCAACGCAGTCCCCATTTTCCAGGTGAGGAAACTGAGGCTGAGGGCGGTGAGGTGGCTTGTTTAGGGCTGCCCAGCTAGGAAGTAGCAGAGTCACGGTTCAAAGCCAGATCTACCCTTCTCCAAAGCCCACTTGGCTAAACCGGCTCAACCAGGGGGTTCAAGGTTGGACTCAGAAGGACTGGTTGCTCTGGAGTGTGATTTGGGGCTGGGTTGAACTGGGCTGAGCAGGTGGGCTGGCTCCCCCTGAATAACCAGCAAGTGTGAGGGGCAGGCAGGGGGTCCCAGGAAATGCCTGAGGCTGCTTGGTGTCGGGCGTGAGAAGGAAAAGGTGATACTGGGCCTTCACCCCTTGCCCTGCAGAAAGCCAATGGGACCTGCAACACCAATTTCAAGAAGACCCGGGAGCTGGAGCAGGTGACAAAGGTGTTAGAGGACTTTGTGGACGGGAACCGTGGAATCCTGGTGAGCGGGACACCGGGCCCTGTATTTAGCAGCTCAAGCCCACCGCCATCACCGCTGCTTGTAAGGCAACGGTCTTCTGCTTTAGGCCGAGGATGGCCAATAGTGGCTGGCGTTGCTCACCATCTGCGGTCAGCTGGTGGCTTGGCTAGCGCTGGCTGGTCTAGGAGGGCCCTGCTCCTATGTCTGGTGATTGGCTCACGACTTGGCCGCTTGCCTCTCATGATGCAGCAAGCTAGCCTGGGCTCGTTCTCAGCGTAGAAACAGGTGGCCCCGAGAACAAGTGGAATTGTGAAGTGTCTTGATTGGCCGGGCTCAGAATGGCCACCATTATTTCCACCACGTTTTATTGGCCAAAGCAGATCTTCTGACCCAGCCGAAATTAAAGGGACTCGACTCCACTCTTGGCGGGAGGAGCTGCTAGGAATTATGAGTGTGCACGTATTCTCCCAAGCACACTCTTGTCTGTGTTACCCCAGTGCATCCAAGCCCCCACCCGCCACCCATTTTCCCCGTGGCTCCTTTGATCCCCTCCTGGCTGTGGTCTGCTCGCTCCTTTGAGGGTATAGGATGAGGTCAGGCCTCAAGGCGGGTAAGGACCCACAAAGTCCCTGTGCTGACCGTGAAACGCTTCCTCTCACACAGAGAAAGTACGTGGCACGCCTGGAAGAACTTCGTGAAGCTCTGGAGAATTCCCCCTTCTTCAAGACCCATGAGGTGCGAGCCCCCGCTGCCATGGGGAGCAGAAGGCCACGTGTGCAAGGGTGGTGGGAGGTCGGGGGTTGGGGGTTCAGTGGGGGGGGGGGGGGTGTCAGCGCCTGGCAAACAGCTGACAGATTACCGGGCAAGGCTATTAAAAGGAACCCCCAAGGTCTGGGGTTTGCTTTTTGATGGTAGGCAGCAAAGGGGATTTCCGGGGCTCAAGACAGGTGGCCTGGAATGAAGGCTGTTCCACGCTGGGTACGGGACTTACTTTCTAAGGCCTCAGTTTCCTCCTAACACGAAGAACAATGGTGCCTTCCTCGCAGGGCTGCTGAGGTGTGAGACCAGCAACTGTCGAGTGCCCTTTGGAGCATGGAAGCACATTTAACTCCTTGCTCTTAAAATTATTTTGTAATCATAATTATTTCCAATTATCCGTGGCTGCATTCCTATTTGGTGGCTCCCCCCCCCCCCCATCCCTCCCTTCTGCAGCCCGTGTGTCTCTGGAAGTCTGGGGCCGTCTCAGCAGGTCTATGAGGTGGGGATGTCGCAGCGTGTGTCCTTTCCCTCTCCCTCCTCTCTCCAAGCTCTTCCACCTCCCCTGTCAGGTCCCCCTCACTTTTTTTTCCTGGCGACTCCTGAAAGATCCTTGATCTGGGAGTCGGGCTGCCTGGGTTCGAATCCTGCTCTACACACCTCAGCCACCTGCGCCTGGGAGTGTTTCTGCAGACCCGTCTCCTTGACAGGCAGGAGGGGCTAACAGAGCACCTGCCCCGTGGGCGTGGGGAGGACGAAGCAGGTTTATATACATGGGAGCATGGCCCACAGTAAACCCTCGGCATGTGCCAGCTGTTACCGTCATGTTCATTACCATCAGATGTCATCCTCGTTGCCGTCCCCATCACTGCCCTTGGGCTTTACACACCAGTCACAAAGAGGAGGCCTGGGGACCTCATCCCTTATGTGCTCATGTTCGGTTTCACCCACCTGGTGCCTTAGCATTTTAAAAAATAAGCTGCCAACATCTAAAACATGAGACTTCCAGTTTACCTGGCACTTTGGGAGACGTGGCAGCACCGGGCTGCTCACCATATGCCAGCAGGCCAGAGTGGGGTGGAGGCTGCCTCCTCTGCCAGCCACCTGCCCACCTGCCCCGTCACCTGGGTTCTCTGGGAGCAGTGGAGTTTGAAACCCCACTGGAAAAGGGGAGGGGCTTGCCCACCTGGAGTCACATGGAGGCAACGAAAGTACTGTTTCTAAAAAACAAAACCAGAAGAACCCAAAAAAACCCCAAACCAGCATCTACCGAGGGCGGTGTGTCGAGCACTGCAAAGTGCTTCATGGAATGCTGCAATGACCTTAGCATCACCATTCTACAGATGGGGAAACTGAGGTCTAGAGAATGGAAGCCCCGTGCCCTAGGGTCACCAGCAGCCCTCTGCTGGGTCTGAGCCATTCTCCAAGGGGAAGACATTATCCGCTTCTCCCGTGCAAGATTCTACAGGTGTTTGTTTGTACCCCAGCTTGGAAAAGGGTAATGGTTAACATTGTCGTCTGTTTGCTATACTGGCAACTGTTCTAAGAGCTTATACGGATGAATTCCCACATGTAACGTGCAGGGCAGCCTTTGAGTAAATGGTACAGTTATTCCCTTATTCCCGCTTTGTATGTGAGCAAGCGGAAGTACAGACAGGTTAAGTCACCTGCCCAAGGCCACCGAGCCAGTTAAGTGGCAGAGCCAGGATTTGAACCCAGACAGCCTGAGTTCGGGCTCCAGAGTTCAGCACCCTGCTCAGCTGCCTGTTGGGGAGGGGACCCAAGCCAGTGCCTGCCCCTCCCCCTAACCTCCCTCCTCTGTCCCTGCAGGTGGTGGGCAGCTCCCTCCTCTTCGTGCATGACCACACTGGCCTGGCCAGGGTCTGGATGATCGACTTTGGCAAGACGGTAGTCCTGCCTGACCACCAGACGCTCAGCCACCGACTGCCCTGGGCTGAGGGCAACCGTGAGGATGGGTACCTCTGGGGTCTGGACAACCTGATCCGCCTCCTTCAGGGGCTGGCCCAGGGATGACCCACTTGCCCACTGCCAGGTTGACTTACTGGATGGTGCCCATCTGGCTGGCGGTGCCCCGAGATTGGCCGTGGGGGTTGACCTCGGGGTTAGGAGAGGTTGCATTGTTCACCACGCAAGACATGAGTGGAAGGCCTGGAGGGCCCTGGAGCCCAGGCAGCGCCCGCCCCTTTCATGATACAGAGGTTTTGAAGACTGGAGAGGGGACGTGCCATGGCTGCATCCCACCTTGTATCAGAACCAGACCGGGCCCTCTGACCAGCCAGGAAGGTTTCTGAGGGGCGACGTGCCTCTCGCCATAGGGATGACTGTAATCACCGTCTCCTTGTCAGTCCTCTCCCGGCTGCAGGCTGGCTCCCGGAGGCCTGGGAAGGGTGAATTTCCTCTCTGGCGCCTGGGGGAACCAGACCTCACCTGTGAACAAATGCAGGGGACACCTGTCTGCCTGGGAGAGTCACAACCCCATCTGTTCCTCTGGGGCCATTCCAGCGCTGACAGAGGTTCAGGAGGGTGTGACACCACAAGGTCTGAGAGCTGCTGCTGTTGGGCGGGGACCCAGTTCTCTCTGTCCTGCCCTCCCCTGACCCCATGGGATCCTCCCCACTCCTGAGAGAACTCTGCTGATCCCCTGCCGACCCAGGCCACAGCCACGTCCTGTGCCAGCACTGACTAGCACAGCCTCGTTCCTCGGGCACCAGCCTCAGCCTTGGGACCCCCTCCTCTCACCCCTGACCCCCTTTCCCTTGCTCCTAGCCAACTGGTGGCAGGAAGGGCTTTCAGACCTAGAAGAGGAGGCTTGGGAATCAGAGCTGCCTTCCTCTAGAGACGCAGGGTAGGTGGCTGTGACTGAGGGCTTGCCGCCTGGTCCAAACCAAAGACCCCAGCACCTTCTCAGGTGTGGGTGATGCCCCTCCGTCCCCCTCCTCCTGCACCTGTACCTTGGGCTTCCTAGTCTAGGAGGCTGGGAACTAGGAACCTCCCTCTTCCCTAAGCTGAAGCTCTAATGTGTCTTCCAGGCCTGAGGAGGCGTGCCCCTTTTTCTACAAACTGTCTTTATACTTATTTATATGAGAGCTAGTCGTTAGCTGGGGCAGCGCTGGGGAACAGGAGGCAAAATCGCTTCATGTGCTTTCCCCCTGTGACGACGCCCCAATAAATCACATTCAACGTCAACTTTGTGGATTTTTTCTTTCGCATCTGGGGCGTGTGGGCTCAAAGCTCATGATTTCACCATTAGCGCTGGGCGGGGTAATGGGGTGATGACCTGTTCAGGAGAGATTCGGGCGCAGAGCAGGCTGGTTCACTCATTTAGCATTTACCAAGCTGCTACTCAGGTGCCCGGCTCTGTGTCGGACAATGTGGGGGACATACTAGTGACCAAGACAGCTCCAGGCTGTGCCCTCGGGAGGCTCCCAGGACAGTGCACTGGACAGCGCCAACCGGGGTGTCCGGGCTGGTGCAGAGTGGCCAGGGCGGGGACACCCCTCTCCTGATTAGTAACACCGTACCTTTGCTGGGCACTGGGCTACATGAGTGACCAAGGCAAACCTGTTCCTCCCCTTCCAGAGTGGAGGCAACAGGTATTCATTCAGTGAATAACCTTTCTCCACGTCTTCTAGGCGTGCCGGGTTCTAACTGCCGGGTTGGAATCCTGGTGCTGCCGCTTGGGAGCCAGGATGTGACCTTAGGCCAGTGGCTGCTCCTCTCCAGGTCCCTGTCTCTTCATCTGTAAAATGGGGGAGGATCTACTACCTTCCTAACTTGAAGAATTTGATAAGTTAGCACTTACTGTCCAGTTTCTCAATCAGAACACCAAGGTCAGGGAGGGGCCTAGCCTGGGGCTAGGGAGTCTTCCCTGAGAAAGAGAGGCCAAAATAGAGAATGGAGTTCTCAGCAGAGGGGTAGGGGCAGGCGAGTGACACTCGAGGGACCTGAAAGGCCAGTAAGGCTAGTGGCCTGAAGTGTGAGGAAGAACAGTCCGAGATCAGGAGAGATGAGCTGGGGCTGGGAGACTCCCTCCCATGAGCAAAAAGTTGCTGCTGGAAAGCTTCTCTGGAGGCAAGTGTTGAGACCTGGTCTGCATTTTAATGCTTACTTATTTTTGAGAGAGGGAGGGAGCAGAGAGAGACAGACATACACACAGAATCCCAAGCAGGCTCCAGGCTCTGAGCTGTCAGCACAGAGCCCGATGTGGGGCTTGAACCCACGAACCGTGAGATCATGACCTAAGCTGAAGTGGAATATTCAATGGACTGAGCCACCCAGGCTGGTTTGCCCGCCTGGTTTGCATTTAAACATTTTTTTTAATGTTTTTATTTACTTTTTGAGACAGAGACAGGGCATGAGCAAGGGAGGGGCAGAGAGAGAAGGAGACACAGAATCCCAAGCAGGCTCAGAGCCTGATGCAGGGCTTGAACTCGCGAACTGTGAGATCATGACCTGAGCTAAAGTCGGACGCTCAACCGACTGAGCCACCCAGGCGCCCCTGGTTTGCATTTTAAAAAGCAAGGCTTCCTAGGCTCCATGGGAACAGACTGGGGGGCAGCAAAGGGTCTAGTGAGGAGGCTCCAGTCCAGAGAGAGGAGGATGGTCACCAGTGAAAAATGGCTGGATGCAACATTCAGGTGGGACAGATGGGACCTGCGGGTTGACCTGTGGTCAGTGTCTTTCCTGGACAGGGAGCTTGTCTAGCTGCTCCTGGCTTTGCTCCCAGCCACACAGTAGGAGCTTACTACCGGGGGCGAGTGTGGGAGAAGGAGACATACGGGGAGTGGGAGGGGGCCTCTGCATGGAGGATCTCTGGCTGGAGGTCCTCAGGAACAGAGCCCACTCCCACGGCTGTTGGAAAAAGGACACTGGGGCACTCTTCCAATGGTGACAGAGCCGAGCTGTGGCCGGGGGCCCTGTCACCCGGCTCAGGGATGCAGCAGGCTAGCAGCTGGAGTCCTTCGGGCTGAGGAGCAGGGCCTGGCCACAGAGGCCGGCCCGCACCCCTCCAGCGGGCACCACGTATGCCCGGCCATCAGCGGCCCGCGAGGGCGAGAAGTCTGTCAGCTGCAGGTTGCTATCCCGGACCTGGTCGTAGTCCCACAGCTGGTAATGCCAACTCTTGCCCTGCTTGGAGAGAAGGTAGACGGCTCCTGGGGAACCTTCCTCTGGCAGGGATGGTGGCTGGCGGGCTGTGCTGGGCACCGGGTGGAACAGACCTGGCAGCTCGGGGTCCTCAGAATAGCCGAGGCCTGGCACAGCCTGCGTCCCCAGCAGGACCCCTGGGAGGAGAGCAGAGGCCGTGAGCTGGAGTGAGCTCCCCGCCGTAGCCCTTCAGGGTAGGCGTGGTACCACCCTCACACCACGTTACAGAGAAGTCAGTGGGCCATGGGCACACAGCTGGGCTGGGACTGACCCAGGGTATCTGGCTCCAGGCTCCAGGCTTTTTTAAGTCCCGCCTCCTCCAGCCTAGTAGCACAGGGAGGGGAGGTGGCATTAAACAGAGCAAGCATCATCACCCGATCCTCTCCTGCTGTCTAGTGAAAAAAACAAAAAACAAAAACAATGCTCAGTGGAGCCCTCGAGGCCACAGACCCCGGCATGGGGGGAGCCTCAATCCAGGCCACCTAATGTGTGAATCAACCTTCTTGTAGGCAGCTGGGAATGACCAGGCCGATCGCTGTTTACTGACACGAGCAATGTGCCTGCGTTGTTCAGATTTTATGTACTTTGCCCACTGTCATCCTGATTTCCAGACGGAGAAATGGAAGCCCAGGGTCACAGAGCCTGGAAGTGGCTGGACCAGACCTGGAGTCCTGTTTGATTCTAAAGTCTATGCTCTGAGCTTCTGTTTACAGAAACGGTGACTGGCAGATACTGAGTCACCTGCTCCCTGCCAGGTCCCTGCTGAGTACCCTGCTGGGACAGGGACAGCCCAGCCCCAGTCCCTGCCTCAAGTATGAGTGAAATGCCAGCATAAGGGTGAGAATGTAGGGGTGATAGGGGCTAGGGACATCCAGGGTGAGCATACAGGGATGCGGGAGGGAAGACCCACCTGTGCTCACTGCCCAGTGGGCCTTGTAGCCCTTCCTCTGACACGGCTCGTGGTTGAAGTCCTCGTCGTAGCTGCCACTGGGGTTAAGGCCAAAGCTGCGGTGTGGTCCTGGGAACGACCCTTCCCCATCCCCACCCAGCTCCCTTCTAGGCCCTGGGATACGGGATGAGCAAGGGATGTCCGGAGACGAGGTGCCGCAGGACACGGTCTCTGTTGGGACCACCCAGGCCACCGCAGAGCAGCTCAGCCTGGCAGCCCAGTGCCTCCTGGGCCAGCTTGCCCATGTTGGCCACTGCAGGACGACACAGACAGAAGGATCACCATGTGCCTGGCTCCAAGCCACGGGCTAACTGAGGATCGGCGCCTTTAATCGTCACCATAACCGCCACCTCTTTGTACAAATGCAGAAAATGAGGCACAGAGACGGCAAGCTGCGTGTCCACAGCCACTTGGCAGGAGGTGGCAGAGCTGGGCGGGGGAATGAAGACATCCTGTTTCCAGAGTCCAACTCGTAACACTCTACTGGGTGGGGAGAAGGGCCTGAAGAACGGAACGGGGTCTCCTTGCACGCCTGGCTTGCGACCCTTCTGAACCCAACTCACCGGAGAACATCTCTCCCTGGGCCGTGTAGCCTCTGTCCACGGCCATCTGCACAAGTCTCTCCAGGGGGATGCCGCTGGGCGGTGCCAGGAGCGTGCCTGCCATCCACAAGGCCACCAGCCCACACCTGGAGAGAGACATGCCCAGTCCCTGAACCCCTAAGTCGGGTCTTTACTGGGCCCTCTCTGTCCCGGAAGCTGGAGTGTGGGGAACAGGTCTACTGCACTGGGGGTTTCCCTCCTTCTCCCAGGCCCGGTGGGGAGACCTCACTTCCCTCTTCCTGGGGGAGAGGGAGACCATGGCCTGTGGCCAGGGCTGGAGGGCTGCAGGGACAACGGGAGGGTGGGGAAAGTCACCTGGGCTTTCAGGAGGAGGAGGTGCGGAAGAAGCGGAGTCAGAGATGAAGGCCGTTCACTTGCTTACTTGCTCATCCATTCCAGCAGTTTACTCCGCATGCGCCCTGGACCCCCGCCCCCTCAAGTTCCCCCTTTCCCACCCCTCCTCCTTGCCTCATGCGGGCTGGGATGAACCCACGCCCCCCACCCTACAGATAGGTTCTCTGGAAGCACAGCAAAGGCAGACAGGGGTTGGGGTCCCAGATCAGGGCACGTACTGAGGGCCTTCCTGGATGAGGGAGGGCAGGTCGGCACAGAAGAGGATCCACTGCAAGTCACTTCTGAAACTGAATAAGAGCCGCGCTCAGGTCACAGGGGAACCAGCTCCTCGGTCCCCCCTTGAGGTCTGCCTGTCAACAGTATGATTGGAAAAAAATAGGATAAAACAGGCAGAGAGGGAAAGGATTAGGACCTGAGGTCCCTGGGTGGGGAGAGACATATTTTGGCACAATGCTGGGAGTGTCTGACCACAGCAACCCCCCCCCCCCCACCAGGGGTAAGGCTCCTCTTAAGAATGTTAACAGACACTACCTACTTCCTCAGGAATTTGACAAAAGACCCGACTAAATATCAGACCCTAAAGTCTTACAACCCACAAGGAACGGTGGGGCCATAGACCACCTCTTACAATGGAAACGAGCCAATCAGGAGTGGACAACCCAGCACCTAGAGTTGTCCAGCCAATAACCTGAGAAGGAACAAGGCGGAAGGGGGGGGGGGGAGGGTGACCAGAACCTTAGAAAACAAGGACCCTTGCCTAGAGTCCTTGGGCGTTCACTTTCAAAGGTCCCCTCTGCAAAGAGCACTTTCGTACTATTCTTACTTTCTCATCTTATAGTCCAGTAAACTTTTTGCCTGCTGCTCATTTTGTGTCCACCTCTTCACTCTTCGAAGCTGCGAGACAATAAACCCCGGGTATTGTGGCAAAAAATCCTGCAACAGTGGTGTTGAGGGGTGGCGAAAGGCGCCCGGCCTGGCTGTCCTAAAGCCTGAGGGCAGCTCCAGGCTCTGATGAAGACTTCCTTCTCCCCTGAGGAGACACCTCTCCCTTCCCAGGCCTCAGTGTTCCTCATCTGCTCAGTGGGAACCCTTCTTCCACCTTCTGCTCCCTCCCTGCTCCTTCTCTCAGTTATTGAAGGAGCAAAGGACAGACGTGTAAAAGCTTTGCCACTAGGAGCCAGAAAAATGGACTAATTAGACAACATTTCTCAAAGAGGTGTCTCTATACCTATACGCTTCCTGCGATTTTTTTCTCCCTTCCCGTGCCTGTCAAATAGGGATGAAGATTCCTTAACTCAGCCTAGAGTAGAAACAGGTAACAACATGCTCACGGCCTAAGAGATCACCCTGCTAATGAGCCCTCGCAGGCCTGCCCAGCCCCACCCTTGGGGGGGGCCACTCCGAAAATTTTGATCCCGATCCTGCCCCAGAGCTCAGGAGGGGAAGGGCAACTTGCTTAGACAGTATTTCTGTTCCAAGAGCAAGACTGGGGTCGGGGGGGAACCTAAAGCTCCTGGTTCCCAGTTTGGGGCACCCTCCGGATGAAAGGTGTTATCACAGCACAGTGGTTAAAAGCCGCCTGAATGCAAATTGGGCTCTACCTCTTCTAACCTCTTTGGCTAAGTGACTTCACCTTCTTGAGCCTCCGTTTCTTTATATGGAAAATGACATCATAGTTCCTATTTCAAAGAATCACTGAGAGGATAAAGTACATACCTAAGGACACTTAGCACAGGGCCTGATAAACGGCAGACCTGGAATAACGGGTGATTGTTACTTGCATTACATTTGCCTCCCTTTGGTTAGGGCATTTAGAACAGATTATAAACTTATCTAGAGAGCTGGGGGTTTCTTCCACGGGTCTGAGTAACTCATTGTATCGGCTCACCCACCACAGCCTCAAGGCCAGGTCTAGCCCCCTCCTGCCTGGGTCTCTTGGGCCCCCTGACTGTCTTACCACCCCTACTCCCCTCAGGTAGCCTCCCTCTCTGTGCAAAGCCCCTCAATGGCTCCCCGGTGCCCTCAGGACAGTTCACCTTCCTCCACGTGGCGCCCGTGCTCTGTGTGATCTGGCTCCGGTCCACCTGTGGAACCCCATGTTTACTACCTGCCCCCCACCAACCTGTGAAAGAAATATTTGCAGATGCCTGAAAAGAACACCTTTCCATTTCAGCCCGCACCTCTGAACAGTTTGTTTACTCCCCTCATCGCATACCCCTGCACCTACAGGATAGCTCTCAGGGGTCCCCTTCTCCAGGCAGGCCCCACTAACACCTCCCCCGCCAGCCTTGGCCTTGTGATCCCTCAGGACTCCCTCATTACAGCTCTGTCACTGGTGAGGGAGGGATCTGTCTCTGCTGCTGGACTAGGTGCCTGTGAGGGCAGGATCTCTCTTCTTTGGTGAAGGTACACCACTGAACAGGTCTAAGTAGGGGGCTGAAGCACTCAGGTTGTTTGACCTTGAGGAAATGGGAAACCCCAAGAGGAGATGGCAGAAGTGATCTGCGGACAGGTGGTTCGGTGAGACCCTACCGGTCCTTCTGCAGCTTCAGGAGCCTCTTCACGTCATCTCTGCTCCTGGGGACTGGGCCGGCCTTCTCTAAAGCCTCCTTCAGGAGCTGGCTCTTCTCTAGACCGAAGACATGAGGGGGAGCCGGCCCCCCAACGGCGGGTGGAGGCGGCAATGGGGGTGGTGGGGGAATAGGGGCCTGGAGATTCGAGGCAGGGGGCAGCAAAGCTAAACTGGGCAGGTTTGGGGGCAGAGAAAGAGGTGGAGTGATGGGTCCTTGGGGAACAGGGATTCCTGGAGAAGGGGCTGGGGGCTCTAGGGGAGGAGAGCATGGAGAACTCATTTTTGGGTCTCCTACGGCATGCATAGCCTGGAAGATTTGAGGATGGGAGAGGGATGGATCCTCTAAAATGAGTTAATCGCAGGGATAGAAGTTCTGAAGGTTTTACAGCGGAGTTCCAGAACTTGGGTGCCGAGCAGTGGGATTAAAAGGATCAGGACTGACATGTGGAACTAGGGGAGCAGGGGTTAGGCTGACCCGTATCATCAGAGATCTAACAGTTAACAGGGAGTGGTCTTTTATCCGGGAATAGATTTGTGGTTTGGGGTTGCTTTGCCAGGCTCAAGGAGGGTAATTTAGTAAAAGTTATGGTATCATCCCGGGCCAGGTCTGGAAACTCGGGAGTCAGTTTTGGGAAAACGAAGGATAGGACCTGGGGCGAGGCCCTACGGGGTGGGACTTCGGGGCCCAGGGCTAGAGACTAGGGAATTTAGGCTCTGTAACCCCTCACATTCCAGGCCCGAGTTCGGAACCTTCAAGCTGACCTTTGAATCAGAGGTCAAGAGATCAAAAGGACACCCGGCAGGGAGAATGGCTTAGTCGTAGAGAAGGTCCTGGAATCAGAGCGCAAAAGGAAAAGTCCCGTGGGCTGGGGAAGGTTCAGGGATCGGAGGACGTTGTGAGCCGCAACACCGCCGGGATACGTAGTGGAGCCTGAAAATAAAACGCTCCTCCTCTTCCAGCAAAATGGTGGCCGCAGCACACATTTTTTCCCATATCACGTGGTAGTACTCGCGACCCGTGTCCGGCCCAGTGGCGTCACGTGACGAGAGAAGGCAGGGCGGTGGGGGAGAGGAGAAGCTATCAAAGGACTGCCCCCGGAAGAGACTGAAGCGCGAGCGGCTTCTCCATTGGCAAGAAGCGCGTGAGGGGGCTCGGCCTTCACTGATTGGTCCGTGGACCCCCCAGGGGCGGGTCCGGTGGGGCGTTTTCGGCCGAGGCGGGAACCCAAATGTCGTTTTGATTGGCAAGTTTTGGGCGAAGGGGCGAGGATTACTCTGATTGGTTAAGCTGCTGAGTTTCGGCACGGGATTGGCTTGCAGAAAGACAAGGGCGGGACCAGGAGAGGAAGCTTTTACAGTCGGCTCTCAGAAACGTAGGAGGCGACACTTGCGTGAGCTGCGCCTCTGTTGGTGAGTAATGTGGGGTGCAGGCGGCCATCTACGCCGGGCGGGCGGAGCGCTTGGCGCCTGGGCTTTCCCGTGCCTCCTGTGGAGAAACTGTTTTCTCGCTGCGCGAGGTTAGGGCGCCGCGGAGTTTTCTCTCCTTAACTGGCTCTTACATTCGCACTTTTTCTCCTGGGCCGCCCTTTGAGCTCGTGGGCCTATGGGAGTTGCCACTTAGGACGCTCCGCCTACTGGTTCGCGTAGAGCATCCTGGGACTCGTAGTAAACCTCTCGAGATTTCCCACGCGGGGAGGCGGAGCCGTGTCCTGCTTTCGCTTTGTTTTCCAGTCTCTGCCTCCTTCCCGCCTCTCCTGGCTTCCTCGTGAAAGGAAGATCCCTGAGCAGCCCGTTAAGCTCGCTTTGGGGCAAAGGATTCGGAGAAACCCAGGGCTGAAGTTAACCTTTTTCCTTCTTTCAGCTCTACCTCGGCACCTCTCTCCATGGCAGTCCCCGAGACCCGCCCCAACCACACTATTTATATCAACAACCTCAACGAGAAGATCAAGAAGGATGGTGAGTTCTCAGGATAGTCCAGATTCCAGGTTACCTCGCACTCTTCCATCTCCAGCATTCACTTCTCTTCCTTCCCTTTCTCTAGCCAGCCAAACTGTTAGGGTTAATCCTTGAGCCTTTGCCCACGCTGCATTCTGTGTCTCTAACACTCCTTCAGTTCATCTTATCAGCTTGGCCATCAACTTGGTCACTGTCCATCCTTCCAGGCTTCAGCTCACAGGACGCCTCCAAGAAGCTTTCCCCATCCTCTTTCCCCTCTGGTGCCTGCCTCTGACTTCCCATAGGCCCTGGACATCTCCCGCTCAAGCCCTGATTGCTCTGGGCTGTTATGTGAGCATGAGGGTAAGCTCTGGGATTGTCTTGGTCATTGTGGTGTTTGTTCTCCCCGATCAGCCCACAATGGATAGGTTTTAATTTCAAAAAGAAAATGAGATCATAGTAACGATGGCTAGCACTGTTACCAGGTACTGGTATGTAAATCTCTGTTACAGTAAATTTTCAACAACAAACCTTCAGGAAGGAGCTATTACTCCTGTTTCTCAGATGAGGAGACAGGCTCAGGCATGATGTGATTTGCCCAGGGTCATGCAGCAAGGTAAAGTGGTTGAGGCCACCACTACGGAATTCTGCTTAAGAACTCGGTTTTTGACATTATCACCTTGATTGAACCTTATTTTCTATATTTGAAAATTGAGCAAAGTCCTCTGATATTTTCTTTGCGTGGATGTTACGTGGATTAAACTAGCTAAATATCCAAACGGTGTTGACTTTTATGGTACATGGCAGTTAGTATGGGCTGGATGGAACTTAGCTCTTATTATCACCTTAAGAAAATTGTTGGGAGAACCAATGGAGCTTGCTGGGATTAAGTTTTGAGGTTACCAATAAAGTTACTGTTGAAGAAAGCAAAACAAGCCACATAAATTCCTTATATGCTCCTAGAGTATCATGCTCAGCCAATTCTCTATGATGCTGGGAAAACACCCGGTGACAGACATTCCCCGTTTTGCCTTCATGGAGCCATATTCCATTGGGAAAGACAGACCTGCTTCCAGACAGTGATAGCCCAGAGTCGCCAGGGCCATGATTGGGAAGCACAACCAGAGTGATCAGGACTGGGTTTGAGCATCTAGATAGAGGGATTTGTTCCCATTCGTGGAAGAGGAGATGTCTTGGAAAAGCCTTCCAGGTCGAAGAAACAGTATATATGATATGAGGGAGAAGAGCGTTCTGAACCTGGACCAACATATGATGGTGTGTAGGAGCAAAAGAGAGCCCAGGCTATTCTGGAAACTACCAAGTAGTTGTGTGTGACTGAGGCTTGGGACTCAGAACCTTCCAGTGAGCAGTGCGCTGATAGCTCATGGGATCTTGTGGGAGGATAGGCCCATAGACTTTGTCCTGAGGGCATCTGGGAGCCAGGCGAGGGACACGATGTGTGGACGGTGAACTTGAGTGGGCAGGAGAGAAGGGAAGGAGAGAGGCCCAGAGTCTGGGGGAATGGCCGAGCCCCAAACTGGGTTCACGGGTGTGGCGGATGGAGACCAACACCAGAAATGGTGTCAGCAGAATTTTTGGCTGACTGCGCCAGAACACCTTTTACTTCCCTCTTGACCCCACCCTCTCCTGAATTTTCTTTTCTTTCCTCACCTAGTCTTTCAGCAAGTGTCTTCAGCTCGGGTGCCTTTTCTGTTTGAAATTTTTTTCTTTTAACATTTTATTTTTGAGAGAGAGACCGAGCATGAGCAGGGGAGGGGCGGAGAGAGAGGGAGACAGAATTCAAAGCAGGCTCCAGGTGCCGAGCTGTCAACACAGAGCCTGAAGCGGGGCTCAAACTCACGAACTCACAAACTGTGGGATCATGACCTGGGCTGAAATCAGACGCTCAACCGACTGAGCCACCCAGGGGCCCTGGTATTATATTCTGTTAGGTATGGCAGTTTGTTAGTGATCTATGGTGGCCTTGGGTTCAGATGGACTTGGGTCCTGGCCCCCATCCCAGCTCTCTAAGGCTCTTCCCGGTACCTTCGGGACACTCCTGTTGAGCCAGTGACAAATCCTCTGAGAGCTGTTTCCACGTTATTAAAAAAGTGAGACCATTACAGTTGCTGCCTCAGGAAGCAGTTGTAAGAATTTAGTGAAGTTCTTTCCGTAAAAAGACGTTTAGTGGTATTGTTATTCATGCAACTGTTTTTGGAGAAGCGTGGGTGCTACAGCCTGCACTGAGCATGGGGGTACTGCAGTAAACAGTGGAGAGGCTTGTGGCTCTTCAGGATAGCTAAACGGCAGGTTAGCCAGCATGACGTCAGGAGGTGGGAAATGCCGGGAGGGAAAAGCAGTTAGGTACAAGGGAGTGGAGAGAGCGACAGTAGGTGGCATTTATTTAGACAGGGTGGTCGGGGAAGGTCTCTGTGGTGGGAACACTTTTACTGAGACCTGGGTGACCAGAAGGAGAAAGGTCTTTGCCGTGGAGGCAGCAGCCAGCGCAAAGGTCCTGAGGCCACACGTGTGTACCGGCCTGAGAAAGGGCTGTGAGGCCAGTGCGGCTAGAGATAACGGGAGAGGGGTGGAGTGTGGGGGGATGATATTGGAGATGTTGGCCAGGGCCACGTCACACAGGCCTGGGTCAAGGTGCCGGTGACAAAGAAAAGAATGCTCACGTGTATCGAGCATTTACCGTGTGCCCTTTGTTATGTGTGGCTCCTGTACTTTATGTGACAGCCCCAGGAGGCAGGTACCAGTACTGTCCGTGCACACGGGAGCGCACACGACCCATCCCAGTGATTCTTGGCCGCTGCTGGTGTTGCTGCCTCTTGGGGGTTCCAGACCTGTGGCACCGTGGCCTTTGGCTGATGGTGTCCATTCTGGGCCATGCCTGGCTCTGGAAAAGGAACTCAACCCCCAGGACAAGGTACCAAGACCTCCAGTCACCCACGGGTGCTTTCCTTCCTCCCCCTGCAGAGCTGAAGAAGTCCCTGTACGCCATCTTCTCCCAGTTTGGCCAGATCCTGGATATCCTGGTTTCCCGAAGCCTGAAGATGAGGGGCCAGGCCTTTGTCATCTTCAAGGAGGTCAGCAGCGCCACCAACGCCCTGCGCTCCATGCAGGGCTTCCCCTTCTACGACAAGCCCATGGTGAGCACTGTGGGTGTGGAGGGTGTGTGCGCACCGCGGTGCTGTGGCAGACTGGATGGGTCTGGGCCTCCCGTCTCCCGCCGTCCAGTCTCCTAAAGTCGGCAGTCCCTCTTGCTGTTTGTCAGCATTCACTGTTCTTTGTACTGGGGTGGGGGTGGAGGACACACAGTGCCCCCAGATGGTGACCTCTTAGAAGTGTCAGGGCTGGGATGGGGGAGGTGCCCAGAGCTTGGAGAGCTTAGAGGAGGCACCTTACCCAGTCCAGGGGTTCAGGGAAGGCTTTCTGGATTTGAGGCTCCAAGGAGAAAGACTAGCTGGGGGAAGCAGGGGAGAAAGCGTTAGATAACCGAGAACATTAGGAAAGTTGGTCAAGTCTGTTTGGCTGGAGCGAAAGGGTGGGAGTGGGGGCAGAGTATGGCCTGGAGAGCAAGTCAGAAGTCAGGCCCAGGGGCCAGAGTTTGTCTTGCAAGTGGACTTGACTCTGCAGGTGGTGGGGAGCCATGGAAGGGTTTAGGGAGTTGCCTCTGGCCGTTGGGAGAATGGATTTGAGGGGGGAGGTTAGGGGAGGCTGGGTCAGCTTCCCAGGTGTGAGGGTTTGGGCCAGGACCAGCGCGGGGGGTCGTGAATGGGGAGAATCGGGTGGGTTGCAGGTGTTAAGGAGACTAAGTGGCCGGCCGGGGGGTGGGCTGCCTTCTGGGAGGTGAAGAATGGCTTAAAGTGCCCGCCCTGAACTAGAATTCCTGCCACATCACTGGCAGACATCTTTGGTTCCTGGGTCCTTCCCCTTGTCCCTCTTAACCAGTGTTTGAGTTACATCTGATTGGAATATGCCTCCCTGAACCTACTCCCTTGGGTAGGGAAAGCAATGCTCAGGTGTCCAGGTCCCAGGCAGATCGCCTCCTGTGGAAGACAGCGGGCCCTGGGGGCCGTGGGGTAGCCTGGAACCCTCCCCTCCATGTTGGGAGGGGGCACTGATTTGCCTGCTGTTTTCTCTGGGCGTGGGAGCCCAGACTTGGCCACATCTTCTGATGTTTTTCTGGAGCAGCTAGAAATTAGTTTTTGAAGTATAAAGACCACGATCTTACTTGATCCTCCTCCCTGCTCTGCTTCCCAAATCACCCCTTGGACCATATCAAACACTCAAGCACCAGTGAGCTCTGTCGGGGAGCCTGTCAACCCTACCTTCAAAATATCCACCGCTGCCTACTCCTCACCCCTCCCCTGCTGCTGACCTGGTCTCTGCTCTGACCCCTGCTCCCCACAGGCTGTTCTCTGTGCCGCAGCCACAGCGTTTCTTCCAGCACACCAGTGAAGTCTCATCACTCCCTGCTTATGACACTCCATGGCTCCCAGCTTTCTCAGGAAAAAAAAAAAGCCAAGTTTCACCAAGGTCTCCAGAGTTCCTCCGATGCCTCTGTGATTTTCTCTCCTCCCTCCTAGTCTGCATTGATCTTGCCTTTCCTTGAACACACTGCACACCTTCACTCTGCTGGTCCTTTGCTAGAAGGCTCTTTCCCTCCATTCCTCTGTCTCTACACCAGGGTCACATCATTGAGGCCTTTCCTGGCCACATCTAAAATTTTTTTTTTTAAACATTTATTTATTTTGAGTGAGGGAGCATAAGCACATGTGTACCTACAAGCCTGGGAGGAGCAGAAAGGGAGTGAGAATCCCAAGCAAGTTCCGCGGTCTCCAGACCCCAACACCAGGCTCGATCTCACAAACGACGTCATGACCTGAGCTGAAATCCAGAGTTGGACATTCAACCAACTGAACCACTCAGGCGCCCCATGAAATTTTCAATTCTTAATCTTTTTTTTTTTTTTTTAAAGTAGGTTTCACACCCTATGTGGGACTTGAACTCCTGACCCTGAGATTGAGAGTCCCATACTCTACAGACTAAGCTCACCAGGCGCCCCTGAAATTTTCAGTTTTTTCAGCACTTCCCACCCACTTCTCCAGTTCACTTTCTTTTTTTTTAATGTTTATTTTTGAGAGAGAGACCACATGAGCGGGAGAGGTGCGGGGGTGGTGGGATACAGAATCAGAAGCAGGCTCCTGGCTCTGAGCTGTCAGCATAGAGCCCTACATGGGGCTTGAACCCATGAACCGTGAGATCATGACCTGAGCCGAAGTCAGATGCTTAACCGACTAAGCCACCCAGGCGCCCCTACAGTTCACTTTTTAATCTTTTTTCATTGTGTCTTCCTCAGTGAATTACAGCATGAGGGCAGGGGCCTTTTGATAGGCTCATTGCTGTACCCACAGAGTCTAGGTTCTCCATAGACTATTGAGGTTGAGATTTATTAGCCTGGGAGTCTAAACTGTGGTGTGACCGGAACCCCCTTGCACAGTGTTCCTGTGTTGCCCTTTTTTTCCTCAGGCTTTCTGCCTTTGGCCCGATGTCCAGGACTGTCCCATTTTCCCTTCAACACCCAGTGACCGAAGTCCGTGCCAGCTACCCTTCAAAGCACTTCAGCTCATTTAGTCCTTAGACTCATCCTTTCGAATGGGAAATACCACAGTCCCCATTTTACAGATGAGAATGTTGAGGCTGGTGATTTCTGTAACATGGCTCTCGGAGTGACTGGAAAGGTCTGCTCTTGTACCCGGGCCATTTGGCCTTGAAATAAATCTACATTCTTCACCCTTCTGCTCTCTGTTTGGCAGCGCATTCAGTATGCCAAGACTGACTCGGATATCATTGCCAAGATGAAGGGCACCTTCGTGGAGCGGGACCGCAAGCGGGAGAAGAGGAAGCCCAAGAGCCAGGAGACCCCAGCTGCTAAGAAGGCCGTGCAGGGTGGGGCAGCCGCCCCCGTGGTGGGGGCTGTCCAGGGGCCTGTCCCGGTAAGCCAGAGCCCAGGGATACTGCTCTTTCCCCCATCAGGCCTTCCTCATGGCCTGGCTTATGGGCACAGTGTATGTGTAGGGGTCTCCCCTTGGGCATTCACACCCCCTCTCCTTCATTTGCTTCTAGAGATTGTGCGCCTGTCTCAGGGATTAAACACCTGTGTAATGGTGTCTGCACTTAGAAATGCCTCCTTGCTTGCCCAGCTTTCTCAGGATCTCTCTCTGTGTCTCAGTCCTTTGTTGTTTTTTTTTTTTCCTCCCCTTGACCTTGATCCTGCTGCCTGTGTCTTTTAAGTTAATGCCTATGCAGAAAATCCAGAGGAAGCCACGCATCAATTTTTTCTGGATTAGCGAATTTAATTTAGCAGGGCCACCAGACATAAGGTCGGTACGGAAGAAGTTTTATTTTCGTGTGATAGCACCAAAGAAGTAGACTCCAAACTGAAAAAGAGCTCGGGAGTAAATCCAACGGAAGGTGTGTAGAACCCCCCACCAAAACAACAGAATCTCGCTGAGAGAAGTGGGAGATGAATTCAACAAATGGATGCGAGACTCAATCAAGACTTGTTGAGATGTCAGTTCTCCACATTGGTCTAAAACTCAACACAGTTGCAATCAGAATGCTAACAGGAATTTTGGGAAGGCGCTGGCAGTCTGTTTCGCCTATGAAGTTACCACTGGGGTCCAGTAGTGAAAGGCCTTTTTTTTTTTTTTTTTTTCTGCTGGTAAATGGTGCTGGGCCAACTGGGTATCTGTAAGGCAAAGAATTAGTTCTACCTCAACTGTATCAGTTAACTTGAGGTGAATTAGAGACCTCAGTGTGACAGCTTAGAACAAAAAAGATTCTAGAAGGAAACAGGAAAATCTCTTTGGGACCTTTGTGAGGCCACAAAAAGTAGAGCCGTCCCGTTTTCTAAACAGAATCGAGAAAGCCCCTAGTAGGATAGATGAATTGCATCTACTCCTTATTTCTGAGTCTCCACGTTGGCTTTTCTGACCGGATCACCCTGTATTTGTCCTACTTTTACCCACGCCAGCTCCCCTTTTGTCTGGCATTGGCAACGGTGTCAGAGTCACTGCCCAGCTTCCCTGTTCTTACTCACTCTCCTCTTCTGCACCCAGCTTTTTGTCCACCTTGTTTTGTCTGCAGCTGTGATTTCAACTCTAGCAGCCCCACCTCCCCGGGGTGCCTTCCCTGGGTATCTCCCCTGGGTGCATGAGTTGTGTGCCCTCAGACTGGCTCCCTTCTCCCCCTTTGCCACCACCTCTCCCGTCTCTTTCTGCCTCTGCCCCGACTGTCCCTGTCCACCTCTGCCTTGCACTGTGTTCTTTTTTCTGCAGGTCCCTTTTTTTTGCCTTGAAGTTTATTTTTGGAAGGAAAAGTACAGCTTGCTCATTATAGCGTTTCTTTTCACTCCTTTTGTTAACAGTTGTCAGCATTTGATTTTTTCCAGTATTCTTTTTTTTTTTCTGCTCCTATATTGATAAACAAGGTTAGGTCACGTTGACTGGTTTTTTTTTTATGTTAGAAAAAAAATTTTTTTTAACTTTCTGGCTTGAGTTTGCCCTTGAAGCTTGGGTCTGGTTTGCTCCATCCATTTCCCTTTGGGTGACCTTTGTCTCTATAGGTCCCTTTTTCACCTCTTTCCAAATCTGGGTCTTTCTCCCTGTTGTCTTTCACACCCAGGGTTTCTTCTGATGACCTCTTCTCTCTGCCTCCTGCTGACCCCAAACCTGTCTCCTGCCCGTCAGCCGCCCCGCTCAGTCCTGCCTCCCTCTCTCTGCAGGGCATGCCCCCGATGACTCAGGCACCCCGCATCATGCACCACATGCCAGGCCAGCCTCCGTACATGCCACCGCCTGGCATGATCCCGCCTCCAGGCCTGGCGCCCGGCCAGATCCCACCAGGGGCCATGCCCCCCCAGCAACTTATGCCGGGGCAGATGCCACCTGCCCAGCCTGTAAGTGTCTACTTCTGGGGTCTCATACAAACAGAACACGGGACTAGAGAGGGATGGGTGGGGGTGCTGTTTTAGGGTGGGTGATCCGGGCAGGCCCCCCCGGAGGAGGTGCCATTAGATGATAAGAATAAGGATATGGCAGTGGGGCCAGGCCCTGGGGTAGAGAGGGATCGGTATGTTTATTGGAAGAACTTTGGAAAGGCAGGGTGAGGCTAGAGTGGTGGCCAGAACCTAGATTGATTTGGTGAACTTCTGCTCAGCACCTGCTAATGGATACAGCAGTGCTCTTTGTGCCTTATCGTCCCATGGGGGCAAGGCAGTGTCGACAGGCAACATCAGGTGTGTCAGGCGAAGGACCGGAAGGAACTCCAGTGGGGCAGGGGGTGGGAAATGGGAAGGCGGTAAGGGGTAAGTCCCCACTAGACTCACGGGGTCTGTTGACGTCCTTGCAGCTTTCCGAAAATCCACCAAATCACATCTTGTTCCTCACCAACCTGCCCGAGGAGACCAACGAGCTCATGCTGTCCATGCTTTTCAACCAGTAAGTGGGGCCGGTAGCTGGGCAGGGGCCCCATGGGCGATGGCCAGGAGATGGCGCCATGGGGACCAGTCTGGGGGTTGTGCAGGTGGAGCCCTGAGCCCGCTGGGGATTTGCAGGCAGGACAGTGACTGGAGGCAAAAACGGAGGAAGCAGTAGCTGAGCATGCTGGACCTTCCTCCACTTTTGTGAGGGGTGGGGGAGTCAAGGTTCTGGGCTTCGTCTTTCCAGCCTCTGAGTCAGAAATGCAAGGTGCACAAAAAACAGCCATGAGGTGGCATGGAGCACTGGCTGGATCGGCCATAATTGGCAACTCGAACTGCATTTGCTGGCGGTGGGGATATTTAAAATCTTGCGTGCCGGGGTGTAGGCCCCTGTGGCTATCGCACAAACTGTTCACTAGTTAGTGAAGGAAGGGGAGTGTGTGCTCGCCTGGTGGCCCTGCTTATGATCTTACATTCTAAAAAACTTCTTTTTTTTTTTAAGTTTATTTTGAGAGAGCGCGTGCACAAGCGGGGAAGGTGGGGGGGGCACAGAATCTGAAGCAGGCTTCAGGATCCGAGCTGTCAGCACAGAGCCCCAGGCGGGGCCCAAACTCAAATCGTGAGATCATGACCTGAGTTGCAATCAAGAGTTGGGCGCTTAACCAACTGAGCCACCCAGGCGCCCCAAGCGATAGGTATTTTGTAGGAATAGCGGCAGAAGAAAGGATGCCTAGTAAACTTGAAGATGGTTGCCTAATGGGGAAGGAAGGTAGGGCAGAGAAGAGGGAATGGAGAAAAACAGCCTATCATGAAAAGGGTGGTGTTTGTTTCTGGAATGGGGTGGGTGGGTTATGATTGAGGAAGGACATGGCGGCAGTGTCCTGTTTCTTGGTTTAGGTTATTTATGGTTGCATAGGTGTTCATAGAAGTATTTCCTTAAACGATATGCTTATGTTGTGTGTACCTGTTTGTGTTAGGGTTCCTCGATGTAGCGTTTTGCATATTTGGGGCTGGATAGTCCTTTGTTACTGGGAGCATCCTGTGCTTTGTAGGATGCTTAGCAACATCCCTGGCCTCTACGCTCCAGATACCAAAACGTTAGAAGGAGATGCCAAGTCTGGATACCTGAGGTCTGTCCCTTCTTTCAGGTTCCCTGGCTTCAAGGAGGTCCGACTGGTCCCCGGGCGGCATGATATCGCATTCGTGGAGTTTGACAATGAGGTACAGGCAGGGGCTGCTCGTGATGCCCTGCAGGGCTTCAAGATCACCCAGAACAATGCCATGAAGATCTCCTTTGCCAAGAAGTAGCACCTTTTTCCCCTGCCTGCCCCTGCCCCCTGTTCTGGGGCCACCCCTTCCCCCCTTGGCTCAGCCCCCTGAAGGTAAGTCCCCCCTCGGGGGCTTTCTCAGAGCCGTGTGTGAGTGAGTGGTCGCCACACAGCATTGTACCCAGAGTCTGTCCCCAGACATTGCACCTGGTGCTGTTAGGTCGGAATTAAAGTGGTTTTTTTGAGGTTTGGTTTTTCACAACCATTTGTCGTTCTTATTTTCTTGTTCTCTGTGCTTCCCTTTCTCACACATCAGAATATTCTGGGTGTTTGGACCTCTCAGGGTATTGGGGTTTGCAACCTTGGGAAAACACAGAATAGGGTATAACTTTGTCTCAGTTTCAGTTACCTTTACTACTTTGGGAAAATTTCTATTTTGTCTGCATCAGCATTCAGAGCAGGAAATTGAAACCTAGGCTGCCATGTACAGTTGGGCAGGTTGTGTACTGCACAAGGATGCTACCTTTAAGGATACACTATTCATTTTATAGACTTATATGTTTTTTTCTAACATGATAGAGTGTTAAGAGGTTTTTCTTTCTTGTTTTTTTAATGTTTATTTTTGAGAGAGAGAGAGAGTGCAAACAGGGGAGGCAGAGAGAAGACGACACAGAATCTAAAGCAGGCTCCAGGCTCCAAGCTGTCAGCACAGAGCCTGATGCAGAGCTCGAACTCACGAACCACGAGATCATAACCTCAGCTGAAGTTGGTCGCTTAACCGACTGAGCCACCCAGGTGCCCCAAGAAAGAGGTTTTTCTTCACCTTTTTCAAATCTTCACAAAAATGCTTTCTGTCATAGCAGCAGTCTCCCAAAAACCATGCTAGATACTTCAGGAAGAAAAGGATGGGAGCAGGGTACTCAGGAACTCATTGGAAGAATAGTAGGAGTGGCAGCCTGGGTTGGGGACACTTGAGTTCAGGTTTGCAACCTGTGACTGAGCTGCAGTCTGGAGTCCAGGAAGGTGCCACTGCAGCTGATGGAACTGCCCATCCCACATGGGGAGCTACTAACCAGGCACAAGGGGTGTGGCCCCGTCAAACACTGCTGATCTTCCCTGCCGGCTACCCTCCAGCCAGGAGCCTGGGGCAGGTGACTAAACCAGCTCTGGCTCCAGTGCCCTGGCGGCAGGGGAAGGTCTAGGAAATGTAGTTTCCGGTTGGACAATCATGTAATCTAACTGAAACTATGAATGGAAGGGAGCTCGAATGGGGACCTTCCTTAGTAGTCCCTCACACCCTTGATCTGGAATTTTGTTTTACTTTTGAGAGAGAGAGCACAGGAAGGGCAGGGGGGCAGAGGGAGAGGAAGAGAATCTTTTTTTTTTTTTAATGTTTGTTTACTTTTGAGAGAGCATGGTGGGGAGGGGCAGACAGAGAGGGGGACAGAGGATCCGAAACTGGCTCCATGCTGACAACAGAGAGCCCAATGTGGGGCTTGAACTCACGAACCATGAGACTGTCACCTGAGCTGAAGTCGGACGCTTAACTGACTGAGCCACCCAGGTGCCCCAAGGGGGAGAGAGAATCTCAAGCAGTCTCCACACCCAGCATGGAGCCTGATGCAGGGCTCAATCTCACAACCATGAGATCGTGACCTGAACCAAAATCAAGACTTGGAAACATAATGGACTGAGCCACCCAGGTGCCCTGATCTGGAAAATTTTTAAAAGTATGTATGTATGTGTGTGTGTATAAATACATACACACACACATACATACATACATACATATATCACATACGTGTGTGAGTACGGGAAGGGCAAAGGGGCGGGGGGGCGGGGGAAGGATCCGAAGTGGCCTCTGCGCTGACAGCATCGAGCCTGATTGAGGGCTCTCACTCATGAATCATGAGATCATGACTTGAGCCAAAGTGGGACATTTAACCAACTGAGCCACCCAGGCACCCAACTCCTGGAAACTTTTTTTTTAATGTTTTATTATTTATTTTTGAGAGAGAGAGAGACAGTGCGAGCAGGGGAGGGCAGAGAGAGAGGGAGACACAGAATCCGAAGCAGGCTCCAGGCTCTGAGCTGTCCACATAGAGCCTGATGCGGGGCTCGAACTGACAAACCGTGAGATCATGACCTGAGCCTGAGCCACCCAGATCCCCACCCCCGGAAATTTGTAATTGACTAAAAAACATACATAAATCGCTTAAGACCCTTCTTCATGCCATATAGATAGAAAAATGAAATCCTTTGCCAGAAGTAGAAAATTGACCACAAAAATAAATACAGGAAGACAATGTTCTGTTTGGATATCTTCTGCAAAGGCTCTAAGCCCAAGCCTGCTTCTGCTTTGCTCTTTTTAAATTTTCACTTATTTATTTAAAAAAAAATTTTTTTTTTTTTAATGTTTATTTATTTTTGAAGGAGAGAGAGAGTGTGAGTGGGGGGGGGGCAGAGAGAGAGGGAGACAGAGAATCGGAAACAGGCTCCGGGCTCTGAGCTGTCAGCACAGAGCCCCATGTGGGGCTTGAACCCACGAACTGTGAGATCATGACCTGAGCCGAAGTCGGACGCTCAACCAACTGAGCCACCCAGGCGCCCCAAAATTTTCACTTATTTATATGTTTATTTATCTTGAGAGAGAGAGGGAGAGAATCCCAAGCATGCTCTGTGCTGTCAGCACAGAGGCCCAATGCAGTCTTTGAGCTCACAAACCATGAGATCATGACCTGAGCCAAACTCAAGAGTCAGATGCTCAACCGACTGAGCTTCCCCCAGGTACTTCTCTGCTCTTTCTATTAAAGAGGAACATCAGCATTTGCAGCGAAGACTTCACAGCACCAAATACAGTCTTTGTGCTCATAGGATCTGAAAGGGGAAGGGGATTGTCTTCACTAAGAGGCAAGTATTGTAGACAAATGCAAACACCTCGCCCACCACACCGGTGACCACGGGTTCTGTGATCAGCGGGTCCTGGTTTCTGTTGTCTGCCTGGTGGACTCCTTAGCTGCTCCCTTGTGTCGTTGATGTCCCCACTCTAAGGTTCATTTTCTTCCTGTGCGAGGGGAGAATTCCTGTAGGTTAATACTGTGGTATTGTCGGTACTCGCCACTGCCCCCAACACGCACACCCACTGCCAGGCACTTAGTAAACACCATAAATTCAGCACATGCTTGCCGAGTACCTGGCATGTGCTAGATACTGTTCTTGGGACAGGACATGCAGTGGTGAGTGAAACAGATGAGCTAACTGCAAACACTTTTGGTACAAACGACGGGGGTGGTGGGGCAGAAGGGCTGGGGAACGGTCCTGGGTGATCAAGGAAAGCCAGTCGTTTGAGGGGACATTTGAGCACAGTGGTTTCTCCCACGGTTGTGGTGATGGGTGTTGGGTGCATAGGGATAGTCAGTCCAGGCTTCGTGCCACGTGGATTCTTCCCCATCCCCATGCCCATATGCGCCCAATCTACTTCCCCTCATGGAAGTTTGGACTTGAGGCCAAAGGTGAGAATGCCTGGGGACAGAGATGGCCACTCAGGAGAATGATCTTGGTCCGTGGATCTATTTGAAGGGCAGTTTTAGAGGTTGAGACCTGAGTTCAAATCTCCCACCGCTTTCTCTTGACAACTGACAACTCCACGCTGAGTAAGTGACGGGTATGGGCCTGGACCCCAATCTGGCCCCTCTGCTTGCTGGCCAGAGTGGGGTTATAACAGCCCTCTTGAGGTGATGGAGAGTGTCCATTTGAGTTAATAAAAATGTATGTGGTGAGTGCTCTTTAAAGGACTGCTAGCTTTCATTGTCCCTATTTTACAGAGGAGAAAAGCGAGGAGAAATAGCTGAGCCCAGGTCACCCATTCGGGAAGTGGCTTGTGAGGACAAATAGTGGTTATGGTAGAGCGTTGCCTAGCCTAAGTAAGGCCTGGCATGTAATACTTGGTCCTTCGGAGTGGGGGCTGTTCCTGGGAATCAAAGGGCTGCCTTGTTCTGTCCTTTACAGGAAATTCCAAGGTAGTTTTCTGTACTGGCTCCCTGTTTCTGTTCTCGGAGGGGCCCAGGTACCCAAGTGGACTCAAGATGGAATCGAATAGCTCAACCTGCCTGTCCGGGCCTCTGGTTGTCAGGGGGGTGGCTGGCACCTGGAGTGGCCTGGGCTGCTTTGGGCCTATTTGGGTATTTCCTTGGGCGGGCAGCCCTCACCCTGTCCTTGAAATGGTTCTGGCTGGGTAGCAGCCTCTAGGTGGTGTGGATGAAATTTGGGACTGGTTAAGGGCGGAGACGAGACCAAGAACACAAGTTTCCTTGTGCTGCTGGGGAGAGGGAGGGCAGGAGGAAACTGGAGACCCCACCTCCACCCTGGCCACTCTCTTGCTCACAGTCCACCATGGCTGGGTCGCCAGTGTTCCTCGGTGTCATCATTTTGCTGTCTGCCTTCTCAGGGCCTAGTGTCGGGGGTCGCGCCATGCCCAAGCTGGCTGACCGCAAGCTGTGTGCTGATGAGGAATGCAGCTGTAAGAGTTGGGGGGTGGGGGGTGGAGGACTGGGGGCTTGGATTGCCAGCCTGTGTGGAGGGTGCTGTCATTCTCTTCTATTCCTCCCCCAGACCCCATCTCCATGGCTGTGGCCCTGCAAGACTATGTGGCCCCCGACTGCCGTTTCCTGACCATACACAGGGGCCAAGTCGTGTACGTCTTCTCCAAGCTGAAGGGCCGAGGGCGGCTCTTCTGGGGAGGCAGCGTGAGTCTTGGGAGAACAGAAGAGGAAAGGGTATGGGGCTGGGGTGGGAGTACACCCTAATTTTCCACCTAAAGGGAAAATTTGAAGCGGTGGACTGAAATAGTTTGGCAGGGGGAGGGGGTATTGTGATCTTGATTTTTAATTTGTTGAGCAATTATAGGGCATGAACTAACTATATGGTGCTAGTCTCCTACGGACACTGAAGAAAGAACAGCGAATGATCCCTTTAATTCTAATGGAAAGGGACAAGCCATCAAAAAACATCAGCAAATATATGCTCCTCTGAGAATTAGTACAGACTTGGGTGACTACATCAGGGGGTCAGGGAGGGCATCCACACAGTGCCTCGAGGCTGAGATCTGAGTGACAAGGATGGAGCCAGCCATCTGGAGACCAGGAAGAAAAAATGTACAAAGGTCTTCAGCAGGAATAAGTTTGCCATCTTTCCGGACCCTGGCTTTTAATTCTTCCTCCCCAGGTTCAGGGAGATTACTATGGAGATTTAGCTGCTCGTCTGGGCTATTTCCCCAGTAGTGTCGTACGTGAAGACCAGACCCTGAAACCTGGCAAAATTGATGTGAAGACAGATGTGAGTCTCTTGGGGGCTGGCAGGGATCTGGAGGGGGGACTCTTGGGTTGTGATGATGGGCAATGATCCTCCTACCCTTGGCTCCCCGGCTGCCTAGCTGTGTGCCTTGGTTTTCTCATTTGTAAAATGCAGAGGGATTTCTAAGTCTATGTCAGGTTGAGCGGTGCAGATTAGAGGGCTCTGGGCTAATTTGCATAGCATGCATTTGGCCAAACCTGGCCCCTGCTGCTACAGCTTTTGCTAAAACCGCTAGATCCTTTGTGGTGTGACCGCTGGTTTTCTCCCCACTGTTTTCCCTTTCTCTTTTTCAGAAATGGGATTTCTACTGCCAGTGAGTTCAGCCTACCACTGTCCCTGCTGGGTTTTTTTCCTTCCCGGCTTTATGCAAATATATCAGCCAAGTGCAAACTGCGGGTCTCTGTGGTCTTTATGTGGGGGCGGCGGAGGGGGGGTGGGTTGGGGGGGTGGGTAACAAAGGAAATGTTTCCCCAGGTTTCTGAATTTGGCCAGTCAACCCACTGACTGTGGTAACGTCAGTGGTTGCTAGGCAGAGTTCCACTCACTAAAAGCTCTTTGCTCCAAGCTGGGTACTGGAGGTGGGCACCTAAGCTTAGATATCACACACAAGCAAATGAGAAGGTGGAATAACCTGAACATCCCGGTTGCGGGTTGTAGTGTCCTCTCTAGACCAATGGAAGGGAGTTGAACTATTGGGAATGAGCCAATCGGACCATGAGGAAGACATAAATCGCAGAATAGAGGTTTTCATGGAAGATCATCTGAAAAGGGAGGTGGGAGGTTAGCCTGCGCGTATTCCCGCAATTTTCATCCTTGCGTTTGAGGTCAGAAAGAGCCCTTGCCAGCTCATTACCCGCTCTTCTTCGGGGTCTTTCTGTCAATTCTGCCCATGCCCCTTCTTTGCAGCTGTGTCCCCGCCCCCAGGTCCGCTCCTACCCAATCTGGAGTCTCGACTCTGCACCCGTACTCCTGACCAAATCCGTTTCTCAGCTCGGCTAAGCACCTCCGTACGGTACCTTCCCACTTGCTCAGCCAATCGCTCGTCTTAATCCCGCCTCCGTCGGCACGTCCCCCTCTCACGCCTCCAATCCGTGCTTTTTGTCCCGCCTCCTGGCCGTCGAGTTCGCCAATCCCTGCCTTTGGGCAGCGTGGCCTGGTATCCCGCAGCCCTAGCGGGTCGCGCCGTAGGGGGGTGGAGGCGGAAGTGGCGGCGCCGGCCCCGGGAGTAGGAAGGAGCCGGGGCTGCAGCCGGAGTGGAGCGGCTGCCAGCCGAGGAGCAGGCGCGGCCGCGGCGCCATATTGCGGCCCCAAGCGGCCGCGACCGAGTCATGGCCGAGACCTACGGTGAGGGTGGTGTGCCGAAGCCGGAGTCTGGGGTCTGGGCCCAGAGAGGATGCGGCCTTTGGGGAATGGGGCGGAGCCTTATGTGCCAGGGGGCGGGGTCTGGTATGGGGCAGGGCCTGGTGGATACTGGGAGGGGTTTAGTGGGTCTGAGGCTGAGCTCCATCTATTTGGGCGGAGCCTGAGGGTCTGGTGTGTGGGTTAAATAGATCTGGGGCGGGATTTGAAGTAGCCAGTCCTGGTGGATCTGCGCAGGCCTTGAGAGAAAGGGTGGGCCTTAATGTGTCAGGGCGGAGCCTGAGTGGATCGGGTGGGGCTGACTGTGAATGGCAAGGGTCGAGCCGGGTGGGCTAGGAGAATCCTGAGGGGATGCTGTGGACCCTGGGACTGCTCTGGCTTGAGAGGTCTGGAATGGGGTTGGGGATGAGTTGTCCTTGAATTAGGAGGTGGGAGGGACTAGTGACAAGGGGTGGGGCTTAAACTTGAGGATAGGGGCAGGGCCTTGGGCCTGGGAAGGAGGGGCTGAGAATTGGAAAATCTGGATGAAGGGATGAATTGGAGGTGGGAGGACAGGGTGCGATAGAAAGAGCACTGTTTTAAGAGTCAGAAGGAGCTACTACATTCCTTCAACAAATAAAGGAAAAGCATTGGGATCAAGTGCAAAGATCCCGAGGTGGGAACCAGCTTGCCATTTTTAGGGAATAGACTGAAGGCCTATTCAGTCTAGAGGCTAGAGCAGAGTGAATGAGAGAGTGGTAGAAGGTAAAATTGTGAAGGGTAGGATTTCAAGATGGCTTTCAAGAGGTGTTCACAACATAGTAGGTAAGATTTTGAACTCTGGAGTCAGTTGACCTGGGTTCGAATCCCTGTTCTGCCTGGCTGTGGGATTGTGGGCAAGCCAGTTAACTTTTCTGGCCTCAGTTTCCTCATCTGGAAGATGGGGATGATTGTTAGTATACTTCCCTCATAGAGTTTTTCTGAGAATGAAGCAAGCTGTTGACGTAAGTAAAGAACTTTAAAACTGTGCCTGGTATGTAGTAAGCTCTATATAAAAGTTGTCTGTTACCCTTCTTACCCATTGCTCTGATTCTGCCTGTGTCTGTTTGTCTCCTTGTAACTGTGATGGTCTCTTGGTTTCCATCTTTTGCCCTGTATCATTCTCTCCATATGGGTTTTCCTGATTTTGACTCCACCTGCCCAGACTTCCTCTTCAAATTCCTGGTGATTGGCAGCGCAGGAACTGGAAAATCATGTCTCCTTCATCAGTTCATTGAGAATAAGTGTGAGTTTCTGGGAATGGTCCCCGGATCACTGAACTGTGGGCATGGGCATGACGTGGGCAGGGGCAGGGCTGGCCAGAGGTACAGTTCCAGTGCTGGCTGCCTGGTCCTTGCCTTGGTATGTATTCTTTGCTAGACCCTCCCTGAGCCTCAGTCACCCCTGCAATGAGAATGGTTTTGTACAGGCTGAGGAGGACTTGGAGGACAGGGAATCTTCTGAGCCCCTGCACTGCCTCTTTTCTCCCTCCCACTCCCAGTCAAACAGGACTCCAACCACACAATCGGCGTGGAGTTTGGATCTCGCGTGGTCAACGTGGGTGGGAAGACTGTGAAGCTACAGATTTGGGACACAGCCGGCCAGGAGCGGTTTCGGTAGGTGGCCTGGACTCCCAAGGGAGGGGGCGGGCAGAGGACAGAGGAAAGAAAATGGGGGCGGGGGAGGGGGGGTTGTGTGTGCAGAATCACTTGGAGATATGACAGGAGCCAGGAGACATTGAGAGGGCAGGCAAGGTCGAGGGAGAGAGACAGAGACTGCTTACAGTTACCTCTAGCCAGAGAGAGCAGGAGTCCTGGAGAGAGAGCAGAGACAGTGAGAGACTGTCTCTCAAAATGACATTGAGAAAGAAGCCTAGTGAAGGGAGAGACCAACAGACCCTAGAGCGACAGCGATAGATAGACCCATATGGCTGGAGGGATGGACACTGGCACCCCAGGAGAGGTGCTTAGGTTGGGGGCAAGGGGTAGAGATGGAAAAAAGAGAGATTGAAAGAGAAAGGGAAACTGGAAAGAGATATACACACTCCGAAAGGGACAGAGAAAGAGAGACAGAGACTGAGCAGAAGAGCAAGATAAGGGTGATAAAGAGACACAAAGAGAAGCAGGTCAGAGCCAGAGACAGGGAGGGTGGGACAGGCAGAGCCAGAGAGACAGAGAAATGGATGTGTTTTGGGGCGGGGGGTGGGGGGGGGAGAGAAAGGTGTAGGGCTCAGTGCACAGCATGTCTTCAGGAAATGGCTGCAGAAAAGGTGGGAGATGCATAGAAACCCTGAATCTGAGATACAGAGACAGAGGAGGCACATGAGGGAACCCAATCCATGAGGAAGTGTGGTCCCAGGCCAGCACGTCGTCGCTGCTACGTTAATATTGGCGTGTAGATCCACTGTGTGGGAGACACAGAGAAGGTGAAGGGTGTGCGGCTTGCGCTGGGTTTGCAGTAAGTGCTCAGTGTACGCTCGTGGAATGATTGCCTGAGTTCCAGAGGGACCCAGACAGGTGACTGGGAGATGCATGCAGTCGGCCACAGTGGGAGAGGGACAAGCGGATGTAGTTGCAGAGCACGTGGCCAGGCCTGGGCAAAGGGGAGGTGAATGAATGAACGCATGAGAAATCAAGAGCGAGGGTGAGAGAACCAGGGCCACAGAGACAGACAGAGATAGAGAGACACAGAGAATGAGAGACATACACACGCAAGAGAGACGAACAGGAAGACACAGACCAGTGAGGACATACAGAAAGACACAGACAGACAGACAGACAGACAGCTAAAGGAGACAGAGATTGAGGGAGACAAAGAAAGAAATTGTGGCGAGACCAGACCACTGCCAGCTTTTGGGGGATGGGCCAGCAGTGAAGGGGGGCCTCCGAACCACCAGTCTCTCTCCGCAGAGGGGGGCAATCTCAGGGCAGACCCCAGCCTCGGGGGTGACTGGGTCCCCCTGGCCCCACAGGTCGGTGACACGGAGTTATTACCGAGGCGCGGCTGGAGCTCTGCTGGTGTATGACATCACCAGGTGGGTACAGGGAGAGGAGAGGGTGGGGCAGGGCCTGGGCAGAGCCCCTTTCCTGTGCCTGCCTCCCTCCTGTCTCCCTTCTCCATAGCCGGGAGACCTACAACTCGCTGGCTGCCTGGCTGACGGATGCCCGCACGCTGGCCAGCCCCAACATCGTGGTCATCCTCTGTGGCAACAAAAAGGACCTGGACCCGGAGCGTGAGGTCACTTTCCTGGAGGCCTCCCGCTTTGCCCAGGAGAACGGTGAGGGTCCTGTGGTGGGCCAGTGGCGGGGGGCAGGGGGTGCTCAGCAGAGGAGCAGGGGCAGTCCCTGCAGGCCTGCAGGCCTCCCGGCCATCTGCAGCTATGCCCAGCAAGAGAATGTGGAGATTTAGAGGTCTGGGTTCAAATTCAAGTGTTGCCACATGTGAGCTGTGCCACCACTCTGGTCCCGTTTCCTCATCTGACAAGTGGGAGTCACGGCCTTTCTGTCTCAACATAGTACGTGATGGATGGCTCAAGGGATTTGGTCCATGGAGAGCCCACCGCACAGCGGCCTCTTGAGGAACATTGGCTGCTAAGAAGGTTTTGGCCAGTGCAGGGTATTGGTATAATGTGGGGGCTGCAAACTTCGATGGCCCGAGGGGCCAGGCCTGTTTTGTGAATAAGAGAGATAGGACAGGGCAGACCCCAGGTTAGCAGGCACCAGTGTTAGGGGCGTGAACAGGACCAACAGCCACAGCAAAAGGTGTGCAAGTATAAACTCACTTGAAAACTTCGTGTGGGCCAAACATCTACTGGCTCAGGGTCTGTCTCCATGTTCCCCAATTTGTAACTTCCAGGTTTAGAGGATGTCTTGCCATGAGAAAGATGTGGGTTTGAGTCCTGGCTCTTACTTTCTGTGCGGCCTTGTCATGTGGCTGAAGGGTCGACTGTGGTGGGCCTGGGCCTGTCCTAGATGGTGCTGGGGACAGAGTGTGAAAGACACCCTGGGCCCAGTTGTCGTGGGCTCACCGTTAGTGGGTGGGGAAAGGGGACACCACCCTCTGCAGATAATGACAGCCCAGAGAGGTCAGGGCTGGGATAGGGGAGACACAGGGGGGCCCTGGGAGCCCAGGGTGGGGCACCTGGTCCTGCTGGAAGGTCAGAGAGAACTTTCTAGGGGAAGAGGTGTGTAGGCGGGAACCTGGGGAGGTGGCCCTTCACAGCAGGACAACAGAGGCCTGGAGTGAGGGCAGAATGAGAGGTGGCAGGTCAGAGTCAAGGGGAGGCTGGGGACTGACCCAGGCCCTGCCCCCTAGAGCTAATGTTCCTGGAGACTAGTGCCCTCACGGGTGAGAACGTGGAGGAGGCTTTCCTGAAGTGTGCCCGCACCATCCTGAACAAGATCGACTCAGGTGAGGCCCCTGACTGCCCAGAGTGGGAGTGGGAGTAGAAGGCAGGGCCCAGAGGTCTCTGGGGAACAAGTCCTGACCTCTCCCCTGCCCCCCAGGTGAGCTCGACCCCGAGAGGATGGGCTCAGGCATTCAGTATGGGGACGCATCCCTCCGCCAGCTGCGGCAGCCTCGGAGTGCCCAGGCCGTGGCCCCTCAGCCCTGTGGCTGCTGAGACGTCCGGAGCCAGGTGGGAGCCCAGGGCCTGGGGACGGCAGGGGTGGTGTCCTGGCAAGGGGGGGATACGGAGCGGAGACGGAGACACAGAAAAGGAGAGGTGACAAGAAAACCAGGGTGAGAAAAGAGAGACGCAAAAACGGTTTAGTGAAAGGAGCCATCATCCTGGCCTCAGGGATGTCCTCTCCATCTCACCACCACCTTGCTGCCCTGGATCTCCGACCCACCCATTTGGCAAATATTTATCGAGTGTGCACTGTGTGCCAGGTCCTGTTTGAGCAGTGGGCTAGAGAATTCCTGCCCTCGCAGGGCCAACATGCTCTGGGGAGGAGACAGACAATAATCAAGACACATAAGAAAATGATATTGTAGTTAAGGAGATAAGAGCTATGGAGAAAAACAAAGCAAGGAAGTTGGGGTGGGGAGGTAAGGAGTGGAGTTTTATGATGATGTGGGAAAGCCCTTACTGAGGAGGTGACATTTGAGCAAAGACCTGAAGGAGGAGAAGGACAGGGTCATATGGGTCCCTGGGGGAAGAATGTTCTAGGCAGAGAGAACAGCCAGTGCAGAGGCCCTGAGGTAAGTCATGCCTGGCCTGGATGAGGAAGTCCATGGAGGCCAGTGTGGCTGGAGTGGAGTATGTGTGTGTATTGAGGGCTGGGAGCGGTAAGTAGGAGATGAGGTCAGGGATCAGGGGAAGGAGATCATCAGGTAGGGCCTGGCTGTTGAGGTGGCTCTGGGTTATACCCTGGGTGGGATGGGAGCCACAGGAGGGCTCCGAGCAAAGAAGGGACAGGACCTGATTCAGGTCTTCCCAGGGTCCTTCTGGCTGCATATAGGGGAGAGAAGGGGGTGGGCGGGGGTGGTTGTTGAGAGACCAGTGAGGAGGCTACTGCAAAGTCAAGCTGAGAGAAGATGGTGGACAGGACCAGGGTTGGGGGGGAGGAGGGACTGAGACGTGGATAGCTTTGTATCCTCCCTGGTCTCTGTCTCCAGTCTTGTACCCTCTTGATGGAGCCACTGGGTCTTTCTAAAGCACACATCTGATCCTGTCCCTCCCCTGTTTAAAACCACCCGTGGCTCCCAGGGTTCGTGGGACCAAGCTGAAGCTCCCAGCCTGGTGTTTGCCTCCGCCAGCTTCTCCTGCCTCAGCTCACACCTCTCCCCAGCACTCAGGCCACCGCAGCCACACCGAAGTTCTTTCCATTTTTCTGGCTCTTTGCTCATGCTGTTCCCTCTGCCAGGAACACCATCTCTGACCGCCTCCCCCTCCTCCAGCAAGCCTCACTTCCCCTATGGTTGGTCCAGACTCCTTGCCGGGCTTGCAGGATCCTACAGGATCAGGTCCCATCCTCACCTCTTTGGGAGGGTGTCTGTCTTGCCAATTACCCCTGTGTTTCACACCCACCCCTGCTCCCCACCTCCCGCTATTGGCAGCTCCAGAGTGGCTGAGTGGGGGAAAGTGCTCAGACCTTGGGTATACTTTGAAGCAGAGCCAACATAATTTCCTGATGAATGGATATGGCATTTGAAAGAGAGGAGTCAAGGGTGAGTGTTTAGGGCAGAAAATTCTTTTCCTTCCATGCCTCTGCCTCTGCTGTGGCTCGGTTAGGTGTGCCTGTCTGTCCTCCAGGCTCCTTTCTTAGGCCAGATGCCACTCATCTGCTTTCTGCTAAAATGACTCTTGCTGCAGGACACCTTTATCAGCTTCCCAGATGGGGTCACTGCCTCTAGCTGAGTGGTCTCACAACTGCCCCCTATTTTTTAAAGCATTCAGTCTGAATACTTGATCATTATTGTTTGTATTTGTCCTCCCCATCTGAGAAGGGAGGGAGGTGACAGATCAGAGATTCCCCAGCCAGGTTGCCTGTGTTTAAACTGACTCTGTCACTTCCTATCTGTGTGACACTGGGCAAATTATTTAACATCTCTGGGCCTTGGTTGCCTCACCTTCCAATTGGGGCTAATAATAGTACCTACCTCACGTAGGTTTTGTGAAGATTAATTACATTAATCCATGTAAAGTCCTTAGAACAGGGCCTGACACTTAGTGGAGACTCGATAAATGAGGGCTGTGAATTATTTTTCTTTTCACTATCCATTTTAAAGAGTCGGGCTGTGTAGAAATGGATGGGTGTGTATTCTTCACCCTCGGGCTTAGTATAGCATCCATTTCAGTGTTTACCCTCAGTGAATCAAATGTAATAAGACAGTGCTTTTTCAGATGTTACTGACTGCAGTCTGCAGGAGGAAATCAATTGTATACTTTGATCTAATACAGTCACACACACATAGAAGACTGAAACACTTTCCTAGCACTAATGTTTTTTGATGGAGGTGAAATTCACATGACCTAAATTTAGCCCTTTTAAGGTGCACCATTCAGTGGCACTTAGTCCATTCACAAAATTGTGCAACCACCACCTCTGTCTTGTTCCAAAACATTTTCATTACCCTAAGGAAACCCTGTGCTCATTAGGCAATCATTCCCCAATCCTCCCAGCCTCTGACACCCAGCAATCTGTTTGCTGTCGCTGTGGACCAATATTCCTATTACACGTGATGTACTCTGATATTCTCTATTCTTTTTTTTTATTTTTAATTTTTTTTAACGTTTATTTATTTTTGAGACAGAGCATGAACGGGGGAGGGTCAGAGAGAGGGAGACACAGAATCTGAAAGGCTCCAGGCTCTGAGCTGTCAGCACAGAGCCCGACGTGGGGCTCGAACTCACGGACCACGAGATCATGACCTGAGCCGAAGTCGGCCGCTTAACCGACTGAGCCACCCAGGCGCCCCCTGATATTCTCTATTCTATTTTATTCGTTCATTGACAAATTGGCCAAGGCCCACCAAACTGATTTCCCAGCCCACTCATGCAGTGCCGCACACTAAAATCACCTGGAGAGCTTTAAAAGCTACTGATGTCTGGGCCTCACCCCAGAGACTCTGAAGTGATTTCCGGATTTCTAGAAGCTCCCAGGTAATGCTATCTGTAGCTGAAGCAACAACCACTAACCAAATGCGGCTCTTCAGTTTGGAAAACACTGGAATGAGCCACGGTGATCCAGGAACACAGAGATAACAAAGGTGGGATGCGAAATTTAGATATTGAGATACTCCTCTAATAGACTCCAGGGGTCAGCTCTCTGAGACAGATAAATAGGGAGATACAAGTACCCTCAAAGAGATAGCTCCAAATTGCCTGCAGAAAATCAGACGGCAAATGTAGGAACTTTGGGAGAAAAAGAAAGGTATGGGCAGACAGACACAGATAGGAGGGCAGGAAGATACCCAGAAATGAGGCAGAGATACCGGCTGGACAGACTGAGGATCCCTGTAGTTCACCACACACTTTTCTTTCAGCTCACCTGTTCTCCAGGACCAGCCCTGCCCTCTGGCTGGGGCCTAGCCCCAGGCCCTGGGAGGCAGAGCCCCTCACCTGTCCTGGCCCCAGAGAAGCTGCCCCGCCACCTATCCCCCTTCCCTGGCCTGGTGGGGCCTGGCTGAGGGGCAAGACTGAGCCACGGGGGAAGGGGGAATCCGTACCTGCTGCTGCTTCCTCTGTCTTGGCTAACCCCTGTCCCCCCTGAAACCCTAACCATACTCTAAGAGTTCCCAAAGCCTGAGACCAGGGCATTTGGCCCCAGCTTCCCGCCTGGCCCTGCCATTGCGAGTATGTGTTATTTATTGCCTGGAGGCCTGTTCAGTCCCTACTCCACCTCCATAAAGCATTGTTTACACCTGCGTCTTGGCCTCCGTTATTTTGGGGTGATGGGGAGGGAGGGGAGACAGAAGAGGTCCCTGATGGAAGAACCACGTGTTTGGGGGTCATGTTTGTGGTTTGGATATGATGTGGGGGTACACCATGACTCAGATGTTTGCTGTGGAGCGGGGTTTCTCACTGCACTTGTTGTGACAAGGCATGCTGGAGGCCCACCTGTGTAGCGCTGATGTCCTTGTGTTTGTGATGTGTGTGATGGGTGTGTGATGGCATCTGTAGGAATGTGTGCTGATGGTGTGTGACACTGTTGCTTGTGACTGCTTTGTGTCCTCAGTGATTGTATCCATGAGGCTGGTGGTGTTTGGCACCAATGCCGGGGAATGAAAATTCAGGTTTGTAGGTGAAACCTACGTGTGTTTGATGCTTGAAAGTTCCAGGCAGTGTCTGACTATTGCGTGTGTGACTGTGTATGTATGCCCCTGAGGTGTGTTTGTCTTAGTGTGAATTTGGCATCTTTGATACACCCGTGTGTGACCATGAACCCTGAGTATGCCCCTAAAGGCTTTGTGGGCCTTTGTGCAACCCTGACCCTTGCATACTTGAGACTGGTGTATATCTCTCTGCGTCCTGGTGAACTGACAAAACCAGGGACAGGTGCAGCCCCCTGAGACCCTCCCAATTTCTCTGCCATCCCCAGGTCAGCACTAACCCACTCAGAGGGCAGGCCTGAGCCCCTAAACCCCCGTCTGCCCTGGCAATGGTGGAGGGGGCAGGGTATTTAAATGACATCTGCATAGTCTTTCCAGGCAGGGTCGCCCAAAATGTTCATAGACCCAAGGCTGTTAGACAAATGTCTTCTCTGCGTAGCCTTCCTAGGTTGCCCACAATTGTCCCGAAGAGGCAGGATGAAGCGGATCATATTTTGGCACACATCCCTTCCAGTCCGCTCTCTCTTCTCTCAGGGGCGTTCTGCACTTCTTTCCCTCCGTTATAGAAGGTACTTAAGTAGATTACTAATGTGCGCATTTACATACATTTCCCAACTAACTGTGCAGACATTTATCACATCTCTATTCTTGGGCGGTGAGAAGGCGGGGCTGCCCATGTAAATAACCTCATTTGCATGCCACTGTCCGACCCGGCTACACGTCATTCTCCGGCGCTCTGGGCTCTGAGAGGGTGGGCAGGCCTATGTAAACAACCTTATTTGCATGCCCCTCCCACATCGCCTGGCCTACCGCAGAACCCTCCCCCCTTTCTCCGATCTAGCCCTTTTAACCCCCTTCCTCCTCCCGGGCAAAAGGGGCGGAGTGCAGTACGCAAATGAGCCTCGCGTTGGCGGCCGACCCATTTCCCCTACCTCCAGGAGGGTGTTCTGAACTTCCTTGCTCCGCCCCGCGCGGTTCACGCCTGCGCACGCACGGTCTCCTCAGCGGGTGAGGTCACGTGCCCAGCGGGCGAGGCAGGGGTGGAGCGTCGCGGGAGGTGGGGGCGGGGTATGGCGCGCTGTGCGGCGCTGGGCGGCTGGCACAAACGACGGCGCCGAGGCCGGAGGAAAAAGCTCGGTGAGGAGAGAGGTAGGAAGGGAGCGGGGCGGAGAGGGCGCGCGAGCCTGGGCGCGGGCGCGAGCCGAGCGAGGTGTGGGGGCGCTTGCCGGCCCGGCGTGGCGGAGCGCTGCGACCCCGGGAAGGGAAGGGTGGGGGTAGGGCGTGGGGGAGGGAACGCGCCGGGCGCGTTGAGTGCCGGCCGTTGAGGGCGGGGGAGCGGAGAGCGCGCGCCGGCCGACGGCGGTGGTGGGGGGGAGGGAATCCGGGGTCCGAGCGGTCCACCGGCCGGGCCTCCGTCGCCTGCGGCGCCCCGAGCTGGGAGGCCCGCACCGAAGGGGGTTGGGAGGGGCCGCCCTCTCTTGTCTTGTCCCCTCCCCCGCCCTTCCCCCTGTCGTTGTGGACCCTCCTCCCGCGGCTGCCTTCCGTCTGTCTGTCTGTCTGTCTTAGGCCCTCCCTTCCGTCTGGGTGTGTGTCAGCCGCCGGCTGGCTTCCTCTCGTTGGGCTTAGGTTGACCCCTTCGCCTCGTTCAGTCCGGCCGTCTCAGGCTCGCCCTCCCAGCTTCTCTCCGGTCGGCTTTTCCGTCTCTGGACCCCCCCATTCTCTTTGTCTCTGGACTCCCCGGTTTGCTCTGTCTGTGGAGCCTTACGTTCCCGCCGTGTGTCCCTGGAATCCCCAGGCAGAGTCCCCCCCACCTTGTATATTTGTTTCCAACTCTCGCGCTCCCTGCTGCCCCAGTATTCCTTTTCTACTCCAGGCCCCCTCTCTCCTTGCTGTTCAGTTTCTGTGTCCGAGCCCCCACCGCAGTCCTGTGCCTTTGGGTCATCTCCCCAGTCTCACTCCTCTCTTCGGCTGCCTCCCTCACTGCCTTCTCTCTCCGTGATTCCCCCCTCCCGCCCAAAGTTCCCATGATCTTCTCCCCGACCTGGCCTGGCGTTTGGGGGGGGGGGGGGTCTCCGTAGCCAAGTCTGCCTTCCTCCCCACTGCCCCTGCCACTCCTCACCGCTACCCCCCGCCGGACTGCCTCTAGCTCTTCTCACATTCTGTTTTTTCTCTCTCCCCCTTGCAGCCACCCTGACGGGTCCTTTCCCAAGCCCCTAGGGGTGGCAGAGGACTTGGGGACCAGCGAGCACCCCCAGGGCACGAGAAGAGCCTCTGCTGCCTGCCCTGCCTCATCCTGCCCCACGCCAGGCTCAGCCGTTCCGGCCCCCGGCTGCATCAAGTGGAGGAGGCGGAGGCGGAGGAGGGTGGCACCATGGGCCCGGGCCGTGCCCTCCATGCCCGGGGGATGAAGACGCTGCTGCCATGGACAGCCCGTGCCAGCCGCAGCCCTTGAGTCAGGCTCTCCCTCAGTTGCCGGGTTCTGTGTCAGAGCCCTTGGAGCCTGGCCGGGCCAGGATGGGGGTGGAGAGTTACCTGCCCTGTCCCCTGCTACCCTCCTACCACCGACCAGGAGCACCTGGTGAGGCCTCGGCGGGGAGCGGGACCCCCAGGGTCACAGCCACTTCCACCACAGCCAGCCCCCTGCGGGAGGGCTTAGGCGGGCAGGATGGTGGTGAGCTGCGGCCCCTACAGAGTGAGGGCGCTGCAGCACTGGTCACCAAGGGGTGCCAGCGACTGGCGGCCCAGGGCGCCCGGCCTGAGGCCCCCAAACGGAAGTGGGCAGAGGATGGCGGGGATGCCCCTGCACCCAGCAAGCGGTCCTGGGCCAGGCAGGAGAACCGGGAGGCAGAGGCCGAAGGGGAGGGCGGGATGGGCTGCAGCAGTGACAGTGGCGAGGCCAGCGCAGGGCTGAGGGAGGAGGTGCTGCCCGCCACGCCCGAGCGCCTGGCCCTGGACTATATTGTGCCCTGCATGCGGTACTATGGCATCTGTGTCAAGGACAGCTTCCTGGGGGCAGCATTGGGTGGCTGTGTGCTGGCCGAGGTGGAGGCCCTGAAGCGGAGTGGGCGCCTGCGTGACGGGCAGCTGGTGAGCCAGCGGGCTATCCCGCCACGCAGCATTCGCGGGGACCAGATTGCCTGGGTGGAAGGCCACGAGCCGGGCTGCCGAAGCATCGGGGTCCTCATGGCCCACGTGGATGCTGTAATCCGCCACTGTGCTGGGCGCCTGGGTGGCTACGTCATCAACGGGCGCACCAAGGTAAGGCTGCAAGGGCCTTGGAGGGGGATGGGGCAACGCTTCTCTATCGGGTACCTGTGCGCTTGGAGACCGGCTTCTGGGGTCACAGAAGGGTTTAGACAGCTCCAGTGGGGGGAGTGTTGGTGTTGGAGTTTGCTTTGGGCTCTGCCTCCGTGTGGGGACGTTGGGGGTCTGTGCACTTTCTCTTTCCTTGTTTCTCTATCTTTTCATCCATCCCCGTCTCCTGGTCTGTCTAGTCCCTCCTGTTGTCTGTCTCTGGTCCGTCTGTTCTGTCTTCCAGGCAGGAGAACCAGGAGACAGAGTGGGGAGGGTGGCAGCGGTGAAGCCAGTGCCAGGCTGAGGGAGGAGGTGCTGCCCGCTGCGCCTGGCTGGCGCTGGACTCCATTGTACCCCTGTGCCATGCTGTGGCATCTGCAGCAAGGACAGCTTCCTGAGGGTGGCGCTGTCTGCTTGTGTGCTGGCCTGGGAGATGGGGGTCCTGTCCTCCACCTTTCCTGTGCTTCCCCATCCTAGACTCTCCCCTCATCCTTTCTGTCTCGTTTATCCATCTCTTCATTCCTGTTGGTCCTAATCTGTTTTCTTGATTTTCTATTTTGTGTCTTTTGGTACCTTTTTCTTGTTTTAGAGTAGTTGTTGTTAATCCTTTTTTTTTTTTTTTTTTGGACACCTGGGCTTTTTTGACAATCTGTCAGAACCACAGACCCTTTTTTAAGAAAAATGCTCTTTTGTGGAGTTTATGGGCAGTCATCAGTGTCTCCAGCTGCCTGTTCAGGAACTTAGGGTCAGGAGCTTTTCAGAAGACCTTGGTCCACAGGGCCTTTCTGGACAAGGCCTCGTAGGGAGTGCCTGCTGCACTCCAGTGATGCCTGGCTGGTGGCGGGGCTGCTTGCTTCCCTGCGGGCATGAGGCTGTGCTCCTGATGTCTCCCTCTTCAGTCTGATCCCATCCTGGGTCCTGCCTCTGTACAGCTCTGCCACTGGCTGGAGCTGGCTTAGGGATCCAGGCTCCCTCCGGGCTGAAGTCGGCATCCTCCCCACCCAGCTGGAACTTGTCCTGTCCTACTTCCTTCCTCTTCCTCCCTTACCTGATAGCTGGAGAGCCAGAGGAGGCCTTTCCCTAGGCTCTGCTCCTGCGAAGCAGGAGAGATGAGTGGGAGTCTCCCTGGCCACAAGGTCCTCAGCACCTGCACCCCAGGTCACCCACCTTCATAGGAGGGAGTTTGGGCGGGAGACCACGAGAGCTGAGTGGCCCAGAGCAGCATGCTTTCCTGAGCCTCAGTTTGCTCATCTACAGGATACAGAAATCAGTTAAGTCCCCAGCTAGTCTTTGGCAGTTTTAAGAGAGAAGGGGAAAGTAGAGGGAGCCGATTTCTTCTCCTTTGGTGCTTTGGATGTGGTTGGGGACTGGGGGTGTTGGGACTATTTTAGTCTTGGGTGACTTCTGTTGCTCTGGGAGGTAAGTACAAACCAGGCCAACTGAGAATGGAGGGGAGGACCCAACCCAATCACTGGAGTTCCTCTCAGACCCTCCCCTGCCCCAGTGAGACAGCAACTCCAGGCTTTCCTACCTTCAAAGGGCAACATCTGGCCTCCCTCCCCAGGCTTTGGAATAAGAGTGAGCTGAGGTGGGTGGCCACAGAGGTGTTGGGGGCACAGATCACCAGTGTGGCTGGCGTCAGAAACAATCTGCCTATTGGTCATTCTTTTTTTTTTTTTTTTAATGTTTATTTATTTTTGAGAGAGAGAGAGAGTGTGAGCAGGGGAGGGGCAGAGAGAGGGAGACACAGAACTCGAAGTAGGCTTTAGGCTCTGAGTGTCCTCACAGAGCTGGACACGGGGGTCAAACTCAGGAACCGTGAGATCATGACCTGATCCAAAGTCGCACACTTAACCGACTGAGCCACTCAGGCACCCCATCTGTTGGTCATTCTTGAGTGGAACTCCTGTTTTGTTCTCCCAACTTTCTCTAGTCTCTCTGCTCAGTTGACCTGCAGATGGGAGAGAGTTGACTCCCACTGGCATCAAGGACTGCCATCGGGGACCATAGGGCGGGCCTGGCTGGCTTGGTTTGTCCCTTTCAGAGCAGCTTGGAGGTGGGACTGTCTCACTCCCCAGTTTCTAACTCTGTGTGTTTGGGTTGGGGTTTTTGGCACATTGTCACCAATAGCCCTTAAATCTTTAAGTCTCCTGGCTCTGACACAAGCTACCCCTTCCCTGAGATGGGAGGGTGAGGAGCAGACTTCCATGTCACTCTGCTTGTTGTCCTTTTCCCTGGTAGGAGCGGAAGTAGATGCTTCTCTGGGGCCATGGTGTGTGTGGGGGTGGGTGGGTGGGGGGATCGGTGGGAGTTTAAGGGGCCTGTTTCTGTTGCCAGTCTTCATGCACGACTCCCATTCCATACCAGAATACGGACGCTGTCCCTGCATGCGTGGTGGGAGACCCTGTGTAAGGGTGTGGAGGGCCGGACAGGTTGGAGTCCCTGAGACCCAGAGGAGTGCTTTCAGTCAGCAGCTACTGCCTGGGCGCTAGGGAGACAAGCTCGGCCCCAGAGGCTTCCATGGGCCTGCCTGTCAGGCCAGTACTAGGTAAACAAGTACTTGTGCTGATTTCACATTGAGAGGGTAGAATGGAAGATCAGCCCAGGTGTATTCAGCCGGATACTCAAGGTGCCCTTGGACCCGAGATGTGAACAACAAGGAGGACCAGGGGAAGTGTGTACCAGGCAGGCGCAGAGGCCTTGTGGCTGAACTTGGTCTGGTGAGAGCAGTGAGGAGGCCCGAGGTGCTGGAGCAGAGTGATGGGGATGGTAGGTGAGGTTGGTGGCCTTGAAGGCTGAGGCTGTGAAAATACACAATTTATATTTTGTATTTTCTTGGAATGTGGTGGGGGTCTTGACAGGGATCTGAGCAAGGAAGAGCTGGAGAAAAGGGTCTCTGGCTGCCGTGTGGGGATGGATTGTGGGAAAGAGGCCACAGCACTGGACTCCCTTCCTCACCCCGTCCTTGTGCAGAACCAGCAAAATCTCTGCTTGGATTCTGTCTGGGGAGGGCTTGATGGCAGGCCACCCGGACGTAGCCACATTCTTCCTCCCAGTGGTGTGGTTGCTCAGAACACTGACCCGTTTGCAGGGAGTGAGTAGTGCAAAGAAGGTTCTCCTGAACCGGGGGTGTGGGGGCCAAGGTCTCACCCTGGCGCTGCCAGAGAGAAGCATGGCTCCCCACGGCTGGATGGCCTTACCCAGCTGAAGCCCTCCTGGCTGCTCCTCCCCAGGGAGGCGCTGTGCTCTTTTGGGGACACGTGTTTAACGCAGAGCTGTTTACCATTCGTGCTGGGTTGAGCCCTGGGAGTGATGTGTTGGAAGAAGGCTGAGGATTGAGTCGGCCTGGCCTGCCACAGAGTGCTAGGCAAGGCTCCTGTTTTGGCAGCAGATGCCAATCTTTCTGGTCAGGGCTGTCTTTCAGGGCTGTGGCCTACAGGTGTAGCTGAGCGTTAGTGGGGAGCATCAGCAGGTGGTCTGTGGCCTGGCACCAATGTGGGTCAAGGCGTCGAGACAGGTGGTCCAAGGAGCCGGAGGGTCTGCCTGCCAGTACTCCCCTTTTGCCTTACACAGTCCTCCCAAGTGGCTTTGGGCAAAGGGTAGGATAGGGACTTTTTTTTTTCTTTTTAGCGTCATTTTAGTCTGTGCTTTGGCTCTCCATGTGACAGGTACCTTGCTTGGTGCCTGCCCAAACATCTGTCTTGTTTGCTTCCCACAATACCTGTGAGGTAGTTGATCAGCTCCATTTCATGGATGCGGGACCTGAGACAAGGAAGTGAAGTCTCTTGCTTGATGTTACAGCTCGTGTGGCAGCACTGGGACTCGAACCTGGGAGTTAGGTCTGAAGGAATGCCTGGGCCCTTTTCCTTACACCACATCCACTTTTCTGTCAGCTCCCTAACGAGAAACAGGCACCCCGAGTGGCCAGGCCCTAGGCCTCCATGTGGTCAAGGGTGGCCAGGGGGATGGCACCCAGCAGGGGGAGGAGGTCAGAACCCTGTGGCTAGACCTGTACACACCGAAGCCAAGAGCTGGAGTGATTTCTCTTAGGTCTGTGGGGGTCAGGAATCCAGAGTTCTGGAGTCAGAGGGCAGTAAACAGAGGAGGTGTTTAGTACAGATGAGGCCATTGAGGCCCATGTAGATGATGGGACTGTCAGGGGCTACCCAGCAAGGTCATTCTTGGAGTGGGAGTTGGATTTCAGGTTCTAGTCACACACAGGGTTTGGGTACCTTTTCATATGTGTAGGAAACACACAACTTGGGATTCTTTGTAGTCAAGGGCAGCAGTCCTCAGCATTGCTGCACATTAGAATTACTTGGGGGAACCTTTAAAATTTCCAGCCTCCACCTTAGACCAGATATTTCAGAACCTCTGAGATGGGCCTGGGCATCAGCATCCCAGGTGATTCCACTCTGAAGCCAAGGTCAGGAACCATGGTCTAGAGCAGTAGGCCACGTTCTTCCATACCAGAAAACATTTAAATTGGTTTTATTCCACTGAGAGGTCTCAGAGGGGCGGGGGTCAATTTATCTTTAAGTAAAATCCTCAGTCGCTCATTGAGCCCCACCTGGGTGCCAGGCTCTGGGCATGTGTGTACAGGGAGAGGGTTATCAGGCCCAAGAGCTGAAGTTTCTGGTAGATGGTGGCTTAGCTGGAAAAGAAGAAAGTCTGGGGGCTGGAGCTCTTGGAGGAGTCGGGGGACAGACAAGGGGCACGGAGGGGTGAAAGAGAGGAGGTAATGGCTGCTTCCCCAAATATCGCTGCCTAGCCCCAGTAAACCCACCTCCATCTGTCTCTGCCAGGCCATGGTGGCGTGTTACCCAGGCAACGGGCTGGGGTACGTGAGGCATGTTGACAATCCCCATGGCGATGGCCGCTGCATCACCTGTATCTATTACCTGAATCAGAACTGGGACGTCAAGGTAGGGGGTGAGGGTGAGGCGGCTGCATCGCTCCATTTTCCGCTCCCAGCTCAGCTTCTGGCATTCTCCCGTTCCTCTTCTCAGTCCACAGCCGGGCAGTGCAGTTAGCCTGCTGGCTGGCTTTTCCTGGGAAATGGCACCTCCTTCTCTCCAGCTGACCATGTGGTGGCAGCACGCACCCCCCCCCCCTTGGGTGAATGGTGCTGTCTGCCTCACCTCTGGTCTAAGGAACACTCCCCTCCCCTCCCCCCCCCACCCCTACCCCATCCCATTTCCTGTCTTTAGTAGCTTCCTGCCCCGGCTCCATGGTGATGCAGACTCTGGGCTGTCATTCACTTTAAGAACCTGAGTGGTGGGAGGGAATGATATGTGCAGCTGCCACATCCCCTTGGCAGGCTCCGGAGGGCAGGGTAGTGCAAGGCAGAGGGTGGGGGCTGGACCGGCCAGCCTCTTGCCTCATCCTCTGGCCTGCCCTCAGGTGCATGGCGGCCTGCTGCAGATCTTCCCTGAGGGCCGGCCTGTGGTTGCCAACATCGAGCCACTCTTTGATCGGTTGCTCATTTTCTGGTCTGATCGGCGGAACCCCCATGAGGTGAAACCAGCCTATGCCACCAGGTATGACCCATGCTTGCGGGGATGTGCTCAGGTGTCCCGTTCTGTGCCAACAAAGACTTGTCAGACCCGGGAGTGGCCAGGGAGTGGTGAGGTGCTGAGAGGGGCCTAAATGGGAACAGAACCAGGCTCCGAAGGGTGAACTCTAGTGTCACTGGATACGGTGGCTGGAATTGAAGAAAAGTAATCTCTAACTGCCCTTTGGGGCTGCTCTGGTCCCCAGGTACGCCATCACTGTCTGGTATTTTGATGCCAAGGAGCGGGCAGCAGCCAAAGACAAGTATCAGCTAGGTACCTGCTTCCCAAAGGGCATCCCCTCCCTCAAACCCTTACTATTCCATGTGCCTCCCAAGGCCTCAAGTCCCCTAATTCACCTTGTCAGTCTCTTAACTCAATTTTGTGACTCATTTTTTTCTCCTCTCTGCCCATCTTCTCTAGACAGCCCCACTCTCCCAGCACCCCCCAGCATGAGCCCTATTTCTTCTGGCCTCTCCTCCATCTTCCCAGGTTTTTCTTGGCTTCTGTGTCCCTTCCCTGATGACTCCCCCTCTCCTCTCCTCTTAACCCCCAGCATCCGGGCAGAAAGGTGTCCAAGTACCTGTCTCACAACCTGCTACGCCCACCTAGTGGCCAGCCCCAGAGCTGCATGGACAGACAGCTTGCCCTGACTTCGGGAGAGCCTTTGGCCCCTGTGCTGCTGGCCCAGCAGCCCACCGGTCTCGGTGCCTGCTCCTTTTCTGCCACCGCTGCTGCTTCTGGCTTTGCCTCTGTCCTGCTTGGTGTGGAGGGCTCCGTCTGACGCTGAGGACCAAGGAGGAGGAGAGACCTCTGCTGCCCTTTGATGGGGGCTGGGGTTGTGACCTGGGCAGGGGCCAGCATTGGGAACTACGTCACTGGAGCTGGGGGCCTGTGGCTTGCCCTGTCTGGTCGTGCCCCTCAGACATGGAGAGCTGGAAGGAGGTATTGCTGCCTCCCACCAGGATGCAGGAATAGGGGTGGGAATGTCATGGCCTGATGCTGGCAAAGGTTTGTTGTGGCGGGGGAGTATCTCCAAGCCCCTCCCCCCCAACTCCTCCAGCCTGGAATGTGAAGTGACTCCCCAACCCCTATGGCCGTGGCACCTTTTGGACTAGGCTGCCACTACGTGGGCAGGAGAAGAGGTGCTGGGAGGAGCATGGGCGTGAAAAGTCCTGTCAGCCAAGAAATAAAAGTTTACCTCAGAGCTGCAAACTTCTGACTCTTCCTCTCCCTCTTAATGGTAAGGAGACCTGTCCATTTGCAATTCAGGGCCTTTATTGACGAAGGCAGGTAAGGAGGTCTGAGAGCCAGTGAGCAGAAGGCAGCTGAGCCTGGCCTCAGCGGGCCACCAGGCGGAGCTGGAAGGCTGGGGGAATATTGCCCAGGCCGGCGTACTGCGGGGTGAGGTCGATGCTGGTGGGGCTCCTGCAGGATGGTGGTGAGGAAGAGGAAGGTCTCGGACCGTGCCAGGCCTGCACCCAGACACATTCGCTTGCCTGAGCACACAGGGACGCAGGGTGGGAACCATGTAGCTGCTGGGGGCGGGGCAGGGGGGGGTTGCCCAGGCTTGTCCCCTCCCTTCCTGGCCCATACCTGGGGCAAAGGGCATGAAGGCATCTCTGCTCTGGAACTCGCCCTTGTCCAGGAAGTTGGTGGGGTTGAAGCAGTCTGGGTCCTTGAATGGGGTGGGGTCCTGGTGTGAAGACACCAGGAGAGGAATCACAAAGGTGCCCTGGGGGATGCATAAGGATTACCCTGTGGACTTGATTAGCCATGGCCTTTTATCCATCCAAGACCCCTTGTAAAAGCCACTGGGAAGGTGGACCTTCTTTTCTGTTCCCAGGACTTTGTAACTCAGCATCGGACAGGCTCAGGTCTGATGCTTTAGGTTCTAGGAGCTCTGGGGCCCTGCACAGAATCCCCTTGCTCGGTGGGTACCTTGGGCAAAAAGTAGCCACGCAGGTGGGTGTCCCGGGTGAGGGCGCGTGGCAGCCCCAGCGGCAGCACGCTGATGAAGCGCTGGAACTCGTGCAGCACGCGTTGGTGTAGGGCAGGCGCTTGCAGTCCTCCAGCCTCGGGGTGCGTGTCCGACCTACCACTGCACTTTGGCAGAGGGCGTGATCTGCGTGTGTCCTGACCCCCAGCCACCCCCAAACCCTAGCCCCTCATCCCAGGCTTTCCAGCTCACAGACCTGCCACCTCAGGGTACTTAAGCAGAATAAGGAGCCCGTAACGCAGAGTGGTGCTTGTGGTCTCAGTGCCGCCAAAGAAAAGGTGTGTGGTCATCACCAACATCTCCTGGAAGTGGCTCTCTGGGTCTTTCTGTTCCTGCGTACAGAGATGGGCGGCTGCCATGTGCCTGGCACCTCTTGGTGGGCGGCATGGGTAGAATTTAGGGTAATAGGGGCCTGCACCTTCTCCATCTGATCGAGGAAGCAATCGATGAAATCGCGGGGCTCCCCTGGCAGCCGTGTCTGTTGGTGCTGCTGGATTTGCTCAGAGATGAAGACCTGAAGCTCCGTGAAGTTTTGAAAGATTCGGTGGTGTGGACCTGGGAACCAGTCAAGGAGGGAGGGGAAAATATTGTACATCTGGGGGGACAAGATGGCAACTGGACCTTGAACAAGACCACTAGGTCCCCTGCAGGGGAAATTACAACCAGGACTTTGCTTTTTTTTTTTTTTTTTTTTTTTTTTAAAGTAGGGCTTTAGTCCCAGCACAGAGTCCAACTCGGGGCTTGAGCTCATGACCCTGAGATCAAGACCTGAGCTGAGATCAAGAGTTGGACACTTAACAGACCGAGCCACCCAGGTGCCCTTGCACCAGGATTTTAATGTTCTTAGTTCTAGAACTCTTCCCTTCCAAGATTCCAAGACTCTCAATCTAATGATCCAATGTAGGCAAAGTGTATGTACTTGGGGCTTGGTACAGGTTTGACACGGGAGGAAGGGACTGGGGTGGGCCCTCTCACCTCACCCCATCTGGAACTCATGATGCGGAAGTTGTCATTGAAGAGGTCCAGGAGCCTCAGGAACTCTGGGTCCTCATAGCCATAGCGGTTCCCGAAGACCACCAAACAGATAACATTAGATACAGCATTATCTAGTAGCCGCCGGGGGTCAAACGGTGCTCCTGGGGGTGGAAACAGGACGGGGTCTTAATGCGGTGGCTTGGCTTACTGACTTTGTTCACTACAAATGTGCCGCACCTCCTTTTTAAGTAATCTCTACACTCAACGCGGTGCTGGAACATCCTGAGATCTAGAGTCCCACGCTCTACCAACTGAGCCAGTCAGGCGCCCCACCAACCCTTTCTTGATCATTAGCCACATCCACAAAAGGTCCCTTTCCTTTCCCGACCAGGCCGCACCAATGGTGGCTTGAAATTCGCCAAGCAGACAATCCGCCTCCTCCAAGATGCGCTCCTCTATGGTCCGCGCTCCCAACCGGAACTCCTTCAGTGCTCCCAGTGCCAAATTTCGCAGCGTCAGCCAGCGCCGCCCGTTAGAAAACACGATGCCTGGGGGTGGGGCAGAGAAGGGGACCACCCGGGGAGTTGGCCACGCCCGTCCTGGAAGCGTCCGGTCTTGGAGCCCGCCTCCTCGCCACCCTTCACTCTGCTGCTTTCCAGACCTTTTTGCTGCAAACCCAGCCTTCTCGGTCCTATCCGCACATTGGCCTCACCTCTACTGGTCTCGATCCCTTACGAGCGCCTGATCTCTTTGGCTTTGACTCTTAGGCTCTTCTCTTCTATTGGCTGCACGAGGAACCGGCACCACCCCCCGCCCCCGCCCCTATTTGGTCCCTTTTAGCTCCGCCCCACCTTCCTGCTGTTTGCCTTCATTGGCCTTTATTCTTATTAGGCACCGCCCCATTGCCCCGGTCCAACCCTCTAAATCGCTCGAACTGGGTGGTCCAGGCCAGCACTTCCGCCGCCGCCGGGGACTCACCGTTTCCGCGAGTGAAACGTTCGAGCACAGCCGTGGCCCCACGGCCAGAGAAGGCATCCGCCTGCAGCACTAATGCGTCCCGCAGCGCTGAGTAGCCGCAGAGAACCACTGCAGGGCGCCGGCCCAGCCTCACCGTGAACACCGGGCCCCAGCGGCCAGAAAGCTGCGCAGAGCCGGTGCTCAGCGGGTCCCGGTCGGGACTCCTGACCGCTTCCTCCACCCCAGAGCCCCGCCCCCATCTCTCTCTAACTTCAGACCCAGGAGTCCCCATTTCAGCCCCTCGTTCCTGGCCGAGGCGCTCAGATCCCCACCTCCTCCTTCATCCACAGGAGTCCAGGACCCCAGCTCCCTCTTCCCTCGAGATCTGGAAGACGAGGTCCCGAGCCCTCTGCACCCTCAGAACCAGGCGTCTGAGCCCTCGGTACTCTCTTCCCCACCCTGAACCAGGAGAGCGGACCTCTCTGCACCCCTTCCCCCCGGATCCCCTATCTGACGTCCCACCCTAGGCTGTTAACTCCCTCAGGACCCAGAAACCGGGGCGGGTAGAGGGAGGCAGGGAGCGGGCGGTACCGGGAGCTCAGGCCCACTGTCCCCCTCCTCCTTCAAACTGATGCCGGGGCTCCCAGCTTCCACCCCTAGTCTCCTCCTTCCCTGGAACCCAGGACTCCAGGCCCCTCAACCTTCCTCAGGACTCGTGGGGTCAGAGCCCTCAGCTGTCTTCATTCAGAGAACCAGGTGTGTTCCAGCCCCCAGTCCCACCTCCACGAGTCCAGAATCCTTCCCCCCATCCCCACCCACTCTCGGGGTTACCTCCATGAGAGTATGGTCCAGCCGTCCAGACTCCAGCTGCAGCAAGTTCCCCAGCAGTGGGAGTGGCCTGGGCCCAGGGGGTAGGACCCCGCCGAGGCTGAGGGCTCTGTGCACCCCAACCCCGCCTGGCTAGCGCCAGCAGCAGTAACAGCGCTGTGACACCCGTGGACATCATGCTCTGTGTCCTCCATGCCTGCCCCCCTTTGCCTTTATGTGATTCCCTTTGGGTCTTGGGTGGAGGAGGGGCGCATACCGGGAGTGGGAGAGGTGGGCGTCTCCAGACCACTCATTCTGCAGATTCCCCATCCGAGGTCTCCACCCAGCCCCCAGCTCTAGCTCTCTGTTGTGCCAGGCCCAGCGTGCCCTATTTGGCAACTTCCATGTCAATGCACCTGTTTGCATCTTTCACATCAATACACCTGGCCAACAGGTGCACCCTACTGAGCCTTTGGGTCCTTCGGGTCCATCTTACTTGGCCTGTAGATGTGCATTTCTGAAGGCCCTGGCCACCTTTGGGCCCGAGACCCCCTGAATGCTGTACTCTATACTTCTGATTCCTAAATACATTCTTGACTCCTAAAAACACCCCTGGTGACATACCCTTTAGCCTGGCACTCCTGTGCCCTGTGCTTGTGATTGCTAGGGACTCGCACCTGAGCCCTTGTCACTTCCATTCCCTTGCTCTTGGAACCTGGTATTCTGTACCTATCTACCAGATGCTCCCTCAAATCCCCTAGCCTCCTGGCACCCATCAGCCTGGCATTTCTGTGCCTAGCCTTATGACTCTTGGGTGCCTTCCCACATGCTGACCGCCTTGTGCCTTACCCTGAACCCCTCACCACCTCTGTTCCCAATGCTCTAGTTCCCAGATGTCCCTGAATGTCCTATGCCCATGCTGCTGCACCCCATGTCTCCAGTTTCCCACGAGTCTCGCTGGGCACCCCCACCTGAGGCCAGGTCTTGATGGCCACGCCTGGGGGTGTGGGCCGGAGGGCACAAGGTGCCCAGGGGTAGGGTTGGGGTTGGGGCTGAGTCAGAGTTCAAAACACTGTTCAGGAATGAGGCCCACCCTCCCACCAGCACCTGCCTCACCTGGCCGTGCCTCACCAGATCAAGCCTTCTGACAGGTGCCTGGCACAGGGCCCAGAGGTGGGGAGAGGGTGGGGGCCGTGCACTGTCTGGAACTGGGCTTGTTTCCAGGAATGTCTCTCAGTATCTCTGTCTCTATCTTTGTTTCATCTCTCACTCTCAATTTCTGTTTCTTTGTTCATCTCTCTCTCTTTCCGTTTTACTCTCAGTACCTGCTTCTGTTCATATCTGTATCCCTCCCAGTTTATCTTACCCTTAATCTCCCTCTTCCCTGTCTCCCTGCCTCTATCTCTGCCATGGATCTCCTTCCCTGTCAGCCTTTCTGTCCAGGAACCCAATGACTGGCAAGGAGTGTGGGCAGGCCCCCTGCCCCCCACCGCCCCCCCCCCCCATTACAGGGGCTGACTCCAGAGACAGCAGGGGTGCTGCGGGGTGTGCCCTCCCCTGACCTGGCCCCATCCCACTGTGTCAGGCTTTCAGATGAACTGCTTTCTCTGGGTCTCTTCAAGAGCTGGCATTTGTTGTTCACTTCTGTATCCCCAGCACTGAAATACACAGTGGGGGCTCAGTAAATGTTGAACCAATGCATGACTCTCTGTATCCTGAATTCTGTCTGTTTCTATCTCTAACTTAGACTCTATTTTTTTCAGTTTCTGTCTTGCTGAATCCTTGTGACTGTCTCTCTTCTTGTGTCTCTGTCTCATCTTGTGTGTGTGTGTGTGTGTGTGTGTGTGTGTGTGTGTTTATTTTGAGAGAGAGAGAGAGCGAGCGAGCATGAGTAGGGGAGGGGCAGAGAGAGGGAGAGAGAGAATCCCAAGCAGGCTCTGCGCTGTCAGTGCAGAACCTGGCTCAGGGTACGATCTCATGAACCTCAAGACATGCCCTGAGCCAAAGTCGGATGCTTCACTGCCTCAGCCACCCAGGTGCCCCTCTATCTCTGTTTTAGCATCTCCTGTCTTCCTTGTCTCTGAGCATCTGTCCACTGTCTCTCTGTCTCACTCCTGGTCTTTGGTTTTCATGATCTCTCCCATCTGTCTCTTCATCTCTTGGTCTCTCCTGTCTCTCTCCAACTCTTTTTCAGTATTTCCATGTGTTTCTCTTTGCTGTTGTCCCTCCACCTTTCTTTCTCGGGACCTCTGAGTCTCTCCCTCTCTCTCTCCACCTCTGCGTCCCTGCCTGGGCCCTTGGGGCAGACTCTCGTTGGCCTGTGGTGGGAACAGCATGGGGATTAAGGAGCCGACGCCTATGGGTGTGGGGACCGCCTATAAGTCTCAGCAGAGTGTGTTGTGTCCTAGCTTCTGGATGGCCTTGGGGAGGCCCCATTTAGGGTACGGTCACCTAAGCCACCTCCGCCCATGGCTGGGGGGCCACCGCCCCTCTGACTCTGGCTCCTTGGAGCTTAAGATGCCTGCCCACTCATTGAGAAAAGCTTCTGTCAGCAGGATGTCAGGCTAACAAGCCCAGTCTCAGGTTGGGAGGCCCCATGCCTGGGACTGCTAGCCCTACCCCAAAGGGATACATTGCAAGACAAGGGAATAGTCTTTCAGGCTTCCTGGTGCCTCCCTTCCCCCCTTCATTGCCCTTCTTCTCTGGCTTTCTCTGGCCATTTCTGTTTCTTTCTTTGTCTCTCTCTCTCCTCTCTGTCTCCCCATTTCTCCGTCCCTGTACCCCTCTGCATTGCTCTGTGTCTCTGACTTGTGAGGTGGAGGGGACCAGCGTTGGAGTCTGCATCCTGATCCCAGCTCTGTCGCCCTCCAGCCGTGTGATCTTGGCCAAGGCATTTCATCTCTCTGTCTCTAAAAGTGTAACATGCTGCTTTGCCTCATAGGGAGATTTAAACGGGGCCTTAGAGTGCATTGGAAGCACTGTGTAAGTTTGAGTAATTGTTATTTCTCAGTCTCTGTGTGTCTATCGCTCAGTCTCTCATGTTCTCCCTGCTTCTATCTCCATCTTTGTACCGCATCTCTGGGCCGACCGCATCCTTATGTCTCTAGACTGCTGTCTTTTTCTCTGCCTGGGTTTCTCTGCCTCTCTGTCGTCAGGCCTCACAGCCCTTACCCTGGGAAACAATTTCTCCCAGTTTTTAGCCACTCTAAGGGTGACGGAAGAACCGGTCAGTTTGGTGTCTCCTTTCTCTGCAGCCAGACATTCCTTCCCCCCATCCTGGGGGACCGTCCTCTCTATAATTCAGCCAAGGCAGTTGGAATCTTTTACAATTTACTAGAAAATGATTCAAACGGCCCCCAAGAGGGCGCGCAATAGGAACGAGGCAAGCACTTCCCCTTCCCTTTGCGCTTCTCTGCTTCTGGGGGGCGCCGACCAGGTCGAGATGGGGGGGCGGACGGACCGGTAGGCGGCAGGCTCAGGTGAGGGGAAGCGAGTGTGACAGCGAGAGGGATCACGGGCACAGTGGAACGAGAAGAGGACGGCGCCAGCCCCACGGCGGGCCTCCCGGCTCCGTGGCGGATCTGGAAGGGCCGCGGCGTCAGCGCGTGCGCAGGCACACCTGGAAAGGCCGCGGTAAGTTGCCGAGCCCGGAGCTGAGCGGCGTCAGGTCGATGTCCTCGGGCGCCCCCAGCGGCTGCAGCGAGAAGTTCTGCAGGATGGCGGTGAGGTAGAGGAAGAGCTCCATGCGCGCCAGCGACTCGCCCAGGCACACTCGGCGACCTGCGGGGGGTGGGGAGGTGGCCCAGGAGCGGTGAGATGAGACGGGGTGAGGGGCTCCGGTCCCAAATTCTCGGAGAAAAACATATGAAGCTAATGGTTGGAGACGTCACAGACCCACCCATCTAAAGATCTGTAAAGGCGCTTTAAATCCGGGACCAACAAGGATCTGGCCGACGATACAAGGGCGAGTTCACGGGTTCCAATCCCGACTCTGCAGTTACGAGTTCTGTGATCTTGGGCAAGCCAGTTTCTGGGTATGTAGAATGGGGATGATAAAAAGTGAAATGAGGGGCGCCTGGGTGGCTCCGTCGGTTGAGCGGCCGACTTCGGCTCAGGTCACGATCTCGCGGTCCGTGAGTTCGAGCCCCGCGTCGGGCTCTGTGCTGTCAGCTCAGAGCCTGGAGCCTGTTTCGGATTCTGTGTCTCCCTCTCTCTCTGACCCTCCCCCGTTCATGCTCTGTCTCTCTCTGTCTCAAAAATAAATAAACGTTAAAAAAAAAAGTGAAATGAAATAAAATGGGGATGACAATAGTACCTCAGAGTGTTGTGAATGGTAAATTCAGGTAAATGAGAATATGATGCCATGTAGGTCATTGCGTGTCATAGGTTACTCTAGGCAGTATACTGATGTTAAGTTAACCCTCATAATAATTCCAAGAGGTGGGCCTTATCAATCTCCACTTTATAGACGTGGAAGTTGAGGCACAGAGAGGTGAAGTAACATATTCCAGGCCGTTATAGCTGGGGGATGACTGAGCTGGGGGTCTGGCTGTAAAACCTAACTCTTAGCCACCACTCTAATAGGTCTTCTTAAAAGTTTTGCCTGGCACACAGTAGACAACATGGTAAGTGGCTTATTATTATTCCTCCTTCCTCCTTCCTCCTTTTTATTTCTGCTACTGGGTTGAACAGGAAAGATATTTTTTCAGCAGGATAAAGACCAACGCCAAGGAAAACTAGAACTGCTCACCTGCGCCACCCAGTGGCTGACGGTGACCCCCCCCCCCCCCCCCCCCACCGCCCAAGTTGAATTAATATCCTGCCTCCCCGCCTCCCTCCGCAAGGATTTTAGTCATTATCTGCCTATAGGAACAGAGTTCGGAGTGAGAACATCCGAAGCTGAGGATGCGGTGGGATGAAGAAGTGAGAGGGTTTGAGAGTGGAATTAGGACTGAAGAAAAAAAAAAAAAGGTGTGGGGGGGGGGGCGGTGGGGGGAGGGGGGCGGTGCGTCTGGGTGGCTGAGTCCGTGAAGCATCCGGCTCTTAATTTCGGCTCAGATCATGATCTGGGGGTTGGTGAGACTGAGCCCCAAGTCTGGCTCTGCGCTGGCAGAGGGGAGCCTGCTTAGGATTCTCTCTCACCTTCACTCCCTGCCCTTCCCCTGCTCGTGCCCTGTCTCTCTCTCTCTCTCTCAAAATAAAAAAAAAAAAAAAAAAGGACTGAGGAATGTAGGTAGGAATATGGGGCCCCAAAGACCCTGACTCTTGCCCCTGTGGTTCTCACCGGCTGAGAAGGGCATGAAGGCAGGGCTCTTCTTGAAGGACTGATTGGCATCCAGAAAATGCTCAGGGTTGAATTCCTGGGGCGTCAGGAACTGGCTGGGGTCATAGTGGACTGTATTAAGGAGGGTGATGACATCCGTGCCCTGTGTGAGTAGGGAGGCAGAATCAGTGGGGTAGAAAGTCTGGGAGATTCTCAAGCTAAAACTTCCATTTGACCGGGCTGGAGGTCCCAGGGACTTGAGAAGGCGATGTGAAGCATAGGACTCCATCAGGGATTCAGGAAATGTGTGTCACTGTCTGGGGTCCCAAGCGGGTGCTGGAAGCTGTGTGCACGGGGGTGGGGGATACCTCCCCTTGTCAGAGCAGGTTTGGGGTTTCTGGGAAGAGGGAGAAGTCTCAGGACAGTGCTTAGGCACAGGGGACCCCCAGGATGAAGTGTTAGAGCCTGGGGATGCTGGAGAGGGGTTAGGGAACCTGTCATGGGGAAGAGATCTGGAGTTCAGGGTCAGGATCCAGTCCATTACAGTACCGAATAGGGTCTTGGGAAGGGGCTGAGGCTCTGGATTGAAGAGCCTCAGATGTCTGTTGCTGGGGCTTGGGATGCCAGTCGCTAAGGCCCAGGGTACTGATTGCTAGGGCCTGGGATCCTCCTTGCTAGAGCCCCGGAAGCCATTAGCAAATCTGGGATGCCTCTTCTAGTGTGCCAGCTGTCCATTGCCAGGTGCCCAGCACACCTGGGGTATCTGGAAGCCGCGAAAGGCTGTGTCCCGGGTGACGCGGTGCGGTAAGTTCATGGGGATGACGTCTGCGAAGCGCTGCACCTCGTGGATCACCGCATCTGTATAAGGCATGGCCGCTCGGTCCTCCAGCGCCGGCAGCCGCGCCCGTCCCACAACGCTGTCGATCTCCTCCTGTACGCGGGCTGCAGGTGGAGAGGGGAGCCTAGTCGGGGGTACCAGGGGCTCGACTGGGCTGGGGAGAGGGGTATGCTTGTGTGGGCGGGGTCCAGCCCCTGCTTCTCAGTAGGAGGGCCGCTGCAGAGGTCCCTGTGGGGGTCAGCGGGGGCCACGGAGGGAAGGGTTGGTTTGAGAGTTGTAGGTGAGGACGAAAATTTGGCGCAAGGGCTCCTAGGGGCGGGGTTGGGCGGGAGGGGCTTAGGGGCTGCCTGGAGTCCAGGTCCCGGATGGGAGGACATGGCCCGCTGGGGGGTGGGTCGAGTGGGTGGGCTGTGCGTAAGCTCCGAGAGATCCCGGATGCGGCAGGCGGCGTGGACCCTAATAGACTCTGTGCCGGAGGCCAGGGTTCCGGGATCCGCCCAGAGGCGGGGTTTGGGCGAGATGGGGTCGCAGACCGTGCTGTGTGCGCAGGTGGTCAGACTTTGTGGGTCAGACTGATGGTTCCTGGCTGGCCCTGCGGCTGAGGCTCAGGGCCAGGCTCTAGGCGGACTGGGAGATCCCTGCTCCGAGGCCGGACGCGTGCTGGGTGGTCAGGGTCAGAGGTGGGCCGCAAAGCAAGACCATGAGGGCGGGGTCCGGGGTCCGGGGTCCAGCAAGCTGTGTGGACCGCGGGAACCGTGTGGGTGGGCTGGGCCTCCGTGTGGGTTTGTGGGTTTGGCTGTGGGTCCCGGGCGTAAGCCGGAGGATTGGGCTGTCTGGCATGCTGGGCGGGGCTTCGATGCGAGCGAGCTGAGGCCCGTGGGGCACGCGTGCGGAGCGGGTGTGGCCCTTGGCGCTGTGGGCAGGCTTGGCGCGCGCGCACCTTGCACTTTTGGGTACTTCATGAGCACAAGGAAGGCGTGGCGCAGCGTGGTGCCCACGGTCTCGGTGCCCCCAAAGAGCAGGTTATGTGTGGTCATCAGCAGGGTATCCATGTGGAAGTGGCTGTGCGGGTCTTGCTTCTCCTGCGGAGGTTGAGGGGCGGGGATATGAGCCTGGGCCAGGAGATCCCGCCGGACACTGACCACAGGCTCAGCTCTGCACAACTCCTGTTGGGTGTCAGCTCAGTCCCTCCTCTGTTTAACTTTCTTTCGGTCGGGGAAGCTGGGGAGTGCGTAAGGGCTGGCTAGAGAAAATCTCAGCCGCAGGGCCCACAATTAACAGAGCCTTAGGGACTTCTTAATGAGCTGTTAATCGGGGCGGGCCGTGGCCCCGAGTGGCTCTGGGCTCCCGCCGAGCAGAGCCGGGAGTTCTAACTGCACTTCCCGGGAGGCAGGGAGATCATTCTCAAACCCGCTCAACCCGGGATCCTCGTTGGCTTGAGGCTGGGGCAGCAGGTCAGATCAGGGATGAGACTTCCAGGCCGGGCTTACTTGTGCCATCTTGCTGAGGAAGCAATCGATGAAGTCGCGGGGAGAGCTGGGGTCGAGGGAGTCCTGGTGGTCGCGGACGCTGCGGGCGATGAGGTCCTTCATGCGCCCGAAGTTCCGGAAAAGGCGTCGGTGCGGCCCAGGTAACCAGTCCAGGACGCTTGGAAAGACGTTGTACAACTGGGGATGGGGGGAGGGTCGGAGGGGTTTGGAGGATCAGGCAGTGTGTGGGGGGCAGAGGCCGGTGAGGTCAGGGCGGAGCAGGTAGGCACGGGGCGGGCGGAGTCTTGAGGGTCAGCTAGGTTCTGGAGAGGCCGAGGTGGAGCGGGGACTCTGTGGCAACTTGGTGGAGAGAGTGACCTTAGGCTAGGCGGGGCGGGGCCAGACGGGAAAGGGCGGGGCCAGACGGGAAAGGGCGGGGCCAGACAGGGTCAAGCGCACCCTTTCCCCGCCCGTCGTTTCCCCTACGTCCCAGGACGAACCCCAACCCTGTACCCCCTCCAACTAGGCCTCCTGACCTCTCCCCAGGGGGTGCTCATGATTTGGAAGTTGTCATTGATGAGGCGGATAATGGTGAGCAGACGTTCATCGTCGTAGTCAAAGCGGCTGCCGAAGATCACAGAGCAGATGATGTTCGACACCGAGCGGCTGAGCACGAACGTGGGGTCGAAGGGCTTGCCTGAGGGTCAGGGGCAGAATGAGTCAAGGGGCACATTGTGCAACATACCGGATTCCTGAATGGCAGTGCAACGAGGCAAGGTCACTTGGAGCACAAAACAAGTGCTCGTTGGCCACCCAGCATGCGTCATAAACAACCGCAAGAGTACCTGACAACGCAGAACCCACAACGCCCTGCGGCACATCCACACCACCACCAAGCAACGGAACAGGCTCCTCTCCGCCATCCGACCCGCAGCACGCACCACACAAGACAACACACGCAATAAACAACACAACACAATACTACATCAGCGCCTGACAACACTACAGCCTCAGCCAGCAGTGACACAGCGACACAACCCCTAACACCCAGTGGTCTGACCACTGAAGGGATCACAGAAAATAGCCCATTAGCCATGCCACACAGCACGGCCCAGAAAGCTGAGTCTGGAGTTAGATAGATACAGTTTGGACTTGGCCTTGGCTTCTTAATCTCTGCGTGACCTGGATAAACTGACTTCCCTTCTCTGAACCTCAGCTTTCTCGTCTGTAAAATGGGCTTGGTGACAGTCTTCTCCTCATGGGGCTGGTGGAAGGAGTTGGAAGTGTGGCTGGGTAAGGGCCTGGCCCATCCTGAGCCTGTATAAGCCAGGGTGCTGTGGTAGGCTGAATAATGCCCCCCCTCCCCAAATGTCCATGTCCTAATCTCTAAGAGCCTGTGAACTTGTGATTAAATTAAGGAATTTGAGATGGGGAGATTATTGTCTGGCTTATCCGAGTGGATCTAATGTAATTACAATGGAGGCAGAAGGGTCTGAGTAAGAAAAGGTGATGTGATGATGGAGAGGGAGAGTGAGGGAGGAGGGAGAGAGAGAGAGATAGAAATACAGATATTGGGAGATGCTGTGTTGCTGGCTTTGAAGAAGAGGGGAAGGGACCACGAGGTCAGGAACGTGGGTGGCCTCTCTAGAGGCTGGAAAAGGCAAGGAAATGGATTTTCCCCTAGAGTTTCCAGGAGTCAGCTCTGCCCACCCGTTTTAGTTTTAGACTTTGGATTCCAGAACTGTAAGAGAATAAATGTGTGCTGCTTTAAGTCACTAAGTTTGCGGCTTTTTTTTTTTTTTTAATAGCAGCTACAGGAAACTAACTCAGGCAGTTATTCCTTTACTTACATCCCATCATTCCAACCCTGCAGCATCATTTTTTTTTTTTTTTTTTTTTTTCCCTGTCAAAAGCCAGCAAGATTTGGAGATCAGGGTAGAGGACTGTCTGCCTCTCTGTGTTTTAGTTTCTTCTCCTGTAAAATGGGGTTTAAAATAGGACTCCTGCTTAGGTTTGGGTGATTGTTCAAGGAGGTAATATACACGAAATTCTTGGAACAGTGCTGGCCCATGGTAGGCACCATGTAAGTGTCTTTATTTTTAACTTATTATTATTATTTTTTTCCATGGGTGGGCAGTTTTGAGCTGGGTTTTACACCCCAGCTCTGCCACTTCCTGGGCACATGACTTAACCTTTCTGGGCCTGAGGTTGGTCACTTGTAATAGCTTCCTAAGGTTTCAGGGGACGTGGGATGTGTTCATATGTGTGAAGAGCTTAGTACAGTCCCTGGTCTCAGGAAGTACTCAGTAAATGGGCATTCATGTGCAAAGTGTGGACCTTGGTGTCGGCAAGAACCGGGTTTAAACCTTTGCTTCTCCACTGACTAGCTTGATCATTTCAAGACAGTTGGTTGATCTCTATGCCTCTGTTTCCTCATCTGCAAAATGGATTGTTCTGAGGCTCCAGGGGCTTATGCACCAAAGTGTGCTTAACACAGGGCCCCCATAAGTGGTGTGGTGTCAAGAGTATCATCATCATGGGGCGCCTGGGGGGCTCAGTCGGTTGGGCGTCCGACTTTAGCTCAGGTCATGATTTCACAGTTTGTGAGTTCGAGCCCTGTGTCGGGCTCTGTGCTGACAGCTCAGAGCCTGGAGCCTGCTGTGAATTATGTGTCTCTTTCTCTCTCTGTCCCACCCCTGCTTGGGCTCTGTCTCTCTCAAAAATGAATAAATGTTAAACAAAAAAAGGATCATCATCATCACCATCCACCACAATGATACACACTGCGTTCAGAATACCACGCAGGGACAGCGCAACGGAACAACCACCACATAACCCGTCTTGCTGCCGTACCTCAAAGAACATAGCACCTGGAGCTGACCCATCTCCAGGGGGCACCACTCTTACCGTGGGCCGAGTGAGGAGCCTGCAGCAGTTTTAAGTTCACGCCCACACTCTCTGGCAGTCCTGACGACTAAGGAAGATGGATGTGAGTTAGGCGTATCAACTGCGTTCGAGGACCAACCTTCAGTTTTCCGTAGCTCCGCCAGCAGGAAGCGGCCTTCCTCCAGGATCCGCTCCTCGATGCTCTTCTTCCCCATCCCGAAGTTCCGCAGAATCTGGATGGAGAACCTCCTCAGGGCCTTCCACCGGTCCCCATTGGAGAAGGCGAGGCCTGGCGAGAAGGGGAGGGGCCAGCTCTACTGATGGCTTATTTCCAAGACCGCCGCCACCTGAGTCCCCTTTCCCGGTGTCTTCTGGGGGAGAGACTCAGAGTGTGGAATCTACCCCTTCCCAGGAAGCCCTTCCTAACCCTCCAGGCCAGGTCAGGTGCCTTCTCTGAGCTTCCCTAGGGCCATGGGCTTCCTCGCCATAGTCCTGATCTCTCTGTTTCCCTCATCACAGACCTGATCACTCTGGACCATCACTGTCTGGCCATGGGGCTATCTCCTTCTCTAAGCTGTGAAGATGGGGGGTGGAGGGGCTGTCTTGGTCACCACCTTGTCCCTAGCATTGTCCAGCGCGGGCCTTACCACACGGGAGGTGCTGGTGATTGCTTATTAATTAATGAAAGCACAAACGAGGGAGAAAAGCAAGAGAGATAAACATTAGGACCTCGTCTAGGAACCTTCTTTCCCTGGACTCGGGGTCTTTGCACAGGCTAGTCCTTCCAGAACACTCTTCAACATCTGTCTGCTCCTGAATGGTAGTCCTCATCTTTTAGGTCTCAGCTTAGAGGTCCCTTCCTCCGCGATGCCCATGCTGACCCTCCCTTGGCTGGTTCAGGCACTTGCCGCTGGTCTCCTACAGCTCCCTATTCCAGCCCTGACTATGCTAGGTGGTCATAATTTAGTGATGGGGCTACAATAGGATAAGGTCTCCCGATGTGTTTGTCTCTGGTTTCCCTGGAGCAAGCAGAGAACTAGAAGCTAAAGAAGAAAAAAATGACGCTGATTGCCTTGCACCGTCTGCCTTATCTCATTGACTTGGAACAAACAGCTTTCTCATCCCAGCCAACTCAGGGTCAGAGAGAGGAAGCCACTTGTCCAAAGGCACATACCCAGGAAGGAGCAGAACCCTGTTGTTATCCTTTGTACTATGTAAGGAAGAACTAGTAACAGATAAAGTATGTATCCAGATGGTTTCTGTGTGGCAAGTAGAAAGAAACCGCTACTGTCTCCACTTCCTTGCACCTGGTGCACCTGGACGGGTGAGGTCATCAGACCAAGACCGGGAAGGGGACATGAAGGTGGAATGTGTACTCAATGCACTGGATTTTTTGTTTGTTTGTTTTAAAGTTTATTTTGAGAGACAGGGAGAGGGGAGAGAGAGAGAGAGAGAGAGAGAGAGAGAGAGAGAGAGAGAGAGAGAAAGAGAGAGAAAGAGAATCCCAAGCAGGCTCCATATGCCATCAGCACAGAGCCCGATGTGGGGCTTGATCTCACCAACAGTGAGATCATGACCTGAGCTGAAATCAAGAGCTGGATGCTTAATCCACTGAGCCACCCAGGTGCCCTGTTCTTGCTTTCAACTAGAGCTCTTTGCTTCCAAATCCTGGAGCAGCTGGTATCCACCTAGTGAAGGGGACAGGAGGAGCCTCAGGGGTTCTTTAGGGGGAGAAGGATAGTTGAGGATGCAGGTCTCCAGGATCCCCCTTTCAATCAGAGCAACTTTCTGCCAATCTTATCTCTTTCTCCCCCTCCCTTTCCCTTGTCATTTATTGGGCTTTGTCTTATGGCTTTCTCTGAATAAAAGATTTATGTTAAAAAAAAAAAAGAAGAAAGAAAGAAACAGGGTGCCTGGGTGGCTCAGTCCGTTAAGCGTCCAGATTTGGTTCCGATATGATCTCATGGTTCATGGCTTTGAGCCTCGTGTTGGGCTCTGTGCTGATAGCTCGGAGCCTGGAGGCTGCTTTAGATTCTGTGTCTCCCTCTCCCTCTATCCCTCCCCTGCTCACACTCTGTCTCTTTCTCTCAAAAATAAAATAAACATTAAAAAAATTTTTAAGAAAAAAAAAAGGAAAGAAAACCCAGAAGACTAGGTGATTTCCAAACCTAAGGAGGACAGGGTATTGAGACAGGAGAGGTTTGGAGTTGATGTGAGTTGTTGGCTGGGTGGGATGGACCTGGGTTTGGATTGGGATGGGATGACAATGGGGGAGGAGGGGGGATTATGGGGTTGATGATAAATTGAGGTTGCTGATGGGAATGGAGTTGTATAGAATGGAAAAGACTGGTAGATTGGGCTTGAGATTAGCTTGGGGCTGGGTGGATATGTGCTGGGGTTAGTTTTGGTGATGGCGGTTTGATTAGGGTTGAAAATGAAACTGGGAATGAGCAACTTCAATGGGTGATTGGGATAGAAGATAGGGCTGGGGCTGGGGAGAAAAATAATGGTGGAGTTCAGTTTGATGGTCAGGATGGGGTTGATAACAGGTTTTAATGTGGGGTTTGGGAGAGGGTTCATAATGGGAATGGAGGTTGGAGGGAGATGAAGTCAGTGTTGCAGGTAACCATGAAAGTTGAGGTTGGAATGGGGAACATGGAGGTAGGGTTGACGAGGACTGGGTTGAGGTGGACAATGTGGGCTGGGCCAGATAATTTGGCCACTTGACTGAGATGGAGATTTGATAATGTGGTTAGGCTAGAGATAGGGATTGGGATGAGAATGGGGTTGGAGTTGGACGCAGGTCGGGGACTGGTGTGGAAGTGCATTTCAAAATGGTGGTGGGATTTGGGGATGGGGAAGTGAGTCCACCTAGACTAGCACTGTCTGGCTCCATCCCAGCTGGTGTCATTGGTGAGATCAGTAGCCCTGAGTGTCACCAAAATTGGGAGGACAGTCCCCTACCCTTATCCCCTCCCTCAGTGTGGAGTGAGCTGGAGAGGGGAGAAGATGGGGAGCAGGCTTACCATTGCCCTTAGTGAAGTTGAGAAAGGTGGGGTAGTCGCCACGGCCACTAAAATCGTCCCCTTGGTCCACAAGGGCCTCCTTCACGGTTTGGTACCCGCTGAGGACCACTACGCGTCTGGGCCCCAGGTACACTGTGTACACCGAGCCATAGACCTTGCTCAGCTGAGGGTAGGAAAACAGATGTCATGGGGGGGGAGGGTCTGGGACCCTGGGACCCCTCCCCCTGTTCCTCCCTTCTCACCCCACCCTAGGTCCTTGCACCTTGGTAAGAGAAGTCAGCATGTCTTGGGAGCGAAGCTGCAGCAGGTTTCCCAGGAGTGGGAGAGGCCTAGGGCCTGGGGGCAGCCGGCTCTTGCCCCTTGAATTGAGCATCAGGAACACACAGGTGAGAGCCAGGAGCAGGAGCAAGATGGCTGTGCTCATACTGTCTATGGTGAAAGCAGCCGCAGGCATCTGGGGAGCGAAGTGGGAGAGCATAGGACCCGCAGGGCCAGGGAGGGAGCAAGATCCCTTCACTCTGCAGCTCCTGGGACTTGCCTCCCCCACACCCTGGAAATGGGGGCAGAAGAAAAGAAGGAAGGAGGGGCACCTGGGTGTTTCGGCTGGTTAGACATTGGACTCTTGATTTCTGCTCAGGTCATGATCTCGTGGTTCCCTGAGTTTGAGCCCCACCTTGGGATCCTCTCTCTCCCTATCTCTCTGCCCCTCCCCTGCTTGGGCTATCTCTCAAAATAAATAAATAAATAAATAAATAAATAAATAAATAAATGTTAAAAAAAGAAAGACAGAGAGAGAGAAGGGAGGAGGTAGAGAGGCAGGGAGAGGGAACAACCAAGGCCTGAGGGGACAGAAGTGAGGGGTGGGGACAGAGAAGGAAAGAAAGGGCATGGAGACCAGGAGAAAACAGAGGCAGAGGCAGTCAAAATGCAGAGAGACCGACAGCAAGAGAGACAGCAACGGAACAGAGACCGATGGAGAGATGGAGACAGAGAGACAGAGATACACATGGAGATAATGAGGTATTTGGAAAAACCAAGTAAGATATCGGAATATCTATAGATGTCTCTCTGTCATCTGTCTGTCTGTCATCATCTGCCATCTATCATGAGACTGACTCTCACACAGAGAGTGATAAGAGATAGAGACACGCAAGGACAGAGACAGACAAATCAAGGCACAGAGCTAGAGAAAGACAGAAGAGAGGTGGACAGACAGACACACTTCCTGAGAGACTTAGAGATGGGCACTGAAAGGTAGAGAAAGGGCAAGAGAGAGACAGACACACACACACACACACACACACACACACACACACACACACAGAACATTAGACAGACACCTAGAAATAGAGGCCAAGACAGACTGAGACAGAGAAGGGGGCAGAATCAGATAGAAAAGAATCAGGGGTTCTGACCCCATGGGCTCAGGGCTCATTCCACAGATGCCACCTACTGGGTAAAGAGCCAGTGATCAAGACCCAGTGCCCAGCCTACCGTGAGCTCTAAAACACTTGTCAAATGAACGAACAGAGCCAGAGAGAGCCCCAGAAACACAGGCCCAGAGACCCTGAGAACCCTCAAAAGAGGAAAAGGGAGATCCCAACCAATCGTAGTGACAAGGAAATGAAGCCGATGACCCCACTCTTGAGAGCCACCCTCCTCCTCTGTGAACCGTACTTGGCCCTTTACCTGCTGAACTTCTAGGATGGCTGAGATATGATCTGCTCCAGGCGTGTGCCCTGTGGCTCTGTGGCCTGGGGAGAAGGGGGCTGCTCTTAAATCACCTCTGTCCACAGCCCATGACCCTCCACACCCAGTTTTCCCAGTGACTTTTAATCCCTTTCACTTTTATACCTTACCTTGGGAGTGGCCCGGGCTTGCAGCCAGTTGGAGTGATGCCTTGGGTGGGTGCCATCCCTTGGGAACCCTCCACTGGCCTCTTTCGGGCTGACCTCAGCACCCATCCCTGTGGTCAATAGTGGCCGTTTTTCCTGGAGTGGGGCAAAATCTCCATTTGTTTGCCATTTGGAGCCCTGAGTCTGGTTTTGGGTTTGACCCGGGGTTTTGGGGCTGGGCAAAATAAGCCAGGGGTGGGGGCAGGGTCTCTTTGGTGTTTTAGGCACTTGGTTCTATTCATCTGGGGTCAAGTTCATTTCTGCCTGTGACTGCAGGTGACCTTTCTGTCCTGGGCTGGAGTTCTCCCATTCTCTGGAGCCTGTTCACAGCCCTCTGGCCATTCTCTGTCTCTTGTGGTTTGTCTCTGAGTTTCTGTATCTGTCTCACTTTGCTTCTGCCTCTGAATCTTTTTTGTCTCTCTTTATGTCTCTGTCTCTCTCGTTCTCTCATCCTCTGCATTTCTGAGTCTCTGTCTCTCATCTCTGTTCTGTCTCTAATTCTCCCCGTGCCTTTTCTCTTTCTCTCTGTCTCTCTCCCTGTACATCTTTCTCAGCCACCATCTCCTCCTGTCTCTGAGCATCTCTCTTTCTGTCTCTTTCTCTTTCTGTCTCTTTCTCTTTCTGTCCCTTTCTTTTTCTGTCTCACACCTCCATGAGTCAGATTGCAGTGGCAGGACTGAAGTAGGGGGAAGTTGGAGGAGGGTTTAGGAGGAGGGTTTGGGAGAAGGGTTTGGGAGAAGTGGAGGAGAAAGGACCTCAGATTTGGGTATTTTTTTGGTTTTGTTTAAAAAATTTTTAACATTTATTTATTTTTGAGAGAGACAGAGAAAGAGAGAGAGAGAGAGACAGAGAGAGAGAGAGACAGAGCATGAGCAGGGGAGGGGCAGAGAGAGAGAGAGAAGGAGACAGAGAATCTGAAGCAGGCTCCAGGCTCTGAGCTGTCAGCACAGAGCCAGATGCGGGGCTCAAACTCATGAACCGGGAGATCATGACCTGAGCCGAAGTCAGACACTTACCAACTGAGCCACCCAGGCACCCCTTGTTTTTTTTTTTTTTTTTTTTTTCCTTTTTAAAGATTTTATTTTTAAGTAATCTCTACACCCAATGTGGGGCTTGAACTCACAACCCTGAGATCAAGAGTTGCACACTCCACTGACCGAGCCAGCTAGGTGCTGCCAGATCTCAGATTTGAATGATTCCCCTGCTGCCTTCTGCCCACATAGTCTTCCCCCTGTTCTCCTCAGCCCCCACCAGCTATGTCTGCTCTGGGCACCTGCCCCAGTAACTGGCCAGATCAGAAGGGCAGGTTTCAAAAACATGGAGTGAGCCTAGGACTCCAGTGGCAGAAGATAGGATGGGAGAGAGAGCCCCTGAGGTCAAGGGCCTGGGAGGCCAGGTGGATCTCTGGGTGCCCCCACAGGTGTGTGGGTATACACCATGTTCACCTTTCCCATGGAGGTGGGGGAGGAAGTGCTTGAAGGTCCTGGGGAACTTGACACCCCAGGTCTCAGGCACATGGCCGGGATGAAGGCGGGGCCCATGCTGTTGTTTAAATCTCAGAAAGGTGGGTTAGGGCAGGTCCTGGAAGAAGGCTTAATTATGAGATTATATATCTCTAGTTTCCCTTGGCATCTACCCCTACTTCTGGGGGAGGAGGCAGGACTGGATCCATCTGAAGCCCACAACTGACCCTAGAACTGGTTTGAGAGAGTCCCAATGGGACTGCCTCACTAGGGAACATGGCCTTCATGAGGAGAGCTTTTAAGGGGCTTTGAATTCTTCTTGCAGCCTGACTTGCTTTCCTTGCTACAGAGGAAATATGGGGGTAGGAAGGGATGTATTGTAGGGTTTCTCAACCTTGGCACTATTGATGTTCGGATGAGATAATTCTTTGTGTGTGTGGGGGTATCCTGTGGTGGTAGGATGTTTAGCCATATGTCCTGTCTCTACCCATCGTTCTGATGCTGAAACTGAGGTTAGAGGTTGACCTCTGTGCAAGCTCAACAGTTCTAAGAGGTTCCAGAAGTGGCCTTTCATTCTGCCTATAAGCCATTCTACCTTAAAGGGGGTTCAGGGGAAGGTTACACAGGAGGGGTCAATAAATATGACTCAGAAGAGCTGTGGTTTAGGGTAATTAATGAAGGAAATGATGTTAAAGGGTTTCAGAATTCCCTTTCATTATCTGATCAAAAGCTTTCATGCAGTGGAAAGACACTGAGGAAGATAAAAAAATGGCAGATATTTGAAGAGTCTTTTATAAAATCATATATTTGGGGCACCTGGGTGGCTCAGTCTGACTCCTGATTCAGCTCAGTTCATGATCTGATCTCAAGGTTATGGGATCAAGCCCTGCATCCAGCTCCATGCTGGGCATGGAGCCTGCTTGGGATTCTCTCTCTCCATCTCCCTCTGCCCCTCCCCTGCTCCTTCTCTAAACAAACAAACAAACAAACAAACAAACAAACAAACAAATAAATTTGAAATGCTTTCAGAAGTGCAGAGACGTTGCAGAGAGTATAGAGATATTTTGCTTCCCCTTCACCTAGCTTCCCCTCATGAGAACCTCTTCCAAGATCATGATACGATGAACACAACTAAGAAATTAACAGAGGCACCTGGGTGGCTCAGTAGGTTAAGCATCCAACTTCAGCTCAGGTCATGATCTCACGGTTGGTGGGTTTGAGGCCCCGCATCGGGCTTTGTGCTCGGACCCTGGAGCCTGTTTCGGATTCTGTGTCTTCCTCTCTCTCTGACCCTCCCCCATTCATGCTCTGTCTCTCTCTGTATCAAAAATAAATAAACGTTAAAAAAATTAAAAAATAAAATAAAATTAAAAAGAAATTGGCATTGGTACAACACTACTGGCTACAGACTGTATTTCAGTTTATGTTTTTCCATGAGTGGCCTTTTTCTCTTCCAATATGTCATCTAGAATTTCACATTGTGTTTAGTTTTTTGTGTCTTCTGAGGCTCCTCCAATTTATGAATATTTATAAATTCCCCATTGTGTATTCTTAGAATGCAGATTTTTTGAGGTTTACTTATTTATTTAGGCAATCTCTGCACTCAACGTGGGGCTCGAACTCATGACCCCAAGATCAAGAGTTGCATGCTACCGTGCCACTCCCTCCCCCGACCAAGCCAGACAGGCATCCCCTTAGAATGTAGATTTTTTTAAAAAAAATTTGTTTTACATGGTTTTAGAAGAGGACTTGAGTCAACCAACTGCTTGTCTCATAATCAGATCCCCTCATTTTCTGATTCCTTTGAAAATCCAGGGCTGTGTCCTTTGGGAGTCCCCCGTCCTTACTCCCTGACACCCAGCATCCAGGATGGAGGTCATACTGGATAACGGTTATGTCAATTCCTCAGCCTTTCATGACCTTGATACTTGAAAAAAGTACCAGTACCTGGTCAGTTAATTTGCAGAATGTGCCTCCCATTCTTTCAGGAAGAGCCGGGGGAAATGTTGGGCCTCACATCTACGAAGTCATCAGCTCAGAGAATGGAGATGAAGGGCAGGCAGACAGAGGGGTAAACAATAGGACTGAACGTTTCAGTAGGAAATTTTTTTTAATGTTTATTTTTGAGACAGAGAGAGACACAGCATGAGCGGGGAAGGGGCAGAGAGAGAGGGAGACACAGAATGTGAAGCAGGCTCCAGGCTCTGAGCTGTCAGCACAGAGCCCGACGCGGGGCTCGAACTCACGAACTGTGAGATCGTGACCTGAGCCAAAGTCGGACGCTTAACCTACTGAGCCACCCAGGCGCCCCCTGTAGGAAATTTTTTGTAACTGCCTGGTGTGGGCCCTCACGAGCAGCCTTGACTGTCAGAAACTACTGGGTGATTGTGAACTACTAGAGCTGCTGAATGAATAAATGAATGAACCAAGTTTCCTGTCATATGCTCTCACCTCTAGCTTGGAGGTCAAGGAATAGGGAGAGTTTGGGGAGAGATGTCCTGGCTCAAGTGTCACCATCCCGTGCTGGAAGGGAACTCCTCACAGACCCCGAGCTCCTCTGCACTGTCAACGAGACTTGTTTTTCCTTTTTCAGAACCTGGTACCTGGACAGCACCATTCAGCGTTGGAAACCCAGGTGGGCTGCTGTGCCCAGGGGCCACACTGGATTGTTGTGTTGGGGAGTGTGATGGGGACTCCCAAAGGATACACTCTGGCTTTTCAAAGGAATCAGAAATTGGGAGGATTTGGTTATGAGATAAGTGTCTTCTAATACCATGTGAAACAAGATTTTGAAAAAAATATGCATTCTGAAAATATAAATGGTGAAAAGACAGTCTCTTCAATAAATGGTGCTGGGACAACTGGACAGATACATGCAGAAGAATGAAACTGGACCATTTTCTCACACCATACACAAAAATAAACTCAAAGTGGATTTTTTTTAAGTTTATTTATTTTTGGGACAGAGAGAGACAGAGCATGAATGGGGGAGGGTCAGAGAGAGAAGGAGACACAGAATCTGAAACAGGCTCCAGGCTCTGAGTTGTCAGCACAGAGCCCGACGCGGGGCTTGAACTCACGGACCGCGAGATCATGACCTGAGCGGAAGTCGGACGCTCAACCGACTGAGCCACCCAGGCGCCCCTCAAAATGGATTAAAGACCTAAATGTGAGGCCTGAAACCATAAAACTCCTAGAAGAAAACATAGGCAGTAATCTCTTTGATATCTGCCTTAGCAGTATTTTTCTGGCTATATCTCCTCAGACGACGGAAACAAAAGCAAAAATAAGCTATTGAGACTACCAAAATAAAAAGCTTTTGTACAGTGAAGGAAACCATCAACAAAACAAAAAGGCATCTAGGAAAACATATTTGCAAATGATATATCCAATAAGGGGTTAATATCCAAAATATATAAGGTACTAATACAACTGAACACTAAAAAAGCAGGCAATCTGATAAAAAATGGGCAGAGGACCTGAATAGGCATTTTTCCAAATAAGACATACAGATGGCTAATAGACACATGAAAAGATGCTCAACATCACTCATCATCAGGGAAATGCAAATCAAAACCACAATGAAGGAAGCCTGGCTGGCTTAGTCAGAAGAGCGTATGACTCTTGATGGAGGGATTGTGAATTCAAGCCCTATGCTGGGTGTAGAGATTACTTAAAATAAATACAACTTAAAAAAAAAAAACATAGTGAGATATCACCTTACACCTGTCAGAATGGCTAGTATCAAAAAGACAAGAAATAACAAGTGTTGGGGAGGATGTGGAGAGAAAGGAACCCTTGTGCACCGTTGGTGGGAATGAAACTTGGTGCAACCACTGTGGAAAACAGTATAGAGGTTTCTCAAAAGATTAAAAATAGACTTACCATATGATCCTGCAATTCCAGGGCTGGCTATTTACCCACCGAAAATGAAAACACTAATTTGAAAAGGTATATGCCCCCCTACATTTATTGCAGCATTATTTACAATGGCCAACATTTGGAAGCAACTCAAGTGTCCATCCATAGATGAATGGATAGAGAAGTTGTGTATACACGTGTGCACGTGCGTGCACACACACACACACACACACACAATGGGATATTACTCAGCCATAAAAAAGAACGGGGTCTTGCCATTTGTGACAACATGGATAGACCCAAAGTCTATCTGTCTGAAATGAGTCAGACAGAAAGACAAATACCATATGATTTCATTTATATGTGGACTCTAAAAAACATAACAAACAAAAAAGAGAAATCGACCCATAAATCTGAAGAACAAACTGATGGTTGCCAGAGCAGAGGGGGTAGGGGGGATGAGCAAAATGGGTGAAGGGGAGTGGGAGGTACAGGCTTCCAGTTATTAGCCACGGGGATGAAATATAGGGAATATAATCAATGGTATCATAATAGTGTCATCGCGTTGTTTGGTGACAGATGGTAGCTACACTTATGGTGAGCATAGCATGTCATATAGAGTTGTCCAGTCACTATGTTGTATGCCTGAAACTAATGTAACATTGTGTGTCAACTAGACTTCAATTAAAAAAAATAATCTACATGCTGGGTGTAGTTCCACAGACTGCCTTCTCTGTTCTTCAAACTCATCTACATGGCTCACTCCTTCACGGCATTCAGATCTCGAAGCAAATTCTCGTCCTCACGGTTGCTTTTGCTGACCACCTTATGGGAAACAGCCACCTCCACTCCTCTGCAGCCATTAATTGCTGTATTTTTTTGAGGTGCTCACTGCTCCCTGACGTTAGAAATGTATGTGTGCTGGGGCGCCTGGGTGGTTCAGTTGGTTAAGCATCCACTCTCAATTTCAGCTCAGGTCATGATCTCAGAGTTCGTGGGTTCGAGCCCCGCATTGGGCTCTGTGCTGACAGTGCGGAGCCTGCTTGGGATTCTATCTCCCTCCCTCTCTCTCTGCCCCTCCCCTGCTTGCTTTCTCTGTCTCTCAAAATAAATACACTTAAAAAAAAAAAAAAGAACCTATGTGTGTGTGTCTATTTACAGCCTCTCTGCCCTCCTTGAAAGTAACAAGAGGGCAGGACTTGAACTGTCTGTTTGCTACTACATCCACAGTGTTTGACTCATAGTAGGTGCTCAAGGAACGTTTAGTGAATCAATAGTCATTGCAGAGGGGTTGACTCTGGAATCAGACAGACCTTGTCCTTTCTGTGTGTCCTGGCTAAGTGAGCCACAGTGACTGCGTCTGCCAAGTGGGGGTATTGGTTTCTGCACCGCCCGGCTGTTGAGAGAGCGCTGTGAACTCAAGCATGTCATATGCTTAGCAGAGCACCTGACCATGTAAATACCTGGTACCTGAGAACTGTTATTATTTTTTAATGTTTATTTATTCTTGAGAGAGAGAGAGACAGAGACAGAGAGAGAGCATGAACGGGCGAGGAGCAGAGAGAGAGAGGGAGACACAGAATTGGAAGCAGGCTCTAGGCTCTGAGCTGTCAGCACAGACCCTGACACGGGGCTTGAACCCAGAAGCCGTGAGATCATGACCTGAGAGGAAGTCGGACACTTAACCGACTGAGCCACCCAGGTGCCCCTAATCTGAGAATTGTTTTTAATGTCCCTCCCTGGCCTCCCAAAGCCCAGGTAATGGCAGCCTGATATCTTCCTCCCAGGTGGGGCACTGATGAAAATGGAGGGAGAATCCCGAACAAGAGGTTGTGTGTGACAGTGTCAGCTTGTGGCCCTGGGGCTGGGTTGTGCCCTGGTCCTGACCCTTTCTTTTTTTTTTTTATTATTTTTTTTTATGTTTATTCATTTGTGAAAGACAGAGAGTGAGTGGGGGAGGGGCAGAGAGAGAGAAGGAGACACAGAATCCAAAGCAGGCTCCAGGCTCTGAGCTGTTAACACAGAGCCCGACATGGGGCTTGAACTCACTAACCGTGAGATCGTGACCTGAGCTGAAGCCAGACGCTTAACCGACTGAGCCACCCAGGCGCTCCCTGATCCTTTCCTCTGAGTCAGTGGCAGGTAAGGGAAAGGGGTGGTTGGGGAGTAAAATGAAAGTTCCTGTTCTCCCAAGGGCGAGTCCGGCTCTGAGAGCCCCTTGTCATCCCAGGAAAGGTGTAGAAGGGGTCTGAATCATTGCATTCTAGAAGCTGAGAATCCCAAACCCACTCTATTAACAGTAATACCTGGATCCCTGCAGAAGTGAAAGAAGACATTGCTCCCACTTCCATCAGATCCTTTGCTGAGACTACTTCCTGTCCGTGTCCATGCTGGAATGCTTGGTGGCACTCTCTCCTCCTCAGTTCTTGGGCACAAGGCACTCCCTGCAGAGAAGAACACTCACATCCCCACAGAGCTTTCTCCATTTCAACCCTGGGGACCCAGAGACACTCCCACTCATTATCCCTTCAGCCTCTCTTTGGCATGCAAAGGGTTCAGGGCAGTGGGAACGTGGTTTCCTTATTCAGCCACAGACCTGGAGAGGTGACCTGGGATTCGAAGCAAAGATGGGGGAGCTGATGAAGTAAAGACGGACTTAAGGAACTGGGGCTTTGACTGGAGCAGAAGGGGACGAACCCTCTCTCCTCCCATGGGCACCTCAGTGCTGGGGTGAGAACACAGCATTGACCAGTTCCCTTAATAGCGGCTGGATTGGAGAATAAGCAAAGGGGACACTGGGTAGAGGGCACACATGGAAGAAAGGTACAGGCTGAATCAAACAATCACAGACGTTCCATATTTGTGGGACAGACAACAGGCCGGGGGGGAACACTTGAAGGGCTTCAAGGAAAGGCTGGCTTTAGAGGAGAAAATAGTGAGACACTGCAAGCACAGGAGCTCCAGAGTAGAGCTTTCAGGGAAGAAGGGGCAACAGAGAAACACAGCTGGAAGACATTGGAAAGGAGTTATCACATGGGGTGGGGTGTGGGAGTCAGGCAAAGACACACTCCTGGGGGCAGAAGATCCCAGAGGTGAGAGTGACAGAAAGACAGAGAAGGTCAGGAGGACTGTCCTATTTGTCTCCTGGGCTGGTGGCAGCTTCCTATTTTAGATGGGACACCTGCTGTCAGCCCCAGTCCCCTTCCAGCCCAAATAACTTGCTGGTGACCTGTCAGTCTCCTGGGGCGGGGGAGCATTTGAGTGTAGGGGAAGGTGGGAATTAAAGGGCATTGAATGCCAGGCTGAGGAGCTCAGACTGTTTCCTAGATCCTGGAACAGGGTTTCTGAGTGATGAGTCCCATCACATGCTTGACTCTCAATTTACTGAAGACGAGTTTAAGAACATCTTGGCTGTGGGACACCTGGGTGGCTCTGTCTGTTAAGCCTCCGACTTTGGCTCAGGTCATGATCTCACGGTTTGTAGGGGGTTCAAGCCCTGCGGTCAGGCTCTGTGCTGATAGTGCAGAGCCTGCTTGGGATTCTGTCTCTCTCCTCTCTCTCTGTCCCTCCCCCATTCGCACTTTCTCTCTCTCTAAACAAATAAATAAACTTAAAAAAAAAAAAAAGAACCTCCTGGCTGAGTGGTGCAATAGGGGAGGGACAGCCCCTCCCTCTGGACTGGTCTGACCTGGTCTCCATGATAGAGGACACAGTCACTTTCTACCTGTATCACCCTACACCGCTCTTCCTGCCTCTAGTCCCCACCTCCTCGATGGAGCCAGAGCAATCTTTCTCAATATCTCCATGTCTTCAGTTCATTCATTATCAAGTCAGCAAATATTAATCGAACACTGACTAGATGTAGGCACCGAGATACAGAAAAGAATAAAACAGACAAAAATGCCCTGCTCTCATGGAGTTGACATTTTAGCTGGGGCACCTGCTGTGCTCAGCTGTGAGAGCTTCTCCAGGGTGGATCGCTGGGGGTGGAACTGCTGGCTTGAACTTGGCATTGACAAACTGCTGTGCAAAGCAGTTGAACCAATTTATACTCCCATGCACAGTGTATAAAGAGTCCTGTATTGCCATTCAATACTCAGTGTTGTCAGTTATGGAATTTTGCTAATCCAGTGAGTGTGAAATTCTATCTTGCTTTCATTTACTTTCCTCCAAGTGGCGCTGAGTTGAGAATGTGTGTCGGCCGTTCAATTTCCTCCACGGCAGACTGCCTCTGAATATCCTTTGGAATTTTCCTTATTGGTTTATAGGAATTTATTGTTTAGTCTGATCGCTAATTCTTATTTTTTTTTAACGTTTATTTACTTTTGAGAGAGAGAGAGAGAGAGAGAGAGAGAGAACGTGAGAGGGAGAGGGCAGAGAGAGAGACACACACAGAATTGGAAGCAGGCTTCAGGCTCTCAGCTGTCAGCACAGAGCCTGATGCAAGGCTCAAACTCACAACCTTAGTTGAAGTCAGAAGCCCAACCGACTGAGCCACCCAGGCACCCCAAATATTAGAACATTTCTATTTTTGGGGCACCTGGGTGGCTCAATCAGTTAAGCATTTGACTTAGGCTCGGGTCATGATCTCATGGTTCATGGGTTCAAGCCTCACATTGGGCTCTGTGCTGACAGCTTAGAGCCTGGAGCCTGCTTTGGATTCTGTCTCTCTCTCTTTGCCTCTCTCCTGCTCATGCTCTGTCTGTCTCTCTCTCTCAAAAATAAATAAACACTAAAAAGAAGAACATTTTTATTTTTAAGGGACTATGATTCTGTGTATAATGATTGCAATATTTCAAGTATTTGGTACTGAGACCATAGTTCCCAGATTTCATGAATCTTTATGCCATACATTGAAGATTGTGTGAGTCAAGGTTTTCAGCCATCTCCCAAGAGTCAGTGCACGTGGATGGTTATGGTCTGAACAAGCACTTGTTAATGTCCTTGTTATGAAACAAGACACGTGGATTTGGAGTTTGCTCCCATCACCCCCCTCCACCCCCACCCACCATGGAAAGCATCTGAAATTGGAACCTAAGCTGTTCACACAAATCTGAACATGTTAGGAGTTGGACAACTATGGTGATTATGAAACATACAGAGCTCTGGAGGTTAAGTTACTTCACACTTGGCCTTTCTTTTTGCCTGTGTGTAGAATACAAAAGGGCAAGAAAGAGCCAAAGAGATCTGGTTCAAGTCTGGGTACTGCTACTTTTTAGCTGTGTAATTGTGGGTATGTTGTTCAATGGCTCTGAGACTTAATGTCCTCACCAGCAAAATGAGAATAATAATAACAAGGAATCAAGGGCTCTAAAAATCATCAATTTGCCTGCCCAAGCATGCTGTATTTTGCTATCCCAACTCAGTCTCCCCAGCATAGCACTCCTGCCATCTCAGAAATTTCCCACCCAAGTTTGGTAAAATCCAACCCTTTCCTTATTCAAGGAAACAGTGGTGCCTTGGCACATTATCCTCAAGTCAGAAAGCTGCCCCACCATATTCTCCCAGCCCCTGATATTTATATTTCCTTCACCCAACTACCAAATTGCATATGGTTCTTTTTCTCTCAACCAGGACCTTAGTTGGTGGGGCCACTTACAAGTGATATGACCCAGATTTTTGTATCTGAATTATCTAAATCTTCCATAGCTCTATTTTTTTTTTTTTTGCAGTTGTTGTAATTTTCCACTAACGTTTCCTATATTGGACATAGAAGTCCTGAGAGGTACCCAGAGACTCATCTAAGTGCTAGATATATTTCTTCATGCCCCGCTTATATATCAGCAATCTAATTTTTCCTTCCTAATCAGGATCGCCCGCTCCTTCTAAGAGTGTTTCTTTGCCCATTGGTACCATAGGATGAGAAGACCAAAATGTTGAGATGCAATCTCAACCTCCCCTTCAATTGAACCAATGTCAGGTACTCTGTTGAAAGCTCTCCTCCTTTCAGGTAAGACCTCCCAAACTGCAGAGGTTAAAACTGCAGGGAAAAGACGCTACAGGTGAGTTATTAATGAAAGGCACCATGCCCCATGCCACCACTGATTCTTGAATCCTGTGGGAGAAATAAAATCATGTGTCAGTCACTTATTCAAAGTATCAACAGCATTATGAAAAGAGAACAGGTTTTTCAGGGTGTGGCATTCCAACTGACATTGTAACTGAGTCTTTAAAGTTTTTAGAAGGTTTTTCTGCCATTCTCTGAGGCTAAGTCCTTCTGGGTAATGAAACATATTGTAAAACCAGTGAATTCTATGGATTAGAGTACATTGCCACACTTCCTTTGCTATAAAATGAGTTCCTTGATCAGAAGCAATATTTTACAGTATGTTACAATTGTCAGTAATGCCTTCTTTAAGTCAGTGGATGTCAATGCAGATATATTATGGTCAAGGAAGGTAAATCCATATGCTGAATAGGTGTCTATTTCAATAAGGAAATATAGCTTCCCTCTTCACGATGAAAGGATTCAATGTAATCAATCCACTGAATTGCTAGCTGGTATCCCCTGAATGATGATCTTACATCAGAGGCTCAGCTTTGGTCTCTGCTGGTGGCAAGCTAGGCTCTCAGGATTGGAGGTAATGAGGTTAGCCTTGTTGAGATTAGATCTGTGTTGTTCAGTTCATGCATAGCCCTCCCATTGACACTGTCTGTTCTGTATATGGGCCTATTGAGGAAGCACTTAGGTGGCTGGAGGTAGAGGCTGAGTGAAATCCACATGCCATGAAATCATGCTATACATCTGAGCCCAAACTCTGCATTGGATGTGCTTTACTGAGAATTCATGTCAGAAAAAAAAGCACCCCCAAACTTCCTATTCTAAGGCCATTCTAAGAGGTCTGTCCAAACACCTCTTCCCTGGATCTGCTTTTCATCAGTCTTCTTCTAATCTTTTTCTTTCAAAGTCCCTGAGCATTTGGCTTCCCATGAGTTACTATATATTCATACTTTCGGCCCTCTCTCAGTCAGGTCAATGTGGACCATCAAATATACTGCTCAAAGTTCTTACTCCTTCACTTTCTTTGAGGAAGGAATGTAATGAATTTAATGAACTTTAATTCTCCATCAGCCCATTTCCACTTGGTGTCAGTATGACTTAGAAACATACATAAACCAGGCCCACGGTTGCTTCTGTTTTGTTTTGTTTTTGTCTTTTATCAGTCGATCATAAGAATCTTCTCCATGAAGCCAAGGTTGGAGATGGAAAGAGAGGACAATACATCAGGAGCTGGTGTGAACCAAACCTGAGCCAACTACTCATACAACTACCTTGACAATAGATTATTGCTACAGACATCCAACTTTATGGCTTGTCAAATAAGAGAATTCTCAGCTCATGACAGTACAGATTGTGTGGTCGTTTAATGTTCCACAGTGAGGCCTTCAGTCTCTGCTAAGGGACACTAGCAAGCTAGGAACTGTTTCTCTGGGGAATAAATCTGCTGATTCCTCCTAGTGGATTCTTTGAGGACAGGTTTCTTTATGAATTATCTCTGGTCCAAGGAGGAGTCCAGTCTAGAGAGACAGTATAAGATAGTAAGAGTCTTAGTTTTGCATCTAGACTGCCTTGGTTCAAACACCCAATTCCCTGTTTACTCCCTCTGTGAGTTTAAGAAAATTATGGAAGTCTTGCTTTTTTGCTTTGTAAAATGAACATAAACCAGTGGTGTGTTGGAACTGGTCAGTACCAACTCACAAGAGCCACCAGGCATCTCTTCTCAATCCCACTGTTTAGTGACTTTATGTTGAGTTGATAACTTGAAATCAGCTCTAAGTTAGAGGATACCCCCCACCCCTACTGCTGCAAGTCAGCTGTTAGATACCTCCCATTATACCACTGATATTGTCCCTTCCTCCCAAATTTGTTGTAAAGACTTGGTGACACCATGCAAGAGAAATGGTTATTATGTCTACCGAAATGCTCAATAAATGTTAACTAATCATTATTTTCATATGGGTAAGACAAAATAGACCCTCAACAATATTTGTTTGTTATTATTATTGATTGCTATTTTTTAGGACAGGTGCAGATGGTATTTGAGTCTCAGGTCAGAGGGCTCAGCATGGAGGAAACAGGGTTGCTGAGACATATATGACCCAACAGATAACTGGTGTTGAACCTGAATCCCCAGGAGAGTGTGGTAGAAAAAGGAGCAAGTGACCTGAAGCCAGACTGCCTATGTGACTTGGGCAAGTACTTAACTTCTTTTTGGCTCATGTTATTCATCTGTAGATGCAGGTCATCATAACATCTCCCTTTTGACGTTGTAAGGATTAAATGAACTAAAAGGACAGTGTTTAACAGGAGGTGCTCAGCACATGTTAACTATCCTTATGCCTGTAGCCAGTGACAGTTTTCCAGGCCCTGTATCATCTGGTTTCCATTTAAAAACATTTTTTTTAATGTTTATTTACTTTTGAGAGAGAGAGAGAGAGCATGAGCAGGGGAGGGACAGAGAGAGAGAGGGAGACACAGAATCTGAAGTAAGGACCAGGCTCTGAGCTGTCAGCACAGAGCTGGATGCAGGTCACAAACCCATGAACCACGAGATCATGACCTGAACCGAATTCCGACGCTTAACCGACTGAACCACCAGGCACCCCGGTTTCCATTTTGACCTAAAAGTGAGGCTTTTAAGTGAGGAGGCAGAGGTCATCACCATCCCCATTGCACAGAAGGGGAAACAGTGGCCAATCATAGGAGCTAGGATAGTACAGGTGGCTCGTGACAGATCCTGGGCTAAAGCCAGCTCTTCAGCCTTCCCCACATCCAGACCTCTCAAAGCTGCTTCACCTTCCAATGAATGTCATGAGTTCAGATTTTCATTAAATGGAGAGTAACCTTTCAAAATTCTGGAACTGGGCACGGGCAATGGTTGGTCAAAACAGGGAGGTCATTGGTGGCTTGAAGATGATTCTGCTCAGCACCTCTGCTGAAATCTGATCACACCTGCTTTCTCTGTTAGCTCTGTGACAATAGGATTGTCTTTCCTCCTTCCCATCCATCCTCTCCTGCCAATCAGATGCCTTGTCTGGGAATAGCCCTGGGTTTACAGAAGGAAGCCGAATGCAGCCACCTCCTTCTTTATAAGCAGTGGGTGGGAAGGATTTTTCACAGGTGCTGGGAAGAAATACCAATTGCTTCCGATTGACATCTACCACGCTAGGGGATCATCTAATGTAATGCCTAGATGTAAATTAAAAAGAATTTCTAATCCTAAAGTGCAGTGTCCCTGATGCTCAGATTGAGAGAGTTAGTGATTCTCAGATTCTTGGTTTGCCACTTTGGTTCTGCATGTCGAGGTGTGGATCATTGGTGAGAACTAGGAAGTGAAGTTGTTTGCTTTGAGGTGTCTTAGTGATCATAGCTGTTCATGTTAGAACAGATTCCAATTTGAATTGATTTATCACTTAAATTCCTGGTAGAGGTGTAGGACAGGAATAATCAAAAACCTTTCCAATATCCCTGGGTCAGTACTCATCTGTTGCAAGTGGTAGAAACTCAATTCAAAGCAACTTTAGCAAAAATAGTTGGTTAACTCACACTGAGTTGACAGACGTTACCATGTTTGGATTCAGGTGCTCAGATAAGCCTTCTGGACCCTGTCCATAACTGTATCTTTTGGGTCTACTAGTTTGCTTATGACTTTGTTCTCTTCTAGGGCTTCCCCAACTGGTTGTAAGATGGTTTTTTGGAGTCTTAGGCCTACATTGTCTTTGGCAGATTATATTCCTTCCCTACTGAACCTTACCGTATGGACAGATTAAATTTCTCACCCTCCCATTTCAGGTTTGCCCACTTAACTTGTTTTGGGGAATAAATCATCAGTGAAAATGAGGTAAGAAGCTGGTAAGCATAAACTTTAAGGATCATCTCATAGCGTTGCTACTTTCCTTCCCTCACATGACACTGGCCTGCTCCAGGTAGATGCTCCTCCTCAACCTTTGTCCAGCAATGAAGAAGACATGATTCAAATTCATAGCTAATTAAAACTGAGCATGACTTTATGTGAGTACGGTACCCTTGTTGAATCATTTGTTAGTGCTGCATAAATTAACCTAAGCTGACTGACACATTGTATTTATGGTTCTAGTTTTTAAAGAAGAGGAAACTCTTTCCCCAATGGCTCAAGCAAAAGTTTCAGAAAGAAATCTGAGTGGTCATGTGGCCATCTCTGATGAAATCATTGTGGTGGCAGGAAAGGTGTACTGTGATTGCTCATGCCTGCATCATGATCCCACTCCTACCTTCTCCATCCCAAACCACATGAATTTGAGCAAGTTTCCAATGGAATGGGGGAAGCACTGTTCTCAGAAGAAGAGATACTGCCTAAGGGATGAAGCGTGTCCAGTGCAGAGCTCTTCTCCAGTGCAGAGCTGGTCGCTGGGTTAGAGTGAGGTAAATTTGCCCAGGGATCAAGGTACCTGCAAGGACACTCTAACCTTCCCCCTTTTGAAGCTCCTTTTTCTTAGAACTCCTTTCATAGATTGGGATGCATCTGGCTCAAGTCTGATGCCATAAAAAGACTCCAACAACCCCAGAGGGAATCTCACTTTGAGGGCAGAAGAGATCTGTAGTAGATAACCTTGCATGCATGTTGATGGAAAAGGACTGGTCCAGGCAGAGTGCAAGATGGAGGCTGGAAGAGCCTTCAACCCCACTCATTATGATTTGGGAAAACATCTGAACATGTGACATGAAGTAGAAAAGCCATAATCCTAGAAGCCCAAACATGAAGGGCCATTATTGCTTGTCAAGAGAGGCAACATAGGGGCCCGTGGCTGGATCAGTTGGTTAAGCATCTGACTTCGGTTCAGGTCATGATCTCATGGTTTGTGAATTCAAGCCCTATATTGGGTTTGCTGCTGTCAGAGCAGGCCCACTTCAGATCCTTTGTCCCCCTTTCCATCTGCCTCTCTCCCTGCTCACACTCTCTCTCCCCCAAATAAATAAATATTAAAAAAAAAAAAAGAAAGAGGCAGCATAACACCATAGTTAAGTGCACAACTCTGAGATCAAGCTGGCCTGGGTCAAATAGAGCAAGGGTCTACCTCTTGCTCTCGTCTGTCTCTTGTCTCTGCTCTCTCTAAGGGCAATGACTAGGCCTTGATGTGATGCAGTTAAATTGTCTGTGAGATGGACGTGATAATGGTATCTACTTCAAACGGTTACTTAAAGGATTAAGTGAGTCACCAAATGTGAAGCACTTCAAATAGAACCTAAAGACAATTAGAACACTGCGACTATTACTTGAGATTATGTCAACTGGTTTCTCTGGGGCTTGTGGCCCAATCATTCCTCTTTCCTTCATTTGGAAACAGACACACCCTCTGCTCAGGTTTGTGAAATTACTGTTTGAACAAGTAACACATTCACTTGATTCCAAATTCAAAAACTATAAATGGATATAAAGTGAAATTGGTTTTCTCCAACCTATCCTGCTAACTTTAGTGTCCCTCAGCCAAAGGAAACTATCTAAAAAAAATTATTTCCTCCTCCCTCCCTCCCTTCCTCCCTTCCTTCCTTCCTTCCTTCCTTCCTTCTTCCCTCCCTCATCCCTCCCTCCCTTCCTTCCTTCCTTCTTTCCTCCCTCCTCCCTCCCTCCCTCCCTTCCTTCTTCCTTCCTTCCTTCCTTCCTTCCTTCCTTCCTTCCTTCCTCCCCTCCTTCCTTCCGTGAGAGAAGGGGTGGGAAGGGGTAGAGGGAGACAGAATTGCAAGCAGGCTCCATGCTTGGAGGCTGACATGGGGCGTTATCCCACGATCATGACCTGAGCCAAAATCAAGAGTCAGACTGATTCAATTGACTGAGCCACCCAGGTACCCCAGCAGCTTGTTCTTTTTTAAACTACTATGCAGAATATCATTGTGTGAATAGGCTATTACTTATTACCTACTCTACAGTTGATGGACAGTTGAGTTATTTCCACTGTTTGGCTATTTTGGCCAACTCTCTGTAAACATCCTAGTAGTTACATGTGCCCTCATCACATTTGGGTATGTACCAAGGTTTTGCTTCCTCACTGGTTAGACATATGTTTAATTTCAGTAAACAGCCAGTTTCCTAAAGAGACTGTGCTACTGTACAACTCCAAGAGCAAGGTGTGAAACTTCTTATTGTTCCACACCAATGGCAATCCTTGGGTGTGCCTGGTCTTTCTTTTTTTTTTTTTTTAATTTTTTTTAACGTTTATTTATTTTTGAGACAGAGACAGAGCGTGAATGGGGGAGGGTCAGAGAGAGAGAGAGACACAGAATCTGAAGCAGGCTCCAGGCTCTGAGCGGTCAGCACAGAGCCCGACACGGGGCTTGAACTCACGGACCGCAAGATCATGACCTGAGCTGAAGTCGGACGCTTAACTGACTGAGCCACCCAGGCGCCCCTGGTCTTTCTATTTTAGCTTTTCTGTGGCTGTGAAGTGGCATATTTTCCTGCAGTAAACCCATTTGGCTTTGAACATTATTCCATCTATGTATTTCAGTACCTGACTTAATATATTGTCATAGATTTTCTTGGCAACTATTCTCATGACAAATATTCAGTTGAAATTTCCCTTTCTTGTAAGCTTTTGCAAGTTTTTGTCAATAAGTTGAGAAGCCTTGGTTCTTTTTGTATTTTCTGTAAGCATATTCCGCTCCCCCTCAATTGTTCTTATATATTTCTTAAATGTTTGGACAAATTCTTATTCTTATTTATTTTAAAATTCCAGTATAATGAACATACAGTGTTATATTAGCTTCAGGTGTACAATATAGTGATTCAACAATTCTATACATTCCTCAGTGCTCATCATGGTAAGTGTACTCTCGATCCCCTTCACCTGTTTCATCCATCCCCCCACCCACCTCCCTTCTGGTGACCATCAATTTGTTCTCTATAGTTAGGAGTCTGTTTTTTGGTTTGCTCTTTTTTCTTTGTTCATTTGTTTTGTTTCTCAAATTCCACATTTGAGTGAAATTACGGTATTTGCCTTTCTTTGACTGACTTATTTCACTTAGCGTAATACTCCCTAGCTCCATCCACATTGTTGCAAACGGAAAGATTTCATTCTTTTTTTATGGATGAGTAAAATTCCATTGTACATATACATACCACATCTTCTTTATCCATTCATCAGTCAATGGACACTTGGGATGCTTCCAAATCTTGGCTATTGTAAATAACACTGCAATAAACATAGGGGTGCATATTATATATCTTCTCTTCCTTTCTTTTTTTCCTTCTTTCTTTTTTAAAAAAAAATTTTTTGGGGGGTGCCTGGGTGGCTCAGTCGGTTGAGTGTCTGACTTTGGCTCGGGTCATGATCTCACGGTTCATGGGTTCAAGCCCCACGTCGGGCTCTGTGCTGACAGCTCGGAGCCTGGAGCCTGCTGCAGATTCTGTGTCTCCCTCTCTCTCTTCCCCTCCTCCTCTCTCACTCTGTCTCTCTCTCAAAAATAAATAAACTTAAAAAAAATGTTTTTAAATGGCAATAAGACTGCTTTGCTTTCTTATCATTCATATGTTCACTGGGGTAGCACTTTTAATTTCCTTCAAAAGTTTTCCTTTGCGTTAACAACTTGGCTAACTGTTTGGCACAAGAGGCTGAGCTTTTGGACTATGCTGGCTTTTGACATGCCTTCCTCACTGAGGTTAATTATTTCTAGCTTTTGATTTGAAGTGAGAGATGTGTGACTTTTTCCTTCACTTGAACACTTAGAAGCCATTGTAAGGTTATTTATTAGCCTAATCAAAAAAATTTTTTTATGTTGATTTATTTTTTTAAAAACTTTTTAACGTTTATTTTATTTTTGAGACAGGGAGAGACAGCATGAACAGGGGAGGGTCAGAGAGAGAGAGGGAGACACAGAATCCGAAGCAGGCTCCAGGCTCTGAGCTATCAGCACAGAGCCCAACGTGGGGCTCGAACTCACGCACCGTGAGATCATGACCTGAGCCGAAGTCGGACGCTCAACCGACTGAGCCACCCAGGCGCCCCTATGTTGATTTATTTTTGAGACAGAGAGAGAGAGAGACCAAGAGTGAATGGGGGAGGGGCAGAGAGAGAGGGAGACACAGAATCCGAAGCAGGCTCCAGGCTCAGAGCTGACAATACAGAGCCTGATGTGGGTCTCGAACCTATGAACTGCTAGATCATGACCTGAGCCGAAGTTGGATACTTAACCGACTGAGCCACCCAGGTGCCCCTTAATTGGCCTAATTTCAATATTTTGTCTCAGCAAATAGGGAGGCCCAGGGGTGGGAGACAGACAGGGAAACAACCTGTCGGTGGAGCACTCAGGACACACACATAACATGTATCAATTAAGTTTGCTGTCTTATATGGGCACAGTTTGTGGCCCCCTCAAACAGTTAAAATAGTATCAGCAAAGGTCACTAATCGCAGGTCAACAGAGCAAATATAACAATAATAAACGGTCTTGAAATATTGTGAGAATTATCAAAATGTGACACAGAGGTACAAAATAAGCTCATGCTATTGGAAAAAATGGCACAATAGACTTATTCCAGACAGGATTGCCATGAACCTTCCATTTGGAAAATATGCTGTATCTGTGAAGTGCAAGAAAACATGGTATGCATGTATATAGAATGTGGGGGTCCCCCCCGCCGACTCTAGATCTTTCCTTTCTGAGATTCTATCACTGCTACCACCAGGCTCTATAATCATCCTGCGTTCTGTCCTCTGGTCCTTCAACTCAGAAAACTTAATAAAGCTTCTGCCTGGGTTTCAGCCATCCTCAAGGCACGGTCCCCACCTGCCTTCAGACCAAAAGCTTTAATAATAGGACATTCCCTTCTTATGACCCCATTCAGTATCTGCCTGCTTTGATTCACTCTCCAGTGATGTCAGGGAATTGTATTTATTTATTTATTTATTTATTTATTTATTTATTTATTTATAAAATTTACATCCAAATTAGTTAGCATATAGAGCAACAATGATTTCAGCAGTAGATTCCTTAATGCCCCTTACCCATTTAGCCCATCCTGCCTCCCACAACCCCTCCAGTAACCCTCTGTTCTCCATATTTAAGAGTCTCTTATGTTTTGTCCCCCTCCCTGTTTTTATATTATTTTTGTTTCCCTTCCCTTATGTTCATCTTTTTTGTCTCTTAAAGTCTCATATGAGTGAAGTTATATGATATTTGTCTTTCTCTGACTAAGTTTGCTTAGTATAATACCCTCCAGGTCCACCCAAGTAGTTGCAAATGGCAAGATTTCATTCTTTTTGATTGCCGAGTAATACTCCATTGTATATATATATACCACATCTTCTTTTTTTTTTTTTATGGACTAGTTTGATATTTATTTTTCACTGTTATAAGCATTCCTGATATTGATTAGTTTATTTTCATTGATTCTCAGTGTTCTTTTTTTTCAATATATGAAATTTATTGTCAAATTGGTTTCCATGCAACACCCAGTGCTCATCCCAAAAGGTGCCCTCCTCAATACCCATCACCCACCCTCCCCTCCCTCCCATCCCCCATCAACCTTCAATTTGTTCTCAGTTTTTAAGAGTCTCTTATGCTTTGGCTCTCTCCCACTCTAACCTCTTTTTTTTCCCCTTCCCCTCCCCCATGGGTTTCTGTTAAGTTTCTCAGGATCCACATAAGAGTGAAAACATATGGTATCTTTCTCTGTATGGCTTATTTCACTTAACATAACACTCTCCAGTTCCATCCACGTTGCTACAAAGGGCCATATTTCATTCTTTCTCATTGCCACGTAGTACTCCATTGTGTATATAAACCACAATTTCTTTATGTATTCATCAGTTGATGGACATTTGGGCTCTTTCCATAATTTGGCTATTGTTGAGAGTGCTGCTATAAACATTGGAGTACAAGTGCATCAGTACTATGCATCAGTACTCCTGTATCCCTTGGGTAAATTCCTAGCAGTGCTATTGCTGGGTCATAGGGTAGGTCTATTTTTAATTTTCTGAGGAACCTCCACACTGTTTTCCAGAGTGGCTGCACCAGTTTGCATTCCCACCAACAGTGCAAGAGGGTTCCCGTTTCTCCACATCCTCTCCAGCATCTATAGTCTCCTGGTTTGTTCATTTTGGCCACTCTGACTGGCGCGAGGTGATATCTGAGAGTGGTTTTGATTTGTATTTCCCTGATGAGGAGGGACGTTGATCATCTTTTCATGTGCCTGTTGGCCATCCGGATGTCTTCTTTAGAGAAGTGTCTGTTCATGTTTTCTGCCCATTTCTTCACTGGGTTATTTGTTTTTCGGGTGCGGAGTTTGGTGAGCTCTTTATAGATTTTGGATTCTAGCCCTTTGTCCGATATGTCATTTGCAAATATCTTTTCCCATTCTGTTGGTTGACTTTTAGTTTTGTTGATTGTTTCCTTTGCTGTGCAGAAGCTTTTTATCTTCATGAGGTCCCAGTAGTTCATTTTTGCTTTTAATTCCCTTGCCTTTGGGGATGTGTCAGGTAAGAAATTGCTACGGCTGAGGTCAGAGAAGTCTTTTCCTGCTTTCTCCTCTAGGGTTCTGATGGTTTCTTGTCTCACAATCAGGTCCTTTATCCATTTTGAGTTTATTTTTGTGAATGGTTATACCACATCTTCTTTATCCATTCATCCATTGATGGACATTTGGTCTCTTTCCATACTTTGGCTATTGTTGATAGTGCTGCTATAAACATTGGGGTGCATGTGTCCCTTCGAAACAGCACACCTGTATCCCTTGGATAAATGCCTAGTCATACAATTGCTGGGTCGTAGGGTCGTTCTATTTTTATTTTTTTGAGAGGAACCTCCATACTGTTTCCAGAGTGGCTGCACGGGGAGTTGTTGTTGTTGTTGTTTCTTTTCATTTGTTTTTAAACATTTTATTCTGAGTTGGTGGCTGTTATTTTCAGGATGCTTGATCCAGTAGGAGCTACTCAACCATGACCAGAGTCAGAAACTCCCCACAGCACCTCTAGAGTATAGCCCTCCACCCTCTTAGGAAAACCCTTCCCTTTTTTTGAATCTGTCTCCTTTGGCTCTGTCTTCTCTCAAACTTTCTCCCTCTCTCTCCTCCAAGAGCAGCCCTGCTTCTACAAGAAGGCATGAGAGTGGCCTTTGGCAAGAGCTGTCCCAGCAACCAGACAGAAAGCACCTTGACTTTCTCCTTCTCCTTGGCCTTCCCTTGATGCCATTTCAGCCACACTCCCGCAGCCCACCCTGATCCTGGCGGCCATCTGAAACCTGAACACAAACACTTCAGTCTCTGATCAAACACCTTGTTCTACTCATTCTCCCCTTCACTGTGTGACACTGGTTACCCAGTCTTTGGTTAATGTCCCAAAGAAGCTGAAGGTCAAGCCTCCCTCCTATTGAAAGACCGGTTTTACTTTTATTAGTTTAACATTTGGATTCTTTGGTTTTAGGCTTACAGGGAAGTTTTTCAAGAACCACAGGATTATCAGCAACAGTTTTCTGATGTCTCATAAAGAAAAAATGTGGGGATTGGCAGCCCAGAGTGGGGTTAAGAGCATGAAATCTAGAGTCAACATAAGGCCAGGCCCAGGCTCTACCCTGATCAGCCATGGAGCCCAAAACAACTCATTTCCACTTCTTTGGGCCTTACTTAACTCATCTGCAAACTGGGCATGATAAACCCAACCTCACAGGCTTGCAGTGAGGACTTGAATAAGATGCCCATAAAGAGCTTCACAGGGTCAGATCATAGGCTCACGGAATGCTATCATTGTCAGCAGTACTAGCATTTAGATTTAAACCAAGAAGGGGCACCTGGTGGCTCAATCTGTTAAGTGTCTGACTTTGGCTCAGGACATGATCTCTCAGTTCATGAATTTGAGCTCCATGTTGGGCTCTGTGCTGACAGCTCGGCCCTAGAGCTTGCTTCGGATTCTGTGTCTCCCTCTCTGTTTGCACCCCCCCCCCCCACACACACCTTATGCTCTGTCTCTCTCTCTCTGTCTCTCAAAAACAAACATTGAAAAAATAAATTTAAACCAAGAAGGCTTACCTAAGATTTTCACTTGGAAATGTTTTGGAACTAGTGAGAGGTGGTTCATTTCTCACCTCTGTGAATGTAGTAAATTGTACTAACTGCTATGAACTGTTTTCATTAAAAGGGTTAATTTTTTAAATAAGTATTTTCTTGATTTATTTACTTACATATATGCATATACATATATACATATACATATATACACATACATATAAATTTATATATATGTATAAATGTATATATACATATAAACTTTACACCCAGTGTGGGGCTTGAAATCACAACCCCAAGATCAAGAGCCATACGCTCTACTGACTGAAAGAGCCAAGGGGCCCCTTTACTTCAATTAAACAAACAATCTCCTTTGGGAGAGGGTCATAGATTTCAGGCACACTTGTGACCGTGAGCCAGGTTTTCTGGAGTTTGGGTCAGGCTGGGGGTAGAGGGCAGAAAGTTGATTGATGAGGATGGCAGAGGGAGCAGGGGGTGTAGCGGTCACAGACGTCTGCTCTGTCCCACCATCTCACATGGCCAAGCCTGGCTTGTGAGGCTCTCTCTGCCCTGCCCTCCTCTCCTCCCCCACCTGTGAGCTCATCCTGCAAGACCCAGTTCAAACGACACCGCCTCTAGGAAGCACTCCCAATCCTCAACCCCAAGTAGTAAATTATCACAAATAACTGTTAATGAATACTAATGGGATCATTGAAGATTTTGGTTTATCCGGATCTGCTCTCTCACCAGTCTAAGAAATCCCTAGAAGCAGGGATTGTGCCCAGTTCCCCAACATGTCTCCTGCCTCAAACCTGCTCCTGATCTGTGTCCCCAAACCAATGCATGACACTCCCCCCTACCCCCACACTGGGCTCTACCCCCACCTCACCCCACACAACCACCACATAACCAAGGAAGAATTCGTTTGTCCTTCCATATCTTTCTCCAGCCCATGCCTCCTCCCCATGCTCATGGCCCTGTCCTCTGTCACCTGGAGCCTATAGAAGCTACTTCTATGTCTCTCCATCTATAGTCTCAGCTTCTCCAAAAACCTGAACAATCCCTCTGAAACACAAATTTAACCATCTTCTTCCCCTGCCTACACCCCTCCTGGGGCTCCCCATCATCTTAGGACACGGTCCAGCTCCCCACCAAGTCACATAAGGTCCAGCAGGTCTGACCCCTGCTGATGGCTACAGCCTCATCAGTGCGCAGGGCCCCAGATCCTTCCACCCTAACAGCACCCGACCATGCTCCACTGCCTTGGCACTTGGATTCCTCTGCCCACAATTCTCCCTCTCTACTCTCCCTATCCTGCCCTGAAAAATCCCTACTTTGCCCTCAGGTGACTCAGCCTGAGTTGACAAGGTTGAAACAGGTACCACTTCTGGGCCCCTACAGACACCTGTGCCACCCAATCCTGCCCTGACCCCTCTGTCTGTCTCCCCCAACCTTGCCCTGACTCCTCTGTCTTCCCCATCCCCACCATGACTCCTCTGTCTGTGACTTCTCACCCCAGCCCTGTGTGTTCTGAGCTTCACTGACTTGTAGCTGCTCTGTCTCCCTTGTGGCATGACAGTTCCATGAGGGTGGGGCACAGTCTGTCTTGGTCACCTTAGTGTCCTCAGCATCCCTCAGCACAGGCGTCATGGAGTGGTGGGTTGACTGAGCACTGGTTGGATGACTGTCTGGAAATTTTTTAATATGTTTTTAAAATGTTTATTCTTTTTTGAGAGAGAGAGAGAGAGAGAGAGAACGAGTGGGGGAGGAGCAGAGGGAGGGGGAGACACAGAATGGGAAGCAGGCTCCAGGCTCTGAGCTGTCAGCACAGAGTCCGACATGAGGCTGGAACCCACGAACAGCGAGAACATGAACTGAGACCAAGTCGGACACTTAACCGACTGAGCCACGCAAGCACCCCTGGATGACTGTCTTAAAAGTGTTGATGGCTCAGGAGCCTGGGGGAGACTATGGGAGAGAATTTTCTGAGTGGATATTTGAGTTCATGCAATAGGAGTTGACCCACCTCAGAATGCTCTCAGGACACATGCGTCCGATGCAGGCTTTTTCCGCTGAGTGTAACCCTTGAAAACTGAGCGAGGCAATACCCTGAAAAATAAGGGAATCAGCTGGTGTTTAGAGAAGGGAGACAGAGCCGGGTCAGCATTGTTTGAATGCAAACACAGACAGGCACAAGCAGATCTCAGACAAGTGCACACAGCGTGACCCACGTGCCTACACACTGTGCCCGAATACACACACACGTGTCCATCCACATGCCCATACCCAGTCACCAGTAGTACGTGCACATACAGCATTAACACACAGTCAGACATGAGGGTGCACACACAGACATATGTGTAGACATCCCTTAACAGGCATACCCCAAAGCATGTACTCAGTTACCCATAGACAGACAAGGGCTGGTGTGCATTCACACTGGTCTGCACACTGGTCTGCACACACATCCAAGGTCAATGTCCTATTATCAGCCCCAGGGGGGAAGGCTCAGCTGTGCCAAGGAAGGAAAGGCAGGCAGGTTCCCACAAGGTTTTCTCTCCCTTTCTCTTTTCCCAAAGAAGAAGTATTCAGAACTTTAGACCAGAAAAGATCAAATCCAGAAGGGGATTTAGAGAACCCCTTACTCATGTCCTTCATTCTGTGGAGTAATCAGAACAGCTACCATTCGTTGGCACTCACTGCCATGTACTTCACACGCATGAACCCATGACTCCTCTGAAAATAGGCTAAGAGGTGGGTCCTGTTATTGGCCCCATGAGACTCAGAGAGGTGAGGTGACCTGTTCAAGGTCCCACAACAAAGAAGGGACAAGGGATTCCAATCCATGCCTTAACCATGCTCTTAACTGCTGTGCTATTGCCTAGAAAGGGAAACTGAGTCTCAGCAAGGGAAAGGGATTTTCCTGGGTGCACCACTACCTCACTGTGGAAGCTGATACCGGGACCCCTGCTCACTGGCGTGGCACACTCCTGCCTCTAGGGGAGAAGGCATGTGATGACAGATGCTGGCCTCACTCCGAGTTCCAGGGTGACCAACAAGGTCAATCTCACTTGACCTCTCTCTCCTGATGTACTTCTGCCTGTCATGCACCTGATTCTCTCCCCTGCTCATGACAGGCCGTCTGAACACTCAGTGCCCTAACTGGTGCCAACCTCATTCTGAAACAAACTCTCAAAATTCTACCTCCCTCCTTGCCAAGAAAAAGTGGGAAAGTGGTGGTGGGGGGCGCAGGCTTGCAGTCCGGCCAGGTAGAGACTGGTGGTTGGGATTGGGGGACTCATACTTGCCAGGCTTCTGCTAATCTCTTTCCCTCCTGTGCTCCCTTTAGAGCCAACAAACAACATTCCTCTTTCTGCTTTGTTCTCTGCCCCTTGTTCCCTCCCTCATAGGACTCTGGCTCAGGGGCCTAGAGCAACATACCAGTACTGAGAGTGCCAACCTCATGCACCTGCACTCCTCTAAGGTTAGGGCTAGCATCTGAGCAGGGGGTCCAGCTATCAGATGTTGCCTTGTGCTCATCGGGGCCCCTCTCAGGCCCACTGAAGACCAGTCCAGCACCCACATGGTGCTCATGTCAGAGTCTGCTGGGACCAACCCCAGAGCTGCATGATGCCACCCTGAAGCCACCCCGATGGCCACCTGGGCCTGCTCTCAGACCCTCCTGGCACCAGACATGGCTCTGTTAACGATCTCCTGATATCAAGTTCAGGGCCAACCTGTTTTCAATCCTAGCGTCTAGGATTGAAAACAGAGCCTGCCACTGTATCTCTGCGTCCAACACTGATGCTAGTCTCCATGCCACCCATTGCTAGACTTGGTCTCCACTTGGCCTTCAGGGTGGGCTAGGCCAGTCAATGGAGGAAGGAATGGACAGGGTTCAAATCCCAGTTGCCTACCTGCCACCTGTGTGACTTCCAGCAGGTGGCTGTAGGGAGGCTTGTTCTTCTGAAGAGCAAAATGAAGATGCTATGATGGAACCCCACTGCCAGAAGGATTCCATGAGATCACAGTTTGCACACTGCCTCTTCATAGTTAGTGCTCACCAAAGGGGAGCACCCTCTTGTTAAGGAAGAAGGTCACCGAGGACAGGACAGCAGGGCCACCATCTGTCCTCACAACCACTTTCAGCATCCAGGGCCCGGCTCTCTCCTAAACCAACATGGAAATGATGAACTTAGTAAGCTCCCCCAGGGACCTGGGTAGGGCCAGTGCGGCTTTCTGTAAATCACACCCTTTGAGACAGCTGGGCTTTTTGGCACCGTATTGGTGGATGTCATTACTATTTTCAAGTTCTGCCCAGTCTCTCTGCCACTGAGACTATGAGTTAGTCTTTTTTTTTTTTTTTTTTGTTAAGAAAAAATTTTAAACGTTTATTTATTTTTGAGACAGAGATAGAAGGAGACAGATGCAAGGGGGAAGACCATGAGTTTCTCTTCTTTCCTAAGGAAAGTTCCACTTGAATGTGGCTCTGGACTTCTACCCCTTTCCCAACCACAGACAGGCCATGACACTGATCCTGACCTTTCTCTGAGGCCCCAGTGAGGATTCTGGGTACCCGAGGTGACACTGTGTCCAAAACAAAGGCAGGTCAAAGTTTGGGTCAAGTGCTCATTCCCTGATCGTGCTGGATTCCCATATACTTCTCCCAGGAACCCTCATCACAGCCAGGGGTCCTCCCTTGCCCCAATACCCTCAAATTGAGTCCCTGGAATCTCATCCTCAAACCCAGATATTGGATTCTTCACTCTGGAGACCTCAAAACGTACATGTTGGGGTCTGTTCTCACTCTGAGATCCTAAATCCAAAGCTCAGGGGGCTCCCCATGCAAATATTATAAACTCTTCAGTTCTGGAATCTATGTCTCACCAAGTCTGCAGCCCTGGGGTGGACTCCCTTGAGGCGTGACACATTCTGTCTTGGGGCCCTCTCCCTGTTAATCTCCTTTGGGTCCCCTTCTCCTGCCTTGCTGGCTGTGTCTCAAGTTCTGTGGTGAGCCCAGGAGGGTGTAGCTGGAGGTGAAATGGCACAATTACATAATTAGAATCAAAGTCCGCCCTTCTTGTTCAAGTGGTATAAAGGCAAACCACCCCAGCGATCTGTCACTCCCACTGCCATCATGCTGGCCTCAGGGCTCCTTCTGGTGGCTTTGCTCACCTGCCTGACAATAATGGTCTTGATGTCTGCCTGGAGGCAGAGGAAGCTCCGGGGGAATCTCCCTCCAGGACCCACCCCATTGCCCTTCATCGGGAATTACCTGCAGCTGAACACACAGCAAATGTACAACTCTCTCATGAAGGTACCTTGAGGCAGGGGTGGTGGAAGGGGGTGGGGCTGGGGGCCTGCCTAATTGAGCTGGGGCATTGTGGCAGGGGGCGGGCAAGGTTGGATGGGAGTCTTAGGAAAGTGGAATTGTAAAGATGGGGCAGCAGGGTCCTAGGCAGGAAAGAGTAGATCCTGGGATACCTGCCCCTTGAGTGCCAGAACCTGGGGGAAATGCATGCAATGGGTGAGGTCTGGGCACAGGGCCAGTTCCCAGTGGGGCTGCTCCCTCTAAGCACTCTCACTTTGGTTAGATCAGCGAGCGCTATGGCCCCGTGTTCACGGTCCACCTGGGGCCGCGGCGCATTGTGGTGCTGTGTGGACACGAGGCCGTGAAGGAGGCGCTGGTGGACCAGGCTGAGGAATTCGGCGGGCGAGGAGAGCAGGCCACCTTCCACTGGCTCTTCAAAGGCTATGGTGAGGGGCTCGGGATGGGGGCATGTGGTCAGGAACACTTGATGGCCTCAGTTTCCCCACTGTTCTCTTGACTCACCCTCCCACCCAAGGCTGAGGCCGAGTTCTCCCCCTGCTCCCCTCTGTCCCTGTCCCTGCTTATTGTCCCTTCTCCTTGGTCTTCTCTAACTTGACCCTGAGTGCCTGCGTCTCTATGTCCCCTGCTTCTTGGCCCCATGTCCCTGTTCTCTCTCAGATATGCCTCTTCTTTCTGTATGTCTTTGAGGAGCTCTTGGGATTTCTGCCTCAGAACTGTGGTCAGTCCACCTCCACGTCCTTGTCTTTTTCTCCCTCTAAGCTTCTGTGCTTCCCCTCCCTTCATCCTCCCTCTACTCTTTTCCTCTTCTGTGTGAGAATCTCACTCTGTTTCTGCTTCACACCCATGCCTCTGTCTCTGGAAACAGTCTTTCCTCTCTCCCGACCTTCTTTGTTCTCTCTCCCTATTTTCTTCTTTCCCCAGCTCAGTGTTAGGATCCTTCAGGATTTTTATTGCCACCTCTCAGATATCCACAGATGTCACCTCCCTCTGGCCCTCCCTTACTTCTTTCTCTGTCTTTATGTCTGTCCAAATCTCTGTTTCTCTGGGCATCTGACTTGCCTCTCTCCTTCCGACTCTTTTCTTCCAACTAGGTCGCCTTCTCTTTCAGTATGTCTCTGACTTTGAGTTGAATCTCTCTCTGTCTCCCACGGTTGACCCCCTTTCCCCCCCCCTCCCCAGGTGTGGCGTTCAGCAATGGCGAACGAGCCAAGCAGCTCCGGCGCTTCTCCATCACCACGCTGCGGGACTTTGGTGTGGGCAAGCGCGGCATCGAGGAGCGCATCCAGGAGGAAGTGGGCTTCCTCATCGAGGCCCTCCGGGACACGCATGGTGAGCCAGGAGGGAATGAGGGAGAAGGAGCAGGAGCATTCACGTGGATATGTGCACTTTCTGGTCCTGGAAGGAGACTGACTGGACTGGGGGAAGGAGTCCAGGCTCCTGGCTCTAGGGCCTTGTGCTGGGAGCTTGTCTCATCACCCTGGTGCTTTCCTCCAATTCTTGGACTGGTGTCAGACTGCCTAGTGGATGCTCCCCCAGATACCTGTTTCTCCTCAACCCCATTCCCTTCCCTAGGCGCCTTCATTGATCCCACCTTCTTCCTGAGCCGGACAGTGTCCAATGTTATCAGCTCCATTGTCTTTGGGGACCGCTTTGACTATGAGAACAAAGAGTTCCTGTCACTGCTGCGTATGATGCTGGGAAGCTTCCAGTTCATAGCTACATCTATGGGTCAGGTAACCCGTCCCAGTCTGTCTCTACAACACCCTACTACAACCCTCCAATTGCTTCCTCACATGGAGACAGGTACCCCAAACTCCCTTCCTCTCCCAGATAGGGTTCCATCAAAACCACTCTTGGACAATGGAACAGCTACACCAGAATACCCCATTTCCAAGGACACCTGGATATCTCAACAGATGTTTCTCCCACCAAAAAATCCAAAACCCAAACCAAACATACAAAAAACAGCCTGCAGGCATGATAGCTGTTATAAGCCCAGCCTTCCTCCTTGGCATGTGCCCCCACCCTACCTATCTTAATATCTAGAACTGGCTCCCTGTCAAGACATTCCATCTTTTCATCTTAATACCTTAACACCTGAACAAGTGACCACCTCTGTCCATGTCCTGAATACATGAACACCTGGTGCTATAAAATACAGTCTGCCAAAATCATTTGAGTATTACACAGGTGTCCCAAACCAGCCTACTGGGCTACCTAGATAAGTACTTCTTCAGAGCCCACTGAAATATCTGAACATCTGGACAGATACGCCAACCAAGAAGGCCTCTAAACATGTAAACATCTGGATAGATGGTTCCCCAAACACCCAAATTATGTTCCTCAATGCAGCTCACTCAAACACTTACAGCAGTGCTCCCCTCCAGCCCAGTGTGAATATTTGAAACACATGAACAGGTATTTCCCCCACCTCAACACTTGCATACCTGCCACACTTTAATACCTCAATACCTGTATAGAAATCACTATTCCATAGCCTCTAAATATCTGGATAGTTGTCTCCAACTGAGCCTACTTGATATCTAGAGACCTAAACAGGTACCTACCTCCCCTTCATATCAGTCAGAAATAAATAGGTAAACACCTGGACAGGAGTTTCCCAATGCAACCTCACCTGAATATCTGGATGTGTCCCAAACCATCTCTCCAACATGCTGGGATAGGGGTTCTCACACTTAACTCATGTGAAAACTTAGATATCTCCTCCCATCAGCCCCATATAAATCCTTAACATCTGGATGGAGGCCTTTAATTCAGTGCTTTCCTTGCCATGAGAAAGGTCCCACTCCTATCAAGACCTGCCTGCTGAGAGCTGTCCTTCCTGTCCTTTCTTCTCTCCCCATCCTCAGCTCTATGAGATGTTTTATTCAGTGATGAAATACCTGCCAGGACCACAGCAACAGGCATTTAAGGATCTGAAAGGTCTGGAGGACTTCATAGCCAAGAAGGTGGAGCAGAACCAACGCACGCTAGATCCCAACTCCCCGCGGGACTTCATCGACTCCTTCCTCATCCGCATGCAGGAGGTACACCCCAAACATCCTCACAATCCCAAGTATAATAACTATGGCTGCTCCCTCTACCGAGCCCCTGCCCATGGGCAGGACCTGTGTGTGCCAACCATAATAGCGAACAATTCGGTACCATGCACTCACTGACTCTATTCCTCTCCTTCTCAATATCCCCACCATAAAAAAAGTGTTCTTGAAGAGTAAAGGACAGATAGGCAGGTGGGTAAGGAGTGTGGGAAGGGCATTTTGGGCAGAGCCAGCAGCCTGAACAAAGAGCTCGTAGAACCAAGTCCCTCCTCCCACCTCTGGTCTGGATCTAAGAGAGAGGGTCCAAAGAGAAAGACCCCAGAAGGGCCCTGAGAGCCCTGAGGGGAGTGGGCTTGGCCTGAAGCCCTCTCTCCCTATAGGAGCAGAACAACCCCGACACAGAGTTCTACTTGAAGAACCTGGTGGTGACCACACTGAACCTCTTCTTTGCGGGCACTGAGACAGTCAGCACGACCCTGCGGTATGGCTTCCTGCTGCTCATGAAGCACCCAGATGTGGAGGGTAAGGCTGCAGGGTGGGGGGCAACAAAGTGGCAGCCACAGGCCCTCAAACTTCCTCTGAGCCCACTGCAACATCCCCACCTTCCCCAGATCCCTGAAGCCTCAGACATACCCTGTTATCCGGAGACTAGGTGATATTCTGCTGATGAGCACCAGCCAAGTTTCACTAGGTGTTCAAGTATTGAAAATATCTGAACGGATTGGTAAATAGCTTCCACCCTGGGTCAAATGTATATCCACTGCCTGCTCTCCAAACCATTCCCCAAACTCCTCCCTTATGCCTACTCATGATTCTGGCACAACCGGGTGAACAGGATGCTGCACCAACAATGCGAATGGCCAACATCTGTTTTGAATGGTCTAAGTCCATGGCACACATGGATGTACCTATTTGGACTATCATCACTGCCCCGAGACCCCAGATACTTAAATACCTTCCCCCTCCTCCCACAGCCAAAATCCATGAGGAGATTGACCAGGTGATTGGCAAGAACCGGCAGCCCAAGTTTGAGGACAGGGCCAAGATGCCCTACACAGAGGCGGTGATCCATGAGATCCAAAGATTTGGAGACATGATCCCCATGGGACTGGCCCGCAGAGTCACCAAGGACACCAAGTTTCGGGAGTTCTTCCTCCCCAAGGTATCTTCCTGTCCCACCTTGGGGGACCTCCAACCTGATCCCTGTGACCCAGCAACCTATTCTCTTAGAAGCTTCCCAGCCCCTGTCCCATTGCTTCAATCAAACACTGTTCCAATCACCATGTCCCTTCATTCCCCTCAGAGATTCCTGAATCCCGTGTCTCCCCCAGAGCTCTTTTCATAGGGAATATGAACCTCATACCCCCAAACTTCCTCTCTCAAGAGACATGAACTTCATGTCTAGACCTCCTCCCTCAAGGACATGGATCTCATGTCCCCCAAACATCCTGCCTAGAGAAACACAAACCTGATGTCTCTCAATCCCAGTCCCAGAGAGCATGAACCCCCATGTCCTCTCAACCTCCTGCCTTGAGAGACATGAACTGTGGGTCCCCCACACCTTCTGTCCTAAGAGACACAGAACCCGTTCTCCTCCAACTTCCCTTCTCAAGAGACATGAACCCCCATGTCTGCCAAGCTTCCTGGCTCAGAGACCTGAGTCTCATGTCCCCAGGGGACCCACGCTCCCCCGCCTCCCATTTCTTATCACTCAGGGCACCCGCATTGTCCCTCCAACCTCCATGTGCTTTCAGCACACCCTGCCCCCACTCCACCTTATCAAATGCCCCTCTCCTCCTCACCAGGGCACTGAAGTGTTCCCTATGCTGGGCTCTGTGCTGAGAGACCCCAAGTTCTTTTCCCACCCCCGAGACTTCCACCCCCAGCACTTCCTGGATGAGAAGGGCCAGTTTAAGAAGAGTGATGCTTTTGTGCCCTTCTCCATCGGTAAGAGACCCCGGTCTGCTTGCTGCTAAGCCACCGCTCCCACCAACCAGGCCTCCTTCATCCCACATCCCGTCTCTAAGCTGTAGCCTGGGGTCTGTCTCCAGCTTGAAAGTCCCTCTAAGATCTACTCTAGAGCCAACCAGCTGCAAACCCCATGACTACCAAGTACCTGTGTCCAGGCAACTGGAAAGGGATGATTGTATCCATTTCACAGATGGGGAAAATCAAAGTCCTTAGTGAGTCAGATATTTGTCCAAAGTCATTTAGATTCTTGAGATTCCTTGGGAGGAGATGAGAGCCCGGCAGCCATATCTGGGTCTGTGCTTGGAAGGAAGGGGCACCTAAATTTCCCATTGCTACAGCTTGGGATAGCTCACCCCTATCCCATGTACAAGAGAAACTGATGCTCAGGGAGGGTTAGAGATGTCTCTGAAAGTTTCTCAGTCCCTGCTCTCTGGGAGAATGCAGTTGGTGGTGGGTAGTGGAGAAGGGAGCAGTGAGAGCAGGCCTCACCTCCAGCCCTCCCATTCTGTCTCTTCAGGAAAGCGGTACTGTTTCGGAGAAGGTCTGGCTAGAATGGAGCTCTTTCTCTTCCTCACCACCATCTTGCAGAACTTCTGCCTCAAGTCCCCTCAGCTGCCCCAAGACATTGACGTGTCCCCCAAACTTGTGGGCTTTGCCACTATCCCACGAAATTACACCATGAGCTTCCAGCCCCGCTGAGCAAGGGCTGTGCTGGGGAACGCGGGGAGGGCTGCGGGAGGAGTGGGAGGGGCAGAGGCGGGGCTATCAGGAAGGCGGGTTTGTGGAGGGCGGAGCTAGCAAGAGGGAGGTGACTTAGGGAAATCTGAGGGGCAAGGTGACAGGAGAGGAAGAGGAAAGGAATGGACTCTGTTCACCTTGCTAGAGATAGATGCTTCAGAGGTGGGATAAGAGGAAGGGAAACCTTACACTATACTGTTAATAATAATAATAATAATAACACTTATTATTTGTTGAATCTCTGTATCAGTTCTGGGCTAAAAACATTATGCACTTACTGCACTTAATTCTCACAAATCTATGTGACAGGGCACAGTGCACATGCCCATTTTAGAAAGCTTAACTGATTCCCAAGGGAGCTACAAGGACAAATCCTTTTAATAAGTTTAGAAATGGCACTAAACATACAAAAGTCTTTTCCTGTTTTTTTTCTATATACTTTAGGAAATCAAAATTAAAAGCACAATAACTCTTGTAGTCACTGAAATAAATGAAATACTTAAGTAGAATCTGACAATACATGCACAGAGCCTGTATGGTGAAAGCTGCAAAATACCAATAAAAATAATCAAATATATATATATATATATATATATATATATATATATATGTTTATTTATTTTGAGAGAGAGAGAGAGCGTGTGCAAGTGGGGGAGGAGCAGAGAGGCAGAGAGGGGGAGAGAGAATCCCAAGCAGAATCCCACACACCGCGAGACCATGACCTGAGCTGAAGTCTGTCTCTTCAGGTGTCCGCCACTCAGGTGTCCCAGAAATCAGATATTTTTTAAATAAGGAGAGACATACCATGTTCATGGATTGGAAGATCAGTACAGTAAAGCCAACTCTCCCCAAATTGATGTATAGGCTTAACACATTACTATGGAAATGACAGCAAGATTTTTTTTTAATGGATTTAGATATTTATTTGAAAATTTATATGGAAAGGCAAAGGAAGAGCTAAAACAATTTTAAAGAAGGAAAAAGAGTGAAAAATCACATTTTCCTATTTATTCCCTTGGGATTCAGCAAAAATTCTGCTTAGAGATAAATTTGTAGCCTTACATTTTCATATTGGAGAGGAAGGAAGTCTATAAAATTAATGTGCTAAGTATCCATTTTTAAAAGTTAGAAAAAGGGGTGCCTGGGTAGCTCAGTCAGTTAGGCATCTCACTTTGGCTCAGGTCATGATCTCGTGGTTGTGTGAGTTTGAGCCCCACATCAGGCTTTCTGCTGTCAGCTCAGAGCCTGCTTTGGATCCTCCATACCCCCCTCTCTCTGTCCCCCTGTGCTTGTGCTTTCTCTCTCTTTCAAAAATGAATAACATTAAAAAAAATAAAATAAAAGTTAGAAAAAAACAGCCCAGAACATTCAAAGATAGTGTAAAGGAGGAGACAATAAACATTAATTCAGAAATTAATGGAAAAAACTTTTAAGTTGTTATGAAGATTGTAGATTCAATATCTTTGTCAACTTGGCTACACTCTGGATTCTCTTCTTTTTATTTTGAGATAGTTATAGTTTCACAAGAAGTTGTAAAAAAAAAAAAGTAGAGAAGTTCTGTGTATTCTTTATCCAGTTTCCTCCAGTGGTAACATTTTAGATGACTATAGCACAATATCAGAAGCCAGGAAATTCATGTTGGTACAAACTACAGAACTTGTTCAGATTTCACAAGTTTTACAGGCACGTGTGTGTGTGTGTGTGTGTGTGTGTGTGTGTTTCAATGCAATTTTATCACACCTGTAGATTCAGGTAACCAGCACCCATATATCAAACAAAGGACTTATATACAGAGTATGTAAATAACCCTCAAACCTCAACATAAGAAAACAAACAACCCAATTAAAAAATGGGCTAAATTTTTGGGCATGCACTTAACTAAAAAAGATACGTGAATGACAAACAAGCTCATGAATCAATGCTCAACACCATAGTCATTAGGGAAATGCAAATTAAAACCCAATGAGATACCCCATACACTTATTAGAATGACAAAATAAAAAATATTAACAACACTTAGTGCTGGCAAAGATGTGGAGCAACAGGAATTCTTATATTTTGCTGATGGAAATACAAAATACTACATAACAATTTGGTGGTTTCTGTAAAAGCTAAATGTACATTCAACTAGAGGACCCAGAATCCCATTTCCAGGTATTTATTCTCAGAAATTAAAATTTATACTTGGACAAAACTTGTGCATGAATACTTAGAGCAACTTTATTGATCATCCTCATAAACTGGAAACAACCCAAATGTTCTTCAGAGTTGAATGGATGAACAAATTGTGTCACATCCATGCAACAAAACTACTCAGCAATAAAACCAACAACTGTTAATACACACAACTTGGATGAATTGCAAATGTATTGTGCTAAGTGAAAGAACCCAGTATCAAAAGGTTATATACTGCATTATTCCATTTATATGAAATCCTGGAAAAGGCAAAAATATTGATACATAGAACACACCCATGGTTGCCAGGAAGTAGAGGTGGGGTAAGGATATGAATACAAAATATAACACCAGATAACTCTTTGGGGTGTTGGAATTATTCAGTAACCTGTCTGTGGTGGTGATGATAAGAGTTTACGCATTTGTAGAGGTGCCTGGGTGGCTCAATCAGTTAAGTGTCCAACTTCGGCGCAGGTCATGATCACTCAGTTCGTGAGTTCGAGCTCTGTGTTGGGCTTTGTGCTGACAGCTCGGAGCCTGGAGCCTGCTTCAGATTCTGTGTCTCCCTGTCTCTATTCCTCCCCCGCTTGCACTCTGTCTCTCTCTCTCTCAAAAATAAAGATTTTTTAAAAATTAAAAAAAAGAGTTTATGCATTTGTAAAACCTCATTGTAAAATATAAGTTTTACTGTATGTAAAAACAGTGTTTTGTAAAGAGTAACTAGGAATTTTTTAAGTGAGCCAAATCTGTAGGCAGATTATGAAGGAAAAAAATCTTAGCTGCAGATGATCTAAAATTTCCTGTTAGTTTGAGGTCACTGTGAACAGTCATGTGGCATTTAATAATCCTATCTATAAAGGCCTTGACCACAGAACCTCATGAAACTGTAATACAACAGACACTGGAAATTGAAAGGGCTTTCTCCAAAGCTCACTTCTGTAGAGCTTATTGAAGCCAAAGTTTAGGCTTTGGTGACATGCCTTGTTTGGTGTCTATTGAAAAAGGCTTTGCCTTCCAAAGGGTTAAAAATTGTATTGGAAAAATGCATAAAAAAACATGAAACAAATCCAAATTGATGTCTGGACAATTTCCAAAACAATTATTCTATGCTATTCAAAATATCAAGGTTAAGAAAGACAAAAGTTGAGAATCTATTCTAGATTAAAGAAGACCAAAGACATTACAACTAAATATAATGTATGGTCACAGATTGGATCCTGAAGTGGGGAAATATTTTGGATATTAACTCCTTATCAGGTATATGGTTTGCACATATTTTCTCCCATTCTGGAGGTTGCTTTCTCATTTTGTTGATTATTTGTTTGCTGTGCAGAAACTTTTTAGTGATGTACTTCTACTTGTTTATTTTTCCTTTACAAATCAGTGAACAGATGAAGAAAATGTGATATACATACACACACACACACACACACACACACACTCACACATACACACCATGCATTGTCATTCAGCCTCTCTCACAACTTGATAGCCAAACAAAATAAAACAAAAACAACAAACAACAACAACAACAACAAAAACATCCCAAAACAAAAGATACCCACCAGATTAAAAATTGGACAAAGGACATGAATAGACATTATTCAAGAAAAGACATACAAATGGCCAACAGATATGTGAAAAGGTGTTCAATATCACTAATCATAAAAGAAAGGCAAATCTAAACCACAATGAGATATTTCATACTTGTTAGGATGGCTATCACAGAGATAAGCAATAACAAATACTGGCGATGATGTGGATTAGAACCCTTGTGCACCATCCATGTGAATGTAAATTGATGCCGCCATGATGGAAAACAGAATGGCAGTTCCTCAAAATATTAAAAATAGAAGTACCGTACAATCCAGAAATCCCACTTCTGGGTATATATAAAAAGGAAATGAAACCATTATCTCCAAGAGATATCTGCATTCTTAGGTTCATTGCAGTGTAAATCACATTAGTCAAGATATGAAAACAGTCTAGATGTCCATTGACAGATGAATGGATAGAGAACCATGGCAGTGATTACTTAATAATGCTTAAGTCAGGTTTGAATTAACCTCTTCACTGTGCTGAGCATGGCACTGGATGTTTTCCCCTACAACCCTGAGGATTAGAAACTCTTGCTGTAACAGAGGCATAGGCAGCAGCAGCTTGGGAACTTAAGGGTTCTGGTGAGCAGTCCATTTTTAGGAGTGTGGACCTCAGCATGTCACCTACAGTTGCTTATTTCCTCTTCTTTCCTTTTTTTTGTGGGGTGGGGGAGAGAAAGAGCATAACATGTGAGCTAAGGAGAGAGAGAGAGAGAGAGAGAAAGAAAGAAAGAGAGAATCTTAAGCGGGCTCCATGCTCAGTGAGGAGCCTGATATGGGACTTGATCCCACAACCCTGGGATCATGACCTGAGACGAAATCAAGATTTGGATGCTCAACCGAGCCACCCAGGAGCCCCTCTCCCTCTCTTTTTTTAGCTCCCTAGAGATGGCTCTTTCATGAGCCAATGGATCCATTTATCACAGGGTATAGTCCTTCCTTTGAGTGCTCTATATCTGGGGCCAAAGCCTGGTTGGGACACACACAGCTAATCAGTTACGGGTATAGTCTTTTCCCTGAGCCTAGCATGAGTCACAGCTTCATTCTAAGACATACAAATAAACCAGGCCAAGATGCACAGTCCATGGCCACATTAAGGAGGACCCTGTTACAGTCCTGTCCCACAATGCCAATTAGTTAGGCTCCAACAACCACAGTCCCTGAGGTGAACCGAGAAACAACTACTAGAACTGAGACAATAGGTTTCTGACATTTATGCCACTCAGATGTGGTACTTAGTACCCACAGCCCTAGCAAGCCAATACACCCAGCATGATGCCAGGTACACTGACTCAGTAGGAGGCACCCAGGACCTCCTGCCCCCATCATCCCTTTCGGGCCTGATGCAAAAGACCTTGATAAGACCTGGGAGCAGATGATGGTGGTGATTCAAGAAAATAAAGGACCTGGTAACTGCTGTGTGGCTCTCAGTCTTTCTCCTCCTCACCTTCTAACCATTTCCTCGTCAGCCCTGCAGCCAAGCACTTTGTAAGAACTATCATGGGTATGCATGTAGAGAACCTGTTGAAATACCCAAAGAAGGTGGTAGGGAAGCCAGGGACAAGGAGGAGAATGTGGGCACCTGCTTTTCTCCCTCTTTCTCCAAGCTGTCAGGATAGCATGGGAAAAGTAGATGAGGGACTTAGGGGTGGGAGTTCTGGTCTTAAACAGGAGATGACAGTGCAAAGGTACAAAGGGTATGTCATAGAGACGTGGACCTTAGCCCACCTCTGCCACTGATGTTTTGTGTGGAAATTCACAGTCCAAAAAAATGGACAAAATTCTTGTCTTCATGGAGCTTACATTCTAGAAGATTGAGGAGACTACAAACCTGAAGTCTCACAATTCTAAAATTGATTGGATCTAAGGGTAAATGTTTCCAGGATTTTGTCTGTTACCCAAAAAATAGTCATGATGTACTATACTGAGTTACCAACATTCTCACTCACCATGTCTACCACACAGGAGGCCAGGGGCCATGAGGAAGAAAGGGACAACCCCTGGGTCTCCTAATTCCGCATCTCCCAACTCAGCCATTAGGGGAGGCATGAAAAATTCCCTGTTGCCCAGGACATGGTCAGAACAGCTCTGGGACTTTCTCCCACTGCCCTACCCCATTCCATGCACAAAAACCATGAGGCACCCGTTGAACAACTTAGAGGCACCAACCAGTGTCAGATGGGAAGCATGAAAAAGATGTAGAAATGTGGAAAAATGGGGACAGACACAGGGAAAAGGAGACAGAGAGAGGGAGGGAAAAAGAAGGGGAGAAAGGGAAAGAAGGAGAGAGGTGACCTCTCTCTCTCTCTCTCTCTCTCTCTCTCTCTCTCCGATGTCTCTAGGGGTCTGATCTGAGGTCTGTCTCTTTCTTGCACTACCTCTGTCTCTGCCTCTCTATCCCTGTGTAAGTCATTCCCTGTCAAGCTCTTTCTATCCTTTTCCCTGTTTCTTTCTTTTTATTATTATTATTTTTTTTAATGTTTATTTCTGAGACTGAGAGACAGAGCATGAGTGGGGGAGGGGCAAAGAGAGAGGGGGACGCAGAATCTGAAGCAGGCTCCATGCTCTGAGCTATCAGCACAGAGCCCGACGCGGGGCTCGAACTCACAGACTGTGAGATCATGACCTGAGCCGAAGCTGGATGCTCAACCGACTGAGCCACCCAGGCGCCCCTTCTCTGTCTTTCTTGATGTCTGTCTGGTTTCCTTTTTGTCTCTCTGCCTACCTCTTTCTTAATGTTTCTCCCTCTGTCACTGCCCCCTTTTTTTTTTTTTTTTGAAAAAATTTTTTTAACGTTTATTTATTTTTGAGACAGAGAGAGACAGAGCATGAACAGGGGAGGGTCAGAGAGAGCGGGAGACACAGAATCGGAAGCAGGCTCCAGGCTCTGAGCCATCAGCCCAGAGCCCCACGCGGGGCTCGAACTCACGGACCGCGAGATCGTGACCTGAGCCGAAGTCGGCCGCTTAACCGACTGAGCCACCCAGGCGCCCCTGGTCACTGCCCCTTTATGCCTCTGCTACTCTTTCTCTCCCTCCCATTCACCTTCCAGCCCTTTCTCTCTCCAGACTGATTGCCTGTCTTTATTCCTCTCTATTTCTTTTCCTCTCCTTATCTTCCCCTGTATCTGGGGCCTGGGGAAGGCATGTTCCAGATGGAGATGAGAGATGCAGGGATCCCCTGCCCAGTCACAACCTCTCCCACTTTTCCTTTCAGTGACTGTCTGCAACAGGCCTTCACCATAGACATTTTGAGTACAGCCATCTTACTTCTGCCCCTGGCTCTTATCTGTCTATTCCTGACCCTCAGCTTACAAGGACTAACTTCCCCCAGGGCCCAGACCCCTCCCACTCCTGGGAAAACTGCTTCCAAAACATGCTGATGTCTCTGATGTCACTCAGAGAGTTGCAGGGCCCCTCAATTTAGGAAGGAAGAATAAAACAGCCAATGTAAGCTCGGTCTTGCTGCCTGTAGCTGAGTAAGGAGTATGGCCCCATAAACACCTTGTATCCAGGATCCAGGTCACTGGTGGTCCTTAGGGGGTACCAAGCTGTGAAGGAGGCCCTTGTGGACCATGATAAGGAATTCATTGACCCGAATGACTTCCTCTTGTTTTCCAAGTTCAACAGGGAAAATGGTAAGCCTGTTCCCCCTCTCTTCCATCCCAGAAAACACTTTCCTCATTATTGAAACATGAAAGAGGGAGATGGTTCTCCCATGTTGGTGTCCCCCAGGGTCATTGATCTTGCTAGTGACATCAGACGACACGGAAGCTGCAGAGTCAATGACTTGGGATAAAGTTGTCCAAACTTCACCTTCCCCAAATACAGCAACTATCTTAAATTGTACTTTGTTCCAATTCCCCTTTCCATTTTTTAAGCTCAAATCATTCTCATCCCAACCTTTATTTTAACATCATCCTCATTACCAACTTTCATCTCAACTGACAGGTCAGATTAGCCAGAGCCAGTTCTGATGATATACCTAAACCTCAACTCAACTCCCTTTACAAATTTCTGTAATCAGGGGGACCTGGGTGGCTCATTCAGTTAAGCTGCCAACTCTTGATTTCAGCTCAGGTCATGCTCTCACGGTTCGTCAGTTAGACCCCTGACCTGGGCTCTGCACTACAGTGCAGAGCCTGCTTGTATTTTCTCTCCCTCTCTCTCTCTGCACCTCCTTGATTCTCTCTTTCTCTCTCAAAATAAATAAATAAAGTAAAAAAAAAAATTCTGGGGGTGCCTGGGTGCTTCAGTTGGTTAAGTGTCTAAATTTGGCTCAGGTCATGATCTCACAGTTCGTGAGTTCAAGTCCCGTGTAGGGCTCTGTGCTGACAGCTCAGAGCCTGGAGACTGCTTTGGATTTTGTCTCCCTCTCTCTCAGCCCCTCCCCCACTCACGCTCTGTCTCTGTCTGTCTGTCTCTTTCTCTCTCACAAAAATAAACATTTAAAACAAATAAATTTCTGTAAACAATCCCATCCCAATTCTATTGGTCAAAATGAATGCATGATTTTCTCCCAACTTCCAGCTCCATCTTTTATCCCAAATACTGCCAAATTTGGCCATTCTCCAATACTTATTTTCCATCTAAATTCTATAAATCCAATCACCAAATCCAACACATCATGTAACAACCCAACCTGAGACCAAACCAAAATTCAGCTTCAATGCCGATATACCAAACCCATCCCCATACCCCAAGCTCATTTGAAAAAGTGAAAACCTAACAGGGAAGATGAAATCAGCTTGGCCTCAATAAGAAATCCAGCCTGGTCATTAATCAGGCTGGAGTGATAGACACAGGGAAAGCTGGTTGCAAATTTAGCAGAAAGCACCATTCCTCTCAACATCATGCAGGAGTTGTAAAATACCATACCCCAGTCTTTTGAGTGACTACTGATTTTTTTTAAACTAATGATTCCCCTGTACTATTCTAATCTCATAAGTGACAACCCAGATCTTCTGACTATTCTATAGATCAACCTGGATACAATACAGGGAGGAACAACCACACAAGGTCATAAATACCAGAAAGTGGGGGCCATTGGGAATCATTCTGAAGACTGCTACTGATGACTCCTTCCCTTTTATGGCTGAGTAATATTCCATTGTATGTATTTACCATATTTTCTTTATCCACTCATCTGTCTATGGAGATTTAGATTGTCTCTCTATTTAAAAGTGATTTGATTTCTTTCTTCAGTAGTTTGTAGCTTCCAGCAAATAAGTTCTGCGCATGTGTTGCTAGATTTGTACATAAGTATTTCATTTTTTTGAGTGACTGTAAGTGGTATAGTGTTTTTAATTTTGGTTTCCTAGGATTCATTGCTAGGATTCGTTGCTAGAAAACAACAACAGGGCCGCCTGGGTGGCTCAGTTGGTTAAGTATCCGACCTCCACTCAGGTCATGATCTTGTGGTTTGTGAGTTTGAGCCCCAAGTCTGGCTCTTTGCTGACAGCTCGGAGCCTGGAGCCTGCTTCAGATTCTGTCTCTCTCTCTATGCCCCTCTGCTGCTTGCGCTCTGTCTCTCTCAAATATAAATAAACATTAAAAAAATTTTTTAAAAAGAAAAGAACAACAAAAACAAAAGATTTTAGTATGTTTAGTGACAGTGAAAAATTCATTTACTGGGAAGGTTTTTGTCGTTGTTATAGATTCTTTGGGAATCAATTAAGATTTGTCACTTGTAAAATGGGCATGAACACTGTTCTCTGTTGCATAGACTGTGGGCATTAGGTGAGGTGGACGTGCTAAGGCTTTTAGCATAGAGCTGACGCAGAATATTTACTCAATAAATATGTTCCCTTCCTTCATCCCACTTCTGAAGGAGTTATTTCTACCAAAGGGAACAGACAGGGCCCATTCCTTTCGTCTTCTATCCATCTTGCCCCCTCAGATTTCCCTAAGTCACCTCCCTCCTGATAGCCCCACCCATGCCCCGCCCACTGCTTTGTTCCACCCCATCCTTCCCCTCCCCCACCCCGCAAGGCCCTTGCTCAGCGGGGCTGGAAACTCATGGTGTAACTTCGTGGGATAGTGGCTAAGCCCACAAGTTTGGGGGACACGTCAATATCTTGGGGCAGCTGAGAGGACTTGAGGCAGAAGTTCTGCAAGATGGTGGTGAGGAAGAGAAAGAGCTCCATTCTAGCCAGACCTTCTCCGAAACAGTACCGCTTTCCTGAAGAGACAGAATGGGAGGGCTGGAGGTGAGGCCTGCTCTCACTGCTCCCTTCTCCACTACCCACCACCAACTGCATTCTCCCAGAGAGCAGGGACTGAGAAACTTTCAGAGACATCTCTAACCCTCCCTGAGCATCAGTTTCTCTTGTACATGGGATAGGGGTGAGCTATCCCAAGCTGTAGCAATGGGAAATTTAGGTGCCCCTTCCTTCCAAGCACAGACCCAGATATGGCTGCCGGGCTCTCATCTCCTCCCAAGGAATCTCAAGAATCTAAATGACTTTGGACAAATATCTGACTCACTAAGGACTTTGATTTTCCCCATCTGTGAAATGGATACAATCATCCCTTTCCAGTTGCCTGGACACAGGTACTTGGTAGTCATGGGGTTTGCAGCTGGTTGGCTCTAGAGTAGATCTTAGAGGGACTTTCAAGCTGGAGACAGACCCCAGGCTACAGCTTAGAGACGGGATGTGGGATGAAGGAGGCCTGGTTGGTGGGAGCGGTGGCTTAGCAGCAAGCAGACCGGGGTCTCTTACCGATGGAGAAGGGCACAAAAGCATCACTCTTCTTAAACTGGCCCTTCTCATCCAGGAAGTGCTGGGGGTGGAAGTCTCGGGGGTGGGAAAAGAACTTGGGGTCTCTCAGCACAGAGCCCAGCATAGGGAACACTTCAGTGCCCTGGTGAAGAGGAGAGGGGTATTTGATAAGGTGGAGTGGGGGCAGGGTGTGCTGAAAGCACATGGAGGTTGGAGGGACAATGCGGGTGCCCTGAGTGATAAGAAATGGGAGGCGGGGGAGCGTGGGTCCCCTGGGGACATGAGACTCAGGTATCTGAGCCAGGAAGCTTGGCAGACATGGGGGTTCATGTCTCCTGAGAAGGGAAGTTTGAGGAGCACGGGTTCTGTGTCTCTTAGGACAGAAGGTGTGGGGGACCACAGTTCATGTCTCTCAAGGCAGGAGGTTGAGAGGACATGGGGGTTCATGCTCTCTGGGACTGGGATTGAGAGACATCAGGTTTGTGTTTCTCTAGGCAGGATGTTTGGGGGACATGAAATCCATGTCCTTGAGGGAGGAGGTCTAGACATGAAGTTCATGTCTCTTGAGAGAGGAAGTTTGGGGGTATGAGGTTCATATTCCCTATGAAAAGAGCTCTGGGGGAGACACGGGATTCAGGAATCTCTGAGGGGAATGAAGGGACATGGTGATTGGAACAGTGTTTGATTGAAGCAATGGGACAGGGGCTGGGAAGCTTCTAAGGGAATGGGTTGCTGGGTCACAGGGAGCAGGTTGGAGGTCCCCCAAGGTGGGACAAGAAGATACCTTGGGGAGGAAGAACTCCCGAAACTTGGTGTCCTTGGTGACTCTGCGGGCTAGGCTCAGGGGGATTATGTCTCCAAATCTTTGGATCTCATGGATCACCGCCTCTGTGTAGGGCATCTTGGCCCTGTCCTCAAACTTGGGCTGCCGGTTCTTGCCAATCACCTGGTCAATCTCCTCATGGATTTTGGCTGTGGGAGGAGGGGGAAGGTATTTAAGTATCTGGGGTCTCGGGGCAGTGATGATAGTCCAAATAGGTACATCCATGTGTGCCATGGACTTAGACCATTCAAAACAGATGTTGGCCATTCGCATTGTTGGTGCAGCATCCTGTTCACCCGGTCGTGCCAGAATCATGAGTAGGCATAAGGGAGGAGTTTGGGGAATGGTTTGGAGAGCAGGCAGTGGATATACATTTGACCCAGGGTGGAAGCTATTTACCAATCCGTTCAGATATTTTCAATACTTGAACACCTAGTGAAACTTGGCTGGTGCTCATCAGCAGAATATCACCTAGTCTCCGGATAACAGGGTATGTCTGAGGCTTCAGGGATCTGGGGAAGGTGGGGATGTTGCAGTGGGCTCAGAGGAAGTTTGAGGGCCTGTGGCTGCCACTTTGTTGCCCCCCACCCTGCAGCCTTACCCTCCACATCTGGGTGCTTCATGAGCAGCAGGAAGCCATACCGCAGGGTCGTGCTGACTGTCTCAGTGCCCGCAAAGAAGAGGTTCAGTGTGGTCAGCACCAGGTTCTTCAAGTAGAACTCTGTGTCGGGGTTGTTCTGCTCCTACAGGGAGAGAGGGCTTCAGGCCAAGCCCACTCCCCTCAGGGCTCTCAGGGCCCTTCTGGGGTCTTTCTCTTTGGACCCTCTCTCTTAGATCCAGACCAGAGGTGGGAGGAGGGACTTGGTTCTACGAGCTCTTTGTTCAGGCTGCTGGCTCTGCCCAAAATGCCCTTCCCACACTCCTTACCCACCTGCCTATCTGTCCTTTACTCTTCAAGAACACTTTTTTATGGTGGGGATATTGAGAAGGAGAGGAATAGAGTCAGTGAGTGCATGGTACGGAATTGCTCGCTATTATGGTTGGCACACACAGGTCCTGCCCATGGGCAGGGGCTCAGTAGAGGGAGCAGCCATAGTTATTATACTTGGGATTGTGAGGATGTTATGAGGGGAATGGTTTGAACGAGCCTCTGCTCTCCCCATGCCAGCCTGGTTTCCCTCTGCCTGGCTCTGCAGCTCTCTGCACTGGCTGTTGGGGTGTACCTCCTGCATGCGGATGAGGAAGGAGTCGATGAAGTCCCGCGGGGAGTTGGGATCTAGCGTGCGTTGGTTCTGCTCCACCTTCTTGGCTATGAAGTCCTCCAGACCTTTCAGATCCTTAAATGCCTGTTGCTGTGGCCCTGGCAGGTGTTTCATGACTGATGGGAACATTTCACAGAGCTGGGGTTGGGGAGAGAAGAAGGGATGGGAAAGACAGCTGTCAGCAGGCAGGTCTTGATGGGAGTGGGACCTTTCTTGGGGCAAGGTAGGCACTGGGTTAAAGGCACCTGTCAGGTGTTTAAGATTTACATGGAGCTGATGGGAGGAGATATCTAAGTTTTTACATGACTTAATTGTGAGGGCTCCTTTCCCAGCATATCGTTGAGATGGATTGGGACCCATATCCAGGTTTCAGGTGTTCAAGTGAGGCTGGATTAGCGAACACATGTAGGTGTTCAGATAGGTTGGGTTTTGTTGGGAGACACATGTCTAGGTGTTTAGGCATTCATGTGGTCTCACAATTTTGAGGTAATTGTCCATATATTTAAGGATTTGAATTGGGGGCTTTTTTGTAGGTATTCCAGTATTAATTTGGGCTGGTGTGCAGGTGTTAAAGTGGGGGACACACCTGTTCATGTGTTTCAGTTATTCACATGGGCTGATAGGGGCACATCTGTATGTGTTTGAGTGAGCTGGGTTGGGGGACACTTATTTCATGGTTTGGGGAACAGTCTATCCAGGTGTTTACACATTTAGGGAATCATTGTTGGAACCTGTCCTGATGTTCAGATATTTAACTGGGCTTGGGAGGTGGCTCTTACTAGCTATTCTAGTGGGCCAGTGTAGGACGCTTGTGTAAATATCAAATGATTTTGTTGGGCTAGATTTATAGCACCTGGTCTTCAGGTATTCAAGAGGTGGGCTGAGGTGACTTCTTGTACAGATGTTAGGATATTTATGGAAAGATGGAATATTTTAATAGGGAGCAACTGTTAGATATTAAGGTAAGTAGGGATGGGAGTACCTGCCTGAGGAAGAGACAGCTGGTTTGAGGGTGTGTTTCTTATCTATAGGCTCTGACTTTCTCCTTCTCCTTCTCCCTTCCTTCTTCTTCTGCTTCCCCATCCCCTACCTCCTCCTCTTTCTCCTCTTTCTTCTCCTCTTTCTTCTTCTTTTCCTCCTCCTCTCCCACCTACTCCTCCTCCTTCCCCTCTTCCTGGCCCTCCTCTTTCTTCTTCTTTCTTCTTCTTCTCCTCCTCCTCCTCCTCCGCCTCCGCCTCCTCCTTCTCCTTCTCCTCCTTCTCCTCCTTCTCCTTCTCCTTCTCCTTCTCCTTCTCCTTCTCCTTCTCCTTCTCCTTCTCCTCCTTCTCCTCCTTCTCCTTCTCCTTCTCCTTCTCCTTCTCCTTCTCCTCCTTCTCCTTCTCCTTCTCCTTCCTCTCTTGTTGAGGAGCTACTGTCGATATACAGGTGTCTCTGGAAACTGGGTATTGGGTACCTGTCCTGAGTTCTGGTGCAGCTGTTCAGTTGTCCAAAAATGGGGGCTGATTTTGAAGGTACCCTACCAGAAGAAGAGGGGAGTTTGGGGCACCTGTCTCCATGTGGGAAAGCAATTGGAGGGTTGTAGTAGGGGTGTTGTAGAGACAGACTGGGATGGGTTACCTGACCCATAGATGTAGCTGTGAACTGGAAGCTTCCCAGCATCATACGCAGCAGTGACAGGAACTCTTTGTCCTCATAGTCAAAGCGGTCCCCAAAGACAATGGAGCTGATGACATTGGACACTGTCCGGCTCAGGAAGAAGGTGGGATCGATGAAGGTGCCTGGGGAATGGGATGGGGTTGAGGAGAGACAGGGATCTGGGGGAGCATCCACTGGGCAATCTGACACCAGCCTGAGAAGTGGAGGAGGGCACCGGAATGATGAGCCAAGCTCTGAGCACAAGAACTCAGAGCTGGGAGCCTAGATGCCTTCCCCCAGGCCAGTCCCCTTCCAGGACCAGAAAGCTCTTGCATCCTCGTGGGTACTCTCCTCCTTCTTGCCCACGCCCATCTGGCTCACCTTGCGTGCCCCGGAAGGCCTCGATGAGGAAGCCCGCCTCCTCCTGGATCCGCTCCTCAATGCCACGCTTGCCCACACCAAAGTCCCGCAGTGTGGTGATGGAGAAGCGCCGGAGCTGCTTGGCTCGCTCGCCATTGCTGAACGTCACCCCTGGGGAGGGAGGATACAGTTGGGGGAGGCTGGGAGGGGTGGGGGCAGAGGTGGAGGGAGGTGTGCAGAGAGCAGGAGTGGGGGAAGGAAGGGTTCAGAGGAGACAGGGAGATACAACTCAAGAGTCAGAGAAATATTGAAAGAGATAGAGACCGAGTTGGAAGAAAAGAATCAGGAGAGAGACAAGGACGTGGAGATGGACTGACCACGGTTCTGAGTCAGAAATCCAAGAGCTCCTCAAAGACACACAGAAAGAAGAGGCATATCTGAGAGAGAACAGGGACATGGGGCCAAGAAGCAGGGGACATAGAGACGCAGGCACTCAGGGTCAAGTTAGAGAAGACCAGGGAGAAGGGACAATAAGCAGGGACAGGGACAGAGGGGAGCAGGGGGAGAACTCGGCCTCAGCCTTGGGTGGGAAGGTGAGTCAAGAGAAGAACAGTGGGGAAACTGAGGCCATCGAGTGTTCCTGACCACATGCCCCCATCCCGAGCCCCTCACCATAGCCTTTGAAGAGCCAGTCGAAGGTGGCCTGCCCGCCTCGCCCACTGAATTCCTCAGCCTGGTCCACCAGCGCCTCCTTCACGGCCTCGTGTCCACACAGCACCACAATGCGCCGCGGCCCCAGGTGGACCGTGAACACGGGGCCATAGCGCTCGCTGATCTAACCAAAGTGAGAGTGCTTAGAGGGAGCGGCCCCACTGGGAACTGGCCCTGTGCCCAGACCTCACCAATTGCATGCATTTCCCCCAGGTTCTGGCACTCAAGGGGCAGGTATCCCAGGATCTACTCTTTCTTGCCTAGGACACTGCTGCCCCATCTTCACAATTCCACTTTCCTAAGACTCCCATCCAACCTTGCCCGCCCCCTGCCACAATGCCCCAGCTCAATTAGGCAGGCCCCCAGCCCCACCCCCTTCCACCATCCCCTGCCTCATGGCACCTTCATGAAGGAATCCGACAGCTGCTTTGTGTTCAGCTGCAGGTAGTTCCCAATGAGGGGCAATGGGGTGGGTCCTGGAGGGAGATTCCCCCAGAGCTTCCTCTGCCTCCAGGCAGACATCAAGACCATCATTGTCAGGCAGGTGAACAAAGCCACCAGAAGGAGCTCTGAGGCCAGCATAGTGGCAGTGGGAGTGACAGATGGCTGGGGTGGTTTGCCTTTATACCACCTAGGAGAGAAGGGTGGACTTTGGTTCTGTTTGTTAATTGTGCCATTTCACTTACCAGCTATAGTGCCTTCCCCCACCCCCTCCTGCCCCGGGCTCACCGCTGAGCTTGGGGCAAGCCAGCAAGGCAGGAAGAGGTGACCCCAGGGAGATCAATAGGGAGGGGCCCCTAAGACAGAAAGTTGTTGCCCCTCAGGAGGGGCCACCCCAGAGCTGTAGACTTGGGTAAAGCAGTAGACAAATTAGGAACCTCAGGATTTTGGAATATTTGGTTTCAGATTCTGAAGCTTTGGATTTGAGGTCAGAGTGAGAAGTGACCCAAAAGTTATGGGTTAGGGCATCTTGGGAGAAAAGAATCCAAGATCTGGGTTTATGGGTGTTGCAGTGAGACAGAATGTGTGGCTGAAGATTTGGGGTTTCTTGCTGAGGAGGGATGTATGATGAAAAGTCTTTCTCAGGAGGGGAAATTCCAGGGAGTGAATTTGGGGGTCTTTGAGTGACCCCTGGCTGTGATGGAGGTTCCTGGGAGAAGTATACAGGAATCCAGGGGGATCAAGAGTAAGCACCTGCCCCAGGCTTTGACCTGTTTTTGCTTTGGACACAGTGTCACCTCTGGTGCCCAGAATCCTCACTGGGACCTCAGAGCAAGGTCAGAATCAGTGTCATGGCCTGTCTGTGGTTGGGAAAGGGGTAGAAGTCCAGAGCCACATTCAAGTAGAACTTTCCTTATGAAAGAAGAGTAACTCATGGTCTCAGTGGCAGAGGGACTGGGCAGGACTTGGAAATAAGTAATGACATCCACCAATATGTTGTCAAAAAAGTCCCAACTGTCTCAAGGGGTGTAATTTACAGAGAGCCACACTGGTCCTACCCAGTCCCTAGGGGAGCTCGCTAGGTTCATCATTTCCATGGTTGTTGGGACTAGTAGCAATACTGATGTTTCCCATTTCGTAAGTGAGAAGACTGAGGACAGACAACAGAGGGTGGGCAAGGGCTCCTGTGTCTCTGAACTGTACGCTTACTCCCCCTTTCTGGAGCTGGGATTCCCTGCCAGTAGAAGGGGAGCACTTGAGAAGAGAAGGTGGGGGATGGGAGAGTGTGTGAGGTACCCTAGGGGTGATTGGGGATTGGGCAGGGTGGTCAGCAGCAGGCAAAGGGAATGACAGCAGGAGAGCTTTGGAAAAACTCCTGAGTCAGGAGAGAGCTGGGCCCTGGATGCTGAAAGTGGTTGTGAGGACAGATGGTGGCCCTGCTGTCCTGTCCTCGGTGACCTTCTTCCTTAACAAGAGGGTGCTCCCCTTTGGTGAGCACTAACTATGAAGAGGCAGTGTGCAAACTGTGATCTCATGGAATCCTTCTGGCAGTGGGGTTCTGTCATAGCATCTTCATTTTGCTGTTCAGAAGAACAAGCCTCCCTACAGCCACCTACTGGAAGTCACACAGGTGGCAGGTAGGCAACTGGGATTTGAACCCTGTCCATTCCTTCCTCCATTGACTGGCCTAGCCCACCCTGAAGGCCAAGTGGAGACCAAGTCTAGCAATGGGTGGCGTGGAGACTAGCATCAGTGTTGGACGCAGAGATACAGTGGCAGGCTCTGTTTTCAATCCTAGACGCTAGGATTGAAAACAGGTTGGCCCTGAACTTGATATCAGGAGATCGTTAACAGAGCCATGTCTGGTGCCAGGAGGGTCTGAGAGCAGGCCCAGGTGGCCATCGGGGTGGCTTCAGGGTGGCATCATGAAGCTCTGGGGTTGGTCCCAGCAGACTCTGACATGAGCACCATGTGGGTGCTGGACTGGTCTTCAGTGGGCCTGAGAGGGGCCCCGATGGGCACAAGGCAGCATCTGATAGCTGGACCCCCTGCTCAGATGCTAGCCCTAACCTTAGAGGAGTGCAGGTGCATGAGGTTGGCACTCTCAGTACTGGTATGTTGCTCTAGGCCCCTGAGCCAGAGTCCTATGAGGGAGGGAACAAGGGGCAGAGAACAAAGCAGAAAGAGGAATGTTGTTTGTTGAGTTGTGCTTTTTTTGTTGGTTTGTTTTATTGTATGTGTGTGTGTGCCTTGGCAGGGAATGTTTTTGGTTTTAATGAAGGGAGGGGTAATAGTACAGGCTTGGCAGGTATCAGTTTCCCTAAACCCAACCAAGCCTATATTAACAATTAAGAGTATGATTAAGCTCTGGATTGGAATCCCTTGTCCCTTCTTTGTTGTGGGACCTTGAACAGGTCACCTCACCTCTCTGAGTCTCATGGGGCCAATAACAGGACCCACCTCTTAGCCTATTTTCAGAGGAGTCATGGGTTCATGCGTGTGAAGTACATGGCAGTGAGTGCCAACGAATGGTAGCTGTTCTGATTACTCCACAGAATGAAGGACATGAGTAAGGGGTTCTCTAAATCCCCTTCTGGATTTGATCTTTTCTGGTCTAAAGTTCTGAATACTTCTTCTTTGGGAAAAGAGAAAGGGAGAGAAAACCTTGTGGGAACCTGCCTGCCTTTCCTTCCTTGGCACAGCTGAGCCTTCCCCCCTGGGGCTGATAATAGGACATTGACCTTGGATGTGTGTGCAGACCAGTGTGCAGACCAGTGTGAATGCACACCAGCCCTTGTCTGTCTATGGGTAACTGAGTACATGCTTTGGGGTATGCCTGTTAAGGGATGTCTACACATATGTCTGTGTGTGCACCCTCATGTCTGACTGTGTGTTAATGGTGTATGTGCACGTACTACTGGTGACTGGGTATGGGCATGTGGATGGACACGTGTGTGTGTATTCGGGCACAGTGTGTAGGCACGTGGGTCACGCTGTGTGCACTTGTCTGAGATCTGCTTGTGCCTGTCTGTGTTTGCATTCAAACAATGCTGACCCGGCTCTGTCTCCCTTCTCTAAACACCAGCTGATTCCCTTATTTTTCAGGGTATTGCCTCGCTCAGTTTTCAAGGGTTACACTCAGCGGAAAAAGCCTGCATCGGACGCATGTGTCCTGAGAGCATTCTGAGGTGGGTCAACTCCTATTGCATGAACTCAAATATCCACTCAGAAAATTCTCTCCCATAGTCTCCCCCAGGCTCCTGAGCCATCAACACTTTTAAGACAGTCATCCAGGGGTGCTTGCGTGGCTCAGTCGGTTAAGTGTCCGACTTGGTCTCAGTTCATGTTCTCGCTGTTCGTGGGTTCCAGCCTCATGTCGGACTCTGTGCTGACAGCTCAGAGCCTGGAGCCTGCTTCCCATTCTGTGTCTCCCCCTCCCTCTGCTCCTCCCCCACTCGTTCTCTCTCTCTCTCTCTCTCAAAAAAGAATAAACATTTTAAAAACATATTAAAAAATTTCCAGACAGTCATCCAACCAGTGCTCAGTCAACCCACCACTCCATGACGCCTGTGCTGAGGGATGCTGAGGACACTAAGGTGACCAAGACAGACTGTGCCCCACCCTCATGGAACTGTCATGCCACAAGGGAGACAGAGCAGCTACAAGTCAGTGAAGCTCAGAACACACAGGGCTGGGGTGAGAAGTCACAGACAGAGGAGTCATGGTGGGGATGGGGGAGACAGAGGAGTCAGGGCAAGGTTGGGGGAGACAGACAGAGGGGTCAGGGCAGGATTGGGTGGCACAGGTGTCTGTAGGGGCCCAGAAGTGGTACCTGTTTCAACCTTGTCAACTCAGGCTGAGTCACCTGAGGGCAAAGTAGGGATTTTTCAGGGCAGGATAGGGAGAGTAGAGAGGGAGAATTGTGGGCAGAGGAATCCAAGTGCCAAGGCAGTGGAGCATGGTCGGGTGCTGTTAGGGTGGAAGGATCTGGGGCCCTGCGCACTGATGAGGCTGTAGCCATCAGCAGGGGTCAGACCTGCTGGACCTTATGTGACTTGGTGGGGAGCTGGACCGTGTCCTAAGATGATGGGGAGCCCCAGGAGGGGTGTAGGCAGGGGAAGAAGATGGTTAAATTTGTGTTTCAGAGGGATTGTTCAGGTTTTTGGAGAAGCTGAGACTATAGATGGAGAGACATAGAAGTAGCTTCTATAGGCTCCAGGTGACAGAGGACAGGGCCATGAGCATGGGGAGGAGGCATGGGCTGGAGAAAGATATGGAAGGACAAACGAATTCTTCCTTGGTTATGTGGTGGTTGTGTGGGGTGAGGTGGGGGTAGAGCCCAGTGTGGGGGTAGGGGGGAGTGTCATGCATTGGTTTGGGGACACAGATCAGGAGCAGGTTTGAGGCAGGAGACATGTTGGGGAACTGGGCACAATCCCTGCTTCTAGGGATTTCTTAGACTGGTGAGAGAGCAGATCCGGATAAACCAAAATCTTCAATGATCCCATTAGTATTCATTAACAGTTATTTGTGATAATTTACTACTTGGGGTTGAGGATTGGGAGTGCTTCCTAGAGGCGGTGTCGTTTGAACTGGGTCTTGCAGGATGAGCTCACAGGTGGGGGAGGAGAGGAGGGCAGGGCAGAGAGAGCCTCACAAGCCAGGCTTGGCCATGTGAGATGGTGGGACAGAGCAGATGTCTGTGACCGCTACACCCCCTGCTCCCTCTGCCATCCTCATCAATCAACTTTCTGCCCTCTACCCCCAGCCTGACCCAAACTCCAGAAAACCTGGCTCACGGTCACAAGTGTGCCTGAAATCTATGACCCTCTCCCAAAGGAGATTGTTTGTTTAATTGAAGTAAAGGGGCCCCTTGGCTCTTTCAGTCAGTAGAGCGTATGGCTCTTGATCTTGGGGTTGTGATTTCAAGCCCCACACTGGGTGTAAAGTTTATATGTATATATACATTTATACATATATATAAATTTATATGTATGTGTATATATGTATATGTATATATGTATATGCATATATGTAATTAAATAAATCAAGATAATACTTATTTAAAAAATTAACCCTTTTAATGAAAACAGTTCATAGCAGTTAGTACAATTTACTACATTCACAGAGGTGAGAAATGAACCACCTCTCACTAGTTTCAAAACATTTCCAAGTGAAAATCTTAGGTAAGCCTTCTTGGTTTAAATTTATTTTTTAATGTTCTTTTTTTAATGTTTATTTTTTGAGGGAGAGAGAGAGAGACAGAGCATGGGGGGTGGTGCAGAGAGAGAGGGAGACAGAATCCGAAGCAAACTCCAGGCTCCAAACTGTTAGCCCAGAGCCTGACGCCGGGCTTGAACTCATGAACCAAGAGATCATGAGCTGAGCTGAAGCTGGATGCTTAACCGACTGAGACACCCAAGTGCCACTTCTTGGTTTAAATCTAAATGCTAGTACTGCTGACAATGATAGCATTCCATAGCCTATGATCTTACCCTGTGAAGCTCTTTATGGGCATCTTATTCAAGTCCTCACTGCAAGCCTGTGAGGTTGGGTTTATCATGCCCAGTTTGCAGATGAGTTAAGTAAGGCCCAAAGAAGTGGAAATGAGTTGTTTTGGGCTCCACGGCTGATCAGGGTAGAGCCTGGGCCTGGCCTTGTGTTGACTCTAGATTTCATGCTCTTAACCCCACTCTGGGCTGCCAAGCCCCGCCTTTTTTCTTTATGAGACATCAGCAAACTGTTGCTGATAATCCTGTGGTTTGAAAACTTCCTTGTAAGCCTAAAAGAAAAGATTTCAAATGTTCAAAAGGAAATAAAAGTAAAACCGGTCTTTCAATAGGAGGGAGGCTTGACCTTCAGCTGTGTTTGCTTCTTTGGGACATTAACCAAAGGCTGGGTAACCAGTGTCACACAGTGAAGGGGAGAATGAGTAGAACCAGGTGTTTGATCAGAGACTGAAGTGTTTGTGTTCAGGTTTTAGACGGCGGCCAGGATCAGGGTGGGCTGCGGGAGTGTGGCTGAAATGGCATCAAGGGAAGGCCAAGGAGAAGGAGAAAGTCAAGGTGCTTTCTGTCTGGTTGCTGGGACAGCTCTTGCCAAAGGCCACTCTCATGCCTTCTTGTAGAAGCAGGGCTGCTCTTGGAGGAGAGAGAGGGAGAAAGTTTGAGAGAAGACGGCCAAAGGAGACAGATTCAAAAAAAGGGAAGGGTTTTCCTAAGAGGGTGGAGGGCTATACTCTAGAGGGGCTGTGGGGAGTTTCTGACTCTGGTCATGGTTGAGTAGCTCCTACTGGATCAAGCATCCTGAAAATAACAGCCATCAACTCCGAATAAAATGTTAAAAACAGCAGCAGCAACAGCAACAACAACAGCAACAACAACCACAACAAATGATTCCCTGACATCACTGGAGAGTGGATCAAAGCAGGCAGATACTGAATGGGGTCAAAAGAAAGGAATTTCCAGTGATTAAAGCTTTTGGCCTGAGGCAGGTGGGGACAGTGCCTTGAGGATGGCTGGAACGCAGGCAGAAGCTTTGTTAAGTTTTCTGAGTTGAAGGATTAGAGGACAGAATGCAGAGTGACTACAGAGCCTGGTGGCAGCAGTGACAGGGTCTCCAAAAGGTAAGAGCTGGAGTTGGGGAGCCCCAAATCTGTAAAAACTCTGCCCACATGTCTGACTGTTTGTTGAAGTGCTTAGGTGCTCGGAAACTCCCCGAGGTGGCAGGTGAGGTTAAAAGAACTTAAAAGAGATTTCAGAGCTGTGCATTTGAGTTCAGTCAAGTTAACTGCTCTCTGAAACAAAATGAAAGAGATTAATATTCTTCAGTAGAACATTAGAGAATCCAGAGTCTTTATAGTATATTACTTGTCATATCCAGGATAAAATCCAAAATATATGGGCATAGAAATATACAGGAATATATGATCATACTCAAGAGAAAAGGCAATTGATGGAGATTGAGCCTGGCATGTTCATACTGCTGGAATTTATCTGAGGAGATTTAGAAGCACCTATTATGTCCATGTTCAAAGATGTCTGTGGTTTTGAGAAGCAAGAGGTATTGACCTACCTTCTGACTGTGAGACTCATCAGAGGTGGTCAAATGTGTCACCTTCATTGGAGAAAGTGTTAGGGAAAGCTGTGCTCTTGAGAGGAGAGCCTGTTTTGAATAAGATTGGGAAATGGACAGAAAATTTGGACAAGCAGTTTATGTATGAAGCAAATATTAATAGGACACCGACTATGTGCCAAGCGCTGTTTCAGTGGTTGAGGATATAGCAGTCAAGCAAACGGTCCAGCCTCTGACCCTGTGTGGTTACATTCTAAATGTGTCCAGGAATTTAGGTCAAAGACATTCTGCTCAGAAACCCATTTGGGGAAAGGGTCATGGAAGCAGGAAGGAAATAAATGGTGTTATAACAAGCCAGCAGATAATAATAATGGCCGTATTTATTATTATAGCTAATGGTTATCAAATGCCATGCGAGAACTATGCTAAGTGAGATTTTAGCAACAGCTCTGTGAGATAGGGTATGTTATTCTTTTTTTAATTTTTTAATGTTTATTTATTTTCGAGACACACACACACAGAGCATGAGCAGGGGAGGGGCAGAGAGAGAGGGAGACAGAATCCAAAGCAGGCTCCAGGCTCTGAGTTGTCAGCATAGAGCCCGATGTAGGGCTTGAACTCACAAGCTGTGAGATCAGGACCTGAGCTGAAGTCAGATGCTTAACTGACTGAGCCACCCGGGTGCCCCTGGTTATGTTATTCTTTACAGCTTTCAAGTGAAGAAGCTGAGATCACCAACTCAGAAGTTGCAGAGCTAAGGAATCAAGTCTGCCTGTTCAAAGGGCTCCATCTTTTAATCACTAGACCATATGGTAGTCTACCAGGCAGGCGTTGGAAATAGTAAGAGGAACAACAACAGGCTGGTTTGAGTGAAATCAGTTCACATACAGCTTCAATAGCTAGTGATACATACACTTTAATCCTTACATGAAGTTCACACTCGGTTTTGAGAGCATGGGTTTGGGCTCTTTTAAGGAGTTTGGTCTTTTGGGACACCTTTCAGAGTTGGCCTGCATTTGAGAATTTCCACAATTTCTGACCAGATTTCAACTCTGAGTCAGCCTTGCTGTTAAGGTAAGTCAGAGAGAGGGGATTTTAAAATCTTGGGGAAATGCACACAAAGTAGTTTGCACTTCCTGTAATTTCAGAATTAGCAAGGTCAACATTTTTTAAAGTTTATTTATTTACTTTGAAAGAGAGAGAGAAAGAGAGAGAGCATGTGCAAGTGGGGGAGGGGCAGAGAGTGAGGGAGAGAGAGAATCCCAAGCAGGCTCCATGCTGTCAGCACAGAGCCCGACTCAGGGCTCAATCTCATGAATCGTGAGATCATGACCTGAGCTGAAATAAAGAGTGAGACAATTAATTGACTGAGTTACCCAGGTGCCCCATAAGGTCAACATTTTATCCCTCTCTGCATTATGGCTTTTTCTGCTAATCCCAAGGAGATGGGCAGAAAGACGTCAGGGGCTAGAGAGAAACACTGGAAGTTTAAAATGAAAAAAAAAAACAATTTTTTAAATGTTTATTTATTTTTGAGAGACACAGAGAGACAGAGTGCAAGCAGGGGAGGGGCAGAGAGAGGGAGACACAGAATCTGAAGCAGGCTCCAGGCTCTGAGCTGTCAGCACAGAGCCTGACGTGGGGCTCAAACTCACGAACTACAAGATCATGATCTGAGCCGAAGTCGGACGTTTAACTGACTGAGCCACCCTATCTTTCCATGTTTAAGCTCAGTGAGTACCCCTTTGTTCTGCTTAAGCATGTGTATCATATAGCACGTGACCAATGCCAGTGCTATGTCTGTTCCCATGGGATGGGGACAAGGTCCTTCCATGTGGCAAAAGAGAGGTGCACTAGAGCTGAATTGCCCTGCATCACTGCTAGAAAAGACCATGGAGGAGGAATAGGCACTATTAAAGCTGATCTTGCCATCTCTTCTCAATGTCAATTCATCATTGTTCCATCCAGTACTTGACTATGCTGTATTTTCCTTGGCAACTCTGATACCAAGATGCGGTGGGCAAAAGTGTTTGGATTTCTATTTCTGGTGGTTGTCATGGTGATGATTTTTCCTACCCTCCACGTAGTTGGTGTCCTCTGCTGGGATTGGTAACCAGTGCATGGTGGTTCTGCTCTCTTGGGATTGATAACCAATGCATGCTGCTCTGCTAGACAATGCACATGTGGATTATTTATCTTATTTTTGTCTTTCTAAACACAGTTGAAATAAACATCCCTGTGTTTCCATCTCTGCATGCTTTTCTGAAGTATAATTGTTGGGTCGAAAGGTATGTACAGAGAAGATGTTTCTTTTTTTGAAAAATTTTTATTAGTTTATTTATTTTTTGAGAGAGAGAGAGAGAGAGCAGAGGAAGGGCAGAGAAGGAGAGGGATAGAGAGAATCCCAAGCAGGTTCCACGATCAGTGCACAGAGCCCGATGTCGCAAGATCATGACCTGAGCTGAAATCAAGAGTCAAGCACTTAACTGACTGAGTCACCCAGGTGCTCCAATGAGAAGATGTTTCTAAAACTAGAGATAATTAGACAAATCACAAAAAATAGAAAGAATTTGACTTCATAAGTAATAAATTATTTAAGAAATCTGAATTCAAGGGAAAATGCATCATGAAAATCTCTTTACCCAAAACCCAAATTCTGAATATAGAGTAGGTACATGGGTCAGAGATAGAAACTGATAACTCAGAAAAATAGAAATGCAAGGATGAACACACAAAAGTCCTGTCTCATTACTAATCAAAGAAACAAAAACCTAAACTCATAGCATGTTGCCTTTACTTGATCATTAAATTGGCAAATTTTGAAAAGAATGACAATATATGTGTCTCATGAGGGAGCAGTGTGGGAAATTCTGGTAAAGAAATGATAAAAACCAAACATGAAGGTGTTAAGGACAATGACGGATATGGATAGAGAGGGCTTTTCACACACTGCAGAGTTAAAGTCTCAAGAGCTTCTGGACAATCCATAAAGAATTCATTTGCTTTTATTGATGACCCATCTAACTGCCCAAGGGCAGAACTAGCCTCTGATAGCAGCCAGCTCATCAGCAACCCATTCAAGAAAAGGAAAATGAAGTCCATATTCCCCTAATGCCTAGCTTTTCCTTCTGTGTCTATCACTTTCTGTTATATAACTCTGGTTCTGGTCTTTGTTAGATGAAACCCATATATTACTGGTCTTCCTTGATACCAGTAATTAATGTGCTGGACTATGAGCCATGTGGTCTGTGACTGACTCTATCCTGGTCACCTTAGTGTCAGCAGATCCCAACCGTGTGCGGGACTGAGGATAGGAATGTGTCTGTTTGTTTGTTTTTTTAGTTTACTTATTTATTTTTGAGAGAGACAGAGAGAGAGAGAGAGAGAGAGAGAGAGAGAGAGGAGATAGAGAATCCCAAGCAGGCTCTACACTGTAGTGTTTAACTGATTGAGCCACTCAAGTGCCCCTTGATGTACTTTTTTTGATGGAATGAGACTCTGTCAGTTTTGTGTGGAGATCTGGGTCTCTTCTTGCCCAATTTTTTTCATACATTCTTTTTTCATTTGCAGGTGTCACATCAACACCTGGATTTGAAGACCTTCCTGACCCATTCTGTTCCTTCTCTCTCTAATCATTCACAGGCATTACCCCTCTGTGAAATGCTTACCCATCCTCTGCTTCCCAGAAGACCCAATAGACATATTGTGTATATAAGAATGACGTTTGTTGTTTCTGGCTCACCCCATCTCAAAATCCTTTCCAGTTTTTGGAAAATTCCCTATTCTGAAATTCTTGGTGAGGAGCAAGCTTTTGCCATCCATCACAGCAGATGGAAGAGCCATTTATTCTTCCTCACCAAACACTGAGCTCTAAAGCTTTAACATGTGACTTACTGGATAGTCCTGCCTGGAACTCTGAATCGTGAGGAAATCACAAAATCACAAATACCATCAGGAAGTTGTCTACAGTGGTGCCAATGGGTCAAGAGTCCCATGGCAGTGGTCTAGTGCCCAGGGTTGCAGGTGTCATTGGGGGGACAATGGAGGCAGCAGCCCCTGGCTGTTAACTCTTTTTTTTTCCTACTCACAGTCTGAGCCTGTGTCTCCAGAATTCAGAAAATAATATGCACTTATTGATAAACTTACAGCAGCCAGCAGCCCTATATACGTAAGTAGCCAAAATCTGTTCATGTTCCCTAAAATTACAAAGCCAACTATTATGGGGACTCATGTGCCTGGGACACATGAGGTTAAAAGAGAGATTCCAAAGAATGAGGTCTCATCCCTGACCCTCTATGTCTCCCACCCTGCATCCAATTAATCAGCAAACCCTGCCAGTTCTATCTTCATAGCAGATTCCAAATCCACCTACTTTCCCCCGCTTGCACAACTGGTATTTCTGCTATCCCTCCCTCAATCTATTCTTCATGCATCAGCTAGAGTTTGCTTTTAAAATAAGTCAGTGTATGGGGGCGCCTGGGTGGCTCAGTTGGTTGAGCATTTGACTTCAGCTCAGGTCATGATCTTGCGGTTTGGGTTTGAGCCCTGCGTCAGGCTCTGTGCTGACAGCTTGGAGCCTGGAGCCTGCTTTGGATTCTGTGTCTCCCTCTCTCTCTCTGCCCCTCCCTTGCTCGCACTCTGTCTCTTTCTCTCAAAAATAAATAAACATTTTTAAAAATTACCAAAAAAAAGTCAGTGTATGTCACACCCTATGCTCACCAGGAACCATTATCTCACTCAGACTAAAAGCCCAGGTCCTTATTGAGGTCCATGAGGCTCCACACAATCTGGCCTTTTCATGCCCTGCCCTCTTCCCATTTACCCCTACTCCCTCCCTCCCTCCTCCACTCCAACTACAGTCTCTTTGCGGATTCTAGAACACACATACACAGCCTCCCACCTTACCACTCTGCTGTTTTTAATCTCCTTGCCAGAAACACTTATTCCCAGATACCTGCATAACTTGCTCACCTTGTTGGAGGTGACACCTACCCTGGCCTGATTATAATCCCAAACTTGGAATCTGTGCTGTTCTAACATGCTGTATCATTTACTCATTGGTTATGTTTATTCTTCATTGTCTACCTCTCCCACTAGAATGAAACTCCACCAGGACAGGAGTTTGGGTGTGTTTTGTTCACTGATGGATCCCAAGTACCTGAAGAAGGTACTGGCACATGTTGGGTATTCAATAAACATTGGTTGAGTAAAATGAGATATGAGGGAAAGCTTTCATCCAGCAAGCATGTTGTTGGAGTTTGGAAATAGAATAATAGAAGTCAGGGTGTCTGAACTATTCATCAAAATGGAATGAGGAGAATTTGGAACTGGGAATTTTGAAAGAAGTTCCTTCTAGACCAGAAAGGCAGGTTTAGAGGGAGAGAAGATTGATGGAGGTGGGGGTCAAGGAGCCAGCAAGACGGTTGAACATGGAGTATTAAGGGGGTGAACCATCAAGTGGGAAATCCCTGGTGGTTGACTGCTACGAAGGATAATTAGTAACAAGGATGTCTTGAGGGTCCCTGGGTGGCTCAATCAGTTAAGCCTCCAACTCTTGATTTCAGCTCAGGTCATGATCTCACTGTTGGATCAAGCCCCGGGTCCGGCTCTGCGATGACAGTGCGGATCTTGCTTGGGATCCTCTCTCTCCCTCTCTTTGCTCCTCTCCCTCCTTCTACCCCGCCTGCCTCTCAAAAATAAAGAAATAAACATTAAAAGAATAACAGGGATGTCTAAAATGTCATTTTAAGTTGTTTTCGAAGTCCTACAGTGATAGCACACACAACACACAAGAAGCCTGCTACACACAACAGTCTTGATACTCTGGCTGCATTTATTTTATTTTATTTTATTTTATTTTATTTTATTTTATTTTATTTTATGTGGGAGATGATAATCAGGGAGAAGATTGGTGAACTACATTTGGGTCACTATCAGTGCACACCTACACATGAAGACATAGAATCTACAGCAAGAATTTGGTGGAGATGGGAAGTGCGGGTGGAGGGGAATGTGAGAACGCAAATACTCCAGGTTGTTGCTGAAATCTGGGACAGCGCATTGCTTTTCTACTGGATCCAGCCGATACACAGCTCAATATTTGCAGGTGACCCTCACTGACCTGCAGAGCCATGACAGTAGGAATAGTACCTTCTCTTAGAGCTGTTGGGAGAATTTAGAGATGAGGTGGTGCACCTGTACCGGTGGAAAGAGCTGTGTTCTCCCACGGTTCCTTTCGCGCCCAATAGGGGGCGCTCAGCGGGCTTTGAGGCAGAGCTCATAGGTCGGAGGGATGTTGCCAAAGCCTGAGACCCTGGGTGTGATATCTATGTCATCGGGCGGCACCAGCGGGTGTAAAGAGAAGTTCTGAAGGATGGAGGTGAAGTAGAGAAAGAGTTCCATGCGGGCCATGGCCTCGCCCAGGCAGATGCGCTTTCCTGTGGGCACAGGGGAGGGCGAGAAGTCGGCTCATATCTGCACTGGGATGATAAGGGTGTGGGGAGCTTTCTGGCCCCATCACCCTTCTGACCCTGCTCAGCATCCCTGGGGTCATGATAATACCTACTTTGTGGGGTTATTATAAAGACTCTTACAGAGAGTGCTCAGCTTGGATTTGCCATTTATAGGGGGGCTCAACACGTGGCAGCTACTTCTCTGATGGTTTGATTCCACCAGATCCCAAGATGGAATGGTTCTAAAAAATCCTTGAATTTGAAGATTCTGTGCATTTCAATTTCTCAAACCTTTATCAAATGCCTACTAGGTGCCAGATACTAGTGAGTAAAAAAATTTTTGAAAAGAAAGCTCACACTTAAAGAGTACTTACTACTTGTTGGTCACTCTTCCAATAGTTTGGAGAAATGAATCTCCATTTTAAAGATTTTTCTTTTTAATTTTTGAGAGAGAAAGCACGTGCAAGTGAGCGGGGGAGGGGGAGAGAGAGAGGAAGGCACAGAATCCCAAGCAGGCTCCAGGCTCTGAGCTGTCAGCACAGAGCCCAGTGTGGGGCTTGAACTCACGAACTATGAGATTATGAGAACTATGAGATTATTATTTTTTTTTAGGGAGAGAACACAACCATAAGCTGGGGAAAGGTAGAGGGGAGAGCGGGGTGGGGGGGCTCTTAAGCAGGCTCTACCTTCAGTGCAGAGCCAGTGGCTGGGCTATATCCCATGACCCTGAGATCATGACCTGAGCCAAAATCCAGAGTCGGAAGCTCAACCAACTGAACCACCCAGGTGCCCCATGATTCTACCATTTGTAAATGGTGGGGTGGGGTCCTCTTTCCTAACCACAGCATTGACTCCAGGTTCAATGTGGTTTATACTTAAAATACTATTCTAAGCTAGTATGTCATGGGTCACAAGCTACTGTTCATTAGGCAAAACCACCTGCTGCCTATTTTTGTACTGCCTGTAAACTGTTAAAAAGAAAACCACAGGCCCAGAATGGAATCACTTATGTTAGGCCAAGTCATCAAACCAGGCTCAATATCTAACCTAATGGCAGTTTCAACCTCCCCTCCTGAAATGGAGTCTTAACCAGTTAGGAATTGTTTGATCAACTCCAATGAGGTGAGCTGTCACATGTACCCTCTCCGTCCCCCAAAGGAAAATGAGGTAATTCATCTAATAAGGCCCCCTGCTTTTCCCCTAGGGGAAGGTGACCTTGCCTGAAACAATCCTTTCTTTTCCTTTGCTAATAACTTCTTGGCCACCCTCCTTCCTATAAAGACCTTCCATTTCTACAAATCACTTAATAAATCCAATTATATATTCAAATTCACTCAACAGAATATTTGTTCTTTAAGAAAACTAAGAATGCAGGGGCACCTGGGTGGCTCAGTCGGTTAAGCGTCTGACTTTGGCTCAGGTCATGATCTTGCAGCTTGTGAGTTCGAGCCCTGCATCAGGCTCTGTGCTGATAGCTCAGAGTCTGGAGCCTGCTTTGGATTCTGTGTGTCCCTCTCTCTCTGCCCCACCCATGCTCATGCTCTGTCACTCTCTGTCTCTCAAAAATAAATAAACATTAAAAATTTTAAAAATATACTTTAAGAAAATTAAGAATGATTTTCACATTTTAAATGGTTGAAAACAATCAAAAGAAAGGTAACATTCTGTGACATGTGAATTCAATGAAATTTAAATTTCTATGTCTATTCAAATTTCATAAATAAAGGTTTTTCGCATCACAGACTTTCTCATGCATTTTTGTACTGTCCGTGATCACTTCTGCAGGACAGTGGGGCAGTTGAGTAGTTCAGACTGTATAGTTCAGACAGATACAATATGGCTGGTAAAAACTAAAATATTTTCTATTCCATCCTTAACAAAAAGAGTTTGCTGACCTCTGTTTAGTGCTACTCCTTTTCTAATTATCAGAGTCAATGCTTCTAATATCCTATGATTCCAAGATTCTGGGATTCTGGGAAATAGCATTCAACTTCCATTCAGACTTGAATGTCAAATACAGACCAATGGTTGGGGGGGGGGGCACATCTAGCATGTTCCTGGGGTGAACTCAGACCATAGAAACCTACCAGAGGAAAAAGGTACAAAGGCTTCATTCTTCTTGAAGCGGCCCTGCTCATCCAGGAAGTGTTGGGGATAGAAGGCATCTGGGTTGCGGAAGTATTTGGGGTCTTTGAGGACAGAGCCAAGTAGAGGGAACACATCGGTGCCCTGGGATGAAAATGGGAAGTTATGAGAAATCAGTGTTGGAGGATGGGAGCAGGGTACCAGGGGGAGAGACGGGTGGGGTAGAGGAAGAAAGGGTAACAATGAACCCAACTCCACCTTGGGCAGAAGGTAGCCTCGGAAATGAGTGTCCCGGATGACATTATGGGGGACACCCATGGGTACGATATCTGTCAGTCTCTGTATCTCATGGATCACAGCGTCTGTGTAGGGCATCTTGGCTCGGTCATCCACACTTGGGATTCGGTGTGGTCCAATCACCTGGTCAATCTCTTCATGGATCTTGGCTAGAAGGGGCCAGAAAACAAAGCAGACAAGGACACAGGGCGTGTTTCTAAGAGCCAAGGCTAGGCTATGGGTTTGTATCTTTAATACCTGTGGACCCTGAGGGAGCCAACCATGCGTGTTTGCATTGCCCCTTTATTCTTAACACCTGACACATTGGTGGGGTTAATAAATACTCGTCAGACCATTGGGAGGCACACAGCCTGGAGCCTTGAGTGCCCCCTGGGATGTTTGGTATTTATCTTGAAAGCACGAACCGAGCAGGGCAGTGTCCCCATCCCAGATAGGCTTTCATACACAGACTTTTGACAGACTGGGAAAAAAGTACACCTGCACCTCCTCCCTGCACCTCCCTGCACCTCCTGGATGAGTGGCCTTGAGGCAAATGGCTTTACCTTCTGAGCCTGTTTCTTCATCTTCCAAATGGGTGTGATGGTCCAAGTTCACAGAGTTGTAAAATTTACATAAAATCCAGTATTCAAATAACTAGAACAGCACCTAGCACATAGCAGGTGTCCATTAAATATGTGATTATTTAGATTAGTAAAACATGACTAGGACAATGGAGGAGAGACTAGAAAAGTTTGAGTGGAATCAAGTTAATCTCTCCCATCATCTATAATGAGGAAAAAAACTTTTTGGCTTGTTTTGAACTGCATTAGAAGGGAGAGGGGCCAAAATTAGGGGTTTTCCTTAAGCAAGGAATAAGTTCCTCATCGCTAGAGTTACCCAACCAGACCAGATTGCAATTTGTTGGGGATGGAGTCTGTCTGATTCTGGCACTATAGTCAGCTAAATAATGTCCATCAAATATATCTACCTCCTAATCCCTGGAACCCATGCATGTTACCACATAGGACAAAAAAGACTTTGAAGACATCATTAAGTTAAGGATCTTGAGATGTGTGATTATCCTCGATTATTCAGGTTGGCCCTAAATATAATCACAAGTGTCCATATAAGAGGGAAGCAGAAGGGTCAGAGTCAGAGAAGAAGATATGACAACTGAGGCAGAGAGATCTGAAGATGCTATGCTACTGACTTTGAAGATGGAGGAAGGGTCATGAGCCCAGGAATGCAAGAAATACAGCTCTCAGAGCTGAAAAAAGCAAGGAATCTGATTCTACCTTGGTTTGGCCCAGTGAAAACCTGTGTGAACTTCTGAACTCCAGCACTGTAAGATAATAGTTTTTGTTAATTTATTATGACAGCCATAGGAAACTAACATAAGCACCAAGTAGAAGATTCAATTAAATGGCCTTCCAAGCCAGAGATTGTGAGATTCCATATCCTGAGATTCTGAAGTGTGAAGAGTGTAAAGCTATGGGGTTATAAAGTATCGAGTGTACGTCTTCTTCTCTGTTGGGAGTGGGAGTCACCAGGTAAGCAGTTCAAGTGGACCCTCACCTTCCACCTCAGGATGCTTCATCATTAGCAGCAATCCATAACGTAGTGTAGAGCTCACAGTCTCTGTGCCCGCAAAGAAGAGGTTGAGAGTGGTGAGGACCAAGTTCTTGAGATTGAACTCCGTGTGGGGATTATTTTTATCCTGAAAACGAGAGGGATAGGAAATCGAATTACCTTCTGTCTTTATCTTCTTCTTTTCTCCCTTTGTGAAAACACAACTGATGTGTAAACTCAGTGGGTATCTGGGAGAGGAAATAGCCAAAGCAAAGTTCCTGGGGCCAGAGGGCACCTGGTGTGTTAGAGAAATAGCAAGGAGGAGGCCAGTGCAGTTGGAGTGGACAGTGAGGGGAACAGGAGGAGAAAAAAGTAGAGATTTGAAAGTTCTAGGACATTAAGCTATATAATTGTAAACTTCCAAGTGCTGAGGTTTGTATAATAAAAAATATATATGTTTCTAAAATTCTAAGACTCTGTGATACAGAAGTTAAATTTCTACATATTGAAGACTTTTAAGTTTAAACTCATGCTTAAAGACTTAAAAGTCTAAGCTTCTCAAATTCTAAGACTGTAAAGACTGGTTTTCCGTATTTGTAAGTCTCTGGTAGTTGTAATCATAAATGATTTAAAAGGGGTCAGGTTTTAAGTTTCATTGCTCCTAAAATTTTTAGATTCAAAGTTTATTTTAAAGGTGTAAGAGTTTATGTATGCTTTTACAGTTTCTATATCTCATCCATAAATAAAAGTCAACCATGTGAAACAATACTTTTTCTTTTGTCTATAACACGTTTATAGGTTAAAGTTGCAGTTTATAGGCTAAAGATAATGAGAGGAAATGATTGGGGAAAAGGGAAGAAGTACCTGGTGCATCTTGATGAGGAAGCAGTCAATGAAGTCCCGAGGGTTTTGTGGGTCAAGAGATACTTCGTTGATCTTGACCCTCGAGGCAATGAAGTCCTTGAGCTCCTCTATCAAGTAGTAGATGCGATTGTGTCTTCCTGGCAAATATTGCATGACTCCAGAATACATGTCATATAGCTGTGGGGAATAGGCAAAGAGGGTTTGTCAACAATGGGCATCTGGGGTCACCATAGGCTGAGTCTGGAGCCAGATAGTCAGGCTGAACATCCAGCACTGGGTCTGAGGATTGGGTGAGTCCATTTGCTTCTTGGAGACTCAGGGCATATTGATACTTGCCTCCCTGGGCTGTGGGGAGGATTAAGCGAGGTATAGGCAGATGCTTAGTTAACTGAGATTGGGGGTGGGCAGGGAGGTGGCTGGTGGGCACCTGGGCCCAGGGTGTGCTCATCTCAATGAAACTCTCATTGATCATCTGCAGCAGCTTCAGGAACTGCTTGTCTTCATAGTCAAAGCGGCTTCCAAAGACGACAGAACTGATGACATTTGAGACAGTGCGGCTCAGGAAGAAGGTGGGTTCGATGGGGGAACCTGGGTGATAGAAATTGTCTATGTTAGAGGCAATGATTAGGAGCACGGGATGGGGAATCATTTAGTCACAGATATGAGTCCTGACTCCACTGGTTCATAGCATGTGTTAGTTACTTCATTTGTTTTGTTTTGTTTTGTTTTGTTTTTTTGTATTTTGAGTCTAGATTTCCCAGTCTGCAAATTGGTTTAGTAACCACTAAACCTGAAGCTTCAATATAATTATCCATGTGAAATGCTTAGCACAGTCCCTGCATGTAGTAAGTACTCAGAAAATGCTAGTGGAGTTTAATCATCACCTTTTGGCATTAGTATTTAATTAATTGTGTTTGTGCTGTAGAGTCACAGATTTGGGAAAGAAGTTGTGGTATGGGACACATTAGGGGAAAAAAGGATGGCTGAATTATGTGTATCTCTATCAATGACTCCATTTGAGCTATTAAGAAAAATTTTCCCTTGGCCTCAGCTGCACCATTTAAAATAGGATTCTGGGGGTGCCTGGGTGGCTCAGTCAAACATCCGACTTCAGCTCAGGTCATGATCTCACTGCTCATGAGTTCCACATCGGGCTCTGTGCTGACAGCTCAAAGCCTGGAGCCTGCTTCTGATTCTGTGTCTCCCTCTCTCTCTGCCCCTCCCCTGTTCATACTCTCTCTCTTTCTCTCAAAAATAAATAAACATTAAAAAATAATTTAAAAAAATTAAAAAATAAAACAGGATGCTGGATTGGGGGACAATTTCTCCAACACAATGCTTCATAGTCACAAATACACAGTTTTGCAAATAATTTCTGGGGGTACATGAATGTTCAAAGCCTTTATGTAGACTGTTTAGCATCCATGAGACCCAGAAGAAAAATCTCTGATTTTGAGAAATTTATCTATCTCTTATCTATTCATCTCTGTAGTTCTTAGCTTCCGTGTCTTTTCTTCTCCAAATCCCATTGGTTCCAGACCTTATTTTGGGGCAACGATCAGACTCCTTAAAAAATATAATCAAATGGGCTTAAGAGTTTCAGATCTGCAGGATGAAACAATTCTAAAGATCTGTTTCACAACAATGTAAATATACTCAACACTGAAAAGTACACTTAGGAATGGTTAGGATGGTAAAAATTTATGTTATGTTTTTATAACAATTGTATGTATGTGTTATATGTATACAGATATATGTAATTAAATTTGATCCTGTCACTAGAAAAAGGTGCTAATTTACACATTGTAAAAGTCTGCATATGATTTCAGGAGCTCATAAAATTCTTGAGATCCACTGATTAAAGCTTCTGCACAAGTGGTCTTGAAGGGTCTTTCATGTTAACTTTTAACATGGAACCTGGCTGGAAATCTTAGTGAACCCTTAGTCTTTTTCATCCTTTCCCATTCTAGAGCTTTCTCCCACCAAGGCCCATCTTCTCACGACTGAGCTCTCTATAACCATTCAGTCATCTTGTAGCCCTGCCCCTTGTGACCTCCATACCCTTGGTCTTCCGTAATTCTTCTAGTAAGAAGCCAGCCTCCTCCTGGATCCGCTCCTCAATGCTCCGTTTTCCCATCCCGAAGTCCCGAAGAATGGTCAGGGAGAAGCGTCGGAGAATCCTCCATCGTTCTCCATTAGCCAGAGCTACACCTGCCAGAATCTCAATGTCAGCCTCCTGCCTCCCCTCCCCTTCCTGTGTCCAACTCTGTGATACACAAGGATTGGGATAAATTATGAAAGCTCTAGACTCTGCTCTCAAGGAAGCCCCTCCCAACTTCCTAGGCTTGATGGAGAGACTATGGTTCCCTCCCTACAGGACCTCAAAAACAGTCTAGGATTGAGATGGAAGGAAAGGAAATTAGGCTGGCAATGATTGGGGGAGATGAAGGAGAGTTTCTTACAGGATAATAACCCAGAACAGGATAAATAACTGGATGGATGCATAGGAATGTGGAGGGAGGTACAGATAGAATGCCATACACAATATCCTGGAATGGGGGACTACTTCTATTTTCTAATACCATTTGGATTCTCTAGACATAAGCATGCATATACACAGAAACTTACACCTGTATATCAATATACCTACACAAAAGGAATTCCCTTCTAGTAAGAAACATTTAGAAATTACTAGATGTGCATGGATTGATGAATTAATGTTGGAAACTTAATGAATTATTTCAGTGGATTAATGAATGGAAGGAAGAGCTTTTGACTGGAATGACTGATGAATGGAGAAAGACTCAATGGATGAATAAAGAGTTAATAATAGATAGTTTGAGATAAGAGGATAATTGGTTGGAAAGATATAAGGATGGAAAGATTAATAGATGAGTGAATGATGGAAGGATTAATGAATGAATGGATGAATGATGGATAGAGGGGTAAACGGAAAGTTAATTCATAGATGTCTAGATAAATTGGATAGAAAGATATTTGTATAGATGCTTGGGTGGCTTAGTTGGTTGAGCATCTGACTCTTGATTTCAGCTCAGGTTATGATCCCAGGGTCTTGGGATCAAGCCCCCGTTTGGCTCCACACTGAGTATGGAGGCTGCTTAAGACTCTGTCTCCCCCTCTGCCCCTCTCTCTTGCTCATGAACTCTCTTCTCTAAAAAAATAAAGAAAGAAAGAATAAGAAAGGCTAATTAATAAATGGATTTTTTGGTGGATGTATGGATCAATGGAAAAGTGGATAAATGGAAGGAGATGTATGTGGATGGATGGATAGAAGGAAGTATGGAAAGAAGAGCATGACACAGCTTGGAATTGAAAGGTGTGGGCAGTTAGAAATGAGTGTATAGATAACACTAAAAAGATATCTACTTAAATGGAGGCGGCAGAGACCTATGGGTTGAGTGTGTGTATATGTATAGAGAAATAAGAAGTTTGGCTATAAGGGCTTCAGTGGATACGCATTAAAAACAAAAGTAATGGAGCTGATACTCAAGAATCAGAGGGCTTGGGTTCAAAACAAAATGGTTCTACCACTTACTATATAATATTACCTAACCTTTCTCACCCTCAGTTTCCTCATTTGCAAAATTAGTAAGACATTAATATTCTCTCAAAGGAGTCAATGTAATAATTCATGTAGAGCACTTATCAAAGAACTGGGGACATAGGGAGTGTATATTCATTTTGTTGTTGTTGTTACTTACCATAACCTTGGAAGTTTCGCTCTATTGAAGCCAGTTCTCCACGGCCACTGAACTCATCAGCTCGGTCTACCAGGGCCTCCTTCACTGCCTCATGTCCACACAAAACAACTACAGGCCGTGGACCCATGTACACAGTGAAGACTGGGCCATACTTCTCCCTGAGCTAGGAGTGAAGGAAGACATAAGAGGAAGGAGCTATCTGGAGTACCAAGTATAGACCAATCAAGGACTTTAGGGGTGGAAATTTCAAGGGAACATAAATGTGGGAATAACAGATAAAAGTGAGTCTTGGGCTTGGAAGGACTATTGAGAAAAAGGCACAGATGCCTTGGATCCTGTGATCCTGGGTAAGACACCCCCCCCAACACCTCCATAATTATGCCTTAGTTTCCTCATCTGTAAAATGGTGGGCCTGGGTGAGCTAAGCTCCAAGATCTATGCTTCTCTATCTGCAATGTTTAATTTCTAGAACCTTAAGATTTCATGATACTGAGTGTCAACGTTCTAAGATCATCAGAGAGCATGAGTTCTTGTGTTTAAGGGTGTAAGGTGCTGTGATTCCAAAGTCCTGAGATTGTGAGAGTCTTAAGTTCCAGTGTGCCAGGAGTCTGTGTTTCCAAGAGTTTAAGATTCTGCAATTTCAGTATTCTAAGGTTTATGAAGTCTATGTTTCCAAGAGTCTGTGTTTTGGACATTAGAAGGTTATACATGTTTCTATGGAATTCATTGCTTTTGGCTCTGTGAGAGGAGTAGTCAGACTTACCTTCATGAAAGACTGAAAAGTGGCATCAGTACGGACTTGCAACAGGTTCCCCAGGAAAGGTATTGGTGTGGGACCAGGGGGCAGCTTCCCCCCCTTGTGTCTCCTTTTCCAGGCAATGAGGATAAGTAGGCAAGACAAGGAGAGTGCCAGAAAGATGGTGAAGGCCCCTCCCAGCTCCATGGTGCCAGGTTGAAGGGTTGTGTCCAGGGCACCAGATCCTTCTTAAATATGTTCTGGAAAATCAGCTGTGCAGAAATCTGAACACCCTGAGATTCAAGTTTTCCGGGTAGGGATGCCATTAGAGAGGATATTGCTTTATCTGGAGGGTGGTTATATAACCTATAATCACCCACATGAATAAAGGTGGATTGAATTCACCCAGGGAAATCCAATGGGGACATTCCTCTTTCTTTATATTTCCAGTCCCCCAGCTCAACCTAGTTCAACATGTCCTGGTAGGATATGGGAGGCAGTTGAACATCATTTTTAGGCTGTTGTGTTTAGGAATTAGATAATCTGGTTTCAAATTTCAGCTCCACCTTTTCTTCACTGGGTAGGTCGCCTAACCTTCTTGGCCTCAGTTTCCCTATCTGTCAAAAATAGGGTAACCACACTGTCTTAGAAAGTCTTGGTAGAGAACAAAGATGACTCCTTTCTCTTTGCCAGACCCTAATTCATCAATTTTTTTAAAAAAAATACAGTAAGATGAAGATTTGGAATAGCAAAAGAAATAACTCAGTTGAAAGGGTTTTATTCAACGAGTTCTCTTGTTTCTACTCAAAGTGCTACCATTGCTAAATGGTAATAATCAAAGATTACTTGGGTTGATTTAGCAGGACTTTGCTGGTGTGTGTCTGTGTGTGCACATTTATTTTCAAAGTCTAAGATATAGAGGCCACCTCTGAGTCCCACCTCTAGAAACATGGCCTACTGATTGCTGTCTGTTTATCTAAATAAACGGTTTTCAGCACTTTTTGTACCAAATATCTGCCAATCTTCTTTACTGTTCTGAAACAAAATTCCTGGGTATTATATCCTACCTATACATGTTATTAAACAAAATCAAATACCCTTCTCATGTGTCCAGATTCTCAGACTTGGAAAATAAATCCCTTAGCGAACCTGCAGGTTTTGGAATAAGACCTGGCTGGCTGGGCTGAGGTATGCGGTGTCCAAGAGAAGTGGTGGGGATTCTGTGAAAACTGAGTGGCTCCCAGTGCACCACCTTTTGGATCTTCTATGGGCCACCAGGATGTCTTTTGTGGGGTAAGAGTTAGCTGTAGGCTGCCTCCTATGACCCTCACAGTTTTGGCTTCTCCCTTCCATTCTGACCTCCTCCCCGACACACACATACACTTACACCCATTTGGGAATAGTCCCTTAATTAATTGTCTGTGATGGTGGTGGTTGAGTCTGGTCTTTCTGTTCAGACAGGAAAAGAGAAAGTGTCCTTAGAACAGCCCCCTTCACCATCCCACTCTAGGCAAGAAGCCAGGAGGAGAGACACTTGAACTAAACTGTGCAAGCAAGTTAAAGAGGAAAATTAACTGCAGAGAAATGCATGGACAGGCAGATTGTGCCAAGATAGAGACCAAGACTGGAGAGAAACAAAGGAGAAAAGAAAGGTGCAGAGAAACAGAACCAGAGTGAGATCAAAATAGAGCGGAGAGAGACAGAGAATGAGTCAACTATAGGTATCAAGGAAGACACAGAGACCAAAGGAAATTCAAAGAAACAGAGAGAAGGAGAGACAATCAGAAAAAAAAAAAAAAAAAAAAAACAACGAAGTTTCAGGAGACAGACCTAGAGACTGAGAAAGAGAAACATGGCCAAGAAAGAAGAAACAAGAGGAACCTAGAGAGCTAGTGCCCCCTCCCTCTCTCTCCTCCTCCCTCAATCATTATCAAAAAACCATTGACTCAGAGGCGGAGATGGTCAGGGAGACAAGTCAGAGAAACAAAGAGATACGGAGACAGAGAAACACCCAGAGCAAAGTGAAATGGAGAAACAATGATTTGAGCTTCACAGGGTGTGTGTATGAAATGGAGCTGGGATCCTTTTATGCCTAGCCATCTGCCTCTCCTTCTGGGACCAAGACATGCTATGATGCTACCAGGGATGTCATTATTTATTTATTGTCATCTTTGTGCCAGGCACTGAGTTGTGTGCCTAACAAGCAGGATACCTTCTAACCCAAATGAGCAGCTTACAAGGCAGGGCACGTGGATAATGGCATACGGGAGGCAACACTCTAGGAGTCTGGAGACTGACATGAAACCCTTAGGAAAGTGAGCCTCTCCCTCCTGGAGCCTTCCTCCTCTGTATTTGGGATATGATAACATGAGTACCTCCTTCATAGGATTTTTGAAGCTTGCCACAGAATAAAGAGCTCAACCGATGTGAGGTTTTTAGCATCATTAGATGGTTGTAAAATAGCATGATCCTAAGATTGTCTGAATACACCTTGGACAGTATCTGTGCCTCAGTTTTCTCATCTGGAAAATGGTACAAATGATTGTATTGATCTTTTGGGGTTTGGGACTATTCAGTGAGTTATGGCACACAGCAAGCACTTAACAAATTAGTTAAAATGAAAATTACAGCACCACTGGTCAAGGAGCCAGGACCAGGAAAAGCTGAGTGGAGAAAGGACATGGAAATCTGGAGAAATCGCTTTTGGCTGTGGTAGAAGGGAGAATGCCTAGAACTGATTTTTTTTTTTTTTTAAGGAGGCAAGATAAGTGTCTGGGAGATCATCATGCATCATCTAAGAAGACCCATTATGGGAGGTGTTTTATGGAATGGTTCCAAGACTGAGATAAACAACTTCTCCAAGTTGGCATTTTTAAAAAATTTTTATTTTTTAATGTTTATGTATTTTTGAGAGAGAGAGAGAGAGAGAGAGAGAGAATGAGCAGGAGAGCAGCAGAGAAAGAGGGAGACACAGAATTGGAAACAGGCTCCAGGCTCTGAGCTGTCAGCACAGAACCCGACGCGGGCTCAAAGCCATGAACCTGACGCGGGGCTCAAAGCCATGAACCACGAGATCATGACCTGAGCTGAAGTCAGATGCTTAACCAACCGAGCCACCCAGGCGCCCCAAGCTGTCAATTTTCTAAGATTCCGTGGTTCTCAGAATCTGTTCTAATTTTTGAGATTCTGGAATTCTATGATTTTCAGCTTTCGGTGATCTGTGGGTTCTTCCAGTTGGAAGTGGAGATGAGCTTTAGAGAAGGGAGGAACTGTGGGGAGAGGGGCAGAATGACTTCTCACCTCCTCCTGGATGTTTTCAGCAGCAGCAGGAAGGTACAGCTGGTGCATACCTGTTGCTCTCCTTCACAACCAAAATAAACTCGTAAAGTCTTAGGAACCACATTCTAGATGGTGACTGTGGTGTAGGGATCATTTTTCTGTTGGAGAATGGGAAGGATAGTAAATGGGGCTTCTGAATTTCTTTTCTTCTGCCAAGAAAAATTATTCAGAAATTATTCAAAAACAATCTAATAAAGAAAAAAGTGATTATAGGACTTTTTCATGTCAAGCTAGGCATACTTTCTAACAGGTCCATTTAAAGATAATCTCATTCCGGGGCATCTGGGTGGCTCAGTGGGTTAGACGTCCGACTTCAGCCCAGGTCACGATCTCACGGTCCGTGAGTTCGAGCCCCACGTCGGGCTCTGGGCTGAAGGCTCAGAGCCTGGAGCCTGCTTCTGATTCTGTGTCTCCCTCTGTCTCTGCCCCTCCCCCGTTCATGCTCTGTCTCTCTCTGTCTCAAAAATAAATAAACGTTAAAAAAAATTAAAAAAAAAAAAAGATAATCTCATTCCAAAATTGGAATGTTACTTTGTTTACACAATTAACCAGGGTCCAAGGTTTTTACAATTCTGCCAAACAGCTAAGTCATGATGACTATCTTTTCTGTTTGGTAGAGATGGTGACCCTCCACCAAAATTTAAAAAAATAATAATGCCATAAAATCAGACAGTAGTAATTTTGTGTTTAACTCAGAGCTTCTTTTTTTTCTTATAAAAAATCCTAGTGTTGCATTTGTCTTTTGAACCAGCTTTGTTTATATCTGGTTCCCTCATTAATGGATTAAATAATCTTTGTCACATGTACATCTACTTTGAGAATTATGTTCTTATCATTTTGAGAATTATCCTTCCTTTATTTTCCTCATTTTCTTCTTCTCTTCCTTCCTGTCTCCCTTCACTTTTCCCCTCCTTCCATTCCCCCCCTTCTTCTCATCTCTTTCTCTATCCTCCTTCTCCCCTCTCTTCCCTCTTTTGAAGACTCTCCTCCCTATCTTCCTTCTTTCTTCCTTGATTCTCTCTCATCTTGCTGCTTCCCTCATTTTGTCTTTCCTCTCTTCTTTCTTTCTTCCCCCATCTTCCAACCCTTCCTCGACCAAATGGTGTAACATGTGCATATCTGTAATGCCAGAAGAAGATGAAGAAGAGAGACATAACGGGACAGTGAAAATATTACAAAAAAGAATGGCCAAGTTTTTTTTTCCCCAAAAGTAGTGACAGACACCAAACCACAGATTCAAGAAGTTCAAAGAACACCAACTGAGTAAATACCAAAAAGCCCACATGTAAGTGTATTATATTCAAACTTCAGGAAACCAAAGACAAAGAAAAAACTTTGCAGGAAGCCAGAGGAAAAAATACACCTTACCTATGAGGAACAAGGATAAGTACAACAAACTTTTCTCAGAAATCATGCAAGCAAGAGGGGTGCCTGGGTGGCTCAGTCAGTTAAGCGTCTGACTCTAGGTTTTGGCTCAGGTCATGATCTCATGGTTCATGAATTTGAGTCCCACATTGGGCTCCTCACTGACAGTGTAGACTCTGCTTGGTATTTTCTTTCTCCCTCTGCCTCTGCCCCTCCTGTCTCTCTCTCAAAATAAATACATAAACTTAAAAAAAAAAAAAGAAATCATGTGAGCAAGAAAAAAATGGAGTGACATCTTTTAAGTGTTGACAGAAAAAACTGTCAATCAAGAATTCTATATACAGTATTCTGTATACTTTTGAGTGAAAACATCATTCAAAAGTAAAGGAGAAATTGTAATAGTGATGTATGTGTGGCAGATGGTAGCTATATGTGTGGTGAGCATAGCATAATATATAAACATATTGAGTCACTATATTGTACACCTGAAACTAACGTCATGTTGTGTGTCGACTAAACTCACATTAAAATCATTTTTTAAGTAAAGGATAAATGAGCACGGTTTCAGTTTGGGATGATGAAAAAACTGGAAATGGATAGTGGTGATGGTTGCACAACATTGTGACTGTACTTAATGTCATTATACTGTACACTTAAAAGTGATGAAAATGGTTTATTTAATGTTACATATATTTTACCAAAATGTTAAAATGAAGGGCAAATAAAGACTCTCATAGCCAAAAAAAAAAAAAAAACCACAAAAAAAAACACAAAAAAACGAAACAAACTAGGGCTGGGGGAAAGGAGTTATATTGTCCCCATACTTATCCTTATAAGAAATATTAAAGGAAGGGGCTCCTGGGTGGCTTAGTCAGTTAAGCGTCGGACTTCGGCTCAGGTCATGATCTCACGGTTTGTGAGTTTGAGCCCCATGACGGGCTCTGGGCTGACAGTTCAGACCCTGGAGCCTGCTTCAGATTCTGTGTCCCCTTCTCTCTCTGCCCCTCCTCTGCTCATGCTCTGTCTCTCTCTCAAAAATAAATAAACATTTAAAAAAATTTTTAAAAAGGAATAATAAAGGAGGGGCACCTGGGTGGCTCAGTGGTTGAGTGTCCTTCACCTTGGGTCATGATCTCTTGGTTCATGAGTTTGAGCCCATATCAGGCTCACTGCTATCAGCCTGTCAGTGCAGAGCCTGCTTTGAATCTTCTGTCCCCCTCTCTCTGACTCTCCCTGACTTGTTTTTTCCCAAAAATAAATAAATATTAAAAAAAAAAAAAGAAATGTTAGAGGAATTTCTTCTGTCAGAAAAACATGATTAAGGTCGAACTCGTATCTACAAAATACATGAAGAGAGTTAGAAATTTAATAAATAAAGTTTCAATATATAGTATTTTTTATTTTTGCTTTTTGCTTTTAATTGCCACCCAAATAACTATTTAAAACAAAAGCAGTAATAATGTATTGGGTCCTTATAGCATATGTGGAAGTGAAATATATGACAATGATGGCATAAGAGATAGGAAGGAGGAATTAGTAATATACCATCTAAGGTCCTTTCACTGCACAGAAGATGGTATAGTTTTATTTGAAAATAAAGACCTACAATTTAACATTGTATATTGTCTGGAGCAACCACTAAACTTTTTTTTTTTTTTAAAGGTATAAATAATATGTCACAAGCATAAAGAAAGTGGTATCATAAAATATACTCAGTTAAAATCAGAGCAGAAAGAAAAAACAATATAACCAATATAAAACACCTAGCAGATGGTAAATTTTAATCCAAATACATCAATAACCAGCTTAAATGTCAATGGTCTAAATATACTAATGAAAGAGGCACCTGAGTGGTTCAGTTGGTTAAGCATCTGACTCTTGATTTCAGCTAAGGTCATGATCTCACAGTTGTGGAATCAAGCCCTGTGTTGGGCTCCGCACTAAGTGTGTAGCCTGCTTAAGATTCTCTCGCCTTCTCTCCCTCTACCCCTCCCCACTTGTGTGTGTGTGTGTGTGTGTGTGTGTGTGTGTATGCACATGAGTGCTCTCTCTCAAAAATAATAAAATAAAATAAAATAAAATAAAATAAAATAAAATAAAATTTAAATATACTAATGAAAAAACACAGATTGCCTGATTGGGTAAAAAAGCAAGACTCAACTATATGTTGTCTTTAAGAAATCTGTATCCAACATAAAGACCTAGATTAAAAAATCAAAATAATGAAGAAAGATATACTATGAAAGCCTAATTCAAAGAAAGCTATAATAGCTATATTAATTTTGATTTAAACTATAGATTTCATAACAAAAAAAATTATCAGAAAGAAGGATGTTACATAATAAAAAAGAAGTCAATTCTTCATGAAGACAAAACAGTCCTAATTAATATAATAACATATTATATAATAACAGAGCTTCAAAATATACAAGACAAAAACTGATCTGAAAGGAGAAAGAGAAAAATCCCCAAATATAGTTGGCGACATCAACATTCCTCTCCCAATAATTGATAGAACAAGAAGGCAGAAAATAAGTAAGGTTATAGATGACCTAAATGGCACCATGAACCAATTTGACCTACTTGGCACCCATAAGACTCCATCCAACAATAGCAGAACACACTTTCTTCTCAAATAAACATGAAACACTCACTAAGATAGGCTATATTCTTGGCTATAAAGCAAGTCTTAACAGATTAAAAAAAATAGAAATAATATATTGCGCATTCTTGGACCATAAAGGAATTAAACTAGAAATTAACAAGAGGAAATATGTTTTTTTAAATGGAGATTAGGGGCACCTGGGTGGCTTAGTCGGTTAAGTGTCCAACTTTGGCTCAGGTCATGATCTCGAGGTTCTTGAGTTTGGGCCCTGCTTCGGGCTCTGTGCTGACAGCTTAGAGCCTGAAGCCTGCTTCAGATTCTGTGTCTCTCTCTCTCTCTGCCCTTCCCCTGCTCGCACTCTGTCTCTCTCTCTCTCTCAAAAGTAAAGATTTTTTAAAAATTAATGGAAATTAACACTCTTCCAAATAATCCATCTGTCAAGCAGACAGTTGCAAATGTAACTTACAAATATTTGAACTAAATGAAAGTCAACATTTGTGGGATATAGTTGAAATAATGCTTACAGGGACTCTGTAACACTGAAAGCATATATCAGAAAAGAAGAAAGATCTAATATCGATAACCTAAGTTTTCATCTTAGGAAACTAGAGAAAGAAAAAATTAAATCTAAAGTAAGGAGAAGGAAGGAAGTAATAAAAATTAGAGCAGGAACCAATGAAATTGACAGTAGGAAAAAAATGGGATCAATAAAGTCAAAAGCTGATTCTTTAGAAAAGACCAATAAAATTGATATAGCCAGTTTAATGGAGATAAAAAGGAAAAAGACACAAATTACCAATATCAGGAATGAAAGAGGAACATCAGTACTGATCCACAGACATAAAAAAGATAGTAGGGGGTGCATCTGGGAGGCTCAGTCAGCTGAGTGTTCCACTCCTGATTTCAGCTCAGGTCATGATCTCAGTTTGTGGGATCTCAGTGGGAGCTGTCAGTGCAAATCTTGCTTGGGATTTTCCCTCTCCTCTCTCTTTGCCCCTCCTCTCTCCCTCCCTCTCTAAATAAATAACTAAATAAATAAACAGACTTTTTTTTAAAGATAGTAAAGGACTTTTGCAACAACTCTATGTCTATAAATTTGAAAGTTTAGGTGAAACATACCAATCGTTCGAAAGATGTAAACTACCAAAACTCACAAAAGAAGAAACAGGTAACCTGAATGACCCTATGCCGATTAAAGAAATTGAAGTTGTAGTTGAAAACCTGAAGAAGAGGGAGGAAGAGGAGGAGGAAGAGGAGGAGGAGGAGGAGGAGGAGGAGGAAGAGGAGGAGGAGAAGGAGAAACAGTAGTAGTAGTATGTGGTACTGTATAATATGTATAATGAATTTGGTAGCATTTTTTCCTTACTTAATAATATGGTTACTACATTGACTTTTTGTGGTGTTGATCTAAAGAAAGGGAGAAAGTTACCATGTCCATGGATTAAAGACTTGATATTGTTAATTGTTTTTAATGTTTATTTGTTTTTGAGCGAGAGAGACAGAGCACGAGCAGGGGAGGAGCAGAGAGAGAGGGAGACACAGAATATAAAACAGGCTCCAGGCTGTGAGCTGTCAGCACAGAGCCCAACGTGGGGTTCAAAAGGCAGGATCATGACCTGAGCCAAAGTCAGATGCTTAACCAACTGAGCCACCCAGGCATCCCTGGTTTGGTTTTGTTTTTTAATTCTTTTGTGAGAGAGAGAGTGTGAGTAGGTGAGTAGGGGAGTGGCAGAGAGAGAGGGAGACAGAGGATCTGAAGTAGTCTCAGCACTGTCAGCACAGAGTCGCTTGCAGAGCTGAAATCAAGAGTTGGCTCAACCCACTGAGCCACCCAAGCGCCCCTAATATTAGATTCTTAAAACATTTCTGAGTTTCTGTAAGAATAATATATTTTTATTAGTAGTATTTAACTGTTAGAATTTCTGTCCCTTTCTGATAGCTGGGATTGTGGATAGTGGAATTGATGGCTGGAGCTCTAGCAGTCATTTGCATCATGGCATGATCTTGGGAATGGAAAACACACATCATAGAACAAGAGAGAAGAGCCAGACCCTGTGGAGCACCCTACACTGACAACCTCTGAAAGTGTCCAACTTGTAAGAGAATTACATTATCTTACTTAAGCCCCTGTAATTTTTTTCTTTTCTGGTTATTTTCAGGTGAACCCACCCTCCACCACACTCAAATGTGCATAGGTAATGAAAACAAAAGAAATGGTTGACCACAGCCAATTCCACTTAAAAAACTGAGGAAAGAGGTAGACTGTAAGAGACAATGGTAATAGGGGTGGATTTGTGAATGCTTCAATCAGAAAAACAGTGAGACCATAAGATAATTTATAATTCTGAAGGGGCTACTCTGGTGGAAACACCAGTCCCAGGGGAACGTATAAGGTATGCATGAAGGCCAAATGAGGGGAGTGGCCGATGAAGGACAGAGTGATGAGGGAAGAGATGGTGGTGAGGGAATGGCATGAGATGAGGCAGTGTCTTCAGAGAATTGCAAAGAGCTGATCAATTGAGGAAGACAAGAAAGGAGATTTAAAAAATATATTTATTTACTTTTGGGCGAGTGCAAGCGGGGGAAAGGCAGAGCGAGGGAGACAGAGGATCCCAAAGTGGACTCCGTGCTGACAGGATGACAGTGCAGAGTCCCACTCGGGGCTTGAAACCACGAACTATGAGATCATGACCTGAGCGGAAGTCGGACACTCAACCGACCTAGCCACCCAGGTGCCTCAGAAAGGAGATTTTAATAAGATCCCAAGGGCTACGTGCTTGATTCCACAAGTTATTCAGCTAGTTGCTCTAACAAGCCCCAAATCTCATTATCTTAACACAAAAAGGTTTATTTCTCACTTATACAAGGCTCATGCTGATGTTCCTGCTCCTAACCTAGCTGCAAGGGATACTGGGAAATGTAATCTTGTGTGCCCAGGGGAAAGAAACAGCGTTGGCGAACGCTTAACCAGTCTCTGCCACGATGACATTTGTCATTTCCATTCCATCATGAGCTCTTCTTACTGCCCTGATAGAAAGATAAATACACGTTTTAACAGACTTTGAATTAATTTTGAAGCAGGACCATGTTTTACTGAATATGACCCTATATCCAAACTGGATTGCAGGGATATTTCTGCTAAGGGGGTCTTGCACATTATTTTAAGGATTTCACAGAAACTCTCTACTCCTAGTTATGGACCCTGGATTAAGATTTCCCTGGCAAGAGGAACTTTAATGACCTTTCCTATAAAGAGTCAGCCAGGGGCCCCAGCTTGTATCCAGGAACACCAAGCCCAGACCTTCCCAAGGAGACCAATTCACTCCAGACTTGATAAGACCCTGACCACGTGATTTAAGCTTCTCAGGCCTGACCCCATAATTTCCATATTAGTTTCTTAGGGTTGCTGTAACCAAGCACTACAAACTAGGTGGCTTAAACAACAGAAATGTATTCTCTCACAGTTCTGGAGGCTAGAAATCCAAAATCGAGGTGTCAGCCATGCTCTCTCTGAAGCCTTTAGGGGATGATTATTCCTTAAGTCTGCCTGGCTTCTGGTGATTGCTGGCAATCCTTGGTGTTCCTTGGCTTCTAGATGCATTCTTCCAATCTCCACCTCCATCATCACATGGCATTCTCCTTGTGTGTCTATGCGTGACTTCACATTGTGTTCTCTCCGTGTCTGTGTCTCTATTTTCTCTTCTTATGACATTAGCCATTGGATTAGGGCCCACCCTGGTCTAGTATACCTCATTTTAAGTAATTATACCTGCAAAGACCCTGTTTCCAAATAATGTTCCATTTTGAGGTTCTGGTTGGACATGAATGGGGGCGTTACATACTATTCAACCCAGTACAATACCATATCCCTTTCCTCATCTTTTCTGCACCCCATACAAATAGTCTCTCCTAGGACACCTCTAACAGAAGGCCAGCCTCCTTTTGGATCTGCTCTTTTTCCCCAACCTCAAATCCTGCAGAAAACTCAAGAGGTAGCAAAAGATCTTCCCATGTTCCCTGTTGACCAGTCGCACCTGCTAGCACCTTAATGTCTGTTTTTGCTTCCTCCTACTCATAGACCAGGGCTGGAGACATGCTAGGATCTGTCTGGGTCCTTCTTTTAAGGATCTCCCTCCTTCCTTAATGTGCCCAGATTCATGGCAAGCCATGCTGTAGGGAGAGTGGGGTGGGGACAACACCAGTCCCTGTGTCACATCCTTGTGAGGCCCCTTCTTCTTCATCCCTCCTTCTGTCTCTCACAGTCTGGGAGGCTGAAACCCAGGATAAGAGGACTTTGAGTAGAGAACATAGGGTGGTGGTTCAGGCGGTGATGGGGAGTGAGCTTATGTGGTGGGATGAGACTGGTGTATAATTGATGATGAGGAGCACAGCCTGGATCATCTGGAACCTCCTGGAAGCCCATTTCTGATTCTTCCTGCTGTGCTTTCTCCCCAGAAGGGCCCATCTCATTGTTCCTTCCAATCCCTTCCTCTTTTCTTCTAAAATTGGACAAGAAGATCAGACCCCAACTTTTTCACTCCTAAAAAAAAGTCAAAAGAGAGCTCAGGACTCAAGGAGAGGGTCACACTGGAAAAGAGGGAAAGCGAATCAGTCAGTGTGGAATTTCCTGATGAGGGCGACATGGAGAGGGGGAAGGATCAAAGCTGGTAGAAATGGATACAAGCAAGGACTGGGTGGAAGCATGTATGACTGAATGATGGAAAGGAGGATGAATGGTTGGGAGGATGGACAACAGCATGGGTGGACAAATGGAGGAGAATCACTGGATGTGGGTGGATTGATGGATTAGCGAGTAGGAGGGTGGCAAATGTGCGGAAGGTTGTGTGGACTGGTGAAGGGGAGGATGAACAAATAAATGCACTGATAGATGGATAAGAGGACATAATGACAAAAGAGTGGATAGATGGCTAAATGGATGCCCAGTAGGAGAGAAGAATGGATGATACTAGAAAGGTTTGCCTGGTTGGATGTGAATGGAGGGAAGAATGCCTGTTGATGGGCAGAATGAAGGGAAGGTTGAATGAACCACTGGTGGTGGTGGGGGGGTAAATTCTTTTTGAAAATGGTGCGGGATAGTTAGGGATCTCTCTGAGGCTGGAGGTGTATGGTTCCTACAGATTTGGGGCCGAGGGGTGTTCAGTTGTAGTCATAAGCGGAATAAATGTTGTATCTGTTAGTATCAGAGACCCAAACATAACAGTGGCTTATGCAAGATAACATATCTCTGACACGCCCGTTTGAGTGTCAGCAGTCAGAGGCTGATATGGGAGCTCTAGTGCTAAGAACCCAGATTTCATCCGTCTTTCACTCCACAATTTCCCAAGGCATTGCCTTGATTTTCCCAGCTCACCATCTCATGCGCTGGGACTGCATTCCAACCAGCAGGGCAATGGAGCACGGGAGTGGAGGTTGTCACACATCACCCCTTCAACCCCAAATCTCATTTGGGCACAGTCTCAATGTCATGCCTAGTGCAAGAGAGGCTGGGGAATGCAGTCTTACTTTGGATGGTCTTGGGCTAGAAGGAGTAAATGGACATAGAGGAACAATGAACAGTGTCTGCCTTGGGGATCAACTCGGAGCTGATAGGGAAACAAAAGAAAAACAATCTGCAAACAACACTGTTGATATTCAGCTGATGCACTCATTATTATGAAGTTCTGGAATAGTGAGTGGGGTCCCAGACAGGTTCCTGGACGTGGCAGAGATGAATACTTTGGGCAACTTGCTGTTTTTATTCACATGCTTTCAGATGGCAAAGATCACCAGGACAGACATGTGGCAGACAGGAAGAGGTAAAGACCTCTCAGATGTCCATGTTACCAGGAAGAAGGAACCGTCCTTGGCCATGGGCCCTGGAATCAGAGATCCTGGGATTCAGCCTCTTCAGTAACCTGAATACCTTTGGATTAAAATCCTGGGGGTTGGATCCCACGTGGGAGTTGCCACAGGTGTGGAGTTTATGTAACTTCTAGTCTCCTCTGAGCTCACTGTTGAGTGCTGTGTCTTCACCCCCCCCCCCAGCCCCTCCTCACTCATGTCTGCACCCTCCAATTTTGAGAACAGGTCCAAGGTCACAGAATATTCTAGGGTCAGGGAGAACCAGGTTTGAGCTCTGCCTCTGCTTCTTTATTGGTGAGTGTGACTTTGAACAAGACACCTAATTTCTTTGAGCCTCAGTTTCCATTCCCATAAAATGAGATACCCATAACAGTACCTTCCTTGCCAAACCTGGATGTTTGTGCAGATTGGATGTATTTAAAGCTGTCAGCACTGTGGCATTACTATCACTCAACAACCAATTCTCTCTAATCCGGGGTCCTCAGCCCTTTGAAATCTGTTCTCAGGGAGGAATTTACTGTAACTGGGGACACTGGAGAGGGCAGAGAGACTGAGCAGGGCTGAGTGCAGATTATAGTCAGTGGCAGGTCATAGACAGACCACAGCACAGACCGCCAGTGGGTGCTAGACCAGCAGGGAGAAGAGGTGGGGGCTGCCCATTCCTGAGCATCTTCTATGCGCCAGCTCTGTGCTAGATTCCTAACTGTCACACTTATATGGATCTTCACGTCTTTGTGCATCATTTCCATTTTACACATGGACAGACTGAGGCTTGCCCAGGTTACAGGGCTCTCAGGGGCAGAGTTAGGATTATTAGCACCTCAGTTTGCCCCTCCAGGAACTATCTCCCGCCAGTGACTGGCTTGGGGCTCCTGGGAAGATTTGGGGTGGGACCAGCTGGTATGTATCAGAGAGGGGGTAAGACCTAGGGAGACTATGAGTGGAGTGTGGAGGTCCCTGGTGCTGAAATGGGGGTGTTGGGAGGGTAGCTGCTTACTATTTTTCTCTGGTGGGTGGGAAAGTGACCTATAGAATTTTCAGGAGCACCATGGTGACCAAGAGTCCCCAGAAAGAAGGGAGAAAATAAAGCATTGTCTCCTTTGCTGAAGCTCAAAGTCAGTGGGCTGGGCTGGAAGCCAGGCGTCCTTCCTTCTGTCCTCAGAGACCCAAGCTCAGCTGAATTGGATGATTCTCCAGTTTCCATTGACACTTCATTTGCATTGTTTTGCAATTTTTCTAGGGGCTGAGGGACAGCCCAAGTGCTGGTCTATCTCCTCCTGGAAGCTCCCCATGACTGCAGGCTTTTGTCCTTCAAAAGCTTTGTCCTCAGCCCTCTGGTCTGAACTGTTTTATTCTGTCTACAGATGAGGGGGGCATTTACCCCATCTCTGCAGGAAGAATGAGTTGGGAGAGCATCTATGAGGCCAGGTTGGTGGACCGAAAAAAAAAAAAAAAAAAAGAGAGAGCTAAGAAGGGCGAGAAGAAAGAAAATTGTTCCTTCCTGGTCTCCTCCTCATCCCCCACTGCCTGTATGCATAACAAACAATTACATAATCAGCCCCGTCTTACTTGGCAGGAGTCAGAAGGGGAGGGATCTGGGCAAAGAACATATGTAAGTAAGAAGAGAGCAAAGAAAGCAAGCTCAGGGTTACAGAAAGCAAGAGAAAGAGTGGCAGGGGACAGAGAGAGAGTGTCAGAGAGAGATGAGGAGAGAGAGAGGTGGAGAGGACAGGAGGGAGGGGTCAACTGGGACCCAGAGTGGCAAGGAGAAGGAATCAGAGGAAGGCACAAGACAGACAGAGCCCAGGAGGGAAAGACACAGACAGAGGAGGGAAGAGGTAGAGTTAGGGGACACTCACTCAGAGATAACGCAGACAAAGAGAGAGACCTGGGTACATGGAGAGATCTACAGAAGCAAGAAATAGAGCCTGAGATAGAAGGTGAGGGAGAGGGACACAGAGACACAAAGAAGAGCCACAAGAGTCCAGGGAAGGAGACAGAGACCTGCCTGAGGCAGAAACAGAGTGACAGTGGGGACCAGACAGATGATCTCCTCAGAGGGCTGGCGACCTGGCCCAGCCTTGCGAACAGCCAGCAGACATTATATTTTTCTAGTACGTTTTATGTGTCGGGCCCTGACAGACCTGATCCCTTGTAATCCCAACTACCTGCTTCAGTGACAAGGACAACAGGTAACACTGACAGAGCCCTGACTATGTCTGGGAATGGTCTGAGCACTCTGCACACACCCAGCTGGTCCCACAGCAACCCCACACAGTAAGGGCAACTGTGACCTCCATTTCACAGAGGGGGAGACTGAGGCATGCAGAAGGTTAAGTCAAGGTCACTAGCGAGGAGGCAACACCCAGGCTGTCTGGCTCCAATCTGCCATTTTAAGTCCTCCACTCCCAAGAGAGAGAGAGAGCACTGGGGACCCTAAAATTGTGCCCCCTAAATTTGCAGAAGTGAGAGTTCTTAATCCAGAGTCCAAAAATTGTTGGAAGGAGCCTCTGAATGCCCTCAAAATGATTGTGAATCATGGGGTTCCATAATGCCTACCTGGAGAAACTGAGCTCAAGTATTCTGGATCCCTGGAAGGTACAGCTCGAATTTGTTCCACACATGGTTATTATTTTTTTTTTATTTTTTATTGTTCTTTTTTTTTCAATATATGAAATTTATTGCCAAATTGGTTTCCATACAACACCCAGTGCTCATCCCAACAGGTGCCCTCCTCAATACCCATCACCCACCCTCCCCTCCCTCCCACCCCCCCATCAACCCTCAGTTTGTTCTCAGTTTTTAACAGTCTCTTATGCTTTGGCTCTCTCCCACTCTAGCCTCTCTTTTTGTTTATTCTTCCTTCCTCTCCCCCATGGGTTCCTGTTAAGTTTCTCAGGACCCACATAAGAGTGAAAACATATGGTATCTGTCTTTCTCTGTATGGCTTATTTCACTTAGCATCACACTTTCCAGTTTCATCCACGTTGCTACAAAGGGCCATATTTCGTTCTTTCTCATTGCCATGTAGTACTCCACCCACACATGGTTATTATTAACCTTACTACATGTTGGGTGCTGTTCTGAAGGATGGAGGTCCACAGGGACCAAAGCAAACAGTTGCAACAACAATAAATAAATCAATGAGAATCCCTGTCCTCATAGCTGTCATTTGGACAGGAAGAGTCATTGATGGCTCCCAAAGTTCTTCAGGCTGGCACTTGCCTCAAGGCTTTTGCCCTCACCAAGGCATTTCCTCTGCCAGGAATGCTTCTCCCCACAGCTTCCCATGGCTGAGTCTCAGAAATCACCTCCTGAAAGAAGCCCTTCCTGACCACCCAATCTCCAGCAGCCCCCATCATTCAGTATCTTTTACGTTTCCTTGCTTAATTTTCTTCATGGTGTTTATCACTGGCTGAAGTCATTGTATTTATTTGGTGTGCTGCTTGCTTTTAGTTGGCTGCACCTGCTAGAATTTACAGCCTTCATGAGGGGAGGGACTTTGATTTTCATGTTCTTTGCTATACAGCCCCTGTGCCTACATTAGCATGTAGTACGTGCTCACTAAAACTTTGTTGATTGGTAAAGACAATAAACTCATGTATAAGGCTCCCCCTGGACCACTAGTGGCTCTATCTGCCTTTCTCACAAGTATTAACTCAGTTAATCTCCACATGCCTTGGAGGAGGGGATTGTGGATGGGGAAAGTGAGACAAAAAGCTTAAGAAACTTGCTCCAAGGCACAGCACTGGATGATTCAAAGTCACATACAAATATGGAATCTAAGAAAACAAAGGTTAAGAACCAGATCCCAAATTATGGTGAATTAACAGAGTAAAGAATATCCACTTCGGGGGCGCCCGGGTGGCTCAGCGGTTAAGTGTCCGACTTCGGTTCAGGTCATGATCTCACGGTTTGTGACTTCGAGCCCCGTGTCGGACTCTGTGCTCACGGCTCAGAAGCTAGAACGTGCTTCATATACTGTGCTCCCTCTCTCTCTGCCCTTTCCCCACTTGTGTTCTGTCTGTCTGTCTGTCTCTCTCTCAAAAAAAAAAAAAAAAAAAAAAAGGAATATCAAGCTGGAAATACTTTTAGGAGGGAAACTTCCTTTGTTAGATTTCACCAGAATATTACAGTGCGAGGTGCTGGGGACACAGCAGTGACCCCGGCGGCCCAGTGCCTCCCTCACCATGTCCCTAGTCGGGGAGAGAGCTGTGTCCAGGCAGGCAGCCATCTCCCAGGGCCTGGCTCCTGTTGACACATGCTCAGGGACACATACCCCAGCCCCCAGCTCTCCCAGCCTCACATTTCCTGAGTGAGAGAGGCCTGCCTGGGGAGGTTGGGAGTGAACCTCCCACTCAGCTGAGCAGATACCTGTGAGAAATCTGGGGGAGTAAAGAGATGAAGGAGAAGGACAGGCAGGGAGAAGCAGGAGGCAGGAGGGCAGGGAGAAACAGAGAGAGGCTGGTTGTCCAAACTCCCTGAGAGCTTACCATCTGGGTGGTGACCCCCTCCCTGTGTCTCCCAGCCCAGCCCTGACCCCTCTGGACTGTCGCTCTTGCGGGGGGGGGGGGGGGGGCAGGTTTGTCTCTCCCACCATGTGCTCTGTGAGGGCAGGACACCTGCTGTCTCAATCTCTGCTGTGTTGCTGCCCCTTGAGAGGCTACTCCACAGGAAATACTAAGGGATAACTTAATAGTAACAACATTCCAGGTGAGAGGTGCAGCAGAGGCCTGAGTTGGGGCTCTAGAGCAGGGCAGGGGTGAAGGTGGCTGGCCCTCTCTTTTTCTTCTCCCCCTCCTCCTTTTGCTTCTCCTCCCTGCTTCCTCTCACCCTCCCCACCCCCCAACTGCCCCATCCCTCTCACCCATTCCCGACAAGGCCTGACTTCTGATTTCATAATCTAAGTTTTGGCTCCTGCTGTTGAAACTGTTTCCTTTGGAAACAAAACAAGCACCAACCTTGGCCGAGGCTGGCCCCTTCCCCACCCACCCACAGATCTGGCCTGGGAGGCGGCGGGGTGGGTGTGACTGCAGCTCTGGCCAGAGGACCTCGGTGGGGCCCGCCTGTCAAGCGGGTCACCGTGGGGCTCGTGCGCCCCCTGCGGGAGGAGGGGCTGCGACCGTAGGGCCCAGCAGCTGGGGGCTGGGGCTGCAGGGATTTCCCTGAGGAACAACCACCGTCTCTGCTGTGCGGTGAGGTTTTAGAAGGAAGGCCAATACCCAACTTTTTCCTCTGGGGTCTGCTTCCCCCAAGTGAAAGAGGCTTTGGGTACCAGGGCGGAAGCCGTTCGGTGCCAGGAGGGTAATGGGGAAGAAGCACCAGGTGATGTGACTACTGCAGGACCAATAAGGTTGGTTTTTTTTTTTTTTTTAACTATAATCAGTTTTTTTTTTAATGTTTATTTTTGAGAGAGAGACAGAGACAGAGAGTGAGCAGGAGAGGGACACAGAGAGAGAGAGAGAGAGAGAGAGAGAGATGGAGACATAGAATCCAAAACAGGCTCCAGGTTCTGAGCTGTCAGCGCAGAGCCGGATGTGGGGCTCAAACCCATGAACCATGAGATCATGACCTGAACGAAGTTGGTCGCTCAACCCACTGAGCCACCCAAGCGCTCCAGGACCCAATATTTTTTTTTTAATTTTTTTAACGTTTATTTATTTTTGAGACAGAGAGATACAGAGAATGAATGGGGGAGGGTCAGAGAGAAGGAGACACAGAATCTGAAACGGGCTCCAGGCTCTGAGCTGTCAGCACAGAGCCCGCCGCGGGGTTTGAACCCACGGACCGCGAGATCATGACCTGAGCCGAAGTCGGCCGCTTAACCGACTGAGCCACCCAGGCGCCCCTTAATTTTTAATGTTTATTTATTTTTGAGAGAGAGAGAGAGACAGACAGAGCATGAGCGGGGGGAGGGGCAGAGAGAGATATAGAAGGAGACACAGAATCCAAAGCAGGCTCCAGGCTCTGAGCTGTCAGCACAGAGCCCGATGTGGGGCTCAAACTCAAGAGCTGTGAGATCATGACCTGTGCTGAAGTCGAACACTTAACCAACTGAGCCACCCAGGCGCCCCTTTTAAAAAAAATATTTATTTATTTATCCTAATAAGTTTTTAATATTTTATTTTTTTATTTTGGCAAAATACACATAACATAAAGCTTGCCATTTCAACTACTTGGAAGTGTGCAACTCAGTGACGTTAACTACAGTCACAATACTGTGCGGCCGTTACCACCACCTAGTTCCAGAACTTTTTCGCCACCCCAAGTGGAAATCCCATATCTATTAGGCAGCCACCACCCAGTCCCCCTCCTTCCTCCCCAGCCCCTGGCAACCGCTAGTCTACACTCTGTCTCTATGGATTATCTACTCTGGACATTTGGTGTAGATGAAAGCCTATACAGGTGACCCTTCAACAGTGGGTTTGAACTGTGCGGGTCTGCTTATATGTGGATTTTCCCCCAAATAAACATGTGTGGATTGCTTTGGATGTGCTAAGAAGTACATTGAGGACATGCCTACCACCTGCTGGCTGTCTGTTCTGTGTCTGCCATATTGATATGTGCTATAACCACTTCCTACACCACAGAGGGAGGAAACTGGAGAGAGATTCTGAGACCTGGTACCGTTTCAGGAACTTCTAAGGTCTGGGGGACTTTTCAGATGCTGCCAAGTTTCTTTGGCCTGGACTGTGATGTCCCAAGTGGATTCAGGTGAACCCAGGTGAGATTCCAAGGGTATCCCTGTAAATGTATTTTTTCTTCCTTATGATTTTCTTTTCTTTTAAGTTTATTTATTTATTTTCAAGAGAGAGAGAGAGAGAGCAAAGGAGAGGCAGAGAGAGAGAGAGAGAGAGAGAGAGAGAGAGAGAAATAGAGAGAATCCTAAGCAGGTTCCACACTGTCCACTGTCAGCACGGAGCCCAACATGAGGCTTGAACCTATGAACTGCAAGATCATGATCTGAGAGGAAATCAAGAGTTGGATGCTTAACTGACTGAGTCACCCAGTCACCCCTTCCTTATGACTTTCTTAATAACATTTTCTTTTCTCTAGCTTCCTTTATTATAAGAATATAATATATATTGCATATAACACACCAAATATGTGTTAATCAACTGGTTATATTATTGGTAAGACTTCTGGTCAATAGTAAATATTAGTAGTTATGTTTGGGGGGAGTCAAAGTTAATTATGGATTTTCAACTACAAAAGAGGTCAGTGCCACCTACCCCCTACGCTGTTCAAGAGTCAACTATGATATGTGGTCTTCTGTGACTGGCTTCTTCTTCTTCTTCTTCTTCTTCTTCTTCTTCTTCTTCTTCTTCTTCTTCTTTTTCTTTTTAATGTTTATTTATGTTGAGAGAGAGACAGACAGACAGAGCACAAGCAGGGGAGGGACAGAGAGAGAGGGAGACACAGAATCTGAAGCAGGCTCCAGGCTCCAAGCTGTCAGCACAGAGCCCCATGTGGGGCTTGAAGTCATGAATTGTGAGATCATAACCCGAGCTAAAGTCAGACGCTTAACCAACTGAGCCACCCAGGCTCCCCTCAATTGGCTTCTTCTACTTAACATGTTTTCAAGGCTTTCAAAATGTTTCAGTGTTGGAGCATGAATCAGAATTTTGTTCCTTTTTATGGCTGAATAATATTTTATTGTATGGATAGAACACATTTTTGGTGCTGATGGCCAATTGGGTTGTGTCCACCTCTTGACTGTTGTGAATAGTGTTGCTACAAACATCCATGTTAAAGTTTTTGTTTGAACATCTATTTTCAAGGACCTGACAATTTTTAAATCCAAAAGGCTAGAAAAGAGGACCAAACTGCTATTTTGAGGAAGCCCAAAGTTTTCTGACTGTAATTAGCATTAAGACATGTTTTAGTCCTTTTTCTTTAGGGAAAGATGCTTCAGTGAGCCCTTCAGTTGTGCAAAAGGAAAGCCAAAGGCTCATTAAGGATCAAAAACATATAAGCCAATGAAGAGGAAACATGTTCCATAATATTTACCCCCTAGGGGAGTCTGGGTGGCTCAGTTGGTTAAGCAATCTACTTCCACCAGGTCATGATCCCATGGTTTGTGAGTTTGAGCCCCATGTCTGGGTCTTTGCTGACAGCTTGGAGCCTGGAGCCTGCATCAGATTCTGTGTCTCCCTATCTCTCTCTGCCTCTCCCCCACTTGTGCTCTCTCTGTCTCTCAAAAATAAACATTAAAAAGAATTTTTAAAAAATAAAAAATAAAATGAACATTAAAAAAATTTAAAAAATAATATTTACCCCTTAGATGTGGGGATTCCTGTGACCCATGGTGATGGATTAACTTTGTCGTCCCCACCCTCCTTCAAGGCAGAATTGCAAGCCCAGTGGCTGAGAGTGTCACCGGCCCCCAGCTGTCAGCCTCAGGGTCCACCTCTGCTCAACAAAGAAGGAGACCCTCTGAGCAAAAGGGCATGTTCACCAGGATAGCAAAGATGTTGGCTTTGCATTAAAACTTAAAAACAAACAAAAAAAAAAAAAAAGAAAGAAAAACTGGAAAAAATGAAATTGTATATTTAACTAATGGATGTGTAGAGTAACACTTGTTGGCAGTGACCTTCTGTTGGGTGAGTCAGTGAGTAAATTTCACTGATGTTGACATTAGCCTGTATGGTGTTATTTCAGTGTCAGCTTTGTTTTCTTCTACTTTGGAGCTAATGACAACTGCCCGTCTAGTTTCGAGTGCAGGAAAATAGCACCAATAAATCCCACCTTTTTTTCTTTCTTTTCCAGCATCGTGTTTGTTTCTGTAGCAGTTGTGTACAGCACCCCTTCCTGTACGTTGCCTTTTTGCTGGAAAATATTGCACGTTGAATCAAACTTTCTATACAAGTTAGGGGGAGGGTGCACCTCACCCAAGGTCATGCCTTTTCTGGGGCAGCCCACTTCAGCGATTGATGGAGATGCAGGACAATTCTGATGAGCCATATTGCTCCAGAGCACCCATGGAGTTAGCTGAGGCTGGTATGGAATCAGCCACAGAGCTAACTTCTTCCTCCACCCACTCCTGCTTCCTGGTCTCCCTTCTATGGGTGTTGGTTGATGCCAACAACACTCCCTAATAACTATCCTACAGACCAAACTCCATGTCAGAGTCTGCTTCCCAAAGAACCCAACCAGCAACAGCCACGTATTGGATGAAGACAGTCATCTAAGTGTATAGAAGTTAACCATGTGGTGAGCACCCATTGTTGTAGATGTGCTAAGAAGTGCATTCAGGACATGCCTATCACCTTCTGGCTATCTGCTCTGTATCTTTCATGCTGTTATGTGCCACATCCACTTCATACAGAGGAAGAAACTGGAGAGAGAGTCTGAGGCCTGGTACCATTTCAGGAGCTTTTAAGACCTCTGAGACTCTTCAGATGCTGCCAAGTTTCTTTGGTCTGGACTGAGATGTCCCAAGTGGATTCAGGTGCATCCAGATGAGTTGCCAAAGATATCCCTTCCGTGCCGTTTTGTTCTCATATCCTGAGCCATGCAAACTGTAAAGCCATAGTAAATATGAAACAACAGAGACTAGGTAAACTGGGTAGAAATGATACTGGTGGAAACTTTATTTTGGGTCTCTCCTGAGGTTGCTACCTGGGGCTAAATTGATCCGAAGGCTTGGCTGAGGCTGAAAGATTCATTCCTGAGTCCAATCAAGTGACTATAATACTACAGAATAAGGAATTTATTATAGAAATTAGACCTTACAAAATGGTGGGACTAGCTAGAAAGATAAAGATCTGAACAGGGAATCAAGAACCAGAGAAAGCTCATTAAACAGCCCTGAGACAGATGAGTGAGTCAGAAATCTGGATGTTAGGCACATCCATTGTTAGAGAAAGACCACGAAGGGGGAGGAACTTCTCTAGAAGCTTATTGGCTTTTTGGGCTACCACTTCTGTGAGTTCAAAGTGAGATGGCTGGTGGTGGGTTTGGGGCCATTTTTGATCAGCAGGACCAGCAGTTGGGAAGGACAGTTGTATGTAGAAAAATAAGATCGAGGACAAATCAGAACCCTTCACCAATTCTAAATCTGTCTCCCAATGTCTGTGACTTATGGCAGTCTTCAAAGAAAAATGGCTGCTCCTTGGTTTCCACCTCAAAAATCCCATACATCCTTGCTTCTTGCTAATTCTAACGTGGAGCCAGGCAAGGATGTGAAACCAGGCAGATAAAAAACGCACAACATAGGAACTAAAGCACTCGCTGAAAGTGGCCGGGCAGGAAGAAGTCACCTAAGTCCTTGATTTCATGGTGCCCTAGACACATGGAGCTGTCATCCTAGTCTTGGACTGTTTAAGCTGTGCATTTTTCTTATTTTTAATTTTTTTAATGTCTCTTGGATCTATTTGGAACCCTCTTGCTGCAATCCCAACAAAAAAGGAAAGGACCTAAAGAAACATAACAGACTGATTATGTGACTTTGGAAAAGTCCCTTCTAGATATCTGAGCCTCAGTTCTCCTAAGTCTAAAAAACAGAAGATGTTTCAGTATTAGGAAATGTATTAACGTAAGCCATTACATTAATAGGTCAAAGGGGAAAAAGACCATATGATCTTAGTGTGGGCCAGGCAGTGTTCCAGGCACTACAGATACTGCAGAGAGTGACATCATAGTGTAGAGGAAGTAGACTATAATAAACAAGTTAATACATACACAAGGTGTTGGCTAGTGAGTGGGACCAAGAAACTAAAACAGAGTGGGGCACCTGGGTGGCTCAGTCAGTTAAGCTGCTGACTCTTGATTTCGGCTCAGGTCATGATCTCACAGTTTGTGAGTTCGAGCCCTCCACTGGGCTCTGCGCTCACAGTGCAGAGCCTGCTTCAGAGCCTGCTTCAGATCCTGTGTCTCCCTCTCTCTGCTCCTCCACTGCTTGTGCCTGTGCACGCTCTCTCTCTCTCTCTCAAAAATAAATAAAAATCGTAAAAAAGAAAAGAAAACAGAGTAAGAAAATTAAAAGTAATTTAATTAGAGGGCTACTTTATTTATTTTTAATGTTTTTAATGTTTATATTTAGACAGAGAGACAGAGACAGAGTGTGAGTAGAGTAGGGGCAGAGAGAGAGGGAGACACGGAATCTGAAGCAGGCTGCAGGCTCTGAGCTGTCAGCACAGAGCCCAACATGGGGCTCAGACTCATGGAGTGTGAGATCATGACCTGAACTGAAGTCAGCTGCTTAACGGACTGAGCTACCCTGGCTCCCCTAGAGGGCTACTTTAAATAAGTTGATCCAATCTTCTAAAGAGAGCATTTATGCAGAGGTCTGGAGGATGAAAGTGAAGCCAGTTGAGAAATAAAGAGGAAAGAGAATCGCAGGTAAAGGGAGCAGCAAGTGTAGCAGTCCTCAACCTGAAAGGACTCCTGAGGTTCAGGAAAGAGAGAGGCCAGTGGGACAGGGGTGTGTTGATTGACAGCTAGGTCTGGAAGCCACAGTAGGGTGTCTGGGTCCTCATTGTTTGCGGCACTCAACCACTCAAAATTCAAAATCCAGAGAGGACTAAGTACCTGGTGGACCTGACTTGGGTCATGTGGCCAGGGAAACTTGCATGGGGCAACTTGATCAACCCCCAAGTAGATTTCATCTAGTGGGGATGTTGAGATACCCAGAGCTAAGTACCGGTGCTGCTATCTGAAGAAGGAGGAGCGGAAGCTGGGAGGGCACAACGAAAGCTATCAATTGTACTACATCAATGGCACAAGAGCTCCACCCCCAGTGAGAACAAAATACGTACTTCTTAAGAGGCGCAATTATTGGAAAATGATGTCAATACAAATCTCTGCTTCCTCCTAGCTGTCTGTGATGCTGCCACCTCGGCAGATTTTGTACGTTTGTTTCTCCCTCTGTCCAGGCGCCCTTCCTTTTCTTTCCATATCATTCCTTCCTCTGCTGCGTCAGATGCTTGGAGAGGTTTGTGTGTGTCCCCATTGTTTCAGGGCTGGGAAAAGCAGCCACAGTCCCGAAAGGCAACCACTCATCAGCACCACGAACAGCGGCCCACAAACCTCCTATTCCTATTCTCTCCCAAACCTTTTCAAGGATGTCGTGATGGATTTTAGACACGCCTATAAATGCTTTCACACTCCTCCAGTCAGGGAGGGAGTCTGATGCCCCTTCTCCTGAAGGTCTGACTTCCCCACTTGCTTCTATTTGAGCTGGTGGATGAAGGGTCTGACTGGGCTGGTGATTAAGCCAAGCCCACCCAGGATAATCTCCCTGTTGAGATTGAGTTAAGGAAATGCAAGTAAAAATACAGAAAGTACTTTCATGGAACACATTATGGGAATTAAGGCTGTATCTCTCAATATCTCCCTGGGGACTCATAGCTTCCTGTTTTGCTTCCCTCAACATGCCTACTTGAAGGCTTTTGTGAACCCACAACATTTGGCTTGAATGTGTTTCTGGCTTTCCCTGGCATCGTGACTTACTCGAGCAAAGTGACTTTGGGTTCATAGTGTTGGAAAAGTGAATTGGATTGATCTAAACCATGGATTGACTCCTTGTCCTCTCAGCAGATGAGAAGATTGTCTTTTTGAAGATTGTCTTTAAGCCAAACAACTGTGGACAAGACAGTGAGGTAATGTAGTAAAAATGATATGACTGCCCAAAACATCCCTTTGGAAGGCACCAGGGGTGGGGAATAATTTCAAAATGTCCCTTTGGCCAGATTTTTGTCAATCTCATTGACCACCCATCCAGCCTCTAGAAAGCTGCCTTCTTTTGGTGCAGATGTGGAATCTCTGGACAAGAGAACAGGGTCACATGATGTAAATCACAGAAACTAATGTAGAAGGAATCAACGAGCTCTTTTCTCAAAAGCAGATTCTGAGACTCTGATGGCTTCCTTTCCAGAACACTTTTCCCAGTATCTTCTGGACTCTCTCCTAAGTACTGAATCCTTCAGGGCTCCTGAAACTGTTGTAACAAGAAAGACCTGGGGGCAAGAGGTCTACAAGGATGGACTCTGGCAGAACTCATGTTGCTGAAGGCTTACATGAATGTTTGAATGTGTGGATTAAAAAAATATTAAAAAAATTAATATTAAAAAAATATTAATAATTAAAAAAATATTGGGACCCCTGGGTGGCTCAGTCAGTTGAGCGTCTGACTTCGGCTCAGGTCATGATCTCATGGTCTGTGAGTTCAAGTCCTGCGTCAGGCTCTGTGCTGACAGTTCAGAGCCTGGAGCCTCCTTCAGATTCTGTGTCTCCCTCTCTCTGCCCCTCTCCTGCTCACTGTCTCTCTTTCCCTATCTCAAAAATAAATGAACATTAAAAAATTTAAAAAAATATTAACAACTGGATAGCTTAAGAAGAATAGATACTCTAAGTAATGTACAGGGCAGAGCTGGTAGAAAGTGTGAGCCCTTGAAGAAGAGTCACTCTAGAGATAAGAAGTGGTAGAAGTGTTTGGTACAGGGGATAGGCATGACTCTGATTCTTAAACAGAGAAAAATGTTTTGGAAAGACATAAATGAGTCATAGATTCCATGGCTACTGTCTCTCCTTCCTTGCCAGTGACTCAAGACTCAAACTCCAAGGAATGACCGCTTGATGAATATAGATTGGATCACATGCCTGACCTCTGGCTATATGGTGACTGGGTAAGGGAAGAACCTTACTCCCTGAGAGAGACTGATTTGTTCCCAAATTTTCACTCCTCTGTTACAGGAATATACACACCCACATTCTTTGCCATGTACCTTTGCAACACCTCCCATTGTGGGCAGAATATATAGACCCCTCCATGTTGGACTTGACCATGTGACTTGCTTTAACCAATGGGATGCAAACAGATGCTTTAACTCTGCTGCCCAGGTTTGATAGCTTCTTATGCTGCTGTCATCTGCAGGAGAGGAGCAGGAGAGGAGCAGGAGAGGTAGCTGCTTCCCCATTAGCTTGGGCCCCAGAATGAAGGACTCCAGACTTTCAGTTGGATTCAGGTCTTAACAAACAGATTTTCTGGCATATACATATAAAATCTATTATACACATGCATAATACATATATATACATAATAAATATGCATTATACATTATTTACATTATATATTATTTACATAATATGCATTACCAAACCATACGAACATACCTGCTACATCGCCTGGCACATAAAAGGTCATTTCATTCATTCATTCATTCATTCATTCATTCACTCACTCATTCATTCACCATCTTCCTGAGTGTCTTTGTCACTCTATTACCCACTATTCCCCCTCCTTCTGGTCTTGCCCTTCTTTTCCTTGGCCCCTCCTCCTCTCCTTCTTCTTTCCCTGATTCTTTCCCTCACATACTTCCTTTGCTCCTGTGTCTGTCTCATCATTCATTCGCTGACACCAGTGAGGTGGCCTGTGATTCAATTCCATTCTGACACTGATTGCCTGGCATTCGCGTCAGATTCCACAGGTTTAAGGGCTCCATCCCACAGGACTGTCCCCACTTCAGATTCTACCTACAAATTTCAGGTATCCCCAAGCCATCCACACTTCTGCCTAGCTGGCTACAAATTCAGGGCTTCCTACAGCCCTCTCAGTAGTTCACTAATTCACTAGAACAACTCACAGAACTTAGCAAAACACTATACTTAGGACTATAGTTTTAATATTATTATTCTAAAGTTTTTTAATGTTTAGTTTTGAGGGGGAGGGAAGGGGAAAAGAGAGAGACAGAGACACAGAATCCGAAGGAGGCTCCAGGCTCCAAGCTGTCAGCACAGAGCCTGATGCAGGGCTCAAACTCATAGACCGCGAGATCATGACCTAAGCTGAAGTCAGACACTTAACTGACTGAGACACCCAGGCATCCTCATCTCATTTTCTTATATTTAAAATTTGTCTATTTGTTTCCCATAGGGAGACTGAATAAATAGGGTCCACTGCTGTTCCCTGGTCCAGTAGGAAAAGTCAGTCCCCATCCCAAGACCCTAAATGTGGAGAGTAGATGTGGTCTGCTTACCTCGAGAGAAGGGGATAAAGATGGGATCCTCCTTGAATGTCTCTTCCTCATCGAGGCTAAGAGAGATGATGTCTCACTTCTCACAGCAGTGAAGTCATAAAGGATTAAGCTAGGGGTAGAGTATATCCTGGGATTGAGTGATCCTAGGAGAGTTACACAGGTCTCCTTCCCAAAGGCAGCCTGGCAGAAGACCCTCAGTACACTTTGGTGAACAAAAGAGACTCTCATTGGAATAAAGACCCTCATTCAAAATTTTCCTGGCCCTAGCTAGTCTTGTCTTGGGGGTGAGTTATTGTTGAAACAAAGACTTCTGGGGAAGGCAAAGCACTTGAACAAGGGGAGAGATTACAGGGTCTCTGGATCTCACAAGGAGCAGCTTTAGTTCAGAGATTTTTTTCTTGGTGGCCAATTTCATATGGGTGAGCTGGCCAATCACCTTGTAAACCTCTTTCTGTGTTTCCTCTGGATGAAGTAAGTGTCAGGGAACCTCACTGACAAGGAGCAGCTTTCCAAGAAAGCCTTGGAAGGACTGGTGAATCTGGGAAAATTGGTACTAAACAGGGGAGTCATTCCCATTCCATACTCTAACCAATAGGACCAAAAGCCAGGTCTCAGACATCCACTATTTAGTGGGACCATCAAGTGTCATACGGGTAAAAAGTCCTATATGGACATGACTTTAATTTTTAATTCCAGCTCGTTTTTGTAAACATGCATTGTGATAGAGTGGGGAAGTTGTGAGGAGTCCGGAATCCTGGATTCCAAGTTTTGCCTACCCCATTGATCTCCTTTGAGATATTGGATAACCACCTCCCTTCTTAGATCCTAATGTCTGAGATGTTGGGTTGGTCTAGATAATATCTTCCAGAATCAAGACTAGTTTATGATATTTATTCATCTGCCAAAGTTATTTTAAGAGTCAAGTGTGGGGACACTTGGTGGCTCAGTCAGTTGAGCATCCGATTCTTGGTTTCAGCTCAGTCTGTGATCTCACTATTCCTGGGTTTGAACCCCGCATCAGGCACTGCACTGACAGCACAGAGCCTGCTTCAGATTCTCTGTCTCCACATCTCTCTCTCTGCCCCTTCCCTGCTTTCTCTCTGTCTCTGTCTCTCTCTCAAAATAAATAAATAAACTTAAAAAAAAAAGCGTCAAGGGGCGCCTGGGGGGTTCAGGATGTTAAGCATTCAACTTTGGCCCAGGTCATGATCTTCCAATTCCTAAGCTTGAGCCCCACATCTGGCTGTGTGCTGACAGCTCAGAGCCTGGAGCCTGCTTGGGATTCTGTGTCTTCCTCTGTCTCTGCCCCTCCCTTGCTCATGCTTTGTCTCTCTCTCTCTCTCTCAAAAATAAATAAACATTAAAATTTTTTTTTAAAGTCAAGTGTTACGATGACTTCAAAAGTGCTTTGTAAACAGGAAAGCACTTTGTAGACACCCAGTTTGTTGGAGGAAGTATTTTGCAGTGCTCTGTGACTGAAAACCTTTGCTCTAACTAAGCTCCCTGCCTCTTCCTATTTATTTCCTAAGTTTGTCAATTCTGCTCTCTCTTCATAGCGCTTATCACTGTCTGCCATGATTTTGTTTTTTTATTTTCTCCCCCACTTGATGGCAGTTCCACTAGGGCAAGGACGTCTCCCTGGTTTGTTGCTTAACCTTCACCTTAGCACACTGTCTGCTCCAGGTAGGCACCAAATGAACATTTATCAGATGAAAGCTGGAAGGCTTATAAACTACTCCCCAAGTGCTTTGGAAACATTTAAGCCTTCATCAAATGCTGTTCTATTTTGACCTGTTCTATAGGTAGAAGGAAAGCCCTTCGTGAATGGCAGCTTTTTTGTGAATGTTACAAAGGAATTAATAAATATGAACTCTGTAAAATGGAAAATCACTTCATAACAATGCACCCTGCCATTCTGTTGAGGTCTTTTGTAAAGAGAAAATTTTTTTGTGTGTTACCAAATGCTGTGCAAACCACATACAGTGTTTACAAATACTCTTATCACTTGGGCCATTTGGAATCTTTGTAAATGTTAAAGTGCTTTGTAAATGTCAAACTATTTTTAAAAACTACAAAATGCCCTGTAAACAACAAGGCATTCTGTATACTACAGAATACTCCGCAAATCTCAAACAGTTTTGCTGAAAGCAAAGAATATTTTTAAACGCAAAATGATCTGTCCACGTCAAATTGTTTGGTAATTAATTACAAAGTGCTCTTATACTGCAAAACACTTAATAATTTGGAGAGATAAATACATTGCTATATGCTTCATAATAAATTATTGACAAGAAGCAAAGTCTCTTACACAGTGTAAAGTGAGGTGGGAAACAAAGGCAAAAGAAAAAAAATTAAGTATCCTTACAACTTACAGCCAACGGACAAGTCCTTGAGACAGGCAGTGACCTTCATCTGGGATCTCAGCTGCCTGGATGTTGACCCTTTGCTAAGGGTAAGCGGCAATCTTAGCTTAACATTATCCAGACCCCTGCCTCAGGGTCCTGTGTCTACTTTATTTTATTTTTTTTTTAAACGTTTATTTCTGAGACAGAGAGAGACAGAGCATGAACGGGGGAGGGTCAGAGAGAGGGAGACACAGAATTCGAAACAGGTTCCAGGCTCTGAGCTGTCGGCACAGAGCCCGACGCGGGACTTGAACTCATGGACCATGAGATCATGACCTGAGCCGAAGTCGGCCGCCCAACCGACTGAGCCACCCAGGCGCCCCCCCTGTGTCTACTTTAAACATAATAGAAATACCTTTGAAAACATCCTTTATCTCTACCTTCTCTAACAATCATTCTCCAAGCATATGGCCCACTGATACACATCTGAAGGGTCTCATGATTGAGATTTTACTAAACATTCATAAATGACCTTTTCCTAACTATAGCTAGCCCCCTCAGAGTCCTGGAAACCTTGTTTTATAAATACCTTCGAGGCTTGTAATGTCCCTAACCCTCTCCCAACTTGAAGGCACATAATTGCCCTCACAAACCCCAGTGCAGCTCTTTTTGCCCATAGGTCCTGTCCCCGTGCTTTAACAAAACCACCTTTTGCACCGAAGATGTCTCAGGAATTCTTTCTTTTTTTTTTATTTTTTTAATGTTTATTTATTTTTGAGACAGAGAGAGACAGAGCATGAACGGGGGAGGGTCAGAGAGAGAGGGAGACACAGAATCCGAAACAGGCTCCAGGCTCTGAGCGGTCAGCACAGAGCCCAACGCGGGGCTCGAACTCACGGACTGTGAGATCATGACCTGAGCCGAAGTCGGGCGCTTAACCGACTGAGCCACCCAGGTGCCCCAGGAATTCTTTCTTGACTGTTTGCTCCAAACCCCGACATTTCCACATCATAAAGTACTGAGCACACTAGATAACAAAGTAATTTGTAAATATCTGCATGTTTGTTGATGGTAACCTGCTTTGTTATGTGTGTGATTTGTTGGCTATCCAATGTCCTCTCCTTCCCTTCCTCTTGAACCTGGGTGGAATTCGTAGTTGCACTGGCCAGTAGAATGCAGGGGAAGTGACACTGCCAGACTTCCAAAGCAAAGTCCTAAAAGGCAAGAGTTTCCCACCTGGCTCTCTCTGTGCTCCACCCTCCATTCTCTGATTCCCCGTAAGACTGGTGCCAGGAGCCCTGATCTTGCCCCTGCTGGAGAATCCCTGGACTGTTCCCTCAGCCCCTCCCAAGAAACCTCAATCCCACACAGCACTGCCATGGGCCAGAGCCCTTGGAGGAAAGATCAATGCCCTGTTTTCCTCCTAACATTAGAGTATAGCTTCCCCAGCTTTCCTTTTGGCCACCTGCTCTGGTTGAGCCTGAGTCTTGCTGTCTGGCACCCCAATAAGGAAGGGAAGGAACATTGGTTAGCTCCATGTGTGACCTCAACCGCGACCTATCCCTCAGCTGTGAAGTTGTAGCTCAGACTAAGGACCGTAATCTGAGATGTAGTAAGTCTCTCACCCACCTCAGACCCCCAGCCTCCCTTGTCCTGAGCACTGGGACCAAGCAACTGCCTGGGGTTGAGGCAGAGAGGATGGAATGGGAAAGGGGGGTTACTTTTCCTGACTGGAACCCCCCTACCCCCACATCTATTGTCTCAAACATAGGAACTAGCTACCTACAGGCCATCTCTCTCCATGGCACCCTTGGGAGTCGTCAGGCTCCTATGTGTCCAGCTCTGCCCTCAGGCCAGTGACTTTGCCTCTTGGAGCCTCAACTCGAAGGTGAGGATTTATTTACATGGCAGTCACTTCAATAACACTCATTAGATGCCAAGCTCCTCTGTCAGTATGGTCTCATTCAATCTTCAGTACTGCCTGGGTCTTCACAGACACCCAAAGGCAGAGAATGAAAAACATCTGCTTTCCATTCCCAATGAAAAGTAAAACAAATGCAAGGCCACCCTGTATTCAGTGTCCACAGTGGCACCGTTCACATGAGCCAAAAGGAGAAAACAATCCATGTGCCCATCACTTGATGAGGGGATAAACGTTGTGTGAGCATGAAATTAACTTGTTGGCCTTAAGCCAAGATGTTCAGGTTGTTCATCACAGCCTCACACACCCTAACATAGGCCACAACTTTCTGCGGGGACTCGGTCAAGTCCCCTGCCCTCCTGGGCCTCTCTTATTCCAGCTCTAGGGGACAGCATGATTCAACACTAAGACACCTACTATTTTTTAGACAGATCAAAGGAGAAAAATAGTTTGACCATTATGACAGGAGCTGAAAAGATATTTAAGAATACTCAAACCAAGGGCACCTGGGTGGCTCAGTCAATTAAGCATCCGACTCTTGATTTCCACTCAGGTCATGATCTCATGGTTTGTAAGTTCAAGCCCTGCATTGGGCTCCGTGCTGATGGTGCAGAGCCTACTTTGGATTCTCTCTCTCCATCTCTCTGCCCCTTACCCACTTGCACTCTCTCTCAAAATATTAAAAAACAAAAGAATACCCAAATCAAATCCTGATCAAAATGTTTAAAAATGAAGAATCTGATGTAAAATAGAGGGGAGCAAAGGTCTTTCCTTAATTTGATTTAAAATTGAGAAAAATAATTTGGCTATTGTTGAAAGTGCTGCTATAAACATTGGGGTACAAGTGCCCCTATGCATCAGCACTCCTGTATCCCTTGGGTAAATTCCTAGCAGTGCTATTGCTGGGTCATAGGGAAGGGCACCTGTTGGAATGAGCACTGGGTGTTGTATGGAAACCAATTTGACAACAAATTTCATATTAAAAAAATAAAATAATAAAATAGAGAAGAATATATAATAGAATAACCATAAAATATATGGAAAGGGTCATAGACAGCATTAAGCTTAACAGAGAAAAAGAAAATATTCTTTTTTTTTTAAGCTCATATATTTATTTATAAGAGAGAGTGTGCACATGAGCAGGGGAGGGGCAGACAGAGAGAGTCCCAAGCAGGCTCTGTGCTGCCAGCACAGAACCTGACCTGGGGCTTGAACATACAAACTGTGAGATCAGGACCTGAGCTGAGATCAAGAGTCAGATGCTTAACCGATTGAACCACCCAGGTTCCCTGAGAAAATATTCCTTCTTAAGGTTCAGAACAGTCAAGATTTCTCACTATCACTACTATTATTTAACATGATTCTGTAAGTGCTAGCCCATGACATTAGGGAAAATCTTATGTTATGATTTAACATAAGAAAAAATTAAGTCAAAATATCATTATTTTCAGACGTTAACACCAAGAGAATAAATTTAAAAAAAAAGTATTATAGATAAAAGTAATATAAAGAAATTGCCCAGTTTTGACAAAAATATCCTACCCCCCAAAAGCCCACTGAACTTCTGATATACTAATTAAAACAATTTAAAATACTATGTTAAGGGGCACCTGAGTGGCTCAGTCAATTAAACATCCCATTTTGGCTCAGGTCATGATCTCACAGTTGGTGGTTTGAGCCCTGCATCAGGCTCTGTGCTGATGGCTCAGAGCCTGGAGCTACTTCAGATTCTGTCTTCCTCTCTCTCTGCCTCTCCCCCATTCATGCTCTGTCTCTCTCTGTCTCTCTCTCTCTCTCTCTCTCAAAAATAAATAAACATTTAAAAATTTTAAATACTATGTTAAAAGAGTGCTACGGCCTGAATTGTGTCTCCCCCGCCGCACCCCCAAATTCATATGTTGAAGCCTTACCTCCCAGTGTGATGGTATTTGGAGAAGAGGCCTTCTTCTTCAATGAGGTCACAGGGGTAGGGCCTGTATGATGGGATTAGTGTCCGTGTAAAGAGAGGAAGAGACACCAGAGACCAGAACTCTCTCTCTCTCTCTCTCTCTCTCTGCCTTGTGAGGACACAGCAAGGAGGCAGCTGTCTGCAAGCCAGGAGAAGAGGCTTCATGAGAACCCACCCATAGCGACACCCTGATCTTAGACTTTCAACCTCCACAACTGTGAGAAAATAAATGTCTGCTGGGTAAGTCCCCCACCCTGAGTTATGTCTATGTCATCCTGAGCTCGGTAAGACAAAGAGGCACTTTGAACTATAGCCCCAATCTCCTCCTGTGTTTCTTAGAAAAAAAACTTCGCAAGAAATATGTAAAACCTAATTAAGAAAATGAAAGTCCCACTTGCCAGCAAATGGTATGACAGTGGCTTCAATGGACACATTACTTTTTTGTTGGGGATATCTCAAATTTTAAAGTTGTCAAAGCTATCTAAATTAATCTGCAAATTTAAATTCATCCTGGTAAAACCCTAGTGGGATTTTTTGAGACCTTGACAAAATCATTTAAAAGTATACTTGGAAGAACAATGGGGTGCCTGGATGGCTCAGTTGGTTAAGAGTCCAACTTCAGCTCAGGTCATGATCTCGCAGTTTGTGGGTTCGAGCCCCACATCAGGCTCTGTGCTGACAGCTCAGAGCCTGGAGCCTGCTTTGGATTTTGTGTCTCCCTCTCTCTCTGCCCCTTCCCAACTTGCACTGTGTGTCTCTCTCTCTCAAAAATAAATAACCGTTAAAATTTTTTAAAAAAATTAAGCTTGGAAGAACAAAATGTGTTACAGGAACCATATAACTATCTGAGAAAAAAGAGGAATGGAGGGGGACTAGCCCTTGTAAAATATTAAAAGATATTTTATGGGTATAATAATTCAACTAGTATTGTAGCGCTAGAAAAGACAGATCAGTGAATCAGTGTCAATATGGGTCTGTATAAATAAGCACAGAATAGACATAAGGAGATTTAAAATTTTAGCATATGATCAATTCCAAGTCAGTGGCTAAAAGTTGAACTGTTTGATAAGTGAATCAAAGCACTTGTACAACCACAAGAGTTAATATCCCTTATATTTTTATGCCCTAAGTCCTTCCTGGGCCTCATTCTAGTCTGGGGCTTGGATTTTAACTGGCTCATAAGAAGTAAATCAACTAATTTTCCTCTTTTCCCTTCCCTACTGTTCTCTTTTTCATCTTACCTTTCTTTTATATACCTATTTATCTATCTATCTATCCATCCATCCATCACCTACCATTGTGTGTGTGCATGTATTTCATAAAAAATTTGGATTATCTATCTATCTATCTATCTATCTATCTATCTATCTATCTTCTATCTATCTATCTTCTATCTATCATCTATCTATCATCTATCTATCTATCCATCCATCCATCCATCCATCCATCACCTACCTTTGTGTGTGTGCATGTATTTCATAAAAAATGTGGAAGGACATCCTCTGTAATATTAACACATCTGGTTTTTTAGAGCTCCTCTCTACTTGCTAGATGGGATTCTTCCCAACTCATAAATCAGTTAATAAAGCCACTTAGACTTTTTTTAAGCCTGATTTTGGTAGTGAATTACAGATGATTTTCACTTTCAATTTTATTGCTTCCATGTTGGATACAAATTAGAAAAAATAATAAAGTTATTTTTATTTTGAAAGAAAAGCTCAAATGCCTTTCTCAGTTCCTGGTACATAGCAGGTCCTCAATAATGGATCATTCATGTGTCTGCTCTTTGTCTGTACATGTGTGAGCATGTGTGTGTGTTTGTCTTTCACCTAATCTCCATCATTAGTTTAGTCTCTATCTTCCCCATTGTGCTCCCTCCTTTTCCTTCCCTCTCACACTGCCTCTGTCCTTGGATATTTCTTGCTTTCTCTTTCCTTCAGAATCCTCATCGTTATCAAAAATGTTCACCTGGTGTTTGGAGCTGGACAAAGGTAGAAAGTCACACAAGGGAGAGGTGGAGAGCAGGTGGGGATGGGCCCAACTTACCTAGGGAGAATGGAACAAAGGTTTCTTGCTTCTTGAAGTTGCCCTCTGCATCCAGGAGGTGGCCAGGGTGGAAGGCTTCTGGCTTCTCAAAGTGGAATGGATGATGGAGGACAGAGTTCAAGATGGGATACAGGGTTGTGCCCTAAGAGGGTGTCAAAGTCAAGAGGACCCAAGTGGGTATCAACAAGGAGTGGCTGACTCACTTATGGTACATCCACAGTTGATAATAAGCCTCATCCACTCATGGCTCTACAGTTAGTGGTTGATCTATCGAAATAACGTTGCCCTATTTGGTTAATAGTTGTATCCCGATCCCTCTAGCTATCCTTGAAGACTACCCTCTTCCCCAAATCTCTTTGGACTTCTCTATAACCCATCAACTAAAAGATTCACATCTGGATCACCAGAAGCCTCCAAAGACCCAACTCAAATACAAGAGGCAGGATCTACAGACATACCTTGGAAATATTGCAGGAAGGTGTATGCAGTATGTATTCATATAAACTTAAAGAAATCGTGGAAAGAGAAACATCAAATTTTGAATGTCTTCTCATGAAGGAGGAAAGTAGGAGAGATGACAAAATAGCTTGTAAAAAAAGACAGCTCTATTGTACAACATATTTCAAGAGGTATTTTTTCAGTCTTCCTGACATCTAATACAGTAAAAAAAAAAAAAAAAAAAAAAAAAAGCACAAAAGAGAGAGGACATTTCTACATTTCTAAAATCTCCCTTCTTCCCACAGAAATCTGGAAATAAAAATTCTCGTTATAGTCCAACAACCAGAGACATGAATCATAAGACTGCATCAGGATTATCAGGATCCTGCCTGTCTCAGATGGTATCTCCAGAAGTGAGTGTCCTTGATGACAGAGCGGGGGATGCCAAGGGGCATGACGTCACCGAATCTCTGAATTTTGCAGATGACAGCATCTGTATAAGGTATTTTTGCCAAATCTTCCAGGGCTAGAAGCGGTGTGAGTCAATCACTCTGTCAATCTCCACCGGACTTTCTCTAAAAATGATGAGAGTGGTAGGGTGGGTAATATCAATGAATGACCTTAATAGTGGGTTCAACCAAGTCACCCAAAACATGACCTACAGAATGTGGGGGGAGGGTCTTGTGAACTTTTCTTAAGGTGTTATGTTATTGTTCCTTCTCAATGAAAGCATGGAGAAAGAAAGTCAATGGCCTTGTTGTAGGGAAATCTTGTCTGATGTTTCCACTCTAGTTATGAGTGGGGATCACGTGGGTAATGATGGGTGGGTGGAAATTCATTCAAACTTTGGCCACTTTTTTTTTTTTTAACTAAAGATGGATTATGGCTGAAACTGGTGTCATATCCTTTTGTCCCAGTGATTTGCTATGTGATTTTTAGATAAGCCACTTCCCCACTCTGACCTTGAAATTGATTACCTGTGAAATAGGGGAATTTGATTAGATGAGAATTTCTCCAAGTCTGATCTGCAGACCACCAACATGAGAAACAATTGAGGGGCTTTTTAATTAGTAAATCAGCAAGCTGCTCCAAAGAATCAAGTTCTTTGTCAAGTTCAAAGTGTCAATCTCAAAGCGTTGTGTCAAGAGCCATGTGCTTTAAGGGGGCGCCTGGGTGGTTCAGTCCATTGGGCAGCCGACTACAGCTCAGATCACAATCTCTCAGTCTGTGGGTTCAAGCCCCGCTTCGGGCTCTGTCCTGAGAGCTCAGAGCCTGGAGTCTGCTTCCAATTCTGTGCCTCACTCTCTCTCTGCTCCTTCCCTGCTTGCCCTCTGTCTCTCTCTGTCTCTCTCAAAAATAACAAAAAAAAAAAAATGTTTTTTAAGAAGTTTAAAAAAAAAGAGCCATGTGCTGTTTTAGACTGCAAATGCTTTGTCAATGGTACTCTTTGTGACTGGGGCAAGCTTCATTAACCATAAAGCATTTTACAACCACCTTATGTATTTCATAAGTACGAAAGTACCTTTCAAACCATGGGTTGCTTAATTGAATGAAAAATATTTTGTAAACTAAATTATGCTGTCAACTTCAAAGTGCCTTGTTAGCAACAAAGCTTTATCATAAGTTACCAATCTTCACAGGGGTGAATCTTATTTTTTGGACTGACAAGGCTAGAAGTTGTATGTCTTTACCCATCACGTGACCACCTTCCAGCATAGCTGCAAGACCCTCCACCCTTTCTGGCCCTCAACCACCATAAGCCCAGCTCACCTAAAACATCGGGGTTCTTAAGAAGGAGTAGAATCCCAAACTAGAGAGTGGTGCTGGAGCTCTCTGTGCCAGCAAACAACAGTAAGACCGCTGTGTAGACGAGATTCTTACAGTGGAACTCACTCTCAGGATTCAGGAAATCCTGGGGAATAGCAAAGGACATTACTTTACTTAACATTTCCCCTTGCAAAGATACCCAGCTTCTGGGTCTTCTTTTCTTCTCACCCACTCCCCTGTTACTCTGTGCCAGTTTTTCTATTTTTCTTATTTCCTTTTCTCTCTATCCGAGGTCAACAATGTAGCAAAAAGTGTGGGCTTTGGAACCAAACTGCCTAGGTTCAAACTCAATCCCTACCATTCCCTGGTTGGGTGTCTTTGGATAAGGAACTTAACCTATCATGTAGTTCATCATCTGGGGTTATTTTGATACTAGGTATGTAAGTACTCAATATATGTTAGGGATTGATATTTTTTGGTTTTCATCTTTTCTGTCTCTGGGTGTCTTTGCTTTCCTTGCAGCTGCCCATCCAGGAGTGATATTGAAGATGTTTAACAACCAGTATGACACTTGCCAAACCAATCAGAATATACGTGGGCCCCTGACCAATCAGAACAGACATGGACCTCCGACCAATCAGAACAGACAGGGGCTTCCGACCAATCAGAAAAAACATGGACCCCTGACCAATCAGAATATACATGGGTGTCTGGCCAATGGAGCAGACATGGGCCTCCAACCAATTAGAACAGACAGGGGGGTCTGGCCAATCAGAACAGACATGAACCTCCGACCAATCAGAACAGACAGGGGCTTCCGACCAATCAGAATGGGAGAAGGTGGAGAAGGGTCTTGAAGACGCCCTGCAGGGGCAGTTGCTATCTCATAACAGGAATTTCAGGAGAGCCTAGGGAAGCTGAGGAGGGAATAGGGGGTGCGAAGGGGGATGGACTAGTGGCTTTCTTACCAACACATAGGAAGTAGTTCAGCATTTGAACAATGCATACATCATATCCAAACATATTAGCTCAATGGCAGTAATGTGCCCATCACCCTCTTTCCCACCTGCCCCCCATCCAGCTCGCCCTTGCCTTGTCCATGTGGACCAGGAAGGAATTAATGAAGTCCTGCGGGGCCCTGGGGTCCAGCCTCTTGATGTTCTCAAGGACAAAATGTTCCATTTCTTGAATTTTGTTGTACACTCGAGTGTGGGTACCAGGAAAGTGTTTCAGGATGCCAGAAAGGAGTTCACACATCTCCAGGGAAGAAGCAAGGAGTTCCAAGAATCTGTTCTCTCTAGGCTGGTGCTACAAGGGTTGAGGCTGTACCTGCACAGCACAGCAATATCCGACAGGCTTAATTCATCCCGTAGACTTCGGGAATGTGCCTCCCAGTTGAGCACTCACACAAATACTCTCAGTGGCACGTGAACAAGTGCGTTGTTACCTCTGCTGGGATTTCTCTCACAGGCCACCCTCTCCTGAGGCCTGATTCCTACCTCCAGTTGGACTCATTGCCTCACTTAGAAGGGTGTAGAGGGTAAGTGTGTGCACAGAAAACTGATCTCGATGCCTTCTTGCCTCAGTGTTAGGAGAAAAAGCATCTTATTCCTTCCCAAGTTCCACCCACCCCAATTCCTGGCCCACCATGGAAACTTTGGCCTCACCTGGTTGTAGAAAGAGCTGGCAAAAGTGGAGAGATCATTCATTCAGTGTAGCAGCCTTAAGATTCTGAGGTCCTGGTACTTAAAGTACTGGCCAAAGATGATGGTACAGATGATGTTGGCCATGGTGGAGTGAAAGAGGAAAGTGGGATCCAGATAGGTCACAGGGTGATGGGGGTGGGCGGTGGGTGGAGGACTGCATTGTCCTTCTGGAAGGCTCTGACCTGGCTGGTGCCTTCTTAGCTTGGTTGGTTTCTTTCTCTTTCTCTTGGCCAGCCTGGCTTTCACTATGTCTCTTATCACACATCTTTCTGGGCATTTTGCACTTTGTGTCTCATGGTTTTCTTGGGTTCTGTCTTGGTGTGACCTTCTTGGTGCACCTGTGTCTTTGTCTGGTCTTGTGTTTGAGTCTTTGAGAATCAGCCCCTTCTACTCTGTTCTCTCTCTTTCTGTGTCCCGTCTGTCTTTGTGGCCCTGTCCTTGGCCTCACTGTCAGTCTTTGTTTCCCCTGACTCTATTTCTCTCCTTACCTTTTTCTTTCTAAGTCTTTTCCTTATAGTTTCTACTTCTGGATTGATCTTTGTTGGTATCCTGGGTTTTTCCTCTGTCTTGCTTTCTCTGTCTGCTTTCTCCACCTCTCTGTCTCCTTCCCTGTTTTCCTCATTATTTTTCTCTTTTTCTGTCTCCTTCTCCCTTTCCCTGAACTTGTCTCTGCATCTCTCTGTCTCTGGATCTCTCTGTCCCACCCTCTGCCTGCCCCTCCAACTCCTGAGCAGTCCCCAGGGCTCACCCTGGGATTTCCTCAGTTCTTCCACCAGACACTGAGCCTCATCCTGGATTCGTTTCTCAATGCTCTGCTTCCCCATCCCAAAGTCCCTCATGGTGACCTGAGAGATTTGTTGAAGGACCTTCTAAGACTTTCCATTAGCGAAGATCGTACCTGATTGGTGGGTCATGGATGGAAGATTGGGAGGACACGTGGGATGTCCCCTCCTCTTTTTCCCAAACCCACCCCTATGCCCCACTCACCTCTTCCCCTGAGGATGGGATCAATGATGGCGATGTGCCCTCAGCCAGGGAAAGCTTAGCCTGACCCACCAGGGCCTCCCTCACTGCCTTGTACCCACACAGGTTGATGACTGGCCGTGGTCCCAGGTAGATGGTGAGGGCATCCAGTACTTCACCCGCAGCTGTGGGGGCAGGATGCAGATCTCACTCTCTCACTCCAGAGAAGAGTGAGGAAAGAGTCTCCACCCTCACACCTGGATCACATGTTCCAGCCTAACCTAACCACCACTACTCCCTCCCCACTGCATCCTTATCAGAGAAGCATGGACACTGAATGCTGTGGCGTACTCCAAGCCTCGCTCATGTGCCCTTGCCCCAAATGTCCTCCTCTTTCAGCTTTTACAAGAACTCTTCCAGGTTTGAATTTTAAAAATTACAGAGAATCCTCACACATAAGCTCTAGTACCTCTCCCTTCCCACCCCAGCAGAACCAGAGCTCAAAGCCTCATGTTTATCAGAATTTTCTCTCTCTGGTTTACCTTCCCTGCATTCCTTCTTATAAGAATTCCAGAAGCTTCTCTCATGGGCCCGATCCCAGCTGGGAGAAGTCAGTCCCCAAGCTGGCCTGCGAAGTCCCCCCACAGTTTGACCCTCAAGTGCCTTCCTGCCCTTGAGCTGTCTCCTGTCCACCCACCTCCTGCATTCCACCCGCTTTCCCCATCCCATCTCACTGCCTGTAAGGACTTGAGAAAGCCCTTGGGGTTTATTTGCAAAAAGTTCCCCAGGAAGGGCAGAGGCCACAGTCCCAGAGGGACTTGACTCCGAGAAGCTGGGTGACCCCAGAACAGCAAGGGGCTGTGACTGCCATGGTCCCGCCTATGTCTTCCTTCCATCCTGCTGTCCCTCTTAAAAGGTAGGCTGCTCTGTCGTGTGTCACCTTCTCTTTTCTGTGATTGTCGGGGCGGATGTGCCAAAAATCTACTTTAGCACAGCTCTTGGTAACTCCCCAGTGGCATCAGGGAACCTAAAGATGGCAGGTGCTGCAGAGGCCAGGAAGTTTAGCCTCTCTATTGGATCCCCAAACTGGCTTCCCATTGGCCCCTGGCTGGCCGGAGGTATCTTAGCAGGCAATGCCCTTGAACCTGGGGTACCTTCTTGAGGGAAGGGCGGTGGTGCCAGCTGGCAGAGCCTGGTGTACGATGGTCTACTGCAAGGGTGGCTCTTGGCTGATTTTCTTAGAGGGTGGCATTGCATCATGAGGGATTGGAAATCGCTAGAAGACCGAACTGAGGCATCCTGAGATCGCTGGAAAGAAGGATTTGCTATGGGCCTCAGAAGAGAATGAGAAATGAAGAAAAAGATAAGGTCTGATGGGGGAAGCCTAGCTCCATGTTGGGCGGGTTTGAGGCTGACTGATTGAACCATTCATTCATTCATTCATTCATTCATTCCTTAGCAAATATTTGCCTTCTTGGACCTGGTTTTGAGGCGAAGAAGTTCTCATCTTCTAGAAGGATCCCTAGTGACCTGACAATAAGTGGGTCTCATGTAAGATGGCATGGATCGCTATCTTCCCAGGGGATGTCAGGATTTGGATGTTTGTTTCAGTCTCAGGGGATTTGAAGGGGAATACCAGGGAATCCAAGGCACCAGGGGAGAAACATGCAGCTGAAGGGGCTGAGGAAGCCCTTGCATAGAGGGATGGAAGTAGGGAAATTCAGTAAGAATGGGGATGGCAGTGTACAAGCAATGGTCTATAATGTGGATGAACCCCAAAATATTATGCCAAGTGAAAGAAGCCGGACACAAAAGAGCACGTATTGTATGATTCCATTTGCATGAATCACACGGAATAGGCAAATACATAAAGACCAAAAGCAGATTGGTGGTTGCCAGGAGCTGAGGGGGAGGGGGAATGGGGAGTGACTGCTAGTGGGTACGGAGTTTTCTTCCTGGGTGATGAAAATGTTTGGAACTAGAAAGTGGCGGTGGTTACACAACATTGTGAATGAGCCAATGCCACCAAATCATGCACTTTAAAACACTTAGTTCTGGAGTGCCTGGGTGGCTCAGTTGGTTAAGCACCTGACTTTCACTCAGGTCATGCATGACCTCGAGGTCTGTGAGTTCCAGCCCCCTTCAGGTTCTGTCTCCCCCTCTCTCTGCTCCTCCCCCACTTGCATTCTCTCTCTCTCTCTCTCTCTCCCTCCCTCTCTAAGTAAATTTTTAAAAAGTGAAAACACTTAGTTTTATGTTATATGAATTTCACAGTAATTTTAAAATATATTGGAGGGGGGGTATGACTAGGTGAAGAATTTGAGGTGGAGAGCCAGGGAGAGAGTGTGAATCTTGCTCCCCCACTGCAAGCCATATGATAGGACTTCAGACAACTGATGCCATTGTCTAGCCTTTGTTTACTCATGTGTAAAATGGGCATGATCATTGTATCTGCCCCATGGGACTACTGGAAGGAGGATTCCAGGGAGGTCACGTATGCACAGATCATGGAGCGCAAACAGTTGCTAAATGGAGACTGTGGTTGTTCTGAGGAAGGGAGAAGTCCCTGGGGGAAGCTGTGGCCTGGGAGGCACAAATGCAAAGAGCATCTGAGTCAAGTCTCCCGTCTTAGCCCCCAGCTTCTATATATACACCACACTGGGAACTCTGTTAACAAAGGAAAGGAAAACACTTCCATGAGTCTATGCAAGAGCTGCAGAGTGATGGTCTGAGATGAGGCTGCAGAAAGGACTCTCCCACAGAGGCAGCAACCGAGGAGGGGGGAGACACTGGCTTGTGGTGGGTCTCTCAGCAGCAGGAAGACCCAGGGCCAGTCAAGGAACTGGCTTCTGCAGAGCTGGGAATACTTCCTGATCCTGGGATCCTTTGAGGCCCTTCTCTCAGTCCCCTCTGCGGGACCGAAAGCTGATCTGGTATACTGGGGGCACTCTTCCTATGCCATTCTCCTGGGGTGTGAGGTCGATGTCCTCGGGGGCCACAGGGCTGGCCACAGAGAAGTTCTGGAGGATGGTGGTGAAGAAGAGGAATAATTCCATGTGGGCGATGCCTTCACCAAGACAAATGCGCTTCCCTGTGAACAAAGAAGATCACCAGTGTGGGCACAGAGCCGATGCACATCCCTTGCCCGGTCACATCCCAAAGCCCAGACATCTGTGTCCATCGCCAACAGATTTGTATGGGACTGGCCTTCAACCTGCAATCCAGGGTGGTGTTTTAGGGGGTCCCGAGCCCTTTGAAACCAGGGGCTAACGTTTGGGTGGAGGTGCCTTGCACGTTTCTCCAGGAGAGTTTGTAGCTTCTGTGAGATTTCCAGAGGCTCAGTGGCCACTTGGAGAACAAACACTCACTTCAGGTTAGATGTGTGTGTGTGTGTGTGTGTGTGTGTGTGTGCGCGTGCGTCTGCCTCCACACGTGCAGGTGTGTGCACATTTCTGACAACGTTTTTAATGTCCTTCATCTCTAATATGAGGAGGATGGTACTTATTTCAAAGGACTATTATGAAGGTAAAGAAATTAATATTTGTAAAAATTCTCAGACCAGCACCTGGCCTGTACTAAGGATACTATAGGTGTAGATATTGTTTGTGTTTGTTTCTGGGTGTGTGTGGTAAGAAGTGTGTGTGGGGTGGGGGGGGGAGTGTGTGTCTGGTGGGGAGTGTGTGTGCCTGTGGTGGGGAATGTATGTGTGGTGGGCAGTTTGTGTGGGAGGGAGTGTAGGGGGTGTGGGGGGGAGTGCGGGTGTGTGTGTGGAGGAAGTGGGGGGAATGTGGAGGGCAGTTGTGTGGGGAGCGTGTGGTGTGAGAGCTGGGCATGGGTGTGGGGAGGGGTGGGGGCAGAGAGTGTGTTGGCGGGGGAGTGGGTAGGGGGGAATGGGAGGGGAGTATGGGGGGAGAGTGTGGAGGGACTATGGGGGGGAGTGTGAAGAGGAGTTGTGTGGAGAGTGTGGAGGGCAATTGTGTGGGGAGTGTGTGGGGTGAGAGCTGGGCAGGGGTGTGGGGAGGGGTGGGTAGGGGGGAATGGGAGGGGAGTATGGGGGGGAGACTGTGTGGGGGGGAATGAGAGGTAGTGTGAAGAGGAGTTGTGTGGAGAGTGTGGACGGCAATTGTGTGGGGAGTGTGGGGGTGTGGGGGTGTGGGGAGAGGTGGGGGTGGGCAGTGTGTTGGGGGGAGTGTGTAAGGAGGAAAGGGAGGGGCGGGAGGTATGTGTGGGGGTGTGTGGGAGGAGTGTGTGGAGGGAATGTAGAGGGGAGTTGTGTGGGGAACATGTGGGGAGAGTATGGAGGGGAGTGTGGAGGGGAGTTGTGTGGGGAGTGTATGTGGGGGGAGAGTGTGAGGAGGATTGGGGGGCAGGGAGCGCATGGGGGGAGTGTGTGCGGTTGGGAGCATGAGGGTGTATCTGGCACTGTGTGTGTTTGTCTATATCTGGGTTGTCATTTTATCTCAGTCCGAGAGCCATGGGCTTCAAAAGTTTGGGGGAAAAACCAAACTACACTTAAAATTGTGAATGGGGCGGGGCACCTGGGTGGCTCCGTTGGTTAAGTGTCTGACTCTTGATTTTGGCTCCCAGGTCTTATTCTCTGCGTGAATATTACGGAGCCTGCTTTGGATTTTCTCTCTCCCTCTCTCCCTCGGCCCCTACCCTGCTCAGGAGCCCATGCTCACGTGCTATTAAAATAAATAAATGAATAAAAAGAAGTGTGAATGGGTCTGCTTCCTTGGATTCTCAGAGGTGTGAGAGCCTCCAGTAGGTTATGAAGCACGGGCTTGAAGAGAAATAAACACAAAGGGAGTAGGAACCCCAGGAAGAGGCACCGAAAGCCTCCTTTACCTCAGTGGCTCTTTCTTTTTTAATGTTTACTTATTTTTGAGAGAGCTCTCTCAAATACACAGAGTGGGAGCAGGGGGGTGGGGCAGAGAGAGAGGGAGACAGAATCTGAAGCAGGCTCTCGGCTTTGAGCACAGAGCCTGACCCAGGGCTCGAACTCACCAAGGATGGATCATGACCTGAGCTAAAGCCCCACACTGAACTGACCGAGCCACCCAGGCACCCCACCTCAATGGCTCTTGATCTGCAAGCTGACCACCATGGCAAGGCCATTCAGATATTTCCTAGACCAGTCAAGGTGTCAGACATTATGCCTACGTGGACATCTCTGGGGGAAATGTCTGTATCTTTTTGGCACATCACAAGTTAGGTAACATGGACTTAGAGATACTCAGAGCAGGCCTCTAGACTGGTTCTCCTGTGACTGGTTCTGTGACCCAGTTCTTTCCAGAACAGCCTGACTCCTACTGTCTCCCTCCCATCCTCTCTTCCAATCCCAATCCCTGGGACTGTCCACTGGGACACCCTTCACTATCCTGTTGGCTCTAACATCTTTCGGCTTGGTTTGTCGTTCTTTCCACTCATGGCAATCTTGCATCAGTCTTTTGCTCTGATTGACCTCCCATCAGACATTGCTCCTCTGTCTCCTTCCTCTTTTGCCCACTTTCTTCAACCTTAAGCTCCCTGTCTCTGTCCATTTGGATCTGATTCCATCTGAAACTCTCTCCCTCCTTCCCCCCCTCTCTCTCTGTCTCCTATTCTCTCTTGTTTCCCCTTCCTCACTGTATTGTCTCATTGTGCACTCAGTCTCTGTCACTTGTCCCCTGTCATTATCTCTCTCTGTGTCTGTCTTTGTCCTTCTCTCCATTTTTCTCACTCATTCTTTCTTTGTCTCTCTCTCTCCTTCCCTCTCTACATCTCTGCCTCTCTCTCTAACCTTAGAACAGGACTAGTGAATGGGATCATGGGCCCCACCCCACCATCCCACAAGTCCCCCAACTCTCACTTAAGATGAAATGAGGGAAGCCATAGCACTGGGCAGAGCCAGGGGATCTGGGTCACTGGGGTCACTGATGGAACTCAAGACTAGGGCCTTGGTTCGGGGGTCCTCCTTTCTCCCAAAGGATGAGGATTCTGGGCACTGGGGTTTTCTCAAGACGGGGCCACATAGTGCAGAACGGGGAAAGAGACAGGTCAGAGCATGTCAAGACCCACTCCTGGCTCCCAGTACCAGCAAGATAAACCCAAACTCCCCCCAGCTTCCAAGGCCCTCCAGCTGAGATCTTCACCCTTCTCCCCTTTTAGAATCCACACTCCAGGCTCCCTGGGTTTGTTTCTCAAAAACGCGATGCTGTCTCCACCTTCAGGCTTTGACTTGCTGTTCCCTCTGCCTGGAACACTTCCTAGTGGCTGATTGATACTCACCCCTGAGGTCTTAGCTTAGAAGCCAGTGCTTCGAGGAAAGCTTTTCCTCACCGAACCACCAAGAGTAGTCAGTATTTCCTCTTTGTGTTCCCAAAGTCCCTTTCACAGCATTTATCACAGTTATGATTACTGATAATAATCATCATCACATCCATGAGCACCGACTTTGTGCCAAGCAGTTCTAAGCACATTGCAAGCATTAATTAAATTTAATTAGGTACTATTTTGTGGTCAAATGATAAATGCCCATCTCCCCTGCTGGGCTGTAAATTTCCCAGGGCAGAGACTGTGTCCCTATGTGACTTGCCCAGTGCATCATCTTCAGCCCCCAATAAAGCACTGAGCTCAGAGTAGTGCTCACCAGCTATTTTATACCAAGGTGTATCTCTATACCAAGGCGTAGAGAGGTTAAAATACTTTCCCAAGGTCCAGCTTACCAAGATGTGCCTTTGGGATGTGGTCTTCTTTTTTTTTTTTTTAAATGTTTATTTATTTTTGAGAGAGAGAGAGAGAGAGAGACAGAGTGTGAGTGAGGGAGGGGCAGAGAAAGAGAGAGGGAGACACAGAATTCGAAGCAGGCTCCAGGCTCCGAGCCATCAGCACAGAGCCTGATGCGGGGCTCGAACCCACGAACCGTGAGATCATGACCTGAGCCGAAGTCAGCCGCTTAACCGACTGAGCCACCCAGGTGCCCCGGGATGTGGTCTTCTTAAGCCCTGTCTAGGGTTGCAGGGAAGATGAAGTGGGTTAAAGGTAAAGCAAATGGCATATAGTAGCTGCTCAATGAACCAAGATCTCTCCTGGACTGTCTCAAAGAGAGAGTGGCCTTTCACTCTGGTATCTGGGAAAGAGTGCAGGCCTGGCTTACCCATGGAGAAGGGGATAAAAGCTTCATTCTTCTTCAGTGCCCCATTGGCATCCAGAAAGTGGTCAGGGTTGAAGGCATCTGGTTTTTCAAAGTAATGTGGGTCATTGAGAGCAGAGTGCAGGAGGGGATATACTTCAGTGCCCTGAGGGAGAGTCACAAGGTCAACAGATACTGCCATTCCTTTCCTCAGCCCACCCTTAAAAACAAAATAAAACAAAACAAACAGACAAACAAAAAACCAAGAGGGCCCTAGTGATAAAACCAAAAACAGGTCAAGTGCAGAGATTAAGAGAACCCAGGATGCCCACACAGGAAAAATGTGGGAGCCCAGCTGGCCTCACCTTGGGCATGAAGTACCCTCTGAAGTGAGTGTCTTTGGTGACCGTGTGCGGCGCGCCAATAGGGAAGAGGTCACTGAATCTCTGAATCTCATGGATGACTGCGTCAGTGTATGGCATTTTGGCTCGATCATCAAGGGATGGAAGGCGGTGTGGGCCAATCACCTGGTCAATCTCCTTGTGGACTCTCTCTGTACAGAAGAGTGGGACCAGGGAACCTCATTTTATTTTATTTTTTCCAATATATGAAATTTGTTGTCAAATTGGTTTCCATACAACACCCAGTGCTCATCCCAAAAGGTGCCCTCTTCAATAACCATCACCCACCCTCCCCACCCTCCCACCCCCCATCAACCCTCAGTTTGAGGGAACCTCATTTTAAAGAGACATTTCAGCAGGGACACTGCTTTGTGTGGGCTAATGAGCCAGGAAAAACCTGTAATAAAGGATTAGGTCATTGACACCCCTCAGAGCAAACAACCCTGGAAGAGGGGGAGGCCAGGGGGGGTGGGGGCGGTGGGAAGCAAGAATTCTCACCCTTTCAAATCTATTGAATGTTATGAATTCTCTTCCCACAGGCACAGGTAAACACACACACACACACACACACACACACACACACACACTCACGTGCGTGCGCACACACACACACACCACAATTTTGCACAGAATTTCACATTAAGAACTCAAGGCTATAAACCTGTCAAAATTCTCCCTCTAAAAAGACTGGAGAGGAGCCTGGGTGGCTCAGTCTATTAAGCAGTTAAATGTCTGACCTCGGCTCAGGTCCTAATCTCAAGGCTCATGAGTTTGAGTCCCACATCGGTCATTACAGAGCCTGCTTTGGATTTTTTGTCCCCCTGGGTCTCAGCTCCTCCCCCATTCACCCTCTCCCCTCTCCTCCTCTCTCAAAAATAAATAAACATTGAAATTTTTAAAAACAAAAAGAGTAGAAAATGACCTAATATTTATTGTGTGTGTATTATAGATGAGACACTGTGCTAGGTACTCAGGAATATAACCATGAAATAGATCAATAGATTAACCCACAAACACCTGGATAAATGAATACATAAGCCAGTCGACTTATGAATGGAAAGAGTGATGAATGGAAGAACATTAGTGAATGGATGTGTGTATTTGTTTACCAATCAATATATGAATTATTGGGTCATTAATTAATAAATGGCCCACAGACAAATAAGTGAACCTGATTAACCAGGAAATCAATTGCATAAATGAATGGATGACTAGATCTATAGAGCAATAAGTAAATAAATAAATTAGTGAAATAACAGGTATCAAAAAGTGATGAAATAGGTATAAAAATAGATAAAATAAAATAGGTATAAAAAGGAACAAGTAGATGGAGGGACTGAATGACAGATAAATAATCAGTCATGAATTAACTGAATTAAATGCATAATAAATGGATGAAGGGTGGATTGAAAGACCGATGGAAGAATTAAGGAATGAAATCTAGTTCATAGGGCAGATGGATGCATGCATGGACAAACGAGCCAATGAATCAATGACAAGTACTTCATTCATTAATCCCTGTTTCAAAAGATCAACAATTGAATCAATTAATGCAAATAAAGAATGGAAGCTAGGTCCTTGAATCAATCATAGGTGAAAGAATCTGAGTATACAGGTAATAAAAACAGGTAACAAATAAAAGGATAGACAAATGGATGGATGGGTGGGCAGAGAGAGGAGTCTGCCTTTACATGATGGGAGAACACACCGACAGATTGTTCATCCATCCACTGGCGGGGCTGCCTTAGGGGCTCATTCAAAACCTGCAGCGCTCCTGGTATATATAGGAGGTGAACACTTCCTCCCTCATTCAGGAAGGATCCCAGCTGCACTTTTGCAGCTCCCAAAGGGATGAGAAGCCCCCGCCCCCTGCCTCGATCGGTGGTCCCCGCCCACCCACCTGTGACATGAGGGTACTTGAGCATGAGCTGGAAACCATAGCGGAGCGTGCTGCTGGTGGTCTCCGTGCCGGCGAAGAAGAGGGAGAGCACCGTGCAGATGAGGTTCCGATGGTGGAATTCGCTGTTGGGGTCGGACTTCTCCTGAATCCGAGCGGTAGGGGGCGTGTCAGGGGAGCGGGGGCTTTGCTGCACGCTCTTGCCTGGGGGCGCCCTCCCCTGCTGCTGGGTCTCACACCCCCTGTATCTCTCTCCCTCTCTCCTCCCAACTTTCCCCTTTTTTCCTCTTCCCCTCAGTTGGTTCCTGAGTCTCTCCTCCCTTTCCCATCTCCCTCCCCTATTCCCCACTCCCTTCCCCCTTTCCCCACCCTTCTTCTCTTCGCCGCCATCTTTTCCTCCCTCCCTGCCCCCTCCTGTTCCCCTCCGCCAACCCCCACTTTGTCCATGCGGATCAGGTAGGCATCCATGAAGTCCCGGGGGGTGCTGGGGTCCAGGGTTTCACGGTGCTTCTCCACAGCGTCCTCTATGAAGGCTATGATTTCCTGCACGTTTTTGTAGATTTGCCTGTGTGTACCTGGAAAGTACTTTAAGAAGTTGTAGAAAAGCTCGAACACCTGCAGCAGAGAAGGGGCTGTGAGGTCCTCCTGGGGTGGAGCCAGGGAGTCACAGGGAGGGGAGCCCTCCTGGGGCCTGGGTAGGGCAGAATCTCATCTTGCTCTGCCTCTCTGTTTCTGTCTCTGCCTCTCACTCACTGATTCTAAGTCTCCTTTGATCTGTTGTTCTCCCAGTTTTCTCCTTCTGTCTCTTCCTCCCTCATCCTCCCGTCCTGTTTTGGTTGCTGCCACACCTCTCTCCTTGGCGCCTCTCCTTACCCATGTGTGTCTCTTCTCACTTGTCTCTCTGCAGCTACTTTTTTCTTTTAAATCATCTCTACACCCAGTGTGGAGCTCGAACTCACGACCCTGAGATCAGGAGTCGCCTGGTCTACTGACTGAGTCAGCCAGGTGGTTGGCTCTCTGTGCTTCTATTGCCTACCTCGCCCAGTGGATCTGTTTGGCTCAGACCTCTCTGACTCTTTCCACCCCTCACGTCTCCTTTGTTGCACCAAACATTGATACCGTGATGCATACACAAGATGAGCCTACTGCCTGCTTAAGACTATTTATTTTGGAACATATTTCTACTGGATTGTCTAGGATTAATGTAATACCTACCTGTTGCAAATAATTGCAAATAAAAAAAGGTGGAAACAGAGAGGGCAATGTAAAATTCTCTGTTAATTAAAAAAAATTTCTTTAAGTTTCTTTATTTCTGAGAGACACAGAGAGAGAGAGCACGCCAGCATGAGTAGGGGAGGAGCAGAGAGAGGGAGACACAGAATCCAAAGCAGGCTCCAGACTCCGAGATGTCAGCACGAGGCCGATGCGGGGCTCGAACACTTGAACTGAGATATCATGACCTGAGCCAAAGCTGGACACTTAACCAATGGAGCCACCAGGCACCCCAATCTTTCTTAATGTTTAGCGATAACCATTGATAACTCTCTAGTCAATCTCGTTCTAGATTTTTCTCTCCCTGTGGTTCTCTGTGGGAAGAGAAAAGTGAAATCACCTGCTGCACCTGTTGCAAATATTCACTCTGGGCCCCATCCTAGCTTTTTGGATCAGACTGTCTAGCAGGAGGTCATGGGAGTTTGTGACTAACCATTAGGAACAGTCCTACACGCAAATCTGACATACACTCCTGGTACGAACCATAATGAGGCATACTGTTCTGCAGTTTAATTTTTTAAACTTAATGTACAATCGGGGTATTTCCAGATTCGTTGAGAAAGAGAAACCACACTATTTTGTTTTAAAAGAGGAGCATATTACTTTATAATCTGGGAGATATTTTTACAAAGACCAAAAGTGGGCGGGGAAATGGGGAAAATGAAGAAATGTGGTCCCTTATTTTCACGTATCCTTGAATTTCTTCAATTGAGGAGATTTGCCAAAGACAGAGGTGAAGATTTGCAGGAATCAGGAACAGAAGAATAGACAGCCTGACAGTCTGAGTCCTATTCTCTCCCTCTGTCTCTGCCACTCTGCCTCTCAGAGTCTCTGATCTCTGCTCTTCCTCGTCACTTTCGCCCTGTCCTTCTCTCTCCTCTTCCAAACCCTCATGTCTTGGTCTCTCTTGCTGACTCTCTGACTCTCCATCTCTGTCTCCTCATCCTAGGCTCCCCATCCCTGTCTCCCGTCCCTCCCGCCCTCTACTGCTCAGTGTCCCTGTCCCTCCCTGTTGTCTGTGCCCCACTTCCAGCCCAAAGCTGCATTTCTGGGACACCAAAGCAGATCACCCCTTTCCCTGTGCCCTAGATATCCACCTCACACACCAGCCTCCCACACCAGCTCCCTGACCTGGCTGGAGAAGGAGCTGAGGAGCGTGAAGTTCTGGTAGAACAAGTCCAGCAACCGCAGGAACTTGGGATCTTTGTAGCTAAAGCGTGTTCCAAAGACAATGGCGCAGATGATGTTGGCAGTCATGGAGTGGAAAAGGAAGGTGGGGTCCTGGAAGGCTCCTAGGAGGAGGAGGCACAGGTCATGGGACACGGACTCAAACAAAGGCCTTGGGAGCACTTGACCACTGCCCCATGCTCCATGTGACTGCCCTCCCTGGCTCAGTGGTGACAAAGAAGCAGGAACAGGAACCGCTAACATTCACTAGCCCAGATGATGGACCAGCCAGGTCCTGTTCTAAGCACTTCATGTATTATTTTACTAAATTCCCACCACAACCCTGGGGGGAAAGTGCCGTTCTGCTATTGTCTGCAGGGTCGTCAAGCTATGGAGGCTGTGTGGTGGGTCCCTCTCAGGCCTCAGCTCTGACCCTGGGGGCAGGTAGTTAAGTCCCAGGGGCAGATGGGTGCAGGGCTGGTGTTCAGTCAATCACATGTGCAAGTTGAAAAGCTCTGCTCTCCCTGTCCCTTGTCTGTCATCCCCTCCCTTCATCTCTTCTCTCCACCTCCAGGGCTCTTTGGTCTCCATGGAATCGTTCTGCACTTGACAGCCGATGTCTGTATACATCCTGACCTCCCTGGATGGGAGGGGAGCAGGGACTGTGCACCCACCCAGAAGTGTCATGGCATCAGCCTCTCTCTGCGGGTCTCACCTGTCCGTCTTCTCTTGCTCCCCTGCACACCCTTTCCTGAGCTTGTCTGTCAGTCTCATTTTCTCTACCTTGGTTTCTGTCTGCCTTGGTTTCTTTTTGCTTCTCCCGGTCTCTTCCAGTCTCTCTCTTTGTCTTCATCTCTCCATCTGTGTCTCTTTTCCCTTCCCTATCTCTCTCCATCTGAGTCGCTCTTTTTCCACCTGAGTCTGTCTTCATGGTCTGCTGCCCCTAGTCTTCTATTGCTCCCTATGTCTCTGCCTCTGCCTCTCCCTCCCAGTCTGTACATTTACGTCTCAAAATCTCTTACGAAAGGACCCTGTCATCTTTATGTCTCATAAACACCCTTATATGGAGAATCCAAAAGTAAGTAGAAGTGCTTCTCTCTTTTTTTTAAGTCTATTTATTTATTTTGAGAGAGAAAGAGAGAGAATGAGTGGGGGAGAGGCAAAGAGAGAGGGGGAAAGAGAGAGAATCTGTGCTGTCAGCGCAGAGACGGACACAGGGCTCAAACTCACAAACCGTAAGATCATGACCTGAGCCGAAATCAAGAGTCAGATGCTTCACCGGCTGAGCCACCCAGGCCCCCCTCAGAAGTGCTTCTTTGACAGCCCATCCCAGCTGCCTGAGGGCAGGACGCCCCAGCTGCCCATCTTGCTCGCTGACAGCTTGTCAATAGTCCACTCAAGAAGAATAAAAACCCACTTTGGCATTTTCAAAGTGTCTATCGTTTTCCCCTTTCTCTCTTTGCCTGCTTTTATGTAAGTGTTATTTTTGCCCTTGCAGATACAATTCACCCATGGGTTGGTTTCCCTGAACCCAAGTAAATAGCATGCTAATACATAACCAAGTTTATGTCCTTGAGTTACTCTCGACACTATACACCCCACATCTCTTCTGGCTCCCTGTGTTCCATTCCTACCCATCTCTGTCTGTCCCTCTGCTGGATGGTCTCTCAGGGTCATTCTCTATCTCTGCCTCTCTTTCTCTGCCCACAGATACACCTCAGTCTTTCTGTTGCCACGCACCCAGCATACCCATTCCCCGGGGACTCACCCTGGGTTTTCCGCAGTTCCTCTACCACACACTGAGACTCCTCCTGAATCCTCTCCTCTATACTCCGCTTCCCCATCCCGAAGTTCTTCATGGTGGCCAGAGAGAATCGCCGAAGGAGCTTCCAGCGTTCCCCGTTGGCAAAGACCACACCTGCAGGTGTAGGGAAGGCATGGATTGCCAAGAGGGTTGGAAGGGGACTCCGGGCTCCTCTGCGCCTCTTATCCCCCCTTCCCAGACTCACCCTCCCCAATTTCCATCTTCCATCATTCCCCTCCAGGTGTCTTTGAGGTCCTTACCATAGCCTTGAAAGATTTGTTCTACAGCAGACACTCTCCCGCGGCCAGAGAAGGCCTCAGCTTGGTCCACCAGGGCCTCCCGTATGGCCTCTATCCCACACAGCATGACCACAGGCCTTGGCCCCAGGTACACCGTGAAGACATCCCCGTATTTCTCTCGGAGCTGTGAAGCATATCCACGCCCAAGGTTACTGTTAGCCAATGTGCACCCATGTGGCCATCCCAGTTGTTAAACCATAAACACACTCATGTATAGATTGGCAATTAGCTACTGAGTACCCCAAGACCCTCCACCCCAGGGTGCCTTCCCCTTCCCAGGACCCAGCAACTAAAGGATTAACCCATGACCCAGACAGAGTCTGCATGGTTGGTGCCCTAAGCAGTACAGATGGTTAAATATCTCTTACTTCTGCCTATACCCTTGAGTCGAACCAAATCTCCCCAGCATTGAAACTGAAGGGTCATCCTTCCTGTGACCCAACGTCAACCTGCTGTCTGCCTCCTGACAATGTCCCCAGGGAACTACCCTAAACCGCTTGGTAGACATGAAGAGAAAACAACGGCTTCGGGGATGATTGTGACATAACATCAGCACAGGCATTTGCAAAACTGCTCCGTGGTATTTACTGAAGCTAAACACATGTATATTCAATGACTCATTAACTTCACTCCCAGATGCAAGCACCCAACCAAAATGTGTATGTAGGTTCACCAAAATACCAACAACCTGATTCGCTGAAGGTTTTTTAAAAACATTTTAATGTTTACTTGTTTTTGAGAGAGAGAGAGACAGAGCGTGAAGAGGGGAGGAGCAGAGAGAGAAGGAGACACAGAATCCGAAGCAGATTCCAGGCTCTGAGTGGTCGGCACAGAGCCCGATGCGGGTTTGAACCCACAAACTGCGAGATCATGACCTGAGCCGAAGTCGGAAGCCTAATGGACTGAGCCACCCAGGCGCCCATTGAAGTTTTTCAAATAAAATTCTCAGCAACACTGATAGAGAATAAATATATGGCGATATAGTCATGCCATGGAATAATTATGCAGCAATGAAAAAGAACCCGTGCTACAGCCAAGACTTGAATGAAACTCACAGGCGTAGTGTTGAGTGAAATCAACCAGACACAAAAGTGCCATATGTCCTAACTCTATTTCTATGAAGTCAAGATAGTGAGAGGGTGGTGACTGGAAGGGGACTGGAGGGTGGTTTCTGGGGACAGGACGTGTTGTTACTTACCTATATGTCAATTACATGAGTATGTCCGCTTGAGAGAATTCATTGAGCTGAACGTTTACGACTTGTGCACTTTTAGGGGTCATGTTAAGCCTCACTAAAAATTGACTTAAAATCATGAAAAGATTAAGTTTACTGCAAAATCTCTCCCACTGATCTCTGCAGAGCCTCCTTATGGTCTCCCTACTGCCATTCCCATCCTCTTAGGATCAGTTGGCCACCCACCTCACCCCAGTCTGAAGCCAGAGTATTCCCTATGAAAATGTAAATTAATTAATACCCCTAACTGGCTCCAAACCCTCCAATGCCCCCCACTGCACTGAGGGTAAGATCTGAGGTCTCCACCATGATCCACATCGCCCTACATGAGGTGACTACGTCACCCCTCTGCTTGTCCTCCCCCTCGCCCCTTCCCTCCTTCAGATCCAGCCTCCATGTTTTCCCCCAAACATGCCGAGCTTGCTCTCACTTCAGCGTTCTTGCACTCACACCTGCCTCTCTACGGTGCTTTGCTCCTGCATCTTGCAGGGTGTCTGCTCACAGACACAGCGAGACTGAGCCTCTCCCCCACTATTCAATCTAAAGTAGCTCCACCACTTTCTAAAATAGCACCTGGCTTTCTTTTAATCATAGCTCTTGTCTACCTAGTATTTCCTAATTTGCTTAACTTGTATGCCTTGTCTAAAGCCACATCATCAATGTGTAGAATGTTCCCAGGACACAGAAGGTGCCCTGTAAATGACTGTTGAATGAATGGATCAAAAGAGCTGCCATTTAATGAGCACTTACTATACACCAGGCTCTCTATGCAGTATGCCACCCAGTCCTCATTAATGTTATGAGACACACATTCTTACCACCATCTCATTTTAACAGAGGAGGAAACTGAGACTCAATGAGTAAGAGTTGACTCTGGAACACAAAATCCAAATCTGTCTGACTCTAGAAAGATCTGGGAGCATACTAGGGAATGGAGGAGGAGCGGGGCCACCTTCTCCGACCTGTCCCATCGTGACACCCCTTAGTCCATTCTCTCCCTTCCTGTCTCCAAAGATGCAATAATAATGGAGGATCATGGACCCCTAAAGAATCCTGGAGGTTCCATGGAAGAACTTTAGGGGGTCTGGAACTCTCAAAATTTTATGTAAAAATCTTTGTGGACATTTGGAAGGGAGAGAGCCCACAGCTTAACCAAATTCTCAAAGGATTTGTGATCCCCAAATCATTAGGTAGCTTTGGCCTAGGAGGGCATTGGAGATGAGGACACCTCTGTGCCAGACCCCAGCTTTCCCTCCATGAAGTCCCAGCTGTGTGACTGAGGACAAGTGTCTTCCCCAGGCTGAGCCTCACGGTCCATACCTGTGAGATAAGGATAGCACCTCACCTCCCCCGCAGGCGTGTGGTAAGCCAGACCTGATGAATTCCCACGGGGATACAGATAAATCCTAGCCATGTAAATCTGAGCAAAGAAATCAAGCCCAGCAGTTTACAGAAAAACGTGGTGCCCTGGGAGGCACTGAAGTAAAAAGTACTCGGGGCCTATGCATACCCATCCCTCCACTTGTGGGAAAATTCTCTCTCTTAAAAGCAAAGGGATGACAAACCCAAGATTCAGGAGTGTGGTGGCCTTGGGGTATGTAAGCTGGCAGTTATGTCGGTGACCCAGTTCTTCTGTTGCCAAGAGGGTGCACCGGTGTAGATTACATTATTCATAAATAAATTGATAATCACATGTAAAATCAGGCGTGGAAAGCGGTGATAAACAGCCTGGTAAACACTCCAGTGTCAGCCATTACTGCACATTTGTTTGTGACCGTTATTGGTAAGAACCTTGTGCTTCCTCCCGTCTTCCTTCTCCTCCTGGCATCCACCTGGGCCAATCTCCGCTCTCTTTTCTTGCCAGAGGAGAAACTTACAGTTGGTGACTCTGCCCCTTCTCTCTCTTCCAGGGCTGGTCAGGCGCCCAGACACTCCACAGGCGGTGGCAGAAGAGTATGAAATTCTATACCCATGGCTTGCGCCCAGACGCCTCCGCGTGCCCACCCACCCACTCCGGGGCCAGTGCCCACACACTTCAACTGAGCAGGGACACCTCTGACCATCTGACCACCAGCTACCATGCTTCACCTCCATGCACCTTCTTCGCCACCTTCATACACCCCACCCAAGCCTGAAAGGATGCCTTCACTCCTTCTGGGGAGTGATCCCCAGACCCAGGGGCAGGGAGACACCCTCAGAGCCCATGCATCGGCATCTCACCCTCAGGAAGGATTTGAGTAAGCCACTTCTGTCCATCTGCAGAATATTCCCCAAGAAGGCCAGAGGACGGGGGCCTGGCGGGAGGCGGCCATGGGCCTTCGGGTGGCCCCTGGCCAGCAGAAGCAGGAGTCCCGTGAGGACAGCAAGAAGGAGAACGACACTGAACTCCATGGCCAGACCCAACTGTCTTTGTCCCAACTTCAGCCTTGATTGATCTGGGCTTTTTATCCTGAGCTGGCTGCCCCACCCAGTTATGTAACTGTATTCATTCCCCGCCTCCCTTCTCATCATGTCCAGGAGTGTGAACTTGAAAGAGTGATGTGCTTTTTCAAGTATGGGACGTCCCATTCTTCCGGCTCACACAACCCTGTACATGTTGTCAGAGACCAGGTGGTAGCGATTCCAAAGTCCACAAGAGTGCACGTGCCTGGTGCACACATTGTGTATTTGCTTTGCGGCTCTGGGTGAGCATGCGCGTTCGCCTTGACGTGCTCGCGCTTGCGTACGTTTCCCTACGCCTGCTTGCGTCTGTGCGTGTGCTGGAAGGAGTTTATATGCAGAGTGGTGTTTGTATTCACGTGAACGTGCTGGTCTGTTTCTGTGTATGCGTCTGCATGAGGTTGCGTATATGTTTTTGCATGTGTGGGGGCTTACATGTATTTGTGTGGATTCATTTGGGAAAGGCTGTGTGCATCTGGGTGCACGTCTCCGTGCGTGAGTCTGGGTGTGCCTGCGTTGTTTGTGCGTCTCCTGGTCCCTGTCTGTGTGGGACTTTTAGGTGCCCGGTGTCTACCTCCACCCCCCTATTCCCCCCCCACCCCCACCCCCAGTGACAGCCACTGATGAGAGTGATGATGACGACAGGAGGAGGGGAGAGGCACAGAACTGGGGAGACTCAGAGAGAGAGAGAGAGAGGGATAGAGACGGAGGCCTGGCGGGTGCAGCTTTCAGGTCCCTCCCCACGCCCACGCCTACCCCTGGCTCTCTGATTGCTCTGAGCAGTGCCTGGCACTTCTGTCCCCGCCTCTGGCTCTGCCCTTACAGTGCAGGACATTTCTCTGACCCTCTGGAACAGTCTTAGGTGACTCTATCTCTTGCCATCTCTCACTATCTTGGTGTCTCTGTTTCTGACTTTAGACTCTCAGCTCCAGTATTGCAGGGACTGGGTGCATTTTGATTGATGTCCTCTGGGCTCATGTGTGTCTCCATCATCACGCTGGGCCTTTGGGCCTCCGGCAGGCTCAGTCCAGATTTGCCCAGGATGTAAATGAATGTGGCCACATCCACCTGTCGTGCCCTGGGCCTGGCTTTCCACCTCATTCTGTCACTCTCTCCCTCAAAAGAGACCGGAGGGACATGAGGGGACGTCTATCTTGCAATATTGGACAAACCCTTTGCAGGCTGCAGGACCCTGGCCTCAGAGGTTGAATCATACCCTTCCGATCCAGGAGAAAAGGACTGATAGTCTCGATATCTTGAATTCACAGGTGGAGCCCTAACTTCGTTGATGTGGGAGAGATGCCCCCATTTCCTGACCCAGGACCTGGCCCCTGCTGTGCTGTGTATCTGGCACTGAGCCATGGCCCCATTCCAGCCCCGGGTATCACTGAAGGAGAGCCATAAAGTGTTTTACACAGAGTAAATCACTCAATCCTCACCCTTTAAGGTAGGTACGGTTGTCATCCCCACTTTATAAATGGGGAGAGTGAGGCAGAGAGAGGTGGACAGTTTTACCGAGAGACACAACGGCAGGTTAGAGCTGCATCATTCAATATGGTAGCCACTTGCCACATGCAACTATTAAGCACTCGAAACATGGCCAGCAGAAAATGTGAAACTTAATTTTAGTTAGAATTGATACTCACTTCAGTGATTAGAAAACTTACAAGTACATTTGGAGCAACTTGGGTATGTGAACCTAGTTTTTCAGTTACAAATTTCATGAAATCTAAACACAGATTAAGTATTTCTGAAGAAAAGTCAAGGTCCCAATCAAGGTGTTGTGTAAGTGCGAAATACACACCAGATTACAAAAAAAGATATGCTGAGAGTCAGAGGCAGGACAGGGAGAAGCCAAGAAATAGACAAGGAATATAGTGTAGGGATGGAGGCAGAGGAAGGGAGGGAACAAAAGAAACAGCAAGAGAACAGAAGAGCAAGAGAGAGGCAGAGATACAGAAACATGGGGACAGAGTCTGCAGGGGGCACAAGTGGGGCTGCCAGCTGTGGAAAAGTTGGGGGTTTTGGTTGTTTGTTTAATGTTTATTTATCTATTTTGAGAGAGAAAGAGCAGGAGTAGGGGAGGGGCAGAGAGAGAGAGAGAGAGTCCCAAGCAGGCTCCGTGGTGACACAGTGCAGAGCCCGACATGGGGCTCAAACTCACGAACTGTGAGATCATGACCTGAGCCAAGATCAAGAGTCCAATGCTCACCCAACTGAGCCACCCAGGCACTCCTCTCCCTCCCCCATTTTTAATCCCCTTCCCAGGCAACCACTGATCTGCTGTTTGTTTGTCTCTAGAGATTAGCTTGCACTTTGTAAATTTTCTGTTAAGTAGAATCATATGGTATACACTCTCTTTTGCCTACCTTCTTTCCACCAGGTATTCATTATTTTGCATTCTGGGTAAACTGAATAGTGGCCTCTCAAATATGTCCTTGTCCTAATCCCCATATCCTGTGAGTGTTACCTAAAATGGTAGAAGAGATTTTGGAGATGGGATTAAATGAAGCATTGTCAAATGGGGAGATTATCCTGGACTATATAAATAGGCCAATGTTGCAATCACTTGGCCAATGATAAGGATGCCAAATTACGTGAAAATGTGTTCAACATCATTCATCATCAGGGAAATGCCAGTCAAAACCACAATGAGACATCACTTCACACCTGTTAGAATGGCTGTTATTAAAAAGACAAGAAACATAGGTGTTGGCGAGGATGTGGAGAAAAGGGAACGCTCGTGCACTGTTGGTGGGATTGTAAGCTGGTGCAGCCACTGTGGAAAATAGTAGGTAGGTCCCTCCAAAAATTACAAATAGAAATTCCCCGGGCACCTGGTTGGCTCAGTTGGTGGAGCATCTAACTCTTGATTTCGGCTCAGGTCATGATCCCAGGGTTATGGGATCGAGCCCTGTGTTGGGCTCCGCTCTGGGCAAGGAGCCTGCTTGGGACTCTCTCTCTCCCTCTGCCTCTCCCCGCCAACCCCCCCCCCCCCCCCCCCCCCCGCCTTCGCCTCACATAGATAGATACATAGATACATACGTAGACAGATGATAGAAAGATACATAGATAGATGAACCATAGGGTCCAGCAATTGCAATTCTGGGCATTTATCTAAAGAAAACATTGACTCAAAAAGATATCTGCCTGGGCAAGCGTGCGCGCGCGCCCACACACACACACACACACACACACACACACACAAACATATTGCCGATTGCAGCATCATTTACAAGAGCCAAGACATGGAAGCAATGTGTTCTGCCCTTGCAGGGTTCAGTGTGCAATAAATGTCACTCAGGTAAAGTGGTTGGTAGTGCTGTTCTCTGCTACTATATCCTTGCTGAATTCCCACCCCCTTTGTTCTATCAGTTATTAAAAGAGGGGTAATCCCATCTCTGAGTATAACTGAGATTTGCCTGTGTCCCCTTGCAGTTCTGTTTGTTTTTGCTGAATGCATTTTAAAGCTCAGTTTTCAAGCGTATACACCTTTGGGACTGTCATGTCTTCTTGATGAATTGACTTTTATCATCATGAAATAGCTTTCTCTATCCCTGGTAAGATTCTTTTCTCAGAAATCTGATTCTTCTGATACTAATATTAGTCCTTTTGAGATTTCTTCTGATTAGCATTGCTACGGTGCCTTCCCCCCACCCCCATCCTTCCCTTTTAATTTACTTGTGTCTTTGCATCTCAAGTATGTTTCTTGTGGGCGGCATATTGTTAAGTCTTGCTTTTGTTTCCCTCCATTCCCAGACCTTTTCATTTGGGTGTTCCAACCGTCTGCACTGAATATGATCCGAGATGTTTCTCGGTGTTCAGTCTGGTATCTGTTTGCTCTTCATTCTCTTTCTTCTTTTCCAGACTTCTTTGGGATCACATAGTCTCCATAATTCCATTTTGTCTGCTAGCTTACTTTTGTGGTTGACAGCATACATCTTGAACTTAATGTGTTTTGGGGTTTTTTTTTTGTGCTTTTTGTTTTGTTTTTTTAACAAATCCCCTTTAATCTCCTTCACTGGCTTACTGGCTTCAACTGTTTGATTTATCTTTGTGGTTGCTTTAGTGTTCACAGAATACATCCTTACCTTATCGTAGTCTCTCTTCAGGTAGTATTATGTCACGTCACATATCTCATAAGAACCTGCCCATAAAATATTCTGGAGCTCTGGGCTACTGTTTTCACATGGATTATTTTTACATATGCTGTAAGCCTCACACTACATTGTGACTATCTTATTTAAACATTCAAATATCTTTTTAAAAGATTTAGATAGTTGGGGGGAAAATCTTACCTATTGCCTATACAATTACATGTCCAGGTTCTTCATTCTTTGGTGTAGATCCCTATATTTCCATTTGATATCATTTTCCTTCTGCCTGGGGGACTCGCTTTCACATTTCTGGGGGGATAGGGCTGCTGGTGAGGAATTCCTTAACGTTGGTGTATCTGAAAACACCTGTGTCTTGTCTTTGTTTATAGAAGATTTTTAGCTGGATGTAGAATTCTAGATTTAGAGGTTTGCCACGTCGGATTTTAAGATGTGGCTCCAGTGTTTTCTTAGCTGTACTGTGTCTGATGAGAAATCTGATGCCCACTTTATTGCTTTCTACATCATGTGTCTTTCTTCTGTGCCTGCCTTAACATTTTCTTTTTTTCTTTTCTTTTTTTTTTTTTTTAAGAAGACGCCATGCCCAGCATGGAGCCTTACACAGGGGCTTGAACTTATGACTTGAGATCAAGGGCGAGACACTTAACTGATTGAGCCACCCAGGACCCCAAGATTTTCTTTTTAACACTAGTTCTGAGAAATTTGATTATGACATGTCTTGGGTAGTTTTTTTTTTCCTGTAATAAGTTTGGTGTGTGTGTGTGTGTGTATGTGTGTGCGCGCGCGCGTGCACGCTTGAGTTTAGTTAAGATTCTTAGATCTGTGTTTTTTACATTTTTGCCAAATTTGGAACTTTTTTCAGCCATTATTTTTTCAAATTGTTTTCTATCCTCACCTCTCTCTGTGTCTCTGCCTGGCTATCAGCCCCTTTCTTTCTCTCTCCTTTAAAAAATTTTTTTTTCATTTCTAATTGTAATTTGTTTTTAATTTAATTCAAATTAGTTAGCATATAGTGCAACAATGATTTCAAGAGTAGATTCCTTAATGCCCTTTACCCATTGCCATTTAGCCCATTCCCCCTCCCACAACCCCTCCAGGAACCCTCTGTTTGTTCTCTATATTTAAGAATCTCTTATGTTTTGTCCACCTCCCTGTTTTTATGTTATTTTTGCTTCCCTTCCCTTGTGTTCATCTGTTTTGTGTCTTAAAGTCCTCATATGAGTGAAGTCATATGATTTTTGTCTTTCTCTGACTGACTAATTTCACTTAGCATAATACCCTCTAGTTCCATCCACATAGTTGCAAATGGCAAGATTTCATTCTTTTTGATTGCCAAGTAATACTCCACTGTGTGTATATATACACGACATCTTCTTTATCCATTTATCACTATTGTCAATAGTGCTGCTATGAACATTGGGATGTATGTGCCCCTTCGAAACAGCATACCTGTATCCCTTGGATAAATACCTAGTAGTGCAATTGCTGGGTCATAGGGTAGTTCTAATTTCAATTTTTTGAGGAAGTTCCATACTGTTTTCCTGAGTGGCTACACCAGCTTGCATTCCCACCAGCAATGCAAAAGAGATCCTCTTTCTCTGCATCCTCGCCAATATCTGTTGCCTGAGTTGTTAATGTTAGCCATTCTGACAAATGTGAGCTGGTATCTCATTGTGGTTTTGATTTGTATTTCCCTGATGATGAGTGATGTTGAACATTTTTTCATGTGTCGGTTGACCATCTGGATGTCTTCTCTGGAGAAGTGTCTATTCATGTCTTTTGCCCATTTCTTCACTGGATCATTTGTTTTTTGGGTGTTGAGTTTGGTAAGTTCTTTATAGGTTTGGATAATAACCTTTTATCTGATATGTTGTTTGCAAATATCTTCTCCCATTCTGTCTGTTGCCTTTTAGTTTTGCTGATTGTTTCCTTCACTGTGCAGAAGCTTTTTATTTTGATGAGGTCCCAATGGTTCATTTTTGCTTTTGTTTCTCTTGCCTCTGGAGACATGTTGAGTAACAGGATGATGCGGCCAAGATCAAAGAGGTTTTCGCCTGCTTTCTCCTTGAGGATTTTGATGGCTTCCTGTCTTATATTGAGGTCTTTCATCCATTTTGAGTTTATTTTTGTGTATGGTGTAAAAAAGTGGTCCAGGTTCATTCTTCTGCATGTTGCTGTCCAGTTTTCCCAGCACCATTGCTGAAGAGACTGTCTTTATTCCATTGGATATTCTTTCCTGCTTTGTCAAAGATTAGTTGGCCATATGTTTGTGGATCTGTTTCTGGACTCTGTATTCTGTTCCATTGATCTGAGTGTCTGTTTTTGTGCCATCCCTTTAATGTTTTATTAATGTTTATTTATTATTTTGAGAGAGAGAGAGAGAGTGGGGAGAGGGGCGGAGAGAGACACACACAGAATGCGAAGCAGCCTCCAGGCTCTGAGCTGTCAGCACAGAGCCCAACACGGGGCTCAAACCCACAAACCGTGAGATCATGGCCTGAGCCAAAGTTGGACGCTTAACCGACTGAGCCATCCAGGTGCCTGTTTTCTCTTTCCTTTAAAATGGGGAACCAGCAGTTTGTTTACAAAGCTAAACAAGCCACCTGCCAGCAACAAAAATCCTGATCTATTAGGTGAGGTGGCTGAGTCACCCCACATGCGTGAGGGGGAGGCAAGGTTATGCTTTATCTGAGTCTGAAAGACAAAACTGCCAGGCCCAACTTCACCCCATACACCTCTAACCCAACAGGAGGGCACTGATAATCCTGATATTGTGAAATCAGGGGTGGAACCTGTACTTTTCCAAGGTCTTCTGACCTTGGAGAGGTGCCACTGTGGACTTTCCTGCCCCCAGCAAAGTCCTGGTTCCCTCAGTCCTGTGTGATCTAGCACTGAGCCTGGGGCCTCATTTCAGCCTCAGGAGTCACTGATAGGGAGCCATGAAGTGCTTTGCACAGAGTAAGGTACTTAATCCTCACCCTCTGAGGTAAGTATTGCTGTCATCCCCATAGATGGGGAGAGTGAAACCCAGAGAGCTTAAGACCTTGCCCAAGCTCACATAGCAGTCTAGAAGTAGAATCCGGTGTCAAATCTGGTCTCGTTGCAGAACCTGGTATTCAACCACTTCCCTCTGCTGCCTTTCTGAGAGAGATACAGAGACACAGAGACATGGAGAGAGATAGCAGACAGTGAGAAGCAGAGAGAAAAAGAGTCAGAGAGGACAGGAGACAGAAGAGAACTATAAATTCTGGGGAAAAGGGATTCTTTGGAAAAATTAACTAGGGAGAGATTGGATTGAAAAAGGCAAGCAGGTTCCTTTCTTGCAGGACTTCTCAGGGCCTTTAGAATGCGAATTTGCACTGTTAATAACCCAGCAAGAGGGCAGGAGGGTCAATAGCAGCTCCCCAGCACATCTGAGAGTCTAGGGACTCTGAGGGAACACATTGTAGGAAGTATTCATACGTGAAAATAAAGCACTAATTTTGAGTCAGGCAGACTCAGTCTCAAACCTCAGCCTTGTCATGTATTTATTGTGTCAGAGACACCTAGACAAGCTTCAGGTTTCTCCCTCTGGAAAGTGTGAGTACCTACCCTATGGGGTCACTGCGAGGATGGAGATGAGACCCAATGTGCACGGCTTGGGACACACTAAGTGCTCGGTGAATGCGCAGTGGCCACAGGAGAGACCCAGAGACCCAGAGGCCAAGGCTAAAGGGAGTGGAGGATCAGACAGATCCTGAAGGAGACTCGTCATGTGACAAGATGGTAAGAGAATGAGAAGCCCGCTCTCCTAAGACAACAAGACACGTGGTAAACACTCATTCATTCATTCATTCAACAAACATTTATTGGACACCTGTGTGGAGGCGCTATTCTAGGCATGGGGGAGGCAGCAATAAACAGGACAGGTAAATAAATACCTGGCTCTTACAGAGCTAACATGCTAGTGGGAGGGACAGACGACAATAAGACAGAAATCAATATAGAATGATTCAGAGTGACAGGGCAATATCCAGGCATCATGCCCTCGGTTGTCCTTCCTGGTGGTTTCCCCTCCAGCACCCGGTGTGGTCCTCAGTGGCTGCGCGAGTTGAATGGAAGGTAGCGAGACCCTCACATTGGAGAGCGGCACGTGTCACTATCAGGGCAGAAGGTACAAAGATGGAACCATGACACCTGAGGCTGTGAAGGTAAATTTGGCACAGAGGCAGGTGGAGAGATGAGGAGATGCAGGTGGAGAGATGCGGGAGCCCAGAGACTGAGGACAGACAGACACACAGACCCATGGAGATTGAAGTCTCACTGAGAGGCAGAACAGGAAAGACAGGAGTGCTGAGGGACTAGTGAGGTGCAGGGGGAGTTAGTGTGGGGCTGAGGGACTAGTGAGGGGCAGAGGGAGCCAAAGAGGGGCTGAGGGACTAGTGAGGTACTGAGAGACTAGTGAGGGGTAAGGGGAGCTAGTGAAGGGTAGAAGGAGCTAATAAAAAGCTGAGGGACTAGTGAGGGGCAGGGAGAGCTAGTGAGGGGCTGAGGGACTAGTGAGGGGCAGGGGGAGCTAGTGAGGGGTAGAGGGAGCTGATAAAGGGCTGAGGGACTAGTGAGGGGCAGAGGGACCTAAAGAGGGACTGAGGGCCTAGTGAGGGGCAGGGAGAGCTAGTCAGGGGCTGAGGGACTAATGAGGGGCAGGAGGAGCTAATGAGGGGCTGAGGGACTAGTGAGGGGTAAGGGGAGTTAGTGAGGGGCAGGGGGAGTTAGTGACGGGGCTGAGGGACTAGTGAGGTGCAGGAGGAGCTAGTGAGGGGCTGAGGGACTAGTGAGGGGTAAGGGGAGTTAGTGAGGGGCAGGGGGAGCTGGTGAGGGGCTGAAGGACTAGTGAAGGGCTGAGGGACTAGTGAGGGGTAAGGGGAGTTAGTGAAGGGCAGGGGGAGCTAGTGAGGGGCTGAGGGACAGGTGAGGTGCAGGGGAAGCTAGTGAGGGGTAAAGGGAGCTAATAAAGGGCTGAGGGACTAGTGAGGGACTAGTAAGGGGCAGAGGGAGCTAATGAGGGGCTGAGGGACTAGTGAGGGGCAGGGGGAGCTAGTGAGGGGTAGAGGGAGTTAATAAAAGGCTGAGGGACTAGTGAGGGCCAGGAGAGCTAGTGAGGGGCTGAGGGACTAGTGAGGGGCAGGGGGAGCTAATGAGGGGCTGAGGGACTAGTGAGGGGCTGAGGGACTAGTAAGGTGTAGGGGTTGCTAGTGAGAGATTAGTGAGGGAGGGGGCCTGAGTGGGGAGCTGGGGCAGTGAGAGTTCAGAGCCAGGCTGAGAGGCTAAGTGGGGAGCCAGCGCATCATGGCCCAGTGGTTAACCACTGGCTGCTAGAACCAGAGGACTTGGGTTCAAATCCCAGCCCCAGCCCTTTCCATAGGACAGCTAGAGGGGTATTTAAGCTCTCTGTGCCTCTTTCCTCATCTGTAAAATGCTCTCTCCCCATCCCCAGGGATGCTGTGAGGTTTCAGTCAGTTATGTGTGTAAAGCACTTAGATAGACCCTGACACATAGTATGTGTTCACTGAACATGTTTCTCTGCTAAAATCCAACTCATGAGACAAGAGGTTTGCTACAAATCCTCTTTGGCCCATTTATGCATTACAGTGCAAGATGGTACCATGGGCCTCTTAGGATAATTTTTTTAAAACTGCATAGAATTCAATTCATGAAATAAGCCAGACATAAAAGGGCACATATTGACTATGATTCTCTTGATATGAAATGTCCAGAGGAGGCAAATCCACAGACACAGAAAGCAGATCTGTCTTTGCCAGAGACCAGGGGAGTAAGGGGGGTGGGGGGGCAACTGCCTGAAACCACAGGGTTTTCCTTTTGGGGTGATGAAAAAGTTCAGAAACTAGCTCCAGGGGGGGCTGTACAATATCGTGCATGGACTTAATGCCACTGAACTATGCAATTTAAAATAGTTAAAATGGTAAATTTTATGTGTATTTTACCACAATTAAAAAAATTTAATTCATGGGTTACCTGCGTGGCTCAGTAGGTTAAGCATCCAACTTCGGCTCGGGTCGTGATCTCACAGCTTGGTTCATCAGTTCAAGCCTTGTGTCAGGCTCTGAACTGACAGTGCAGGACCTGCTTGGGATTCTCCCTCTCTGCCCCTCGCCTGCTTGTGCACGTGTGCTCTCTCTTTCTCTCTCAAAATAAATAAACTTAGAAAAAATTAATTCATTAGGGTGCATGTGCCTGCCCAATGTTTATAGCAGTGCTATCAACAATAGCCAAACTATGGAAACAGCCAAAATGTCCTTCGACGTCCATGAATGGATAAGGAAGGTGTAGTGTATATACACAATGAAATACTACTCAGCAATGAAAAGAGTGAAATCTTGCCGTTTGCAACAACATGGATGGAACTAGAGCGTATTATGCTAAGTGAAATAAGGCAGAGAAAGACAGATATCATATGATTTCCCTCATGTGTGGAATTTGAGAACCACAGCAGATGAACATAGGGGAAGGGAAGGAAAAATAAGATAAAAACAGAGAGGGAGGCAAACCATAAGAGAGTCTTCAATGCAGAGAACAAACTGAAGGTTTTTGGAGGGGAGGTGGGTGGAGGGATGGTTTAAATGGGTGATGGGCATTAAAGGAGGGTACTTTTCGGGATAAGCATTGGGTGTCGTACGTAAGAGATGAATCACTGGTTTCTACTCCTGAAGCCAAGACTACACTGTATGTGAACTAACTTGATTCTAAAAAAAATTTAATTCGGGGCTCCTGGGTGGGTCAGTCGGTTAAGCGTCCAACTGCAGCTCAGGTCGTGATCTCGTGCACCGTGAGTTCAAGCCCTGTGTCAGGCTCTGTGCTGACAGCTCAGAGCCTGGAGCCTGCTTTGGATTCTGCTGTGTCTCCCTCTCTCTCTCTCTCTCTCTCTCTGCCCGTCCCCTGCTCATGCTCTGTCTCACTCTCTCTCAACAATAAATAAACATTAAAAGAATAAAAAAATAAATAAACATTAAAAGAATAAATAATAAATAAATAATTAAACATTTAAAAATTAAAAAAAAAAGAACTAGAGCTGTAATGTGCTATGAGAATGCCTATGGTCTCCACGGGTGATAAAGGCACCATTACGGCTTAACACCACGGTCACCGTCATCTGCTTTCATAACCGAAGGAAAGGCCACATTTCAGATAGAGGGAAGTGAAAAACTGCAATTTTATTTTCCATCCAAGTTCAAGGGCCCCCTGAATTCTAGGGGTGCCTGGACCCCAGTTCAAGAACTCTTGCTCTAGAGGCTTCAAACCTGCACCCTGGAGTCCTGTACGCCTGAATTTATTTTTTTTTTAAATTTTTTTTAGTGTTTATTTATTTTTGAGACAGAGAGAGACAGAGCGCGAGTGGGGGAGGGGCAGAGAGAGAGGGAGACACAGAATCTGACACAGGCTTCAGGCTCTGAGCTGTCAGCACAGAGCCCGACGCGGGGCTCGAACCCACGAACCCTGAGATCATGACCTGAGCCGAAGTCGGACGCTTAACCGACTGAGCCACCCTGGAGTCCTGTACGCCTGAATTTAAAAGCAAGTTCTACCACGTGTAAGTCTTGGCAAGTGGCTGTCCTCCCTGATGGACCTCAGTTCCCTCATCTATAAAATGGGGAGTCATAAATTTTTCCCAAATTGTTACAAGCATTAAACAAGAATATGGACCAAATGCACCACAGAATTAGCAACAATAAACAGAGGTCTTCAGAAGTGGAAGTGAAGAGTGAGGGGCAGGAGGCAGATTTTCAGATGTACAAATTCTGGTTCCTACAGGGCAAGGGCCTAGTCTGTTTGGTGTTTTCAGTGGCCAGTTCAGCATTTGGCTCATGGACAGTGTTGGGGGTAGGGAAGCTCGGGGAGAGGGGTCAGAGTTGAAGCTCAAGCAGTGCCTGCCAGTCTGGAGGTCAGAGAAGGCTTTCTGGAGGAGACTCCATCTAATTTGAGACCCAAGTGATAAATAAGCATGACCCAGGAGAAGTGAGAAGAATGGTGGGGAACAGTGTTCAAGGGAGAGGGAGCAACAGGTACCAAGATACTTTCTCTCCAGGGCCCCTTTCTCCCTGGATCTTCACTGACACCTTTCCTATCCACATGGGGAGCAGGGGAGCCTTGGAGTAAGATTCATTCCATTCTGGGGTCTGTGGGGGCTGAGGGTCTTGGAGCATCCTTGGATGGGACTCAGGAGACCTGGGTCCCAAATCCCCCACTCTACCTTTTAGTTGCCTGCGTGACCAGTTAGTTTTCCCCACATCTCTGGATCTCGGGTTTTCCATCAGTAAAATTGATGTCCTGATAACAGAGGTTTTCGTCTAGATCTAGGACTATAAATGGCTTCATCTCATGTGTCAACGTTCATTTCATGAGAGTCTGAGAAAGATTCTGAGGTTTAGTGCACAAGAGTGCTGAGATTGAGGGGCGCCTGGGTGGCTCAGTTGGTTAAGGGTCCGACTTCAGCTCAGGTCATGATCTCGCGGTCCGTGAGTTTGAGCCCCGCGTCGGGCTCTGGGCTGATGGCTCAGAGCCTGGAGCCTGCTTCCAATTCTGTGTCTCCCTCTCTCTCTGCCCCTCCCCCGTTCATGCTCTGTCTCTCTCTGTCTCAAAAATAAATAAACATTAAAAAAAAAAAAAAGAGTGCTGAGATTGATTGATAATGCCTGCTGTGGACAAAGACCAAGGAAGTGGAAGTGTACTAAGGAATGCCATTTGTCTGCCGTCCCTGGTCTAGATAGATGGCTTCTTTTGGCTTCTCTCTGATTCTGGCATTGTGTGGTTTTGTGTGTAGAAGCAAGGGGACCCATGCACACAATTCAGCTAAGACAATTTGTTCAGTTCTGCTCGTGACATCTTTTTTTGCCAGGATGGAGACCACAAATACCGCCCTCACATATGGGCTCTTGATCCCTTTAAAGTATTCAGACTTTCAGCCTGAAGTCAGCAGGCTGGGTACAAGGACCTGGGACTCCCAGCACATTGCTGGGGGATGGGGAGAGTATCATTTGAGAGGATGCAGGATGACTGCTGTTAACGCGATCACAATCATGGGCTTGAAGACTGGGATGCTGAGGGTGGAGATAGATGCCCAAGGCAATAAGCCTTCCCGTGGTCAGAACTTTTTCCCACCCTTTTCTGAATGGAGCTCATAGAGTGAGAGACTGACTGAGTCATGAGGTCAGAGAGACCACCCTGCCTCGGGGACGGGGCCTGGATGCCAGACACAGATGTTGTCCTCCACGAGATCCTTAGGTTCCTAGACATCCTGCCTCTGGGTGTGCCCCATGCTGTCAACCAGGACACCCAGTTCTGGGCACACCACATCCTCAAGGTATGGTATAGGCTGAGTATGGGTCCTCTGAGTTCAGCTGGTGTTTCAGATCTCCTAGGTAGGGCTGCCAGACTGGGGAGTGTTGGCTCCTGGGTCCTTCCAGAGCCTGATCCCCACCTGACCTCCTTCAACCCAACCAGGGCTGAGATTGCCAGCTCCCTGATGGAGCACCAAAGTGCCACAGTTAAGATCTAGGGCTCTGGAGTCCCCTCGAATCCCTGCACCTCCAGTTCCCAGCTCTGTTACTCTGGACAAGTGACTCAACCTCTCTGAGACTTGCTCTCTTCTTCCATACAGTGGACACAATAGTACTGCCTCCATGATCCAGCGGCTTACTGGTACATAGTAAAGGCTCAACATTTTTAGGTATTTGATTATTATTATAACCAGATGTCTGTTGTCAATACCAGTGCCAGAGTGATCTAATACAACTTGTTGGGTCACATCCCTCCTCTGCTTAAAACTGCCCCCTGGCTCCCATCTCACTTTGAGTAAAAACCAAATGACCCTGTATGGCCTCCAGACCCCCTCGCTGAGTTTATCTCCTACTCTCTCTTCCTAACTCACTCCAGAACACTCAGCCTCCTCATTATCTTTGCATGTTCCAGGGCTTCTCTCACCTCAGGGCCTTTGCACTGCCTGTTCTCCTACCTAGATTGCCCTTCCCTCAGACACCCTCACAGCTCACCCTCTCCTCTCCTTCAGAACTTGCTCAGAAATCACCTTCTCAGGGAGGACTTCCCTGGCCCCCAAGTGAACAACTCTTTGTACACTTTATCCGGGACTGTATAATTTTTATAGTCTGTCTGGTTTGGTCCAAGTGGGGCATTGTGTCTGTCAGGGGGAAGGAGTAGTGGAGATGTCACCATGAAAGAGAGATGAGGCTCCTGGCCTTCAGGGAATTGCCTAGAGAGAGAAGTCCCAGGTCCATCACTACCATCAGTGAGCACAGAATGTCTTGGATCGGATCCCTAGAAACAGACTCTGAGATGGAGGTGCACATAATGACACCTGCAGGGAAGTCAGGGCCACAGGTGGTGGCGGACTGTGACCCAGATGCGCAGAGGACCCAGTCAGTCCCATGTGGAGCTGTCCCAAACTGAAGCAAGGGGCTGGCTTCATACTCCTGCATCAACCAGTGGCTGGATGTGGCTTCCTCTGAGGGAGACCACCGGCCTGGTGAGGTATCTCCCTTTGGCCAAAGGCCTTTCTTCGAATCTTATAAATCAATCAGCTCTGATCCATTAGCAGTGGACACTCGCAGGGGCTAGAAGTGAGCATCTCTGTCACAAAGCAGGCCTGGGTGGCCACCTTAGCCTCCCCTACACAGGGCAGGACACCAAGGAAGGTCCCGCCTTCTCTGAGTATTTGCAAACATCACATCAACCAACGACCACCCAGTAAAGCTTGCCTTCTCCTTCCCTGACAAAGAACCCTTCCCAACAACCTGGAAAGCAAGTTTGATCTGGATGTTCTCTGGAGTTCTGGATGATCTTGAGCTCCTCAAGGGGATGTGGCCGTTCGGAGAGAGTCACTCTGCCCCAGACCCACCTCTGTTTCCTTCCCACTTACAGCTCTGTCCTGTCCCCCAGCCCATATGTGCCAAGCTCTGTCCGCACCCATATCCAGCTACCTCTTGACCATCCCTCAAGTCAAGGTGTGCACACGCCAAAGACATAGACTGCCCTTGGAGGGTGGACCTGGAGAAGAGGCATCTGAGGCCATCAGACAGGGAATTCTACAGTCCCAAAGGGAAAGTCCACAGCAGAGTCTTGGGTTCCAGGAAAGCAGGAACCCTCAGCTCACAGGCTCCTCCCTCCTCCTGGGCATGGCTGGAGGAGGGTCAGATGGTCTAGATCTATTTCTTCTTCCTCTTCTTCCTCTTCCTCCTCCTCCTCCTCCTTTCTTTACATTGTGCTAACATACAATTTACCATTTTAACCATTTTTAAGTGTACAATTCGGCGGCATTAAGTACCTTCACGTTTTGTGAAACCATCACCACCATCCATCTCCCAAACTCATCACCTTGCAAAACTGAAACTCTTACCCATTACGTATCACCTCCCCTTTCTCCTTCCCTCCAGCCCCTGGTAAGGACCACTCTTTCTGTCTCTGTGAATCAGCTCATGTAAGAAAAACCAAGGGCACCTGGGTGGCTCAGTTAGTTGAGCATCCGACTTCAGCTCGGGTCATGATCCCACAGTTCATGAGTTCAAACCCCATATCAGGCTTGCTAGTCTCAGCACAGAACCTGTTGCAGATCTTCTGACCCCTTCTGTCTGCCCCTCCCCCACTTGCACTCTCTCAAAAATAAATAAAACATCAAAAATTAAAAAGAAAAAGAAAAACCATACAGTATTTGTCCTTTTGTGACTGGTATGTTTCACTTAACATAATGTTCTCAAAGTTCATCCATGTTCTAGCTCATCTCAGACTCTCTTGCTTTCTTAAGGCTGAGTAATATTCTGTTGTATGGATAGGCCATAGTTTGTGTATCCATTCATCTGTTGATGGACACCTGAGTTGCTTCCACCTTTTGGCTATTGTGAATAACGCTGTTATGAACACGAACATACAACTATCTTTCCAAGTCTCTGTCTGCTTTCACATATTTTGGATATATACCCAGGCCTGGATCTGGGTTTCTTTTTCCTTTCCTTTTTTTAAAAAAATTTTTTAACATTTATTTATTTTTCAAGAGACAGAGAGACAGAGCACAAGCAGGGGAGGGTCAGAGAGAAGCAGACACAGAATCTGAAACAGGTTCCAGGCTCTGAGCTGTCAGCATAGAACCTGATGTGTGGCTCGAACCCACGGCCCACAAGATCATGACCTGAGCCGAAGTCACAAGTGTAACCAACAGAGCCACCCAGGCGCCCCAGGCCTGGATCTGTTTCTAAGAAGCCCCCTCAGACACCCTCTCCAGGCCTGAGTTACAGCAGAAAAACAGACCTTCCTTGGATGTATTGCAGGTGCAGTTCCAGACCACTGCAATAAAGCTACTAATGCAATAAAATGAGTCAAATTAATATTTTGGTTTCCCAGTGCATTTAAAAGTTCCATTTATACTATGCTATAGTCTGTTAAGTGTGCAATAGCACCATGTCTAACAAACAGGGGCACCTGGTGGCTCAGTTGGTTAAGCATCCAACTCGATTTCCACCCAGTTCATGATCTCACAGTTCATGAGATCGAGCCCCACATTGGGCTCCATGTGCTGACAGCATGGATTCTCTCTTTCCCTCTCTCTCCGTGCCTCCCACACTCATGCTGCTGCTGTGTGTGTGTGTGTGTGTGTGTGTGTGTCTCAAAATAAATAAACTTAAAAGTTTTTTTTTTTTTTTTTTTTTTAATAAAAACATGTACAGGTGCCTGGGTAGTTCAGTCGGTTAAGCATCCAACTTCGGTTCGGGTCATGAGCTCACAGTTTGTGAGTTTGAGCTCCCCATTGGGCTCTGTGCTGACAGCTCAGAGCTTGGATTCTGTGTCTCTCTCTCTCTCTCTCTCTCTCTCTCTCTCTCTGCCCCTTCCCCGCTTGCACTCTGTCTCTCTCAAAAATAAACATTAAAAAAAATTTTTTTAACCATGTACATGCTCTAATTTAAAAATACTATAGGGGCGCCTGGGTGGCTCAGTCAGTTGGGCATTGGACTTTGGCTCAGGTCATGATCTCGGGGTTCTTGAGTGGGAGCACTGAATCAGGCTCTGTGCTGATAGCTTGGAGCCTGGAGCCTTCTTCGGATTCTGTGTCTTCCTCTCTCTGACCCTCCCCTACTCACGCTCTATTTCTCAACAATAAAAAAATATTAAAATAATAATAAATAAACAATATATTGTATTTTTAAGCAAACTCTACACCCAACATGGGATTGGAACTCACAACCCCAAGATCAAGAGTCTCAGGCCCCAACTACTGAGCCACCCAGGTGCCCCTGGCTTAATTATTAATAGCATCTCTTTTGCTCTGAAAACGATCCTAGTGAAGATAATAAATTATATTGTCTCTGGTTTAAATGCACTTTTTTTTGCAGCTTTATACAAATGCTTTTTATTTTTTATTTTTATTTTTTAATATGAAATTCATTGTCAAATTGGTTTCCATACAACACCCAGTGCTCATCCCAACAGGTGCCCTCCTCAGTACCATGGGGGAGGGGAAAGAAAAAATTAAGGTTAGAGAGGGAGGGAGCCAAAACATAAGAGACTCTTAAATGCACTTTGATTTTAGGGCATGTGGGTAGCTCAGTCAGTAAAGCATCCAACTTCGGCTCAGGTCATGTTCTCAGTTCATGGATTCGAGCCCTACGTTGGGCTCTGTGCTGACAGCTCAGAGTCTGGAGCCTGATTCAGATTCTGTATCTCGTTCTCTCTCTCTGCCCCTCCCCCGCTCGTGCTCTGTCTTTCTCAAAAATAAATTAGAAACATTAAAAAAAATTTTTTTTAAGTAAAAAAAAAATGCACTTTGACTTTACAGCCTAGCTATCTAGGAAAAAAAAAAGATTTAGAGGCTTTAATACTAAATCATTAATAGCATAAATAGGTTGAATGTTAGAAATGTAGGTCTTTCAAACAACCAAAATAGCTGACCTTTATTTTTTTTAAGTTATCTATTTATTTTTATTTTTTTTTTTTTGAGAGAGAGACAGAGAGAGAGCACGGGTTGGGGAGGGGCAGAGAGAGAGGGAGAGGAGAGAGAATCCCAAGCAGGCTCCTGTCAGAACAGAGACCCTTGTAGGGCTCAAACCCACGAACCATGAGATCATGACCTGAACCAAAACCAAGAGCCAGACGCTTAACCGCCTGAGCCACCCAGGTGCCCCCAAAACAGCTGGCCTTTATTAACCACTGACTCTGTGCCAGGCAATGTCAATATTTTACAGTTATTAGGCCATTCAATGCTCCCACAGCTTCAAGAGGTGATTACTGTTCTCTCCATATTACAGTTGAGGAAAGCAAAGAGGTTAACCAGCTAGTAGGTGGGGAAACTGGGACTTGAAATGTCCTGCTGTTCTGTGCAATCTCCATCTGTCAATCATCAGTGTTATGGTTGGACCGGCCCATGTGGTTCTTATGAGGGCAAGATGCCTTTCAGCAGTAGCTATCAGGAAATTTTGAAAAAAACTAAAGATGCATTACTTAAAGGACCTGGGAATTACACAGCACACCTGGGGCCATGCAGTGAAGTTGCAGGAAGAAAGAAAGGGAGCCCATGGCCTTGGGGTTCTGCATTTATTGGGATCTTAAGGGTGGTGGAATAGGGTTTTGCAGATTTACTCTTTATTGGTGAATTGAGAACAGAAATTAAAAATGTTTTTTAGTGTTTATTTATTTGTGAGAGCGAGAGAGACAGAACACAAGCAGGGGAGAGGCAAAGAGGGAGAGAGAGACACAGAATCCAAAGCAGGCTCCAGTCTCTGAGCTGTCAGCACAGAGCCCGACACAGGCCTCCAACCCATGGACTGCAAGACCATGACCTGAGCCAAAGTCGGACGCTTAACCGACTAAGCCACCCAGGCACCCCATGAGAGCAGAAATTTAAAGCATGGAAAGGGAAAAAAGAAATGTTCCAAATGACACAGTTATCAAAATCAACAAAGATCTCTAAAAGTAAGGGGCCTGAGTAGTGGGAGATGGCCTGCCTCTTAATCTAGATGTGTGTCTGGTAGTGTACTTCTTGGAGAAAGCCAGCCAAGTGGATGCTTTGGGAATCAAATCTTAAGTCAGGCTCTTGCATTACAAAAGGAAAAGGGAAAAAAAGTGTCAAGGTTTACACTACCATCCACCTTGTGATGCCAAGGCACCAGTCAATAGTGAGGACATTAACTGCCTAGGTAGCTGATGTGCTAAATCAGGAGGAGGGCCCACGGTAACCAGGAAGTGGGATAGTAGCAAATCTTATAATAATTATACAGGCAGTATTTGAAATCCAGTCTGTAAACATTGCCCCAAAGTTGACAAGGTCAAGCCATGAAAACAGGTTAGTGACCATGGGGAAATCTGTTCAAGGATTTGGCTAATATTGCAAGATATTTTAACACCTTGGGCCAGCTGGTATAGGTAGGTTTGAACCTGTCCTGAGTTGGTAGATTGCTTCATATCTCATCAGACCAGTTTTTTATTCCTGAGAGTAGGCCAGTTCAGTTAAAGGGCTGTGTCTCATTTCAGGAGATGAGGAAGTGGGTGAGTTCCCCCACGTTAAGCCTACATGGTGCATCAGGTATTTTTTTTTAAGTTTATCTATTTGTAAAAAAAATTTAAAACATTTATTTATTGTTGAGAGATACAGAGACAGAGCATGAGCGGGGGAGGGGCAGAGACAGAGGGAGACACAGAATCCAAAGCAGGTCCAGCCTCGGAGCTGTCAGCACAGAGCCTGACGCGGGGCGCGTACCTACAAACCGTGAGATCAAGACCTGAGCCGAAGTCGAACATTTAACTGACTGAGCCACCCAAGCACCCCTAAGTTTATTTATTTTTTTAATGTTTATTTATTTTTGAGAGAGAGACAGAGAGAGAGAGAGAGAGAGAGAGAGCAGGCGGGAGAGGGACAGAGAGAGAGGGAGACACAGAATCTGAATCAGGCTCCAGGCTCTGAGCTGTCAGCACAGAGCCTGACGTGGGGCTCAAACCCACAAGCTGTGTGTTTATGACCTGAGCTGAAGTCGAACGGCTTAACCAACTGAACCAGCCAGGTGCCCCTCAGGTATTTAGTAAGAGTGATTTCTACAGAAACAAAAGAAAAAACAAAGTTTAATGATTGGAGTAGGTTATAATCCCCACTTCTGAGTTCTGAAAGCAGGCAGTGGAGATTTCCAGATGTCAGGCTCAAAGCATCTGCAGATGGACTGAGGGCAGGCAGTGACAGTCTGATGCTTTTCCTGGTTTGAAATTTGAAAGTCTCTGGTCTTTCTGAGTGGCCCACACAGGAACAGGCACAAAGATTGCCCATACGTGAGCTGCTGGGGTGACTTCTTTGAAGTTTCTATCAAATTGTCCCACCTCAGCTTACATGGCATTGGAAAAAGGCAGTGTTCGTTTTCAATGAGTCCAAGTCAGAAGGTGGGAGAAAACTTGGAATCATTAGTTTGAAGAATTGTAGCAAGATATGGGAGGAAGTAGGAAGAATTCAGTATCCAGTCCAATTTATAGCTAGAAAACAAAACCTCAAAGACAACAGCACTAGAATCTGATAGCCACAAAGGTGTGTCACTGAAACATATTTTTCCCTCTACAATAACCCCCATTTCTACCAAAGATAATCAAAATATGACTAACTAATCTCATTAAACTTGGCCTGGTCATCTACGTAAGTGCAGCAAGAATAGTGATTGACCATACAGACACTTTTAAGTCTGCTTTGCTGGAACGTTTCATAAGGAATCTCAGATCGAATGTTTAAAAGCCTCTGGAGGCTAAGGAGCCAAGCCAAGCACTCATCACCACATTTTGCCTGCAAAACCTATAGATTTAAATGAATTCCTCTCTTCTCGAGGTCCCCCAAATCTCCTGAGGCTCCTGGGCCTACCAGGAAGTGACCTTCCTTACTCACCTGCTAAAGCTGCCAGGAACCCTGCAAGCAAGGTATCAGGCCAATTTTTCCAAGGGGTTTCATTGGTTCCATAAAGTCAACCTTAGTTCTTTAAGCCTGTCTGATCATATCTGAGTCTAGACATTTGTCTCTCAAATATGCCATTTGGATATACTGAGGGACAGCATACCAAGCAGAAGAGCTATAACCAGTGCAAAGGCCCTGAGGCAGGGGGCCTGGTGTGCTCTCAAACAGCAAGGGAGCCAGTGCAGGTGGAATTTAGTAAGAAAGAGGGGGAGAGGTAGGTGAGAAAAGAAGGACTTTGTCAAGGTCACGCAGCTAGTAGGCAACAGACCTATGACTTAAACAGGACCTGCATGACCTCAGAGGTCAAGCTTTTAACCATAACATCATGTTGTGTCACAATAACCCAGCAACCGTTCCATGTTGTGGTCATTGCTGCGTGTGAATCCTGCCCTCATACATGATAGGCATTATTATGTATGGCATGCTACACGATGCAGGAACTCCAAGAGATGGAGGAACTGGAAAGGGCAGAATTGAAAGCGAGCTTGTCTAGATTTTAACTCCACGCTCTTCCCGGGTATTGCTGCACTGACACAAGGAGCTATGGAGTCCTTAAATTATGGAACTACAGCATTTTAGGATCGTGGGGCCAAGGGCGACATGGTTGTAATGTCGATAAAATATCTAAGTACTTCCCATGCTGGTTGGTAAAGAGTTACTACCCTGAGGATCTCCCCATGTGGCTCCCATATGGTTCGGGCCCACCCCTGCACCTCCAGACTTCCCACAATCCAGCACCGAAAGGGTTAACACAAGCCTCAGTCTCCCCACCTTGCTCCTACCATCTATCGGGTGTCTACTCTTATTGTTCAGGTGTCAGACACCGGTAATAGCACCCCTACTGGGACCTATCATGTGTCATTTCTGGAAGGAAGTGGAATCTTCAGCCCAAAAATTAACATCAAGTTCACCCAGCAGAAGTGTAGTAACACGGGCCAAAGCCAGGGCGTCTTCTCAGTAGACATTCCTGAGCGCAGGCCTCATTTGAAACCACCTGTAAGGTCAAATAAATACTCTGGGCAACAAGCCCTTAATCTCCTGAGGAGTTTCTTTCAGAACTAGGTCTGAGGTCAGACCACGTACTCCACTCAGCATTACTGGGGCCTGCCAATATCCTCTGTGTCGTCCACCAAAATGCTTCAGCTATAGGTCCACTCCTTGCAACGAAGGGAAGGACGCGGGCTCCTCTCCTGCTTCTTGGGGCCAACCTTGGCCAACACACCGCATACGCGCCCCTCCGAGGGTCGTCTTCTGCATGGTTGAGGCAGAGGCTGCTAACAAACACCAACACCCACCTTCCCTCCTCTTCCCCCGCGCACGCCAGGACATTTCCCAGTCTCCCTTGCGGGGAGGCCTCGTCATGTGATGCGTTCTGGCCAATGGGATGCAAGCGGAAGTAGTGTTCTCTGCAGGTTGCAAACTTGCTCTGCAAAAACCTCCCACGTGCAGGGCTCATTCTCTCTCCACCTCAATTGCTGGCTGAGCGGCAAGGATTCTGTGAACCCAGGAGAGAGAGGATGGAGCCTCAAGACGCATGGAGCCTGGGTCTCTGAATGATCACGTGAAAGTCCACCCACCAACTACATACACCTAATTTACATAAGTGGAAAGTAAACTTGTATTGAGTTAAGTCAGTGGTCTTTTGGAATCTGTTACGGAAACTGGTGTTACTTATCCTAATTCAGTATTGTCGGGAGCTTGGCAAAATCACCTCGCCTCTCAGCTTTGAAATGGTAATAATGACACCCATGGGTTGTTGAGAAGATTAAGCAAGATGGTGGATGAGTATTTCTGAGACGTAGACATTTCAGTTCAATATGTACTCATACTTTCCCTTCTTTCCTCTTCTAATATGCCCACAGGAGAGAGGGAACTTCCATAAGTGAGGTATCACAGGAGTCTAAGGATTTGGTGCTCCCTGACTGTGGAGGCTGGGGCATGGCTAAAGTGACCTCTGGGGAGATCCATATCTGATGCTTAAAAATTAAAATATTTCCCCTGGGTCTAAATAAACAGAGCCAGGACAATCTCAGAATAGCAGGTGACTGCCAAAAAGTAGAGAGATGGGAAAATTAGCAGTCTGGGTTCTTATCCTGGCTCCAGAATGAGCCTCTACATTCCAGAAGATTCAGCAGGAGAAAAGCCAGCAAGCATGAAACTGGACAGTGTTTGGGAGCCTGGTGAGAAGCATGGTCTACTTAGAAAAGAGACACATGTGGAGAAGATGGTGGGAGAAGGGGCTGAGGGTTGACAGTGCAAGTCTTCAGTGTCAGGCTGAGAGGTGACTGTCACCCAAAGGAGATGGGGAGCCAGGAAAGGTTTTAAGCAGGGAATGGCACCATCTAGCTATGCTCTAGAAAACTCACCATGGATGGTATCAGTGGATGGCAATTTCCATGACTCCACTAGGAATTTGGGAAGGCAGAAGGGGACAGTAGAAGAGCATGAGCTCAGTAAACATCCATTTCCCTTTTCATATTAGACATTTGAGGGCCAAGGGGAGGATGATATGTTGAGGAGGAGGAAGAGGGTACAGATAAAGACACAGAGTGAGCATCCCATGGTCATCACCTGAACAAAGACAATTAGTTGCTACTTGCGATAAGTGATTACCATTCCATTAGGAGCCTATTGTAGCTCAGGGGGAGATGTATGGGGCTCCCAAATTCTGGGAAGAATATAGAATGTGGATGCATGCCATGTTGGGAAGGAGGAGTCCTTTGGATGACTGAGTAGTGGCTGGTTTCCTGGCTCACCTGTCTAACCTGGAGAGCTGGAGGGGTCAAGGGTGGGAAAGGAGCTCCTGCATAGCCACGTGCTGCTTTCATGTGAGAATCGCTGTTTTAAAGGGTGCCTGGGTGGCTCAGTCGGTTGAGTGACCAACTCTTGATTTTGGCTCAGGTAATGATGCTAGGGTCGTGGGATTGAGCCGCCCTGTCAGGCTCCGTGCTGAGTGTGGAGCCTGTTTGAGATTCTCTCTCTCTCTCCTTCTGCCCCTCTACCCCGCTCATGCTCCCCCCCCCTCCCTTTCTCTCTGTAAAATACAAAACAAAATAAACCCTTTGGGGCTAGAGCCCTGATTCCCACCCTTTTGAAATATAGTTCGGGGTCGGGGGAGTGGTGGAAGAGGAACTCTGATTCCTTCTAAGTAGGCAAAAGTTGATGAGGATGGGAAATCTGGCAGCAGAACACCATGAAAAGTATCTTTGATTTGCCTTCTGGATCCACTCTCTGCCCTTCTCCATCTGCCCTTGACTCCAGTTGAGTGGGCTAATGAGAAACCACAACAGAAAATTAGAGGGGGGCACCTGGGTGGCTCAGTCGGTTGAGTGTCCAACTTCGGCTCAGGTCATGATCTCATGGTTTGTGAGTTGAAGTCCTGCATCAGACTCTGTGCTGACAGTTCAGAGCCTGGAGCCTGCTTTGGATTCTGTTTCTCCCTCTCTCTCTGTTCCTCCCCCCACTCACTCTCTGTCTCTCTCCTTCAAATAGAAACATTAAAAAATTTAAAAAAAGAAAATTAGAGAGAAGGTAGGGAGAGAGGAGGGATTGGTGCTATGGGCTGGACTCACATGTGGAAGCCATGTGGAAACCCCCAATCTCTCAGAAAGATCATAAACAAAAATGAGGCCATGAGGTTGGGCCCTAAACCCACGTGTTCTTATAAGAAGAGGATGTTTGGACACACAGAGAGACAGCAGGGGCACATGACCATGGAGGAAGGACCACGTGGTCACACAGTGACAAGTCTGCCATATGCAAGCCCAAGACACAGGGCTGGCCAGAAGCCAACCCTACCCACCCCTTGATCTTGCACCTCCAGCCTCCAGAACGGTGAGAAAATAAATTTCAATTGTTCAAGCCACCCAGTCGGTGGTGTTTTGTTATGGCAGCCCTGGCATGCTGACAGTCCCTGTATGAAACTCTTCCTGACTACCTGGCTTGAGGGGAGGATGACGCTGGTTTTCCGCTAGAACCCTGAGACAGATAGTAACCAAGATTTTGCTTCCATTCTGTGTCTTCCTGTGTCTTCAGCCCTTGGCCCTTTTGGCCTGCCAGGATATTTGAGAATATTTTGCAATGACTGCTTTTGTGGAAAGGAGGACAAAAGAGAAACAGGACAAAGAGGAGTCATTTCTCTGCTCTGGAGTTTCTCAAATCTAGCCCACAGTGGGATCCAAGTCATTCAGGGAAGAAGACAATCGACTCTGTCCCCGAAGTCAAGGGAGATTTTCTGACCTCAAGGTGAGGAGCGGAAATGAATGGGAGAATGCCATGTACCCTTGAAAAGGGGGCATCGGTTCTCTCTCTCCTGTCCACACGCCTTCCTGGACATGGCTGTTCTGGTTCAGAGAGAACTGGACCCACGCTGATTGGGGGCAGCCAGACCCCACTGACTGCCTGTGCCAGGCCTCTTGTGAGGGGCTTTGGCCCAGAGAGTGAGGACACCTTAAAGCCCGATTCTGATGCAGAGTAAAGCCCAAGGCAATGGCAAGGTGAAGTGACTGACTGGGTCAGAAGCTGATTTGTGTCTCCATCCTCCTCCCTAAAATTCACATGTTAAACTCTCAGCCCCCAGTATCTCAGAATGTGACCTTATTTGGGAATAGGACCTTTGCAGAAGTAATTAATGAAGATGAGGTCATACTGGAGTAGGGTGGGCCCCAAATCCAATATGGCCACCGTCCTTATGAAAGGGGGGAATTTGGACCCAGATACATGCACGGGGACATGCATTCTGCAAGCTAAGGAATGCCAATGAATGCCAGCAAACCACCAGAAGTTGGGAGCGAGGCAGGGAACAGGTTATCGCACACAGCCTCAGAAGGAACGGACCTGGCCCACACCTTGCTGGTTGACTCGTGGCTTCCAGAACCGAGATGATACATTTCTGTTGTTGAGGGTGCCCAGTCTGAGGCACTTTGTTACAGCAGCTCTGGAAACTAATACCAAAGGTCTTCACAGAATTCACCCACTCCGAGTTCACCCACCCATTCCTTCATTTATTCCACACATTCTGATGTTCATTTCTCGGATGCTTGGGGCCTGCATTCTAGTGGGAGAGGCAGACAATACATCAGTAAGCACAGATGAAACACCACGCTGGGCAGTAAATGCTCTGAAGGAAACCAGAGCTCGGTGAGGCTGCCGCCTCAGCTGGGCAGTCAGATGAGGGGATGTCACACGGCGGCGGCCCCAAGGCACTGAGGGTACGAGTCATGGAAATCCCCATGGACTGGACACATAGGTTGAGCCAACAATGCCCGGGCCATGGCTTGGACTTTTATCCCAAGTGCAATGTGGGGACACGATCGGACCTGTATTTTGACGAGAATGCTGTGGCTGCCTTGAGGGAGAGCAGCATGGGCAGCCCAAAGGGCAGAGGGCTACCCTTAGGAGGCTACCCAGCGGGGGCTGCCACACCCAAGTACCACACACCGGGTGGCCTGAACACCACAAATGTGTTACCTAAGAGCGCGAAATCAGGGTCACAAGGCTGTTCCTCCCGAAGTCTGTGAGGGAGAGTCTGTTCCAGACTCTTCTGTGATTGGTGGGCCATCCCTGGTGTTCCTTGGCTTGTGGGAGCATCACCTGATCTCTGCCTTCTTCTTCATGTAGAGTCCTTCTGAATTTCCTTTTTTAGTTTTTTAAAGTTTGTTTATTTGTTTTGAGAGAGAGAGAGAGCACAAGCAAGGGAGGGGCAGAAAGAAGGAGAAACAGAATCCCAAAGAAGCTCCAGTCCCCAAGCTGTCAGTGCAGAGTCCCCTGCAGGGATCAAACTCACAAACCAGAAGATCATGAATTGAGTTGAGATCAAGAGTCAGACACCTAACTGACCAAGCCACCCATATGTCCCTCAATTTCCTCTTTTTATAAAGACACACTTATGGGCACCTGGGTGGCTCAGTCAGTTAAGCATCCAACTTCAGCTCAGGTCATGATCTCACAGTTCCTGAGTTTGAGCCCTGCATCAGGTTCTGTACCAACAACTCAGAGCCTGGAGCCTGCTTGGGATTCTGTTTCCCTCTCTATCTGCCCCTCCCCTGCTTTCTCTCTTTCTCTCTCTCTCTCTCAAAAATAAACGTTAAAAAATAAAAATAAAGACACACTCATATTGGATTTTAGCCAATTAATGACCTCATCTTAAGATCAAGAGTTGGATGCTTAACTGATTGAGCCACCCAAGCGCCCCTTATGGGTGGTTTTAGAGACTCAGTGAGGACAAAGGTGTTCTAGATCTGGCAGATAAGTTCTTCAAAAATTTAACCTCTCCTAGACTCATTCTCAATCAATCACATGCATGTATGGTGCGGGGGGGGGGGGGGGAGGGGAGGGGAGGGGCAGGGAGTGGATCTGAGGCACAGGGATAGCTGGACAAGGAAGGGTCCTGGAAGTCCAGGGCAGGCAGGTCACTGAGGTGCTCAGATCTGATATGGACTCCTGTGACCCCAGACTTTGGATTCTTCTGGCACCTGTTGGGTCAGGGCTCAGATATCTCCAAATATCAGCTGACAGCAGGTCAGTTGATACTTTGAGAAAATGAGAAATTGACAATCTGAAGCCCAAGCCCCGATTCAGCCTGGGCACTGAGCTGGGTCCTAGTCACTCAGTGAATTCTGACCCTGGTCACACGCTGCTACCCCCATAGTGATCTTGAACACTGCTTGGCCCACAAAATGCATCTCAGGGAGAAGAGCAAAGGCAGGAAGATATGAACCTGTGTGCCACGTTTGGTTGGAGGTAAGTAGGGTGAGTGCTTAGGCCAAAGCGGGTATCGGGAGAAATTTTGGAAAAATGGACCCAGAGAGGTCCCTTTGGCCCTCAGCAAAAGCTTTGAAAATCCCACTGAGCGATTTTGACTTTTTTCTTGGAGGGCTTTGGAGAACCACGGAGGATTTTAAGCAGAGAAGGTCACGATCACTTTGTGCTTTAGACTATTCCCTGCCTTGGAGACTGGGTTAGAAGGGTGACTGGAAATGCAAGCTGGTGCACCACTCTGGAAAACAGTATGGAGGTTCCTCAAAAAACTAAAAATAGAACTACCCTACGACCCAGCAATTGCACTACTAGGTATTTACCCAAGGGATACAGGTATGCTGTTTCGAAGGGTCACATGCACCCCAATGTTTATAGCAGCACTATCAACAATGACCAACGTATGGAAACAGACCAAATGTCCATCGATGGATGAATGGATAAAGAAGATGTGGTATATAGATACAATGGAGTATTACTCGGCAATCAAAAAGAATGAAATCTTGCCATTTGCAACTACGTGGATGGAACTGGAGGGTGTTATGCTAAGTGAAATTAGCCAGTCAGAGAAAGACAAATATCATATGACTTCACTCCTATGAGGACTTTAAGAGACAAAACAGATGAACATAAGGGAAGGGAAACAAAAATAATATAAAAACAGGGAGGGGGACAAAACAGAAGAGACTCATAAATATGGAGAACAAACTGAGGGTTACTGGAGGGATTGTGGGAGGAGGGATGGGCTAAATGAGTAAAGGGCACTAAGGAATCTACTCCTGAAATCATTGTTGCACTATATGCTAACTAATTTGGATGTAAATTTAAAAAATTAAATTACAAATTAAAAAAACGAAGGGTGACACGGGTTGTGGGGTGTGGAGGAGAGACAGCCCCCAGGATGGTCACGATGGTGTAATAATCAGAGTAGCTTAACTGTTGTAACAAAGATTCTCATAAATCTCAGTGGCGTAAGGCAACAGAAGTTTATTTCTCATTCACATCTCATTTGGGTGAGGGTTTGGAGGGTCTCCCCCTAGTGGTGACTTTGGACACAGATGGGTTTGGGGGTTTTTTGTTTTTTTCTCCTCCATTTTGTGGCTCTTCAATCTTGCTGGTGGACAGAAAGCGTGCAGAGGATTTCACTCTGGATGCATAGTCGCCTTGAGCCAGAAGTAACACGTGTCACTTCTCCTCTCATACTTTGGGGGTGAGAACGGGTCACACGGGTCTCATCGACGTAATGCTACCTGGACAGTGGCTTCTCGTCAACAACTCCAGAAGGCACAGCACAACTGTTTTGGTGGCCGGCTCACTGTGCCTAGGGCACACCACGGCTCCAGTCGTGGAGGCTGAATGGTCAGGAATTGTTTCTTAAGTCAACAAATATTTATAGAGCTCCCGATATGTGCCGGACGCTGTTTTAATTCCTTGGAATTCAGCCAGGAACCAAAGTTCTTGCCCTCAAGGAGCTTAGATGTTTAGGGAGGAGACGGATAATAAACACATATGTGCTATTTTTCTTTCAGTTGCAAACAGCAGAAACTGACCTCAAACCAGCTAAAAAAGCAAAAAAGAAAGCAACGGGGCAGTATTGATTAGCTCCCATATTAGTTAATTTGGGTATTCCGGGAGGTTTACCAGCTTCAGCAACTCTTTCACTACCACCACCACCCTTGAGAGGAAAGGTGCTTCTGTCCCTCCCTTTGTGCTATGGCTTCATTCTGGGTCACTCTCACGTTTTTTGGAGGGAAAGTTGTTCATTACCGCCCCCGACCCCCTATTAACTCGGGAGAGACCCTGATTGGCCCCGCCTGAGTCACATGCCCATCTTTGGTCCAATCACCATGAGTCTATGACAGTTGCAGCCAGAGCCATTGTTCCCCCTTGAGGAGGGTGGGAGGGGAGGACAGTGTCTGGTCTTACAGCCCCACTAGGACCAAGTACCTGTGTTGTGGAGGAAGTTCCCCACATCAGGTGATTACCAGGTAAGGAAGGAAGTGAAGGAGCACTCAGATGACAATAAACAGTAGACCTGTCAGTCCTAGTCCACTGTGGTCCACGTTTAGACCAGAATCAAGACACACCCATTTGCTCCTACATGCAGCCCCAAAGCAGCCCCACTTGGGGGCACCTGAGTGGCTCAGTCACTTAAGCGTCTGACTCTTGATTTCAGTTCAGGTCATGATCTCACAGTTCACGGGTTCAAGCCCTGAGTCGGGCTCTGCGCTGACAGTGTGGAGCCTGCTTGGGATTCTCGCTCGCTTTCTCCCTTGCCTCTCCACTCCCTCTCACAAATAAACTTTTAAAAAATGTCCCTGTTCAACACAACAGCAACTCTCCCATACACGACCAAAAATTTCATTTACCCTCTGTCCCCATAAAAAGGCTAATCCCTGAGCCAGGGTCTAACAAAGGAACTCTGAGCAGGGTGTGAGGTGCACACTGTGGCAAGGTGTCAGTCAGATGTCCAAAACCTTTCAGCCCACTGAAACCATGCGCTGTACCCCTGCGGTACAGCCTGTTGACTGTCTACACCACAGACATTCCCATGCTCTTTTTTTGGACTGCAAAGTTTGGGTCCCACAAAAAAGCTTGGAAATACTCATTTTCCCAGCATTCCTTGCAGCTATGGGTATTCATGTGTCAAAGTTTTGGTCAAAAAGGCATAAGGGGGAATTCATGCTATGTTGTTCCAAAGAAAAAGATTCTTCCCCTTTAATAAAAAGGGAGTAGGATGTGAAGAAAGTCCTCTTAAGGTGCAGGCTGCTCGCTGCTTGACTTTGGAGACAGCTGGGCAAGGACTAAAAGTCAGCAAAGAGGACAATGGAGCGAGCAAATGAACAGTTTTTTATTACCTTGTGAGTTACCAAATCAGTTCTGGCACTGCTTACCTCCAGACTTTGCTTTGTCTGGAGACAAGAGAATTAAATATCCTTATTGTTAAATGCACTGTTGATCCAAGATTTTTGTTCTTTTATGTTTATTTATCTTGAGAGAGAGAGAGAGAGAGAGAGAGAGCATAAGTGAGCAGGGGAGGGGCAGAGAGAGAGGGAGATAGAGAGTCCTAAGCAGGCTCTGTGCTGCCAGCACAGACCCCAACGCCTGGCCTGATCCCAGGAACCATGAGATCATGACCTGAGATGAAACCAAGAGTCAGACGCTCAACCAACTGAGCCCCCCAGGTGCCCCTGGTCCAAGATTCTTCTTTCACTGTTCACTAGGTGAGCAGGCTGTACAGCGAAGGTTAGAGGCAGTTCATGCCACCCAGGGGAGAAACGGCTGCATAATTCAAGGTCACTGAAACAGACAACACACACACCAGGCTCAAGTGATACAGCCTTTACTTACAGCAAGGGAGGAGATCAAGTGCACAAGATCCAGGCCCCCATGACCGGAAGATCTACTCCACGGCCAACACTGGCCATGTAAATGCACACACCCCACTTTATGCTGCGCTCGAAAGACCCGGACCCCTCCCCTAGGGGGTCTGAAATCCAGAAAGCTAGGGACTTGTCTGAGGGCCATTGACACATGCACTTAAGTAGAACAAGGGAGTACTGGGGCACCTGGGTGGCTCAGTCAGTTAAGCGTCTGACTCTTCATTTGGGTTCAGGTCACGATCTCCCAGTTCATGGGTTTGAGTCCTGCCTCTGGCTCTGCACTGACAGCACACAGCCTGTTTGAGATTCTCTCTCTCCCTCTCTCTCTGCCCCTCCCCTGCTTGCTCTCTAGCTCTCTCTCTCTAAATAAATAAAAATAATCTTAAGAAAAAAAGAACAAGGGAGTACTCATTAAGTTTGACACAGGGAAAAATATTTCCTCACAAGGCAGTAAGCCCAGCACAAGCTGCGAGCGCTCCTTACCTCTTGATTAGGAATTGTTCCAGGCCCAAGGCGTGTTGTTATGCAACTGAGCGGGTGTGGAAAGACTGCCCACAAGAGACTGACTGCCGTTTCGCAGCAATTCTGCTACTGGAAGCAGAAAGTTGGCATTTAACGGTCAACATCTTGGCAGTGCAGTGACTGCCTTTGACATCCAACATGGCTGCCTTTAATCCTCTTCTCTGACACTTAATTCTCCATCTTGACCTCCAGGTCCAACCTGAAGGGGGTTGAGAGGAGGATTTCCCTTCCAAGGTTGTACTGTTTTAACTTCTGGGAGATGTTTCAATTTCTTGGGAGTTCCATGGAGGTTGCCTGTAACGCCAGGAATCTTGACAAGTCCTGCTTCTTTAGGCTCAGTCAGGTGCCCTTGTGTTAATTAGAAAACAGCTCCCTCCAGATGGATAAATTAGAAGGAAAGAAAAAAAAAAAGTATCTCATCCGGCAGATCCATTCATCAGAATGCTACTCTAGATGAGTACCGTTTTTTGAAAAATAAAAAAGTGTCTTGGGGCATCTGGGTGGCTCAGCTGGTTAAGCATCGGCCTTCAGCTCAGGTCATGATCTCACGGTTCATGATTTCGAGCCCCGTGTCGGGCTCTGTGCTGACAGCTCAGAGCCTGGGCCTGCTTTAGATTCTGTGTCTTCCTTTCTCTCTGCCCCTTCCCCACTCACATTGTCTCTCTCCCTCTCTCAAAAATAAATAGTTTAAAATTAAAAAAAAAATGTCTTCCTGTGGTTGGATGCAGCTCTGCACCAAGATGTGTGACTTGGCAAGTGAAGTGTGAGCAGCTTGCGGTGACCTTTCCCTCCCTGCACGGTGGACAACCTGCATAACTGCACAGCTATTGATTATTTAAGCCCCACCTTGGAGGGTCTGCCTCTACAGCGATGGTCATTGGAGCTCTGGGTCCCTGAGGGGAGTCAACAGAGCTGGACTTGCTGACAAATGTTGCAAAAGTCATCAATGGCTGGTGGGATCAAGGGTACCCATCAGAGAATCTCCAAGCAGAAGGCGTGGAGAATGTCTATATTAACTAACGTCAAGGCCCAAGTTGCTGAAACCAACAGAGCCCAAGATACAGTGACTTAAATAAAACAGAAGTTTCTTTCTCTCCTTTGTGATCCCTTTGAAGTTGGGTTGTCCAAGATGGCAAGTGGTTCCCCTCCATGTGGTCAATCTGGGATCCAAGCCCCTTTAATCTTTTTTTTTTTTAACTTTTGAAATGTTTATTTATTTTTGAGGTGGTGGGGAGGGGCAGAGAGAGAGGGAGGGAGGCAGAGAATCTGAAGCAGGCCTCGTGCTGTCAGCACAGAGCCAGAGACGGGGCTCAAATTCATGAACTGTGAGATCATGACCAGATCCAAAGTTGGGTGCTTAACCGACTGAGCCACCCAAGCACCCCTGTTTTTATTTATTTTTGAAAGAAGACAGCTACTGCTAGTAGGGGAGAGGCAGAAGAACAGGGGTCCAGAGGATTACAAGTGAGCTCTACACTGACAGCAGAGAGCCAGATGTGGGGCTCGAACTTACAAACCATGAGATCATGACCTGAGCTTAAGTCAGATGCTTAATGGACTGAGTCACCCAGGTGCCCCGAGATAATTCACTTTATAAAGGAGGGAACTGAAGGGCAGACTAGTAAGATCAGGTAGATTACAGGTGATGGGATGGGCATTCTAACTCTGATTCAGAATCTCAAATCTTAAGCACCTCTCAACACTGGATTTCTAAAAGTTCCAGTCTTCTGGGAAATGACGCCATCTCATGGTTGGAGGACTGACCTGCAATAGGAATGGATACTGCGCCGCCTAGGAGAGGAAGTTCTCACCACCATTTGTTTGTAGCCTCTCCCCATAGGGGAAAGGAGGAACACTGTGCCCAGAGACGGATCCAGCCCCAGAAACAGATGCTCAGAAAAGTATACTCCAATACGTCATCAGGCACTTTACATCCTAACGACTCAGAAGTTGATAATATGATTACCCCCATTTTATAAACTAATAAAGACTCAGAGATAGTAAACGTTCAAGATCTCAGCTAGGAAGCAGCAAAGCAGAATTCAAACTCAGGGCTAATTTTTTTTTTAATGTTTATTTATTTTTGAGACAGAGAGAGACAGAGCATGAGTATGGGAGAGGCAGAGACAGAGGGAGACACAGAATCTGAAGCAAGCTCCAGGCTCTGAGCTGTTAGCACAGAGCCCAACGCGGGGCTCAAACTCACCAACCGTGGGATCATGATCTGAGCCAAAGTTGGACTTGGAAGTTGAACTGAGCCACCCAGGCGCCCCAGGGCTAATTATTTTTAATGAAACTGTGTAACCTGTGTGGTGTGTGTGTGTGTGTGTGTGTGTGTGTGTGTGTTTAACTAATCCTCACTCCCAACATGGGGCTTGAACTCACGACTCCCTAAAGAGTCTACTGTAGGGGCCAGCCAAGCATCCCTCAAACACAGGGCTAATAATCATGGGCTCCCAAGCCCGGCTCCCTATGCAGCTGGGAGACAGCGCCACCTGGTGGTAACAAATAAAAACTAATAGTTAACAACATTTGCCAGGCTCCAGGCAGTGCTTAATTTAGATTTAATTTAAAGTAACTTGTTTCATCCCTCTTCCTAACTCCAATTATTAATTACCTTTAAAGGTAGGTGGGTGATAATTAATAATCTCCACCCCTCCCCACGTCTATTTTACTTTTCTTTCTTTGAAAAAAATTGTACTATGGGAGATTTCAAGCATATACAAAGATAGACATATAATATATCCATCATCTGGGGCGCCTGGGTGGCTCAGTCGGTTAAGCGTCCGACTTCGGCTCAGGTCATGATCTCGCGGTCCGTGGGTTCAAGCCCCGCGTCCGGCTCTGTGCTGACAGCTCAGAGCCTGGAGCCTGTTTCAGATTCTGTGTCTCCCTCTTTCTCTGACCCTCCCCTGTTCATGCTCTCTCTCTCTGTGTCTCAAAAATAAATAAATGTTTAAAAAAAATTTTTTAAATCATTAAAAAAATATATATCCATCATCTGGTTTCAGCAATAATCAACTCATGGCTAATCTTGTTTCATCTATGCTCTTGACCATCTCCTTCCACACCCCCAAAAATCAGGATTCTTTTGAAGCAAAACCCAAACACTGTTATCGATATTTTCACTTACGTATCGCTAGAAATATCCCCATTTTTACTGTTGGGCAAACTGAGGCATCAAGAGGTTACATAACCTCACCAAGGTCACTTTGCTGATGGGGTGCAGAGGCTGGACCAAACCTCTGAGGTCTGGCTCCAGAGCCTGTGCCTTTAACTATGGTGATGTCTCTGGAGTGTGGAATCACTCCGACCACGAAAATACTCTGCCATTTCTTTTCAAAGTTGTCAAATTGCTTCTCAAATTGACAAAACTGGAATACAAACGGGAGAGATGAAAGTATTGTACCAATGTTAACTTCACTCAAGTTGATCACTATGGCAGCTATATCAGAGAACATGTCTGTTCCTAGGAAATACACACTGAAGGATTTAGGAGTAAAGAGCCATGTTGTGTGTAATTGATCACAAATGATCCAGAAAAAGTATAAGATAGAGAGATGATAGCTTTCCACCAGCTTTCCCCATCCCATCTCACCGCCTGGAAGGACTTGAGAAAGCCCTTGGGGTTTATTTGCAAAAAGTTCCCCAGGAAGGGCAGAGGCCACAGTCCCAGAGGGACTTGACTCCAAGAAGCCGGGTGACCCCAGAGCAGCAAGGGGCTGTGACTGCCATGGTCCCGCCTATGTCTTCCTTCCATCCTGCTGTCCCTCTTAAAAGGTAGGCTGCTCTGTCGTGTGTCACCTTCTCTTTTCTGTGATCGTCGGGGCAGATGTGCCAAAAATCTACTTTAGCACAGCTCTTGGTAACTCCCCAGTGGCATCAGGGAACCCAAAGATGGCAGGTGCTGCAGAGGCCAGGAAGTTTAGCCTCTCTATTGGATCCCCAAACTGGCTTCCCATTGGCCCCTGGCTGGCCGGAGGTATCTTAGCAGGCAATGCCCTTGAACCTGGGGTACCTTCTTGAGGGAAGGGCGGTGGTGCCAGCTGGCAGAGCCTGGTGTACGATGGTCTACTGCAAGGGTGGCTCTTGGCTGATTTTCTTAGAGGGTGGCATTGCATCATGAGGGATTGGAAATCGCTAGAAGACCGAACTGAGGCATCCTGAGATCGCTGGAAAGAAGGATTTGCTATGGGCCTCAGAAGAGAATGAGAAATGAAGAAAAAGATAAGGTCTGATGGGGGAAGCCTAGCTCCATGTTGGGCGGGTTTGAGGCTGACTGATTGAACCATTCATTCATTCATTCATTCATTCATTCATTCCTTAGCAAATATTTGCCTTCTTGGGCCTGGTTGTGAGGCGAAGAAGTTCTCATCTTCTAGAAGGATCCCTAGTGACCTGACAATAAGTGGGTCTCATGTAAGATGGCATGGATCACCATCTTCCCAGGGGATGTCAGGATTTGGATGTTTGTTTCAGTCTCAGGGGATTTGAAGGGGAATACCAGGGAATCCAAGGCACCAGGGGAGAAACATGCAGCTGAAGGGGCTGAGGAGGCCCTTGCATAGAGGGACGGAAGTAGGGAAATTCAGTAAGAATGGGGATGGCAGTGTACAAGCAATGGTCTATAATGTGGATGAACCCCAAAATATTATGCCAAGTGAAAGAAGCCGGACACAAAAGAGCACGTATTGTATGATTCCATTTGCATGAATCACACGGAATAGGCAAATACATAAAGACCAAAAGCAGATTGGTGGTTGCCAGGAGCTGAGGGGGAGGGGGAATGGGGAGTGACTGCTAGTGGGTACGGAGTTTTCTTCCTGGGTGATGAAAATGTTTGGAACTAGAAAGTGGCGATGGTTACACAACATTGTGAATGAGCCAATGCCACCAAATCATGCACTTTAAAACACTTAGTTCTGGAGTGCCTGGGTGGCTCAGTTGGTTAAGCACCTGACTTTCACTCAGGTCATGCATGACCTCGAGGTCTGTGAGTTCCAGCCCCCTTCAGGTTCTGTCTCCCCCTCTCTCTGCTCCTCCCCCACTTGCATTCTCTCTCTCTCTCTCTCTCTCCCTCCCTCTCTAAGTAAATTTTTAAAAAGGGAAAACACTTAGTTTTATGTTATATGAATTTCACAGTAATTTGAAAATATATTGGAGGGGGGGTATGACTAGGTGAAGAATTTGAGGTGGAGAGCCAGGGAGAGAGTGTGAATCTTGCTCCCCCACTGCGAGCCATATGATAGGACTTCAGACAACTGATGCCATTGTCTAGCCTTTGTTTACTCATGTGTAAAATGGGCATGATCATTGTATCTGCCCCATGGGACTACTGGAAGGAGGATTCCAGGGAGGTCACGTATGCACAGATCATGGAGCGCAAACAGTTGCTAAATGGAGACTGTGGTTGTTCTGAGGAAGGGAGAAGTTCCTGGGGGAAGCCGTGGCCTGGGAGGCACAAATGCAAAGAGCATCTGAGTCAAGTCTCCCGTCTTAGCCCCCAGCTTCTATATATACACCACACTGGGAACTCTGTTAACAAAGGAAAGGAAAACACTTCCATGAGTCTATGCAAGAGCTGCAGAGTGATGGTCTGAGATGAGGCTGCAGAAAGGACTCTCCCACAGAGGCAGCAACTGAGGAGGGGGAAGACACTGGCTTGTGGTGGGTCTCTCAACAGCAGGAAGACCCAGGGCCAGTCAAGGAACTGGCTTCTGCAGAGCTGGGAATACTTCCTGATCCTGGGATCCTTTGAGGCCCTTCTCTCAGTCCCCTCTGCGGGACCGAAAGCTGATCTGGTATACTGGGGGCACTCTTCCTATGCCACTCTCCTGGGGTGTGAGGTCGATGTCCTCGGGGGCCACAGGGCTGGCCACAGAGAAGTTCTGGAGGATGGTGGTGAAGAAGAGGAATAATTCCATGTGGGCGATGCCCTCACCAAGACAAATGCGCTTCCCTGTGAACACAGAAGATCACCAGTGTGGGCACAGAGCCGATGCACCTCCCTTGCCCGGTCACATCCCAAAGCCCAGACATCTGTGTCCATCACCAACAGATTTGTATGGGACTGGCCTTCAACCTGCAACCCAGGGTAGTGTTTTAGGGGGGTCCCGAGCCCTTTGAAACCAGGGGCGAACGTTTGGGTGGAGGTGCCTTGCACGTTTCTCCAGGAGAGTTTGTAGCTTCTGTGAGATTTCCAGAGGCTTCAGTGGCCACTTGGAGAACAAACACTCACTTCAGGTTAGATGTATGTGTGTGTGTGTGTGTGTGTGTGTGTGTGTGTGTGTGTCTGCCTCCACATGTGCAGGTGTGTGCACATTTCTGACAACATTTTTAATGTCCTTCATCTCTAATATGAGGAGGATGGTACTTATTTCAAAGGACTATTATGAAGGTAAAGAAATTAATATTTGTAAAAATTCTCAGACTAGCACCTGGCCTGTACTAAGGATACTATAGGTGTAGATATTGTTTGTGTTTGTTTCTGGGTGTGTGTGGTAAGAAGTGTGTGTGGGGTGGGGGGGGGAGTGTGTGTCTGGTGGGGAGTGTGTGTGCCTGTGGTGGGGAATGTATGTGTGGTGGGCAGTTTGTGTGGGAGGGAGTGTAGGGGGTGTGGGGGGGAGTGTGGGTGTGTGTGTGGAGGAAGTGGGGGGAATGTGGAGGGCAGTTGTGTGGGGAGCGTGTGGTGTGAGAGCTGGGCAGGGGTGTGGGGAGGGGTGGGGGCAGAGAGTGTGTTGGCAGGGAGTGGGGAGGGGGGAATGGGAGGGGAATATGGGGGGGGAGAGTGTGCGGGGAGTATGGGGGTCAGTGTGAAGAGGAGTTGTGTGGGGAGTGGGGGAGGGCCAGGGTGTGAGGAGGGGTGGGGGTGGGCAGTGTGTTGGGGGGAGTGTGTAAGGAGGAAAGGGAGGGGCGGGAGGTATGTGTGGGGGTGTGTGGGAGGAGTGTGTGGAGGGAATGTAGAGGGGAGTTGTGTGGGGAACATGTGGGGAGAGTATGGAGGGGAGTGTGGAGGGGAGTTGTGTGGGGAGTGTATGTGGGGGGAGAGTGTGAGGAGGATTGGGGGGCAGGGAGCGCATGGGGGGAGTGTGTGCAGTTGGGAGCATGAGGGTGTATCTGGCACTGTGTGTGTTTGTCTATATCTGGGTTGTCATTTTATCTCAGTCCGAGAGCCACGGGCTTCAAAAGTTTGGGGGAAAAACCAAACTACACTTAAAATTGTGAATGGGGCGGGGCACCTGGGTGGCTCCCTTGGTTAAGTGTCTGACTCTTGATTTTGGCTCCCAGGTCTTGATCTCTGCGTGAATATTACGGAGCCTGCTTTGGATTTTCTCTCTCCCTCTCTCTCGGCCCCTACCCTGCTCAGGAGCCCATGCTCACGTGCTATTAAAATAAATAAATGAATAAAAAGAAGTGTGAATGGGTCTGCTTCCTTGGATTCTCAGAGGTGTGAGAGCCTCCAGTAGGTTATGAAGCATGGGCTTGAAGAGAAATAAGCACAAAGGGAGTAGGAACCCCAGGAAGAGGCACCGAAAGCCTCCTTTACCTCAGTGGCTCTTTCTTTTTTAATGTTTACTTATTTTTGAGAGAGCTCTCTCAAAACACAGAGTGGGAGCAGGGGGGTGGGGCAGAGAGAGAGGGAGACAGAATCTGAAGAAGGCTCTCGGCTCTGAGCACAGAGCCTGACACAGGTCTCGAACTCACCAAGGATGGATCATGACCTGAGCTAAAGCCCCACACTGAACTGACCGAGCCACCCAGGCACCCCACCTCAATGGCTCTTGATCTGCAAGCTGACCACCATGGCAAGGCCATTCAGATATTTCCTAGACCACTCAAGGTGTCAGACATTATGCCTACGTGGACATCTCTGGGGGAAATGTCTGTATCTTTTTGGCACATCACAAGTTAGGTAACATGGACTTAGAGATACTCAGAGCAGGGCTCTAGACTGGTTCTCCTGTGACTGGTTCTGTGACCCAGTTCTTTCCAGAACAGCCTGACTCCTACTGTCTCCCTCCCATCCTCTCTTCCAATCCCAATCCCTGGGACTGTCCACTGGGACACCCTTCACTATCCCGTTGCCCTAACATCTTTCGGCTTGGTTTGTCATTCTTTCCACTCTTGGCAATCTTGCATCAGTCTTTTGCTCTGATTGACCTCCCATCAGACATTGCTCCTCTGTCTCCTTCCTCTTTTGCCCACTTTCTTCAACCTTAAGCTCCCTGTCTCTGTCCATTTGGATCTGATTCCATCTGAAACTCTCTCCCTCCTTCCCCCCTCTCTCTCTGTCTCCTATTCTCTCTTGTTTCCCCTTCCTCACTGTATTGTCTCATTGTGCACTCAGTCTCTGTCACTTGTCCCCTGTCATTATCTCTCTCTGTGTCTGCCTTTGTCCTTCTCTCCATTTTTCTCACTCATTCTTTCTTTGTCTCTCTCTCTCCTTCCCTCTCTACATCTCTGCCTCTCTCTCTAACCTTAGAACAGGACTAGTGAATGGGATCATGGGCCCCACCCCACCATCCCACAAGTCCCCCAACTCTCACTTAAGATGAAATGAGGGAAGCCATAGCACTGGGCAGAGCCAGGGGATCTGGGTCACTGGGGTCACTGATGGAACTCAAGACTAGGGCGTGGTTCGGGGGTCCTCCTTTCTCCCAAAGGATGAGGATTCTGGGCACTGGGGTTTTCTCAAGGTGGGGCCACATAGTGCAGAACGGGGAAAGAGACAGGTCAGAGCATGTCAAGACCCACTCCTGGCTCCCAGTACCAGCAAGATAAACCCAAACTCCCCCCAGCTTCCAAGGCCCTCCAGCTGAGATCTTCACCCTTCTCCCCTTTTAGAATCCACACTCCAGGCTCCCTGGGTTTGTTTCTCAAAAACGTGATGCTGTCTCCACCTTCAGGCTTTGACTTGCTGTTCCCTCTGCCTGGAACACTTCCTAGTGGCTGATTGATACTCACCCCTGAGGTCTTAGCTTAGAAGCCAGTGCTTCGAGGAAAGCTTTTCCTCACCGAACCACCAAGAGTAGTCAGTATTTCCTCTTTGTGTTCCCAAAGTCCCTTTCACAGCATTTATCACAGTTATGATTACTGATAATAATCATCATCACATCCATGAGCACCGACTTTGTGCCAAGCAGTTCTAAGCACATTGCAAGCATTAATTAAGTTTAATTAGGTACTATTTTGTGGTCAAATGATAAATGCCCATCTCCCCTGCTGGGCTGTAAATTTCCCAGGGCAGAGACTGTGTCTCTATGTGACTTGCCCAGTGCATCATCTTCAGCCCCCAATAGAGCACTGAGCTCAGAGTAGTGCTCACCAGCTATTTTATACCAAGGTGTATCTCTATACCAAGGCAAAGAGAGGTTAAAATACTTTCCCAAGGCCCAGCTTACTGAGATGTGCCTTTGGGATGTGGTCTTCTTAAGCCCTGTCTAGGGTTGCAGGGAAGATGAAGTGGGTTAAAGGTAAAGCAAATGGCATATAGTAGCTGCTCAATGAACCAAGATCTTTCCTGGACTGTCTCAAAGAGAGAGTGGCCTTTCACTCTGGTGTCTGGGAAAGAGTGCAGGCCTAGCTTACCCATGGAGAAGGGGATAAAAGCATCATTCTTCTTCAGTGCCCCATTGGCATCCAGAAAGTGGTCAGGGTTGAAGGCATCTGGTTTTTCAAAGTAATGTGGGTCATTGAGAGCAGAGTGCAGGAGGGGATATACTTCAGTGCCCTGAGGGAGAGTCACAAGGTCAACAGATACTGCCATTCCTTTCCTCAGCCCACCCTTAAAAACAAAACAAAACAAAACAAACAGACAAACAAAAAACCAAGAGGGCCCTAGTGATAAAACCAAAAACAGGTCAAGTGCAGAGATTAAGAGAACCCAGGATGCCCACACAGGAAAATTGTGGGAGCCCAGCTGGCCTCACCTTGGGCATGAAGTACCCTCTGAAGTGAGTGTCTTTGGTGACCATGTGGGGAATGCCAATGGGGAGGAGGTCACTGAATCTCTGAATCTCATGGATGACTGCGTCAGTGTATGGCATTTTGGCTCGATCATCAAGGGATGGAAGGCGGTGTGGGCCAATCACCTGGTCAATCTCCTTGTAGACTCTCTCTGCACAGAAGAGTGGGACCAGGGAACCTCATTGTAAAGAGACATTTCAGCAGGGACACTGCTTTGTGTGGGCTAATGAGCCAGGAAAAACCTGTAATAAAGGATTAGGTCATTGGCACCCCTCAGAGCAACCAGCCTGGAGGAGGGGGAGGTGAGGTGGGGGGGGGGGGAAGCAAGAATTCTCACCCTTTGAAATCTATTGAATGTTATGAATCCTCTTACCACAGGCACATGTAAACACACACACACACACACACACACACACACACACACACACACACGTGCGTGCGCGCACACACACACACACCACAATTTTGCACAGAATTTCACATAAGAACTCAAGGCTATAAACTTGTCAAAATTCTCCCTCTAAAAAGACTGGAGAGGAGCCTGGGTGGCTCAGTCAATTAAGCGGTTAAATGTCTGACCTCGGCTCAGGTCCTGATCTCAAGGTTCATGACTTTGAGCCCCACATTGGTCATTACAGAACCTGCTTTGGATTTTTTGTCCCCTCGGTCTCAGCTCCTCCCCCATTCACCCTCTCCCCTCTCCTCCTCTCTCAAAAATAAATAAACATTGAAATTTTTAAAAACAAAAAGAGTAGAAAATGACCTAATATTTATTGTGTGCGTATTGTAGATGAGACACTGTGCTAGGTGTCAGGAATATAACCATGAAATAGATCAACAGATTAACCCACAAACACCTGGATAAATGAATACATAAGCCAGTCGACTTATGAATGGAAAGAGTGACGAATGGAAGAACATTAGTGAATGGATGTGTGTATTTGTTTACCAATCAATATATGAATTATTGGGTCATTAATTAATAAATGGCCCACAGACAAATAAGTGAACCTGATTAACCAGGAAATCAATTGCATAAATGAATGGATGGCTAGATCTATACAGCAATAAGTACATAAATTAGTGAAATAACAGGTATCAAAAAGTGATGAAATAGGTATAAAAATAGATAAAATAAAATAGGTATAAAAAGGAACAAATAGATGGAGGGACTGAATGACAGATAAATAATCAGTGATGAATTAACTGAATTAAATGCATAATAAATGGATGAAGGGTGGATTGAAAGACCGATGGAAGAATTAAGGAATGAAATCTAGTTCATAGGGCAGATGGATGCATGCATGGACAAACGAGCCAATGAATCAATGACAAGTACTTCATTCATTAATCCCTGTTTCAAAAGATCAACAATTGAATCAATTAATGCAAATAAAGAATGGAAGCTAGGTCCTTGAATCAATCATAGGTGAAAGAATCTGAGTATACAGGTAATAAAAACAGGTAACAAATAAAAGGATAGACAGATGGATGGATGGGTGGGCAGAGAGAGGAGTCTGCCTTTACATGATGGGAGAACACACCGACAGATTGTTCATCCATCCACCGGCGGGGCTGCCTTAGGGGCTCATTCAAAACCTGCAGCGCTCCTGGTATATATAGGAGGTGAACACTTCCTCCCTCATTCAGGAAGGATCCCAGCTGCACTTTTGCAGCTCCCAAAGGGATGAGAAGCCCCCGCCCCCTGCCTCGATCGGTGGTCCCCGCCCACCCACCTGTGACATGAGGGTACTTGAGCATGAGCTGGAAACCATAGCGGAGCGTGCTGCTGGTGGTCTCCGTGCCGGCGAAGAAGAGGGAGAGCACCGTGCAGATGAGGTTCCGATGGTGGAATTCGCTGTTGGGGTCGGACTTCTCCTGAATCCGAGCGGTAGGGGGCGTGTCAGGGGAGCGGGGGGGGGGGGGGGGGGGCTGTGCTGCACGCTCTTGCCTGGGGCCGCCCTCCCCTGCTGCTGGGTCTCACAGCCCCTGTACCTCTCTCCCTCTCTCCTCCCAACTTTCCCCCTTTTTCCTCTTCCCCTCAGTTGGTTCCTGAGTCTCTCCTCCCTTTCCCAATCTCCCTCCCCTCTTCCCCACTCCCTTCCCCCTTTCCCCGCCCTTCTTCTCATCGCCGCCATCTTTTCCTCCCTCCCTGCCCCCTCCTGTTCCCCTCCGCCAACCCCCACTTTGTCCATGCGGATCAGGTAGGCATCGATGAAGTCCCGAGGGGTGCTGGGGTCCAGGGTTTCACGGTGCTTCTCCACAGCGTCCTCAATGAAGGCTATGATTTCCTGCACGTTTTTGTAGATTTGCCTGTGTGTACCTGGAAAGTACTTCAAGAAGTTGTAGAAAAGCTCGAACACCTGCAGCAGAGAAGGGGCTGTGAGGTCCTCCTGGGGTGGAGCCAGGGAGTCACAGGGAGGGGAGCCCTCCTGGGGCCTGGGTAGGGCAGAATCTCATCTTGCTCTGCCTCTCTGTTTCTGTCTCTGCCTCTCACTCACTGATTCTAAGTCTCCTTTGATCTGTTATTCTCCCAGTTTTCTCCTTCTGTCTCTTCCTCCCTCATCCTCCCGTCCTGTTTTGGTTGCTGCCACACCTCTCTCCTTGGCGCCTCTCCTTACCCATGTGTGTCTCTTCTCACTTGTCTCTCTGCAGCTACTTTTTTCTTTTAAATCATCTCTACACCCAGTGTGGAGCTCGAACTCACGACCCTGAGATCAGGAGTCGCCTGGTCTACTGACTGAGTCAGCCAGGTGGTTGGCTCTCTGTGCTTCTATTGCCTATTTCGCCCAGTGGATCTGTTTGGCTCGGACCTCTCTGACTCTTTCCACCCCTCACGTCTCCTTTGCTGCACCAAACATTGATACCGTGATGCATACACAAGATGAGCCTACTGCCTGCTTAAGACTATTTATTTTGGAACATATTTCTACTGGATTGTCTAGGATTAATGTAATACCTACCTGTTGCAAATAATTGCAAATAAAAAAAGGTGGAAACAGAGAGGGCAATGCAAAATTCTTTGTTAATTAAAAAAAAAATTTTTTAAGTTTCTTTATTTCTGAGAGACACAGAGAGAGAGAGCACACCAGCATGAGTAGGGGAGGAGCAGAGAGAGGGAGACACAGAATCCAAAGCAGGCTCCAGACTCCGAGCTGTCAGCACGGAGCCCGATGCGGGGCTCGAACACTTGAACTGAGAGATCATGACCTGAGCCAAAGCTGGACACTTAACCAATGGAGCCACCCAGGCACCCCAATCTTTCTTAATTTTTAGCGATAACCATTGATAACTCTCTAGTCAATCTCGTTCTAGATTTTTCTCTCCCTGTGGTTCTCTGTGGGAAGAGAAAAGTGAAATCACCTGCTGCACCTGTTGCAAATATTCACTCTGGGCCCCATCCTAGCTTTTTGGATCAGACTGTCTAGCAGGAGGTCATGGGAGTTTGTGACTAACCATTAGGAACAGTCCTACACACAAATCTGACATACACTCCTGGGTACGAACCATAATGAGGCATACTGTTCTGCAGTTTAATTTTTTAAACTTAATGTACAATCGGGGTATTTCCAGATTCGTTGAGAAAGAGAAACCACACTATTTTGTTTTAAAAGAGGAGCATATTACTTTATAATCTGGGAGATATTTTTACAAAGACCAAAAGTGGGCGGGGAAATGGGGAAAATGAAGAAATGTGGTCCCTTATTTTCACGTATCCTTGAATTTCTTCAATTGAGGAGATTTGCCAAAGACAGAGGTGAAGATTTGCAGGAATCAGGAACAGAAGAATAGACAGCCTGACAGTCTGAGTCCTATTCTCTCCCTCTGTCTCTGCCACTCTGCCTCTCAGAGTCTCTGATCTCTGCTCTTCCTCGTCCCTTTCGCCCTGTCCTTCTCTCTCCTCCTCCAAACCCTCATGTCTTGGTCTCTCTTGCTGACTCTCTGACTCTCCATCTCTGTCTCCTCATCCTAGCTCCCCATCCCTGTCTCCCATCCCTCCTGCCCTCTACTGCTCAGTGTCCCTGTCCCTCCCTGCTGTCTGTGCCCCCCTTCCAGCCCAAAGCTGTATTTCTGGGACACCAAAGCAGATCAGCCCTTTCCCTGTGCCCTAGACATCCACCTCACACACCAGCCTCCCACACCAGCTCCCTGACCTGGCTGGAGAAGGAGCTGAGGAGCGTGAAGGTCTGGTAGAACAAGTCCAGCAACCGCAGGAACTTGGGATCTTTGTAGCTAAAGCGTGTTCCAAAGACAATGGAGCAGATGATGTTGGCAGTCATGGAGTGGAAAAGGAAGGTGGGGTCCTGGAAGGCTCCTAGGAGGAGGAGGCACAGGTCATGGGACACGGACTCAAACAAAGGCCTTGGGGGCACTTGACCACTGCCCCATCTCCATGTGACTGCCCTCCCTGGCTCAGTGGTGACAAAGAAGCAGGAGCAGGAACCGCTAACATTCACTAGCCCAGATAATGGGCCAGCCAGGTCCTGTTCTAAGCACTTCATGTATTATTTTACTAAATTCCCACCACAACCCTGGGGGGAAAGTGCCGTTCTGTTATTGTCTGCAGGGTCGTCAAGCTATGGAGGCTGTGTGGTGGGTCCCTCTCAGGCCTCAGCTCTGACCCTGGGGGCAGGTAGTTAAGTCCCAGGGGCAGATGGGTGCAGGGCTGGTGTTCAATCACATGTGCAAGTTGAAAAGCTCTGCTCTCCCTGTCCCTTGTCTGTCATCCCCTCCTTTCATCTCTTCTCTCCACCGCCAGGGCTCTTTGGTCTCCATGGAATCGTTCTGCACTTGACAGCCGATGTCTGTATACATCCTGACCTCCCTGGATGGGAGGGGAGCAGGGACTGTGCACCCACCCAGAAGTGTCATGGCATCAGCCTCTCTCTGCGGGTCTCACCTGTCCGTCTTCTCTTGCTCCCCTGCACACCCTTTCCTGAGCTTGTCTGTCAGTCTCATTTTCTCTACCTTGGTTTCTGTCTGCCTTGGTTTCTTTTTGCTTCTCCCGGTCTCTTCCAGTCTCTCTCTTTGTCTTCATCTCTCCATCTGTGTCTCTTTTCCCTTCCCTATCTCTCTCCATCTGAGTCGCTCTTTTTCCACCTGAGTCTGTCTTCATGGTCTGCTGCCCCTAGTCCTCTATTGCTCCCTATGTCTCTGCCTCTGCCTCTCCCTCCCAGCCTGTACATTTACGTCTCAAAATCTCTTACGAAAGGACCCTGTCATCTTTATGTCTCGTAAACACCCTTATATGGAGAATCCAAAAGTAAGTAGAAGTGCTTCTCTCTTTTTTTTAAGTCTATTTATTTATTTTGAGAGAGAAAGAGAGAGAATGAGTGGGGGAGAGGCAAAGAGAGAGGGGGAAAGAGAGAGAATCTGTGCTGTCAGCGCAGAGACGGACACAGGGCTCAAACTCACAAACCGTAAGATCATGACCTGAGCCGAAATCAAGAGTCAGATGCTTCACCGGCTGAGCCACCCAGGCCCCCCTCAGAAGTGCTTCTTTGACAGCCCATCCCAGCTGCCTGAGGGCAGGACGCCCCAGCTGCCCATCTTGCTCGCTGACAGCTTGTCAATAGTCCACTCAAGAAGAATAAAAACCCACTTTGGCATTTTCAAAGTGTCTATCGTTTTCCCCTTTCTCTCTTTGCCTGCTTTTATGTAAGTGTTATTTTTGCCCTTGCAGATACAATTCACCCATGGGTTGGTTTCCCTGAACCCAAGTAAATAGCGTGCTAATACATAACCAAGTTTATGTCCTTGAGTTACTCTCGACACTATACACCCCACATCTCTTTTGGCTCCCTGTGTTCCATTCCTACCCATCTCTGTCTGTCCCTCTGCTGGATGGTCTCTCAGGGTCATTCTCTATCTCTGCCTCTCTTTCTCTGCCCACAGATACACCTCAGTCTTTCTGTTGCCACACACCCAGCATACCCATTCCCCGGGGACTCACCCTGGGTTTTCCGCAGTTCCTCTACCACACACTGAGACTCCTCCTGAATCCTCTCCTCTATACTCCGCTTCCCCATCCCGAAGTTCTTCATGGTGGCCAGAGAGAATCGCCGAAGGAGCTTCCAGCGTTCCCCGTTGGCAAAGATCACACCTGCAGGTGTAGGGAAGGCATGGATTGCCAAGAGGGTTGGAAGGGGACTCCGGGCCCCTCTGCGCCCCTTATCCCCCCTTCCCAGACTCACCCTCCCCAATTTCCAACTTCCATCATTCCCCTCCAGGTGCCTTTGAGGTCCTTACCATGTCCTTGGAAGATTCGTTCTACGGTAGAGACTCTCCCGCGGCCAGAGAAGGCCTCAGCTTGGTCCACCAGGGCCTCCCGTATGGCCTCTATCCCACACAGCATGACCACAGGCCTTGGCCCCAGGTACACCGTGAAGACATCCCCGTATTTCTCTCGGAGCTGTGAAGCATATCCACGCCCAAGGTTACTGTTAGCCAATGTGCACCCATGTGGCCATCCCAGTTGTTAAACCATAAACACACTCATGTATAGATTGGCAATTAGCTACTGAGTACCCCAAGACCCTCCACCCCAGGGTGCCTTCCCCTTCCCAGGACCCAGCAACTAAAGGATTAACCCATGACCCAGACAGAGTCTGCATGGTTGGTGCCCTAAGCAGTACAGATGGTTAAATATCTCTTACTTCTGCCTATACCCTTGAGTCGAACCAAATCTCCCCAGCATTGAAACTGAAGGGTCATCCTTCCTGTGACCCAGCGTCAACCTGCTGTCTGCCTCCTGACAATGTCCCCAGGGAACTACCCTAAACCGCTTGGTAGACATGAAGAGAAAACAACGGCTTCGGGGATGATTGTGACATAACATCAGCACAGGCATTTGCAAAACTGCTCCGTGGTATTTACTGAAGCTAAACACATGTATATTCAATGACTCATTAACTTCACTCCCAGATGCACGCCCAACCAAAATGTGTATGTAGGTTCACCAAAATACCAACAACCTGATTCGCTGAAGGTTTTTTAAAAACATTTTAATGTTTACTTGTTTTTGAGAGAGAGAGACAGAGCGTGAAGAGGGGAGGAGCAGAGAGAGAAGGAGACACAGAATCCGAAGCAGACTCCAGGCTCTGAGTGGTCGGCACAGAGCCCGATGCGGGGTTTGAACCCACAAACCGCGAGATCATGACCTGAGCTGAAGTCGGAAGCCTAACGGACTGAGCCACCCAGGCGCCCATTGAAGTTTTTCAAATAAAATTCTCAGCAACACTGATAGAGAATAAATATATGGCGATATAGTCATGCCATGGAATAATTATGCAGCAATGAAAAAGAACCCGTGCTACAGCCAAGACTTGAATGAAACTCACAGGCGTAGTGTTGAGTGAAATCAACCAGACACAAAAGTGCCATATGTCCTAACTCTATTTCTATGAAGTCAAGATAGTGAGAGGGTGGTGACTGGAAGGGGACTGGAGGGTGGTTTCTGGGGACAGGACGTGTTGTTACTTACCTATATGTCAATTACATGAGTATGTCCGCTTGAGAGAATTCGTTGAGCTGAATGTTTACGACTTGTGCACTTTTAGGGGTCATGTTAAGCCTCACTAAAAATTGACTTAAAATCATGAAAAGATTAAGTTTACTGCAAAATCTCTCCCACTTATCTCTGCAGAGCCTCCTTACTGGTGTCCCTACTGCCATTCCCATCCTCCTATAATCAGTTGGCCACCCACCTCACCCCAGTCTGAAGCCAGAGTATTCCCTATGAAAATGTAAATTACTTAATACCCCTAACTGGCTCCAAACCCTCCAATGCCCCCCACTGCGCTGAGGGTAAGATCTGAGGTCTCCACCATGATCCACATCGCCCTACATGAGGTGACTACGTCACCCCTCTGCTTGTCCTCCCCCTCGCCCTTTCCCTCCCTCAGATCCAGCCTCCATGTTGTCCACTAAACACGCCGAGCTTGCTCTCACTTCAGCGTTCTTGCACTCACACCTGCCTCTCTATGGTGCTTTGCTCCTGCATCTTGCAGGGTGTCTGCTCACAGACACAGCGAGACTGAGCCTCTCCCCCACTATTCAATCTAAAGTAGCTCTACCACTTTCTAAAATAGCACCTGGCTTTCTTTTAATCATAGCTCTTGTCTACCTAGTATTTCCTTATTTGCTTAACTTGTATGCCTTGTCCAAAGCCACATCGTCAATGCCTAGAATATTCCCAGGACACAGAAGGTGCCCTGTAAATGACTGTTGAATGAATGGATCAAAAGAGCTGCCATTTAATGAGCACTTACTATACACCAGGCTCTCTATGCAGTATGCCACCCAGTCCTCATTAATGTTATGAGACACACATTCTTACCACCATCTCATTTTAACAGAGGAGGAAACTGAGACTCAATGAGTAAGAGTTGACTCTGGAACACAAAATCCAAATCTGTCTGACTCTAGAAAGATCTGGGAGCATACTAAGGAATGGAGGAGGAGCGGGGCCACCTTCTCCGACCTGTCCCATCGTGACACCCCTTAGTCCATTCTCTCCCTTCCTGCTCCAAAGATGCAATAATAATGGAGGATCATGGACCCCCTAAAGAATCCTGGAAGTTCCACGGAAGAACTTGAGGGGATCTGGAACTCTCAAAATTTTACGTAAAAATCTTTGTGGACATTTGGAAGGGAGAGAGCCCACAGCTTAACCAAATTCTCAAAGGATTTGTGATCCCCAAATCATTAGGTAGCTTTGGCCTAGGAGGGCATTGGAGATGAGGACACCTCTGTGCCAGACCCCAGCTTTCCCTCCATGAAGTCCCAGCTGTGTGACTGAGGACAAGTGTCTTCCCCAGGCTGAGCCTCACGGTCCATACCTGTGAGACAAGGATAGCACCTCACCTCCCCCGCAGGCGTGTGGTAAGCCAGACCTGATGAATTCCCACGGGGATACAGATAAATCCTAGCCATGTAATTCTGAGCAAGAAATCAAGTCCAGGAGTTTACAGGAAAGCATGGTGCCATTGCGATGCACTGAAGTAAAAAGTACTCGGGGCCTGTGCATACCCATCCCTCCACTTGTGGGAAAATTCTCTCTCTTAAAAGCAAAGGGATGACAAACCCAAGATTCAGGAGTGTGGTGGCCTTGGGGTATGTAAGCTGGCAGTTATGTCGGTGACCCAGTTCTTCTGTTGCCACGAGGGTGCATTGGTGTAGATTACATTATTCATAAATAAATTGATAATCACATGTAAAATCATGCCTAGAAAGCAGTGAGACAGAGTCTGGTAAACACTCCGGTGTCAGCCATTACCGCACATTTGTGACCGTTATTGGTAAGAACCTTGTGCTTCCTCCCGTCTTCCTTCTCCTCCTGGCATCCACCTGGGCCAATTGCTGCTCTCTTTTCTTGCCAGAGGAGAAACTTACAGTTGGTGACTCTGCCCCTTCTCTCTCTTCCAGGGCCGGGCAGGCGCCCAGAGACTCCATAGGCGGTGGCAGAAGAGTATGAAATTCTATACCCACGGCTTGCGCCCAGACGCCTCTGCGTGCCCACCCACCCACCCACTCCGGGGCCAGTGCCCACACACTTCAACTGAGCAGGGACGCCTCTGACCATCTGACCACCAGCTACCACGCTTCACCTCCATGCACCTTCCTCACCAACCTTCATACACCCCACCCCCGGAGCCTGAAAGGATGCCTTCACTCCTTCTGGGGAGTAATCCCCAGGTCCAGGGGCAGTGAGTCACCCTCAGACCCCATGCATCGGCATCTCACCCTCAGGAAGGATTTGAGTAAGCCTCTTCTGTCCATCTGCAGAATATTCCCCAAGAAGGCCAGAGGACGGGGGCCTGGCGGGAGGCGGCCATGGGCCTTCGGGTGGTCCCTGGCCAGCAGAAGCAGGAGTCCCGTGAGGACAGCAAGGAGGAGAACGACGCTGAGCTCCATGGCCTGGCCCAACTGTCTTTGTCCCAACTTCAGCCTTGATTGAGCTGGGCCTTTTATTCTGAGCTGACTGCCCTACCCAGTTATGTGACTGCATTCACTCCCTGCTTCCCCTCTCATCAGGTCCAGGAGTGTGAACTTAAAAGGGTGGTATGTTTTTCAAGTATGGGAAGTCCCATTCTTCTGGCTCACACAACCCTGTACATGTTGTCAGAGACCAGGTGGTAGCGATTCCAAAGTCCACAAGAGTGCATGTGCCTGGTGCTCACAGGCTGTGTTTGTTTTGCGGCTATGGGTGAGCATGCGCGTTCGCCTTGAAGTGCTCGGGCTTGCGTACGCCCCACACCTCCTTGCGTCTGTGCCTGTGCTGGTATGACTTCATATGCAGAGCGCTGTTGTATTCACGTGAACGTGCTGGTGTGTTTCTGTGTATGCGTCTGCATGAGGTTGCGTACATGTTTTTGCCTGTGTCAGGGCTTACATGTGTGTGCATCTGGGCGCAAGTCCTCCCCCCCACCCCCCACCCCCGTGCGTGAGTCTGGGTGTGCCTGCGTGTTTGTGCGTCTCCCAGTCCCTCTCTCTGTGGGACCTTTAGGTGGCTGGTGTCTACCTCCAACCCCCTATTCCACCCCCTTCCCCTGGTGACACCCACTGATGAGAGGATGGGAGGACAGGAGGAAGGAGAGGCACAGAAATAGGGAGACTCAGAGAGAAAGAGAGACAGAGACAGAGGCCTGGCGGGTGTGGCGTTCAGTTCCCTCCCCATCCCCGGCTCTCTGATTGCTCTGAGCAGTGCCTGGCACTTCTGTCCCCACCTCTGGCTCTGCCTTCACATTGCAGGACGTTTCTCTGACCCTCTCAGACAGTCTTGTGTGACTATCTCTCTATCCTTTGCTATCTCTGTCTTGGTGTCTCTGTTTCTGCCTTTAGATTCTGAGCTCCAGGAATGCAGGGACTGGGTGCAATTTGATTGATGTCCCTTGCGCTCATGTGTGTCTCCATCATCAGGCCCGGCCTCCAGCAGGCTCAGTCCAGATTTGTCCAGGATGTGAATGAATGTGGCCACATGCACCCGTCGTGCCCTGGGCCTGGGTTTCCACCTCACTCTGTCTCTCTCCCTCAAAAGGGAGTGGGGGAATATGAGGCAACATCATCTCTCTTACAACGTTGGCCAACCCTTTGCAGGTCGCAGGACTATGACCCCAGAGGTTGAATCATACCCTCCCGATCCAGGAGAAAAGGACTGATAGTCCCGATATCTTGAATTCAGGGGTGGAGCCTTAACTTTACTGATCTGGGAGAGGTGCCACCATGGACTTTACTGACCCAGGTCCTGGCCCCTGCTGTGCTGTGTATCTGGCACTGAGCCATGGCCCCATTCGAGCCCCGGTGTCACTGAAGGAGAGCCATAAAGTGCTTTACACAGAGTAACTCACTCAGTCCTCACCCTTTAAGGTAGGTACGGTTGTCATCCCCACTTTATAAATGGGGAGAGTGAGGCAGAGAGAGGTGGACAGTTTTACCGAGAGACACAACGGCAGGTTAGAGCTGCATCATTCAATATGGTAGCCACTTGCCACATGCAACTGTTAAGCACTCGAAACATGGCTAGCAGAAAATGTGAAACTTAATTTTAGTTAGAAATTGATACTCACTTCAGTGATTAGAAAACTTACAAGTACATTTGGAGCAACTTGGGTATGTGAACCTAGTTTTTCAGTTACAAATTTCATGAAATCTAAACACAGATTAAGTATTTCTGAAGAAAAGTCAGGGTCCCAATTAAGGTGTTGTGTAAGTGCGAAATACACACCAGATTACAAAAAAAGATATGCTGAGAGTCAGAGGCAGGACAGGGAGAGGCCAAGAAATAGACAAGGAATATAGTGTAAGGATGGAGGCAAAGGAAGGGAAGGGACAAAAGAAACAGCAAGAGAACAGAAGAGCAAGAGAGAGGCAGAGATACAGAAACACGGGGACAGTCTGCAGGGGGCACAAGTGGGGCTGCCAGCTGTGGAAGAGTTGGGGTTTTTGTTCGTTTAGAAGAATATTTTTTCATATTTATTTAGTTTTGAGAGAGAGAGGCAGAGCATGAGGAGGGGAGGGAGAGAGAGAGAGAGATACAGAATCTGAGGCAGGCTCCAGGCTCTGAGCTGTTTGTTAGCACAGAGCCCAACGCGGGGCTCAAACTCACGAACTGCAAGACCGTGACTTGAGCCCAAGTCAGATGCTCAACAGACTGAGCCACCCAGCCACCCCTTCTTTGTTTGTTTAATGTTTATTGTGAGAGAGGAAGAGCATGCGTGGGGGAGGGGCAGCAAGGGGGAGAGAGAGAGAGAGAAGGGAGGGTGTAGAATCCTATGCAGGCTCTGCACTGTCAGCACAGAGCCTAATTCAGGGCTCAAACCCATGAGATCATGAACGGAGCTGAAATCAAGAGTCTGACTCTCAACGGACTGAGCCACCCAGGTGCCCCAAGAATTGGTTTTTACATATGAAAAGTGTTTGTATTTTTTAACAGCTTTACTGAGATATAACTGACTACAATAAACTGCACAAACAAGATGATGAACATACCATCACCCCGAAAGTTTCCTCATGATTTTCTGTAATGCCTCCCTTCCCCATTTTTAAAAATTTTTATTAAAAAAAATTTTTTTTAAGTTTATTTATTTGAGAGAGAGAAAGCATGAGTGGGATAGGGGCAGAGAGAGAGAGAGGGAGACACAGAATGGGAGGCAGGTTCCATGCTGACACCGTGCAGAGCCCTACAGGTGGTATTATGTCACTTCACATACCGCATAAGAACCTGCCCATAAAATATTCTGGAGCTCTGGGCTGCTGTTTTCACATGGATTATTTTCACATATGCTGTAAGCTGCACACTACATTGTAACTATCTTATTTAAACATTCAACTATCTCTTTTTTTGAGTTTTTAAAATATTTGGCAGTTTTTATTTATCTGTTTTATAAGAAGTTCAGAAAAGCTGTTTAGAATGATGTGAACTTCAAATCGCAGATTTGTGGACGTGTGACTTCTGAAAACTACTCATTGATAAATGCATATATATTGAATAGGCTTACATAAGTGTAATATATAGTATTATATATGAAAGATGGAAATGACTAGGACTTAGGCTGCTGTCTCTGCTGAATTTTTTTCCAGAATTTTTTAATTTTATTTTTTTAAATTTACATCCAAATTAGTTAGCATATAGTGCAACAATGATTTCAAGAGTAGATTCCTTAATGTAAACATTCAATTATCTTTTTAAACGATTTAAATAATTGGGGGGGGGGACATCTTACATATTGCCCATGCAATTACTGTTCCCAGGTTCTTCATTCTTTGGTGTAGATCCCTACTTCCATTTGACATCATTTTCCTTATGCCTGGGGGACTCCCTTTCACGTTTCTCGGGGTACAGGGCTGCTGGTGAGGAATTCCTTAACGTTGGTGTATCTGAAAACATCTGTATCTTGTCTTTGTTTATAGAAGATTTTTAGCTGCATGTAGAATTCTAGACTTAGAGATTTGTCATGTCGGTATTTTAAGATGTGGCTCCAGGGTTTTCTTAGCTGTACTGTGTCTGATGAGAAATCTGGTGCCCGCTTTATTGCTCTCTACATCATGTGTCTTTCTTCTGTGTCTGCTTTAAGATTTTCTTTTTTTCTTTTCTTTTTTTTTTTTTAAGAAGACTCCATGCCCAGAATGGAGCCTTATGCAGGGGCTTGAACTTATGACCCTGAGATCAAGGGTCAGACACTTAACTGACTGAGCCACCCAGGACCCCAAGATTTTCTTTTTAACACTAGTTCTGGGGCACCTGAGTGGCTCAGTCGGTTGACCATCTGAATTCGGCTCAGGTCATGATCTCACAGTTCGTGGGTTCGAGCCCCACATCAGGCTCTGTGCTAATAGCTCGGAGCCTGGAGCCTGCTTCAGATTCTGTGTCTCCCTCTCTCTGTGCCCCTCCCTGCTCTGTCTCTCTCTGTCTCTCAAAGATAAATAAATCTTTAAAAAGTTAAAAAAAAAAACTAGACCTGAGAAATTTGATTATGACGTGTCTTGGTGTAGTGTTTTTTTTTTATAAGGTGTGTGTGTGTGTGTGTGTGTGCGTGCTTGAGTTTAGTTAAGATTCTTAGACCTATGTTTTTTATCATTTTTGCCATATTTGGAACTTTTTCAGCCATTATTTTTTCAAATTATTTTCCATCCTCACCTCCCTCTGTGTCTCTGCCTGGCTATCAATCCTTCTTTCCCTCTCTTTTAAAATTTTTTTTAATGTTTATTTATTTTTGCAAAAGAGAGAGTGGGGGGATGGGTAGAGAAACACAGAATCTGAAGCAGCCTCCAGGCTCTGAGCTGTCAGCACAGAGCCCAACACGGGGCTCAAACCCACAAACCGTGAGATCATGGCCTGAGCCAAAGTTGGACGCTTAACCGACTGAGCCATCCAGGTGCCTGTTTTCTCTTTCCTTTAAAATGGGGAACCAGCAGTTTGTTTACAAAGCTAAACAAGCCACCTGCCAGCAACAAAAATCCTGATCTAGGAGGTGAGGTGGCTGATCTAGGAGGTGAGGCACCCCACATGCATGAGGGGGAGGCAAGGTTATGCTTTATCTGAGTCTGAAAGTCAAAACTGCCAGGCCCAGCTTCACCCCATGCACCTCTAACCCAACAGGAGGGCACTGATAATCCTGATACTGTGAAATCAGGGGTGGAACCTGTACTTTCCTGACCTTGGAGAGGTGCCACTGTGGACTTCCCTGCCCCGGCGAGGTCTTGTTTCCTGCTGTCCTATGTGATCTAGCACTGAGCCTGGGGCCTCATTTCAGCCTCAGGAGTCACTGATAGGGAGCCATGAAGTGCTTTGCACAGAGTAAGGTACTTAATCCTCACCCTCTGAGGCAGGTATTGCTGTCATCCCCATAGATGGGGAGAGTGAAACCCAGAGAGCTTAAGACCTTGCCCAAGCTCACATAGCAGTCTAGAAGTAGAATCCGGTGTCAAATCTGGTCTCGTTGCAGAACCTGGTATTCAACCACTTCCCTCTGCTGCCTTTCTGAGAGAGATACAGAGACACAGAGACATGGAGAGAGATAGCAGACAGTGAGAAGCAGAGAGAAAAAGTCAGAGAGGACAAGAGACAGAAGAGAACTGTAAATTCTGGGGAAAAGGGATTCTTTGGAAAAATTAACTAGGGAGAGATTGGATTGAAAAAGGCAAGCAGGTTCCTTTCTTGCAGGACTTCTCAGGGCCTTTAGAATGCTAATTTGCACTGTTAATAACCCAGCAAGAGGGCAGGAGGGTCAATAGCAGCTCCCCAGCACATCTGAGAGTCTAGGGACTCTGAGGGAACACATTCTAGGAAGTGTTCATACGTGAAAATAAAGCACTAATTTTGAGTCAGGCAGACTCAGTCTCAAACCTCAACCTTGTCATGTATGTATCGTGTCAGAGACACCTAGACAAGCGTCAGGTTTCTCCCTCTGGAAAGTGTGAGTACCTACCCTATGGGGTCACCGCGAGGATGGAGAAGAGACCCAATGTGCACGGCTTGGGACACACTAAGTGCTCGGTGAATGCGCAGTGGCCACAGGAGAGACCCAGAGACCCAGAGGCCAAGGCTAAAGGGAGTGGAGGATCAGACAGACCCTGAAGGAGACTCGTCATGTGACAAGATGGTAAGAGAATGAGAAGCCCGCTCTCCTAAGACAACAAGACATGTGGTAAACACTCATTCATTCATTCAACAAACATTTATTGGACACCTGTGTGGAGGCACTATTCTAGGCATGGGGGAGGCAGCAATGAACAGGACAGGTAAATAAATACTGGCTCTTACAGAGCTAACATGCTAGTGGGAGGGACAGACGACAATAAGACAGAAATCAATATAGAATGATTCAGAGTGACAGGGCAATATTCAGGCATCCTGCCCTCGGTTGTCCTTCCTGGTGGTTTCCCCTCCAGCACCCGGTGTGGTCCTCAGTGGCTGCGCGTGTTGAATGGAAGGTAGCGAGACCCTCACATTGGAGAGCGGCACGTGTCACTATCAGGGCAGAAGGTACAAAGATGGAACCATGACACCTGAGGCTGTGAAGGTAAATTTGGCACAGAGGCAGGTGGAGAGATGAGGAGGTGGCCTGAGAAATGCGGGAGCCCAGAGACTGAGGACAGACAGACACACAGACCCATGGAGATTGAAGTCTCACTGAGAGGCAGAACAGGAAAGACAGGAGTGCTGAGGGACTAGTGAGGTGCAGGGGGAGTTAGTGAGGGGCTGAGGGACTAATGAGGGGCAGGGGGAGCTAATGAGGGGCTGAGGGACTAGTGAGGGGCTGAGGGACTAGCAAGGTGCAGGGGGAGCTAGTGAGAGATTAGTGAGGGTCAGGGGGCCTGAGTGGGGAGCTGGGGCAGTGAGGGTTCAGAGCCAGGCTGAGAGGCTAAGGGGGGAGCCAGCGCATCATGGCCCAGTGGTTAACCACTGGCTGCTAGAACCAGAGGACTTGGGTTCAAATCCCAGCCCCAGCCCTTTCCATAGGACAGCTAGAGGGGTATTTAGGCTCTCTGTGCCTCTTTCCTCATCTGTAAAATGCTCTCTCCCCATCCCCAGGGATGCTGTGAGGTTTCAGTCAGTTATGTGTGTAAAGCACTTAGATAGACCCTGACACATAGTATGTGCTCACTGAACATGTTTCTCTGCTAAAACCTAACTCATGAGACAAGAGGTTTGCTACAAATCCTCTTTGGCCCATTTACGCATTACAGTGCACAATGGTACCATGGGCCTCTTAGGATAATTTTTTTCAACTGCATATAATTAAATTCATGAAATAAGCCAGACATAAAAGGTCACATATTGCCTATGATTCTCTTGATATGAAATGTCCAGAGGAGGCAAATCCACAGACACAGAAAGCAGATCTGTCTTTGCCAGAGACCGGGGGAGAATTAAAGGCGGTGGGGGGGGGGGGGGGGCGGGAACTGCCTAAAGCCACAGGATTTTCCTTTTGGGGTGATGAAAAAGTTCGGGACTAGCTCCAGGTGGGGATGTACAATATCGTGCATGGACTTAATGCCACTGAACTATATAATTTAAAATAGTTAAAATGGTAAATCTTATGTGCATTTTACCACAATTAAAAAAATTTAATTCACGGGGTACCTGCATGGCTCAGTAGGTTAAGCATCCAACTTCGGCTCAGGTCATGATCTCACAGCTTAGGTCATGGGTTCGAGCCCTGTGTCAGGCTCTGCACTGACAGTGCAGGACCTGCTTGGGATTCTCCCTCTCTGCCCCTCCCCTGCTTGTGCACGTGTGTGCTCTCACTCTCTCTCTCTCTCTCTCAAAACAAACTTAAAAATTTTTAATTCATTAGGGTGCATGTGCCCACCCCCAATATTTATAGCCATGCTGTCAACAATAGCCAAACTATGGAAACAGCCAAAACGTCCATCAACGTCCATGAATGGATAAAGAAGATGTAATGTATATATATATATACATATATACGTGTATATATATATATATATATATATATACACGTATATATGTGTGTGTGTGTATATGTATATATATGTGTAAATACACACACACACACACACACTATGGAATGCTACTCGGCAATGAAAAACACTGAAATGTTGCCATTTGCAACAACACGGATGGAACTAGAGTGTATTATGCTAAGTGAAATAAGTCAGAGAAAGACAGATATCATGATTTCCCTCATGTGTGGAATTTGAGAACCACAACAGATGAACATAGGGGAAGGGGAGGATAAATAAGATAAAAACAGAGGGAGGCAAACCATAAGAGACTCTTCAATGCAGAGAACAAACTGAGGGTTTTTGGAGGGGAGGTGGGTGGAGGGATGGTTTAAATGGGTGATGGGCTAAAGGAGGGTACTTTTCGGGACGAGCATTGGATGTCATATGTAAGAGATGAATCACTGGGTTCTACTCCTGAAACCAAGACTACACGGTATGTTAAGTAACTTGATTCTAAAAAAAATTTAATTTGGGGTGCCTGGGTGGTGCAGTTGGTTAAACACCTGACTCTTGATCTCAGCTCAGGTCATAATCTCACAGTTCTTGAGTTGCAGCCCCACATCAGGCTCTGTGCTCTCTTTCTCCCTCTCTCAAAATAAATAAACTTAAAATTTTTCATAATAGAATTCCTATAAAAATTAATTTTGCTGAAAGTTATCAGATTTTGACTTCAGAAAAAAAGGAAGTTATCATATCCTAATTTAAAAATAAATCGAATAGGGTGATATAGTCTTCTTCCTAATAAACACCTTAAATAACAAAATCTGGTGGTCGTCCATAGCACCATATTTTCAGAGTGGTAATGAGTCTAAATGTTGTTTCAAGAGGTAGAGCTGTGGGGCGCCTGGGTGGGTCAGTAGGTTGAGCCTCCGACTTCAGTTCAGGTCATGATCTCCCAGGTGATGAGTTCAAGCCCCGCCTTGGGCTCTGTGCTGGCAGCTCAGAGCCTGGAGCCTGCTTCCGATTCTGTGTCTCCCTCTGCCTCTCCCCCGCTCTTGCTCTCTCTCTGTCTCAAAAATAAAGATAAACATTTTAAAAATTAAAAAAAAAAAAACTTTATTGCCAAGAAATGCTGATCACCACCTGCGCTTTCACCAAGTTGTAATCAGTGACCACAAATCCCCGCACCAAACATAATGGTAATGAAAAGGTCTGAAATCCTACCAAAATGTGACCCAGACATGAAGTGAGCCAAATGCTTTTGAAAAAATGGCGCTGATAGACTTGTATCTCCATGCAAGGTTGCCACACACCTTCAACTTGTAAAAAAGAAAAAAAAAAAAGCGAAGTCTACAAAGCACAATAGAGTGATGTGTAATGCAGCGCGGTGTGCCCGTATCAGACAAGAAGGACCCGCAAAATCTCCGCGAGTGTGAGGGTAGGCGGCACCACTCACAGGCAGGCCTCCGGGGGTATGAGTGGGGCCTTTTTCCTCCCCCGGTCCCAGCATTGGTGAGACGGGCCAGGAGGAGAGTGGGTGGTCCGTGGAGTGCCCGCACTATGGTCCTCCGCAGCCTGAAAGTTCCCGAATGCCCCTCGAGCTGGCTGGATGTTTACTTATTCGCCTGACAGCAAAGTGCCCTCACGGAGGGGTTAAAAAATCTATGACATGCTCAAAAGCAGTCCAAAGAACTATAGATGATCTAGAATAGGGGAATGTTCTCACAAGGGGCTGAAATCTGGTCATGGGGTCCAAAGTGATGGAAATAATACCAGGGTATCCACGAGGCTTTATGGTGCCTCTCTGTGAGAAGAAAGAAAGGAACCAGGGCACCTGGGTGGCTCAGTCCCTTAAGCGTCTGACTTCCGCTGGGATCATGATCCCACAGTTTGTGGGTTCAACCCCGCATCAGGGCTCTGTGCTGACAGCTTGGAGCCTGGAACCTGCTTCAGATTCTGTGTCTCCCTCTCTCTCTGCCCCTCCCTTGCTAGAGCTCTGTCTCTCTCTCTCTCTCTCTCAAAAATAAATAAACATTAAAAAAAATTTTAACTTTAAAAAGAAAACAAAGGGACCTCCTCTGGTCAAGTGGCCTATTGAATGCATGGCATGAAGAAGAAGGGCCCTGCTCAGATTTCAGTCCCACTTGTGTGAGGACACACACACACACACACACACACATTTTAAATTTTTTCATTTGCTAAAAATAAAAAAACTTTAAAAATTAAGCACAATCCTTCAAATTCTGCATAAAATAAATAGCATGTTTAATTCAAAATAAAAAATATTTTTTTAATTTTTTGAAATGTATTTATTTGGGGGGGGGGCAGTGGCAGAGAGACAGGGAGAGGGAGAATCCAAGGCAGAGCCCAATTCAGGGTTCGAACCCACAAACCATGAAATCGTGACCTGAGCCAAAGTCAGACGCTTAACTGACTGAGCCACCCAGGCGCTCCAAAATAACAAATATTTTTTAAATGATCACTTCTGTTATCATTACCGAAAAATTAGAAGCTAGGTAAACACTGGCTAATATTTTTATTTAAACTAGTTTTTAATTCTATATAATGCAAACAGTATGAAATAAATCAAGCAGAATAAGAGTATAAAATGAAAGTAAAGTCTTCCTCCTTGGTCCTATCCTATTCCCCAGATTCTAAGTCCTAGAACCCAGCAAAGAGCACAGCTGACGGTTTCTTGTGTAGCCTTCTAGAATTTGTCTAAACAAATGCAAATGTAAGTACGAAAACATGTGTCTTTTACAAACATTCATTTAACCTCACAGCTTGGGTATTGAACCATTGCAGCATGTAGAGTTCTGGCCCATTCTTCTTCCTCTTCTCCTTCTACTTCTGCTTCTGCTTCTGCTGCTTCTCCTTCTCCTCCTCCTCCCCCTCCTCCTCCTCCTCCTCCCCCTCCCCCTCCTCCTCCTTTTTTTTTTTTTAGTCTTGGGGTCAGGAGCGGAATGCAATGATTCATCTCTTACGTATGACACCCAGTGCTCATCTCAACAAGTGCCCTCCGAATGCCCATCACCCATTTAGCCAATCCCTCCACCCACCTCCCCTCCAACAACCCTCAGCTTGTTTTCTGTATTTAAGAGTCTCTTAGGGGCACCTAAGTAGCTCAGTTGGTTAAGCGTTCCACTTCAGCTCAGGTCATAATCTCACAGTTTGTGAGTTCAAGCCCCGCGTCAGGCTCTGTGCTGATGGCTCAGAGCCTGGAGCCTGCTTCAGATTCTGTGTCTCCCTCTCTCTCTGCCTCTCCCTCACTCGTGTTCTGTCTCTTTCTCTCTGTCTCTCAAAAATAAACATAAAAAAAAAAGAGTCTCTTGTGGTTTGCCTCCCACTCTGTTTTTATCTTATTTTTCCTTCCCTCTCCCTATTCTTCTTAATGGGTACCTGGCATTCTATTGTGGATGTACCATAAGGAATGCACGCGTTTCCATCCTGATGGGCAGGTGGATTGTCTCCTGCTTTTCGCTTGGTTCCAGTGTACATTGTTCTGCATAGGTCTTGGGCTACATCTGGAACTATTACTGAAGGAGCAACGTCTTGGATCTCTGGGTCACACCCGTTCATTGAAGAAGCCACTGCCTGATTTTATGGACAGCTATTTACAGACAGAAGGACACAGGCCCAAGGATGATCTAGAGCAGTAGCCACTAATCCACCGTATCCCATCTGACTTTGTGGCACATTTGATACATGATTGATTCTGGGGTCTTTGAAAGCTATAGAACTTCACCTGGGAAGATACCAGAAGTGCCGTGGTCTAGCTCCTCCTCGGATGGAGGAACAGGTTCACTTCTCAGACACTCTCCAAAATGACCACCTAGGACGTACCTGCCCTCACAGGTGGACAAGAGTATGTGGCATCCTGGCCTACAGGAGAAAGAAGGTATATGTTCAAGAAGGAGATCAGGAAGGGGGTGCCTGGGTGGCTCAGTTGGTTCAGCCTGCTTCAGGCTGTGTCTCCATCTCTCTCTGCCCCTCTCCCGCTCGTGCTCTGTCTGTCTCTCTCTCAAAAATAAATAATATACATTTAAAAAGTAAAAAAAATCACTTTGATTTTATAGCCCAGCTATCTGGGAAAAATAGATTTAGAGGCTTTAAAACTAAATCATTAACATCATAAGTAGGTCAAATGCTAGAATTGTAGGGTCTTTCAAACAACCAAAATAGCTGGCCTTTATTTTTTTAAGTTATCTATTTATTTTTATTAATTTTTTTGAGAGACAGAGAAACAGCATGAGCGGGGGAGGGGCAGAGACAGAGGGAGAGGAGAGAGAATCCCAAGCAGGCTCCACACTGTGAGGACAGAGCCCACTGAAGGGCTCAAACCCACAAACCATAAGATCATGACCTGAGCCAAAATCAAGAGTCAGACACTTAACCACCTGAGCCACCCAGGCACCCCCACAGTAGCTGGCCTTTATTAATCACTGACTCTGTGCCAGGCAACGTTGTCAATATTTTAGTCATTAGGTCATTCACTGCTCCCACAGCTTCAAGAGGTGAGTACTGTTCGCTCCATATTACAGTCGAGGAAACCGAGGCACAGAGGTTGCCAGCTGGTAGCACCTCCAGACCTCCCCAGAATCCAGCACCAAAAGGATTAACACCCAGCTCAGTCTCCCCACCCTGCTCCTGCCATCTATCAGGTGTCTACTCTTACTGTTCAGGTGTCAGACACTCGTAATAGCACCCCTGCTTGGACCTATCATGTGTCATTTCTGGAAGGAAGTGGGATCTTCAGCCCAAAAATTAACATCAAGTTCACCCAACAGAGGTGTAGAAACACGGGCCAAAGCCAGGGCATCTTCTCAGTAGACATTCTTGAGTGCAAGCCTCACTTGAAACCACCTGTAAGGTCAAATAAATACTCTGGGCAACAAGCCCTTAATCTCCTGAGGAGTTTCTTTCAGAACTAGGTCTGAGGTCAGACCACTACTCCACTCAGCATTACTGGGGCCTGCCAATATCCTCTGTGTCGTCCACCAAAATGCTTCAGCTATAGGTCCACTCCTTGCAACGAAGGGAAGGACGCGGGCTCCTCTCCTGCTTCTTGGGGCCAACCTTGGCCAACACACCGCATACGCGCCCCTCCGAGGGTCGCCTTCTGCATGGTTGAGGCAGAGGCTGCTAACAAACACCAACACCCACCTTCCCTCCTCTTTCCCCGCGCACGCCAGGACATTTCCCAGTCTCCCTTGCGGGGAGGCCTCGTCATGTGATGCGTTCTGGCCAATGGGATGCAAGCGGAAGTAGTGTTCTCTGCAGGTTGCAAACTTGCTCTGCAAAAACCTCCCACGTGCAGGGCTCATGCTCTCTCCACCTCAATTGCTGGCTGAGCGGCAAGGATTCTGTGAACCCAGGAGAGAGAGGATGGATCCTCAAGATGCATGGAAACTGGGTCTCTGAATGATCACGTGAAAGTCCACCCACCAACTACATACACCTAATTTACATAAGTGGAAAGTAAACTTGCATTGAGTTAAGTCGGCAGGCTTTTGGAATCTGTTACAGAAATTGGTGTTACTTATCCTAATTCAGTATTGTCGGGAAGGTGGCAAAATCACCTCCCTCTCATCTATGAAATAGGAATAATGACACCCACGGGTTGTTGAGAAGATTAAGATGATGGATGAGTATTTCTGAGATGTAGACATTTCAGTTCAATGTGTACTCATCCTTCCCCTTCCTTCCTCTTCTAATATCCCCACAAGAGAAGCTTGTGGAAGCTTCTAAAGGAGGGAACTTCTGACTGGACTCCCATTTACTGGATACAAAGGCCAAGTCAACAATGCCTGGGCTATGGCTTGGACTTTTATCCCAAGCGGGGACACGGTCGGACCTGTATTTTGACAAGAATGCTGTGGCTGCTGTGAGGGAAAGCAGTGTGGGCAGCACGCAGGGCAGAAGGCTACCTTTGGAAGGCTGTGTGAGCCCATTACAGCAGGGGCTGCCATAACCAAGCACCACACACCTGGTGGCCTGAACACCACAAATGTGTTACCTAAGAGCATGAAATCAGTGTCACAGGGCTATTCCTCCCAAAGTCTGTGAGGGAGAATCTGTTCCAGACTCTTCTGTGATTGGTGGGCCATCTCTGGTGTTCCTTGGCTTGTGGGAGCATCACCTGATCTCTGCTTTCTTCTTCATGTCGAGTCCTTCCCAATTTCCTTTAGTTTTTTAAAGTTTATGTATTTATTTTGAGAGAGAGAGAGAGAGAGAGAGAGAGAGAGAGAGAGAGCACAAGCAGGGGAGGGGCAGAGAGAAGGAGAAACAGAATCCCAAACAAGCTCCAGGCCCCGAGCTGTCAGTGCAGAGCCCCATGCAGAGATCAAACTCACAAACCAGAAGATCACAGCTTGAGCTGAGATCAAGCATCGGATGCCTAACCTATCGAGCCATCCAAGCACCCCTCAATTTCTTCTTTTTATAAAGACACACTCATGGGCACCTTGGTGGTTAAGCATCCGACTTCAGCTCAGGTCATGAGCTCACAGTTCATGAGTATGAGCCCTGCATAGGGTTCTGTACTGACAGCTCAAATCCTGGGGCCTGCTTGGGATTCTGTGTCTCCCTCTCTCTCTCTGCCCCTTCCCCACTTTTTCTCTCTCTCTGAAAAATAAATAAATGTTAAAAAATAAAAAATAAAGACACACTCATATTGGATTTTAGCCAATTAATGACCTCATCTTAACTCAATTATCTACAAAGATGTCATATCCATATGAGGTCACATTTACAGATACTGGAGGTCATGGTTTCAAGGCCTTTCCTGGAGACACAATTCAACCCATGGCAGTAGTGGAGGTGCAGACAAGTGGACACATTGAAAAGGTATTTAGGGGGCGCCTGGGTGGCTCAGTCGGTTAAGTGTCCAACTTCGGCTCAGGTCATGATCTCGCAGTTCATGAGTTCCAGCCCCACATCGGACTCTGCGCTGTCTCCCTCTCTCTGTCTCTCCCCTGCTTGTGGTCTCTCTCTCTCAAAATAAAGAAATAAAGTTTAAAAAGAGAAAGAAAGGAAAGGTATTTAGGAGGTAAAATTCACAGGATGTGGCAGTGAGTTGCACCAAGGCAAGAGGAGAGGGCCGTGCCGAGGGTGAGGCTGGAGTTGGGGTTCAGGCCAGGACAGTAGATGGCTGGGAAATCCCCAAACAAAGGACTGGGAGTTGTTCTGGTCTTGTTACTGTTCCTGGCGAGAAGGTTGGGTCTGGAGCATCCTCGTGTCGGGGGGTAGGGGCATGTGTTGCTCCTGGAAGTGTGGGAGCAATGGGAGGTGTCCCCACTGCAGACTCAATCTTGGAACCTTACAACGAATTGTCTAAACCTTAAAATTAGAGACTGTGAGATCTTAGAATCATAGATTAGTAACAGATGACATTGGCAGAGTCTTAGTCCATGCAATTTACATTTGTGAACTTAGTGAGCTCTCTCGTCATCTTCTGAGACAACATCCCCATTTTCAAGAGGAGGAAACAGGACAGATGCAGGTGTCCCCAGCCAGGGTGAGAACATGGCAGAAATGGATATGATCCCAGGTCTGCCCAACTCCAAGACTCTTACACAATAAAATTCCTTACACTAATGCCAATATTAATTCTTTTAACAACAACGATGGTCATGAAAATGATAAGAATGCTGTCATTACAGAACTTGCTGTGGGTCAGCACTACTGGCTTTGAGTCACTGAACCCCCACCTCACAGGGGAAGAAACCGAGGCTCAGAGATGCTAAGCTCCTGTTTCAAGGTCACCAGCAAGTAGGTGGCAGAGGTGTGGCTTGAATCCAAGCTGTGTCTGTCTTCCATGTTAGAACAGCGGAAAGGACCTCCTCACCTACTTGGACACTCGAAAATGAAGGAAACGAAGGCAGGGAAGAAAAGGTCTCATGTAAGTTTCGGCCCAGGGAAGAGCCATGGTGACAAAAAGGAAGTAAAAGTCTTGGATCAGAGCCCTGTGTTTATAGACATTCCTGTGTGCTGTTCTTTCACACCCTTCTTGAGAATGCCCTTAACAGGGGAGACAAAGCAGGCCTGGACCCTTAATCCCCTGAGGAAATTTTTGGAATTCTGTACCAATGCCTCTCCCACTTCTGAGGTAAACTGGTCTAAACTCAATATCTGAACCTGCCACTTACTAGCTGTACAACTTGGATAAATGTCTTGACCTCTCTGTGCCACCTCATCTCATGGGGTGTTTTTTTTGTTGTTGTTTATTTATTGATTTATTTTGAGAGAGAGAGAAATGGAATGAGCAAGGCAGGGGCAGAGAGAGAGGGAGAGAGAGAATCCTAAGCGGGCTCTAGGCTGTCTGTGCCCGATGCAAGGCTCGATCTCATGAACCATGAGATCATCACCTGAGCCGAGATCAAGAGATGGACGCTTAACCGATTGAGCCACCCAAGCGCCACTCATGGGTGGTTTTAGAGACTCAATGAGGACAAAGGTGTTCTAGATCTGGCAGATAAGTTCTTCAAAAATTTTAACCTCTCCTTAGCCTCATTCTCAATAAATCACATGCCCGCATGGGGCAGGGCGGGGAGGGGGGCAGGGAGGATCTGAGGCACAGGGATAGCTGGACAAGGAAGGGTCCTGGAAGTCCGGGGTGGGCAGGTCACTGAGATGCTCAGATCTGATATGGACTCCTGTGACCCCAGACTTTGGATTTTGTCTGGTACCTGAATGGGCCAGGGCTCAGATATCTCAAAATATCAGCAGATAGCGGGTCAATAAATACTTTGAGAAAATGAGAAATTGACAATCTGAAGCCCAAGCCCCGATTCAGCCTGGGCACTGAGCTGGGTCTTAGTCACTCAGTGAGTTTGACCCTGGTCACACGCTGCTACCCCCATAGTGATCCTGAACACTCCTTGGCCTACAAAAGGCACCTCAGAGAGAAGAGCAAAGACAAGGAGATACGAACCTGTGTGCCACGTTTGGTTGGAGGTAAGTAGGGTGAGTGCTTGGGCCAAAGCGGGTATCAGGGGAAATTTTGGAAAATGGACCAAGAGAGGTCCCTTTGGCCCCCAGCAAAAGCTTTGAAAATCCCACTGAGCAATTCTGACTTTTTTCTTGGAGGGCCTTGGAGAACCACGGAGGATTTTAAGCAGGAAAGGTCACAATCAATTTGTGCTTTAGAATAGTCACTGGTTTGGAGACTGGGTTAAAAGGGTGACACAGGTTGTGGGACGTGGGGGAGAGGCAGCCCCCAGGATGGTGTAATAATCAGAGTAGGTAAACTGTTGTAACAAAGATTCCCATAAATCTCAGTGGCATAAGGCAACAGAAGTTTATTTCTCGTTCACATCTCATTTGGGTGAGGGTTTGGAGGGTCTCCCCCTAGTGGTGACTTCAGGACACAGATGGGTTTGGGGGTTTTTTGTTTTTGTTTTTTCCTCCATTTTGTGGCTCTTCAATCTTGCTGGTGGACAGAAAGCGTGCAGAGGATTTCACTCTGGATGCATAGTCGCTTTGAGCCAGAAGTAACACGTGTCACTTCTCCTCTCATACTTTGGGGGTGAGAACGGGTCACACGGGTCTCATCGATGTAATGCTACCTGGACAGTGGCTTCTCGTCAACAACTCCAGAAGGCACAGCACAACTGTTTTGGTGGCCGGCTCACTGTGCCTAGGGCACACCACGGCTCCAGTCGTGGAGGCTGAATGGTCAGGAATTGTTTCTTAAGTCAACAAATATTTATAGAGCTCCCGATATGTGCCGGACGCTGTTTTAATTCCTTGGAATTCAGCCAGGAACCAAAGTTCTTGCCCTCAAGGAGCTTAGATGTTTAGGGAGGAGACGGATAATAAACACATATGTGCTATTTTTCTTTCAGTTGCAAATAGCAGAAACTGATCTCAAACCAGTTAAAAAAAAACAAAAAAGAAAGCAAAGGGGCAGTATTGATTAGCTCCCATATTAGTTAATTTGGGTATTCCGGGAGGTTTACCAGCTTCAGCAACTCTTTCACTACCACCACCACCCTTGAGAGGAAAGGTGCTTCTGTCCCTCCCTTTGTGCTATGGCTTCATTCTGGGTCACTCTCACGTTTTTTGGAGGGAAAGTTGTTCATTACCGCCCCCGACCCCCTATTAATTCAAGAGAGACCCTGATTGGCCCCGCCTGAGTCACATGCCCATCTTTGGTCCAATCACCATGAGTCTATGACAGTAGCAGCCAGAGCCATTGTTCCCCCTTGAGGAGGGTGGGAGGGGAGGACAGTGTCTGGTCTTACAGCCCCACTAGGACCAAGTACCTGTGTTGTGGAGGAAGTTCCCCACATCAGGTGATTACCAGGTAAGGAAGGAAGTGAAGGAGCACTCAGATGACAATAAACAGTAGACCTCTCAGTCCTAGTCCACTGTGGTCCACGTTTAGACCAGAATCAAGACACACCCATTTGCTCCTACATGCAGCCCCAAAGCAGCCCCACTTGGGGGCACCTGAGTGGCTCAGTCACTTAAGCGTCTGACTCTTGATTTCAGTTCAGGTCATGATCTCACAGTTCACGGGTTCAAGCCCTGAGTCGGGCTCTGCGCTGACAGTGTGGAGCCTGCTTGGGATTCTCGCTCGCTTTCTCCCTTGCCTCTCCACTCCCTCTCACAAATAAACTTTTAAAAAATGTCCCTGTTCAACACAACAGCAACTCTCCCATACACAACCAAAAATTTCATTTACCCTCTGTCCCCATAAAAAGGCTAATCCCTGAGCCAGGGTCTAACAAAGGAACTCTGAGCAGGGTGTGAGGTGCACACTGTGGCAAGGTGTCAGTCAGATGTCCAAAACCTTTCAGCCCACTGAAACCATGCGCTGTACCCCTGCGGTACAGCCTGTTGACTGTCTACACCACAGACATTCCCATGCTCTTTTTTTGGACTGCAAAGTTTGGGTCCCACAAAAAAGCTTGGAAATACTCATTTTCCCAGCATTCCTTGCAGCTATGGGTATTCATGTGTCAAAGTTTTGGTCAAAAAGACATAAGGGGGAATTCATGCTATGTTGTTCCAAAGAAAAAGATTCTTCCCCTTTAATAAAAAGGGAGTAGGATGTGAAGAAAGTCCTCTTAAGGTGCAGGCTGCTCGCTGCTTGACTTTGGAGACAGCTGGGCAAGGACTAAAAGTCAGCAAAGAGGACAATGGAGCGAGCAAATGAACAGTTTTTTATTACCTTGTGAGTTACCAAATCAGTTCTGGCACTGCTTACCTCCAGACTTTGTTTTGTAAGAGAATTAAATATCCTTATTGTTAAATGCACTGTTGATCCAAGATTTTTGTTCTTTTATGTTTATTTATCTTGAGAGAGAGAGAGAGAGCATAAGTGAGCAGGGGAGGGGCAGAGAGAGAGGGAGATAGAGAGTCCTAAGCAGGCTCTGTGCTGCCAGCACAGACCCCAACGCCTGGCCTGATCCCAGGAACCATGAGATCATGACCTGAGATGAAACCAAGAGTCAGACGCTCAACCAACTGAGCCCCCCAGGTGCCCCTGGTCCAAGATTCTTCTTTCACTGTTCACTAGGTGACCAGGCTGTACAGCGAAGGTTAGAGGCAGTTCATGCCACCCAGGGGAGAAACGGCTGCATAATTCAAGGTCACTGAAACAGACAACACACACACCAGGCTCAAGCGATACAGCCTTTACTTACAGCAAGGGAGGAGATCGAGTGCACAAGATCCAGGCCCCCATGACCGGAAGATCTACTCCACGGCCAACACTGGCCATGTAAATGCACACACCCCACTTTATGCTGCGCTCGAAAGACCCGGACCCCTCCCCTAGGGGGTCTGAAATCCAGAAAGCTAGGGACTTGTCTGAGGGCCATTGACACATGCACTTAAGTAGAACAAGGGAGTACTGGGGCACCTGGGTGGCTCAGTCAGTTAAGCGTCTGACTCTTCATTTGGGTTCAGGTCACGATCTCCCAGTTCATGGGTTTGAGTCCTGCCTCTGGCTCTGCACTGACAGCACACAGCCTGTTTGAGATTCTCTCTCTCCCCCTCTCTCTGCCCCTCCCCTGCTTGCTCTCTAGCTCTCTCTCTAAATAAATAAATAAAAATAATCTTAAGAAAAAAAGAACAAGAGAGTACTCATTAAGTTTGACACAGGGAAAAATATTTCCTCACAAGGCAGTAAGCCCAGCACAAGCTGCGAGCGCTCCTTACCTCTTGATTAGGAATTGTTCCAGGCCCAAGGCGTGTTGTTATGCAACTGAGCGGGTGTGGAAAGACTGCCCACAAGAGACTGACTGCCGTTTCACAGCAACTCTGCTACTGGAAGCAGAAAGTTGGCATTTAACGGTCAACATCTTGGCAGTGCAGTGACTGCCTTTGACATCCAACATGGCTGCCTTTAATCCTCTTCTCTGACACTTAATTCTCCATCTTGACCTCCAGGTCCAACCTGAAGGGGGTTGAGAGGAGGATTTCCCTTCCAAGGTTGTACTGTTTTAACTTCCAGGAGATGTTTCAATTTCTTGGGAGTTCCATGGAGGTTGCCTGTCACGCCAGGAATCTTGACAAGTCCTGGTTCTTGAATCTGAACTTAGGCTCAGTCAGGTGCCCTTGTGTTAATTAGAAAAAAGCACTCCCTCCAGATGGATAACTTAGAAGCAAAAAAAAAAAAAAAAAAAAAAAAAAGGATCTCATCTGGCAGATCCATTCCTCAGAATGCTACGCTAGATGAGTACCAATTTTTGAAAAATAAAAAAGTATCTTGGGGTGTCTGAGTGGCTCAACTGGTTAAGCATCGGCCTTCAGCTCAGGTCATGATCTCCCGGTTCATGATATCAAGCGCCGTGTCGGGGGTCTGTGCTGGCAGCTCAGAGCCTGGAGCCTGTTTCAGATTCTGTGTCTCCCTCTCTCTCTGACCCTCCCCCGCCTGTGCGCTGTCTCTGTCTCTCAAAAATGAATAAATGAGGGGCGCCTGGGTGGCTCAGTCGGTTAAGCTTCCGACTTCGGCTCAGGTCATGATCTCGCGGTCCGTGAGTTCGAGCCCCGCATCGGGCTCTGTGCTGACAGCTCAGAGCCCGGACCCCGTTTCAGATACTGTGTCTCCCTCTCTCTCTGACCCTCCCCTGTTCATGCTCTGTGTCTGTCTGTCTCAAAAATAAATAAATGTTAAAAAAAAAATTAAAAAAAAATGAATAAATGAAAAAAAAATTTTTTAAAGAAGTAAAATGGTGGGGGTGCCTGAGTGGCTCAGTCCGTTAAGCATCTGACTCCTCATATCGGCTCAGATCATGATCTCGGGTTGTTCGGATCTAGTCCAGCGTCCAGCTCCATGCTGACAGCACTGAGCCTGCTTCAGATTCCCTCTCTCCCGATCTCTCTGCTCCTCCCCCGCTCTCTCACGCTCTCTCTCTCTCTCTCTCTCTCCCAAAATAAATACACTTTTTAAAACAAGAGAGAAAGAGCCTTTTTTCTAGATCATCTAGATTCAAACCTGGCTCCATTGCCTCTCTGAGCCTCAGTTTCCTTATACGTAGGATGGTACCAACTCATAAGAGTAGCTACCACAGGATTTTGTGAGAAATAAAGGGGATCATCTAGTTATTATTACTCTATCTCCCTCTGTGTCTTGCCTCTCCAGCCATTCTGTCCCCACCTCACCCACCCCGCCAGCCCCTCCACCTTCCCGCCTCAGTCCCTCACCTGGAGCAGACATTCCTGGGCTCGCAGCGCCACCTGGTGGTCTGGAGGGCCTGATCCTTGGGGCAAGTGCAGGCCGAGGTGCCTGTAAACGCGAGGGTGCTGGGCTGGAGAGGGTTAGAGAGCCCTGGGATGCTACCTACTATTGCAGGAAGAGACTGTGTGGGGGAGAAGGAGAGTGCCCCTGTGCACACTGTGCTGAGTCTCTGTGGGTCTGGGCTCTGTGAACGCGTGGGGGAATCCATGGAAGGCAGTATGTGAAGGACAGTTGAAAAGTCTGAGACATACCTGGAGGTTTGTGAAAATGAAAGACAAGGTGTGCACGAGTCTCTCCGAGGGGGTGTGTCAAGGCTAGGTCTGGGCCCTAACTGGATATCTGTGCTGTTGGGAGGCTGTGTGTAAGTGTGAATATGTGAATGTACTATACGGACCCCATAGCTCTAACCGTACCTCCCTAAAGACAAAACAAAAATGCAAAAACATCTTCAATGCCTTTCATTAATGATATCATAGCAACATTGATGTTGTTATTCTGAAACCTTTAGATAGATGTAAATATAGACTATGGATATGGATATATAATGTTACCATAGGTATATATAGATGGTATTGATATAGATAAATGATACAGACATATATAGTATAAGATGACATATAGTAGAGATACAAGGATAAATTATGTAGATGGAGATGACGTAGAGGTAGACAATTTAAATATATCTGATACAAATATGGTACAGACATATGATATTCATGCATAGACACAGATGATAGAGAGAACATAAAGCAGGTAAATAATTATGTTAATATTTGGGGCGCCTGGGTGGCTCAGTCAGTTGAGTGCCTGACTTCGGCTCAGGTCATGGTCTCGCAGTTCATGAGTTCGAGGCCCACACCGGGCTCATTGCTGTCAGCACAGAGCCCGATTTGGATCCTCTGTCCCCCTCTCTCCGCCCCTCCCCCACTTGAGTTCACGCCTTCTCTCTCTCTCCCTCAAAAACAAATAAGCATTTAAAAAATTTAAAGAAAAATAATTATGTTAATACCTTTAAGAACCAAGATCTTCAACTTAAGAGAAAGAGGGTCCTGAAGTACAGTTTGTAAAGAAAAAGCAAGAGAAATGCTTGATTCATCAGCTTTCAAATCACGAGTTGTTTCCTTAGCGTCCTTCAAAGGTAACCCATGAGGTTCATTGGAGTATTGTGATACTAATTCCCTGATATGCTGGATCACAGTGAGAGTTTTATGTTTATGTCAACATCTAGGGAGGAAATATGAACAAGTGATTTGAAATGTAAGCAAATGAGGGGCACCTGGGTGGCTCGATTGGTTGTGTCCAACTCTTGATTTCAGTTCGGGTCATGGGATGGAGCCCCATGTCAGGCTCTGCACTGACAGCATGGAGCCTGCTTGAGATTCTCCCTCTCTCTCTGCTGCTCCCCTCCCTCAAAATAAATAAATAAACTTTTAAAAAAAGAAAATGTATGGGGCTCCTGGGTGGCTCAGTTGGTTGGGCGTCCAAATTCGGCTCAGGTCATGGTCTTGTGGTTTGTGAGTTCGACCCCCGCGTCAGGTTCTGTGCTGACAGCTCAGAGCCTGGAGCCTGCTTTGGATTCTGTGTCTCCACCTCTCTCCGTGCCTCCCATACTCATGCTCTGTCTCTCTCTGTCTCTCAATAATACATAAACATTTAAAAAAATTTAAAAAAGGAAATGTAAGCAAATGAAAGACAAGGCACTTACTAACTCCAGGAAAAATAAGCCTGTAGGATAAAGAAAATGTAGCTGTAGGGTCGCTAGATGGCCCAACTGCGAACTCTATTACACAGTCATAATAATGTAAACACTGAGTATTGATTCAACTAGAAATGAAGATAAACTCAACTGAGGGACTGTGGGGAGGAAAAAGGTTTTGCTGAAGGCACCCCAGGATTTGGTCCCTGAGGGAATTCTGCAGGAGACTGAAGTCCATGCATCTCCTTTGTTCTGGGGTGGAAGGCTGGAAATACCTGCCTCCCCGTAGATGCCCATGCCCTCGACCCCAAATGAGCTCCCTCAGAAGGTAAAGGAGACCTTGCAGGGGCACCTGGGTGGCTCAGTCAGTTGAGCCACAAGCTCTTGATTTCCGCTCAGGTGGTGACTGCAGGGCCATGGGATCAAGCCCAGGCTCCGCACTGAGCATGAAACTTACTTGGGATTCTCTCTCTCCTCCATGCTCAAATAAATAATTTTTTTTTTTAAAGACTTTGCAGGTGTGATTAAATTAAGGATCTTGAGATGGGACGATTACTTTGGATCATCCTGGGGGCCCAATGTAATCATAAGGGTCCTTATAAGAGAGAGGGAAGGAGGCACCTCAGTGGCTCAGTCTGTTAAGCGTCTGACTTCAGCTCAGGTCATGATCTCCCAGTCAGTGGGTTCGAGCCCCATGTTGGGCTCTGTGCTGATAGCTCGGAGCCCGGAGCCTGCTTCAGATTCTGTGTCTCCCTCTCTCTGCCCCTCTCCCATTTGCGTGCTCTCTCTCTTTCTCTCTCAAAAAAATAATAAAAATTTTACAGAGAGAGAGGCAGGAAAGGTCAGAGTTGCAGGTAGAGTGATGCAGCCAGGAGCCAAGGAATGAGGGCAGCCTCTAGAGGCTGGAAGAGGCTGGAACAGATTCTCCCTGGGGCCTCCAGAAGGAAGCCGACCTATTGACACCTTGATTTCAGCCCTCGAAGACTCATTTCAGATGTCTGACTTCCAGAACCGTAAGAGAATAAATGTGCTGTCATAAGCAAAGTTTGTGCTCATTTGTTACAGGAGCAATGAGAAACTAATACACCCCAGTATAGATCCTTCTGAAATGGGATGAAAGGGAGGCCCCAGACCTGAATGATCCTCAGCCCCAAGCTCCCCCCTTCCATACTCTTCTGGGGCTTTTGTGGCAACAAAGAGATGGGGAGTCCCTCTGGCTTACACAGCCTAGTCCACATATCAGACCACATATGCCTCACCTCCTGGCCTTTACCCGGGCTCTCCCTGTTCCCTGCCTTTCCCTCATGGCTGGATTGAGGGTTCAAAGAAAATCTAGGGCTAAGACTCATTCTGAGGCCTCGATCAGCAGTTAGTTTGTACCTGGGGTCAGGACTCTTGGAATGTCCACTGAAGGGGACATTGTCCAACCCCTGCTCATCTGGTCCCTGGAAGAGAAGCCAAGTTGTTGTAGCATCTGGTTCCGGGTTCCCCGGAGTCATCTCAGCCATGCCCTTGCCTCCAGGAGAAAGTTCTCAGAAGATTAGGGAACTCATTCAGTTACTGCCATCAAGTGTTTATTTTCAAAAGAAACCGTGCCTTGGGGCACCTGGGTGGCTCAGTCAGTTAAGCATCGGATTTAGGCTCAGGTCACAATCTCAAGGTTGCTGAGTTTGAGCCCGGCATCAGGCTCTTTGCTGTCAACACAGAGTCTGCCTCAGATCATGTGTCTCCTTCTCTCTTTGCCCCTCCCTGCGTGCTCTCCCTTTCTCTCAAAAATAAACAAACACTAAAAACAATTTTAAAAGGGGCACCTGGGTGGCTCAGTCGGTTAAGCGTCCGACTTCGGCTCAGGTCATGATCTCATGGTCCATGAGTTCGAGCCCCACGTCAGGCTATGTGCTGACAGCTCAGAGCCTGGAGCCTGCTTCAGATTCTGTGTCCCCCTCTCTCTCTGCCCCTCCCCTGCTCATGCCCTGTCTCTCTGTCTCAAAAATAAATAAAACATTAAAAAAAAATTTTATTTTTTTTTTAAAGAAAGAAAGAAACTGTGCCAAAGTCCTTGGTATCAGAATGTCAACAGGGAGAGGTTCCCACCCACCCACGCCTCCAGCTTCGCCTCTCACTCCTTGTACTTGTTATACCTGAGTTGATGACATTGTGCAAGCCACTTCCTGACTCTGGCCCCAGGTCAGAACAAAGGCGATGGATGAGACAGTCCCTAATGGGGTTCCAAGATTAAAACTCCACACTTCTGAGAGCCTAGAGTCCCCAGGCAATGTGGCACAGGCTTTGGATTCAGACAGACCAGAGCTCAAGCCTTAAGCCTGACGGTTATTGGTTGGGTGGTCTCGGGAAAGCGACCGAACACTCCTGAGTTACCAGTTTTCTCATCTGTGAAATGGGGATTAAATAAGACAACGTCTCTTGAGTGCAAGGCACAGTACCTGGCTCCACACCCCCTTTGTATATGCCATTGCTGTTGAGTTTGAAACAGTTATTTATCATTAGGTCTGTGCTGGTAATTGGCCCCGAGGGCCAAGTATCCGCCAGGTCCCACGTCCATCTGGGTTGTGAGATGGTGGTCAACTCCTTTGTTAACACAGGACACAACAGATCAAAGGGAGCACAACAGAAAACATTAACTGCTCAGAGATCAGTGATCGGAACTGTGGAGATCGGTCCTTAATCTGAGATACATGCACGCCCGCAAGAGTCCATGAAGGCTTTCCACTGGATAGGCAGCCACAGGGACAAATTAAAGGGGAAAAAAATGTTTTTAATTTGTTTTAAAGATTATTTATTTATTTTGAGAGAGAGAGAGAGAGAGAGAACATGAGTGGGGTAGGGGCAGAGAGAGAGAGACAATTCCAAGCAGGCTCTGCACTGTCAGCACAGAGTCTGATGCGGGGCTTGAACTTGTGAACCGTGAGATCATGACCTGAGCCAAGATCAAGACAAGAGTCAGACACTTACCTGAATGAGCCACCCAGGCCCCCAAATTAAAGAAAATGAATGCCCAGATCCTCACCTTCCCAATGGACAATCCCCTAAATAAATCTGCCTGAGAATGTGGCTGGTTCTGTAGGACTTAGCCATTTCCCATTTCCGTCCTTCACCACCTTTTTTAAAAATACAAAAAGTAAAACACTTGACCTCCTTGCCAACTTCTCAATTCATGCTCTCAGGGTAGAAAATCCTCTGGTGACCAAAGAAAGAGATCTAGAACACTGATATTGGTGTTAACAAAGGGAAGAACTTCGGAGCACCTGGGTGGCTCAGTTAAGCACCTGACTCTTGATCTCGGCTCAGGTTGTGATCTCACAGCTTTTGAGTTCGAGCCTGCGTCGGGCTCTCTGCTGTCAGAGCATGTTTCAGATCCTCTGTCCCCTTCCCCTGCTCTCTCTCACTCACTCACTCAATAAATAAATATATAAATGTAAAATAAAATGCTATAAACAAAGGGAGGAACGCTAGTGACTAGATAATGAATAATTTTGCAAGGCTTTGCTTTTCAGATTTTTTGCTTCCAACACTTTGCATTCAACAAAATTGGAGGACGGTGTGGGCACGCTATCAGCTGAGAAATCATTAAACTATGTTTTGGAGATAGATCATGATTGATTTCTGGCATACAGCTTAAGAGTTCAAAGAATTAAGGGACACACTATACTGGTATTTGTTGGATTCCCATCTATTTAATTGTGTGAACATGTTTTCTCCTTGTTTGCTTGAAAAGAGGGGGAGGGGACATACTCATTTTTCCCTGGGTATCCCCTATGTATATATGAGATATATCCATGTTAATAAACTTCCGTTTGTTTTTCTCCTGTTTAAAAAAAGAGAGAGACAGAGAAAGAAATGATTTTATTCCAACAAAAACAAACATAAGAAAGAATACCAGAACAATCTTATGCCAAAAATTTTTGAAAAATAAATTAAGTGGGGGTGGCTGGGTGGTTCAGTCATTTAAATGTCTGACTCTTGGTTTCAGCTCAGGTCATGATCTCAGGGTCGTGGGATGGAGCCCTGTGTCAGGCTCCATGCTGAGCATGAAGACTGCTTAAGATTCTCTCTCCCTCTCCCTTTGCCCCTCCCTCACTCTCTCTTTCAGGAAGGAAGGAAGGAAGGAAGGAAGGAAGGAAAAGAAGAAAGAAAGAAAGAAAGAAAGAAAGAAAGAAAGAAAGAAAGAAAGAAGGAAAGGGAAAGAAAGAAAGAAAGAAAGAAAGAAAGAAAGAAAGAAAGAAGTAGACAAATGCCTAATAAAATAATAATAACAGGAGTGCCTGTGGTTAAGTGTCTGACTTTGGTTCAGGTCATGATCTCACTGTGAGTTCGAGCCCTACATCGGGCTCTGTGCTGACAGCTCAGAGCCTGGAACCTGCTTTGGATTCTGTGTCTCCCTCTCTCTGCCCCTCCCCAGCTCGTGCTTTGTCTCTCTCTGCCTCCCAAAAATGAATAATCATTAAAAAATTTTTAAAAAGGAAGAAAATCATTCAATGTAATTAACAGGAGGAAAGTTATATCTCAATGGATCTAAAAAGTATTTGACAAAAAATTCAACACCCATTCATGATTTTATAAAAAAAAAAAAACAACTCCTAGTAAACTAAGAATAAATACCTTAGTCTGATAAAATTTCTTGCAGCAAACTTCATAAATAATAGTGAAACATCGCAAGATTGGCAGCAAGACAAGGATACCTACTCTTACCACTTTGTTTCAACATTGTGCCAGAGGATTTGCCTGTGCAGTAAAGCAGAAAGATAAATAAATGGCATAAAGGTTGGGGTGCCTGGGTGGCTCAGTCAGTTGAGCATCTGACTTCAGCTCAGGTCATGATCTCATGGTCCGTGGGTTTGAGCCCCACGCTGGACTCTGTGCTGACAGCTCAGAGCCTGGAACCTGCTTCAGATTCGGTGTGTGTGTGTCTCTCTCTCTGCCCCTCCCTCGCTTATATTCTGTCTCACTCTCTCTCAAAAATATATAAACATTAAAATTTTTTAAATAAAATAAAAAGACAAATAAATGGAGAGGGGAACCATGTTTCTGGATTGGCAGACTTAATATTTGAAATGTGTCAGTTCTCCTCAATGGGCATGTAGATTCACTCTAAACCAAAAGGTTATTTTGTGGAATTTGATAAGCTCATTTGAAAATGTATAGGGACAGTACACCTTAAACTCACACAATGTTATATGTCAAATATATCTCAGTAAAACTGGAAAATAAAAATCGAATATGTATGGAAATGCAAAACATCAGGAAAAGCCAAGGAGTGTTTGGCTGGCTCGGTTGGTGGAGCATGTGACTCTTGATCTTGAGGTTGTAAGTTCAAGCCCCATTTTGGGTGTAGAGATTACTTGAAATTTTTTTTAATCTTTTTTTTTTAAAGTCAAGACACTCTTAAACAGGAACAAGGTGGAAAGATTTACTTTATTAGATTTTTAAAAATTGTTAACATTTATTTATTTTTGAGAGAAAGAGACAGAGCATGAGCAAGAGAGGATCAAACTCACAAGTGGTGAGATCATGACCTGAGCCAAAGTCGGACACCCAACCGACTGAGCCACCCAGGCACCTCTACTTTCTTTGATTTAAAAAAATTTTTTTAACTTTTTTTTTATTACTGAGAGGCAGAGAGAGACAGAGCATGAGCATGGGAGGGGCAGAGAGAGAGGGGGAGACACAGAATCTGAAGTGGGCTCCAGGCTCTGAGCGGTCAGCACAGAGCCCGTCGCGGGGCTCGAACTCACGAACTGTGAGATCATGACCTGAGCCGAAGTCAGATGCCTAACCGACTGAGCCACCCAGATGCCCCACTTTATTTGATTTTAAAATTTATTATGAAGCTGTAGTAATTAGGCTGGTGTGGAGCTGGCACAGCATGAACAGAGACCAGTGGATGGAAGAAATTGGGCAGCTCAGAAGAGGGACCCACATCTGGATCAGGCCAGAGATGGCATTACAGAGCAATGGGAAATGGATGGTCTTTTCAATAAAGGGACTGAGACAACTGAGTAATGCAGAAAAAGGAAATTCGATGCCTGCCTGCCATCACACCAAATATCAATTCTAAGTAGATTATAGATCTAAACATGAAAGGCAAAATAACAAAAGTTTTAGAAGATAACATATGAGCACAATCCCTCAAAATAACACCAGCATTCTGCACAGAGCTAGAACAAACAATCCTAAAATCTGTATGGAGCCAGAAAAGACCCCGAGTAGCCAAAGCTGTCCTGAAAAAGAAGACCAAAGCTGGAGGTATCACAATTCCGGACTTCAAGCTGTATTACAAAGCTGTAATCATCAAGACAGTGTGGTACTGGCACAAAACAGACACTTAGATCAGTGGAACAGAATAGAGAACCCAGAGATAGACCCACAAACATACGGCCAACTAATCTTTGACAAAGCAGGAACAAATATTCAATGGAAAAAAAAGTCTCTTTAGCAAATGGTGTTGGGAAAATTGGACAGTGACATGCAGAAGATTGAGCGTGGACCACTTTCTTCCACCATACACAAAAATAAACTCAAAATGGATGAAAGACCTAAATGTGAGACAGGAAGCCATCAAAATCCTGGAGAAGAAAACAGGCAACAACTTCACTGAACTTGGCTGCAGCAACTTCTTATTTGACATGTCTCCAGAGACAAGGGAAACAAAAGCACAATGAACTATTGGGACCTCATCAAGATAAAAAACTTCTGCACAGTGAAGGAAACAATCAGCAAAACTAAAAGGCAACCAACAGAATGGGAGAAGATATTTGCAAACGGCATATCAGATAAAGGGTTAGTATCCAAAATCTATAAAGAACTTATCAAACTCAACACCCAAAAACAAATAATCCAGTGAAGAAATGGGCAAAAGATATGAATAGACACTTCTCCAAAGAAGATATCCAGATGCCAACCGACACATGAAAAAACTCTCAACATCACTCATCATCAGGGAAATACAAATCAAAACCACAATGAGATACCACCTCACACCTGTCAGAATGACTCAAATTAACAACTCAAGCAACAACGGATGTTGGCTAGGATGCAGAGAAAGGGGAACCCTTTTGCACTGCTGGTGGGAATGCAACCTGGTGCAGCCACTCTGGAAAACAGTATGGAGGTTCCTCAAAAAATTAAAAATAAAACTACCCTATGACCCAGACATTGCACTACTAGATATTTATCCAAAAGATACAAAAGTGCTGATTCGAAGGGACACATGCACCCCAGTGTTTATAGCAGCGCTCTTGGCAATAGCCAAAGTATGGAAAGAGCCTAAATGTCCATCAACTGATGAGTAGACAAAGAAGATGTGGTATATATATATTCAATGGAATATTACTTGGCCATCAAAAAGAATGAAATATCGCCATTTGCAACAACATGGATGGAACTAGAGTATATTATACTAATCAAAATAAGTCAGCCAAGGAAAGACAAATATCATATGATTTCACTCATATGTGGAATCTAAGATACAAAACAGATGAACATAAGGGAAGGGAAGCAAAAATAATATAAAAACAGAGGGAGACAAACCATAAGAGACTCTTAAATATAGAGAACCAACTGAGAGTTGCTGGCAGGGTGTTGGGTGAGGGGAAGGGCTAAAGGGGTGAGTGGCATTAAGGAGGACACTGGTCGTAAAACAACAATGCAACACAACTACACACTCACAGAATTGCTAAAATCAAAAAGGTCTGGAGCAAACACTGGCCTAGAGGGGGAACAGAAAATCTATATGCTGCTGGTCAGAATGTTAATTTGTATAATCGTATCATCACTTTTGAAATCTGGTAGTAACTACTTAAGGCACAAGAAATGCACATCCAATAACCCATTCATCATTCTTCTAGGTATATACTCAACAGAAATGAGTAAATATAAATCGAGAAACATAAACTTTAAAATCTCACAATATTGGGGCACCTGGGTGGCTCAGTCAGTTAAACATCTGACTTCAGCTCAGGTCATGATCTCACAGTTTGTGAGTTCGAGCCACGCATCGGGCTCTGTGCTGACAGCTCAGAGCCTGGAGCCTGCTTCAGATTCTCTTTCTCTCTCTCTCTCTCTCTCTCTCTCTCTCAAGAATAAATTAACACTAGAAAAAAAATTTTTTTAATATTCAACTCTGGTTATAAAATTTACAGTATTGGGGTGGCTGGGTGGCTCTGTCAGTTAAACGTCTGACTTTGGTCATGATTCCCCAGTTCAGGAGTTTGAGCCCCACATCAGGCTCTCTGCTGCAAGCACAGAGCCCACTCCAGACCCTCCGTCCCCACCTCTCTCTGCCCCTCCCCAGCTTGTTCTCTCTCTCTCTCCGTCACTCTCTCTCTCAAAAATAAACATTTAAATAAAATAAAAAATAAATTGACCTTTAAAAAAAAGTGACGGGGCAGCTGGGCAGCTCAGTCGGTTAAGTGTCCTACTTCAGCTCAGGATATGATCTCACGGTTTGTGGGTTTAAGCCCTGCGTCGGGCTCTGTGCTGACAGCTCAGAGCCTGGAGCCTGCTTTGGATTCTGTGTCTCCCTCTCTCTCTGCCCCTCCCCAGCTTGTGCCCTGTCCCTCCAGTTCTCAAAAATAAATAAAAATTTAAAAAATTAAAAAATATATATATGACTGACTCTTGATCTTGGCTCAGGTCATGATCTCATGGGTTCATGGAATCAAACCCCAGGTCAGGCTCTGTGCGGACAGCATGCAACCTGCTTGGGATTCTCTCTCCCTCTCTCTGCCCCTCCCTTGCTTGCACTCTCTCTCTCTCCTTCTCTCTCTCAAAACAAATAAATAAACTTTAAAAAAATTATATTATTGATAAAAAACTTCCTAGAAAATAGTAGGTGAAAGTAAAAACATCTCCAGTGATCGCCAAGGCTGGTGCAAAAATCCCAAAAGGATCTATTTGAAATGCAAAATAACACTAGCCGCACATGATTTTTGAAAAGTATTATAAAGTACAAATTCTTAAACAAATTTTTTAATGTTTATTTATCTTTGAGAGAGAGAGAGAGAGAGAGCACAAGCAGAAGAGGGGCAGAGAGAGAGGAGGACACAGAATCCGAGGCAGGCTCCAGGCTCTGAGCGGTCAGCACAGAGCCCAACATGGGGCTCGAACTCAAAAGCTGTGAGATCATGACCCGAGCCGAAGTCGGATGCTTAACCAACTGAGCCACCCAGGCCCACCTATAAAATATAAATTCTGCTGAGGGTTGATGGAGGGAGGTGGGCGGGGGATGGGCTTACATGGGTGGTGGGTATAGGAGGGCACTTCTTGGGATGAGGTCTGGGTATTATATATAAACAACGAATCACTGAATTCTACTCCTGAACCAATATTGCACTGTATAATAACTAACTAAAATTTAAATTAAAAAATATGTGTTTTTTAATAATTTTAATTTTATAGAATTTTATAGAATTAAAATATATATAATTTTAATAATTTTAATATATATATATAAAATAAAATACAAATTCCGGTGGGGAGTCCATTGAGAGTCCCTCTGCCTGTACAGAGTCCCTCTGTACAGAGTCCAGTACTCCCTCTGCCTGGTGGTGGCAGGTGGTCTTACCCCCCACCCCACCCCACCCGGGGCCTCACCCTCAGTTCCTCAATTCCTTGACCCTCCCTCCCCTATTCTGTCCCACCTCCAAGAGCTGGGATTCCTGGGGGCTAGGACCCAGGGCCACACTCTCTCTCCTGGTGAGTCCAGCCATTCGTAGGCTCCGAATGCCACCTCTTTCTGCTAAGTGTGGGGTGTGAAAGAATTCACCCAAGGCAGAACAAAGGAGATTGAAGTTTACTGAATGCGCTGTAGAGGAGCAGCGGGCAGAGCAGCAAAGGAGAGACTGTCTGCCAGGAGCAGTGGTGAGGAGCTATAGTTATAGGGTAGAGTGAGGGAGGGAGTGTGGGGATATATGGAATTTTTCCTTTTTTGGTGGTCATTCCACACTCTGTGCTGGAATCATCATGACCAACGCTGAGCTCTTCCGGTCCCCTGTGCTACCCCGAGCCCCCCAACGTGCTGTTCCCTCTGTGAGGAACACCTTTGCCCATGATCTTCCTCTACTCATTCCTCAGACTCACATATGCCTCCTCCAGGAAGCCCTCCTTGACACCCACCATTCCCAGACTGGCAGGCACTTACTCCGGGTTCAAACAGTCCTCTGTGCCTCCCTGATCTCAGCCCTGATCCCGCTGGGCAAGAAATGGCGATCGATCTGTCTCTCCACTGATCTGTGAGCCTCATGAAGGCAGGGCTGTCTTTATCTCCACTGTGACCACAGCATCCCCCAGCCAGGCCTGGACACAGAGCTGGCTGGCACCAACTCTGGATGTAAGGAGCTGAGGCCCAGGTTCTCCAGGGCGCCCAGCATCTGGCACAGGCAGAGGGACCTTCTGCATCCTCACCTTCTCCTCTCCTCCAGCCTCTCCACTTATTCTGGAAGCTAGCACAAGGTGAAATAAAACGGAATTAATGGGGCGCCTGGGTGGCTCAGTCGGTTGAGTGTCCAACTCTTGGTTTCAGCTCAGGTCATGATTTCGCGGTTTGTGGGATTGAGCCAGGCATTGGGCTGTGCACTGGTGGTGTGGAGCCTGCTTGAGATTCTCTCTCCCTCTCTCTCAAAATAAAAAATTAAATTAAAAAAAAAAAAAAAAAACAGGGAGGGAGGCCTTACATGGCTCAGTCTGTTAAGCACCTGACTCTGGTTCAGGTCATGATCTCAGGGTTTGTGGGTTCAAGCCCACTCCAGGCTCTGTGCTGACAGCTCAGAGTCTGGAGCCTGCTTCGGATTCCATGTCTCCCTCTCTCTCTAGCCCTCTCCCACTCATCCTCTGTCTCTCTTTCTCTCTCAAAAATGAAATAAACGTTAAAAAAAAAAAAAAAAGAGGGGCACCTGGGTGGCTCAGTCAGTTGAGTGTCCGACTTTGGCTCAGGTCATCATCTCATAGTTCTTGGGTTTGAGCCCTGAATCAAGCTCTGTGCTGACAGCTTGAGCCTGGAGCCTGCTTCAGATTCTGTGTCTCCCTCTCTCTCTGCCCCTCCCCCGCTTTCTCTCTTTGTCTCTCAAAAATAAATAAACATAAAAAAAATTCTTTAAAGAAAGAAACAGGGAATTAAATACAGATGGAATGTACTACAGATTCAGAGACAAGTGTGCATAAAGGGGAATGTAACTTCCCCAAAGTAACACCAAGAGCCAGTGACCCCCCCTGACCCTGGGTGCCGCCTTTGGTCAACTTTCCAAGGGTGGGTCTCACTTTTGCGGGAAGATAGAAAAAAATGGAACCAATCCAGGCTGGTTCCTGCAGCTGAACTGAGAACAGTTCCTCGAAGTTGATGGCCTAGCCCAGCCAGGAAGGAAAGAGCTGAACAGAGAAAAGGAATTCTTTTTCTGTAGTCTTTGAAATTTTTAATGAGCCCGTAATCCTCTACCATGTGTGTAATTTTCAGTATCTCTGAAAAGTCAGAGGCGATAAAGGCACTGCCTTCGGGCTGTCATGAGGTTTGGGCACCACGCCTGGCAGGTGGCAAACACCCAGAGCCAGATAGCAGCGAACTGCCTTCACCCTCTGAGAGAAGTACTAATATACTGTCCGCTCCTACTGAGCACTGCAACAGAGGGTGGTCGAGTCGCCCCTGCCCAAGGTCACCCAGCTCAAGGCCAGCACGGGATTTGAACCCAGGTAGCTCCTGGCCGCAGAGGGCAGGTGAAGAGGGGGAGGAAGGCAGGGAAGGGTCAGTGCCTCCGGGGTTCTCCTCACCCCTCTCCCCTCCAGCCCAAAGCAGTGACCTGTGGGGAGGAGGGCGCCCCCCTGGTGGAGCGGCCCGAGCAAGCCAGGGGGTGAAAGGAGAAGGACGAGAGAAGGTGAGAAGGTGGGGGGTGCGGCCAGGCGGGGCTCCTACCAGGATATGGAAGGATGGGCTCGCTCATTCATTTCTTCGACAACTGTCTGCCCAGAGCAACTGGTCTGTGCTCTGACTGGGATGGGGCAGGATCAGGGAGGGAAGGACAGGAGTGAAGAAACAACCCAGAACAGGAAGCCCCTAAGAGCTATGTAACCTTGAACAGGTAACTGAACTTTCTTCAGCCCCCATTTCTTCTGAGGTTGGGAATGTTTTAGCACCTCCCTCAAAGCAGTAATGTGAGGCTAGTAGGAGTCATGCCCTTTGTTGGAAGAACCCAAAGCAGATTCCTTAACCCAGCCAGAGGTGGGGGGGGGGTTACGGTGAGGGGTTGGGACTTACTATTTACTGAGCCTCTAAAGCTTGAGGTGAACGGAAAGCTAAAGGTGAACAGAAAACCCAGACCCTGCTCTCACGGGCTTACCCAAAAGCTCGTGTGTCCTGTGCAGACGTAGGGGCAGAGTAGCGCCGTTATGCCATTTGATGGGTACTATATCCTTGGGAGGTGGGTGCAGTGATGAGCCCCATTTACCGATGAGGAAAACCGAGAGGCTGTATAACCTCGCCAAAATCACACAAAGAGACCTGGCGGTGGCCGGGCAGAGTTGAATTCAGGTAACACCTGTTTCCAGAAGTTGCTTCCAAAACTCTAACTTGGGTCTCCCTCTTCCCACACCACTCCACCTCCTCAAACATTTCCTGTTCCTTTATTCTTTTTTTTTTTAAGTAAGCTTTGCACCCTACTTGGGGCTTGAACTCAGGACCTTGATCTCACATGCTCTACTGACAGAGCCAGCCAGGTGCCCCTTCCTGTGCCTTTTGAATGCAAAACCTTAAGCTCACTCCCTTGTTGTTCCAACCAACCAATTCTTTATTATTATTAATATTATTATTAACACTTTTTAAAGTATTTGAGGGGGGGTGGGGGAGGGGCAGAAAGAAACAGGATCAGAAGCAGGCTCTGCCCTCACAGCAGTGAGCCCAATGCAGCGCTCCAACTCATGAACTGCAAGATCTCACCTGAGCTGAAGTCAGGCACTCAACTGACTGAGTCACCCAGGGGCCCTTTGGATGCTTAACCTACTGAGCCACCCAGGCACCCCTGCAACCAGCCAATTCTTAAGATGCTGCCCTCCACCTTTCTTCCACTCCCTCGCCTCCACCAACCGGCTGAGCCACATATTTTCAGCCACCAAAACAGTTCTTGCCCTAAGAGAATTCCAAAGCCAGCTGCCGAATCTGGGACATTTTCATCTCACTCAGTGTGTCTTCCCAGGGTGCCCAGGGGTGAGGAAGATGGGTCCTGTTCCCACCCTCATCCATCACTGGGCTTGGAGATGGAACCAGCATCAGGCAAATGATCACAGACGTGCAGTTTGAAGACCCCACCCCCACCCCCAGCTTCAAGTGGGGAGTGGCCTGGAAGGGGAGCCTGGGAGCCGGGAGCAGCTAGAAGGGAATGGGGGTACCGAGAGGGGAGGGCAGGAGGGGGCAGAGTGAACACAAATGCTGCAGGCATAAGGAACCAGACCCCCATGACTGGACATTTGAAATGAGGACGTTCTCAGGGCAAATGGCTGGCTCAGTTGGTAGAGCATGGGACTCTGCTTCTCAAGGTTGTGAGTGCAAGCCCCACGTTGAGGGGTAGAGATTACTTTAAAAAATTAAAAAATGAAACAAGGAGGTTCTCAGCTAAATGAAAGACGTAGCACCGTCTGTAAGAGGAAAAGCCGAAATACCCTAGAGACTGATCCAAAGGAAAAATGGATGGAGGCTTTGCATCAAAACCATTGCCTATTGAAATACCTCCCAGGAATGAAAACGAATGAACCAAAGCCACATGTATGGCTAGGAATGAATCTCAAACATTAAAGTAAAAAGGCCAGTTTTTAAACCTGCCAAGGAATACTTTCCCAAATATTGTGTGTGGATGCACAGATACGCAGTAAAAGATAAAAAACAAAGGGTGGGGTGCCTGGGTGTCTCAGTCAGTAAAGCATGCAACTCTTGATCTCGGGTTGTGAGTTCAAGCCCCACGTTGGGCATAGAGCTTACTTAAGACAAAACAAAACAAAACAAGACAAAACAAACAAACAAAAAAACCCATAGGCTCCAAATGGTGTGATTTAGACCGAGTTCCCAACCAGGGCTTGATACTTAATCTAACTGCAGTTTCAGCCTCCCCAAGAAATGTACACTTATCTGGTCAGTCAGGAATTTTTGAGTCAGTGCCATGAGTCTGCCACTTGGATCCTCTCCAGTCCCCCCAAAAGATGAGGTAATCTCCATGGTAAGACGCTTGTTTTTCTCTTAAGGGAAAGCCACCTTGCCCCAAACCCTGTAACAATGCTAATAACTTTCTTGTCCCCCCTTCTTTAAAAACCTTCCATTTTGTACATCTCCTCAGAGGGCCCCTGTATTTACTAGATGGGATGCTGGCTGATTCCTGAATTGTTTAATAATGCCAATTAGATCTTTAAATTTTACTCACTTGAACTTTTGTTATTTAACACATTAAAGAATATTGCTGGGGTGGGGGGGGGGGGCGGCGCCTGGGTGGCTCAGTCGGTTAAGAGTCTGACTTCGGCTCAGGTCATGATCTCACGGTTTGTGAGTTCAAGCCCTGCGTCGGGTTCTGTGCTGACAGCTCAGAGCCTGCTTTGAATTCTGTGTCTCCTTCTCTCTCTGCCCCTCCCCCACTTGTGCTCTGTCTCTCTATCAAAAATAAATAAACGTGGGTAGGACTGAGTGGCTCAGTTGTTAAGCATGACTGGGTTGTGAATTCAAGCCCTGAGTTGGGTGCGGAGAAGAAAGAAAGAGAGAAAAAGCGAGAGAGAGAGAGAGAGAGAGAGAAACAGGGAAAGAGGGATGGAGGGAGAAAGAAAGAAAGAAAGAAATAAAAAAGAAAGAAAGAAAGAAGAAAGAAAGAAAGAGAGAGAGAGAGAGAAAGGAAGAAAGAAAGAAAAAAGAAAGAAGAAAGAAAGAAAGAAAGAAAGAAAGATTGCTACTTTGCTTCCTGTGACGAAGTCAATTCCCTGAAGTTACTCACAGTCAAGGATGCTCTTAGAATCTAGGGAAGTACCAGGGCAGGGGTGCCAGGAAGGAAGCAAGACTCATTTTTAACTTCTCCTTTTGCCTAGTTCTAGGTGCTGGAGGGGGGGTGGCTTCAAGGGAGGGAAGGGCTGGGAGGAGAAAGTCAGGAGGAAGACACGTGGGCCAGACCGCAGACTGGCCATGGCTTGACCAAAGTCAAGTTCTAGAACCATAAGGCTTTGGAGGATCCCAAGCAAAATTAACCCTGGCAATTTCCAGAACCCACCCACCACTCAGCCTGCTGGAACCCCGGGGATAGCAGCCTCCAGAGTGATCTTAAAAAAATGCATGGAGCTAAATTTAAAAAGGGTTGCTCTCGGGGCGCCTGGGTGGCGCAGTCGGTTGAGCGTCCAACTTCGGCCAGGTCACGATCTCGCGGTCCGTGAGTTCGAGCCCCGCGTCAGGCTCTGGGCTGATGGCTCCGAGCCTGGAGCCTGTTTCCGATTCTGTGTCTCCCTCTCTCTCTGCCCCTCCCCCATTCATGCTCTGTCTCTCTCTGTCCCAAAAATAAATAAAAAAAAGTTGAAAAAAAAAAAAAAAGTGTTGCTCTCCAGCTTCCCTCGGCCCAGATCAGAGGATGTCTGATGAGAAGTAGCTGGTGGGGGAGAGGAGTCAGTTGTCAGCCACCCAGGGTGAAGAGAGACCGGGATCCACCAGAGAGTACTCTGTTACTGTGAAACCTATATTGGGACCCTCTGAATCTGTGTTATTTAGACCCAAGAATTTGGAAACCTTGATTGCTCTGTACATGATTTTGAGAGACTAACAAATTGTATCCAAATCGCTCATTCAATAAAATATTTATTGAACACCTACTGTGTGTCAGACACTGGGGATACATCTGTGAACCCAACAGAAGTCCCTGCCCTTATGGAGAGAACATTCTGGTGGGAGAAGGCGGAATAAAAATGTAACTGCACATATAACATGATTTCAGGTAGTGATAGAGGCTATGAAGAAAATGTTTATGTATTTAACCAACACATTCAAAGCTTACTATACAGCAGGCACTACTGTAAGTACTTTTAAAATATTAACTTGTTTAACATTCATGAAAGGTCTTATTTAATGAATTAAAGCAGCGTCTGGGATTGGGAGACAGAGCTAATTCAGCTTGTGTGGTCTAGGAAAGTCTCTTCTGGAGGGGACTGGCCTTGAGCTAGGAACAGAAAATGAACCAACCTCAATCACCAGGCCAAGCATTTCAGGCTGAGAGCTAGTGCAAAGGCCCTGAGGCTGGCTTAGGTGTTCAAGAAACTAAAAGAAGGCCAGCGTGAGTGGCGTATCATGAGCAGGGAACAGAGTGGGCCAACATGATATCAAACTCAGCAGCCAGTAGACAGCTGTCGAAGAGTCTTACAGGCCACCACAGGGGGCTTGAATCTTATTACCAGGGTAATGGTAAGTCTTGTCTTGGAATCTTTAGAATCTTGGGGATTTGGAATTTTTCCTACCTACGGGATGTTGTGTAAAAATTAATAAAAAGGGAAACTCAATAAAATAGAGTCAAGAGGTTGTACAGGGCAAGCTCTCAACACCCAACCCACTCAAAGCCAATTGCAAACCCAATAGGAAGAGAAGGACTTTGACAGTGGATGCTATTATACTATGCTTCCTGGAGAAAGGAAAGCTTCGCTCCTCCCCACCTCAGTAGTCCAGCCAATGAGAGACAGCCAAAACCAGCCAATGAGAAGCCACTATACTTCCATCTCCCAGTTTGCTCCAATGGACTTTTTGTTTATAGCAGCCTTCCCAACTCCCCCCACCTCCAGCTCCTTCCTCTCTAAAAGAGCATACCTCTGGGTGCCTGGCTGGCTCAATCAGTTAAGCCTCTGACCCGATGTCCTGTCAGGTCATGATCACAGGGTTTTGTGAGTTCGGGCCCATGTCAGGCTTGGGTTGGGCTCTATGCTGGTAGTCTGGAGCCTGCTTGGGATTCTCTCTCTCATTTTCCCTCGCTGCCCCTCCCCTGCCAGCTCTTGAGCGCTCTTTCTGTCTCTCAAAAATAAATAAAACGTTAAAAAATCAAAATCAATACAATACAATACAATACAATACAATACAATACAATACAAAATAAATAGGGGTGCCTGGGTGGCTCAGTCGGTTAAGCATCCAACTTCAGCTCAGGTCATGATCTCGCTGTTCATGGGTTCAAGCTCAGCATCGGGCTCTGTGCTGACAGCTCAGAGCCAGGAGCCTGCTTCAGATTCTGTGTCTCCCTCTCTCTCTGCCCCCACCCCTGCTCATGCCCTCTCTCTCTGTCAAAAATAAATATTTAAAAAAATTAAAATTAAAAACAAATTTAAAAAAAAATGGCCAGAATGTTCCCTGCAGTGTCCTCTAGTCTTGATTCTAGCCTCTGACATCCAACGGGTGTTCCCTGAAACTGGAAGGGAGAGGTGGGGAGGCTGGCCTACACTTTGTTGCCATGAAGGAGGTGCCAGTTCTATGTTCCTCCTTTGTCTTGTTCTGGAGGGTTCCATGAGGTCCCAAATCCAACCTCTAACCTTTCTGTCCACAGGGGCTTTAGTCCTGGGACAGCTTACCAGCTATCCCAAACTTAATGACACCAAATGAGAATTCCCGATTCTCTGACCCCCTGCAAAACCTGCTCCAACCGCTTCCCACCTCTGGTCCCTACAGGTTCCCTCATCCCCTTCCTCGCCCCTGTACCAGGCATCACCATCTTTCTACTTGCCGAGGACAACAAATCGAGAAGTAGAGAAAAAAAATTTGTTTCACTAGAGAACACATCCTTCTGGGTTATCAGACTCTGGTCTTGTTTCCTGTCTTATGCAATATAATCTCCTCTCTCTCCTGTAATAGTCTTCTAGCATAAAATCTCTCCTTAGCTAAGACCAGAAGTGTTTGCATTTGACAGGCTGACCTTGATTCCTTCCTTTGCTGTCACACCCAATTTGTCAGCAAATCCTACAGGCTCTACCTCCTCATACATCCCAAATATATCCATTTCCTTCTTTCCCCACTGCCGCCCACCCTGCTTCAAGCCATTGGCATCACTTACCTGGACCTTACTTGCCTTGGGTTCTTTGCTTTTTCTTCATCTGCTCCCCAGTCGCCCACAATTCATTCACCGGAGGGTAGCCCAAAAGATCCTTTTAAAATGCAAAAAGAGGGGCACCTGGGTGGCTCTGTCGGTTGAGCCTCCAACATCAGCTAGTGAGTTCAAGCCCCGCATTGAGCCCTGCGTCAGTCTCCGTGCTGACAGCTCAGAGCCTGGAGCCTACTTGGGATTCTGTGTCTCCCTCTCTCTCTGACCCCCCTGGCTTGTGCTCTGTCTTTCTCTGTCTCAAAAATAAATGAACATTAAAAAAAATTATAATAAAATAAAATGCAACGAGAAAACTAATCTAGGAGAAAGTAGTGATCAGTGCAGTGGGTGGTGGGGGGTACTGATTGGGGAGGAGGAGGGGGAGGTTTCTGGGAAGATGGTAACTCGCCATCCTGATAGGAGTTTGGGTTACACAGATGTAAGCAGATGAAATGCATCTTAAATACACTTGAGATTTGTGCATTTCATAGTATGTAAACTTACCTGGGGTGGGGGGAAATGCCCTGGAAACAAATATTGAACTCTAGCAAATGATGCATGCTGATGTGTTTAGGAATGAAGTGTAGTAGTATCTGCAACTGTCTGAAATGCATCAAAAAAAATCATAATAAGATGGATTGGTGGGGCAAGATGAATAGGTAAGCAACAAAGAAAGAATAGTAATGATGAGGGAGCATAAGGCAAGCTGAGGGTAAAAGGGTAAAGCACAAAGTAACAATACCTCCCTCCCTCTACCCCCCCCCCCGGCCCCCACCCCCGAAAGTGGGATATGTGTGATATTCCTCAAGCTCTCCTGACAGCCAAAGAATAAAGGAAAAGGCAGAAAATAAATGGTGGAATAGATAGAGATCACAGAACCAGAGTATCCAACGGTTTATAAATATCTTCCTAATTCTAAGAAAAAGACAATCTTATCAATAGCCTAATCTCCAGGAACTCCCTACTGTCTTAATGCTTTGCTAGACAGAAAAACAACCTTAGTTTGACAATAGCTAGGCCTCCAGGAACCTGTGAGTCCTCTTTAGCACATGGAAATCCCTTTAAGAAACTTCCTCTTGACTTTCTCTCCTCAGCCCCATAGTATGTAACCAGCCACTCTGCACAACCCCAGTGCAGCTCTTTCTGCCCACGGGTCCTGTCCCGGTGCTTTCATAAAATCATCTTTTTTGCACCAAAGAGGTCTCAAAAATTCTTTCTTGGCCATCAGCTCTGGACCCCCATCACTCCAAAACCCCATCCGTAAAATGTTTTTGGTGGAATCTAGGTGGTGAATATGCAGCTGTCTGCTGTATGTTTGAAAGTTTTCATAATAAAATGTTTAATGAAAATGCAAAGCAAACTAGTGCTGCTTATGCCAGAAACCCTTCACCTGCTTCCTTTTGCAGGACAAACTATGCAGATAAGTTTTCTAGGACCCTGCATACCTCCCTGCTGATCCCATCTCCCACATGCAATCTTTGATGCAACAAATATTTATGGAGCACCTCCCGTGCTCCAGGCACTGCTCTAGACACAGGGGATACAGCTTTGAACCAAACAGCATGGACTTGACTTTGGAACGGTCTTCCTCAAGGAGCTCATTCCGGTTCAAACCCTTGAACAACTGGAGATTATCTTAATTTAAGACTTCACTTGCATGTCAATATAAGCTCAGGGAGGGCAGGACCCTTCTCTCTTACTTATAGCTGCATCTCTGGGTCTAGAACAGTCTTGTTTATAGTTAGACCTCAATAGCAATTAGTTGAAAGAATATTAGCTAACATTTATTTGATACTTGTTATACACGCACCTGGACCTCTTTGAAGTTGTTTACACATGAACCTATTAATCCTTAAAACGATCCCCATTTTTCAAGAGTTAACAGAGGCACAGAGTAGCTAGGCTGTGAACTCAAGCACTCTGGCTTCAGATAGCATGTTCCTAACCATTATACGATACCAAGTGAATGAATGATGGAGTCAGTCAATCCTTCTGAATGGCCGGGAATTCAAACCCCAGCTCTGCCGCTTGTTAGCTGTGTGGCCTGGGGTCAGCCGATTTATCTCCCTGGACCTCAGATGTTTTATTGTTAAAGGTCAAGTCCTCCTCCTAGTTCACCGTGAAGATGTAAGAAAGATGCTGGAGGAAATCGGCTCAAAGACGCGCGCACGCACAAGCGAACGCACACCCCGACAGCCTCGAGGAGGGAGGTGGAAGCTGGGGAGGGCGGCCGCGGGTCACCTCTTCAGGCACGGGGTGTGGCCTCCTGGAGACAGCCAAAGTCTCTGGCTCCCGGGCTCCTCCAGTGTGCCCACGCCCTACCTGGGGCCCCAGGCGCTGTCTCCGCCCCCCGAACCTAGGTGACCTGGTAGATACCCGTTCGAGAGCGTGTCCCCACACCCGGCGGCCGCAGGGGTCTCGAAGAAAGAAATCCGGCGGCGGGGAGAGAATCCTGCCTGTAGGTAGGGGGAGGGGCTGGCTGCCCCGCCCCTCGCCGCCGGATTTCGACCGCGAGGAGCCGCCCGGCTCCCGCCCCTAGCTGGCCCAGCCGCGTGGAGTGTCTGGGAACCAGGAGAAGGAGCCAACCCGCCGAGATGGAGGCGGCCAGCACCGGGACACTGCTGCTGGTGCTGCTGCTGCTCTTGGTGCTGACGCTGGCGCTGCCCCGGACCCCGGGCCACCTGCCCCCGGGGCCCATGCCGCTGCCGCTGCTGGGGAACCTCCTGCAGCTCCGGCCCGGGGCGCTGTACTTGGGGCTCTTGCGGGTGAGGGGCGGCGGGGACGCCCTGGTTGGGGCGGGGGTCCGGGGCCAAGAGAGGGAGGGGGCCCCAGGAGAGAGAGAAAGCGGAGTGCCAGAACAGACAGGCCCTTGGGTATCCTAGAGGAGGCAGGCGAAGGGTGCAAGGGCGAAGGGGTTATGGGCGTTCTGGGGTGGGGCAGGGCTCCGGAGCTGAGAAGGGTGGAAGAGGGCGCTGGGGTGAGAGGACCCTGGGGTGCGGGGCCAGGGCTAGGAGGAGCAGAATCCTAGAGAGGATGAGAACAGGGGAGCAGGATCCTGGGAAGGTGCTAGAAGCAGGGGATTAAAGCCAGAGACTGGGAGAGAGCCCTCTAGCAGCAGAGAATCTGATGAAGGGAAGCCTGTCCCAGGGGGAGAGGTAGCTGGGGAGGGGCAGAAAAGAAAAGGGGAGCGGTCGCTGGCGGGAAGGGGAGGTTTGGCTGGAGAGTGCCAGGTATTTGTCTGCAGAGAATAGGGGCGTGGGAGTGCTGTTTGCATGGGACTCAGCTAGGAGGGACCTGGAAGTCTCCAGAACAGCAGGGAAAGAGGGCAAGAAAGAAGGCTGAGACAGTTTCAACCCTTTGCAGGAGAGAGGAAGAGGCCAGAGGTTCCCCATTCAAAAGGAGTCTGGGGGACTCCAGAACATGGGGAAGGGGGTCTTGGGGAAAGATTTGGCAGGTGCCCAGCAGTGTCTGCTCCAAAATCTGAGGGTTTAGCAGTGATTGAAAAGGGTGGCTAGTTTGGGGGTAGGGGAAGAACTGAGCAATCAGGAGAGGTCAGAGTCTCAGCTGCCCATTTTTGCTGTCATATGTCTGAGTTGGGAGGTAGGGGTGGTTCTGGGTTGTCCCCGGGTCTGAACCGGGGTCTCTGTAGGAAATAAGGAGTTGAGGACTCTATGGGGAGGGGGCCTGAGAGCCTGATGCAGAAAGAGAACTGAGTCTCCCAAGGGGGCTATTTCCATCTGGAGGGGAGGGGGTTCCTCCTAGGTGCTTCATCCAGTGATGGGGCTGTGATGGGGACATCTAAACTGAAAGAGGCCATAGCCTTTCCCTCAGCACCTGCCCCTTCTCCTTCCCTACCCCCAGCTAAGTAAGAAGTATGGACCAGTGTTCACCGTGTACCTGGGTCCCTGGCGGCGCGTGGTGGTCCTGGTTGGGCACGAAGCTGTCCAGGAGGCCCTGGGAGGTCAGGCTGAGGAGTTCAGTGGGCGGGGGATGCTGGCAACGCTGGACGGGACTTTCGAAGGCCATGGTGAGTCATGAGCAGGGCTGGAGACCCCTGGCTCCTTCCCTTAGAGCCTGCTACCACTTAACTGGTATGATTTTTTGTGCGTGACTTAGTGTCCCTGAGCCTGTGTTTCCTCATCCATGACATGGGGTGATAATAGCACTTGCTGAGGTCCTGCTGAGGATTGAATGAGCCCTGGGCCAGGGTGTAGCGATGGCATCACTGCTCCAGGTCAAGCCCCCAGGGCTGGGAGAGACCAGGAGAGCTTTCTAGGCACTGGGAATGGGTGGGAACACTTCATGTTATAAAAATTATTCTCTGCTAAGCCTGGAAGTAGGAGCCTGGTGTTGGGCACTATCGGGACACAGCAGTGACCTAGAGCTTGTTAGCCACTGGGGAGAAAGACCCAGGCAGTGACAGGCCAGAGAGGTCAGGCCTAGGATGGGGAAGGCAGAGAAGCCAGGGCCAGGATAGAGGAAGCGCTGGGACTTCTGGAACCTGAAGAGGCACCTGACCCGGCCTGATTGGTGGGAGATGTCCAGGGAGTCTTGAAAGATGGGTTGTCTGAGCTCAGACTCCTAGGATGAGTGGGAAGGGCATTCCAAGCAGAGACTAGCACGTAGGAAAGCATGGAGGTGAGAGAAGAAGCATCCATTCACTCATTAAATTGACAAATCTCTATCATGCCTGGCCCTATAGTGGGTACTGGGGACACAGAGATGTCCAAGACAGATGTGGCATCCTGTCTTACTGTAGGAGAGGTGGGCTTGTCATGAGACTGGAGGGAGAGAATGGAATTCTGCAACCTGCCTTCAGCTCTGACAGCAGGACACAAGGGAACTATACTGGAAGGGGGAAGGGAGGGAGACCGGGAGGAATCAAGGAAGGCTTCTCAGAGTAGGGGACAATTGCAATGAGACCTGAAGGAGGAATGGAATTAGTTCAGCGAGAATGGAGAGTGAGTGATCCAGACGGGGAGGGGGGGGCAGGGGGGGCAAAGCCTAGAGGGGGGATCCTGACAGCACTGAGGAAGCAAGAGAAGCCCAGTTCAATTGCAGCAGGATGAGTAAGAAAGCTGGAGAAGTGGGTCATGCGGGGCCTGAGTCACACCAGAGCGCTTGGTTTTGGGTTTTTCTGGGAGCTGTAGATGGAAGTAGGGATGGAGTATGGTCAGAGCTAGAAAGATCCTCGGGTTGCTTTGTAGGAGCCCAGGGAGGGGACTCTGCTGGGCTGGAGCTGAGGCCGTGGGAAAGGGAGGGGGGTGGCTGGGAGAGGTTTCCAGGGCTCTGGACAGGGGCCGGGGCCGGGGAATGGTGGGCTGAAATGAGGAGGAGGAGAGGTGCGGAGGCCAGTTTGGGACACCCAGGAGGCCACTAGGGGCCAGCACTGCACAGGTGAGATGCTGAATTCAGAGAAGGCAAGGTTTTTGTCTAATGCAGACCCTTAGCTGAAGGATGAAGAGTCGGTTCCATGCTCCTCCCTCCCGCTTCAGTTTCCAGCTTCCAAATGACGTGGGGCAGGGGACCCCATGGTACTCCGTAAATGTTGGGAAGGAAGGAGAGATAAAAGGACTCCAGGGGAGGGGGGACGTGAAAAGAGGAATAAAAAGATAAATGCAAGGAAGAAGTCCTCACTCATCCTGGTTCATCACAGAACAGGAGTGGCCGGCTTCTCAGGAGAATGTCACCCTCTGACCCAAGGTTAGGCATTTACTGAGTACTTACGGAGTCCCCTGCCAGTCCCCTGGGCTAGGCTGATAACGGACTCGGGACAGGACCTTCGGAGTCCCCCTTGGGCACGTCAGTGGGAGGAAGGGAGCAGTCCTGGGGGTTGGGGGGGAGGGGGCCAGTCCCTCCTTGAGTCCAGCCTTCTGTGCAGGGGTTTTCTTCTCCAATGGGGAGCGATGGAGGCAGCTGAAGAGGTTCACCACACTCGCGCTGCGGGACCTGGGCATGGGGAAGCGAGAAGGCGAGGAGCTGATCCAGGCGGAGGCCCGGTGTCTGGTGGAGGCATTCCAGGGGACAGAAGGTCAGCAGGGTGGGGTGAGCCTGGGGTGCCCTGTGGTGTGCCCGAGGGTGGGGAGGACCTTCCCTCTGGCGCTGGGCTGAGGGCTCTGTTCGCCTCCTGGAGCGCCTCCTCCACCTTCTGTCTCTGTCCTCATGTCTCTCCAGGGGTCTCAGTGCCCCTGGTGCTGCCACATCACTCTTAGTGCTTCTTTTCTTTCTCGATTTTTCTGTTTCTCTCTCCTATAAGTCTGTCTTTCTTTGTCTCTCTCCCTATCCATCTTTCTCACTCAGTCTTTCCCGGTCTCTCTTTCCCTGTCTCTTTCTCCGTCTCTCCCTGTCTCTCTGTCTGTCTCTTTCCCCTTCTGTTTCTCCATCTGTCTTTCATCCCTCTGTCTGTCTCTCTCTATGCCTGTCTCCTTCCGGTCGAGTCTGGCCCCCTGTCCGTCACAGCCCTCCTCCCTGCCCCCTCCTCCTCAGGACAGCCATTTGACCCCTCCCTGCTGCTGGCCCAGGCCACCTCCAACATCATCTGCTCCCTTACCTTCGGCCTCCGCTTCCCCTATGAGGATGAGGAGTTCCAGACCGTGGTCCGGGCAGCTGGTGGCGCCGTGCTGGGGATCAGTTCCCCATGGGGCCAGGTACGCGGGTGGGACCCCTCTTCTTCCCCAAAGGTTCCTGCCTACCTTTCCCAGGTAACCCCCAGAGCACCCCTCCATGCTGGTGCAGGGCCAGGCCCCATGGAAATAGCTGTCCTTCTCCCCCGCCCCTCGCAGGCCTACGAGATGTTCTCCCAGCTACTGCAGCACCTGCCGGGCCCCCACACACAACTCCTTGGTCACTTGAGCATCCTGGCCACCTTTGCCATCCAGCAGGTGCAACGACACAAGGGGAGCCCGGACACCTCCGGGCCTGCGTGCGACGTTGTGGATGCCTTCCTGCTGAAGATGGCAGAGGTGGGGGAAGGTCAGGGTTGGGGGGCCTCCTGAATGGGGCTGGCGGCCAGGCTGGGGCCCACTCTGGTATAGCTGGAATCTGTCAGGCCTCCCTCTCTCTCTCCCTCTCCCTTTCTCCCTCTCTCTCTCTGACCTTAGCCCCCTGTGCAGGCCCCACCTGTACAGTACCCCACTGTACCCCACCCCAAGACATGTCAAGTAAAATCACTTGATTATGAGACCTTGTGATATCAAATTACAGGAATAAAGTCCACTTCCTTCATTCAATAAGAACAATATATTATTACAAGGAAATTGCAATGAAGGTTAAGCCTATGGAAATAACTACTTTTGAATTATCCGAACTTTGGAATTATGGAAGACATTCAGGGCCACATCCTTGGAATAAATGCGGCCACCCTGTTAATGGAGAGACAGAACATTTTTCTTAACCTCGTACCCCATTTCCTTCTACTTTCATTTTCTAAATGAAACAAAATTTTTGAAATCGTGGTAAAGCACACATAAAATTTACCACCTTAACCATTTTTTTTGGTAAAGATTTTATTTTTAGGAAGCACCTGGGTGGCTCAGTCGGTTAAGCGTCTGGCTCTTGATTTCGGCTCAGGTCACGATCTCAAGGTCATGGAATCAAGCCCCACGTCAGGCTCTGCGCTCACAGTGTGGAGCCTGCTTGGGATTCTCTCTCTCCCTGTGCCCCGCGCACTCCCTCTCCCTCCCTCTCTCTCAAAATAAATAAGTAAACATTAAAAAAAAAAGATTTTATTTTTAAATAATCTCTACATCTAATGTAGGGCTCGAATTTACAACCTCTGGGTCAAGAATCACATGCTCCTCCCACCTCGAGCCAGGTGCCCCCTACCTTGACCATTTTTAAGTGTCAAGTCCAGTAGTGTTAATATATCCACATTGTCGTGCAGAAAATCTCCAGAACTTTTTTTTCATCTTATCAAACAGAAACTCTCTACTTGGTTAAGGACTCCCTAGCCCCCTCCCAGCCCCCAGCAACCACCTTTCTCCGTTCTGTCTCTATGAGTTTGCATGTTCTAGGGACCTCATGTAAGTGGTTTGTCCTTTTGCGATTGGCTTATCTCGCTTAGCGTGATATCCTCAAGGTTCATCCATGTTGTAGCCTGTAACAGCATTTCCTTCCTTTTTAAGCCTTTTTAAGGCTGAGTCCTTATTCCACCGCATGGATAGACCACACTGGGCTCATCCATTCATCTGTCAGTGGACACTTGAGCTGCTTCCTCCTTTGGTCTGTTATGAATCACGTTGCTATGAACAAATACCTCTTCAAGATCTTGCTCTCCATTTGTTGGGTTCCCTGCCCAGAAGTGGAAATGCTAGATCATACCATAATTCTATTTTCATTAAAAAGAAATTTTTTAAATGTTTGTTTATTTGGGGGGAGGAGCACAAGAGGGGGAAGGGGAGAGAAAGAAGGAGACACAGAATCCGAAGCAGGCTTCAGGCTCCTAGCTGTCTGCACCAAGTCTGACGCGGGGCTTGAACCTCACCAACTGTGAGATCGTGACCTGAGCCAAAGTTGGGCACTCAACAGACTGAGCCACCCAAGCGCCCCTTCCATTTTAATTGCTTAAGGAACCTCATACCATTGCCCATAGCTGCGCCATCTGACGTCCCCACTGAGGGTGACAGGGTTCCGGTTTCTCCACATCCTCACCACGTGCCATTTTCTGTTTGTTTGTTTTTTATAGTGGCCATGCTCTTTCATTTTCAAAAACATTCCAACCAAAGAAAATTAATATCAAGAGTCCACTTCCCAACTTGCCCAAACATTTATACAACCCCCACCCCCCCGACAAAGCTTCAACTTGCTGTGTTGCAGCCCCAGGCGTGGCTGTGCTGGGCCTCTGCTCCCCACAGCCTGAGTTCTCTGAGCCCTTCTGCCTGGTTTCTTCCAGGAAGAGCAAGACCCAAACACAGAATGGACTGACAAGAACTTGTTGATGACAGTCATTTATCTGCTGTTTGCCGGGACGGTCACGGTCAGCACCACGGTCCGCTACGCCCTCTTGCTTCTGCTGAAATACCCTCAGGTCCAAGGTAGGAGCCTTTGGACCAGCCAGCCCTGGGAACGGAAGTGAGGGCTCAAGAGGAAGAATGTTCAGGAGAACGAGCTGGAGCCTGGTGGCGAGAATGAACCCGGCATTGGGGGTGTCTGACGAGCGAGAACTTGGGGGCGGTGGGGGCTGAAGGTTGATGTGTGAAGCGTAGTGAAATGAGAGGTGAGGCAGGGGGCCTTGTATGCCTGATCCTGAGCAATGGGGAACCACAGAAGGATGCTGAGCAGAGGAGGGCAGGGTTCAATTAGCCTTTTACAAAAAATCTTTCCGGGTAAAAGAAGATGCCGGGAGCCCAGGGAAGAGGATGGGATAGGGACCTGGGCAGGAGAGGACAGGCCTGGGCCAAGCTGTGGGGGGAGAAGAGGGGCTGGGTGAGCAGGTAGAGAATGACACGGGAGGCCCAGGGGATTTTGGGACCAGAGGGCCATGGAGGCACCCTGAGATGGGGACAGAAGGAATGAGGAGCTGTTTCAGGGGAGATGCTGAGGCCAGTTTAGGACAAGTGTAAGGGACCTGGGGCCACCTGGGGGGAGGCATCCACGAGGCCACAAGACATCCGGGTCAGGACTTAACAGGATCCTTGATCTCAGGGTCCTGAGTTCAAGTAGCATGTTGGGCATAGAGTTCACTTAAAAAGGGGAAGGGAGGGGCGCCTGGGTGGCTCAGTCGATTAAACAACCAACTCTTGGTCTCAAGTCAGGTCTTGATCTCAGGGTAGTGAGTTTGAGCCCCATGTTGGGTGTAGAAATTACTTAAAACAAAAACTAAGGTCATTAGGGCACAAGCAAGAAGCGAAAGATGACTGGCTGAGAGGCAGAGCTGGGGGTGTGAGCTCTGGGAAAGCCCAGCATTTTGGAGTCAGGCAGCTGCATCAAATGCCCTCAAGCCAGTGGGGTGGGGTGACCTGGAAGGTGGCCTCAGCAGAATGGAGTCCGCTTGACTTTAGCAATCTGGGCCTCAGTTTTCTCATCTGGGAAATGCGGATGGATAATGGTATCCCACCTCGCAGCATTGCCGTGGGAATTGAGAGGAGAGACCCTGTGCTCAGCACATAGGTCTTGGGGACTCTGGCTCAGTGCGATCTGGGAACCTCCTCCCTGCCCACCAGCCTCACCCCAACCACCGCCACTTTGAGAAGATGGGGCTTCCAAGGGTAGGATGGCGGGGCCCCACCCCACCTCTGACTCCAGCCTTCCTCTTCCTCGGTGCAGAGCGTGTCCGGGAGGAGCTGACCCGGGAGCTGGGGGCTGGCCGGGCGCCAGGCCTGGGGGACCGAGCCCGCCTCCCCTACACGGACGCAGTTTTGCATGAGGCGCAACGGCTGCTGGCTCTGGTGCCCATGGGCATGCCCCACGCCCTCACGAGGACCACCTGCTTCCGAGGGTACACCCTTCCCCAGGTGGGCGCCTGCACCCAGTGGTCGTCTCGGCCTCAGGCCTGAGTCTGTTGCTGTCTGTGTCTCTGACTTTTTCTGATTATTGGTCTCTCTCTGACATCCCTTTCTTGGTGTCCCTCTCTCCTTCCCTGTCCTGGTTGTTTCTTTCTGGATGCATTTCTCTTGCCCTTGCCTCTGTCTCTGGGCCTCAGCTCCCTATCTGTCCAACGGATATCCTAATTCTACCTCCTTCCAGGGTGGCTGGGACAATCACAAGCCAGAGGTGACAGGGAAGCAATTTAGGAACTGCTGTAAACCCCCACCATCAAACCCCTCCCTCCCTTCTTCCCCACGCCCCGCCCAACTCCTGCCCTCCATTAAAGAGCAACTCGGAGCCAGCACCACCAGGGGGCGATGTCCGCCCGGGAACCCCAGGTGCCGTCGTCCCGCAAGCTGCTGCCTCCTCTTAGAATCAAACCCATAGTAGTTACGATCTGTTTTTTCTCTGGGACCTTGGGCAAATCACTTCACCCTCTGAACCACTCTCCACCCCTCTTCTACATCGGGAACAAAATAATATTAATTTGAGATCTTAAGGAACCTGCAAGACAATGCTTGCAAAACACCAACTCCGCTCTTGGTGCAGGGTGTCGGGGGTTCCCCAGGGGTTCCCCGTTCGGCCTGCACTGCTAGTGCAGTGACTGTCGCAACTCTTGATAGTGATTATGTAAACAACAGGCATCAGTGATTAAGGACTTGCTCTCACCAGGTATCGTTCTAAATGCTTCACAAATATATTACCTTACTTAATCTTCATCCTTCAGAGCAACCCTACACTATTATGTCCGTTTTACAGATGAGGAAACTGGCCTTTAAAGATGAGAAGACTTGCTGGGATCACCCAGCCTACAATGGTAAAGGCAGGATTTACACTCAGGGCCTGTGCTTTAACCACAGTTACCTGCTTCTCTTATTTTAATAGCCATAGCATGAACCTGTGTTTTTTGGAGCCCCCCTCCACTGCACAGCCTTGGGAACGCTGTAACTGATCTCGACCGCCACTGGGAGGGGGCGGGGGAGGAGCGGGAGCTGGGCGGAGGGGAGTCGTCAGGGACAGCCCTCACCTACCCAGCCTTGGTTTTACCCCTGGAAGAGCACTGTGGGAAAGAGCTGGACTCTGGCCAGGTAGCTTAGGACAGCCACAGATGAATCACAACATACCCTCAAAGTTGAAAGACAAAATTAAAAAATAACAAACTCTGCTGTCACCGAATGGTGCCTTGGGCAAGTTGCTTAAGTTCTTTGGGCCTCTGTTTTCCCATCTTGAAAATGGGAGTCATGTCAGAAATACTTCCCAGCCTTGTGAAAAAGCTTTAGCGGATTCAAGTGTATGTTTGTGGATGTGAGACCGAGCAAGATACACATACATGTTACATAAGAGAGAATATATCAAAAATGCTTAATTGGGGTGCCTGGGTGGCTCAGCCGGTTACGCGTCCAACTTTGGCTCAGGTCATGATCTCGCGGTCAGTGGATTTGAGCCCTGCGTCGGGCTCTGTGCTGACAGCTCGGAGCCTGGAGCCTGCTTCGGATCCTGTGTCTCCCTCTCTCTCTGTCCTTCCCACGCTTGCATTCTGTGTGTGTGTGTGTGTGTGTGTCTGTCTCTCTCTCTCTCTCTCAAAAATAAACAAACGTTAAAAAAAATTTTTTTTAATGCTTAACAAAGTACCTGGCCCATAACAAGCCCTTGAAACACGTTGATGCCATTGTGTTTTGTGAACTGGAGTCTCTGACACTCCGGACTCTTGTGCTCTGCCCTCCTGTCTGGGTGGGGAGGGATATTTGTAACTTTGTTATTATTCCCCTTCAGGGCACCGAGGTCTTCCCCCTCCTCGGCTCTGTCCTGCATGATCCTGAGGTCTTCGAAAAGCCAGAGGAATTCAATCCAGAACGATTTCTAGATGCGGATGGACGGTTCCAGAAGCAGGAGGCATTCTTGCCCTTCTCCTTAGGTACTTGCTGGGCCTGTCCCTGCTCACGTCCCTGCTCACCTGCCCATCCTCCCCACACCTGTGGGTGAGGAGGGCCGGCCCAGCTCTGTCTCCCTGTTCCCTGCAGGGAAGCGCGTCTGCCTCGGAGAGGGCCTGGCTCGGGCAGAACTGTTCCTCCTCTTTACCGCCATCCTGCAGGCCTTCTCCCTGGAGAGCCCGTGCCCGCCAGGGACCCTGAGCCTCCAGCCAGCCGTCAGCGGCCTTTTCAACATCCCCCCAGCCTTCCAGCTACAAGTCCGGCCCCACTGACCTCCACCCATCCTGTGGCCCCGATGACGGAGGGAGCCATGGGAGATGGTGGCCTTCTCATGGGGGTGGGCGTGAACACACTTGTGTCTCCAGAACCGCAAGTCCACACCACAGGCAGCCACGTCCACACACCTGGAGCTGTTTTCTAGGGTCGGTCGCAGATACTCAGCCTACACGTCCACAGGGCCACGCTCACTCAGCCCACGCAGCTGCCGAGACACGCAACCCCCCCCCCCCCCCCCACTTCACATGGCCACGGAAAGGTCCACGAGTCAACTCTGCCACACAGGCTTTCTGTAGTCACAGATTTAGTGCATCTGGAGTCACGACCATGTGCCCAGATAACACACCATCTCGTACACAACACAACTCCCCTTGATGTGCAACCCGCATGTGGGAGTTTGGCTCCTACCTTAACAAGCCACAGAAACAGCCTCTATGTTCAGGGCCCACACACCCTCTTCGCCCATCCAACTTACCAATGCTGCCAGTTCTGGGAGCCTGCTGCAGAGGGGAACGTGCCCCTTCCTGGGTCATGTCCCCACACAGAGAGACTGGCCCTGTCTTCAGCCCCAGCATACCCTCTCTCTCTCGCAGCCACACTGCAATCCAGGCACATGGCCATCGCTGTCCGCATGCCCCCGACCTCTGAACCACACAGCCAGCCCACACATGACACCATCCCATTTCCAAGTATCTTCTCACTGAGACACGCCATTCCCGGGGAACACGGCCCTGGCCTCCTCCAGACCTTCAGCCCTCAAGGATACCCCTTTCCAAGCCCCTTGATGCTCAGATTCTCCCAAATATAAATATATCCCCGAGTGTGCAGTTGTGCGCACAGGCCTGGGAACCAAGGAAACTTGGGACACACTGGACCCTCCGATCAGAGCCGCCCCCCCCCCCTCTTGTTTATGTAACCATGTTAAAAGCCTCCCCTGCCTGTCCCTCCACACATACACACTGACCCACCTCCCCTCCCCACGCCCCAGTTAGACCCGGTGAAAGGGGCTCGATGACCCAGTTGGGGCCAGATTCCAACTCCCGGTGTCAGGGAAGAGGCCAGTTCTGACGTCCTTGTGACTTGAAGGTCCCCATTTTGCAATAAAAGTTGATGTCTGGCCCCTGTCAGGGCCTGGTGTGCCTGTGACAGTGTCTGTCATTGTGAGTAAGGGGTGGGAATGGGGGGTCCGCCCCTCCCTCGAGGCTGGGCGGGGAGCTAAAAAACATGGCCCCCGCCCACCCTGGCTGTTGACATCAGTACACCAGATGTGGAGGGGGGAGGGGGGGCCTGTCCTGGGCCTCGCTTCCGGTGAAGCTGATGTGGGGAGGGGGGTGCGGGCAGGGAGAAAGTAACAGGCTGAACTGCAAGCCTGGGGTGGGGCGGGGGGGGCCCAGCCAGGGAGAGCCTACAGGTGAAGTTCCAGATCCCGGCCCTGGGAACTTTCCCAGTCTGAAAGCTGCCTGCCGGAACAGCATTCCTGACCCAGCTTTGCCTCTTCCACAGGCTCTTTTCCTCCTGCCTTCCCGTCACAAGGAAGGGAAGTTTTCAAACACAAAAATAGAGAGAATGGTGTAATGAACCCCTGTGCCCATCACCTGGCCTCATTGATAACCATCAACTTTCTGCTAGTTTTTTTTTTTTTTATTTGCCCATCACCTGGCCTCGTTGATAACCATCAACTTTCTGCTAGTTTTCTTTTCTTTCTTTTTTTAGTTTATTTATTTATTGTTTGAGGGAGAGAGAGCACACATGAGTAGGGTAGGGGCAGAGAGGGGGAGGGAGAGAATCCCAAGCAGGCCCCCCACTGTCAGCGCAGAGCCGGATGTGGGGCTTGAACTCAGGGACCATTAGATCATGACCTGAGCCGAAATCAAGAGTCAGACGCTTAACCGACTGAGCCACCCAGGTGTCCTAGTTTTATTTCTGCTATCACTCGGTTACAACTAAGATTTTATTTTTATTTCTTTTTTTAAGCCAAACCTAAAGTTTATTTATTTTGAGAGAAATAGAAAACACGTGCGCACTCTCTCTCTGTCAAAAATAAACATTTATTAAAAAAAAAAAAAAAAAAGGAAGAAGAAGGAGCACCTGGATGGCTCAGTCAGTTAGGCATCCGACTCTTGGTTTCGGCTCAGGTCATGATCTCAGGGTTCTGTGAGTTTGAGCCCCACGTCGGACTCTGTGTTGGCGGCATGGAGCCTCCTTGGGATTCTCTCTCTGCCCCTCCCCTACTCACGCTCTCTCTGTCTCTCTCAAAAATAAATAAACTGTAAAAAAAAAAAAAAAATTATTGGACCCAAAGTGAAAATGTAGAATTAGTGTGGTCTTCAGTTTTGTGTGTGTTTATGGTAAAATACATATAACATTTATCATTTAACCATTCATAAGTGTTTAAGTCAGTGGCATTAAATATATTCACAGTGTTGTGTAACCATCACCACTATATTCAAAAATTTTTATTATCCCCCCCAAGGGACCCTTTACTACTAAGCAATAATTCCCCCCTTTCAATTTTACTTTTTTTTTAATTTTTTTTAACGTTTATTTATTTTTGAGACAGAGAGAGACAGAGCATGAACGGGGGAGGATCAGAGAGAGAGGGAGACACAGAATCTGAGACGGGCTCCAGGCTCTGAGCTGTCAGCACAGAGCCCGACACGGGGCTTGAACTCACGGACTGTGAGATCATGACCTGAGCCGAAGTCGGACGCTCAACCGACGGAGCCACCCAGTCGCCCCTCAATTTTACTGTTTTAAAGTCCCAACAGGGGTGCCTGAGTGGCTCCGTCAGTCAAGGATCCTACTTTTGATTTAGGCTCAGGTCCTAGTCCCACGGTTCAAGGGATCCAGCCCCAAACTGGGCTCTGCGCGGACAGCATGGAGCCTGCTTGGGATTCTCTCTCTTCCTCTCTCTCTCTCTCTCAACATAAATAAAAAGAAATTTAAAAAAAAAGTCCCAACAAACACCCATTTCACCCCTTCTCACAATTACCAATTCTGTGGTCTCCATATTCACCTTTCCCTGATGGCCTCCTAAGGGTCCTTTATAGTTCAGTTTGTTCAAACAAGGATCCCATTTGAACATCTCTGGTCTTTGAGATCTATAGCCACCCCTCAACATGTGTACATCTGCTTGTTTTTTAAAGAAACTTAGGTCACTTGCCGTGTGCAAGGTTTCACATCCTGGATTTGACTGAAAACATCTTTGTGGGGGCACTCGAGATGTCTTTCTCCTCCAGGAATTTCCTGTAAGATGGGAATTCGGCCAGATTTGGGCTCATTCTGGCAAGAGCTCCCCACTGGAGGTGCTGGGGCCCTTCCTGGTACATCATGTCGCAGTAATCCATGGCCCCATGTACCGCGGCCAGGTCCTGATCTCTCTCTTAAGAAGTTTCCTATCAACCTTTCACTTATTGGTCTTAGAGCGATCCTTTTTTTTTTTTTTTTTTGTAAGTTTATTTATTTTTGAGACAGAGAGCAAACATGAGTGGGGGAAGGGCAGAGAGTGAGGAGAATCCCAAGGGGCACAGAGATCAAACCAGGGGCACCTGGGTGGCTCAGTCGGTTGACCTTCTGACTTTGGTTCAGGTCATGATCTCACAGTTTGGGAGTTCGAGCCCCGCATCAGGCTGGCTGCTGTCAGCACAGAGCCCACCTTGGATCTTCTGTCCCCCTCCTCTGCCCCTTCCCCGCTGGTGCTCTCTCTCTCTCTCTCTCTCTCAAAATAAATTAACGTTAAAAAATAATAATAAAAGAACCAAAAAGATCAAACCAGGTCCCTCTCTGCTCAAAGCCCACCCCCCAGCCCCCCAGTGGAGAACTCTTCTGTGCTGTTGGTGGGAATACACGTTGGGATCGCTATAATGATAAGCAGTATGGAAGTTTCTCAAAAAATTAAAAATAGAAATACCATATGACCCTGCAATCCTACTTCTGGGTATATATCCAAAGGAAACAAAACCAGTGTCTCCAAGAGTTATCTGCACTCCCGTGCTCATGGAAGCATTATTTACAGTAGCCAAAACAGAAACAACCCTACTGCCCCTCAGCAGACGAATGGATACAGAAAATGTGAAAAGAGGGGCGCCTGGGTGATTCAGTCGGTTAAGCCTCCAACTTAGGCTCAGGTCATGATCTCGCAGTTCACGAGTTCGAGCCCCATGTCGGGCTCTGTGCTGACAGCTCAGAGCCCAGAGCCTGTTTCGGATTCTGTGTCTCCCTCTCTCTCTGCGCACCCCCCTTGCTATCTGTCTCTCTGTCTCTCTCAAAAATAAATAAACATAAAATGTGAAAAGAAAAAAGTAATAATAATAGGAGGTGCCCGGCTGGCTCAATCAATAGAGCACGCGACTCTTGATCTTGGGGTTGTAATTTCGAGCCCTGTGCTCGTGCCAAAATTACTTCAAAATATAAATCTCAAAAAAAAAAAAGTTCTCATCACAAGATTAAGAAAAATTAGTATCTGTGGTGACAGATGTTGATTAGACTTACTGAGGTGATCATTTCTAAATAGACACAAATATTGAATCACTACATTGGGCCCTTGAAAGTAATGTCGCATGTCCTCCTCCCTTGGCCAAGGTCCTCCTTGACTTTATCATCCATTCCAGACACGCGGGTCTCCTCCTTGAAGTTCTTCACATGCTTGCCTCCAGACCTTTGTACTGGCTGTCCGCTCTGCCTCCAATGCCCTTTCTTCATGACTCACTCGCTAATTAACTTCAGATCTCAATCACATCCTCAGAGGGGCCTCCCCTGACCACCCTGTGGTGTTGTTTTTTTTTTTTTTAAGTTTATTTGTTTTGAGGGAGAGAGAGAGAATGTGCGCATGCAAGTGGGGGAGGGACAGAAAGAGGGGGAAAGGGAGAGAATCCCAAGCAGTCTCCACACCGTCAGCACAGAGCCCAATGTGAGGCTCGAACCCACGAACCGTGAGATCATGACCTGAGTCGAAAGCTCAACTGACTGAGCCACCCTGTTTAAAATGGCACTCTTGGGGTGCCTGGGTGGCTCAGGAGGTTGAGCATCCAACCTCAGTTTCGAGCCCCACATCGGGCGCCATGCTGACAGCTCAGAGCCTGGAGCCTGCTTCGGATTCCGTGTCCCTCTCTCTCTCCGCCCCACCCCTGCTTATGTTCTGTCTCTCTCTTTCAAAAAGGATGAATAAACATTAAAAAATTAAAAAAATTTTTTTTTCAATGCTTTTTTTTTTTTTTATTTTTTAGTCAGATGCTCAAGTGACTGAGCCACCCAGGTGCCCCCCCAAAAATTTTTTTAATGGCACTCTCACTCCTTGGTATTCCCTCCCCTGCTTTGTGTTTCTCCGTTGCCCATAATGCACCCTGATAAACCTTTACCTGGTTGTTGTCTCTCTTCGCCTTGGAATATGAACTCCATGAGGGCAGACATTTGTCTCCCTCGCTGTGGAATCCCCAGCCTCCGGCACACGGAACATTTCTGTCCACCCGTCCATTTCATTTTTTAAATGCATTTGGAAGTAAATTGCAAGCACGTAGTAGGTGCTCGGCAAATAGTTCTTGAGTGAGCAAACACAGATTCCAGTTGGCCATGCACACAGCCAGGTGCACAGAACTCTAGGTGTGCAGGGTCCCCCAGCGTGTTTATTTATTTTTATGTTTATTTATTTTTGAGAGACAGAGACAGACAGAGGTGTGAATGGGGGAGAGGCAGAGAGAGAGGGAGACACAGAATGTGAAGCAGGCTTCAGGCTCCGAACTGTCAGCACAAAGCTTGACTCAGGGCTCAAACCCAAGAACTATGAGATGATGACCTGAGCCAAAGTCAGACACTTAACCGACTGAGCCTCCCGGGCACCCCTCGCCCAGTGTATTTAAACCTTTGTTTTTAAAGTTTATTTATATTAAGAGAGAGAATCCCAAGCAGGGTCTGCACTGTCAGCACAGAGGCTGATTCGGGGCTCAAACTCATGAACCATGAGATCATGACCTGAGCTGAAATCAAGAGTCAGATGCTTAACTGACTGAGCCACCCAGGCACCCCTCTCCCAGTGTATTTAAACAAGTATTTAAACAAGTGGGCAAACCTTTGCACAAAATTTGTACCCCCCCCCAAAAAAAGCCACAATAATTAATTGGCCCCTTTATAGCAGGACTTTTATAGGGTGGTATGGATGCAGTGGTGACCAAGATATACCCAGTCCCTGTCCTTTCAAAGCCCACAGAGCAGCAGGAGGAGACAGACATCAGACACATAATATATATGTACCAATGAATATATCATGATGGCCCATGCTGTATTGCCAACAAAAAGGACAGAAGTGTTGAGAGTGGACAACAGGAGACCTAGATTAGACCAGGAAGAGCCGGCAGAGTCATAATTGAGGGGGGATGACCGACATGGGACTGGTGGGTGTGCAGGTGATAAGGACAAGGCCGCAGAGCAGGGAGAGAAGCCTGGGGACAGGAATGGGAGGCTAGGTAGACAGGAAGGAACATGCAGTCAGCAGTTTGAGATTTCATCTTGGAAGGTCTGGGGCAAAGAAGGAGAAATATCTGATTCGGGATTGAGAAACATTTGTCTTGTGTCGCTGTCTACAGGTTAGAAGGAGGGACAGTGGTGGTGGCTGGGAGACCACGGAGGAGGCCAGGCTGAACCGTGGTGAGGTCAAGGGGAGGACAGCAGCACCAGGTGGGAGAGAGGTTTATGAAGCTCCTCCATCCTGCATGGGGAGTTAGTCACTTACTGCAGGGAAGGGGTGGGGGTGGGGGGTTGTCCAAGAGGACCCTGAGGGTCTGGCCTTGGTGGCGGGATGGATGCTGACTCCATCACTGAGATGGGACACACAGGAGACAGCTCAGGGAAGCCTCTGGTGAAGAGCCCTAAGTGTCAGGCTGAGGGGCTGAGAGCTCAGCCCCAGCACAGTGGTGGGTCACAGTTAAGCAGGAGAGGGACAGGGTGAGAGCTGAGTTGCAGAAACAACCCTCTGGCCATGGGGAGGCAAGAAGGCCAAGGAGGAAACCAGGGCATAGCCCTGTGGGGAAGGATGGGGCTAGACGATGGGGATGGGGAGGAGCCTACTGGTACACACAGAGATGAATACCCAGCCCCCTCCTGCATAGACACCCAGGCTTGCAGAGACCACCCCCGCCCCCCCCCCGCCCACGTACACAACACAGAGGGGCACAGAAACGGACAATCAGTTGAATCAACACACAGGCGCCAGGATGCACAGTCCCACCAGAGGGAGACAGCAAGGCGAGAGACCAACAGATGAGATGCAAAAACTCAAGGGCACCTTGTCAGCTGTGTTACCACGTGTGAAGAAGAACCGTACACACACTGACCTCACATATCCTCCCTCTAGCCTACCAAATGGGTTCTATTCTTTAAGAATTTTTTAAAATCTTTATTTATTTCTGAGAGAGAGAGACACACGGAGTGAGGCGGGGGGAAGAACAGAGAGAGGAGACACAGAATCCAAAGCAGGCTCCAGGCTCTGAGCTGTCAGCACAGAGCCCGATGCGGGGCTCGAACTCATGGAGTGTGAGACCATGACCTGAGCTGAAGTCGGACACTCAACCCACTGAGCCACCCAGGCCCGCCTATTCTTAGTCCCATCTTATAGATGGACAAACAGAGGCTGTGGGGGTGGGGGGAGTCAATGGCAAGGTCACACAGTTAAAGGTAGAGTTGAGACTCCAACCCACATCTTCGGGCACCCCTGTGAGTGCCCATACGCTGGCGTCCTGTTTCTGCGCCCACATGGGTCTTTTTTTGTTACAAGGATCCATGTCTGCCCGAGTCTATCCAGGGGATGCCCACTGAGCCGCGTCTTCCCGTTCCTGGTTTCTGAGTTTCTGCAGAAACAGAGTTCCTGACCCGGCTTGTCTGAGTGGGTCCGTGGGCCAGCAACGTGCCCCTGCTTGTCCCCTGCTGTCCCAGCCTCTGTGTGTGGATGACATCTGAGTGTGTGTGTGTCCTCATCAGCGGCGCTGCGAGAGTGAGGGGGAGTGTCTGGCTGGGGCTGGGGCTGGGCTGGGGGTGGGGGTGGAGGCAGGGCAGAGGGGAGTCGCATAGGCTGAGAGGGGAGTGGAGTTCTGGAGGAATGTTTACCAGACACTGAGAGAGTCCAGAGGGACATCGCCCAGAGCCAGGATAACGAGCTTAGCCTCTCTGCCTCGCTGGCCCAGGATTAGGGGTCCATCCATCGGGGCCCCTTCCCCCTCCTCAGCCTCGCTCTGCTCCGGGGCCCCTTTAAGACAGGGCTGGTCCTCTCCTCCCCGGGTTAACCCCTCCAAGCCCAGGTGGCCCCCTGGGCTCCGTCCTGTGGGCGGAGGCAGAGGGGGAGCCAGGGGCGGGGAAAGGGTTGCCCGAAGTCTGGGAGGGAGAGTAGGAGGCAGGGGAGCAGGGGAGGCGGCCGCTGAGCAGAGCCGGCAAGGGGCCCTCCGTGGCAGGCAGGCAGTGCCAAATCCAGGGAGCCCGGAGCTGGGGGGAGGGCTGGGGACAGCCCGGCCCTGCCCCCACCCCCACGGCGTGCCCGGCAACTTCTGAGGAAAGTTTGGCATCGTTGGAGTGGTGCCCCGAGGATGGGCAGGGTCCTGCTGGCCTGGTGCTGGGCGCTGTGCTGCTGGGGGTGCGTGGCCCCCAAGGGTGAGTGCTAGGGGCCTGTGGGGGAAGGCCAGCGTGGCTGGGCTGGGGCAGGAGGGAGCGGAGTTGGGGGGGGGCCTATGGCAGGTGTTGGGGGAGTCTGGGCCCGCTGGAGAAGTGTCTTCAGGACAACAGACAGGGAGACAGGGAGACACAGACACTAACGGAGAAAGGCCGGGGGTGGGGGGGGTGGGGAGAAAGGGGCTCAGAGAGGAACAGGGTAAGAAACAGAAACTGGGAGGGTCAGAGACGGAAAGACATGGACACAGAGGGAGACGGACAGACAGAGAAACTGGGGGCAGGAGTGGAGCTGGACTTAACTTGGGGGCCCTGGGGAGAGGACCTCAGCTGGGGGCTGCCCCGGAAGGAATCTTCCAGAAAGGAGTACTAAGTCAAGCAGTGGGATGAGGAGGGCTCCGGAGCTCTCAGGAAAACCCTCGCCACTGTCACCCCCCACTTGTCCTTACCCCATCACTGTCCACTCCATCTCTGGGCCAGGGGTCTCTGGCTCTAGCTTCACCTCCACCATCTCTGGGGGGCTTCATTCCTCTGTCCTGGTCTCTGTCTTCATCTCTCCCTATTTTCTAAGTGTCTCTATGATGTCGTCTCTCTGTCTGTTTCCCTCTGTGTCTCTCCCCCCAACTTTTTTTCCCCTCTCAGGGGTGTCTCTTTCCTCATCGCTTATTTTCTGTGTCTCTCCTCCAGTCTCCGTTCCCTGCTGTCTCCGACTCCTCATGCCTGACTTTGTCTGGCTTCTCTCCGTCTCTGTCTCTCCTTCCCTGTTACTCTCTCTCTCTCTCTCTTCTCTCCCTCCCCACCTCTTTTTCTTCCCCACCATCCACCAGCCCAATCCGTCAGGTCTCTAGAGACCCTAAGGGAGGGCAGCGGGGGCCGGGGCTGGCCCTGTCGGGCAGTCCAGGGCGTGGGAGGCTGCCAGATCCCCGGCCTACTTCCCAACAGACGTAGGATGGGGGCCCCTGTAGGAAGGATGGAGGCCGGACCCCAGTCTCCTGGGAAGGCTCCCATCCTCCCCCAAAGCCTCCACCCTCCACCCCACCCCCCCTGCTGAGGTCACTTTACAACTATGTGGGCCTAAGGGCCTGGCAGGCTGGGAGGAAAGTAGGGGTTCCTGAGCTAACTTTTGCCCATCTCCTTGCAGGCACACAGGCTGAGGCAGACCCTTTCGTGGAGAGTCCAAGGAACATCACCGGTGCCCGGGGACTTGTGGGGACCCTTCGGTGTGAGCTCAAGGTTCAGGGGGAGCCCCCTGAGGTGACCTGGCTTCGGGATGGACAGGTGTTAGAGCTGGCGGACAGTACCCAGATGCAGGTGCCCCTGGGCGAAGACGGGGAGGATGAATGGAAAGTGGTCAGCCAACTCAGGTGCTCAGCCTCCCCCTCCCACCCCCCCAGCCCCACTCTGACCAACCGCATGCCTCCTGACCCCTGTTCCCCCCCACCCCCCGGACCTCCATCGCATGGCAGGTGAAAGGTTATGGGCAGGAGACCCCCCGAGCTGGAACCCCAGTGTGGCCACTCGCTGGCTATGTGGCTTCGAGCATGTGATGTAACCCTGGGTTTCACTTTCCTCTTCTGTAAAATGAGTTAATAATAGTACCCACTTCTTAACCCCGAAGAGTTTCCAGTCCAGACCCCTTCTTTCAATTCTCCCAGTATGCAGCTCTGACCCTGAGCCTTTCTGTCTCTCCTCTTGCCCTGTTAGAATCTCATCCCTGCAGCTCTCGGACGCGGGGTGGTACCAGTGTGCCGTGAACCTGGAAGGAAAGACCTTCCTGTCCCAGCCTGGCTATGTTGGGCTGGAGGGTGAGCCCTGGGCTCAGAGGTCATGGGAGGGCAGGAAGCCTGAGTGATTAGAGGGTGCTGGGGAATTCAGGGTGTCCCCCGGGGGACTCGCAGCCTAGGAATGTCAGAGACTGTTAGGGGTCGGGAAGCTGGGAAGTCTCTAGATTACTGGGGGCAGGACTGGGTGAGATTATATGTCTTGGGGTAGAAGGCATCTTGGGGGTTGTGGCATGTCCTGGGGTCAGACATGGTCGGGGTAGGACATTCTGGGGATCAGCTAAGGGACCAGAGGTGCCACTGAACCCTCTCCTCCACCCCTGGGGGCCTCACTTTCCTCATTGATAAAATAGGACTGGGAGCCAGACATTTTGGAAAAGAGACGTAAGGGACTCAGGAGTCCTGGAGTTCAGACACTGGTGGGGGAGTCAGATACTGTGATCACGTGTTCTGGGGGTAGAGACATGAGGAGTCAGGCATCGGGAGGAAGTATGGGTGTCCTGAGGGATCAGACACAGGGGTCAAAGCATCTGAAGCCTGCCCTATCCTAGCGGTGAGTCAGACACCTGGGGGGCTCAGAGGGACCTCAGCATCCACTACCACTCCCTAGGCCTGCCTTACTTCCTGGAGGAGCCGGAGGACAGGACCATGGCCGCCAATACCCCCTTCAACCTGAGCTGCTGGGCCCAGGGACCCCCAGAGCCCGTGGACCTACTCTGGCTCCAGGATGCTGTCCCCCTGACTCCAGTCATGGGCCGTGGCCCCCAGCATACACTGCGCATCCGAGGTAAGTCTGGGGACGCGGCCAGCTCAGCACGGAGGGCCAGGCAGGATGGAGGTGGGGAGCAAGGGAGCCCTTCATGCCTCTTCACGTGTGTCTGCCTGTCCCTCTATCCTTCACTGTCTGGCTCTTTCTGTCCCTGCTTCTCTCCTCTGAGTCTCTCTGCCTCTGCGTCTCTGTCCCTACATATCCCCACATTTCTCTCTGTGTGCTCTCTCTGTCCCTTTCTGTCTCTCTACCTTCCAGCTCTCTCTGTTTCTCTCTTTCTGCTTCTCTATGTGTGTGTGTCTGTCTCCTTGTCCTTCTGTCTCGTCACCCCAGCCTGTCTGAATAGAATTCTTTGTCCTGGGTTTCCTCTGAGCTGTTCCATGGCCCAAATGTGTGTGTGTGGGGGGGGGGGGCTGATGCCCCTTTGTCAGCGCTTGCCCCCAAGCAGGGCACTGGAATCGACCATGCCCTCCTCTTCTCCACCTCCCCCACCCTGCCCACCTCAGTAGCTGAAGAGTTTCACTGGGGGGACAGAGCCAAAAGCCGAGAGAGGAGGAGAAAGTGGAAGAGGGAGAAAGACAGTTACAAAGAGAGAGAGAGAGAACAAGAGACACGGGAAGGGACAGACCACAGAGGTAACCCAAGATGGAGAGACTGGACAGGGAGGTCTGAGTGACAGTAGAAACTCTCTTAGCCTCAGGGTGACCATCCTCTTCTGCACCACATAGATGGGGCAGGACCTAGCTTGGGATCACAGAGCAGTCAGAGGCAGAGCTAGGGCCCCTGGACACAGAGGTTTCGCCCTCACTAAGGAAGGAGAGATAGAGGAACACAGAGGGCTGAGGATCAGTCAGAGGGAGGCAGTTGGACCCTGGAAGGCATCAGCTTCTGGCACACACCCCCCACCTGCTGCCTGAATCCTCTGGGATGGGGGTGGGGAGGAGACTCTGAAGGGTCTCCGGAGGTAGAGGGAGGTGTCCACATTCTCAACATTCCGGGGCCCTGAGTGTACAAGGAAGAGGTGGTGAGGATGCCAGCCCCTAAAAGGGTGACTCAGGCCCATGGCTCTGGGGCCTGAGTCAGCCTGGCAGGACCCCGGAGATGGGGAGGGAGGGGGTATAGGTCCTCCACTCCATCCCAGGAAGGAGAAATGGGTGCCCCCCCCCCGCCCCACAGGCGCGAGAGGATCCGTGTGTGTGTGTGTGTGTGTGTGTGTGTGTGTGTGTATCGGTGTATGGTAGAGCTTTATGGGGAGGGTGTCTGTGTGTGTGTCTCAGTGTGTGTGTGAGGTCCGGGTGTGTATGTATCCATGTCCCTCTGGATCTGTGCCTCAGTGCATCTGTCAGCATCAACCTCTTCGTATGAGGATGTGCTTTAGGGAGGGCCAGCTTCTTTCCTTTTTTAAAATTTTTTTAATGTTTATTTATTTTTGAGAGAGACAGAGACTGAATGTGAGTGGGTTAGGGGCAGAGAGAGGGAGACACAGGATCCGAAGCAGGCTCCAGGCTCTGAGCTGTCAGCACAGCGCCCGACACGGGGCTCGAACTCACCAGCTGTGAGATCATGACCTGAGCCGAAGTCGGATGCTCAAAAGACTGAGCCACCCAGGCGCTCCAGCTTCTTTTTTTTAATGCTTTATTTATTTATTTTTGAGAGGGGGGAGGAAGGGCAGAGGGAAAGGGGGACAGAGGATCTGAAGCAGGCACTCACGTACCGAACCGTGAGATCATGACCTGAGCCGAAGTCGGACGCTTAACCAACTGAGCCACCCAAGTGCCCCAGGGAGGGCCAGTGTCTATGGGTGTTTCAGTGTGTGTGTGTGTTTGTCACTAGGTATGCTTCTGTCAGCTTGGGTGTCTCCCCCACTGTATGTTTGGGTCTTTAGAGTATGTCTTTGTAAGTTTCTCAGGGGCTGCCAATGCACGTGTGTGTGTGTGTGTGTGTGTGTGTGTGTGTGTGGGCATCTGTTTCCTTGTGGACTCAGGATGTATCAGTGGACAACCTGGTGCTTCTTCAGTGTTTCCACGGACTGTGGCTGTCCGTGTCCACAGGATGTCTTTGTGGTTTCTATGTATATGTCACAGGGTGAGTGTGTTGGCATGGGACCGTCACATGGACATCTGTGTGTGCGTGCACGCACATACATGTGTGAGAGGAAGAGAAAGATTCACAGCAGGCAGTAACAACACCCTTCTACTTCTGTCCTGTCTCCCTGCGTATCAACCCCAGCCCCGCTTTTCTCTTGGTAGATAAACTTAGGGTATATGTAGGTCTGAGCCATCTATGTGCACAGGGCAGCTTGTGTGTCTGCGTCAGTCCTGTGTGTCTATGCAAGCGTGTGTTTTTGTATAGTCTGTGTCTGAAATGCGTGTGAAGCAACCTGAGTGTCCAGCTGTGTTTGAAGGATTGGCTGTGTTTGTTTGCAAGCAAGTCAACATTCACCTCACTCACGTCCTGGTATGTATTCGTGGGCCCACTTCAACTTCAGTGTACGTTTGTTGCTTGGTGTGTGTATTTCAATTCAGTTTCAGCCTGGCTGGATGTTGTCTTGTGTTGCTAGGTGTTTGTTGTGTTGTGCGTTTATGTCTGTGGATGTATGTGTGTCTCTTTATAAAGTGCATCAATGTCAGTCCCTGTGTATATACACACAAGTCACTGAGTGTATATTTGTGTCACGGCGTGTTTGCGACAGCATCAGCCCTCTGTGTAGCTTAGCCAGAGCCGGGTTTTCTGTTTTTGTGCCAGTAACGGCCCCCGTGTGTTAAGTATGATTCATTGTGTCTGCGTGGTTGGGGGGGGGGGGTGCTGTAAGGAATTTTGTCCGTTTGTGTGAGTCTGTCCCTTGATCTGACTCAGGGCGTGCCCCCTCTCCTTCCATGCCTCTGATTCCCTCGGAAAAAGCGCGGGCGTGGGGGGGGGGGGGGGGGGAGGAGGAGCGGGAGCGGAGAGGGCGAGGGACAGTGCACAGTGCATCTGGAAAGCACATCTGGAGTGGGCCTGCTCCAGTCGAGGAAGTTCAGCCCGCTAGAGGAGAGGGGGTCCCAGGCCCCTCCATCCCTGCTCTCTTAGTCCTCAAGGTGCGCGCGCGTTGACGCCGAGGAAGGGGGATCCTGGGCCGCGCGCCCCCCACCGGGCCGCCGGAAGTTCCAGAGCGGGAGGGGGGGGGCGCCCCGTGACTCACGCGGGGGCAGGAATGCTGCGGTCGGAACAGGACCAGGCTCCAGAACTCTTCTTGCCCCAGGGCTCCTCCGGTGGGCAGCGCCAGCCCCCGCGCGGTGACCCTGGCGGGCCCCCACGTGCCAGGTGGCTGGACCGGACCCAGGCTCCCCGCCCCCTCCGGCAGTCGGCCCGGGGCTGTCCTGCCCTTCCCCCGCCGGCGGGGGCTGCGGCCGGGCACCTGACCTTGGCTGGGAGCTGCCGCCTGGGCAGCGGCGCTGAGGAGCTTCCCTGCCCAACCCCCTTCCGGGCCCCGGCTGCCGACTTTCCCTCATTCCACTCCCTGTGCCGACTGAGAAAAGGAAACTTTGTGTCTGCGGGTAGATGGTGGTGGTGAGAACGCGGGCTCACGCACGCAGAACAGGCAGGAGATACACACACAGGTATACGACATCCACAGGCACACACAGACCTGCGGTCACCCTGACAGACTCAAGACCTGGTCCTCTTACATCCTGTCACCCAGACACTGTGTGTGTGTCTATATTTCCTCGTGTGTGAATCTGTGTATTTTTGTGTTTGTGTGTCTGCGCCTCTTGTTTGTCTCTGTACTTGTCTTGGTGCATGTGTGCATGTGTGTGCATGTCTGCCTGTGTCCCCACCTGCACCACACTGGGGAGGGGAGGCAGTCCACCCCCAGACACCCAGAAAGTTATCCAAGACACGTATTAACTCACCCATAGAATTACACACGCTGGCATTTCTACAGACACGCCCCACAACGTTCATTAGTACGTACATAAAGGCATCCACATAAATTCATCCATTCGTTCGACAAGCATTTACAGAGCACCTGTTGTGTGCAAGGCCATTGTATGCCCTGGGGCATACAGCTGGGGGAAAAACAGAAACCCCTGCCCTCCTGGAGTTGACGTAGTGGAGTAGACACTAAGCAAGACAAGGTAATAGGTAAAGTATGTTGTGATGAGAAGAACCAGAGGAAAAGTAAAGCAGTGGAGTGGCTAGATAACGGACGGTGAGCTCCCAGCTCTAAACAAGACAGCCAGGGGCAGGGTGGCTGAGAAGGTGGGGTCTAGTAACAAATGTGAAGGAGGGCAGGAGGGAGCCACGTGCACATCTGTGGGAAGACTGATCCAAGCGGAGGGAACAGAGAAATGCAAAGTTCCTGAGGAGGTGGGAACGTGTCTGATGTCTGATGGCCTGTGTTCCAGAAACACCGGGAGGCCACTGAGGGCGGGAGGGGGAGGGGGCTTGGTAGGAGCTGAGCTTAGAGCTTATAAGTGAGCAAACATTACCTTTATACACACCGGTGAAGGCCTGTTTCTTAAGTGTGTGTCCATTCAGTATAGAAGCCTCTACGTGTGCCTGTGTGGCTCAGCGTGATCGTGTCCGCGTTTGTCCCAGTATGTGACTGTGTGTGTGTGTGTGTGTCTGTGTGTGTGTTTCTGTGCATAAGTGTATGTGTCTGCGTGTCTATATGTGCATGTATGAGTATGTGTTTCTGTGTGTGAATGTATGGGTATGTAAGTCTCTGTGTGTGTGTGCCCCTGTGTGTATCTGCATGTATGTGTGTCTGTGTGGTAGGGCATCAGGACTGAGGCCGCCAGCCTGTCCTTGTCTTTGCATCTGAGGATGGAGGCCTGCATTCCCAACTCATCGCCCTTCCCCCCTCTCTCCCATGCAGCAGGTGCCCATGTGGGCTAGACTGACCCTGTCAGGCGGTAGAAGGTGGCCCAGCATGGCCCGGGAACCCCTTCTTGGCCTCTCTGACACTGGGCCCTTCCTTCTGTGACTCCCCAGGCTTGAACAAGACGTCTTCTTTCTCCTGTGAAGCCCACAATGCCAAGGGGGTCACCACATCCCGCACAGCCACAATCACAGGTGACAGGAAAGGGAGCTGGGGAGCTGGGTGTCAGAGGGTGTGAGGTCTGGGCCCAAGGTCAGAGCTGGGGTAGAGGGCAGGGCGGGGAGCTTTGGGCCAAGGCCCCCCAGGGTCAGCTCCTCCACTCATCTCTCCACAGTGCTCCCCCAGAGGCCCCACAACCTCCACCTGGCTTCCCGTCAGCCCACAGAGCTGGAGGTGGCTTGGACCCCAGGCCTGAGCGGCATCTACCCCCTCACGCACTGTACCCTGCAGGTGAGACCTTGGCCCTCCTTCTACCACTCATAAGCTCCCATCCTCTTCCTGAGAAACCAGCCCTTACCAGCCATTCGTGTGTTGACCAGCAGTAGAGCCTTGAGTTAAGCCAGACGTCCTGGGTTCAAATCCTGACTCTACCAGCGGCCAGCTGCAGGAGCATGGACCGGTGACTTAATCTCACTGGACCTCGGTTCTCTCATCTGTAAAATGGGCAGATAGGCTTGTTTTAAGAATTCAGTGAGTAAATGCAAGTAGCAAACTTACCATAGTATCTGGAACATAGGATATGCACGATAGACTATCCGCTGCTTTAACTTTTTTTAGTATTAGTAATATTGACTCTGACCAGAGAGGGAATCCTGAGACAGGTGATCCAGAGCCATCTCTGTCACCTCCAGGTGCCCGCAGCCCTGTACGTCTCCCATCCCAGCCCTGATCACTCTGGGGTGTCACTGTTTTGGGGGTGAGTGTGTCTCCCCACCAGACAGTGAGGTCTGGGAGGGGGCCGGTCCCAGCTGTCTTGGTCACCACTGAGTCCTCACGATTGCCCAGCGCAGGGCCAGACCTAGATTAGGGAACATTTGCTGGAACCTGAAATGCTCTAGACCCAGCCCTTCTGCATCAAAGTTGTTCCTATTCTACAGTAAGAAAAACAAACCAATGCAGATCTCTGAGTACGAGCCCAGTTCTGGCCTGAAGTTCTCTGAGATTTGGAATAAGGGTGGGACAGTGCCTGCCATGGCAGGTGACAGTACTTAACAATGACCAGCTTTTATGGAGTGTCAGCTCTGTGCCAGGCCTTGTGTTAAGGCTTTGTGCACACCCCCTTGCGTGTTTATGGAGTAGGGTCTATGGATTCACCCGTTTTCCAGATGAACAAACTAAGGCTCAGAGTAGTTACACAACCTGCCCAAGATCACAGCCAGGAAGTGGCAGAGGTGGGATTCGAACCCTCATCTCCCCAAACCCAAACAGTCCTCCTCACCTCCTAAGAGACTATTCAGAGCCAGCGCGTGATTAAATAAGAGTTGTCTTTCTTGTAATTACGTGCCCTGGACATAATTTCATTTGCTTGTCATTTTAACCCTAGAAACGTAATCTGTTAATCTTTCCGTTTTCAAGGTAAGGAACTGAGACCCAGAGAGGGGAAGTGATCTGCCCTTCCCATTGGCTAAAAGGGATAAAACTGATTTAATCCCCGAGGCCAGGGCCCATTTGGGAGACCTCAAATGCCAGGTCAGGCATCTGCTGTACCCCCAACCCACATGCGTCCAATGTCAAAGGAAAGCGGAAGTGTGTCCCTCTTCCCTCTCCAGGGCTCACTTCCTGCTGCGCCTGGCTTGGGGCTAGAGGGTTCGAATGGGAGGGTCACAGGGAAAAGAGAAGTGTGAGTGGGCACGGGGAGGCTGATTGTCTGGACCCATGTCCCTGTTGTCCCCTTTGTCCCAGCGAAGGTTCCCCTTCCCATCTGTCACTGCAGGTCAGAGAGCAGGCATGGGACAACTTCCCCCCACCCCACTCCCCACCATCTGGCCAGGCCTCGTGGTGATCTCCTCTCCCCACAGGGGTCTGTGTGACCTTGGGCAAGCTGCCGAACCGCTCTGGGCCTCATTGTCCTCATCTGTAAAATGGGAATGAAAAAAGAAATTGACCTCAGAGGGTGGTGGTAAAAAGCCAATGAGTTCATCCAGGATTGCACTGACCAGGTTGCCTGATACAGTGTTGGCACTCAAGAAATGTTAGATGTTGATATGATGCGCGGACCCCCTGACGTGCACTGTGTCATTAAACCTCACACCCTGCCAGGTAGGGACTCTTGGATGCCCATTTTCCAGAGATAGGAATAGAGACTCAGAAAAGTAAAGACACTCATGCTAGGTCATACAGCAAGTGATATCCAAGCCAGGACTTGGACCCAAAGAATCTTGAGTTCACATCGGAAAGCAGTAAACACCTTCTGACACACGGTGTAGAGGAGCGGTTAGGTCTCCTGCTGGCTCCCCGGTTGCGGGGGGCGGGAGGCAGCATCCTTGCGGTGTGGGGCTGTGATTGTGTGGCTGTAGAGGGTTTGTGGTTCTGTGTGGCAGGGCTCTGCAGATGCAATCCCCAGCTGTGGCCTCTGCCATGCTGATCGTGCTATTCCTGGGGACCAGGTGAGTGTCCCAGCCTGTGCCTTTGTGCAGAGTGTGCAGAGTTTGACATTGGTAGCCAGGCAGCCTCTCACACATGCACAAAATAATAATAATAATAATAAACACCCGATGTGGACAGGCCCTCTTCTAAGCGCTTACAAGCATCAATTCAGTCAGTCCTGCAAGTTAGGAAGCCATTGTTGTTTTCCCATTTTACAGATGAGGAAACTAAGGCACAGAGCTAGGGAACGGTAGAGGCTGGATTTGAAGCCCAGATCCAGCGTCTACGCCTAGCACTAAGGCTATACTGCCTCTCTGAACAGAAGTACCGTGACTATCACTGATGTTCTTAAATGGACATTCTCACCGTAAGTAGGGCAGAAGTTTGCACGATAGGTTGGGGTTCAGTTCCCACCTTCGTCAGTGACAAGCTGGTGACCTTGGACAAGTGGTTCCATCTCTCCAATACTCAGGGTCCTCATCTGTAAATGGGTATACACACAGTACCCACACTGAGGGCTGAGGTCAGGGTCAAAGGCGTTCCGATTTATAAAGGGCTTTTCTTTTTTATTAAGATATAGCATACATAACGTGCGTAATCTTTGGTGTAAACCTAGATTGTTTAACACGAATATTCACCCACGTCACCATCCTTCCAAATCGAGAAGCAGACTCTTCCCCGACCCCCTGCAAGGATCCTTCAACCCCCAGAGATGCCCACTCTTCTGACTTCTATTGCGGGACATTACTTTTGCCCGTGGTTGAATGTCATTGTCACTTTATTGATGCTGACCACCTGCCATGTTCTGTACAGCTTGTCCTATGTTCATCCTTTAGGCAGCCTTGTAAGGTATTTGGTCCTCTAAGCCCCCCATTTTCCAGATGAGGAAACTGAGGCTCAGGGAGGGAAAGTCTTGCCAGAAGTGGCTTCTGCAAGTGATGATAGAGCCACATTGTACAACCGGGTGGTCTCCTTGCTTTGCAAATGCACGTGCCCATGTTACACCAGCACGGCGCTCACACACACACACACACACACGCATGCACACGCACGCACACGCACACACATCCTTGCGAAGCTGTGTAATCACACCAGGACCACCACCATCGACTTGGGTAACCACCTCGTTTAATTGCGTGGCCATCCTGTCCTCATGCTCCTTCCCTCTCCCCAGGCTGTGCTGTCAGACGATGGGGTGGGTGTCTGGCTGGGAGAGCCAGACCCCCCCAAAGAACCTATCACCTTGCAAGCATCCGTCCCCCCTCACCAACTTCGGCTGGGTGGCCTCCACCCTCACACTCCTTACCACATCCGGGTGGCCTGTACCAGTAGCCAGGGCCCCTCGCCCTGGACCCACTGGCTTCCTGTGGAGACACCGGAGGGAGGTAAGAAGGAGCTGGTGTGGGGCAGACATCACTCTCTGCCCTGCTGGACCTTGCTTACATCGATGCCACCCCCAGCAGCTCCTGTTACCCATTCACCCCATGTGGCCTTAGTCCTTCCTGTCCACCCCCTGACTCCTCAGCACGGCCCACTGGCATCTCTCCCAGACCTCTTCCCTGCGCTTCTGCTCATGGGAGGGCTGCACGAGTTGCCCACATGCATGCCCTTTGCACCCTGCCCCCGCTTCCTGGGAACAGGGGAAGGGGGCAGGAAGAGGTGGGGTGCCAGCTTCCCCTCTTCCCTGTCCTCCAGTACCCCTGGGCCCCCCTGAGAACGTTAGTGCCATGCGGAATGGGAGCCAAGCCCTCGTGCGTTGGCGGGAGCCAAGGGCACCCCTGCAGGGCACCCTGTTAGGGTACCGGCTGGCCTATCGAGGCCAGGACACTCCGGAGGTGGGTGCTGTTGGCTGGGCTGGGGCGGAGTGGCCGGGGGGAGGGAGTGGGGGAGGAGATGACAGGGTGGACATGGACAGTTGTGCAGGTTGGGTAGTATGGGATACACTACACCTAGGAGAGCACTTTCTGGGAAAGTTAAAGGAGTCCAGGGGAGGGTCAGGGAATAGCTATTTACGAATCATTGTAAAAAGCGTTTCAGTACACTTACAGATGTACTGTGACAATTTTATAGCAGATAATTGTATAACGCCTTGAAGAAGGGGTGACTTTTCCTAATTTGCACAAGAGTGGTGTTGGAACAAGCAGCACCCTGGGGTGCAGAAATGGAGTGGGAAGCGGGGAGTTACGAGGCAATAGGGGAACACGGGTGGAAAGATGAGGGTTCAGTCCCTCAGCAGAAGTACTGCGTGCCACACACAGTGGCAGCACTTGAGCACAGGCGGCGAATGAAGCAAAGGCCCAGTCCTGGTGGAGCTGATGGCTGGGTGTGGGGATGGAGAATGGAGGTGGCGATGGGGGTGAGAGATGAAGGGTAGGAGGAGAAAGGGTGAGGGGCTGGGCGTGAGGAGGAGGCTTTGAGAAAGATGAGGACTTGAGGTCAAGGGTGCAGTCTTAAGAGTTGGAGGCCTGGGACTCTACCCTGATGCTACATTTGGATGTCCTAGGTGCTAATGGACATAGGGCTAAAGAGAGAGGTGATCCTGGAGCTGCAGGGGGATGGGACTGTGCCCAACCTGACCGTGTGTGTGGCAGCCTACACCGCTGCTGGGGATGGACCCTGGAGCCACCCTGTGCCCCTGGAGTCCTGGCGCCCAGGTAACTTCATGCTCAGCCCCCTCCAACTGACTCACAAGGACCATGTCTTGCCCAGATACCCCTGACTTGCTCCATGTACCTTTCAGTGTTGCCCCAATCTAGGCTCTTTTCCTACCCCGGAAGCTTACTGAGAGCCTCACCCATGTCACATCAGTCTTGCTTTCTCTGAGCATGTCCTCCCTCTGTCCTTTCTCCTCACAGGGCAAGGACAACCAATCCACCTGCTAGGTAAGGGTTTTCGCACCCTCTCTCCTCCTTTCTTTCCCTCAGCTCCCAGTGAGGACTCCATCACCACACACATACTCTTTGACATGCTTTCCGTGTTTCTCAAACTTCTCGTTCTAATCCTCTACTTTTGGGGTTTGTGTGGTCCTTGATGGGGTTGCCTGGAATGGCCTCACACATTGTAGGTACTCAATGAATGGTAGATGGGTGGATGGATGGATAGATGGGTGGGTGGATGGATGAATGGATGGGTGGAGGGAGGGATGGATAGATGAATAGATGGTGGATGGATGGATAGATGGTGGGTGGATGGATGGATGGAGGGAGGGATGGATAGATGAATAGATGGTGGATGGATGGATAGATGGTGGGTGGATGGATGGATGGAGGGAGGGATGGATGGAGGGATGGATAGATGGTGGGTAGGTGGATGGATGGATGGATGGATAGATGGTGGGTGGATGGATGGGTGGATGGATGGATAGATGGATAGATGGTGGGTGGGTGGATGGATGGATGGAAGGAGGGATGGATGGGTGGGCGAATAGATAGATGGATGGATAGATAGATCAGTTATCCCCCTCAAATCCATCCCTCTCGAGTATTTCTTCAGCAATTCTCAAAAACTCCTCCTACACCCATTGTACCCTCCTAGCATTATGACAGCTCACCTCTTGTAACTCAACCTACTATCCTTAAATATTCCTCCCATGCCTTCCTGCCTTTCTTTGCAAACCCTTTCCACAGCCTCCTTTCCTCCCAGTCTTCTTTCCCAATCATAGCTTTACAACCCTTTGTTCCTCACACATGCCTCTCAAACCCAATCACACCCACACTTCGCATTCACAAACTCTGCACGCTTTTTACACACTCACCATATATCTCACATTGCAAATGCTGGAAAACTTTGGGTCCACACTTTTCAACTCTCCTTACACGTTACTCCCTCGCCCCTTGCCAGTCCTACCTGTTCCCACTCTATGCACACACCCACACCAAACTCCTGCTACATTTAACATGTACCCATTCCCATCCCTTACACGTCTACTCCCACCTTTCTGCACACCATTTCACTCATCCCATGTTCTTCACCTGCCCTTCCCACACTCCTCTTGCACCGAAGTTACATCCTTACAAATCACTCTTCACTAATTGTATCTAAAACTCCTTGACTACTCTTCACTCGCATACCCAAAACTCCTCCAACACCCACCTGACGCTCTATATATACACACCTTTCCTTTGCACATGCATTTCACTTTCATCAGGACACACTCCTCAAGACTACTCCTTAGCCATCTATGCGTGAACCTCACACTCCTTACACACGCCCCCCCCCCACACCCATCCTATGCTACACGCATTCTCTCCCTTGCTCACCTGTTTTTCACACCCAAATCCAGTCTCCCTGGATAAGTGAACACACCTACCTGCCACATGTCTCATCAGATATTTCCTCATCTGTCTCCCTCCAACATCACCCCTTTGGGTCCCAGGGAGCAGGATCCAGAGCCCCAGCCATGACCTGTGTCCCATACCCCCTGACAGTGAGTGAGCCCCCAGCCCCTGCCTTCTCATGGCCCTGGTGGTATGTACTGCTGGGAGCAGTTGTGGCCGCTGGTTGTGTCTTCATCTTGGCCCTGTTCCTCGTCCACCGACGGAAGAAGGAGACCCGCTATGGGTGAGTTGGAACTACATGAGTAGGAAGGCTAATGTGGATTGGAACAGAGAGGCTGGAGTCGGGGAGACCACGAGGAGGCTGGTACAGGATGAGAGATTAGCAAGAATCAGAATGAGGACAAGGGGGGAGGCAGAAGGTAGCAATCCAAGACCAGCTCAGCAAACGATGGAGGAGAGGGCGGGCAGGGCCTGGGGTTAGGGTGGTGTTCACTTTCACTACTGTTGGAAGGAGGGGGTTCCACTCATTTCTGCCCTGCCCTCACCTCCTGCCTGTTCCCCCCAGAGAGGTGTTTGAACCAACAGTGGAGAGGGGTGAACTGGTGGTCAGGTACCGTGTTCGCAAGTCCTACAGCCGCCGGACCACTGAAGCCACCTGTAAGTGAACCCCGTGCTTCCCTGCCCTGGTGCGGGATGATGAGCGTAGAGACTGGGGCCTGCTAGGCTTCTGTCGATGCATGCACCAAAAGTTTCTGAAAGTCTTGGAATGCTGGGTTGTTAGAACCACAGACCATAAGAACAACAGAACTGTGAAACCACACAGACCCTTAGAGTAATAGACTCTTAGGGGCGCCTGGGTGGCTCAGTCGTTAAGCGGCCGACTTCGGCTCAGGTCATGATCTCGCGGTCTGTGAGTTCGAGCCCCGCGTCGGGCTCTGTGCTGACAGCTCAGAGCCTGGAGCCTGTTTCAGATTCTGTGTCTCCCTCTCTCTGACCCTCCCCTGTTCATGCTCTGTCTCTCTCTGTCTCAAAAATAAATAAATGTTAAAAAAAAATTAAAAAAAAAAAGAATAATAGAGTCTTAGACACAATAAATCGTAGAAAAACCAAACCCCGGGGCCACAGGACCCTAGGACATTGTAATGATGATGATGATAAAGATAATGATGATGGTAACGATGAGGATGAGGATCATTGATGATGATGAAGCCAATGATGACAGCCAACCCTGGCACTTCCTATGTGATGGGCGCTGTCCTAAGTGCTCTGTACATATCACTTAGTGTAATCCTCATGACAACCCAATGAGGTAGGTACGTCAACAGATGAGGAAGCTGTGGTATAGAGTGGTTAAGTAACTTCCTCAAGGCCACACAGCTTGTAAGTTGGACAGCTGGGCTCCGAACCCAGGTAGATTTGCTCTGAAGTCCATCCTCTTAACTGCCTCTTGGAATTATAGAATGTTAGAGAGGTAGGGTTGATCTTGGCCGAAACAATCAAAGGTTTAATTCTTGGCGCACCTGGGTGCCTCAGTCAGTTAAGCATCGAGCTTCGGCTCAGCTCATGATCTCATGGTGTGTGGGTTTGAGCCCCACATCGGGCTCTGTGCTGATAGCTCAGACCCTCGAGACTGCTTTTGATTCTGTCTCCCTCTCTCTCTGCCCTTACCCCATTCGCACTCTTGTCTCTCTCAAAAGTAAATAAACATTAAGTGAAAAAATTTTAATGTTGTAATACTATAGACCCTTAAGATTTTTTTTAAAATTTTAAGTATTTATTTTTGAGAGAGAGAGAGAGAGAGAGAGAGAGCTCATGTGCACAAGTGAGGGAGGAGCAGAGAGACAGGGGGACAGAGGATCCGAAGGAGGGCTCCACGCTGATAGCAGAGAACCTGATTCAGGGCTCCAACTCACAAATGGTGAGGTCATACCCTGAACTGAAGTCGGACGCTTAACTGACTGAGCCACCCAGGTGCCCCTAGACCCCTAAGATTTTGAAAATCATAGGCTCTTAGAACTCTAGACTCTCTGTTGGACTGTGGAGTTATGAAGTGTCCCAGCTAAGAAGGGACCTCAGAGGCCACCTCGTCAAATCTCTTCATCTTTCCAGCTGAGGAGACTTAACTCCAGAAAGAAAAGGGACAGAATTATGTCTCTTCCCAGCACACAGTGAGAAGGCTACCGGGGCCCCAGGGAGATACCAGAAGGGGCTGGGAAAGACATTTATTTAAGAGGAGAAAGAATAGGAAGCAAGGAGGTCATGGTGCCATAATGAAGTAACATGCAGAGTAGTTCTCAAAGTGTGATCCAGGTCCCTGGAGGGGTCCCCGAGACCTCTGTATGGGGTCCATGAGGTCAAAACTATTTTCATAGTAATTCCAAGATGTTATTTGCCCTTTTACACTGCTGTTCTCTCACACGTGTTCCATGGAGTCTTCCAGAAGCTCTACAACGTGTGTTGATGTCATCACTCTATTGGTTAACAAATGTGTGCTTGTTTATTCTTGTTTTAAAAATCTATTCATTTGGGGTGCCTGGGTGGCTCAGTTGGTTAAACCTCTGACTCTTGGTTTCAGCTCAGGTCATGATCTCACGGTTCATGGGTTCAAGCCCCACATTGGGCTCTGTGCTGAGAGCACAGAGCCTGGTTGGGATTCTCTCTCTCCCTCTCTCTCTCTGCCCTTCCCTATTCTCACTGTCTCTGTCTTTCTCAAAATAAATAAACTTTAAAAAATTTTAAAAATTAAAATCTATCCATTTGACTTTGCATACAGTAAGTGGTATACGTAATCCCCCAAGACAAAAGCTTTTTGCAGTCCTTAGTAATTTTAAGAATGTGAAGGGGTCTTGAGGCCAATAAGTTTGAGAACTGTTACCATATAGCAACAAAAAAAAATTGCAGTTACCCACAACCACATTACAGCTGTCTCATAGACGCCGTGTTGACTGAAAGAAGCCAGACACAAAAGAGAACATGTTATGTGATTCCATGTTTATAATAATCTCCCCAAACAGAGGAAGCCTATCTATGGCAAGAGAAGTCAGGAAGGTGGCCACTCTTGAGAGGGCAGGTCATGGTCTTTTCTTGACCTGGGTGCTGATTATACTGTTGTGTTTGGTTTGTGGAAATCCATTGAGCTACTAAATTATGATTTGTGCAGATTCTACTTCAATAAAAAGTTAAGAAATATTTTTAGCAACTGGCATGGTAGGACACTGACCAGTCAGGGTGCCCAGTGGTGCAAGATCATGTGCCAAGTTCTAACCCTTTAGCTGCTGGTTTGGGAGAAGTTTCAGGGATCTAGAGGAGGATCTAGGGTAGGGTGTGTGCTTAGGGAAGTAGCTGATTTTTTTTTTTTTTAAGTTTTAACTTCATTTATTTTTGAGAGAGAGAAAGAGAGAGCAGGGGAAGGGCAGAGAGAGAGGGAGACAGGAGATGGAGAATCCTAAGCAGGCTCAGAGCTGTCGGCACAGAGCACAACTCGGGGCTCAAACCTGCAAACCGTGAGATCATGACCTGAGCCAAAATCAAGAGTCATATGCTTAACCAACTGAGCCACCCAGGTGCTCCAGGGCAGTAGCTGGTTTTGAATGAATGCAGAAGTATTTCAATATTTTAACAATGGGTACATCCCTATTGACATCCGAATGTCAAATGTCTGAATGTTGAATGTCACCTGAATGTCAGCCCTGCTCCATGGTTCTGTCCACTCCCACCCCCCATGCAGTGAACAGCCTGGGCATCAATGAAGAGCTGAAGGAGAAGCTTCGGGATGTGATGGTGGACCGTCATAAGGTGGCCCTGGGGAAGACCCTGGGAGAAGGTGAGTTCCCTACCTAGTGCACACACGTATTCCCTTGAACCATGAAGTCCTTCACTTCCCCATCCCTACCCAGTCACAGGAAATGCAGTTTCCACAAGTGCCCCTGAGGTCAATGTCTCCCTCTGGTCCCCCATAGGAGAATTTGGAGCTGTGATGGAGGGCCAGCTCAACCAGGATGACTCCATCCTCAAGGTGGCTGTGAAGACAATGAAGAGTGAGTCTATGCCTGCATGTGCACACGTATGGGACCCCCGTCTCCTAGCCCTAGACCCTTCTCCTATGCCCCTAAGGAGGCAGAAGCACAGAAAAGTTAGTAGCAAATTAGCCCCACCACAGAATCTCAGGGTTTCCAGAAAGGAAGTGGAATCCATGCCAGGTACTTCAACAGAAGGAATGTAATATGAGGAGGTTTACTACAACGGTGCAGGAATAACTGGGAGCAGTGAGGCAGCCTGGAGATTAGCAGCAGCAGTACCTTACTTCCTCCCCAAGGCCTGAGGGGCAGAGGGAGGAAATGGTGTTACCAGAGCCCATGGCCAGGGACGCCTGGTGGGATTTAGGATCACAGGAGTTAGCGGCTACCTTGTAGGAGCTTGAAACACACAGGAGGCACAGCCACCATCAAAGCAAGACTGGAAGCAGTAAGAGACAGGGTGAAATACCCTGACTTCTCCCCTTCCTCCTACGCACCTGCCAGTCTGCCATCAGTGCTTCCCATGGGCAAACTCCCAACAGGAAGCCAGTATGAAAGGGAGCCTGGGAAATGTAGTTTTCGGGGACTAGCTCCTGTGATACATAACAGAGCAGGAAAAGGTCTGGAATGAGACATACCTGGTTTCATCATTTACCAGCTGTGTGATCTCAAGCAAGTGACTCTCCCTCTCTGAGCTGCCATCCTTCATCCGGGGGAAAAAAAAAGATAAAAATCTCCCTGCCTCCTAGGGTGAGCCAAAGCACTTAATGCTGGGTATATAGTATGTGTCATTGATGTGGACTGCGACTATATTATTTACATAGTCAAAGAGGGTGAGAGCCAGTCCAGGGTCACACAGCACAGGGAGTCCATGCCCAAGTCCTTTCCATACAGGAAAGAGGCGTTGAGGGTCAGGCTGCACCTGGTGGTTAGGCAAGAAGGTTCCTTTCTGATCACTGGGGCTAAAAGCTTGGATTATGGATTCAACGGTCTCTCACTCATTCATTCATTATTGAGCACTTCTTATGTACCAGGTTATATTCCCCACCTGGGTTTGAATCCCAGCTATGTGACTTTGGGCAAGTCACTTTGCCTCTGTGAGCCAGCGTCCAGGGTAATCGTATGGATCGCCAGGGAAGCAGCCTTGCATGGTGTTTGCACGTGGGCCTCAGAGCCAGACCACCTGGCCTTCAGTTCTGCCTATTCCGCTTGCAAGCTGTGTGTGCAGATTCCTTAACCATTGTGTGCCATGGTTTCCCCATCGTTAAAACAGGGAAAATAATAGTGGCACCTCAGAGGGTTAAATGAGTTAATATATGTAAAGTGCTGAGTGCAGCACCAGGTACTTAGTAATCATGTTTGATGATGATGATGATGATGATGATGATGATGATGATGGAGGTGAAGAGGAGAGAAAGAGTCCTCTCTCCTCTTCCTTCCTCATCACCTTCCTTTCCCCTCCAAGTTGCCATCTGCACAAGATCGGAGCTGGAGGATTTCCTGAGTGAAGCCGTCTGCATGAAGGAATTCGATCACCCCAACGTCATGAGGCTCATTGGTGAGGGAGGGGCAGATTTAGGGGATCTGCAGGCTCCATGGAGGCCACCCTAGAAGGAAGACCCCTCCCTCTGGCACTGAGAAGATCAAACCTCCAGGCTCCCTGTCTCCCTCCCATTCCTCAGAGTCAGCAAGCTCCCCCCTCCTTCTTTCCCTCAGCTTGGAATGTGACCTCTGACCTTTCCCAGAAATAGCTGAGGTCCCCAGGAGGGCTCTGGAAACTTCCCTGGGAACAGTGCTGGAAATGGCTTCTCTGAAGTTCAGTCCTTGCCACTGCTGTCCCCCGCCCCCAACGATTTGGGGGGAAGGGAGAGATTTGAGGGGAAGGGAGAGACAGAGCTGAGGGAGGGGATGGCTTCCCCTCCTGTCCAACTGGAGTGACAGGGCTGCCTGTGGGGGGCGGGGGGCTCAGGTGTCTGTTTCCAGGGTTCTGAACGAGAGGGCTTCCCGGCACCTGTGGTCATCTTACCTTTCATGAAACATGGAGACCTGCACAGTTTCCTCCTCTATTCCCGGCTCGGGGACCAGCCAGTGGTGAGGGACATTTACATGTCTGGTTCACAAGTATTAACTGAGCACCTAAGAGGGACCCAGCGCTGCTCAGACACTGGGAAAACCATGGTGACCCAAACCATGGTGACCCAGAGCTTGCTCTCCTGGAGCTCTCTGCCAGTGGGGACACCGGGCAGTAAATTAGTTAACAAATAAGATAATGTAAGTGCTAGGAAGGAAATAGAGTCAGATGAACTATAGAGAAGCCAGGCAGTTAGTTTGAGGGGACAGAGAAGGTCTTACTAAGGAGGTGGCCTTGAAGGAGAAGCCAGCTGGTGGGAGGTGGGGAGATCTTGGGGGAAGCAATCCTGGCAGAGGGAACAGTATAGGCAAAGGCTCAGAGGTGGGAGCAAGCAACAGCCTGTCTGAAAACCAGAAAGGAGGCCCCTGGCTGGAGCGTGTGTCCTATGTCCAGGGCAAGGACAGTAGATCCACTCAGAGAGGAAGGCAGGAGGGGATTATATAGTGCCTTATTGGAAAGAGGTGGGATTTAATTTTCAGAGCCATTAGAAACCACTGCAGGGCCAAGTGAGGCACACACAGGAAGGGAAGGAAGGAGGGAGGAAGAATGGATCTCATGGACTCTGCTGACCTCTACTCCCTCCTGGACTGCCTCCAGTTCCTGCCCACTCAGATGCTGGTGAAGTTCATGGCAGACATTGCCAGTGGCATGGAGTATCTGAGTACCAAGAGATTCATACACCGAGACCTGGCTGCCAGAAACTGCATGTGAGTGTTGAGCCTTCCAAAGACATCCCCACCCCCCGAGGAGCTCCATCCCTCCTTCCAAGATGGGAGAGGGGTCTAGACACTTACCTCTCGGGTGGTCCAGAACTCAGGACTGGGACAGAAAGGTCAGCAAGGGAGTTGGAGAAGCATTCCTGGAGGATGTGGGCCTGGAACTGAGATCCTGGAGGGGCATTTGGATGTGGAGACAGGCGAGGAAAGAGGGTTGGCTCAGTGGGTAGCATGAGAGGTGCAGAGGTGATTGATGACCGTAGTAACATTGAAGCCCCATCTCTGTCTCCCTCTGTGCTGAGTGTCTTCCCCGGGCTGCGTTTGGGGAGGGGCCACACTGAATAATGGTGGGTTGGGTACAAGCCAGAAAACAGGCCAGAACTGAGCTAAGGTGAGAGCGGTGTGTGTGTGTGTGTGTGTGTGTGTATAAACACAGGCTTAGAATGTCAGTTACATTACAATATTGGACTCCTAGAAATTGAAGCTGGAGAATCGGAATCTTGTGTAAGATGTTTCATTGTTCGCGACTCTCAGGAATATGAACAGTTCTGTATTTCTCCCAATTTTTTATTTTGAAAAAGTCCAACCCTACAGAAAAGCTGAAAGAACTGTACAGTGGACCCCCATATACCCTCCTTGTTGAAATTCTCTTCTATTCTCTTTCTCTCTTTCCACAACCATTTCAAAGTGAGTTGCCAAGATAGTGACACCAGACCCCTAAATCTTCAGTAGGTATCGCCTGAGAATGAGAACTTACATGGAAGTGATTACAGTTCTGTTGTCACACCTAAGATTAACCGTAATTCTGTAACATAACCTCTCATCCAATCCATGTTCAAATTCTTCCAGTTGTCCTCTGAAATGTCTTTTAGGGCTGTTTTATTTTTTTACCCCAAATCAGAATCTCTTCAGGGTCCCCCCGCCACTGCATTTAGCTGTTATGCCCCTTTGGTCCTTATAAATCTGGAATAGACCCCCCCCCCCAACCTTTTTCTATTTTTACATCATATTATTTTGGAAGAGACCAGGACACTTGTCTCGTAGGATGTGACAGGCATGTGTCTGTTTCCTTGTGGTGGCATTTGCCTTGTTCCTCTGTTCCCTGTATTTCCTGTTAACTGGAATGTTTATGTAAAGGCTTCAACAGGCTCAGTCAAAATGGAAATTCCTTTCTTTTTTTTTTTTTAATGATTATTTTTGAGAGAGAGTGGGGGGCAGGGAGGGCCAGAGAGAGAAGGAGACACAGAATCTGAAGCAGGCTCCAGGCTCCGAGCTGTCAGGATAGAGCCTGGTGCAGGGCTTGAACCTACAAACTGTGAGATCATGACCTGAGCTGAAGTCAGATGCTTAACCAACTGAGCCACCCAGGTATCCCTGGAAATTCCTTTCTATCTGCAACTTGGTGTGATCCTAGTCAAGTCCCCCATGGAACAGTGACACTGGAAATCAGAGTAGACAACCCATTGTTATGCATCTGCCCCTTTTTGTTAAGTTACAATATTGAGGGGTGCCTGGTTAGGTCACTTGGTAGAGCATGCGACTCATGGTCTTGGGGTTGTGAGTTCAAGCCCCAAGTTGGGTGTACAGATCGCTTAAATATAAAATCTCCAGGGATGCCTGGCTGGCTCAGTCAGTAGAGCATGCGACTCGATCTCAGGGTCATGACTTCACACCTCACATTGGGGATGGAGGCTACCTTAAAAATAAATAAGGGGCGCTTGGGTGGCTCAGTCCGTTAAGTATCCGATTTCAGCTCAGGTCATGATCTCGCCGTCCGTGAGTTCAAGCCCCGTGTTGGGCTCTGTGCTGACAGCTCAGAGCCGGGAGCCTGCTTCGGATTCTGTGTCTCCCTCTCTCTCTGTCCCTCCCCTGCTCACTCTCTGTCTCTCTCTCTCTCTGAAAAATAAATAACATTAAAAAAAATAAAAGTAAACACATGATTTTTTTTTAAATGTTATTTCCTTACCCAGTTGGCAGTTCGCCACTACCCGAAACCTCCCACCCACTCCACAGCCACCAGCCTGGATACCTGAGCATCACCTCTCTCTGCCTCCCTGCCATGATCCTCTGGGCCTTCCCTGGACCTAGAGGGTGAAGGTTAACTCCTGCCATGTGAGGGGCCTCCAGGGTCTGTTCCGATTGGTCACTGCCCCAGCCCATCACCCTGGCTAGAAATCATTAATTCTTAATAGGATCCTAGAACCTCAGGTGCAAAAATTAGAGAATCTTCTCTTTATGAAAAGCACAAAAGCAGGCAAAAGTAATCCATGCTCGAAGACTGTGGCTTCTCTGGGAGGGGTGGTTACAGGCAGGACTAGTAATGTGTTCCTTCCTTTCTCATACTTAAAAAAATCAACGTATGCTGATAAGCTAACACACACACATTCTAGGTGTGTGGCCAAATGCATGTTTATGTCTATAGACTCATGTAAACGACCACCACTGGATCAAGGTAAAGAACATTTCTGGGCCCTGGCAGGCTCCCTCAAGCACTTTGTAGTCACTGCCCCCAGGGAAAATACTATCCTGTATTTCAGTCACCTGTTCTTAAATGTCACGGAATCACAGAAGGTGTACTTCTTTGTGTCTGGTTTCTTTCGCTCAGTGTGCTATTGTTGAGATGAGCCCACGTCGCCATGCATATTCGTTAGTTCCAGCTTTTTCTTTGCTCTGTGGTATTCCTTGTACAGATGGTGTCCCGCGGTGTTCTGTTTCTTAATCTGGGTGCTGGTTACATGGGTGTGTTTGTGAAACTTCATACGGAGGGAACAAGAAGCAACACATTTCCCTTCGGTCTGGGGTTGACAGACCCTCACCCCCAAAGAGGCCAGCCAGAGCAGGGGGTGAAAAGGTGTCTGAGAGTGAGGACAGGCTTCCCGGTGGAGGGGGTGATGCCGTGACTGTGTTCCTCTCCCCATTCCGGGCAGGCTGAACGAGAACATGTCCGTGTGTGTGGCGGACTTTGGGCTCTCTAAGAAGATCTACAATGGGGACTACTACCGGCAGGGACGCATCGCCAAGATGCCAGTCAAGTGGATCGCCATCGAGAGCCTAGCTGACCGGGTCTACACCAGCAAGAGTGATGTGGTATGTGTCAGGTGTGGGGAGCAGTGGCCAGTTCATGTCACATTGCAGCTGGGCTCACAGGGATGCCCGGGCTTCCCGGTGCAGGGGCCTGACCGCATGTGTTAGGCATGTCTGGGGGTGTGCTGGGTGTCTGTGAATGGTGGTGTGGGCATGGTGGCGACATGCACGGGTCCACGTGTGCATGGTGGCAGGTTCATACATGGGACGTGTGGACAGTTTAGGTCGGGAGAGGCAGTGGTGAGGACGTGTATGTATGCACAGCCACAGTGTCCAGGGCGACCCGTAAGACCATGTGACTGTGAAATGTGTACGTGTGTGCATGGATCATCATGCCTGTGCACACACAAAAGTTGCCACTCAGTGTGTCCCTGTGCCAAAGTGTTTCGGTGAGGAGCTGTGATGCCCCCACAGAAATAGCTGTGTACAGACGTGCACATAAATGTGGGTGTACCTGTGCATTGGGGTGTCTTTGTGCAGGAGAGACCCTCTAACTCTCTCTCCTCTGCCCCCTACAGTGGTCCTTTGGAGTGACGATGTGGGAGATTGCCACGCGAGGCCAAACCCCATATCCAGGAGTGGAGAACAGCGAGATTTACGACTACCTGTGCCAGGGAAACCGCCTGAAACAGCCTGTGGACTGTCTGGATGGACTGTGAGGACCCTGAGGACTCTCCCCACCCCCAATCCAATCCCAGATTTCACTCCAAAAGCCCTGAGCACCCCACATGGCCCCGACCCTCGAAAACCTGCACAGAATCCCCCAGACCGCTGAGGAACCCCCACGCCTCCTCACCAATGCCCCACAAGACTAGGGCTAGCTCACAGGGTGCAGACTAGCAAAAGGTGCCCTCTCCTCTGGTGCCTTTCTGTGTGGAATGCAGGCTGGATCAGCCGCCTCGGCCGGGCATCCGTGGGCAGTGAATAACTGCACCAGCTTACCTGGGGGCCCTGCCTCTGAGACCCCCCACTCTCCCCAAATTCTAATTCACCTCAGACTCCTGAGCACCCATACTTCCCCCACATGCTCTTCAACACCCCTCAGGACCCTCTGCCAACCCTCCAGTTTGCCATATGGGGCTTCTCCAAACTCACGGGGCTCCTCTGAGATATCCCCAGGATCCTTTAGGACAGTGTTTATGAAACTTACAGTTTATGAAACTTACAGCGCACAGAGAAAAGCAGAGCATTCATCCAGTGCTTTGAGGGCAAAGTCTGCTCTAGCAAACCCTCACTGAACACCACACGATACTCAGAGAGGTTCCCCAAGACCCCTTTCAGCTCCTGAGTGTCCTAGGACTCCCCTCAGAAACTCTTGAGAGTTCCCAAATCCCCTACAGAAGCCCCCAAACTGCTATGGTTCCTTCCAGTCCCGTGAAATACCCCAAACTCCCAGAATGCCCTCCTTCTGAGTGCCTGCTCAGTCTCCCACCCTTCACTTTGCTGCCCTAGGTATGCCCTGATGTCCCGGTGCTGGGAGCTAAACCCCCGGGACCGGCCGAGCTTCTCAGAACTTCGGGAGGATCTGGAGAACACCCTGAAGGCCCTGCCCCCTGCCCAGGAGCCCGACGAGATCCTCTATGTCAACATGGATGAGGGTGGGGGGCATCCTGAACCACTTGGAGCTGCTGGAGGAGCTGACCCCCTAACCCAGCCTGACCCTAAGGATTCTTGCAGTTGCCTCACCGCAGCTGAGGTCCATCCTGCTGGACGCTATGTCCTCTGCCCTTCTACCGCCCCCGGCCCTACTCTGCCCACGGAAAGGAGCTCCCCAGCTCCCCCAGGGCAGGAGGATGGAGCCTAAGACAACCCTCTACCTGGGACTCCCTCTCAGGACCCAAGCTAGGCACTGCCACTGGGGGAGCCTACCCTATCAACTATTTCTCCATTCCAGGCCTCACCCCAAACTACAGCCTTCTCTTCCTACCTATTCCACTTCCATCCCAGACAGATCCTCTCCTTTTTCCATGCCTTAGAGTCCCCATGTGTAAAAGGAAGGGGTTGTACTGCAATCCCTAAGGATCCTTCCAGGTCTGGCATTCCACGATTCTAGATTCTAAGGTTTAAAGAGTCTAGATTCAAAGGTTCTAGGTTTCAAAGATGCTATTAGTCTTTGGCTCTAAGGACCTAAAATCCCAAAGTCTCTAATTCTAAAGTGCTAAGGTTCTAGACATGGAAGTTGCAAGGTCTATATTCTAAGGCTCTGAGAGCCCATGGCTCTAGATTTTTCTGGTTCTAGGATTCTTCATAAAGCCCACAAGATTTTGGGTTCTAAGCTCTAAGATTCTGGTTCTAGGATCCAAGGTTCTGTGATTCTAGATTTTATTTTTCTAGGGTTCTGAATTCTTAGGGTATAAGATTCTAGATTCTACAATTCTAGACCTGGAGGTTCTAAGGCCTAATGTTCTAAAATCTGATGTTCTAAGCCTCCTAGACTGTAAATTCTCTGGCTTATCAGACTCTACATCATAAGGCTTCCAGATTTTATCTTCTCAAGTTCAAAGCTTCTAATAATGGTTAATTATAAGTTTTAAGGCTTCATGATCCTTGAAACTCTTATGAGATTCTGGATCCTAAATATCTAAGGTTGAAATGCGCAATTCAAAAGTTCTAAGAGTCTAAAGATGGAGGTTCAAAGGTCTAATGTTCTAAGATGTGATGTTCTAAGACTTAGTCTAAGAACCTAGATTCTCTGTGTCTAAGATTCTAGACCATATGCTTCAAGATTCTAGATTATTAAACTCAAAGATTCTAATGTTGTTCTGTTCTATGTTCCAAGGTACTCTAGAGTCTATCGGTCCAAGATTCTGGACCCTCAGCACTAAGGTATAAAACTCTACAGTTAGTTGTGACTAGCTAGATACCAAAGTTTTAATCATTTCTAATGTTGGATACCTTGAGGTTCAATGCTGCATTCCACCTTTCTAGGGTTTTAGTTGAGGGTCCAAGAACCCACAATTCTAAATCTTAAGTTCCTAGGCACTGTAGTTCTAAGATTCAAACGTTGTAGTTGTAAGATTCAAAAGTTCAAAGATTCTAAAGGTGTACTGGTCTAGAATTCCAAGGTATGATTCCAAGATTCTAATCTTACAGTATTCTTCTGTGCGACTCTCCCTTTCTTAGCCACCTCTGCTTCCTTCTCCCCTCATGTGGGGGCATGCCTCCCCTCAAGCCTGTGCAATGCATTAGGGATGCCTCCTTTCCCCAGGAGACAATTTCCCTCCTTTTGGGCCATGCTGCCCCCCCCCCCCCCCGAGCCAATCCCTCAAGCCTCCTGTACAGAGGTGTGGACTCTGGTGCCTCCAGAGGGGCTCAGATCACATAAAACTTTATAACCACACTTCTGTCTCCTCTTGTTTCCACTCAGCTGTCATGTGGCCCCTCTCCCTGGCCACTCAGTTTCCCCATCAGTAAAAAGAAGAGCTTGGTGGTCTAGAAGTTCTCTCTTTATCAAGAGGGTAGAAATGAGCATATGCATAGGCAAAAAGACATACAAAGAAATGCCGACTCTCCTTCCTAGTGAGGAAGAGGCACGTGGATACTCCTGTCACAAAGAGACTCTTCTCCTCACCCCAAAGTAACAGACCCATTAGGACATACTCAGGCATACCTTGCCACAAATAGAGACACTGAAATTCAGACGCACAGAGTAACAGACATACAAAATTACACAGATAACAAACATATTTGCAAACATATGCAAGGCAGATACTCACCAGGAATAGGAAGAAACTAGACTAACAGATTACAGAATAAATAAAGTGGCACAAATACCTAGAGAGTACAACAGGTACTCACAGACTCAAATGTTCAGGTTCACATAGAAACACAGGCACAGAACACCTCCGATCAGCGAGGGCGCACAAAGGGATTGCTGCCAAGACAAACACCCTGTGCTTTGCATGCCCACGTTCCTGGGTCTATCGGGCAGCAGATGAAGAAACCCTTGGCAGCGCCCGGACGCCCCCCGGTGGCAGCTCCTGAGAACCCGAGGACAGTTCAATCCGGGCCACAAACTTTTTCAGAACAAATCATTGTGGGAAGCTGGGAGGAGAGAGGAAGTCGGACGTGGGCGAGGGGCGGGGTGTCTGGACTGGAACCTCCGGGCCCACGTGAGTGTCTGCCCCGTTTCTGAGTGGGTGCTGTGTGTCGAGGTTGCCTTGTCAGCTTGTAGTGTAACTGTCCCGTGTCTTTATCATTTGATGCCTCCTGCCTGTGTGGACCTTAGTGGCCACATCTACACTGCAGTTGGGTGTATTATCCCCTTTACGGATGTATCTGATCTGACTCACGGCCATTTGTTTATCTGTGTTGTGTGTGCTTTTGTCTAAGTAGAGGTGGTGGTGGTGTGTGGTTTTTGTGGGCTTGCGGTATGGCTCGGTGGGCAGAGGGCGTTTGCATTGTGTAGCACGATTGTGTATTTCACGGAAGTTTTGTGTCTTTTGAGTTAGAGGCGACAGGTGGTGCAGCAGTAGACATTGTGAATCTGTGGCGTTTGCATTTGTAGCGTGAGGCTGAACTACGGACCTATGTGTTCGAGCTTGTCAGTACAGACGCCAAACAGCCAGAACTACTGAACAGCACCTCAGAAGATTTGGGGTACAGACCCGAGAACTTTCGGAGGTGGGGAAGTCTCTATGGTCGCGTGCAGAGCGCCCATTCCACGTAAGATGCCAACCATAGAGAAAGACTGCAGCGAATCTATGATCGTGGAAAGAGGCGCCCCTTGAGATGAACTATCAAAGGGAAGAGGGTGCGATTTCCTTTACAACTTTTTTCCCGTTGTTGGTCTAGCCTCTATTTTCAAAACTCCGGTACTCTCTGAAGTCAAAAGGTTGCTTTTCGTAGTCAATTGAGTTTCTTCCAGATTAAGGGTAATTTATCTACTTAATCTCTGTCTCCTCGGCCTCCCTCTTCAGCGACATTTGTGAGGCCGTCCGCCAAAGAACAGCCAATCTGGTTGGCTTTTCCTAAAGCTATCCAACTGTACTAGCTTTAGTGAGTTAAAACGATAATTGCAATTGGTGGACAGATTGTTTTGAAACCGCCCTAACGGCAAGGGGCAGGTCCTTCGTGAATTCATCTTTCCGGTTTCTTAAAGGCAAACATGAAAGGAGGAAGAGGGGGGAGTTGGTCGGCCGACCCTCCATTTGATTGGTTCTAGTGCTTTTATCCGCTTGTACTCCTCTAGGGGCGGGAGATCTAGACCAATCAGGGTATGTGTTACAGGAGACCCCAGTTTGATGAAAGGACCGCGCAGGAAAGGCCGAGAGTGTGTATGTGTGAGTGGCGGGGGGTGGGGGGGGTGGGCAGGGAGGTTCATTCTGAGATCCCATCGCTGATTGGGCCAAGTCCTTACTCCCTTTTCTTCATTTGACCCTACGGGAGCGGGCGCGCGGGGGCCACCCAATCACCGCGTGCTCCGCCTCCCGCCTTTTCCCGCCCTCCGCTCCGGCGGCGGCAGCGACGTAGGCCAACGCTTCCTCCCCGGGTGCTACGGAGCCCTTTCATTGCCGTTCTTTTGAAAGCCGCGCTCTGATTGGCTGAGTCTCCCGGCCCGCGCCCGTTGCCTCCACGCGGTGGCCAATTGGCACCCGTGTTGCATCGCATGGGGCCACGGAGGAGGGGGAGGTGGCGGCGGCGGCCATTTTGAGCCGCCGCCGCCATTGGAGCGGGCCCCCCCCCCCCCCTTTTCCCCCTTCGCCTCCTGACAGGAAAGGTTTAAGGGGGACAGAGCCCTGGGAGGCCGGGCCGGGCTCGGGGGCCGCCCCGGGGGCCCGGGCCATGGATGTGCGCCGTCTGAAGGTGAACGAACTTCGCGAGGAACTGCAGCGCCGCGGCCTGGACACTCGCGGCCTCAAGGCCGAGCTTGCTGAGCGGCTGCAGGCGGCGCTGGAGGCCGAGGAGCCCGACGACGAGCGGGAGCTCGAGGCCGACGACGAACCGGGGCGACCCGGGCACAACAACGAGGAGGTCGAGACCGAGGGGGGCTCCGAGCTGGAGGGGACCGCGCAGCCACCGCCGTCCGGGTTGCAGCCGCACGCGGAGCCTGGCGGCTACTCGGGGCCGGACGGACATTGTGAGAGTGCGCGGGGCGGGGGTCGGGGAGCCCGGAGTCCGGGCCGAGGAAGGGCTGTGGGACGCGGGAGTCCGGCGCCTGAGGTCGGGGAGATGGTCTGAGGATTGGGGGATCCTGCTACCTGCCGCTGAAAAGCATCTAGGGCCCAGGGCCTCGGGACGACTGGAGGGTGGACCCTGGCATTCGGTGCAGGAGAGATACTGGAGTGGGGGCTCTTGGTTTCGGAGATGAGGAAGGTCCCGGGGGTGTAGAGGATTCCGGAGTCTGGGGCTCGGAGACCGGAAGCCGTGGTTTCTGGAGCCGAAGAGAGTCGGAAGAACAAGAGGTTTTCTAACCGGGGGCCGAGGAGGGTCTTGGAAATGACGATATTAGGGTTTGGAGCCGGGGGGGGGGGGGGGGGGGGGGGCTTTGGGGCTGTGCTAGCCCAGCGTGTGGGCTGGACGTCGGGAGCCGTGTTTTTAGGGCTGGAAGAGTTTTAAGAATAGAGGATCTTGGAGTTTGGTGCTGGGTGGGGTATGGGGAGTTCTCATATTTGGTACTGGGATGGGTTAGTGAGGTGGAGGTGCTGGTGTCTGGCCAGGGGGAAATCTGATGGACTGGGTGTTCTGGTATTTGGCTAGTGAGCATTTAGGGGATGTGGGAGACTACCATGTGATTGGACTGTGGGGACCCCCATCTGTCTAAGGATGGCCTGGGGGACTCTGAGATCCAGGGCTGGAAGGCCAACCTTGAGTCACGGCCAACTTGGGCATTTGGTACTAGGATACCTGGGGATCTTCTGATTGGCTTCCAGAGGAGGTAGAAGGAAACCCCCATCTCTGGGGGCAGGCAAGGGAGGGAAGGATGCCTCGCTGGACAAGGAACCTAGAGATCTTGAGCTGGGTGGATTCTGGGAACAGGTAATTCAGCGCCTACTGCTGAGTCGTCTTGGATTAACGGTATGGATTGTTTGAAGAACAGAAAAGTAGCTAGGGGTGGGGTGCGGCTGATAGCAAGTTGATGGAGTTTGAAGTCAATGCAGTATCTGGGGGATAGAGGATCCTTCTGTCCAGGACAGGAGTGTACGTGTGGTCTAGCATATGTGGAAGAGGGGAGAGTATAGGATAGAAAGAGAAAGAAAACCTGTTGACTTGGCTAGAGGTCTCAGGATGGAGTGGGGGTAGTGTTTCTGAGACTGAGTGTCTCCACGAGAGGGCTCCTTGGTCCTCAGAAACAGTTATTTGTGTGCCCAGGGAATGGGGGGATTTCAGGGTGTAGTAAGGAACCACTGCATGAGCCAGAAGGTATGGCTCAGAACAAGAGGGGCAGGGTAGATCTGCGATTGTCAAGAGAGAAGACCCTAGTATGGGAGGTAGGAAATGTGGAGTTAGAAAAACGTGGTTTTCTAACAGGACAAGGGAGTGGTGATTGGAGAAGTTAAGGAGTAAGTAGAAAGGACTCCGGCATACAGCATTTGTGGTATTGCTCTGAAAAGAGGGTGCCATGAGGTTAGCCAAGTGAGGAGAGCAAGAGGGTGAGGGAAGAGACAAACTGGGTTGGCATTGGGTACTTACTGACTTATTGGTGAGAGATGTGATGTCCTGGAGGGGGGCGACCTGAGTATAAATTAGCAGTGAGAGCAGCCTAGGGATTGTCCGGGACCCACATGCCAGGAAGAATACTTCCTTTGCAGAGACCTGTGAGGGAAGGAGGAGTGTATGTCTAGGGCAGGAGAGATGCTGCAGGAATGCCTAGGAGGAAGGGCCAGTGGCCAGAGGTGTCTCAGAAGAGGGACTGCTAGACTCTGGACAGACTTTGTTCCAAAGGTGTGTCTGTGACTTGGGCAAGTCAGTTCACCTCTGTGAGCCCTGGTTTTCTTGCGTGCACAACAGGGATAATAATATGCCCCCCAGGATTGTTATGAATGAGGTCACATGTGTAGGAGGCTTAGCACTGGGCTTGCGTGTCAATAGGAGGTGGATGTTTTAAGGGTGGAGAAGGACCCCAGAATCATCCGGGGTGAGGCTGCCTTTGTGGGCACAGGAGAGATATTTGAAAAGAGAGATGTGAGTATTTGTAGAAAGAAGAGTACTGTGCCTAGAGCCCAGAAGAAACCGAATAGTTTGAAAGGCACTCCCTGTGTTCCAGTTAAGGAGATAATCTATTTCTTCCTTTTTCCTGTAACCCCTACAACAAAATCCTCTGAGCCCCTTTCATGCCCCACTTCAACCCTTCCTTCAGGCTCTGGTAAACAGAGCTGTGGCAGATCACGTGATCCGTTACTTTCCTCCCTTTGGGCTGCACCTGGTTTGTGCCCAGATGTATTTGTCCTCTGAGAAAGGATCCAATCAGTTAGCAAGTGGCAGAATAGTCTCTCCTTCCCTGTGGTTCTGCCGGTCCTGGCACAGCTACCAGTAGGGCCCTAGAGGCACCTAGCAGAGCTTGCCACTGGGGTAGAGAACCTGCTTGCTGCTCGTCCTAGGTTTCCAGACTTCTCTCTGGGTTTGGCTGCAAGGTTCTTCTTGGGTTTGCTACTCTGGTTCTAGTCTCACCTCTGAACTTTCACATGTTGTAACAACCCCAGGAATGGCTTCTCTGTTACTTTCTGGGTTCCTGTCTTAACTCCTGGTACTTCTTGGTAAACCTGAATGCAATTAGAATTTGCTTTTTGTGTTTAAGTATTTGTTTAATGTATGTCCTATTCACAAAACTGAAGGCTTCAGTGAGGCAAGCTTATTCTAAGCTATACCCAGGGTCTGGTATGTAGTGTGCACTCCACAAATAGTTAATAATATTCTTATAATAAGAATGAGCTTCTGTTCTTAGTCTGATTCCATGAGACACCTCCTTGAAACCCTTCCCACCTAGCTCCATATATTTCATGACTTCTCCCTAATGAGTCTAAAGGCCACTATTATCATAACTCCTGTTTTCCTAACTGTTCCTCCGCCACCCCCCATTGCCCTGTCAATTGGGATGGTTACTTTTTATCTTTGCAGCTATGGTGGGGTGGAAGAGATTCTTGAAGAGGGTTGGCTGTGCAGTGAGTTGGGCTGGGCAGCGGGCTGATTTGCGCCCTGAGTAGTTTTTAAGGTCGTGCCCTGAAGCCAGCTCCCTACACATCATACCACGTCATAAGACAGCTAGACTGGTGGTTTTTAAACTGTGCTGCGTGGAGTCCCAGCTGCCAATAGAGTTGTCACAGCCTTTGAGTGGGGACTTAGGGAGTGAGATCAAGCTGGGTACTTTCTCTGACCCTCCCATCTTCTCACTTTAACCAGAGCGGTTCTGCCTCAGTTGGTTTTGTTTGTTGGGATTCTGTACAACCCAGTCACAGATGTATCGCCAATCACTTGAGGGACAAGAGGGCACGTCCTTAGGCAGTTGAGGCTGCTGACTGCCCAGATAGGTTCCATCTGAAGGGGTTGTCACACCTTTTAGCCTTTGGCAGACTGTCCCCACTGAGAATGACATTGTGTAGCACCAAAAACCCACCTCTGGTCCCAAGAAGCACCTTTCTAACTAGCCATTTCTTGTTTTAAGATGTCATGGACAATATTACCAGGCAAAACCAATTCTATGAAAGCCAGGTCATCAAGCAAGAGAACGAGTCTGGCTACGAGAGGAGACCTCTGGAAATGGAGCAGCAGCAGGCCTATCGCCCAGGTGGGAAAGTACACCTTGTACATCTCTTTCAAAGGAGCTAGAATCTGTACGTGGCCTTTACCCTCTGCCTAGAGCCGTCTTCCCAGAGAGATTTTGCAGCTTCCTCTTGGATGGTCCATTTGGGGTCTGTCACTCTGGAAAGGTTCTTTTGAAGGAGAGAACTTAATCCTGCTCCCGGGTGTTGAGAGAGGGGAGTCTTCATGGTATCTGTTTTCAGATGTTAGTATCAACACCCTGGAGAGTTTAGACTCAGAGGACAGTACTTGAGTCTTATTTAAGGTCTTAGAATGTAGAATCCAGCAAGGACTTTTTATTTTTATTTTTTAATGTTTATTCATTTCTGAGGGGGAGAGAGTGAGAGAACGTGAGCGGGGGAGGGGCAGAGAAAGAGGGAGACAGAGGATCCAAAGCGGGCTCTGTGCTGACAGCAGAGAGCAGATGTAAGGCTCAAACTCACCAACCATGAGATCATGACCTGAGCCAAAGTTGGAAGCTTAACCGACTGAGCCACCCAGGTGCCCCATCTAATAAGGACTTTCTAAAGCTAGTTTAGTATTTAGTAGTTTCTGCATTCTGAAGAATATTGTTCCAGAAGATGTCATTAGGGACTTCCCCGGGAAGGGTTCCTTGGCTAAAACATACCTGGAAATGCAGCACGTGCTATACCACCTCTGGGAGCATTAAAGGCTCTGAGAAGGCCTGGACTGAAAAAAAAACCTGTGTCACATTGTTTAAACCCAGGGTTTCCCAAATATGTGAATAAATATGTCTTTGCCGAACAAAGTTTCTTGCAATGTCAGTTTGGGAAACACAGATGCAACCCAGCTCTCTGCTCCCATTTTACAGACTGAGGAGGTGGCTTATCTGATGACAGAGCTGGGGTTAGCACCCAGGAAACTGGTGCCTGGGCCACTGCTGTTGGTTAATAAGCAGCATTCCCAACCAGTTGTGTCCTACCATTTAGAAAGCAGGGTCCCACTGTTGAGTAATGATGGAGCCAGAACTGCCTCCCAGTCTTGTGTTCCTGTCACTGTGTTATAGCCCTAGTGTCTGTACCTAGTGAAGTTGATTCTGTGTAGTTGATTCTATCTAATTCCATTCTGGTTCATCCACAAAGTGAAATCCCCAGACATTTCTTGTGGGTGGCTCAGGACTTTACTTTTAATGTAGGTTAAACTGCAGATTTGTGTCAGGCTCTGTGAGACTTGTGGGATCATTTGGCCCAAGGAGAGTCATTTCTGTGCTGTTACCAACAGACTTTTTTTTTTTAATGTTTGTTTATGTATTTTTGAGAGAGAGATCAAGATTGCAAGAGGGGGAGGGGCAGAGAAGAGGGAGAGACAGAGAATCCCAAGCAGGCTCCACACTGTCAGTGTAGAGCCCGATGAGGGGCTTGAACTCATGAACTGCAAGATCATGACCTGAGCCATCTAGGCACCCCCACAACAGACATTTATCAGGGCCTCTTGCAAGCTCGGCTCTGCTGGGAAGCATGGAGGCTCTCCAGATGGGGGAGCACAGTCCCTGCCCTGGGTGCCCAGGAGCCTTCTCTCTATGCCACGGCTAAGGATCCGAGGTGGTCTTGGCTTGAGTGCTGAAACGAGGAGATGTGAGTGATCCACAGTGTCAGCATAGACGCTGGTTTCCACAGTTTGCTCTCTGTTAGGTGCTTGGATTATTAAGTCACACCACAAATAGAAAGTCAGGATTTCTATTTGTGGTGTGACTTAAGGCCATCACACCTATAGGCCAGCTTAAGTTCAGACCCTCGCTTCTGGAATGATTCTGGGCTTTATGGTAGAGTGACTGAAGCCAGTGGAGTTAGCTGTGGGCCCACAGTGTCCTGTTGAATTAACCTTCCCACCTCCCTTTCCAGACAGACGACGCTTTGTAAGAAATGAGGTAGAGAGATTCTCTGGGAGGAATAATTAGAGAAGGTCGGATCATGGGATCTCAAAGTTTAAAGGGATCTTAGAAATTTTCTTTATTTTTTCTAGAGAGAGAAAGAGTATGACCCAGGGGGAGGGGCAGAAGAAAAGAAAGAATCCTAAGCAGGCCCCATGCCCAGCGTATACCCCAATGCAGGGCTTGATCCCACGATGCTGGGATCATGACCTGAGCAGAAATTAAAAGTCGAATGCTCAGCCGACTGAGCCACCCAGGTGCCCCCATGTTAGAAACTCTCCAGGGCTCTCCCACTCATTGCGGACCAAGGTAGCTGCCAACTTTCCTGAGGCCTTTGGCAAAGTAGCCAAAGGCAGCTATTCACTTTTGGGTGGACCTTATTAAGAGAGCTGGTCTTTATTCAGTGCTGAAGTCCCCTCTCCCACATGAAGCCTGAGAGTTATCTGGCTGACATCTGTCATCCCATCAACTGGCAGTGCAGATGTGCCTCGTTGACCATCCCCGACTTCCCTCTGCCCTGGTCCTGTTCTCCAGTGCAGCCTTCTTGGTTCCCTGGGCAGGTTTCCGTTGAACCCAGCAAGCTGCCTGTGCCCAGCCCATCGTGAGTGTAGTCAGGATCCCGCCAACATATCCTGAGGTAAAGGAACCAGAAAAGTGATAGCTAAGGAGTTTCCAAGTGTCTTGACCACCTGGCTTTGTCCTGACAGTAGAAATGAAGACAGAGATGAAGCAAGAAGCACCCACCAGCTTCCTCCCACCCGAAGCATCTCAACTCAAACCAGATAGACAACAATTCCAGAGTCGCAAGAGGCCTTATGAAGAAAACCGGGGACGGGGGTACTTCGAGCACCGAGAGGATAGGAGGTGGGTGTGTGAGGCGATAGTCCCCCTTCTTCCAGTAGGTCTCTGTGTCTGTAGCCTGGTGCCCACTGGGACCTTTGTATTAACCAAGGGGGCAGAGCAACCTGCCCTCACACGTTTGCTCAGTTCTCCCTGCACTCACTGCCAGATTCAGCTTTACTAAACTTTTGCTCCTTCCTCAGCTCCTCCCTTCTCATTACCTACAGGGTAAAGTCCAAATACTTGGCCTTTCACATGTGAGATGCCAGCCTGCCTTTTCAGTCCTTTGCCTCACTGCCCCGTCATCCTGCACAGTGTCCTATTCTTAATGGCTGCTCAGTATCCCTTGATGAAAAGATTTATTTCCTGACCCTTTTCCCAAACACATCCTTCCATCTATCTACTCATTTATCTATTGTCACACTCCCGCTGCTTTCACAAGATACCTACCCTTGGGCTGGACACTGGGGACACAGAGATGATTTGTTTGGACAGTGGGTTTTGCCTTCTTTTGATCCCAATATAGGGCCTGAGACAGACACATGAGTAAGCCACAACCTAGTGAGACCAGTAGTCACGGTGTGTGTCAGGAGGTCAGAGGAGGGAGTGTCCTCTCTGCCCTGGTTATTTTCCTTTCCTGACAAGCCCTTCCTATCCCTTTGCCCCAGCCCCAGTTCCCCCACCCCCACTCCCACCCTCCCTTCAGTTTTTGCATGAAGACTTTTCTGGTCACGCAAACTAGGAATGACCATTACTTCTCTACTTGTCTGGACTGGTCATCTGACACATTTTATTTCCCACCTGGTGGATTCTATCCCCTCGCTGCCTTGTGACCCTCTAAGACAGGGTCTGGGTCTCTTGGCTTCAACCAAAGGTAGGATGTGAAACTACCTCCTACAAGTTTCTCCCAATGCCTCCTACTGAGCAGAGCCCTAGGGTACTTGCCTGTGGGGAACAGAGGAAAAATACCTGCTCTGATTCGAGGCTGGCAGGGAAAGCTTTCTCGGATGAACTTACTGTGTGATGAGGTCCTTCTTTGTACAGGGCTCTGCCTTAGCCCTAGACTGGCAGGGCCAGAAGGGCATTCCACCAGAGGGAAGCCTCCCAGATGGGCCAGGGGTACCTGATCTGAGCACATGGTCGACAAGGTCCAGACTGTTCCAGACAGGACCCTGGGCATTAGATCCTATCCTTCTGTGCCTTTCCTTTATTCCTGTAAGTTGGAAGCCAGCAGTATTTTAACATTAGTCCCTTTTTAGTGATTTGGTAGGAGATGAGTCTTATTCATAATTTAGGACGCTTGACGGAAAGAGACTGAAAAAATGGGTCATTTCAAATACTTGCAGATGTGGAGTCTTAGGAAGATGTGGGCAGATTGTGATTACTGGGTTTTATCTGAGCCTTTGCACATTCCCCCTCCCTGGCCCAGCCCCTTCTGGGCTACTGTGCCACCCATCGCTAAGAGTCCATCATGGAGGCAGCTCCCAACATGCACAGGGCATGGGTCAGAATCTCGGGGTGTGAGAGAGGAGTTGTGTTTGAACAGGCTGGCCCTCTGGAGAGAGTGTGCCCTCTCTAGTCTCCATCCTCACCCTAGGAGTTAACAGTCCTTGCTGTTGTTGCAAGGATGTAGGGTTGCAGAGTTGTTTTGCTAACCTCCGTGAGAAGAAATCAAAATCCAGGAAGCAGTCTGGAGGCCACTTGTCAATTCCAACAGAACCTTCATTTCCCTTCCTCCGTGCTCATCCAACTGTTCTCATGTGACTTAACCCCTTTTTCTGACACAGGGGCCGCTCTCCTCAGCCTCCTGCTGAAGAGGATGAAGATGACTTTGATGACACCCTTGTTGCCATCGACACATGTGAGTCCTTGGGGTGCCCATCTGATTCTACCCTCCAGTCAGTATTGGGAAAGTCGGATATGAGAAACCAGGCTCTCGAGTGAGGTTGCTGTTTCAGAGACCGAAGACCTCCTCTCAGCTCTAGCTGGGATCCTGGGCAGGATCATTCTGTTTCTCTGATCTTCTCTTCAGGGAGGCATAATGCTGCCCTAATACCTCAGAGGATTTTCACTGACACTCAATCAGAATGGGTGCAGGGGCAATCTGGAAAACCCTGAACGCCCAGGGGCTTGTCGTCTAATCAGGAAGGGAACCTGAGTGCACCTGGGGAAACTTAACTCTTTGACAACCAGTTCCCCAGTTTCCATCAGCTGCTCACGTTCCTGGTGAAACCAATGCCACCTTGTCCTCTGAGGCTTAACCTGGCCCGCCTCGCTGTCCGTCCTCCAGTTTCTTTCTGCTGGATAAGTGGCTTCCCCTAGACTGCATCTGAATCCGAGGGGTGATGGTGATAAAGGTCCTGCCCCTCCTCAGACTGGATCTCAGTGGTAGAACCTGCAAATCTGACTTTAGGAAGAAGTCGATCATGTCTGAGAACACTGTACTTTTCAGCAGAGCAAAAACTGCACAGCAAGTCACGTATTTCTCTACTCAGCTTGTGCTTCTAGAGCAGCGCCTATATACTTTGGAAGAGAGAAAGATATCTTGTACACAGTCCTGTCTATCACAGGATCTCAAAGACCGTGTACCTAGAGTAAAGCTAAACTTTTTTTTTTTTAATATTGGGTGGCAGTGATCAGTGAAGCAGCAACTGATCAGATGGGGAATGTACAGGCTATGACTCTCAGCCTTGAGGGAAAAGAGCCAGCCTGCTGGATAGGGTGGTCAGGAAAGACTTTCTTAGCGGCCTGACCAGCTCCTTGAAGAGTGGGAAGAGTCAGAGCTACAGCAGGAGAGTCCAAGGCCCGAAGAGGAGGTGGGAGCCTGTGGTGCACCTGCACAGCAGTGCCTGGGTGGCAAGTGAGGAGCCGGGTCAGATGTTTGTGCAGCTGTTGGCAGCAGGAGTCTGACTCCCAAACTGAGCTAGCACACGGAAATGGTTAAAGTGAGTGGCTGTGGGATTCACCTTTTTAAAAATGCTAAATCCCTTGAACATGATGAGGATATGGATCCTCTCCCTAGCAAATGTACATCCCTGTAAAGTGCGTTTGTGTACAATTTGGGGGGGGTTCCCCTGACGGCCATCCTTGGAACCCAGCGAGGTGAAGAACCCAATTCCTGTGCATAATGGCTGCACTGATCCTGTGCAGAGGCCCATTTGCATAGTCTGGAGCCTTGCTCCCAAACAGGAGAATGGTTAGGCAGTGCAGCTGGTTTCTCGTGCACCTACCCTCATGATGCGTCGGCTTGTGTACTCTGGTTAACACTCTCAGGGAACTTATCTTTGCCTGTGCCTCTTTTGGGAACCTTTAAAACACCAGCCAACTCCTGGCTTTTTCCTCTACAGATAACTGTGACCTCCACTTCAAGGTGGCCCGAGACCGGAGTAGTGGCTACCCTCTCACGATTGAAGGCTTTGCCTACCTGTGGTCAGGAGCCCGTGCCAGCTATGGAGTCAGAAGGGGCCGTGTGTGCTTTGAGATGAAGGTGAGTGGGAGCAACAGAAGGGTCAGGGACAGAAACCAGGTCCATCCTTTGGAATTAGCCTGTCATCAGCCACTTCGGTCAGAGCCACGATGGCAAAAGAGATTTAATTGAGATTTAATTGGACTGTGTATCCAAGCAAAAAAAAAAAAGCACGATGGACTCAGGAGAACTATGTCATCGCTAAACACCGCATCTGAAAAGCAAGCCAATTGTACATTGCTTTGTTGAGCTGATTTTTCCTTGGTGAGATTTGACCCAGGTATTATATAGCCAACCTCACTAGGTATGACACGTTTGTAGAATTGGGAAAAGGAGTAGTTTGGAAGAAAAATGAGCTAGAAAGTGTGGACATGGACCCTGCCAGTTAGAGAGGGTAGAAGGAGAGCTGGGCAAAGCTCGGTCCTGCCACCAGGGCTGATCCTCTACCAGGACCTACCAGGCCATCCTCTACCATCATCTCTCCATAGTCCAGGTCAGGTTCTGTTTATGAAAAAAGCACACAGTCGTGGTCAATGGAAATTGAGATGGCACAGGAGAGTGTAGGGTAAAAAAAGCAGAAGTTAGGCTCCGATCCCCCTGGTGCCCATCCTACCCTCCAGAGGTAACTTACATGTTAGTGATTTCTTGCGTGTCCTTTGGGTAGCCAAACTTAACTGACCGCTAGTATCTACAGAACCGTTTGCACGAGCTAGATATATGCCAAGTGCCTTGCACGGGTATCTCCATTAATCCTCACCATACCGTCCTGAAGTAGGTAGTTATCCCCGTTTCTTAACAGGGCAAGCTGCCAGTGTTCTCGTTTCTGATTGACTAAGTCTGTTGATTGTGAGTTGCGTACTGTTTCATGTGCTGCTCATAGAGAAACGCTGCCGATTAAACTGACAGAGTGCTTGCTTCCCACATCAGTTGTAAGATCTGTCTGGATTTTGGAACAGCAAGATGGAAAAATGTGCATCCGAAAGTCAAGAAAATAGGTTAACTTCACAGAAACCACCGACTAACATAGATACGGTTGTTAGGCAGTCTAACCTCTAAGGTTACATCAGAAGGCACCTTTTATTCTTTCTGCTTCTTACTTAATACTGTGTTTTGGACAGCATATTCCATAGCAGTACGTCAACCCTACTTCACTCTTTCTGACCGCTTCATCTGTTCTGTGACATGGATGTGCCATAACATGGCCAGTGTCTTGTTGGTGGGTTTTTGGAGTTGTTTTTAACATAAACAGTGTCACTGAATATTCTTCTGTGTGTGTCGTGTGTTCACACATAACACCTCTGATTGCATCTGTAGGGTTAACTGGAAGTTGAATTGCTGCGTTACAGAGTAGATGCATTTGCAGCATCCCCACCCACCCACTCCCCCTTTTTTTTTTAAGTTTATTTTTGAGAGAGAGAGTGTGGGGAGGATCAGGGAAAGGGAGACAGAGAATCCCAAACAGCCCTGCTCTGACAGCACAGAACCTAATGTGGAGCTCGATCCCACGAAATGTGAGATCATGACTTGAGCTGGAATCCAGAGTTGGATATTCAACCGACTGAGCCACCCAGGCGCCCCTGCATTTGCAGTTTTGATAGAGGTTGCTAAATTGCCCTCCAAAGACACTGTGCCAGTTTATCCTTCTACGCTAAATATGACAGTCCCTGTTTTCTCTGTAGCATGTTAAAATTTAAAATTAACTGTACTTTTGAAATACCTATCTCTGTGGCTCTGTAATTTCCTGAGCCTTTCAGCGCAATAGGCCTTTCAGAGCACTTAAACACCTTTTCCCCAGCAACAAAAGCCATTGCTGATTTTTAATGCCTGTGTGCTTCTTCCCTCTTGTGTTGCCTTGTAACCTGCAAGCCTCTGGGCACCAGTTCTGAGCCTTCTTATTCTTTGTCCCCAGATCAATGAGGAAATCTCCGTGAAGCACCTTCCTTCCACAGAGCCCGACCCACACGTTGTCCGTATTGGCTGGTCCCTGGACTCCTGCAGCACCCAGCTGGGTAAGGGGACGTCAACCTAGCAGTCCAGAGAGTACAGCAATGTGTCTCTATTCCTGGATTCTCAAACTTCCTAAGCTTCTCTTCCCAGCGTGGGACTCAGAACACGACTAGCCTAGGCTGGAGCACACAGTCTTTAGGCATACAGGATTCAGCTGGAAGGACCATAATCCTATTAGCTTTCCTATGAAAAATTTAGTCTTCATCTTTTAGGAGATGGTCCAAAGTTCTCCTTAGAGAGCTGATCCTTTTCTTAAAAGATCAGTTGTCTTCTGTCTTCAAACCATGCTGAAAATAAGTTCCTCAAACCCTGTTAAGTTCTGTCTGGGGTTTTCTGTCCAGAGCCAGACCCAGAGTAAAAAGGGAAGCAGAGAGCATTGGGGCTGGTTGGCAGAGAGGCAGGGGCCGCTCATTGAGAGGTTTTGAATTTTCACAGGCCTCCAGGCCTCAGTGACATTGTGGCCCCAAGTGAGTGATTTCCATGACCAATGCTGAGATTTTCTGCTTTGGTCATATAAACCTTCTGATTATGAAAATAATGTGTGCTCTTTGTAACAATTCAGGCCACACAAGTTGGGGAAAATGAAAATCCTCCTAAACTTGTGAGATAACAGCCAACATTAACATTTTTATCTACAGTCTTCTGGATAATTCTTTTGTTCTTTGTATATCTCAAACTGGGTCACACTATGCATACCGTTTTGTGGCCTGATTTCTTTTTCCTACTTAGTGTATGCTGGGCATGTTTTTATAGATAGGTATAACTTTTTTTTTTTTTTAACAATGTTTATTTATTTTGAGAGAGAATGCACGAATGCATGCATGAACGAGCAGGACAGGTGCAGAGAGAGAGGGTGAGAGAATCCCAAGTAGGCTCCCCGCTGTTGGCACAGACCCTGATGCGGAGCTCAAACTCATGAACCATGAGATCATGACCTGAGCCAAAATCAAGAGTTGGACGCTTGACCGACTGACCCCGACCGCCCCTTAAAAAAGTACAGCTTTCTGACCACTGCGTAATTTTCCTTAAGTGATGTGTAGATCTGTTAAGTTGATTGCAATTTTTTGCTGGTAAACTCTTGAGTTGTCCACGTGTATGATCTGATTGTTCACGTAAGCCTGATCCTTCTAGTAGAAACGCTAGGTCAAAAGGAGTGGACAGTTTCATTTTGATAGATGTTCACACCCTTTATTTCAGGCTCCTATTTTATCTTTGTCTCTGTTTTTGGATGTCAGTGGTGGGTAGGTGGTACAGGTAAAGGTCCAGAGCCCAGAATGGTCAGTTGTCCAAGGCCAACAGCTGGTGTACAGAAGAGCTGGGCCCAGAATTCACGTCTGTTGGCACCTTCTTTTCTGGTAGAATGTTCCTTGGTTTCCTGGCCAAGGGTCTCTGTACAACCCAGGTGTCAGGCAGGGCCCTTGGAATCTCACACTGCTTCAGCCCCTGGTTCTGTGGCCTGAGGAGATCCAGCACCTTTCCTAACGGTTAGACCTCACAGTCTCCAGAAGCAAAACCCAGCCCCTTTCCTGATTTCTGCCCCAGACGCGCTGACACCAAAATTGATGCCATTAGTAATACTTGACTGAATGTTGAGTGCCACTTGGAAGGTCACTTCTCTGTGTACAGCCTGCCTTCGCCCTCTCTCCCTCCTCCCTCTTTTCAGATTCTCCTTCTCTTTGTGCAGTTCAGTTCAGCTCCCACTCCCAGACTCCACCCCTCAACCCTCCAGGCCCTCAGAGTTCTGCATGATGAGGGCCTTCCTTTCAGCAGAACCTTCCTCACTTTTCCCCACAAAAGCAACTGTTCAGCGAAACTAGTAATGAAACTGACTCTTTTTTCTTTAGAAGTATGTGGCAGACGTAGTGACCATGGCGGGTTTAATCTGCCTTTGCCTGTTTCTTCCGTCAGGCGAAGAGCCGTTCTCCTATGGCTACGGAGGCACTGGGAAGAAGTCCACCAACAGCCGGTTCGAGAACTATGGAGACAAGTTTGCAGAGAATGATGTGATTGGCTGCTTTGTGGTGAGTGCTGGCAGCCCGTGGGGGTTGGCAGAACCAAACGTTGGTCCTGTCAGCTGGACTTGCAGACTTCGTTCCCAGAATACCTCTGGTGATTGTCTGCCTCATGTCCAGCCTCTTTTGCTATGGCTCTTTGTCTTTCTTTACCAGACTGGAACGTTGACTGTCATTTTGTGCAAAATTCTGCCATTCCGCCCCCTCTGGTCTTTCGCGCGAAGCTGTCAGATGGCACCCTGGAGAGGTTTGGGGACATCAGGTGTGCACAGCCTTCCTCCAATCCCAGATACCAGAGGGACATTTTCTAAAAATTTTTTCAATGTTTGTTTATTTTTGAGAGAGAGTGTGAGTGGGGGAGAGGGAGAGAGAGAGGGAGACACAGAATCAGAAACAGGCTCCAGGCTCTGAGCTGTCAGCACAGAGCCTGTCTCGAGCTCAAACTCATGGACCGTGACCTGAGCCAAAGTTGGATGCTAAACCGACTGAGCCACCCAGGAGCCCCTCAGAGGGACGTTTTCTAAACAAACCCAGGGATTTCTTGTCTTGCTCTGCTGCTCAGTAGCCTTTGCTATTGGCTCTTGCCCCACTGTGGCATCATCTCATCCCAGAACCTCTCCTTTCACCTCATGCTGGTTGAACCGGCTTCCTACAGTGCAGTCTTCTAGAAGGGCAGGGGTGCATGCAAAATAAAACAAGAGATAGGCTGGCTGCACTGCTCTCCAACACTGCTGTCCGCTGACAACAGTGACTGACACTCGATGGTGCTGCCGGCTCAGGCCAGACTCCCTAGACCCAGCTCCTGCTCGCCTGCTCACAGCCCCGGGCAGCGGCCTCCCTGCATGGCAGCTGTGCTCTCCATAAGGAACTTCACACCTACCTCAGAACTCTGTGTGGGCTCATTAAGCCAACCTGTTAGCAGCACTCCTAATGATGCTTGGAGCATAGTAAGTGCTCAGTAAATACCACTCAACAGTGTTTCAGTAGGAGTTCTAGATGTGGTAAAGTGTGTCAGGTGAGGCACCAGCTGGGGTGGCCCCCTGGGCACTTCCTCTTAGTCTGTTCTCCCTTCCTCCCTCTCGTGTGTACACATGTACTCTTTCTTTTTTCCTTCAGTGTCACTTTAAGAGAAATTTCTGACTTAAAGAAAAGCCGTAAGAAAGCTCAGCCTTGCCCAGATTCTAACATTTGCCGATTTACTTTGACCAGTTTTCAAATATACATGTATGTGTGTATGATTTGCATCTGACCCCTTTGAAAGTGGGGTGCCAGCATTATGTCTTTAGTCCTTAACTCTTCAGCGTGCATTTCCTAAGAATAAAGCTGCTGTATCCACCACAGTACAGTTGTCAAATTTAATGCTGATGTAATGCCATTATCTACTCCACAGTCCACACTTAAATTTCGTCTGTTGTCCCAACGATATCCTTTACAGCAATTTTGTTCCTGGTCCAGGATCCAGTCCAGGATCATGGATTGTATTCTCTTGTTAGGCCTTTTAAGTTTGAAACAGTTTCCCAGTCTTCTATCTTTTGTGACTTCATTCTCTTTTTAATAAAAAAAAAACATGTTTTCTTAAACAAAAATTAACCATGTTTAAATGCTACAAACTACTTTAAACCATGCTTTTTTCCCCCCATTTAACAGTAAATCTTGGCTCTCTTTTCCCCTCCACACAGAGAATATAGATCTGGCTCAATGAAAAACTTTTTTAAAAGTTTTTTATTATTTATTTTGAAAGAGGGAGAGAGAGTGAGTGGGGGAGGGGCAGACAGAGAGGGAGAGAAAGAATCCCAAGCTGGCCCCACCCCAGCAGCACAGAGCCTGATATGGGCCTCGAACCCATGAACTGTGAGATCATGACCTGAGCCAAAACCAAGAGTCAGATGCTTAACCGACTGAGCCACCCGGGTGCCTCTGAAAACATTTTTGAATAGTTAATGAATTCCTGTGGTTCCCAAAGATATTAAGAGATATATATCAAAAGATTTGCGTGTAAAGTTGTCTTCAGACCTTCCCTCTCTGCCCGTTGTTCGTTCACGTTTACCCTCCCTGTACAGGAACCTGCAGGTACCTAATACAAGAAAGATGATTGTCGTATTTCTTCTTTTACACAAAAGGTGGTATAACATACATGTCATCCTGCATTGGTTTTTGCTTATTTATCTTAGAACTTTTTTTGTATCACTACCTAGAAGACTTTGTTTTTTCACATGTGGTGAAAGGGGTTTCAGCAGGGTGTTTTTTCATTGTGTGGATCTCCCATCCTCAACCAGCAGACATTTGGTTAGTTTCTCCCCATTTTATTTGGTGGCGGCCTAGTCTTCTGATGCAGACATCAATTTACCCTGCGCTCATTTAGCCAGTGTCCTGTTGATGGACCAGAAAGCTATTCGCCGGGAGAGTCCATGGTGCGGTGACAGCCTGTCCTTTTCCCGTGTACCAGACAGAGTATCTTGGGGATCTTTTTGTATTTCTGTACATGGAGTTTCTCCATTCTGTAGTCTCTCCCACTTCCCCTTGGAGCACAGCTGGCAGTGCTGGGGTGGGTGATTTGCACATAAATCTTTGCATTCTGGTAGGAATCTACCTGCAGTGTTTATTCCTGAAAGTGTAATTTCTGGGTCGGGGTGTATTTTTAAATTTTGATGGCTGCCACCGAGACTGCACTCCAAAGAGGTTGTAGAATTTTAACATGTCATCAGTGTGTGGCAGCATCTGCCAGACTCTGTCCCATCCAGGTGTGAGGTTCTGTGAGCATGTGGCAGTTTGGAACTATAGGCCTTGACTCTTGACTACAACTAAATCATTCAACCAGGTACCCCTCAACTTCGATATTAAAGATTCTGTGTGCAGTTTTTCTTTTTTCAAATGGTGCCATAACTTTTTTAAAGGGTGAGGGGTTGGAGCAGATATGAAAATGCAGTGACCTGAGGGAACCCGGGGGAGCACATTAGCATTAGATCTCAAGTTGTCAGCCTTCACAAAACAGGACAGAATGGCTGCCAGGCAGAGAGAACGGTAGAACCGTAAGGAACGTTGTACTTGGAGCCCTGGGGACGACACGACATGTGAGAGATGAGGCTGCAGAACTGGTGGGCTCTGAATAACACCAGGTGTGATGACTTTGAGGTTTGAGACCCTGGACGGGCACCAGGGTGTTCTAACAGGAGTGACACAACCACACTTGCCTCTTGGACAGATGGCCCCATTGGTGGTGGATTCATCATTTGAGGGTGCTGGTTTGTGTACAATATGGCGAGTTCCCCTAGTGAAGCTGGTGGCCGGAAGGAAGGCTGACCCCCAGGATGTTCATCTCCATGTTAGAGTAAAGATGACCTGGGACACACTGGCTCTGGTGGGAAGACACAGCAGGGATCCTGCTGCAGGATTCAGTTTGGCAGATGTTTGTGTGTCTGCCCTGCGTGGTCTTGACCTCTGTGGGCACTTAAAAATGAGCAGATAAGGATCGTATAGAGCTGTGTCCTGTGGTCACTGAGAATGGTGTTGAGGAAGCCACTTAGGGAAAGGAGTTCTCGCTGCTTCTCAAAGGACGAGTCCCAAAGCGGTCTCCCCATTCAAGAGGGAAAGAATACCATGTCTTGTGCTTTTATATCAGGAACCCGACCTTGTACTTACTTTGGTTTAGTCTGCCATCTGATCTCAAGGTTTTTTTTGTTGGTCTTTGTTTTTTTAACTTTTGAGAGAGACAGAGACAGAATGCGAGTGGGTTAGGGGCAGAGAGAGAGGGAGACACAGAATTCAAAGCAGGCTCCTGGCTCTAAGCTGTTAGCACAGAGCCCGATGCGGGGCCTGAACTCACAAGCTGTGAGATCATGACCTGAGCCGAAGTCAGACGCTCAACCGACTGAGCCACCCAGGTGCCCCATGATCCCAAGTTTTGAGTCTCCCTTAAATGTAAACCTTTACCGTGCACCCAAAGTGATCTTTCTGAAACAGCTTTGACCATGCCACTCCCTTGTTGGAAACAAGTCAGGGGTTCTGCTCTGCCATCAACATGAAGTCCAAATTCCTGAGGTGACAGAGAGCCCCTCGCTATGCTAAGGGCAGGGACCGTGTCTCCTCCCCACCACTGCAGCCCAGCGAAGTGCCTGGTGTCTTGGACTGATCGCTCCCAGCAACCCCCTTAGTCCTCAGAACAGCCCTTTGCAATATAGAATCTTAGGATGGCTCCCTTGTTTGATAAGGAAACTGCAGATGAAACCTCAAGGTCACACAGTGAGTGAATAGCAGAGCTGAAGCAGTCTGTCTTCCTAAACGGCCTTAACCACTGCACTCCAGCCACTTGGCAGGAACTCTGTAAATAGTTGTTGAATGAACAAATACGGTCTTCGCCTGGCCCTCCAGCTGTACCTGAAGTTACTTCTCCCTCATCTGTCATGCTACAGCCGGGCTGACCCTTTGTGCCCTCACCACCTGATTCATACACAAACACCACCTCTCTTTAGGACTCACTCCTCCCACCGCAGACATGGCTCGTTTCCACTTCTTGTCCAGGACTTGGCTTACAGGTCCTCTCCTCAGAGAATCCTGCTCTTGAATAGGTGCCCTCACCAATTCAAGGTGCCCTCGCCAAACAGTCTGATTCCCTGCTAGGCCCTGAGCTCTGTCAGGCCCAGAGCACCACAGGCACCCGCACCGGGAAGAGCAGGAGCTGGAGGATGTGTGGTGTGTGGCGAACAAACAAATGCACACGTTTGTAGAGCTGGGCTTGACTCAGAAGACCCTGCTGTGAGGCTTTCTTTCCATCTGTTCTCTCCACAGACTGCCCTTGCTGGGCTTGAGGACAGACTCCCCTTTTCCTTCATCTTTGTCTGAGGCTAGGCACAAGACGGAGCTTCCTAGGATGACACATGTCACAGCCTTGGGGTTTGGGGCAAGGAAGGCTTTGGCCACACCTTCGCGGCTGTTTCTTGGTGACGCCTCGTGTATCTGTGTTGGGGGAGGGATGCATTTAGATGTGGGAAGGAAGCTGAGTTTCCTCTCCCTACATCTGCTCCCGCTCAGCTTTGGCTCCCGATGCCTTAAGCTGAACATTGGCAGTTATCTTCCTTTGGCTTTGTCTCCTAGGACTTTGAATGTGGAAATGATGTGGAACTTTCCTTCACCAAGAATGGGAAGTGGATGGGCATTGCCTTCCGAATCCAGAAGGAAGCCTTGGGAGGTCAGGCCCTCTACCCTCACGTCCTGGTGAAGAATTGTGCGGTGGAGTTCAACTTCGGGCAGAGGGCAGAGCCCTACTGTTCCGTCCTCCCAGGCTTCACCTTTATCCAGCACCTTCCCCTGAGCGAGCGGATCCGGGGCACCGTGGGACCAAAGAGCAAGGCAGAGTGTGAGGTGAGTGGGCCCGGAAGACTGAATTGGAGGCCGCTTCTCCAGAGCCACATTGCTGCCAAGGCAGAAGGGAGACCCTGCAGTGGGGTGGTGAAAGCGGCACAGCCTCACCGAGGGAGACACCTGGGGCCTCTTCCTCCAGGCTTCCCAGGGCTGGGAGACAGTGGTGAGGGGGTGAGTGTGGCCTGGAAGAGGGAGGGGCTGGGGTGAGAGACCGAAATCTTGGAAAGGTTCCCCAAAAAAGTTGTCATGGCTCCATCCACACTGCTCCGTCAGTGAGGTCAGGATCTTGGAAAAGGAGGCTTTCCTCCCAGCAGACAGGGATGTGAAGGCACTTCCGGTGAGTGCATTCTTGAAGGAGGTTGTGCACTTCCATCCCCTAACGCTGCCAAGGCTAAGAACAAAAATGACAACTATCTTGGGGGTGATGAGGCTGCAGAAGCTGTACTGGTGAGCTTTGCTCTCAAGATAATGTTTTACTAGATACATAAGTGATTTGATGTTTATTCTAAAAAACTAAACATGAAGGTTAGTTCCCCATAATTCCACTGTTTGCAAATAAGTTTACTGTTGAAGTTTTCAAGTTTATGCTGTCCTTTTTGCTATGCTAGGTGCCTGGTTTATACACACACACTTATAATTGAGAACTTAAAGCATAAGCATTTTGGTATCCTCCCTTTCATTCAACATTATTTTGTGAGCTTTATCCTACTACACGAACCCCTCTTTTTAAACTCACTTATAATGGTCTTAAAAATTCATCATTCCCCCTCTTGTTGGGCGTTTAGGTTGTATCTAGTGTTTGCCAAATTCTGAATGTACTACTAAATAAGTACCAAGCCTGTCGTCATGCATGTTAGTCTGTTCCCGTCTCAGACTCCAGGAAGGTTGTACCCGCTTCTTGTGCCCACTACGTGTACCATGCCCAGTGCATCGCCCTCCCTGGGCTTTTCCCTGTCAGAGGCCACTTCATCCTGTCTATCAAAAATGTAAATAATAATGATAACAGCACTTGATTTTGTGCTCACCCCATGCCAGGCCCTCTGTTAAGAGCCTGACACACCTCATGTCTTTGAATCCCAGCAGCAACACTGTGAGGTAGATGCTCTCATTGCTTCTATTTCCAGAGGCAGCCATGAGGTTTAGACTCACCCTCGAGGTCACCAGTGAGTGAGGGTGGTGCCAGGCTGCCATGCCACCCACTGCTACTGCTTCAGTGCCCCGCCTTGTCCCATTCTTGTAGATTCTGATGATGGTGGGCCTGCCCGCTGCCGGGAAGACCACGTGGGCCATCAAACATGCAGCCTCCAACCCCTCCAAGAAGTACAACATCCTGGGTACCAATGCCATCATGGATAAAATGCGGGTAAGGATGGTTCCCGGTCTCTCCATATTCATCTCCCACCCCCCAAGTGCTGCCCTGCAGCCAGGACCACCCACCCCTTCACCACCCTCTGTCCGCAGGTAATGGGCCTGCGCCGGCAGCGGAACTATGCCGGCCGCTGGGACGTCCTGATCCAGCAGGCCACCCAGTGCCTCAACCGCCTCATTCAGATCGCCGCCCGCAAGAAACGCAACTATATTCTAGATCAGGTACTCACTGGTTGACCGTCAACGCCCCAGAAAAAGGAAGGGGCCTGTTGGGTACCTGGGAATTCTCCTCTGGTCCTTTTTTTTTCTTTTTTCTTTTTTCTTTTTTTCCTGCATAATGCTCTTGGACTGTAGTGCTGGTCAGGGAGTCAGCCATACATGATGACACAGTGCCAGACTCAGCATAGTTCTCTGAGCCCGGTCTGTGGGTGGGGCCTGGGGCCATGATCCAGATGTAGCTCAGGCTCTCAGCAGCTCACCAGTGCAGCTTCTGCAGCTATTTAGCGAAATGGAAGGGAGGTGGATTTCTGAAATGGACAAACATGGGCTTGAATCCGAGCTCTGCCTCTTCCTAGCTGCGTGCCTGTGGGTGGCTGACCTCATCCTCCAAATCTCAGTGTTGTGGTCTGTAAAATAGAGATCATATAATGGTACTCATCTGACACATGGTCTGGCATGTGATCGCTGGAGATTGTTGTTAATTACCCTACAGAATAGGTATGTCCCGGCTTCTCTTAGCATGTTTTTATGACTATGGGATACATATTTAAGTCACGTATTTTCTTTTTTTTTAAATCACATATTTCCTACCTGCCATTTCAATTAAGAGGAAGGTTCTTAGCATCAGAAGGTCTAGGAACCTTTGAAATTAAATCGTAATTTTGTATGCAGGCTCAGATTTGTTTTTTTAAAACAACAACTGGACAGTTTTGAGTTAGGATAGGAAGATCCTCCATGGCTGTTAGCATTCTCAAAAGTATGAGTGACCCAAACATGGTTAAGGGTCCCTGTCTCAGTAATGAGTTCCTCACGTTTACCACCTATGAGACATCATTCTTGACACTGCCCTGAAGGCTTTTTCTTTTCTTTCTTTTTTTTTTTAAATAAGTGTTGTTGTGGTTGTTTTTTAATTTTTTTTTTTAATGTTTATTTTTGAGAGACAGAGACAGAATGTGAGTGGGTTAAGGGCAGAGAGAGAGGAAGACACAGAATCCGAAGCAGGCTCCAGGCTCCGAGCGGTCAGCACAGAGCCCGATGCAGGGCTTGAACCCACGAGCTGTGAGATCGTGACCTGAGCCGAAGTCGGACGCTCAACCTACTGAGCCACCCAGGGGCCCCCCCTGAAGACTTTTTCAAGTAGCAAATCCTATACGTGGGGTCTACGAACAAGCCTCTGTTCCCTTCCACCTTGCATTTGCCCTTTCTTTAAAATCTCTGAGTGCAAATACATAACCCAAGTAGTACCCGCACCCTGGCAGCCTTACCATTCATGTAGCCCTGGGTACTTTGGTTACCGTGAGTTCAAAGAGTCCTGATGATGGTGGAGCTGGTGGTGGCGCTGGCTTGTCAGAAAGGTGGTTGGAATCTCCAGGGAACCAGGTTGGCTTTGCACAGGAGTGACATCTTCTACAAAACAATTGAGCCGGGAGCTCCCAGGTCAGGGGACACATGCAGATTTGGGGAGAGTGGCTCCGTGCCCCTTCCCTGTACCTTGCCCTCTGCATCTCTTCCATCGGGCTGCTCCTGAGTTATATCCTTTTCATAATAAACCAGTAAGCTGATGTTTACAGTGGAAGAAATGAGGCCTCCTAGCCAACATGGAAAAAGAGAGAGCTCATGGTAAGAAATTAGTTCTTAAAGACAAAAAGAAAAAAGCTATTGACTGATCTTTATGATCAGTCTTTAAGATCAGAGATCTTTATGATAGACAAATTTATTTAAAGGATCTTGCCAGGCAGTTAGGTATCAAGAGTGGAAATTTGGCTTGCTGACGAAACAGCCATGCTACAAAAACTAAAAGTTGGTCAAAGCCGTGCCACACCTCTGGCACTACTCTGTGATAGTGGAGATGTGAGATTCGCTCTGAGTGTTGCTATTCTGGAAGGTGGAGCTGAAAAGGTGTACTTTCATCCAGTGACAAACACTGAGACCATAGGATTGAGCCCTAAAGACTCACATTTGTAAAGTACTAATTGGGTTAACGAAAAAAACAAAAAAGCAAAACAGTTGAGCACAGGATAGTCCAGGAGCCACCCAGCGTTATTCCCCCAGCTCAGCCCCATTACTGATGCATATAGCCAGCTTTCTCCCCCTTTAAAAGACTTCTTTTTCTTTCTTTCTTTTTTTCTTTCTTTTTTTTTTTCATGTTTATTCATTTATTTTGAGAGACAGCGTGAGCAGGGGAGGAGCAGAGAGAGTGGGAGAGAGAAAATCCCAATCCGTGCTGTTGGCACAGAGTCCAACAAGGGGCTTGATCCCACAGACCGTGAGATTGTGACCCGAACCGAAATCAAGAGTCAGACGCTCAACAGACAGCCACCCAGGCACCCTAAGAGTTTGGTTTTTTTGTTTTTTGTTTTTTTTAATTTTTTTTTTAATGTTTATTTATTTTTGAGACAGAGACAGAGCATGAACGGGGGAGGGTCAGAGAGAGGGAGACACAGAATCTGAAACAGGGTCCAGGCTCTGAGCCGTCAGCACAGAGCCCGACGTGGGGCTCGAACTCACTCACTGCGAGATCATGACCTGAGCCGAAGTCGGCCGCTCAACCGACTGAGCCACCCAGGTGCCCCAGAGTTTGTTTTTTAAACAAGCCTCATTTTGCCCCATTCTTTTTGTCAGAGCATTTTGAAATTGTAGTCTGACTAGGCCCCAGTGGGACTGGATCCTAAAAGGTGTGAGAACAGTGGTGTTTTAACACCTTGAGGATTCCTTGTTTGGACACCCCAGCAAGTATTCCCTGCCTATCTTTTTCTCAGTTTGCTGGTTAAATTAACTGTGAAACCTATTTCAGATATGTGGCCCGGTGGAGAAGGATTATAGTCATAGCGGTAGATGGTCTTAACATCCGTGTTCAACATTTCAAACTGGGCTCTCTCTGGAAGTCAAGCCCTAGCACCTCAGCCAGGCATAGAACAGCTTAGCCTTCTCAGCTTGTGCTGGCTTGTTCAGGGACAGGATCCAGGGCAGTACTGGGTGCACCTGTGCTCTTCAGGGCTTCTGGCTTCCTGGTAGGGGGCACCTGCAGGTCAGGCCAAGTGATCTAGGCCAGCAGGGAGACAAAATAACCTAAACTCTGAAGGAGGGAGAAGAGTGGATTAACCACAGATCATAGGATTGACTTGGGGTCTGAAACTATAGGTTACTCAGGCCTGGGAAGAGGTCTAAAGTCAGTGGCTTGATCTGTCTTTTTGGCTTAAGCCCCAAAAGTGGGTTCCAGAAAATCCTGGGGGGTATGATACAAGATTCACAGCAGACCCCTGGCCAGATGCTGGCACTTCCCACTCCACCAGCTTTGACAATGAGGATAAGTTGATGAACAGCTGTCTCCTGAACTAGATAGACCTCCCAAAGCAGAGACAGTAACGCAGGCCATGTCCCTACAATCCCAGGATCTCAGCTCAAGGCTCTTTTTCCCTTTTCCCTCTGATTTTTCCTTAGTGTTCAGACCTCCCTCCATTTGGCTCTCCTGTTACTTAGGTTGGCCTCAGAAATGCTAGTCCTTGAGAGGGAAGGAGAAAGAAATTGTGTCCTTCTCTCTTCTGCCTTCGGCCAGGATCCCAGCCCCTACCCCAGGATGTATCTCATTGAGCACAACCTCTCAGGTGTGTTGGGGCCTGGACCTACATTCCATGATTACTTGAGTCCTCTTGAGATCATGTGGGACATCTGGGGAGGGAAAAAAAGTAGATGGACCAAAGGGGAAACTTAGGCCTCATCAGGGAAAAGAACCTATTTGAAGTTATTTGGTCAGTTTACTGGTAGAACAAGTCACTGCTGACTTCCCAGAAAGTCACAGCCAAGAATGGTGGGAGCCTTGGTGGAAAATTAGGAAAGCTTTCTGGAGGTGGGGTGCCTAGCCAGGACATGGATGATGATAAAAGGAGTTGAGACTTTGTCCTGAGGGTGGTGGGGAGAGGGACATGACTAGCTTTGCTTGACTGGTAAAAGGCTGAAGAGCAAGGGAGAAAGAGAAGTTGGAAGCCACATTGCTTCACGTGGTCTCTGGGGGCCTCTCTTACCGGTGGAAAGCGTCTGGAATGAGATGCTGCCTGGTCTGCCCCTGACCCACCACAGGAGCTCTCCTGGAGGCTTTTGAGAGGGCCTCTGCAGGGCCATGTGTGAGGGCCCTAAACCACCCCAGAGTTGAGGACTGCAGGCTAGGAGTTCCCTCAGGGCTCTAAGAGCTCAGAGCCAGGCCAGGCAGTAATCAGAAACCGCGCTGGAGGTGACCACATTGCCAGCCCTGCCTCAGTCGTCAGAACATGTGGTTCTAGTCCCACTTTGTGTCCCTGTTGACAAGCACCATGCCTTCTCCTGAAACAAACCTAGGGCTGAGATTAGAAGCCCAAAGTTAACCGCCTGTTGTTGGCAGGTGTTAGAGAGGGAGGGGTTTCTCTTCACCTTCCCATCCCCAGAGCCTCAGCCTGTGTCATTGTTGACACTCCAGCCAATTCCCTTCCTACATGTGTGGTTCCTTCCACTGGATTCACCTCCCTGAGCCCAGAGTGAACTCTTGTCACCAGCTTTAAATTTGCTCCACGAGTCCAGCCATGTTTCTGTCACTGCCAGCCTGACCCCACTGAGCTCTGGACAGGGGACAGTGGGACTCTCACAGAACTCAGGCTGGGAGCCCACTGTGTTTCTCCCTCACTCCCTCAGGCTGTCATACACTAGAGCTATCCACATAGCTTCTTTGAGGAACCCAGTTCCTGTCCTTTGGCCCATGTGGCTGGGGATTGGGGATAGCCGGGGACAGGGAGGCAAGAAACATAGCCCCAGACCTTCGTAGAGTCAGCATCTTCAAGCAGGGTGGGACTGGGAGAAGCAGGAGCTGGACAGAGGGATCCCACACAGCTGGAAAAGCTGACCTAGCTGTTGTGCTGGTCTCCTAGCAACAGCCACCAGCAGCCCCTAGTGACCATAGCAGTGCTGGGCCGGCTCAGGGGCCCTGACCTCACTGTGTTTGCTGTAGCAACAGCCACCAGCAGCTAACTCCCTTTCCTCCTGGAAGCCAGGCATTTGCATTTCTACTGGCCTGGTTCAGGCACTTCCCTTCCCCAAGCCCAGGACTAAGGGGGAGGGACAGGCAGTCTTGAAAACACTCGCCAAGTGTGTTCTCAGCACCTCCGTTCCAGAGTGTCTGAGGAGCCATCCCTCCAAGTCTAGCCACTTCCCCCGACGGAGGCCAGCTATTTATGAGTCGGTTCTGCTCCGCCCCCACCCCTCCTATCCCCAGAAGCTACAGGGACAAGCCTCTGCCCCCCATCTGCCCCTCGGGAAACCTCCAGGCGGTGTTTATCCATGTCCTCAGGGTTCGAGGCAGTCAAAATAGGATCGCTTCTTAAGAGCAAGAACATGGAATGGGTTGTCCGTAGAATGATCTAGGGCCACAGTCACACTGGCACCTATTCACTCTGGCCTTTGTGCCAGGAGAAAAACCTCATTATTTAGCTAGAGGAGGCCAAATTCTATCTTGCTATGATCAGATGCCACTTTCTGCTTTGCCTTTAGGAATGAGTCCAGGAAGAGCAGTGGAGAGAGGGACCTTTCCTCTAACCTGATGTGCCTCTTAACCATTTGTGGCCCAAGGCCTCTCCTTGGGCTGGTCCCAGGTCCCAGCCTGGGTGTCCTCCTGCCCCTCCTTGAAGGGTGGAACATTTTCCCTGGGGAACAGGGAGGAACATCCCTGCCTACTGTGTGTTAGGGCTAGGGGTCTGGTTGGTGAGAACAGCTACACCCACAGCCCAGATCTTTCAGCAAATGTGCTCTGGGGTCCCTGGGCTCTGGCTGACCCACAGCCCAGCTTCCTGTTCCTTGTGTCTTGGGAGAGGATCTCTTGTGACTTTTCCTTTTTCTTTTTCTTTTTTTTTTTTTTTAATTTAACTTTCCTTGGTCCTTTCCATTAGGAAGCCTCTCCAAGGACAGTGTCAGTCCTGTTGGCCATATTTTCAGACCCACCCTGTGTGTGTTGACTTGGAACTTTTCCTGCCCCTCCCTACCACATGCCAGACGTTGTCACATCTGCAACTCCTCAACAGAGCCAAGAGGAGGGTGATATGATCCCTGTCTTTCAGATGAAGAAATTTGAGAGGCAGGCTAATTAGGTGACTTGTCCACAGCCTCACAAATAGTAGAAGGCACAGCTGGGATTTCAACCCCAAGATTCTTCCCCAAAGCCTGTGTTCTCCCTGTCCCATCTCACTGTCCCTGCCCTTCTGATGGGATGTCACTGTAGCTTGATCCTCCCCTGGCCTGGGTTGCTTTGCATTCACTTAACAGCGAGAATATCCATGGCACACACCCCCTCCACAATAATAGCCATAACAACCGTGCTTCCCATTTGTTCAGTGTTGGCTGTGAGCCAGGCCCTGGGCTAATCAAGGGCTTTTACTCACATGAACTCCTGTTGTCTTAATAACAACTGTATGACATTCATACTCTTTTCCCCTTTCAGGACTTGAGACTCAGACTCATGAAATATGCAGTACATTGATTTTACAGACAAGTAAGCCAGAGTTTTTCACCCAGGGCCATGCAGGTGTGACCTGACCAGGTCCACCCCACACACTGCTTGCCTCTGTCAAGATGCTCCCCCTCTGGAGGCTGCCTCATAACCCCACTCTAGGAGTTCCTCGTGTTTGGACAGTTGCTTTGTGGTCCTTTTCTGCTCAGTCTTCACCAGCTCTAGGAGGGCAGCTTCTCATCTCTGTTTTACAGATGAGGCAACTGTATAAGGGCTGGCCAGAGCTAGTTACTGGCCGCACTAGGGTTTTTCCACCTTGCCAGGCTGTGTCTTCAAAATGCCATATTTTTGTGTCCACTGGTGCATGCCCCTTACAGACTCTTCACCTCTGTGGCTTCTCCCTTGAGTCCCTGTCAAAGCCATTAGAAGTTGTTTAAATGCAATTATTTCTCGTTACTCCAGAGCTGTTGAGTGTCTGAGTTTGGATAGGGTGGAAACCCGTATAGGTGCCTGGGCCCCACTTCCAGAGAATGGGGTTTGGGGGTTCCTTAGTGGGGGTGGGCCTGCTTTTTTTTTTTTTTTTTTTTTTTTTTTTTTTTTTTTTTTTTTTGCTGTAGCATCCAGATGGTTTGGGTGTGCAGGCCGAATCTCCCAGGTCTGGGCCCCAGTCCCAAAGGGCCTGGCACGTAGTTGGTTTTCAATAAATGGAAGCTATGGTCACTGCTGCTCTCAATCAAGTGTTTTCTAGAGACCCACTTTGTGCCCAGTGCACACTGCACACCGCCCAGACGAAGAGAACAAAATGTTAGCAGCAAAACCACTTGTGAAAAGCATGGGCTGCTGCCTTGTCAGGCTCTGGGTAAAAGCTTGTGGATGAGACTGATGTTTTAGAGAGGGACTGAGGGAATGAAAACAGTCCACACGGCAGTCAAAAGGGGGTGGTTGATTATGGCAACCACTGTGTAAATATTATGGAGCCATTAAAAGTGAACACTGACACAGAAAAAAGGTTAAACATTAAGTGAAAAAAGCCTTCAGGAGAGTATGTAGCATGATTCCACTTGTGTTAAAAATCACACAGATCGGTGCTCACTTTGGCAGCACACACATTAAAATTGGAACGACACAGAGAAGGTGAGCATGGCCCCTGCTCAAGGATGACACACACGTTTGTGAAGTGTTGCATGTTTTATTATTTTTTATGAGAGAGAGAGAAAAGGAGTGGGGAGAGCAAGCTCCGGGAAGGGGTAAAGAGAGAAGGAGAGAGAATCCCAGGCAGGCTCCATCCCATGAACTGTGAGGTCATGACCTAACCCAAAATCAAGAGTGTGACACTTAACCGACTAAGCCACCCATGCACCCTGCATTTTAAACATGAACACTTTTCGTTATGTACCTATAAGATTTTTCCACCAGGTCTCAAAGTCGGTGCTTTAAGAAAGAAAAAAAATCACACAGATCTTCCTGGAAATACATAAATTCAGTATAGGCCATCTCTGGGAAGTAGGACTGGCAGTAAGCGGATGAAGGGATTATTCTTACTCTAAACTTTATCCTTGTACTCTGACAGTTTTATCGTGAGCAGGTGTTACTTTTAGAATTGGGGGTGGGGAGGGGTAGGGCGTAAAATGGCATCCCAAGAACAAATAGGAGTTAAAAGCCCAAGTGTAGGTACCCCTAGTCCTGTGACTGTCAGCAGCCACTTTCCCAAAGCCAATTTCTCAGAATGGGCTCAAGAATCTTAACAAAAAAAGAGCACAGTTTCCTAAGGTTTTTTTTGTTTTGTTTGCTTAGAGCTAGTGTCCTTTTCTCAATTCCTGGCCCACAGAATACTTGATAGGAAAAAACCCAACTCGTAACGTACCATCTCTTGCCTCTTCTGTTTCCTACCCCTAGACAAATGTTTATGGGTCAGCCCAGAGACGAAAAATGAGACCATTTGAAGGCTTCCAGCGCAAAGCTATTGTAATTTGTCCCACTGATGAGGACCTAAAAGACCGGACTATAAAGCGAACTGATGAGGAGGGGAAGGATGTCCCAGATCACGCGGTCCTAGAAATGAAAGGTAGGAGATAAGCCAGCACAGCAGGGTCCTTAGGAGAAAAGCGCCTTCAATCGTCCTTTCCTCCCCAGCTCCTTACTTATTCCTCTTTTGATCTTGTCCATTCTTTCCTTGCTCCTGTTTTGCCCTTCCCGGTCTAGTGCACCTGTGAATGGAAGAGCTGCTGGCATCTCTCACAGCATGGTTTAGACTAGATGGGGCTGGGGCAGGATGAGGGAGAGGACACGTGGCGGGAAACGCTGAGACCTGCACATCTCCCGCCTCTGGCACCCACCGGTGGGGTGACTGAGCAAGCTTCATTCTGCTCCTGTGTAGAAACAAGGATGGTGATTCCACGTCTCTGGCCCACTCCCTGGGGAGGCTGGAGGGAGTGTTTATATTTGGTGGGTCTTGTAGCCACCTCTTCAGAAAAGGGACAGGAGAGTCTTTATTAACTCCTGATCATTGTCAGAGAGGTTAGGACCCTTTCTCACTTCTGTCACTCACTATTCATGCCTCTGCCATCTCCCTTCTAGCCGGCCAGTGTCCTGGGGGTGTAGGGGACTAGACCTTGGGAGGTACTGACCTCCCTCTCCTTGTTCCCTCCGGGGCCCTGCCTTCCTCCTAGCCAACTTCACGTTACCAGACGTTGGGGACTTCCTGGATGAGGTGCTGTTCATTGAGCTGCAGCGGGAAGAAGCAGACAAACTGGTGAGGCAATACAACGAAGAAGGTCGCAAGGCCGGGCCACCCCCTGAAAAGCGCTTTGACAACCGAGGTGGTGGTGGATTCCGGGGCCGTGGGGGCGGTGGCGGTTTCCAGCGCTATGACAACAGAGGCCCACCAGGGGGCAACCGAGGAGGCTTCCAGAACCGAGGAGGAGGCAGTGGTGGAGGAGGCAACTACCGAGGAGGTGAGACATCTCAAGCAGAGCTGTCTCCGCTCTTGGCTCCCGGGTCAGGGTTGGTGATTGCTTATTCAGTCAGCAGATGAATTTTCCCTAGCACCAGCTGTGGGCTGAATTCTGGTGGAGAACCAAGGTGATCAAACTCTGGGGCCTCAGGGAAATTCCCACTGTCCTGCTTCTCCTGGGGATTGCTTCTGAAGCCCATGCCTGTTTGTAGGTCACCTTTTGTCATTTTTACGAGTCCAACCTTCCATCTGACCGTGAGCTCCTTAAGAAGAGGGGCCAGGCCGAGTTTACTGCCAGTCCTGCCTTCCAGCTCAGGCACAAGGCAAACGTTAGGACTGTTTTCGGGGTTCAGTATTCAAACAAATAGAAAAATGGGCTTAGGTTAATTTGCCCGTTTCTCCCAGCTAAATCCAGATCTGGGAGCAGGTGGTCCAGTGCCCAAGTTTTCTATCTTAAGTTCTGCTGTCTCTGAGGTAAAGTGTATGATCGTGATTTAACTAGCATACCCAACTGTTTCAGTGTTGTGCTAGATAGTTCTGGGGACACAGCCATGACCTGGACAGACACATCACCCTGTGCTGACAGTACAGAAGGATTCTGGACTGAATGGCAGAGCCCAGGGTTACTGTGAGCTTGGGTGACGCCATATCCAGCCTGTGAGGGAGCCAGGCTCAGGAAAGGCCTCCCAAGATAGCAGTGTCTAGGCTGAGGTCCAGAGACCTGTGGAAGCTGACAGGAGAAGGGTTCTGGGCCCAGCAACAGCTGGTCAAGGGCTTAGGAGAGATGGCCAGTTTGACCCAGCCTGAAGAGGACTGTCCTCAGTATTTAGCATCCCTCTTCCTGACCTTCTCTGATTTGTTCAATAGCTATCAAGATGCTGGGGACACAGTAGAAACCAAAACAGCCCTGGTCACGAGCTCACAGTCCAGTGGGCAGGACAAACCTGTCAGCAGACAGTGAAGACTGAGTTATCAGGGCTGTATGGGGGACTTGCCCAGGGGTCTGGGGAAACCCAGAGTGGAGCCCAGCTCCTGAGGGTCCCAAGTTCAGAATGACGAGACCTCCCACCTGGCTTCTCCAATGCAGGTTTCAACCGCAGCGGAGGTGGTGGCTACAACCAGAACCGCTGGGGTAACAACAGCCGGGATAACAACAATTCCAACAACCGAGGCAGCTACAACCGGGCTCCCCAGCAACAGCCGCCACCACAGCAGCCCCCGCCACCGCAGCCTCCACCGCAACAGCCGCCGCCACCACCCAGCTATAGCCCTGCTCGGAACCCACCAGGGGCCAGCAGCTACAACAAGAATAGCAACATCCCTGGCTCGAGCGCCAATACCAGCACCCCCACTGTCAGCAGCTACAGCCCTCCACAGGTGAGAACATAACATGTACGGGGCAGCGGTTGTGGTCCCGTGCTCCAGCCGCGGGTCTCCACTCTTCCCTCCAGCCCTGCCCTTCTTCCTGGCAGTGCTTTTGACTGGATGGACCCTAGATATTCCTTCCAGACCCAGATAAATTAGGAACTTCTTGTTTTTCCCCCTCGCCCCACCTCTCAGGGTGGTGTGCTGTAAGTGTTGAATGCTGCAGCAAGTACATTTTTCTGGGCTGTGTCGCTGGCCTCTACTGAATCCCCAAGAAAGCACTTGATCGGAGCTGCCCTTTGCCGAGGCTGGAAAGGACTGATCCCCTTATCTCTAGCATACTGAGACAGGCCCTAAGGTTGGGAGGTCTCGCCCTGTGCCCTGAGAGTTTCACTCCGGAGCAGCTCCTAGCTCAGTTCCAACTCTCCACAAGCTGGTGCTCAGACTCTGGTATGCACAGGCCTGTCACCCAGAGCCGTCCGCAGCCATTTCCTGAGCGCCTTCCACATGCCAGGCCTGGGAACAGCTGCCAAGAGACATTGGTGAATGGCTCCTAGTCCTGCTTTAACCAGAATATTTCCTAGAACGGGATTTGGGCAGGCACGAGTTCAAGCCCCCGCCCCACGTCTTAGTTCTGTAACCTTACATAAATGTTTCACCTCTCCGGACCTCATATTCTTCATAAAAGGCTAGAGTTGTTCGTAGAACTCACTTCTGAGGTTTGTTGTAAGGGATGGGTGGCATTATAGCTTTGTGGGGAAAGCTCTGGAACTAGACAGACCAGAGCTTAACTCCCAGCTCCACCACTTTTTACTGTGTGACTTGGGCCCGGTTGTTTCACCTCCTTGAGTGTCAGCTTCCTTCTCTGTAAAATGCCACTAATGGAACCCGCCTCTCAGATTTGATGGGGGGATTAGATGGGTTAACAATAGAGCCTGGACTTGGGAAGCACCTGGGAAATTGCTACTACAGTTGCTCTCAGCCAACCTTCCCAGAGCAATTGCCACCACTTATTTAGTGCTCAAGCTTACTGAATACACAAAGCAGTCGGAAGGGGAAAAGGCAGTGGAATTTCAAGAGATGCTGTGCGCCTTGCTCCCCCAGGGTCTTAGAGCCAGGAGACTGCAGAACACAGCCTTACATCCCACCCTGTCCTGCCACGTCCCAGAGCTGACCCGTTTCCTCAGCCCTCAGACAACCTCCACCAAGGAAGTTCCTTTGTGGGCCCACTGCTTACGAAGGCCCTTCCTCCATCCCAGCTGAGCTATTTCACAGAACCCTGATTTTTCCCCCCGTTTTCCAGCCGAGTTACAGCCAGCCACCGTACAACCAGGGAGGGTACAGCCAGGGCTACACAGCCCCTCCACCTCCACCTCCACCACCGCCTGCCTACAACTATGGGAGCTATGGCGGCTACAACCCGGCTCCCTACACCCCACCGCCGCCCCCCACCGCACAGACCTATCCTCAGCCCAGCTATAACCAGTATCAGCAGGTAGGTGCCAGACTCAGGCTATGGGGGTGGGGGGAGGGTGTGCTAAAGAGACTTCCAGGGGCCTGGACTGGAGTCTGTATTTATTCCTAAAAAGATGGGCTGGCCTCAGGCCAGTATTTGTCTGATGTAGCCATTCCATTTGGTGGACACTTCTGTACCAGCTGCTGAATACCTGATCTGAACCCTCCCCTCCAGCAGGGGCCTTCAAATCCTGCTTCAGCACCATGGCCAGTGTCCACACCCCTGGGTTGGTGCTAGGCCATCATAGCTATTAGTAAGTGTTTTGAATATGGCTATCTGGCTGTACCTGAAAGGACATTAGGTTGGCAAGCCAGGAGGTCTGGGCTTTAGTCCCTGACTGTCCATCCATGTGGCATCAGGTCAACCACTTGTCCTCCCAAGGTGCCTTGATTTCTCTATCAGGGGACCCATCTCTGCCCTGGGTGGGAGTAGGGTCAAGGCAGGAGCCAAATGTGGGTCTGGGTAAGGACAACCTGGTGCTCTTGGTCTCTCTCTCCAGTATGCCCAGCAGTGGAACCAGTACTATCAGAACCAGGGCCAGTGGCCACCATACTACGGGAACTACGACTACGGGAGCTACTCCGGGAACACACAGGGAGGCACAAGCACACAGTAGCCGGTGTGCTCAGGAGGCCCCTGCCGGCTTCCTCCACCAGCGCCCACCTCGGCCCCCTCGTCTACCCCCACTGGGTCCTGTGGTGCTGGGGGACGGGTCATCCCAGGGCTGCCTCCTTTCAGCCCACTGCCTCCCCTCTGAGGGGCTTCTTCCCCAACACAGGGCCGGGCATTTTTCTCTGGATTCAAACAGGCAACAGTGACCTTTTATTTTCTGTTTGTCCCCTTCTTCCTCCCCTTCTCCTCTTCTTCCTCCTCCCCTCCTCCTTTTTGACTGAAGACCCCCCCCCCCCCCCGCCCCTTGGTCAAACAGTGAGGCTGCAGTGGCTGAGGGAGGGCCCCTTCTGCCCATCTGTCCCAGTCCTGCTCCAGCCCCCTCAGTTTCCCACACCCTCATGCAGTTGGTTGTAAATTCTTCCAGGAGCTGTTTTACTGTCTACTTTTCAGGATTTAAGGAAAAAAAAAAAAAAAAAAAAAAAAAACAAACTTAAAAAAAAAAAAAAACCACAAGTTTAAAAAGTAAAATGCGGAGGGAGGAAGCAGTGACAGATTTTTTTTTGGTAATTATGCTTTTTTTTTTTTTTTTTTTTTAATTTTTAGAATTTCTCTGTTTTTACTGTGGCTGTCGATACTTCATCAGGATAACCATTTCTTTGCTGAGTTCAGGTGACTGAGGAAGAGCCACACCCTCAAAACAGAACACACAAAACAAAACTATAGAATCATCTTTAACCTAACTTTTTATACGATGTCTCAGTTTCCCGTAACTTTGCACACAAGCTTCTGTGTTGAGTTGAATTGTAACTGCTTTTTGTATTTGGAGAGAGTGTGACTATTGAACTTGAAACCTTTTATTCCGGGCGTCTTGGTAGTTTCTGGTGGGATTAAGCGGGTGAGAGGGAAGAAGGGGAGGTTGGGGGGCTCCTTCCCTTCAGAACATGAAATTTCTCCCACTGCCTCCTCTCCAGAGGTCTCCCAGGTGCCAGACCTAAAGGTTTTTCCTACAATGATCCTCTGATTATTTTTACTTCCCCTTGACCCATATGTTTTAACAGGATTTTAACAAACTGCACTTATTAAGAAATGTGTTTGCTTTGTTTTGTTTTCTTTCAATAAATGACATGGCACCTCCTAGCAGGAAGGAAGCAGGGTTGAAACCCTGAAGTGTTACTGCAGTTGGCCTTTAATTGGGGTGGGGCCTTTTCAGGGGGACATTATTTGCTCATCTATTAAACACGTATTGAGGGATTCATGTGCTGGGCCCCATTTTTGGTGCTGGGAATGCCCCCTTAAAACTGGGGCACTCAGTTTTAAAGTAGTTCTCTGGTCCCCGCTCTTTTCTGATCCTCTCACACCAGACAGTCCCAAATCTCTCCATGAATTTGTGAGTAGAAGGCATGGCAGGTCCCTAGGCAGAGGATGAGGTAGGGCTGATGGGATGGAGACCAGGGGTAGACTGTTGGGAGTCATCACTGGGTGTGACTCCCCAGACATGTCAGCCCTGGCCTTGGGTGCTAGACTTAGGACCGTTCCTGCCTGTGCTTCTGGATCCAGGCCGGTGGGAATTCCACGGTGCCCACTCTGTGCCTCACTCTTTCTGGACAGTGCTGAGGATATAGCATGGTCAAGGCAGTCCTGAGCCCTACTCTCATGGGTCTCCCAGTCCAGAGGTAACACAGACTTTCTCAATGGTGACAGCACCAAGTGGTCAGCTGTGAAAGCCGGAGGTGGAGAGTTTGGTGAGGGGAGCTGGACAAGAGAACAATTTTAAAAATAGCCAGGGTAAAAGACTCTGATTGCATTTCTGTGGCCTAGTATCCTCCTTTCCCAACAACTGGAGTCATTCCTTTATCCCCTCTGGACATGTGGTATTCCTGGCCCCTTGTGAGGGACAGTCCTGGGGCACAGGAGTGGCCAGTTCAGCCCCTTCCCTTATAGTACCTCAGAGCCTTGTGAATAGGACACAGGCTGCAAAAAGGCAGGAGGAAGGCTGACCAGCTTTGAGATTGGGGCTGGGGCATTAGAATGTGAGATGGAGCCAAGATTGGTGGCTAGTTGGGCTAAAAGGGACCCTACAGTACCCCTACCCCCACTCCGCCTATTCCGGAGAGCAGAAGGAAGGGCCTTGGCCCCCATCTGGGAAATCCCCTTCCTTGCAGGTCCACATGTAGGGCAACAGCACCCTCTGCCGACCTCTCTGGGTAATCTCTTAAGTGTAGTCTCCACCCATCTGCCGTGTAGCAAATGGGCCTCCAGATCCCTTATCCTGGCAATGCCAATGGGAAGTTATTCCCCTGCTCCTGTCCACAGTGTCTGGATCATTGCACCAGCCTCCTCACAGATCCCCCTTACCTCTAGTCCTTTACCCTGATGCCCTCCTGCCTGCTACCTGAAGGATAAAGGAGCTCAAGCTACTTAGTGCAGCTTATGAGCCCCCCACCCCCACCCGTGTGCCTGGCTCCTGGTGACCTCTCTGGCTTCATCTTTTGCTGTTCCTCTGAACTTTAGATCGGTGGTTTTAAGTCCTGCTCATCGTTCAGGTCTCAGCTTGGGTGTCTCTTCCTGGAAGGATGCCTTCCCTGACCCTCCAGGCTGGGGTAGGCAACCCCATAAGATCCCTGGCCACTCAGGGTAGTCACTTGCGTGGTGTCTGCCTACTTTGTTGGTAACTCACACTTGAATAGGAGTCCCTACCCAACACCTCAAGCAGATCAGGACCAAGGTTGTCCCCACTCCACATCTGCAAATTCCCAAGGTCCTGGGAACACAGTGGGAAGCTCTGTCTGATCTCACCGCCCATCTCCTGCTAGCCAGGGACTGGCTGTGATGCCAGAAGCAAGAGACAAGCTTAGTTATTCTTTGAGGTGGTGAAGGACACAAAGGGGATGGATTGGAGTCAAAGCCAGACCATAAACCCTCAAGAGGCTCTGGAAGGTGGCCATTCAACTATCCATCCAAAAAGTAAGCATGCCAGACTTTGAAGTTCGAGCAGTGAACAGTGGTTCAGATCCCTCCAGACAGTGCAATTCTGCAGCAGGTCAGATAGGGGTGGGAGAGGAAGAGTGGAAGAGACTCCCCTGACTCCAGCGCCCTTAACCTTCCTGGCTGCGAGGAGGCGGGACCTGGGGGAGGCGCGCGTGCGCAAAGGAAGGTTCGCCTTCAGCCCGGAACTGTTGTTTCGGACTCGGCGGAGCACCGGGACCCAGGAGTGTGCTCGGCCGGAAGTGGCCGCTGAGGACTTGGGACCAGAATTGGCGTGCGGGGCCTGCCGCGGCGGTTAACAAGTAATAGAGAATCAGGATGGAGACCGTGGCGACCACGGCGGCGGCGAGGGAACCCGATGAAGGTGAGGTCCTGGCCACTCGGAGGAGGCGGGAGGGTGGGGCTATGGTGTCACTGGGAAATGATTCCCCGTGAGCTCGCAGGAGGACTCTTTATAGGGGGACACCTGCTCTCGGGTTTACCAGTCCGCGTGGCCACTTAGTCCAGATTAATGCGTCCCTTGTTGCGAGCTGCAGTGCTTTTCCCCATCCCCTCCCCTGAAATTAACCTCTTTCAAGTTCCAGTCCAGCCGTTTCCATGTGCCAAGCTAGCCCGGTTCCTTACCAGGCTAACTCTTAGGTCAACATAAACCTGTCCCCTGTCCCGGCTAAGTCCCAGTGTCCCAGTCAACCCTGCCTTTCAAATGACCTCCTTCCCTAAGTCACACTGACCCTTTCCTTGTCCCCAGGGTCACCCTCCTCCTGTCCCATGCAAAGTCTTGCTTATTCGAGACTTAAACAGCTTCCCCATTTCATTCTCATTCCCCTTCCCCCAAAGTCCGCAGTTCCATCTGCCGCCTCAGGTCCTTAATCCATTTCTGTGCTGCCTCCCCCCCCCCCGCCGCCCCCTTTCCTTTGCATTTTCAATCTCTTTATTCTTCTGATGCCTTCCCCTCCGTATCTAAAATGCTTTAGTTTGGGGGCACCTGTGTTGCTTAGTGGGTTAAGCCTCCAACTCTTGATTTCTGCTCAGGTTGTGATCTCAGGCTTTGTGAGATGCAGCCCCCTCCCCCCACGTTGGGCTCTGAGCTGACTGTGCGGAGCCTGCTTAGGATTCTCTCTCTCTCCCTCTTGTCTCTGCCCCCTCCCGCTTTCACGCTCTTTCAATCTCTCTCTCTCAGAACAAATAAATAAACATTAAAAAAAATAAAAATGCTTTCATTTTGCTCATCTTAAATTTTCATCCCGCTATTTCCGAGTCATCCCAGATGGGGCGAGGAGCGGTTGGGAAGTTGGCTGAAGCATCACTGGCCAAGAATTGGTAACTGTTGAAGCTAGATGATGGCCATGTGGGGTGGGGGGAGGGGGGACTTTGGTTGTCTTCTCTACATCTGTGCATGTTGGAAATTTTCCGTAATAAAAAATGTTTTAACCTAAAGTCTATCCTTTGATCCCATGTGCCTTCCAGATACCATGTATCTTCTCCAAAGAGTCCTCCACACCTGTCTCCCATTTCCTTACCTCCCATCCACTTGCCATCTGGCTTTCACCTTCAGAAACTGCTCTGATCAAGGCCACCAGTGACCTCCCCCGAGTACTTCAACGGAGTCACCCCATTTAGGGCTTTTCCTACTGGACTGCTCGGACAATTCAATGCCATTGACTCCTCCATCGCTCTTGAACCTTGTCCCTCGGTTTCGGTGACACCGCTCTTTCCCATTTCCTTCCCTTCTCTCAGGCTCCTCCTGCTCAGCCTCTGTCAGTTTTCTATGGCCTCTGCAGCAAGTGACCACAAGCTCGGGGGCTAAAAACAACAGAAATGTATTCTCTCAGTTTTGAAGGCCAGAGGCCTGAAATTGGTACCACTAGGCAGAAATCAAGGTGTTAGCAGGACCGTGGAGGGCTCCCTCGGGGGTTCTTCCAGCTTCTAATGGCTCCTGGCGTTCTTTGGCTTCTGGCTACATCACTCAGGCGTCTGCCTCTATCCGTCTTCACGTGGCCCTTCTTTGCAAATGTCCGGGCTCCCTCTCGGACTCTGTCTTACAGACACTCATTGTGGCATTTAGGCCCCAGTCGAAGATAATCTCCCAGTCCCAAGAGCCTTAACTTCATCGCACCTTTGGAGACCCATTTTTTTGGCCAAACGCAGTAACACAGCCTCCAGGAATTAAGGCGCAGCTGTCTTTCGGGGGCCCCTTTTGTAGCCTGTCATGGTCTCCTTCACGGGCACGTCCTCTTCCCGAGTCAGGCCTCTTTCTAGCCCCCTCTTCTCTTGCCCTCACACACTCCCATGCCCTCCCCATGACCTCTCATTTCCTCTGGCTTTAGTTTTGTCTTGACTCCATGGACTTCACAACTCTGACCCCAGCCCTGCACTTTTCTTGTGAGAAGCCTCTAGCAGTCTCTTAGATGTCTCCCCTTGGATGTCCCCTGTGCCCATGATACGTTCCATATCCCAAGACCTGTTCCTCCTCCATGACTCTGTCTCAGGGACAGTTTGACCAAGCCCCACACCAGAACCCTGGACCTGAACTAGATGAGACCCCACCTCTCAGGTCTTCAGCCCCGTGGCTTGCCTACTCAGCCCCCAGAGCATCTTTCCAACCCCTGCCCCATCCCCTCCTGCACATCCCCTGCAAGATTGGTCCGGCTCAGTCTTCTCTGGTCTCAATGATTAAAGCCCTCCCTGAAGCCCATTGTACCTGTAAACCCTCACCCCCGCTTCCCTGTACCAGCCAAGCTGCCCAAAGGCGTTGCCTCTATTTTCTGTCTTGTCTTATTTCCTGCTTGCTCAGCCTTGCTCCAGTCCCACAACTTTTGAGAAACAGCTCTCGACAAGATTTGCCTAGAGTTCAGCTTTCCTGTTACCAGCGCCCATATTGTCTTTGGATCAACGTGTGAATGAGTAGGAGATGGGGAGTGAGTGAACAAGTTAGTGCATGTGTTAGTGATTTTGTGAATAAGTGAAAAGGCAAAGAATTGAGTGAGTCAATAAATGTGGTATAGGACCAAGTAAACACACCAAGCTCACTTGTGCCTCAGGGCCTTTGCACTGGCTGTTCCCACTCCCTGGAACTCTCTTCCTCCAAAACTGTCATAGCTCAGTCCCTCACCACCTCAGGACTCTACTGAAATGTCACTTCTTTGGCAAGTTCTTCTCTGCCCCATTTGAAATTGTAGACTGCCCCCCACTAACCCCAGTCCTTCTGCCTTTCCTCTTTATTTTTCTCCATAGTCCTTGGAACCACCCGACAGACTACGTTTGCTAACATGTCACATGTTTTCAGTAATCATATTTCTCATTGTCTGTGTCCCCCACTAAAATGTCAACTTTGTGCTTACTGTGGCATCTCTAGGACCTTGAACAGTGCCCGGAATATAGTAGGTGCTCAGTAAATGTGAAATGAGTGGCTGAGCATCTAGGCCTTTCCACCCACCCCCCTCCCCCGCCCCCTCCCTTCCCATCCCGGGACTGACAAATCTCCCCTCTCCCCACAGGCTGCACAGAGCCCAGTACTGGGCACTGGGGGGAGCTGAGCTGGACGCCTGTCCCACCCAGACCCCAGGACAAGGTGAAAGCAGCAGAGGGAGCACCAGAGGCCCCGAATGGTGGCCCCCCTGGGGTTGAGGATGCGGCGGTGAGTGCCATGCTGCGTGCCGTGGCCGCCAGCCGCCTGCCCGTGTGCAGCCAGCAGCAGGGCGAGCCTGACCTGACCGAGCAGGAGAAGGTGGCCATCCTGGGCCAGCTGTACCATGAGAAGCCGCTGGTGTTCCTGGAGCGCTTCCGCACGAGCCTCCGTGAGGAGCACCTGGCCTGCTTTGGCCACTTGCGCGGTGACCATCGGGCAGACTTCTACTGTGCCGAGGTGGCCCGGCAGGGCAGCGCCCGACCCCGCACCCTGCGCACCCGCCTGCGTAACCGGCGCTACGCTGCCCTGCGTGAGCTCATCCAAGGTGTGGGGCCAGGTGGGCCGGGCAGGAGGGGAGACTGAAGCAGAGGAAGCAAGAAACAAGGATGCAAGAGTAGAGACAACAGACAGAGGTCCTGGGAGACAAGTTTTGAGACAGGGACACAGGGAGCTTGAAATAGAAACATGAAGCAATGAGGAAGATCAGTACAAATGGGAAGAGAATGGGACAGGCAGTGAGAAGGGTCAGAATTTAGTAAAGACACAAGTGCCGTTTCAGATCAGTGGGCCGAGGACACAGTACCTTGCACTGTGGTAAGTGGTCATCCCTCAGGAAAATGTAATCCCTACCTCACACCATACACAGAGGTGCTGAGGAAACCTAGGGGAGTATGTCTGTGACCCTGGGGACACAAAGGCCCGCTTAGACAAGGCACACATGTGGATGGCACGAAGAAAAACACTGAGACCGTTTTGACCACGGCATAATTATAAGCATCTTTGTGACCAAAGACACCAGAACTAAAGTTGAAAGATGAAACTAAATGAAGCGGAGAGTGAGTGAAGATTCTGGTTAGGGAGAAGAGCGAGGTCATAGGCCGTAGAGCGAGGGAGATGGAGAGGGTGGGGCGCAGTGACAGGCAGGGAGTGCAGCTAGAGATCGGGGGAGGGGGCGGGGGGAGGCGGAACGGATGAATGGTGAGGTGACAGGCACAGAGCCCAAGAGAGACTGGTGGATAGAGGCAGAGAAGCAGAAACAGACCCAGGGAAAGAGGCTGACAGAGCCAGGGAGAGGGAGAGAAACAGTATGGTGGGAGATCCCAGAAACAGGGAGATGGGGTAAGAGAGAGGGATAGCCACAGACCCCAGTGCTGCAGAGGCCAGGGTTCTGGGCACATTCTCACCCTGGGCTCTGAAAGCAGGGCTGGGACTGGTGGGTTGGAAGGACCCAGCAGGTTTAACTGTTTCCTGAGGGACAGAGCCACCCCTGCAGGAACAGGCAGCCAGGAGAGATGCGAAGGTCCCGGGTTTGGGGTGGTGGGGAAGCCAAGCATACCTGAGGGGTGGCTGCAGAGAGGAGCACTCTGGGAACAGGTGAGAGCCGGGGTCTGGAAGACCACCGGGACGCCCACCTCTGGCACATCCTGCTGTGCTCACAGACAGGTACACATAACCTACATCCTGGCTTCTGTGTGCGGGACCCCTGCCTGTGGAGCCCCGCACACCCACTCCCAGCCACACTCCTGGCACCTGCAGGAGGGCACGTACACCCGTGTGACCCTGCACACACACCCACGGGCAGGTGTGTGTGCACTCTGCCCAGGCATAGTGGTGCACAGGCCCCGGACCACCGGTGCCTTGGGGGCCAGGATGTACATGGCCTGATTGCACACACATGCTTACACGTGCAAGGACACATGCACATACCGGCCTGCTTATGCGCATGCTCAGACGCATGCGTGAGTACTTGTGGCCACGTGACCTCGGGCCTCGGCAGATTTTCCTGCGTGTCAGAACGTGCATGCACATGCTTGCACTCACGCGTCCACGGCTTCCTACAAGCCCGATTATGGACACATGTGCTCAGACGTGCTCACCCCGCACCCGGGCCCCAGCCTCACGCGCAGACCCCTCTGTCTCCGTGCAGGTGGCGAGTACTTCAGTGACGAGCAGATGCGGTTCCGGGCCCCGCTGCTGTACGAGCAGTACATTGGGCAGTACCTAACCCAGGAGGAGCTCAGTGCCCGCGCCCCAGCCCACCGGCTGCCTGAGCCCGGCGCCCCCGGCACCGCCTGCCCGCTCTCTGACCTGCTGCTCCAGTCCTGCGAGGAGCGGGAGCTGCAGCAACGGCTGCTCCGACAGCAGGAGGAGGAGGAGGCCTGCCTGGAGGAGGAGGAGGAGGAGGAGGACAGCGATGAGGAAGGTGAGGGCCAGTACCGGGGAGGCCCGAGGCTGGGGCCCCCCGACCTGCAAGGTCAGACCCCCTCCCCTGCTTGCCCCGAGTGCCCAGGCTCTCCCAGCCTCTCCAGCATCTCTGCCCCCCGCCCCCCTGCTCCTCAAAGGCACCAAGGAGTCATCACTCACCTCCAGGCCATTACTCATGTTGTTCCCTCTGCCAAGAATGCCTTCCCTTCCCCACCCTTCAGGTAGCAGGTCCTGACCCAGCTCTACAGTCTCCAGAGTGCTATATTGTCCTCCTGTGTTCAGTGTGTGCCCCAGGAGGGCAGGACCGGGGCTGTCTTGGTCACCACCGCGTTCCCGGTGCCACCAGCACAGAGGAAGCAGCTCTTTGTGGGTGTGTGTTCAGCACGTACCCAAGGGCACCCGTCCCATCCCCCCACTGAGGGTGTCTGCCCCCACAGACCCGAGCCCCGGCAAAGACTCAGAGGCCTGGGTCCCTGACTTGGAAGAGAGGCTGATCCTGCGGGAAGAGTTCACCAGCCGGATGCACCAGCACTTCCTGGACGGCAAGGACGGGGACTTTGACTACAGGTGATTCGTGCCCCCCTCCCCAAGCCTGGCACTCCACAGCCCTCGGCCCAGGCATAAGGGTTTCAGATCAACCAGGGATCAGTGGGTGACCTTGGACGAGCTTCGTCCACCTCTGGGCCTCAGTCCCCTCACCTAAAGAAGGGACTGAACAAGGCTGACAGCTCAAATTTGATAAGACGTTGAAATATTTCCATTCGGATGAGCAGCGGTGATCTAGAAGGATGACACCACCCCGAGCCCCCCCAGGTGTCCTCCGGGCACCGCCGCTTCAGGCCCCCAGACCCCCTGGTGCTACAGGAAATCACCCCTGGCAGGGAGAGACCTGCGGTGGCCGCTGCTGTGGTGCTGCTTGTTGATGTCCACACTGTAACCCTGGGCGAGACACACAGCCACTGCTTTGGAAAGGATTTTGCCATCAGGGAAAAGAACACAGAAGAGTGAAGGGTCAGAGTCAAAGATAAAAGGCTCTGACAGCTGAAGCAGTCTCGCCTTGTGGGTGTGACAGCCGATGCCCAGCTTCAGACCCAGCCCCGGCAAGCCGACCCTCACCAGCTGTGGGGCGCACGATGGCCTGATCTAGGGTACCCCCCCACCTCCAGAGGCGAGCCTGGCTGATGTGCTTCCAGCTGGGGTGGAGCCTCCCGGCCCGAGTTCCCACACAGAGCGGGGTGCAGAATGCCTAGGCCGCGGGGAGCCCTCAGAAAGCCGGGTGCCCATGAGGAAATGGGGCCTGGCCTGAGGAATAGAGACGAGCGGGGACCGGCACCTGTTCTCCCCTGGAGGGCAGCTGCTGGGCAGCAGGGCCAGTGGGTCCCCACCACTGTGGGGCTAAGCACCTGCTGTGTCCAGACTGTGGGGATAAAGCAGCAAGCAAAGCTGACAAGAGGGTTCCGTGCCCTGAAAGGGGACCCAGTTTAGTGAGGAAGCAAAAGAAGTATTTAGCATCTGGTGCTGCCAGGGCCATGAAGAAAATTAAAGCAGGGTCGAGGGGCAGAGGGGTGGGAGGTAGTGATGAGGGGGCCAGCATAGGCTCTCTGAGCAGATGACATTTCGGCAAAGACTTGCAGGATGTGAGGGGTAAGCGACATAAATACCTGGGGTCAGAGTGTTCCTGGCAGGGGAGATAGCCGGTGCAAGGACCCTGAGGCGGATCAGAGGAACAGCAATGGGACAGGGGTGGCTAGAGCAGATCGCGAGGGGCGAGGAGCAGGCGGGTCTCCTCAGAGGTGGCGGGCCGGATCAGACAGGGCTTCCTGCACCCAAGGGAGTATGGTGGGGGTCACGGGAGAGCTCAGAGCACAGCCAGGGGTCTTCTTCACAATTTAGGATCACATGCGCCCAGGGCAGACATTTCTCAGCACTGTTGACCTTTCTCGGGCCAGATGATTCTTTGTGCTCATTGTCCTGTGAGCAGCAGGGTGTCGAGTAGCATCCCTGGTGTCCGGTGCCTGGGCACCAGTGAGAGCCCCCCTAGGTGTGACAACCAAAACGTCTGCACTTTTATCCCCAAATGTCACCTGAGGGGCAGAAGCTTCCTAGTTGAGAACCACTCCAGGGAATGTGAGTTGGCCTGTCACCACATCTTCCAGCTTTTTGAGAGAAACCAGAAGTTTTTATGTAAAATCTGCTTGGAAGACTTCATTTGAAGCCCTGAGAGACTCCATGCACCTCCCCCCCCTCCCCGCCCCGGGTTAGCTCCGATTTATAGCCGCCTATGGCCTGGGATCTTGGAGGGCCCCTCCACCCCCGGGCTCCTCCAGAGGGTGAGAAGCAGGGAGGCTGGGGTGGGAGGGGGCAGAGCTGGCCCCTGACAGCCCCTCCCCCCACAGCACTGTGGATGACAACCCCGACTTTGACAACCTAGACATCGTGGCGCGGGATGAGGAGGAGAGGTACTTCGACGCGGAGGAGCCCGAGGAGGCACCCAGCCCAGAGCTGGATGGGGACTGACGGCCACGCCGCCCACCCTGCCCGTGACTTCCTCTAGGGGACAGCAGGGCAGCCGCCCCACACCCCCAGCCTCGCTGGCTCTGGTGCCGTCCCGGCCCCGCCCCTGCCCCCTCTGTGTGCGGGGCTCCCTACCTTCCCCCACTCTCCTTCCCTGATCCAGGTCTGTCTCACTGTCTCTCTCACTGGCTTTTTCTCCATTCCTTTCCTCCTTCTATGCGTCACTGTCTTTTTCCTCTCTGGCCTTCTCTCTCTCCCCTCTGTGTGCCTTGGCCTCTGTTCCCACGACCGGGCTCAGGCTGAACATCCTCCCCCTGATGGAGGCCAGCGGGGCTCTTTGTAGCTGGAGCCGGCCAGGTCAGTGCCGGAGCGCAGCGCGGGGTCGTGAGCCCCCGGGCCCCGCCTGCTTGTCCAGCTCTGTACTGGTGGGCTCTTGCCTCCTTCAACTTCACCCTGGGCCTCTGGTGCTTCCTGCCCACACGCCCCCATCTATCAGCCTCCATGCCGCCTGCCTCTGCCCTCTGCCTCTCAGCCTCTCTCTGGTTTCAGTGTCGTCTCCCCCCAAACCCCAGCCTGGCTGCTGAGGAAGGAGCCTCACCAGGGAGGCTACCAGCTCCCACCTCTCCTTCAGGACCCAGGCTTGGGAGGGGGGTGTGGGGCAGCACTGGGGCCATGGGCCTGCGAGCTTGGGTGTGGAGGGAGGGGCGTGGGGAGGGGGGCTCTCTCCTTCAGCCCCACCGGCCAGCCCCTCTCTGCCTGGCCACAATTTTCCCTTCCTTCACTTCCTCCACCTCCTTCTCCCTCTCCTGTTTACACTCCCCAAATACGCACAGGCTGTTATCATGGGTCCTGAGTCATCCCACACACACAGCCTGCCCCAGCATCCCTGCCCCCAGCCGGCCACAGGGCCCGCCCCACAGAGCCCCCCGCCGCCCTGGGCTAATGGGAGCCAGATGGCCTCTTGGTGACTCAGCCACTTGGCCTGTGGGAACCCAGGCGTCCTGCCTTCCCATGCCCCCATACCCGGTTCATGCTCCCTCAGTAGACACACACACACACACACACACACACACACACACACACACAGAAGGGGTCAGCTGTTGGCAAGGGGGTACAGGCCACACAGGTCAGAGAGATAGGGCCTGGGGACCCTTCACTCCTGTGAGCCAGCATGGTGACACCCTGCCATAGCCAGGCCTGAAGACACTCAAAACCACCTCAGGCATATGGCCCGGAGAAAGGGGGAGACCCCCAAGGCCTCCCGGGACCACAGCCCTTGACCCCTGGGCCTCAGCTCTGCCCTCTGGGTCAGCCAGAACTAGAGCCAGACACAGAAAGTGAGAGCTAGCCTAGAGGCCGAGGGACATTCACACAGAGAGACCATTAAACGAGGAAACTTCCGGTCACTGAGCAGTTCTGTCCTATTCCAGGCCTGATGGGCCTGATGCCCCATGGAATTCTCCAAACAACCCCGTGAACTAGGGACTCCGCTCCATTTCATAAGTGAGGTGAGGGGAGGGGGCCAGAAGGGGAATGTTACTTGCTCGAGGGCTCACGGCCACTGACAAAAAGCCAGGTCTAGAACTTCACAGGTCCTAGAGACCATTCTAGCCTGTGTGTTAGCCGTCAGGGCCACTGGGAGCAGACAGACACACGGACTTGCTCAGAAAGGTCATGAAGAGACAGCTGTCGAGGGTGATACCGGCAGCTTAATGCTTTGGGGCCCTCCCCACATGCTTGGCACCATGCTGCACACGGGCTTGGAATCATCTCGATGGTGTGTAAGTCAGCACCTGGACCAGAACCATCACGGCGGTCCTACTCCTCACGTCCTGCCAGTAGCAATGCCCTGGCTCCCAGAGAAGACCCCCGATTGGCCGGCCAGACTCGCCCTTGGAAAACCTGAAAGCCAGAGGATGGAAGACGTTTGTCCCTCGGGTACACGTGTGTGTGTGTGTGTGTGTGTGTGTGTGTGTGTGTGTGCGCGTGTGCCCACAGTCAGAGGACTTCTCTAAGCCAGGGAGCAGCCCCGAGTGAGGTGTGCAGTTTTCATCAGTCTGTCATTTGATCCTTAACGCTGTTTGTGATATACTTTGCCATACATAGATTTGTTACATAATAAAAAGTGATGAGAGACCACAGCAGTTGAGTCAGAATTAGGGTTAGTCAGATGGTGGAGGCGGGAGCGTCTGCAGCTGAGACAGAGGTGGGGCCAGTCAGGAGGGACTGTGGGAGACACACCCCCGGCACGGCCCCCGCAGCTGCCACTGGACCCTGAGGAGCCAGAGGTGACTGTCCCTCCGCCCCCCAGCCCTCGGTCGAGGCAGGCGGAGAGGCTGAGTCAGGGAGGGAGGACCCGCTGGGGGAGAGCCCCTCCGTGGGCATCCGGCCCCCACCCCGTCTCCTGTCTGTCCTCCTGGCTGGGCTGTGCCGGCTGCCACCCGCACCCCCATCTGACCCTTCTGCGTGTCCTGCCCTCGCATCCTGTCCCTCCCACCGCCACCCCTCTCCCTCTCTCTCTCCTCTCCTCTGCCTTCTCTTCTGCCTCTGTGCCTCTGGCAGCCCGCCTGAATCTCCCATCACCTCCCACCTCGCTTGTCAGCCCTACACTCTTCCCCCCGCCAGCCCTACCCAGGGCCACTGCCACCCCTCTCACCTCCCTCCTGCTCATCCCTATACACTGGTCCCTTAGCCTGTGTGACCATTCGTCCGGAGTCTCCGCCCCATTTCCCCCTCTCCCTGTGGTCCCTGGCCTGCCCCCTCACCCCCTGTCAGCTGGCCCCTCTTCTCTGTCTCCCAGACCCTGGGAAGCCCAGTGGGGATGTCCAGGTCAGAGGGTCACTGGTGGCCCCTGGGAGCCCAGGATGAAGGGTCACCGCTGCACCCTCATCCAGAAAGGGGGAGGCAAGGCTGTGGCCTGTCTGGCCCGAAGGAAATGTCTGCGCTGTGGCCTGGTCACCCCCGCCCCCAGGACCTGCCGGGCTGCCACCACCCCCGCCCCCGGGCTGGGGCCGAGTAAACACAGCCGACGGCAGCCGGGATATTTATACCGAGGTCCGGGCGTGGGTCCAGTGCCCACCACAGCCCCTGCCCTGCCCGCCCGCCACAGCCAGCCCGAGCCAGCGTGGCACCAGCCGGCAAGGGGACACACCGCAGACGCAGCCTCCACTCAGTGCAGAGGCCACTGGGCGTGTCGCTAGGGATGCCGTTGGCTTCCCTGGGGACACACCGTGCCCGCCCCTGCCCTGGAAACACCAGCACAAAATGCAGACCTGCAGGAGACACTGCCAGCCCACTGAAGACTCACAAGGCCTCGAACCTGATGCAAAATAGAGACCCACACGACAGCTCACACACCGAAGTCACCAGCCCACGGACGGGAGACAAAACGCAAACACCACCTGTTCTCAGAGCTGAGGACACCAGTCCCTGCATAGACACACATTCGCACAAACACACGGGGAGTACGACAGCAAGCATGCTGGGGACACACCCCACAGCATGCCCTCTGATGCCAGCCACGCACACACCGATCACAAACATAACCCAGAAACAACTCACCCACGGACACACAACACGTGCACCGGAAACACAGCTCCAAGAGCAAACACAAAGCACAACCCCTCCCGGAAACACACGTCTCTCCCAGACACACAGACAGACACGGAGAACATCCATATTTTTAGTCGAACTTACTGAAGAATGCACAAATCTACACCCAGCGAACAACGGCAAAGATGTGGAGAAAGAATTCAGACCCACAGCAGGCCCCGGGGACACGACCCTCTCCTGCACACAGACTTGCTGAGACACAGTGTCCCGCCACAGAACCCAGAGGGGGCACTGGCTTGTAAACAGGAACCCCAAACTGGGACGCACACGCTGGAAATGCAGGACAGGGAGACACACCGCAGGGACGCGTGCTGGGACACAGGCTTTGGTAGTACCTGTGCACACCCAACACAGCCGGAGGGCACCCGCTGGGGCGTCAGAAACCCCCAGGCTGGACAAAATTCACAGCACAAAGCTTGCGCGCACGCGCGCGCACACACACACACACACACACACACACACACACACAACCACACAAAGGGGTTGTGAACACGTTCAAATTTACATTAGAAACACCCCAAAGACACCATCGCTCGGGGAGAAGGGGCTTTCTCTTTCGTCTTCCCCCTCCTCTCCCCTCCCCGCTCCCTCCGGCTGACCCAGCCCCCAGGCCTGTCTGGGGGAGGGGGCAGGAAGGCCTGAGCTGGCCTCCCCGGCCGTGCTTCCTGCCCCGTGGGGGCCGGACGGGAAGCTGGGGCTCCAGCCGGAACCCAGGCTCCCCCCACGACTTCCCTCCCCTCCCCGGCTGCCCGCAGGAGTGGGGGAGGGGGAAGGGGCGCCCCGAACGCCCGGTGCTGCCCCTGCGCTTGGCGGGGGGCGGGGACTACCTTGTCCCCCACGGGCTCTGCCCCCCTCTCCTGCGGGACAGGGGCCGCCCGCAGGCAGTCCAGGAAGGTGCTGAGCCCGCAAGTTTCCCTTCCTGGGCGGCCTCCGCGCCAGCTCAGCCCGGCGGGCAGGTGGGCGGGGTGTGTCACGAGGGCGTGGCGAGGGCTCGGGCGACCGCGGGAGTGTGCGGCCCCGGTGTGAGGCCAGGACTTGCCCTCGGCCCGGGCACGGGCTGGGCTTGCGAGGGCCGCGACCCTGGGGGGTGTGTCTGGGTGTGTGGGACTTGCTCCGTCTGGGCCCCGGGGTGTGACAGCGTGTCTGGGTCTGACGGGGCCAGCTGCTGTCTGCGGGGCCTGGTGGGACTCCCCGGGCCTGAGCGTGTGGGGGCCTGGGAGATGTCAGACTGAGTGGGCAGGACCGGCCTCCTCCGGGTGATCGTGACGTGTGTCTCCATGTGTGGCGTGTGTGTCTGGGTGGGACTGTGCTGTGTCAGGTTGTGTGCGCATGCACTGTGCCTGTTTGCGAGTGACCCCGGGGAGGATGTTTGTGTTAACTGTTGGTGGGTCCCAGCAGGAGCCTCTGTTTCATTTCCTGAGGGGGCTCTGATGCTGTGAGGTGTGTGTGCGGGGCACCATCTCTGAGTCTGTATCTGGTGTGTGGCTGGCGGTCGTGACCTGTGACCCTTCAGAATGTATTTGCGCGACTGCTTTTTGCTGTGTCCCAGTGAAGCTCCAAGGCTGGGTTCTGCATCTGGAATGGGGCCGCGTGCAGGGGCTGTCGCTGCCGCCAGGTGTCAGGAGTTTTTGTGTCTCCACGGTGGCTGCGGAAGGGGAATGTGTTTGCGAGACCGAGGGACCCGGTCCAGATTTGAACCTCTGTGGTGAGCGCGAATGTGTGTGTGTGTGTGTGTGTGTGTGTGTGTGTAGCTGTGCCGCGTTTTCGTGGGGCTGCAGTGACCACAGTCTGCGTCACTGTGTCCTTGCAAGTGTCTCCACACACGAGGCTGGTGAAAATGGCAGTATGTCCTTACAGAGTGAACCCCACCTAGGCAATCACTGGGCCAAGGAGCAGGTCCGGTGGCCCTGGGAAGGTCAGGGCAGAGTGGGGGGTGGGGGGAGGGAACTGAAACCTGGGAGGAAGAGGGGCCACTGAGAGGCTGAGAAGAGGAAGCAGGAGAGAATTCACAGGCAAGACCACAGCAGATGGAGGGCCGCCCTGACCCAGGGCACTGTCATTTCTCACTTGCACGAACGGTCTCCCTGCAGCACCCCTTGCCCCCATTCAGTCTACTCAACCACCAGCCAGAGGGACCCTCCGAGCACCTAAGTCAAATCACACTCTTCCTCCGTCGGGAACCCTGAGTGCAAGTTCCCCCAGGCCCCCCCCCCCCCCCCCAGAGGCCTGATGTGGCCTGGAAAGCAGTACCAGTGCAGAGGTTATGTGCCTGGATCCTCAACTCCAGCTGTTTGGATTCGAATCCCAGTTGTGCCACGTGCTAGCTGTGTGACCTTAACAAGTAACTGAACCTCTCTGTGCCCCTGCCCTGGCATTCCTGTCTGTAAAGTGGGGAGCAAAGGGTCTCTAGAGCAGGAGCTGGCAAACTTTTTCTTTGAAGGGCTAGAGAGTAACTGTGACTTTGCATACGGTTTTACTGAGCACTGAAACAGCCTTAGGTGATGCTCCAATAAAACTTTATTTACAGACACAGGCAAGTGGGTCAGAACTGGCCTGCGGGCAGCAGTGTGCCAACCCCTGCTCTGCTGGGCTGTGGGGAGAACGCGGGGAGCTCATACACCATACCTGGCACGGGGAATATCATTACTCTCTGGCCTGTGAGTGTTAATGACCTGACTCAGCTCCCAACACCCTTCCCCTTATCCCTCCCTTCCAACCACATTGGCCTTTCCTCCCAGTGTCGCTGGCTCACTCCAAATTCATCCTCAAGACCAGGCTGTGCCTAGGTCTTCCTACCAAGAACACTCTCCCCCAGGGCTCCCCCAGACTGCGCTCTTGACTTCCTTCACGTCCCAAATGCTACCTCCTCCGAGAAACCCTTCCTCCCTCCCCAAATCATCTCTCACTCCGTGCTACTTTCCTGTCTTAGTGCGACTTCCCATATTTGTCTCCTCCCCAGGAAGTAGGTTCCTGGTGGGCAGGAACTAGTCCCTTAACCTCTCTGGGCTTTGGTTTCCTCATCTTTAAAGTGAGTGTTATCAGGAGCACCCTGGTTAAGCTTCCAACTCTTAAGTTTCAGCTCAGGTCAGGATCTCATAGTTCGTGAGCTCGAGTCCCAAGTGGGGCTCTGCACTGACATCTCGGAGCCTGCTTGGGAGACTCTCTCCCCCTTCCCCATGCGCGCGCTCGCTCGCGCGCGCGCGCGCGCTCTCTCTCTCTCTCAAAATAAATAAGCAGGAAAAAAAAATAGAGTGTTATCAGAGTCCCTGTATCTCAGAGCTTTGTTATGGTGATTAAATGAATTAATCAATAGAAGGCACTTAGAACAGCTCACAAGATGCTCAATAAATAAATCTAACTAGTGTTCACGGGGAGTCCTTGGAACATAAGTGCTCAGCAGGCGTTTGTGGGAGGAAATGAATGGAGACCAGAGGGGACAGATGGAACGGGAATCCAGGAACGTCGAGAACGTCGGGAGACCCCACTCTGGGATCCAACCACACACACACAGAGACCCCAGTTGTCTCTCCACCTTTAATCGACCCCAGAGGGCTCTGGGGCGCGGTGTCCTTAAATACAGCCCGGCGCAGCGGGCGGGGGCGGGGCCGGGCCTGCCGGGTGGGCGGGGCCTGCGGGGCGGGGCGGGGCCTCAGCTGCACTTGCAGGAGCGCACGATCATGTTGGACAGCTGCTCCACCTTGGGCTTGCGGCCCACGTAGTACACGATGGGCAGGGGCTCCAGCGCCTGCGGCACGCAGCAGGGAGCCGCCGACGCGCCCGGGTTGTGCTGGTTGTACAGGGCCAGGACCTGCGGGCGGGGTCAGGGTCGGGGGTCGTGGGCAGGGCGCTCCCACCCCTTCCGCCTCTTCCCCTCTCCCTCTTGTCTCGTCTCAGTCCGTTCCCAGTCTCTACCTCTCTCTTTTCCACTCTTGCCTTGTCTTCACAGTCTCTGTCTCCGTGGCAGTGTGTGGACTCCAGGCCTTTCACTGTTCATCCTGTCTCTCGCGTTCCCTCTCCTTCCGTCTCCCGGCCTCCCCGCACCCGGTTGGTCACTCAGGCTCCATGGGTCTCGCCATAGACCGCAGATCCCTCTGCGTCTCCCTCTGCGTCAGGTCTCTCTACCGGCTCAGAGCCTGTCTCCTCCCATCTCTGTACCATCCTCTCCGATCCCCCGGGCTCTCTCTACTTCTCATCTGGCTAAGTCCTCTCCGATTTTACCTGTTTGTCTCCCTCCACTCCCTCGGCCCCTGCTCCCCCTAGCCCAACCCCGGCCGGCCCGTGGCCAGACGCACCTTGCTGTACTGCGTGTCCAGGCTCCAGATGTAGGGACAGGGCCCTAGGCAGAAGTTGGCGTGGTAGCCCTTGGGCTCGTGGATCCACTTCCAGCCCAGATCCTTGCGGAAGTCAATATAGAGCTGCCGCACGCAGCAGTTCTTCTCCGTGGAGCTGCGGGGTGGAGGGGGCCGGGTCAGGGGGGCGCGGCTGCTGCTGCTGCTGCTGCTGCTGCTGCGAGGGCAGCCGCACCCCCGGGGTGGGGGGGCACCCTGGTTGCCCCCAGCACAGCGCCCATCTCGGTGATAATAGCAATAACGGTAACAGCAATGATAATCACTAACACTGATAAAGCGCTCTCTTTGGTCAAGCCCCTTGCTAACGGGATTGTAAACATCATTTCACACAAGGCTCCTGACAAGCCTGTAAGAAAGTCAAATGACCATCCCCCAGCCCTAAGTTCTATGTGTGCAACAAATACTTGTTGAACCAGGACCAACTGCTTGGCTGGGATCTACTGGGGGCTGAGTACAAACGAAACAGACAGGAATCCCTGCCTTCTGGGGCCACATGCTAGAGACTGTCATGTCGAATCTCTGCTCCGAACATGGCTCAAACATGGCTCTGTGTCTCTTGGGGCAAATGCCCAAGCCCTCAACAGGAACCACAAGGCGCCGCCCGGTCAGCTGATCTCAACTCCCTCCCCACTCTCCCTGACTCCAGACACTAGAACACAGCATCCTCCCTGTTCTTCAAATACAACCCTGCCCCAGGACCTTTGCACTCACTCATCCCTCCTCCTGGCTTGCTATTCCCACAGATATCCACTGTAGTTCTTTTCTTTTCTTCAGTTCATTGAAATGTATGCTCAGATGTCCTTTACGCAGGGAGCCTTAACTCCTAGAACACTGCCTGACGTGCAGCAGGTACTCAATAAATATCAGTTAAAAAAATTAATATCCTCTCCTCAGAGCATCCTTTCTGGACCATCCTACCCAAAGTACCCATCCAAATGATCGTGAATTCCATTCAGTGTGACAGTGGCATTTCAGTTCTGCAAGAAAATATGACAGTGTCTGTATTTGACGTGGGGCAAATCTTAATGCCTGTTGAAGCTGGATGAGAATCCATGGGACTTCATTACATCATATCTTGGTTGCTTTTGTCTACACTTCGAATTTTCCATAATAGAAGAAAATTTTAACCAGAATAGGAAAACTAGTACCCAATATCTATTTTTTTCTTCCCTCTTCTTCTGATTTATTTTCCTTCTTTTTTTTTTAACGTTTATTTATTTATTGGGGGGAGGAAGGGGCAAAGAGAGAGGGAGAGAAAGAATCCCAAGCAGGCTCTGTGCTGTCAGCGTAGAGCCTGACAAGGTCTCAATCCTACAAACCAGGAGATCATGACCTGAGCTGAAATCAAGAGTCAGATGCTTAACCAACTGAGCTGCCCAGGTGACCCTGATTTATTTTCCTTCTAAAACTTATTGCTACCTGGAGCGCCTGGTTGGCTTAGTAGAACATGTGACTCTTGATCTCTAGGTTGTGAGTTCGAGCCTCACATATATTATATATTATTTACTGTGAGAGAGAGCACAAATGGAAGAGGGGCAGAGAGAGAAGGGAGGGAGGGAGAGAGAGAGAGAGAGAGAGAGAGAGAGAGAGAGAGTCCCAAGCAGGCTCCATACTGTCAGCACAGAGCCCAAAGCAGGGCTCGAACTGCGAGGTCATGACCTGAGCTGAAATCAAGAGTCAGACACTTAACCGACTGAGCCACCCAGATGCCCCTCTATGTTAGGTTTTTAAAAAACATATTGGAGAATAGTGATGTAAATATTTTACTGCTCTAGACTCATAATCCCTGTCCCATGCTCAGAAGCAAAAGCCAGTCCCTCTCCAGCCCAGGCCCAGGCTCCTGCTTGTCTGGAAAGAACCAGGGCATTTTATGTGCTGGCCTCTGGGGCCATGGCTGAGCTGGGCAGGGACCTTAGCTAAAAAGCTTGATTCGTGGGAAGCATGAACACTTTATATTCCAGGTTCATATCATGTGAAAGAGATATTCTTCAAAGCTACAGGTACAGTATGATCCAAATTCTTTTTGCATAAAAGGACTGAAAGGAAATATATTCAAATGTTGATTTTTTTTTATATGTGGTAGTGTGATGGGTGATATCTTTCTGTATTTTCTAAATTCTTGACAGTGGGTATGTGTTACTTTTAGAATAAGAAAGAGAAGAAGGCAAGAAGGGAGTAAGGGAGGGAGGAAGAGAGAGAGAGAGGGAGGAAGAGAGGGAGGGAGGGAAGAAGGGAGGGAGGCAGGAAGGAATATGCAGTGCCCTCTCCACATCCCCACCCCCCCCCCCAAAAAAAAAACGAACTCTGCAATTGGGGCAAAATAAAAAAATACGGATGTGCATAAGTGTTTCAAACAGACACTGTGTCTGGAAGGAGACACAAATATAATAAAAGTGACTGTCTCTTCTTCAGAGAGGGGTGGGGATCAGAACTGGAGGGTCTCTGACTATTCCTTCTAGGTTTGGCCCGTGTGCATGCATTTATCTATTCAAGAAGTAATCAACAGAGAATTAACTGATCTCAAAACCCTATGAGGCAGGCTTTATTATGATTATTCCCATTTGAAGGATGAAGGAACTGAGCCCCAGAGAGGAAAGCACTGCCTGCCCATACACAGCATGTAAGTGTGGAGCTTGGGGACAGGTTCACGGCCAGCTCTGTGCCCCCTGGGAGGCTGGGGCCTCATCTGTCCAGCGCAGCCATGTCAGCTCAAGCACAGCAGGAAGAGGCGATGATACAGCATTTCCCGGGGCAAGACAAGGCCTCTCCAAAAGCCACAGAGAAGGGAGCCAGGAATCTGAGATCCCTGTGAGCTCAGCCTGGTTCCTCCCCAGTCTGGTTGGGCCTCAGTTTCCCCATCTGTCCAATGACATGAGGGATGTTGGATCAAATAAGGTGTTGTTCAGGGTCAAGGAGGCATCAGGAAGTCCAGGACCAGGGAGAGTCCTGAGCTCCTGAAACCACAGGCACATATGTGCGCATTTACTGGCATATTTCTGGGGAAATGTCCTGGCTTTCAGCTTCTCGAGGGGGTCCTAAATTCACAGAAGGGAAAGAACCCCCTGTCCAGAATAATCTTTCACTTCCGGTTCAACTCTGGCTGGGGGTTTTGAGGTCCTAAGATTTGAATAGTCTGTGACCCTGATTACCCACCTGGGACATCCTCCCTGTGGGGTCCCCAGAGCAGCAGAAGCACCATCTGAGAACTTGTGGGGAATGTAAATTCTCCAGGCTCACCAAAAACCTACTGAGTCAGAAACTGAGGGTGGGGCTGGGGCTGGAGGACAGCAGGCCATATTTAACAAGCCTCCAGGTGACTTTGAGGCACTTTCTAACCCATTTATTCAGTGCAAGGCCTCTTGCAAAGCTTTCTTCTTCTTCTTTTTTTTTTTTTAAATTAGCTCTCCACCTAACATGGGACTTGAACTCACAACCCTGAGATCAAGAGTCCCACACTCTACTGACTGAGCCACCCAGGTGTCCCTCTTGCAAAGCTCTTGCAGAGCCTCTCTGCCATCCAGTCAGGGCCTGATGGGTAAAAGAAACCCACTTGGGGCCCCAGAACAGAACAGACTGAAGGCCTCACATTGGATGTTGAGTAAGAGTTCAGGGAGGCTAACTTCCACAATCCCATGTCACGGCCAAGTTCACTGCATCTCTGCCCCTACCCACTTCCTCTCCCGCACTGGATGATTTCAAAGCACATGCCATTCACCATGTCATTTCATCCACAAATATTTCCACATGTATCTCCAAGAAAATCAGGACTATTGTAAAACATAACCACAAGACCATATAAGAAAAATTCTCCATTATTCCTGGATATCATAAAATATCCAATCAGGGTTCACATTTCCCCAACTGTCTCACAAATGTCTTTTTGTTTTTACTAGTCTGCATGAATAAAGACCCAAATAAGGTCTACACATTGCAATTACTTGATATATATTTTAAGATTCTTTTAGAAATCTACATAATCATCTCTCTACCTCCCTACTTTGCATTGTATTTGTTGAAGAAAGTGGGTCAGATTTCCCACAATCTAATTGTTGCTGACTGCAAGCCCATGGTGTTCTTTAACATGTTCCTCTGTCCCTGTGTTTCTAGAAAATTGATAGTTGGATCTACCATTTTGTTCAGCTGCAGGTTCACTTTTTGGCACAACTTCTGAGGGGACACTGTGTCCCTCCCTGCAGAGACTCCCATGGCTGGCTGCCTCCCTCTACATTGTTATCAATAACGTTCATTCATTCGTGGGGTTGCTGGGCTAAGGCTGGGGCTGGTGCTAAGCTTGGGAGCAGAGCTGACTTTCCAGAAGGCGAACAGCATGTAACAAAGCCCAGAGGTACCTCATCCAAACAGTAAGCTGGGGAGGGACAAAGGTCAGATTATCGTTCTAATTCTGCAACATCTAACTCTGTATTTCAACATGCTAAGGAATCCAACTTTTCAACTTTCTTAGATTGCGATACTCCAGCATCTCAACATTCTAACAATGGCATTTCCAACTTGCTAGGATTCCTGTATTCCAACTCTCCGGTATCTTGTCATTCGTGATATCTCAATATCGAATTACAGCATTCCACAATCCTGAGCCCATCACTCAAGAGGTCCAAGCTGCCATCTCTGAAGATCCCAGCTTTCCAAGAGTCTAACATCCCAACACTGAGCCCCAACACTCTAGGATACCAATAATCTGGCTTTCTCCAACCCAAACATTTGTAGATGCCAGCTGTTGTTGTTTTTTTTAATATATTATATATATATATAATATATATATATATTATAGCTTAATATATATATATATATATATATATATATATATGTATACACATATATATATATATACTTTATTTGAGGAAGAGAGAGAGGGGGAGAGTGGGGGGGGGGAAGGGCAGAGGGAGAGAGAGAGAGGATCCCAAGCATGCTCCATGCTAAGGATGGAGCCCAGTGTGGGACTTGATCCCACAACCCCGGGATCATGACCTGAGCTGAAATCAAGAGTCAGACATTCAACTGACTGAGCCACCCAGGTACCCCAGTTTTTTTTTGTTTTGTTTTGTTTTGTTTTTTGTGTTTAAGTAGGCTTCATGCCCAGCATGGAGTCCAATGCGGAACTTGAACTCATAACCCTGAGATCAAGACCTGAGTTGAGATCAAGAGTAGGCCACTTAAGCAACTGAGCCACCCAGGTGTCCCGTGAATGCTAGTATTTTAACACAGGCTTCCACCATTCTGAGCCCAATATTCAAGGTCTCCAGTCTGCCAACACTGGAGTCTCCAATCTGTCAATGGTATGGGAATCCAACATGGGTAATCTTCCAATCCTCAATTCCCTAATTCTAAGATCCCAACACTCCTTGAGTCCAACATTCTCAAATTCCAGTCATTAACACTGAATTCTATGTCCTAGGATCCCAACGTTCTAGAACCCCAGGCTGCCAACATTGAACTTGCTCGGGTCCCTCATTCTACACACTAACACACCAGCAAGAAAGCAAGATGATCTCAACATCCTAGGACTCCACATCCCAGCATCCTAGAACCCAGAGCCCATCCTCTGAGCCCTCCAGGCTGAAGGAGGTGCCAGCCACGCGTAGCACCAGCCAGGTGCCCAACTTGAGCCTTCCCTGGTTGCGCCCAGCCATCACACCACCAGACGAGAATGCCACGGTCAAGGGCTGAAAGGTTCACCTGAAGCAGTAGTTGGTGTCCAGGGCTCGGCGGTGCCGCGAGCTGTGCAGGTGCTGGGCCCTCTCCAGCGGGGTGGCCATGAGGAGCAGAAAAGGCCGGTTCATGCCATGAATGGTGGCCAGGTCACCTCGGCGGCCGGAACTGAACCCTGCTTTGGTTTGGAGTTGTAGGGTGTGGGGGAGACATAGACACACACTCTCAGATGGATGAATGGGGGCAGGGGCAGGGGGAAGAGGACACAAGTGCACACACATGCACACACACGCGGGCATGGGGCCGGGCCAGGGAGATGGGCCTCACCGTTGATGTCCACTTGCAGCGTGTTATCTTTGCTGTCACAGGAACAGTGGGCACTGAGGCGAAAGCCCTCTACTTCCCCTGTGGGAGTGGGGAGTGGGAAGCCAGTGTGAGATGCCAGGTACTGTTCACACCCCCGCCGTGGGTGGAGCAAACCCAGGGTGGAGGGGGTGTTGGGGCTCCCCCTGTCTCTTCCCCTGCCTGCCCTCTCCCTGCATCCTCCTGCTCTTGGCCTTGCTTCCTCCTTCTCCTCCTTCAGGTCTCCGCTCAAATGTCACCTCCTCCAGGAGGCCCTCCGGGACACATGCCCCTCCCCCACAGTGACATCACTTTATTTTCGCCATAGCACTCACCCTCCTGACATTCGAATTTGGCTATTTGTTTCCCTCATTGTTCTCAGTGGAAAGCAGGATACATGGGGGCAGGGATTCCTGTTTTCTTGCTCCCCGCTGGGCCTAGCCCACAGTCTTAAAAATAAACATCTACTGAGTGCACGCCCCGGGTGCCAGGCCCTGTCCTAAATGCTCTGTGAGCATTATCTCTTCTGATCTTCGCCAGAGGTCCCAATTTAATAGGCACGGAAGCCAAGACCCACAGAGGGCAGATGATGTGCCCCAAGTGGGAAAAGGTAGGGATGGGGTGCACACCCACAGAGCAGCTGTGGGAGAAAGGCTTCTTGAACAAGTGAGTGAATGATTTTCTAAGCTCCTACTAGGTGCTGGGCCCTGTGCTGGGTGCTCTAGACTCTGCAGTGACCGAGACAGGCCTTTGTCCAGCGGCCCCGGGCCCCTGCCTTTCAACACCTGGCCGATCCACCACTTATCCCTTAAGTCTCTATACTATCACCTTCCCCCACGAAGCCCTCCCAGACCCTCTAGGATGGGTCCCAGGAGCACTCGGGGCCTCCCCACCCCGCCACTGCTCCTTCGGGTCATCACTGCCACCTAGGGCTTTGGCAAGACTTTGTAGATGTCCAGAGTTGCCCCATGAAGGCAGCATCTAGAGTTGTCTTAGTTACCACTGTGTCCCCAGCATCACCGCACACAGGGCGGGGCTCAGAGCAGGCACCCGTTGGCATTTGTTGAGGGGAGGCATGAACAAAAGGGAGATCAGGAAGGGGGATGTGGGTGTGGTGGACTCAGGTCAAACACAGTCCTCTTACAGACAGATCGGCTGTGTCACGCTCTCCCTGGACTCAGGGTGTGCCTTGAACACTCTTGCCTCTCCTTCTTTCCCCGACGGGTTCCACTCAACCCTCAAATATCAGCTCTGATGTCCCCTCCTCCAGGAAGCCCTCCCTGACCCCAAGCTGGGTCAGCCATCTCCTCTGGGGTCCCTATTCCAGCCCTACCCAATCTGGGTCATTACCATCCAGTTTTCAGGTCTCTCCCCATTTCCCCCACCCCAAGAATGGACTATGGGCTCCGTGAGGGCAAGGGTGGGGCTGTTTGGGTCACTGCTGTGTCCCCAGCATCACCCACCACCCGGCAGGTGCTCAGGAAATGGATTAGGCATTATCACTCAGGTCTGAGGTCTAGGAGGAAGGCCACGTCTTGGCTGGGACATGGGGTCCCAGCTGCTAGGCAGGACAAACAAAGGGCTCTATCCCATTACAAAATAGGGGCGGGGCAAACAAGTGGTCCTTACCTCCATGGCTCAGCCACTGCCGCACCACTCCAGTGACATCAAAGGACAGCCATTCCGGCGTGTCACTGGGCGCCAGCAGCCGGTTGCTGAGGTAGCGCCAGGAATTATTGCTGTATTTCTGGGGGGAGATGAATTGGGGGGAGACAGTGGGTTAGATGCGGCTCCCCACCCCCAAATACACTGACTGCACCCCCACTCCTGCTCCACCAAACAGGCTGCCAGAGAGTCCCTCAGACAGTCCCCTCCCAGACATCCACGCTGTGGGGCCCTGCAGGAACAACCCCCACCCCACCGCCGGAGCGGCCTTGGGAGGAGAGGAGAGAGAGCCCCAGGCCGGGGATCAAGGCACCTGGACGGCTCAGCCTCTGCTCTGAGTCCCTGTGGGGCCCCTCCGCGGCCTGAGTTCCCTCACTGGTGAAATGCCAGGCCCCTTTCAGCTCAGACAGTCCACCATGCTGAGATCCTCCTGGGACATCCTGGGGTCCCCCCGAGCATACAATTCTGCAAATCTGACACCCTGAATTCTGAGAGTCTGTAACTTTCTAGGGGCTTATGTTAGAAGTCATTCCGTACCCCAAGAACGACCCATTCAATGAACCTGAGAAATTCTGAGAGACTGATGTTCTAGACACCCAGGAGTCTGGCACGCCCCAAACCCAGATGCTGCAGAGGTCTGATGCCCGTGTGCAACGATCCAGACACTGGCAGCGTGCAGCTGAATTCTCTAGACTCCCAAGGAATTGACCACAGACACACTTCCTTTGTTGTAACAGTCTACCACCTACCATTAAACCCAATGTCCCACACGATGTGGATTCCAGGTCGCGTAATCTTCTAGACTCCAGCCCTCCCAGAGGCCCCAGTCTTCCTGGAGACTCTAACTCTTCTAGAACAGAACTACCCAAAGGAACTTTCTAGGATGCTGGAAGTGTCCTTTATCTGCGGCATCCAAAATAGCAGCCACTAACCACTACGGAGCACTCAAAATATGGCCAGTGAGACTGAGGGGTTGAATTTTTTTTCTTTCAGTCAACTTAAATGGCCACGTGTGGCCAGTGGTCCTGGACAACTGTACTGGACAGAACGGCTGGAGAGCCTGCAACCTTTCAAGACTCTGGCCTCCTGAGTGTTTAGTATCCTAAGGTGCTAGGAGCCTGAAAGTTCTAAAGGGCCCCATGATTCCATGGCCCACACGCCCCCATCCTGCCGAGTCTGTCTGTGTGGACCTTGCAGCCACCAGCCGTCCAGCTGCCCACCTCGGCCCCAGTGCAGCCCACCTCTGGGGCCCGGGCCCCCACCTGGTACAGCTCCACGTGCTGCTCCGCCTTTAACTTGAGCCTCAGCAGGCGCAACTCTGCCCGGGAGAGCAAGACGGGCTCGGGCACTGCTTCTCGGAGCTCCGACGTGTTAAAGAGCATATATATGCTGTGCGGGGTACGCTGGACTTTCTCATAGATTTCTAGGCGGGAGGAGCAGAGAGGAGGGAGGTCAGGGGGTTTGGCAAGGGCGGAGGGAGCTAGTGCACCCCAAGTCTAAGAGCGTGGGCTCCCGGCGCTGACGACCCTGGGTTGGAACCCGATTCTGACATTTTTTAGCGGTGCGACCTTGAGAGAGTGGCTCTCCCTCTCTGGATTTGTTTCGCCCTCTGTAAAATGGGGTCTGAGTCACGCTTGTCTCCTGTCATCTGTAAAGCGTCCACTCAGTACACAGCCCTAAGAGGGGCTGCTGTGCTCGCTCAGGCGCCCCCAGTACTTGAAGCCTCAAAGGCAAATTGAATGGCAGGAGTAGGATGGAGGGAGCAGCCTTCCAGCTCTGTGACTTTGGGCAAGTCACATTCCTTCCCACAGCCTCGCTTTCGGGGCTATTCTTTGGGAAATGACAACCCCACCAAACTCCCTAACTGCCCACCAGGTTCTCCTAACTGAAGCACTGTGTGACTTTGGGCAAGCGAATTCCACTCTCTGTGTCAGATTCTCAACCGTAAAAGGAGGACCGGCTGCAAGATTATATAGTGTGCGACGAGTGAGCTGGTGTGGTAAAGCAGGCAGCAGTCTGCACACCCGGGCTGTGCTAACATGTATGTTAAAGAGTGCTCACTATTTGCCAGGGGCTATGCACCACACTTTACAAGGGCTAAGACATTTAAACCTCGCAACAACCTCATGAGGAAAAGACAATTATTGTACCCATTTTATAGATGGGGAAACAGGTCATTTGCCCCATGGTGACATAGGTAAGGAGCTACAGAGCTGGGATTCAAACTCAGGCGGTCTGGTCCCAAAGACTACTCTTAACCCCAAGGCCATGCAGTCTCCCTGCTACTGTGACATTATTATTACTACGAATTACTCTTACTATTACTAATTGCTTCCTGCCTTCTCTCCCTCAGCTGGTTAGACAAGGCAAAGTTCATTCTAGGTAGGAATGGCTTTGGTGGGGGGAGGAAGAAAAATGGGAAGAGTGCGTTCTAGTCTAGGAAAAGTTTGGGATGAGCAGGCAGGCCATGACCTTGTAGATCAACTGGGATACATCCTTTAAGGCCTCTGCAGTAGGGGTGCAGAAATGGTGGAGACAGGATCTGATGAGAAAGGAGAGGCAACTCCTTCCATGGGCCCCCTGCCCCTACTCCTCCCCACGCTAGCCAGGCCAGCCCGGGGCCCCCACAAAGAAGCCCTATCTTGACCCAGGGGTTACTCAGCAAACCCCAAAGGAAGTGTAGTGCAGGGGTGGAGGGTGGGAGGACGGGTGGAGACAGATACAGAGGAAGAAAGGAAGGGCAGGACCGGTCAGAGGGAGGGATGGAGAGACCACAGAGACAGGGAGACTCGAGGAGTAGGGCGAGATGGAAAAAGAGGGAGAAAGAGGGAAGAGACTGTTCAGACCCATGCATGGGATATGGGAGACACACACGGGAAGAGAGATATAGGGTTTGGGGGCAAGATGGAGCCAGACTGGGAGGGGAGAAGAGGACTGAAGGTACCAGCGGTAGAGAAATCTCTACAACGAAGGTGAAACGACCACAGAAAAGGTGAGCCTGAAATGTGGGTGGGGAGGGGCGTCACCTGGCCGGGCACGCATGCGTGGCCCAATGACCACAGGTGCACCGCCCAAGACAGAAAATGAAAACAGGGGGGCTGCCCCAAACCTCCGGGCCACGCGGAACCCCTGGGTCCCCGCGTGGGCGCCGAGGGGCCGGGCCCAGCAGCAGCCCCGCCCCAGAATGGGGTGAAGAGGGCGAGAGGCGCCGCAGCCGCGAGGGCGGGGACCCGACCTGCCCCGTCTCGCCCCAGGCTCCGCGCGCGATCCCCGCCCCCCGGGCAAGGAAAAGGAAGGGAGGGCGGGCTAGGCGGCCGGACGCTGGGGTTTCCCCAGCCTCCCGGAGAGGAACTGGGACTCTGGGGTCCAGACTCTCCCAGTTCAGCTCTGCGGGGTCCTCCCCCCCCCTTTCCGGGAGGGCAGGCTCCTCCCTCCGCGCGTGGCACCCACGTGGGGCTCCCTCACCCCGACCCGCTCGGTTTTCTCACCCCGATCTTGCAGAGTCTCACCCACCCACCTCTCCCTCTAGGGCTCGACTCCTCACTCAGCCCGCTTCCTCCCCTCCGGCGGCGTGGGGGGCTCACTGCTCCCAGAACGGCACTGTTTATGTCTCCCCTCCACTCCCTCCCCGTCCCCCGTTCTCATGCCTGTCTCCCCTCTCTCTAAACCCCTTCCCATCACCCACTATTCTAGGTTTCTTGGGGGCTCGCTTCCCGCGCTGGGCTTCCTCCTCTCACGTCCATATGCCAAATACTCGGGGCACCTCGCGCGCATCCCCGACGCCCCCCTGGGGGTCTCCGCTGCTCTCCTGCTCGTACCTCCCCCCACCCCAAGACCTCGGGTCCCCTTCTTCCCCGCATTTATCATCCTCCTCTCTGTGGGCCCTCCCCCAATCCCGCGTGTTTTTCGCGCTCGCTGCAAGTGGATCCACTGTCCACTTTCCCGATACCTCCGGAGTTCGCTTCACCTAGTTTTTCTGTCCTTCTTGAATTTTCTCGCCTCGTGCCCCTGAGCTCTGGGTCAGCTTTCCCCACTGCCTCCCCTCAGATGCTGGGGTCTTCGCTTCTCCCAAAGCGGGCTCCCTCTCTCTATGCAGCCCTCACCCCACGACCCCCACATTCTAGTGTACTGTGAAGAAAGAAGTCTTTCTACCCCTTCACCCCCCAGTTGCTTCTCTCCCTCTAGGGGACTGCCCCCCTCCCCCAAGATCCCGCAGGTTCCCGTCGCTCTCTAGAAGCCCACTTCGCTCCCTATCTCCTGCCCTTCAAGGCCAGATACCTGAGGGGTAGGAAGCTCAGTCCTCTCCTCTTTGAGACCCCCCTCCCGCGTTCCCGGCAACCCCGGGGGTCCTCTTCCTCTAGGCAGTTTCCTCTGCCAGTAATTTCCTCCCCCGTGACCCCTGCACTCCGGCGCCCCCTGGGGGCTCCCCTCCAGGGTCCCCGGCCCCTCTGAGCTCACTGTTGGTGTTTTCCACCATTAGCACGCGGGTGACCTCCTTGGCGTAGTAGTCCGCCTCAGGCTCCGGCTCCGGCTCGGCGCTCTCCCCCGCCACCCGGTCGCGGGTACTGTTGTAAAGGGCCAGCACAGCCTCGGGCAGCGGGCCGGGCGGCACCTCCCCCTGGCTCGGGGGGCTGGCGAGCCGCAGCTTGGACAGGATCTGGCCGCGGATGGCCTCGATGCGCTTCCGCTTCACCAGTTCCATGTCGATGGTCTTGCAGGTGGACAGTCCGGCGGCCGGCCGGCCAGGCGTCAGCACTAGTAGCCACAGCAGCGGCAGCAGCAGCGGCAGCAGCCGCAGCCCGGAGGGCGGCATGGGGGAGGCGTCGCCCCCGGCACTGCCGAGAGCGCGAGCCCCGCTGCGGTGGGAAAAGGGAGGCCCCGCCCCTAGAGGGGCTCGGGGTCTCCCGAAGAAAGATAGGAGGGTCGGGGTGAGGTGAGGGGAGTTGAAGCCCTCAGGGAGAACCGAGTGGAGGTGGAGGGGAAGCTCTGATGGGTGGTTTCTCGGTATCCCAAGGAAAAAACCGAGAGGGGCGAGATCTGGTACCAGAGGTGGGTGGTCTTGAGTAGGAGAGTTAAGGAGGTGTGGGAGAGATCCCGTCTCCCGGATCCCGGTGGAGAAGGGTCCTTGGATGCGCGGGGGCTCAGGAGAGAGGCTGGAGGTGGGGGAGCGGCGTGCAGGGGGGTGCGCCCGAGGTCTGGGGTCAAGTCTTCGCGGGAGTCCGGGTTGGCGGCTCCTGAGGGCTGCTCCGGAATGGGGGCGCCTGGGGGACGCCGTGGAGGGGGCAGGGAGGGAGCAAGCGTCCGAGGCGGTGGTGGGGCGGTCTGGGGTCCCCAAGTCCTGCCTCCTGGCGGGGCAGTGCCGCGCCAATCGGTCCCCGCGTCTCCGGCTCCCAGCGGCAGCGGAAAAGTCTCAAAACTTTTTTTCCTCTTCTCCCAACCAGCTCGTCCCTCCTCCCGCTCCTCCTCCCCCTCCTCCCCGCAGTGGCGGCGGCGGCGGCGGCGGGGGCGGCGGCGGCGGCTCGTCTCAGACTCTGGGGCCTCAGGCTGCTCCTCGGCGGCTCCTTCCTCCGCTCCCGGCCGAGGCCGGCCCCGCGGGCGGCTCCGAGCCGGGGGGTGCCCCGGAGGGGGCGTCCCCCCTGCCCCCGGCCGGGGGCCTCGCTGTCTGGCGGATCCGCGGCGGGAGGAGGGGGTGGGACGCCCGGGGCGCGAAGGGCGGCGGCGGCGGCAGTGGCGGGGACCGGCTGGGGCGGCGGGGGGTTTTGAAGCCGCCCCGGCCCCACCCAGGAAGCGCGCGGGGCGGGGGCGGCCCCCAGGGGGAGGACATGGGGGGGCCGGGCCACCGTCCTCATCTCGCGTGGGCGGGCTCCGAGGGGGGTCCCTCAGGCCCCGGGGGGAGGGGGCGGACACCCCGGCTCCGCCCCGCGAACAGGGTGCTGCCTCCTGGCGGCTGAGCGCAACCTAAGCGGGCAGACGGGTTGCGTGTGGCTTTGAGGGCTGCGCGGGGTCGTGGAGAGAATGAAGATCTGGCGGGGAGGGCTCAATCGGAGGCTGGGGACACATGGCACAGGGGATCAGAGAGCGGGGACCCCAGAGGAGAGAGGGTGGGAGGCTGGAGCAGAGGGGAAGAGGGTCAGCCAGGAGACGGGGACCCAGTGGGGAGAGGCGCACAGGGGAGCAAGGAGCCCCAAAGAGAGGGGGTCACAAGAGGGGTCCCCAGAGTGGGGAGGAGGCAGAGGTTGAGGCACAAGATGGGGGAAGTGGGTCTGTCAGAAGGTGGGGACCTGAAGGAGGGTGTCAGTGGGAGGACAGGAGGGCACAAGACCTCTGACAGATGAAGTCAGGAAGGCACCCACACCTGTAAGAACTGCTCCTTTATTGAGCACTTCGGTGCGCAGTCTCTTCTCACCCAACACCCTGCGACCTCACACACTTAACTGCCCCCATTTTACAGATGGGGAAACTGGACCTGAGAGGGGCAGCCACTGGGCTTGAGGTGCTGGCCAGGACAGAAGCCATGGCCTGCCTTGGCTGGGGTCAGATCTGACAGTCTCCGGACCCACCCACGCTTCTGACCACCGGGCCATCCTGCCCCTCCATAGGTAGCCGGGTGTGGATAAGGGCCTGCGAGTGGCGGCTGGGGCAGGGTCAGCATTCCACACCATAGCGGTCGAAGTGGCGCAGCAGCAGGCCCAGCTCAAGGTGCACAGTGCCACCGGCGGCCGTGTGCAGGCGATAGCGGTCGGCCCCACTGTAGATGGCGTCCCCGTGCAGCAGCTGAGGGCCGCCGCCCACAAAGGCCCGTGCCAGCTGCTCCCGCCAGCTGCCCAGGGGCCGCCATGTGGGGCAGTCCAGCTGGTGGGTGCCCGGACTGCTGGGCACGTGGCAAAAACCGTAGCCTGCGAGCTGGCAGCGGCCGAAGCTGTCCTGCGACCACACCTGGAGATGGAGTCGGGGCCAGCCTGCAGGACGGGAGGGAGGAAAGGAGCGATGGTGGAGCTCCGTCTCCCCCTCCTGGATCCCCATCTCCTTGATCCCCACTGGTCCAGTCCCCTCCCCGCTGGGTTTCTGCCCCAGCCTTCTCTCCCATTCACAAGGCAGCCAAAGGAATCTTTCTGAATCTACTTCCCTCCCCTGCTGAAAACCCCTCCCTGGCTCCCCAGTGCCCTCACTATCAATTCCAACCTCAACGCCCCAGGCCCTCTGGATCTGGCCTCTGCGGACATCCCTTCCTGTGGCCTCCTCTTCTGTGCCCCCATTTCAGGGCAGTCCAGTCCCCAGGTGAACGCCTTGGGCCTTGTCCGGGACACCTCCTTCCCTCCCCACAGCCCACTCTGTGCTCTCTGGGCCCAGGGCGTTCCTTCCTGCCCCTCCAATGCACCTTCCGACCTGGCAGTTGGAAGCATCTTTCTCCCACATCCATAGGTTTCTCAATGTCCTTAGAACACAGTTCAGCTCCTCAACCCGGTAGGCAAAAGCCCTTGGAGACCTGGCCCCATTTCACCCTCCTTTCTGCGCCCCCCCCCCACCGCCGCCTGCGCTAGGCCCTATTCTAGAAGCTGGGGACACAGTGGTGAACAGAGCAGACAAAAATTCCTGACATCCTAGACAACGAATGTAGTAAATAAGCAAATTACAGGGTATGTCAGATGGTGATAACTGCTCTGGAGAAAAATAAAGCTGGGTATGGTGGGGGTGGGGATGGAGTTTTAGAAAGTGGGTGATCAAGAGAAGCTTTTCCGAGAAGGTGACGGTTGAGCGAATGCTTGAGGGAACGGAGCTAGCCATGTGGATGGACATCTGGGGAAGCACGCCCCCAGGAGAGGGAACAGTGTGTGCAAAGGCCCTGAGGTGGGAGCTGGCTGGTGGCGCCAGTGAGGCTGGACTGAGAGAGGGACAGAGGGACAGGAGGTGACAGACCAGATTGTCTCAAATTGACTATGATCCAGGATAAATCTTTGGCTTTTACCGAGTAAGATGGGGACCATGGGGGGGGGAGGGGGTTCTGTGTAGAGACAAGAATATGACCCAACTTGGGTGTTCAGAGGGGAACAGACTATGGAGCACAGGGAAGAGGCTACTGTAATATCCAGGTGAAAGGTGAGGATGGACAGACCAAGAGACCAGAGAGAGAAGTGGGGGGGATTTAGGATACATTCCAAAGGTAGAGCCAAAGGGATTTCTGGGTGGGCAGAGTGGGGGTTGAGGAAAGAGGAGGCAAAGACGGTGACCATACTGGAGGATGTGGGGTCTGCAGAACTGAAGGACAGTCGCCTGCCTCATACTCCGGCCCATCAGCCACAGGCAGCCAGAAGAATCTTTTAAAATTGAAATCTGACATGTCTGTCACGGGCTACGGCTCCCGAGCACCTTCTGGAGATGGCCTCAGCTCCACGGCCTGTCCCCTGTCCCCTGCCACCTCATCCCTGGCCCTTCTCCTGTTTATCCTCGATCCTCCAAAGGCCCCTGGCTCACTTTCCCCTTTGGGCCTTTCATACGCAGCTCTCCGCCTAGAACCTTCTTCCATCCCTCTGCCGTACAAGCTCCTACTAGCCCTTCACAGCAAAGCTCAAACACCCCCTCCTCCAGGAAGCTCTCCCCGAATTCCCTCGCAGTCAGGCTTCTCCTCTGGACTCCCCTACCCTCTAGGATCCCCCATTCCAGTCCTGCCCACTCTGGGATGCCACTATCTGGGACAGGTCTGTCTCCCCCACAAGAGATGGTGAATCCGATGAGGACAGGGCTGGGGGGCTGTCTCAATCACCAACATTTCCCTGGCATCGCCCAACACAGGCTGGGCGCAGGGCAGACGCTCAGTAAATATTATTTGTATTGTTGAAACACATGTCATGTTGACTTAGGCTGTTTCCTAGAATCCACTCCTCTCCAGTGATCTAAATTTTCCACGAGAAAAGGCTTTCTGATACCCTTCCTCCCCCGCATACTCGCTTCCCCTGTGAGCAGCTGGGGAGCCAGGACTGCAGAAACAGCTACCAGCCCTCTCTCCCTCATCACCCCCTCCCAGCTTCCTCCTGATTGAAGCCTCCTGTTTGTCTCTTCGAAAGCCACCTCCCCTCTCCCCCTGGTCCCCACCTTCCCCTCACCCCCTGCAGCCCTGGCCGGCCTAGTCTTGCACACCTAGAGCCAGCCTGCAGAGAGCCTCTCTGCGACCAGGCCTGGCCAGGAAAGGGCCCCAGAGGGCAGCCTGGGGCCCAGGCCAGGAACCCACCTTGGAGGCCTTTGGTGGCGAAGTGCAGGTCGATGGGGTGGGACCAGTAGGCCATGTCCCCTACTTGGGGGGTGTCCACCTGTGTTTGGCCCTCCCGTATGCCCGACAGGAGCTTCCACGCTGCCCCTGCAGGGAGGGGTAGGAAGCAGACATCAGGAAGGGGAGGCCATTGTGGCTGGAGGAACCTGTTTCTCCCTGGCTTTGGGGGGTCAGGGGTTACAAAGTGTGGAATCTAGAGCCAAATGTCTGGGTTCAAATCCTGGTACTACTTCTCCCTGCCTGTGCAACCTTGGGCGAGTTACCTTCCTCTGCCTTGGTCTCCCCTTCTGTAAGATGGGTGTCCTCCTGACATATCCCTCAGAGTTTTCTGAAAAGATTAAACGAGCTAATACACAGAAAGCCCTCAGCACAGTGTCAGGGGGGCAGAGTGAGTGCTGGGTAAGTGTTGGATATCATTTTCTGACTCTTCACCCCATGTTTAGAGGCCTAGTCCAAGGACAAAGATGGGGCCAAGGATGTCCCTTCAAGAGCACCAGCACAGGGTGAAAGGTGCATAATAACAGCAATCCTCCGGAGGGTGAAAAGAATAGCAAAAATGCACTGCTTCCTGAGTGCCAGAGGCTGTGCTGAAATCAATTCACTTAATCTGCCCTCTAGGGCTCTAAATCCCCTCCCCACCCCCTAGTTTAGACTCTCCTCTGTAGCCCACAAGGCCCTCCATGGCCTGGCCTATGCTCCCTTCCTGAACTCCTCTCCGACCACTCTCCTGTCACCACCCTCTAGCCTCACTGCCCCCATTTCTGTTCTCTTCCCCCCACCCCCGGGGCCTTTGCACTGGCTGTTGACTCTGCCCAGAAAGCTCTGCTTCTGGATTTGCCCTTACGTGGCTTTTCCTCATCCTTCAGGGATAGGCTCCAGTGCCACTTTCCCAGAGGGGTGCTCCCTCACCCTCCTATCCAAACACGAGTCCCTGTCTCATCATCTCCTCTCATTTCTTCTGGTACCTACCACTGTCAGTAACCACTCTGCTCATTTCCTTACCTGCTCTTTTATTTCCTGTCTCCTCTACTGGGAGCCCTAGGAGAGCATGTCTGTCTCTTGTATACTGCTGGGTCCCCAGGACTTCAAACTCAGGATCTTTGTACACAGAAGGTGCTCAATACATGTTTGTTGGACAAGTAAGGGCTCCTAGGAAGTGGGTGCTGATATAATCCCCATTTTATAGGTAAAGAAAGGAGAAGGAAAGTCACTTGGCCATTTAGTCCCCCGAAACACTTATTGAACACCTGCTGTGGGCCAAGCACTGTCGTCCATGCTGGGCACAGCAGGAATGCAGTTTACCAATGTCCCACGGTGGCGCTGGACTCAAACTGTGCTCTGACTGCAGGGCCCAAGCCCTTTATCTGGCTGCCCCTGAGCTCTCTGCTGGATTAACTCCCCCCGCCCCACCACCACCACCAAGAGCCCCCTGAAATAATAAAAATCATGTTGGTGATCTCTTCCTTCTGGGCCAGATGAGGAAAGTACCAGGCCTTGAGTCAGGTTCTTCACTTACGAGATTTCCCAACACCCCTATGAAAGACAAATATTCCCACTCTACCACTTTACAAATGAGGAAAATGAGGCTCCAAGTGGGGGACGGGGAGGGGGGGGTGCAGTTAGCACCTGGCCAGGGTCACAGAGCAGGTGAGTGGTGGGGTCCAGACTGGAAACCAAGTCTGACTCCAGGGTCTGCCTCTCATCTGCTCAGCTGGAGGACCCCAATTTCCCTGGGGGATCTCAGCCACCACTCTACCCACTAGGGAAATCGCAAAGGACCCAGGGCCTCCAGAGATGAAGGCGGCAATAGCCACGCTATTTCATGAGCATTTATCTGTGCTGCGCAACACACCCAAGGCTTTACTAACAGAACCCCAACCAGTTTCTACACAAGTGAGGCAAATGCTTACTGGGTCAGGCCCTCTTCTCAGTGCTGGTTGATATTCATTTAGTCCTTACAACAAGTTAAGTATTGCTATTATTCCCATTGTACAGACAGGGAAATCAAGGCAAAGACAAGTGCCCAAGGTCACGTAATTAATATGTGGTTTTGAACTCAGGCAGTCCACTCTTAACACTCTGCTGCCTCTTAGCTGCTATTAGCTTCCTTTTAAGACAAGGAGACTGAGGCCTAGAGAGGTCAAGTCCAAAGGCCACCACTCAATAGGTGAGGGACTTAGCATTTGAGCCCAGATCCGGCAGCCTATGGCCCTACCCTTGATGCTATGCTGTCTCTGATGGGGAAAACTGGGGCTTCCAAAGTCTCTCCTGCACCTGTGTGGATGAACCTGAATGACTGATAGAAAGGGGTTCCTACATTCTCACAGAGAATTATGGATACAGTAGGGTGGCCTCTTCTCTGTAAATCTGGGATGGAAACCCATTTTACAGTAAGAATTTAATACATGGAGACTGTTAAGCAACGAATGGAGATGGGAGGGGGACCCAGGCCCCCCACCCCCAAGACAGTGAATGAAGTCCAGTGGGGATAGGCTGTTTAGTGTTTTGAGGATTGGGAGTGTGTCTGTGTGGGTGGGGTGGGGGGGAATCTAGCCTGTAGTCCCATATCCTCAGGGGCTTTGTGTTCAGAGAAGGGGAGCCAGAGCTCCCACAGATATGAGATGGGAAGAGCAAGGAAGGAGTGTGAGATTCACATTGTCAGAGTGTGGTCATGGCTAGGAGTCCTGAGAGCCAATGGAAGAGGAGGATCGGGGACTAGGCGAGGGAGTCAAGGAAGGGGGGTAGAAACTCTGGGCTTGGAGGTCTGGGTGGGGAAATGAACCAGGCCCCAGAATACCTGTGTGGATGCCCCACTTGCAGAAGAGGCTACTTTCCGAGAACCCGGTGGCCCCCATGATCTGCCCGATCACGTGCACCTCAGCCATGGCCCTGAGGGAAAAATGTAATCACAGCCCTGTGAAGTAAGTGTTCTATTATGTCCACTCGACAGATGGGGAAACTGAGGCCTACCAAATAAGGGGCAGTAGGATTCCAGGCTAGTTTCGTCAAACTACTGAGGCTGCCGCCTTAACCATGAGCCTGGCCGCCCCTCCAGGACAGCCCGGGAAAAATGACGGGGGTAGGGTGAGAGCTGAGGGAGAAGCTGGCATCTCTCTACCCGCTTCTAAAATAACCTCTTCCTTAAACTCCGCGCAGCGGAAAGCCCCGCCCCGAAGGCCCATGGCCCCGCCCACAGGCACAAAGCCCCGCCTCTTCACGTCGGAATCCCGCAAGCGCCAAAAGGCGCAGGCCTTTTAAGTGCAGGGCCGCCTTAGCCCCGCCCCTAAGCCCAGGCATGCGTTATTCCTACCTCAGAACACCTAACGGTTAGGTCGGGCCAAGAGACAGCGGGGATTGCAGTTCATGGGCCTGACCTGTCCCTCTCTCCGCGGATGCTGACTTCCTAGGCTTGGCTCGCGCCTCTCCCAGGACCTTCCCGGCAGCGAGAGACCTGAGGAGCTGATCCCTCCGAAGCTGCGCCCGCCTTCGGGCTCCCTGGTTGTTGCTGGGGCAACAGCAGCCTCCTCCCCTGGTCTTGCACCCGCCCTACGGGTCGCTAATTGGCCCTAGCAGTCTTCGGGGCGGGGCTAATATGTGATGGACGTTTTCTCTCCCCCTCTCCATTTTGGGAAAAGCGTCTCTCCGCACACTCAAGGTTCCGCCATTTGGGGCGTGGTCGGGCAGCTGCCATCTTGAGTGTGGCTGAGGAAATTTGCGCGCCAACTGTTTCTGCCAGGTACCTTCCTCACAAAATAAGCGATTCCATCCACGCTGCCTGCCTCCTCGAACGCTCTCTCCCAACCAGGACCAAAGGGGAATCTCCCTCAAGGTCACTGCCTGCATCCCCCTGTCTTTATGAAAAACATTCTTCCTCCTTCCGAGAAACTCAAGTTGGGGAGAGGGGTTTTCCTTCCTTTTTGGGGGGTTTCCTGTGGCTCCTCACGGACTGATAAATCCAACTTCCTTCTCGGAAATACTGTTAGTGCTGATTCTGAGTAAGAAGGGGGAGCGTGGGGGAAAGGGGATGAGAAATGAGGAACTGAGGCCTCTTTTTTCTGCAGAAAATCTGGTTCTTGAAGGCTGGAGTCTGCCAGCAACTGGTCATGTGCCCCTGCAGGTCTCCAGGTCTGTTATCGCATCTGTGTAATGGGTATAAGTAGAAGGACCGAGTCCGACGCACCGACATACTCTGATTTCGTGAGCAGTGTGCCTTCACCCTCTAAGTCCACTTGAACCCTCGTCCCTATTCCTCTAGGCCAGACCAGGAGTCCAAAGGAAATTCATTTTTCGACTTTTCCCAAAATGAGGCTACACAAGTGAGCATCCCGAAGTCAAAATTATAGGGAGGGGGCAACATTCGAATAGAATAGTATTAATATACAGAAAATAATTCAATAGGATTACATTTCACTAATAGGTATATTTGAAAGCTACCATTTATTGAGTGTATTTTCTATGCCAGACCCTGTAAACTGATCGTTTTGATTGCATGATTTTGTTTAATCCTGAGACATCCCACAGGGCAGTTAATATCAGCTTTGTTTAAGATGAAAAAATTGGGGCAAAATCATTTGCCTTAAATCACATTGACTGTAGTTCTAACTCTGCCCCTAAACTTGATGTTATTAACCTCTCTGCTGTCCTTCCTTTCTTGGATACACGTCTTTCAGTATTCAAGGGCATATGGAGGTTGTGCCTGGGTATCATCCAAGACTCCATCACTAACAGCGCACCTGACTTCAGCTCAGGTCACCATCTCCCCGACTGTGGGTTCGAGCCCTGCATCGCGTCGGGCTCTGTGCTGACAGCTCAGAGCCTGGAGCCTGCTTCGGATTCTGTGTCTCCCTCTCTCTCTGCCCCTTCCTTGCTCATGCTCTGTCTGTCTTAAAAATAAAGAAGCATTAAAAACTAAAACAAAACAAAACTTCCCACATCCAACCAGTCCAATCCTGTCAGTGCTCCTTAATTTTTTTTTTTTTTTTACTGGTTTTCTCCCTACTAGTTGATATTAGTGATTAAGAAAATGGTTCCAGGTCAACTACCTAGATGTAAGTCTCAGCTCTTCACCTTCTGTGTGACTTCTAGCCTCTCTGTATCTTGCTTTTCTTTTCTATAATGTGAGGATGAATGATAGGCCCCATCTTGTTGGACTGTTGTCAGGACCTGATGAGTTAATATATGAAGTTGTTTTAAAATATGCTCACACTGGAGCCCTCGGGTGGCTCAGTCAGTTAAGTGACCGAGTCTTGATTTCGGCTCAGGTCATGATCTCACGGTTGGGGGATCCAGCCCCAAGCCCAGCTCTGTGCTAAGTGTGGAGCCTGCTTGGTATTCTCTCTCTTACTTGTACGTGCTCACTCACTCTCAAAATAAATAAGTTTAAAAACTTAAAAAATAAAATATGCCCACAATTAATTTTATTTATTTATTTATTTATTTATTTATTTATTTATTTTTATTTTATTTTTTTAGTAAGCTCTATGCCTGACTGTGGGGCTCGAACTCACGACCCTGAGATCAAGACTCACATGCTCTTCAGGATGAGCCAGTCAGGCACCCCTAGCCACAGATTCTGGGATGTGCCTTCTTTCTTTCTTTATTTTCTTTTATTTTTTAAATTTATTTTTTAATAACTAATTTTTTGAGAGAGAGAGAATGAGCAAGCATGGGGGCGGGGAGGGTCAGAGAGAGAGGGAGAGAGAATCCTAAGCAGGCTCCATGCCCAGCATGGAGTCCCACACGGGGCTTGATCCCAAGACCCTGGGATCATGACCTAGGCCAAAATCAAGAGTTGGGCACTCAATCGACTGAGCCACCAGGTGCCCCGATATACCTTCTTTCAATTACATGGAAACCAGTTCCTCTCCCCTTGAGTCTGAGCTTCACTCAAAACTTCCTCGTAGCCAATAGAATATGGCCGAAGTGTTGCTGTGTGACTTCCGAGACTAGGTCATAAAAGGCGTTGAGTCTTCCTCCTTGCTCTTTCTCTCGGATGGCTCCGATGGGGAGGTCGGCCACCACCATGTCGTGATGGCAGAGAAGCAGCCATTGGAGAGACCCATGTGGAGAAGAACTAAAGCCTCTTGCCGGCAGCCAACACCACGTGCGTGATCCGTGTTGGAAGCAGATCTTCCAACCCCGGTTAGATCTTCAGATGACTATAGCTCTGGCCAGCATGCTGACTGGAACTTCATGAGACACCTGGAGTCATAACCACCCAGCCAAGCCATTGCCAGATTCCTGACCAACAGAGACGATGTTAGCTGATAAATGTTTGTTTGAAGCCACCAGGTGTTGGGGAATGATTTGTTATGCAGCCATAGGTAATTAGTACAAATGTCTAATGAATTTAGGACAGTGCTGGAAAATAGGAAGCACTGTGAATGTTCGCTATTATTGATGGGTCTTCGCGTTGTTACTTTTGAAATGGACTATTTCACGTATCCTTTTTGTTTTTAGATTAATTTCTTTAACCTTTATTCATTTTTGAGAGACGCAGAGAGACAGAGCACGAGCGGGGGAGGGGCAGAGAGAGAGGGAGACCCAGAATCTGAAGCAAGCTCCAGGCTGTCAGCACAGAGCCTGAGGCGGGGCTCGAACTCACGGACTGTGAGAAAATATACCACATTTTCTTCACCCAGTGCTCTACTGATGGACACTGGTGTGATTTCATCTTCCAGATGTGGCGAATAACACTCCTATGAAGCGTTACAAATACTTCTTCAAGACCCTGCTTTCAGTTCTTTGGGGGTACGTACACAGGAGTAGAAATGCTGGCTCCTCTGGTAATTCTATTTTTTTTTTCAGTTTTATTTTATTATTTTATTTTATCTTATCTTATTTTATTTTATTGTAAGAGATAGAGTGGGGGAGGGGCAGAAAGAGAGGGAGAGAGAGAGAGAATCCCCAGCGGGCTCCACACTGTCGGTGCGGAACCCAGGAGCCCCAAGATGGTGACCCGAGCAGAAATCAAGAGTCAGTTGCCGTCAGACACAGAGCCTGCTTGGGATTCTCTCTCTCTTTCCCTCTCTCTCTGCCCCTCCCCCCACTCTCCATAAACTTAAAAAAAAAAAAAAAAAAAAGTCAACAGGCTTGTGAGTATTCATGCCCCCGTCCCCACAAATACGTACTGAAGGGCTACTTTGTGCCAGGCACTGTTCTAGGCCCTGAGGCACAGCGGTGAACAAAAGGGATCGAATCCCGGCTCCTGGAGTGGATACCGATGTGGGAGGAGTCAAACTACAAAGGATAGAAAGATATCATATGTTTCATAGTGATTAGCTGCATGAAAAAAACCACCAGAGCCGGGTTAAGGAGATAGTAGCAGGTTATCTCTCCCAGATAACACAGTCCTGCTGCAGGTCCCTCTCTTCCCTCCCCTGCCTGTCGTCTGCCAGAAACTCTGCCTGCGCCAAGTTGCACTTGCAGACACCATCTGCTCTCCCTGGGAGTGGGGCCCGTGCCAACTCCAGCGTCTGGACTCTTGGCACGGAGCCCTGGAGCCCTGGAGCGAGGGAACTCTGGCCAGCCCCGCATCAAGAGGGGAATCGTCCAGTTTGACTGGGCCTAGTGATAAGGAGGGCTTCTGGGCAGAGGAAGCCAGCGCAAGCTGGGTGGACTCCATGAGGGAGAGAGTCCTCCGGGGCGAGGAGTGTCCCTTACCGAGACTGATGGGAGCCGGAAGTTGATGATAATACTCCTAAACATCATCAAACACACTCAGAGTGCCTATATTGCCCGGCTTTGGGTAAATGGTGGACGCTGGGTATCGCGCCTGATCTAAGTGCTTTACGGATGTTATCACGTCTAAAAGGCAAGGAGTGTTTAGCCCATTTCACAGGTGAAAACATGACGGTTCCGAGAGGTGATGCCATTGTACCGAGGACACAGAGCAGGTGCCCTGAAGAGCCTGGAAAGTAACTCGGGTCTGTGTGGGTCTAAACACGGACGGGTAACCACCACTTGCGCCACCTGATAACCAGCACATCACCCCATTCCTGGCCCTCTCCCACCTCGGCCTCCTTTGCGTGGAAGCTCCCACCGTACCCTTTTGCCCTATTTCCTCCCCTTCCCTTGGGCCAGCAAGGAAAACAGCCCTGGGGTACAAATCTGCCGGTCCTGGCTCCAGCTGTTTACCTCGGCCAAGTGAGCACACACCTCTGACCCTCAGTCTCTTTATCTGTAAAACTTTAGATAGAAATAGAGCTGCCGAGAGGAGTCAAAGCCACCGTGATTGTAAATCCCCTAACCCACCGGCCAGGGGTCCGGGCTTAGACCGCACTCAGTGAACTAGCGTCAGGCTCACAGTCAAGAACCCAACCTCTCTGCGCCTGTTTCCTCCTGCCTACAACAGGACAGTAAATGACAGTGTCTCTTCAGTCCTTGCGAGGAATAAATGTCTATGCGTCCATGCACAGCACTGAGAGCAGTGCACACAGTTAGCCGCTGTTGCTGTTATTATTATTGGGCAAGGAGAGTGGCGGGGCGGGTGGAGGCGGGCCGAGCCAGAAAGGCCCTGGAGAATCGGGGGCGCCCCCTCCTCCGCCCCGCAGCGCTTGGGCCTGGGCGAGGGGGGGTCGGGGCCCACCGTCCTTGGAGCCCCCCGCTTGCTCCCACACACCCCGGGTGGCAGGGTTTCCGTGCTGGGCGCTGACGTCGGCCTTCAAGGCCCCCTCCCGGGCCGCGGCGGAGGGCGGAGCCGGGAGCCCGCCCGCCGCCCCGCCCCCATCCCCGCCCCCGCGCGCTGCGGGCCAGGGGCTCCGAGGGGGAGCCCAGAGGAACGCGCAGAACCGGCACCCCCCAGGCCCAGATCCCAGGGAGCGCGGGGCTCGCTGAGTTCAGTCACTTGCGGGCCGCAGGGTCCGGGCGGGTGTCGGTGCAGGGGCCCAGGAGGTCCCAACATATGGCCGTGGGCGGTGAGTGAGGGGCACAGGTGGGCGGCACTGCTCCTCCCCTGGGTCCTAGTGTTGGGGATGGGGAGGCAAACGTTGGAGAGGAAATCGGCTCCAGCCAGGTTTGGTGAGGGCGGGAGGCTTGGGCCCTCAGGGGGGATGGTGGGGTGGCATTATTCCTTGAGGTAGAATGTGTATGAGGGTGGTGGGTTGGGGCTGTTATGGGGGAGTTGTGCAAAGGTGGATTCTGGTAAAACAGGAGGTGTGGGGGAGCTGATGAGTGTGCAGGCAATTGTGTAGGGCCGTGGATGTGGTTGGAGTAGGGGAGGGGTGCTTGGACCGGGTGTTTGGGGCAGGTGTGCAAGGGAAGTGAGTGATGGGAACAATGGAGAGTGTCTGGGATGCATACGTGGGAAGCCTGTGCGTACGTGTGCAAATGGGGGATCTGATGCTAGGGCCACTAGGAGTGTGCGAGGAATCATTTGGGATGAGTGTGTAAGCAGGTTGGGGGCTCCAGAGGAGTGTTTAATGGGAGCTGATGTTGTTCAGGGCAAGTATACAAGGAGCCATCAGGGAGATGAATGCCAGCAGGTGGAGGTGGGGGTTGGGCTGGAGTGGATGAATATGTGTGGCAAGGGTTTGGGGTATTCAGTGTGCAGACTTGCAGGTGCAGGGGATGTGTAGTTCATGGGGCAAGTAAATGTGTAAGACACGGTTTGGAATAAGTGTGCAACAGGTATGTGGCTTTTGCCTGAGGAGACAGAATCCCAGAACTGAATGTCCAATAATATTATTTGGACATTATCTTTGCCCAATAATAATATCTTGCCCAATAATAATAACAGACCCCTGAGTTGTCTTCACAACTTGGCCCAGCGTCTTTTAGGCTTGGGGCCTCGGTTTTACTATCTGTAAAATGGGTCTGATGGCCAATGAGCTAACTATAGTCTCTGCCAGGAATCTCTCCAGAGTCAGGAGTCAGGGGAAAGATGGTGAGACTTTGTTATAACTGTTTTTTTTGTTTTTTTTTTTTTCTTTCCTCTACCTCCAGAAAACCCTTCCCAGAGCCTCTCCCCAGTCATGGACAGCCCCAGTCTTCGAGAGCTCCAACAGCCTCTGCTGGCAGGTGTGGGCTGTGGGCCCCCCATCCAGAAGCCTGGTGAGCCCCAGCTGGGGCCTCCCTTTGGAGAGACAGCCTTTGCAGAGTCCCTGAAGGGTTGGCAGCTCCTCCCACCACCTCTTCCCACTGTGAGCGCTGGCCTTGGGGAGCCAGGGCCCCCTGACCTTGAGGTAGGAGCAGCAGGTCTTAGTGGGAGCTGGGGGAGAGGGAGGCGAACTCAGCTGTGGCCAACACCTGGCTGGCTGGGGTACCTACCTTCAGCCTGGGGGGTCTCACTTCCCACTGCGTGTGGACTTCCTACATTCCTAGTTATGGTTTTTGCTGTTCTGGTTTCTTCACCTTTTCTCTGCAGATTTGTCACTCCTCTTTCTTCCCTTGTCTTTGGTTCTCTGTCTTCCCTCTGATTTCTGACTCCCCTATTCTCTGATTTTCTTTCTCTTTCCGTGCCGGCCCCGGTCTCTTCTTTTCAAATTAATGTGTTAATTTGTATAATTTCTTATTCCTTGTATCTACTGTGAAGCTTGTCTTTTATATTTTTTTCAAGATTTTATTTTTAAGTAATCTCTTCACCCAATGTGGGGCTCAAACTCACCGCCCCGAGATCAAGAGTCACATGCTCTTCTGCCTGGGCCAGCCAGGTGCCCTGCTTGTCTTTTATTTGTTACACATGGTTTTCCAGTTACTATTCCTGTATAAGAAATCACCTCAGGGGCGTCTGGGCAGCTCATTTGGGTGAGCATCCGACTTTGGCTCAGGTCATGGTCTCAAAGTTCATGGGTTTGAGTCCTGCGTCGGGCTCTGTGCTAATGGCTCAGAGCCTGGAGCCTGCTTCAGATTCTCTCTCTCTCTCTGCCCCTGCCCCCTGGTCATGCTCTGTCTCTCTCTCTCAAAAATAAATAAACGTTAAAAAAAAAAAAAAAAGAAAGAAATCACCTCAAAACTTAGTTGCTTAAAACAGCAACACTCATTATGGCTCATGGTTTCCATGGGTCAATTTGGGAAGGACTTGGTTGGGTGGTTCTGCCTCAGGGTCTTTCATGAGGTTGCGGTCAGCCGGCGGCTAGGGCTGAAACAGTCCATGGCTGAAGCAGCCGGGAGCTGGGTGGGTATCTCTCTCTTAACCTTGGGGCTTATAAATGACTCTCCCCTTGCAGGCTGGTTTGGGCCTCCTCACAACATGGCAGCTTCAGCATAGTCCGCGTCCTTATGGGCCTTCAGCCTCAGCATGAGGGCTCTGGTAAGGCAGAGGCTGCCTCACCTTTTCTGACCTATGCTCGGAAGTCATGTGGCATCACTTTCACCACATTCTACCAATTATGAGTGAGTCACAGCCTGCCCAGACTCAAGGAAAGGGGACACAGACCTCACCCCTTGGTGGGAAGAGTATCAGTCACACTATAAGAAGGGCATGTGGGATGAGAGAGATGGCTGTGGCCATTTTTGGAAACACGGCCAACCACATTGTGGCAGTTAGCATCACTCTGACATTGTATGTGTCTGATAATTCCATTCTTTGAAAAGTTTGAGGGCCTTATTATTATTATTAGTATTGTTATTTTTAAAGTTTATTTACTTTTGAGAGAGACCAAACACGAGTGGGGGACGGATGGAGAGAGGGAGACCCAGAATCTGAAGCAGGCTCCAGGCTCTGAGCTGTCAGCACAGAGCCCAACACGGGGCTCGAACCCACAAACTGCAAGATCGCGACCTGAGCCGAAGTCGGTGGCTTAACCAACTGAGCCACCAGGCATCCCTTGAAGACCTTATTGTTTTTGCTACTTCTCATTTATGGTTTCATATGTGCCTGGTTATGTTTGGAATGTATTGCTGGTCATCATGTTTGATAAATTATTTTTATTTTTATTTATCTTTTAAATTTTAACGAGGCTCCATGCCCAACGTTGGTCTTGAACTCATGCCCCTGAGATTAAGGGTCGTGTGCTCTACTGACTGAGCCAGCCAGGTGCCCCTGAAACATTATTTTTAGGACTATTATTTTGTGGCCTAGGCTGAAGGTACATACCATTGAGAAGATTTGGTTTGCTTCTGTCAGCCACCTGGGGTCATTACCAGTTAGAGATCACTTTTAATCTAGTTCACAGTTTGATTGAAAGGCTATTTTTCTGGGATTGGCAAATGCCCGCAGCGCAAAAGAGGCCTCAGTTCATTTGACCTCTCTGCTGATTTTAATTTCAGTTTTGGCCTTATAGGAATTACTTAAAATTGTGTGAGCTATTTGATGCAAGATTTAGAAACAAAAAAACAAAAATATTTTTTAAAATATAGAATTTCTAGTTTTCAGCAGGCAGGTTTGTCCTAGTAATTTAGGTCACTGGAGCTGTCTCTCTCTCTTTTTAAAGTTTATTCATTTATTTTGAGAGAGAGAGAGAGCACGCACATGGGAGGGGCAGAGTGGGGGAGAGAGAGAATCCAGAGCAGGCTCGGCACCATCAGCGCAGAGCCCGATGTGGGGTTCCAACTCATGAACCTCGAGATAATGACCTGAGCTGAAATCAAGAGTCAGATGCTCACTCAACTGACTGAGCCATCCAGGCGCCCCCACCCCCCAATCTATCTCCACTTCAGGGGCTGTGAGTGGCCCCGTGGTCTTTGAAATGGAACATAAAACTTTGGGTGTGAATGGGGCTCTTTGGAAACAGGGTACACAGCTTCCCCTCAAAGGGATCCAGGATGTAGAAAAGTTCAGAGCCTATCTCCTGGAACATTTTCCTCTCTTGCTGTTTCTGGGGAGGCCCTGGTATTGGTCTTTGGGGGCTGTGGGGAGCAGAGCAGTGGGGCAGGGAAGGTAGGTGGAGATGCCCACCCAGGCCCTCTCCTACCCATAGGATGCATCATCCAGTGACAGCGACTCGGACTGGGATGGGGGCAGCCTTCTCTCCCCGCTCCTACCCCACGATCACCTTGGCTTGGCCGTCTTCTCCATGCTCTGCTGTTTCTGGCCTGTGGGCATCGCTGCCTTCTGCCTGGCCCAGAAGGTCAGTCTGTGGGTGTGGCTGGGAGGGGGCTGGATGTAAGAGAAAAGTGCATTCAAAACAAAGCAGAGGTGCTATATGTGGGGGGAAACCAAGGTGGAGAGAAGGATCTACGTAGGAACATTGAAGGGTTAAATGAGTGTTTCAGAGTGAAAGCCCAGAGTGGTGGTTCAGAACCTGAGCTCAAATCCTAGGTCTGACGCACTCTTAAGACTTTTGGACAAGCCACTTAACCTCCCTGTGCCTCATCTGTAAAATGGGAATAATTCTTCCCTCTGGTTCACCATGAGGTCCCAACGAGTTAGAACAGTGGCATAGAGTAATAGATGTATATTTTTATTACCCAGCCAGTCTCCCCTGTGCCCGACCACAGTAGCGGCTCCCTGGTTTTGGAATCTATGAATGAGTGCGTGGGTGTACCGGCGTGGGAGGGGCTCAGGGAAGGGTCCGGGTCTGCGGGAAGCAGGGTGGGATGAGGGGATGCCTGAGTCACCGCTGCCCAACGCCTCCACAGACCAACAAGGCTTGGGCCAAGGGGGACGTCCAGGGGGCAGGGGCTGCCTCCCGCCGCGCCTTCCTGCTGGGGGTCCTCGCCGTCGGGCTGGGCGTGTGCACATATGCGGCCGCCCTGGTGACCCTGGCCGCCTACCTGGCCTCCCGAGAGCCGCCCTAGTTGCCCGCGCGGCCCTCACTGTGAATCAGGGGCCGGCACCGGGCGCGTCGGCGGGCAACGTGGAGAATCCGGGTGGATGAGGCGGCGGCGGCAGCGGCCACCGCCTCCTTCCTGGCCGCCGCAACGAGATTAAACTCCAGACACTCTCGCAGCCAAACCTGTGTCTGTGTGTGTATGTGTGCGGGGGTGCGGAGACCAGGAAGGGGCAGGCTGTCCCCAGGGTGCTCCGCGACAACTCGGAGCTGGAGAAGGGGAAACCAGAGGGGCAGAGTGTTCTCTTCACAGCGCGGTGGTCCGCAGAGCATTAGAGAGCGGGGCTCCAAGTGCTTATTCCTCAGCTGTGTAACCTTGACCCACGTGACCTCTCTGAGCCTCACATCTTCCCGTCTGCAAAATGGGGCTTTCTCCACACCTGGGAGCTATGAATGGGCCATCCACGAAAAGGGCAGTATCCCTTAGCTCTTTGCACAGCAAGCGGCTGAAACTCAGCTCAGACTGCTTTAAGCATCAAAAGGCAAGGAAGCTGAAGCAGAACTGGACTCAGGGGCCGAAATGAAATGAAGGCTCTGGTCTCTCAGCCTCCTGGCCCTCCTTTTCTGTTGGCTTCATTCTGTGCAGGCTTCTGGAGAAGCGTGGTCCCAGGAACTCAGGTACCCCAGAGGTCCTCCTCCCTGGGGATCCCTCACAGGGTGGCCCTGGGTGAGAGGCAGCCCCATGGGAATCACACAGCCAGAGACCCAGAGAGCTACAGCTTTGAGGCACTGGCCCCCTGGCCCCCACCAAACAGGCGCTGCTGGGGGCACAAAGTGCTCCCTTACAGGGTCTGATAGATCACCAAGTAATAGCATGACAGGCAATTTACAGCTTAGTTTTCTCACTCCTGTTTAATGCCATTCTGGATCTTCCTAGAACACTTTCCCATTTGGCGTTCTCTGGAGTCTCACAGGGCAGAATTTCAAGCTCAATCAAGACTTTGATGCTTCCCCTTCTTGGTTACTGGGGACGAAAATGACACCAGCTCCAAGGGGCAATTGTGGGAACCGGGTGAGCTAGTTCAAGCATGTGAAACATGTGGCTGAGGGCCCGCCAGACATATAATTTTCACTGTAAACCCCCAAATGTCAGCACCCCATAGAATCTGGCGACCATGTGGCCCAGCTGTGGGAGAGTTACTCCTTGTGGGATGCGCTCATGTTCTTGGCTCCCACCAAATATGGGGGTGGGGGACACAGCAGTCAAATGGCTGCTAAAACCTCCCTTCCCCGTATTTCCATACACCTGACCGACGGGCCCCAGCTGCTTCTGCTTACAGATGGGGAACTGTGGCCTGGAGCGTGCTGGGGTCTCCTGGGCTCGTCTGAATGGTGAAGGGCTCTGGGGCTGGACTCTGAGTAGAAGCCCCCTGCTCCATCATTAGCTAGCTGATGACATCTGGCAGCTAACTGGCTTCTGAGCTGGTTTCTTCTTGTAAGGCAAGGATGCCAAGACCCACGAGGCCCTCCCACTGTGCATGTTCCCTCCCTGACCCATCTCCTCCCTCCCCGGTCCCTACTTGCCCTGCTCCAGCACACCAGCGCCACCCTGAACCTGATCCTCCCTCTTCCACAGGCCTCCCCCTGGGCTTCCCTCGGAAGTCTCCCATACTCCATCAAGATGTCCCTGACTGATGTATTAAATTTGGCCTCTCCCAACCCCTCTTCCTGCTTTTTCCACAGCATTTACCACCATCTGACAGACACTGATTTTCTTTGCCTATCACCCCAGTGCTCCTTGAACCTGGGGGTCATTCACTGCTGAGTCTCCAGTACCTAGCAGGGTCTGCACAGAGCGGGTACCCGACAGGTATCTGTCAGGCTGGCGGGATGGGATGGGTTTTGAGTTTGGAAATGCCTTCAAGGGGAGGGGAGGGTGGGTCTGTGCCCCCAGGCCCGCAAGCTCATCCGGGCACACAGGGATGGAGAGGTGAGGCCAGGCTGCTGGTTTATTTTCCATGGAGGTAGTGGGTGGCGGCGGGAGGGGCGCCCTGCCCCGGCTTGCCTCAGCTCTTGGAGTAACGTCTCTGCAGCGATTCCCGGTAGAAGCGGAAGACGTGTTGCGAGGCAGCCTGGGCCGCGGCCAGGCACTGCTGGAGCTGGAGGTGGAGAGACCTGTTGGTGCCGGGGCCACCCTGCTCCCGGCCCTGACCCCATCTGGTTCCCAGAGATCCCAGACCTCTTGCCTCCCCCGCGGGGAGGCAGGTGGTGAGGGAAGGATTTCAAGGGCCTCTCTTCCCCACTTCACAGGCTCTCTCTCAGAGGGGAAGAGAGGCAAAGAGAAGGTGTGGGCTTCAGGGGGCAGATTAGTGCAGCTCCAGGACTGTGGACCACGGGATCAGGCATCCTGATTGCTGGAAGAGGCCTCAGCCTGGAGCTCGAGAATTTCTGAGCCACAGGCCCTGTGACACCAAATCATGTAGAAAGCTGTGGAATCTAGGACCACAGATCTTGACCACATGTTCCTCGGTTCATGGGAGGTCCAGGTTGGCTGTGCTCTCAGAGACCAGAGCCCTGGAACTCTGGGTGTGTACGGTCTGAGCAGGAAGGTGAAGGGCTTTCAATGCCTCACCTCCCCATCTCAACCAGGGCTCTCTTCTCTTTTCCACTCATTACTGGAGCTTCCTTCAAAATTCCCACAAGGGGTTCCGGGCCTACAAGGTTTGACAATTCCTTCTACGTAACAAAGGGGATGCAAGGAAGGATCTGGCCTTCACCCCATCTCCACCCTGGTACCTCAGCATCCGAGTAGAGCCCCTTGGTGGTGGACATCAACAGCTTCCGTTCCACACTGTCGAGGGCAAAGGTCAGGATGGCCCGGGCCTCCTAGAGATGAGGGGTAGGACACCTGGACTCTCCCCCCAGGCACAGTCTCAGTTGGTGCCAAATAGGGCACCTGCCCTTCCCATAGCCACCACTCCCCAAGTGTATCAAGTGTAGGTGTCTTGTCTAGGCACCGTCCCCGCTTCCCTGGGCAGGGCTCTTGGCCTTTCCTTCTGTAGAATCGCTTCCCACACCCCGATTCTACCCACATGGTTCCAACAGGGGCCTCCAAGCACAGTACTCCTGTCTGTAGGGGCAGCCACATGCCCCCCAGTCATTACCCAGTACCTCCTGGCCCCCTGCCTCCCTCTCCAGCTCTGTGCCACGAGGGCTGGAAGCCGACACACTATTTCCCAGACTCCCCTGCCCGTCAGGTGTCCCTGGTAGTCTTGGGGGAGGCCGAAGGAGGGAGAGCCGCATCCTGTCCTCGCTCCGATAGAAGTGGATGCGGTGGCTATGGCAGTGCCCACAGTAGCTGTGGAGGCTCTGGGGACATCGGCTGCCACGGCAAAGCCAGGATGCCTTGTGTGCACCCAAAACCAACTGTGACAGTGTCTCCTTACAGGCTTTTAGTCCCTGGGTATCGCCCTCCTTCCTGTTTGCTCCCTTGGCTCTTCCAACATCGTCCTAACCAGCTTCCTGCAGTACATTCCCTGATACAACCCCAAGTGGCTTCTGCTTTCCTGACACAATGCGACCATCATAGTACTGGGCAGGTAACTCGGAATATCCAGAGCCCTGGGCACTGTGAATCTGAGCCAGTGAAGAAAAGCACAGACCTTTAAGGGCTGGTCACAGCCTCAGGCAAGATGCTGGCCAGAGAATGAAACCAATACGCATAGGACAGCAGGGACTGAGAAGCAAACTCAAGGAAATCCTTAGGGTGTGTGAGACCCTGGCTCTAGTGGACCTATGTCTGGAGTTTGGCACTGAAGGTAGATATGGGTCCCGGCTGGCATTCTAGCACTTGCCCCGATGCACAGACCAGAGCTTGCCACTGGGACTGACGTGCTAGGAGCCAAGCGTGTGGGGGAAGCGAGGCCTAGAGGAGTATCTGCTCACAGCCTTTCACCACCCTGGCCTTCACACCTACCTTTTCCTGCTTGGCTGTGGGGTCCAGCACGAGGGTCCCCTCAGCGTCCAGAGCACAGGTGACCCCACAGAAGAGGGCCCGCATGGGCATACCTGCATCCACCAATGCCATGCAGGCAGCATTCAGGCAACAGGCCAGGAGCTGGGTGCCACGGGCAGAGGTTAAGAAGCATTTCCACTGTAGGGACGGCCAGCAGAGTGTGCCTGCGTTCCACCTACCCTGCCAGGGCTTGTGGCCAACTGCACAGGCTCATCACAGGAAGGCAGTATGGCACAGTGGTTCTAAGTGGTTTTGGGATCAGGTAGCCCTGGGCTCCAGACCGGTCTTTGCCACCTCTCAGCTATGTGACCTTGAACAAGTGACTTACTCTCTCAGCCTCAATCAGGGGTCGGAATGGTACTCAACAGAGTTGTACTGAAGCACGTGCCAAGCGCCTTCAGGGAAACTGAGGACAAGGAGGGGAGAAACCTTCTACAGTCACATGGGGAGTGGCAGGGTCAGGCCCAGAGCCTGGGATCTGGAGGCAGCCACCACCAGGTGACAGACTGGCAAGGTGACAGAGGGAGAAGGGAGGCATGCCTGGGCCTGGAGCCAGACGACCAGCCCTGCCTCAAGTTTCCTCTAGTCTCTGTCTCCAGCCCCACACAGTGGGGAAGGGTCCAGCTTTAGGATCAGTTAGCCCCAGATCTGCCCCTCCATTATTTCCCCTCTGGGCTTCAGTTTTCCTTCTGTGAGACGGCCTGCCATTCCCCCCCCCCCCCCCCCCCAGTTGCCCATCTCTGGTCCTCAGCCCCAACCCCAGGGATCCTTCTAGGCCGAGCTGCTGACCCAACTGCTCTGCCTGCTCAGGACTCCCCTAGCACTGCTCAAGGTCAGGGTGGAGGTCAATGGCACAGGCTTTGTAGGCTGTCAGGCCTCAGGTTGAGTCCTGCCGCTGCTGCCTTCCAGCTGTGTGACCCTGGGCAAGTGACTTCCCCTCTCTGGGCCTATTTCGTCACATGAAACATGGGAACATAAGAATACCCATCTGCTGGGGCGCCTGGATGGCTCCGTCGGTTAGGCGACTGACTTCAGCTCAGGTCACGATCTCACAGTTCTTGAGTTTGAACCCCGTGTTGGGCTCTGTGCTGACAGCTCAGAGCCTGGAGCCTGCTTCGGATTCTGTGTCTCCCTCTCTCTCTGCCCCTCTCCTGCTAGCACTCTTTCTCAAAAATAAACATAAAAAAAAAAAAAAAATAGCCATCTACCAGGGCCCCTGGGCTCTAGGAGCAGATGACTTGGGCTCAAATCCTGGCTCTGCAAAACACTAGATAAAAGCTAACCTTGCCATGCCTTAGTTTCCCCATTTGGAACATGGGATTATAGTGGCACCTATTTCCTGTGCTGAGAATAGTAAGCAAGTTAATATGTGTAAGGCACTCAGAACAGTGCCTGACACATGGTAAGCACTCAAGCTGTGTTTGCTATTCTTCTTCAAGTGGGTGGCTGTTAAGCATTGGGAGGCCTTCTGGTCAACACAGGGCTTGCTCGTGGGCATCAGCAAGGGAGGCAATGGGAGAGATTCTGAAGGACTTCCTGGAGGAGGCAGCCTGGGGGGAAGGATACAGAGCCAGCATCACTGACGACCTGCAGCACCACAGTAATGGAGGTACGGGGGTGCAGCGCTCCCAATACCACTGCTTCACAAGTGTTCCTGATCAGCTGCTCCCGACTCTTCTCAGCGACGCCTGGGGAAATCAGGGGTGGGGTGGGGTGGTCAGGCTCTTCCCTTCCATCTGGCTCACCTTCCTCCACATGCCCCACCCAAGCCCTCTGGGAAGGGCCTGCCGGCTCCGCTAGGGTTGGTACAGGACCCTGCAGGGATGACAGAGGATCCCCAGTGGGAAGGAGGCAAGGCCTGACCCATACCCACTTCATCCCTGCCCCCTCTGGCATCCAGCAACAGAGCCTCTTGGGGGAGGAAAATCCCGGAGTTCCCTCCCATTGAACCCAGACCCAGGGGTGGGGGTGGGGGAGTAAATGGGGGGAAAACAGGTTAGTAGAAAGAAGGGGAGATGGAGCCAGGAAAGACAGACTAAAGTGGAGGCAGAGGGGACCCTGGGGACAGTGGTGAGGAAGAAGGTGGAGATCCCCCTGGGTCCAGTTACCAGGCAGCCCGATCTTCGGCCTCAGAATCACCTCCAGGGTGGCCTTGTTGAAGATCTCTTTGCTGACCTTCACCTCGGCTGGTCCGTATACGCCCGCAAGGACCGATGTATCCCCTGGGGAGACAGCACGGGTGGCCTCGCCCACATCCCGCCTTCCTCTGGGGTCCCAGTGCGCCACGCTGAGCCGGCTGGCCAGGGTGCCCCACGCCACCCCCCAGTCCAGCCCACCAAGTGCTGGCACTGATTCTTCCAGCGTTTGCTTCACTCACTCCTCTGCCTGTGCTTCCTCACCTGTGAACCGACAGGATAACGGCGCCTCCCTCCCTGAGTTCTGAGGACTAAATGACATAATCCACGTAGAACACTCCCGACACTGCCTGGCGCACACGGAGCGCGCAGCGCAACGGACCTTCGCTGTTGTTAACTTTAATAGGAGGTTCCTCCCGAGAGCTGACCTTCCTCCTTCTTACTGCAGCTGGTCTTCTCAACTCCTTCCAGAGCTTCCCCCAACCTGGCTCTCTTCCCTCAGGCTCGCGTCCCAAACTCTGCAGAAGTCAAGACCCCCGAGAGAGGGACAGATATACCTGGGAGTGATCCCGAGGGGGTAAGAACAGGGGCCAGGGAGGTTAAGACCCAGGAAACAAAAGCCTGGCGTCTAGTCCTGCAACCTTGGCTGACTGTGCTCACTTCTCTGGGTCTCAGTTTTACCATCTGCAAAATGAAGAGACTAGACTACACCAGTGGCTTCCAAACTCTTCTCACCATAGCTCCTGATAAAAAATATATTTTACAGTGTGACCCCAATCTCACGCAAACATGTGTAACCGGAACAAAGGCCTCACAAAACAACTCTTACCGTCACTGCTTTGCTACACTCTGGTGTTTTCCACTATTCCAGTTAATTTTATTTATACTTGTAAGATTTTATTTCTTAAAAATGTTTGTTTATTAATTTTGAGGGTAGACAGAGAGAGAGAGAGAGAGAGACAGAGAGAGAGAGAGAATCCCAAGCAGGTTCTGTGCTGTGACTGCAGAGCCTGGACACAGGGCTCTATCTCAGGAACCGTGAGATCATTACCTGGGCCAAAATCAGCAGTCGGATGCTTAAACGACTGAGCCATCCAGGCGCCCCCTTAATATTTTGTTTTAAGCAATCTCCACACACCCCCTACCCCCCACCGTAGGGCTCAAACTCAAGACCCTGAGAGCAAGGGTCACATGCTCCACTGACTGAGCCAGCCAGATGCCCCTACTCTATCCCAGTTAAAAAGGACCACTAATGAACACAGCCGTGGTTCTCAACCCTGGCTGCACACTGGAATCACTGGCGACCTAGAAAAGATACTGCCGCCCGGGCCTCTCCCCCAGAGATCCTATTCAACAGCTGGGGTGGAGTGCAGGCACCAGGAGCCTCAGAGCCCTGCGGGTCATTCCAGGGTGCAGCTGGGCCCGCGGTCTGCAGGGGGAAGAAACAGCGCTGGAGCATAGCTTCAAACAAGCATCTCCGCAGCTGCTGCAAACGGAGAGGGGCCAGCCTTAGCAGGTGCACGGTGGATTCTGGGCCTCAGGCTCCGGGAGAATCTGTCCTCAAAGGGAAACTTATCTACATAGAACGAGATCCACACTGTGGTCTTCATTCTTGCTGCCTGGGGCCTCCACGAACCTAGGAGTCCCTCCTTCTCACGGACATGGCTCCAGCAATTCTCTGGATCCACACCTGTTTTCAACTCCTCCGGCATTTATCTGATCCCCTTCCAAGCAAAGCTCCCAAAGACCTGTCTCTTCTTGTGCTCTCTTTTTCTTCTCCTCCTTGACCCCTCCACTCCATCCGAACAGCTCTTGACAGTGACAGAAGTCCAGATTGTCCCCCCACAGGTCTGGGAGGACGGATGCAGCTGGTGGATGGTATGCAGCTGGTGGGCCCTTACATCTCAAACACTTCTCTGGGCCCCAGGTGAGTGCCCTCTCTTGGTTTTCCTCCTCCCTTCCTGGCTGCTCTTCTCAGTGTCTTTTTTAAAATTTTTAACGTTTATTCATTTTTGAGAGAGTGTGAGTGGAGGAGGGGCAGAGAGAGAGAGACACAGAATCCAACAGGCTCCAGGCTGTGAGCTGCCAGCACAGAGCCCAACACAGAGCCCAACGTGGGGTTCGAACTCACAGACCATAAGATCATGACCTGAGCCAAAGCTGGATGCTTAACTGACTGAGCCACCCAGGTGCCCCTTTTCTCAGTGTCTTTTCCTGGCTCCCCACAAGTTAGAAGACACAGGTTTTAATCCTGTAACCTCTCTTTTCCACCTACATTTATTTTCTTGATTTCATCCCATCAGTAGCTTGAAATACCATCTATAGCCAGAGGGTTCCTAATTGTATGTCCAGATTGCATCTCTCTTCTGAATTCCAGACTTGTATGTCCTTCTGCCCAGTCCCTATTGTCCCTGTGATGTCTACCGGGCACTGCAAACTTAATGTCCAAAACTGAACTAGTCTTCTCCCAGCACAGCTGATTTTGGGAAAAAACCTTAGTGTTATCCCTCTCTCTCTCATACCCCAACACCGAACCATCTGCAAATTTTGTCAGTTTTACCCAGAATCTCATCACTTCCATTCCCACTCTGGTCTGAGCCACCACCATCGCCCCCACTCCCCTGTACCTCAAAAGTCAACACTGCAGCCAGAGAGATTCTGTTAAAATACATTCAGATCATGTCACTCCTCTGAGTAAAACTTGGGAGCAATGGCCCCCAGGTCATTCACTAAGCCTCAAATGACAGGCAGTTCCCCTTACCTCTCTCCAGCCTCCTCACTGCTCCAGCCACATTGTCTCCTAACTACTCTTCAAACACACCAGGCAAGTCCTTGCCTCAGGGTCTTTGCCCCTGCTGTTCCCCACACTTGGTATGCTTTTCCTCCTGGTATCTTCAGGGTTTGCTCCCTTACCTTTAGGTCTTTATTCAGATGTTACCATCTCATCAAGGCCTTTCCTAACCATCCTATTTAAAATTGCACCCCTGGCTGGCACACCCTATTCCCCTTCTCTGTATTTTTCTCCGTAGTATTTTCCTTAGCTAACCTTTTGTCTGTCTCCCTGACTAGAAAGTAAACTGTTAGGTCAGGGATTTAAAATACTTTTTATCGACATATTCCCAGTGCCTAGAACAGTACTTAGCGCAAATACATATGTGTCCAATGAAGGAATGAATTAAAACAGGTTTTGTACCTGCGTAGAAAGTAATGCTTCTAGTGAGGAGACTGAAGCATTTACAGGGATGATCCTTAGGCCTATCTCCAGAGGAATATTTACCTGGGTAAGGGAGCGGAGTCCAGTTTGAGATGCATTTGGATAGGGGAAGGGGACATTTACCTAATAGGTAAGACCTGCCCCAAACTTAAGCGATATTTACTCCTATAGAGAGATGCGTGTCCCAAAGAGATATTTATCCCAGTGGTGGGGAGGAAAGGGGACATCACTCTCAATCTGAAAAGTACTCAGGTAAAAGACATGCCACGGTCCAGAGAGTAATTAAGCCGGTAGTGGTCATCTGCCAGTTTAGAGGTATTCACACATATGGGCAGGTTTGCCTTAGCCTAGGATGTAGGGACCCAGGGTGTGTGGGGTGGAGGTGGGAGACGAATCTAGTCAAGGGAGATATTTATTTTGGTGAGGAGCTTTTCTCTGTTCTGGAGTATTTGGTCTTACGAGGAAGTCTGCTCCTCTCTCATGTGAGTATTTACCAGAGTGGCGATGTCGTTTCCCTTCTAGTCGGGAAAGAGAGAGAGATTATTCTGGCATACCCGGTAGTATCCACCCGGGTAAGAAGAAACGCACCAGTCCAGGAGGGACATTCACCAGCTGGTGTCCAGGAGAAGTGGCACTCCTTTGCATGGTACCCTGTAACCTCCTAAAACAAATACAACGTAGCGAACGTGGCCGGGGCAGTATTTACCTAGGTTAAGTTCTTACCTTGCAGGAAAGAGGCAGAGCCGTCCGGCCGGGACAACAGGTTCTGCTCACAGGCAAAGTGCCGGAGACTGCAGCCTGGACCTCGAGGACTGGACTCTGCTCCAGACTCAGTACGCATCTTGGCGTCAGTCTGCATCACCCCCTCCATCCACCCCAGATCCCACGTGCAACTGGGACGCTCACTTCCGCGCAAAAGCGCGCGCTTGCGTACAGGCTGCGTATCCAGTGCGCACGCGCCTATCCTGGGCGCCGGGAGTCGCGCCCGCACGTGTCTCCGCGTTTACTAACAATCTGGCCCCTCCCACTCCCGCCTCGCAAATCCTGGAAATCCATTGGAGATTAGAGGAGAGCGGGCGGGCCTTGGCTTGGGCTCGTCCTACCCGAGGCCCCCGGGCCCTAAAGGCCTGAGGCTCTGGTCAGGTTGCCTTCTTCTTTGCCTGTTACAGAAAAAAACTAAGATGAGGCTATAAGAGTACTTTTGGCAAGCTAGATTGTTTTGTCCACTCATACCCGTGTCCAAGAGGCCGAAGAACTAGTAGGTTGTGGCTTCTTGGGAGGATGAGGCTAACATTTGAATCAGGTTCATAAAGGGGCAGCCTCAGTCTAGGAGGGGAGAGGGGCGGATCGCTGAGGAGTTGTTAGCGAAGATGGCGGTGGCGGCTGCTGCGGCGAAGCTCCGGGGCTCGGGTCGAGGCTTGGGCCAGGCTGGCGTCCTGCTCCTGCGGCGGCTTGGTGCTCGGGGGCTGGCTAGATATGTGAGTTCCCGGGGCACTGGGAGCTTTCCCCAAGTGAGAGTAGGGATGTCAACGCCGATTTTAGGGTGTGAGGTCTGTGCAGGGAGCGAAGGAAGGGCTGTCACAGAATGGAAAAGGTCTGGAACTACTCGGAGAGGACACTCGGGAACAACTTCCTCAGGATAGGAGAAGCGAGGCAGCTCCATTGTGGGCCCCGAGGAAGGGAGACAACTTGGAGAGAGGGAGTGGGTTCCTCATTAGTTGCCACCCATCCCCACCGGAGGCCGCTTGGAGGGGCACGGGAGGAAGGCGAGACGTTTCTTCGCAGGCATTAGAGAGTGAAACTGCCCGAGGAAGACACTTTCTTCTCGGTAAGGATCCCCCCTCCCCCTTCCAAAAGGAGGAAAGAGATCAGGTCCCCCAGCGCGGGCTTTTATAGTACTCTTCATTTCCCTGTTCCTTTACTACTGTTCTGATTTTAGAATGAATTGCGTAACAAAGTTTTTTGATCCTGTGTCCTTGATCTAATGCCAGAACAGGAACCTTGTCCGTTTTTGTCACTCAACACAGGAGACCAGGCGATCAATAAAATTTTGCCGGATTAACTAAGGGAGAAGAGGAGGGAGAGAGATCCAGACAGGGCACCTCCTTGCCCACGTTTCTGAGTCGCACTTGAGAAATGCCTCAATTCTTTTCAAAAGGGTTAGAATCCCTTTGGGTTGATGCTGCTGATAGTAAGTTCACACAGCAGAGATCTAGCTGGAAGCCCGTTTAGAGGGAGAGAGGCATTGGGCTGCGGAAGAGCCATGAACTAAAATTTCACAGATAGGAGAGTAATGTTTCAGAAAGTGAGTTCATATTCCTAATCACAGCTTTCCAGCTGTGTGGTCTTGGGCAAAGGACTGCTCCTCTGGATCTCTCCAAGGGGATGCATTTCCCCCTTTCTAAAATGCTAACAGTGACCACCTCATAGGGTCGTAGTAAAATTCAAATGTGTCAAGTGCTAAGACCTGAACCTGGTATTTGATAAGGGCAATAGCAATGTTGGTCACTGTGGAAAGTGAGGGTGGAGGGAAGGGACAGAAACTGACCTTGGCGACCAGGAGAAGAAAGGAGGTGACCTTGAGAGGACCTGGATTGGTGAGGGCCCTTGGAGGGAAATCTATCAAGATCTTGTGGGGTTGGGTCTGACCCCCTGATCCCTAATCCTTTAGTAAAGGAAGATAAAATCTGTGGGAAGACCCTTCAGGTAGGAGGAGGGTGAAGAGGATGGGCCAGGGGTGAGGGGAGGAGACATAGACTGGAAATGGAGTCACTTGAAGCAGGTAATTCTGAAAGGGCTGCTGGAGCAGGCTGGGGGTGGGGCAGCCTCCTGCCTTTGGGCTATTCTTTGTGGCCTTTTTTTTTTTTTTTTTTTCTTTCCTGAGCAATCAGATCTGCAGGGCTGATCTCAGTCCAAATAGTCCATTGGCTGGCAGTGGGGAGGACTGGGGCAGAAAGTAGGGAAAGGTCATTTATGGCTGATTAAATCTTCTTCCTTCCAGGCTCAGTCTCCCTGCTACCTTTCTCTCTTGATTCCCCTTCTTTATTTTGTGGGGGTATAATAGGATGGGGGATTTTTTTGGAGCAGCTCTTTCAGAGTACCTACTTTTTTTTTTTTTAGGTTTATTTTCATTTTGAGAGAGAGAGAGTGGGAGCAGGGGAGGGGCAGAGAGGGAGACAGAGAACCCCAGACAGGCTCCCATACCGTCAGTGTGGAGCCTGATGCGGGGCTCGAACCCACAAACCGTGATATCGTGACCTGAGCGGAAACCAAGAGTCGGACTCTTTTAGAGTTCCTGTTTGTTCTCCCCCACTTTTATTTCTCCCGCTTGCTTTTCTTTTCTTTCTAAGAATAAAAAGGAGCCTTTTTTGAGTGGAGGGAAGGAGTAGGAGCATTTAGTTAAGGCAAATTGTAGACCCGGAGCTGCCCACTAGAACATTTTGCGATGATGACCGCGTTCTAGATCTGTGCTGTCCAGTACAGTAGCTGCTGGCTACACATGGCTACTGAGCACTCAGAATGTGGTTAGTATGGCTCAGGAACTGAAGTTTTCATTTAATTTTCATCAGTCTAAATAGCCACACGTGGCTGGTGGCTACTGTCTTGGGTGGTGCAGTCTTTGCGGATCAAGGCAGATCCCAGGGATAGTGGTTTGGGGGAAGGTTGAAAGGCTGTGTTGTAGTGGATGGATGGGTCGTGGGGCAGGCTGGGTTGGGAGAAAGGCTGGGGCTGCCTGACTTCCATCTCTGCCTTCTTGCCTCTCCTTTCACCATGTTCTTGACTGAACACCCCGTTGCTCGGGAGGTGTCTGCCTGATTCTCCCTCCCTTCCCCCTGCAGTTGATAGCCGGTGTTTTAGTGCTCAGGGAAAAGAGGAGAGAGGCAACTTAATTGTCAGGGAGTCCTGAGTTGGTTTCTCAGCCACCACCCCAAGAAGCAAGTGGGACCCTGTCCAAGTCATTCACTTCTCTGAGCATAGCAAGTGGGGTGACTGGAGTCTCTACTCTTGGAAGTCAGGGGGCACCTGGAGCTCAGTCTGTGTGAATTGTCAGGGATGTTGTTTCTCTGACCCCGCTGTCCGGGGGCAGCCTGTTGGGGACTCCAGTGCTCTAGTGCCCTGTGCAGTATCTCCAAGTGGTGGTGCCCAGTGTGTGTTGAGGCATGAATGGAGATGGTCATTACTGGTCTTCTAACCGTGTGGGTCCATCTCCCTCTTGGCTGGTGTCTTGAGCTTCCCCCGCCCCCCCGCCCCCGGATTCTTTTTTCACATCAGGAAGCCCTTCGTGGTTTACACTACCAAACTCACACCGTTATTATATGTAATACAGTCACATGCCAAGGTATTGGTCGTTTTCTCCTGACATGAGTGGGGAAACTGAGGCTCACGGGGTGAGGTCTGAACCAGGAGTTCAGGACTCTAAAGCCCCGTTTCTCCTCACAGTGCCAGGCTGCCAGGAGAAGCGATTGGGCTTCGGTTTAAGTCTTGCAGTATCCTGCTCCATCTGGTCTTGGCACGTGTCCCCAGCTTCTGCCTGGGGCCCTTGGGTCTGGTGAGATGCTGGTGTGGAGGCGCCAGCCTCAGCCCCCCGTGCCCTTCCCTCCCTGCGCCTCAGCCCCACTGGCCCTTTTTCCCTCCTGTGGATGAGCTCCTTCCACCTGAAGGCCTTTGTAGGACTATGGTCCTTTGATGTCGGCTGACAGGCCACTTGCTCGGAGAAGCTTTCTAGCCCCAACACCAGGGTCCGCGTGTAAAATGGGGCAGCGGCAGTACTTCCCTCAGAGAGATGGGAAGGTGAAAGGAAATGGTTCCTAGGAAGCAGTTACCACATTTCCCAAGCACTCAGTAAGGTCTCAGGAAATGGGGGCTGTAATTTTTCTCCAGGGACAGTAAATCTGGTATGGTCAGGAAAGGTTGGCCTCCCTCAGGGCCTTCCACTTGCAGTGCCTCGGGGGGCATAGTGCTGCTAAAGCCCCTGGGTTTGGGGGGGCCCTGGCTCCCTCGATACAGAGGACTCGGTTAACCGGCACCATCCACAAAACCTTCCACGGCTGGACCCCACCTTTCTCTCCAGCCTCCTCAGGCAGCTGTAGTCAGGCTGGCTGGCTTCGCATGCTGACATCACCCCTCACGATCTCCCTGCCCTTAGACGAGTCACTTAACCCCCCCGAGCCTCAGGGCCACCCCTGTTGTACTGAGGTGAGACAATAGTGCCTGCCTCACCGGGTGCAGAGAGTATATAGGCACCAGGAAGTGTTTTGTGTGGCCCCGACTTAGCTGTTGTTACTAACGAGTTACTGTTATTAACGTGCTGCAGCCTTACTGGTCCCCAGGGTCCCACACTGCCAGGCTCTCCCCTCTTGCCTCAGCCTTGGTAGTTCCCGGGGACTGACGCCTTCTTCCCCCTAGCCTCTGCCTGGTCACCCCTGCTGGTCCAGCAGGTTGGCGTGACTCCCCTTCTCCAGAAAGATTTTCCTCATGTGCCCTCTGATGCTGGTAGCAAAAGTTCCCCCCTAGAGCCATAGCGGGTGCTCTGTACCCACGTCACCCCAGACCTGTGGTAGTAATTCTTGTCATTTCCACAAGGGGACGCAGGTTCAGGGAGCCAAGGTGACGCTGCCGAAAAGGGAGAGAGGCCCTCATGCTACCCTGCCGTGTGGCTGACCACCAGTCTGTCCTGCCCCCAGTTGTCACCTGTGTGTTCAGTGTTGTCACCCATCTCACTCTCTCATCTCCAGCCTGTACAGGGCCCCGCGTGGACTATTTGGTAGCTACCTGCTGGACAATAGCGATCATCAGATATGCTTGTTAGCTGCTCATAATTGCTGAGTGTTCGTTATGTCCCGGGCACTGGGCTGAACACTCCGCACACATTGACTCGTTTAATCCTCCTGGTGACCCTTGAGATAGTTACTCATCCCACTGTTCATGGAGGAGGAAACAGGCTCAGGGAGCTTTAGGTACACAGCCAGGAGGCAGCAGGCTACTCCGCTGGGAGTCTTAACCTTAGCCTTGGTGCCAGAGGGAGTGGCTCCATGGGGGCACCCTGGTACCTGCAGGGCAGACCGGACCACCCAGAGCTGGCCTGTTTCCAGTGTGGTGGGAGGGGATGTGGCAGCTAGGCTTGGTAGCCTCTGCCATTGTCAGTTACTGGCCACCGGCACAAACCCACCCCTGCCCCCGCCAAAATCTGAGGAAAAAGTAGGTGGAGTCACATCCTTCCTCTGGCGTTTTACCACCCCTCCCATGGATTGCATTTCCTTGTGGCTGGCCTCTCACCCAGTCAGCTCGGTAACCCTGGGGTAGGTACTCCAGCATCTCCTCGGGCCCAGGAAGGAAGGTCCCCCTCCCCCAAGCCCACAAGGCCCCAGTCCAGAGCGGGGGTGCGCCGGGGTGCCCTGATGGCGGCTCTCCAGCCTCTGGAGGCAGGCAGAGTCCTGTCCTAACAGCCCAGTCTGTTCTCAGCCTGTAACCCTGTCCTCTGCCCCCTGTGGGCCCCTCACCTAAAGCCCTCGACTTCCATGGTCTGTCTTCTGCTATGGTCCTGTTCGCGGTGCTGCCCATCCTTTGCTCCAGCTCTTCCCAAAGTGCCAGCCACTTTGTGTTCCCCGTTTCCTACCTGTCAGATTTGGGTTTTTTCCCTTTCTACCAAGCTCATAATGTGTCCCAGGCCTGTGCTGAGCCCTTTGTGTGTCTCAGGAACTTTTCACAACAGCCCCATGCAGCCTTCTTACAGATGAGGAACTTCGCAGGGACAGTGTGTTTTGCGTAGAGCCACTGGGCAAGCTAAGATACCGGCACCCAGGTTGGTCAGCCTCCAAAGCCCGTGAACTTAACCGCTCATTCATCCGTCCCTTCAATAATGGCCTGTTGAGTGCCTGCTGTGTAAACCAACCCAGACACGCTCCCCGCCCTCCGGGAGTTTGTGATTTGTGTGGGAGGCAGACAGTTGATCCTCTGGGTGGACGGAGAGGTCCGGCCGTGGGTGCTCAGCAGGGGGACGCCCGGGCTGCAAGCGCTCAGCCGCTTCCCCTGCGAGCGGAGGGGAAGTCTGCCATGCTGTTGGCAGGCCTGGACCTGCCCTGCCGTTGAGAGTGTAATTTCCTCTATTTCCTCACAACCATAAATGCAGATAAATGCACTGGTGCTCACGCTCCCCCGCTGGATCCTTGGATGCTTCTCCGCAATTAGAGGAGGAGGAGTGGGGGACACACTTGGGTGCACACGTGTGAGATCCAGCGCATGGCAAACTGGGTCATTCTTGTCTGGCTCCTCTTGGAGGTGAAGCCACAATCGCTAGCGGTCACGGGAAGTGAGCTGTAGATGGTGGAAACCGGGTCAGCTGTGGCTGTTGGGTTAGGAGCGTGGCTTGGGGGTCTGAATGCCTGCCCCGCCTGGGATGGAAGCCCAGTCTTGACTTACCCACTTTTAGCTCTGGTGCAGGTGATTTTACCTCCTTCAGTATCTCCGCTTCCTCAGTCCTCAAGGGCCACGGCAGAGAGTCTCTGCCTCAGACATGCGCTGAGGGCTCAGTGAGATTGTGGGCACAGAGCTCAGCTGGCAGCCCGCAGGTGCTTGAGAAAGGGGAGCAGCACCAAGACGAGAGACCAGTTCACGGCTGCCCAGCTCCAGAGCTGACAAGTGGGGTGGGCTCTCACCCTGCAGTGCCTGAGGCTTCTCATGGCCTTTTCCAGGGCTTTCCCAGCCCGCTGAGGAGGTGGTATGCCCCCCACCAGCCACTCTGAACTCCTTCTAGGTTCCGCAAGCGACATGCAAGTGACATGCCATCCCTCACGTCCTGCCTTTTGCGTGTTCTGTGCCCCCGGCCTCTGGTGCTCTTGCCCTGACTCCTAGCTGTCCTCCAGCTCTCCTGCTTTCATGCTGCTTCCTCAGAGAAGCCTGGCTCCTTTCCATTCTGCCGCACTCAAGGCTTCTCCTGGGCGAATACGACTCAGCCTCAGCTGTACTTGTTCAGCAGCTGTCTTCCCTGCTGGGCAGCAGTGACAGATGTCTGACTTCTCTAAGGTCCCCCAAACCTAGCACGGGGCTTGGAACAAAGCAGGTGCTCAAATATTTGTTGAATGAGTCAGTCTGGGCCTGGAGGGTGGGGGTTAGGACTGGAATGGAGAGGCCACTGAAGCATGGAAGTTGGCGGGCGGCGGGGGTGGGGCGACATTCTAGTAAAGAGCCAAGTGTAGTCATGTGGTGGTCGAAGTGATAATCCATACTTGTCTGAGTGTTTGCTGTACGACTTACAAGTATGCAAGTACTGTTTCATGTGCATGATCTCACCTGAGCCTCACGACATATCTGTGAGGTCGCCTCCCTTTTACAGATGGGAAGGGAGAGAGGTGCAAAAGGGAAGTCGCTTTCCTGTGGTCACCCAGCAAAGGGTTTGAACCCAGGCAGGCTGACACTTCAGAGCTCACAGACTTACTCAATTCTGGGTGGCTGCCTGCTTGTACAGGGTCAGCGAAGAGCCTGTCTGGCTGATTCGAGGGTGCTGGGGGAGGGTGTGCCTGCGATGCCTGCGATGGCGGTGGGAGATTGAGAGAGGGTATATCTGGCCAGACTGGGGAGGCCTTGAATGCCAGGGTGAAGCGTCTGGGCCTCTGATGTAACAGCTGCCAGTTCTTGATCGGCCTGCTACTTTATTGGACCATTTAGTGTTTACAACTACCCTGTGGGTTAGATGTTATTTTCGCCCCAGTTTTACAGATGAGGCACTGAGACATAAAGAAGTTCTAGTAACTTGCCCAAGGTCATACATCGAGAAAGTGGCAGAGCTGGGATCTGTACCCTGTGCATCAGGCCTCAGGGTCCTCTGGGGCCTGCCCATACTGCCTGCCTCTATGAGGTTGAGCCAGGGGAACCTCTGCTGCTCCTGACATGGGTCTCCCCACCCCCACCCTCACCCTCACCCTCACCCTCCTCTCTCCCCAGCACCCTCGGAGGCAGGAGCAGCAGCACTTTCCATCCCTGGATGACAAGCCCCAGTTCCCCGGGGCCTCGGCGGAGTTTGTAGACAAGCTAGAATTCATCCAGCCCAATGTCATCTCTGGGATCCCCGTCTATCGCGTCATGGACCGGCAGGGCCAGATCATCAACCCCAGCGAGGATCCCCACGTGAGAGGCCCCCTCCTTCCCACCCTGTGCCTCCCACACCCAGACCCCTTGTCCATCTCCTCTCTGGTCCCACCTGGCCTACATCTGTCTGTGCCTCCACCTGCAGCTGCCCCAGGAGACGGTGCTCAAGTTCTACAAGAGCATGACTCTGCTCAACACCATGGACCGCATCCTCTACGAGTCCCAGCGGCAGGTGCGTGGAGACAGGCTGGGGAGGGAGGCTTGGAATTACCTGAGGTCGCCCTGCCTGTGTTCGGGCCAGAAGATAACTCCCAAGGAGGAGAGGGTAGAATGGAGATCCTTTGTCTTGGAATCCTTAAAGTTGTTGGGGTTCTCTCTTGGTGTTCTGGAGGGAGAGTGTGGGAAGGGTACTGCCCACGGGCAGAAGGATGGACCAGATCACTAAAAATACCTCCTGTGCACCTGGCTGGTGGCCTGGCTGTGCCAAGAGAGTACAGGCAGAGTACCTGATGGGCCTTCCCCTTGGGAGCTCACAGCCCTGAGAAACAGGGTGACCCTCTGTGCTTCCTGGTTTGCCTGTGTCAGATGTGCCGTGAGCCTCAGCAGTGTTTGTGTCAGCGGGCAGAGACCCAATCAAAGCAGTGTTAACAAAGAGGCAATTTATTGACTCAAATAATTTCCAAGTTCAGAAGGTCTGGTTTCAGGCACAGCTGGATCCAGGGGCCTCGATGTTCTCAGACCCATTTCTTTTCTCCCAGTGTCTTTTCTACTCTCTTTCACCCTGGCTTCCTTCATTATTAGGCAGCAGTCGTTTCTGAAGGTTTAGGCTTGAGGAGAAGTGGCAGAGAAGGGATCAGGGGGTGGGCTCTGGAGCACGACTGTGCAACCAACGTCTTCATCTGTCACTCTGTGGCTCTGCGGCCCTGGGAAAGTTGCTTAATCTGTCAGGTCTTCAGTTTTCTCGTCTGTACTTACTTCATGCCATTGGCTTAAGGATTGACAGTGGCACATGTCATGGCCTTAAAAAGAGTGAAACTGTCCTTCAGCCAGCACTCAGTAAATATTAGCTTTATCGTGTATCATAACCCTGTTTATCATAACCCTGTCAGCCTCCCAATGATTATCCTCTCTGCTGAGCAGTGGAAAGAGAGTGTCTGCTCCCTAATGTTCCAGCAAAAGTCCAGGGCCAATGCTCACTGTCCGGGCTTTGGTCACAGACCCTGCCTTCAACCAGTCCCCAGCCGGGAGGACCGTGCTCTCATCCCCAGGAACCAAGTGAAGAGAGCAGTGGAATCCGTCCTTCCCAGGGCTCTGGGGTTCCTGTTGGAAAGGGGGAGAAGAATGGTGGGTGGTGGGCCTTTGTGCTGGGTCAGGGGTAGGAGTGGGCTTGAGAGCCTGCATTTATGTTAAGCCCCCAGGCCATCCCCCTGTGGACTAAAGCATAAGGCCCACTGTTCTGTAGGACAGGACCGAGCAGACTCTCCCACTCTCCCACTCACAGGGCACTGGGTATGGGTTCTCCAAGGCAGAGTAGTAAGTACCTTTGCCCTGAAACCTGCCCAGAAACTTCCCTGGGCTCCCCCAGCCCACAGGGTCAGGTCTGGCCCTTCCTGTTCCACTGTGGCCTCGCTCCCTCTCTGCTCCCCTCTCCACAGCCTTACCGCCGGGCCAGGCCATCCCTCCCCTGCCTCAGCGTGCCTGGGTCCCTTCATGCCTGTGTGGGCTACATAAACAGGGGCTTTGGAATCCAGTGGATGTGGGTCCAATCAGAGGTGTGACTTTGGGCAGGAGATTTTTCTTATCTTTGCCTTAGTTTCTTCAGTATATTAAAAAGGGGGGATGGCGAGGTTGGGGCTATCAATCCTCACTTCTGTGAGGCCCAGCGCATAAAGCCCCTTGGCCATTGACTGCCACAGAGAAGGCCTCAGTAAGATCAACTCACCCGTCAAGGCTCAGCTTGTGCTAGCTAGGCTTCCGTTGAGCTGTAAGTACCAGACCTCCCCAGACCCCTCCCACCCGAGTCCCAACAAAAACAAATGCAGTAGTTTAAACAGATTGCTAGGTTTTCCATCTTGCATCAAAGAAGTCTAAAAACAGGTGGTCTGGGGCTGGTATGGTGGCCCCATGATGTCACTGGATACCCAGCTTTGGCTTCTAGGGCCCTTCATGATCCAAGTAGCCACTGGAGCTCCCTCCATCCCACCTCGTTCTAGACAGGAAGTGGAAGGAAAGTGACAGGTCAGACGTGGCGTATCTCAGCTGTCTTCCCATACCCACCTTTCTAGAACTTTGCAGGCAGCCCCACCCAGTAGCATCTGACACTGCATAGGTTGCTCTCAGCTGCAAGGAGGCCGCACTGTGGTCTCTTCATCTGGGCGGTTGCTGCCTGTGGAATGAGATCTCTGTTAACAAACAGGAAGAGGGATAGGATACTGGGTAGGCAACCAGCGACCTCTGCCACTCGCCAGGCCCTGTTTTCCTGGATGGGAGGGTGTGCAGGCTCCCCCCCACACCACCCTTGACAGCCCTCCCAGGCCTTCAGCACCCAGCATCTGCCCACTTGGCTCTGGGAGGCCCATTAACTTTTAATTGGCTCCCCACTTAGAAGAAAGCACTAGCACTATTCATCTATTCTCCCGCCATGACAGGAAGCCAGGCCTGCAGAACGCATGAGGACTGGGCGGTGGCCGTCCCTCGCGTCCCGGCGTGAGCTCTTTCACTTTACACGTGGTCCTGGGGAGCTCAGTTCTGTCTGTGTGCCAGGGGTGCCCCAGATCGCCAGCCAGACTCTACCTCGTAGCCCCAGATCTACTTGGCTTCTTGCCTGGGATGTCCCATACCAAATTCAGCCTGTCCAGACATGACCTTGGCATCTTCCTCCCTCAGGCCATTTCTCAGTGGAGGTTGCCGCCACCCACCATTTGCCCAAACCAGAGACCTGCATCTCATCCCTGCTCCTTTCTCTCCACCCCGCCATCACTTTCTCCTGTCTCATTTACCCTAGAAATCCATTCTGCTGCTCAGCACCGTGTCAGGAAGCCAGACTTCCTACCTTTCTGCTCCCCCATCGTGGGCGAGTTGGCTTTCATTCCGCACTTATTGCCTCATTTTCGCAAGACGGCTGCCACAGGTCTGGCCTCATGGCCGTGTGCAGGGCGGGAAGAAGGCCTGGCTCTAGCTCCCGTGGGCCCTTTTGTCGAGAAAGCAAAAGCAGACTTCTCCTTAAGTCTCTGGCTAGATCTGTGTCCCGTGGTCACCTCTGTAGGGGAGATTGGGAACCTGGCTTTTCCAGGCTCTAGGATTGGGGGGCCCAGGAGAAAGGAGCCGGCCAGGGCATCGGTGTGGCCAGCCTGTAGGGTCTGCCGCTCCCTGGCACTCTGACTCTGCTTCTTAAGGCTCGCCCAGCAGCTCCTCTGCCTGCCCCCTGCCCCTCCCGGGCCACCGCCCCTTCTGGCCTGGCTGGCTGCACTCCGTCCTGTCTCCACCATCCGTTTTCCACATGGCAGCCAGAGAGACCTTTCTAAAATGTTGCTCCCTTGAGAAGAACCGTGGGTACAGTTCTCAGGGTAAAGTCCAGGATGCAGATCATTCACTATGGTCCTGGGCACTGCCTCTCCCTGTTGGTCTGTCCCCACCCCTCCCACTTTATGCCCCAGCCATTCTGGCCTCATGGCCTTTACTGTTGCCTCTGCCTGGAAACCTCACCTTTGCTCGGCTCAGGCATTTGACCCTGAGGCCCCTCTGGTGAGCCAGACAACCGGCTTGGCCTCCTATCGCATGGCCCTGTTGCTCTGGCTTCAAGCAGTCTGGCAGTCCCTCCAGGAAGACAGGAACTCCGACCTGTCCTGGCCCAGGAAGTGTGTGGTGATTAATGAAGTCTCCAGAAGTTGGTCAGTTATCTGGATGGTTCCCTGTCATTGCCCAGCATAACTGAGCCCGGGCCTCCGGGCCCTCCTGCACCCCCAGGGCCGGATCTCCTTCTACATGACCAACTATGGCGAGGAGGGGACACATGTGGGGAGCGCGGCAGCGCTGGACAGCACGGACCTGGTGTTTGGCCAGTACCGGGAGGCAGGTATGTCTGCCCTGCGGAGCAGATGCTGGGGCCCTGGGTCTGTGGTCCCCATGGAGGCGAGTCAGGCCCAGTCCCTCCCGGTGGGAAGGCGAGGCCCACGTTAGCTACCCTGTGTGCTCTTCCAGAAGCAGCGTGATGCCAGGGAGGTCTAAGGAGCCGGAGGAAGAGCTTTCGGAGCAGGAATGAGCCAAGCCAGGGGCAGGAGTTTGTGGGGCTGTCTGGAGTCCGGGCAGTGTTGTAGTGAAGAGCCCGTGCTCCCGACCGCTCCGTGCTCTGCAGGTTACCAGCTAGCAGATTTGGGGCAAGTTGCTTCTCTTCTGGGAGCCTCCATTTTCTGGTCTCCAACGTGGAGTTAATGACGGTACTGCCGCCCCTGCCCTGAGGGATACAAGCAGTGTGCAGTGAGGGCGGCCTGGCTACAGGTGGGCACGCACAGGGACCCCTGTCCGCAACATGGGACTCTCTTGGCCTCTCCAGGCTCTGCGTCCTTCAGCGAGCAGAGCAGATGGGAGGGCCTGGAAGTGCCAGCCAGGAGCTGGCGTCCTTCTGAGCGAGTGAGTGACAGGACGGAAGGAGCGGAGAGATGAGGTTGTGAAGCACCCTCACGGGGTGAGGCCCCTGAGGAAGGTCCCGCCTGGGCAGCGGCAGGGGGTGCGTGCTCAGTGGGGAGGGAGCCACACAGACCTGCACCCGGTCCCGCCTCTCTCGGTCCCCACCTGGAGGTGGGGAGAAGGAGGATGCTCACAACAATAGCTGACACTCACTGGGGCCTTAAAGGCCAAGGTGCTGTTCCACGTGCGGGAAGCAGTGGAGGCTCGACCTCATTTCACCTGCCCCGACCCCACTGCAGGAAGGAGTCCCCCGGCAGCCGTGTTTCCTGTCTGTGCCAGGGCGTAGGAAGCCGAAGAGGCTGAGTCCCCGTGCCCAGGCCACACGCCCCCTGAGGGGAGCAGGGGTCTCCCGGAGTCAGCCCTCGCTCCTCCGCCCCGGCGCTGCCCGCCCCCGTGGTGCTGCCCACGCAGGGCTGTCTGGTATAAACCAAGGGTGCGTGTGGTGTGCGGACCGTGGCACCGGGCTCATAAAAAGGATCTTAGAGGCGGCACGTGTCCGTCTAGCGCAGTAACTGCCACTGGACCTGGGGTTTCCTGGTGCGGAACCACCTGGGCCCAGGAATCTGGATTCGCACTTCCCGCCGGCTCCTGCCCCAGACCGCGGGTGCTCCCGGGGTGGACTGTGGACCCTGGACCACGCTGTGGGGAAGCCCCCCGCCACACACAGCCCCCTTTCTCTGCTTCAGCGGAGCGCCTCCGCTTTGATCTGTTTTAGGTACAGCGTGGCCACCCTGGGTGTGAATTTGTGTTGTGTGACAGAATCCCACATCCAGTTACGTGAAAGGTGAAGGCTGAAGTCTTCCCAAATACCCTCACCCCAACTCTCATTTTGGGGGGCGTACTTGCAGAGCTGGTTGTCCGGGCCACACTCACCGTGTCCCGGCGGTGGCTCCCCGTTAGCAGATAAACAGACAAGCCCCCCGCCGCCCTTCCTCAGGCTCCGTGCTGAAGTGTGAGCCATGTGCCATACTAGCGCTCCAGCCCGCCGGTTATGGGAGCTCTGCCTACCTCAGTGTCCTCATCTGTAAATGGGGAGAATAATCCCACTTCCCTCGGAGGGTTGTCGTGAGGATCGATCAAGTTAATGTCTGAAAAGTGCTCCGAATAAAGGCACTTGGCACCAAATATTATATTCACGTGGCAGTTATTTGGGGAAGGTGTGCTTAACGCTGCACAAAATGTGACTCCCGTGGTACGTGATCCCCAGTAAGTTGTCAGACGAAGAAAGGGTTCTGCAGTAAAGAAAAAGATTCGGAAATGCATGTACCACCTCTACTCTGTAATGCTCAGGTTCTGGGTGCTTCCAGGGAGGTCCTTGATCCCCAGGGCTGCCCCTCGGGTGTGGGTGTGACAGTCATTCCCCTTTTCAGGCGCCAGAGTGGGTCGTTGCTCATCCCAGGGCCATCTCCACCCGCTCCTGTCCTCTGAGTTAGCAGTCAAGGCCCCCTTCACCCAGAGCGGTTCCGTTTGGTGGTGAGGTTTTGTTGGAAGAAAGGATTTTACAGCCGTAAACATGTTTGAGTATTGGCTCTTTAGTTCAGAAGTTGTGACCTAGTGTGACAAATAGTATTATTTGGTTCGTATGACAATTTATGAAGTAATTTTATTAGTTGAAACATAAAAATCAGGTAGTTTCTCTTTAAAAAAAAAATAAAAGTAAGCCAGATTTTGCCTTCTTTTGAAGAACTGGGCCATCTGGCTTCCCTGAGCAGTAGTCAGATGGTCAGAACAGTGGCCTCCCTTTTGGGACAGGCCTGTGCTTTTTTGTCCGCTCACCTGCCTGGTCCCCATGAGCATTCGACTCTGCCTCCCCTGCTTGAATCCATTTCCCTGACTGTCTTTATAGGGAGCAGGAGCCCGGGCAGGAAGGGCCGGTCTGCCCCCCACCCCGCCTGCAGGCTCACACGGCCTCCTCCTCGCCAGGTGTGCTAATGTACCGGGACTACCCCCTGGAGCTGTTCATGGCCCAGTGCTATGGCAACGCGAGCGACCTGGGCAAGGGGCGCCAGATGCCCGTGCACTATGGCTGCAAGGAGCGCCACTTCGTCACCATCTCCTCTCCGCTGGCCACGCAGATCCCGCAGGGTGAGGACTTGGCCCGGGCCTGGTACGCGCAGACCAGCGTCGGACCCCTGTGCAAGCCCCAGCCCTTCTGCAGCCCTCGTGGGCGTCCTTCCGGTTGGTGCTGGGGTCGGAGCGCTGGTCCGGGCTGCAGACTCTCCAGATACTCTTCATCTGGTTGTCTTCAGAGGAGGGCTCCGGTTTGGCAGGTTTGAGCTGGCATGGCCACCACCCTCTTGATTCCCCAAATGTGTGCCTGTCCCGTTTGTCCGCTCAGCAACAAACAACACTGTGTGACTGAGTGGGCACCAGCTTCCTGCCAAAGCATCATCTGGCAGGTGGCGAGAAGAGCAGGGACTCCGAGTGGGGATCTGTGGCGCCAGAGCTGGGTTCTTGACCCCAGCCCTGCTCTGCCTCAGTCCTCCGAGTCTGACTCTCCTGAAGCTTACTCTGGAGGCCCATGGTGCCTAGAGTGGTCCGAGTTGCTTTTGTCAAAGGTGACAGCTGAGAAGCAGACCCCTCAGGGGCCAGGCCTGCACCCACACAGCACAGAGACCATGGGACCCAGCCTCGCTCCCTGCCCTCTGGACCCTACAGTCTGGCCGAGGGCCAGGCTAGGCCGCGGCTCTCTGCTCCGCGGTGGCCAAGATACACGCGTTGGTGTGTCGGTGGGGCTTAGCAGTGGGCTGGTTGGCAGACCCGTCCAGATGTGTTGGCTCCCGGTGCTCTGTGTGAGGAGCGCGGGTGGGAAGTGGGCAGAGTGGCTCTGTGAGAGGAGGTGGCACGTTCCCTCCAGGTGGGCAGGGTTTCCGTCAGGCTGGGCCCTGGCCCTTACCTTCCATTTGAGTACTGTTAAGCCGCCCAGCGGCCACACGTAGGAAGTCTCTGCTCCGTGGGCACCATTCTAGGCACAGTGAGCCAGAGACAGAAACCCCAGTCCCGCTGGGGCTGACACCAGGGTAGAGGAAAGGAGACAAACAGGAAGCATGAAGGAGTAGCATCGGGTGAGGAGTCCCGCAGGGACAACTAAAGCCAGAGGGAGTAGGTGTGAGGGAGGAAGGCCTGGGTTGCATCAGAGGTGACATTTCAGCACAGACTGCGGTGGGGGTAGGGGGAAGGGAGCCATGTGGGATCTTGAGGCAAGTGCCTGCTGGACGGCCTGCTTGCTTGTGGGGCAGGTGTAAGAGAGGTCTGGAGGGGCTGGGGAGCTGCGGGGAGGGTGCAGATACAGGGGAATCTGGGCCTTTGACTTTTGCCTGGAGCGGAAGGGGAGCCGCAGGGGGCAGGGCGAGAGTCGCTGGCGTGGAATGTCAGCCTGGTTCACATTTTAACTGACCTCTGGCTGCCCCAGGGGAGCAGGTGGGAGCCAGCCGTGGGGTGGGGGCGCCAGTGAGGAGGCTGCTGGGAGGCTGCAAGAGGTGACTGGGTGGGCATTCTGCCCTGAACAGGTGGGAAGGGGTCAGATTCTAGCTGTGTTTTGAAGGGGGCAGTGGTGTGGGTAATGGCACAGCTAGGAGTCAGAGAGGAGGCCGCCCAAGTGGAAGGACAGAGCGGCCATCGGCTGAGAGGCCAGAGCCTGGTGGGGGGAGTGTGTGGCTCTGCCCCTGCTCAGCCCCCTCTCCCCCTGCAGCGGTGGGGGCGGCCTATGCGGCCAAGCGTGCCAACGCCAACAGAGTGGTCATCTGTTACTTCGGGGAGGGGGCGGCCAGCGAGGGGGATGCCCACGCCGGCTTCAACTTCGCCGCCACCCTCGAGTGCCCGGTCATCTTCTTCTGCCGGAACAACGGCTATGCCATCTCCACGCCCACCTCTGAGCAGTACCGCGGGGACGGCATCGGTATGGGCCTGTGAGCTGCGCCCCCACCTGCTCTCATGCTCCCCCCCCCCCCCCCCCGCCCTGCCCAGTCCTTTCCCTGTGGAGTCTGGCACAAGGGTGGTCTCAGGGACGCTGCTTTGCTTGCTCCCCTCTCCTTCCTTCCCCCTCTCCACTCTGTTCATCTGAGTCCTGGGGCCTGACCTGCCTCTGTCCCTACAGCTGCTCGAGGCCCGGGCTACGGCATCATGTCCATCCGCGTGGACGGCAACGATGTGTTTGCCGTGTACAACGCCACCAAGGAGGCCCGGCGGCGGGCCGTGGCTGAGAACCAGCCCTTCCTCATTGAGGCCATGACCTACAGGTGCCTGCCTCCTGTCCTCCTCGCTGCCTTGACAGCATCTGCCCTGCACTGGTCACTGTCCCCAGAGCATGACCCCATCCCCCGCACTGGCTCCCCGTCCTTGCCTTTGTTCCAGTGCCGGCCCTTCTCCCCTAGTCCGCCCCCCTCCCTCCTGAACCCACACCGGGGGGCTTCAACCTGACCCTGGGCTCCCTCCCGCTGGCAGGATCGGGCACCACAGCACCAGTGACGACAGCTCGGCCTACCGCTCGGTGGACGAGGTCAATTACTGGGACAAGCAGGACCACCCCATCTCCCGGCTGCGGCACTACCTGCAGGGCCGAGGCTGGTGGGACGACGAGCAGGAGAAGGCCTGGAGAAAGCAGTCCCGCAAGAAGGTGGGGACCCCCCTCTGTTGGAACCCAGGCCCCGGTGCGGGGGTGGGGGGGATGTTCTGGGGTGGTGCCTGGGTGAAGAACTCTGGAGGGATGGAGAGGCTGGGTTTGGGGGACATTGAACTGGGAGACTTGGGGACAGCTCCAGGGATGTCTCTAAGCGTGGCCTGTGGCGTCAGGCTGCCTGGGCACATGCGTTTCTGCTGTGTCCTTGGTATGATTCCTGCCCTCCATGCCCTCCTATCTGAAGAGCGACACTGGGGTGTTGCTGTCAGAGGGTGATTAAGATTAGGTGACTTAATCCATGTGCACTGTGAGCGTCCCACTCGGGTCCAAGTGCCGCCCTCCTCGGCCTGGGTGTCTGGAGCCAGGGCTGTGTGCCCAGTGGTAAGGGCAGACCCTGGCCCGGGCCCTGAGGACATCGTCGTGGCGTACCCCCTCTTCTCCATGCCTCGGTTCCCTCCCCTCTGAGCTGCCTACTGCCTGGTTCTGCCTGTGCCGAGAGGCTGAACCGATTCCTGTACTTTGTGCAGCGCCTGGTCTTGCCGGGGAGGGGAGGCCGGGGTTGGGGGATGTTGATCTGGCTGCTGGTTCTTAGCACTGTTGGGTCTTCATCTCCTCCGTCGTCCAGATGGGAAGGCAGCGGCTCAGGGGGGTTGACCCCTCAATGGGGTCCCACAGGTGGGGGGTGGGGAGCCGGCTGCCTGTCTACTGTCCCACATCCCTCCACAGGTGATGGAGGCCTTTGAGCAGGCGGAGCGGAAGCCGAAGCCCAACCCCAACCTGCTCTTCTCTGACGTGTACCAGGAGATGCCGGCCCAGCTTCGCAAGCAGCAGGAGTCCCTGGCCCGGCACCTCCAGGCCTACGGCGAGCACTACCCCCTGGACCACTTCGAGAAGTGAGGCCCGCTTGCCCCAGCCCACCCCCACCCACCTCAACTCCCCCGAGGGGCAGCCCCATTCTGGGGGGTGCCCAGGGAGCTGCAGGATGCCACCCTGCTTCCCCAGCCAGCCCCCTCTGAAATACTGGGGCCGGGACTCCAGCCAACCATCTCCACTCCTCCAGGCTGTTACCCTGGGTGGGGGTGGGGGTGGGGGGGGCTCCGTCAGCCCCCTCCTCGCCTGTTACAGTGCCTTCTCCCAGGGGCTGGGCCAGGACGCCTCCAGGACTAGAAGCCCCTCTGGGGTGGGCGTGGCGGGTCAGCCTGTGGAAGTCACTCCCTCAAAGTGAGAGGTGGTCAGCAGGTGGCCAATAAACTCTCTGTGTTTGGCTCTGTGCCACTGCTGGTCTGTTTCCTGGAGTTTGGGAGGTGGGAGGAGAGCCCAGCATGACTAGTTTGGGACCTTGTTTCTCCACTCTAGATAAAGAAGGCCAGGCTGTTGAGATATCTACTTCCCCCGGAAACTTTAGCAAGCGGAGGGTCCGTATCCGCAGACAGGGTGGGGGTGGGGTCCTCCAGAGATGGTCTCTTGTTCTCCCCTAGATGGAACAAGACTGCTGTTCAGCAAAGTGACCATGAGGCTGGCAGAGCTGGCCCTGCCCAGTAAGGGTGGGGAGGGGTCCAGTGTGAATGGCGGGGAGCAGCTGGGCTCTGCTCTGTCAACTGCTCTGGGGCCCCACAGGCGCAAAGACCACTCCAGGCCTCAGAGTGGGGAGTGCGTGTTTTTCAAACACAAAAAGTAGACACAAACAGTCTGTTCCCTCCGGCTGCCCCGTCCCCTGGCCCGGGAGGACCTAGGAGGGGCTCAGGCAGTCACGGTTCTAGAATTCCTCCTTCACGCTGAGGCCCAGAAGGAGAGGCTGAGTGAGAGACAGGCACCGAGGTGCCGCCAGGTCTGTGCTGCCCTCCTCTCCTCAGCTCCGCCAGGCTCAGCACTGGAGCTGAGGCTCCTGCAGCTGTTTCCAGAGCCGAATGCTACCCTGGGGGCTGAGGGGCCGCACCAGCAGCAGGTCCCGGAGAGCACAGGCTTCAGCAGTGCGGTCTGCTGGCCAGGCTGTGAGGAAGCCTTTGTGGTCCCTTGGTGCCAGGCCCAGGGCCCGGAAGCACAGGCCAGTGTAGACATCGTCGAAGGGGAAGGGGGCCACACGGGCCGCTGCCCGCAGCAGCCAGGGTGCCAGGCGCCCGGCAATGACATAGCCACCGCCACTGGCATAGGCCGGGTATTCACCTTTAAAGAAGGATCTAGGCACGTAGAAGGGTCCTCTGGGCTTCCGCAGGGGTCTGGCCTGGGTAAAGACCTCACCCAGGTAGAGGCTTCGGGCCCATCTAGGGGGCAGGGCCCGCAGGTGGTCCAGAAGGGCCCGTGTGTGCACGAAGGCGTCATCCTGAGCCTGCAGGACGAAGCTCACGCCCGGGCAGTGTCGGTCCAGCCAGGCCAGCAGCAGCAAATCTTTGAGCGTCCGATTGAAGGGGACGTCGAGGAAGTCCCAGAGTAGCAGGTCACTGTAGCGGCGACTCTCCCAGGCCACCAGGGAGCTTAGGTCAGGCCCCCTCTCACCCTCTGGTGACCCGAGCAGGAAGAGCAGCCGGACCCCAGGAACCGGACTGCCCCACGTCTCCCTCACGGCCTGTCGCTCTGCAAAGCGCCCTGGTTCCGACTTGATGGCCAACAGAAGGTAGGGGACGTCCGTACCTGAGCAGTCGGCCACTTGGCCGCCACCACTTCTAGGCAGCCACTGTGGGAAATTCCGGCAGGCCGCCGACAGCAAGAAGCGGCGGAGGTTCTTGGGGTAGGAGGCGAAGTCTGGGATCTCTGCAGCAGCGGCAGCCCCCCAAGCCCGGCAGCCCCCTGCCTCAGCGCTGTCCCCACTGGGCAGGGACCCCAGGCGCCACTGCTGCTGGTTCCAGTATGCAGAGAGCAGCGGGCTGGTCTGGCCCAGACGGGCAGAGAGGTTAGCCGGCAGGGTGGGCTCGGGGCTGGCTGGTGTGGGGCCCAGTGGGGTGCCCTGGGGTCCCCGGTAGGCCTTGCTTAGCCAAGACTCAGATGTCCACTCGATGTACACCTTGAGGCCCAGGAGCGTGAGCAGCGCTGACAGGCAGAGAAGGCACTTGGGGCAGCGCATGACCCAGCCCAGGGAAGGGGCGGCCGCGGGAGCTGCAGAGGAGCCACGGTTGCGTCGGGGGGGGGGGTCGGTCCCTGCCAGCCCCTGTGCCCGCTCCCCTCAGCCCCAGACCCTGAACCCGCCCACCTCTTCCCTATTTCTGACCTTGGAATCCAGTTCCCATTCGTTCTGACACCCTGCTCTTTCCCCTGAGCCCAGCCCCTTCCACCGACCTGCAGGCAGCCCCCCCCCCCACCCCCGCACTGGGGGATTGGGGACTTGGCCTTTCCAGCCCCCCTTGGTCCACTCATCAGGCGCCAGAATCACAGGGTCAGCCCTTCCACCTTCTGGAAAGCCAGCCTCCCTCACCCTAACATTCCCCACCCCAGGGAAGGGGAGCCAGCGACCTTTTACCTCTGGGTCCAGCTCCCGCCTGCGCCGGTCCGGGCCTCAGCTCAGGCCCTCCCTCGCTCCCTCCCTTCGGCTCGGCTCTCGCCAACCTGCGGTGCAGCCGTCTGAGCCCAGCCCAGCCAGTCCGGAGAGGCGGGGAGGGAGGCCTCAGGGCCCCAGGGGCCGGGAGGGGCCGGGGCGGGGCCGAGGGAGGAGAGGAGGGGAGGGGAAGGGAGGGCAGGAGGCCGACCTGAGGGATGGGGCTCTGGCGTGTTGGGGCTGGTTTTCTGGTGAGACAGCGGAAAGGTTCAGGGTGGCCAAAGACACAGATGGGGGACCTGGCGAGGCCAGGCAGGGAGAGCCAGGGGCCTGGGAGAGTCTGGGGGTAGGGGGTGAGGCTGAGGGCCAGGCCTGAGCTTGAGCTGGGTAGTGCCGAGATGGCCCAGGGACAGGCAAGAGTCCCAAAGTGGCAGAGCTGGGAGGGGAGGCGGGCGGCTGGCGCCCGGCCGCAGAGGCGGCGGGCCGTGCTGAGGGGATGGGCCGGCCGTGCCAGAGATGGGGTGTGTTGTGGCCACCGGAGTCAGGGTGGGGATGGGGAATGGGCCGGGTTGGTGGAGGAGGAGGGATGGGGGAGACCTCCAGGGCAGGCGGGGGAAGAGAACGGAGAGATGGAGGGGGAGGCAAAGAGCAGAGGACTGCAAGGGGAGAGGCAGGGGAGGGACGTGGAGACCGGGAGTGAGGTACAGGGTAGCCAGGTGCCCCTGGCGGGAAGGGAGAGAGCAGAGGCAGATGGAGGACCCTGGGGTGGGACCAAGAAGAGGACGCCTGCGGACAGCCAGAGCCCGGGGAGAGGTGGAGAAGGGAGCTAGGGAGGAGCAGGAGGGGACCTGATGGAAAGGGAAGGGGTGGGTGAAGGGGGAGCCAAGCTAGAGGCCAGTGGAGGGTGGGGTGAGGGCACCCGGGGCCCCGGAGCTGAGCTGCCCCGGCACCTCCTCCACCCCTTTGGTGCCTCGGGTCTGCCTCACGGGGGCGGGATCCATCCCTCCCCCATTCCCCACTCCAGCCCCACCCACAGCTGCACCGTGACTCCAGGAACACTCACATCCGGCCCCCCGGGACAGGAGAGGGTGTCTGCCTGTGTTTACGTCCCTGCCCTCCCGGGGCCTCTGCTGTTGGGGCTGCTGCAGCTGTCTGGGGAGGCCGGCAGACGAGGTCTCCTTAGCCCAGACCTCCTGGAACCTTGGGTGGCACCGAGGACCCCTCTGAGCCTGGCCTGACCCCCTTCACTCCACCCTGGATTGGGAGGACCCTCTGATGTCTCCTCCTCGGCACCCTGTCAGCAGCAGCGGATCTGTCCGGAGCTGATCGCCTCCCCCTAAGTCTGAGTAATGGAGCCCGCGGGAGCCGCTGGAGGCCAAGCGCACAGAGGAAGTGCCGAGTGTTGATGCAATGAAAGCCAGAGTGGGAGAAGACAGCCGGGGGCAGGGCCCTGAGCGCCCTGGAAGGGTCTCCCCAGCAGGCCTCCCCCACCCCCACCCCCACCCCCACGCAGGGCTGGGAGAAGAATCTAGCTTCTCCCAGGGGTGAGAGGTCCCGCCACCAGGGCTGACGCTGCTCCTCCTGGGGGGTGATTGGAAATCTCAGGGTACAGCGTTGGTTGTTATGGAACTGGAACAGGGAAAGTCCATCGAAAGTCCATCGTGGAGAGTGAAGAGCTGCCTTCCTGTGGAACGCAGTTCTGGGGGGAGGTTGCAGGTCAACCATGAGCAGCCCGGTCCAACACCAACCTCCCTCAGCGCTGGGTCCCCCCCTCCAGATTACGTCAGGGCCTCTCTGGCTTCTCTCCTAACTGCAGGCCACACTGGAGTCCAAGTTCCAGTCAGCCGACCGGAGAGAGCCCTTAGAACCACCCAGCTGTACTAGCTAACTCATCACTTCCAGTAAGTGCCCACGGACCCGTGAACTTGGCCCATCTGTGTGATATCCACCGTCACTGGTCTAACACCCTTAGACCCCGGTGTCCCCCGGTTTCTGACTATATGTTTGCAAATCTTGCAATTCTTCTAGTGTAGAAAGCTGCACGCCCTGGGTCCCGGCGGACGTCTGCACCCTGGAGGGCAGAGATTTGACCCTTGGCATTTGTGGGTCCGGTGATAGCAGGGGTGCTTGTGAGGAGTCGGCGGGGGCGTAGATGCCTGCTTTCAAGGCCTCTGCTTGGGTGAGGTGAGCACAGGGTTGTTAAGCACGGGAAGGCTGCTGGGCTCCTCGGACATTGGGAAGGGAAGCTCTAGTGACTTGGGAGCGTGAGATCGTCTGCCTCCTCTGATTCCAACCGGACGACCCCATTCCAGATTTCGGGTCCCTCGCGTACCAGTCAGCACCCACGCTTGCACATAAGAAACTTGTCAAGGCTGGGAATCCAACCGTCATAACGACAACCCACAGACTTCTAGGTTGTGTTTTCAGTTCTGGCCACCTGCTGGAAGAACTTTGAGGGGGGGCAGTCACAGAAGCTCCCCAGTTCTCAGACCCTGGCCTGAGCTAAGCAAACAGACTTGAGCCTGTCATTGTCTGTGAGCACTGAAGGGCATGCCAAAGAATGTGTCCAGCACCTATGTTTAGAATTGTCACTACTGTCACATGGGTCAGGTGCAGCAGCCCCGGGGGCTCCCGGGACACGTGCTTCAGCTGGCACCTCATCACAGCCCCAGGCGAGAGCTTGACTGTGGTGCCACCGCAGCCGTGGAATTCTCCATCCCGCTTCTCACCACCCAAGAGCTCAGCCCTGAGCTCCAGAGGCAGGACAGGACCAACCCCAAATCCCAGCTTTTGTGAGTCTGTCTCCTGGAACACTCCAGATGCCAGTGCTGTATGAACGCGGATCCAGTCAGGAGAGAGACACCACACAGTAAATTGAGCAGGTGAAGTTTAATGTAAAGAATTATTGACTTGAATGGCAAATTGAAATAACAGGGACTCGCTGGTAAGGTGCCTCAGCATTTACTGGAGGTCCCCCAGGTGGGGTGCCGTGGAGAGTCATCTGCAGGGAGATGCCTCAGTGGAGGCACAGCTCTGAAGCTGCCGGGGGGGGGGGGGGGGGGGAGCTGCTGACCACCGAGCACTCAGGGAGCCCAGACCGAAGAGTGAGCACATCTGAGCACATCGTCGTCGGGAACCAGGAAGCAAAAGCCTCTCCTCCTGGAACCTCTCGGGCGCCCTCTACTGACAAACCTCTTCGTGCCACTTAGCAAAGGCCCGGGTCAGTTTTCACGGAGCAAACGAGAACGCTGAATTCGGAGCCAATACGTGGGTAAGCGGCAACACTGTGGGACCTGGGGCGCTCCCGGCATCTCGTGAGTGCAGGCCAGGGATGCCGTAGCCTGTGGTCAGCTGAGCGGTGTCACACCCCGAAGACCCATCCCCTGGCATGCCAGCAGCGCCCCCGTGTCAGCCAGGTCCAAGCAGGACACTCAAAGATACTTGGAGAGTCTCTGGACACAAGGGCAGAGTCTCTTACGTGCTAGTGGGCAGGTGTGGGGAAACCGCGGGGGGAAGCACAGCTCCTGGGGCTGGTAACCCTCCCCCAGGCCTGAAGAGGCAGGAGGAGGCGACTGTTGGTTGGAACCCAGGAGAGAAGCCTGCGGACAGAGCCTCCTGACAGGAGACAGGAGCTGTGACCTTTCCCCCCAGGATGCAGCCAGCCAGAGCCCAACCCCCACACCGAGTGAACCCGACGGAAGCCAGAAGTATGGGGAACCGTGGGACACTCCGCCGGGTCCCGCTGAGATCCAGCCTGACGGTGGCTGGCCGAGGGCTAGGCAGGGATGGGGCCGGCTGTGTCCCGAGGCTGCTCCTCTGGCCCCAGCTTGAGGCCCTGGGCCCAGTCGGCCCCCAGGACCTCGCAACTAGGAAGCATCTCTTCCACCAGGATCCGAGTGAGGCCCGGACTGGACACGGCAGGGAGGTCCGAGATGTCCAGTCTGCGGAGGTTCCTGAGAGGAGGCACCAAGGGGGAGGCCCGCGTCAGGATGGCCTCTGTGTCGGGGAGGGGGTGTGCCAGCCCCCACTTCAGCCCCCAGCTCCTTAACAGTAAAGTCCTCCAGGGTCCAGAAAACGTTAGAGCGGCTCAAGTACACGACACCCACCACGTTAATCCCGGACGCACACTCTAGCTCCTACTGTTTACGACAGTGCAAATGTCACGGGGTCTTCGTTGAAACCAAAAGGAAGAAAAACCAGGCATCCTTTCCCTCTGCCACAGATTCACCGCGACTGCTCATCTGTGCCGACCCCACACGTGCTCCGGATTAGTCGTGGCGGCGGGGACACGGGGACTGCCTGACTGGCCCCCTCCCCGCTTTCTCGCACCTGTCGGGTGGGAGCCCCCACCCTGGCTTGAGCCGCGGTCTCACCAGAGGTGGTGGAGGCAGGCGAGGCCCCGTTCAGAGACTCGGGGACAGCCGGCCAGCGAGAGCTCCTGCAGTGAGCTGGCCAGCGGGTGGAGGCGGCTGAGACACCAGTCATCCACGTGGGGGCAGCGCTGCAGCCACAGGGACTGGAGCTCCTTCAGGGCCACTGCAAGGGGGCGGGAGGGACGGCACTGACGGCCTTTCTGGAACCCACCGCCAAAGGGAAAACGCACGGCCCTGCCCGTCTCCACCGCACTCACAGAGGCTGTCCAGGCCTTGGTAGTTGATGGCACAGCCGCTGGCATCGACGGCCTCTACGGGCACCGCCTGCAACTTCAAGAAGTCCAGAGAGAAGTGGCCACGCTGATTTGGCCGGATCCACTCCCTGCCCTGAAACCTGGAAGGGGAGGAGGGGTGTCAGCAGGACACCCCCCCTCCCCAGACCTCCAGAGGATGCTCCCCAGCCCCGGGCGACATGGTCCCACGGGATCTGGTGCACTCGCTCTACATCAGGCCCTGAAAGTTTTCATGGGAACAAAATGAGGGGTAGATGCATAAATGACCTTTTTCAAAGAAGAAGAAAAAAGGGGAGAAACACCAGGAGGAGGAAGGGAAGGAGGAGAAAGGAAGGGGCCAAGGAAAGAAAAGAAACATGGATATTTACTGAGCACATGTGCTGGGCCAGGCCTGTTCCAAGTGCTTTGGTAGCAAAATGGCTTTGAATCTTTGCAGCAAACCTCATAGGTTGGGTACAACTGCTGTCCCGTTTTACAGGTGACAGAGCGGAACAAGTTCAGGAACCAGCCCCAAGCCCTAGAGCCAGTAGGGGCTGGAGCCCGGAGCTCATGGGGAGTCAGGAGAGCCTCAGGGTCCGTGCCCCACGGCCTCCCCCAAGCCCACTTGGGACACTTGTGCCATCATACCTGACCGCGCCTCCCTGCTTCAGGATGAAATAGGCACCTGCGACGTAGGGACCGTATCGCTGGTTGATGTGGTTGAAGGGTCTGTGGAGAGAACAGCAGCTGAGGGTGCGGCCCCAGGAGGTCCCCCCACACCCCTCCCCCACCATGCCCGGGTGCTGCCCAGAGTCTGCAGCAGCAGGTCTGGGACATGCAGACAGACAGACTGATGACACAGGCTGCAAGGATTTACTGGTATCTATTCAGTGCTGGGCACCAACAGATAGTGGCCCTTGCCCTTGTGAAGCTAATATACAGAAGGAAACAGATAACCAGGAAATTAAGGGCGAATTGCAGAGAGACTCTGTTCCACAATGAAAACAACACAGAGGGACTGACTAGGAGTGCCTTGGCTCAGGGGTGGGGAAGCAGAACGCTGCTTTATTAAGAAATACTTCATGCAGGAGGTGACGCTTGAGCAGAGATTTGAGTGGTGGGAAGAAAGTCGAAGGTCAAGGCAAAAGCCTGCCAGGCCGGGGCAACAGCTAGTGTAAAGGCTCAGAGGCTCAAATTAGGACGGCAGAAAAAAATGGCCACGTGGACACCATGCTGGTGGGCATAAGGGGAGTAGGGGTAGGGGTCTCAAGGCTCAGATTTTAGGCCCTGGAGTCTGGCTTTCATTCTAGTTGCAAGGGGAAACCATTTGCAAAATAGTGTTTTCCATTTTTTTTTAAAGTTTATTTTGAGAAAGAGGGAGAGAGAGAGAGAGAGAGAGAGAGAGAATATCCCAAGCAGGCTCCACACTGTCTGTGCAGAGCCCGATGTAGGGCTCAAACTTACAGAACTGTGAGATCATGATCTGAGCTGAAACCGAGTCCAATGCTTAACAGACTGAGCCACCCAGGTATCCCTCTATTTTAGTTTCTTAAGAGTCCTTTGGATGATTTATAGACCATAGACTGGAAGAGGCAAAAGGGGATCAGTTTAGGAGATTAGTGCACTAACCCTAACCATAAAATGAAGGGGCTCAGACCAGACTAAAATAGTGAGGACCAGTAACAACGGGTCAAATTTGCGATGATCTAGTATTTTATTGGTGGGCCGGAGGTGGAAGACAAGAGAAGAAGAATCAGGGAGGACTCCTTGGAATGTGGCCTGAAACACTGGGAACAGTGCTGCTGTCTCCTGGGATGGGGAAGGCTTGGGGGTGAACAGACTTTCTTAGGGGCAAGTCAAGGGCTTGCTGTTCCCCGTGTTAAGTCTGAGGTGCCATCCATGTCTTGAGGTGCCTCCAAGAGATGGTGGGCAGCAGGTCACCCATATGAGCTCGAACCCTTGGGAAGGGTGTGGCTGGAGATGAAGATACAACTGGGCAGGGCTGGTATGGAAGCCACACGGCTGTCCGGGAGTCACAAGGGCAGGATCTGAGTTCTCCCTGGTAAGGCCCAGCAGCAGGGTCTTTTTGGCCAAGGGTTCTCACCGATTTTTCTGGTGCACCTTCGACACCCGCTTTCGGAGCAGGTGGTCCCTGAGAGCCTCCACATCATAGAAGCGGTCAGCCAGGAACTGGAGCAGCGACTTCCCCTTCTTCTGATTGCCCTCGGGGGCCACCACCCTGCTCAGGCCACCGATGCCCCTGGTACCCCCATTCCATACTGGGGCCACCAGGTGCAGGGACTGGGGAGGATGGGAAAGGAGACGCTGAGTCTGGAGTGTCCTGTGAGAGTCAGAGCCAGATACCCCTGTTCTTGGTCCATGAATTGTCTCCCCAACACTGCTTCCTGGCTCACAAATTTCTCCTTTCAGAACTTCCAAATTCTGCTTTTGGGACCCCCCCTCCCAGATTTCCCCATGTTTCCCCCAAATTCAATCCTAAATTCTCTCTTAGATTTGGCCATTCTTGGTCATCCCAATTCTCCCCCGATCTTTCCCCAAACCCTTATGTTTGTGTATTATCTGTGCTCTTAATTTCCCACAAAATATCCCCTTAATTATACCCCATTTTCCTTGGAGTCTTCCTAAATAACCCACTTCTATCTCCCCAAAATATATATATTTTAAAGATTTTATTTGTAAGTAATCTCTACGCCCAATGCAGGGATCGAACTCACAACCCCCAAGATCAAAAAATATATATTTTTTAAAGATTTTATTTGTAAGTAATCTCTACGCCCAATGCAGGGATCAAACTCACAACCCCCAAGATCAAAAGTCCCACGCTCTACTGACTGAGGCAGTCAGGCGCCCCTCCCCAAAATAGAATCTTAATTTTTCTTGGTTTCTCCAAACCACCCTTAATCTACCTCCTCTTCAATCTTCCTCCAGTCTTCTCTTAGCCTGCTCCAATTTCTCCTTCTGTTTCAACCAAATTTTCTCAACAATTTGCCCAAATCCTTATTTTTCCTCAAAATTCCCAGGTTTCCAACCTCTCACTTTATTTTTCCCTAAATCCATTCCTTGATTTTACTCAGGTCTTCCTAAATTCCCTCCAGGAATATCGCAAGTTCTTCCCTTAATTTCCCCCAGGTCCCTCCCTCAGAACTGCTAAATTTGACCCTTTGTTTCCTGTCCTCAATTCCCATCATCCCTTTGCTTTTCCATAAAAATTCCGAACTGTCCCATGAGCTCTCCTCAACTGTATCCTTTTGTCTCTTACCGCAGGCCCTCAAACCCTGACTTCTCCAACCCCTCCCTAACCCCCTTCCTTTCCAGGTCCCACTCCCAGGCACTCGCCAGCCCGACTCATAGAGCCCGCAATCGATCCCTCCCTCTGATTGGCTGGGTGCGCCATTTTCGGAACACACTCCCTGCTTCCCCATTGGTTCCCCCAGCCAAGTCCCCGCCCCGCTTCCTCCCTAAAGCGCCCCGGCTATCTGCGACTCACACCGATCCTTCCCGACCCCCAGAGGCTGCGTGTCTGCGATCCCATCGCGAGCCTTAGTGGGAGAGGCCTTCTGCTGTCTCTTGCTCCTTGCTTCCTGGGTGTTGACAGGAACCCTGAAGGCTGAGACAGCAGAGCAGGCTTCAATCTGGGGGCTCATGGAGATCCGGTCACTTACCGCCTTGGGCGCCGCCATCTTGCCAGGCTACGTAACCGGAAGGGGCCGGTTTTTCTTAGTCCACCCGCTTGATTGAGCCTGAGACTACTTTTCCTAGGGTGCCGGCCTCTCTATTTTTCCGACTCTCCTCTTAAAGGCACACGCACTTTTTACTCCGGTTTAGGGATTCCTCCCACTGCCATTTCCATGGTCCTTACAATGAGACTCTGCAGGCTTTTCCTAGGAGATAGCGGTTAGTCCTTCCTGGTAGACTGGTAGAGTACCCTTCCTCCGACTGTACTCACAGTCCCCGTGAGCTGCTCTCTTCCTCCAGTTTTCATACTGACTAGGGAACTGAGTCATTCTTTACACCAGGATCAGGGAAGGAAAAGGTCTAGTGGGTGGTGCGGTTAGACTTCAGGATAAGAGAGATGAGGTCTCAAGACAAGTACTGTGATGTGTCTACAATTTCAGTTTGGAGTTCAACTCCATCTCTCAGTGTGAAGATTGAGTATGAAGTCTTGTGGATAGAATTATTTAAGTGTTTACTGAGTATCTAGCACGTGGCCCACACTGTTTTGGGTACTGGGGTTACTATGGTGAAAGACCAAGCCCTTATCTCAGGGAGTCAACATTCCATGGCTGAGAAAAGATTGACAAGAAACAAAAGAATAAGCAAGATAATTTTAGGTAACTCGTTTGATAAGAGGCAAATAACAACAGGCAATATAATAGGCAGTGACTAGGGAGTCAGGACATGAGTAAAAAGTCCTCTCTGAAGACGAGGTATTTAAGTGGAGATGAAGGATAAGAAGGAAACAGCCATTCAAAGATCTAGGGGAAAGGTGTTCCAGGCAGCTGTAACAGCCAGTGCAAAGGCCCAGGGGTGGGAACCAGCTATCAGAGAGAAGTAGGAGACTAGGTCAGAGTGGCGGGCAGGAAGTGGACTGTGCCCTATTCCATTCTCAGGGGCATGTCATGATATGATTTACTTTTTTTTTTTTTTTTTTGCGAATAAATAACAGGTTTAATGATCCATTTTTTTTGTACCCATAGCTACAGAGACATTATAATTCCGGGATATGCAACCATGCAACACAGACCAACTAGCCAATTCTAAACTAAACTTGGCTTCACAGGGTGCCTGGGTGGCTCAGTCGTTTGAGCGTCAGACTTATGCTCAGGTCATGATCTCACAGTTCGTGGGTGTGAGCCCCGCTTCAGACTGTGCTGACAGCTCTGGGCCTGGAGCCTGCTTCGGATTCTGTGTGTGTGTCTCTCTCTCTCTCTCTGCCCCTTCCCCACCCCCAATCGCACTCTATCTGTCTCTCTCAAAAATAAATATTAAAAAAATTTAAAATAAACATTAAAAAAATTAAAAATAAGATAAAATAAACTTGGCTTCTTACAACTACCCTGTACGTGCTGCAGTCCAAAATGACCCTAATCTCACATGAAAAGTTGTTATAGGGGAACCAGGAACCTGGCTTTGTGGCCAAAAGTAAAAACGACAAGTGTAGCAACGGAAGTGGAAGTGTAGTAAACGGAAGTGTAGCAATTTGGTGGTTAGTTGGAACTCTGGTGCCCTTCACTGTGCTGCTTCATTCTTCTTACTCTTGTTTTTCTGTCGTCCTTCCGCCCATCCATGATAGCTCTCGGTAGGTTTGAGTAAGCCATCTGAAACTTGTTCACTTCTTCAGAGCTCCCACAGTGCTAATCTTTGCCAACAGTAGCTCTTAACAGACACTTGCTGTCTGAGGGCTCGCAACCCTCCGCAGAACTTTCCTTGGAATGGGTTTAGTCTGACCATCATACTTCTTTAGGGTGATCAGCACGCTGCATGACAAACAGCACTTCTAGAAGAATCTGGTCAGCTTCATCAGGAAGTGCTGGCTCTCCAGCAGCACCATGGCTCAGCATAAGGCCCAAGAAATTCCTGGTTTACATTTAAAAACATTGTTTCTTTATTTATTTTGAGAGAGAGAGTGAGAGAGAGCCCAGGAGAGGGGCAGAAAGAGGGAGGGAGAGACAGAGTCCCAAGCAGGCTCCAGGCTGTCAGCAGAGATCCCAATGCGGGGCTCAAACTCCCGCACCGCGAGATCATGACCTGAGCCAAAGTCAGCTGCTTCGCTGATTGAGCCACACAGGTGCCCCTGATTTACATTTTTGTAAAAGATCATCTCTGCCGGGTGGAGAACAGACCTTAGGCAGTAAGGGTGGAAGTGGGGGCCAGCCAAGAGGCTACCGCAGTAGTCCAAGCAAGAGGTGAATGGAGACAGGAGCAGGGATGGGGCAATGGAAAATGGTGAGAAGTGCTCAGATTATGAGTCTGTTTTGAAGGTTGAGACAATAGCTCAGGAAACTAAAAGGATGGGAAGGCCAATTACGGAGACAGGGAGACTGGGAAAGTGATAGATTTGAAAGGGCAAGTGCGGCGGGCTGAAGAGAGCCCCCCACTCCACACGCACCCCTCCAAAATTCATGCCCTGATCCCTGGAACTTGTGAATCTGTTATTTTATATGGTAAAAGGAAGGCACGATTAAGTTAAGAATCTTGAGACAGGGCGATTATTCTGGATGATCAAGATGGGCCCAATGCAATGACAAGGGTCCTGTTAGCTAGAAGGCAGGGGGTCAGTCAGTAGGAGATGTGACGGTGGATGCAAGAGTGATTCAAAGAAGCCAAGGAATGTGGTGGCTTCTGGAAGCTGGGAAAGCCTAGGAAATGGATTCTCCCCTAGAGCCTCCAGAAGGAGCCCAGCCTTGTGGACCCATTTTAGACTTCTGGCCCGCAGAACTACACTAACTGTGCGTTGGTTTACGCCACAAAGTGGTACTTTGTTACAGCGGCAGCAGGAAACTAACACAACAGGGTAGGTCCCAGTTGAGAGCTGTGTTGACCATATTCACCTTGAGACGCCTGAGATGTCTAGGTGGAGATGCTGAGTAGGCGTCTGGAGCTCAGTATGGAGGTCAGACTGGGGTCTGAGACCTGGGAGCCATGGGTGTGCAGGTGGAATTCAAACCCCGGGCCTGAGAGAGGGACTCTAGCAGAGGGAGGCCCACACCCCAGTCTTTTCCATGGCAGGGCCCACGCTGATAGCGATGGACTCTGTGGGCAAGTCAGGGATCAGCAGCGCCCACTGCTCAGCTGTGGGCCAGCAGCCTGGACCCTGTGGCACCTCAGCTGAGGCATCGTGGCCTGGAAGCCACCCCTGGCTCCTCAGGCACACTAACTGGAAAGCCCTGGGGTGGCCCAAGTGGGGAAGACAAGGTCCAAGCCGGAGAATGCAGAGGAAGTGTGGAGGCTGAGGAGGAGCAGTGGGAGGGACACAGGAGGGGATGGGACAGATGAGGCCAGGCATCCACTGACCACAGCACCCACGAGGGGTTAGGCCTGAGAAGGGCTCAAGAAGGGTGGGGGTTTTGGCATCCGCCAGAGGGGGTGTGGCTGGGCCCTTGTGAGCAGAGCTGAGGTTAGACTTTAGAAGGAAGAAAACCCCCATGAGGCTGCCAGTTCTTACCAGAGAGTGGACTTTGGAATTATGTCCCAGGCACCTGCTCCCCCCATCCCCCGCTCTTTGCTCCCTTCCCCCCCCCCCCCTTCCCCTACCAGCTCCTCAGGGGACTGGGTCAATCTGGACCTCGTCACTTTCTGCTCCTGGCTGCCACTACTCAGAGACTATGGAACTGTGGAGGCAACTGAGGCAGGCGGGACTGGTGCCCTCAGGACTGGGCCCACTTCCCCGCGCCCTGAGGGCCCCCCCGCCAGTGAGGAGAGCTGGCCAGACCCTCTTGTTCCCAGGAGTAGACACTGCAGGTGCCAGGGAGAGTCTGCTGTGGATCTTGGAGGAGCTGGTGAGTGAGGGGTTTGGAAGGGCAAGAGATGGGGGCAGGTGGGGGTGGGGACGGAGAACTCCTGGGTGAATGGGAATGAATAAAATTGCAAAGGGGCCAGAGATTGAAGGGCAGAAATTAATAGACAAGAAAAAAAAAAAAAAAAAGGAATTAAGAGACAAGAATAGAGAAACAAGCAGAGAGAGAGAGACAGAGACAAAGAAAGACCCAAAGAGTGAGAGTCAGGAGTAGAGAGAGACTGAGACACAGAGACTCAGAAAAAGAGAGACAGAGATAGAAAGCAGAGATTGAGAGCAACAGAGACAGAGACTCAAATTAAATCTGAGACAGAGAGATGGAGACAGGCAAAGGCAGGGGCAGAGAAATAGAGACAGACAGAAAGGGATATGGAAAGACATAGAGACAGACAAGGGGGGGACAGAGAACAAATTCAGGTAACAAAAGAAAGACACACAATAAGGGAGGCACAAAGATTCAGAGACACACAGAGAGACAGTGAAGGATAATGAAATAGAGACAAAGACAGGGGGAGACAGAGGCAGAGATCCAGAGACCCTGGGAGAAGCAGGCTGGCAGTCAGGATCCAGGACACCGGGAGGACCCCGCCCAGGTGCTGCAGGCCTGGATTGTTAAAGAAAAGCTTACTTGTGACTTGTATTAAAGACGGTAAAGTGATAGGTGTAGGGACCACTTCAGTGGGGGAGAGATGAGGGCTCAGCTCTGAACACAGTAGGGGCAAGTGGAAATTTCTAGTGAAGGAGCGAGTGGGGGTCAGTGGATGGAAAATCTAAGTGAAAGCATCAGGGGGAAGAGGGGCATCTGGCTCCACCTAGCGACTAACTGGATTCTTGCTGGAGACAGGCCAGGGAGATGAGACGTGAGCTGGGCAAGGGATGGGGCGCGAGGAACCAGATCAGATATCGGGAGTGATCAGTCGGGAGATTCTTGGTAAAACTGGATTTACGAGGAAACGCACAGATAGGCCCAGAGAGGGTTTAGGAGCTTAGCTGAACTTTGGTCAAACAAAGAATCTTCTCCAGGACTCCAGCAGGTGGGGGGGGGGGGCACGCTGACCCCCCTGCCCTCCGGGGCGGGGTGCCCATGACTTCCCCTTCCCACTGGCAGGGGCGCCTCCGCCAAGTGGACGTCCAGCTGCTGGGCCAGCTGTGCAGCCTGGGGCTGGAGATGGGGGCTCTGCGGGAGGACCTGGTCACCTTCCTGGAAGAGGAGGAGAGCCTCGTGGAGGAAGAGGAGGACGAGGAAGAGCCCGAGGGGAAGCAGGAGGAGGGACACTTGGGGGTCTCCTTCTCAGCCCCAGGCCACCAACTCCCGGACTTTGAGATGACGATCTGAGACCCTGCCAGGTGCTTCTGATTGACACACGAACGAGATGCAAATTTATGCAAAGGAGGGGGGATTTGCGGGTCAACTCAACCTGCCGACACAGATTTGGAATCAACACCTGTTCCTTAAGCAAATACATTCTCTGAAGCAAATACAATCTCTGCACAGAGATTGAGGGGCTGGCCCGGGACTGTGTTTGCAGGCGAGGTGGGAGGTTTGCAGAGAAACTGTAGGTGTATTTGCAGGTGGGTTGCAGGGGAGACGTGGGTCTTTGCAAACAGGATGGAGATGCTGGCAGGTGGGCAAGGCTGCCCAGTATGGCGCCCCCCCCCCCCCACAAGTGGCTGTTGAAACATGGCTGGTCTGAAGTGAGGTGCGTGGGACACGGAAGGCTTCCTATGATCAAAAGAATATTTAAGACATTTCAACAATCTAAAAATTTTGTTGAGATGCTATTTTCTGCATAATGGGATAAATAAACATATTACTAAAATTAGTTTCTCCTGTGTATTTGAAAATTTTTTTAATGTGGTAAAATGTATATAATGAGTTACCATTTTAGCCAAATTATTTTTTATTAAAAAAATTTTTTTTAACGTTTATTTATTTTTGACAGAGAGAGAGAGAGACAGAGCATGAGCCGGGGAGGAGCAGAGAGAAAGGGAGACACAGACTCTGAAGCAGGCTCCAGGCTCTGAGCTGTCAGCACAGAGCCTGACGTGGGGCTTGAACTCACAGACCTCGGGATCATGAACTGAGCCGAAGGTGGACGCTCAACTGACTGAACCACCCAGACACCCCCCAATTTTTTTTAAATGATTATTTATTTTTGAGGGAGAGAGAAGAGAGAGTCAGAGCACGAGCAGGGGAGGGGCAGAGAAAGGGAGACACAGAATCCAAAGCAGGCTCCAGGTTCTGAGCTGTCAGCACAGAGCCCGATGTGGGGTTAGAACTCATGAACCGTGAGATCATGACCTTGAGCCGAAGTCGGGCGCTTCACCCAGACGCCGCTGTCAGAATCTCCTTCCTTTTTGTGGCTGAATAATATTCCATTGTAGAAACACGCCACATTTTGTTTATCCACATTTCTGTCAATGGGCTCTTGGATTGTTTCCACCCTTTGGCAACTGTGAATAGCATTGCTGTGAACGAGGATGTGCAAATATCTGTTCAAGTCCCTGCTGTCGATTCTTTTGGGGATATACCCAGAAATGGAATTGCTGGATCCTGTGGTAATTCCGTGTTCGAGTTTTCTGAGGAACCTGCAGACTGTTCTGCACAGCAGCTGCACCATTTGACGTCCCCACCAGCCATGTGCGAGGGTTCCAACTTCTTTCCATCCTCACCAATGCTTATTTTCTTTTTCTTTTCATCCTAATGGATGGGAGGTGGTATCTCATTATGGTTTTGATTTGTGTTTCCCTAATGATTAATGATTTTGAGCATCTTTTCGTGTGCTTGTCTGTTTTACATTTATTTATTTATTTATGTAGTTAGAGCCTGTGTGAGGGGAGGGGAGGGGCAGAAGGAGGGAAAGACTCTTATGCAGACTCCACAGCCACCATGGAGACTGGCTGCAGGCTCCATCTCATGCCTGTGAAATCATGACCTGGGTGGAAATCAAGGCTTGGGACACTTAACCGACTGAGCCACCCAGGTACCCCCTTTATTATTTTTTTAAAATATTGTTTTAGTTTTTATTTATTTTTGAGAGAGGGTGAGGGGAGGGTCGGAGAGAGGGAGACACAGAATCCTAAGCGGGCTCCAGGCTCTGAGCTGTCAGCACAGAGCCCGATGTGGGGCTCGAACTCACAGACTGCAAGATCATGACCTGGTTGGATGCTCAACCGACTGAGCCACCCAGGTGCCCCTATTTTTTTTTTAAAGATTTTATTTTTCAGTAGCCTCTACACCCAATGTGGGGCTTGAAGCTCCAACCCTGAGATCATGAGTCACCTGCTCCACTGATGAGCCAGCCAGGTGCTCCTTTTTACATTTTTATTTTTTCAAGTTTATTTATTTTGAGAGAGACAGAGACAGTGTGAGTGGGAGAGGGGCAGAGAGAGAGAGAGGGAGAGAATGAGAATCCCAAGCCGGCTGTGCACGGTCAGCACAGAGCCCAATGCGGGACTCGAACTCACAAGCCGAGAGATCATGACCTGAGCTGAAATCAAGAGTCAGACGCTCAACCGACTGAACCACCCAGGGGCCTCACATTTTTACATATATTTTTTAAAATTTTTATTTATTTTTGAGGGGGGGGGAGGGGCAGAGAGAGAAGGAGACACAGAATCCGAAGAAGGCTCCAGGGTCTGAGCTGTCAGCACAGAGCCTGACGTGGGGCTCAAACTCACAAACCGCAAGATCATGACCTGAGCCGAAGTCGGACGCTCAACCCACTGAGCCACGCAGGCGCCCCACCTATTTACATTTTTAAATATGACGGCTAGAAAGTTGAAAATCACGATCAAATCTCCCGTTTTTTTACTACATGTCACTATTTCAGACGTTCGTTAAATGGAATGTGGGTGTGAGCACATGGGCAGCGAGGGTTTCTAGGTGTTTCAGAGCTCCACCTGCAGGAGGCAGATATCTGTGGATGGCGGCCGAGGAGAGAAGTCCCCCTTGCTCATGTCCCTATTCCTGAGGTCTACGTTTGCAGAAAGGATGCCTATGTCAGCAGTGGGAGGGCTCCCGCCTAAGTAGAGACATCTCTTCAGGGGAGACATTTGGATGCTCATAAGATCATTACTCCCGGCGAAGACAAACACACGCTCACGTTTTTGTAATTCTTCATCAAACCACTTTCTAGTTGGGAGTGAGGATGTTCCCAGAGAAGTGATATGTTGGCGGAAGAGGTGCTGAGTCCCTGTCCGTGGGGATTTCCTCCTTAGAAAAACCTGCTGCTTTTTGTCCAGGGGAGTCCTGCAAGACTGGGAAGGGGGGAGGTACAGGGAGATTAAGGGGTTCAGGCTCCATCCCCAAACTGATCCTTCTTTGCCAACCTTAGCCAGGTCTGCGGCTGCGGGGAAATCTGCCGTGGGGGTGGGGGGAGAGCATTGAAAGTCAGACCCCAGCACCCAGGGAAGGAGAAAGACACCCCAAGAGCATACAAAGGAGCAGAGTTCCTCTCCCTCATGAGATACTCTAGAGAGAGGCTGAGGACAGTCTGGGGTCTCTCGAAAGCTCTGTCCAGGCTGTGCGAGTCAGATGACTCAGATCACCAAAAGCTGGAAGAGGAAAGAAACGGAATCTCTCCTAGACTCTCTGGGGGGAATGTGGTCCTGCTGATACTTTGATTTTGGATTCCTGGCCCCCAGAACTGTTGCAGAACAAACTTCCTCTTGTTTGAAGCTACCAAGTGTGTGGTAATTTGTTATGGCAGCCACAAGCTGCCAAACTAATGCAGTGCCCCCTCCGAGGCAAGAAGACCACCCCCCCAATAGAAACAGGGAGATATGTCTTCCCAGCACTAGCTCCCTAATCCCTCAGATCCTGTGGGGCCCTGAGGAGATGCCTAATGCCTACGGCTGTCACATCCCCAGCACCCACCCCCACCACGCCCCCGCCACTGCATTCCCCATCCTGTTCTTGGCTTGAGCCCATTGTGCACAAGGACAGTCACTAACTCTATCATCCCTCCTGGATTCAGACACAGGCACCTTCTGTGCAAAAGGGCCTCCCTCACCCCTGGGCCCTGGTATCTGCTGGAAGAACAGGACCCGGGTTCAGAGTGAGGAGCTCCTATTGTCACCTCCAGTGGGGATCGGCTAGGGGATGGTTTTTACAGCCTTTTTTTTTTTTTTAATGTATATAATTTATTGTCAAATTGGCTTACATACAACACCCAGTGCTTATCCCAACAAGTGCCCTCCTCAATGCCCATCACCCATTTTCCCTTCTCCCCCACCCCCCCATCCACCCTCAGTTTGTTCTCTGTATTTAAAAGTCTCTTGTGGTTTGCCTACCTCCCTCTCTGTATCTATTTTTTCCCTTTCCCTTCCCCCATGGTCTTCTGTTAAGTGTCTCAAGATCCACATATGAATGAAAACATATGATATCTGTCCTTCTCTGACTTATTTCACTCAGCATAATACCTTCCAGTTTCATCCACATTGCTGCAAATGGCACGATTTCATTCTTTCTCATTGCCAAGTAGTATTCCATTGTATATATAAACCACATCTTCTTTATCCATTCATCAGTTGATGGACATGTAGGCTCTTCCCATAATTTGGCTATTGTTGAAAGCGCTGCTATAAACATTGGGGTACACGTGCCCCTATGCATCAGCACTCCTGTGTCCCTTGGGTAAATTCCTAGTATTGCTATTGCTGGGTCATAGGGTAGATCTATTTTTAATTTTTTGAGGAACCTCCACACTGTTTTCCAAAACAGCTGCACCAGTTTGCATTCCCACCAACAGTGCCAGAGGTTTCCCGTTTCTCCACATCCTCACCAGCATCTGTTGTTTCCTGATTTGTTATTTTAGCCACTCTGACCAGTGTGAGGTGGTATCTCGGTGTGGCTTTGATTTGTATTTCTCTGATGATGAGTGATGTTGATCATCTTTTCATGTGTCTGTTGGCCATCTGGATGTCTTCTTTGGAAAAGTGTCTATTCATGTCTTCTGCCCATTTCTTCACCGGATTATTTGTTTTTCAGGTGTTGAGTTTGGTAAGTTCTTTATAGATTTTGGATACTAGCCCTTTGTCTGATATGTCGTTTGCAAATATCTTTTCCCATTCCATCAGTTGCCTTTCAGTTTCGTTGATTGTTTCCTTTGCAGTGCAGAAGCTTTTTATCTTGATGAGGTCCCAGTAGTTCATTTTTGCTTTTAATTCCCTTGCCTTTGGAGATGTGTCGAGTAAGAAATTGCTGTGTACAGCCTCTTTTTTGAGGGTAATTACAGATTTTTATATAGTCAATGTGTTTCATTGATTCTTTTGATGCTGGAATCATCTCCAATTTGGTCATTGATTGGGCCAGAGCAAAATGTCAGGTGACATTTTCAAAAGAAAGAAAATTCTCCCATGGGGGAATAAGACAGTCAGGTCTCACCATTTCTGTAGGCTTTTTTTTATATCTAGAGTTGATGTGGAATTCATATGGAGGATGAGCACAGCCATTTGCCCTGTGAGGCAGGGCTGGCTTCACAGGTTAGCAATCTGTGCAATCACACACTTAGAAGGGCCTGAACTGTCTCTAAAACTCTGCTTTTGGCATCCTGAGATTACTAATTAGTTTTGAACAAGAAGTCCTGCATTTTCACTTTGTGTTGCATCCTGCCATTTATGTAGGTGGTTGCCCAAGGAGTGACCATGGATTGATGGGCTCTTGTAAGAAGACAGGTTGAGGCACCAGGGGCTGCAATATGTACTGTAGCCACCAGAGGGCGGCAGCACCCCAAGGTAACCTGGGGAGATGGGAAGGCGCACCAACATTTTGCCTTTTTCTTCTCTGTGTCCTTGTTGGTCTCTAAATGTCCCCCCCCCCCCCCCCCCGCCCTTCTCTGTAGCTCTCAGCGGAATGTTTTCCAGCCCGAAGGTACTTTAGAGATACACATTTTTAAAAATTTGTTTTTAAATTTTACTTTAGAGAGAGTGTAAGTGGGAGAGAGGGGCAGAGGGAGAGAGAGAGACTCTCTCAGACTTGGGGCTCGAACCCACATTCTTAGGATCATGACCAGAGCTGAAGTCAAGAATCGGATGCTCAACCGACCAGGCCGCCCAAGCACACCAGAATACACATTTACAATTTCACAATCCAAGGTGGGAAGCAGGGTGATCACAACTGTCTGACTCAAATATGAATAGCATTAAATAGATATAATAAGGTCTGTGCTAAACTTTGGTCTTAGGATAGTACTGCAGAGACGGGGAAGGGAAAAGTGTGTGTGTCATGGTGATGGGGAAGAAAGTACTTGAGTTCCCATTTTCTAAGAGGGAACTCTTAGATTTTTAAGTGAAAAATCACTAAGTAGCCTCAGAGCATGTTGAGCAGAGATGACTGGGGTTCCATCCAGGGGAGCTGGTGCTGTTCCAGGGAGATCTACCCAGCATGGCCCCTGACAGAGAAGTCAGGTCTTTTCTGGGATCACCTTGAGACAGAACACACAGCAACACAGGGCTTATGAGGGCAATGTCTAGCATGGTCAGCAATACAAGAAAGAACATCTGATGGCAGGGAGCCAGAACTGTTGTGCTCACAGTGTGAATATCAGGACTAGAATAAAAATTGCCTTGTTCGAGCTGCAGTGGGATTGTGTAACAAATCCAGATGTCCCTGGGGTTGTAGGCCATCCACATCAGAATGATATCTCTGTTCTGGCCAAGCCTTACCCACCTGATTAAGATTCGTCCAAGAAGCCCAAACTTCTTAGGTCTTTGTCCATATGACATATGATGGGGACTGACCTTTTTCTCTATCTCTCACTGTTTTTTGAGTTAGGGGGATGGAATTAGAAACTCATGGGGCACCTGGGTGGCTCAGTCGGTTAAGCGTCCGACTTCAGCTCGGGTCACGATCTCACGGTCCGTGAGTTCGAGCCCCACGTCGGGCTCTGTACAGACAGCACAGAGCCTGGAGCCTACTTTGGATTCTGTGTCTCCCTCTCTCTCTGACCCTCCCCCGTTCGTGCTCTGTCTCTCTCTGTCTCAAAAATAAATAAACATTAAAAAATAAAATAAAATAAAATAAAAAAATAAAAAATAAAAACCCAACTCATAATCCTTGTTTGATTCATGACCCAGTATCATCACCAGTCTGTCAATGCCTGCCATCCTTTTTTACAGAAGTATTACTTATTTAATATTTTACTTATATATTTGGAGGCAGGCTCAAGTTGTAGCTTCCAGAAAGATCTCCATGTTGGGATTAGAGATAGAGATTGCTAGGGAAGCTGTTGCTACTTCCTGGAGAGAAAAACTGGAAAATCATGACTCTTTATTGGCCTCAGGCCACAGCACCTCTACAGCCTCTCAGTAGCAACAAGATTGGGAACCACTGGCTCCATTGGCCTGAGTGCCTGGAGGCACAATGTGCATCTCACAACCCACTCTGCTTTTCCACATCACACACGTATGGCTCTGCTGTCAGTCAGTCTGGGAATTGATGTCTATAGCTTGTCAGGCTTTGATGGGCTTTCCAAGGGGATTGGAGGAGAATGAGATAAGTCAATCTGGGCATCTCTCCTAGGCCTCACTGGGGCATCTCCACAATGGAGACCCAAGACCTTCATTCCTCCCTCCTCCCAGCCTGACCCTCCCCAGGTCTTCCTCTTCTCAGTCAAGGTCAAGAGCATCCTTCAGGTGCTCAGTTCAGGAAACTTGGCATTACCTTTGATGCCTCCATTCCATCACCAAACCTGAGATCTGTCCACAAAATATAAATAGAATCCAAACCACCATCATTCCTAAGTAAGGGTATTGTGACAGTCTCCTGACTGGTCTTCCCGTTGTCTCCTTGGGTACACTGTCCTGTACACCAATCTCCCCACTTAGGATCTCTGTTTCTCAGGGATGATTTCCTTCAAAACCCCAGGTCATTCTTCTTCTGTTCTAAGCCCTCCTGCTGTTCACATCTCAATCACACCAAAACCCAAAGTCCTCCCACAGCCCACAGGCCCTACATTGATGATACCTAGGGTGAGGATGGCCTGCTAGAAGACAAGAGTTTCTACCAGAAAGTCAATCAGCTCAACACTTTGGTTGAGAAAGTCTTGCAATGAAGAAAATGTCAGCTGAAAGAAACAGGGCACTTAGTGATGTGGCCCATCTACTGTGTGGCCCAAGCTCCTGAGCTCCTTGCAGATGACTCTTTGAGTGGCCCTGCCCCATCCACCCTGTTCCTGTCCTTCCTTCCCAAGCCATCGTACTCACCCGTGTGTTCCAGCCACAGTGGTTTCCTGACCCTTCCTCCACATTCAAGCCAGCTCCTGCCCCCGGGCATAGGTGCTTCTTGGAATAATCTTCGTGCAGGGATTTACATTACTGCTTCCTCCCTCTCTTCAGGTCTCATTCAGATGTCACCTCACCATGGTAGATTTCACTGAGCATCTTAGGGAAAGATCCCCTTGTGATACTCTCACTCATTCTCCTTCACCCTATTTTGTTTTCTGTTAGATGACCTAGAAGACAGAAATACTGCTTTTTTATATCTTTTCTTCCAGGTTTATTGAGTATAGTTGACAGTCAATATCGTCTCAGTCCAGGTGCACAACATCCTGATGTGATATATGTACATATTGTGAAATGATCTCCGCAAGAAGTGGAGCAAACCTGCACCACCTCACAGAGTTACAAACTTTTCTCTTAGTAACTTTCAAATGTGTAAGATGGTATTGTTAACTATAGTCACCATGCTGTACATTATGTCTGCAGGACCTACTTATCCGGAGGATTTTATCTTGTTACCACCTTTCCTCCTCCCCACCACCCCTGCCTCTCAGGCAAGGTAGCTATAAACTGTTCTCTTTAAGATTCCACATATAAGCGAGATAGTACAGTATCTGTCTTTCTGTGACTGACTGCTGCCACTCAGCACAGTGCCCTCAAGGTCCTTCCATGTTGTGGCAGATGGCAAGAGTTCCTTCTTATTTATGGCTGAATAATATTCCATTGTATAAGGTCCCACCTTTTCTTTATGCATTTAACACTTGATGGGCTTTTGCGTTGTTTCCCTGTCTTGGCTGTTGTGAATAAGGCTGCAGTCAACATGGGGGCTCAGATATTGTTTTGAAATAGTGATTTCATTTCTTTTGGAGAGACACCCAGAAGTGGAATTGTTACATCAGAAGGTAGTTCTATTTCTAATTTTTGGAGGACTCTCCATATTGTTTTCTACAGTGGTTGCACCAGTGCACATTCTGACCAACACTGCACAAGGCCTTCTTTTCCTCCACATTCTCCATATCACTTGCTCTCTCTTGTCTTTAGATACTGGCCACTCTAACTGTGGGGTGATTTTATTGGGGTTTTGGTTCGGTTTCCTGATGACTAATGATGTTGAGCACCTTTTAATGTACCTGTTGGCTAGCTGTATGTCTCCTTTGAGAAAATGCCTATTCAGCTGCTCTGCCCATATGAATAAGATCATTTGGGGGGTTAATTGCTTATGAGACATGTGGTTTGCAAATATTTTCTCCCATTTGGTAGGTCGCCTTTTCATTTTGTTGATTGTTTCTTTTTTTTGCAGAAGCTTTTTATTTATTTATTTTAATGTTTTTGAAGTACGTTTCACATCCAGAGCCCAACAGAGGCTCGAACTCATGACCCAGAGATCAAGACCTGACCTGAGCTGTGATCAAGAGTTGGACACTTTGCTGACTGAGCCACCCAGGTGCCCGTGCTGTGCAGAAGTTTTTAGTTTGTTGCTGTTGAACTTGCTTATTTTTTCTTTTTTTAATGTTTATATATTTTTATTTTGAAAGAGAGAGAGAGAGAGAATGAGGGAGGAGCAGAGAGAGAGGGAGGAGAGAATCCCAAGCAGGCTCTGCACCATCAGTGCAGAGCCTGATGAGGGGCTCGATCCCATGAACTGTGAGATCATGACCTGAGCTGAAATCAAGATTTGGATGCTTACCCAACTGAGCCACTCTGCACCCCCCACACTTGTTTATTTATCCTTTAACTGTTGATGCTTTTGGTGTGAAGTCCAAAAACTTATCACCAAGTCTGATGTCAAGGAGCTCACTGCCTTTGTTTTTTTCTTTCTTCTTCTTTTTTTAAGTTTATTTATTTATTTGAGAGAGACAGATAGTGCAAGTGGGGAAGGGGCAGAGAGTGGGGAGAGAGAGAATCCCCAGCAGGCTCCATGCTGCCAGCACAGAGCCCCACCCAGGGAGGGAACCTACAAAACTGTGGGATCATGACTCAGATGAAAACAAGAGTTGGACACTCAACCGACTGAGCCACCCAGGTGCCCCTGCCTGTGTTTTTTTTTTCTACTGGTTTTGTAGTTTGAGGTCTTACATTCAAGATTGTAATCTGATTTGAGTGAATGTTTGTCCACGGTGTAGCTAGTGGTCTAGTTTCATTCTTCTGGATGTGGCCGTCCAGTTTTCCTAACACCACTTATTGGAGAGATGGCCCTGTCTCTACTTTATATTCTTAGCTGCTTTACCATTAACTAATTAATTTCAAACATTAACCCATTGCCCTTTTAGGACATACTTTTTCCACCACAAGTTGGTTTGAGGTGAAACCACTCAGATTGAGAAACTGTGTAAGAAGCCAATCGTGCTCAAATTAGAGAAGCTGTAGACTTTTCACACTCAAGATGATGTAGCACCCTCCTGTTACAGCCACACGTCAAAGAGCGGACAATATTGGAGCAGTTGCTCCAAGAGACTGAAAACACCATCAGGATCTGGCCCTTTCATCTTTTTTTTTTACATTTATTTATTTTTGAGAGACAGAGAGAGACAGAGCACAAGTGGGGAGGGGCAGAGAGAGAAGGAGACACAGAATCTGAAGCAGGCTCCAGGCTCTGAGCTGACAGCACAGAGTCTGACGTGGGGCCCGAACTCACAAACCCCAAGATCATGACCTGAGCCGAAGTCAGACACTTAACCAACTGAGCCACCCAGGCACCCCATGAGAGGCTGATGTTTAAATGCTTCCTTTTGATGATGAGGCAAAAGAGCCAGAACAATGCAGGCTGCCCATCCCCAGGTGAGCCTCAGGAGAGATGTTCCCACTAGGTGGTTGTTCCCCTCACACCCTGTCCCCTCCATGGTCTCTCCTGAGCCAGGGTCCTTCCTCTGGGACTTCAGATTCATCACATCCCTGCACCCCTGCCCATGTGTACCTGGCAGGTGTCTCAGCCCACCAGCAGGCAGGGATGCTGGGGCTTTGTGGACCCAAGCTGCAAAGGCTCCTAGATAAAGGGAAGGTCAGTTTAACAAGCCCAGGGCTACTGAGCCCAGTGTGGGCCCCACAGCCCAGGGCTGCGTGAGGGTCAAAAATGGAGAAGAAATCCAGTGTCTTAATGTGATTCCCTAAGGTAGCTTGAATCCAGAATGATGGCAGTCCCAAGAGCACCATCTGGCTCTCTGGGGTAAGGATGGGTGATTTTCCAAGATCAGTTGCTCTGGAACCATTTCCTGTGGTTTGAAGTTCTCACCTGCTCTGAGGGGTGGGGGGCCCTCGATGCCCTATCCTGGGGCTTGTGAGTGGAAGGAAAGTCATCAAGAGGCATTTTCTGTTCGCTTTGAAAAATGTTCTCTTAGGGGAGGGGAAGAAAAAAAAAAGAGGTTAGAGAGGGAGAGAGCCAAAGCATAAGAAACTCTTAAAAACTGAGAACAAACTGAGGGTTGATGGGGGGGTGGGGGGGAGGGGAGGCTGGGTGATGGGCATTGAGGAGGGCACCTGTTGGGAGGAGCACTGGGTGTTGTATGGAAACCAATTTGACAATAAACTTCATATTTAAAAGAAAATGTTCTCTTAGCCTTAACCATCTCTTAATGCCGTGGGAGACTCCTCTCTCTTGTGCTGCTGCAGGCCACATGCTTCACCTTGAGGGCGCTAATTCAGCTGAATATCTTCAGAAAAGGCAAAGGGTTTCTTAAATATAAGGGGGAACTTCAACAGACACAGAGAGAACCTGAGTTAGAAGGTTCCCAACCTGCTCAACTCTGGTGTCTGCCTCCTCATCCCCAGCCCTCATTTTTCCTTTTTTATTTGGTAATTAAATTTTTTTATGTTAATTTTTTAAGTGGTTCTACATGGGGCTTGAACTCATGACCCTGAGATGAAGAGTCTCATGTTCCCTGTACTGAGCAAGGCTGTCACCATTTTGTTCTTCTCTCTTTCCTTTTTTATTTTGGAGGCACATCTTAGACTCCTCAGCTCTCTTGAATCTTTTGATCTGTCCCCGCTTCCATACTGCTATATCCTCTACCGCTCTTTCCTTCCCTGCCCGGCCCTTCCCCTCCCACCTTCGCCCCTCAACTCTGGATAATCATTGGAGCTTTGAGCATCCTCCCCACTGTGGACTCTTGAGGGGCTCAGAGACCCCACGAGCAACCATCTGGGGCGGAAACAGGCTGACGGGGAACAGGAAACAAAGCTCACCACCAACCCTGTGTACTTGTCACACCCCGAGCTTTTTCTTTGAAGTCAGGAAGGTCTCAAGGGCCCCTGGGTTCTTCACCCCAATTTGTCTTTTAAAGACATTGTTAACTATTATAGAAAAAAACACATAATATTAAATTTACTACCATTAACCATTAACCAGTGGATAGGTCAATGGCGGTATATAGATTCTCAGTGTTGCACAACACATCTCCAGCATGAGTTCATTTTGTGACTGAAAATCTACACCCACAGTTCTGTGTTCTCTCCTTTCCGCCCTGACTTGCTCTGAGTTCCTCTTTCGTTTCTATAAATTTGACTACTTTACATACCTCACGTAAGTGGAATCTTAGGGTATTTGAGTTTCTGTGATGTGCTTAGTTCACTTAGCAGCAAGTCAGAATCATCTCCTTGTCTAAACCTGGACAACACCCCACTATACACAGATGCCCCATGTTCTTCATCCACTCCTCTGTCTGTGGACACGTTGGCTGCTTCTACCTCTTGACTCTTGAGAATTACACAGCAATGTACGGGGATGCTCATAAACTGCCTCCAATTCTTATGGATATAAAATCTGAACTGAGTTTGTGCGATCACATGGTAAGTCTATTTCTTGATTTGGGGGGAACTCTTCACTGTGTGCTACAGCAAATGTGCCATTTTACATTTTGTCCAACCATGTGCCAATGTTCCAATATCTCCATATCCTTGCCAGCATAAGTTGTTTTATGCTTTTCGGTTTTTGAATGCTTTGGTTATTGTTGTTGATTGTGACCATCCTAATGGCTGTGACATGATATCTCCTTGCTGTTTCATTTGTTTTCTGTAATATTAGTGGTGTTGAGCATTTTCTCATCAGCTTGATGGCCATTGTATATCTTTGGAGACGTGTATTCAAGATTTTTGCCCATTTGTTAATTGGGTAGTTTGTTTTCTTGTTGTTGTTGAATTTTAGAATTTCTTTACATACTTTAGATGTATCAGTTAATTCCCTAACTGATACACAATTCGCAAATACTTTCCCGATTGTGTAGTTTCCCTTTTCACTCAGTTGAGTGTTTCTTCTGGGGCCAATAGTTAGTAAGCTTGAAATGGCCCCACTTGTCTATTTGGCTTTTGTTGCCTGTGCTTTTGGTGTCATGTCCAAGACCTCATTGCCAAATCTAATGTCATCGAACGTTTCTCCTGTTTTCCTGTCTCAACGTCATAGTGTTAGGTCTTCTGTTGAGATCAGTTATCTATTTCCAGTGAATTTTTGTGTATGGTAGAAAGGAAGGGTCCTGTTTTCTTCTTTTGTGTGTGGATATCCAGTCTTCAGAAGAAGTTTCTTTGAAAAGACTGTCCTTTCTCCATTGGGTGGGATTGGCCCCTGTCAAAGATCGTTTGGCCATCTGTGGGAGGGTTTATTTGGGGGCTCTCTGTTCTGTTCCTTTGGTCTACATGTGTGTTTCTATGGAGGTTTTGTTTCCTGTAGTTCAGAAATATGTTTTGAAATTGGGATGTGAAGCCTCCTGATTCTCTTTTTCTAGATTGTTCTGGCTCCTTGGGGTCCGTTGAGATACCGTATGAATTGAAGGATGATTTTTTTCTACTTCCTGCCAAAAATTCCATTGAGATTTTAATGTGGATAGCATTGACTCTGTAGATCACTTTGGGGGGTAGGGACATTTTACCAATATGAAGTCTTCCGACACATGGTTCTGTTCCTGATCAGGATGGATTTTCAAAGAAGCAGTTGCTCTAGTCCCCGCTCCTTCAGTCTCCCCAAACTCAACCCTCTGAAGGGTTCACTCACCTCTCCCACCCCACTCAGGGACTGTCTGAGCTGATGAGAGGACAGGGTTTCCAAGGCTTCAGGTCTGGAGATTGTGTGAGGACGTTGAATAAGCCAGACTTTTTCTCAACTCCTTCCAAGTTTTTCTTCTCTCCGGTTTAACTATCTATTAATCCATGGGTATCTCTTATTCTGTAGTTGTCATCTCTTTTCTTCTGTCACCAACTGTGCGTCACTGGTATGTCACTAATTCAGTTCAATATCTCTAGAAATGGTAAACATCTGCTAAGGAAACTGGGGGATTTAGATGGGTATTTCCAGCAACATGGGAACCCCAACCTGGCTCATCTAAGATTACTCCCTTCTCATCATGCAACTAATCCTTATTCATCCTTTTTTTATACCTAAGATTTTCCCTTCAGCTTTCCTGAATCCTTTGATTGTCCCCCATCAACACCCCTTTATCACTAACTGGCAAACTTCTGCTTTCCTTCTGAACTCTCAACTTCCTACTCACTAGGGCATTAAGTCTTAACCCCTTCCTTTGTCTTCCTCTTGACCCTTGAGCATTTGGGGATAAAATCGTGTAAAGCAGGGTAGGGAATCTGTGTGTGAAACATGGTTCATGATTAAGATGGCATAGACTTGTCAGGGCAGGAGTGTCTAGGGGCGTGAGGAGTCTAGGTGGAGGCTGACCCACCTGCTGTGGGGAGAGCAGCTAGAACGTGAAGGATGAGGTGGGAGCCTTAGGGGTCCCAGCCTTGCAGCCTTAGGGGTCAGTGTGAGAGGTGGGGAGGGGGGTTGGTGGAAATGTGAAGATTCTTAAAGACTCAGAGAAGCACCCTGACACTGGGCACAAAACACTTGATTCAGGGAGCCCATTTTGGAGTAGACAGTCATAAGGATGGACACAAACCTCCAGAAGCTGGATGCAGAGCTGTTTGTATCTCTCAAGGGAGTTAGATGCACACAAAGAGCTCCCAGGACACAGCAGCATGTGGGCTAGGATGGGATACTAGGGATATGGGACAGACCACAGGACATGCCCAGCTGGTGGGGGTTCAGAGTCTGGAGAGTATGGAGGGATTGGACAGCACCAGGACCCCATGGAGGCAGTGGCTTGACTGCCAGTAGCCTGGCAGAAGGGTGGAGACTGAATGCCTATGAATTAAAGAAAAAGCAATTACTCTGAGAAGACTTTATTTCCTCACTCATTATGTCTTGTACTATGTTTGCCTGAAGACAGTTTCCAAGATCTTCAGGTAACTTAAAATATTACCCTTCTGCTAAGTTAAGCTAATTATAGATATTCATTAAATACCTAAATGATTTCCAAATGGGCTGAAACAAAGCATAATCACACCGTTATGAATATATTGCTTCTCTTAATGAACATGTCCCATTTGCCGTGTTGTAGCAAAGGGATGTATATGTATACAAAGGTTTGGGAGAACCCTCTTCACAATGTCTGATATCCTATTCTGGTTTTGACAGTCCTTGGTTATCCAACACTCAAATTATCCCTGTGAAATAGAAGTTTCTGTAGGAAAGATAATAGTCCTTCCACATGAATGAGCCTCTGGTAGGAAAAATCAGGGAGCAGAAAAACAACTTTGGGAGCAAAGTATGAACTTTATGAGCACAGTTTGTCCCGGTGTAAAAAGGCATGCATTGCAACATAGGACAGACGAAAGTGTAGGACAGAGCCCAAATGCACATAGAGAGTGTGGCAAAAGGTTCAGGGTCAGGGAGTTTTATTTGTCCTGGTTTTCTCAGGCTGAGATTACCTGGGTTCATGTAAAAGAGCTTTTTGCAAGAGCCTTTGGTGTCAAGTATTGTGATGTCCAGGTGGAATTCAGTATTTTTTTTTTTTTTTTTGTTACAAAGATACAAGTTTTGTTGGATGTTCGGTCTGCTTTTAATAAGAGAGTGTAAAAGGAAAAGATTCTCCTCTTCTGAATAACCTGCAAACAGCCAAAGAATGAATCAGAAGGAGCAAAAGTGTTTCTGATCATGGGAAGCAATGGGATCCTTGCATAGGGCTGGGAGCATGAGGAGGTACAAGTGGGGTGACGGCATTGTACCATAATCACGTACCCGGGGCTGCAACAAGGTGACCTTTTTATTTTTTTTTTTTAAATTTTTTAATGTTTATTTATTTTTGAGACAGAGAGAGAGACAGAGCATGAATGAGGGAGGGTCAGAGAGAGAGGGAGACAGAATCTGAAGCAGGCTCCAGTCTCTGAGCTGTCAGCACAGAGCCCGACGCGGGGCTCGAACTCACGGACCGTGAGATCATGACCTGAGCCGAAGTCAGCCACTTAATCGTCTGAGCCACCCAGGCGCCCCCAAGGTGACCTTTTCAAAGCTTTCTTTTTTTCCTTTTTAATATGAAGAGAGAATTTCTGGAGTTCTTTTAGTACTGTGTTAGAGCAAATAATTGGCCCCCAAAACATCATGAATTTTATCCCTGGATCCTGTGAATGTCATATTCCCTGGCAAAGACACTGCCCGTGTGATGGAGTTAGAGATCGTGAGATGGAAAGATTATTCTGGACTGTCCGGGTGGTTGCTCTATGTACTCTCAAGTGTTGAGAGGGAGAGTGTGTGTGTGTGTGTGTGAGAGAGAGAGAGAGAGAGAGAGAGAGAGAGAGAGAGAAGGGAGATTGGCCCAGGGAGGAAAAGAGTAAATGTGAGGATAAAGCAGGGGAGAGAAGGTGGATGAGATGGGGAAACAGGACCCAGAATGAGGAAAGCCTCTCAAAGCTACAAAAGAGAGGAAAACACATTCTTCCAAAGAGTCTCAGGAGGGTACACTTAAGTACAGATGCCTCCATTTGGGTAGAGTGAAGTCCATTTGGGGATTGTAGTTTCCAGGACTGTTAAAAAATTTATAAACAGGTTGGATGTTCAATGGAGATGACATTGAAGACAAAACACTCAAGTTGGGGGAGCTCCTGGTCAAGTGGGGAGTCATTAAGCTGTATAAGCCAAGAGAACTGCAGACAGAGAGTCAGGGGCTCAGGAGCTCAAGGCTTGTCAGAGGGGGCCTAGATGAAGGAGGAACGGGCTGGAGGTGGAGGTGTGGGGGAGGTGAGAGTCCAGTGGGGGAGCGGAGTCCAGAAAGGCAGGAGGGATTGCAGGGTGCAGGGATCACACAGAGACCAGAGGTGATTGCAGGAAGGAAGGGGGTTTCTGGTCTGGTTGCCAGGCGATGGGGATGGGGGTGGGGAGGGCGAGGGATCCTGCTTTGGATAGGGAGGGCCAGGGTTTCCCAAAACAAGTATTTGGACACAGATTTTAGAGGAACTGGAAATTTTCTCTGAGGCAGGTGGACAAAGAGTTGATAAAGGTAACCGCCGCACCCCCCCCCCCCCCCGCCAGCCTGTAGAAGTTCTTCTGAAAGAGATCTGAATGACACAGCATAAACAATGAGTTTTAATATTTGTAGATTAAATTTATTTTTGTAAATTAAATTTAATATTTGTAGATTAAGATTTGTAGCAAATACTACCCTGGTACTAGCTGGGTGGAATTCCGCAAAGCAAGCTCTCTTCTGAGAATGGCGGCCAGATGTAGCCCTTTTTGATTGGCACAGGCTAGTCATGTGACATCCAGGTGTGGGCGGGCATAGGCCCAACTTCAGCGGTGATCTCCCGGCTCCATGTTGGATCTCCTTAACATTGTGATTCCATTTCCTTGTTTCAGTTCACAGTTGTGTTGTGAGCCAGTGTTCTTTGTGAGTCCGGTATAAGGGGCCAGATGACAACTCACGGAGAGAGCTGAGCACACATACAAGCTCCACTGGATGTAGATAAGCTAGGAAGTTAATATCTTCTTCTCTAGATAACAAGTATTTCCTCAGAGAGCTCAGATTGCGTAGCTGTAACAGTAGCTAAACCACAACCACAGCTGTGGGTTTAGAAAACATCTTGCGTCGAAAGCAATATGGCATATTTAGCAAGAACCTTCCAACATTCAGCTTGCAGACACGGGAAGCAAGATTGCGCAGGGCATAAGTAATGATAGTCTTCAACAGAAAATGGCACAGCATGTTTGACCAACCTGTGTCGTTGCACTGGTTCTCCAGAAATGGCACGGGCAACTCCAGGATATACATTCTTATGTTGTTCAGGACAAAGGTGGCTACAATGTTCGCAATTAATTCCATGACGGCGAAGTTGATACTAAACGTGACTGAATTGCTACAGGACAGAAGGAGTGTGCTCTTCTCTGTTTCGTTCCCAAAATTTTGTCTCGCATAGAAATCCAGCCTTTTATAGTTACTGGAATGAGTCATTCTCTGACGTCACACTCTTACACGAAAGAGGGGCTCCTGGCCAATGAGATTGTAACATGTGTCTCAGCAGCCAGTACCGGTATAAGAGAAGCATTTCTCACAACAGAAGGCACGTGTCAGATGCTACCTTGCAGTCTGCATACCAGCAGAGTTACCGAGAGGCCTAAATTTGATTCTTGGTGCTCCAGATCTTCTGTAAAGGAGTAGCTCTGTTTATGTTTTCAGGAACCTTGCAGTTCTCCAATGTTCCAATGGAGCTCCCTCCTCTAGCCTAGGGAATGTGTATGGGAGGAAATTAATGCAATGGTGCAATTTTCTGGCCCCTTTCAAGATTTCCTGACAGTCTGTTCATCCCAGGGACCATTGTCATCTTCCTTCATCCTGCCCTGCTGACCACATGCTTCGCTGTACTGCCCTCGCTTCAGTCAGTAGCTTCAGAAATGGCCAGGTTTTCTGAGATACCCCTGGGAATTTTAATGGCTACATGGGGCACCTTGGGAATTGCAAGCGGGCTCCTTTGAAACCCCCTCCTCTGCCACCTTTCTGTTCCTCCTTCCTCCTGTTTTGCCCTTTGACTTTCCCTTCAGTTCCCTTGGATCCTTTTTTTTTTAAATTCTTTTTTTTTTATTTAAAAAAGTTAAATTATTTTTCTATTTTATTTTGAGAGAGAGAGAGAGAGAGAGTGAGAGAGAGCAAGGGGGTAGGGGCAGAGAGAGCGGGAGACAGAATCTCAAGCAGGCTCTGCGTTGTCAATGCAGAGCCAGTTGTGGGGCTCAAACTCACTGTGAGATCATGACCTGAGGCAAAACCAAGAGTTGGACGCTTAAAGGACTGAGCCACCCAGGTTCCCATCCCTTGGATCCTTAGATGTGTCCCCTTTCAACACCTTCACCTCCTCTAGCCCTCTGTCTACACCTCTGAGACCTTCCCCTTCCCACTAGGACTCCTCTGCTGTGACAGTCTCTGGGGCTTCGTTGTGCTGCCCCCATCATGGTCATTCAAGGGACTCAAGGACCCCACCTGAGGCTGTGCAGCTCCATGGAAGTGGGCTGGATATTATGTCGCTGGGACAGGCTATGGAGACACTCAGATGGCTGGCTGCTTGGTCTGTCCTCAGTCTCTTCCTGCAGTTTCATCCAGAGCCTCCATTGGCTGACACATGAGGGCACAGGACATCTTCTGAGTCCCCTCCACAAAGATCGATAGGAGTGCTTCAGGCCTCTTCTTGAGCAGGTGACCTCAACTTGCCCAGTCCCCTGGCACCTGCTCCTGGTCAGGAGGTCAAGGTGAGGAAAGAGTGAGAGCCAGGACTTTCCACTAGGAAGTTGTCTTCGTTGAACAGATGCTCTAAGCACTCTTGTTGCATCTGTCTCTCTGATGAGTGCGTAAGGACCGAGAAAAGGTCAACTGAGGCACATTCATATTTTCAAGAGTTTACCTGAGCATATAGAGATTGGAATTGGGCAGAACCAGAGCACAGATGGCCAGAGGTACTCCAAGAACAGGAGCCAGGCCAAAGGTTTTTCTAAAGAAGAGCTGGAAGCAAAGCAATAACATAGTTTGATTGGCTATGGCTGGAGCTTTGGTCTTCTTTGGGCAAACCAAGTTGGTGGTCTATGCTTGGCTTCCCAGTTTTCTCTTCTGGGGTGGGGGTGCTCTGACCCTAGCTCAGGTTTTGGTTTGGCTGTGTAGGCCACCAAGGTGTTAGAGCCACCTCAGCCTGCTGTTGGCTTGTTTAATTACATTAGTAGAGTGTATGTGTCCTATGTGTAATATGTGCCCTCCTTTGCCTGGTGGTACTAGATGAGTCCCTACAATTCCTGAGAGTCTCCATTGTAAAGGCTATAGAGAAAAATAAGTGAATATTTGTAAAAATGTCCTTAGGTGAAGGAAAGTGAATGAATTCTGACAAAACATTATTTCAATAGCAATGGTATCTTGTCATATGTCAATGTGAAAATGATCTGTATCTCTTGGTAGTTTACAGACTTGTACTATGCCAAATTAAATGAAATACTGACCAGTCTGTAAATACCTAGATGAATTCTAAGTAAGTTAGCACACTAAATATTAGTTACCACAAACAGTTTTCAGGCTACAAGTACTTTTGTGCCTGTTAATCTGTTAATGAATGTGTTCATTTTTGCCAAACTGAGAATTACTAAAAGGACTTCTTTGCTTATAAGTATGTGTGGTATGTCTGTCCATGTGGTATGCTTCAAAATGCTGGGCATTTGAACATGGCCCATGTTCCTTTTTTTTTTTTTTTTTGAAAAAAATAAATTTAATCATGTGATGTTTAAATTAAGGAGTGTCTGTCTGATTGGATGGGGGCCTCCAAATGTGGGGAGATGATTGGGTGGAAGCCAATAACCTGGGTGGTAACAGAATTCATTCAAGGTGAAAGAAAAGAGACAGAAGTTTATTGAATATACTGCAAGGGATTGGTGGGCAGGATAGTGGAGGAGAGGCTGTTTGCAAGGAGGCACTGGGTGGGGGCCATATTTAAAGCAGGAAGGTGATGGGGCGCCTGGGTGGCTCAGTTGGTTAAGCGGCTGACTTCGGCTCAGGTCATGATCTCATGGTCAGTGAGTTCGGGCCCCGCGTCGGGCTCTGTGGTGACAGCTCAGAGCCTGGAGCCTGTTTCAGATTCTGTGTCTCCCTCTCTCTGACCCTCCCCCGTTCATGCTCTGTCTCTCTCTGTCTCAAAAATAAATAAATGTTAAAAAAAAATTAAAAAAAAAATAAAGCAGGAAGGTGAGGAGGTATGGGACATATGGAATTTTCCCTTTCTTGGTAACTGTGCCTGGCTGTAAGTAGCCCATTGGTCAGTTAGGGCTTATGATTGTTTTGAGGTGGGTCACCCAATAGGCCTGTTTGTATTTAGCCAGGGGGTCACTGTGGGCCCTTTCTGCAGTCCATCGCGCAAACCTGTTTTCCTAAAAGTGCCTCTACAAATCATATTTGCCAGTATACACTACCAGGAATACACAGTAAAAAAAAAAAAAAAAATACACGGAAGTGGGGGCAGATACTTACAATGGGGCAAAACCCCAAGTGAAACAGAAACATGACTTGAAAATTCTACTATACATTATTTGGGCATGGCAACTACTGAAAACTTTGTCTTTTGATGGTCTTGCTGACACTAATAGTTTCACCTTTGTCGATGATTGTGATTCTGATGATGATGACAACAGGGATATTCTAAGAGCATTTTAAAGAGCTTTCTTCTGGGGCGCCTGGGTGGCTCAGTTGGTTAAGCAGCCAGTTTCGGCTCAAGTCATGATCTTGCACTCGTGAGTTCGAGCGCTGCATTGGGCTCCGTGCTGACAGCTCGGAGCCTGGAGCCTGCTTTGGATTCTGTGTCTCCCTCTCTCTCCAACCCTTCCATGCCCATTCTCTGTCTCTCTCTCTCCCCAAAATAAATAATAAACATTATAAAAATTTTGAAGAGCTTTCTTCTGTCATCTTCATAGTATATACAGGTAGCATGGTATATCCACTTATGTGCTACTTTCTTTTCACTGAGCTTTCGTGAAGTTGCAGAATGACCCTAAGTAGAGCCTGACTGACAGGCAGGATTCAGGGGTCTACTCGTTATCTGCCAAAACCGTGTGTGGCTTAGGCACAGTCATCTGTCTTTCAGATTCTTTTTTGTCCTACAGGAAAATAAGATATTGCAACAGAGGTTACTTTTTTTTGTCCTTTTCAGGTCTATTAGAAAATTTATGCAGAATGCCTGCACAGTAAGATCTATACTATATGAATCCAAGGAAATGCTTATTCTGACTAAAATATTTCCTCAAATCTGATCTATGCTCTTTGTGAAACTCCCAACAGTACCATGTCTCATGCACAGAGTCAACAGGCCTCTTCACTGCATTGCTGAATATTTTCAAGATGAAAAGCTTGTTGAATCCAAAACAGTGAAAGTAAAGTGAAAAGCAACATAGGTCTTTGAGGGAGAAATCAGTGCTCGTGGTGTTGGCTTTAATGATGTGGAGAATAAAGGCAAAAAGAAATGTAGATAAAATTAGATTTCCTTACAGCTCACAGCCCTCTAACAAGTCCCTGGGACAGGCAGAGTGACTTTCCTGTAGGAACTCAGCTACCTTGCCGTCAACACTTTGCTCAGGGCAAAAGAAAACCTCAGCTTGACATTATCCCGACCCCCAGGATCCTGTGAATCTACTCTAAACATATAGAAATTCCTTTGGAAACTTGCTTTATCTTTCTTCCCCAAAATATATGTTAGCAATCATCCTCCAAGCATATGGCCCCCTGATATACATCCGAAGGGTCTCATGACTAAGGGTTTACTAGACAGCAGTAAATGACCTTTTCCTAACAGCAGCTAGCCTCTCAAGGTCCTGGAAACCTGGCTTGAAAAATTCCTTAGAGACTTATACTATCCCTAACCCCCTCCCAACCTGAAGGTATGTAATCAGTCACTCGTCACACTCCAAGTGCAACTCTCTTTTTTGCCCCTGGGTCCTGTCCCTGTGCTTTTTTTCTTTTTAATTCAAGTTAGTTAATAGTGTAGTCTTGGCTTCAGGAGTAGAACCCAGTGATTCATCTCTTATATATATTTGTGCTCATCCCAAAAAGTGCCCTTCTTAATGCCCATCACCAATTTAACCCATCCCCACACCAACCCCCCTTCCAGAAACCCTCAGTTTGTTCTCTGTATTTAAGAGTCTCTTATGGTTTGCCTCCCTGTTTTTATCTTATTTTTCTTTCCTTCCTGTATGTTCATCTGTTGAGCTTCTCAAATTTCACAGGAGTGAAATCATATGATACCTTTCTCTGACTGACTTATTTCGCTTAGCATAATACCCTCTAGTTCCATCCACCTTGTTGCAAATAGCAAGATTTCATTCTTTTTCATCACCAAGTAGTATTCCATTGTGTACATATTTGCGACATTTTCTTTATCCGTTCATCAGTTGATGGACATTTGGGCCCTTCCCATAACTTGGCTTTTGTTGATGGAGGTTGCTATGAACATTGGGGAGCATGTGCCCCTTCAGATCAGCATTTTTGTATCCTTTGGATTAATTCCTAGTAGTGCAATTGCTGGGTTGTAGGATAGTTCTATTTTTCATTTTTTGAGGAACCTCCATATGGTTTTCCAGAGTGGCTGCAGCAGTTTGCATTCCCACCAACAGTACAAAAGTTTCCCCCTTCGCATCCTCACCAGCATCTGTTGTTGCCTGAGTTGTTAACTTTAGCCTTTCTGACAGGTGTGAGGTAGTATCTCAATATGGTGATGATGAGTGATGTTGAGCATCTTTTCATGTGTTGGTTGGCCATCTGGAGGTCTTCTTTGGAGAAGTGTCTATTCATGTCTTCTGCCCATTTCTTCACTGGATTATTTGTTTTTTTGGGTGTTGAGTTTGGTGAGTTCTTTATAGATTTTGGATACTAACCTTTTATCTGATGTGTCATTTGCAAATATCTTCTCCCATTATGTCAGTTGCCTTTTACATTTGTTGATTCTTACCTTTGCAGTGCAGAAGTTTTTTATCTTGATGAGGTCCCAATAGTTCATTTTTGATTTTCTTTCCCTTGCTTTCAGAGATGTGTCGAGTAAGAAGTTGCTGTGGCGGAGGTCAAAGTGGTTGCTGCATGTTTTCTCTTGTAGGATTTTGATGGTTTCCTGTCTCCTGCTTAGGTCTTTCATCCATTTTGAATTTATTTTTGTGTATGATGTAAGAAAGTGGTCCAGGTTCATTTTTCTGCAGGTTGCTGTCCAGTTCTCTCAGTACCATTTGCTAAAGAGACTGTCTTTTTTTCCATTGGATCCCCTTTCCTGCTTTGTGGAAAATTAATTGGCCATATGTTTGTGGGTCCATTTCTGGGTTCTCTATTCTATTGCATTGATCTATGTGTCTGTTTTTGTGCCAAGATCATACTGTCTTTGATGATTACAGCTTTGTAATACAGCTTGGAGTCTGGAATTGTGATGTCTCCAGCATTGCTTCTCTTTTTCAACATTACTTTGGCTATTCAGGATCTTTTGCATTTCCAAACAAATTGTAAGATTATTTGTTCTAGCTCTGTTAAGAATGCTGGTGTAGGGGCGCCTGGGTGGCTCAGTCGGTTAAGCGGCCGACTTCAGCTCAGGTCAAGATCTCGCGGTCCGTGAGTTCGAGCCCCGCATCAGGCTCTGGGCTGATGGCTCAGAGCCTGGAGCCTGCTTCCGATTCTGTCTCCCTCTCTCTCTGCCCCTCCCCCATTCATGCTCTGTCTCTCTCTGTCTCAAAAATAAATAAAAAACGTTAAAAAAAAAAGAATGCTGGTGTTATTTTTACAGGCATTGCTTTGAATGTGTAGATTGCTTTGGGTGATATTGACATTTTAACAATATTTCTTCTTCCAACCCATGAGCATGGAATGTTTTTTTCATCTTTTTGTGTCTTCTTCAATTGTTTTCAGAAGCTTTCTATAGTTTTCAGCATACAGATCTTTTACCTTTTTGGTTAGGCTTATTCCTAGGTATTTTATGCTTTTTGGTGCAATTGTAAATAGGATCAATTCCTTGATGTCCCTTTCTGCTGCTTCGTTACTGGTGTATAGAAATGCAACCGATTTCTGTACATTCATTTTATATCCTGGAACTTTGCTGAATTCATGAGTCAGCTCTAGCAGTTTTTTGGTAGAGTCTTTAGGGTTTTCCATGTAGAGCATCATGTCGTCTGTGAAGAGTGAAAGTTTGACTTCTCCCTTGCGAATTTGGATGCCTTTTATTTCTTATTTCTCTTTGTTGTCTGATTGTGGAGGCTAGGACTTCTAGGACTATGTTGAACCACCGTGGTGAGAATGGACATCCCTGTCGTGTTCCTGATCTCAGGGGGAAAGCTCTCAGTTTTTCCCCGTTGAGGATGATATTAGCTGTGGGCCTTTCATATATGGCGTTTATGATGTTAAGGTATGTTCCTTCTATCCCGGCTTTCTTGAAAGTTTTTAATTTTTTAATGTTTATTTATTTTCGAGAGAGACTCAACCGACTGAGCCACCCAGAAAGAGAGACAGAGTATGAGTGTGGGAGGTGCAGAGAGAGAGAAGGAGACACAGAATCCCAAGCAGACCCCAGGCTCTGGGCTGTCAGCGCAGAGCCTGATATGGGGCTGAAACTCATGGACTGTGAGATCATGACCTGAGCTGAAGTCGGATGCTCAACTGACTGAACCACCCAGGTGCCCCTCTTGAGACTTTTTATCAAGAAAGGATGCTGTATTTTGTCAAATGCTTTTTCTGCATCTATTGAAAAGATCATTTGGCTCTTATCCTTTCTTCTATTAATGTGGTGTATCACATTGATTGATTTGTGAATATGAAACCAGCCTGGCAGCCTAGGAATGAATCCACTTGATCATGGTGAATAATTCTTTTAATGTACTGCTGAATTCAATTTGCTGTTATCTTGTTGAGAATTTTTGCATCCAGGTTCATCCAGGATATGGGCCTGTAATTCTCCTTTTTAGTGGGGTCCTTGTCAGGTTTTGGAATCAAGGTAATGCTGGCTTCATAGAATGAGTTTGGAAGATTTCTTTCCATTTCTATTTTTTGGAATAGTTTGGGAAGAATAGGTATTAATTCTCTTTAAATGTCTGGTAGAATTCCCGTGGGAAGCCATCTGGCCCAGACTCTTATTTGTTGGGAGATTTTTTGATTACCAATTCAATTTCTTTGCTGGTTATGGGCCTGTTCAGATTTTCTGTTTCTTCCTGTTTGAGTTTTGGCAGTGTGTGTGTCTATAAATTTGTCCATTTCTTCCAGATTGTCCAGTTTTTGTAATTTTTCATAGTATTCTCTAATAATTGTTTGTATATCTGTGGTGTTGGTTGTGATCTCTCCTCTTTCATTAATGATTTTGTCTATTTGGGTCCTCTGTCTTTTCTTTTTGAGAAGTCTGGCTAGGCGTTTATCAAATTTATTTATTCTTTCAAAAAACAAGTTATTAGTATCATTGAACTGTTCTAATGCTTTGTTTTATTGTTTTGGATTCTATACTGTTTATTTCTGCTTTAATCTTTATTATTTCCCTTCTCCTGCTGGCTTTGGGCTTTATTTACTGCTCCTTTTCTAGCTCCTTTAGGTGTAAGGTTGGGTTGTGTATTTGGGACCTTTCTTGCTTCTTGAGATAGGCCTGAATTGCAATGTATTTTCCTCTTAGGACTGCCTTTGTTGCATCTGTAAGTGTTTGGACTGTCATGTTTTCATTTTCATTTGCTTCCATGTATTTTTTAGTTTCTTCTTTAATTTCCTGGTTAACCCTTTTATTCTTTAGTAGGATGTTCTTTAACCTCGATGTATTTAGGGGCTTTCCAAATTTTTTCTTGTGGTTAATTTCAAGTTTCATAGCATTGTGGTCTGAAAATCTGCATGGTATGATCGCAATCTTTTTGTACCTGTTGAGGGCTATTTTGTGACCCAGTAAGTGATCTATTCTGGAACATGTTCCATGTGCACTTGAGAAGAATGTGTATTCTGCTGCTTTAGGATGAAATGTTCTGAATATACCTGTTAAGTCCATCTGGTCCAATGTGTCTTCAGAGCCATTGTTTCCTTGATTTTCTGCTTAGATAATCTGTCCATTTCTGTAAGTAGAGTATTAAAGTCTCCTACAATTAAAATATTATTATCAATAAATTTGCTTAGGTTTCTGTTTAATTGGTTGATATATTTGGGCTATCCAAGTTGGGGGCATAAATACTTACAATTGTTAGCTCATCTTAATTATGATATAATGCTCTTCTTTATCTCTTGTTACAGTCTTTGTTTTAAAATCTAGTTTGTCTGATATAGGTATGGCTACTCTGGCTTTCTTTTGATGCACGTTAGCATGATAGGTGGTTCTCCATTCCCTCAGTTTCAATCTGCAGGTGTCCTCAGGTCTAAAATAAGTCTCTTATAGGCAGCATATAGATAGATTTTGCATTTTTAAAAAAAAAAATTTCTTTTAATGTTTATTTTTGAGAGAGAGAGAAAGTGTGAGGGGGGGAGAGGCAGAGAGAGAGAGAGAGACAGAGAGAGAGAGAGAGAGAATATGAATCAGGCTCCGAGCTGTCAGCACAGAGCTCAACACAGGGCTTGAACTCATGAACCATGAGATCACAACCCAAGCCAAAGTCATATACTTAACCTGCTGAGCCACCCAGGCACCCCTTGTTGTTTTTCTAAATCAATTCTGATACTTTATGACTTTTGTTTGGGGCATTTAGTCCATTTACATTCAGAGTGGTTATTGAAAGATATGAACTTAGTGCCATTGTGTTATCTGTAGAATTCATGTTTGTGGCAATGTTCTCTTTGTAGTCTTTGCTGCTTTCCACTCATAGAGTTCCCTTAGGGTCTCTTGCAGGGCTGGTTTGGTGATCATGAACTCCTTTAGTTTTTGTTTGTCTGGGAAAGCCTTTATCTCTCCTTCTATTCTCTTCTAGCTTTTATCTCTTCTTCTATTCTGAATGACAGCCTTGCTGGATAAAGAATTCTTGGCTGCATATTTTTCCTAGTCAGCACACTGAATATTTCCTGCCACTCCCTTCTGACCTGTCAAGTTTCAGTGGACAGGTCTGCTACTAACCTTATGTGTCTACCCTTGTAGGTTAATGACCTTTTGTACCTAGCTGCTTTCAGAATTCTCTCTTCATCTTTGCATTTTGCCAGTTTCACTATGACATGTCATGGTGTTAACCAGTTTTTACTGATTTTCAAGGGAGTTCTCTGTGCCTCTTGTACTTAGATGCCTGTTTCCTTCCTCAGATTAGGGAGGTTCTCAGCTACAATTTGTTCAAATAAACCTTCTGCTCCTTCTTCTTACTCTTTTTCTTTGGGACTCTTGTCATATGGATATTGTTCCATTTCATGGAATCACTTACCTCTATAATTCTCCTCTCATGATCTAGTAATTTATTTTCCCTCTTTTTTTTTCAGCTTCATTATTTTACACAATTCTATCTTCTATTTCACCTATTCTCTCCTCTGCTTCTTTAATCCCTGCTGTCACTGTATCTAGTTTATTTTGCATCTCAGCTATAACATTTTAGAATTCATCCTGACTAGTTCTTAGGTCTTTGATCTCTGCAGCAAGGGTTTTTCTGGTGTCTTCAGGCCCATCTGTGAGTCTTATGACTGTTACTCTAAATTCTTGTTCACTATATTGTTTATATCTGTTTTGAGCAACTCTCTGGCTGTGATTACTTCTTGACCTTCCTTTTGGGGAGAATTCTTCCATCTTGTCACTCTGGCTTAGTTTCTTTCTTTTGCATGTTTTATTTATTTTATTTTTTTGCATGTTTTAAAAGCTTGTTATGTGTCCTACACCTGAGAGTACTACCATATTAAAAAGGAGTCATACACTGTGCAGGGCCTGGTATTCCAGGAAGTGTTTCTGGTGTATTCTGTGTGCATTCTGTTGTGTTTTAGTTGCTCTTTCCCATTGGTCAGTTCTCTGCAGAGCTTCTCCTTGCCTTTATTGGTGGAGTGTTTGGACTTTTAACTGGATGTGCTTTGATTTGTTTGTTGAAGTAACCCTGGAAAAAAGGGAGGGGAGCCTGATCCCATAAAAAGAGAGAAAGGGAAGAGGAGAAAATAAAACCAAACTGAGAATGAAAAAAAGATAAGGCTAATTCCAGAGAAACAGAGGAAAATAAAGAATAAGGAAGAGAAAAGATGGAAAAAGAATAGAATAAAAATACCTGATTTTATATATATATATATATATATATATATATATATAGTATATTTAATATACTATATTTAAATATATATTTAAAAATATATATTTAATATATATATATATAGTAAAACCTTGACATTTCTTGAATATATATATAAAACCTTGACATTTCTTGAATATATATATAATATATTTAAAATATATTATATATATATATGTATGTGTGTGTGTGTATATATATATATATATATATATATATAGTAAAACCTTGACATTTCTTGAAGGCTCATGGATTCTCAGAATGATGCAGGAGCAGGGGCTTGACTTTGAAATCCCTGCTTCCATTAGCACAAAACAAAAGGGTGAGATGGTCTTTCATGGGCTTGTGACCAGGCATTGCATTCTCTTCTTCTGTAATGTAGGTCCTCTTTGGCATCTTTTTCCAAAAAAGCGCCGTCTCATCACAGTTAAAAACTCTCTTCGACAGGTAACACTTGGAAACCATGAGCTTTTGGAACTTGGTAGCAAACACTTCAGCTGCCTCAGATTCTGAACTTGCAGCCTCTCCATGCCTCACAACACTATGGATGCCACTTCCCCTCTTAAACTTACCAAACCATCCCCTGCTTGCCTTGATGACTTCTTCATTTTCTGTTGATGTAACTGGCAGTTTACTTATGAGGGTGGTGTACAAGGTCTTTGCCTTCTCGAAGATAAAGTTCTCGGTCACAGTCCTTTTACTGCATCTAGTTCCCTTATTTATTCTTTTGTCTTTAATATTGTGCAAATGGTTGATGTAGACTTCTTATAAAATCTTTCAATTTTGGCCACTTGCATACCTCATTCATACTTCTCAATGATTTCCTTCTTAACTTCCACCATAATCATCACCTTCTTCTTACTGTCTTTGTTTTCAACCTTTTTCTGCATGAGGGCCATTGTATATGCTCGCACAGATGTTGACTATGGTACAGTGTTAATGAACACTGTGTTAATGAACGCAGTGAATAAACTGTATTTAATGTAACTGGCAATAAGGCAGCAGAGGAAAGTGTCAATATCTGCAGGCAGCCTGACCTAGACTGAAGCAAAGCCTTCCTAAGCTTACTCTTGTATGGAAAAGCAAAGACTGTCCATAGGTGCTTTGAGGTGACAAAAAATACACTAGTGCCTTCCAACATTCTCAAAAGTCACTGATTTCTGCCAAAATCCATGACCTGCAACCAAGCATGCAAGCATGGGAGATGATCACCCACAATCCTGCAGTGAGAGAGAGAGAGAGCGAGAGAGAGAGAGAGCAAGAGAGAGAGAGAGGATTCATCGATTGATTATTGACTGGGTTTGGAGTAGTGCTTGTACTTTCTGTTCTGTTTTCTGGAAAGAAGGAACCCTGGTGTTTTTGCTCTTAGGCTATCTAGAGCTCATTAAACATACAGAGTCAGATCTGGACACTTAAACATTATGAAGACATCTGTAGCAGATTAGAACACTTCTTTATTTTTAAATCAATGGGTAGGTGTAAACAATCGTTGATCAGTTAAACATGGTGAATGAACACCCATTGTTCTGATCTTAAACCAGCGGGGCCAAATTGACACAGTTCAAAACATTTAAGACTAATGAAAACATTAGATTTCTCCTTCCTTAGATCTACGAGGCAGCAAAACAGATTGGTTTTTCAGTCAACAAGGTTTTATAGATTTCTACAAAGAAATAGTGAAGAAAAAGCTGAACTCTACAAGTGAAATGCCAGCTAGTAAAGTAGAAGAAATGGTACAGTGAGCTGTTTGGTCACCTCCAAGATTTAACCGATGTGAACATTTAGATATTGGCTTCAGATCTCCCTTTTTGAGAAAAGAGGCAAAATGTTACATAAAATCAGACACCAGCTCCTCCTCCCTTGCTGCCCTCTTTCCCCAGAGGTAATGACTTGCTGTAGGAAGAGGGCTTTATCCTATGCCTGAGACTTTTAATAGTTGTTTGGTTGATCCTATTTACACGATTGTATTCACCAATAACATGTAATATAGCTTTTTTAAAAAAAAAATACGTAAATGAGTCATAAGCTAAGTATTTTTTGTCCCAGGATTAAAAAAATCCTGAGTCTTTTTTACATATAGCATTGTTGTTCTATGTAATCTCCTTCATTTTATTTATTTATTTATTTATTTATTTATTTATTTTTTAATGTTTATTTTTGAGAGAGAGAGAGAGAGTCGGGAAGGGGCAGAGAGAAAAGGAGACACAGAATCTGAAGCAGTCTCCAGGCTCTGAGCTGTTAGTAGAGAGCCCAATGTGGGGCTCAAACTCACAAGCTGCGAGATCATGACCTGAGCTGAAGTTGGACACTCAACCAACTGAGCCAATGAGGTGCTCCTAATCTCCTTCATTTTAACTGCTGGGTAGGATCCCACCTGAGGAATAAGGCACAGATCATTCCCCTACTGAAAGGCAGTAAGTTGAAATCACTGCTAGCAGAGCAAGACTTCCATACCCTGGAACATATTTTCTTAGGCACAGGTTGAAGACTTTCCCTGGGGCATATACTAATACCCCAAAGTGGAGGCTGGTTGCTGGCTCTGGGGCAAGAGCATCTTTAATGAGAATGGATAGTGCCAGAGGACTCCTTGAGTGGTTCTACTAATTCACATGTCTGCCCTGAAAATGAAGAATTTTAATTCGCCAGAGCCTCACCCCACTCCACTATATAAGTCCCTGGGGACTCTACACTCTTCACTTTGTCTGTAGGAGAACAAGTTCACTGACTACAGACTGTGAGGAAAAGCACATGCTGCTGTAGAAACAGTAATTCTGTAACTCTTGATGGGTTTCATTCCACAATAGAATTTTTGCAGGCTTTTTGGGCAGATATGTATTAGGTAAATGCGTGGCTTTAAAAAGCCACTTGGGATCCACTTTCTTGGTAGAAGATTTGAACTTCTGTCTCTCATAAATCAGAGAGCAAGCTAATCAGGAAGGATAGAGAATATTTGAGCAATGCAAGAAGCTTGGCATATATGTAAAATGTGGTCATACTCATTTTCAAGCACAAATGTCAACTTTATAAATATCTGCCACATACTAGGCCACACAGCAAATTTCAGTCAATACCCAGACATGGAAGACTCTGTAAACACTATGCTATGAAAGCAGAAAACTGAATAAAAGGATAAGCCGAACACCACCATCTGCATAGAAACCGTGTGTGTGATGAAAGAATCATGGTTGAAGAAGACACAATAATGGCAATTTCAAAATATGCCTGGGTGACAGTAAAAACTTTACATAGAACCCACAGGATGCAAGCCAGGTGGGCTTGTGGGCAAATTTTAAATGTTAAGATGCTTAACATAGAAAAGAAGAAAAAGATGGTCATTGTAGAGCTAATTATCCACCTATAGGAATAAGAAAAGGAACAAACTCAAAGGAGAAAGAACATAAACATGAACAAGAAACACAGATATCTGGAGATGGTTTTTCCTTTCTTTTTAAGCTTATTTATTAAGTTTTGAGAGAGAGAGAGCACAATCGGGGGAGGGCAGAGAGACAGGGAGACACATAATCCAAAGCAGGCTCCAGGTTCTGAGCTGTCAGCACAGAGCCCAACACGGGGCTTAAACTCACTAACCGCAAGATCATGACCTGAGCTGAAGTCAGACACTTAACCGACTAGGCCACCTAGGTGCCTTGGAAGTATTCTCTTAAAACTTTTTATTTCGTGGAGGAGTTTGTTGAGGATTATCTTTAACTTGAAGATTTGTTAAATCTCACCCATAAAGACATCAGGGCCTGGTACTGTTTTTTTGATGGAGGGAAATTAGTGATTCACATTTTAATTTTTTAGTTATTGCTCTATTCATATTATGCCTTTGTTCTGAGGTGAGGTTTGGTGATTTACATTTATCTAGATAATTGTTTATTTCATCTATATGTGAAAATACACTGGCCTAGCTTTTGTGGTAGTCTCTGATAAACTTTTCTTGTATCTCCCTGATAAGTCTTTCAAGATTTTGTCAGTATATCAATCGAGCCCTTTCTCTCTGTCTCTAGCATCTGCTAGGTAGTATGCAATCACTCCCAGCCTGTCTTCAGTAAGAACCCTGTTAGGTCAGCTTAGCAGGAATTACTCTAATTCTTGGTAATTTTCCATCCACTGACTGCCCCACCGTGCTCTTGCTTATAAATCACCACTCTTCTTGTTGACTTAGAGTTGAGTCCAATCTGTCTCCCTTACTGCAAACCCACTGTTGCAGTCAGCCTCAATAAAGTGTGCCTTATTGTCTGTAATGAGTGTCAGAATAGTTTTTCAATAGCACATGGAAAGGAGTAATTACAATATGGTTGATGAGGCAAGATGAAAGTACATAACGGGCTGTGGGGCTACGATGGAATCAGTTGGGGCTTGTGAAGTTTCAGGAATTTGAAAATATTAAGACAATTGAAGAGATAGTGTTTAGGATGAATTAAAAGACTGGAGACCTAACAGGTGTGGGAAACACGGAGAAATTAGCCCACTTTTATGGGCAGGGCATGGAAGGACCTCCTAGAACAAGTGTCCAGAAGAGCTTAGCTGTCTGATAGGCATTTCAGTATTTCACGTCCACAATGAAGCCTTGAGTTTTTTCCTTTCCTTCATGGTTTTGCCAAAAATACTACCTCAGTTTCTCAGACCATACAATCGTGCCACTATCCCCTGTGTGTTGAACAAGGCAAAAGCTTGAAAAGGAGCAGTGCAGGCTTCCAATCTGGACACAATTTTCAAGTGTGTTTGGGGCTACACAGTGCTGGAGATGGATGCCTTTCCAGCACTTTCTAGCATGTGGCCTGAGGGTGTGTCCTGGGAGTTCTGATGGCTGGACTTAGGAAACCCGTCAGTGGGATACTTTCAAGGAGAGCAAGGGCTGTAAGAAAGTGTAAAAGTAATGATCATTTACATAAAAAATGAGAGTTCCAGCTGAAGAAGTACAGTGGGTGTTCCTCATAATCTTCAGTGTTGGAGAAATAGGACAATTCATACATTCTTTCAGTGTTGAAATGAATTAGTTGACAGGAAAATCCAAATCTTTAAACTTAATTTCAGATGAGACCAGCTGAGCGTCATCGTCACAAAGAAGGCAGCTGACAGTCCACTTCCAATGTGACTCTTTTCTCCAGATGATACTTCCGTGTGACCCAAGGCAGTGAGGTCCCCAGAAACCCAGACTGAATTCCATATTATGTGACAGAACGTCTTACACTTGGACTCAGAGACTCAGGTGGGTACCTGCAGGTCCACGTGTTAGAAATCTGACCCCAATGAGTTTGCTGGTCACTAGAGATACCTGAGGGTGTTCCTAGACCCAGCATTGCCCCGTTCCCCTTCCCTTTCTGTCAGTGCATGACCTGCACTGTGACACTGAGGGCTCCTAAGGCATGGTTGGTCACAGGGCTCTGAGGATGAACATCCATGGACGCCATGAGACAGAAGCTGCGTGCTGGCAGGTGCATACTCCCGGACTCTCCCAGATCACCTGGGACATATGTCAGCGGTTTGCATTCTTGTGCATGGTCCCCTGGTGTCTGAGGGGAGAAGGGAGGATGAGGCTTTCCAATAATGGGGTATTTGCTCCTGCCAGTAACCTGGTGGTGGTGGATTTTGAGTTGTGTTTTTTCTTTTTCTCTAGTATATTCAAGCTGCATGAGGAATCGAAACAAAAGATACTCAGGAGAAAATGTAGCTTGGATTATTATGTTATTCTACTTGGGCCTGTAAAGCACAGACATGCAAGTGATCCCAACTGAACACAGAAAACAAAGAAGATGGAAGGATGCAAATGGTTAATAGTGACCCGACCGGTGACTCTCCGACTCCTTAGCTGAAACGTACAGGACAGCACTGGCAGGGCACCAGCAGGGCGGCCAGGAAACAGCGTCCCAGGCTGTGGCTCAGGAAGGGGCTGCTCCAGGTGGGACCCCGCTCCACTCCGCGTGCTCTGTGTGCTGTCCCACCGCCCACCCAAATCCATCCTAACCGAGTCTGAAGACCTCCCAGCCGAGGCCAAAGCCGTGAGGATCGCGTCCTGCTGGCCTCTCACAGAAGCTGGGACCCAGCGGAACCAGTGCCCGCAGGCCCTCTCGTCCGTCTGATCTGCACACATAATTCAATCGTTCACTTCTGGTGTTCACACAGGCTCAGCCTGCACGCGACTCCTCCTGATACAGGTCTTGCCCTCCACTGGCTGCTGAAGCAAGGATCCTGAGAGTCACTACTGAATCTTTCAGCTCCTCTCTGCTCCATGTGGAAACCGTCACCAAAGCCTCCATAGGTCCCCCACCTGCCCCAATATTTCTCACATTTCTCTATCACCTGCTTGTGCCCTACAACCATGTGTCCACACTGTCCTTTCCTGTGTGGACCTGGCTGGGTCTAACCGGGCTTCCGAGGGGATTAGGTTCCTATGGTTGCTGTAACAAATTGCCACACACTTAATGGCTTGAAAACAAGACAACTTGTTAATCCTGGGGTGCCTGGGTGTCTCAGTTGGTCGAGCGTCCAACTTTGGCTCAGGGCATGATCTCGAGATTCATGGGTTCGACCCCGCATTGGCTCTGTGCTGACAGCTCAGAGTCTGGAGCCTGCTTTAGATTCTGTGTCTCCCTCCCTCTCTGCCCTTCCCCTGCTCATGCTCATGCTCTGTCTCTCTCTCTCTCTCTCTGTCAAAAATAAAAATTAAAAAAATTAAAAAGGAAAATGCTTAAAGAAAAACAATTTGTTAATCTTAGAGTCTTATGTTACAGTCAGATTAGAAGCTTGACACAAATATCTCCCCCAATATAATCTCCCTATTTAAAGTCTAGCCTATTAACAGCTTTAATTCCCTGTTGCTATGCCCAGTCCCATGTTCACAGGCTTAGGAGCAGGGTGTGAATATCTTTGGGGGTCACACTATTGCCTACCACACTCAGTTTCCACCATCTCCTCTCTCTGAGGCCTTCTCCACCCGGCAAGCACAGCCATACCCCCATAATAGCATCTGGGCCCTGAGTGTCCAGCCACTGTCCCTGGCACCAACCCCTCTCCAACGCCGTGGGCCTGGGGTTGCTTCTGGTTACAAGTCCACTGTGTCACATCTGCCACCGTAAGGTTCTTCTCCAGGGTCCCTGACTGCCGTCCAGGAACTTCACCATGAGCAAATCTAAAGTGTATTTGAGGGTTGGGTGTTGTGGCAGTGAAAACACCTGCATTGGTCAGGAGATGGAAATGGTCAGCAGGAGTTCAGGCAGGAGCGTGAGTGCCCTCTGGTGGATGGTTCTTGCTGCTGGAAGAGCAAACAGGGCCCTGGACAGGAGACAGGAGGGCTCAGCTTGGACAAAGGGCACATTCAGGTCCAGAAGGAGGCATATTTAGAGGGGAAGAACTTATGGCTGCCCGTGGCTCAGCAGCTGGAAGACTGGTTTTTGCCAAGGGTATAACCACAAATCAGGACACCACTGGGTTATATTGCCAGGTTGGCTGAGGGAAATTCTGTAGACATTGGGATGCAAAAACATACATGACCGCAAATCGACATGTGATGTCATTAGACACGTCCTCTGATGTTCTCAGCATCCTGAGAGGCATGTTAGCCATGAATCAAAGTCATACCTTCATTTGGAAGAAATATCTTGTTAAGAAGAACATGATATAATAGGAATTCCTCTTTATCTTCAGAATCATATACCTTGGCATCATTCCTTAACTATGATGCCCCTAAAATGGACCTAGTTAACTTAGTTGGGGGCTGGCCAGTGTTGGGGTCTGGTTCCCACCACCTGCGAGCTGACAGCATCCTGTCCTCCAACTCCGGACCCCTCTTGGAACCACAGGAGCCTCTGATGCTCCGTCATTAAAGGAGGGGGCCTTTTGGATACAGGTGTGCTGATTCGAAGGCGCACATGCACCCCAATGTTTATAACAGCACTATCAACAATAGCCAAAGTATAGAAAGAGCCCAAATGTCCACCGACGGATGACTGGATAAAGTAGTTGTGGTATATATATTCAATGGAGTATTACTCAGCAATGAAAGAGAATGAAATCTTGCCATGTGCAACTACATCGTTGGAACTAGACAGTATTATGCTAAGCGAAATTAGCCAGTCAGAGAAAGAAAAATATCATGCGACTTCACTCATATGAGGAATTTAAGATACAAGACAGATGAACATAAGGGAAGGGAAATAAGAATAATATAAAAACAAGGAGGGGGCAAAACATAAGAGACTCTTAAATACAGAGAACAGACTGAGGGTTATTGGCGGGGTGTTGGAGGGAGGGAGATGGGCTAAACGGGTAAGGGGCATCAGGGAGGACACTTGTTGGGATGAGCACTGGGTGTTCATAGAGGATGAATCACTGGCATCTATTCCTGAAATCATTATAGCACATATGCTAACTAACTTGGATGTAAATTTAAAAAGCTTAAAAAAATAAAAAAAAAAATAAAGGAGGGCGCCTTTTCACCTGTCGACCTCTGGACTCTGTGGGGGGGGGACAGGTGGGGTGGGCTATACCTACATGTGAGCAGACTCCTGATGGGCAGGTGTGGGGTCTGAGCGAGATCTGTGCGCCCCCTTGTGGCTCAATCCGGACCACCACCAGAACCCTCAGCTCCTGTCCTCTGTGCAGGAGCATTGACATGGATCAGGAAGCTCTGGATTATTTCTGAATTCCTACCACAGAGCCCTGACCGGGCACAGTCCGCACCGTTTCTCCCCGAACCCCATGACCACCGCAAGGTGTGGTCAGATGGGACATGCCAGTCTGCGCACGTGGGAGGTCACCGCAGCTTGGAGGTGCTTTCCCATGAAGCTGCCCTGATCCTATAACTGGTCTAGTCTGTCGGACACGAAGAAGTACACGAGGTGCAGGGTTTGGGTGGCTAGAGAGGCTTTTTATATAATCAGTGTGTTTCATTCATTTTTTATTTTCAAAGCTAGGATCACCTCCAGTTGGGTCATTGATTCGGCCAGAGCAAAATGGCGGGTGAAATTTTTAAAAGAGAGAAAATCGTCTCATTAGAGATGAAAAGACAGATACTCTCCGGGCTCCCCATTTCTGTAAATTTTGTATGGCTTGAGTTGCTGTGATATTCACATGGAGGATGAATACAGGCATTGGTCCAGTAAGGCAGGGCTGGCCTCACCGGCTGCAATCTGTGCAATCCTGCAGTGATTTACAAGCGCCCTGCGCTGGGCGCCGGGGTGTGTCACTTCGAAGAACATGTGACTATTGAATTTGGGATTATGAGTTCGAGCCCCATGTTGGGTGCAGAGATTAACAGAAAAAAAATTTTAGCTTGTGCTAGGCATCATTGTGTGCTTCTGACATCTTGAAATTCTCAATTACTTTGACCAAGGAGCCGTGCATTTTCACTTTACATTGGGTCCTGCCATTTTTGTAGCTGTTCTGCCCCAAAGACTGACCACAGATTGATGGGCTCCTTTGGGACAGACAGGAATGAGGCAACCGAGGGCCGCACTACCTACTGTAGGCACCAGAGGGCGGCAGCACCACAGAGTAATCTGGAAAGATGGGAGGAGGAGTTTAGTGTTTTGTATTCTGTGTCCTCATAGGTCTCTAAGCGTCTCCACCCCTTCACCCTCTCCGCCCAGGTCACTGCAAGAATGTTCTCCAGCCCTAATGTACTTCAGATACACATTCTTGATTCCACAGTCCAAGGTGGGGGCCTGGGTGATCATAATTATTCTGGTCAAATAGGAATAGCATTAAAGACATAGAGAAACATCTACACTAAAGATAGGCATTAGGAAGATATTACCCAGACAGGGAAGGGAAAGGGTTTGTGTGTCCTGGTGATGGGGAAGAAAGCAACTGAGTTCCCCATTTTTTAAAAGGGAAGTGAAAAATCACTAAGTAGCCTCCGAGCATGTTGGGCAGAGATGATTGGGGTTCCGTCCAGGGGAGCTGGTGCTGTTCCAGAGAGATCTCCCCTGCGTAGTGCCTGACAGAGAAGCCAGGGCTTTCCTGGGAACACTCTGAGACAGAACACACAGCACAAAGGACTTATCATGGCAACATCCAGTGTGGTCACCAGTACAGGAAAGAACATCCGACAGGAGGGAGCCAGAACTGGTTGTGCTCACAGTGTGAATATCAGGGCTAGAACAATAATTGCCTTATTCGAGCTACAGTGGGGCTGCGTGACAAGTTCAGATGTCCCTGGGGTGGTAGGTCATCCACATCAAAATGATATCTCTGCTCTGATGGTTAAATGTCTCCTTTTGAACGATGAGGCAAAAGAGCCAGAACAATGCAGGCTGCCCATCCCCTGGTGAGCCTCAGGAGAGATGTTCCCACTGGGTGGTTGTTCCCCTCACACCCTGTCCCCTCCGTGGTCTGTCCTGAGTCAGGCTCCTTCCTCTGGGACTTCAGATTCATCACGTCCCTGCATCCCTGCCCACGTGTCCCTGGGAGGGCAGCCCCCAACAGGAAGGTGTCTCAGGCTACCAGCTGCAGGAATGCCAGGGCTCCGTGGACCCCAGAGGCAAAGACTCCTCGATAAAGGGAAGGTCAGTTCAAGAAGCCCAGGGCTGCCGAGCCCATTGTGGGTCCCTCGGCTCAGGGCTGCATGAGCGCCAAAAACTGTGGGAAGAAATCCAGTCTCTTAATGTGATTCCCAAAGGTACCCTTGACTCCAGAATGATGGCAGTCTAAAGAGCCCCATCTGGCTCTCTGGGGTAAGGATGGGTGATTTCCCAAGAAACAGTTGCTCTAAAACCATTTCCTGCGACTTTCAAGCTCCCACGTGCTCTGAGGGGATTTCCACTATGCCCTATGCTGGAGCTTATGAGTGGGAGAAAGGGATCAAGAGACATTTTTAGAATTTTGAAACATGATCTCTTCGTTTTAGCCATCTCTGGACGAGAGACAAGAGACTCTCCTCCTCTCTGCTGTGCTGCTGCCAGCTACATGCTTCACCTTTAGGGCGCCAGTGCGGCTGAATATCTTCAGAAAAGGCAGAGGTTTTATTTTTCTCTCTCTCCTTCCCTTTCTCTCTTTCTTCCTATTTTTCTTTCGCTTATCTTCTTAATACTGAGGCATAGGTAGTCTTTATTTTTTAAATGTTTATTTATTTTTGAGTGAGAGAGTGGGAGTAGGGGAGAGGCAGAGAGTGGGGGACAGAAGATGCGAAGCAGGCTCTGCACTGCGCTGACAGCAGCGTGCCCGAGGAGGGGCTCAAACCCACGGACCAGACCGTGAGATCACGACCAGATCTGCAGTCAGATGCTCAACTGATTGGGCCACCCAGCCACCCCAAAGGCAAAGGTTTCCTTAAACATAAGGCGAACTTCAACAGACACAGAGACAACCTGACTTAGGAGCTCCCCAACTTGCTCCTCTAAAGTGTCTGCCTTCTCATCAGTTTCCCTTGTTTTATGGATAATTTTTAAAAGTCTCATGCTAATTTTTTTAAAGTAAGTTCTATGTCGGGCTTGCCCTCATGACTGCAGATCAAGAGTCTCGTGCTCCAGGGCGTCGCCATCTTCTCCCCTCCTTCCTTTTTTATGTTGAAGGCACATCTTAGGCTCTTCAGCTCTCTTGAATGTGTTGATCTGCTCCCCCTTCCACACTGCTACCTCCTCTACCCCTCTTTCCTTCCCTGCCCGGCCCTTCCCCTCCCACCTTCGCCCCTCAACTCTGGAGAGTCATTGGAGCTTTGAGCATCCTCCCCACTGTGGACTCTTGAGGGGCTCAGAGACCCCTCGAGCAACCATCTGGGGTGGAAACAGGCTGACGGGGAACAGGAAACAAAGCTCACCACGGACCCTGTGTACTTGTCACACCCCGAGCTTTTTCTTTGAAGGCAGGAAGTTCTCAAGGGCCCCAGGCTTCTTCACCCCAGTTTCTCCCTTAAAGAAATCTATCACACTTCATCTCCCGGAGACAGGAGTTGAAGGCCAACAAGGTGGTCACAATGGCAGGGGAGAAATTGAGGAAGACTAGCCAGTGGAAATTCATGAGTATTTATCCACATTTGAGAATTCCATTGGTGTGTGGATGCGATGCTGAAGACCATGATGTCTGTTTCTAGAAACCAGTTGTTGCAGAGGTTGGGCCCCCTCCAACAAGCAAAAGTGGATTTCGCTTCTGCTTACACATGCAATTCAGCGTTTGGGGTTGATTTGGCAACTCAGGGAGTTTTTATTCTACGAACATCCAGTAAAGCAGGAACTGGAAAGAATCAGGGTATCCGTGAACAGAGTCAGGGAAATAAGAGACAAGAAAATGGCCGGCAAGCTGGACAGAGGTGCAGCTTTGGGATTTGTGGAAAATCCCCTTTGGGAACCAAAACAGAAAAGTGCATCCAAAGTTGCCAGAAAAGGAAAAAGTAAAAACGAAAAAAAAAAAGAAAAAAAGAAAAAAAGTGAACCGTGTAGTTTTGATGTCCATATATTGAAAACGTACATCATTTTTATGGTTTTCCACAAAATCAAAGATTATGTGGCAATACAAGGTTTACATGTATTTTGCAATTCATATGTAAAATGTACATTTTGAATTTATTTGTAAAGCTAAATACTTTTCCCCAGAAAGATTATGTTATCTTTATTGATTTTCCCATAGAGCACTATGAAGTTTTTAACATTGTGGTATAGTTTATATTTATAGTTTATTACCTATCTTGACAGGACTCTTATGTTCCTGTACAGGTCAACCATTTAATAAGCAACCATGAAATTTAAGTTAAATGGTCTTTGTAAACATTTGTCTATTTTCAATGAATAATGATTTCGTGAAGTATGCCATCTGAAGACTGAAGTTATAAATACACCTGTTTTTGTTATGTAATATTAAGAAGACTTAAATGTGCACTTTTTCCTATGTAGTTACTTCATCCTTCTTTCATGATTTGGGGAATTGTTGCTTTTGTTGATATTTGAATCGTGAAATTAAGACTTTTGAGTGCTATTTTCATTCTTGGAAATTTGCTTCGATGTCCCATTTAAGGTAGAATATGTTCTCACTCACTTTAGAAAGGAAATGAGGTTGTATATTGATGGCTGAATTTTGGCAGAAGAGCCACACTCTGTGAAAAAAAGGCTGTAAAGCTTGTATAGCCGAGTGCTTATTTTTCTCTTTTGTGTAAATTTGCTTTGGAAATTAGGAAGACAGCTTTTAGAAATCATTAGGAATAGAAGTCATTAGAAATTAGAAACTCATGAGGTTTTGTTCTTGTGCATTCTGCCCATAGTTCTCTTGGTCTCATTTTTCAGGTTTTTTAAATGACATGTTTTTGACGGGATATTAAGTACATACAAGTATTTTGAAACAAATTTCTATGTTATATCATGTCACTCAAGGGGAAGAGGAATCCAGAGGAGATTATATACTGTTTATATTCTGATTTATTTTTCTGGAATACTTGATACAGAGAATTCTGTGTATTACGATTTTTAATGTCTAAGTGCTCGAATTTCAATTATACGCTCCTAATGCTTTTCAGTCTTTGAAACCACATCATTATGTATTGGAATGCCATGTAGCGTCAAGGATTTTGTTTTTGAAAACGAGGTTGTTAAAATTTTCTGTGTGATTAATACTCCGTAAGTAAACTTGAATAAATGGATTTCTTGATTTACGGTAGAAGCTATTGGAAACGGTCTTACATGTAATGGATCGTGTAAAGCATGTTGAACTCGTTCTGAGACACATGAAGAGGAAGTCACTGATAGACGCAGAGTCCTCTGGCTCAGATGTCAGACGATTTTTGAAATGGAAGGACACTGGGAGTTACTTCGTTCCTTTTTCACCTTCGTCTTCTGAAATTTCTAGCTGTTTTGAAAATGTAATTTTCAAACATGACAGAAATACATGTTCTTATGATCAAGTGTAAAAATAAGAAAGAAATCGATTCCAACTGATAGTAAAAAACACACAACATTGACTTTACTACCATCAATCCTTAACCAGTGGATAGGTCACTGGCGGTATATAGATTCTCAGTGTTGCACAGCACGTCTCTAGCACGAGTTCATTTTGTGACTGAAAATCTACATCCACAGCTCCGTGTTCCCTCCTCCCCACCCTGACTGGAAGCACAGTTCTCTCTGATTTGACACATTTGACTAGTTTACATTCCTCACATAAGTGGAATCTTAGGCTAGTTTTCTTTCTGTGACGTGCTTAGATCACTTAGCAGCGAGTCCAGAATGACCTTCTTGTCGAAGACTGGACAACACTGCAGTGTGGACACAAGCCCCTTTCTTCACCCACTCCTCTGTCTGTGCACCTTGGGCTGCTTCTACCTCCTGAGTCCTGGGAATTGCACAGCAATGAACGGGGATGTGCAAGGGTCTCTTCCAAACTTGCTTTCAATTCTTATGGGTATAAAATCAGAAGGGAGACTGCAACATTATACGGTAAGTCTGTTAATTTGGAGGAAACTCCCACTCCGTTTTCGGGGCGGGGGGGAAGGCTTTTGACCATCAGGAGCAGGGGCAGCAGCTCTCACAGCTGCCTGACAGGGTGCACAGCATGTGTGAAGACGAGTGGGTGGGGTCTCCAAGGGAGCAGATAGATGCCTAGGACGGCCCAGTCCCCTGTCTGCCTATTTGTTGAGGGACCTGGGATTGAGAGGGGTGAGCTGGACCCTGCTATTTCCAAGCTCTGCTTGCAATGAGGAGCCTGAAGCCCCAGTGCAGTGCAGGCTCCACATCCCCAGGTCAGCCCCAGGACCCCCGGGTTTCCCCAGAAAGGGTTGTTCCTTGCCTTTCCTCCTCCACAGGGTCTCTCTTGACCCGAGGGGGGCTGTGTGGGAACCTTCAGAGTTTCTCCACTACCACCACCACCCCACCTGAGAATGAGTCCCCTGGAACATGAGTTCTGGGGGCCCTAAACCTTCCCCTAGCTCAGACTTCAAGGCACCTGGCTCTCCTCTGGCCAAATTTGGGCAAATGCCCTGAAGCTGGTCAAGGTGCCTTCAATCAGCACCTTGTTTGAACTCCTCTCACCTTGATCTTCTGTTGGAGAGATGAGACATCCCCAAAGACCTCTTGGGACACTCACCACAGAGGTTCAGCTTTGGAAACCACCCCCACCCCACCTCCATTCAGCAATTCTCATCCAGGCTTCACACCCTCCCTTTTCCACCCTACCCCCACAACCACGAGCTCTCCTTGGTATCACTGAGATTTTTCCTACCTCCTTTTTGGGTCCTGGCCACAGACCCTGAGCCACACAAGAGAAAGAAGTCAGGCTAGAAGCGGCGCACGAAGGCTTCAGACACCCCATGTGTTGATAAGAAGTTTATTTGTCCAGTGTGCCAAATCAGAAAGAACCGAGGCTGCAAAGCAAAAGAAAAGTTCATCTGAAGTTTGAGAGATTGGCAGCTAGGAGACACAGATTCTACAGGACCAGAAACAGCTCAGAGCTGGGAGGAGAAAGAGTTTATCAAGGGAAAACCCGAAGCTTGTTTAAGTGTTTTTGAAAGAATTATGCCTCCTTCAGCAGAAGGAAGCAAGCTAGCTTTCTTCCGAGAAGTGCCGCAGAATGTCCCATTTGTGGTTGGCACAGGCTACAATGTCACGTTGCATCCAGGTGGGGACATATACAGGACCATCTTTACAGCGGTCTCTGAGCTCCTTGCTAAAGATTCTTAACATTAGTGATTCAGTTTCAATGTTTCAGTGAACAGTTGTGAGCCGGTCTTATTTGTGAGTCTGCTATAATTTTATAATCGTAATTTTGTAATTCCTTTTAGAATTTCTCATTTGAAACACAAGTGATGACTCACGGAGAGAGCTGAGAATACATATATGGTCCACTCAGTGTAGATAAGCTGGTAAAGTAGTTTGCTCTCTTCCAGATGACAAGTATTTCCCCAGAGAGCCTGGAATGCACACGTATAACAGCAGCTAAAGCACAACCACTTCTGTGGGTTTAGGAAACATCTTGTCGTCTCGAAAATAATGTCGTATATTTGTAAAGAATTTTTTGACCATCAGATTGTGTACAATGGAAGCAAGATTGCTCAGGATGTAAACAACGGTCTTCTTCAACAGAAAGTGGCACATCTTTTTTAACCAGTCCGTGAATTTTTGTTGGTTCTCAACACACGTCATGTACAAGTTTGGCATAGACATTGTTATCTTATGCATGACAATGTTAGATATCATTTCCAGTGTGAATTCCACGACCCAAGGTTTGATATTGAACATGTTGGAGTTGGTAGAGGGCACAGGAGGTTTGCACTCGTTCGCTTCGGGCCAAAAGACCGAAGAGAGCTTAGAGAGCCAGCCTTTTATACTTTCTGGAACCAGTCACTCTCTGACGTCCCGCTCCTACACACAGGAGCCAATGAGCTTGTCCCACGTGTGCCAGCAGCCATTTGGCGGAGGCAAGAAAACAAAAAACAAAAAACAAAAAACACAGAAAGTGAATTGTTTCCCCTGGTCGTTGCTGGCCTAGATAGTTATATGTAGGGATTTTTTTACAAGGGGGTTTTGGTGACCGTGGTTACACTGATGGAAAGGCAGGATTTGGGGTTCTTTCTGTGAAGAGGACAAAATTCTCCCGGTTGGCCGGTCTGCTCTTAGTGGGAGGTTTGAAAACATGTCCTTTGTGGTCCCTGTAACCCCCCCTAGAAGGCAAGGTTCTGTCGTGTTCAAGGTTCACGACACTGCTCACCCAAGGTGGAGCAGAACAGCAATGGATTCCATCACAGTGATGCAGATTGATCATGGATGGGGTTTGGAGTGTTGTTTGTGCTTTCGTGTTCTGAGGTCTGGAGAGGAGGAAGCCCTGTCTCTCTGCTCTGGAGCTGTCTAGAACTCGTTCAACATAGAGAGTCCCATCTAGACACTTCAAGGTTGTGAGGGCAATCAACCAGAGGAGAACACTTTTTTTAGTTTCAAAGCAAGGAGAAGGCATAGGTAACTGTCGATCAGGGTTGTAGGTAAGTGTTGATCACCGAACGTGGTGGATGCGTGGCTGTTTTTCCGATCTTCAAATGGGAGGGCCACGTTGACACAGATGAAAACATTTCAGCCTAATGTAAACATTAGATTTAGCCTTCCGTCGATCTCTAAAACAGAAACAGATTGTTGGGTTCTGTCGCGAGATATTTTTTTCAATGTTTATTTACTTTTGAGAGAGAGAGAGAGAGAGAGAGAGAGAGAGAGCGAGCGCCAGGGAGGGGCCGGCAGAGGATGTGGGGTGGGCTCTGGGCTGATAGCAGAGAGCACAATGTGGAGCTGAAACTCACAAACAGTGAGATCCTGACCTCAGCTCAAGTCGGACACTCACCTACAGAGCCCCCCAGGCGCCCCAGATTGTCAGGTGTTTAAATCAACAAGGCTTTCTAGATTTCAACAAAGAAACGGTGACAAAGAAAGCTGAAGTCTCCAGTGGAATGCCAGCTAGTAAACGTAGACGAAATAGTGCAGTGAGCCGTTCGGTTTCCTCCAAGATTTAACAGATATGAACGTTCTAGAATTTGGCCTCCGGTCTCCTTTGCCAAACAAAAGGCAACAAGCTGCATCATATCGGACACCAGCGCCTTCTCCCTTGCTGTCCTCCTTTGCCAGAGGTAACGACTTGCTGGTGGGTGAGGGTCTCATCCTATGTAGGAAAGTTTTTACAGCGATTTCACCCATCCTTTTTATATATGTTTGTATTCATCAATAGTCCGTAACATAGTTTCATGTTCTTATTTTACAGAAATGGGTCATAAGCTAAGTATTTTTTGCAGCAGGCTTTGAAAAGCCTCTGAAGTCTTTTTTTACGTACCTCACTGTTGTTCTAGGAATCTCCTTCATTTCATCTGCTGGGCAGGGTCTCAGCGGAGGAAGAAAGCAGACCTGTATTCACATGCTGTTGTAGGAAAAAGTAATTTGGTAACTCTTGATGGGTTTCATTCCCAATACAATTTTTGCAGGCTTTTTGGGAGACATGTATGAGGTCAATTCTTGTCTTTCTTTTTCTTTCTTTTTTTCTTTCTTTCTTCCCTGTCTTTAATTTTTTTTTAATGTTTATTTATTTTTGAGAGAGACGGAGACAGAATGGGAGTTGTTTAGGGGCAGAGAGAGAGGGAGACACAGAATCCAAAGCAGGCTCCAGGCTCTGAGTTGTCAGCACAGTGCCCGACGCGGGGCTCAGGCTGACAAGCTGTGAGATCATGACCTGAGCCAAAGTCGGACGCTCAACCGACTCAGCTACCCAGGCGCCCCTCTTCCCTGTCTTTAAAAAGCCACTTGGAATTCACTCTTTAGGTAGAAGACATGAGCATATGCCTCTCAGAAATGAGAGGGCAAGCTAGATGGGAAGCTCATCTAGCAGGAAGGATAGAGAATATTGGAGCAACGTAAGAAGCTTGGTGTATGTATATACAAAATGTGGTAAAAAATTTTTTTCAAGCACAAATGGCAACTGTATGAATATTTGCCACATACTGGGCCAAGACTGCAAATTTTCATCAACGCACAGACATGGAAGGCTCTATAAACCCTGTGGTCGGTAGTCAGAGAACAGAATGAAAAGTATAAGCTGAAAACAACTCCCTGAATGGAAACCATGTGTTTGTAAAACTCCTGCCTAATGAGAAACTACAATGGCAGTGTCACAATATGTATAACTGACAGAAAAATACTTTACAGAGAACACACAGGATGCAACCCAGGGGAGCCTGTGGGGAAATTTTAAATGTTAAGATGCTTAAAAGCAGAAAAAAGGAGCAAGGAATAAAAAATAGCCAGAAGAAAAGCATGACAGTAGTCCTAATAACCAACCTAATACGAACTTGAGTTACTATTTTCTTATGTTTATTTATTTGTTTTGAGAGAGAAAGAGAGAGCACATGCCCAAGCAGGGCAGGGGCCGAGAAAAGGAGAGGCAGAATCCCAAGCAGGCTCCTCACCGTCAGCGTCAGAGCCGGTGCTGGGCTACAACTCACAAAGTGCCAGATCATGACCTGAGCTGAGATCAAGAGTCAGACGCTCAACTGACTGAGCCCCTCAGGCACCACTTGAGTTACCATTTTGAAATTTCCATCATTTCAATGGGGAGATTTTACACATTTGTGACCTTATTCTAACCTTACGCATACTCTTGAGAGAAAGAGCGAACACATTCCCAGCTCTTACCGTGAGACTAGAATAACCTTGACCCTCAAACCAGAAAAAATACGGAAAGGAAAAATTACAGGCCAAGAGCAGCATACACAAACCTCCTACAGAAATAGGAACCACAGTCCAGCAGTGAATGGAAAAGATCACGTGCGTGAATGTGAGGTTTAGTCCAGGAATGCAGTTAGGTTAACAGGAGAAAATCAGTGTAATTCACAGCTTTAATGGTTGAAAGAAGGAAAATTATGTGACTTTTTGAAAGATACATTAAAAAAAACTCTATGTAAAATTCAGCTACATTTGGTGACAGAAACCCGTCAACAGAAATAAAATGAAACTTTCTTAAACTGATAAAGCGTGTGTACAAAATGGTAGAGCAAACGTAATTTTAAGGTCAGGCAGCCAGGCTCGGGTGGGCTGCCAACACTTACTTGTAAGGGTGCGTATGGGGTCCTTGAGCACGCCGAGCCAGACACATAAAAGAAAAGGTCTGAGAAGGAAAAGTGCAGAAACGATGTCATAATTCACATCTGAGAAGTTCTCAGAATCAGTCCTGTAGTTTCCCAAGAATGCCTGACAGGAGATTCATATGTGTGGCTGAATGACATTGCTTTATAAGAGCAAGTGTCATTTAAATAATATTTATAGCAGCAACCGGAGAATAAACAAAGAGCTTTGTAAGCAAGGCCTTAATTTATTTACCACCTAAAACTTGACTGAACATGAAAGTTTGCTGTTAAGTGGCAATAACTAACAGAGGACAAATCACCAACAGAAAGGAAAGAGATACCAGGGAGTGTCAGGATCGGGAAGACTCCGCTTGGTGGAATAGCTGTTCTCCCCAAATTATCTGGACAATTACGAACTTCCCAGTAAAAACTGTCATTGTTTTCTTTCCACTGGACAAGGGAATTCTAAAATTAAAGAGCTTAACAAAGGGCCCCGAAGAAGTGTAACAAGGTGGCAACGGCCCTACTAGATAGATATCAAGATGGATCACCGAGCCACACTATAGAAAACTGGTGCTGTGGCTCCGCTGGGGACCTGAATATGGCATCGGCCACCATCCTACACACACATCGACACTTCATAAGGGAGGTGGCCTGACAGATAAAGTGGGGGAAAGAAGGCAGTTTTTATAAATGAGTCTGAAAAATTGATCACACACACACACACACACACACACACACACACACACACACACAGCCTTGGGAAATTATTCTAAATTAGGTAGAGGAACAACCAATGTAATGGTAAAAATATGAGTTCTATATTACACTTAATGTCTCTTTAGAAAGGATACTATACGAAACAGATGTGCAGCACACATAGTTGGCAAAGCATGCCATCCACAATATATAAAGATCCTTGCAATAAAGAAAAACAAACCAACAGAAAAGCTTGTAGATGTCACCCATAGGAAGTTGTGTGGTGTCATAGCAGACGTGAACGGGGAGGAACATTCATAGTGGCAGTGTTTGTATAACATATGAGCAAAAGCAAAACATCCCAAATGTTCACCAGTTACGAATCAGTGAAAGAAAATGTGATAAGTTCTCACGATGGGAGATGCAGAGACCATTGCCATCCAGGCACACCTGTGGGAGTGAATCCTGGGAATTTTTCCTGAACAAAGCAAGTGGCATGAAATTCAGTGTAATTTCATTTTTGTGAAGGTCAACAACGCTCAATATGAAATGTATGGTTTTTAAGGTTACAGCATGTTGTTGAAAAAGAAGACGTGTAAAGGTAGGGGAATATTTTGCAGAATATGGCGGGGGGTGGGTTGGGCTGGCAGGGGGACTGGTGACAGCATCCATGGTGTGTGAGGTGCTGGTTCTCTTCTTCCTTGAGCTGGGTAAAGACTCATAGGGAGTTCTGTGGGGGTTTTGGCGTTTAAAAAAACTTTTTAAATGTTTATTTATTTTTGAGAGAGAGAGGCAGCAGAGTGTGAGCAAGGGCAGGGAGGGGCAGAGAGAAAAGAGGGAGACACAGAACTCGAAGCAGGCTCCAGGCTCTGAGCTGACAGCACAGAGCCCGACATGGGGCTCAAACTCACGAACCGTGAGATCATGACCTCAGCCGAAGTCAGACGCTCAGCCGACTGAGCCACCCAGGTGCCCCTGGAGTTATTTTTAAAAATAATTGTTGCTTTCATTCCCTGCACAGATGATATAAGCAATTATTTTGGGCATATCCAATAGTCAATATGAAAACAAGAAAAAGGGGTGCCTGAGTGCCTAAGTCAGTTAAGCATCCTACTTTGTCTCAGGTCATGATCTCATGGTTGATGAGTTCAAGTCCCGCATTGGGCTCTCTGCTGACAGTGTGGAGCCTGCTTCAGAATCTCTCTAGCTCCCTCCTTCCTTCTCTATCTCTGTCAGTCCCTCTCTCTCTCTTTCAAAATAAAGAAAGAAACTAAAAAACATAAATTCTACTTGATCATGATAATTTTTCATCTATTTGTTTCCTGTTATTATTAACTCTGCATTTGGTTTACTAACATTTACTTTGATTTTTTTATGTGAGTTTTTATAAAGCTTATTTTATTTTTGAGATAGAGAGAGAGCAAGCAGCAGAGGGACAGAGAGAAAGGGAGAGAAAGAATCCCAAGCAGGCTTTGTGCTATCAGCACAGAGAAGACTAGAGAGTACCCGATGCAAGGCTCCAACTCATGGACTGTGAGATCATGACCTGAGCCGAAAGCAAGAGCTGGACCCTAAAGTGACAGAGACACACAGGCACCCGTTGTCTGTGTATTTGTAGGTGAAGCTGGCCCATGGTTTTCTTATCTGGTTTTGGTATGAAGCTATTCAAGTAGCCTCATGTACTGGGCTAGGAAGTATTCTTCTTGTAAAACTTTTTATTCTTGGAGGAGTCTGCTGAAGGTTATCTTTAACTTGAAGGTTTGTTAACTCTCACCCATAAAGACCATCAGGGCCTGGTACTGTTTTTTTGACCGAGGGAAATCAGCGGCTCACGTTTTAATTTTTTAATGGTTATTGCTCTATTCATATTAAGACTTTTGTTTTGAGGTAAGTTTTGGTGATTGACATTTATTTTGATAATTGTTCATTTAATCCATATGTGAAAATACATTGGCATAGTTTTTGCGGTAGTCTCTATAAATTTTACAACCTCTCTTGTATCTTTCTGATAAGTCCTTAAAGATTTTTATCAACGCATCAATCGATCCCTTTCTCTCTGTGTCTGTTTCTGTCTTTCTATCCGAACACCATGGTTTCGTGGGAACTGTACAAGGTAGAGGGAAACTCGCAGCAAAGATTCTCTCCTGGACCAGACTTTAGTCAGGCTGTCTCAGCCATTTGCTTAAGGAGGTCTGACTTGGGCTTCAGGTCCAGTTTGTTCAAGAAACCTGTGAAGGCCGTTGAGCCATAATCCTCCCCCCGTGATATCTGAGCACCCTCCTTTTCTGACCAAATTCCTCACCCCAGCAGCATCTGCTAGGTAGTACGTGATCACTCCCGCTATCTTCAGTAAGAACCCTGTTAGGTCTTCTTGGCAAGAATTACTCTGCCTTCTTGGTAAATTTCCACCCGCTGACTGCCCCACCCTGCTCCTTGGCTATAAGTCCCATTTAGTCTTGTTGATTTGGAGTTGAGTCCAATCTGTCCCTCCTACTGCAAAGCCATTGTAGCAGTCGGCCTCAATAAAGTGTGCCTCAACATGAGTAATGACTATCAGAATAGGTTTTCATTAACACATGGAAACACGTGATTACAGTATGGTTGATGAGGGCTAGATGAAAGTACGTAACAGGGGCTGTGGGGTTACAAGGGAATCGATGAGGGGCTTGTAAAGTTTCAAGACTTTGGAAAATAGTAAGACAAGTGACGAGATGATGTTCAGAATGAAACAAAAGACTAGAGAAATAACAAATGGGGGAGACCGAGAGAAATGAGCCCACCTTTATGGACAGGGCAAGGAAGGACCCCTTAGAGCAAGTGTCCAGGAGAGCTTAGCTGTCTGATGGGTATTTCAGTATTTTACGTCCAAAATGAAGCTCCTGAGTGTTTCTCTTTCCCTCAAGTTTTCCCTGAAATACTACCTACCCCAGTTCCCAATATCATAAAATGGTGCCATTGCCCTCTGTGTGTTGAACAAGCCAAAATCTTGATAAGGAGCAGTGAGGACCTTGCATTGTGGATGCACTTTTCAAGTGTGTTTGGGGATATGCGGTGCTGGAGATGGATGCCTTTCCAGCACTTTCTAGCATGTGGCCTGTGAGGTTTGTCCTGGAGTTCTGATGGCTGGACTCAGGAAACGCGTCAGTGGGGATACTTTCAAGGAGAGCAAGGGCTATAAGAAAAGTGTAAAAATAATGATAATTTACATAAAAAATAAGAGTTCTGGCTGAAGAAGTACAGTGGATGTTCCTCATAATCTTCAGTGTTGGAGAAATAGGACAATTCATACATTCTTTCAGTGTTGAAATGAATTAGTTGACAGGAAAATCCAAATCTTTAAACTTAATTTCAGATGAGACCAGCTGAGCGTCATCGTCACAAAGAAGGCAGCTGACAGTCCACTTCCAATGTGACTCTTTTCTCCAGATGATACTTCCGTGTGACCCAAGCCAGTGAGGTCCCCAGAAACCCAGACTGAATTCCGTATTATCTGATAGAACGTCTTACACTTGGACTCAGAGACTCAGGTGGGTACCTGTAGGTCCATGTGTTGCATCTGGACCCAATGAGTTTTCTGGTTTGCTGGTCACCAGAGATACCCGAGGATGTTCCTTATGCTCCAGCATTGGCCTGTTCCCTTTCCCTTTCTGTCAGCACAGGACCCCCATGGGGACCCTGAAGGTTCCTAGAACATGGTTGGTCACGGGTCTCTGAGGATGAGCTACCACGGACGCCGTGAGACAGAACCTGCGTGCTGGCAGGTGCACACTCCCAGGCTCTCACAGATCACCCCGGACGTATGTCAACATCTATGTTCTTATTCGTGGTTGTGTGAGGACACCTGGTGTCTGAGGGGAGAAGGGAGGATTAGGCTTTTGAGTAATGGTGTGTCTGCTTCTGCCAGTACCCTGCTGATGGTGGATTTTTATTTGTGTTTTTGTTTGTTTTTTAGTATATTCAAGCATGAGGAATTGGAAACAAAAGATAATCAGGAGAAAATGTAGTTTGGATTATTTTATTCTACTCAGACCCATAAAGTAGAGACATGCAAGAAATATCAGTTGAACACAGGAAACAAAGAACAGGGAAGGATGCAAGTGGTTAATAGTGACCTGACCGGTGACTCTGACTCCTTAGCTTCAATGGATAGCACCGTGCTGGCCACCAGCAGGGCGGCCAGGAAACAGCGTCCCAGGCTGTGGCTCAGGAAGGGGCTGTTGCAGGTGGGACCTCGCTCCGGTCCGTGTGCTCTGTCAGCTGTCCCACTGCCCACTCAACTCCATCCCCACCTAGTCTGGAGACCTCCCAGCCCAGGAGAACACCGTGCGGATCGTGTCCTGCTGGACGGACTGATCCTCTCCTCCCACTCCCCTCTGGCCTCTCACAGAAGCTGGGATCCAGCTGAACCAGTGCCCCCGGCCCCTCTTGGCCACCTTAACTGCACATGTAATTCAAACGTTCACTTCTGGTCTTCACACAGGCTCAGCCTGCACACATCTCCTTCTTCTATTAAAGGTCTTTCCCTACACCTGGCTGCTGAAGCAAGAATCATGAGAGTCACTACTGAATTCTTCTGCTCCTCCCTGTGCTTTGTGGAACCTGTTAGCAAAGCCTCCATAGGCCCCCCAACCTGCCCCAATATTCCTCCTATTTCTCTACCACCTTCTTGTCCACACTGACCGTGAGTCCACATCGTCATTTCCAACATGGACGTGACCGATTCTAACCAGTCTTCCTAAGGGATTAAGTTCCTACTGTAGCTGTAACAAATTACCACAAACTTAGTGGCTTAAAACAACACAATTTGTTAATCTTAGTGGGCTTTTAAAAACTATTTATTTATTTATTTACTTATTTATTTAGAGAGGGGAAGGGGCAGAGACAGAGAGAGAATCCCAAGCAGGCTCCACACTGTCAGCACAAAGCCCAAAATGGGGCTTGAACCCACGAACCGTGAGATCATGACCTGAGCCGAAACCAAGAGTCGGATGCTTAACTCACTGAGCCACACAGGTGCCTCAATCTTATTGTTTTTATTTTACTGTTAGGTTAGAAGCCTGACAAAGATATCTCCATAGGGATCCCCCAGTATAATCTCCCTATTTGAAGGCCCACCCATTGACAATCTGAATTCCCCATTGCTATGCCCAGTCCCATGTTCACAGGTGCTGGGGACCAGGGTGTGGACATCTTGGGGCATCACACTTCTGCCTACCACACTCAGTTTCCATTGTCTCCTCTCTCTGGGGCCTTCTCCACCTGGCAAGCACAGCCATACCACTTTAAATGAGTCTGAATAATTGCTCATACACACAACACACACACACGCACGCACGCACACACACACACGCACAACACACACATATACACACACACCCCTTAGGGAACCTACAGGATCCTGGACAGCTCCAGGCAGGCAGCAGCAGCAGAACAGAGGAAATAATCCACATGATATCCCTGGGGTAGGTGTGTCTGAGGGTGGGGACCTGCAGGGAGGCAGGAGGGCACCGTGGAGCTGGGCACTGGTGCCCAGGGAGGAAGCAGGACTATGCCCAACAGAGAACACATCTCTCTGCAGCAGCTGTGCACGGAGGGTCCCCTGGGCCAGTGTCTTGGCCCCAATACCTAACGTGCACTAGGGTGTGGAATTTGCCATCTGTGCCCCAAACGGGTGAGATTGGGGTTGACAGCGACATCCAAGGGAAACTTTTAATTCCAAACTCAAAAGCCTGTGCCTTGAAAATAAGAAAACACCCATGCATTCCTTATTAAATCCCCAGGGCAACACTACCCACATTTAAATTAGCAGCAAGTTGAAGCACCTGGGTGGCTCAGTCAGTTAAGTGCATGACTACGGCTCAGGTCATGATCTCACGGTTTGTGAGTTCAAGCCCTGCATTGGGCTCTGTGCTGACAGCTCAGAACCCGGAGGCTGCTCTGGATTCTGTGCCTCCCTCTATCTCCACCCCTTCCCTGCTCATGCTATATCTGTCACTCCCTCTCAAGAATAAATATTAAAAACTTTTTAAATAAATAAATTAGCAGCAAGTTCAGTCATCTCCCTGGTTACTCGCCCACAGTGGACTTGCAGGCACACAGAGTGGCCAACAAGCACCCTGCATCCTCTCCTTTGCTCAGCAGCTGCCATGTCCTGGCAGATGATTGATAATCACAACAGAGAGTCTGGTCCCATAGCACAGACTGGTGGGGACAGAGGTGGCGATAACCACTCTGAGGACCTGGGGATCAGAAAGCTGGGCACACAGCGCTGCCCAGGTGTGATGGAGACAAAGAACTGATGTAGGACTGGGTTGGGGATCAGAATTGAGGTGCCTTACATGGAAGCACTAAACTGGGAAGTGACCATAGTTGCAGGGAAAGGCTGGATTCTCAAGAGGGAAACCTCTCAGGAATTGGAAGGAAACCTCTCAGGTACAGGAGCTAAGTGGGCAGCATACCACATGTGTGCCCATCATCTAACCACTCCTACCTCCAGAAATGATGGTCTCTCCTCAATAGAGCCCAGACTCACCTGTGCTCCCTCACCGCCCGCGCTTGAAGAGACGCTGGCATCTCATTCCTGCACTGCAGGGAGGGGGAGGCCGATTTCCCCACAGACAGCCCAGGAATGGTGTCCTGCAGAACAAGGTCAGGCAAGACCTCACTCTCCCAACAACCCGGAGCCTGATCTGGTCTTTATGGTGGAGCCTGGACGCCACCTGCTCTCTCAGGCCCTAGAGATCCTGTGCTAGGAAGAATGCCACTTCTCTCCTGACTCTTCCAGCTAGGAAGGTTCTTAAAATACCCAGGAGGACCTGTGTCCCACTTGGAAAACCCAGTCTGGAATGTTTCACAGAAGGTCTATCAAGGCCGATGTGCACAGATCTTAAGTGACAGGGCCTTTAGGGACACAGGCTCACAGTCATTTTCCCCAGGGCCCACATGTGGTGCTGGGGCATCTGGGCCCTGAGTGTCCAGTCTACAAGGCCCACTGTCCCTGGCACCATCCCTTCTCCAATGACTTGGGCCTGGGGTTGTTTCCGGTTACAAGTCCATGTGCCACATCCTCCAATGTGAGGTTCTTCTCTGGGGACCCTGTTTAGGGTCCCAAGAACTACACCGTGAGCAAATCTAAAGAGTATTTGAGGGTTGGGCGTTGTGGCAATGTAAACACTTGCGTTGGTCAGGAGATGGAGATGGTCAGCAGGAGTTCAGGCAGGAGCGTGAGTGCCCTCTGGTGGATGGTTCCTGCTGCTGGAAGAGCAAACAGGGCCCTGGACAGGAGACAGGAGGGCTCAGCTTGGACAAAGGGCACATTCAGGTCCAGAAGGAGGCATATTTAGAGGGGAAGAACTTATGGCTGCCCGTGGCTCAGCAGCTGGAAGACTGGTTTTTGCCAAGGGTGTAACCACAAATCAGGACACCACTGGGTTATATTGCCAGGTTGGCTGAGGGAAATTCTGTAGACATTGGGATGCAAAAACATACATGACCGCAAATCGACATGTGATGTCATTAGACATGTCCTCTGATGTTCTCAGCATCCTGAGAGGCATCTTAGCCATTAATGCAAAGTCATACTATGGATTTGGAAGAAATATTAGGAAGAAAATTATATCATAGGAGCTTCTCTCAGAATCATACAGCTTGGCATCACTCCTTAAGGATGAATTTACACCCCCCAAAATGGACTTAATTGGGGACTGGCTGGTGTTGGGGTTTCATTCTCAGCACCTGTGGGCTGACACCCTGCCCTCTAACCCTGTGCCCCTCTCTGAACCACAAGAGTCTCTGATGCTCCATCATTAAGGGGTGAGTTCCTTTTAGTGTCCTCAGCATTCACCTGTCCACCTCCGCACTCTGCAGGTGGAGATGGGCCGGACTATCCCTGCACAGGCTCGGGCCGCTGGTTGGCACGTATGGGGGCAGAGCCGGGCACCTCCTTGTGGCTAAATCCCAACCACCACCAGAGCCCTGAGCTCCTGGTCTCTGGCTGGGTCCAAGGACATCGCGAAGTTCTGGAAATTGAATCCCTCCCAGAAGACAAGAACCCAGCACTCAGCTCCCACTGGCAGTTCCTTGGAGCTCCAGACCACAGCTCACACCGGTTCTGCCCTGATCCCATGACGACCCGCCAAGATGTGGCCAGATGGGACACACCAGTCCCAGCATATGGGGGTCACTTTGGCTCGGAAGTGCTTTCCCATGAGGCTGCTTGATGCTATAACAGGGCCCTTCTCTCTAACACAAAGAAGGTTACATGAGGTGCAGGGTTTGATTGGTGGGGGCCTCTGAGAGGGCCCAGATCCCTGTGTTATGGAGGCTGTGCTGGGGCAATGGGAAGACAGAAGACAAGGTTTGTCAAGGTACCAGCCGGGAGAGCAGCATGCAGAGCCAGGGCGCAATCCATCCATGACTAAGTCCCTTGTGAGAAATGGGGCAGTCCTGTCCTTATGCCCAGTGGCTACTCTGAATAGACACTACTTCAGCAACAATGTCTTAGAGGATGAGATGGGAGCCAGGCCAGATATCCAGGCATCCCCGTCTGTGCCAGATGACATGCGTCAATAGACATGCGTGAAATGGATAAGAGAAACCACACCATAAAGCATGTCACCCCCACATGACACCTGGGGGTCAGAACCTGTCCCCTGTAGACACAGGGGCACTGGTTTCTTCATGGGAGGAGGCCAACAAGTACCCGAGGCTGTCCCAGGGACAAGCCTTCACTCCTCATAGATTCAGGAGTGAGGACAGAGACCTCCTAACAGTGAGCATCTGACACCATTCACTCACAGAAAACAGACATCCCCCACTCCATCTCTACCTTGTGAGCCACTTCACCTATCCCTGGAGATCCTGGGCAGCCTGTGTCCTCATCTTCTCTCAGAGACCTGACCTCAGGTGGAGTTACCACCAGGGGAAGTCAGAGCCCCTCTCTGAACTCAAGGAAGTCAGGAGGTGACTCCTCCTCCCTAGGGTCTCTGATCTGTGGGGATACGTGGCTATATGTGGTCTGCTGAAGACATCTTACCACCCCAAGGAGTCCTGAGAAGTGAGAGGAACTTGCCGTGCAGGATGGGACAGGAAAACCCAGGATCTGAATTTGCTTCCATCTCAGAGGGGCTGAGGCTCCCACAGAGGCCTCCCCTTCCCTAGCAGAGGAACCCTCGAGACTCCCTGGATGAGTCTCCAGGTGGAGCTGCTCTAGCTCCTGGGTCCTATGGGGAGCCTAGAGCAAAGACAGGGACATAGGTGACTTGAACGCAACAGGCCCCAGTGCTGTGATGGGGGAAACAGGGAATTCTGAGGTGTATTCTCCCCAAAGCCCCAAGAGACTCTTCACTGGCCCTTCCTTTGGAACTCTGGGAACAGAGACCACCATCAGAGGCAACATATCCCCTTGGATGGATGGTTCTCCTGACATTGGATCAGGAATCTTCTGGACAACAACTGTCCTCTCCCTGAGTTTACCCTGCACTGGGATGGACTCAGGAAGCCTGGGACCCACAGGGACCAGGACCTGGGCTGACCAGCCCCTCAGCCTGGAGGTCAGAGCCCACCTCTGCCCAGGGCTCAGGGCCCACACATCCTTTGGAGCCTGGTTAGCATCTCTGGTGCAGCCCCCAGCATAGCCTCCAGGGGGCAACATTGGGACACGAAGACAACACAGAGGAAATTAACACATGAAGTTGGTTTTAGCTAAGAAGGTGGAAAAGGAGCTTCACTTCTATCCCCGTTCCAACAGACACTTATGGGGTCCCTACCATGTGCCTGTTCTGTCTTGTCAGCTTCTTCCCGAGGCCTCTAAGGACTCTACTGTCAAGTGTCCCTGTGCAGCTCCCCACTCCCTGCCTTGTGCCATCCATGGGGAAAGGCCAGTGACTACAGGAAAGTCAGCCAGGCAGGGAACAGAGGCTGCCCAGGATGGTCAGAAGCCTAAACGATATTCTACTGTGTTTGTCTTAATTCATTGATGGCATTTGGGTTGTTTCCATATTTTGGCTATTGTGAACAATACTCTTTGAACATGGGTGTACACATATTTCTTTCAGTTCCTGCTTTCACTTCTTTTGTGTATATACCCAGAAGTGGAATTACTGGATCATATGGTATTTTTATGTAAAGTTTTTTTCTGAAAATCACCACCATGGCTACACTATTTTACTGTCCCGTCAAAAACACACCAGGCTCCAATTTCTCCACATCCACTCCAGCATTTGTTGCTTTCTGGGCTTTTTTGAAAATAGCCATTCTAATTGGTGCAAGGGAGTACCTAATTGTATTTTAAATTTTTTTAAGTTTAATTTACTTATTTTGAGAGAGAGAGAGAGAGAGAGAGAGAGAGAGAGAGAGAGAGAATGAGCAGGGGAGGGGCAGAGAAAGAGGGAGAGAGGGAGAATCCCAAGCAGGCTCCACACTGTCAGCACAGAGCCCGATGTGGGGCTTGAATTCATGAACTGCAAAGTCATGACCTGAGTCAAAACCAAGAGTCAGACACTTAACCTACTGAGACACCCAGGAGCCCCTCATTGTAGTTTTGATTTGCATCTCCCTCACAATTGGTGATGTGGAGCTGCTTTTTATGTGGTTATTGGCCATCTGTATACCTTCTTTGCAGACATGTCTATCCAAGAGCTTTGCCCATTTTAAAATCAGGTTTAAATTTGGTTTTGTTGTTGTCGAGTTGTAGGAGTTCTTTGTATGTTCTGGTCATTAACCCCTTATCTGATATATGATATGCAAGTTATTTCCTCTCATTCTGTTACTGGTGGGAGATTCTGTGACATGAGAATGGATATCTAGTTCTTGGCTCCCTACAAAAGGTTTATGTGAGGAGGACCCAGCTCGAATAAAGGCAGCCAGAAGCAAAGTAGCAAGCACAAAGCAGTTTATTAAGGACAATACACTCTCAAGATGGGAGAGTAGGCAGGCCCAGAGTTAGCAACTGCCCGAGGCTTAGGGGTGTCCCTTTATGTTTGTATAGGTGGGGAGGAGGAGTTTTTGACTCTACAAGGTTCTTGCCAAAATTGTTATGGCTGTCTTTCCCCATAGTGGGGGGGGGGCGCAATGTAAATATATTATAATGAAGTTACAGTTTATTATAGGACACAGGCTGGAAGGGGGAACATATGCTCTGCACCTGTTGTTCCTGGTCTCATAGCCCAGGAAGGTGGGAAACCATGAAACCACTATTTACCACCACCCTTGCCTCCAGCTCATATCCAGCTAACCACCTACTCTATCATTCCATAGGTTGCCTTTCACTCTGTTGATTGTGTCCCTTGATGAATAGGGTTTTTTTTTTTTTTTTATGTTGATGAAATCCGGTATATCTGTTTTTCCTTTTTTTTGCTTGTGTTCTTAGTGTTCTATTCAAGAAATCACTGCCAAATCCAACGTCATGAAGACATTCTCTTATATTTTCTATGAGTTTTATAGTTTCAGGTCTTACCTTTAGGATTTGATCCATTTTGAGTTAATTTTTGCAGGTGGCATAAGGCAGTGATCCACTTTCATTCTTTTGCATCTATATATCCAGTTTTCTTTTTTTTAAGTTTGTTTGTTTGTTTATGAAATTTATTGTCAAATTGGTTTCCATACAACACCCAGTGCTTATCCCAACAGGTGCCCTCCTCAATACCCATTACCCACTTTCCCCTCCCTCCCACCCCCCATCAACCCTCAGTTTATTCTCAGTTTTTAAGAGTCTCTTATGGTTTGGCTTCCTCCCTCTCTAACTTTTTTTTTTCTTCCCTTTCCCTCCCCCATGGTCTTCTGTTAAGTTTCTCAGGATCCACATAAGAGTGAAAACATATGGTATGTGTCTTTCTCTGCCTGACTTATTTCACTCAGCATAACACTCTCCAGTTCTACCCATGTTGCTACAAAAGGCCATATTTCATTCTTTCTCATTGCCAAGTAGTATTCCATTGTATATATAAACCACAATTTCTTTATCCATTCATCAGTTGATGGACATTTAGGCTCTTTCCATAATTTGGCTATTGTTAAAGCTGCTGCTATAAATATTGGGGTACAAGTGCCCCTATGCATCAGCACTCCTATATGCCTATATCCCAGCACTCCTATATTCCTAGCAGTGTTATTGCTGGGTCATAGGGTAGATCTATTTTTAATTTTTTGAGGAACCTTCACCCTGTTTTCCAGAGTGGCTGCACCAGTTTGCATTCCCACCAAGAGTGCAAGAGGGTTCCCGTTTCTCCACATCCTCTCCAGCATCTATAGTCTCCTGATTTGTTCATTTTAGCCATTCTGACTGGCATGAGGTGATATCTCAGCGTGGTTTTGATTTGTACTTCCCTGATGAGGAGTGACGTTGAGCATCTTTTCATGTGCCTGTTGGCCATCTGGATCATCTTCTTTAGAGAAGTGTCTATTCATGTCTTCTGCCCATTTCTTCACTGGATTATTTGTTTTTCAGGTGTGGAGTTTGGTGAGTTCTTTATAGATTTTGGATGGTAGCCCTTTGTCTGATATGTCATTTGCAAATATCTTTTCCCATTCCGTCGCTTGCCTTTTAGTTTTGTTGATACCCAGTTTTCTAACACCATTTGTTGACAAGATTGTCCTTTCTCCATTAAATGGTCTTGGCACCCTTGTCTAAAGTCTTTTGATTAAATAATTGGGGCGTTTTTCCTGGGCTCTCTATTGTATTCCATGGTATCTATATGTCTGTATATATACAGTTTGGGGTAACATTGACATCATATTAAGCTTTTCAATCCATAAACCTGGATATCTTTCCATTTATTGGTGTCTTCTTTAATTTCTTTCTGAATATCTGGTGGTTTTCAGTGTATGTATCTTTCACTTCCTTGGTTAAGTTTATTTCTAAGCATTTGATTCTTTTTGATGCTATTATAAATGGAATAAGCTCCATCCCCTCTCTCCACACCATTGTCACCTCAGTATCCTCAGGGAAGCCTGGGAACAGGACCTGGGTCCACAGAATACACAGGATCAAAGAAAGGGGAGAGGGAGGTTGAAGGAAAGAGGCTCCATGCAGTCCATCTGGGCCCTAGAGGTTTTCTCTCCCAAAGGCATGTCCTGGAGACACTGTCCAAAAGGAGGTAACTTTGTTCTGTCTGCCCTGCTCACACCACTCTCTATGTCCTTCTCCAGCCCTGGCATGGCTGAACCCCTCTATGATGGTAAGTTTGGAGGAGCCAAGTCCCTTGGACATGTGTCTTATCTCCAGGACTGGGAAAGGGGGGCTGAGGCTCTGGTTCCACCAAGTGTTACAGGAGGTGCTAACACTGGGCTGTCATGGCTACTGCCACATGTTCATCTGCCAAGAGTCCATCCTAGTCACCCTTGGAGACCCTGGGCATGCAGGAGCAGTGCACCCTGGGTAGAGTCTGTGCCCAGGGGAGCTGATTCTCTGTGCACGGGAGACTGGGCCACACTGCTCTGCCTGGATGTTTTAAATATTTGGCACTTGGCTAAAAATATACTTCTGGCAAAACTTATGGGATCCAGGGGCACCTGAGTGGTTCAGTTGGTTAAGCATCTGACTCTTGGATTCAGCTCAGGTCATGATCTCACAGTTTCGTGAGCTTGAGCCCCACATCAGCTCAGCTCTAACAGTGTGGAACCTGCTTGGGATTTTCTCTCTCCCCTCTCTCTCTGTCCCCCTCCTGCTTGCACTCTCTATCTCTCAAAATAAATAAACTTAAAAAAAATTTTTTTTTAACTTATCCAACTAAAGTGGTGCTCCCAAGGGAATTCATTACCTTAAATGCTGATACTAGAAAAGGTTGATTTAAAATGAGTTAATCATCCAACTTAACAAGTTGGAGAAAAACAAAGGGACAAAGGAAAGTGATCATAAACTTAAGAGGAAAAAATAATAAGCTATAAGACAAATACAGAATCAAGAAGATCCACACATCCCAAATTCAAAACCCCATTATTCAAAACTCCTTTCTTGAAAGGGTTCATAAATTTTTAACACCTCTGAAAAAATTCATCAGCAAAACAACAGAGGAAGCACAAATAAGCTACATTAGTGTGGGAACAAGTGGACCTAACTAAAGTTGGGGCAGAGACTGAAAGTTCTAAAAAAATCTTTGTGGCAATAAAGCTCACAATTCAGACAAAATGGACAATATTCCTAGAAAATTAGCAATAACATAAACTAACTCAGCAAGAAACAGGAAATCTGACCTGTAGTATAACTATAAAGGAAATTTAATTAAGAGTTAAAGTGTCTTTACACACACATACACACTGTGCACACACAGATATATGTGCCACATTTGTGCGCACTCAAAAAACACAAATGGCTTTAAAATGAATATGAATATCTGTATGGAGAAAAAAATAGGAACCTAGACCCTAACTCACACCATACAATCTTCTGGAAACTGATTAAATTTTATCAAAGTTACAATTTCTGGTCTTCAAAACACACCCAATTCTCTCTCCCTCTGTCTTTCATGTATATACAAGTTATGTGCGTGTGTGTGCACGTGCGCGTATCTATATGATGAAGAAGCCATGTCCAAAGTGCATTATAAAATCCTACAAAAGCAATATAAAAAGGCTGACAATCCAAAATTTTTTAAGATGGCTAATAACTCTCTAAAAGACAGTGAATAGTATGAACATGTGAAAATGGCCAACAAGCATATAAAAAGCTGCATTATGAAATATCATGTCAGTCACATGAGAAGAGCTGAAATTAAAAGGACTGAAAATATCAACAGTTGGAACATCTGAACATGTAATGTTACTGTTGGGGATAAAGATTTGTTCAGGGGCGCTCAAGTGGCTCAGTCAGCTGAGGGTCTGACACTTGATTTCGGTTCGGGTCATGATCTCACGGTTCGTGAGATTGGGCCCTGCGTTGGGCTCTGTGGTGACAGTACAGAGTCTGCTTGGGATTCTTTCTCCCTCTCTCCTAATCCCTCCCTCTCCCTAACCCTAACCCTAACCCTAACCCTAACCCTAACCCTAATCCCTCCCTCTCCCTCTCTCTCTCTCAAAATAAATAAATAAACATTTTTTAAAGATTTGTTCAATAATCTGGCAGAAGAATCTAAAATTTTCATGTATTTCAGGAGATGCTCCAGCAAATACAATGGTATATATCCCCAAGGAAATGAGTTAGACACATCACAACACCCATGCATAAGGGTATTCATACCAGCATTATTCGGAAGAGCCACAAAGTCGAACAATCCAAATGTCCAACACCACAACAGGCAAATGTTGTGGTATATTCAAACAAAAGAGTATTGAGCAATATGACAAAGGAATGAATCAGGGTTGCCCAGAATCCCAACACAGACTTGAAGGAAAGTAGCCAAATGCAGAAGGGAACATAACGATTCTACTTATGTAAAGTTCCCAAAGAGACAAAACCAGTCTCTGGTGGTAGAGGTCAGAATGGGGGTGATGGTGGGGCTCCTAGTGGCTGCAAGGGGCATGAGAGTGTTTTCTGGTGTGGGGAAACGTTCTCTACCTTGATCTGGGCAATGGTTTCATAGGCACACGTGTGCAGAAAATTATTTCAGTGTTCATGTTACTTTACAAAAAAATGAAGTGTACAATCTCTCCGGGCCATACAAAAAAGCAATCCACATATCAATCCACAAAACAAGCAACGACCAGTTTATTTCAACCTTAAACAATTCTTTCAGAGAACAGGACAAATGAATACTCATTAGCTCATTTTATGTGGCACAATAACCTTCATGTCAAAACCAGACCAGGAAACAAAGAAGAAGTAACAGGTAGGCCTTTCTCGTGACCAGAGATGAAAAATCCCTAAAACAAAATGCTACCAAAATGGATCAGGAATTACCAAGCTGAATTCCTTTCCCAAAATGCAAGGTTGATTAGCATTCAAAATCAATCATTGCCTTTAAGCACATTAACACATGAACTAGAGAATAATTCCTAATGACGAGAAGAGAAGCAAAGTGGCCTTTGATGACGCTCCATGTCCACTCAGATTTGGATGGTACGGAAACCAAGGGAAAACTTCTCCTCGACCTGATGAAGGTGCCTACAACCTGCAGCAAGCATCGCAGTTACTGGACGGTCGCTACAGACATCAGTGTCATCGGGAGTGGCGCAAGGCGGTCTGTGTTCACCAACCGAACTTCAAGCCCCTGGGCTTCAACCCTCCTCAGAGGCTCTCCCCTGGCCACACCCAGGGACAGAGCCCTGCTTGGGTCAGAGCCTCCTGAAGACAGCTGGGCCTGAGGGAGGGCAGCTCCCCTGGCCCAGAGAACCAGACTCACGGCTCCGACCTCAGATCACAGATGGCCTGCGACACTTAGCACGTTTCCTAAATGCACCAGCGGGAAGGGGACCAGAAGCAGACACTCTTCCTGTAGCTGATCAGGAGAGAGGAAGGACAACATGCCAGGCCTCCTATGGTGTGGCCCTGAACTGCCCCAGGTCTCTCCTCCCACAGACCGTTAGCCTCAGCAAGCATACAGCTGAGCCCAAGGTGAATGAGGGATTGGGGGCACATGCCCCTCTTCCAGGGGGGAGGAGCTGCAAGGTCACAAAGGGTATGGGTGTATAATCCTAATACTGGGAGGGAAAGGACACTTAAGAAGGGTGATCCTGGGGTGCCTGGGTGGCTCAGTCACTTAAGTGTCCGACTTCAGCTCAGGTCATGGTCTCCTGGTTCGTGGGTTCAAGCCCTGCATCAGCTCCTGCGCTGAAAGCACAGAGCCTGCTTAAGATTCTCTGTCTCCCTCTCTCTCTGCCCTTCCCTTGTCACACATACACACACACTCTCCCTCTCAAAAATAAATAAACATTAAAAAAAAAAAAAAAAGAGTGATCCAGTCCTTCAGGGTCATGGACTTACAGTCATTTTCCCCAGTGCCAACAGGTAGGGTGGGGGCATCTTGTTCCTGCACGTCTAGCCTAAGCTGCCTGCTAGGTGTGGAACCATCCCTCCCCAAGACTTAGGCCCTAGGACTGCTTCTGGGTCGCCAGTCCATACCCCCCCACAATCCTCCAATGTAAGATTCCTCCCTGGGACCCAGATATCTGTCCCAGGAGCTTCACCCTGGGCAAATCTAAAGAGTTATTTGAAAGCTGGGGGTTCTGGCAGGAAATACGCTTGTATTTGTCGCAAGTGGAAAAGCTCCCCACAGGCTCAAGGAAGAGTGTGGGTGCCCTCTAGTGGACTGTCCCTGCTAGAAGAAGAGCAAACAGACACTAACACACATTTCTCCAAAGACGACATACAGATGGCCAACAGGCACATGAAAAGATGTTCAACATCACTGACCATCAGGGAAATACAGATAAAAACCACAATGTGATATCCCCTCACACCTGTCAGAATGGCTGAAGTCAACAACACAAGTGTTGGCGAGGACGTGGAGAAAAAGGAACCCTCATGCACAGTTGGTAGGAATGCAGACTGGTGCAGCCACTGTAGAAAACAACATGGAGGTTCCTCAAAAAATTAAAAATAGAACTGCAATGTGATCCAGTAATTCCACTACTGGGTATTTACCCAAAGAATACAAAAACGCGAACTTGAAGGAATGTATGTACTCCCATGTTTATTGCAGCATTATTTACGATAGCCAAATTGTGGAAGTATTCCAAATGTCTATCAGCAAATGAATGGATAAAGAAAATGTGGTCAATGTATACAGTGAAATATTAATCAGTCACAGAAAGGAATGAAATCATGCCATTTGCCACAACATGGATGGATATAGAGAATATTGTGCTAAGCCAAATAAGCCAGTCAGAGAAAGACAAATAACCATATGATTTCATTCATATGTGGAATTTAAGAAACGAAACAAACAAGCAAAGAGGGGAAAAAAGAGGCAAACCAAAAAAGCCCAGATTCCTAACTATAGAGAACAAACTGATGGTTACCAGAGGCGAGGTGGGGGGGGGGGGGGGGATGGATGAAACAGGTGGAGGGGATCGAGAGTACACTTATCATGATGAGCACTGAGTGATATATGGAACTGCTGAATCACTGTGTTGTACACCTGAAACTAATACAACAGTGTATGTTAACTGCATTGGAATGACAATTAAAAAAAATAACAAAAAGGAGCCAGACGAGTTGAGGGATTAGGGCTGACCTTGAACCAAAGGCACGTTCAGGTTCACAAGGACTGGCAGTGAAGCTGCAGGAGGAGGGGGGCTGGCTAGAGGGGCAGAGTCTGGAGAGACGGGGAAGAGCAGAGTGAGGGGAAGCCTCCTGGGAAGGCTGGGTGATGGGCACACAGAAGGGCTCTGTCTCCTCATCCCTGATTGTGGCCTAGTATTTCCTGTTGGGGGCCATCTCATATACCATAGGATAATTAGCACCATGCCAGCCTCCACCCACCAGATGCCAGGAGAACTCTCCAGCCCTGGTGTAAAGAGATTTTCTGGAGACAATGGTGCGTGTCCTAGAGGAAGGGGAGAGGTGCTGGTAAGATCCCTCCTCTTTGAGAACAAGTGACCTACACTAACCTCTAGTATTAACTAACCAAATGAAACCCTGGGCCTCTTGGAGTGTGCAAATAAGAGAGAAAATAAACAGGCATAATTAATGTCATGAAAAACTGCTTTTAATTAATCAAAAGTTGATTTATCAGCAGATGGCATATTTAGTGGTGATTATCTTGGCTGCCTGTGGCTCAGTAGCTCGAAGACTGGTTTTGCCAAGGGTGTGACCACAAATCAGAAGGACACCACTGGGTTATACTGCCAGGTTAGCTGAGGGAAATTCTGTAGACATTGGGATGCAAAAACATACAAATCTGTATGTAATGTCACTAGACATGTCCTCTGATGTCGTCACTGTCTTGAGAGGCATCTTAGCCATGAATGCAAAGACATACTATCATTTGGAAGAAATTATCTTATTGAGAAGAAAATTATGTCATAAGAGCATCTCCTTAGCCTCAGAATCATATACCTCAGCATCATTCCTTAAGGATAAATCTATACCCCAAAAAACAGACTTAGGGACTGGCCAGTGTTAGGGTCTGGTTCCCAGCACCTGTGGGCTGACAGCACCCTCCCCTCTAGCCTTGGGCCCCTGCCTGAACCACAGGAGCCTCTGATGCTCTGGCACTAAGGGGAGGGGGCCTTTAAGTGTCCTCACTATTCCCCGTCCATATCTAGACTCTACACAGAACCTGTTGTCCACTTTTGGATGTGATACTTAAATTACCGACCTCCATTTTCATCCTTCATCCATCCCAACATTGTGACAGGCCCAGGAGGTGCCTTCTGCTTGTGATTTTGAGGGAAAAGTTCTCAGAAACATTTGCTTTCACCCACCTTGAACAGACCTCCATCATGAGTGCCATTATCATTACCAGCAGCATTTGGACACCTTCCCCCCCGTTCCCCCCCCGCAGTAGTCAGATGCCGTCCAACCCTTAGGGGAAAATGTGACTCCCTCCAAAAGTATGACTAGTAGAAATGCACAAGAATGGGGCGCCTGGGTGGCTCAGTCGGTTAAGCGTCCGACTTCGGCTCAGGTAATGATCTCACGGTTCATGGGTTCAAGCCCTGCATCGGGCTCTGTGCTGACAGCTCAGAGCCTGGAGCCTGTTTCAGATTCTGTGTGTGTCTCTCTCTCTGCCCCTCCCCCACTCACGCTCTGTCTCCCTCTGTCTCAAAAATAAATAAGCATTAAAAAAAAAAAAAAGAAATGCACAAGGAGACAGTACATGAGTGTCCACAGGGAAGATTCTATGTGAATTCATGAAAGCTTAAAATCCTAGGAGCGTCCACATGAAATCAACATTGCCATGCTAAAACCTGAATCTTGGTTGGTTTTCACCATTTCCTTAAGAGCCAAACTGCAAAATGTGACATTAATAACAAACTAGAAGAAGAAGACATTTGTCACAGTTACTGATAAAACTAAGTTATTCGTCCTAAAGAGAAGTTTCCAGGGGATTATCCTCACTTTTACCAGGTAGCTGGCTATCTATATTTTTCATAACCTAGTAGAAATTATCCTTTCTTCCCTAAAAGCTTAAAGAGAAGACAGGCAGCCCCTGACCCCTCTCCCAGAGCCAATCACCTGCGACCAACCACGAGAAGAGCTGAGGCCTGAGCTTCTCTGGTTCTCAAGACAGTGCGGGGTGCTCAACCGGCTGCTGCAGGCACAGGACGTCCGCGTGTGCACGGGCACCGGCCTGGAGCAACCTGAGCACCATCCCACATCCCCGATGTCAGTTGTCACCAAACCCTGCACACCTCACCCTGGCTGCATCCTGGAACATGAGGGAACTTCTGGAAGCCCAATCCTTGCTCGAAGGCACTCCCCAACACCCGCTCCTCCAGGGCTGCTGCCTGTGTGCCCCAAACCCCACAACACTACACGCTCAGGGCCGCACAAAGTCCAGTGCACCCATGATGAGCATGATCCCACGCAGATTCCACCACCACCCACCAAGATACTGCTGGACTGGGACCAGCCACTACCTACATGTGGTGGTAGGAAAGGTTTGGGGGCGCTTTCCCACAAGAGAACTGGGACCCAGTACCCGGCCCACCTCTCCAACACTTGGGGGAGACAGATGAGGTACAAGCTTTGGTCTGCTGGGCACTGGAAAGCGGTGTGGGGCTGGTGGACCTCAAGATTGCCCCTCAGCACAGAGGGGGGCCCTTCCACTACCCCTGGCCCTGCAAGGCTCCCAGCATCGGAGGACCACCCAGAGAGTCAGCGTAGAGGCCAGGCTCTGAGAAAGGGAGCTGGGGGGTTGATAAGGCTCTTCTGAGAGAGCCAGGGCACTGAGGGCAGAAGGGGGAGACAGGACAAGATTAAAGCCCTGATGAGAACTGACGTGGTCCCTTCCTTGTACCCAGGCTGGAAGTCCACAGAAGCATCTACTTCCATCTGGGAGGGTGAGAGAGAGCCTGATATCCAGCTGTCCCTGTGCCCACTGCCTGTGGCAGGTATAGCATCAGCCCAGGACCCAAATCTTTATGTGTAGGAGGGACTCCAGCTCCAGGAACTCAGTCCTTACCTGCCTTACTTCAGCAGGGCCCATATTCTGCTGAGGACACCCACCTGCTGCCCCCCCCTCCCAGCCCTCCACCATCTACTACCCAAGAGCTGGAGCCCTCTAGGCACCTTAGGAAACTCAAGTCCCAGCTGCTTCTACTCTGCTGGGACGTGTATCTCATTGACACAGGTCCTGACCCTACCAGGCCTCCTCCACCAGCTCCCACTGACAGGGCTGCCAAGCTTCCGGACCCCTGTCTTTCTCCTGTGGAGCCCACCAAGCAACGGATTTTGTTTGGAGTGATGAGATCCCAGCTCCCCACCCTCCTGCAGACACTCTGCTCCCCCCATATTGAATCCACCCTGGGGCCCTGCCAAAGCAGACTGGGGGCCCTGTAATCCCAGTCCACTGACAGCTGCAGGCCTCCCAGCCCTGCCCTCCCTGCCCCTCTCAACACCTCAGCCCCCACCTTTGCCAACCCCAAGGGCATCACACTCATAAGAAGTGGCCTGTGTCTGTCAACCCAACCCCATCAAATCTCAGCTGCCTCAGTCTCTGTGAATCGAGCACCCCCAGATTTCTGGCTCGGCTATCAAGGCAATAGTGGTTGCCATGGGCGCTCCTGTTCAACCCTCTCTTCCAAAAGCTGGAGGCCCAAAGCCTCCGTGGGGATGAGGAGGAGGCCAGGCAGGATCCTTTGGGACGTGAAGTGTCATACGCTCCACCCTGGAAGGACACTGCTCTTGTCAAAACCCTGACCTCCTGATGCCAAACCACTCCTTCCTGACTTCTCCCCCAGGAGCAGACTTACCAGGAAGATATGCTTCCTCCCCCACTCCCCCATTCACCTGATTTGTATATGTGGATTTGTTCTTCTATAAAACATTAAGAGGCTACTTTACTGTCATAGAGATTGCCATATTCTTTCTGTCAAAACTCATGGTAAAATTTTTGTCTGCAGAAGGATTTTCAACTTTGGAACTACGCACATTTTGGACCAGATAATTCTTTGTTGTAGGGGATTGTCCTGTTTATTGCTGGACCCTGGCCACTATCCAGTGGTTACCAATAGTTCGTCCACAGATCCAACAACCAAAATACTTCCAGAGATGTCAAATATCTCTAGGAGGAAAAATTAATACAGTTGGGCAACAGTGAACTAGGCATAAATATTTTTTAAGGCTACATCTAAAAGAAGATAATGGCAAATGAAGAAAATCAGACACAGACCTTAAATGTAGCACAACGCCAGTGAAATAAATACAAAATAATATTTCAGGCATAATGAAGGAGACCAGAAACCAGGTGAGAGGTCCTTTGTATACTTTGCATGTTCTATTCTTTTCATTCAAAGCATCTTTAAACACTGTTCAAACACAAATCTCATGGGTTTCCCTACTTAGAGAGTCAGAAAACACAGCTGTAAACAAATCAAAGCCAATTCTCTCATGAGGCTCCATTTGTAGATATGTGGAGGGGCGCCTGGGTGGTTCAGTCGGTTAAGCATCCGAATTCGGTTCAGGTCATGATCTCACAGTTCGTAAGTTCGAGCCCTGCGTCGGGTCTGTGCCGACAGCTAGCTCAGAGCCTGGAGCCTGTCTTCGGATTCTGTGTCTCCCCCTCTCTCTGTCCCTCCCCTGGTCTCTCTCTCTCTCTCTCTGTCTCTTAAAAATAAATAAAACATAAAAAATAAATATGTGGATATATAAGATAAACCAGTAAATAAATACATACTATGTCAGTGGAGGATATTGGCTACCAAGAAAAATAAAATTAACAAGAAACAACAGGTGTTGGTGAGGATGTGGAAAAAAAGGAACCCTCATGCCCTGCTGGTGGGAATGCAAACTGGTGCAGCCACCATGGAAAACAGTATGGAGGTTCCTCAAAAAGTTAAAAATAGAACTACAATAGGATCCAGTCACTGGACAACTGGGTATTCCCCCCAAAATACAAAAACACTAATTCAAAGGGATACATGAGCCCCTGTGTTTATAGCAGCATTATCTACAGTAGCCTAATTATGGAAGCAGCCCAAGTGCCCACCAGTAGATGAATGGATAAAGAAGATGTGGTATGTATGCATACATATATATTTACAATGGAACAGTACTCAGCCATAAAAAAGAATGAAATCTTTCCATTTGCAATGACATGGATGGAGCTAGAAAGTATAATGTTAAGCTAAATAAATCACAGAAAGACAAATAGTATATGATTTCACTCATGTGTAGGATTTAAGAAACAAAGCAAATGAGAAAAGGAAAAAAGAGACATAAAGCAAGAGACAGACTCTCAGCTAGAGAAAACAAACTGATGGTTGCCACAAGGAGGGGTGGGGGGATGGATGAAATAGGTGAAGGGGATCAAGAGTACACTTATCATGATGAGCCCTGAGTAATGTAAAGAATTGATAAATCACTATATTGTACACCTGAAACTAATATAACACTGTATGTTAACTATAGTGGAATTAAAAATATTTTAATTAAAATAAAAACACACATCTTAATGCAAAAGAAAGAAAGAGAAAAGAAAAGAAAAGAAAAGAAAAGGAAAGGAAAGGAAAGGAAAGGAAAGAAAAGAAAAGAAAAGAAAAGAAACGAAAAGAAATAAAGTCAACTGATTCAGTTCTCCTGAGGAGCTATTGGCATTTGGTCAAGGAAGTCCTTGTTATGTCAGACAGTCCTGAGCCTCTTACTGCATTATTCCCTCTTGTCCCCACACTCTAATTTCCAGAAGGCCCGTCAAGTCACTTATGGAACCAAAATACTGTCCCCAACCCACATTTCCAAATGCTCTGAGTGCCATCCCCAGTTGAGAAAACCTTCTAAATCTTTAACAGGTCTGTGAATAAAGAGGGGTCTTCCCTGCATTTGTTCTTTTTCTTCTGCTCATGGGGATTTTCTCTTAGCAGGAATTCACCTGAAACTCCAGGCCTATTCTTTTCTTGGGCACACAGGGAAAATATTATGTCTAAATTATCCCAGCCCGCCCCATCCCTATCTCCTGGGAGCGAGTTGTGGTGGTGGGATACAGTGGGGGGGTAATATCAACAGGAAAAGATGAGATTCACAAGAGACCCTACCCACCCAGTCAAGAGAGCGCTTGGCTGTCCTCACACAGCCCTGGGGACCATGGGACCATGGACAGCTCCCAGCCTTTTTCCGTTTGCAAACTCAAGTAGGGACACAGGAAAACAGAAAATGGGGCCAGCTGATGTCCACACAAATATGAGCAAAGAAGGAGACACATCGTGGGTGTGTCTTCTCTCAGCCCCCTCTCCCAGTGTCTTCAGCCTTCCAGTCCAGGCTCTGATGGAAAGACCCAGAAAACACACCAGCTCTTCAGAAAAGCCTCCATCTTGTCTCACCCCGCCCCTGTGACCTGCTCCTTGTAATCCCATCTGCACACATACTGCCCCTCATAATTCTTGCTCCTGCCTCCATGTATTCGCTCAAACAGTCCCTGCCTGGGGTGCCCTCTCCCCCTTTCTTTATGAATCTGCTCCTTCCCCTTCTCTATAGCCAATCTCATTGGCCATCTTGCCATAAGGTCACCCCAACCTCTACAGGTGGACACAATAAACCCCCTCTGAATTCTCACCTCTGACTCTGTTCCTTTGTGCTGTGATAACACAGTCAGGTGCAGTTACCTACGTTCACATCCTATGTCCTACAGATCCCCAATTTCCCAAGAGAGAGACAGGGCGAGCCTACTTTCTCAATGGCCCCGTCACAGAAAAATGGCTATCGTGTTCAGAGAATGAATAAGGGAAAGAAGGGTAGATAAACGGGGGGACACTTGCTTCTGCTCTCACAAAATCACTATGGGCATGCACAGCAGATGAAGAAATGGACACCCACATGCATTCCCAGTCGTGGATTGGTGCCAGTTTTATATAAGGTAATCTGTAGGTTTGTTTCCTAAGTTTTTTGCTTGTTTTGAGATAAAATACATATAACCTAAACTTCGCCATTTTAATCATTTTAAAGTGTGGGGCCAGGGGAATGTGGGCCATCCAGTCCTACCAGAGTTCTACTGTGCTGCACGATAGACCCAGGGTGGCTGGAGTCCTGTACTGACTGTCCCTGCAGGAGAGGGGTGAGAGCCCATCTCTGCCCAGGGCTCAACGTCCAGAGCAGTGATCTGAACCCTAGTCAGATGCCTGGTCCTAAGCCTGACAGAGAGTACAGAATCCCTCATGTCCACCACAGGGCAACATCAGGACAGGCACAAAATGTGGTTCTCTCTCTCTCTCTGTCTCTGTCTCTCTGTCTCTCTCACTTTCTCTCTCTCTCTCTCTCTCTCTCTCTCTCTCTCTCTCACACACACACACACACACACACACACACACACGAACCACATGTCCTCAAGTACCCTTGTGCATGGAGTCAAGGAGTCAAGGGTGATTTGGGGAGGAGAGTGACCACCATTCCTAGACAAAACGATAGACATGCCTTTGGTAGAAAGATGACCCTGAGCCCAGGAGAAATGACATCACGTCCCAGGTGTACCTCCCAGGGAGAGCTATGCTGAGGAGTCATGCATCCTGCCTGAATGAAGTAGAGGGGAGTCTCCTATTAGTGAAAACACTGTATATTTCATTCTCCCTGTTCTTCCCAGGGCCCACCCCAGGAGCCTTAGCACTTTATTCCTGATGGGGCCATCATGGGCATCATGACTGGGCCCAGGGTGAGCTGACTCTGAACTGGAACCCCTGGATATCTTCTGCATCCAGAAACCAGTGGGGGTAATGGAGCCCTTCAGATCATGTTCCTCCTTTGCTTAGGGGGAGACAGAGGGGTTCCCTCATCTACAGATGAGTCTCCCTTCCCCTCCTCATCCCTCATCCACCATTCTGACATTTTCCTGCCCTCAGCTAAAGAGGATGACTTTTCAAAAAGTCTTTGGCTAAAGCAACCCCAGACACCCAGAACTTTCCCTAACTCTGTCTGGGGATAAGGGCTCCAAGGACACCCATGTCCTCTATCACTTACCTCCCTGCACTGGCTCCTCTGTCACCTGGGTGTGAATTCCCTTCAAATGAAAAGCCTCAGCACCAAGTACCTCATGCTCATGCCAAGGCATAGGACATTCCCAAGGAACACAGACACCCTAAGAGAGGACACCCTCCGGACTGACCATGTCTCGCCTGACCAGAGGGCCCATATCCCTGGGTATTTCCTCACCTGGCTCGCTCCCCTCAGCTCCCCGGGAGAATATGAGACTCCATGTGGAATATTCTCCCCCTCACCTGGGGCTCCACGGGCTGGGACACCTCTCTGAATAAAAATACCTCCAAATACTCCCCCACTCAGCTCACCAGGTCACTGTTAAGTTTTACATCTGTATCTGTTCACCTTGACAGACCCATGAGGTCTCTGCATCAGAGAATAGCCCTGAGACTCAGAGAAAGAGGAAAGATCCAAAGACTAAGGGAAATTGGAATGTGGTATGGACTTATCATTTAAGACCTACTCATCCACCCTGGGAGAGTCCAGAGGACACACCTTTCCCTTTCATGACTGAGGGAGCTTATAAGGGAGCCCCAGCACACTTAAAGAGCTCTGTGATTTCCCAGTGAACTGGGAAACGTAAATGCAAGGAGGGAGATTGGATCCCAAGGAGGTAGGGCCAAGAGGCCATATTAATCACTGAAAGTGACTTGGGCCACAGTCATCACAAAGGACAACAGACTCAAAGCAGCAATCAGAACAGTCTCATTCACAAAGACCAATGACATCGGCTAGTTGATCATGGTGTTCCTAGAAATGAAACAGATGGAAACCTACTGAATTCTTACTTGGTCTATATAAGCAGAAGAGTTCTAGAAAGTACATCTTGAATCACAGCAACTGAGTGTTATGGCCCCTCAATTAATTCCCAGACTTGAGCCAATTTAAAGAGCCAGAACCCCTTGAATAAAGGAGAAGCTGGGTCCCCTTGAGGAACGACCCAGTATGCTGCCAAAAATTTATACAATGAACCTTTCTCCCACCCTTCCCCAGAGGGACCTGTGGCCTTTTACCAGGATGATTGTGCACTGGGGAAAAGGAAATAGTCAGCTCTTTGGGGCATTACTAGATATGGTTTCTAAACTGAGGGCCCAATGTCACAGTGGCCCACCACCAATCAGAGGAGGAGCTTATGGAGCTCAGGTGGTCAATGGAGTTCAGCACAGGTTCATCTCACAGTGAGCCTGGCGGGGGGGGGGGGGGGGGGGGGGGGGTGGTTCCTGAACCAATCCTGTTGTTTATTTCTCATGTTTGGCATAATTAAACTAGTCATACTCAACAGCTGGCAGAATCCCCACATTGGTTCCCTGCCCTGTGGAGTGAAGGCTGCTACAGTGGGGAAGGCCAAGTGGAAGGCACTAGAACTGCCTCTACTTAGGAAAACAGTAAGCCAAAATCAATACCACATTTTACTGGAGGGACTGCAGGGATTAGTGCAGCATCAAGGACTTGAAGGATGCAGGGACCTTGGAGAGTGACAGTGGATTATCATAAGCTTAAACCGGTGGTGACTCCAAGTGCAGCTGCTGTACCAGATGTGGTTTCCCTGCTTGAGCTGATTACTGCCTACCATGGTACCTGCTTTGAAGCGCTCCCTCTGGCAAATACTTCTTTCTCCACACCTGTCAGCAACGACCTACCAGAATCAGTTTGCTTTCAGCTGGCAAGACCAGCAAGGCACCTTCACTGTCCTAGCCCAGGAGTGCATCAACTCTCCAGCCCTGTGTCCTAATTTAGTTCACAGGGATCTTGGTGGCCTTTCCCTTTCACAAGACATCATTCTGGCCTGTTGCATCGATGACATTATGCTGACCGAACCTAGTGAACAGGAAGTAGCAACGACTCTAGACTTACTAGTAAGACATTTATGTGTCAGAACATGGGAAATAAATCAAACAAAAATTCAGGGGACTTCTCCCTCAGGGAAATTTCTAGGGATCCAGAGGTGAGTGGCGTATCAATCTACCTCTTCTAAGGTGAAGGATAAGTTGTTGGATCCCATCCCTCCTACAACCCTGCTCCTCCTTCATCTGTCCACGGATCCAACTCCCAGCATTCCAGCCATACACACCGCTGCCACCCAAGGGCACACACAGTTTAACTTACTGGAGACAATATGCACTGATACACATCCTGTGAAATCTGAGTTTGGTGACATTTCATTGAGGGAAGAGGCACGGACAATGTACTTAGAGCAACAGATATTGGGACTCGCAGAGCTGTAATATGATGGAGTATTAACATGATATGTGATCCACGTAAAATGGCTACAGATTGATGATGAATAAACATGCAGAGCGGCTGAGCACGGTGACTCTGCCTTCTACACTTCCCTCCTTGTCCACCAGAGGGCAGCAGAGATACTCCGCAGCCTGGAGCCTTGGGAGGGGGGGAGGGGGGAGGCGCTGCTGATCCCCCTTGGCTGCCCACTGCCCAGCAGGGTCTGACCCTCCCCAGCCTCACTCAGTCACAGTCCTCCTCACTCTCCAGGCTCCCCACACTGACCTCCGTCAGCCCCTCCGGCCAGTCGGGTGTCTGCCCGCTGAGACAGGTCCCTCTGTAGGCAGCTCAGCCCTCCACACCCTCTGTCCTTCCAGGGGCAAAGGCCCACTCACACTTCTGGTCTCAGCCAAAAGATCACTTTGTCAGGAGTGCTCCATGTGACAGCCCCTCCCCGACCAGCTGAGACCTGTTACATGCTCCTGTCACACCAGACCCTTTCCCTTCATGGACCCTTTCTCTACTTTATTTTATTTTTTTAATTTTTTTTAAGGTTTATTTATTTTTGAGACAGAGAGAGACAAAGCATGAACAGGGGAGGGTCAGAGAGAGGGAGACACAGAATCTGAAACAGGCTCCAGGCTCTGAGCTGTCAGCATAGAGCCCGATGCGGGGCTCGAACTCACGGACCGCGAGATCATGACCTGGGCCAAAGTCGGCCACTTAACCGACTGAGCCACTCAGGCGCCCCCCTTTCTCTATTTTATATGTTATGTTATGTTATGTTATGTTATGTTATGTTAGAAAGAAAATGGGTAAGGGGCAGAGGTGGGAGAGAGAGAGAGAATGAGAGAGAGAGAGAATGAGAGAGAGAGAGAGAGAGAGAGAGAGAAAGAGAGAGAGAATCCTAAACAGGCTCCACACTCAGCAGGCAGCCGACAAGAGGCTCAATCTCACCGCAGAGAGATCATGACCTGAGCCAAAATCAGGAGTCGGACATTAAATCAACTGAGCGACCGAGGCTCCCCACCTTCCCTCCATTTTAAGTGTGTCCTCAAAGCCATGATTTTCTCTGAGTGCCTGTGGCCCTGTTTCAGGATCCGCGTCTGTCCTGTTCTCTTTGGAGTCCCCAGGACCCAGCCCCGTGCCCCTTGCCTGACACTGTGCAGGATGGGACAGGAGAACCCAGGATCTACGTTTGTTTCCATCTCAGAGGGGCTGAGGGTCTCCTCCCCTGTAACACAGGAAGCCCTGGGAAGCCTCAGCTGAGTCTCCAGGTGGGCTCTGTGGGGAGGCCTAGAGCAAAAGCAGGGACACAGATGACACGGATGCAATCCCCCCCTCCCGCCCCGTGCTGTGATGAGGAAACAGGGCATTGTGGTGTCCAGCCCCCTCCCCCCAAGCCAGTGCCTCTTCCAAAGTCTCAAGAGACTCTACTGGGTCATTCCTTGAAACCTCAAGGACAGAGAGTTCCTCCTAAGGGAGCACATCTCTCTGGGTGGACAATTCTCCTGACTCAGGATCTGGAATCTTCTGGACGGTGCCTGTCCACTCCCTGGGCTCACCCTACCCTGAAATGGAGTCAGGCAACCCAGGACCCACAGGGACCAGGACCCAGGCTGCCCAGGGCTCAGGGCCCACGCATCCTTTGGAGCCCGGTCAGGATCCCTGACCCAGCATTGCCTCCAGGGGGCAACATAGGGACACGCAGGCAACACACAGGGAATTAAAATGTGAAGCTGGCTTTGTTTGCCTAAGGAGGTAGAGGAGCCTGATTTCTCTTTCTCCAAGAGACCCTTCTGAGTCCCTCCCATGTGGCTGTTCTGTCCTGCCCACTAGGATGAGTGGGGCCGAGGAGCACCCTGATCTGTCAGGGGTCCCTGTGCAGCCCCCACTCCTTGCCTGGCACCAGCCACGGGGGAGACAGGGTGACCACAGGAAAGTCCCTCAGGCAGAGCACACGGGCTGCCCAGGACGCTCAGGAGCACATGGTCAGCCTCTCGGCCACAGTGCAGCCAGCAGACACATAGAGGAAGGGTCTCCTTACGATCTTCCCTCGAGGATCAGGGAACCTCCCGCCACCGGACCTCCCCCCACCTCTTCTCTTCCCGGGACACACAGGACACTGCCTGCACACCTGGAACCTGAGCTCCGGAGACACTTGGTCCCGGGTCTCGGTCCCTGGAAGCAGAGGCCGGGCTGGGGACACCCAGGGATGGAGAGTGGGTCCCTCACCAGTCATCTGGCAAGCATCCCTCACCCTGCTTGCCCTCTTCTCACCCTCAGAGCATTACTGTGACCTTGCTGCCAGGAGTCAATGCAACTTCCCCAGAGCATTTGAGAACACTGGGGGGACCCCATGCCCCGCTGGGCTTCTCTGATACAGATGGAAAGAATCCCCTGGGTTTGGGGCCTCTGGGGCTCTGTGTGCGGTGCTGACAGACTCGAGGCCAGGACTCAGCAGAGGCCAACTCGGAGTAGGGAGGAGGCTCGTCCTCTGAGAGAACCAGGTCCCCGTCAGCCTGGCTATTCAACGTGTGCCTGGCCCAGGACAACCAGCATCACCTGAGAGCTTGTTAGATGCGGACTCTCAGGTCCACACCACACTGCTGAGTCAGAATGCACATTTTACAGGATCTGCAGACCCTCTGTGGGTGCAGGAAAGAAGGAGGTGGCCCCACTCCCACATCCTGGGGTCTCAGCCTGGCTGGCCATCTGCTGAAGCAGCATTTCTAGGAGTCACCAGGGCATTCGCGATCTTTAGAAAGTTCCACAGGTGATTCCGATGCCCGGTGGGGGTAACATCCCTGTGAGGAGAGTTCCTGGGGTAGCCCCTCGGGCTCCTGCTCTGAAGAGAAAAGCCACATGGGGAGGAGAGAGGGCTGCAGGGGGCTGACTGTGCGCCCCGACCCTGAGCTGTGGGGAGCGCCCAGGACACCAAGGCCACAGGCTTGTGCTTGTCCACACAAGGGCATTGTGTGCGCACTCGCATATGGTGGGAAATCCCAGCTGAAGAGGGAGAGGCCTCAGCAGTTCGCAGGGAACCCAAACGTAGACGAAATGAAAGGGGAAGGAGACCATGAGGGCAGGAGTGAGGGGAGGGGAGGAGAGGGGAGGGGGAGGGACCTGGCAGAGACCCCGCCCCTGCCCACGTGACCGGGCCAAGCGCTCCTGCCCCCAGAGGCGGCTCAGCACACAGGGAGGAAGGACCACAGAGCCAACTTGTCGTGACAGCGGTGCTCCTGAGCATTTCTGGAGCCGAAGCTCTCCTCACAGAGGGAAGGACAGAGCAGGCAGCAGGAGGCATGGAGCCCCCCTCGGCCCTTCCCCGAGGAGGGCGTGTTCCCTGGCAGGAGCTCCTGCTGGCAGGTGAGAGGGACAGTCCCCTGGGTTAAGGGTGAAAGGAAGAGAGAGACTGGCTGCGGTCTCCCAGGGGAGGATGGGGCGCCGAGAGGGGACATGGGAACAGGGCAGGGCAGGGCAGGACAGGGGGTTCCCGGCTCAGCAACAGGAAAATCTCATGATCTGGAAGAGGCGAGCAAGTGACGACGTGTTGTGTCCCAAGTTACTCATCACTGAGGATTGAATTTTGGAAACGATGTGAGCAACCAGGGACCCTAAACGCTGCCCCTCCCACCAACCTGAGATATTAACAGATCAATGCTGGGCCCTGGGAACACTCATTCATTCATCCACAGGTATTTGCAGCCGGCCCCACCACTGGGGCACAACACAGTTCAGAGTCCCTGCCCTCCCTGAGCACACTTCTCTGGGGAGAAAGACAGACGAGCAAAGACACAGAATGGGAGGTCGGGCATTGACAGGCCATGAAGGGAACAGAGCAGGGAAAGGTCAGAATGTGAAGACAGAGGGTCTTTAGAGGAGGCGGTGTGGGCAGGCCTCTCCCAAGGACCCCCTGAGTGTGAGCAGGTACCTGAGGGCAGTGAGGGAGTGAGCCCACAGACATCTGAGCATCTGAGGGAGAGTACTGGAAACAGAGGAAATCACAAGTTCAGAAGCACTGAAGCCATGGCGGTTGTGCCGCTGACCTTGACCAGTAGGACACACACACACACACACACACACACACACACACACACACACACGCGCGCGCGCGCTCACCCCTGCCCCCAAGGCTGAGCGATTAGGACCTGCTCAGTCTCCAGGGCCACATCTTTCCGTCCCAATACACAGGCCAAATATTGATCCAGGTCTTCTCTCTTCCCTCCTAGTCTCACTCCTAACCTTCTGGAACCATCCCACCACTGCCCAAGTCACTGTTGAATCGGTGCCGCCCAATGCTGCCGAAGGGAAGGACGTTCTTCTGTGTGTCCACAATCTGACTGCCAATCTTCTAGGCTTTGGCTGGTTCAAAGGGACAACTATAAATCCCCGTAGGGAAATTGTATCATATGCAGCAGACTCACAACAAATTACCCCAGGATTTGCACACAGCGGCAGAGAGACATTATATCACAACGGATCCCTGCTGTTCCAGAACATCAGCCTGGAGGACACAGGATACTACACCCTACAAATCATAAAGAGGAATGTTCAAGTTGAAAGAGTAACTGGACAGCTCCATGTATATCGTGAGTAATTCCTGTCACCTCTGATGTTGGGTGGAGTGAATTCTACTTCGTACACACAGGATTGACAGGCCTGGACTGTGCCTCCCTTCCCTTCTGCACTGTGTCCCATGTGGGGTTTGAGCATTTAGTGCAGGACACACACAGTGGACACAAACTTCATAAGATCGGAATTCCTTCCTGGATTCCACCCCTAGCAGACATTCACTGCAAAAAGAAGGACCAGTCTGACGGGAGTAACTCAGCAGAGGCAGACTGATTCAGTCCAACTCCTTGGGCTTCTCCCTGTGATCATGCCTCTGAGAAAGACCCTGCAGGGCTCAGTCCGGGCCGGGCCTGAGGGGCCTCCTGGGTTCCTCATAGAGAAGCTCAGCTCAGAAAGCCCCTGTCCAGACCCCTGTCTCAGGGCTCCTGATTGCAATGATCATGGGGAGTCCGTGCCAGGGTTGGGTTTTGGCTTCTTGGCAGGGCTGACTGGGAGCAATGATCTCCTGCTGCCTGAGTCCTGAGGTTCCTGAGCTGGTCACCAGCCAGGGCTCAGTGCCAAGAGCCACATCTGGGGAGGGGCAGAGCCTGGTCTTTCACCTGAGAGCTGGGGTGGAGAACAGAGGTAGGCAAGGTCCCTAGGCCATTATCTGACTGCCCTGGAGCTGTAGGAGACTCCAGAGGAAGGTCAGCACCCCCAGGGAGGAACAGAGGAGAGAAGATGCTCCTGGGTGCTCCTCCTGCACCAGGGATCAGGCCCAGGAGCTGTCTCTCATGAAGGCAAATAATAATAGATGTTTATTTGGGAAGCTCCTCTATACCAAGCCTTAGGCCAGGTAAGTGTGAAATATTTAAGGTTAATTACAGACAACATGGTAAGCCTGAGACCATTTACTTGACTTTATTGAGGGGAAACTGAGGCATGGGGTGATGCAGACCTTGAATCAGAGTCACACAGACCATGAGCGGCAGGCAGATCACAATCCTATGAGGTCTGTCTGCACCCACAGCCTGGACTTCTCCTCCACCCAGGGGGCCTTGTCAGGCATCTGTGGACCCTGAGGCCAGCTATTGGATCAGACCTTTCTTAGGGATCCACAGCTCAAAGTAGATTTTCTGGTCTGGGAAGTGAGAGCAAATGAGGAATTAATCTGTTGTTACTCAAGAACTAAATTACCTTCATCAACAATCAGAGTCAGTGCTCAGGTGGCCAATCTACAGCTCCCTACTTTAGACTTGGAATCACTTATTTGTTTCCTGTTATGTTGATGTCACTCCCACTGGAGTGTGAGGGAAAGGACACTGCCTTCTCCTTCTACGTATACCCCTAATTGGTACAGGCCGAAGAACTCCATTGCTGTTTCATGAAGGAAGGAAGGAAGGAAGGAAGGAAGGAAGGAAGGAAGAAAGGAAAGAAGGAAGGAAGGAAGGAATGATTATTAGTCTCTTCAGAGTCTGGAGCCTGGATGCAGAGTCCTAGGAGGTTCTGGACACTTCCATTCCCTGTCCCTCTAGGGGCTGAGACCCATGTTCCATCCCTCTGACCACCAGCCCCCCGGGCCACTCCCAGAGAAGAGTCTGTGGTGTTGCTCAGCCATGGGAGTGTTTGCAGGGATACGCTGGTCATGCCCCTGGGTCATCTGTGGGCTCTCAGTGCCTGGAGTCTTTGAAGTCACTTGTAACCCCCACTGCTCACAGCCTTGGATATTTCTGGTTCTCTGTTCCTTCTATGTCCCTCATCTTCTTCCTCTTCCTCCTTTCAGCTGGGACTCCCCCTGATCTGCATAACTTCCTTTACTCTTAAGCCTTCCCTGGATTCTTCTGCTAACACCTGTGGCCAGGCCCACCCTCCCAGGCAACAGTAAAGGATGCAGAAATCAGTCAGAACAGCAGCCTGGTCGCCAGGAGAAACGAGCTTTCACCGTTCCCTCATCCAGGTCTCTTTCTCTCCATGATGCCAACAAGTGGAACACACCACATGTCAGGGACGTGTGACCCCTTGATCTACTTTCTTCTACATGACTCAACCAGGAAGTCAAAGACAGAAGGGCAGGTCTGCAGTCCCCAGCTCATGGGCTCATTTCACACTCTTTACTCCTGACTCACATCTTCATCCTGGTGAGGCTCCCGTTCCTCCCAGTGCTTCTTCCCAGGTGGGGCTGGCCAGACCCTGTGCCATCTGACTAGTTTACTGCCTATTTCACATGCACCTGGGTGCTCACGTGACACTTTTACCATAGGGTGGGACCCTCTCACACAGTGAGACCTACCAGTCACTGTCCTTTCACTTGGATGCTGCCCAATTTGGATAAATTTGATCAAACTTATGTTTCCTGAGATCAAAAGAAAGCCACATGCAAGTATGGGTTTCTTTCCATTTTGCCTGACTGTCCATAGAAATTGGTGGCAAGGACCTCTTTCCTAAATTTACTAATGTAACACATATCATTTCTACTAGTTTCGTATCATCCCTCCCTTTATATAAGAGAGACACCGCAGACTGTCCCCCAATCAATTCTGTTTCTTACCAGGACTCACATATTTTTCTCTACCCAGGGAGTCACTGATTTTGAACCCACTAGAACATCTTCCTTTGATCATGATGCGACCCTGACTGACTGCAGAACTTGGTCTACAACGTACAGTGCTCTCTAGAGAGATATTCCTAGAGAAACCGGTCTTAGATTTTTCGGGTATTAACAGTGATTTTCATATATGAAAACAATTTAACGTCTCAATTTTCCATCTCATAACTGTGTTTACAAATGGTCCATGGGGCCAAATACCCCCACCTCCACCCCACCATCTCCTACCATTCACCCCTTCTGCATTCGAAAACATCCACTTATATTTCAGGAAAGACCAATATGGTCCTCACTGCCCTCTGCAGTGGGAAAAAAAGACTTTAAAGACCGAGGGCAGAGCACATAGTTCTCTGCCAAAGCCAGCCAGGTCCTGCCTGTCCCCCCTTACTCTTTTCTGGGTCATTTCTAGTCTTGACTCTGCTCTACCCTGTGTGAAGTCACTGTCTCATGCCAGTCACCATGGAGCACTTCAGCAGGACTGCCTAACTTTGTGGCCCTGCAGCCTGAGTACTGGGCTGACCTTCAGGCTTGCCCCTGGTGTCCCTGGGTGTTACTCTTCTCAAACACCCTGTTCCAGGCCATGCTGCCCAGTGTTCTCCAGGGTTTCAAATTCTGGGAAGGCCCATAATTACCCATCTCCAGGATAACCGTGGAAAGCACGGCCTTGGGGAAAACACACGTACGTTGGTTGGTGTGGGTCTGTGCAGTAGAAAGGGCCTCAGTACCTGTACTTTCCAGGTGAGGCCTCTGAGGTTGGTCAGACAGTCCACTGGTTAGGGAAGAACCAGGAGAGATGTGGGGTGGTCTCTGACTCCCTATCCTGTGTCTTCCACAACCAAACCCTGAGAAAGTCTGTCCTTGCTCTCAGACAGAGAGCAGGGGCCCTATGTTCTCTGAGCCCTCACATCTTCTTGCATTTGTCTTGAGATACACAGATCTGCTTTATTCTTAAGGACTCGGGTTGGCAGACAGATGAGAGAAGGCAGCTCTGGTTGAAGATGCCTTTGGAGGAATCACAGGTACCACACAGGGCAATGTTCTCTCTGTTGTCTACACAGCGGAGTTACCCAAACCCAACATCACAAGCAACAACTCGGACCCCGTGGAGAACGTGGACTCTGTAGTATTAATGTGTGAACCTCAGACTCAGAACACAAGCTACCTGTGGTCAGTAAACAGTAAGAGCCTCCCGGACAGCGCCAGGCTGGAGCTGTCCCTGGACAACAGGACTCTCACTTTACATGGTGTCACAAGGAATGACACAGGACCTTATGAGTGTGAAACCTGGAACCCAGTCAGTGCCGGTCATAGTGACCCATTCACCCTGAATGTTCTCTGTGAGTAACTTGTATTCCTACCTGGCCCCGGGCTGCCAGCCCAAATCCACGCTGCCAGAGTCAGGCCACATCTGTCCTTCTGGGGTCTGAGTACCTGACTCTCACCTAGACACCCAGGCTGGCCATGGCTTCTTATCTCAGGTAAACCTGAGAAGGCCCAGCCTAAGCCAAGACTAGGAGGGAACAGGCTGCTCCTCCCTGGGAGGGTTGATAGCCTATGAGGGGGAAACAAGTTAATATCTCAGACTCAGGCTCAGTGAACACAGGGGGCTTATGGTTGGGACTATTTATTTTTAGATTTTTATTTATTTTTAGAGAGAGTACATGAGCATTAGTGAGGTAGGGTCAGAGGGAGAAGGAGAGAGAATCCCAAGCAGGCCCACCCTAACAGCACGGAGCCCTGACATGGGGCTCCATCCCACAATCATGACCTGAGCTGAAACCAAGAGTAGGATGCTTAACTGACTGAGCCACCCAGGTGCCCTGGTTGGGACCTTCTAAAACAGGGTTATGACCTAGCTCAGAGGGATACTGTGGACATTATACAGACCAGGATCTTCCCCTTCCCTTGGATTACATCACATGTGGCTTTATTCTGTTTGCTCCAGATGGCCCGGATGCCCCCACCATTTCCCCCTCAGACTCCTATTACCTTCCAGGGGCAAACCTCAGTCTCTCCTGCCACTCAGCCTCTAACCCGCCTGCACAGTATTCTTGGCTTATCAATGGGAGCCCCCAGCCATCCTCACAGGAGCTCTTTATCCCTAACATCACTGTGAATGATAGTGGATCCTATACCTGCCTCGTCTATAACCCTGGCACTCGCCTCAGTAAGACCACAGTCAAGACTATCACAGTCTCTGGTAAGTGGATCCCTGGAGCATTTGCATCAAGCACTGTGGTGGAGATCTGTCTGGTTTTCAGAAAAGAGCCTAGAAGAAGTTAATTTGCATTTGCTTGTGACACAGATCTGTCCCTGAACTCTCCCCATCACGTCTGCAGATGCTTCCTCCCCTTGCTCTCTGGTTTCTCATGGCAGATTTTGAGTCCAGCCTGGTATGTGGGAATAGGGTTCTCTCAGCCCCATGTAGTGGAGGGGGCTTTACAGAGGGAGAAGGAGGGTTCTTTTTGCTACTGGCTCGTCCAATGACTGACTCTGCTGTAATGTCATCTGTGGTGGGACAGGAGAAGGTAGGTACATGAGAAGCCTCTCTGCAGTCTGGCCAAACTGTGCCACCAATTGCTCCGGAACCTCCCTCAGGGGAGGCTGCAGGGAAATGAGACAGAGCGAGCCTTGGAGCAGACGCCTCTGGGCTGTGTCCTGGTTCTGAAGTCTACCAGCTATATAACACTGTGTGACACCAGCACATATGATACACCAAAGGAGGACAGTGAATAATGGTGCATAATTGAAAAGTAGGTGGATGAAGTCCCTACACGGGACAGAAGGAACAGTGCAAAAGTAGATATTTATACATACAGCTAAGAGTACCAGCCTTTTGTTAAAATGTAACCATTACTCTAAACGTCTCCTCCCTGTAATATTCAATCCACAGGCCAGGAAGTAAAAATCTTATTCAGACTGAGAAATCCTTTAGGTTGGACCTTTTCCAGGTCCTAAGCTCACAAAGACTGGCTAGGCTGTTCTCATTTTCTAATTAATTATTTAACAAAAGGGAAGTATCTTCCCTTTCTATGTAAAGCTCCCATACTAAAAAAGGTGCCTGATCTTTTCAGAAAACTCTAGGAAAGGGTCACACAAAAGCCACTGGGTAAAAAATTCCACCTGCTGATGGGGATGCTGGACATGGGCTAAGAGGTGTGAGGTGCTGATGTCCAGGCAGACCAGACAGATGACTGAGGGCCAGAGGGGGACCTGAAGGTCAGACGGGGAGGCACAGCCCCCTCCTTATAGATCACCACCTGAACAAAGATACTCATTCTTCTGCAGACATCAGGGCCATCCTCTGGGGCACCTTTACAGAGCCCAGTGGGGCCCTCGGAGTGGCCAAGATCTTGGAAGAAGGAGCATGGCCCCAGGCCCCCTCTCATTCTGTCACCTCCTCTGTTTCTCCACAGAGCCAGTGTCCCAGCCCTCCATCAACATCAGCAACACCACAGCCACAGAACATAAGGACTCTGTGGTCCTGACCTGCTCTACAAATAACACAGGGGTCTCCATCTGGTGGTTCTTCAATAACCAGAGTCTAAAGCTCACGGAGAGGATGAAGCTGTCCCCGGACAACAGCACCCTCACCGTAGACCCTGTCAGGAGGGAAGATGCCGGGGATTATCAGTGTGAGGTCTCCAACCCAGTCAGTTCCAGCAAAAGTGACCCCGTCAAGCTGAATGTGGAATGTAAGTGACACCTTACATCCGTAAGGTGAATGTAAGTAACACCGTGTTACATCTTCCTGGGAAGAATCCTCACCAATGATGTGCAAAATGGATAGACGTCACAGGGGGCAGAATAGCAATCACGAGACCATTTCAGTAAACAGAATGGCAAAGTGGTTAAAAGCTAAGTGTCTGAATCAAATATACTTAGTTTCTTATCCTGGGTCTGGCATTTACTCTTGTGACCTTGCACAAGATTCTTTTTTCCCCTCTGTTACCATTTGTGTGTGTGTGTGTGTGTGTGTGTGTGTGTGGCAAAATATACGTAAGGTTTACCATTTAACAATTTTAAGCATACAGTTCAGTGGCATTAGGACATTCATATTGTACAACCATTACTACTACCCATTTCCAAAACTGTTTATCTTCCCGTGTGAAAACTGTTCCCATTAAACAATAATGTCCCATGCCTGACCTTAACCCCAGTAACCACTATATCCTACTTTCTGTCTCTATGAATATGACTATTCTAAGTACCTTGTATAAATGTAATCATAACAATATTTGTTTTTTGTGTGTCTGGCTTTTTTCACTTAGCATAATGTCTTCAGGGTCCATCCGTTTTATAGTATATATCAGAATTTCTTTCCTTCTTTAAGGCTGAATAATATTCCCTTGTATGTATGTATCACATTTTGTCTATGATTTATCTGCCTGTGAACTTTTGCATTTTTCCACTTTTTGGCTGTTATAAATAATGCTTCTATGAACATGGGTATACAAATATCTGTTCGAATCCCTGCTTTCATTTCTTTGGCATATATACCCAGAAGTGGAGGTGCTGCATCAAATGGTAATTCCTTATTCAATTTTTTGATGAACTGCCGTACCATTTTCCACAGTGACTGCACCATTTCACAAAGAATGCAAAGAAGTTCCAGTTTCTCCACACCTTGTCAACACTTGTTTTCTGTTTTGTTTTGTTTTGTTTTGTTTTGTTTTAAATAATAGCCATTCTAATGGGCATGAGGTGGTACCTCATTGTGGTTTTGATATGTATTTCCCTCATGATGAGTGATGTTGAGCATCTTTTCATGTGCCTGTTGTCCATCTGGGTGTCTTCTTTGGAGAAATGTCTGTTCAAGTCCTCTGACCATTTTTTAAATATTTATTTATTTTTGGGGAGAGCGCAAGTGGGGGCGGAGGGTAGAGAGAGGGACAGAGGATCTGAAGGAGGCTTTACACTGACAGGCTGACAGCAGTGAGCCTGATGTGGGGCTTGAGCTCATGAACCACAAGATCATGAGCTGAGCTGAAGTCAGACACTCAACCAACTGAGCCACCCAGGTGCCCCATCCTCTGCCCATTTTTTGAGTAGGTTTTTTGTTGTTACTGAGTTGTAGTTCTCTATTATGGATATTAACCCCTTATGGCCTATATGATTTATAAATATCTTCCCCCACTCAGGGGGTTGTCTTTTCACTTTGTGGATAGTGTCCTTTGATGCATGAAAGTTTTTAATTTTAATTGAAGTCCAGTTCACTTATTTTTTCTTTTGTTGTGTGTGCTTTTAGTGTCATATCCAAGATGTCATTGCCAAATCCAAAGTCATGAAGCTTTCACCCTGTGTTTTCTTCTAAGAGTTTTTATAGTTCTAACTCTTACATTTAGGTCTTTGAGTTAATTTTTCATATATGATATTAAGTTGGGGTTCAATTCTTTTGCATGGATATCTAGTTTTCCCAACACCCATTTGCTGAAAAGACTGTCTTTTCTCCATTGAATGGTCTTGGCACTCCTGTCAAAAATCCTGTGACCATGTATATAAGGGTTTATCTCTAAAATTTCTATTCTGTATTATTGGTCTATTTGTTTGTCTTTATGCTAGTACCACACTGTTTTTATTACTGTAGCTTTGTAAGCTTTGTGGTAACTTGAAAATTGGGAAATATGAGTCCTCCAGCTTTGTTCTTTCTCAAGATTGTTTTGGATATTTGGGGTCCTTTGAAATTCCGTATGAATTTTAGGATAGATTTTTCTATTTATGCAAAAAAAATGTCACTGGGATTTTTTTAATAAGGATTGCATTGAATCTGTAGTCACTTTGAGTAGTACTGTCATCTTAATAATATTAAGTCTTCCAATCCATGAACATGAAATGTCTTTCCATTTATTTATGTCTCTAATTTCTTTCAGCAATGTTTTGTAGTTTTTCAGTGTATGAGTCTCTCACCTCCTTGGTTAAATTAATTTCTAGTATTTTATTCTTTTCGATGCTGTGGTAAATAGAATTATCTTAATATCCTTTTTGGATTATTCATTGTTAGTGTATAGGAATACAACTGATTTTTGTGTGTTGATTTAGTATCTTGCAACTTTGCTGTATTTGTTTATTAGTTATAACAGCTTTTTTTTGTGGAATCTTTAGTGTTTTCTATGTTCATGTCCTCTGTGAACAAAGATCATTTTATTTCTTTCCAATTTGGACACTTTTTTTTTTTTTTTTTTTGCCTAACTATTGCTCTGGCTAGGACTTTCAATGCTATTTTGGATAAAGGTGACAAAAGAAGGCATCCCTGTCTTGTTCCTAATCTTAAAGGAAAAACATCTTACTCAATGTCTTTCACCATTGAGGAAGATGTTGGCTGTGGGTTTTTCATATGTGGCCGTTACCATATTGAGAAAGTTTCCTTCTATTCCTAGTTTGAGGGTTTTTATCATGAAAAGATGTCAACATCTTTGGCTGAATGCTTTTACTAATTCAATCTCCTTACTAGTTATAGATCTATTCAGATCTTCTATTTCTTCATGATTCTATCTTGGTCAATTTTGTGTTTTCAGGAATTTGTCCATTTCATCCAGGTTATCTAATTTGTTGGCATACAATTATTCATAGTACCTATAATATTTATTATTTTATAATACTTATTATTTCTATAAAATTGACAGTAATTTCCCGTACTTTCTTTTCTCCCCACAACTTTCAATTCTGATTTTAGTAATTTAAATCTTTTTTTTTTTTAAAGTCAATCTAGTTAGGGGCGCCTGGGTGGCGCAGTCGGTTAAGTGTCCGACTTCAGCCAGGTCACGATCTCGCGGTCCGTGAGTTCGAGCCCCGCGTCAGGCTCTGGGCTGATGGCTCGGAGCCTGGAGCCTGTTTCCGATTCTGTGTCTCCCTCTCTCTCTGCCCCTCCCCCGTTCATGCTCTGTCTCTCTCTGTCCCAAAAATAAATAAAAAACGTTGAAAAAAAATTAAAAAAAAAATAAATAAATAAAGTCAATCTAGTTAAAGGCTTGTCAATTTTGTTAATCTTTTTTGAAGAAACAATTTTTGGTTTCATAGATTTTCTCTATTGTTTTTCTATTCACTATTTTATTTTCCTCATTCTAATCCTTATTATTCCCTTCCTTCTGCTAGCTTTGGGTTTAGTTTGTTTTTCTTTTTCCAGTTTCTTACACTGTACAGTTAGGTTATTGATTTGAGGTCTCCTTTTTTTAATGTAAGTATTTGCAATTACAAATTTCTTGCACAAGATTCTTAATTTCTCTGAGCCTAATATTCCTCAACTGAAAGTGGTAATAAGAGTACTTGCTTCATGGTATTGTTTTAAAGATTTAATGTAACAATTAAACCCTTAGCAAAAATGCTATGCCCAGAGGAAATGTTCCATAAGTGTTAGCTGCCATTATTACTACTATTATCATTAGTTTCTACAAAGTCAGGTAGTCCTAAAGTCAAATCCCAGACCCACCTTTTACTGGCCATATGACTTTGGATAAATTAGTCACTACTCTCAGCCTCAATGTTTTTAATCTGCAAAATGGAAATAGTGTCTATCTGAAAGGGTTATTATATGAATCAAATGAGTCAATAGTAAAGTACTTACCACAGAGCCTAGCACATAGTAAGTACCCCATAACAGTAGCTAACATTTATATACAGGCTTGAGTTGACTGGTAAGGACAACAGAAATAAAAAGGAAGAAACAGATGTGAACAGTACTATATATGGGTATGGAAAGCATTATGCAAAAAAGCCATTGGGACATAGTTACTGACTGAACATGGAAAAGGAAAAAAAGGAGTTGAGTGCAAAGTTTCAAGCCTGTTATGTTAGTTTTTATACCCTGAGATGAAGCTAAAGTGGGATTACTTATTTATTTATATTTATTGAGAAAAATATTTACTTATTTATTGGGGAAACATGCCTGTGAGGGAAAGTAAGCAGGAGTGGGTGGAATCTGGGGCCACGCCTGAACACAGAAAAATGTGCGACCATGAAAAGATGGGAAGTTATACAAAAATAGCAATCAATCTTTCTCACATTTCCAAAGCCTTCACAAATATCTGAGTGCAGAAAGGCCAGGATGGAATTGAGGCAAGCCTCATCACCAGCCTAGAATACAGTGAGAGGAAAAAAAATGACGGATGAAGTCAGCTAATCACCTCACAGCAAACTTCCCACAGAAAATGTATTCCTTGAAGGAACGAGTGGAGACCACTACATGTTAAGAGTTGTCCCCTGGGGGACCCCCATTGTCAAATAATGTCACCCTCATTCATTCTTCTCTCTTCTTTCCCTGACAGATGATTTCACACAACAAAGTTCTGGCCTCTCCACTGGGGCTATTGCCGGCATCGTGATCGGAGTCCTGGCCGGGGTTGCTCTCATAGCAGCCCTGCTGTACTTTCTGTGTAACAGAAAGTCTGGCGGGTATGATGGCCCTTCCCATTGTTCTGTTTTCTCCAAGGCTAACTGCCATGCTTGGGAGCGGGAAGGAGACTTCACCTCTGTCTCTGGGCCTGGATCTACTCCTCCTCCTTTCTAAACCCCTGCTTCTGGGCACTAATTCCTGTGGATCTCTTCTCCATGCTTCCTGCACCCCCACTCTCTCTCGGACATGGTAATTCCCATCCCCATCTTGTTTAGAGGGGGCAGATCCCATTATATTTCTGTCTCCCAGTCAGGGAAGCCAAGGCCCAAGAAGGAAACAAATGAGAAAATGAAAGGAGGAACAGAACGGGAGTCACATGCTCTGTTGACAGTAGTAGGAGGGAGGGATAGGACAGGAGGACAAGCTAAGAAGAGGTACAAACAGCCAAATCACTCTTTGGGCAATAAGTGAAATGCGACAGAAAACAGCATCTACCTACAAAAGAGGAAAGGTGTCAGCGTACAGGTAGGCTCATATGCAGTTGATAAAGAATGGACCTAAATGTGGACATCCAGCAAACAGGACAGGAGTAAGCCTAGAGGAGACCGTGGGTACACAAGAAAGAGGCCCTAAGAGGGAAGGCAGTATAATCCAGGTATAAATGAACACTGAGGAGCCCCAAGGAATTACCTGCTGACGATGTCCTTCCTAATTCAAGGAGCAAAGATCCTATGCTTGGGAATAGCAGTCACACTGTCTGATATTTATTTAGGACAAGTGACCTGCGTGATCTCACAGAGCACAAATCCTCAGCCTCCAACCACAGTAAGTAAAGCCACTCACCCAATGAGACCTGACATGTTCCACCACGTGCCCCGCCCCATCAGTGAATCCTGGATTCCCGAACTACTCAGTACCTTCTGAATTTTTAGAAGGGATTTCCATTTCCCAACCTTAGGTTGGCATAGGTCCTCATACCCTTCTAGCCACAAAAGATTCCCCTGAGACACAGCCCTGGGAGAGACGCTCACTCCACCCAGGCCAGGCAGGCCTGCATAAGATGGACATGTTTCCAGGAGCCATTTCCTCACCCATACTCCTCCCCCTCCTGCCTCTATGATGGATGTGGGCATTCTCCTTTGGTGAGACTCTCCCTGTCTTGTGGTGCTCTGGGTACTGTGGGCCTCGACATCCCTCCTTGCCACTGAAGCTTGTTGCTGAGAAATGCATCTGGGCAAAAAATCAAGGCCTTGTGAACTGAGAGAAATTTTCAGAAGTGGACTAAGGCCTTCTGGGCTCTATTCTTGCCCCCCCTCTGGTACTAATGCCCTGGGTGTGGACCACAGACTCTGAGGAAGTGAATTCCTCAAGCCATCATAGGCTACCTCCTTACCCTACCCTGCTCCCACCTGCCAGCTCCTTCAGCTAGAAATCATGAGAGCTTAGGAACCCCACACACATCTCCACCTTCCAACCCCTGTTCCAAGGCCATAAATCAGCTTTGCATTTTCATGGATTGGTAACTCTTCCTTTGCTTCCCCAGGTCAGGACCACTCTGACAATGTACATAACAAGGTAAGCACAGCCAGTTTCACTGGCTCATTTTCTCTTGGAAATATCTCCGTGTAGAATAGGTTATTTTTTGTAATGTTCATTTATTTTTAAGAGAGAGAGAGAGACAGTGTGTGTGCACGTGCGTGCACTTGCCTGCACAAGTAAGGAAGGAGCAAAGACAGAGGCAGAGAGAGAAAATCCTAAACAGGCTCCTCGCTGTCAGCATAGAGCCTGACGAACCCGTGACGTGAGATCATGACCTGACTCAAAATCAAGAGTCGGACACTTAACGAATGAGCTACCCAGGTGCCCCTAGAATGGGTTATTCTTGAAAACACAAATGTGAGATCAAGTTTGGGTCAAACTTCCTCAAAACGGTAACAAACAAAGGAGTACTGGTTAATTATTCCCTTGAGTCTACCTCATTGCCAGAACGTGGACTTTGGAATTAACCTCATCCTCTGTTTAAATCCTGGCTCTGACTCTCAGTAACTCTGTGACCCTGGACAAGTAACTTAAGCTCTTTGAGCCTTGGCTTTGTCATCTGTAAAATGGGCATGCTGCCTACTTCAAAGAGAAGTTGAAGGAATTAAATGAGATGGCAAATGGAAAGCACCCAGCACAATGCCCAGCATAAGGCACTAAGCCGTTCTCCCTCCTCTACCTCCACTGACCCTGCTCTTACCAACAAAGTACAGTGTCCATTCTGGTGGGTCTGAGGTCTTGGTTCCTTTACTTTATAATAATTTTACCACATTTTTCTCATCTTAACCCTTCAGTAGAATATACACATATATATCAAAAGGTGCTTAAATCATAAATGCATTTTAACCATGTGTAAATTTTCATGAGTTGAACACAAGCAGCACCCAGATCAAGAAACAAACCATCGCTACCCCCCCAAACACCCTCCAGCTCTGGACTTCTTCCAGAGAGTAACCACTATCCTCACTTCCAGTGCACTGGATTACTTTTGTCTGTTTATGCTCTTACATAATGAACAACATAGTATATCCTTGTATGTGTCTAGCTTCTTTCATTCAAAATTGCTTTGTGAGATTCATCCATATCCTTTTATGCATTTGTAGCTTGTCCATTCTCTTTGCTGTATCATCGCATCTCACTATGAATATTATAATCTACCTCTTCTAATGATCACTCCACAGGATGTTAGCAAGCAGAGTAGTAATGGGTAATAAAAGCCCTTCTCCAAAACTAAAGGTTTCAAAGTGGTGATAGCACGTGGTGCTCAATCACACGACACAAGGTGAGAGCCTGACCTATGACACTGATTGAACTGACCACACTGTTCATGCCTTTCAGACTGATGAAGTTGCATATTCTTCCCTGAACTTCAATGTCCAGGCACCAAAGAAATCAGCGTCAGCCTCCCCATCCCTAACAGCCACAGAAACAGTTTATTCAGAAGTCCAAAAGAAGTAATACCTTCTGTCCTGCTCTCTGCGCTGCTGACTCCTTCCCAAGCTCCTCATCCCCATCACTAGGAGACCCTTTTCCCCTCAGGGAAAAGGGGCGAAGCCTCTTTCCCCACTTCACTCCCTAACCGAGGCACCTGCAGGCTGCCTGGTTACAGCCCCTCCCTTCAGTGTCAATAGACGAAAAGGTACATCCGGGATTCCTAGGAAACCCAGCCTTCCTAGTCATTGAAATTTGGCAAAGCAGATCTTGGGTGGTTGCCAGAACTTTTGCCCCTCCCAAGTTTCCCTGACCTAAACTTGTTTTAAACTTACTTATTCAGGGCACAGTCATTCCTTCCCACCCCAGTCCTGTCCTATTGGAGTCTAACTTGAATTTGCCGTAACCTTGTGAATTATGTCCTGATCCACTGAAATGCATGTGCCAGAAAAGAAGAGAGAAAAGAAGTAAAAGTAAAAGCTTCTATCTCCCCAAAGCCCAGTGTGAACCCACCATACACGGGCAAACAAATACATAACTAAGGCTGAACTGGCAAATTCTCCACCTTTGTCTACTATCAGAGTTGTCTACCAGGGCCTAAACACCTTGCTGCTTGACTAGAATGCCACCAAAGCCATTTGGCAAGCCTGTTTTCAGAGAACCCAGTGGAAGCAATTAGGGAAATTATTTGCCAAGGTCCACAGGCGATTCCTAATGAAAATGCCCCACAAATGCAATATGTTTCACAACTTTATGGGCTTTATTCAAGGAAATATTCACAGAAGGAGGGCTTATAGCTTCAGAGAACATTCGCCTCTCAACAGACAATCAGCTGGGAATTTGGGAGAGGAGTCGGAGGAGCCACCCTTCAGAGATTATTTAAATAATTGTTAAAGAATGCCCAATTTGGCATATTGGGTTTTCTTCCCTTTTCTCTGAGACATTCTGCCATTTTAGTTTTTGCATCTGCTAGTTTATGTGAAAGGGGCTATTTTTACTTAGCTTATCTCTATAAGCCAATCTGCCTGCCTTAGGGGAAAGAAGCCGCCAAAACCCACAAGTCCCCTTGGCCAGGAGTTGCTCAAGGCATTTATGTCTGGGGCTCTTTTGTGGCCTCTTTTGTGGCTAGATGCGTCTAACTCAGTTTCCCAGCATCTCAGGCCAGTCTTCAACCACCATTCCATTCCACGGGGGTCTCTGCTGTGCGTGGTGTCTGTCCCACTCACTTTCTCAGGAGACCCGGCCTCTGCTAAGGTGCGTTTGGTCCTTGACAAGTGGGGATGCCCTGAAGGGAACACACTCAAGCCCCTGCTGGCATTGTTTACACCCTGGAAAGCTGCACTTGTGCTGATGCTCCTGGGAACCCGGACTGTGAGAAGTTAGGACAGGGGAGGGTGATAACTGGGCCAGAGGCTTCTTGAACAGCCTCTGAAATGTTTTCTCCCATGGGGTCAAGTCCCAGTGTGCAGAACAGAAAAGAAGAGCCGGAGGAGAGTCAATGCACTTCTCATCCAGCCTCCCTCTAAGCAGACGGGAGTCTCTTTGGGGCTGTTGAGAAAAGGCTTTTATTCTGTATTGATTACTTGATGTCATGCTGTGTCTAAGATGCCCCTCAAAGAGGGCTAGTTGGGAATTCTCTGTACTCAGGTACCTCTTTCAAGGGTTTTCTAACCCTCACACAGTCTATTTATACTTCCCCTCATCTATGCTACTCTGTGTTATTTAATTTTGCCTGGCTAGGGCCACTTCTGAATTATTTGTGAAACTTGCTCCATATTTATAATAAAAATTATAAATTAGACAAAAACATGCTGCCGTTGATACTGCTTGAGATAATATCTTCTTTACAGGAGGAAGAAAGAGAAATTGCTGAGTCAGAGCAAGCCCAAGTCTATAGATATTTGATCTAGTGATCAGAAAATTAGCTCACGTCATTTGCATGCCTGCTAACAAAGTGAGTCTATCTAGAAACAACAGGCCATAGCTTCAACCTTCCTAGAAGAAACTGCCTATTTTCTTCTGGGTAAGAAGATGATTTCATGAGTCAAAGATCTCCCGGCCTCTTTATTAGGGACAAGTAACACTTCCTGCACAGGTGTCTCCGGTGAATCAGAAGCAGCTGAATACAGCTTTTACTCACAGAGTCTCCACAGGCCCGGGCACACAGGCACCTCCAGAGTCCCTAGTTCTTTCTTTCTGCCCCCTTGGGAGGTCAGAACTCTCCTAACCTGAATACCCTTCATTTACTAATCCCACTAAGTGTCAGCCTATTATCTCATTTCCTTCACTTCCAAGCCATGGAAACATGTGCTGCACTCCCCTTTCCTCATCATCTGGTTTCTCCTGGCCCCTCTGCACCCAAGACCTCTAGAGGCAGCATGAAGTCAGTGTCCATCCTTGGACAACTTTTCACTGTCCTCACATTGTTCACTTCTACAATGTCTAAGACCCACTTTTCTACAACACCTAAGGCATCACAGACAACTTTTCCTTCTTGGGCATTCTCTTCCTCCCACCCCCCACCCGTGCGTTGCACCCCACACCAGATCTAGTCGTGGGACGCCAACTGTCCACCTCCACACCACCCTCTTCCACAGCCTCGAGGACCTCTCCAGAGATGGCTCCTGCATCTGTCTCTCTAGCCCTACTAGAGAGGGCTGTTTCCCAGATCTCATGACACTAACATCTGAACTCCTTATGAAATTACCCCTCATTTAAACCGGGTCTCCCCCTCCCAACCCCACAGCTCACTCACCTCTCTCTGCGCCACCCCCATTTCCTCAGACCTTGCTCTTTTATTTCCCAGATTCGATACATCATCAAAGCCTGATGATTCTTTAACACCTCTCCATACCTTGTTTGCTCCATTCCCATGACCCTGAACAACCCAGATGCTCGACAGCTCTGTGGAAGTATAGCCTGACTTGTCTCCGGTCTCTCTACTGCAATCTTCCTTGCTCACTATTGCCTCATGACCTTCCTAAAAACTGGTTCACTATCCTGTTCAAGAATCTACAGTGGCCTACCCTGGCCTATCAGATAAGTTCAAATTTCTTTCTCTTTACTAATATTTTTTACTTTCTTTACCACAACTCTAGTATAACCCCTCCATTCCAATTAGATCTGTCTCCTTACCCAACCCTGCTCCTCTACCCCATATGTACAAGTAATTCTTATTCCCAATGATATGCCTAAAAACAAACACCAAACGGCAATTTTCTGTCTTGTCTCACAGAGGAGTTACCCACACTGGTCATCACAACTCTGAGCCCGGGGAAGACGGGGACCCTGAGACTCAGGATACAATCTGCCTGTGACTGTGATTTTTCTGATGACCAATTTGTGTGTTCGTGAAATGCTTATTGAGCACATGCTATACTGTAAGTGTCAGTGTCAGACCCCATGAAAGACACAGACATGAGAAAGGCAAGGGCCCTACCTCTGGGAACATACAGCCTACAATAGGAGATAAGCCATGAAAAAGTATTATAAAAATAAAAAGGAATACATGCCACAAGAGAAAACAGAAAGAAATCCAATGGAAAATGTCGCTATACAGTAGAGTAACTGGGAAATTTTAAAAAACAATTGGTATTCAGGTCCCACCCACAGATTCTGACTTCATTATCATGGGCCGGAACCCTGGCTCTGGTAATTGGTTAAAGCACCCCAAATATTTTTTTTTTTTTCAACATTTATTTATTTTTGGGACAGAGAGAGACAGAGCATGAACGGGGGAGGGGCAGAGAGAGAGGGAGACACAGAATCGGAAACAGGCTCCAGGCTCTGAGCCATTAGCCCAGAGCCTGACGCGGGGCTCAAACTCACGGACCGCGAGATCGTGACCTGGCTGAAGTTGGACGCCCAACCGACTGCGCCACCCAGGCGCCCCATCCCAAATATTTTTTTAAATGTTTATTTATTTATTTTGGGAGGGAGAGAGAGAGAGAGAGAAAGCAGAAGAGGGGCAGAAAGAGAGAGTGAGAGAGACAGTCCCAAGCACTTACAGTGCAAAGCCTGACACAGGGCTTGATCTCATGAACCAAGAGATCATGACCTAAGCTGAATTCAAGACCTAAGCTGAATTCAAGAGTTGGATGCTTAACTGACTGAGCCACCCGGGCACCCCAAAAGCTCCTAGATACTTTCAATGGGTAGCCAAGATGAAGAACCTCTGCTATCACAGGTAGGACTTGAGCCTAGAAACAGTGGTTTTTAGCTTGGAATATAATCCCATAAACTATCCCTGAGAAAACTGGTACAGTGAGTCTGCAGTGAGACCTGGGCTACTTGGAAAAACTCCCAGGTGATTCTCATGTATATTCCATGTTAGGAAACTCTGACCTAAAACAGATAAAATTAAAAAACTGGGGAGTTGGTAGAGTATTCCATGTGATGGGCATAAAATGAGTAATCTATTCTGCAAGAATTAGAGAAGTACTCAAAAAAAAATTATTGGCAATAGCTAAACTTTAAGAGACTCCTGATGCCAACTGTCACAAGGATAGGAAACAGCTGGTATTATTCTTCATACTGCTGGTGGAAATATAAAATGACACAACCACTCGGGAAAAGAATCTGGCATTTCCTTATAAAGTTAAATATACTTATATAGTCCAGCAATCCCACTTCTAGGTATCTACCCAAGAGAAATGAAAATAGATGTCCATACATACAGCTATACAAGAATGTTTATAACAGCATTATTCATCATTGCCAAAAAAGTGGAAACAACACAAATATCCCTCAATATGTGAATGAATAAACAGACTGTGGTATATCCATTCAAGGGAATACTAATCAGCAATAGAAAGGGCACAAACTACTGCTAAAATGAGATGGATGAATCTCCAAAACATTATGCTATGCAAAAGAAGCTAGACACAAAGGAACACGTATTACATGATGCCATTTAAATGAAACTCAAGAACAGGTGATAATAATGATGTTAGAATTCACCACAGGGGGTAGAATTAACTGCAAAGGTGCACAAGGGAGCGTTCTGGGCTGACTGACATGTTCAACATCTCAATTCAGGTGGTGATTACATGGATGCATACGTTTACCAAAAATCAGATTGTACACTTAAGATCTGTATGCATTTCAATCTATTTCAATTTTATCTCAAAGCCAATTTGTTCCATCAAGTGCAGAACCCACCACTGTACCATGTGAACTCTGTTCATGCTCTTGAGGAGCTCCTTCAGGATCCCTGTTCTGAAGAAATAGCAAAAAAGCCAAACATGGTCCGTCCAAACTCAAAGTGAGATAACAAGAGACTAAGAACAAAAAACAGACAAGAAAGTCTGGCCCATTTCCTTCTAGCCTGTAGATGTCTGAGTCACGGATACTCTGATTGTCCTCACACCTTTAGTAGCATTCACAAGCACTGATAGCAGCAAGCATCTGAGTCAGTCCCTAACTAAGGGGACCAGAAACCAAAAGCCACCCCAAGAAACCAACCAACTATGGCAGTAAGGTTACACGAATTCCACTTATGTGCATAGATTTCTGATGAGTCATTCATTCAGTAAACATTTATTGAGGATTTACTATATGTCAAGCACTAAGCCAGGTGCTAATGAGAACACGGAGATTAAAAACTAAAGCCCTTATTTGGATTTTTATTCAAACAACTCTGCTTTAAAAAAATGGGGGTGGGAAAAGGAAGAAATAAAGGAACAAAAACAGCAGAAGGAAAGAGAAGGAAAGGGAGAGAGAAAATTAGGAGATAATTACAGAAATCTGAACAGTGAATATTTTATGATATTGAAGAAGTACTCATTTTTAGTGCAATAATGGTATCGTGGTTATGTTTTTTGTAAAGATACCTTATATTTTAGTAATATAATTGAAATCTTAATAAAATTATTTGATGTCTGAAATTTGCTTCAAAATACCCCAGTTTGAGGAGGGGAGTATAAATGAAACAATACTGGCTATGAAATAATTGCTGGAGCTGCACAATGAGTACATGTAGATACATTTTATTATTAGCTTTATTTTTGCAACTATTTGAAATTTTCCATAAAAAAAAAAGGTCCCTGCTCTCCAGAAGCTCATAACACAAGGAATCAGATATTGCAACAAATACACTACTGTGTAGTTTAACAAGATTTGACAGAGTGCTATTCAAACTCCAAGGAAAGTGACTGCCCCCCTGAGATAGGCAAAAGAAATCAGAGAAGATGTCAAAGGAGCATCCTCTGCTTGACCAGAGTCTTTTAGAAAAAGTATTAGAGGCAAAAGGGCAAACCAGTGGTACAAAGGCATGCAAATGTGAAGCAGCAGAATTCCTGCGTACTCTTTGGATGACCATGTTACTTAGGAGCACATATTCTGGAGCCAGACCACCTGGAGGTCCTGCTCCTGAGGGCCTACTCTGAGACATCGGTCAAGCTACTTGTAATGTCTCTGTGCCTCAGACTCTTTACCCATAAAACAGGGATTATAACAATACATACTTCACAGGGCTATTGTCAGGAGTCAATGAGTTAGTACATGTGTAAAATGCTTAGAAGACAGTAGGCAAACAATAAATGTTAGCTGCAAGATATAAAATTAATATACAGAAATCTATTGCATTTCATTATAATAATAACAAAGTAGCAAAAAGAGAAATTAAGAAAATAATCCTATTTACAATGGCATCAAAAGGAATAAAATACCTAGGAATAAATTTAACAAAGGAGGCGAAAGACCTGTACTCTGAAAACTTTAAGACACTGATGAAAGAAACTGAAGACACAAATAATTGGAAAGATATACCACGTTCGTGAATTGGAAGAATTAATACTATTAAAATGTCTATACTGCTCAAAGCAATCTACAGATTCAATGCAATCCCTATCAAAATACCAATAGTATTTTCCATAGAACTAGAATACATAATTCTAAAATGTGTATGGAACCACAAAATACCCCAAACAGCCAAAGCAATCTTGACAAAAAAGAACAAAGCTGGAAGTATCATGATTTCAAACAATACTACAAATCTACAGTAATTAAAACAATATGCTACGTGCACAAAAATAGACACATAGATAAATGGGACGTAATAAAGAACCCAGAAATAAACCCATGTTTATATGGTCAATTAATCTACAACAAAGGAGACAAAATGGGGAAAAGACAGTCTCTTCAAAAAATAGTGCTGGGAAAACTGGACAGCTACATACAAAAGAATGAAACTGGACCACTTTCTTACACCATACACAAAAAACTCAAAATGCATTAAAGACCTAAACTTAATACCTGAAACCCTAAAACTCCTAAAAGAAAACATAGCCAGTAATCTGTTGGATATTAGCATTAGCAATATTCTTCTGGATCTGCCTCCTTGAGGCAAGGGAAACAAAAGCAAAAATAAACTGTTAGGACTACATCAAATCTTTTGCACAACAAAGGAAACCATCAACAAAATGAAAAAGCAATTTACTGAACGGGAGGAAAATGATACATCTGATAAGGGGGTAATATCCAAAATACATAAAGAACTCATACAACCCAACATCAAAACAAAAACAAGGGGCGCCTGGGTGGCGCAGTCGGTTAAGCGTCCGACTTCAGCCAGGTCACGATCTCACGGTCCGTGAGTTCGAGCCCCGCGTCAGGCTCTGGGCTGATGGCTCGGAGCCTGGAGCCTGTTTCCGATTCTGTGTCTCCCTCTCTCTCTGCCCCTCCCCCGTTCATGCTCTGTCTCTCTCTGTCCCAAAAATAAAATAAAAAAAAAAAAGTTGAAAAAAAAATTTATAAAAAACAAAAACAAAAACAAACAAACAAAAAAGTAACCCAATTAAAAAATAGGCAGAGGAAGGGTGCCTGGATGGTTCAGTCAGTGGAACATGCGACTCTTTTTTCTTTTCTACGTTTATTCATCTTTTTGAGAGACAGAGACAGTGTGAGTGGGGGAGGGGCAGAGAGGAGACACAGAATTTGAAGCAGGCTCCAAGTTCTGAGCTATCAGCACAGAGCCTGATGCTGGAGTCAAACCCACGAACTACGAGATCATGACTTGAGCTGAAATCAGACACTTAACCCACCAAGCCACCCAGGTGCCCCTGGAACATGTGACTCTTGATCTCGGGGTCATGAGTTTCATGAGCCCCATGTTGGGTGGAGAATTTACTTAATAAAAGAAAATAAAAAATAAAATGGGGAGAGGATCTGAATACGCATTTTCCAAAGATGGCATACATATGGCCAGGAATCACAGGAAGAGATGTTCAACATCACTAATCATCAGAAAAATGCAAATCAAAACCACCATAAGTTATCCCCTCATACCAGTCAGAATGGCTAGTATCAAAAAGACAAGAAGTAACAAGTGTTGGCAAAGATGTGGAAAAAATGGAACACGTGTACTGCTGCTGGGAATGTAAACTGGTGCCACCACTAGGGAAAACAGTATGGCGGTTACTCAAAAAATTAAAAATAGAAACACTATATGACCCAGCAATTCTGCTTCTGGGTGTTTAGCTGAAGAAAACAAAACGTGAATTCAAAACGATATATGCACCCCTATGTTTATTGCAGCATTATTTACAATAGGCAAGATACAGAAGCAAACCAAGTATCCACTGATAAATGAATGGATAGAGACAATGTGATACACACACACACACACACACACACACACACACACACACACACAAAATGGGATATTATTCAGCCATAAAAAAGAATGAAACCTTGCCAGCGTGGATGCACCTGGAGGGTATTATGCTAAGTGAAATAAGTCAGACAGAAAAAGAGAAATACCATAGGATTTCACTTATATGTGGAATCTAAACAAACAAAACAGAAATAGACTCGTAAATACAGAGAACAAACCAGTGGTTGCCAGCCAGGGGAAGTGTGGGGATGGATGGGTGAAATAGGTGGAAGTAATTAAGAAGTACAAACTTCCATTTATAAAATAAATTAAGTCACAGGGATGAAAAGCACAGCATAGGGAATACAGTCAATAACACTGTAATAAGTTTGTATGGTGACAGATGTACACTTGTAAGTGCACATTTCATAATGTATATAATTGTCGAGTTACTATGTTATACACCTGAAACCAATATAATATTATATGCCAACTATACTTCAATTTATAAAAATGTTACTGCTAGTAATGGTAGCAGTATCCCAGTCCACAATACCACACGTTTGAAAGTCTCATCTAATTTGTACTTGTTTTTGTTAGACTGTACACTTGTAAAGTAGGGACTATATCTATTTATCTCTATATCCCCAGAATCTACCCTGAGGCCATGCCCATAATAGCCACTAATTAAGCAACTGTCCTTTCAGGCACTAGAGAAGAGACCACCAAAATCCTCTGCCTAGCCTCCCTCATTCCCCTATAGATTATATCCTCAGTTCCTATAATTCTTTGGCTTCCTTTGACTCCCTTACTTGTTCCCACCTCCTCCCTTCCTCTGCTCCAGGGATGTTCATTCACTAATGGTGATCTCTGGTCTCATCCCTGGCAGGTGTTCCAATGCTTCCTTTTGCTCTCTACCCACAGCTATATTATCTAACCAGCCTCTGCATCACTTATTCTGCAATTAATAGAAGGGTGAACGGAGGCTGTATTTCTCGACCATTGGTCTCATACCCATTTGTGAGAAGGAGAATTCTCTGGAAAAGAGAAAAGCAGGTAAGATGGTAACAAGAACACAAAGCCTTCAAACACAGCTCCCTCGTTAAGGGAATCCTGTAGGTATATTTGTACAACCAACCAAAATCTCACTGGGGTTTGGGGAGGTTCAGAAACTGCTGGGGAGAAGATGGAGGCATGATGGGCAGGAAGCTCAGCTATATGTTAATTTTTATTTTGCAAATTTCAGGGTTTATTTTCCCCCCACTAGTAAACATCTTCATTTTCTCCCCAGAGCAGAAACTCAAAGAGGAAGAGAGTATGAAAATCCTCAGAGCTGAGAAGATACAAGATCACAGGCAGCTACAGACTCGAAAATAAGAATAAGGTCAGATGCAGGCTGTTCTCAAATCACAGCTCTGTACAAAGTGCCCTCTACCCTGAGCAGCGGGGTGGGGCTGGAACATGATCCTTGTCTCCCCTAGAGGCGAACGAACTGCTGGTAAAACGTTAACTACCCAGGATGGAAGGAAATGGAGCCCTCGGAAGTACCTCTCCCTACTCATTTCTCCCCCTGAGAGGAGAACAATTCAAGGCCATATTCCCATCCCTACTATTTTATGGGTTTTTTTTTTTCATCTGAAAAAGGCTGAGGAGGGGATCACAAAGCAGAAATGGAACACTGGAGCATCTTAAGCATGCTTTGTTTAAAGGTCAAAGTCTTGTGAAACATGCCAATCTCCCTTCACTGTGTCTCTGTGTCCCTATATGAACCCAGAACTCCTCTTATTGGGGGGACTAGAGCAAGAAAGGAAAGAGGGAACTGGGAATAAATACAAGCAAATAAATACAAGCAGAGTGGGAGGCCCTTGCAATACTAGGGGTGATTATTAAGGGAAATGAAACTAGTCTTCTTGTAGGGCTCAGACTGGTTTTGAGAGCAACTCTACATAATAAATAACCAAAATAGTTTAAGTAACAACAGAAGTTTTGGAATAAATGTATAGCCACCCAGGACAACTACTTTAAGGTGCCCGTATTTATCTGGATATGATATACTAAAACTCACATGAGTCTCATAACTTTATTGTCTTAAATAGGACCAAGGAACAGTCTGACATGACCAGGAGAGTGAGGAAAAACGAAAGAGCAGGGAGAAGACAGGAGTGTATATGGTGGCAGAGATGATGGAGATGAACAAAGAAGAGCCAGAGACAGATGTCATACAAAAGGAACAGTAAGTTCTTATCATAAATACAGAGATGGAAGCAGTGATCTAATTATGGCTAAAATCAGTTCCTAGGCCAGCTTTCCCAGTTGAAGCTTTCCTGGGTGACTCCATCAGCCAGCCCTGTGTGGTCCAGGAGTATGGCAGAGTGGGAGTAGAAATGGGCAGAGACAGATATTAACTTCTCCCACTTCCGTTTAAACCCAAGAAGACCTTTATTCTCCTACACAGGAAAACTGGACTTTGCACATTCGTTGGCTACTTTGTATCAGATAGAGAAATTTGATTAATGCCAATTCTTCAAAGAGTCAGCTGTAAAACTTTGCCTGTCAGTAAATAAACAAATTAAAGAGCAAGAGTTATTAGTGCTTCATGTGTTTTTGAGCTCATTGTGTAAAGCAACCTCTGTTCTTAAGAATCCTAAGTCCTGGGGTGCCTGGATGACTCAGTCAGTAGGACATCAGACTCCATATCAGGGTCATGAGTTCAAGCCCCACATTGGGTGTAGCTGAGAAGGAAAAGAAGGAGGAGGGGGAGGGGGAGGGGGAAGGGGAGGAAGAGGAGAAGGAGAAGGAGGGGAAGGGGAAGAAGAAGAAGAACCATAAGTCCTCCATATGACCCAGCAATTCCACTCCCATATATATATATACCCAAGAGAAATAAAAACTACGTCCACATAAGAGTTTGTACACAAATGTTCATAAACAGCATTATTTATGCTAGCCAAAAAGGTGCAAACAACCCAAATATCCATCAACTGATGGATGGATAAACAAAATGGGGCATGCAATGGATATCATTTGGCAATAAAAAGAAATAAAATACTGATAAATGATACGACATGGATGAATCTTAAAAACATCATGCTAAGTGAAAGAAGCCAGTCACAAATACCACAGATTGTATGATTTTATTTATATGAAATATCCTGAATGGTCAAATTCATAGAGACAAAAAGTAGATTACTGGTTTCCAGTGGAGGAGAGAGGAGATGGAGATGAGGAGCACTGCTAATGGGTATAGGGTTTCTTGTTGGCGTGATGAAAATGCTCAAAATTGACTGTGGTGATGGTTGTTCTACAATTCTGTGAACTCACTAAAAATCATTGAATTATACACTTAAAAAAATGTTTTTTTAATGTTTATTTTTGAGAGAGAGAGACAGAGCATGAGTGGAGGCGGGGCAGAGAGAGAGGGAGGCACAGACTCTGAAGCAGGCTCCAGCCTCTGAGCTGTCAGCACAGAGCCCGATGTGGGACTCAAACTAGTGAACCATGAGATCGTGACCTGAGCCGAAGTCAGATGCTTAACCGACTGGGCCAACCAGGAGCCCTGAATTATATACTTTAAATGGATGAATTGTATCTCAATAAAGCTTTTCTTCAAAAAAAAAAATCTAAAGGTCTGGAATTGGACTATGTCAGCTAGCTGGAGTCTAGGTTTAACTATACTATCCCATAAGCCCATTAAGACCCATAGCCAGCCAGTAACTGCAAAAATCCAAACTTTTGCTTTAATTAAAACAAAACAAAACAGGGATGCGTGGCTGGCTCAGTCAGTAGAGCGTTATGAATCTTGATCTCGGGATCATGTATTCAAGCCCCATGTTGGGCATGGAGTCTACTTAAAAATATAATAAACAAAGAAACAAACAAACAAAACAAAAACTGACATTAAGGCCTTGGACCTCATTTGTGCTCTCTCCCTGTGAGCTCTATATGACTTGTTCAACTGATTTAATAAGAAACATGTCCAAAGTAATTATGGAAATCATTCAATGATATCACAAATATTTATTGAACATCTATTATGTGAAAGGTACTATTCGAGGGCCTGGGAGTCTAACACGTCATCCCTGCCTACAAGATGCTTACCGTACGTTCACCAGTCTCAAGAGAGCATGGTAAGTGGTACAAAAGGGGTAAGTGCTGGGGACGTTAGGGGCATAATCCCAGGTTGGTGTGTTAGTGTAGTAGATTACAGAAGTAAGGTATAAACCAAAGCCTGAAAGCTAACTAAAACTGATATGAAAATAAAGAGGCGTGACAGGAGTGTTCTAGGCAGAGAGAATAAGTACAAAGGCCCAAACTCATAGAAAGCAGGGAATTTCAGGAATTAAAGTAGTTTGGTGTGGCTGAGGCATAATGTGCAAGAACTGGGGAGGGGTGGAGGGCAGGACTGGGACAGTGGAAGCTGAAGAATACTGAGGTCTTTTACATTTGTAACGTGACAAAAAACTGGGGAGCCTTGCTGAAGAGATCAAAGTGCAGCCTGAGAGCTGCTTTAGAGAAGGATGGAAGGAATTTAATTATGGAAAAGGATATGATCAGAACTTTGTTTGGCAAGGGCCACTTCAGCTGCACTGTGGACGGCAAATGGGAGGGGGCACGGAATTAATAGGCTGGAGCAAGGAAGGGGGTCAGAGAGAAGATGTAGCAGGAATCCAGAGGAGATGATGGTGGCCTGATTTAGTAGCATGAATCAGGTTGGAGAAGAGGGGACAGGTTAGAGAGTTACATAGGAGTTGGCATTGTCATGACCCCAGACTGACCAGATGAGGGAATGCCAAAGGGAAGGAGAACAGTGGCAGGTTTGTGGCACAGATCACTGTGGGCTACGAGCCCACATATATTATTCTAATAAGAATTATAATAATAACTATTATTATTTTTAAAGAACCAGGTTTGGAGGTAAGGTAAGTTCAGTATGGGACATGTTGCACATTCAAAAGCAGATACCCAACAGACAGTAGAGATCTACAACTCAAGAGTGATGGATTATAACTGAAGTCACAGACAGGAAGGCATAGAATAGGTCAGAACTCTAGAGACCAGTGACATTTATGGCATGAACAGATCAGAAGAGGTGGCAAAGAGAACTGAAGAGGAATGGTCAGATTGGTGGGGAACCAACAGAGTGAGGGCCATGGCAGCAGTTTGAGTGAAGTAGTGGCCAAGAGTGGCACCTGCTCTGTGACATTAGGTAAAACAAAGGTGCGAAGCACAAGGGAGCGGGGGCAGGGCGGGGCGGGGTGGGGGTGGGGGATCAACTCTCCAATGCTGAGGAGTGGATGGGAGATAAACAAATGGAGATACTGGCTAAAAACAAGTCCCTTTTTTTAAAAAAAATATTTACTTATTTTTGAGACAGAGAGAAACAGAGTGTGAGTGTGGGAGTAACTGAGAGAGAGGTAGACACGGAATCCGAAGCAAGCTTCAGGCTCTGAGCTGTCAGCACAGAGCCCGACGTGGTGCTCAAACTCGCGAACTGTGAGATCATGACCTGAGCCGACGTCAGACTCAACTGACTGAGCCACCCAGGCGCTCTGAAAACAAGTCTTTTTTTTTTTTTTTAAGTAGGCTCTGAGATCAAGAGTCAGACACTTAAGCTACTGAGCCACCCAGACAACCCTGAAAACGACTCTTTTAAGAAGTTTGTCTATACAAAGGAAGACAGTGATAGAGTGGAAGTCAGCAAGAGGAATAGGGTTCAAAAAAAAGAATTTTTTTTAACATGAGAAAGATCTAAATATATTTAAACATGGAAATAGATGCAAGGAGTTTGTAGTTTCATATTATAATCATGATCTTTCCCCTAAATCCTCCCCCTCCTTCTCACAGGAAACCTGCAGGGAAGATCTTACAATATGCTAGGTGCTAAGTATTTTAAGCCAGAGCAGTTTCAGTGCAGATCTGACTAACCAACATCCTTGAAAACAGGGTACCTCTAATGCCTCCGCTGACATCTGCTCTCCTGCCAGCTCTTTAGCTCTTTATTTATAGCCACACATAATATAAGACTTCTGATTTTCTCATCATCTTTAAAAGTCTAATTCTTCTAAAAATTTTTAATGTTTATTTATTTTTGAGAGGGAGACACACAGAGAGCGAGCAGGGGAGGGGCAGAGAGAGAAAGAGGAAGACACAGAATCCCAAGCAGGTTCCAGGCTCTGAGCTGTCAGCACAGAGCCAGATGTGGGGCTTGAACCCACGAGCCATGAGATCATGACCTGAGCCCAAATCGGACACAACCAACTAAGCCACCCAGGCGCCCCAGTCTATATTCTTCTAAAATGGGCTTTTCAAAACCATAAGTATTTGCTAACTTATAAAGATCCATCAGAGACATGCACATGGTTGCCCCCTCCCTCTTTTCTTGTGTCAGCAGCAGAATCTCCACTGCTATTTCTGTGGGAGTGCTTATTTGTTATTGTTTTGGGAGAAGCTGTGGTTTCAGAAATGGAAAAGAGAAGAATCTGTCAAAGCAGCAAGGGCATAGGAGGTGCCTACCCTCGGACTGAAGGTCAGGAGGGCTGTTCTGCCTGCCCACTAGGCAATTACTCAAAATGTCATCCCCACTCTGCCTACAAACCTCACCCCATTTTTTTAAACTACTTGATATTTCATCCAAGTCATTTAGCAAATAACTCTGAGAAGGTTAGAGAGCTTTCAGCTACACATGCATCACTTGAATAGCAGGCTGCTTCCCCCCGGCCCCCCGCCGCCCCGACCAACCTCAGACCTACGACACTGAGTTGGGGCTTTGATGGGGTGAGGTTGGCAAGAGGACTCAAAAGCAAGGAAAATGTGGGCCTTGAGTGAAGGACAGGGTGGGCGTTGGTCAGGTACTACAGTGGAGGGCTGATGGAAGCGTCCAAGTCCTATGAGCCTGAAATCTTGGAAAAGGAAGAAGAGTTTAGATGAGAAGCATCTGGGAGATGAAAAGGTATCAAAGGGTAAGCATCATTTTAAAAGCATGTCTCATGTTAATCCAATTCCAGGAAAGGTAGATCAAACTCTTTTCCTTTCTCTAGAATATTTCTAAAATCCAGGACTTAAGTGTATTAGTCAGGGTTCTCCAGAAAAACAGAACCAATAGGATGGATATATCTAGATACAGAGGTTAGACAGAAAGAAAGACAGATTGACATAAAGAAAGAGATTTATAAGGAATTGGCTCACTTGATTAAAGAGGCTGACAAGTCCCCAAATCTGTGGGCTAAGTCACTAAGCTGGCGACCAGGGGAGCCAAAAATGTAGTTCTAATCCAAAGGCCAGGAGGCTCCAGACTCAAGAGCCAAAATTTCAGTTCAAGTCTGAAGGCAGGAAAAAGCTGATGTCCCAGGCAGTAAGGAGGAATTCTCTCTTACTCAGAGAAGGGTCAACCTTTTTGTTCTATTCAAGCCATCAACTGATCGGATGAGGTCTACCCACATTAGGGAAGACAACTTGCTTTACTCAGTCTACCAATTTAAATGTTAATCTCATAGGAGCACTTGGGTGGCTCAGTCCATTAAGTGTCCCACTGGGCTCAGGTCGTGATCTCGTGGTTTGTAGGTTAGAGCCCCACGTTGGGCACTGCGGTGACAGCTCAGAGCCTGGAGCCTGCTTTAGATTCTGTGTCTCCCTCTCTCTCTGCCCCTCCCCGACTTGTGCTCTCTCAAAATAAATAAATATTAAAAAAAATTTTTTTTGACAAAAATAAATGTGAATCTCATATAAAAACTCCCTTATAAAAACACCCTCACAAAAACACCCAGAGTGATGTTTGACCAAATGTTTGACCAAATATCTGGGCACCCCATGGCCCAGTCAAGTTGACACATAAAATTAACCATCACACTAAGCTAGTAATACAGTTCTGTCACATGGTTCAGTCAACATTTACAAGGCCCTCTGCTATGAAATACGCATAGCTAAATCAGATCCCTTCCTCCTAATGGGAATAAGATTGATAACCCATATATAATTATTGTAATAGCATTAAGTACCATGAAGGGGTCTAAAAGCCAAAAACATTCAGGATCGGGAGAGACTATTTCTTCCATAGGGTTTCAGGGAAAGAGTGTAGCATTTCAGCAGGGAATTGAAGGATGATGATAATGGCATAAAAGAGGAGGGCATTCCTAATGAAGAAAAGAAACAAAAAAACAAATAATCAGGAAAACATGGTGAGTCATCTAGTTTAACTGTATTTTAAAGTGTATGAGGAGAAACCAAAGCAATCTGTATAACGGGAGGTGGTAAAGAGAACCCAGAGCTTCCCAATCTTCCCAGCAGAACTTTCGAAGAACCTACACCCTTTGGCCAGAATCTTTCTGAACTGTTTCAGTTCAGCTTTTAAATATTTCTGGGAAGTAACTTACTTCCCCTTCTGCTAACTCCTCCCATCTCCTCGAGTTCCTCGCCTCCAGTCTTCAGTATGCCCGGTTACCCATTAGGCTACAGGTTTAAAAGGCTTTTTGGAGTACCTGGGTGGCTCAGTCGGTTAAGCATCCCGACTCTTGGCTTTGGCTCAGGTCGTGATCTCACAGTTTGTGAGTTCAAGCCCTGCGTTGGACTCTGCACTCTGTTCCTGAGTTTGAGGCTTGGGTTGTGCTGACAGTGCAGACCCTGCCTGGGATTCTCTCTCCTTCTCTCTGCCCCTCCCCCACTTATGCTCACCCCCCCTTCTCAAAATAAATAAACTTTAAAAAAATCTAAAAGGCTTTTGAGGAGGAATCAGAACCTAATCAACATTTATTAACATGTTTCATAAAATACATTTCAAGTCCAAAACGATGAATCTCAGATTCATGGAACAAATATCTACCATCACCTACTATCACCTACTACTATCATCTGTCATGCCCTGTGATAAGTCCTGGGGATATAAAAATATGTTTCCTGCCCTAAAGTAACTCACTGTCTGCTTTAATGTTTTTTATTTTTGAGAGAGGGAGACAGACAGAGCATGAGCAGGGGAGGGGCAGAGAGAGAGGGAGACTTAGAACCCGAAGTAGGCTCCAGGCTCTGAGCTATCAGCTCAAACTTGTGAACCATGAGATTAGGACCTGGGCTGAGGTCAGACGCTCAACCGACTGAGTCACCCCGGCACCCCTCTCTCTCACTGTTCACTTTAGAACAAAGACTCATCAGAAGATGGAGAATGTCTTTGGAGACATCTTGAGAAGGGCCATGCGAAAGATATCTTCAAAGTCAGTTCTAACCCAGAAAGCAATTTTGCCTGGTTTGTGACCACAGGAAGAAGGGTACCCACCCTATCTTCAAATTAGTGCTCAGGAGCTGCCAGCACAAGTCACAGTGGTGGAGCCAACCAATGTGCACCGAGCACCTCCAAGTGTCAGGCGTTGTATTAGGCTTGTGAGATACAAAGAGGAGTAAGAAGTATTTCTGAAGCGCTTCCTGTTAACCAGGTGCTATGGCAGGTACTGGAAACACAGTCCCTCAAGATGGGAAGGAGTATCCTAGAGATACTCTAGGATGAGAAGCAGGAAGCAGCAATCACCTAGCTTACCCATCCTGTTCCCTGAATTGCCCTGGTTCATCTTCCTCCAACACTTTGATTCAACTTGTTCTCCACTTTGATAGTCAAAGTGATCTCCCTAAAATACAAATCTGATCATGTCAATGCCCGTACCATTACCTTGGGGATAAAATCCAAACTTCTTTACCTAGTATGCCAGGCTCTTCATAATGTTCCCTGCTTATTTCTAACCACTGTCCCTCTGTACTCCCTGTTATAATATACTCAACCACTTACAGTTCCCTGAATATACAGGTAGCCCTCACACCACTGACTTTGTACACACTATTCCCTCTGCCTGGGAGGCTCTTTCCTCAATTTTTATTCCTCCTTTAGAATGTTGTTCTTGAAAAGAGAAAAAGGGAAAAAAGCCTTGTCTGACTGATCTCAACACCTCCACCCTCATTCCAGATGAATTATGAGACCCTCCTCCTCTGTACTCCTATAATACTCAATCTGTCCCTGAGTCATGACATTTGTCATCCTGCTCTGTAATTGTCTGTTTATTTGACTATCTCATAAGACCATGAGCCCTTTAAGGACCACTAAAATCCTTATATTTTATTCCCATTAGATGCCCAATATAATGCTTAGCATCTAGTAGTCATTCAGGAGACTAAATACCTCTTAAGAGATTGAATGAATGAATGAATGAATGAATGAATTAATTAATTAATTAATAAAAATGTCAAGCATTTACTGGCATCTGTGTGTGAGACACATGTTAAAACCTACAATTTAATGAATATTTATTGGGTACCTATAATGTAAATAGTTTCTTGACAGGTACTTTAATAAAAGTCCGAAACAAAGACACAGTTTCTAACCTTAAGTTGCTTTCAGAGGAGTGAGAAAAGTTAAATATGTACTCAGATAAAGAATAGGGCATACTAACAGTGCAATCATGCTACTAAAGTTATCAAAAGGGCAATGGATGTCCATGGCCACCAACACATTGTTTTCCAGAATTGTTCTTACAACAACCCTAGTTAGACTGGCTAGGTAAGAATGAACCTTTTCTACTTAGTTCAACCAAGACTAAGTTTTCAGACGAACGAACAATAGGAACAAAGAAAGAAAAAACACAAAGGAATTTTTTTATTTTAAAGACAGACATTTTCAGTCAAGGATAGCCAGAGCCTAACAAGGAATTCTCAGTGGATACCACCTGCTGACATCTAAACTTCCTTGGACATCAAATCCAACTCATCAGGCCCCTAACTGGCTCACCAAGGATTTGGCCTGACTTAGTTTTCACTCCCTTTCAGGAAACCTTGGGTGGCACTTGCTGTGTTTAAGCTGACAAGTCCAGATCCCTGGGGAAGGAGCCCTTCCTTCCCTTTCTGCCGCTTCAGGCTCCTCTCCTGAACTTAAGCCTGGCCTGAGCTTCAAGGTGGCCACCTCCTTTGCCCTACCTAGAGATCATTCTAATTTTGAGACCCTAGAATTTCTCCCGAAATTCTGCCTGAAACTCACCTTTCTCTGTCTTCTTTTATTTTCTTATTTTAAAGTTTATTTATTTATTTTGAGAGAGACAGAGACAGCATGAGTGGGGGAGGGGCAGACAGAGGGAGAGAAGAATCCCAAATAGATTCTCAGTGTAGATCTGGACACGGGGCTCATAAGATCATGACCTGAACCTAAATCAAGAGTCAGATGCTTAGCGGAGTGAGCCACCCTGGTGACCCTCTGTCTTTTTTTAAAATCCCATCTGGAATATCTGCCTCAGCCTGACCTTTGTCAAGGACGGTTTTACCCTTTAGGGTATCCAGCTGGTTTCCTCTCCTTCCGCTGAACTTATGCTACTTGGCCTCAACTCAGATATTTCCTGGAATGCCCCTCCACCTTCCTCCCAACCTTTGCAGGTTTGCCCAGTTCACTTGTTCAGGAAGCCTTCCCTGAGCGGCGTAGTCCACAGGGCAGCTCTCCTACATATGAACTCCAAAAGCTCTGTTTGCTACACTCAGTGCTCTGTGTTTCATTACGTGCAGTCCCAACTCTGATTTATATGTTTACCTGTCTTATTACCTCTGACCACACCCAAACTGTAATCTTCTTAAAGGAAGGAACTGTATTTTATATTTCCCTCCTCCCCCAACTGCACCTACCCACGACTGAGAACAGTTACTGAGCACCTACAGTTATGTAAGTTACCGTTCTGGTGCTTTATGTATGTTATTTCACTTGATCCTCACAATTTTCTCACACATGAGAAAACTGAGGGTCAGAGAACATGAATAAAAGGCCAAGGCTACACAACTAAAAAGTGGCAGAGCCATGAAGAGAATCCAGGTCCCCCAGCCCCCAAAGCCTTGTGGCTTCCAAACCCAGCAGGCACCGCGCGGGGCAGGCGTTGCTGACCAAGCTGTTCCCAGGCCCAGGCGGAGAGCCAAGGTATACAACCCAAGACAGCAGAGCCAGCTTGATACCTCCCTCCTCCAAAGCCCACATCTGGGTCTCCCTGGGTCCCTGCAGGGTCTCCCTGGCTTACGGCACTAACACTCCACCCTGTGCCAATTCAGGCAGTAGCCCCACTCTGTTCCACAGGTGGCTTACTGGAAGCCCTGATCAAATGCATAAGATGTCAGGAAATGAAAAGTCAAACTCCTCTGAAGCAGATTCAGAGAAGTGATCCCTGAGCACTGGCTTGCTGGGAGGGAGCCCCTCCCTATGGCCATCCAGTTTCAGCTCTTGTGTTTTCCTTTTGGGGCCTGTCAGGCAACTTTAGGATTACAGGAACAAGACTTTTGCCAATAAGCCCTGTCTAAAAGAGACAGGTTGGGGGGACGCCTGGGTGGTTCACTTGGTTAAGAGTACTCTTGAGTCTCTCTCTGCCCCTCCCCGCCTAGCTCGCTCCCGCATGCGCATGCTCCCTCAAAATAAATAAACATTAATTAATTAATTAATTAATTAATTAAAAAGATAGGCTGGAAGAAACCCTGACACTGTGTAAACCCCAGGTCAGCAGGAACTCCTGTCTCTTCTCCTGCCTCACCCTGACCCAGGGCCACACCTTCCACATGCCCACATGGAAGGAGGCTTCTCCACTTTGGTAGTAACAGGTACCATTTACTGAGTGCCTATTATGTGCCAAGCACTATACTCAGTGCTTTAAATGTTTATCTCAATGAATTGGTTTTTTTAACATGGATTTCTTGGGGCATCTGGGTGGCTCAGTTGGTTAAGCATCCGACTTTGGCTCAGGTAATGATCTCCCGATTCATAAGTTCGAGCCCCGAGTTGGGCTCTGCACTGATGGCTGACAGCTCAGAACCTGAAGGCTGCTTCACATTCTGTGTCTCCCTCTCTTTCTCTGTCTCTCCCCAGCTTGTGCTCTCTCTCTCTCTCTCTCTCTCTGTGTGTCTCTCTCTCTCTCAAAAATAAGTAGGTAAACATTTTTTAAAAACATGGATTTCTTCAATTTTTAATTTTTTTTATTTTTGAGAAAGAGAACATGTGTGTGCACACGTGAGTGGGGGATGGGCAGAGGGAGAGAGAAAGAGAGAGAGAGGGAGAAAGAGAGAGAATCCCAAGCAGGCTCCATGCTCAGCACAGAGCCCAATGTGGGGCTCGATCCCACAATCCTGGGATCATGACCTGAGCCAAAATCAAGAGTCAGATGCTCAACCGACTGAGTCACCCAGGCGCCCTAATCTCAATGAATTCTTATTAACATTCTGTGAATACAAGGTCTAGTGCTGTAGTTGAGGACACAAACTCTGGGGTCAAACTGTCCAAGTTCAGAATCCCAGCTCCACCACTTACACATTGCATGGACTTGGTCCTGCTACTTAACTTCTCTGTGCCTCAATTTCCTCATCTGAAAAATGACAACTACACCAGCACTTAATTCCTAGAAATGTATGAGGATTAAATGAATTAATAACTGTAAGATGCTCAATAAATTTTACTGTTATAATAACTATTATGGTAGGCATCATCTCCTTTTGACAGGTGTAGCAACTGAGTGTTAAGAGAGCATAAATCACTTGCCAAGGTTCTTTGCCAAGGTCAAAGAACAAAGCATGAACTTAAATCCAGATCTGGTCTATCTGACTCCAAAGGCACATGTACATCTAAGAAATCCCAGTGCTTGAAGCCTCTCTCACAGAGAGTAGCTGGGATGATGAAAGAGCTACACAAGGACCCAGGCTAGAACTAAGTTCCCAGGGCCCCATTGGGTTGCCCAGAGGCAACCCCAAGAATGTAGGGTCTGGAATCAGCCTAATTACCAGCCTAATGACCTCAGCCTAATGACCTCAGGCTGAAATGAATATATGAAAGGCAGTATTGAAGAGGCAAAAGTCACAAGAGGACATCACAAAGCCTTAGCAAAATGGTTTTTCCAGGGAGGGGAAGTCCTACCCAAGTTCACTTGGTGCCTTGCTAGGGTAGAGGGGATCCAAACTTAGTGTGAGAGTCTCAGAAAAAGTTTTGGCACCAATCAGTCCTAGCATTTTTGCACCCTGTTCTCTCTACCCCATGCTTTGCTACCACTAACCTCCTGGTCTGAATGGAGTGAAGTAATAGTAGTTCCCAAAGATAATTCTGCAGGACCTCAAATTGCCCTTCCTTCTCACTGATGATGTTCTTAGAAGTAGCTAACAAATCTTGTTTCCAGGGCCCCAACGCACAGACACTCATGCCCATCTCTGGGAATGCTTGAGGGCATGCTCTCGTGTCATGAGGAGCTGAGAGACAGGTGAGGGACCATCAGAGTTGCCATCCCCACCACCTTGCCCATCACAGGATTTCCGAAGGAGACATTTCCTACTTCCCATAGTCACTATGTCCTGAAAAGGAGAGTCAGACACTGCAAGGAGCTAGGCTCCTGCCCCTCTCTCTTGCATCAGCCATTTCCAGGATCAGCCTTGCTTGTCCGGTTCTGAGAGAGCTCTCAAAAGCTGCCTAGTAAGAGAGTTGGGTACTGAGGGAATTGGGCCCAGAGAGCCTTGTCCAAGAAAAGACCAACAATTAATAATCGGAACAGGGAGTGAATTTCATTTATCCTTGAAAATTCAGCACCTTACAGTTGGTAGTTAGGTGACAGTATCAGTGAAATTAAATTGTTGTTAAAGGTCAGAATGCCGAGGGGCACCTGGGTGGCTCAGTCAGTTGAGCGTCCAACTTCAGCTCAGGTCACGATCTCGCGGTCCATGAGTTCGAGCCCCGCGTCGGGCTCTGGGCTGATGGCTCAGAGCCTGGAGCTTGCTTCCGATTCTGTGTCTCCCTCTCTCTCTGCCCCTCCCCTGTTCATGCTGTGTCTCTCTCTGTCTCAAAAATAAATAAACGTTAAAAAAAAAAATTAAAAAAAAAAAAAAAACGGTCAGAATGCCTAAATATTGGTTAGAAACAAGCCCCAAACTTGACCTGTTTCCTGTTTGCCAACTTGTCTCTAATTGTCCCAGGACAGGATAACACCTCTGTCATAGAAGCGCTCCGATCCTCTGGATCCTGCTCACAAATCCAAGGGTGGTGATAGCTAAATAGTCAACATCCAATTTCTGAGAACTGACCTCGATTGCTCAGGAAGGTCTGATGTTTCATCCTCCACTTCCTCACACCCTTACACATTACACATCAATAATAAAACAAAGTGAATTTCAGACCAGATTAAGGAAATTTCTAACATCTTTTTAATCAGCACTCTGACAACACATTACCACCACATTGCATTAAAAAGCAGAAACAGAGAGCAAACCAGTTCCTAAATCACTTCCTCTCGGCAACAATCACCTTGACCCCACACTCTGATCCGCATGCACACACAAGGCACTTGTAACACACACGTGCACTTTAAACTAAATGGCAGTGACACACAAGCCATTAGCATGCCACACACAATTCACAGAAGTGTGCCGTGGGCCCCCAGGCAATATTAAGAATATAACCCCACCCACCCCTCACTGCAGAGGAGCACTGGGAGCTAAAGCATGCACATGCATCTCTGTGCCCTGTGTGTTCTGTCAGGTTCTGCAGGGAAAGAAGAAAACATGAAGCGGGGACCCTGATGGCTATGAAAACAATTTCCTGCTATTTGTTTCAGGGAACCACAGGCAGGAAAGAACCGGGAAAGTTATCTAAACAATCAGCCCACTATGGAAACTGAATGTGATGCTCACGGGAAAGTTGTGGAAGAGGTGGGAGAACAGGAAGGGAAGTCATATCAAACCAAAACATGAGAATTCTGTGCAACGGTAAGGAACCCCCCAACTAGGCCCTCCTTCCCCAGGGCAGAGGGGGGCTCCTGACTCCAAAGGTTGTCCTTACCACACCCACAGTGGACATCTTGGGGCTACTGAAATAATTCTCAACCTGCTCATTGGGAGAAGGCAGGCACATGAGACAGAAGAAGCTTTCAGGGCTCTGCCACACCCGCCCTGCCTCCCAGCTGCTAATCACAGCATCAGACCTGAGGACAAGAAGGAAGGTAAAAGACTATATCAGCCAAATTCAACTCCAGATAAGAAAACCCACGTCCAGGGTAGGGGAGTGACTTTCTCAAGGAGTACTCAGCTCACACAGAACCAGCTCTCCTCACTTCTGGCTCAGGGCTCTCCCCTGACCTCTGGATCTCCTTGAGGCCACGATGTGGGAATATCTCCCAAAAGTGAACTGTATAAAACTCCCTTGTCCTCACTCAAGGTAGGGGTATTAACTGGATCAGCCCTCCAAACTCATTAGTGGATGAGAGGAAGAATGGTATTTCCTCCTGTTTATCTACACTGCCTGGCTTGGAGCCCTTAGGGAGATCAACCCTCCACTTCAAAAAAACCCACTGCTATGGGTGACGGGGTCTCCACCCCACATCCCAGGCTGCAGCCCCACTGTCTGCACCCTCACAGGGTGAAGCAGCTAAGCTTCATGGAAAGCTCTACCTTCGGTGCAACTGCCCCTCTCAGGGCACAGCCCCCTACAGAGCCCTGAACCCCTCCCTTGTTTCCCATACTCCCCCAGTCTCACCCCAGAGGACAGACAAGAGAAGTGAAACCCACCCTGAGGGGAGAGAAGCAAATGAAGGGTGAAAGGAAAGTGTGAATAAAGGATGCTGCTTCAAAATGCCTCCCTATCATAAATGTCAGCGTGATTTCATCCATTCCTGGAATGGAATGTACCCTTCCAACAGCCCAGAGAAAGAAAGCAAGCTTAGGCTACATTGTCGATGCACAGGGGGATGACACCCAAACTGTGGGTGACTAAAGAAACCAAGATTCCACTGCTTTCCAGAATCCACACATCCGGCCCCCACTATCCGTGTTTGAGAAACTCTGCTTTTGCCAAAAAACTGCTAGAACTGATCCATGAATTCAGCAAAGCCACAGGATATAAAATCAATGCACAGAAACTGGTTGCATTCCTACACACCAATAATGAAGCAACAGAGAGAGAAATCAAGGACTCGATCCCATTTACTATTGTATCAAAAAACCATAAAATACCTAGGAATAAACATAATCAAAGGGGTGAAAAATCTATACACTGAAAACTATAGAAAGCTTATGAAACAAACTGAAGAAAACACACACAAAAAAAGGAAAAATATTCTATGCTCCTGGATTGGAAGAACAAACATTGTTAAAATGTCAATACTACCTAAGGCAATCTACATATTCAATGCAATCCCTGTCAAAATAACACCATCATTCTTCACAGAGCTAGAACAAACAACCCTAAAATTTGTATGGAACCAGAAAAGATTCCAAATAGCGAAAGCAATCTTGAAAAAGAAAACGGGAGTCATTACAATCCCAGACTTCAAGATGTATTAAAAAGCTGTAATCGTTACGAGTATGGTACTGGCACAAAAACAGACACTCAGATCAATGGAACAGAATAGAAAACCAAGAAATGGGCCCACAAATGTATGGCCAACTAATCTTTGACAAAGCAGGAAATATCCAATGGAATAAAGACAGTCTCTTCAGCAAATGGTGCTGGGAAAACTGGACAGCGACATGCAGAAGAATGAACCTGGACCACCTTCTTACACCATATACAAAAATAAACTCAAAATGGATGAAAGACCTAAATGTAAGACAGGAAGCCATCAAAATCCTCGAGAAGAAAGCAGGCAAAAACCTCTTTGACCTCGGCCACAACAACTTCTTATTCAACACGTCTCCAGAGACAAGGGAAACAAAAACAAAAATGAACTATTGGGACCTCATCACAATAAAAACTTCAGCACAGAGAAGGAAACAACCAGCAAAACTAAGAAGCAACCGATGGAATGGGAGAAGATATTTGCAAAGGACATATCAGATAAAGGGTTAGTATCCAAAATCTATAAAGAACTTATCAAACTCAACACTCAAAAAATGAATAATCCAGTGAAGAAATGGGCAAAAGACATGAATAGACACTTCCCCAAAGAAGACATCCAGATGGTGAACAGACAAATGAAAAAATGCTTAATAACACTCATTATTAGGAAAATACAAATCAAAACCACAATGAGATACCACCTCACACCTGCCAGAATGGCTAATATTAACAACTCAGGCAACAACAGATGTTGGCAAGCATGCGAAGAAAGAGGATCTCTTTTGCACTGCTGGTGGGAATGCAAACTAGTGCAGTCACTCTGGAAAACAGTATGGAGGTTCCTCAAAAAAGTAAAAATAGAACTACCCTATGACCCAGCAATTGCACTACTAGGTATTTACCCAAGGGATACAGGTATGCTGTTTCGAAGGGGCACATGCACCCCAATGTTTATAGCAGCACTATCAACCATAGCCAAAGTATGGAAAGAGCCCAAATGTCCATCGATGGATGAATGGATAAAGAAGATGTGGTGTGTATATATACAATGAAGTATTACTCGGCAATCAAAAGAATGAAATCTAGGGGTGCCTGGGTGGCTCAGTCATAAAGCATCCGACTTCAGCTCAGGTCATGATCTCATGGTTCATGAGTTCCAGCCCCACATCGGGCTCTGTACAGACAGCACAGAGCTTGGAGCCTGCTTCAGATTCTGTGTCTCCCTCTCTCTCTACCCCTCCCTCACTCACGATCTGCCTCTCTCTCTCTCTCTCTCTCTCAAAAATAAACATTAAAAAAAAAAGAATGAAATCTTGCCATTTGCAACTACATGGATGGAACTGGAGGGTATTATGCTAAGCAAAATTAGCCAGTCAGAGAAAGACAAGTATCATATGACTCCACTCATATGAGGAATTTAAGATACTAAACAGATGAACATAAGGGAAGGGAAGCAAAGATAATATAAAAACAGGGAGGTGGACAAAACATAAGAGACTCTTAAATATCGAGAACAGAGGGTTACTGGAGGGGTTGTGGGAGAATGGGCTAAATGGGCAAGGGGCAGTAAGGAATCTACTCCTGAAGTCATTGTTGCACTATATGCTAACTTGGATGTAAATTAAATAATAAATTACTTAATTTTAAAAATGTTTTTTAAATAAAAAGAGAAATTCTGCTTTCAGTTGATTCAGGGTGAGACCTATAGATACTCAGTTTTCAACAAACATCCCAGATAATTCTGGTACAGATGATCAAGGACCATCTAAGAGAAGTCCTACCTCCCCACTGCCCCACCTGACACTGAGTGGCTAAGAGCATGTGTTGTGAAGTCCCCAGGACCTGGCTTCCAACCGACTCTAGTGCATGAGCTGCAAAGCCCTGAACAGATGACTGCACTTGAGTCCCCTGCATTTGTAAAATGGGGCTTATGAAATTACCCACCACGTGTGCTGTTGTGGGGATCTAGCTATTTAAAGTGCTTAGCACACTGCCTGGCAGGTAGTACACACACAATATTTGCTGGGTACGAGTTTTGTTCTAGTTGTCAGTGGTATCATAATTGGTAAGCACACCATATTTGTGGTCTATTAGTATTTTATATTGCAATATGTACACATGAAACTCATTTCTCCCAAGAAATGGACAGATCAACTGACTTCTCAGGGTTTCTAGAGCTAGCAGCTTCATTATTAGCTTAATCCTAAATTACCTCTACCCTGTGCCCTGCTAGTCTGAACAACCCCTTTCTGCCCCTGAACACTGGGCTCTCAACGAAAGTTTAAATTAAAAAAAAATTTTTTAAGTTTATTTATTTATTTGGAGAGAGACAGAGCAAGTTGGGGAGGGTAGAGAGAGAGGGAGACAGAGAATCCCAATATGTGCTGTCCGCACAGAGCCTAATGCAGGGCTCTAACCTATGAACCGTGAGATCATGGTCTGAGCTGAAATCAAGATTCAGATGTTTATCTGACTGAGCCACCCAGGCACCACAAAGTCTGAATCTACATTGTGCTTTTTTATGTTTTATAATGATGCTAAGTACTTTGTAGGGTGTGTTCTGACTGCCTGCTCTTCTCTATTAACTTTCTCCAAAGCCCTTCCTTGCCTTCCCCCCCTTTCTACTTTCCCCCTCATCAACTCACAGCCCCCACTTTCCAGAAGACCTGTAGGCAGTTAATATGTGACCCCCAGGTTAAGAACATCCATCTGGTGGAAACGCTGAAAAATCACTCTGATCAACAGAAAAGGCTGATGGAGAGTAGAGCTCAGGCCTGCGCACCCATGGCCTTGTGCTGAGGAGAACAGGGCCGAGCTGAGGGACGGGCTCTGGGCATGCTCCCTCTTCTCTGTCACTGCCTCCACCACTTCCTCACCCCAGCCTGGCCTCCCCCTACAGCTTCTCCCCATTGCCCAGACAGTATTTCCCCCTGGACCATCCACAGCCATCTCATCCAAACACGCCCCAAACTGTGTTTAGCATCTCAGTCCCAAGCCAGCCTATCCCTCAACCTCATCTCAGGGCTACTGGCCCCTGAGCCACCCAAGAGCCCAAACCAGACGCAGCTCCAAGTCATCTTCAGCACTCCCACCAACCACCACCCTCTTGGCCACTCACCAAGGCCTGCCAGTTCTTCAAATGGCTCTCCCACCCCTGCTCTCCCAGCTCAGATCTCAGACTCCGGGCCAGGCTCCCAGCGGCTGCAACAAACCAGCTGCCAGAGCGCGTGTCCTGCAATACAATCTGACCAGGTAGGTCACTTCCCACCGAAATCCTCTGAGAGTTCCCCACTCACAGGAGTCCAAATTCCTTAGGCTGGGTGTCAAGACTTTCACAATTTGGGAGGGCTCTACCCCTCCTGCTACCAAAGAGACCCCCCAAGTAAGATGAGGCCAAAAATACCCAACACTCCACTCTAACCTAAGAGGCCAGCCACCCAGGGAACATGACATCTGGGGGTCAGTTGCCTCTCACACAGACGTCAGCTCAATTTATTTTTATCTAATGGTAGATCCCTGGGCCCTGAAGGGATGATACACCACCACCACAGCCCAGGTCCCCCCGGCCCACAATTCTGCTTCTTTGCCAAGAGGCCTAAAAGACTCTCCCAAGCACAACTGTGTGGGATTCCCACAACCTGCCCTTTTTTCTGGACGTAACTCAGGACCCCTACCACACAAGTCTGCAGATTCCCAGGTTACTTGGAAAGAACAGAAACAGGAAGGTTAGAGCTTTGGCACCAGTTCAGAGTGGAACCCCTAGGGCCTTTGACTATAGGGGGGGAAAAAGGCCCCATTGTCTTGGTGGGTGGAACCAAACCATAACAGGAGCAAGGAAACCAGTTTTGTGCCCAGAGATGAGGACTTGGCCCTCAAATATCAGGGTGGAGAAAGGGAAGGGAGAAGAAAACAAAGGCGATTGCAACAGTTCTTACTCACTCCTGGTTTTTGTTTGTTTGTTTGTTTTCCCTCACAGAGAGCTCTGCAAGGCCTCTGAGTCCCCCCCCCCCCCATCTAGGGGGACCAGGAAAAGGCGTGGCTCCTTAGGGGGTGGAGGCATCAATATGAGATTTAGATGGCTCCATTATGAGACTGTTAGTAGAGAAAGGAGCCGCTCTACCATTTCCCTAATTGCTGGTGAAAGAAACAAAAAACAATTAAAAAAAAAAAAAAACAAAACAAAAAAAAAAACCTCAAAGCTACACATTCACCCCTCAACAAAGGAAACAAACCCTTCCTGCAAAATACAGGGGACGTATCAGGACAGGGAGCCCCTCCCCACCCTGGTACTGCAAGAAACAGGAGGAGGCAAAGAGCAGAAAAGCCTGAGCCTTAAACAACAAATATTTCATGAGCACGTTCTTCCCCTACAACAAGTCCAAAGCTACTTGATACATTTCCAAGTGGCTGGAATGTCAGTTTGCCCCATGAGAGGTCCCTGACCATATTCCTCGATGCCTAGAGATTCCTTCCTTTGGGTTTGATCCATTGAGATGACAGACCATTTAGATTGAAGTACAAAGTCTCATGCTTATCCTCAACACAAAGGCCCCATTTCTAGACCGGGAGGGTTGGGGTGAGGGGCATCTACTGTTTCTCCCTTCCTACCCTTGCACCTGCTGTTCCTCTGCCTGTAACACCTTCCTTCTCCTGCCCGTGCACTCAGCAAACTCAAATGGTGTGCTCTCTCACAAACCTTGAAGGGGCTCCCACAGGCAGATGAATGCTTCCCTCTCTGTGCTCCCACAGCACATTGAACTTACCTGTATTTGTAATTTAATGTTTTTATTTTTGAAAACTAAGTATAGAAGAGAAAAACATTTCCCATGTGTAATGTAGACTTATCATTGTTTAGCGTTTCAGCATATTTCTTCCGGTCTTTTCTTCCAGGTGACAGGCTATAACTTTCCAGAATGCAAAGACCAAATACTTTCGTTTTCCAGTTCTTACAGTTCTGGAGGTCAGAAGTCCAAAAGTCCCAGGTCCCACTGGAATAAAATCCAGGTGTTGGCAGGCTGGTAATCCTTCTGGAGGTTCAAGAGGCAGATCTGCTTCTCCACCTGATCCCATTTCTAGGGGCTGCCCGCATTCCTTGGTTCATACACCACCACCACCCCTGGCCCTCAAAGCCAGCAAAGACAGGTGGACTCGTTCACATTCTTGCTGCAGGTCTCTAACACTGGCTCTCCTGCTTCCTTTTCTCACTGACAAGGACCCTGTTGACTGCACGTGGCCCACCAGGATAACCCAGGATACTCTTGCCATCTCAAGACCTTCATCACATCTGCAAAGTCCCTTTTGCCAAATTAAGTAACTCCCACAGCATCCAGGGGTTCAAATGGGGACACTTGGCGGAGGCCATTTCTCTGCATACCACATTTACCTTCTCTAAACTCTATGTAGAAATTTGCTTTGCCTTCCATCTCTTTTACTTTTCTTCTGACACACAGGCAGGAGCCCAAGCTTTCAAGGGAAAACACACCAGTCTGTCGTTAACTGGCTGGATGACCCTGGACCAGTCACTTCACCACCCTTACCCTCTTTTTTTCCTCATCTGTAGCACAAGGATAACTCGCAGCACATTAGGAAAAGACAGTAAAATTGTAAGCTAAACAGTGTCTGGAATGTGATGAGCCCACCGTAACCATCCCTTTCATCCTTGCCTTCACCACCCCCACTGTCTCCCCCTTTGCCTCCTTTCTCATTATTGAGCAAAGAAGGCCACACTACCCACTTCTTGTGATTCTGCTTCAGTGCTTCTTGGTATCTGATGATGGGGTTTTGAGGTGATGGTGGGGTTCAGAGCCGAAGGCCAAGAAAGAATTCTTGAAAACGTCTTAGGTGCAAAAATGTGATTTTATTAAAGCACAGAGACAGGACCCATGGGCAGGAAGAGCTGCACTGGGGTTGTAGAGAGTGGCTGCTTATATACATAGTGTGGAGTTTGGGGGAGGTAAAGTCAAGAGGAAGTTTCTTAAAGGGCTTTCCATAAGCTAAAGAGAATTTACAGATTATTAGAGGCCTAACTATTGTCAAGCTAAGGTTGTTTTTCCCTCTAGCAAAGCACTATCATTAAGATAGTAGGGAGTTCCTGGGGTGCCTGGGTGGCTCAGTCGGTTGAGCATCTGACTTTGGCTCAGGTCATGATCTTGAGGTTTGTGAGTTCGAGCCCCGCATTGGGCTCTGTGCTGACAGCTCAGAGCCTGGAGCCTGCTTCAGATTCTGCGTCCCCTTCTCTCTCTGCCCATCCCCTGCTTGTGTTCTGTCTCTCTCTGTCTCTCAAAAACAAATCAACAAATGTAAAAGAAAAATTAAAAAAAAAAAAGATGGTAGGGAGTTCCTGATTAGGCTATTGATGAGATATTTGTAAACTGATGGGGACTATCAGTTTAACCATTTGTTTTCTGTCATTTCCTTTGTTCTTGGGCAGCCAGGAGTGCCTGAGGAATATCACACATATCCCACCTTGGTGGGGGTGTGGGGGAGGTGATTGTGCTAGCTTGTGCTTGGCCCTCAGCTTGCCTTATGGTCCCTCATCATCTGATATCTACTCAAGGACAGGTCTGGGTTTTTTAAAAGTCCATGTTTGGGGCACCTGGGTGGCTCAGTTGGTTAAGTGGCTCAGGTCATGATCTTGCAATTTGTGAGTTCAAGCCCTGCGCCGGGCTCTATGTGACAGCTCAGAGTCTGGAGCCTGCTTTGGATTCTGTGTCTCCCTCTCCTCTTCATGCTCTGTCTCTCTCTCTCTCTCTCAAAAATAAATAAACATTAAAAAAATTTTTTTTAAGTCTTTTTATGTTCACATAAAACTTATACAGAATTCCTCATAACGTTCACATGACAGTCCCAATTCTCCCCTGTTAATCTATACATTCATTTCCTTATTTCATCCTTCTTCAGTCTTTCTCCTAACTCCTTCTAAAGGAGACAGTGCAGAGACAGGCGCGAGGCCCAGCCACAGCAGGGAATTCCTCTGGCAGGATGAATGCTGTTTGCAAGATGTCCCCTAAAGCCCCCTTCTAGGCTCAGCTTACAGAAAGACCACTGAACCCTAGGAAACATTCCCAGACCCCCAGGGACAATAACTGTGACAGAAGCCACACACCCTCTGGGGATCTTCCATCGGATTAAGACATTTTCCAGAATGTTGTTCATGAGTTATTGTGACCCAACCCTTCCACTCCCGGAAGTTGACTTTCCCCTATCATTTTCATCTCCAGCTGGCCTTCCAGGACGCTGGCTAAAAACTGCCTCCCCACCCAGGTGACCAGGGTGGCACCTTTGCCTAATCCCATAATTGTAATGGCTCATACACACTCAACACTCATCCTGAGGGTTGTTACATAGCCACAATCTTCACAAAAAATCTCATGAGTGTTATCATCCCTGTTTTAACAGGTTAAAAAAAAAAACTGAGACAGAGAAATTAAGTAATTTATCCAACATCCCACAACTCATATTTTACCCTCACCTCCCACCCAAATAAATGTTAATAATTTAATCTGGGAAGAGAACACCTGAAGATTTCGAGGTCTCCTGAATGAAATCTACCTTCCAGAATGATTTTTGCCCCCCCACCCCATTTGCAGGATTCAACAGTCAGTATTTTGTTTCCTGTCTTGCCCTTCACTTATGCACATATTCCCTCACACCACCCTTGCAATGCACATCCCATAAAAGCATGCTTTTATGCACTTCAATCTCTTTGGGGAAAAAACAGAGTCAGGTTCCTGGCCCCCATGAAAAGTTGTTCTTACTGAATTGTCAACTATTTGCATAGCTTTTCTCTGGCCACAAAAGTGGTGCAATAGGGAAAGAAGATGTAATGAGAAGCAGGAGGCTGGGAGAGCTCTTAGAGTGGTCATAAAAGGGAGGAGATTCCAAATGCAGAAACAGTCATAAAACACACCCAGAATTTGTGGCCTTTGAACAATGGCAGCCCCACCTGTCTCTTTCCGTGCCTGTTGGCATCTGACTTCCTTCTCGGCCTGCCCCTCCTGGGCTTGTCTCAGACCGGTACTAGAGACCTGGGAGTGAGGTCAAACCACAGCACCCAGCACTGAGCTGTGTGGGTGGAGAGGGCAGAAAAGGAAGGAAAGCATTCACTGAACAGGGGACCTGACACCTCTGTATACAGCACTTGGGCACGGAATGGATTAATAAGGGCTGCTTGGCAGGACGGGAGGTTAAGTAGACAGCACTTGCCTAGTGCTGTCTGACTGAGAGCAGAGGGGAGGGTGTGGGAGGCATCACAGCAATCTCCCATTTAGAAACCCATTGTCCCTCCCTTCTCCCTTGGTTGGGTTACATTCCTCTATCCAAAGGTCACTTGTTCACTGAGTTGGGTTCCAGGAAAAACAAATCTCAGTTGAATCTTAAAGACCCAAGCACTCAATTCAGCTCAGGAGTGTCTATCATCTTAGTGATGACCAGATGCAAATATGTTTTAAAGGCCCAGCAGAACATTTTGACTAGAGCCTTTGCACTTACAATCCCTTTGAGGATTGCTGAGCTACACACCAAGGGAGGAAGGAACCTGGGGACCTTTATGTTTATACCTCCTCCAATACTCAGAATCGCCCTTTGAAGTAAGTGCTATATCCCTTTTTTGCAAATGAGAAACCAAAACTGCAAGAAGCCAATTAACTTGTCTCCTCTCCAAGAACTGGTTAAAAAAAAAAAAATGGAACCAAGACTCAGACTCACATATTTCTGAATCTATATTTCTGAAATCTCATGATTTCACTCCACACCATCCTACCTACTAGAACTCAAAGAAAGGAAAGATGACTGCTTCTAGCAGAGATATTCACAAAGGGCTTCAGTGAAGAGATAGGGTCTGAGATGGGCTTTAGGATTGAACAATAATTCAGGAGGCTGAGCAGGAAGGCAAGGGCACTATAGGAATAAGGGAAAGAATTAGGATAAATTCAGACACAAGAAAGTAAACTGCAGTTGAGCAAGGTAGCAGATTGGGGCCATGCTACAGGGGCTCTGAATGGCACTCTAAGGAATCTGAACTTATCCTACAGATGACAGGAGTAGCTGGGAAGCTTTAAGAAAGTCAGCAACATCACAGGGGCACCTGGGTGGTTCAGTCGGTTAAGTGTCCGCCTTCGGCTCCGGTCATGATATCACGGTCCGTGAGTTCGAGCCCCATGTCAGGCTCTGTACTGACAGCTTGGAGCCTGGAGCCTGCTTTGGATTCTGTGTCTCCCTCTCTCTCTGACCCTCCCCGTTCATGCTCTGTCTCTCTCTGTCTCAAAAATAAATAAACATTAAAAAAAAAAAAAGAAAAGAAAGAAAGTCAGCAATATCACAGGGGCACCTGGGTGGCTCAGTCAGTTAAGTGTCCGCCTTCGGCTCCGGTCATGATATCACGGTCCGTGAGTTCGAGCCCCACGTCAGGCTCTGTGCTGACAGCTTGGAGCCTGGAGCCTGCTTTGGATTCTGTGTCTCCCTCTCCCCCCTCTCTCTGACCCTCCCCGTTCATGCTCTGTCTCTCTCTGTCTCAAAAATAAATAAATATTAAAAAAAAAGAAAAGAAAGAAAGTCAGCAACATCACAAAATGGCGTTGCCAGAAAGAAGATTCTCGCAGGCAAGATGGGAGGCAAGATGACTTAGGGAGATGGTTCTCAACTCTGGCGACTCATTACTTCCCTAGAAGTTTTCTTTCTTTAACTTTTCATTTTAACATACTTTCAGACCTTCAAAACTGTTCCAAAAACAGTCAAAGTTCCCTCATACCCTTCACTCAACTCCCCCAAATATAAATGTTGTAGATAAGCACAGAACAATTACCAAAATCAACAAATTGTCATTGACACAACACAATGAACTTATTTACAGATCTTGCTCAAATTCCATCAGCCTTTCCACTAAGGCCCTTTTTCTGGACTAGGAACTGATCTAGGATCAAACATTGTATTTGGCATTTTTTTCCTCCTTAGTCTCCTTTAATCTGGGTCAATTCCTGAGAATTTCTTTTGTCTTCATTAACTTAACATTTTTAAGAGCTCTGGCCAATTATTCTGTGAAATGACCCTCAGTTTGGGCTTCTCTAACATAGCCTCATGATTAAACTTAGGCTATGTACTTTTAGCAAGAATACCACAGAAGCGGTCCTGTGCCTTCTCTGTCAATCGTATCAGGCCCATGATATTGACATTTCTCGCATTACTGGTGATGCTTTGAACATCTGGCTAAGGTTTCTCTGTAAAATAACTTCTTTTACTTGGGAGATTTTAAAAACTACAAATGTCTGGGCCATACCACAGACCAATCAAACCAGACTCTGTGGAGATAAGTCATAGACATTGGTAGGCTTTAAATGCCCTTCATGTGATTTTAACCAGCAATGAGGGCTGGAAACCACCAGTTTAAACAATGAAGATTAGAATACTGGAAATCAGTAAGGAAGCCATTCCTCAGGCCTCTCTTGTTAAAAGAACAGCCAATTCCAGGCACAGATAAATATATTTGGACTTTGGCATGGACTCATGGTAGGAGAAAGGAAAGGCCAAAAAATCCCCTGATTGAGAAAGTGATGGGTGAGTAGACTGGTCTCTAATTTAAAAAAAAGAAGGTGGGGAGCACCTGGGTGGCTCAGTCGGTTGAGCATCCAACTCTTGATTTTAACTCAGATCATGATCTCACAATTCATGGGTGGAGCCCCGCATTGAGCTCTGTCTCCACTGACAGATTGGGATTCTCTCTCTCTCCCTCTCTCTCTCTCTGCTCCTCCCCTGCACTTCTCTCAAAAATAAATAAGTACACATTAACAACAAAAAAAAAGTCAGGATGCTAAGTAAAGTGTCCAGCCCTTTATATGTGCCCTATAAAGGCACCATATAATTTTACTGTCTTGAGCCTGACATGAATTCATAACTGTCACTGAGGGAGGAAACTATAAATCATGTAATATAAATATACGACCACACATGAAAGTTGAGCACTTCCGGGTACAGTTGAATGGATTATTCACAGAATCTAAGTGACAGATGCATGATCTCCCTTAAACAACCTTGCCCTCCCCACTTGGTCTTTGTCCTTAATCTCTTCTGAAGCAAGTAAGGACCCTGTTGTAAATTTCGTGAAATAGGAAAGTGTACAAAGCTCCTGTCACCAGGCTGTTGAAGCAATGATATTGTGCTCAACTTCCTTAGCGTTATTATCTTGAGGTTTCCATAAAGAGATTTCATCAACCCTCCCTTGGAGGGGCCATCTGATAACATGCAAAGAGAAACACAAATTTAACCCAAATAGAGGGTCAGGAAGGACCCCAAGGAGAATTATCCCTAAAGTATTCACAAACTACCAGGATCTGGGGCTGCAGGAGGAGCTGCTGCTAGACAATAAGTGACAGAAGAGAGGATACCTCTAACACTCAGGGAGGACTAGCTCTAACACTCAGGGAGCACTAGCTCTAACACTCAGGGAGCACTACAAAAAGATTTAACTAAATTATCCCTCAACTATTACAAAACCAGGTATCCCTCAAGTCTCTCTATGGGATCTCACTGAGAGGCTGGCACATAATTAAATGGTGAAATAATTTATAGAAGGGTGGGACAACTAGGTCAGGAATGGCTGAGAAAGGTTTCTTCCACAAAAGAGGCAGGATTCAGGTTAGGCCTCTGAATGGTCAAGTCTTAGGGAAACAGAGACAGGGAGACATGCAAGCATGGGGAACCAGGTGTCAGGCACTACTGAAGATGCTAATTTCGAGGGGGCTTTCTGGAATGAGAGCGGGTTTGCATGTTATTTTATTTATCGCTCCCAACCTCCCACCATTTATTTCAGAGGATGCTGAGCCTCAGAAAGGTAAAGTAACTTGCCAAGGTCAGTGGTGGATCTGGGATTAGCAAGCAGGTATGTCTAACTCCGAAGCCCAAGCCAATACCACCACCACTGAGAGAACACTGAACCTGGTATGTTTCGGGAACAGGAAGGAGCGAGGAGAACTATGGTGGAAAAATGAGATTAAGAAATAGGGAAGTTAGGTAAGCTTGCTAAGATGGGACCATATGTTGTAGAGCCATGAAAACTAGACAAGAGACATATGAATTTGATCTTGTAGTTACACAAGAGCCACTAAAGATTTTAAGTAAGAAAGTAATCCAAAGCGGTGCCTTGAGCAAAGACCGAAGGGGATAGTGGTGAAAATAGGGGTTCTGGGTTCTTACACCAAAGAGATGCCACTAACAACAGCAAAGAGGGCCCTGAGATACAGAGGAGTGAGAACTGAACTAAGTGTCAGAAGCTTGGGTTTAAATGTAAAAAGTTATGCGATAAAGTCATGACTTCATTAGGCAAGTCACACACTCTCTCTGGACTTCAGTTTCTTCTCAACCAGAAATCAGGTGAAGTGAGAACTAATCCCTTAAATGACCTCTAAAGCTTTGCTACTCAAAGTGTGGTCCACCAACCAGTAGCAATGCATCATCCAAAAGTTTATTAGAAATGCAGAATATCGGGGCGCCTGGGTGGCTCAGTCGGTTAAGTGTCCAACTTCAGCTCAGGTCATGATCTCATGGTCCGTGGGTTCGGGCCCCGCGTCGGGCTCTGTGCTGACAGCTCAGAGCCTGGAGCCTGCTTCAGATTCTGTGTCTCCCTCTCTCTCTGACCCTCCCCCGTTCATGCTCTGTCTCTCTCTGTCTCAAAAATAAATAAACATTAAAAAAAATTTTTTTATAAAAAAAAAAAAAGAAATGCAGAATCTCAAAGAGAGAGAGAGAGAGAGAGAGAGAAATCTCAGGCCCCACCAGAGGAATCAGACCTGTATTTAAACCAGGTGATCTGTAAGCAAATTAAAGTTTGAGACAAATTCTCTAAAGTGTGTTCCAGTTCTAAAACGCAATGGTTTCTCTCACTTGACATGAAAAAAATTACCTATTTACTTCATTTCTGTCTAACTGATTTTTTCACTTTATTGTTTCCTAATTCTAACGCTGCCACCACTACACACACACACACACACACACACACACACACACACACACACACACACACTTGCCTGAGCCTGAGAGTTCTTAGGCAACACCAGTGAGGCAGCGCTGCCATCTCGTGGCCATAACAAGTAAGTGCACTTAGTCCTACCTTCTTGCCAGGCAAGGGGGTGAGAGTTGGCAGACAGGGTGAAGTCCAAGTCACAGATTAGATAAGAGAATCACAACCACTCACAATGACTGGAAGGAACTATCAGAAAGAGGTCAGCCTGCATCATACAGTAATGTCGCATTTCAAAGGGTAGTTTTTGTAACACCTAATAAAATGTATTAGTGGGGAAACTGGGTTCCAAGCCAAGCTCTGTCCTTGTAATCTTAAAAAAAAAAAAAAAAAAAAAAAAAAAAAAAAAAAATCACTATGACACATTTTCAGACACATTTCAGACATTTACTGCCTGAACTCTGCCAGTAAACTTGTAATTTTCCAAGGAAATTCACTTTGCTGTGATAGCTCTTTCTCATCCTGAGCCAAATGCGTCTGATGGACACTCACCAATCTGAATCCTACTCTCTGTAGGCACTGAAATACATTAAATACCTTTCACACAACAGACCTTTCCCAAATGACGATTCTGAAGTCCCTACGCTCTCCTGCCCCTTTCCGACGGGCAAAGGAAGTAGTATCCAGCACAGGGGAAGTGTGTCCAGCACAGGAGCGTTCTAACCAGAGCAGCAGAGCCACAGGACCACCCACTTCCCCATTCTGGGCACTAGACCTGTGTTAGAAAGCCATGTACTACATCAGATGATCTGACGACACTGGTTTTTCCTACTTGTGCAGCTGCTCAGTCACCCCACAACTTTGTTGGTGTATACATTTTACTCAGTTTTATTTTTTAAGAAATATTTATTAGAGCACCTGGGTGGCTCAGTTGGTTAAGTGTTCGACTTCGGCTCAGGTCATGATCTCACAGTTTGTGAGTTTGAGCCCCGTGTCAGGCTCTGTGCTGACAGTTCAGAGCCTGGAGCCTGCTTCAGATTCTGTGTCTCCCTCTTTCTCTGCCCCACCCCACTCGTGCCATGTCTCTCTCAAAAATAAATAAACATTAAAAAAATTAAATAATAAATAAATAAATAAATATTTGGATGTTAAAAAAAAACCAGACCACCACAGTACAGCAGGAAATACCTCAATAGAGGTAAACAAAGACTTTTGGGGACCATCTCAGTAACCCCCTGTGAAAATCTTCCACTCTTGGTTTCTGGGCTCAGTTTTCTTCATTTCAAACTCAAAGTGAAAGAAAAATAGTAATAATGCAAATGTCCCAGATGGTCCTATATGGTCATGGTTGGGCCAGGCATTTCCTTCTGGTTAATCCAAGGCATCCGCGGGCTCTTTCTAAGTGTCCACTCTCTCGTTACAGTTGACCACAGCTGCACACAGACAGAAATTCAAGGAGGTCGAGAAATTTGAGTGTTAGTCCTGTGGCTTTGCAGCTAACTGACTACATGATGTTGTACAAATCATATAACTTCCCTGGGCCTTAATTTCCTCTCTGAACTGGAGCAGTTGGGTTAGCTCCCCGTGGGTCTCTAGATCTAGTGAGAGCCCCACAGAGACAGTTTTACACTTTCTTCTCAGTAGTCACCACCTAGCAAACACTGGACACACATTAGGTGCTCAAATGTCTACTGAATATATGTATGAATAGATGATTACTACAGCAGCATGAATCATGGAATCGATCAACAAATGATTCTGAATGTCTACTAAGTACACTGTGGAGTAGGTAAACCAAATAGTGACAGAATGGTATTTTCTCCCCACTTTCCCCTCACCTTCTTCCTGAAAGGGGAGCTTTGTAAGTTAGAGACACTGTGTTAACACAAATAATGTTCTCGAGATGGGCTCTAACTGGTTGCTAAAGTGAACAAGAAGAAGTCTGTTTGTCTTGGGTGTGTTTTATATCAATGGACCTGACGGACCCAAAGCCCCCTCCCATGGTACACAGGACCCGACACCACACCCCAAGTCCTTGGAGGGGAAAATCAGACAGAGGGAATGACAGGGAGCCAGGACTGAGGGGACCTAGAGGAAGAGCTGAGGAGGAGCTTCACTCATTCCCCAGCAGCCTGAGAGTGGACTGGTGGACAAATCGACAGGCAAAGGAAAGTACCCCCACAAGGTCCCTTGTAGTGCGTGACCATTCATAAGTGAAATTTTCTTTCTGGTAATGGACTGCACTTTCACATGCTTCCTACCATGCCAGTCCTAGTTAAAGTGTTACAAGAATATCACTGAATTCAACAAACATTGATTCAACAAATATAGGCCCAAAGTGTCAGGCCCTACATAAGTTCTAGAACAAAAAAATGAACATAATAACCCCTGCCCTCAACGATCCCAGTCCAATTAGCTCCACGCTCCTTCTCTGCACTGCCCTCCTCTTGGCCCTCCACCAATCCAAATCCCACCCCACCTGCGAGAACCCCGCCCCCCAAGCCCCACCTACCCAGAGTCCCCGAGTGACACTGAGCCCACAGTGAACTCCTGTCACTTCTGAAATTTGGTTCCACTCCCACCTCTAGGTTTTATGAATATATATCATTTCGCTAGTTAGATTTGAGCATCCTGAGGACAGAGACCATTGTTAGAATTTTCCAGAGAAAGGCGCCTGGGTGGCTCAGTCAGTGAAGTGTCCGGCTCTCACTTTCAGCTCAGGTCATGAGCTCATCCTTCTCCCGCTCCCCGCTGGACATGGAGTCTGCTTAAGATTCTCTCTCTCCCTCCCCCTCTGCCTCTTCCCCAGTCATGGGTGCACTCGCTGTCTCTCAAAAAAAAACCTTTTTTCCAGGGAAACCACAACAGTGTTTCATATCTGACCAAGCTCAGACCAAGCCCAAGCCTTCAACTGGAGGACAATCCCTGTTGTGCCTGGCTCCATGCAGGTGCTTTATAAACTTTGTAATAGCAAAGTCTACAATCAGCTCTCCAACATGTCGATAAGCAGTGATAATATGAAAATTGAGAGGGTAAGAATGATCATACAGAAATCAAAAAGGGTTTGACTCGTGCCTTGCCTCTTCCCTCCTCTTAGGTAAAACAAAATCATGCCAAGTTTTCTCACTCCTGCCTGGAGGCTGCCAGAGAGGACTTCCTTGTTAATCTTCCCCACAGCCCTCACAAATATCACCCAGCATTCAAGCCCAGCCTCTCCTCTTTCTTTGAGCACATTTCCTAACGTCTCTGAAAGGAGTCAAGTTTAGTAAGTGCTGATGTTCCGTAACTAATGGTTACTCTAAGTAGTATTACTTTCTTCCCTCCTTGGGCTGTTTCCAAACAAGGTCTGGAGTCAAGAACCCCAAGGGCCTGGGCAAACACCCTTTAAGGGCTCCTTCCCTCCTGTGGTTCCCGTTTCTCAAACCCTCTTGGACCTGAAGCCCTGGGGATCTTCCACCAACACAGTTCCCTATACTTCAGGCTGCAACAACTAAGCCACAGCCACCTTCCTGATAAACTTCAAGGAGGCCCAGTTTGACCACTGCTTCAGGGGCAATGTTTTGAGCAGGGGAGAAATAACCTCACCTCTAGTCACCTCTACTTCCCACCTTACTTCTGTGGCCACAGACATGGGAGGGAATTGCAAACACAGTAAAGACAGACAACTTCTCGAGCAACACTACTGTTGTGTGTACTGTGTCAAGGCCGGAGGCCCGGGGGACAGAGGGGAAACAGACCATGTCATCCTCTTTTCTGGCAACCCTTAATATTCGCTTTCCTGGCAGATAGTAAGCTAGAAAGCACTGCCGAAAGATATAAGGAAATTCAAAGAACAAAAAGACCTGGGGAAGAAATCATAACATACTAGGGGGTAGGGAGGAGGGAAGGAGGAGGGAAGGGAACCAGTATTGTGGCCAAGTTATCAGTCACCTTCTTGTGTTCTTAAGAATGCTTCATTTCTTTTGTTTGCCCAGTTTTTCCTCCCAGATTCCTGTAAACCTGTTACCTAACAAGGTCAGCGTCACTTAGGTGTTCTCACCCTCTAATGGGAACCCTGGCCAGGGATTAAAGCCCAGACCGCCATCCTAAGAAGTCCGGGAGCCTCCAACTGGGAACCTTCCACACTTTCTTCAGGCGACCTTACAGCAACACCAACAATCGCAATGAGAATTCTAATCTCTTCCCTCCTTCTGTTGCTGCCACTAATGCTGATGCCTATGGTCTCTAGCAGCCGAAATCCAGGTAATAAGATTAATTTTCTATAAAGGGGAAACGGGGGGTGGGGGGAATGTGGCAAAATAGAGAAGAAAACGTGGCCAAAAAAACAAAACAAAACATGCATTAAAATGTAGCCCCTTCCAGGGGCACCTGGGTGGCTCAGTCAGTTAAGCACCCGACTTCGGCTCAGGTCATGATATCACAGTTCGTGAGTTCGAGCCCCACATCAGGCTCTGTGCTAACAGCTCGGAGCCTGGAGCCTGCTTTGGATTCTGTGTCTCCCTCTCTATCTGCTCCTCCTCTGCTCACACTCTCTCCCTCTCTCTGTCTCTCAAAAATAAATAAACATTAAAAAAATTAAAAAAAAAATGTAGCCCCTTCCAGCCATAGGGATTTGGGGCAAGTTAGCCTCCTCATCTACAAAAAGGAGAAAACTATACTTACATCCAGTGTTGTGATAGTGAAATGAGAGAGTGAGTATCAAAATGTCTGAACTGTAGCTAGCAAAATATATACATGTTGGCTCAATAAAGATTTGCTCCCTGGGACACCTGGGTGGCTCAGTCGGTTAAGCATCTGACTTTAGCTCAGGTCATGATCTCACGGCTCATGAGTTCAAGCCCCGCAATGGGCTCTGTGCTGACAGCTCAGAGCCTGGAGCCTGCTTTCGATTCTGTGTCTCCCTCTCTCTCTGCCCCTCCCCTGCTCATGCTCTGTCTCTGTCTCGGTCTCTCTCAAAAAATAAACATTTAAAAAAATTAAAAGATTTGCTCCCTTGCCTTCTCCCTCTAATCCCTTTCCAGAAGAGCCAGTCTTGGTGATGGTGGAGTAAAGGTGTTGAAGGCAACTGTACATTTGAGGAAGAGAGAAGTCCTTGCTTATATTCTTTTACAGTGCACCAGATATGCCACCAACAATTTTTAACGCTATTTAATGATAAAGTAATAAACTAGAAAAATCATATTACCAGACAGCATTCACATTGGAAGTTTTAGCCATACTAAGCTCATCTCTTGGGAAGCAGGTCTTAGGTTAAGAGCTCCAAATAGGCTCCAGCTTTCACTACATCTCAAGTGCCTAGCCCTTAGCAGAACAACTGTGCAGAAGAAAGCTCGTCCCATATATGTTTCTACTCGAGAGAACCATCTCCCCAAAGGCTACTTTGAGAAAGATAGCTTTGCTGCATATTTATCATCAACTTGGTCCTTAAAATAAGAAGTTTACCTCAGTCCACCCCAATTTCAAACTTTCCCTCCCTTGTAGAGAGAGCTTTTTGGAAGGTGCTGGGCCCATAGCATTAGGGTCTAGACCACCAGTCTGGAAAGGAAGGCTTTTCCATCATTGCAACAGACACCAAGGTTAGAGTCCTCAGCCTTGATTCAAAGCTCTAACCACAACCTGCCTTTCCCAATCCACCCCTCCACTCACTAACAAGTGCTCTAGGCTCCACCTAAACTAGACTGTTGGCTGTTCCCTGAACAGCTCTTATGCCTTCCTACTAGTTTAACTTTGTTCATACTCTCAGCTCAGAATCCACCTCCTCCTCACGGCCTCCCTGATTCCTCTCAAGACCAGATGGGAGCCCTCTGTCCTGTGAATGTGCCTAGCCTAAACTTGACTCTCTCTTTGCACTTGCCACATACCGTCTTATACTGAAGGTGTTGCTGTGCCTTTCCTACGTTCACCCCCCTGCCCTTCTAGACTGTAACCTCCTTGGTGGCACAATCTGGTATATTGTCTCCATATCCGTCACACTATCCGGCATAATATTTAGTAAATATTTGCTAAGTGAAAGAATAAAATGCTCATGGGGCACCTAGCTGTCTCGGTCAGAGGAGCATGCAACTCTTGATCTCGAGGTCATGAGCTTAAACCCCACGTTGGGTATAGAGATTACTTAAATAAATAAAACATAAAAACAAAAAAAGAATAAAATGCTCAGGTTTCTAAGTTCAAAGTGTTGCCCTTTAAAGACTCTACACCTGGATTTGACAGCAGCTCTGTTGACATTTGGGGCTGGACAGCGCTTTAGGGCAGGGTGTTATTTTGTGTTGTAGGGTGTAGAATGTATTCTGTGCATTGTAAGATGTTCGGGTAGCATCTGTGTGGCCTCTACCAACTATATGACAATAGCAGCCTCTTCACCTCTGTCCCCAGTTAAGACAGCCAGAGTTAACTCCAGACATTGCCAATTGTCCCCTGGAGGGGAAAAACACTCCCCAGCTGAGAGTGCTGCTCTCAGCAATAGTTGCTCTATAGCAATAGTTCTCACACCTGGCTACGCGTTCAGACTTACCTGGACCTGTAAACTCAGCCTTGAAGCCCAGAGAACCTAGATCTGAATCCTGGCTCCACCACTTATTTTGAACCCTAGACAAGCTGCTTCACTTTTTGGAGCCTGTTTTATCATCTTAAAAGAAGTAAAATGTTACTTATAATATATCATTGTTGTGAATATCATCTGTAATGTGTACCTAGCAAGGATTCAATAAATGGACTGAGTAAAATTCCTACAGTAGCTCCTAAAGCACAATGGCAATGAATTTGGGGAAAGCTTGCTGTGCCACCAGGTGGCGCTATTACAGACACATCCGGCTCAAATTCGTGTACCCCTGCCAAGGAGTTTTGCAGCACCCAAGTCTGGCTAGAAGAAATGACACCCCCCCCCCCCCCACCTTCCCTGCCAAAAAAATTCTCAAAATAAAATCTGATCTTACTTTATCTCAAAATAACCACATACATGTGCAGTGTGTTTTTCACAGAAAGGGAGGAGAACAGATAAGAGTATATGAAAATGTTAGGAAACAAATCACTTATAATAATAGATTAATTACTCATAATATCATTATTAACTATAAAATTACCTACAATAATAGCCGAAATGTATTAAGCAATCCTATGTGGCAGGTAATATTTAAACACTTCACACACATTGCCTCATTGTGTTCTCACAGAAATCTAATATATTTTTTAATTAATGTTTCATTTTTCAGACTTAAAAAAAATAGATAAAAATAATCAGAGTTCCAATATATGCTTCATCCAGTTTTTTTTCAAATAACATCTTACAACACCATAATATGATGATCAAAACCAGGAAATAAGCATTGATATAATACTATTAACTAATGCACTAATATTTAGATTTTGCTAATCATCCAATTAATGTCTCTTTTTGGTCCAATCCAGGATGCGACACTAAGTAAAGTTATCACATCTCCTTTGATTTCCCCCAAACTACGGTAGTTTTTCAGCCTTCCTTGTCTTTCATGATTTTGACACTTTTATTTATTTTTTTTTTTAATTTTTTTTTTCAACGTTTTTTATTTATTTTTGGGACAGAGAGAGACAGAGCATGAACGGGGGAGGGGCAGAGAGAGAGGGAGACACAGAATCGGAAACAGGCTCCAGGCTCCGAGCCATCAGCCCAGAGCCTGACGCGGGGCTCGAACTCACGGACCGCGAGATCGTGACCTGGCTGAAGTCGGACGCTTAACCGACTGCGCCACCCAGGCGCCCCGACAGTTTTAAAGAGTACTGGTCACTTATTTTGTAGAAAGTCCTTCAAGTTGGGTTTGCTTGATGTTTCTTCTTGATTAAATTCAGATTATGCATTTCTGGCAAGAATACCACAAAAGTAATGTATGCCTTCTCCATGCATCACAGCAGACGGCCCGTAATACTGAATTCCCAACTACTGATGTTAATTTTGAACACTTGGTTAAGGTGGTGTCTGCCAGGTTTCTCTAGTGTAAAGTTACTGGTTTTCCCACTGTAATTAATAAGTATCTTGTGGAGAGATACTTTAAGACTATGCAAAATAGCCTGTTTCTTCTCATCATACTTTTGCCCATTAATTTTTAAAATCCATTGAGGATTCCCACCCACCTTCAGCAAGTGTTAGTATGGTATTAGCCAAATGATGATTTCCTATTTCCATCATTCCTTCCACATTTATTAACTGGAATTCTACTATAAGAAAAAGCTGCTCCAGGCACCTGGGTGTCTCAGTCAGTTGAGCATCCGACTCTTGGTCTCAGCTCGGGGCTCGATCCCCATGTACCGTAAGATTCTCTCCCTGCTTGAGATTCTGTCCCTCTCTCTCTCTCAAAATAAATAAACTTAAAAAAAAAAAAAAAAAAAAAGCTGTTCCTTCTCTCCCATTTATTTATTGAATTTTTAATTTATTTTTTAATGTTTATATATTTTTGAGAGACAGTGGGGGAGGGGCGAGAGAGAGGGAGACAGAGGATCCAAAGTGGGCTCTGTGCTGACAGCTGAGAGCCCAATGCAAGGCTCGAACTCACTAACCATGAGATCATGACATGAGCCAAGTCAGAGGCTTAACTGACTGAGCCACCCAGGCACCCCTTGAATTATTTATTTATATGAGTAAAGACTCATGGACATTTATGGATTATAACCCATTGCTACCATTATTTATTGTGTTGTTCATATTGTCTCAAAATTGACCACTGAGACCTCCTTCAAACAGGCTTCTGTGTCTTTTTGACATATCATTTTTAAGCAGTTCTGGACTTTCTGATACCGCAAGATGTTCCAGGCATATCTTGTACCTCCCTGGCCCGCCTTGGAATCAGCCATTTCTCCAAGGAGCCCTGGTTCCTTTCATTGGAGAATGGTCCTCACAAACCATGAGTACTGAAGTATTGCCCATGGCTACTAGGTGCGAGTGCTTCTAGGCCCTCTAGTGGACAAAGCTAGGAAACAGATGCATGCATACACACACAAATGGACTATTATTAATCCCGTTTTACAAATTAGGTAAATGGGACATAGGAGTTACGCAATTTATCCAAAATAATAAAGCCAATATGTAGTGGAACTGGGAAGTCAAAATAATGACAGATCTACCACAAGTCCTAACAAGTGTAAGTAACTTCTTTTCACATACAGGTCACCAGAAAACAACAAACCTAACATTCTAGCATAGACATTCTAGCATAGACACTCTCTTTGGGACTGAGTGATAGAAGTCCACAATAATAACCACCACAATAATCGTCATATACTGAACACCTACTTGGGCACTGGGCATCGGGCACCACTAGTAGCTCATTTATTCCTAACTCTGCAAGATGGATACTATGACCCTCATTTTACAAGCCAGAGAAAGATCAAAGAAGCTAAGTGACAGAGAAAGTTGTTGATCCCAGATCATGTAAAATTGATGCTTATTCAACTATATCAGTATTTCCCAAAATTGATTTTAGGTAGGGCATAAATTAGCTTTTACTTTAATAGTTACATGTTTATGTTAATGCATGTTAGAAAAAAAATACATATGTACCAAACCCATAACCTCACAGATAATACTGCATAGGATGAAGCTGTTTTGTAAATTAAATGTACTTAAAGAAAAAGTATGAGGCAAATAATAGTAGAGGTGGTACAAGCTACAGCAAAAATTATAAAGATGATCCAGAAATGTCTGAGGTTTGGGAGACATAATACTATAGTAACATGCAGCTTCATTTTAAGTCACACCGTGGAATTAGGATTCTAAAGGCTGCAGAAAGAACAACAGACTAAGAAACTTGGACCTGGGTTTTAGCTTCAGATGTATCCCCATTACCTTTGTGAACTTGGGCATTCCATTTGTTCTCTCTGGACCTCAGTTTTCTCATCTGAAAAAAAAAAAAAAAGGCAGACAGTGATTTAGTTAATTCATGAAACCCTTTTAAAAGCAACTTAGTAATAATATCAGGCAACATAAAACTGTTCTTAACTCTTGACCCAGTAATTCCACTTTGGGAAATCTTGCCCAAGACAATAATCTAACATTTGGAAAACAGTAACAAACAGAAAGAATTTATCAATATCCAAAAATAAACAATCTGAATATTCAGCAATGGACAAACAGTTAAATAATTTGGAGCACACACACTTGTTGGGAATGTTATGCAGTCATTAAAAATGTCTGTTATGGGGGCCCCTGGGTGGCTCAGTTGGTTAAGCATCCGACTTTGGCTCAGGTCATGATCTCACAGTTCATGGGTTCGAGCCCCGCATTGGGCTCTGTGGTGACAGCTGGGAGCCTGGAACCTGCTTCGGATTCTGTGTCTCCCTCTCTCTGTTCCTCCCCTGCTCTCACTCTCTCTCTCTCTCTCTCTCAAAAATAAATAAACATTGGGGCGCCTGGGTGGCGTAGTCGGTTAAGCGTCCGACTTCAGCCAGGTCACGATCTCGCAGTCCGTGAGTTCAAGCCCCGCGTCGGGCTCTGGGCTGATGGCTCGGAGCCTGGAGCCTGTTTCGGATTCTGTGTCTCCCTCTCTCTCTGCCCCTCCCCCGTTCATGCTCTGTCTCTCTCTGTCCCAAAAATAAATAAAAAAAAAAAAAAACGTTGAAAAAAAAAAATAAATAAACATTAAAAAAAATTTTTTAATGTCTGTTATGGGGGTGCCTGGATGGCTCAATCAGTGGAGCATGTGACTCCTGATCTCGGGGTCACGAGTTCGAGCCCCACGTTGGGTGTAGAGACTACTTTTTTAAAAAGTGAATAAAAATGTCCATTATGGAGATGACATAGCAACATGCTTATAAGATGAACCAAAAAAAAAAAAGTGTTCACATACTATGGTTATCACTGTATGAAGAAAATCATATGTAGGAAACACACCAAAATACACTCAGATGATAAAAGTAAAGATTTCTATATTTGTACCTTCCAAATCATCTCTAAAATAGGTATATTACATTTAGGGTAGAAAAACTTCTCAATAAAGGGATCCAACTAAATAATCTCTAAAATTCCTTCTGACTCTAATATTCTGTGGCTTTCCTCTGCAACTACAAGTAAAGGTCACATGAGAGTAAAATATTAGAAAAGTTTAGATGGCAGGGGCTATGTTTGCTTGTTTAAATTATTTTAACGGCACTCAAAACAGAACATGAGAACATTTGAAAACTAGCACTTGGGGAAATGATGCAACACCTTCCATCTGTGTGGCAGAAAGGGCACAAGTCTGGGAAAGAGACCTGGATTGAACCAGATGATCTCTGAGGGGCCTCTCTAGACAACTTGTTCATTCACTCATTAACAAACATTTACCAAGTGCCTACCATCTGTCAGCTGTATGTAGCTGAATGACTACTGAGCCACTGGTTCAGAGTCTGGTGTCGGAGAAAGATTTTTAGTTTGCTAGGGCAACCATAACAAAATGGCACAGAATGGGTGGCTGAAACAACAGAAATTTATTTCCTCACGGTTCTGGAGACCAGAAGTCCAAGATCAAGACGTCAACAAGTTTAGTTTCTTCTGAGGCCTTTCTTCTTGCTCACAGATGGCCACCCTCTTGCTATACCCTCACATGATCTTTCCTCTGTGCACATATATCTCTGGTGTCTCTTTGCCCAAATCTCTTCTTCTTGTCAGGACTCCAGTTGGACTGAATTATGTCCCATCCTAATGACCTCATTTTAACTCAATCATCTCTAAAGACCCTATCTTCAAATACAGTCATACTGAGGTACGTACCAGGGGTTAGGGCTTCAACATGAATTGGGTGGGGGTGTGTGGACACGATTCAGTCCACAACAGATTTCAAACAACAAACTATATTGTATAACTGTGCATTAAGAGAGCTGCATTCAGATACAATGGGGAACCATGGGAAGGCATAATTAATTCTTACAGGAAATATCAGAAACTACTGTACAGACAAGCATCATCCGGGCCCAGTTCTAGCTCCAGAATCTCAAGTCTACAATCCACCATCCTTGATAGTCATAAAAATATTTTAAGTATCACAAAATTGGAATAAGACAGCATCAGGTGATAAGACAAACTTGACTAGAGGCCAAAAGAGTAATGGATTTGTTCCAGAGGCACAAAGGTAAATACCATCCTCTTATAGCTGAACTGGGATTATGGATTCAAATACAGGGAACTTAAAGGTCAGGTGAAGATCCCAACTAGTTTATATAATAATCTGCTCTTTGTTCTCATTCCTTAAGTCATGAGAATTTTAATGCATGTTGGGGTGGGGAGTATATTGTCAGGTCTTGATTAAACGCCCACCTTTTGTCCTTTTTTCCATCCAGAAGCCATTCTTTTTCCACCTACCTCCAGCTAAGCTTTCCAGATTTTATTTTTTTTTTAATTTTTTTTTAACGTTTATTTATTTTTGAGACAGAGAGAGACAGAGCATGAACAGGGGAGGGGCAGAGAGAGAGAGGAAGACACAGAATCTGAAACAGGCTCCAGACTCTGAGCTGTCAGCACAGAGCCCGACGCGGGGCTCGAACTCACGGACCGTGAGATCATGACCTGAGCCGAAGTCGGACACTTAACCAACCAAGCCACCCAGGCACCCCGCTTTCCAGATTTTAAACCTCATTTCCTTATCCATTTAAAATAGTCGTCTGTCGAAGTACCCTAGGATCCCTGACTAAAAAGGAAGGGAAAAACTCCACTAGGTAGCACAATGCTGGGGGAGCATTTCTGTTGGCCCCTTCCCTTTCCAGTGCCTGGAAGTGACCAGTTTCCTTCCACCAGGGGTCGCCAGAGGCCATCGGGACCAACGCCAGGCTCCTAGGAGGTGGCTCCAAGAAGGCAGCCAAGAATGTGAGTGCAAAGGTCAGTATCAACAATAGCAGTACACAGGTCACAATCCAGCTCTCCCCTGAGTCCCCCTGACGCCAATGCAGATATCTTCTAGGATGACTTCACCCACTGCCCTCTCCACCAGCCCACCGCATGCAGCACCAACTCTTGTCTTCTTGAGTCTCAGGCAAGAGCTGAACCCCCAATGTTCAGGGGGAGCTGGCTGAATCTCTGGCTGCCACTTCCCCCTTACACTTTTCCCCAAGAACCCAGGGCTGCCTTCCAAAAATGTCCTGGATCTTGTTTTCAACCTTGTTATATTCATAAATAAGACTGAAATTAGGCAAAATGCTTGGCCAAGGCAGACACCTAGATCTTTTCTTCACTTTTTGGTCTCCTTAATGATATCCTGATGCCTCCTCCAAACCTGCCATCAAATTCTTGCCAATACAGGTCAGGCAAAACAAGTCAGAAATCCTGGTGTTCACGTAAACGGGTATCTCTACTGTTCTGTGTTGACTCTTTTCCCTGCCCCCACTGCAGTGTGATACACTGGAAGGCAAGAAAGATGGCAAGTAAAGCCCTGCCCTACTCCCTACTCTGAAACACATTAATCTTCCCGTCTAAGCAGCAACCCTGTTATTTCAGACTGGTTCCTGAGAGCTCCTAAAAGAAAACTCATGACAGTGCCCAGGCTGCCAAAGAAGCAGTGTCCCTGTGACCATTTCAAGGGCAGTGTGAAGAAAACCAGTAAGTTTCAAAAGAATGACCTTCCTTAAACGAGAGTCACTGTGGAATCAACTAGAGCCGAAGCAGGGGTTGAGAACAGACAAGAGAAGTGAAATGAAGACCAAGATAATCACACCTCTCAGTCCTTTCTACTCAATGTCAACTCGTGGGGAAATAGGAAGAGGAAGGAAAGCAGGATACAATTTTCCTAATACTAGAAATTTTCAAACAAATTCTTACATTTTGGAAGCCCACTGCCTATCAAAGTGGAAGGAGATGGGGCTATTGGAGACCTGGCCATTGATCATTGATCTCTGAAGATGACACCAGTGTCAGTGTCAAACAGAACTTGATTCCTCCCTTGAGCAGTTTTTAAATGTCATATTAAAAGTAAATTAGCAAATTAAACTGATTAGTATTATGATATTATTAAGAATGAGAGAAATCAGCATCCTTATCACTGCAGGTAGAAGTAAAATACAACTTGGTAGTATCTATCAAAAATTGAAATGTGTGTACCTTTTAACCCAGTAATCTCACTTCAAGAAATCTCCAGCATAGAATACTAGCATGGATACTCAAAGATATACACACAATATTAATTAGAGCAGTTTTTGTATTGACAAACTGATGGAAATAAAAATATTCATCAAAAGAAAACTGGGCAATTCAGCAGTTGTCAAAAATAATGAGTTAAATTGTTATGTGTTGATCAGAAAGATAACCACAATATATATAAAGTGAAAAAGAGATATTCCCTACTTCACATGCTTCACGAAAATGTTTTAAGTACATTAAAGATATAAATTTGAGTAGCAAATTTACAAGGGAATATGAGAGAATATATTCATGATCTTGGGGTATGAAAGGATAAGCCATAAAAGAAAGGATTAATAAATCTGATTTCACTGAAATTAAGAAATTCTGGTCATCAAAAGAATGAAATGACAATCTAAAAGTAGACAGTATCTGCAGCATATAAAACTGACAAAGGGATTAATATGCAGAATATATAAAGAATTCTGACAGACCAAGGAAAGGAAGTCAGGCAACACTACAGAAAAATAGGCAAAATATTTGAATAGGCATTTCAGAGACAGGGAAATCTGGTAATTGGAAAAATGCAAATTAAAACCAAACAGATGTCTCTATACATCATCAGATTGGCAAAAATTTTAAAGTCCTACAATACCAAGTATTGGCAAAGAGTAGGACAGAGAAATTCTCATATCCTGCTAATGGGAATAATTAATTGATAAATCACTTTGAAAAAGTGCTGGCAGTTATCTACTAAAGTTTAAGTTCTTTGACCAAGAAATTCCACTCCTAGGTATATGCTCAAAAGGAATGTACTCTTTTTTTTTTCAATTTTTTTTTTTACATTTATTTATTTTTGAGAGACAGAAAGAGAGCACAAGTGGGGGAGGGGCAGAGAGAGAATGAGACACAGAATCCAACAGGCTCCAGGCTCTGAGCGGTCAGCACAGAGCCCGATGTGGGGCTCGAACCCACAAACTGTGAGATCATGACCTGAGCCGAAGTCAGATACTTAACCGACTGAGCCACCCAGGCGCCCCAAAAGGAATGTATTCTTATATACACCAGGATATATGTACAAGAATTTCATAGTAGCATTGCTCATAACTACCCCAAACCAAAAACTAACCAATGGGGGCGTCTGGGTGGCTCAGTTGGTTAAGCTTCCAACTCTTGATCTGAGCTCAGGTCTTGATCTCAAGGTTTTGAGTTCAATCCCGCATTGGGCGCCACACTGGGTGTGAAGCCTACTTAAAAAAAAAAAAGAAACTGACCAACAAATAAATGGTGGTATATTCAAATATCATATATCAGTGAAAATGAACACATAACAATGTAAATGAATCTTACAAATACAACATTGAGTGAAAATTTTTTTAAAAAGACACAAGACTTCAAATCAGGTCATGATCTCATGATTCGTGGGTTCAAGCCCCGCGTCAGGCTCTGTGCTGACAGCTCAGAGCCTGGAGCCTGCTTCAGATTCTGTGTCTCCCTCTCTTTCTGCCCCTCCCCTGCTCACACTCTGTCTCTCTCTGTCTCTCAAAAATAAATTTTTTAAAAATGTTTAAAAAAATAGGCAAAATTCAACTGAATTATTTACGAATACATAATTAGGTAGTAAAACAAAAAAGAAAGTAAGTGTTTACTATAAAAGTCAGGATTACCTCTGTGAGGGGGAAAAGGAGGATAGAGATCAGAAAAGGAGGGGTATTGCTGGCAATATTCTATTTCTACTCTATTTCTTAGGCCTAGATAGCAGTTTCATGGATATCTGCTTTAGAACTATTAATTAAACTGCACATATGGGGCACCTGGGTAGCTCAGTTGGTTAAGCGTCTGACTCTCGACTTGGGCTCAGGTCATGATCTCACCATTCATGGGTTCGAGCCCCACGTCAGGCTTACACTAATAGCATGGAGCCTTCTTGGGATTCTGTCTCTCACTCTCTCTGTCCCTCCCATACTTGCTCTCTCTCTCTCTCAAAATAAATAAAAATTTTAAAAAAAGAAAAATCAAAGAAATTTTAAACAATAAACTGCACATGTAAGTTTTTATGGATTTGTATTGATGTGTATATATAATATTTTGCAATAACATATGATTTGTTAAAGGTGCAGAGCAAAGCAACATGTATAGCCTAATCTCATTTTTGGGTTTTTCTCATTTGTTTGGTTTTTGTTTTGTTTTTAATGTTTTATTTATTTTTGAGAGAGAGAGAGCCCGCACATGCATGAGAGAGAGAGAGAGAGAGAGAGGGAAACAGAGAATCCCAAGTAGTCTCGGCATGGTCAGCACAGAGCCAGACAAGGGGCTTAACATACTGAGCCACCCAGGCGCCCCTCCTTTTTGTTTTTTAAAGTAAACTACTATGTTTACATACAAAAAGATATGGAAGACTATATAGCCAACTATTAACAATAGTTAGTTCTGGGGAATGGGGAGTGAAGGATATATATTTTTTATTTTCAATTTTAATTTTTTTTAATTTTAATGTTTTCCATTGGATTAGTATCACTTTTATATCATTTTAAAATCTTTCATAAAAATTAAATTTTTAAGGGCGCTTGGGTGGCTCAGTCGGTTAAGCATTCAGCTTAGGCTCAGGTCATGATCTCACAGTTCATGAGTTCAAGCCCCACATCAGGCTCTGTGCTGACAACTCAGAACCTGGAGCCTGTTTCAGACTCTGTGTCTCCCTCTCTCTCTGTCCCTTCCCCACTCATGCTCTGTCTCTCTCTCTCTCTCTCTCTCTCTCTCTCAAAATTAAACAAACAAAAAATTTTTTGAGAAAAAAATTAAAATTTTTAAATGTTTTTAACATTAGTCTTTATTTTAACCCTAGGGCACCAAAGGCACCACAGGAAACCAAACAAGCACTCCAGAGCCTGCCAGCAATTTCTCACGCGATGTCAGCTGGAAAGCTTTGCTCTGCCTTTATAGGAGCCCTGAGGGCCCACTCTCCCAATGCAACCGTCTCAGTCCAGAAGGCAATGAGTGCACCTAGACGATGTTCTCCCACTTGCAGCTCCGCCTCCTTGTCCCCACTCGTGTTTTCACAAAGCATTTTCCCCAAGATTACTGTTCTCTCTAGTGCCCTCTTCTCTTCTTAGTCTTTTCCTGTGCCCTACCGATCCCCCCCCCCCCCAGCCCCGCCCAACGCACACCCATTCCCTGGGCTTAACCTTAATTACCTGAAAGAAACCTGGAAACCTCAGTTTCTTAGCTGGTCCCAAATGACCCTAAACATAACCAGGCAAGTAGCAAACAGAAGCCAATAAATATTTTTAAATGCAATAAGTCAAATCATTTCTTTCAAATGAGGTCTGGCAGCTCATTCAATCCCCCATTTTAGCCTGTCTACTGCAAACTCTACCCAGATTCTACACACACTTCTCCCCACCACCAGTCTTACTCTCTTCCTCTCCACTGCCCAACTTTTTATTCTTTCATTCATTCAACAAACCTTTTTGGGGTAAGAGCTAGGTGGGGCCAAGAAAGCAGGCATAGCAGGGCACCTGGGTGACTGTCAGCTAAGGGTCCGATTCTTGATTTCAGCTCAGGTCATGATCTCACAGTTCGTGAGTTTAAGCCTCACGTCGGGCTCTGCGCTGACAGTGTGGAGCCTGCTTGGGATTCTGTGTCTCCCTCCCTCTCTGCCCCTCCCCTGCTTGCTCTCTAGCTCTCTCTCAAATATAAATAAACACTTTAAAAAAAGGCAGGATCTACTACAAAGCTGCAATCATCAAGACAGCATGGTATTGGCACAAAAACATACACATAGACCAATGAAATAGAATAGAAACCCCAGAACTAGACCCACAAAAGTATGGCCAACTAATCTTTGACAAAGCAGGAAAGAATATCCAATGGAAAAAAGACAGTCTCTTTAACAAATGGTGCTGGGAGAACTGGACAGCAACATGCAGAAGGCTGAAACTAGACCACTTTGTCACACCACTCACAAAAATAAACTCAAAATGGATAAAGGACCTGAATGTGAGACAGGAAACCATCAAAACCCTAGAGGAGAAAACAGGAAAAGACCTCTCTGACCTCAGCCATAGCAATTTCTTACTTGACACATCCCCAAAGGCAAGGGAATTAAAAGCAAAAATGAACTATTGGGACCTCATGAAGATAAAAATCTGCACAGCAAAGGAAACAATCAACAAAACTAAAAGGCAACCAACGGAATGGGAAAAGATATTTGCAAATGACATATCGGACAAAGGGCTAGTATACAAAATCTATAAAGAGCTCACCAAACTCCACACCCAAAGAACAAATAATCCAGTGAAGAAATGGGCAGAAAACATGAATAGACAATTCTCTAAAGAAGACATCCAGATGGCCAACAGGCACATGAAAAGATGCTCAACATCGCTCCTCATCAGGGAAATACAAATCAAAACCACACTCAGATATCACCTCACGCCAGTCAGAGTGGCCAAAATGAACAGATCAGGAGACTATAGATGCTGGAGAAGATGTGGAGAAACGGGAACCCTCTTGCACTGTTGGTAGGAATGCAAACTGGTGCAGCCACTCTGGAAAACAGTGTGGAGGTTCCTCAAAAAATTAAAAATAGACCTACCCTATGACCCAGCGGTAGCACTGCTAGGAATTTACCCAAGGGATACAGCAGTACTGATGCATAGGGGCACTTGTACCTCAATGTTTATACCAGCACTCTCAACAATAGCCAAATTATGGAAAGAGCCTAAATGTCCATCAACTGATGAATGGATAAAGAAATTGTGGTTTATATACACAATGGAGTACTACGTGGCAATGAGAAAGAATGAAATATGACCCTTTGTAGCAACGTGGATGGAACTGGAGAGTGTTATGCTAAGTGAAATAAGCCATACAGAGAAAGACAGATACCATATGTTTTCACTCTTATGTGGCTCCTGAGAAACTTAGCAGAAGCCCATGGGGGAGGGGAAGGAAAAAAAAAAAAGAGGTTAGAGTGGGATAGAGCCAAAGCATAAGAGACTCTTAAAAACTGAGAACAAACTGAGGGTTGATAGGGGGTGGGAGGGCGGGGAGGGTGGGTGATGGGTATTGAGGAGGTCACCTTTTGGGATGAGCACTGGGTGTTGTATGGAAACCAATTTGACAATAAATTTCATATATTGAAAAAAAAAAAAGACTTTAAAGTTTCAATAGACCTCTCCAGGTAAATAAAGTATATAAGTTATTACTATCCATAGGAGAAACCAAAGCAGAAGTACTGGGGAAAAGAAAAATAACCAAATTGTCAAATTAATAAAAAATTATTTATTTTTTCAAAAAAATAATAATAATAAATAATTTAAAAAATTACAAATAAATAAAAAAATTTAAAAAGTCAGGGATGGCAACAAATCAGACACGATCTTACAAAAGATAATATAGATTAAAAAACAAGACAAACAACCCTTGCAGTTTCCCAGCACATAGAATGCCTTTAATATTTATGATTATTCTTATCAGCAGCAGCAGCATTAATGGTCATTTTACCCTGTGAGTTTCCAGTCTAGTACAGAAAACATATACGCATAGCCATAGTTCAAAGCTAGAGACATGGTGTGGAAGATCTCAAATGCCACTGAAAAGGGCTTCAAGCTGTAAAAATGGGAGGACATCATTTTTTTTTAATATGGGAATGAACTGATCAAAGCAGTGACACAGGATGTTAAACTGGCAGCCATTTTAAAGAATGAAGAAAACGGAAAAGATTATTACAACGGCATGAGGGTCTCCCCCATGACCCTTTCCTGAAACATCAGAAGTGTAAGGGAAAAGAAAAAAAAGCACTCATCCAGAATCTGGCTTCTGTCATCTGAGTTAAAACAAAAGACTAAGTTGGGATACTTGCCTTAAGAGAAAAAAACATTTTAACTGAGTGGTAAGTGGGGCGGGGTCCTATTTATGACACAAGAGGGGAAGCCCCTCCCCTCTGGTAGGAGAGTACTGGGCACACATCCTCCCCGTGTTCCTAATCCCTCCTCCCACAGCAAGAGGCACAGAAGTGCATCACTTGGCACAGGAGTGGAGGTCAGCAGTGCCACTTGCCAACTGCCTTAAAAAGGAAGACCAGGGATGCCAGGACGAAGGAGTGGGATCCAAAGGGAGATGCCATCATGAGGAATCAATGAGGAATCTGCAACAAAGGAGGCCTGGGGGGCGGAGGGGCCAGAAGGATGAAACCTGGGAAATCAACATCTCCCGAGAGGGAAATAACAACAGTAAAGCCAGGTTCTAAGTCAGTATCTAGTCCTGACTGGGAGCCTAAGCCACCCCAGACACCTATCACCCAGACAGAGCCTGGGCCAAAAGCGACAGCCACAGCCCAGCCAGAATCTAAGACTCATCAGGAACCCAATACTCAACAGGACCCTGCTCCACAGCAAAGACCCCTCACTCAGCAAGGGCCCCTTGCCCAACATGAAGCTGAAAAGCAGCACAGACCTAGCATCCAACAAAATTCTGCTTTGTGGCAGGAACTGCTTGCCCCACAGGAACCTGCACCACAGCAGTCACCTTACATTCACAGGGTGCCCTTCACTCAACAGCAAGCTGCCTCACAACAAGGACCTGGGCCACAAAAAGAATCTGAAACTCAACAGGAGGCAGAATTGAGAGGGGCACATGTAGCCGAGCCAGTACCTGGTCCAGTAGAGCAACCTCCAGAGCAACAAGAAGCTGGATCAACACCTCCAGCCCAGCCTACACCTGGACCCAAAAATGAATCATCTACCCAGACTGAATCTATACCCCAAGAGAGACCAGAACAGTCAGACCCTACAGCCCAGCAAACAGATCCAGCCCAAGGGGCCAGATCCCAAGAGAGATCTTCAACCGACTGGAGATTTCTATCAAAACTGCACCAACTATCCACACAGCAACCAGCCTCAGAATGGAGGACATCTTTTGACTGCGTCACTGATTCTGACTTAGAATCAGATTTGGGGTCTCCAGTACAGAGCAATCTACCAGCCAAAAGGAGTAGAACAGTGGCCCAGGGAACGAAGCTGACCTTCAAGGGAAAGCATAAAGTAGCATCAGGATATGGTGGGAAAGCAGCACACGGGAAGAAAACCACCAGCCAGAATCCCAGGGACACAGGTGAGTTTGAGGCCGGAGGAACCAGAGCCTCCCAGGGATGGTCATTCATTCAGTCAGGAGTAACGAAGGACCGCCAGTATGTCCAGTTGGCTCAGGGGATCCCTCAACAGTCCCTCCAGACAAAGATCAAGAGCCCCGCCTGATAGATGAGGAAGCTCAGGCGTGGAGATGCAAAGGCCCTTGCAGGAGGCGGGCAGATGGGGAGTGGCAAAGCCAGGGTGTGACTTCTTCCCCTGCACTAGGCTACCTCTCCAAGGACGACTGGGGAGGAAATGAGACAGAAGCGGGACAGGGCTCTGGGCCAGGGGCCAGGAAATGGAGAAGCCGCCTCCCTGCCAGTATTCAGCCATCGGTGCCCAAACACAGCCCTTAGGCCCCCGCCACACCGTGCTGCACATGGACACTTACCCCCGTGGCCTTTCCATGCCCACTAGGTGGAAAATACTTGCCTCGGCTATATTTGAGCTGTCCAGGTCGGCCACGGGCGGGCAGGAAGGCACCCGCTCCTCTGCCAGGCCGTCCGCCTCACCCCGAGAGGCCGAGTTCAGCTGGGCTCGATGGCCTGGAGGTTAGGTTCTCAGGAAGGGTGCCGTGGGAGAGGAACTGGGCCGTGGGAGAGGGGCTGCGGGGTCTGCCGAAGTCCCGGGCAAGGTTAAGGCTGGATGAAGGGAGAGTTGCGTGGAGCCGTATCGGAGGCGGCTGGGCCCCAGGCTCCGGCGGCCGCCATCACTGCCCCCTCCTCTGACGCAGGCGGCCGGGCCCCTGGGGTGGGGCGGAGGGGGTTCCAGCTCCTCGGCGCTCAGGCCCCGATCCGGTCAGGCCGAAGCGGGCAGGCGAGTCTCACCCATGGAATGAGGGGCTACTTGTTGAAGCAGCCTGAGGGGAGGCCGTGCAGCCCCAATCCAGAAGCTGGGGGCTCCCGTGAGGGCCAAGTAGTCCGAAGGGCCGGCCATGGTGGCCTCAGCCCAGAGGTCTATCCCTCCTGGAAAGGCTGGACCGTCTCTCTGAGGGCTGAGAAGAGGGTGTCTCTCAGGGCCACAGCTGGTCCTGTGCTCTAGGAGGGAGAGGAGGAGGAGCAGGATGGAAAGGGAGGGTTTGAGGTCTGCTTTTTCTGTCGCTGAGAATGAAGAGCTGTTTCTCTAGGCTCCAGAACCCAGTCTCAGGGGACGCCCTCCCCACACAAGACAAAGGGGCTTCTCGCGCACCCGGTAGGCAGTTGACTGTGTGCGCATGCCCGAGCCTCGAGCCTCTTCGGCTTCCCGCCATTCCCCAGGCACGCGTGGGGCCCTCTACCGCCGCTCGCGGCGGGCCAGTCAGCGGCTTCCGGCTAGTGCGCAGGCGCCGAGCATTCTCCTTTCCCCCGCCCTTCCGTTCTCTGGAAGAGGGAGAAGGCAGAGAAAACCCCCAGAAAAAGAGCAATAGGAGACAGGGGGGCAGGAAGAAGGCGGGGCTTCCTTCTCAAACGGCTCACAGGCAGAGCCACGCCTCCAGTGCTGGCGCCCCGCCCCGGCTTTGAATTGCCAGGGGACCTGGCCGGCCCCGCCCCGCCAGGCGGAGGCTCTGCGGCGCCCCGCTTTCCCCCTCCAGCAGGTGGGCCGGGTCGCGTTCTAGGGGATCCCTACGTGGGAAGGTGAGTGGGGAAGCGAGGCTGCGAACCAGCACGAGAGAAGATCGGAGCTTCCCTTCTGGGGTGTACTCCCGCAGTTCTCCCAACTAGTCTTGCCCGAAGGACACTTTTCGCCGCCTCTAGGGCTGCATTTTCGTTGGTCACGGGCCCTTTAAAGCGTGTGAAGGGGCGGGGCCAGGCTTTAGGCCCCAGAGGTTGAGGGCGGGACCCGGCTGTGGAGTGAGGCCCCGATTGCTCAGAGGGCGGGACCCAGAGGGGACCAAGCCCAGGATTGGGTGGTATGGGGGCCCGGTGGTGGTGTGCGGCAAGGGTTGGCACTCGGGGCGGGGCCTGGCGGCTGGAAGCGGCCCCAACGCGGGGACGGCGGAAAATTGATGGAGTCGGTTTGGGGAACGGGGCCCTCCAGGGCGGCTGGGGCCCCGGCCTCGAAGAAGGCCAAAGACGAGTCCAAGAGTCGTAGCCGCCGGCGGTGGCGAAAAGGCAAAACCAAAGGTGAGCGCGCGGGGGCCGGCTGCAGAACAGAAGGAACCTTGGACCTCCTGCGAGGAAACTGGGGACTGAGTGGACTGACCCACTGTCCCAAGAAGTGGGGGAGCCCGTGGGCTGGCCCACTGCCGCCCTGCGAGGGGGTGCAGGGATGATCCATCGTGAAAATGGGTGATGTGGGAGCGGAATATTACCCTCAGCATAAAGACTACCGGACGCCCCAGTACCGTCTTGGGAAGAGTGTCCAGAATGCGATCTCCTAGACCAGGGTTCCCGGTCTGGCTCCGTACTCGCTGTGTGACCTGGCCTCAGTGTTTCCTACCGGGGAATGGTTCAAGCGCCTATTTTCAGGTCCCCAGCACTCATGAGAGGATAATGGAGACGCTTAGAAACTGTTGCCCAAAGAGGAGGTTTAGGGGTGAGTCCGGGAAAGGTAGGAGGAAGGGGTGCCCGATAGTGGGAAATGACCCAGGGCCAGTACGGCTCAAAACAGTCCATCCTGACATCCTTCATTCAATCGGTGCACCCATTCCTTGTCAGCCCACCTGCTTCAGCCCAGCACCACTGGGGTCTAACTTCCTGACCGCCACTCCTTCTAGGACTAGGGGTCCCCGGGTAGACTTCAGACTGCCACACCCTCCCTGGGACAAAGAAAGGAGGGCTGTCAACTAGGTTCCTGAGGTGTCACATTATTTACAGATCTCAGCAAGCTGGAGAAAGACTGACAGACCAACAGAGATGCTGAAAGCCTCAGGCAGGGGCACACATTAAGTCCTTGCTAGGTTATGAGTATTTGTGAATCCGAATGAGGACCTAGGGGAAGTTCCTGTGAAGGGAAGAAACTGACATAGCCCCAAAGCCTGGAGACCCCAGACTGCCCCTAGGCTACATCATTAACCAAGGACAGGACTGGAGTTGGCTACACAAGCACACACCTGCACAGACTCAGACAGGCTAGGAGCTCAGACTGGGACCTGAGGGCATTCACTGTCACAATGCCAGACATAGCCTCACAAGCAGGATGGTGTGCCCAGAGGCAGTACAGACCAAAGTTAAGAACATGGGCTTTGGAGGCTTGGTTCCTGGAGTCATAAACTATGGTGCTGGGCAACAGGCTTCCTCTTTCTGTTTCAACTTTCTGAGCTATAAAATGGACACAGTGATAGGACTCCCTGACTGGTAAGGGCGGTTGTGAGGTTTGAATGAGGGTGGCACATTTGGCACTGGCACACAGCAAGCGTGCATGAGAGGTGGAGGTTATTATTACTGTTACTCCCCATTACACAGCGAGTTCCCTAAGAGGGGGACTGTACCTGCCTTGTTTACCCGCACTTTCATAGCCTGATATCCCAGTCACAGAGGCACTGAAATATTTACTGAAGTGAAGGAATGTGTGAACTGTAACACTGGGATAATAATAATCGTGCTGCCTTGAGGGTTGTTGTGAGGAGTCAGAATCCTCCTGGGTAGGGCACCTTGCACAGGGCTGAGCCAGTCCTACTCACAAACCCAAAGGCCCTTATTCCCACAAAGGCTCATTCCACAAGCCCTGAGAGTCCCCTGTCATTTCCTGAGGCTCTGCCCTGGTGCCAGGCCTCAGTAGGATGAATCAGACCCCGCCCCCGCCCTGAGGGCATCCAGGCTGGCTGGAGCAATCCTAGTCATCAGCTTGATCTTGCCAGTAATCAATGGTTCTAGTGTCATTATGATCACCCCATTTCTGAGGTGACAAAACTGAGACTCTGAAAAAGCAAGGTCACCTGGGCTTCCTTATCTGGCCAGTGAGGCAGAAGGATGGCCAGCCCAGCTTCCTGAGGGCAGGGGTGTGCGAACTCAAAACTGCTCTGTGCCCCAACCTTGATTATGGACCCCAAAAGCTCCAATCACATAGATTCATTCAACAGACATTCACTGAATGTTTACTTATGTCAGGCCTGGGCTCTCAGTGGTGAGGACAGACTCACATTTGAGCTGGGGACACAGTCATTAATCAAATAATCCCACAAATCATATATAATTATAAACTGTGGCAAATACAAGAGGGAAAGTGCTGAGAAAATGTGAGAGGGAGGCTTCCCAGGAAGGTGACATTGGACCCAAGGATGAGAAGTGTTGACTGCGGGCAAGAGGGGCAGGGAGGCCAAGGGGACAGCACAGGCAGAGACCTTGAGGCCCAATGAAGTGGCTCATTACAGCACAGAGAGAGCTCAGCAAGGGAGGGAGGAAGTGGGGGCTGGGTGGGCAGAGGGCCCAGATGGCGCCTGGTTTGGGAGGCTGTGTCCAGGATTTGGGGCTTTATCCTGACAGCAAGGGTGGGGGTGTTGCAAGGTTAGGAGTATGTGCCCAGACTGAAGTCCTAGAAAGATCCTCTGGATCCTAGGTGGAGAAGAGACTGAAGAGGGCAAAATCAGAGACACACAAAGACTTGTTACAAACATCTAGATGAGGGGTCCATGAAGGTGGGAGAAAGGCTAGATTCCAGAGGTTTCTAGAGGGGCAGAGTGGACAGGACTTCGTGATGCATTGGATAGGAGTGGGAAGTGGCCACACACACACACACACACACACCAGGACGCACACAAATATGAGTATATACGTCCATACATATACAGACACTTGCCCGTGCAATCCCACAGGCCAAGAAAAATGCAGACACAGATAAACTCTGGGGCTAAGAAACATGGGCCATGACACATACATACAAACATGCCTTCAGACATACTGAGAAACATAAAAACACACAGACTGGGAAAAACATCAACACATCGTGCCCATCCATGAACACAGGCCAGGCAAACCCTAAGCATGACATACGTGTATGGACATACATATGTGCATCTGTCTGAGCCTCAAAGACACACTCACACCTGACCACCCAGAAGGTGGCCAGCTGAGACACGACAGAGAGGAGAAACACACACTCTGAAGAGACAAGCTGAGCCATCTTCGCTGGCCCTGTGACCGTGGGCGGTCATGGCCTTCTCTGCATCTCTGTTTTCTCATCTGCCGTAAAGGGGCTATAATGGTCCCTACACCATGGGTTGTGCAGAGAATGAAATGTGTCACTTCCTGAAAAGCACATGGAGAACCGTGCCTGGCGCACTTGCTGCCCCCCAACCCAGCATGTGCCCTGCAGGCCTCTCCCCTCCAGAAGCCCTTGCCGCATCCAGGCCTCAGACCTGGCCCTTCCTCCTCCATCCTCCCCGAGCTTCCTTCTTTACCACGCTTCTCACCGCTGCTCAGTCCCTGGGGGCCCAAATCCAGGCTGGGTCCAGCTGTCCTGTGGCTCTTTGGGGCAAAGGGCTGGTGCCCAGGCAGCAGAACTCCTCAGTCCTACTTCTGACCCAGTCGGTACCCACAGGCAGGCCATGTGCCCCTGCCTCTGCCCCAGTGCCCTCTGCCTGAGATTCTTGGCGAGTTTCTGGCAACCTCAACATCCCGTCCTCCTGGTTCCACCCAGCTTAGCCCCAGGGAGCTGCCTAGAATGGGGCGAAGGGCAGGGACCTGGAGTCCAGAGGGCCTGGGACTCAGCCTTCTCCCCACCGCTCATCGAGGCTCATCCCCACTCACCTGGCCACCAAGCTTAGAACCATCTCCAGAGGCCTCTGTCCATCTGTCTGTCTGCCCTGGGGAAGGGTGGTCCTCTCCCAAGCTCCCATTCACCTGCTTCTGCCCCCACTTTGACTTTCTTCCCTACTACGCACCAGACCCCCATGATGAGCCCTGGGGCCATCCCCTGCCCCAGTGGGGATGATAATCAAGGAGGAGAGACCCAGGGTTCACCTACATCCAAGCAAGTGTCACTGAGGCCTCAAGGCCTCTCGTTTGTGCAGACCCCTTCAGAGCCCTCTATCTAAGTTTGTGTTTGTGATTTTCTATTTTTTTTTCCTAAAGAGTTCCACCTCTACAATATAAGCTTCACAGCTCTGTGAAGTCTGGTTCTTGCCTGGGGGGAGACAAACAACAAACATGAGTAAACAAACATGTATAATTGCAAATGTGTAAATCCCAGGCAGAAAAACAAGTATGATGGCAGAAAGTAATGATGGGGGCGTGTATTGTAGTTGGGGAGGAACGTCCTCTTTGAGGATGTGGCAAGCTGAGGCCTGAAGGGCCGGAAAGAGCTGGCCAGGCAAGGAGCACAGGAAATAAGATAGGTAAAGTATTTCTTGGAGCCTCAGCGTCCCATACGTGAGGTAGGAATGACAGTCACAGCAGGATGGCCTGTGAAGGGGAAGTGGCAGGCGTGGAACACCACACGGTAGGACCTATGGCGCAGAACCCCCAGCTGAGCTTGGCACTGCCCTTAATCGGCTTTTGTCCTCTCCGGAGTGCCAGGCAGAGCCGGCTACCCTATGTCTCCCCCCAGCAGCCGGGGCCGGCTGTGCCAGGGCCAGCCTGGGGGGTGGTTGCTGAGATCACTGGGCCTTTGCTCCCTGAATCCACCTTGGGGAGAGGGAGGGCAGCCTGGCTGGGTGAGAGGGGTCAGCTTGTTCAGGACTGTGGCAAAAACTCCTGGCTCCTACGAGAGAGAAGAGGGCTGACAAGCTAGATAACTCAGTTTCTAACTGTTGAGGGGGTTGGGTGTGTGGACTCCTGGGTCCAAGGGAGGAGGGGCTGGGGCCTGGACTCCTGGTCTCCAAGGCAGAGGAGCCTGGGACAAGGACTCCCATTTGAGCTGGGCCTGGGAACAAGCAGAGGGGACAGGGAGTTGGGCTCCCTGCTGTGTTTACAGCACGTGGTCTCACTGTCCCTTCTGGATGGGAGGTGGAGCGAGTGGCCACACCCTAGGAAGGCTTGGCCTCTCCCCAGTTTATCGCCCCAGGCAGCTACTGGCACTAGCCACAGTCCGTCAGGCCCAGCCGGCAGCTCAGCCAGGGGGAGCTCAGAAGAGGTCTGGGAGGGGTGAGTGTACCCTCCTGCTGAGAGACAGGAATGGGCACCGTAAAACTCCAGGGCCTGGAATGGAGGGGAGACACCTTCTTCTGGGAGCAGAGGGGGCCATCCACCCAGAATCCAGGCAAGGTGCTGAGTGGGCTTCAGGAAGGAAATCTCTGGAGCAGAGGGCACCGTCTCCACCAAAGGGGACAAAAGTAGTTGTCCAGGGCCTGAGTGACAGTACAGGGGTCCCAGAGGGAAAATCACCAGGGATCCTGAAGTGTGGGGAGTCGGACCTAGTCCAGGGCAAGGTTCGGGTTTTTTTTCTTATTTTTTTAAACATTTATTTATTTTGAGAGAGAGAGAGAGACAGAGTGCAAGCAGGGGAGGGGCAGAGAGGAGGGAGACATAGAATCTGAAGCAGGCTCCAGGCTCCGAGCTGTCAGCACAGAGCCCGATGCTGGGCTCAAACTCATAGACTTTGAGATCCTGACCTGAGCTGAAGTCGGATGCTTAACCGACTGAGCCACCAGGTGCCAGGGCAAGTTTTTGAGGGCCATAACTAAAGGCCCAGCCTCCAGAGCCCTGGGAAGGAGACCAGTGTAAGTAAAGGCCCTCCACCCAGAGATCTGGGTTTGAATTCTGCGCTGCCGCTTTCAATGCAAGCTTCAGCTTCTTACTGAACACCTCTGAGTCTCAGTTTCTTTGTAAAATGGGGATGCTACCAATAATACTTGAAACGCAAACGGAGGCAGTCTGGGTCTCAGGGTTAACAAGCACTAAATGAGCACACACACACAGAAAGTTCTAAGAGCAGGCCTGGCACAGAGTGGGCCCAAAGCTAATGGCAGCAGTGAGTACTGCTGTTCCAGGCAGGGGAGTGGGGCTGGCCCGTGAAATCTAAGCCAAGCGGAGAGGACTGGAGGCCAGGGGACCCAGCTGGAGAGGAGTGGGACCAAGTTGTGGATATTCCACAGAGGAACAGAGAGGCAGCTAAGTTTGGAGGGGGTTCCACAGCCAGACTTGAGGCACCAGGAGGGGGCAGGAGTGACCCCTCAGCTACAGGTAAGGCTGGAACTATGAACTGGGTTCAGGAAGAGAATTGGGTTTGAGACCAAGGTCCTGGGACACCACCAGGTAGATGGGGGGACAGAGGGCTGAGCTCTCTCAAATACTGGTGGAAGGGAAGGGTCTATGGGTGATGCCTGGGGCCTGAGAAGGAGGCGGAAAGGGGGCCTGAAAAAGAAGGGGATGGGGCCCCCGACTTCACCCTTGGGTCCGAGGGAGGAGGGGTGGTCCAGCCCTGCCTAATCGGGGCTCCCAACTGGCCCACAGCCTCACGGCTCACGCACAGCATGGACCTGCACACGATGACACAGTCGCTGGTGACTCTGGCGGAAGACAACATGGCCTTCTTCTCGAGCCAGGGCCCTGGGGAAACAGCAAGACGGCTGTCGGGAGTCTTTGCGGGCATCCGGGAGCAGGCGCTGGGGCTGGAGCCAGCCCTGGGCCGCCTGCTGAGCGTGGCGCACCTCTTTGACCTGGACGCAGAGACGCCAGCCAATGGGTACCGGAGCCTGGTGCACACAGCCCGCTGCTGCCTGGCGCACCTGCTACACAAATCGCGCTACGTGGCCTCCAACCGCCGCAGCATCTTCTTCCGCACCAGCCACAACCTAGCAGAACTCGAGGCCTACCTGGCTGCCCTCACCCAGCTCCGGGCCCTAGCCTACTATGCCCAGCACCTGCTGGCCACCAACCAGCCCGGCGGACTCTTCTTTGAGGGCGACGAGGGGCTCACTGCTGACTTCCTGCGCGAGTACGTCACTCTGCATAAGGGCTGCTTCTATGGCCGCTGCCTGGGCTTCCAGGTGAGCTCCCTGCCCTGTTCCTCTGGGCCCACAGGCCCCTGACCTGGCCCAATGGCATAGTTTCATAGTTTGATACCCACAGTGGTCAGTATTACTGGGTTCTGGAAATAGTAGATTCAGAATGGGGACACTGTCTAGGGCTCGAACAACGGCACTGGGGGTCTCAAACTTGTGGCCCCCGCGCCAATTCCACCGTGCGGTAAGAAATCTTTAACTCACATAGCTTTTTGCACCAGGATCCCCACTGCTCTCTATTGTCCCAAACTCAGGAGATTTATTCACTCTTTTCTATGACCTATCTGGCCCCTGAAATCATTTGAGACTCCTTAGAAAGGTAGTTAATAATGTCCTCAAAGGCCTGTTTATAAGAGCACACCCCGTTCAGTCATCCCCACTGGAGGCTGGGGCAGGAAGGAGGAAGCGCGCTAGCTCCCATTCTACAGAGGCTCAAGGGGCCCTCGTCACAGCTGTTCAGCTGGACCCTGGTTGGCCTGGGCTTTTTGGCTCACCTAAGAAGCTATAGAATCAGGATTTTCAGGCCACAGGGATGGCCGAGGAGCACATCTAAGTTGGTGACAGCAAGGAAGATCTCTCCTCCCTGAACCAGGGCCCTAACTCCCAGGTCTTCTCCCACCCTCTGCCCACCCCAACCACCCCCAGGGAGATACCACTCATCTCTGCACTGACAGGAAGGCAGCCTGGGAGCCTTTAGACTCATAGGAAAAGTAGTTTGGGGACTGAGAATTGGGGGTCCTTGGGGCTCAAGAACAACTTGCTACTGTGTGAGGTCAGTACAGGGTCCCTCAGCCTCCAGATCCTTCAGATCCTCTCTGTGCCTGCCCCAACCCTGCAACTCCCCAGCTGATCTTGGCCGACCCTCAGCCTTCATCCCACCCCACTTTTCCACGCTTCCCCACAGGGCGGCCTGTCCTCACCAACCCGACCTGGGTGTTCCTGGGAAATTCCTTTCACCTAAACTGACCCCACAAATATTGATCAGCCTAGCTGAGCCAGCTGGCTCCTCCCTGTGTCCCAGCCAGGACCTTGGAGTCGCGGGAGAGAAACCCTGGGGCCACACAAGCCAGCATTCCAGCCACAATGGCCAGGCACCACTGTGCCCTCTGGCCCACTGGGCCCCTGGCCAGGGGCAAGGTCATGCCTGACAGCTATTCTCTGAGGGCCCAGCTGCTGTGCTGCAGGACAGCTCCCCCCCTGTAAAATGTCAGCCCAGCAGAACAGAGGCCTCCTGTGTGGCTCTTGTTCAGCTCCTGTTCAAGTACTTAGCACACAGTAGGATATAGGCCAATATTTGTTAAATGAACAAAAGAACCCTGCTGGCCCCTTGCCCAGCTTCCTGTGGCTTTTTTCCCTCTGATCTTGTACCCAGCCACCCCCACCCCCATCTTGTCTTGGCTGCCCAGCTCCTCTCTCAGACGCATTCTCCATTTGGCTGTCTTTCTGCCTCAAGATCTCTGGCCCTTTCTGTCTCTGACCATCTTCTGTCTGTCTTCCTGCTGCCCAGGAACTGGTTCCCATCTGCCTGGCCTCCTCTCTGTCCTCACTGACTTTCAGGAAATCCCTGCATCACCTTACTCCCAGCCCTCCATGGCTCCACCCACATCTGGAATAAATACAAATTCCTTAAGCCCTAAGTGAGCCCCCTTTGCTTCTCTGACCTCAGCCACTGCCCCTCTCCCCTGGTTCACTCTGCTCCAGCGACACGTGTTATCCATGCCAAGCACAGACGGCCTCAGAGCCTTTGCACTTGCCGTGTCCCCTGCAGGGAACAGCATTCCCTCACTTCCTCTGGATCCCTTCTCAAGTGCCCTCCTAGATACCCTAGTCATCACTCCATGTCCCCTCCACCTACTGTCTTTTCAAAGCATTAGTCATTAAACATAACATCATAAAACATATGCCTTTATTTGCTTATTGTCAGCCTTCTCTTTGACATCAGCTCTGTGAAGGCACCTAGAGCAGTACTGGAGCTCACTAAATGTGTGTTGAATGACCACGTCTCCCCCCAAACCACATCTCTGCCCCCCTCTCCTGCCTGCCTCCGGTCCTTCCTGGGCAGTGGGTGACACAGCGGCATCTCTCCACAGTTCACGCCCGCCATCCGGCCATTCCTGCAGACCATCTCCATCGGGCTGGTGTCCTTCGGGGAGCACTATAAGCGCAAGGAAACAGGCCTTGGTGAGTCCTGGCCGGACCCTGCCTGCAGCCTCACCTCCCTCCCTGTCCCTCCTCCTGCTTCCACTTCTACCCCTAACTGCCCCCTTCCCGCCAGGCTCCCTGACACCTCTCCCAACCCCTAGGTGTGACAGCCAGCTCCCTCTTCACCAGCGGCCGCTTCGCCATCGACCCAGAGCTACGCGGGGCTGAGTTTGAGCGGATCATACAGAACCTAGATGTGCACTTCTGGAAAGCCTTCTGGAACATCACTGAAATAGAGGTGCTATCGGTGAGCACCTGTTATAAGATGGGCACACTGGGGCCCAAAGACCCATCCCAGGTCACATCAGGCCTCTGCAGGGCTCTAAGCCTGGGATGTGATGTGATAGAAAGGATGGGATGAGGGTGGGGATCAGAGGGGAGGCATGAGAGGAACCCCTGCAAGCAGCTTCTCCCCAGTGCCCCTCCTGTCTCCTCCCGCCAGTCTCTAGCGAACATGACATCCACCACCGTGAGAGTAAGCCGCCTGCTCAGTCTGCCACCAGAGGCCTTTGAAATGCCGCTGACTGCTGACCCCAAGCTCACAGTCACCATCTCACCCCCGCTGGCGCACACGGGCCCAGGGCCGGTCCTTGTCAGGCTCATCTCCTATGACCTACGTGAAGGACAGGTAGGAGATACAGAGCCAAGGAGCACAGGCAGCCCCCTCCCCAGATACCCTCCCACCTTTCACTGCTTACACCTGCCCCCCATCCTGTTTCTCTGAGCACACCCCCTTGGTGGGTGAGGCCTAGATGGGCCGCCCCAGCCTCACCCACATCCTCCTCCCTCACCCCCCAGGACAGCGAGGAGCTCAGCAGCCTGGTGAAGTCCGAGGGTCCCCGGAGCCTGGAGCTGCGGCCACGCCCCCAGCAGGCTCCCCGTTCACAGTCCCTGGTGGTGCACATCCATGGCGGCGGCTTCGTGGCCCAGACTTCCAAATCCCACGAGCCCTACCTCAAGAGTTGGGCCCAGGAGCTGGGCACCCCCATCCTCTCCATCGACTACTCCCTGGCCCCCGAGGCCCCCTTCCCCCGGGCACTGGAGGAGTGCTTCTATGCTTACTGCTGGGCTGTCAAGCACTGCGCCCTCCTCGGTGAGCCCCAGCCCCTCACTGCACCCACCCCTGTCCCTGCTCCCACCCCAGCCTGCTGCAGCCCCCACCCGACACTGCGTGGAAAGTGGGCCATGTACGTGCCCAGGCCTCAGTCTTGCACCCACTGCCTCCCCTCTCCTACCTCCTACCACCCTCCTACTCCTGCTACCTGTTCGCCCCCCTCCTGCCCCACTGCTCCCCAGACCTTCCATCTTAACCACTTCCTCCTTCTGCTTCCTGCTCCCCGCCTCCAGCTCTGACACCCCACCCCACCCCCCACTTCTCCATCACCTCCGATCTTCTCTCTTCTCCTGCTGTTTCTCCACCCCCCTGTCCTGCGCTGCCAGCCTCCTAGCCCTTGCTCCAGCCCATTCTTCCATTCCTCTGACCTCCTGCTTCTGACATCTTCAGAGGTACCAGGCAGGGTGGGGTCAAGCCCCAGGGCACAGGGATGTGGCTCTTTTGCAAGGTCAACTGAACCCTGCCCTTCCATCTCCAGGCCTCAGCTGTACCCCTGTCCTAAATGGGCCTTTGGTCTCCCCTTTCCCAGCATCTGGCCTCCTTGCTTCTGACCTCCAGCCTCTTAGCTTCACAGAGCTTCCCGATCTCCACATCTCAGTCCACCTGATCCCCTGTCCACTATCCCGCCAAATCCACGCCTCAGTTTACCAGTCTCTAAAACTGCAGTTGGCTAGACTCTGGGGTTGGGGCCGCCATACCCCACTTCTGACAGTCCAGTGCTCCTGGCTCAGAGCTTGAGTTCCTCCCTGCCAGGCTGACCAAGCCCTCTCCAACCCAGGCTCAACGGGGGAGCGGATATGCCTCGCAGGGGACAGCGCAGGTGGGAACCTCTGCTTTACCATGTCCCTGAGGGCAGCAGCCTTCGGGGTGCGGGTGCCAGATGGCATCATGGCAGCTTACCCGGCCACAATGCTACAATCTACCGCCTCTCCCTCCCGCCTTCTGAGCCTCATGGACCCCCTGCTGCCCCTCAGTGTGCTCACCAAGTGTGTCAGCGCCTATGCTGGTAAGGCCACTACCCACAGAGCTGGGGGGCTGGAGGGCTGCTTGGATCCTGCAGGGACAGGGGCTAGAGCCCAGTGTCCTGGGGCTGAAGAGAGGAAATCTGAGTCTCCTTGTCCCTACTGAAGCCATCAGATATTCTTGGGTCCCTGGGGGCAGAGATGCCTCAAGTTCCGGGTGTTGAGACTAGGCCTCAGCCCCCCACATATACTCCACAGGCGGAGAGACAGAGGACCACTCCGACCCGAACCAGAAAGCGCTGGGCATGATGGGGCTGGTGCAGCGGGACACAGCCCTGCTCTTCCGAGACCTCCGCCTGGGTGCCTCCTCATGGCTCCACTCCTTCCTGGACCTGAGTGGGCACAAGTCCCATACGAACTCAGTGCCCGTGGCAGGTGAGTAAAGCCCTCCCCTCACACACACATTCAGGGTCGGCAGCAGGGGCAGCCTGGCACACCAAAAGTCCTAGGGGAGGAAAGGAGCTGTGTCCTGGGGTGCTCAGGGAAGCAGAGATCACCTTCTGGCTCTAACCCCCTATTTATCCCTGGCAACTACCACAAAGCCTTGATTTTCCATGATGGTCCACATCCTAGAATTTCTAGGACTTCTGGTCTACCGGGTTATCTCAGAACTCCCGAGAACTATAGCATTTAGCTTTCCAAACAGTCCATTGCAGAAAAGAACACTGGGAAATGACTCCAAAGGCCTGCCACATGTGCTGATTTTCAGTCCAGAGAATGCCACTCAAATCGCTTGGGCCTTGAGCTGGGAATCCAGCCTTCCTAGATTCTTTCCAGACTTTTAACAGAGACACATGGGGGTAATACCTCGCTCCAGGGGCTGGGCTAGGAGCCTGGGGTGGGGAGATCAGCAGAGGTTCCCAGCCTTGAGTGCGTGGCAGGATCCTCAGGCAGCCAAAACTCACTTCCATCCAAGGATCTATTTTTTCCCACCATTTTTTTGTTTAAACATTTTAATGATTTTAAAGTATAGCCAACTCAACTTATTTTTTATCTCCAGCAAACCAACAGTATTTTCAGAATAACAGAGAGTGCAGATTCGAAAGTAGATACCATTCCTATTCAGAAAAGTATTCCAATTGAATGTGTTTTACTTTAACCTTTTAAATTTTAGGATATTCAAATGGATGCAAATAAATACACACAAAAACAAAAGAGATCTGGGACCACTGAACCCTGAGGCTTTCCTGGTAGGGTAAAGGAGACAAGTGCAGGCCCTAGAGGGACAAGCACCAGCCTAGCAAGCTGCTGTAGTGGGAGCTCGCTGCTTGCTAGGTGACCTGGGTGACCGTGGCGAGGTCCACTGTGAGCCTTTCTTTGCTCCTCCGTGAAATGAGGCACAAGAGTATCTGCCTCATGAGGTTGTTGTAGGGACGTCACGCACCGGTTTGTGCCAAGCTCCCAGCCCAAACCTGACACACAGTAGGTGCTCCTAGAAGAGCCCAGCACCCCTGACAGGCTGTGCCCTGTGACTCTGGCCAGTAGTTCTGTTCCAGTGACCCCCCCACCCCCCCCCCCCCCGGGGTCACAGAGCCCTTATGCAGTCATTCTTATATCATCTCACATTGTGCCTTCATGGATTTATAAAGACAAAAAATAAAATAAAATAGAAACCTGAAAAATGCAGGGTCCCAGCCCTAGGGGCAAGCAGCATGGATATCCTCAAATTAATGGAGTTGAGGCCAAGGTGGGGCGTACCACGTGGGTCGAAACGCACCTCGGCATCATCTGGGCACTTGCTAGCCTGGCCATTCAAAAGGAAGGGGTAAAACTAAAGGACATGAAGGAATTGTGGGGAGCAGATCTACACGGCTATAGGTGTGGGATCCCTGGGAACTGAACAGGCTCCCAAGACTCTCTTTAGCTCCTCGTGAACACGGCCTCCTTTCAAGTCATGTGGCCCTGCTCACTACTCTATTTTGATCTGCTCACGGCCTCCATGTTGAGTGGCTCTAACAAGTTGGCTGGGCCTCACGCTGGGGTCAGGGAGGTGGTTGGAACCAGGCACCAGGCCTAGTAATAAAACATGATACAGCACGACCTCCCAGCGGGGAGCAGTACCTCATCCCACTGAGTCTTTACTGCCTCCTAGTAGGTCAAGACTATTTTTGCTCTTTTTTTTTAAGTTTATTTTGAGAGAGAGAGTGAGAAAGGAGAGAGGGAGAGAGAGAATCTGATCTGCTATCAGTGCAGAGCTCCACATGGGGCTCGATCTCACCAACCGTGTGATCATGACCTGAGCCAAAACCAAGAGTCAGTCACTTAACTGACTGAGCCATCCAGGCGCCCTACAGGCGAGGACTATTTTTATTGCCTCTTTGTACAGAAGAGGAAACTGAGGCTCCCAGAGATAAACTGACTTGCATTTAACCTTCCCAGTCACCACACACACCTCCACCTCCACAACCACGTGACTCCTTTCACCTCCCCCTTGGAGTTGCAGCTTGGGACGTTTGGGGCTCCCTACCCATCCCCAAGGAGGAAGTGTGGGGGAACACTAGGCCTCCACTGCCCTAGGATGCGGCTCCTCCTCCAGAGGCCGCTGCCCTTCCCGTGATCTTCCCTGCCAGCCACTCACACAGGCAGCCCACAGAGCCGGGCTGATACGCGTGGCCCCGCTGGCCACCTGCCCCTGCCCCTCTTGCAGAACCAATGCGGCGCAGTGTGTCTGAGGCAGCACTGGCCCAGCCCGAGGGCCCGCTGGGCACGGACTCCTTCAAGAGCCTGACACTACGTGACCTGAGCCTAAAGGGCAACTCTGACACATCGGGCAGCCCTGAGCTGTCACTGTCTGCAGAGACACTGGGCCCCTCCGTGCCCTCCGACGTCAACTTCTTACCTGGCCCTGATGCACGCAAAGACGCTAAAGAACCAGGTGAGCTGAGGGCCAAGGACAGAGGCCAGGGCGTGCTTGCCAACTTCCCTGAGGGTTTCCACCCCAGGCGCGCCAGCCAGGGCCCCACTCGGATGCCCATCTACTCCTCACCCATCGTCAAGAACCCCTTCATGTCGCCACTGCTGGCACCTGACAGCATGCTACAGAGCCTGCCGCCCGTGCACATTGTGGTGAGCGCCACATAGGGACTGTGTGCCCGGTGGGGGGGAGGGGGGGGCGTGGCAGGTGGGTGCAGGAGCACTCGGGGAGGAGAGACCCGGGAGGGGAGCAGGGAAGAGGAGCAGGTGTGCATAGGTGCACCTGGGGAGGAGAGACCGGGAGCAGCGGGAGGGGAAAAGTAAGCTGCCCGACATCTGAAGGGAGAGGTGTGCCACCAGGAGGGCATGCCTGACGACGGGAGGGCTGAAAGGGAGTCAAGGCTGCCATTCCTTCTCGAGATCTTGTGGAGCGCCTAGGGGCAGCTGAGTAAGGGGAAGAGAGGGGGTGTCTCTAGGGGAAGGGAGAAGCTGGGCAGCAACTCATTCTCCCACTCCCCGCCTCCCTCCCGTCTCCTGGCTCCTCCCCTCCTTCCTCTGCCCCTTGCTGTGCCCCACAGGCGTGCGCGCTGGACCCCATGCTGGACGACTCGGTCATGTTCGCGCGGCGGCTGCGCGGCCTGGGCAAGCCCGTGACGCTGTGCGTGGTGGAGGACCTGCCGCACGGCTTCCTGAGCCTGGCGGCGCTGTGCCGGGAAACGCGGCAGGCCGCGGCGCTGTGCGTTGAACGCATCCGTCTCATCCTCACTCAGCCCGCCGCGCCCGCCGCACCCACCGAGCCGCGGGTCTGAGCCAGAGCCGGCCGCGCGGGAAGATAGGGTTGCGGGGGGCGACACTAAAGGCCTCTTGTTTCCATCTAAGCCGGCCTCCGTGGTGAATGCCCACCCCCCGTTAGGCGGCGGGGACCCCCGCGAGGGGCTTCTGGCCCATCCGGCCCTCCCTCGGGGTGGGGGGCGGGCGGGAGGGGCAGGCTGTGCCTTAAGGTGGGGGGACGGCTCGGGGCGGGGGGGGGGGGGGGGGGGGGAGGGGAGGCGGGGCCGCAAGCTGAGACCCTGGCCAGGGGGGCGGGGGAGGGGGCACACAAACCAGTCTCCGTAGACAGCCAGAGCTGCACTCCATCATTGCCTTCTACTGCTGCTGTGACCGACGCAGGGCGGGGGCCTGGCCCTACCTCGCCCGTCGGTTTGGTTTTGTTCCTTTGTAAATAAAAATGTATTTAATTAGTTTGGCCTCTTGCAAGTAGTCGGGTGTCGCCCACCAGGGGGCAGCATCAGATGCTGCTGCTGGGAACCGAGAAACCTGGCAGTAGAAAGCTGGGTACCCAACGTCTGGGTCCTGAGGAAGGGCCTGGATTCTCGGGTGCAGAGGGATTGGACGCTATAAGCATGGACCCACCTCCCCTTCAGACTTAGTCCAGGTGGTGTGCCAGAGGGCTCTGGGTTCTCAGTGACTCCCCTTTACAAACCCTGTCTCAGCACCCACCACGAAAAGAAAACCCAAACTCCCTAGAGAACTGCAGCAAATAGAACAGGATACCAGAAACAAACCAGTCATCCCCAAAACTGGAAGCCCAAGCCCTGCCCAGCTATGACAGTCACTCAGTCCCTCAACTAAGACCCTGAGGCCTTGTCCTTTTGTAGGCCCTAGATTTGGAACAGAAATGATTTCTATCCAGGGCCTGCCCTCAAGGGACTCAGGGAGGGTAGGCAGAGAAACGCAGACACAGGCTGTCACAGTCCACACAGGCTCCATCTGTGGTAGACAAGGAGGGCTTCAGAGAGGAGGTGATTTGACCTTGACCTTAAAGGGTGAGCACAAGTTTGCTATGCAGAAGAATCATGCAAAGTTATGAGAGCCAAGGGGCAGTTACCAAAGCCTCTGCCTGGCCAGAAGGTTGGGTGCAAAGTAGGGAGTGGCCTGAGAGGCTCGGGGTTGCCAGCAAGAGCAGATCTTTGAAGGGCCTGGGGTACAATCTGGACTAACTGGAGGGCAGTAGAAGTCACAAAAGGGCTTTGAGCAAGGAAGGGACAGGATCAGCTAAGGCACTGAAAGAGCCTGCTGGGACATTGGGGAATGGACTAAAGAGGACAAGACTGGGACCCTGGAGGCAGAGGAGGCTGAGGACAAGGAAGAAAAGGCACGAGCTGGGGCAGAGGCCATGAGAGTAGGGAGTAGGAGTAAGAGCCATAACTGAGGCTGAAAAGGACTTATTGAGGGTAGAAAGATGTTACAAGAGAGCAAGGGGATGAAAATGGCACTTGGACCTAGCCAGGGAGCAGATGGACAGTAAAACTGTGTCTTTACTGGGAAGAGGCTCAGGTATGTACAAGGGGAGTGGGGGAGAGGGGCGGGTACTGAGAGCTGTTTTGCACAAGGAGAGATCAAAAGGTCTTTGTGCGACAATTGGTTGGGGGGACATCCAGGAGGCAGCAGGAGGCAGGAGAGCGGGCTGAGTGCTCACTTCTGGCGGGAACTGAGGAACTAGAACCTTTCTGGGAAGAGTGGATAGGTGGGATGAACAGAGGGCCAGGACAGAGAGAGCCCTGATGACCATGGTCCCCAGTAAAGGGGTAGGCAATAAAAGGTGAGTCCTGGAGGTTCTAAGGAGCAGCCAGAAAGGAAAGAGGCTAACCAGGAAACAGGATGTATAGCGAAGGGAATCTGGGGTGGGAGGGAGTGGTCTGAGTCAGATGAGGATGGAAGTATCATCATGCCTCAGCAGGGAGGAGGGTCCTTGGTGACCTTGTCCAGAGCAAGGCCATGGGATGTAGGCAGCCAGACATGGAGGGCTCAGGAGGGAGTGGAAGGTAAGAGATTTAGCCAGTGGGTACCATAAGTCTTCAGCTGTAAAAGGGATGAAAAGTAATTCAAGGGAGCTTGATATAGGTGTGTGTGTGTGTGTGTGTGTATTTAGAGATGATAGAACATGTTTTTAATGCTTCCAGGGAAGGAAGGAAGGAAGGAAGGAAGGAAGAGAGGGAGAGAGGGAGAGACTGAAAATGCAGAAGCACACACACAAAAAATTTCCTAAGAGGATGGGCACAGGGGGACCCTAACCTCGGAGGCCCTCATTCACCCAGTAAGTGACTTCTATGATGGGGGGGGGGGGGGAGCCATAGCCCAGAGTTCTCCCTGAAGGTCTTGTTCCCCCTGGTGAGCTCACAGGACCCCTTGTTCATCTCTCCCAAAACAGCCTTCCACCCACCAACCTGCTCCTGTTTCCTGTCCCCATGTCAGGAATGGCTCCATCGTCCCCCTGTATACCCCAGGTCAGAACTCTGGTTCTTGTCCTGGACACCCCCTTGTCCCATAGCCCATCAAGCCCCATATTCTGTAGTTTCTGCCTCCTGAATCTTGGCCTTATGCCTTCAGCCTCTGGCCTCATCCTCTCCTGCCTAGGTCCCTGCCCAAGCCACCTTGTGGGCTACTGGCTTCCAATCTCCTTTCTCCATTTCTGGCTCCAGCCCTGACCTGGTCTTCCCCTGCTCTAAATCCTTCCATGGCTCCCCACTACCACCCCACCCCAGGACAAAGTCTAAGCTGCTGAGGTTAGCCTTCTTCATCCGCTTCCAGTCTTACAGTTACCCCACCACAACATGGACCTGACAGGCCTTCTTCTTGGGCACCTACACATAGTAATACTCCTGCATGCCTCCCTTTTTATGCTTGTGCTGAAACACCCTCCCACACGCCCTTCACCTTTGCTTGACACTTCCTGTTCCTCCAAGATCCAGTGCCAATGTCCCCTCCTCTGGAAACCTCTTCCGGATCCAGCAAAGCCAAAAAAGACGCCTGGACTCTCCCACCTCTGGCACACCCTGCCCATCAACGTGTCTGTCCTCCCATCTGACAGGGGATCCTTGAGGGCAGGGCCTGGGCCTGACTCATCTTGGTCACCACCATCGCCCAGCATAAGGCCCGGCACCCTGGAAACCTCAGGAAGTGTTTAAGTAATAGGTGGCTGAGTGTGTGATGAGCGAGCGAGTGAGTGGCAATAGGAGGAAACTGGAAATCAGTGGGAGAATGACGGCAGGAAAGACACACGGATGCGTGTGCAGGCCGGGTAGGAGCAGACGAGAATCAGGTTTAGGGTGTGAGGAACGGAACGGAGGGATGAATGGGGCTGTGCATCCCGGACTCAGTTTCCCCAACAAGGCAAAATGCACGGTGAGGCAAAATGCCAGCTAAGCTGCCCCTTCCGCTTCGAACCCCACAAAGCCTCCCCGTTTCCCTTCCGAACTATGTCCAGAACCCCAATACTGGGCGTGCTGGAAAGGGCTTACCGACTGGACACGCCGAACCTGTTTCCCTCGCGAGCAGTTCCAGCCTCTGCGGTGCGCCGTGGGAATCCCACCCCGCAGCTGCCCGTCCTATTGGCAGACTGGCAGAGACTCGCGGAGACTGGCGTCTCCCAGAGCCTATCGCTGTCCGATTTAGGCTGTGGGCCCCGCCTGCCGCGGAACGTGCCTTGAGTGGCCCAGGGAGGTGGAAGGCGGAGCGTCTACTGGCTGGAGGATGGTGATTGACGTCAAGGAGGGCTTATCACAGCTAGCGTCCTTCAAGTCAGGCCCGCCTCGGGGGGAAAAAAACGCAGAGGGGTGGTAGCTGAGGGCGTGGTGGATTGCAAAAGGGCCCAGAATGTGGTTTCTGGCCACGTGCACCGGCGTCTGAGGGAGGAAGGTCTGAAGAACCTAGACTTCTGAATGGTTGAATCTTGAGGGAGGAGGGAGCTGGGAACCTGAACGGTCGGGGTGTAGGGACGGGTACTCCCAAAGAGTCACGGGCCTGCCCAGGGATGACAGATTTGGGGTTCAGGATCTTACGTGGCTATCTATGGGATCGGAGCCAGGCCTTGTCCCCAGGCAAGAGTTGTGGGTCTTGAGGTAGGGCTTAGAAGAGAGACGAAGAGGAGGAGGCTTAGGGGAAGCTCTGGCCTCAATAGGCCTTTTCCACATCCCCTAAAAGGGAATCCAGAGTGGGAGGAGACACATGGAGACGAGGAGAAAAACATAGATACCAAGAGAGATTAAAATATTGAAAACAATAATTATAATAGAGCTCTCTTGTATGGGGTTCACTGTGACTCCGGTTCTATGCAAAGCATTTTATATAATTATCTCCTGTCTTTCTCGTTACAGTTCTAAGAGATCAGATTATTATTACTATAATCCCCATTTTACAAGTGAGAAAATTGATGCCCAGTGAGGAGGAATCAAGATGCAGAGGTAAAGAAACAGGAGAGACACAAAACACACATGGAGATTAATAGACAAAGAGATAAAAGACAGGCCCACAGAGATTAGAAAAGGTAGACAGCAAACAAAGGAGAGGGGCTAAGAGCAAGGATTCCTGGGGGGAGGGGGAGGGGGCTGGGGCCTAGGACTCCTAGGTTCTGGGATTGGAAGGACCAAGGACTAGGACTTTCAGGCATTTCCTCTCCTGATTCCAAAATACCAGACTTGTCTAACCCTTCTCACTGTGGGCGTTGGGCCCAGTTGGGGTCAAAAATAGTGATTAGGAAGGGGCAGGTGTGTCATTATCCTATTAGGAGAGGATAAGAAAATGATTCATGAGGGTGCCCCCAGTCTGGGAGGGGACTTTCCCCCCATGGCCTCTGTTCTTTCATCTGGACAGATGAGGCCTCAGGAAGGACAGGGGAGGGGCAGGGTCCTCTCGGTCCCTCTCCATCACTGTGTCTCCATCACTCGGAACTGTCACTAAGCCCACCGTGGACACAGGTGGGCCACCCTGGGGCCAACAGCTTTCTTGGTAGGTCTTCATCTCTCTGGCTCTCTCTGCTTTCCCTCAGACCTTGAACCAATGCCCACCAGAGGTCTTGGCACATTGCAGGAGCCCAGCGAATGCCCCTCGAAGGGATGGGCAAACATCTCTCTGTGCAGGTCTTCTGCTGTGCCCACCCTGGCCATCTCTATCCCCATCATGTTTCTCAGCCTCTCCCTGGCCTCACCCATCTCCTCCCACCTTCCCTTTCACACAGGCATTTCTTCAGAGGCCACTGAGCCCTCCCGCCCATCCTTAATAAGAAGACACTGAGGCTCATTTTGGGAGGAGTCACCCTCCCAGGGTCACCTGTGGGACATGGAAAGGAATAGCTGGGAGAGGGGTTCTCAACACCCCAAATACAGACACAGACACATCCTGGCACCTCAGAGTCAGAAATGCAAGATCACACCAAACCTGTGCCCTCAATACCTGCTTAGTGTGACCTTCATTTGCACCCACACAGTCAGAGAATCACAGGCACCACGCACAGTCACCTACAAACACAAACATAAACATAAGCACACAACCAATCACCCTTACTGACAACACAGAAATAGTCTATTTCACATGCAAAACAGACACCCCAGGTATGCAGTTACACGCCCATCCAGCCACCGAGAGGCCACTCACTCAGTCCCTACCAGGCCCACGAGCAGATGCAGACGTGGTTTCATTTCCTACTCCGTGACTCCAGTATCTCCAGAGACTAGAACAGCACCTCACCATCATCACCAGCATAAACACAAAATGCTTCCTGTGTGCGAGGCACAATTCTAAGCACTTTGCACGGATTAACTCGTCCAGTCCTCTCAACCACTTTATTTGCAACAGCTCATTTTGCAGATGGACAAATGGAGGTTCCAGGGAAGCTTAGTGATTTGCTAAAGGCAGGAAGAGGCTGTCAGGATTTGAACTCGGGTTTTCTGGCTCTAGAATCCATCACACAACCCATTCAATAAAGAACTCCTGCCTTCATCCAGTCAGGATTGGAGAACCATGACAACCGACCACACCTGAACAAGATGGACAGTGGGTAGAATCGTAGAAGGACAATATAGACACACAAATAGAAAAGACCCCCTCACGTGTCACGCCCCAGAGCACACTGAGACATCGTCACAACCCCCAAGGACACACAACACCCAGAAAGAGAGGCACCCGCCACACCCAAACCCAGACACCGTGTCCCACCCTGAACTCCACTGAGTCCCTCCCGTTCTGCTCCCAGCCCCCTGGGCTGGCCCTCGAGGAAGCAGCAGGAATAGGATGGGAAGAGGGGGCAACCTCACTTGTCCGCTCTGCCTGACTGGTTCCTCCAGGGCCATGGATGGCATCACCTGCCTTATGAAACCCACATTGGGCAACTGGACCCAGACCTGACCTGGTCGCTTGGATGCTGGAGAGAAAGGGGCTGGGAGCCTGGACTCCTGGGCTCTGAGGGAATAGGGGCTTCGTGCCCCCAATATGGATTTTAGGGGAGAACAAGAGGGGAACCAGAACCTAGACTCTCAGGTCCTGAGGAGGGAGGGCTGGGTGCCTGGGATCCTGGGTTCTGGAAAAAGAAGGGCCAGGGACTTGGATTCCTCTCCTCTGTCTTTGAAGGCAGGGTTCCAGATTTAGCAGATAAAAATACAGGACACCCAGTTGAATGTGAATTTCAGATGAACAACAAATACCTTTTCTAGTATAAGTATATCCCAAATATTGCATGGAACATACTTATGCTAAAAAAAAAAAATTCTTGTTGTTGTTGTTGTTGTTTGCCTGAAATTCAAATTTAACTGGGTGTCCTATATTTTTCTGGTGACTCCATTGAGGGGATGCATGGCAGGTCCCTGGAGACCACCATGGTCTCTCGTCAGCCCCCAGGCCTCTGTTCCTGCTCCCACCCTCCTCCTCACCCCTAAACAGGCCACCTCACAACTTCCCCACCCGATTTCCTCATCTTAGTGAGTTGCTGTCTAATTGCAGCCCTCACGCTGTGTCAGAGTGGAAGAGGAGACTTGAGGACAACTCAGGTTGTCTTCCTGGGAGGCCTGGGGTCCTCAGAGATGACTGACCCTGAATCACCTGCAGCCCATGGTCTGGACAATTGGGGGATGGGGCCCTCTGGCTGCCTCCTTGCAGGGAGGGGGCTGAAGATGGAGAGAGACACAGAGATGGGAGGCAGAGACCCTGGGATGAGGGCAAGAGACACAGAGCTTGGGGAAGCAGAGACTCAGAGGTGGGGAGACAGAACCAGGGAAACTTGGAAACAGATTTGCAGAGATGAGGAAAGGGAGATTCAGAGCTGGTGAAACAAAGATGCAGAGATGGAGGCACAAGGACAATAGACCAGAGGTGGAGAGATGTTCCCCAGACAGTCAGCCTCCTGGACCAAGTGATGGACACATACCAGCAAAATGCTGAGTGCCGCCCATAAGTCTGGGGACAAGGACAGCAAGCCACCTGGGTGGTGCTGGGAGACCAAGGCTTGGGTCCTGGCATGTTGAATCAGGAGGTGAGGGAAAAGCTGGGATCCCAGGCGGACAGGGTGATCCACTTGCCATCACTCCATACCCATTCCCAGTGGGGTGACAACACCACCTTCTCTGGAGGTGACACCCCAATTTTCCAGTGCCTCCTACATTTTTTGGGTGACACCCGTGCTGGAAACCCCACCCGGCTCTAATGCTGTTTCCCTCACTGAGTCACTTCCAACCACGCCAGGCCTGTTGGGGGCAGACTTTGGTGACTCAGGCATCCAGGTCCCTCGCTCTTTCACCCCTCAGGAGCCCAGCAGCCAAAAATGCCAGGACCCCTGCACACCCCTGCGGTTTAGCCTAACCCAAGAGTCTGCACCCCCAGCCCTCCCCGCTCAGACCCAGAATCTGAGCCCCTCTCTGTCCTCTGTTAGGGGCCTGGATGAAGACCCCCCCCCATCTGCTCTGTTAGTTACCCCAGTGTCCTGGATCACATCCACCTCTTTCTGGAACCACATCTTCTCAGTTCCCAGCCTCCTCCCTTCCCAATTTGAAGGTGGGGTGAGTTGTGTTTATTTACTTTAGTTTCAGCATGAGTCACCCCCAAAACACACTGCTCCCCCCATGTGCATGGTGGCCCCGAATGGGGGGACAATGGCCCCTCTTCCAGGAAAGTGGGAACCTCACTGAGGATGACAGCAGAAGCCCCCACTGCACTCTCCCGCATCCCCATCCCCTCCTCCACCTCCCTGCCCCTCCACCCCTCCACCTCTGTGCCTCCCTCTGAATCTGACTCCCCTTTGCCTGTTTCTCCACAGATCTATGTCCTTCTTTGTCTCCGCATCTCTCTCTCCATCGCTCTGTCTTTATCTCTCATCATCTCTCTGAGTCTCCTTCTCTCTCCCATCTAGGCCTCCCCTTCTGTCTCTGTGTCCCCCATTCCCTCCCTGTCTCTCTGTCCTCCCTGCCTGTGGGTCTCTGTACTGTGGCCCCTTGCACCTCCCCTCTGCCTTCTCTCCCTACCCCCCCCCATCTGTCTCTCCCTCTCTGCCCTCTCCCCTTCCAGCACCCCTGGCCCCCTTCCTGATTTTCTAGGTCCCACAAGAGCTTGAGGGGGAAGTGGGGGGATTGGGGATGGAGAGGGAGGGAGGGGAAGTTCCTGGGGGGGGGGGGGAGTGGGGGAAGAGGGTCAGCCAGACCGGCTTGGCTCCCTGGGCACCTCTGTCAGAGCCCCGCCCAGGGCCACGTGGCCCGCCCCAATATAAGCAGCTACCAACCTGAGACTGAGAACTCAGTGTCCAGGTCACCCACACCTGTCTGCCTCATCGCCATCGCTGTCCTGCAGGTATGAGCATCTGCCCACAGCCCTCTGCTCTGTTCTCTCTCTCCACTCCACTGACATCTCTGTCTCTTTGCATATCTCTGACCGTCTCTGTGGACATTGCCGTCTTTCTCCATGCCCTCGGTGTCCACCTTCTCAGTGTGAGTGGTGCCGGGTTGAATTTGGAAGCCCTGGGGCCCAGCACCCTTTCTACTCACCCCTTTGGTCTGGGCCATCAGATGTGGGGTTTTTCTCTTCACCTCTGTGAGCCTCAGTGTTCCATCTGTGAAATGGGCTTGCAGAGAAGTCAAAGCGCTAAGCAGGTGTGAGTGTTATTGGCGGCATCTCGATGGGCACCTGGCTCTGATCTCTTTCCCCCCTTGTCTCTGACTCTGCCTGTCTGTTTCTTGGCCTCTCTCTCCAGCTCTGCCTCTGGTATGAGGAAGGTCCTCTGGGGTCTGTCGGGCAGCTGTACAGAGACGGGCGAGTTTCTCGCCCCTCCCCATACATCCCTACTCCATGTTTCTCCTAGCTGGCAGGCTGACTTGGCCTCTTTCTCCCCAGCTCCCTTCCCCCTGAGAACCCAGCCCCCAGTGCCCCTACTCCGTGCCTGCCCCTTCCCCAGTATCCAGCCTCCCTTGGACAGATTCGGCCACTGTCACCGCCGCTACCTCTGCCGCCCCCAACGCCACCTTCCCAGGGCCGGCAAGATGCAGTTTGAGATGCACGACAACGTGAAAGGCAAAGGTGGGATCACTGGATGAACCAGCAACCCTTCCAGTCCCAGAACCCGGCAGCTTCCCTCCCCTGGGCACCCTGGCTTCGAAGACAGACGGCGCCTGATCGCACCCCAGAGGCCCCTGGAAATGCAGGAACCCAGCACCCCAGGCCCAGACGTGGAGGAGGCAACACCACTTCTCAGCCCCACCCAGATGTGGCACCCACCCTTCCCCAGACGTGCATGAGTTCCCCACCCACAGCTCAACCAGATGTGCAGGAGGCAGTGGCAACGGGGACAAACTGGGGTGTCAGTGCCCAAATGTAGCAGAGAGGACGGGGGAGGTGCAGTGGTGTCCCCTCCGCGGGCGGCCTGGTGGCCCCGCCCACACTGCCCGGCAGAGGAAGGGGCTCCGGGGGCAGGGATGTGGGGAGAGGCTGGCAGCCTCCCGCTCACTCCGGCCCACCACCTTCCTTCGCAGCCATGTCCTACCCAGTGACCAGCCAGCCCCAGTGTGCCAGCAGCTGCTACCAGACCCAGCTCAGTGACTGGCACACCGGACTCACAGACTGCTGCAACGACATGCCTGTCTGTGAGTGCCTGCAGCTCCCTCCAGGAGAGGGGGAAGGTCACCTCCAACCCCTTCCCAGGCCCTACTAACCCACTCCGGCTCCCTTCCTTGGACCCCGAATTCCCACACTCTAAACCTCACCCCTAACTCCCACCTCCGACACTCCCTAGGATCCTAACCTCACACCTTCCAGCTTCCCCTCGGACCCTCAACCCCTTGCACCCTCAACTTTCCTTGTTGCGGCCCCAGCTCCCTCTCCAAACCCTATCTCCCAACCTCTAAACCACTCCCGCTGGGTCCCCGGATCCCCTCTGGGACCCTCGATTTGGCGGATTTGGCGCCGCGGACCATCAGCCTCGCCTCTCCCCGAGGCGGAGGGGGCCGGGGCGCCCGGTGGGTCCCGCTCTGACTGCCCCGCGCCCGCCCCAGGTCTGTGCGGCACTTTCGCCCCTCTGTGCCTCGCCTGCCGCATCTCGGACGACTTCGGGGAGTGCTGCTGCGCGCCCTACCTGCCCGGAGGCCTGCACTCCCTGCGCACCGGCATGCGGGAGCGCTACCACATCCAGGTGCGCGCGGGCGGGGGAGGGGGGGCGCGGAGCAGGGGTCTGGGGGACGGGCCTCCTGGGACCCTGGCGGGGCCCCTAACCTCTCTCTCCCACCCTCTAGGGCTCTGTCGGGCACGACTGGGCGGCCCTCACCTTTTGTTTGCCCTGCGCCCTCTGTCAGATGGCGCGGGAATTGAAGATCCGGGAGTAAGGAAGCCCCCCATCCCTCCTCCTTTTCCACCTGTCGCGCTGGGCCTCCTCTAACCCCTCCGCCCTATCCCGCTACCAGAAATACACCCACAATAAAAACCTGAAAACCAACTCCGCCTACATTATTTGTGTCCCAGGGAAGGAATCTGGGTGGAGGAGGTTTGGTGAGGGGTGTGGGGACACAGGGAAGATGCCTAGGTGTGGAAGGAGGAGTTCCAGAGTCAGATCCTTGCCCCCCACCCCACCTGCTGCGTGTGACCTTGGCAAGTCTTACCCCTCTAAACGAGTGGGTCATTAACAAAGTGAAACCACTAACTCCTTCAGCTGTCCAACTGAAGTTGTGTGCGGATCCTTCAAATAAGCAAAACCAGAAAAAGCTGCCTTGGTAGAGGTTACACGCCCAAAGGAAAAAATTGGGAGACCCACCCCCCTTCAAGTCAATACGTATGGATTCTTGGCCTATATACAATTCTAACATAACAGATATGGGAGTTCCGGGGTGGGGGAAGAGCAGGGGGTGGGGGGGCTTTGTCTCCAAAGCACAGAACTGTCCGGTTTCGGGCTCTCTAGAGCTGAATAATCTTTAAAGATCATCTAGTTCTCTTTACACGAAAGCAACTAGCAGATTAGAAAATCTGGTCTCAAAATTGGGCAGACCTAGGATCCGATCTTGACTCTTGCCATGTTATTAGTGTTAGTGTCGTGCCGGGTTACTAGCCGTGTTGTCTTAGTGAATTAATAAACCTCTCTGAGCCTGTTTCCTCCTCTAAGGACAATCCCTAGTATGTCATGTGGCTACTGTGAGAGCAAGTGATGGAACAGATGGAAAGACCAGAGTGAGCTTAATAAACTTGTTAATAGTATCATTATGTATAATAATATTATACTATCCTGGTATTAATATATCACTTATATTCTTTGCTGTTACTCTTTCTCTTTCCATTCATGTATCCAACCACCAAGTGACATCTTTGCTTGGAATATCTAATGGGCATCGACAAGTTAAAACCTAACTCCGGATTCCCTGCCCCCGACCTCCTCCTCCCAGTCTCCTCCTCTCAGGAAACAGCAAACCCCAGCCTTCCAGGGGCTCAGCTCTGGCTCCGTCTGCGAACACCTGAGTTAGGTCACATGCCTCCTGTGTTCAGAACCTTCTCACGGCTCCTCCTGCACAGAGCTAAAGCCAGAGTCCTCACCGTGGCCCGAGGACCTGCACAATCTGCCTCCGGCTTTTCCTTGACCTTGTCTCCTCCTTATTCCCACCCGCTCCTACCCGCGTGAGTCTCTTGGTTGGTTCTCTAAAATGCTAGTCGTGCTCCCACCTCAGGACCTTTGCACTAGCTGTTGCCTCAACTTGGAATTCTCTTCCCTCAGATGTCCCTATGGCTCATTCCTTCCCGTCTGTTCACATGTCATCTTAGGAGCAAGGCCTTCCCTTCTACCTTATATTACATAGCAAGGACCAACCCCTCTTCTCCTTCACCGCCTTGTTTTTCTGGTCATATTTCAATATACCACATCATTTACATATTTATTTTCTGGCTCCCTGCTGGTTTGTCAGTTCCATGAGGGCAGGGACCCTGTTCACTGCTGTGTCCCTAGCACCTAGAACTGCATGGAGCCCCTTGTGGGTGGAGATAGTGAGTGATCACAGGTGGGAGACACTGATGCAGAAAAGGGACATGATTTTAGAGGTAACGGTGGGGGGCAATGGAGAGTCAGACAGGCTTGCATCAGAATCTGGGCTCCCCTGTTAATCTGCCCTGAGTTCTCAGGCAAGGGGCTTAGTTTCCAAATCTGCAAAATGGGGGAATAAACCTGTCCCTCCCAGCATCGGTATCAGGAAGACTAAAGGACTCAGGCTAAGCACCCAGCACACTACCTGGAGTGTTGTTGGCCCTTGGTGAAATTTCTCCCCTTTTTCTGAAGTCCCTAGGGCATTGATGGCCATACACAGACTAGAATCCAGACCTCCCACACCCAGTCTTTCTCTCACACTCCCTGAGCCTCTTGCATTCAGGTACATGGATACCAGGGCGAGGTGCCAGCTGAGGAGCTAACGTGGAGGGAGGAGGAACACGTGCCTCATGCTATGGGGCATTTGTATAGGGGCATCTGCAAGGTATGGACAGGAGTTGGAGAGGCTGGCTCTGTGTAGCAGAGCAAGGGGCCAGTCACAGTGCAAACGCTCTGCTCAGGAAGGCACAGTCACAGGGTGGTGGTGGGGAAGAGACCTTACCAAAGATCTGATCATAATGCAGACGAGTCTTAGCTCCTTCCTGGTCATGCAGGGTGAACGCTCTCCTGGCCTTGGACTCCCTTAGGCAGCATGTCCTGCTTCTGGTTAGCATCCCGGGTGGGAAATTGTGCCTTATCCCCAGCAGAAACCCGCCATTTTGAACACCTGCCTCTAGTGCCTGCTCTGTGCTGGGACAGCTCTCAGCTAGGTGGGCTAAGAACCCGCATGATCTCCCTTGTGCTTTCTCCCTTGTCTCCTCCTCCTCCCCCCACCCCTTATTCCTGGGGGTTCCCTCCTCAGGAGGCTAGAGGGTCTGGTGGTCAGGCATGTGGATTTGAGAGTCACATGGCCGGGGTTCAAATTCATTCAATGGCTCAATGACATCTATGAACTTCTGTTTTCTCCCCTGCAAACGGGGATCACACGGCTACCTACTGCATAGGGTTGCTGGGCTGTAACGTGGCAAGCAAACTGTCTAGCGCCGGTACTCAGTAAATACAAGTTCACAGTCACGTCTCGGAGGTTAGGCACTACCAATGGCTCACAAAGGCAAAACTCATGTGTGGGCAGAATAATCCTTGAAAATCCCTTAAACTGCCCATAAATCCGAAAATACTAGGATTTTCATGGACCACAGTGAAGACCCAACCCCACCCACCTCCCCCGGCCCCACTCCCCCTAAGTCCACCTCACTATCGTGTCTTGGGCTCACATCAGATGAAGCCTCAGGCGTGTGCCCACGGGCAGGCTGAAGAGGAAAACACGTTGTTTACCACTCTCGGCCAGACTCCCACGCTGCTGCTCGCTGCTCACTGCTCGAGGCCGACCGAGGGCACACTTGCACCTTCTTCACCACTGCTCTTGCTTGCCCTGGGGCCTGGAAGATGAAGCCTCCTGTGCTGCTTCCAGTTTGGGCCTTGGAGCCTTCTGGGATTAGAGAAAACTCAAACTCATCACATTAGGGCATTTTGGTCTCCGTGCTGCCTCACTCTTATGTCAGAGGCCAGAATAAAACCCAAGCCTGGGACCAAGGCAATGTTTTCCCTCCGGAGACGAACTGGGGTCTTCTTGCGACAGGGATCCGAGGAAGGGCCAACGGTCTCGGTGCCCTCAGCTCCTCTAGGTCTGTCCCTTCTGGGGAACGAGGGCTTCTATAGTGGTCCCATCTCACCCCTGCTCAGGAGGGGCAGGGAGGAGCCAGGCCCAAGCTATACAGTTCGGAGGGGGGCCAAGGTAAGGGCACTGACTCGATTTATCCACATTTGGATGCTGTTCAGAGAAGCAAGACACCCCATCTCCTGCAGGCAGACGGTGCTCAGACACCCACCTTCCCTACACTCTTTATTTGCTGCTTCAACCACTCCTCCCTTTCAGACGGCCCCTGACAGCACACATGGCCTCTTAGACTAAGGCCCCCAGCAGAGGAGAGGAGACGGGGCCCAGCTCCTTAAGGCCCCAAAGTACAGCTGGGGGATGGAGTCTTGCAAAAGGAGTCCCAAGTTCAAGATGACTAGGATGGGGGTGCGAAGTCCTTAAGGGGGAGAGGAGCTCAGAAGTCCAAGGTGGTGGCTGAGTGGGAGAGCGGCCCCTAGAGGGAACCCACAAGTCTTCAAGGCAGCACTGTCTGGGAAGAGAGATGCGCAGAGGACTCCACCATTTCCATCTCCAACGCCCAGCGCCCTGGGGCAGCATCTGAGGCTTTGTCTCCTTGGATTCCTGCTGAGCCGGGTGGCCCTGGTCCTAGCATCAATTACACCATCTGAGCTTTGGCTTTGTCTGTCCAGCCTACAGGTGACAGCTGGCCCCTGGACTGCCTCACTGTCCCACCTCTGATCGCCTGCGTCCCTCAACAACACAGCCAATCCCCTCCGCTCAGTTCCTTCCGCTAAAGTACAGCAGTCTGTTTCCCTGGCTGGACCTGACTGGAGAGATGCCTAAAGAGAGCATCTTAAGAGTCTCAGACTGGACTCCTGGTTTTCCCCACAAGACCCAGGCTGCCCATGATGATAAACCACCCCAGTATCCGCCCACAGTTCAGGCCACAAAGTTGGAGTCATCCTGGACTCCCCCCTCCCTGATCCCAACATCCACGCCATCGTTACCTCCTCCCACACACATCCTGCACCTGTCCCTGACCCCCGCCCCCACCACTGCCCTCATCGTAATCATCGTCTCTTGTCCCTGGTCGCCTCTCTTGCCCCCTCCGAACCATCCTCCACACCACAGCTGAGTGACCTCTCGAATACGTACCTCAGATCCTTATGAAACTGTCCCTTGGCTTTCCCCGAGAATAAAATTCAACATCCTATCTGGGACCCACACAGCCCTGGGTGATCCCATTGCTGTCTCCCAACTCATCTCTTCACACGCGGTCTGGGTCATGCTGGCCCTTTCTGATCCTTCCAATGAAGCAAGCGGGTCCCCACCTCAGGGCCTTGTCCTTACGGCTCCCTCTGCCTGAGACCCACTTTCTGAAGCTTTCCCCACGGCCAGTTCCTTCTCAGGCTTTAGGCCTGGCTTCTCGGAATGCCCAACAGACTCTACCTCGAAGTCCCTCACAGCCACATCCTGTTGATCCCTCATGGCACTTCTCCCTCCCGGAAATGACCTTCCTCGCCTGTGTGTGTGTGTGTGTGCGCGCGCGCGCGTGTGTGTGCACAGGCACTGGTGCACACTGATTGTCTCCCTCCACTGGAACCTAAGTCCCACGAGATCAGGGAACTCGTCTGTCTCAGTTCCTGCTTTGCCCGGTGACTTCAACAGTGCCTGGCATACAGTAAGTATTCAATAAATAATTGTTGAATGCAGAACGTCAAATGCCCTGTCTGGGGAGCCCCGGGGAAAGGGAGCCAGAGATCTCTGAGGACACAGTGTCCAGGGGCCGCCAAGTGGAGGAGCCCTGAATCCAGGGTGGCGTTATCAGGGTACTCAGTCGCTGTGGCTGAGGACCACACCGTGGGTCAGAGGGACATGCTGGTGAGATTGTCCTGGCTCAACAGTCCCTTCCGGCCTGCGCCAGCCCCGTGCCCACTGCCCCCAGCACCCCCACCACCCCCACAGTATTCGTGCAGCCTGTGCCGCAGCGTGACGAGGGCCGACCCTAGGCAGGCGCCGTTGGGTGCTTGGGGTCCTCCAGGCAGCTGGAGCAGCAGAGTGGCCACACCGGCCATGCCATCTTCAGTGGGTTCAAGGGTGATGGGCCCGGCTCGCAGGCCGGCAGTGGTGGCCGGGACGGCGGGCGGGCAGCAGCCTCCTCCCACAGGTCCCCAGGGCCCCCCGGCCCCCGTCAGCAGCAGGGGTGCCAAGAAGGGTTCCGAACGGCGGAAGGTGGGTGGTGGGAGCCCAGCCGGCTTCCAGGCAGGGGCCGGGGCGGCAGGGTCAGGCGGGAAGCAGACGGTGACCTTGGCAAAGGGGCGGCTGGCCATCTTGGTCATCTCTTGCAGATGCCGGCGCTGTTCCTGCCGCTGGTCCAGGGCCTGCTTGGCCTTCCAGAGGAGCACGCAGAGTGAGAGGAAGAGAAAGAAGCAGGAGAAGAAGACGGAGAAGAAGACAAATAGGTCGATGTGGGCCTGGTCCTGCCGGAAGAAGAGCAGGCCCTGCGAGTCAGCTGAACCATTGGCGCCGGGCCCGCTCGGGTCCCCCACGCCCAGCAGGAGTAGGTAAAAGCGGCTGGACTTGAGGGCATGGTGCTCGTGCGGGTAGGTGATGACCAGCCGGTCCCGCACACCACGAACCACGAGCACAGCCGACGGCTCTGTCACAGTCACGTAGGTGATCAGGCCCCGTGGCCACACCTCCCGCACCCTGGGCTCCGCCGGGGCACCTGGCCCGCTCCCGGCCCCAGGTCCTCCTGGATCCCCGGCCCCCCGGGGTCCGCCGTCGGCAGGGGGTGGGGGAGGCGGTGGGGGTGGAGGTGGCTGGATATGCACGGTGTGGACGCCTGTGTCAGGGGCCACACGGACCACGAAGGTGTCGTAGGAGGTGGAGACATAGAGGTCCACAGCACCGAAGGTCACATCCAGCGTCAGGCGGATGTCCACGTTGGTAAACTTGGGCTGCACGCCAAAGAGGACAGTGCGGCCGGGGCCCAGAGCCCGGCGCTTGGGTTCGTGGAAGCAGTTGGTCTGGGACGTGGGGTCCAGGCAGCACTCCTGCTCCACGGAAATGAGGCGGTAACACTGCTGGCCACCCAGCGGGCTCCCGTGGAAGGACTCCCGGCACTTGGCACACTGCGGGCAAGCGGTGGGGGGGGGGGGGGTGGCAGTCAGGGCTGGCTCAGTGCCTGGCCACCCTCCATGCAGTACTGATGTTCAGTACCAACTGGTGAGCAGTCACTGCCCCAGGCTCTCTCAGTCCCCAGCAGCTTCCTTGTGACTGCTCCCCCTGCCCCCACACCTCCCTGACACAGTGTGGAGGCCACCAGGACCCTACACTCTACTACTGCTGTCCCTGGTGTCACCCCATGACCACAGCACCCTGATGTGGAGGCCTCTGGAACTCTGAGGCACAGCGATGAAGAGCTCTGCTGAACCTGGCTCTACCTCCTCACTGCCTGTGTGGCCTCAGACTAATGACTTGACCTCGCTGAATTTGAGATCCTTTCTCCTTACACAGGCAGTAAACAGAGCTCGCTCATGGGACTGCCGAAGCCACAGGCACAGCACGGGGTTGGGCCAGCCTCACCTGCCAGCCTTGCTGTTTCCGTAGGACGTTAGGTACGTCCTACCTCAGGGCCTTTGCACTGGGTGATCTATTACCTGGCTGACTCTCTACTCACCCACAATCCCCATATCTGCCTGTCCTGACTTCCATCAGGTCTTTTCTCAAGTGCCACCTTCTCAGGAAGGCTTTCCTTGGTCATCGTATCTACTATTCCCACTCCAAACACTGGCCCTCCTTTCTCCTTACTGCTCATTGCTAACATACTGTGCATCCGACTTCTTCATTTGTTTGTTGCTGGACTCCTTAACGGGAAAGTAAATTTCCTGAGGACAGAACCTTTTGCCCGTTTTGTTCCCCGCTGCGTCCTAATGCCTCACACACTGCCTGGCACACTCATTCCAACTGCCAGGTGCTCAGTAAATATGTGTTGAATGAGTGAGTGGACCTCCGAGGGTGTGGGGCCCTTGGACCTCTGAGGGCGCGGGGCCCTTGGCTTATCTGCAACTCGCTTCTCCAGCCGCACCTGGTACTTGTAGCAGTCTCGGCGGTCACTGGGCGAGCTACCCTGGCACGTGCCCGTCTCTGTATTGTTCTGACACGGGCAGCCCGTCCCGTCCTGCTCGTTACATGTATCTGCATGGCCATTGCACTGGCATCTGAGGAAGGGGGAGAAGACAGGGGTCAGGGGGCTCCCCTGACCTACCGGGATCCAGGCTGGATGCTGCCTATGTGAGCTCCGATGTGAGCAACAGGCCAGAAGAGGAGACTGGGGCTCACAAATGGTCAAGCCATTTGCCCAAGGCCACAGAGCCAGTAAGTGGCAAGGCCAGGATTTGGAGCCAGGTTGGAATGACTCCAGAGTCTGCTGAACATTCAGAAGGAAGGGCTGGAATGGGAGGCTATCCTGAGGCCTCACCCTCGGCAGCTCTCTCTCTGCCTGCCAGTCTCCACGGGGTGGTGCTCTACGGCCTGCGTCTCAACACTGGCCTCGGAGGCTGGGGGTCTCCCGCCTGAGTCTGGCTCATCGCCCCCAACTCTGCCTCAGCCTGGGGCCTCCCTGAGGATATTGTCCGCTTCTGATTGAGGGCAGAGAACTGGGGAGGGGAGTCTGGCTCCCAGAGCTATTCCTAGTGAGCAGGGCAAGGGTCCCAGGCCCCCCTTCTTCTCACTTGGTACACTTCCCATCCAGGAGGAAGTAGCCGTGCAGGCAGCTCTCGCATTTGTCCCCATAACTGTTATTCTGGCAGTTCACACACACAGCCTCGTCTTCACTAGGCCCCTCTGTCACCCAGTTTTCAATCTGACCAAAGAAAGACAGAGTGATCACAAAAAGGCCTGGACTATTCCCCCTCCTCCCCGAGACCTGGCCCAGAAGCCCTGGACTCCAGCCTTTTTACCTCCTCTGGATCCAGCGAGTACTTCTCTGGTTCCTTCCTGGCCATTTCGAGCTCCTTCCTGGAGACGCAGACGTGGCTATTGCCACGACAGAAGGCGTGGCAGGGCCGGCAGGTCCCGCCCCCCACAGCCGAGCCCACGAACAGAGGGAGGCACTGCTCGCAGTGGCTGCCCTGGAAACCAGCGACAGGGTGGTCAGAGTTGGTGATCAGTGGGGGGTGGGGGGGACACTCTGAGAGCACCATGAGGGTGCAGCAGGGGCTCAGGCACTCGGTTTGGGCAATCCCAGCCTTTCTGCGACTTAGCCCCCTGCCTTCACTTGCACACCTCCCGTGACGGGGTGGAGGGTGGCTGAGTTCGTGCCCCTCCAGCCCGCAGTGGGGAGCTCAGAAAGCCTTTCTCTACACCATCCTAAGTCCTCCTGCACGTGACCAGCCTCGCCAGTCCAGCACTGACTCTGTCCACGATGCTGGGGTAGCCCCTCTCTGATACAAATTCAGACAGCGTCCCCAGAATCTCCTCACACCTCCCTGGGTTAGGGCTAGGCCTCCTCCTCCCTGGGCCCGGCTTATCAGGGCTTGGGAGGAGGCTCAAGATGCCTGAGCGAGAGCTGAAGGCAGAGAAGGCCCTGTCCCTGGGGGGAGGGTCTGAGACCCCGGAAGGCCCACCTTGGTGTGGTTGCGGCACAGCAGGCAATGGTCACGGGCGCCCACACCCGCGCATTCGCTGTGGCGGTTGCAGCGACACTCTGTGGAGCAGTTGCGGCCAACAAAGCCGAAGTGGCAGCGGCAGTGGTCGGGCTCCACACACGAGCCATTCACGCAGCCCTGGGCGCACACCGGGCGGCACAGCCCAGTCACGCTGCAGGGGTGGAGGGCAGAGGGTCAGGGCGGAGCAGGGGGCTTCGTGGCTCCCGCCAGCCCAACACCCACTACACTGCCGTCAACCGGTTGCTCACGCCTGGTCTGTTCCATGGTCCTCGTCCGGGGTCCAGCCTGCCACCCTCTTCCCAGGGTGCCCCATTTAACTCACCAACCCCTCCCCTCCACGACTGAGCCCCCACCTTCACCGCATCCCGGATGAGTCCCACCACCTCACGCCCACTCTGGTTCCTGCCTCACCCTCTGCTGCTCCCACCCCACAGGTGCCTGGGCCACCGCCCTCGCCCCCTCACTTGTCCATGGTGTAGCCCGCCTTGCAGCTGCACTCGTAACCGTGTGGCCGGTCATGGCAGTTCTGTGTCTCATTGCAGTCGTGATGTCCGTTTGCACACTCGTCTTCAGGGGGACAGGACAGGAAGGCCCAGGAGGCCCCAGGTCGCCCGCATGTCAGCCCTGGCCCGGGGATACAGAGCTTCACCTGGGTGCCACCCAGGCCCTCGCTCCACCTGTCCCTGATCCCCACCTCTGAGACAGCCTCCAGCGCCCCCCCACTTTCTCTGTGCCAGACCCCCAGCCAAGGGTCAGTCCCCCTCACCCCACGTCCTAACCCATCTCACCGTCACGGGGACCGCTGAGTCCACCCTCCAGGCAGCGGCCACCCCCATCTTGGCCCCCCCAGGCACACCAGCCACAGTGGGGGCGCCGCAGGCACAGGGCGCACTGGGTCGCCTGAGTACAGCCCAGGGAGCAGCTCTCGGGTCCCCGGAGCAGCCGCCCACAGCCTCCGGCCATACATCGCAGGGGCAGGTAGGAGGGGCTCAGACACTGTATGGGGGAGGGGAAAGGGGAAATGAGAAATGAGGTGGGGGGTGAGAAAGAGCACCAAACACATCATGGGTATTCTCCCCAACTACACCCCTTCCTCAGAGCTCTCGCCCCTCTCTGGCCACAGTCGATGGACCAAAGCGGACCCAGCTGAGGTCATCACATTGTTCCCGTCAAGCATTTGCAACTAGGAGTCCACACGGGAAGTCAGGCTAGGGGCAACCTTGAAACTAGAAGATTCTGGAGACTGGGGCTGGCAGGGACATTTGAATGAGCAAATCACAGCAAATGAAGAGACCAGAGGGGCAGGAAAACAGAGCAGATGCAGAAGGAAGAACTGATGAGGACCACACACCCAAAGCCAGGGTGGGCAGCTTTCCAGGCTCCGTCTCCAATACGGCCTTGGCTGCATTTTCCACCCTGGGCTCCAAGAGGTACCACTGTGTTAGTGTGATTGGCCGCGGCAGTCTACCCACCCAGCTTAGTGGACACGGCTGTTTCTTACAAAGGAAGGCAACAATCCCAAGTGGAGATAGAAACTAGTGACGGGAGGCAGGGAGTTACAAGCCACGGTCACTTAGAAAAATGTGGGCCCAGCTGCTGGGCAAGAGGGTCCTCCCACCCTAGGCTGGGAAGCTGAGTCTGCGGTCAGGGGCTGCACAGGAGTTCATACGCCATCACTTATCACATCCTGGGACCCAGACGAGGCACCCAGCAGGGGTCAGACTCTTGGTGTGTAAGAGTATTTTATCCACTGCTCGGGCCTTAAGTATAAGACAGCAGAGATTAGTCTGGGCTGTCTGACAGCAATTAGCAACCATATAATCCTGAAATAGACACCCTGGTTGCTGTGGCCGGAGCTCTGAGGGTTACCGCCAGCAGTGAGCTGAGCATTGCCGAACTGCCAGAGCTAGGCTTCCAGATCTAAATGTAGTGCACCCCTTGGCAGATGGTGGGGCAATCTGGGGGGTGGGAGGGGGAGACCAAGTCTCAAGTCTGCCCAGCGTTCTTTGCGGTAACCTCCCTAATGGCCATATGCAATGCTGCCCAACACCATAAACTGCGTATCCTGCACTCCTGGAAGAGACGTAGGAATGTAAGTTCCGAGAGCAGGATTCTAGCTCATGTTGACACAGGCCCACAACCTAGCAAAGTGCCTGGCACGAGGAAGGGGCTCGATAAAGAATGTGATGAAGAGAAGCCAGGGAAGAGAGCCCTCTTGCTTGTCCCAGGCTCTGAAGCCAAAGTCATTCAAGGGAACGATGCCCGATGGTTCACAGACAGCTGCCCTTGAGCCAAATCGTAACGGTTCTGGTCTGCACATCTCTTACGGGTCTGGTCTGTACATCTGTGATGTCTGGTCTGCGCAGTGGTGGTTTTTAAAAGCCTAAGCCAACACTTTAGAGCTAGGAGATTTCACAGAAATCCGAAGATCTGGCGGAAGTGCTCTTGCATCTACGGGCGACGCCCGGAGTCTGTGCTGGAGTCTCCCGCCCCACAGCCTCCTCCCGCCTCCAACCCAGCCCCTCCTCACTCCCTGAGCAGCATAGAAGGGCCAGGGGAGCAGCAAGTGCCTGGCAACAGGCTCTCTGGCATTGCCTTCCGGTCCCTGGGGTTCCCACAAAGACAAATGATGAGACTCTCAACAATACTAGGGAAAAGCTTGTATCACCAGAAAGCCCCCAGGCTTGGGGATGAGGCCTCCGTGTGTTAGAGACGCACACTGCAGGGTCACAAGGAGGACACCCACCCTACTGTGGTGGCCCTGTGGGTGTGTCCCAGATAGGGGAGGCTGGGAATCCTCCCAGTGGGCAGAACTTGAAGCGTTACAGAGTTTTTACCAAACGGCAAGCATGGCCCTGTGTTCTAAAATACACTCTCCCATTTAATTTATACAACCTGCCTATGGGATGCTGTGATGTAACACAAGAATATATCCTCCCCGTGTCTCGGTTCTTCCTGAATGCTGGAATGTCTTTTGTTATTCATAAGAAGCTGATTTCACACCTGAGTTTATGCTAAAAATGGAGGGAGTCACCAGAAGGACCAGAGGTGGGAGGGGCGCTTGCAACCCGCTCCCCTCCCCCCCAGCCCCAGTGAGATGGGGGTGGAGTTGGAGTCTGTAAAAACTCAAGAGAGAGGAGATTCGGAAAGCTCCCCTGTTGCAAGCATTGTGTGCCCGGAGAGGGCACGGAAGCTTTGCATGGCCACCCCATACCTTGCCGTATTTGTCTCTTCCACTTGGCTCTGAGTTGTAGCCTTAGAAACATTTTTTTAAGTTTATTTACCTATTTTTTTGAGAGAGAGAGAGAGAGATCGAGAGCGAGCGGGGGAAGGGCAGAGAGAGAGGGGGAGACAGAGAATCCCAAGCAAGCTCCTTACTGTCAGCCAAGAGCCAGACATGGGGCTCAAGCCCACAAACTGTGAGATCATGACCTGAGCCGAAACGAAGAGTCGGACGCTTAACTGACTGAGCCACCCAGGCGCCCCTGAGTTGTAGCCTGTAAAGTAAACTGGTATTCATAAGTAACTGTTTCTTCTGTGAGCCATTCTAGCAAATTTTTGAGCCTGCAGAGGGGGTGGAAAAACCCCTGATTTATAGCTGGCTGGTCAGAAGTATGGGTGGTCTGAGGTCGGCAGGCTTGTGGGACTGAGTTCTTTAACTTTGTAGGATCTGACTCCAACTCTAGGTAGACGGTGTCAGGAGTGAACTGAGGTGTTAGACACCCAGCTGGTGTCTGGAGAATTGGAGAAGGGGCTGCTGGTGTTAGAATACACCCCAGTGGGTCTGTGGTCAGCAGTTCTATTTTACTGAAGATTCATGTAGACTCATGGGTTGTGAGATGGTGAGTGGTCACATGTGGGTTGGCTGTTCCACAATAAAGGTGAATAAGAGGGGCGCCTGGGTGGCTCAGTCGGTTAAGCATCCGACTTCAGCTCAGGTCACGATCTCACAGTCCGTGAGTTCGAGCCCCGCATCGGGCTCTGGGCTGATGGCTCAGAGCCTGGAGCCTGTTTCTGATTCTGTGTCTCCCTCTCTCTCTGCCCCTCCCCCGTTCATGCTCTGTCTCTCTCTGTCTCAAAAATAAAATTAAATAAATAAATAAATAAATAAATAAATAAATAAATAAATAAAGGTGAATAAGTGGCGGCCATCACTGGGAACAAGAGACCCAGAACTCTGGCCCAATGACACTGCTTCTGGATGTGACTGCCAGAGGTGAATCTTTCTTGTCTTCCCCCTGGGGTGGGGTTGGGGCTTGAAGGACTTGTGTCTGCCACTGTGATGACCAAAGACGCATCTCTGGAGTGGACTCCAAGAGAGAGCCATGAGCCGTTCAAGGGGCAGATTGTCACCGGCAACTAAATGCCTGCCCAGACCACGCCCACAAAGAATCACCTCCCCAGCCCACAGCCAAAATGAGGGGTAGGTCTGAACTGCTGTGTTGGAATCGTGTGCTCCTGCCCCTCCCTGGCCACGTCTCACTGGACCAAGGCTGGACATCTCACTCATGAGCTGAGTCGAAATCTCCCCTTGAGAATGTGAGCTAACCGATAAGCACAGAGATAACTGTCATCTCGAGAATTAGAAAGTCACATAGACTAAAGGCCAAGGGCTGCCATTTGAGGCCGTGTGTGTTGATGATCTAGCCAAGAGAAACCAGGGGATAGAGGCACCCAGAGAAGAGCGGAGACCCTGCGGCCCGAGAAGGATGGAACAGCACTTTCTACCCCAATTCATTATAATAAAACCAGCTCTAGGGTGTTTCTGCTTCTTACAACCAGAAGTTCCAAAAGCAGAGAGCGAGAGATGGAGGAAGGAAGTGCAGAAGTTTAGGAGGGAGAGGACAGATGGAATCAGAAGTCACAGGAAGGTCAGGGAGGAGCATGAACCCAGCTGGGTAGTCCGGAAGGTCGGGTGGCAGTGCCTAAGCAGACACGACAGGGAGGTTCGCAAGGCCAGGAGGGAAGAAAGAGATGCTGGTAGGAGAGAAGAGAAAGTAGCTGGACAGGGAAAGTGCCACGGGAGAACCAGAGCTGGGAAACAGAGGAGGCAGCAGGACAGAGGAGGAGGTGCAGGGCAAAGAGCCCCCCACCCCCCACCCACCGACACCCAGCCAGTGCAGTACCTGTTGGAGGCTGCTGCTCCAGACACAGTGCTGCCAGCCCCCATCCGCACCTTTGGAGTCCAGGCAGGAGGTGCAGTTGGGCAGGAGGTGACAGGGAGTGGGGCAGGGTAGGGGGGGCGATGACTCCACCGGCATTGGGGACACATTCAGCAGAGAGTGGCTGAAGCAGGTCCAGTCATAGGTGGGCTGCACCGAGAGGATGCGGCGGGTCTCCCCTGGGGTTAGCGGCACAGGAATTAGAACTGGTCCCCCCTCCCCTCCCCTGCCCTCTCCCTCCCTTCCTTGGGCCCAGGGGTCCAGGCCCCCACACGCTCCTCCAGGGGACCGAGCGGGCCTCACCTGTCCTCTTGAACTGCCTCGTCCACATGCACTTGCCCTCCCGGGTGCACTGCTCACAGTCGGCGGCCCCACACACAGCCTCTGAGCAGTTCCCGGCCCAGAAGACCTCCCGCTGGTTGATCCGACAGTCATTCTCTGAGGTGCAGGACCCATTCCGCCCGATGCAGGCGCCCTCGGGGCAGTTGGTACACCACTTACAGCGGGGGGCAGATGCCTGGTGGAGGAGCATGGGCTCCGTGGGGTCCTCAGGGTCCCCCAGCACCCCTCGTAACCTGGCTCTTCCCACCCAACCTCAGCTGAAGCTCCTGAGATGCTCCCAACCCATCGCCCCCGCCATTCACCTCTCCGTCTCCAGGCTGCAGGGTCCGGGGGTGGCGGGCCAGGCACTCACTGCAGGTCCGGAGACGTCGACATTCCTCCGGAGAGCGAGGCATTGGGGAACACGGGGGGCCCCCACAGCCCAGCCTGGGGAGACATGAGGCCTGGTTCACCACACCAGCCAGACCCCATCCCTCCTCCTCCTGCCCTTGCTACTTCCTGGTGCTTCCTAGACATCATCCTGCAGGCCCCCCAACGTGCACCCCAAACTGGTCTCAGCACAGGCCTCCCAACCTGCTCCTCTCCCATCCTACTTGGCAACAGTCTCACGTCCCCATCACCCCAGCCAGAGATACTGGACAATACCCCATACCCTCCTGCCCCTCCAGTCACCAAGGCGTCCCCCTGTCTCCACCCCTGCAGCCCCTTGCCCAGCTCAGGCTTCTCCCTCTCACCCCAGCCTCCTCCTCCTCCTTGGCCTCCTCCAGGGCCTCCACCGACAGCCTCCTTCACCACTCTCTCCTTCCCAATAGTCCCAGGGCTTTGTGCCCGGGCCTGTTGCTGCCCTCCCCTGCTCAACCTTCCCTGGCTCCCCATCACCCACAGGGGAGGTTCATAATCCCTTACCCAGAATCCCTGAAGGTGCACATATTTCAGAATTTTCCAGATTTTAGAAAAGCAGTAGGTGTACCCACTGCCACATAGCACTCCTAGTGGAGTCTGGGAAACACCCCATAAATCAAACCCTTTAATAATTCAGTAGTAAACATGGTGACATATTTAATGAGCCAAGCCAAGCCCGTTAGTAGTCCCATACCAGTTCAGGATAATTGCGGAGCCTAAAGAGTTTGTGCTGAACCTAGGACAGCCCTTTCAGCTTCCTGAGATGTCTGGAGTCCAAACTACAGATGAGGAATCCGTGGACCTGGCTGGAGCCCAGCGCCACAGCCAGGCACGGGAAGCACTTTCTGAGATGTCCCCACCCACACTTCCAGTCTCATTTCCCCCCAACATAGACGGGCTCTAAAATACACCAGGCACAGCCCCACTTCTGAACCTCTGCTGGTCCAAACTCTACTGGTCCTTTAGGAGCCAGTTCAGACCCAGCTACTCCAGGAAACATTCGTGGATGATACCCCAGCCCCCAAGCAGGGCTTCTCACTTGCGGGTGCCCCAGCACGACCCTGTGATGAAGTCACCCATTTTCCCATGTGAGCTGATATCCCAACCAGACAGTACCCTTCTGTGGCCTCCCCCCAAGCCTGGCCTGGCACAGAACCCCTTTTGGAGGGCACCTGTACCAGCCCCCCGTGTGATGTTCAGTCACCATGGTTACCTATGAGCCTGGTCTCCGGACAAGCAGGCCCCATGGCACCAGGTGCAGGCCCCAGACTGGTTACAAGCTTCAGGTGAGGGCAGCAGGCGGCAGGGGTCAGGGGGCAGGGTCAGGGCCAGCAGGCGGCCCAGGGCCACTCCCCCGAAGCCACCTGAGATGTACAGGCGGCCTCCTACCGCCGCCACGGCGTGGGCCACAGACTCCTCCATCGGGGGCCCCACAGAGGCTGGGCCTGGCGAAAGACAGAATGTTCAAAGAGATCATCAGAGAAGAGAGCCTCATAAAGATCCCAGTCAGAGGGGGACGCTGAACAGGGCAACAGGCTAAGGAGAGCAGAAACGGACCGGGAAAGACAGACAAGATACATAAGGCCAGGCAGGGCAAGAGAATCGGACACAGACAGCAAGACAAAAGAGAGGGAGAGACAGGGGCGCCTGGGTGGCTTGGTCGGTTAAGCGTCAGACTTCGGCTCAGGTCATGATCTCATGGTCCATGAGTTCGAGCCCCGCGTCAGGCTCTGTGCTGACAGCTCAGAGCCTGGAGCCTGTTTCAGATTCTGTGTCTCCCTCTCTGACCCTCACCTGTTCATGCTCTGTCTCTCTCTGTCTCAAAAATAAATAAACGTTTAAAAAAAAGAGAGAGAGAGAGAGAAGGAGAGACAAACAGAAAAAGGAAACAGAAAGAATGAATGGAACGAGAATGGAGACAAAGGTTTTGGAACCGGACAGAGGCAGTGGTTGCACAACATCGTGAAGGTACCAGACACCACGGCATTGTTAATTTTATGATGGTTAATTTCCTTATGTGAATTTCACCTCAAGTTTTTTAAATCCTCCAGAAAAAAAAAAAAAACAAAAGAGAAAGAGAGAGAGAGAGGCAGTCACAGAGAATTAGATGGGGCGCCTGGATGGTTCAGTCAGTTAAGCGTCTGACTTCAGCTCAGGTCATGATCTCATGAGTTCGAGTTCAAGTTCATGAGTTCGAGTTCATGAGTTTGAGCCCCACATCGGGCTGTGCTGACAGCTCAGAGCCTGGAGCCTGCTTCAGATTCTGTCTCCTTCTCTCTCTGCCCCTGCCCCACTCATGCTCTGTCTCTGTCTCTCTCTCAAAAATAAATAAACATTAAAAGAAAATAAATTTGTAAAAAAAAAGAGTAAAAGGGAATTAGAGACAGAGAGTCAAAGAAAGAAGCAAAAAGAAAAGGGAGGAAGGCCCAGAAGCATACACAGTTATATACACTTACATACATACCACTTAAAAATGGTAAGTGAAATAGAAAGGCAAGGTACTAGCCCCTTTCCAGCCTCTGAACAGCAGAGGCACCCACATATAATAGTACCGTCTCCAGAGAGTGGGATTCTGTGGGATCTTTTTCTTCTTATTTCACTAATTACATAAAATGAATATTATTACTTTTATAATCATAATAGAAAATACAAACTTTCTAAGAAAAGAAAGGTAGGCATCTCCATGGGTATTTATTTATTATTATTATTATTTTTTTTAATGTTTATTTTTGAGAGACAGAGAGAGACAAAGTGCGAGTAGAGGAGGGGCAGAGAGAGAGGGAGACACAATTCAAAGCAGGTTCCAGGATCTGTGCTGACAGCACAATGCGGAGCTCGAACTCATGGACTGTGACATCATGACCTGAGCCAAAGTTGGACCCTTAACCCATTGAGCCACCCAGGTGCCTCACCATGGGTGTTTAGATGATGGAGGGGAAAGAGGCTTTGCCGGTGGGTCTGAAGGGGCCCAAGTGACCCTGGATGACGAGGCTCCCAGGACAGGGCCGGGACCCCTCCAGGATGTCCCCGGGCCTCCCAGGGAGAGCACTGGACTTACGGGTGAGGTCGGGCAGGAGCCAGGCGTTGCAGTTGACCTGGTAGAGTAGAACGTCACTGCTGAACTCATCAGGGTCCGAGCGCCCCCCAAGGACCACCATGGTGTCCCCTAGCAGGGCTGCGGCATGGAAAAGCCGGGGGCGTGGCTGTTGGGATGACACCCGCAGGATGGCTGGTCAGAGCCCACACTCCTCTGCTCTTCACGCTCCCTCTCAGCCCACCTGCCACCCTGAATCCCATACCTCAGCCCCCAGCAGCCCACCCAACCCCGAATCTCCTTCAAATCTCAGCTCCTTCCTCCAGGAAACCTCCCTCACTCTTCAGAGCACCCCCAGGGCCATCTCCCTTCCCCGAACTCCCCGAACCCCCATGCCCTGTTCCCCGGGAACCTGGCACTGGCTGCTTGAGATGAATCCCACATTTCTTGTGTGACCTTGCCAGCTGGGCTGGGGGCACCCTGGGGGTGAGGCTAAGGCCCCAAAAAGGGCTTGGAAATATGTTTGCGGATGGAACACTCAGTTGTCTCTAACCAGCACATCCAGGGTCCGCCTTCTCCCACATGCTATCTCCTTTGGCCTTGAATGCAGGAGGTTCAAGTAGCCTCAGTCCCAGATTTTTTGGATGGGGAGGCTGGGAAGTAGAGGGACCTGCCAGGGCTACACCAAGAGAGGGGCAGAGCTGGAGCAGAACCCAGGCCTCTGACCTCCTGGTCTAGGATTCTTCCCTCCCACTGAGTGATGGGAGAAGGGGAGACGTGGGGTGCCACAGGCCTGTCTAGGGGACTGGAAAGGGAGGGCCCTCCTTCCTGCCCCCCTACACCCAGCTGTGTGCATCTCTTTTCCTGACCTTTGCCCCCTGGGAAGGGGCCAGCAGGCTCCAGGTGCGGTCAGGACAATGCAGGGAGTAGAGCTCAGGGGACGGGGCTGCCAGCTCCACGTGGAAGCGGAAACCCCCAAACACGTAGAGGGAGTCAGTGGCCTCGTGGTACACGGCAGAATGACCATAGAGACCTGGCGGGGGCGGGGGGGTGGGGGGGTGGGGATGAGTAAGCAGAGACTGGGGGGAAGGGCTGGTGATTAGGAACGCCCCCTGCCACACCTCCCTGGGCTCCCCGTCCTGTGACCACACCACCTAGGAGCTCTTCTCAACCCCTCCTTCCCCCTTCGGCTTGAAAGGACAACCACTAGAGACCCTGGGCAAGAGAAGGCAGGGAGACGGGGTACCTGGATGTCCTGGAGGGCAGTGATCAAAGAATGGAAGAGGAGAGATAGGAAAAGAATACCTGAGGGGCGGTGATCTAGGCCCTGGGAGAGGAACATGGTGGCCCAGTGTCATGGGGCAGAAGGTGGGCAGCTTATCATGGACTAAAGAGAGAGAATGAACTTCTCAAGAGGTGGTCTCCTGAGAATCTGGTGGGCATGGGGGGGAAGACAGGGAGACAACCAGCTATAAGGGACAGTGACCATAGGGTGTGGCAGTGGACAGAGAGCCTACACAGAGCCCTGGATGGCCAGGCGTCCAAGGTGCTGTGTCCTCCCTGTCCCCAGCCTGACCTGTGGGGGGTGTCCCGCTCTGGGCTCCGGACACCCAGGTGCCAGTCACCAGCTGGTACTCAAACAGCTGCTGGTTGAAGCCATTTTCGGGGGAATAACCGCCCACCAGGAGCAGGGACAGGCCGCGGCGGGCAGTTAGGGTGTGACCGGCAACGGCTGGCAAGTCCACAGTCTGAGGAACCTGGGGACACAGGGCAGAGGTCACCAGGGAGCAGGGGGTTAGGGGTAATCTAGCAGGTAGGAGACTCAGAACTCCGGACACCCCCCTTGAGCTGCTAAGGAGGTGCTGAGCTGCTCAGAGCTGGTCAGACCCCAAGCTTCCAACATGCCCAGCCTGGTCCCAGCAGGTGTGCATGGGCGTCGAGTCATTTCTGCCTGCTCGGGGTCACTGACGCAGGTAGGGGCAGCCTGGTGTTTCTTCTGGAAGCCCTTGCTCTTCTCTCTCACTCTGGCTGTGTGGGGCTGACTGTACCCTCTCCACACAGTGGGCTGTGTCCCCGCCTCACGGACAGGAGGATCACATCCGCTTGGCCACGGACTGGGTTGGGAATACAGCGCGACCCAGGATGGCTAGTAAACTTCAACTTTAGGACGTGTGCTGGAGCCCGGAGGGGCGGGGCGGGGGGGAGCTACATCCTCTGGAGGTGAAACGGCAGGAGCGGCTCTGGTCACCCCTGCTGGAGACGGACTGTGGGGGCTGGAGGAAAGGAGACAGGCTCACCTTCTCCTGCCGCCACTGCAGGGTGGTGAGGTTGAGGACCCAGAAGTCGCGGGTGACACCCCCGGCCGTGAGTCCCCCCAGAAGGTACATGGCACCACGGCCGGCGGACACATAGGCAGCCGCGTGGAAGGAGCGAGGGGAGGGGCCCGGGCCCCCATCCTCGGCTCCCGCCAGCATCTGTGTCCACCGTCGCTCGCTCACGGAGTACCTGGCGCCAAGGTGCAAAATCCAAGTCTTAACTAGAGTCATCCCAGTATCCTCTGGGGTGACCCCCCTCAACACATAGTTACCCCAACATCCCCTAGGGTGACCCCCTATCATCTTACCATCCCCCCCCACCCGGGGTAGCACCACCCAAAACAGTATCCCAGACCCTGAGATGAGCCTCCTGTGACAAGTGCCCCATCATCTTCTGGGATGTCTGCCTGCAGAGATTTGTTTGTTTTTGTTTTACACCAGGTGGTTTTTTTCTGCCCCCGAAGGGACTCATGTGACAGACATCTCAGCATCTCCTCAGGTGACCTTCTCTCACTCAGGTATCCCACCTCCCGGAGGCATCCCTCACCTGTACAGGTTTCCTAGCAGCCCCTGGGGCAGGCCCAGGCCCCCAAACATCCACAAGGTGGCATCAGGTCCCTCCACCATGGTGTGCCCCAAGCGGTGTAGGAATCGGCTAGCAGTGTCCTGGGGGTGGAGGTGGGGACAGGAGGGGTCAGGCTAACGTCACTATAAAGTGTCAGGCTGCATGTGGGGTCTGGGGGCTGGTCCCAGGAATTGGGCGGGGGGGGGGGGGGGGGCAATGATCCAGGAAGTAGGCTGTGTGGCACCTCCTTGCAGGAGTGGCATCCACAACTCACAGCTGAGAGGCGGCTGTCCATGAGGGTCTCCCAGACCAGCTGCCCGCCGTCCAGCTTCGTGGCACAGTCAGGACCCCCGAAGCCCTCAGCACAGATGCACACACCCAGGCTCTGGGGAAGAGCAGACGGGGACTCAGAGGGAGCCCTGACCACCACCCCTGTCCCACACGGCTTGTCCTGTGCACCCCCGCCCCCCCATACCTGGTTACAAGTCCCCGCCCCGCTGTGGGCGTTACAGTTCTCGGGACACAGAGCCATGCGGCAGTGGGGGCCAGCCCAGCCCTGAGGACATCGGCAGAGTCCAGCACCTGCGGCCCCGTCCTGGGGCACACACTCCTGGGGGACAGGGCAGCTCCCCGGGCCCCCTGACCCGCAGCGGGCAGAGCCCACGGAAGCGTTGAAGCCCCAGGATGAGGAGCCGTTGGCCTCCCAGTGCAGGACAAGCAGGCCTGTGGGGGAGAGAGGCCAGAGACTTGTGGCAGGGCTGGGCTCCAGGACGCTGCTCTACCCCCAGGTTTAGAGAAAATCCAGTGTAACTGGGCAGGGGAGGAAGGCACTCCTTGTAACTTATAATCACTGCCATGCTTAGCTGTTCTGCACCCTGCACACTCTCTCCCTCATCCAACCCATCAAATTCCAATCCCAACCCCATCACCGGCAAGCTCCGAACCCTCCACAGCTCCCTACAGCTCTGACCTAAGACCGAGTCTCCTTACAGAATAGATCAGTGGTGAGGGAGAGGGGCAGGAATTCCTCATGGGTGTAAATAATGTCGGGGGTGGGGAGGGCGTTGGGTGGCTCGGTCGGTTAATGCTTCCAACTCTTCGTTTCCGCTCAGGTCATGATCTCACGGTTTGTGAGTTTGAGCCCCGCATTGGGCTCTGCATTGACGGTGTGGAGCCTGCTTGAGATTCTCTCTCTCCCTCTCTTTCTCTGCCCCTTCCCTGTATATGCGCACGCTTTCTTCCTTTCTTTCTCAAAATAGATAAACTTTAAAATAATAATAATAAGGGGCGCCTGGGTGGCTCAGTCAGTTGAGCATCCGACTTCGGCTCGGGTCATGATCTTACGGTTCGTGGGTTTGAGCCCCGCATTGGGCTCTGTGCTGGCAGCTCAGAGCCTGGAGCCTGTTTCAGATTCTTCCCCTCCCCTGCTCATGCTCTCTCTCTCAAAAATAAATAAACATTAAACACATTTTTTAAATAATAATAATAATGCCTTGATAAAGTTATGTTAATAGTGGAGATGCCATAGGCCCTCTGACCTCAAGGCCTCCCACTCTCCCAGCCCTCTGTGCTCTAGCAGGGCGGGTCCCCAGACTGCCTCTCCGGGCCTGGGCACCTGCTGCTCTTCTGGCCTCCAGAGCCTGGAGAAGAACCCTCCTCCCTCTCCCACACCGCCCCCTTCAGGCCTCCAGTGAAATCTCACCTCTAAAAAAAGCCCTCCCCAACCCTCCAGACAGGCCAGGTGCCTCCTTTCTGCTTCCTCTCATCCCTTAGCAAAGGTGTCACTATTCTGACTAAAATGTGTTGATGCTGTTTGTTACCCTCTTCCTCCCCACCTGCGTCCCTTGTTCTGCTGTACGCCCCGGGCACCCAGCTCGGGTGGGGCTCACTGAAGGTGCTCTGTACACATTTGCTGGGTGAAGTGAAATCGAGGGCCCCTAGTTCTAGTTGCTGTCTGTGGAGGGCTCCGGGGTCGCGTGCAGTCCCCAGCAGGCCAACTACCACTCCGCCCTCTCTTCCAGCCCCGGAACCACTCCGATTTATGACGTGAACAGGAAGTATTTCCAAATTCGGGACCTTCAGCCGCCACAGGTAACAAATTATTTTTAGCGCAACTCCATCAGACAAGGCTGGTTTCCCAACCTCTCAGCACTGCTGATGTAACGGGCCTGGTAATTCTTGGTTGTGGGGGCCATCCTGTGCGCTGCAGAAGGCACAGCCGTATCTCCAGCCTCCACCCGTGACACACCAGCAGCACTCGTGACGATCGCAATGTCTCTAGACTTAGCCAAAAGGCCCAAGGGGCAAAATCCTCCCCCACCCCCGCCCTGTTGAGAACCACCAGGCTGAGGAGACAGTCAGGGGCCTTCACGCCAGCCACATTCTGCGTACCCCAAAGACTTGTCCCACATGGGCCTTCTCTCAGAGAAGCAGCCCAGCCAGGGCAATCCTATTAGCCTCTCAGCTGAAGAAACTGAGGCCCAGATGTAGCAAGGGACAGCATCACCCAGGAAGTCAGGGGCAGAGTTGGGCTGGGTCTTGAGCCCACCTCAAGAGCAGGGAGCAAGGGACCTTGCTCAGGGAGCAAGGTGAGCCCACCTCAGGGAGCAAGGTACAGGGACAAGGGCTCCATAGTCCAGGACAGGGTCCCGCTTTCCCCAGCCACCATACCAGACAGGGCCTGCACAGTGAGAGGCCTGTCCCGCCGCTGGCCACAGAAGGCAGCAATGAGGCTACGGTCCGACTGGACGACACCAGTGTCCAGGAAGCGCGGGAATCCATCAAAGGCCAGGACATAGCTCAGCTGGAAGTGAAGGATGCAGAGTGAAGGATCAGGACAGTAAGGCTGAGAAAGAGGGATGCTTGGGGACGTTTGGGGAGGAGGAGGAGCTCAAAAGGAGAGGGCAATCTGAGACCGGGAAACGAGCTGCTTGAAACTTCTGGGCAGACTGTCAAACTGTGGCACGGAGGCTACCCTTCCCCTCCCAAGCTCACAGCAGACATGGCTAATCGACGGATCAGGCACTCTGCATGGAGCCTCGTTCTTGATGCCCAGCTCCTGGCAGCTCCTACCTACTGGCCAGAGTTGGCACACACACATTGTACAGATACTAACCATGCCTGGACCGAGGAATGGGGAACGGGGGGCTCAGGAAGTAGGAGGTGATCTGGGGAATGGGAGGGTCTGTGGGCTGAGGAATGAAGGTCTGGGGTCTGAGGAAGGGAGCTTAGGGTTTGAAGGATAAAGAAAAAGGGATATAGGGTCAGGGCCTGTCTGAGGATTCAGACTGGGTGGGGGAAACATGGGCCTGAACTCTGGCACCCTCGGCACTCACCGTGCAGGGGGTGCTGCTGTCGGGGGAGAAGGTGAGGGTGAGGGGGGGACAGAGGGTCCCAGGGGCACAGGGCTGCAGCACCTCGGTGGCTGAGACAACCCACACGCAATAGGACAGGCCTGGCCCAGCTCTCGCTGCCCCACCGCCTGGAGGCAGCAGCCCCCCAACCCGGCGTGAGCCCAGCGCCACTGAGGACACGTTGGTAAGGAGGGCACGCCCCCCACACTCCCGGAAACAGGAGCCACCAGCCCTGGGGAGACGGAGGAAAGAATAAGAGCGTCAGACCAGCCTTGCCCTGTCCTACCACATCCCTAACCACACCCTGGCCCACCTGGCTGGCCCCTGGCTCACCGAGGGTCCCCATAGTAGCCAGGGGAGCAGAGCTGGCAGTGGGCACCTTCGGTGTGGTCCTGACAGAAGCAGAGCCCGCTGAGGTTGTCACAGTGGCCGCGGCGCGGGTCCCCATGCCCGTTGCACTGGCAGGGCCGGCAGCCGCCCGAGCCCGTGGCGTTGCCAAAGCTGCCGGGCCGGCACCGTTCGCAGTGCTCCCCCCACGTCCAGTCTGTGGGGGCCCCAGCAGGTGGGACACAGAGTCAGGGCAAGGGCAGGAGGGGCCCGACAACTGGCTCAGCTGATCCCTGACCCCACCTGGCTGCTTCAAAGGAAGGTAAGCAGGGGCCCAGACTGGGGAGGAATAGCCAAGTCCCAGGATGGGGAGTGGCACTGAAACTGTTTGGGGTCAGAAGCAGGCAATGGGACAGGGGGATCCACAGCTGGGAGAGGAGACCCAGAAGCCCAGGCAGAGAAAGGAAACTGGAGCTGGCCCCGGGGGTGGGGATATGGCCGCTCACCCTGGCACTCATCACAGAAGCCAGGCCCCCGCCGGCGGCAGTGGCTGTGGAAGTTGCAGCCGCAGTCCCGGGAGCAGCGGGGCGCGGGGGGTCCCGGGGCGGGCGTGGGCAGGGGCAGGTCTGACGTCCAGCCCAGGTCACACACGCAGGTGAAGTCAGGGGGACCGCTGCACACACCATGGCCACAGTCTTCCAAGCACCTGAGGGCGTGGCAGGAGCACGGAAGGGCTAGGAGGCCCTCGGCCCCCAAGGCACCCCCCGACACACCCCATTCCAACCCATCATCTCCATGGCAACGCCATCACAAGCGACTGCCTGTTCCACGGTCCTGGGCTCCGTAGGCGGCCCTGTCTCCAAGGTAACCCCATTGCACGTGGTAACTTCTGTCTCTATAGTAACCACGTATCACCATTGGTGATCTGCTCTCTGTGAAAACCCCTTTCAACTTGGTCCTCCTCCATTTCCATGGCAACGCTGAAGACTATGGCCCGTAGTCCATGGATGACCCGTCTCCACAGTAACTAGTGTCACACTGGGGACCCTGTCACTCTAATGAAGGCCTACCCCGCAAGGTAAAAACCCCGGGCTCACTGGGGATGCTGGTTCCAGAGAGGCACCCCAGCACCATGATCACCTCCTCCCTCCATCTCCACGTGCCCCAGCCCTGGGGCGACATCTCCATGGAAACCCGCACCCACTCACGTGCGGTTGCAGTATGTGATGCCATCGCCCTGGTAGCCCCGCTGGCAGTGACACTCGTAGCTGAGGGGTGTGTTCAGGCAGGTCGCCCGCAGGTGGCACCGCGCCAGGCCCAGGCGACACTCGTCCACGTCTGGACAGCGGGCATATGCCCAGCGGGCAGGGAGGGCCACAGACAGCCCCAGGCCCTCCCCCACCCACAGGGAGCAGTTACCCCCACCCAGAGGCCCCGAGAAGTCCCCCTGAAGGCACCTGGGGGGGGCAGGAGGTGAAGAAGGGGGTGGGAACAGAGAGAAACAAGAGACAGAGACAGGGAGACAGTGAAAGGGAGAGAGAAGGAAAGACAGAAACAGAAAGACAAGAAGGAAGAATGAGAACAAAACAGCCACAGAGCCCGGGTAGGAGTGGAGAAAAGAGAGAGAACCGGAGAGAGAGGGGAAGGGAAGAAAAACAGAGAAAAGGTGAAGGAGCAGAGAAACAGGCCATTAGAATTAGGGCGGAAGGAGAGCCGCATCCCCCGCCCCACCCTCTGGCCTCACTGTCCCCTGCCTCACCGTCCCAGCGTGGGGTTGTCCTCATTGCCGCACCAGCCGCACTCATGGCTCTGCAGACACTCGTGGCAGGTCAGGAAGCGGTCGCAGCTCCGGCACCGGGGCTCTGAGTGCACGCTGCAGGGCGACAGGCGTGGTGGGCGTCCCACCGCCCACCCCCCGGCTCCATTCTCCTCTCTGGGAGCCCCGCCACCCTGACAAGACTGTACCTGTCGTCCCAGCCACGGCAGCCCCCGTGCGGGTACCGTGCCAGGTAGGCAGCGAACAGGAAGCAGGTGTGGGTGGACTGACACCAGGCACACTGGCTGGAGTTGGCCAGGCAGTCGTCACAGGTTAGGCGTCTGGGGGCGGGGAGCAGGGACAGGGTCAAACCGGCCCCCACAAACCCTCCCCATACCCTCTCCCTGGGCCCAGGCGGCTCACTGGCTGCAGAGCGGGGGACACTCCTCTGGGCTCTTCAGGGCGCCCCGACTCCGGCCCCGCCGGCTGCACGCTGCATCCCCTTTGCGGCTGGTGCTCTGATGCCACTCGCAGAAGGGGTCCTGGGGAGTTAAGAAGGAGGAAGAGCCCAGCTTAGCCATCTCCCTTGGGCTGCCAGCACAGGCTCCATCCCCAGCTCAACCAGCAGCTGCCTCCCTCACCCACCCACCCCCCAGACCACCCCTCCAAGCCCACCTCCCCCCCCAACTGCCATCCTCTCCAGACTTTCCCCTCCAGCCACGGCTGAAGATCCATGGGAACTGCCTTCCCAACAGCCACTGCCTTTTGGGGCAACAGAACCCCTACGTGTGGTCCAGATAGGGCTGATCTATCCTTAAGATTCAGATGTGGACAGGGCCACACGTCCTCCCCCTCAGCCTCACAGACGGGTATGAAAGTCGGCACAAGACCCAACCAGAGCCAGTGAAATGTCCTTCTAGGACTTCCGTTGAACTGGGGGGCGAGAGTGGGGTGAGGACGGAAAGTTGCTCTCTTCCACTTAGGACTCGGGTAGCTGAGTGGGGGGACAACGGTCTGGAGCCCTTGTGAATCCCTTGCAACCCCTGAGGAATGAACCTCCAGGGAAGCAAGGGTATAGAATGAAGAGAGATGGATGCCTGACGACACGGTCTGATCACAGGCCTAAAGACCTACTCCTGGACTCTGGAGCCTGAGCCCATAAATGCTCCTCTGGTAAGGAGGTACCAACTTGGGTTTCTGGCAGTGACAACAGAGAGAGTCCTGATTGCCAGGAGCCCATTCTCCAGCCCCTCTCCTCTGCTCCCTACCCGGCTCTCAACTGTAGATCAAAGACAACAGCTCCACCTGCCTCCTGCCACTGCCCCCAGGGGGACCCCTCGGATGCCCGTACCAACTCCAGGGGCCCTCCCCCTTTTCCAGTCGCCCGATTTGGCTGCTTTTGTCTCGAGACCTCCCCTCTGCGGCTTGGCAGGCACCTGGGTACAGGCGTGACAGTCACGATGCTCCTCGCAGAGCGGGCAGAGGGCAGGCACCAGCACCAGCAGGGACCCGCCGGTCCTGTCGTCCCCGCAGTGGGCCCCGCTCTGGCGCAGGTGGCAGGTGGCGCTGGTCAGGCACCAGCCGCAGCCCTGGTCCGCCAAGCAGCCCAGGCAGGAGGAGTAGGACGAACAGGCTGAAGAGCGATAAGGCTCCAGAAAGAAGAAGGAGATCTCCTGCGGGAAGTGCTCACGTTAGGATCAGGGGTCCACACTCCGAGTCACAGGGCAAGAGCCGAGGTTGGGGGTAGGGGTCAGGGTTTGGGGCTACAGACTTCAGTGTCTGCAGACAAAGTTGAGAACTTCAGCATGTAGAAAGTCAGGATTTAGGATGAGCAGACAAGAGGGCATCAGGGTCTGAGAGAATCTAGAGATTAGAGGTCAAAGTACAGAGGGCAGAAGTCAGGGCCAGTGAGGTCAGGGCAGGAGTCAGAATGTGAGATCAGGTCAGAGTCTGGGGGTCGGAGGTTGGGGCCTAGAGGGCTCAAGGTGAGGCCCAGAGTTCAAGAGTCAAGGGGTAAGAGGTCAGGTCAAGAGGGTTAGAATTTGTGCTCTGGCATTCAGAAAGCTCCGGGGAACTGAAGTCAGGGCCTGGGTGAAGGGTCAGAGGCCAGGGCCTGGGTACTCACGCTGCCACCTGGCACGCCAGTCCGGTCCCACAGCAGGGTAAGTTCACTGTGCCCAGGGCCTGCCGAGCCATTGAGCTGGCCCCGGATCTCGACCGCATACTTGTGGCCCCGGCCAGGCAGTGGGAAGAGGCGAGCAGACCCCGGGCGCTGCAGCCGCCTTGTCTCCTTCTCCTGCTGAGCCACCCAGCGCCCTACCTCCTCCTGGGTAAGGGTGGGGGACAGACAGGGGCCTCAGAATGTTCCAGTGCCACCCTAACCCCTGAAACCTCCAAGAGCCCCAAACCCACCTAGCACTCACCTCCATCCTGGGAAGAGGGCCTCAGAGTTCCTTAGACCCCAAGAACCCCTGCGAACCCCTAAACCCTCCAACAACCCACCTCAGGGAAATCGGATTTAGTAACTCAGATGTTCCCCACCTTCTTCAAAATTCCCCCCAAACTCCACTCATAACTGAAAACCCCAGGGCCTCCCTCCACTAAGGATATATCCCATGCCTCTGATTTTTCCCTAGTCTTCCCCTGGCACTATATACCCCAGCCCCCATACTTGTAATTAGCAGCCCCCCTGAACGTTCAAGCACCCTCACCATGTTCTCTGTGTCAGGGCCACGGGCCATCCGGGCCAAGACATGTAGACGCTGGGCCCGGGCCCACACAGCTACATCCTCAGCCCCTGGCCCCCCGGGCCCTCCTGGCAGCAGTGGGTGGATGAAGCCACGGTAGACCAGGGACACGTCAGTCTCTGGGCTGGGCGTCAGAGTGATGGTCGTACTGCGGACAATCAGGACCTGTGCCAGCCAGGGAGAAGGGGATGTGTGAGTGTCTCTTTGCATGGCCCCTCGGTGTCCACACCCAACCTCCTTCCCTATTTTATGAAACATGAGACTGAGGCCAGGGGCACTCTGAGTTGGGACTTCAACTCAGACAACAGACAACAGGGTCCCGGCCTCTGCTCATCACTTCTCTCAGTAAAATCTAGGACCCCAGACCTTTCAGGAGCCTCTTCCCTGACATTTCACCTTTCCACCTAAACCCTTAAAGAGTCCAGATTTTTTTTTTTTAAGTCCCTTAACTACAGGGTTTGGAGAACTTCCAGGTTAGTGAACACATCCACGCCAGCGAGGGGAGGCACCCCAGCTCCATGAGGACAGTGCTCCTTCGCTCACAGCCCTTCAGGGCCTCGCCCTCTGTAACGTGTTCTCTGTTATACAACAAACCAGTACATAAGTTTAAAAAAAAAAAAAAAAAAGAGTCCAGATCCAACATTCAAAGTGACAGACACACTACGTAATTTGTTAGTGTGTGTTTTATAATTGCAAAAAAATGGAATAACCCATGTGTTCGTCAATGGGAGGCTGTTTAAATAAACTGCAGCACTACAGCCCTAGAATCTAAATGGACTATTACAAAGCTTTAAACAAAACAAAAAAATGAGGTGTTTTCTAAATTCTAAGGAGCTTGCCAGGATATGTTAAGAAACAAAAGGAATGGGGTTCCTGGAGCGCTTAGTCGGTTAAGCGTCCAACTTTGGCTCAGGTCATGATCTTGCAGTTCATGAGTTCAAGCCTGACTGTGCTGAAAGCTCAGAGCCTGAAGTCTGCTTCAGATCCTGTCTCCCTCTTTCTCTCTCTGCCTCTCCCCAACTCAGGCTGTCTCTCTCTCTCAAGAATAAATAAACATTAAAAAAAATTAAGAAATAAAAGGAAGGAGCACCTGGGTGGCTCAGTCAGTTAAGTGCCTGACACTTGATCTCAGCTCAGGTCACAATCTCACGTGAGATCAAGACCCGAGTCGGGCTCCACACTGACAGTGCGGGGCCTGTTTGGGATTCTCTCTCCCTCTCTCTTTCTGCCCCCTTCTTGCTCGTGTGAGTGCGTGTGCTCGCTCACTCTCTCTCTCAAAATAAACAAATAAATTTTTTGAAAAAAGAAATAAAAGATAGAATATTACTTTTTGTGCAAGAAAGAAAAATAATTCAATGTCACATTCACATGTATCTGAATAGGCAGATTCTGCAAGGATATAAAAGAAATCCAAATGGATCTTCCAGGAAGAGTCAGGGTGGTCTTAAGTTGGGGAGATGCTAGGGAGAGCTTCCCATACTGCTCTAGATAGGGAGCAGTATAGATGGAGACCCTTTTTGCTTAACAACTTTTTACATCACTGTGATTTTTTAACCATACAACTTTTAAAAATCAAGAAGTAGCCACTGTGGAAAACAGTTCGGTGGTTCCTGCATAAGCTAAACATTGAATCACCATATGACCCAGCAATTCTGCTCCTGGATATAAGCCCAAAAGAGCTGACAATAGGTGTTTATTGCAATACATACGAATTTCAAATCATTCTTTTCTACATTAAAAACTAACATAATATTGTATTCCAATTATACTTCAATTAAAAAAAATAAAATATTTTTTAAAAGCAAACACGGGGGCGCCTAAGCAGCTCAGAGGGTTATGTGTCTGACTTCAACTCGGGTCATGATCTCACGGCTCCTGAGTTCGAGTCCCGTGTCGGGTTCTGTGCTGACAGCTCAGAGCCTGGAACCTGCTTCAGATTCTGTGTCTTCCTCTCTCTCTCTCTCTCTGCCCTCCCCCATGCACACTCTGTCTCTCTCTCTCAAAAATAGACATTAAAAAATGAGTTGAAAAAAAGCAAATATGTATGCAAAATGGTTTATCCATGAATGCTCACAGCAGAACTATTCCCAATAGCCAACAGGTATAAACAGCCATCAGCTGATGAATGGATTGGCAGAGTCATACAAGAGGATATCATTCACCCATAAAAAGGAACGAAATTCTGAGGCATGCTACAACATGGATGAATACTGAAAACACTACTTTAAGTGAAAAAAGCCATACACAGAAGACAACGTGTATGATTCCATTTATAAGGCATATCCACAGTTGGCAAATCCAGAGTTAGTAGACTGTCAACCACTAACCAGTAAAAGGTTAGTGGCTGGCCAGGGGCCAGAGGGAGAGGGGGAATAGAGAGGGATTACTTAAGGATCTGGGGTTTCTCTTCAGGGTAACAAAACTGTTCTGGAACCAGGTGGTGATAGTTGCACAATATTGTGAATGTGCTTAATATCAGTGCTGGTAAATTTTACACTATGTAAAATTTTACACTGTGTGTTTTAGCACAATTTTTAAAAATCGGACCCTTGAATGTAGAGACTTATGAGGCAAACACAATAGTTGTATAGAACCATTTGAAAAACAAAGACCCCAGGACCAGACCCTTCAACACTCCACGCTGGGCCCCACCCCCTGGCTCCCCACCTTGTCGGGCTGGGAGGCGTTGGGCGGCTGCTGGAAAGTGAGCAGGTGCAGGCCAGGCAGGAAGCTCTGGGTGACGCAGGCCTCCAGGGATGTGACGAAGACAGGTGCAGGCCCCCACCAGCCCACGGTGCCTGAGATCTGCTCCCCTCGGCAGCGGGCCTGTTCTGTGAGGACCGGGGGGGGGGGGGGAGAAGGTCAGCATGGGGCGCTGTGCCGCCCCCTCCCACACTGCCAATGGGCACTCACCAGGCCGAGGGAGGCAGCTCTCATTATGCACGCACCAGCCCAGAGCGCCGGGCCCCCGGGGAGGAGTTGTCGGGCCGCTGAAGGCCAGGCAGGCCTGGCAGTCACCCAGAAGGCGGCCCAGGCCCAGGCAGCTGGCAGCTGGACACTACAGGGAGGGGAGGGGACAGGGGTTACTGTCCACAGGGGCTTAAAGGATCTGGAAAGGACTGTAGATTCAGGAGTAGTGGGGTGGAAGGCGCCAGGAAATTAGAGAAGGGACTTGAAAGCCACTTGGAATGAGGAAGAGCAACAGGACAGGAGTTAAGGGATCTGGGGACAGGGTCACAAGCTCAAAAGCGCTGGGAGGGGTCAGAGGTTGAGGGGTCAGGAATGCCAATCTTAGGTGTGAAAACAAGTGTCCCAAGTGAGAGAAAGTCCTTCTCTGCTTGGTTTAGACAGAGGGAGACGCTGACGGCCGTGTCTCTGCACTAGGAGACAGAGCTGGGACGGTCACTCACAGCCCCAGACGGGGTCCCAGGAGGTGGTGCAGCTTGGCAGGCCCCCTGACACCAACTGCATTCAGGGTCTCGGGAGCAGACGCTGTGGTCCATGTACATGGAGCAGTAGTCTAAGTGGTACTGCAGAGACGGGGAGTGGGAGAGGGGGCTCCTCAGACCTGGAGCCTGCTCCCGCATCCCCACTCCCTGTGATCATCCCGGGGAGCCTCCACTGCTCACTCAGCACCTTGGGGATCCCTATCTGCTCTGCCCTCAGCCCCAGGGACCTCCGTTCCTCCCCCCTTGAACCTGGGGACCAACCTCCCTCCTCTCGTATCCCTAGGGACCCCAGTCCTTCTCCCAGGGACCCACCCCGCCTTTCTCCCTCCTCCATGGGAACCATGCTACCTCCTTCCCAGCCGCCCTCTCCCTATCACCCCGGTGCTCACGTCCGGAGCAGGCGCCTGGAACACAAAGGGAGGCACCTTGTAGGCCATCAAGTCCCCACGAGGCCGGCCACTGTACCCCCCAGCCACCAACAGGACACTGCCACCAAGCACAGCCGCCACATGCGAGTATCGACCACTGGGAGGTGCTGCTCGGCCTAGGAGAATACAGATCCCCCCCCCAACAAGGACATGAGACTCTAACCAGTCTTCCCTTGTCCCTCTAACCACGGCTTCCTTGTCCAGAGGACTACCCGACTCTCCTATGCTTCAGCCCAACCTGCTACTTCCTGCTTTAACCCAGCGTGCCCAAGGAAGCCCTCCTAGCATGTCTGGCCCCATACCTGCCAGAGCTTCCACACCACTGTGCAAACCACCTTGAAGACAGAGCATGATCTTGGGGGTCAGAAAAACTTGGCTTCGATTCCTATGTCTACCACCTACTTGGGCTCAAGTCATGGATCACCTACTAACTTGCTGAGTGGCCTTGGGCAAGAGACTCAACTTCTCTGAGTTGGTCTCTTCCTCTGTAAATGGAACTGTCCTCCTGCCCTCAGGGAGCCACGAGGCAGGGTGCCTGGCTCTCTCCTGGTATTGTCTATCTGGCACCAGCCTCCCTTCTGGTGACAACTCTGATTTTCCTCTGGAAAACCACCCTCTCCCACTAGAGTCCACAGGCTCAAGTTGAGCTGACCCTGCCTCTGGCAGCAGTGGGGTTTAGCCCAGGCCCATCAGTGTCAGCGACAAGTTCTAGAATAGGACCCAGTTCCTTCAATTCTTGGGAGAGAGGCACCCTCTTCCCTCTGAGCATTTTAAACACATTTTTTTTAACGTTCTTTACTTTGAGAAAGAAAAACAGAGAGAGTGCGACCAGGGGAGGGACAGAGAGAGAGAGGGAGAGAATCCCAAGCAGGCTCTGCACTGTCAGCACAGCGCCAGACACAAGCCTCGATCTCACGAACCACGAGATCATGACCTGAGTGGAAATCGAGAGCCAGACGCTTAAGCGACTGAGCCGCCCAGGCGCCCCTTCCCTCTGGGCATTTCAAAGGAGTAGATATAGTCCCAGGGCTGCTGGTGACCATTTACAAATGACAAACCTGCCACAGAATGAAGTGAGCTCAAACAAGGGCTAGCTGATGCCATCACGTAAGCACCCAGATCCAGACCAGCCTGAAGCCAGTTTTCACTCACATGAGCCAAGAACTTGGGTTTTGCTCGAGCTGGCTGGGTTGGATTGGTCACTTAGAGCCAAGGGTCCTGACTGATGTGTAAGTGGTCAGTGATCAGTGATCCCTCACCCTCTTACGGAAATGTATGCTCTGTAAACACATGGGACTTGGCCTGGGGACTTGCAAACTACAAAGGAGGAAGATTCGGCCTTTGGCCTAAAGGAGAAACAGGGACAGGGAGATGAGCCCTGGATTCAAGGCCTCGAATGCCAGCCCAAGGCTTTATTGCTGATGGTCAAATAGGGTTCTGTGGGGGAACCCTTCACCCAGCCTACTCCTTAAGTGTCAATGTCCCTTCCTTATGCTTGTTCTCTGTCCTCATTCTTCTGTGGGGGGGGAGGGGGGCGGGGAGAATAGATGGGCCCCCTAGAAGTCCACAGCCCCCTGAAATAATATGCCCAGTTTGTGTTACAAGCGTCTTTCTGAGGAGAGGGCCTGTGGCTTTCTTCTGATTCTCAAAGTAGTCGGATTCAATGAGTTTGAAGGTTTCTCCACCCCCCTCTCCCAGGCAAGCCCTGGGGCCGGATTCTGACTGTACAAGACAACATACTGAGCTCTTCGCTAGGCTGTCTCCATCTTTGAGCCATCTCAATTCATTCTCACAACAGCCCAGTGGGTTAAGTGTTACCGTCATCCCCATTTTACAGATGGGGAAACTGAGGCATGGGGTGATTAAATGATATTTTTGCACAAATGGTTGTTTGGGGACAGCCGTCCTGGTTCTGCCACTTGCCCATTACAGGACCTTGAAAAGGTCCCACGTAGGTAGGCACTTCGCTGGGGCAGCTGGAAACTGGTAAAACCTGGACTGGAGCCTAGACCCGCGCTGCTGTAACTGCTTCCGGTCTCCATGGCAACGGTGCCCCTGTCCTGCCTCCAGCACAGGCTTGCCCCCCCCGGAAGCCAGCTCCAGAGGGACGTCTGGCTCACCCTACAAGGACCGAGGTGGCTCCTGCCTGAAGCCCAGACTGTCAGGGAAGCGCGACTCTCAGAAGCCCCTCAGGAAAACGGACGGGCCACTCACCCTCAGGGGTTCCCGGGGGGGCAAGCTCGGCCCCCGACACCCACTGATGGCAGCCAAGGTGGTAGAAGAAGAGGCCATCTTCATAGCATTTCTCCTCCTGGTAATGGGTGTGCACGTTGCCCCCTAGGAAAGGAGGAAAGGGCACAGCTGGCAAGCCTGGCGGACGTGGGGACACCGGTGCAGGGAGCCTCAGCTCAGTGCGGGCTTGGGGCCCTGGCAGGCAGGCGGGATCAGGGAGCCTCCTCACCATAGACCACCATGTAGTTGCCCAGGACGCTGGCTGTGTGGAAGGCTCTCTCCCGTGGGCCCTGGAGCCCATCCCGGCCCTTCAGGGTGGTCCACACGCGCCGATCCACGTGGAAGAGCTCTGTGGAGTTCACCCGCACAGAGAACCTGTAGGGAGCGGCAGGGGAGGAGCTCAGGGCAGGAAGGGCTTCTCCCCCTCCCTTGGGCTCTCAAGAGCTGTGAGATCACCCAGGGTGAGACCGGCTGTGACGGGGTTTATGTCCCCTTGGGACGAGAGGCTCCTGCTGGGCAGGACACAGCTCTGGCTCATCACCGGGTTCCGTGCATAATCTAGCCAGGGCTGGCCCTCCAAGCAGGGTGTGGCTGAGGGCATGGATGGGTGGGAGTGTGTGGGAAGGAACTGGCCAAGACAGTGAACGAAGGGATGGAGAATGAGTGAGCGGGCGGGCACGTGAGGGACTGAATGACCTAGTGAGTGACCGAATGACTGCAGAAGTGCATCAGTGGGCGAAGACCAGCAAAGACTGAAGGCCCAGGGGACTGGGCCAGGCTTGGCCCTGCAGGGCAGGTCACTTACCGCGCGGTGGAGGGCCGGTGTCCACCATGAACCAGCAGGGTGCGCGAGGGAGCATGGAACACCATGGAGTGGCCCGTGGCGGCAGGAGGCCGCCCGCCCGCTGGAATCACCTGCTCCCAGTAGCCCCCACTGGTGCTGTCGAGACGGAAGCGGAAGAGGCCAGAGGAGAAGAGGTCGTGCTGGGTGCGGCCGCCAGACACGTAGAGCCAGATGTCATCCACTAGGGCGGCGGCGTGACCTGCCAGGCCTGGCGGCCCCGAGGAACTGGAGCCAGGTGGTGCGAGCAGCTCCCAGTGGCCCCCGCCCAGGGGGCTGAAGGCCCACACGTCGCTGGTGAGGGAGCCATCAGCCAGCTCACCACCCATGAGCACCAGGGAGCCGGCCCAGGCCACAGCCACATGGGAGTGACGGGCAGCCTGTGAGAAAGAGACCGGGAGACAGATGGTGACACACAGAAAGAGTAACAGAGACAGAGACACAGGGAAAGACAGAGACACAGAGAAAGACAGACAGAGATACACAAAGAGAGGAAAGAGAGACAGACACATGCAAATACAAAACAGAAGTGAGACAGAGGAGGCAGGAAACAGAGATGGCAGAGAAAAAGAGAGACAGATAGCCCAGAGGGAAGACACAGAGTCCAAGAGAGAGCAGAAAACCAAGAGGCAGGGACAAAATCGGAGAGAGAAACCAAGAGAAAGAGACAGGAGGTCCACAGAAGAAGATGCAGAAGAGGAGATAAAGGAAGAAAAAAGAAAATTAGAGCTAGAAAAGCAGTACCGGGAGGAGTAGGTGGGCCTGTATCAAGCTGCAGGGGTGGGGACGCGTGGGATGAGGGTGTCGCTCTGTTGGGGGTGGGGTGGTGGCTGGCTGGGTCTCACAGAGTGGACAGGCACCTCTGAGCAGGGCAGGGGCAAGGCGGGGTCCATACCGGGGCAGGACTCAGGTCCCAGCGCTCCCAGGTGTTGGCAGAGAAGTTGTACAGGACGAGATCACCCAGGGCTCTGTTGAGGTCCTGGCCTGCGGAAGGGGAGATGGCCTCAAGCCCTGGCCACAGGCTGCAGGCTGCTGGAGCCAGACACGCACCCCCTCTGCTCACCTCCAAAAACAGCCAGCAGCCCCGGCGGGGACAGGAAGGCACCAGCTGCCCCAATACGGGCCGAGAAGGCAGGGTCCCCGGCACTCACGTTGTGCCACCAGCCAGCCCCCTGGTTCTCCCACAGGTGCAGGTCACAGGCGCGTCCCAGGAAGCCAGGCTCACAGCGGCATGGTCCCAGGGGCTGGAGGGGAGACAGGACACAAAGGCAGGGATAGAGAGAGAAAAAAGAGAGACGGGGGAGGAGAGCCAGAGCCAGAGTGAGACATAAGGGGTAGAAAGGGAGAAGGAAAAAGATGGACAGGAAAGGAGAGATGGAGTGAGATAGGAAGGAGACAGGCCAACAGACAGAGAAAGAAAGGGACACAGTGACACATCAAGAGGGAGGAAGAGAGGTAGAAAAAAGCAGACAGACCAACAAAAATAGGGGAATGGGAAAGACAGAAGGACCCGGAGAGGAAAATGAGGACAGACAACAAGAGGAGAGGTTGGAGAAGAAGGACAGTGGTGAGGTCAACGTCAGCCTGGGCTGGAAGACTTCAGTCTGAGGCCCGAGGTCAGTGGTCAGAAGTCAGAAGTTGGGGCTGGAGGGGGCGCCTGGGTGGTTCGGTCAGTTGAGCACCCAACTTCGGCTCACGTCATGATCTCACAGTTCGTGAGTTCAAACCTCACATCGAGCTCGCTGTCAGCATGGAGATGCTTCTGTCCCCCTCTGTGCCCCTCTCTCTGCCCCTCCCCTGGTTGTGCACTCTCAAAAATAGATAAACATTTAAAAAGAAGAAGAAGAAGTCGGGGCTGGGGGCCCAAGGCCAGACAGAGTGCCTGGGTTGGGGATGGAGTAGCATCTGGCAAGCGGAAGGCAGGTGGGTTCACAGGTGGGAGGTAGGTCACGGGCAGGACGGGAGTGGGCTCAGGCAGAAGAGGGGCTCCAGATGAAGGTGGGGTGGGGCAGGGTGTGGAAGGAGAGGGGAGTATGCGGGTGACGGGAGGGTCCCTGGCGGGGTTGCTGTCATGGGAGAGGGCAGAGTGGCAGGGGGGTTTCAGGCAGGGGCAGAGTCAGGAGATGGGGCGGTAGGTGTGGTCACAGATCAGGGCCCCAGGGGGACGCAGCGGGGGCTGGGCTCACCGAAGCGCAGGTGCCATGGCCGCCACAGTAGGCCGGGCACTCCTGCAGGCTGCAGTCAGGGCCCCCCCAGCCGGGCTCGCAGGCGCACACGCCAGGGGGCTGGCACTGCCCGTGGCTGCTGCAGCCCCCGGGGCACAGGGAGAAGCGGAAGGAGGCATTGAAGCCCAGCAGGTTGTAGTTGGCATCGCTGAAGAGGTGGAGGAGCATCTGCAGGCACAAGACGGGCAGGGTTCCGGGGACTGGACGGCGAGGGGGTCCACTCCTGTCCCCATCCCCCCCAGGAGTCCCCACCTCCTGTCTTTGTCTCTCTCCACCCTTCTTTGTCCCTGTGTCCTGTCTGATGCCAAGTCTCTCTGGCTGCCTCCGCCCCTCCCCATCTGTTTCCTTGTGCGTCTCTATCGCCCTTTCCTCCAAACTCCACCTAGACCTCCGGCCAGAGCCCCGCGGTCCGGCCACACCGACCTTGCCTGAGGAAGCCTCGATGGGCGGAGGCCGAGTGCTGCCACTCAGACTGGCAAGCAGGGGCCCTCGGGGAGAGTCGCCGTCATACACAAACAGGTAGTCGTACGTGCATTCCGTGTCCAGGAAAAGAAAGTCCAGCAGGATCCGATGCTGGGGGCTTGGGGCTGGGCAGCGAGAACAGAGGGGCTGGGCTCAGATGCGGACCCTCTCCCCGGGCCTCCATGCAGCCCAGCCAAGAACACCAAGCCCTGCTCCACATGACGCTCGGGACCCAAAGGGGAGTCAGACCTGAGCCCTGCCTTCAAGGGGCTCTTGGTCTCACAGCCCAGGGAGGTCAGACCTGTGACAGCAAGAGGGCCAGGAGCCAGAGAAGGAATTACAGTATCAGCCCTGGAAAGGGCTCCTGAGACCAGGCTGAACACCTCCCACCATTCAGATGGGAAAACTGAAGTGCAGAGAGAAGAACCCCATCCCCGTGGTCACACAGAGTTGCTCTTGTTTATTTCTGAGCCTCGGACACTAAGCCTGAGGGGCAGGGTCCAGGCCTGAGCAGAAAAGCCTACTCCCGGGTGGAAAAGGGCCTCTGGGAGGGTCCCCCGTTCCAGAACTGATCAGAACTCCAAACAAAGGGGCCAGTTTCTTGGCCCACGGACAAAGGCTGAACCTTGGAGCACCACAGATCCTCTCGGCCCCCGCCCAGGTCTCATCTCTGTTTACTGTAGTGGCTAAAGGCACAGACTTGAGCCAGACTGCCCAGGCTCACATCTTGGTTCTGCCACTTATTAGCTACTAGCTGTGTGACCTTGGGCTAACCTCTCTGGATGTGTTCCTTCATTTGTAAAGTGGGGTTCTAACAGTACTGAGGTAGATTCAAAATTTTGGCCACTCCTATCACTGAGAGGTGAGGACTGACTCCTTGCCCCTTGCATCTGGGAAGAGCCTCAGAGAGACAAGCTATGAAAAAGCCAGAGCCACATGGAGGGGCCACGTGCAGGCATCCCAGCTGACAGCCCCAGCTGAGCCTCCAGCTGGCGGCCACCAGCAACCGCCAGCCCTGTGAGGGAGCGTTCTTGGACGTCTGGCTCAGGTGAGTGTTTGGATGACTGTAATCCCCGCTGACATCCAACTATGACCACAAGAGAGGCCTAGAGCTTCGTAAGTGCCATTGCCCTAGCCACTGTCACTGTTCTTGCTCTCTGCCAGGTCTTGATTCCAGAAGGTTCTCTCATCCCACATCTCACACTAGGGGGCTCAGGAAACTAGACCTGGGTTCCAGCTCTGCTCCTGAACTGCTGGGGGACCCTGGGCCAGCCCCTTCCCCCATGCCCCTCACCACACTCATCAGCATACTGGAGGTGCTCACCCACCACTCACTAGCTGTGTGATCTTGCGTTCGTTCCACGGGCTCTCTGAGCCTCAGTTTCCTTGAAGTAAAATGGAGATACTCTCCCCACCCACCAAGGCTGGTGGGAAGATTCAAGACGGTGATTCTAACATGCCTGCCTAGGCCTCGTCCTCTCTTACCAGGACCACTGATTCAGCCTCCACCTCGGCCTCCTGTCTTGCCCTGACAAGGGTCTTAGATCGTCCTAACTTCGCATCTGGCCCTGGCCCTATCCTGTTCAAAAGCCCTGCATGGCTCCCCACCATCCCCAGAAGAAAGTCCAGCTCCCTAAGCTACCATTCGAAGTCTCACCTTGTCTCACATCACCCCACTGCTTGCAACTCCGTCAGGAGCGGGGCCTTTGCACAAGCCTCTCCCTCTGTCTGGAGCACATATTCCCTTCGTACCAGCAAACTTCCCCACCTCCTCCAGGAAGCCTTCCCTGATGCCCCCTGGCTGGCTTAGGTGCCTCTCTTTGGCCTTCTCACTTTCCATTATAAGCCTCATTTCTCTGAGCCAGGACCATCTATGTCTGGGTCTGCCCCTTCTGCAGCTGAGGAGACCCATAGGACAGGGCCTGGGCCTAAGTCATCTTGGGTCCCTCCCTGACCTTGCCCAGCACAGGACCTGGCACTGAACAAGGGCTCAGGAAACACTGGATGAAGGAATGAAGAAATGCACAAAAGAAAGAATACTAAAGTTGGCAGCTCTCCCTCAGGCTCGGACCAGAGCCCCTGAGAACATCACGCAGACCCCAAACCGTGGTCTGGGGAATGAAGAACGATTCAGCCAGACCAGGCAACCAGTCCTCCCAGAGCTTGCCAGCCTCAACCAAAATATAAGCTTGGTTCCCAGAATCACAACAAGTGATTTTGTCAAGGGCATGCCAGAGGCCAGTCACCATCTGCTTTCCCCAAGTTCCTCCCTAAGTTCAAGATCTCCCCCTTCCACCCATCATGGGTCCAATCCCCATGGCATCCTGGACAGAAATCCGACCCCAAAACCCCCTGCTTTTCAAAAGCAGAATGCCTCTCATTCAGGAGGATGTTATGAGGACTGGTTACAATAAAGGGTAAATGTCATACGAAAGGAAATAGTCAGCTGCTTATTGTTTAAAAGATGGGGGAACATGTTGGTTCTCAAAGGTGATAGGCATTGGGAAGCACGAGAGATCAAGGGGGATCTGGAAGTCGCCTGGACTCCTCCCTACTCCAACGTCCAGCCAGCTGATCCCCAAGTCTCACTGGTGAAACTTCCCAAACATGCCTCAGTGCTCTCTGCCCCTTCCCACCTCCTCCATTCCCGCCCCAGTTCAGAACTCATTCTCTCCTGAAAGAAGCACATCAAGTCTCCAATCCACCCCCCGCTTGGCCAGAGGTTCAAAATCCTGCTCAAAATCCTTCTGTGGCTCCCCATTAATGCTCAGCATGACTTTCAAGGCCATTCTTCCCCTGCTTGTGGCGCCCTCATTTCTCAGCCAACAGACCAGCCAGACCAGACAAACCGAGACGCGGCTCCTGAGACACACCAGACTCTCTTTTCTGTTCCCTTTTCTCACCCCGTAAACTCCTACGCATGCTTCAGAACCCTATTTCAGTAGCTCCTCCTCCTCTGTGACCCCCAAGAGAATACTCTCATCCCCCTAGACCCATCTACCGACCAGGCTGGCACTCCTGAAGGTCAGAAAACCATGTATACATAGAACACGTACTTCCCATTCTGTGCTCACCCTCACCCACACCCCCAGACAGGAATGGCCCCCAAGCTGGGGACAGACACACTCATCCCCAAGAAACATGCTTCATCCGTACCCCATATAATAGCCACAGAGATCTAAAATATAAATCCGATCATGTCCCTCCCTGCTCAAAACCGTCCCACACCTCCCCAGTGTCCCTAGGCAAAGACCATGCTCTGCGGCCTGCAAAGGGGGGCCCTGCATCATCTGGGCCATCACACTTCTGGCCTTTGCCCAGAACCTCCTCTGGGGGACCCCTCTCTCCTTGGAGGCCAGCTTCTACATCCCCTGCCGAGAGGCCTTCCAGGACTTTTCTGGCCACTGCCTTTGGACTTCTCTTCCACCTCCCTACTGCCCTTGAGGGTACAGCTCAAAACCACAAGGTCCTCCACCCTCTAGTTCACTCTTTGTCTATTCTGTGTCCTAGTTCCTCAAAAGCGTCACACCCTCCTGCTTCCAGGCCTTTACATGGTCTATTCTCCTTGCCTAGAACACCCTTCTGTTCCCTCCTACACATGCCTCTGATCTGAGCTATAGGCCAAGCTAAGTCAGATGTCTTCTGGGCTTCCCATTCCCTGGGGGTGAGTTTGCTTCTCCCACTGGACTAAGAGCCCATAAAGATAGTGATGGGGCCTCTACATAGACTGTTTCCCTCTGGAACGTTCTTCCTCTTTCCTGGCTGACTCCTGTTGGTCTTTGAGGGCTCAGCTCAGACATGTCCTCCCCCAGGAAGCCCTCTCTGTTCTCCCAGCCACCAGGCCAGGTACCTCTTCTGGGCTCCCCCAGCCTCCAGGGGTTCCTCTGTCACAGTCCCAACCTCTCTGGGCAGTCACTGTCTGTCTATTCATGTGTTTTGTCTTCCCCACTGGATTCTAAGCCCCAAGTCATCAGGGATCGCTAGAGTTGTCTTAGTCACTGTTATGTCCCAGTGGCAAGTATAATGTCTGGCACATGAATGACTGCAAAAAATGCTTTTATTGAAGTACTTTAAAAATAACAACAGTATAGGGGCACCTGGGTGGCTCAGTTGGTTAAGCGTCCGATTTGGGCTCAGGTCATGATCTTGCGGTTTGTGAGTTCGAGCCCCATGTTAGGCTCTGTGCTCACAGCTCAGAGCTTGGAGCCTACTTTGGATTGTCTGCCTCTCTTTCTGCCCCTCCCCCACTGACGCTCTGTCTGTCTCAAAGATAAACATTTAAAAATTAATAAAAAAATAAAAAATAACAGTATAATTCTAATGCCATTTATTGTGTATTTACTATGTGCCAGGCACGTTAAATACTGTTCTCGTTTAATTCCAACAATCCTATGAGGTCGGTACTATTATTATCCCCACTTGGGGAGAGGGGAAGCCGAATCTCAGAGAAAGGAAGCTGCCTGCCCAAATTCACAAAGCTACTGAGAAGCGGGACTCAAATTTGAAGCAGGTGGTTGGGCTCAGAGCCTGAGTTGCTAACAATTATTCAGAATATCTCTCATTGATGGCTCTTGGCTTGTAATTGTCCATCTGGGTCTGGGTGCGACTCCCCCACCAGACTTCAAGGCCTTCCAGGGCAGGGCCCAGGTTGGCTGCATTTCAGAGCAAAGGACCTGGACCAGAACCGGAGTCTGGGAATGCGGTGAGTGGATTAATGAGTGTACAGATGAGTGAATTAGCGAATGGGTGAGTGTGTGACCCACGCGGCCCCACTCACCCTCGATGAGCCACTCGCAATTGCCATTGACGCTGTAGTTGCCCGCACCATCGGTCACGAAGCCTGGCGCCTCCCGCAGCACTTGCCGCTGCCCCTTGCAGTCCCCTGCCTGGGCCCCGGGGGACAGCGGCCCCAGCAGGGCCAAAGATAGAGCCAGCGCCACGGCCAGAGCCGGGCGCAGGGCCATATCCGCCTCCCGCACTGACTTACAGACGGGACAGGCCGTAAAGATTGGAGAGGACCCTCCACGCGGCGCGAGGCCCTGCAAATGTGACCTCTATAGACGCGACATGGCCTTGTAGACCAGGGAGGTCCAGGAGTTGCACTCCCCCAGAAGGGAGCCGCCGCTGTAGACGGGCTGTGGAAATCGAGGAGTAGATCCTATAGACCCACGAAAGGGCCTGTAAATGGGGTCGTTATGGATGGGGCCAAGCCCTAGGGACCGTGGGAGTCGCTTATAGTCACGGGCCCCCATAGGCTAGCTGACCCCATAAACGGTGTCCAGCAGTAAAAGACGCGAGCCGCTGCAGGCCGAAACGGACCTTATATACGGGTGGGTCCCCAGGGAGCGAAGGGCTCTACAGCCCGGCGGGGGCCTCTATAGAGGGTGCGGGTCTTGCCGGGCCAGACCCGGAAGGTCCGGGAGAGACCCCTCCAGCCGGAGGCGGGGCGCGAGCGGGTGTCGGGGGCGGAGCCCGTCTTTAGGGGCTCAGGCCTGGACCCCATAGACGCACTCCCTTGCTCACCCACCCGCGCCTCCCTCCGGAGCCGGATGGGCCAGATCAGAGAGACGAGGGGACGCTCGGGCCAGAGCGGCCTGGGAAGACCCGCTGGGAGGGCGAGGGGGCGGGGGCCGAGCGGCCGCTGTGGGAGGAAAGATGGAGAGGAGACGAGAAGTCGCGGAGCCGCAGGTCAGAGCGGCCCTGGGAGGACTGCAGAGCATCCAACCCCACCCCTCCACAAAGGGAGACTTCCGGAAACTTCCCCGCCCATTTGTTCCCACACGCGTGCGCAGCAGTGGCCTCCTTGGCCTGCGAAGAGAGAATCACACATGCGCAGTGCCAAAATCGTAACCCAAACTCGGGGTACAGGTGGTTGAGCAAAGCTCGTGCCACTGGAGGGCGCCTCTAGCTCTGACTGGAGAAGAGAAGGTGAAAATAAAGGAGCGGCGCAGTAAGAGGGTTCTGTTAGATGATTCGTATCTTCAGTTCTCCCAGATTCTGGGCCAACGTGAAGGCCCCTCCCCAAATGCCATTTCACAGATGGACACACTGAGGTCCAGAGCTTGGAACAGTTCATGCTCAGCCCCGCCTCTGAGCACCATCGAGATATAAAGAGGCCATTTTATAGATAAAAACTTAACGAATCCGCTTTATTTTGGCAAGAGGGGAAAAAGTCTTTCTGCCGGGGACCTGAGGGAGGGCCGCCGGATGGAGACAGGGTGGGCAGAGCACGGGTCCGAGGTCACAGAGATCCAAGGGAAGGTTTCAGAGTCGAGACCAGATTCACAATATCCGTCCCAGTAGCAATGGCTCGGGGTCGCGGAGTCCTGGAGAGTCACGGGCAGGGTCCCGACGATCGTCCCTGGTGTTCCGGGGTCCGGCGGGATCAGAGGTCTCGAAGGGGGCCAGGGGGCCGTAGGTCTCGGAACAGCGGGAGCCCAGAATCCGGCGCCGCTCGGGGCAGGGGCTGAGGGAGGGGACGGGGAGAGAGGCTCCCGCGGGACCGTTTGGCACAAGAGTCGGGGGTGGGGGGTGGGGAGTGGGGTGAGCGGGACAGTAGGCACCCCTACCTGGGCGCGAGGGGTGGGGAGGGTCGGGAAGGCCTGGGATGGCAGAGCCCTGGGGCCGGGATAGAGCGGGGATCCGGAGCCCGGCCGGGGCCCGGCGTGCGGCCCATGGGGCGGGGGTGAGCAAGGGTGCTCAGACCGGGGGTGCGGTGCCCCCGGCCGTGTGCATGCTGAAGTATTCGGTGAAGCCGGTGTGCGGCGCCGCCGTCTGGGGCACGAGCGGCTGGTAGGGCGGCGTCGGGCCATCCCAGCTTGGGTCGGCCGCCTTGGGGAACCGAGCGGGAAGGGGCGGGGAGGCCGCGCCCCGCTCGGCCGTGGTCACCACGCGGCCCCTCGGGGCCACCGCCGCCGCCACCGCCGTCTCCTCCACCTGCTTCCCGGCCTGGGAGGGGGGTCAGGGTCAGAGGCCGTCCGAGACCCACGGGGGGCAGATGCGGCCCCGAAGGCCCGTCCCCCTCCCCGCAAAGGAGCCCCCCCTCCCGAGGTGCGGGCGCTGGTGTCAATCAGGGAAGGAGCGGGCGGCTGGGCGCCTGGACAGCGGGGCCAGGTACTCTAGGGGCGGCGTCGGAGCGCGCCGGGCGAACTCCGGCGGCGGCCGGGGAGTGGGTGGAGAGCCGCGGAAGGAGGGTGGCGGGGGCACGGCGCGTGGCGTCTGCGGGGGCGTGCGCAACAGCGCCAGGACCCAGTCCGGCAGGGTGGGCGCAGGCGCCGGGGGGCGGTCGCGGCGCGGTGTTGGGGCTCGGGGCGTGCGAAAGGCAGGGGGTGGGCTCAGGCGCCCGGGCGAGGGGGGCGGCGGCGGGGCCGGGAGCGGGGTCAGGTACTCCAGGGGCGGCGCCAGCAGCTCCTCGTGCGCCGGGGGCGCGGGGCTTACGGAGGAGGCGGGCGGGGGGATGGAGAAGAGCTCCGTGAAGTTGGGCACCGAGTCGCTGATGAACGTCACGTTCCCATAGACGTGCTGCGGGAAGGGCTTGTCCGTGGACTGACTCCCTCCCGGGCCGGGGACCCCGGCTGAGGCGATCTGCGACGTGCGCACATGGTACGGGAAGTTCTTGTTGGCCGCCGACGGGCGTGTCATGATCTGGGGCGACAGGCCAGGTGCTGGTTGGAGCAGCACTGTCCGGGCCTCAGGCTGTCTTAAACATGGGGTCGTAAGGATTCCCCCTCACTGGACATCCCCCACCCTTCCCTGCAGTCCTTCACTCCTGATTAGGCTCTCCTACTACAGGCTGTCACAGTGCACTGAGTTCTGACCTTTTTCCTCCGTCACAACCCTGACTGCCCTGCGATGCTTCCTCATCAGAGCCCTGATCACTGACATCACTGGGTAAGTTTCAGTGGCCTTCACTGTCCGGTATGATACCCACTAGCCATATGGGGTTATTTACATTTAAATTAATCCACATTAAACCAAAATTTTTGTTTTCAGTCACACTAGCCACGTTTAAGTGCTCAGTAGCCCCACATGGATAGTAGCTATTGTATCAGAGAGCACAGAGTATAGATAGAATATTTTCATAAACACAGAAAGGCCAATTGGACAACAACACCTGATAACTTCTAGAATGTTAGCTCTGTGAGGGCAGGAATTTGTTCATTCCCTGCTGAATCCCCAATACCTTCTAGAACAGCACCTGGCACATAAGCACCCAATAAATATTGGTTGAATGTAGAAGTGTGTCCCCAACTAGTCTAGTAGATCTTGAGAACAGGGACTGGGTGTGACTCGAGCACTGCACACAGGAGCCCAGCGCGACCCCTCTAAGGTCATGGGAACAAGCAGCTGAAAGCAGTAAACAGCGGAATGGGGCTGTGCTGAGCTAACTGTGCATTTTTACAAAAGAAACTGGCTGAAGATGAAATATAGCTAAGAGGGCACTGCACTTGGGGGCCCGGGGCCTGCACCTCACCTCTCGCCCCCCAGTTTTTTGAGTATGGGACCTGGGACATGTCGATAAAGCTCCCGGAGCCTCACTGGGGGAAAGGGATGGCAGCACCTACTCAGAAAGATGAGGAGAGGGCAGAGCTTGGCCCATGATGGTTCTCAGCATTTCTCCTGTTTCTGTCCCTTTCTGACTTCCTGCAGAGCTTCAGGAAGGGCTGTCCTGGGAAGGTGAGTCTGTACCTAAGTCAGGCTCTGGGGTAGAAGATGGGGGACCAGGCCATCTGTGACTGAGTACATTCGCCACCCAGAGCACATTGTGGACCCCTGCGGTCAGGAGCCTGGATCCTCATCAGTGCCTATGTTCCTGTCTGGCTCCCTCTTATGGTTGGCTGTGGAAGGACTGGGTGCAAAGGCCCTGCCCTCCTACCAGAGGCCATGGAACCCTGGCAGGTCACCTCTCCTGTTTGGACCTTAGCTTCCCCTTTCTGTATAGTGGGTGCAACGACCATTATCCATCCTGTCCTGGGGCTGCTCTGACACACAATTAAACAAGGTATATGAACTGTCACCCAGAAGCCCAGATAGGATATAAACCACGGCAAAGAAGAGGTTTAGTGCTGATCCCCTCCAGATGTCATTCAGATCTAGGCCCCCTGGAGCCCCAGCCTGACCCACTCCACCTGCTTCTTCCTGAACAATGGTCTGTGATGGTGCAGCAGATGGAAGAATGTGTTGGCGAAGGGTGGAGTAATGACCAAGGGGTTTGGGAAAGGCAGTGGGATACAGAAGGCAAACGTGAGGGGGCGGGGGGCAGTGCACAGGGTCAGGAATGGGGAGGGGCTGAGAAAGAGGGTGGGGTTCAGTCAGTACAGCATGAGACTCTTGATCTCAGGGTCACAAGTTCCAGCCTCACATTGATGGTAAATTTTACTTAAGGAAAAAAAGAAAGAAAGAAAGAAAAAAGGGTGTGGTCAGTGGAAGAGGCTAGGACACAAGGTGGGAGAGAATAGAAGAGGCTGGCTTCTTGGGGGGTGGGGGGGACAGAGTAGAATAGCCTGCGGGAATCCAGCAGGCTCTTGGTAAGTGTCTGTTGAATGAGTAAAGAATGAAGAGAAGGAAATGGATGGAGAGCTCAGAACAGAAGGTCCAGGCAGTTCAGGGGTTGGGGAGTTTCACCCACTCTCTGCCCATCAGGCTCCCACCCCCACCTGGATGCCCTTCCTCACCAGGAACACGCCATGGGCATACAAATGGATCCCCAACTGGATGCCATTGACAATCTTCTCCCGGGCCCACTTGGGGATCCCGAAGTTGGCGATCAGGGCCATAACAGGAACGGCAAAGAACCTGCAGGGGAGGTGCTGGTTCAGTAGAGACACTGCCTCTGCCCTCTTCCCCACCCCATGGCCCCAGCCCCCCTGCCACGCACACACGTAGGGCCCAGGTGTGTCCCAAATTAGAGAGAAACCAGTGTAACCTTCAGAAGCCAGAGATTAAAAGGGGGCAGGAATCCCACTGGCCTGGGAAATTCTGGAAGGCAAAGACTAGGTTGAATTTAACTCCATTCCACCCCACCCCAAATCCTGGCACCTGATAGGAAATCAAAAGATGTTTGCTGAATGCATTAACATATGATAATAACAATTAAGGACTTAACTGCAAGCCAGACCTGTCTCTAAGCTTCTCAAGTATGTAAACTCATGAACTCACAAAGACTCTTCGAGGCAAGTACAATTTCCATCCCCATTAAACAGATGAGGAAACTGAGGCAGAGCAAAGTTCATTAATTTGTGTGAGGTCATACAACTTACAAGCTTTAGAACTGGGATCAGAACCCAGGCAGTCAGGCTTAGAATCTGCCTACCGTACGACTATGTTATGTTGAATGATAAAAAATTACAACTAGCTTTTATTGAACACCTACTACATACCAAACACAAGGCCCTTCTATAGTGCCCTAGGCATGCTCAAGATAACTCTTTATGGGTAAGCAACCTGAGGTGCGCTCTCTCTCTCTCTCTCTCTTTTTTTTTTTTTTTAATTTGGGAAAATAATTTTTTCCAGGTCACGAAGTAAGTGGCAGACTGGGTCTGCTGCCTGACTTGCAAGCCCATCAGCCTCACTGAGGAGGGTCTGAGAAATGGGAAGCCCCACAAGACAGGGACAGCTTGGGGGCCCAGCACGTCTCACCAGAGGGTGTAGGCAGCAAAGAAGGGCACGTAAAAGGGCTGCTTCTCCGGGAAGTGACGCAAGGAGATGAGCACAGCATAGCAGAACCACACGTAAGCCGCCACCTGCAGCCCAATGAGCCCATAGCCCGCCGGCGACTCGTACGTGTATAGTACCTGGCCTGGGTCAAAGAACTGCACCCAAGGGAAAGGGTTCATCATAGCTTTGACCTCCTGCCCTCCACACAAGGACCCCAGACCCTAGGCCCCTCCCCCCACCGGCACCCAGGGAGCAGAGCTATTGATTGGGTCAGGACAGAAGCAGCAGGAGAGAACAAAATGGAAATAGAAGGACATAGAGGTAGAGTGAGGGTGAAAAAGAAAGAGAATACATTCTCTACCAGGGGCCCAACATGGGGCTAACCACCTACCATGCGTAAGTTTTTCCATCTGCGTCAACCCAATGAGGTGGGTCTTATTAACACCCCCACTTCGCAGAGGGGGAAACTGAGGCTAAAAGGGGCGGCTTTTGGCCAAAGGCAAAGCCAAGGTGATATAAAGCCTTAGAGGAGCCCTCCGGGATAAGTAAGACCCTCCCAATTTTACAGAAGAGGAAACAGGCTTAGAGGGGGTGAGCATCACCCAAGGTCAGCTAGCTGGGAAGTGGGAGAGCCAGAGTGGAATCCAGGTCTGTGTGACTCCTGAACTCTCAGTCATGACATTGAGTTTAAATGTGACAGACAGTGAGAGACAGAGGGAGGAGGAAGAAGGCTCCTCAGAGATGGTGAAGAGAGGAGGCATGCACTCAGAGAGACAGATGGGCAGGCAGAAATCGCAGAGTGGGAGAGAGCGAGCCAGCTAGAGTGCGATGTGGGGAAGGGCTGGCAGACAGGTGGAGGAGGTGGCCAAAAGCTTGGGGAGGGGCGGAGAGGCAAGGCCTGGGCAGTGGGAAGTGGCACTCACCTCGGCCTCGTAAATGAGCAGCACCACGTGGGTGAGAGTGTACAGGGTCATGTAGACAGACAACTTCACGGAGCCCGAGTGGCTGATTCGGCCCCTGGCAGCAGGCCATGAAGGGAGACAGCAGGGGTGGGGGCTGTCAGGGAGAAGCGGGAAGCCATCCCCCCCCCCCCACATCCACCCCAGTGTCCTGTTCCGTAGCCCAGCCACACCTCCCCCCAGCACTCCCTCCCGCCCCAGCCTGGGCACCGTGTCACTGTGAATCCCTTCCCCAGAAGGATGAGCATCAGCAGGAAGATGAGGAAGCTGGAGGAGAAGAGCAACTTGGCTGGGAGAAGGGAGGAGAGGGCGTCTCAGACATAGGGCTCAGAGAGAGCCCAGGCACCCTCCCCTGGCCCACTTCATTCTCACCCAAGATCTTCAGACTCTCGTTGCCAATGCCATCAGTGGCATACTGGCCCCAGTAGATGCAGAAAAACAGGAGGCTCAGGACTGAGGGGAGAACGGGCAGAGGGAGGAAAGGACAGAAACCAGCTTTGGGGCATCACTGTTCCCTAGCATTATGATCCAGATGGCCAGAACCCCTCCTTCACCCCCATCAGGATTCTAGACCATTTACGCCCACTGACGTCCTAGGAGACTCTGGAGTCCAGGCCCCAGCCCCTCTTGTTCGGGATCCAGATGTCCAGGCCCCCAGCCCCTCCTCCCTCAGACCCAGAGGTCCTGGCCCCCAGCCCCTCCTCCCTCAGACCCAGGATCCAGGCCCCCAGCCTCTCTTCTTTTCCTCAGACCCAGGTATCTGGACCCTATGTCCCTCCTCTGACAGAACTCAAAAGCTGGGATACTCTGAACCTCACCCTCCACTCCTGCTGCAGCCATGAACATTTTGTAAGTTGTGTGGAGCAACTGACGACCTTTCAGTAAATCTAAAAGAAAAGTGGGGGAAGGTGGTTCACAGACGGGAAGGGAGACTAGCTCATTCCCCCAACCCTGCCCCCCATAACTCCTAACCCCACCACCACGTACTGGACTTACATCCAAAGTAACAGGAGAGGAAGAAGATGAGGAGGAAGATGAGGAGGAAAGTCACATCTGTCTCCAGGATCCCTGCCAATTTTGTAGAAGGAGGAAATGATTCAGTCAAAGCTGGGTGTCCCTCGGCAGTGAGCACCCAACTCTAGACCTCCACAAAGATTCTGGTTTCTGGGTCCGCAATGCTCACCAAACTCATCAGCCGAGAAATGCCGTGTCCAGAAGGACTTGCCATTGGTGAGGACCATCTCATACTCCAACTGCAGCCCATCTCCCTGTGGGAAGTGTGGAGGCCTAAGGGGGGGGACCCTGGGCAGGTAGAGGGTCACCAGGAAGGCAAGGAGGAGAAGGCCCAGGTGGCGGGCCCAGCCTCTTACCCCACACTTGCTGAGTGCGATGTACCACCACCTTTCACGAACCGAGCGGAAGCTTCGGCCACTGGAGCAGCTCAGGTAGCGGGTTCCGTCCTCTGACACTACCTGGGAAGGAGCAAGAAGAAGGTTGAGGCCTGTCTGCACAGCCCTCAGGCCCTTGGCCTTCAGCATCTGCCCATTCCCCCATACCTGACAGCCTGACCAGGCATACTGGGTGGTGAGGTTGATGACCTGGTTGTTCTCAGGCCTGATCACTGACTCCTTGGCCAGGCAGTCCTGGGGAAGGCAGGGACATGGTCACTCCCTGGCCAGCCTCGGCCTTCTTCCCTCTCCCATGCACCCTCCTCACAGCCTTCACCTTGTCCCCTGCCTTGTACACAGCCGGCCACTGGGATGGGTCGTCGAAATAGAGGAGGATGTTCTGACAGCACTTGGCCTGCAGACCCAGAGATTTTGAAGTTTGAGGGTGTACAGGGAACTGGGGTAGCCCTTGCCTTGGGAGGCCAAGGGAATATCTAGCCTCAGCATGGAGAGTGGTGGGGGAAGGCTCACCTCAGGGTATCGGAAACGGAAGTCCAGTCGGCCGTAATCCGAAAGAAAGCAAAATCTTGTCAGGAACACCCAATCCTGGAAAAGGGGCCCAGTCCTCCTGAATCCTTGAGAACTCCCCGACTCCATAGACCCCCCAACTTTCCTTCCCTACTCTTGGGTACCTGATTTCCAGAGAAGCTTAAGGGGACCAAGTTACCTCCAAAATTCTTGTGATCCCTTTACCTTGGGTCCAGGATTCTTGTCTCAAATGCCCCCCCACACAAGTTTCTTCTCCTCCCCTCAAACACTTTTCCCATTTTCCAAGTGCACTGAGAAAGGACCTGGAGGGCCAGGTGCCCATCCCGGCCACCTTCAGTCCCAGACACCATCTGACTGGCATCCCCCGGTTATCCACACGAATGCCCCACGGTGGTCCCAGAGACCACCTCCTACTGGGTAATATTCCAAACGGCCCTCTCCTGGCCCTGAGCAGCAGTGTGAACTCCAGGCTCTCTACGGAGTGAAAAGTGCTGTCCCTTCAGCACCACCTTGGCGTTCTCCCAACCCCCACCCCAAACTCTCATTCTCCCAACCCGTCCCTCCTCCCCGCCCAGCTCTGACCTCAATGTCCCTCCTACAACCCTCAAGTCTCTTCTCGACCCCACGGCGCCTCTCAGCCCCAACCCCGACCCAGTCCTCCCTATTATCCCCAGCCCCAATCCCACCGCGGCTCTCAGGGACAGCCTGGGAAGGGCGGCAGGGGGCGGGGCGGCACCCTTCTCCTTCCCTTCCCTCCTGTCCCCAGGGGCCCGGCGGGTGGCAGGGGAGGGCCCAGCGCGCTCACCTCCTTGGAGCTGAGGTTGCCCCGCACGTACTTGGCCCGGGCGCGGGGGGGCAGTGGCAGCAGCAGGAGCAACAGCGGCGGCAGCAGGCGGCACAGAGCGGGCGCGCGCGGGGGCTCCATTCCGCCCGCTCCGGGCCCCGGCCCCGGCCCCAGCTCCGCTCCGGCTCCCGCTCCGGCCCGGCGACGGCGGCGAGAGCGCGCGGGCCGGCCAGCGCGCGCCCCCGATTAAAGGGGCCGCTGGGCGCCGCTCTCCCCGCCCCCTCCTCCGATATGGCCCTGCCTGGCACCTTCTCCATCGTCATGGGAGAGGACGACCCCTCCCCATGCTCTCTACTCCGCCTCAGCCTCAGTTCTCCCTTCTGGGACTCTCCCTGATACCTCTTGCTCCCCTTGTCCTACCCTGAACTCACATTCCCCCGAGCCGTGCCTCCTCCTCCAGACAGCCATCTCGGGATGACCCCCAACGTACAGACCCCAGCTCTGCCCTGACCTCCCCGCCAACTTAGACCCCAAACTGCTCTTTGATGGCTCATTCCTGCCCTCATGACAGCCATCCCCAGCAGTGTCCACCCGAGATCCCATGGGCTCTGTGAAGTGCCCACAGAGACACGGAGGCTGGAGAGGGTGAACCATTTGTTCTGGGTCACAAAACACGGAGATGGCAGAACGCTGGGCCACAATCACTACATTCCATTGCCTGACCCTGTCCAGTCACTGCTCACCGGGGTGTGAAACCGGGTTGCTGCCAGAAGAGGTGGTGTTGTGAGAAGCCCAGAGCAGACCCAAATCAACCCTCTGGGTTCAAAACCCAGCACTGCCACTTTCTCATTAGACTTCAGCCAAGTCGTGTGATCTCCCAGTTCAGTCCCCTACCGGCTGGTACCAACCTTATGGTTTCCCAGTGGGCAATGAGGATCCCTGGAAGGCTTTACAGAGCAGCGTCCAAGTCCCTCAGCTTCATTTCCCCTGATCAGATTCCAACAAACATTTCTAGCTTCATTCCTCCCCCTCCACTGGAAAAAAAAAAAAGTGCTGCTCCTCAAAATATCATTTAAAAAAACTTCCTAAGCCAAGGGGCCAAGCAGAAAACATAAGTGCACAGAACACTTTCAGTGGAGAGTGTGGGACCCATGAAAAGGCAGCCTCTGCTACTTGGCTTGAGCCAGTTGTTGCCAGAAGGGATAGTAGGTCCGCTGCCAGATTCTTTTCCTTCTTTTTTTCTTTCTCTCTCTCTCTCTCTCTCTTTTTTTTTTTTTTTTTTTAGACAAGCCAGAAATGTGTTAGGCTTTTTTTGTTTTGCTTTTGTTTTAAAGCAAACTGATTTGTAACAGTAGGCAATTAATTCAAAAACTTTAAATGTATGTTGGGCCAAAGTTAAAAAGTCTGTGGGGTAGATTCAGGCCTCGTCTCCCATTCCCGTCGTGATCTTGCACACACGGTTCCTATGTCCACTGGACCAGGAGCCCACCGAGGGCTGGACCTGGACATGACTCACTCTAAGTCCCAGGATATCCTAGGAATATGGACTGAATGAAAATGGTTCCACATCCCCTATTTGCCCTGCTCCAGGCCTTGCACATACTGTCCCATAAAGCAGCGTTTCTAGAATTCCCTGAAATGTTCTTTTCTTCCTCTACTAGTAAGCTCTTACCAATCTTAAAATGTGTAAAGGTCTACATCTGCTCCTTTCTGAGGAACTCCCTCATCACCAGGGACGAATCATCCCTCCCCCCTTGGACTCCCTCAGCCCCTGCACCTCTCTGTCCCCAAGATGCAACCATTGGGGCTGGAACTGTCTGTGCCCACCACTGGACTGGGAATCTTCTGGGGACACAGCCACAGTAGCACTCACTCTGGGGCCCCAGCATCACCAGAGCTGAGCCTGGCACATAGTTGGCTTCAGTGGGTAGATGCATTGGACTGACTGAACCCCAGGTTTCCCCACCCTGCTGGCCCTCAAATCCCAAGAAGGTGACAAGTGATGGTATCTTCCCCTCCATCTTAGACCCAGAACTCAGAGCAAAGCAAAGCTGCTTGCTTGGGTCAGCCACTCACTGAAAATCAAGGGGACCATGAAGAAGGTACTTTATTGAAGTGATCAGGAGTGCGGGTTTCCTGCCCCTAGCCCAGCCTCAGTCCCCTCAGTACAGTCTCATAGGTGGAAAGGACCAGGCCTCTGGGCTGCTCTGGGCCACCACCCAGGAGAGGCTGGGCAGTGGGGCAGGAGGGCTGGGGCTCCAATCCAGGGCAGAGGTTCGGGGCAACAAGGGTGATGGTGGCTGAGGCAGGGGTTGTTGTGGGCCAACCCCCCAGGGCCGGGGAGGGGGAGGTGTGGCAACCAGCCAGATGCTTTTCAGTAGGTCAAAGGCTGTTGGGGGGCCCCAGGCTGCCCCGGATGGCGAAGGCAACAAGGGCAAAGGCGGTGGCCAGGGACCTTTTGGTGGCGCCAGGCTCACCCTGTGCACCAGGGGAGTGCTGGAGGTGTGAGGCATGGAGAAAGTGAGCTCCTTTGTCCTCTGTTGCCTCCTCTGCCTCCTCTCCCCTGGGGCCTGCTCCGGGCTGTTGATCCAGGAGGGTGTCATCCTTTGTCTTTCAGGGCCCCCAGGCTTGGTCCCTGGCACAAAGGAAAAAAGCATGGGAGACAGCTGAGCTACAGCAGACAAGGAGAAAGGGATCACAGGAAGTAGGAGGTGGACTCACCTGGTAAGGGTGGCTGGCAGTCACGGAGCACCAGGGTAAGGTCGGGCACGCAGCCATGGCAGGCCTGTAAAGTGCCCACGATGGCATCCCTGGCCTCCTGCACTAGGTTCCTCCTGGGGAAGGCCTGTGGCAGAATCAACTGGCACTGAAGCTCCTCCAGCAGCTGCCCCAAGCCAGGGAGCTCTGGGGGACTGGGTGGGCCTGGGCCTGAGCCTCTAGGCACCTGGTTCTCCTTGCCCCTTGACTGGGGAGCTGGTTCTTGGGCCCAGCTTGGGCTTGAGAAGCGTTTGGTGGGAAGTGAAGGGGTGCCGGGCTCTAGGGACCCACTGCTAAGCAGCCGGGCCACATCCAGAGATTTCACCTCATGATTAAAGAGACCCCGGTGCTCCCGGCTCAGCCGGCCCTGCGTTATGACCACAACCTTGGGAACAGTAGGGGCCACAGGTGGATCCTGACTGGTCACAGGAGGATCCTGATGGGTCAATGGCCGGCGGCTGCCCATCAGGGCCTCGTTACGCTCCCGCCTGGTCTTCCGATGACGGACACGACCAGATTTCTCAGGCCGCTGGAAAGGCTGGGGGCCTGGCCCCCGGCGGTCCATAATGTCCTGGAAGAAAAAGATAGGACAGTCATCATCATGCCGATAAATCAGGGACCTAAAAGTGAATAGTGAGAAGAGAAGATAGTTTGGGGTGAGGTGGAAGGCCTATTTACAGAGACAAGATGAGAATAAGATAGTGGGTGGGTAGGGAGTGATTGGCAAAGACTTGGTCAAGGAAGGAGTCGTGGGGGTTGGATGGGGTCAAGGGAGTCATGGTGAATGGGGAGGTGTGTCAGAACAGAGAACAGACAAGGGGTTACAGGGTACTGGGACAGGAGAAAGTAGCTAGAAGATGGGGGATGTGGACGGGATCATGAGACCACAGGGTCTGGTGAACTAGAAGGAATTATGGACAGAGGAGAAATCCAGAAGTAGAGGAGGTACTGGAGAATGCAGAAAGTGGAGTGAGATGGTAGAGAGAGAAAGGCAGAAGAGACAGCAACAAAGCAGTAGGAGAGACAGAGAAGACCTCGGGAAAACAGAAAAGGCAACGGAGGAGCTACCAGGAACTGGGCCTAGTCATGGGAATGCGGTGGACTAGGGTAGATGAGGCAAAGGCGGGCAGTTGAGTTAGGAAAGGGGGGTACGGTTGGTGGGGGCTAGGTAAGGGTGGAGTACCTCACCTCCTGGCCCAATGAACCCCGTCCCCCACCCACCCCACGTGGCCATGGGGTGCAATGGCTTCTTTTCCACGGTGACCCTAGTTCACGACGCCCTGTGGACTCTTCGGGGCCTCACGCACACTACACGCATGCGCGTGCACCGCCCACGCCCTTTGACTTCCTGCTCTCGTGAGGCACGAGGAACAGAGTGCCGGTTATGGTCCCACCCTTTCCAGCCTTACTTCCAGAAATCTCTCTCATTTGTCCTTAGGCATCTCCCATACACCAATCTGCTGTGAGACTCGCTGGGCCCGCCCCCTTCGTGAATGCTGATTGGCTTAGACTGTCTCTCGGGGAAAGCCGTGAGGCGAGGCACAAGGGGAAAAAAGGGCCATGGCAGTCTCCACTTGCAGCGGGTCCCCAGACAGTCACAGAATTCATCCCTAGAGAATCAGTATAGAGTCGTCATTCAGAGCTAGGATCTGGAGTTAGACTACCTAGGTTTAAACAACCCAAACTGGCACGTTTGAGGTGTATGACCTTGAAAAGTGTGTAACTGCTCAGACCCTCGATTTCCTAATTTGTAAAATGGAGTTGATAGTGCCTCCTTTGTGTGGTTGCTGTAAGTATAAAATGAGCCAATACATCTAACTTGAAACAGCACTTGGTTTGAATGGAATGAATGCCTCGAAGCTGTTTCTCACTAAGCTTTGCTTCAGCAACGGCTTCTCTACCTTTTGAACTTATCTACCGACACTAGTCCCCTCAGACTTGAAAATCAAGCTATAGGGGCACCTGGGTGGCTCAGTCGGTTAAGCCTCTGTCTTCCATTCAGGTCACGATCTCACGGTTGGTGAGTTCAAGCCCACACACAAGCCAGCTTCAGATCCTTTGTCTCCTTCTCTCTCTGCCCCTTCCTTGCCTGCTCTCTCTCACTCAAAAATACACATTTAAAAAATAAAATAAAGCTATGGCCAGAGTTTCCCCACGCCCTAATCAGCTATATTACCTGTGTAATACAGCTTACCCAGACTTCCTGAGTTTTCAAAGCCAAACTCAAATGCTACTCCTAGGAACCCCCTACTCTGAGTCCTTCTCTTTCTCCTTCCCCTTCTCCACCTCTCTTAATCACAACCTTGATCCTTTCCTCATCTCTGCGTCTGGATCTGTCTTCCCCAACACACTGGGACAAGGCCAGGATTTGACCCATTCGTTTAATAATCATTTAAGTTCTTGTGAACAGCCATAGTACTTGGTACTATGAGTCAGGCCCTGTTCCAGGCAAGTGGACTGAAGCAAAACATGATAAATAAGACCATATTTCAGTATCAACCTACCTAGAAAGAATGAATAGATGGGAAGGTCCCATTAGGAAGTGGAGCTACGGGAATATAACCAGGAAGTTTAGGGGGATGTGGGACCCCCACCTGGTCCCTGAGAAGAGGAAGAGTTGGGAAGACTTGACATTTGAGATTAATATGGGCAGGGAGGGGCCGACCTTAGGTGGCCTTGGCTATGGATGTAGGCTTCAGAGCTTAGACACACCTGTGGGTTTAGAGAGAGGAACAGAGGCCACAGATCTGCAAGATGAGCTGGGTGGGAGGGGTGCCAGGCTGGACCTGGGCCTTGCAGCATCTCTAATTTCCTTTTTCTTTCTGTACCTTCTTCTGCCCTCTTTGCAGGGCCTGTGATGTTTGTAATGCAAAGATGTGTAGTTTAGATTTTATGCCACAAAAACTGGTATTTTTGAGCAGGGGAGGCCTGCGAGCAGATAGGAGCACTTAAGTCCTGGCTCTCTCTTAGGATGTCTCCTTACAACGGAGGCTCTATTTTTCACACTTTGCTATCTTTTTTTCTACCCACATCAATAGAAAATGGGAGCGTCCCCACCTAGCCAGGTGCGTACGAGCCACCCCCTCAAGGGATCCAGGAATGGACTCGTCCACTCATTTCCCTCCCCCACCACCACGTGAATGACACACGAGCGCGCGCACACACACACACACACACACACACACACACACACACACACACACAGCTGGCGATCCCTTCCGCACATTTCTCGCTCTACAGCAAACGGATTCTTCCCCCAAAGAAAAGCTCTAGGTTTCCCCCGCCCACTCTCGGCCTTTCAGGTAGCTCGCCCCTCCCCCTGACGCCGGAGTGGCGTGTGGGGTTCCTCCCTCCCCTATGGGTGCTGGATGATCTCGCCTCCCCGTTCCCAGGGGCCCGGGTGCGCTGGCCGCCGCCGCCCGAGCTTGAGCGGCCCGGGCGGGAAGCGCCGGACGAGCCCACTGCGCGGCCGCCGCGGGGGAAGCATGGGTTCCCAACTCCACCACCCCTTTTAAGTGAAGGTTTCCGCTCCTGCAGAGGAGGCGGTGCCCGGGATCGGCAGTAGTCCTCGCTAGAGTGCGGGCGTCGGGACCGTCCATTGTTGCCTGGAAGGGAGGGGTGGGCGTGGCGGAGCCACCTCCTCGGCCGACTCTCCCGGGTCAACCTCGCTCGCCAGTCCTGCAGGAAGGAGCTGCGGCGCCAAGATGAGCGGAGAGGAGAACCCAGCCAGCAAGCCCACGCCGGTGCAGGACGTGCAGGGTGACGGACGCTGGATGTCCCTGGTGAGCGACCCGGCCCGCGATACTCAGGAGTCCGGGAGGGGCCTCAGGAGAGCAGTTGGTTGGCGCCACTCTCTCTGTGGGATTAGGAAACTGAGAGCAGTTGGGGTGGTGGAGGCGAAGCGGGGAAGCAGAGTGGGGTGGGCCAAGCAGCGCGCGTGTCTTTGACTCCCCTTGTACGTCCCCGAAGCACCATCGGTTCGTGGCCGACAGCAAAGATAAGGAACCCGAAGTCGTCTTCATCGGGGACTCCTTGGTCCAGCTAATGCACCAGTGCGAGGTGAGGCCCATCCCCCATCCCCTTGCCCCACCCAGGCCTGTGCCCTCACTGACACATCTGGATCAGAGCCCAAGCCAGACAGGGATGAGGTACCCGAAATAGCCTCAGGCAGCACCCACACCCAAACCTCCGTGTAAGATGCAACATTCTACTGAGAAGGAACTGTGTGACCAGTCTTTGTCACATGGGTTTTTGTGTAGTGAGACTTAAAATCTTAAAATGAGGCTTTCTTGCAAGAAGATTGCCTAAAGTGAGATTCTATTGTTTGCTTAAGGTAGTGCGCAGCCCTAATGGATGTCCACAAAGCTGTAGTCTTTCCACCAAGTGAAAGTCAACTGTAATAGCTCTCCACAAAGGGGACTCAATTATGTTACGTTTCCACTAAGTGAGGTCAAACCATGATGGCTTTCAACTGTAAATGCTGTTGGTTCCATGCATGCATGACTCTAGCAGAATAGGTTTCCATAAAGTGAGTCTCGCTTCTGTGGATCTCCATGAAAGTGAGACTGTAATAGGTTTGCATAAAGCGAGATTCGACCAGACTGCCTCCATAAGGCAGGGCTCTTCCATTATATGTGGCTTGGACAGAGGGTGGTGGTCCTTGTTGCCAATGCCCTTGTTGCCAATGTACCCACACCACTTCTTGTCTGCAGCTCTGGCGGGAGCTCTTTTCTCCTCTGCACGCACTTAACTTTGGCATTGGCAGTGACAGTACGCAACATGTGCTTTGGCGACTGGAGAACGGGGAGCTGGAACACATCCGGCCCAAGGTGAGCAGAGCTTCGGTGGGCAGCTAACGCGCCCCAAGCCTCCCTCCTGACCGCTGCTTCATGCCTTTCTTTCCACAGATTGTGGTGGTCTGGGTGGGTACCAACAACCACGGGCACACAGCAGAGCAAGTGACTGGTGGCATCAAGGCCATTGTGCAACTGGTGAACCAACGGCAGCCCCAGGCCCGGGTCGTGGTGCTGGTGAGAGGGTGGGAGGGCAGGGAAGAAAGAATGGCAGGTGTAGCTGCAGCCGGCACAGTTCTGGGCAGCATGGCACAAAGCGGTGGTTTTCGGGCAAAATCTCCAGTTGAAGCTTGCTACATACCCAGCAGCTGTTGTTAAGGTGTTCAGGGACCAGGTAGCTGCTGTTGCCCAAGAAATTGCTGAAGATTCTGGGGGGTGTTGCAAAACTCAAAACAATTAGCCAAAAATAGGCGTTCCTGGGGTGAATCCAGGCTCCATCACTTCCAGCTGGAATATTTCCTCCTCTGAAAGAGGGGTTGACCCTTTGCCATGGTGTCATTTTTGTGATGGATACTTGGAAAGGGGCTGGCACCCAGAAGGTACTTGCTGAAGGGAGTCTCGGACATGGTATCAGGAATTACCCTTCTGATCCCCCACTACTCCATCCCTAGTATATTCTACACCTGGGAACTTCCTGGTGAGGGTGAACAGTTTGTCCCAGAGAACAGGATACCCAGATGTTGGTAGGATGTCTCCTCACAACTCTTGGTGGCCTTTCTCAGGGCCTGCTTCCGAGGGGCCAGCACCCTAACCCACTTCGTGAGAAAAACCGGCGAGTGAACGAGCTGGTCCGGGCAGCATTGGCTGGCCACCCACGGGCCCACTTCCTGGATGCCGACCCTGGCTTTGTGCACTCAGACGGTACCATAAGTCACCATGACATGTACGATTACCTGCATCTGAGCCGCCTGGGCTACACACCTGTCTGTCGGGCCCTGCACTCCCTGCTTCTGCGTCTGCTGGCCCAAGACCAGGGCCAGGGTGTCCCCCGGCCAGAGGCTACACCCTAAGCATCCTTCTTCCCCATTAAATTCTCATTCCTTAGTCTCCCGTTTCTTGCTTTATGGCCAAGCCCTTCTGGGTATCTCAACCTTAACTATGATCTCTGCGACCCTGCAGCTCCGAAGGATGCTGTTTCTGCCTGAAGCAGCCATCACCAATCCATCAAGGCACTCAGGTTCTTGCAGGGCCTAGCAGATTTTTACTCTCAGTAACACTCCAGGCAGGCACCATCAATCAGTAACACACTAGGTGAAACCAGTTTGCACACACTACCCTGCAAGATCAAAGTCAAATAAGAATTCTGGGAACATACTGACCTAGCAAGCAGCCAAAGCCCTTCCAAAGCTGCCTTCCCCGTTTTGCCAAAGATTTTCCCCTGGCTGGAGCTTCTGGTGCTCTGGTTGTACCTTAGATGCCATTTCCTACGGAAGCTTCCTGACCCTCCCCATCACAAGCAGTCGTGCCTCCACAGGGAATCTATCTGTCTCCCCAGAGGAGCACTGTCCACACACTGTGAGGGGTGTAACCCAGGAGGCTCCTTTTGGCCTGGGTGCAGTGCTGGCTCAGGCCATGTGGGGGCAGCAGGGGCCACCGAGAACAGCACTGTATCTGGGTTACTGGGCAAACCCAGCCCAGTACCACCTAGGCTCAGACCTCTCAGGCCTTCCTGAGCCCCCAGATGTTGGGACGACTGTGAGAGGCATAGTAGGGACAAGGACTTCCAAGTGCCAGGGCTGAAGACAGGCTGTTCAGTCCACAGTGAGTCAGTGTTCTCGGCCCACAGGGTCCCTCTGATGTGGGGAGGGACTGCACTGGGAGAAGTGTATAAGCTCCTTGACCGTTTGGGGACAGTACAACCCACCCCACCCCCCCCTTCTCCCTTTAGAGTGGGCAGCCACACAAGTGTGTTAAACAGCTTTAATTTCGGCTTCTCGGCACAGTAAGAAATATTGCACATGATCAACATGTTTTGTTCTGGGGATAGGGACAAGGGTAGGGGGAATCACCTTCTTAGAAAGTACAACCCAAGTTGGGAGGGCAGAGGGGGTGGGGAGAGAACCCTCCCCATGCCTGTGGCAAAGTGCAGGAGCCCCCACCCCAAACTAACCTGAGTCCAGCCCCTCTGGGGAAAAAAGGGGTGCATGAACTCCCCCTACTCCACAGGCACCTCTCCCTGTGGCCCAAGGCCCGTGCTACCCTCCAGCTTGTAGCCCTCACATGAGCCATTTTGCATAAAGTACAAGTGAAAAGGTCTGAAGGTAACACACTCCAGGTTATATACAGGGGCTCCGTGGAGGCAGACTGTGCCCCTGCTTCCCCTCAGCTGCCCCCCGTCACAGGGAGAAAGCTGTGGGGGGACGGGGGATAGACAAGAGGAGCAGGCCTCATTCCGCCCCAAACTAGAAAGGACGAAATGGCTTTATTGGGGAGGAGGTAACCATCCTGCCCCCCCATTCCTGCCACCTACATACTGTCCATGTCCTGAGGGGGATACTGTGGGTCCTGGGATCTTCTTGGGCCCCTCACCTGCCTGTGGCAGCTGTGGAGGGGCCAGGGGGTGGGGGGGAGGGCTGGGGAGGGCCCTCCCAGCCAGGCTGTCCAGGACCTGGCTCTGGGGGTGGAGGCAGTGGCGGGGCAGCCGAAGCTGTGCCAGAGTCCGAGCCAGGTGAGGTGGGGTCGGGGCCCCCAGCGGGGCTGGGAGTGGGGACAGGGGCAGCAGCAGTGCCAGTGGGGGGTGGTCCGGGGAGGGGGGCCTCAGCTCCAGGGGGCTGCTCCGTGGGAGTGGCCGCCTGCATGATCTTCTGGCGCACCTCTCGGATCTTCAACTGCAGACAGACCTTGGAGGGGAAGATGTCTGCGTAGCGTGCCTGGAAGGCTGCCGTGGCCTGGGCTGGGGACAGAAGGACGATGGGGGGCGGGGAGGGCAGGGTGAGATGAGCAGGCAGGTCCTCTTTAGGGGCCCCCCCCAAGACTCCAAGATACACTCACCCGATGGGAAGAAGCCATGGTCCTGGAAGAGCTGCATGACCAGGGCCCGGCGCTGGTCCAGGGTGCGCCGCAGTGAGGAGTATGGCACCTTCTCGTATTCCAGCTCCCCGAGCACGTCCTCGGCTTCCGTACCTGGGAGCAGCACAGGGAGGACAGTCAAGGCTACGGCAGCAGCCTGCTCCCTGCCCCCGCCACCGTCTGGATGTCTGCTCAGCCCTCACTGAATTCTGTAACAGCAGAGTTCAGAGAAGGCACCTGCCTCTGGACCCTACCGGACCCTAAAACCCACCCTCCCATCCGTGACCGGCTGTCCTTCCCCATCACCACCGTGCATCTGTAACTCCATTGCCAAGACCCCGCCCTTCTTAAAGGTCCTAGGTCCCCCACAGCTCCGCCTGCCTCGGTGCCGGCACCTGTACGGTCAAAGGTGAAGATGTCCCCCTCGCACTTGGCACTCTTAGGGGTGTTGGGCTCTGAGCTGCAACTGGAGCGTCTCCTCATCTTGCGCTTGGGCGAGGTGGGGTCCTCGGGGGCCGAGTCCAGGTCTGTCCAACAGAAGCAGGCTCAGCGGAGGCAGCCCTGGTCTGCCCCCCACTTAACCCAGGTGCCCCACACTCGCCTACCGGTGGAGTTCTTCCTCTTCTTGCGGTAGGAGCCCAGGATGGCCCGGGGGGAGGTGGCCAGAGACTGCAGGGTAGGCGAAGGCAGCACCTCCTCAGGCCGGAACTCAGGCAGCTCAGCAAAGCGCTCTTCGAAGTCCACCTCTGACAGGACCCTGCTGGAGAGCCGGCGGGGTCACCTCCCCTGCCTGAGACGGCAGCTGCCTCCCTCTCCCTCCCGCCCTACACGCTCTGCCACGGAGCCCAGCCCATGCTCACTTGTCCAAAGAGTCAAAGGTCTTCTTCAGGGGCGGGGGCCGCACCTTCACCTTCTTGCCGGTACCAGCCGCCTCCTTGCGCTCGGGGGTGTCCCCAGCTGCCCTCCCACTGCTGCCCTCGCTGCTGCTGCTGCTGCTACTGGGGGCTGGGGCCGGAGCTGGGGCCGGGCTGGGAGGGGTGGGAGGCTCCCCACGGCTCTCCAGGCCTAGCCCAGGGACTCGCCAGTCTGAAGATGAGCTGGGGAATTTGCTGGCCTGGGGTAGGGATGGCAGGGAGACGGAGGACACTGGATTCAGACTCGCTGGGGCAAAACCTCGAACAGAGAGCTGGATGCCAACCACCCAAGATGTACAGCTCTGGAGAAGACCCAGCCATACAGACAAGCAAAAGGGACAGAAGAGCTCCCCTCCCCCAACACCCCCAACCCCTGCAAACAAGGACAGAGTTCAGGCAGGTGTGCAGGTAAGAAGGATGGAGCAGAAAAGCAAACAATGGACTGAGACGCCGAGCTGTGTGGCAGCACGATCTGCCTGGCCTGCTTCACACTTACCATGGTCTCCGGGCCCTTGGTGCCTGTCCGCTCCTCAGCAGGCGGGGGTGGTGGGGGGCTGCTCCGGGCTGTGGGAGCCCAGGTCTCTGGGGGCGGTGGAGGGGCTGGCGTTGTGGGCTGACCCTCAAGCTCAGACTCAGGGACAGGGGGCTCACGGGCTGGGCCAGGCTCCAAAGGCTGCCGGGATGCAGGGCCTGACCGCCCAGGGGCACCTGCCTCAAAGGAACCCACAGGAATGCTGGCAATGGCCGCCTTCACTTTCTGGGGGGCCTTGGGGGTAGGCCGCTGGGCCTTAGGGGCCACTAAGCTGTAGGTCATGGAGCCTGCTGGTGGAAAGAAGAGCATTTGCTGAGCCAGGCCTGTCTGGAGCCCACCTTCTGGGTCCTCCAAATCACCCCACCCTGGGTTGGCCTGACACCCACCTGTGGCATTAGGAAAAGGACTAGTAGGGGCCGGGGTGGCAGTGGCAGGGGCCGGTGGGCCCTTGGGCAGGATGGTGGCAGCAGGTGGGGTGGTGCTAGTAGCCACAGTGTAGACCAGGCCCGGGGGCGCCTGGGATGGCTGGGCCAGGGGTGCTGAGGAGGTGGGTGCAGGGCTGCCAGGGTAAAACGCCGTGATGACAGGACCTCCAGGGGCTGTGCAGGTGGGCGGCAGCTGGGGGCTGGGCACAGGTGACACGCCCACCTGGCCGGGAGCCAGCAGCGGGGCTTGGCCTGCAGAGACAAAGAGGAGAGGCGGGGGCCCCAGTTAGGGCCTGGGCCACCTCGGCACCACCCTGGGTCCCCAGCTCTTCCTGCCAGGCTGCCCCTCACCTGAAAGCAGGGGCTGCACGAAGGCGGGTCCGCTGGGCCCCAGTGAGGTGAAGCCTAGGGCTACCGAGCTCGTGGGCCCATACGAGGTGACTGTTCCAGCCTGGCTGGACGTAGGGCTGGTGCCCAGGGGCAACGCGTGCCCACCCGCCGACTGCACGTAGGTGATTCTGCCGCAAGGAGAGGAAGGGGGGAGTGAGGTAAGCTGGCCCCATCTCTGGGCTGGCCTCCAGGTGAGGGCTCAGCTGCCATTACCTGGTAGAGGAGGGCAGCAGGACCTTCTGAGGCTGCGAGGTGGGTCCAGAGAGCGTGGCTGGGCTGAGGGGCGGCACCAGGCCGCTGGGTGTGCTCACGGGCACTGGAGTCAGCTGGATGATCTGTGGGCAAGGGCACCCACAGGCTGAGGTGAGGTGGGGACCCAGAATGGGGCAGGGGAGGACCAAGACCTAGGAAGGTGGATCTCAGCAAAAACAGGGAACGCAAAATTTGGAATCCAGACAGAAAAGAACAAAGGAAAAGAAGACATCAAGCAGTACAAGACACAAAGAAAGAAAAAGATGCAGACGCCAAGGGCAAAATCAAGATGTACGTATATATTGAAGAAAAAGTCCTAAAGACAAAGTTCCAGACACAGACAAAAAGGGAGAAAAGGAAAAGTGACTGAAACAAAGGCACACACAGAAACTGTGGCACAGAAACCTACACCCAGGAGGGGAGGAATGAAGAACAGGTGGAGCCAGGATGCCCTTACCTTGCTGGGTGGCTGGGCACCATTCTGCACAGGCACGGAGAAAGGCGGGCTCACCAGGGGCAGTGGCTGGCCAGCCCCGCCACCCCGCACGGACATGCTAGGGGCCGCCAGGGGCACCAGTACCTTCCCCGGGAGCAGCTGGGCGGAGCCACCCGGGGGCGGGGCCTGCACAGGAGAGACTGACTGGGCTGCAAGAGAGAGAAGAAGTTACAGGAGAGCCAAACAGGCCTGAAGCCCCTCTCCTCCGCTGCTCAGCCCAGGCCTCACCTTTGGGGGGTGGGGCGGAGGGTACTGACTGCAGGATGGGGATGCCAGGAGTGGGTGCGGTGGCAGCCAGAACTTTGCCGTTGGTTGAGGTGCCCGGCGGGAGGGTGAAACGGATGCTGGTGGTGGGTGCGGGGCCGCCAGGAGCTGCTGCCTTAGTCCCAGGGGCTGGTGCCGGGGCAGGAGCCACCTGAAGCTGCTGGGGCAGCGTGGGCAGGATGTACTGCACCTGGGTGATTCCCCCAGCTTTGCCCAAGGCACCTGGCTGCAGGATGCCCAGGGGCACTGGCCCATTGGGACCACTCGCAGCACCTGCTCCTGAGCCTGTAGCGGCCCCACTGCCAGGGGCCCCCTGGGCTATGAACTGAACAGCAGGGGGCGCCGGGGCCCCATAACCAGGTGTGCCTACGAGCAGGTTGGTGACTGTGGCAGGAGCCTTCCCCACAGTGCCCAGTAGGGGCCCAGCCACCAGATGCGGGGCTGGCGAGGTGGCTGCTGCCGACTTCTTGTCCGAATACACTAAGCTTACACCCAGAGGGGAGCTCCCAGGTGCTCGGGACCCAGCGACTGGCTCAGTCCTGGCACCTGCTGTGTCACTTGGAGATGCCTCAGCCCGGCCAGAGGTGGGAAAGGGCTTAGAGGCGATGGGCACAGGAGTGCTACTAACAGGCCGCACCACGTTGGTGACCATGGTGGCAGCTGGGCGGGACAGGGGGGCTGCTGGGGCCCCATAGGCCAGTGATGGGGCTGGGGCTGAGGGCATGCGGCCTCCACTGCCTTCCCGTTCCTCCTTATTTGGGGGCAGGACCAGTGTCTGCAGGACACTTCCTCCCCCCCCAGGAGGTGCTGCAATGACCGAGGGGCCTGGTGGCTCCAGGCCCCCCACACTTTCAGGTCTCTTGCGCCGGAAGGTGGCAGGATCCGTTGAGAGGAACCGGGTGGCCTTGGAAGGTGTTACTGGGCCCCCTGCCCCAGGGAGTGGGGGCCGCAGTGGGCCTGCTGTGCTGCCCTGACCTGACTCCTGGGCCTTGAAGGTCCCTGAGCCCAGTGGGAAGGAGGTGGCAGCTGAGGCTGAGGAGGAGGCAGGTGAGGACGAGGAGGAGGATGGGGTGGGCCCATAGCCTTTGCCAAAGGCTGCAGGTGGATCCGGGGGCCCTGGGGGCTCAGGGTCCAGCGATGGGCGGCAGTGGGTAAAGGAAGAACGAATCACAGGCGAGAACACCTTCCGGCCAAAGCCCTGGGTGGAAGGAGGAGACACAACCACATCAAGGAAGCCCGGATACTCACACCCTGCCCATCCCTGTCTCGCCCAGTAGCAAGGCCAGCTGAAGGCCTCAATTCATCCAGGCCGTGACTCTATTCACCACGCGGCAAGTAGCTTCTTGCCCTCTGTGGGCCTCAATCTCCCTGTGTCAATGCACACGAACAGATATTTCCTCTTTCTAGGAAGAGTGAGTGCTACCAGACAACACCAAGTTCCAAGCTCTCACCTTGCTGCCCTCTGGGTCCTCCCCAGAACTGTCTCCGCTCTCGCTGTCGGTCACTCGCTCCTTGCACTTGAGGTCAATGTCAGTGGTGCCGAAGCCATCGTCAGCTGAGGGAGCAGAGAGAACAGCACTGGCATAAAGGCTGGGTGCAGGACTACCCAGGAGGGACAGCATGGAGCCCAGGCTTTGCCCCAAGTCGGCAGTGAGTGTTGTCCATGAATGCTGTTCCTCAGCCTAAGGTGTGCCCACCTGCCCAATGGGGAAGCCTAAGAACATGCAAATAACACCACCTAACCCTGTGCCCGATGGCCTGGCCATCCATGCCCCTGTCTTCCCAGTTTCCTGCCTGGCCAGGAGCTCCCCGAGGGCAGGGCCGGGTTTACTCAGTAGAGCCTAAACTGAATATGCCTCCAATCATAAACAAAGAGAAGAGGGAGCCTGAGGCCTAGATCAAATCTCTGCCCACCCCTCAAACCTCAGCCTGCTGTTCTCTGGGCAGGACTCTGGGCCCTGCCACTGCTCACCAATGACATCATCATCTCCCTCCTCCTCACAGATGACCATGCGTTCCTCATCACTGGTCATGTCCTCGCTGGCGGCACGCTGGGAACGGGAAGCCCGGGTGGGCAGCAGCGGGGGTCGCCCACTGGCCGCCAGGGCACCTCCCTCACCGGAGGCCGAGAAGGGGCCTGGAGTCCCATATTGGGTGGAAGGCTTTGTACCAGAATAGGATGCAGGGCCAGACACCATCTGCAGGGTAGGTACCGGGAGAGTTAAGAGGGGGGCATCACCTTGGGCAACCCTCCCTGCCTGTCTCCCCCACCCATCACACCTGAGTCAGTTCCTGTAGCGCCTGGCTATCTACTTCCCCACCATCCAGGCTGTGGACCCCACTGTGGGAGAAGGCTCGGGGCCGGGCCGAGCCAGGTCCCCCCACTGTGTGCAGACGCTCAGCCCCACACGAGCCACTCCCTGGAGCCTTGGTATCCGAGCTCAAGAGTGTCTGGGCTGCAACGGACAGGAGCTCCGAGGACACTGCAGAGTAGAAAGAGAAGAGTACTGCAGAGTCCAGAAGCCTTTTACCAGCCCTCCGACCGGCCAAGCCATTCACAAGTATTTCTAAATAATGGACAAGAGGAGTTTGGAAACCCCGGGCCACCTGGCAGAAAACAGATACCACCCACCAACCCGGCATTTCCCAATGGATTTTGCCCTCTGGGATTGCAAGGAGCAAGCCCATTGCTCCCTGGGAGGCAGGCCTTCTTTGAGTACGAGACTGAAAACAAGCAATGTCGTGCTGCCTAGCTAATAACCAATGGCCGGTCCGAGCCTCTGACCCCTCATCTCAGAGAGAAAGGAGAGCCTCATCCTCAGAGAGCTGCAGGCCAGTGCTCACAGAATCACACCAAAAAAGTGCCTCAGAACGGCAACATGCACACCAGACACGCTCAGTTGGGAGAAGTAGCCAATGAGGGGCTTCCAACTTTGGTTCTGGGAACCAGCCAAGCTGGAGCTGAGATTCTGGCTTCACCGTCTACTAGTTTCCTGTAATTTCCAGCAAGTGATTTTGCCTCCCTGAGCTCAGTTTCCTCATCTACATCTTTCCTCATCTACAAACAGGGCACAGCTTTCAAAATTAGAAATTACACTCTCCTTGACATGCACTACGTGCTCACGAACTGATAATGAGATTACTGTTTGGAGACTTTATCTCTCTGGACCTCCCTGGCTCCTTCACATAAAACAACTGCCAGTTTCTTTATGGATAAGGGTCCTCAAACAAAACGACAGGGCAGAGAAAGGCTTATGGGCCAGGGGTTGAGCAAAAAAGAGGGTAGTTGGCACCTCTCAGGGAGGGAGGTGACAGGGCAAGAGAGCCAAGGGGCTGACTGACCTCCAGGGGCAGCGGCAGTCCCCGTCTCTGACATGCTCCGCTCTCGAGTCTCTTTGTGCCCTCCTGCCAGCCCCAGGCTGGTGGGCTTGGCCTCTGAGCTGGACTTCTTCCTGTCCTTGTTGCACCACTTCCAGTCCGGGTGAGCCTTAAAGTGGGCCTCCTTCACCTGGCAGGAGAGAGCGGAGAGACCCTTCACTCACCAACCCCACCAGAGGAAGCTGGTAGGAGCCAGGAGGAAAAAGCGTTACCTGGAAGGCCAGGTCATGGTACTTCTGCTTCTCCTTGGGCCCCAGGGCGTACCACCACTCGCCCAGGATCTTGCTGACGGTCCGGTTGTCCTGGTTGGGGTGACGCTGGTGGACCAGGGCCCGGTGCCGCTTGCTGAAGATCATGAAGGCATTCATGGGCCGCCGAATGTGGTCCTTCTCCCGCTGCAGCAGATACAGGCCCAAGTGGGATGGTTAAAACCAGGAGACAGGCTCGGGCAGCCACAGGGTGAGCTGGGGACAGGTAGAGAGGAGGCACCTTGTTGGGGCTGCGTCCATCCTTCTCCGAAGAGGAGTCTCGTTCCTTTGGCAGGGCACTGAGAGACTGGGTCCGGCGTTTCCCGGGTGGCAGGGGCAACTGGATCTCAGGAGACATGATGGAGAGGAAGCTGTGGTGGGAGCGGCAGGGACAGTGAGGGCCACATCTCCAGCCACTCCACCCATTAGCCCCAAGCCTCATGGCACTCACGCATCATCATGGTCGCTCTCCGTCTCACTGTCCAGCCGGGGCTCTCCTGGAGGGCCAGGGGCCTCCTCCTCAGTGGTGGGAGGGGGACCCTTTCCAGGTTCCACCACCCCCAAAGTGTGGGGGGGTCCAGGCCCTGGGCTCTCAGGGCACGTGGCTCCAGGTGGCCGCCCAGGATCAGCATTCCCTGTCCCACCTGGTGGCTGCTCGTGAGCAACAGCCGCCGACTCGGCAGGTTCTAAGGGCAGACAGGCAGATCAGAGGGCTCCCGGGCCATCTGGACCCTAACCCCATGCCACCCCATTTGTGGCCCCCCATTCCTCACCTTTGCTCTGGTTGGAGGCCACTGGGTGGCTGGCAGGTTGCTGGGCCTCACTTGGTTGCACAGAGGGGTCGGGCTGGCTGGGGGCCAGGAAGGGGACTAAGGAGTGCCAGGGGAACACAGCAACAGAGCGAGGTTCCACGTTTGTCCACACTGTGGGAAGAAGCCAGCTAAGCTGTGCAGCAGGAGACCCGGGCCTTGACCCCCAACTCAAGCTCTTTTCCACCCTGGATGAGGTGGCTCCACTCCTCCTTTACACCCCCTTCCTCTATCCCAGAGCCTCGTGGGCTCCTGCGTGCGACATCACTCGAGAAAAACTCCTCCCTGAAAGGTTTCTAGGTTTATAAAAAAGAAAACAGAAGCTAGGAAGGGAAATAGGCCTCACACCCCACTCCCTCCCCCACCTCCACCAGCCCTGCCACCAGGGACCAGGCCAGAGGAATGACTGGCTCCTGTCACAAACCAGGCCATGTTTGACTGCCATCTCATACTCCCAAGGCCCCAAAACCTCAGCAGGGCTAGGAACCCTCCCCAGCCATGCTCCGTTCCCAGCACCCATGCTGGCATCTGACGGGGCCCCTCATCTTGGCCTCGCGCTCCCTTTCTCTTTCTTGAGAAGACCGTGGCTTGTTTTCCCTTTCTCTTCTCTGATACCCACAGAGCGGGGTGTCAGGTCTTTCTCCTGGCCTCCCTCCCCCTAGTACAGACCCCAGGGAGACAACCTGCCTTTCCGGGGCTAGACACAGGTGGCTCCGGCATCTCCCCCACCCCGTAACAAAATCTACTGCCCTCAAAGAGGCCTCCCAGCACCCCTTCCCTCTAAACCTCTCAGCTTATCTTGAATGTAGCACCTAGCCCCCTTGCCCAAAAAGAGGGGAGGGTGTGGTAAACTCCTTGGAAGAAAAGGCACAGACAATGGGGCAGACAAGAGAACTGTTACAGGTCTGTGCCCAAAGAAAGCAAAAATGCCAGGTGTTTTCTTGAGAATATGCACAGGAAGGCACTTCCCTCCCAGGAGGCCAGTCCTAGGGTTTCAACCTTCTGCCCCAGGACCTGGGTAGTAAGAGGGTAAGCACAGGGCCGGGACCCATCCCTGGCGGGACTCCTGGGGCAGGCCTGGGCTAGAAGTGGGCTTCCCTCTCCCTGCTGGCTCCCTGGGGGAAGTGGAACCAGCAGAGGCCCCTGTGAGGGAAGCCGATGAAGAGAGAAGGGAAACGCCCTAGCCTTGGTCTCCATCATTCCAGGCCTCCCCCTGATCCAGATCAATCTGACCTGGGGTGACCCCTCTATGCCTTCAAAAGCCTGGACTAAGAGAGCCACTGGCCTCGAGAACGGATTGTGCAAGGGGCTGACAAAAGACAAAGTAGACACCATGTCAACAGAAGAGGGATAAGGAAGCCAACACCGGAGGAGGTCTCAAGACGCTCTGAGGACCCCATCCTTCATCCCTGGGGCACTGGTGACCCAAAAGCCTACTCGGTCCTCCAACACCAAGGACCTGGACCTATCTATGCCCCTCTTCACCAGGATCTTTCTCATCAGGCCTCCTCCTCTGCTGGGTGGGGAAGAAAGGGACCAGCAGACAATGGGGGAATAGTCCTTTGGTCCTGCCCCTCCTCAGTGCACTGCCCTCCAGGTTCCTGACTCTCTCTGTCTCCGCAAAGCATGCCACAAACACTCCAGCCCATCACTCAGTTCTAAGCAAACAGTGCTTCACTCACTTCTCAAGCCCTGTTCTTAGCCCCACTACTCGATCACAGTCCCTTCCCCCTCTCTTCCATGCCTAGGGCCAGCAGGTCTCATGCCGCCCCTATTCTAATACACGCTCCCAAGCCAGTTACTCTGCACTCTTCACCTCCAGTGACAACGGACCTGTTCCACCCCATCATCCAAACACCCACAGCTGTGCCCAGCTACTCCCCTCTCCTCACTCCCATCACTCCCGCTACACTCCCACCTGCCGTCACTAAACGCTTGGCCCAGCCAAGCTCTGTAACTTTCCCGTCACCCCTGTACTCTGCGTCTATCACTCTCATACTATACCCCTATCCCCGTTACTCCGCACTTAGCACCCCGACACCTTGACCCCGGCAGTCCCAGGGTCCAGGCGCTACTGACCGAACATGCCGAGGCCACGGGAGGCCGCGCCGGACGCGGGCACCAGGGGCCTGTGGGCTGAGTACATGGTCCGGCGCGGGGGGGCCCGGCCGGGGCTCGCGCCTCCTCAGCGGCCGCCGCCACTCCGCCCGCCGCCGGCTCCTCGGCCGTCGCCGCTCGGGCCCGGGGGGAGCCGGAGGCCGTCGCCGCATGCCCCCCCCCCGCCGCCCCCCTCCGGCCGCCCCACGCGGGGGTCTCCGCCGGGCGCGCCTGCGCACAGCGTCGCCTGCCTCCCGCCGCCCGGGGGGCGGGGGAGGTCAGAGCGCGCCGGCCCCGCCCCGCCCCCCGGCGCGCGCGGGGGCCGTCACGGGGCGCGCGGCACAGGGGCCATCGGCGCCGCCCCCTCCCTCTCCCTCCTCCCGCGCGGTGCCCGGCGGGCGGGGCAGGCGGGGCGGGGCGCGGCGCGCGTGCGCGGGGGCGGCCCCCTCCCTTCGCTCGCTGGCTCGCTCCCTCCCTCCCTCGCAGCTCCGGCGGGTAACGGCTCTGGCCCCGCGCGCCCCGGCTGCCGGTGCCGCCGCCCCGCCTTTCCGGGCTCCGGGCCCGCGGCTCAGCGCCGGGTCGACCTTCGGCTCCGGGCGGGCAGACGGACCAGCGTGCGTGCGTCCGTGCGCTCCGAGCGAGCCCCGCGCAGAGGCACCGCCGCCTCCCCGCCCCGCCACTACTACGCGCTCCCCTCCCCCCGCCGCACCTCCCCCCGCCCCTTCCCCGCTTCCCCCGCGGCCTTCCGCGCAAGCCCGGCCCCCCGCGCGTGAGCCCATTGGCTGCCGCCGCCGCGCGCGGGTCAGGCCCCGCCGCGCCCGCCCCCATTGGCCGCCCCGGGGGAACGTCAGTCATATGCAAATAAGGGAAGGGCGGGGCGGGCTCCGGTTGGCCTCAAGCCGGCCCGGGGCGGGACCGCGGGAGGAGGGTGGCAGGCAGGGCGCACTGCAGTAAAGGCAGCGAGCCAGGGGGGCGGTTCGGGGCACCGCGCAGCGGAGGCCCCGGGGTTGTGTGTGGTGCTACGTGTGTCCAGTCCACGCGAAGAACATGCTCACGCGCGGCTTGGCCCGCCGGGGCGCGCACGGCGCCGCAGGGCAGATGAACTGCGCGGTAGGGCTACTCAAGCCACCTCGAGCCCTCGCCAACTCACACCAGACGACTCTCACCCCCACCACACACACACACACACACACACACACACACACACACACACACACACACACACCCCTCTCATAGAAAGACTTTTCCTGCCACACCCATTATCTCATACACACTCCACAGTCACATGTACCGTGGTCTTATACTCACACTGCCACACACGAAGTCGCACACCTCGAACACCTGTTCACATGTACCTCCCACACTCCCGGCCAATCACTCCCCATCCATCATCATACACACTCGTTCTCACCCATCCTCCACATCACCCATTGCATACACGCCTTGTCATACATGCTTCACCAACGCATATTCTCATTGCCAGCCCACATGAATCATCATACAAACAACATATCAAATAAGCAGTATCATCTCACACACCTCATCACAACCACTGCTTGTCCATCACACACACACCCCACATCCCTCCCACACAACCGCACACACTCTTCCATCTTCACACCCTCTCACGTGGCCTTGCTGGCACCTCCGATCCCGATGCAGGCTACCTCTCACAGATGCCACTGTACTGACCCCACACATTATATAAACTTACCCCAGCGAGCACTACCTCAGTACCCTGTCCCATCAGGTATCCAGAGTGCCATGGTCATTCATCATCATTCAGCTACACTGCCTGACACTTAGCAGCCGCCTGGGACCCTCTAACTGACAGTGTAAGGCAGGGTGCCATGAGCATTACTGTGGGCTGGCCCTACCACTCTAGGCTGGGAGCCACCCCTTCCAGAAAAGGGCCAGGAGGAAGAAAGGAAACTAACACTGGGGCTGCAGTGTGTTGGGACCCAGCATGTATTATACTGTTCACTGAATCTTCACAGCCACTAGGGAGGTACACTTTATTATGCCCATTGTTCAGATGAGAAAATGAGGTTCAGAGAAACTGAATAAATTGTGCAAGATCATGCCTCCAGAACATAACAGTCCAGAGCTCCAAATCACCTGCTCTTTACTGAAAATTCAACCTGGGGGTGGACCCAGGCAGACATTCCCAGAGGTCGGGGAATATAGTAGCACAGTGATACAAAGAGAACTACACAACTGGTGAACTATGAAAAGGTCAGAGAGCACGCATAGAGACACAGGCAAGGGCCTGGGGCCCACCGGGGAGAGAGGCAGAGGTCTTGTGTCACCCAAGATGGCCCTGGGGTCACATCCAGTAGAGGCAGAGGCCTGGGGTCACACCTGGGCAGGTAAAGGTTGCACAGGCTCAGATGGACAAAAAGTGGGCCCCTACACAGGTGGAGTCAGGGACAGGCACAAACAAAATCCTTTTCCCAGCCTATCCCATCCACTGCCAGAGCTGAAGAAATGGAAAAGGGGCAAAACTGGTAATCGGAGCCCAGAGGGGAAGGGAAGGTCCATAGCCCTCTGACCTCCAGAGATTGCAGGGCCAGACACTTGGCTGTGAGCCTGGAGGGGGCCACTGGAGGGACTATTAGGTGACTGCCCCCTCCTCCCTATGCAGCCCCAGACTCAGACCCTCCATTACCTCACTGCCCCAGGGACTGCAATGTGAGGCAGAAATCAAGGCTGAAATCAATGTGTCCCGCTATCTCCCCACCGCTGCCCCCTCCTCTCCCCACCGGTGAGTCACCTACTGGCAAGTTAACCCCTTCCCTACTGCACTGCAGCCTGGGACACAGCTCAGAGAAACACTGCCCCCAGCTCCCCCACTTCTGTAGGGTGAGAAAAAGAGCGAGGTCCTGGCACAGCAGGGAAAGAGGGCCCCACACATCTGGGAGGGTTGCACATCTGGTAGAAGACACAGTGCCCACATAGGAGGGATGGGAAGAGGCCCCTTACAGGGTAGGGTACAGCCAAGTGGGGGCCCAGCCTGGCAGGGAGGGGCCGGAATCCGGGCGGGAAGGGCCCCCCTGCCCTGGGCACTGGGCCAGCCCTATACTTAGCTTCCATTGTTCAGAGTGGAGGAACCCTGGGTGGGGGTGATTAGGGGTGGAGAAGAGAGAGCAGGTCCCAACCCCAGACAGCTCCATCTCTCCAGCCATCCCCAACCCTAACTGGGGCCTCCCTAATTGGAAAAGACTGAGGGGGTTTCCCAAACCAGGGCCCCAGCCCCATGTGAGTGGGGATGCAACACCACCCTTCGCTCAAGGCAGGTACTCAGGCAGAACTATGGTGCAGCCATCCCCTGCACCACCCCATTACCAATTCCACAAAAGGTTTGGCCCCAAACAGCCCCGCAGCACTACCCCACCCCCAGCCTGGGGACAGGGAGCCCAGACAGAGACACCAACTGCCACCCAGGGTGGCACAGGCTGAGGCCTGCCCAGAGGCCTGGGGCGTACAGCCAGGGATGCTGACAGACTGAGGGACAGGCAGACACACTCTGAACTCACCGGCCCATTTATTGAGCCCAAGAGGCACCACGCCCCTGTCGCCCGTGGCTCCCCACCCTGCTCTCCAGGCCTGGGTCCCCGCCTCGGCTCACCACCCCGGTGTCCCCAGCTCCCCTCACCCGCTCTCCACATACACACCCACCCACCCACCCACCCCGTGCGGCGTCGGCGACGGCCAGGGTTGCCTGGGGAACGAGCCCAGGATTGGGCTGGTGCGGCTCGGGAGGGATGGGGGCCTAAAAATAGCGCCGGGGTGAGTCAGTGTGAGTGGGGCTGGGGTAGGCAGGGGGACTAGGAGGGAAAGAGGCAGGCGAGAGGTGTGGGGGAGGGTCCCCAGGGATTGGGAGATGGACAGCATAGGACGGAGAGGGAATATGGATTTGGGGGTGGAAAGGGGCGGAGGGTGGGGGAGTGTACAGGCACCAGGACTTGAGAGGGCTGGTCGGCGCGGACTGGGGGAGGCGCCCCAACCCGGGCGGAGGAGGGGGCGCCGCCCTGCCTTCTCCTCCCCTCCCCGCGCTCACGAGATTTTCCACTCGCCGCCTGGCCCCCAGCCAGCCCCCGGCGGGCCCCACAAAGCCGCTTTGTGCTGGGAGGGCGGGCGGGCGCCCGGCCGGCCTGACACCCACGCGGGCCGCGGCGGGGCGCGGGCCAGCTGGCACCCGAGCTGTCTGCGTGGGGGGGGGGGGTGGGGGCGCCACCCAGCCCTAGGGCGCGGCCCCTTAGGGGTTAATGGCGCAACGACGGGGAAGGGGGGGGTCTCGGCCAATCAGCGTCAGCAGGCGCGGAGGCGGCCAATGGGAAAGACCGAGGCCCCACGCCCGGGGCCTACCCCTAGGGCGCGGGTTCCCGCGCCCCTGGGTGCCGGCGGGGGCTGGGCGCGGCCCTCACGGGGTACCTGTCCGGATCTGCAAAGCCCCCGGTACACCCTGTTTCCCCGGCTGCTTCGCAAGAAAAAGGATCAGAGGAGAGTAGGATCTTGCAGTCAGGAGGTGGCACGGTTGGGATCTGAACCCAGGTCTGCCTGGCTTCACAATCAGCTTTTCTGCGGAAATGGGGAGACAGGGGTTCCCTAGCCCAGGCCCCCGTGGGGAGCGGGAACAGGGGACGGGGTGCGGGCGGAGGAGGCGACGCGGCGGGCTAGGATCCAGCCGCCTGCGGTGCAGCCGCTGCCGCCGGTGGTAATGGGAGCCAGACGCCGTCGCCGCCGCTAATGCGCCTCCCTCCCGGCCACTAATGGAGCCATTAATGCCCGGGCGCCGGGGGCTCCGGGCCGCACCCCCTTCCCGCGCGCGCTGCGCATGCGCGCGCCGGCTACCCCCGCCACTTGCCGCCCGCAGCCACCAGGAGGCAGCCTGACCCCTCACAGCGCCTGGTGCTGGGGTCTCTTCCACGAAGTCGCTTGAGATTGACTCCAACTACCTCAAAAAACACCCCTTCCCTTCTCTCCCCTAAAGTCATCCAGTCTTCCCAGTATAGGCCTCCTTCCTCTGCAGGGCAGTCTCCAGGAATCTCTGACACCCAGATCTTAACCTTTTCCCTCTCCTACTCTAAACTCTTGGCTCTTCACGGACTGGCATTCAAACCTAGCCTGGCTAGATGCGTGCTCCTTGGCACCTTTCTGCCAATCCTAGGCTCTAGTGTCAGCTCCAGCTTCAACCAGCCACTGAGAGGTCATGCACTTTCACCCCTCCTGGCCTTTGCTCCTATGGCTGCCTTGGCCAGGAACACCCTTCCCTTTCTTTCACTCTCCTGAAATCCACTCATTCCTCATGCTTCAGCTCAAAGGTCATTTCCAGTGAGAAGCCTACCTGTACCTTCCTCATCACTCTGCATTGAGCCACAAAGTTGTCACTATCCTCTGGCTTCCCCAGACTCTGTACCTCCCTCTGCTCTTTGCCTGAGCCTGCATCCGTGTCTGCCTTCCCCACCCATTTCCCCCAGGGCTGCTCAGCTTGGGCCTGGTGGAGGGGAGGAGAGGCTTCTGATCGGAGAGATGGAGTTCACTGTTTGAGACAAAATGGAAATTCTGGTGGGCAGAATCTGGATTTGGGGAGTCAGGAGAACCTAGACTCCTCTTTGGGCCTCATTTTCCCCACCAGGCCAAGCATAGTTGGTGGGTACTGCCTGGTCTCTGAGGTCCCGTTCACTGGGGTATAGTATGTTGGGACTCCATTAAATGGAGCTGGCACCAAATGTGTCTCCTGCAAGGCATTGAGGGGGTGGCAAGGGTGGTCTGGGTCATGCCCTCTAGCAGGTGGGTGGGCACAGGAGCTGCTTTCCTGTTGTTCCCCCACAGCCGGATCTCCTAGCTTGGCCCATGCAGCCCCCGCCTTCCTGCCTGACTTGGGAACAGGTGCTCGAATGTAGATAGGTCTGCAGGAGGCTCCTGACACCTCTCAACACGTTTCAGAGACAGTGGTGGGCAGGAGGGGGCTCCCAGGCCTGTACAACCTCCCAACACTCCCCAAGAACGGAGTAAGGGACCTAGTACTTGGCACCTGTCCACTCACTTAAAGGGAGGGAGCACCCGATGTGCACAGAGTAGTGGTGAGGGGCTATGATGGGGGCAGCAAGTCTGTCTAAAGAGTGGGAGGAGGGCCAGGGGAAGCCCAGAGACACAGGATCCCAAGACAGGGGGCCAAAACAGAAGGTGGGACGAAAGCTCAGACAAGGACTGATGTCTAAGGGAGGGACAAACCAAGAAAGATATAGAGAGACAGACAGAAGTCCAGTGAGAGAGACTCAGGCCCAGAAATAGAGAGCTACACAGACAGATGTAGGAACCCAAGGCAGAGACAGACAGACATACAGTGGCTCAAAGAGAGGCAGAACAGGCAGACAGAGGCCTAGAGAGGGGGCACTGCCTGTCAGTACAGCGAAGCCAGGCAGAAGCTGGGAGCTAGAAAGAAGGCCTTGCCAGGAATGGGGCTGAGACATCTGGCCTCCTGGGCTGGGGCTGCAGGCCCTGGGGCGGCTTCCTCTCCTGGGGAGCAGGCGGGAAGAGTCAGAGGGAGGTGGCAATGGCAGCTGGCTGGCCTGGCCACGCACAGAATGTGGAGAATGCCGGCCGCCTGCCCCGGCACGTCCCCCAGCGGAAGCAAATGCCTGGCGGGGGGCAGGAGCAGGCAAGCTGTCCCAGGCCGCCCCCTCACACCTGCTGCCCTGAGTGAGGGTCAGGCCTTGGCATGAGCGGGTAGAAAGGGACAGGACCACGGCCTCACTATGCCACCGGGCACAGTCTGCCCTTACCTAGGCCTCAGAGGGAAAAGGCCCCAGGTGCCTGCCTACCAAGGGTTTGGGGAGGCCTCTGGGAAAAGAACAAAAGAATCTGCTGGCTGGGAACCTGAGGGCAGCCTGGATACCTCAGCATGGGTGTTGTCAGAGAGGCGCTGCTCAGAACCGCCAGGACAGGCACTGGACAAGTTCTGACGACCAGATGGCCTGCAGCCTCCCTTCCCTGAACCTCGGTTTCCCGCCACCACCGCCCCAGCCCCCCCACCCCACCCCCCCTCCAACGCAGGGCTGATAATCCTTTCTGCATAGCATCAGGTGGATTTGGCGAGATGGCCCAACGCCTAGGGCTGGGCACATGGTAAATGCTTAATAAGGAGTGGTTACTATTATCGTTATCATTGTTACCGAGACTACTTAAGAGCCTGGGTTCTGGAGCTGCACAGCCTGGGTTCAAATCCTGGTTCTTCCTCTTCCTAGCTGGGTGACCTTGGGAAAGTCACTTAACCTCTTGGGGTGCTCTTTCCTCCTCTGAACACTAGAAATAATAATGGTGCTGACCTCCTGGGGTGTTGTGAGGATTCAGTGAGTAAATGCTCAGCCGGCACTTAGCAGTGTACCACGCACACGCACGGGTGGTGCTTGAGAAATTAGGACTTCTGTAACTTCTGACAGTTAAGAGTGCTCTGATCTGGAGATTGGGAGACCTGGTCCAAGGCCCATTCCTGACCCTCCCTGGCTGGATGACCTTAATTAGGACTCTCCTGCCACTTTTCCTCATCTGGAAAAATGGCGGCAAGTAATCCTGCTGGGCCTGCCCTCGGGTTACCACCATCAGTGCCACCCCTCCCCTTGCAGCAGTCAGGGTCACATGACCCAATGCTATGACGGCAATGTTGGGGGCCGTAAGCATGTGGGGGGGGGGTGAGGGGGATAGTTAGAGTCCTTCTGCTTCACTCTCTTCATGTGGCTAAGGACAGAAATCCCTGCTGTGCTCACTTCTGTGGAATCTTGCTCCTGTCAACGACAGTAACAAATATAAAAGATGCTGGGGCAGGGCAAAAATACACAACTCATAACCTCAGTATATGAGCATGAGGGGCAAGCATAGCCCCTGTGTCCCTGTGCTCTGGGTCTAGACTGGAGCTCCATGAGGTCAGGGCCTGGGTTCCTTCCTGCAACAGCCTTTGCTGCAGTCCCAGCTCCCACCCAGATCCCCACCCCGACCTCCTTCCTCCCTGGTCCCCCTGCCTCTGGTCTCAGGCACTGGAATTCACCGTCCATGGTCAGCCACAGTCAGATCGGCTCAAAACCTTCCATGGCTCCCTAGTGCCCTCGGGATAAAGTTCACAAGTCTCCTAAGAGCCCTCAATGATCTGACCCTTGCTGATGAATATAGCTGCATATCCCCACACTCACCTATCCTCTAAAGCCCTTGACTTCGCAGATTCTACTTCCCTCAAATACTCACTTTGGCCTCAAGGCCTTTGCCCAAACTCTTCCCTTTGCCTGAAGGTCCCCCTTGCCAGGCTCACTTAGAACACCCTGCATATCTCACTTTAGAGACCCTGGCCCTTTCTCCAAGAAGCCCTCCCTGACTTCCCATAGCCTCCTAGCCTTCCCCCACCTCAGCTTTAACCACTCTGGATGCTCACTGTCTGAGGACAGATCTGTCTATTCCAGGGACTGTGAACCCTGTGAGGGCAGGGCTATGTCCTCAGCACCAACCAGCACAAGGCCAGGCACAATGGCACAGATTGTCAACAGCGGATTAATAAATAAGTAAGTAAGAAGAGGCTAGGGAAGGGGCTGGTGACTGGTCACCCTCCCTGACAGTTGCTCTGACAAGGGCCAACCTGGCCTGGCCTCTGGCTCTCTGGCACAATCTCAGAAGTGTCACTCTCCCTGCCTCTGGCCTCAGCCCTCTGGCCACCCTGGCTTTTCTGAGCTGTGTTCCTCTGGCCTTGGAGTCTTCCCTTCGGCCTCCTAGGAGGCTCTTCCACCCCATGGTTGCTGGTTCCAACTCATCCTTCAACTCTTGGCTTACACGCCCTTTCCTGAGGGCAGCCAGACTAGATTTCACACCTGGAGGCCTGCCCAGCACACCCCCAGCTCCCCTCCATGGCACTGGCCGCACCGGTGATATTTTCTGGGCACAGGCGTGAAGAGGAGGGCTCCCGTCCCGATCCCGCCCCCCCGAGGCAGAAGGCCCTGTTGGAGCCTCCGTCTTCCCATCTGTAACCCAGCACTATAGCTGAGCAGGGATGAACTAGCCTGCCTGGCTTTGAAGGCTGGTTCCAGGATTTGCTAGCCATGTGACCCAGGGCAAGTTAGTGACCTGGCCTCAGTTTCCTCTAAAGGAGCATAATCATAGCACCCACCTGTTAGGGTTATGAAGACTAAAGGAGCTAATATTTCAAAAGGGCTTAAAACAGGCCCCAGTACATTACAAGGTGGATGGGAGGGCTCGGCGAGATAACACACACAATACTTAACATGGTGATGCCCCCACCAGTCCAGTCCTCCAGACATGGGAGCTGTCATCACAATTATCACCTCTGTTACTCTCTTACCCCATCAGGATTGTGGAGGCCTGGCTCCAAAGACTCAGGAAAGGTTTGCTGACTGATAGACCCCTGAGGATGCATTCCCAGCAGGAGGCCTCTGGAAACACTGCACTAGCCTTCAAAGTCCAGTCCCTTGCCCACGTTAATTCCCACTGAAACATCTATGCAGAGAGGAGGCTAATCTCCCCTTAAACCCCTCTCCAGGTGGGGAGCTCACCTCTCCTGAGAGCCAGTTTGCAAGTGGCCCTGTTCAAAATGAGCCCTTACCCAGCCCGCCCATCCACATCTCTTACCTGTCCCAGGCCGGCCCATGATGACTTCCTTTTTGGGGGCAGGATGGCTGGTGTAGCTGCTGGGCACCAGGACGGGCAATAGGGCAGCAGGTGAGGGGTGGAAGGCCACCGGCTGGAAGGGTGAAGAAGCCAGGCCAAAGGTGGGCATCGGCTGGGCCACAGCAGTCGGCGCGGCTGGAGGCACGGTGATGGGCACGGGGGCTGGCAGAGGCGGGGGCAGGCCAGGCTTCCCACTGGCCACCCCAGGGGGCACTGGGGTCTCTCGGCAACCCCGCCCAGGTCCCGCTGCCCGAGCCTCACCAGCAGTGCCCACCTCCCCTGGAAATTTGGAGGGCAGCGGCACGTCGGGGTTGCGAACGATGACGGGTGAGTCCCGCTGCACGGCAGGAACCCTGCGCACAGAAGGCCCAGGATCCGAGGTCAGGCCGGCAGGTGGGGGCAACAGCAGCAATGGCGAGGGCTGGCGGGAGCGGGAAAAGGGCACGGCGGGTGACACAGCCCGGAAGCCAGCCGGTGTGGAGGGTGTAGGTGTGTGAGACACCGAGTCCACACCAGAGTCTAGGTTGTCGCTCTTGGGGAAGTCTGGGGTGGCTCCTCCGCCCCCTGCGCCAGGAGCCCCCAATGCCCCCGGGTGGGGCAGCAGCTCTGTCTTCCTCCGCCCAGGGCTGATGGGCACGGTGAAGGTCAGGTTGGTCTGGAAGGTGGGTAGGATGCCAGAAGAATGGCGCTCTCTGGGGGCAGGTGGTGGTGGGTGGGGGCCCAGGTCTGGTGGCGTCAGCACTCCTGCCTTCGGGGTGCTGGCACTTAGGTGGCGGCTGCGAACAGCAGTGCGTTGGATGACCGGTGAGGCGTTGATGGGGCTGAAGTTGGCGGGGCGGAAGCCAAAGAGCGGTGAAGGGGAGGGTGATGGGGCAGGTGAGAAGGGCGACTGTGTAGAGACTGGAGAGAAGGAGGGTGTGCCCGAGCGGGAGCTGCCCAAGGACACAAGCATCACAGCCGCCTCACACTCATCGAACTCAAAGCGTGACAGGTCAGCAGGAGCCACCAGGCGTGGGCGTGAGTCCCCACGGGCCGCCACACTGCTGGCCTCACTGTCCCGCGATGTTTCGTCACCCCAGTCAAACTCGGTGCTGCCCTCGCGTGCTGCCACGCCTGCCGGCCGCCCAGCCCCACCTGGGCCACTGTCCGCCAGGCCCTCCATCTCCTTGGTTCGCATGGACAGGTGGCGCGAGCAGTAGCCCCGCCGCTGCGACTCCTTCATGCAGCCGTCTCGAGAGCACAGCCGCCGCCACTGCTTGCCATTGAATTTCTTGCGGATTCCATTGGGTGTGCAGACCACGTCGCCCTTCTTGTACTTCTGCTGGGCAGCTGTCAACGGTGTGCGGGCCCGGGCCGCTGGCGCAGCCCCCTTCTCCAGAGAGGCCACGCTGCTGCTACGGCTGCCGCCCTGGCTTCCCTCCTGGCAGGGCGAGGGCTGCTCCCCAGGGCGGCCTGGGCCTGCAAAAGCCGGTGACTTGGGTGGCGGTGACAGGAGCTGGGGCGGGGGCAGTGGGAGCAGGGCCGGGGTGCCCAGGGCTGGCGGGTGCTTCTCCTCGCCCTCCTCACAAGCCCCCAGGTTGCCACCGAAGCTGATCTTAGAGACCTCAGCATCCTCAGGCTGCTTGGGGTCCAGGGCAGCAGGACAGGGTGGCAGGGTACCCCCTGGCTCAGCCTGCTCCTCCTCGGGGCCCGCGGGGGGCTTCCTCGGCAGGGCCTCAGGTTCCCAGGGGGGCCGCAGCAGGCGGAGGCTGGAGCGGGCCACCCACACGGCCTCCTCGGGCTCACGGTGTGGCAGCTGTGGGGGCTGTGGCAGGGTGGCTGGTGGGCCCGGCTGGGAGTTGGGGCCAGGGCTGAGGCGGACCTTGTAGGAAGCTGGCTTGGTGGCCACTTCCACCACCACGCCTTCACGGTAGGCAGCCACACCAGGCTCCACACAGGTACACACGGCCGTGCCCACCGCCAGGGCGCCCGGCGGCGGCGTGGCATCCAAGACCACATCTACACCGCCGCCAGGTGCCCCCTCGTAGAACGTCAGGGCCCGGTCCCCAGGGAACTGTACCCCTAGGTCCTGGCTTCGGCGCACCTGGCGCACCACGGCCGGCAGGAAGAGGCCATCTCCACGCCGAGCCAGCACCCGCTGGGACCTCAGCTGCCGCAGGTCATATCCACCACTGGTTCCACTTGGGGGCCAGGGACCTGGCCCACAGGCTTCGGCTGGCTCATCCTCCAGATCAGCTGAGTGCTCGCTGGCCGTGTCGGTGGAAGAGGAACGGGTGGAGGTGGGTGGCCGTGGAGGTACACCCAGGGTGCCGGCCTCCTCAGGGGTCCGTGCCCGCTCTTCAGGGGCCCCAGCCGCCCCAATGCTACCGCTGCCAGCTCCATGCTCCTCCACATACTTCTTCTTGGGCGCTCGAGACTTGAACGTGGCCGTCTTACGGCTGAGCGAGGGCTCCCAGCGGCTTGCCTCCCCCTCTACCTTGGGGTCCTCGGCTGGGCCTGGGGCTGCCGAGTCGTCAGGATGCAGCTCCGGGAGCAGCCCCTCAGCCCCAGGGCCCCGCTCAGACTCCTCCTCCTCACCCTCCTCAGCCTCTTCTGGCCCCGGAGGCTGCTGCTGCTGCTGCTGTGCCTCATCGTCTTCCTCCTCTGGCTTGTCGCCCTCCCCGGCCCCTCGCCGTCTCAGGGCCTTGGCCCGGGTGGCTGGTGGGGACTTGCCACCACTGCCAGAACCTGGGAGGCCGGCACATGCCTTCTTCATTGGCTTCATCTTTTGTCCACCTGCAGATGGGAAGGCAGACAGGGATCATCGGGAGCAACTCAGGAAGTCCCCAGACCCAGTGTCCCCCAAGACTTCCCACTTGCTGAGGCCACTGCCTCAACTCCATGATGCCCAAAGCCTCTTTCCTGGCTGTCCTCAACTCGTGTGGGCCCCTGACTGGCACCCATGTCCCCTGAGTTATATGCTCTGGCTGCTTGGGGACACTTACACATATCTGCTCTCTCTACAGAGGCCACAGCAGGTGTGTGCACACCCTGTAACTGCCCGAGGGGACACAAGAAGCAGTAACAGTTCACACCTGTACAGCACTCACTCTGCGCCAAGCCATGGGCCAAACTTGATTTTATTAACCCATTTCATCCTCATGACAGTCCTAAAAGGCAGGTGCTACTAACGGCCCTACTTGAGGAAACCGAGGCACAGAGAGCTCAAGCAACTTGCTCAAATTCTTCCAGCTAGGAAATGGCAGGGCTAGGGTCTGAACCCAGGCAATCTGGTGGCTCCCGAGTCTGTGCTCCTAACCATTTCAGTGTGCCGCCTGTCACATGATCCAGAGGGCACGCTTCCTTGCACTGTCACTGTCCAGAGAGCACACACACTCATACACACACATGCACAGGAACACAGTCACAGAAAAGGAGGTGACTGGGCTGTGATGTGAGCCTCTCTCCACCCCCACCCCCACCCCTCTGAGCAGCCTGGCATGGCCAGACATTGTGGGAAGGAGTAGGCAGCTGAAAGTCCTGAGGGACGGCTGCCCACTCTTCTCTGCACCCCGGGCCTGCCAGGTATAGCCATCTCCCCAGATCCTGGCAGGGAGCAGGCAGGGGCACGTCTGGGGCAAGAGCTTATCCCCAGTGCTGCCACGGGGCCGTGCATGAGCACACGCACGCGCACAGAAACACACACAGAGGCACACACACGTCATCACACAGTGGGACACAGAGCTACACCCCAGGGTTTCGCTGTCCCACTGGATGGGAGCCTGCCCCTCCCCCCACAGCACCCAGCGTGATACCAGCAAGCCCAGCCCCCCTTCTGGCCTGCACGCATCCCCCGCCCTCACTGGGCTGCCTCTGGCAGGGTGGCTGAGCTGGCCGGGCCCCCTGGGGCCCCCAAATATGCCCTCCGACTCCAGGTGGGGTAAGTGGGAGAAGGTCAAAGAGAGCAGGGCAAGCCCAGCAGGCCAACCTCACCCACTTCCTGAACAGTCATTACTGCCCGCCCCCTTTCAAGCTGCCCTGAGAAAAGAAAAGGGAAAAAACTTTACTCTGAAGTGACTAAGAGAACCTGAGAGGCCAAAAGGGGGCCTCTGGGAGGGTGGGGGGAGTCCAGGACCATAACTCAAACACAATCAGAGACACCCCTGACTCAGTCTTCAAGCTCCCCCAGGACCCCTGATCTTGTGTTCTCCTACTTGGGGCCTGCTCCTCCTGTGGACCCTGCAAACCCTGCCTGCTCCTTCTCTGGGCCAAACCTGGGGTCCTCACAGGCAGAGTCTGTAGGGCCCGGGGCTTCTCACACTGGGGCAGGCATTCAGGTGCCCAGGACTTGGGCAGCTGCCACCACCTTCTCCCCACTGACCCGCTGGGCCACCGTCCTGGGGACTGAGATGCGGCCCCAGTCCTGCCCAAACACAAACCTTTGCATACCCCACCCGGGGCCTACAACCATACCGCCTGGCCCCCTTGGACCTTGCTGCCTGGTCCAGTCTCTTCACCCCAGAAGCCAAACCTTTTTCTTTCCCCTGGGGCCTCCTCTCTTCCTGTCCACCCCACTTTGGATAACTCCCACCCAAGGCCCTGTGGGCCCTCACCTCCTTCAGAATCTGAGCAGTAACTCCTGAAGCCCAGGCAGGCCCAGGCTCTGGTTCTTCAGGGTCTCATGCCCTCTGCTCCCATCAGCCCTCCTGGCACTAGCTTCTCTGCCACTCTCTCTGCCATCCTGTCACCACCTCTACCTCTGCCTCTCTCCTCACAGGCCCTAGCCCCCCTCCTCAGTCACCCTCTCCTTGTCACCCTCATCTATCTTTGTCACCTCTTCCTCCCAGTCACTCTCCGGTCAGCCATCTCTGGACCTGTCACCTTTTCTCTCCATCACCTCTCCTTGTCACCCCTCCAACTCTGTCCCCTCCCTCTCCCTTGTCACCCTGATCTAGTCCTGTCACCCCTCCATTCCTGTTACCCATTCTCTACCCACCATCCCCTCTCCGTCACCCCTTTTCTAGCACTCTTCCTACCCACCACTTCATCCACTCTATCCCCCTTTCCCACCATCCAAATCACCTTTTTTCCTCTGTACCCCCTCCCCGTCCCTGCCACCTGTCCCCTCTCGGCCCCCAGCACCCCAAATCCCCCCTGCCCGTGTCAGCCCTGGCCCCGCCCCTCACCTCGGGCTCGGCGGGGTTTCGGGGCGGGGGGCCGTGGCCCCGGCTCGGTCCGGTCCGGTCCCTCCCCGCCCCCCCTCCGGCTCTCCCTCTCGATTCTCCCTTTTTTTTTTTACTCCAACACACAAAATGGTGAATGGACCTGCAACAGCTGGAGCAGCCAGCCAATCACCGGCCACAACCCCGCTGACCGGCGCCGTCCTAGACCAATAGACATTCGCAGCTCAGTCGGCTCCGCCTCTCCACGACGAGCGACATTCGCCAAGGCCAATCCCGCCCACCCGGCAGCGCCAGGGGGAGGGGCCAAAGTCCAAGACCGGCCTCCCTCTGGGACCGACACCAACCTGAGCCTACGACCGCCTGATCTGCCTAGGGCCCTTCCCCACAACAAGTGATGGACTTCAGCCTTGGCCAATTGCAGGCCGTCTTAGTGCAGACTGACGAATACAGTACCCAGTCGCCCTGCACTCTAGGCCGGAACCCAGCCTCTGTGAGGGACAGTAGCCAATGAAGTGCAAGAAGGAAGGGCTTAGGGATAGGCTGTCCAATAAGCAGGCTTAGAAGGCGTGGCCTGAGCGTTTGTTGACCGGCTCGTCGCAATTCCTGCTGGGAATGGTAGTCTTCTTACGGCTCCGGCCCATAGTCGATAGTACAAAGCAGACTACAACTCCCATGTGACAGAGTGCTGTAGCACCAAAGAACCCGGGCGAGGAGAAAAAGTCGGACAGGGCAGTTCCTGTAAGTCTCACTGCACACCAGGAGCATCTTAGACCCAGGGCCCCGACTCACCCCGATTCCCGGCTCTGGCGTCGCTAGTGGCTCCTCTCAGTGGCGGCGGTAGCGGCACGAGGGGGAGGTGCGAGGAGCAGCCAACCGCCACCCGCAAGCCCCGCAGCCAATCAGCAGCGGGCGGGGCGGTGCAATGACCTCACCGGGTTTTACTCTGTTACCCCTCCCCCACGTGGTTGTTGCTGTCGGTAGCCGAGAGTAGGGAAGTTTGGGGTGGGGGGGAGGGGAGGAGAACGAGTGATGTCACCTTTCCCCCGCTTGATTGGCTGTAGGGTGGCCGGGACTGTGACCAATCAACAGCCTCAGAAAGTCCGGCGCGGCCCCGCGGAAAGCCCTGTTGCCACCGGGAGGGGAGAGAACGTGCGCGTGTGGGGTGGCGCGCGCTGCAGTGGAGTGAACGCGCGCGGCCTGGGGCTTGGAGGACCCTGGAGACAAGTCCCCTCTTCGAAGACTTTGGCGTTTAGGGCGGTGCAGTTTTCTGACGGCCTCCCCCCAGGCTCGTGGGGGTACAAGATGGGAAAATGTAGCGCTTCGTGGCGCTTCACACCACATTCCCTTCACACTACATTCTGTAGAGAGCTACTTTGTGGGTGTTCGCTCTTGGCGGGACCGAGATTTTTTTAAGGTCTCAGGTTAGGGGGTGGTTCACACGGGGTAGGGAGGAGAGGGATATGCCCTGTCGGTAGTAGATTCCGGCAGCCCAAATCTGGGGCTTACACCAGGTATGGGGCTGTCTGCAGGGCATCCAAACTCTCCACGTTGGATTTGCCCTAAATAGAGGGTAATGGGGAGCAGTGGACACTGGCCTGAGGAGAGGCTTTTGCTGCCTGTGATGGGTTCCCGGTATCCACACAGGATTCACATCGCTTGAGAAGCAAATGCACCCAGTCTATTGCAGGTGCAGACAGTACAACATTCCCACTACCGGTGCGAGAATGTGCTGAGACATATGGCCAGTTAACCCCGGGGGCTGGGAAGCAATCTCAGTTGTCCAGTGGGGTTCACTGAGATTGAAGGAGATTCACATTATCCACTGTCCACAGAAGATTTGCTTTGAGAGTGGGGGAAATTTCACTGTCTGCAACTTCACGAGTGGGGGAAGGGCAGAGAGAGAGAAGAGAGAATCCCAAGTAGGCTCTGCGCTGTCAGTGCAGAACCTGATGCTGGGCTCAAACTCACGACCTGTGAGATCATGAGCCAAAGTCGAACGCGCAACCAACTGAGCCTCCTAGGTGCCCCTCAATTTTTATTAACGTTCATTTATTTATTTTGAGAGAAAGAGAGAGTAGGCGTGCAGGGGAGGGGCAGAGAAAGAGGGAAAGAGAATCAGTGGGAAGGAATCTTACACTATTATTTACACTTACACTATTACACTAGTGTATTATGACTTACACCATTTCATACTATCATGCTATTTTATACTGTTTTCATAACATTCTAGAAGAGTTTGCACTGAAAAACTGAGTGGACTTTGAGGGAGCTTTTACAGGGCAGGTTAGACCGTGTGCATTGGGTAGATGCTGGGTCTGAGGGAAGTTTATACTCATCAGAGAGTTCCCATTGCCTACTTAGGTAGACCCTTGGAGAATGCTTCACGCTGTTACAGAAGGGGTTCACAGCAGCTGCAGAAGGTCCCCCATACATGGAGATGTGCCCTGTCCTTGTTAATTTTGCCATGGAGGTGAGACATTATAGTGTCCACGGGGAAGTGCGTGCTGGGTGGGAGTTCACGTTGCCCAGAGATTATATTGCGTTAGAGACTTCCGTTGATCAGGATGGTGTTTCACGTTCCATAGTCAGTTGGCATCAGGTGTGGGGGAGAGTTAGCCTGTCAGTGGGGAGGGAGGTGTGCACTGTCCGCGAAGGAACTCACCCTGCCCAGGGAGCCCTCTGATGTAGTGAAAGGGAGCCTCTCCTGTCCCTTCAGGATCGTCTTGGCTGTGGTCAGTTTACAGTGTTCACACAGGAATCCTCACTGCTTGTTGGAGTTACACCATGCACAAAGGAGACCTGTCTGTGGGAATTCACACCGTCCAAGGGCCTATTTTTCCCGTCATCCTGTCATCAAGGAAAGGTGCGCATAGTACCCTGCCCCTGAGAGAATTACATAAAATGTAATTAACTTAGTACACGGTTCATTGACATTACACTGTCCTGCAAGGTGGGGGGTGATGTTGCCGGAAGCGGGATAATACAGGCTTAGCCAGGCTACTGGGGTCAAACCCAGCTGGGCTTCTTCTCTGGCTGTGTGACTTCGGGCAAGCCATTTAATCCCTCTGTGCCTCCATTTCTGCATCTGTATGGGGATAATTAAAAACAAACAAACAAACAAACAAACAAACGGATAGCCCTTGGCCTAGGGTTATGATGAATTTAGATGTGCAAGGCATTTGGGACAAGTGGCTCCAGCAGAGTAAACCCGCAAAGATCTTAGCTATTGTCGTGATTGTTGGTATCCAGGGGGTTATCACTACCTGAAGGGTTTATGCTGCCTCAGTCTTAACTGGCCACCTTCTGCACACTTCGTACGTGTGTGCTGCTCGTGGTGCTGGTAGTGGTGGTGGCGGAAGTGTTTGAAAGGATTCCAGGGTTTGGCCTATCTCTGGAGCATTTGCCGAGCTATCAGGAGGCACCGTGGTCTAGCACTTGATGTCCCAGCTGTAACAATGTTTAGCGTGGGCCTGGAACCTCTCTGAGTCTCACTGTTCTCATCTGAAAAATGGGGATCATCGGAGTACCTACCTGATAAAGTTGACGTGATGATGAAATGAGATGCCGAGTCCAGGTCCAGGGTCTTGTATATAGTAAGTGCTCAGTAAATAGGAGTGGCGATTTTTTTAATGTTTGTGTGTTTATGTATTTATTTTGAGAGAGAGAGAGAGAGAGAGTGTGTGTGTGTGTGTGTGTGTGTGTGTGTGAGCAGGGGAGGGGCAGAGAGAGAGGGAGACACAGAATCTGAAGCAGTCTCCAGCCTCTGAGCTGTCAGCACAGAGCCCAACATGGGGCTTGAACCTACGAACCGCAAGGTCATGACCTGAGCCAAAGTCGGCACACAACTGAGCCACCCAGGTGCCCCTTTTAATGTTCATTTATTTCTTTTTGAGAAGTGGGGGAGGGGCCGACAGAGAACCCCAAGCAGGCTCCACACAGGGCTCGATCCTACAATCAATGAGATCATGACTTGAGCTGAAATCAAGAGCCAGATGCTTAACCGACTGAGCCACACGTGCCCCTAGAAGTGGCAGTTTTTATGTGCCCTATCCTGTGCTGGGCCCCGGGAAATCCCTGCCACTTAGGAATTAATTCACCATTTCTGGGTCTTTATTTGGGGCCTCAGTGTTCATGACAAGTTATACTACCCTCTGGGGAGTCATCCTGTCCTCATACCTGTGTGTGCTGCAGGGAAGTTAGGTAACTTTTTAAATAAAGTTTATGTATTTTTATTTAGAAAGAGAGAGAGAGAGAGCCTGAGCAGGGAGGGACAGAGAGAGAGGGAGAGAGAGGGAATCTCAAGCAGGCTCCACGCTGTCAGCACAGAGTCCGGTGTGGGGCTCAAACTCACTAACTGCGAGATCATGACCTGAGCCATACCAAGAGTCGGTCGCTTAACCAACTGAGCCCCCTGGGCGCCCCAGTTCCATAACTTTCTTTTTTAATGTTTATTTATTTTGGAGAGAGAGAGAGAGAGAGAGCACAAGCCTGGGAGGGGCAGAGAGAGAGAGAGAGAGAGAGAGAGAGAGAGAGAGAGAGAAACCCAAACAGGCTCCAGGCTCTGAGCTGTCAATACAGAGCCCAACATGGGGCTCAAACCAACGAACTGCGAGATTATGACCTGAGCCAAAGTTTGGATGCTTAATCGACTGAGCCACCCAGGCATCCCAGTTGTGTAACTTTTTATGGGAGAACTAGGATTTTTAGGAGGAGGGTGGATAATAGAATTTTATGATGGTTGTTACAAAGGCCCGGGGAGTTTAAATGGAACATGGGGTTTCGGGCTACATTATCAATGACTTAATAAAACTGACATAGTGACACCGAGGTGTATTGGAACCATTGTTAAGTCCTTACACTGCTCACAGAGTGCTCCCCTGAGGTGGCACTGTCCACATGGGGGCCCAGTGTCCTTGGGTTACACTCATGAGGCCAGGTGACGACGGCGCTACACTGTTCACATGAAAAGTCACACTGGTTACAGAAATGACCCTATTTATGTGCTTGTCTCCACTGTGCATACAGGTTTACACAGGTTGTAGGAGCTGACCCTGTTGATGGAGGAATTCACACAATGTTAAACGGGCCATGTTGCCTCTAGGGTAGAGCACGCTAATGAGGGAACACGCTATTTGTAGAGGGGGCCCACCTTGTTTATTTGCTGTCTCACCACGTATATGGGGCTCACGCTGTTTATGAAAGTTACACCACCTATACGGGGTTACACCGTTTACGTGGGTTGCCTTTGTATACGAGGCTCACAAAGTTTATGAAGACTGTGCTATTGGATGGGACTTGGGTCATTTATGAGGGCTACCCTGTCTGTATGAGGTTTATGAGGGTCGTGCTGCCTCTGCTGGGGTTCACGCTGTGTTTGAGCATGCACTATCTGGGGTTTACACTATCCATGCGAGAGCCACCCTGCAAATGGGAGTTTATATCAGTTATGGACTTGGTTCTGTCTGTAAGATGGACTCTGATTGTGGGCTTATACCAGTGTACATGGACTCAGTTCATTTTAGCAGATATGTATTAGCAGACTGTTCTATGACCAAACTTGGGGTAGGCCCTTGGTGTAGAGCAGTGAAGAAAACAGACCAAATCCCTTTCTTTGTGGAGCTGACCTTCAGTAGGACAAGCACACCTTTGCAGAGTTTTTCCTTGTATACGGGGTCCACAATGGGGTTGACACTCTTTAGGGGGTTGAGTTGGCATCAGCTGTCCATGAGAGTTTCTCTGTGTGTATGGGGCTACATTTATTGGTATTCCATTGGGTACATGGGGATTCACTATCCAGAGATGAACTTATTCATTCATTCTAGATTGCCAGGCATTGTGCCAGGCTCTGGGGACACAGTAGGTAACAACACAGGCAAAAATCACTACCCTCGTAGAGCTGATATTATAGAGGGGGGATTCAGAGGAAGAGCAAATACATTTCAGAAATACATGCCACATGAGGATAAGTGCAATGGAGAAAAATAGTGCATAGAAGGGACATAGGGGTCCAGGAAGGGGGCTTCAATTTAAAACAGAGTGGTCAGGAGCACCTGGGTGGCTCAGTCAGTTGAGTTTCTGACTCTTTTTTTTTTTTTTTTAGTTTATTTATTTGAGAGAGAGAGAGAGAGAAAGTGCCACAGAATCTGAAGCAGGTTCCAGGCTCTAAGCTGTCTGCACAGAGCCTGACGCAAGGCTTAAACTCATATATTGCAAGATCATGACCTGAGCCCAAGTCAGACGCTTAACCTCCTGAGCCACGCAGGCACCCTGAGTTTCTGACTCAATCTCAGTTCGGGTCTTGGGGTCATGAGTTCAAACCCTGAGTTGGGCTCTGTGCTGGGCATGATGCCTACTTAGAGAAGAGAAAAGAAAAGAAAAAAGGAAAGGAAAGGGGAAAAAAGAAAAGAAAAAAGAAAAAGAAAAGAAAGAGAGTGGTCAGGTAGGGCTTATTGGGAAGGTGGTTTCTGAGTAAAACCCTGAAGGGGACGAAGGGCAGAGCTATGCAGACTTCCGCAGGAAAAGCCTTCCAGGCAGATGGAACAGCACAGGCAAAATCCCTGAGGCAGGCATATGCCTGGCCTGTTGAAGAAATAGCACAGAGAGGAAGAGCCTTGCTGGCCACTTCAGGGAGTTGGCTTTTATTCCCAGTGAACAGAGGATTTGGGGCAGCAAAGGGATATCATCTGATTTACTAGAACCCCTCTAGCTGTAGGTGGGGCACAAGTGGCAGCCAGGAGGCCAGCGAGGAGTGCCCAGATCAGTGGGGTGGTGATGGTGAAGAGTAGCTGATTTTGAATTTTTTTTTTAACATTTATTTTTGAGACAGAGAGAGACAGAGCATGAACAGGGGAGGGTCAGAGAGAGAGAGGGAGACACAGAATCCGAAGCAGACTCCAGGCTCTGAGCCATCAGCCCAGAGCCCGACGTGGGGCTTGAACTCACAGACTGCGAGATTGTGACCTAAGTTGAAGTCGGACGCTTAACTGACTGAGCCACCCAGGCGCCCCGAAGAGTAGCTGATTTTGAAACAGTTGAAGGTAGAGCATATATGGGAGTTCCCTTCAGACTGGGTGATGGGTGACAGAAAGGGGTCAAAGATGACACCAAGGAATTCAGCCAGGGCAACTTGCAAAATGGTGTTTCAGGTTCCCAAGATGGGGGAGACTGGGGTGGGGACAGTTTTGGGGAGCTCAGGGAAACCATTTTGACTTGGCAAACTTGAGAAATCAAAATGGAAGCGCTGGTGAGGCAGTTTGATTTGTGAGATTGGGAAGCCAGTGGTGAGTCCTATGCTGGAGGAAAAAGATTTGGGTGTGATCAGCACAGAGGTGGCATGTGAAACCATGGGGCTGATAGAGATCACTAAGGGAACCAGCAACAGATGGAGGAGGGAAGAGGGGGACCCAGCTCTGAGCCCCGGAACCCTTCAGCATTTCAAGTAGGGGGCTGAAGAAGGGTGATACGCTAATGGGGTTATTACATTTTTTGTTTGGGAGTAGTCACACTGTTTAGGTGGCTACAGTCTCTATATATGGTGGCTTATATTATTTCTAAGGGAACTACAGTGTTCAAAGAGTAGTAATGGCCCCTTGTTGCTTGTTATAGGTGATGGGTAGGTTGTGACAATGATTATCGCCCATACGGTTTTCTTTCCGGAAGCGTGGGGATAGATAGGTTCTGTCCATGCCTTAGCCTGACAACAACAGCATAAATGTCATCTACTGTCAGGACAGTAACTTGGAACAAGAACTATGTCCATGGGAGTGAGGGTGTCTTCCACTGTCTGGACAGAGTTGTTTTCTCCCTGGAGAATTACACTGTTCACTGTAGGCATGTCTTAGGTCTATGAGAGGTTGCACTTTTCACTTAGCTTCGGGGGCCTTCAGGTGGAGTTTTCCCACAGGGAATGAGAGGGTGGAAGGAAGTGTCCCCTTGTTCACTGGAATTGATATGGCCTTCCATATGCCTTCACTGGATGGCATGCCTTTAAGGAATGACCAGTGGTGACGAATAGTCTCTCTGCCAAGTTTGTGATATGCGAGTGTTTCATACAGTAACGGTGCGGTTCACCTTCCCTGATTGGCTCTCAGTGTTCACAAGGCAAGTGAACTATCCAAGAGGGTCCACACTTCTGTGGTAGAGTCACATTGACCCCCTGGAGGTTACATGATCTGTGGATAGGTTTTCATAAACCGCCAGAGGTCACACTACTCAGGGGGGATTTTCACCAGGGACTCCCACTCTCTCTGACGGCTCAGTCTCTACCATGATGCCTGCCCGCTACCCATGATTGTATTTCATAGAAACAGCACGACTGAGTTATGCAACTGGGTCAGGGTGGGACTTATGCCATTAAGAGGCAATTTCTGGGATGATACAGAGAGGGTTAGACTCATGGGCCCTGCACAAGGGTGACACTCAAATTTGTGAATTGTTCCCTATTTTAAAAAAGGGGGGGAGAGTTGTGCCTGGGTGGCTTAGTCAGTTGAGTGTATGACTCTTCAACTTTTATTTATTTTTTATTTTTTTTGCAAGACAGAGAGAGATAGAGTTCAAGCAGGGGAGGGGCAGAGAGAGAGGGAGACTTAGAATCCAAAGGAGGCTCCGGGTTCTGAGCTGTCAGCACAGAGCCCCACGCAGGGCTCAATCTCACGGATGAACTGTGAGATCATGACCTGAGCTGAACTTTGGCTTGCATGCACATGTGCTCACTCTCTCCCTCTTAAAAAAAAAAAAAAAAAAAAAAAAAAAAAAGCAATTTCACACTGTCAGTACCCTGTATTTATTATCTAGTTGGAGTCTGTAGGGTAAGGGGTGCTTACATTATCCACAGGGTATATAGCTCATTCTGCTAATAATTTATTACCAGTATTTACTACATACTTACTTCATATCCCCAATTTCTTACAACAACCTGGTCATGTAGGGTCTAATAATATCCCCATTTTACAGATGGGGAAGTTGGGGCTCAAAGAGGAAAATTCACTTGCTCTATGTCACAGACAAGAAGTAGCAAAGTTAGGGTTGCAACCCCCATCTTTGTCTTGTTGGTGGGAGTGTGGGATCACTAAAGTTGTTACAGACCTATTATTGTTGAAACTTTGCATTGTCTTTTTCTGAGGGGAGGTAGACAGTAAAGGTGTCAGTAAAGCTGATGGTGAAGGATGTGGTTTCAAATTGGATAGGTCTAAGTTTAAATCCTGACTCCAACACTTCCTGGCTGTAGGACTTTGACTGACTGATTTCCCCTCCGAGCCTCACCTTCTTAATCTGTAAGTGGGGATAACAATAGCAATTTCCCACTTTGGGATTTTGTGAGCATCAAATGACAAGATGCCCCAGACAATGCTTGGCCCAGTGCCTGGCACATCATGAGCGCTAGGAATTCGGGAGCTGTTATAATAACAATGATGGTGATTATTATTGCTGGACCACACTGCTCCCAGAGGGTTACAATATCCGTGGGGGAGCAGCACTGTCCGTAGGCAAGGTTACATAATTCCCCAGGGAGGTGATGCTTTCCCCGGGAGGCTCTGGTCTCTACGGAGGAAGAGGCTAGAGACTTCTGAGGCACTGGTTAGGGGACTGCTCTAATGCATCTAGGCACCCAGCAAAGGGTTGAAGCCCTAAGAAGCCAGAGTCACCCTCCTGGCCTTCCCACCCTGTGGCTTGTCTCTCCCTGCCCATTTTCTGTTTCAGTTTCTCTGAGCCTCACCCCCACCCTGCAATATTCCCCTCCTGTGGTACCTCAAGAGTCTTCTCTGAAACTCTGTCTTCAGGCTCGGTCTGTGGATATTGCTTCTATTTGCCCTCTACCCTGCTGCCGGCTCCTGCTAGCCGTCAGATCAGCGCTTATTTCCTGTTTCCTGAAGCCTCAGGCTCCATCCATCCCTCCCAGCTGCGGAGAACAGACTTAGCACTGCCCTACGCACTGGTCTTCATCCTTAAGCCCTACCTTCCTCTCTCCTGGCGACCCACCAGTGCCCCTTGGGAGCACATTTGTTCAGACTTTGGTCGCCCCCTCGCATCCTGGCCCACCTCCGGAACCCCCTGCCCTGGTGGTGGAGGTGGGGGTACCTCCGGCGCCGGCTGTGTCCCCAGGACAGCTGCAGCGTGGGGATGGAGTTGGGGGGGGGGGTGGGATGCTCCCAAATGCATTCTCTTTGGTCACTTCCTCCCCAGCTGGGATTGGGGCTATCTGGAAGGCCAAGACCCCATCCCGGAGGAGCGGAGGGCACAGCCGCCTCCCCATTTCCGATGCTGGGAAATGATTCCCACCCATTCCACCCCACCCCTGGACAGCTGCCCCCATTCAGGCTCAGGGCTGTGGGGGGGGGGGGCAGGGTAAGGCCAGGGTGAGAAATGTGGTCTTGATCATTCTCCAAGGTCCTGACCTGCCCCCCTGCAGTGAAGATTCTGCCCCCTCTCGAAAGGTCCATGCCTTTCAAAAGTTTTTGACCCCTTCCAGAGCCCCCCCCCCCCCCCACTTACAAGCTCCCAAAAGAAACTCTGGATCCGCAGTGGGCAGGAGAGGAGGAGGGGCGACAGGTCACGAGCACGGAGGACTTAAGTTATCTGCAGACTAGGAGCCTCGGAAAAGGGTCATGACCCCCAGGACCCTATCCCACCCCCACCCCCTCCTTCCTTCCTCCCCTGTCGCGCGGCCCCTTTAAGCCCAGAGCCGGCCGGTCCTCAGTGGCTGCGCGCCGGCGAGTGTGTGTGTGTGTGTGTGTGTGTGTGTGTGTGTATGTGTGTGTGTGCGTGCGTGCGCGCGTGTGTGTATGTGTGTGTGTGAGTGCGCGGGGAGGGGGCGGGCGCAGTGTCTCCATGGCGACGCGGCGGTGACGTCGCCGGCCGGGGGGCGTGGGCGTCCCGGCCCCGGAGTGCGATATTAACCCGGGAGGCGGCGGCGGGGAGGGGAGAGGCTCTGAGAGGCGAGGCCGGGTGAAGCGCCGAGGGCGGCCCGACGGGCGCGGGACGGGACGGGGCAGCGCGGGCGCCGGGAGCTGCGGCCCGGAGTCGGGGCGCCTAGCCCCGGGCCCCCCAGCATGAAGACCCCGGCGGACACAGGTGGGGGCGGGGGCAGCACGTGTGGGGGAGACTTGTTGCCCGGGGAAACCAGGCAGAGAAACTTTGGGGGGGGCTGAAGGGTTCCGGGGCAGCCGGAGTGATCCCCAGTTCTGGGGGGACCCCAAGCACTCGAGACCTGTTGCTTCTCGTGGCGCGAGCGAGGGGTGCTGCATGGGACCCCCAATTTCTGGGTCCGGGCGGAGTGGTGTGGGCGCTGCGAGTCCTGGTCCTCTCCCTACTGGACTCCGAGAACTGGGTTCTCCCCCACTCCCGGGATCACGGGGGTGGCGGGGTCCCTCCCCGCCGCTCTGTCACGTTGCACTCTGGGGGCCGGGACGTGTGCGGGGCGTGGGGGGGGCTGTCCATGGGGCCCGCTATTCCCGGTTCTGCGCTGCGCGGTCCGGCCCATGACCTTCACCGCGGCGCGTGCCCCGCACCGGCTTAGAGGGGATACGGGATGGTTTCTAGAAGGAGGGCGTGATTGGGGAGCCCAGGACTCGGGGTCCGGGCTGCGCCGCCCCTCCCCCGCCCGTCTCCGCCGGCTCCTCGCTCCCCCGCCCGCGCCGAGTCGCAAAGTTCCAAAGCGCAGCCCGAACGTTCGAAAAAGGAACTTTTTGTTTCCGACCTTAGAACGCGCGGCTTTAAGGTGGCTCCGGGGAGACCTGGGTACCCTCCTCCCGCGCTGCCGGGGCCCCGGGGTGGAGGAGGGTGGGGAAGGTGGGGGGGACGCGGAGGCTCCCCCTTCACCCCCCCTCCCTCATCCAGCTCTTCTCTTTCAACCGGCCGTCTTTTCCCTCCGCCCCCCTCTTCCCCGCCAACTTGCTCCTCCTTAAGGGGCCAAGGTTCCCCTCCCCCCCTGTCGGCGGGCGGGGGGCAGCGGGATTAACCCCCCTCCCACTCGGACTTTCCCCCTTCCCCTCCCCCGCCGCCCCCGGGCTCGCGCGGGCTGGACTTTGCGCCCGAGCGCGCTGGGGGGAGGGGTCCCAGCCGCCCCCTGCCCGTCTACCCCGTCGGAATCCGGCCCGGGGCGGGGACGGGGGAGGGGGAAGGGGGCCGGGCGCCGCTGTTCAAACTTGTTTCCTTCCCCCGGCGGCGGCCGCGGCTAGGGCTCCTGTGTGCGGGTGTGTGCCCCGACCGGCCCACCCACCCCGCCCCCCCGCTCGGCGGGTGGGGGCGGCTCTTAAAGGGCTCCGAGCCGGGCTCCGGCGCCTGGGGATTGGGGCCGAGGAGGGGGGCAGGGGGGTGGGGCAGGGGTGCGGAGTGCTGTAGGGTCAGTCACGTGCGTCCCACATACTCTTTGGCTCCCACAGGCTCCAGGGCTGCTGGGCCTTGGGGGCAGCAAGAGCCTCTTCTCGCCCGAGGAGGGGGCCTAGGCGCCCAGACAACCCCGCCTCGTCTTCCCTCCCTGCTACGGGCCTTTGCCTGGTGGGACCGGCTGGGCCGCTCCCCTAACCCTGTCTTGGGGCCGAGCCGCGTGTGGGTTCTCCGCCTGGGGGAAGGGGCGGGGGCCTGGAATGGCCTCCCGATCGGTCCATCGGTGCGTCTGTCCGTCTGCACGCCCCTCCATCCGATCCTCCATCCCGGCCCCTCTCCTCTCTGCGGCGGCTGTTTCCCACTTCCTGTTTTCTTCCCGGCTCTGGCGCCACCGAGGGCTGCCTGGAGTGTGGGGGAGGTGGCAGGGCCCCCCAGGAGGTCGGCGTGTTCTTCCTCTACTACCACCACTCCCTTCCGACCCCCATAGTCTCTTTAAAAAAAAGTTTGGCCAGTCATGTGAATTTGGGGGGTGCCCAGGAGTTATGCCCCCCACCCCCCAGGTTTCCAGTCTGTCTAGGAGAATGCCTACCCCACCTCTGTGGGACCCAGGTGTGCCTTCTGGGTCCCTGCCATCCCAGCCCTTCCTGTCTGTCTGCTGCTACCTCTCCACCCTGTCTCAAAGTGTCTTGAGCCCCTCTCTCAGTGTCAGCTGCTTGCTCCTTCTATCACTGTCCCCCATGCTCCAGAGGTCCTCTCCCCCAAGCTTTCTTGGTGCAGGCCCGGTGGTTCCCTGTTTAAGCACGTGGACCCATACACAACACACACTCACACATGCTCCCCTTGCCCGTGCCTGGCTCCTGGCTCCAAGGCCTGGGGAACAGAGCCCCATTGAGACACCCTGACGTCACCCCCGCTCTTCTTCTCCCCCCAAAGCCAGGAACAGGCCCTCATGTATGCCATGTCCGAAGAGGAAAGCCTGGTAGGGGTGGTCCTGGGAGTGGGGAAGTCCCTGCCTGGGTTGGGATCCAGGGTCCTAGCCCCAGAGGGAGCTTGGTCAGGGAAGGGGGGGTTAACAAGGCAGCCTGGGACAGCCCCCGGAATGCAGCTTGAGGCCTTTCCAGAGCCCCCCACCTCCCTTCCGAGTTCCCTTTGTGTTGCATGTAGTCTCTCTCACTCCTCTTCTGCAAAGTTTATTTTTAGCCTCCTGCTCCCCCGCTCCCAGGACTGTCGCTGCACACACGTTGCCTGGTTACCGGGACAAGGAGGCTGGGGCGGGTGGGCTGGAAAGGGTGGCTTTAATTTGGGGGGAGGGTGAAAGTCAGTACACCCCCAACCCCAGACTAGTGTCTCAGGGGCTTTGCCCCCCACCCCCCCTTTTGGGTCTGAGAACCAGATTGGAGCTTAGGTAGGAGAAGCACGGAGCTTGGTGCTCTGAGTGGGGGGTAGGAGCATTTTGGAGGAGGTAGAGGGTCCATGGAGCTAGTGATTTGGTCACTTGGGTTCTCAAGGGCCTCTGGCCCCTGAAGAAGACCCTGGGACCTGCATTCTCCAGCAGGGTGAGGATAATGGGATGAACACCTGGATTCCTAAAGAGAGGAGAATGGGGCTATATGGATGCTGTGATCTAAGGAAGGCATTGTCAGGGGCTGTCACTTCTGAATGGAGCAGGGGCTGTTGTTGGTATAGGACTCTGGGTCTGTGACCAGCTGGAGGTCGTATCCTTGGAGCCCTGAGGGGCTTGTTTGAGGCTGGGATTTCTGAATGGGGCAGGGACTATGAGGGGAATGCTGGCCATCCCATTCTACCCAAGGCCAGGGCTCAGGAAGCTGGGTCGCTGTGGGGGATAGACTCAGCTCTGGATTTAGAAGAGGTGGTCCCTGTGGGAGTAGGAACTGCTGAACCCCTGTGTCCCCAAGGGGAAGTATCCCCTGTTGGATTCCAGACTGCAGTGGTGTCTTTGAGGGAGGCTCAGCATTGCCCTGGGCCTGGTTCGTACCTGCTTGAGCTGAGGCTTGAGCTGGGGCCAGGGGCCAGAGGCTGACCAGTGCAGCCTGACTGTGACTTGGGACCCCGCCCATTTTAGTTGTCCACCTTGGCCTTCTCCCTCTGGTGGCACCAGGGCCCCTGCCCTGCCTCCCCCTCCTTCTCTTCTTCCCCTTCCCTCCTCCCACCCCTCCATTACCGGCTGCCTAGTGCTGAATTATTGATGGCCCCTGATTACCCGGGGGTTTGGGAAATGACAACAACCGCAGCCCCCCCCATCGACCCCCCCCCCACCCAGGCTGCCCACCCCCTCCAGGGACCAGCCAGCCCACCACCAACCTCTACCCAAGGTTAATGCTGGGGGCGGGTAGGCAGGTGGGCAGGGAAGAAGCTGAGGATGAGAAGGCGGAAGGGGGAACGGGCTGTAGCATTGCTTGTTCAATCTGCAGGCCTGGGCTGGGGCCTTCCAGCCAGGTTGGGTCCATGTGCCTGGGTCTGGGGAGGGCAGTGCAGCACAGAGGGTCTAGGGCTCGTTGGGGGGTGGGGGGGGGCAGACAGTCTGGGTTTCACTCTCCAGGGAAGACAGAAGCCTCTGTGTGTGCAAGCGCTGACCTCATCGTCAACCAGCCACCCCACCCCACTCCTCCTGGTCCTTTTAAGAAAAAAAAAAAAAAATCATCAGGTCCTGGGGTGGGAGTAGGGCTCTGATACGTTTTGGGAGGGAGACAGTGTTATGTTCCCAGGAGGGGACTGGAACTGTGGGGTGGGTTGGGGGAGGGGTATAACTGGCCCTGAATGGGAGTGTGGGGGCTGAGGGGGGGCTCGCCCCAACCCGCTGGCCACGTGTGCCCCTTCCTGCCCCTCCCCCACTGGCAGCCCTGCCCGCCGGCCTGGCTTGGTGCCTGGCCCCCTGGCACTGGCCCCGGGACCCGCCGCCGACGGTTTCCTGTTTCTCCCGGTGTCGCTGGAGCAGGCTCCAGCTTCCCTTCCCCCCCGGCTCCCGTCTAGCCCCCTTACACACAGACACACACTGTCTCCCTCTAACCCGGGTCCTGACTTGGCGGAGGGGAGACGGATTTCCCCATGTTGAGGGTGGGGTAGGAGGGTGGACCCCGGGAGGGGACCTGGAGCCCTGGACTCTGTGTCCTGACCCGGGGCCACTCCCCTGCCTCCTGTCCTCAGGGTTTGCCTTCCCAGATTGGGCCTACAAGCCAGAGTCGTCCCCTGGCTCGAGGCAGATCCAGCTGTGGCACTTTATCCTGGAGCTGCTGCGGAAGGAGGAATACCAGGGTGTCATCGCCTGGCAGGGGGACTACGGGGAATTCGTCATCAAGGACCCTGACGAGGTGGCTCGGCTCTGGGGCGTCCGCAAGTGCAAGCCCCAGATGAATTATGACAAGCTGAGCCGGGCCCTGCGGTGAGGAGGGCAGAGACCCCTGAGCAGACATGGATAGCCCCCGCTAGTTGGGGAACGCGTAACCCATGGGAATAGACTTTGGGTTTGATCCTTTGCCAAATCATAGCTGTGTGACCTTGGGCAAGTCTTAATCCTTCTCTGAGCCCATCTGTCGTGTAGAGGTGTCCTGCGGAGAGAATACAGTCCTGGGTGTGGCGTCTAGTTTGGCCCCAAGCCTGAGGGGAGAGCTAGTTTTCATTCCTTCCGGGCACTTGATTTCTCTTGTATGGCCCAGGTTTCTTGGTCCCCCTTTGTGAGCAGCATGTAACGCATGTCAAGGAATGGGGTCTAGACTCTGGTCCCGTTGACTGATCATTCGATGGGTTTCTACATCCACAGCTATTATTACAATAAACGCATTCTGCACAAGACCAAGGGGAAACGGTTCACCTACAAGTTCAACTTCAACAAACTGGTGCTGGTTAATTACCCTTTCATCGATGTGGGGCTGGCTGGTGAGTAATGGGGCTGGTGGGCATGGGTTCAGAAGAAGCAGAGGGTCTGTGTGTATATCCAGGCTGGGCCAAGGGCCTTGACACCACATCTCCCCTCTTCTGCCAGGGGGTGCGGTGCCCCAGAGCGCCCCACCAGTGCCATCGGGTGGCAGCCACTTCCGCTTCCCTCCCTCAACGCCCTCCGAGGTGCTGTCCCCCACCGAGGACCCCCGCTCACCACCGGCCTGCTCTTCATCCTCATCTTCCCTCTTCTCGGCTGTGGTGGCCCGACGCCTGGGTCGAGGCTCAGTCAGTGACTGTAGCGATGGCACGTCAGAGCTGGAAGAGCCACTGGGAGAGGACCCCCGGGCCCGACCGCCAGGCCCTCCAGAGCTGGGTGCCTTCCGTGGGCCCCCACTGGCACGCCTGCCCCATGACCCTGGCGTCTTCCGAGTCTACCCCCGGCCCCGGGGTGGCCCTGAGCCCCTGAGCCCCTTCCCTGTGTCGCCTCTGGCCGGGCCTGGCTCCCTACTGCCGCCTCAGCTCTCACCAGCTCTGCCCATGACGCCCACTCACCTGGCCTACACTCCCTCACCCACGCTGAGCCCTATGTACCCCAGTGGTGGTGGGGGCCCCAGTGGCTCAGGAGGAGGCTCCCATTTCTCCTTTAGCCCTGAGGACATGAAACGGTACCTGCAGGCCCACACCCAAAGCGTCTACAACTACCACCTCAGTCCCCGCGCCTTCCTGCACTACCCTGGGCTGGTGGTGCCCCAGCCCCAGCGCCCTGACAAGTGCCCGCTGCCGCCCATGGCACCGGAGACCCCACCGGTCCCCTCCTCAGCCTCGTCCTCCTCTTCCTCCTCCTCTTCCCCATTCAAGTTTAAGCTCCAGCCACCCCCGCTGGGACGCCGGCAGCGGGCAGCTGGGGAGAAGGCTCCAGCGGGTGCTGACAAGAGTGGTGGCATTGGCATTGGCAGCGGCTCAGGCGGGCTGGCGGAGGGGGCGGGGGCGCTGGCCCCACCGCCACCACCACCACAGATCAAGGTGGAGCCCATCTCGGAAGGCGAGTCTGAGGAAGTGGAGGTGACTGACATCAGTGATGAGGATGAGGAAGATGGGGAGGTGTTCAAGACCCCTCGTGCCCCACCTGCGCCCCCCAAGCCCGAGCCCGGCGAGACACCTGGGGCAGCCCAGTGCATGCCCCTCAAGCTGCGCTTTAAGCGGCGCTGGAGTGAAGACTGTCGCCTGGAGGGGGGTGGGGGCCCCACTGGGGGCTTGGAGGATGAGGGTGAGGACAAGAAGGTGCGGGGGGAGGGGCCTGGGGAGGCCGGGGGGCCCCTCACCCCAAGGCGAGTGAGCTCTGACCTCCAGCACGCTACAGCCCAGCTCTCTCTGGAGCATCGAGATTCCTGAGGGCTGTGGGCAGGGGGCCCTGTTCCCCCCACCTCCCATGCTTCTTTTGCTGCCTTAACCCCCCCCCCCCACCCCAAGCCCTGGAGGTAAGGACAGCTCTCTGGTGTCTTCCCTGCCTCCTCCCCTTTCCTGCCCCATGTTTTGTATAAAACTTTTAATTTCTTTTTTTTAATGGTGAGGGTGGGTGGGTGTCCAGGGCTGGGGGCTTTCCCCTATCTGTGGGTTTCTAAGCTCCAGGCAAAGTGGTGGGGGGGGGGGTAGGGTGGGGGGAGTTGAGGGGGCCACCTCCATTCTGGGGAATTTATATTTGAACTGAGGCTCCAGCCTCAATGCCCAGGAACGTTTTTTATTACAATCGCTTAGGAAGTAAAAGCCTTGTCTCCCTCCCTGTTCTCTGCCTCCTGTCCCTGTCCCTCTCCACTCTTGTCCATCCTCAGTCCTGATCCTGCCTTCCCTGCCCCTCCAGGGGCCCTGAGTGCCTGGGTTTCTCATACCCCACAGGGTTGCAGCAGGGGAGGGAGGGACATTATATGATGAACCAAAAATTCCATGTTGGGGGGTTGGGGGGCAGAGGAGGGGGAGGGGTGCCGCCCATAGGCCACAAATCTCTACAAGTGCCTGCTATCCCTCTCCCACTCCTCCCCCCTCATTCCAGCACTGGTCCAACCCCTTCACCCCCAGCTGCTCCTAGGACTAGCCCATAGGCAGGCGGGTGGGGGGGGGGTGGGAAGGGGGTGCCCTGAAACCAAACTGGAAGCCCCCTCTGCCTCCTAGCTGGGGCCCCTGGGGTGGGGGTCTGTGGTCAAGCCTTATTCTGTATTGGGGACAGTGGGTGGGTGGGGGGGGAAGGGAAGTTGGGGGCTGCTGGAGAATGTATTCAAAACAATAAAACTTTGGACCTTTGGATGTGGTGATCTGTCCTGGGTGTTGGGTACAACAACTAAAAGGTCACACACAGCCTTTGTTTGATTCTGAAAGACAGGAACCTAGATTGGCTCTCCAAAGTATCTATGGCCAGAAGGTCTAACCCTATCCGAATGGGTCAAATCGAGGCCTGGAAAATGATCTGACCTCAGGGGCATATAACCCCCAGGACCTGATGATAAACGTCTCAGGCATACCCTTGCCCTCTGACAGCTCCCCTATTCTGTGGGGATCCGCTTATCCTTGGAAGCGCTTTAGATTCCACCACCCTGTCGTCCTTGCTTTTCTGATCACCTGAAATGCCTTTCCTTTCTGGTTCTGTGTGTTCCCCGGTCGGTGTCCCCACGGCCTGGAAGGGGACTTTGGCAACAGGCCTGCAACAACTCTCGAAATGCAGACCTTGCAAGGTACATCAGCGGTCTCTGTCAAAGCAAGGGAACATCCCCTGCCAGCGAGTTAAGGGACAGGCTTAATCCTGGTTGTTACTGATCGACGACGTGCTATGTACCAGGTACCTAATACCTAGTTAGCTGCAGTGCTTTATTTCTAACACCCAGCAATGTGGGGGCAAGCAGTTCAGTTAAATGACTTGCCCAAGGCCCTAACCCCAGCCAGGACTTTAAATGAGGTCTGTTTCTGAAGCCTGTGTGCTTTCAACAACTCCTTTTCCTCAGGCAAGGACAGTTGGATCTAGACAAAGGTTTCAATCATAGGATCTGAAAGGTGAGCTCCTAAAGCTAGAAGTTCAGGCTGGAGAGCTTGATTCAGGGATGAAAGAGCCAGGAGAAGGAATCCAAGCTGAAAGGGTCCTTAGAGACTGCCCAACCCCTACAGTGCAGGTGAGGTGCCTGAGGCCCAGAGAGAGGAAGGAGTTTCCCCAAGGCCACACAGCTAAGAAATGAGGTGGGAATTGAGGGCTCAGGCCTGTTGGACTGGCTTCATGGAGAAACCCCACCCTGTGCAACTCTGAGGGGGAAGGAACTGGCAACTCTTATCTACTCAGGCTTCACCCTCATTTCCTGCCAGCCCGGGGTGGGTGGTCCCAGATGATGTCGATTGGCAGTGAAGAGAAGATCCAGGGCTGGGGTACTGGCAGGAAACCCAGGCTCCCTTGGCAGCCTGCGGGCAACTGCTCCCTCTCCTGGGTGATGTAAGTCACTCCCTGGGGTGGGGGCCACTGGGCTATTTCTGGAAGTTGGGATGAGGCATGTCTCCTGGCAACATAGATGCAACTGAGTTGCTGGTGGTGGTGGTGTGATGGAGAAAGGGGGGTGTTATCACTGCGGGGAGGGGGGGGAAGGACCCAGACGAGTGTCTCAGTTCGATTTCAGTGCCTTCAGAACACCTCTAACCAGGTCCAATATGGATTAAGAAGTGCTCGGCTTTAGAACTGCTCTCTAGGTCAGACTTGTTGCCCCCAGTTCTGACCTAGTGGGGTGTCACAGGTGGAATTTAGTTTTGTAAACTCCAGCAGCTCCGCCAGTCTTTAATGACCCACCCAAATCTAGAAATCTATTCAATTTCTGCAAGACCACACCCTCGATGTCTTCCACATCCCAGTAGAAAGCCTTTTGTCGATCTCACAATTTTTCATCAATTAATTCATCCTTCAGAGACTCTCTTCAAGCCTATAATCCCCAGACCCAGACCCCCGCCCCGTCCCCCCCGCCCCCCCGCCGCCCCAGGCGCCCGATTCTCCTTCCTGGTGCTTCTTAAACATTGCTCACCCCTTCGGGTCCCTCAGTCTGGAGTAGTTTCTTGGCATCCCACAGACCTTTTAAAGACACCTCGAGTCCCCTATGACTTCTCCACTGGTCCCCAGTAAGACCCCTTCACTTCACAGACTCCCCTGGACACCTCCGGACACCACAGGCCCCTCACAGACACAGACAATCTGCCCTAGCACCCCTCAACAAACGTTCTCACCCCTGTAAACATCTTGTTAAAATTCCCTCAGACGGTCGCCCTCAGACTCCCACCGACCCCAATCCCCTCCTGTCGGTTGCCCACGCGCCGTCCACTGCGCATGTCGCATGAATTCTGGCCGTTAAGTAACCGCCGCCATCCCGCCCCGCTCCGCTGTCCTTTTGGGCCTTGTTGGTCCAGTGTAGGATTTCCCAGGCTTGGGGCTTGCTTGATTCAGATTTTTGCTTTTCATTTTTCGAGCTGCCGTCAGAGGGCAGCAACCACCATTTGGCTGAAAAACTACGACTCCCAGACTCTGAACTGTTCGTAATGAGTTGCATTCATTGAAAAGGGAGCGGAAGTCTGTCCGCGCTTTGCCTTCTGGTTAATGTAGTCCGAGAAGGCCTGAGCGATACTGTCTGTCTGCTCTGTATCCGCTGAGAACTGCAGTTAGATCGAGTGGATGAAAGTTTCTTCAGGCTTTAGAAAGGGCAGGACAGTTAGTATGAACACTGGCTCAGATTAAAGTGAAGGTCTACAGACTCCATTTCCCATTATTCTACGAGGCAGGAGGGCTGAAGATGATTTCATTCTAGTTCCAAGTATTTCCGGGACACACACACACACACACACACACACACACACACACACACACACACCACACACACACACACACACACACACACACACACACACACCCTCACACGAACTCCGTTTCCCAGCGTCCTTTGGGGATAGAGTCCTCCCGGGTATTTATTAGTCGATAAATAGGGCGACATAGTCCGTGCACAAAACTTGAGGCTACTCCTAACAGTCGGCTTCCTTGATTCCTTGATTTGGGCCCTCCTGGATCCTGTAAACTTGGGAAGCGGGAGAACGCAAAAGGCTGAAAGAGGGTTCAAATCAGAAGTTCTTTTTTCACCTCTTTTAATTCTCCTCTCAGCCTCTTGGTGCAACCCACGTTGGTAGAAAAAGCTAGATTGTATCTGAAGGCTATTGTTCTGAGAGACCACTAGGAACTTTGTTTCCCAAGTCGTTTGCGGGGGATTTGCCTCCCTGATTAGTGGAAACTTGGAATTTGGAATGTTTGGGCTCCCATTTTCCCGCAGCCCCTGATAGACTTGGTCACTTTCTTGGGACCTGGGGGAGGGGAAGGAGGCGTTGAACACTCTACAGTCTCCCGGGGGGATTGATGTCTTTCACCTTCGGCTCTCGCTTTCCCAAAAGTACCGGCTGGACTCCACTTCCCAGCAAGCCTCTGCAGTCTCATCTCACAAAGGGTCAGGATCCTGACTGGACTATTCCCCAGCATGCTTCGGGTTCCTCGTAGATCCCTCCCGCTCAGTCAAACGGGGAGGCCGCCTTGAACTTCATTTCCCAGAAGACACAAAGTTCACTGTAGCAACTACTCTGAAGCCTTGGTGTTGACTACATTTCCCGGTAGGGACTGCGGCATAGCGTAGGAGATGCAGAGGAACGCCGTACCTATTTTATTTCCTAGCCTATCTCCATAATTGCAGTGTCCACTTGGGGCTTAGGTAGTACCTGGGACTCCATTTCCCGGCGTGCTTTGGAAGTCGCGTTACACCTGCAATGCGGTGAGGGCGTGGCGACGACTCCATTTCCCGGCTTGCTTCACGGTCCGGTATCTGCGGATGCACCGGCGCAGACTCTATTTCCCACCGTGCACTTGGCACGGATCGGCATACACGGCCAATAGACTAAATAAGCGTCTGGACTCCATTTCCCGGCGTGCATCGGCCTACAAAGCTCACTGAAAGAGTGGCTGCGACTACATTTTTGAAGCACATTTAGGGCTCACAGTTGCTGCAATGGAGTGAGTGTGTGAGTGTGCGACTCTGACTCCGCTTCCCAATGTGCTTCAGAGTCCGCAGTCGACACAGTTGGCTGACTTCTTGCCCAGGACTCTTTCCTGACGTGCAGCGCGATCCGTCATCCCCCGCGGTGGGCTCCAAGGCCTTTGCAGACTCCATTTCCCGGCGTGCCTCGCGGCTCTCTGTGCGGACCGAGGGCGGCGACGGCGGCGCGTAGGGCAGGCGGACTGCATCTCCCGACGTGCCCCGCGGCGGGCGCTGGGCCGGAGCCGGAGCCCGAGCGGCGCGGCCTGGAAGAGGCCAGAGCCCGGGGGAGGCGGCGGCGGCGGCGGCGGGGGCAGCCCGGGCAGCCCGAGCCCCGTGGCCTGGGCCTGCGCTCGGCGCCATGAGCGGCGGCGGGCCTTCAGGAGGCGGCCCTGGGGGCTCGGGCCGGGCGCGGACCAGCTCGTTCGCGGAGCCAGGCGGCGGAGGCGGTGGTGGCGGCGGCGGCCCCGGGGGCTCGGCCTCCGGTCCGGGCGGCAGCGGCGGTGGGAAGGCGTCAGTCGGAGCCATGGGTGGGGGCGTGGGGGCCTCGAGCTCCGGGGGTGGCCCCAGCGGCAGCGGCGGAGGAGGCAGCGGCGGCCCCGGTGCGGGCACTAGCTTCCCGCCGCCCGGAGTGAAGCTGGGCCGTGAGTATTAGCGGCGTCCGTGGAGGGTGGAGATCAAGGTTCCCGAAGCCCTTCAAACGTCGATCAGCTTCTTCCATATGCCCAGATAGGAGGTCCAGCTCCCTGTGCTTCCAAAGATGGGATTTGAGCGCTCCCCTTCCCAGAGAAAGGGATTTGAGGGGTTACCATCAATTGGAGTTTAGGACTGGATATTAGGATTAGATTAGTGGTCCTCAAGGAAACAGGGGTCGCAGGTCTCTGTTCTTCTAGTACTGAGATGTTGGGTCCCTGAGCCTTAAAAACAGGAATCTGATGTTGCCATCCATTAGACAACAGGATCAGGAGTCATCCTCGCTTGCAAATGGGGCTAAAGGGGTATTGTTCCCAAAAAGAAGATCACCGTCACCCCAAAAAGGGGATCGAATTTGCTCTCCTTTAGACGATGGGGGTTTGGAGTGAATATCACATAGGAATGGATTTGAGGTTACTGTGTCCCCGGAAGGATAGGGCCAGGGCTTCCCAAACTGGTACCCAGGCAGTCTTTCCTTTTAAAATGCAAGACCTGTTACCATCATTTGTCCATAACAGATAGAACTGTACCCCCAATGGTGGAAATTAATAGTTGGTGCTTCTTAGAAATGAGGACAGACTGGGAATCAGTATACCCTGCCAAACAAGTCCATAGGCACTGTTCTTCCAAAAACTTGGCTTGGGGTGCCTGGCTGGTTCAGTTTGTAGAGTATGCGACTCTTGTTCTTGGTGTCATGGATTCGAGCCCCACGTTGGGGGTAGAATTTACTTAAAAACAAAACAGAACAAAAAAAACTTGCTCGGTAAGTCTCCTTCCACAAAAAATGGAACAGTGTCAGGGAGGGTCACAGTTCCCCATTGAATATGGATCTAAGGTTCTACCCTTATCATTGTTCTGAGGTATGGTGTCACTAGCTCTGGAAGAATAGCCACATAGGATCATCTTCCTCCAAAAGAAGGTATCAGTGCCCCTCAAAACAAATTTGGTTCATCAGTGACCCCTTTGGGAAATTGATGAAAAGTTCACCAAAGAAAAGAGGTCACTATTCCCTAAGAATGCCACGAAACTTTGCTGCTGTTCAGAGAATGGAATTGGAAATTACAGCTTTCCTTCAAAGGACTGAGGCTGGGATGGCCCCTTGTTAATGGAGGCCAGGTTCATCAGTCTCAAGACTTAGTACTTGTCCATTGGGGACCACCCAAATACAGGAAGGGGTCTGGAACTCTGGACCACACAGATGAGGAGGCCAGGTCAGCGCCTTTTCTAACTCCAGAGTAGTTGGGGAAGGGCTTATTGTGAAAGTCATGACCTTGTCACTCATACCTGGAGGAGTCCTTTCTGCCACTAAAAAATAGTGGTGGTTATCAGCTGTAGCAAGGAGGACTTAGTGGTCATTGTCCCTCAAGCTGTGAGAAAGGCTAGTGCTTTCCTAAAGTAGAAGTGCCTCGGGGTCACTGCTCTGGTAAGTGGGAGAGGTTAGGTCAGGCTTTTCCCAGTCAGGAGTGGGGCCAGCAGGCAGGAAGCTCAGAGTGGATACAGTCATCATCTGAGAGTATGAGGATGCCCTCAGACCAAGCGGGACCAGTGATTTGCTGCTCACTAGAGGTAGAAATTCTGGGTTATCAATCCTTGAACAGCAAGAAGTTTAAGTGTCAGTGTCTTCCCACCCAGAGAAGCAGCAGGATTTAGGGTTCCCTGAAGGGAAGAGGAGAAAGGGCACCCAGAGGCATCCAGCAGCCACCTTTGCTCAAAGACAGAGAAGAGACAAAGGCCCCCAGTGAGCATCCTATAGAGATTCGCCTCCCTCCCCACAGCCCTGTGATCGGGTGGTGGCAAGAGGGGGAAGGTCAGTGGATGTGTGTCCCCTTTGTTCCCCAGGTGACAGCGGGAAGGTGACCACAGTGGTAGCGACTCTAGGCCAAGGCCCAGAGCGATCCCAGGAGGTGGCTTACACAGACATCAAAGTGATTGGCAATGGCTCGTTTGGGGTCGTGTACCAGGCACGGCTGGCTGAGACCAGGGAACTGGTGGCCATCAAGAAGGTTCTCCAGGACAAGAGGTTCAAGGTAGCTTGGGGCAAATGGGGACAAGGAGGTGTGACCAGGCATAATGGGTGAGAGCACCCTAGTGAGGGTGCTGGATTTGGGTTTTCACGGGATCTGAACACGAGCCAGAAGAGAAAGGAGTGGAAAAGTGTGTGGAAGATGGGAGTGTGGGTTCCAAGAGAGACCAGAGCTGATGTTGGGCTTTTGCTCTGGGTGAAGTGCTTTGTTAGGCGAGTTGTTATTTAATTCACATGAAGGTTCTCTGAGGGTGGACACTGGTGTCTTATCCTCATTCTAAGACCGAGACTCAGATAAGAGAATTGACTTGAGAGCAAGACTAGCCTCTGGCTTGTCTGATTCCGAAGCCTTCCACCTTACCCGCTAAGTTACGCTTCTGCCCAGAGGAGAAAGGAAGCTGGTAGAGGGTGATGAGTGTGTTTGTGAAGGTCGTGCTCTGACCCAGGTGCTTGGCAAGCGCAGGATGAAATCCAGACTGTACTCTGCTCACCAAACCATGTGCCTTGGTGTGGGCATCTGTCCCCCTGGGGACAGATGTGCCCTATAACCTAGTGGAGGTCCAGGGAACCAAAAGGAGATGGAAGAGGTAGAAGTCGAGGGACAGTTGGTGTTGCAAGGACTGGCATTTTGGAGCTCAGGCTGGCCTGGATATAAATGAACTGAGCCTAGGCTGGGAGCGAACCAGGTCAGGGACTGGGTCTTGGCAGTGAGAACCCTTGGGCAGGAGGAGCTCCAGGGTGTGGGCCAGAATTTGATTAGCGTTGAGTCCCAGAAGTGCGAGGGATCTGAGGGTGTGAATTCTGAGGCCAGAACTCAGGGGAACAGAGAATAGGGAAGAGACTGAGGCTCTTGGAAGATGGAAGTCTGGAGTCTGGGACTTAAGATCCAAGTCAGGGTTCAAGGGCCCAGATGCCTCCAGGGGAGGCAATAGAGAGGAGTGGGGACCAGGGTGAACTGGGTGGCCGGTACTTGTCTGTTGGCACTCGGGCCTTGTGTGGCCATATCATCTGATTTTTCAAGACAGCCAGGAAAAGTGGATTCATACATGGAGACCCCTGATTTTCAAATGTTAGCAACGCATTGGGAATTTTTGAACAGTGGGCTGAAGAAAGCTGATCTGTAGGTTGGGTTTAGTCCATAGGCCTTCAGCTTGTGGGGGAGGGAAATGGGTAGTGGTAAGGAATTAGGGTCTGTGCTAGAGGGGTCCTGGAGCTGGGACGCAAGGAGTAGCCACCTGGCTCTGTTGGCAGGAGTAGAGGAGCAGGGCTGTGGTGAGGGGTGCCAGGGAGGGGAGGCGGGGAGAGTCGGCCATTGTCTGAGGCACTTTCCTTTTGCTCCCAAGAACCGAGAGCTGCAGATTATGCGTAAGCTGGACCACTGCAATATTGTGAGGCTGAGATACTTTTTCTACTCCAGTGGGGAGAAGGTGAGGCCTTGCCCATGCAGGGGAGTCTTCCACCTTGACTCCACCCGTGTTCCTGCCTGCCTTTCTCGTGACTGCCAGTCCTTCCCCCGTTATCCCCCACAAGCCTCCCCCCCCCCGCTCTTTCCTCACAGTGCCTCACACCTCTCCTTTGCTCTCTGCAGAAAGACGAGCTTTATCTAAATCTGGTGCTGGAATACGTGCCCGAGACAGTGTACCGGGTGGCCCGCCATTTCACCAAGGCCAAGTTGACCATCCCTATCATCTATGTCAAGGTGGGCAGGCGGGCAGGCTGCTGGGACCCAGGCCTACAAAGCCAGGGGCTCTGGATCCTCCTGCCTTCTGTGGGTTCCTTCTTCCTCCCAACTCTATGTTGGTCTCTGCAGGCTGTGTGTTCCCTGCCCTTGACTCCATAACCACCATAGACAGAGCTTGCCAAATGCAGGGCAAGCCAACCTGAGGCCTGACCGAATCAGGGAGGCAGGCTGACTGGGGTCTGGGGAAGACTGCACGGTACCTGCTCGGGTCCACCCTGGGAGCCCAGTGGCACCAGTATTGTTGGTGGAGTTAGAATCGGGGTGGGGACCGAGAATGTGAAGGGAGAGATGCTGAAGTCAGAGTCCTGGCCTGCAAAGCCTTGGCAGAGGGGAGTGGGAAGGAGGCAGGGTTGGAGGAAGGTTGCTGTCCACAGAACCTGGGTTCATTCCCCAGGGCCTGGTGCTGTGCCCCAGGTGTTAGTCTCTTTCAGGAGGTGTTTGAATGAATGGGTGAATGAATGAATGAATAAATGAGCCTAGGGATGATGTGGAGAACAGAGGCCGGAGCAGCTTTCTTTTTTTTTTATTTTTTTATTTTTTAATTATTTTTTTAATGTTTATGTATTTTTGAGAGAGAGAGAGAGAGAGACAGAGTGTGAGCCAGGGAGGGGCAGAGAGAGAGGGAGACACAGAATCCGAAGTAGGCTCAGGCTCTGAGCTGTCAGCACAGAGCCTGACGCGGGGCTTGAACCCACGAACTGTGAGATCATAACCTGAGCCGAAGTCAGACGCTTAACCGACTGAGCCACCCAGGCACCCCCGGAGCAGCCTTCTGCACTGGGAGGAGGTGGGTGGGTTCAGGTTGGCTGAAGATCCTCCTGCTAGCTTTAAGAACGCTGGGCCTCGGTGAGCTACAGAGCTCTATCAGGGGTTGGTGCTGGGGGACTGCGCCTCCCAGGAGGGGAGTCCTCTGGTTTGGTGAATCCCTACTGTGGCTACCTGTGTGCTGAACCCAATGCAGTTCCAGAGACCTAACTGACTGAGACCCAGGCTTTGTTCCTGAAGAGCTCTCAGTTTAGTGGAGTAGACAGCTGTCGTTACGAAGAACTATAAAACTACTAGCAACTGCCATAGTAGAAGGAACACAGGGAATTCTGGAAACAGGAGGCCCCCGGCCCTGCCTGCTTTGGGGGTGAGAAGGATCAAGGAAGGCTTCTGGGAGATCATTAGGTGCAGGGTGAGGAAGCGGCATCTCTAGCCAAGGGCAGTGGGAATGGAGGAGGGGGGCCCAGGAAGCCGGCCTGAGCAGTTGCTATGTGCTGGGCACTGGCCTGAGTCCTGGGGGACACAGCAGCGATGAACACACAAAGATCCCTGCTCTCTTGGCACTTACGTTCTAGCCAGTGGGAGGGAGAGTGGCAGGAAAATCCAGCTGGAGGGAGGCGAGCCCGTGGGTGGTTTTGACTGGCAGCTGAAGGAAGCCGAGCCCTTCCTATAGCCAGTGGTTTTGGAGCTGAGTGACTGGCTCCCGCAAGGCCTTCCTTGTGTGTGTGTGTGTGTGTGTGTGTGTGTGTGTGTGTGTGTGTGTATCAGGCTTTTGCTGAGGTGTGTGACTGAGGCAGTATTCTCAAGGTGTGGGGCAGTGCCAGCCCTGAGGGGGTCTGTCGCAAATGCCCCATCCTGAACTTACTGAATCAGAAACTGGGAGGGGGCCCCAGAGGTCCCTGTTTTAACAAGCCTTCTAAGTGGGCCTGGTGCAGAGTAAGGTTTGAGGACCCAGGGGCAGTGGAAGAGTTTATGAGTCAACTGGAGAGGTGCTTGGGAGGGCTCTTGAGGCCAAGAGGGTGGAGCGCTGGCAAGTTCCGTGGGCAGCCCTAGGCCACAGTTGTGCTGTCCCTTGCCTGTCCCAGGTGTATATGTACCAGCTCTTCCGGAGCTTGGCTTACATCCACTCCCAGGGCGTGTGTCACCGCGACATCAAGCCCCAGAACCTGCTGGTGGACCCTGACACTGCTGTCCTCAAGCTCTGCGATTTTGGCAGGTGGGTCTGACCTGGGGTGCGCTGGGTGGCCGAAGGGGTGAGGAGGGACCCCAACCCTGGCCTTGTGTTTACTCCCACCCATCTCTTCCCACAGCGCAAAGCAGTTGGTCCGGGGGGAGCCCAACGTCTCCTACATCTGCTCTCGCTACTACCGGGCCCCGGAGCTGATCTTCGGAGCCACTGATTACACCTCGTCCATTGGTCAGACTTCCCGGAGGGTGGGGGTGGGCAACGGCAGTCATGGCAGTTTTTGAGTTCTTTCTGTGTGCTGTCTGCCAAGCTCGGCGATAAAAGCTTAACGTGTGTTCTTTCATCCAGTCCTCACAAACTTTGGAGGGCGATGCTGCCGTATGCTCGGTTCACAGATGAGCAGTCTGAGGCTGCGAGCGGGGAGGCCGCCTGCCTGCATTCGCACTGCTGGGGTTGGGCAGGGCTGGGCTTTGAAAGCTGACCTGACTCCAGAGTCCATGCGGGCTCTGGAGCCTCCCAGTCAGCCCTCTTTCGGGGGAGGGGCTGACAGTGACCTTGGGGGAATCAGTGGCTCTCTACTGCGAGGGTGTGACTTGCTCACAGGGCCTCGTGTCTTTCCCCATTGGTGGGGATGGCAGCACTACCTTCCAGGCAAGAGGCGGGGGCATGAAAGGGTTTGGAGAGAACATTCATCAGCAGTGTGGAGAAACTGAATGGTCCTTAGGTGTGAACTTGTGCCTTGGGGGTCAAGTACAGACCAGGGAGGGGGGCAAGACTCCCAGGTTGCAGCTGTTCCTGTGGGCAGGATAAAGGCTAGGCCTGGAAATTAAGGCTTTATCTTCCCGAGGCCCGAAGAACACAGATGCCTGTTCTAGGTATGTTGGGCCATCCGGAGGCCAGAGGTAGAGAAGGGGCTTACTGGGGTCACCGAGGGGAGAGAGGCAATTAAGGCTGGAAACACTTAGATTGGAGAGTGCAGCACAGTCAGTCACACCTGGAGGTTCAACATCAGGCTCCGGCGTTCCTAAACCGTAGGACCTTGAGCAGGGTGCTGCTTCTCATGGCTGAGAAAATGGGCTCCTGGCACCCTCGGGGTGACTGTGGGGGGGGATCGAAGCACTGTGAGGAGATGGGTGGAGGAGCCCTGACCCTCCCCCATTCCCCCTTCAGATGTGTGGTCAGCTGGCTGCGTGCTGGCTGAGCTCCTCCTGGGCCAGCCCATCTTCCCCGGGGACAGTGGGGTAGACCAGCTGGTGGAGATCATCAAGGTGAGGGCACGGCACAGTGTTGGGGGGGGGGGGGTGGGCTAAGGGAGAGGGGCTTTGGCTCAGACCCCTCCTTTTCTCTGCAGGTGCTGGGAACACCAACCCGGGAACAGATCCGAGAGATGAACCCCAACTACACGGAGTTCAAGTTTCCCCAGATTAAAGCTCACCCCTGGACAAAGGTGGGGAAGGGCTAGGGGCTCAGGCAGCATGGCTGAGGTCCCCTTTGGAGGCCAGCTGGCCTGGGGACCTGGCTATAGAGTCAGGGCTTGGAAGTGGGTTAGTAACTCATCCCATTTCCAATTTTATGGCATCTCCCATACTCGAGAAGGTGAGGGTCGACGGTAAGTTCGACAGTGCCATTTTTCTGGTGGGGAAACAGGCTCCCAGCAGGGCCCGTCCAGTGGTGGGACCTGGGGGAGCTGCTCACCCGAAAGAAGGTGACTGCCCCTCAGTGGTGGTGCCTCAGTTAGAAAGTGGGTGTGCGGGACTTAGTCACGTTTGCTGCAGGCCCCGTAGCAGCACGATGCTGGCTGACCCAGTGCTGGGGCATTTCACCCTGGTGACTTCTGTCCCCTCCCCCTAAGGTGTTCAAATCTCGAACGCCGCCGGAGGCCATCGCGCTCTGCTCTAGCCTGCTGGAGTACACGCCGTCCTCAAGGCTGTCCCCTCTGGAAGCCTGCGCCCACAGCTTCTTTGATGAACTGCGATGTCACGGAACCCAGCTTCCCAACAACCGCCCGCTTCCCCCCCTCTTCAATTTCAGTCCTGGCGGTGAGGGCACAGCCTGGGATCTGGGGAACCGGAGGGGCAGGCAGACGATGTGGAGGAGTGCTTGGTGTTACAGACAGGAGTGGGGCGCTGAGGGTGGGCTACAGGAAGGGCCTGGGGGCTCAGGAGATGCCTCCAAGACAGGAGACTTGACCCTGCTTAACCCATGCCCTGTGATCACCTGTGCGAGGCTCCCTCTGGTTTTTCACTTAAAGCATTCAGTGGCTACACCCTTGCCAGGAGCTGGGTCCCTCCCTGGTGCCCCCTTCTAACCCTGACCCTGTCTCCCAGTGCCCTGCCTCCTGACTGGGCATGTCCATTCCTGTCCCTAGAACTCTCCATCCAACCATCTCTCAACGCCATTCTCATCCCTCCTCACTTGAGGTCCCCAGCGGGCACTGCCACCCTCACTCCATCCTCACAAGGTAAGTCAGGGGCCATCTGTGGCAGATGAAAGCCTTTCTCAGCCTGGGAGGCGGGCCTGTTTCCACAGCCCCAGAGTTTCCTGCACATGTGTGGAAACTGTTGACACTTTGATCGTATACGCCTTGATGGTCACCTTCGTAGGCTATTATCATCTATATCTGTGTTTAAGTGCTAACTGGAAAGCCAAAGATAAACGTTTGGCTTGCACACACAAACAAAAAGTTAAATTTGTTGTCCACGTTTAAAAATTGAGGCCACTGCATGTACAAATTCAGATTTCCTGTCTCTCTTGGGGAAGAAAATCCGACTGGGCAGTGCGGGCCTGCCTTTCCTCGGGGCGGTGCTGTCAGCTGGGGCCAAGTTCCAGCTGCCCTCTTTTATGTGGGGCCTGGTTCTCTGGAGTCCGTCCATGACCAACCTGGCCCTTTGGCATTTGAGCATGCAACCCTGGACCCAAAGTGGCAGCTATCTGTTTCTGATGTAGCATCCCCCACCGAGTTCCTGCTCTTGGAGGGATGGAGGTCTGCAAGGCAAAGGGTAACTGTCTGCTTCTTCCTCTCCCTCAGCTTTAAGTGAGGCTCAGACCGGCTCGGAATGGCAGTCGACCGACGCCACAGCTCCCCTCACTAACTCTTCCTGAGGGCCCCACCAACTACCCTTCCATCTGGGAGCCTCCAGTGGGGCTGGGAAGGGGGACCATAGCCCATCAAGCTCCTGACCTGGCTGGGCCCCTAGACTAGAGGGCAGAGGTAAATGAGTCCCTGTCCCTACCTCCAGTCCCTCCCTCACCAGCCTCACCCTATGGTGGGCTTTTTAAGAGGATTTTAACTGGTTGTGGGGAGGGAAGAGAAGGAAGGACAGGGGGTTGGAGGCATGAGGACCTCCTGCCCCCTCGGCCCCCTCCCCTCCTCCCAGGCCTACACTCCTCCAACCCCCTTCCCCTCCTGTGTCCCTTGTAAATAGAACCAGACCATCCCGTCTACTCCTCCTCCCTTCCCTGCTCCTCCTTCCCCCTCGGGTGTAAATAGATTGTTATAATTTTTTTCTTAAAGAAAACGTCGATTCACACCGTCCAACCTGGCCCGTCCCCCTTCTACAGCTGTCCCTCCTCCTGTCCTCTGCCCCTAAGGTCTCCTCCCTCCTCTCCCAACCCTGGAGGGCTGGGGGTGGGTGGGTGGGGGAGCTCCTGATGTCTTAGTTTCCACAGTAAGGTTTGCCTGTGTACAGACCTCCGTTCAATAAATTATTGGCATGAAAACCTGCTTCCTGTCTGGCTGCCTTGTTTCCACAGAGGTGAGGGTGATGCCTGAGGGCCTGTTCTGGGACAGGACCGCTCAGGCAGGGGAACAGGGCTGAGTGAACCCACCGCGCTGGGCTGTTGGAGGCTTGAGTCCCGGCCCTGCCTCACAGGCCCAGCTTTCCTGTGCCTCAGCTCCCCTCTGCACATGTGACAAACTGAGTCTGGCTTATCCACTGCAGAGGCCTGGTGGGAGCCTGCCTCATGGACCCAGCACTGATCTGGAGGGAAGCAGGCACTGTCATCCCCAGGCGACAGTTGAGAGAATGGGATCAGAGGTCAAGGCCACAGAGTGGAAGTGGCGGAGTCGAGACTTTGAACAAATGGCTCTATGTCTCACAGCCTAAGCTACATGCTGTTTCACAGGGACACTGAATGATGAGGGGTCACTCAGGCCAAAAGAGCCTAGATGTAGACCCTTAGTGGGCACAGACGGGCAGAGTAGCTGTCCTCAAGCCCTAACAGATCTCCAAGCTTTCGTTTCTGTTTTAAAGAGGGCACATAGCCGGCCCATACCTAGGGATGCTGGGAAGTGACAAGCCTGGGAATGTTGGCACAGAGAACTTGGTTTCTTTCCCTCCTCCCCTTCCACAAAAACATGGCGGGGCCACGGGCAGAGGGAAATGGCCACTCCTCCATGTGGTGCCAATGATATGTGAGGGCAGGAGGCCTCAAAAGTGGAAGGAGGAGCAACTGATCCGTCCTCCACTGGACTTCACTTGTGAAGAAAAAAGGAAGTTTTTTTTCTTGGTTACTGTGTAATCTCTACGCCCACCGGGGAGCTTGAACTTACGACCCTGAGATCAAGAGTTGCGTGCTCCACCGACTGAGCCCCAAAAGGGAAGGGGTTTTGAACACGTCCCAAAGAGTTCAGGGACTGTTCCTGTGGCACCTGAACTCTCCAGTTTGTTTGGGCCAGTCCCACGGGCACCTGTAAACTATTCAGAACAATCCTTGGCCTTTCCTGCTCAAGACCCTCTGGATATCACCTTGTTTGTAAGATAAATGCATCTAGCAAGGAGACCACAGCAGGACAGAAGGGCTGGTCCGGGCAAGGGGCACTCCCGGGGCCCCCCTACCTCCCTACTGCTCACATCTGTTCAGCCGTGAGGTCAGTGAGGATGATGTGCCTCACCCTCCTCCCACTCCCATGGCCTCGGCCCTGGTCTGGCCCCATCCTTTCCCCTTAGACCGTCTTCAGCCAACCCCCTGCCCCACCTTGATGCCGGGGAGCCCTAAGGCCCACTTTTGACCGTCCCCGCTACCCCAACTTAGTCTGACTTTCACAGCCTTCCCAGGTCCAGGCCTCCCCACCTGAGCACTTTGGTCTGTAGAGGCCTGGTGGGAGCCTGCCCCAGGAACCGGCCATAAATCATCCATTCCTGTTTAGGGAGGGAAGGACTGCCACTCTAGGTAGACTTCAAAAAGGTTGGGGATCCCTTCTTGTTCCTAAGGCCTCTGATCTTTCAAGGCCTCACCAAACCCCAACTGCTCGGTGACACTGGCTCACCTCTCCTCCAGATGTAGCAAATCCCCTGAACATCCCTACCCCTGCACGGGTTTCAAACGTCGCACTCGCTCAACGGTACTGGTTACAGATGTGGGCTGAAGGCACCACCTGGATTCAAATCTCAGCGACACTGCTGCCTAGTGTGAGACCTTGGGTGAGTGCCTGTCCCTGTTTTCTCATCTGTACAGCAGGGCTAATGCTGAGATCACCACACGGGCCCGCCGGGTCACAATCCATGTGCAGTGCGAGCTGTGGTGCCTGCCACGGCTAGGCGGTCACGTGTGCTGTCATTGTGGCTGTGAGTAACTGGACGGTCTCCAAGCACACCAAGAACTCACCCTCTCTGCAGTGTCGTCTGCCTGTTCCGTTCTCTTCCTCTCTCACTGGTGGATTCCTAAGTTTTCCACAAGGACTACCTCCTCCAAGGGGTTTGTTCCCTGCTCTGGGATCCCACCGTCCCTGTGCATCCCCAGCACCGTCCTGAGGATCCCGGGACTGAGATCTGCCTGCTCCCCAGGGGCAGGGCAGGAGCCTGACTCCTCTCTGGCCCCCGGCATGGCCCGGCATGTGGGAGGGAGGCCCGTGGACTCCCAGGCTGAATGAATCAATGACACACACTCAGAGAGCAAGGCCATCTGTACTTGTGTGAACTCCACTGCCACTGAGCACCTTCTGGGGTAGAGCCTGGGTCTGGGTCTGAGTCATTCCCGGGGTTCCAGCATCACCCAGCCTGCAGCTGAGTACGTGGGTACCTAGAGACTTCCTTCCGTATTGTCAAAAGTGAGCTTAAGGAAGCCCAGAGAAGTCCAGTACCTCTCTCTCCACCAGGCAGAGCCAAGTCCTGTATGCCCAGGGTCCAGGGAAGGTGACAGTCTTGGGGACAAGCGAGAACCCGCAGAGGTATGCAACAGTGCCCAGCACAGGTCTGGCACGTGGTCGGGGCTCAGGAAAGGTTACCTGACATTGCTGGGCACCAGGGTGACAGGTGCAGAGCAAAGAGCCTAGGCAAATGCTACTCTGCAACGCACCGGGGGGACCCGGGACAGATCACGTCCCGTCTCAGGGCTTCAGTTTACCCCGAGGCGGAGAAAAGTGACAAGACACACCCGGCAGGGCCGTTGTGAGGAGTCAGTGGGTAAGAGGCCAGGGTGGATCCTGGCACCCAATCAGGTGCCAGAGTGGCTTGCCAGGGGGTGGTCCCCTCTCTCCCGGAGGTGCCCACGATTGTTGTTGCAACCAAACTCTTTTATTGCTGCTCTTCGGCTGCGTCACACGAAGGCCGCGTCCAACTGCAGCAGCCCGCTCGCCTCCCCGGCCCCCAGGGCGGCCTGGCACAGCTGCAGCGTGTCCTCAAGTGCCAGAGGCTGGGACGTCTCGATGATGGCGATGGTCTCCCCCAGCTCCGTACACATGATAGTCTGCTGAGGCTCAGGGGGCGGGGGCGGGGCAGGAGGTGGCGATCGGGGCGGCTGCAGGGTCAGGGTCCGGGCTCGGGCGTGGACACGCTGGTGCAGTCGCAGGCCTGCCAGGGCGTGGAACCAGCGGCCGCAGGTCCCGCAGTAGTAGGGGCTCTTGTTGTACAGACCGGTGATGGGGAGGCGGGGTGCGCGGGCGAAGGCCACGGGCCGCAGGTGCAGCCTCCGGTGCTGCTGCAGGTTGGAGCTCTGCGTGAAGCGCTTGCCACAGTCCAGGCACTGGTAGGGACGCGCACCCGTGTGGGTCAGCTGGTGGCGGCTGAGGTTGGCCAGAGAAGCAAAGGTCTTGCCACACGAGTGGCACTGGAAGGGCCGCTCGCCCGTGTGTGTCCGCAGGTGGTTGCGCACGTGGACCAGCTTCTTGAAGCCCTTGCCGCACACGCCGCAGCGGTGACGCCGCTCGGGGGGCCCGTGGACCGCGCGCCGGTGCCGGGAGAGCCGGGAAGCCGAGGCGAAGGACTTGGAGCACTGTGGGCAGGGCAGCTGGGCGGGCGGGGCGGGGGGCGGCGGCGGCGGCGGCGGCGGCGAGGGCTCGGCCGGAGCCGGGGAGGCGGCCGCCAGCGCGGGGGGCGCCCCGCTCTTGCCCGCGTGGGTGCGCCGGTGGTAGAGAAACTTGGTCATGTTGCTGAACGTCTTGCCGCAGCGGCAGCGATGTAAGGGGTTGGCGGTGTGTGCCCGCCGGTGAGCCACCAACGTGAGCTCCGTGCCAAAGCCGCGGCCGCAGTCCACACAGAGGTAGCGGGCTTCGCCGCGGTGCAGCCGCAGGTGCTGCTCGAGCGACGCCGCTTTCTTGAAGACCTTGGAGCAGGTCGTACACTCGTGCGTGCCGCCGACGTGCGCCCGCCCATGAGCCAGCAGCCGGTTCGCCGAGCTGAAGCTGCGCTGGCACTGGTCGCAGTGGAAGGGGTGGGCTGCCGATGCCGGGCCGCGGGATGCCCGCCGGTGTCGCCGGCGTGCCTCGGCTGACGTCCAGTGGGGGGGACAGTCCCCACAGGCCCTGGCCCGGCCGGCTGTGGCCCTGTCGCCTCCCGTGGCGTCATCACCAACCTCTGCCACCACCTCCTCCTCCTCCTCCGTCTCTTCATCGTCTTCCTCCTCCTCCTCTTCTTCCTCCTCCTCGAGCCCATTGCGCTCTTCTTTCTCGAGGGAGTCAAAGTGGGTGCCCTGATGCTCCAAGAACTCCTCGGGAGTGGCACAGAGGGTGGAACACTCGGGACACTCGTAGGGCTCCATCTTCACTTCGGGTGGAGCAGGGAGGGGAGGTGCCGGTGCCGGGGGAGGCAGAGGGGGCAGCACCGGTGGTTCGGCCGCCGCAGCAGAAAGGTGCCTGGCCTTGCGATGAGCCACCCACAGCTCAGGCGAGGGGAAGAGCTCCTGACAGTCCCCACACTGGTACTGGATCTGGCTCGCAGACTCCCGGAGGTGGGCGTCCTGGTGGGCCAGGAGCTCACCAGGGGACAGGATGAGCTGGCTGCACTCCCCACACTGGAAAGGCCCATCCTCGGTGCCCGCCATGAGCTCTGGCTCCAGGCCAGCATCCTGGGTGACCAGCGCCTCCTCCTCTGTGACAGCAGGCACATGCCGCTCCTGGTGAGAGAGAACTTCCTCCAGCGTGTTGTAGAGGCTGCCGCACTCAGAGCACATGAACTGGTGGTGCTGGAAGAAAAGGGAGGAGGCGAGGGCCTCCCCAGGTGTCATCTCGGTCACCTCTGTTGACATCTCCGTCATCTCTCCTAACATCGGTGTTGACGTCTCCATCGCCCCTGGTGACATCTGTGTTGGCATCTCAGCCGCCTCGGCCACCTCAGCCGCCACCTCTGCCATGGTGGGGAGGGAGAGTAGTGCCTGGAGAAAAAAGGGGAAGCTGGTGAAACATCGAGAACCTGAGAGAAGCAGGGATGTCTCAAGAGCTTCCTTGCCCATCCTGTCGCTCACCAGCCTCTGTCAATCGGCAAGCCTGCATCCAGTGCTCACGCCTCCGTCTTCAATGAACCTGTGGTTCTGTAGCCGACCCCTGCCCCAGGGTGCCGGGCATCTGTGAGAGAGACAGCCTCTTTCAGTCTGGCCTCAGACATCACCCTCCCTCCTTACCCGCAGGGCCAGTTGCACCCTTTCTAAGGACACCTCTCTTTATGCCTCTCAACGTCTGCCTGTACAGTCTCCTCACTGTTCAGCCCCGTTCCTCCTACTGTATGTACACACAGACATGCAGCAGTGTTTGAGAGCGCAGGCTTCTGGACCGGACCGCCCTTGGCTTGAATCTGCATCCCACCACTTACTTCCTCTGAGACTGTTTTGTCACCTGTGAAACGGGGTAAAAGTAGTACTGACCACAAACACCCTGGTACTTGAGAAAGGTTAGACAGAACCATGACTTGGAGTTCGCCAGAGATGCTGTTTTTGAGTCCTAAGTCTTTGCTGTTGCCATTCCTTCTGCCAAGAGAGTTCTCTCCTCTTCTTGTCCAGCAAACTCCTGCCCAGCATTTCCTTTGTGAAGCCTTTTCTGATAACATCTCTACATTCTCAGGGTGATGTCCATCCACTCCTTCCTCCTTTGGGTTCCTATGGTAACCTGTGCCACCTCTATCATAGCAACTATCATGAGTCCGGGTTGCGGTCTGTGCTCCTCTCCAGACTGAGCATGCAGGCAGGGCAGGTCTGATTCACTGTAGGGGCTGATGTCACCAACAAAACCACGGACCTGGGCCAGGGATTTTTAACTTCTGAACCTCCGCCTATGTGCCCTGTCTCCCCTTCTACATGCGTGGGCTCAACCCAGGCCTCTTTACACAGCAGGGGCTCAGAGGCACTTTAGCAAATGACTGCCCTCCCACCCCCTGCTAATTTTCTGAATCCAGTCTCCACTCTCTCAGTCTTTAACTCATCTGTTAGTGCCAGAGGGCTGGTGGAACTCAGCTTACACCCAGGCATGCAAAGTTGCTCATATTAAGCTCCCGGAGGGATGTTAGTCTCTTCATCACTGATGTGGTTCCAGCACCAAGAACAATGATTAGCCCACAACAGGTACTCAGTAGATATTCTGTGAATGAATAATGCTCCCTCCAGGAAGTGAGGCCATGAGAGCTTAACTCTCCCTGTGCCCATTCTTCCACCAGGCCAACTTTCCTATTAGACCGTGAATTTCCACAATAACACAGCCTAGCACATGACTCTGTTTTCAGCTGATATCCAATAAATGTTCCTCGAATAAATGATTCACTAAAGGCCCAGGAGTTACTTTTTCTTAACTACAAATCCCAACTCCCTAACTAATATACGAGTCGCCTGGGCCCTGCACACAACGGCCACCCAATAAGGTATCTTCCTGAAAGTAGTCAACCCGGAGCCCAAGACTTCAGTTCTTCCTTGTTTACAGCCCCACACTCCAGAGAACTCCCATGGGGCGAGGCCCAAGGCCTGGGGTAAGGCTTACACAAAGTAGGCACCCAGTAAATGTTCTTCCAGAAGGCTGCCTCGAGTAATCTAAAATTCGGACTTTTCGCCCACATTCCTCTCTTCCCAATTATGGGACTGTGTACTATCGGTAGGAGAGACAGGGGCTTTTTATACCATAGATCAGTAAGTCCTTCCAGGAAAGAACCCACCAGGGGCCTGGAAGTTCAACTTTTCCGCTACACATCCCATTTCACCGACCGCACTTCTCAACTCCGTAGCACGAGAGTACCCTGTAAGGGCTGGGGGCGGCGGGCTCAAGGGTAGGGTCCTGCACGCCGCAGAAGCTTAATCAATGCTCTAGGGCACATAGGAAGGAGCGCTCTCCTTCCACTCCGCGCCGCTCCCGCCCTAGCGCAGGCCCCAAGGCTCTTCGTCCCTCAGTGTCCCCTTCGTTCTCCCTCCGCCCCCTCCGTACGCCCAGTGCTCTCTTCCCCCGCCCGCCCCGCGGCGCCCTCACCCGTCTCTCTCGCCTCCTGCAGCCCCCGCCGCTCTTGACACAGACCCTCTCTGCTCCAGGCGTGCGGGACCCCTCACTATCCACACCTACCATTGGGCGGTGCCCTTACCCGTGGCAGCCAATCAAAGCTGGCAGCAGACGGCACGCGCCCCCGCGCCTGCGTGTTGACGCTCAGGCGGGGTTCGGCGAGTTTCTCCACGCACACAACTGTGCCCTGTGGGCGGAGTCGGGCCTCAGACAAGCGCCTGCGCAGTTCTCCTGGGCTGCTATGCCAAGAATCAGAAAGTTAAGCGGTGAGAAGAGGGCATCATTGGAAAAGAGGGCCCAGGGAGTGGAATGGGTGGCGGGAGACCTTGACAGAGGTGTTATTTCATGGCTGAAGAGGCTGAGCATCTCCGAGAACACAGCTTTGGAGGAAGACACAGCTTTGGAGGGTACTTCCCCTCTCTGGACCTCACTTTTAGTAGTGTGTAAAATGGGCTTGACTCACCTCAAAGGCTGTTGAGGGGATTGGATGAAATCAAACACGTAAAAGCTCTCAGCACAGGGCCTGATACACCGTGGGTGCTCCCTATAACCCATGTAACATGGACATAGTCCTTCCCAGTTTGTAAAACTGCTTTCCCTTCCCTCCCACTCTTCGGTTGATTTAAGGATATTCACCGGGCTTCAGTAGGTGACAGTTGCCATCGGAGGGAGGGACTCTTTCGAGGTCACTGCTGCAGCCCAAGTAGAGCCAGTGCTGAGCCAGTGCCAATCAGGACCCAGGTCTCCTGCCTTCTAAGGAGAGATAATCCCAGGGATGGGAACCACTCTGGGTAGGGGACTTGTTTCAAGGCACGTGCGGGCCTTGGCCTTGACTCACCAAGGTGTGTGTGGGGGGTGTCACGGGGGTGGCCACCGCGCCCAAGGCCCTGCCCCGGGGAGCTGCTCAGACACACAGCCTGGATTCCAGTTCTCTTGCTAGAGAGAGTGCAACTTGTAGGTGCAGGTTAGAAGAGGGGGTATTGGAAGGCCCTGTGACCTTGGAGGGCAGAGATTGGAAAGGGTTTCAGAGGGAGGGGTGTTTGAGACGGGGACAGGGTGTCTGACTGTAATGGGGGACTGTGATGGATGACATCAGGAGGTGCACGGTCAGGATGGAGGGGTCTATTGCAATCGGGAAGGAGGTATTGGTTCCTAACATAAGATGCGGGAGCTTCCTGGTCTTGATCAGGGGAAGAACTTAGCTATGGGGGTTTGTGTTGGATGAAGGGAGATTTCAGTCGGGGGCATGAGATGGCACAGTTGTGATGTAGGTTCCTGGTTGCCATTAGGAATAAGGGGCAGTGTAATGGGGGAGTGTCCAATTCCTGATCATAAAGGGGTCTAGGCGCTATTTGAAGCCAGGACTGTCGGGATTGTGGTCCTTTGCCATGGGCAGCTAGGAGCAGTGGTAATGTGGGCGTCTAGGTCGTGATTAGGATGGAACTGTAGTACATGAGATGGATTTGACGTGGGGGGCAACGAGGACCCGACGGGTTAAGTCACGGGCTCACAGAAGAACCCTGCAACCAGGTACCAGATCCAGTTCAGAGGCGGAATCGCTCTCGCTTTGCGCAGGCGCAGCACTGGCGAGCTAGACGCTACGGTTGGAGGCGGGCCCGGAGGGGTGGGGCTTAGAAGCTTCACTCTGCGCTTGCGCCGAAGGGGCGTGGCGGTCGCACCTGCGCGAGTTGGGGGAAGGAGGAGGGGCGAGGTGACGCAGGCGTAATAATAGAGAAGGTGCCAGAAAGATCCAAAACAAGTGGCTGCGGCCGTCGCCCAGGAGTCGTCAGACGCCGGAACCCGGTGAGGATCCAGAGAGGCCTGAGGGCGACTGGTGGCGGGTAGATGGAACCACTTGGGTGTTGGGGAGAGAGCGGTACCGCCCTTGCAGGGCGAGAGGGTCGGGTTAGGGCAGCACCACCTGTGTGGGGCGAAGGGCTGCTTTGGTAGGCTCCACTTGTGGGGGGCAGAGGGTCGCTTTCGGAAGGTATGATTTGGGTGGAGTCGCGGCGCTGATCGGACAGTACCACTGGCCGGAGCCAAGGGGCACGTCCGGACAGTGCCACCCAGAGTCAAAGGGCAGTTGGCAGGGTGCCCTGGGATGGGCCCCCCGCGCTTATTCGGACCGAATCACGTAGTCGGGTCCGGAGGCTGGTTCGGGACATACCACCTGAGGAGGGGCGTTCGGGCTGGGTCTGGGAGGACGAGCGGGGTCTAGCGTCTCGACCTGTTACTAGGGGACCTCGGGCGATACCATTTCTTTCTGGGGGAAGGGGGAGGCAGAGACGGCTGGGTTGTGAAAATAGCCTTGCCCAGCGGATCGAGTTTGGGGAGACACACTGGCGGGGGTGGGGTTAGGGTCCCCGCGTCGCTGACCATTGCCCCCTCCCCTCTGTGTGGGTTCTAGGCCCTGGTTCTGAGCTTGTGCCGCCCCCCTCCCCCGGGTATGGCGCTGTCCGGGTTGACCCCGGCCCCGAGCTGGGAGGAGGATGAATGTCTGGACTACTACGGGATGCTGTCGCTTCACCGTATGTTCGAGGTGGTGGGCGGACAGCTGACCGAGTGCGAGCTGGAGCTGCTGGCCTTCCTGCTCGACGAGGCCCCCGGCGCGGCCGGCGGTCTGGCCCGCGCCCGAAGCGGCCTGGAGCTGCTGCTGGAGCTGGAGCGCCGCGGGCAGTGCGACGAGAGCAACCTTCGGCTGCTGGGGCAACTCCTGCGCGTGCTGGCGCGCCACGACCTGCTGCCGCACCTGGCGCGCAAGCGGCGCCGTCCAGGTAAGGTTGAATGGGAGGATGACAGACTTCCGGTGGGGACAGGGCCTTTCTCTCTCTAGGACTCTATGGTTGCCAGCGATATGGACAGCACCGTATCAGCCTATGTCCCAACCCGCGCCGCCCCTCCTCCCAGAGTATCAATGAGGAACACAAGAGGGAGGAGGCATGGCTTTTTGGGAGAGGTGAACTTGTGGAATTTGGCCACATCAGTGAGGTTTGTGGCCAGTGTTTATGGAGGGCTTATTTCATGCCAGGCACCACGGTAAGCCCTTCGTGTGAACTATCCCCTTATATTCTCCTAGTAATCCCATGAGGAAGTTCTGTTAGTGTTCCCACCATACAGAGAAAACCACAGGGTTAAGAGGAGTTAAGCAGCTTGCTTACATATAAGAACTGAATCCTGTGTGTTGAGCACAGAAGTTACAAGGTGTTGGGACTGACACAGTGTGTGTTCCATGAAGCTTATATTTAGTGTGTGGGGGGGAGGGGAGCAGCCATTAAGGCAGGTAATTTATTTTTAGGTTTGGTTATAAAAAGATTAAAGCAAAGTTAACAGAATATAGAAAATAGGCAGCGGTTTATAACGAAGGCGGCCTTTCTCAGATTGGATAACCAGTGAAGATTTTCCTGAGAAAGCGACGTTTGAATGGAGGCTGTACTGCTGATGTGCATAGATCTCACAGGAGAAAATGCTAGGCAGAGGGAAAGACAAGCTTTCACCCCTTGGGTCAGGAATGAATTTGGTATCATCAGAGACCTGTGTGGCAGGAGCAGAGAGGGAGATAAGCCACTTTGCACAGGGACGTGCAAATGACACATGTAGAAAGTGTGGGAGTCAGGATTCAAAGGCAGCTGGCTGGCCTCTGAGGGCTTGGCTCTGCCCTTAATCCTCTGAGGGAAGTACTCATGGAGGAGCAGTCCTAAGAAGATGAGGAATTCAAGGATTTAAAGGACAGGAGTCCTTTGTGTGTCTTGGGATCGAGTTGTTGAGCTCTTGGCTGGGTTATTAGGGGTGCAGTGGATAGTTGGGGAGGGGGATTGTGACCTTCCCCTGCCTAAAGATAACCAGGAGAAAGGCAGCACTAGAGAAGAAGTGACAGTGTTTTTGGAAAAATGTGTCTGGAGGTTAGGCTACGGAAGAGAAGATTTGGGGACCGTGCTTACTCCTTGGGGCCTCAGGGAGAGCTGGGGGCAACATTGCAGGGGCCTGACGGTGACTTGGCTTATAGAATAACCCTGACAGTTGGAGCTGCTGTAGATAGGGGTGGGGTGGCCCCGGGAGGTCATGAGTCTTCTCTATCTCTGTAGGCATCTAGCATCCACCGGGCAGGAAGCCTTTGAGAGGGAGCAGATGTCTGGGCTCCAACCTCTGGGAACCTGGGCTCCCGGTGGAGCAGTAATCTATCTCCAGGTGGGAATTGGAGGCTGGGCCTAGGAGGGTGCCAGACGCTGTGAATACTTCTTTCCATTTTTCTCTCCGTGAAGTGTCACCGGAACGTTACAACTATGGCACCTCCAGCTCTTCCTCAAAAAGGACAGAAGGCAGCCGCCGTCGCCGTCGCCAGTCAAGCAGTACCTCAAATGCCCAGCAGGGTCAATGGGAGACAGGTGAGCCTAGGCCGGTGGGCAAGATGGCAGCGTCCCTTTCTTCCTTCTGAACCCTGATGAACCCGCTCCATCCTGGCCCATTAAGGAAGGGGACCAAGGGGTCATTCTGTCTCCGCATTCCTTTGTGTGTATGTGTGTGTGTTTATTCTACAAAAGTATGTGTCCAGAAGCAATGAATGGAATTGTTTGTTGTGGTTTTATAGTTCATCTGAATGACCTCACGTGGTGGGTATTCTTCACGTGGCTGTCTTTGCTGGATACCTTTCTGGGATTTACTCGTGTCGAGGACCTTTAATTGGTTGCTTTTAATTGCCGTGCCAATTCATTTATGCAGCCTCCTCTTTCCTAGTTCCTGAATTATTCAAATATAACTTCAAACATACAGAGAAATTGAAAGATGGATGCAGTGAACACGCTCCTATCTTTCACCTCGATTCAGTAATTTTAACATTTTTGCCACTTAAAAAATTTTTTTTTTTTTAGTGTTTATTTATTTCTGAGAGAAAGCACGAGCAGGGGAGGGGTAGAGAGAGAGGGAGACACAGAATCTGAAGCAGGCTTCAGGCTCTGAACTGTCAGCACAGAACCTGACTTGGGGCTCAAACTCATGAGCCATGAGATCATGACCTGAGCCAAAGCTGGATGCTTAACTAACTGAGCCACCCAGGTGCCCGTACACTTTGTCACTTTTGCTTTATGTGCATGTACATGTACACGTAATGATGGGTTTTTAGTTGAACTCTTTGAATGGAAGTTACAGCCATCGGGACACTTTCCGTTTAAATAGCAGGCATTTTTTGAGAATAAGGAGAATGTTCTAGGCCACTTCCAGACCGTTATCACACCTGAGAAAGTAAATAGTAATTCTCTGATATCCTAATGGTTCATTTTCAAATCTCCCCAAGAGTGACTCTACTTTCAGGACTCACTCATAGTTGAGTTTCTCTGCTTTGAATTATTATGTCTCCTTAATCTCTTAGTTTAGAACCCAAACTTCTCCCCAACTGTGTATTTGTTTTCTTTTCTTCCCATGACATCCGTCACCTTATTGACCTGGTCAGGCCCGTTGTTTTGTAGAATGTCGCGATTGTTTCAGGAAGTGCCTGATAATTTCCTGCTGGTGTCATTTAACTGGTTCCTTTGTCCCCTGTATCTCCTGTGACGTGGGAAGCCACTCCCCCCCCCCCCCCCCCCCCCCAATACTCACACCAGGAGACAAGTGTGGCAACAGCCACTGGGCATTGTTTATAGTTTATAAGTTGAAACTTGGGTAATTTCCAGGAGTAATAGCTTAGTGAGGTAAAAGTAAGGTGCAAAAAGAAAAAAAAAAAGTGGGTCAGGAGGCTTGGTTAGATTCAGGTTACATGTTTTTGGCAGGAATGTTCGTCAGTCGATGCTGTGTGCCTCGCCGTGGAGTGCATCAGGAAGCTTAAGGTCTGCTTTTCTTGCTGTGAGGGGGAAGTTTGATCACTTGCTTAAGGTGCTGTCTGCCGTATTTGTCCTTTATAAAGGCACATTGTCCCCTTTCATGGTTAGTAAATAACCTATGGGGTGACACTTGGGCACATCCAGCTCCCCAGCAGTATCGCCCGTGGGTTTAGCATGCACTGTTGATCTCTGCCTGAACTGGTCATTACATTGGTGTTCACAAAAGGATGATTTTCTTACTGTTTTTTCAATGTCTATCAGCTGGCATGTAGTCTTTCAAGAGTTTTTCTGGGGCGCATGGGTGGTTCAGTTCGTTAAGCGTCCGACTCGATCTCAGCTCAGGCCTTGATTTCAGGGTCGTGAGTTCAGGCCCTTTGTTGGGCTCTGCACTGGGCATGAAGCTTACTTAAAAAAAAAAAAGTTTGTCTTTTCTCTCTCTCTTGTCCTGAGGGGTGGGGGAGTGTCACTATGGACTCATGTGTTATTATTTATTTACTGGGTTAGAATATGTTAGTCATTCTTACTGATGTTCAGCTTGACTAGCTCCTACTGTCTTTTTGATTTGCTTCCATCATTCTTTGGGCTTCCTGCTCTGTGCCACTGTAAGGCGTCCTGGACTCAGCTTGTACTTTTCTCTCTCCAGCCCTGCAATCTGCTGTTTCCAGAGGCCTGGTTTCTTTTAGAGGCACTGGCATGTAGAGAGCAAGACTTGGGTGCCGAGTAGGCACATTTTTCTGGGTTCTTTTAGTGAACAGGGTTAAAGACTGCTTTAAAAAAAAATTCCTATTTGGGGCAACTGGGTGGCTCAGTCGGTTAAACGTCAGACTTCATCTCAGGTCATGATCTCACAGTTCATGAGTTCGAGCCCCGCATCAGGCTCTGTGCTGACAGCTTGGAGCCTGGAGCCTGCTTAGGATTCTGAGTCTCCCTCTCAGTCTGCCCTCCCCAGCTCTCTCGCACTCTGTGACTCTCTCAGAAACAAAAACAAAAAGAAAAAACAAAAAAAACCTATAAAATTTTAAAAATAAAAAAAAAATTTCTATTAGTGTTTTCAATTCAAAATTAACATTACGAGGATTTTTTCTTCACATTAAAATTTTTGTTTCTTTGTTTTCAAAAAAATTTTTTTAAGTTTATTTTGAGAGAGAGCGAGTACAGGAGGGGCAGAGAGAGAGAATCCCATGTAGGCTCCACGCTGTCAGTGCAGAGCCCAACTCGGGGCTCGATTTCAAGAACTGTGAGATCACGTCCTGAGCCGAGATGAAGAGTCGGATGGACGCTGAACAGACTGAGCCACCCAGGCCCCCTTTAGAATTTTGGTTCTTAATAACATTGGGAAAATGGATTTATTTGCTTCATTTTACAACAATCATAAAATAGCTTTGAAAATATGACGTCAGTACCACTGCTGACTACATCTACTGAACGAAACATACCATTTATTTGTGGTTCTTCCTGTCCTAGGAGTATATCCCACTGAGAGTTTATACAGGCAGAATGTTCTTCCAAGTTACTTGAAATAATTCTCTCGTTCGTGTTAGTAATTATATGTATATGTGTGTATATATATATGTGTGTGTGTGTGTATATATGTGTGTGTGTATATGTGTGTGGGTATATATAGGTATACATATATATATACATATATATATATACACACATACACAGCTAGATTCGTTTGTTTCTGTTTAATTTTATGGTTGGTGTTATTTTGGTCTCTTAAATTTTTAGAATATGTAAAACGGTTATATGACTCAAAAGTCAAAACTAAGGTACATAGGAAAGATGTTCTTAGAAGTATCATTTCCAGTGTTGCCCCCACCCCCTCGTGAATAGGTAACCAATTTCACTATTTCCGATTTATCTTTGGTGTTTTGTGTTATAAAAACAGCAAGTATGTATGTATTCTTGTTTTCTCTTTTTTTAACGTAAAATGTAGCAAATTATAGCCACTTACATTATATTTTACTTTATTTCACTAAACAGGCTACTCCGGGAAGTTACTCTGTACTACTTGTCAGATATTTACATTATTTTCACATTTAGATAGTTATAAACAATGCCCCAGTGGCTTGTTTCCTGGTGTGAGTGTGCAGGGGTTTCTTCAGGGTCAGATGTGGGACTGCTGAGGGGTGGGGTGTGCTCTTCTGAATGATGCTAGGTTATACTTACTGGTTATGTATTTTCCTTTTTTAATGTTTATTTTATTTATCTTGGGAGCGAAAGAACACGGGTGAACACGGCAGGGGCAGAGAGAGAGGGAGAGAGAGGATTCCAACCAGGCTTCGCGCTGTCAGTGCAGAACCCGATGCGAGGCTCGAACTCACAAACTGTGAGATCATGACCTGAGCGGAAATCAAGAGTCGGATGCTTGGGGCACCTGGGTGGCTCAGTCGGTTAAGCATCCGACTTCAGCTCGGGTCATGATCTTGTGGTTCGTGAATTTGAGCTCCGTGTCAGCCTCAGACCCTGGAGCCTGCTTCTTCAGATTCTGCATCTCCCTCTCTCTCTGTCTTCTGCTCACACTCTGTCTGTCTCTCTTTCAAGAATGAATAAATAAGCATTAAAAAAAAGAAAAAGAGTCAGATGCTTAACTGAGCTACTCAGGTGCCCCAACTGTTCATCTTATGGACAGGGCCACTGAGGTTCAGGAAGCAGAGGGGCTCACCCAGGGTCTCATGGCATGGAGACCAGCCTTGAGCTCTTCTCCAGGCGCCTGCCTCAGTGCTCTGTTATCCTGGTCTCAGCATGCCCTGTCTTTCCCTCCTCAGGTTCCCCACCGACCAAGCGGCAGCGGCGGAGTCGGGGCCGGCCCAGTGGTGGTGCCAGACGGCGGCGGAGAGGGGCCCCAGCCACCCCCCAGCAGCAGCAGGAGCCAGCCAGACCTGCCTCAGAAGGCAAAGTGACCTGTGGTAGGTGTCTGCGGGCCTTGGTGAATGCATGCACGGAGCCTGTGACAGGCTGCACACAGGGTGGGAGAGACAGGCACTCGTCTGGAGTGTGGCACACCTAGTGGGTAGGCAGTGGCTTCTGTCTTTCTGGACTCGGATGTCCTTTCTGTTATTATCTTGCTTGTTTATGTCTGGTCCGGAGTTGAAAGATCACAGGTGCTACCTTCTCCAGGAAGCCTTTGCAGACCACTCCCTGCTCTCAATTTCATTTGCTTTTTCAGTAAATGTTTTCATGGGTTTATGTATTTTACAGTCTTTTCTTCTGCAGTGGTGGAATATCGCACAGGGGAAAATGAGGATCCTGGGACAGGCGGCCAGGTTCATTTCTTGGTCTTGGCACTTAAATAGCTTGTCTGACCTTGGGCAGGTGGCTGAACTCTTTTGTGTAAGATGAGGCTGACAGTGGTGATTTTCAAGTAGGGTTGTGGCGAGAGAAAATGAGTTAAGCCGGTAATACATTCACAGCAGCGCCTGGCCTGGGGCCCATGCTGTGCGCTGCTTACCAGTTTGTGCCTCTTCATGCTGTTACTGTGCAGTGTGCTTGGGACAGGAATAGCGGTGAGGTCCCTGCCCTTGGGGAGGCGACCTTCTAGTAGGGCGACAGATCAGTGGAACTGAAGCTCACTTTATAGATAGTGCCATGAACAGAGGGTGGGGAGTGGGTGGAGGAACCCGGCTGGAGCCGAGCTGCTGGGCCCAGCAGGCCTTGGAGTAGATGGGAGTTGGGATTTTATTCCATATGGCGAGTGTTATGTAGGGTTTTCAGCAGAGGATTGGGGTGCCCTGATACTTGGTCTTGACGGAACTCCGACTCCATCTGGAAGATCAGTTAATAAACGACTTACGATTTATAAAGGACTTAGACCCGTGCTAAGCGTATAGGGCACGCTCTGCCAGGATGTGTTAAGTAATTTGAACAAAGAGGAAGCAGAGAATTGAGTAAAGAGGCTGCACAGCCTGAGCAGGTGAGGCCGAAGGTCTGGCCCGGGGAAGTTCTGTTACGGAGAAGGGGTGGACTAACAAGGCTGCCTGGGCCTGCAGGTGTGCTGGGTGGGATGGGGTGTAGGGGGGAGATTCGTGCTTAGACTTTGGCTTTGAGAAAGTCTCCCTGGTCCTAAGGGGAGTAGATGGGTGCGGGTGGGCTCTCTCTCTCTCTCTCTCTCGCTCGCTCGCTCGCTCAGCCCACACCACTCTGGTTCCTCCTCCCCCGAGTGTCACATGAGGCTGCAGATACCTGCGCTGAGTGCTGCCGGGAGGAACAGACCAATAGAGCCAGCCAGTGTCCTCCAACAGCCCCCAGCTTGTGGGGGTGGCTGCCCGGTGTGACTCTTCTTCGAGGCAGGCAGTAATTACCAGAGCCCCCCAGAGCTACCTGGCTGGCAGAAGGAGTCACTGCCTCCTAGGGAGCCTGCTGAGCAGAGGCTGGGGAAGGGTCTCTAGTTGGCAGCAGAGGCTGGGGAAGGGTCTCTAGTTGGCAGCAGAGGCTTCGGGTCTCTTCCCTGAGGGCAGGGCTGTGGCAGGGAGGTGCTTACATAGGGTGTGGCTGGGGCTTGCTGGGAGGACTGTAAGCAGGTCTGACTGCTGACTCACTGGGCAGGGTGGGGCTGGAGGGAGGCCCTCCCCAGTAGGGCCCTGGTTGTTGGTTGTTTCCTCTGAAAAAGCAGGGATGGCTCACCTTTTTTTTTTTTTTTTTTTTTTTTTTTTTTTTTTTGAGAGAGAGAGAGAGAGACAGCACGAGTCGGGGAGGGGCCAAGAGAGAGAGGAAACACAGTATCAGAAGCAGGCTCCAGGCTCTGAGCTGTCAGCACAGAGCCAGAAGTGGGGCTCGAACCCTCGAGCTGTGAGATCATGACTTGAGCCAAAGTTGGACGCTTAACTGACTGAGCCACCCAGGCGCCCCCGGGATGGCTCACCTTTAACAATGTCTAATACCAAGGGTGGAAGGAGGCGCTTCCAGACCCGAGTGATCTGCTGTTCTTGTCCCCTCCTGTTGTGTGAGAGCTATGGGGGTTAAGCCCTAGTCAGCTGCCCTCCCGAGAGGGGTAGAACTAGACTAAACTTTGTTTCCAAAGGGGAGCGACATCTGGAGTATCCTGGGTTTGGACACAGGACCTCTTTAGTTTCCATTCTTTCAGAGACATCCATTGGGCACTGTGCTGGGCATGCTAGTCACTTGGCCCTGAATTCTCAAGACAGCCCTGAGGTAGGGGTGATAGCCCCGACCGGGCAGAGTGGCAGGGTCAGTTCCTTCTCTTCTCCCACGTGTGTTCTCAGAGCATTTACTGCATGCTCGGTACGGTGGGGATGGCAGATGCTTGTGCTCACAGGGTGCATGGTTTGGTGGCAGGAGACAGAAACTTCAGGTGGCGACTGAGAGAAGGAAGGGCAAGGGGTGGGGAGTGATGGGAAATGCAGTTTAAGAGGTATTTTCAAGGGAGGGTCGTCTCAGAAGCCCCCTTGGAACAGACCGAGTGAGCATGTAGATGATTGGGAAAGAGGGTTATATATACAGGACAGCAGGTGCCAAGGTCTGAGTAGGAGTGAGCTGGTGGTGATGAAGGGATGGTGAGGAAGCTGGCGAGGCTGGAGTCAGGAGCAAAAGGAGACAGCTAGGAGGTGAGGCCGGGAGAGGTGGTGGGGCCCATCCTGCGGGGCCAGCAGCCATGGGCCAGGGCTTTTGTTTATTTTTTTTTTTTTTCATTTATTTTTTTTTAAAGAACATTTTTAAAATGTTTGTTTATTGATTGTTTTTTAATGTTTATTTTTGAGTGAGAGGCCAAAACACGAGTGGGGGAGGAACAGAGAGAGGGAGACACAGAATCTGAAGCAGGCTTCAGGCTCTGAGCTGTCAGCTCAGTGGCCCTGTCCATAAGATGAGCAGTTGGGGCGTCTGGGTGGTTCAGTTAAGCATCCGACTCTTTTAAAAAAAAAAAAAACAACTTTTTTTTTTTTTTTTAACGTTTATTTGTTCATTCTTGAGAGACAGAGTGTGAGCAGGGGAAGGGCAGAGAGAGAGGTAGACACAGAATCTGAAGCAGGCTCCAGGGTCTGAGTCTGACACAGGGCTCAAATTCATGAACCGCAAGATCATGACCTAAGCCGAAGTTGAAGTTGAACTCTTAACCGATTGAGCCACCCAGGCACCCTGGTGTTTTATTTATTTTTGAGAGAGCAAGCACAAGTGGGGGAGGTGGCGGGCATCAGCGGGGTGGGGGGGGGGGGGACACACAGGATCTGAAGTGGGCTCTGTGCTGACAGCCGGATGCGGGGCTTGGACTCATGAACCGTGAGATCATGACCTGAGCTGAAGTCGGACGTTCATCTGACTGAGCCACCTTGGTGCCCCTCGTTTCTTTAAATGATGGAAAGCAACCAGAGGATTTGAGTGACAGGATGAGCTTTGCTTTTTTCCCTGTTTTCTGTGGAGAAGGTACAGAGGCAGATACGCCAGCGTGATGAACCTTGTCCCTCTTTCACCTGGTTTCAGCAGCTGTCAACTCATGGGTGATCTTGCTGCATCATCCGTGTTGTTTGGGAGTCAATTTCAGGTGTCTTGTTATTTCATCTGTAGATTTTCCACTGTGTACTTCTAAAAGATCAGAATTCCTTAAAAAAAAAAAAAAAAATACCACACCAAAAAAACCCTGTCTAATTGGCGCTCTTAAGATCCAGTTGTCTCATGAGTGCTGGCTCTCCTAACCCTCTCCTGACCTCAGAGATTTCCCCATCTTGCCGTTTTCTTTCCCTTGTCCCCCTTGCTTTGTAGTTGTTGAAAGTAGTTCTGTAGTTTGACAGTTGCATCCTGCGGTAGAGGGATTGAATGTGTTCTCCTATTGTCTGTATTTCCTGAAAATTGGTGGTCAGGTCTGGAGAGGTCTGATCAGATTCTGGTTTGATGTTCTGTTGTATTTTCAAGCTCGCTTCCCAGGTGGTATCATGGCCTTCCATCAGGAAGCAGGTAGCGGCTGCTGATTTTGTCTCTGCCGTTGGTGGCAGCCTCTCCTTATTGTTCAGTAGAATCTTAATGTTTGACATGTCTCAGGGAAGAGACTAAAGCAAGGGATGGGGTGCCACCGTGTCCAGAGGAGGATGGTGCTGGCCCTGGAGTCTGGTGACCGGTCTGAGGTGACCACACCCCTCTGCATCTCCAGGGCCTCCTTTGTAAAACCAGAACCTGCTGGGAGTCCCCTCCCGTTTCCCTTGGCGTCTCATTCTGCCCCAGAAGGGAGGGGCAGGAGGACGAGGGGGCGCTGGGGCCCACCTGCGTACGGGAAGCCAGAGCATCTCTGCTCACTAAGACAGTGTAGCCACAGCCTCTGCCCTGGGGGCAGGGAGCCTCTGCACAGCTGCCCTAGTGGAGAGGGACTGTGGCCAGAGGAAACGACTTGGCCGCACGGGCGCCAGACGGTCTTTGAGCCTTGCTCCTCCTCAGTGGCGCACCTGGGCCAGGCAGTCCGTTTCTCTGCACGTCTGCTGCTTCTGTTATGGCCCAGCCACCTTTGGCCTTCCCTGACTCCTGCCCTGGCCCTGTTCCTGACCCCCCTGCTGCTTCCGCAGTGCAGCTGGAGTCGTCTTGGCGTGAGGTCACGTCCTTCCTGAGGCCCTCCGAGGGCTCATCATGTGCCAGGCACTGGCCTCCGCTCTTGACTTTCATCCAGCTGTGTCATCCCCAAAGCGGCCCCACGGAGAGCAGGTGCTGGTTTTATGTAGGAGGCCCTGGAGGTGCGGAGGGGTGTGGTCACCTTGGGAGGCCGGGGACTCCCTGCTCCACCGGGTTCGGCCCCGCCCAACCCGCCCCTTCAGTCGTGCCCTAGTGCCCTTCTCCTCGAGGTCCTGCCACACCGACCCCAGCCTGTGAACACCTCAAGTGCATTTCCTGCTTCCGGACTTGGCGTGCGGGCCATGCTGTATTCCGGGAATGCTGCTCTTCACTCTCCTGGTTTTTCTCTCTCGACCTACTTGCTCTTCACATTTTACTTCCAGTGTCATTTCCTAGAGAGGGCCTGTCTGATCACTGCCATCTAAGTTACACCTCGCTCTAATTTTCTCTCGTGGCCCTTGGCATGTCTTTTAATTCCAGGTTTCTATATGTCGTTGTGTGAGAGGCAGCAAACAGGACAGGGGTAGTTAAGAGCTCAGGCTCTGGAGCCAGGCACCCCAGTTGGAATTCCAACCCTGCCATTTCCTGTCTGTGTGGCCTTAGGCAGGTGATTCATCCTCTGTGCCTCAGTTTCCCCATCTGCAGAAAGGAGGTAATAGCACTGCCGTATGAGGTCGCAGGGATAATCAGAGGCTTAATAAATGTGACACGTGTGTGCAGGCTGTGGTAAATACTATGTATGTGTCAGCTGTTGCCCTTCAGTCATTTCGGTGAGGACTAAAGGAAAGACTGAGCTTGGTGCCCATGATTCAGGGCCAGGGACAGAGAGGTGGCTCACGTACTGTGTAGGTCTCCTTTTTCCTCATGGAGTCTCCTTGTCCTCTTTCTCTGTGTACCACACTCTCGTGTTCCAGACCCGAGGTTGGACTGTGGTCTGGTGAAGGATTTCCTCGCTTGTCAGTGGGGATGAGGAAAGTGCTGTGGGGATTTGGGGCCCATGGTTGGGAGAGCCCTTGGGTAGGACCTGGCCCATGAGAGGTGCTCTTTAACTGGGGTTCCGTATCTTCCAGGCCCACTTGTGGCGGGGGGGATGCACATCACGCCAGCATTCCTGGCACTTTGTAAATATATCTGTTGAATGAAAGAATGGATGGGACACACACTAGTCCATCCTGGTCCTGTTGCCCCTCCACCTGCCATGGGTGGGGGATAGGCTCTGGGTGAACAGTTTCTGCCATGGGTTGAGTGCCGATCTGTGCTGAGGAGAAAGGCGATCTGGGAGGATTTCACCTGCATAGGATGTGCGGTTCTGTGGGCTGGGACTTGCTGGGCGAATGGGTGTTGCAGGGCAGAGGAGGTGGACAGGTCATTGTGTGAGTAAGGCTTGTGTTGGGGGCACTGCCCTTGTGCCTGGAGGGCAGGGGATGGGGGAATGCAGCCAGGACCGAAGGAGCAGAAGAGGTTGACTTGGGTCCAAGTGAGAGAGGGCCAGGCCTGGGCAGGGGCTGTGGGCTAGAGAGGTGGGTGTTGAAATCGCAGTTCCTGTTTCTGGGTGCCTTCTGCGTCCTAGGCCCTGGGGCAAGTGCTTCATGAGTCGCTTTATTTAACCCTCATGACCACACCGTGCGGCAGGGGCCTCTTGTTTGTCTGTTTATGTTTTTCAGATGGGGAAACTGAGGCTCAGAGAGGTGAGGTCACATGTCCAAGGCCCCACAGCTAGAGAGTGGCAGAGCCGGGACTCGCCTCAAGGTCTGTCGGACTCCGCCACCTGGCTCCGTGCCTCTGCCACTGAGCTTCCCTGTGTGGCCTTAGACAGGTGCTGCTCCTTCCAGTCCCCTGCTCCCTGGCCCCCACCGACTGAAGGCATGGTCAGACACTCATGGGAGGCAAGGATGTGGGCCCAGAGGTCTTAGGTGGTTTGTAGGTGGAGGGGGCTGGGTCTTGGTGCTGTGGGAAGTTCTAGGGGCCGAGGCCAGGTAGGTTTCCTTGGGCCTTGAGCTGAGAGGGTGAGGTTCCCCTCCAGGCCGAAAGAGGAAGGGTTTGGGGTTTGGGGTGGGAAGAGGAAGTGGGTGGTACTGAGAAGTCATCTGGGGGAGCAGAGACCTGTCTTCCACCTTGTGCTCTGTGGCTGACACTGTGAAAGGTAAAGGGAGTTGGGGACATGGCCCTCCCCCTTCCAGAGCTTCAGTTTCCTCATCCGTCGAATGGGTTGACGGCCCCTGCCCCCCAAGGCTGATCCTGTTCAGTGGCCTGGCCTAAAGCATTTGGCACATTGGAGCTTCTGGCGGCTGCTGTTCTTGGAGCACCTGTCAGGCACGGCTTACTGTGCTAGCTGGTCCTTTTCCGTCCATTGCTCTCTTTTTAATCCTTTTAACAATCTTTCAGAGTCGGAATTCCCCGTTCAGGTAAGAACCTGGGCTCAGAGAGACTGACTTGTCCCAGGTCACACAGGTGGTGCCTGGAGGCTCTTGGGTTAGAATCGTCTCCGTGGACCCGAAGCTGTCCTCTGGGGCACCGGAGGCTCAGTGACCTCCGTGGAGGTCTGCCACTCCCCGGCCAGGTGACCTGGGGCAAATCACTTCACTTCTCTTTGCCTCCATTTGCTCACCTGTAAATTGGGGTGATAGCAGGGCCTGCTACATGGTGTGTTTGTGGATTAAATAAATTCGGAGTGCTTGTTGTCTTTTCCAGCTCCTAGCTGATCCTCAGGGCAGCCGTGTTGTGTGGGGAGGAGGTTCTGTTAGTAGCCTGAGTCACGGGTGGGAGTTCAGTAATCCCACAGGGAGGTGACATGCCTGAGGTCACATTTACAGGGCCAGTCTAGGAAGTCCCAGGTCCTGTGCCCTGTGCGGAGCTGCCACCTCATTTGGGCAGATGTGGGCGGGGTTCTAAGCGATAGCAGCGCGACTCAGGCTGGCCTGAGCACAGAGGGAGTGGATGGTAGCTGAAAATCCAGGTGTTCCCAGGGCTCGCATGGGGAGCTCCGTGTTTCCGTCTCCTTCAGTGATTCTGAGTAGGCCTCGTGCTCTCTCCCCTCTCGGTGGCCGAGTGACCTCCCGCAGCTTCGGGCTTACGGCCCACTATCTCAGCCACCTCTGAGGGAAGAGAGCGCCTGCTACCAGTCGAGCCAGCCCAGTCTCAGCCTGGAGATTCCTGGGTGGTGCTCACTGGGTGGATGGGTGCCGGCGATGCGGCTGGCCCTGCAGGAGTGTCCCTGAAGGCAGGAGGGGGTGAGGCTGGTTGTCTCAAGGCAGGTCCTTTAGTTCACGTGTTGATTCTTTCACGAGTATACATCGAGCACCCACCGTGTGCCACAGGGCTGCACAAGTGAATGAAACAGTCCCTTCGGGGACTCGGGGGCGGCAGGGAGACAGGTGGTAAACGTGACGGTATAAAGGAAAGTGCAGAGGAGGTTAGAAAGTGATATGTGCCTTGGGAAGAAATGGAGCAGGGTCTGGGAGACTGGACATGTTGGGGGCCAGGGTGATGGTGGTAAAGTTTTAAGTAGGTTAGATGAGGCCTCGATGGGAAGGTGGCATTTGAAGGAGGAGAGGGAGCAAGTCCTGTGAAGACGGGCAGAGCAGCTCCAGCCAAAGGAGAGGCAGGGCTGGGCAGAACCTGCCTGGTGGGGGGGGCGGTGCAGCAGGGCACTGAGGCTGGAGCGGAGCACGTGAGGGGAGGGGAGGTCGCCAGGTCAAGAGGTAACAGAGGCCAGGCCCCAGGAGGGAAGCCATATGAGGGTGTCACCCGTACTTGGGTGTGGTTATCAGAAGGGGGAAGGATGTGGGGAGGTGCAGTGCAACCCATGGTGGGGTGGGAGGAGCCTGTTGGAGGAGGCTCGACGGTGGGAGGAAGGGTTGCGGTCCCCCTGGTCCCATTGCGCAGTATCAGTGTGTTGGCTCCTCCCTGACCAGTCGTTCCTTCCTCCGCAGACATCCGGCTCAGGGTGCGAGCAGAGTACTGTGAGCACGGGCCTGCCTTGGAGCAGGGCGTGGCATCCCGGCGGCCCCAGGCGCTGGCCCGGCAGCTGGACGTGTTTGGGCAGGCCACCGCAGTGCTGCGCTCCCGGGACCTGGGCTCTGTGGTGTGTGACATCAAGTTCTCGGAGCTCTCCTATCTGGACGCCTTCTGGGGCGATTACCTGAGTGGCGCCCTGCTGCAGGCCCTGCGGGGCGTGTTCCTGACTGAGGCCCTTCGTGAGGCCGTGGGCCGGGAGGCTGTCCGCCTGCTGGTCAGTGTGGACGAGGCCGACTACGAGGCTGGCCGGCGCCGCCTGCTGCTGATGGAGGAGGAGGGAGGACGGCGCCCAACTGAGGCCTCCTGATCCTGGACCTGGAAGGACTGAACCCACCTCCCAGCCTCCGGGCCACTTTCTCCCCCGGAGGACATCCATCTCTGCCCCTAGAGGACTGTCACTCCAGCAGCTCTGAGGACTGGACAGATGGCCTGGCCCCTTGACAGCCTCTCCCACAGGATGTGGGCTCTGAGGCCTAAACCACTTCCACCTGAGTTTTCTTCCCAGCCTTCCCCCAACCCTACCCCCAGGTGTGTTCCCTCAGCTTCAGGAGGCCAGGGGCACAGGCATGCAGACCGGAAAGGAGGGAGGCACATCTACACATTCACCAAAGGCCCCCTTCACACCGTGTCCCTGAACCTGGGCTTTGTGCACACATGCACACTGCCCCCTCTGGAATTTCCCCTGGCTGCCCTGGCCTGCTCCACACATGTCTTTGGCCTCAGGGCTTCTCTCTCAGGATCTCTGATTTTACTGCCCCCAACCCTGGACTCCAGCACCGCTGGGCCCTGGGGCTAGGGTGCACATGGGGCCTGCTCACCTTGCCCTCACATCTCCACAGCCGGCCAGGGCTCTGCCCAGCTTCCATACACAGACCTGGCTCCACATCCTCCTGCCCCCCCAGAGTTGGACGTGCAGACTTGGACATGGACCTGCACCCAGCGTGTCACACCGCAGTGCATGTCACACCACAGTGCAGCAGCATTAGACCAAGTGTGTTGTTGCCTATGGGGCCAGGATCAGAAACCCAACTTCCTTCTCAGAAAGGGAAGGCAGAGGCTTGGGGCTGATGGGAAAGGCCTTTTATAAATGGCGCCAATAAAACTGCCCTGGACTGGGGCTTAGGGTGGGCATCGAGACTCCCTAGGACTCTTTCTTTACGGGCTGGAGGAAGGAGCTGATGACGTCCTGGGCCCAGTATCAGGCTAGAGGAAGGGCAGGAGGCCGGAGTGTCATCTGCCGCTGCTGCCAGAGGCTTGCCTGCCTCTCTGGGCCTCAGTTTCCTCATGTGTCAAAGGAAATACTGCCTTGGGGTCATACCTCTCTCAACCCCGTTTGCACATGTTTGGCCCTTGGATGTTCCTGGGAGTACTAACCAGTGTTAATTTTATTCACTGAGGTGGGCTAGATATCTAGCCCAAAGCTTTGGAAAGCGAGTGGATCATGAGCCACAGTTCTCTGCCTGGAATCCCTGTCCAGATGGCGCCTCATGCCTTCTGAACAGTCCTCTCCTAAATCTGGACCTGCATGCTTCCTCCTGAGGCCCAACACCTCTTCCTGCTGCTGTGGCTACAGGAGGTTGTGGCCTCCTGTTCTTTCCCCACCCCTTGTTTAAGGGCTTAGGAACTGAGGTTTCTTAATACCCCATGTTTTCCTTACTGCGTGGGAAGGGAACCAGGGCTGAGGGTGGGGTGAGAGGGGTTGGGCCGGGACTGCTAACATTTCATGGGGGGTGGGGGGCTCCTGTTAACATTTGGGAACCTGGACCCCTGGCCTCCGTTGGTGTGTAGGAGCAGAGTGGCAAGTCTAGGAGTTGAGTCCTGTCCAGGAGTCAAGACCTGGTCTAGCTAGTGGCTATGTGACTTCAGACTGTCATACAACTACCCTCTCTGAGAGGGAGCTTAGGTCTGCTGGACACCCACTCAAGTTCTATTATCCCCATTTAAAAAAAAAAAAACCACTATTTTTGAGAGTGTGAGTAGCGGAGGGGCAGAGAGGGGGATGGGATCCTAAGTGGGTTCTGTGCTGACAGCAGCGCCCCCCTTCTCCATGCGGGGCTTGAAATCATCATGAACCGTGAAATCATCTGAGCTGAATTCTGACGCTCAACCGACTGAGCCTCCCAGGCACCCCTTTACCCCCATTTTTGACAGAAGACGGGCTTCAGAGAGGGGAAGTGCCTCGCCTAGAGGATAGAAAACAACTGTGCTCCAGAGCGTCTTTCCTCTAGTGGACGGCAGGTTGGGGAGATGGGTGGGGGGATTTCCACACCCCTTCCCTCCGGTTCGGGGACCCTCCTTGGTCTGGGCGGGAGTAGGTTCTCCGGTATTTGGGGCTTTCCGTACTTGGGAGTGGAAGCTGCTGCTGGTCCTGCCTCTGCTGCGCCAAATCGCGGTGTGCCTCTCCATCAGGCTTTGAAGCGTGTGTCTCCGCCCCTTATGAATGATGGACCCCGCCTCCTAGCTGGAAGAGATTCGGGCCCAGTCCACGCGTCAGTTCCGCGGCACAGGCCCTGCCCATGCTCCGCCCATCCCTAGTCTTCAGGCCCCTCCCACTCCACCCACGTCAGCCGGAGGTCCGCCTCCTTCGCTGGCACGCGCGTGCCCGAGGTAGGGACGCCTAACCGCGAGGCCGCTGGAGCCCGCGCAGGCGCAGTGCATGCTAGGAGCCGGCGGTGGCGGGAACCTTGAGCTGTCTCGCGCCTCCGGAGCCTCTCAAAGCGCGTCCGCTGTGGAGCTCGCCTGGACTTGCCAGAGCCAGCGCCGGGCACCGGTGGTGACCGACACACCCTTGAGGCCCAGAAGTGAGTCAGACCCAGGCCATAAAGACAACCCAGGGAGATCAAAGAGCTTCAGGAGTGGAGAAAGATTCCGTGGGGCAGGGCACGGACAGGCTGCGACCAGGAGAAATAGGGGCCTGTGGGAGCTCAGAGGAAGGTAGTCCATGGTTTCACAGACGAGAGGAGCCTGGAGCTGGCTCATGAAGGATGAATAGGAGTTCCACCGAATGACAGAGAGTTAGCGTTCCAGCAGAGAGAACAGGCCCTGTGAAGGCCTTTAGGGAACATTCCTGAATGGGATGTAGAGAGACAGATGGACACAGTCAGAGGTAAGTGGCTGTGCAGAGTCAGACGCCCCTTCATTTTCACAGCTGCCATCTGCCCCTCCCCCTCCCTCCCGCCCAGCCTGGCGACCGATGTCAATTACAGTACAATTACAGTGGAAGCTGGTAATGTGAGGCGGGCCCCGTGTGTCTGGGGCGTGGTGGCGCGCGTGTCCCCAGCCCTGCGCCGGCCTCTGCCGGGGCCCCTGACAACGCTCTGGCGGGGTGGTGGCCCCGGGGAGCTCCTGTTCTGATGGGGGTGGGCAAGCTCTGGTCACCCAGAGCGGGCAGTGACCGAATGAGCAGCAGAGGCTGGGGGAGCCCAGAGGGCCCTGAGTGGAGGGCCTCAGGAAGGCTTCATGGATTGGACCCCGGCTCATTCTATTAAAAATGACCACCACCACGATACATTTCAACTGTGAAAGATAACATTCCGAAAAGTACATACAACAGGTAGGTGGTGTTAGGAAGTTGTACAACACCTGCGCCTCTTACACTGAGAAATACATTGCCAGCACCCCAGCAGCCTCCCCCTCCCCCGCCCCCAGCCCCCTGCTGTCATGTGCTGCCTCCTGATCACAACCCCCTACTTCCCCCAGCTGGGAACACTATCCTGAGTTTTACAGTCATAATTCCTTGCCGGTTTTTTTTTTTTTTTTTTTTTTTTGCTAGTTTTATGTCACTCAGCGATGTAGTTAACTTTCTCTCTTCTTGCACTTGCTATAAAATGGAATCGTATACAGTATGTCTTCTGTCATGTCTGATTTCTTTTGCTCAGTGTTGTTTGTGAAGTTCTTCCACGTGTTCGTAGTTGGTTCAGTTTTTATGAACATCCCACAAATAAGTACTTCATGCGTTGCACTGTTGATGGACATTCAGGTTATTTCCAGTTTGGGGCTGTTATGAATAATACTGCTGTGAACATTCATGTGCATGGTTTTTGGTGAACAAATGCTTACGTTTCTGTAGGGGTATGACTGCAAGTGGAATTGCTGGACATGGGTATGTTCAGCTTTGGTAGATCCTGCTTGTATGAGTTTCCTACGGCTGATGTAATAAATTGCCACACATTTGGTGGCTTAATACAACAGAAATGTATTCTCTCTAGTTCTGGAGGCCCAAGGTCTAAAATCATTTTCACTGGACTGAAGTCAAGGTGTTAGCAGACCCATACTCTCTCCAGAGACTCTAGGGAGGAGTTTGCTTTTTGCCTCTTCCAACTTCTGGTGGCTGCCAGTATCCCTTGGCTTGTGGCCACATCGCTCCAATCTCTGCCTCTGTGGTCACATTGCCTCTTCTTCTGTCTGTGACATATCTCCCATGACCTCCCTCTTATAAGGATACATATGATGGGATTTAAGGACCATCCAAATAATCCAGGGTAACTCTTCATCTCAAAGTCCTTACTTAACCACATCCGCAGTCTTTTTGCCACATACAACAATCACAGATTCCAGGGATTAAGCTGTGGATACCTTTTGGGGACATTTTGCAGCCTACCATATCACCAAACTATTTTTCTAAAGTGTTTGTGCCAGTTTACTCTCCCACCAGCACTGAATGAGAGTTCTCTTTGCATCATCTCTCTCTTTTTTAAAGTTTATTTTGAGAGAGAGAGAGAGAATCCCAGGCAGGCTCTGTATTGTCAGTGCAGAGCCTGATGTAGGGCTTGATCTCATGAACTGTGAGATCATGACCTGATCTGAAATTGAGTTTGATGCTTAACTGACTGAGCCACCCAGGCACCCCTGTCTTTGCATCCTCTCTTTACTCATCCTCGCCAACACTTGGTATTGTCAGACACTTTAATTTTGCAAATCTGATGAACAGTGTGGTGTCATTGTGGTTTCTTTTTCTTCCCCTTGATGGCTAATTTCTGCTCATTCTTGAATGAGGAGTAGGGAGTCTTTAGGTGGATAGAATGGGCAAGGGTATTCCAGATAGGTGAAATAGCACGTATGAGACCTCAGGGAACACGTGTTTTGTTTTTTTTTAAATTTTTTTTTTAACGTTTATTTATTTTTGAGACAGAGAGAGAGACAGAGCATGAATGGGGAAGGGTCAGAGAGAGAAGGAGACACACAGAATCCGAAACAGGCTCCAGGCTCCGAGCTGTCAGCACAGAGCCCGACGCGGGGCTCAAACCCATGGACTGCGAGATCATGACCTGAGGTGAAGTCGGATGCTCAACCGACTGAGCCACCCAGGCGCCCCAGGAAACATGTGTTTAAATTGAATAAGAGGTCTTTTGTAAGGCACTAGGTTATTAAAAGAGAGTGCAGAGAAATGAATGGAACAAAGTCAAATAAGATGGTCATATGAGGCTCTGGCTGGGCAGAGAAGGGAGAGAAACCAGGAGGGGTCTGGCCAGCTGGCACCAAACAAAACAGAGGATCAGGGGAGTGGAGCTCTCTGTGAGTTAATGCTGCCGGTGTGATGGCAGAGGGGGCCTGTGGGCCTGGAAGGCAGGTTCTGGGATCAGACTGCAAGATCCTGGATTCTGAGCATGGAAAACAATACTGGGTTGTGGTTAAAACCAAGGCTTTTAAACTTGGGACCCAGAGAGTCCTGGGTGTTAGCATCTCCCTCGACCTCCTGGCCCTGCCACTTTACTAAATGTCACCCAGGACTCTGTTCCTTTCCAGACCTCCCCAGTCATTCAACAGTCATTTACCAGTGTATACTTCTGTTCTAGCTACTACAGGATGGGTCAGATCCATTGCCTCCGTTGACAAGCTCTGGCTTCGTGGCGGATATGATCACTGGGGACATCTCAAAGGGACATACAAGGGGCTATGGGAGCTTAGGCGTGGCAGACACTGATTCTAATCTGGCTTCACAGAACTTGGGCTTCCTAGAGGCTTATGCCTTCTACCATCCTCTGTGCCACTTCCTCATTGACATCTCTTGGCTCTCTGGTCACTTGCCCTCATTCCTGAAGACTCTAACACCGCCTCGTAGACTGTATCTCTACCCATGCCACCATCCTGCTGGGATACTTAACCTTCCCGTGATGACCCATCCTTCCAGCCTCTTGATCTCTTTCCACCTCATCTCTGCTGACCTCGATCCCACTCCAGCCATTCCCTCCCGTGACCACACCTTGGACTTAGTCACTACTTAGAAGTGCAGTGCGCATAGTGAACATTTGCTGAGCACTTATCCCACATGCCAGGCCTGGTGCCAAGTGGTTTACACGTGCTTACCCCTCACAAAAACCTGTAAGGTTGGTATTAGTAGCCTCATTTTAAAGGTAAGGATACACACTCGGGAAGGTGAAGTCACTTCCCTGGCTGACACATAGGGCTGGGATGCTAACACAGGACACTCTGGGTCCCAAATTTAAAGGCCCTGGTTTTAGGGGTGTCTGACTAGCTCAGTTGGTAGAGCATGTGACTCTTGATCTCAGGGGTGTAAGTTGAAGCCCCACGTTGGGTGTGGGGATTACTTAAAAAAATAGTATCTTTAAAACGAAACCAAACAGGTTGGATGGGGGAGATGGGTGATGGGCATCGAGGAGGGCACTTGTTGGGATGAGCACTGGGTCTTGTATGTAAGCCAGTTTGACAATACATTATATTAAAACAAAAGAAAACAAAAAGCCTGGTTTTAACCACCACCTGGTACTGTTTTCCATGCTCAGAATCCAGGATCTTGCAGTCTGATCCCAGCACCTGCCTTCCAGGCCCACAGGGCAGAGGGGTCTGCCATCACACCGGCAGCATTAACTCACAAACAGCTCCTCTCCCCTGATCCCTCTGTTTGGTGCCAGCTGGCCAGACCCCTCCTGGTTTCTCTCCCTTCCCTGCCCAGCCAGAGCCTCAGATTAGACTATCTGATCTCTCTCACCAGCTCTCTAACAGTCAGGGTCCCAGCAGGAAACAGAGGGCATCACAGCTGGGATTTTGAAGATAATTTAATGAAGGAACTATTTGCAGAGGTGTGGGCAGGGTTGAGGGAACCAACAAGGGAGGAGAAAGCAGCAGGAAGCTGTCACCACCCTTAGGTCTGCAGGGGTAAGGAAAGGAAATGGTATTACCGGAGCCCGGTGAGAGCCATGGAACATGCCCGAGAGGTGCTGAAGTTGTGGAAGGTACAGCCACTGCCAGAAACAACGGTACTGACAGAGATCTGGGAGCAGGAGAAGAAATATCCAGAATGATGCTTTCTTCTCCCACTCTAACATCCTGCCGGTGCTTCTATGGAGGACCCAGTTAGATGTCAGGGGGCAGGGGAGCCCAGGTGATGTTGTCCATGTGGGTAGAGAAGGGTGGAGAGTGGACCTGGAAGGGCAAATGACCAGCACACTCTGGATTGCCTTACACCTTGGCCTCCTGCCTCATCTAGCAGCAGAGCCCCAGCCTTGGTCCAGGCGATTGACACTGGCTCAGAGAAGGATGGTGGCAAAGTAGTGCATATGGGTGCCAGTCCAAATCTTGGTCAGCCTCTCTGTCAGTCACCACTCTCCCATGAGTATCCCCTGACCCTCCCCTTCCTGTCTCAATAAATACAATGAAGGCAAATCAGTTGTCATTTCCTTCAGCTTCCTATTCAAACCTATAGGTATCCACACCCAGATTTACTTCACTTCTCCAGGCTGTGTTCCAGCCCAGCTTCACCTGTGCATCACCCAGCCGTCATGACTCCCAGGGTATTACTCCGTCATTTTTCCCTTCTGTTTCGACTGCCCTTCCTTCTCTCTCCTCCCTCTTAGCCTATAAATATGTCCAAGTTTCTGCCGCCTTAAAAACTAACAAAAAGCCTCTACCTCCAGTGCCTGTCCTTTTTCCCCCTCCTCATCCCATCCGACATTCTTGAGAGAACACGTATGAGTTAGGGTTCTTTGGCTGCAAGCAACAGAGACTGACTCACGCGAACTATAAGCAAGCAAGGAATCGATTAGAAGGAAATGACGGTGGCAAGCACACATGAGGGAGGAGAGACTGCAGAGCCTCGCTTCGGAAGGGACTCGAATCAGGGCTGTGGCAGCGATCGAGATGGCAGGAAGGAATCACCGTTTCCTCAGGGCCCTGGATGCTGCATGAATCAGCCTCCAACCAGGATCCAGCGTCAGGTCACGTAAGCTCATGATTCAAATTCCAGGGGAGAGCCTCTGATTGGTGCAGCTTGAATCACATGGCCTCCCCTTGGCCTGTGGACAGCTGGGCACCCTGACGGACAGTCTCATGGAATCGGATCTGGTAGGCCATGGGTGGTTACTCAGAGAAAAATCAGGGAGCTGTCATGGATGAGGGGGAAATGGATGCTGGACAGGTAGAAACAGTGGATGTCTGTGACATCCTGCTTTTGCTCACCAGCCCCAGCATTCATCTCCCACTTGAGCCTCAACTCACTGAAACCATTTGCACTGAACTTGTTAGTGACATTCTCTTGCCAAATCCAAGGACGTTTTTCAGTCTTTATCTGCAGTGTTTGACTCCATTGACCAGTACCTCTCTCTTGAAAAGCTTTCTTCCCTCGGCTTCTGCACAACAAATCAACCTGTAAGACAGCATTGCAGAACAACAAACATTTATTATCTCATAGTTTCTGTGGGTCAGGACTCCACGAGCGGCTTAGCTGAGGGGTTGTGATCTCGTCTGAAGGCTCGGGTTGTGTGTGGGGCGGATAGCATGCCATAGTTTCCCCTCCGGGTGGGTGATCCAACCGAGGGATCAGGGAAGGGAAGGAGAGAGAGAGAGGAGAGAAGGGGAAAAAGATGTGCAAGCATGCACAGAACTTGTGGTCTTTTTATAACCTAATCTTGGAAGTGATAACCCATCACTTCTGCCATATTCTGTTCATTAGAAATGAGTCACTAGGTCCAACCCACACTCACGGGGAGGGGATTATACAAAGGCTTGATTACCAGGAGGCAGGGGTCACTGGGTGCCTCTTTGAGGCTGCTATCACAGCTTCTATGACGTGGCACATTCGTGGTTCCTCTCTCTCCCTGACAGCTTCTTCTCCGGTCCGTACAGGGACTCCTCCTCTGCTACACATCTTTGAAATGTGACTCTCCCCTGGCTCCTTTCTTGGCCCATAGCTCTTCTCATTCCACATGTCCTTCCTGAGAGACATCATCCACCCACATGGGTTTAGCTATCACGAGTATGCTGATGATGTCCAGACCTTCAGCCTAGATTCTCTCCATGAATATTCTGCACTTGAAAATATCCTAATATCGACTGCAGAACTGGTATAGACCACTGGACCCAGCGCACGTCCCATGGGCACCTTAGACGTAAGAAAAGAACCTCTTTGAATAAGTTCTCTGCCTCCTTGTATTTTCTCCTATCTCAGTGAATGGCAACTTCATCCACCCAGTCATCCGGTTGAGAAACATGGCCACCATCCTTAACACCACCCTCTCCTTCACCCTCATATCCAAATGTAAAGCCTTGCTGACTTGATCTACCTCAAGGTTTTTCAAACCCGTCACCTGCTCTGTGTTGCTGGTAACAATGTCACAATATCAGCCTTTACCACCTCTGGCTTCCGTTAGTGCAACAGCTTCCTGGTTTTCCTTGCCTCTACTCTTGTCCCCTCACATGCATCCTCTCAGAAACACAGAGCTGTCCTTGATGAAAACCCCCATAGCCTCTGAGATCAAAAGATGCTTAATGGTAGGGTACCATCCAGCCTTTCCAGCAGCATCTTTCTGTCACAGGTTTTACGTTAGCAACCTCACTGCCTGCCTGCCCACAACCTCTTCTTCCTCACACCCATGCTTTTGTTCATACTGTCCTCTCTGATTTTAATGCCCCTCCAACTTCAGGAGCATTACTTCCCCTTTAAAACTTAAGAAAATTTCTCCAGGCTGGTGTGTCCCAGCACATCATGTGTTTTGATTTATTGATATGCTTGTCTCTCCTAGTAGGCCCTGAGCTCTTGAGGGCAGGAATTGTATTCTCTCCCTCTTGGAATCCCCAGCACCTTCCATAGAGGCCGCACTTATATGGGTACTCCAGCTCTGCATATTAAATGCATGAATGTAGGGGCGCCTGGGTGGCTCAGCCGGTTAAGCAGCCGACTTCGGCTCAGGTCATGATCTCGCGGTCCGTGAGTTCGAGCCCCGCGTCGGGCTCTGTGCTGACAGCTCAGAACCTGGAGCCTGTTTCAGATTCTGTGTCTCCCTCTCTCTGACCCTCCCCCGTTCATGCTCTGTCTCTCTCTGTCTCAAAAATAAATAAATGTTAAAAAAAAATAAATGCATGAATGTATAAACTGGAGATTTATGATAGCCTAGGATATACGAAATGGTTCTTCTTCTTAAAAAACAACAACAACAACTTTATTTCAAGTAGGCTTCATGCCCAGCGCAGAGCCCAACATGGGGCTCAAACTCATGACACTGAGATCAAGACTTAAGCTGAGATCAAGAGTCAGTTGCTTAACTGCCTGAGCCACCTAGTTGCCCCAAAAACGCTTTATTTTTTAAAGTAATTTCTATACCCGATGTGGGGCTTGGACTCAGAGATCAAGAGTCACGGGCTCTACCAACTGAGCCAGCTAGGCACCCCCTATGAAATGGTTCCTGAAGTCAAATGGAAGTTATCCAGGGGGAGAAGAGTGAGAAGGATATTCCAGTTATAGGGAACTGCATGTGCAAAGGGTAGGAGGTCAGAGGAAGCCAATTCTAGGAAGTCATGGTGGTCTGGTGTGGTTGGAGTATATGGTGTGTAGTGGGTGCTGACTGAAGCAGGAGGGGAGCCAGATACTGGGAAAGGCCTGAAAAACTGGTTAAGGAAGGTTTTGGCTTTCATCCTGTTGGCAATGGGGAGCCCTGAAAGAGTTTGAAGCAGGGAGTGATTTCATCAAAGCCATGTTGTAGAAAGATCACCCCGGTGGCCAGTGTGGAGGATGGACTAGAAAGGGCAGCTCTGGAGGCTGGGAGACCAGGTAGGAAGCAGGTCATCAGGCCGAGAAGGAGGTGTGGAGGCCTGAATGAGGGCCTGGAGGCAGGGATCACTGGAAGAGAAGAGGGGACAGATTTGAGAAATAGGTTGAATTTTGTGAAACTGTTGTTTTGTAAGAAAAAGCCAGTTGACTATTGGCAAGTTTTATATGGCTCGTCTTAATATTAAGAAGATGAATGGGGGCACCTGGGTGGCTCAATCGGTTAAGTGGCTGACTTTGGCTCAGAGCGTGATCTCACGGTCTGTGAGTTCGAGTCCCGTGTCGGGCTTTGTGCTGACAGCTCAGGGCCTGGAGCCTGTTTCAGATTCTGTGTCTCCCTCTCTCTCTGCCCCTCCCCTGGTCATGCTCTGTCTGTCTCTCTCAAACATAAATAAACATTTTTTTTTTAAAAAAAGGTAAATGAACTGGATGGGACTTTGACTTGGAGGTGAACGTGACAAATTGGCTGTCAAGGCTGGGGGCCGTTTTTCTGACTTGATTGCCAGGGTGGATGGAGGTGCCAGTATGGAGAGAGGAAACCCATATCAGGGTGGGGGTGGAGCATGGTGGGGAAGGCAGGGTGTTCAGGTTGGACATTTTGATTCTGAGGTGACTTTGGGACCTCCAGGAGGTGGCTGGATATCTGGTTCTGAAACTTAGGAGACAGGGATAGGATGGAGAAAAATTTGGGGTTACCAGCTTAGAGAAGGCAGTTGTGGAAGGGGAAAATTCACCCTGCCTGAGCAGAGACAGAGCAGGAGAACCAAGAGAGTGAGCTTTCTTAGATGAAAAGAGGATTTTTCAAAGATGGTTGTGCCCGTGTGCTGCAGAGAAGGCAAGTCACATAGGACTGAAAAGCATCTGCTTGATTTAGCAAGAAGGAGGCAGTATGAGAAGGGGACAGTGATGGGAGTGGCCTGGACTGGGCTCTGGAGGGACAGAGTCTAGGCCTGGCTTTGGGATTGTCCCTTCATCCTCAGTAATGCATGGCTCTAGCCACCAGGGGGCAGTGGCCACACGGAATCCAGGTTGGAAGGATTTACTGTGACCTGCGAGATTGCTGGTAGATGTGGGCTGTGGAAGGAATTAGGGGGGTTGGCCCTTTGCAGACGCTGTTTTCTAGCAGGAGAGACATCCCGATGTGAAGGGAGTAGGGAAGAAGTTCTGGAAGGGCAGGGGAAGGAAGTCCTTTTTGTAGGGTAGAGGGACAGATTCACAATTCCCCGTCCCATCTTACAGTTTCCCTCTTGTGGGCCTTTAGGGGTGTAGGGGGTACTTATCCAACATGGTACTCCCAGCAGTTGTGGGGTTTATATATTGGACCTTGACTTTCTCTACTCTCATTAGCCCCAGTTTTCATTCTGTGCTCAAGACATACAGAACTTTTGGGGCATCTGGCTGGTTCAGTTGGTGGAGCATGCAACTCTTGATCTGGGGGTTGTCAGTTTGAGCCTCGCATTGGATATAGAGATTGCTTAATTATAAAATCTTAAAAAAAAAAAGACAGGGGCACCTGAGTGGCTCAGTCAGTTGACTGTCCAACTTTTGATTTCAGCTCAGGTCATGATCCCAGGGTCATGGGATTGAGCCCTGCATTGAACATGGAGCCTGCTTGGGATTCTCTCTCTCTCTCTCTCTCTCTCTCTCTCTCTCTCTGTCTCTCTCAAGAAAAAAAAAAGACATACTGAACTTTTCTTGTTCTCACCTGCTTCCATGTGAACGACTCTCCTCCATGGAAATGTCTCACCTCTCTCTCCCATCCTTCAGGTCTTATCTCAGGCATCACTTCCTCCTGGAAGCCCTCTCTCACTGCCCCCTCTACCTCCTCTTGGCTCCTACAGAGTACTCAGTTTTCCTTAGTGAGTTTTTTTTTAAAACATTTATTCATTTATTTTGAGAGAGAGAGAGAGAGTGTGTGTGCGAGCAGGGGAGGGGCAGAGAGAGAGAATCCCAAGCTGGCTCCACACTGTCAGCACAGAGCCCAACACAGGGCTTGATCTTGAGAACCGCAAGATCATGACCTGAGTGGAAATCAAAAATCAGACACTTAACCAACTGAGCCACTCAGGTGCCCCCTTATTATGAGTCTTAATGTTCTGGCTTATAATTGCTTATTTGTGTATTTATTTTTGATCAGCTTTATTGCAGTGTAATCTTTTATACTTAATATTGTATTTATTTTTTAAGTTTATTTACTTGTTTATTTTGAGAGGGAGAGAGAGAATATGGGAGAGGGGCAGAGAGGGAGGGAGAGAGAAAATCCTGCAGAGCCTAATGCAGGACTCAAACTCATGAACCATGAGATCATGACCTGAGCTGAAATCGAGAGTCAGATGCTTAACAGACTGAGCTACCCAGGCGCCCCTATTGTATTTATTTACAATAGGGTACGAGAGTACAATAGAGTATGAGCAGGGGAGGGGCAGAGAGAGAGACACACACAGAATCCGAAGCAGGCTCCAGGCTGTGAGCTATCAGTGCAGAGCCTGATGTGGGGCTCAAACCCACAAGCTGTGAGATCATGACCTGAGTCGAAGTTGGACACTCAACCAACTGAGCCACCCAGGGGCCCCTATTATATTGATTGATTGATTTAAAAATGTTTAATGTTTATTTATTTTTGAGCGAGAGAGGAAGACAGAGCATGAGCAGGGGAGGGGCAGAGAGAGAGAGGGAGACACAGGATCTGAAGCCAACTCCAAGCTGTCAGCACAGAGCCCGATGGGAGGCTGGAACTCACAAACCATGAGATCATGACCTGAGCCAAAGTCCTACACTTAACTGACTGAACCACACAGGCATCCAATCTATTGCATTTATTTTTAAGTATATTAAGTATATTAAGTATCTCTACTCCCAGTGTGGGGTTTGAACTCACAACTCCGAGATCAAGAGTCAGATTGAGCCAGCCAGGCGCCCCTATTGCAGTACAACGTAAATATAGCATTCATGAGTTTTGAGTGTATTGTGAGTACACACACACACACACACACACACACACACACACACACACACAGAGTCATGTAACCACCACCACAACCACGATGCAAAACCTATCCATTACCCCACGAGCCCCCTCCTACTCTCAGCACTTCCAACCACTGATCTGCTTTTTGGTCGCTATAGTTTTGGTCTGGGCAGAATTTCATATAAATGAGATCCTACATTATGTAGTCTTCTGTGTCCAGCTTCTCTCACTTTGCTCTGGGGTTCACTCTGCAGCTATCAATAGCTGAAGATTTATTGTCTGTTTCCCGCCCCCACCCCTACCCTCAGACAAGGTCTCTGTGAAGGCAGAGTTGTGCCTCGGGTCACCTTTGTGTCTTCAGCTCACAACACAGTCCTAGCCCATACTAGCACTTGGTAGATGCTTTCTTAAATGGAACTGAACCGAATGCTCTGGGGGAGACCACCTAGGAGAGCCTCTCAACCTCGGATGTGCATCAGACCGGGCTCATTGGCCAGGTGCCCATGGCCTTCACGGTGCCTTCCAGCTGCTCCTCCATTTGCCCTGGCCGTTTCCAGTCCACAAGTCCTTGCTCTTCCACCCCTTGCTAAGCTTCGTCCCTCCACCTGACCCTCTGCACCCCCCTCTCCAGCCCACTCCAGCCTACTTCTGGCCTTTGGAAGTCTCTGTTGAGGCTCTGTTGAGCCCCCAGTCCCTCGGCTCTCCTCCCACCTTCTCCAGGACACACCCCCTCAGAGGCCTCTATGCCAGTCCTGGCCTGCTCTGTGTACCTCTTTCTCTGGGCCTCAGGAACCCCTCTCTCGAGACCTTTTTAGGATGCTGGTGGCAACTGGCTGTTCCATGCTGGGGAGCTACATTATGGTTTCTCTTTCCTTTTCTCCTCTGCTTTCTGCCACTCCCCTTCATCCCCCACTTAGACACCTGCCCGTGGGAGGCCCTTGGGGGAATCTCTAAATTTTGTACAGACCAGAAAAACCTCTATCTCTCTTATTTCCTTCCCTCGCCTCCCTCCTTCCATTCCCAGGCCCCTTCCTTTTCTTGTCACCTTCCTCTGTATTCTTCTTGCATTCTCCAGTGGGTCCCATTCGCCTCCCTTTCTCCTTCTGCCAGCCTCCCTCCTTTCTCCCAGCCCATTCTCCTCCTTCCCTGTGCTCCTCCTTCCTCACCTATCCTCTCCCACTGCTTCTTCCTTGGAGCCTCTTTCCTCCTTCTCGAGGCCCCATTCACATGCTGGTTCTTTTCCTCTTCCCCTCTTCCTGTGCCACTTCCCTCCTCCTTCCCCTCTGTGTGCCTCTATTTCCCTTATCTTACACCCTTTATCCTCAGGTTGTAAGGGAGACAGAAGACTGGGGACCCAGACACAACGATGTCCACACCCGCACACTTACACAGATTGTTGGCCGCGGGTGAGCAGACAGACGCGTTGCATTAGTGAGCACGTGTATCCATCTAGACGTGTGTTCAGATAGATGCACACACACAATTTATCCACAGCTTACAGTACATTGCACTTAGCACACACCAGGTACTGTTATGCTTACACACACATTTCTTTTTTATTTTATTTTATTTTTTTAACGTTTTATTTATTTTTGAGACAGAGACAGAGCATGAACGGGGGAGGGGCAGAGAGAGAGGGAGACACAGAATCGGAAACAGGCTCCAGGCTCCGAGCCATCAGCCCAGAGCCCGACGCGGGGCTCGAACTCACGGACCGCGAGATCGTGACCTGAGCTGAAGTCGGCCGCTTAACCGACTGAGCCACCCAGGCGCCCCACACACACATTTCTGAAGAGCTAAGCACACAAGTTCTCTAGCACAGGAAGAGTTGCACACCCCTCCCCAGACCCAGCCTCCATCAGGCTCACATGTGCGCACACTCTTCAGAGGAATCCAGTGCTTCTGGATTCGGGGCTCCTTCAGAAGCAGGGGGAGCACACAGTTTCCCCGTGTTGTGAGCAGCGTACCGTGTGCATCTTTGTGTGCGCCTGGTGGCTGCCGCAACCCTCACGGGGTCCTGACTCAGGACCTGGTGGAGCCCTCGGAGCAGTTAGGGGAACCTGCTGCCACGGCTCGCTTGAGACTCCTGCTGGACGTGCCTGCGGGATGTGAGCGGTGTCAGCTTGTGCTTCGTATGGACCCCCTGGATCATTAAAAGGCACCTTTCCTATGTAGGCAGCAGACCATCACCGCTCAGCACACTGTCCAGTAAGCATTCGATGAGGGCTTTGCATGTATCAGATCAACATTTTTGGAGCATTAGCTTTGGTGCTTGAGTGCTTAGTGTGTACTTATCATCCACATAATTATCACATTCTTGGGAGGGAGGAGCTCCCACCATGTGTGTGTCCTTTTAGGTGCTGGGGGAGAGGTAGAGAACAGGATATCCTTGGCCCTAGTCCTGGCCAGAGCTTCCCTTCTAACAGGCATCGGGGTGTCTGCAGTGCCCCTGTCTGTGCACACACACGATGGGGTGCTTGGGAGTCTGTTGGGTATACTCATGGCAGGGCCCACTGTTCCTTCTGGATCCTTCCAGGGTGGGCCATTCTTGTGTTGTCATCACACACACCCCTTTTGAGTTCCCTCCTTATTAGTGGGACCCGTGTGGCTTTGTATGTGAACAGGGTGGGTATTTATTTTATTTCCGTGGGTTATATGCAGCCTGTGGGTCCCCAGAACCTACTTTTGGGTGTCTATCATGTTCATACCAGGGAGGTCAGTGAGGTGTGCGCCTACTTTATAGGCACGAGCCATAGGGTACTTCCTGCATTTATTTGCGTTGTGCACACACAGGATGGGTCCCGGGAAGTTGCTTGTTATGTGATTCTGTGTCCCTTATGTTCATGGCCTATAGGTCTTGTGTGCCTAGCTTGTGTGCACGTGGGGCAGGTGATTCCTGTATTTATTTGTATTGTGCACAAGCAACGTGGGGTCTGGGGCCCTGCTCTGTATAGGGGGTATTAAGTGGTTCCACGTCTCTTATGCACGTGCTGCCAAAGTCCCTGTACCTACTTTGTATGCGCATGGGATAGGTGTTTCTTGCATTTATTTGTGTTGTGCACACAGTGTGGGTCCCAAGAGGCTGCCGAGTACAGGGGTTAGTAGGTAGTTCCGAGTCTGTTATGCGCTGCACATGTCCCGTGTACTTACTTTGTACGCCCGCGGGGTAGGTGTTTCCTGTATTTATTTCTGTTCCATGCTTGCAGTGTAGGTCCCTGGAGCCTTCTCTGTACACGTGGGCAGTTGGTGATTCTTGTGTTTCTCTTACACACATGTCACAAGGGTCCCGTGTGCCCACGCAGTCTGTGCGGGACAGCAGGGAGGGTAACAAAGCGCTGGGCAGCTGTGGCTGCTGAGCTGAGACTACGCGCGATGCTCCTCCTCCTCCCCCCTCCCCCAACCCTGTCAGTCTGGGTACCACTCGCAGCCCCATCCTCCTCCCTGCATCGCAGTGCCCCCTTCTGACTTGGGGTGGGAGCCACGTACCCTCCCCGGACCCAGAGCACACCTTCTCTTGCCCAGGGTCCCTTTCCCCTCAGCCCCCCTTTCCTTCCTCTCCCTCCCAGCCTTACAGTGCCTGGCACAGGGGAGGTGCTCACTGAGCGGATACTGCCCTCCTCCCTCCCCTCCCCTTCTTATCCCTGCTGTTCTCCTTTCCCCCCACCTGCTCTCTCCCCCTGGGTGCTCCCTAGACCCACTTGTCACTCTCCTGGTCTCTGCTCTCACCCCAGCCTGCCCCTTTATGCTTTCCCTAGACTCTGTCTCTTTGTCCCCCTTCCTCTTCCAAATCTTTAGTCTCAATTTCTGATTCTTCATTTATCTCTTACTATCTCTGTCTTGTATCTCCCCATGGATCTTTGTCCACCAGAAAGCCTCTTCTGGTGTCTGTCTTCGTCTCTTTCTCTGTCTCCTGCATTCTCTGTCACTGTCTCTCTGTGTATCTCTGTGTTTCTCTGCTCAGCACTTTCTCTGCTCAGACCCTCAAAATCAGTCTTTGCTTTCTGTCTCTCATGGTCTCTGTCTCTTCCCATCTTGACTTCTGTGTATCTCTCTGTACATTTCTTTCTTTCTTTCCTTCTGTTTCTTAGGTTCTTTCAGAATCCCTGTCTATTTCTCTGTCTACTTCTCACTAATCATCTGTCTTCTTGTCTGCCTCTGTCTCTCTGTGTGTCTCTCTCTGCCTTGTCTCTGTATCTTTTGGTCTCTGTGTGTGTCTATCTGGCTTTGCTCCCCGCCCCCCCCCCCATGGCTCTTTCTTCGTACTCCCTGATTCTGCATGTCTCTCTTATCTTCATGTCTATCTCTCTGTCTCTGTCTCTCTGTCTCTGTCTTCCTGTCTCTGTATCTCTCCAACTCTGAGTGTAGTTCTTTCTCCTATCTCTGATTCTTGCATGTCTGTGTCTCTTATCTCTGCGTCTATCTCTTTGACTCTCTCTCTTTATGTCTCTGTATCTATACATAGAGATACAGAATTCCATCTCCTGTCTGTGTGTCTGCTTCTCTGTGGCTGTCTTTCTGGCGCTTCATCTCTTTTCTCTCTGCATAGACCTCTTCCCCTTATCGCTTTGTCTCTGGGTGTCTCTGTGATTCTTGGTGCCTCTCTGCTTTCGTGCCCCCATTTACCGATCCCCACCTCTCTTTCTCACCCCCTGCACTGTGCCTGTGTTTATATGTTTCTGTGTATCTCTGACATCTCTCTGCCTCTGTTAGTCTCTCCCTGCCTCCATGTTTCCTGTACTACGGTCTCTCCTGTCTCCCTTTCCTCCCTGTCTCTGTGTCTCTGGTGTCTCTTTGAGGTCTCTTTGAGGCCTCTCTCTGCCTTTGAGTCTTTCTCTGCTCCCTACCCTTCTCTCTCTGTCCCCGCATCTATGTTTCCTGTGTGTCTCTGTGTATCTCTGTGTCTCTGTCTCTAGGCATCTCTTTGTCTCTATGAGTCTTTCCCTGCCTCTGTGTCTTCTGTGCTCCTGGTCCTCTTCCCTCTCTCTTTTCTCTCTGTCTCTGGATGTCTCTCTGTCCGTGGGTGTCTCTGTGCCTCAGGGTCTCTCCCTGCCTTTGAGTCCCCCTCTGCTCCCCACCCTCCTCTCCCTTTCCTCTCTGTCTCTTTCTGTGTCTCTGTGTCTCTGTGTCTCTGTCTGTCTCTGCGCTGTGTATCTCTGGGCTTCTCCTTGTCTTGGTGTCCCCCTCTACTCCCCGCCCCTCTCCCCTCTTTCTGTCACTGCGTCTCTATCCGTCTCAGCCTATCTCTGCTTATCTCTGAGTCGCTCTGTCTCTGTGTATCTCTGTGTCTCTGTGGGTCTCGGGCCTCTCCCTGCCTCCGTGTCCCCTGCGCTCCCCGCCCTCTCCCTCTCCCTCTCTCCCCCCTCGCTCTCTCGCTCGCGCTCTCTCTCTGAGCATCCTTGGGCCCGGGGTTGCCATGGGGACAAGGTGGGAGCCGGGGATGGCGCGCGCCTGGGCTCGCGCCGGCAGCTCAGGCGAGGAGCAGCGGCCAGAGCAGCGCCAGCAGCAGGCAGCGAGCGGGCGCGGGAGCGGGAGCGGGAGCGGGGGTAGCGTTGGCGGCGGCGGCTCCTCCTCGGCCATCCCCTCGGAGCCGTGCAGCTGACGCGCATGGCGAAGACAGCGGCGCCTACCGATGGGAGCAGCGGTAAGGCAAGGCGGCGCGGCGCAGCCGGGCGGGCGGGCGGGCGGGCGGGCGGCGGGCAGCCTCCTCCTCTCCCCAGCTCGCCTGCGCGCCCGCCCGCCCGCCCTCCCTTCCTCCCTCTCCCCTCGCAGCCCCTGCCCGCCCGCCCGCGCCGCGCTCGCCCTTCCATTTAAAAATCTTTAAAACTTTGCATATTAATATCTGCGCTTTGCATAATCTGACCCGCGCTTTATTGATTGCAAGAAGCTTAATGCAGCCGGCTCGGCCTATTGCAGAGAGCTCTCCGGGCGGGAGCCGGGCGGGCGCCGCTCGCTCCGCACCGCGCTCCGGCTGCCCGCCGCCGCTGCGGCCCCGGCCCTCTCGCCTCCCTCCCGGCGCCCGGCGTCGGGGCTTTGCCCCTGGCTGGGTATTTTTATTATTTGGGGGCGAGGGGGATGGCTTGCTGTCGGTGGCGGCGAGGGAACCAAAGGAGACGAGCGTGGTGGTGGTGTGGGGGGGGGGGGGGGGAGGGATGAGAAGAAATGGGGACGGAGAGGAGGTGAAGAGGGAGAGAAAAAGGGGAGAAGGGGCAAGAAGGATGGGGAAAGGAGAGGCGTGGAGCGGGAGGCAGTAGAGAGAGAGCGCAGTGACTGAGGACGGAGCCGAAAGGACGGAGGAGCGAGCGGAGACAGAGAAGAGAAAGGAGGGAGGCGAGAGCAGCGCGGAGAGAGAAAGAGCCGACGGCCGGGAGCTGGCCACGGAGACCAGGCGGTGGTCGCATCGTCGCTGCCGCCCCAGGCAAAAAATAAAGAAAAAGAGAAAAAAAATAATACCAATAAAAAGACGATGAAAATAAAACACATCGCAGCTGGGGCCATCGTATACAAAAAAAGAGCGAGTGCAGAGAAGAGGCGAGGTGGCATCCGCTCCCGGCTGGCCTCGGCGCTTTGGAGAGGCTCCCCGGGCTGGGTGGGATCCCCATTTTTGACCCCGCATTTGGGGAAGGGGCGACTGTGGAGAGAATGAGGCGAGAGGGGGTCAGGGCTGGTGGTGGTGCCGCCTGCTTTTTTTTCCCCCCTTTCCTGGGGGTGTGGGGGCCGGTTTAGTGTGAGGATATTGGTTGCTGATGCTGTCTGAAGCTCCGAAGCAAGCAGGGTGCATGGGGGGGAGAGGTAAGAGGGCACGGGGGACCAGAAAGGGCTGGGGGTGGAAATGAGGGGCAAGAGAAAGAAACGGGGTGCTCTGGACTGCCGGCAGGGTGGAAGACAGGAGAGGGAGCAGCTGGGATGGGGCGCGGAGAGGCGGTGGCGTTTCTGGTAGGAGGAGAGGTGGGAGCGGAGCTCCAGGGCTGGGGAGTGATGTTGGGGAGCTAGGATGCACCCCTCAGCTCTCTGGGCAAAGTCTGTAACTTGGGGAACCCCTTTGGCAGCCTCCTCCTGCCTCTGAGCTTGTTTCTCTTTTCTTCCTCTCCTGTCCTTTCTCGGATGCTTTTTCTCCATCTCCTTACCGGGTTCTCTTTCTCCCTGTTTTCCAGTTTGTCTCTTCTTCCTCTCAATAAAAGCTTTCTCCTCCCCACTCAGTTTTCTTTCTTTCTTCCTTTCTTTCTTTCTTTCTTTCTTTCTTTCTTTCTTTCTTTCTTCCTTCATTCTCCCCACCCCTTCCTTTCTTTTTCTCTCTTTTTTCCCTTCCCCCTTTCCCCTTTTCTTTCATTCTTCCTCCCTGCCACTCATTTTCTCTGTTGCCCTGTCCTTTCTGTCCCCTCCCTCAGTTTCATTTATTCATCACTTTTGTGGCATTGGCCTTGAACAGAGTGCCAGGGAGAGGGGGTCTGTGCAAAGACAGGGATCTCCCGAGTTCCCAGCAGAGCCTAACCCCGATTCCGATTCCGTACCCCCATGTGTTTCTACTGCCTTTTTTCTCTGCTGGGGGCTTGGGTCTGCCCTGGGGTTCTAGCGCCACCCCCTATTTCCCCTGGCTTCCTAGAGAAGTCCCGCTGGATGTTCACTGGGGCCATTGGAGGGGGAGGGGAATACCTTAAGTGAGGGCTCATGGCTATGGACTCAGCCCCACTGAGAGAGAAGGGTGTGGACAGAGAAGAAAATGACATGGATGGCTAGTGGGAAGTGAAAAGGGGAGAAAATTGGGGGGGGGGGTCCATCTGAGAGGATCTCTAGAGCTTCTGAGTCCCAGGTAAAAGGTCCTAAGAGAAAACATCTGGCCTGTTGACCACTCCCCACTTTCCCCCTAGCTCCTGGGGCCTGTGGAGTTGGGGAGCAGGTCCTGGGTTTAGAGCAAGACCCCATGAGCTGCTTAATTCAGTAGGTTTTAGTCTCTTGCCATCTTGTCGGTGAAATTCGCCCCCTCCCCCAGGGCATGGGAATATAGCGTCATTGCGCAGTGGGGGTCTGGTGTGTACGGAGTCAGACCATGGCGGCAGTGTCTGTGTATAACAGGGCCTGTGTGCGTTGCGAGAGGTGTTCCGGATGGACTGACTGTGTGAAGAGCTTGGGAGCCTTGGCAGAGTGAGGAGCCAGAGGTGTAGAATCACGACATGTGTGTTCAGCAGGGGGCTGGGTACGGGGGGCTCCCATTGTGGGCAATACATGTGCAGGAGGGAGTAGGCGCGTGTATTTACACTGGTTCTTCCCTTGTCTGGATGTTCATGGGCCCCTCGCCGAGCGTTCACTTGGGAGGCACTCGCTGGCTCTGTGCGTGGTAGCCGTCCACGCGTGTGCCAAGTCTGGCATCGGCAGTGGGTGCACCGGCGTGTACGTGCAACACGGTTGTAGTAGAGGTTCTGCGCGTATGTACTAGGTCTGGTCTGAACGTGGTGTGTGCACATGAGGATATATGTTAAATAAAGTCACATGTGAAAGTACCATTGCTGCACGGAGCTATTATTATTGTTATTATCACTGTTGTTTTCGTTAGGTGTCTCTGTGTGTCCCGGGTCAGGGGGAGGGTGGGTTTATGAAGCAGGGTCTGGGTGCCATGATGAGAGATGTGCACAGGGGTCACGGGCATATGGGTGGGCTCGACAGCATGCTTGCACAGCAACCTTGAAGCTGGGTTCGAGAAAACAAAACAAGAAAAGATGCCCCCTCCCCGAAGTCAGCCAGCCCACAGAAACCTTCCCTGGCTCTTCCCTAGTAACAAAGCGTCCCGTGTCAGGGGGTGGTAGGCAGGCCAGGAGGGAAGCAGATCAGGGCCGCGGTCTGCATCTCCAGGTGCTGGTAACGCAATTCTGTGTCTACTTCCTGATTTCTGGGTAATGTTGGACAGAGGCCCATTCGTGCCCACTGGGAGGTCCAGATCCCCATTCCCGTTTCCCTTAAGCTACTGGCCAACCCCCTGGTTGCTTGCAGTGCCATTCTTGGGGGCCCTGGTTACCCTCTCTTCCTCACTTCCCTCTGCCAGTCTTTGCAGGGAAAATGGAGGGTGTCTGTGACAGAGGCCGTGGCAAGGAAAGAACTTGGCCACCGTGTGTGTGTGTGTGTATGTGTGTGTGTGTGCGTGTGTGTGTGCACGTGTCCACACCCATGCTGTGTGTGTCATAGAGGTTAGCCTATATATCCTAGATAGCATGCTGGCTAGATTTTTTTTCTAGCGGATCCATCAGTGGCCACCCCCAGGCCTCCTCCATTCTGGTTCATACATGCAGGGGCCGTAGGCCAGAACCCCTTCTCCCACTAGTGTGACAGCCAAGCTAGGGGCCCTAATCTCAGCAGCCTACTGGGTAGAACTTGTGAGAGCCCTGGCTCATAATCCTAATGTGGGGGGCATGATGCAGGCATGAGGGGGACAGATGGCCATGCCAGGAGCTGCTTGGACCTCGATGGGGGCAAGGGAGCAGTTTCCATGTCTGATATGTGCTGGTTAATTTCCAGGAATTTTTTTCAGGATTGAAATGCTTAAGGAACCCGGGTATGGAGAATTGTTCGAGGAGAGAGTGAGTGTGGGGTCTCCTCAGACTAGGGTCTGTTCTTTCTTCTAAATATATATCACTCATCATTTTCCCCTTGGGCCCAACACCTCCTGATTTAATAATAATAATAATGATGATGATACACGCCCCTTACATCCACCTAGATCTTATAGCAGCCCTGATGATGTCCCTTTCACAGATAAGGGTTTGAGGTCCATAGCATTCTCCCAGGCTGTAAGCTACCCAGCGGTGCTAGCACCCACACCTTTGGGCCTGGTACCAAGCTTAGTCCGTCCTTAGAGGTCTTTCCCTCTCCCTTTAGCTGTCCCAGCACCATTTCCTTTCTCTGGCTTGGCCCCTTCCCCACTTCCTTCCTGCCCCCTGAGATGTCCATCCACAGACCTGTCTCCCAGGACCCGTCAGGTGGATGGATGCCTTATGTGGCTCAGCGAGGGCTTCGAGGACCTGGGTCTCGCTTTGTATCCTGAAGGGAAAGCTGGCAAATGAGCAAGGTCAAGAGCCCATTCTGTTGGTGACAGTTTGAGCCTGGGCCTGTTCAAAGACAGGGTTACAGATAGGCTTACATTCTCCCCGCCCCCTGCCAGTGAGCCCCAGGCTGTGGCCTTGTGAGGCAGGTGACTCTCCCTCATTTGCCCACAGCCCCACTTTCATTAGATGCTTGGGGGCAGGCAGCTTTTGCAGCTCTGAAACAGTCAGAAGGAGGCTAGAGGTGGTGGCCCTACATACTTGGTCCCCACATTCAATAGGTATTTATCGAGTAGTGTGAGTCACTGAGCAAATGAAGTATACAGTTAGTTCCCTGAGGTATTCAGGCAATGGTAGCACGATCACACCCTACCTGCACATGATTATTAGACACCAACCACAGACTCTGAAGTGGCCCCCATCCCAGCCTTAGACAAGATTCTGGTACCTGGACTGTGAGCATGGAGGGAGTTTCCAAGTCACTGGGACTCTGGACAAGGAGGGAGGTGTGGGGTTAAACGGGGAGGGAGGTCTTTGAAGATGCTCAGCCACCGAGGAAGGGGGTACAGAAAGACGGCAGAAAGATGGAAACTGGGAGGAAGCAGCCCCCGTCGGGGGTGTGGCCCTAAGAGCAGAGGTTGGCACAGTGTCGTAGGGCCCGTCTATGGAGGCTCGGAGAAGTTTGGACTTGATCTGGCCGGCTGTGAGGAGCCAGCACTATCGCGATCACGTGCACACATGTGTATCTCGCGACAATGTGCCTTGGACAACACGGACTAGTATGTGAGCATGAGTGCGTGCGCCCGTGCCCTCATGTGGAGCCCTTCTCCCTGGCGTCCATTCAGACACAGTCTGCCTCGCTGAAACCCAGGGGGCTACTTGAGCCCTTATCCTCAGGATCCCGTATCACACAGGCTGTGGCCACACACTCGTGTGTAAGAGCAGGCTGGGGACCCTCCCCCACCGGGGTGCGGACTCATGTGGCATTCGCAGACTTAATCCGCCGCAGTGAGGCCAGGGAGACAGCATCTGTCACTTTCACAAACACAGGCAACGGAGTCTGGGAGAGACATACTCCACTTGCTCACAACCGCTCGAGAAGCAAACGTCTGTCCTGCGCTGCCCCCCGTGCCCAAGACAGAAACAGCCCCTCACGGCCTCCCACATCCAGGCTAGCCTTACGCACTGAGTCTCTGCTGGCAGGAAAGCACACACACATGCACACGCATGTGCACACGTGTGAAGCACTGTCCCTGACATCCTAAGTCCCCGTATGCACGACCACACTCAGACTCTCTTTGACTTTAAGCACAGCTGCTGATATCCTAACCCCTTACTCTTGCTCTCGCTCTCTCTCTCTCTCTCTCACACACCACACACACACACTCACGCACACACACACACTCCTTTTGACTTAAAGCACAGCTGTAGCCATCCCATCACCCATACACACATGCCTGCAAGCGGACTCACACACACACACTCAAACACACAGTCTCCCGATCCACCAGAACCACCGTGGCCAGCGGTCATTGAAGAATGACAGCATGAGCAGTGTGCCGAGGGGGGGTCGCCCTGAGGCATGGGCTGTGGGTCACACAACAGGGACATCAGACTCCCTTGAGGGAAGGGTCAGGGAGACCACCCCGGAAGGGCTCCATTGGTCTGGACGGTTCTGCCAGGTAAGGAAGATTCAACAAATTCAGGCCAGAGGCGGGAGCCGGCTAATGGCCGAGGCCGCTGATGGCCGAGATGGCTGGTCAGCAAGGAGGGGAGGCTCGACAATTGATGTGATCGGGGCTGGACAAATGATGGCGCATTTGGCTGAAGCTGGCTAGGGGGCCAGAGACCAGAAACCGGGCGGCTATTCTCGCCTCAGTGGGGAAAGGGCCAGAGCGGGCTGTGCTGCATCCGGGTGGCTTTCCCAGCCTGGCTTCGCCGTGCATCCTGCCTGCTTTCGGGGTCTTTGTACGTGTGTGTGCTCATATGTGTGTTTGTGTGCACACACAGTTATCTACGATTGTCAGCGTGCACCTGTCTCCGTAGAACTTTGTGTCTTCGGGACTCTTGGTATGCATCTATGTGCGCACCTTTGTGTGTGCCCTTGCTTGTGTGTGTGTGTGTGTGCACGTGCGTGTGTGTGTGCGTACATGCACACCCACAAAGTGTCCGGGTGCCTTTCTCACCGGACCCCGTGCACCTTTGTGTCCAAGTATGCGTGTGTTTATTGAGTGTGTGGGGACCTTTCTTATTGTGAGATGCTCTTCGTTCTTGTGCACTTGTAGTGTTTTGGTGTTGGGGTGAAGGTTAGGTGAGGAAGAAGGGATGTGGGTCTGGCTCTGGGATCCCAGCTATCTGCGCATCTGGTGGCTCACAAGGCTGTCTTTGTGCATCGTTTGAGCCTCTGTCTGGGTATGGGCGGGCGTGGGCTTATGTGCTTGCCTGCTCCAGAGTTTGAATATCTGTGTGTCCACAACAGCATCTCCCACTGAGCATGGCTGTGAGTGGGGTGGGCCAGACCAGGATGAGGGGGGCATCTCCCTGAATCTCATCATCCCTCTGGAAGCAGTCACGCAACCCATCCTGGGCCTGGCTGGGACCCAGCAGCCCGGCACAGTGCAGACCACCCCTCCTCCTCCTTCTCCCCCCATGACCTTTGAGCACAGCAGCCCCAAATACATATTTATCAGAGGGGCTGTGGGGACCAGCCCCTCCCCCACCACTCCCCTCAGGGCCCAGCCTGCCTGGCTGCGGAGAAATTAACCTTGTGACACAGGAGCTTGCCGACACCCCGGCCCCCTCCCCATCCACACAGCACACATGAGCATGGATGGGTGAGAGAAAGAGAGAGAGAGAGAGAGAGAGAGAGAGAGAGAGAGAGAATAGGTACTCATCCAGACTGGGAAGGCAGTAGCAGCTAGGGGAAGAGAGACACACAGGTATATACATGTCCAGGTCACTCCTGACATACACACCACACACACACACACACACACACACTGTCTTTCTCTTTTTTCTCTCTCTCTCCAAACTACAGAGGCTACATAAGTCTTGAACAGATGCACAGGCAAATTTTGAAATATACATGTAGACATATGCAGTGGTCCTGAGATAGATTCACACACAGATTCTCAGACACATGATGGACATGTACACCTGTAGGTCCTGAGACCCAGGTGCACATCCCCTTGGCCAGAGCTTCTCTTGGAAAATGCACAGGTACTAAAGCCTACAGATCCACACAGACGTTTGTGCCTACATCACCAGAGATGCCGAAATGGACGTGCCAGATTTGAACATGGACACATCAGATAGGCACATACACACAGGTACGAAACCCCAGACATCCGTGCATCACGTATGTACCGAGACATCACAGGACAAGACAGATACCAAAGCACCAGGGTGCTCCTCACATAGAGAGTTGTTTTTTTCAACAGAAAGGGTACAAACACGGACACTAAAACATGGTGGCATCCCAGCTCATATGCCCGTGGGTGCATGCAGGCCACATTCAGAGGTCCTATGGGAAGCCACTCATGGTGAGTGGAAGAGGCGTATTCTGAGTTATAGACACAAACACCCCCCTCCTCAGACTCATCCCCTTAGAGCAAAATGAAAATGGGTAGATGCTTAAGTCTGAAAATATTAATGGAATGAATCCACTCATCACACAGGAACACAGCCCTGTGTGAGCCAGGCCCTGTCGTAGAAGCTGGGAAAAAATGATTTACAAGACAGACCTGGGCTTTGCTCTCCAAGAGCTCTGAGCCAACAGGACAGGCACTGATCGGACCTCCGTGTATAGTTAGTTATAAATGGTGATAACGTCTGGGAAGGAAGGAAACGAGGCTGTGGGAGGGGTCATGGGAGAGCCTGGTTTAGATTGGTGGGTCAGGGGGAACACCTCTGAGGAAGTGACATTTAAGCTGAGCATTAGTCACAACACAGAGATTCTAAATGTGCACATGCATCCCTCCCGAAACTCACCAAGACCACACAGGCATAAACAATACAGGACACAGATCCCCGCCCCGCCTCCAATTTTGCTGTGCCTCAGTGGCCGTCTAGAAAACCTCTCTGGTGGGAAATGGAGTCTCCCCCACTGGCTGGGGCCCAGATACCGGGGCTTTGATAGAAGCACACACATGCTGGGACCATGCGGAGCAGGAGGCCAAGCTGCCTGGGGGAGTCCAGAGGCTTCACCAAAGAGGTGACATGGAGAAGGGTGTGCAGGGTCTAGAGGAAAAGGGGAAGCAGAGGGCTTTCCAAATGGAGGCACTCCCTATGCACAGGCACGGAGTTGTGAGCCAGTGTGGGAAGTCGCTGGACTAGCAGGGGTGTGCAGGGAGGGGTGAGAGATGAGGCTTGACATCACTGGGAAGGTCTGTAAGGCTCAGGATTTATTCCAGATGCACCATGTAGCATGGAAGCGTTTTGCGGGAGAGACTCGACAGGATGTAAGCTGAGAACCAAGTCAGGGATCCTTTGGAGGATCCCCTGGCGTGGCAGAGAGACAGGAGGAAGATGGCAAGATCTGGAGGGAGGGACCTCCTGCCCTGCCTGTCCACTCTAGGATCCCTGCCCAAGGCCTGGCCAGAGAGGCGACACAGACAGCCTTCCTCTTGCTCCCAGCCCCATATCTTGGCCTCTGGGCAGAGTTGGACAAGCTACAACTTCTCCCACATGGAGATTTGGTGGGAGCTGGAGGTCGAGGGTTACAGTCCCCCTGAGTGACTGCCCATAAGCTACTGTTTTCTGAGGCCTTCTGTGGCCAGGCCTGAGCTGCATGCCAAGGCACACGGATGAGCCTGACCCTTCCCTGCTCCAGGGGAGTCCCCAGTCCCCTGACAAAACCCTGTCAGGGACTCCACGGGTTTATTAAAGTCTTCTTGAGGTTGTTCTTAGAGAGTGAATGGGTCAGAAGGCCCCACGGGGTATATGGGAAAGGGATGAGGATGAAGCCTGGTTTTGAAGGTGAGACCAACCTTCACCTGCCACAGTGAGAAAGCCTATCATCCCTCTTCTCACCCCCACCCCTCCCTAGAACATCTTCCTTAGCCTAGAAGTCCCATATGATGTCGCCCGCCTGCCTATTCAATTTCTACTCCTTTTTTCTTGTCCCCAGAAGCTCAGTCCACTCTGGCCATCTTGGTGTTCCTCAAACACACCAACATTGGTCCTGCCTAGGGCCTTTGCACTTGCTGTTTCCTTTGCCAGGAAAGCCCTTATCCCATACTTTATTTGGGCTTCTACTCAAAACCCACTTTACCCCACAGGCCTGCCTTTCTTTCTTTCTTTCTTTCTTTCTTTCTTTCTTTCTTTCTTTCTTTTTCTTTCTTTCTTTCTTTCTTTCTTTTAAAAAATTTTTTTTAACGTTTATTTATTTTTGAGACAGAGACAGAGCATGAACGGGGGAGGGTCAGAGAAAGATGGAGACACAGAATCTGAAACAGCCTCCAGGCTCTGAGCTGTCAGCACAGAGCCCGACGCGGGGCTCGAACTCATGGACCACGAGATCATGACCTGAGCCGAAGTTGGCCGCTTAACCGACTGAGCCACCCAGGCGCCCCTCTTTCTTTCTTTTTAATTTTAATGTTTATTTATTTTTGAGAGAGAGAGACAGAGTGCAAGCAGAGGAGGGGCAGAGAGTGAGGGAGACACAGAATCTGAAGCAGGCTCCAGGCTCTGAGCTGTCAGCACAGAGTCCAACCCGGGGCTCAAGCCCACAGACCGCGAGATCATGACCCGAGCCAAAGTCAGACACTTAACCGACAGAGCCACCCAGGTGCCCTGCCCTTCCCACCCCTCACAGGCCTTTCTTGACCTCTCAGTCTAAAGAAACATTCTTCTGTAACCTACCCCTTCACCTGCTTTATTTTCCTTCTTAGCTTTTAGATATGTATTCTTGTCTGTTATATCTACCCCTCCACTAGAAGGTCAATGCCGTGAGGGCAGGGACTTTGTCTTGTTCAAAGGTGTATCCCCCGCACCTAGAATGGTACTCAGCACACTGCACGTGCTCAGCGGATGTTTGTCGGACGAACAGGAGCAAGTCCCCTGTCATCCCACTTGCCCGTGTAATGAAGGGTGGAAATGGGCATCTGGTGTGCCACAGAAGGGTAGAAGGAGCCCACCTTCCAGGGGGATGCACCTACCTGGGTATCGGCAAGTCAGGCCACTGCCTGCCTGAACCCTGAAGCAGCCAGACTCCAGACCTGTCACCCTGGGGCTGTTCTCTCTACTCCGTTTCTCTTCACCACTCCACTCACCCCAGCCAATTCTCCTTGTCCCCCATCATCTCACCTGCTCACCCCCCCCACCTCTTCCCTCCTCCTTCTTCCCCCCACCCAGCACACACCCTAGCCACAGGGGAGGGGACCCCAGACCCACGCACCCTACCTCCAGTCCTATCCTGGCCGAGGGCAAATCATATCACTCTTTTTAAGCCTCAACTTTTCTCCTCGGCGAAATAAGGTTTTTGTGGGGATGAAGAGTGACCGCGCGTGTGTGATGATGATGCTAATAATAGCTGCTATTTATCGAGTACCTGCCAGGTGTTAGGCATTGTGCTGGGTGCTTTGAACTTTTTTTTTTTCATTAGAAAAAACGGAGGAAAAAAAAACCCCTGAGCATGGCGTGTCCCCAGAGTGTCAGGCCCCGTGCACGGTGCTGTGAATCACAAAGGTGAACATAAGCCTGCCGCACAGAGCTTACTATTCCAGTGTGCACGCACACACACACAGGCCTGAAGCGCCACGCTGCTCGGGCGGTGGGGGCTTGTGCGCCTGTACTTGGCCCCTTTCAGCAGAAGCCCCGAGGGCCAGTTTGGAGGCCACTGAGGCAGCAAGTCTCCGATGAGAGACCAGCCCCAGCCATCCCTAATTCCCCTTTACTAACCCAGTGGGATCTTCCATTGTTCATATCTGGACTGTAGGGCCTGGCACAGGGTCTGGCCTAGAACCGGCCTTAGGAAATGCTTATTGAGTGAATGAATGAGTGAATGAGTGAATGAATGAATGAACAAAAAAACATATTTAGCCAGGTGTCTTCACTGAATCTGCTCACACCCCAAGACAGAGTACCAGGACACACCCCCTCCCTTCCCCCCCCGCCATTCCCTCCCACCCTCTGTACACCCTACTCACATGTCATTTATGGCTGGTAATCCTGATACCATTTCTCCCACTCCCTTGCCGCCTTCTGCATCAGTTTCTCTGCTAAATTTGTTATAAGCATGGTCTTGACTTCTCACATGAGCATTGTGAGACAGGTGTTCTTATCGTCATTTTATGTCTGAGCAACCGGAGGCTCAGAGAGGTGAAGTAACTTGCCCAGGGTCGCACAGCGAGGCGGCGGCAAACCTGTTTTTTGGCCACCATGCTCTTCTGTCCCATAGAAGTCGGTGCTCTCCTGAGAGCCCTCTAGTCTACATGCACACTTGTTCTTGCAATGTCATCCCTCCCAGGAGTGGGAGGCCATGACCCAGGAGCCAGGAGCCCCAGCGTGCGTCCCAGCTCTGTCACAACCAGCTCTGTGTCTTTGGGAAAATTCTTTCCCTTCCTCTGGGCCACAACTTCTCCTCCAGCTGTCCCTCCTGTCTATAAGCCCTCAGCCAGTTTCCTGAAGAGGGCATAGGGCGCAGAATTTGGCTTGGTCCCACCCTGCCTTCTCTGATAGAGGAGAAAGCAGAGGGGCTTTAGCTTTATTCTCATTTTGGGGCACGCTGGACTCTGCTAGACTTGGACACAGTGGGGACATAAGACAAGCCTGGCCGGGAAACGGGAGAGGGCCGGAGAAACGCCACTCACTGTGAGCCCACTGAGCTCCCAGCCACCTAGTGGGGCTCATTAACCCCACTTTCTGCAATTACAGACATTAACTGATGTGCCACAGTGTTCGCTGTAGAAAAAGAGAAAATGTAGATATACAGAGAGTTGAGGAAAAAACCCACCATGGGTTTCTAGTGAAACGAGAAAGAAAAATTAACTTCTTGATGCCTACCTTTCTGGCTAGCCTTTTCTCAAATGGGAGTATGACTTCGAGGTTACCCGAAGAACTTATTAAAATTCAGATGCATGGGACCAAACTCAGAATTCTGACTTCTGCTCTAAACCTTTTTCTTTGGCGGGCTGTGTGTGTGTGTATGTGTATGTGTGTGTCTCATACAAATGGGATCACATGCCACATATCAGTTTATAACCTGCCTTTTACTTCCTAATAGTGGTTTATGAGCATCCCTCCCTTGTCAATGAATTTCTTTTGAGCATATTTTCTACAGCCCTGCAGTCCTCCTGTACTACCGTTTATCGTTCCGGTCCCCAGTCATAGGACATCTAGGTATTCCCGATTGTAATGATCCCCGGGTGACAGGTGAGGACATCGAGGCTTAGAGAAGTCCTTCACATGTATGAAAAGCTAAGGCACCATCCAAGGGAGCTGAGGATGGCTCGGGTGCTGGGGATGGTTCCCAGCCTCACTCAGGGCAGGGCTGAGGGGCCCTGAGTGGAGGGAGAAGCTTGGGTAGGAGCCCCCAGACAGAAGACAGGTGACCTGTCAGAGGGGAGGTGGGGGCGCTTTGAAGAGGAGAACACCCTCTCCCAGCCCCCAGACCCATGCACGCTGTGGGCCTGAGCGCTGCCCCGTCGGGCTCCCCCCAGCCCCTCTCACTGTCTCCCGCCCTGAGCCCACTCGCTGCCTGCTCCATCCTTGCCAGCTTATCAATAGGTTAAGTGGTCAGGTCAGTGATATTGACCATTTGATTAGGACCTTGTCAGATCAATCCCTGGCTCATCTCATGGGTCTCCTCCCCTACCCACACCCCCGCCCTGTTCTTCCGCGCCAGGGAGCAGGTGGCTGCGGTAGAAGCCTCTGCCCTCCGCTGTGCAGCACCCCAGAACCGGGAGTCCTCTGGCAAGTTCAGAGAAAGTGAGAGCCAGCCTTGGCCTCACCATCTCCCATCCTAGTCCCACCGGGCCCGGAGCCCGGAGTGCCATCTCCAGTTCTGCTCCTGCCTTGCTTTCCCCACTCCGCCAGGGCCTCGGTGCTAGCTTCCTGCACCCTCTCTTTACATTACATTCTCTTGCTTACTGTCACTAGATTTTGTTTGCTCTGTGTCCCGTGTCTCTCAGAGTCCGGTCAGACGGAGCTGCCCTTTCATGGCTGTGTGACCTTGGGCAAAGGACTTCACCTCTCTGAGCCTCCATTTCCTCCTCTGTGTCTTGGGGATGCTCCTCACCAAACGGGGTCGTGGGGATTCTGTGAGATCACATCTACAGAGCAGCTAAGCATGCCTGGCAGCCTGGCCTGCAGCTTGCACTGGGGAAACACCAGCTGCTCTCACTAGGGGCTTCTGGGCTGCACATATTGAGCTCCCGTGTTTGGGGGGGCCCGTTGCTCTGCGCATCTTGCCCTTGGTGGCAGTGTAGGTGGGCAGTCTGCGTGTGGGGCCAAGGGGCACTGTCATACTCAGGCCTGTTCCATGCTCCAGCTCAGGGTCGTACCCTGTCCTGGGTGATGCTGGGGACTCCCCAGAGGAGCCAAGCCCCAAGCGAGCCTCCAGGAGCTCACAGTCTGGCGGGCGGGTAGCAGACAGACCAGGGAACACACATTTATATTGGCTTTGAGGAGAGCTGAGGGCTTTCTTTCCTTCTCTGAGTGAATATTGGAAACTTCTTTGTGGCGCAGCTGCAAGGAACATAGTCTCTGGAGTCAGAGAACTCGGGACTCAAATCCAGGCTCCTCCATTTCCTGTGCCAGATCCCTAGAGGCCAGCTGCTTTGGCTCCTTCTCCCTCAGAGTCCCCATCTGTGAAATGGGGAGAAGGCATCTCCTAAGTAGCTCCTCCCATCTTCCAGCTCCAAGGCACTGCTCTGTCTCCTGCACAGGGGAGATGTTATTTCCTGGGGAGAGGGGTCTGTCCGAGGGCATATGAGGGCACAGGGGCTGGGAGCTGACAAGAGGAGGAAGGGCCCAGCCGCGGTGCTGCTCATCACGGGCATTGGGCACGGTGGCTGAGGGTGGCAGAGTGCAGACGGGAGAGCTGAGCGTGGGGGCTGCTGCTGGAGGGAAGTGCCAACATAGGGCACTGCCCCCGGGAAGACCCCAGCCCTCGGGCAGTGTCAGCCTCGGAGGCCCAGGGATTCCCCCGCCCGCCCGCCATCACTTACACCAATATTGACGGTTAATGCCGTGTCGCCACCGTGTTCAACACTCAGCGCGGCTAATTGTTTTGACTGGGAATCGGCAAGGCGATTAAACGCCATCGATTTTGCCCTGCGCGCTGCATCGATTTTTAAATTTCCTATTGATCCCGGCCCTAAATCTCCTTAACCAAGACCTCACCGTGGAGATGACAGCCGCTGATTAGCTCCGGGCAGGGGTGGGGGGGGGGGGTGGGGGTATGTGGGGGGAGCAGCCCCTGAGAGGGGAGAAACCCCAGCTCCTCCCTCCCCCCAGGGAACAGGGGTCCTGGTCCCCTTCCACCCATGAAGATAGAGGCCCCAGTAGAGAAAGGGGGACTTGGGAGGGTGGAGTTGGGGGGACCTCTTGTTCCTTTTACCCCCTTTTTTCCCGTTTGGGCTTTGCTCTCTACCTGTGGCTCTCTCCACACCTACTCTCTCTGTCTCCCCATTTCTTCTCTTTCCTTTCCTATCCATCCCTCCGTCCATCCATCTGTCCATCCAGTCATCCATCCGTCCAGCCATCATCTCTCTCCCTACTGTCTCAGTCTGTCTTTTTCTCTCTTTTCTCCTTCTCAACTTCTGTCCAGCCTCCAATAATTCCGTGTGCGTTTGGCTGGTCCTGGGCCTCAGTCTCCCCATCTGTGCCAGCATATTTGCCGTGAGATAGGAAAGTAGTATACCAGACTTCCAGGTCCATGGCCATCCTACCTGTCCCCCTCTTGTCTCCCCTCTCAGGACTGCACGTATGGGGCACAAAGGTGTGAGACCGATGTGGGCTTACCGGCTTTGTTAACTCCCCCACAGGGCTCTCTCTTTTTCGACGGATGGACGTTGCTTCTCACTGTGAACTCATCAGTACTTGCCTGGGGAAGGTCTCCCTGACTTCCTGTCTCTTTTGGGAAGTCTCTCCCTATCTTACAGTCCCCGCTCCTTCTCTGAAAGCCCACAGGAAGCAGGGGCAAAAGAGATCTCTGTGTGGGTTCCTTTCCCAGGAGGACCATGTTCCCAGAAGGCAAGAAACCAGGTTTTCAGACAAGGCACCTGGGCCCTTACTCTCTAACCAGCTCCCTCCTTCACCCAGCTCCACAGGACCCCAGGGAAGTCCCATCTCTTTTCAACCTCGTCCACTGCATCTGTAAAATATGGCCGATCCCAGCTGTCACTCTGCTGCCCTGCAGGGCTGTGGACACTCTTTGGTGACTGGTCTCCCCATGTCCTCTCTGTCCTCTCCATCTTCTGCACAGCACACAGTGGGACCTTTCTAAAGACAAAGTGGATTGTGCCCCTTCCCCTAGCTGCTAGGCCCAGGCCCTGTGGGGTGCAGCCTCTGCTATCCCTGAAGCCTCGTCTTTCCCACTTGTCTGGTGTCCCCTGGGCAGGTAAAGGCCTGACATTTTCTTCCCTTCCTCCCGGCCCTCTGCCTGACTAAAGTTTATTCGCTGTGCTCTGCTCGAGGGTAGCACCCTTCTTAGGTCTTCCCTGACTCCCCCTGGGATTCTTGCAGCACCCTCTCCTTACCCCAGCATGTTAGCATTGGGTCTTGCCTGTGAGCCCTCCAGCAGACAGGGCAGGGACCTTATCTAATTCACCTCTGCACCCCCACCCTTGGTCCAGAGCCCAGCCTAGATACACTTCCATATCTGCCGATTAACCCAACGAATAAATGAATGAATGAATATATGAGTCAGAAATATCATCAGGACTTTTATTTTCATCTCCTTGCAGCATGCAGGCACCTGACGAGTAACTCTCTCAGATGTCTTTCTCGTTTGATCCCCCCACCCGTCCTTTGAAATACATAGCTTGTGAATTAATTAATCCCTCCATCTGTCCACCCCTTCGCTCATTGCCCATCGTTTTCTTACTGGGGCATCCTGCATTTGGAGGGCCCTCTGCCAAAGGCAAACACTGTAAGACACAGTCCCTGCCCTTCAGGGGGCTTCCAGTCTGATGGGAAAAACAGATGTTCAACAAGGCAGGCAGTGGGATGCCCATTTAAGAGATGGGGACACTGAGGCTCAGAGCCCGGAAATGACCGCTGAGGGCAACAAGTGGCTGGCAGGACCTGAGTCCACATTCGCCAAGAGGTGCCTACGGATGGTGCCACAGGAGCCGAGTTCCTCTACTTGAGGAGTTGCCTCATCCTGCCCGAGTTGGGGATGCTTCACATATTCCCTAGGAGGCTGACTCTCTTCTCCTCTCTTTCCAGGTTCTCGACTGGACTGGGTTGGTGGCCTGAATGTATTAGCTTCGCTGCGTTTGCCCAAGAGGTAAGGGCCACGGCCTCAGAGCTTTGCTTATTGCTGTGCTCCGGGTCCTGTTCCCTTCCAGGAGTCCCTGCTTTCCCCTCCTCTTCCCTGGCTGCACCCTGGGAGTGGTGCCCTTCCTTGGTTTGCTCTGTCCTCCACGAGGTTAGCCTGTTTTGCGTTTTTATGCTCTGTGTGTCCTGTGGCTTTCTGGCCAAACAGGTGGTTCTGGGTGTGGGTGACCGTGAGGGTTTCTGCTGGTGAGTATCATGCTCAGCAGGAGAGAGATGGATAACTTGGTGGCTCAGATCACAACTGGGGGGCAGACACGCCTGTGTGAACCCCCTTTCTTTCCCTTCCTAACTGGGAGTGACTTGGGATAGTCAGAGCCTTCATTTCCTCATCTATAAAGGGAATGATAACAGAACCCTCCTCAAGCGCTGTCCTGAGGGCGGAAGGCTAGTGAGGCAGTTCAGATTCCAACTCCAGAGCCAGATGGCCCCTGTGCCTCATGTGAGATGTGTAATCCTCAGTTTCCCCATCCGTCAGAGGAGGGTTATAACAGCACCCACCACACAGGATGGGAGGATGAAAGAAGTCACTCCATGGGAGCATTTGCCTCAGGAAGCAGGAGCTCAAAATACAGCTGGAAGATCCCCTGAACAAGTGAGGATTTGTGAGACCCCTCCTTGGAGCCCACTGAGACTCCTAAACAGAAGCAAGTGCTCCCCAGCAGCTCAGCTCATGAGGAAACGGGCTCTGGGCATGTGCTCTGGTGTTCGCTCCGCTCAGCCTGATGAGGCCCCGGTAGTGAGGATCCGGAGAGCGGTGGGACAGGGCCTCTGGGGTGGGACCTGCACCCCTACCACCACCATGCTGCCACGTCTATTTCTACCAGAGCAGCTTAACCCACAGGCCTCAGGACTGCTCAGGTTCAGGATGATTCTGGTTCCCTGGAAAAAGCACACATCCTGTTCTCAGACCCCTGCATTCCTTAGAATGCAGTTAGAATAGGGTCCACGGATGGGTTTCACGGGGTCTGGGGAGGCCTGTGGTGGCCCTCATAGGCGTCCCACCCAGGCATCCTTGCTGTACCAGGGGTCAGAGACTCACCTGAAGGAGCAGATGAAAGCTGTATCCCAGGGTCTGCAACCTGCGGTCGTAGGAACCACAGTGGACTAGAAAATGCATTGCGGTGGGAGACTGCTCTTCAGCTCCACTCTCTGTCTCCCTGCAGAGATGCAAACCCCACTTGCCAGATTTTCCAATTTTCCAAAAGAAGTCAGATACCCAGAATTTCGTGTGAAATCTCCCATTAAAAAATGTTTTTAATGTTTATTTATTTTTGAGAGAGACAGAGACAGGATGCAAGTGGGTTAGGAACAGAGAGATGAGGGAAACACAGAATCCGAAACAGGCTCCAGGCTCTGAGCTGTCAGCACAGAGCCCGACGCGGGGCTCGAACTCATGGACCGCGAGATCATGACCTGAGCCGAAGCCGGACGCGCAACTGACTGAGCCACCCAGGCGCCCCTCTCCCATTTTTTTAAATGTTGGCTACTAACACAAAATTTCAAAAATCTCCCTGTGGTCCAAGCCGCATGGTTTGGGCAATCTTTGGCCCATAGAATTCTAGTTATACAACTTTTAGTATAGACTTTCTCTTGGGAAAACCCATCCCTGTATCTCCCCAGTTGTGCTCCAGCTCAGGATCTTCACAGACCCCCTGAAACCCACCAATGGACCCCGTTCTAACTGGTAAGGAATGTGGGAGTCTGAGTATGGGATGTGAACTTTCTCCAGGGAGCCAGAATTGTAGCTTTGCCAGGAACTTTCAGGTCCCCTGATGCTCTTGATGTTGAAAAGAGGGTCAAGGAGGAGCTTCTTGCTGGCTCGGTCAATAGAGCATGCGACCCTTCACCTCTCGGTCGTGAGTTCAAGCCCCACATTGAGTGTGGCGCTGACTTAAAATCAAATTAAATTACATATATATGTATATATATACATATAAATTACATATATGTATGTATATATATATGTATACATACGTGTATATATATGTACATATATATTTAAAAAAAGAGGGTTGAGGAGCTTCCAGGTTGCAGAATTTGGGGACTAGAGGTTGGCTTTGAGGAATGCCTGAAAGTTGGGCTAAATTAGCAGAGGCTGTTAAAGGAATTATGTTTCAGAGCTGGTGGAAGTCGCAAACCAGGTCTCTGATTTTCATTCTTTGTGTTCAGATAGATGTTTGTTAAGTATCCAAGGTTTCATGGACACACGTGTGACAGTTTCGGTAACACATGCCGAGAGCTGTTGCACCCAAATGGCGGAACTGATATTTACCAAGGGGCCACCTCCATGCCAGGGCCTACTCTGGGTATTTTGCATTAATCCTCAGTGCAAGCCTGTGAGATGGATGGTGGTCCCCTGTTGCCAGAGAAGGAAACTGAGGCACAGAGGGGAGGCAACTGGCCTAAGGCAGGTAAGCAGTAGAGGCAGAATTTGCGCTCAGGTCTGCCTGAGCTGTAAGCTCTTGCTCTCCCACATCAATAGGACTCACCACAGCAGTTCGAATCTCCTCGGGATGGCTGATCCTTATGCTTAGGGGGGGTACTTGATTGGGGGGAAACCCCTGAAGTCTTATTTGTTGCCAACCCTGACAAATTTAAAAATGGAGAGGGTTGGATAATGCTTGGGCTATTTGTTGGCTTTTCACTAGAAACTAGAGAAAAATGTACAACAGGGGGTGTTTAGCTGATGGAGTCTGTGAACTAGCCCTGAAGGCTGCTGCCAATATATCTGAGTGGTCCACGGGGAAAGTTCATCCCCCCCCCCCCGCCCCCACCAGACGTGTTTGAAGGAGGCCACACTCTCTTCGGTATATCATTTTGTTACAAAACAACAACTACGTCAAACATTGCCCCCACCCCCACTATCCTTTATAGCCGCACTTGGAAGGTGAGTGATTCCACTCCGGTATCTGGAGGCCTCCTCGGCGCCCAGACCCCCTCCAGCCCTGGAGGTGCTGTCTGCCTCTGTGCGCACGCGGCTCCCTTCCCTCCCCTCCCCTCCACTCTCTTGGGCCCTTCTCTCCACTCTTGCTTGAGTTCACTCCTCAGCCTACCTCGGCTCTCCGGCTCTCCCTCTCTGTGTAAGGCTCCCCGACCCCTCACTAAGGCTGCACTGGCCCCTACCCCGTTCCTCCTTCCTGAGCACCGTTGCCATGTCTGATCACATATTTTGTGTGTACTGTCTCCCCCCATTAGCTGTCTGCACCCAGTCCCTGGCACAGTGTCAATGTTCAGTAAGGATTTGTTGAATGAATGAATAAAGAAATGAACACATGGACACATAAACCCAAATCCATCCATTTATTCCTTCTGCCAACATTTCTGGGGGGGTTCTAGTGTGTCAGGCCTTGTGTCTCAGTCTGGTGACACAGAGGGGAGGCAGACCTGTGTGGCCTCTGAGGGGCCCCAGATTGGTGGGAAGACAGGCATACGGACCCACTACCCTGAACTCACAGGTCTGCAAGGTGCTGGGGTCAGGAGGGAGTGGCGTATGATTGACTTGCCTGGGGTGGGGGGGCGGGCTCAGGCAGTCTTTGAGAGGAGGAGGTGGTGAGGGGGTTCCTGCAGGGTTAGGAGAAGCCAAGGCTAAGTTACCGTTCAAGTGGGTGGGTCACTACTGGGGCCCATGGATGCTGGCCTGGCCTCAGAGTCCCCATGGACAGCCACTGTCCGCTGGACATCCAAGGCCCTCCCAGTGCTGGGCAAGAGCAGGTGGTGTTCCCACTCCGTCTCTCCCTCCCCTGTGTCCTTCCACAAAATGACTTGGTGGCCTTTGGTGTGGATGAGGCCCTGGAGTCCCACAGGTGGCATTCCCAGGGTACCCGCACACCCTGAGGGAGAGAGTCTGCCTCAGAAGCAGGAGCTCAGCTGTGGGTGAGAGGATTCCATTGCTGGCTCTGGTGAGGGGCCTTGGAGAGAACCCAAGCCTGCTTCAGAGGCAGGGACATGGAGCCATAAGGCAGTCGCTTCCTCCCGTGGGTGAGAGTATGGGTGTGGCAGCAGAATGCTCCAGAAGTGGAAATGCAGGTCTGAGTGGCACTGCGGGTGTTCTGCAGATCAGAACCAAGGAGTCAGTATATGGGGTTGGGGACTTGCTTGGATGCCCCAAGCCCAGTTAGCCACCTTTATGTTGCACCTGGGGCTAGCACTTTGGCTACCGGAATAGGGCATGTGCTGTTACAGACGGGCCTCGGGGTCTGGGTCGGGTGGCTGGGCCAGAAAGCAGCTTCAGCGGGGGGCAGCTCCTTGCCTGTGGGTGGGCCCCACAGGGGTGGTCCATAGGGCGAGTCTGTGTGAGGCTGCAGGCTGGAGGCAGTCCTTACTGGGTGTGGAGTCGGATTCGGATTCGAGGTGCTGTTTGCCATTGTGGGATGCTCCGAGGTGTCAGGAGATCACTCCTTCCCTTTGGCTGGCACTGGCTGGGTGGAGATAGCTGTCACCCACCCAGGACTGGGAGCGTCTGTCAGCCACGGGGTGGGACCCAAATACAGACGTGGAGGAAGTGCAAATGGCTTTCCTCTCTCGGCAGCTTCAGGGACTGCTGGATCCCTGGCCTCGCAGTCCCAGAGCAAGTGAAGGCTGAAGTGCCCATTGTCCTGGCAGGCATGCAGCCCCAGGGGTGGCGGGCAGGCACTTGGCCCTAACTCCAAGTAGAGAGCTGGTAGACAGAGGTCAGGCCACAGAGTCTGACCCTAGGTCATTTTAGCAACGTTTCTTGGAAGTCAATATGTGCACTTCCAGCCCACCCCCGGGATTGTCCAGCTTACGTTGTCTCTGCTTCTGGTTTCCTTCCTTTCCTCTTCCCCATCCTGGGGCTCCACCCCTGTCCCTTTCTTTTTTCCTTTGCTTGGTTTCATCCGGGTCTTGGCTTCTCCATTCCACCCCACTCCCTCCTTGTTCTGAGCCTGGATCTGTTTCCAGTCTTGCAAGTAGAGTTTGTATGGGTCCACGTCTAGCTTTCTGTCTCCAGAGAGAGCCACATGGAGATGTGGACCTGGTGGGGATAAGGAGGAGGGGGGAGGGGTGAGGAAGAGAGGAGGAAAAAAGGTGCTTGAGGGAGAAATGAGAAAGGAGGTATCCCTCTCTTGCCCTTGGCCCGCTGCTCCAGGACAGCTTCTCAGGCCCCCTGTACAGCCATCTGCCCTTCTCTGGGGACATGTGTGGACAGGAGGGCCAGAGGAGTCATCTGAGAAAGGGAGAGATGAACTCGGGGAGACTCAGGGAGCACCCGCAACAGAGAAATGCCTGGAGAGGGGGAGCAGCTGAGAAGAGCAGACAAAGAGACAGGGAGATAGCCAAAAGTCAGCGGGGAGAGCAGGCAAGGGGCTCAGGGATAGTCAGAAAGAGTGTGTACGTGAGGGTGTGAGAATGAGCTGGTGGAGGTGAGGGCCATCGGCCTGGGGGGCGTGACAGGGGCGGGGTGCACCCACACCTGGGGTCTGCAGCCCCACCCCTCAACAGGCTGCTGTGGGGCAGAGTGTAAGGAACTTGTACTTGGCGAAGGCCCCTGGTGTGTGCTCCTGTGTGTGGAGGGAGAGGCGGCAGGGACTGTGGGAAGAGGGAGATACTGCTCCCACCTGCCCTGTGATCAGGAGCCCAGTCTGCTCCCACCCCTCCCTGCTGCTGTCAGGAGACCGTTCCTGTCTGTCCATCCTGTTCCCTCCCTGCCTTGGCTCACAGGGGCCTGGCGGACTGTGGGCCGCTAGGGCTTAGGCACCCCTGACTTCTGACCGGGGGTGGGGTGGTGGGGTGGGGCGGGAAGAAAGCCAGTGTGTGTGTGTGTGTGTGTGTGTGTGTGTGTGTGTGTGTGCACGCATGCGTGTGTGTATACCCACGCACACGAGTGCACAGAGAGAGAAACTGCTTTGGATTGAGCCCCCCTTAGCCCCTCTCTAGCTCTGCTGCCTCAGTGTTTTCTACGTTCCCAACTTCCTTCCACCTCTAGCTTCGAGGTCTCTCCCCAGCTGTCTCTGCCTTTCTGTCTTGCTCTCCCTGTCTGTCTTGTCTTTCTGTTTCCCTCTGTGAATCGTTCCCATCCCCCCAACTCCTCAGTCCTCCGCATATCTGGCCCCCATCCTTGCTTTATCTGCATGCCTCCATCACTGTGCCTTCCACGCTCTCTGTCTGTCTGGCCCCTGTGTCTGTGTGTCTCTCCATTGCACGGTTGCCCTTCCTCTGCTCCTTTTCTCTGCCGCTTCCTCCTGTGTCTGGGTCTCTTCCAGTCTCTTTCATCCTCTGTCTCTCTCGTCCCTGTCTCTCCAGGTCTCTGGCTGTCCATCCCTGCCTCTGTGTGTGTGTGTCTCTCACTCCCCCTCCCTCCCCCCTTTTTTCTGTTTCTAACACCCACACTCACATCCTACCTCAGGAGTAATTGCTTTTGTCTGGGTTGGACTGGACTTGTGGTGGGGGGAGGGCGGGGGGAGCGGGTGGCGCTGGGGGGGTTGGGAGGGACGGAGGTCGCTTGGTGGAGTTGAGGTGGCGTCCACTAAAGCAGGGGGTGCTGAGGAGCAGAGGTCCGGCGCCCAAGGGGGAAGGGGGAGGGGGCCGTGGGCCCGTCCTGGCAAAGCGATCTGGGGCCTCTGGCAGGGAAGAGAAGAAGGCCCTCACATTTGGATTTGGAGGCGATGTAGCTGATGTAGCCACAGCTATAAAACGGGCCAGCCGGCCCCGCAGTGGCAAAGCTCTGCCGCCTCGCCACCCTCCCCCACTCAGAGACCCCCTCCCCGCCCCTGCCAACACTGTCAGATGCACCAAGTCACCATGACACACGCAGGACACACCCAGAGCTTCCATCCCACTCGTGGAAATACACTTGGCCCTCGGCACACAGGGACACGTGGCATCACGTAGACACGCAGAAAACACACTGGCTCTCTGACAGTCAGAAAGAAAGGAGCTCCCACACACACAGACGCAACCACACAGACAACCGCGCACAGACGCAGGCACAGAGTCCGCACACACAGACACACGGGGGCTCGTTGCATACTCCCCAGATTCTCACAGACTCACGCCCGCCCAGACACACTCAGGTGGCAGCTCGCACACGCGGGTTTCCTGGAACGCAAGAACACACAGCCACCATGTCACCTGGGGACGGAAGGTCACCGAGGTGCTGCTGGGGATACACGCACACTCCCCTGAGGGTCAGACAGATCTGCATACACACGTGTGGGGATGCCCAGAGTAGGGGAGATACTCATGAAAGCGCGCGCACGCGCACACACACACACACACACACACACACACACACACACACACAGGGCTGCCGAGGCCCCGGGGATACACCCACAGATTCATGGTCACACGGACGTGACTCAGTAGCTGAGACATTCGGGGACACAGTCCTGGAGTTCCACAGCAGAGCTCAGGGACTCAAAGACACACGGCCGCCCAGGTGCACGGGAACACACGCACACACTATACGTACAGCAGCTAGACAGCACAGCGCTGCCCTGGAACCCCTGTCCGAAGCTCACAATCCCCCCCGCACTTCCCCCGCCACACACACGTGCAGGCCAGGCCCTGGGGCGAGGCCAAGGCAGCTTCTGCCGACAGAGACCCAAGGATGGGGCAGCCAGGGGCTCTGTGGATGGGCAGCAGGCTGCCTGGGGGTTGCCCCACTGTTCTGGGCATCCATTCACCTTACCTTACTCCAGCACCAACCCAGGACTTCCCCCACTCTGTGGGCTCAGGACAATGTCTCCCCAGCACCCCCAGGTACCCTCTGTCCATCTCCCAGAGGTCCATCCCTCTCACACCCTCAAAGGGCCCCATCTCCCCGAGCTGCTCCCGACTGAGGGGACGCCTGCTTTCTTCCAGGAGGACTGTCCCTTAATTGATCCCAGCCCCCTTACCTGCCAGTGTGACCCCCGTCCCCATCTGCTTCCCTGCCCATTCCCATACTCACCCCCTCTCTTGGCTGTCCAAGCTGTCAGCCTCCCTAAGCTCTCCTGCTGTAGGGGGGTGGTTGGCAGGATGGGGTGGGGGCTTGGCCCCTCGGAGGTGTGGGTAAGGGGGCCATGGGGGCGGGGGACCTGGGTGCGGCTCTGGGAAAGGGAAGCAAGGCAAGCGGGGAGAGAGGGAGAGGCAGAGGCAGGCAGGCGGCCAGCCGGCTTTATATCCCTGCCGTATTGATCCACCATGTCACAGCCCCGGTCGATAGCCAGCCGAGAAAGAGAGGGAGAGAAGGGAGGGGAGGTTTGCGGGAGGGCCGCGGGACCCCTCTAGTCCTCGGCCCATCTGGGGCCTCCTTGGCAGGCTGTGGGGCCACGTTCCAGCCAGCCCACCCCCCCAAAAAGAGGCCCACCTTATCCTCCCCCCACGTCCTCTTGGCTGCGGCCCTCTCCCTGAGAGCCAGCCTCGTGGAAGAACTGAAGCACAATTTCCCCATTTCGTTCTGCCTCTGGCATCTCTTCATCTCTTGTGGGCACAGGGTTTGGGGGGCTGTGTGGAGGGATAGGCCGGGGAGGCTCAAAACTGTTTACTGCCTTGGCTCCCCTCTGCCCTCCACCGTTGGGCTGGGCGGGTGGGAGGCTCTGAGGCAGCGTTGGGTGGGGTTAGGGATGGACGGGAGTGTGGATCTTCCTTTGCTATGTGTTGGTGGGCAGGAGAAAGAACCTCGCTGAGCGTCCTCGTCCCCAGCCATCGATAGCCAGGTGCTTGGGAAGGCCCAGTCCACGTTACTTTCCTGCCCTTTCTGACTTGATGTTTCACCTTGAAGCTGTACCAGGCCAGGGCTAGAAACACACCATATTTAGAATTTCTTTTCCTGGTCCCCCTTTTTCTCAGAGGAGAGAGAAAACTCAGCTTCTCCCTCTTCTCAACCTCCTCTTCCCTCTTCCCTCTCTTCCCTTCCCTTAGAACTTTTTACCGCCTGCCCCCCTACCTAAGCCTCCCAAGCGCTGGGCAGGGAAGGCAGGGATGTCTCCTTAGGTAGGAGCAGAGAAAAGGGTGAGGCTCCAGACAGCACTGAGAACCCTCCATCCTTGATCCCAGCTCTGACTCCGTCTCCCCTCTCTGGGCCTCAGTTTCCCCCCTAGCCCCATCTAACCCTGCCCGAGCTCAAAGGTTTTGTGTGGCTCTGGGATCTGCAGGGATTAGTACAGATGGGAGGCAGGGCCATGCAGAGGGTGAGACCAAGGCCAGAGGGGTGCCTGCTGCCCCTCCCTCAGCTGGGGCTGCCTGGGTCCCAGGTGCGGGGGACCCCCCCCCCAGCCCCCAACTCCCGGGGGGGGGGGCTCTGGTTCTTTGTCTGTCCAGATCCTCCTCCCTTCCCAGCCCAGCCCAGCCTCCCAGAGAGGTTGAGGAATCACCTTAGCCTTGACCCGAGGGGGAGGGCAGAGGAGGGGCAGGCGAGCCCCACCCCCGCCTCCTGCCCATGGCCATCCCCACAGTCCTTCTCTCCCTGCTTCCCTGAGTACCAGGCCGCCCCCACCCAGCATAGGGATGGCTGTTCCCTTTGTTAGGAAGGGGGAGGGGAAAGAGCTGAGCTGAGGGGACGTGGCCTGACCCCCGACCTCTCCCCTTCCCTCCTCCCATCTGGGTCCCCAGGGGCTCAGAGCCCCCTTGACGGACAGTTCTGACCATCAGCCAAATGGCTCTGGGAGTGAGCAGGGGGCCAGGTAGGGGGGAGGGGAGGAAGGCCTGGCCAGGGCCCTGGGCCCATCAGAGAGGGGGCTATTTTATGGGTGGAGGGAGGCCCTTAGGATGAGTGGCAGGGGAGATAGGCACCCACAGGGGCAGGCTCTAGGGGGAGACTGATTGAACAAGGGGATGTGGAGGCAAAGAGGGGCTCAGCCCAGAGCTAGTAGCTCTGGACACCCTGTGGGTAGGGGTCTGGCCTGGGCAGGTGCCCCCACCCCACCCCCAACCGGCCTTCGGCATTGGGAGTACAGCGAGTTTAAAAAAAAAAAAAAAAATTAAAAGAAAAAAAAATAACAGGAGCAGGAGAAGCTGGGGAAAAAATATATAAGAAAAAATATAATAAGAACTAAGCGGTGGCTGCAGGAGAGAGAAAGGGCAGGAGGCGGGGAGGGGGGCGCAGGGGGGAGGGCAGCTCGGGCCCTGGTCGCTGCGGAGGCCCGGCCGCCGGCCTCTGCGCTGAGCCCTCCGCGTCCCCCCTGCCGGCCCCCTCCAGCCCCGATCGATCCAGTTTCTTGGCAATAAAGCATTTTTATTGTCAGCTGCCCTGAATGCCAAATGTGAGCCTGGTCCTGCTCCCCCCTCAACCCGCTTCCTCACCACCCCTCCCCCAGCCCTCCTCCACCCCCTCCCCGCCACCCCCCACTGCAGAACCAGCATCGTCCATCACCAAGACCCCCTCCTCTTCCTCCTCATCCGTGTCAGCCGCAGTCCGGTACATCCTCAATAATCCACCAGGCCCCCTCCCCATCAAGGCTGCTAACCCCAAACCTTCAGGGGAGCAGAAAGGTGGGCTGTGGACGAGTCATCTGGGGGGCCACGGGGATGGACAGGACGGTGTCAGGGTGGGCAGGCAGGGAGATGATGGCCACAGGTTGAGGGAGATGTGGGCAGAAGTCAGGAGAGCTGGAGCCGGCCCCCAGAGCAGGGGATAAGAACAGGTGGGGGAAGGCAGGCTCCTGCCCCTGGGGCTGGCTGGTTGCGTTCAGGGGCCTGCACCCACCCCTTTCACACTGTCTGGGGACCAGGGGAAGGGATAGTGTGGGATTGGACACCCCTCCCACACCAGCTCCTCAAGGGCTGGGGACAATGACCCCTCCTCCACAGGACTTCCCCACAGGGGTGTTGGGGGAAGCAGTTTACAGAGGCCCTGGGAGCCCCACCCGGCTTGCTCTTGCTCCCCCCAATTCTGTTCTCTCTTTCTCTTTGTCTCACTTTCTTTGCATCTTTCTGTCTCTGTCTCTGTATTATTCGTGACTCTCTCCTCCCTCCAGGGATGTAAGAACCCCCACACCCTTCTCTGTTCTACCTGCAGAGTCCCCAGTTATTCTTTTCCTGCCACACGCTTTTTCTCTGCCCACTCACTACACACTTTTCCCTCTGACCTCTCCTACCCTGCCTGCCCCCACATCGCTCCTCTCCTTGCAGTCTTTCTTGGTTTCTCCCCGCTCCCTCAGCGTGAAAATAAACAGAGGCCCAGGCCCTTAGAACATCAGCAGGAAGTGCAGAGAGATCTCAAGCCCCTCTTCTCTTCTCCCGGGGCCTCAGTGCCTGGAGTTAGAACGAGTCTGCACCTGCTGAGCCAGAGCAGGAGAACTGGGGATTGGGTCCCCCAGATGTGCCACGTGACTTTGCTCCTGTCACCTGCCTGCCCTGAACCTCTGTTTTCCCCGTCCTGTGGGTGACCTGTGGGTGCCTGGAGTTCTCTCAGGCTCCTGGGGAGGCAGCTAGGCAGGGTTCTGCTGCAGAGCCTGGTCATAACCCTGTCCAGGTGTCCTACGATGCAGCCTCAATGCCGCAGACCCGCCCTCTCACCTTCTCCTGGAGACCCAGAAGGGGAAGCTGGGGAAAGCCCAAGATGCCAAGACTTTCCCTCTGGTCCTGCCAGGGCAGGTGGTGCTTTAGGGGGTGGTGTAGGGCATGGGTTCCTGACCCCAGGTAACGCTTCCAGCATCAGCCCTGGAGGGCGAGGACAGCGTCACTTGTCCCTAGCTCAGCGTCTGCCATGAGCAAGGGGTTCAAGAGGTCTCTGTGGATGGGTAAGCACACAAGGAAGTGAGGAGGAGCCTGTGTAATGGTGGGGCATGCCAGAGGAGAAAGAGAGAGGGGCCGCTGAGGTGGGGGGGGGGGGCTGGGGGCGGGGCTGGGGGCAGAGCAGGGAGGAGCAGAGGGATTTGGACATCTCTGGGTTGCACCGATGGGGAGTGGACAGGTAGGGGGGCACTCGCGAGAGGGAGGATTCCAGGATGAACCCCAGTCTCCTTTCCAAGCCGCCATCCTTCACCTAGAACTCAGCGACCCCCCAGTCACCAAGCCCCTACACTAGTGCCGAATTCCCATTTCCTCCTGTCATTACCCACAGCTCCCTGGCTTGTGAAGGGGAGTGAAGAGCTGTGTGTCTGTGATCCCGCTGGCACGTGGAAAGAGGCAGTGTGTGTTAAAAATGTGGTGTATATACACACACGTACCTCCCCACACGCCATGTGCTTGCTTATGCCTAAAACGTTCCTACTTTTCACCATCATGAAATGTTTTGTCCTATCTTCAGATAATAATTTTCTTTTCTTTTTTTTTAAATGTTTTATTTATTTTTGAGAGAGAGAGAGAGAGAGACAGAGAGAGAGAGAGAGAGACAGAGCATGGGCAGGGGAGGGGCAGAGAGAGAGGGAGACACAGAATCTGAAGCAGGCTCCAGGCTCTGAACTGTCAGCACAGAGCCTGATGTGGGGCTCGAACCCACAAACTGTGAGATCATGACCTGAGCTGAAGTCAGACGCCTAAATGACTGAGCCACTCAGGTGCCCCACTTTTCTAATTAGTAAAAGGCCTTCCTAACAGAAGAGCGAAAGATTTCTGTGGGCTGTGTGGGGGAAGGGCCCCACCTGAGTTGGGGCTGGGCTGGACCCTGGGATAGAGATGAGGTTGGCAGGTGACTGAGATGTATGGGATACTGGTGGAGGTCCAGGAGACCTGGAAGGAGGCGAGGGGTCTGGAGACCTGGAAGGAGGAAAGAGGTCTGGAGACCTGGGAGGAGGCGAGGGGTCTGGAGACCTGGGAGGAGGCGAGGGGTCAGGAGACCTGGGAGGAGGCGAGGGGTCTGGAGACCTGGAAGGTGAGGGGTCTGGAAGCAGAAGCTGGAGAGACGGGCAGGAGATGGAGGAACCTTATTGGTGGCTATTTCACATGCTCCCTGGCTGCTTGAGGACAATCCCCCCAGATTGTCACCTTTATGGAGTGCAGGACATGTCAAGACTTCCCACTGCCCGCCTTGACAGCTGAGCGCAGACTTGGGAGTCCCAGTCCATTTGGCTTCAGGTGCCCCTCCTTTGAGAGGTCCTCTCTGATCAACCTTCTCTCCACTGCCCTCTCATCATCCCCCAAACCTTGCCCCCAAGACTTTGCTCATGCTGTTCCCTCCTGTGCAAGAGTAACGGCCCTAACAGCTGCTCCTGACAGCTTACTTTGTGCTAAGCTCTCGACCTGCAGGCTCTGGCTGAACTCCCAACTGTTGGTGAGCATGGTCATCATTCTCACTTTGCAGATGGAGCACTGAGGCTTAGGGAAGGGAAGTGGCTTGCCCAAGGTCACTAGCCAGTGAGACAGCCATTCAGGTCCAAACAACTCTGGTTGCCCCCCCCCCCCCGCTTTTTTTCACTGATCCAACTGGTTAAATATTTGTCCAGAGCCCCACTGCAAGAGGTCAAGTTCTGCTGGAGATTCATGGGAAACGTGACTGCCTCCATGTGCTGGGTTCAAATCCTGACTCTTCCACAGACTTACTGTGACACCATGAGCAGGTAGCTTCCCCTTTCTGAGTCTCGGTTTCTCCTCTGGCTCACAGCCACCACCTCCTAGAAGTCAGTGAACGAGGAAATGTAAAATGTCTGGCAGATAAGGCTGCTTGACAAATGGCTGTGCCCTTCTCTCTCACTGTTCCCTGAATGTTGCTCAGCCTCTAGGTTCTAGCTCTTCTGAACTTTTATATTTGAAGAACATTTCTTTCCAGAGGACTTTTTTTTTAAAATTTTTTAACGTTTTTATTTATTTTTGAGACAGAGAGAGACAGAGCATGAATGGGGGAGGGGCAGAGAGAGAGGGAGACACAGAATCGGAAGCAGGCTCCAGGCTCTGAGCCATCAGCCCAGAGCCCGATGCGGGGCTCGAACTCACGGACCGTGAGATCGTGACCTGAGCTGAAGTCGGATGCTTAACCGACTGAGCCACCCAGGCGCCCCTTTCCAGAGGACTTTCAAGATTCATTGTCTGTTTGGATCTTCCACTACCCTGTAAGGGAGGAATTATTATCTTGATTTTATAGAAGTGGAGACTGAGGCTCAGAAGACTCAAGTCCTGCCTCAGCTGCTCGGCCCCATAAAGGATCCGTTTAATTGACACATTCCACACCTCTGCTGGGCCCTTGCCATGTGCCAGGCCCTGTGTTGGGCACTGGAGATAGAGCAGTAAACAGAACTGGTGCAGTCTACTTTTGTGGAGTCGACAAACCAGAGTGGATGTGGATCTTTAAGTGTAAATATCGATTAAATAAGCAAAATCAGAAATTGTGATAAGTTACTCCAAAGAAGAGACAGTTTATAGGGAGTCAACAGCATCTGGGCAAGACATTTAAGCGGAACCTTGAAAGAGGAATAGGACTTAATTAGACAAAGAGTCTTCTAGGCAGAGGGAATAGCACATGCAAAGGGCCTGGGGTTGCAAAGAGTTTGATTTGAAGAACAGAGAGGAGGCAGTGTGGCTTGGAACAGAGTAGGTAAAGGGGAGAGTGGTAGGGGAAGAGATGAGAGGTGTGGACAGGAGTCGGATCACACAAGACTTCACAGCCTGGGTTAAGGGGTTTGGGTTATTTCTCTAAAGCAGGGAAGCCCCTGAAGTCTTTATAAAGTATTTTTTTTTAATTTTTTTTAACGTTTATTTATTTTTGAGATAGAGAGAGACACAGAGCATGAATGGGGGAGGAGCAGAGAGAGAGGGAGACACAGAATCGGAAGCAGGCTCCAGGCTCTGAGCCATCAGCCCAGAGCCCGACGCGGGGCTCGAACTCGCGGACCGCGAGATCGTGACCTGAGCTGAAGTCGGACGCTCAACCGACTGAGCCACACAGGCGCCCCAGAAGCCCCTGAAGTCTTAAGCAAGGGAGTGACAGCCTGATTAAGTTTTAGAAAGACCCTCTTGGGGGGCGCCTGGGTGGCTCAGTCGGTTGAGCGACTGACTTCGGCTCAGGTCATGACCTCACAGTTTGTGAGTTCGAGCCCCGTGTCGGGCTCTGTGCTGACAGCTCAGAGCCTGGAGCCTGCTTCAGATTCTGTGTCTCCCTCTGTCTCTGCCCCTCCCCACACATGCGCGCGTGCGCTCTCTCTCTGTCTCAGAAATAAAAAACATTAAAAAAAATAAAAAAAAAAAAAACAAAGAAAGACCCTCTTGGGGTGCCAGGGCGAGAGGAGACTATGAGGGTCAGGCATAGCAACACAGAGCCCTGCAGGGAGGAGGCAGGAGGTGGCACCCAGCCTGGGGGTGTAGAGGAATCAGAGGGAGCTTTGGGGATGGTGCTCATATGGAGGCTCCGAGCCAATCCAAGGTCACACGGCTGGTCAGGAAGAGGGTCTGACCCCGCACATACCCAAGCCTTTCCTGTCACCGTGCTACTTTTTCTCTAGGAGCTCAGGGGAAGCCTCTGGGAGGCAGAATCCTGCCTTGTATCTATTTCATGTTTTCTACACAAACCTCAAAGTGCCTGGTGTTTTTGGTACAGAGGAGAAGTTCACTGCCAGACAGAGGTTCTGCATGGAGGTAACTGAGGGTCCTTCCTTAGGATACTCCACGGAGGAGGTGAGCTCTGAGCCAGGTGGTGCAGAGGGCGAGTCGGTCCGAAGGTGTTTGCTCTCCTCGCGGCTGGCCTTGCTGTGTGAACTTGGAGAAAGTACCGGGGCCCCGGGGACGCTGTTCAGGGTGCATCCCCGTGTTGCCGTGACTCAAGGGAGGCAACCGACACGGAAGCTCTTAGCGAATTGCTCCTATTGGCAGGAGGCCATAACCGGGACAGGGATGGGAGGCATGTGATGTCTCAGACAGCAAGTCCAGGCCCAAGCCCAGTGTTTTCTGCCAAGCCAAAGGGAAGAAGCGAGTAAGGGTGTGGGGAGAGTTAGAGCAGCAGGATGGCAACATGGGCTTTGGAGTCCAATTGCCTGGATGCCGACCCTGGTTCCATCTGTGTCAGCCCGGGCAAATGATTCAACCTTGCTCAGCATCAGTTTCTTCATGTGTAAAATGGGCATGTTGGCAGTAATTCTCTTGTAGAACCACTCAGTGAGAATATTCAATAAGAAAATGCGTGGGAAGTGTTTGTAGCCAGCGGGTGCAGGGTACCTCCTATAACTGTCTAAAGCTGAACTCTGGATTCCTTGTCCCTGAGCTCCTCTAGAAACCTGTCCCATCTCAATAAATGGTTGTCACACCAAAAACCTACACATCTCCCTTGATCCTTCGCTTTCCTTCAAATGTCCAGAGAGCTCAGTTTGTTTCCACGGTGGCAGGGACTGTCGCATACGATGTGGGCCAACCTGGTTCCCTCAAGTTAAACGCCTCCGAATAAATGTTTGTGGAGCAGCTCCTGCAGACAAGGCTCTGTGGATGCCGCTCAGAGGCCACACAGCTCTGAGAGGGGCTCAGAGAGGTTGGGTGGCTTGCTTGAAATCACACAGCAAGGACTCGGCAAGCTCCATAGAGGCGGAGAGGGGCCCAGGGCACTTCTAATTTTTGAGCTTCCCAGTACGCTGAGAATAAAGGAACACCAAAGTGCAGTTAGAGACTCGTGCTCTCAGCAGCAGGAACAACAAGATGCCAAACGACTAATATTTGCAAGGTCATTTATTAAATTATTTGATTTAGTAAAACAAGATTCATAGTGTCCCACAGGAGGTGTGGTTTGCCAGTAGCACTCAACTGGAAAGTTAAAAATGGGAATCTTGTTCAATGAGGCCCTTCATGAATGTGATACCTGGTGCAAATGCCACCCCTGCCCTTGCGTCACTGCACCTGCCACGGGGACCTTACCACTATGTGACTCCGAACTTGACGTCTTTTCTGCTGCGTTCAGTTGCTTTTGCAGAAATGCGGGAGGTCCAGGACCTTGTGGTCTTCTGACAGGAGAAACCCGCACAGCAGCACACCCGGTGGGAAGGAGAGCCAGGTTCTGGAATCACCCTGCCCCTTCCTGGTCTGAGCAAGTCCTTGCCCACTCTGACCCACCTCAGGGTGCTCCTCTGGAAAGAGGGGAAAGTAACAGCACCTGCTTTATTGGATCACTGGGAAGATGTCGGGAGATGAGCGAGGAAAGCACGGAGCAGGTGCCGGGTAGCTGTTTGTACTATTTAGGATAACAGTGGACAGCCTTGGGCCAGGGCATGGTGGCTTGAGAACTCCTCAACGGTGGGTGCAAGGCTGACATGCTCGGTGTCCTCAGTTCTTGGCACAGGGTCTGGCACAGTGGGCCCTCCATGAAGGTGTAGAATTGCATTGCACAGAAGACGCTTTGGGCCAGGCTGGGTTGGGGATGGGAGCACCTAGGGACGATAGGGGAGCCTGTCCCCTGTGGAGGGCCTGGCCTTTGATTTCTTCTCCACCCCCATCTGCCTCCTTGTGAGGCCAGGCAGGCACTCCCATCAACTCCCTTTTGCATGGTGTGGAGGTCACTGTCCCTTAATTTATTCCTAAGTAAATAGCTACCAAATGCCTCCTATGTGAACATAGCGGTGGGGACATAGTGGTGAACAGGTCAGACAAGAGTCAGAGTGATTATTTTCATGATTCCAATCTGAATGTTAAGCGGTAGGTTCACATGAACACATTATTTAAAATAAATAAAATAAGCAAATAAATAATGGGAGCTCTGCCCAGCCAACAATGGGAGTAGGCAGTGAACCAAAGCTTATGATTAATGCAATTTGGGGTAGCTGAGGCCCTTTTATTTTTTTTATTTTTATTTTTATTTTTTTTTAATTTATTTTTGGGACAGAGAGAGACAGAGCATGAACGGGGGAGGGGCAGAGAGAGAGGGAGACACAGAATCGGAAACAGGCTCCAGGCTCCGAGCCATCAGCCCAGAGCCTGACGCGGGGCTCGAACTCACGGACCGCGAGATCGTGACCTGGCTGAAGTCGGACGCTTAACCGACTGCGCCACCCAGGCGCGCCATGAGGCCCTTTTAAAAAAAAAAAGGAGGATAAAACTGAACAGGACAGACATGCTCCCTATCCTCCTGGTGTGGAGATTCAAGTGGGGGAGGCAGATAATAGACAAGTACGTAACCTGCGGAAACTTGAATGTTAGGCAGTGAGAAGTGCTGAAAGAGGATAGAAATGAGAGAAAAGGCTAATGTGAGGCAGGGTGACCAAGACCTCCCTGTTGAGGACATGGAAGTGGAATCCTGGAATGAGTGAGGGAATGGGCCCTGGAACAGCTGGGGAAAGATGGCACCAGGCAGGGGGAGAGCACGAACAAAGGTCCTGAGGCATGTCAGAGCTTGGGCTTGGGTTGTAGGGACAGAAAGCCAGCAAGAAGGAAGTGAGTGATGGGTGGGGAGCAATGGGAGGTGATGTGGTAGAGGCAGGCTCTGGTCGGGTCGCATGGCGGGGTTCAAGGTTAGCCAGCTGGTTAGGATAAGGAGTCTTGAAGCTGGCATATTTGGTCAGCCTCCTGAGGCCTCCCAGGCTTGGGCTGTTAGTACCCTGGACAGCGGCTCAGCCCCTTAGAGCACTTGCAGCTATGGGGCGCACCCTACTGAACACAGACTTCTGTGAAGGTCTGCTTCTGTGGAGTGAGTTAGGGGCAGGTGGGGAGCAAATGACACTACAACGTGTATGAATTGGCCCCTGCCCACAGGAAGCGCAGTCATGTGGACGAATCATAAATGTACAACTTAATCAATCTTTATGGAGCGAACATCTGTGCAGGCACCACTTAGGTGGGGATAAAGAAGGCCACCAGCACCCAGCAGCCCCCACCCCTGTGTGTCCCTTCTCCAAGACACCCCTCCCTCCCTCCCTGCTGGAAGTAACCACTGTTCCTCACTTTGGAGATAATCATTTCTTTGCTTTTCTTTCGTAGTTAGTCACCTATGTCTCATTTAATGCATTCTAATTTGAATTCAAAACATGAATACAATCTCCTCTAAAAACCAAAACTGTAATAGAAAAGGTTAAAAGCTCTCTGCTTTCCCAGTTGGTCCCCTCACAAAAGGTAGCTGTCATTAGTTAGTTACCTTCAGACCTTTTTGTCTGCGTTTGTCAATTCTTGCACACCCATACAAAAAGTATGGTGTTTTTTTTGTAGCTGTTTTACATAAATGATATTAATTTGTATAAATCCTTCTGCAGTTTGCGTTTTCACTTAACAGTGGCTTGGACAACCTTCTGTGTCCGTACCTGTATGTCTGTCTTGTTCTCTTTCATAACCACATACTGGGGAGATGCACTATAATTTACTTAGCCACTGTCCTATTGGTGGCATCTAGGTTGTTTCCGATTTTTCTCTACTTCAAACCTTGATGTGATGAACACTTCGTGAAATTTCTGAACTCCTTGACGGTGGCAAGTATTATGTTTAAAATTAGTGAAGTTCCTGTCAGCCCATGTTACTGCCCCCTTTTCACAGAGGAGGACCCTGAAGCTCAGAGAGGTGAATTCACTTGCCCAGGGTCACACAGCAAGTGAATGAAGGAACCCGTTTCCAAATCCTCATATGTCTGACTCCTAAACCAGTGCTTATATACACCGTATGGATAATTACAGTCTGCAGAGTGCGTGCCCCAATGCAACAAACATTCCTGGAGCCCTGGCAGTCTGCAGGCCCAGGGCTGGGCTCCTCCTCCACAGCAACAAATCTGATGCCGCCCTGCCCTCAAGCTCTGCCCTGTGGGGCAGCCTCCATGGGAAGTAATTACAGTGCAGTACCATTGGTGCTAAAGCCCAGAATGTTGCCTGGAGCTGTCAGAAGAGGAGGTCATTACTATTAATTGGGACTCTGGCAGAGTTAGAGAAGGCTTCCTGGGAGGGGAAATTTGAGCCAAGGCTGACAAAGGAGGCAGGAAGGCCAACCCAATGTGTTGAAGAAGGTGAGCTCTGAGGGCAAAGTAGCTGCAGAGGTTGGCAGAGGCCCTTACCCACTTGGGCTTGGAGAGCCAGCCTTGGACTTCATTCTGTGGGCTCTGGGAGCCCTGAGGGATTCACTCATTCAACAGAGAAAGTTGGAGCACCTACTGTGTGACAGGCACTATCTCAGGTGTTGGGAAGGTTACAGTGAACAAGACAAAAAAAAAAAGAAAAAAAAAGAAAAAGACACCTGCTTTCAGAGAGCTTACATTTCACAGGGGTAACCAGACAGTAAAACAAGTTGACAGTAATTGAGTTCTAGAGAGTGCTACAATGAAAAGGAAACCAGGTGATGGAAGGCAGACAGAGTAAGGGAGGGCCCCTCGGAGGAGGCAGCCTTTGAGTTGAGTTCTCAGGGACAAGAGGAATGGAAAGAGATGGGAACAGCATTCTAGGGGAGGGGTCAGCAAGGTCAAAGGCCTCAAGGTGGGGACAGACTTGGCTTCTTCCAGTGTGGCTGGTGTGCAGTGCTCTCCATGGGGAGAGGTGAAGTCTTTCAGGGCCCTGGAGGCCTTGATGGTGCATGGACCGGGCTTGTCTGAGGGGCAGAGGGGAGTTATTGGAGGGCTCCTGGACCAAGGATGATGGCCTTTGTGCTTCAGCCTTTGGACAGCTCCCTCCCTGCACGGGGGACTGTCGGTGGCTTCCCACCTGCAGTCATGCTGGAAGAGTGGGAAGTCTGGGCTGGATTGGTGTGGACAGCATGGGGGTGGGTGGGGACTCCTGGGTCAAGGGCGGTGCCTTGTCAGGGGAAGGCCCAGGGCCAGGCACCTATTTCTTTAGCTTCCTTGGAAGCCCTGGTGGATAGGTGTTGATGGATGCCAAGGACTCTGTTCTCAGGGGACCTACAATCTGAGAGACATATGCAAGCCAAGAGGAGGAGCAGTGAGCTCAGCACAGCAGTTTAGGCACAGGCTTTGGGATCAGGGAGACTGTGGGTGTGCCCCGGCCTAGCTGTGACTGTGGCCCTCACTTTCCCTCATTTCTTTAAAATGGGGATAACAAAAGTCCCTGATAAAAGGCAAGGAGTCAGTGAAATCCTGAGTATAGTCAACCAGGTCCTTCTTAGAATAAGCTGCAATACATTCCCCTTCTCTTCCTATATTTGTTGTGTAGCTAATTGATCCATCAGACTATCTTGCCCATTCTTGTTTCTTTCAAGCACAGAATGTTAGAGCTGGAAGAAGCTTTTGCGAGCTCCTTCAGCACACCTCCCACCTAGAGATGGGGAAACTGAGGCCCAGAGTGTGCCAGGGGCTGCCCTAGGCCACCAAATGGCCAGGTTAGAATGGGGATCTGCTTGGTCTTGTGACTTTTATCTTCTTTAAGTCATATCACAGTGCTTCTCAATTCCTTCTCAGTTGAGGTGAACTCCTGGGAATTCCGGCAGGTTTGGGAAATTGGTGTCAGGAGGCTGGAGGTGGTGCGACAAGAAATGTTGTGTCGATGTGAATTTATTAAGCATCTGCTGACTTCTCAGTCCATGGACTTACTGCTTCCGAGATGCTGCTTCCTGATCTTGTCCCCAGCACTGACCTGAGCATCTTCCCTCCCACTATCCATCTGTGACCCAGGCACTTGCCCAGTCATCCACTTGCAGGCCCACTAGAGTCCTGTAGAATCTCATGTGAAAGTGGACCCTCATGGCCTCAGCCTCCCTGTCATCTGGGTCTTTGTCCCAGCCTCCTCTCTGTTAATCCTACCTCTAGATTCCACCGCTGGCCTGTCCTCATGCTGTGGATCTCTCTTACACACACTATTCCTGCTCAAAAGTCTCCCACCTACAACATCAAATCCAGCCTAAGGCATGTATGGCGCCCTGCCCAAATCTTTCTCATCCCAGCTTGAGCTCTGCCTCCTCTCCAACCTTTCTGCGGTAGGAAAGGTACTCCTGTGCTCCTGGGTTTCATTCTTCACTCCTCCCTCCTCCCCCCCCCCCCCACCTTCAGCAAATCACCAATTTCATGGGGTCTACTCTCAAGATTGCTTCTAGGGACACCTGTTCCTTTCTTCCCCCACTGCCACCACGCTGGTCCCAGCCATTATCCCCTCCATCTCATGTGGGCACCACCCATTTCCCCACGGCCAACCTCCCACAGCAGCCTGAATCATCCACAAAAACATTTACAGAGCCACGTCACTTCCCTGCTCAAGACCCCCTCAGTGGCATCTCACTGTGCTTGCAGTAAAATCCAAAATGCTCACCTGGCCTGCAAGGCCCTGGGGTGTGGCCCTGACTCCCCACCTTGTCTCCTATATCTTCCTTGTTCAGTCTGTACCAGCCAATCGTGCCTCCCTTCCGCTCCTGGAATGGCCGTGTTGTTTGCTGCCATGTTGTTTGTGAGGAGGACAGGTCTGGGTTTGACTCCTGACTCTACCACTCACACGCTGTGTGACGTGTGGCAAGTGACTTCACCTCTCTGAGCTCCAATTCATCAGTAAAATGGGGATGATAATAGACCTTACTTCCTCAGATTGTCGTGAAGATGGGAACCAATGTATTGGCTCAAGTAGCACAGAATAGACAGTGACACTGTTGCTGCTGTTGTTGGTAATGATGATTGATGATGATGATGATGACGATGATGATGATGAAGGCAGCAAAGGAGAAATAATTTAAGTCCCTGGATGCTGGGTGCTCCTAAGCAGATCATGGGGTGGCTGCAGCTTGACCTTGACTTAGGGGCACCAGAGAAGCAGTTTTGAGGGCAAGGCCAAGGGTGAACAGGAAATGAAGGCTCAAGCCCAGAAACCAGGAAGGTGGGGGAAGAGGTGGGCAAGCAGTGCCCAGGGCAGGCCAAAGCTAGGTTTGGTCTGAGAGTAGCTGGGGCGCACTGGAGGATGGCATGGCCCTGCAGCAGGACTAGCCAAACACCCCTCTGTCTCTGTGTCTGTCTGTCACTCCTCATCTTGTTTTCCTATGTGTTTGGGTCCCTAAGACACCCCCCTGCCCCCAGAGGCTGCCCTGGCCTGGTCTCTGTTGAAGGCCGATGTGCTGAGATGCAGAGGAAGGTTGGTGTCAATGAATCACCGGTTCCTCTCCTGGCCCAGCTGTTGACTCAGTGTGGCCTGCAACCCAGTCTCCCTGTTTCCTGCTAAGCTGGGGGTCGGAGGGGCCTCTCTGAGCTCCCACACGCTGAGCCCTACAGATGAGGCAGCACTTGTGGAGAAAGACCCCTTGGGTCCCCACGCAGAGCAGGGATGTGTTGGGGCTGAGTAGAGAGGTCGCCAGAGACAGCGGGAATCCCGAAAGAAGCCAGGGAACCAAGCCACAGAGAGGGTCCCCAGGGGCGACAGAGAGGAAGAGGCCATGGCTGGGGGCCCTGAGGGGTGAAGAATCCCGCTCTGCTGTCCCCGGTGGGCTGGCTGCTCCCCCCCTACCACTCCCCGCCGGGCCCCCGGGGGACCTCGCTCTAATAATGTATTTGATCGACTCGCCGCCGCGTACAAGCGATTATTGTCTTGTCGGGAGTCAAACGTATCGATCCGGTGAGAAATATGAGCAGAGCAATGGGGCCCGCGTGTCAGTTACCAGCCCCGCTGGCCCTGGGGAGCCCCCTACGTCTCCTTTAATTACCGCTCAGCCCTGAGCCCAGCCTGGCCTCCCCTGCGCTGCCTCCCTCCCAGGCTCCCTGCACCCCGAGAGGCCCCCCACTGCTCCCCAGCTCCCACACCCCACCTGCCTCGCTCAACATGGCTTGAGGCCTCTTCTCTGGCCGAGAGGCCACTATCTGCCCTGCCTGGGCCTCCCATTCCTGGCTGCCAGGGCCTCCCCACCCAGTGGGCCCAAACGCTGCCCCTCTGTCCTCTCCCACCAGACAGACGTCTCAGACCCATTCTCATTGGACTCCCTGACTCCAAGTCAGGGACTCAGTCAGCCTGGGAGGCAAGAGGGGTAGGGCGATTTCATCCCAAGGGGGAGTGATTGAGCCCTTTCCTGGCTCCCCCACTCAGCTACAGACCTGGGAAGGCAGCGCCCGAAATGGGTGGTGCTTCTCTTCGTGCTCACCATGAGGGGCTGACACCCAGTCATGTCCAGAAAGCACGTACCTGACATGGATGACATTGACTGTGTCCGTGGCAGAGTATGGGGGTGGCTTGGTGAGGTTTTGGCCCCCCATAATGTCCTTATGACCTCATTCCAACCTCCTCAAGACATAAATCCCAAATCCAAACAAAACCTGCTGTGCAAATGCAGCTTCAAGATGAGGCTCCGGTACCCCACTGCCGCCAGACCACTATCCAGACCGCTATCGGGAAGGCCCTTGTGCACAGAAACCCTGCATCTGAAAGACAGAGAGGGGTGGACCAGGAGGCAGGAGGTCTGAGTTGAAGCTGGGTTGATGTCGTGTGGTCTGTGGATCTCCTCAGTGAAATGGTCTTTACCATACGGAGTGTTGTGGAGTGTCGGTAGTTGGGAACTGGCCCCTCTGTGTACAGATGTGAAAAACACTGGTCATTACCCTTGAGTGGGCCCGCCCGCTTGGGTGTGTCTGGATGCACAGGGCCTGTGTGCAGAAGGAAGGGCACCGGGGAAGGTCTGCCTGTGTGTTATATATCCCGAGTTAGTGTGCATGGGTGTGAATGTGGGCACACGTGGCCAGGAGGCGTGCCTGAGCACACATGTGTAGATATGCCCTCGTGCCCACAGGAGGGTGCCCAGGGGTTTCTGTACACAAGAGTTAGGGATGTTGGGTAGGGAGCCTAGGCACAGAGGAGGGTTCCCGTGTGTCTGCGCGTGGACACATGTGTGTGAAGTGCCGGGGCTCATGTGTAGAAATACTTGAGTGTATGTATACGTTTGGGTGAGTCCAAGCGTCCGTGTGCGCGTGTGGCTTGGGAGTCCTCCTCCAGCGTGGGGCGCGGCGAGTCTCGCGGGGCCCAGGGCGGACAGGCGGCCTGTTTGGAGGCGCCAGGTGGCCTGACAGCCTCGGACCGGGCGCGGGGAAGAGGAAGAGGGCAGCGGGCTCGGCCGCGCCTTTGTCTGCGCCGCCGTGCGCTGGGAGTCCTGCGCCTTTGTGTGACCCTCGCAGGTGTGCGCGCAGGGGTGGGGGGGGGGGGGGGGGCGGGGAGGGGAGCGGAGGGAGGGGCTTCCTCCTCCGCAGCCGGCCCCTCCCTCCGGCCTATTGGCTGGGCGCTGCCGCCCTCTGGCGGGAGCGGAGGGAAATGCTGGGTCGGGAGCGCAGTTCCGTGAAAGGCCAGCGGGCGGTCTGTCAGGGGACCCGGGGCTCCCCTCGCCCAAACCGCCTGGGGCGCCCGCATTTGCCCCTGGTGGACATCTTGCCACTCTGGGCCAAGCGGCCCCTCCCCTTCGCCCTCACAGCCACTGTCCCAGGGCACCGCTTCCTTCTCAGTGGACGGACGCCTCACCTGCGGACAGGTGCGTGGCTGGGTACCTCCCTTTGCACAGCCTTGCGGGACACCCACCGCGAACGTCACTTGCTGTGCTTCTTGGCTTCAGTGCTTCTTGGCTCTGGGCCCTTGGGGAAGCCACCTCAGCTCTCAGGTCCTCAATCTTTTCGTCTGTAAAATGGGGCAAATAGTGATCATCTCAAGAGATGATGCCTGTCAGGTGCACCTGTCAAGTCTGGCATTGGGAAAGACCCCAAAAAACTTCTAGCCAGGGTTTAGTGTTGTTGTTGTTGTTGTTGTTGTTGTTGTTGTTGTTAGGGGCCCACCCTTTCTCCCAGACCTACATGCCCTGTTCCAGATGTGTTTGCCCTGGTGGAGGCCGCTGAAGGGCTGGGGCAGCTGTTGCAGGAACCTCCTGGAGACCCAGTGGGAGGACTCAGCTCCTCGAGCCTGTTGCCCTCCACCCCACTACCCCCACTGCCCCAACACACACATGATTTGGGGTCCACCGCCTCCTGAGGTGGGCCTTGGAGCCAGAGTATTTTCCCTTCTGAAGGGGGCGGACCCTGTGGTTTCCTCCCTGGGTGACTTCCGGCTGAGAGGGCTTGGCCCCCAGAGAGGGCGGGGAGATGACACAGTTGTTCCCCCAGCCCTGCGGGGCGGGCAGCACGGTTCACTCCAGCATGGGGGCTCCAGGTAAGGGGCCTGGGGCCAGCACCCGCTGCCGGCCCTGCCCTTCCTCCTTAGCTGTCTCCTCTGCACTTTCGCTCTGTACCTCAGCAGCTCCCCCGCTCCCACCCTGGGTCCCCGCCCTCGCCCTCAGCTCTTCTTTCCCCTTCCCTTCCACTCCAGACACCTGGGGGCTTCTGTCCTCCCCCGCCCCCCACTATCTCTGCTGCAGTGTTCTGAGGGCTCTAGGGGAGGGAGGATGGAGCCCAGTGTTGGTAGCAGGCTCTTATAAGGAGGACCGTGGGTGAGGGCTGCGAAGGGCTGGGAACACTGAGCTGCAGGGCTTTTTGGTATGTGCGTTTCTGTGCGTGTGTATGTGAGTGGTGGTTCTGAGTCCTCTGAGTGTGACTCATGTGTCTGTGTGTGAGGGTCTGTTGTGTGTGGCACTGTGGGCTAGCCTTGGCAATGACCTCTTGGCTCACTGCCTCACTTCATTTGTCCAGATATCACCTCCTCAGGGAGGCCTTCCCTGATCTCCCCGTCTGACTTGGCAACCAATCCCACCATTCTCAGACCCCTTGCCCTGCTTTGTCTTTTCTTTATGGCACTTATCACCACGCAAAAATTTATTATGTGTCAGCTGACTGAGTGAATGTTGTGTGCCGGGCACCCTTACAAGGTGATTTGTATTTGTTGGCTCCTTTGGTGAAATGTGTCTATCTCTGCATAATGATAGCTATCTCTCAGCAGTGCTGACGGGAGAGTTAAACGAGGTAATACGTGTAAATGCTTAACACGGTGCCTGGAACACAGCAAGCGTCAGTACTTGGTGATTGTTTCATTTGTGGCCATGTAAGCATGACTGTCGGTTTGTGTCGCATTTGTGAGTGTCCGTGGGGATGGGTCTTGATTTGGCATGTGCCATCCTACGCGCATCAGTGTATATGCAGGTATCCCTGTGGCCCTTCAGCAACGTGTATTTATTGAGCACTTTCGTGTTGGGTGTTGGAAACACAACTGAAACAGGTCTGTCCTCCTGGAGTTCCCAGTGGGAGAGATGGACCTGTTGCCAGAAAGCGGAGGAAGCACAGGCAGAGGGGTCGGAGGCACGGGGAACTGTGGGAGCCCAGAAGACTTGCCCAGCTGGGCCAGTGGGGTGTCAGAGAGGGCTTCCTGGAGGAGGGGATGTCTGGGCTGAGATGTGAAGGATGAGTGGGTAGGAGCAAGGCAAAGGAGGTGAGGGAGGCGGTTGACGTGGAGGGAAGACAACTTGCAGGATGGCACATGATTATTTATCGGGGTGACTCTATGTGCAATTATGTATATGTGTGGGTATACATGCAGTGTAGATGCAGAGCTCCGAGCTCTGCTCCACCACTGACTCTTCCCTGTCTGGGGTTGGATGGGGGCCTCGTGTGTGCTAGGTACTGAGTTAGACCCCCTACTTGGGATCTCTCACAGAACTGCCCTGCCTGGGAGGCCCGCCTGGGTTCCTGCCTGGACATGAATGAATACACTGCGTGGCCTTGGCCAGATCACTTGGCCTGCCTGAGCTCAGGGTTTGGGAGTCCACCCTGGCCATCTCCCAGGATGAGCTGATTCTAGGCATGTGAGTGTCTACACGTATGTGTGTATGTCTGTCTGAGTGACCTGGGTATGGATATGTATGCACACCTGTGTGTGTCTGTGTGTCTATCTGTGTATCCGTCTGTGAGTGACTCTGGATGTGTGAGTGTGTGCACGTCTGTGTGTATCTGAGTAACTCTGGGTGTGTGTGTGTGTGTGTGTGTGTGTGTGTGTGTGTATGTAAACGCAGGTGTGCATGCGCATGTCTGGGTGTGTGTTTTGCATATCTACCCATGTCATTGTGTCTGGGCATATGTCTTCTCTACAAACATCCCGACCCAGGATCTCTGCACACCTGTCCCTGTGTGTGTCTGCATCGTCTCTATCCTTGTCTGGGGCCCTGCCTGGCTGAGGCTGTGGTGTGTGTGTTCCGTGGCACAGCTGTGGGGCCACCTCTCTTGTTGTGTCTGCTGCCTGTATCTCCATCCTTCCCTCCTGACAGCTCAGAAGTGTTCACTCCCTTGAGGCCGCTCGCTCGGGGACAGACATGGGGTGGTGGTGGGGGGGAGGTGCGGTGCTGCTCCTACGGAGGCAGGGACCGGGCCAGCTGGGCCCACAGAGGTTCCCGGCAGCGCAAACCCTGCCCACAGGGGCTCCCAGGCCACAGCCTTGATTGAAGCCGGCTGTGAAGGCAGGAGACCCAGGGGACAGGCCAAGAGGGGCCAGGAGGGGTGAGGGGCAGCCCTTGGGCCCTCTATATTTAGCCCCATTTTCGGTAAGTGCTAACGAGAAGCTGGCCCAAGTCTGCTAAAACCGGCTGGGGGAAATGCAGAGGAGAAGTGAAAGTCCGGAGAGGGAGGGGTAAGGGAGGGGTGGGGAGGGCGGAGGGGACCCAGAGTCCCAGGCCTGAGGCAGTGGGGCAAGCGAGTGTGACCCCAAGGGTGTGGGTAGCCCTGGGTGTGTCTGACTCCAGGATGATAGGATTCAAGGGGCCCGCTAGGATTCCGCATCGCTTTTTCCTGCCTGGTCCTCTAAAGAGTTACACACTGCCAGGGATGAGAGAAGGGAGGGGTGGCTATGGCCATATAACCAAGCAGCCTTTCTGTGTGAATGAGGCTTTGAGATGGATTTTGGAAGGTGCAGGGAGCTGGAGCATATTAGAATCACCTGGTGGAGGTGGCGGTGGCGGGGGCTTTTCGAAATCCAGATGCCCCGGTCTTACCTTGTCCCAGTGAAAGCAGAGTGTCTGAGTGGGAATAGGTGTCAGTATTTCTCCAGAGCCAGGAGAGAGGGGCCTGGGCCGAGGCTGATAGCCTGTAGGATGGGCGCCTCCGCGGGCCTCTTAAGGGGATTGCCAATGTCCTAGAGTGTTAAGGCATCATTTGGCTTTGGATCTGTGGTGGAAAGGGAGTCCCCTATTCATGCTTGGTGGGGATGATTCTATGAAACCCTTTTCTCAGATTGGGCTCTGATGGGGGAGGAAAGAAAAGCGAGACAGGCTTGGGTGAAGGGCGACACTGACCATTTTGCCGTCAGCCCAGCCAAATGCTGTGGGGGTGCCCGGCTGTTTGGGAGTCAGGGTCGGGGAAGACTTAGGGACAACTATGGAAACAGAGTGGTGGAGATTTCTCCTTAAGCCATCTTTGCCTCTTCGGCCACTGTCCCTGCAGAGGAGATGTTACCTCAAAGGTTCAGGTGGGAGTTGCTTGGGGATTGGGGCTCAGGGTCAAGGTGGCAGGTGGCAGCAGGGAGAAAGGCTTGTCTGGGACGGGATTGGGTCCTGGCCTGTCAGAGATTCTTGCATGCATTAATGTTATTATGACACCAGCCTGGGCTCTAAGGAGTTCCCAGTTTGGGGCAGGGTGAGGCCATTGCCCAGGGAGTCAGGGTGTGTTAGGGGCACGGGGTTCTCAGACAAGAGACACCAACCACCCGAGGAGGCATGGAGGACCTCACAGAGGAGGTGACGTGTGAGCTGGGACCTTAAAGAGGAGCAGGGGTTTGCTCTTAGAGAAGAAAAGGTCACCAGGTGGGGGAAGAGCAGAGCCAAAGGCCTGGAGCGATGGGGGAGATCAGGGCCTCGGGCCCCCCTTGTTCACTTGACCCGCACGTCCTGGGCTGGGGAGTGTTGGGGACCCCAAGATGAGTCAGACCTGCCCTCAAGGGGTTCCCAGTCTGATGGGGGAGACCTGTTGGGGCCCAGATGGCTACAGCCTCTAGGACAGTCACAAGGGGAGACGCTGGGCCAGCAGGAGCCAGGGTGGAGGGAGCCACCGCCATAGACGACAGAACCTGTTCAGGGTCCTGAAGGATGAGTAGGAGGTCGCCAGGTGGCCAGAGTGGGGAATAGCCTTCCAGGCAGAGGGACCAGCCCACACCAAGGCCTCAGGAAATGTGTTAAATGGCAGAGGGACAACAGAACAGAGGCAGGAACAAGTAAGAGAGAGAGGTGCAGGGAGGGACGTTCGGCCAACATTTATAACCCATTCTTCTAAGCTGGGTGATGCCAGGGACCCAGCAGTGAGTCAGACCTGGCCTGCCCGCACTCTGATCTGGTGGGAAAGGACTAAGACACAGAAGGTCACAGCCCTGTGGGCTCAGGGCTAGGACAGTGGGAGGGCATGACCGTGGGAGGCTGTATCATTTTCCCAGGGCTGCCATAATGGGGTACTGCAGATGGGGTGGCTTAAACAACAGAAACTCATTTTCTTGAAAGCTGGAAGCTGAAAGTCCAAGGTCAAGGTGTCAGTGGGGTTGGTTTCCTCTGAGGCCTCTCTCCTTGGCTTGGGATGCCCATCTTCTCCCTGTGTCCTCACATGGTCTTTTTTCCTGCGCGTCTGTGTCCCAATATCTACCTTCATGAGGACACCAGTCATATTGGATTAAGGCCCACCCTAATGGTCTCATTTAACTTAATTACCTGTTTAAAGACCCTATCTGGGCTTTTCTTGAGGAGATAGGGAGCTGTGGAAAGGTTCGGGGCCAGGTTGTAGGCAGGATCTCCCTGGGGAGAGATGGACACTAGTTGGAAGGAGGGGCCAGGAAAGGGGGTTGGGGCAGGGCTTTCAGGGATGCTAGATGGGGTGGGATGCCGGACCACACTAGCATTAGCAGTTGCCTGGAGCTGGGCCAAGTTCTGGGCCATTTAGAGGCAGGGTTAGGCTGGACCTCTGCCTTTGATATCTCAGAGGCAGGAGTGGGGTCTCCGCGCCTGGCACCAGCACCTGCTGCGTCCTCCTGTGTCTCTCAAGATCATTATCCACTCATGCCCCTCCTAGTGCCTGGAAATAGGACCTGAGCTCCCGTGGCATCCTGGGCACCTGTTCCCCACACCTCCTTCACCAACCTATGCCTTAGTAGGACTGTGTACTCGTTTGTTTGTTTGTTTGTTTTAGCTTTTAATTTTTTTTCTTTTTTGTGTGTGAAAACATACATACAATAAAGTGCTCAAATTTTAAGGGTGCAGCTTGATGAATTTTTACATATGTATAGAACCACAGAGCCACCCGACAGATCATGATACGGAACATTTCCAACCCTCTGCAGGCTTCCCCACACCCTTTCCCCGTCCGCATCCCCCCAAAGGTACCCATAATCTGACCTTGGTCACCTGATATCATCTTGCCTGTTTTCTGAGCTTCCCGTAACTGGAATCCTACTGTCCGTCTGCTTTCGTGTCTGATGTCTTTTCCTTGGTGTCACGCCTGCAAGATTCAGCAGTGCGTGTGATTCAGGAGCGTGTTCTTTCTCTTGCAGTGGAGTGTTTCGTTGTATGGGCATACCACATTGTGTTGATCCACTGACGGGCCCTTGGGTTGTTGCCAGTTTGGGGTCATTTCGAAAGGGTTGCTGGGTACATGTGCCCATGGGCCTGGTGGGCAGGATGCCCCTCTCTCTCACATGGACACTCGGGAGTGGATGTGCTGGGTCCTAGGGAGGGGGCGCCTCCCCAGCTTTCCTGAATTGTGCTTATATCCATTCACACTCCCACCGGCAGTGTGTGACCTGGCTTTTTAATTAGGAATTTTAAAGCCGAGCAGCGTTTCATGTCAAGTAACCCTCAATTGCAAAATTCCTGGACATTTTTTTTTTTTTTCAGTTGCTGAAGATGTCCTAGCTACTGTAGCTGGCCTTTTTAAAATACCTTGGGTGCAGAACCCACTTGAGTTGGACAGCCCCTTTGATAGGGTGGCATCGTGTTTTAAGGCAGGGATGTGGAGTGAGTTGTGGGGGAGACCTGCTAGTCAGATTCAGGGTCAGGAGAAAGGTCTGAGGTCAAGCTGGGAGTCAAGGTCAGATGAAGGACTCTGACCATCGGGATAGGAGTTGGGATTCAGGATGGGTAAGGGGATCGAGAACGGATAGGGCAGAAGCCCAGGTTTATGTAGGGTCTACCCGGGTTGGGTTTCCAGTCAGTGTCAGTCAGGGTGAACTTGAATAGGGGTGACAGCTGGAGATGAGGTGGGCGGAAGTCACAGTGGGGTGTTAGCGGGGCGGGGGGGGGGGGTCCAGTAGACCATAGCAGTGCTGATTAGAAGCGTGAACCCTGGAGTCATGCAGACAGGTGTCCAGTCAGGGCGCCTCTGCTGTCTCACTGGGCTCTTGGGCCCTCACTTTCCTCGTCTATAAAATGGGGGTAATATCAGCACCGACTGTTACTGTGAGCCCTGAATCATCCTTAACACTGTGCTTAGCACTGGTAAACGATCACCTTTCCATTGCCAGCATCAGAGTGTTGTGAGGACAGAGCATCGCTCTGCCTCCATTGCTTTCTGTCCCCGGTGCTAGCTTGCTGCCTATCACCTCCTGTCATTTCCTGGGTTTATGGGACTGTGGAATGGGATTGCATTTGCACAGTGGGACACCCAGGCTGGACTGGGGTGTGCAGTTGGGATTCAAGGCTGAAGTCCAGGTGAGGCCTAGGATTAAGTCCAAGGACCAGGTCAGGGGCAGAGCCAGATGCAGTTGGAGTCAGTCGGAGTTCAGAGGTCAGAATGGGGCTGCTGGGCCCGTGTGCCGAACGCGAGAAGGGAGGCCAGGAGCGGGAGGCCGGGTGGGAGTGAGGTGTGGACGGGAACGTTGTGGGCTGGAGGAGGGGCAGAGATCAGAAGACTCACTCCTTTGGGGACGCTGCAGTCCTTCACACCCCCAGGCCCCACTCAGAGTGGAAAACATGTCTCACCCGAAACCTGGTGAGGCAGGACGGGCGCGCCTCGGGAGGAGGCCCAAGGTTGACTCGCTCCTGTGGAACATCACCCACCTCCTCCTGGGCACCGAAGCCTTCTCACGACCACCGGCTACCTCCCACCCCGCCCCAGGCCTCACGGGAGGTGGCCCTCCCTGTGCCACCTTCTGCAGGGGTGAAAAGGATCAGGCAAGACCCCCAAGGCCTGAAGGCCCTTTCTTGTCCTGCCAGAGAAGGGCAGAGGCCCAGTAAGGAGGGCATGCCTCCTCAAAGAGGCACTTGCAAGGTGGCAGGGGGTGCGGGGGATTTGGGGAGAGGCTGGGGTGGTGCTGGAGGGGGGGCTCCGAGAGCCCTCCTGGCTTCCCCCTCTCACCCCACTTACATCCCTCTTCTGTCCCCAGAAATAAGAATGTCTAAGCCCCTGGAGGCCGAGAAGCAAGGTCTGGACTCCCCGGCAGAGCACACAGGTGGGTGGGGAGGGGAGCAGAGAGGGCGGAGGCCCCGCGGGGTGGGGGAGCTGCGGGGATGTGGGGGGCACAGGTGACACCTCACTCTTTCCCTCTTGTTGCAGACACTGAAAGAAATGGACCAGACACTAACCATCAGGTCCGGAGGGAGTGGATGGGCAGGAGGGGTGGGAAGGGGGAGAAGGGAACAGAGGTGGCCCCTGTGGGCGAGGGGCGGGGTGTCAGAAGCTGCTTCATCTCATTCGTCCCATTCCCCCAACCCAACTTTTTCTTCACAGAACCCTCAGAATAAGACCTCCCCGTTCTCCGTGTCCCCAACTGGCCCCAGCACCAAGGTAAGCACCTATCAGAACCGCCAGGATGGGGGAACCGGGAGGGTGTGCTGTCATGGGTGGTGGTTGGTATCGGGGACGGGGTCCCACGCACCTTTGTGGGCCTGGGGCCTGAAGGGCACGGAGCCCCAATAACTCGGTGACAAGGCTCCTCTGGCTCCTTCTCACACTCAGGCTCCCGCCCCAGGCCTGTGACTCACCCAGGCTCCTTCCCCTTCCCTGGGGGGGTGGGGGTGGCCAGGGAAATCCCCCCCAGAGCCCCAGGGCGATGAACAACAGGAAGCTGAGGGCCCCGCCCCCATCCCAACTTCCCTGACAGGGGCCTGCCCCACCCCAGCCCCCCAACACACACATACAGGGGCCAGCCAATGGAGGAGGGTAAGGGGGGGGCAGACCCCGTAAGAATGGCTAAGGATGATGGGGTATCTGGACGTGGCCAGGCAGAACAAATCCCTAATCCACATGGGGCCCTGCCTGCTGCTGGGCATCGTTGGGCTTCCTGAGGTGTCTGGGGCCCAGGTCTCCACGCTCCAGCCTGGTGGAGGCAGCCACAGGTCCAGAGGCCTGAAGGCAGCATGGAGGGCACGCGCCGGGTGGTCCTCGGAAGGGCTCCTGACCCTGGCCAAAGGTAGCAGAGGGATGGCATTGGGAGCCGAGAGCTACTCTGTGACCATGGGAAAATCACTGCCCACCCCCCACCACCGCTGGGCTTCTCAGTTTCCTTTTCTCTAACACGGGGGCTATCAGATTGGATGGGCTCTGGGGCCCCGGGTGCAGCTTAGTGGGTGGGTATCTCGTGCTGAGTGAGTTGGCCAGGGCCCAGGGGAGAAGGAGTCTGGCTCTGGCCTCCTTCCCTCTGATCTCGGGCACAGTTCTGGCCTTAGCTCTTAGAGCAGAGCGTATGTCCATTACCCCCACCCTCTCCTTCCCCAGCTGCATTTTTTGCAGCCTCTCCTAGTCCCACCGCAGCCCTGCTTCTCCGTGGGGAAACCAGTGGGGCCCTGGGAAGGAAGGATTCTCGCTGCTCTTCCCCAGCCTGGACCCTGGCTCCCGGAGAAAGCCCGAGGCAGAGAGGGCTTTGGCCTCTGACTCCAGGCCTCTGTCCACACTACGTCCTGTTCTCCATCTCACTCGGCCTCTTCTGTGTTAGTCTTTCCCCAACTGCAGTGATTCATGTGCTCCCATCACGATTTCAGACACATCCATACACCACTGTGTACCATTACTTCCATCACAATTTTGTTAATTGGCTTCATTTAAAAAAATATTTTATTATGGAAAATGTGAAGCAGATAACAAAGGAGGAAAAAAAAGAGTAGCATGAAAATAACCCCCCAGGTACCCATCAATCAGCTTCAACAATTTTCAGCTCATGAACTGGCTTGCTTTTTCAACAGCTGAAATACATTTTTTTCAGTGGAAATTTCATGAATGGAAAACCAGAATCACTTGCCATGGAAATAAATACAGTGATTAAAAAAAAATTTTTTTTTATGTTTATTTATTTTTGAGAGAGAGACCGAGCGTGAGCAAAGGAGGGGCAGAGAGAGAGGGAGACACAGAATCCAAAGCAGGCTCCAGGCTCTGGGCTGTCAAGCACAGAACCCAATGCGAGGCTTGAACCCACGGACAGTGAGATCATGACCTGAGCCGAAGTCGGATGCTTAACCGACTGAGCCCCCCAGGGACCCCAGTGATTTTTTTTTTTTTTTTTAAGTAATATCCACGCTCAATGTGGGGCTTGAACTCATGACCCCAAGATCAAGACTCGGTGTCTATTGACTGAGCCAGCCAGGTGCCCAATACAATGATTATTAAAATGTACCCAGAGACTCTTGCCTGTCAGGTGTAAGCCTGAGGGCTTTCCTTCTCTCGTTAAAAAGGGAGATGAGTCGTGCTGGGGACAAGGCCTTAGAGCCATCCTAGCACCTAATGGAGACTTTCTCAAGAGAACCAGAAGGAATGAATGAAAGAAACCTGAAAGAGGACCAATATTCTGACCATGTTGGTGTGGGTTGTTGTTGTTTTTTGTTTTGTTTTTTTTAACATTTAATTAAAATGTGACATACACAGAGATCTTCAATGTATGGCTCTGTGGATTTTCACAAACTGAACACCCATGCAGCCAGCACCAGATCAAGAAGCAGAACATGACCAGACTTCCAGAGGCCCTTGATTCCCTGCCGGGGATGGCCACTGGCCTGGCTTCTAACACTCACGGTGGTTTGATGCATCTCGGCGCCCCTTAAACTTCCTGACGTTTGTATCCGTACCCTGGGACACTCCACTCACCCTCTGTTATTTGGCCTTTTCCCCGACCTCTGTCTGTCTCAGTCTGCATTCCAAATGCCACACCCCTGCCAAGCTGTTGGGTCACCTTGCAGCAGTTGCTTTCCCTCTCTGGACTCCCTTTTGCAAAACGGTGCTGGGCCATTGGGCTGAAGGATTAGGGATCATCCTTTCAGCCCGGTGTCCCCTCTGGGCCTGAGCGTGTGATTCTTCAAGGCATACCTCCTCCTACCCCCACACGTCCTTTACCAACAGCCCAATCGGGCAAGTCCACCGTGGTCTGGCTTTCTGTCTAGGAGAGGAGGAAGGCCAGGACTGTGTCGGTCTGTCCTATGCGTTTGATGCGAGAGGCAGCCACATCCTACACCGAGATGAAGGAGGGGCTCAGTGGACTTCTGGGGTGGAGGCTGAAAGGTGGCAGCATCTGGGCCACATCTGGCCCTCATATGTGCTTTGCTGGTCTTGCCAGCGATTTTGGTTTGTTTTTAGTTTTTTGTTTGTTTTTTTTTTTGGTTTTACTTTAGATTTTATCTATCTATCTATCTATTTATTTTTATTTTAGAGAGAGAGCACAAGCAGGGGGGAGGGGCAGAGAGAAAGAGAGAGAAAGAGAGAGAGAGAGAGAGAGAGAGAGAGAGAGAGAGAGAGAGAGAATCCCAAGCAGGCTCTGCACAACAGCAGAGTACCGATGGGATCATGACCTGAGCCGAAATCGGGAGTCAGACGCTCAACCCCCTGAGCCACCCAGGCACCCTGTGTTTTTGTTCTCGATTTTAAAATGAGTGATTGGTGGGAGCAGAGCGGGAGCTGGGCAAGCTTCTCCTTCGGGAGGGCTGCACACCCTGCCAGCATACCCCATCCTCATCTGTCCAGGTCACCCATTTGCACTGTCTGCCTCTTTCCACACTCGTTTGAATTCCAGACCCATGTTCTAAGGTGGTGATTTTTTTTTTAATAACCTGAGACCCTTTCTTCCAGCGAAGTCTTACTCCATTAATAAGAGATGCACCTGTAGCTAACGCAGATGAAGGGTGTGGGACCCAGAACTCTACCCTTTGATGTTCCGAGTCCCCCGCTGGCACATTTCCCATTTTACAGACGGGGAAGCTGACCCCCCAGAGGGGAAAACTGCTCCCCAAAGGTGACCCTCTTCCTGTAGGGGGTTTGGGTGCAGGGAGTGTGTTAGCCTTATGTGATTGCTGAGGACACTGAGGCCAGAAAGGTGGCCTAAGACCCCCGGCCGGTCAGTACAGGGTCTTGGCCTCTATACCCCGGTCCACTCCTCCTCTGCCGGCCGGCCCCAGGCTGCTGTTGCCACACACGTGCCCTCTCTTTGGTTCACAGGTGGGCATTCTCTCTGGCCTCCACTTAACATTCTGGGGTCCCGGACCCTGCCTCTCTCCCCCCCAGATCAAGGCTGAAGACCCCAGTGGCGACTCAGCCCCCGCAGCACCCCCGCCCCCCCAGCCAGCCCAGCCGCATCTGCCCCAGGCCCAACTCATGTTGACAGGCAGCCAGCTAGCCGGGGTAAGTACTCGGGGAAGCATGGGCACGGGGGCAGAGACCAGCCACCCCCCACCTGTTACAGGACCGGTGGCATGGGGTGTCCCGCCAGGACTGCGGCCGCGCTCTCGCGCCTGCCTCCTGTCCCCCTCGGTCGTCCTGCAAGACTTGTGCCCTAACCTGCTTGGCTCAGGCACTAACCCCTCTCTGCCTTCTCTGCTCCTCCCCACACCCCTCCCCTGGCACCCCACCCCCCTGCCGCCCGCCCCCCGCCCCCCACCCCCGCAGCTCACGGCGCTGATGCCGGCTCAGCAGCAGCTCCTCCTGCAGCAAGCCCAGGCCCAGCTCCTGGCCGCAGCCGTGCAGCAGTCCAATGCCGCCGCGGCCGCTGCCGCCGCCTCCTCCACCTCCTCCTCCTCTTCCTCCTCCTCCTCCTCTGCCTCCTCCTCGACCTCGCAGCCCCCGGCCTCCTCTGGGGGAGGCGACCTGCCGCCACCACAGCCTGCCAGCCAGCCCCCCGGGACCCCACAGCTCACCCTGTCCCAGCCCATCCAGCTCACAGCACAGGTAAGGGCAGCCCCGGGGGGGCCCACGGCCTTCAGCGGACGATGCGCAGAAGCCCGGCGTGCAGGGGGCCGGCCGGTCCACAGGGGCCGACCGTTAGGACCACCGGTTGTGTGCCAGGCAGTTCCCAGCAACCCCAGGAAGCCTTGGGGGATGCTGCCCCCCATGTCTCGGTGGGGGAAAGCGAGGCTCAGAGGGAGAACGTCCCCCGTGTGATGGAGTGTCCAGCTAAGCGCTTTCTGTGTATCTTGGTGGGGGTTCGTCCTCGGTTTACAGCTGAGGAAACCAGGGGACTCACCCCCGTGGAAGGGCGCCCATGTGGGCACTAAAAGGAAAGGCTGAGACTCTGAACTAGTGCCCGAAAATGTGGAGGATCCAGTGAGAGACTCTCAGAACGGGGGCCTGTGGCCACTGGGTCAGGGAGTGCCGTGTCCTCTCTGGCCATTCTGGAGACTTTGGGTACACACCGAATCATGAGCTAGTGGCTGTATTTGTTTCCTGGGGCTGTCATGACAAAGCCCCACAAACTGGGTGGCTCTAGGGAGAACCCCTCTTTGCTTCCTCTAGCTTCTGGAAGTACCAGAAATCCTTGGTGTTCTCATAGCTGGATCGCTCCAATCTCTGCCTCCATGGTCATATGGCCACCTTCTCTCTGTGCACGTCTGTCTCTGTGTTCACACTTCCCACCGATCACTGGATTAGGGCCCACCCTAATGACCTCATTTACTTTGATTACATCTGCAAAGACCGTGTTTCCGAATACGGTCATTTACTGGCACTGGGGGTTACGACTTCTGACGTATCTTTTGGGGAGCCCTGATTCAACCCATGATAGTGGCCAAAAAATTTCCCATAAGGATAGTCGGCAGAACAGAGTAGGAGTTGAGCAGGCTTCCCCTCCTGACAGGCCTGCACTCTCCACCCCGTTCACACTTGCCCCTGTCACCCATTTGTGCTGTCTGCCTGGGTTCTGTAAACATTTGAGTCTGTAGCCCGTGTTCCAGGGCAGTGAAGGTCCTGAGAAGTCCTGCAGCAAGGAACCTTGTTTGACTTCCCTCAGCCCTGTGTTTCCCACAACGGCTGCTCCTTGGGTTGCTTTTCTTTCTCTCTACCCACCCCTTTCCATGAAACCCCAGGGCCAGATGCTGTCTACACTGAGGTGTCCAGTACCCATAAGGTTGTTCCCTTGACAGAGAGTTCAGCTTCCAGCAGGCCCGTTCCACTACTTACCAACGCTTCCATGTGAGACCGTCCTTAACGCTGAGCTGGTATCTGCCTTCTTAGGGCTTCCTGCCTCCGGGCCTGGTTCTGTAGAGACACACACAGCAATCTGTGCCCGCTGCCCCGTGACGGCTCTTCCAAACTTAGCCTCACAATGGCTGGCTCACCATGGTGACTGTAACTAGAGTCTGGCAGGTGCTGTACTAACGGTGACCTCCTTGAATCCGCAAATCCTCATCCTGGCCGGGGTCAGCCGGTGAGCACAAGGGGCAGGATAGCCCTGGAGCCAGACCTGGGAGTCCAGGGCTCTAACCATAGGACCCGGGGCCGCTGCCTTTAGCTATTGTCCCCAGCTTTCCCACTCTGGCCACCAGAGACCCCAGCAGCAGGAGGTCGCCTCACAGCACATGCAGTTAGTTCTTCACGGAGCAACACCAAGGCTCGGGGCTCCTCACTAGGTCCCAAGTATCAGTACCCCTGCTCTGTTCTCCTTTCTACCTGGAAGTCGGCTCCCTCCCTTTACCTGGACAGCTCCTCTTCAGCCTTTAAGCCTCAGCTTGGGAGTCCAAATCTCCAGGAAGTTTTCCATGACTTCCCTCCCTCCATCTGGTTTATAATCTCCTGCCTCCTGCCTCCTGCCTCCTCTGGGGGTCCCCAGCCCTTTCCTCTCCTTCTGGCCCTCATCACCAGTGCTGTGTCTGAAGATGCCTGAGGAAATATCTGTGGAAGGAACAAAGGCCACAGGGAGGGGGAGGGAGAGAGCCACCCAGTGCAAACCGGCCAAGCCATTCCCCCTTGGGAGCAGGAGGCATTCCTTCTGTTTGTAAACTCCTAGAACCACCTCCCCCAAGTTCCCTGCGACCCAAGGACCCAGCGACCCAGGCTAGTCCTCTGCCACCTGCTGTTCCGCCCAGTCTCTGATTCTCAAGGACGCCTCCTCTAACCGTCCTGCCAACCCCTTCCTCTGGCTCCTCCCTCCCCAGCTCTGATCTGCTCAGTCCTGTTGTCTGCAATTGCAAAGCCAGGACCAAGAGTTTGTTTTCTGGGAGTTCTGTCACCCTGTGACCTCATTTCCCTAACAGACGAATGTTTATCCCCAGTTCCAGGCACCATGCCGACCAGGAACAACCCAGAACGTGGGTACCACATTCCTCCTGTGTTACTGCCTCCCTGCATCCACAGCCATTCCACCCCTGGGCTTGACCCCTCTCCTCAGTCTATGTCTCTTGGGCCTGCCAATTCTACTTCCCATGACTGCTCAGCTCTGTCCTATGGTCATTTCACAGACATTTCCTAGCCCCCTGTGTGTCAGGCCCTGGCGGGAAGCTAAAGACTTAGAAGTGACTCAGACCCTTCCTTGCCCCCTAAAGGCTCCCAGTCTTGTAGGGAAACAGATACCAATGAACCACTAAGAAATGTTTTACTTGAAAAATACTAAGAAAGTAAAAAACACCCCTAACCCTATCACTTTAAAATTACATAATGTACTAAGGGAAAGTCCCCCATCCGTCCCTGTAACACCAGCTTCCAAAGTAGTGTCAGTTAAACAGTTTGGCAGGAATCTTCCCTGAATTTTCCTAGCTAGTACAGAGAAAGGGACAATTATAACACACTTTTATAATTTGTGTGTCCAGCGCTCAGCATGATGCTTTCCACCAAAGGGGCCACCTGGATGTTTACTGAATCAATGAGGGATGTTTTGCTGCAGCTTTTCAATCAAGGGTAGGGAAGACATCTCTCCAGGGGAGTAATTCAGACTGTCTGGGGTAGGGGTAGACATTGATTGAAAATTTACATTAACTGTTAAAACATCATTTTGTATTTGGAAGGGAAAAAAAATCCCTATTTTCATAATATGACTATGGCAAATAAAGCTTGACAAGATCTTTTAGGCTGGCAGGCCCTACTGAAAAAGGTTTCCCAGAGAAACCTACTGGGTGTGGTGGGAGTGTGGGAAAAGACAGGTGACCTGTGCCTGAGGGAATCAGAGAAGGCTTCTTGGAGGAGGTGGTGCCTGACCTGAGCCCGGACAAGTAGGAGTTTACCAGGTATACGGAGTGGAGAAAGCTGTTTCAGGCATGGAAGGTAAAATGAGAGAGTAGGGGGGGCTCCAGGAGGCAGGGGTGGAGGGCCAGCAGTGGAAGACAGCGCCGGATGAGCTAGGAGGGGTGTCAGCTAGACCAGACTCCCCTCCAGGTGGCTGAAGACGTAGAAGGGGATATTTGGCTCAGATCGCTGAAGAGGCCCAGCCCCAAACTCTGTCTCTTTTTTCATTCTGAGGCAGGCAGAATGGGTGCCGGCACTTTTAGACTTGTTCCCACCGGCCAGGGTTGAGTTAGTGTCCTCAACCACTGCCCCAAGAAGGTAGGGTCAGCCCACTTGGGCCATGTGACCTGAGAATAGGGGAGGGCCAGTCCCCAAGAGGAAGAGATGGCTCCTGAGGCTTGGAGAAGGGGCAGCAGGTGCCAGGGCAGCCAAACCTGGAGGTGTGTCGTCAGTGTACCCACAGGCCCCTGGCGGCCGGGAGCTGGGCCGAGGCGTACCAGTCACTCCACAACTGGTTGGGGTCTGCTGTTGCTCATCTATCCTGGAATTTTAACAGGAGGCAGCACGGGATGTAACACACAATGTGCATGTAGGTGTTTCTTCTCGCCGTCAGATGGGTCTCAGCTTTTTGGTGTCCCGCCCCAATCTCTGGGACTTCCTGGGCTCCACGTGGCAGGGCCAACCTTTGGGGGACGGGGGCACACAGAGAATCCCACACTAGAGACAGGCCACCTCTGTCCATATCCCTTCCCCCCAAACTTTAGGGCTTCCTGTAGGGAAGTGCCTGGAATGACAGAGTCATTCACGCATTCATCCAGCACTTATTAAGCACCTTGTGTATGCCAGGTGCCCGTTTGTGGCCCCAAGGGGACAGCTGTGAACAAGGCAGCAGTGGCTGCCCTTGAGGACCTTATGTTCTAGTAGGGAGCAGAGAGTAAACAGGTAAACAAATGAGCAAAACAAGACCATTTTAGAGGAAGCGTACTAAAGAAAATGAAGTGGGCTGGTGTCATAGAGGGAGGAGGCCACTCTTAATGGCGTGGCCAGGGAAAGTTTCACTGACAGGGTGGCCTTTGAAAGCCTTTGAAAGCTGACTCTGAATGAGTCAGTCATGAAGAAGCCATGGGGAGAACTTAGGAAAAGGCAACAGCAAATGCAAAGGTCCTGAGGTGGAAAGCAGCTTGACATCAGGGCACAGAGGAAAATGGTATGGCTAGAGCAGAGCAAGTGAGTGGAGGACAAGTTAAGAGGTGAGGGGGAGGCAGGCGGGACCAGGTTTTGCAGGGCCTTGTAGGGCAGATCAAGGAGTTTGGAATGTTTACCAGGGAAACATCGACGGGAAGCTGTTGGGGGTTTTAAGCAGGTGGGTGGCATGACCCCGCTGACCCTCTCCACAGCTCCCTCTGGCTGCCATGGGGAGAATGGACTGTGGGGGACCAGAGTAGAAGCGAGGGGCCCAGTGGGAAATCCTTGCAGCCATGCAGGTGGGAGATGAGGGTGATGATGGGGGTCTGAGATGCTATTTTATACGGATAGGATAGATGAAGGATGACTCCTAGGATTTGGGCTTCAGCAATCAGATGGTGGTGAGGGAGCTTCCTGAGTTGGGGAAGACAGGGGAGGCACAGTGTGATTTGGAGGGCTGGAGTGGGGAACCAGGAGTTTCCTTTTGGACACAGCAGGGTATAAAGAGTCTATTAATCATCCAAGTGGAGACATCAGATAGGCAGACGGACATCTGAAGCTGAAGCTCGGTGGAGAGGCTGGGTGTGGACAGCTCACAGCTGCCGGGCAGAGGATGGGGTTTCCTGCCCTTGAGAGTTCACGATCCGGTAGGGTGACGTGGGGGGAGTGACATGGGGGTACAGGGCTAGCAAACGCTTGTGCTCGGGGAGCGTGTTGTGATTTCCCAGACACCTTGCAGATGCTAATACTACTCGGGCCTCCGAGCAGTCCTGTAACCAGTTAGACATTATCAACCCCATTTTGTAGATGAGAAAACCGAGGCCCTGAGAAAGGTGTGACTCAGTAATAATGACTACCATTTACGCAGGCCCACTTCAGTGAACAGAGATCGGGCCAAACACGCTATGTGCATTGTCACGCTGAATTCCTTTAAGAGCCCCGTGGGGTGACTGAGACTTAAACAGGGGAAGGGGTGCCCAGGGTCCCACAGTGTGTGAAGGACAGTCAGGTTTCCAGCCCTGTGCACTGTCCCCCTATATAGTTAAGGAGGCCGAGGCCCAGAAGAAAGAGCTGGCTTCCCCCGAGTCACACAGCTAGAAGCAGGCGACAGGGCTGAGACTCAGAACCCCCAGGTTCCCAGCCGGCAGGGACCCTTGCACCCCTCTGACTTCCCTCCCACCCGATGTGGGAGCTCCCGCTGCACAGTTCCGGGCAAGTGGGGGTGCAGTTTCTCCCCAGTGGCTCCCAGGACAGGTGTTCTCTGCCTTCCCACGCAGCCCACTCCACTACCGGGTGCCCTGACACGGCTCAGAGGGTCGGGAAGCCCATCCTCATGCTGAACACAACTGATGATACTGTAGTTTACGTGGTCCGCAGACACCCCCTTCCTGTCCTCCCTGCTACGGACTTGACTCTAAGCTGTCCATGTCTTGGAATGGGGTGTCCAGAACTGGCCATGGTTTGCCATCTCAGGGGTGACTGCTGAGTGACACGCAGACACCACCCCCGGCTGGGTGGCTGCCAGAGCATGTGTGGGGGCCTGCAGTTGGGGGATGGGGAGTCTGCCCTGTGCGCTGGAGTGAGGCGCTGCACCTGGGCCCACGCGGCCCAGTTCCTTTTAAAGGCTTTCTCTCCACCTCCTTCCACCCCCAGGTGGAATTGAGTCCAAATGGGAAAATGGACAATTGCCCTCCGGTTCACCCGTGAGTCACGTAAACTGTCAGTCTTTCTGCCCCACTGTGGCCAAGATCTCAGTGTGTCAAAACGCAGCCAGTCTGCTCTGAGACTCCACCGGTCTGTCCTAGGTTTTACTCATTCAGTCATTGGAAATTCACTGATGGCCTGCTGGGTGCCTGTACTAGGGTGGAGGTGATCAGAACACAGTGATGAACAAGAAACCCAAGAAACCATCTCTTCCCTTTTCAGCGTTGGCGGGGTGTGCTAGTTTTTCTCACAGGTTAGGGACAGAGCCACTAAGTATCTTGGCCAGGGGCCCTTCCCCGGTTCTCTCCACTTCCTCTAACCTCTCTACCAGCTTGACTTGGTCGTAACACGCCCCCGAGTGGCTTCAGATTGCTCGCTGCCTGTAGATTGTGGAGAAATGGGGCCTCCTACTGGCTAACCCCAGTCCTGAGACAGCACAGCACCCAAAATCTTCTCTCTTTCTCCCATTCTGTAATTTCTTCAGTCAGCAAGCGTTTAGTGAACATCCACTATGCCCAAGCGCCTTTTTGCGTGGAGAATACAGTGAGGAATAAGGCAGACAAGTCTGTGCCCTCTCCAAGCTGGTGCCTGCTCATAGCTGATCATTGCTATAAAGGAAGGAAAAGAGTATGATGTAATAGACATTGAGGAGAGGAAGACTCATCAAAGCAGGTAGAGAAGGGAGGTTTCTCTCAGGAGGGGGCATTTTACAGAGACTTGAATGATGAAGAGGGGCCAGTCATGTGCAGATCAAGAAGGGGGGGGGGGGTGGACAGCATGTGCAAAGGCCCTGAGGTGGGGACCTCTTCTGGGTTCAGTAACAGGAAGGACACTAGTGTGACTGGCTTAGAGTTAGGGAGTGAGAGTTGTGAGAGACAAGGAAGGCGGGGTCATGCAGGGTCAGGGCAAGGAGTTGAATTGTTTCAAATGTGATAAAAACCAGTAGAAGCTTTATTGTTCAATTAACATTTCAGAACAGGAACCTCCTGGAGGGGGCTGTGGATAGAATTCCAGGGAGTCCATGAACTTGGATGGGAAAAGCTTATGTCTCAATTTTTTCTATCCTCTAACTGCAAATGTTGAATTTCCTTCTATTAGGAATATAGACAGCCGACCACAATAGCATTAGCAGTACTTGGCCTTTGTATAAGTATTTGGACAATGGAATACAAAGATATTTCGATACACTTGTCACAGATCCCTTAAAATAATTGTTTTCGTTCATCATCACTTTGAAATTACAGTAGTCATCAGATGTACTGCTTGACCTTGTTATTTAATGTGCTGTAAAGAAACCCAAAGATTATTATTATCTATTCAAAATGTTGGATGATTTTTTCAATACAGTTGATTTCCTATGAAATCCTATGTATTTCATTTTATGCACTTTTCATTAAAAATTTTTAATATTTATTTTCGAGAGACAGAGAGAGACAGGGTGTGAGCCAGGGAGGGGCAGAGAGGAAGGGAGGCACAGAATCCGATGCAGGCTCCAGGCTCCCGGCCGTCAGCACAGAGCCCAACACGGGGCTCAAACCCACGAACCGCGAGATCATGATCTGAGCTGAAGTCGGACGCTTAACCAACTGAGCCATCCAGGCTCCCCGTTTCACGCATTTTTTTTTTTTAACTCTGAGAAGGAGCCAGTAGGTTTCGTCAGACACCAAATAATTCAGAGCACAAAAAAGTTTAGAACTTTTAGCCCTTGAAGGTATATCGGATGGTGGAGAGGAAGGGACGGAGAGTGTCGGGACTGATCCCTGTTTCTGGTCTGAGTAACAGTGAATGGGGGTGTGTTTGGGTTTTTCATTTGGACTTCTCACCATGAGACCTTTTGCAAATTGGGTGCATTTCCCCCTCCCTTTTCTTCTCCCTGCTGATTCAGAAAGAAATCTGCAGACACCTCTCTTTTAGACGTCTGGGGAGAAAGTGGGATTTTCACTGAGTCACACTAGGGAGACAGAGTAGTTAACAACTATTGCAATCAGCAAGCTAATCAGAAGAACACTGGTAATAAGACTTTATTTCTGGCTTTATTCTTGGATTCAGTTCAGTGTGCATTTAATGGGGGCTTGCCAGACTGTTGAGGGACAGGGATGCAAGAAAACTAAGACATGGCCTCTGCCTTCTCGAGTTTCAGTGTAGCAGGGGGAAAACTGTATATAAGCAAATGCATTGCAGTTTAGAGCAGGGTGGGTTCAGTTTGTGGGGCCTGATGTTTATATGAGTTATAGGGCCTTAAATTTTTTTTTTATGTTTATTTATTTTTGAGACACAGAGCTCAAGTGGGGTAGGGGCAGAGAGAGGGAGGGAGACACAGAATCTGAAGCAGGCTCTAGGCTCTGAGCTGTCAGCACAGAGCCCGACATGGGGCTCGAACCCACAAACTGTGAGATCGTGTCCTTAGCTGAAGTCAGACACTCAACCAACTGAGCCACCCAGGTGTACAGGGCCTTTCGGAGAAAAAGAAGACAAAATTATGAAACGAAAATTAGGTATGGGGACTGGGAAGGGTTCTTTGTAAAGGGAAGGGGCTGAATCCCAAGCTTCACTCACTTGGGGGCCAGGCCTCATGTGGAAGGGAGGCTGCCATGTGAGTTATCAGGTGGAGGAGTCTTGGAAGAGAAGGCAGAATGGACAGTTTCAAAGGACAGAGTATTGGGACTTCAAACCCCTTAAGCCGAATTCTTAGATGACTGGCAGCTAGAGTGACAAAGCAAGAGGTCAGGAGCATTTGGGTACTCTGTCCACTTTCCGAAGCACATGGAGAAGGCAGAAGCCTTTGCAGTAGACAGGGAACTGCCTCGAACAGTCGAAACAGGAATGGTTGGAGAAACAGGGATGTTGGGCAGAAGTGACTGTTCAATTGGGTCAGTGGGTGTGGGACAGCTTTATTTCTTTATGTATGCTAGGTAAATGCTCAAAACTCGAGATACGGAAGGATTTACAGTCTTGCCAGTTTCTGGTGTAGTTTTCCAGGTATAGTCTACGCATACCCAGGGAATACCTAGATATACTTGAAAACACACACACACACACACACACACACACACACACACACACACACACAAACAGCAGCACATCATACCCTCTGTCATGCCTCTTGAGCTCTCCACTCAACAGGACATCTTGGAGATTGTTCCATATCAGGACACAAAGAGTGTCCTCCTCCTTTTTCATGAATGCATAGTATTGCACCATAAAGATCCACCCTAATTCATTTACCTATTCCCCACTGCTGTGCATTCAGCTTGTTTCCACTCTTTTGCTAAAACACTGCAGGCTGCTAGGAATATCCTTCTAGACAGATTACTTTGCACAAGTGTGAATGTATCTCTAAGATGAATTCCTAGAAGTGGAATGGGTCAAAGGGTATATGCCTTTGTAATTCTTTTTTTTTTTTAATTTTTTTTTAACGTTTATTTATTTTTGAGACAGAGAGAGACAGAGCATGAATGGGGGAGGGTCAGAGAGAGGGAGACACAGAATTGAAACAGGCTCCGGGCTCTGAGCTGTCAGCACAGGGGCCCGATGCGGGGCTCGAACTCACGGACCGCGAGATCGTGACCTGAGCTGAAGTCGGCGCTCAACCGACTGAGCCACCCAGGCGCCCCTATGCCTTTGTAATTCTGACAGATGTTGCCAAATTATCTTCTCACCAGTGACACCTAAGAGTGTTTGCTTCCTCATACACCCCGACACAGCATGTTATGCACTGCTGTTCTCTTTGTTGATCCAATAGGAGAAAGAAAAAAAAGTATCTCAGTGCAGTTGTAGCCATATTTCTCTTCTTGTGAATGAATCTGAATATTTTTTCATTCGTTTGTATTGAATGTATTTTGTATTTCCTTTGCTGGGCAATCACCAGACCTGTTGCCCAGATTACTATTGGATTGTTAGTTATTTTCTTATTGATTTGTAATCACTCTTTATATGTTGAAGAAATGAACCCATTTGTGTCAAGTTACTTATGTCTTTCCTCAGCTTGTTTACTTCCTAGGACATTAAATTGGTCTTTGGAATAATAATAGCACTGGGAGGAATTGAGGGGCATGAGTCATCTCTCTGTTTCCCCTAAGGCAAAATAATGTCACTCTAAGTCACATAATTTTCAACTGCGCATAAAAGTTGTTGAGTAAATTATGAAGCATCAGTGTTGGTTCATTCGACAAATATATGTGGAGTACTTACTGGGTGCCAGATGCTATTCTAGATGCTGAGATTATAATGATGACCAAAACCACCAAGATCACACTCTCGTGGAGCTGACTTACCAGTGAGGGAGATGCACTGTGAAAGCGTAAACAGAAAAAGAGGTACCTTGAGATAGTGATAAGTCTTATAAAGGAGGTGAAATGGAGGTAACAGGAGGTATGGTGGTGGCTGGTTTAGATTAGATGATCAAGGAGGATATCTCTGAAGAGGTGATTTTACATGAGGACCTGAGTGACAAGAAGGGTCCAGGAATATAAGAACTAGAACTGCCTGGCAGAGGGAGCCTTTGCACATGCAAAGGTCCTGAGGTAGGAAGACTAGGACAGGTTTCAGTATTAAGGACCATAGAGATCAGATGAATAGTTTTTATTGTATTGTTCTGGCTGCAAGAAGCCATTGGAGTGTTGTGTATGTGTGTGTAAGGGGGTCTTGCTTTTTCTTTTGGAAATGTTCAAACCTAAAAGTACAGAGTATGATATAAGGAACTGCATGTACCTTCACCCAGCTCAATAGATATCAACATTTTGCCAATCCTGTTTCATCTATCTCCTCACTTTCTTGGTGGAGATGCTGGATTTTTTTTTCTCTCCCTCTTTCCCTTAAAAAAAGGGGGCACCTGGGTGGCTCAGTTGGTTAAGTGTCCAACTCTTGGTTTCGGCTCAGGTCACGATGTCACAATTTGTGAGTTCAAGCCCCACACTGGGCTCCATGCTGACAGTGTGGAAGCTGCTTGGGATTCTCTCTCTCCCTTTCTCTCTGCCCTTCCCTTGCTCGCTCGCTCTCTCGCTCTCAAAATAAATAAATAAGCATAAAAAGGTTTTGAAATTTTTTCATTGAAGTATAACAAATACTAAAAGTGCACAGATCACTGACACTCACAAACTGAGCACACCCACGTAACTCGCACCCAGATTGAGAACTGTATATGGCCAGCTCCCCAGGAGCCCCTGGGATGCCTTCTAGCCTCCACCTCCCAAACTTCTATCATGCAAATGGGACCATACAGGATGTTCTCTATCATGTCTAACTTCTTCCACGTATCATGTTTGGGAAGTTTATAGTGCTGTGTGTTCTTATAGATTGTAGACTGCCCCTTCTCGTTGTTGTTCCAGTGAATCAGTTTACTTACCTATTCAATTTTTTTTAACGTTTATTTATTTTTTGAGAGACAGAGAGAGACAGAGCATGAGCAGGGGAGGGGCAGAGAGAGAGGGAGACACAGAATCTGAAGCAGGCTCCAGGCTCTGGGCTGTCAGCACAGAGCCCGACGCGGGGCTCGAACCCATGAGCAGTGAGATCATGACCTGAGCTGAAGCCAGACATTTAACCAACTGAGCCACCCAGGCGCCCCAACCTATTCGATTCTTGATGGGTACTTGGGCTTTCTTCAGGTTTTGGCTATTACAGATGGTTCTGCCGTGAACATTCTGATACATGTCTTCTGGTGAGCACACATATGCACTTATGGGGGCTTATACCCTGGCGTGGCACCACTGGGTCATGAGGCAGGCATAGGCTCGGCTTTCATAAACAGTGCCAGTATTTGTCTGCTAGGGCCGTCCTAACAAATGACTACAAACTGGCTGTCTTAACAGAAATTTAGGGGCGCCTGGGTGGCTCCGTGGGTTAAGCATAGGACTCTTGATCTCAGCTCAGATCTTGATCTCAGGGTTGTGAGTCCAAGCCCCTCATTGGGCTCCACACTGGGCGTGAAGCCTATTTAAAAACAACAACAACAACAACAAACCGTAGACATTATTCCACAGTTCTAGAAGCTCCAAGTCCCAAGCTAGTGTGTTGGCAGGTTGGCCAATCTTCTCTCTGGGTCTCTTCACAGTGCCTGCCCTCTGTGCATGTTTGTCTCTGTGTCCAAACTCCCCCTTACCCTATAGATACCTGTCATATCGGATTAGGACCCATCCTGAAGACTTAGTTCTACCTTGATCATCTTGATCTTTTCCTCAGCTTGTTTACTTCCTAGGACATTAAATTGGTCTTTGGAATAATAATAGCACTGGGAGGAATTGAGGGGCATGAGTCATCCCTCTGTTTCCCCAAAGGCAAAATAATGTCACTCTAAGTAACATAATTTTCAACTACACATGAAAGTTGTTGAGTAAATTATGAAGCATCAGTGTTGGTTTATCTGACAAATATACATGGAGCACAAATATATGTGGTTCACATATATGTGAACCCCTCCAGGGTTCTGGGGGTTAGGATTCCTACCTATCTTTTGAGGGGAGGACACAATTCAAACCATAACATTACCAAAGAGTCTTCCAAAGTGGTTGAACCAATTTCCTCACTCACTATTTGCTGGAGTATTTTAAAGGTAATTCCAGACATGATTATCATTTGCCTTGAGTGTTTTAAAAGGAGGGAAGAGTTGGTCTGATTTACATTTTTAAACGATGCTATTTGTTCTGTGGGAATGTAAGACAAGGCAAATATTTCTTTAAGAAAGAAAAGGTAAATAAAGAGCGAGCCCTCCTGGGACAGCCCAGATAGGATGTTCTGATAGCCACGGGGTTGGGGGAAGCCTCCTGGGTGCCCTTGGCTCAGGGGCGCCATTCAGAGACCAGGTTCTATCCCTCCCTGCCCGCTGCCCGCTGCCCGGAGCCAGGGCAGGCAATGCAGATGGAGCCGGGCCAGGACTCAGGCTGCCTTTCTGTCCACCCCCCTCCCTGCCAGGACATACAGCAGCTCCTCCAGCTTCAGCAGCTGGTGCTTGTGCCGGGTCACCACCTCCAGCCACCCGCTCAGTTCCTGCTGCCGCAGGCCCAGCAGAGTCAGCCAGGTAAGGTCCCACCAGGATGGGTCCCTGACGATGTTTCCACAAAACTCTCCCTCCCCCCTCACCCCGTGCATTCCCCTTGTCTCTCCAGGCCTGCTACCGACGCCAAATCTCTTCCAGCTACCTCAGCAAACCCAGGGAGCTCTTCTGACCTCCCAGCCCCGGGCCGGGCTGCCCACGCAGGTGAGAATGTCCCCCGAGTGTGCCAGGCTGGGTGAGCAGGGGTGGGAAGGAGAGGGCCTCCTCTCCCTTTGACCCTCCCCACAACTATCAGGGCCAGGACAGGAGTCAGGAGATCTGGGGTCCAGCCCTGCTGTGCCACTGATTTGCTATGGGACCTCAGTCAAGCTGCTCTCCCTGTCTGGGTCAGCCTCTTCCTCCACAGAATGAGGGGAGTCAGCCAGGCCAGTGGCTCTTAGCCCTTTCAGACACATGGACTCCTTTGAGAAACCTGATGAATGATTTTGATCTGACCCCTGCTGTCCCAAAATGCACACGTGCCTAAGTACACAAAAAACCTATAGGCTGTGGCCTAGCCTTTCAGTTTGCTGACTGGCTTCTAGACTTTAATAATAATCCTTCATGATTCTTTACGGATTTCAACACTCCCTCCTACCCATTTTTTTAACAGTCCTTTCAAAAAATATGAACAATTTCAGAAAGCCCCCCAAATGTGGGGACTAATACAGGGCTGAGCTGCAATTATGAAATCCAAAATGCTTGGAAAACCAAGCTGTTTTTATAATGTGAGACCAGAAGTCATTTGGCTGCAAAACCCCTCTAGACCTGGGGCAAGGAGTATGGCTTTCCTTCCTCCCTCCTGCGTGATAGTCCTGCTTTGCTGGGGGCTGTTAATGTGTTCAATTATGGGGTGATGCCTTGACCCTGATGGGGGGGGGGGTCACCTTATTTCTGATATGTGCCCATGTAGGCTTTCTAAAATCTGCAAAATTTCTGAATTCCAAAACACATCTGGCCCCAGCATTCCGGTAATGGATCAAGGATTTTTGTCACCAATGTGGCTGCACTCACCACCTGTTTCAGATCTTTTATTTTTAGGGAAGTGAAGCATTCCAGAGAGAGAGAGAGCGGTTGCTTCTTTGTAAATCCCCCAGTAACCCTCCTCATCTACTTTAAAAAATACTTTCACTTTAAAAAAGTAAAAATAAAAATACTTTCACTTAATTTGCAACCTTGAACCGGATTCTCCCAATAACCCCATGGGTTCAGTAGAGCAGCCACGATTATTTCCATCCTGCAGAGGGGAAAACGGAGGCCCAGGGAGATTTTAAGAAACTTGCCTGAGTTACCCTGGAATTCGGTAGCACAGTGCTTGATTCCCTGCCTGACAGAAGGATAAAACCATGGCCCACATCCCCCCCACCCCGGGGGGAAAAAGCCCTGAAATAGTTCATAGTTTTTGAAAGGGGTGTTAAAAAACAAATGGGTAGGAGGGAGCGTTGAAATCCGTAAAGAATCATGAAGGATTATTATTAAAGGAGCTGGCTGCTCCTTTCTGGGAGTTTGCAGGCTGGGGGTGGGGGGATGTGTAGAGAGTTCCAGGCAGTGAGAGGACCCTAGTGGAGAAGCAGAGTGTCTCTTTGCTGGGGACTGACAATGAGTGTGGATCAGCCTCCTGGGGACAGGTAGAGGAGAGTGAGCAGGAAGAGGCTGGACGGCAGGGAGGGAGGGAGGGAGGGAGGGAGGGGGAACCACGCAGCCGTTGCTGAGCCCCATCCCGGTCCTCGGCCCTGCATCCCACCCTCCTGCCGACCCCACCAGGCCGTGACCCGCCCCACGCTGCCCGACCCGCACCTCTCGCACCCGCAGCCCCCCAAATGCTTGGAGCCACCATCCCACCCCGAGGAGCCCAGTGACCTGGAGGAGCTGGAGCAGTTCGCCCGCACCTTCAAGCAGCGCCGCATCAAGCTGGGCTTCACGCAGGTCTGGGGCCACCGGGCAGGACGGGCTATGGGCAGAGGGTGACCGGGCCTGGCCAGGTGGTGGGTGAGGCACGGGCCACGCCTCTCTTGGGCACCCGCTACCCAACTCCTGGGCCGGGGGGCGTGGCCAGGTGGTGGGCGGGACGAGAGGCCGAAGTCGGCTGGTGGGCGGGGCCAGGGTGTGGCCCAGAGGTCTGGCCCTGACCACCTTCCCATTCCCGCCCCACTGGGCCAGGGTGACGTGGGCCTGGCCATGGGCAAGCTCTACGGCAACGACTTTAGCCAGACGACCATCTCCCGTTTCGAGGCCCTCAACCTGAGCTTCAAGAACATGTGCAAACTCAAGCCCCTCCTGGAGAAGTGGCTCAATGACGCAGGTTGGGATTGAGCTGGGGCTCCCAGAGCGGGCGGCCGGCTGTGGGCGCAGGAGGCGCCCTCTCATGCTCCCCGTCTCCTCCCGGGCACAGAGACTATGTCTGTGGACTCAAGTCTGCCCAGTCCCAACCAGCTGAGCAGCCCCAGCCTGGGTTTCGACGGGCTCCCCGGCCGGAGACGCAAGAAGAGGACCAGCATTGAGACAAACGTCCGCTTCGCCTTAGAGAAGAGTTTTCTAGCGGTGAGACCCCGGCCTCCAGGGCGGCCCTGACGGCCGGCGGGGATGGGGGCCGAGGAGGGAGGGGGTCGGACCTGCGGTTAACGGAGCCCTTCTGCCCGCAGAACCAGAAGCCTACCTCAGAGGAGATCCTGCTGATCGCGGAGCAGCTGCACATGGAGAAGGAGGTGATCCGCGTCTGGTTCTGCAACCGGCGCCAGAAGGAAAAACGCATCAACCCCTGCAGCGCAGCCCCCATGTTGCCCAGCCCGGGGAAGCCGGCCAGCTACAGCCCCCATCTGGTACCCAGAACGCTTCTGGGGGGTGGGGGCATAAAGCTCTGGCAGGCTCTGGGAGACCCCCGCCCCTAGGCAGGCGCTTCTATGAAGCCAGGCCTACTTGGTTGTCCACAGTGCCTAGCACGGAGGCAGGGAGACTCACCCTTGGGGACCGTCTGTCACATGGATAAAGCATAGTCACACAGGGACACAGTTTCCAAGGAACTGCGGTCTTATGTGAGAGATGCAGGCACCCACAGACACACACCGACATAGCCAAAAACAGTTATCACAGGGCGGGGCCTCACAGGGATGGATCCCAGGTAGGGGATGGAGGTACTCCCACACATAGGTTCACAACCACACAGAGGCAGGCAGGGACAGCATTACATACTGAGTATACACTCAGGCCCACCGCAGCACGCAGACCCACTCGGGATCAGACACACTGGGACACCCTTTCATTGCATCTAGTGTGGAAAGGGCTGTGACACTACAGCGAGGAACAAGGGGCCCAGAGGAGCGTCCCACCCCTCCCTGGTATGGAGGAAGAAGGGACCATCCGAGCTGAGTTATAAAGGACAAGGGAGAGGTAGCCAGCCACGTGAAGCCCAGGCAAGGGGCTGCTGGGCAAAAAGGCCTGGAAGCCTGGGTGTGCTGAGCCCAATCTGAAGAACTCCAGTGCAATTTAATGTGGTTGGAGTGGGAATGTATATGAGTAGGGGTAGGGGATAGTCAGGGGCCAGACATCCAGGTAACATGCTGAGGAGCTCGAACTTGAACCATAGGCGGTGAGGAGCTGAGGAAGAGTTTTGAGCTGAGGAGGGAGAGGGTCACATTAAGAGTGAGGTTTCTAGAGCTGATGGAAGCATGAGACTGGAGGCACGGAGGCCAAGAAGGAGGCTGCTGGGTGGTTCCAGAAAATCAAGGCAATGTGACATCCCAACACTCTGATGCAGAGACACCCCTGGTCATCATAACCCCCCCCCCCCCACACACACACACATACACGTGCATGCGTGCACTTCAGACCTGCAACTGGTTGGTGTCAGAAGAGAGGTGGGGAAACACTCTCAGTTGAGGATTATTTCCTCCCTGTGGCTCAGGATCACTTAGGTAGATGCTAAGATAGATATGATGGAATGAACTTGGCATAATACAAGCATAGCATTGTGCCCAAAGCCCCTTCACTCCCCAGCCTGGGGGCAGATGAACGGGGGTCTTACCGTCAGAGAGTATCATGGGGGCTGCTGGGAAAGTGGCCTAACCATGCCTTCTTTCCTCTCTCCCCAGGTCACACCCCAAGGGGGCGCCGGGACCTTGCCATTGTCCCAAGCTTCCAGCAGTCTGAGCACAACAGGTCAGGGAGGGCAGAAGCCCGTGAGGGGGCATTGGGAGCACACAGTGCAGGCACCGGTTTTTCTAGTGGCCTAGGGTGCCTGTGGGCCTCAAGGCTGAGCTTGGGGATGAGGGAGGCAGGGGGCACAGAGGGGAGAGAGTGACCTTACCCCTCCTTGCGGGAGCAGTTCAGCTTTCATCTGCTCCGGGATTTCATATGAGAAAAGCTTGGGGTTGCTAGAAGTTGAACTTGGGTTCTGTTCCTGACATTTTAAACTCTGTGAACTCCAGAAGTGACTTTACCTCTCTGAGCCTCAGTTTTTTATAAAATTATTGTGAATGTATAATACCTACAAAGCTATATACGTGAATATGTACATATAAGAGTATGTATATGGATTTGGGTGTGTGTAATACACACATACATATACATACGGCTACTTGTGCATAAAGCCCCCCTTGCTGCCTTCCTGGGGCAGGGCATGTGTAACAGGAGCCTGGCTGGCTCAGGCAGTAGAGTAGCTCTTGATCTTGGGGTCGTGAGATCGAGCCCCGCATTGGGTGTAGAGATTACTGAAATAAATAAAGTAAAAAAGGGATAAACAAACAAACAAACAAACAAACGCCATATTGATTTTTCTCACGTTAAGAAATCATAAGTGGAAGTTTATAAAGTAGTAAGGGTGTGCCTGGCACTATCTAAACTCTTTAGAAAAAATATTAACTCACTTTATCTTCACACCCTTTTAATGAAGCAGCTTCTATTATTATGCCCATTTTCCACATTAGGGAACTGAAGACCAGAGAGGTAAAGGCACTCGTCCAAGGGTACAGGTGGGGCCTAACGGTCAGGAAATTGCTGCCTTGGCTGTCTGGCCTGAGTCTGGGCTCCGAGCCCCGTCCTCCTCGGCGCGCACAGCCGCAACCCCCTGCCTGGCCCCCAGAGGGAGCCACAGGGCGTGGTCTTCAGGGCGCCAGGTTCGGTCCGCGGGAGAGGGGGAGCCGGCGCTGAGGTTCGGGGCGGGGTTCGCACCGTGTGAGCGCACTGGGCACAGGGCTCGGCTCAGTGCATGGCGGCTGCTCACACTGCGATTAGCGGTTGCTGTCACCGGGGCTGTGGGCAGAGAGGGCGGGAGGCCTGTCTGTTCCTCCGGAGGAGATACGAGCTGGGCCGCAAGACGAGCCGGAGTCGACCCGGGCGGGGTCCTCTGAGGAGGACGAGTGGAAGCTCAAGTCTCCATCTCTCTGTCTCTCTCTGGCAGTTACTACCTTATCCTCAGCTGTGGGGACGCTCCACCCCAGCCGGACAGCCGGAGGGGGTGGGGGCGGGGGCGGGGCCGCGCCCCCCCTCAATTCCATCCCCTCTGTCACTCCCCCACCCCCGGCCACCACCAACAGCACAAATCCCAGCCCTCAAGGCAGCCACTCGGCTATCGGCTTGTCGGGCCTGAACCCCAGCACGGGGTAAGTGGACGGCTGCAGTTAGGGAGGCTGTGGGGAGAGAAGCAGGGTCGCCGCCGCTGCTTCCCGGGTGGGAGCCGCGCCCCAGTTCTGCCGCCGGCGGGTCCCTGCCCCTGCTAACGCCTCTGCTTTGCCTCTTGCAGAAGCACAATGGTGGGGTTGAGCTCCGGGCTGAGTCCAGCCCTCATGAGCAACAACCCTTTGGCCACTATCCAAGGTGCGTGCTGCCTCATGTCACTCCCATCGCCTCCAGCCTGGCCCCCTGGGGCCTCGAGCCCCCCCCCATTGCTGCTCCAGCCATGCCATCCTGCCCCTGCTCACTGCATCGCTCGCCTCTTCATACCCATCTCACCTTTGGGGAAGGTGTGAGGGGTGCTGATGGGGATCAGTGGGGCAGATGGGAAGACAGGGGACGCTGCGGGCAGGATGCCAGAAGGCGCCCCCAGCCCAGCTTCTCTCTCTCCCCACCAGCCCTGGCCTCTGGTGGAACCCTGCCCCTTACCAGCCTTGACGGCAGCGGGAACCTGGTGCTGGGGGCGGCCGGCGCGGCCCCGGGGAGCCCCGGCCTGGTGACCTCGCCGCTCTTCTTGAACCACGCTGGGCTGCCCCTGCTCAGCGCCCCGCCTGGCGTGGGCCTGGTCTCGGCAGCGGCTGCGGCCGTGGCAGCCTCCATCTCCAGCAAGTCTCCAGGCCTCTCCTCGTCCTCCTCCTCGTCCTCGTCCTCCTCCTCCACTTGCAGTGAGGCGGCAGCACAGACCCCTGGAGGCCCCGGGGGCCCCGAGGCAGGGTCCAAGCCCGAGTGAGGGCCCACCTTGCCTCCCCTCCTACTCCTCTGACCCCCACCCACCTCAGTCCCCCGCCTGGGAAGAGGGCGAGGAGGCCAGCAGTGGTGGGGCGGAGGGTCCTTGGACAGGAGTGACAAGGGAGGAAAGACCAAAAACAAAAACAAAAAACCCCAACTAACCAAAAAAAAAAACCAAACAAACAAAAAAACCCAAACAAAACACACACACAAAAAGAAAGAAGGAAAGAAAATGAAAGAAACCAACCAACAAAAAAGAAACCAAAAATAATCACAACAGAAACCAGCTGCCCCAAAGGAACCAGAGGTGAAAAACAAAAACCAAAACCAAAAATCCCCCAACAAAACCAAACCAAAAACCAGTTGCGAGCCAGACCTCAGTGTGCTCACCCTCACCGCTACGACACCAAATACGAACCCCAGCCGGGGGCAGAGAAGCCTCTGCAGGGAGGACCTCGCGCCGAGCCTCTGGCTGTGGGGCCAACCCCCAACGTTGCCTCCCCCAGTGGGGGCCAGAGAAGGCAAAAGAGAATGTGCCAGCCTCCAGCCCCAGCCCCCAGCCCTGGGCCAGTGAAGACGGGGCACAGCCTGGGGCCGATGGGGTGGGCCCAGAACCACCCGCCAAATGTTCTTTTCCAGAAGGTGAAAGAGAAAGGGCCTGAACAACCTTACACCAAATATTCAGTAGCTTCATCCAAAGGATGTACAGAATTTTTAGCGTTGCGCTCAACAGAATGTGTCCCTACCATGTGTCCCCCCTTTCCCTCAACCCCCAACTCTCCCCACCTGGGCAGGGGGTCTCGCTTTAACCTCCTCCCCTCCCCCAGCCAGGGGAGAGTTCAGGGGCAGGCCTGGGATGACTTTTCAGCCCTTGTACCTCCCCCCTTTTCCCTTTGAAGGGTGGGCTAGGCTGTTTTGCGAAGTTCTAGCTCTCACATGTCCCCCCTCAACTCTGTCACCCTCCTCTGCTCTGGAATCTACCCTCCTCCCCAGCCCAGGGGAAGGTGGAAGCTTCAGGCAAGAGGGGATGAGGTGAGGGCATTCAAGTTGTCTTTTTTTCCATCCTCGTCTGTCAGTTTCCCTGAAAAAAAAAAAAAATTCATATTCCAGTGCCTATCCGTGGGATCCTTCACGTTCTTTGACATTGACCAGAAACCAAAAAGAGAACTCACCTCGCTCTTCCCACCCTGTGCCCCTCTGATACTGGCAGATGCCTCTTCCTTCCCCCCCCCCACACATATATACACGCACGCACCCCAGTGGTGGGGTTCCTCGAGGTGGCATCCCCATCAGGGTCCATGTGGCGGGGACAGTGCCATGATCTGTGGTCCCCATCCGAGAGGGCGCTGTGGTGGCCACCACTCCCACAAGACTTCCCTCGAGTGTTGGCTGGACCCCTGTTTGCCCAGCCCTGGACACATCTCGACGGACAGAGGAGAGACATCGCTGGGAGCCACTTTTGCCCTCCTGCTATTGTGGAGGCCGACAAAGTTTTGAACCAAAAAAAAACAAAAAACAAAAAAAACCAAACAAACAATAAATTAAAACTAGAAAAAAAAAGAATTTATAGATATATATATATTTAAGGGAAAGAAGACGAGGACTCTTCAAGAATAAGAAGGAGCCGCGAGGTGGAACCAAGTCCCTGCGCCAGTGGTCCAGGCCCTTGGTCCCCAAGGCGGATGGAAGGACAGCCGCTTCTTTCTCTTCACAAATACCTCATGGACGTCGTCTTCGGGAAAGCCGGAGGGGGAGGCTGGGGCAGGGCCTGTCCCTCAGCCAGGGCGGATGGAAGCGGGTGGGCAGGGCTGAGAGAGGGCGGTCAGGGACAGGGGTGAAGAGCCCCAAGCTCCCTGCCCCCCAATCAACTGAAAAAGCTTTAAAAAAAAAAAAAAAACAGGAAGAAAGGAATGAGAAAGCAAAAAGAATGGACGAAGGAAAACGAACAAACTTTCGGGTGGTTTGATTCCTCCTTTGATTTCTTTTTCTGTTCTCTTCAGTCTGTTCTCTCTCTGCTTCCCTCTCTCCCTCTTCCTTCGCTTCCCTCTCACCCCTCTCAATCCCCACCTTGCTGTGTCTCTCCTCAAACCAAAGTGTTGCTGTGAAGGACGCGAGCCATGGAAATCAGAGGCCTGGCCCCCGCCGGGCAGCGCACACGGGAGCCAGAGGGTGCCGCTGGCCACTCGGAGGAGAGGCGGACGCCGCCCTGGGCCCCGAGGCCTCAGCGTTCTCCCTTTCTTTCTTGTCTCCCTTCTCCCACCCGGGAGATGAAACTGTTGGGCTGGGCCACGGCGACGGCAGAGACCCGGCTGTTTCGGGGGTCTCGGGGTGCCTTGTCTGGGCAGCGGCGGAGTGGCCGCCCCTCCTGCCCTGGCACCGCCGGGGCTGGCGTGCCATCGACCCGTTCTCGCCGGAATGTAAGCTTCTCCGCTGAACCGACTCCCTGCCCTTACCCTACCTCTGAGTGTGTCCATTTTTATTTCCTGAAGAGAAGGGACTGGCGAGAGGGCCTGGGCCCCAGCCCAAGGGTGGAGAGGGGGGCCAAGGGCTCCTGAACAGATAGGAAGGACATTTGAGCAGAGCAAAGTGAAAGGAATTACGACCAAAAACCCCTCCGAGAAGACAGGCAGCATGGAAGGCATGGTGGAGATGACTCAGACAAAAACTATGATTCTAGACCAAAAAAACAAAAACAAAAACAAAAAACACACAAAAAAAAAAAAAACCAAAAAAAAAAAAAAAAAAGAAAAAGAAAAAAAAAAAAGGAAAGAAAATCCAGGACTCACCACCACCCACTTCATCCTGCTTCCTCCCCATCAAGTCCTGCCACCTGGGACCTCTCCCCCACCCTGATGTGGGGGGAGTGGGGCAGAGAGGAGAGGAGGAAGCAGGGGGCAGGGATGGGGCCGATGCCCTGACACTGGTGGAGGGACCCCTGTGCAGCCGGGGGTGGTGGGGACCCTCCCCATCCAACCCCCAATACTGGGAAAAGAAAAACAAGAAAAAAAGAAAATTCCTGGGAGGGGAAAAATAACCAAATCCCAAGCTTTAACTACAGCTGTGAAACCAAATATTGGGAAGGGGGTGGGAGGGAGGGAGGGGCAAGTGTGCCCCAGGTCTCCCCCCTGGGCCCCCCTCCCCCGAGGACTCGAGATAAGGCACCAAATACCTCATAGAACTTTAATGTTAAAAAAAGGAAACCAAATATCGTTGGCTGGGGGCCAGCCAGGGCAAGGGGCTGGGGGGCTGGAGAGAGCCAGGGTTGGGAAGGTAATGGGGGAATTCATGCCCCCCACCCCGCTCTGCCCCTTCCACTCCAGTACCCCCTGTCTCGACTCCGGGAAACAAAACTATCTCATCGTTTTTATTTTGTGGTCTGTACAGAGCCTGTGTCCGTGTGTCTGTGTGTGAGCGAGAGAGTTGGGGGGCTGGGGGACTTTATGTGGAGGATGGGGAGGGAGACCCCAAACCAGGCTCTGGGCTAGGTGAGATGTCTGAGGTGGGGGGCCAGGGGCCTGGGCTAGAAAGAGAGGAAGATGAGTGGATTGGAGAAAGGGGGAGCCTTCTGAATTTCTCTTCTCCCCAGCCCTGACCTCCTACTTGAGGGAGGGACAGAGAATGGGTCTACCCTAATGGTGGGCCTTTTGTGCCAAAAAAAAAAAAAAAAGAAAAAAGAAAAAAAAGAAATGCCAGTAACTAAAACACCTCTCTCTGTTCTCTTCTGGGAGGGTGGGGGCTGGAAATGGGAGGGAGGGACTGGGGGTATAAGTGGGGGTGGGTGGAAATGGGGAACCCAAACCCTGTATGAGTTGAGGCTAAGATCAGGAGTGGGGGGTGGGGGAAGGGTATGAGTTTCCCAGACATCTTCTCCCTTGGGAGGGCCAAGAGAGGGTCTCCAAGCCCCTTGCCCTGGGAAGACAGGGTAAGGGATTAGCCAAGTAGGCGACTGACCTCTTGACCTGACTAATTTCCTGGCCCACCCGAATCCCAGGGTGCCTCTCTCTCCCTTTAGCCCAGGGTAGGGGGAACTGAGTGAGAGAGAGAGAGTGAGACAGACTGAGCAAGATTGAGACACGCGGGCCCCCACTGGCCTCTGAGTGGGAAAGGCAAGTGCGAGAGATAAAGGCCTCCAAGAGAAAAAAGAAACAAACCAAAGATTTAACCATTTAAAAAAAAAAAAAAACCCACAGACAACTCCGCTACCTTTTTATACGTTGGAAAAAAAAGTGAAAAAAATTAAAAAATAAAAATTAAAAAAAATACACAAAAACTCCAAGCCGCAGTTCCTGCGTGCGGTTTGAACTTTGACCTCAGCAGTCTCCAAAGCAAGATGACGATGACAAAGGCGAAAAAAAAAAGAAAAAATAATGTATATTTTTAAGTATTTGTCCTTGAAATGTTAGCTCCTTGTTAAACAAACACAAAAAGGAGAGCAAAATCTAGAGAGAAGTGTTGCTGGGACGGAGACAACTATTTACTATGTCTGTGACCCCTCCCTACTGCCTCCCCATCCTCTCCTCTATCCCTGCTGCCCCTCCCCCAGCCTGTCCTCCAAGCCCAGGGGCTCAGTATTTATTTATTTACATAATTGCAGGGTGACTGGGGGCCTCTCTCCACTTGTAGAGAGGGCCTTTGGGTCATGGTGGGGTGGGAAAGGGGCAAGGAGTCTTTGGGGGAAAAGCAGGGGCCTGATCTTTGATCAACTCCTCTCTCTGCTAGCTCCTTTGTGGCTTCTTATCCCACTGCTGCCACCACCAGCTCCCAAATCCAAGCCTGGAATAGGGCAAGATGACCACCCACCTTGTAAAGATCTGAGTGGCTCAGCCCTTTCTGGGGTGGGTGTCTCTCACCTACTCATTCAGATGACCAGGTTGGAATGGGGAGGGGCGGAGGTGGCTAGTAGTGGGCAAGGGAGACCAGGAAGGGCATCTGGAAATTGAGTAGGCCCTGGAGGAGACCTGCCTTTCATCCGTTCTCAGCAAGTTAGCCCCACTTTCAGTTCTGTCTGACCCCTGTGTTGGTAGCCCCTCCCTCCCCATCCTGTCCCCCCCACCCTGTCTCTTCTCGTGGTAGCGGGTTAGCGTTTCAGTGTTCTTAACTCCAATCTGCTTGTTCATTGTACAATGTGCTTCTTTTAAGGCCCCATTTTTGTAACTTGAGTGTGTCATTCATCTGAACAACATCAAAAAATAAAAAAGTAAAAACTGTACAGAGAGAAACGCTGCCTGCTCTCCCTTGGTCTCCTCTGTGTTCTGGGAAGGGTGGTGGGTACATGTGTGCTATGGAGGGGAGGGCTTTACTTCTGTCCAAACAGTAAATGTTTCAGAAGGAGGGCCCAAGCCAGGTTCTCACGAATCAGAAGACCTAAGTCTCAGAATTTAGGATGAATTCAAACGTCTGGATTCGTTTCTCGGTTCTGCCATTTTAGAGATCTGTGACTTTTCATATATAACCTTCGATGTCCTTCTCACCTGTGGGGTTTGTGGAATTAAATGAGATGATGATGTAATAAGTGCTTAGGACAGATCTCTAGCACACGGTCTTCAATAGATGAGAACTATGGGAAAGTCAGGAAACCGGTGAGTCCTCCCCCACTTCCATCCCCAGAGGACCAGCAAGACCCTTTCAAAACAGTCGACTTTGAAGTTGTCTGGTGGTCCAGGGCACGCTCTTCTTCAGAGTGACATGAACTCATTCACTCAAATTTTTGTGCCCAGCCTGACTACGTCAATTGGCAAGAACAACGGCTTCACAGGCCAGGCCACGGGCTGATCCCCACGACCTCACCACTGAAAATCAGAAACGGTGTCAACAACTGGGCTTTCTCACTGGCACCATGTCACCTTGTCATTGTTCCATCCTCTGATGTACGCTTGGCATACGGATGCTGGTACTCTGCAAACTCAACTGTAGGGGATGGGGGAGACAGGAGAAAGGAAGAATTGAAGAGGGGTTGGATCACTTGGACGAAAAGTATTAATTAGCACTGCCTCGTTTGGGCAAGACTGAAAGAATAAAAAAGCACCTCCCCGGTTCCCAAGGTAAGTCTGGAAGGATGGGGAAGTGGGATGTTGGTACAGAGGAAGGTCATTTGGTCCAGCCCCTTCCTGTAGGGTCGTGCGGTCAGAACCATACAGACTTAAGTTCCTTGTCACCCAGGCTATCCAGTGACGAGCACAGACAGCACACCTGAGAGCACTCTTTAGAGTTGAACTTGCATCCACTTGCAGCCCCGTGAATGTGCCCGACGGCACCACATGCCCTCCCTTGTACAGTCGTACTCGGGCCTCTTGTCAGGAGCATAGCGGGCACTAGAGGACCACCATTCTGTTCCCTTGACATTTCTGCATAGGCAAACCTTCCACATACAACTGAAAACGGACGATTCAGGATCTTTAGAGTGATCAGCAAGCCGCCTGCATCAGAATTGGTGTTTTTATTTACGTTTAAAGATTTTACTTTTAAGTAATCTCTACACTCAATGTGTGCTTGAACTTATAACCCTGAGATCAAGAGTTGCACACTCAGGGTGTCCGGGTGGCTCAGTTGGTTAAGCGTCCGGCTCGATTTCGGCTCAGGTCGTGATCATGCGGTTCGTGGAGTTCTGTGCTCTGTCAGCACAGAGCTTGCTTGGGATTCTCTCTCTGCCCCTCCCCCTGCGCTTTCTGTCTCTCAGAATAAATAAACTTAAGTCACATGCTCTACTGAGCCAGCCAGGCACCCCAGAATTGGTGTGTTTAAAATGCAGATTCCTGGATCTCATCCACCCGTTTGCTGGATCTGAATCTCTAGGGGAGGGGGGCCTGGGTGGCTCAGTCGGTTGAGCGTCTGGCTTCAGCGTGAGTCATGATCTCATCGTTCACAAGTTCGAGCCCCATGGGCTCTGTGCTGACAGCCTGGAGCCCGCTTCGGATTGTGTCTCCCTCTTTCTCTCAAATATAAACATTAAAAAAATCAATCTCTAGGGGAATTGCCTAATAAACATTAAAGTTCAAGAACTTTTGCCTGCCCAGGGCGCCTCAGTCGTTAAGCATCGGACTTTGGCTTAGATCGTGATCTTACAGTTGGTGAGTTGGGAGTCCCACACTGGATGAGCTTGAGCCCCGCTTCAGGTAAAAACACAAGCCCCGAGTGAGCCCCGCTTCTCTCTCTCCCTCCTCTCTGCCCCTCGCTCACTTGTGCCCCCCACCAAGAAAAGAAACTTTGCCTAACTCAAAACCCAGCATCCAACAAGGGCTTGATTAGTCCACCGTTTTGTTTAATTTTTATTTATTTTTCAGAGAGAGAGAGAGAGAGAGCAAGAGCAGGGGAGGGGCAGAGAGAGAGGGAGACATAGAATCCAAAGCAGGCTCCGGGCTCTGAGCTGTCAGCACAGAGCTCAACGCAGGGCTCGGACCCACAAATCGAGAGATCATGACCCGAGCTAAAGTCAGAAGCTTCACCGAATGAGCCACCCAGACGTCCCATGCCACCCTTTTTAAGACAGTTCAACTGAGGACCATCAAGTTTCAGCAGAGTGACGGTGAACAATGAGTCTTGTTTTCATTAGGAGCTCTGAAAAAGAACCACAATTGAGGAAGGGTGATCATCCCACAGTCACAGAGCCATTCTTCTCTGCTGAATCTTGGAGTCAACCAGCACTCTCAGGGTCCGCCCCCACCCCACCCCCTTCCTGTCCCTTTTGATTTAACCTTATCTTTATCTGGTTTGGCAAGAATAATCCTCCAATTGTTCTAAGCACTTATTCAATATGACTTTCAGGATGTTGCAGCTCTTCTTGAGGAGGCAGTTTGAGAATGAACCTTTACGTGGGGATTAAAGGGGATCTAGCATGCTGGGCTAAGATGGCTTGCGTCCTTTCTGCAGGGTATGAGGTCACTCAAAGATGGTGCCCACGAGCAACACGCTCTGAAACAACTACTTAACACGTAATTGCTCTCATTAGGAGCTGTCCGGTTGTCAAACAGGTTGAACTTTTATTTATTTTTCCTTTTTAGTGTTTATTTTTGAGAGAGACAGAGCGTGAGCAGAGGAGGAAAAGAGAGAAAGGGAGACACAGAATCCGAAGCAGGCTGCAGGCTCTGAGCCGTCAGCACACAGCCTGACGTGGGGCTCGAACCCAGGAGCCACGAGATCATGACCTGAGCCGAAGCCGGACGCTCAACTGACTGAGCCACCCAGGGGTCCCTGAACTTTTCTCAATAAAATGAGGCTTATGTAGTAAAATCTCTATTACTGGTTAGGAGATTTGGTTTCTAGCTCTGGTCTACCACCTATGTGGTCTTGATAAGTCTTCCCTCTCTCAATCCCTCATTTTCACCTGAACATAAGGCAAAACCAGTGTAGGTCTCTGAGCCCAGTGCCCAGAGGCGACGGGGCTGTTGAGGGGGTGTTCAGAGTAACAGGGTCTGAGTGGACAGCTCTCAGGCCTCCCTCTTCCTGGTTTCCATACGAACGGTTTCCCTTCACCTCTCATTTATTAGGGTCCCAAATAAGAATTTTCTCCAACACAAAGACTGGAATGACTTTGGCGGGGCTTATTTTTCTTGGGCTGCGGCTCAGGCAAAGCAACTGGACATTCCCACCAGTCACCATCATCCTTCTCGACCGCCCTCTCCTAAGTAAAAGGCATTAGACTGTGGAGAAAAGCAGAAGGGTGATAAAACCAGATGAAACTAGGCTTAAATTCAAGCTCTATCCTATGTGGGTTGGATGACCTTGGGCAAATCACCTCACTGCTTCTGACTTCAGACTCCTTCCCTGCAAAATGTTCCTCTCACAAGAGGAGTATAATTATGATAAACATGTAAGTACTGGAAGCAAACTAGACGTTCAAATACCAGCCAGTCACTCCAACCACCCCTCTCCCCACGTCTACTAGCTAAAACAGAATCCCATTCTAGGCAGGTGTCAAGGCAGCTCCCCTTATGAGGCTGTCCACCCCCAGAATCGGAGTTCTCCAACTCCACAGCTGGGTCTGGTCCCAGGAGCCACCTTCTTCTGCCCTGGAGATCATACCTTTCGGACCTGCGTTTGCCCTCAGGGATCCAGTGAGACAACCAGATGGCTTTGAGGGAGATGGCTCACATCAGGCCAAGAATGGGGGTGCAGAAGGGGCAAAAAGAAATCTGAAGACCTTTCCCAATGTTCCTGCCACCAACTGAAACAGCTTCAGGCTTTTCTATGGGGCTGTGGGGACCTCTAGTGGCAAGACAGCTACGCTTCTTCCCCTGGAGCACCAGGGTGATATCCCCGCTCCCTGAGCCACACCCTTGGACTCCACGTCCTCTTTCCACTCAGCAAATGTCCACTGAGCTCCTACCACTTGCCAGGCCCTGTTCCAGGTGCTGAGAACACAGCCATAAAAGCTCAGACCCAAGAACCTGGGCTCATGGCTCCCAAATCCCACCCCACACAGCTGGGCCAGACAGAAACACATAAACGTCCAACTCAGTCTTTATTGACTGTTCCATCTTGGGACCACCAGTGCTAAAAGGTGGAAGGTGGGGGGGGGGGCACCTTTACGCACATCAAGGACCCCAGAGCACCCCCCTCACAAGAGAGAATAAATCCAGTTACAGAACTTACATGGCAGTTGGGAGAGATGGAGAGAGGGGCACGGTATCTACAGATTTGAGGGGATGCTGGAGGAGGTTCTTCAGCAACGGGACATGGCGGTGTTGAAGGGGGAGAAGGGACGGGGTCAGCCGCTGATCTGGACCCCCTCGGCCTCAGCCAGAGGGTAGATCTCGATGGCCTCCACCAGGGGCAGCGCCTCTGCCGCAGTCTCCATGACGGCCAGCCCCACGGCGGCCTCCGCCTCTGCCAGCTGCTGGCGCACGGCGGCCTGATGCTGCTGCTGGTGGGTCTTGCGGTGTTTCCACAGGTTGGAGAAGGAGCGGTAGCTCTTGCCACAGTCTGGGCACGAGTAGGGCCGCTCGCCCGTGTGAATGCGGCGATGCTCTGCCAAGCGCATGGAGATGGCGAAGGCCTTGCCACACACCTCGCAGGCAAAGGGCCGCTCGCCCGTGTGCAGGCGCCGGTGGTCCTTCAGGTGGGTGCTCTGGCGGAAGGCCTTGCCGCAGTCCGGACACGGGTACGGCCGCTCGCCCGTGTGGATGCGCCGGTGTACCTGCAACGACGTCTCTGTACTGAACAGCTTCTTACACTCGCTACACTCCAGGCCCCGGCGTCGGGCCGGGGCCGCGGGGGCCGCGGGGGCCGCACCCCCCAAGGCGGTCGGGGCGGCCACAGGCGTGCGAGCGGCCCGAGGGGCCCGAGGGGCAGGGGGCTCCTTAGCCAGGACCTCTCCGGGCCCGGCAGCCGCGTGCGCCGCCTCGTGCGCCTGCAACCGGGCAGCCGAGCCCACTTTCTTGCCGCAGGTGCCGCACTCGAAGCGCCGCGGGGCCTGTGCGGCAGCAGCCGCGCAGCGGTGCTCGCGGAGCCGCAGCGAGGAAGGGAAGGCGGCCCCGCAGGACGGGCAGCGGTGGGGCTGGCGCCCAGCATGGGCCACGAGCTGGTGCACCTCCAGCAGCCGGCGCAGTAAGAAGGAGCGGGGGCACTCGCGACACTTGTAGGGGTACTCGCCCGTGTGGTGGTAGCGGTGCATGAGCAGGCGGTAGGGGCGGTGGAAACGCACCCCGCACTCCTGGCAGCGGTAGGGGAAGTGCTGGGCGTGCACCAGGCGATGCTGCCTCAGGGTGGAGCTCTGCGTGAAAGCCTTGCCACAGTCCCCGCATCGGTAGGGCCGCTCCCCCGTGTGCGTGAGCCGGTGGCGTGCCAGGTTGGCGGGCGAGTTGAAGGGCTTGGAGCAGTCCGGGCAGGGGAAGGGCCGCTCGCCCGTGTGCGTGCGCAGGTGGTTCCGCACGTGAGACTTCTTCTTGAACATCTTGCCGCAGATGCCACACTTGTGTCGCCGCTCCAGCCGGTGCACGAAACGCTGGTGCCGGGTCAGCTGCAACGCCTTGCCAAATTCGCGGCTGCACAGGAGGCAGCGGTAGGTGCCTGGGGCGGCGGGCCCTCCCGGGCTCTCTTCGGTCACAGGGGGCTCCGGGGCGTCTGCGTCTCCAGTCTCTGCTGCGGCTGGCTCAGGGAAACCAACGACAGGCTCCTCTGGCGGGACTGGTGTTGTGGGCAGAGGGACACCCCCCGCCCCGTGCGTACGCCGATGATACAGGAACTTGGTGAGGTTGACAAACGTCTTTCCGCACGGACACGAATGCAGAGGATTCGGGGTGTGGGCTCGCCGGTGGGCCAGGAGGAGGGCCTCGGTGCCAAAGGCCAGGCCGCAGTCCACGCACAGGAAGTGAGACTCACTGCTGTGGTCTCCAAGGTGCTGGTCCAGACTGGAAGGGCTGGGGAACACACGACTGCACAGAGGGCACTTAAAGACGCCCTCCCGGTGACTCCGCAGGTGCTGCTGTAGCTGGTGAGGGGAGAGAAAGAGCTGGTCACAGGCGGAGCAAAAGAGCTCCTGGGCGGCCGTCCCGCCCGGCTCTCCGCTGTTGTTCCTGCGGGCCTTGCGCCCCCGGCGATCGCGCCCAACGGCTTCACCGTTGCGCAGCTCGTAACTGTGGTCAGAGGACGGCAGGGGATCAGGCTGAGACGCGGGCGCCTCTGCAGGGGACGGAGTCAGGGTGTCCTGCTGCAAGGCAGGCTCCTCGGCCTCCGGGGCAGGAGCAGGGAAGTGGGTGGCCTGGTGTTCCAGGAAGTCGGCCGGAAGCTGGAAGAGCTGGGAGCACTCGGAGCATTTGTAGAGGAGCAGCTCCACCTCAGTCACCACCTCAGCGGTGGTGGCAGCAGCAGAAGGGACAGCGGCCCCCTCCCCACCCTCTTCTGCCTTGCGGTATGAGTGCTCCACAGCCACGCGGGCCTGGCCCACAGGGGGCCCCAGGACAACCGGGGACCCCAGGACAACCGGGGCCGGAGGCTTGGTGGGAGTGCCCCGGAGGTGCGTCTGCCGGTGGTTCAGCCAGAGCTCCTGGCTGGCGAAGAGAGCCTTGCAATCCACACACTCGTAGTGGATGGTACTAGAGCTCAGGGCAGGTGCCTTGGGTGGTGGCTCGGCTGGCACTGCCTCCTGGGGGGCCATCATCTTCAGGTGCAGCTCCTGGTGCTCCAGGAGCTGGCTGGGCGACATCAGCAGCTGCCCGCACTCTAGGCACTGGTACTGGCTCTCCTGCACCAGGGTCTGATAGAGGCCCGTGCCGGAAGCTGCCTCTGCGGCTACAGTGACTCCAGGGTCAGCCACGCCCACCAGCTCAAAGTGCTGCTGAGGCACATGGGAGTTCTGGTGCATGAGCACCTCCTCCAGGGATCCATACAGCTGGTTGCACTCAGAGCAGACATAGCGGTGCTCAATGTACAGGACCGTCTCCTCCGACTCCTCAGTCATGGTGGCAGTGAGGCCCTGGGCTGTGAAGAGAGGGAGGTGGAGACGAAGCACAGCTAAACTAGAGTTTCTTCAGTCCTTCCCAGGGACGATTCCTTCCCTTCGTCACCCACCGAAACCTTAGATGTACTTTACCCTCGGACTTGTTTCCGTTTTCCACTCCCACCCCCCACCTAACAATCCTTCCTCTCCTGCACACACAAGACCGAGCGCAACACCTCCCAGCGGTCCCTTCCCAGAATCTACCCTTCTCACCTCTGAACCAACACGCATCGAACTCCACCCACCAGATCCTTATAACCTGCCCAACCCCTCACCTCCCGTGCCTCACAGCTGGCCCACAGCCACGCACATCACACAGGAGCCCGTGTCTTCTCCACTCAAACCTCCTTCCACTGACTTCTCCTTCTTACCAACTCGCTACCCCATTCCCGCTCCCAGGTGCCCGGGAGCGTCCTCACAGGCCCTGACCGCTGTCACTTCTCCCAGCCTCACTCCCCCTTTGTTCCCTCCCCCAGGTTCTTGACTTCTATTTACACCCAGAGGACTGCCACAGGGGCCCGCCACTTTCAGAGCCTTCACAGGGTACAGTCCCTCTCCTTTACCCCCAACCTCTAGTATACACGGTCTCTCCCTCTGGTGCCCAGACTCCTCAAACTCTCCCTTCCCTCAATCAACTTGTCTCATGTTGGCCTAACCCATCGCATTTTACACTTTTTCCCCCTTCACCACTCCCCATGATACCCAGATCCCCGACTCCAAATTTCTCTCTATATACCAAAGCCCCCTCCTACAACCCAACCCCCTATCCAGATTACCCAGCCCCATTTCAAAAACACCTAACCCTTTCTTCACACCTGGATTCTACTCACCACCCTAATTCAAGACACTCTTCACCGCAATTACCTCTTCTTTACGCTGAGACCTCACCTACAATCCTTATGTCCTCTCCGGTACCCAGATCCCCTCTTCACATTGACTTAAATGCCTCATCTTCATACACAACCACCCCAACCACTATGGGGATACCCACACCCCTCTTCATGTCAACTTCAGCTCCTCTTCTTTACAAAATGACCCACCCTAACCCATCTCAGGGATGCCCAGATACCACCTTCACATCAACTTAAACCCTTCCTTACAAACCCACGCCAGGGACACCCAGACCCCCTTTCGCATTATTAACCTAGTATTTTCTTATTTGCAAAAAAGACCCCACCCTCCCTCCCTAACCCATCTAGGGACGCCCAGATCCCCTCTTCGTATCAACCTAAGCCCCTCTTCTTTGCAAAAAGGCCAAACCCCACCCTAACCCACTCTAGCGATAATCAGACCCCCTCTTCATTAACAACTTAGTTTCTCTGCTTTGCAGAAAGATCCCAGCACGTACTCTAACCCAATCCAGGAATATCCAGACTACCCCCCACAAAGCCTTAAAACTTTCACACATACTTTTCCTACTACCCCAAACGCCTTTAGAAATACTCAGACCCTATCTTACTATTATGACGAATCCCTCCAGCCCCCAACCCAGAGGATGGCCAAACCCCTCTTCCTTACACCCAGAACCCTCTCACCAGCTTATTACCCTGGGGATACCCAGACCCCCAACTTCTTGTCAACCTAACATCTCATTCTCATTCCAGAGATACCAAGACCCTCCCCCATTCAGCACACCCATACCCAATTCCTACTCTTCATCTGACCGAATTCCCTACTTTTCAAAACATCACCTCTACTCAACCTATCCTGGGGACACCCACCCTTTTGACATAACATAACCCTATGCACAGAGACTCCTCTCAGCCCATTCCAGTGGTATCCACCCCCCTTTGGTTTAACTCCTTTTCACGTTAACGTAACCCCATTCTCCACACTCGGACCTCGCCCTCAACTCTAAATCTCCCCTCCAAGGATACCCATTTTCACACCAAATCCCTGTCACTGGTCGGATTCCTTACAAGCATAACTAGGTTTTCTCTTTATGTTAACTTCATTACCTCTTTCCTCACGCCCTACCCCCCTCCCCGGACACCCAGGCCGCCTCTAACCTTCCACCCCACCCCCCTCCGGTCCTAGACGGCCCACGGCCAGACCGTGGCCCCGATGAGCCTCGGAGCCTCTCCTAGAGGCAGCCCAAACGCCTCCCTTCCCACCCAGGCCCCTCCCAGCCCCTCGCCCGAGCCTCGCCCCTCCTCACTGGGACCGTCACACGACTCTAGCCCCCTTCGCTACCCCCGCCCCCGGCCCGGCCCCCGCCCCGCCGCCCGCGCGCCCGGCCGGCCGTTGGTACCGCTCCGCCCTCCCCGCCCGGCGCGCGTCCCCTCCGGCCCTCAGTGCGCAGGCGGGGTGGCACGGGGAGGCCAGGAGGGGGGGAGGGGGAGCCAGGCCGGCTTTCCGCGCGCCCGGCCGCACTCACCCGCCTCCGCCGTCTCGCACGCCCCGGGCCCAGGCCCGGGCCGCAGCTCCCCTCGCGCGGCCACCCTAGCGCTGCGCCCTCTCTAGCTCCCGCCGTAGCCTCTCGTCTGCTCCGCAGCCTCGCTCTCGCCCCCAATCGCCCTCAGCAACGCCCCGCCTACCTTCCTTCTCGGCCGCTCCGCGAACGGCCGAACGCGCCCAATCAGCGCCTGACTGGCTCCTGCCGTTCGACCAATCGACGCTCACGTCTCTGAGCCTTGGGCCAATAGTATGGATCGTCGGGATCCTTCGCAGTGCCCAACCAATCCTCTAGCGATGTTCCCTCACCGGCCAGCCCCGGGGTTGATAGTGCCCGCCCCCTTAAGCCCCCTGGAGGATGCGCCTCCTCCAGCTCCTCGTCGACTCCGCCTGACGCCTGAAGAAGGGAGGGCCGCGCGGTGACGTCAGGCGGCGGAGCGAGACTGCGGGCGCCATCTTGGGGGCGCCGGGCTGGAGTCGGGTCGGGGTCGAGTAGGGAAGTCGGAAAAATTGAGGCACACGACACCCAGAGGGTTGGGGCGGGGGAGCTGTGGCACTGGAACCGCGGCGGAGCGAACGGAGAAAGTGAAGCATCATCAGTCAGCGCGAAATGGGGAGGGGAAACTGCAGCAGCGAGCACATGGAGGGAGTAAAAAGGGAAACTGAGGCTCCAGACTCGCTTCATTAAAAAGAGGAACGGAAGCAACAAGAAGGAAGGGGAGAGAAGCCGGCGGACTCTTGAGGAAGGGGGGAAGGGAGATGTCAAAGGAGAAGCGAGGAGCGAGGGAATCTGAGGGAACAAGGAAAACCTGAAGGGGAGGGGAGGAAATGGGGAAAAGCGAAAAGCAAAGACAGTTTCATTTAAGAAACGGGGAGTGTGGGCGGGGTGGGGGGAGAAAACCTGAAGGACAACTAGGATGAAAACCTGCAGAAAGTGACCCTGTAGGAGACGGACTCTGCTTCCTTCCAAGGTGCCTTCCTTCTGCGTTGACCCAGGGGTTCTGGCCATCACTATTCTCCCCCTTTGGCCCTCAGGGCGTTGGCCTCGCACTGTTACGTTCCAGAGCTACCCTGTGAACCAACCCAAGGACAGGAGCTTCAAGAGATTCCTGTACTAACTGCTTCCCCCCCACACCCCATTTCTCAGAGGAGTAAACTAAGTCTCGAGGAGTTGGTCATTACCTTCCTGAAGCTAAAAGCTACCGAGGGACTCCCAAGCACTGAGTAGGACCGAGGTGTGACATCTCAGTCATCACCTGTGTGGTGTCCTTCAGTTGATTTCTAACTGGCCGTCCCAACTTTCCACTAAATTGAAATCCCTAACACCAAGCCAATATAATTATACCAAGCTGTCTGGATTGAAATCCTGACCCTGCCACTTCCAGCTGTTGTCTTGGACAAGCTAAATCCCCTGTGCCTCCGTTTCCTCATCTGTGAAATGAAGACCCTAACCCCTGCTTCATGGTTGTGGGGCACAGAGTAAAAGCTATGTGGAAATTGTTTTTATTAGGACCTCAAGAAGCCCAGAAAAGTTAAGTAGCTTGCCTGTCCTTTGGAGGAGACAGAGCCAGGTTTCCAACCCAGGAGTTGACTCTGAGGTCTATGCTCTTGGTACCCCCCACCCCCCCCCTCCCGCCCCAGGCTCTACTGCCTGGCAGGTGGATGTCCTGTCCTGCGGGGCATGTTGAATGGATGAATGCAAGAAGCAGAAGAAAGAAGTTGGTGGGAATGTGTGAGCTCCAAAGCTGGTAATCTGCGTTTGCCATCAGGGTGAAATCCCCTGGGGTGGGAGCCAGAGAACCTGGAAGTTAGACTCAGGCTTTGATAGGCTCCGTGCACCTGGGCAGGTTCTCACTTCCTGCCAAAGCCCCCTTATCTGCCTGAAAATGCAAGGGTCCAGCTTGGCGTGTCAGGCCCCTTTCTGCTCAGACCTTCTGCTTGGACTTTCCAGTTTATCTGGGTTGCCTAGGATCTTTCTCTTCTGATGATACAAGAGTAGGCTGAGCCCTGGGTCAGTCTTTGTGCAGGTGGTGGCATGGGACTAGATTTCTGGGGTAGGTTTATTTTACAGAGGATAGGCATTCTTTTTTGGGGGGCCCCTGCATAAACAAAGGCCTATAGGCTGGCATGAGTCTGGGCTTTCAGGCTTAGCTGGAGCTGAGGGTGGGTGTTGGGGGACCATGGGTGTTGTCCACGTAGGGTGAGGAAGTGTATGCAAAGTTGGTGGTCCTTCAGGATGCCGTATATATGTCAGACGTATGTCAGGGATGCTCCATATGGGATGAGGGTTTCCTATGCTCAGCTGGTGTAAGGGTTGCCATGTGCTGTGTGTGTGTGTGTGTGTGTGTGTGTGAGAGAAAGGCATATGGTCACGTGTGCTGGGGGGCTGCACGTGAGTGTGTCAGTGTCTCCTCCCCATCACGAGCATTGGGGGTGGTGGTGAGTCACGGGCTCAGCCTTCAGCGCCAACTGTCATGTTCCTTCCCCCCAAATTTCACCCCCCCACCCAGCCGTGCACCACCCACCCCCACTCCGAGATCTGTGTCACTGCTTCTGTCTTCCATCCCCCTGTCCTGCTCAGCTCCCTCTGAGATGCTGCAGTGGGCTCCCTGGAAGGGAGTCTCCCACTTCTAGCTCTGCCCTCCAGTTCCTTGCCCTTTCCCACTGCCTCTCTGCTCAAGTGGTAGCTAGAGAAGGAAGGCCTCTTCGCCCCACCCGCTCATGTCTTGGGTGCATCACGTCTCTATGCATTATAGAGAATTCCCATACTTGCCGCCCCATCCCTTCTCCTCCATGGGGCTATTTCTACTTCTGGGGGCTTCTCCCTTGTCTCCAGGAGTTGGCTGCTCCCGCCTTAGGGGACCTCTTGTGTCCACACGTCCTTGTGTTTACGGGTTCCTGGTATCTGTGCCCACCCATCCCCATTTCTGTGACCTTCTCCCACTTTGCTTGGCCCGTCTCCCTGTCTCTATGATATGCATTCTTGTTTCCATTTCTGCGGGCCTCTCCTCCTGTCCGTGGCCTTCTCCTGTCCCCGTGGACCACTCCCTATGTCCAGGGAGTGCTTTCTGTTCTCATGGGCGTCTGTCCATCTTCCTGGGGGACTCTCTCTCTGTCCACCAGCTGCCCTCATCTCTGAGGTCCGTCGCTGTCTCTGGTCTGCTCCCATGCCTCCATAGGCTTTTCTCTTTTTTATCTGGGCTTTTCCCCTGTTCTTGTCCTTGTGGGGTTTGTGGACCTTGGCCCACCTCTGTGAGTTTTGATGGCTGTCTTGCTTTTCCTCTGCATTTTCCTTCATCTCTGTAGCCCTCTCCCCCCAGCTCCATGGCCTTCTCCTCAGGTCTCCCTGCCTCTCATCTCCGTGGGCTCCTGGGCAGGGCGGTGGCATGGTGGTGGAGGGGGTGGCCCAGGGGTGGGCCCTCCATCCAATGCAGCGCCTTCCCCTCATCAGCATTCTCCTCGCAGGCCCCCCAGCCCCGACCAATACGATCTCCCCCTCCCCCCCCCACTCCCTTCCCTCCTCTTTCTCCGCCTGCTGCCCTCCCTTCCTCCTGCCCGCCCTCCTCCCTGCCTCCCTCCCTCCCTCCCTCCCTCCCTCATCTCTCTCCCCCCCCCCCCCCCCCCGCCCCGCGCTCCAGGACCCAGCGCGGGCGGCGGGCGGGCGGGCGGGCAGGCAGGCAGGCAGGCGGCGGCCTCGGAGGGGAGAAGGAGAGGTGGCGGCGGCGGCGGCGGAGGTGGTGGTGGTGGTGGTAGTGTTGGCGGCAGTGGCGGTGGCAGCAGTGGCGGTGGCGGCGGTGGCCGGCAGCAGGGAGGCAGGCCCAGCTGGGGACCCAGAGCCGGCGGCTGCGCCTCGCAGGGGACCAGGAGTCCGTGGCCAGGCCCTCCCACTGAGGCCCTGCACCGGGCGCCCCCGGGACACCCCACCCTCCTCTGCCTTCCTCTTCCACCTGCTCCTCTCCATCCTTCCCTCCCTCCTCCTCTCCCTCCTCCCCATCTCTCCACCTCGCCGCCTGCCCCCTTCTCGGCTCTCCGGGTCTCCCAACACCCCGTCCTCCCCAGCCCCTCCACCCCTCGGCTTCTCTCCACCCCTAGCATGCTTTTCCCGTGGGGGCTGAGGGCTTGAGGACTCCAGGCCCTTGCCTCATCCAGGGCAGGGCCAAGGCTCCAGGGGGGAGGGGGGAAGGGGTGGCCCCCTCCCCCCAATCAAGCCCTCCCCTCCCCCACTCCTCCTGATGGCCGGCTTCCTTGTCTCCAGCCAGTCCTCGCCCCCCGTGGCCCCCCCAGGCCGGCCCGGCTAGGGGAGGGGGCGGGGGCCCTTTCCTGGGCCGGCTTCCCCCTCCCCCGGCTTTGCCTGTGCCCCCCTCCCTTCCGTTTTCACCTTCCTCTCCTCCTTTCCTCCCTCCTTCCCCTCCATTTGCTCCTTCTCCCTCTCCTCTCTCCCCTTCTCTCCTCCATTTTCTCCTTTCCCCTTCCTCCCTTCCCTGGCCCGCCTTCTCCTCTTCCACCTGTCCTTCCTCCCCGCTCCGGGGAGCCCCTGTTTTGGATTAGTTGGGGGCCACTGCCGGAGGCGGGGGAGGGGGCCCCGTGGACTGCCCTCTCCCCCCCGCCCCCGGCCACACCACCACCCAGCGCCAGAGCATCTCCCCGTTGTCTTTCTCGGGCCTCGAGGGAGCCCAGCCCTCCGTCCCACCAGGATCCGTGAGTGTCTGCAGGGCGGGGGTTGGGCTTGGGCCAGCCTGGGTCCTGGAAGGCTGGGCTCACCACCGTCTGGTGGGGCCCCCACCTCCCCTTGCCCCCCTCCACGAGCAGGGGCCTGCCCTGTGCCTCCCCCGTCTCCCAACCTCTGTTCACCTCAGCCTCTCTTCACCCTTCTTCTGGGTGCAACAGCTCAGCCTTGTCCCCAGCCCCTGGGGTCCTGAGGGGCTGCCTGGCTCTTACTTGCGGGCTCACTCCTTCTCTGGGACTCCTGGCCAGTCTCCGCCCCTGCTTTCTCCAGCCGTGGTCCCACGGCGACCGGTGACCGGCTCTGTTCTCCCTCTGTTTCCGCCTCTCTTCTTTCCTCATCCTTTCTGCCTGCCATCCCTGTCCCATCCGCTGTCCGTCTCCTGGAAATGTCTTTCCTTTTTTTTCAATCTCCATTTCGTGTGTCTCTCAGGCCTCTCTCTGACTCTGTCCAACTTCTCTCTCCTTTGCTGTTAGCCTAACTCTTTCTTGTTGTGTCTCTGTTGATTCTCTCTCTCTCTCTCTCTCTCCCTCCCCCTCTCTCCCTTTTTCAAAACTCCCCTGCATCTCGTCTGGCTCTTTTGGAAGCACCCACAGGTTTGGCCCTCTATCCACTTCTCTCCATCCACTCTTTGCTCTGCCTGTGCCCCTGCTCCCCTGTCCTCCTCTGCCCCTGCACTTGGAGCCTGTCTTCCTGTTCACTTTTCTGCTTTCCTCCCCCAGATCCACTCTGGGTCCGGCTCCTTTCTCCTCAGCCGCAGCCACTGCGTGGTCTACTTTGTCTTTTCCTTGGTGGTCTCACTCACCCCCCATCCTCTGCTCACTTCTACGTCCTGGCCTGGCCTTTTTGTCCTCATCCCTCCCCATGCCTCGGGGCTTGTGGGCTCAGGGATTGACCACCTCCTCAAGACACCCTGGTGGGTGCATCTCTGTGTGGACTGGCCCCCTTATGTGGGCACTCACCCTGTCCCTGCCTGTGCCCCTCACTCTTCCTCCCTGCCTCCATTTCCCTCCCTGGCCCTCACTGCCCCTTCTAGTGTGTGTCTGCCCCACTCGCCCCTCCCTCTTCTCGAGATCTGCTGTGTGGCTCCTGCATACATTTTCTCCGGCTCTCTTTCCAACTAGCTCTCTTCCTTTGCAGAGTTTTGCGGATCTTTCCCCTTCCTGCAGTCTTTGCACCTGTTGTGTTCTTGTGTTTTTGCCCTCTCCCTCACCCCACTTGTCTCACCGATTTGCCTTCTCACCTTGGTGATGTCTTGCCTTCCTGTCTGTCTGCCTCTCCTGGCAGGGCCCCTCACTCGGCTCCTTCTGCCTGGTTGGCTGCTATGCTTCCACCTTTATTTGGCTTTGCCTAAGTGTCTGGGCCTCTGGGGCTCAGGCCTGCCTGATTCCCTGCCTCTGCTACCTCGCGCTCTCTGTCTTGTCTCCGTTTCCTTTGGTGTCTCACTTCTAGGCGACCTGTGTGGGTCCTTCTCTCTCATTTAGCCCCAGGGACCTCTTTTTGGTCCGTCTGTCTTTCTATCTGGGCCTTCCTGTATGTCTTTGTCCATGTGCTGTCCCAGACCCTGGCCCTGCACTCTGTGTTTCTGCTCCCACCCATGTCTGCCACCTGTGGGACCCTGCCCTCTGGTCCCTGTCTCTCCCTCCGTCTTCCCTGTCCTCTAGTCTCTGTTCCCTGGTTTGTCCCCAGAAGCCCCTGATGTCTCGGGATGACCCCCCTTCAACTCTTGCCTCTCTCCAAGCCCCGCCCTCCACAATCCTCCCCCTGAGAGTTCTTCCTGGTCCCCCAACTTCCCTTGCTCCTCCACCCTTGAAGTCTTCACTGTAGATCCGGATTACCATCTGCAGCCCCCAGCCTGTCCATGATGCCCTCCCACCCCTCAGCCTGCCTTTCCCAGAGGCCCTGGGAGAGGGAGCTGCTCAAGGTCATGTGGGAGTCAGGGGCAGAGCAGAGACTGTTGGGTCTCCTGCTGCCATGGCCTAGGTTTTCCTGGCCACAAGGATGGTCCAAAATCTTGCACTGTGCCTCTACCCTCCCCTGGCAGGTTTCATTCTGCTATCTCACTACCTTAAGCCCTCCATCCATGGGGATCAGGTGGGGTGCAACGAGACCCCTAGGCTCACCTCACAGCACTCTGGGCCTCACAGTAATGCTCTCTCCTGGAAGCCCAACGCCCCTTCTCTTGGGGCACGGCTCTCGGCCAGGAGAAGCCATGCATCCAGCCAAACTCATCCCTGCCTGGGGGTTGCCCCATAGAAGGCTGGGGTACCTGGAGAACTCTAACTCACTGGGGTTGGAGCCATTCTGGGAAGCAAAGATGCATTGTCTCCCCCTAATCCTCAGCTCCCCTGAGCAGGGTGGGGGGCTGTAGTCTGGCACCTGCTTTGGCAGACAGCAGACTCCCTGCCTTACTCTTCCCTTCCAGCTCTCTCTGGTGGCATCTCAAGTGGGCTTGTGTCCTCTCTCCATTCTCTGTATTTCCTGTTCTATTCTGTGTCTCTCTTATGCCTTGATTTCCCTCTCTGCTGCCTGCCCTATGCTCCTCTCCGCATCCTGACCTTCCTCCGTCTCCATGGCTCCCTGCCTTCCTGCCTCATCCTTCCTCCTTGCTCCTAGTCCTGTCCTTCCCTACCCAGAAACTCCTTTGTCCTCTTCATCTCTGTCCCCCCTGTCTTCTTATCTTCTTGTTCCCTTGTATTTTTGTCTGTTTTTTCTCTTTCTCCTTTCCTGGGTGTCTTTGTATTTTCTTTCTCTAAGCCTCTCTTCCTATTTCTGTCTCCGTTTCTGTCTTCTCTTTCTTTACTTTTTTTCTTTTCTTTTCTTTTCTTTTCTTTTTTTTTTTTTTAGCTCCTTAGCTGCCTCGGGTCCATCCATCTGTCTCCATCTGTGTGTCTCCACGTGTGTCTCTGTCTCTCTCCATCATTCCCTCTCTCCTCAAGTTTCCTTAACTCCCGGATACTCTCCCCTCCAGACCCCGGATGTCCAGGCCACTCTCCCCACGGGATTGTGGGAACCAGGGACGTCAGGAAAGTGGCAAGTGAGGCCTGGGATGGGGTTGCCTAGCAACCACCGCATCCTCTCCAGCCAGTTTCTGTTGCCTAGTAACCGCTGCCTGCCCAGAGACAGGGGCGGGACTGGGTGGGGGGTGGCACTTCCTGGTTTCCTACTGGGGTGGGGATGGTCCCTGGAATTTGCTCTTACTTGAGATCCCTCCCGTTTTGGTAGCTGTGAATGTCCTCTAGCCATGCCTGTCCCACTCAGTGCCGTGAGCTCCTCCCCGGTAGTGCTCCTCAGAGCCTGAGCCTCCTTCGTATCAATGCCTTTGGTGTTGTCAGCTTCTGACAAGGGCAGGGCCTTTCAGCGCTCGCTCACAATGTCCCGGGGTCTCCGGTCACCACCCCATCTAGCAGTCCTCCAAAGGGCTCTGAGGCCCCCACCTCAGCAATCTCCCCATGGGTGGGGGGCTCCCTGCAGGTGGCGAGTGGGGGCCGCGGCAGCTGCGTCCCCATGAGGAGGGGAGGAAGATGCCGGCTGAGCTGCTGCTGCTGCTGATTGTTGCCTTCGCCAGCCCCAGCTGCCAGGTGCTCTCATCACTGCGCATGGGTGAGGCCCTACAGCCCCTGCCCCGCCTCTGCAGAGACCCTCCCAAGCCTGCCCATCCCTCAGGACCCGGGAATCTGGGCTTCAGGTCTCAGCTTTCCTCAGCAACAGGGAACAGCAGCCCCCAGCTCCTTCTCCCCCCGCCCGGACCCAGCAGTCCAGACCTCCAGCTGTGTCCAACCTTAGATTCAGGAGTCTAGACCCATGTCAGCATCCCCACCCCTACCTTAGAGCCCAGGAGTCCAGGACCCCAGCCTCTCCTTTCTCAGGACCCAGGAGTCTGGTCCCCAACCCCCGTGTCCCCTCAGCTGCAATCCTGGACGACCAGACAGTGTGTGGCCGCGGCGAACGTCTGGCCCTGGCTCTGGCCCGGGAGCAGATCAACGGGATCATCGAAGTCCCAGCCAAGGCCCGGGTGGAAGTAGACATCTTTGAGCTTCAGCGGGACAGCCAGTACGAGACCACGGACACCAGTGAGCAGGGCCACAGGGGGCGTGGGGTGAGGCAGGGCAGGCTGGTAGCCCTCAGTCTGTCCCTCAGCTCCTGGCCTCCTCAGCTCGCTTGCTTTGTCTCTTTCTAGCTCCACCTGCCCCTTCCTTCATGTCTGGTCTGCTTTTTCCTTTCCAGAGATGGTGCTGCCGAGCATGGGGAGGTAGGGAGGGTGCCAGCCCCGGTCCTGCCTTGTAAGAGCTGAGAGCCTCGTTTGAAAGATAAACTCATGGCTGGCTGGGGACACAGTGCCCAGAGCTGAGTAATGAGGGGCCTGGACAGTGAGGCCAGGGGGCTTCAGGGGCAGGAACAGTGAAGGCGTTCTGGAGAAGGCTAAACCAAAGTTCTGAGGTCTGAAAGGCAAGCAGGATATAGAAAAAGTGGCATTGCTCAAAGTATGCCCTGAAGAACAGCAGCCACATAGTAGGAGTGCATAAGTATTTGTTGGATACTGACAGACCGAGCAAATGTTAATGGGTATCTCTTGAACAAATGTGTTGGGGTCGTATACCTCAGGAGATGCTGTCTTCAATGTGTTTTAGATTGGTTTTCGTTCTTACAGGCCTTATCAGAGCGTTTGTTATATTCACGTGTGTTTCATATTAGCGAGAGGGAGAATGGGGTACAGTGTTTCTTGTACTTTCCTGACTGGCGCAGCACAGAACACAAACTGGGAGAAGCTGGGATGGAAGGTGAGGAGGTAAAAGGGGTTCCAGGCATATGCTAGAGTCTGGAGCTGGAGCAGAGGAGGGGGATATATGGAGCCAAAGAACAGGGTGTGGGGTTGAACCTGTCCTGGCTACCTGGACTCAGGACATGCTTGGTGAGATCATGAGAGACTTTGGGGCTGAAGTGTGACAGCAGTGGGAGGTGAGGCTGGGCAGAATGGCGGGCCAGTTCAAAGAGGCGACAGTGGCAGGCTAAAAGATGTCACCTTCACCTGTAGGCAGAAGGGAGCCACCAATGGGTTTAGGTCAGGGAGCGGGCTTCTGGAAGGTGACTCTGGAGGCTAGATTTGGGTGATCATGCCTGAGTTGGCATGCCTGAGTTGAGAGCCCTAAAAAGTAGGGCAGGGGAGAGAAGGGGAAAGATATGAGAAAATTTGAGGACAAAAGAGACAGGACTTGGTGACTAATTTGCCTATTGAGAGAAGAATTAAAGGCAAGGATTGTTTCTAGATATTTGGTCTGCACAAACGGGGCCTTCAGCAATGTGGAAGGCACAGAAGAATCAAGTTTAGAGGAAGGTAAGGCATTTAGTTAGGATGCTTTTAGTTGGATGTGGCAGAAACCTACTCAGTCTGCCTTAAGGGAAAAAGAGAATTTATCAGCTTATAATACGAAAAGGCCCAAGGACTAATTTCAGGCATGGCTAAATCCAGGTACTCAAATGATGTCCCGGGACTGTTTCAGGCATGGTTAGATCCAGGCACTCATATCATGTCCCAGGAAGCTCTCTGTCTTCATCCGTGGGTCCTGTTTTCCTCTAAGTTGGGTTCATTTTCAGGAATACCCTCCCTAACTGGTGGCAAGACGGCCCCAGTAGCTCAAAGCTTACATCTTACCTGTTTAGCAAACCACGTAATAATTGTAGCAGAAACCTGGGGAAAGCTCTTGATGGCCTGCTTTGAGCCCGTCCCCATCTCTGAACCAATCACTGTGGCCAGGACCGTGTGGTTCTGTGATCCTGGCTTGGGTGCCAGCCAGTCCTGGGAAACACATGGTTCCCTGAGGAGAAGTTAGGGTTTTGCCATGAGAATGGGCACCGGGCAGGCAGAAAAAACAGCTTCTGCCTCCCCGTCTTTGAGACGTGCGCAAGTTCAAGGGGAAAAAAGAAAAAAAAAAAAAACACAGAAGAAAGAGGAGCAAACGAAAGCCACAGGAGAGCGGTGTTTGGGATGTGGGGTGGAGAGGGGCCCTCGCTGTGGTTGTGGGGTGGAGGGGCTGTGAGGCGTTGTTGGAAAGGAGGAGTGAGACAGAGGCTGAGGAGCCGGGCGTTAGCTTTGCAGCCAGGAGGTCCCTGGTTTTTCCTCTTTGTTCTTTTGTTTCTCTCACGGTCTAACCCATCCCTCTTGCCATTTCTCCCCATTTGTCTCTGTCTTGTCCACTGCTGCGGGTGGGACCGGGGATTGGGCCTCTGGGTCCGGGGCGGCCAAGGGGGATCGGCAGCTCCAAGGATCGGATGTGCTCCCGGGCCAGGTGGGGGCAGAGAGGAAGGTCCCTGACTGCGGTCTCTTCCCACCCCTCGCAGTGTGTCAGATCCTGCCCAAGGGGGTCGTGTCCGTCCTGGGGCCCTCGTCCAGCCCTGCGTCTGCCTCCACCGTGAGCCATATCTGTGGAGAGAAGGAGGTGAGCAGAGTGTGGGACAGGGCAGGGGTGGGTCCCTGGGAGGCGAGGCTGGGGAGGAGGCCGCAGGATAGAAGCAAAGCCTCCTTCTTTGTCCAGATCCCCCACATCAAGGTGGGTCCCGAGGAGACACCCCGCCTGCAGTACCTGCGCTTCGCGTCCGTCAGCCTGTACCCCAGTAACGAGGACGTCAGCCTGGCCGTCTCCCGAATCCTCAAGTCCTTCAACTACCCCTCGGCCAGCCTCATCTGCGCCAAGGCCGAGTGTGAGGGAGAACTGGGTGTTTTGTTTTTATTCCCCCAAACTCCCCTGCCCGAGAGATCTGGTCTCCCGCACGGCACAGGCTCCCCTGGTCCCCACCATCCTTCCCCGTCAGGAACCCAGACCCCCCCACCTCCCCCGAGAGACCATTTAGTCAGCAGATAGTAACTAGCACCTATGTGCCAGGCCCCTGCGAGGCCCTGGCGGTTCCGCACTAGGTGTGGTCCCGGATTGGACTCCAGGGTCCGTGGGGGATGCTATCGCCGAGCGGTTGTGACGCAGAGTGATCCATACTCTGTCAGCGGGCAGGCGGGGTGCCGTCGGAGCACGTAGAAGGGAATCCTACCCGGGTCTGAAAGTTCAGATCCCGTGTCCCCGAGAAAGGGGCCTCTAAGCTGGACCTAAAGGTTGGGGAGGAGTTGGGGTCAGGAAGAGGGGAGGGGGTGGCAGGGCAGGGGCCGAGGGCCCAGGGAACGTGGCCGCTTTGAGAGGCTCAAGGATGCTTCCAGGGAGCCCGGTGCCCAGTGTGGGAACAGGGGAGCAGCGCGTGCAGGAGGCATGACCACGCAGGGCCCTGCACCTCTGCCCGAAGATGATGGCGGTGGTGCAAGGTTCCCACGCAGGGCGGGGCAGGGGACAGGCCGGGTGTGTGTCGCAGGAAGAGCTCTGGCTGCAGCAGAGAGAACTGACTGGAGAATGCCACGAGCTATGGCCGGGAGGCCAGAGACGGGCAGGGAGAAGGGGCACTGGTTAGGTCTCTGGTGGTGGTGGCAGGCCGGAGAGGCCAGGATGGGTTTGAGGAGCCACGAGGGAAGGGAGAGGGCGCCGTCGCTGTGGTGACTGGGTTCCGCCTGAGGAGGAGGAGGAGGACGGAACGGTCAGGTGGAGGTGCACTTGGGGTCGAGGCGTCTCGGAGACCATCCAGTGGGGATGTCCGGAAGGCCGGTGGGTTTGTGGGTGGGGTGCACAGCTGGAAAAAGAGAGAGGGCCGTGCTCAGTAACTTCCAGGAGAAACTCGTCTTTCAAAAGGTATTTACTGAACACCTGCCACGGCCCAGACCTTGTTCTGGGTCCTGGGGCTAGAGCGGTGCCTGTGCGAGCCAGGCCAGAACCCCTGTCCTTGTCAGGCCTGCTGTCTCGTGGGAGAAGCTAGGAAGTAGTAAGTCCTCCCATTCGAGATGGGATGGTGATCACCTCCTCGAGGAGGTGATGTTTGGGTAAGAGATCTGAAGGTGGAGAGGGAGGGAGCCGCATGGGGGTCCAGGGAGAGAAGGGAACAGCTAGTGTAAAGGCCACAGGGCAGGAGCGTGGCCGTGGCGTGTGCGAGACAGGTCAAGGGGATGGCGAGGGGTGGGTGGGTGGAGTGGGGCCCGGGGGCTGTGAGGATGCGGGCCTCCACTCTCAATGGGCCAGAGCTGTTAGAGGGTTTGGGGCAGAGGAGGCACACATCTGCTCTACGCGCTTGTGGCTGCTGTGACGGGGACGGACGTGGGGGCAAGTGCGGCTGTCATAACAGGTGAGGGAAGGCAGTGGCTTAGGCCAGGGTGGTGGCGGTGGTGCGGCACGTGGGGTCTGCTGCACTCTGCAGATAGAGCCTGGGTGGGTTGGGCGCAGCTGGGAGAGAGAAAGAGAGGGAGAGGAGGAGAGAGGGAGAGGGAGGGAGGAGGCCGGGGTGCTGTCCGGGTTTGGGCCTGAGTGGCTGGCAGGCAGGTGGTGGCTTGGGTGAGAGGAGTGGAAATGTGGCTTGCGTGAGTGAAGTTTGAGATCCCCGTCACAGGTCCCAGCGGCGGAAAGGTGGCAGGGGACAGGTGTGTGGAGGTCGAGCACAGGGTCCACGGGCCCAGTATCCCAAGAGAGCCGACCACGCTCTGGGCAGTACAGCCCTCGTCCCCTCCTGGGCTCCCCTACACTGGAGGAGGAGGAAGTCACCCTGGGACACTTACAGGGACCCTAACCCGGGCCCTCCTGCTCCCCCAGGCCTCTTGCGGTTGGAGGAGCTAGTGCGTGGCTTCCTCATCTCCAAGGAGACGCTGTCAGTGAGGATGCTGGATGACAGCCGGGACCCCACGCCGCTGCTCAAGGAGATCCGCGATGACAAGGTGTCCACCATCATCATTGATGCCAACGCGTCCATCTCCCACCTCATCCTCCGTAAAGTGAGTCCCCCAGTCTCTGTCTCTCTGCAGGGTTGGGGCAGAAGCATTGGGTGACAGAGCAAGTCGCCCAATGCCCACGGGCCTCAGGGGTCACACGGTAGAGACCCGCTTCCTACGAGCAGATGATAATCGTGAGGTTTGTCTCAGCTTGGCCAGTTCGCGGTCGCACCGGTGGTCGGGCCTTGGACAGTCGCCTCCCCTCTCTGTGCTCAGTTGCTGCCTCGGTGGGTTGCCGTGAGGGGTAGTGAGTGAATGGTGGGGAAGCACTTGGGACAGACAGGTCCTGGCCCAGAGTAGATGCTGGTGCGGGGAGCTCCCTGTCATCTGCACTGAGTGCCCGTCCTGCCGCGTGGAGGCACTTTGCACGGACTCTTTAATTTGGCTCCCACCCAGGCTGCGGGGCAGGCGTGATGACCATTTTGTGGATTAAGAAGCTGGAGTTAAGCAGGCTGGCTCAAGGGCGCCCGGGAGGGGGTAGCACCGGGGCCTGCCACACACCCTCCAGCAGTGACCCACATTCATTAATCATTCATTGCTTCCCTGCTCTTAATTCGTCCTCGTAATCTAATCTGTATTATTTATTTTTCTCCAGTTTTCTTTTTTCTTTTTTTTTAAATTAAAACCATATGTCACTACTGATTGTAGTGTACAGGAAGAAGTGTGGACAGAATCCATAGGGCCCTTGAGGCAAGAAGTTTTAGAGAAAAGGTTTCGTGTTCGGAAGGCAGGCAGGCCTGGGCTGGGGTCCCGCGAGCCGAGCCGAGGGACCTGTGGTCACTCTCCTCTTGTGGAATGGGCTGTGAGCCTCACGATAACAGCTCCTGCCACTCGGCCGATGTTGGCTGGTGCCATGTAATGTTCTAATGACCATAGCGGGGACAGGCTCGGACACCGTGGCAGGAGAGGCCTTCTAGTTTTCTTTGCCTCAAGGACTGTGAAGAAAGGGGCTCCAAACAGGCATTTTGAGATTCCAGTCGGTTGCCTTTCGCTGCGAAGTGCTTGTAAAGATTGCAGGGGGGCTTTTATCTGGCTTGTGACCAGGCTGGGCCCCACACAGTAGCAGCCCCAACTTGGCTCTGGGGCAGCGCGGGGAGAAGCTTAAAGTTGAGGTTACCCTCCCGGCCTGTCCTGTTTCTAAGGCGTCCCTTTGCCTGTCTGTCTCCAGAAGGCAGTCTTGTAAGTGCCCTCCAGGGGGATGCGGGCATCTGGGGGTGCCGTTCTCTCCTCCAATAAGGCCTTCCTTCCACCCAGGTCGCCTGTCCACTGGTGCAGCATCAGGGAGCAGGGTCTCCCTCTGCCCCCGCGCGGCTCCTTCTCCCTGTCTCCGTCTCTGGGTGTCTGTTACTGTGTTTCCCATGGGTGTCTTCACTAGGCCTGTCTCTAAATCTCTCTTCCTCTCTTGGCGTCTCCTCGCTTCTGCCTGTGGGCCTCCGCCCCTCCTGTCGCCTCTGTGCCGCCCCATGTCCTCCAGGCTTCAGAGCTGGGAATGACCTCAGCGTTTTACAAATACATCCTCACCACCATGGTGCGTACCCCACGCGGCCCCTCCGGCCCCCGCCCCCCTCCCAGGGTGTCTGCCCCATGTGGGGCCTGGCCCCTGGCCTCACCCCTTCTTCTTGGCCCCAGGACTTCCCCATCCTGCACCTGGACGGGATCGTGGAGGACACCTCCAACATCCTGGGCTTCTCCATGTTTAACACCTCACATCCCTTCTACCCCGAGTTTGTGCGCAGCCTCAACATGTCCTGGAGGGAGAACTGTGAAGCCAGCACCTATCCAGGTCCTGCGGTGAGCACTTCTTCTGTACTTTGGTGAGATGGTGCCAGAACCCTCCAGCGCCCCCACTCGCTTTCCAAGTACATACTGTGAGGCCTCACATTGTGGCCCCAAGATAAGTCTGACCTGTTTCCTCCTCTGTACCTCCCAGGCTGCCCCAGCCACACTGGCCTCCTCCAGGTGCCTTTATGGCCCTAGCACATGCCCACCCCAGGGCCTTTGCACTTGCTCCTCCCACTGCTTCATATGTGCTTCCCCAGAGAACTAGCGACTCACTCCCTCATTGCCAAGTCATTGCTCAAACATTCCCTCGGTTATAAGACCTTCCTTGGTCCCCACCATAAAAACGACAAACTCCCTGCTAATCAGCTCCCTTCCATACTGTATTTTTCTGCACAGTACCTGTCCTTGCATATCTAATGCTCTATGTTTTGCTTAGGTACAGATATGGATATCTAGACCGTAAGTTCCATGAGTGTAGGGTTTTCTTTCTGTTTTCTTCACCTTTGTATCACCAGCACCTAAATCAGCCTAGCCCAGGGTAGGTGTCCAATAATATATGTCGAATAAACACAAACATACAGAAGGTACACGCTTAGGTGTATTTGTTCACAGACGTTTAGTCCTGTGCCAAGATACCAAGGCACTCCTACCGCATAGAAACGCACATGGACCCTGAGCCATGCAGTCAGGCGGTGCAGACATAACGTGGGTAGAGGTACATTTGTGTGTGCCCCTGCAGCTGTCTACACAACACAGATATTCAGACCTTCACACCAACCCAGCGAAGACACTCCCGCAAACACACACACACACACACACACACACACAGAGATGCCCCATGTCCTCAGTCACAGCTCGGTGCCCAATTTGTATCAAGCGTTCACTGTGTGCCGGGCAGTTTTGAACTCTGACATGTATTACCTTCTTTGGTGCCCACGTTAGCCTGTGGAGGCAGAGATGACAATCATCCCCATCTTATAGGGGAGGACACTGAGGTTCCGAGCAGGGTGGGGACTTGGGCCTCCCGTAGGAAATAGGAGAGCCGGGTCTCCAGCTCAGAGCCGCCTGCTTCCCAGGCGCAGGCTCACAGCCCTTATGCTCGCCTGCCTCCTAGATGCCACGCCCACCCTGGCACCTTGCGTGGAGACAAACAGGCACTTTCGTCTCCAGCCCCCACACACGTGCGCCCAGCCATAATCAGGCTGTGGCCCTCTTCCCACACCCTGCATCCTACATCAGCCACGCTGATGCGGATTCCCGGGCACACCCTGAGGCCCACCAGCATCCCCCTGTGGAGGTGACTCGGCTGGCCATCCAGCCCGTCCCCAAACAGACGCGGGGCTACATGATTCAGGAGGAGCTATTCCCACAAAGCTACGGGCAGCATGCACGTTTTTCCCGCTGCCACCTGACTCCCTGAGAAAGACACTCAGAGACCGGTCCTCACTGCCGACCTGCACCGTTTCATGCTCCTGGAGAGACGGGAGTTGTCTGAGGGCTTGTGGGTAGCACCACGGGGGCGTTGGGGCCCCCCTGCCTGAGCGGCCCCTTCCTCATCCTCGCTCTACCTCTGCCCCCCACCCCAGCTGTCGGCGGCCCTGATGTTTGACGCCGTGCACGTGGTGGTGAGTGCCGTCCGGGAGCTGAACCGCAGCCAAGAGATCGGTGTGAAGCCGCTGGCCTGTACGTCGGCCAACATTTGGCCCCATGGGACCAGCCTCATGAACTACCTGCGCATGGTGAGCGGGGAGCGGGGAGGGCCGAGGGGGCAGGGCCGTCGTTCTCAGGCTGGGACACTAACTGTGTCCACCCTGTGGCCCCTCTGCCCTCTCCCCCGCTACCAACCCCACCCACCTCCTGCTGTCTCTGGGCCTCTTCCTCCTCCTCTCCTCCATCGCTCCCCTCTGGACCTCCCTCTCCCTGTCTGCACTGCCCTCCCCCTGCATCTGTGTCCCATCTCCTTTCTTTTGCTGGCGTGTTGTCTTTCTCGTTTAACCGCGGTCCTTCCTGGTCCCTCTCCCTCTCTTCTTCTTCTCTGTCTCCTTCTTCTCTGTCTCCACCTCTCTGGGCTTCTCCCGCCCTATGTCTGGGCCCCTGCCACCCCTCCCTCTGCCTGCCTCCCGCCCTGCTAGGTAGAGTATGACGGGCTGACCGGGCGGGTCGAGTTCAACAGCAAAGGGCAGAGGACCAACTACACCCTGCGCATCCTGGAGAAGTCCCGGCAAGGCCACCGCGAGGTGAGCAGACCCGGGAACGCTCCAGAGTCCTGATGGGGTGGGGGCAGGGCCGGCGTGTGCTGATGGTACCTTCTCTGCCCCAGATCGGGGTATGGTACTCTAACCGGACCCTGGCCATGAACGCCACCACCCTGGACATCAACCTGTCGCAGACACTGGCCAACAAGACACTGGTGGTCACGACCATTCTGGTGAGTGGCCCTGGGGAGGGCAGTAGGTGGAGGGGCCTTTCCTGAGCGGTGCCCCAGCCCAGTCCTAGTGAAAGAGGAGGATTCCTTGGCTCACACCGCACACAGACCAGCAGGGAATGTGACCCATGCACCCAGCAATCCTGATTGTGGCCAGGGTGTCACCGGCCTAATCGCTGCCGAAACACGGGAGGGCACAGGCTCCGCCAGCTGGCCGTTGCACGGCAGAGATAGGAATGACTGCGGTCGTGGGGATTCCACGAGGCTGCACAGGTAGGGCGCCTCACACAGTGTCTGGCCCCCAGAAGTCACGGTCGCTAGAGTGGTCATTTTGCCACACTTGCCAACTGAGTGTGTTGACACGTGACAACTTAATATCCATCTTGAAGATGTGGAAACCAGGGCTCTGAGTGGTGAGGCACCTTGCCCCGGGTCCCGTAGCAGGTACGTGGCAGAGCCAGGGCGGAAGTCACGTCCCTGAGGCTCCAGAGCGTGATCCGTAGCCGCCGGGCTCTGCGTCTCCAGTCCTTTTGTACTTGAGCACCAGCCAAGGACATGGTCCTGTAGCCCCCGTGGGTGCTGCTTCTGTGCTTAGCAGATCAGAGACCGGGGCGGGGGGTGGGGGGGGCCTTTGTGCGTCAGCGACAATTTACAGAGCACCCTGTTCTGCACCAGCCGCTGTGCTGGGCCCTGTCCAGGCACTGCTCTGTAAACCTCTCGGCCGCTCCATGAGGTTTGTCTTATTTTCCTCATTTTGAAGGTAAGGAAACAGGTCACAGGACAAATCCCGGCTGGAGCCGAGCGACCTGCTCGGAGCCCGTGCCCTCTCTCCCGCACCTTGCCACCTGCCACCTCCCGCTGGGCACAGTGGGCCACCAGGGGGTCCGGCAGAGGGTGAGGCACAGGACCTGGTGAGCTGGAGGCGGCCCAGAGCAGCTGGGCCTGGAGGCTGGTGTGCCAGGCAGCCGTGCCCTTCAGAGCAGCCAAGTCCCTGGCCTGCTGGCACGTGCCATCTATGAGAGCCCCTCAGTAAGCCCGTGAGCTGGGCCAGCTCCTAGCCGTGGACGCGGAGGCTGAGAGGATTACCACAGGTTCCGCAGGACATCAGAGGCCCCCTCGAGCAGCACGGCGCAGAGCTGTTCTCTCTGCCCCTAGGGGACTCCTGATCTAATGTGGACCTCGTGTCCCCCTGGAGAAGGGCCAGTGAGCCTGCTGGGGAGGGACAGATGGCCCGCAGACGGGAAACCAGACACTTTGTAACAGGCTCACTGAGGGGCCCTGAGGGCCAGGCTGGGCTGGCTGGGAGAAGTCACACCTCCCTGCGTGGGGGAGTGTGGTCAGATCCAGAGGCTTCCTGGGGCCAGAAGAGACAGGGTCCTAGGTGGGAAGCAGGGACAGAGGTCAGGGAGGGGATGTCAGGAGAGCTGAGCCATGACCCTGGAGGCCTCATCTCTTTCTCATACTTGTCTCCCCTTTTGTCCAGGAGCCAGTGTTGTTTTCTTGCTGACACTTAGGCTTCTCTTGATGGATTCATTCATTCATTCACCATTCATTCATTCCACAAATAGTTACTGAAGTTACTGTGCACCAGACCTTACACAAATGCTGGAAGCACATGAATAGTCACAGATGGTCTTGTAGTTTCCTTACTGTTGGGTGGCACTGGGGGAGGGGATCCCAGTCTGATGGAGGAGATAGACCTGGACATAATAATTCCAACACAGAATAATGAGGGGACCCCCCCCCCCGAAGAAAGAAGGAACTGATTCAGCTTCAGAAGGTTTGAGGAAAACGTCACAAAAGAGGTGGCGTTAGACAGGGCTTCAGAAGCTGTGAAGGGGGTGCACCTGGGTGGTTCAGCTGGTTAAGCATGCGACTTTGTCTCAGGTCATGATCTCACGGTTTGTGGGTTCGAGCCCCGAGCTGGGCTCTGTATTGACAGCGCGGATCCTGCTTGGGATTCTGTGTTCTTCTCTCTTTCTCTCTGTCTCACTCTCTGAAAAATAAATAAACATCTAAAAAAAAAAAAAAGAAGCTGAATAGGAGTGGGGAGCACACAGAGGGAAGGGCCGGACATCCCCAGAAGCATGAGCTATAGGAGCCGGGGGCCTTAGGAAATGTTTGCCAGACTGGATGTGGAGGCGGTGGCCTCATGTGCACAGCTGGACCTGCCCATTTGTTCACCGGTGTTTTCTGACTTGTGTTCCCGCAGCAGAGGCTGTGGGGAGGGAGGGGGAGCTGATGTGGGGGTTGAGGCTGGCAGAGGGGCTGGGTGTGAGGGAGCAGGGAGAGCAGGGGGAGGTCCGGGATGGAGGGGAGGCTGTCCCAGGGGTGGGGCCTCACTGCTCTGGAGCCGAGAGGGTGGCTGGTACCACGATTGAGAGAGACCCCACAGGGAAGCTAGGGTGCAAAAGAAGGGCCAAGGCGGGGTGCCTGCGGGGCTCAGTCAGTTAAGTGTCTGACTCTTGGTTTCAGTTCAGGTCATTTTCTCACGGTTCGTGAGTTCGAGTCCTGCATCGGGCTTTGTGCTGACAGTGTGGAGCCTTCTCCCTCTCTCCCTCTCTCTCTGCCCTTCTTGCACTTTCGTGCTCTCTCTCTCTCTCTCTCTCTCTCTCTCAAAATACTAAACTTTAAAGGAAAAATAAATAAAAATAAAATTAACAAAAAGGCCCAATGAGGCAAGGCTGTGCAGGGCTCTCCCTCAGCCTCCAGCCCCTCTCCCTCCTGCAGAGTTTTCCCAGAACACTTGGTGGACCCTGTGATGGTCTTCGTCAAGCTGGGACATTTCATCCTTCTCTTTGGTGACTCTGGGGTCGGTCAGCCCTGACTCTCCTCCTGACTTCACCCCCTACCGCTTCAGGTAGTCTATACCTTCATCTATAAAATGGGTCTAATAATCCCACCTTGAAGGCCTGTGGGAGGATTGCATGAGGTAAGAAAGCCGCCTGCTTTCCCAGCATGAAAGGCATGCTCTCCTTTCATCCTTGATAAGATAGGACCCGCCATGGCTGATATCTCAGTGCTGTGCCATTTCTTGGCTTCTGTTAGTCTTCCCGACAGCCCTGAGCTCGGTACCCTTCTGACCCTCATGCCCACCATATTGTGGTTTTCATTTCCATTTCCCATTTCCCTAACAGGCAGGTTGACCACCTTTTTTGCGGTTTATTGGCTATTTGACAGTTGTCTTCTTTTTAAATGTCTATTTATTTATTTTGAATGGGGGGGAGGAGGAGGGAGGCAGGGAGGGGGAGAATCCCAAGCAGGCCCCGAGCCATCAGTGCAAAGCCCTACACGGGGCTCGATCTCACAAACTGTGAGGTAATGACCTGAGCCAAAATCACAAGTTGGACACAACCAACTGAGCCACCCAGGCGCCCCAACAGTCTTCTTTTGGAAAGTCCCCCATCCAAGTCTTTTTTTTTTTAATTAAAAAAAAATGGGGATATATGACCTTTTTACTGATTTGTGAGTTATTTCTATTTTCTGGATACAAGTTCTCACCAGATACGTGTATTGCAGATATCTTCCCCTTTGTGGCTTGCCTCTTCACTTTCAATCTTTTGGTGAAAGGGGAAGATTTTTCATTTTACTAAAGTCCATGTATCCATGTTTTCTTTTCCTTTTTGATTAATGCTTTTAGAAGTTATAATTTTTTTTACTGTTTGTTTATATTTGAGAGAGTGTGTGTGTGTGAACAGGGAAGGGGGAGAGAGAGAGGGAGACACAGAATCCAAAGCAGGCTCCAGGCTCCGAGCTGTCAGCACAGAGCCTGACGCGGGGCTCTAACCCACGAACCACGAGATCATGATTTGAGCCGAAGGCAGACGCTTAACCTACTAAGCCACCTAGTTGCCCTGATGCTTTTAGAATTTAAGAATTCTTTGCCTACCCCAAGGTCATGAAGATAGTCTTCTATTCGTTTTCTAAAAACTTAATCATTTTACCTTTTACGATTAGAGCTACAATCCACGTGAAGTTGATTTTTATGTACCATGTGAGGCAAGGGCTCAGAATATTTATTTCACGTGGATGTTCAATTGAGCAGCACATTTATTAAAGATGACCATTCTTTCTCCTTCACCAGTCTCACCTTTGTGATAAAGCATCTTCTTTTTTAATAGTAAAGATTTTACTATTTTTAAGTAATCTCTACACCCAATGTGGGGCTTGAACTCACAACCTCGAGATCCAGAATTGCACACTCTGCCCACCGAGCCAATCAGGTGCCCCTCGAGTATCTCTTTATGTGTGGGTTTCCAAGCTCCCTGTTCTATGGCCAGTTTGTCTATCTTTGGTCCAATACTACATTGTTTCAAATACCATAGCTTTAAAGCTTATTTTATTTATTTTTTTAATGTTTATTTATTTATTTATTTTTTAATTTTTGAGAGAGAGAGTATGGGCAGGAGAGGGGCAGAGAGAGAGGGAGACACAGAATCTGAAGCAGGCTCGAGGTTCTGAGCTGTCAGCACAGAGCTCGATGCGGGACTTGAACCCACAAACTGCAAGGTTGTGACCTGAGCTGAAGTCGGACGCTTAATTGAGCCACCTAGGTGCCCCATCAAATACCATAGCTGTAAATTAAGTATTAATTAATACCCAATAGGGTCAATTCTCCAGTTTCTTCTTTAGGATTGCTCTGGCTTTTTCTGATCATTTGTGTTTCTGTATACATTTAGATATCTTACTTCAAAAACTTTTAATATTTTAATATTTAGTATTAAAATTTTTAATTAAAACAATTCATCATATCAAGGAAGACACACAAGTTAATACAAACCTATGTAAAATAGAATCCAAACAGCACATGTGGGTGGGGAGTGAAAAGCCGGGCTCCTTCTCCCTCCAGGCGCCCATTTTTTCCCTCAGAGGCCACATCCTTCCAGAAGCTTCTATGCATGTACAAGCACTCAGTCTTTCCTTCACAAAGAGTAGCATATTGTACACGTTGTTCTGTGGCTTTTTTTTTTCTCTTAATATATCCGATAGAACTTGTTATTTTAGTAGTTGCCTAGGAGTCTTTGATGACATCAATAATCTTTTTAACCTGTCCCAAATTAGGCTGTTGCAGTCTTTGTTCCCACCGGGAGCTGTGCTGCCATGATTCCATCGGGCGTACATTTTATGTACAGATGCGCAGCCATTTGTGGGATGGATTCTTAGAATCAGACTTAGCACCAGCCCACTGTCTGCAGTACTTCCGCAGAAGGCTCCGAACAAGTCTGAAAACCCTGAATGAGCGGCTCCATAAGACCCTTGCTTCTGATGGTCTGGGGCTCCCTGCTGAGTCCTAGATCGTTGTTTTCGGATCTTGACTTCTGTTCACAGGCCCCAGTCTCTGTTTCTGACTCTTTAAGCTCAGACCCTGATCCTGAGACCTTGAACCCAGATCCACCACCCAAGCGCCTCAGCCTTGAATTTGGAGATCAGCTGAGCCCTGGTGGAAGGAACAAGGGCTTCACTGAACGTGCCCGGGAACCGGGTTTTGAGCCCCAGCTTCGCCCCACCTTCCCTCCCCACTGCCCTGCTTCACCGCCGCATAGCCTTGGACAAGACACATGACCTCCCTGAGCTTCCCTGCTCTGTATATCGAAAGAGCTTGGGGAGAACCTCCCAGCTCTAATGCTGGGTCCGGCCTGGGTCCCCCATCTGTCTGGCTTCTCCTATGCCGCTCTCTGGTTCTGTCCACCTTGGTCCTGTCTGGCATGGGGCTTAAGAGCAGAGCTCTGGAGTCAGACCAGCTTGTCCGTCTCGGCCTCTTACTACTTCACTTCTTGGGACCTCAGTGTCCTCATCTCTAAAACAGAGGTAATAATATCGACTTCCCACGCCGACAGAATAGCTGTCACACAGCAAGCCTGCAAGAAATTCTAGCTACCGCTGCTATTATTAGGATTATCTCACATTCCTACTCCCAGTTCCACAGTTTTGGGCTTGGAAAGGCAGCTTCGTTGGAGAGTGAGAAGCACTGATTTCCCTCCATCCCACTACCCCCCAGCTGTGGGGCTTGGTGTGGTCCCGGAATCCAGAGCCTATAATAAGACCTGGCCTCATCGTCCCTGTCGCTGTGTAACCAGTCGCCTCACTTGACCTCTGTGAGCCTCAGTTTCCACATGTGTAAAATGAGTCTGATGATGCCTCCGGTGTGAGGTCAGTGCCAGGAGTTAAAGCGATTCTTTCCAGCGAGCACATGCAGTGCAGGGGCTGGGCACATAGCAGGGATTCCGTGGGAGGTAACCATTGTGGAGATTCTTGCCAAGGCCTCCCCCCCCCCCACCTACCCCCGCTGCTGTGTCCTGAGTCGTAACTTCCTTTGTGCCTAAGTCTGAAGTGACACTATACAAACACCCGTTCAGACAATAACCGTGTCAAGATAAGATTCCCTTTTTGCTGACATCATCTTCATGTGCCTCGTCTTACTAGCCCTTTGGCACATTTCCTCTGCCTTTGTGCTTATTTGGTGCATTGGGGGTCAGTAAGGTTTGCTGGAACCCCTCAGAAATAAGCATCAAGGTAGCAAACCTCTGCACAGTCCCAGGTTATTTGTTTAGCCTGCAAAGCATCACAAGGATTGGTATTTGAACGTGTGTGGTTGTTAACCTTTATAATCAGGACGTTTTACCAAACAGCCGAGGTTTCCAACATTCTTGACATTGGGCCATCTGGCATCTCAGGCCTGCTTCCCTGGTGGTGGTGGTGGTGGTGTCGGCTAGAGCTAAGTCCTGGTGGCCCTCTGATCCCGTGCGAGCTCATCAAGTCAGTTCAGTGGGTCGCTACTGGTCGTGTAGGAAAGCGAGGTAGAGCAGGACAGAAAATAATCAGGGTGTGCTGCCCTTAGTCACTAAGGGTGTGGACCATTTCAAGGAACAAAGTCTATTTAAGTGCCTGTGTGCACGCACGCACGTGTGGCTCGCATTGGAAGGTAAAATGTATTTCTTACTGTGAGGTCCTAGTCAGAAATCTGAAAGCCCCTGTTCCAGTTTGGCATAATCTCCCAACAGTGTGATTCACTCTTAGGTTACTAACGCGCCTCCCCTGGTAGGCATTTGAGTTTGAGACGATTGAGCATCAGGTTGGCTGGTGGAGATTAAAACAGCTCCCCGTGATCTGCCAGAGGGGAAGCCCCCAGCGTCTGTGGCCCTAGCTTCCAGGCCCACTCCGCACCCTGAGCGTTTGTGCGCAAGGAACGGATGCGGTGACTCCATCCCGCAGCGCGGTGGATTCCTGATCCGCGCTCCCCCAGCAGCCCCTGGACGCCCGGGCCCTGACCTCGCTCCTCTGCTGCTTCCCAGGAGAACCCGTATGTCATGCGGCGGCCAAACTTCCAGGCCCTGTCCGGGAACGAGCGCTTCGAGGGCTTCTGCGTGGACATGCTGCGGGAGCTGGCTGAGCTGCTGCGCTTCCGCTACCGCCTACGGCTGGTGGAAGACGGGCTGTACGGGGCGCCCGAGCCCAACGGCTCCTGGACGGGCATGGTCGGCGAGCTCATCAACCGGGTACGGCCGGGCCGGGTCTGGGGAAGGGGGCGTGGCCCAGGTGGGTGTGGGGAGGCCACCAGCCAGTGGCACTTCAGCCAGCCTAGCGCCTAACAAGGGGTGCGCCGTGTTGCTGTGCCTGGTGAGCACCATGGGGCAGGCGCGGTGTGGGGGATGAGAGGCGATGTGTCACCTCCAGTGGCCTGCTTTGCCTTGCCAGATGCTCCCCTAACGCCACCTTGGCTTAGCTGGCTCTCAGAGATGTTTTGGGTGAACAGAAAGAGACATGGAGCTGGAATCGGACAAAGACTGAGGAGGTCGAGAGAGGCTTCCTACAGGAGGCGGGGCTGGGCCAGGAGGACAGGGGTAGCGCTGGCTGGTGCACTGTGCCCCGCACCTGCTGGGAGGGCCTCACACATGGCAGACATCGGGGCTGCCTGTTGAACTCATTTATTGAGCACCTACTGTGTGCCTTGCACCATGCTGGGCGTAGGCTATAGCAGTAAGCACAGTGGACCTGCCTGGACCCTGCTCGCAAAAGCTTAGGGTGTCCTTAGGATGCAGGAACGCAAATGACCACAAGACAGCCTTTGGGGCTGTGATGGAGAAAATTCAGAGAAGGGACCCAGAGGAGGCTTCCGACTCAGCCAGGCATCCAGGGAGGCCTTCCCAGAAGAGGTGACACCCAAGCAGATTCCCAAGGTGTGTGAGGCAGTCAGCAAGGTGAGGGGATATGGGAAGAAGGGAATGTGTTCAGAGAAGAGGAAATGGCATTTATAGAAGGGGAGTCAGGGTGAGAGAGAATGGGCTCCCCTGGAAGGGCCTTGAGTGTGGGTGGGATTTGGATGAAGGGGAGGAGGGGAGAGAGGCAGGGGTGTGGGAGGTGGTAGGCAAGGGTGCCGTGGAAAGAGTATTTTGTTGGAGTCAGACCAGTCTGGGTTTGAATCCTCAGGTGAGTTGTCCCTCTTTCCTGAACCTCTGTTTTTCCCTGCCTAGGATGGGGATAAGGAGGCCTCATGGGTCTGTCATGAGGGTTTTGGGAAACGGACAGTACCGCACGTGTTGTTTGTCAGAGGCAGGGGGACTCAATATGTGGTCCCTCCTTGTATTTATTCTAGGCAGGAGAAACCATGTAGGTGAACGCCTGGGGGCAGGACTGTGTCCTGGAAGACAGGCCCCAGGCTTGCGGCTCGCCTAGGGCAGGTGCACAGAGCAGGGACCTGTGGCCACGAATAGTCACGGAAGCTTTGACATTGGACTTGGCTGAGGACGTCCAGGATCCTCACCCTCCTGTCTCCTCCATCCCATAATTCACTGCATCCAAACCCCTGAATGTCACCAGGGTAGACTTGAGAAGGCCACTTTGCTTAACAAGGGCATTTATTCCTCAGGGCACTGATTTTCAAAAGCTGTTTTGACTGCAGAACCTTTTTTCCCAATTGAAAGCACTGTCAGAACCCTTGGACAAAGCCGAATAACTCTGGTGGAGGCAGAGTGGGGGTGTCCCTGGAGTCCTGGTGGCTAGGTCTCTCCCCGCCTCACCCCAGGGGCAGGCCCGAGGCACCGCCCCACAGCTGCTAGCCTGTTTGAAAGCTTCTGTCCTGGGTGGGTTTGAAGGGCCTGAGGCCAGAAACTGAGAAGACGGGGCAAGGAGAGCTGGTGGCCCAGCTCCCACCAGACTGGCCTGCTTCCCCATGACCTCCATTTCCACATCCTGGTCCTCAGTCTTGTAGGCTCAGAACCATTCATTCATCGGTGTCCCCAGAAATAAGCAGATTCTAGGAGACTAGCCCCTGACTTAACCCCCAGTGCCTCAGGCCTACCTGAGGGGAGGAGGCTTTGGTCTGATGGTGTCATCTGGGGCAAGCATAAGACAGAGGCCAGGAGCTTTTCTGATGGGATGCTGTGATTGTGGTCCTGAGTCCTGTTTGAATCGTGGCTTTGCGGCCTATTAGCTGTGTGACCTCGGGGAAGTTACTCAACTTCTCTGTAACATCATTTCTTCAACAGTATAATTGAGGAAATAATAGTCACTAGTACGCACAGCTGTCACAAGCATGAAACGAGTTATTCCTGGGGCTTAGAATAGGGCCTGGCAGGTAGTGGCTACTATAAGCATGTGCTCTATTCTGTATTCTTTTTCTTTTTAAATTTTTTATGTTTATTTTATTTTTGAGAGAGAGAGAGAGCGCGTGCGCGCAAGCGGGGGAAGGCAGAGAGAGAGGGAGACACAGAATCTGAAGCAGGCTCCAGGCTCTGAGCTGTCAGCACAGAGCCCGATGTGGGGCTCGAACTCACCAACCGTGAGATTATGACCAGAGCTGAAGTTGGACGTTCAACCGACTGAGCCACCTAGGCACCCTTCTATTCTATATCTTATTAATGTTCTTCCTACCAGCCTGGCCAGCACGTGCATACATTCACGTGTTTGTTCTCAAACCAGCTAGCATATACCTGGGCCTACTGTGTGCCAGGCCTGTGCTGTACCCTGGGGATACAGTGGCCAGGCCCGGCCTTGCTCTTACCGAGCAGGTTAAGAGTTGGGCCGTCAGTAGGAGGCTCCTGGTTTGTGTCCCCAAGATTTCAACTGGCTCAAGTGAGGAAGCCGAATCACTTGGGCTGGAGGGTCAGCAGGATGGCCTGCAGGGGGGGAGGGGGATGGCAAAGGGGGGACAGGGGGAGGGCTTGGTGACTGCCTGGGGCGGGGGACGTAGGAGAGAGGACTGAGCCTCTCCGTTGCTGGGCAGCTGGGTGACGGCGGTGACATTTAGGGAGAGAACACTGGAGGAGGAGCAGGCTGGGAACACGAAGGGTGGGCGGGGCTTGGCCCTGCAGAGGCTCGGCTGCCTGCCTGCCGTGGGATGGCCGAGTACACGGAGACTCGTGCGGTACTTGGGTTCTCCCGGCTGCAGCCACAGCAGCAGCCTTTGTTGACGCCACACCACACGCCGGAGGCTTTTCAAGTGTTACTTGATGATCCTAACAATCACTGTCCTCCCACTGCTGCTCTGGGGCTCAGAGGCGAAGGGATTTCCACACCGCCCTCCCCTCCCACGGGGCTGCAGCCAGGTGCCTCCGACCTCAGGTCCTTCCCAGACACCCAGCAGGTACCTGGAAAGCTCAGAGTGGACAGGATGATGCCCACTCACGCTGGCTTTCTGAACTGTATTAACCCCACCCCATGAGGAGGGCCTGGTCTCAGCCCAGTTTTCTCTAATGGAAAGCGAGGCACCAAGGTCCCATGTCTAGGCCACACGGCTAGTGACCGGCAGAGCCAGGGCTGGCCCCCAACAGGCTGGCCCAGAACTGATGAGTGACTTCCAGATGGAAGCCAGCCCGGGGCACCGGAATCTTCCCAGTCACCCCACCTGTCCCCAGGCCGGTCTTGAATTCCGGTCCGTTTATTCCACCCAGTGGCCACTGCTGGAATTGGCCTTCTCCCTGTCCTCGCTGTCGTGGCCGTGAGTTCAGGCCCCGGCCCCTCGGACCAGCCTCCTCACTGGCCTCTTGGCCTCCCAGCTCTCTCCCTTCTGGTTTGTCCCCCACTAGGATCTTCTACAATGCCAGTCTGACCTGTCACTCACACGTTGTAGCCATAGTGCCCCACACCATAAAGTCTGTGCCCACAGGCCCCGCCCTCAAGGGCAAAGCAGATATCTTAGGTTGGTCCAGGGAAGCAGACTCTGATGTGGAGATTAGCAGGCAGGAGGCCCCCTTGGAAACCAGCCTTGTGAGGGAGTGAAGGAGCCGGCCTGGGCAGAGTTAAGACTCTGCAGTTACGACTGGCCCTGTGGCGGGGGAGCTGGAGCTCTGGAGCCGGAATGGCCTCAAAGACAGCCCCGAAGTGAGGGGCCAGGACTTTATATGCCCCACCGGCCCGTCATTGGAAGGGGCTGTCCTCAGGGAGGGTCAGTGCCTTGGGCGAGGAAGCTCTTCCACCCACAGAGCTGAGAGGGATCAGCCACCAGCACCCTTGGCAGCTGGGGCAGTGAGTGCCCCATCCTGAGGGACGGTCGGGGTGGCCTCCGCAGAGACCCCCTACGGCCAGGAGCTAGTTACAAGTCAGGCGGAGCCAGCCTCAGGCGCCCACGTGATCCCCGCGCAACAGGTCGCCTCTCTGAACTCAGTGTCCTCTCTTGAAATGGAGATTAAATTACTGCTGTCACAGAGTCTTGTGGGGAGTGGGTGAGGGAGAGGTCCCAGAGCAGAGCCTGCATCGCGGGGCCTTGCGGGTAAGGAGTTTGGATGTTATTTTCTGTTTTCTTCTCTTCTTCCTTTTGATATTTATTTTTGAGAGAGAGAGCGTGTGCGCACACGTGCGAGCAAGGGAAGGCCAGAGAGACAGGGAGACAGAGAATTCCAAGCAGGCTCTGTGCTGTCAGTGCAGAGCCTGATGTGGGGCTCAAACTCGCGAGCTGTGAGATCATGACCTGAGAGTCAAGACTTAGGCGCTTAACCGACTGAGCCACCCGGGTGTCCCCTGGATGTTATTTTCGTTGTGTGTGAAGCCAGTGGAAGGATTTACGCAGGAAATGTGACGTGATCTCATTTGTTTCTGCTTTATTTGTTGAGGTAAAATTCATAGCATGTAAAATGAACCACGTTAACGTGTATAACTCAGCGGCATTTAGTATATTCACAATGTTGTACAACCACCACCTCTACCTAGTGCTGAGACATTTTTGTGACCCCCAGAGAAAACCCCATACCCATGAAGCAGTCAGCTCCCATCCCCCTTTCCCCAGCTCCCAACAACCACCAGTCTGCTAACCCCTGCCACCAATCTCTCTGTCTCCCTGGATTTACTTATTCTAAATATTTCATGTAAATGGAGTCATCCAATATGTGGCCTTTTTTGTGTGGCTTCTTTCACTCAGCGCCACGTATTCAAGGTTCATCCGCGTTGTAGCATGGATCAGGACCATATTCCCGTGTAGGGCTGAATAATGTTCCATTGTACGGACGTATGACCTTAATTTTCGAATCATTTAAAAATGATCACTCCGGCTGCTCTCTTGAGAAAGAGCATAATGGGAGAAGAGTAGACCCAGGATGGTCCATTTAGAAGTCCACTGGAGGGTTCAGAAGGCAGAAAGAAGGTGGCTTATACTCCAGTGCTGGCCATGTTGGGTGTGCTCACGAGGGAAAGAGTCAAGGGTGACTGCGGGATGTGGCCTAAGCAGCTGGGTGGGTGGTGAGTCTGGTTTCCCCCCTGGGGAGGACGTGGGAGGAGCTGTTTGGTGGATTTGGGGAAATAAGAGTTGTCTCTGGACATGGGTTGTTGGAGGTGACTCTCTGAAATTCAAGAGGAGAAATACGGATTTCATTGTGCAGCTGAGCATGAATTATTTAACTCATCCCCTGTTTGGGTGGTTTCCAGTTTTTGCTAGTGTAGACAATGCCACCATCAACTGGGCTGTGGATCTGTGGGTGTCTTCCTGGAGGATAAACTCCAAACAGCGGAAGAGCCGGGTCAGAGAGCGTGAACGATGTTGTTTAAGCGGAGACTGCCAGATGGATGTTCGAAAACGTTCCGCCAATTTGTATTCCCACCAGAAGGGCACGAGAATGTCAGATTTCCCACACTTTTGCCAACAAGAGGTATTATCAATCTTTAAAAACAACAACAACAAAAAAACCCCAAAAACCTCTGCCGATCAGAAAGGCCAAAAATAATACCTAAATGCTTCAACCTAAACAGAGTGTTACATAGCTGTATACTAATCCCCGTGTGGATAGACTGTGATTTAGCGAAGCATTTTTTTTTTTTGTATTTAGTTGTTTTCAGGTATTTTTATTTGTCTTTATGCACCCAAGCACGGTTTGCATTGCAGCTGATTAGAACTGATTCTCTGAATAGAATGACTAGGTAAAAGAGGAGGTCCCTTCGTATGGCTTTTGTTCTATATTATCCAGCCGCTTTCCGGAAAAGCTTACAGCAGTTTCTATACAGGCTCCCCCTCCCACAGAGGGTTGTGATTGGCTTTTAGATAGACAACCCCCACCCCTGCCCCACTGCCTGCTGTCATTTTAATTAATTAATTAAAGTTTTTAACGTTTATTACTTTTGAGAGAGAAAGAGCGAGCTGTGTGAGCCGGGGAGGGGCAGAGAGAGGGAGACACAGAATCTGAAGCAGGCTCCAGGCTCTGAGCCGTCAGCACAGAGCCTGACGCGGGGCTCGAACTCACAAACCGCGAGATCATGACCTGAGCCGAAGTCAGACCCTTAACCGACTGAGCCACTCAGGTGTCCCCCACCATCATTTTTATAGATGGCGGATCACTTTGATTTTTCCTGGTGGACCGCAGCAGGCCTTATGTGGTCAGGTGATAGATGGAGTCTGAGCCCCCAGCTCCACTCAGAATGGGTCCGATAGGTCCTCAGACCCACCCTGTGTTTTCCGTGGTCCCACTCGTATAATTGCAGCCAGCAGAATCCCACACTGGCTCGCTGACCCGTGGAGTCGGGGCCGTTACCGTAAAAGAACCAAGTGGAAGCCCCTAGAATTCCCCGTCCTTCCCAGGATAGTAATCCAAAAGCAATTCTGCGTCCTTTGGGGGAATTACAGAGATTAGTGCCGCCATTAACGGCTTGAAAGAAGCAGAGGTAGTGATCTCATCCCCAGTCAACTGGCCGGTTCGGCCTGTGCGGAAGGCAGATGGATCTTGGACAAGGACTGTGGGTTATTGTAAACGTAATCAGGCGGTGACTCCGATTGCGGTGGCCGGACCAAATTAAGTAGCTTTGCTGGAGGAAGTCAACACAGCCCTTGGCAGCTGGTGTGAGGTACTGACCTGGCAAATGCTTTTTTTCTCCATAACGCTTTCTGAGGTCCACCAGGAGTCTTCAGTCTTGCCGCCGGGTGATACCTGTTTCCTTGCTTTCTGCCATCACATAGGCCACAGAAAACTTGATGTTGACAGTGCACCCGGGGCCACGCTGGTCCGCTCCACTGGCAACATTAACGCCGATCAGATCTCGTGAGCAAGAAATCGCATTTAAGGGGGTTGGCAGTAAACGTGCTGTTGACATCAGCCGGTCAGGATCCAATCTGGAGACAAAAATAGCACCAGGTACTTGAATGGAATCACAACAGCTACTTGAACAGAGAGGATTTGGTGTAAAGAATTGTTACCTGAATGTAAAGTTGTTAACCAGATAACTGGAAGGGTAGCAAGCGAACTAAGGGATCACGGGGTGGCAGGAAGCAGCCACTGTCCTGAGGGCCTAAGGGGACAGGGGAAGAAGTTGGAAAGATTAACACTTAGAAACTCAGACAAAGGGCCCCACGGAGCAGAAACTCAGACTTCTGAGGAGGGGGTGCTGTTTGTCTGGTACTGGTGACGTCGGGTGGGGCTTGGGGATTTGGGGATAAGTTATGTGCTGGTTCAGCCCATTTACTAGAAACCCACACGGCTTTTCATTTTGAGGGAGGCCCAGAGCACGCGGAGACCTCTGCAGGTGCCAGCTGTGTGCAAGCTGATCTACCACCTGGCCCTGATGACCCAGCAGATCAGGGACGTGCAGAGTGCTGGTGGCAAATAGGGACACTGGCACCTAGAGGTGACTCACGGTGCAGAGCTCTGGGGTTTGGGAGCGGATTGTGCCCTCTTCTGCAGACTAACTGTTCTCCTTTTGAGAAAGTGCTCGTTACTGGGCCCTCCTCGAGACTGAACGGTGCGTGACCCTGTGGCCCGAGTGCTCTCGTGACCTGGTTGTCGTCATTTCTGCGTCAGTCAGGGTCCTCCCAGGACACAGGTTGTCCCAGAGAGTCACTCACTAGGAACCAAGTTGTTAACTAGGTAACTACGAGGGTAAAAGTTGAATTCCAAGGCAGGCCTCAGCAAACTTTTTCCTGTCAAGGGCCAGATAGGAAGTCTTTTTGGCTTTCAGACCATACTGTCACAACTACTCAACTCTTGTGCTGGATGGAAAGCAGTCATAGGCAATAAGTACCTAAACAGTTGGGCCCGGGAGTGTTCCAATAAAACTTTATTCACAAAATCAGGCAGATGGACCGGACTTGGCCTGAGGGCCGCAGTTTGCACACCCTTGCTCTCCAGGTGTCATGGAGGTTGCAAGGCGGGAAATGGCTGCTTTCCTAGTTCTGAAGGAACTCTTTTTGAGAGAGAAGAACCGAAACTACTGGAAGCTTAAGAGGCAGGTGCTTGCTGGCTGGCTCTGGCTTCCCCGAATGGGGCTTGGTGAGGCCGGTGAGGCCGGTTCTACAAATGCAGGGAAGCCACAAACTGGATTAAATGCTGCCCTGGGAGGATCCACTGAGAGCAAGCCCAAAGGAGCAGGCAGGTCCCGTCTTCCTCCAGCCTTGCAGCGTCCCGCTATCGCCCCCTATTGGCAGAGTCTGACAGAGAGCTGATGGCAAAACAGAAACAGCTGGGATAGAGGGCTTTTGGGGCTGGGGGACAGTCACGAATGCTTTGGTTGGTTGGCCTGTGGGCATTTAGACAGCCCTATCTATCCCATCATTTCTACAGGTGGCTCATCCTTTGGATTTTTCCGGATTTCATTCCAGAGATTAAATGTCAGGATCCCCTTGTGGAGGAAAATCTTCTTTAGGAAATCAGTGACTGTGCTAGGAAATTGAGGGTGAGGAGGAAGAGGTAGGAAAGGAGGTTCCAAAGGCTCTGAGAGGACCTTAGAAGGAGCTTGCAGTTTAAGGATGGGTCTGTCCTCCAGAATGAAACCCAGATCTGACCACCTAGCCCCACCCCAAGTATCTCCACGGACTTCCTTAGCCCCCCAAGACGCCCACTTCCACTCTCGCCCCTGTGGTCTGTTCTCACGGTGACCAGATCACGTCATCCGCCTGCTCACACCCTCTGATGTGACGTCCTCTGTTGCCCTTGGAGTAGCATCCGGCCTCCATCCCATGCCTGGCCGGCCCAGCAGGGCTCTGTTCCCTGCTCTGCTGCATTGCTGGCCCCTCCCGGGGGCTCTGGCCACCCTGGACACTGCAAGTCCCTTCCCATCTCGGGGGCTATATGTGCTTGTCCCTCAGCCTGGAACTCTCTCCCTAGTTCTTCTCGGGCCTCACCCCACACTTCCTCCACATTTGTACTCCAGACCTCCCCGCGGTGGGGAGTGCATCCAAACCAGCGTCTCCCAGCAGGTTCGATCACGTTGCCCTGCTTTGTCTTCATAGCACCTGACGTTATTGGTTTACATTCACTGCTGGATTCCCCAAGCTGGAATCGTGCTTGGTCGGTGGTGGGTGTTCTGCAAACATCTGTCAAGTAGGCAAATGAATGGATGGACAGACAGAATGGGCAGAGTGGCTGCCGCGGGGGGTACACGGAGCAAGATGGTGGGTGTCTAAGTCTGCGCTCCTGTCACGGGATACCACGGATGGGGTGGCTTGTAAACAACAGACATTTATTTCTGCCAGTTTGGGAGGCTGAGCAGTCCTAGATCAAAGTGCTGGCGGAGTTGATGTCTGGTGAAGGCCCTCTTCCTGGCTCATAGCCATCTTGCGGCGCCTCGTATGGTGGAAGGGGCGAGGGAGCTCTCTGGATGGAATGGGATAAGGGCACTGACTCCACCCTCGTGCCCCCCTCACCTCCTAAAGGCCCCACCTCCTCACACCATCATGTTAGGGGTTAAGATTCCAACATGTGAATTTGTGGGGGGAACACAAACATTCAAAATATAGCAGGGGGTGAGGCCGGTGAGGTAGTGAGGGGCTGGGTGGGGCAGGGCCTCAGGGGCCCGGGTGAGGAGTTTGGATGGCAGAGGAAGGAGAATGAGAGTTGTTGCTGGGTTTAAGCAGGAGTGCTGTGACCAGGCTGTAGTTTCTGGGGTCCCTTGAGCCGTTGGCTGGACTTTCCAGTCCTGAGATGCTGGCATCTGGGCAGGAGGAGGGAAGCGATTCCAGAGGTGTTAGGGGAGCAGAATCAGGACAGCTTGGGACAGAAGTGGGGGGTGTGAAGGGGACCCCAGGCAGAAGCCTGGGACAACGCTGGGGACAGGGTGGGGGCCGAGTTTGCTGTGTGTTCACAAGAAGTTCAAGGACCTGCTCACTCTAGTCATTTGCAAAGCACCCATCTCCTGAGCTCCCCGGGACCAGAGAGGAGTTGCACACCTGGACCCTGTCCTGAGATGCCCCCGGCCATGGAGGGTGGGGACAGCGGACAGGTGACACTCCTCAGAGGGGGACCAGTTCTGAATCCTGGGGTCAGCTACATCCAGGTACTTACCCTTACTATGTCTCTGTTTCTTCAATGGTGGGGAGGACAGGGTCCCTCTGGGGACTATTGTGGGGAGGGGACACCCCAAAATGGTGGCCATGGGGTACGTGCTGTGTAAGTGTGAGCCTTTAGACCCATGTGCGGCTCCATGAAACACGGAAGGAGAGCTATCTCTGTTTGGGAGGCTCTGGGAGGCTCCCTGAGGAGGGGTGACATTCCCAGGCTCTCAGCAGAGGAGACAACGATGCATCCAGCTGGCCCTGCTTTTGCAGGTTTGGTAGCAGAAGCCGAAAAGCAAACAGATCTTTTCCAAACAGAGCTCAATGCTGTGATAGATCAAGGGGGGTCTGGCATGTGGGGAGCCCATAGAAGGTGCCGCAGAGGAGGGAGGGAGCAAGGGGACCCTGTAGGAGTGGGTGGGTCCAGTTCTGCAGGGCAGAGTGGGGTGCCTCGGGCGGAGGAAGTGGTGTATTCAGGGATGCAGAGGCCAGAGAGCAGCTGGCGCGAGAGGGAGCCAGAGGCCCAGGGATATGGTGGGAACTTTAGCAGCCCTGGGTGCCGTCCAGAGAGGCGAGGCTTGGCCAAGCTCCATCAGTATTTGTTGGGAAGCTCCGTGTAGGTTGTGCCTAACCAGATAGGCAAGGAGCTTGTAATTTAGTAGGAAAGACAGTCCGTTAATAAGCAAATGGCAGGGTCATCTTCACTAGTGCTAAGCAGGATATAGAGCAGGGTAATGGGGACACCTGGGTGGCTCAGTCGGTTAAGCGTCCAACTTCCGCTCGGGTCATGATCTCATGGTTCGCGAGTTCAAGTCCCGAGTCAGGCTGTGCGCTGATAGTGCACAGCCTGCTTCAGATCCTCTGTCTCTCTCTGTCCCTCCTCTGCGTGCTCAATCTGTCTTTCTCTCTCTAAAATAAATAAACATTTAAAAAAAAAACCCAGGGTAATGGGTAATATGAGAAAGAGGACCCGGGGTGGAGGTGAGTGCGATCTGGATGCCACTATGGGGAGGGCTGAAAGAGTGAGGTATGAACTAAGCCTCGAATATTGAGGAAGAGCTACAGAGCACATGCAAAGGCCCTGAGGAGGGGAATGAAACTGCATTTTGAAGAACAAAAGGCAGCCATTGTAGCTGGAACCGAGTGGGTGAGGGGAAAGGGCATGAGGTGAGGCCAGCATGCAGGTGGGTCTCACGTCACCTGGGGCCTCTTGGCTGGAAAAGGGCTTTATTTTAGGTGCAGTGTGAAGCCACCCAAGAGTTTTAAATGGGACTTTCCCTTTGGACTGTGGTATTCTTTTTTCTTTTTTTTTTTTAATTTGTTGAACATTTATTTATTATCGAGAGACAGAGAGAGACGGAGCATGAGCATGGGAGGGGCAGAGAAGGGCGGAGACACAGAATCGGAATCTGAGCTGTCAGCACAGAACCAGACACAGAGCTTGAACTCACAAACCGCAAGATCATGACCTGAGCCGAAGTCAGACGCCTAACCGACGGAGCCACCCAGGCACCCCTTGGACTGTGGTGTTCTGAGTGGTGGCTGGGGGGCTGGTGAGCTGGCTAATGAGGTTGTCAGGAAACAGACGTCGATGGTGGGGGCCTGGAGGGGGGGATGGAGAGAAGTGGACAGATCTGAGTTGTGTTTTGCAGCAGAACTACTACTCTTGCTGCTAGAGGAGATGTGGAGAATTTGGGAAAGGGAAGGAGCAGGTTTGGCCTTGGTGTGAGCCTTAGGTGAGGTCTCCAAGTGGGTGAGGAGGCTAGGGAACAGAGCAAGGGATGGGACAGAAAGGAGCTGGGAGCCCGTTAGGGAGGAGGTGGGGTCCTGGCATCTGACCCAGGGACCAGCAGTGCCCTCCTGAGCCCATCTGAGAAGCCACTGCCTCCTGCCTTCTGAAATGGAGACTCGGGCCCCCGTGGAGGGCCCTCCCAGGGCACACCTCCCATGGGCACCTATAAGTAATAGGATTCCTGTGTGAGCTCACGTTGTTCCTGGCAGTTCACATATTAGTCAGAAGAGTGGCAAGTGCATAAGGAGGGGCAAAATGCTCCTTACTGTCTCCATCGAGGAATTCCCCCAATCCAGCCAGGTTTTGGGCCCCTGCCACACTTCGCCGCCTCTCTGCTCTGGGGCTGTGCCCTCTCCCTGCCCTCAAGTCGCCCTGAAGCTGGTGCCATCTCCCTCCCTGCCCCAGTTCTGTCCAGACCTGTATTACCTCGTGTGTGCCCAGTCTCAGCCCCTCCTGGGTGAGTGTGTGTCTCCTCCTAGGCCAGTCTCCTGGGACCTCTGCTCTTATTTCCGCCCTGCGGGTGGTCTCTGCTTGAATTTGGAGTCAATTCTGGGGCCTGGTTGAGGCCTGGGGGAGAGTCAGTATGCCTGGAAGGGATATCCTGGGAGCCGGGTCCCAATCCCAGGACCAGGAGAGCCGTGTGAGACATCTTGCCCAACCCTCATCCCCATTTTGCAGATGATCAAACTGAGGCCCCGAGACGTGGAAGCCCCTGCCCGAGGTCACCCAGCGAACTCAGGGCAGAGCCGGGGCTCCCCATTCCCGCACCGGGCCCTTCCCAGCGCCCTGCCTTGCCTGCTCCGTCATGTATGTACGCATGTGAGGGCCGCGTGTGCCAGTGTGTGCCCCGCGCCTCCCGGGGAGGCCCTTCCGCCGTGTGTCTCCGCCCCTCCCCGCACTGTGGACAGGGCATGAGTCTGTCCGCCTGCACCTGTGTGGGTGGTGCGTCCCTGGGTCAGCCTGTGTCTTAGCACGTGTGTGTGGACGTGGTGTGGTGTGCACACGTCAGTGGTGGCAGAGACGTGACCGTGCGCAGTGCTCACGGGTGCCATGCGTGTGTATGTCTGTGTGGCGGGGAGGGTGTGCGGAGCGCTGGGTTTTTCCCCAGTCTTGTGTCCAGCCCACAGCTGAAGGCCGGCCGAGTCCTCTTGAGCCGGAGCAAAGTGAGCCTTTCGGATCAGGGTTTCTGGGCGTGCCAGCCAGACCCTAACCCAAACCCTTCTGCGCGTCCCACCCCACCGGCTCCCCACCCTCGCCACCTCAGACCCGGACCCCTGGCGCCCCTCCCCCACTCGAAACCACGTGCAGCTCCCCCCAAGGTCATTCCCTCCGTCGGGCTGGGCGCTGGTCCTGTGTCTGGGGGGCGCCTTCATGCACACACGTAGGTCGCCAGTGCCTGCCGGTGGCAGGAGAGTAGAGGTCCCACCTCTGCGTTAAGGTCCCCAGCTCCTGCCTTTGCTGACTGGTACCTTTGCCTCTCTGAGACTCAGTTTCTCCATCTATAAAATGGGGCTAGCAGTGGCCCTCTGGGAGCTGTTGGAAGGAGGATTCAAGGTAATCTATAGAAAGTGTTACCTAGTGTGGAGCCTGGTGCAGAGTCGGTACATAGTACGTGCTCCGAGTTGCCAAGGTCTGACAAGGGCCCTGAACGGGTCACCATCCGGGTGTCTCAACACCAATGCCAGGCTGTCTCCAGGACCTGGGTGGTGGGGGAGGTGGGAGATATGTGGGTCGGTGGGGGGTGTTGTTAAAGCAAGGCCTTAGCAATGAACTTGACAGGATGGGGAGGGGCGGCTGGGCCGGGAAGAGGCCTCGGGAGCCTCTTCCGGCAGATGCTGTGAGGAATTTTATTTGTTTGCACTAAAATTCGGTACCCAGGCCTGGGCCATTGGTGGGCCAGTTTTGGGCCCAAGGTGCCATTCTGGACCTGGTGTAGGCTCCTGGCCCCTCTGTCTTCATCTTTTCTCTTTGCCGGTCTCTCAGCTTCTGCTGATCTCTCTCTCGAGAGGTCTCTTGGGGCGTTTCTCCCTAACTGCCCGTCTGTCTCCCTGGCCCACCCCTCTGCCCCCGCCCTGCTTCCCCTCCAGCAGAAAGCAGACCTGGCTGTGGCCGCATTCACCATCACAGCCGAGCGGGAGAAGGTCATCGACTTCTCCAAACCCTTCATGACCCTGGGGATCAGCATCCTCTACCGAGTGCACATGGTAGGGCTCCCCTGGAGACGCGGAGGCTGTGGGGCAGGAGCCTGGTGGTGGGCACGACACCTGTGTCCCCAAGGGCAGCAGAGGCTGCGGGCTGGACCTTGATGGGCCACTCGGGCTCATGGGCGCCTGGCGAGGCGGGGGTTGGGGATGCAACTGAGGTCAGGGTGGCTCCGGGCCTCACTCCCTCCCCCCACAGGGCCGCAAGCCTGGCTACTTCTCCTTCCTGGACCCCTTCTCCCCTGCCGTGTGGCTCTTCATGCTTCTCGCCTACCTGGCCGTCAGCTGCGTCCTGTTCCTGGCCGCCAGGTGAGTCCACTGCCTGCTGCCCGTGAAAAGGAGGCGGGGAAGAGGCATGGGCTGGGGCCTCCGTGACTGACCTGCACATTCTGTCTGGGCCTCTCCCCTCCCCCCCACTTCCATTTTCTCTCTCTCTCTCTCTCTCTCTCTCTCTCTCCCTCTCTCTCTGTCTCTCTATTTCTCCTTCTGTGTCTCTCTATACATCTCTTTCTGCCTTTTCTGTGTGTGTCTCTCTCTGTGTTTCTTTCTTCCTCTTCCCTCTGTGTGTATCTCTTTCTGTTTCTGTCTCTCTTTTCCCTCCTTTTTCTCACTGCCCCCCCCCCCCCCCATCTTTTCACATCATGGTGTCTTTGTCGCTTTCCTCTGTTTTTCTCCTTTTTTTCTCTACCTTGGCTCCATCCACCCCTCGCCCCCGTGTCTCTTCACAGGCTGAGCCCCTACGAGTGGTATAACCCACACCCGTGCCTGCGGGCACGCCCCCACATCCTGGAGAACCAGTACACGTTGGGCAACAGCCTCTGGTTCCCTGTAGGGGGCTTCATGCAACAAGGCTCGGAGATCATGCCCCGGGCGCTGTCCACACGCTGCGTCAGCGGAGTCTGGTAAGAGGCCTTCTGTCTGTCCCAACCTGGGTGGGGAGGGCCCCTTCCAAGCCTGGGAGGATTCTGGTCCCCCTCCGGCAACTGTGTGGCGGGGAATGGGGTGGAGAGAGCTGAGCCCCAGCTCTGCCCACTACTAGCCGTATGACCTTGCGTAGGCCACATCTTCTCTCCATGCCTCAGTCTCATCTGAAAACTGGGGATAAAAATCCCCATGCCGCAGGATTCAGTTGGGCTGTTGCAGAAAAGTACTTCTGACGTGAGAATTATAATTGGAACAGCATACGCATGGCTATTGCTGACTCGTACCCGCGCAGGCAGTCACAGAGACTTGTGGCAGCCTGCACGGTCCAGGGACACATACTCCTTGGGGAGTCCCTTGGGGACCCCAGGAACCTGGACAGAGCCTATTTAGCCCCCATCACAAGCTCCAAGAAGTCACATGTCAGAGACCAGACACTGTCAACTTGTGTCTGGACCACGGTTTTTTAAATATTTGTTTATTTTTGAAAGAGAGAGAGAGCCGGGGAGGGGCAGAAAGACAGAGGGAGACACAGAATCCGAAGCAGGCTCCAGGCTCCAAGCTGTCAGCACAGAGCCTGACACGGGGCTTGAACTCACAAGCTCATGACCTGAGCTGAAGTTGGACATTTAACTGACTGAGCCACCCAGGTTTTTTAAACATTTGAATTAGTTAGCAACATTTAAAAATTGGGCAAATCCACTCACAAATCCAGACTTCTCACTCTTCTTGAAAATTCAGGAGCACCGGATAGGCCAGCATCTTCCTGGTCTTACGCATGAGAGGGCTGAGACCTCGTACTCCTCCCGAGGCAGGGCTAGGCCGAGCGGGCTCTCTCCCCGGGGCCACTCACGCCGGCGCCACCTGAGCCCAGCCTCCTCCCCAGGCCCTTCTGGGAGAGCGTTTCTTCCTCCCCTCCTCCCTGTCAGTTAGAATTCACGCATCGACAGTCATTCACCAGATGCTTCTCAGGCCCCTCCTTGTGCCAGGCACTCAGGTGAAGAATCCGGCCTCGAGAGGCAGAGGAACCCAGAATAAATAGCTAAGCAAATAAACAGACACAGGAACGTCCCATTTTGTTCCAGGAACAAGTGAATCCCAAAGACATTGTCTCATTCAAAACTTGTTCCCGACTAACCTTGAATGGGTGCAGGTTTTTCTGTCCCAACTGAGTGGGACGAACTACCACAGAGCAAGTTGTCGGCAGTTCGCTTGGCCCACTGTCTTTGACCCTTTTGGGTCTCGATGACATTTTTTGGGAATGGCATCATTTCAAGTGTTACATACCCTGTATTAGTTTCTGATCGCTGCTGCAACAGGTTACACAGGCTTAGTGGCTTCAAACAACATAAACCCATAAACATCATATGGGTCTGGAGGTGAGAAATCGGAAATCTCACTGGGCTAAAGTCCAGGTTTTGGCAGGGCTGGGTCCTTCTGGAGGCCCAGGGCAGAATCCATTTCTTTGCCTGTTTGAACTTTTAGAAGCCACCTGTACTCCTTGGCTTGTGGCCTCTTTCTCTGTCTTTAAAGCCAGTAGCATTGCATCCTCGTTTCTCTCTCTGTGGCTCTAACCTCCTTCTTCCACTTATAAGAACTCTTGTGATACTACTGGGCCCACCCAGATAATCCAGGATAATCTCCCCTAACTCACATTCCTTAACTTGATCATTTCTGCAAAGATCTTTTTACCCTATAAGGGGACAATACCTCATGAGTTCCAGGGCTTAGGATGTAGACATCTCTGGGGGCAGGGCGAGAGGAGGAGCTTTCTTCTGCCTCCCACATACCCCAGCTGCAACCTACCGACATTGTCGATGTCACACACCTATCAACATGCATGCAAACTACTAAATGAAACAAACAGGGCACAGTGAGAGAGAACAGCAGGGAACGTGGTCACTCCGGGAAGCCCCTTTGAGGAGGGGACACCTAGGCTGAGTCCTAAAGGCTAAAACAGAGGTGTCCACGCCCAGGAGAGGGAGGAACATTCCAGACAGGCCAGAGACCTGATGTGACAGAGACGGCCACATCCTCAGGCCAGGTGGCGGACCGGTGGCCTCCTCTCTGCAGGCCGTCCCTTCTGCTCCTGGGTCAGGGACCTCTTCAGCTGGGCGTTCTCCGCCTGTGCCCATCACCGTCACCCTGGAAGCTCCCAGTCACGCCCCCTCTCACTGGAGACTTTGACCCCAAGCTCACTCTCGTCTTCACTCTCACACATTCGCTCGGTGAGTGGATGTTTCAACAGATGTTTGTTAGTTTTCAAATGTGACCCCAGCACGGTGACTCGGCAGTCTGGGGCCAGTATCCTAGGGGACTTGGTTGCCGGAGGGCCCTGAACCCACCTCCTGAGCCCCTCATCTTCAGTGTGCATTGGGGTCCCAGCCTCCTACAGGCACACCCAAGGGCTCGTCATCATTCAGGACAGCTCTGCCTCAAAACCAATGTGTGTGTGTGTTTTCTTTTATTAATTAATTAATTATTTTGAGAGAGAGCGTGAGTGGGGGAAGGGCAGAGAGAGAGGGGGGACAGAGGATACAGAGTGGGCTCCACAATGACCGCGCAGAGCCCGATGTGGGGCTCGAACTACAAGGTCATGACCTGAGCCAAAGTCAGACACTCAAATGACTGAGCCACCCAGGCGCCCTTCAAAATCCATGTTTTTGAGGTTATGCCTGACCTCGGCCCCATCCTCTCGGGCTCCTCCTTGGTCACTCTCGCAAAGTAGTCGTTGGGGCTCCCTCTTTCCTGTTCCCTGAACCCTGCGTACTTTCAGGTCCATCCACCTCAGGTAGGCTCCTAGGCCATGTCTTCAGCCACTCTTTTGCTGTTTTCCTCAACTCCTCCTTAAGGCGTCCTGTCCTCAGAGTCCTCCTGGCAACCTCAGATCTAGCCAGCAGCTTGGCTCTCCCTCCCCTGGCCCCACCAGGGTCACATAGGACCCCCTTACTGACGCATCCAGTACATGCATATAGGCCACCCTCCTTCTAGAAACTCCTTGCTTCCAGGCTGTAGTGGCCCTCTGGTTCCCTCCTCCCGCTTTGGATCCTCTGTTTCATTTCGCAGGGGCGGGGGGGCGGGGGTGGTGGTGACCACCCTCGCCGTCTCTCACAAGGAGCTCCTCATTCCACACCAGTGACGTGACAGTGCCTGCAGACCCAGCGCCCTCATTTTACGACAAACATCTTATAACATCTGCTTTCCTACCCTGATGAAATTCAAGGGTAATATATCTCCTTACACACCTACGTACACATGTGATTTGAAACAAATCGGTAATACGCCCTAATCGCAATACAAAAGGGGAAAAGGGGAGTGATCTATGATAGAGTAATAGGATAGTGATGCATAAATGCTTGGGCGGGGCTGTGCTAGAAGACAGAACGCGGGAGTCAGGTGGCTGCATTCGCTTGTAATGGGTACATTGGAAATTACGAGAAGGGAGACCATTTAATAGAATCATGTGGACACCTGAGACATGACGATTTGAGCTATTCGGTAAATGAGTGTGTTTGCACAAACACAAATCACCATGCACGTGGCGATTTACTAACACAATTGTTCCAAGAGTCTTGATTCGGTGACTCAGATACCGTGAGCAGGGCTGCTGTGTCAGAGGCCTGAGCTCCAAACCGGTGAGGGGTTCTTGGCAAACTTTCAAACACAAGAACATCTGGTTGTTCCTCAATCTGAACAATGCACGCGTTTCTAGAAATTTCGGTTTCTGTTTTAACCATGCAGACATTTTTTTGGCTTTTGTCTACCAAGGAGTGAGGGTCAGAGTCAGGTTCTGGATTTTCCCTGTTGTTTAGACTGGACTGCATTGCTGGACACCTGCCCCACCCAACAACACCAGGAGCCACTAGAGTGCCCAACACCTAACCACGCGTCTTCCTCACACGCCTCCCAGGGGGCTCTCCCTGCCGGGGGGCCACCACTCTGTACGCTCCGAGGCCTTCTCATCCAGCCCTGGTTCCCCTTGCATTTTGTAACTGATGCTTACCAAGTCCTCACCTCCAGACCCTCCCCATGTGTGCTCTACAGGCATCCCCAAAATAGCTTGTCCAAAATGGAGTGCACATCCTTGCTTCCAATTCAGGCTCCCCATCTGTGTCCCCCTGCTCTGTCCCCGTGAGCGCCCCCCCCGCCGCCCCTGCCCAGTCATTATCACCAGTCAGCCACGCTGTATCCTTGGGGTCAAGGTGGTACCTGCTATGTATTAGGCACTGAACAGTTTTGTCTTGAGTGAATGACATTGGCCCTTGCAGTGGGTTTGAAGGGACTTGGTTTCTGGAGAGTTGGGTCAGACCCTGGGTCTTTGCGTGTCGGGTTTTGATTTTCTTTTGCTGGAGGCTATATTATTCATCCCTCTGTCCTCTATTCCACCCCACCCCAGGGCCTAGCACAGCGCTGTACATGCGTGCTCGGCAAAGGTTAGCTGCCGTGTTTGTTACTATCTGCTGGAGGGGGTGAGTGGGTCTGGGAGGCTCTCCCAGCCCCTCCCTGTCTTCATGGCCCACAGATCTGGACTATCTGCAGGGAGCCCGGCCACGCTCACCTGCCAGGCAGGAGGCCAGAAAGGGTCAGGGTAAGACAAGTGGTTGCTCTTGGGCTCCATCGCAAGGCCAGTGGGTGCCTCTTCTCCCAAGTCACCAAGATAGTGAGCGCACACACGCACGGTGCTCCTTCTGTGTCAGATGTGGCTCACTCTTCCCACAGCCCTGTGAGGGGCAGCCTGTGACTGTCTTAGCTCACAGGTGAGTCCACAGTCACACAGCTAGGCAGTGATAGACCCAGGATTTGGGGATTTTCCAGAGATCTTTCTGTTATTGATTTCTTGTTCAGTTCCGTTGTGGTCAGAATATTCTCTGTAGGATTTTCATCCTTTGAAATTTATTGAGACTTGTTTCATGGCTCAGCATATGGTCTATCCTGGTAAGTGTTCTGTGTGCATTTGCATAGAACGTGCTGTCAGTGGGCGCAGTGTGCTATAAATGGCAATTAGGGCCAGTAGGTTGATAGCGTTGTTCAAGGCTTCTATATCCATACCGATTTTCTGTCTGCCTGTTCTATCAATTATTGAGAGAGGGGTGTTGCAATCTCCACCTGTAATTGTGGAGAAATTGTGTCTATTTCTCTTTTCAGTTCTAACAGTTTTTGCTTCATGAATGTTGAAGCTCTGTAATTAGGTACATAAATGTTTAGGATTGTTATGTTGTCTTGATGAATTGATCCCTTTGTCATTGTATAATGCCCCCTCTTTATTCCTGGTAATATGCCTGCTGTGAAGTTACTTGTATTTGATATTAACATAGCTACCCCAGCTTCTTCGTGCTTAGTGTTGGTGTAGCATATCTTTTCCCATCCCTTCACTTCCAACCTACCTGGATCATTTTATGTATGTATGTATGTATGTATGTATGTATGTATGTATGTATATTTTTTAGGGGGAGAGAGAGAGGGCACATGAGTGGGGGAGGGGGAGAGGGAAAGTGAGAGAAAGAAAGAATTCTAAGCAGGCTCTGCACTGTCATTACAGAGCCTAATGCAGGGCTCAAACCCACAAACCATGAGATCATGACCTGAGCTGAAATCAAGAGTCAGACTCTTCACTGACTGAGCCACCCAGATGCCCCAGATCATTATATTTAAAGTGGTTTCTTTTTTTTGTTTGTTTAGTTTATTTATATTTATCTTGAGAGAGAGTGAGCCAGCAGGTGCCTGGGTGCACACAGCAGAGGAGGGGCAGAGAGAGAGAGACAGAGAGAAAATCCCAAGCAGGCTCCACACTTAGCACAAAGCCCGATGAGAGGCTTAATCCCACGAACCACAATATCATGATCTGAGCTGAAATCAAGAGTCAGATGGGGCTCCGGGGAGGCTCAGTCGGTTAAGCATCCGACTTTGGCTCAGGTCATGATCTCGCAGTTTGTGGGTTCGAGCCCCTCTGAGCTGTTTGCACAGAGCCTGGAGCCTGCTTCGGACTCTGTGTCTCCTCTCTCTGCCCCTCCCATGCTCATGCTCTGTCTCTCTCTGTCTCTCAATAATAAATAAATGTTATTAAAAAAAAAAAAGAGCCAGACGCTTATCCCACTGAACCATCCAGGCACCCCTAAAGTGGGTTTCTTATAGGCAAAATGTACTTAGGTCTTGGAGCAGGGGTTGGCAAACTTTGTCAGTATTGGGCCAAATAGTATATAGTTTAGGCTTTGTTGGCCATCCGGTCTCTGTCACAACTAATCAGCTCTGACTGTATTGTGAAAGCAGCCATAGACGATACATAAATGAATGAGTGTGGCTGTGTTCCAATAAAACTTTATTTATGGACATTGATACTGAAAATAGAATTTTATATGTCACGTGTCTTGAAGTAATACTCTTCAATTTCTTTTTAAATATTTAAAAATGTGAAAACCATTCTTAGCCTGCGGGCTGGGCAAAAGCCGATAGCAAGACAGATTTGGCCTGTGGGCCATCGTTTGCCAGCCCTTGGTTGGGACCATTTACCTTTAATGTAATTACTGTAACAGTTGGGTTTAAATCTGCCAACTTGCTATTTATTTGTAATTTGTTCCATCTCTTTTGATTCCTTTTTCCCTCTTTTCCTACCTTCTTTTGGATTTATTGAGATATTTAGGATTCTGTTTCATGTCTACCATTGAAGCATACTTCAATAGCATACTTCTTTTTAAATTTTTCTTAGTAGCTGCTTTGGGTTTACGATATGCATCTTTAATTGATTACAAAATACTTTCAAGTAACATTGTACGACTTCACATAAGATGGAGATCCTTATGACAGTATGCTCCCATCTCTCCTCCTATCCTTTGAGCTACTCTTGTCATATAGATTATTTCTACTTGTCTTACGAGCCCCATAAAATATTAGGAGTGTATGTGTGTGTATTTGCTTAAACAGTAAATGTCTTTTTTTTATGTTTATTTATTTATTTAAAAAATTGTTAACTTTTATTCATTTTTGAGAGACACAGGGAGACAGAGCATGAGCAGGACTGGGGCAGAGAGAGAGGGAGACACAGAATCCAAAGCAGGCTCCAGGCTCTGAGCTGTCAGCACAGAGCCCGATACAGGGCTCAAACTCACAAACTGCGAGATCATGACCTGAGTTGAAGTCGGAGACCTAACTGAGCTACCTGGGCACCCCTGGAACTTGCAAGTCTTGATTCTGGGTTTGTGAGTTTGAGCCCCACATTGGGTGTAAAGATTACTTAAAAATAAAATCTTTAAAAAAAATAAAGAGGGGGTGCCTGGGTGGTTCAGTCAGTTAAGCGTCTGACTTAGGCTCAGGTCATGATCTCATGGTTCATGGACTTGATCCCCATGTCAGGTTCTGTGCTGACAGCTCAGAGCCTGGAGCCTGCTTTGGATTCTGTGTCTCCCTCTCTCTCCGCCTCTCCCCTGCTCACAGTCTGTCTCTTTCTCTCTCAAAAGTAAATAAACATTTAAAATTTTTTAAATAAAAAAAAAATACCAGATATACAAAGGTACAGGAAACTGTGAGAGAGAAGTCACTCATTTGAAACAGACCCAGAATTGGCAGAATGATGGAACTAGCAGATGAGGGTATTAAAGAGCTGTTATAGATATATTCAGAATGCTCAAGGATATAAAGAAAAACCTGAGTGCAATGCAGAGAGAAATATAAAAAAGGAGCAAGTGGAACTTGTAGAGATGAAATATACAACATTTGAATGGGAAATTTTACTGGAATGGTTTATACAGATCAGACACTGCAGCAGAAGAGAAAAGAGAATTGGAAGACAGCAATAGAATAGGATAGACAGAATAGAATCCAAATGGAAGTCACAGTGGGAAAAAATGACTGACAATGGGCACAAAGTCTAAGTGGCCTGAGGAATAAAATAGCAAGTGGTCTTACATAAGTGATTGAAGTTCCATAAGGAGAGGAGAAAAAAGGAGTAACAGGAAAAAAAAAATATTTGAAGAAGTAATGGTGAAAACTTTTTCAAATTTGATGAAAATTATAAACTTGCAGATCTAAGAAACTCTATAAAACCCACGTAGGATAAACACACATACACACAAAGCACTTCAAGGCGCATTATAATCAACTGCTGAAAACCCGTGATAAAGAGAGAGTCTTGATGCAGCCAGAAGGCGGTGGGGGGGGGGGGGGTGGCGGACGACACACGCAAGAATCAAATAACAGTGACAACAGACTTCTTGTCAGAGAGTGTGCAAGCCAGGAGACAATGCACAAATGTGCTGAAAGGGAAAAACAACCTGTCAATCTAGTATTCTATATCCATCAAAAAGATCCTTCAAAGATCCACTAACAAATGTTTCATACAAACAAAAGCTGGGAGAATTAATTGCCAGCAGGCCTGCACTTCAAGAGATGTTATTTTGGGGACGGGGGTGCCTGGATGGCTCAGTCAGAAGAGTGTGCACCTCTTGATCTTGGGTCGTGAGTTCGAGCCCCACGTTGGGTATGAAAATTACTTAAAAATAAAATCTTTCTGGAGCGCCTGCATGGGTCAGTCAGTTAAGCTTCCACTTCGGCTCAGGTCATGATCTCATAGTTGGTGAGTTCGAGCCCCTGTCGGGCTCTGTGCTGACAGCTCAGAGCCTGGAGCCTGCTTCGGATTCAGTGTCTCCTTCTCTCTCTGCCCCTCCCCCACTCACACTCTGTCTCTGTCTCTCAAAAAATAAATAAATGTTTAAAAATTTTTTAAATGAAAATGAAATCTTTTTTAAAAGCAAAGGAAAAGTTATGGGAAGTTCTTCATGTAAAAGTTCTTCCGTCTAATGCTAGATGGAAACTTGGATGCACATGGAGCAAAGACATGTTTATGTTTATTTATTTTTGAGAGAGACAGAGTGTGAGTGGGGGAGGGGCAGAGAGAGAGGGAGACACAGAATCCCAAGCAGACTCCAGGCTCTGAGCTGTCAGCACAAAGCCCCATCCAGGGCTCGAGCTCACAAACCGTGAGATCATGACCTGAGCCGAAGTCAGTTGCTTAATCGACTGAGCCACCCAGGCACCCCTATCTGGTAATTTTTTATTGGATAACAGACATTTTGAATTTTACATTGTTTTACATTGTTGAATGTATTACTTTAAAGAGTCTTGGACGTTCTCTGGTGGGCAGTTAAATTCCTTGTGGATAATTTTGATCCTTTCCAGGCCTGTTTTTTAAAGCTGTTAGAGATCTGGCATAGTCTTTATTCTAGGGCTGACTTAACTCTATTTGTAATATGTTGTCCTTTGGGGTCTCTACTGAATGTCTCATCTGTTCGGTCAGATCTCGCTCCTCAGGCTGGAGAGATCTCAAAAGGTTCCCAGCCCTGTGCAAACCCTGGGAATTGTTCTGTCTTTGAAAGCGGTTCTTCTCTGGCCCCTTAGAGTTCCACCCTATGTGTACACAGATTGATATTCAGCCAAAGACTCAAGGGGACTCTGTGCACATTTCTGGAATCCTTTCTCTCTGTGCAGCTCCCTCTTCTTAGGTTCCCTGTCCCACAAATTTTAGCCACCTTGGCCTCTCTGGTCTCCACCTCTGCAACTCATGAGATTGCCAGACTGTTTGGGTTTCCCTTTCTGGCACCTCACTCTATAAACTAAATTCAGCCAGACAGCCTGGGCAACGATAAGTCTCACTTCGTTGCTTTTTTTTCCTCAGGGATTACAGTCCTGTGATGCCTATTGTCCTACGTCTTTAAATAGTTTTCTATATTCTGTCTAATTTTCTAGTTGTTGATGGTGGGAGGGTATTTTCAGGATATCTTATTCTCTTAGATCTGAAAGTGGAAATCTCTGGAAGCAGTATTAAACCCAGGGAGTCTGGCTCTAGAATCGGTGCTTCCAGCCTTCCCACTAGTCAGCAGTCACTGAGCCTTCTAGATGCTGAGGTCATTAAGAGTGGCACCACCAACAGGGTGCATGGCCACAGTGGGAGGGTGGCAGGGGGCGAGGGCCTCCAGACTGTAGCTCGCTCCTTCTCCCCCTCAGGTGGGCCTTCACCTTGATCATCATCTCTTCCTACACGGCCAACCTGGCTGCCTTCCTCACCGTGCAGCGCATGGAGGTGCCCGTGGAGTCAGCTGATGACCTGGCAGACCAGACCAACATTGAGTATGGCACCATCCATGCTGGCTCCACCATGACCTTCTTTCAGGTGGGGGCCTTTGAAGTTGCCCAGGCTTGGTGTTGGTATCCCCATCGTGCATAGCTGCCCAGGGTGGGGCTGGGCAGGGCCTCCTGGGTCAGGGGGATTGATTGTCATGACAGTCAGGGAAGCTGAGAAGCAGAAGACACACTTGTGGGGTCACAGGGAGTGTTGCTGTCTGGCTGGAGAAACTGGACTTTCGCCCCAGGGAACAGAAGGGAGGCAGATAAGGGATCTAATGTTGTATCAGTGCTAGATGGGCCAGATGGGGTCATGGAGGCTGCTAGAAGGGTCAGGCCTGGGAAAATGGGCCAGCAGAGAGGAAGGCAAGGCCCTTCAAGATGAAAGGTGTGTGTCCCTGTGTATTATGGGGTGGTGGGAAAGAATCAAAGGAAAGCAAGCCCGGCAAGGAGGCTTGAGTGACCGTAGAGGCCCTAAATGCCAAGATAGGGCTGAGATTAGGACCTGTAAGTGGGGAGGTGGGAACAGTTACTGGGCAGGGGTGACCTGTTTAGAGCTGAAAGTTCCCTCTGGGGCAAACAGGGGTAGACTAATGGTCTGAGGGAGGCTGGAGCTGGGCAGGGGCCACTGGTTGAAGCATGAAGGAGAGGAGGTCTTGCTGGTGGGTCGTGGGACCAGTTTGCAGCTGGGAAAAATAGAGAAGTAGGTTTGGGAGGTGGCTGAGCCCTGGGGAGGGGCCTGTGGGGCACATAGGAAGAGCAGCGTCTGAACATCAGATCAGAGAAGGAAGGCGTGTGTCAGGAGTAGTGACGGGGGTGGTCATCCCCAGCTTGGCCTCCACAGGCCTCTCCCTAGGGGCTCTAACTGGGACAGCGTGGGGCGTTCGCCAGAAGGTTCCTGCAGGGCCTAAAGGAAGTAAATGGTCCTATTTGGCATGCTGCAGGTCTCCTCGACCCAGGCTGGGCCCTGGGTAAATTTGCGGTTGAGCTTCTGTGCATAAGGCCTGGGAGCGCTCGGAAGACAGGGCTGGGTGTCAGGCTGAGCCAGGCCCAGGGGTGGAAGAGAGAAGAGGGGCTAAAGAATAGACCATGGCTCCTTCTTCCCAAGCCTTCTGTCCTCAGGGCCCTCGCTGGCCTGGTGGGTGTGCAGATGGCTTGGACCTGACCTTGAGCAATCTGTCTTGTCCCTCTCCTCTGACTTTGGCTCTTCCTGCCTTCCTCTGGTCTCCTCACTCTTTCCAGTTGAGAGAGACTTCCTGGAGGGCAGGGGACAGGGTTCAGGGGAAATGCAGGGGGTGGAAAGACCCTCACCTGACTTCCCCGCGTCCCCCCCTCCTCCCAGAACTCACGGTACCAGACGTACCAGCGTATGTGGAACTACATGCAGTCGAAGCAGCCCAGTGTGTTTGTCAAGAGCACGGAAGAAGGCATCGCGCGTGTTCTCAACTCCCGCTACGCCTTCCTGCTCGAGTCCACCATGAACGAGTACCACCGGCGTCTCAACTGCAACCTCACCCAGATCGGGGGCCTCCTCGACACCAAGGGCTACGGCATCGGCATGCCACTGGGTATGGCAGCCTTGGGGCTGGGGAATGTGGAGGGGGCCCTGGGTATCCGAAACCAAGCCACGTGAGCCGGCCCGGGACTGGGCCAGGCCCTCCCTGTGGCAGGCCGATTATGTTGTGCGTGGCCTTGGGCGGATGTCACCGCCATTCTGAGCCTCTGCACTCAACGCGCAAACACGGGCCTGGCAGCAGTCAGTTCCAGCCCTCCATGGCTGTTGGGAGAATCCCGTGTGACTGTGCACAGCCCAGTATTTGCAGGCCATGACACTTGCCCCCTTCCTCTTTGGCCCGAGGAGCCCTTGAGGGGGAAGACCTGGGTTTATGTACCTTACAGTCTCTGCACAGAGCCCACAGCCCAGCTCAGAGCAGGTGCTCAGAATATAGATGATGGAAGGGACGGGGGCAGGGATGGGTCTGCCTGGGAGACTTGGACATGCTTTTTCAGGGATCAGTGCTGGAAACCCAGCAATTTTATCACCAAATCTTGACATTTTGACCTTTAAATCCATCTATCTGCTGATGACTACTGTGTTAGTTATCTATTACTGCGTAACAAATGACCTCCAGTCTTAGCAGCTTCCCTGTGCCAGGGAAGCACGTAGCCCGGTGCTTCGGGGGGACGGGCTCTGGAGTCACACCGACCTGGATTCAAATCCCAGCTCCACACCACCCCCCCGACTCCGTGCATGACCTTAGGCAGGAATGTCACCTGCCTGGTCCAGAAAATGGGGGTGGTAACACCCGGTAATACCAGGATCATGAGGGACTTGAATTAATGTCCGTTAACCAAGGGTCTACAAACCCGGCACATCGTAGGGGCTGCTGAATACTAATGACTCCACCTACCCATGTCCCTAGTTTCTGGCACCTGGGAAATGCTGAAGAGGTGTGGTGACTGAGGAAATGACAGGACGGGACACGTGTGGGGTGTTTGGGACGGAAGGATGGTTTGAGGAGAGAATCCGAGGGTAGGGAGGAGAGAGGTGGCTGGAGATTCATTCACTGAGCAGATTGCCTGATGCCCTACTGTGTGTGGCACGCACTGTGCTGGAAGACCACAGCAGGGGGCCGCGAAGCCCCCAGCCTCTTGCCTTCGACCAGGGGCGCAGACGGCAAGGACACAATAAACACGCAGCTTTATAAAGTGATGTCAGGTGGTGATAACTGCTCTGAGGTGAAGTAAGGGAAGGGACTGACAGGGAGGGGGTGCTTGGTGCCATTTTAAGTGAAGGTCATTGGAGAAGACCCCTTGAGGAGGCACCATGCGAGCAGAGGCCTGAGTGACAGGAGGGAAGGAACGTTCCAGGCAGAGATCCTGAGGTGGGACTGTGCCTGGAGGACTCGAGGCACAGCCGGGAGGCCGGTGTGGCTGGCACAGAGAGCCTCGGGGGCAGCAGGAGCCTCAGGTGGCGGGGCCAGTGGACCCCAGATCTCGAGGCCGAGGGAAGGACCTGGTGCTCTCTGCGTCGGGAAGCCATTGGAGAATTTTGAGCACGAGAGAGGCGAGCTCTATGACTGTTTCTGAAGTTGTCCCTCTGGCTGGTGGGGGGAGGTGAGGGGCACGGCAGGGAGGGGACGGTGACAAATGTGACATGAGGCCTAGTGGGGGCCCAGCCCAGGGTGGTGGCCGCGGAGGTGGCAAGCAGTGGTCAGACTCGCAGGTAGAGGGGGAAGAGCCCCAGGGATGCGGTGGAGGCAGGAGGAAGGGTCGTGGTGAGGGGGCAGTTGGGGGTTGGGTGGGCAGGGCTCCGGGGCCCCGACGGCCAGTCCACCCCCTTGTCCGTCCGGTGCAGGCTCCCCGTTCCGGGATGAGATCACCCTGGCCATCCTGCAGCTTCAGGAGAACAACCGGCTGGAGATCCTGAAGCGCAAGTGGTGGGAGGGGGGCCGGTGCCCCAAGGAGGAGGATCATCGAGCTAAAGGTCAGCTCCCCCACACCCCACGCCCATCCCAAAGCCCTCTGAAGCCCCCGTGCCCACGCAGCCCCCACCCTGTGACTTCCCCCTCAACCCCCAGGTCTGGGCATGGAGAACATTGGTGGCATTTTTGTCGTGCTCATCTGTGGCCTCATCATTGCCGTCTTCGTGGCGGTCATGGAATTCATATGGTCCACACGGAGGTCGGCAGAGTCCGAAGAGGTGAGGAGGCTGGCAGAGGGCGTGGGGGAGAAGGGGGGTGTCAGGGGCGGAGGGGCATGGAGACTGTGGCATTGGTAGCCTTCCTGGAGGGGGTCTAGGAGCAGTGAGGGGCCAGGAGCAGGGCGCAGAGAGGATCCGAGAGCCCCCCAGGGGCAAAGGGGGTCCGAGGAGAGGTGCATATGGACAGAAGGGAGAGGGAAGCCGGGCGTGAGGAAAGCCAGAGGGAAAGCGGGTATGGACAGAGGTGAGGATGCAGGTGAAAGAAGGGCTGGGGAGAAGGAGTGGGGAGGGGCAGGAGGTAAAGCAAGGAGAACTGAGAAGTGACATAAAGGCAGCGGGTGCGGCTGGAAGACAGCCGGCTTGCTGGCTGGTCCCAGCTCCACGGGGCCGGTGCTGCCCAGTGACACTCCTCCATTTCCACTCGTGCCCCTTCGCTCCCTCACGGGTCCACCTCCGCCTCTCCAGGCCCCAGCCCCCTCCCCCTCCTCACCTTGGCTGTTGACCTTACTTCCACTTCCCTGAGAAAAGCGGAGGAGTTAGAGGAGAGCATACAGACCTCTCCCCATCCAGGCACCTGTCTTTCTCCACTTGCCCTGTCGGTTACTCCGAGGGAATACCCATAATTCCAGCTGAGGCACCCTCCCCTGTGCCCCCATCTCCTCTCTCGCCCCCCAAGGACATCCCTCAGCGGTTCTTTGCTCCCTCCGCCCACCATCAGTTTCCTCCTCTCTGTTGGATCAAGGCTGTCAGGATACAGACGTACTATCATCTTTCCCATCTTCCAGAAATTTCTCTTGACCCCGCTTCCCTTCCTGGCCACCACGCCCCCTCCTCCCCTAACCGTAGAACCTTGAAAGAGTGTCTTTCTGCTGCGTCAGTTCCTGTGCTGCATCTAGTCTCCGACACACTCCCATCCACATCCCCACTGAAGCTGCTTGTCACCAGTGACCCAGGCCCAAATCCAGCCCAGGTCTCAGGCCTCGTCATATGTGAGGTAGTGATGGGCTTTGGCACAGCTGAGCTCTCGCCTCAAAACCCTCTCTTCATGCTTACGCCCCCCCCTTTCTCCTTCCTCTGTGGCCCGTCCTTTGTTGAGGGGTTCTAGGGCTCCGTCCTGGACTCTTCTGTGTCTTCCTCCACCCCTTGGTGACCCCATCCAGCCAAATGGTTTGTAAGACCACCGCTATACTGATGACCTTTACTAGCTGTCTATTACCACGTAACATTCCTAAGATTCAGCAGCTCAAAACAGCAAACTTACATCAGTTTACAGAGCAGCTTAGCCGGGTGGTTCTGGCTGCCAAGGTCTCTGGTGAGGTCATGGTCATGATGTTGGCTGAAGGCTTGCCTGGACCCAGAGGGTCCACTTCCAAGGTGGCGTATTGTCTCCAAATGTACTTGCAGGATTTTGATTTATGGAGGTGACTAAGTGATGACACAGAGAGGCCAATGCCACCGAAAGAAGATTTTTATTACATTTTCCAGGAGGGGGTGATGCCACCCACGTAGGGCCACAGGGGAAGCACCAGGTTTTGGTCAGGAACCAGAGCTGAAAGCCTAGGCCACAGACGGCGCCGGGGCACCGGGCAGGCAAAACAGCTTAGAACTGGCTAGTGTGGATAATGTCGGTGGGCTCAGGGCTAGAGGGTGGTCTGTAGCTGTGTGTACCTGATCCTGGGTGATTTAGGGCAGCCTGGTGTGAGAGTCAGCTTAAGCTGGAGGGTGGGGGTACAAACTGGGATCGGTTGGTTTGCATATGAAAGGTGGGCTCTCAGCCCTCTGCTATCCCTAAGAATCTAGCTGTGGAAAGGCCCCTCTCTCCCTGACCAGCAAGGTTTTCTCTGTGTCAAAACATCCTAGGATAGAATAAAGAACATGGGGAACATACACACTCAATGGCAGCTGACAGGAGACCTCAGTCCCTCCCACAGGGACCTCTCCGTAGGGCTCCTTGGGTGTCTTCACGCCGTGGCGGCTGGGCTGGCTTGCCCCAGAGCAAGTGATCCAAGGGCCAACCCAGCAGAAGCCACCAGCCGTATTCTGTTGGTCACACAGCAGCCCTGATATAAAGGCAGAGGGGACCACACAGGGTGGGAACACTGGAGGGCAGGACTCTAGGGAGCCGCCTGCCATAACCCCCAGTGAGGATCCCTCACAGGGACTTCTCCCTGGACCCAGGGTCTGTGAACTCTGATCTTCCCATGGATGTCTGACAGGTAACCCACTTAACATCACATGGCCAAGGCAGAGCTCCTGCCCACGCACCAGGCAACGTTGTCATTCTCCTTGCTCAGACCAAGATGTGATTACCCTTGGCTCTCCCCTCTGTCTCATGCCTCCCTTGGATCTCTCAGCCAGTCCTCTCGGCTCCACCTTCAAAATACACCCAGAATCCAGCCCCTTCTCACCTCCTTGGCCACTACCACTCAGCTCGCCCTTGGCCTCCTCCGTCTGTTCTCAGCACAGCACCAGGGAGATCCTGTGTACAGCAGTCCTCTACTTAAGGGTCCCCAGTGCCTCCCACCTGACTCAGAATAAAAGCCAGACCCTTACAGTGGCCTGTGGGCCCCATTGCTCTTCGACCTTGCCTTCTCTCTCCCCTGGGAACCTCACTCCAGCAACCCTGCCCCTGCTTGTGGTTCCTCCCACAAACCACCCGGTTCCCTTTTGGCACCTTTGTCCTGCACAGCCTTGCAGTCTTACTGAAGGTCTTCCTGGTGCATCTTCCCTAATATCCTACTCCAGATGCAGTATCGGTCCCCACCTCTTGCCAATTTTATTCTCCCCAGCACTCATCACGGGCTAACATACTCCCTGCATTTACATTTTTGTTAGTTTTGTCTCTGCACGCTGGAATACAACCTCCACGAGGGCAGGGACTTCCTGTTTTGGTCCCTGCACACAGCAGGCGCTCAGTAAATAGGTCTTGCCATAGTTGGTAGCATGAGTTAGAGGCAGAAGATGGAAAACAAGCCGGAGGGAGTCGGAGACTTTGGAATGACAAGAAAGGGAAAGACAGGGGCTTGGATAGGAGGCGAGGGCAGGCTCAGGGAGAAACCCGAGGACGGGAGAAGAGAGAGAGGCTGAGAGGTGAGACAGAGCACGCGAAAAGCGCGAAAAGTGGAGGCTAAGAGGGGAGGGGAGGGGAGGAGTGGAGCCCGGCGGCGCGGGGGGGGGGGTGGGGGGGGGGTGGGGGCCGAGGCAGAGAAGGGAAAGAGGACGCAGAAGCCAGGCGAGGGGGCGGCGGCGAGGAGAGCGAGCGACGGACCGTGACCACCGCGCCCCGCCCTGCGCCGCCCACAGGTGTCGGTGTGCCAGGAGATGCTGCAGGAGCTGCGGCACGCGGTGTCCTGCCGCAAGACGTCGCGTTCCCGCCGGCGCCGGCGCCCAGGCGGCGCGAGCCGGGCCCTGCTGTCGCTGCGCGCGGTCCGCGAGATGCGCCTCAGCAACGGCAAGCTCTACTCGGCCGGCGCGGGCGGGGATGCGGGCGGCGCGCACGGGGGCCCCCAGCGCCTCCTGGACGACCCGGGGCCGCCCGGCGGGGCCCGGCCCCCCGCCCCTACGCCCTGCACCCACGTGCGCGTCTGCCAGGAGTGTCGGCGCATCCAGGCGCTGCGGGCGTCCGGGGCCGGCGCGCCCCCGCGTGGCCTAGGCGCCCCCGCCGAAGCCACCAGCCCGCCCCGGCCGCGGCCAGGCCCCGCAGGCCCCCGCGAGCTGGCCGAACACGAGTGACCACGGGCGGAGCCGGGCTGGCGGCGGGACTGACCGCAGGGACGGAGCCCGGGCCGCCCCCGCTTCCCCAGCGGGCGAGGGACGGGACTTGTGCCCCGGTGCTCCGGACGCCGCGATTTTGCCTTCGGCTCACGGTGTCGTCCGAGGCCCGGCTCCGGAGCCTTCCTGCGCCCCCTAGTGGACTTGCCAGAGGGTGCCGCGGACCCCGCACTGCGCCCACCCCCCCACCCCCCCCTGCGGATAGGAGGAGCGCAGGAATCGAGGACTCCGGGGGCCGGGGACTGCGGGGCCGTTCCGGAAGCGGAAAGCAGTCCGCGAGGAGAGCCCCATCCTGGGACTGCTCAGGCTCCCCAAGACTTGACACAGCCCTCCCCACTTCTGGAGGACGGGAGGGCCTCTGGGCATATGGGTGTCCCCTGGCGCCCCTCAACTCTTCTCTTTCTCTCTTTTTTTTGGGGAGAAACCTCGGAATTTCTATGAGACACCCCCCAGGGAGGAGGTCAGTTGGGCCCCTGTCCCTCCCCCTGCCACACCCCAGTCCCTGTTGGAATAAAAAAAGAACAAAACCCCAAAAACTGGGGATACCTGGGTCTCATTTCCTGGAGGTATGAGGGCATTAAAGGCTCGGGCTCCCCAGGGAGTCTGCTGAGAACCACACACTGGATGGTCACTCCTGGACTCTCTCCACCCTTGGGCCCTGCCCTCAGCCAGCAGGTTAGCCCAGGTCCTGGCAGCTGGCCCCTCTCCACTGACCTTCTCTCAGGACAGAAGGAGGCTGCGACAGAGACCCTGAGACAGATGGAGAGAGATGCAGGGATCTGGAGAGGAGGAGACACCAGGGAACGGAGACACAGAAAGACAGAAACCAGATGGGGTTGGGGGAAGGGGAGGGTGAGTGAACTGCTCAGTGTGACCCTGCCTGGGGTGGCCACGCAAGTGGCAGGTGTGTGCTTGGGCCAGGGTGATTTGGTAACTTGTTAATTGTGTGCCTGTGTGTGTACATACGTCCGTGGGGCCATCTCCACATGTCTGTGACTCTGACCCTGTGTTTCGGCTGAAAATGTACCTCCCCAGTCCCCAGGAGAGGAAGTGAGAAATCCCAGTAGACTGGGGGTGGCTGAAGGACTGGTTGAGCGGGGGAGAGGGGTGGGTCTGCTTTCTGTCTCCGCCTTCCCCCGCCCCGCTGGAGGTTTCCACTGGAAACTGCAGCTGAGAAAGGACGAGTGAAGGTCACACAGCGAGAGCCATAACGAGGCCGAGTAGAAGGGGGAGAGATGGAGAGGTGGGGTGAGGAAAAGATGGGGCAGGGGTGGGGGAGAGGGAGAGCTGGGGAGAAACAAGGAGGGGGGCAGAGAGGGAGGAGTAGAGAGTAGGAGTAGAGGGCAAAGGCGGGGAGAGACAGAGACAAACCGTGATGAGGTGAGGTAGAATGGAGAAGGGGACGAGAGGGATGAGACAGACGGAGAGACAGATGAAGCAGGAAAGTTAAGAGACCCTGGGGAACTGGGGCTGAGAGAAGGAGAGATGAGGTGGGACAGAGACAGGCTGGAGACTAGAAGCCAAAGACAACTAGTTGGAGACAGGAGGGGGCCGGAGCGGTGAGGGAAGCCAGACTGAGTGGGACAGCGTGGGGGAGAGGAGAGGCTGGGCCCTCCTCTCGGGCACGCTGCCGGAAGCCGGGAGCTGTCCGTTCAGCACCGGCCCGGCGCGACTGTAGCGCACTGCCCTGTCTCCCTTGCAGGGCCTGCCTGCCTTCTCGGTCCTTGGGGAGGCCACACCCAGGAGACCCCGCCTGACACACAGGACCCCCCCAGTCTCCACCTGGACCCTTCTGTGCCCCTGGCACTTGTGTGTGTGCCCCTCCGGGACAGGTGTGGGGGTGAGCTGGTCTCAGTGTCTCTGTTGGTCCGCACATCAACTGCACAGACTTGAATCAATGTCTCTGCCCTTGGGCCGAACTCTGTGTGTTGAGGTGACTAGAATATGATTTCTGGTCTCTCCACTTCTCGATCCCAATACCATGCAGCTGATCCCTAAGGTCTCTCCCCATTTCCGAGTCCTCCCACTTGTCCCCATTTCTGTTCCAAGTATCTCCTGGGTCCTTATCTCTGAGTCTCCCCAGTTTGCCAAATGTGTCTCTGCCTGGCTCTCTATGTCCCTGTGTCTCTCTGTCACCTTCACTGAGCAATTCTGTTGCTCTGTTTCCCTCCATCTGTTTTCTCATCTGACTTTGCTGGCCTCTCTGTCTTTGTCAGTCTGTCTGTATCGGCCTGTATCTGTTCCTGAACTGTGTCTATTTCTTCTTAAGTCTCTCCTTATGTTTCTCTCACTGATCTCCCCTGTCCCTGTCCATCCCTGTGACCTTCCTAAGTCTTCCCTCCTCCCCCTCAACTTCCGCAGAGCCTCGCGCTGGGAGCACGGTGCACAGTCATCAGTCTCACCAGGCTAGTGTCTGAAGAGGGAGTGCATAAGGGGGGGACATAGCCTGTATCTGGGGTGTCATGTGGGGGGGCCAAGGTCTCCCCCAGCACAACTGGAGAATGGAGGAGAAAGAGCCTAGAATCTCCAGGGATCCAAACACCCTATTAGGCATCTCTGTCCCTGTCCCCCCATCCCCTTCCCCATGGTCCAGGCCCATCCCTGCCAGAAACAGGCAAGGTGTGGGAGGGGGAGGGATGATATGGGTCCTCCCCCCACCACACACGCCCCCAGGAAGGGGGCAGAATTGCAGAGGGGACCTGGGCGCCAACCACCTGGGCTAGAAGATGTGGCTCCCCCCCCCCTTCCCCAGTCTCCATGGAGACAGGCCAGGTCTGCAGGCCCAGCCTCCTTTGCTGCATATTCGGCCTCCCTATTACCATGGCAACAAGGGACAGCAGGGAGGGATGGGGATGGGTCAGAGTACAGGATTGGGCCGAGGCTCTGGGTGCTGGGGAAAGCCAAAGAAGCTGACTCCCTACGCCTTTACTCTCTGGCCCTGTCTCCTCGTCCACGCTTGTCTCTCTTCGGCTTTGAATATCTGTCTCTCTGTTTCTATCTTTTTGTGTGTATCTCACTCTAGCCTTTATTTTAGCCTTTCACATATTTCCCTGACCAGGTCCTTAACCTTCACTACCCACCCACCCCCCCATACACACCAGGCTCACTCTGTGCCCCTTGCCTGTGTCCCCCACACATCCACTCCCACTTTCTGAGAAAACTATAGGGACAAGCTTTCCCTTGCTCTCTGCCCCTTCGACAGGCCCTAGGGAAAGTGTGGGGTGTTCCTCATAGAGCAAAGGGTGGGGGTGAGAGTCTGTGACACTCCTTAGGCTTCAGTGGGTGACTGATGGGGTGTTGTGTGTGTGTGTGTGTGTGCGTGTGTGTGTGTGTGTGGCAGGCCAAGGTTTGTGTGCTAGCCAAGCCTGTGTGTGTGCATACCGAGATGGGATGTGTGTGGCATGTGGGTGGGGGCATTGGGTTGTGTTTGCAGGTACAGCAGAGGTGTATGTGATCGCACTATACTATATGATGTGTGTAGTGTGGGAAGTGTGTGGGATGGTGTCGCGTGATCTATTTCTGTGAATTATTGTGCTGTGTGTCACTCTGTGCCTGTCATTCACAATTAGCAACGCTTTGGCGATTGTGCCCTGTGGGCTTTTGCTCACTGGGGAGGGGCGTGTGTGCTGATGTGTGTGCTGTTGTGTTATTCTGCAGCAGTGTCCACAACAAAGGCTCGTGTGGTGTGTGAGGCTGCGTAAGGCCTATGTGTGTGCAATGGTGCCAAGTGTGGATATGTGTTGGTCTGTGGATTTACGGGTTTTGTGGTTGTCGGTCCCTATGTGAAATGGTACGGGGCCAGGTATGGTGGAGTGTGTGATAGGCATGTCTGTGATGTAGTGTTCCGTGTTCTGAGGGTGTGTGTGAATCTACGTGGCACTTTATGACTGTGATTGTGATTCTGTTTTGTGATGGGAGGGCGTGTGTTTTATTTCCACAGGTTGGTGAATCTCTAGGGTTGTGTGATGGGGTGGTGTAGTAGGCACGTGAGGGTACAAGCTGGTGTGTTCTGGAATGTGATTGTGAAGCTGTGTGTGGGGGGGGTGTGTGTGTCCTCCCCATCTGGGCTATCTAGGTGACAGTTATGGGTGAGTACGAGGCTTGGTGGGGGCCTCTGGCTGTGACGTGTCTGCCGTGGACCCGTGCAGTTGTGTGTCGGGGCAAAGGGTGAGGGGGTTTCAGTGTGAGGTCTTCCTTGCCTCCTAAGCTCCCTCAAGCTCCCCCTCCTGAACAGCACCCCCACACGGTTTCCAGCCCCCCGCCCCCGCCTCACTGCGGAGGGAGGGGCTCTGGGCCCCCTGCCTTATCGTGGCGGTTTGCGGGGCTTTCCCCCCACCCGGTGTGTCCACCTCCCACAGCGCAGCCCGCTTCCTGGTGGCAACACCCCCACCATGAAGGGGTTTTCGGGACTCTCTCTCCCTCAGCGCCCCCTCCTCGGAAGCGCCACCCCCCACCGCGAGGGTCTCCAAGCTCCTCATTGCGGGGTCTCCGGGATCCCCCCTTCCGCAGCGCTCCCCCTCCTCGGCGGTGCCGCCACTTTGCGGAGGCTGGGGGGCGGGGAGGACAGCTGCAGTACCGGGGGCGGGGCCGCGGGCCATCCGTCAGGGCGGCGGCGCCCCTGATTGGCCGGCGCCGGCCCCCCCGCGGGCGCGGGCATATGAGGAGGCGGAGGCGGCGGCCGCCGCAGACTCAGTGCGGGAGGGCTGCCGGCCGGACGGACGCGCGGACCGAGGCGCGGGCGCTGCAGAGGCCCCCCAGCCCGAGCCCGCGCCTGAGCCCGCCCTGAGGCCTCTGCCCCGGCCCCCGCCCCGCCCGCCCGCCCCTCTCCCCCGGAGCCGGCAAGATGGGGGTAGGTGCTCGGGCCGGCCGGGCCGTGCGTGTGTGCGACATTGTGGGTCCAGTGTCATTGGGTGTCTGCGGGGGGGGTGGGGGGGCTGGGGCTCCGGGACCCCTGCGCTCCGCGGCCAGGTCTGCGTGACCCGGCCCGTCCGTCTGGTGTGCCCCGGTTGAGCGTGTGCACGGGGCCGCCTGGGGCCGCGGGGTCTGTGGCGTATGTTGGCGTGTCTTTGTGTGCGGGGTCCGAGGGGCACCGACCGGCCCTCGGCATCTCTGCCTGACCTGGTGTGGTGGCATGCTCCATCGTACGTGTGCGTGTGCGCGTGTGTGAGCTCCTGGCTCTGTCAGGTCCTGCCAGCACCGTCTGCCGGCGATCGGGCGGCCCCAGGTTGTGTCTGACTGTCTGCAGTCGTGTCTGGGTGTGTCTGAGAGCTGGTGTTTGTGTCTGGGGGTGTTGAAACCCCTCCGCTTCCCTGGCCGGGTGGGGACAGGCCCAGGCTATGGGATGAACACCAGATGACCTCTCTTTCTCCTTCCAGGCCTGGATGGGGGGGCTCCGCAGTGCGGCGCGTGGCCTGGGGCTGTGGTGTGTGTCCAGCCCCTAATCTGGGGAAGCTGATATGGGGGGGCTGGGAGAAGCAGGAGAGCCATGGCAGGGAGACTGAGTGCCTGGCTGAGGGCGCATGTGTGCAAAGGTGGAGGGTGGGGGGTGGGGGGAGTGTATCGTGCATGTCTGGCTATGCCCTTGCCTCTGTGTCCGTGTGTCCTTGTCTGTCTGTGAGTCTCTCCAGCAGATGCCGCCTCCTTCCCTGGCTGACCACCTGATCCCCTCTGCAGCCCTGGATTCCTCCCTGCGTGTCTGGGGCGGGGCCATGTGGGGGAGAGTGGGAGAAGGAGGAGGGTGGGCTGGGCTGGGTAGGATGAAGACAGAGGGTCCGGATGGGAGAGACTAATGGAGAGGGAGTATGAGGGATGGGGAGAAAGATGGCGGATGAAGGCTGATGGGCCCAAGGATGGAGGTGGGGGGTGGGGCTGCAAATCTGTGACTTGGGGTGGGCGAGGGGGATGGAGAAGAATTGGATGGGGAGAGGACTGGGAGGGAGAAGGGGGGAGGTGAGAGTCAGTGATGGCTTCCAGGTAAGTGGAATGGAAGGAGGGGAACTGTGGGCAGATTAGGGGAGAGGACTGAGGCTGTGTGCCCCAGAGAAGGAAGGGAGGCATTAGGAAAAGAAGGGGACAGAAGAGAGGCTCTTTAGACATTAGAGGCAGAGAGGCAGAAACATATGGAAAGAGCGAAAGAAACAGGCAGAGACAGAGAGAGATGCTCCGAAAGAGCCAGAGAGAAAGAGACGTAGACACAGAGACAAAGACATGGTCAGAGAGACATGCAGAGACATGGGTGAGACAAAGACATGGAGAGGCATACAGAGACAAAGAGAGAAACTGAGTCTGACGTTAGGAGACCCAAGGACAGACATTTCCTACCCAGACATGACCAAAGTCAGCTTGAAGGATGGGAGGAGGAGGCAGAAAGCAAAAGGGGAGGTGGAGGAAGAGATGCTCAGAGATGAAGGCCCCAGACACCCTTTTCGGGGGGGGGGGGGAGGCTGGCCAAGGTGCAGAAGCTGCGTGAGCTAAAGGGTGTCAGGGGGAGGCGGACAGCGGAAAACGGTGAGGAGACGCAGAGACTGGCTGCGGCGAGACAGGCGTGTCCCCCACCCTCAGAGGCGCTCCCGCCCCGCAGTGCGCCCATCTGGGCCTCCTGCCTTGACTGGGAAAGCCTCGGCTCCCCCTCCAGCAGATGGAAGCCCGCCCCCAAGGGAGTCTGGTCATAGCAAGGGCAAGCAGGAGCCAAGGCTCGCCTGCCAGGGACTGGGGTGTCCCCACCCCCTCCTCCCTCAGATCCAGGAGTCCTGCCCCCAGCCCCTCCTCCCTCAGACCCAGGAGTCCTGCCCCCAACCCCTCCTCCCTCAGACCCAGGATCCAGACCCCCAGCCCCTCCTCCCTCAGATCCAGACTCCAGCCCTGCACCCCCTCCTCCCTCAGACCCAGGAGTCCAGGCCCCCAGCCCCTCCTCCCTCAGACCCAGGAATCCAGGCCCCCAGCCCCTCCTCCCTCAGACCTAGGAGTCCAGGCCCCCAGCCCCTCTTCCCTCAGACCCAGGATCCAGACCCCCAGCCCCTCCTTCCTTAGACTCAGGGGTCCAGGGTCCCCAGCCCCTCCTTCCTCCAAATATTTTCTCCTAGCTTTTCCTGAGGTTTCAGGGGTGGGCTGCTGGTTTTCTCCCCAACTCCTGCCAGGCCCCCATCTCCTCTCCTGTGTTCCCCTTCATTTCTCTACCTTGACCCCGTGACCTTCTGTCCCACCTCTCTCCATCCATGGGTCCACCCCTGTGGGGAGGTAAGACCCCTCCTGGCTCCGGGAATGGAGATGTGCCCTCCCTGTCCCCCAGGCCTCTGTGCTTTTGAGTCAGACGCATTGCTGCTGCAGGGCTGGCCCGGGGCCAAGCCTCCCTCCCACCCCCCGAAACTCTCTCAGAGGCTCCTGGGCCTCCAGGCCGCAGTAACCCCCAGGCTCAGCCTCTGGGTCTGGGGGCAGACGGCAGGCAGCTCAGCCCTCTACAAGGTCACGAGGGGATTAGCGCTGAGCTGCCTGAGCCTGGGATCCCAGCTTGGCTCTGGGCCCGCAGGATCCGTCAGCAGCCCTCTTCCAGCACCTGGCCTGGCCCCGCCTCTCCTGCCAGCCTCCAGGGACACTGCCTTCTCCATTCGCCCAGGCTCCCGGACTAGAACCTCACTCACCCCCTCGCACTGCATCCAGTTCAAGCCAGGCCTGGGGCTTTTGCGTCCTGCCTTTCTGCACCCCAAATCGTAGCCACCTCCTAGTCTGTCCTCCAGAGACCTGACCTTGCCCATCGCCTGTACAGAACTGTCCGTGGCTCCCACCGACCCCCAAGAGGGAGGCGAGGGCTCACAGCTTGTCAGTTAAGGCCCTCAGGACTGGCTGTATATCCAGCTGGCCACCATCCCTGTGCATAGCAGACTGCTTCCTGGGCTTTTGTCCCAGCTGTGACCCAACACCTGCACCTTTCCTCTCCATTCCTGCCAAGCCTGTGAGGTCTCTTGAGATTTGCTGGGTCCTTTGAGAGACAGAGACCGAGACATCCATGGAGCTGGGGAAAGGAGCCCAGGAAAAGAGCCGGGTAGAGAAGACAGGGAGAATGACATAGTGGGGAGATCTGGAGCTGGAAGGACAGAGATGCCATGGCAGACCCGAAAGAGACAGACAGACGGGAAGGTTGCAGAGTGAGATGGTGAGAGGTAGACAGACAAGGTGCTTGAAACAGGAGATAGGGAGCGACACACCCAGCATTCCAGAGAAGAAGACAGCTCAAGAGATAAAGACAGAGACACAAGAAGGAGAGGAACAGAAATAAGGACGGAGAAAGACACGGAGACAGAAAATACTGATATACAGAGACCTTCTGAGATCCCACAACACTTCGACTTGGAGAGAGATGAGAACCCAGAGACAGACTCAGCCAGGCTCGGGGAGAGATGGTTCAAGAGACAGAAACGGACATTATATGAGACAGAGAGACATAAAGAGCCAGAGATCAGACAGACAGGCAAAATTATACAGAGACACATGCCAAGAGACTCAGAGGAAGAGAGACAGATGACATAAAGTGACAAGGGAGACAGATCAGGGAAAGAAGCAGCCGCAGAGAGACGGATGGAAATATGAAGAGGCAGGAGACAGACAAAGCAGAGCAGTAAGACAAGAGAGGCACAGAGACCTGGAGAGACAGATCCAGAGACAGAGACAGACAGACGTAGCAAGAGATGGACGCTCGGGGAGTTTGGACAGGCCCAGAGAGAGGGAGAAAGACCCGCAGGAGTAGGCACAGAAACAGAGAGAAGCACAGACAGACCCAGACGGAGACCCTGGGGGACAGAGACCCAGAGATAACATGGAGTCAGAGATGGTGAGGCCAGTTGCAAGAGATAAGACCCACGGTTCTGAGAGGCACCCCCACAGAGACACAGGGCAGAGACAAGGAGGTGCAGGTGAGCCCTGGGAGACAGACTGAGACCCCCAGACCCGCACAGAAGCAGGCAGGGGTGAGAGTGGGGCACGGAGGGCCGGTGTCCCCCTTGTAACCCCTTCTCGCCCGCAGTCTGGTGGCTCTGACAGCTATCGTGTCGCCACCTCGCAGGACAAGAAAGATGACAAGGGCTCGCCCAAGAAGAGCAAGGGCACCAAAGACCGCAGGGACCTGGATGACCTCAAGAAGGAGGTGGCTATGGTAAGCCCCACCCTTTGTGCCCGCGCACCCTCCCAGACAGGAGATCCGGGCCGGGGATGGGCCTGAGGCTCTCAGGTCCTGCTCCTCCCTGGAGAGGCTCTCACCGCCTCCCCACAAACTCTCGTTCCCCAGACAGAGCACAAGATGTCCGTGGAAGAGGTCTGCCGGAAATACAACACAGACTGTGTGCAGGTGCGGCTGGGCCTGAGGGGGGAGGGGGCTGGGGGCCGGGACCCCTGGGTGCCTGGGGTACTCGTGCAGGTGGGGGTGCCAGGGTTGCTCAGGGAGGGTTCTGTGTGAATCCTGTGTCTCCCAGGGTCTGACCCACAGCAAAGCCCAGGAGATCCTGGCCCGGGATGGGCCTAACGCACTCACACCACCACCCACCACCCCAGAATGGGTCAAGTTCTGCCGCCAGCTCTTCGGGGGCTTCTCAATCCTGCTGTGGATCGGAGCCATCCTCTGCTTCCTGGCCTATGGCATCCAGGCCGGCACAGAGGACGATCCCTCTGGCGACAACGTGAGTGCCCTCCCCCCCTGCCCTGCGCAAGGGCCCATGCATTTAGGGGCACGCATCCTACCCTGCCTCTCCCACCCCTCCAGACTTCTCAGAGCCCAGTCTCCAACTCTTTTCCCATCTGACTTTCATCATCACTCGGTGAGGGAACCAGAGAAGGTATGAGGAAAACCGAGGCTCAGAAAAGCCAGTAACTTGTCTAAGGTCACACAGCCAGATGCGTGAGCTGAGGTGCTATCCTAAGGCTTTGTGATCTCAGTGGCCTTGGGGACAGGCTCCACCAGGGGGTCATGGCCTGAAAGATACCCCAAAAAGTGAGTACACCCATGTAGAGAGCCAGGCGTGCCTACCTGCTGGTCTGTCGTGACCCATCACCCAACACAGGGGACACACAGGGGGGGCCACAGTCTCAATAGACACTGTGCCCATAAACACAGAGCCACACACTGGCTACGTAGAGATCCTCGCACACGCACATGCACGCACACGCGTGCACAATATGCCTGCAAACACATATGAAGTCAACACAGTCACGCCTGGACAGAGATTCAAACACACCTGCCTAGTGCAGACACACAGGCACACAGACACACAGACGTAGACTGACAGACACAGGAATAAATGAATAAATAAACGAATAAATAAATAAAACTTAAAAAAAAAAAATAAGAAAGTGAAACCTACAGGCAGATAGACACAGAGTCTCAGACCTAGGCAGAGAGAGACAGAAAGACAGAGATCTACATACAAAGTCTCAAACACAGCGCCATGAATTTAAAGCCAGGCATGCAGGCAGTCGGACAGACGGACACACTGACCTCAACACCGACAGACACGTGGCTGGATAATAGCATACACTCAGACTCTCTAACATAGGCAGAAAGATAGATGGACACGCAAAACAGAGACACGGACTGACCCATAGACTCAAACACACCCATGTGCAGAAAGAGGGTCTCAAACACGAACGGGCCAACAGACACACGGACCACGCAGCCTGCGGCCAGACGCACAAATACAGACCCTTCCCCCTCCCCCCACTGACGCATCGTTCCCTTCCCGGATTCTGCAAATGTCAAGGCGAGTGGCTCTGGGGTGTGACCCTGTGTCCCCCCCCACAGCTGTACCTGGGCATCGTGCTGGCAGCCGTGGTCATCATCACCGGCTGCTTCTCCTACTACCAGGAGGCCAAGAGCTCCAAGATCATGGAGTCCTTCAAGAACATGGTTCCCCAGGTGAGTGGAGCCCAGGAAGGGGCCAGCGGGGAGTCGGAATGCGGGGGTGAGGTGTGCCATACAGCCCCAGGCAGAGAGCCGGGATGCTGACTCTTCTCCCTTCTGCCCCCAGCAAGCCCTGGTGATCCGGGAGGGTGAGAAGATGCAGGTGAACGCTGAGGAGGTGGTGGTCGGGGACCTGGTGGAGATCAAGGGTGGAGACCGAGTCCCGGCCGACCTGCGAATCATCTCAGCCCACGGTTGCAAGGTGGGCTTGTCCTCCCTGGAGCGGCTCCAGTGTCCGGGATCCCAGCCCCTCCCCCCGCAGACCCAGGAGTCCTGCCCCGAGCCCCCTCCTCCATCAGACGCAGGGGTCAAGCCCCTAGCCCACTCGTCCCACAGACCCAGGAGTCCGGGCCCTCAGCCCCTCCTCCCTCAGACTCAGAAGCCCAGACCCCCGGCCCCTCCCCCCGCAGATCCAGGAGTCCAGCCCCCAGCCCCTCCTCCCTCAGACTTAGGGGTCCAGACCCTCAGCTCCTCCTCCCTTAGACCCAGGATTCCTGCCTCCAGTTCCTTCCTCCTTCAGACCTAAGAGTCCAGGCCCCTAGCCCCTCCCCCCTCAGACTCGGGGGTCAAGCCCCTAGCCCACTCCTCTCTTAGACCCACGAGTCCAGGCCCTCAGCCCCTCTTCCCTCAGACTCAGAAGTCCAGACCCCCAGCCCCTCCCCCCGCAGACCCAGGAGTCCTGCCCCGAGCCCCCTCCTCCATCAGACGCAGGGGTCAAGCCCCTAGCCCACTCCTCCCTCAGACCCAGGAGTCCGGGCCCTCAGCGCCTCTTCCCTCAGACTCAGAAGTCCAGACCCCCAGCTCCTCCTCCCTCATACCCAGGAATCCAGCCCCCAGCCCCTCCTCCCTCAGACCCAGGAATCCAGCCCCCAGCCCCCTCCTCCCTCAGGCCCAGGAGTCCAGGCCCTCAGCCCCTCCTCCCTCAGACTCAGAAGTCCAGACCCCCAGCCCCTCCTCCCTCAGACCTGGGGGTCCAGACCCCCAGCTCCTCCTCCCTTAGACCCAGGATTCCTGCCTCCAGTTCCTTCCTCCTTCAGACCTAAGAGTCCAGACCCCTAGCCCCTCCCCCCTCAGACTCGGGGGTCAAGTCCCTAGCCTACTCCTCCCTCAGACCCAGGAGTCCAGGCCCTCAGCCCCTCCTCCCTCAGACCTGGGGGTCCAGACCCCCAGCCCCTCCTCCCTCAGACCTGGGGGTCCAGACCCCCAGCTCCTCCTCTCTTAGACCCAGGATTCCTGCCTCCAGTTCCTTCCTCCTTCAGACCTAAGAGTCCAGACCCCTAGCCCCTCCCCCCTCAGACTCGGGGGTCAAGCCCCTAGCCTACTCCTCCCTCAGACCCAGGAGTCCAGGCCCTCAGCCCCTCCTCCCTCAGACCTGGGGGTCCAGACCCCCAGCCCCTCCTCCCTCAGACCTGGGGGTCCAGACCCCCAGCTCCTCCTCTCTTAGACCCAGGATTCCTGCCTCCAGTTCCTTCCTCCTTCAGACCTAAGAGTCCAGACCCCTAGCCCCTCCCCCCTCAGACTCGGGGGTCAAGTCCCTAGCCTACTCCTCCCTCAGACCCAGGAGTCCAGGCCCTCAGCCCCTCCTCCCTCAGACCTGGGGGTCCAGACCCCCAGCCCCTCCTCCCTCAGACCTGGGGGTCCAGACCCCCAGCTCCTCCTCCTTTAGACCCAGGATTCCTGCCTCCAGTTCCTTCCTCCTTCAGACCTAAGAGTCCAGACCCCTAGCCCCTCCCCCCTCAGACCCAGGAGTCTTGCCCCCAGCCCACTCCTCCCTCAGATCTAAGAGTCGAGGCCCCCAGCCCCTCCTTCCTCAGACTCAGGGGTCAAGCCCACATCCCCTCCTCCCGCAGGACCCAGGAGTCCAGGCCCCTGGTCCCCACCCCTCAGACCCATCAATATCTTAGACCTTGGCAAGAAACCTCTGCTTCCCACCTTCAAGAGCCCAACCTCTAGCCCCCCAGATACCGCTCACCCACCCAGGTTTCCAGGCTTCTAGCTGTGACCTCCAGGGATACAGGCTTCGGCCCCGGTGTCCTCTGGACAAATGCTCCCTGATCCCAGGGCTGAGCCCTTTTTCCTTTCACCCACCCCCAGGTGGACAACTCCTCCCTGACTGGTGAATCAGAGCCCCAGACCCGCTCTCCCGACTGCACACACGACAACCCCTTGGAGACTCGGAACATCACCTTCTTTTCCACCAACTGCGTGGAAGGTGAGGCAGGGTGTGCCGGGGGCACCCAGCTTGGGGCAGGGCTGGGCCACACGGAGGGATGTGCATCTGGGATTCGGGGTTCCTCTGAACTTCACTGAGACCCCATCCCCACCTCAGCCTAACCCCCTCTGACCCCACAGGCACGGCTCGAGGTGTGGTGGTGGCCACGGGTGACCGCACCGTCATGGGCCGCATTGCCACCCTGGCTTCGGGGCTGGAGGTGGGCAAGACGCCCATCGCCATTGAGATAGAGCACTTCATCCAGCTCATCACCGGTGTGGCTGTCTTCCTGGGCGTCTCTTTCTTCATCCTGTCCCTCATCCTCGGATACACCTGGCTTGAGGCTGTCATCTTCCTCATCGGCATCATCGTGGCCAATGTCCCGGAGGGCCTGCTGGCCACTGTCACTGTAAGGCCCGGACTCCCACGTCTGAGGGAAGAGGGGGGCGGGGGGCCTGACTGCAATTTTCCTGATGAGGACAGGTTGCACACCGAGGGCCCGGCCTCCTAGATCTTGGACGACGGGGCCTGGGGACTCAGAAAGCCTGCCTCACAAAACAAGCACACAAGAATCTTGAGACACATCACAAGGCCTAAGGGGCTCGCGGTCCTGGCCCTTTTTAAATTCACGTACAAAATTAAGAAGTACGCTTTCACGGTAAAAAGTCTAAAGGATACATGGAAATAGTTAAAAAAGAAAGTAGCGGTTCCCCCCACCCTCCCACTGCCCAGCAGGTGCGGGCATATCCCAGCGTGTGGGCAAATGCTGTTTTCAGGGTGCATAGAAGGGACTGTCCCAGGAATCCTGATCTGCTCCTTGATTCTCTTACTTTTTTTTTTAATGCTTATTTATTTTTGAGAGACAGGGAAAGTGCAGGGGAGGGGCAGAGAGGGAGAGAGGGAGACAGGATCCGAAGCAGGCTCTGCGCTGTCAGCAGAGAGCCCGACGTGGGGCTCGAACTCACGAACCGTGAGATCATGGCCTGAGCCGAAGTCGGACGCTCAACCGACGGAGCCACCCAGGCGCCCCAATTCTTTTACTTAATATATCCTGGAGCATTTTCCATATTAGCGTGTTCAAAGCTAGGGTAGGTCAAAGGCTTTTTATAGACATGGCGTGTGCATACCTGGGGGCGCGCGTACAGACGCACAGGCTGCTGAGTCAGCATGGACCTGTGTCAGCCATACCCAGATCCAGTTCCCCAGAAACCCCCTCAAGACCGTATTCGGCTTCCCCCTGCACCCCCCACCAGCCCAAAGGTAACCCCTTAGAACCCCGGCTTCTAAGCAGTGTAGTTTTTGTATTTCATATCGACGGAATGATTTAGCGTTTGTTCATTTTTGAGAGACAGAGCATGAATGCGGGAGGGGCAGAGAGAGAGGGAGACACAGAATCCGAAGCGGGCGCCAGGCTCCGAGCGGTCAGCACAGAGCCCGACGCGGGGCTCGAACTCACGGGCCGCGAGATCATGACCCGAGCCGAAGTCGGACGCTTCACTGACGCTTAACTCTTTCACGGGCCATCCCGGATTGTCTCTGGGCCTGGCGGGTGGGTTGTTGGTGCTCATGTTGCCAGTCCAGCCCTGCGGCCTGCCTCTACCTGTGACTTGCCGGCCCTTGGACGTCCCCTAGGTGTGTCTGACGCTGACCGCCAAGCGCATGGCTCGGAAGAACTGCCTTGTGAAAAACCTGGAGGCCGTCGAGACCCTGGGCTCCACATCCACCATTTGCTCGGACAAGACGGGGACCCTCACCCAGAACCGCATGACGGTTGCCCACATGTGGTTTGACAACCAGATCCATGAGGCTGACACCACTGAGGACCAGTCAGGTGAGAGTGGGGCCCAGGCAGGGACCGGGGGGGGGGAGGGGTCTGGCCCCCGAGACACCGTGACCTGTGACACATGCCTCCTTCAGGGACCTCGTTCGACAAGAGCTCGCACACCTGGGTAGCCCTGTCCCACATTGCCGGACTCTGCAACCGTGCCGTCTTCAAGGGAGGTCAGGACAACATCCCCGTGCTCAAGGTGCGTCCAGCTGCCCGCCTCGCCTCGGCCCTGCCCACGCCCACCGCGCTCCGCGCTCACAGCCCTCTTTTCCCCTAGAGGGACGTGGCCGGGGATGCCTCAGAGTCTGCCCTGCTCAAGTGCATCGAGTTGTCCTCTGGCTCCGTGAAGCTCATGCGTGAACGGAACAAGAAAGTGGCCGAGATTCCCTTCAATTCTACCAACAAATACCAGGTACTCTGGGCCGCCCGGGAGAGCGAGCCTGGGCCGCAGTCTCTAACGCCTATAGGTGGTCACCCCTGCCCCGCTGCCCCCTCGTTTTGGGCCAGTTACTAACCTCCCAGAGCCTTGGTTTCACCATCTGTAAAATGGGAATGATAGTATCTACCTGGTTAGGTAAGGAACAGGCAGACCCAAGAGTGAGAGTAAGGTCTCTGCCACAGTGGGAGGCAGAGGAATGGAGGTCATCCTGCAGCAGGGAGTGAGTACCGGCCAGAGATTTCTCATTCATTCAACAAATACATTTTTTTGAGCAGCCACCGCATGTCAGGCACATACGTTTTAGGTGCTGGTACCTGTGGCAGTGAGTGAAGCAGGAGAGTCTCCCCTCACATGGAACTTGTACTCTAGTGCTAGAAGACAGACGATGACAAAGGCAGGAGGAGATACAGAATATGCCAGCTGCAGGTGTCTGGGGGAAGGCTGTGCTAGGCAGTGGGCCCAGCATGTGCAAAGGCCCTGAGGCAGGGGTTTCCTGATGTGTCTGAACAACAGCCAGGCAGCCAGGATGATGGAGCAGTGAGCCAGGGCAGTGGGTGCCTGGTCAGGTCCCATTGGGCTTGTGGGCCGTGGGGAGGACTCAACTGTGACTCTAAGAGGGACATGAGCCACGGGTGGGGGGGGGGGGGGCTCTGAACAGAGGAGAGATGGGACCTGACTCATGTTTTTTAAAAGAATTCCATTGAGGGGCGCCTGGGTGGCTCAGTCGGTTAAGCGTCCGACTTCAGCTCAGGTCATGATCTCACAGTTCGTGGGTTCAAGCCCCGTGTCGGGCTCTGTGCTGACAGCTCGGAGCCCGGAGCCTGCTTCGGATTCTGTGTCCCTCTCTCGCTCTGCCCCTCCCCTGCTCATGCTCTGACTCTCTCTCTCAAGAATAAATAAACATTAAAACAAATATTTTTTAAAGAGTTTCATCAAGGTATAACTCGCATACCATAGGCCACCCACGTAAAGTCTGTAATTCCGCATTTTGGTATATCCACAGATAAGTGGAATCAACCACACGACCACGGAACATTTTATCACCTCGAAAGGAGGCCCCATCACTCCTTAGCTATTGCCCGCCCCCCCCCCCTTCCCCCATCTCCCCGATCCCTAAGCAACCACTAACCTACTTTCTGTCTCTTCTGTGTTGACCTATTCTGGACATTTCATAGGAACAGAATCGTATGACACGTGGCCTTTTGTGACTGGCGTCTTTCACTTAGTGTAGCGTTCTCAGGGTTCATTCGTGTTGTAGTGGGTGGGCAAGCAGACCTCTGCACGGCGGGATAATGTTGCATCGTCTGGATACTCCCCATTTGGTTCATCCCGTTCCCCTGCTGATGGACATACGAGTTGTTCGCCCCCCTGAGCTACTGTGTCTGACGCTGTTGGGAATGTTCACACACGCGTTTCTGTGCAGACGTACAGACCTTGCCTGTGTCTCGGGTGTGTACGCCTCGGGAATGGCTGGCCCAGATGTGACCCCTACATTGAGCCTTTTAGGGGACTGCCAGACCTTTTGGCAAAGTGGCTGCACCGTTTTCCACTGACTCACACTTTGTGGTTTTCTTCTTTTAATTTTTTTTAATGTTTATTTTTGAGAAACAGAGAGAGAAATAGAGCGTGAGCAGGGGAGGGGCTGAGAGAGAGGGAGACACGGAATCCGAAGCAGACTCCACGCTCTGAGCTGTCAGCACAGAGCCCGACGCGGGGCTCGAACCCACAAACCGCGAGATCGTGACCTGAGCCAAAGTCGGACGCTTATCCGACTGAGCCACCCAGATGCCCCTGCCTCACGTTTTTTAAAGGAGCCTCCTGGCTGCCTTGGGGAGGCGATATGAAGGGCTGGGGTGGGCAGACACAGAGACTCAGTGTGGAGGCTGCTGTGATATTCCCTAGGAGAGATGGGGGGTGGCCGGAGGGGGAGGGCAGGGGGGAGGTGAGGAGAGGTCAGAATCTGGGTGCGTCTGAGAGGTGAGCTGAGCGGATTTGGTGACAGGTCAGATGTGGGGTGAGAGGCAGCTGGGTGAGGCAGGGAGAGAGACACACATCCTATGGGTGGCTGAGATCTCTGTGAGAGAGACCCATGGGCAGAAATATCTGTGAGATGGAGACACCGACATGGGCAGGGGTGAGCCGAGATCTCTGTGGGAGACTCCAAGAACCAGATGGAGCTCTCGGGTAGGGAGATTTGGGCAGTGCCTTCCGAGGGAGCCCCAGCTGTGGTCTGTCCTACCACCCGTGGCTCTGAGCTGGAGGGGGGTTGGAGGTGGAGAGGGGAGTCCTCTCCCCCAGCTGGGGGCGGGCAGCTTCTTCTGGTCCTGAGACGTCCCGGCATGCTCACCCTCCACCCTCCGTCCTCCGCCCTATCCACAGCTCTCCATCCACGAGACCGAGGACCCCAACGACAACCGATACCTGCTGGTGATGAAGGGCGCCCCCGAGCGCATCCTGGACCGCTGCTCCACCATCCTGCTGCAGGGCAAGGAACAGCCACTGGACGAGGAGATGAAGGAGGCCTTCCAGAATGCCTACCTCGAGCTCGGCGGCCTGGGCGAACGAGTGCTTGGTGCGCTCCACGGGTGGGGCTGAGTTGGGGCAGGGGCTGGGCCAGCTCCGGGGGGCCCTTGAGGGTGTGGAGGGGTGTGATGCCGCCCAGAGCCTGGCTCAGCACAGCACCTCCCAGAATGCACCATGAATGAATGAATGAATGAGTGAATGAATGAAGGAGAGGGGAAGGCATGTTCAGGAAATAAATGTTGACAGACTCTCCCGCCGGCCGGGACTGTCCAGACTGCGGGGACCCTGACGGCTGGGAGCTGTGGGCGGGAAGCTCGGAGGTCCGAGGCTGGAGCCCTCACGCCCCCCACCCATCCTGCCATCAGGTTTCTGCCATTACTACCTGCCCGAGGAGCAGTTCCCCAAGGGCTTTGCCTTTGACTGTGACGATGTGAACTTTACCACGGACAACCTCTGCTTCGTCGGCCTCATGTCCATGATCGACCCGCCCCGGGCCGCCGTCCCCGACGCAGTGGGCAAGTGCCGCAGCGCCGGCATCAAGGTGTGGCCTGGGGCAGCCGGGGAGGTGGGGCCGGGGCCCCAGGGGCCGGCAGGGAGGCTGGACCGTCTCCACGCCATGCCCACAGGTCATCATGGTCACGGGTGATCACCCCATCACGGCAAAGGCCATCGCCAAGGGCGTGGGCATCATCTCCGAGGGCAACGAGACTGTGGAGGACATCGCTGCCCGGCTCAACATTCCCGTCAGCCAGGTCAACCCCCGGTGAGCCCGCCCCTGCCGGCTCAGGCTTCTGCCCCCACCTGGCCTCCCACTGGGACCGCCTGTGCCCCTTCCTCCTGGGTCTCCCCTGTTGACACGGCTCCTGGGTCCTGCTCCCCCTCCACGTGTGAGGACGGACAGCTTGGTGCAGGGCCTCGTGCCAGCTTTCCTGCTCACGGGCAGTGTGGCCCTGGGCAAGTCAGTTATACTCCCTGAGCCTCGGTTTCAGAACCTGGTCCTCTGCCTCTCCTGTGTGGCGTGGGTTGGGTTGGCCTGGCTGTCCGTCCGCTAATCCCCATGAGTCCTGAGCAGCTCTCTGCTCTCCCCAGGGATGCCAAGGCCTGTGTGATCCATGGCACCGACCTCAAGGACTTCACCTCTGAGCAAATCGATGAGATCCTGCAGAACCACACTGAGATCGTCTTTGCCCGCACGTCCCCCCAACAGAAGCTCATCATCGTGGAGGGCTGTCAGAGACAGGTGGGCTCAGCCTGAAGTCCCTCAGGGGCCAGGACTTCTGGTCCCTGATGAGGAGGGGGCTGGGGCCAGGCCCCTGGGCGTCATCCTCACTCTCTGTCCCTCCAGGGAGCAATCGTGGCCGTGACTGGCGACGGCGTGAACGACTCCCCTGCCCTGAAGAAGGCAGACATCGGTGTGGCCATGGGCATTGCCGGCTCTGACGTGTCCAAGCAGGCAGCGGACATGATTCTGCTGGACGACAACTTTGCCTCCATCGTCACGGGTGTAGAAGAGGGTGAGTTGGCCGGGGTGGTCCTGGAGACTGGGCTTCCTGCATGAGGTCGGAGAAGGGCAAGAGGGACCGGGGCGACACCAGAATCCTCCTGAGCCCCAGTGAAGCCTCAGCTTGTCCCTTCAACCCTGTGGGGTTGGGGGCTCCCTGGCGGCGGGGCTGTGCTGACGCACTTCTGGGTCCCAGCATCGCCCAGCGCAGGCCCAGTTGGGTGGGTGATGTAGACGTGGAAGCATTTTAAAAATACCTTTAAATGCAAGGACGGGGAAGCAGAGGGTCCTTCGGGAGCCCTGTGGAGCCCCCTCCCCCAGCCCGGGGTCAGGGGGCAAGGAAGCTTCCCAGAGTGGACAGGGATCGCTATACGGAGCCCCAAGGGCCGAGTTGGAATGTTCACGTAGAGTAGTGGCAGGGAAGGGAGTTCTGGGCCGAGGAACAGAATGCACACAGGAGAGGCGGTGTGAGGGAGCGTGTGTGGGGCCGGGCCTGGTGTCCGGGGTGGGGGACACTGAGGGCACTGCCCCCTGACGGGCCTCTCAGTGTGGCCACAGATGGGGCTTGTTCACAGTTAATTTTATTCCGATCACCGGAGGCATTCCTGATAATTATAGGAAATGAAGACAAGCATTAGCCGAAAATTAGAATCACCCATAACCTCACCATCCAGAAATAGTCACTATTCATGCTGTGGTGCATTTTCTTGCAGTTTCTCTCTCACATTTGAAACGTTCCCCAATGCGAAAAATAACGCATGATCAAAGGGAATCTAAACAGTAAAGCTGCGCCTAAAGTGACAAATGTCCTTATCCCTTGTCTCCTTTGTCCCAGAAGACGCCCCAGTTACCCCTTTCTTATTCCCCAAGTCGTCTGTGTGTTCACAGTGCGCACATCTGTGGATACACCGTTCACACTTTCCAGGCATCTACTGGGCTGGACAGACAGTGTGAGCAGAGCAGACGTGATTGGTCCCTCCCCTCAAGGAGGTGGGAGCGGCAGCTTTTAACAAATTAGCAAACAGACTGTAACATAACAAACCTAGTTGTAAATTGTGACAAGCCCTAAGGAGCAACCCGGTGGGGGATGCTATGTATCAAGGGTCCTGCCTAGATTGGGGGCGGGGGGCAAGGAAGGCCTCTCTGAGGTGGAAAAAAACCCCACAAAGTTTAACTTCCAGTAGGGGAAATTCCAGGTAGACCGCACAGCAGAGCAAAGAGCCTGGTCACCATCCACGACAGCTCATGGCCAATCTTGTTTCGTCTCAGCAAACACACTGGATCATGTTGAAGCATACTTATTTACTTGTGGGTTTTGTTTGTTTGTTTGTTTGTTTGAGAGAGACACAGAGCATGAGCAGGGGAGGGGCAGAGAGAGAGAGGGAGACAGAATCCGAAGCAGGCTCCAGGCTCTGAGCTGTCAGCACAGAGCCCGACACGGGGCTTGAACCCACGAACTGTGAGATCATGACCTGAGCCGAAGTCGGACATTTAACCGACTGAGCCACCCAGGCGCCCCTATCTATTTGTCTATCTACCTATGTATTTATTTTGAGAGAGACAGAAAGTATCAGTGGGGGAGGGGCTGAGATAGAGGGAGAGAGAGAGGATCTCACATAGGCTCTCCGCACCGTCAGCGCAGAGCCTGACATGGGGCTTGATCTCACGAATCACAAGATCGTGACCTGAGCCAAAGTCAGACACTCAACTCACTGAGCCACCCAGGGGCCCCGCGTCGAAGCACATTTCAATCATCATCCCCTCCTTCGATACTTCAGGATGAGACACCAGACGTTTGGGGAGAGCAGAGCATGTGTGGCAGGAATAGAGCCCCGTTAGGGTTTCGTCTCGTCCCCTCCAGCCCGTATCTCCCTTCCTAAAAATAAGCACTATAGATTAGTTTTAAACCTCATCTAAGTGGAGTCGTGCCGCATGAACGCGTTTGTGTTACGTTTCACTCAACGTAACGTCTGTGAAATTCATCCACGGGGTTGGGTGTGTCTGCGGCTGGTTCCTTTTTCCTGCTGAGTGGATGGACCGTAGTTGGTTTATCCACTCCCATGCTGATGGGCATTGGGGTCGGTTCAGGGTTTTGGCTATGGTGATAACGCTATGGTGGACCTTCCTGCGCTTTTTGGTGGACGTAAACACTTCCTTAAACCTAGGAGTAGGATTACAGTGGGGGGAGGGGTGGTTAGCTTTAATACAAACTGCCAAACAGTTCTCCAAAGTGGTTATATTTCGAGAATGTTTGAACAGGGCGTCATGGCTGGATGTCTCCATGGGAAGGTGGGCAGGTGGGAGGGTAGATTGGAAAGGACTCGGGGACCAGGCAGGGAAGGGGCGAAGGGCCAGGGTGCCCGGGATCTGAGCCTGCCCCTTCCTCAGGCCGCCTGATTTTTGACAACCTGAAGAAGTCTATCGCTTATACCCTGACCAGCAACATTCCTGAGATCACACCCTTCTTACTGTTCATCATGGCCAACATCCCGCTGCCTCTGGGCACCATCACCATCCTCTGCATCGACCTGGGCACTGACATGGTGAGCCCCAGCCACTCTCTGGGCCCCGGGAAGGGAGGGTCCCCCACTCCCAGCTCATGTGACCCTGCCTGCCCAGGTCCCTGCCATCTCCTTGGCATACGAGGCTGCGGAGAGTGACATCATGAAGAGACAGCCCAGGAACCCACGCACGGACAAGCTGGTCAATGAGAGGCTCATCAGCATGGCCTACGGGCAGATTGGTGAGGACTTGGGGACCGCACCTCATTTATGGCTGGATGTGCAGGGCCTAGAGCCTGGCCCAGAGCGAGCACTCTGAAACCCTGTGTTGGATGAGTGGGGAGAGAGTAGGACTTGGTGCTGGAGGTTTGGAAGGAGTGACTTACAGATGGGTGCTGGTCACCAAGGTGGGGCCGGTACACCTGGAGGACAGGCGTGGGGGTGCTTCTGAGGAGCACATGGGACACGGAGTGGCAGGTCAGGGTTGGCCCCAGGCTGGCCACTGCAGAGCCCGCTGCCCCACCCGCCTCCGTGGTGGGAAAGACAAGATCAGCCCGTGAGCGCTCTGAGGGCAGGAGTGAGCCCCAGCCCCTCCCACCTCCTCCTCAACCTGCTGCTGGAGGTGATGTGTGCAGAGCCTTTGGAAGTGCTGAGCTCCCCATTGCCAGGAGTGTTCCAGAAAGCAGAGGCTTCATGGTGGTGGTCAGAGGCCTGGGGAGATCACTCCTGCACTGAGGAGCCTGTTAGACCGAAACGCGGGCCTTCTCAGGGATTCCCTGATGAGCAGGTGGCCTGGCTCAGGTGGGAGAGAGCCTCCAGGTGAGACCCTTCCCTGAGGCTCCAGTCCCAGGTGCCCACCACCAGGTGGCGCCCTCGGGTTGCCATCCGGGAGCCCAGCCTCAGATGAGGCTCGGGCGGTGGGTTCCGAGGCGGCCTCACCGACCTCCCAGTGGGAGTCCCACGGGGCCTCATAGGTGCCCTGGACTGGCTGCCGGCCCCTACCTGAGCTTCTCCTCATCTCCTCCCCACCCCCAGGAATGATCCAGGCTCTCGGTGGCTTCTTTTCCTACTTTGTGATCCTGGCAGAAAATGGCTTCTTGCCCAGCAACCTGGTGGGCATCCGGCTGAACTGGGATGACCGAACCGTCAATGACCTGGAGGACAGTTACGGGCAGCAGTGGGTGAGTGAGCGGGCCCCGCAGCATGGGGGCCTCCCGGTCAGCGCTCAGCGCCCCTGCCCACGACAGGAGCCCGGGGCCGGCTGTCCCAGCCACGCAGGGCTGCTCCCTAGGACGGCCCCTCTGCCCCAGGGGCGCCGTGAAGGCCTCTGCCGGGTGCTGGGAGCCCCCTGGCACTCTTGGCTCAGCCCACCGAGGTCCTCGCGTCCCCTGGCCATGCTCTGCCCCACCAGGCGGGACGCCTTCGCCGCCTTCTTCTCCGTCCCTGTGTATCCCTTCAAAGCCTGGCTGGTGTCCGTTGTCCCGGGAGCCCCACAGGGTCTCCGGTTCCTGGTGGACAAGTTAGGCCACCATTAAGTTCTCTCCTTCCCCGTACAGCCCCTGCTCTTCCCGCAGGGCCACGAGCCAATGTGGGGAGGCCCCACCTGGACAGTCGCTGCTTGCCCTGGGGCCCGGGCAGGGGGGCACGTGGGCCCCGGGCGCTGACCGCTTGTCACCGCTCTTGCAGACATACGAGCAGAGGAAGGTGGTGGAGTTCACGTGCCACACGGCCTTCTTCGTGAGCATCGTGGTCGTGCAGTGGGCCGACCTGATCATCTGCAAGACCAGGAGGAACTCCGTCTTCCAGCAGGGCATGAAGTGAGGGCTGGCCGCCCGAGGCCCTGTTCTCTGTCCCCTCTGTGTGTCTGTCTGTGCCTCCCCTCGCGCGCCGTGTCTCAGCTTCGGCCTCTGAGTGATTTTCTCTCAAGTGGTCCATCTGTCTCGGACTCTCTCTCAGTCTGCCTCTACGTGTGTGTCCGGGGGCGGGAGTGTCGCGGGCTCTACCTCTCCGCGCCTGTCTGCGTGTCTCTTGCTCTCTCTGTCTCTCTGCCTTGATTTTTTTTTTTTTTTAGTTTTTTTAATGTTTATTTATTTTTGAGAGAGAGGGAGAGAGAGACAGAGCGCGAGCAGGGGAGGGGCAGAGAGACGGGGAGACACAGAATCTGAAACAGGCTCCAGGCGCTGAGCTGTCCGCACAGAGCCCGATGCAGGGCTCAAATTCACAAACCGTGAGATCATGGCCTGAGCCGAAGTCGGACGCTCAACCGACTGAGCCACCCAGGCGCCCCGTCTCTGTCTTGATCTTTCTGTGCTGCCATCTCTCTGCCTCTGTCTCTTCTCGTCTCTGTCTCTGTGTGACTCCGGGTCTGCCTGTCTCCGTCTGCCTTTGGGTGTGCCTGTCCCTGTGGGGTTGGGGGCTGGGTTAGGTTCTCTGGGTCCAGCCCTGCCTGTGCCTCCAGGAACAAGATCCTCATCTTCGGGTTGTTTGAGGAGACGGCCCTCGCTGCCTTCTTGTCCTACTGCCCAGGCATGGACGTGGCCCTCCGCATGTACCCTCTCAAGTGAGTGCCCCTCCCTCCCACAACCCTGCTCCAGGAGCCTCTGAGGAGCCTCCCCTGCAGGACATCCTCACAAGCCCCACCTCTCCTGGTGTCTCTCTGGGCCCCACCTCTGTGCCCCCCATCATAGTCCCTGTTCTTTTTATTATTATTATTATTGTTAAGATTTTATTATCTTTAAATCATCTCTGCACCCAACGTGGGACTCAAACTCAACAACCCCGAGATCAAGAGTCACACGCTCCGCCAACTGAGCCCGCCAGGCGCCCCGCAGGCCCTGTTCTGATGCCACTGAACCTGCCCCCTGCGGACGTCCTCACAGGGGGGCAGCCTGCAGGCCCTGGCCAGGGCACCCCTCGCCTGTGGGCCCAAAGGGCAAGGGGGGATCCCCCCAGGGTGGCATTCCTGTTCTCCAGACTCTGCAGCTGTGTCCCCCATTATGACCCCTCACCAAGGCCCTCCTGCCCTCCCCTCTCCGCAGGCCCAGCTGGTGGTTCTGTGCCTTCCCCTACAGTTTCCTCATCTTCGTCTACGATGAGATCCGCAAACTCATCCTGCGCAGGAACCCCGGGGGTGAGGGGGCCCAGCGGGTGGAGGGGGGAGGCTGGGGGGCAGGGGGGCAGGTGGAGGCGAGGTGGGTGGAGCCCTGTGCTGACCTCTCTCTGTGTCTCCCCCACCTCCCTCTGTGCTGCCCCTCCGCCCCTTCCCCGCTTCTCTCTCCCTGGCTCTCTGGTCTCCCTCCTCTCCGTCTCTGTCTCTCTCCTGTGCCCGTCTCCATGTCTCTCTCTGTTTCTTTCTTTCTTTGTCTCCAGGTTGGGTGGAGAAGGAAACCTACTACTGACCTCACCCCCCCCACATCGCCCATTTCTTCCCTGCCCCCCAAGCCCAGGACAGCCCCCACCAGTCCCCCCATTTTGTATTCTGGGGGAGGGGCCCTCTCTCCCCGTGGCCCCACCTTGACCCTCACCCCCTCAACTTACCTCCCGCCTCCCGCCCTCTCTCCCCTCTGGCTGGCTTCTCTCCCCGCCCCCCCCCCCCACTTCCCCCCTCTCTTTTCTGTGTCTCTGTTCCTCTCCCTCTCCTCGTCCCTTCCTCCCTGCCCCCACCCAGCCCCCTCCCTGGGCTCTTTTTTACTCCCCCTCACCCCTGGCTGATGCCATCTCTGGTTCTGGACAATTATCAAATATATCAGTGGGGAGAGAGAAGTGTGTGTTGTACTTGCTTTCTGGCCCTGGGGTGTGGGCGGGCGCTGGCACCTGTTGCTGGGTGATTCACGAAGCTTCAGGAATTTTGCCTGGCACGAGCTTGGGAGCCACAGAATCTCGGAGTCCTCGAGTCATGGGGTTTTAGACCCAACCAAGGCTAGAGTGAGAGCAGGTTGAATTGGCCAGGCAATGGGATTATGGGATCAGAACAGGGAAGAGGAAGGGAGTCTCGAAAGCCTCTCGTATCAGAGTAGATGGGGAAGGGACGGGGCAATGCCGGTGACAAGGACAACGACCACGATGGTGATGATGGTGATCCGTTGAGTGCCCGCTCTGTACTCTGCCCTCTTCTAAGCACTCTGTGTGCATCAGCTCATTCAGTCCTCACAAGGTGTGAGACACAGAGGGAAAATGACTTGCTCAAGGTCACACAACTGAGAGGTGACAAATCTGGGATCTGAAACTAAGATGTCCAACCTCTAAGTGCTGTGTTATTCTCTCACTCTTTTTATTGAGATAAGTTTTCTGTGAAGTGCAAAAATCTTAACTCTTAAGGGCACAGCTCGATGATTTAAAAATTACACTGCAGGGTGCCTGGGCGGCTCAGTCAGCTGAGCATCCAACTCTTGATTTTGGCTCAAGTCATGATTCCAGGGTCATGAGATCGAGCCCCATGTGGGGCTCTGCTCTGAGCGTGGAGTCCGCTTAAGATTCTCTTCCCTACCGCCCCCCCCCCCCGCCACTCTCTCCCACTCTCTCTCTCTTTCTAAAATAAAATTAAAAAAAAATTACATTGCATAACCACCACCCGGATCAAGGTTATGTTACATTTCCATCCACCCAGAAAGTTCCTGCCCCTTTCTAGTCAGCAGCCCCCACACTTGTTCTTGGACTTTCATAAAGGAAATCTTACAAACATGTTGTCTTACGTGTCTGCCTTCTTGTCCTGAACACATTGTCCCATGTATCTGTTACTTTGAGAGCCACTAGAAATAGGAACGTTGTAACAGTGTCTTCCGATGAGGACACATGTATGCATCTCTGTTGTACAGGGTACACGCTTAGGAGTGGGGTTGCTGATCAGGGCACAGACTATGTTTGGCTTTTTTTTTTTTAATGTTTATTTATTTTTGAGAAAGAGAGGGAGACACAGAATCCCAAGCAGGCACTGTGCTGTCAGTGCAGGGCCCGATCTGGGACTTGAACCTACGAACTGTGAGATCATGACCTGAGCCGATAGCGAGAGTCAGACGCTCAACACAGCCCAGAGATGTGAGTCAGAGGAAGGCCTGGGGCCAGATCAGGGCCCACCTGCCTCCCGGCACGGGTGTCTGGGTGACCAGGATGCCGAGACCCCACGTGAGTGTGTGCCCAGGCCCACTGCACCAATTACATTTTCCTACATGAGCGCATAGTGGTCTTTTCTGTAAAAGGGAAAATGGTCTTCAGATTTGTTTCAGTTAGCCAAAACAGATACTAACGTAAGTCTTTCGTAGAAGTAAAGTAGTGTAAGATGAGCTCTTGGAAAGCGGGGGATGCTCTTCACTTTATGCCATTTTGGCTTATGAGAGGTTTTATAGGAACGCTCCATTTTGGATAGTAGGGGAAACCTGTACTCCCATAGACAGCTGCGCAATCTGAGGCCCGGAGAGGGCAGGGACTTCCTTGAAGTCACACAGCAGGGATATAATCCCGGTTTCTGATCGTCTGTGCTAAGGCCCTCCTACACTCGCAGCTCCACTCCCTGCAGAGATCCAAGAGGCAGAAAGGAGGCTTCAGACTGGAGGGAACACAGGGCTAGGGCCCGTCTCCCACGGCCTTTTCAGGGGCCCCTTTATCTCCCTCCATCCCCCTAATTCAGGACCCACCCCGTCATGGCCCCCTCTCCCCACTATCTCTCCCCATGCCCCTGCCTCAGGGACCCTCCCATCTCTCACACTCTCTGCCTTAGGGCCTCCTCCCCCACATCGCCCCTGTGCCAAGGCCTCATCTCCTGACTCGAAGTCCCCCCACCCCTCTGAGGGCCACTCCCCACAATGCCTCTGGACACCACTGTCCACGGCCCACACTGTGCGACACCTTCGCTAAAGAAACCCAACAGCTCTCGTAACAAAAGTCAAACCCAAGTTTCTCAAGGTTGGCCATGGGAGGAGGCCTCTGGACCTCTGTCTCCGACTGTCCCCAAGATTCATGTCCCTCTCGAGGGCGCCCCTGCTTACCCCTGCTGCCCCCATGGCTTTGAACTCGGGTGCCGCTTCCCCCATTAACGCACTGGGCTGATTGTGCCTTAACAGTCCTCCTTCGTAGCCGGACCCAAGTGGGACGCCTGAACAAGATTCGGCTGCAGGCCTGGGGCTGACAAAGGGAGGGATGAACGGTGACTGGCCAATCTGACCTTCAAAGTACGGCTCATTGGCTCATTCAGCTTCAGCTCGGGACCTCCCTGCAACAGGGGGCCTTCCGGCTTACTGCTCACGAGCCCCTTTGGCAGGGGCGGTCTCCCCAGCCCATGGGAACGCCCTCCAGCAGGCCTCTAAGTCCAAACCAAAAGGGACAGTGGATCTTAGGAGACAGTGGAGTTAACAGTCACCTGGATATTCTAGCTGGATATTCTTCGTCAGGTCCACCCAGCCCTGAAACTCCAGTCCACGTAAGGGAGCCCACAATTCCCCATATTTCCACACACATTTCCTGAGGCTCTTCTGGTGTGCGCCTTTAGAACTCTGGCCATGAACCCACCCTCACTCAGGGGCAGGGGCAAAGGCTGAGAGGGAGCCATGGCTGTGGAAACTAGGGGAAAGGAAGGGCCATGTCTCAGACATCAGCCACACCTTGGGACATCCAAGAGGCCTGCAGCTTCTAATACATGACTGTTAAATTTAGGAAGGCAAGGGGCGCCTGGCTGGCTCAGTTGGCAAAACATGCGACTCTTGATCCCGGGGTTGTGAGTTCAAGCCCCAATGTTGGGTATAAAGATTACTTTTGGGGCGCCTGGGTGGCTCAATTGGTTAAGCATCCGACTTCGGCTCAGGTCATGATCTCACGGTCCGTGAGTTCAAGCCCCATGTCGGGCTTGGAGCCTGGAGGCTGTTTCGGATTCTGTCTCTCCCTCTCTCTTTGCCCCTCCCCTGCCCTCACTCTCTTTCTCAAAACAAATAAACTTTAAAAAATTTTTGAGAAGGCTTACCTCTAGAAATAATCAAAACATTTATGATAATGTAGCGGCAGTAACATTGACTACCGTTTATTGAAGCGAATAAAGTGTCAAGACTCTTTCAAACACTGTATATGGGCCATTTAACTGAATCATCATAACCCCATGAGTGAGTGTGGTACTATTAGGATCTCCACTGCCCTGATGAAGTCACTGAGGTTCAAGGTCAACACAGCCTAGACTTTCCTCTCTGACTCCAGAATCCCGGGTCTTTCAGTTATAACAATTCCCTCTTTTATTTATTTAACATTTTTTTAAGTTTATTTATTTTGAGAGAGACGGAGCACATGAGCGGGGGAGGGGCAGAGACAGAGAACCCCAAGCAGGCTCCGCACTTCCAGCACAGAGCCCGATGTGAAAGCTCCAACCCAGGAACCGTGACATCATGACCTGAGCTGAAGTCAAGAGCCAGAGCCAACTGAGCAACCCAGGCGCCCCAACAACTCCCTCTTTTAAAAATTCTCAACCCTTTCCCAACTCCCCTCTCCCATGGGAGAGGAGGGGGTGTCCCAAGGTCCCTAGTCCTAACCCATTCATCCCTGGGAGCTCAAGGGTTGGGGGGCGGGGGGGCTTTGCCCTCCATCTCAGATACCCACTCCAGCGACCGTGGCCCTCTCGCCAGTCTCTGCCTCCAGGAAAGAAATAGATTCCCACGAATTGTCTAGTCTCTCCGTTCAAAATGCGGTCCATGGACCAGTAGCATCAGCGTTACCTAGGAACTCGTTGGAGATGCAGATTAACGGGCCCCACCCTGGATCTGCGGAGTCAGAACACGTGAGTGTCTTATCAAGCCCTCTGGGTGTTTTGTATGCACTCTAGAGTCAGGACGACAGTTCTCCACGATCCCCATTGTACCCTGCAGGGGAGTGAGTACACGACGACTGCTTCTGCTTCTGCCTTTCGATCTCCCGGAACGCCCCGACTCCTGAAGACCCACCTTCCCCAAGCCGAACGCCCCGCTTCTAAAACTACAACTCCCATGATGCCCAGAGGCGCTCCGCCGCTTTACGCGACTGCACCTCCCAAGGTGTTTCGCGAGCCCGACCCTCCCGGGCGTCATCAGGACTACAACTCCCACAATGCTCGGCGGCAGAACCACCGCCCCCGGCGGCTCCGGAACGGCGCCACGTCTGCTCCGCTGGGTGGGGCAGAGCTCGCGCGGGGCCGCCGGGGTCTGCAGATCCCCGGGCTCGTTACAGCGGCCCTACCCCTCACGACACAGACATGGCGGCCGAGAAGGACCCGCAGAAGGATGCCGAGCCGGAAGGGCTGAGCGCCTCGTGAGCAAGCTGGCTCTAGCCCGCCCCTGACCGAAACCCGGGAGCCCTGGCCCCCCGCCCCCTCCTCCCTCGGGTCCCAGAAATCCGGGCCCCAGACACTAGAGTCTGGGCCCCTGGTGTCCTCTTCGAGGACTCTGGAGTCTGGGCCCTCGGCCCCTCCTCCTCTTGGATCCAGGAGTCTTGGACCTTTACCCCGTAGCACCCCAGAGTCCACCCCCCCCCCCCACTCGGCCCCCTTACTGCTCGGGGGTAGGGGATTGGGGGTCCAGGCTCCATCCCGGTCTACCGCTGACCCGGCCCCGTCCACTAGGACCCTGCTGCCGAAACTGATCCCATCGGGCGCGGGCCGTGAGTGGCTGGAGAGGCGCCGCGCGACCATCCGGCCCTGGGGCTCCTTCGTGGACCAGCGGCGCTTCTCGCGGCCCCGCAACCTGGGCGAGCTGTGCCAGCGCCTCGTACGCAACGTGGAATACTACCAGAGCAACTATGTGTTCGTGTTCCTGGGCCTGATCCTGTACTGTGTGTGAGTGCCTCTCCCGTCCCGCACTTAACCCCACCGGTCGGGCCTCGCCCCCCCCCACCCCAGCACTGCCCACCCCGCACCCCCAGCCCACCCCCGGTCGGCCCCGCCTTCCGCGTCCAGTCCCTCTTCTCACTGGCCAGGCCCCTACGGCCGCGTCAGCCTGGCAGGGACACAGTGTGACCAGATGTGACCTGGTCTTGCCAGGTCTCAAGGGCGTAGCCTGCTATCCACCGGTGTAGGTGGTCAAGGTCCCCTTGGTTGGCTCATTCCCAGCTGCTTGACCCATGCTTCCCTACCCTCCTCCAGGGTGACGTCCCCCATGCTGCTGGTGGCTCTGGCTGTCTTCTTTGGCGCCTGTTACATCCTCTATCTGCGCACGTTGCAGTCCAAGTTTGTGCTTTTTGGTGAGAAATCCCCTGTCCTGACGGTTCCCTGATCCTTCATATCCTGTTCTTGGACCACAAGCCTTAGACCCCTGACCCTAGTCTGCCCAAGCCTAGATCTACACCAGATCCCTCAAACTCGACCCATCTCAGACACACCAGATACTCACACCCAGTCTCAGACAGCCCCCTCCCCCCACCGCGTTGGCACTCCTCAGCCTGGAGATACCCCAGAACCTACTCTTCACCCTGTCCCTCATACCTACTTTTCCTCCTCCATCCTCCTTCACCTCCCTGCAGAAAGCATCAGCTGCAAGTACCCACATTGGACACCAGGTGGCGACCTTACACCGGCCTAGATCTGTGTCCCTGCCCTTTCCTGCTTCCTGGGGTGGGGCCAGAAAGATCTTGGGACCGCTCAGAGAGGGAAGCTGAGGTTTGTGGCTCATGTGGTCCCAGACCGGCCCTAGGCACCACTGGGAAGAAAGAGGGGCCTGAGTCTCCACTCGGGGGAAGCTCACGGTTCCGAGTGGTGAAAAGGGAGAGCTGGGTTCAAACGGGAAGACCTAAGAGAAAGTCCTTCAGGGGTTTGCACGTTCCGTCCATGACAGGGGTGAGCTGGCTGAGGGGCATGTCAGGCACACACAGGGCATGGAGGGAGTGCCTGGAGCACAGCCATGACCCCGCTGCCAGGAGGCACGGAGACCTGATCTTCCGCTGTGCCGCGAGAAGCTAGAAATCTATATTACTATGTGAAATCATTCAGTTTCTCCATCACCCATAAACCAGATTCTTGGGGAACTTTGTACAGACACAAGAAACACGCCCACAGGGACGCCTGGGTGGCTCAGTCAGTTGGGTGTCTGACTCTTGATTTGGGCATAGGTCATGATCTTGTGGTTCGTGAGTTCAGGCCCCACATCGGGCTCCATGCTGGCAGTGTGGGCCTGCTTGGGATTCTCTCCCTCTCTCTGCTCCTCCTGCACTCTGTCTCTCAAAATGAATAAAAAAACTTTTGGGGTGCCTGGGTGGCTCAGTCGGTTAAGTGTCTGACTTCGGCTCAGGTCATGAACTCAGGTTCGTGGGTTCGAGCCCCACGTCAGGCTCTGTGCTGACAGCTCAGAGCCTGGAGCCTGCTTTGGATTCTGTGTCTCCCTCTTTCTCTGCCCTCCCCCACTTGCACTCTTTTCTTTTCTCTCTCAAAAATAAATAAACATTTAAAAAAAAAAGGAGAGCGATAGTCTGGGGAAGGGGGAGCCTGGGGGCTCCCTAGCAGGAGTGGGGCTGAAGGGCAGTGAACAGCAGGGAGAGGGCAGGGAGGGAGGTGTTCTCTGTTCTGGTGGAGTGTGGGAACATCAGAGAAATGGGTGAGGCCAGGGCTGGAGGGGCCCTTGACATGAGGAGTTTGGATGATCCTGAGGCTCCCGGAGCTTGTGACACCAGACTGGCGTGGGGGGCACCAGGAGTTACCGGGGAGAGGGCACGAGTGTCCAATGCCGTCTGTCCCCCAGGCCGAGAGGTGAGCCCAGCCCATCAGTACGCTCTGGCCGGAGCCGTCTCCTTTCCCTTCTTCTGGCTGGCTGGTGCAGGCTCTGCCGTCTTCTGGGTCCTGGGTGAGTACAGGGTCCGGGGAGCCAGGGTGGGCAGTGGGGGGCAGGTGAGGAGTGAGGCCCTGATCTGCCCATTTTCCTGCAGGAGCCACCCTCGTGGTCATCGGCTCCCATGCCGCCTTCCACCAGACCGAGGCCGGGGATGGGGAGGAGCTGCAGATGGAACCAGTGTGAGGTGTCTGAGGACCCGCCGGCCCCCTGAGGCAGCTGCCTCGTCCCTGGTCACCCCTGCCCCGCACGGCTCTGCACTCCTGGCCGGAGCCCCCTTACAGGCCCGGGGAGGGATTCCAGCTTCGGAAATAAAGCTGTTACAGTCGTCCTTCGGCCGATACTCCCCGGGCTCTTCTGTGGGCCCGTGCGGGGGGTGTTGGGGAGACTGCAGAGACCAAGAAGGAGGGGGCCCCTGGCTGGGGCGGTGGGGGATTCATTAAGCAAGATAAACTACTAAACTATGATAGGACCGCAAATGGTGGTGAGTGCTGGGGAGGGGCGGGGAGTGAGCCAGCCAGGGGTACCCCAGACCACGCCCCCCGCCCCGCCCCGTTCAGTGATTTGCTAGGAGGACTCGGTATATAGTTGGAGCTACAGCTGTAATTCATTATCGTGGAAGGTGACAAAGCGAAGAGAAAAGGCACTTGGGGCAGAATCCAGAGAAATCCCGGCCCCAGCTTCCCAGAGTCCTCTCTCAGGGGACTCCCACACGCTGTGCTCGGTTCCTCCAGCGGCGAGTTGTGACAGCGGGTGTGGATGTCTGCCGGGGAGGCTCCTTAGAGACTCTGCCCGGGCTGTCTGCTGGGGGGCGGCCACACGAGCACCCTCCGCCTAGCGTGTACCGGAAGCCCAGGCTCCCAGAAGGAAAGCAGGCGTTCGGCATAAACAGTACCCTCGGCACAGTGTAGACACAGTGAGTCACTCTTATCGAGGACCAGGGGGAAGCCTTCTGGAATCCCAGTTCCCAGACACCAGCCCGGGGCCAGCTATGCAAGCAGCCCTCTGCAAGGACAGCCTACCGTGTTAACACTTTCCTGCATAAAGAAAGTTCTGGAGACGAGTCGCAGGTTGAGGAAGGCCTCCCCCAGGTGACGCTGAGTGAAGGGGCAGCTGCAGATCCTTAAGAAAATGCTCTGGGCAGAGGGAGAAGCGGGTCAAAGGTCCGGAGGCAGCAGGGAGCCTGGGGGTCCTGGGGGTGCAGCCAGGAGGCCCACGTGGTGGGGGCAGCGGGAAACTGGCCGGCTTCGGTGAGGGCTGTGGTTTTACCCTGAGTGAGGTTGCGAGTGACGCACCCTGCGTTTCGTCGTAACATGAATACCTTCCGCCACCTGGGAGCACTGACACAAGAGGACCGCGCCCGGCAGGGGAAACACCAGGCAGATGTGACAGCAAAGCGGGGCTACCACACAGGGTTGGTCTGGGAGGGCTCTCCGAGGAGGTGACCTTTCAGTGAGCCTCGAGGGGACATGGAGGCAGCTCCGGGAAGAGCTGTGGGTGGTGTGGCCTGAGCAGAACCACGGCCCCAGACCTTACAGCGCGGCCCCCTGGCCTCTCCAACCTGGAGTGTCACCACCCAAACTCCACCCACTCACTATTCCATCAGCAGGTGTTTTATCGAGGGCCCACTGCATACCCCGCGTTGTTCTGGAATCATTCCATCACACGAGGCACCAGCCACATGTGACTAGTGAGCACTTGAAAGAAACGTGGCTGGTCTGAATTGAGATGTGCTGTGAGTATAAAATCCACATCAGGTTCCAAAGACTTAGCAGGAAAGGGTATAAAATGTCTTAATTATTTTCTATCCTGGCTATATGTTGGAAGGACAATATGTTGCAGAGACGAGGTAAATGTATTATTTTCACTTTTTTCCTTGCTTTTTAAAATGTGATTAAGTAGATGGGGCGTCTGGGTGGCTCTGTCGGTCGAGCATCTGACTCGTGATCTCAGCTCAGGTCTTGATCTCGGGGTCATGAATTCAAACCCCACATTGGGCTCCGTGCTGGGCATGAAACCTACTTTAAGAAAAAGGTGATTGAGTAGAAAATATAAAGTTACATTGGGGCTCATATCCTGGAGTTACTGGACACGCCGGCTGACATGCTGGGGAAACAGCAGCACCACAAACAGACGAGGCCCTGCCCTCCCGGGGCTCACGTTCAGTGGGAGAGGCGCTCGATACACAAACCAAACACCCAGCAGACAGGAAACTCAGCAAGTGATCAGCTTGTGAAACCAATAAAACCGGACTGGGCGAGGCTAGAGAGTCCTTGTGGAAGGAGAGGGCCCACTTAGCGTGGGGAGGCAGGGCCCTGCTGGGCACCAGGAGGAGATGGCTCCTTGGAGGTCTGGAGGAACAGTATTCTGGCCAGAGAGGACAGCAAGTGCAAAGGCCCTGGGGTGGGACCTGCTCAGTGACAAGGCAGCGCTTGTGGCTGGGTGAAGGGAGTGAGGGGAATAGCTGTAGGAGATCACGGTGGGGAGGTTTTTGGAGCCAGATCATGCAGGATCTGCAAGCCGTAGAGAAGGTCTTTGGATTTCAGCTTAAGGTAATGTGGACTCTAGAAGGGTTTTGAACACTGGGGGGACAGGGTCAGGTGTGAGTTTTAGAAATATCCCTTTGGGGTCATGTGGGGGATGGGCTAGAGGGAATGGGGCCCGGGAGGATGAGCCAGGGACGTGGAGGGGAGAGGAGGGACAGGGAAGACAGGTTCAGGACAAGGAGCTCTGTGACGGGCCTGCGTGGGAGCTGAGTGGGAGGGGGCAGGCAAGGATGACCCCCAGGCTTCAGTTTCCAGCAAGACAGGGAGACCAGGGGGCCTGGGTGTCTGGGTCCACATTGGTCCCAGTCAGTCACCGGGGGCGTGCTTCCAGTGGCTGCCACCAGAGGGCGGAAAAGTGCTTCCTGTAGACTTTCTCCAGGGAGGGAGCCAGAGTTGGGCTTCTGGGAGATGAAACCTGGGAGCCAGGAGCTGAGGCAGGCCCCCCCCCCCCCACAACACCCCCCCGGGTCTACTCCAAGGCCAGGCTCCCAATCCCAGGTCTGGGGTAGTAGATGGTGTTTTGTTTGCTGATCGAGATGCCTGTGCTCCTGGGGGAGACAGTCTTCAAGCCCACGGGGTCGGTGGCCACCACGTCCAGTTTATATGCTGCTGAGCCTGGAGGGAATGTGGTCAGGCTGCCTTGTTTGGACATGACGAGGTCAGGGGCCCAAGGGCCGAGACAGAAATCACTGTGGCAAGTCAGCAGCCTGGGGTTGGGGGGTTATGGTTGGGGTTGGGAGGTTGAGAGACAGCCCAGAGGTTAGACCAGCCCAGAGGCCGAGGACCGGGTGGGGGGAGTGGGGGCGGGGAATGACTGATTACAGGTCCCTAATTCTGATGTTGGGTTATTGAGATGCCTCAGACCAGAAGTTTCCATCCGGATGGTCAAGCCTGTTCCCCAGACATGCCTCCTGAATGACCTTGCGTTGAGAGGTTTGGATTGGGGCAACAAAAACAAGGAGGGCTCGGTGTCTCACCAAGGGGACAAAGGACTGGCTGTCTATTTTGGTGACAGATCCTGGGAGTCCAGCTGGCTGTCCGGGAGTGACAAATTGGGAATGTGGCTGTCGACTTCATGATTAAGGAGCCCGTGGGTCCAGGTTTGGCATGACAGGAACAAGGGATCTAGTCTCGTGCTGAGTGACGGGGCCAGGGAGGGCCTAAGCCTCATTCTAGGTTTCAGATGGGACACCTCGTTGTCTCAGTTGCGGAGACAGTTTCTAGTTTGGGGTAATAGAAAACTGGGGACGGGGCACCTGGGTGGCTCAGTCGGTTAAGCATCCGACTCTTGATTTCGGCTAAGGTCATGACCCCAGGGTCTTGGGGTCAAGCCCTGAGTGGGGGGCTGAGCTGAGTGTGGAGCCTGCTTAAGATTCTCTCCCTCTCTCTCTCCCCCTCCCTCTGCTCCTCCCCCACTAGTTCTCTCTCTCTCTCTCTCTCTCAAATTGAAAAAAAAAAAAGAAATTTGGGATCTTTTATCAGCTTTGAGGTGATCATTTATCTAGCTTTGGATGATAGAAAAGGGGTGTGGGTATCTAGGTGGCTAATTTGGGGGGATGACCCTGAGAGTCCAGGACCCTTGCTTGGGATGACAAGGTAGGGTGTCCCCTTGGCTGGAGGTGAACTGATTGGGGTCTGTTGTCCCCTTGAAGCAGCAGAGACAGGCCACGGTGTCTAGTTTAGAGCAGGAAGAGCCCGGGGGTCCTGCTGTGTAACTTGGGACAACAGAGTTTGGGGGGGGTCTCGTGGCCATGTGCAGTGACAGTGACTGGGGAGTCACATTTTTTAGTTTGGGGAATGTCTGCTTGTCTAGTTTGGGGTTAAGAACACAGTGCGTCTAGTTCTCAAATGTTAAGTGACAGATTAGGGACTCTTTTGTCTGGTTGGGAGTGACCGGGACTGGAGTTGTCAGAGATGGGGGTTTTTGTCAGGATTGGGGTGATGGAGCTGGGATTCTAAGATCTAGTTTGGGGAGACAGTATGTAGTTGCTAGACTGAGACACCAACATTAAAAAAAAATTTTTTTAATGTTTATTTATTTATTTTAATTTTTTTTTAACGTTTATTTATTTTAGAGAGAGACAGACTGCGAGCAGGGGAGGGGCAGAGAGAGAGGGAGACACAGAATCCGAAGCAGGCTCCAGGCTCCGAGCTGTCAGTACAGAGCCAATGCGGGGCTCGAACTCACGAACCGCGAGACCATGACCTGAACCGAAGTGGGATGCTTAACCAACCGGGCCACCCAGGTGCCCAAGACACCGACATTTTAAGGTTTGGGATGCCAGACTGAGCATTCAGTGACTAGTTTGGAGCAACAGGAATCGCGGATCAGGCGTGCTCCATCAGGGTGTCTGAGGCTTGCAGTCTGGTCATCCCATTTGGGGTATCAGACACATAGTCCAATTGTCCAGTTTGGGGTTATAGAGACCGCCGGGGGACTGGTTGTCTGGTTTGGGGTGATGACACTGGGGTTCGGGGCTTTGGTTTGGGGTGAGAGACGTTGGGGTCCACTCGATTAGTTTGAAACGGCAGACACTGCAGGTCTGGTCACCTCGTTGGAGTGACGGACTGACTGGGGTCTGTTGTTTGGCTTGGAAGGCAGAGCTTAGGGACGTGGTTGTCATGATTGGGATTTTGGAGGACGCTGGGCTTTCTTTGTCTAACGGGGAGGCCAGATCCTGGGGATCTGGATGCCTAGTTTGGGACATACAAAGTGGGGGTTCGTTTGCCTAGATTGGGGTGGCAGAGACTAGGGTTCTGGGAGTCAGGACTTGGCTTGGAGTGGCAGAGCCTAGGAGGCCAGCTGTCTAGTTCAGGATGACAGAGATTAAGAATCAGTGGTGCACTTTGGGACGGAGTGTCTGGGGTTCTCGGGTCTAGTTTGGCATGAGTGGAATGAGGGGTCTGTTCCGTTCAGGGTCCCGTTCAGGCAGATGAGTCTGCCTGACCAGATGAAGGTTAAAGGGGATGGGGGTGCCCATCTCTAGCGTGAGGTGACACTTCTTGCACCTAGGTGTTCGATATTGAATGACAGAGGGACCCTTGCCTTGTTCAGGGTAGCAGAGTCTTGGGTCAGCCGCCTGGTGCTGTGGGTCAGAGAATGGGTTCCAGGAGTATTTGATAGAGACTGAAAGCTTGGTTGTTGTAGGGAAGAAAGCGGGGGGCGCCTGGGTGGCTCAGTGGGTTAAGCGTCTGACTTCAGCTCGGGTCATGATCTCCCAGTCCGTGAGTTCGAGCCCCGCATCGGGCTCTGCGCTGACAGCTCAGAGCCTGGAACCTGCTTTGGCATCTGTGTCCCCCTCTCTTTCTGCCCCTCCCCTGCCTGCTCTCTGCCCCCCCCCCAAGACAATAAATAAACATTAAAAATAATTAATAAAAAATAAAAGAAAGCAGGGTCCCAGGGACCCTTTGGGTTGACAGACTCTGAACGTCTGGCTGCCCAGTTTTGTGGGACAAAGATGAGGGTCCCTGAGATATTTGGGATGCCAGATGGGGGTCTGGTTATCTAGTGTCGAGCGACAAACCAGAGGTACTAACGGGCATTTGGGGCAAGGAGACTGGGGGTTTGGCTGTCTACTTTTATAGGACAGAGGCTGGGGTCCCAGGATATCTTGGGGTAACAAACCAGTTAAGACTGGAGGTTTGGCTGTGTAGTCTGGGTGGGGGACTGGGGCTCAGATTGCTAACTTGTGAAGGCAGTTGAAGTGACAGACTTTATTTCCCCCATTGTCACATTTGAGGTGACAGAAACTATAGGTCTAGTCGTCTTGAGAGGGTGACAGAAACTATGGGTCTTGTTTTCTAGTACAGGGTGACAATGACTGAGCCGTCCTTTTGTCCAGGTTGGGTTGAGAGCTATTTGGATTCTGTTGTCCAGTTGGGGGAGACAGAGGCTGGGATCAACTGTCTAGGTTGGGGTGATGAGACCAGATGTCGGGGGCCCTGTTTTGGGGTGACATCAGTGGGGGATTCAGTCGCTCAATTCCAGGTGACAGAGACTGGTGTCCTTGGGGCCAATTTGTGTGAACACAAGTTCAGTTTAGGTTCAGAAACTGTGAGGCCCATCACCTTGCTTGGGGTGACGGGTTGGAGTTCCCCTGATCTATCTGGGGGTGACGGGATGGGGCAGCAGAGACTGGGGGTTCCGGTGGGTAGTTTGAAGGAACCGGGATGGTGTCTGCTTGTCTCTGACGGATGACAGAATAGGGGTACCTGGTTGAGGGTCTCAGAGGCTGGTACGTACTTTGGGGCCACAGATGAGGAGCTCAGTGGTCTAGTCCGGGGGAGCATAAAGTGGGGATCTGATGGCACGATTTGAGATGATGCTTGTTGCGGACACGTTTCATAACAAGGGCCTGGTGCTCTGGGGGCGGTAGGACTGGGGAGCGGGAGCCCCGTTTCACATGACAGAGGGCCTGGTGCGGGGTCTTAGGCCAGGAGTCCAGCTGTGTGGCGCGTGGCCACATGGGAGGCAGCTGACTGGCTTGGGGCAGAGGCTGGACGTGTGGTTGTACAACTGGGGGTGCAGAGACTGAGGACTGCCCTTCTCAGTTTGGGGTGGCAGGAACTGTCATTCCAGTCTCCGAGTTCGGGGTGCAGGGCCCCGGAGCCTTCCAAATGCGGCCGAGTCTGGGATGCTGACACCTGAGTGTTCCTGTGGTGATGGAGTCAGGGCTTTCCTGCACCCAGGTGCGGGGCTCCCTGGATAAACGTACACTTGTGAGTGAATGTGGCCAAGGGCGTGGAGCCCTGTTTGGGAGTTACTGAAGCTGGGAGTCTGGGCACTTGGAACCTGGGAGTCCAGAGGTCAGGACTCCAGGACCCAGGATCCACTGGAGGGATGCTTGATTGGGTTGGGGGGTGTCTGTGACACAGAGTCAATGGCTCTCAAGGCTGGGGGCACCCCCACACGTGAGTGTGGGGGCGACGGACACTGGGACAGAGGTAGCCAATGTGGGGAAAGTTGAGGTTGGGGCCCGAATGCCAGGCTGAGGGGTCTCTGAGGCTGTGGCACAATGAGCTGTGGGGCTTTCTGACCGAGGGGGCGCGAGAGAGCCTTGACTGTCTTAATCAGACACAACAGGGTCCCAAGGGTCAAAGTGTAGTTCAGGGGCAAATGGTTATGGCGGTCAAGATTCATGGTTGCAGGTGAGAAAAACTGGGGACCCGGATCCCTCCTTTGGGGAGGTGGGATGCTGGGTTTCAGATACCGAATTTGGGGTGACCAGAGTCCCTCCTGCCAAGTTCTGGGTGTTTGTGAGCCCATGTTCCTGATTTGGGGGGTCGCAAGCCAGGCTCTGAATCTGTGATAGCGCAGGCTCAGGTGGGGACAGCAGGTGGTGCCTGAGGCCTGCCTCGGCATGACCGTGGGGTCTCAATGCCTGTGGCGCTCTGCCTGTCAAGTTTGGGGTGAGCGCCTCTGGAGACCCAGCGGTCCAACTGAGAGTGACGGGTGGCGGTAGCCGACACGAGCCATTCAGATGGCTAGCTTGGGGGTGCCTACTATATGTCGCCCAGATGTTGAGGTTGGGATGACCAACTGGGAGTCCAAGACGTATGTGACAGCTGGGACTCTGATGCCAAGTTTGGCAATGACTCCCTAGGCCAACTGTGGTTGACCGTGTCATCAGATGCCTCCCTGGGGGGAGCTGTCATTCTTGTGTATCAGAAGCCTAGTTTTGAATTAAAAAATTTTTCTCTTAACGTTTATTCATATTTGAGAGACAGAGAGCGAGCAGGGGAGGGTCAGAGAGAGGGGGAGACACAGAATCCGCGGCAGACTCCAGGCTCCGAGCTGTCAGCACAGAGCCCGACGCGGGGCTCAAACTCATGGAGTGTGAGATCATGACCTGAGCCGAAGTCGGATGCTTAACCGACTGAGTCACCCAGGCGCCCCGACAGGAGCCTAGTTTTGGAGGGGCATTTGAGAGGGGGGACTAAGTGCCTAGTTTGGGGGTTACTAATGAAGATTTCCTAATACTTACATATGATTTGGGGCTCGCTGAGCCTCAAGGCCTAGTTGCCAGGGTTTGAGGTAACTGTCACTGGGGTCCCTTGTACCTGGTTTCGGAGTGAGGGAGTTTGGGGTTTTGTTGCCTAGTCTGGGGGTGTCTGAGGCTCATCACCCAGGTACCTACATAGGGGTGACTCACATGGAGCCTCTGACTTTGGGGAGCCTAGATGCCTTGATTAGGGGTGGCTTGATGTGGGGATCTTAATACCTGGTTCAGGGGTGAACTAACCTTGGGGCTCAGCTGCTGAGTTTAGGGTTAACCACCTAGAAGGGTTCTAATACTTACTTTATTTTGGGGGTGATGACACTAGGGTCCCAGCTGCCCCTTTGAGAGGAGCTCAGTGTTCGGGGCCTGTCGAAGCTGTGCTGATAAAGAGGTTGGAGGTTACTGTCTGTGGGGGATCCTGACTGATTTGATGGTGATGATAGGATCTAGTTGACAAATTTGGGGGTGACTGTGGATCCCCGATGCCACAATGGTGGGTAATTGGTCTGAGATCCAGACCTGGTCTGGGGAATAAAGGCTAGTTTGGGGGCACTTGACTATGGGGGTCCGCATCCCTAGTTTGGTGGGGGGCACTGAGTCTAGAGATACAGAATTTTGTTTTGGGGTGGGGGCTATATTTGTTTCCTGTGGTTTAGAACAGCAGAAACGTATTCTCTCGGAGTTCTGGAGGCCAGAAGTCCAAAGTCAAGGTGTCAGCAGGGTCACACTCCCTCTGAAGGCTCTAGGGGAGGATCCTTCTTTGCCTCATCCAGCTCCTTTGGCTGCTGGCCCTCCTGGGCTCACGGCCGCAAGCCCTCCTGCCTCAGTCTTTGCCTGCCATCTCTTCTTTCCGTCCATGTTTCCTCTTCTGTTCCCCACCCCCCTCTTGTTTATTTTTGAGAGAGAGAGCAGGGGAGGTGCAGAGAGAGAGGGGGACAGAGGATTCAAAGCAGGGGTGGCAGCAGGGAGCCCAATTTGGGGCTCGAACTCACAAACCATGAGATCATGACCCAAGCCAAAGTTGGACGCTCAACCAACTGAGCCTCTTCTGTCTCTTAATAAGGACATTCATCATTGGATTTAGGACCCACCCAGGTAATCCAGGATGATCTCATCTCAAGATCTTTCACATAATCACATCTGCAAAGACCCTTTTCCCCCGGTAAGGTCACATTAGCAGGTTCTGGGGTTAGAACATGGACCTATCTTTGTCTGGGGGGGTGGGGAGCTACCATCAACCCACTACAGGGGTGCTTGAGACAGGCACCCTAAAGTCTGAGTTTGAGTCGCTCTGATTGTGGGGTTCCTAGAGTTTGGTTTAGGATGATGGACCTTGAGGGTCAGCTCCAGATAACTGATTTGGGGATTCTTGACTTGATTTGCCTACTTTGGAAGGATAAGAGTCTATGAGGTTCTAATGGTTAGTAAAGGGATAACTGAAATTTGGGGTCCAAAGGTGTAATTTGGGGATCGCTAAGCTTCAGTGTCACAGAGTCTATCATTGGGGTGTCTGAGGTTGGGGGGCTAGCTGACTAGTTGGTGGCTTAACTTACTGAAACATTCCTAACCCTTATAAATGGGGGTGAGCCCTGAAGGGAAGAAACTTAGGTGTGTATTTTAAGGGCAGCTGATACCAAGTTGGTAAGCATCTGGAACTCTGGATAGTTGTTCAAATGGCTGGTTGTTCGAATGTCTAGGTCAGGGTCACCAATGACTGGGTCCAATGCAACATTTGGGGTGATGGTAGAGACCTGAATGACTAACATCCAGGTGATTTACTGGGGGGGGGGGGGGTCCTCATCCTGGGGTAACGGAAATGAGTCTGGGGAGCCAGATGCCTGGTGTGGGGCAGTCTTAAGCTGGCAGCCCAGATCCCAAGTTGGGATTGATTGAGTCGGGGATCAAGATGGGGGTTGCTCGGTTTAGGGGTGACTGTCAGTCTCATTTCCTAGTTTGTGTTGAGAATGGGGGAGGGTCACATGCTGAACGTTGTAGCAGCAGCTGAAGGCCCATGTGTCCAGATCATGATTTATCTTGGGTCCTCACGTTTGCTTAGGGTTCAGTAAGGAAAGTCTAGTTTAGGTGTGCCAACTTTGGGGCTTCTGATGCCTAACTTTGGGGTACTGAGTCTGGGAGAATATTTATTTTGGGGGTGACTTGAGTTACTGGTGCTCACTTTGGGGTGACTGAGCTAAGGCCCATCTCCTTTATCCTATCATTTTCTTGGGCTGGAGGTTTGGGGTGAATGGGACTGGGGCCCAGAATCCTCATTTTGGGGTGTTTGGGGCTAGGTTAGTACAGTCCTTGTTGTTTCGGAGTCTGGGTTACTATTCATGAGGCCCGGGGTGACTCAGCTCAAAGTAGAGGTCTGCTCGGAGGGGTCTTCAGCCTGCATGGGGATTTCTGAAGGAGGGTGGGGTTCACATACCCGGTCTGTGGGTATCTAGGGGAATCTGAGACCGGGGCCCAGAAATGCTAAAGACTTGGCCACTGTCTCTAGGGTCTCCAGCCCCAGTGCTGACGCCAACGCCGGGTCCCTCCTGTGGGTGTTCAAGGGGACAGTCCATTTTGGGGGTGACCGATTTGGGGGTGACACGCCTGGAATACGTGGGCTAAGAGGCTCCGGCGGGGTGGGAGCGGGGGGCGCTGCGGCGCAGAGCCCGGCTGCGGGCCCCCGGGGCTGGCTGCGGCGGGGGGTTCCCGCGGGAAGCGGAGCGCGGCGGGGCAGCCGGCGGCGGGAGGGCGAGCGCCGGAGTGACAGGAGAGGAAGAAAAATGGGCCGAGAAATCAGAGTGGACGCGCGGGGGGCGCGAGTCCGGGAGCGGGCGGTGGCGGCGGCGGGCGGGGGCCGCGCCTCTGCCTCGAGGGACGCCGCCCGCGCGCCTTGCTGCGCCCCCCGCCCTGGAGGCCGGGGCCGGAGAGCCGACCCTCTCCCCTGATTCCAATCCTGCCCGCTCCCCCCCCGCCCCCACCTTGTTCCCGCCCACCCTTCCCGCATTCCAGGTCCCCCCTCCACAGTTCCTCCCTCCTCCAGGGAGTTGTATTTACTTTCTCCTCGTGCTAACCCACCCCACAGCCTTCTTCTCCCCCCTCCGCCTGCTTTCTATCTCGGTCGCCCGCGTTCTAAAGTCTGCCTCAGCTACCGATCCCCCTTCCCCTCCGCGTCCCGGCCCCCTCCTCCATTTCTAACTCAGTCCCTACATTCCAACTCCCTCTTGCTTCAGGGCCCCCCCCACCCCCAGGATTCCCCCCCCCCCCCACTCCCTGCAAAGGTTTGGAGCGGAAATGGGGCGCGCGGCGGCGGCGGGGGAGGGGCGGCGGGGGAGGGGCGGGGCGGGGGCGGCGGCCAATGGAGCGGGAAGCAGGACAAATGAGGCCCGGCCCGCGCGGCCGACAGGCCCCTCCATCTTCCCATTAGCGCCTAATGGCCCCCCCGCCGCCGCCTGATGAAGATTTATCGGCCCCGGAGCCCCCGCCCCCTCCGCCCCTCCGCCCTCCGGCCTCCCCTCGCCCGCCCGGCCTCCCCCCGCCCGCCGCCCAGACACCTGATGAAGCCGTCAGCGGGGCGGGCGGGGCTGCGGGAGCCTGACCCCGGGACCGCCGGGCAGGGGGCTGGACCAGGCGGCCCCGAGAAAGTTGCGGAGACGCGGAGTCAGGGACCCGGGGAGGGAGCCGAGGGAAGGGTCCCACCACAGCCCCGGGAACCCCCACCCCACCCCCAGCAGTGAATCAGCCCCTAGATCTCCGCCCGAGAGCCGGGGAGGGTGTGGGAGCCGAGGCTTCAGCAGTCAAGGTCTTCAGGAGGATGGAGCTGGGGTGGGGGGCGCAGAAGCAGGGCTCCGAGGGAGAGGTGGGCTCGAGATTCGAACTTCTGGGTCCTGAGAGAGGAGAAGGTTGGGGACCAGGACTCCTGGGTCCCGCGAGGCAGCGGGGGCTGGGAGCCCGGACTCCTGGGCCCTAGGCTGGGAGCTTGGCACTGGGGTGGGGTGGGTGGGGTGGGGGGGGGCTGGGTTGGGAGGCCCCTGATTGATTTCTGTTTACCGGCTGTCCCCGCGGGCGGAAGAGCGAATCGCGCCCCATCCATCAACAGGCTCGCAGCCTCCCTAATAAAAACATTTTACTCCTAAATGATCTCGAACTAATTAACTCAAAGTGTTAATTAAAGTTTGCGCAGACAGCATTGTCATCAGGGAGGGCGGTGGATCCATCTTCCTGAGAGAGAGACAGGGTTTTGGGGGGGGGGCGCATCTGGAGAAGAAGGGAGAGCCCCCCATCCCCCTCCCACACTCCTCTCGGTCCACTGGCCGTCCCCACCTGTCCTGGCAGCCTCCACCCCCCCCCCCCCACCCCCCCGCTCCATCCTGTGCATCTCTGGCTCTGCTCTCTGAGTTTTTCTCTGTTGCTCTCTTTACCTGCCTGAGACTCCCCCACCTCTGTCACTATGTCGGTCTCTGTCCCTGAGTGTTTATGTCTTTTTGTTCCGGTCTCTTGCTCCTTCCCCAGAACAGGGTCGCCCATGTTGCTCCTACTTCCCATGAATGTGTCACCTTTATCATGTGTCTGTATGTGCCTTGGGGTTACGTGTGTGTGTCAGAATCTGTATGCGGACACGCCTATGTCAGAGGATACACGTGTGGATGTGTGTATCAGAGCGTGTGTGTGTGCGTGCACATGTGTGTTGGAGCCCAGAGGCGTGTGGGTGGACGCGTGAATGTTCATGTCCGGGCAGGCACAGGTATGCACGAACCCAGGGCTTGTGTGTGTATCTGGATGTGTGTGACCGGTGCCAGGCTGTGGGACTCCAGCAGGGAGTCCCTGAGACCGCGCTTGAGGAGCTCTGTGGGTCCCTTGGGACAGGGCCTGGGTCTCCTTCCTGTTTCCCTCCAACACGGGCAGGAAGGAGCAGAGCCGCAGGTAGACTAGGTAAGCGGGTGGCCAGGTGCGAATTCCACCGTGAACTCGTGCACGCGTGCATGGGCAGCCCCTCCCTCTGCCTCCGGGACGGCCCATCTCCCCTTCCCCCTCTTCCATAGCCGGCAGCTGGCGGGGCCAGGGAGCTGGGGCCAGGACAGGCCACTAGGCCATGGGCATCCGTGGGGTGGCTGGCTGGGCGGCCCCGGTGTGAGCTCATACATCAGGGCTGACAGGCTCCGAAAGCCCCGGAATTAAAACCTAAATCGAATATTGATCACCCGCTCCGGCCGTGGCGCCCACTACGCCCCCCCCCCAGCTCCCCGCGCTTGCTCCCTGCTCCCCTGCTCTCAAGCGGCACCACTGTCCTGTCTTTCTCTCTGTCTTTTTTTTTTTTTTTTTGCCTCTTCTCTCCCCTGCTTCTCCTCACCCCAGCCCTGCTCCTTCTGGTGACTGGTCTCTGCCCCCAGCAGGTGCCCTCGCAACCAGAGACAGGGAAGGAAATACGCAGAGACTGAGAGAGCTAGAGAGATACGGGGATGCACAGAACAGACCTGGATACGAAACAGTTAAATGCAGACCCCAAGTCAGACCCAGAGCAAACAACACATAGACACAAATCCAGGCAGACAGACAGACAGACACAGGCACACACGGGCACCCGCAGATAAAGTCACACATAGTCCCACCCTTAAAATCACACAGACACTTGCACATAGAGAAAGTTACACTCAGACACAGACAGGCAGACAGACATCCGCAGGCCCATGGAGTTACAGCCACACACTCCCTGCCCCCCTATTTCTATCCATCCTGACATAACAGCCACCCCCTTGGACTCACCCAGCCCAGATGCCACCCCATTCCTGGATCTAGAACCCACACAGAGAGGAGGCTCTCAGACCTCACCCCTCCTGCCCCAAACCAACACTGAGCAGCCCCTCCATGCCCCAGGGTCCTGAGCTGGTCCAAGAAGGGAACTGGAGAGACGGACCCCAGAGGGGGCAAAAAGGGCTCCCCCCCCCCCCCACCGGAGAGTGACAGGGACAGAGCCAAGGTCATGCTGCTTGGGCCGGTCGAGGGATCTGAAGTCCCGTCTCAGACCACCTGTGGGATGGAGGCTGGACAGGGGGAAGAACTTCGCTGGGCCATGTGGGCTGGGGCCCCACCGAGTGGGCAGGGGCGCTGCCCCAGCCCCCACCCCCACCCTCAAGGCTTCCCAGCTGGGGCGGGCGGCGGTGGAGGCGGGCGGGCGGTGGCGGCTGCCGGGGAGAAGATGAATCTTTCATGAGTGATTTGCGGCCGCCTCTTCTCGTCCCGTGTTGTTTAATGTTTCAATTTGGGCGAAAGCAAAACATTCAATCAGGCGGATTAAGTGCGTAATGCGTCTCATCGCTCAATCTGTCGCCTCCGCCGGGCAGCCCGCCGGGTGGGGGGGGGGATTAGGAGGGGGTGGCGGGCAAAGACCCTGGCCAGGGGAGCCCCTTCCCCAGCTTCACTCCTAAGCTGTGCCTTGGGAAGCCCCTCAGCCTGGAACCCCCACTGGGCCACAGTCTCCCCCAATCCCGGGTTCAGCCTCACCCCCCCCCTACATCCCACTTTCTGTTCCATCTCAGGGTGTCCAGTTGGCTTTGGGGGGCCTGGCTTCTCTGTACCTCTCTGTCCACCTGCCTCACTCTGACTGTCTCTCCATGAGTGTCTGCCTGTCTCTATCTGTGTCTGGACCTCCTTATCTGTCTATCTACCTGTCTTCTCTCTGCCTGTTCCTTGGGTTCCCTTTTCCTTACATCTCCATTCTCTAGAGCTATCTGCCATCCCCCGTCAGTCACACTGTCCTATCCAAATGGCTCCTGTCTGTCTCTCCTACTATCTGCACCCAAGTCTCCACACCAGCCCAGCTTTTTTCTCTGTCCAGCATTGGTCTGTACCTCCTCTGTCCCCACCCCTGATTCTGCCAGTCTCCACGTCGTCTCTCTCTCCCTTTCATCCGAGATCTCAATCTTCTGCCTGCCCAACCCTTGCTCCTCTGTCTGCCTACACCTCTGTCCCCTGTTCGTCTCTGTCCCTGTGTTCAACTCTCTCTCCATATCTCTCTGTCCCTGTCTCTCTGTCTCTGCTCCCCTGTGGATCTGTCCCTCTGCTTCCCTTGACCTTGTCGGCTCCCTGTCCCTGGCCGGCCCCATCTCCACGTCCACTAGGGGGCAGCAGGCACAGGCTTTTCTGGTGGGGAGGCTGACAGGAGGGCTGAGGACCTTCCCAGCCAGTCCCACTACCTCTGTGGGGACCGTCCTGTTCGGCAGTGTCCATGCCAACCGGCCCCTCCTCCTCAGGCCCAAAAGTCTGGGCCCCCAGCCCCTCCTCCCTCAGACTCAGAAGTCGGGGTCCCCAGCCATCTTCTCTCTCAGAACCCAGGGGTCCTATTTTCCAGCCCCTTCTCTCCTCTCTTCAGGCAGCCTGTGAGCTGCTGGGGGAGGGGTTGGGGGGGGATGGAGACTTCAGCTGAGGGACTGGCAGGCACTAGCCAGAAATGTTGTCACCACCGCCTGCCGCTGAGACCCATGGGGCTGCAAGGCCAGGGACTCACAGTGTGTGCAGGCACAGAGATAGGGACACACACAGACGGGTCCCGGGAAACACACAAATCATCAGATCCAGTCACAGCAAGGGCACACACACCCCCGACCCGAAACACAACCCCAGGCCCAGGCCGACCCCAGGAGCCTGGATCACACCTCAGGGAAGCTCATGGACGCATAACACACACTCACACTCTGCCTCAACCAGCAGTTTGGGACGGAGACGCACACACCATTCAGAGTGACTTGGGGGGACAGCACAGGCTGGGCAGCAGGCTCTACCCATCTCGGCATGCGTCCTCAGCCCTGGGACCTCTGCCCCACCCCTTCTCATCTGGTCCCTTGTCCCTAACATCAGTGGAGCTCCCCCCCACCCCCCACGCCCGGCTCCGGCTCCCTAACTTCCCCTTCCCGGCTCTCACTTTCTGTGTCTCTTCCCTCTCTGTTTCCCCTGCCTCTCTTGCCATTTTCCCCTTTCTCTGAATTTGTCTTTGTCCACGTCTTCGCGCCTCTGTGGCAAGTCTCTAACATCTGGGCTTCTCTCAGAGACACTCTGTCTCTCTGTCATGCTTTCCCGGCCCCCCTCTCTCTGAGTCTCTCTCGGAACGTCTCTCTCAGTCTCTGTCGCCCCCTGGTAACTGTGGGCTTTCCGGCCTCTCGGTTTGTCTCCGTGTCTCTGCACATCTCTCTGCCCCCGTCTCTCCGGGGGCCCCCCCGCGCCGTCTGTCCTCTCCCTATGTCTCTGTCTCTCTGTCCATCCGTCTCTCCCCCCCCCCCCCCGCCCCTCCCGCCCTCCCCCCTCTCCCTCTGTCTCACTCTTCGCCTCTCTCTTTTCTCTCTCAAGTGTTTTCAATTTTATTCTGAGTGGAATTAACTACCCCTGATGTCAAATTGCCGCCGAAATCGATAATAATATCTTTACAAAAGAGGATATTCTTCTCTCGGAGAACGGCCTCTGAAAAATGGAAAATTTAGTCGAAATTGATTCATTACTTGACACTTTATAGAACGGCTGCGTATTGATCGCACCTGTCATGTCCCATCTCCCCTAATCGAAGCTGAAGGCCGGCTCCGATGCCTGCTATTTTTCATAATTCCACCGCAGCCGACAGCTCCACAAACACCGCCGCTCGCCCGGCCTCCGCCTCCCCGCGCCGGCCGCCACCGCGCGCGCCCTCGGCCTGGCCCCGGCCTCGCGGGCCGCGCCTGCAGGCCGGCCCTCCGCACCCATCTGTCCGCCGGTCGCTGCCGCCCTCCGTCGGTCCGCCCCTCCCGCGGCCCCTCTCCTGCTGTCTGTCCGTCCTCTCCGCCCAACCCCAAGCCCCAAGCCTGCCAGTCCTTCTTCAGGGACCACCCCCCTCCTGCCCCATCTGTCCTTCTGTCTCCTCGACACCCCGCTCCTGTCCGTCCGTCTGACCCCCCACCCCCGGCCCCCTATGACCACGCCCTGGCTGGCTGCTTCCCTCTGCTCTCCGGCCGGCCTCCTGCGTGGTGGTCTGTCCGTCCTCCCCCATCCCCTGCCGGCATTCCTCTACCACCATCCAGGGGGTGGGGGTGGGGAGCGGTGGGGGAGGGGCGGGGATGCTGTCTGCTCCCCTCCCCCCCCAGCAGACTTGCCTCCCCTGGGCTCTGGATTCCTTCCCACTCCCCAACACCTCCGGTGAGGCCTGGCCCAGTTTCAGTCCCCCTCCCCCGCCCTCCTTTCCACACCCCTCTTTACCGCCTTTCTCCTCCTCCCTTCCCTCCCTCCCTGGGTCTCCCCAGGTCCCTGAGCGACAGGCTCTGCCCTCACTGGGGACCCAGAGAGGAATCGGACACAGGTCCTGCCCTCAGGGAGCCTCGAGCCTGGGTTTGCGGGTGGGGACGTCAGCCTGCGCAGAGAAAGTGCTGGCAGACCGGGCGGGGCTGTGTCCTTCAAAGCTGGGGACCGGAGTCTAATACGTGCAGGTGGAGTGGGGGTGTATACAGCAGGTGATGTAGCCAGCTTGGTGGTTAGGAAAACAGGCTCCCCCTCCCCCAACTCCCCCCACCTCCGGCCAGGCTCCACTGGCTCGGGTCCCACTTCCAACACTGACTAGCTGTATAACAGGGGACAAGTGACTTCTGTGCCTCGGTTTCCTCATCAGTAAAATGGAGAGAATGCTAGTGACCGCAGCCACCTCACAGGGTTGTTATTGACCGAAGTCAACGAGTTCATCTCTGTGCAGAGTTTGGTCCCGTGCCTGGCCCCAAGCAATCACCATTGTCATTGTAATTATGCACGGACCCTGTTCAGTCCACCCTGCTCTTGAACTCCTGAGGTTCAGGGAGAGCCGTGCAGGGGGAGGGTCAGGAGGTGGATTCTTGAGGCGGGTGATCCGCTGAAACCCATCCCGGCTCCACTCTCGGTCGCCTTTAGTGGGTATTTCCTGTACCCAGAGACCCCCTCGCAAGCGTTAGTCCCGACAGAGGGGCCTTCTCACTCCTTGGGGGGTTCAAAAGAGTCTAATGGATGTTACAGACCCCAGAGGTGTCCTCGCCTTCACGGGTAATAGATTCAGTCCACTGGCTGTTGCAGGCTGGCGAGGGTGTCCTCTCTCTCTTTTCCAGGGGGCATTAAACACCCTGAGGGTGTTCTCTCTCAGTAGGGTGTTAACTACAGTCGTCTGCTATTGCAGCCTCCCTGGGGATGTTAACTACAGCTTAATGGTCCCCCTCCTGCGAGACGCTTCCTTCGGTCCGGTAGGTGTTGGCAATACTGCTAACGAGCGATGGTGAGCCTTGGTGGCTGTCACGCCCCTCCCTGGGAAGGCTGTCCGGTCAGAACTCTCCCTTCGATTGGGTTCCCCCGTGCCTACAGGACGCGGCACACTCACTCCGGCATCCTCCTCACGGATCCCCGCCAACCGCCTGGGGCTCAGAGAGGGAACGCAGACTGTCCAAAGATGCACAGCCCAAAAGGTGTCACAGAAATCAGGAAGGTGTTCTCCCGGGCTGGGGGGGAGGGGGGTGATTCTGAGCGGTCAGACAGGTGTGTGCGTGCCTGCCTCTGGGCATGACTGTTCAGCCTATCTGGTCCTGGTCACCAAGGGCATCAGAGCTCTCCTGGGGGTGGGGTGGGGGTGGGGGTGGGGGGTGGCGGTCAGCCATAACCTCCGATTGGGCAATGCGAGCCCCTCACAGGTGTTACCTACAGTGGGAGGCCCTGGGTTGCCCTCGCCAATCCCAGAGGCCGGGATTAGAGACAAAGAGATATTTAGAGATAAAGAGTATGAAAGCCCTCTTGGCTGGTGCTCTTTGCTGTCTTATGGGTGGCTGTCACTAACATTCCAAGGATGTTCTACTATTTTCCAGAAGGGTGCTGCGTGCAGTGTAATAAGTGTTGCCTCCCCACAGCGGTGGGCTCTCTAACTGAAGGGTGTAACATACAGTTAATTGAGTTCTTGCTGCTCAGGTGTCCCTTCTCTCTTCCCAGGTGTTCCCTCGTGCATTTAATGGTCATTAAGTACGTTCCAGTAGGTGTTCTCGATGTCCTGACAGTGTTCTAGCTTTCCTGAAACACCTGGAGGGTGTTGTTTCTCCCCTGAATGGCATCACGTGCAGAGGAGGAGTCCTACCTCCCAGGGGGTGTTCTGGAACCTCCTCCTTGGCATTCAGAGCCACGGACCACGAAGGTGCTGGGTGGGTGTTCTCCTCAGTCCGCTGGAGGTCACAGACACCCCAGAGGTTCAAGTCCGGCCGGTGAGCTATCTTCAGGGATGCTGTACACAGTCCAGAGTGGTTCTAGACACTCGGGAGGACCGGTGGCTTTCCAGAGGGGTCTCCGGAATGGCCTAATGAAGGGGTGGAGACACCCAGTGCAGGGGCTTCCTGCTGGCTCCCTGGAAGAGCGTGGGTCCACGTGCAAACAAATGAGGGGATTCTCGTTTTCTAGAGGAACGTTTAGTATTTTTAATATGATCATTCCAAAGTAGTGACGTTCATGGCAAGTGGTTTATTTCGTGCTTGACCCAGGGGGAAGCGGTCCCCCCCCCACCCCGTCCTGCTGTTCCCCTCCCTCGGAGGTAGCGGTCGTGATCGCCCTGCATCTCAGCTGGGCCGAGTGAGGCTCACGCTTACTAGCTCACGTTGAGATGCTGAGTAACTTGCCCAAGTGCCTGGCGAGCGGTGGTGGGGCTGGAGCCTGCTGAAGTTCTCTCAGACCCTCTCGCTCCATCCTTCCGTCTCACTCCCAGCCCCCACCCCCCCTGGCGTCCCTGCCCAGGGGTCACTGGGGCTGGTGAGATCTTGCACAGCTGCCCTGGCCGGGGCATATTCATCTGGGGACTGTTGTTTTGCCCCGAGACCCTCTCCCTCTTGAGGCAGGTGACTCCAAGGGCTGCTGTTCCCCTGAGAAAGGGTCACTGGTGCTTGGGGGTGGGGCAGAGCCTGACCTGAGAATGGGAGAGAAAAGTGGGGGGGGGGCGCAGAAGCAGTGAGGGGAAGGAGGGGAAGGGGAGAGTGGATGACGAAGGCCATGGTCAGGCTAGGCCAGGGAGTCTGGAGGGGAGCTGAACTCTGGGGCTGGGGGCTGCTGCTCTCGGAGCCCTGAGGCCATGGCTCTTGTTATTTCAGCGGGAGCAGATCCGGCCCTTCCCTGTCCCTGCAGGTGTGAGTGAGCTCCTGACAAGGCGTGGGGCGTGTGAAGGGGAGTGTCAGCCTGCCTGCCCCGGGGTTCTGTGCTTGTCAGTGTGTCTGTCCAGATGCCCTGGGCCTGTGTGTCACCCAAGCTTTGTGCGTTCAGAGGTGGAGTGTGACCGTGTGTCGCCATGCTTCTGTGTGTGTCTGTGTGTCCGGTTTGTGGGTCAGTGATTCAGGGTCCATCTGTTTGTGTATGTACTTCTCTGTGTGTGTCTGAGGGTCCAAGTGCCCACTAGGCTGTGTATCCTGCGTGTGTTTGCACCGTGTTACTGTCTCCGCGCGTCCCCATGTCCGGGTGCCTGTGTGTCTGTGTGTCCGGGTCCGTTTCGAGTGTCCAGCAGGGGTCCTGGCCGCGTAGTTGCTCCCTCCACCTCCTGCCCGCCAGTCGGTTCGTCCGCGCGTCCTCCTCGGGAGGGGCGGGGCGGGGAGGGGAGAGAAAGGGGGGGGGGTCTCTCCACCCACCCCGCCCCCACCCCCACTCCCTCAGTCCCGGGATCGAACCTTATTTAGAGTCGCGATTCGACATCTGTTTTCAAATTTGATCAGCTCTGAACTTTATTTTCCGAGTTTGAGGAAAATTATATTCCATCGATCGCGCTCCCGCCCCCTCCCCCGCAGCGCCCGCCGCCGCCGCCTCCATATATCTGCGCGCCGAGCCGGCCGGGCGGCCGCGAGGGCGGAGGCGCGCGGCGCGCCGCGGAGGAGCAGAGGGAGGAGAAGGAGGAGGAGGAGGAGGAGGAGGAAGCGCAGGAGGCTCAGGAGGACGGCCGGCCGCCCGCGCCCCCGCGCCCCCGCCGCCGCCCCGTCCCCGGCGGCCCGCGTCTCCGGCTCTCGGCGCGCCTCTCTCCCGCGCGTCTCTCTCCGCGTCTCGCGGTCTCTGCTCGGCCCCCCTCTCCGTGTCCCCGGCTGTCCCTCCGTCTCCGGGTCTCTCCGTCCGGGTCTCGCAGTGACTCTCGCTCCCGCTCCGTCCCCCGGGGCCCCCGGGCCCCGCCCCCCGCCCCGGAGCCCGCTCCCCAGGACGCCGCCGGGGCCATGGCTGCGGGATCCGAACTTTAAACACTTCTCGCCGGACCGGAGCGGAGGCGCAAACCCCGGAAAGTGAGTGAGCGCCGCGGGCCGGCGCGGGGGCGGGGATGGGGGGCGGGGCGCGGGAGGTGCTCCCGAGGGACCGTCGGAGCCCGGCCGCCGAGCCCGGGGCGGGGAAGACGGGAGGGGTCGGCGGCCCGGGGTGGGGGTGGGGGCAGCGCCCAGCTCTGGGGGTGGGGGGGTGGGGGAGAGGGCTGGAGGTGCGCGCACGGGACAGGGGCTCCGGAGGCGGGGGGGGGGGGGGCGGAGGAGTGTGTGAGAGCGCTAGAGATGGGGGCCGGCAGAGACTGGGGTCTATTTGGGAACCGGGGCCGACGGGCACACCTGAGGGGGTTCTGGACGTGCGGGGCTAGAATCCTGGGAGGTTTTAGAGACCAGGACTGAGGGCTTGAAATTTGGGACCCGGGGGTTCAGAGCCAAGAGACTGGCTATTTGGGGTTGAGAGCTGACAGTTTGAGGCTGGAGTCAGTATGGGGTGTGGACCTTTGGGGCTGTGGTCAGTGTGAAGGTTTAGCTGGGGGTGGTGGTGGTGCTGGGAGGTCTGGATTTGGAGCTGGAGTTCAAGGCTGAGGGTCTGCACACTTAGCTCTGGATATTTGGGGTCTGGATATTTGGTGGAAGGGGGTCATCCGGGCCAATAAATGGGTCTGCACACTTTGGGGCTGGGAGCTCCTGACCTTCCAGGGACTGTGTCCTTCTGGGGACAGGTGGCCAGTATGCTGCATGCCTTTGCTGTCTGTCATTCCACCACCGTCCCAGGGCCATGCTGGGCCACCTCTGCCATCTCCTCCGTGGCTGGGTCTCTCCTTACTGTGTCTCTGTCTCTTCCAGCATCTCTGGCTCCACCTCTAACTCCAAGAATCTGTCTCTGACTCTTTATCTCTGTCTTTTGGAGCATCTCTCTCTTCCTCTTTGGGTCCAACTCTCGGACGATCTCAGAATCTCTGTGCCTCTTTCTCCCCAGGTCTTTCTCAGTGTCTCTCTGTCTCTGCCTTTCTCTGTCTCTTGCTATCTCTCTGTCTCTGCCTCTCCCAGCATCTCTGTCTCTGTCTCCCCCTCGCTGGTTTCCGCTCAGATTAAGCCGGGGACCTAATTCCAGGCCCAGGATCGAATTTTCTGGCAACAAAGGGAAATAGCGAATCGATCGGTCGCTCCGGAGATTAAGAGACAAGCGGCGCGCGGATCTATCACGGCTAAACGGCCCCCCCGCCCGCTCCCCCTGCCCGGCCGGCCCGCCGAGGCCCAGACGCGCTCCGCATCGCCAAGCAGCCTCAGGAGCCCGGCTGCCCGGCAGGCCCGGCCGGCCTCGCTGAGCCCAGAGCTGACTGCGTGAGCTAACTGCGCGCCCTGCCAGGGGCCGAAGCCGCGGGAGGGTTCCCAGCGCCAGCACTGGCCCCTGGGGAGGGGAGGAGAGGGAAGGAGGTGAAACCAAGGCAGTGAATCACCCAGAAGAACCATGCTGCACGCACCTGTGGCCGCAGGTAACACCTTTCACTCACACCTGTGTATCAACACACCCGTCACGTTAGCGTGTCCCCTTCATTTCCCCACATCTGGACCTCCAGGTAACATTAGTCTTCTTATACCTGTCCCCTGCAGGTAACCTGTTCTCTTCATCTGTCCCTGTAGGTGTCACCTATTTCCTGTCACCTGCTTTTACAGGTAACACGTGTCCCTTGCAACCTGCCCCACAGATGCCTATGATCTCTCGGTGACACGTGTCCTCTCTTACCTGCTTCTCCAGGTAACACCTGTTCTCCAAAATCGGCCCCTTCCATTCGAATCCCTGCCTCTGTCCCACGCATGCCACATCGTCCCTTTCCTACCTGCACCCCCCCATTCCCTGAAGCTCTAAACACACTTATTAAACACACTTCTCACACATTCCTGTTCACTTCTGTGTCTCAAACAGTACCTGTCCACCATATCTTCTCTCTCCGCCCCCCGCCACACACACACACACACACACACACACACACACACACACACACACACACTCACTCCGTCCTTCGCACGTAAGCACTCATCCTCTTAACCTGCCCCCTCCCACCTCTCCCGTCCCATACTCCTCCCTTCCAATGCTAACCTTGTCCACCCTCGTACCTGTCCTTCCAGAAGCACTTCCCACTCATGTGTCACCCGAGAACACACCTGCTTCCCACCACGCTCCCTGCCTGCACCTACCGCCCCCACACTCCGTCTCCCATCCTTTGGCCCAAAGATACCTACTTCCCGCTGTCTTTTCCACTTGTCAGTTCAGGTGACTCACCCCAGACGGCAGGTGCACCCACCTACCCGCACCTGTCTCCTAATCGGCACGGCTTGATCGCTCACACGTGCAGTGGGCCCTGGGCACCCTTCCTCGTGTGCCTCCCCCCCGCCATGATGTCTCCTAGAGCCCTTGTCCTGAAAGTCACCCCTCCCCGCTCCACCCTTGAGCTGCTCACGTTGTATCTGGTTCCTTCTATCTCTCTGTCTCTGCTTCTCTTTTGTCTCTCACACCACCACCTTATTCGTACACAGGTTTGGACGGGGAATCTGACCTTGGCCTCAGGTTAGCTACCTGTTGCCCCACACCGTCCCTCAGGCACTACCTACTTCTTTTCCTCCCCCACAGAACTAATTCCCCATGTTTCCCACATCTCCCCTTCCTTGCTGCACGCGGTCACCCCAGCGTCTCTCCATACCTGCCCCTTTCTCACCTGTCTGCCAGAGCATCACCGGCTCCAATGTCCTGTCCACTCACTCCTGCAGCAAACACGTACCGAGGCTTCCACACCTGTCGCCTCCCTGATCTCTCTCTGCTTTTCATCTCTTCAAGTGGGTCTCTGCCATACCCCTGGCATCCCCAGCCTGTCCACAAAGGGAATGCCTGCTCCTGGCCACACTGTTGCCCCACAGACGTGAACCAGCTTCGAGTCCCCTTCTCTCCTTCCCTCTCACTGACGTCCACGTAGCTCTTGTCCCCTCACAGCTTTTTCTTTTTTTATTCTTTTTTTATTTAAATAAACATTTTATTTATTTTTGAGAGAGACCGAGCATGAGTGGGGGAGGGGCAGAGAGAGAGGGAGACACAGAATCCGAAGCAGGCTCCGGGCTCTGAGCGGTCAGCACAGAGCCCGACGCGGGGCTCGAACTCACGAACCGTGAGATCATGACCTGAGCCGAAGTTGGACGCTTAACTGACTGAGCCACCCAAGCGCCCTGCTTTTTCTTTAAAAAAAAAAAAAAAATTTTTTTTTAAGTAAGCTCCATGCCCAGTGTGGGGCTTGAACTCATGACCTTGAGATCAAGAGTCTTATGCTGTGCCGACTGAGCCAGCCAGGCCACCCCCCTTCACGACTTTTACAGACATTGGGTACATACCCCAACACCTCTCAGCCGCCTTGTCTCGGCTGTGCTCGTCTTCACTACCTGCTCGTGCGGCCTGTCACCCCCCCACCCCCATCCCACCCCGGCACCTTGAGAGCCTAACCTTCAGATCCCTCACATCTGTCTCCAGCCTGCTCCCCTCTGGAGATACCTGTCCCTTTTCACAGGACATGTCACCAGCCATCTAGCCCCTCAGGGAACACCTTCCTTGATGAGCTTAAGTAACACCTGTAGCATTTGCTGACCACATAACACTGTTCCCAGGGGTCCCCACACCTGCCCTCTGCATCGTACAGACTCCCTTAAGCCAGAGGCTCTCTGACTTCAGTGTGCAGGGGAAACTCGTGGAGGGGCCGCTGGCACATACCGCTCCGGGCCTCGCCCCAGAGACCCTGGTGTGGCAGGTCTGGGGTGGAGCCTGAGACTGCATTTCTAGCAAGCTCCAGGTGCTCCTGGCCCGCGGACGGCTCCTTGAGTAGCACCTGCCTACTCGGAACGTGTTCCCAGCTCCTGCCCGGTTTCTTTGCGTTTTGGTTTTGTTTTAGATTTTAATCTCTGCACCCAACACGGGGCTCGAACCCACAACCCTGAGATCAAGACTTGCACGCTCTGCTGACTGAGGCAGCCAGGAGCCCCAGCCAGCCGCTTATTCAGGCTTATTCAGCCTTATTCAGCCTGTCTCGGTGACTGGCAGTGTTCTCAGTTCTTTCGAACCACGGTCTCGTTTCCTCCTCACGAGGCCCCCGGGGAGGCAGGTCCTTATTCTTATCCCCAATTTACGGAGAAGGAAACTGAGCCCCGAGAAACGGAGTCGTTTCTCTGAGGTCTCAGAAACTGGCATTCTTGGAGGCCATCTGACTTCAGTCATCCAGGTGTCCTTACCTCTCCCACCTGCCTATCAGGTGACCTGCTTCCTCCACAGAGGCACCTGTCCGCCCTGTCCCTTGGGCAACACTTGTTCCTCCATGACCCAGCAGCCCTCCTGCTCCCCAGCCTCGCGTTCTCCCCCCACTCCTGCCATCGGTCGTGTCCCATCTCCCTGCTCGTACACCTGTCTCTTGGACACCCACTCCCCGGGGCCGAGCTGGTCACTCACATCCTCACTCCCTCCCACCGTCCAACAACACGCTCCTGTCTCCTCAGACACCCCTTGCCCTGCAGAACTACCCATCTCTGCACACCCGGCTTCCCCAGCCTGGTGCCTCTCTGCCCGCCCGCCCTCTGTGTGCTTCCTCTACTCCATCTCTGTCTCCCGAATCTGAGTCTCTGTCTCTCTCTTCCTCCCTCCCTGTCTCTTTGTTCGCTGTGTTTCTCCACCTCCGTCTGTCTCTGTGTCTCTGTGTCTCTGTATCTTCTCTCTTTATAGGGTCTGATTCTTGTTCTCTGTGTCCTGCATTCTCTGTCTCTTTCTCATTCTCTGTCTCCTCCCACCTCTTCTTTCCGTCTCCTTTGTTCTCTCCTCCAAAAGTACAGGTTTTGGGGGCTTGAAGTCCTGACCCACGTTTGAGTCCAGGCCTCCCCACTCACCCTTGTGGGACTCTGGCCAAGTTACTTTTCCTATCTGAGCCTCAGTTTCCGCATCTGTGAAATGGGCATCACGGCACTTGCTACCTCCCAGGTCGTGTGGTGAGGATGGGGTGGTGAGGGAGGCAAGAGGACCTGGGCCAGATGGGGGCTGATCTTCCCTCCGTGGCTTCCTCTCTGCTCCCATCTCTTCCCAAGGGCTGCTGGCCCCACCTGGATGTTGGTGGGAGTATGTGTGGTGGGGGAACGGAGAGAGAGGTGGGCAGAGGCGTCCGGGCCAGGGCTTGGGCATGGGACCCGGTGTGGGGCTGGGGACAGGGATCGATCCGCCTCGGCGGCAGTGCGCGGGCCAGGATTGCATCTTGTCACAATAATTTATTGCTCTCATCCCGTCTGATCGATGGAGTGTGCGATGCCCCTGGAGCCCCGAGCCTCCCCCAGCCTGGCCGGACCCCGGCCCTTCTCTGGCCCTCGTGGGATCCCCTGCAGCCCAGGCACCCAGCTCCCATGGGCCCAGGACCTGCACTTGGCCCCAGGCTCTGGGGCCCTGCCCTCTGTTTCCTGGTTGCCTGTCCCCCTGTGCCTCTCTTCCCTTTTTTGCCTCTATGTTTGCCTTCCTGGGTCTTTGACCCCATTTATCTGTTCCTCATTTTCTCTGACCCTCAGTCACTCACTCCTCCCCCATTTTTGTTCCTCATCTGTTTCTCTGTCCCCCTGTTCTTGTGTCTCAGTCCCCCATCTGTCTGTCCCCCTGCTTCATCCCTCAGTCTTCCTGTCCCCCCCCCCCCCGTGCCCCTGACCCCACGTCTCGCTTTACCACCTTCATCACTGCCCCTTGGTCTCTGGCTTTCTGTCCCTTTGACTCCCTGTCTGTCCCTCTGTTTCTCTGCCTCCTTTTAATATGAGTTTCACTTAAGCCCCGTTTCCTGAGCACATACTTGGTGCCAAGCCCCATGAACAGGACACAGGGTGCCCCCGCCCCTGGCTCTTGGCCATCACGGTCCAGAGGGGCCCTCTTGGACTTCGGCCACAGGGATTAGCTGGCTACACTTGCCTTCAGCTTTCTGTTCCTCCACCCCTCCGGCACTGCCAGATCACAGTCCTTGCCCCTGCACCTCTGTCACTGTCTCTGATACAAGGCAGTTGGCGGGGGGGGGGGGGGGGGGGGGGGGCGGGGGAGGGTGGTGCTGGGGTGTAGGGATGAGACAGGGGAGGGAGCTGGAACTGAGGAGTCTAGGGAAGAGGTTGGGGTTCAGGATGAGGCAGGAGGTGTGACCTGGCCAGGTGGAGGTGAGGAGGAGGGGCAGGGTGGGTTTTGGAGTTGGGGTGGTAGCCAGGAGCTGGGTCAGCCCCCGGGGACACTGACACCCCCCCCAAAGACCACAGCTGGGCATTGTGCTGGCCATGAGCCCACACTTGTGCCTTCCCCTTGCTCCCGCCTCCTCTGCCCCTGTAGCCCCTACAGCCTCTGCCCTCCTTGCCCACTCCTTTGCCTCCGTCCTAATCCCTCAATTTTCCGCATCTCTGCCCCTCCTCTCCTTTCTCCCTGACGGGGTCCCTCCTTGGAACAGCTCTCTTCCCGACCTCTGTCTCCCTAATTCACTTTGTCCAAGCGGCTCTGACTCACTCCCCTTTTCCAGGTTTCCCTAACTCGTCCCCTTCTGTCCCCCTCTGTCTCCCGGTAGGTGTTGCTTTCTGCTTGTCTCTGTCCCCCACCCTCCCTCTCTGGGTGTCTTCTCCCTCCCTCTACCCGCCCCCCACGCTTCCTCCATCTCTTGGGGTCTCTGAAGGGGAAGGCAGGGGGTAGGGAAGCAGCCTGAGCTCTGGGTCCACATCCGCGGTGGCGCCTCCCGCCCTCCCCTCCCCCAGTGCTGTTTGGTAGGCGGGGTGCGTGGCACTGCGGCTCCCACCTCCCCGGGGACGCTCCCCCCCCCCAACTGACACGGTTCCGCGTGCTGGCCACAGCCCCAGGGATGTTCGTGCAGAGACTGGGACTCAGGGAACGAGAGAGACGGAGACAGAGAGATAGACCCAGAGACACCAGCGAGAGGGAGAGAGGGGGAGAGGGTGGGTGTGAGGTCTCTGGTGCTGCCATGGCTTGGTGCCTCTCGCCTTCCCCAAATCGCATCTCAGACACACCTTCTCCGGGCCGGGAGGCCGGTGCCTCATCTGTCTGCCCGCCCGTCCTCCTGTCTCACACAGAGAGTCCGGTGTGTGTGCATGTGTGTGTGCACACACGCAAGCTACTGTAACTCTGTGTGTGTGTGACACTGCGGGGGGGGGTGGGGGCGGGCTTGACGGTTCATGTGGCTGTGACTTGTGTTGCAGCGCTTGCAGACGTGACCTGCGGAGACCTGTGCGTTCCAGGGCAGTGGGGACTAAGCGTGGGAGCGTGAGCCCGTGGGGGCTGGGAGACACCGTCTGAGCCGTGTCTGTGAGCCTGTGCGTGCCTTGTGCGTGTGACGCTCCTCTGCGGGCATCTGGTGTGACTGCCCACGGTTCTGGAGTTGTACGGAGTCTGGACTTTCCAAGTCTGCTGGCCTGTCTCAGTGACCGGGACGGCCCACGCCGCTGCAGGCGAGGAGACCAGAAGGCTTAGTCCAAGGGAGGCATGGGGGGGGGGGGGGGGGGGCTGAGCGGGCACCACCCCAGGAGCCGGGCTGGCGAGTGTGGGCGTGGGACACCGTGAAGGAGCAGCTGTGGGCTGTGGTCACAGCTCCTGCTCGCCCCCCCCACCCCCACCCCCACCCCCACCCGCGTCAAAACCAGCCATGTGAGCCTGGGTGGCGGTACGTTTTGTGTTAAGGAGGTGCCGTCGTGTCTCCGAGCCTGTGGGATTGTGTCCGAGTCAAGGCTGGACGTGAAACGATCCTGCGTGTGCCCCGAAGAGTGTTGAAGGCCCTGTGCACTTGTGGTCGTGTGTCTGCGTGTGCTCTCCACGTGGGAGCTGACGCCCCAGCACGCGTGAGGCCGTGTGTGTGATGACGCGCGGGCACAGACGTGTGTTCCGCGCTGCCCTGTGTGTGTCGCGTGTATTCCGTGGGTCTCTGTCATGGGGGCCTGTGTGCTTCTGTCCCTGCGTTTTTGGGGTTTTTTTAAACTTTTATTTTTATTTTTTTGGATATTTATTTTTGAAAGACAGAGAGACAGAGTGCAAGCAGGGGAGAGGCATCGTGAGAGAGGGAGACACTGAATCCAAAGCAGGCTCCAGGCTCTGAGCTGTCAGCACAGAGCCCGACGCGGGGCTTGAACCCACAGACCGTGAGATCATGACCTGAGCCAAAGTCAGATGCTTAACCGACCGAGCCGCTCAGGCGCCCCGTCTGTCCCTGCGCGTTTCGTGTGCCCGTGTGGAGATGCGCTAGCTCTCAGATGAGCCAGCCTGTTGTGGGGATGATGGCGTGTGGCCTGGAGAGAAGCAGCGAGCGGCGTGTTTGTGTGCCAACGTACGTACACGTGCGCTCACGCACCCCAGACGCAGAGACGCCCCCGCCCGGGGGCAGGCTGAAGCATTTGGTTGATCAGGCAGGGGTGGGAGTGGGGGTGACCTTGGGGGTGGGGGGGGGCGGGCAAGTCCAGGCAGGAAAGCCCCCGTCCCCTTCCTGGCCCAGTCCTCCTCGGGACAGCCGCAGAGGCCCCCTTGGTGCCTGCGGTGAGACCGCCTTCGGGCCTGTGTGCACACAGATGTGGGCAGGCGCGTGTGCGAGCACGTGCACAGGTAGCGTGCGACAGCGGGCGGCTGGGCCGTGTGCGGCCGGAGGGGACAGGGCGCACGGTGCACGACGCGTGCCTACCGGTGGGGGCCTGGAGAGGGTGGTGCGAGAGTCTGCCGTGTGTCCGCGTGTGCACAGATGTGTCCTGCGTGGGTGTGTGGCCTAGGGAGGGGCGTGTCCCCGGCGCGGGTGCAGACGGAGGGTCAGGGTGTATACGCGTGTGTGTCTAGGTGTGAGGTGTGTGCCTGTTGGCGTGTGTGTGCGTGTGTGAGTGCAGGGGCGGCAGCGGGAGAAGGGTCTTGGGCCGCGTCTCTCTCCTCTTTAGACAGAGCCCCGGAGAAGATATGAAATTTAAAAAAAAAATCAATTTTCATTCCACTTGTGCAGATTGTGTTAAGGGGAGGGGGTGCTGGGTGAGGGATGAAGGGGCTGTGGGGGGGGGGGGGGGTGAGGCCCGAGGCGGCTCCCGAGGCGGCCGGAGCAGCTTAGAGAAATCAAAACAACTGGTTAAACCCCAGCCCGGGGGGCCGGGGTGCTGGGGGGGGGGGTGAGGAGACCAGAGGCGAGGAGAGATGTGGAGAGACAGAGACGCCCAGAGACAGGGAGAGACAGAGACGCCCTAAGACAGAGACAAGAAACGCAGACCCTGAGAGTCTTGGAGCTCCAGGCGGAGAGAGGGATGGAACAACAAAGACCTCTGTGAGACGGACCCCGCCAGCCCGTGGGCCTGAGGCCGGGAGCCCCATCTCTAGAGAGACAGAGGCAGACGTAGGCCTGAGACGGTGCCCGCTTTATACACGCAGACACGCGCTGGAGAAGTGCGGGGGGGCGGGTGGACAGACAGTCGGACAGACGGCGGCTTGACCTCCGAGTGCCCGCCTTGCCGCGACACAGCCCGTCACCCACTTGGCCTCTGGGCGTGAGCGTGCTGCTGGGCGGGCTGGTCCGTGTGCGTGTGTGTGTGTGCGTGTGCGTGCGTGCGGTCTCGTGGTGGCTGTATCGGTGCCGCGTGTGCGTCTGTGTCGCCGTGTGTGTGACGCAGGGTCTCTGGTGCTGGTGCGTGTGGCACCATGTGCAGCTGTTGCGTCCCTCGTGTGTGTCCCCTGTGTCCCCGGCTTGGCTGTGCTGGTGTGTGTGTCCGGGTGGGTGTGGCGCCGTGTCGGTGCGCGCTCGTAGGTCCGCGTGTCTGTGTGTGATTGTGTCAGTGTGTGTTTCTGTCCACGGTTGTGTGTCTCCACTTCCAGGTGGGATCAAGGTGGTGTGTGTATCCCTAGACAACCGTGTGTTCCTCTGTGAATATCTGTGAGCGTCGTGGTGTGTGTGTGTGTGTGTGTGTGTGTGTGTGTGTGGGTCACGGGGCGTGTGGCTGTTTTGACCTGCGTGTCTGTGTGTTGCGTATGACACGGGTGGGGGGGGGGTGCCGAGGGTGCCGTGTGGGTCTGTGTGAAGTGTGCCTGGGCCGGATTGTGGGTCTGTGTGACTGCTTGGCGAGGAGGGGAGAGGCAGCGTCTTGCCTGCCCAGCCCCTCTCCCCACACTGCTGCACGCACACGCACAAGCACACACACATTCAGTGCCGTGGCTGCAGGCGGTGGAGATGGGGGGCGGCGGGGGGGGGTGGAGGAAGCAAAATAAAATTAAAAATTAAAGCTGGCCCGGGGTCCCCATCCGCACGGCGCGGACCGGCGGGGCGGGGCGGGGGTTTGCAGCGGCTCCCCCTCCACAGCTACCGGGTCTGGGGCCGGCTGTCCGTCTGTCCAGCGTCCTAACCGGGCCCCTGCCTGGCCCCGCAGCCCCAGCCCCGCAGGCCCCGCTCCTTCCACCGGTCGATCGGCGATCAATGGGGCCAGGGGGGCGCCAGGGGCAGGGCGAGATCAAAGGGACCCCAAGAGACGGACAGTGGGACGGAAACAGAGATGCGGAGACAGAGATGGAGACAGAGACGGAGACGGAGAGACAAGGATGTGGGGAGGAGAGACGTGGAGAGACGTGGGGACCCAGAGAGAGACACGGGGACCCTGAGACGTGGTGCTGTGGACCCTGTCAGTCAGGGCAGGGACCCAGTCCCTGTGGGCCTGACCGGACAGAGACGGGGACAGAGAAGGGGCAGGCAGAGATGGCGAGACGGCAGAGACGCGTGAGAGATGCGGGGGGGAGCGTGGGAGCAGGGCCCGGAGCGCCGATCCCACGGCTCCTCGTTATAACGTGTCCGGAGGAGGCGGCGGGGAGTTGAAAGCGTCGGGAAGAGAAATCAAAACCAACACGGAAATGAGAGGGGCCAGTGGGGGTGGGGGCGGGGGCGGAGGCAGGAGGGAGGGGGACCCGGAGAGGCAGAGCGAGCGGGAGGTGGGAGAGAGGTGGCCGGCGAGGTGCGGAGCCGGAGCCGGGAGGGAGATGGGGAGACTGAGGCGGGACGGGCTGGGGGCCGAGCAGGGGTGGTGGCACAGCTGGGGAGAGGGGAGAGCCGGCGGAAGAAGGGACGGAGGGGATGGGGTGCGGGGAAGCCAGAGATGGGAGAGACCCGAGGGAGGTTGGGGGGGGGGCACAGGGGTTGGGGAGAGGGGGTGGGAAAGGATGGGAGGAGACCCCCTGGGTTGAGGAAGACAAGGAAAGAGAGAAGAGAGATGAAAAAAAGGAAAAGAGATGAGGAGGAGGCAGAGAAGGGGAGAGAGAGAGAGAAGAGTGTGGGAGGGGGGATGGGGGGGGGAAGAGACAGGGAGGGAGAGCAACAGAGAAAGTTGGGGAGATTGGATGGGAGACAGGGGACATGGGGGTGTGGGGGCAAAGTGGCCGCAGGAAGGGGGGACCCTGAAGAGGCAGATGAGGTGGCCGGGGGCCTGAGTGATGGAGAGGACTGTGTGGGAGAGACGCAGTGGACACCGGGTGGCGGGGGGGCCGCCTGGGTGCCCGTGGGGACCCGGCAGGTCTGGAGGGAATGGGCCATCTGCCAACTCTTGTCTGCCGTCCAAGGGGTGAGGTGGGGCTTGTGGGGAGCAGAGCGGCCGTGCGGGGTCTTTGGGGAGAGCGGTGTCTGCGGGGAAGGCTGTCTTATAAGAGCACGTCGTGGGGGTGGGGTATTTGAGGGGGGTGTCTGAACGAGGAGGTCTGAGAAAAGTGCTCTCTCTGAAAGGTGGGGTCTCAAAGGGAGGAGCGGTGAGGGGCTGAAAAGTATCTAAGGGGGAGGATGTGCCCGAGGGCTGGGTGTCTGAGAGGAACAGATGTCCAAGGGTCTGGGGGCGCGTGGGGGGGTGTCTGTGTAGTGGGGTATCCGCGGGGGAGAGGCTGTCAGAAGGGTAAAGGTTCTGAGAGACGGGTGAGGAGGGGGGAGGGGGTATTTGAGGAGAGGGGTATCTGAAGGAGTAAGGGGGTCTGAGAGAGAGGACCTGAGAGGGGAGGCATGTCCAAGGATGAAGGGGTGTCTGAAAGAGGAGGCATATTTAAGGGGGAAAATATGTCTGAGGGAGGAGGCAGATAGGAGCACAGGTGTCTGAGGGGGAGGCATATCCATGGAGGAAGTGGTATCTGAGGGGTGCTGTTTGGGAGAGGCAGATCTTAGGGGAAGGAGTGTCTAAGGGGGTTGTTTCGAGGGGAGGCATATGGGAGGAAGAAGGGTATCTGAGGGGGGGCCTCCCGGAGGGAGGCAGATCTAAGAGGAAGGGGTGTCTGGGGGGGCGGCTGGGGGGTGAGGGGAAGCAGATCTAAGGGGAAGGGGTGTCTGGGGGGGCTGTGGGGTGAGGGGAGGCAGATCTAAGGGGAAGGGGTGTCTGGGGGGCTGTGGGGTGAGGGGAGGCAGATCTAAGGGGAAGGGGTATCTGGGGGGGCTGTCCGGGGGAAGGGGATCTGAGGGGGGCTGTGGGGTGGGGGAGGCAGATCTAAGGGGAAGGGGTGTCTGGGGGGGCTGTGGGGTGAGGGGAGGCAGATCTAAGGGGAAGGGGTGTCTGTGGGGGGCTGTGGGGTGAGGGGAGGCAGATCTAAGGGGAAGGGGTGTCTGGGGGGGCTGTGGGGTGAGGGGAGGCAGATCTAAGGGGAAGGGGTGTCTGGGGGGCTGTGGGGTGAGGGGAGGCAGATCTAAGGGGAAGGGGTGTCTGGGGGGCTGTGGGGTGAGGGGAGGCAGATCTAAGGGGAAGGGGTGTCTGGGGGGGCTGTGGGGTGAGGGGAGGCAGATCTAAGGGGAAGGGGTGTCTGGGGGGGCTGTGGGGTGAGGGGAGGCAGATCTAAGGGGAAGGGGTGTCTGGGGGGCTGTGGGGTGAGGGGAGGCAGATCTAAGGGGAAGGGGTGTCTGGGGGGCTGTGGGGTGAGGGGAGGCAGATCTAAGGGGAAGGGGTGTCTGGGGGGGCTGTGGGGTGAGGGGAGGCAGATCTAAGGGGAAGGGGTGTCTGGGGGGGCTGTGGGGTGGGGGAGGCAGATCTAAGAGGAAGGGGTGTCTGTGGGGGGCTGTGGGGTGAGGGGAGGCAGATCTAAGGGGAAGGGGTGTCTGGGGGGGCTGTGGGGTGGGGGAGGCAGATCTAAGGGGAAGGGGTGTCTGGGGGGGCTGTGGGGTGAGGGGAGGCAGATCTAAGGGGAAGGGGTGTCTGTGGGGGGCTGTGGGGTGAGGGGAGGCAGATCTAAGGGGAAGGGGTGTCTGTGGGGGGCTGTGGGGTGAGGGGAGGCAGATCTAAGGGGAAGGGGTGTCTGGGGGGGCTGTGGGGTGGGGGAGGCAGATCTAAGGGGAAGGGGTGTCTCAGGGGGCTGTCCAGGTTGGGGGAGGCAGGTGCAAGTGGTAGGGGTCTGAGGTCAGGGAGGCGCATCTGTGGGATCCCTCCTTCAGGGTGCTGGGGTCTGTTCTGCGGCGGGGGGTGGGGGGCCCTCTCTGGGCCGGCGGGTGAAAGCTGGGGACTGCTTGGGAGCTAGATGAGCCAGCCCGGGGGGAGGGGGGTCCACTGGGCGGGCCAGGGGGTGGGGGCGAGGTTCAGAGCGAGACAAATCTGGGGCGGCCAGATAGACAGAGACCCAGAGACGCTGAGACGGATGAGAGGTCGGGCACGAGCCGGCCGGAGAGGCGGCGGCGGCGGCAAAGCTGTTGCGGGGCGGGCGGGTGGCGCGGCCAGCCAGCGAGTGTGAGTGAGCCAGCGAGTGGGAGCAGCGCGGAGGGAGGCTGGGGGCGACGTGGGTAGTGACTGAGGCACAGGGTGAGGGCGAGGCTGCGGGAGGAGAGGCTGGGAGGCAGGGTCCATGGGACGTGGGTGGAGAGGGTGGCGGGTGGCGGGCCGGGAGGGCCCGTGGGGAGCGCCCGCCCCACTGACCCCTGTCTGTCTCTCCTGCCTGTCCCCGCCTGTCCCCGTGTGTCTGTCCCGGCCTCTCTGCAGGGCTGGCTCCACCATGGACTGTAGCTGCGTCTCCGACCTTCTCTTCGCCCCGCCCGCCCTGCCGGCTCTCTGGACCCCCGGTAACTGGCCCGGACCTCCTGCCCCTCCCAGCCAGCTGGCTCCTCCTTTCTGCACCTCTTCCTGTCCTCCCTCCTCTGTCCGGGTCTGTCACGGTCCCCTGAATGCAACCCCCTAATGAGAAACTTGGCTAAAAACTTCACAGCCAGATGTCCCTGCCACCTGCCTACTGGGACGTGAGGGTCTTTGGAGGGTAGGGGAGGTGCTGGGGTCCGAGAGGGGTAGGCTCCTGGGATCCGAGGTGCTGGGGTCTCGGCCTGCTCCCACCGGGGACCTTGGGCAGAGAGGCAGGTACTGGAGACGCCCGGGCAGTGATGGAGCAGGGCGGGGACCAGAGGGGGCACCAGGCCAGGCGCGGGTGTGCAAACGGACAGGGGCCGCCTGGCCAGGGGGACATGGAGCACGGTCCAGCCAGCCGGAGCCCTGGGACAGAGGACGGCCTGCTCAGAAGCGGACACTCAGAGCTGGGGATGTGGACAGTAAGACCGGCTTGGACGCGCATTTAAGCCCAAGTCACACGCCCCACAGATGGGGAATGCGCGTGTGCGCGCGTGTAGACTGGGACTCTGTGCCTGCTAGTTTGGGGGCTCGGAGTGTGTCCTTGCGTCACACGTCAGTGCTTCTGGAAGAAGTGGTCGCACTGGGAGGGTGTATGTGCAACGTCTGTCTTTGTGTGAGCTGGCGAGCCTGCTCGTGCACGTGCGCGCACACACACACACACACACACACACACACACACACCCCTACCTGAGCGTGTCTGGGCTGGGTGGGGGGGTTTCTTCGGGACATCGGGCAGAGCATGTCTGCGTTTTAGGATTGGGGGTGTCTGTGGGCTTGCCAAGCACGTACCTGCCTCGGGGGTGAGGAGCTCTCGACCATTACTTCCCGGTGCGTGTCATGGTCCGGGACGGAGGTCTCGGTGCACTTCGGGCTGCGTGGGCGGGTGGGTGCCCCCCAGGCCTCTGTGTCGGTGTGTGCGCGGTGGGGGGAGGGGTCCTTGCATCCGTGGGTCACTGTGACTGAACTTGGGGGGGGGGCGGTCTGTCACAGTGTGTCTGCGGGCTGAAGTTGCGGGTCCTCTCTAGTTGTGCGTTGTGGGTCCCGGCAGACCCAGTCCGTCTGAGGAAATGTGTTTGAGGGCACGTGGTGGTTCCGGACTGGGTCGTGTATCTGCAGGTGTGGGGCAGTTGTGCACTGTTCTCTCGGGGTCGCGTGTGCGCGCGCGCGTGTGTGTGTGTGTGATGCAGTAGCGGGTGTGGAATGGGCCGGAGCTCACGAGCTGATTGAGCCCCATCACCCGAAGTAAGAAAGACCCAGAACGGGGTTGAGAGAAAAATTCTCCCTTCGGGGAGGAAACCGCCTGGCCTCCTGAGCCCTCGGCGGAAAGGCATTAGCACCGATTCTCACGCACCAGCACCAGGCAGCCTGGGTGGGACCCCGCTGCTCCTTGCCTCCTACCGCTGAAATTCTATTAAGCCAGAGAGGGCAAGGACCTACCCTGGGGCCACACAGCAAGTAGGTAGCTTAGCGTTGTCTTCCTCCCCAACCTTGGTTCTTTGTAGGCTGATCCTGCCTGCTGTTCTCAGGCCTGGGCCCCGGGGTCTCTGAGGAGGGAGGGAGGACAGAGGATGTGGCCCAGGATTGAGCACAGAAGTGGGCCCGGGGCCTTGTGGCTGGGAGGGGAGATTCAGGGGTGGGCGAGAGACCCTCCCCTTTCCATCCGGCTTATTCGGCACATTTGGACAGTAGGGTGCAGGCCACTCGTGTGTGTGAAGCGTGTGCCGAGGGGCGAGCCGTGGGTGTTACAGAGCGCAGGTGCCTGCGTCTCGTGGGTTTGGGAGGCCGTTCTGCAGGCGTGGTCTCAGCCCGCGTGCGCCTGTCAGGCTGACACCCGCGTCCCGATGCCGCACCCGCCAGTTCTGCCACACTGTGTGTGATTTGGGCCTTTGGCGTCCTGTGCGTCTCCCGTCATGGCTGCGTTGTTGTGGGTCTTGGTTCCGAGGGGCCAGAGATGTACGATTGTGTGTTGGGACGGACGTGTGATGCCGGGTATCTGGTGTGTCCGCCGTGGTGGCACGTCGTGGGCGAGGTGTCGTGCCCCAGCAGGAGCGCCGCCCTCGGGGCCGCCTGTGTCCCACGGTGTAGCTGGGCATCCCTGGAGCGTGAGGGGACGGCTGTGTGCGTGCTGCAGGTTTACGCTTATGCACACTGCTCTAGGACCGACAGAGCCAGGTGTGGGAGGGGATGTGGCACGTGAGAGTATAAGTACACGGACCGGTGCAAAGACACACGGGCCTGGCCGCCCCAGGGTGGGGTCAGCGGAGGGCTTCAGGGAGAGATGGAGCAGGGGGCAAGGGACAGGGAGGGGGCCATGCAGCAAGGGGTCAGGGGTGTTCCAGAGAGCAGGAGCGACCGGGGGCTTCTCAGGGCAGGGCTGGAGGGGGCAGCGGGAGGAGGGCTGTCCCCGTGTCGGGGGTGCCCTTCCCCTGCAAGCTGCCCCCTCCATTTCCTCCCCACGGTTTGAGGCCGCAGGAAACTGATCTCTCCCACCTCCACCCCGGGGGCGCTGAACCTGGCAGACTTGTGCCAAGGTCGAGGATGAGGCCGGAGGTGCCACCCCGGGGTCCCCGGACAACGGAGTTCTTGCCTCTTTGGCCAGATGGGGGACTAGACACCAGCTGGGGTAGAGAGTAGGAATTGGGTCCCTAAAGACATCAAGGGGCGGGTAGCTAGCTGTTCATCAGAGGCTGGGAGTCGGGGGAAGACCGGATGCCTCTCGGTTCCGGAGTCCAAGTAGGACCGGGAGCCCTGGCCTCGGTGTCCTGACCCGGGGCCACTCCCCTGCCTCCTGTCCCCAGGGTTTGCCTTCCCAGATTGGGCCTACAAGCCAGAGTCGTCCCCTGGCTCGAGGCAGATCCAGCTGTGGCACTTCATCCTGGAGCTGCTGCAGAAGGAGGAATACCAGGGTGTCATCGCCTGGCAGGGGGACTACGGGGAATTCGTCATCAAGGACCCTGACGAGGTGGCTCGGCTCTGGGGCATCCGCAAGTGCAAGCCCCACATGAATTATGACAAGCTGAGCCGGGCCCTGCGGTGAGGAGGGGTGGGGAGAGGCCGGCTGGCACCTTGCCCCTTCTCCCCTCCCTGTCCCTCTCGACCCCCACCCCCTGGGGCTTGCCCTCAGTCTCCTGGGGCAGAGTCCCTCGGATCCCAGCGCACAGTAGCTACCGTGACTACTTGTGAGCGGACGGGAAGCAAGGAGGAAGGCCGGAAGCCAGCGTCCCAGCCTGCTTCACCCTTTCCTTGCCTTGTGACCTTGCTGAAGGGACTTCTGTGAGCCTCCGTTCCCCCAAACTACAGTGCTCTGTGCACCGTGCCTGGCACAGAACGTGAGTTAGGGGCCCTGCCCAGCATTCCCTCATTCTCTCTCTAGCTACTACTACAACAAGCGGATTCTCCACAAGACCAAAGGGAAGAGGTTCACCTACAAGTTCAACTTCAGCAAAGTCGTGCTGGTCAACTACCCGCTGTTGGATGTGGCAGCAGCCACCACGGGCTCCCCACTCTTGCTGACCCCTGGTCCCTTTGGGGGGACCCCTGGGCCAGATGCTCCTCCCCTTACCCCTGAGGTGAGTTAGGGACACTGAGGTCCCAGCACTGGGTGTCTGGTGCCCCCCTCGCCAGCCATCAACCCCTGGGGAATGGGGCAGCCACTCTGAGCGGTGCTGCCTCCCCCCTCCCCCTCTAGACCTTGCAGACCCTGTTCTCTGCCCCTCGCCTGGGAGAGCCAGGGGCCCGGGCGCCCCTGTTCACCCCTGAGACAGACAAACTGCGTCTGGACAGCCCTTTCCCGTTTCTGGGCTCCGGTAAGAGCCTGCGGGTGCTGGGGGAGGGTGGGGGCATGCTGCACGTGTTTGAGGGGAAAGGATGGGCAAAGATGGGGAGAGACAGGATGCAGGAAGGAGGCCCGGGGCGAGGTTGTGTGTGTGCACGTTTTAAAAGCCACAGGAGGATTCGTGGAAGGCAGGGAGGAGGGAAACTAGAGAGGGAACAGCCTGGGAGAAGGGCTTTCAGGGCGCCAAAGGAATGGGGAGACCCGGGGAGAGCTGGGGGCAACCACAGGGTAGGGGGCGGCAGATGTCACGTGGGAGAGAGGGGGAGAACTGGGTGGAACACTGCAGGCAGCCCCGGCAGTGGAGGTGTGCCCGGCCTGATCTTCTGTCCCCTGTACTCACCAGGTGCCACCGGCTATTCCAAGCCCCCTGGCCTGCTGGGTCCGTATGGCCGCGCCTTCCCAGAGTACCCCTGGAACTTTAACCCGTACCTCACCGGCCCCTTCCCCAAGCTGCCCCCCTCTCTCTACCCCCCACACTTCTACCCCAACCCTCTGGCCGGTCCCCTGGGCCACCTGCCCTCAGCAGGGGCAGGGGGAGGCCCCGCAGCTTCACCCCTGCTGGCTGCGACAGGGGAGGGCCTGGGCCCTGAGCGCCCCTCGGGCCTGGCAGCCACCCCTCGCCTGGCACTGCCCGGAGCTGGGGGTCCAGAGGCTGCGCTGGGCGGGAAGGAGGACAGCGACTCGGAGCTGGAGATCACGGATGTCAGCGGCTGCAGCTCTGACAGCGAGGGCGACGAGGGCCTCCCTGTGCCCCCCAAGGCCAAGGCGAGCAAAGGGGGGATCGGCAGCTGAACCATTGTGGGGTAAAGGATTCTGCCAGGGTGGGGGCTCGGGGGGGGGGGGGGGGGGGGGGCAGCCTCTGCCCTGGTCCAGTGTGCCCTCCATGTCCCGCCCAAGGCCAAGGCCCTGCCCTCGGCCCCTCCTAGGACCGGCCACACGGTCACCCACCTTCTTTCCTAACCCTGGGTTGGGGTCTCACCTCCCCCTTCAGAGGGGGAGGGGACACAATGGTCTCCAGCCTCTTTCCCAGGCTCCGGTTTGAGGGGGCTCCCCGCCTGGCCCCACTCTGAAAGTGCAATATGGCGCCCAGCCTCTCCTGCCCACCCACCCACCCACCCCTGTGCTGTGACCTGCGTGTTTGTTCGGCCATGTCTGCTCTTGTGCCAGCCCCAGTCCTGACACCCTCCCCACACAGGCCCCCTGGGGACAGGGAGCTCAGAGCAATAACCCCGCCCCCAGCCCCTGCCCAGGAGGGCCCCCTCCCCACAACCCCCAACAGCCACCTCCAGAGAGTTTACTACAAAAATAAAGAACGGAAAGGAGTGTGAGATGTGGGGGAGCCCAGTGTCATGGGTGACGGCGGGGGCTCAGGGTGTGGGAGGAGTGGCCTTGGGAGTCTCTGTTAAAGCACAGGAATCAATGAAGAACTGGAGAAGAAGGGGATGTCAGACAACCCAGGAGGGTCCAGAAGCCACTCCAGAGCCCCCACCCCACCCTCACACACACAGACCTCTCCTTAGGTAATATATATTAAAAAATAAACCTCCAATTCAGGGTATAAAAACAGAGCAAAGGCACTTGGGGGTGGGGGGATGGAGGGGTGGCCCAACCCCAGGCAATACAGAGCTGGCCCGGGGAATGGGAGGTCACTGTGGGTCCGCCCTGGAATGAAGCCCTGAGTCCCCCAAGCAGAAGGCAGGAGGGAGAGAAGGCCAAGGCCAATGGGAGGTTGGGGGGAGGCAGTGATCCCAGCTGAGCCCCCCAGGCACGCCTGGCTCCCTCTCCTCAGGCCCTTGGGGTTGGAGATGCTGCGGCAGCTGTGCGGTGGGGGCGGGTGGCCCTCAGTCTTGCAGAAGGCCTGGGGGCTGGAGGAGAAGGGAAGCGGAGAGATGAAGACAGCAGCAGAGAAAAGGCGGGGAGATGGCGGGGGAGAGGGTGTGGAGTTGGGAGGACAGAGGTGGGGGGCAAAGAGGAGGGAGGGAAGGGAGAGGATGGGCAGGGAGGGGACAGAAGAGCCCGAGAAGCAGAAACTGATGGCCAGGAGGTGGCACGGGGAGATGCAGCGAGACCAAGGGAGAGAGATGGACGGGGCTGTGGACAAGGGAGCCCTGAAATGCCCACTCTGGTCCCTCCCCTCTGGGCAGTGTTGGGGCCTCCGGTTCCCCCACTCACCTGCCTGGGACAGGGAGCCTCAGGTACAGCCAGGCTGGGGGACAGGGTTTTCCCCAAGCTGAGATAGGAGGAGTCGTAGGCGACAGAATTCCTCTTCCACCTCCTGGTTGGGGGGGGGACGGGGGCAGAGAGGTCATCAATGAGTGAGGTCCCTCCACCGAGCCCCATCCTCCCCCAACTCTGACCCTCCCCCCAGGCCACCACCTCCAGCTGTTTAATGGTCTCCTCCAGGCTGAGCAGCTTCTCCTGAATGTCCTGGGTCTGGGTCTGTGTCGGGCTCGGGGGGCCGCCCCCCGGGACCCCATCCCCTTCACGGGGAGGCCCCGCCCCACTATCTTCCTCCGAGGGAAACAGGAGTTGCTTCAGGGACAGCACTGGCCAGGGACAAGAGGACAGAGTCAGAGGCAGGACTGGCAAAGAGGGGAGGTGGGGTGCAGAGGTGAGCCTGTGGCTGGAGCTGGGGCAGGGTGGGAGGGCATGGAAGATGGCGTCCTGGGAGAGGTTGAATTGAAAGGTCAAGGAAGGGACAGAGGCTGCAGAAGGAGGGGCTCGGCCCCCTGAGGGTGGCGGTACAGGCCTGGCATGCAGGCCCGGGCAGGAGGCAAGCTGGAAAGCCGGGCTGGCAGCAGGACGGGACGGGACGGCACGGCACAGGGCTACCTTTCTCAAGGGCCTTGGCCGCCAGCTGGCCTTCAGGGCCAGGTCTGCAGTAGGGCAGGAGGGTGCTGAAGATTCTCTCCATGCGGCCTGGGTGGGGGAGCAGGGAGGGTGCTCAGTTCCGGCCGGGTGTCCTCGGCAACCCTGCCCCCTTCCAGCACCCCCCGAAAAGGCTCACCGTCAGCTGGGGGCATCTCTCGGCCACCACAGTTGCCATTGTCCGAGCTGCTGAGCAGGGGTTCCCGGGTGCTGTGGGGAGGAAGTACTGGGTGACCCCACAGCCCTGGGGGGCAGCAGGGAGACAACAGCAGGAGGCAAGGAGGTTCAGAGACAAAGAGAAATTGAGGCTGGAAGATGGAGACAGAGGGACCTGGAGAGGAGCCAGATGGGCTGTGACGGGGTGGTGGGTGTGCATGCACGTGCACACACATGCACACACACACACACACACACAGGGCCAGAGCTCAGGTTCTGGGGCACAGAAAGAGGTCTCCCCCGGCTCCTCAGCCCTCCAATTTCCTCCCAGGCCCCTCACCTGCTTGGGCTGGGCCGGGGTTTGGGGCGAGAGGCAGGGGCAGGGACCTTCAAGGATCCAGCGGTCTCCGTGATGAGGGCACACCAGCTGGGGAGACAGGCCCCGGGGCAGTCAGAGCCCCCCAGACCCTGTGTCAGGGCCTCCCACCGCCAGCCCTGCCCCTGGAGACCCGGGGCCTGGACCTCCTCTTCCACCCAAGCTTAGAACCCAGACCCCCTCACTTCTTCCGTTCCGACACGGTCTGGGCCACCAGCTCGTAGATCTGAGCCTCTTGGTCCCAGGTAAAAATGACATAGAAGGCTTTGTGATCTGCAGGAAGAGGGAGGGGGGTTTTGGAGCCAGGGTCATCCCACCTTGTGCCTCCCCTGAGCCTGGGCAAGCCCCTGACTGCGGTGGCCTCAGACGCCCCAGCTCAGTCCGTCCCTCCCTCTCACTCCCCCTAATCCATCAGGCAGCCAGTCCCCAGTCTGGCTCCACACACAAGCCCCTGGAGCCCCTGGTGCAGCTTCCCGGCAGCACACGTGCAAAGCCCTCCTCACTGGGCTCCCGCCCCCACCGCTGCTCCCCCACCATCCCCAAGAAGCAGCCACGGTGTCTTTTCGAACGCCGGTCAGAGCTGGCTGCTCCTGTGCGGGCACGTGTAGCCCTAAGATCTACAACCCGGCCCGGCCCCCCGCCATGGCGAGCTGGGGGCCTCTCACACCGCCCCCTTCTCAACCTCCGCAGCGGCCTCCCAAGTGCTAGAACGTGCGTTCCCCAGCTCTCTAGAGGGTCACCTCCCGTTCCACGGGCGGGTGTGCCCGGGGCCGCCGGGCCAGGCCTCACCGGTGGCCACCTCGCGGGTCATGGCGGACGTGAGCCGCAGCACGGGCCGCAGCATGGTCTTGCCGTCGGGGGTGGGCGTCAGCGTCCGGCTGTGTGACTTGAGCAGCAGCCGCTCGTCCTGGCGCTGGAGCAGTAGCAGCAGGTCGTCCAGCAGGAGCACGTGGACCTCTGCAGGGCAAGGCCGGAGCTCAGCGGCCTCCCCGCTCTGAGTGCCCCGCCCCTGGGCCCCACTCGGCGCCAGCACCCACCTACAGCCTTGTCCTTCGTCACCCGCCACGTCAGCGGGCCCTCGTGGACCAGCTTCCTCTTGGTGATATCTAGGTTCTGGAGGCAGGAAGGCGTCATGGTCGATGCAGGCGAGGGCAGGGGAGGGTCGGGATGATTCACAGGGCCAGGGTCATAGTCGGGGATCATCAGGAGGGGCAACCCGCTGGGAATGAGGAGGGGTGCAGGGCACAGGGGTGGCTCTCACTCCCTGGGTGCATTATGGGAGACTCCCTGGGGCCAGAGGGTCAGGGCTGGCTGAGGGCAGGGGAAGGCAAGGGAGAGGAGAGGAGGGGAGGCCAGGGCAGGCAGAGCCACCTTGAACTCGTTCAGCATGGGGTCGCTGCTCTGCCGCAGGTGGGACAAATCCAGGCGCTTCTGATAATCCTTGAGCCGCTGGGGCAGGGAAGGGAGAGTCACGGGGACAACCCAAGGGCTGGGGCTGACCGACAGTGACCCCGAGGGGGACAAGCCAAGGGCTGGGCCCGACCTCCCAAGAAGTGGCCCCGGGAGGACGAGACAAAGGCCGGGCCAACCTCTGCACACATTCGTCCCAGTGCCCTGGGCCCAGGGCCACACGCGGGCTCACCAGCAGGTCCTCCATGTCGCGCACAGCTTGGTTGACGTGGTGCAGAATTTCCCGGCAGCACTCAGCCGCCCGCTCCACTTTCTCCCGTTCGGCCAGCTCTTCTGTGGCAGAGGAGACACCGGCCCCGGTGAGCTCCAGCCCCGGAAGCTCAGGTCCCACAGCCACGCGGGAGATGGGAGAGCGGGGCCCGCGGTACCTGTGTTCTGCCCGATGCTCTGCAGGAGCAGGGGGTACTTGGTCAGGCGCTGCATCTCCGTGGGGATCATGTCCTTCAGCTGCAGGCGGCGGCACCGCGGGCGGCTCTCGGCCTCCTGAGGGGAGAGTTGCGTGGAGGCGGCTCACCTCGGGGACTGGGACACCAGCCCCCTCCGGGGCCCCGGGGTCCAGGCTTCCCCCTTACCTGCACAAAGGCGCAGAACCGAGGCTCCTTGCGCTGTTTGGCTTTGAGCTGCTCTAAGGCAAATGACTGGTGGCTGCAGAAGCGGGAGGAGATTTTCTGGAACCAGGAGCCTTCGGCACCATCAAACTATAGTGAGATTCAGGCCAGGGAGGGTGTCTCAGGTAGGATTGGAGAGAGCAGGGCCTCACGTGGGAATAGCGGCCTAGACAGGAGGACAGGGCTAGGGGCCCAGACCCCCGGGTCTTGATGGAGGGGAGGCTTGAGAGCTGGCCTCCTCGGGCCTGGATTCCAGGTCCCTGGCTGGGAGGAGGGGCTCCCAGGGGGGGCAGGGGCTGGGCACCCTCACCCGGGCCAGCAGTACATCTCCGATCTCCTCAATGAGGTAGCCACTATCCTGCCTCCGCTTCATCAGTTGATCGAGGAACTGGGCTGTGGAGCACGGTGAGGAAAGGGGGTGCTCTGTCAGGGCCCTGTGAGGACCTCCGTCAGGGTGCAAGGTTGTATGCAGAGCCGGTCAGGAGACGGTGGTGGCTGGGCTGCAGGGTGTCTGCCTGATCCTTGGGGCCAACGGGCTGTCCCCCACCCCACCCCCACACTTATTGATGTGCCCCATGGAATGTGAGCTCTGGGGGTCTGGGGCTGTCCCCACTGCTAGAAAAGAAGCTGGCCGGGGTAGGGACTCAGGGAGACGTGCTAGGCTCCAGGTCTAGCTGCCAAGGCCTTGAAGGAGGGGGCCCATGGTGGGGCGCACTGTGGGGCCGCTGCCCTGCACTCACAATGCACCTCGATGAGCTCGTCCAGGCTGGGGAAGATGTACTGTAGCTCCTCCAGGGGGAAGAAGCCTCCTTCCGCCATGGGCTGGTAGAAGAGGTCGTGCAGCACCCGGAGCATGCGCACATGGGCCGCCTCGGTCACCAGCAGCTCTGGTGGGGGGCAAAGAACAGGCAGCATGGCTGGGGAGAGTGCAAACTACAGGGTGCAGTCTCAAGGGCAGGTTGGGAGAGGGGGACGAGGACGACTCTCTCTGGACAGTCATTTGCCCCTGAAATAGCCACTGAGGGTTCCTTAGCCCATCACGGCTTTTCCTCGGCCGCAGCAGCCAGCCAGGCTGTGGCCACGGCTCCCAGTTTGCCTGGCACCGATGCATTTCCCGGCACGTGAGATTTTCATTGCCAAAGCCAGGAAACTCCCAGGCAAACTGGGATGATACGGTCACACCACCACCAGCAAGCCTGCAGCTGTGTTTCGTGTCTAAAGGTCCAGTGAGTCTCTCAGCCTTGGTTTCTGGAACAACAACAACCCCTCAAACACACGCTGATAGCCTTGGATTCAGGGACCCCGCCCCCAGAGGGACCATATGCTTGGATTTCAGGGGCCCCAGGAGTTCCTGGAGACCGAATGTACAATTCCACATTATTCGTATTTTTCTGACTAGAGAAAGTGCTGTGCTGTCTGCTACGGTAGCCACTAGCCACATACGGGCCTTCAAAATTTAATTAAAATGAGATGAAATACAAAATTCACTTCTCAGTTGAACTGGTCACATTTCAAGGGCTTAAGAGCCATTATGTGGCTGGTGGTAACCATGCTGGACAGCACAGATGTTGCGTGTTTTCATGATTCCGGAAAATGCTATCAGATGGCGTTGCTTTATGTTTGGATCACGTCCCTAGGAGGGTAACACAAAAAGGATTCACCTAACTGCCCTAAAAATTCCAAACGAGTACCCTTCTTACTAAGTAACTTGTAAATGAACTTCCAAACCAGAGCTTCCAAAAAGGTCTTCTACTTTTGCCAAACCCCCCTCCGCACAATTTGAAATCACAGAAAAGAATCGAGACAGAAATGATACTCCCATCATCTCTCTGCCCAGAAGCAAGCACTGATATATTATCTTCTGAAACTTGCCCATTTCGCCCCTAAACGGTTAAGATCACAGTAATAACCGTCACATCGGAACGTTCTTACCCAGCCCCACACCCACGCTAAACATCACGTGAAACATCTCAGCTTCGTGACAGTCTTTTGGGGTAGGACCATTACTATCCGTGTTTCCCAAATAAGGAAGCAAGGATTTGCGCTAGAAATACAACTTTCTGTACCATTTCCAGCTCCTGCCTGCACTGTCCCGCACTACCAAAAACTCTCTGCGGACGTCAGTTCGACGGGCTGACAGCCACAGTCCTGTTCCACGAGTGGCTGTTCTACAATTTACATAATGAATGGCCCTCAATGGGAACAGGCCAGCTTGCAGTCCGGCCTGTTGTCATTGACCCCCGGGGGGACATCTCCCCGCACCTGTCTCTTCGGCAGAACTGGGCTGTGTGGCTGGCCACAGGGGGTGCAGGGAGGGGTACTCACCGCTGATAACCTCCTGCCGCTTCACCTGGCTCTTGGGCAGGCTGTGCAGGGTGCCTGGGGGGACGAGCTCCCGCCAGCCAGGGGGCTCTTCTGGTTCCAGCTCTAGTCCAGACCGACCTGGGTCCCCTTCATCTCCAGGCTCAGGGCTGTGGGACAGAGGCTTTGTTAGGGCCCTGGCTTGGGGCATCCCAGGGAGAAGACCTCCATTCCTAGTGTCCAACCCCCCTCTGTGGCCTTGGCATTCAATGCCTCCAAAGTAGCCCATATGCCCCCAGATCTCTAGAAAGAAGAGTCCCACACCTTTCCTGTGACCTTGGTGACCTTAGCATCCAAAACCCAGGTCTCTGTCACTCTGGCAACAACCCCGCCCCCACCATCCTTCTGACTCTCCAGGCTGCCTCAGTGGATGGGGGGAGGAATGACCTACGTGGCTCGTCGGGCAGGGCCAAGCACGGCCGTGGCAGAGCTGGGGTCCATGTCCACGTCACTCCGGGAGCGGCCCCCACCCCGGCCCTTAGCCCCGAGGCTGCCCCGGGAAGGCCGGCGGCGGTCACTCACCCGCAGGCTCTCCGAGCGCCCCAGACGCCCCGATAGCCTGGACCCCGAGGCCAAGGACAGAGTCAGCCAGAGGCCAGTACAGAGACAGGGAGAGACCAAGACAGGGACAGAGATGGGGAGAGACCAAGACAGGGACAGACGGGGAGAGGCCAGGACAGGGACAGAGGTGGGGAAATACCAGGTCAGGGACAGACAGACCAGGACAGGGACAGACGGAGACGGGGGTAGGGGAGACCAGGACAGAGATTGAACATGCAACAGAAGAGAGGAGAGAGTCAGAAGGAGCAGTGGGACTTCGGGGTGCTGGGGCAGTGGGGGTGGTCAGGAGGGGTAGGGAGGGAAACCCGGTATGGAGCACAGGACTGACCCCTCCCTTCCCTGAGGCAGGGGGATGGTGGGGGCAGAGCTGGGAGTGAGGTGGGGAAGGGGATTTTAATACTTAGCTCTTCTGCTGGGAGGGTGATGTCCCCACCCACCCCTTGCAGGGTGAAGGGGAGGGGGTGGCCCATGGGGAGAGGGGAGGGGCTGGGAGAAGTGGGGGAGGGGCTAGCCCTCCCCCAACCCAGGGCCCAGGCACCCACCTCTTCCACTTTCTGGGGAGAGAGGGGCACAGGGTCAGAGGTGGACCCAAATGGAACCCAACTGACCTCCCCCACCCACCAAAGGGTCCCCAAAGCAGCGGCACAAGGACAGGCAGGGGGCAGAGCCTGCCCCCCAACTGTGAGGGGGACAGGGCCCCCAGGCATGGAGCACACAGGGTGGGGGATGGAGGACAGGGCACGGGGAGGCAGGAGCAAGGCGCTGGGCGGTGGCTTAGAAGAGGAGGGAAGGGCTGAAAACCTGAAGGGGCTTGGAGCGCAAGAAGAGGAAGTGGGAGGAGGAGATGAGAAAAGAGGAAGCCGGAGAAGGAAAGAGAAGGCGGAAAATGGAAAAAAGGAGGAGCAGGGCAGAGTGGAGATGGTTCGGGGACAGCAGGTGCAGATGGCAGCGCGACCCGGCACACGGCACACGCCTCCCCAGCCTGGTAAGCCTGGTCCTGCTCCCAGCAACCCCTCCCCCCGCACCCGGCCCCGGGCACCTCTCTGTCTCAGCACCCTCCTCCGTGTTCTCCGGGGGCACCACGGGCTCCAGGCTGGCCGGGCCCTGCGGGGGAGGGTCCCCCAGCTCTGGTGGGGCATCAACACCTGTGCGGGCAGCGGGGGAGAGCGAGGCTGGCTGCCAGGCCCTCGTGGCAAGACCCATGCTCTGGGGGGCCTCCATGACCCCCGGGGAATGGGGGATGGGGGCTAAAACTACCCAACGCCGGCCAGACACCAGAGGCTGCCCTGTGCTTCAGCGGGGGACGGACAGATGGAAATGGAAAGGCCTCTAAGAACACGGCTGTGGGCAGCTGGGGCCGGCGGGGGGGGGGGGGGGGGGGGGGGGGGGGGGGGGGCGGAGGCGGTGAAGAAAACACTGAAGCAGGGGAGACCGGGTGCTCTGCATGATGCCTCCGCGTCCATTCCCTCTCCCGAGCCTCAGCCGGGACTTACGGGAAGTGGGGGGGGGGGGGGGGTCCCATTTAGGAACGAGGAGCCTGAGTCTCAGACAGAGGAGTGACTCCCGAGATACAACACAACTAAGCCGCAGAGCCAGGATCTGAACCCAGGCCCAGCCAAGCAGCTGTCTCAGACCCATGGGGGTGACTGACAGTGTACTGAGAGGGTCCTGGGAAATGCCGCTGTGGGGGGCTGACGGGAAACGTAGTCCAAACAGGTGGGAAACGCATCACCTGGAGAGCAGCGGGAGCCTGAGAGGAAAGCTGTGGAATGGGTGAACTGAGGGAAGGGGGTGGTTTTATTAACAAGACTGGTGACCAGGAGCAGGGAGGGGCGGTCTCTCTGAGAGACCCAGGAAACTCACCTGGCTCCCGGTCAGGGCTGTCCCCAGACAGAGGGTGCAGAGAAACTCCAGGGATGTCCTGCCCGGCAGCTCCAGTGTTCCGGTCCCGGGAGGGCACCCCCAGGCCTCCCTTCCTTTCTGTAAGGCCTGGCTTCTCAGCTGGGGAAACATCCAGAAGAAAGTGGAAATGAGAGCCCAGTGGCTCTAACCCACACAGCAGCCTGTGCTCCAGCTCCATCCTCCTGCCCCCCACCCCCTCCCCGAGGCCCCCAGCTAGCTTCAGGACCATTACCATCAGCCTCGACTTTGAGGTGTCGGAAATCTGGAGCTGAAATGAAAAGACGGGACCATGAGGCGGGGGCGGTGTGGGGGAAGTCAGGGAGGGCCGGGGCCAGCCACCTCACCCTGAGGCTCTCCCCGATTCCAGCGGGCAGCATCCAGGAAGATGCTCAGGCCTTTCTTCGTCTTGGTTGGCTCATCTGACCGCCGATTCCCTATCATCTAAGGGAAGGAGGAGAGTGGAGAGGGGGCTATGCATTTCTGAGACCCCAACAAAGCTGAACCAGACCCCAGGAGGCCAGAGTCACGGGGCTCCCCAGGAGTCCCTGGGGAGAAAGGGCCAGGTTTGGGCGCTCAGGGAAGCACCTTTTTTCGGAAGAAATTCCTCCCTGACTTCTTGTCCCCGCTCTTGGTCCGCACCCCAAGGTGGCGCATGTACAGGCTGATGGCGTTGACCACAGCGGCACTGTGGGAAGGGGATGGTGAGGGCCCCGACACGTGCACAGATGCGCACACGCCCATGGCCACAGGGACACCGCTATCCCCAAGCCTTCCCCTCCACGTTCGCTCCCCACCCCAACCCCACAACAGCTTCCAAGTGAGTGTCTGAGGAAGGGGGAGAGGGCTCCGGAGGGCAGGGCCAGGGATGCCGTTCCATGCCCAGGCCCCCAGACCCCTGGTCCTCCTCCCTGGGTCCCAGGGGGCTAAATGCCTCTCCTGCTGTCCTCTCTGCTTCCATCACCTCTTTTCCTCATCAGTCGAGATGGTGTGTCTGTAAAAAAGAAGAAAGAAGTTTGTGATAAACTTGCTGGGACAGGAGAGAAAGAAGAGGCAGAGAGGGAGAGTGCCAAGGCTGAGGGGAAGGAGGATCACAGCAGGGAGGAGTGTCTCTTTCGAGGGCACCAAGGGCAGCCGGGAGCTGCAAGGACAGGACCCAGGCGCCAGGCCCACATGCAAGGCTGTGGAAAGACCTGGAAACTGGGAGGGTGCCCCAAAGCTGGGAAGAGAGGACACAAAACCAGACAACCAGACGGATTAAAATGCCAGGGCCAGGGGACCCAGAGCCCAAACGTTAAGGAACGAACCGTGAAGTTGCAAGGACCACCCCCCCCCCCCCCACCAGGCTGGACAGGGCACGGGCCCCACTCACTGCATCTCTTCCAGGTGGGTCAGCAGCCGCTCGGCCAGGTGCCGCTCCCGGGCCTCAAAGCTGGCACGGTCCCGCCCCACCCAGGCCTCCAGCTGGGTCAGGTCGTGCTCCCAGGGCGTCATGCCCATGAGCCGCTTGGAGCGGAAGTCCTCCAGCAGCTGGCTGACGGTGGCCTGCTGGCTCTGCACCACCTCCTGCACAAACTGCCGCTGGAGGTCCTCGGAGAGGAGGTCGGGCCGTGTGCGGTCTGTGTAGGGACACAGGCAGGGGGCTGGAGGCCAGTTCCACCCATCCTTGGGCTGCAGTGACCAGGGGGAAGGGGAGGAGGAATCTCTACTGTCCCCGTGAGCAGAAAGGGTGGCCTCCCTCCCTGAGACTCCCCGGATACCCCAGCCCCCCGGCTAGCAACCTCTCCCCCACCCACAGTCCCCTTTTCTCTCCTTACCAAGTTCAAAGGCGACAGTGGGAGGGACTGGCACCCGCAAAACCTGCTCGGGACAGAGAACAGAGAACGGAATGAAGGAGAGGACTGGGCAGTGGTGGGGTCACGGGACCGCAGCCCAGGAGCCCACTGGGAATGACGGTCTGAGGGGAGGGAGCGGCGGAGGGTGGGCCAGGGTGGCCCAGAGTCTCCCCAGGACCAAGGAATGGTGGGGGGAGGGGCTGGGGTCCCCCGAAGGTGTTTCTCACCGCGGTCTTTTCCAGGAAGCTGTGGCAGAAGTCGAGGAAGGCCTTTCTGGCCTCCTTAGGGCCCAGTGAACCCAGCATGTCCGCGTGCAGGCAGCAGAGCTGGGGAGACAGACTGTCACTCGTCTTCCCCCTCCCCAAACCATATTCTCCCTCAAAAAGCCTGGGGCTCAAACCTTCTGCTAGTGCTCCCTGATTTCCATCATCCCCCCCCCACCCCAACCCGGCCACCCAGGCCCTTGCCTCTCTTGGCCTCCCTGGGGCCACCAAGAGCATTTGCTAATTTTCTGTCCCGTGAAATGGCTCTCTCCGATTCTGTCTCCTGGCGTCACCTGCTACACTAAGACAGCTAGGGGCGCGTACCAGATGCTGCTCTAAACCCTTTAACCACGTTAACCTGGTCAACGTTATCCCATTTTACAGATAAGAAAACTGAGCTGAAGAAGCTTGCTCGAGGTCACACAGCTAGTAAGTGGCAAAGTTGGGATCAGAATCCAGGCAGCCTATTCCACTATACCCCACTGCCTAGGAACACCGTGAGCAGGGCGCCCGGGGGGCTTAGTGAGTTAAGCATCCGGCTCTTGATTTCAGCTCAGGTCATGATCCTCAGAGTCGTGAGATTGAGCCCAGAGCTGGGCTCCGTGAGCTGGGGGTGGAGCACGCTTGAGATTCTCTCCCTCTCACTCTGCCCCTCCCCCTGCTCTGCTGGTGGGTGCTCTTGCTCTAAAAAAAAAAAGCCACAATACCACGAGAGACTTGAGGATGCGTGTGCGCGTGTGTGTGTGTGTGTGTGTGTGAGGTTCTGACTCGTCTGTGCCCCAGACAAGGCCCAGTGCACAGTGGGGGCTGAGTAAATAAACAGGTGGACAAGTGGGCTCTCTCATTCATTTACCGCTCTTTTCCTGAGGCTGGCTGTGTGTCAGCCCCATGCTGGGTGATGCTGGCAGGGCACTGGAAATTCCAACCCGGCTCCTGGGGTCTCTCGTCCGGTAAGGGACATGGTCTCTGCGCTAAGGACTTGCCCCAGCAGGGGCAAGAATCTATTTCTCTGCTGTAACCATTTCCAACAAATCTGCGTCTGCACACCCCCAAACTCCAGGAGAGGCCAACAGGAAGCAGCCCACGGGACCGCAACTCTTTCTTGGCCGCTTTCCCAGCTGATGAGGTGAGGGAGCAGCAGGAGGACAGATTCCAAATGCTGGGGTGCGGGGAAGGGGGGCATCTGGGTCACCTCAGCCAAGCCCCCGGCCCTCGCCAGGCCTTAGTTTCCACATCTGTAAAAGGCCATGGCAGTCAGCACCACCCTGGGCTGAGTTCCAAGAGCTCAGGTTCTAGAAACCTCAGGTTCAGTAGGGGGACCCCCTCGCCCGGAGGGCCAGAGCCTCCATTCACAGGCAAGGGGCAGCTACTTTTCTGGAGAGAAGGCACCTTCCCGATTCCTGCCGATCTCGGAAGCCACAGGATCAGTCAATGCGCCCTCCCTTCTGCATCCCCCAGGCATCCTGCCCTGGCATTTCTATCAATCTCTGGTTTCCAGAGGGACCTACTATGCATTTCCAGTGCAGTCCAGTGCTCTAGGCTACCCCCTAACTGCAGCCTGTGCTGGGTTGCCCTGGGTCATCTTGGGAGGAGATCCTTGCCTGGAACCCCCTCCAGCCCGAGCGGTGGCCTCTTCCTTTCTAAATCACCCACTGGGTTCTCTGGACTCTGCATGTTTCCAGACGGCATGGCTCTCTGGGCATCCACCACTGCCCAGGTAATTTCTGTCTGATATCTGTGGATCATCAACTGCATTCTCTCTGCCTTGTGGGCTGCTTGTGGTGGCTTCTTATTTCTGGACCGGGACCTCCTGTGCCACCTGGACCTGGGAAGGCTAGTGGCTTTCTCCCGTGCACCAGCCCTGAATGACCGGTGGCACCTGCCGAGGCCACAGAGGGGGATCCACTTGCAGGGTCAGTGGGAAAGGTCGCTGTCACTGCCACGGGCTGGGAAGGCAGGGGTGGGGCACGGTCTCTGCCAGCTTCAGGATTCCCTGCTGCCCTCTGGGTGCCCCTGCTGGGTGTACTCTCCCGCCTGCACCTGCTGCTCACGGAGACGGACACGGGGCACCTGCAATCTTGTCGGGATCATGCGGCTAGTTCTCTGGCTCTCTGTTTCTAGATCTTGTGCTGTGTATTCTGGATCTGTTTTCCAAACCCTCCCAGCTCATCTTCACTAGTCCATCTCTCTGAGTGCTGTGGCCTGTCCCGGCCCCACCCCTCCCTCTGCCCACCCGGCCTTGCCCTCACCAGGGGTCCCGGCTCAAACTGCAGGGCGACGTGCTGCAAGAAGGCCATGAGGTGGGCAGGCCGCCGCTTCACCTGCTCCAGACTCTGGAACTGGCTGTTTTGCTCCTCTGCATTCTGAGGGTGGGGATGGGGGTGAGAAGGTGGGGAGAAGGGGAGCCTTGGGCTTGACCCGTCCCCCACCCACACCACCATGGGCAGTGGTGTCTACGTTGTAAGGGTGGTGGCCAGCGCTGGTGTCGGGGACAGGGGATGAGATCTAATGTTATGCATGTGGGTGACAAGGACAGGCATTAGGAGACAGAGTAGGGGTCTGTGCCGCAATTAAGGAAGACGGTGACAAAAACCAGGGTGAGAGTAAAAAGGGTGAAAGTCTGTGCTCTAATGGGGCATCAGGGATGGGGTAGTAGGGGATGGCAAAGTGGTACCCAGAAGATTAGAGAAAGAGGGGCGAGCGGCAAGAGGAGGCAGGGGGCAGCATCCAACGATGGACCTAAGGAGGGAGGGGACCCTGAAGATGGGACTTGAGGGCTGGGGCCTAGGGAGACTGGGACAGAAGCTTTTCCACCCCTCACCGTCTCCAGCTCATTCTCAAAATCTTCGTCTTCAGCCCCGATGATGCTGACTGGCACCAGGCCAGGCCGCGGTGGTCCCGGGGCCTGTGGAAGAGGGATGGCTTCAGCTCACAGTGCTCCTCACTTCAGTCCCCCAGTCCTCTCACCCCAGGCTCTCTCCACTCACCAGCCCGCGGGCAATGTCGTCTGCCTCCATGGGCTCCACAGGGCTGAGGAAGAGGAGGGGCCACGGTTAGGGGGGGCAGGAGGCAGCGGCACAGGCACAGGGCGGTTACTCACAGATTCCTGGCCCAGGTGTGAAGGTGAGTAAACAGCACCCCCCCCCCCAATCCCGGCCTCCGCAGCTCAATGGGGCCTCTGTGTGGCGACAAAGAGCCCTTCAGAGGCCAGCCAGGGCGGGGAGCCCAAGGACAGGGAGCCTTGGAATGGGGGGAGAGATGGGGGCCCAGGAGCCTGGGTCCATGAGAGAGCTGTGGACATGAGAGCCTGTAATTTGGGGTCCCTAATGGAGGAGGGGCCGGGGGGCCTGGACTCCTGGGTCTGAGGGAGGAGGGGGCTGCAGGCTGGGTCCTAGGGAGGCAGGGCCTGGAGCCAAGCAGAGTTGGGAAGGTTGAAAGGGAGGTAGAAGGGAGATAACTGGGGTGTGGGGGGCTCTCCTCCATCTGACAGGCTTGGGGCAGGATGTTGCCTCTGAACCCACCAGCCCCACTTCCTGTGACAGGAAACCTAATGGCAGATCCCCCAACCCCCAACTCGCTCTACATTAGAAAACAAAACTGAACCTCCTTCCCCAAACCCAGCAGTTTCTTTCCCTCGGGGACCCGGTATCTTCGCCAGCTTCCAATCCCAAAAAACAAGGGACAGTCCTCAGCCAGTCCATCCCCAAGGGGTGTCGGTCTCCCTCACCCTGCATCAGTCTGTCTGGTCGGCCCTCCTGCCCCAGCCAGCTCTCCCTGGCTGTCTGTCCCATGAATGTGCCTCAGGTCTTTGCCTCTCTTCTCCCTGTCTCCCTTTCCTCCCTCCCTTCCGGCCCGTCTCACTTCCCCACCATCTCTGCCTCCCTTCCGAGTCAGGAACCTCCCCCTAACACTGCTTCTGCTGCTCCCTGCCTGTCCCCTGTGTCTCTGCCTGTCTTCCCCTGTCTGGCTCTGCAGCCACCTCTCCAAGTCCTCTCTGAGTCACTGTGTCAGATGCTGTCTCTCATCTCTCTCTCTCCCATCTCTTGCTGTCTCTCCCATCTTGTCTCCCTTAGAGTCTCCACTTTCCCCTGTGCCTTCCCACCGCCATCTTCTGTGTCCTTAATTAGGCTGACTAATGCCACTCGAGCCCGTGTCAGGCGGGAAGGAGCTGTGGAAACAGGGTGGGGTGGACCAGCAGGGCTGTGGGGGGGGCCTCTCCCAAAGCTATTTATAACCCCGGTCGCCTCAGACCCAGCCTTCTCCCTCCTCCACAGGCCTCCTCCCTGGCACTCAATAAACGGTGGCTATGATTTTGATTAGGCTCATCAGACAGCGACGCTTTCTGGAGTCTTCAAGTGCTGTCCTGTGGGTTCCCCAGGGCACGCATTGTTTTTATTCTTTTCCATAGAGTGTATCTGTCCAACTTCAAGTTTGGGTTAACTTAAGATTTGAGCACCGTTTAAACTTCACTTAAATAAATTTGTAAACCAAGGCAAAAAGAAAAAAAAAATAGTGCTTATTTATGACAAAAGCTAAACTTACCTAGCACTTACAGTGTGCTAGGCATCGCTCTCAGTGCTTCTCACATACGAACTCAACGCTCACAACCACAAGCACCCCATGCGATTAGTATTCCCGTTCGAGATGGAAAACCTTCACCAGGCCACCAGCTGCAACTTCTGGGCTGGAAAACATGACCACGCACATGGAACGTCCGTGCTCATCCCACTTGGGGGGGGAAGGGGCGGGGCGAGGGAAGGTTCAACAGAGGCAGGGAGGTTCCAAAAGGGCAAAGGAAAGGACCCACATTATGTGAGCAAATGCTCAGTGCCAGGCAGACCTGGAATCATGCACTAGATGCTCGTGACCTGCTTCATTCCTCATCACGCTAATACGAAATAATAGCTAACACCTGATCTGCGCTTAAGGGCCACTGAGTATGTGCCGGGTACAACGTAACTGTTTTATAGGTATTAACTCATTGAATCCTCTAAATGAACCCTGGAGTTCAGTTTTATAACTATCCCCCTTTTACAGAAGAGGAAACTGAGGCACAGCTCATAAGGGACAGCGCCAGGATTCAGACCCACGTAGTCTGGCTCCAGAGTTTATGCATTTATCAGAATGTGCTGCTTCAGAGCATGGGGAAACCCCACCCCAACCTTAAGAAACTAAAATCTGAACCGAAGCTGAGACCTATAGGGTCTCTTTATGGTGTCTGGGGACGTCAGAGGTATGTGGGCACTGTGACCTGGGCAGGAGTGCAGGCTGCTGCTGAGGCTGCTTCACAGGGACTTAGGGCTCAGAGAGGATGCTGGCAGGGAAGGTGAGGGGTTGGCTGCTTAGGAGATACAGGGTGAGGGGCTGCCACGAAGGGCAATTATAGGTTGAAGCCGTCAGATGGATCTCTAGGCAACTGACAAGGCCTAAGGTCCAGCAGGGGGGACGCTGTGTGCATGGGACTGGGGGTGGTGCTGGCTGGGGAAGGTTTAGAAGGTTCTTAGAGATAAGGGTCCTAAAGCAAAGCAGACACGGGTCGGGGACTACATGGGCGCCTGGATTCTGTGCAAGGTTTGGGGTCTATAAGACATTGCATGGATGACCCTGGTCTCCAAGAACCTCTGGGAGGGAGCCTTTAAGAACCTAAAATAGAGTATTCAAATTAAGTCCATGAAGGGCCCTTGGAATGTATAAGGCCCCAGATTCTATTTGACACACGGTGGGTCTACACGGATCTGGGGATCACACAGAATCATGATTCCATATGTAAAATAGCCAGTTCCTGGGACCTATGTAAGGTAAAAAGGGAACCAGGATTCTATAGGAGCCTGTGGTAGTCCCAAGACCTAGGATCTACAGGGCCCAGGATTCTAGGAGGTACTAATGACTGATCTATTAAGAAGCCTGCCTCTATTAAGAAGCCGAGTTTCCATGGGGGGCTAGCAGAAAGCTGGTGAGCCTGTAGGGCCTTGTAATTTATATGGAACGTGGCGGATCCATAACAGCCCCAAATCCTATGTGGGACGTGGCGGGTCTATACGGGCCCCAAATCCTACAGGGGACGTGGCGGTTTGCACGGCCAGGGATGCTGGGGCGGACCTGCGGAGTCAGGGTTTGACGCCTGACAGGGGCCGCGTCCCTCACCTGCTCCTGGTCGTTGGAGTATCCACCGCAGCCGCCAGAACCGAAGTCTCGGCGCGCCGGTCCCCCACCCCCAACTCCGAGTCGCTCTAGCTGTCCCCAAATCTACCTTTGCTTCCAGCTCCACTCCTCCCGCCAGCCACTCTAGCCCAGCTCCTGCCAGGCTACTGCCCAGGCGACTCTACTCCTCCCGCCGGCCGCTCTAGCTCTTCACTGCGCCACGCTGGCCAGACAGGGCCGCTCTGGCCTGCCTTGGAGGACTGGCGTTTCCGTATCTCGACTGCTCCTGTCACTCTACCCTGCCCCGCCCCCAGGCCGACTAGAAAGTGGTTCCAGCCCCCTGGCCAAGGCTCAATTCGAGAGCTCCGAGTCACCCGTGGCCCTTAGTCTCCGGACTGGGCTCCCCACCCTATCTTGCCTTCCTAACTCCGGAACCAGCTGAATTCCCAAGGTGTACGTTAATTTTTCCCCGCATCCCCCACTCCCCACCCCCCGCCCCGGCCGCACGCTTTCTGCTGGGGCTGTAATGCAAAAATCCTGTGTGCCAGCGTACCTTTCCCGCAGATACCTTTCCAGTGTAACCTGGAAAAAGTAATTACCTCTTTCCGAGCCTCAGTCTTCCCACCTGTACAATGGGGGGAAGGTCTCTAGCTCTGTCCCCTACAACCCATGTCTCAGGGTATAACCAATGGCCCAGAAAAAGAGCTTTCCAAAACTGCTTTCAAACGGCGCTCTGCAACTTTCAGCTTCACCGCGGCCTACGGCGTGGTTACGGACGTTTTTCTTTTTAAGTGGCCCTAAAGCATGTGGAGTCGGAGGAAGGTGCTTGAAACACCTGCAAGTTCAAATCCCAACTCCACTCGGTCTCACGGTGTGTGTACCCTGGGATGAGTCGGTTCCGCTCCCCGAGCCTCAGTTTCCCCAGCAGTACAATGGGAGTGGTCATCCGTCCTCGGCTACACAATTGGGAGGCCTTGACCCCGGCCTCGCACCCCTCACCCCCACTTACGGGGCATTCGGCAGGCATGAGCTCTCTCTCCTCTTTGCCCCTTTGACAGATGGGAAAACTGAGGCCCGGGGAGGGGCGGCCGCTGGCTCTGTGGGGCGCAGCGAAGGCCCCTCCACTGACGGCAGCGCCCCGGCCCCCTCCCTCCTCCTCCCCACTTCCCCGGGCAGCCGAGGGGCGGGAGGCCGGGCGGGGCCAGGGACGGTGTACCTGGTGTCCGCGCGGGGAGGCGACCGGCGGGGCGCCCGAGGTCGGGCTCGGCGATCCCGGGCCCTGTGTCCCGGCTCCCGCTTCCTGACTCTGGCGGGGCAGGAAGTTGGGGCGTTTTTCCGGAGGCCCCCGCCCCGCCGCCCCTCCCCGCTTCCTGCCCGCGCCCCGCGCCCGCCCGGCACCTCCGCTTCCTTCCCCTTCTTGCCGCTCGCCCGGCCCCTCCTTCCCCCCCTCGGCAGGGGACCCGTGGGCCCCAACCCCGCCCCGGCCCCGCCCGGCCCCTCCCGGCTTTGTCCGTCTGTCCATCCGCAGGGCGTCGGCCCCACGTTTCTCGCCCCTGCCGGGTGTCCGCCATCGCCTCCCTTGCTTTCCGTCCGGGTCTCTCGGTCTTCCTCTCTTTTATTTGCCTCGCTGTGCGTGTTTCTTTACGTGCCCCTCTCTGCCACTTTCTCTCCGTTGGGGTCTTTTCCTCCCGCTCCCTCCTGCCCCCCCCCCCCCACCGCTTCCCCTCGTTGTCCCTCCCCTCTGTCACTTCTCCCTCAAAGCCCTTCTCTTCCCACCTCCGGGGCTCTGTATCTCTCTGCATCGCCACCTCAGTCATTTCCCCGACTGTTGCTTTCCTTAGAGTCTCGGGGGGTCAGCCTCTCCGTGTCCATTTTTTCATGGACCTTTCCTTTCTCTCTCTTCCTGCTTTCCCTCTGTCCCAGTACCTCTGCCTCTCCCTGATTCCCTGTCCATTCCTTGTTTTTCTCTTCACTTGCTCTCTCTCCATCACTATCTCTCTGTGTCTTGGCCTGTCTCTCCTCTCCCAGAAACCCTGTGTCCCTCTGCTTCTGTCACTCGCACCCCCCCCCCCCCCCCCGGGGCTCCCTACCATCCCCAAGTCAGAGCCACAGATTACAAATCCCTCTGCTTGGACTCCACTGCCAGAGAACAGGTATGGCCTGGCTGTGATCAGGGTCCGAGTCTGGTACCGGCCCCACCAGACAGGCCCCTGTGTTTGTGAGACTTAAATATGCAGAAATGGATATGGTCACCTGGCTCCTTCCTGTGTCTCTTCCCTGCTCTGGGATGTAGCCTGGGCAAGATGCTCCCCCAGACACTTCCTGTTTCTCTCACCTGGCAGCCAAGGCTGGCTACCTGGTCCCAGGTGTGGACAATGGGTAGGGGCTGGGGGCCCAGGATCCTGGGTCTGAGGAAGGAGGAGGCCAGAGGCCTGGACTCCTGGGTCCCACCAGGGGAGGGGGGCATCCCCATGAGATCCATGACTCCTGCCAAGGTCTGCAGTTGGGAAGGATTTATTATCACTAAGTGGCCATGACAGAGCAGGGAGGGGGAGGTGACACTAACGAGGCTCTACAATCAGCTCCCCTGGAGGCAGCGATTAAGGGCTCATTACCCGCTGGGTGTAGGGGGAGGCTGGGGCGGGCAGCGGGAGAACTGAATTGGGGTGTGGGGAGGGGATGAGGACAGTCGAGAGAGAAGAAGAGTGGATACCCCCAAGGGGGAAGTTGAGTCAGGACACTCCCAGGGAAGATTTTGTGAAAAGAGAACAGGAAGGGGTGGGGTAGGGGGCACAGGGGCTGGCAGCACAGCCGGTTGGGGCAGCCTTCAGGGTCAAGGCTTCTCCAGCTGGACGTCCCCGTCTCCGATGTGGAGGCTGCCCACATCCTGGTAGGTGCCCTGGAGGCCCCGGGAGATGTCCTCGTACATGGAGCAGTCATCAAGGTTCAGGCCCTGGGGTGGACACATGGTGGCGGGCCTCAGCGCCCTGATGGCCGAGCCCCTGCCCCCGGATGACCCTAGGGAGGACCCCACGAGAACCCCCAGGCGCCTGCCCCTAACTTGTCCCCACCCACCACTCACCTCATAAAGGTTTTCGTCTTCATAGTCATCCTGGACGTCCACCCCGAACTTCAAATTCTGCCATCGTTTCTGGGGGTGGGGGTGGATAATTGGGAGCCTCAGTGAGGGGGGTTGTGGGAGAATGTTTTCAGACCCTCCTGGGTGCCAGGAGGGGGTAAGGGGCACGCCAAAACCACATAGCGGGGGAGTGGCAGGTGTCCCGGCTGTCTCCACTGTCCTTCCACAAATAACAGCAATCACAGTAAATGGCAGTGGCCGCCGTGGCCTCAAGAGGGGCTGGTGCAGGTCAGAGGCCCCTGGGGGAACACGCAGCCCCCATCTTCCCTGGAGGGAGGGCCACTGCACTCCCGGTTGGGGGTGGGGGTAGAGTGAGACACCATGACTGGGGGGGGGGCGGGGAGAGGGAGGTACATCTGGGGAGGTGGTGGGGGGAGGGGGGTTGAGAATGTCCTGGGGTAGGGAGGTTGAGGACAGCCCTGAGGGGAGACTGAGGCAAGATACCCCTCTTGGCCCCCGCACTCTTTAAACTCCCGTCATGGTACTAATTCATTTACCCCCTCAGCACTGTGAGGGTGCTGTCAGTCTCCCATTTTAGCAGGTGACCTCAGACTCAGAGGGCCCTGATCCCCAGGGGGCTCACCCTGAACAGCAGCAGTGTCCCAGGTACCACAGCACAGAACAGCAGGATGATGCCCTCGGCCGTGATGATATTGTTCTTGGTGCCCTCTCCCATGTCCAGGAAAGGTCTGGAGAGTGGCTCTGTGAGGAGGGGTGTTGCTCAGAGCGCTGCTGCCCCCTGCCCCCACACCCCTGGCCTCCCAGCCCCCCCCCCCTCCCCGCAACGCCAGACCACTGAAGCCCCCACTCCACAGATGAGGAGATCTGGCAGTGCGGACCAGGATATGCCCATGGTGGGGGCACTGGCTCCGTCCGCCACCTCCCAGGCAGGGTGGCAGCGGTGGGGGGGGGAGGGGAGACCCCCGGAGCCCAGCCAGGGCTGCCACTCACCGCGCACGCGGAGGTAGGTGCCGCAGGACTTCAGGATGTTGGGGGATTTGCTGTTGGGGACTTTCTCCTCCACCTGGCACCTATACATGCCCATGTGGCTCTTGTTCACGGTGCTGATGGTCAGCTCGCCGTTGGGGCCTTCACCGCGGCTCCATAATATATCGGGCCACGTGGCATTGCCTTGGAGGACACGCCACCACGTGATGTTGAGGGTGCTGTCCGACCCGCTGCCATTGTGCAGACACTGGAGGTGGACGGTGTCCCCCAGGCTGACGGTCACTGATGGTGGGCCCCCATCCACCCACAGGGCCTGGCATCCGGGGCCTGTGGAGAGGCGGAGGAGTCAGGGACTGTGGATGGGGACACAGGCCCCAGCCCCGGCCCCTGCGGGCAGCTGCCTGTGTGTGTGTGTGTGTGTGTGTGTCGGTGTCGTGGGGCTTGAGGACACTCCAGCAGGGCGGGGGTGGGGTGGGGTGGGGTGGGGTGGGAAGAGGGCACATGGTGTTGTCATTGGAGTAAGGCTGCGGGTTAGAGTGAATACGCTTGCTGGGGGACTGAGGCTGTACCTAGGGCAGCGGAGGGAGGGCACACCTGTGGAGGATGAGGACACCCTGGGGGAGGAGGGGAGGACACACCCCTGCGGGTCCCCCTCACTTCTCCAGCACTCCCTCTTGCCCCCCTCCCCATGCTCTGTGCTTTGGCCCCACTGAATTCACTGGCATTTGGATATTTGGTTCCCTAATGGCAGAGGTGCCCCTGCCCAGGCAGCTCCCTCCAGAATCAGTTTGGGCGTCACCTCCTCCTGAAGGCCCTCCTGGTCCTCCTTCCACCCCCGCCCCCAGCCCTGCCCCGCCCCTGCCACTTTATCTTGTGTAATCTTCACAAAACCCTCAGAGGTAGGTTCTCTCATCCCAGTTTACAGGTGGGACAGCTGAGGCCCGGGGAGGGCAAATCTGTTGCCTGGCATCATCAGGGCAGGGGGAGTGGCTGGGGTTTTTAAAGCCTGAGCCTCCCGGGCCTCTTCCTGCCAGTCTTTGGGCCTGCCTTGCCCTGCACCCTCACGCCCACCCGTTATTCTCTGTAACTTTCATGTGTCAACCTGAGAGGTTCAGGAGCGAGTTCAGTTGATGGCTGGGCTGGGGATTAGGGTAGGGACTCAGCACGGTGGTTGTCAAAAGGAAGCCAGCCCACAGCCCTCTTCTGAAGGGAGGAGGTGGGAGGTGAGGAAGAGAGGAGGGGGAAGAGGGGGGGAAAGAGGCAGCCACCTCAGGGTCATGGGCTACATTCCCCAGCCCGGCTCCCAGTGTAACCTGGGTGGTCACAGCCCCACTAGCTGGCATTGCCGGGATGGGGTTGGGGGGGGCAGTACAGCTGGGAGGACAGTGTCAACGAGGAACCCCTCCCCCAGCATTGAAAAGGGGCTCCAGCCCATCGGGGTGACCGAGACTCAAGGCAGAGAAGGAGAAAGCTGTTTCTCCCCCCTGAAGCTGAGCCCTACCCCCAAGTGCTCTTCCTGCCCCCAGCTCTGGAGCTCAGTCAAGGGCGACCTTAGTTCCTTATTTTGACCTGTGAGGGGAGATGAGGGGGTGGGGAAGTCATCTCGCGCCCCTGTCTCCTTCCATGTGGCCGTGGACGGCCCTTCAACTTCACCGAGCCCCCTCCGGCCTCCCCTCGGACCTGCGGCCTGCTTGGGACAGTCAAGCAGACAGATGCAGTTTCTTTAGGGGCCTTCCCAGCACTGCCCCCCCCCCCCCCACCTGCCGGTTCCTCTCCCCCCACTCCTAGTGCCCTTCTCTCTGCCCAAGCCCTCTCTCCAGCCTCCAGTCCTCCCCCGGCCCCCCAGCACCAGCCTGTTAGCCACGTACCCAGACCAACAGCGGAGATTAGGAAGAGGAGAAAGATAGTAGCACACGGCACTTGGGGGACTCCGGGACCCCCAGGCATCTCTCCCAGCGGGTTGGTTAGTCTGGGCTGCAGCAGTCCTGGGGTACCAGATTCCACCTCACTGGCCCCAAGCCCCGCCCCACTTCCTGCCCAGCCCCACCGGAGATGGGCTCCAATGGCCCCACTGCTGGGCCCTTCGGCTGTGGGCCCAGGGGCAGCCCCTGCCAGTGTGCTTCAGGCCCTGAGTGGAGAGAAACCGCTCCCTGCACCTGTGGCCGCAATTCCCCCGAGGGGAGGCTGCTGGGTTGGGGAAAGAAACCAGTTCACAGCCTGGCTCGGCCACTGGCCAGCCCTGGGAAGGAAGCCTGAGGGAGTCAGAGTTTGAGGTGCCTGCTGCGTGCAGGCGGTCTGTCCTGTCTGGGTGGTGGTTCTGAGCCCGGTCTCCGTTCAGTCACTGACCTTAGGCAAAGCTGAGCCTCTCTCTGAGCCTCCACGTCTTCACCTCTTGAGGTTGGAATCCAGGATTTAAAGGGGTTGTGCATGCACAGCTCTGAACATAGGGCCTGGCCCATAGCAGGTGCTCAGTAGATGTTGGTTGCTCTTTTTTTTTTAAATTTTTTTTTTCAACGTTTTTTATTTATTTTTGGGACAGAGAGAGACAGAGCATGAACGGGGGAGGGGCAGAGAGAGAGGGAGACACAGAATCGGAAACAGGCTCCAGGCTCCGAGCCATCAGCCCAGAGCCCGACGCGGGGCTCGAACTCACGGACCGCGAGATCGTGACCTGGCTGAAGTCGGACGCTTAACCGACTGCGCCACCCAGGCGCCCCTGTTGGTTGCTCTTAATGTTCATGAAAATAAATGGGGGCAGGCTGATCGGCTCTATGACTAGGTGGTGGCTTTCTAAGCCTTGGCATTAAAAGCAAAAAAAAAAAAAAATTTTAATGGTTATTTATTTTTGAGAGAGAGAGAGAGTCAGAGCTCGAGCAGGGAAGAGGCAGAGAGAGAGGGAGGCACAGAATATGAAGCAGGCTCCAGGCTCTGAGCTGTCAGCACAGAGCCCGATGTGGGGCCCCAACCCCCAAACTACAAGATAATGACCTGAGCTGAAGTCGGATGTTTAACCGACTGAGCCAGCCAGGTGCCCCGTGGGCCTTGGCGTTTAAAAAAAATTTTTTTTTAAATAATCTCTACATCCAACTTGATGGGGCTCGAACTCACAACCCTGAGATCAAGAGTTGCATGCTCTATTGACAGAGCCAGCCGAGAGCCCCAGCCTTGGCGTTTTTAATCTCAGCAATGAGAACAAGAATATCTCCCTGCTGTTGTGAGATGAGCTGATGTCCCCAGCACCCTAGGAGTTAGAGCCATGATGGGCTCTCGACATGAGTCAGCCTCCCCACAAGTAGGTAAGGTAGGTCACCCCCCCCCCCCATTTTACAGAGGAGAAAACTGAGGCCCAGAGAGGAGATGCCATCACTTACCCAGTGTAGTACAATTTGGGAGTAGTGGAGCAGAGATTCAAAGTCACTTACGTGGGCCCACATACCTTTGAGCATCATTTTAGGTCACGTGGAAGGAAAATGAGGTCTGAGGAGTGGGGGTGGGGAATTACATGAGGTTGTTGAGATGTTTGTGAGCCGTTAGGGGACAGTCACACATGCACCTAAGAAGACACATAGGGAAAAACATTTATTGCAGAGAGATTTTTGGTAGCAGAAGCTGGGAAACAGAAAGCCCATTTACAGGAGAATGGGACGCATACATTGTGGTGTAGGCAGCCGGTAGAGTAATACTCAGCAGGAGAAAAGGCAGAGCTCTGCTTGTCAACAGGGCTGCGTCTCAGAAATGACATGAAAATGACGTGTAGCATGAAACAGTTGACTTGTTTTCAAAAGGCGAAGCAACACTGGGTGCTGTTAGGGACACATGCATCTGTAGTCAATTAGGGAACCCATGCAGGTGAGCGACACCCAGTTCCTGAGAGGGGGTTCCCTTTGGGGCAAGCGAGGAGGGCTGTGACCTCAGAGGGCTGGTACAGAGGCTTTGTCTGTGCCAGTTTTAGGTCTTGTGTTACTTCTTAAGCTGGGTAGGGGGTACATGGGTCTTTCTTACACTAATAGGTATACTGTTTTGATTGCTTGAAGCATTTCATGACTTATAAATGAAAATGCAATTGTCACCCACACAGAGCATGGGCCTCCGGAGTTCATGTTTGAATGTCAGTTCTGTTTCAATCTCAGCTCTGCCAACTGACTGGTGGTCTGAACCTCAGTTTCTTCTCCTGTAATCACCCCGCTTGTCCCCCTTGTGAGGCTACAAGAATACTACAGTGAGCTTATCACAGTTCCTAGGACACAGTTCCGCTTCTCTGGCCTGGGGCCCTCCCCCTTCCCTCCAGGGACCCAGGTGTTCTGCTGTGACCCTTGTTGTGTAGCAGGTCACCAGCCCCTCTCTGCTTTAGCTCCTCCTTATGATCCTCGCCCCCCCCCCCCCCCGCCCTCCCCCGCCTCAAGAAACCTGGGCAGACGCTGCAGCCCTATAATTCACCTCCTGCATCTGCTGAGGCTGTTTCCAGGCCCTCGACTGCCCCCCAGCGGCTGGAGAGGCGCAGCTGCTGGATTGCAGGCCTTTGAGGCCGAACTGGACTGTTTGGGCACGTCCACACCCCGCTTACCTCGTTGCCCCATTTCCTGTACTTCTGAGGCGGGCAATGCACCGTAGTGGCTGGAGCCCAGCTGCCCGGGTCCAAATTCCGGCTTTGCCACCCCCCTATAGTACATAGGCAAATTACCCACCCTGTGACTTACTCTCACTACATCTAAAATGTGGGGGCTTTTGGGCACCTTCAGCAGGTTGCCTTGTGTTAGGTGATACAAAGTGCCTTTGCATGTGGTAGGCTGTTTATTCAGTACAAGTCTTCCAGCACTTTTTTTAACGTTTGTTTATTATTGAAAGAGAGAGACAGAGCGTGAGCAGAGGAGGGACAGAGAGAGAGGGAGACACGGAATCTGAAGCAGGCTCCAGGCCCTGAGCTGTCAGCACAGAGCCCGACGCGGGGCTCGAACTCACAGACCGTGAGACAGGACCTGAGCTGAAGTCGGACGCTTAACCGAGCCCCCCAGGCACCCTCAGCACTGACTTCTAAGCTGGGAGAGAGGCCAGCTTCATTTCCAACCAGGTGAGGGACTCTGCTGTTCTCTGGTAACTGGTTGTCTGCTTGGTGTGATGTCCTGAGCCATGGCACAATCTACCTATATGGTACTTCCCCAGATCCCTCAAGAATAAGAAACTAAGTTGGGGCACCGGGATGGCTCAGTCTGTTGGGTGTCCAACTTCGACTCAGGTCATGAACTTGTGGCCTGTGAGATGGAGCCCGCATTGGTCTCTGTGTTGACAGTTTGGAGCCTGCTTCCAAAGGTCTCCCTCTCTCTGCCCCTTCCCCATTCGCACGGTCTCTTCCAAAGCCAGCTCAGGCTCAGCATCTTAGCACTCCCCAGGTAGGAGGTGGGTTTGGTCCCACAGGGGCCACTTTTCCAGGCTGTTTTCTGGGGCCTGGCACATACCCACTTGGTGCCCTTCGTATCCCCTGCCCCTACCAGGGGCCCAATCATACGCAGGCTCCTGCCCCATTCATGCCTGAGAGCCAATCACCTCACAGGACTGAAGAGGCAGTGCCCCTCTACCTCTGCTCAGGTGCCTCTCGCACCTCTCCACTAGGAGGATGGTGGGTGTGGGTGGGAAAGGGCACTGGGTCCCAACTCTGGGGCAGGTACAACCAGCTCCAGAAGGGCCCAAGGCAATAGATCTCTAGAGAGCAAAGGTTCAGGCAGGGTCAGTGGTCTGTTTGCCAACAAATGATGCACACCAAGTCACCTTGGCCTGGAGGCACTCAAGGAGTCACCAGAAATGAAGGCCGGCTGCCCCAGCCCTGCTTTGTTGCAGGAAGGGACAGAATGCGGTCTCTGTAGCCCAGGCCCCAGCTGGGGCCACTGCCTGAAAGCCACTCCTTTTCAGTTTCTCATCTTACTGAGAACTGCAAAGGCAGGATGTGGGGGAGGTGCAAGGGCCTCTTGTCCTGGCCCCACCCAACCACCAGTCCAGCTAGGGCACCAGGCCCACTGGGGGTGGAACTGCTTGAACCGGGAAGGCTGGGCCTTAGGCTTTAGTGGCTGCTGGTATCAGTCACTAGGGATCCCTAGTCCCCCTCTTTCACGAGGAAAGGGAAGCTCAAGGCGCCTCCTTCATGCCCCCAAAGGGAAGAGCAACAGCAGCCAATCAAGAGACTCGGACCAGGATTACGAATGAGGCAATTTATTAACCCAGCATTTGTTCTAATGCTTCTTGTTGGCAGCTGCCACCTGTGGGAAAAGACGGGAGAGTAATTAAGATCGGCCGTGGGGTCTGTGTTCTGGAGCTTTGGAGCAGCTACCCGCCACCCGAGGGACGCCGGGCACCTGGATTTGTGGTCTGACCGGTGTTCATCCAATCTAATCCTTATAGCCTCGGGCATTTCCCCATTTTACAGAAGTGTCAACGGGGACTAAAAGAAAGGGAGTGGCGGAGCAGGATTCCAACACCTGCCCACTGCTCTGCTATCCACACTGTCTATGCCCTGCCCTGCGCAGAAGAGATCACCGGCTCCTTCCAGGCAACCCTCGGACTCCCAGGGGGCTGACACCTTCTACTCTTTTTTGACACTTGACTAAGTGATTGAGCCCTCCAAGGCTCCTAGGAGACCTGAGTCAATGATACAGAAAGAAAAAACCCAACAATGGGTTCATGCCTGGCCCTGGGGGCTCCCACTGCTGTAGCCCACTGAGCCCTCACCACTACCCTATGGAGGCTGGCAAGAGTAGACCATTCTACAGATGGGACTGGCTCCAGGCAAACAGACTCTGCCCCAAGGTGTCCAGCCAGTCAGGGATCTGGATGGAGACCCTTGTTCTCAGCTGGCTTGCCTCCCCCACTCTCTCCACAGCCATCCCGGCTGATGTCAGTGAGCATGAAGAATGAGAAAACACTGCAGCTAGAGTCCTGAGAAGGCTGATTGGGCAAAGGGGAGTTGTGTGCAGAAACCTGTCCTGCACGAGAAACAATTCCAGCTGCACGCCAGGCCTGGGGTCCCGGCACCCACATTTCTAACCAGCTCTAGCAGGAAGTTAGTCAGAAACGTTCTTTCTCCTGCCCCTGACCCCACCAGCCTGGGCTGTGCCCTCCAGGGTAGGAAATTCTGACCTGACAAATCCCAGGCAGTGACTAAGAGACCCAGTCCCGGCCCACACCCAGGCCTCACCTGTCCGGCGATTCTGTCCAGATCTCTCTGTCCCTGAGGTGTCAGTTTGCGTCCCCTGCGGGAGAAGGGTCATGCAGCCCCCCATGAGTGGAGGCTCTCAACCATGTCACTGCCAGGCCCACCCTGGATGTAAGCCAGGCTTCCCAAGAAGGCACCTGGCCATGGGACCACATGACACCAGCCAAGTCCCACTGAGGGCCCCAGTCAGCTGCATTCTAACGAGCTGGGGGCAGGAGTGGGAGCCCCCCTGGGAGCTGCCAGGGTGTCGTTTGTGCAAGCATTAGATCAAAAGCCCCGAAAAATCAATTGGGAAAAGTTAACGAGCAGGCTAATGAAAGCGGACAGTCGCTAAATTACCTTCTTGGAGCTTGGGGTAGTCAGCCAGAGAGGTCGGGGTGAGGCCCCTCACTGTTCACTTTTCTGCAGAATCCCCTGCCCGCCTGAGGGGCAGGTGCAGACAGCAGGACAGACCTGGCACCTCTCCACACGGGGGAAGGATGGCTCTAGACAACTTCATTACAGGTGATCTGACCCCAAGTGTCCTCCATCACCCCTGTCCCAGCCATTCCCCCCAACCCCGCTTACCCATCTTGGTCCTTTTCCACCATTTTCAGCCCCTCTAGGGCTTGGAGGACCCTGCGGGCCACGCTCTTGGAGCCTCTGCTAAAGTGGCTGGGCATGACCCCATTTCTCTGACGTCCTCCATAGATCTTGGTCATGGAGCCGACTCCAGCGCCGCCCCGGAGGTACAGGTGCCGTGCTGTGGAAGCTGGGTGGGGTGTGCGTGAGATGTGAGGATCCTTCTCAAGCAAAGTAGAGTCCTCTCTATAGCTGACGCAGGCTGAGGGAAGGGCCTCGCTCAAGGTCACACACATAACTGTGTGCATAGCAGCTAATTCCTCCCATTGTATAGCCCGGAAAACTGAGAATACACAGACTAAGGACTGGGCCCCCACCCCAGCTATCCCACAGCCAAGCTGCCCTACACCCCGGGCCCAGCTGAGGAGACTGGACGGCCTGCCACAGCTGAGCTGCCGTGAGCCTGGGCCCAGGGTCCTATGGGCAGAGCCTGGCAAATGCTTAAGCCGTTGACTTTCCACCTCCAGGTCCAGGCCTGAGGGGCAGGAGTACGAGCAGGGATATGTCACCTGAGCGCAGCTCCCTAAGCCCCTTGGCCCTGGAGAACTCAGGGTCAGAGCCGACACCCCATGCAGTGACGTTCCCAACCCTGAACGGGCATCACCCCTTCCGCAACCACAGGATTCTTATCCGGCTTGGACAAGTCCCCCATCCCTCACTGTTCTGTTCAACAGGGCCATTTGCCCACCAGGCCCTGTGCCATCTGCTTTTCATGCTCCCCCATGAGGCAGTAAGATGGTTTTACGACCTGGCCTGATGGTGTGCGGCCTCGGTAAGTCACCCACCCTCACCTGAGAGCTGCACGGGTGTCCAGTGCTATTCTCCTTCACAGAAAAGCAAACAGGCTCCAGAAGGCACTCACTGGCCTCATGTCACATAGCACGGAGGGACAGACTGTTCTGGCTTTCTATCTCAGGGGGCCACTGAAATTTGAGGGAACTAGGGCTTGAGATGCAAGGACTCCAGGTCATTCCAGGGCTGCCAGCGATCAGTACATAAGGTTTTGCCCAAGTGACTACTTTTAGTCCCTACAGATCAGAGGGGAAAAATCAGGATTCCTTCCTCCAGTAACTACTTACTCCTAACAACCAGGTGCCAGGCCACATCCATGACCTTGTGGGGTTCTGAGCTGGGGGTGGGTGGAACTTACCACCTAAAGTGGGCTACTCCTCCCAAAGAAGTTCTTCCACACCACTTGTCCCCACCCAGACCCCTCCTGCCCTGTAAGATGGTCTTCAGATACAGTCATGGGCTTCTGGGGGCCTCGGCATGGCTGAAACCCTCACCACCTTTATCAGGACCACTGTACAACCTCTCCCTGGTTTCACTGCTTCCAGCTTTTGCTCACTTTAAAACTATTCTCCTTGGGGGGCGCCTGGGTGGCTCAGTCAGTTGAGCATCTGACTTCGGCTCAGGTCATGATCTCACAGCCTGTGAGTTCGAGCCCCGCATCGGGCTCTGTGCTGACAGCTCAGAGCCTGGAGGCTGCTTCGGATTCTGTGTCTCCCTCTCTCTGCCCCTCCCCCACTCATGCTCTCGCATGCTCTCTCTCAAAAATAAACAAACATTAAAAAAAAATTTTTTTAAACAGTTCTCCTTGGTTCTTCCTACCTCCACACCACCTCCAGCATCAAAACTCCCCTTCCAGTGATATCACTGGAAAAGTCCAGACTTCCAGACCAGCTCACATGCCCAACAGCTACCACCATTCCTCCCGTGCCTGTGCCAAGCCATGCTTTGGCCTGGGTGGAGATGTGCTCTCCCACCTGGGCTCTACCCAGGGCTGAGGAAAGCAGAATGGCCTCAGGAAGGGGTCAGTGGAATACTCCCAAGCACACAGATGCCCAGGAGAAGCCTGGCCAGGCTGGGACCAACGCTCAGCCTAGCCCCAATCCGGGCTCTGTATAAAAAGAGATGGCCAACCCCTGAGCCGTCTGGCAACACAGGGTGTGAATCCCGACACTGCTCCTCTCAGCCGAGTCCACCCCCTGTTTGGGCGGTCTGGGCCTGGGCCACGGGACTCAAGGGGAAGCCTACTCAAATCCTGAGGACTGAGTGGCAGACAATAAGCTCCAGTAAAGTCCAACTATTAGTTTCTTCAAGGAGGAGGTGGAGGGCCTGCTGTAAATTTTTCCTTAAGCTGCAAAAAACTAGCTGGTGTGGTGTCAGATAGAGGGTACCCCCCACCCCAGTTCTTGGTAATTATTTTCCTGACCTATTAAAAGGGAAAGAATATTAATGCTACAAGTCGGAAAGCATTACAGTCAAAATAACAGAATTCTACAAAATAATTGGCCTTTTCTCACCCCCACCCTGCTGAGACCCAGGCCCCGATCCTTCTGAAGTGGAGCTGTAACATCACAAATCAGGCCATCCTAGGTGCTGCTTAGGAGGTGACAGCAAGCCAGGTGTGGTCACAAATGGCTTCTCAAGTCCCTGTAAGACTTTCTGCTCCTCTTGGAAATCCTGTCCCAAGTGTCCAGGAGTCACTCCCCACCTCAGAGTATAAAGGAGGGACCAGTAGCATCCTCCCACCCAAGGGGCCACCAGGCGGAGAGGGTCACAATGCTCTTGAACACCTGGTATACCAAAGTTTCACAAATGTCTTTGCAGCGCAGCATTTTTTTTTTTTTAAGTTTATTTATATTGTGGGGGGGGGGGGGCAGGGGAGGGGGAGGGGGAGAGGGAGAGGGGGAGAGGGGGAGGGAGGGAGGGAGGGAGGGGGAGGGGGAGAGAGAGGGAGAGAGGGAGAGAGAGGGGAGAGAGAGAGAGAGGGAGAGAGAGAGAGAGAGGGAGAGAGAGAGATAAAGAGAATCCCAGGCAGGCTCTGCACTGTCAGCATGCAGGGCCTGAACTCACTGTGAAAACATGACCTGAGCTGAAGTTGGATGCTCAACTGAGCCACCCAGGTGCCCCTACAGCTCAGCATCTTAATAACTGTTCTTTGCCAAGCTTCTAAGGAAAGAATCCGGACATTGTCACCCCTTAACTTGTTCCTGAAATGTCTCCAAGGCCTTGACCTTTCCAATAACAGCATATGTGACTGCCCAGCCCTATGCACTGATCAGAGAAGACCAGGTCCCATCCACAATGATTTCATTTGGGACATTCAGATGTCCCAATTTAGGAGTCACTCACTGCTGGACAAGACACAATGGATTCCCACCTCCCTCCCAAGCAAGACCTTCTGACAATGAAGAAACCAGGGGGCTTGTCCAAGGCCACACGGCAACACCCCCTCCCCTCACAAACCCTACAGTGGTCTTTCCTTGACATCACAATGCAGGGAAGGAGAAAATGCAAACACAGCACAGACTCGGGTCTGCCAAGCTTGGAGTCAGCGTGTCATGCTCTCCTAAGGTCACTTCACCTGTCTGTACCTGTTTCCTCTTTGGTAACTGAGTATCTCCAGTGACTTGCCCAGAGTATGAGCTAACCCCAACTAGGTGGGAGCACTCTAGGCTGGTAAACTTCTCCAGTAAAGGGTCAGAATAAATATTTTTGGCTTTGGACGCCACCAGTCCGTCACAATTGCAACTCTGCCTCAGGTGTACATGTAAACAAATGGGCGTGGCAGTGTCCCAACAAAAATGTGCACAACAGACCTTGGTCTAGAGTCACTATGCTATGCCACTAAGGCAGCTGGGGAAATGAGGTCAAAAAGGGAGTTTTGGAAACCTTGAGTAAGGGAGATCAGGATGGCAGGTAGAGGATGCACACTCCGTGTGAGTTGTCAGAGAAGGGGCCAGGAAACAGTCTAAGGCTCATCTAGGTGTACTGCCCAGGGTGGTCTCGATCTCATTTCACATTAATCTCTCCCCATCTACAAAAATACAACAAGCATAAAACAGAAAACCACCAGTACTATGTGGGAAGTTTTCAACAGGGCAGATTAAACAAAATATGTAGATTTACCTGACCACATAGGAAAAGCCAGTAGACTTTCTCCTCATCTTAGATCCAAAACTGCCTTGACCAACTGATTCTTGGGGCGTTGCCAAAGAACATTCAGGACCAGGCAGCCTTGCTTCCCAAGATGGGTGGATGGGGTGGTGGTCTCATCCAGGCCCCATCACTAATGTGTGCCTGGGGAAATCAAGCCAGCTTCCCTTCCCCAACCCTTTTTTCTTCCTAACAGCAGAGTGGGGATCCCCGCTATATGCTACCCACCCTACCCACCTGAGAGTTGACCTTTTAATCCTCAGGGGTCTGAGGCTGTGGCCAAGTCATGTTGGCCTCTGCCCGTCCAGGGCCTGAAACAGAGTGGACCTCATGGACATCTGATGCACAAGAGCAACACCAATCTACAAAATACATCATATTCCAAAGTGCCAAAGGGACTTGGTACCAAGGCCAACTCTTCTCAAAGTCACCCTGAAGCTTTCTTTATTTCTAAACTGTGCTTCCCACCTACTTCCTGTCTGGAGACAGTCTTTGGCCAGGATGGAGCCCCTAGGTCAGAGATTGAAGGTTAAAAGATTGCAGAAGCTGAGGGTCCTTAATGAAGGCCCGTGCAGAGGTTGCTGCCTTGAACAACCTAGCACTGACCACCCCTCCATCCCTAAGTTAGGCCTTCATGGAGTGACAGCTGGGAGAAACTTGAAATGTCAAGGACAGGTGAAAATTAGCACTGTGCCATTGGGCACTACACTGAAGTCACTCCTTCGAACTTATCACTGGTAGACTAATAAGAGAGGGGACTGGCAAATGGTTACAGGGTGATCATAAGGCTTTGTTTTGGGTACTTGGGACTTACCAAGATTTAGAGCAAGGAGTGACCCGGCCAGATCCCAACCACTTAAAAGAAATGGTCTCTCTAGAGAGACAAGGAGAAAACCAGCCTATGGATCTGAACGATAAAAATGGGACACCTGACTTTTCTTGAAGGACTACTCTGCCACAGGGGTATTGTACAGAGGTTTTAACTGTCATAAGCTCATTTGATTCCCACTACAATCCTGTGTTGTTAACAATCGTTAACCTCATTTCAGAGAGGACACAAAGAGGAACAGGCAGATGGAGGCCACACAGTTAAGTGGCAGAGAGAAATCTGAACTGGGGAGAGTCTTGACTCCACGAACATGGAAGCGTCAGTAAACGCTTTCCTCTAAAACAAACTACCTCTAAGTAAACGATGAACATTCACTTGACCCTGGGTTTCCCTAGAGTTTCAGAGGAAGCCACAGGTCCTCACATCAATCGCTTACAAACGAAAACAGACTCAGAAATGAAGTTACTGAGCGTCACACAAGCACGCAGCGATAGCCTAGTGCTTCTCACACTGTAGATCAACTATAATTTAAAGAGTTTCTCTCCTCTTGCAATCTTGGGAGAGCTCACAGAGGGAACAGGGAGGTATGGTTTGTGCCAGGGGTCACCCAGCACCCCCCCCCCCATTACCCAGAGGCCCCAGTTCCTCACCAGCTCGTGTGTAGAACCAGTTCTCATCGTAGGGAGCAAGCTCTTTATGCTTGGCCAGCTTGACAGTGTCCACCCATTCAGGGACTTTCAGCTTCCCAGACCTGGGACCAACGGTGAGAAAGTGACGATCCAGGAGTCTCCCCAAACTCCAGCCCCCAAATCCCCTCTGCTCAACCCAAAATGCATAGGTTACCAGGAGCTCCACGTGTCCCAGAATATAAAAAAACCAGAAACGCGGCCACAACCCAAACCCAGGCCTCAGGCAGAAAAGCAGACTCCACACGGAGACCTCACACAAGCCTCCCGGTACCCGAGAAGAGAAACAACGTCCGCGGAGGAGTCAGGCAAAGACCACAGCCCCCATCCACCGAGCCCGAAGCCCCACACTCACTTTTTGAGGAAGGCTGCCAGAGCTCTGACGAACTCCTGCTGGTTCACGTCTTTTACAGTAACTCCAGGCATCTACGAGAAAAAGAGCAAGCATGTGAACTTGGCACTGGTGGAGACGGCTGACAGGGGCCAGGGCCTTGCCCCCACGCGACCGCAGCCGCCGCACTCCCGTTCCTTCCCGAGGCCCTACTTCAGATACGGGCCCTAAAGGCCCCGGCGCCTGTGGGTGCTAGACTTCACCGCCGCTCACGGTCTCTGCGCGTCGCACGAGCACGGCCTGGCGCCGTGATGGAGACGCCAGATGACCCCAGCCCCTGATTCTGGGGACCCCCTCCTTGCATCCCCGCCGCCCGCCTGGCCCAGTCTCGGTCCCCGGACCTCGCAGACCGGGCATGTCCGGGCCTGCCGCTCGCACGTGGCTGCGGCTCCAGGGGGCGGGGCGGCCCCACACAGTCTCCCCGGGGGCCCCAGGCACGCACTCCCGCCTGGGGAGTCGGGCCCCTGACGCCCCGCGCCCAGCCCGAGCAGGAGCGCCCGTCTTACCGTGCGGCCTCCGCGCTGCCAGCCAGGGGAAAGGGAGCAACGGGGTTTCCCGGGCGCACAAGTCGGGCGTCGGGTATCGCGAGAAGTGCGAGCTCTCGCGAGAGCGAGGCCAGAAGAGCCGCCCCGCCTCTCTGAGGGCGAATGCGGCTTCGAGCTGGGAGGGCGTGTGGTGTGGGGGCGGGCAGGCAAAGGAGAAAGCCTAGGGGACGGGGGTGGAAGCCTGGGTCCTGCCCGCCCTTTCCTCTCCCGGAGTGTAATCGAGCGCCCGTCCTGAGCTGTGGGGTGGGACGGCTTCGTTTGCGTCGATCGCGGCGGAGGAGACTGTGGCGGCGGAAGTTGGGCTTTGGATGGGCAGGAAAGAGGGACCCGGCCACGGCCCGTGCCCCCGCGGGACGACCCCCTTTGGGGGTGGAAGTGGCTTTTCGGGCCGGAAGTAGGGGGTAGTAAGGGCGGAACTGTGATGGGGAACCCTGCGGTAGTGCAAAGAGGAAATGTGTTCGATCACCAGTCCTCGCGAGAGCAGAAGGAGAAGCACCACCCTTCTTAGGGCGGAAACTGCTTCATCACGGCCCAGGCGACCGCAGTGGGATGGAGGAACTACAGGCGGGGAGGAGATTAGGGCAGGGACAAAGAGGTGGAGGCGGGACGTTCGGAGAAGTTAGTGCAGCTCTGCCTCCTAGTGCTTGAGTCTGTTCGCTCAGCACTTTAGGTTTCTTTTGCTCACTTGCCTCACTGACCCGTGTGGCTTTAGGCAGTCCACTTGCCCTTTCAAGGCTTCAGACTCTCAGTTAAAAAGAAAATACAGGGGCGCCTGGGTGGCTCAGCCGGTTAAGCGTCTGACTTCAGTTCAGGTCATATCTCACAGTCCGTGAGTTCGAGCCCCACGTGGGTGCTCTGTGCTGACCCCTCGGAGCCTGGACCCTGCTTCAGATTCTGTGTCTCGGTCACTCTCTGTCCCTCCCCTGCTCATGCTCTCTCTGTCTCAAAAATAAAAACATTTTTAAAAAATATTTAAAAAAAGAAAAAGCAAACACAATTTAGATGGAAACACCAAAATCCTGGCGTTTTGCGCCTTTTAAGTGACTGTTCTTGTACATGGTGTTATCACGTTAATTCCATCAACAAATATTTTTTGTGTGCCTACTCTGGGCCAGGCACAGGTAAACGTTATGTAGTGTTACATGCGTGGTTTGGTTCAATCCTTGAAAGGTCCAACGACCAAGAACAGGAGGGACACACTTGTCTGATAAAATGGTTAACTTGCTGCAAAAGGAAACATTTAAATGCGTGTTGCTATTTTCTTATGTTGAAAAGAGTTTAAAAATCAGAGCGAATAATATTATTTTTTTCACAGTGATATACTGTGTACACAAAATGCCTTAGTTATTAGTAAGCCAATGTGTTACACCGATACCTGTTAAAAAAAATAAAAGTTAAAACCAAATATCTTAGTTGATTCAGACTGCTATAACAAAATACCATGGATGGTGACTCATAAACAACAGAAATTTATTTCTCATAGTTTTGGAGGCTGGGAGAAGTCCAAAATCAAGGTGCCAGGCGATCCCGTGTCTGGTGAGGGCCCACTTCCAGGTCCATAGACAATTATTTTTTGCATGCCCTTACTTGAGTGAGGGAGCTCTTTGGGGAATTTTTTATTAGGACACTAATCCCATTCATGAGGGCTCCGCCCTCATGATGTGAATCACCTTCCAAAGGCACACCTCCAAATACCATCACAAGTGGAAACTAGGTTTCAAGATAGGAAATTGGGGGGAGGGGCGACATAAGCACTAAGTCTATAACACAAACCCTGTTTCTAGCATGATAACATCTGGTGTTTACATTAGGAGCTTCACCGTTCAGGTAGCGAACGTTCAATGGTGTCGAAACCTATCTTACACTGTCTTGAAAACTTAAGAATAGTTTTAGTATCTCAAATTCCATGCCCCCCACCCCGAATCAAAACATGTATGTATGAATATGTAGTTGTATGTAGGTGTAACTATAAGTGTCCATATACTTAGGTAACTTATGTTCTCCTTTTATACACTTTTGATGTACATTTCTAATATCAGTGCTGAATCATTTAAGGTTAGTCCACTTGAGTCAATTTACTAAAGAGTTCTTTAAAAAAAGCTTTCCAGAACCACTGTAGGTAAAATTTATATTAAGCAGAGGTTTGAGGGACTCAAGGCAAAGCAGGTCCTATGTAATGGAGTCAACATCATACCTTGGCTGAGAAGCAGACACAGGGTCCTGTTTGTTTGGAAATTATAGGGTTAAGATAAATGTGCAATGTTATCTCCAGAAATCCCTCCTCTGAAGCCCCGCACCTGGGTGAAAATCATGGCTACGTCTCTGTGTCAAAGTGATCCCCCAGGCAAGAGTGAGATGTCCCCTTCTCACTATTGCTATGATTTCAAAGAGCAAACTTTCTGACGGTCTATGATTTTACAGAACATGGTTTCTCAGTACTGTGTCCTTGGTGTTAATTTTTACAGGTTCATAACCTTAACAACTCTGTAAGGTGGTTGGTAGGCAACTGGATTTTCGAGCATCAAGTAGTTTGGCCAAGCTCACGTAAATGTAAAGCCCAAACTGGATTTGAATCCATAACTGGTGACTGCTTAACCTCTTTCAATAACTCTATAGACAGAAAATTTAAAAATGATTCAAAGTTGTGGTGCATTCGGACAATAGAATGCCATTCAGTGCTAAAAAGAAAGGAACTATCAGGCCATGCAAAGGCATGGAGCAAACTTGGATTCACATTACTAAGTGAAAGAAGGCAATCTGAAAAGGCAAACTGTATGATTCCAACTATACAACATTCTGGGGAAAAAAGCAAAATTATGGAAACAGTAAAAAGATCATTGGTTGCCAGGGGTCGACAGGGATAAGGACGATGGGAATAAGGATAGGTGGAGTACAGAGAAATTTTAGGGCAGTGAAACAATTGTTTGATACTATAATGGTGGATACGGGTCATTATACATTTGTCCAACCCATAAAGTGTACAATACCAAGAACAAACCATAATGTAAACTATGCACCTTGGGTGATACTGACATGTCAATGTAGGCTCCTCAGTTTTAACAAATGTACCACTCTGGTGTGGGATGGTGATAGTGGGGGAGGCTGTGCTTGTACGGGGGCAGGGAGACCACAGGAACACTTACAGTCTGCTCAATTTTGCTGTGAACGTAAAACTGCTCTAAAAAAACTCTCTTAAAAAAAAATTGGTTTGAGGACAGGAAGTTGTTCATATTGTGGTGAGGGGAGAGGCAACATTAGAGTTTATCAACTTTGTAGGAAAAAAAAATTCGTAAGGAATCAGACAGAATGTATTTAGTTATTTATTCTGAGTTCCCAGAGAGGAACTCCCTGAGAGTTCCTGAGAATAAGTACTGCTCCCTGAGAGTACTAAGAGGGGGAGACATAGAGGCACAAAGCCAGACGCAGCTCAGGGTGATCAGGTCTGTGGGTGTAGGAATGTAGGGAATTTGGCCTGATCTGTTTATAGGAGACATTAAGTCAGATGAAAAGGAGGAATCTTGCTTTTGGGGAGAGCTCAGGATGTCATTAGGGCCCAGGCAGGGTATGGGTTATAGGACTGTGTTTCTGAGAACATATGTTGGGGGCTGCAGAGCCAGCTACACAAGGGGCTGGGAGAGCAGAATGAGGCCTGCATGGACCAGGTAATGAGGGTCTGAGTAGAAACTGGATGGGGTGGGTGATAAGATGTCGGTTCTACACTGAACAAGGACTGTGGTCACGTGTGGACCAGGTTCACGTAGGGCTGAAGTGAAGGGAGGAGCATCGATTCTCAAAAGGCAGAATGTGAAATGAACTTCTGAAGTAATACGTGGGTGACTGGTGGGATGGGGCAATCTTGTTTGGACAGAGGGATGGCGCCTCAGATTTGGAACCTCATTGGTTATTTCTGTAGAACGTCAGGGTGGTACACAAAAGGCGCTTAGAAGGGGGATGAATTATGCATTACCCTATTGGACCTGGGTGGCACCTTTCCTCGCCTTGCCCTGGGAAGTGGGAAAGTGGCAGCACATGGAACAGTGCTCACAGCCCACTGACTCTAATCTCTAAGGGCTGCTCACAGGCCAGGAACCCACTGGCTCCCTACAACCACAGCAGATGAAGACGGCTGCACCCAGAGAGGCAGTGACAGAGAGGAGCAGGAACAATTCTGAAATCTGCCCTTTTCCCCAGGGCTCGCTCCTGCAGAGTCTCCACCCTCTCCCTCAGGCACCAATGGGGAAGCCCTGACAATGTGATAGACAAAGTAGGCCTAGCCAATGGCGTGAAAAGCCCTAAGGATCTGGCTGGGAGGGGAGGTGGACTGCAGAGAAATAAGAAGGGCCAGGGAAGAGTGGCCTGCCCCTAGCTCCTTCGCCCAGTCCTCTCTTTCCCCACCTTCTCATGTCATCCCTTAACCCCACATTGTACTTTCTCATTTACTCTTCCCAGCTGTGTGACCTTGGTGTACTGGGACCTTTGGTCAGCCCTGAGTAGCAGGGTCTCAGGCATCTTTCCTGTTGCAACGCTTCCCTTCTCCGCGACTATGTGGGCTTGGTCATCTGTCACTTGAGAGAGCAGGGCCCAGCAAGGCTTAGGCAGGTCTATTAAGGAGCAATCATATATCTAAGTTATAACAAGGGGAGGGAAGGAAAGTGTAAAGCAGGCTTTCCTCCTTTGATTATCTTGTGTTGAGTCCTGAGAAGTGTCGCAGATTTGTTACCCTGTAATGTTAGGCAGTAGAAGCAGCCCATCTTTTCAAGGCTCCAGACACAAAAGAACAAACAGTGACTGAATGCCATCACCAGCAATCATCTTGGATAAAAAGAGGAGTGTAAGTGGCCTCAGGAAAAAGAATCAGTGATCAGGCCTGTCCCTTGCGCTTTCTGTCTGCTGCTTCTACGAGTGGAAATGGGGATGGGGATCTCCAGGTGTTCATATCTTTGGAATAGCTCAAGAGGTCTTCATGTGTGGAATGGTTCGAGGAGAAGGACTTGACAGCAGCGGACAAAGAAACATGCAGGTACGACCTGCTTATTATCTAAGGATACCTTGAGTAGAAAAATCAAAGACTTTCTGAAAAACCCTTGGGCTCATGCCTGTCTGCTGGAGTCCTGAATCTTTCACTCTGTTTTATAAAAATTACCTAATTGATTTAGGGCTTGGCAAGGAGAAGGAAACTTTTTCCTTTATTTGCCTAGAAATTTTCCCTAAAATAGTTGGGCAAGTTACTTTCTCTCTTTAAACTTGTTCTTGGGGCACCTGGGTAGCTCAGTTGGTTAAGCGTCCAACTCTTGATTTCGGCTCAGGTCATGATCTCATAGTTTGTGAGTTCAAGCCCTGCATCAGACTGTGTGCTGACATCACTGAGCCTGCTTGGGATTCTCTGTCTCCCTCTCTCTCTCTCTGCCTCTCCCCTGCTCATGCTCTATTTCTCTCTCTCAAAATAAACTTAAAAAAAAAAAAATAAAATAAACGTGTTCTTTATTTGTAAAATGGGAGTAATCATGCATGGCTTACAGAGTTGCTGTGAGCATGTATGTGAATCACATACAGTGGGGTACTTAATAAATGGTAATAATGTTCTCTTACCTTTCATAGGTCCTTCAAAATGTAGACACATGAATCTCCCTAGTTCAGATAAAGCCCTTGAAAAAGGCTAACTTGATTCTTCCTATTCTCATTGGCCTCAGTTTCCCCATTTAAAAAATGTTACATTATGTTAGCATTATAGGTATTCCATTTGGCCAAAACTGGCCTGAAGATATGTTTTGTTCAGCTCACCTAGAATTTAAAGAAGAAAACTGAGCCAACTCTTGAAAATTAATATGTTTTATATAGAAATTCAGTTTTCCAGCTTCTCTTAAGGAATCAGAAATTGTGGCAATAGTCACATTCCTGCCTGGCAACAATCCACTAAGGCCCAAAGGAGGCTGCCCTCTCTGGTATGGCATGTATTCTGTTTTCTAGGGCTCATCTAGCTTTCTGTACTCACTTAAATTTAAAAAAAAATTTTTTTTGAGAGAGAAAAGCAGCATGAGCCGGGGAGGGGCAGGGAGAGGGAGACACAGAATCCGAAGCAGGCTCCAGGCTCTGAGCTGTCAGCACAGAGCCTGACGCGAGGCTTGAACTCACAAACCATGGATCATGACCTGAGCTGAAGTTGGACACTTAACTCACTGAGCCACCCAAGCACCCCTCTTTACTCATTTAAATGATGGGCTTGGCCTTGTATGCATTTCAATTTTTAGCCCTCTGGACAGCTGGAAAGTGTCTATGCCCGGCACAGGGCAGACACTTAATTGTTGAGTCACTGAATCTCCCATCTCCCTCTACCAATCTGTCTTATCGAGCCATAATAAGAAATCCAAGTTTGTATTTATTTATGGTAGTTACTGGATAACTATTTTCAATTTGAAAAGTGAACTGAACAAGTCCTTTATGTCAATGAGAATAGACTAGGTTAGGCTTTGGCAACAAACACTCCCTAAGTCTCAGTGGCGTAAAACAACAAAGGTTTATTTTTCGGTTACTCAGCCAAACGTAGACACAAAATGAAAATACCCTCCTGTTTTTGCACGCATGGAGACAGACATAAGTGCACAAGTACGTACAGAATCACATGTCAAATATTCTGGAACATGAACTCATGCAAAAACCTATTTAGATACTTGTTAGCTTAAATTGCATAACTCTCACTTTGTTGGGTATTTAAAAAGGTCCCCGGACCCAAGTGGGTAAGAGGATATCCACTTTCAGTCAAGGAAATACCCACACTACAAAAGGAACCAAAAGCTAACAAAGCACAATAAAGCTTAAAAAAAAAAAAAAAAAAAAGCCGGAAGCTCGCACTATATTATATTCCATGCATAAATCCAGAGGCAAAATACCAAATATGCGGTGACTGCAGGCTCTTGCCCCTTGCTCAAGTGAGGTCTCAACCTCTGGGCTTCTAGCTTAGGAGGGAGATGGAGCCCAGATGCCCAATATGCAGAGCTACGGAGGGGGCTGGGCTGGGGCGGAGAGAGGGGCCAACAGGCTGGAATCCTCTTCCTCCAGCAGGAGCTATAAGCAAGAAGGAAGGGGGTGGGACTAAGTCACATCCATTTCCTTTCCCAGCAATCCCCTCTTTCTACCCCACCCAATCCAGGCCTCATCCTTGTTCACCTGGCTCATCGCAAACACTTCCTCCTCCCCGATTTTCCCACCTTGTCTCTCAATCCCTCCATCAAGCCACCAGACTTGTCTTTCAAAGCTCAGGGTATCTAAATATGTCCCTGCCTAGCTCAGAAACATACCCTGGCTCCCCTTCATGCACAGTGGCTGCTCTAGCCTAAGCCTGGCATGCCACACCTCCATGATCAGAAGTCTCTCCAGCTTCATCTCCTTCATTCCAGCAGTTCTTCCATGCAGGTTTCCTCACTCGTACCCATGCCTAATTCAACATTTTGGACAGGAAGATCTTCAGCCTTCCCTCTCTGTCCCCGTAAGTCTCATTCCTCAAGATTTTTCTAGTTCTTTCCAGGTTTGTCACTGATTTTAAGTTTTACTTATTTAAGTGATCTCTATACCCAACATGGGGCTTGAACTCATGACCCCGAGATCAAGAGTCGGACGCTCTACCAACTGAGCCATCTGCTCTGTCACTGAGCTTTGTGAAGGCATCCAGTTTCCCCAAGTAAAACGGAAGCTCCTTGAAGGCAGTGATCAGATCTCCTTCCAGGCCAGACCCTTGTTACTTCTTCAGCCCTCTCGAGACAACAGCAGGCAGCATAGGTCTAGAGAGTGAGCCTTGGGCTGGAGTCTGCCACTGTCTTGCCGCATGCCCTTGGGCAAGTCCCTGCCTCTCTCAGGGCCTCATTTTCCTTGACATCAGGGCACTGGACATTTGCTTTTGAGCACGAAACTAATAAAACTAATCCACTGAACAACTCTCAACTGCAATTCCAGGAGCTAGGTTGAGAAGCTTGGGGCCTGAGTCTGAAGATGTTCAACCTGCTGACCCCCCTGATCTCCTTGGTTAGTCCCTACTTAATTCTGGTACCTCCATTTCCCAATATCTCTATCCCATCGTCTCCTTTCAGGGAACAGGTTACCTGGTGGGCCACAGGGGTGGAGCAGGGAGATCCAGGCAGGGTTGGGAGGAACAGAAGAGGTCAGGCGGGGAGCCTGGGAAGAATCTTTCAGACCCACAAGAGCCTCAGCTGCCTCCCGCTGCAGCTGCCGCTCTGAGGGGGCAGAGGTCCAGGCTAGGCGAGAGGCTGCAGGCGCCTGCAAAAGAAAGGGAGAGAAACAGACTGGGAACCCCCACTTCTGCCCACCCTCCAAGTGCTCTCTCAGCCCCTGGTTACTTCACTAACCCCCATGTTTCCTTCCCCTGGCTCAACTTCCTCCCAGGGTCCTGGATCCCACTTTGGTCCCAGGACCTGTGGCTGCAGCAGAAGAGGGTCTGGGGTGCCACAGGGCTGGAGTATCAGAGTCGAGCATCTAGAAAGAAGAAGAGAAGATGCCAAGGGGATTAAACACATGGACAGACATGTACACATGGGAGAAAGGGCAGGATTTTGCCATATGCTGATCTGGGAGTCTGAGTGCCTGCTGGGTCATTAGGCTTTGTGGACTTGGGCAAGTCCTTTCCCCTGGCTTGGCCTTCTTGGTTTTCTATGAAATGAAAATATCTGCCAGCTTCTTTCCTCCAGCGCTACTGTGCCGATTATGGGAAATCAATGATGTCAGTTTTTAAAAACATACCAAACATTGGGAGGGACTGGGATGACTGTTCCTGCCCTACTAGAGTCTAGTTTCCCTCCCCAATCCCCATGGAATTTGAGGAACAGGTTGGGACCCCTTGAAGAAGCCTTCCCTAATGGTCTCTGGCCTCTATCTCAGGCCTCTAAGGCTCTCACCATCATGCCCCACCCATTTCAGCGGGCAATTCGACTCCATCTTATCTGTTTAAAAGGACTCAATAGCCCCTATTTGTCCAAGGCCAGGGCTTGTGCTAGGTGCATTCCATACATTATCACTAATGCTCATGACAACCCACAAAGAAAATAATTGTGTCTCCGACTTCCTGATAGAAAACCAGGTTCAGGGAGAGTAAAGATACTTGTACAAAGGTTCATAGTAAGGCAATGGCAGAGCTAGGAGAGCTCCTCTTCACAAGGTCTAAGACCTTATCTTCTATATCATCTACTGTGACGTCCAGAACAGGGTCAAGCATATGATAAACGCGTGTTCTTCCCTCCCTACTCACGTGCGGGGCAAGGCAGAGGGCCCTTGGGATTCTCTGGAAAGAGGAGCCATCAGTATCGGGCAAGATCCTGGGCAGGTTGGGTGGGGTCCATGAGTGGGCAGCCGGAGGGAAGTGCCAGGGTCAAAGTCTAATGAGGGTAAGAGAATGCAGGAGGGTACAGGGGTTAAAGGTCATGGCTTCTAGCTTCCTTCCTACCCTGTCCTCTTCTCTTTCTGATACAGTGGTACAATGGCATTTAAACATCTGTTGAATGTTGAATTCGTCTTACCAGAAAAGGGATGCAGAGGGACAGTAGGTTCTTGGCATAGCAAGCGGTACACCACCGGGGGTGGCATGGAAAGGCCTGGAGGAAGCCAGTGTCCAGGAGCCCAAGGGCCTGGGGGCATTGGAGTCCAGGACAAAGGCAAGGCTTCCGGGGGACGGCTGAGCAGCAGAGGCCCCTGGGAGTTATCCTGCAAGGGCAGAGAGCACAGGTTGGATTCAGGTACAAGCCTGGGGAAAGAATGAGTATGTTCTAGGATGGGGGCAGGACCTCAAAACTTTAGACTTGGAGGGCTGTAAAATCCCACTCTCTCATTTTTTGCCCACAGAAGAGAAGTGATTTGCCCGGAGTTGATATTACAAGTCAGGGCTAAATCTAGAACCCAAGTGTTGAGGGCACAGAGGAAAGGGCCTGGGCAGGGGCTAGTGTAGGAGTCACTCCCCCCACGGCCCAGGTTCTCCTTACCTTCCCAGGGGGTGTCAGTGCCAGTGGGACTGCCCCATGGGGCGTCTGAGGCTGGGGTGCTATGTTCTCCTTTCCAGCTATAAAGGACCAGAGGGAGTTTTGATGAGCCCTTTTTCCTGACCCCCATCCCACTCCAACTGCAAACTGAGTTTTTATCTCCCCATGACCCTCTCTGTGACACTTTTCTATCCACAGATCTCACTACATACTCCCAATGATCACATTTTAAAGTTGGAGAGACTGAGGCCCAGAGAGTAGAAACGCTTTGCCCAAGGTCACACACTAATCCAATGGCAGGTCTGGGACTGTTTTCCACCCCAAACCCTGCCCCATCCCTGGCCAGACACTCACAGGGGACCCCTGGTCGAGTGGCTCCCTTCTTGGCACGGCTAGGAGCTTTAGGAGGGGCCGCCCCTCTCCTCATGAGTCCCTGAGCCAGGTGCCTCTTTAGCTGTGCCTCCTGTTGCCTACGCAAGGCCACCTGGGCAGCCATGACCCTTCGGCGCTCCCTAAAATGGGGGGTGCGAGTCAAAAGTTAGCCTCCCTTTAGATGAGGCCCATCATCTTCCCTTCCCTGGATCTCCTTCATGCTTACAAGATGAGGACACATTTGTGACACTCGCAAGTCTGAAAGAGGCACAGGCGCTTGTGGCCCTTGAGGTGCGCAGTGACGCCGTGGTTTCGGCAGCGGGCGCAGGTTGGAGAGCGACTGACAGCTCTCCTGGGGATAAGCTCTGTGCCCGGGAGGGCTCTGGGCTCATCCCCAGTGGCAGAGTCTGCGGCGCAGTGGTGGGCAGCAGGCACTTCCTTGGCTTCCATGGATCTAGAGGCAGGAATGGAAGGTCAGGGTGGCCACATGGGCCCTCTCCCCACCAGCCCTCCTGCCCCTGGGAGGCCACACCTGAAGGGGTTTCCATTGCTACCCGTCTGTGGACTCAGCTTTCACCTTGCTTCCTCCCTGGCTTTCTCCCTTCTTCACCCACTGCCTTCCTCGAGCATCCTCCTTCCCAGAAGGCTCACCGTCTTGCCAGGCGCCCCTCTTCTCACTCCCTTCTTACATATTCCTTCAACGCAAACAGTACTCTATGCTGCTCGCCTGTGCTTTCCCCGCGCCCAAGTCCCACGTTCATTCTCATTCAGGGCCCCTTCTCTCCCCCCCACCCCCGGGGATTCTATACCCCCTTCCCCCCACTGCCCCGATCCGATGATGTTTCCTGCCATCATCTTCGGCAACTATCATCCTTCCCTCGTGCATTTATCCAGTTCCTGCAAATGTTTGTGCTCCCCGTTCAATTCTCAGCCTCACGTATGTCCTGCGAGGCAACGTTCGCCTTGCCCCCCTTTTACATCAGAACACTCTCTTGATCCCACCCCCACCCCGCGATTACTTTCTTCTTAGAGATTCCTCGCGCCCCACCCCCCCCCCCACCCCCCCCCACCCCGCTTTCAGGAATGATTGTCATCCACTCCACAAACGTTTACTGAGCCCCTTCCAGGTGCCAGGCCCTGATCTCGGTCGCAGGCCCCCTCCTCCCGGCACGGAGTCCCCTCTTGCACCCACAGGCGTCCAAAGTCGGACGCCAACCCTGCGATCGCTGCCCCGGCGCTTGGGGCGCCTTTGACCGTTCCCAGCAACCGGATCTCATGGACCGCCCCCCCGCCCCAGCCCACCTCCCCGCATGCACCACCGCCTCGAGCGCCTGCTGCCCGCGTGCACCCCCTTTCAGAAGCTGGGCCTTCGGCCTGTCCTCGCTCCAGGCTCCCAGGAAGAGGGCAGGGCACGGGGAGCGCGCCGAGGGGCCCCGTGAGGTGGGGGAGGGGAGGAGAGGGGAGCGAGGAGCGCGAGGGGGAGGCGGGGGAGGGGGCCCAGCGCCAGAGACAGGGCGGAGAAGGGGCAGGGAGGGGCGGGGTCGTGTTCGCGTCCTCGCCCCGCGGTTACCACAGCCTCGAGCGAGCGAGCAAAGTCGGACTCAGTCAGGAGGACGCGAAAGGACGCGGTGAGGAAGCGGCGTGAGGAACGGCTGCGCTCGCGCCGGTTTTCCCGCCCCTTCTCACAAGGACCAATGAGCGTCAAGCGTCGCCTCACGCCACCGAGGCAAGCGACCAGTGCGCTTCAAGATCCTGCACTGACGGCCCGCCCCTTACCTCCAGGCCTCTTCTCCCCGCGCCAGACTGTGAGGCCAGCCAATAGCGCGTCGAGTTGAGTCTCGGCACCCCCCCCCCCCCCAATTCCCCCGCCCCTTGTGGCTTGCCTTCCCGGATTGTTATTCCCCTTTTCGGAGAGGTGGCCAATGGGGCGTCGAGTACGGCTCCCAGGATGAGGCTGGCCCTGCCCCCCAAGAAACGGCTATCTGGGTCCCATTCCCAGGCGTTGACTGGGACCTGCCTGCGCTTGCGCAGTCTCGCCCTCTAGGCTGCACAGTGCGGCCTTCCTTTTGGCGTTCCTGGCTTCGACAGGGCATTTCCTCTTCGCTGTGTGGACGCTCGTGTTTCTTTCACTTTTCTCCCTGTGCCCCAACTCCCGATCTACCCTTCTCTTTTTTATGTGTTCCCCCTCCTGTCATTTTCCCGCTTCCTTCCCTTATCCCACCCCTTTCTGTGTCTCTCGTACCGTCCGTTTCGGTGTTGATTTTCCTAACTCCTACTTTCCCCATTCTCTTGGAGTTTCTCTCTGCCTGTCTGTCCTGCTGATTTTCGGGCCCCCTTCCTCCACGTTCTTAATTTCCAAATAGCCTGGCCCAGTTCCCCACCCCCACCTCCCCCGCCCATCCTTCGCTTTCTTTCTGAGACGCCTACTGTAGTTTTTCTATGTCTTCATAGACATAGACACCCTCTCCACCCCCCACCCGCACCCCCCCATGTGCATCTCGCTCCCTGATTTCACCAGAATTCATCAGTTTCATCTGGGCTCCACTCTGTAATCATCGCCTGCCTTCTCGGTGTGTCTCACAATTTCCCTCCCACCCTCTGTTTTGTCCCCTTCTCCCTGCGCATCCCGCCCTGTCTCCTTCCCCCCCACCCCCTCACCCCCCCCCCCCCCCGCCCCCAGAACCACATCTTTGTGCCCCAGGCCTCATTTTCCTGCCTCTCCTCTTGTGCTTTCTCTGCTGCACCTCTTGACTCCCTTGCACGGTTCCAGTCCATCAATTTACCCTTCCTCCTCTGCATGGTTTCTCTTTTGTAGGGATAGTATCTCCTCTGACTACCTCTCTATCCTCTCCATCCTTTTTCCCTGAGGATTTCATTCCACTCTTTTTTCAGTGTGTCTCCACCTGTGCTCAGATTTTTGGGTCCTGTCGTTTTGCATTCCAGGCTGGTGTGTGCCATCTTTTCTGATTGGCCCAACCCCTGTGTGTGCTCCTTCATCAGCCTTCATTGCCCCTTCCTGTGTCCCATCTTTTCTGTGAGTCTTAGTCCCTTTGTTTGCCACAGACTCCTGTGTTACAGAGCCTGTATGCCAGGCATTCTGGACAGAAAAGTGTTGCTGATGTGACCTCTAGCTGGACTGCTGTTGCAGGGGAGCCGTACTAGACAAAGTTGCAAAGATTGTTTGGGGCCAGTCTGGGGTGGGGAATGTGGGGTGCGGGAGGCTTGAATGCCAGCTAGTGAGGTTGGCCTTGTTCCTTTACATAGTGGAGAGACAGGGAAAGACCGGGGAATGGACATTTATGGAAAGCTTAGTTCTTGCCTGGCACTTTATGTTAATAATCTTACTAATTTTCTTTTTTTTTTTTTTAATTTTTTTCAACGTTTTTTATTTATTTTTGGGACAGAGAGAGACAGAGCATGAACGGGGGAGGGGCAGAGAGAGAGGGAGACACAGAATCGGAAACAGGCTCCAGGCTCCGAGCCATCAGCCCAGAGCCTGACGCGGGGCTCGAACTCACAGACCGCGAGATCGTGACCTGGCTGAAGTCGGACGCTTAACCGACTGCGCCACCCAGGCGCCCCAATCTTACTAATTTTCAACCGTACCTTATGAGAGGTATTATTAATCCAGTTTATGGATGAGTTCAACAACTTGCGCAAGATCGCACAGCTAGTCAGTGCAGGGGTAAAGATTCTAACCTTGCTCTACCTTTGAGTCCAAAGCCTATGAACTTTGTACCACCTACATTGTTTTCGTTAGTTTTTCCAGTAATCATCATTCTCCGCTTTCATCCCCTAACCCTCCTGTGGGCACTCCCTTCAGGTGGCTACTGGGTATCTTTTGGTTCACGTGTGTGCTTGCAATATGTGCAGTGTCTTATGTGCACGTGTTTTTTAAAGTGTGTGTGTGTATGTGTATGTATGTAGTTTCTACACCCATTGTGGGGCTCGAATTCACAACCCCGAGATCAAGAGTTGCATGCTCTCCTTTTCTAACTGGGCCAGCCAATGCCCCTCTGCATGTGGTTTTAGCTTACGCAAGCGATATTGTGTTATTATGTAAGATAATCAGCACTGTGCTTTTTTGATCCATCCACGTACCTATTACGTGTACATCTCATCAGTTTCTTTTAATTGCTGCATGATATTCCACGGTTGGCATCCCCTGCAGGTTGCGTGTTCACTAAGTCTCAGGGAGGGATGCCCACAGTGCTCTCGACTCACCATCTCCCTGATAATGCTGCATCCTTGTATATATTCCTTTGTAGATGAAGGTGGAGCTCTTTATTACGTCATACCTAGGATATAGTAGTAATGGGTATTTGTAAACCTAATTTGACTCAGTATTGCCAGACTCCTCCCCACAACACTGCTTTGGGGCTGAAACATCGATCAGAACTCTCAACTCCTTTATTCCTCACGGTCCAGAAGAAGGTCCTGTCCCCCTCCCAACGACCCCACGAGCAGCAGTACACAAAAGTCCCTGTATCCCCACATTGCTGCCAACACTTAATCTTTTTCCGGCTTTCCGGTTCTTTGCCAGCCTGATAGATGTACAGTTTGATAGACTGCATTTCTCTGGTTATTGTTAAGCTCGGGTGTCTTCACGTACTTCTTAGCCTCTCTGGTTTGCTCTTCTGAGAATTGTCTCTTCCTATGCTTGGCCCATATTCCTACTGGGGTTACTCTCTTTTTCTTTTCAATTTGCCAGAGATCCTTGGCCATTTTCATTGCTTTAAGGCATTGCGTATACTCTTCATATGCCAGTCTTGACATTTCATATTATTTTAAAAATTAATCCACTTCCTCTGGGTGTTCTAAAGATTTTATTTTATTTTTTAAGTAATCTCTGTACCCAATGTGGGGCTCGAACTCACAATCCCAATGACAAGAGTCATGTGATCTACCGACTGAGCCATCCAGGCACTCCCGACTTCATCTCGGTTTTCAAATTTATAAATGTAGAGTTCTTAATGATACTTTTATTTTTTAAAAACATCCTGTCTGTTACTTCCTATTTTTCATTTTGTATTTTGTTTGCATCGTCTCTTTTTCTCCTAATTAGATTTGCTGGAGAATTATCTTGTGGATCTTGTCAAAGAATGTTAGTTTCCTGCAATAATTTTTATTGTTGCTGCTGTTTTCTAATTCACTGGTTTCTGCCGTTATCTTAATTTCTATCCTTTTTTTTGGGGGGGGGGAGCAGGGGATGCTTTGTTGCTCCTTATACAACTTCTTAAGTTAACTCATGATCATATTTTTTAACGATCCTGTTTCCTGATAAAGGTATTGAAACTATAAATTTACTTCTAAATACTGCTTCAGTTGTGTCCCAAATTTTGACTTGTAGTTGAAAAAAAAAAAAAAACCCAGTTGATTTTGAAATGATTATTGGCTCACAAGAAGTTGCAAAAGTTGTAAACCCGTAAATACTTCCTCTCACTTCCCCACAGGGACATCTTCTAGAACTGTAGGATGCAAACGTGAAATTGACATTGGTATAACACTCTTAACTAGACTGTAGACCTGATTAGGTTTCACCAGGTTTTACATGCACTTGTGTGTGTGTGTGTGTGTGTGATATGTACTAGGTTCATTATTACTCACTCCTGAATACTTATAAATATCCTTTTCAAACCCAAATCTATTTAGTGGTATTTCAGTGAGCTTCCGTACACACCTTTGCTGTTCTGGTCTCACTGTCTCTGGCTGGAGAGCAGCCTGTGTAACAGTGACTCTGATTAAGTCAGCATCTTTGCTCAGCCTCCAATGGGAAGACCTAAGCAGGGGAGAGTCATAACTTGAGAAGCTAATGTGGTGGGTTCGGGGCAGGTTGGAGGGGAGACTATGGAGATGGGAAGACCTGTGTCCCTGAAGGTCTCAGGGAGCCTATGTCACAAAAACTGACAATCAACTTTATGCTCTCGAAACAGTGACCCAGAGGCAAGTGAACAGAGGATTCAGAAGCTAACTAGAACTGACCTTGATTGATACCTGGATTGAAATTGGTTCCAGATTGACCTCTAGCATCCGGGGACCCAGACCCAGGACCATGGGACCCCAGCACTTGAGCCCTGTGCATCTGCTCTGCCTCCTAGGGGCCATCTCCACTCTGCCTCGTATGTCCTGCAGGGCTAGATGCTTTGGGGGCCCCCAGAGGGTGGGGGGCTGGATTCACATAACTAGGGGGCGGAGGGCAGGATATCTGGGTTCCTCGGGGGGACAGGATCTGTGGAGGCTGAGATCTTGGTTGGCAGTTTGGGGGCTGAGAAAGCAACGTGAGTGGCACACGACTGGAAGGACATTCTCTCCTTAGGGGCTGGGGCTCTTTTGTGCTACGAAGCAACATCCTCGCTCTTCAGAGCTGTTTCTCTCCATAACTGGAAATGGCTTCTGATGAGGAGCATGGTGTGTAAGCTGAGTGAGGGCTGTGAGGAGACGCTGGTATTCATCGAGACAGCTGAAGGGAAGTGGCTCTGGGCTCAAGTTCTGAATATTTACACCATTACATCTTTGGGAACAATGTCAAGACCCTGGCAGGAGAGAGGCAGGACCCAGTGGGGTGTGGTGTGGGCTGGATAAGAGGGCAGGAAGGAGGTGGGCAGATCCCAGGAGGAGAGGGGCAATCTGGGAGAGGAGAAAAGGAAGGGACACAGGGGAGAGAGGAGCAGAGGGGCTCCTGTGGGGAGGGTGGGTTGAGGAGACACAGATGGAGACCCCGGGACCTGAGCCCCGTGCGGCTGAACACCTCAGCACAGCTGGTGATGGGACAGAATGAGCCAGAAGAGCGGGGTGCAGGGTGGGAGGGGGAACTCTGGGTGTGACCAACGACACTGATCAGAGCTCTCTAATCTGCTCCTCAGGGTCCAGAAGGGGAGTTGTGGGTTTTAAGGGCTGCAGCCCAGCCTCCTCTTACCCCCAGCAAGTCTCTTACCTCGTTTCACCGCCTGGACTGTCCGTTGCCTCCTACAGCCGCGTCTGCCGGTCATATCTCTGCAACAACCTCACCAGCTTGGATCCTTTTGTGAAACTCAAGGCCAACACTCCAAGGTCTACAGCATTTTCTTCCCATGGTTGCCCAACCTGTGTGGGCGAACACTCTAAGGACTGCCTCCCAAGTTTTGTCACCACTGATTCTTGCCCCTATGACGCCTCTCAGTGCTACAGTTCCACCTTAAAATTTCAGGCAGGTGAGAAAAGAGAAACTTGTGTTAGTGCCTTCTCATCTCTCAGAGGGGCTGGAGGACTGAGAGGGGGTTGGGGCTGTGGGGACCAGGCACGTGAATTCCAAGGGGGAAGGAATACGGTGCCTGGTACCCAAGTTTTTGGTGGAAGAACGGGTGTTCTGGTTTGTGAGGCGTGTCTGGAAGGAGGGGTGGGGCACTTGCATCTTGAAAGTGTCCCTAACTGCTCTGTCTTCCTTACAGGGCTCCTCAATACCACCTTCCTCCTCATGGGCTGTGCTCGTGGACATCACAAACTTTTAGCAGATTTTCACCATATTGGGAGCATCAGAGTGACCGAGGTCCTCAACGTCTTAGAGAAGGCCCAGATTGCTGGTGTCGAGCCCTCCAGTCGGGGTCCTGCTTGGGGCATCCTCTCAGGGCTTCTGCTTGCCTTCAGGGACTGACAGTCTGGCTGGACTGGACAAACCCCTTCCCATAACCCAGTAAAGTCACAGAGTTGCCTTTCTGCTTTGTCCTGTGGTCCATGAGGGTTGTGGAGACATGGGAGGTGTGTGTGTGGGGGGAGGGGCACGTGGTGGGCAGTGTGCACGGTGAAGTGAGCAGGGGATGGGTGGGGGTGGGGAGCATCACTGCCAAAGTGACCATGTCATGCCCAGCAGCCAGAGAGAGAGGACGTGAGCGGGGAAGGGGCAGAGAGAGGAAGATACAGAATCCAAAGAAGGAACCAGGCTCTGAGCGGTCAGCACAGAGCCCGATGCGGGGCTCGAACCCACGAACGGCAGGAACATGACCCGAGTCAAAGTCGGACGCTTAACCGACAGCCACTCAGGCCCTCCCCAAGTTTACTTTTTTAAGTGTGCCTTTTTAGTAGTCTCTATGTCCAAAGTGGGGCTTGAACTCATAACCCTGAGATCAAGAGTCTCACACTCCAATGACTGAACCAGACAGGCACCCCCATATTTCCAATATTCCAGTGTATGCTTTTGTCCTTCCGTTTTTACTGGTGTATCACCTCCTACTGTATCACCATGCATTTGTCATCAATCATCCTTGGATTCCCGTCTCCCTCCCCTGCAGTGTTTTGATCCAGCAGTGGCTGCTTATGGATATTCTTTTACATGCCCCCTTATGCTTATGTGTAAGTGTTTTTCCTGGGTACACACCCAGGAGCGGTATGGCTGGGCTGTAAGGTCTGTTCAGCTTTAGGGGACAATGCCAAATTGTTTTCCAAAGTGGTGGTAGCAGTTATACATTACTAGTGACAAAGTAAAGAATTCTTTTTGATCCGCATCCCTCCGACTTTTCTGACTTTTTAATTCTTGCCAGTCTGGCGGCTGCAAAATGGCATCTCCCTGCAGTCTGAATTTGTGTCTCCCCGAATACTCAGCAGGCTGGGCTTCCTTTCATGGGAGTATTGGCTGTGCTTCTTTTGTAAAATGCCTATTTTATGGGGTTTTTTTTTTTTGTCTGTTTTTCTATAGGGTTATTTATCTTTTTCTTAAATTTATTTTTTTAAGTTTATTTATTTTGAGAGAGAGAGAGAGAGAGAGAGCAGGGGAGGGGCAGAGAGACAGGGAGAGTGAGAATCGCAGGCAGGCTCCATGTTGTCAGCACAGAACACGATGTGGGGCTCGAATTCATGAACCATGAGATCATGACTTGAACCAAAACCAAGAGTCGGACACTTAACTGACTGAGCCACCCAGGTGCCCCTTATCTTTTCCTCATTGATATATAGGAGTTCCTTATGTATGCTTATATATTAAGTGCTAATAGTCTGTCAGTTGGATGATTTGTCTTCATTTCTTATGGTATCTTTTCAAGAACAGAATTTCAGTGTTGAATTTCTCAGTCTTCCAGTTTTACGGTTAAATCTTCTCGTGCCTTGCTTAAGAGATACTCTCTTTTCTCCAAAAAGTTAAGTTTGGCTTTTCACATTTCAGTTCTTTTTTTTTTTTTTTTTTTTTTAAGAAGACGAAAATCATACCAACTATATTTGCCAACCACGATGGCACAAAGCTAAAGATCAACAATAAAACAAAGCTGGGGGGTGCCTGGGTGGCTCAGCCAGTTAAGTGTCCAACTTCGGCTCAGGCTCATCTCACCGTTTCTGAGTCTGCGTCCTGCGTTGGGCTCTCTGCTCCCAGTGCAGAGTCTGCTTCAGATCCTCTGTCTGTCTGTCTGTCTCTCTCTCTCTCTGCCCTTCCCCTGCTCTCAAAAGTAAATAAACATTGAAAAAAAAACATAGCTGAAAAATCTACAATGTAAATATTAAATATTCAATATGCAAATACCAAGCAACACACAACAGCACAGCCAACGGGCCGAATAAGAAATCAAGCGGCAAGTCAAAGCATGTCTCAAAAGGAAAGAAGAAGAAAAGACAATATTCCATTCACATTTAGATTCTTAATCGATTTAGAATTGATTTTTGTGCTCCTTTGGGGTAGGAATCTACTTTCATTTTTAAAAATATGGGTAACTAATTACCCTCCTTTATTAAATAATTCTCCACCTCCTTTATTAAATAATTCCACCTTTCCTCATTTATCTGCACCGGCATCTTGGTTGTATATCAGAGTTCCACATCTGCATGAGTCTGTTTCTGGGCTCCCTGTTTTTTCCGGGGATCAATTTATCTACTCCTGTGCCAGCCCTACACTGTCTTAACTTTTATAACTTTTTACTAAATCTTTCCACCTGAGAACGCAAGTCATTTCCCCCTTACACTTGTTCATCTTCAGGAGAATCTTGGCTTTCCATATTAACTTAGGTTCAGCTTGTAAGTTCCATAAAAACCCTGTCGGGATTTTGGTTGGAACTTCATTGAATAATAGCCAATTTAGGGGACACTTTATGTATTTATGAAGCTGACCCTTTCTATCCATGAACATGTGTCGTCTCTCCATTTAAGTCTTCCCTAATATTTTTCGGTAAAGTTTTTTTTTTTTTTTTAATTTTATGCATAAGAGTCTGCACATCTTTTGTTAATTTATTCCAAAATGATCTATAGTGTTCGTTATTATTAATGGTTTCTTTTCATTTTTTATTATTTTTTAAGGTTTATTTTTGAGCGAGAAAGCGAGAGAGTAGGGGAGGGGCAGAGAGAGGGAGAGAGAGAATCCCAGGCCGGCTCTACACCATTAGCGCCCCCCACTGGGCTCAATCTCAGGAACAGAGAGATAATGACCTGAACTGAGATCATGAGTCCAACGCTCAACGGACTGAGCCCCCAAGGCACTCCGATGGTGAGCCACCTGTGTGGCTCAGTTGGTTAAGCGTCTGAGTCTTGCTTTTGTCTCAAGTCATGATCTCTCGGTTCCCGAGATGGAGCCCTGCATGGGGCTCTGTGCTGACTGTGAGAAGCCTGCTTGGGATTCTCTCTCTCCCTCTCTCTCTCTCTGCCCCTCCCCTGTTCGCTTGCCCTCTCTGTCTCCCTCTCCAAATAAATAAATAAATAAATATTTTTAAGAAAGGAAAAAAAGGACATTTTCTATTTGTTTCTAATTTATAGAAATGCAATAAATTTTGTACACTATGTTGATCTTAAAGTCAAACATCTTGCTATACTCTTTTATTATTTCTACCAATATGTTTACAGGCTTTGGGGGCTTCTCTGTATAGACAATAATCACCTATGAGTGATGACAGTTGATCTGTGCTGTCTGGGACATCCCAGGAGGACACTGACAATGCTGGACATCTTTGAGTTGATTTTAAATGTAATTCTGCCATTTCCCTATCAACAATATTTGCTGGGGTGCCTGGGTGGCTTAGTCGGTTAAGCCTCTGGTTCTTGATTACGGCCCAGGTTATGATCTCATGGCTTGTGAGATCGAGCCCCGCCTCCAGCTCTGTGCTGGCAGCGCGGAGCCTGCTTGGGATTCTGCCTCCCTCTCTCTGCACCTTCCCTGCTTGCTCTCTCTCTTAAAAAATAAATAGAAACTTTTTTAAAAGGAAAAAAAAACCACCCCACAATATTTGCTGTTTTTTGTTTGTTTACTTGCTTTTTTTTGGTAGTTCTTTCAAGTTTTTTCCCAGATTTACTGAAATATAATTGACATACAATTGACGTACAACATAAGCTGTACAATGTGATGATCTGATTCATCTATGTGTTGCAAAATGATTATTACCGCAGCGTTAGCTAACACCTCCATCACATCACATAATTATCATTCTTTGTTGGTGGTGCGGTCATTTATGATCTACCCTCTTAACAATTTCAAATATACAATACAGTATCGTTGACTAAAATCACCATGCTGTACATAAGATTCTCAGAACTTATCCAACTTATATAGTAGTCCCCCCTTATCCATGGGGAATATATTCAGGCATCTCCAGTAGATGCCTGAATCCATGATCGTACTGAGCCCTATGTATGCTATGTTTTTTCCTATGCATACATATCCAAATTAAGTTTAATTTATAAATTAGGCACAGTAAGCTGTATAGATGTAAATATGTGCACACGTGTACCCACACATTTTATTATATATATATATACACACATATATATGTATATATATATATATATATATATATATATATGATTTTTTGATGAATCATTTGAAAGTTATAGATACCATAATACTTCACCCTAACTACCTCAGCCTGTATCTCATCAGAACCAGGACTTCCTCCTATACATCCACAGTCCTATTATCAAGCCCCCCAAATTTAATATTAATGCAAAAATGTAAACTAATATGACATCTATATTAGTGCCCTATTACTGTTGTAACAAATTACCAGAAGCACAGTGGCTTAAAACAACACATTTGTTACCTTACAATTCTGGAGGTCGGAAGTCTGGCATGGATCTTGCTGGGCTAAAATAAATATATTGGCAGGGCCACATTCCTTTCTCTGGGTTCTAGGGGTGGATCAGTTTTCTTGCCTTTACCACTTTCTGGAGTCTGCTGAAAACTGCTTCACTTGTGGCCTCCTTCCATCTTCAAAGTCCAGAACAATTGACCAAGTTTTTCTCACATCAGCTCACTCTGACATTGATCCTTCTGTCTTCTTCTTTCACATTTAAGGACTCATGACGACGTTAGATAATCGAGGATAGTGTCCTCGATTAGATAATCGAGGATAGTGTCCATTTTTTTAAGGGCAGCAGATTAACAACCTTAATTCCATTGGTTACATTAATTCCCCTTCAGCATGTAATGTAGTATATTTACAGGCTCCAGGAATAAGGATTTGGATATCTTTGGGAGGACATTATTCTGCTCACCATAGACTGCACATTGAATCCCAGAGATGGATGTAGAGACAGGAAGTAGATTAGTGGTTGCCTAAGACTGTGGGCATCTGGGGAAAGAGGGCATGACTGCTAATGGCTGTAAAGTATAAAAATAGTTCACAATTGATTCTGCTGATAGTTGAACAATTCTGTGAATTATATACTAGAAACCATTGAATTGTACACTTAAAAATTTTTAAATTTTTTAACCTTTATTTATTTTTGAGACAGAGAGAGACAGAGCATGAACGGGGGAGGGTCAGAGACGGAGGGAGACACAGAATCTGAAACAGGCTCCAGGTTCTGAGCTGTCAGCACAGAGCCCGACGCAGGGCTCGAACTCATGGACTGTGAGACCATGACCCGAGCTGAAGTCGGACGCTTAACCAACTGAGCAAACCAGGAGCCTCTATTATTACTTTTTTAAATGTTTGTATTATTTTTGAGAGACAGAGATAGGGAGAGAGCACGGGGTAGGGGGAGAGAGAGAGGGAGACAGAGGATCTGAAGTGGGCTCCGCACTGACAGCAGAGAGCCCACGTGAGCTTGGACTCACAAACCCTGAGATCATGATCTGAGCCGAGGTCAATCAACAGATCCATCCAGGCGCCCCTCATTACATCTTTCTTACAGAGAATAGACATGGGCAGCTTCTTCAGCCCCAGGCTGAGACACTGTCCAAGGTGCTGATGTCTCCCAACTATGCCCAGGGCTTAGTTTGAGAGAGAGAGAGAGGGAGAGAGGCAGGGAAAGAAAGACACAAAATCCAAAGCAGGCTCCAGGCTCCCTAGCTGTCAGCACAGAGTCTGACACAGGGCTGAAACTTGTGATATCATGACCTGAGCTGAAGTTGGACACATAACTGACTAAGCCACCCAGGCATGAGAGAGGGAGTGACAGAAGGAGGCAGGAGAGGCAGAACCAGAGAAGAGGTGATGTGGAAGTAGGACACAGAGACACTTCAAGATGTTGAACTGCTGGATTTGAAGGTGAAGGAAGGGGCCACATCCATGGAACTTGGGAAGCCTCCAACGGCACAGCTTGAAAAACAAGGAAACAGACTGTCTCCTAAGCCTCCAGAAGAGACAGCCAGGTGGGCACCTTGATTTGTGTTGACATCCACCACTAGGCTTACAATAATTTGCTAGAGCAGCAAGACGAAACTAACAAGAGGCGTCACCCTGTCTAATCCAACATAGTGTGCATTGCGATAGGAGCATCACAGAGCTAAACATGACGTGATACTTTGCAGCTTGTTTTCCTTACCTCTCATCTCATGACTAAGAAACAAGTGGGTGATGGCAAACCCACCTGTGAAACGTGGGTGCGGTGCCTTGGTGCTTGGACCGCTTTTGTGTGAACAGGGCACCTTGATGCGAGCGAATCCACATGGGCACCCAACCGGGGGCCTCAGGGAAGGACTGAGAGCCGCTGGCCCAGGTGTGTGGAGGAGGCTGCAGGTGGGACAGTAGGACGAGGCCTGTGGACCAGGTGGAAGAGACACTTTGTCCCATCACCATGGGAGCCTGGGTGAGTTAGGTGGGGGAAGCCCTCTGCCTCTGACCTGCATGCTTATTTATGGGGAGGAGGTGTGTTTCAAGATAAGATCCCGTTCAGGGAGAAAAGTGGACACTGCTGGGAGGTACTGGGCTAGACGTCATGGGCAGTGTCCGGGAAGGCTATGTTCAGAGCATGAATTCTGGGTCCCAAACCCTGGGGTTCCTCTGACAACCTGCCTTTATGTCACCCCAGCAGGAAGGACATCCCGAAGGCTGGAGAAACCTTCAGACAGGTCTCAGTGCCCTGGATCCTGGATTTGGGGACAGGGCAAGTTTATTGGTGAAGGACACCAGTCAGGGCCACTGGGGATGGGTGAGGAGGACCAAAGGGCTCAGGACACCAAAAGGCTATGAAGGGGTCCCACCTGGGATGTGTGCCTGACTATGGCTGCTCCTTCCAAGCTCATCCTCCTGTGGTCATCAGAGGCCCCATGTTCTGTGCTCCTGAGAACCCCGTGCACATTTGCAAACACTGGAGGTGTCTCCAGCCTTGGTCCCTGAACAGGGTGAGGACCGCTGAGTGCTGTCATAGTTTGGCCACAGCTCTGGTGATCTCTCCTTTTCTAGTTAACGTGGTCCCAGCATGTCAACACCCCTCGCCCCTCCTCTATCTCAGGGGACTAAGGTGGGGGCTTGGTGAACTCAGAGGGAACATTTCCCTGTGTGACCCAGGAGAGAAGGGCCCCAGAGGTTCAGGTGAATGTCTGCTCAGAGAAATCACCATTCACCAAAAAAGGGCCAAGGAGGGGGAAGAGTCCTGTTTAATCAGATCCCCTCATGTTGTCCCTGGTGGGTCAGGGCCCAGGACACTTTCCCTGGGAAACCCCACTTCCTGGGACATGGGGGCCTTTGTCCTGGCCCATCTGGGGTTTGTGGCAGCCTGTCAGGGCTTCCAGAAATCAGGAAGGCCCAGACCCTGGGTCCATGTCCCTGAATATCCTCTGGGCTCAGAGCTGGTTCTCTGGCTCAGGCGGCGGCACCTGACCCCACCCAGGGTCTGGGGTCTCAGGAAGGCCCCTGGAAGGAGTAGCTCCCAGGGGAAGGGGAAACTAAGAAGACACTTGTCCTTTGTGGTTGATCTGGCAGTAAATGTTCCTGTCAGGGTGTTGTAACTCCTGTAAAAGAAAAAGAGGCCTCTGAACCCCGCAAGCTTCTCAGAACATGTCTGGGTGACTTTCAGGTCCTGCGTCCACCTCTCTGGGAACCTGGCTGGGTGGCAGGTTTCTGCTCCAGGCCCCTCCTTCCTCCCACTAGCCCCTGTGCCCTTTTGCCCTGCTGTGTCCTAAACCTGAAAGCACAGGCAGGGCAGGCTGGGGACAGATCCTCAGTCCCCTTGGGCTTGGGGGACCTGAACATTCATTGCCCACACTCACCTGGTAGATGGGAACGGCTATCCTCGGGCTGGGTAGGGTGTTCTGAACAGGGGGAGAGAATGGGTGTCAGTGGACAGAGGGAGAGTCATTTCTCTGCAGGGGTGACCCGTTCTGCCTCTTGAGCAGTGTTCGCCAAGCCTGTTGACCCACACCCCAGACCCAGACCGGTCTCTCCTTAACTCCCTGCCCCACTCCTATTAGCCCAGGACCCCTGGCTGATGTTCCCAGTGCTCTGTCCTTGGCCAGACTCCAGGGTTCCCCTTGGGCCAGCTCAGAGTGGCAGGAGAGACTCAGGACGGGGTGGGGAGTGGTCCTGTCCCTGAAGACGGTCCAAATCCTGGGCAGAACGGGCCCTGCCTTGTCCTGGCTCTCTGGGGGAAGCTGGGTATGTGCGGTGCTGCTGAATTCGTTGGTTCTCTGCCTTGCGCCCGCACAACCTAGACCCCAGTGGGGAGGGGGCGGGCTTACCGGGGATGTGGAGCTGCTGACTGGACCATGACCTGGGGACAGAAACAGGAATTAGCACCCAGGATCCACCCTCCCAGGAGGTACCGGGTCATCGGCTCTCGGAGAACCAGGGAAGGAGCACCTCCCACAGGGAGACCCACTGGTGCTGGTCTGTGAGGTGCTGACCCGTGACCTAGATTCCATAGTCAGGGAGTATGGCCAGTTGGGGTCCCCTGTACTGAAGCCCCAGGGACGTGGTCAGAGGCCCCAGGGTGTACTGGCAGGAGTGGACACTGGGGGACAGGTCGAGTGGCTCCCTGTGCTGCCTGGGCTGAAGGGATACTCACCAGGGGTGCAGGCTGGGTGCCCCATCTCTCTGTGATTACGTTGGCCACTGGCCCTAGGAAAGATCAGGCTTATTTGTGAGGTGGGCAGGGAGAGGTCACAGCTCTGGTGTCAGAACAGGGGACAGGGAGGGTCCTCATTCCAAGCAGCCCTTAGAGACCCCATCTCTCCACCAGTCTATTTAGGAGGGGAAGGGCCCAGGAGAGGGATAAAAAAAGGCCTTCGGAGCACATGTATCCTCGGACCAGAGAGGAAGCTGGGCAGCGGACGGACACCTAGGAGAAGGTGTCCTGAAAAGGGATCAAGGGCCCAGGAAAGGAATCACACATGAGGGTCTGAGTGAGTGGAAGGGTCAAGGTGGCCAGCTGCGTGTGCAGGACGCTTGGGGAGCTCCAGGTATGTCAGATCCCTGAATGCGGTGCCCCTGCTGTGGCCAGACCCTCGAGTCCTCAGGCCAGAAGACGCTGAAAACTGACATTGGCTCGTGCTCTATCTCCATCTGCCTGGACGAGGGGCTTCGTCCCAGGACCTCTACCTGACGGGGCCCAGGGTCTGCGGTGTCACACATCAGGCGCCGTGGTTCCCGCATGTGCCACTTTGGGGGTCGACCCCACCCGGCCTGTCAGGGTCTTCCACTCTCCCTTGCGTGACCTTGGCCAGGACCACCCTCGGTCCTGAGGCTGCAAATCCCCGTCCCAGGGCATGTGGACTGACAAACCACGGGAGGTACCGGTCACTGTGCACTTAGTACCGAGCACTGCTGTAGGGTTGCCGAGCGAACCAGGACAACCCTGAGGGGCTGTTCTGTGATTGTCCCTAATTTAGCACAGAGGCAGCTGTGGAGGAAGGGCCCCGGGCAGCAGCTGGTGAGGAAGGAGCCAGGTGTGATCAGAGGAGAAATCCAGGGGGCAGTTGGGAGGTCTGGGACACCCAGCCCAGAATCCCGGGTCAGGACGGCATCTGCCTGCTGGTGAGGTCGATGGGGTGGGGGAGGGGTGGTGGACAGGATCGTGTGTGGGAAATGCCATCGTACCTTCCCGACTTCACCCAGAGCAGGACATACCCCAGGGCGGCCACGAGTGCCACCCCAACCAGGACCCCAATTGCAATGCCAACACTGGTCCCCACAGGGAGGCCCGTGGGGCTTCTTCCATCTGAAATAAGAAGCAAAAGGGAGGAGGAATGAGTCCCAAGTCATATCTGCTGAAGCCATGAGGGGCTTGGGGGCGGGGGGAAGGGCCTGGTTAAGGAGGAAGGAAAGACCTTTCAGGTCTGGGTGGTGTGTGTTATCCCTACAGCATCCCCACCCGCTTGGTGCTGTGTCATTTAGTTTTTTTATTTATTATTGAGAGATAGAGATAGAGAGAGAGAGAGAGAGCAAGAAGGGGGAGGGGATGAGAGAGCGAGAGACAGAATCCCAACCAGGGTGTCCGCTTTCAGTGCAGGCTCCAACGAGGGGCTCTAACCCACGAACCAGGGGATCATCACCTGAGCTGAGATCAAGAGTTGGATGCTTGGGGCACTTGGGTGGCTCAGTTGGTTAAGCATGTGTCTTTGGCTCAGGCCATGACCTCATGGGTCATGGGTTCTGGCCCCACATTGGATGCTGTGCTGATAGTACAGAGCTTGCTTGGGATTCTTTCTGCCTCTCTGTCTGCATCTCCCTAACTCCATCTCTCTCTCTCTCTCTCAAAATAAATAAATAAGCTTAAAAAAACTTTAAAAAACCCACAAGAATTGCCAGCTTAACCAACTGAGCCACCCAGGTGTCCCCTGCTGTGTTCTTTCTACTCCTCATAGTGAAACCTTGGACTTGAATCTTCATGTTGCCCTCCTCTGCCCAAAACTGTGGTAGGTGCCAACATCCTGTTTATTTTCCTCCTAAGGCCTCTCTCTCTTCCTCTCACATTATGCCTCTTCCCCCATTTCTTCTTTTCCATCACTATCGATGGTCTTAGAGGGAGGCCCCTACTTGTCCATTCAACAAGGATTAGTGAAAATAACACTAGCTGACTGCTTTCAAGGTCAGCGCTGGGCCAGGCACATGGAAAATACTTTGTGTTTATCTCATCTGCTGCTTCCATGAGGCGGCCAGGTGTCAACCCCACTCTGCAAATTACGGTCTAAGAGTGTCAAGGGCTTCAGTAAAGTAGTGAAGGTCACAGAACTGGACCGAGTTGAGACAACACTTAAGCCCAGCTCCACGGGACATTACGGCTAATAACAACAACGTCAATGACAAAAGAACAAGAACTGCTAAATTTGATTGAGCCTTGAACCTGTGTAGGATGCTGTCTCAGGATTTAAGATCTCATTAACCTCATAGTGACAACCCTCAGAACAGCCCTAAGACCCAGCCGTTCTTTCCAGTTTTACAGATGAGGAAACTTAGGTTCTGGAGGTTGAGTGTCTTGTCTGAGGTCCACAGCTGGTATAAAGCAGAACCAAGATGTTAACAAGATTAGTCTAATTCTGGGGATCTCATCCACATTGCTGTAGAGGCTGTGAAGGAGGCTCCCACCTCCCCTAGACCTGTATTCTATTTCACACACACCCCCTCCCCATGAAATATACAGAGAGGAAGGGGGAGAAGTTGAGGGTTAGTCAAGCTCACAGCCAGCCTGACGGGGTCACTTTTGCTGAAACTGACTGGGTTGGAGACTTCACACTGATAATTCCCGGCATGCCCCACCCTGACAGGGCTTATGGTGAGGATGCTGTTGTCCGGGGACAGCTTCATCCTCTCTGAGCTTTAGACTATGGTTATTGAAGAACCACCAGATGGAGACCCCTGTGTTATTTGTAGAGCAAGTCAGGACCACAGAGTCCTTATGTCCTGTGGCTGTGGTGTTGATGATGTTGATGGAGGGCTGGGACACTGGCTCTGTGGAGAAACAGAGGAGGTGACAGAATGAGAGGGGGCCTGGGGCCATGCTCCTTCTTCCAAGATATCAGCCACTCCGAGGGCCCCACTGAGCTCTGTAAAGGTGCCCCAGAGGATGGCCCTGATGTCTGCAGAAGGATGAGTGTCTTTGTTCAGGTGGCGATCTGTAAGGAGGGGGCTGTGCCTCTTCCTCTGACCCTCAGGTCCCCCTCTGGCCCTCGGTCATCTGCCTGGTCTGCCTGAACATCTCTGTAGTATCAGCACCACACACCTCTTAGCCCATGTCCAGCATCCTCATCAGCAGGTGGAATTTTTCCCATGGGCTCCTGTGTGGTTCCTTTCTTGAACTTCTATGACTTTAATAGATCAAGCCTCACTCCTTATATACCTTTTCGTGTATGGTGGGGAGGAAGGCTTGCAGGCCTTCTATCTCTGCGTCCCCAGCAGCTTTGTGTAAAGTAGGGAAGGTATTTGCACGGTTATAATTTATTAGGAAATGAGAGCAGCCCACCCAGTCTTCATCACCTTAGGAATTAAAGAGTTTCAATCTACAGGATTTCTCAGGCTGAAGAAGGCTTTTACATCCACCACTGTGGACTGACTCTCATGGTGAAAAACTTCTGTAAAGAAGCGGTTACTGTATACAGAATACTGGCACCCTTATAAATAGAAGGAAATGATTGCAACAGAATCAAGGCCTTATAGGAAACACCCCCAGCTAGCATCATACTCTATGGTGAAACACGGAAAGTGTTTCCTCTAAGATCAGATAGTCCATAAACATGCCTCTTTCACCACCCATGTTCAACAGAGGAAAGGAGTCCAGGCCAAAATAATTAGGAGAAAAACAATAGAATGCAATCAAATTGGAAAGGAATAAGTACAATGAGGTCTGGTTGTAGATGATGGAAATTATATGTACAAAACTCTAAAGATTCTGCAAAAATTGTGGAACTAATAAACAATTTCAACAAACTTGCAGGATACAAAATCAACAGGCAAAAATCAATTGTGTTGCTGTACACTAAAAATACCTTCCTCCCAAAATCAAGGAAGAAATTCATTTACAATAACATTAAAAAGAATAAAATACTTAGGAATGAAAGAATGAGGCAATAGAGTATACATGGAAATCTATAAAACGTTGCTGAAAGAAATTACAGAAGACACAAATGAAGGGAAAGACATCCCATGTTCATGGATGATGAGACTTAATATTGTTAAGATGACAATACTACCCAAAGAGATCCACAGATTCAATGTAATCCGTAACAAATGCTTTTCTTTTAAGATTTTATTTTATTTATTTTTTTTTTTTATTTTTTTTTTCAACGTTTTTTTTTTTATTTATTTTTGGGACAGAGAGAGACAGAGCATGAACGGGGGAGGGGCAGAGAGAGAGGGAGACACAGAATCGGAAACAGGCTCCAGGCTCCGAGCCATCGGCCCAGAGCCTGACGCGGGGCTCGAACTCACGGACCGCGAGATCGTGACCTGGCTGAAGTCGGAGGCTTAACCGACTGCGCCACCCAGGCGCCCCTAAGATTTTATTTTTAAGTAATCTCTGTACCCAACGTGGGACTTGGACATACAACCCCGAGATCAAGAGTCGCATGATCCACTGTACTCAGTCAGTCAGGTGCCCCCCCTGTTAAATTCTTAAGGGAATATTTTGCAGAAATAGAAATTTCCAAAAAGTCACATGGAATCTCAGGGGCCTCAAATAGCCAAAATTATTTTGAAAAAGAACAAAGTTGGAGGACTCCTACTTCCTCACTACAAAGCTACAGTCACCAAAATAATGTGGGCCTGCTATATAGATAGACATAGAGACCGATGGGATACAACAGGCACCCCAGATACAAATCCTGATACATAGGGTCCAATGATTTTCAGTACGGTTGTCATGACCATTCAATGGAGAAAAACTTCTATTCAAGAAATGGTCTTGGGAACACTGGATACCCATGCAAATAATGAAGTTGGATCCTGACCTTACATCATGCACAAAAACTAACTTAAAACAGATCAAACATCTAAACGTAAGAGTCAAAACTGTGAAAGTCTTAGAAGAAAACATAAAGCAAAAGCTTATTGAAACCGCATTTCCCGATGATTTCTTAGATATGACACCCAAAGCAAAGACAACAAAAGAAAAAACAGATGAACTGGATTGCACTGAAATAGAAAACTTCTGTGCACCAAAAGGCACAATCAAGAAAGTGATGGTAGCACTTAAGGAATAAACAGGACTCAGGAAGGAAATAGACAGCATAGGAAATATAGTCAATGGCATTTTATTATTTTAATTTTTTAAAGATTTTGTTAAGATTAAATAAGCTCTACACCCAATGTGGGGCGTGAACTCACAACCCCGAGATCAAGAGTCACATACTCTACCTACTGAGCCAGCCAGGTGCCCCTAGTCAATGGTATTTTAATAGCATTGCATGGTGACAGATGGTAGCTACACTGTGGTAGGCATAGCATAACACAGAGTTGTCCAATCTCTATGTTGTGCACATGAAACTAGTGTTACCTTGTGTGTCAACTAAAGTTCCCTAACCAACAAAAAAACAACAACAACAAAGTGATGGCAACCCACAGACTGGAAGAAAACATTTGCAAATCATAGCTGGTAAGAGATTAATATCCAGAATATATAAAGCACTTCTGCAATTCAACAACAACAAAAAGCAACTTGACCCTGAGGACCCTTCTTTTTTCCCCATCTACAAAGGCGCCTTATATGTGTGGGGGTTTTGGGAACTGACAGAATCCTCTCCCCACATTGCAGACTGGACTGGGAGATCTCAGATCTCAGATCTCAAGATCTGCCATGAGAAATCAGACAGCACAGGGAGGAAGCATCTGCAGACATGTGATGGGAGAGTTCAAGGACAGATCTGAGTCACAAGCAAATGCAAAATAACTTCTTCTAGGCTCTTTTCCGGAAACCAGGAAGATCGCCACCACAGTGCTTGATGTAAATGTTTCAGGGATCCACTTACCAGAGACTGTGATAGTCTTGACCGTGAACTTATTGAGGCGAGTGCCAGGGTTATAAACAAGGCAGGCATAGGATCCATTATCATTCACAGTGATGTTGGGGATAAAGAGCTCCTGTGAGGATGGCTGGGGGCTCCCATTGATAAGCCAAGAATACTGTGCAGGCGGGTTAGAGGCTGAGTGGCAGGAGAGACTGAGGTTTGCCCCTGGACAGTAATAGGAGTCTGAGGGGGAAATGGTGGGGGCATCCGGGCCATCTGGAGCAAACAGAATAAAGCCACATGTGATGTAATCCAAGGGAAGGGGAAGAGGAAGATCTGGGTGTGTATAGGGGCCACAGTGTCCATCTAAGTTGGGTCAGAAGCCATGGCCAGCCTGGGTGTCTAGGTGAGAGTCAGGTACTCAGACCCCAGAAGGACAGATGTGGCCTGACCTCTGGCAGCGTGGATTTGGGCTGGCAGCCCGGGGCCAGGTAGGAATACAAGTTACTCACAGAGAACATTCAGGGTGAATGGGTCACTACGACTGGCACTGACTAGGTTCCAAGTCTCACACTCATAAGGTCCTGTGTCGTTCCTTGTGACACCATGTAAAGTGAGAGTCCTGTTGTCCAGGGACAGCTCCAGCCTGGCGCTGTCCGGGAGGCTCTTACTGTTTACTGACCACAGGTAGCTTGTGTTCTGAGTCTGAGGTTCACACGTTAATACTACAGAGTCCACGTTCTCCACGGGGTCCGAGTTGTTGCTTGTGATGTTGGGTTTGGGTAACTCCGCTGTGTAGACAACAGAGAGAACATTGCCCTGTGTGGTACCTGTGATTCCTCCAAAGGCATCTTCAATCAGAGCTGCCTTCTCTCATCTGTCTGCCAACCCGAGTCCTTAAGAATAACGCAGATCTGTGAATCTCAAGACAAATGCGAGAGGATCTGAGGACTCACAGAAGGAAAAGCCCCCTGCTCTGTGTGTCTGAGAGCAAGCACAGAGTTTCTCAAATGTCAATCACAGAGCAGAGTTTTGTCGTGGAAGACGCGGGACAGAGTCAGAGACAGCCCCCAACCCCCCAACACGGCACCTCTCCTGGTTCTTCACAGACCTGATGGCTTGGCCAGGGGGTGAGGATCTCAGCAGAAATGACACCCAGGGACACCAGAAGCAAGCCCAGAGGTCAGTTCAGTACTTGGGCCCCAGGGCCTGAAGGGGCTTTGATAATGACTGCCGTGAGACAGTGATCCCATACGTGGCAGAGCAGAGTCCAAAATCAAGCAAAGAGAGAATGAGCAGGAAGGAGGGGTGCTGAGCGAATGACCACATCTCTTCAGAAAGGCATCCTGGTGCAGGATCCTAGGAGGCCTGCTACACAGGACCCCTGCCCTCCTCCAGCAACAGAGGCACCCACACTGTTCACTCCATCCCTCCTATTTTTTTTAAATAATTTTTTTAGGGCTCATTTATTGTTGAGAGACAGAGACAGAGAGAGACACAGAGAGAGGGGTGGGAGGGGCATAGAAGGAGAGAGGACAGAGGATCCAAAAGGTTTGCCCTGACAGGAGGGAGCCCAATGTAGAGCTTGATCTCAGCAGATATGGACCTGAGCCGAAGTTGGACACTCAGCCACCTGACCCACCCAGGCGCCCCTCATGCCTTCCCTCCTAAACAAAAGCAAGTGAGTTGGTTACACGTGGACCCTGTGCTGGTTTCAGGTGCAGAGTCAGAAGGAGAAGGCAATTCCACCCCAGTGGGAGGGACACCAACACACCAGGAAACACTCAGTGATTTCAAGTCCAGCACCGGGAGGTGAGGATGGGCCACCTAAGGGGCGGCCGGGGCATGCTGACTCAGGTTGCTGCTGGGGGTCATTAGTTGTAGAGTAAACACAGAATGAGCCTCTCTATTTGCTCTCACTGCCCACACCAGGACCCTTCCCTCTGATGGAGGAGAGGACAGGGCTGTGCTGCCCAGCAGCCTGTGTGACCCTGATTCAGTGACTATACCTCCCTGGGCCTCAGTTTCCCCCTAATACAACAGGAATAATGGTAAATGATCTCCACCTGCCATGCCTGTGAAGTAACCTTTAACCATCCTTAAATACCTGGCCCTAAAATGGTATATCGCGGCCGGCCAATCAAATGGCCTCTCTTACTCTTGCCTCCACAAGACAAGGCTCCCTCCCTGGGCCTCCTTCTTGGGAAAGGAAGAGCCGTCAAGAGCATCTCTCTGCTCTGTTCCTCCCTGGGGGTGCTGACCCTCCGCTGGAGTCTCCTAAGTCCCCCACAGCAGTTGGCTAATGGACTGGAGCCTTTTTATGTCTGTGCTGCGCATGCCTCTCTCCAGATGTAGATCTGGAGACCGAGCCCAGGCTGGCGACCAGCTCAGAGGCTCAGGACTCGGGTAGCTGGGAAATCATTGCTCCCAGTCAGCCCTGCCCAGGACCCCTACCCCACCCTGGCACAGAGTCCCCGGGGTCACGAGACTCAGGAGCCCCAAGGCACTGTTTAGGGCAAGGGCCCCTGGGCTCAGCTCTAGTGAGGATCAGGGCCCCTTCGGGCCTGGCCTTGACCGTGACCTGCATGGTCTTTTTCAGATGGTCATAGAGTCTGGATTCCAGGAAAGGAGTTGCAATCTTAGGAAATTCATCTCTACTGTGTGTGTCCTGCACTAAATGCTCAAACACCATTTGGAGCAAAATGCAGAAGGGGAGGGAGGCACAGTCCAGGCCTGTCAATCCTGTGTGTGTGAACTAGAATTCATTCCACCCGACACCAGAGGTTAGAGACGAATTACTCACGATATACACGGAGCTGTCCAGTTACTCTTTCAACTTGAACATTCCTCTTTATGACTTGTAGGGTGTAGTATCCTGTGTCCTCCAGGTTGATGTTCTGGAACAGCAGGGATCCGTTGTGATATAATGTCTCTCTGCCGCTGTGTGCAAATCCTGGGGTAATTTGTTGTGAGTCTGCTGCATATGATACAATTTCCCTACGGGGATTTATAGTTGTCCCTTTGAACCAGCCAAAGCCTAGAAGATTGGCAGGCAGATTGTGGACACGCAGAAGAACGTCCTTCCCTTCGGCAGCATTGGGCGGCACCGATTCAACAGTGACTTGGGCAGTGGTGGGAGGGTTCCAGAAGGTTAGGAGTGAGACTAGGAGGGAAGAGAGAAGACCTGGATCAATATTTGGCCTATGTATTGGGACGGAAAGATGTGGCCCTGGAGACTGAGCAGGTCCTAATCGCTCAGCCTTGGGCCCAGGGGTGAGCGTGTGTGTGTGTGTGTGTGTGTGTGTCCTACCGGTCAAGGTCAGTGGCACGACCGCCATGGCTTCAGTGCTTCTGAACTTGTGATTTCCTCTGTTTCCAGTACTCTCCCTCAGATGTCTGTGGGCTCACTCCCTCACTGCCCTCAGGTACCTGCTCACACTCAGGGGTCCTTGGGAGAGGCCTGCCCACACCGCCTCCTCTAAAGACCCTCTGTCTTCACATTCTGACCTTTCCCGCTCTGTTCCCTTCATGGCCTGTCAATGCCCAACCTCCCATTCTGTGTCTTTGCTGGTCTGTCTTCCTCCCCCGGGGAAGTGTGCTCAGGGAGGGCAGGGACTCTGATCTGGGTTGTGCCCTAGGGTGGGGCCGGCTGCAAATACCTGTGGATGAATGAATGAGTGTTCCCAGGGCCCAGCATTGATCTGTCAATATCTCAGGTTGGTGGGAGGCGCAGCGTTTAGGGTCCCTGGTTGCTCACATCGTTCCCAAAATTCAATCCTCAGTGATGAGTAACTTGGGACACAGCACGTCGCTCGCTCGCCTCTTCCAGATCATGAGATTTTCCTGTTGCTGAGCAGGAACCCCTTGTCCTGCCCTGCCCTGCCCTGTTCCCATGTCCCCTCTCGGCGCCCAGTCCTCCCCTGGGAGACCACAGCCAGTCTCTGTCTTCCCTTCACCCTTAACCCAGGGGATCGTCCCTCTCACCTGCCAGCAGGAGCTCCTGCCAGGGAACACGCCCTCCTCGGGGAAGGGCCGAGGGGGGCTCCATGCCGCCTGCTGCCTGCTCTGTCCTTCTCTCTGTGCGGAGAGCTTCGGCTCCAGAAATGCTCAGGAGCACTGCTGTCACGACAAGTAGGCTCTGTGGTCCTTCCTCCCTCTGGGCTGAGCCGCCTCTGGGGGCAGGAGCGCTTGGCCAGGTCACGTGGGCAGGGGCGGGGTCTCTGCCCGGTCCCTCCCCCTCCGCTCCCCTCCCCTCCCCTCCCCTGCCCTCCCCTCCCCTCACTCCTGCCCTCTTGGTCTCCTTCCCCTTTCATTTCGTCTACGTTTGGGTTCCCTGTGAACTGCTGAGGCCTCTCCCTCTTCAGCTGGGATTTCCCACCATATGCAAGTGCGCACAATGCCCTTGTGTGGACAAGCACAAGCCTGTGGCCTTGGTGTCCTGGGCGCTCCCCACAGTTCAGGGTCGGGGCGCACAGTCAGCCCCCCGCAGCCCTCTCTCCTCCCCACGTGGCTTTTCTCTTCAGAGCAGGAGCCTGAGGGGCTACCCCAGGAACTCTCGTCACAGGGATGGTACCCCCACCGGGCATCGGAATCACCTGTGGAACTTTCTAAAGATCGCAAATGCCCTGGTGACCCCTAGAAATGCTGCTTCAGCAGATGGCCAGCCAGGCTGAGACCCCAGGATGTGGGAATGGGGCCACCTCCTTCTTTCCTGCACCCACAGAGGGTCTGCAGATCCCGTAAAATGCACATTCTGACTCAGCAGTGTGGTGTGGACCTGAGAGTCCGCATCTAACAAGCTCTCAGGTGATGCTGGTTGTCCTGGGCCAGGCACACGTTGAATAGCCAGGCTGACGGGGACCTGGTTCTCTCAGAGGACGAGCCTCCTCCCTACTCCGAGTTGGCCTCTGCTGAGTCCTGGCCTCGAGTCTGTCAGCACCGCACACAGAGCCCCAGAGGCCCCAAACCCAGGGGATTCTTTCCACCTGTATCAGAGAAGCCCAGCGGGGCACGGGGTCCCCCCAGTGTTCTCAAATGCTCTGGGGAAGTTGCATTGACTCCTGGCAGCAAGGTCACAATAACGTTCTGAGGGTGAGAAGAGGGCAAGCAGGGTGATGACTGGTGAGGGACCCACTCTCCATCCCTGGGTGTCCCCAGCCCGGCCTCTGCTTCCAGGGACCGAGACCCGGGACCAAGTGTCTCCGGAGCTCAGGTTCCAGGTGTGCAGGCAGTGTCCTGTGTGTCCTGGGAAGAGAAGAGGTGGGGGGAGGTCCCGTGGCAGGAGGTTCCCTGATCCTGGAGGGAAGATCGTAAGGAGACCCTTCCTCTCCGTGTCTGCTAGCTGCACTGTGGCCGAGAGGCTGGCCGTGTGCTCCTGAGCATCCTGGGCAGCCCGTGTGCTCTGCCTGAGGGACTTTCCTGTGGTCACCCTGTCTCCCCCGTGGCTGGTGCCAGGCAAGGAGTGGGGGCTGCACAGGGACCCCTGACAGATCAGGGTGCTCCTCGGCCCCACTCATCCTAGTGGGCAGGACAGAACAGCCACATGGGAGGGACTCAGAAGGGTCTCTTGGAGAAAGAGACGGAAATCAGGCTCCTCTACCTCCTTAGGCAAACAAAGCCAGCTTCACGTTTTAATTCCCTGTGTGTTGCCTGTGTGTCCCTATGTCGCCCCCTGGAGGCGATCCTGGGCTTTACCAGGGACCCTGACTGGGCTCCAAAGGATGCGTGGGCCCTGAGCCCTGGGCAGCCTGTGGGTCCCTGTGGGTCCTGGGTTGCCTGACTCCATTCCAGGGTAGGGTGAGCCCAGGGGTGGACAGGCACCGTCCAGAAGATTCCTGATCGTGAGTCAGGAGAATTGTCCACCCAGAGAGATGTGATCCCTTAGGAGGAACTCTCTGTCCTTGAGGTTTCAAGGAATGACCCAATAGAGTCTCTTGAGACTTTGGAAGAGGCACTGGCTTGGGGGGAGGGGGCTGGACACCGCAATGCCCTGTTTCCTCAACACAGCACGGGGCGGGAGAGGGGGGGAATGCATCCGTGTCATCTGTGTCCCTGCTTTTGCTCTAGGCCTCCCCACAGAGCCCACCTGGAGACTCAGCTGAGGCTTCCCAGGGCTTCCTGTGTTACAGGGGAGGAGACCCTCAGCCCCTCTGAGATGGAAACAAACGTAGATCCTGGGTTCTCCTGTCCCATCCTGCACAGTGTCAGGCAAGGGGCACGGGGCTGGGTCCTGGGGACTCCAAAGAGAACAGGACAGACCCGAATCCTGAAACAGGGCCACAGGCACCCAGAGAAAATCATGGCTTTGAGGACACACTTAAAATGGAGGGAAGGTGGGGAGCCTCGGTCGCTCAGTTGATTTAATGTCCGACTCCTGATTTTGGCTCAGGTCATGATCTCTCTGCGGTGAGATTGAGCCTCTTGTCGGCTGCCTGCTGAGTGTGGAGCCTGTTTAGGATTCTCTCTCTCTTTCTCTCTCTCTCTCTCTCTCTCTCTCTCTCTGTAAAGTGGAAAAAGGGGCGCCTGGTTGGCTCAGTTGAGTAAAGTGTTCCACTTTGGCTCAGGTCTTGATCTCATGGTGCGTGGGTTCGAGCCCTGCGTCAGGTTCTGTGCTGACAGCTCAGAGCCTGGAGCCTGCTTTGGAGTCTGTGTCTCCCTGTCTCTCTGCCCCTCCCCTGCTCACGGCTGTCTTTCTCTTAAATGAACATCAAAAACATTTTTTTTTAAATAAGATTGAAAATAAAGTACAATAATGGAGAAAAGAGCCGTGAAGGGAAAGCGTCTAGTGTGACAGGAGCAAGTAACGGGGTCTCAGCTGGCCTGGGGGTCAGGTCAACACCCCTGACAAAGTGATCTTTTGGCTGAGACCGGAAGTGTGAGTGGGCCTTTGCCCCTGGAAGGACAGAGGGTGTGGAGGGCTGAGCTGCCTACAGAGGGACCTGTCTCAGCCGGCAGACACCCGACTGGCCGGAGGGGCTGACGGAGGTCAGTGTGGGGAGCCTGGAGAGCGAGGAGGACTGTGACTGGGTGACACTGGGGAGGGTCAGACCCTGCTGGGGAGTGGGCAGCCAAGGGGCATCAGCAGCGCCGCCGCCCCCCCCCCTGCCCCCACCCTACCCAAGCCTCCAGGCTGCCAAGTTTCTCTGCCGCCCTCTGCTGGACCATGCGGAAAATGTGGAAGAAAACGTACTGCTCTGCATTTTTTAAGAGTTCTATAGTTCTAAAGTATACTTTAAGTAATATTTCATGTATGCAGATATAATTTTTAGCGACCTTATTGTGTTATAGTTGACATATAAGAAAATCCACATGTTGAAAGTATAAGAAAAAGGGCGGGGGGCGCCTGGTGTCTCAGTTCCTTGTGTGTCGGACTTGGGCTGGCCCTGAGTTTGAGCCCCGGGGTTGGGCTGTGTGCTGACAGCTCAGAGCCTGGAACCTGCTTCTGGTTCTGTGTCTCCTTCTCTCTGCCCCTCCCCCCACACTCACTCTGTCTCTCAAAATAAAATAAAGACATAAAAAATTTTTTTCATGAACATTTAAATATTATCGAATCTACTAACCCAATAACAAAATATCCAGGATACAATAAAAAAAATCACTCATCATACCAAGAGCCAGGAGAACCACGATTTGACTGAGCAAAGATCATTACTGACTCCAATTCCAATGACTGTGGAAGTATCCAACGAAGATTTAACAAGTAAATATCATTAAAAGAACACTTCAATAACCGATAATAAATTTTTTAACGAAATTGAGAGACGCCTAGCTGACTCAGTTGGTAGGGCACATGATTCTTGATCAAGGGGTTACGAGTTCAAGTGCCACACTGGTGTCAAGGTTGCTCAAAAAATAAATTGAAAACCACAGCAAAAAATGAAAGTTATAGAAAGGAACCAAACAGGGGCACCTGGGTGACTCAATTGGTTAAGTGTCCAAGTCGATTTCTGCTCAGGTCATGATATCAGGGTTGTGAGATCAGGCCCCAAGTCGAGCTCCACCCTGGGCATGGAGCCTGCTTGAGATTCTCCCTCTCTCTCCCTCTCTCTTCCTCTCTCTCTCTCTCTCTCTCCCTCTCTCTCCCTCTCTCTCCCTCTGCCCCTCCTCCACTCCCACACCCATGCACTCCCTGTCTCTGTCTTCAAGAAAAATAGAAAAGAAACATAGAAATGATGAAACTGAAAACTACAGTAACCAATATTTAAAAAAACAAAACCAAACCCTCACTGGTGAACTTCATAGTAACATGACGATGCACAAGGTAGAATCGATGAACTGGAGGACAAATCCATAGAATTTATTCCTCCTGAAAAATAGAGAGGAAAGAGACAGAAAAATGAGCAGAGTCCCGAGTTCTGTTCCGTAAAAAAAGGATGGAACCTCGGTGCCACTGGGTACCAGAAGTGGAAGGGAAACGTGCGGACTGAAAAGGTATCTGAGGAAATGACAACCCAAGAGGCTGAGTAGAACCCCAAACACGGTGAGCAGTCACACTAAGGCACATAACAAACTTCTGAAAATAAAAGACAAGAGAACAAAAATCCTAAAGACACCCAGAGAAACCACCCTTGCGCATTAAGGAACACTAATTTAAGTGACAGTAGGTTTTGTATCTGAAAGCATGGAGGCCAGAAGGAAGTGGTACATGTTTCAAATTGTGTGCCTGCGAAAATTAGCTTCAGGAGTGAAGGGGAAAGAAGGAAATTCCCTGATGAAGGGAGAGTATGAAAATTTATTGCCAGCTGACCTACTATTAAAGAATGGCCAAAGGAGATGTATAATTCATCATTCTCTGTAGCTCATGTTTGGTATCATATCTAAAATCTAGCCAAATTTCCTTTGTTTTTTTTTTAATATTTATTCATTTTTGAGAGAGGGAGGAAGAGAGTGAGAGGGAGAAAGAGAGAGAGAGGCAGAGAGACAGGGTGACAGAGGATCCAAAGCAGGCTCTGCATGACGGCAGGAAGCCCAACGTGGGGCTTGAACTCACGACCCTGAGATCGAGTCACATGTTCTCCCAACTGAGCCAGCCAGGCGCCCCACACCAAATTTAAAATACTGAAATCTGGGGTGCCTGGGTGGCTCAGTCGGTTTGGCGTCTGACTGCGTCTCAGGCCACGATCTCACGCTTCGTGGGTTCAACCCCTCATCGGGCTCTGTGCGAACAGTTCAGAGTCTGGAGCCTGCTAAGGATTCTGTGTCTCCCTCTCTCTCTCTGCCACTCCCTTGCACATGCTCTTTCTCTGTCTCTCAAAAATGAATAAATGTAAAATACTGAAATCAGAGTATGTTCTCGGAAAATGGTAGTGAATCTAGAAATTAATAATAGACAACTGAAAAAAATCCCTAAAAGATTTGGAAAGTAAGCTACATATTTGTAAACAATTTATGGGTCAAAAAGCAAGTTTCAAAGGAAATTTTAAAAACACACAGAATTGGGATGCCTGAGTGGCTTGGTCAGTTGAGCATCTGACTCTTGATCTCAGGCAGGTCATGATCCCAGGGTCGTGGGACTGAGTCCCAAGGCAGGCTCTGCGCTGAGAGTAGAGGCTGCTTGGGGTTCTCTCTCTCTCTCTATCTCTCTCTCTCACTCGGCCTCTCTCCCCTCCCCATGGTCTCTCTTTCTCTCTCTCTCAAAATAAAAAAAAATTTAAACACAGAATTAAATTAAATATACTAAAAAAAACCCTCCTCTGCTTATGGGATGCAGCTTATGCCACACTGAGAGGGGAATTTCTAGCACAAAATGCTTACATTACAAGAAAGGAAATATCTCAAATCAATAATGTAAGTTCCTACTACAAGAACCAGAAAAATAAGAGCAAAATGAACCCAACTAAAAGCAGAAAGAAAGAAATAATAGAGACCAGACCACCCAGCTGACCTTCTATTGAACACTGTGAGTGGACAGAATGGACCCGAGCCCACGGAAGGGCAAGACTGGGTCTGTAGCATCAGAGTTGGTTCTGCAGGTGGGACGTGAATGGGGAAAAAGGAAGATGGGGGTGACTGTGAGCGCCCTTGTCTTATCTCTTCCCCTGAGGGGTCACAGGCAGATGCAGAAACCCTCAGATGTTGGATTCTCCCCTGGGAGATCTTCAGGTCCCCCCTCATCCCCTGGGTGAAATGTTTGCTCTGCTGGGAAGGGCGGGCAGATGGCATAGGACTCTGACACCATGCACACGGCTCAGCAAGGAGGAGCTGGAGAAGAGCCCAGGGGCTCTGCTCAGCCCTGCTGCCTGTGGGGTTCAGCTGGGGCTTGGAAACAGGATGCTGTGCTTAGGGGACGCTCCAGGCCAGGTGATGAGTGTGTTTCCAAGGTCAGGCACTAAGGGTCAGAAGCTAATCATGAAACATTCCTTCCTTTTATTTTCCATTTTTTTCTTTTACTGAGGAAACTCTACCCCCAGTGCTCCTATTCACGACCCTGAGGTCAAGGGTCTCATTCTGTACTGACTGAGCCAGCCAGGCGCCCCCATTCCTTCCTTATTGTATGCAAGACAGTGGCCTGACTCTCGGGGGGTGGGGCAGGAGGTTCCCCAAGAGGCTGGAGCAGCCTCCCAGACTCCCCAAGGCCACCCTCTGGATGCAGCTAACAGCCACGCAGGGAATTGTAATCAACGTGCCAACAGTACCATCCAGACATGTGCAAAGGGCTTATGACTGATACATTAGAGCAGAAGCAGCTCATCCCCCTGATAGCATTCTGCCTCATTACATCTTTCTTATGTAGAAAAGCAATAGGCAGCTTCTCCAGAGTCTCTTTTTCTTGCCTCCTCCCTGCTCAACGCCTGGGAGGAGGCTGGCTGCGGCACCTGTCCATGGTGCTGATGCTCACCGAACTATTCCCAAGGCTTGGGAGCTGTGATCTTCCAGTTGTGTCCACTCTCTTTGCATTCTTAACAAGGAGCATTACTAACAAGGAAGAGGTGGAGAAGGCTGCAGGGAGTGTGGACTGGCCTTCATCACTGGCTCAGGGCAGTGATGGTGTTGTGGACATCCCTGCAGGCAGTGACTCCATGGTCAGATGACCAAGTCCAGGCTGCCCACCAGCAGTTTGTCATGAACGATTGTGGTGAATATGGCCTTGGGGGTGCAGTAGACAGAACAGAGGCCTCTCAGACACTCCCACATCCCTTGTGTCAAGAATCTGTGATTATTTCAATGATAAAGGGACTAACAGATTAAGTTAAGGACCATGTGATTGTGACATTATGGTAATTTACCCAGGTGGGCCAATACAATCCAAGAGTTCTTTCTTTTTTTTTTTAATTTTTAAAAAATGTTTATTCATTTTTGACACAGAGAGAGGTAGAGAGAGAGAGGGAGACACAGAATCACAGGCTCCAGGCTCTGAGCTGTCAGCACAGAGCCCAACACAGGGCTCGACCTTCTGAGATCACGACGTGAGCCAAAGTTGGAAGTCTAACCCACTGAGCCATCCAGGCACACACGAGGGTCCTTATATAAGTGACAGGTGGAGGCAGGAGAGGCAGAACCAGAGAAGAAGAGGTGATGTGGAAACAGGACACAGAGAGACTTCAAGATGTTGCACTGCTGGTTTTGAAGGTGAAGGAAGGGGCCACATCCATGGAACTTGGGAAGCCTCCAACGGCACAGCTTGAAAAACAAGGAAACAGACTGTCTCCTAAGCCTCCAGAAGAGACAGCCAGGTGGGCACCTTGATTTGTGTTGACATCCACCACTAGGCTTACAATAATTTGCTAGAGCAGCAAGACGAAACTAACAAGAGGCGTCACCCTGTCTAATCCAACATAGTGTGCATTGCGATAGGAGCATCACAGAGCTAAAAATGACGTGATACTTTGCAGCTTGTTTTCCTTACCTCTCATCTCATGACTAAGAAACAAGTGGGTGATGGCAAACCCACCTGTGAAACGTGGGTGTGGTGCCTTGGTGCTTGCACCGCTTTTGTGTGAACAGGGCACCTTGACGCGAGCGAATCCATATGGGCACCCAACCGGGGGCCTCAGGGAAGGACTGAGAGCCGCTGGCCCAGGTGTGTGGAGGAGGCTGCAGGTGGGACAGTAGGACGAGGCCTGTGGACCAGGTGGAAGAGACACTTTGTCCCAACACCATGGGAGCCTGGGTGAGTTAGGTGGGGGAAGCCCTCTGCCTCTGACCTGCATGCCTATTTATGGGGAGGAGGTGTGTTTCAAGATAAGATCCCGTTCAGGGAGAAAAGTGGACACTGCTGGGAGGTACTGGGCTAGACGTCATGGGCAGTGTCCGGGAAGGCTATGCTCAGAGCATGAATTCTGGGTCCCAAACCCTGGGGTTCCTCTGACAACCTGCCTTTATGTCACCCCAGCAGGAAGGACATCCCGAAGGCCAGAGAAACCTTCAGACAGGTCTCAGTGCCCTGGATCCTGGATTTGGGGACAGGGCAAGTTTATTGGTGAAGGACACCAGTCAGGGCCACTGGGGATGGGTGAGGAGGACCAAAGGGCTCAGGACACCAAAAGGCTATGAAGGGGTCCCACCTGGGATGTGTGCCTGACTATGGCTGCTCCTTCCAAGCTCATCCTCCTGTGGTCATCAGAGGCCCCATGTTCTGTGCTCCTGAGAACCCCGTGCACATTTGCAAACACTGGAGGTGTCTCCAGCCTTGGTCCCTGAGCAGGGTGAGGACCGCTGAGTGCTGTCATAGTTTGGCCACAGCTCTGGTGATCTCTCCTTTTCTAGTTAACGTGGTCCCAGCATGTCAACACCCCTCACCCCTCCTCTATCTCAGGGGACTAAGGTGGGGGCTTGGTGAACTCAGAGGGAACATTTCCCTGTGTGACCCAGGAGAGAAGGGCCCCAGAGGTTCAGGTGAATGTCTGCTCAGAGAAATCACCATTCACCAAAAAAGGGCCAAGGAGGGGGAAGAGTCCTGTTTAATCAGATCCCCTCATGTTGTCCCTGGTGGGTCAGGGCCCAGGACACTTTCCCTGGGAAACCCCACTTCCTGGGACATGGGGGCCTTTGTCCTGGCCCATCCGGGGTTCGTGGCAGCCTGTCAGGGCTTCCAGAAATCAGGAAGGCCCGGACCCTGGGTCCATGTCCCTGAATATCCTCTGGGCTTAGAGCTGGTTCTCTGGCTCAGGCGGCGGCACCTGACCCCACCCAGGGTCTGGGGTCTCAGGAAGGCCCCTGGAAGGAGTAGCTCCCAGGGGAAGGGGAAACTAAGAAGACACTTGTCCTTTGTGGTTGATCTGGCAGTAAATGTTCCTGTCAGGGTGTTGTAACTCCTGTAAAAGAAAAAGAGGCCTCTGAACCCCGCAAGCTTCTCAGAACATGTCTGGGTGACTTTCAGGTCCTGCGTCCACCTCTCTGGGAACCTGGCTGGGTGGCAGGTTTCTGCCCCAGGCCCCTCCTTCCTCCCACTAGCCCCTGTGCCCTTTTGCCCTGCTGTGTCCTAAACCTGAAAGCACAGGCAGGGCAGGCTGGGGACAGATCCTCAGTCCCCTTGGGCTTGGGGGACCTGAACATTCATTGCCCACACTCACCTGGTAGATGGGAACGGCTGTCCCCGGGCTGGGTAGGGCGTTCTGAACAGGGGGAGAGAATGGGTGTCAGTGGACAGAGGGAGAGTCATTTCTCTGCAGGGGTGACCCGTTCTGCCTCTTGAGCAGCGTTCGCCAAGCCTGTTGACCCACACCCCAGACCCAAACCGGACTCTCCTTAACTCCCTGCCCCACTCCTATTAGCCCAGGACCCCTGGCTGATGTTCCCAGTGCTCTGTCCTTGGCCAGACTCCAGGGTTCCCCTTGGGCCAGCTCAGAGTGGCAGGAGAGACTCAGGACGGGGTGGGGAGTGGTCCTGTCCCTGAAGACGGTCCAAATCCTGGGCAGAACGGGCCCTGCCTTGTCCTGGCTCTCTGGGGGAAGCTGGGTATGTGCGGTGCTGCTGAATTCGTTGGTTCTCTGCCTTGCGCCCGCACAACCTAGACCCCAGTGGGGAGGGGGCGGGCTTACCGGGGATGTGGAGCTGCTGACTGGACCATGACCTGGGGACAGAAACAGGAATTAGCACCCAGGATCCACCCTCCCAGGAGGTACCGGGTCATCGGCTCTCGGAGAACCAGGGAAGGAGCACCTCCCACAGGGAGACCCACTGGTGCTGGTCTGTGAGGTGCTGACCCGTGACCTAGATTCCATAGTCAGGGAGTATGGCCAGTTGGGGTCCCCTGTACTGAAGCCCCAGGGACGTGGTCAGAGGCCCCAGGGTGTACTGGCAGGAGTGGACACTGGGGGACAGGTCGAGTGGCTCCCTGTGCTGCCTGGGCTGAAGGGATACTCACCAGGGGTGCAGGCTGGGTGCCCCATCTCTCTGTGATTACGTTGGCCACTGGCCCTAGGAAAGATCAGGCTTATTTGTGAGGTGGGCAGGGAGAGGTCACAGCTCTGGTGTCAGAACAGGGGACAGGGAGGGTCCTCATTCCAAGCAGCCCTTAGAGACCCCATCTCTCCACCAGTCTGTTTAGGAGGGGAAGGGCCCAGGAGAGGGATAAAAAAAGGCCTTCGGAGCACATGTATCCTCGGACCAGAGAGGAAGCTGGGCAGCGGACGGACACCTAGGAGAAGGTGTCCTGAAAAGGGATCAAGGGCCCAGGAAAGGAATCACACATGAGGGTCTGAGTGAGTGGAAGGGTCAAGGCAGCCAGCTGCGTGTGCAGGACGCTTGGGGAGCTCCAGGTATGTCAGATCCCTGAATGCGGTGCCCCTGCTGTGGCCAGACCCTCGAGTCCTCAGGCCAGAAGACGCTGAAAACTGACATTGGCTCGTGCTCTATCTCCATCTGCCTGGACGAGGGGCTTCATCCCAGGACCTCTACCTGACGGGGCCCAGGGTCTGCGGTGTCACACATCAGGCGCCGTGGTTCCCGCAGGTGCCACTTTGGGGGTCGACCCCACCCGGCCTGTCAGGGTCTTCCACTCTCCCTTGCGTGACCTTGGCCAGGACCACCCTCGGTCCTGAGGCTGCAAATCCCCGTCCCAGGGCATGTGGACTGACAAACCACGGGAGGTACCGGTCACTGTGCACTTAGTACCGAGCACTGCTGTAGGGTTGCCGAGCGAACCAGGACAACCCTGAGGGGCTGTTCTGTGATTGTCCCTAATTTGGCACAGAGGCAGCTGTGGAGGAAGGGCCCCGGGCAGCAGCTGGTGAGGAAGGAGCCAGGTGTGATCAGAGGAGAAATCCAGGGGGCAGTTGGGAGGTCTGGGACACCCAGCCCAGAATCCCGGGTCAGGACGGCATCTGCCTGCTGGTGAGGTCGATGGGGTGGGGGAGGGGTGGTGGACAGGATCGTGTGTGGGAAATGCCATCGTACCTTCCCGACTTCACCCAGAGCAGGACATACCCCAGGGCGGCCACGAGTGCCACCCCAACCAGGACCCCAATTGCAATGCCAACACTGGTCCCCACAGGGAGGCCCGTGGGGCTTCTTCCATCTGAAATAAGAAGCAAAAGGGAGGAGGAATGAGTCCCAAGTCATATCTGCTGAAGCCATGAGGGGCTTGGGGGCGGGGGGAAGGGCCTGGTTAAGGAGGAAGGAAAGACCTTTCAGGTCTGGGTGGTGTGTGTTATCCCTACAGCATCCCCACCCGCTTGGCTGCTGTGTCATTTAGTTTTTTTATATATTATTGAGAGATAGAGAGAGAGAGAGAGAGAGAGCAAGAAGGGGGAGGGGATGAGAGAGCGAGAGACAGAATCCCAACCAGGGTGTCCGCTTTCAGTGCAGGCCCCAACGAGGGGCTCTAACCCACGAACCAGGGGATCATCACCTGAGCTGAGATCAAGAGTTGGATGCTTGGGGCACTTGGGTGGCTCAGTTGGTTAAGCATGTGTCTTTGGCTCAGGCCATGACCTCATGGGTCATGGGTTCTGGCCCCACATTGGATGCTGTGCTGATAGTACAGAGCTTGCTTGGGATTCTTTCTGCCTCTCTGTCTGCATCTCCCTAACTCCATCTCTCTCTCTCTCTCTCTCAAAATAAATAAATAAGCTTAAAAAAACTTTAAAAAACCCACAAGAATTGCCAGCTTAACCAACTGAGCCACCCAGGTGTCCCCTGCTGTGTCGTTTGTACTCCTCATAGTGAAACCTTGGACTTGAATCTTCATGTTGCCCTCCTCTGCCCAAAACTGTGGTAGGTGCCAACATCCTGTTTATTTTCCTCCTAAGGCCTCTCTCTCTTCCTCTCACATTATGCCTCTTCCCCCATTTCTTCTTTTCCATCACTATCGATGGTCTTAGAGGGAGGCCCCTACTTGTCCACTCAACACGGATTAGTGAAAATAACACTAGCTGACTGCTTTCAAGGTCAGCGCTGGGCCAGGCACATGGAAAATACTTTGTGTTTATCTCATCTGCTGCTTCCATGAGGCGGCCAGGTGTCAACCCCACTCTGCAAATTACGGTCTAAGAGTGTCAAGGGCTTCAGTAAAGTAGTGAAGGTCACAGAACTGGACCGAGTTGAGACAACACTTAAGCCCAGCTCCACGGGACATTACGGCTAATAACAACAACGTCAATGACAAAAGAACAAGAACTGCTAAATTTGATTGAGCCTTGAACCTGTGTAGGATGCTGTCTCAGGATTTAAGATCTCATTAACCTCATAGTGACAACCCTCAGAACAGCCCTAAGACCCAGCCGTTCTTTCCAGTTTTACAGATGAGGAAACTTAGGTTCTGGAGGTTGAGTGTCTTGTCTGAGGTGCACAGCTGGTATAAAGCAGAACCAAGATGTTAACAAGATTAGTCTAATTCTGGGGATCTCATCCACATTGCTGTAGAGGCTGTGAAGGAGGCTCCCACCTCCCCTAGACCTGTATTCTATTTCACACACACCCCCTGCCCATGAAATATACAGAGAGGAAGGGGGAGAAGTTGAGGGTTACTCACAGCTCACAGCCAGCCTGACGGGGTCACTTTTGCTGGAACTGACTGGGTTGGAGACTTCACACTGATAATTCCCGGCATGCCCCACCCTGACAGGGCTTATGGTGAGGATGCTGTTGTCCGGGGACAGCTTCATCCTCTCTGTGACCTTTAGACTCTGGTTATTGAAGAACCACCAGATGGAGACCCCTGTGTTATTTGTAGAGCAGGTCAGGACCACAGAGTCCTTATGTTCTGTGGCTGTGGTGTTGCTGATGTTGATGGAGGGCTGGGACACTGGCTCTGTGGAGAAACAGAGGAGGTGACAGAATGAGAGGGGGCCTGGGGCCATGCTCCTTCTTCCAAGATATCAGCCACTCCGAGGGCCCCACTGAGCTCTGTAAAGGTGCCCCAGAGGATGGCCCTGATGTCTGCAGAAGGATGAGTGTCTTTGTTCAGGTGGCGATCTGTAAGGAGGGGGCTGTACCTCTCCCTCTGACCCTCAGGTCCCCCTCTGGCCCTCAGTCATCTGCCTGGTCTGCCTGAACATCTCTGTAGTATCAGCACCACACACCCCTTAGCCCATTTCCAGCATCCTCATCAGCAGGTGGAATTTTTCCCATGGACTCCTGTGTGGTTCCTTTCTTGAACTTCTATGACTTTAATAGATCAAGCCTCACTCCTTATATACCTTTTCGTGTATGGTGGGGAGGAAGGCTTGCAGGCCTTCTATCTCTGTGTCCCCAGAAGCTTTGTGTAAAGTAGGGAAGGTATTTGCACGGTTATAATTTATTAGGAAATGAGAGCAGCCCACCCAGTCTTCATCACCTTAGGAATTAAAGAGTTTCAATCTACAGGATTTCTCAGGCTGAAGAAGGCTTTTACATCCACCACTGTGGACTGACTCTCATGGTGAAAAACTTCTGTAAAGAAGCGGTTACTGTATACAGAATACTGGCACCCTTATAAATAGAAGGAAATGATTGCAACAGAATCAAGGCCTTATAGGAAACACCCCCAGCTAGCATCATACTCTATGGTGAAACACGGAAAGTGTTTCCTCTAAGATCAGATAGTCCATAAACATGCCTCTTTCACCACCCATGTTCAACAGAGGAAAGGAGTCCAGGCCAAAATAATTAGGAGAAAAACAATAGAATGCAATCAAATTGGAAAGGAATAAGTACAATGAGGTCTGGTTGTAGATGATGGAAATTATATGTACAAAACTCTAAAGATTCTGCAAAAATTGTGGAACTAATAAACAATTTCAACAAACTTGCAGGATACAAAATCAACAGGCAAAAATCAATTGTGTTGCTATACACTAAAAATACCTTCCTCTCAAAATCAAGGTAGAAATTCATTTACAATAACATTAAAAAGAATAAAATACTTAGGAATGAAAGAATGAGGCAATAGAGTATACATGGAAATCTATAAAACGTTGCTGAAAGAAATTACAGAAGACACAAATGAAGGGAAAGACATCCCATGTTCATGGATGATGAGACTTAATATTGTTAAGATGACAATACTACCCAAAGAGATCCACAGATTCAGTGTAATCCGTAACAAATGCTTTTCTTTTAAGATTTTATTTTTAAGTAATCTCTATACCCAACGTGGGACTTGGACATACAACCCCGAGATCAAGAGTCGCATGATCCACTGTACTCAGTCAGTCAGGTGCCCCCCCACCCCGTTAAATTCTTAAGGGAATATTTTGCAGAAATAGAAATTTCCAAAAAGTCACATGGAATCTCAGGGGCCTCAAATAGCCAAAATTATTTTGAAAAAGAACAAAGTTGGAGGACTCCTACTTCCTCACTACAAAGCTACAGTCACCAAAATAATGTGGGCCTGCTATATAGATAGACATAGAGACCAATGGGATACAACAGGCACCCCAGATACAAATCCTGATACATAGGGTCCAATGATTTTCAGTACGGTTGTCATGACCATTCAATGGAGAAAAACTTCTATTCAAGAAATGGTCTTGGGAACACTGGATACCCATGCAAATGAATGAAGTTGGATCCTGACCTTACATCATGCACAAAAACTAACTTAAAACAGATCAAACATCTAAACGTAAGAGTCAAAACTGTGAAAGTCTTAGAAGAAAACATAAAGCAAAAGCTTATTGAAACCGCATTTCCCGATGATTTCTTAGATATGACACCCAAAGCAAAGACAACAAAAGAAAAAACAGATGAACTGGATTGCACTGAAATAGAAAACTTCTGTGCACCAAAAGGCACAATCAAGAAAGTGATGGTAGCACTTAAGGAATAAACAGGACTCAGGAAGGAAATAGACAGCATAGGAAATATAGTCAATGGCATTTTATTATTTTAATTTTTTAAAGATTTTGTTAAGATTAAATAAGCTCTACACCCAATGTGGGGTGTGAACTCACAACCCCGAGATCAAGAGTCACATACTCTACCTACTGAGCCAGCCAGGTGCCCCTAGTCAATGGTATTTTAATAACATTGCATGGTGACAGATGGTAGCTACACTGTGGTAGGCAGAGCATAACACAGAGTTGTCCAATCTCTATGTTGTGCACATGAAACTAGTGTTACCTTGTGTGTCAACTAAAGTTCCCAAACCACCACCACCACCACCACCACCACCAACAACAACAACAAAGTGATGGCAACCCACAGACTGGAAGAAAACATTTGCAAATCATAGCTGGTAAGAGATTAATATCCAGAATATATAAAGCACTTCTGCAATTCAACAACAAAAAAAAAGCAACTTGACCCTGAGGACCCTTCTTTTTTCCCCATCTGCAAAGGCCCTTTATATGTGTGGGGGTTTTGGGAACTGACAGAATCCCCTCCCCACATTGCAGACTGGACTGGGAGATCTCAGATCTCAGATCTCAAGATCTGCCATGAGAAATCAGACAGCACAGGGAGGAAGCATCTGCAGACATGTGATGGGAGAGTTCAAGGACAGATCTGAGTCACAAGCAAATGCAAAATAACTTCTTCTAGGCTCTTTTCCGGAAACCAGGAAGATCGCCACCACAGTGCTTGGTGTAAATGCTTCAGGGATCCACTTACCAGAGACTGTGATAGTCTTGACTGTGAACTTATTGAGGCGAGTGCCAGGGTTATAAACAAGGCAGGCATAGGATCCATTATCATTCACAGTGATGTTGGGGATAAAGAGCTCCTGTGAGGATGGCTGGGGGCTCCCATTGATAAGCCAAGAATACTGTGCAGGCGGGTTAGAGGCTGAGTGGCAGGAGAGACTGAGGTTTGCCCCTGGACAGTAATAGGAGTCTGAGGGGGAAATGGTGGGGGCATCCGGGCCATCTGGAGCAAACAGAATAAAGCCACATGTGATGTAATCCAAGGGAAGGGGAAGAGGAAGATCTGGGTGTGTATAGGGGCCACAGTGTCCATCTAAGTTGGGTCAGAAGCCATGGCCAGCCTGGGTGTCTAGGTGAGAGTCAGGTACTCAGACCCCAGAAGGACAGATGTGGCCTGACCTCTGGCAGCGTGGATTTGGGCTGGCAGCCCGGGGCCAGGTAGGAATACAAGTTACTCACAGAGAACATTCAGGGTGAATGGGTCACTACGACTGGCACTGACTAGGTTCCAAGTCTCACACTCATAAGGTCCTGTGTCGTTCCTTGTGACACCATGTAAAGTGAGAGTCCTGTTGTCCAGGGACAGCTCCAGCCTGGCGCTGTCCGGGAGGCTCTTACTGTTTACTGACCACAGGTAGCTTGTGTTCTGAGTCTGAGGTTCACACGTTAATACTACAGAGTCCACGTTCTCCACGGGGTCCGAGTTGTTGCTTGTGATGTTGGGTTTGGGTAACTCCGCTGTGTAGACAACAGAGAGAACATTGCCCTGTGTGGTACCTGTGATTCCTCCAAAGGCATCTTCAATCAGAGCTGCCTTCTCTCATCTGTCTGCCAACCCAAGTCCTTAAGAATAACGCAGATCTGTGAATCTCAAGACAAATGCGAGAGGATCTGAGGACTCACAGAAGGAAAAGCCCCCTGCTCTGTGTGTCTGAGAGCAAGCACAGAGCTTCTCAAATGTCAATCACAGAGCAGAGTTTTGTCGTGGAAGACGCGGGACAGAGTCAGAGACAGCCCCCAACCCCCCAACACGGCACCTCTCCTGGTTCTTCACAGACCTGATGGCTTGGCCAGGGGGTGAGGATCTCAGCAGAAATGACACCCAGGGACACCAGAAGCAAGCCCAGAGGTCAGTTCAGTACTTGGGCCCCAGGGCCTGAAGGGGCTTTGATAATGACTGCCGTGAGACAGTGATCCCATACATGGCAGAGCAGAGTCCAAAATCAAGCAAAGAGTCAGAGAATGAGCAGGAAGGAGGGGTGCTGAGCGAATGAATGACCACATCTCTTCAGAAAGGCATCCTGGTGCAGGATCCTAGGAGGCCTGCTACACAGGACCCCTGCCCTCCTCCAGCAACAGAGGCACCCACACTGTTCACTCCATCCCTCCTATTTTTTTTTTAATAATTTTTTTAGGGCTCATTTATTGTTGAGAGACAGAGACAGAGAGAGACACAGAGAGAGACACAGAGAGAGGGGTGGGAGGGGCATAGAAGGAGAGAGGACAGAGGATCCAAAAGGTTTGCCCTGACAGGAGGGAGCCCAATGTAGAGCTTGATCTCAGCAGATCTGGAACTGAGCCGAAGTTGGACACTCAACCAACTGATCCACCCAGGCGTCCCTCACGCCTTCCCTCCTAAACAAAAGCAAGTGAGTTGGTTACACGTGGACCCTGTGCTGGTTTCAGGTGCAGAGTCAGAAGGAGAAGGCAATTCCACCCAGTGGGAGGGACACCAACACACCAGGAAACACTCAGTGATTTCAAGTCCAGCACAAGGAGGTGAGGATGGGCCACCTGAGGGGCGGCCGGGGCATGCTGACTCAGGTTGCTGCTGGGGGTCATTAGTTGTAGAGTAAACACAGAAATGAGCCTCTCTATTTGCTCTCACTGCTCACACCAGCACCCTTCCCTCTGACGGAGGAGAGGACGGGGCTGTGCTGCCCAGCAGCCCATCAGCCTGTGTGACCCTGATTCAGTGACTATACCTCCCTGGGCCTCAGTTTCCCCCTAATACAACAGGAATAATGGTAAATGATCTCCACCTGCCATGCCTGTGAAGTAACCTTTAACCATCCTTAAATACCTGGCCCTAAAATGGTATATGGCGGCCATCAATCAAATGGCCTCTCTTACTCTTGCCTCCACAAGACAAGGCTCCCTCCCTGGGCCTCCTTCTTGGGAGAGGAAGAGCCATCAAGAGCATCTCTCTCAGGGCGCCTGGGTGGCTCAGTTGGTTAAGTGTCCAACTTCGGCTCAGGTTGATCTCACAGTCTGTGGGTTCGAGCCCTGCATCGGGCTCTGTGCTGACAGCTCAGAGCCTGGAGCCTGCTTCCGATTCTGTGTCTCCCTCTCTCTCTGCCCCTCCCCTGATCATGCTCTGTCTCTCTCTCTGTTCAAAAATAAATAAAAACATTTAAAAAATTAAAAAAAAAAAAAGAGCATCTCTCTGCTCTGTTCCTCCCTGGGGGTGCTGACCCTCCGCTGGAGTCTCCTAAGTCCCCCACAGCAGTTGGCTAATGGACTGGAGCTTTTTATGTCTGTGCTGCCCATGCCTCTCTCCAGATGTAGATCTTGAGACCGAGCCCTGGCTGGCGACCAGCTCAGAGGCTCAGGACTCGGGCAGCTGGGAAATCATTGCTCCCTGTCAGCCCTGCCCAGGAGCCCTACCCCACCCTGGCACAGAGTCCCTGGGGTCACGAGACTCAGGAGCCCCAAGGCATTGTTCTGGGCAAGGGTCTTCTGGGCTGAGTTCTAGTGAGGATCAGGGCCCCTTCGGGCCTGGCCTTGACCGTGACCTGCATGGTCTTTTTCAGATGGTCATAGAGTCTGGATGCCAGGAAAGGAGTTGCAATCTTAGGAAATTCATCTCTACTGTGTGTGTCCTGCACTAAATGCTCAAACACCATTTGGAACAAAATGCAGAAGGGAAGGGAGGCACAGTCCAGGCCTGTCAATCCTGTGTGTACGAAGTAGAATTCACTCCACCTGACATCAGAGGTGACAGGAATTACTCACGATATACACGGAGCTGTCTAATTACTCTTTCAACTTGAACATTCCTCTTTATGATTTGTAGGGCGTAGTATCCTGTGTCCTCCAGGCTGATGTTCTGGAACAGCAGGGATCCGTTGTGATATAACGTCTCTCTGCCGCTGTGTGCAAATCCTGGGGTAATTTGTTGTGAGTCTGCTGCATATGATACAATTTCCCTACGGGGATTTATAGTTGTCCCTTTGAACCAGCCAAAGCCTAGAAGATTGGCAGGCAGATTGTGGACACGCAGAAGAACGTCCTTCCCTTCGGCAGCATTGGGCGGCACCAATTCAATAGTGACTTGGGCAGTGGTGGGAGGGTTCCAGAAGGTTAGGAGTGAGACTAGGAGGGAAGAGAGAAGACCTGGGTCAATATTTGGCCTATGTATTGGGACGGAAAGATGTGGCCCTGGAGACTGAGCAGGTCCTAATCGCTCAGCCTTGGGCCCAGGGGTGAGCGTGTGTGTGTGTGTGTGTGTGTGTGTGTGTCCTACTGGTCAAGGTCAGCGGCACAACCGGCATGGCTTCAGTGCTTCTGAACTTGTGATTTCCTCTGTTTCCAGTACTCTCCCTCAGATGTCTGTGGGCTCACTCCCTCACTGCCCTCAGGTACCTGCTCACACTCAGGGGTCCTTGGGAGAGGCCTGCCCACACCGCCTCCTCTAAAGACCCTCTGTCTTCACATTCTGACCTTTCCCGCTCTGTTCCCTTCATGGCCTGTCAATGCCCGACCTCCCATTCTGTGTCTTTGCTGGTCTGTCTTCCTCCCCAGAGAAGTGTGCTCAGGGAGGGCAGGGACTCTGATCTGTGTTGTGCCCTAGGGTGGGGCCGGCTGCAAATACCTGTGGATGAATGAATGAGTGTTCCCAGGGCCCAGCATTGATCTGTCAATATCTCAGGTTGGTGGGAGGCGCAGCGTTTAGGGTCCCTGGTTGCTCACATCGTTCCCAAAATTCAATCCTCAGTGATGAGTAACTTGGGACACAGCACGTCGCTCGCTCGCCTCTTCCAGATCATGAGATTTTCCTGTTGCTGAGCCGGGAACCCCCTGTCCTGCCCTGCCCTGCCCTGCCCTGTTCCCATGTCCCCTCTCGGCGCCCAGTCCTCCCCTGGGAGACCGCAGCCAGTCTCTCTCTTCCCTTCACCCTTAACCCAGGGGATCGTCCCTCTCACCTGCCAGCAGGAGCTCCTGCCAGGGAACACGCCCTGCTCGAGAAAGGGCCGAGGGGGGCTCCATGCCGCCTGCTGCCTGCTCTGTCCTTCCCTCTGTGAGGAGAGCTTCGGCTCCAGAAATGCTCAGGAGCACCGCTGTCACGACAAGTTGGCTCTGTGGTCCTTCCTCCCTCTGCGCTGAGCCGCCTCTGGGGGCAGGAGCGCTTGGCCCGGTCACGTGGGCAGGGGCGGGGTCTCTGCCAGGTCCCTCCCCCTCCCCTCTCCTCCCCTCCCCTCACTCCTGCCCTCATGGTCTCCTTCCCCTTTCATTTCGTCTACGTTTGGGTTCCCTGCGAACTGCTGAGGCCTCTCCCTCTTCAGCTAGGATTTCCCACCATATGCGAGTGCGCACACAATGCCCTTGTGTGGACAAGCACAAGCCTGTGGCCTTGGTGTCCTGGGCGCTCCCCACAGCTCAGGGTCAGGGCGCACAGTCAGCCCCCTGCAGCCCTCTCTCCTCCCCATGTGGCTTTTCTCTTCAGAGCAGGAGCCCGAGGGGCTACCCCAGGAACTCTCCTCACAGGGATGGTACCCCCACCGGGCATCAGAATCACCTGTGGAACTTTCTAAAGATCGCGAATGCCCTGGTGACCCCTAGAAATGCTGCTTCAGCAGATGGCCAGCCAGGCTGAGACCCCAGGATGTGGGAGTGGGGCCACCTCCTTTCCTGCACCCACAGAGGGTCTGCAGATCCTGTAAAATGCACATTCTGACTCAGCAGTGTGGTGTGGACCTGAGAGTCCGCATCTAACAAGCTCTCAGGTGATGCTGGTTGTCCTGGGCCAGGCACACGTTGAATAGCCAGGCTGACGGGGACCTGGTTCTCTCAGAGGACGAGGCTCCTCCCTACTCCGAGTTGGCCTCTGCTGAGTCCTGGCCTCGAGTCTGTCAGCACCGCACACAGAGCCCCAGAGGCCCCAAACCCAGGGGATTCTTTCCACCTGTATCAGAGAAGCCCAGCGGGGCACGGGGTCCCCCCAGTGTTCTCAAATGCTCTGGGGAAGTTGCATTGACTCCTGGCAGCAAGGTCACAATAACGTTCTGAGGGTGAGAAGAGGGCAAGCAGGGTGATGACTGGTGAGGGACCCACTCTCCATCCCTGGGTGTCCCCAGCCTGGCCTCTGCTTCCAGGGACCGAGACCCGGGACCAAGTGTCTCCGGAGCTCAGGTTCCAGGTGTGCAGGCAGTGTCCTGTGTGTCCCGGGAAGAGAAGAGGTGGGGGAAGGTCCGGTGGCGGGAGGTTCCCTGATCCTCGAGGGAAGATCGTAAGGAGACCCTTCCTCTCCGTGTCTGCTGGCTGCACTGTGGCCGAGAGGCTGACCATGTGCTCCTGAGCGTCCTGGGCAGCCCGTGTGCTCTGCCTGAGGGACTTTCCTGTGGTCACCCTGTCTCCCCCGTGGCTGGTGCCAGGCAAGGAGTGGGGGCTGCACAGGGACCCCTGACAGATCAGGGTGCTCCTCGGCCCCACTCGTCCTAGTGGGCAGGACAGAACAGCCACATGGGAGGGACTCAGAAGGGTCTCTTGGAGAAAGAGACGGAAATCAGGCTCCTCTACCTCCTTAGGCAAACAAACCAGCTTCACATTTTAATTCCCTGTGTGTTGCCCGCGTGTCCCTATGTCGCCCCCTGGAGGCGATGCTGGGGCTGCACCAGGGACGCTGACCGGGCTCCAAAGGCTGCGTGGGCCCTGAGCCCTGGGCAGCCTGGGTCCTGGTCCCTGTGGGTCCTGGGTTGCCTGACTCCATTTCAGGGTATGGTGAGCCCAGGGAGTGGACAGGCACCGTCCAGAAGATTCCAGATCCTGAGTCAGGAGAATTGTCCACCCAGAGAGACGTGCTCCCTTAGGAGGAACTCTCTGTCCTTGAGGTTTCAAGGAATGACCCAGTAGAGTCTCTTGAGACTTTGGAAGAGGCACTGGCTTGGGGGGAGGGGGCTGGACACCGCAATGCCCTGTTTCCTCAACACAGCACGGGGCGGGAGAGGGGGGGAATGCATCCGTGTCATCTGTGTCCCTGCTTTTGCTCTAGGCCTCCCCACAGAGCCCACCTGGAGACTCAGCTGAGGCTTCCCAGGGCTTCCTGTGTTACAGGGGAGGAGACCCTCAGCCCCTCTGAGATGGAAACAAACGTAGATCCTGGGTTCTCCTGTCCCATCCTGCACAGGGTCAGGCAAGGGGCACGGGGCTGGGTCCTGGGGGCTCCAAAGAGAACAGGACAGACAGGATCCTGAAACAGGGCCACAGGCACTCAGAGAAAATCATGGCTTTGAGGACACACTTAAAATGGAGGGAAGGTGGGGAGCCTCGGTCGCTCAGTTGATTTAATGTCCGACTCTTGATTTTGGCTCAGGTCATGATCTCTCTGCGGTGAGATTGAGCCTCTTGTCGGCTGCCCGCTGAGTGTGGAGCTTGCTTGGATTCTCTCTCTCTCCCTCTGCCTCTCTACCACTTTCTCTCTCTCTCTCTCTCTCTCTCTCTCTCTCTCTCTCTCTGTAAAGTGGAAAAAGGGGCGCCTGGTTGGCTCAGTTGAGTAAAGTGTTCCACTTTGGCTCAGGTCTTGATCTCATGGTGCGTGGGTTCGAGCCCTGCGTCAGGTTCTGTGCTGACAGCTCAGAGCCTGGAGCCTGCTTTGGAGTCTGTGTCTCCCCGTCTCTCTGCCCCTCCCCTGCTCACGACTGTCTTTCTCTTAAATGAACATCAAAAAACATTTTTTTTTAAATAAGATTGAAAATAAAGTACAATAAAATGGAGAAAAGAGCCGTGAAGGGAAAGCGTCTAGTGTGACAGGAGCAAGTAACGGGGTCTCAGCTGGCCTGGGGGTCAGGTCAACACGCCTGACAAAGTGATCTTTTGGCTGAGACCGGAAGTGTGAGTGGGCCTTGGCCCCTGGAAGGACAGAGGGTGTGGAGGGCTGAGCTGCCTACAGAGGGACCTGTCTCAGCGGGCAGACACCCGACTGGCCGGAGGGGCTGACGGAGGTCAGTGTGGGGAGCCTGGAGAGCGAGGAGGACTGTCACTGAGTGAGGCTGGGGAGGATCAGACCCTGCTGGGGAGTGGGCGCGCCAAGGGGCATCAGCAGCGCCCCCCCCCCCCCCCCGCCCCCACCCTACCCAAAGCTCCAGGCTGCGGAGTTTCTCTGCCGCCCTCTGCTGGACCATGCGGAAAACGTGGAAGAAAACGTCCTGCTTGAGTTCTGTATTTTTTAAGTATACTTTAAGTAATATTTCATATATGTAGATACAATTTTTAGCGACCTTATTGTGTTATAGTTGACATATAAGAAACTCCACATATTGAAAGTATAAGAAAAAGGGAGGGGGGGGCGCCTGGTGTCTCAGTTCCTTGTGTGTCGGGCTTGGGCTGGCCCTGAGTTTGAGCCCCGGGGTAGGGCTGTGTGCTGACAGCTCAGAGCCTGGACCCTGCTTCTGATTCTGTGTTTCCCTGTCTCCCCGTCCCTCCCCCACCCCGTGCGCTCTATCTTAAAAAAAAAATTAAAGTATGCAACTTCATAAGCTTTGCCATACGTATGCACCAGAGAAATCCCTCTTACATGCACATAGTGAATGTGTCCCTTACTCTGAAAAATCTCCTCATGCCCTCTTTATTCTCTTCATTCAGACCCTCTCTCTCCCTCCTTCCCCATGTCCCATGAAACCTTATGCTGGCTTTTGTTGTTATAAATTAGTTGGCATGTTTTAGAACTTTTAAAAGTTGAATCATACAATATGATTTGGGGCAGGGGTTTGTTTCTTTACTCAGCGTGGGCTTCTTAAAGTAGTTTTTCAAAATGTTTATCTATCCAGTGGAATAAAGACAGTCTCTTCAGCAAATGGCGCTGGGAAAACCAGACAGCGAGACATGCAGAAGAATGAACCTGGACCACTTTCTTACACCATATACAAAAATAAACTCAAAATGGATGAAAGACCTAAATGTAAGACAGGAAGCCATCAAAACCCTTGAGGAGAGAGCAGCCAAAAACCTCTTTGACATTGGCCGCAGCAACTTCTTACTCAACACGTCTCCAGAGGCAAGGGAAACAAAAGCAAAAATGAACTATTGGGACCTCATCAAAATAAAAGACTTATGCACAGTGAAGGAAACAATCAGCAAAACTAAAAGGCAACCGATGGAATGGGAGAAGATATTTGCAAACGACATATCAGATAAAGGGTTAGTATCCAAAATCTATAAAGAACTTATCAAACTCAACACTCAAAAAATGAATAATCCAGTGAAGAAATGGGCAAAAGACGTGAATAGACACTTCTCCAAAGAAGACATCCAGATGGCAAACAGACACCTGAAAAAATGCTCCACATCATTCATCGTCAGGGAAATACAAATTAAAACCACAATGAGATACCACCTCACACCAGTCAGAATGGCTAAAATTAACAACTCAGGCAACAACAGATGTTGGTGAGGATGTGGAGAACCAGGAACCCTCTTGCACGGTGGTGCAGCCATTCTGGAAAACAGTACGGAGGTGCCTCAAAACATTAAAAATAGAACTACCCTACAAGCCAGCAATTGCTCTGCTAGGTATATACCCAAGGGATCCAGGTGTGTTGTTTCAAAGGGGCACATGCACCCCAATGTTTATCGCAGCGCTATCAACAATAGCCAAAGTATGGAAAGAGCCCAAATGCCCATTGACAGATGAATGGATAAAGAAGATGTGGGGTGTGTGTGTGTGTGTGTGTGTGTGTGTGTGTATAGTGTATATATATATAGTGTGTATATATATATGTGTGTGTGTATATATATATATATATATATATATATATATATAGGAGTATTATTTGGCAATCAAAAAGAATAAAATCTTGCCATTGGCAACAGCGTGGATGGAACTAGAGTGTATTATGCTAAGCGAAATTAGTCAGTCAGAGAAAGACAAGTATCATATGACTTTACTCATATGTGGAATTTAAAATACAAAACCAATGAACAAAATGGAAGGAAGCAATAATAATATAAACACAGGGAGGGGGAGGGGGACAAAACATAAGATATTCTTAAATACAGAGAACAAACTGAGGGTTGCTGGAGGGGTTGTGGGTGGGGGGTGGGCTAAAATGGGCGAGGGGCATTAAGGAGGACACTTGTTGGGATGAGCACTGGGTGTCATACATAGGGGATGAATCACTGGAGTCTACTCCTGAAATCATTATTGCCCTATATGCTAACTAACTTGGATGTAAATTTAAAAAAGAGAGAGAGAGAAGTCACAACTAGCCAATATGAAAACATCAGACATTTAAAGGTAACGACAGAATGTTATAAACAACTATATGCCAAATTTGAAATGGACAGATCACTAGAAAAATGCAACTTACAAAGCTAAATTCCAAGAGAAAATCTGATAATCCTATAAATCCTTTAGTTAACCATTCTACTGTTTTGCTAACTTTTCTCTTTAAACTTTTTGTCACTATTTTGCATTTTCAACCATACTTTAAGCAAAATATGTGTGTGTCTATAAATAGTTTATGTAATTCTACATGTAATGAAAAAATAAGGGTAAAGAGTAAACATACATAAATTAAAAAAAATAAAATAAAATGTTTATTTTTGAGAGGGAGGGGGGAGGGGCAGGGAGAGAGGGGGAGGGGTGGTCTGAAGTGGGCTCTGTGCTGACAGCAGACAGCCGGACCTGGGGCTCGAACTCATGAACCGTAAGATCGTGATCTGAGCCGAAGTATGAGGCTCAAAGCCATCCCGATGTCCTTGAAATGGGCGTGTGCTTCCATTTCTCTTCTTTAGAGATCCACCTAGGGGTGCGGGGGGTGATCACGTGTTTAATTTTTTAAGGAATGTGGCACACTGTTTTCCAAAGTAGTTGCTTTTACTTTTTAATTTTGCTGTCTTGCTTTTATTTATTTAAAAAAAAATTTCTTTAATGTTTATTTATTTTTGAGACAGAGGGAGACAGAGCGTGAGTGGGGGAGGGGCAGAGAGAGAGGGAGACACAGAATCTGAAACAGGCTCCCGGCTCTGAGCCATCAGCACAGAGCCCGATGCAGCGCTCGAACCCACGAACCGTGAGATCATGACCTAAGCCGAGGTCGGACGCTTAACCGACTGAGCCACCGAGGCGCCCCTGCTGTCTTATTTTTAATTTTTACTTCTTACTTTTCATTGTACTTTAATTTTACTTTCTCACTTAGCAGTGAGTGAGAGGTCCAGGTGCCCCATATCCTCAGCAACACTTGGCGTGGACAGTCTAATTTTCTCAGCCCGTCTAACGTGTGTGAAGTGGCATCTCGGTGTGGTGTTAGTTTTGGTTTTGACTGTGAAAACGTTTTTCATTTTCTTTTATCTTTATTCTCTTTTTTTTACACTCCCTATGAGCTCTAGCCTCTTAGTAGCGTTCCATTATATGTATGCGCTACATTTTCCTCAACCATTCATCTGTCGATGGACACCCAGGTTGTTTCCACGGCTTGGCTATTGTGAAGAGGGCTGCAAGGAGCGCAGGTGTGCTAATAGCTTCTCGAGATCTCGATTTCAGTTCTTTTGGAGAAATACCCAGAAGTGGGATTGCTGGATCGTATGATAGTTCTATGCTTAATTTTCTGAGGACCCTTCATACGGGTTTCCATAGTGGCCGCACCATTCTGCATTCCCACGAACAGTGTGCAAGGGTTCCAATTTCTCAACAGTCCTCACCAACGCTTGTCTTTTTTTAAACAGAGATTTCTTACGTTTATTTATTTGAGAGAGAGAGAGAGAGCTGGGGAGAGGGGCAGAGGGGGAGAGAGAAAAAGAGAGAGAGCTCGGGAGAGGGGCAGAGGGGGAGAGAGAGAGAGAGGGAGAGAGAGAGAATCCTAAACAGGCTTCACATCTAGCACAGAACCCAAGGGGCTCGATCTCACAACCCTGAAATCATGACCTGAGCTGAAATCAAGAGTTGGACGCTCAACTGACTGAGTCACCCAGGTGCCCCGACTTTTTTTTTTTTTTTTAAATAATAGCCATTCTAACAAGTGTGTAGTAACATCTTATTGTGGTTTTGATTTGCATTTCACTTTTTTCTTATACCCTCTCGCCATTGGAGAAAGGTCTATTCAAGCCTTCAGCCCATTTAAAATCAAGTTATTTGTTTGTTTGCTTGTTTGTTTGTTTGTCTTTACCATCTGGTTGTAGGAGTTCCTTATATATGTTGCATATTAACCCCTTATCTGATACATGGTTTGAAAATATTGTCTCCCTTTGGGTAAGTTGCCTTTCCATTTTGTTGACGGTTTCCTTTGCTGGGCAGAAGCTTCTTAGTTTGATGTAGTCCCACTCGTTGATTTTCATTTCTGTTGCCTGTGCTTTTGGTGTCACATTCATGAAGTCATTGCCGAGACCAATGTCATCAAGTTTTCCCCTATGTTTTCTTTAGGAACTGTGTGGTTTTGGGTCTTGCGTTTAAGTCGCTCATCCATTTTGAGTTGATTTGTGTGTGTGTGTGTGTAAAGTAAGTGTGCAATCTCATTCTTTTGCATGTGGATATCCACTTTTCCCAACATCATTTGAAGAGATGATCCTTTCCCACTGTGTATTTTTTTAAATGTTTTCTTTTTGAGAGAGAGAGGATCCAAAGTGGGATCTGGGCTGATGGCAGAGAGCCTGGTGCAGTGCTCGAACTCACGAACTGTGAGCTGAAGTCAGACCCTCAACTGACTGAGCCACTCAGTGCCCCAAGGCTATAGTTTTTAAAAGGCACAAATAGGGGTGCCTGGGTGGCTCAGTCAGTGAAGCACCTGACTTCAGCTCAGGTCATGATCTCATGGTTCATGGGTTCGAGCCCCCGTGGGGGTCTGTGCTGACAGCTCAGAGCCTGGAGCCTGCTTTGTTTTGGATTCTGTGTCTCCCTCTCTCTCTGCCCCTCCCCCGCTCATGCTCTGTCTCTGTCTCTCTCAAAAATAAATAAACATTAAAAAAATAATAATAAAAAAGAACTCTTAAAAAAATCAGTTGACTGACAGAAAATGCATGGATTTATTTCAGAATCCTCTGTTCCATTCCATTGTTCTGTCTTTCTGTCAATACTATGACTGGAATGATTACCGGTTCCGAACTCACATTTGGCTGCTTGCCCCTCAAAAATCGACACTTGCGAGACAAGCGATGATGCGTAAAGAAAGGTTGCTTTATTCGGGAAGCTGGCAACCTGGGAAGACGGCGGACGAATGTCCCAAAGACCATCCCCCCTTCCAGGGGGAGTGGGGTGCAGGGCGGTCGAAAAGAGAAGGCGCGGCAAAGAGGGGAGGGCTGCATGCAGAAGAAGCAGGTGCCCAGGCGGTGAGTCGTAGGTCGATGTGACCCTGAACGGACTTGCTAGCATCACGGGCACCTGTTTCAGCTGTAGGCAGGTCTTGTCTCCTGGGAGGGTCTGGTCCTTCCCTCCTCAAGGTTCTCACAGAGAGTAGGTTAGTTCTGCTAAAGGTCAAGTTAATAACGTATTGTACCCCTTCAGTTTACCCAGGGTTACAGGGCCAATGTATTCAATAAAAAAAGGTTGGGGGGGGGGGAGAAGAAACACAAAGTCTCTTCTCAATCCAGAAAACCTCTCCACACAGGTGGAAGAGGAAAAAAAATAAAAGCTTTAAAACGTTTATTTATTTATTTTGAGAGAGAGAGAGAGAGAGAGAGAGAGAGACTCTCAATTAAGCCCCACACTCAGCATAGAGCCTGTGACAGGACTCGATCCCATGAACTGTGAGGTTATGACCGGAGCTGAAATCAGAGTCGGACGCTTAACCGACTGAGTCACCAAGGTGCCCTCAAAATAACCGTTTTACAATGGAATAGGCATTAAACCGGAATGTGATGTGCACCCCAGGCGACCCGCCAGGCAACTGTATGGACAGAAGGCAAGCTCCCCTCCTTGTACAGCCGGGCAGACACGACTCATTACACAATGTTCTCTCTCTGAACAATAGTCCTCAAATAAGAGGCCTGGATGGCACCATTTATCATACAGAGTTCGTCCTAAGTTAACCTGGTAATCGGGGGTGACCATCTGTGTTAGTTAACTGGCTGTATCCGAAGGAAAGATCAACTTCTCCTACCGTTATGACTAGAGGTAGTTTTGTAAGCTGGAAGGAGGTGACCACCCTACATCAGGTTCCTACCCTTCCCCGGATACTGGGGATGAACCGAGCTATACTGAGATCATCTTAGGGCGCTATCTTCCCTGCTGATTGTATTTCAAGGAGATGGGTCCTGCGTCCTTGAGAAAGGCATTCCTGAGCTGTAAAGGGGACAGGAGACCTATTTATGTTTTCAAGATTTACCTACATCTCAAAGAGAAATAATCTACTTACGATTACACATTTCCTAAAGAAAACGCTTCTGAATGGGGCGCCTGGGTGGCTCAGTCAGTTAAGCGTCTGACTTCGGCTCAGGTCATGATCTCCCGGTTCATGAGTTTGAGCCCCGCGTCGGGCTCTGTGCCGACAGCTCGGAGCCTGGAGCCTGCTTTGGATTCTGTGTCTCCCTCTCTCTCTCTCTCTGCCCCTCCCCCTCTCCTACTCTGTCTCTCTTTCAAAAATAAATAAAACATTTAAAATATCATTAGAAAATGCTTCTGGAAAAAAAAAAAAGAAAATGCTTCTGAAAGAAAGGGGGCTCTTTTTCCCTTTTTGCACCAGGGAAAATTAATTTTTCTTTTCTTTTTCTTTTCGATTTGTCACCCTGTCAGGGGGTGACTGCAGGAAAGAAGTGATGTATCATATCAAATGCCACAAAACTGGCCCGAAGAGTGGCTGGCAGGGTGTCAGTGACCTTGGTAAAAGCAATTGTAGCGAAAGGGGAAGATGGAAAGACGGATGGGTGAGTCAAAAGAGAACACATAGAAGCTAAGAAAGGTATCCAGAGAGTTGAAGATGCTTGTCTGAGAAGAGAAGAGGCGGGACAAGCAATGCAAGACCAACGAAGTGATTTTTTAAAAATGGTTTTTATTCATTTTTGAAAGAGAGACAGAGCATGAGCAGGGGAGGGGCAGAGAGAGAGGGAGACACGGAATCCGAAGCAGGCTCCAGGCTCCGAGCTGTCAGCTCAGAGCCCGTCCCAAGCTCGAACCCACGAACCGTGAGACTGTGGCCTGAGCCGAAGTCGGACGCTCAAACGACTGAGCCACCCAGGCGCCTCTGTGATTTTTTTTTTTTAAGTGTCTTCAGAGGATGTGTAAGTATAGGACACAGGCGGCACAGACGGGGAAGGGGAAGGCTGGCAGAGCATAGACTGCCTCCCCCACTGCTATCCCAAGAGGCACCATCTTGGGGGAATCTCTTGGGAAATGGCCATTTTAGGTTCCTTAGAGTTCAAGTCTGTGGTGCAGTCAGGGTTTAGGGCCAGGGTCAGGGCTCAGCCTGGTCAGGAACTGGCTGTGAGAGCATAGTCATGGTCAGAATGTGAACTTGGGTGGGGTCGGAGTTAAGGAGCTTCTGATTCTGGGATCAGATTAGAGGTCAACGTCCAGAGGACACAGGCTGATCTTCAGCTACTATAAACCTAAACTTCACGCTGTCGCTTTTTACTGTCTGTTTATCCTTCTCCATTCTGTAGCTAATTTTCTTTTGCTCGGATCTTTCAATTTGCTTTTTCTCTCTTCCTCTCTTTCCACCTCTTTTTCTTCACCCCTTTCTTGTCTCCTTCATCCTTACTTTTGCAACTCCTGTCCCACAGAATTTAAACAGCTTTAAAAGCTGGTTCTTTGTTGGGGTGCCTGGGTGGCTCAGACTCTTGATTTTGGCTCAGGTCATGATCTCATGGTTCATGAGTTTGAGCCCTGCATCGGGCTCTGTGCTGACAGTGTGGAACATGCTTGGGATTCTCTCTCTCCCCTCTCTCTGCTGCTAACCTGCTCACGTCTCTCTCTCTCTCTCTCTCTCTCCCTCTCAAAATAAATAAACAAACAAAAAAGAATGTCCTCAGATTTAAAAACCCAAAATATTTTTCTAAAAAGTTGGTTCTTTGTTGATTGAAATTGACTTTAGACCCAATGTGAATAATTTAGAAATCAAATGACCATAATCTGGCTCAAGTCTCTGCAAATAAATAAAACCTAAATTCCAATTCTTTTTTCTTCTGGTGTAGCCCACAGTTCACTTTTTTTTTCCTTTTTCCTTTTCCTTTTTTTTTTTTTTTTTTTTTTGCAATGGATCGGTCACTTGCAATTGATTTTTAAAATCTTGTGACTGGTTTCACAAATCCAATTAGGCAAAAACCTTACTTCCTGTAAGGGGAAATCAGACTTGACTAATCCTCATGCTGGCGCTAAAAAAAGGAGAATTGCCATGTTCATAAGTGCAGATACATTTGAATACTAAATGGTAGGGACAGCAAACGATAAGCCATATAGGAAATAGCCATAACTTAGGAGAAGGACCAACCATTAAAAACCTCAAAGGAATTATATTAGAAATTAACCCTTAGACTTTGACCACAAAAGTCTTCCAGTTGGAAATGTCAAAATAGTCTTCTAAAATAACTCCTGGGTGATTATATTTAGAAATTAATGGCAGTAAGAGCATCTGTTTCTAATTTTTTTTAATGTTTATTTATTTTTGAGAGGGAGAGACAGAGCGTGACCAGGGGAGGGGCAGAGAGAGAGACACAGAATCTGAAGCAGGCTCCAGGCTCTGAGCTGTCAGCACAGAATCTGACACAGGGCTCAAACCCATGAACAGTGAGATCATGACTGAGCCGAAGTCAGACGTTTAACTGACTGAGCCACCCAGGCGCCCCAAGAGCATCTGTTTCAAACCCAGCCCACTTTCTATGGACTATTTTACAATCTCCAATGGAAGAATCACAGTGCAGAACTCCAGGCTTTGGAGAAAATCCGTGCCTCCCTCTGCAGATACCAATCTGAAAATGAACTCCTGGCTTGTCTTTGGGCCACTGGAATCTGGATGCTGGGTGCACTGGACTAAATGTGTGGGTCCCACCCAATAATTCGTATGTTGAAACTCTAATCCCAGTGTGAAGGTGTTTAATGCTGGAGCCTTCGGGAAGTTACCAGGTCATAAGCGTGGAGTTTTCGTGAATGGGACTAGTGCCTGTATTAGTCAGGGTTCTCCAGAGAAACAAAACCAACAGGGCATATAGAGAGAGAGATAGGCTAAGAACTCCCATGATCTGCCGTCTGTGAGCTGGAGGCCCAGGGAGCCAGGTGGTGTCATTCCACCCAACCTCAGGCCTAAGAACCAGGGAGCCAACGGTCTAAATCCCCAGTCCAAATCTGAAGGCCAGAGAACGGGAAAGCTGATGCCTAAGGGCAGGAGGAGCTGGATGTCCCAGCCCCTGCAGAGCTCAAATCCCTTCTTCCTCCACCTTTTTGTTCTATTCAGGCTCTCAACAGATTGGAAGAGGCCCCCTCACATCCATTCAAGTGACATTCTGAAGGCTTCTGGAAACAGCCTTGCAGAAGCACCCAGAAATAACATCTTACCAGCTATGTGGGCATCCCTTAGCCCAATCAGGTTAAAGATCCAATCAACCATCACAGCGCCCTCTTAGGAAGCAAGCCCAAACTGGTTAGCTCTCCTTCAGCCACGTGAAGAAGCAGTGAGAGGTCTATCATCTGCAGCCCACAAGGGGGCCTCCCCAGAACCATGCAGGCACCTTGATCTTGGACTTCCAGCCTCCAAAACTGTGAGAAGTGAGCGTCTGTCGTTGATAAGCAATGGTGCTTTGCTCTAGAAGGCCAAACTGACAGAGTCACCTGGCCACGAACACCAAGGGCATTGTGACCTGAACTGCCCATCACATCCTGGATGAAAACTACCAAGCCATGACATTGGGTGTGCACACAGCATCCATCATCCACAGAAGAGGCATGTATGAGATCAGACTCAAGCACTAATACAAGGCAAAGGCGTATGCCTCAACAGATGGCTCAGATGCCCATGGCGCCTGCTCCTGATGCTTTTTCCTCCACCGACACCTATGGGCTTACGGATATTCCCTGTGATCCCAGAGAAGAGAAATAATAGACCAGGTTTATAGATGGATCTGTACGATGGGCTGGCACCAGGCAGTGGGTAGATGCTGGGTTAGCCCTGCACCCATGTGGTCCTGAAAGAATAATGTAGGGAAGTCCTTCAGGTGGCAAAACCTCAGGGCTCCACCTTACGGGACAGAGGGACGTCCTTAGGTCCACTGATGCACGGATCCATATGAGCCACCTAGCCAAGGACTCGGAAAGAATAAAAGTATATAAAAGAAAGAAAAGACTAAAAGGATAAAATGGATACTGGGGAAGATACGTGGATGGTCCTCTGGGGGTAGACACGGAGCGTGAATCTTCATGACCCACGCCGATGCCCACCAGAATGCACGCACTGAGGAGCGGTCCCATGGGCAGGGGCGGAAGCTCCACACGGTTATAACACATGGGCTACCTCTCCTCAAGGCCGACCTGGGTGTTGACTGAACTCAGGGCCCAAACCAACAGAGGCAGAGGCCAATGCGAAGTGCCTCATGGCGTCGTTCTACAGCAGGACTACACAGCACATACCCCATCGTGGAGAGGGCTAAGCTTCACCCTTATAGGGACTGGCACATACCATGGGTTCCCATTTGCCTTCCTTGTACTCAGTGCTTCTGCCAACACTACCATTTGGGAACTTAGAAAATGCCTACAGGGGCGCCTGGGTGGCTCAGTCAGTTAAGTGGCTGACTTCGGCTCAGGTCATGATCTCGTGGTCTGTGGGTTCGAGCCCCGCGTCGGGCTCTGTGCTGTCAGCTCAGAGCCTGGAGCCTGTTTCGGATTCTGTGTCTCCCCCTCTCTCTGACCCTCCCCCATTCATGCTCTGTCTCTCTCTGTCTCAAAAATAAATAAACGTTAAAAAAAATTTTTTTTTAAAAAGAAAATGCCTACAGTATCCCACGAGGTAGTGAGGTAACTAACTTACACAACCATGGAGCTCAATGACCTTCCCAGGTGCCCCATTACACAGAGACGGGTGGCTCATCGGAATGATGGAATGGCCTACGATGGCTTAGGAGGACACCAGGTGAGAGACAGCACCCTGTCATCTATCAGAAATGGACGTCTCAAACCAGCGCTCAGTCTATGGTGCGATATCCCCCACAGCCAGCATGCAGGGGTCCCGTGAAACAACATCAGAATGAGGGATGGGGAGCCTGGGCGGCTCAGTCGGTTAAGCGGCTGACTTCGGCTCAGGTCACGATCTCGCGGTCAGTGAACTGGAGTCCCGCATGGGGCTCTGTGCTGACAGCTCAGAGCCTGGAGCCTGCTTCGGACTCTGGGTCTCCCTCTCTCTGCTCCTCCCCCACTGGCGCTCTGTCTCTCTCTGTCTCTTAAAGATGAATAAATGTCAAAATTAAAAAAAAAAAAAAAGAATGAGGGAGAGCCCCTCCCACCAGAGTACTCGATGACCCACTTAAAGAGTTCTTGCCGGGCGCTTGGGTGGCTCGGTCGGTTAAGTGTGTGGCTTTAGCTCAGGTCGCGATCTCGCGGTTTGTGAGTTCGAGCCCCGCATCAGGCTCTGCGGGGTGGTGTGGAGCCTGCTTGGGGTTCTCTCTCTCCCTCCCTCTCTCTCTCTCTCTCTCTCTGTCTCTTCCCCACTTGCGTGGTCTCTCTCTCTCTCAAAATAAACAAATAAATTTAAAAAAAAGGATTCTTGCTTCTGGCCTCTGTGGCCTTGGGATTGAGGTGGGCGGGGAATCCATTGTAGTTCTAAGCAACTGGGAGCCACGACCGCAGCCTCGCCATTTTGTGCTTACCCGCGCCGCTGTAACAGAAGGTGGGGTCATTCTGCTGGTCGCCAGATGGAACCCGACCACCAGAGGGTGGAAACCGGATGACAACTTCGTATTTCAGGGGCCAGTGGCCCTGCTCGATGGAAAACTGCAGACAGCCAACGAAAATGAGATCATCAGACACCCACCCCTCGTAAGAACGATCTGTGTCACACAGCAATTTGTTGCGAGTAGGCGTTGGCAGGTGGCAAGAGGATATGGAGCGTGTGGGGGGAGAAGGCAGTTCTGATCACCTCCCGCTATGCACCCGGGACCTTGGCAGCTTCGTTTTACGTGATCTTCTCCCCCCGCCCATCTTCCTCTCCCCACGGCACTTGAAGAAACAGGTCTCTATCACCGTGAGAGTCCGACGCATCGTCATTAGCACACCGTGTTCCTGTGGTTAAGTAATGGATGAGAATTGCGTGCCTTCTAAATTGAGGACTCTGGTTTTCACCTGGACAAAGGAAAGGAGGGAAGAGCGTGGACCGGGCTGGACACTTGGCTTCCTTCTCCAGATTCCGTCTCCCCTTCTCCCCCTGCTCTGCGCCTTGCGCGGCAGATCCATGGGACCTCCTATAGGAGGGCTCAGTCAACAGAAGCCCCTAACAGGAGACCAGAGGGAGGACACTGAGTAGGGCTGGGGTGGTAATTCCTCAGCTCCCTCCCTACAGAGTGGTCTGGGTGGCTTTTTTTTTTTTTTTATGTTTATTCATTTTTGAGAGAGAGAGAGAGAGAGAGAGAGAGAGAGAGAGACAGGGCACGAGCGGGGGACGGACAGAGAGAGAGGGAGACACGGAATCTGAAGCAGACTCCAGGCTCCAAGCTGTCAGCTCAGAGCCTGACGTGGGGCTCAAACTCATGAACCGCGAGAGATCATGACCTGAGCCAAAGTCGGCCGCTTAACCTACTGAGTCGCCCAGGCGCCCTTTTAGCCTGAGATCAGAGCGCCTAAAGGCAGCCCTCTCTCGACCTCCCCCACCTACCCTTCTCCCTACAGAGCCCAGTAATGGTAATGACTTCTCTTCGCCCTTCTCGGGGCCCAGGGGGACGACAGAGACCCAGTGAGATCAGCCTCAGGAAACTGCACCAACCTTTTGTTTCTCTACTCCGCACAAACCCTAAGTCAAGTTCCTCAGGCGGGCTGAGCCCCCTTTTGTGCTGAGGCCCTGCCTGCTCAGAGAGAAGCCTCACGGGTTGTAGTGCAACGCCTCCTCTCAGGTCATGGTGATGCCCAGATTCCTTGGGCCGGAACATCCTGACGCCCCTGCTGCCACTCAGTCTGGAATGAGGCACGGGCAGCAGGCCGGTGAAGGAAGGGCTTGAGATGGTGAATCTCTCACCGAGCTCCTGTCCTCCCCACGTCAGATCTCTGCAGGTCCTGCCCTCCCCTGTCATAGACAGACCCCAGCATTCAGGGAAAGGACGACGCCTTTATTATCGGACACAAGTGGCCACTCCTTGACTCTCCCAGAGGGCAAGTTCAGCCGCTCCCAGCAGCGTGTTGTTATCAGGTCACGGAGGTCTGTGGGGATGTCGAGGGATGATCATTCATGGAGAGGACAAGGAAATCATTCAATGCCCAAGGCTGTTTGGTTATGAGGTCAGAGGGAAAGTTGGCTCGGGGAATCAGCAAGGAGCTGAGAATCATCGGGAAATGGGCTCAGCAGAGAGGCATCCCACACCAGAGGGCTAGGGACAAGCCAAGTCCCACCACCCAAGCCAGTAGGCGGGTGGGGACAGCTCCATCTTGGAGAAAGGGCTCGAGCGGTTCCTCCGAATTCTCAGCCACGGAGAAGATCCCAATTTTCTGTGTATGGTTCAACAAGGAGCTGGAAGCTTCGGTCACGCAGCCCTGAATATGTATTTTAGAGATGATCCCACCTAGAGAGTGAAGATTCAGTCAGAGAGGTTTCAAAGGACCATACCCTTAAATTCCTGAGACCCACGGAATCCCAGCCCCCTCAGATCAGGAGGCCGGGCTTAGTCCCCTCCTCCCTCAGAGCTAGAAATCTGAGTTCCCAGGCCCCTGTACCCTCAGACCCATGAGTCAGGGCCTCAAGCACCCTCCCACCTCAGAACCACGGAATCCAGGCCCTCAACCCTGCATGCTTGGGACCTGGCCATCAGGACTCACCTCCATAGAGCCTAATGTAACCGCTGTAACAGTGAGTCGTGCCGTTAGGGCATGTAACGTTTTCCGGGTTTTCTGGGCACGGGGTAGAGCCCTGCACACAGATGGGACACTGCAAGTCTCCCGGGGTGGGGGCAGCTGAAAAGTAGAGAGAAGGTTGGGGCGCACGGCTCTGCTCCTAGCTGTAGCCACCCTCCTCGATCCCCAGAGTCTCTGTGCCTCCCCATCTCTCAGTGTCCCCAGTCCCACCCGGCCCCCTGGGATTCCATACCTGGACGAGGGAGAGAGTTCAGTAGGACGCTGGTACTCCTGGCCCTGTTGCACCTGTTGGAGGAGCAGAAATGGGCATAGGAGGCGACCAGCACTCCGGGGGGCCCCGAATGTATGGAGACAGTCGGGGCATCCTGCGTCCTGCCCTTGGTGCAGCCTTTGCTTTCCACTATGACTGAGCTCTGTCCTGAGGGGTGAGAGAGAGCAGAAGCTGGGCTGGGGGGAGTCGGGCTCTGATGAGCCAGGGGCTCCCTGACGCCCGGCAGGCGGGTGGAGGGGTAATGCCAGTGCCTGATTACAGGGCACACGGAGTGTAGGGTGAAGGCTGGGGCCAGAGCCAGCTCTGTGGCGTTTTCGTTCTTCCTCGAATGTCACTCGCTCGGTACGGCCTCCCAAGAGCACCTGTTTTCCAACGGCAGCCTTCACCTCGCTCTCCCTGCCTCCTTTCCCGGCCGGGTTGCTCTTGTCTTCACTCCCATGCCTTACTCTGCTGCGTTTGTATTTCTCGCTGCCTCCCCACTGGCATGTAACGCTGGAGGAAGGAGGATACGAAGGATCCACGGTGCCACCAACAGTGCCTGGCACGCGGCAGGCGCTCGATAGACCTCGAGTGAGACCGGTGAGGTCACTCTGTGCCCGCTCCGTCCTCCGTCTCCCTCACGTGGCCTCTCGCGAGGCAGCAAGGGCGGTACTATCGCTGTTGTCACTTTGCCCCGCTCCCAGAAGGGGGAACCCAGGCACAGAAAGAGGAAGGCAGGCCTGAGCGTGAGGGGAACCAGGCAGGAAGCTGGGGGACCTGACCCAGGGCGGGGAGACTCGGGAGCCCAGACTCGCCCTCTGCTGCAGCCCACGCACCTGCGTCTACCAGCAGAAGAGTCTCCTCACACACCTCCCCAGGGTCACAAATCTTGTGAGCTGTGGTCCACCTGATGGGCATCCGAGACAGGTTTCGACCAGTGTGTAACTCGCTCCCCCATTCACAGGTCAGAAAAGCTGCAGAGAAGGAGTTGGCAGGGTCCGTGTAAGCCAGGGAATCAGCCACACCTTCCCTCCGGGTCCCATGCGTCCCCGAGGATTTCTCCAGGTGACCCGGCCACAGAGTCCTGCCACCTTAGATTTAGGAGGGACCTTGGAAGTCGGAGTCCCATCCACATCCTTCGCCCTGTTTTTGCCCGAACGTCTGCAGGAGCCTTTCTCCACGATCCTTGAGGAAGGCTATTGGGCGTGACGGGGACAACGGCTCCACTTCCTGTGTGGCACTCAGGGCTCTCACCTGGATGAGGAGGGGAGCCTGCCCCCATAGATTTCTTTCAACTGAGAAACCCTGTGTTCCGGAGCTAAATACTCAAAATGCCTAGGGCGTACGGAGCCTTTACTCTGCGTCTGAGCCACCCCCCCAGCCCCCCTGCGGCCACCGGGATTACCTCAGTTCCTCACAGCCACCTCCGGCCACCATCATCGCCCCATTGTCCAGGTGGGAAAGAGGGCGCCTGGGTGGCTCAGTCGGTTAACTGTCTGTCTCTCGGGTTTGGCTCCGGGCGCGATCTCACGGTTTGTGGGATCGAGCCCCGTGTCGGACATCACCGAACCCGCTTGAGATTCCCTCTCTCCTCTTTCTCTGCCCCTCCCCAGCTCCCTCTCAAAAATACACAAATAATCATTAAAAAAAAAAAAAAAAAAAAAGATGGGAAACAGAGGCAGAGGACTCGTTAAGTAGCTTGCCCCATGTCCCACCACAGGTCACTGGCAGAGCTGAGCTGGGAACTCAGGTGTTCTGGCTCCTCAGGTGGGGGCCGGGGTGGGGGGTGACGGCCGTCCTCAGCTACCTCGGCCCCTGCGCCCTCAGGAGTCCCTTTGAAAACCATGAGCCTAGACCTTCTCTTTGGCCCTCATGTGGCCAGGAGGGATGTGTCCCTTGAAACACCTGGGCTGGCGAGGCAGCATCCACACATGCGACCTTCGCCACAAGCCCACGAGGGAGGCCTGCTCATCTTCCCACCACGCAGACGACCAAATCACCCTCTGCTGCCTGCCCCGAGCCCGGACCCGCTTCTCTGGGCCCCGTCCTCCCCATCTTGGCCAAAGGCAGCTGCTCCGGTAAAACATTGCCGTCATCCTCGACAACTGCCTTCCTCTTGGGTTGCACCCATCAGGAAATCCTGTGGCTCAAGCTGCAAACCTACCTCCAGAACCTGACGGCTTCTCACCATCTCCACTGCTTCCGCCAGGCCCGGGACCACACGTCCTCACCTGCTCCCCCACCCTGATTTCCGGCCCACGCCCCCAGCAGCACCCCTCGTAAGGGGAAAGCCGATTCAAGCTCCTCTGCTCAGAAGGCTCCATCCCAAAGGTCCCCATCCCTCTCTGAATAAAACTGTAACTCCAAAGACCCACACAATCTGGCCTTAATAAACATTTAGAGGGGGCGCCTGCGTGGCTCAGTCGGTTCAGCATCCGACTTCGGCTCAGGTTGTGATCTCGCGGTTCGTGGGTTCGAGCCCCGCGTCGGGCTCTGTGTCAACGGCTCGGAGCCTGGAGCCTGCTTCGGATTCTGTGTCTCCCTCTCTCTCTGCCCCTCCCCTGCTGTGCTCTGTCTCTCTGTCTGTCTGTCTCTCTCCCTCTCAAAACAAAACCAAAAACCAAACATTTAGGTTACCAGCGGGTCCTTGCGCCCAAGGCTGCGCTTCTCTCGTGACACTCACCGTTAGGGCTGCAGTCCTCACTCACAACGATGGACCCGATTTCCCGAGTCCCATTAAGCACGTTGCAGCCTTCTTGGGACATGCATCCTTGGACTCTCAGAACGGTGAAGACACCCCCTGTGGACAGGGGCGGGGAGGGGGTGAGGGAGGCTTTGCCCTTGGGGGAGGGGGGATGGCGCGGCTCCCGGAGGCCAGACCCACCCTTCTCAGGTCTCGGCTTCCCCTGGCACCCACCAGAGAACCAGATCTTGGTCTTCAGACCCTTCCCCCACCACCGGTTTTGCGCCCCACGGGGACCTCCTGTCCTGGCTCACCTCCCCTGAGCTGGATTGAGCCACGGTAGCAGTGCGTGCTCCCGGCCGGGCAGGTCATCTTTGTCACAGACTCGCAGTCCTGTTTAGACAAGCAGACTGGACACCGCAGGGAGCCCGGGCCTGGGGAGGGGACGGAGGGCTCTGGATTTGGATGGGGACCTACGACTCTCCACCCTGGCTTTGCTGGTCCCAAGGAGCGACCTCCCCAGTCTCCCACCGGTGTGCCCTCCCAGGCTCCTCTCTGCAGACACGCCGGGGAATCAGGGGCGGGTGGTAAGGGAAAGAGCAAGGAAGGAAGGGAAGGAACCAGAGGACCGTGGAGGGGCGCCTGGGCCCGAGTACAGGAGGGGGTGCGGTGGGGGAGGGGTGCCCTGGGAGGAACCCAGGTGGTTCACCCCCCGGGGTCCACGAAACAGTGCGAGAACACCAGACACCTATGTTCACAAATGATTCCAGAGAGAAGAGAAACACAACACGTGGCCCCAGACCTGACTGGTGACACAGGGCAGGCAGGGATAGGAATATAGTCAATGGCGCTGTAATAGCGATGTATGGTGACAGGTGGGAGCTACGTTTGCGGTGGGCACAGCGTAAGGCCCAGAGTTGTCCAATCCCTGTGCTGTACGGCCGAAACTAACGTCATGCTGTGTGTCAGCTCGAATTAAAAAAAAAAAAAAAAAATGTCACGGGCCAATTTCACTTTGGAAGAGGGAATGCCAAAAGCCTAAATAAAACGTGAGTGGGCCAAATTCTGAAGAGAAAAAGAAACAAGGAGGAGAAAGGAGCAGGCGCCAGGTGAAGGCCATGCTAGGTGCTCGAACACCAGGAAATGAGTGCGGTTTGCTGCTCAGGAGGACGGGAGAAGGGGTGCTGAGGGAGGGAGCCGCAGGGGGAGTGGACAGGGAGGAGGGAGGGAAGAGGGAGCTAAACGGAGGGTCCCTCTGTGCTCACGTCTGCCCCTCAGCCCTGCTGCTCCCGGCTCCCAGTGCTCCTGACAGCCCCTCTCGCCCCCTGTGCCCTCCGGGTCCCGCCTCCCCACGCACCCCGCACCTGCGGTGGAGGGCAGGGCCCAGAGTGGGAGGGTGGTGGACAGGTTGTTGCAGTTGTCTTCCTGGCGGCACACGTGGGTGTAGGAGAGGACGGAGAGGCCGGGGCCTGCCCTGTGCTCCGTGATGCGGGCATCCTGATTCCCCACCGGGGTGCAGCCCTTGGTGAGTACTATGTTCACTTGAAGTCCTGCACCGAGAGAGAGAGGCAGGCCCTGGACCCCTGGGTCTGAGGGAGGAGGGCCCGGGGGCCCTGGACCCCTGGGTCCGAGGGAGGAGGGGCTGGAAACCTGGACCCCTGGGTCTGAGGGAGGAGGGGCTGGGAGCCCTGGACCCAGGAGGGAGGAGGGGCTGGGGGTCTGAATCCTGGGTCTGAGGGAAGAGGGACTAGAAAGTTGGATCCCTGGGTCTGAGGCAGGAGGGGGCTGGGGGCCAGAACTCCTCGGTCTGAGGGGGGAGGGGCTGGAAACCTGGACCCCTGGGTCTGAGAGAGGAGGAGGGGCTGGGGCCCTGGATCCTGGGTCCTAGAGGGAGGGTCTGATGGTAGTCTGGGGTGAGAGGCTGGAGAGGCGACTGGGCGCCCCAGGGGCTGTTCCTGCCAAGGAGGGGACGGCTGCTTGGCTGAGTCCCTATACAACACAGGACTGGGAAGGGAGGGATGTCTCTCCCAGGGAAGGGTGAGAGTCACCCTTGAGGCCCACGGGGCTCTTCTCACCGTTGTCAATGAGGATCAGCGTGTCTTGGCAGCCCCAGCCGTTGGCACATACCTCGTGGTCCGCCTTCCACCGAAGGGGCATTTCCGATACATTAATCAGAAACTCACGTGTCGCCCTCTGACAGGTCAGGGCCTGCGCTCCTGAGACGGGGAGAGAAATCCATCTGAGCCCATCCTCCGGGAAAACGCCCTCCCAGGTCGGGGTCCTCACTCACGGGGCAACACGAGGGTGGCGCCCAGGAGAGCCAGCTGCAGCGCAGGGCTCATGGTCAGGGCAGCTGGGACTCTGGCTCCTTCACCTTCTTCTGGGGGCCCAGACCTTTTATATCTCTTCACACCCCAGGCAGCCAGGAAAGGGCGGGAGGCAGGGCCTTGAGAGAGGAGGTCTGGGCCCACCCTCTGAATCTCACTGGATGAGAAATCCGGATCCTCCCTCCTTCCCCGGACCCCACCCCAGCAATCAGAAACATCCGGGCCCCCAGGCCCCACTGGTCCAGCCACTCCGCCCCCTTTTCTCCGGAGCCCAGCTATAAGGCTGCCCTCCCCCACCCTGTCTCAGGGTAGTTTGGGAAGGCGGTTTCCTCACTGCAACCTGGCCCCACGTGGGGAAATAGCCCAACAGCCCATGAGGACATTGTTGGGTGCGTACTGGCTACTCTCTACTTTAACCTCTGCCCAATGCGGATTCTGGCTTCTCACTTCTTTCTTCCATTGTTTACCTTTATGTTCCCTTCTCCATGATTTTCCCTCATGCATTTCTCTTCCGCTGTTCTCCCCACTCGTAGCAATCCAGGCCCGCGTCTCCACCTCCCGGCCACCCACCCACTGGGGAGCTGAAGTATGGCGAGTGGAGGGGTTGTAGTGGAAAGTAAATCTCTGTCCATGACAGGATATTCCTTGACAACACGTTTCTTTGCCAGAGAGAGATGGGAAGGGGGATGTACTAGAAAAGCAGCTATTCAGAAAAACAGCCTCAACGCTGTGCCTTGTAACGTCGATCTATTTCTTTTTTTTTATTTAGCTTTTTTTTTTTTTTTAATTTTACAGATAGAGTATGAGCAAGGGAGAGGGGCAGAGGGAGAGAGAGACAGAATCTCAAGCAAGCTCCACGGGGAGCCCAATGCGAGGCTCAATCGCATAACCCTGGGATCATGACCAGAGCCGAAATCAAGAGTCCCATGCTCAACCGACTGCGCCACCCAGGCGTCCCAACGTGGGCCTATTTCTGTGGTATAAATAGTTCTGCCATGTCTGATTTCAAGCTACCAGTCATTTAACACATAGCTGGAAACATTCTGAAATATTTAACAATCGGCTTTTGCAAGCCTGTACAAACCAGCTCTAGCACGCTGGGTAGGAGGGGGCCGGGGAGGAATAAGGGCTATCTGCCCCTGTGTGTATGAGGAAGAGGAAAGTGGGAGGAGCCGTAGCAGAGGAGAAAGAGACTAACGTGTAACTTACAACTCTATGTTTATTTTTGACATCTTTATACATTCTAGTTCACGTTTAAACTTTGCCACACAGGCAGAGTCACATCTCCCCATCTCTCAGTGCATCGACACTACCAATGGGGCATACAATGAGTGTTCAATAAATACTGATTGGATAAACGAATGAATGAATGAATGCGCGGTGAAAGATGGCGAGAGAGCCATCACTACGTCTGTACGGGTTGTGGGGCCGTAGAAACACCACCCCCTCCCCAATGAGTCACATTGTTGCTGTGGGAATAATGGCGCCCTCTGGAGATGCGCATGGCCTGAAGCAGTGTTTCTGAGTGAGCAGGGGAGGGGCAGAGAGGGAGGACAGAGGACCCAAAGCAGGCTCCCCACGGAGAGCGGAAGCTCCACGCGGGGCTCGAACTCACAAACTGTGAGATCATGACCTGATCTGAAGTTGGGCCCTTAACCACCTGAGCCACCCAGGCACCCGCCTGAAACAGTGTTTCTGGAGGAAGAGAAGGAAGGGTGGGCAAAGAGGCACATAGGGTCATAGGTAGTCAATTCGATGTCTTGCTTTTAGTCAACATATATTTATTAAAGCTGGACTCTGTGCAAGGCACCATCCCAGTTGTTGGGGATTCAGGAAGACCAACAAGAATGAGGCCCAGCTTCTGCTCAGCTCACGCCTGATCGAGAGAGATAGACATGGAGCAAACACATGAGCATACACACACACACAAATGGTGCTGGGTGCTGGGCAGGGTGAAGACCAAGTGATGTGAAAGTTAAGTGACTGAACTGGGATCAGGGAAGGTCTCCAGGAGGAGATGGCCTGTGAGCTGAGAGCAGGATGAAAAGAGCTTACCATGGAAGACATGCACGAAATGCATTCCAGGCAGAGGCAAGAGCAGGTGCAAAGGCCCTGGGGTGGGCCCATGCCTGGTTTATGGAGAGGATTAGAAAGAAAGCAGGCGGCTAGGCTGGAGCAAGGAGGAGGGAGGGAGTGGGTGTTGAGAGTGGCAGGTTGGCAGGGGCCTGGCAAGGCAGGACCGAGTCAGGATATTAAGGCAACCTTCCTGGGAGTCCTGTGTATTTCAAGTAGCAAGTGCAAGGCTGGGCGTGGAGCTATTTAGCAAAAAGGCTTACAGTTTCGGGTGTGTGAAACTCTGTTTGCTACCAGGCCGGATCTTGTCGCTCCCTGATTGTGTAGCCTTGGGTCATTCCCTTCCCCCCGCCTCCCAATTGCTTCACCCTCTTCCGTACAGAAAGGGTGATGATTATCCTCAGCTCATGGGTTGTTCATAGACCTGGGACTTCACAAATGAAGGGGGAGGCCGGATCCATTTGAGAAGGACCCTGCAATGCCACCAGGGGTGTAGACAGTGACTGATCCCCTGTACCAGAAAGACTGGAGGCTATTTATCCGGGGCAGCTGGGCACCGGTCAAAGGCAAATAAATGCTCAGACCTTGCAGGGATTATTTGGATGATGGCTCTGGGTGGACGTTAATCCCCGCCATGAAGGAGGTCGGCTCTCCTGCTCTGTCCTATAACATGGTTCAGAGGGACCCTGATCATCTGATTTTCCACAGAACATCACACTCACCCACTGCATTGATGGATTTGTGTTATTGACTCGGACACAGTGAACAAGAGGTAGCAAACACCCTTGATGATTCAGTAAATGAGACGTGTGTAACAGAGGGTGAGAGATCAACGGGGCCACATCCAGCAACCCCATCATATTGGTGTAAACCCTGGGGCCCCATAGGTCTAGGGCATGTCCCCAAACAGCAGCCCCCCCGTATCCGCGGAGGATACATTCCAAAGCCCCCAGTGGATGCCTGAATGCACAGTAGTTCCAAGCTCTCTGTATACTGTTCCTTTCCTACCTATACATACCTATGCTAAAGTTTCATTTTTTTAAGTTTATTTATTTTGAGGGGTTGGGGAGGGGCAGGGAGAGAGAGAATCCCAAGCAGGCTCTGTGCTGCTAACCCAGAGCCCAACACGGGGCTCGAACCCACGAACCGTGAGATCACAACCTGAGCCGAAATCAAGATTCAGACGCCTGACCGACGGAGCCACCCAGGCACCCCCCACGCTAAAGTTTAACTTATAAACTAGGTGCAATACGAGATTAACAACAATGACTAATGTTTACATAGGACAATCATAACAATATACTGTAAGAGAAGTTATGTGAATGTGCCTCTCAAAATATCTTACTGTACTGGGCTCACCCTTCTCTGTGTGATGATGTGAGATGATAACATGCCCCCGTGATGAGTCAGGGGAATGACCGGGGGGCTGAGACAGGGTGTTAAGCGAGGACCCGACCTTCTGACACTTTTGAGGGAACCCACAAAACCGCCAGTTTTGAGTAGATCCTAGAGTAGGAAGGGTCTGGAACGAAAGTCATATGACCCAACAGACCCAACGGCTTTGAAAAGTTTCTGTGACAGAAAGAGCTAAGAGGATAAGTGAGAAAGTCGGGGTTTGGGAGCAAAGGGTACGTATGTCTCCTTTTGCAAATAACTATCCTCCGGTTAGAAAGCAGCTCCTGGCTTATTACTGCATCCCAGGGGAGTCTGGCTACTGGCCTGTGGGACACCAAGGGCGTTGTGACCTGCACTGCACGTCACCTGCCGGGTGGTGTCTGAGCTACCAAACCGTGACCCCGGCCAGGCACGGGGGGCAGCCACCACCCAGGGAAAAGGTGCGTATGGGATCAGGCTCTCACGGGGTGGGGGGCACAGGTGAACGCCTCGGCAGGTGGCTCAGGTGCCCACGGTACCCGCTTCTGCCGCCCGTCCCTCCACACGCACCTGCGGGTTCGCGAGGCTACTCTGTGATCTGTTTACAGAGAAGGGGTAAAACAGCCCGGGTTTAAGGACAGATCTGTACGGTGGGCCGGGGCCAGGCAGTGGGTAGCTGCTGGGTTAGCACGGCACTCGGGTGGCCCTGGAAGACGTAGGGAAATCCTGCAGGTGGTGAAACGTAGTATTCACTGAGGGCTGCGCCGTGGCAGTGGGCCAGGAGGCCCACGTCCCAGAGCCCAGGGCAGCCCCCGGCCTCTGCGTCCATGTGTCCTGACAACTACTACAAGAAGCTGCCCACACCCTCCAGCTCTGAACCCCCTACACACACACACACACACACACACACACACACACACACACACACAGGTGCCCAGAGAGTTCAGCCAACATTCCTCTCTGTGGATGGGAAGTGAGTTCATGCAGGATTCCAAGGTCTCCCTGAAGACCCCAGAGGACTCAGACCTCGTCCTTGCCCCAAAGGGGCTTCCAGGAGGAGGGGAGACATCAGAGATACAGGTGGTCATAAGGCTGTGGCAAGGTGCCTCGTTAGCGCAGTAGACAGCGCATCAGTCTCATAAGGCTGTGGCAAAGGGAGTCTGGGAGAGCTCAGGGGAGGAAGCTACTGATGTCCCGGGTAGGGGGGAGCATTAAGGAGGGCTTCACAGAGGAGGTGACCCGTGAGCTGTGTCTTACAGATAAGCTGCAGTTTATTGGCAGAAGAAAGGATGGTAACAGGCAGAGGAAACAGCACGTGAAAGACCAGGAGGAAAGAGCAAGGCTGCTGTTTTCACGAAGAGTCTGCCTGAGGGGCGCCTGGGGGGCGCAGTCGGTGAAGCATCTGACTCTTGATCTCGGCTCAGGTCGTGATCTCACAGTTTGTGAGTTTGAGCCCCGCATCCGGCTCTGCGCTGATGGCACAAAGCCTGCTTGGGGTTCTGTCTCTCCTTCTCTCTGCCCCTGCCCCCCTTGTGTGCTCGCTCTTTTTCTCAAAATAAATAAACTTTAAAAAAAAAAAAAGGGGTCTGCCTGAGAAGGGATCATCAAGAGGATGGGGTGCAGCTGGAACTGGGGGTGATTACGAGTTTTCCAGGCAGACAAGGTGGGTGTGGGCAACAAAGGGAGAGCCATTCTAAGCAGAAGGAACAGCAGTGCAGGGTCAAGGAGGCAGCAACGACCTTGGGAATGGCTAGCGGCGGGGGGGGCCGGGGCTGGTCAAGTACCTGCAAAGCCAGACCGAGGGGTCGGCCTGTCTCCGGAGGGCTGGGAGCCATGGAGAGTTGCCGAGCAGGAAGGGACACTCCGCCAAGGAAGCTTTCTGACCGCCCATCGCTTTTCCAGTTGGACATTCTCATCTTCCGGTTGCTCGGTGTTTGCTCTGTGGGGTCATCCGAAGGAACCGGCTGACGCCTGCACCAACACATTCGCCACCGTTGCCGCAGGAACGGTGCCACAGCCACCAATACTGCACTTTCCGCTTCTGTCACTGCCACCACCAAGTGATCATTTGAGCAACTGTGAAATGATCATAGGACTGGCGTTACCTGTGCTCCATCGGACCCCCGGTCGAGCTCTGCCTGTGCTTCTTCCGTGTGGTAGAATCCCCCGCCCCGAATGCGGATTTGTTTCCTGATCCTACTGATTGTTGAATCGGTCACGGTCCCAGAAGGAAATGAACGGTACAACCCCAACTTGGGTGATTTGAGCAGAATTTATTAAAGAAACTGCTGCTTACAATGGTAAGGCTGGATCCAGGGAAACACAAAGGATGGGCAAGAGTTGGGAGCAAGCCTGTATTTTAAATATGTTGTCTGCTGTGACAATATATAACAGAGTCAGGACCACTGAGAACGTAGGTCAGGTTGCACACTGCACAAATGCTCTCCATCTAGGGGACGCGATGCACGTCATAGATATATAACCTGTATGAAAAGGCTCAATACTGAAACGGGGAGAAAGCTCCCTTCTACATAAATCTGCCTCTGAACATAAGGCCAAGCACCCTCATGGTGTGCTGGTAAATGTTTAACTGCTTCCCTGAGGGGAGAAATAAAAGCTCTGACTTGTAGTGTTTGCCTATTCCCATGGTGTAAATATTCCCACCATGACTGATTTCAAGTTACCACGATGTCACAGAACAGGGAGTTGGGAAGAAATGCCCCGTGGCAACCATCATATAATATTTCTACTTACAGATATAATAGATTTATAAAAATAACCTCAAGAACGTAAGTAATAGGGGCGCCTGGATGGATCAGTCAGGATCTCACAGTTTCGTTCGTGAGATCGAGCCCCACATCAGGCTTTGTGCTGTCAGGGACCCTGGGCTCATGACCTGAGCCGAAACCAAGAGTCAGACACTCAACCAACTAAGCCACCCAGGTGCCACTAACTATGTAAGAGTTTTAATTGAAGAGGTGAGTGTGTTTTCTGTAGCTATCTCCTGACACAGAGAGCTGGCATTTTATAGAATTCTCTTCGGCTCCTTGAGTTCCAGAGAGTTCCGGAGATTTGCGAACACTTCACTCAAAGAACCTAAGGTCTGAATTACCTGAGACCAAAGGGGAATGAATTCATTGACGCCCCTTTGCCCTCTTTACTATTAAGAATTTCCACCGAGTTTTTGATGGTTTTAAAAACGGAACCTCAGGAAAGATCGACTGTTACTTTTTTGACATCACTGAATAAAGTTTTAAACCCACACTAACTCTGAATGCCTCCTTTTGTGTTACTTGATATAGAAGTGGGTCGGGGCTATCTTTACAATGCCAAAAATGAATTTAAAAAGCCACAAATAAAAATGCCATGCTACCTGACTAGGGTTAAGCAAGCGGATACATAGACGCAATTTACTTTAGAATGGGGGAGCGGGGGAAGCCCCTTATCTAAGTTTGTGAATTCTGGTACAAACCTAAAAAACCTTCCAGGGGGCTATATGTAGAACAATATCCGAAGCTCACACAGAAAGGAAAACATTCAAATTCCAATAAACCAGAGCAGACAGACCTCAATGAACATATAGGACATTCAGTAGAGACCCCAGAAAAGTTATACCTTAGGAGTAGGGCTAAACTAGTCTATATCCATGCTAAAAAAATTTAAATATTCTACACTATTCTGTATTACATATTCTTAAATATTTCCAGATAGTAGCAATGAACAACTGGAAAGTGAAATATGTATTTTTTAAATACCACTTGCAGGGGTGTGGCTGGCTGGCTTGGTTGGTGGAGCATGCTACTCTTGACCTTGGGGTTGGGAGTTCAAGCCCCACGATGGATGTAGAGACTACTTAAAAATAAAATCTTAAAATAAAATTAAATACCATGGGGGGGCGCCTGGGTGGCGCAGTCGGTTAAGCGTCCGACTTCAGCCAGGTCACGATCTCGCGGCCCGTGAGTTCGAGCCCCGCGTCAGGCTCTGGGCTGATGGCTCGGAGCCTGGAGCTTGTTTCCGATTCTGTGTCTCCCTCTCTCTCTGCCCCTCCCCCGTTCATGCTCTGTCTCTCTCTGTCCCAAAAATAAATAAAAAACGTTGAAAAAAAAAAAAAAAAAAAAAAATTAAATACCATGGGGCGCCTGGGTGGGTCAGTCGGTTAAGCGTCCGACTTCAGCTCAGGTCACGATCTCACGATCTGGGAGTTCGAGCCCCACATCGGGCTCTGGGCTGATGGCTCAGAGCCTGGAGCCTGCTTCCGATTCTGTGTCTCCCTCTCTCTCTGCCCCTCCCCTGTTCATGCTCTGTCTCTCTCTGTCTCAAAAATAAATAAACGTTAAAAAAAAATTTTTTTTAAATAAAATAAAATAAAATAAAATACCATTTGCAGGGTGCCCAGGTGGCTTAGGCGGTTAAGTGTCTGACTCTTGATATCGGCTCAGGTCATGTTCTCACGGTTGTGGGATTGAGCCCCACATCAGGCTCCGGGCTGAGTATGGAGCCTGCTTGGGATTCTCCCTCTCTCCCTCTCTCTCTGCCCCTTCAGAGAGGAAGCATATGCAAAGGGCCTGAGATGGATATGTGCCTGCCATGAATCCAAGGAACAGCCCAAAGACCAGTGTGGGTGGAGAAGAATGAGGAAAAGCAGGGCAGAACATGCAGATGAGGAGGTAGGGGAGGCCAGATGCGAAGAACCTTCAAGGCCATTTCAAGTATTTAGAATCTTTCCCTCCCTCCCTTCCTTCCCTCCCTTCTCCTTCCTTCTTTCCTCCCTCCCTCCCTCCCTCCCTTCCTTCCTTCCCTTTCTGTAAAATGGGAAAATCCATTGGAAGGCTTTAAACAGAGAAGTGACACAATCTGGCTTATATTTAAACAGATCATTCTGATACCAGGTAGGGAATAGATCACCGTGGGGCAGGGGGAGGGCCTGTTGCAATACTCCAGGTGAACAATAGTGGTGCTATATGTGTTCTTAAAAAGAGGTCCAAGTTCCCTTTTATTTTATTTTTTTAATATTTTTTAAAATTTTGGGGCGCCTGGGTGGTTCAGTCGGTTAAGCGTCCGACTTCGGCTCAGGTCATGATCTCGCAGTTCGTGGGATCAAGCCCTGCATCGGGCTCTGTGCGGACAGCCCAGAGCCTGGAGCCTGCTTCGGATTCTGTGTCTCCTTCTCTCTCTGTTCCTCCCCTGCTCACCCTCTGTCTCTCTCTCTCTCTCAAAAATAAATAAAGATTAAACAAAATTTAATATTTTTTAAAATTTTATTTATTTTGAGAGAGAGAGAACGAGCAGGGGAGGGGTAGGGAGAGAGAGAGAATCTCAAGCAGGATCCATGCTGTCATTGCAAAGCCAGATGTGGGGCTCAAACTCACGAAACCGTGAGATCATGACCTGAGCCAAAACCAAGAGTCAGACGCCCAACCGAGTGAGCCACCCAGGTGCCCCCAAGTTCCCTTTTAAATCCAAGATTGAGGGACTCTGTGGTCAGGTCACCTGGACCGTGACTCGAGAATATGATCACCTTTGCAAGCCTGGAACCTGGAGGGACAGACATGGGCTGATCGCAGATGCTTCACTATGTCACGGTTCAAAGATTTCAAAGATGGGGCAGAGCTGCAGGCAGGTGAAATCCCGCAGCACCCCCTCAAAATCAGACCTAGTGCCTGGAAGCTGTCTCCCGTCACTCATCTCACAATGGAATCGGGTGAAAGGCTGGGACAGGAAGGGATGATCTCTGCACAGTCACCCACTGGGAGGCACTACATACATCCTGTGTTCACAGAACCTTGAATTCAGCTCACTGCTTGCTGGCTGATTTGGGATCCCCGAGCGCAGCCCCTGGGCCCCTGACTTGCTCCAGGGATGCCCCCTTGATCCTGTGTCTTCACACCATCCCTCACCAAGGCAGCCTCCTTGGGAGGCAAAGGCTGCATCGGGAATGATGCTAAGGCAGAAGGAATGACAAAACAGCACTGGGACCCCCGTGGAGCGCTATCCCACCCTCAACCACTTCGACTGCAACACAAATCGAACAGTCTGAGATAGCTTGAACTGTGTCCCCCCTCTTCCCAAATTCATATGTTGTGGTCCTAACCCCCAGTACCCCCAAAAGTGACCTTATTTAGAGACAAGGTCTTTACAGAGGCAATCAAATTAAGATGAGGTCATTAGGGTGGGGCCCAAGCCAGTATGACTGGTGTCCTTTTTTAAAAAAAAAATTTTTAATGTTTATTTATATTTAGAGAGAGAGAGCAGGGAGGGGCAGAGAGAGAGAGAGAGAGACAGAATCTGAAGCAGACTCCAGGCTCTGAGCTGTGAGCCATCAGCACAGAGCCTGATGCGGGGCTCAAACCCACGAACTGTGAGATCATGACCTGAGCTGAAGTCAGACGCTTAACTGACAGAGCCACCCAGGTGCCCCATGACTGGTGTCCTTATACAAAGGGGGAAATCTGCACACACACACACACATAGAGGGCAGAGGATGTGAAGACACAGGGAGAAGACAGCCAGCCACAAGCCAAGGAGAGAGATCTGGGACAGATCCTTCCCGCCCACCCCTCAGAAGGAACCGACCCTGCCAGCACCTTGACTGTGGGCTTCCAGACTCCAGAACTGTGAGAGACAATACCCTTCTCCAAAACCAAAGCCTCCCAGGTGGTGGCACTTAGTTACTACGACCCCAACAAACAAATTCCCAGGCCAAGAGCCAATTTAAGATGATGTTCATGACAGAAACTAGAAGCCAGCTGTGGAACCGGGACAGAAGGCAGGACAAGTGCTAGTCAGAGGGATGGGGAGGGATGAGGGCACAGAGATAAGATTCTGGAGTTCGAAGCAGGTGGCTGTGTAGCTCCCAACCACCCTCTCTGCCCTCTGGTTCCCTCTGACCCCATTGGTCCCATACTGGCAGTTGTGACCGAACACTGGGACCCAGCCCCTCCCCCGTAGTTACACAGTGCTGCAGGGAACCGGAGCACTGTTAGAGACCGAGAGCTGTGAGCACTGGAGCCTGAGTCCTGAAAAGATGGGAGGGTGGCTCAGACCCCCAGGGCCTAAGGGACAGGGTCCTTGGGACCAGAACTACCTCTTCATATTTATACTCACTGTCCCTAATGTCTTCATTAATAACATATTAGTAATTATATTTAATACTAACTGTCCCCAATTGGAAGTTCTTAATATATGTTTACATAAAATTAAGAGCTTTTACTAACACCATTCTTACTGAGGCATTTTCTCTATTAAAAATAAATATTCATGGGGCATCCGGGTGGCTCAGTCGGGTGAGCATCTGACTCTCGATTTCGGCTCAGGTCATGATCCCAGGATCGTGGGATCGAGTCCTGTGTCGGGCTCCACGCTGGATGTGGGGTCTTCTTAAGATTCTCTTTCCGTCTCCCTCTGGCCCTCTCCCCCACTATCTCTCTCTCTCTCTCTAAAATATAATTAATTTAATTAATTAATTTAAAAAGTATTCATTTATATAGCTTTACTTCCAGAAGTAGTACCAATCCTGAAAGTTCACAAAGGGTACCTTATTTTTATGTTACATTTAGATGCTGAGAGTTGAGGTGGGTAGTGACTTGGGTTTCTGGGTCCAGGTGACAGTAGGCTGGGGGCAGGACCCCTGGGTCTGAGGGAGGAGGGGCTGGGGGTCTGGACTCCTGGGTCCAAGGGAGGAGAGGGCTGGGAATAGGGACCCCCAGAGTCCTGAGAGATGAGAAAACTCGGGGCGAGGCATCAGGGACCCCGTGTTTGAAGCGAATTTCTTGCTATCTTTTCTCTTTGCTCCTGGGGGTGGGATCAAAACCACAGTAAGCACTAAAAACTGCTTATCTCGTAAGTCTGCTCCTTGTTAAAAGGCATCAACCAAGACGGTCCCTTCGTTTACTCTAAGAACCGCCAAACGTTCCAGGGTATTCCGACCAGACAGTGTGGACAGAATAGCCAGGCTCCCCACCATCATAACAGACAGACCTCCTCCCCTGAAATCTGTGGACTCTACCCCCCAGACTGGTTGCTGGGGCAAGGCTGGGACTGGCCATGGCCCTGCTGTAAGGTGCTTTATTCTTCCTGCCTCCTAATGATCCCAACCCAGCCTGTCCTGTAGTCCAGGACTTAAAGGCATCTGACACCTAATTATTTCTCATCCCATGAATCACATGCCTCTTCTTAGTGTTTTGAACGTTAAAACGTGAAATAATTAGAGCTACACTATAACCTAATGGCAGCTTTTTTTTTTTTTGTCCTGGATTAATCTTTGAAAACATTTTTGGGGGTGCCTGAGTGGTTCAGTCGATTAAGCATCCGACTCCGCTCATGTTGTCATCTCACAGTTGGGGAGTTGGGGCCCCACGTTGGGCTCGCTGCTGTCAGCAAGGAGCCCGCTTTGGATCCGCTGTGTCTCTCTCTCTACCCCTCCCCCACCCCCCAAAAAATAAACAAACATTAAAAAAAATTTTTGGGGGGTGGTTTCTAAAAGGTCAGAATACTCTTCCTAATCTAGACAAATTGTTTTCGCTTCACATTTGCATTAACTGTTCCTAGTTGTTTGAGTTCTCATTGTAGTATTTTCTCGATTCAAAATAAATACTCACTTACAGAAACAGCACCAAGTCTGAAAGCACAAAAAGGGCACCTTTGCTTCTTGTTACATACATATCTGGAAAGCTTACCTATAGACGAAATAGAATTTTCAGCCAGGAACAAGAAATCTGAATGAAAGGCACGTCTTAGTCGTGGCAGTGGCACGGCCACGTGGGTCGGCCATAACGGCAATCTGCGCCTTCAGAGTTGAGGCTCATGCACACATTCGGGGATGCTGGAAGGAACCCTGAAGCCGGCATTTCTCTCTTCGGCCTTCCAGAAGGCCATGGAGGGGCCGGTGCTGTGATGCGATCAGAAGGAGGCGCCCGGGCTGGGCAGGAACCACTGCAAGTGAGGGTGATGAGATCACGTTGCCTCCCAGTGCCTATGGCCACCGGGTGGGTGCTGGGGCAGGAGCCAGACCATTCGGACAGGGAGAGAACTTCAGTGGGTGATGGCCAAGGGTCTGACCTCCTAGCCTGGCTGGAGAAGCAGAGATGAAAAGGGTCAACGAGGCCACTTGAGGACGGGCTGCCCACCTTGCCTCGCACGACGCGTACCACAAACACCAGCTACGTACCTGGGCTCACACCCCACCACCCGCCTCCCGTTTGCTCGCCGCGTGCCAGCCTGCGCCTGCGCACCTCCCAAGACGGCCTCTTCTCCGGGGCCAAGGGGGTGCGGCCTTGCTTCGGGTTCATCCAATGAGCTCATCAGATGCTTTCACATCGACCAATGGGGCTTCGAGTGACCCGCTGGGCGAAGCTGGCCCCGCCTTCCGTGCTTCCGAGAGACAAAACGAAGGCCAAGTGGAACGAGAAAGCCGTTCCGGGCCGTTCCTTCGGCTCCTTTAGGATTCTTGTGAGATTATCCAAAGCCAGGTGGAATTTGGGTCCCTTAAAGAGAAAAAGGGGGGGGGGGCTGGGGATCCTGGGTCCTGAGGAAGGAGGAGGGTGGGCGCCAGGACTCTTGGGCCTGAGAGGGGAGGAGGCTGGGGGCCCTGCGGGAAATGGCGGCGGCTGGAACCCAAACGCCTGGATCCCTAGATAGAACAGGGCGGGGATCTCAGAATTCCGAGTTCGGGGGGCGGGGACTGGGGGCTGAGAATCCCCGGCCTCGGGAGAACGTAGGTTTGAACCCGGCCTCCCCAGTGTGCGGGAGCAGGGGCCTGGGGGCCGGGACTCCCGGATCCCGTGGTTGGAGGGCACTGGGTTGTTGACGTCCTCTGTCCTCGGGGGACAGCTGTTTGGGTCGGAGAGTTGCAGCTGCGGAAACTGAGGCGCAGTGAACGCGTTATGTGGTGCAAACTTGCAGGCTCGATCGGGACACGCCGACCCTGGAGGTCACGGTCTTCTGTAGCGCAGACGTGCCCGTACTTGCCAGACGGTCCCTGCAATCTCGTTTTCTGTGAGGCTGAAAAGCCCCCTCGTCTCTGTCAAATCACAGATCCTGAGCCGCGCTTCCAGCCCTCTCTAAAGGACGCCATGGGTACCCGTCGTGCCCAGAGTTTGTTGTTCCTCCTCCTCCTGGGAGCCCCCTCCTTGGCCTGTAAGAACGGGGGGGGGGGGGGGCCGGGAGGGGGAGAGCTGGTTCACAGGGGATGGATCGCTGGTAAAGGAGGGCTGACGGGGGGGGGGGCCCCACAGAGAAGAGCAGGCGCTCACCCAGATCTCCTTTTCTCCCCAGCGGTGCAAAACTTACATTGTCACAAGGGCGTGTTCACCAGTATAGAAGAGGACCCAAGCAGTATGTTTAACTGGACCACAGAGAAGGTTGAGAGTTGTGAGGGCGGGTCATTCTGCCAGGAATCCCTTCTGATGGTCAAAGCAGGTGAAATGAGAAAGGGCGGGAGGAGGGGTGAGTATGTCCGGGTCAGTGCTGCTCCCACCCACTCCCCGAAACCTCAGGCCCACCCTCCGCTTTCTTCCCCATCCCGTCTCCTAACAGGGACCAAGACCGCAGTTTTGGCCACTAAGGGCTGCATCTACGATGGGACGCAGGCGGTGACGTATGTCCAGCACTCCCCACCCCCAGGCATAATCACAGTCTCCTACACCAGCTATTGTGAGGATTCCTTTTGCAACGGCAGAAAGGACCTCCAGGAGCTCTGGAGGCCGGCGGAGACCCTAGAAGCCTCGAGAGGTGAGAGACGGGGACTCGGAGAAACTATCTGAGCCTCCTGCAAAGATGGTTGCAAAGATGGTTTGCCTCCTTTCTCTGTGTCCTCATTTGGCTCAGGCCCTTGGGGGGCCACACACAGAAAAAGAACCTCAGACCTTCTGCCAGGCTTTTTCTAAATGGTTACCTTGGGGTCTAAACGCTGCTCGGAGCACCGGGACGTCAACGAAGGCTGGGGTATAAGTTGGCTTTTGTGTTTATTAATTTTTTTTAATGTTTATTTATTTTTGAGAGACAGAAACAGCGTGCGAGCGGGGGAGGGGCAGAGGGAGAGGGAGACACAGAATCTGAAGCAGAATCTGCAGCTGACAGCTCAGAGCCCCATGAGGGTCTCGAGCTCAGGAACAGTGAGATCATGACCTGGCTGCTTAAGCGACTGAGCCACCAGGTGCCCCATGGCTTTTGTATTTATTAAGCAATAAAGTGTCAGTGGAGGTTTCTGAGCAGGGCGGGGTGGCCTAATCAGTCTGGCAGTTACTGCTTCCCCAGTTCCCCAATGTGGCCAATGTGGCCAATGTGGCCGGGGGCCTATAGCAATCTGGCCCTGCCTGCTCTCAGCTCACTTCCTTCTCTCTCCTCCCCCTTTACTGTGGTCCAGTGGGGGGAGGGGGGCTGGTATTCAAAATGCTTAAGTGTAGATACGGTCCTGGCCCAACCAGAATGGGTGCTGGCCATAAAGACGGACCCAGCCCTCCTGTGCCTACCAACCGAATGCCAGCCCTGCAGTGTCTCCCAGTCCCAGAAAGCCACCCGGCTGGCTCCCACCTCCGGGCCTTTGTCCTCGCCGATTCCTTTGCTACCCCACCCACCCCTCCACTTTCACGCAGCTAACTAACCTCTGTTCACCCTTCACCTCAACTCAGGTGTCCGCTCTGTGAAAATACTCAGCAAATTGTTCCGGAGAGTTAGGTTGTCCTCCATTCCTTTGCCATGATACCTTGGACGCAGTGCCTACTGAGATGTATTATAATTCCTGTCACATCCTTCTTCTCCTTCTAGACAAGGGTCCTCGATGGCAGGAACCGTGTCCTTTTCATCTCTGTCTCCACACCCAAGCACACAGTTTGGAAGTCACGTTGGATGGGTTCTGACAGCGAAGAAAAACAGTTGGAGAAGCCAGCGGCTGGGGGGGGCGGGGGTACGGGGTGGGGGGAGGTTGCAGTGATAGGTCGTGACTGCTGTGGTGTCAGCAGCAAAGACTTGGGAAAGGGAGGGAAGCAAGAAGAGACAACTCCAGAGGCCGGACACACCCTGATTGTCCCTCTGTTTCCCCCCCAGCTCCCAGTACATCAGTACCCTTCTACTGCCCAACCTGTGTGGCTTTGGGGACCTGTCTGACTGCTCCTTCCCTTCCCTGTCCCAATGATACAACTCAGTGCTACCAAGGAAGACTTCAGATCACTGGAGGTAAACTGAGCATCTGGTGGTTTCAGAGGCTGGAAACCCAGACATCTGAGTGCATCCAAGAGGTTCTGATACTCAGGGTTCTAGGAATGAGGGAGGAATGATTCCTCTCTGATTTCCCAAAACATCTATGTGTCTCCCCGACTTTTCTTCTTCCACAGGAGGCCTCAATTCTTTTTTGGAGGTGAAAGGTTGTACATCCATAACTGGTTGCAGGCTGATGGCTGGGTTCTTTACCATAGGGCCCATGTGGGTGAAGGAAGTTTGTCCGTACCAGTCTCTCCCTCAACCCCGAAAGACTGAAAATGGGGCCACCAGGCTTCCTGTTTCAGTTTGGAGGTTCGAGCTGCTGCTGCTGCTGTTACTGCAATAACTAACTTGTCCATTGTTCCCGTGGAGACACTTCTGGTCCTGGATCACAGGACACCTCTTTTGACCGGGAGCCTTCTGACTGCTGGTCACCAACAAGTTGAGATTTGAAGAAAGGAGCGTTCTTGTGGTTGTGTTTTATATTTCTAATAAAGTTTCTACTGTAATTTGTGTGTACCTCAAGCCTAGAAGTGGAATTTTAGTGCTGAAAGGGCCCTTAAAATTCATCGTATCCAACCCACACGTTTTGCAGAAAGGGAGGCAGAGATCTGGAAAACTTTAGTGAGTTTCTCACACGGATGTAGCTCTGGGCAGAGCAAGACCAGAACTTTGATACTTCGACCTAAAGTCTGGTTTTGCTTTTGCTTTATTGGTCACCTTCTCTTGCTGGCTGGGCAAGAGATCGGCCCAACCTTACGGCCACAGTTGGCTGTTTTGGTTCTAACATTTCCCTGGCAGGTATAGCAGAATTTGAAAAGTCAGACTCCAAATTCTTCCGTTACATAACGGGCCCCCTCTCCTATGTCCTGTCTCTTGCCCCTTTACATCATCCCTTCCCTTCTCTGCTGCCTACGTGATCATCCTCAGTGGGCAGAGGGAACGCAGGAGGCAGCTGGGGCCCAGCAGGGTATGAGGACTGGGGGCCTGGGACTCTTAAGACTTGTTTTTTGAGCTTCTCATGCTTGTTTATTTATTACTCAAGAACACATAAAACCCATCTTATAAAAGACTCCAATGACATAGGAGCTTATAGAGAAAAGTAAAAAGGTGGGGTAAGGGTAAGGAGGAACAGATATTTATTGTTTTATTTGAATAGCTTTATCGAGGCTTAATTGACATAGTCAATTGCACCAGGGGTGGAAGGAGACTTAATGTGAACGATTGACCCCTCCCACAAAGGACAGGGGAGTCTGGCCATAGTATAGTCCAGCCAAGTTCTTTCTAGAAAGTTCTCTGGTTCTAAACCAACTCTTTTTGAGTTAGAGCCCCACTCCAGCTAATTCTTCATCTTTGTCACTAGGCCTCCAGCTCCCCATTGTGTCAGTTTGCCAGTTTGCAGAAGAAATCACAAACAACTCAAATTTGTTCATGAGGGGACTTAAGAGTTTCTGAACGATAAGTATTCAGAGCCATGGCTGGCAAACGCCATCTAGAGCAAAAAAATAAAAATAAAGAAAATAAAAAACAAAAAAGCCAAGTAGACATTTCCCATAGGACAATGGCTTTCTGATGGCACTGAAGACAGTTACAGGAGAAATCCCTGAGTGGATGGAAGAATGACACCATTTTCTAAAAGCTGGCCTGTGGATTATTCTGGTATCTTGCAAATTATATGTATCATATGCCACAGAACTTCAGGCAGCATGAGCAAATTTCTCAGGGCACAAACCCAAGTGTGTAAACTTTCCAATAACATATTTAGGTAAATATACATAATATAAGAATATTACAATATATTATTTATTTTTAGGATACCTTTGTTTATCACGATCCCTCATCCAACCCAGCGGTAGGCAGAAACTCAACCAGTTTGAATAAACTCAGCCGCCCCGGGGTTTTCTCCAGTCACTTCCAATTTCAGCTCCGTCAGTTCAGGGCTTTCTCCCTTTCTACCCTCCTCACCCAGGGCGTGGCTACAGGACTGGTGGGAAGGAGGTGACGGTCTGGTTTTCGCCTCTCTGCTGCTCATGTCCAAGTTCCTGCAGTTGCCTGGCAGCTGGCTCTCGTTCCTGTTGGTGCCCACCGGGAACCTCCAAACCTGTCTGGGCACCGATGGGCACCCACGCCGGTCCCCTCGGCTCTGTCATCCCTTTCGGCTACGTCGGGGTCTCTCCCAACGGCTTTCGAGTGCCACTGCGGTGCTTCAGGAGCATAGGAAACTTTCGGAGTGGTAGGTATGTCCCTAATCTTGACTGTGGTAAGAGAAGAGCTTTCAAGGTATACACAGGTCAAAAGTCATCGAGTGTTATGCTCTGAATATATGCAGTACACTGCTTGGCCATCACGCCTCCATAAAGTTGTAAAAACCAAAAGGAAAGCAAGCACAAACCGTCACACGGTAATAACAGTTTGTTTCTCAGTCCTTCCTTAAATTACCATTTCTTGACAAGTGAGAGCAGAGATGGAGGAGAGGGCTGTTACACCAAGAAAATTAACTCTGTGTCCGCTGGCCTGCCAGACGCCAATCCATCCCGTCCCTTCCTACCGTCCCCAGTGAGTCAACTGGCTTCTTCGCAACACAGGAAAATCTCCCGGATGTTGTCCACTTCTCTGCTCTCAAAGCCAGCGTCGGCCTGGCCTCGGGAGGCGACCACAGCTCGCTCTCCGCCGAAGGGCTCCCTTCTGTGAATCGGCAGCACTTCCTTGCGTCGATTCCTCCTTAACCTTCCGTCGGCCGTGGGGAACGCTGCGCGGTATCTCGGCATTTCTTGGTGCCGTCCCAGAACTGAAGGTCCTCCATGTGCTCCCACATCCTAGGCCAAAACCGTAATCTCAACGTGTGTCCAGCCTGAGAACGTGGAGTCTCTGGTCCTAATCAAGTATCACTCGCCGGTGTTTTGCTTCTGTGCCTTCGGCATCACGCGATCACATGCTACTTTTCCTTGTCGTCAGCGCCAACCAATCTCCTTTAAAAGCCCCTTCATCAGGGGCGCCTGGGTGGCTCAGTCTGTTAAGCGCGACTTTGGCTCAGGTCATTATCTCATGGCTCGGGAGTTTGAGCCCCACGTCGGGGCCTCTGCTGTCAGGGGTGGAGCCCATTTCGGATCCTCTGTCTCCCTCTCTCTGCCCTTCCCCCGCTCTCGTGTGTGCACACACACGCTCTCTCTCTCTCTCAAAAATAAACATTAAAAAATTTTTTTAATTAACAAAAAATTGAAGTCCTTTCATCAGTTTATAACTTCACACTTGCCCACTGCCTTCTTCTCCATTATTTACTGTTACTACTCAGTTACCTGGCTCTCTCTCCTTAACCACCTCCCCTCTACTGACCTTTTTCTTTCTGTCCTCTTCCTCATTGTCATCACGAGTCCATTGAAAATACTGTACCATGGAATGCCACTTGGCAATGAGAAAGAATGAAATCCTGCCATTTGCAGCAACGTGGATGGAACTGGAAAGTATTAGGCTGAGTGAAATAAGTCAGCCGGAGAAAGACAGATGTCATATGTTTTCACTCATATGTGGATCTTGAGACACTTAACAGAAGACCATGGGGTAAGGGAAGGGGGAAAAAACAGTTACGAACAGAGAGGGAGGGAGGCAAACGACAAGAGACTCTTAAATACAGAGAACAAACTGAGAGTGGATGGGGAGGGGGGGAATGGGTGATGGGCATGGAGGAGGGCGCTTGTTGGGATGAGCACTGGGTGTTGTATGTGGGTGACAAACCACAGGAATCTACCCCAAAAACCAAGAGCACACTTCACACACTGTATGTTAGCCAGTCTGACAATAAATTATATTAAAAAAATAAAAATAAAAAATAAATATGGAAGGGGCTATTAAAGTAGAAAGAAAAGAAAAGAAAAAAGAAAAGAATGTACCAACCTTGAAATGTCAATTAAATGCCTCCTACATTGAACAACTATAATATAAAGGAAGAGAGTAATAGGATCTGTATGGTGGTAAAATTTCTACATTATGCTTGAAATGGTAAAATTCTGATTCTAAAGAGATTGTGAAAAGTTAAGTATGAATATTCTACTCCCTTGAGCAATCACTAGAAATATGACACAAGGTTAATTATTAATGACCAATTATTATAAAAGACCAGTAAGTTAAAATTACAAGAGACGTATTATTAAAAGATCAATAATCAGAATAGATTAAAAACATGAGCCAACCATAAACTGTCTATAAGAAATCATTGCAAATACAATGATGCAGGTAGGAGAGAAGCAAAATGATAAAATGCTACACTTGTACTTCTACCTCAAATGGAGTAACAGGGACTGGATTTATTTTCCTACATAAAACAGCCAAAAAAGCAGAGAAAATACATGAAATAATAATTCTTTTTTTTTTTTTAATTTTTTTTTTTTTTTACGTTTATTTATTTTTGAGACAGAAAGAGACAGAGCATGAAGGGGGGAGGGGCAGAGAGAGAGGGAGACACAGAATCAGAAGCAGGCTCCAGGCTCTGGGCCATCAGCCCAGAGCCCGACGCGGGGCTCGAACTCACGGACCGCGAGATCGTGACCTGAGCTGAAGTCGGACGCTCAACCGACTGAGCCACCCAGGAGCCCCAATAATTTGCTTTTAAAACATTTTTTTAGTGTTTATTTTTGAGAGAGAGAGATAGACAAGAGAGAAATGGAGACACAGAATCCGAAGCAGGCTCCAGGCTCTGAGCTGTCGGCACAGAGCCTGATGCGGGGCTCGAACCCACAAGCCATGAGATCATGAGCTGAGCCGAAGTTGGACGCTTAACTGACCGAGCCACCCAGGCACCCTGAAATAACAATTTAAAAACAACAAAGGACAGTAATCCTTGAGAAATGGGAAAGGAAACAAGGCAAACCCTATCAATTACATCAACTTTCTATCTTGAGAGTTTCCAGGCCATGGTACAGGGAGTGAGAACTCAGGGGGTGCCTGGCTCCCTGTCTGAGTTGAGGATAATCCAGAACTCAGAATCTAAGGAAATCGAGGCAGCTAGAGTTTGCAGGACAGAATGCCACTGCGGAGAGAACAATGTAGAGAGAGAACTCTGGAGATCCGCAGAGGGTCCCCCTTGACCATGCAGCTGAGTGCTAATCATCACATATGTGTGAGAAAACTAGCAGGACTGGGGTGAAAACAACCCGAAAGGATCAGACATGAGTCCTGGCACTCACGTAGGGCAGGGAATAATGACTGTTGCCAGAGTATTGAATTGAATTGATTCATAACCCCTGATTTGCCAAAACTGAAATATTCATAACCCCTGGGGCACTGGACTCAGGAACCTCTTGCCTCAGTAATAGAAATAATTAGCCCCAGGCAAGCAGTGTTCCAGACCTGCCTAACAAATCATAAAAGCAAGACCCAAAAGTATCAAACTGTTTCCAAATAGCTACACCGAATTCTAGAACAAGGGTCAAGAAGACTTACAGGTACACAAAAATATTTAGCACCAAACAAAGGTAAAATTCACAATGTCCATGCTACTATTAGTTATAAGAAAGCTGGAGTGGCTCTTTTACTATTAGCAAAGTGTATTTCACACCAGAGAACACTATCAAGGATAAAGAAGGTCATCTCATATAAAAACAAGTCAATTCATCACAAGGACGTAACTATTAAAGAGGTATGTTCTCGGTAATAGAGTTTTAAATCCATGAAACAAAAACTGAAAGAATCGCCGGGCACTTATCCCAGAGAAAGGAAAATTTATGTCCCTCCCAAATCCTGTACGTGATTGATCATAGAAGCTTTGCTTGTAATAGTCAAAACACCTTCTAATAGGTAGATGTTAAACAACCTTAGTAATTAAAAAGGAACTACAGAGGTGCGACTGGGTGGCTCGGTCAGTTAAGTGTCCAACTTGGCTCAGGTCATGATCTCGCGGTCCGTGGGTTCGAGCCCCGCGTCGGGCTCTGTGCTGACAGCTCAGAGCCTGGAGCCGGTTTCAGATTCTGTGTCTCCCTCTCTCTGACCCTCCCCCGTTCATGTTCTGTCTCTCTCTGTCTCAAAAATAAATAAACGTTAAAAAAAAAAATTTTAGGGGCGCCTGGGTGGCTCAGTCGGTTAAGTGTCCGACTTTGGCTCAGGTCACGATCTCACGGTCCGTGAGTTCGAGCCCCGCATCGGGCTCTGGGCTAATGGCTCAGAGCCTGGAGCCTGCTTCTGATTCGGTGTCTCCCTCTCTCTCTGCCCCTCCCCCGTTCATGCTCTGTCTCTCTCTATCTCAAAAATAAATAAATGTTAAAAAAAAAAATTAAAAAGGAACTACAGATACACACAACAACTTGGGTGGATCTCAAAGGCATTAGGCGGAATGGAAAAAGTCAATCTCAAAAGGTCACATGTTATACAACTACACTTATGTAACATTCTTGAAATGGCAAAATTGTTGAGAAGAGGTCTATTTTATTTCACTGAATATATCCAAAATATTGCCATTTCTACATGTCATATAAAAATTTAATGAGATGTTTTGCATTCTTGTCATACTAAGTCTTAAAAATGCAGTATTTTACATTCATCCTAATTTGGATTTGCCCACATTTCAAGCGCTCACTATCTGTAGGTGACTAGTGGCTACCACAATGGACAACAAAGGTCTAAGCAATAGGAAATATCTATTCAAATCTGTTGCCCATTCTTTACTGTGGTGCTTGTTTTATTTTATTTTTTAATGTTTATTTATTTTTGAGAGAGGGAGGGACAGAGCACTAGCGGGGGAGGGTTAGACAGAGAGGGAGACACAGAATCCAAAACAGGCTCCAGGTTCTGAGCTGTCAGCACAGATCCTGACTTGGGGCTTGAAACCACAAACAGTGAGATCATGACCTGAGTCAAAGTCAGACGCTTAACTGACTGAGCCACCCAGGCGCCCTGATCTACTGGTAATCTTATTGAGAATCCTTTGCATTGGTGATTTGCTTCTCTTGGTGCTTTCAAGATTTTCTCTTTGTCTTTGACTTCTGAATGCTTGGTTATAATGTGTCTCAGTGAGGGGCTCTTTAAGTCCATTTTATTTGGAGTTTATTGAGCTTCTGGGATGTTTATATTCATGTCTTTCATCAAAATTTGGAAAGTTTTCAGCCACAACTTGGAAACAACCCAAATGTCCATCAGTATTTCTTCAAATATTCTTACTACTTTCTCTCTCTCTCCTTCTTTTGGGACTCCCACAACATGTGTATTTATTCACTTGCTGGTATCCCACAGGACTCTTAGGTTCTGTTTACTTTTCTTCAACCTTTTTTTTTTTTTCCCTGTCTCAGACTTGAAAATTTCCATTATCCTACTCTCAAGTTCATTGGTTCTTTCTTCTGCCTACTCAAATTTGTCTCTGAATCCCTCTACTGAATTTCTCATTTCAGTTATTGTAACTTTCAGCTGCAGAATTTCTTTTTGTTTTTTTTTAGGTTTTCTATCTCTTTATTGATATTTTCATTTTGTTCCCATGCTCTCTTCTTGACTTCCTCCACATCCTCCTTTAATTCCTTGAGCATTTTTAACACAGTTAAAGTCTTTGTCTAACATATCTGCCATTAGGTCCTTTTTGAAGACAGTTTCTGTTGGTTTATTGTTGCTCCTTTGAGTACCACATTATCCTGTTTTTTTTGTATGCCCTGTGATGTTTTGTTGTTGTTGTTCAACACTGGACATTTGAGTCTAATAATATGGTAACTCTGGATATCAGATTCTCCCCTTTCGTAGGGTTTGTTGTTTTTATTGTTTTTGTTTATATATATTTTTATTGTTGCAGATTGTCTCTTTGCTGAGGGTCAGCCTGAGGTGTAAACTCTAGGTCCTCTTGGGTCTTTTCTGAGGCTTTCCTTGGGCATGTAATATTTCCCATATATGTAGTTGTTTTTTGAATATCCTAGTCTTCTTTTTTTTAAGTTTATTTATTTATTTTGAGAGAGAGAGAGCGAATGAACAAGGGAGGAACAGAGATAGAGACAGAGAGAGGGAGAGAGAATCCAAAGCTGGCTCCACACTGTCAGCTCAGGGCCCGATGTGGGGCTTGAACTCGTAAACCATGAGATCATGACCTGAGCCAAAACCAAGAGTCAAAAACTTAACCATCTGAGCCACCCAGGAGCCCCTGAATATCCTAGTCTAATGTCAAGCTCCCAAAGGGGAAAAAGTGAAAATGAAGGGAGGAGGAAAGGTGTCAGCCCTTCACATCCCCCAGAAGTCACTTCAGCGGGAGAGAAAGGGGCTTACGACAAAAGGGAGGTGCAACAACGATGACTGCCCGTCTCTTTTGTCTGCAATTTTCATTTTGTTCACACGCTCTCTTCCTGACTTCCTCCACATTCCTTGAGCATCTTTAAGACAGTTAAAGTCTTTGTCTAACATATCTGCCATTAGGTCTTTTTTGAAGACAGTTTCTGTTGGTTTATTTTTTCTCCTTTGACTACCACATTATCAGAAGCAGCAATCAGCGATCAGAGCACAGACCCCCAATATTTGGAGAACAGAGCCCTTATTGCCCACACTGGCTCCCACAGCTGCATACAAGTTGCTCCAGAAACACACGCACAACAGCCCGTCACATGGCTGGGAGTGGTGGATGCGTAGCCGAGACTGTGCTGAGAACTAAAACTGGCCAAACTTAACCACAATTTACCCTCCAAGCCCTCCCCTGGAAGTTGAAAGCCTTCAACGGACTCTGCAGAGTTCCAAAATCGTATCAGACAGATTCTGCCGGTGCAATTGTAGTCTAGATGGACAGACAGATTCCTGGTGCTTCCTATTCTTCCATCTTCCCACTGTTAGTCTTATGTTTTTTAAGTTTTATTTATTTATTTTGAGAGAAAGAGAGGGCCCGAGCATGTGCTCAGGGGAGGGGCAGAGAGAGAGAATCCCAAGCCAGCTGGGCACTGGGCACTGTCAGCGGGAGCCTGAGGTGGGGCTCGATCTCACAAACCATGGGATCATGACCTGAGCCAAAATCAAGAGTCAGTCACTTAACCGACTGAGCCACCCAGGCGCCCTGGTTTGTCATATTTTTGTAAGCTTAGATCAACAGTCCTAACTACCACGTTAAAGGGCATTCGTGGGGCAAAGGAATGTGTTAAGTGACACCAAATGTATACAATCAGCAAAATCTAGACTGTGGGAACTCTGCACAATGACTTGGCTTTGTAAAAAATTATGTTTACAGGAGAGAAAAAAAAAAAAAAAAAGATGGGAAGCCATAACTTAAAAGAGACTTGAACACACAAAACCGAGTGCAATGTGTGGACCTCATTTGGAGCCTGACTTGAAAACCCAGGAAAAATATTTTTATGAGACCAAAAAGGAAATCTATTAATTGACTGGCTATTTAACCATCTTAGGTATTTTAAATTCTATTAGATGTAAGAACTGAAACCACGTATTTCAACATGACAATGGTTTGTTCCCAGAAAGTCTTGCCTAGAAGGAAAAGGCTGTAAAAGCTCACTTATCAGACAACAGCTTGTTTATCAAGACTGTTTCAAGACCCCCATTTGTTGTGTTCACTAATCCTAAACTTGTTTTGTTTTTTTTTTAATGTTTAACGTTTATTTTTGAGAGAAACAGAGTGTGAGCAGGGGAGGGGCAGAGAGAGAGACAGACACAGAATCCGAAGCAGGCTCTGGGCTCTGAGCTGCCGGCACAGAGCCCGATGGGGGGCTCGAACCCACGAACCGTGAGATCATGACCTGAGTCGAGATCAAGATGCTTAACTGACCGCACCACCCAGGTGCCCCTAATCCTAAACTATTCTGTCCCAATCCTTGCCTAATCCTAGCCAGTTTCTTGCTATGAAGAGCCTGCCTCAATCAGCCTTACTTGACTTTGCCTTCTGTGGCACCACTGAGACTCTGGTGGTCTTTGTAAGAGGGTCAACTGTGAACCGGTATAATAGTTTTTTGTGCCACGTTTATTTTAAAAAGGGGAAGTTTATCTCCTCGAAGGCATATATTGAAGGATTTACGTATTTAATGAAAATAAGACTGAGACTTGCTTCAGTACCATATGGGAGCGAGAACGGGTGGAGCATAGAGAAAATGAAATTGACCATAAGGTGATCATTATTGAAGCTTGTTGGTAGCTACATGGGGTCTCCTACACTCCTTTTGTCTACTTACGTACATGTTTGAAATTGTCTGTAATAAAAAGGTTTATTCAGTGTGCTACTCAGACCACAACATTGGAGTTACGCTTAATCATCTCTTCTCCTCCTATGATGTGGCCAATCCATTAGCATATCCTACAGATATTCAGAATTCCTCTAGAACCTGACCATTTCGCATTACCTCTGCTTCCCCGCCCAAGCACCACCATTTCCCCCCTTGATTATTGCAATAGTTAATGGTCTCCATGCTTTAGCCCTTGCCCTTCCTCAACCCCATTCTGTTCTCAACACAGCAGCCAGAGTGATCCTTTAAAAAAATAAGTCTAGGGGCACCTGGGTGGCTCAGTCGGTTGAGCGTCCGTCGGCTCAGGTCACGATCTTGCGGTTCGTGGGTTCGAGCCCCGCATCGGGCTCTGTGCTGACAGCTCAGAGCCTGGAGCCTGCTTCAGATTCTGTGTCTCCCTCTCTCTGCCCCTCCCCCACTTGTGCTCTGTCTCTCAAAAATCAATAACCATTAAAACAATTTTTAAAACTTCTCCTCAAAACATTGCAATGGCTCTCCCTCTCACTCAAAGTCAAAGTTCTTACAATGGCCTACAAGGTCCTACACTCTCTGTCCCCCCACGCTTTGTCTCTCTGACTTCACCTCCTAAGTCACACCCTTTGGGCCACTTCAGTCACAATGGCCGCCATCCTGTTCCACCAATGCACCAGGCATGCTCCCACCTCAGGACATTTGCACTTACTGCTCCTTCTGGTCTATGATGCCACCTCCTTCAGGTCTTTACACAAATGTCCCCTTCTCAATGAGGCCTTTTCTGACCCCCGCCCCTCATTTAAAATTGCAAACATCCTGTCTCCCCACCCAGACACTCCCTCTTCCCCATCTTTTTTTTTTTTTCTTTTGTACTCATTGCCATTATACATCATGCTTGTTTACAGTACTGTCTCTTTCCTTAAAACAAGCCCCACAAGAGCAGGGATTTCTGTCTGTTCTGTTCCCTCCTGTAGCCCCAGTGACTAGAAAGGGCCTGGAACAGAATAAGTGCCCAGTCAATATTTATCCAATGACTTTGGTCACTAGTGTCTTCTGTACAGTGTCCTCGGCCACTGCACTATTCCTCCGGGGTTAAAACTTAGCCGTTAGGTCCCGATGGGATAATTAGGGAAAAAAGTCTTGATTTTTTTTTTTAATGTTTATTTTTGAGAGAGAGAGAGAGCACAAGTGAGGGAGGGGCAGAGAGGGGGACAGAGGATCCTAAGTGAGCTCTGCACTAAAAGCAGAGAGCCCGATGCAGGGCTCAAGCTCAACTGTGAGATCATGACCTGAGCTGGAGTCAGACACTTAACCAACTGAGCCACCCAGGCATCCCGAAAGTCTTTATTAAAAAAATAATAATAATAATATATATATATACATATACACACACATATACGTATATATATATATACATATGTATATGTATATATACGTATATGTGTGTGTGTATATATATATACACATATATATGTATATATATATACGTATATATGTGTATATATACGTATATATATATACACACATATGTATATATATATATATGTATATATATATATACATATATGTGTATATATATATACATATATATATGTATATATATATATATATATATATATATGTATACATATATATCCTAAGGGAAGAGAGGTAGGGTCCTAGCCCAGCAGTCTGTGTAAATGACGCTCTCTGGGAGCCAGAGTCTGTGAAGGGTGCTGCTGGGGCCAGGCCCTTGGACCATGGCATCACCCGTAAATCGTCCAGTGTGCTGGGAGACTGGAAAAAGTGTGCACTTTCTCCTCCTAGGAACGCACAAAATGCAAACGAAACAATAAGTTACTTTGGCAGCTTTACAAACAAGGGAAGGCGATAGGCAGAAACGAGCAAACTTTGTTCAAGGCACACTTTTAAAGCAGCATTTGAGTTTCTGGGCATGTCTTCAGACAGATGCCTCCGATTTCTGCCTCTTTTTAAAATACCGACATACTTAACGTCATGAAATCAAAAATACCAGTGTGCACTTTGGAACGACCGTTTGGCAGGACCTACCAAGACTATACATATGGGTGCCTTATGACCTACCAATTCCACATCTGGGTATATCCCCAAGAAAAGTGATTGCGTATATCCACGTACAAGAATGCCCACGGCAGTTCTATTCATAATAGCTAAAAACTAGAAACAGCCCAAATGGCCACCACCGACAGACTTGGGAAATAAATGCGGTATATTCGTAAAATGAAACGCTTCCCGGCAATTTTTTAAAAATAACAATACTGCCGTATGCAACAACATGGTACACCCTCACGACATAATGTTGAAAGAAGCCAGAGACAGAAGAATACATAATTGTATGATTCCTTTTATATAAATGTCAGAAACAAGCAAACCCAATTCATGGTGAGAGAAATCAGAAAGTGGCTAGCTCTGGATGGTGTTGACTAGGAGGGGGCACAAGGGAACCTTCTAGAATATTAGAATATTCTAGTGGTGCCCGGGTGGCTCAGTGGGCTTTCCACTCTGGATTTCGGCTCGGGTCATGATCTCGTGGTTTGTGAGATCGAGCCCCACAGCAGTGTGGAGCCTGCTTCTGAGTCTCTCTCTCTCTCTCTCTCTCTCTCTCTCTCTCTCTCTCTCTCTCTCTCCCTCTCTCTGCCCCTCCCCCACTCACACTTGCTCTCTCTCAAAATAAATAAACAAAATTAAAGAAAAGGAAGATTCTATATCTTGACCCAGGTGGTAATTACATACATATATACACATATGTATGTACATGTATACAATTACCTAAATTCCTTGAGCTGCACACCTCAGCTTTGTGCTTTAAGTCATAGCCCAATAAAAAAGTTAAAATTCTTAAAAATTATAAAGAAAATAGAATAAATGGCTGCTACTGTTAGTACCTTCAAGACCTGTAGCACCAGAATGCAGGGCTGGGCTGGTGAGGTGTACCCGTGGAGAACAGGGCCAGGTTCTAGGATTCCCTCTCTCTCCACAAGGTGGCTCTCTCCCCTCAAGTCTCCTTCCCGATCCTCTGGGGAAAATTCAGGAAATCTCCCAGGAAGAGGAGGAGTGTGTGCTCTGGAAACCACAGTGTGGGACCTGGGACAAGAATGCTGCGTAATGACCCCGGCGGCCTCACTACAGAAGAGTATAGCCCTTTCAAAGCAAAGCCTCGAATCCCAGTTCCGCCATTTTCTAGCTGTGTGGCCTTGGGAATGTTCCTTAACTTCTCTATGCCTCAGTTTCCTCATTGGTACAGTGGAAATAATAATAGTGCATACCTCGTGGCGTGGTTGGTGGTGGTGGTGCTGTTATTGTTGTTGGCGTGAAGCGCGTTCACCCTCACGGAACTCTCAGAACCTCACCCGGCACGGAAGAGGTCAATGTCATTACCTGAGTTAATATTAAGAGACAAAATGTCAGTAACGGATAGGGGAACACCTGGTATCTCACTTCTTCGGGGACCAAGCAGGTACTGGAGGCCTGGCTGAGCTGGAGATGAAGAGAGCCTGTTCTGGCTTCTGTGGTCTTTTCTAGAACCTGATGACCTACTCACGGTGGCCCCAGCGAGTACCGGTCCAGATCTGTGGCTCAGAGGGTTTGGCTGGTCTTTCTGTAGCTCTCAGAGCTCTGTACCTCAGCATGGGAAGCAGAATAACGGTCCCCCCCAAAAGATTTCTACACCCCCATCCCCTCTGGACCTGTGAATATGGTACCTTACAGGGCAAAAGCGACACTGTCAGTGTCGTTAAGTACCTTGAGACGTGGAAGTTATCCTGGATTACCAAGAAAGATCCAAGGTAATCACCTGGGTCCTTATAGGAGGGAGGCAGGAGGATCAGAGTCAGAAAAGTGAAAACGAGAACAGACACAGAAGTCAGAGTGATACGGCTAGGAGCCAGGGAACACAGGCCGATGCTGGACGCTGGAAAACACAAGGAGCGGATTCTCCCCTAGAGCCTCTGTAAGAACTGTGGGGGCCAGGCCGCCCCGAGATCTTTGCCATGAAGACTTTTTGAATTAAAAAGCAATGGAGGGGCTGCGCCTGGGTGGTTCAGTCGGTTGAGTGTCTAACTCTTGATTTCCGCTCCGGTCACGATCTCGCGGTTCGTGAGGTCAAGCCCCGCATGACCTCTGCGCTGAAAGTGCCGAGCCTGCTTGGGATTCTCTCTCTCTCTCTCTCTCTCTCTGCCCCTCCCCCCATAGCTCGCACACTTGCTTTCGCTCTCTCTCTCTCTCTCTCAAAATAAATAAATAAAAACTTAAAAAAAAAAATAAAGCAATGGAAACCCAGAAGATTCAGGCTCTGTAATTTTCCCTCAGTGGACTAAAAAGAATTTAGATCAAGGACCTGATGCAGGAAGAGAGACATCAGAATAGATAACTACATTATGATATGAACTAGGTATGGTGGGCAGGAACTTACTGGCAAGGCCACTCTGATCAAAGCCCTCTCTCTGTCCCATTGTTTCTGGGTGGCCCAGCAAACATTTGTTTCCCAAACATTACTCTTTGTTTCATCGTTGTGTGAATTGCATTCCTTTCCTCTGAAAGCCCAGACGTGCCTGCTCCCTTCTCCTCCATTCAAAAGGACACATAGAGGGGGGCCCGGGTGGCTCAGTTGGTTGGGTGACTGATTTCAGCTCAGGTCATGATCCCACGGTTCGTGGGTTCAAGTCCCACGTCAGGCTCTGTGCTGTCGGCTTAGAGCCTGGAGCCTGCTTTGGATTCTGTGTCTCCCTCTCTCTCTCTCTCTCTCTCTCTCTGCCCTTCCCCTACTCACACTCTGTCTCTGTCTCTCTCTCTCAAAACTGAGTAAATATTCAAAAAAAAAGGACACACAGACCTCATTTTTGCCTGAGTGTCTGGAATCTCCATGTCTGTGTGGCTTTCCTGTATGTACACCTGTTAAATTTGATTTTCTCCTGTTAGCCTGTCTCATGTCAATTTGACTCTTAGTTCAGCTAGAAGGAGCTAGAAAGGGACAGGAATTCTTGCTCCCTGGCAAAACACAGCCTTTGACATTAGCCCCGTAAGACCTATTTCAGATTTGGGACCTCCGGAAGCATAAGGTAGCACAGCTGTGTTCGTTTAAGCCGCTAAGCTTGTGGTCAGCTTGTTACGCAGCAACTGGGAACTAATACACTCGAGTCCAAGCAATGTCTGGGCAACCCGGTGGCATCTATAGTTGTACGTCTGAATGTCCTTCATTTATTAAAACGGCACATGCAATCGCATGGTTCAACATTCAGTAAGTACGTACAACCACCTTGGCTGACCATCTGCATACCCCCGGACCCTGCATTGCCCATTCCGCCTACGTTCTCGGCAGAAACGCACAGGTGTGTCCACCAAAGGACCTCTACAAGAATGTTCCTAGCACTACTATTTGTTGTTGCCAAAATTTGGAAGTGACTCAAATGCCTGTCGGCAGTGGAATAAAGAAACACACTTGTCATTTAATACGCAGCCACCTTGGGCCCCAAATCTGCCTTTCTCGGTGCTCACAGCAGGGAGGGGTGCCTGGAAGGCTATGACCCTTAGTAATCACTTATAATATCGACATTCAGTATTTAGGGTGCTTACGAGCAGGGCGGAGGGGGAGGTTTGAAGCACTTTCCGGATGTCACCTGATCTCATCTTCACAGCAACACTATAAGGTCAGTGCTTTTATTATCCCCATTTCACAGATGGGGAAACTGAGGCACGGGTCATCTAAACAAGATGCATGCCAAGGCATGCTTACGAGGGCAGAACGGGTATTTGGACCCAAGCAGTGTGGCTCTACTGTAGGAGACATGGAAAGTCACAGCAGATGCAGCCCGGGAACCAGAAGCTTGTCCCCTGACAGCTGGGAAATGTAGAACATTCAGGACCCAAACCACAAGAGGCCAGCTGCCTCAAGACCCTGTCTGGAAGCACTTTCTAATCCATGGGCTGTCCCTACAAATGGGCAGCCTTCCCAGGAGGCTGGTGGGCATAGGCTGAGGGTGCCAGAGTCAGAACTCATAATGTCCATCCCAGCTCCAGGCTGGGTGCAGGACCTTTGTTCCCGGTCCGATGGTCAGCGCTGGGGACGCCCTTAGGGACACGGTGATGGGCACCGTGGAGCAAGGGGTAGCCAGGAGTATCTTCAATATTGCAAAAGCCTAACACTTGAGCCAGGTGGATAGCGCTGGGGCAGAATACCATCCCTCAGTGGCCAGGACATAGCAGAAAAATCGAGTTCTGATGGGTAAAACACAGGGAAATTAATTAGCACTCCAAATGCATCGGGAGGAACGATAAATCTTCCAAATGTGGAAGACCGGGTTTGGGTTTGCCACATCAGCTGTAAAAGCTTCACTGTTATTACAGGCATGAGCCTTGAGGATAGGGAGGCCACTCCAGGAGACCAGGAACTGGGGAAAACCCACACCCAGAGTTACTGTAAGAATGACAGCTAGGGGGTGCCTGGGTGGCTCAGTCCGTGGAGCGTCTGACTCTTGATTTCAGCTCAGTCATGATCTCATGATTGGTGAGAAGGAGCCCCACGCTGGGCTTTGCATGGAGCCTGCTTGAGATTCTCTCTCTCTCTCTCTCTCTCTCTCTCTCTCTCTGCCCCTCCCTGACTTGTGCACACACACACACGCATTCTCTCTCTCAACAGAAAAAAAAATGACAGCTCTATTCTGCATGTTGCTGAAGACATGGGCCCGGCCTCAGGCCATCTTTAATCTCTAATCTGCTGGTGACAGCCCGGCCAGCCTCACTTTACCCACAGACATTCCAGGACCATCTGGGTCCAGTTATTTTTACAAGCGGCAAAAGTCCTGGGAAACTCTTGTGCAAGCCACTAAATATCTCTCACTTGTAAACTGGAGTTAATCATAGTTCTGGCTCTACAGAGCTTCTGTGACAATTAAGCGGCCTCCTCACGTCGTGTGCACGGAACCAGGCGGGAATACAGGAAATACAGGAATACAGGAAAACCTAGATTGACGTATATTTGACAGATATAAATTAATCTAGATTAAAACTCTCAGGGGCGGGGTGCCTGGGTAGTTCAGTGGATTAAGCATCTGACTTTGGCTGAGGTCATGATCTCACGGTTCGTGAGTTTGAGCCCCACACCGGGCTCTGTGCTGTCAGCACAGGGCCCACTTTGGATTCTCTGTCTCCCTCTATCTCTGCCCCCTCCCCTGCTCTCTCTCTCTCTCCCTCTCAAAAGTAAGTAAGAACATTAAAAAGAAAAATCCCAGGAGCGCCTGGCTGGCTCAGTCGGTGGAGCATGTGACTCTTGATCTCGGGGTTGAGAGTTCGAGCCCCACAATGGGTACAGAGATTACTTGAAAAAATAAAATCTTAAAAAGAAAAACACAAAAACAGGTAATGAAGTGACCACAATTAAATATCAAGGCAGTCACTCATCAACCAGCAAACATGGATGCTCTCAAAGCTTCCTGCCAACTTCCTGTAGACAACCACACCCAAGTAAGAAATGCACACACAACAGCCTCTTTGCCCGGCCATCCTCTCCTGCTTGGTTCCCTTCCCCCACACAAAGCCTGTCCGCCTGGAGCCCGGGAGTTCCCTTCAAAGAAGCCCTGCACGGGAGCTCCTGGGGTCCTCTCTCAAATGGCCTCCCACCTCTCCCGCCCCAGAGACCCTGAGCTGATGACCAACTCTGTAGATTGCACGGCTGGCCCCGGTCGGTCCCCGTGTAACGCCAACGCCACAGTTACAGGACCCTGGCTTGGCCTTGTGACTTGCTTTTGCCAACAGCACGAGGGGGAAGTAACAGATCGCCGCTTACAATCGTAGGTGTCATGTGAGGGGCCTTGGGCGGTTCCACTCCACCTCCGGGAGGACAAGCCCAGGCTAGCCTATTGGAAGGTGACAGACACTTGGAGTGAAACCAAGTCTCCCGGCCACCCCGGCCGAGACCAAGCTAGATCAGCGAGCAGCTGACCCGCAGACATACGAGCGTCCAGGAGACCTCTCCATCCAGGCCCCGCTGAAACTGGCCACCCGTGACCTTGTGAGCTTAAATAAAGGCTACCGAGTGTGGGGGCGGTTTGTTACCGAGCATTTTACTGTAGCAACAGAGCCTGCGGCGGGAAACCTGCAGACCCTGGTCAAACCTTTAGGCCGGGCTGCTCGGATGGGAATCCCATCTCCAAAAGTTAACTCTTAGCTGAGTTGCCTTAAGATTCTTCATCTCTAGGGGCGCCTGGGTGGCTCAATCGGTTGAGCGTCCGACTTCGGCTCAGATCATGATCTTGCAGCTCGTGAGTTCGAGCCCCGCATCGGGCTCTGTGCTGACGACGCTTTGGAGCCTGCTTTGGATTCCGTGTCTCCCTCTCTCTCTCTGTCCCTAACCCACTTGCATTCTGTCTCTGTGTCTCTCAAAAATAAATAAACATTAAAAAAAAATTAAAAAAAAAAAAAAAAAAGATACTTCATCTCTAGGGATGCCTGGCTGGCTCAGCAGGTTAAGGATCTGACTCTTGATTTCAGCTCGGGTCATGATCTCACGGTTGTGAGTTCGAGCCCCGCATCAGGCTCTGCGCTGAGCACAGAGCCTGCTTAGGGTTCTCTCTCTCTCCCTCTCTCTGCCCCTCCCCCACCCTCATGGGTTTTCTCTCTCCCCCCCCCCCCAAAATACATGCATAAATAAACGATGTTCTTATCTGTAAAATGGGGTGGTAGTGATTCTAAGGCAACAGGGTTGTTTCGGCATTCAGGAGGCGTTCCTACTGCACCGTGTCAGGAGTAAGAGACAAGGCCCTCGCAAAGGGACACCCAAGCGGGGCACGTGCATGAAAACCGAGGAGGCTTCCGACAGAACGTCAGGTGGAGAGAACTGCTGTGTAGAGAAGTACAGCCGAGCGAAGGGATGGGGGGCTGGGGGTGAGGGAGGCAGGCTGCTTTTGATAAGGTGGTCAGGGAAGCCCACTCGGAGGAGGTGACCTGCCAGCAGACACGGGAAGAAGAGGGAGAGGAAGCGACGTGCAGCTGGAGAGGGAGAGCCTTCCAGCAGAGCGCACAGCCGGTGCAAAGGCCAGGAGGCGGGCGTGCAGGTGGTGAGCCCGAACGACGGAGGAAGGCTGGGGTGAGGTGGGCACGGAGCAGAGAGGCAGGAGGAAGTGAGTGTCTGAGCGGCCCGCAGTGACGGGATCATGAGGAACCGGGAGCTTGCACATTGTCCTTGCGAAAGTGAAACCAGTTAATATGTGGGAAGCGCTCAGGACAGTGCCTGGGTCGTGGTGAGTGTCCAGGAAGTGACGGCCTTTACTTTCCTATCGGCACCTTATCCACAAAATGCGGTGTCTCCCTGCTCGGGGGTCCTAAGAGGAAAACCCCCGTGGGATGGTTGCCCTTTCCTGGAACTAAGGAGAAAGAGGCTCACTGAGGGAATCCTGACAAGGGAAATGCACTTTGGACTCTGAGTCGGTGCCGCTTGAGTTCCTGTAAGACTGAGTCCAGGGGTGCCTGGCTGGCTCAGTCAGTAGAGCCTATGACTCTTGATCTCCGAGTCATGAGTTCAAGCCCCATGTTGGGCATGGAGCCTACTTTAAAAAGTAAATAAGGAGGAGCGCCTGGGTGGCTCAGTCGGTTGAGCGTCCGACTTCAGCTCAGGTCCTGATCTTGAGGTCTGTGGGTTGGAGCCCCGCATCGGGCTCTGTGCTGACAGCTCAGAGCCTGCAGCCTGCTTCGGATTCTGTCTCCCTCTCTCTCTGCCCCTCCCCCGCTCACGCTCTGTCTCTCTCTCTGTCAAAAATAAATAAACATTAAAAAAATAAAAAATAAATTAAAATAAAACAAAAAGTAAATAAGGAGCCAGGGAACCTGGGTGGCTTAGTCGGTTGAGCGTCTGACTTCCGCTCAGGTCATGATCTCCTGGTTCGTGAGTTTGAGCCCCACATGGGGCTCTCTGCTGTCAGCACAGAGCCCGCTTCCGATCCTCTTTCCTGCCCCCCTCTCTCTGCCCCTCCCCTGCTCATGCTCTTTCTCTCTGTCTCTCTCTCAAAAATAAACATTTTTTAAAGTAAATAAAATAAAATCCTTTAAGAAAGACTGAGTCCATGTATTATTTATGAAATTTAAAAAAATAACAAAATGGGGCACCCAGGTGACTCAATCGATTAAGTGTCCAACTCTTGATTTTGGCTCAGGTCACCATCTCACGGTTCGTGGGATCGAGCCCCGCATCGGGGTCTGCGCTAACAGCACGGGGCGCTTGGGATTCTCTCTCTCCCTCTCTCTGCCCCTCCTCCACTCATTCTCTCTCTCAAAATAAACACATTAATTAAAAAAAACAAACAGAAGGTGCTCCATAACAGCTTTTAGAATGAACAGAAATAGTCTTTCTTTTTTAAAGTCTGTACTGGCAGCATAAAAAGCTGACAATCCCATGTATGACCCTCCAATCTTGTCTTCGCAATTTGCCGGCTCCCAAACTCCAAACTGGGTGATGTAACAAAATCCCAAGGCCAAGGTTCTTTGGCTAAATGGGCCGTGGCCTATTTCTGCAGCCACATCTGGTGACTCCCTCCCACGCCAAGCTGCACACTCTTCCCAGAACAAGGCGGGTTCTCCCGCGCCTTTGCTACATGTGGGGTAAGGCCCTGTTCCAACGTCGCCTCCTCCAAGAAGACATCCCAGAGCCCAGGCAGAGCCACTCTCGAGTGGACACAGTGTCTCTGCTCCAGGATTTGGTTGAATGTCTTCCCCGCGACAGCCAGAGAAGCCAGGAGCGGACAATGCTCCTCGCAGCCACCAGAGGGCGCTTTCAAAACACCAACCGGCCCTGTTGGTTTCAAAACCCCCAGTGTCTCCCAGGTGCTCTTCCGGTTACCAGTTAAGACACCTGCTGGGTTCGAATCCTGGGCGGGCCACTTATTCTGAAACTCTGAGCCAGTGGCATCACCTGTCCAGGCCTCTGTTTCTACACAGTGTCGTCAGGTGGGTTAAGTGGATGGTTTCCTATAAAGCATTTGGAAAAGTGTCAGACACGTAGGACGTTCTCAGCACATGCTGGCTTCTGCATCCCTAAGTTATTTACTGTTTTTACTTATTAGTTATATGCTAATATTTTTTAGTTATACTAACTATTTTAGCTATACTATTTTTATTTATTAGTTATATACTATTTTTCAGCAGGAAACAGACTCAAGTTGAGCGACTGGGGAAAGTTAGCGGCTAACACAAGAGCAGAGGCAGTGAGCAGGGAAAATCAAAAGGTGGCTCCGAAGCCCCAGGGCTGGGAAGGAGTGATGGACAGACAGAGGGATGGAAAGAGGGGTGGATGGGATACAGCGAGCAGAGTACAATGTTAACTGTAGAATCTAAGTAACGGGTATGCAAGACTTCACTGTAAAATTATTCCGACTCCTCTGTACGTTTGAAATTTTTTTTTTTTTTAAATTTTTTTTTTTTCTTTTTTTCAACGTTTTTTTTTTTTTTTTTTTTTTTTTTATTTATTTTTGGGACAGAGAGAGACAGAGCATGAACGGGAGAGGGGCAGAGAGAGAGGGAGACACAGAATCGGAAACAGGCTCCAGGCTCCGAGCCATCAGCCCAGAGCCTGACGCGGGGCTCGAACTCACGGACCGCGAGATCGTGACCTGGCTGAAGTCGGACGCTTAACCGACTGCGCCACCCAGGCGCCCCTGAAATTTTTCATTAAAAGAGTTTGGGGAAAATGTAAAAATAAAAGCTGGGGAGGATGTTGAGTCAGCAAAGAAATGTGGACGGAATTGGTGAGAGAAGCCAAGAAAAAAAGAATTTCACTGGGACTTTCCACAGAAACCACAGCCTGCAGCGTTCAGGAATGAATTAGGCCAACCATCAAGCCTCGGCTCCTGAGGAAGCCTGATGGCAGGAAAAACGAAGAGAAGGGGCGAAGACAGTGCTCCCACTTCTCAGGAGTCCCGCCATCACGTCCTGAGGTCCGTCTCACTTCTGAGCTCATCTGTTTCTCGTTCAACAAACATTTACTGGAACCTCTGTGCCTGGCCCTGAGCTGGGCAGTGCTAAAAACACAGCCCGGCGCTGCCCTCAGGAGACTCGGGGTCCAGTGGCAGAGCCAGACTCGCTCCTCTGACCATCTAGAGAGTCAGAACACCTATGGGGGAAGCCCAGGGACCGTGGGAGCCCTAGAGGAGGCGCCCGATCCAGATGGAGGTCAGAGAGGGCTTCCTGCTGGAGAGGACATCAGAGCTGAGTCTTGAAGAAGGAGGGGGTATCGGCCAGGTAGAGAGAGGGGAGGACAAGGGAAAAGCATCGTGGGCAGAAGGAACGGCACACGGGAAAGCAGGACGGTGCCAAAGGGCATGATGCTCACAGTGAACTATGTGTCTAGGTCTTAAATTTTTTTTTTAATGTTTATTTATTTTCGAGAGAGACAGAGCACGCATGGGGGAGGGGCAGAGAGAGAGACGGAGACAGAATCTGAAGCAGGCTCCAAGCTATCGCCAAAGAGCCCGATGCGAGGCTCAAAACTCACCAACCGTGAGATCATGACCTGAGCCGAGATCAAGAGTCAGATGCTTCACCAACTGAGCCACCCAGGTGCCCCCCTTTTTTTCTTTTTTTAACTGAAGTATAATTAACATTCAATGTTATATTAGTTTCAGGTGTGTAATATAGTGATTCAAGATTTCTATACACACCTGGTGCTCATCACCTATTTCACCCATCACCCCCCCCCTTCCCCTCTGGAAACCACCAGTTTGTTCTCTGTATTTAAGAGCCTCTGCTTTTTGTTTGTCAACGAGAGTAAATCTTAAACGTTCTCAGTACACATATAAAACGTGGTTAACCATGTGAGGTGACGGACGTGTTAATTAACTTGAACATGGTACATTTCAAGGCACCCAAATCATCCTTTTGTGCACCTGAAATCTATACAAGTTTTAATCATCAACTATACCTAAATAAAGCTGGAAAAGCCAATCAGGTGGCTGTTGAAACAAAAATGGACTAGTGCTGCCCATGACAGGAGCTAAAATTGGTACACCCAGCACTTGTCTAAACCAGCACCACCCGAAACCAACTTTATTTTTTTTTTAATTTTTTTTTTAACGTTTATTTATTTTTGAGACAGAGAGAGACAGAGCATGAATGGGGGAGGGTCAGAGAGAGGGAGACACAGAATCTGAAACAGGCTCCAGGCTCTGAGCTGTCAGCACAGAGCCCGACACGGGGCTCGAACTCACGGACTGCGAGATCATGACCTGAGCTGAAGTCAGCCGCTTAACCGACTGAGCCACCCAGGCGCCCCAAAACCAACTTTAAAAAATAAAAAAATAAATACTAAAAGAGGGGCGGGGGGACCTGGATGGCTCAGTCGGTTGAGTGTCTGACTTTTGACTTTGGCTCAGGTCATGATCTCACAGTTCATGGGTCTGAGCCCCACGTCAGCCTCTGCACTGATGGTGCAGGGCCTGCTTAGGATTCCCTCTCTCCCCTCCTCTCTCTCTCTGCCCCACCCCTATTGGTGCTCGCTCGCTCTCTCTCAAAATAAATAAATAAACTTTAAAAAATAAATAAATAGACCATCACCATCCAAGAGAAATATAATGTGAGCCACATGTATAATCCTAAGTTTTCTAGTAACCACATTAGAAACAGCAAAGAAACAGGTGAGATTGCTCACAGTTCAACCCAACATGGCCAAAATATTATCATTGTAGAATGTGAACAATATAAAAAGTATTAATGAAGTCTTTTACATTCTTTCATTTTTCCTGCTAAGTCTTCAAAATGAAATGTGGGGGCGCGCCGGGGCAGGGTGGGGGTGGGGCTCAGTCAGTTAAACGTCTGACTCTTGGTTTCGGCTCAGGTCCTGATCTCGTGGTTCGTGGGTTCAAGCCACGCGTCGGGCTCTGTGTTGATGGGACAGATCCTGCTTGGGATTCTCTCTCTCCCTCTCCCTCTCTCTGTCCCTCCCCCACTCACACTGTCTTTGTCTCTCTCAAAACAAATAAATAAACTTAAAAAAAAAAAAAAAACAACCACCAACCTGCAGGGTATTTTACATTCACAGCACATCTCTATTCCGACCAGTCACTCTTCAAGGGCTCAGTAGCCACGTGCGGCCACCGTACTGCACAGTGCAGATGTAGACACATTCGCCAATTACTGTGTCTTCACCACGGCCCAAAAAGTGGTTCCTGCTTCCATTTTACAGATGAGGAAACTGAGGCACAGAAAAGGCAGCGACTTGCTCAAAGTCGCAAACTGGGGGAGGAGGAGGGCTGTGGACCCAGGCAATGGAGCTCCTTGTATGTGGAGCCCAGATGGGCTGGTACACAGGCTGGGTGAGCGAGAGCCCCGGAAGCACCCCCCACCCACGCTCACCGGAGGGCCCCGCAGAGGAAGAGGATGATCCTGGAGAAACCGGAAGAAACTGCACTGGACCCAAGCGTGGGGGAGTGGGTGGGATGAAGAGCCGTGGGGAAGGACTGGATCACCTGCCCCCTCACTTGCCCCAGACTGCCCAGGATTTAGGAAAATCCCCTGTGCATCTGGCTGCAGACCACGGGCTGCGGTGCCACGGACCGTGGGGGATGAAGCGGAAAGTTGGAGGGAGTCCCCACGAAGGCCCAGATCCAGGAGGGTCAGGGTGGGAAGGCCTGTCTCTTCATTGGCCCACCTGGTGTACAACTCCCCAGCAGAGCCCGGGTCTCTCATTTTAATGACCGTCCCTTTCCAAACGGGGAAACTGAGGCTCAGAAAAGCCCCACCACCCGTCCAAGATCACACAGGAAGAACGGAAAGGATGCATCAGGAAGGATGAATCCCACGGCCACCCAATTTTCCCTTTCCGGAGGCAAGGGTACTCACTGTCTTGGGGGTATCTCCTGAAATATTTTAGGCTATATAAACATTCACGCCTGGATCATCGCTTTTACACAGAAGTGGAACCCTACTCGGCATCTTCCTTATTTGTCACTGAGCGATATTATCTTCACGATCTCTCCAGATTAATACATCTAGATGTGCGTTTTTTTAATGCCCGTAGACATGAGTCTCCTCTTTTTTTTAATGTGTATATATTTTTGAGAGGGGGGTGGAGGGGCAGAGAAACAGGCTCCAGGCTCTGAGCTGTCAGCACAGAGCTCGACGTGGGCCTCGAACTCACGAACCTCGAGATCATGAACTGAGCCGAAATCCAGAGCTGGACGCTTAACCAACTGAGCCACCCCGGCGCCCCAACAGGCGCGCTGTTAATAAACATTGAGGCTATCCCTAGTTTTCTGCCATTACAAGCCGAGCTAGAATCATTGTCACTTGGGCAGACCTTCAGCCAGCCGCCAGCCACGAGGCCACACCTGTAAAACAGATTCCCTGGAGGAAGACGGCCAAGTCAAAGGGATGTGCATTTGTCATTTTGAACAACGTTTGCTTGCTACGCTCCAAATTCTCCCCTCCGCTGCTGGTTGACTGCCGGTCTCTCAAAAGGGCCTTTGGCTCTCTCTGTGTTGTTTAAATGTTTCACACGGAGAAGGTATCCACGTACTGCTTATGTAATTAAAATTAAATAAGCCCTTCATTAAAAACACAAACCTGGGAAGGAGAGAAACCAGAAGGGCCAGTCCCTTCAGAGCCTCCCACCCTGTCCCCTGTCACACCTGCCTTGTCTCCAGCAAGACCTGCCTGATGGCGAAATCCATTTCTCAAGCACAAACATGGGCCTCAAAGACCTTGGGGAAAATGCAGGGATGAGATGACGCCATTTTTGCCTCTGTTGCTTTTTTTTTTTTTTTTTTAATTAAAAAAAATTTTTTTAATGTTTATTTATTTTTGAGAGAGAGACACAGAGCATGAGTAGGGGAAGGGGCAGAGAGAAAGGAAGACACAGAAATCGAAGCAGGTTCCAGGCTCTGAGCTGTCAGCACAGAGCCCGACACGGGGCTTGAACCCACGAACCGCGAGATCGTGACCTGAGCCGAAGTCGGCCTTTTAACCGACTGAGCCACCAGGCGACCCTCTGTTGCTTTTCATCTGAGCTAGATTCTTCTGCTCATGTTCTTCTTCCTTCTCCTCCCTCTTCTTCTCGCTCAAACCTCTGTTTTGGTGAGCACTGGACTGAAGACGTTTTTAAGAAGGCTTAAGTTAGGCAGAATCTGGCCTTTTTTCACCAGAAAGAGGAAAGAAAAGCAGAGCTAGGAGCTTAGAAGTAGAAATCAAAGAGCAAAAACAACCATCTATTCTATTTTAAATACTTTAATCTCTTCCTTTCCCTTCCCTTCCTGCACCCAAGCAAGCAGGTCTGGAAGAGAGATCAGAGCAAGGGGGCACAGGGTTCAGAATTGGGTGTCAGAGACAAGTGGGATCAGCAGGGCGTACGTCCCAGGGGCTGGTGGCGCGGGCAGATGGCAACCACAAGAGATTAGCTACATTCAGGGGGATCAAGCAAATAAGCAAACGTATTAAGATTTCTCACTGATGGAGGGGTGCCTGGGTGACTCAGTCGGTGAAGCATCCGACTCTGGATTTTGGCTCGGGTCGTGATCTCACGGTTCGTGAGTTCAAGCCCCACATCAGGCTCTGCGCTTACAGTGCGGAGCCTGTTTGGGGATTCTCTCTCTCTCTCTCTTTCTCAAAATAAATAAAATTTAAGAAAAAGATTTCTCACTGATGGAGACATGAGCTACAATTATGCAAACAGAGAAAAGGAGAATGGACTGTGCAGTGTGGGGTTGGGATTGGAGAGAGCAGGGGACGCTCATGGCTTTCGATGTGTAAAAACAGATGCAGAAATAAACACAGACGTAAGTCTGGGTGCATGTATATATGTAGGTGTATGAGTATATATTCCCTACCTCTGTCCACTGAGAGAGCCTGGGTGCAGCAAGAGCCCATGGCAACAACCCCATGTAGCAGCCAAATCCAGGTTTCTGAATCTCAGTCTCCAGCAAAATATAGCAAGGCTTCTTGGGGTGAAGGCTACTTCTGGGACTGGGCCGGGTGGGAAAGCACATCTTGTTGTACCAGGAAGCAAAGAAATGCTCCAAGAATGAGGGGGTCAGGCCAAAAGGACACAAAAGTCAGCTCCCAGGGGCTCCCTCTGGTCCAAGTGGGGATACTTTGAACATCAAAGTAAACAATGGTTATAATACATTGGAATCCGTTGATGCTGAGTCTATTTTGAGGGGACTAAATGAATAAATCAAAAGTTTGCATGAGGAATGGGATATTTGCATAGGCCGAAAATATCTCCCTAGAGCACACATGAATTACCAAGGGAGAAAGAGTAACTTTACAGTGGGGAGGCCTGGAAGACACCACCTTCCTGAAGTAGCAAAGCACAAGTCCCGATAGGGGTATAAGAAGACCCCACATCGCTTCTGTGTCACTCCTGCCAAAGACGCTTAACCGGGCTCTGGTTGTGGGAAGATACCAGGCGAACACACATTCATGGACACCCAACCCCCAAACTGGCCTGTAATGTTGTTCACGAGAGTCATGAAGGTCAAGGAAAGAATGCAGAATGTTTCCAGACTAAAGGAAGATACAGACCACGACAAGGGAGGAGGGGCGCCTGGGTGGCTCAGTTGGTTGAGCATCCGATTCTTGGTTTCAGCTCAGGTCATGATTTCATGGTTCATGAGATCGAGCCCCACGTCGGGCTCTGTGCTGACAGCATGGAACCTGCTTGGGATTCTCTCTCTCCCTCTCTTTCTGACCCCCCTCCATGGTCTCTCTCTCTCTCTCTCTCAAAATAAACTTAAAAAAAAATTTTTTTTTAAAGAGAGTCACGACAGGGAAATGGAAATACAAGGGTCTAGATCAGAATCTTTGCCACAGAAGCCATTATTGGGATAGCCAGCAAAAACTGGAGTATAAAAATTGAGTGGCAGTAATTTAATGATGCTAACACTTTTCATTTTTGAGGCTCTAGTTTGGTTATACAGGAGAAGGACAGGGTTCGTAGGAAACACACATTGAACAACCTATCCAGGGGTGATGGGGGCATAACACCGGCAACTCACTCTTGGACAGTTTAGGAAAGATCATTTCTTTGTACCGCACAATTGCAACTTTTCTGTAATTTTGAGATCTTGCCACTGAAAAAAAATATTACAGCAGTGCTTTTAAAACTTGTTTGAGCACACTGGGAGTCAGAAATAGATCCGACATCAAGACTACTGTGGAACACATTTGCAACACTGAAATAAAAATGTCACAAAATGAAACATATCCTTGCTTCGAAAGATAATATCAAATATGGGTTGTTGTTGTTGTTGTTTTTTATAAATTATTAACATAACACAGGAAAATAATTCCAAGAGAAACCAGTGAGGAAACAAACCCCCAAAACACTGGTGGAGACTAAGTTGACTTCATGACCTACAATTTTTGTCCAGTCTTTTTGCAAGGACATTCTAATAAGGACATACACGTATATAGGTTGCTTCAGGCCCCGGGCACTGTTGTAAGTACTTTGTAGCTACTGCTTACTCCTCAGGACAGTCTTATTCCCAACGCAGTGAAACTAAGGCTGCCGAAAGGTTAAGTAACTTGCCCAAGCTCACATTACTAGGAAAAGGTGGGGTCGGCTTAGAATTTTAGCCTGACTTCACAATACCCTGCAGAAGGGACGTCATCCCCCACTTGACAGACTGTGTAACTGAGTTTCAGAGCAACTAAATGGCCAGCCCAGAGCCGTGCTGATTTTGAAAAGCATAGACTAGTCCCCAGGAACAGTCTGGCAGAGTCAGGGAGACAGGATGTCCCTGTTAAATCCCAGCTCAGGAACCTCTATTTGTTCATCGAACCCAATTATGAGAAGTTTCACCAATACTCAGGAGGTCAGTCTAGAGCTTTGCCATCCAATACAGTAGCCACTAGCCATATGTGGCTATGTAATTCTAATTAATTAAAATTAAAACTTTGGGGGCACCTGGGTGGCTCAGTCGGTTGGGCGGCCGACTTCGGCTCGGGTCATGATCTCGCGGTCCGTGAGTTCAAGCCCCGCGTCGGGCTCTGTGCTGACAGCTCGGAGCCTGGAGCCTATTTCAGATTCTGTGTCTCCCTCTCTCTGACCCTCCCCCGTTCATGCTCTGTCTCTCTCTGTCTCAAAAATAAATAAACGTTAAAAAAAAAAAAATTTTTTTTTAATAAAAAAAATAAAATTAAAACTTTGGTGTCTCACGCTCACTGCTTTTCTTTCTTTTTTTACAATTTTTTTAAAAAAAATGTTTATTTATTTTTGAGAGAGACAGAGCATGAACAGGAGAGGGGCAGGGAGGGAGACACAGAATTGGAAGCAGGCCCCAGGTACCGAGCTGTCAGCACAGAGCTCAAACTCATGAACGGTGAGATCAGGACCTGAGTCAAAGTTGGACACTTAACTGACTGAGCCACCCAGGCGCCCCGCTTTTCTTTTTAAAGATTTTATTTTATTTTTTAAAGTAATCTCTATACGGGGCGCCTGGGTGACTCAGTCGGTTGAGCGTCCGACTTCTGCTCAGGTCATGATCGCGCAGCTCGTGAGTTCGAGCCCCGCGTCGGGCTCTGTGCTGACAGCTCAGAGCCTGGAGTCCACTTCGGATTCTGTGTCTCCCTCTCTCTCTGCCCCAACCCACTCGCATTCTGTCTCTGTCTCTCTCAAAAATAAATAAACACCAAAAAAAATTAAAATAATCTCTATACCCAGGGCACCTAGGTGACTCAATCGGTTAAGCAACCCACTCTTGATTTGGGCTCAGGGCATACTCCCAGGGTCACGGGATGGAGCCCCGCGTTGAGCTCCCCGCTGGGCATGGAGCCTGCTTGGGATTCTCTCTCCCTCTGCCACTCTTCTCCACTCCTGCTCTCTCTCTCTCAAATAAAAACACGTTTGTTTTTTTTTTTTAAGTAATCTCTACACTTAACGTGGGGCTCAAACTCACCACCCCGAGGTCAAGAGTTGCACACTCCACTGACTGAGCCAGCCAGGCGCCTCTCACTGCTTTTCAACATGCACTCACAGCCACTGGGCTGCACATCACAGACTCCAGGACATCTCTGTCACCACAGGAAGTTCTATTAGGGTGGAATCTAGAAATTACTTTTCTTGTCTTTTTTTTTTTTTTTTTAGAGATTACTTTTCAAGGGCTCAACAATTATTCTTTCTAAAGGGGGGCAGGGGGATGGAGCATTCCAGATTAACTAAATGACAAATTTGATGAAATGACAAATGCAAGAGGACATTCTATCAGGCTGGGGGGTTAACAACCACATTCCATCGTGTTTGCACTGGGGTAACACTGTCAGATTTGTCACATAAACGAGTTAAGTCAGGGGACAATGCCCACTGGCTCACAAACCCCCAGTGGGTTTCAAACCATGGTCATGACACCTGATGGTACCTATGAACGCTCACTTTGTAGATTTCTTTTCTTTTTTTTTTTTTAATGTTTCTTTATTTTGGGGGGGGAGGCGCAGAGAGAGGGGGGGACAGAGGATCTGAAGCGGGCTCCACGCTGACAGCAGAGACCCGATTCGGGGCTCGGACCCATGACACCATGAGATCATGACCTGAGCCGAAGTCGGACGCTCGACCGACTGAGCCACTCAGGCGCCCCCCCCCCCCCCCCGCCCCCACTCCTGGGAGATTTCTAATCCATTGCACTGAAACCCCGGATCTTGCTCTGGCATTTGGCATTCTGTGTCACACAAGGTACCTATTTCCTTGAAGAACTCCAAGTGGAGAAAACAGAAACAGAGTTTCAGCAGCGACCGATAACTAATCGCTCTCTCTAGCCAGGGCTGTTTACAGACCTAATCATCATTCTCACGCTACCCCTAGGAAGCACGCGTGATCACGGCCGTTTTACAGATATGACAGGTGGCTCACAGAAGTGAAGTCACTGCCCAAATTCACACAGGTAATAAACAGAGAATATGAGCTTGGATCGGTCCCACCTCAAACTCCACATCCTGCTTCTTCCCATGAATAGATTTACCTAATCTAAAGCAAGCCCAGGAGAGACACGGATTCCGCCACAAAAGCAATTCTGACTCAGCCCACGGGAAGGCTGGGAAAGTTCAGTCAAGACCATTGGCACAGAACACACTTGGGGCCCCCTGGGGAGGGGGCTCAGGCGGTTAAGCGTCCAACTTCGGCTCAGGTCATGACCTCGCGGTTTGTGAGTTCGAGCCCCACATCAGGCTCTGTGCTGACGGCTCAGAGCCTGGAGCCTGCTTCGGATTCTGTGTCTCCCTCTCTCTCTGCTCCTCCCCTGCTCTCTCTCTCTCTCTCAAAAATAAATACACATTTAAAAAAGAAAGGATTACAGCGTGCTAATGACTGAATTCATGCTAATGATAGGTCAGAGGTAGGGTGGAAACTAGGAAAGAGTAACAGGCATATGAGGGCAGATGGAAGGTTTAAAAATAGAGTGAAGAGTGAGGGGAGGAAATGTCCAGCTGGTTAGGTTTCCCCCCAGTCTGGTGCTGCCATATTCTCTAACCGATGCTCCCTGCCCACTGTCACGTGGGTTGAAATCACAGGTCTTTTCCACTGGAGTCCAGTGTGCTAATAATGAGAATTTTGATATCTGTGCCATCCATACGGCGGGGCTCGAACTCACAATCCACGAGATCATGACCTGAGCTGAAGTCGGATGCTTAACTGACTGAGCCACCCAGGCACCCCTAATTATTATTTTATTTTATTTTATTTGAAAGAGAGAGTGCACGTGAGAGTCGGGGACAGGGGCAGAGGGAGAGAGAGAAAGAATCTCAAGCACATTCCAGGTTCAGTGTGGAACCTGAAGCGGGACTTGACCTCACGACCCTATGATCATGACCTGAGCCAAAATCAAGAGTCAGACACTCAACTGCCTGAGCCACCCAGGCGCCCTGAGGAACTGAATTTTAAATTGTATTTAACTTTAATGAATTTAGACTTAAAAGCATACACTGCCCGTGGCTAGTGGCCACCATACTGAATGGTGCTGTGCTAAACAGGGAGCTGTAGAAGGTTAGGGCAGGGCCTCCCTATTTGTGTCCCGCAATGTCGAACATATCTGGGGGGCACCCTCTGGGGTCAGATTCCCCTGGGTCCAAATCCCAGCTCAGGAAAACCTTCAGGAAGTGACTTAATCTTGTTTGCACCTCAGTGTTTGCATCTATAAAATGCAGCATCATTAAGTGGGCCTGAAAAAAATGTTAGAAGTTACTGAATCTAGGGGCGCCTGGGTGGCTCAGTCGGTTGAGCGTCCGACGTCAGCTCAGGTCACGATCTCACGGTTCGTGAGTTCGAGCCCCGCGTCAGGCTCTGGGCTGATGGCTCAGAGCCTGGAGCCTGCTTCCGATTCTGTGTCTCCCTCTCTCTCTGCCCCTCCCCCATTCATGCTCTGTCTCTCCCTGTCTCAAAAATAAATAAACATTAAAATAAAAATTAAAAAAAAAAAAAAAAGAAGTTACTGAATCTAAGTGAAGCGCAAAGGAATGTGCATTGCATGATCTTTCCAACTGGTCTGGGTGAGATTTTTTTTTTATAATAAAAGTTGAAAAACCAATGCTAGCTCTATTCTACAAGACCACGCAGGGCATTCAGTGGTGCCTATAAAATGCTTACCTCAGTGCCCGGCACATAGAAACAATGGATGCCTTAAGGAGCAAGCATTTACCTGGCAAACATCTACTTTCTGTAATGTTCCAGAGACATAAAGATAAAATAAATAATAGGGGTGCCTGGGTGGCTCAGTTGGTTAAGCGTCTGACTTCGGCTCAGGTCGTGATCTCGTAGTTTGTGGGCTCGAGCCCCGCGTCAGGGTCTGTGCTGACAGCTCAGAGCCTGGAGCCTGCTTCGGATTCTGTGTCTCCCTCTCTCTCTGCCCCTCCCCTGCTCGTGCTGTCTCTCTCTGTCTCTCAAAAGTAAATAAACGTTAAAAAAAAATTTGTTTAAAGAAATAATAACACGGATCCAGCACCTTCTAGATGCCAGGTACTGTCCTAGCCGTTTATATATATGAACTTATTTTAATCCTCACAACTCTCTGAGGCAGGTACATTATTATTATTTGCTTTAGTGGGGTACTATGGTTCCCTCTTAATTTTTTTAGGTGTTTGACATAATTTCAGACTTACAGGAAAAACTATAACAATGCAACAAAGAATTTCCACCTACCCTTCAACCACATTACCCTGAGTTAGCATTTTACCGCATTTATGTTATCACTTTCACTATCTCTGTATAAATATTTTTTTTCCTGAACAGCCTGACAGTAAGTGGTAGACATGTTGCCCCTTGACCTCTAAATACAGGTTGATGTGGATTTCCTAAAAACAAGGACATTCCTCCTACATAAGCATAGTGTATCTATCTAGTTTTTTTTTTTTTTTTAACGTTTATTTATTTTTGAGACAGAGAGAGAAAGAGCACGAATGGGGGAGGGTCAGAGAGAGGGAGACACAGAATCCGAAACAGGCTCCAGGCTCCGAGCTGTCAGCACAGAGCCCGACGCGGGGCTCGAACTCACGGACCGCGAGATCGTGACCTGAGCCGAAGTCGGCCGCTTAACCGACTGAGCCACCCTGGCGCCCCGCATAGTGTATCTATCTAAATCAGGCAATTAACACGGAACATAAATGATCTAATTTGTGGACTTCCTTGAGATTCTTTTCAATTGCTTAAATAATGTCTCTTGTAGCAAAAGAAAATCCTGACTCATACACGCACTCTGTTGTCAGGCCTCTTTATCCCCCTTGCATGTACAACAGGGCCTCTGTCATTCTTTGTTTCCTGCCAGGGATATTTTTGAGGAGCAGAGGTCAGCCACTTCGTCAAATGTTCCTCCGTTTGGGCTCGTCTGATGCCTCCCCACGGTTAGATTCAGGCTGGGCACGTTTTGCCCAATAGCACAAAAGTGAGGCCTGTCCTTTCTCGGGTATCGTATCAGGAGGTCCAAGCTGTGTGTCCGTCCCATTATTAGTGATGTTAACTCTGATCATTTGGTTAAAGTGGTGCTTCCGGGGTTTCTTTCCTTTTCTTTTCTTTTCTTTTTTTAATTTTTAGACAGAGAGAGCACTTGAGCTGAGGAGAGGGGCAGAGGGAGAGAGAGAGAGAAAGAGAGGGGGGGGAGGGGGGAGGATACTGCAGGAGGGAAAAGAAGCCAGCGCTCAGTCTGAACTCAACCGAAACAAAGAGAAGGTGGGTTTTTAAGAGCTGGAGTTAAGGGGAGATCTTAGATCACCTGCGTTTGCTAACTGGCTTTCCCCAAAGGAAAAGGAAATGTGCTTGTGTCTCTGTGACAGGAGGTAGTTTTACAACTGGGAAAAAGGTGCCCACAGAAGTTAGGCTCTCACCCCCTTAGGGAAACTGGGAGATAGGGGGGCAATCTCCTTAGATGTTTACATTCCAAAGAGATGGTTCCCAGGTCCCCTGAGACCGACATTTCCTGGATTGTAAAACTGGCAAGCGGCTTTTAAGCTTTTAAAGATATTTACATATCTCTCAAAGGGACGGAGCAAGAATTTATAATAACAAGTTTTCTAAAGTCAATGCTCTAAGAAAAGCGAGGTCTGGGACCCCTGTGGTTAGGCCATCTGGATTCGGGAAGAGCCTGGGTGAGAGGGAGGTCAGCGGTTTAAAAACAGAGAGAAGTAGGGGTGCCTGGGTGGCTCAGTTGGTCGAGCATCTAACTTCGGCTCAGGTCATGATCTCACAGTCCGTGAGTTCGAGCCCAGTGTCAGGCTCTGTGCTGACAGCTCGGAGCCTGGAGGCTGCTTCGGATTCTGTGTCTTCCTCTCTCTGACCCTCCCCCATTCATGCTCTGTCTCTCTCTGTCTCAAAAATAATAAACATTAAAAAAAAAAAAACTTTTCAATAAAATAAAAACAGAGAAAAGACTATCTAAAGTTTAGTCAAGCTGAGGGAAAAGTCACAGCTATCTTGGTCACGCTCAGTAAGGCCAAACCACGCCTCTTGGGTGCAAATCTGGATTCCAGTGACTTTTAGCTGGGTGACCTGGGGCAAGTGTCTCAACCTCTCTGGGTCTCGTCTGTTCATCTTGTAAAATGCAGATGATTAATACTTACCTCACAGAATGGTTGTACAAATTAAGTGTGTTAATGCAAGTACAGCACTGAACACAGTACCGGATACATGGATGGTCTGCTGTGGTGCTAAATCACTTTACCAATTGTGAGCTTTGGTCTCCCCAGCCATCCCTTCTGAGAATCTAAATGGAAAATAAGACTGTGGACGCAAACATCCTTGGTACAGGCCTGGCACGTGGTAAGACTTTTTAAAAAATTGGGGCGCCTGGGTGGCTCCGTCTGTTAAGCGTCCGACTTCGGCTCAGGTCGGGTCATGATCTCACGGTTTATGGGTTCGAGCCCCGCATCGGGCTCTGTGCGGTCAGCTCGGAGCCTGGAGCCTGCTTCGGATTCTGGGTCTCCCTCTCTCCCTGTCCCTCCCCCGCTCATGCTCTGTCTCTCAAAAATAAATAAAACAATCGTTAAAAATCTTTTAAAAAAAGCAAATGATTAACATTCCATAACTAGTTATTATTGCTGTTGCTCGTGCTCTTATTAATTTTCTATTTTGTCCCTGTAATCATTATTTATTATCGTTTTGTCATACTACTACTCCCCATTAATAGTGATGTCGGAAATATCACTGTTACTATCTCGCTCCTGCCCACATCTGGTCCCCCTTCCATCAAGCAGTTGCACAGCCTGCCGGGGCCTCAGGCTGAAGCCAGGCTTTTCCTCCCTGGGGCCCCTACACCTTCACCTGATTGGAGGAGACGGAGGTGGAGCTTAGACGAACACAGACTGACAGCGGCACCCGTGAGACCTCTGGACAGGTGCGAGGCGGTGGCTAAGCCCACCACACAATCCTTGGGAAACCAAACAGATGACAAGGTGGGTGGGGCCTGGCAGTGGGGGACAACCCATTAAGCAGAGTTCCCCTCTGAGCCCAAACCTTGCTAAAAGCCCCAGGCACCCTCGCCACTGCCTAACGCTTTCACTGCCTAACGCTTTCACCTGGCATCCCCTTCACCAGTGGTGGGATCGCCCACAAGCTGGCGAAACCCCAGGAGAGCACAGGAGTTCCAACCCCAACCGCCCCCCTGGGCTGTGGCTCCAGATCTCAGCTTCTCTGCCAACGGTCTCGACACTCCCGCCCTAGCTCGGCTAAGAGGCGACACTAAGAGGTCAGTGTAAGAAATGAGTCCTTCGAAACGCTTATACAAAGGAATTACACTTTTATTGAGACCTTCATGTGCCAGAAACTGACCACATGGAGGCCTGAGGCGCGGTCCCTGCCCTTGAGGAGCTCACAGTCTAATAAGGAAGTCAGATGCTGAACCGATTCCCACAGAGAGGGGACGGGGAGCAGGGACACCAGCCAGCAGAGGAGGGAACCATTATCCTGCTCCGCACCCCCCCCCCCCCCAAATTCCGGACTGGCTATAAGAAGGTGAATAGAAAGCTTATCAGTGTTTCTCCCATCTTCCCTGTAACAACCCTGACTTTTCTCTGCCCAGAGACACCATGAGGAGACCAGGGAGAGACAAAGAAGAGGGAGATACACCTGTTGCCTTCCAGAAGCTACAACACCCTGGCAGGATATATATACAACGGTAAATTTATTTCCCAAAGCCGCAAACCAGTGCAGCAGAAGCTGGGGATAGTGGGGGGCGGAGATTGGAAGAAGAGGGGCTGGGCCAGCCCAGTCCAGTGAGGAGAAAGGGAAGTCATGGGAAGAGAGGGTACCCAGGGCTGGGGAATAAGGCAAGACGGAAGTTTCTAGATGGCAAAATTCATGGTAGGGTGCCAGCAGCCAAGGCCAACACTAGAGCTGCCAACCCAGCCGAGGAAGTTGAAGAGCCTTTATTATGGGCCCCCCCTCCTGTAGGGTGCTGTCCCATATTCCTGCGGTCCTGGTGGCCAGCGGCACCTCCAGCCAAGCCAGATTCCTCTTTCTGAGAGGTCTCAGGATGTACTTCCCGTGGGGAAGTCTGGCTGGCCGTGGTGGGTTTAGTGGCAGAGACAAGAGTGGTTGGGGCTGGAGTAGAGGTTGTGACAGAGGTGGTTGGGGCCTGAGTGGTGGGCTTAGGAGGGGGCAGCAGGACAAGGGGTGGGATCCGAGGGGAGAAAAAGGTCTTGTTGTGGAGGTCCGAGTTACAGCGGGACCCCTGGCAGCAGGAGCCACTGAGTGTGAACCCTGGGCCTGTCACCGCATCCCGCGTGCAGAACTCGTCCTGGACACAACCCCGCACAGGCAAGGATACAGTCACATTTGCTGCAGGAGGGAGACACAGGGAGGTCGGTGGTTGGAGGGTTGCAGAGCCAGAAGGAAACTTAAAGGCAAGACCAGGGCAAGAACCCCCAAAACAGGGGACGGGGGGCTCTACATCCATTAATCCAAAAAGCGCCCCTTTGAGAAACACTGTCCCACTGTCTTTGGCACTTGGTGGACCACGTTTCCCATTTTGGAGAGGAAAGGTGTGTAGGACGAACTACAAGTCCCACAATGCCTTGGAAGAAAGTCTGGAAAGTTTGGACAGAGATACACCTCTCATGAGACCAAACAGTGAAACAAACATCCCTCTCATCGTATTTCCCATCTCCCTCTCTCCTGCACCTGCCAAAATTTAGTGTTAAGAATCAGAACTACATCTCCCATAATACACCTGGCAGAAGAGGCGTTTGAAGGACGTCTCCCAGGGTTCCCTGAGACAGAGGCCAGGAGGTGGCCTCTCTCCTAGGTGGCTGGGTGGGGACCCTGACCCCTTGAGTTTTGAGGAGTCACAACAAGACTCCCCGGATTCTAGAAGCTTGGAGGCTTCCATTTCCCAAAGCACGTCGTCCCACTCTGCACCAGGCAGACCTCTATGGAAATGTATTTCCCCAAAAAACCTCTAGGACAAAAGCAACCGTAGCCCCACGCTACGTTGGGGATAGGCCTGCATTTCTCACGACGCTCTAGGGTGAGACGAGAACTTTGGCCTACAATTTTCCAGAATGCGCTGGAGATGGGTCCCTCTGGGTAAAGGGACTACCCACCGCCCATGAGGCCAGAGAGGCCACTACAACTCCTGTAGGCCCCCTCCTCCCGGCTCGCTCACCTGCCGTCAGGGTGACGTTACCGTCGAAACAGCCCTTGTAGACGCGCTCACTGGCGTTGTAGCAGCTCACGACAGGTGGAGCCGTGCCCCGGCACGCCTCGTGGCTCAGCCCCACGCAGCTGTAACACTCGGCACCGTTGGACGGGTACGCACTCTCATTGCCTGCGAGGGGAGCGCGACGAAAGGAAGGGGTCGAGAAGGTTCAGGCAGCACGGCTTCGCCCAAAGTCCCTCCAGCCTAGTACACCGAGCTCAGCCTCTAGCCGGGCCCCAGCGCCGGGCCCCGCGCTTAGCGTCCCCGCTACGTTGCCTACAGCGACGAGGCCCCGCCCGCCGCCGCGTGGCCCCGCCCCCCGCCCGTGCGGAGTTCTCCCGCCTCCAGCTGGGGATCACCCCAGTGGCTCAGCCGCGGTGTGGCTCCGCCCTCGGGCCTAGGGCCCGCCTCCACCGACCTGCGGGGTTGAGCGCTCGCGACGTGAGGTTGAGTTTGGCGTTGCAGCGGTCCTTGGCGCATTGCTGCAGCTGCATAAAGGCCAGAAGCCCGTGAAGATCCAGTCCGCGGTCATTCTTGCCCGGGAGTCCGGACCCGCAGCCCCGCACTGCCACCGAGAACTGCCCGTGGACTGCGGAGAGGAAGGGGCGGGGTGAGCGGAGGCGGGGGGCGGGGCCTCGAGTGGACTCCTCCTCCTCCCCCCTCCCCCCGCCACGGCCAGACTGTAGCCAGGCCAGAGTCGAAGGGCAGGGGCCTCAGAAAGCCGATCGCCGGGGGAAGGACGACAGACGGAGGGGCAGAACCTCAAAGAGCTGAGTCCGAGGGAACAGACAGGCTGACAGACTCTGGACAAAATCGAGGAGGAGGGCCAAGAGTGGAGCTAGGACGGGGCTCGGCGGCAGAGGGGCGGAACGGCAGAAAGCATCCTATGAAGGAACTGGGAGACTGACAGAAAGGGCACCGGGTCAGACCGAGGTGGGGTCTCCGGGAACTGTAGCCTCAGAGAAGGGCGGGCTTTCCCCGGGGGTGGGCCAGCGGGGCGGAACCTCAGTCTAGGGAACCTAGGAGGAGAGCCCTAGAAAGGTCTGCATCACCGCGGACCTACCTGGATAGAGGATTCTGGCAGGGACAGAGTGGGTAGGGAGGTCTCAGGGGTGGAGCAGAAATGTATAGGGTGTGCCCTCGAAGGGGACCAAGTCCCCGATCCCGGATCTCCCAGTTCACCCCAGCCAGTTACTCGGCAGCCCCTCACCCATCTAAGCCCTAACGGTAGTGGTGTTAAAGGGCCCCAGCCAGGATGAAAGGGAGTCCTGGAGGGCGTTGAATGGGTGCGGACAAATTCAAAAGAAGGGGCGGGGCAAAAGGAGGCGGGGCCTGGCTAGAGGAGCTTCGAAGGGGTACGAATGGACCCGAGGGCCCCACTCACTGGTCTCCACCGCCCCCACGGCCTCGGTGCAGACGTCCACGCCCGGCGCGCACTTCACGGTCTTGGTCTTCTGCGGAGAGCATCCGTCATCTGCTTTCTGCACGCAGCTGTAGCACTCCAGGGCCCGCGCTCCTGGGGGCGCAGGGCCGAGCAGAACTAAGCGATTCCTACTGAAGCCTCGTCCCCGAAAGGAGAAATAGTCTTTCCCACGCCCTCTGTCCCCGGGACGTGACAATGCTATTGCCCACCATTTTCCGGGACAGGAGTAAAAATCTCGCCACAAATCTGGTGCCGCTCTCCTTCCAGCCGCCTATGCCTACAGTGGGAGCATCCTCCCCACAGCCCCTTCTGCCCAAGATGGGGGGATCCTTGCTATGGATGGGAGGGACATCTTCCCTCCCCCCCCCCCCCCCCGCCGCCCCGTTCTCCGCTCAGGATGGGAGAACTTTTCCCGCAGTCCAGTTAGCTCAGTGAGGGATCCTTTCCCACTGCTCCTTCGGACCGGGGCGGGGGACCCTTCCCACAGTCCCCTCTGGCCAGATTGGGGGACCTCTCTCACAGCCCCCTCGACCCGGACAGACGATCTTTCCCACAGGCCCCCTCTGCTCAGAATGGGAGATCGTCCCCACAGATCTCCCTGTAGGAGAGACCTCCTTCCTAGAGCCCCTACTCGACCTCCTCCATCCCCTCCCGCAGCAGACCCACCTTCTCCAAGCAGCAGCGACAACAGCAGCAGCCAGCCCGTGGTCCAGATCACTGCCTGGGCGCCTGCTTTCCTGGCAGGGTCCATGGCTAGGTCCTGCTCCCTCGGCGTCCCCCCTGGGTGTGCCGCCTCCCAACCTGGGCCCTCTTACCTGAGCCCGGGATGAGTAACCTCCCCCCAGGCAACCCTGGCCTTGCCCAACCGGGCTAAATCAGCGTCCGCTGTGGGGCGGAGCACCCGCCCCTGGGTGCGTCACCCAGCAGCTGCCAAGGAGGGAAAGGGTGGGAGTCAAGGTTCCCCGGCAGCTCCCCGGAGAAAGTCTGTGTGTTTGGGGGGTAGAGGGGAAAGTACGGAGGCTCAGAATGGGGAAAGGGTCTACTCAACACGGGGCCCTTGCTATATTCAATGAGTACTTACCATGTGCCAGCTTTGATCGGGACTACTGTTGGAGGTTAAGACAGAACCGGTGCCTGTCCTCACAGAGCTCACTGTCTGATGGGGGGGGGGGGGGAGGGGACAGATATTAAGTAATCACACAAATTGTTGTATACAACTGGAACAATGAAGGAAGAAGTGTAGGTAGCTCCAAGGAGGTATGGAGTCTGGAAGTGGGGGCTGGTTGGTCAGTGAAGCTTCCCTGAGGATGTCATTCAAGTTGTGCTCTCGAAGACCCCGGGGGGCAGAGCAGATTACAAAGCAGAGGGGGGCAGTGCAAAGATCTAGGGGTAGGAGTAGCCTGGACCATTGTGTGCCTGGAGCTCAGGAAACAAAGACGAGGAAGGTGGAAATGGAGGCCGAAGAGCCAGGCAGGGGCTAGACGGATCAGGACATCACAGGCCCAGTGAAGAGATTTGAATTAATTCTGAGAAAGGTGGATGAGCTTTGAGAGGGTCTAAATCAGCAGCAGGGAAGGACACAATCAGACTTGCTTTTTAATATGATCAAAATCTGGGAATTAATGCGAATATCCACAAAGAAGAGAGCAGAAAAAGAATGAGTGGTTCACTCACCCCATGGAATATTACACAGCAGTGAGAACAAGCCAACTATTGGCATCTGCAGCCGCGTGGATGAATCTCAAAAACTTCATGTGGAGCTCAAGAAACCTTATGCAGGGGCACCTGGCTGGCTCAGTGGGTGCAGCATGCAACTCTTGATCTTGGGGTTGTGAGTTCCAGCCCCATGTTGGGTGTAGAGGATACTTAAAAAAACAAAAAAAAACAAAACAAAAAAAAAAAAAAACTTAAAAAGAAGAAGAAGAAGAAGAAAAAGAAGAAGAAGAAGACTTACCCAAATAAAACATACAGTGAACTCCATTTACATGAGGTTCTAGAACAGGGGTTACCTTGTCCCAAAGGGGCAATAGTGATGAGCCCCCACTGTCTTCACAGAGGCAATAGTTACATGTGTGTACAAATATGTGAAGAATTATCCAGCTATAGAGGTGCCTTGGTGGCTCAGTCCGTTAAGCATCCTACTATTGATTTTGGCTGAGGTCATGATCTCACAGTTCGTGAGTTCGAGCCCCGTGGCGGGGCTGACAATGCAGATAGGGATTCTCTCTCTCTCTCTCTCTCTCTCTCTGCCCCTCCCCTGATCGTGCTCTCTTTCTCTCAAAATAAATAAATAAACTTAAAAAAAAAAAAAAGAATTACCCAGCTGTATACTTACATATTTCACTAAGTGTACATTATTAAAAAAGGAAGTAGGGGTGGGGCGAAAGAAGAAATGTCACTGTGGCCTCCGTGTAAAGCAGGACAAGATTCTGGAAGGAGAGAGAAATGCAGGAGACCAGTGAGGATGCTGGACAGTCTTCCAGGTAAGGAAGAAAACCATCCCCGGACAGCAGGGAGCTGGCCAGGCACCCACAGCGAGGCCATGGTGTTCTGTTACACCCTAACACAGACGGGGCCACACTGTGGCCTGGGGGAGTGAGACACTCAAGACCGCTGCATTACCGTGTCTGAATTCAGAAACAAACAAGAACATTGTGCAAACCGCAAAATGACTCAGCGTCCCCATATCCAGGCCAATATAAGTGACTGCTATGTTATGGTGTATTATTCTGTTATGTTATAGTATTTATATAATGTATTATTTATATTATATACTATATTACATCATTATATAAGTTACATCTCTCACCTTCCTTTGTTTCTCCCGGCTCATAGATGATTTATCTCTGCTGGGAAAACGAGCGGCTGTGTTCATAAAAATATTACCTGTTCCCCAGACCCTGTTCAGCACCCCCATTCCCAATAATGACTAGCGCCTCAGTCATATAGGTGGGGTCACTTGGGATCATGCTGAGGCTCACAGAGAGAAAGTGAATGACTACTTCTGAAGTCATCCAGCATGGGCCCCTGCCTCTCAGCCTTGAAATCCCAGCCCCACTTATGGTTTGCTGTGTGACCCTGAGAAAGTGTCTTCACCTCTCTGAGGCTCTGAGATGTCTGTTTTATAATAAAGGAAGGAGTGTCTTTCATGGTGGAATGAGGCAGTGGGCAAAGTATCAACTCTGGCATCAGACAACCTGAAAACTGAATTCTGCCTGCACCATCCTCTTGCTGTGTAACCTTGAGCAACTGGGACTCCCTCTCTGAACTTCAGCTGCTTCCTTTGCCAAAAGGCTCTGAAAACCCCTATCTCCTGAGACATAGAATGAGGCAGGGTAATAATACTGTAACTATTGTGCGTTCAGGAGCAGGAGGCCCTGTAGGCCCCAGCCGCGTGGGAGAGTTTCAGGGAGGAACCCCAGCTGGCCAGACCAGAAGAACTAGCATCTTGGGAGGGAGTGGTACCCAAGGGTGGGGAGCTTCCTCTTGCTCAGGCCTGCCTGGATCCCGGGCGCTGACCCCCACCTGGCCCAAGACCAGAGAGCAGAGGGAGGTGTGAATGTGGGGCCTCCACTTACTCTTCCCTGCTCCTGTTCACGGAGGTCACTGCAAAGTGATTTAGAATCTGGTTCCCCAGAGAGGTGGACGCAGGGGTCAACATGGAGGCAGCTCTCCGGCCGTGGAGGTCATGCCTGGGCCTCAGACAACCCTGGGGCCCAATTTACTATGTTTTCCTGTCCCCTGGGCCAAGGCAGGCTCTGAGGCCAGTGGTATTCCCAGCCTGTCTCAGACCCACTGCCTCTGGGACACACAATTTGGGAAGGGGTGGGGTCAAGGGGCAGGGCTGGCTACCTAATTTGTGAGGCTTGGTGCAAAATGTAAATAGGGGGACCGGGTTCAAAAGGCAGGAAAGAGTGCCATTAAAGGTACTAAAACAGAATTGCATTTTTCCTTTCTTCTGCCATCTTTCTCCACCCCTCCTGCTGTTCAATGTCATGTTCCCAAAGACAAACATCTTGGGCGCTTGAGAGCCCAGACCTTCACAGGTACCTACAGACCCTGTCCCGCAACCAGAGATCGGATTGCTGGGCTCCCCTTCTAGTGCGCAGCTGCCCACTGCCATGCCCCACCCGGAGATGCCATGAGGCACAAGCGCATGGCCCTGATTGTCCCAGGTGCACCCAGGCCCTCCGGAAGCTGGAGGGTGGCAGTGATCACAGAGCAGGGGCAGGGAGGGTAGGGCAGACAGAACCCGTCCCAGGGAGGCGGGAGGTGGCAGGAGGTGGAACCTTGTGTGAGCCAAGGTTCCAATCCCTCCAACTCAATGCATGATATCCCTTCCTACCTCACCTACAAAACACAAATTCAAAACGAAAATTAAGGGGGCGCCTGGGTGGCTCAGTTGGTTGACTGTCTGACTCTTGATTTCAGTTTAGGTCATGACCCCAGAGTTGTAAGATCGAGTTCCGCATCGGGCTCTATGTTCATCGCTCGGTGTAGAGCCTGCTTTGGATCCTCTCTCTCCCTGTCCCTCTCCCCCACTCATGTGCTCTCTCTCTCTCCAAAATACACACACACACACACACACACACACACACACACACAGAGAGAAAATGAACAATTCCTGCTCTTGTGAGCATCCAGTTTGTAGAGGGGCTGGGAATGGATTGATCCAAGAATCCAGATGTCTCGCACCTGGAGGTGAAGGCCAAGGGACACCGGGGATCCCTGAGGGCCTGAGGATTGGGGTGTTTGCATTCCCAGGACTCAGGAGCACCACATCTGGATCCTCAAAAAATCCTGCAACGGGACACCTAGGTCCTGGGGAAATGGGGACCAGAGGGACTGAGTACCTACTTCCAGAGAGGTCTTCCCAGTGGGTGAAGACCTGTCTCTACACTCTGGTGAGTGGTCCACGCCAAAGTGAGTGATCCCAGGGGACTGTGGATCAAGGAGGGCTTCCTGAAGGAGGAGCACCTTGAGGAAGATCTAAAGAAAGAAGAGCCCTTTGTCTGCCTGTTCTCCACTGTCCCTCAGTTCTCAGCAGCTCTTTCTCGTCAGTTTATTCAGCTAGCAGACATTCCTTCAACACCTTGTTTGCACTTAGACCTTGTGCCAAGGACTCAGTAGTGACCCAAACAGCCCCAAACCCTGCCTCCTGGGACTCCCATTCAGCACAGGAAGACACCCTCATCAGCAGTGAGGACCCAGTGTCTTCAAGGCTGTGATGGGAGAAGCACAGGCAGAGTGATCAGGGCTGGCACAGAGGAAGCCCAGAGGAAGCACCTGTCTCAGCCCGGAAAGTCAGGGAAGGCCTCCTGGAGAAGGAACCACCTGAGCTATGACCTAAGTGATGAGTAGTAGGGTGGACTGAGTAAAAGTGCCTGAGCAAAAGGAACAGTATGAACAAAGACCAAGAGGTGAAAGGGAAGCATTTTTCCTCCGCTTTCATGGAATGAAACGTGTCCTATGGTGCTGAGGACATGGCAGTAACCAGGACACCCCTGGTTCTGACCTCATGGGACTCCCAGTCCATAAGGGACGCAGACCCATTACCAGTGATGACCTAGGGTGTTCAGGGATGGGAGAGGGGAGCTCAAAGTGGGATGCCTGGCCCAGCTGAGGGAGCCACGAAGGGCTTCCTGAAGGAGGGGACATCCCAAAGAAGACCTGAGGAAGGAGGAGCTAGCTGGTCAAGGGCAGGGTACAGGGAATAATTATGTGCCAAGGCCTGGAGGACAGGAGCCTAGAAGTTCCTAGAAATTGCCAAGAGCTCAGTCAAGTCAAAAAGGGTGGAAGCAGGGGGGGGGGTCCCACAAACTGAAAATAGCAAAATTACCAAAGACTAAAGACGCATGCCTCCCCATCCCCTTCTCCCCGCCTTGACCTTAATGATGAAGGCCTCCATTCTTAAAGAGAGGAGGACCGGCCGTGGGACGCTTCGCGCTCAGAGATACCTATAACTCGGACATCCTGCCTAGGAAGGGGCCCGGGACGCCTGTGCTAGAAACCACGGCAGCAATCACTGTTTTCCTCCGTGTTTAATTCGGTATCACAGGAGCACCAATAAATAGTTCCTTCCCGCCCCTGCAATCTTCCTCCTGCCCGGGGCAGGGCCCCTGAGGCTGGCTTCCCGTAGCGGGAAGGCACCTGCAGCCCCAAACGCCGCGGCTCGGGCCCGCCGAGCCGCGGCACCTGCAGGATTCCCGGAAGTTCCGAAGGGGCGGGCCCGGGGCTTTTCGACAGCAGGCGAGGCCGTGGGCGGGGCGGGGGCGGAGCCTCGCCAGTACGCCCCCGGGAGGGCGGGGCCCCTCAGGGGGCGTGATTCTCGTCCGCGGCGGTCACGATGACGTCCATCCAAATGCGCATGGCCTCTGGGCTCGGTGCCACCATGTAGAAGAGGCGTTCGTAGGTTTTCACGCAGAACGTCAGGCGAGGGTTGGGGCTCTGGAGTAAGCAGAGTGAAGGTGGTTAAGAGGGCATTTGGGTTCGAATCCCAGCCTTGCTACTTATGTGCTGTGTGGCACTGGACACGTTACTTAGGCTCTCTGAACCAAGTCCCCCATCTGTCTTCGTAAATAATGCTACCTACCTCACTGGGTTATGAAAAACAAACGAACATTTGGAGGCTTCGAATTTGGGGAGCAGGAGGAATTTAGATGGAGGACTCATGTCCCCTCTGTAGTCTACCTTATATATTAGAAATACAAGCTTTCAAATTTCCCCTTTCCAGAATCTAGGTTCTCCTGGTTTGTCACTGGGGAAAGCTAGTATCTACACTCCATTTACTAAGTACCTACTTGCCAGCCCTGAACTGAGTAAATCCCTTACACACCATTGCCTGCTGTTAACCTTCTCAACTCTGAGGAAACGGGGTTGAACTATGCCCATTTTGGAGGAGAGAAAAATAAAGCTGGCTAAGGGAAGTCACTTTCCTGAGGTCCCACAGCTGGGGTTCCAATCTAAGCTCTAAAAGGCCATAGTCAGGGCGCCTGGGTGGCTCAGTCGGTTAAGCGTCCAACTTCGGCTCAGGTCATGATCTCGCGGTTCGTGAATTCCAGCCCCGAGTCGGGCTTTGTGCTGACAGCTCAGAGCTGGAGCCTGCTTCAGATTCTGTGCCTCCCTCTCTCTCTCTCTCTCCCTCCCTTCCCTCAAAAATAAACATTCCTAAAAAATAAAAGGCCATAGTCGGTTGCTCTCCAGAGCTCTCTAAATACTATACCAGTTGCCAACATTTACATTTCTGGCACTGCACTTGTACCAGTTTCGAATTCCTGAGTCCTCTAGGGTAATAGAGTATGAAGTGACACCATGTGGCCCATTCCCATTTGGCAACTATGGGCAGAGGCTGAGAAACGATCATCTCCTTAAGATGGTCCCAGGCTGCCTGGGTCCTCACCCTGCCGTCTTCAGTCATTTATTCCCAGCTTGGCATCAGAGCCTGCCAAATTTTTGCTCTAGATCTTTTTTTTGCCCCAAGACAAGTAACAGTGGCAGAGAGCCAGAGACTGGGCTGTTAATTTTTGGTTGCTACAGTGAGATGACCGGTGGGCTCTTGTGCTGGGTGGAGTACCCTGATGGTGCAGTCTCTGGGTGGCCTTTCCCAGGGACAAGCTAAGGTTTGACTGCGGGGGCTCTGACCAGGAGGGCAGGGGGCCACCACACGAGGGCTTCACCTTGAAGGCACAGCGTAAGTGGTCGTAATAGACTTCCTCTATGGCCTGGAAGTAGATGACGCCTTTGAGCTTGGTCTCTTCCTTGTCTGATGGAGGGAGGTGAGGGAGAAACAGCCAGTGAGAGGTTTGCATCTGTGCGTCAGGGCGGGGATGGCCAGACCCAAGTCCAGAGACTGGTGCTGGGGTGAGGGACTGGTGACAGAGTCTGAAGGTCCCTAAAATACCCTGGTTGGGAGGTGGGTGAATGTTGAGGTTGGAAGGGAGACGGACAGGACTGGGGAATGGGGTCTGGGGAGCTGGAATCCTAGGTCCCTGAGTGCCTTGGTCTTGGAGAAGAAAAGAGACTCAAGGAGAGGTTGAGAATCATGGACTCTCCTGGAGAGGGAGGGTGAGGGGCTTGGACCCCTGGGTGTTGAGGGTGGGGGAGGACCCAGACAATGTCGGTTCAGACTCTTCCCGGGTGTCTTAGGAAAATGGGGTCTGGGGGGCCAGAATTGTATGAAACTGTCACCCGTGTTACTGAGGAGGGCTGGGGGGTTGGATTCCAGGTTGCTCCTGGGGCTGGGGAGCCAGACTCGTGGGCTTAAGATAGAAGGGGGCGGGGGGGGGGGGGGGGGGGGGGTCTCTTAGGCGTCTGGTGGGGAAGGCCTCCGCTGTGGCCACTTCCAGGGTCTTGGGGTCCCAGGTCCCAGGCGGCCAGGCGGGGCTTACCGGCGTAGTAGGCCAGACGGCGCGCCTGGCGGTCAAAGCAGAACCACCGTTTCTTCCAGGTCTTGATGCGGCCGCCCATCTTCACCAGGGATCCGCGGCAGCAGCCCCCCGACACCCTCACGTGCGGGCAGTTTTCCGGGTTGTGGCCCCAGCGTTCCAGGTGCTGCCTGAGATCCAAGACCCGGGGGCCTGGGGGGCGGGGTGGGGGCGTGGGCGGGGCCTGAGGAAGGAAGAGAAGGGGGGGGCTGACATCAAAGGGTCAGGGAGGGGGCGGTCCTGCAGCTCACCTGTGAGGCCCGCCACAGCCTTTCAACAGCAATATCAAGAGTGGCCATCATGAGAATGATCGTGACCTGGCAGCTACGTTTCTGGACCATGGCACCTTGCCCAGGGCTTTCTAGCAGCAACAACTTGACTCCCCAGGACTGCCCTTGGGAACCGGGCTACTAGGAGCCCCATTTTACAGATGAGCAAATTGAGGTACAAAAATATAAAATAATCCACCCGAGGTATCACAGGGCTTCTAGGTGGCAGAGCTAAAACACAAATCCAGGCCTTCCCGCCCCTAGAGTTCACTCTGAAACACAAGAGCTATGTCAGAGAAGTGAGGGAGCCCAGTGGGACCCTCATATCCTGTGCAACAGGGACCAAGTAAGTGATCAATACCTGAGAGCAGTTTCTACTACTATTGTGGTTATTCTTGTGATGAAATCAGCAATTCTTACCTGTGCTAAGCGCTTTATAAGGATAATCCCTCGGCCCCCTCAAACTCTCTTGGGACGTAAGTACATTATTACCCCCATTTTATAGATGTGGAAACCAAGACTCAAGAGAGGTTAAGTCACTAGGCCCAAGTCACCCAGCTAGAGCCGACAGAGCCAGGATTCACCAAGCACAGCGATCATCTCTGGTGGCCATAGAAGGGAAAAAAATTAAGGCAATGAAAGTGTCTACTGTTCGTAAGGCCCAGCCTGATCGCACCTATTCTTTTCCCTGCAAAGAATGGTATAATCCCCCACAGTCACACTGAGGCTCAGAGCACTGTGTCTCAGACTTGAGCGCACAGGCAGACCCCCTAGGAATTTCGTTAAAAATGCAGCCACAGGGGAGGGGTGGGGAGGGTGGCTGGATGGCTCAGTAGGTTGATCGTCCCAACTGAAATCAGTCGGTTGATTTCAGCTGGAGTGATGATCCCAGGGTCGTGGAATGGAGTCCCATCTCAAGCGTGAAGCCTGCTTAAGATTCTCTTTCTCTCTCTCCCTCTGCCTTCTCCCCCGATCCCATGCTTGCTCTCTCTTTCTCTAAAATAAAAACGATACAATTAAATTAAAAAAATTTTTTTAAATGCTGCCTCGGGTTCGGTCAGGGGTGGGTGTGAGGTTCTTCATGTCTAACAAGCTCCCAGGGGTCAGTGCTGCTGGCCCATGGGCCACGCCTTGGGTATCAAGGGCTGAGAAAACGAGTTGAGGAAACAGAAGTAAGGCCAGAGCACGGAGGGTTGAGAAACAGAGGAGACTCACTGCATGGAGATGGGGAAGGTGGAGGGCAGGTGCAGAGGAGCTGGAGGAATGCATAGGAGGGGAAGAAGCAGTTACAAGGTCAGCCAGCGGGGCCTGGAATCTTCTATGGGTCCTGCCGCCAAATCCAGACAGTGTCACTAACGGGCACCAACGTGTATGAAGGTCTCACTCCGTGTTCAGCACGGTGCGAAGTGATCACAGTGGTGATCACCTCCCTTCCTCTCAAAAACAAAACAAAAACAAAACAGAAAAACCAAAACCAAACCAAAACCAAAACCAAAACCAAAGCCAAAACCAAATCACCGTCTATTGTCCCCATTTCCCAGATGAGGCAACTGAGGCTTCTAGACAGGCAGTGACTCACCAAGGTTACCCAGGTAGGACGCGGCAGAGCGGGGCCCCAATCCAGGAGAATAGACGGGCTCGGGACTCGCGACTCCACCGCTGCCCCTCCATGTCACCCCCACGGAACCCCTGCCCCTCTAGGAGCCTCGGTTCCCCTGTGCTGAAATTCGGAGCTGTCACAGCACCCTCCTCTCGAGCTCTTGTTCAGGGTCCCAGCCCCGCGATGGGGCATGCGCACAAGAGGGCATGCGCACAAGAAGGCGGCCTGGGGCGCAATTGGGGCGGGGGTGGGGGAGGCGCGACCAGGCACAAAGCAGGGGGCTGATGAATAAATGATGATGCTCCAAAGCAGGACTGCTTCATTTTTAATGAGGCAGAGCTCATGCCTGACAGCCCGAAGTCTCCACTGCCCTTCCCGGTATATTTTCCTCCTTGGCTCTTATCAGCCCCTGACACGCTGTTTATTTTACTTATTGATGCTGGTGTTTTTTCGATGTGCCTCCCTAAACGCCAGCTTCCCCCAGGGCAGGGACTGTCATTTGGGTCACTGCCGTACCCCAGGGTCTACCACACAGTAGGCACTCAAATATTGGTTGAAAAAAAGTAATAATAATAATAAGGAAAGGACAGATGGTTGAGAAAACAAAAAGCAGGTTGGGAGCAAAGTGATCATTTACGGGAAAAATAAATTCACAAAATATGGTTCGATCGGTGCACGTGAATAAGATTCGAAGTCTTCTCAGCAAGAGAAAACGCTTGGGCCTCCAGAGGTACAATGGGCGACCCTCACTTCCCCCAGCGCAAAGCATTTGTATTCATGCTATTAGCATAGATAAAAATAAAATTTTAATGAGGAACAGTCAGCTAAATCCAGAATATGCAAAACTCTACAGGATACATGACTCAATTTTTTTTTTCCCCACCAATAAATGGCATTTTTTAAAAAGTAGGGAGGGAGGATTCTTTTTTTTTTTTTTTTTTTTAATGTTTTTATTTATTTTTTGAGAGAGATACAGAGCAAGAATGGGGAAGGGGCAGAGAGAGAGACAGAGAGAGAGTGAGAAAGAGACAAGGAATCCAAAGCAGGCTCCAGGCTGTCAGCACAGAGCCTGAGGCGGGGCCTCAACCCGTGAACCTGGAGATCATCATGACCTGAGCCGAAGTGATGCTTCACCGACTGAGCCACCCAGGCGCCCCGAGAGGGTTCTTAGTATTAGAGATTTGGGAGACATTTTAAACGCATTGTGTGTACTTTGTTTGGATCCAGATTTGAATAACCAACCATAAAAAGACATTTCGGCGACCATTAGGAAGATGTGAATATGGATCACACATTAGAATGTTACAGAATTATTAATCATCTCTTAAAGTATGACAATGGGATTTTTGTTATGTTGAAAAGAGAACTTACCTATTGGAGATACACAGGTACGGACGAAATGATACAATGTCTGAATTTGCTTTAAAATATTCCAGTGCATGGGGTACCTGGGTGGCTCAGTGAGTTAAGCGAGGGACTTCAGCTCAGGTCATGATCTCATGGTTTGTGGGTTCGAACCCTGCACTGGGGTCTGTGCTAACAGCTCAGAGCCTGGAGCCTGCTTGTATTCTGTGTTTCCCTCTGTCTCTGTTCCTCCCTTGCTTATGCTCTGTCTCTCTCTCTCTCTCTCTCTCAAAAATAAATAGACATTAAAAAAAAATGGTTTAAAATATTCCAGTGCAAGATGGGAAGTAGGTGAGGGATCAGTAAAACAAAGCTGGCAAGTCAAACAAGATTCAAAACTGATTATCACTGGGGCGCCTGGCTGGCTCAGTTGGTGGAGCATGCAACTCTCGATCTTGGGGTTGTAAGTTCAAGCCCCGCGTTGGGTGTGGAGATTACTTAAGAAAAAAAATCTTTAAAAAAGGAAAAAAAAAAAAAAAAGAAAAAAGACTGATAATCACCAAAGCTGCATGTTGGGTATACAAGGGCTTATCAATCTATTCTACCTCTGCATATGCTTGAATATTTGTATAGTGAAGTTTTTTAAAGAATCGAACACATTTTTAAAAGTTTTGCAAAGCCTCAGCATATAGTTGCCCTCATTCTACAGTAACTGCTGACGTTGTCACCTACTTATAGAAGAGGAAACTGAGGCACAGAGAAGTAGAGCATGTTACCCGAGGACATGTCATGGATATAGTGGGAACAGAAACCAGGCCTTTTTAGTTCCCCTCCCCTTGCCGAGGTCACTTTTCTATGACTTTCGAGGAGAGGAGAGGGTGAGATAAAGGGCAGAGGCCAGGGCAGAAACAGAGCAGGGAGGTGAGGCTGAGGGCAGGGGTGGACTGACCATGATGGCAGGTACAACAGGGCCTGAGGAACCTTCTGTGCTTCTTCTCATCCCTTCCTGTGGGTTCAGGAGGAAGGACTCAATGAGGATGCTAACCAATAAGAAGTGGGGGAAAACTTACTGGATCCCTGGGTCTGAGGGAGGAGGGGCTGGGGGCCTGAACCCCTGGGTCTGAGGGGGGATGGGCTGGGGGGCCTGGATCCCTGGGTCTGAGGGGGAATGGGCTGGGGGGCCTGGATCTCTGGGTCTGAAAGGGGAGGGGCTGGGGGCCTGGACTCCTGGGTCTGAGGGAGGAGGGGCTGGAGTAGGATCTCCTGACCCTAAGCAGGAGGGGCTGGGGTCTCACCCTGGCCTTGAGCAGTCGCTCCCTTTCCGCCACAGCCTGCTGCAGGAGCCGCTCCATGCGGGCGATGTCTGGGTGGAGGGCCCCACAGCTGGAAGGAGGGAACAGAGACCAGGGCAGGCTCCAGTGGCCTGGCCTCTTCCCATTTCCCCACCTTCTCCCTGACGTCTCACCTGTTCCCAGGGCCACAGTTCAGCAGCTGATAGAGTGGGTGTCTTCCAGAGTCTCCCGATGTTGCTGGGAGGGCCGAGCCCTGCAGGGGTCCTGGAAAAGAAGGGCTGGGGCTAGGGGACCAGGATGCTCCCTTGTCTAAGCACCCCCCCACCCCTTACAGGCATCCAGATTCCTCCATCGTTGCCAGGGGAAGGGTGGTGGTGGGGAAGGAGGTACGTGGGAATAATGGGGGGGGGAGAGGTGCGGGGAGACCCTCACCAGTACAGTGGAGGGACAGAGGTCGGGGGGATCCCCTCTGGCTCGCTCTCTCTCCCCTCTTCCGGGGCAGGCTTCCAGTCCTCTGGAGGCCAATGGAGCCCTACAAACAAACGCACAAGGCCCATGCACACAACAGTCTCAACTGTTAAGCCGGAGGACCGCCAAGGAAAACCAGTAGCTACTCGGCTCCTATCAGAAAGCCACTGTACATGTGATGCTGGGGAAAAGCAGCTAGTCACCAAGGACCACACAGGGCAAGGCGCGGAATGGCAGATTTAGAGACAGGAAGTAGATTCGTGGTTGCCAGGGGATGCGGGAGGAGGAAATTGAGGGGTGACAGCTATAGGGTGCAGGGTTTCTTCTGGGGGTGATGAATATGCTATAAAACGGATCGTGGTGATGGCTGCACCACTCTGTGTGAATATACTAAAAACCACTGGATTGTATACTTTAAATGGATGAACTCTAGGGGCACCTGTGTGGCTCAGGTGGTTAAACGGCTGACTCTTGATTTTGGTTCTGGTCACGATCTCACGGTTTGTGGGTTCGAGCCCGGTGTCAGGCTCTGCGCTGACAGCACGGAGCCTGCTTGGGATTCTGTCTTCCTCCCTCTGCCCCTCCCCTGCTCGCTCTCTCTATCTCTTTCTCTAAATAAATAAACTGGTAACCCAGGCTGTGCCCAGGAGGTGGACTGATGGATGGAAACAAGGGTGGGAGAGTCATCTCCCTGAATATCCTGCCATACCCTTCAAATGTTGAACAAGGGGAATTTTGGCTTTAAAAAAAATAAATAAACATAACAACCCAATGTAACCTGTGCTCCTGGACCAGAAAAAACTTTGGTTTTTGCTAGAAAAAACAATGGTGGAACAGCTGACAAAATACGAATAGGATCTGGTTATTTTACTAGTATTATCTCAGTGTTAGTTTCCTGAATTTGATCACTGCACTGTGGTTATATAAGAGAGTGACCTTGACCTTGGGTAATAAATGTAGGAAGGGTTTAGGGGTAAAGGGGAATCATGCTGCAGAGAAAGATAATAAAGTGTGTGTGTGTGTGTGTGTGTGTGTGTATGGAGAGAAAGGATAAGAAAGCAAATGTCAAATGTGGTAAAATGTTAATTACAGAACCTGAATGCCAGGTGTATAGGAATTCCTTCTACTATTTCTGGAGTTTTTCTGTAAGTCTTACATTACTTCAAAATAAAAAGTTACTAAAAAAATGAAGACAAACTTATTTGACAGAGAGAGAGAGAGAGAGAGAGAAAGAAAGAAAGAAAGAAAGAAAGAAAGAAAGAAAGAAAGAAAAAGAGAGAAAGAACAATGAAATCATTCTAAAAAGAAAAACAGGGTTGCCTGGGTGGCTCAGTCTGTTAAGTGTCTGACTCTTGATTTTGGCTCAGGTCATGGTCCTGCGGTTGGAGAGATAGAGCCCTGCATCAGGCTCTGCACTCAGGGTGCGGAGCCTGCTTGGAATTCTCTCTCCTTCTCTCTCTGCACCACCCCCCCCCCCCCATGCTGCTGCTGCTTTCTCTCTCAAGATAAATAAACTTAAAAAAAAAAAAAGAAAGAAAGAAAGAAAAAACAGCAACTCTGCATAGATAATAAGGAATGATAAAAATAGGAGCGCCTTGGGGTACCTTGGGGGATCAGTCAGTTAAGCATCCAACTTCAGCTCAGGTCAAGATCTCACAGTTCGTGAGTTCGAGCCCCATGTACAGCTCTGTGCTGACAGCTCAGAGCCTGGAGCCCCATTCAGATTCTGTGTCTCCCTCTCTCTCTGCCCCTCCCCTGCTTGCACTCTCTCTCTGTCTCTCTCTCAAAAACAAACAGACATTAAAAAAAAATAATCATAAAAGCTCCTGGCTGGCTCAGCCAGTGGAGCAGGTGACTCTTGGGGTTGTAAGTTTGAGCCCCATGTGGGGTATAGAGATTACTTAAAAATAAAAATTTTTATTTATTTTTTTAAGTTTATTTATTTTGAGACAGAGAGAGCATGCACATGTGCACAAGTGAGGTAGGGGCAGAGAGAGAGGGAGGGAGAGAGAATCCCAAGCAGCTCCCACAAACCACAAGTTCATGACCTGAGCCAAGACTAAAGAGTAGGACGCCCAACCAACTGAGCCACCCAGGCACCCCCAAAATAAAACCTTTCCTTAAACAATGATGTGTGGGTTTTTTTAATGTTTATTTTTTTTTTTTAGTTTTGAGAGATGGAGAGAGCCTGAGCAGGGGAGGGGCAGAGAGAGAGAGAGAGGGAGACAAAGAATCCCAAGCAGGCTCCGCATCGTCAGCGCAGAGCCCCGTGCAGGGCTCAAATTCCCGACCGTGAGATCACGACCTGAGCCAAAATCAAGAGTCGGACGCTTGACCCACTGAGTCACCCAGGTGCCCCCCAAATAAAATATTTTTTAAAAGAATAATAAAAACAATACACGGCATAATTTGAGCACCAGCAAGGGTACTCACTGCTGTAGATCACAACTCATCAAGATATTTAATCTGTGGGGCGCCTGGGTGGCTCAGTTGGTTAAGCGTCCGACTTCGGCTCAGGTCATGATCTCACGGTTTGGTTTATGAGTTCGAGCCCCGCGTCGGGCTCTGTGCTGACAGCTGGGAGCCTGAAGCCTGCTTCGGATTCTGTCTCTCTCTCTCTCTCTGCCCCTCCCCCACTCACACACTCTCTCTCTCTCTCTCCTTCAAAAATAAATAAACATTAAAAAAAAAAGATATTTAATCCGTGAGTTAGTAACAGTAAAGGAAGGCAAGTCTCTCGACAGAAGTATTGCAATGAATTGGTGAAGAGGAACAACAGACTAGAATTTTAGCACTTGAGACCCCTCATAAACTAAAGATGGAGGCACCCATGCCAGAAAAAGAGAAACAGGTGCACGGCGCCCAGCACAGTGCTGACCCTGCATCTGCTCAGGGCCCCACAGTCAACTTTACAGGAAATACAAAGAGGCAGAGAGGTGACAATGACCCCCACGAGGCAATCAGCAAACCCTGCCTGAGAAACTCCACAAAACGCCCATCTGGCTTCCTCCCCAAGTAAACTGCCAAGGGGACAAAAAAAAGAAACAGAGGGGAAGTCTATAGATTAAAGACTTAAAGCATACAGCCACTTAAAAAAAAAAAAAGAAAAAGAAAAGAAAGAAAAGACAGACAGAAAGAAAAAGAAATAGGAAGACTAAACTATAGTGTGTAGGGACACACACTTAACTGACGGAACTTTAAAGCAAAGAGAAAGACTATAGATACTGTAAAGCTCAGGCTGGTGGCCATTCTCTAGGAGGCGGAGGGGGTCATCATTCAGGGGCATGCGGCGGGTTTCCGGAGCAGCTGTTGGGTCTACCTCCTGACATAGCTGGCAGTTCCAGAGTGTTCCCATGTAATCATTAAGCTGTGCAAGTGTTCCACGTGATTTTCTACACTCATGTTATCTCTAACAAAAAAAAAAAAAAAAAAAAAAAAAAGTTCCAGGGCGCCTGGGTGGCTCAGGTCATGACCTTGAGGATTGCGAACTCGAGCCCCGCATCGGGCTGTCCGCTGTCAGCACAGAGCCCGCTTCGGACCCTCTCTCTCTCTCTCTCTCTGCCCCTCCTTGGCTCACGCTCTCACTCCCTCTCTTCTTTCTCTCAAAAATAAACATTTAAAAAAAATGTTTTTAAGTTTGAAAAAATAAGAACTGCGAGTATTTATCAAGTGCTCATTATATGCCTAACGATGTACCTGGCACTCCGCAGAGCTACCTAAACTTCTAAAAGCCCACAGGGGGGCTCCTGGGTGGCTCAGTCGGTTAAGCATCTGACTTTGGCTCAGGTCACGATCTCACGGCTTTATGAGTTCGATCCCCTCATCGGGCCCTGTGCTGACAGCAGGGAGCCTGCTTGAGATTCTCTCCCTCTCTCTCTGCCCCTCCCCGCTCACGCTATCTCTCTCAAACATAAATAAACATAAAAAAAAAAAAAAAAAGTAAAAGCCCAAGGAGCTGGGAAAGTTTCGTTCCCCTTCACAGGGAGGAAACTGAGCCCATGTCTGTTCACTCTTTCCTTGCTTCAAAAGATGTTCCCAGCACAACCTTGCTGAGACCTAGACACCTGGCACTGAGGAAGTGAGTCGGCAAGGTGGACTCAAGCCTTGTCTGCATGGCACTTATGTTGCAGGAACTAAATAAACCATCATACAAGTAAGTGCATCATCAGAAATTGCTGTGAGATGGGGCACCTGGGTGGCTAAGTCGGTTGAGCGTCCGACTTCGGCTCAGGTCAGGATCTCACAGTTTGTGAGTTCAAGCCCCACATCGGCCTCTGTGCTGACAGCTCAGAGCCTGGAGCCTGTTTCCGATTCTGTGTCTCCCTCTCTCTGTCCCTTCCCCACTCATGCTCTGTCTCTCAAAAATGAATAAACGTTAAAAAAAAAAAATTGCTGTGAGCAAAGATAACAAGGTGTCAGAAAGGAGGATCACCTTCCAACTGGAAGGGTGGGTCTGGATGCTGACCCTAAGGCCCAAAGAATGAGAGTTGGCCAGGGAAGACTGAGGGGAACAGTGTTTCAGGTAGAAGCAGCGGCAAATGCAAAGGCCCTGAGGCAGGAGCAAGTATGGGATGTTGGCAGGTCAGCGCTCCTGAAGCTCAGCAGAGCGTGTATGGGGGACAGTGGTGAGAAGCGGGCAGGGGCCACATCGTGGAAGGACTCATAGGCTGAGGTGAGGAGGCCCAGAGGGCCGCTGACAGCTTTTGGTGGGGAGGACTGAAGGAGGAGGGGTCGCGATCGCTGGCTGTTGTGTGGGAAACAGATTGCTGGGAGACAAAAAGTAAGGTGGAGAGAGCTATCAATGAAGAGGCTGGTCTAGGGTCCCCAAACCAAAGATGAGGGTGGGAGTAGGTGGAAGAAGGACACTAATAATTATAATACTACTAATAATTGTAATTATAATCATAGTAACAGCAGCACATTCACTGAACACCTACTGCGTGCCAGGCATCATGCTGAGCACTTTAGCCACTAACCAGTGGGTTCTGTGATTCCCATTCGGCCGCTAAGTAAACTGAGGCAAAGAGACATGTCTCAGTTCAACCACCTAGGAAGTGGCAGAACAGCTGGACCCAAGCAGGGTCAGGACTCTCAGCTATCACGTGATCCTGGGAAGGTGGGGGGAGGGTTGGATTTGGGAGGGATTTAACAGGACCTGGAGGCACAGAGAGGAAGGAGCAAGGAAGAGTATTATTTGTTAATACTCTTCATTTGTCTGTGTTTACCTGGCTGAGTAAATAAATACTCCCCGGGCTCATCATGTGCCTGGCGGTCCCCAGCTGTTCCCTCCGCTAGCCATGTTGCCCACTTGGATTCTGAAGGATTCCTGAGACACCCTTGCCTCCTGAAAGGCATGGGCCGTGGAAACAGGCAGACCTGGTTCAAAGCTATCTCGGCCACTTCCTGGGGGTGTGACCTTGGCGATTCCTGTCTTCTCAGGCTTGATTTCCTCTCTGTAAAGTGAGTGCCGTCCCACCACCCTGCTGCTGCGGTTGGTGCAAGGATGATGTGAGTGGCCTCGTGCAGAACACCCAGGAGAGGGCCTGGAACGTTCCCCCAGGTGACATCCAGGCGCAAGGTGGGTATGAGATCCACGCAGTGGGTATAGGGCCCACGGGAGCCAACAGCTCAGGTAATAACTCCATAGGAATGGACAGGGCCTCCCAGCAAGTCTTTATAGATATGCAATTTACTTCTAAGGATCATAATTACCCGAGGTCGTGTTGCCTGGCAACCCAGTTGTCACTTCACCTTTATCAGGTTGCCAGGGGAACCAGCTGGAGAGTTCATTTCCCATAGGGAAGAGCTGCAAACCCTTCACCCAGATAATAATGGGACCTACTTCTAGGGGTTCTTCTGAGCAAAGAAGGAAATATTTTTTATAGATAGATTTATTTCATGATATATGTATTAGACGGTACCAGGTAACACTGCCAATATATGACTGCTTCTCACTCCCAAATAATAGCTTCAAAATGATAAAATGGCTTAGAAGGCACCTGGCTGACTCAGTTGGGTAGAGCATGTGACTCCTGCTCTCAGTGTGGTGAGTTCAAACCCCATGTTGGGCGTGGAGCTACTTAAAAAGAATGAATGAATGAATGAATGAATGAATGCATAAATAAATAAATAAGATAAAATGGCTTAGAGCAGACCCTGGCCTACCTTAAGCCTTCAAAAATCATGACTGCTGGGGCACCTGGGTGGCTCAGTCGGTTGAGCGTCCGACTTTGGCTCAGGTTGTGATCTCACTGTTTGTGAGTTTGAGCCCCGCATCGGGTTCTGTGCTGACAGCTCAGAGCCCGGAGCCTGCTTCGGATTTTGTGTCTCCCTCTCTCTCTGCCCCTCCCCCACTCACACTCTCTCCTTCTCTCTCAAAAATAAACATTAAAATTTTTTTTGAAAAATCATGATTGTTACTAATCAATAAATACTATATATTACATATTACACGCTGCATATAATTATATCAGACAATACAATAACGTTAATAATAATTAATATTAACTAATGGTATCATTGTGTGTACAAAAAAGGACACATGCACACACGGGTATTCACAACAGCACTGCGTAAACTACAAAAGCCTCAAATCCCCAAAGCCCCATTGAGGTCAGGCTCAATGCCCCCCGTGTAGACTTCTGTACCCCACCAGAGCCTGGAGCGGTTAATGCACTGAAAACAGTGCCTGGGTTCAAATCCCATCCCTGCTGCATTCCAGTGAGATAACTACCTTCACCTCCCTGCCTCCATTTTTTCACCTATAAAAAAAATGGAGGCAAGAACCCACCTGGTAGTATCATTGCAAAGACCAAATGACTGAATCCATGCGAAGCATTTGAAACAGTGCCTGGGGGGCGCCGGGTAAGCATCGGACTTCAGCTCAGGTCATGATCTCATGGTTCCCGAGTTCAAGCCCGGCATCGGGCTCTCCCCTCTCAGCGCAGAGCCCGCTTTGAATCCTCTGTCTCCCTCTCTCTCTGGCCCTCCCCAGCTCACGCGCACCCTCTCTCTCAAAAATAAACGAACATTAAAAAAAAAAAACAAAAAAAAACCATAAAGATAAAATAAAATAAAACGGTGCCTGGCACACTCCAAGGACTCAACAAATGTCAGCTGTCACCATTACTATTGCTTATACTGTTGTCGTTAGAGTCATTAAAAATGATGAGCAGCTCTAAACGTTATCAGTGGAAAACAATCTCCATGGTAGAGTGTGAAGTTAGGAAAAAAAAAAGTTAGCCAACGAGTGGCTGATGTACACTTTTTTATTTTTATTTTTTTAAAATTTTTTTTTAACGTTTATTTATTTTTGAGACAGAGAGAGACAGAGCATGACCCGGGGAGGGTCAGAGAGAGGGAGACACAGAATCTGAAACAGGCTCCAGGCTCTGAGCTGTCAGCACAGAGCCCGACGCAGGGCTCGAACTCACGGAGCGCGAGATCATGACCCGAGCGGAAGTCGGCCGCTTAACCGACCGAGCCACCCAGGCACCCCACACACTTTTTAAAAAAACCGCTTATGTGATATGCCAATGTCTAAGCGCTTACGACGCGACCGCGCCCCTGAAACAAAGCTTTTCACCTAATATTCACCCCTACCCCGTGCCCACCTCTGACACTCCCTACTCTGTTTCATTTTGAAGAGTTAGCAACAACCCCTTGAACGAATGTTGTAACCCGTTAATAAGTGGGGACCCCCAGCGTTAGGGAGAGCTGGAAGAAGGCATACCCAAGAAACAAGTAGCTGTGCCAGGGAGGGGGGCTAGGGCCAGTGGGGTGGAGAGAGGAGGCCTTTTTATCAATCTTTTAAAATGCTGCTTTTAAAATGCACTCCTGGGTGAAAGGGGGAACACTTCTGCATTGCTGGTGGAAATGCAAACTGGTGCAGCCACTCTGGAAAACAGTGTGGGGGTTCCTCAAAAACTGAAAAATAGAACTACCCTACGACCCAGCAATTGCACGACTAGGCATTTATGCAAAGGCTACAGGTGTGCTGTTTCAAAGGGGCACACGCACCCCCATGTTTATAGCAGCACTAGCAACAAGAGTCAAGTTATGGAAAGAGCCCAAATGTCCACTGACGGATGAATGGATAAAGAGGATGTGGTATCTATATACAATGGACTTATTACTCGACAATCAAAAAGAATCTTGCCATTTGCAACTACGTGGAGGGAACTAGAGTGTGTTATGCTAAGCGAAATTAGTCAGAGAAAGACAAATATACGATTTCACTCATACGTGGAATTTAAGATACAAAACAGATGAACGTAAGGGAAAGGAAGCAAAAGTAATAAGAAAACAGAGAGGGAGACAAACTGTAAGAGATGGTTTGAACAATACAGAGAACAAACTGAGGGTTGCTGGTGGGGTGCTGGAGGGAGGGGGATGGGCTAAATGGGTGAGGGGCATTAAGCAGGACACTTGTTGGGATGAGCACTGGGTGTTCAATGTAAATGATGAGCCACTAAATTCTATTCCTGAAACGATTACTACACTATATGTTAACTAATGTGGATTTAAATGAAAAAAAAAAAATTCTATTAAAAAAGTAATTAATTAATTTTTAAAAATAATAATAAAAATAAAATGTCCTCCTGGAGGCACCCGGTTCCATTTTGCCAGGGGAGCGGGGGGGAGGGGGGGATATCAGGCAGAAGAAAGAAAATCGATACGGGAAGCTTGAGCCTCATAAAAATTAAATTAAAATATCCCTCGATCACGCCTCCCTGTCCCCCATGCCCCCGTGGCAGAGAGAGCCACCGTGAAAGTTCTGGAGACGCAGTGACAGGAAGACATGGGGGGGAAGGTACCTGCAGAGAGCTGTGCACAGAGAAGAGGCAGGAAGAAGTGGCGGTGGCAGTGTGGGCGGCGGGGTCCTGCAGCACCAGCAGCTGGCGGTCTGTCTTCTGGGTGAACAGGAGCTTCAGGAGAGGGGGCTGAAGGTTAATGGGAGCCACAAAGATCACAGATGACCCACCAGTTCCCAGATGCTCTGGCTCATGGCTCCAGCGTCAGCCCATCTCTCAGACGGAGAGACAAAGGCTCAAGGTGACAAGAGAGCGAGACCCTGGTCTTAGGGAACAAGGGCTCTGGGCAGAGACTGTTTGTTGGTTCCCTGGGGGGGGCGGAGGGGGAGCTCCGGGGCCTGAACTCCTGGGTCCCAAAGGTAAACGCGTTTAGGGGGCTGAGAAATGCAGATCCCAAGGGAGAAGGGGTCTGGGGGCCTGGACTCCTGGGTCTGAGAGGGGAGGGGCTGACAGGCGCAGGACATCCCCTTACCTTAGTGAGGGCCTGGCTGGACTCAGAGAAGTCCCCTCCAGGGGTTCCCTGAAGGCAGTTAAGCTGGAGCAGTCGGCTCCGTTCCTAAGGGAGAGCAAAGCGATCACCACTTCCCATATCGCAGTCGAAATGGGATGCCCCAGCAGCCTTCCCTGACGCCAGGAGACATCCTGGGGTGCCGCGTGGCGACGGGATGCCCCCAGAGGGAAGTGAGGACAGCTGCACGGGCCTCCAGGAGGACTTACCTGCGTCAGGGCCTCAAGGGCCTCCTCCTTCTTCTGGCTCAGCCCCCTGCTCTCAGCTGCCATCTGCTCCCCCAGCGCCTTGAGCTGCTCCTCTAAGACCTGGATCCGGCGCTGCAGGGCACACCCGAGTGACCTGGTCACTCAGCTGCCCCAGGGCTCCCGGCTGGCTCCCACAGAGCCAAGTCCTCCTCCAGAGCCCGGGGTTTGTCGGACCGCGTAACAGAGACCCTGGGACTTGGGAGCTGGGGGCTCAGAGTTAAACTCCCTGGTGCCCTCTTCCCTTTTAGGGGTCCAGAAGAGACCTGGGGTGGGTTGGAGGGGCTGGAGGGTCCGATGTACAGATAGAGACCGAGGGAGACAGAGACCCAGACAGAGTCGCGGTGAACAGAGAAAGAGACAGAGAAACAAACCGGAATAGCTACAAAAAAGAAGGACCGAGATAGACCCCCAAGAGAAAGATGCAGAGAAAAGAGACAAGATGCGACAGAACGGAGACAGACAGCAGCTGTGTGAGACAGGAAGGGAGAAGAGACAGTGACAGGAAGAAGATCCAGAAGTGGAGGTGGGCAAAGGAGACCCATGTCAGACCCTTCTAATTGAAAACTTTAGAAAACTTTGTGTTAGATATAGTCAAAACATGTCACTTTCTCCAGTAGGACCTGTCCGACCATTGAATACGAAACTCCCAGAGAGGGCCGGCAGGGTTCTCTTTTTGGACTTGGGTTTGAGAGGCAGAGAACGCAGTGGCGAAGACCGAGTAGGTTCAGATCCCAGCTCTATCCTCTGCAGACTGAGTGACCTTTGGAAAAGATTACTCGAGCACCTTGACCTTCAGTTCCTGTACTTATAAAGTGGAAAGAAGGTAAGGTGTGCCTCCTAGGATTCTTGAATGATTCAATGAGCAAAGACTCATGAAACATTTAGGACCGTGCCTGGAACATAGTAAATGCTCCATAAACATCAACGCTTGTCCCTGCTCCAAAGAACGGGACCCAGGCGGGAAAGGAGGACAGAGAAAGGGCCAGTCGTGGAATGGAGGAGACAGAGGGCAGCAGCGAGGGAGGCAGGGCCAGCCCGGCCCGACTTACCCTGTGCTGCGCCACGCTGGCCTGAAGTTCCCGGACCTTGGGGTCCAGTGCCCGGGCCCCGGGGCTGTCCCGGTCCTCGTCCTCCCGCCGGCTCTCCTGCTCCAGCTGCTGGAACTCTAGGTCCTCGTAGGCATGCTGGGCCACATCCAGCTGTTCCCTCATCTGCGGGTGGGAATGCAAAAAAAGACTGGGGCCCAGGGGGTAGTGGGCCGGGGCCAGGAGTCCCGGTCAAGGAGGTAAGAGGGACCTGGGGATCTAGCCTCCAGAGTCCTGGGGCTTACAGGGCTGGGGCCTGAACTCCTAAGGGAGGGAGGAGGGGACTGAGGGCCTGGACGTCTGGGTCCGAAGGAAAGAACGGCTCAGACCCCAGGTCCCCGAGTCTATCTGGAGGAGCCTCACCTCCTGCACCCCCTGCAGAAGTCGCTCACGCTGGTCCTCTGGCTGTGAGTCGAGTTGTCCCTGGGCCTCCTGGAGTCGCTGGCGAAGAGCCTCCACCCGATCCCGCTCCTGGCTCAGTTGCTTCTGTTCCTGAAAGAACAGCCGGGCTCTGAGCCACAGTCTGGACACAGGAAGTGAAACAGAGGCCAGCCCAGCCAGAACTCAGAAGCCTGCCTGGGTGCCAGGGCCAAGAGTGCAGGGACCCTATCTGTCTGGTTCTGTCTATCTGTAACGGCTGGGTCCGTTACACTCAGAACAGACTGAGACAATCAGGGCAGTGGGGCACAGAGACCGGGAATCGAGAGTCAGGAGCAATTTCTACAGGGGTGATCCAAGACTTCTTGGGTGGGAGGAGTTTAAGGTAAGCCTCAAAAATCAGGGAACATTTAGGGGCGCCTGGGTGGCTCAGTCAGTTAAGCCTCCGGCTCTTGATTTCGGCTCAGGTCATGATCTGATGGTTTGTGGGATCGAGCCCCACGTTGGGCTCTGTGCTGACAGTGCAGAGCCTCCTTGGAAATCTCTCTCTGCCCCTCCCCTGCGCGCGCTCTCTCTCAAAATAAATCAACTTGGGGGCGCCTGAGTAGCTCAGTTGGTTGAGCATCCAACTTTCGATTTTGGCTCAGGTCATGATCTCACAGTTTGTGGGTTCAAGCCCTGCATCGGGTTCTGTGCTGACAGCGTGGAGCCCACTTGGGTTTCTCTGTCTCCTTCTTTCTCTCTGTCCCTCCCCTGAGCTCTCTCTTTCTCAAAAGAAATAAAGAAACTTTAAAGTAAATAAATAAACTTAAAAAAAAAAAAGAATGAGGGGCTCCTGGGTGACTGACTTCAGTCAGGTCATGATCTCAGGGTTCGTGAGTTCGAGCCCAGCATCAGACTCTGTGCTGACGGCTCAGAGCCTGGAGCCTGCTTGGGATTCTGTGTCTCCCTCTCCCTCTGCCCCTCCCCCGCTCATGCTCTCTCTTAAAAATAAATAAAAATTTTTAAAAATTTAATAAAAAAAAGAGAACGAATAGGTTCTTAAAGAATTTACATACAATATCATAGCTGGGATCGGTGTTTAAAACTGGGGACAGGGAAGCAAATTGGGGGACAGAAAACAAAACGGGAAGATTAATCACTGCTGAAGCCGGTGGGCACAACCACACGGCCACCATCCGACTATTCTGTTTGTTGGTTTGACATTTTTCCCAGTATGACATTTAAAGACCAAAGAGGCGGGGCGAAAGGAAGACCCCACTCCCACAACCCCACCCCCCCCCACCCCCCCCACCCCCGCCATGAGTCAGGTTCTAGAATCACGGTCAGGGAGGGAGAAGGAAAACAAGTACATCTGCCCATTCCCCACCCCACCCAGACCAAGTATCCCCACTTGGGGAACGGGGATAACCCTGGGGCTCGGGTCCCAGGAGCACCACCAGGAATATCCGTCCCACAGGAAGGAAACTGGTGGTGAAGGTCCAGCAGGACCAGACCTGTTCCCGCCGTTCCCGGCTGCCCTGCTCCGTTTCCACCTGCTGTCCAAGCAGCTCCCGGAGTTGCTCCTCCTCGCGCCGGGCAGCCACTCGCTCCCCAGCCAGCTCACCCCGCAGAAGGGCTACCTCCACCTCCATCTGTGGAGAGAATGCAAGGACTGGGGCCCAGAGGCCTGGGTCCGAGGACGGTGTGGAGGCGGGGCACTCGGACGCCTGGGAATCCTTGGATTCGGAGGGAGGATAGGGCTGGAGGCCTAAGAATCCGATTCCGCAGGAGGAAAGGCCTGGGAGCCTGGCCTTGAGGGCTTCCCTGGAGCTGGGGCCAGACTTCCCACGAGGTCCGCGGCCTCACCTCGATCCTCAGCTCCTTCCTCTGGCGCTGTAGCTCCTTCACTCGCTGCTCCATCAGGGCCACGCGGGTCAGTGCCTCCAGCTGCTGCTCTCGAAGCCGCCGCGCGGCCCCTCGCACCTTCTCTCCAGGCTGGGTGGATGCGGGGGCCACGATCTGTGCTGGGGGCGGAGCCTCCCCCTGAGGTTGAAGGGTGCGTGGTCAAGAGCGGAGGCCTCACCCCTCAGCCACCGGGTAGGTCCGTTCCCCACCGCATTCCCCGGACTGGGGGTCCCGATCAGCCCCAGTCAGTCGCCACGCCCGGTTATTCAAGTGGGGGAGGGCGTAGGTGCGGTGTCCCCCGGCCTGGGAGGAGGCCCAGGGGCTGGCAATAGGGGAGGGGGTATGTGGCCGACTCAAAGAAGGTGCCTTTTTGGATACCCAGGTCCCATTCCCGGCGCTGCGTTTTCATAGGCCCGGATCTCTGTCTCTCTGTCTCTCTGGCTCTCTCCCTCTCTCTCCCTCTCCCCCTCCCGCCCCCCCCCCCCCCCCCCGGGTCTGAGTCTTTCCCTCTGTTTGGGCTTTGTCTCTCCGACTTAGTATCTGTCTCTATCTCTGAATCGCTAGGTCTGTCCCTCTCAGAGTATGTTCCTTTCTCAAAATTTGTTTCTCTGAGCATCTCTGTCCTTTGTTTCTGGGTTTCTGTCTGTGTCTCTATCCTCATCTCTCTGAGCCTCTGTCTCTGGTCTGTGTCTCTGTCTCTTTTGGGTCCTTGTCCTTGTCTCCCTGTCTCCGGGTCTCTCTATACCTGTCCCTCTGTCACCCGCCAGTGCCTCTCTCTGGGTCCCCCCGTGACCCCTCCTTCGCCCTCCAGGTCCCTCACCGCGTCGCGGCTGCTCTCCGTGCTGCTGCCTTCTCCCACTTCTTCCTCTTCCTCAGCCTGCTGCTCAGCTCCTCGGTCGCTGGGAAGCTCCTTCACTCTCTGGGGCTCCTCGGGGGCCTCGGGGACCTCGAGCGCCTCCGGCTTGTGGGCGTCCCCCGCGTGCACCTGGGGCTGCGTAGCCCCATGGGGCCGGTCCTCCGCGTCGCACTCCGGTACCGGAGGCGGCTGGCACCCCTCCTCCGGGCCGCTCGGCGTCCCCATGGCCGCTTCGGGCTCCGGCGGAGTGGGCTGGCCCTTGCGTTCCGGGGGCGTGGTCTGGCAGCGTGGGGGTGTGGCCCACAGGGCCAGAGCAGCTCCCGACTGCTCGGGCGCGTGGAAAAGAGCTCCAGGAGGCGGGCCTAGGAGATCAAAGACTGGAACTGAGCACTCGGAGGCGCGGCCTGGAGTTTCTGGGGGCGGGGTTCGATGGCTCCCAGGGCGCCACACCCCCGAAGGCCAGACCGGAATTTGAGTCGGGGTCTTAGCACGCCCCCTAGTGGCCTCTCCCTCCTACCCAAGGGTCTAGCCTCCGACCCTCCCCGCAGCCCCTCACAATGCCTTAGACCACCCAAGAGCGACCCCATCTCCTTCTCCCTCCGGGACTCCGGCGTCCGGACTCCCGTATCCTCCTTTCCCGAGCCTTGGGAGACTTGGCTCCGACTCCACCTGAAGGGGGAGTAGCGCCGCTGCCTTCTCACTCAGGGATCCGGGAGTCGGGGCTCCTAGTTTCCCTCTCTACACAAACCAAGAGTCTGCGTCCTCTGCTCCTCCCCGGGGCTAGATTCCCAAACTGCAGCCTCCCTCCTCCCCCGAGCGCCCAGAAGGCCGAGCTTCCAGCCCTGTCTTCCCCCGCAGCCCCGGCCCCCTTACCAGCTCAGGCTTCGGCGCGCTTCCCTCTGCGCTCCGGGCGCTGCCTTTTCTGTCTAGAGGACAGGTGGCTGGGGAAGAGGGAGGAGAGAAGCTGTTCTGTCCCCCTCCCCAGCAGCCCGGAAGTGGAGGGGGGGGACAACAGGTCCAACAGCTCCCGAGGGAGGAGGGAGAGACCAGCTTGCCCCGCCCGCGGCCGCGGCATCCGGCCATCCCGGCCCCACCGGCCCCACCCTTGGAAAACCCAACATCGCGACCCCCCACTCTGCCTCCAGTACCCCCCCCCCCGTTCCCGTCCCCTAAAGGGCTACTCGTCTTGATCACCTATGTATAAATGCCTCCCTAAGGCCCAGACCCCGGGAATCCTGAAAGAAAAGGGGGGGAAGGGAGATAGGGGCCTCTCCCCTCTAATGAGCCCTTTAGAAGGGCTCCGACCGGTTTGGGGAGCTGGGCAAGGGGAGGGGGTGCCCTGAGCTGAGTCAGAGACCCGCCCACAGACCGGGAAAGTGTGCCCCCCCCCCCCCATCTGTTATGGGGTGGAGGGCAGAGGTTAAAGGTCTCAGCCAGACCCTTTCCTCTCTGGGCAAAAACAGGAAAATAATCGGCACGTGAGAAAGGATTATTGGATGTCAGGAGCTGTGCTAAACACTTTATACACGTTAATTTCATCCTTACAGTAGCCTAATGAGAAAGGGATTACCATCTCCATTTTATAGCTGGGGAAACTGAGGCTGAGAGGGACAAATGTGCACAAAGTCTATACATGTTGTTAATCTTAAAGCTGGAGTTGTTCTCTGGAAAGTCTGTGTTCTTAACCATTAGGCATACTGTCACTCTGGCGCAGCCAGGAAGTGCCTGGAAGATCATTCCAAATGATAGTGACAATAATTGTCACCACTGATAGGAACCCGGCCATGCGGGGAGGGTGCCAAGCACCTCATACATGTGGATTCCTTGGGTCATCATGACACCCTATTATTAGTATTATTTCCATCTTACAGATTGAAACTGAGGCCCGGAGAAGTGGAGCACCTTATCCTGGGTCTTACATACAGGTAGAAGTGGTTCAAACTCAAGACCGTGTTCTAATCCAAGGAGGTGAGAAGCCCTGCCCCAGATACGAGTTTCTGATCTTGTGAGTTGGAAAATTTCCTCCTTCCAGGCACCCTGGATCTTCAGTGACCTTGCTCACCCCCTTGGTCTCTCTAGACCAGACACCTCAGCCCAGAAAACCAACTGGTTCCCCCAGAAAATGGACAGAAATAAGATTCAGAGCAACAACAAAACAAAACAAAAAGAAACTTTTTAAATTTTATTTAAGAAGCTCAAGGGCTGGTGAGGGAGGGGAAGAAGAGAGGCTTCGGTGATGGCGCCCCCCTCTGTACCCCACCTAGTGCATTCTTAACGGATATGAGCACCTGACAAAGCCAGGTCAGGAAAGGGGAGTCTGGATCCCACAGCGCATATTAGCTGGAACCGCAATGTCTGAAAGGAAGAAACCAAGGTTAAAACAAAGGGCTCCAGCAGAACCCCTCATGCCCCCCCTGGGGACCCAGAAATCCTAGGAGCCCCTCTTCTTTGGGAAACTAGAGTTCTGGCCCTGAGCCCCACCCTCCCTCAGACCCAGCAGTCCCGGCCCCCAAATGCTCACCTATCTGCTGAGGCTTGGGCAAGTTCAGGTTGTCCATGACCTTGACAAATTCCTCACAGCTGAGAGTGAGCCGAGGGTTCAAAGTCCTCTCCTCCTCCACAGTGGACACTGTGAGCCCTAGTGGCCAAGGGAGGGGAAGAATGTCAACCTGGCAAGTGCCTGGGGCTTCCTAGGACTACACTTCCCAGGAGGCTTAGGGTGCATCTCGGGCCTGGGACTAATAGGCTCTTCCCAGAATGTTTCTGAGATCGCTGGCTCTCCTCAAAGGGCACTATGGGAAATGTAGTTTCCCACCGTCTCTAAGCTCTATAAGGAAGTCCCAGGAAAACTCCTGCCCTCCGGAATTCTAGTTGTAGTTTCTCCATCCACACTCGGCACACCTAAGCACTTAATCTTTTTTGGCCAGAGGAATTTCTAGGAATTGTAGTCTCCATGCCCCACAAGGACTACAGCGGTTTGGTACGCCCTCTCAAATGGAAAGTTATGGAAGTCCCATACCTCCCCCAGGAAGCCCTCACCATGGTAATCATGAGCAGGGTAGACCAGACAGTCTCCTGGAAGCGTGAAGATCTTTTCATGGACCGAGTGGTACAAGGTCTTAGCACAGCCTGGGGAGGGAAAGTTCAGAGGAGTGAATCAACAGGACAGGAGCCCTCTAATCCCTTCCTTCAAGAAAAGGGTGGGAGGATAAAATCACATAGCTAAACTGCCCCCCTCATTTCCTGCCAGGACCCCTCTGCCTAGGCACAGAAAGAGAGGAAAGGGCATTCTAGACAGATGGAACAGCATAGGCGAAGAATTGAGGAATGGTGAGAAATTCACCATGGTGGTAAGTAAGGTTGGGATGAGATCCTGAAGCACCAGGGAGTTGTGCCCTCAGCCTGGGGATGCCAAGAAAAGCTTCAGGGCAGGGAGGCTGGACTAGAAGGTAAGAAACTGAAGACATGAGGCCAAAGAGAATGGTTCCAACAACAACCTCTGAGTCCTCAATTGGGGCGGGGGCAAACCTCTCTAGACCATCATTCCCGCCATTCATGTCAGCCCAATCCTTCAATTTCGTAACTGTGCCGGGAGTGGATAAATGGGAGATGAGGCACCTCGGAAAGAAACAGACAGACACAGACGGAGGCATGAGGAGAGGAAGAGGAAGCAAGAGGCAGCCTGGGGCTCTGGTTACACACTTCCAGCTCAAGGTTGTCCTATCTTTCCTCTGTCTTTATCAGGGCAGCTAAATCCTCCCAATCTAGTGTCAGCCCCGTAGTCGCACGCACACGCTGAAGGGCAGGCACACCCAGAGGTACTGAAACTAAACTCCCTTCCCACAGTGAAACTCCTGAATCTAACTGCCCCCCTAGCAGCCGAACTCCTGAATCAAACTCACACCCCTCCCCGCTGCGACACCTCCAGCAGCCAAACTCCTTATGGGGTTTAAAAATATGTCCACAGGGGCGCCTGGCTGGCTCAGTCGGTAGAGCATGTGACTCTTGAGCTTGGGGTTGTGGGTTCAGGTCCCACGTTGGATGTAGAGATTACTTAAAAAAAAATAAATAAATAAAAAAGGGCTCCCTTGGGCGGTACATACACTACAATTGGAATGATACAGAAAAGGTGAGCGTGGCCCCTATGCTAGGGTGACATACAAATTCCGTGAAGCATAAATATTAAAATATTATTAAAATAAATAATAAATATATGTCCACAAACTCACTGACACTTTTCTGTTCAAAATGTGATCCTTTTCCCCTCGCCTTGACTTAGTGGTCTCCACTAAGTGACTTGCAACGAATAAACAGGATATTGCAGAAATGACAGAGGTTAACTTCTGAGACTAGGTCATTAAGAAAAAGTTAGGGCTTCGGACTGCTTGCCCGTTGCATCTCTCTGATCACGCCCTCTGGAGGAACCCGGCTGCCAGGTCATGAAGACAAAGCACCCCCATGGAGAGGTCACATGGTGAGAAACTGAGGCCTCCTGCCAACAGTGGGAGCCAGCTTGCCAGCCATGTGAGTGAGGCACCTTTGGAAGCGGACCCTCCAGCCCCAGTCACGCCTTCAGATGACGGCAGCCCAGGCCCTAGCTTGACTGTGCCCTCCATGAAAGATGCTGAGCCGGAACCACCCAGCTAAGCTACTCCCAGAGTCCTGACTCTCAGAAGTTATGCGAGATAATGTTAATCATTGTTTTAAGTCATTACACTCTGGGGTCATTTGTTTCACAGCGATAGATAACTAACGCCCCCCCTTGAATCTAACTGTCCCTCAATACAGTAAACCACTGCATCTGCCCCCCAAGGGCCATGACTCTAACTCTCCCCGACTCCAGCATCTAAACTTCTTGAATCTAATCCTGACCCCCTAAAACTCCCATTCATTCATTCTTACAACAGGTCCTTAAAACTCTGGCCCACGCATAACCATCCTACGATCTCAGGCTGGAGAAGGGGGTCTGTGACCTTGCTGGAAGTCCGTCCGCCCACACCCTCGGATGAGCAGGGCATCTCCAGTGAAGGCCATGCTGTGGTCATTCAGGACGAAGGTGACACAGCCTGGGGTGTGGCCGGGGCTGGCCCGGGTCTCCAAGGCCTGGTGGGGAAGGAGAGTACAGACAGTTATCAATAAGCCAAGGACTCTGGTCTGATGGCAAAACTGACCCCAGAAGCACCCATCCCACCTCAGGATCACATCTAGCTAGCATAGTTTTTTGCAAAAAGATTAGGTGTGCCTGGGTGGCTCAGTCAGTTAAGCGCCTGACTCTTGATTTCAGCTCAGGTCATGATCTTGCTGTTCATGGGATCGAGCCAGGCATCGTCTGCCTCTGCACTGACAGCATGGAGCCTGTTGGGTATTCTCTCTCTCCCTCTGTCTCTGCCCCTCCCCCACGCACCTGCTCGCTCGCTCTCTCTCTCTCTCTCAAAATAAATAAATACACATTTAAAAAATTAAATAATAAAATTATGTTATTGAAATGAAATTAAAGATGCTATACACAAATATTTAATGACATGAAAATATGTTAAATATCCGGTAAGTGCTAAAAGCAGATTAAAAAAAAAAAAAAAACTTGTACAGTGTCATCTTTTAAAAAAAATTTATTCATTCACTCAAAATATATTTTTTTCTTTAGGCTTTTCCTACATTAACAATTTTTAAACAGAAAACATGTCATTTTATAATTAAAAGTAAAACACAAAATTCAGGATAAACTAAAGATGTAAACATTAAAAGAACCGTAAGAATTCTAGAGAGAAAAAAAGAATTCTAGAGGAAAATATATAAGGATATTATGAGTATATAAGAATATATATAAAATCATATAAAGATATATATAATCTTTTTTTTAAAACATGACTTTTTTTTAACGTTTATTTATTATTGAGAAACAGAGAGAGACAGAGTATGAGCGGGGAGGGGCAGAGAGAGGGGGAGACACAGAATGAGAAGCAGGCTCCAGGCTCTGAGCTGTCAGCAGAGAGCCCGACGTGGGGCTGGAACTCACAAACCGCGAGATCATGACCTGACCTGAAGTCAGACGCTCAACCGACTGAGCCAGCCAGGCGCCCCAAAGATATATATAATCTTATAAATACGTAAGGAGATTATACACACACATACACACACACACACACATATAAGGAAAAACAGTGACAAGGATGACCACATAGTTTAACTTCATCATAGAAAAGAACAAAATAAGAGTTAAAAGACAAAAAACTCAGACAATATTAGCAGCATGTATAAGAAAGTATTATAAAGTGTGAATAGCCATCATATATAAAGAGCTCCTAAGCATCAATAAAAACTCCCAAAAGAAAAATGCACAAAAGAAAAAAAAAAAAGAGGCAATTATGGAAGAGGAAACAAATAGTCAAAAACCATCTGAAACAATATTTGATCTCCCTTTTTTGGGAGAAAAGGAGGGAGATTTAAATGTTAAAAACCCTCACTTTTCACGTACCAGATTGGCAACTGTTAGGGTATTGCTCAGGGTGTTTGAGGCAAGCCCTTTTGTTTCCCGGGACGCGGGTATGACTCCATGTAGCCATTTCAGAGGGCAAGTTTGTAGTGTTTACCAGCATCTCAAATGTGCACTCTTTCTGACCCCTCAAAGTTACTGCTGTTAAGTACTGTTAAGAACTTCCGACACATGTGCAAAAAACGCCCACTCAGGAAAATCCTCATTATCTAAATTCCCACACTCAGTTCAGGGAAGCAACTGTCAGAAAACAATTGTTACCCTAATGATCTAACAACCACTTAGAAGATTAGTTCCCCGCTCACATAGCACCCTTCCCACCAATTAGCATCCTGGTCCAGGTCAGTCTAATCAGCAGATTATAGAAGGGCACCATGTGCAGACCCTGTGTCCACACCCAGCACCCATTCTGCCCTTCCCCACTCACAGGTCTCCAGTTTGGCTCGGGGCATCCGTGTGCCCAGCCAAGCACTTCCTTAGCCTCCGTGGTAGCTTGGGTGGCTTCTGACACGGTTCTCTGGCCACCAAGGTCTCCGTAAATGTCTGAGAACGTCTGAGAAAGCTTTTCCCTTCCTGATACAAGAGTTTGCCACCTCTCCTTCCCACTTCATCTGGTTCTGGACAAAGATGTGATGGCTGCAGCTGCAGCAACCACCTTGCAACCATGAAAAAGAATCCCCAAAATGATAGCGCTGCTTAATCGGACCATGACTGCCTTCTTCCAGACTCTATTACAGGAGAACATTGAACACCCGATTATTTAAGCCACTGTATGGTTTTTTAAGTCATGTATTGGTTTTTCAGCCAAACACCTTCCTAGCTCATATATAATAGGATAGATGCGCAATGCCAAACAAATGCAAAGCAAAATCACAGACCTTGCAAAAGCTTGTGGGAAAAATCGCAGGCATCCTGCACCAAATTAACACCTTTTGGTGGCAGCAAAGGGATGATCTTTCACTTTTTATTTGGTCTGTTTCTGTACTCTCTGAATTTTTCTTTCTCAGGAGCCTTTATTTCATTTTATTTTTATTTAAATCCAAGTTAGTTAACATATAGTGTGACAGTGGTTTCAGGAATAGAATTTACTGATTTATCACTTACATAGAACACCCAGTGCTCATCCCAACAAGTGTCCTCCTTAATGCCCCTTGCCCATTTAGCCCACCCCCCACCCAACACCCCGCCAGCAACCCTCAGTTTGTTCTCTGTGTTTAAGGTCTCTTATCACCTGTCTCCCTCTCTGTTTTTATCTAATTTTTCCTTCCCTTCCTTTGTGTTCATCTGTTTTGTGTCTTAAAGTCCTCATATAAGTGAAGTCATATGATTTTTGTCTTTCTCTGACTAATTTTACTTAGCATAATACCCTCCAGTTCTATCCAGTGTTGCAAATGGCAAGATTTCCTTCTTTTTGATTGCTGAGTAATACTCCATTGTATATATAGACCACATCTTCTTTATCCATTCATCCATCGATGGACATTTGGGCTCTTTCCATACTTTGGCAATTGTCGATAGTGCTGCTATAAACATGGGGGTGCATGTGCCCCTTCAAAACAGCATCCCTGTACCCCGCGGATAAATGCCTAGTCGTGCAATTGCTGGGTCGTAGGGTAGTTCCATTTTTAGTTTTTTGAGGAACCTCCATACTGTTTTCCAGAGTGGCTGCACCAGCTTGCCTTCCCACCAGCAGTGCAAAAGTGTTCCCCTTTGTCCACATCCTCGCCAACATCTGTCATTGCCTGAGTTGTTAATGTTCGCCATTCTGACAGGTGTAAGGAGGTATCTCATTGTGGTTTTGATTTGTATTTCCCTGATGATGAGGGATGTGGAGCATCTTCTCATGTGGCGGTTGGCCGGCTGGATGTCTTCTTTGGAGAAGTGTCTATTCATCTCTTTCGCCCATTTCTTCACCGATTATGTGTTTTTTGGGTATTGAGTTTGATAAGTTCTTTATAGATTTTGGATACTAACCCTGTATCTCTGAATTTTTTTTTTAAAACAAAAGACATGGGTGTCTTTCAAACTAAATATTGTGATGGATGATCAGGAGTAGTGTTCAAAGTAGTTAATCACAGTTGTAGCAATGGGTATTGACCAATCAGAAGGACATCAGCCATGAACAACCAGTACAGTTAGAAAGTATCTATATGGTCTATATGGTACGGTGAAAGTATATATATGGTATATGTAATTATGTATGTGTATAAATTGGACAAAATTTTAATATCGATTGAGCAAAATCCTGCTTGCCACGTAGATCAAGATTCCTTAGGCCCTTGGTGATGGAATCTGTGTCGCAAGTGGCTTGGCTAGTGAGCAGGATCCCTGGCCGTTCCCTTCTCTGGAATATCTAGAATCCGTCCTCCACCACCATGTACCTCCCACCGTCCCACCCATCTTGGGCCTCATCCTCTCCTGCTCGGAACAACCACCAGCATCCTCCCTGGCCCGCCAGCCTCCATCCGTCTCCTGCATGACCCTGAAGGGGGTTTCTATTGCCCAGATTCAAACCTGCTCCTCTCTGCTCAAGACTCTTCCTTGGCTCCCACTGTCCCCAGGGCAGAGTTCTGGGTCCTCGGCCTAACTTTTGAAATGCCCCTGTTTTGGTGCCTGTCCACCTTCACAGCCCAGTGTCCTATAACATCCTCCATTTCTCAACACGCCCAGCTACTCTGAAACCCAGGGTCATTTCCAGAAAGCACCAGGTTTTTCCACACCTCTTGCCCATGCAATTCTCTCTGCTAGGTACACCCTTCCCTCTTCACCCATTAGTCAGATCGACTCATTTCCAAGAGCCCTGACATTGACTGACCCCTTCTCCTGTGCCGGGCTCTCTTCTAAGTGTTCAACTCGACTGAACTCACTCAGTCCACACACACCCTTATGACGTAGGTACCGTTCCTGTGCCCATTCTGCAGATGAGGAAACTGAGGCACAGGATGAGAATAAGAACGTGCCAACTATAACCATATACTAGAATATGAACGAATCTCACGGATAAGACAAAAGCAAATAAAATGCACTAGACACAGAAGAGCAGAAAGGTGTGGAATGGAATAGGATGGATGGGGCAAGGAGGGGGATAGGATAAAGTGAGAAATCTCAGGGTGCCCACTACACAGTACAGGGAAGTGGTATTTCATGAAGTGGAGGTTTCATTGACGAATGCAGAAGGAAAAGATCCCATCTCATGGCGAAGGTGCATGGACCAGTGGTCAAGAACAGTTTCCTAAGCCAGGTGACATGGGTTCTAAATTTGGCTCAGCTATTACTAGCTGTGTGTCCTTGCACAAGTCACTTCACCTCTCTGGGCTTCTCTACTCATTTGTAAAATGGGGATAATAAGTGTCCCCACCCCATAGGGCTATTACAAAGATCAAATTATTTTGTATCTGTAAAGCACTTAGAAAGATGCCCAGCACACAATATTCGCTGTATAATAAAAATAACATAATCATGATGATGTTTTAAAATTTGTAAAAACACTGATCTACTGGAACAAGGCCTCCTGGGTTCAAATCCCCGCTTGGCCACTTTCTCAGTGTAATTTTGGGGCAAGTCACTTCCCCTCTTTAAAAGGGGGAAAATATTTCCTTCTCTGTAAAATGGGGAGAATATTTCTGATCTCACTATGTGGCTATGAAGGTTGAGATCTGTTTGTCAGAGAAGAAACAGCAAAGGCCCAAGGGCCAGATTCAGCCATAGAAGTGTTTTGTTTGGACTGCTCAGGAGTTATGAGAAGTCTGCATTTGTAGTCTACCCTTAAGGAGTAGAAGATTTCGGGGGTGTCTGCTGGCCCAGTTAGTTGAGCATCCCACTCTTGATTTCGGCTCAGGTCATGATCTCAAGGTCATGAGATGGAGCCCTGCATTGGGCTCTGTCGAGCTCCACGCTGACAGCACGGAACCTGCTTAACATTCTCTCTTGGGGCGCCTGGGTGGCTCAGCTGGTTAAGCATCAACTTTGGCTCAAGTCACGATCTCATGGGTGGTGAGTTCAAGCCCCACGTCTGTGCTGACAGCTCGGAGCCCGGGGGCTGCTTCGGATTCTGTGTCTCCCTCTCTCTCTGCCCCTCCCCAGCTCACACACACTTGCGCGCTCTGTCTCTCTCAAAAAAAAAAAAAAAAAAAAAAAAAAAAAGTGGAAGATTTCTGAAGAACGTATATTTGCAGCTTCTATTAAAAAAAGAGAGAGAAGGCTTGGCAGTAGACAGACTACATTCCTAAACATGCATAATCAACTCGAATTGTGCAGTGGGTGTCCCGCCTCATACACAGAACACACACCCTAACATTTGCCACAGGCCCCACCACTCCCTGCTGCCTGCAGCAATGTTTGATTATGAAAATCCTTCCAGACAAAAGCTGAGGAAATGCACTTACAGACTTCAGCAGTGTGTGGCAAGAAGCAAACCCACAATGCTTGTTAACTATTGTTAAATTCTCATTATTACCACTAACCGATATCAAAATATATACCATCTATTCCAGTTGCCAGCAAAGAAGAAGAAGTTGAATGACACCACGAGCAAACAACCGGACGCACCCAGCACGTGGAACGTTCTACAAGACAACAGGCCGGAAACTTCAGAAGTCAATGTCATGGTGCAGAAAGGGTATGAAACTATTGTAGAATTATTTGTTGTAGCTTTAAAAAAACGTTTATTTATCTAGAGAGAGAGTGAGAGGAGAAGGGGCAGAGAGAGGGAGAAAGACCAAGCAGGCCCCACGCTCATCACAGAGCCCAACATGGGACTTAATCCCACAACCATGAGGTCATGACCTGGGCAGAACTCAAGAGTCGGCACTTAACCAACTGAGCCACCCAGGTGGCCGTAAAGTGTTCGAGATTTACATGAACCTCGTTGGGTCCTGGTTCCTAAAAACAGCCTTAAAAATGATTCATGGCCTGGATTTAAGAATGATTTCAGAATTATTGTATATTTTCTGTGACAAAGATTTTGTAAAAGAATTGTTCTCAAAGTGTGGTCAAGGGAACCTTGAGGGTCTGCGAGGTGAAAACTATTTTCACGATAGTAGGAAGACTTCTTCTACCCTTCTTACTGTCATTCTCCCATCAGAGTTCGATGGTGTTTTCTAGAAGCTCCGTGGCTGGTGATGACGTCACTGCTCTGACGGCTGATGGGAGTACTTGGATATTCTTGTGTTAAAAAAAAAAGTCTCAGTTTTAACTTCCAATGCAGTAAATTTTGTTGGATCTCTGAATAGGTATGTTTTATTTATTTTTTATTCAGGGGCGCCATTCAGACCCTCTGCCTCCCTCTCTCAAAAAAATAAAAAAATTAAAAAAAAAAAAGTTGTGGGGGTAAGCACCTAATATCTTGACCTCACGCAGGTCACCTGTTCTTGAAACTGGGTAATCTCAGCGGCAGAATATTCTGCAGGGATTCCATAGGCCTGCCTAACCGCACATTCTTTCACATTTCTTCTTCCCATCCACGGTGCTGCAAATACGTGACCCCTTTCAGCAGGTGCTCCTTCCCGGGGGGCTTCCCGCTGCAGGGGTAGCTTCTCAAACTCGGTCCCATCCCCTGAACCAACAGGAAAGAGACCCGCCCCGCAAGCTCACTCGCCTCGCAGTTCCCACGGCCCACACTGCCCCCTGGTGGCAGGCGAACTCTTGCCTCCTATTCCATTTGGTCCCCAGGTTCATGCCACGACTCCTTTATTCAAAAGCACTTCATCTTGGGGGCTCCTGGGTGGCTCAGTGGGTTAGGCATCTGACTCCTGATTTTGGTTCAGGCCATGATCTCATGGTTTGTGAGTTCGAGTCCCGCATCTGTGAGCGCAGAGCCTGCTTGGGATTCTCTCTCAAAATAAATAAGTAAACTTAAACAAAGCAAAACAAAACCCTTAATCTTGATATAACCAACCACTATTTCTGTGCACTCTGAACTCAAAAACCCAAAATGTCTTTTCCCACTGCAGCTAAATACTCTGAACCTCCATCAGCCTTCCTTTCCTTTGTGAAAGAAAACGACATTAGTTGTGATGTTCAGAGGACAGTGTACAGATATCTACAACTTGACGATGAGTCAAAAATTAAGACAGGTGATGGATGGACCCGACGTACACGGTCAATTTTTCTTTCAACTTTTCTGTATGCTTGCCATTTTTCATAAAATGTTGGGAGGGTTCCCCAATTCAAATAGTTCCAAATAGAAGGAAGCACTGAAATCCTCATTTGGACTACAAGAGGACCACCTGGGAGCTTTTATTTTATTTTTCTTAATATTTTATTTTCAAGTCATCTCTACACCCAACGTGGGGCTCGGACTTAACCTCGAGATCGAGTCACAAGCTCTGCTGACTGAGCCAGCCAGGCACCCCACCTGTGAGCTTTTAAAATATACTGGTTCCCTGTGTTCACCCCTAACAATTAAATCAGAATCTCTAAAGTGGGATCTGGGTCGTGAGTTCGAGCCCCGCGTCAGGCTCTGGGCTGATGGCTCGGAGCCTGGAGCCTGTTTCCGATTCTGTGTCTCCCTCTCTCTCTGCCCCTCCCCCGTTCATGCTCTGTCTCTCTCTGTCCTAAAAATAAATAAAAAACGTTGAAAAAAAAAAAAATTAAAAAAAAAAAAATAATAAAAAATAAAGTGGGATCTGGGGATCAGTATCTGGCAATGCTCTAAATTAACATATTAAACAAACAAGACTAACTTTCTGAATCTGCCACTCCTCATGGGAGCTGAAATGTTCACATCTCATTGCTCATTAAAACAGAAATTTATTTCTGCAGTGAAACCATCCAAATCTGGCCCACTGTGAACGCAAAACATACAACCAGCTCAAAAAAAACTGGCAATTTCTACTCAAGTTAAGCGTATGTCAGTCCTATGACCCAGAAAGTCCATTCCTTGGAATTGAGAATAGTGTCCACCAAGAGATCTGTATAAGGACCCCTCACAGTCGCATTAGTTCATAATAGCCAAAAACTGGAATCAACCAGCAAAAGGAAAATGGATAGACTGCCATAAATTCATATAGTGAAATGCTCTACATCAGGGGTTGGCAAACTATGGCTGCTGCACCAAATTTGGCCTGTCACCTGTTTTTGTATGGCCTGAGGGCTAAGAGTGGTTTTTACACTTTTTTCATGGTTGGAAAAATAAATAAAAATGGGAGTGGTATTTCATAATACATGAGAATGCCGAAATGAAAATTTCGGAGGCCATAAATAAAGTTTTATTGGAGCACAGCCATGCTTATTCATTTATGCATTGTCTACGACTGCTTTCACACCAACACAACTGAGTGGTTACAACAGAGACCATATGGCCTGCAGAACCGAAAACAGTTACTGTCTGGTCCTTTACAGAAGAAGTTTGCCAATCTCTGCTATATAGCAACAGAAGGAAAGGACTACAACTACATACAACATTGTGTGGAGTAAAAGAAGCCAGGCACAAAAGAACACACATTGTATGACTCCTGTTGACAAGGTCCAGAACACGTAGAACTAATCTGTGATTAAATAAGTCAGAAGAGGGGCGCCTGCTGGCTCAGTCAGTAAAGCATGTGATTCTTGATTTCAGGGTAGTGAGTTCAAGTCCCACATTAGGCATGCAGCCAAGAAAGGAAGGAAGGAAGGAAGGAAGGAAGGAAGGAAGGAAGGAAGGAGGGAGGGAGGGAGGGAGGAAGGAAGGAAGGAAGGAAGGAAGGAAGGAAGGAAGGAAGGAAGAAGGAGCTTAAAAGTCCTTCTCTGGGAATGCAAGCTGGTGCAGCCACTCTGGAAAACAGTATGGAGGTTCCTCAAAAAACTAAAAATAGAACTACCCTACGACCCAGCAATTGCACGACTAGGCATTTATCCAAAGGATACAGGTGTGCTATTTCGAAGGGACACACGCACCCCCATGTTTATAGCAGCACTATCGACAATAGCCAAAGTATGGGAAGAGCCCAAATGTCCATCGATGGATGAACAGATAAAGAAGATGTCGTATATATGTGTGTGTGTGTGTGTGTGTGTGTGTGTGTGTGTGTATACACACAATGGAATATTACTCGGCAATCAAAAAGAATGAAATCTTGCCATTTGCAACTACGTGGATGGAACTGGAAGGTATTATGCTAAGTGAAATTAGTCAGTCAGAGAAAAACACAAATCATATGACTTCACTCATATGAGGACTTTAAGAGACAAAACAGATGAACACAGGGAAGGGAAACAAAAATAATATAAAAACAGGGAGGGGGACCAAACAGAAAAGACTCCTAAATATGGAGAACAAATTGAGGGTTACGGGAGGGGTTGTGGGAAGGGGGATGGGCTAAATGGGTAAGAGGCACTAAGGAATCTACTCCCGAAATCAATGTTTCACTATATGCTAATTAATTTGGATGTAAATTTTAAAAAATAAAAAATAAAATTTAAAAAATTCATCAAAAAAAAAGTCCTTCTCATAAGGGAAAGAAAATTAGAAATAAAAAAATAAGTAAGAAGAATGGTGTTTTGATGGGGGTGTCAATGGCCAGGGAGAAAGACAAGGAAAACTTCTGGGGTGATAGGTATGTTCTGTATCTGGATCTTAGCAATGGATGCTCAAGTGTAAACATATGTAGGAATTTACAGGGTGCCCGGGTGGCTCAGTCGGTTTAGCATCAGACTTTGGCTCAGGTCTTGATTTCATGGTTCATGAGTTCGAGCCCTGCATTGGTCTCTCTGCTGTCAGCACAGAACCTGCTTCATATCCTCTGTCTCCCTCTCTCTCTGCCCCTCCCCATCTCATGCTCTGTCTCTCTCTGTCTCAGAAATAAATAAATATTAAAAAAAAATTTTTAATAAACAAATAAATAAATAAAACGGGGGGAAGAAAATGAGGGAGGAAAAAAATGTGGCCATCGCTAAAGGTATCTAAAGAACACAAATGAAAGCCACACAGAACACTGAATAATCATAAAGACAGGTACTAGCAAGGGTTGGCAAGGATGCCCAGAAACTAGCACTTTCATTCGCTGCTGGTGGGAACATAAAATGGTGCAGCCACTTTGGATATCGGTCAGTCGGGTCCTCAAAGTATTAAATATATAGAGTGATTATTGATTTAGCAATTCCATCCTAGGTGTGTGTATATATATATATATATACGCAAAAAGAAATGAAAATGGAGGGACACACAAAAACTCGTACATGAGTATTTTAGCAGCATCATTTATCATTGCCAAAAAGTGGAAAGAGCTAAAATGTCTATTGGCTGATGGATGAATGAATGAGGTATATTCACACAATGGAAGAGTACTCAGCCATAAAAAAGAATGAAATGCTGATAGGTGCTACCATACAGGTGAACCTTGAAAATGTAGGGTCAACAACAGAAGCGCGTCAAAAAAGGCCATATAACACATGATTCCGTCTCTATGAAATACCCAGAATACACAAGCCTGTAGAAACACAAAGGAGATTAATGGTTGCCTAAGGCTGTAGGGGCAAGAGGGGAGGGGGCTGGGGTGACAATCAGGGGGAGTGGGATTTCTTTTGGAAGTGACAAAAATATTCTAAAATTAATTGTGGTGACGGATGGACTCAACTCTGAATATACTAAGAAGTGTAAAGTTCCAATGGATGAATTGGACGGTTTGTGAATTATACCAATTAAGTTGTTCAAAAAAACAGACACAGGGGCGCCTGGGTGGCTCGGTCGGTTACGCATCCGACTTCAGCTCAGGTCATGATCTCGCGGTCCGTGAGTTCGAGCCCCGCGTCGGGCTCTGTGTTGACAATTCAGAGCCTGGAGACTGTTTCAGATTCTGTGTCTCCCTCTCTCTCTCTGCCCCTCCCCTGTTCATGCTCTGTCTCTCTCTGTCTCAAAAATAAATAAACGTTAAAAAAAAAAAATTAAAAAAAAACAAACAAAAACAGACACAGAAGGGGCACCTGGGTGGCTAGTTCAGTTAAGCATCCAACTCTTGACTTGGGCTCGGGTCATGATCTCAGCGTTCCTGGGTCTGAGCCCTACATCGGGCTCTGCGCGGACGGTGTGGCTCCTGCTTGGGATTCTCTCTCTCTCCCTCTCTCTCTCTGCCCCTCCCCTCTCTTAAAATAAATACATAAACTTAAAAAAAAAAAAAAGACACTGAAGCTAAATTCGCCACAGCTAAACCCTTCAACATGCATGCATGCATTCATTCATTCAGTCAGTCTAACAAAGGGCTCATCTTGACACAAAATCCCAACAGTTTTTCACTCTTCTAAGCCTTCTCAACTCAAGAAGTGCTTGCTAATACCTGACAATTACGTGCAGTGTATGTAAAAGTACAGTGCATTTTTTTTTACCCGCTTCCAGAAGAGGACTTGAAATGAAGACGCCACATCCATGTAGCTAAGCCCTCTGATCCCACACACAGCCCTCATTTCCTCTAAATGCTCTGACTCATATAAACTATCCCCATTTAGCAAAACCCTCTAACCTGGAGGCCAAGACTTCATCCTATCCCTTGACCATTCTGTCCCCAAAGTCAGCCAGACTCTCCGTATCTTTAGCCAGTCTGAGCAGAAAAACAAAAGCTTTGTTAGGTGTTTCTCCTCCCCCAGCCCCCCTTCACCTCTATCTATTGCTCTGGGTTGAAATTCTGGCTGGAAATCTGCTGACTAGGCCTGTGACAGCGAAAAAGAGGTAGGAACCTTCAGACCCTTCCTGTGTGAAGCAACAGCCATGCCAAGGGTGAGACAAGCTGGCACGTGGCAGGGGGAGGGGGGAGGTGGGTGGGGGGAGACATTTAAGGAGGTGGTGGCTTGAAGGTGCCCACCCTGCCCTTGCCTGGCCCTGAGGGCGGACACCTCCTTAAATGTTGTGCCCTAGGCGCCTCGATGGCCTCACCCTGATCCTGGCTCTGGGCAACAGGAGGCTCCTTCCTCCAACAGCGGCTCTAGAAGACAGCGCTGGGTCTCTCCCTCAGCCCCGGCTTCAGAATTTTAGCCCTCGATCAACTTTTATGGAGATGCCAGGCCAAAAGAGCTGCTCCAAGGTGGTAGGAAACTCCACAAATGTTGTTGACTCAAGGGGCCTGGCCAAAGACACACCTGCCCAGCCTCTTGCCCCAGTGCCCCACCTGCGTTTATGGCGCCCTCCTCCCAGAGACAAACTCAGGGATCAGAAATCCAGGCCAGAGGCCCCTCCTACCCCAAGATTCAGGAGCCCAAGCCCCCAGCCCCCTCTTCCCTTAGGTCCAAGAAGTCCAGGCCACCACCCTCTCGGGACCCAGGATCCAACTCACGAAGCGCCCGAAGTGGATGGAGTCCCCATCCTCAATGTGCAAGTCAGCCTGGGCCCCGCTAAGGCGGGAGATGACAGACTGGCAGCCGGGGAGTAGGGACCGGAGCAGCCCTGAGCCCGTAATGTGATCCGCGTGGCAGTGGGTATTCACTGGGGGAGAAAGGAGGGCCAGGTCCAGGAGGGCACAGAGGAGGACGCAGGCTTCCCAGCCCCCAACGCCCTCCTCCCTCAGACCCAGGAGTTCGGTCTCTAGACTGACCAGCATACAGCAGCCGCAGCCCCAGTTCCTTGACCAGCTGGGCATCCCGAGGCGCTGTCTCCAGAACCGGGTCGATCAGAATGGCCTCACGGGACTCTCTGTCACCCAACAGGTACGTGTAGGTGCAGCTCTTGGGCTCAAACATCTGGGAAGGGGGCGTGGGACAGGTGAGAGCGCGGAACCAGACTTCCACTCACTGGGGACCCAGGACTCCGAGCCTCGATTCGATTCTCTTCCTAAGATCCAGAAGCAGAAACCCTTCTTTCCCCTCGGCGTCGGGAGTCTGGGGCCCCTGCACCTTACTCCATCTGAACCAATGAGTCCCAACTTTCCAATACCCCCCCCACACACACACTCCCCCGCCAAATCAGGGTCTCCAGCAGCCTCTTCCGTCTAGGACTCAGGAGTCCGGCCCCAAGCCCCGGGGATCCCAGATCTCCTCCCTTTCAAGGAACCCGGAGTCCCGCCCCTGCCGCCGCCCAGCGCCCAGTAGTCCCGTTGCGGGTCCAGCGTCCTCGCACCTGCCGTAGGAGGATGGGGACTCCAGACCCGCTGCGCTGGCTGAGCTGCCGCCCGGCGAACCTCAGTGTAGCCCCCGCCATCGCGCTCGCGGCCGGGTGGGACCGAGCTGAGGCGCAGCGCCGGCGGAAGCCGGGTGCCCACTGGCTGACCTGGGCGGGGAGGGGCGGGGCGCGGCGCGGCGCGGGCGGGGCGGGGCGGGGGCGGGGCCGTCTTAAAGGGGCCGCGCCCGCGGCCGCTGGGGTGGGGGTGGGGGTCCAGTCTGGCGAAGAGACTTCAGACACCGAGAAGACGGTGAGACAGAGAAACGGCGAACGGGGATACACTCAAAAGGCGAGGGAGAGACGTTGGGAGAAGCACGGACAGAGAGAGAAATGAAAACCCAACAGGAGGCCCCAATACACTGATAGCGGGACTCCTTGTGTATTTCCGGTGGTTTTTCTCAGGAGAGAAACAGGCAGACAGAAAAGCTCAAAGTCATGGAGAGAATTTTGCACATTTATTCCTCACTTGGGGGTCTCCTGTGTGCCTGGCCCAAGCTGGGAGAAGCTGGGGACCTGGAGGTGAGCCCTGTCCGGTCGGTGAGGAGAATGGTGCAGACATCAGGGCTGAAACAAAAGAAGGTTCAGGGATTGCCAGGAGCTCAGGGGAAGGAGGAAACAGGAAAGCAGGGATCCTCAAGCACTCTTTACTGTGAGGTTCCCCCCAAATAAGACCTCTTCACTCTGGGGCCCATTCTTGCTGTTTCTGTAGGATTGCTAGACTGTTCACCAGTCCCTTGAAGGCATGCACACCTTCTGGGTCAGCTGTGAGAAGCCCTAAGAGGTAGAAACCTGGGCATACCCCTTCCCAACTGTGCGACCTTGGGCTCAAAACTTACCGTCTTCTGGGCTTCATTCAGTATAAGTATACTCATCTGTAAAATGAGGTTGAAAAGAGCTCCTCCCTTATTGTGAAGATCTAATAAGTTCAGACACGTAAAGAGTCTGGGAGAGCGCCTGGCACAGAACAAAACTATTATTGTGATTTCATCACCATCCTCAACTCCTTCCAATTCATCACTAGGCCCTGTTTTAAATTTTTTTATGTTTATTTATTTTTGAGAGAGAGACAGAGACAGAGACAAGACAGAGTGCGAGTGGGGGGAGGGGCAGAGAGAGAGGGAGACAGAATCTGGAGCAGCTCCAGGCTCTGAGCTGTCAGCACAGAGCCTGATGCGGGGCTCAAACGCATGAACCATCAGATCATGTGATCTGAGCCTAAGTCGGACGCTTAACCAACTGAGCCACCCAGGTACACCTATCTAGGCTCTGTTAAGTTAACCTCTCCAATCAGGCCACTTCTCCACCATCACGCCCTCAGCCCCAGTCAAGAGGCAGCAAGGCATAAATGCAAATTACGTGGGTTCCAGGGCCTGGCTGCAGGAGTTTAAATCCTGACCCTGACCCTGTGTGACCTTGAATAAGTGACCTCCCTCCTTGTGCCTCATTTTCCTTTTTCTGTACACTGGGGATAATAGTATCGCCTCCTCTTAAAAACTTGCTGTCAGGATGAGATGAAAGAACGTATACCAAACACTCACGATAGTTTCAGGTATACAAGAAGTGCTAACTAAATGCTGGTAGTTAATATTATAATTAATATATAGCAGCCACCTCGCTGGGCTTCTGGCTTCTGCTCTGCCTCCCTACAGTCTGTTTTCCATGCAGCAACCAGAGTGAGGCTTTTAAAATATCAATCACAGGAGCGCCTGGGTGGCTCAGTCGGTTAAGCATCCGATTTTGGCTCAGGTCGGGATCTCGTAGTTTGTGAACTCGAGCCCCATATCCAGCTCTTCAGGCTCTGCAGTGACATTGCCTGCTTGGGATTCTTCTCTCCCTGCCTCTCCCCCACTTGAGCTTTCTGTCTCAAAATAAATACATAATTTTTTTTTTTTTTTTTTTTTTTTTAAATGTCAGGGGCACCTGGGTGGCTCAGTCGGTTAAGCGTCCGACTTCAGCTCAGGTCACGATCTCGCGGTCCGTGAGTTCGAGCCCCGCGTGGGGCTCTGGGCTGATGGCTCAGAGCCTGGAGCCTGCTTCCGATTTTGTGTCTCCCTCTCTCTCTGCCCCTCCCCCGTTCATGCTCAGTCTCTCTCTGTCTCAAAAATAAATAAATGTTAAAAAAAATTTTTTTTTTTTTTAAAAAGTCAAAAGAGGCGCCTGCGTGGCTCAGTCAGTTAGGCGCCTGACTTCCGCTCAGGTCATGATATAGCTCGTGAGCTCCGCATCAGGCTGTGCCTTGACAGCTCAGAGCCTGGAGCCTGCTTCAGATTCTGTGTCTCCCCCTCTCTCTGCCCCTACCCCGCTCTGTCAAAAATAAGTAAACATCAAAAAATTAAAAAATAAAATAAAATAAAATAAAATGTCAATGACAGATTAAAGAATCACAGAAAACAAACACAATGTGTGGATCTTGTTTAAATTCTGATGCAGACGCAACAAGTGTAATAAAAAGATATTTATGGGATATAATGTCCGGCATATAGCTTCAAAATCATCTGGGAGGAGTGGGTGGGGGAATGAAACATTGGCCATCAATAGATAATTGCTGATGCCAGCCACTTCTATTATTAACAATTCTAGGGGCGCCTGGGTGGCTCAGTTGGTTGAGCGTCCGACTTCAGCTCAGGTCATGATCTCATACTCCATGAGTTCGAGCCCCGCGTCGGGCTCTGTGCTGACAGCTCGGAGCCTGGAGCCTGCTTCAGATTCTGTGTCTCCCTCTCTTTCTCTGCCTCTCCCCTGCTCATGCTCTGTCTCTCTCTGTCTCAAAAATAAATAAAAACATTAAAAAGAATAAAATAAAAACAATTCTATTCTCATGCTTTCTGTATGTTTGAAATAAAACATTGTTCTTACAAATGAAAAGCAAGATATGCAGGGGACAATGGCAGAAATGTGATAATGTGAAGAAATGACTCTTGGGGTGCCTGGGTGACCCAGTCGGTTAAGGGTCCGACTTTGGCTCAGGGCATGATCTCACAGTTGGTGGGTTCAAGCCCCACGTGAGGCTCTGTACTGACAGCTCAGAGCCTGGAGCCTGCTTCGGATTCTGTGTCTCCCTCTGTCTCTGCTCCTCCCCTGCTCGTTCTCTGTCGCTCTCCATCTCTCAAAAATAAATGAACATTAAAAAATATAATAATAAAGTAAAAAGAAATGACTCTAAAGTTTGAAAGTTGTGATAATGATATTTTAGTTGTGTTTCAAAGAGAGAGAGTCCTTATTTTTTTTTTAATGTTTATTTATTTTTGAGACAGAGACACAGCATGAACGGGGGAGGGGCAGAGAGAGAGGGAGACACAGAATCGGAAGCAGGCTCCAGGCTCTGAGCCATCAGCCCAGAGCCCGACGCGGGGCTCGAACTCACGGACCGCGAGATCGAGACCTGAGCTGAAGTCGGACGCTTAACCAACTGAGCCACCCAGGCGCCCCGAGAGTCCTTATTTTTTAGGAACACAGGTTTAAGTGTTTCTGGATGAAATGTGTGGAATTTGCTTCAAAATAACTCAAGGGACTTAATGGGGGAGGGGATGATGGAACAAAATTGGTCATGTGGGTGATGGATTGGTGAGGGGCTGTTTATACTCTTCCCCTTCCTTTCTTTTGGTCATGTTTAAAATTTTCCATAAACTAAAACAATTTTTAAAAAAAAGAGTATATTGAGGCCCCTGGGTGGCTCAGTTGGTTAAGCGCTTGACTGTTGATCTCAGTTCAGGTCTTGATTTCAGGGTCATGAGTTCAAGCCCCATGTTGGAGTCCACACTGGGCATGGAACCTACTTTAAAAAAAAAAAAAAAAAAAAAAGAGAGAGAGAGAGTATATGAAGACCTAAACTAGTTCATGCCACTTCCCATATTTAAAACCCTTCCTTGGTTTCCCACTCAGCTAGGCCTCTTTCTAATTCCTTGACCTCAAGTTCTGTATTGTCCCCAACGTCTATCTACTCATCACAGAGAACTTCTGGCTGTTAATCCTTTTCCAGCGTTTATTTGATACAGATTTATTGGACACCTACCCTGTTCTGGACAGAGGGTGAACAAGGCAGACAAGTTGTTCGTCTTAACAGGGAATACATTCTAGAGGACAGGAATACTGTATTAAGTGCCTACCAGGGAGATGTGACAACAGAATAATGAAGGGAAGGGAGCATCATGAGCTACGGTGGACAGGGGAGGCCTTCTGCAGTGGTAATATTTGAAATGAGATCAGAGTGGGGAGTCAGACAAATACGTTGATGGAGGAATGACCTTGGGGGAGGGGGAGGACATAGGGAACCGCCAGTGCAGAGGCTCTGAAGTAGGATGGACCATGGGATGTACCAGCCCTGGAAAGAAGGTGAGTTTGGAGGATGGAGGTAGGAAAGATCCCCTGAACGCAGCATGTTCCTTCCCACCTTGAGCTCTCTGAACTTGCTATTCTGGGACAACTTTGATTCTATCATGGCCTATTTCAATGCACAATAAAAACAAAAAGTAATATTGGTAACATGCATTGAGCACTGTAGGCACTGGTCTAAACTTTCCATTGATTACTGAATTTAATCCTAACGTCCCAGAAAGATGAAGGGACTTGGCCAAGGTTACACAGATAGAAAGTGGCCAAGTCAAGATTCCAAACTGGTTACCCAGGCAATCCGGCTCCAGAGTTCGAATAACCCTACACCTAACACCCAGGGCTCCCAGGACTCGCCAGACCTTATCACACTGAAGACCCACCCATGCAGGGCATTTTTATGGGCACTTCACGGTCATTCTCGTGCTGGGCGGGAAAGTGCACCGTCATGGCCCGGGGAAGGGTGCCAAGCGTGGCACCCAGGGCCTGGCACCAGGAGATCCAACCCTCCCAAGAACTCCCGCTGGGATATTTCGGGAACCCCCGTCCCCCTCCCCTTACCACATCTGGGCCGGGGCATTGGGGTGGGAGGGGCTGAGATTCTTGAATCACCCAATGGCGAAGGGTGCCGGGGGCCTATGCAAATAACACATTTTTTATTGGACCTCAGCTCTCTCTGAACCTGGAGCCTCACCCCGCCCACTCACGAAAAATTGGCCAGACTTCTTTGCAAAAGCCTTGGGCAGACGTTTCTTGCAATTCCCTCCGGAGAGTGAACTCAGGTTCCCAACGAATTCTCGAAAGGAAGGGGGACACAGAGAGGGAAGGTGCCTATGCTGGGCAGTGTCTCAGTGATCTCGAAACCCAGTTTCCCCGAGTTAGGTCCTGCACGTGCTTGACTCCACTCAGCCACCGTAGGCCCCGCAAGCCGCAGTACACTTTCCTATAGCCCTTAGACTAGCTCCGCGCTTGCTCACCAACTTGCCTGCCTCGCGCACCCACCCCTTCGATTTCTTCTCCCGCGGCAGCCTCAGCTGGCCGCGACTGCGCATGCGTACTGACGCCCCCACCGGGCCCCGCGTGGGAGGAGTGGATGGAAATGAGGCTGGGCAGAGCAACTCGCGCACCCTCCCTCCCCTCCCGTCGCTGGGCGCGCGCCGGGAGGTGCAGCTCCGCCGCGTCCGAGGGCAGCGCAGCAGCTGCAGCGGCCGCTGCGGGAGGGGCCCGGAGCCCCGCCCCCGGGGAGGGGCCTTCCGCAGGTGAGCGGGGCTCGGGTCCGGGCCTGGATGCCCGGGTCTTCGGGAAGTGGATTGGGGGCTGGACGCCAGGATCTCCCGGAAAAGAATCGATTGGAGTCCTGATGCATAGGTTCCGGAGGGACTGCATTGGTGCCTGAGCCTTGGTAGGGTGCATTGGTGCCCGAATGCCATGATTCCGAGGGGTGCACTGAGGCCCGGACGCCTGAGACCCCGAAGGAGAAATCCATTAGGCGTCTCTTAATCGCAAGACAGGCCACATTCTTTCTGCATCTCCCTCCAGGTCTCCCCTCTACCCTCCACGCTGGGGATGAAATTTAGCAACAAGAAGGAAGCAGTTCACGCGGCGTCCATGGACGGAGACTAAACCGCGACTCCGGTAAAGCTACCTATTGGAGGTGAATCCCGCCCACTGAGCTCAGGCTCCTCCCCTGGGACAGAGTTGTAAAAGACCCGCCCACCCCGCTGGAAGGCCCCTCCCCTGGGTCTGAGTGGCTTTGGAGCTTATTTATATGGCCCCGCCCATTCCCGTCTTAGTTTCCACTGCTGGGAGGTTCTAATGGGGGGAGGTCCCGCCCACTGTGGATCCTGGCTTCGGCAGCTCTGCGCTCAGGACAGCCCCAGAGTTTAAGTTGTAGAGGCCTCGCCCACTCCGTTCAAGGGCTCCAAGCCTGGGTCTAAGTTGCAAAGGGTCACGTTTGCATAAACCCCCGCTAGTTGTGCTTTTAGGCTCCGCCGGCCCGCAAGCAACACCTGCCCTGCCTTTGGATTCCAGACTTAAGACCTCGCTCCTAAAACACTGGTCCGTGATTTTAGGCCCTATAGCCTATCCCCATCAGCCTGATCATCACCGGCGTGGCCTAGCTCCCTCTGGGTTCCTGGGCCAGCAAGATGCTGGAACGAGATGCGGAGTCCGCAGCCGGGGACACGGATCCTAGTCCCACCGGCAAGGAACCTATAACCAAAGGAGGAGGTGAGAGCAGTCCCGCCTGTGAGTAGGGGGCATTCTACAGGAATTGGGGCCAAGCGAATCACATTTTGAGGGAATCTCAGGGCGAAAGTTTGAAGGCCTAAGGTGATGGCCATTTGGGTTGCTCCGAATCGCGTTCTGGGGAATCGTACTATTTGGCGTTGGGGAAATTCAGTGATCATTTTTGGGGCTCAGAAAATTAAAGGAGGCTCAGGGGGTTTGCTATGTGGAATTTCAGGGTGATCACTTGGGAATGTACTAGAAACGAACATCTTAGTCGCTTTGGGGTTCCAGCTCCGTAACCCTTTGGAGCCCCTTAGGATGATCATTTGAGGAATCTCAGTATGACCCTTGAGTGTCCAGATACACTCCAAGTATCAAGGCTGGGACGGGGTGGGGGGCGGGGGAGGGAAGCCTGGCCTAAATTCAGGTTGTTGGCTGATGCCTGGAGCCCTCCTGTCCTGTAGCTCCCCACCAGGGCTCGCCGCAGAAGCCCAGCCAGTCGGTTCCCGGGCCTGCCACGTCCGCGGGGGCGCCTTCTCGACCCCGCCGGCGGCCCCCGCCCCAGCGCCCGCACCGCTGCCCCGACTGTGACAAGGCCTTCTCGTACCCGTCCAAGCTGGCCACGCACCGGCTGGCACATGGCGGCGCCCGCCCGCATCCGTGCCCCGATTGCCCCAAGGCCTTCTCCTACCCCTCCAAGCTGGCGGCTCACCGCCTCACGCACAGTGGTGCCCGCCCACACCCGTGCCCACACTGCCCCAAAGCCTTTGGCCACCGCTCCAAGCTGGCCGCCCACCTCTGGACCCATGCGCCTGCCCGCCCCTACCCGTGCCCGGACTGCCCCAAGTCCTTCTGCTACCCCTCCAAGCTCGCAGCCCACCGCCACACCCACCACGCCACCGACGCCCGCCCCTATCCTTGCCCGCACTGCCCCAAGGCTTTTTCCTTCCCCTCGAAACTGGCCGCCCATCGCCTGTGTCATGACCCCCCCACGGCGCCGGGCAGCCAGGCCACGGCCCGGCATCGCTGCTCCAGCTGCGATCAGGCCTTTGGCCAAAGACGCCTCCTGCTCCTTCACCAACGCAGCCACCACCAGGCTGAGAGCCAGGGGGAGCGCGAGTGAGCCCTCCCCTTGGCTCACAGCGCCCCCCTGCCGCCAGCCCAGGTCAATGAAGAGGTGGCATTTCTAAGCTGGGCTGTATGGACTTGCCTCTGCTCCACGCTGGGCTCAAACTTACCGGGCTGAGGACTTCTGCTCACCTGTTTGGGGGAGGGAAAGGTGTCACCCATAGTTAGCACTGGGACCCAAACTATGGGTTTGGAGCTGTGGGTTGAAATCAAGTCCTGGCTCCGGTTTTTTTCCCTCCTATTCACAAGGCAAAAGTAAAAAGTCTGCTAGCACCGGGGGTTGGTGAGGAATGTGGGGAAACAGGGTCTCTCCTTATTGTGAGTTAAATTGGTGCCTGCATTTTGGCCGTTTTGACTGTATCTATAAAAAATTTTAAATGCACACATGGTCGTGTCAACTATTCCACTTCTAGGAACTTATCCTGTAGATAAACTCAGCACGTTGAAATAGGCTAAGGGTAAGGATGTCCACAGTGGGATGGTTGTGGCCAAAGATGGGAAACAATCCAAGTGCCCATTGGTAGGGGACCAGCTAATAAATTCCCGTAGGGCCACAGAATGGACTATGTTGCTGTAGGAGGAAAAAAAAAAAAAAAAGTCTATTTGTATAGATGGGGAAAGAGTTCCTAAATATACTAAATAGTGAAAGCAAGAACAAAGGGTATACTACCAAGAGTAAAAAAAAAAAAAAAATTTAAATATTTATTTTTGGGGAGGTCACAAGCAGGGGAGGGGCAGAGAGAGGGAGACACGGGATCTGAAGCAGGCTCTGTGCTGACAGGCTGACATCAGCAAGCCTGATGCAGGGCCCGAACTCCCGAACCTCGAGATCACGACCTGAGCTGAGCCGAAGTCAGACACACTCAACCGACTGAGCCACCCAGGTACCCCAGTATAAATTTTTTTTAAAGCTCAAGCTTTAGAGCCAGCCCTGACCCACTACTGGGGGGCCTTGGACAAGCTTTGACACTTCTCTGGAGTCAGATGCCTTATCTAGAACATGGGAGTGTTATAAGGCCTTTAGAAGGACGCAGGCATCATCTCTGGCAGTCACTTCCCTCCTGAAGCCTGTTTCTCCTGCTATAAAGGAAGAATGAGCTAACCTGGAGTTGCCCTTCACTCTACAGATGTGTATTAAGTGCCCACAGTGTGCTGGCCCCTGCCCAGGGTGGTAGGAACACACCAGTGAACAAGACAAGCCTGGTCTAGTGACGGAAGCGGGCACTAATCAAGTAGGGACCAAGAAAAGAAAAAAAAAAAAAAAACTAAAGCGGGGCGGGGGGGGGGGGTAGGGGAGGCAGCCACCACCAACAATTATTTCAATGTTGACGTGGCCAAAGACGCCATTCAATGAATGACATCCGTGGCATGGGCTTGGGAACAGGCCAGTGAAAGAGAACCAGGAGCTCAGAAACAGACCTGTGCTTACCGGGGGTCCTGACTCGTGACAATCCCCACATGTCCATGAGGGCCTGACAGTATACGTTTGTAGGTTTTGTAGGCCACGGCATCTGCTACAACTACCCCCACTCTGACGCTGTGGTACAAAAGCAGCTGTACACGTTATGATACATGGGTGAATGAGTGCGGCTGTGGTCCAGTAAAACTCTGCAGAAATAGTAGGTGGGCTGGGTGTCGCCCATGGGATGTCGTTTGCAGATCTCTGCTGTCGGTGAGTGGGGAAAGGACAGGCTAATCTGTGAACCAGCTGAGAGGTACGGGAAAAAAAACCAAGTGGGACCCTGTGGAGGCAGAATAATGGTCCCCAAAGAGGTCCACGTCCTAATCCCCAGGACGGGAGCATGTTAGTTTACACATGGCAGAAGGGACTTTGCAGATGTGATTAAGGATCTTGGGTGTGGTTAGGCAGGATACTGGCCCCCCAAAGATGTTCACTCCCTAATCCCTGAAACCCACAAATATGCTATGGGGCGAAGGAGAATTATGGATCAAGGAATCAAAGTTGCTAATCGGCTGACTTTAAAAGAGGGAGATTATCTATCCCCTTGAGGTGGGGAGATTATCCTGATTATTCCAGCTCCCCCACCCAACATAACCAGAGGTGTCCTTAGTCAGAGGCCATGTGACAATGGGAGCAGAGACTGGAGGGATGCAGGGCCATGGGGCAAGGAATTCAGGCAGCCTCTAGACACTGGAAAAAGTAAGGAAATGGATCCTCCCCGGAAGGCACACAGCCTTGCACACCATGATTTTAGCCCACTGAGACTGACATTGGACTACCACTGACCTGCAGAACTGTAAGAAAATAAATTTGTGTAGTTTGAGGCCCCTAAGCTTGGGATAGTTTGCTACAGCAGCAATAGGAATCTTACAGATCCCGGTCTCATACCATACACAAAAATAAGTTTCTGGTGAGTTAAGATTTAAGTTGGGAAAGCAAAACAGATGGAAATAATAAAGGAGAATATCTTAGTAACCTCAGAGGTACAGAAGGAATCCGTACGACACGAGAAATGCACATCGTAGAGGAAAAGACTGGTAAATTTGACCATAAATCAAGTGACAACTATGACAAGAGATACAAGAAGAGTGTATATATACCTAGCACATACTATTATATAGAGGGTTAGAAAAGATATGTTTGAGGAGGGGATGTTTGGGTTCAGATCCGAAACGTGTGGATGGAATGAGAGATGCTTTGTGGAAGTATCCAGCATAAGGGGTAGGACTGAGCAGGCAAGTGCAAATTAGCGGGCCGCCAGACCACAGTCCACTCAGCAAAGCCTTGGGGGAGGGGTGGGCGAGGGTGAGGATTCAAGTCCTTCCACACCTGGAAGTGCGGTTTGTATCAATGTTTACATACAGAGCTGTTCTGGAAGATGCCCTCCGCAGCAACCACACCACCATCAAGGTTTCAGGGACCCAAACGCACTTGAGGGGTGTTGATCTCTGGTCTAAACGTCATTGTACAGGTGGGGAAACAGGCCCGGAGAGATGGGATTTGCTTGTACCCAAACAAGGCCAGCAGGCCGGGACCTGATGAGCCAGGGTGGATCGCGTGTGTAGCTCAGGCCGGCTCCTGCCCGAGGGCCTTTGCACTTGCTTTTCCAGACCTCCCCTACTTCTCACTGCAGAGGAATTCTTCCTGCAGAGGAATCAGTCCCTTGAGATGCCTCCCCCGCTGACCTTATCTAAACCACGCCACCCTGCCCATCACTGTAACACTGCCCTGCGTTATCTGCCTCACACGTTTATCACTGCTCAATGCTGCAGTCTCTCTCCCAGAGGAATGTCACCCCGTGAGTGGGGCCTCATGTTTTTCACACTGCAGTTCCACGGCCTCACCCATAGCGGGCGCGGTGGGCAGAACAATGGCCTCCCAAAGACATCCACATCCTAATCCCTGGAACCCGCCAATATGCTATGTGGCAAAGGGGAATTACGGTTGAAGAAATCAAAGCTGCTAATTGGCTGACTTTAAAACATGGAGGTTATCCCAGAGTATCCAGGTGGTCTCGAGGTAAACACGAGGATCTTTTAAAGGTGGCAGGAGTCAGAAGAGTCAACGTCAGGGTGATGTGAAAGACTCCCCTTGCCACTGCTGGCTTTGAATACAGAAGGGGAATTGGGGATTTGGGGAAAAGACAAGGAAGCAGATTTTCCCCAGAGCTTCCAGAAGGAACACGGCCCTGCCTACATCCTGAGTTTTAGCCCAGTAAGACCCGTTTTGGACTTCACACCTCCAGACCTGGAAGGTTCTACATTTCTGTTGTTTTAAGACACCGGGTTTGGGTTAATTTGTTACCTCTGACTGCCCTTTGCTCTGCTCAGACCCCTTCCTGACCTCCCTGGCCACAGGATAATGTCCAAGCTTTTCGACCTGGCGTTCACAGAACTTCGGGACAGCCCCGTCCTCTTGCTTTCTGCAGTGATGTCACTGTTCTCTATCTGTACGCTCTACTACAGCAGCCACTGAGCACTTGAAGTGTGGCCAGTGTGGCCGAGGAAGTAAATTTTTCCTTTCCTTTCAGTGCAGTTCATTTAAATAGCTACCTGTATCCAGGGCCTACCGCGTTGGACAGCACAGCTGCAAGGGCTATGTCCACCCTTCCAGACAGATCTGCCCTTAAAGTCTCTTAAGCAACTGCCCCTGGGGAGCCAGGCTCGTTCCTGCCCTTGGCCTGCGCCATGGCCTCTGCCCAGAACACCATCCCAGCTTCCGCCCAGATTCTTTAACACACCGCTCAGTGCCCAACTTAAATGTGGTGCAGGCTTGAAGGGGGTCCAGGATTTGGGTGGGTTGATTAAAATGCCCCTTCCCCTATTTTACTTCCCAAATGAGGTAATGTAAAACCATCCTGGTGACAGTTATACGGCCACTTCTAAAAGCCCTGAGAAAGGGAGATGTCCCTGGCCCAGGGGGGCTGAGACAGACTTCAAGAGAAAGGCATACCTCATGAGCACCCAGGCCTCCAGCCCAGGACCCACGAGGGACAAACAAGACCCAGGAATGGGCTCAGAGGTTCAGAACTTCAATTCCCTGCCACCATAGGGGTAAACGGCCAGGGAGAAGTAACAAAGAGCTTCTTCCCGACCAACGCCCTGATGGAGAGCTACTCATTCTCTCCAGGACCCCAGGACAGGAGTCTCAAGGTGGCCGAGACACCTGGCCCTCAGAGGCAAGGAGAAACCAAACATAAGACAGAAAGCTGGGAGCCTCTGGGAGACTTCCAAGTAAGACAGAGGGCCAGCTGTTCCAAACAGGTCACCTTTATTAAGCTCATCTCGTGTGTGTGCGCACATGGGTGTGTGTGCGCCTGAGTACACGCGTGCACACACACGCAGGCTCATACTTTAGGCCTGGGGCACCACCCCATAAAGCTGGTGGGGAAGTAACTTCTGCTTCTCGTTGCAACTGTAGATCCATCGGGGGCGGACAAACACCAAGGAGGGGTTGTCCATCAGGGCCTGCAGGGTGGAGCGGGTGCACATGGGAACATGTGAGTGAGGAGGGGACGGAGGGGACACAAGGGCGGGTTGGGTGGCCCTTCCCCTGCCCTGCTGGAACTCACCTCCTCAAAACTGGGGTCCCACTCCTGTGCCGTGATCACAAACTGGACCCGGTCGCTCATATAGTCCTCAAGTTCCCTGGCGGGAGAAGGAGAGAAGCGGAGGATTGGTGTCCCCTCTCTGGACATCTTAGCCCCCAACTCTTCTCCAAGGCCGTCCTCCCTCCCTCCTCACCTACATCGCCTAAGGGCTACCTGGGGACCCCCTTCCGTTCTCCCTCGTGCCAACCTTGCCACAGCCCTAAAACCGAGGCCTCCCACTGTTGCTAATCCTTTCAGAAGGCAGGTCGGGGGAGCCTCATTTTAGAGAAGGGGAAGGGAGGGGAAGCGATCTATCCAGGGATGCCCAGCAGAGCGAGCAGGGCCTGTGCCCACCCTGCAGCCCTTCACCTCCTCCACGGGCCCGATCGCCTTCCTTCCCACAACCCCTCCCTACCCTTGCCCCCACCCCCTGGAGACTGACCCATTGAAGGCTGTGACATATCGGCTGAGCTTCCGCCGCTCGTCCCCAGGGAACTCCCCGTACAGGAAGAAGTGTTTGCCCTGGAAGAAGTCTGCAGGGGAGATGGTGGGAGAGCCAAGTGTGAGGCCACTGGAGTTTCAAAGCACCAGCCAGGAGCCGCAGAACACTTGGAGGCAAGACTGGAAGGCCCAGTGTAGTGGACGGAGAGGGGCGTTTGTGAACACCCTGGCAGAGATGTCGCTCACAGACGGTTCCCAGTTGGGCAGGCCCATCAGAACCTTTCTGGAGCTTTTTTTTTTTTTTTTTTTCTTTAATGGTGAAAGACGAATTACTATTACTGCAATGTGTTTCTTACATGAGGTAAATCCCAGATGGGCAGGTGGCACTTAGCTAGCTCCGTGCGGTTAAAAGCTTTGTAGCCTGTCACTTCTTCACCTTGGCTGCCTCGCCCCTTTTCAGCCAGTGCCTTCTCTGGCTCTGACCTTCTGGATGCCTCTTTCCTTTGTTCCATTTTAGTAGGACTTTCCAGACCATCAATTTGCTGATGCCACTTCTGGGGCCATGGAGGATCAAAGCACTTACGTGCCCATCACCCACAAGGAACCGGGTGGAAACGGCCTCTTCCAGTGGCCACCGACCCTCACCTCTGTTCAGGCGCTGGCTGCCCATCTTCTCCCTCCATTCTCCACTGGCTGAGGCTCTGACCTTTGCCCCCCAGCCTGCGCCCCCTGCATTCATGGTGGGGTGGCAAACAGCAATGCCAACACCACCCGGGTCCCAACAGAGATCGGTGCCCGCATTGTCTGTGTGCCTGGGTGACATCCCACACCAACAGAACCGAACCCGGGGGGGCAGGTGAGGGAGGTGCCGTTCGCACTTGGGTGGAAAGCCCTGGGCTATGATGGAGGTGGTCACAGCAGGAAGTCAGGAGGGGGAACCGAGAGAGAAGTCGTGGGAGGATGCCAAGCAGAAGGGAACGGGCCCAAGGCAACAAGAAGGTAGCAGAGGCAGAACTGCGGGGGAAGGAGGTGGGGGGGGGGGGCAAGTCACAAGTCACGAGGAGCAGGGGGAGCAGCAGCGATCCCAGGGCTGGTGGAGAAGTGAGAAAGACCAATCCCACTTCGGGAGGCAGGGAGGGATTTCCTACCTGGGAGCTCCGGAACTGGCAGGTCGGGAGACTCTGGGGGACCCTCATTGTCTGTGTTCTCATCTGTGGATCCTGCATACGGGTCCTCGCCATTCTCCCCCTGGTCAGGGGGCTGCTTTTGCTCCCTCTGCTCGGCCACCCTGAGAGAGCCAACAGGGGTGCAGGAAGAGCGTGCAGATCAGATCCCCTCCACCCGAGCCTGGGGCCACCCTGACCCCCAGCCCTGCTTTACCTTCTCAGCTCATCCTCAGTATCCCCAGAATCTTCTGCCCCATTGCCCAGTTCTTCTGCAGGTGGAAGCTTAGTCAATGCAAGGCACGTGCTTGGTCATCCTCCCTTCCGGTCTTTTGCCCGAGCACAGATGAAGGCATGCCAACCCCCAAGCTCAAGGGCCCGCTAGATCCAGTTATCTGGGACCCTTAGCCTCCTCTCCCCCAGATCCACTGTCTGGGATCCAGCCCCACCTTCCTTAGATATAGGAATATGGGTTTCCAGCTTTCTTCTCCTTCAGACCCAGGAGTCCAGGCCGCCAACCCCTCCTCCTCCCTCAGACCCAGGAGTCCAGGCCCCCAGCCCCTTCTCCTCCCTAGACCCAGGAGTCCAGGGCCCTCCCCTCTCAGGCTCTGACCTGACTGTTCCCCCTCAGTGTCAGTATCTTCCCGAGGCCCTGGTGAGGCTGGTTTGGTCTCTTCTGGGGTTGTGGGTCTCTGGGGTGAGCTGGGTCCTGCTGCCTGAGGGGGCTTGGTTTTGGTCTGAGGGCGCTGAGGAGGGAGGGGACAGCACGGGCATGAGCGTGTGTTCTCACAGAAGGCAGGAGCGGAGAGTCTGGGGTACCACCACAGACCCACGTCCTCCTCCCACCGCACCTCCCCCACCAAGACAGGGGGCATAGGACCTTTTGGGGGAGCTTGGGGGCTTCATCCCCGCTGCTGCCGCCGTGAGAGCCCCCTTCATCCTCACTGCTGGAGCTTGGCCCTGCCATGAGGTACCTAGGGGAGGAATCAGGCCTCAGATAAACAGCACATCCTGTCTTGCGGAGGGGTGCTCAGGAAGCCACGGGGACCGGCATTTGTGAAGCACTCAGGATGCCTCACCTTCCACCTTTGGAAGGGCCCCGCTGAACCTGTTTCAAAGACCTTGAGGCCACATTCACGGTTCCTTACGTGGCTGACACTCCAGGAAAGGGGCTCCCCTAGCTGGACCCTAACAGCTCCTGCTCACGCGGCATTGCCTACGTGCCAGGCCGTGCCAGGCACAAGAGCCTTTCGAATCCTGTTTCTCCAGCCTGCCATGCTTCTCATGCTCCCGAAGCAGACTTCACGGAGCCCTCGGGGACGCCAGGCGAGTCCTCTCTCCTCCACAGCCTCGCAGCCCCCGCCCCTCCTCTCAGAAGCCTGCTGACGCTGGGCGAGCCCGCCCTGTGTTCTCCACGTACGGAGGCCCCAGTCTGATTTCCTTCCAGATCCCCAGCTCTGCCCGGCACGGGCCACGGGACGCGGGGCAGGAATGGCGTGTGCGCGCGCATGCGTGTATGTAGCCACGAATCCAGCGAGGCCTCACCTCCGGGAGGGCAGCCGCCGCCGCATTCGGTGACAGTCCAGCACCCACTCTTTCCGCACGATGCGGCCTCCAAGGCCTAGGACCTGGCTGTACTTGGGGGTGTTGGCAAAGGCACAGCTGGTGGGGGAAGAAGGAAGGTGTGGTCAGCCAGGTGTGGTCTGAGGGGCAAACGGGAAAGAGGGTCGGGGACAGAGGGGAAGAAAGACATGAATAAAAGAGAAAGAGAAGGCCATGAGAGAAACAGAAAAAGACATTAGGAGACCAAGGCACAGATGTAGGAATCAGAAAAGAGGCAGAAGATACAGAGAACTGAAGAGACACAGGCAGAGACGGGCAGACAGGAAGAAACAGAAAGTAAGATGGAGGAGACAGAGGGGTGGCGGGGAGCACGGCGGGGAGGAGGGCGCCGGCCTACATGAGGTGGGTGCTGTCTGGAGTCCAGTCTGGCCGATACTTGGCCCCCAGCTCCAGGGCCTTGTCCCGGAGCTCTGAGCGGAAGGGGTTCTGGAAGCCACTCAGCACCACCACCACACCTTGAAGGATCTTCCCCAGCTCCTGCGGGCCAGCTCGGGGCCCCCTGGGCTCCGTGGCTTCTCGGGTCTTCCCTGGCACTGTGCCTCGTGCTGAAGCAGGGACTGGGGTGCTGCTGGCTGGGGTACGGGTGGGAGCTGGGACTGGGGAAGCCAAAGAGTAGATTCACTTAGTACTGCTGGGACTAAACCCCAGCCCCTCCTCCCGCAGACCCAGGAGTCTAGGGCCCCCGGCCCCTCCTCCCGCAGACCCCAGGATTCCAGACCCCCAGCCCTCCTCTCCCAGGAGGCAGGAACACAGGCCCCTGTGACAACAAGGAATCCAGGGCTCACATTTGGGTCTCTTGAGGGCAGGTGGTGAGGGCTGGGCTGACGCTTTGCCGGGCATCTTCCTTTCTTCTTGGTTCAAATCCAATTTTCTCTTCCCTTTGGGGGACTCCTGAGGCTGAGGGGTTGGGATGAGTTGAGGCCTGTGGCTTCTCCCCTCCTTCTCCACCCCACCAGGGTCTGATAATCTCACCTTGGAGGCGCTGCCCACCGCCCTGGAGACTGGAGAGGCCGAAGAGGCGGCACTAGAGGCCTGCAGCGTAGCAGCTGCGTAGCTGGGTCCTGCTGGGTCGGTGACTGTGGCTACAGAGGGAGAAAGTGGACCCAGGGTGAGGGGGCTGGGCCCTAAGACCCTTCACCTCCTACCCGTGGGGCAGAGCGTTGTTCTCGTAACGCGGTAGTGATCCAGGCCCCCGGCCCCCTCCTCCCTCAGACCTGGGAGCCTCTAGCCTCCTCCTCCCTCAGACCCAAGTCCAGGTTCCAACCCTGGACTCAATGGGGACTCACGTTTCCACACTCACCGGGGGATGTCTTATTGATCCGGCTGAAGAAGAGGGCCCCGGGTCTCAGGGAGTTAGCACCCTCATCCTCCTCCTTCACGCGGAACTGGCCAAGCTTGGTCACCTTCTAAGGTCTCACAAGGTCAGTACGGTGAGTGGCTGTTGGCAGGTGGGGGTGAAGAGGTAGGGAGAGGGCTCCGGGAGGTGGTGGGGAGAGCTTACCTGGGGTGAGGCCTCCACCTCCTCTTTGTCTGGGGGGCTGTGAAACCGTATAAAACTCAGGCCATAGGGGGAGTCCTGGGAAAGGAGGGCGGGAGTCAAGAAGTGCGGCCAAGGCAGAGCCCCTTGGGGAAACCCCCTTCTGGCTCTTTCCCTCCTATGGACACACATGTCTAGGGAGGTGCCCAGAGGACAATGGCGACAATACAGCATCAAGCTGGCAGTGAGCCCTAACTCTGGGCCAGGTGCGGCGACAAGCCCTTTACGTGCATCGGCTCCGTCAGCCTCAAAGCGAGTGACAAAGGCTGCCGGTGTCCAAGCGAATCCTCTCCCACACGCTCAAATTCCTGACTACAGAATGGGAGGGAGCACTGTGCACCGCTTCGGGAGCACAGAACTGCTCCAGGCTCTTTCCCGCTCTACCGGCTAGGGGAGCCTGGATGACCGGCCAGACACTCCCAAAGACAGGTCCATGGGTAAGAAGTCTACCTCTACTGTGTGGTGTCATGATATACTTGAGTCTCTTTGGTGGCACAGCTTAGCATCCCTAATCCACAGCAACCCTATTAGGATCGGGAAACTGAGGCCAGAAAGGTTAAGTCACTTGCCTAAGGTCACACAGCTAAGAAGTGGTGGGCCCAGCGTCAGACCCCGGATCCCATGATGGTAACTATTAGACTACTCCTCTAACAAGTCAGCAGCCCCCCTTCTCCTCCCCTGAGGTCCTGCAGTCTGCCTTTCTCAGACATCCTCTAGGAAATGAAGCCTCACCTGTGAGAAGGATCGCAAACCCACTTCCGAAACCTCCGGGACCCAGCCGCCTCATAATCCCCCAGGGAGACCAGATGCCCCGTCCTCCCAGCTGAGTCCTCTGGGACTCAGTGTTGGCCCCTCGCCCCTCTCCTTGCCCAGGACTGAGGACCCTGCACCCTCAGCTCCCACCCCAGGTACCTTGCTGTAGGGCTGGCTGCAAACGATTTTGACGCGGTCCCAGCGCTTCTCAGCTGCTGCCCGGACCAACTTGTCGGGCCCAAAAATGCGAACGCGGTTCGGGTTTGAGCCACTGCGGCTCTCAGAAGGGGACATGAAAGACGAAGTGACCAGCAGGACCTGGAAGAAGGAACATCGAAGGAGAACTAGGGCTGGCTGATTTCAATGACACCTCCTAGTGGCTGGAAAAAGAACAGGGGCCCAAGTAGGGGCTAGGGAGGCCAGATCTAGCCTGCACCTCAACGTCTGTCCCTTCCCTTGCTTCTGGGCCTCCAGTCACTTCCTCCCTGACACAGGCTCCAGTGAGAGCCCTCCACTGCCAAGTCTGAATGAACCTCCTCTAAATTCTTTCATAGAGTCTTCTATATCCGGCCATAGAGCCAGCTACACCACCTAAGGAACCCCCAGCACAGAATAATCACAACGACTGGCCTAATATTCAAACACCTTTTGGAAATGCACGGCTGAGTCAATGGAAAGGCAGAGGAATGATCAGCGGCCAGAAATGAAAGAGAAGTGAGGCGCCTGGATGGCTCTGTCAGTTAAGCGTTCAACCCTTGATTTTGGCTCAGGTCACCATCTCACGGTTTGTGGGGTTCTCTCTCTCTGTCTCTGTCTCTGTCTCTCTGTCTCTGCCTTTCCCCTGCTCGGGCTCTCGCTCTCTCTCTAAACAAACAAACAAACAAACAAACAAACATTTAAAAAAAGGAGAGAGCAGAATCCAATGGGGTAGGGGAGCTGCACCAGTTATTAAGTGATTCGCTCCGGGACATTTCTGCTTCTCCTGCTGCTCCTTCTAGGGCACTGCCAACAGGGGGAGCTAGAGAGAGAGAGAGGCTGAGAGGCAAGAGGAGGGAGGTGGGTGGAGGGACGAGCTCCCTCCTTCTAGCAGCTCCTGTGAGTGTCACCCCTCGGGTGCTCCTGCTTCTGCAGCTGCCCCTCCCCAGGGCAGCAGATGAATCTGGTTTCAGCTTCTTAACACCTGCAGAACCGGCATCCCGCAGCCTCTCCCAGGGTTTCCAGCGCCCGCCCCTCAGGGTCCGAGTTTCAGCTCTGAGGAACCCCACTTCGAAGCTTCTAAGCGTCTAAGTTTCAGTAATTCCAACCTTGTCATTCCGGTCCCCCAGCCCTAGGGGAGGTAGCTGCTCCCTGCATTACCTCACCACACCTTACTCTTCCTGCCTCTCTGGTTCAATACCTAGTTGCTAATTCTTTGTTAAATTCTCTGCTAAAATAACTGGTGACTCTCAGTCTCTTGGCAGGACCCTGACTGATAGGGCGGGTGGCATTGAGGCTGGTGTCTGCCCAAGTGCTGACTCTGGGTGCCAGGGAATTTAATTTTTTTTTTTAACGTTTATTTATTTGGGGAGAGAGTGAGCAAGAGCGGGGAAGGGGCAGAGACAGAGGGAGAGAATGCCAAGCAGGCTCCGCACCGTCAGTGCAGAGCCCGACACGGGGCTCGGCTCCACGAACCGTGAGATCACGATCTGAGCTGAAATCAAAAGTCCGACACTCAACTGAGCCACCCGGGCGCCCTGAGAATTTAATGTTAATGGGTGGCAGGGGCAGAAGGGGGACAGAGGACAGAGCCTGGGCTCCAAGCCAGGAAGAAGAGTAGCTCAGAGACTACCACCACCAAATCACACAGAGCTGAGTCCCCTCAAAGGGCAATACCCTCCATGAACAAATTAGGGGAAAATGTGCCTTGTGGAGTGACTCAGTGGGAGGCCTTAGCTCTGGAGGACAGCAGAGAAAAGATGAACAGTTTCTCTGGAGGATTCCTAAGCACAAGTCTGTGCTCTCGAGCATTGGGAGTAAAAGATTCATATTAGCTATCTGCATGGAAAAACCCAAGCTGAAGGCTCTGAGTGGTCCCACGTACACAGACAGGGTCACCTGACACCATGGCAAATCCTCTTTGGAGGAATGTACTTCAAACCAGTCCTCAGAGATTTCCCACAGACGCCTTCTCAGAGTACAGAAGTTAACAGTTACACACACACACACACACACACACACACACACACACACACTGCTGTGAGGCACGTGGAAACAAGCAACAGAAACCACAAAGTACAGACTCAGACTCACGAAGGCTGCATACACTGAAATGATCAAACGCACAATATAAAAGAAAGTATATATACATATATTTTTAATTTTTTTAAGTTTATTTATTTTGAGAGAGACAGAGACAAGTGCGAGTTGGGGAAGGGCAGAGAGGGAGAGAGAGAATCCCAAGCACGCTCCGTGCTGCCAGCACAGAGCCGGACTTGGGGTTTGAACTCATGAGATTGTGAGATCATGACCTGAGCCGAAACCAAGAGTCAGACGCTTAACCAGCTGAGGCACGCAGGCGCCACAAAGAAAATATATTTAATAGTTTAAAGAAACAAAGGGAGCTCCATCGTGACAGCGTGATGAAGGGACAAAAGAGAATCAAACGGTCCAGGCAGTTTTGAAAAAGAGTGGAAGAGCTGCGTGCCCAACACTAAAGGGTGAACCAGGATTGGTCCAAGCAATCCAATTCCCTCTGCCAATGGCTGCTTGGGGACGGGCACATGACCCAGTCGGCCAATGGGATGGTAAGAGGAAGGGTGCTGGGGGCTGCTAGGAGAGATCTTCTTTCCTCAACACAGAGAAACAGGAGGGAAGAGAGCCACTGAATTTCTGCCATTCTACTTCCTCCACTTCCTGCTTTGGGTGCTACTACGTGATGGATGGAGCAGCAGCAATCATTTTGTAATCCCGCAGGCAAGTCCAAAAGAAACAACAGGTGCCAACCGAGCCCCCTCCACCTCCGACTGCCAGATCAACTGTGCGTCTGCCTAATGCTGCACTCCCCTCCTCAGGAGACGATAAATTTTCTTACACAGTGATCCAATTTGAGGTGGGTATATTCTGTTTTACTTAGTGTCTTCTCACGGACATGCCGTGAGATTTGTGAAATCAGAAAACAAAGCCTTTCGCTGAGGAAAGCATGGAATCTATCAGTCTCTTTGTGCTCAGCTCTGATTATGAAAAGGAAACAACAAAGACAAGGCTGGTTATACAGAAGGAAAGCCATCTCCCTGGCCTTGACTTGTTTAGCAAAGGGCCCGATTTTGAGCTGACGGGGGAGCTGAATTTACCATCGAGTAACTACGGTGAAGGGGCAAGGCAGACCGTGGTGGGCAGCTGTGGTCCGCACTCGGAGGTTCATTTCCTCAATACAGGCTCATCCCATTCACTGTAAGGAGAAAACAACTCTAGCTGTCCAGACTGTTTTATTATCCAACACTGTGTTTGAGGCTCTGGGGTTAAGCCTTTATTCTCTAGACTGTTTTAACCTCGAAAGCTTATGTATCTCCCTTGTAGAATTTGGAGAGGGAAGAAAAGAACACATTGATTTTGTAGAAAGTGGTATCGGTCATGAGAGTCGGGGCCTTACACCTGATTTGGACAGGCAACGCCAAAGTGGACCAGCCCTGCTCTGCCCTTGAATTTCCTCTTCTTCCTTGACTCTTCCAGCCCTACTTGGTCTCTGGGTGGAAGCCAAACATCACAAGTCCTGGAGTCTTTAATTCAGTCCTGGTTAGGAGTTACTTTTGGGCATAGGCATTTTCAGACTTTGAAAAGATAAAGCCCCGAGTAGCCATTTCATCTTGCTAGATAGAGGGCGAATAATAGACATTCACCTACACAGATACGATAGAATTTTAGCTAAAAACACACTTCCTCAGTTGTCATCGTTATAAATAGAATGTTGATCCAAATCTCTATGCCAAGAAGAACAGAGAACTTTTCTTAATAGTTCCAAGGACTGCTGACTTTGTTCAAACAGTTACCAAGCGGGGGTTTTAGACTGGGTGACTCTAGTGATGAGGGAGCCTCTGTGAGTAAACCCAAACCTAAGCCAGAGTCAGAGAATTAAACGCATACACGACGAATCATAAACAGCGGACTCAATTTCTCAAGTCTGAGAGAATGAAATTCAAGAACAACTATTCTACCAGCTACCAAGTAACTAGATTTTTCCAAACGAGGCAACCGTTTAAAGCTATAGCCAGTTAAGTCATTTCTTCGGTTTGCTTTGGCATCTTCTCTACAAAAACCTCCCTCTGCTTGGGGCGCCCGGGTGGCTCAGTCGGTAAAGCGTCCGACTTCGGCTCAGGACATGATCTCGCGGTCGGTGAGTTCGAGCCCCGTGTCGGGCTCTGTGCTGACGGCTCAGAGCCCAGAGCCTGCTTCGGATTCTGTGTCTCCCTCTCTCTCTGCCCCTCCCCTGCTTGCTCTCTGTCTCTCAAAAATAAATAAACATTAAAAAAAAAAAAAAGTTGTGGCAGCAGGAGCTAGCTTAATTATAAACAACAACAACAACAACAAAAAACTCTGCCCTAGCCTGCCCACACAGCACTCCTAATCATTTTCAGTTTGGGCCCCCGATTTGCATGGTTTGCTCAAATAAACTGGCCAAAATTCAACGTGCCTCAGTTTACCTTTTTACAACTGAATATAACCTTGAGAACGAGAATGTTTGCTAAGGGACACCCTCGTTTGTGAAAATGTACCTCACAGATCAGAAAAAGCGCTTGATTAAAGTCCACACATGTGCACGAAAAAGCTCTCATGAAAGCAGGTCTGGAAAAGAACGTCCTCAACTTGACAATGGACACGGGTAAGCCAAATCTCCAGCGGACATCGTATTTCGTGGTAAAGACTCAACACTTTCCCTGTACGATCAGGAGCAACACAAGGATGTGTGCCCTCACGAGCTCTATTTGACATTGTACTAGAGATACTAGCCAGGGTGAGAAAATGAGAAAAAGAAAAACAAAAGCGCAAATGTTAGAAAGAAAGCTATCTTTATTCACATACAGTATCACTATCTTTGTTAAAAAAAAAAAAAAATCCCCAGGGATCTACACAAATTCCATAGGATTCTCCTACAAGAATTAGTAACTCAATGGGGCGCCTGGGTGGCTCAGTCGGTTAGGCGGCCGACTTCGGCTCAGGTCATGATCTTGCGGTCCGTGAGTTCTAACCCCGCATCGGGCTCTGTGTTGACAGCTCAGAGCCTGGAGCCTGCTTCATATTCTGTGTCTCCCTCTCTCTGACCCTCCCTGTTCATGCTCTGTCTCTCCCTGTCTCAAAAATAAATAAACGTTAAAAAAAAAAAAAAAAAAGAATTAGTAACTCAATTTAGCAAGGTCACAAGATACAAGGTCGATACACAAATATCAACTGTGTTGTTATTATACTATCAACAACTGGGAAATGACATTTTTTTAAGAAATATAATTCAGGGGGTGCCTGGGTGGCTCAGTCAGTTAAGCGTCCGACTTCAGCTCAGGTCACGATCTCACGGTCCGTGAGTTCGAGCCCTGCGTCAGGCTCTGGGCTGACGGCTCAGAGCCTGGAGCCTGTTTCAGATTCTGTGTCTCCCTCTCTCTGACCCTCCCCCGTTCATGCTCTGTCTCTCTCTGTCTCAAAAATAAATAAACGTTAAAAAAAAAATTTTTTTTAGAATATAATTCAAACAGCAGCGATAATTAGGCAAGAACCAGTAACAGATGCGAAAACTCGTGACTACACGTTTGTGCAGAAACAAGGTATTTATACAGCCTCAAAGTATCTCCCTAAACGATACTTATTCATTTCCAAAGGGCAAGACAATAATTTCACAGTGGCCAAACCTGGTCCTTAATAAAATGACCCAAGTTAACACCATCAGTGTTAGAGCAGCTCAACAGCGTGTGCTCTGTGATCCGACGCGCTGAGAGCGCAACATCCTCTCTGTGGTGTTCGGGCCAAAGCTGTATGACCTAAATTTCGTCATGAAGAAATGTCACACATTCTGTACAATGAGCGGTATTTTACAAAGTCACTGACCTCTACTCTTCCAAAATGTCAACGGCATAAAATACCAAGAAAGTCACAACCACCGCTCCCAGGGAAGCGAAACCAAGCAGACACGACAAATCAATGCAATGCATGATCCTGAATTTTCTTCTGCTATTAAGAACGTTACCGGGATAACGAAGAAAATCTGAATAAGGTCTGAGATCAGATGGCAGAGGACTAGATCAACATTAATTTCCTACCGTTAATAAATGTACTGAGGTTAAGAGAATATCATGGCAGGTTAAGGAATAACATGGGCAAATGACTTTCAGTTCAGTAAAAAATATGTACATATGTGTTAACATTTGAGAAATCTGAGTGAAGATTGTAAGGGAATCCTTTGTACTACTTTTGTAAGTTTTCTCTAAGTCAGAAATATACTTACTGACAAGCTCGTTTAATAATGTACATGGAAATAAATGTTAAAGATCTAGAATAATCAAGGGACTCTTGAAACCCAAAGTTGGAAGTCCAACACAGTCTGATTTCAATATTTATCATGAAGACAGTGTGGTACTGGCCTAAAGATAAACATACATATCAATGAAACAGAATAGAGAGTACAGAAATAAACCTACATATCTATGATCAATTAATTTTCAATAAAAGAGCCAAAACAATTCAGTAGGAAAAGAAAAATCCTTTTTTTTTAAAAGATTTTACTTTATTTATTTATTGGAGTTCATTTATTTTGAGAGACCCAGAGGGTGAAAGAGGGAGGCAGAAGCAGAGAGAGGGAGATACAGAATCCCAAGCAGGTTCCATGCTGTCAGTGCAGAGCCCGATGTGGGGCTCAGACTCCAAATGGTGAGATCGTGACCTGAGCCGAGATCAAAAACTCCGAGGCTTAACTGACTAAACCACCCAGATGCCCCTAAAGATTTTATTTCTAAGTAATCTCTACACCCAACGTGGGGCTCAAACTCACAACTGAGATCAAGAGTCACATACTCCACTGACAGAGTCAGCCAGGTGCCCCAGGAAAATCTTTTTTTTTTTTTTTTCCTCCTTTCTTTAGAGTTAAAGCAGCAAAGTTTTTTGTTTTTGTTTTTTTTATTTAAAAAAAAAATTTTTTTTTTTAACGTTTTTTTTTAATTTATTTTTGAGACAGAGAGAGACAGAGCATGAATGGGGTAGGGGCAGAGAGAGAGGGAGACAGAATCGGAAGCAGGCTCCAGGCTCTGAGCCATCAGCCCAGAGCCCGACCCGGGGCTCGAACTCACGGACCGCGAGATCGTGACCTGAGCCGAAGTCGGACGTTTAACCGACTGAGCGACCTAGGCGCCCCTGTTTTTGTTTTTTTTAGCAAAAAGTGACAGTACACTCCAGAGACAGAGGAATGGGCTGACCCAAGGATGGGTGCCTGGAAAATCTTTTTTTTTTTTTTTAGTATTTTCAACAAACATAAAAAAAAAAAAAAGGAAAAAAGGACCTTGTCCTCTACTTCATACAATATAAAAAAATTCATTTGAGATGGATCAGAGATCTAAATGGAAAATCTAGGGAGCCCTGGCTGGCTTAATCAGTTAAGCATCCAACTTTTGACTTCCGCTCACAGTTCATGAGTTCGAGCCCTGCATCAGGCTCTGCACTCATAGCGCAGAGCCTGCTTGGGATTCTGTCTCTCCCTTTCTCTCTGCCCCTTCCCCTCTAGCTCTTTATCTCTCTCTCAAAATAAAACAAACAAATAAATAAACGTAAAATCTAAAATTATAAAGCTTCTAGAAAAAAACACAGAAGATGGCAGTAGGCAGAAAAACAGCGCCCCAAAGAGGCCCATGTGCTGATCTCTGGCACCTGTGGATACGGCAAAAGGGACTTTGCAGATGTGATTAAGTACCTTGAGATGGTGAGATAAGCCTGGGTTATCCAGGTGGGCCCAGCGTCTTCACAAGGGTCTTTATAAGAAAGGGCGAGGGGCACCTGGGTGGCTCAGTGGGTTAAGCACCCAACGTCAGTTCGTGGGTTTGAGCCCCACGTCAGGCTCTACGTTAACAGCTCAGAGCCTGGAGCCTGCTTCAGATTCTGTGTCTCCCTCTCTCTGCCCCTCCCTGCTTGTGTTCTCTCTTCCTCTCTCAAAAATAAATAAATAAACGTTAAAAAAAAAAAAATTAAAAAAAAATAAATAAAGGGCAAGGCCGGAGAGTCAGAGTCAAAGTGAGGATGGAAACCTATTGCAGTATTGTGGTTGCTACCTTTGAAGATGGAAGGGGCCACAGGCCAAGAAACAGATACGCATGTGGCTTCTAGAAGCTGTGGTAGGTAAGGAAATGGATTCTCCCCTAGAGCCTTCAGAAGGAGCCGTCCTGCTAACACCAAGAGTTCAGTCCCCTGAACCTGATTTTGGACTTCTGATGCCTAGAACTGTGAGACAGTAAGTCTGTGTTACAGTTTTAAGCCACCGAGTTTGTGGTCATTTGTTGTCGCAGCGATGAGAAATTAATGACTATCAACATTACTTTGGGACAGGTGAATGTTTTTTATAGGACACAAAAGGCACTATGCAGTAAAAAAAAAAAAAAAGAAAAAAGAACAAAAAACCTTGATCGACTGGACTTCATCAGCTTCTGCTCATCAAAAGGCACTGTTAGATAATGATCATGATGAGCACTGAGTGATGTATAGAATTGCTGAATATTACACTGCACACCTGAAACCAATATAACATTGTATGTTAATTATACTTTAATACAAGAAATTTAAAGATAATGAGAAGGGGGGAGTCTGCAACATACGTATCTGAAAAAAAAAAGACGGAAAAAAATAAACAAACCCATCATTAACATCCATGACAGAAAGACAGCCCAATAAAAAACAAGCAAAAGACTTGAATGGACACTACACAGAATAAGATAAATGAAGGGCTAAAAAGTACACGAAGGGCTATACGATGTCATTACTTGCCAGGAAAATACAAATTAAATCCATATTAAAGTACCACCACCTGCCATACGAATGGCTGAAATTTAACAAATTAAAAACTCTGGCAACATCAATATAGGTAAGGATGTGGAGGAACTAGAACTCTCTCATCTACTGCTGAAGGGAATATAAAATGGTACAACCACTTTGGAAAACTGGCGATGACAAGAAGGTTAAAACCTACATCTACCCTAAGACCACGCAATCCCACTCTTGGGTATTTACCCTAAAGAGATCACCATGCAGAGGCTTGTACGAAAATGTTCACGGCAGCTTTATTCATAATAGTCAAAAAGTGGCCACAGCCCAGATGCCCATCAACAAGAGAATGGAGGAAGAAATCATGGTCTCTGCCTACGGTGAACACTAATTAGCTGACATGCCATAGGGAAGAATCTCAAAAAACGGGACGATGAGTGAAAAAGGCCAGCCACAAGAAAAGAGTACAAACTGTGAAATTCCATTTGTAGGAAATTCTAGGACAGGCAAAGCTAGCCCGTTGTGACAGAGAAGAGACCAGAGGCTGCCTGAGCTGGTGAGGGTGTGGGTTTGGGGAGTGAATGCAAAGGGGTGTGAGGGACCTCCCAGGGCTGTTGCCCTGTGTCCTCATTTGGGGCCAGTTACACAGATGTACACAGCTGTCAAAACTCATTGACCTGTACATTAAGATCTGTGCATTTTAGGGGCACCTGGGTGGCTCAGTCGGTTAAGCATCCAACTTCAGCTCAGGTTGTGATCTCACGGTTTGTGAGTTCGAGCCCCGCGTCGGACTCTGTGCGGACAGCTCAGAGCCTGGAGTCCGCTTCTGATTCTGTGTCTCCCTCTCCCTCTGCTCCTCCCTCGCTCATGTGTGCTCTCCTTTTCTCTCTCTCTCTCAAAAATAAACATTAAAAAAAAAAGATCTGTGCATTTTATCGGATGCAAAATATACTTCAATTAAAAACCATTAGTCACTGTAAGAAAAATCCTCACCTTGTAGAAAACTGGTTTGTTTACTTACAATTATAAACTTGCTTTTTCAAGTAGGTTTATTTCTTCCCCAAGACATTCTGTGAATTAGCCAGCTGGCTAACTATGATCTCCCCAGCCCAGCGCTAATGAATTCAACCAGTAACAAAAGGATCGTGCCAACTCTTAAAATACTTGTAATAGAGCAAAAGGCATTCCTTCTTGTAAACATTTGCGCGTATAAAGTGACTAACAGAGGCATCCCAAACAGCGTGGAATCTCAGTTTGCCAGGACATCTGTGAGAACCTCTGGGACCAGAGAAAAGCAGTTCTGCTCTCAAGCAGCGATGGCCTCTTAGAACAAACCAGCGTCTCTGGCTGTTCACACCAACCCGATGCGCACTTGGGTGTCTGTGCGGGTGTGCAGTGGATCACCTGGGTCTGCTCCTCCAGAGGCGGAGGGCAGTGTGACTCATTTCCACCTGGACGGGGCGGGGGGGGGGGCGGGGAGCAGTGACGGGGGTGCTTGGGGCAGGGAACAGCGTGGGGCCCATCTCAAGGCCCTGCTTACCTCGTAGTCTTGCTCCCCAGCCCCTCCGGCCGAGCTGCCCACCAGCACCTCCACGAAGGCCGAGCCGTCATTGCCGATGTCCACGCTGTGTATCTGTTCCTCCTTCTCCAGCTGTGGGAGGGGGAGAGCCCGCCGTCAGTGCCTGCTCTGCCTCTGGGCTCACTGTGGCACTTCGGGAGAGGGACGACCCCCTTCTGGGCTCCTTGCAATGTCAACTCTGTGACACTGTGGAGGCCAGGGTGAGTGGGGCCACCGTGTCCCCAGCACGCGGCACAGGGCATGGCCCAGGGTCGGAGTTCAGAAAATATTCACTGAATGAAGGCATAAGCCCCTATACTTGTTCCCCCAACTCCTCCAGACTCTGCCAGATCGGTGTATAACATGCCACCACGGAGCCCTCCTTGGTAGCACCTGCCAGAGTTACAACGTCATTCGAATAGTCACACGCACAGGGCGCCTGGGTGGTTCAGTGGATTAAACATCCGACTCTTGGCTTCGGCTCAGGTCGTGATGTCATGGTTTTGTGAGTTCGAGCCGCACATCGGGCCCTGCGCTGGCAGCGTGGAGCCTGCTTGGGATTTTCTCTCTCCCATTCTCTCTGCCCCTCCCCCACTCGTGCTCCCTCTCTCTCTCAAACTAAACAATTTCTATTTTATTTTTAAAATATTTTTTAATGTTTATCTTTGAGAGAGAGAGAGAGAGAGAGAGCACGTGTGTGTGTGTGTGTGTGTGTGTGTGTGTGTGTGTGTGTGTGTTCAAGTGGGGGAGGGGCAGAGAGAGAGGGAGACACAGAGTCCGAAGCAGGCTCCAGGCTCCGAGCTGTCAGCACAGAGCCCGACGTGGGGCTCGAACTCACGAACTGCGAGACCATGACCTGGGCCGAAGCTGGACGCTTAACCGACCGAGCCACCTAGGCACCCCTAAAATTTTTTTTTTTTTTTTTTTTTTTTACATTTTTTATTTATTTTTGGGACAGAGAGAGACAGAGCATGAACGGGGGAGGGGCAGAGAGAGAGAGGGAGACACAGAATCAGAAACAGGCTCCAGGCTCCGAGCCATCAGCCCAGCGCCTGACGCGGGGCTCAGAGCCTGACGCGGGGCTCGAACTCACGGACCGTGAGATCGTGACCTGGCTGAAGTCGGACGCTTAACCGACTGCGCCACCCAGGCGCCCCTAAAATTTTTTTCTTTTTAATCATGCACACAAATGGCACGTGTGTCACTCTTACCCCCAGTCACACAGGACTCCATGGATGCTCCCTCAAGGTAGGAGCCCAGTGTGGTTTTGCTCACCACTGACTCCTGGGTTTGCATCCCAGCTCTGCCACACACTAGCTACACGACCTTGTCATATAACCAACCTCTTGGAGCCTCGGTTTGCTCATCTGTAAAATGGGGATAATCACCAGACCCAAGGTTATACACATGAAGACTAAGGCCACACTGCACAGCAGGTAGTAGGCGCTCTACCCTTGTCAATCAGGAGGCATTATTAGTCAACGCTCGACAATTTAATTATGTGCTGAAAGAAGAAAAGAGCTACCCGTAGGAGGGCTTCCTGCAAACGTTCCGCTATTCCCCGCTGACAGTTAAAGCACACAAAGCCATGTGGGGGTGGAAGGCAGTTAGGAACGGCTGAGGCAAGTCTTCTTTCCAGTTTCCAGTTTGGGGCTCCTTAATTTGGCTCCTAGAGTGACAAATTATTAACAACACTCAAAGGTACCTAGGCCACCACCCCCAGGATCGTCTGACGCTCTAGTCGGCTCTATCACCCCCAGTCAGGAGGTCGCCCAGACTTCACCTACACACTGCTAGAAATAGGGACATCACTACATGGGAGGAAGGAGCCTGGCCTTGGGGGAGGCAAGCCTGGGTGCAAATCCAGCCCTGCCTTTTCTAAGCTGTGCAACCCTGGGTGACGCGCAACCTCTCTGAGCGGCAGTTTCCTTTTGTGGGGGATGGGCGGGCCGTCATAATAACCCTCCTCCTGAATGAAGGGGGCTGAGATGATTCAGAATAACAACCACAGTAACACTGGCAGCAAACATCTAAGTGCTCGCGTTGCACCAGACACGTCACGCATGTGTCTGTCTTCTCTCCTCACAACGGCTCTGCCAGGCCGGGGCTATTATTATCTCCATTTAACACGTGAGCAAACGGAGGCAGGAAGCGGTTACGTAACGCCCCCCAGGTCACACAGCTGGCGAGTGGCGAGCGGGGCCTGGAGCCCAGGCAGGCTGGCTGGCCTCCACCGCATCACAGGTGTGTCGGAGAAAGAGGCGGTGCTGCGGGAAGGGGCTTCCCAAGGCTGAGCCGAGCTGGCCTCTTGCCTTTCCAGCTCCGAGTCCTGGGACAGTGTGTGGCGCTGCCCAGGAAGTCCTAGTCTGACTTCTCAGCCTCCTGCCACACCGGGTGGCTCTCCTCCGGCCACGCGGGCCTTCCTTCTGTGCCAAGAAGAGGCCAGCTCCTTCCCACCGCGGGGCCTTTGCACCTGCCACGCCCCCTGCCCGGACCTCTCTCCCCTCAAACCTTCCCACGGCCGGCTCTTTCCGTCATTCAGGTCTCTGCTTAGATGTCATCTCTTCAGGCCAACCTAAGTAGGCTGGCCCCTCACCTCCTAACCAGGTGCTATGCTCTACCCTTAACCCTGCTTTATTTTTCTTCAGTATCCCCACTCAATATTATGTACGTAACTACACTTTTTAGTTCCATTTGTCGCCCATCTGTTTCCCCCCACCAGACTTTTAAGCTCCACGAGGGCAGACACGAGATCTAAGCCACCCCCCACTGTGTCCTGAACACAGAGGACAGGGTCTGGCCCTTCCCAGCTCTGCTTACTTACTGCTGTGTGAGCCCGGAGCAAATAGTTTCATTTCACCCCTTGTGCCTCAGTTTCCTAACCTGTGAAATGGGGACGGTAGCAACTTCTAACTCAGAGTTGTGTGAAGGTTCCAGTGAGGAACACACACAAAGCCCCTTGAACAGTGCCTGCCACAGAGCAAGTGCTCCATAAATATCAGCTGCTACTGTTACCTCGATACGCGCCCGGTGGACAGATGGACGGGAAGCCCCTACTAACCACCTGCTGAAGGAACAGATGCCCCCTGAATCGTAACTCGGGCTCTGCCCTTCCTGACCAGGTGGCTTTGGTGAGGCATTTGCCTCGGTGCCCCCATCTGTCACAAAGGGGTCATCATGGCCAACACTTTCAGATTCTCACTGCGTGCCAGGGGCTCGGTGTATTAGTCTCCTGCTGCTGCTGTAACAAATTACCACAAACTTACTGGCAGAAAGCAATACCTCTTACAGATCTGGAGGTCAGAAGTCTGAAATTTGGTCTTACGTGGGCTGAAATCCAGATGTCAGCGGGGCTGCGTTCCTTCTGAAGGTTCTACGGGAGAATCTGTTTCCTTGCCTTATTTCCAGCTTCTAGAAGCCACATGCATCCCTCAGCTTGTGGCCCCTCCTCCACCCTCGAAGCCAGCAACAGCATCACGCCGACCTCTGTTTCTATCTCTACATCTCGTTCTCTGGCTCTCCTGCCCCGCTCTTGCCCTTATAAGGACGCTTGTGATGATATTGGGTCTCCTTGCCCCTCAAATAATCCAAGCCAATCTCACCATCTCAAGATCCCTAACTTGATCAGATCTATAAAGTCCCCTTTGCTGTGTTCACTGACATATTCACGGGTCCCAGGGATCAGGATGGGAAATCTTTCTGGGGCCATTATTCTGTCTATCACGGCTAGCTAAGCTCTCCCTGGGCCAGCCATCACTCCTCACAGCCACCTTAGAAGGAAGGGTCTGTTACTATCCCAGTCTTACAGATGGGAGAACTAAAGGTCAGAGGTCAAATAAATAGCTCACGTCACATGCAGCTAATGACTAGGAGAGAAATTTGGAACCCACCTGCCTGACTGTAAACCAAAACTCCTTCTCAACTCCCCTATTTTAACCCTTGAGGTAAAAACTCAACATCTTTACCTCTCCCACACGACAAAGCACAAGCCCCTATCTATATCCTGAATGAACGATGTTAGTTGCATACATCAACTACCTCTACTTTAAACATGCACACGTACTCCCCCGTATGTCTTCTTTTTCTAAAAATATTTATTTTTGAGAGAGACAGAGCACAAGGGGAAGGGCAGAGACACACGCACACACACAGACCAAAGCAGGCTCCAGGCCCTGAGCTGTCAGTACGGAGCCCCAGATGGGGCTCAAACTCATGAACCTTGAGATCACGACCTGAGCTGAAGTCGGATGCTTAACCGACCGAGCCACCCAGGCGTCCAGTATTTCTTTTTGATAAAGAATTCCAGACCCTAGTGTTTACACATGGAGACAACCCAAATGTCCATCAATTTCTGAATGGATGTACATTGTAGGGTATGTCCACGTAATGGAACAGTGTTGTTGTAGAAAGACACGGGAGTAATGATGCACGCAACACGGAGGAACCTCAAAAACGTGGTTCAGTGAAAGAAACCGGACACAAAGGCCATAGCATGTGATCCTATTTATGTGAAATGTCCGGAAATCTACAGAGATAAAACGTAGACCAGCGGTTGCTGGGGGCAGCTTGGAGAGAGAGGAATTGGGAGTAAATATGGAACGGTTATGGGGTTTCTTGTGGGCACTGAAAATGTTCTCAATTAATGGCAGTGATGGCAGGATGCTGTCAATATGCTGAAACCACTGAACTGTATACTGGAAATGATTAAATGGTGAATTTCATGTTACGTGGATTTTATCTCAAAAAAAAAAAAAAAAATGACTGTTCAGGGTCAGTGGTTAGGAGAAGGGCTTAAGCATGAACTGTCTGTCCTCTGCGGCCAGGTTCATGTGCACCTTTCTCAGGAAGAAGACCTAGCTCATGACAGTAAAACAAACGCAGCTGGGAAGGTTCACAGAGTTCCTGAGAGACACTGTGTTAAAAAAAAAAAAAAAAAAAAAATGTTCCAGGGTGCCTGGGTGGCTCAGCGGGTTGAGCCTCTGACTCTTGATTTCAGCTCAGGTCATGATCGCAGGTCATGGGATCAAGCCCCGCGTCGGCCTCCGTGTTGAGCACGAGGCCTGCTTAAGATTCTCTCTCTCTCCCTCTGCCCCTCCCTGTTCCCTCGCAAAAACAAAACAAAACAAAACCAAACAAAAAATCAAACAAACCGGTTCCATGTCCAAGAAAGGTAGTGTTATGCACCATTTAAAGGAATAAGGTAGAGGCACCTGGTGGCTCCGTGGGTTAAGCATCCGACTTTGGCTCAGGTCATGATCCCTGGGTTCCTGGGTTCTAGCCCCGAGTCGGGCTCTGGGCTGACAGCTCAGAGCCTGGAGCCTGCTTCAGATTCTGTGTCTCCCTCTTTCTCTGCCCCTTCCCTGCTCATGCTCTGTCTCTCTCTCTCTGTCTCAAAAATAAACATTAAAAAAAAAAAAAATTAAAGAAATAAGGTAGAACTTTGCCCAGTGCCAGCAGGTCTCCAAAATACATTGTCATTTGAAAGAAAGCACGGGGGATAATAGTGTCCATACTAGGCACCTGGTGGAAGAGGTGGATATTAATGTGCTTGTATGTACACAGTGACCCAGGAGGGCCACGTGAGAAACTCCTAACAGTGGCTGCCGGTGGACAGAGTGGGAGGGGGTGGAAGCAAGGAGAGGGAGGTGTAAACCCTTTTGTGCCCTTTAAATTTCACACTGTATACACATGATACTCATTCAAAAAGTTCAGCTCATAAAAGGGCAATGGACGGGGCCTCCTGGGCGGCTCAGTGGTTAAGCGTCCGACTTCGGCTCAGGTCATGATCTCGCGGTTTGTGAGTTCGAGCCCCGGGTCGGGCTCTGTGCTGACAGCTCAGAGCCCGGAGCCTGCTTCGGCTTCTGTGTCTCCATCTCTCTCTGCCCCTTCCCCACTCACACTTGGGCTGTGTCTCTCAAAAATAAATAAATGAGGGGCGCCTGGGTGGCGCAGTCGGTTAAGCGTCCGACTTCAGCCAGGTCAGGATCTCGCGGTCCGTGAGCTCGAGCCCCACGTCAGGCTCTGGGCTGATGGCTCGGAGCCTGGAGCCTGTTTCCGATTCTGTGTCTCCCTCTCTCTCTGCCCCTCCCCCGTTCATGCTCTGTCTCTCTCTGTCCCAAAAATAAATAAAAAACGTTGAAAAAAAAAAATTTTTTTTTTAAATAAAAAAATAAATAAATAAATGAAAAAAAATTTTTAAAGAAATAAAGTCCAAGGGTTATCACCAACCATGGAGCACCATACAGAAATGAGGACGAACCATCCACGGCTACACCCACCCACAGGGATCAAAGTAACAAACAGGATGCTGAGTGACAGCAGCCAGACACAGACGTCTATACTGCGTGCTTCCATCTATGTAAAATCCCAAACCAGGCCACACGAATCTGTGCGGTTCAAAGTCAGGGATGGTGGTTACCCTGTGGGGGGCAGTGACAGGAAGGAGCGCAGGGGGCGATGGGGGGCTGGGCACGTTCTGTTACCCATGTGTGGGGGGGGAGCACCTAGGTTGTCGTGTGTGAGGGTTCACTGAACCGTGTGCTTTGCTGTACACGTCACACAAATAAAAACCAATTTGAAACACCATGGGGGCCAACTGAGTGGTTGGAAAACCACTGAGCAACAAAATCCAAACGTGTGCCACCCTGTTGTTGAGCATCTCTCTGGTTTTGTTTTAATGTTTATTTATTTTTGACAGAGAGAGAGAGACAGAGTGTGAGTCGGGGGAGGGGGGGAGAGAGAGGGAGACACAGACTCCAAAGCAGGCTCCAGGCTCTGAGCCGTCAGCACAGAGCCCGACGCGGGGCTCGAACTCGCAAAAACCGTGAGATCAGGACCTGAGCGAAGTCTGACACTTAACCGGCGCCCCTGTTGAGCCCCAGGCGCCCCCGTTGAGCATTTCTCTCAAAGAGCGCATGTCAGTGGGGCACCGGAGCAATCTGGACCTGGTCCCAGCCATCCCCTCCGGCCCAGGAGCGGTTAGCCAAGAAGTTGGAACTCCCCTCCCGGGAGCAAGTTATCCACGGAGCCTCCTTCAGCCGCCGCAAACAAAAAAGGTGTGTGTGGCCGTCACGAGCAGAGGGTTGAACCCTGTGTGGCAATATCCAGAAGTTGCATCATATTGTTTGGAGGAAAAAACACAGGGGAGAAGAACGTGCCACAGATCAGTCTACGGGCATCGGTGTCCAGAAAGTTCTGCCTTTTTCACTTGCTTGAAAAGACCCAAAGTTACCGTGAATCTGGAGTCGCCCTGCATCCTGGCAGTCGCCGAATGCGGTCAGATTTCCCGAAGTGTCTCTAACGTGGCTGGTGCTGTGCAGCTTGCTCCTGTACTCGCCCCCCGTGCTTTAATTCTCAACACGGACACCAGGGTTCTGTGGGAACCTAAGTCCGACTCTGCTCCTCCTCTGCTCAGAGCCCCTTCAGTGGCTCCTGTCTCGTCCAGAGTAAAAGCTGAAGTACTTAACGGTGGCTTTCAGGCCTTCGGTGTGTTGGGGGCCCTCCACCCCCACCCCATTAGCTCATGTCCCACCTGCCCCCCCCCCCCCCCCCCCCCCCCGGCTAAATCCACTGCACCTCCTCCGGCACGCCAGGCGCCAGGCCGCCTCACAGTCTGTGTTTCCTCCCTGGATATTTACAGCTCACTCTGCTCAATGTCACCCTCTCAGGGAGGCCCTCCCGGATCCCTATTAAAATAAAAACCTCCTGCCACTGCCTCCTCCCCCAGCTGCAGCATTCTCCGTTCCTCTTGATGGGTGAATTTTCTTCCACCATCTGACATGTTAGAAAAATTAGGTCACTTTTCCTACTAACATGACAGCTCCACAGGACTGACATATTTGTGTCTTGTCCTGTCCCCAGGACCTAAAACAGTGCTTGGCCTACAGGAGGTGCTTCATAAAAAATTACTCAATACTCCTGGGGAGCCTGGGTGGCTCAGTCGATTGGGCATCTGACTCTTTTTTTTTTTTTTTTTTTTTTAATTTTTTTTTTTTCAACGTTTTTTTATTTATTTTTGGAACAGAGAGAGACATAGCATGAACAGGGGAGGGGCAGAGAGAGAGGGAGACACAGAATCGGAAACAGGCTCCAGGCTCCGAGCCATCAGCCCAGAGCCTGACGCGGGGCTCGAACTCACGGATCGCGAGATCGTGACCTGGCTGAAGTCGGACGCTTAACCGACTGCGCCACCCAGGCGCCCCGGGCATCTGACTCTTAATTTCAGCTCGGGTCACGATCTCACGGTTTTGTGACATTGAGCCCTGTGTCGGGCTCCACACTGCCAGTGGCAGCCCGATGCTGACAGTGCGGAGCCGGTTTGGGATTCTCTCGGCCCCTCCCCCGCTCCCTCTCTCTCAAAATAAACTTAAAAAAAAAGAATCCATTCACTCCTGAGTCTATAGGTCCTGCCCCTGTGCTGACAACTTCCACACCTCTGTCTCCAGGTCCAGTTCCGATTCCTAAGTGTCTCCTGAGTACCTCCCCTTGGATGTCCCAAAGTCCCAGCACACCAGACATTCCACCTACAGGTTCCCAAGCTGCCCCTTCTCTGGGTTTCCCATTTCGGTGACAGCTGCAATACCTCCCTGTCTCCTGGACCAGAGAATCCTGTGCTTTGCTCTGGCCCCTCCCCACGTCGTGTCTCTTCTGCCTCTTGTCTCTCTGCTCCCACTGCAGCTGGGGTATAGACTGGAATGTGATTCTCCTGGGGTCACCTGATCCTCAGAGGGCCCAGCAGAATCGTCACCCAGTAATAAAAACATGAATCCCTCCCTTTACACAAACATCTACATGTTGACGGAGCACTTGTGCAGACATTATGTCACCGAGTTTTCACAATAACCCTGGGCTTAGATCTCGTTATTCCCAATGGACAGATGAGAAAAGATGTTCAGAGAAAGGCAAACATTTGCCTGAGGTCACAGAACGAGTAAGAGGGAGAGCTGGGGACTTGAATCCAGGTCCCAAGACTAGATCGTGAGCAACCTGTACCTCTCTCAGTTTAAAGCACTGGCTCTAGGCCAGTGGCATAACCTCCCTGGGCCTCAGTTTCCTCATCTGTAAAATGGAGGTAATAACAGACTCTAGGTCATGGGGTTTTTATGGATTCAATGACTTAAGCCATGTGTGGAGTTCAGAACAGTAACTGGCAGTTGTAATGTTGAATACATATTAGTTCTCATTATTATTATTACTATGTTAGACACTTAGATGTTTCAACTAAAATCAGAAAGTCTTAGAGTCTTACTTTTCCTGGGAAGAGAATCCTCAGCTTCTCTCTAATTCTTAAAAGGGTCTGTGACCCAAAACTTTTTTGGAACCACTGGGCAAGAGAGAGACTGAGAATATGTCCAACACAATCACAAAAGCCTTGCTCCCCAACATCCCTCCCCAAACACCCCTCCATTCAGAAGGAATATGGCCAAAATCAAGAAAGCCAGCGTATGAACACATAGCAAGTGTGACAAGGTGGCTCAGAGTGCCACCTTTATTGATGGTGCTAACGGCCCCTGTGAGATCACGCAGGTAAAACACCCAGCCCAGGATCCAGCACAGAGCAGATGCTTCAGACACACTCAGCCCTCTCCTTCCACTAGCCCGTTTAGAATTCTATCACCACCTGGGGTCAAACCACACTTTTTCCTCTGTGCCTCCCTCCAACTTCAGAGCCTGGGCTGAAGGTTGGGTGAGAGCACGTACAAAAGCACTCAGAAGAACCTGGCAAGCATTCCAGAAATGGTGCTTAGACCGGCCATTGCACTCCTCCCCTCCCTGTGCTTCAGTTTTCCCATCTCTAAAATGGGGTTGATTGGCTTCCATGATCTTCCAGAACACCTTGCAACCCTGGAGCCCAAGGACTTCAGAAGGCAAGATACATGAAAACGATTCACTCTGTTCCAGGTGAGGAAACTGAGGCTCAGAAAGCAGAAGCAACCTACCCAGGCCACACACTGATTCCTATAGTCACCCCAGGCCTAGTCCTTGGACCACCTTTGTTCTCTGCTAAGGGGCACAGCCATTACACTGCCCATTTTCCAGGTAGGGAAGCTGAAGTCCAGAAGGCTTAACCCTGCCAGTTGACTGAAGAGCAGTGTCTGGACCCTGAGTCTCCAGACTCCTACTAGGAAGGAGACAGGGGGAGGGCAGGGTCACCTGGAGCACCACAGAGATGGTCTTCTCGCCTGCCTTGGCTGCCCGCCATTTTCGATAAGTGTCCGCCTTGAGAAGGTTTTCTGCACAGTGGGTCTGCAGAGAAGAGAAGAAAAAGGAAAGTAAGGGTACAGGGATGAGAGCTCGGTCCCCAGCTCTCCAGAGCCCTCTGCTATCCCCCAGATTTAAAATTCCCCGTTAATCCCACCACACTCTGCTTGAGTCCCGTATAACATTTTCCCCTGGCAGCTCCCCACTTCCTCCTGTCCTCTCCGCAAGTCCCCCCATTCCACACCTCTGCCAGAGTTCCCTTATAGCCTCCTGGAATTTCCCCTTGACCCGCCGTGGACTTCCGTGAAGTTCCCTTTTACACTCCCAAAGTTCTCGCACTGCCCCCGGCAGGGATTCCCTTACATCTTCCAGCCTCCCCCCATGTCAGTTCCTCACCGAGTCCTGGCTACTGCAGGACACCACATGGCGGAGACGGATCTCCGGCATGTCAACGTCTTGGGCTTCGCCAGGCGCGAAGGATGAAAGAAGTCCGAGTTTGGGGGGAAGCGAAGAGGGGGTGCTCCCTGCGCGGGCTAAAGTGCGCAAGCGCACAGGGCTCGGGCCTTTCAAACCGCGGCGCGCCGGCGCTCGCGTAAATACTGCGCAAGCCCAGTCGCGCCTCTCGGGAACGAGGCGCTTAGTCCCCTAGCAACCGGCTTTCCTCTAAGCCCCGCCTCTCCCCGGCCTCACCACTCTCTAGCCCCTCCTCCCGGTGACGTTCACTCCTTGCTTTCTGGGCGCCTGGCAACAGGAGCGGCCTCCGGGATTGGCCCCTAGAAGAAATTCGCCATTCTCATTGGACAATGCAGTCACCGCCCAAACCGAAGGCTTAGAAATCTAGAGGGCGCAAACCCGAGTCGATTTTCTTAGGGAGTCTGGAGCCTACCTCAGCGGGATCCTCTCCACCAGTTCCTGCGGTTACGCTCTTCCCTGCTACCCTCACACCATGCGCGCGCGCGCACACACACACACACACACACACACACACACGCGCGAACAAAATCTCCGATCTCTCCAGGGTTATGCCCGAGGCCAAGAGAGAGTGCGTCAAGGACCTACATAAGACACAAAGCACGCATTCAAACCAGATCCACACACGGAGCCTAGAGTGCTTCCACCCATGCCTCAGTTTTCCAATATGTGACCTGTGGGCATCTGTCGCCTACCACACCCGCCCCTGACCGCTGACAGGCATCCCTCTGTTTGGTCCCTGTGAGACCTAGGGGTGCAGCCCCAGGCAGGATCAGAGCTGGGGACAGCCCAAACACAAGACAGGGAATATGAGCCAAGCACACGAAGAAGGAAGAGAAACAGGGCGCCCAGGCCCCCGCAGAACGAGCCGGGACATGCTGGGCGCTCCCAGGTAGGGCCTCACCCACGCTGGGTAACTCCTTGGAAAGAGAGAGAAGAGAGGGGATCTCAGTCCTCCTAGCAGCCACTCTACACCTACAGGAAATCAAGTGACCCAACTCTGACCTTGGGCTTCAGGCCAGAAAAAAAAAGGCGGGGGGGGGGGGGGGGGGGGGGGGGAGAAGGGCCATGAGAATGTGAGAAAACAGGAAAGTGACCTTCTGGGTCCTGATGGAAGAGGGGGCTAGAAGCCCAGACTCCTGGGGTCCCTGTGGAGCAGGGGGCTGAGCATGAAATGCCCATGTCCCTTTTGAATTCTGGTTCCATATCCCCAACCCAGAGCCACGAAGGCCCGCCCTGAGATCTTACCTCAGCTATTTCTCACCCCGGGGTGAAGGTGGATACAGACCCGCCCCTCCTCAGTTCCCTATAAGGGCCGGGGACCCAGGACTGCAGGTTCACTCATCATGAGGGCTTCCATGAAACCGGGGAACTTCTTGCTGGCCTTCACTCTGCTCTGCACCCTCCTAGGTCTGGGTAAGTGAGAAGGGGTGTGGACCATGAGGACCGTGAGAGAGAGCACTCAGCACGGTCCTTGAGGGGGAAAGTGGAGGTGTCCTGGGAATGCAGACTCATGGTGAAGGCAGAGGCTAAAGGAAGAGAAAGCCTGGGGCCCCAAAGGAGAAGCTCATGTGGTCGACTCCCTGGGGGAGCTTGGGGGGGCTCTGAATCCTCTATCCCCCCCCCCCCCCCAGGCAGGGCCTTGAAATAAGACATATGAATCTAGGAAATTGGATGAGAGCATGATTAGAAATGGAAATCTAAAAAAAAAAAAAAAAAAAAAAAACCAAAAAACCATGGGAAGAAGGCATGGAGGACAGACTTCCTTTGTCCCTGGACTCTACAGAATTCAGACCCCCAGCCCCTCCTCCCTTAGATTCAGGAGTTCTAACAAGCCCCACCTTTCCCAGGACCCAGGTAGGTGTCTGGGCCCCGAGTTGTGTCTTCTTTTAGGACCAAGGAGTCCATGCCCTCAGCCCTCCTGGTCCTGACTCTCCCTTCTTGATCTGGGATGAAGACCCCAGCCTCGGGTTCCCCTGCCTGAGCTCCTGCCACCTCCAAGACCTACATCTGGTCTTGCGTGCAAGAAACAGCTGGACCTGAAGCTTCCCAAAGCCCATGGAAACCTTCGCCAGGATCCCTCCCTGTCCCCGAGCTTTCTCAGGAGTCCCTAGCATCCCAAGTCCCCAGCCTTATAATTAGGTAAACAGGCTCCCTGGTGGAGTCGCTTCCCGCCCGTGGAAGCAGCTTTGCTGGCATCACCACCGCGTCCCAGCCAGAGCAGTGGACATTTCCCTGGACAGCGGTCAGTGCCCCACCCATGAGCAATTAGAGAGACACCTGTCCCTCCTCCCTCAGGACTCCAAACCCGGTCCCCTGTGCCTCCATCTCCCTCTGGACTCTGAAGTCGAACCCGTGCTCCGCTGACCACACCCCTCATGACTACAGCCTGGCTCTCTACACCGCAGGGTGCCCACTGAGCTGTGAAGTGTGCAGGGGCTCCGGGCCCACGTGCAGCGGAAAAATGAAGGCTTGCGAGGCCGGCAAGGACGCATGCGTGGTCGTGGTGGGGGAGTCCTGCACAAGTATGACAGCCTGGTGTCCCACCCTGGGGAGGGGGTTGTGCCTTCAAGGGTAGAAGATAGCGCCACATCAGGGAGGGACCGTCACGGTCACGGTTCTGGTGGTGGGAGGTCAGGGAAGAGGGAAAGACTGTCTGGAGGTGGTGGGTGGAAAAAAGCGAAGTCAATGGGATGATGGGAGCCATTGTTGTCAGGGATTTCTGAAAAGGGGACTCTCCAAAATATTAGATGGTGGGTGGGGGGCAGATATAGAGACTTTCTTAGGCAGGAGGGGGTGAGGAAAGGAAAGGACACAGGGGAACAGGACTGGTGAGGGGTAAGTAATAGGCAGGAGGTAGAATGGAAGGGGAGGAGGAATCGAAGAGAAGAGGCTGGGGTGGGTCTGGAAGAATGTGATCAGGTTGACCGCTTTGGGTGAGAGGGAGGAACCGTCCAAAATACCAGGGGATGGCTGGGGTGGTGCGGGCTGGAAGGGACCATTCCTTTTTTTTCTTTCTTTTCTTCTTCTTCTTCTTCTTCTTCTTCTTCTTCTTCTTCTTCTTCTTTTAATGTCTATCTACCTTTGAGAGAGAAAGAGACAGAGCACGAGCGGGGGAGGGACAGAGAGAGAGGGAGACACAGAATCCGAAGCAGGCTCCAGGCTCTGAGCTGTCAGCACAGAGCCCGACAGGGGCTCGAACTCACGGACCATGAGATCATGACTTGAGCCGAAGTGGGAAGCTTAACCGACTGAGCCACCCAGGCACCTGGGAAAGGGACCATTCCTGACAGGAGGAGGTGATAAGACACCAAGGTAGAGGAAGAGACATAAAAGGGACCGTGCCAGGCAGGAGAGGAAAGATAACCCTGAAGTATGGAGCAAATCGTCAGGAAGAAAGGTAGAGATAGAGAGCCGGAGGCAGATGGGTGACATGGGAGAAGGCATGACTTTAATGGAAGCGACCGTCCCAGACCTGAGGAAGGTTGGGGAGAAGGGGAGCGATGGAGTGTTGATTCAAAGCTGAGGAGAGGGGATGGGGCTGGGGCAGGAGATGAAGGCCGCCAGGAGGGTAGGAAGAAGCCACCCCTACCGGTGTGGGGTGTGTGTAAGGAGGGTGAGACAGAGGGTGGTGGTGTTGGCAGGTGGGCCAAAGGACACAAAGGGCTTGAAGAAACCACCCCAGGCATACCTGAGGGAGATCAGACCCTGAGGTTGGAGGGAGAGGAAGGTGGGAAAAGCCCTTCGGGGGTGAAGAGGAAAATCCTTGGATTGGAATGGAAGAGACCACCACACGGTGGGGAGGGGGAAGGCCACGAAGACTGGAAGAGACCACTGCAGGCAAGGCTGGGGGTAGCCAGGGAGGGAGGCGAGAGACCACTTTAGAGGATATGGGTGTTGCAGGGTAGGGGTTGGGTGGCCTCCCAGGGTTTGTTGGAAGGGATTTGGAAGGTGGGAGGGAGGGCGAAGGTGAAGAGGCCTGGAAGAGACAGTTTCACACAAGCATGGGGGTAGCCAAAGACGCTTTGGGGCAGGGACCCTTGGAGGATGGCAGAATGGGGCTGGGCGGAAGGGCCCAAGTCAGGCTTGGCAGTGGGGAGCTGAAAGAGACCCTCCAGGTTGGGGGCTAGGATAATGGGGTGGCGGGGGGCCGGGGGGCGGGGGCGTCACCTAATAAACGACTCCAGACCGGATCCCAGGTAGCTAAAGGGGCATGGCTTTGGGGCGCCGGAAGAGACCACTCTAGGCAGTGGCGGGGGTTGGGAGAGACCCCGAGGCCGGGGTCCACGCCAGAGCGGGGTCAGCGGGCGCTGCCGGAGCCCTCCCTTCCTGTCCCGCGTCCTTCACAGAGGGCCGCCACGCGGTGAACACCTACAAGGCCTGCATGAAGTACAGCGACTGCTACTCGGGATTCGTGTCCACCACGATGGGCCCCAAAGACTACATGGTGTCCAACACGCGCTGCTGCCAGAGCGACGGCTGCAACCAGGGCTCGGTGCCCCGTAAGTGCCAGCCCCGCATCGGGAGTCGCTTCCAGCTCGCCCCAAGAGCCCGCGGTGTGTGCTCTGCCCCGCATGGGGGCACCTTGCTTGCTGCGACCCTGTTTCCTTACGGCCAAATGCAGCGTCCGTCATCCATTGGCAACCCGTGTTCCCCAGGGGTGTTGTGAGGTGAGGGAAGGGTTGAGTCGTCCCCCTGCTTCTCACGCGCCACTCATCCCCAGCTCCCCAGAACAATCGTACGGAGAACGGCCTCCAGTGCCCGGCCTGCATCGCGCCCTTTCAGGAGACATGCCCCGGGACCCAGGCAGCCCGCTGCGTTGGCCAGGAAACCCACTGCGTCTACTTCGCTGGCAACGTGCAGGCCGGTGAGGGGAACCCGGATCTCTAGAGGGGGCGGGGGCCCCAGAACTGGAGGCCCATACTTCCAGGCTCTAGGGGAGATAGTGGCTCCAGGTTCCTGGGTGAGGACAGGGGTGGGGGAGGGAGGACGGGGTCATGAGGAAGGAGGAGTTAGGGGCCGACTCCATTCTGAAACCCCCTTCCCAGGTCTCATCACCCCCAAATTTGCCACTCGGGGCTGTGCTACGGAGAGTGCCTGCTTCGCCAAGGCCGGGGCGCAGGTGCCTTCAGCCTCTTATCTGTACTTCCTCCGCCGAGCAGACTGCCTTCCAGCCCGCCAGGCCCCTAGCAGGGCGGAGTAAAGCGCTGAGGATTATGTGGCTTGAAGTCTCCCTTTGTCCTCAGTCTACACCTGCCCATGTGCCTATAAATTAAACAGGTTAACAAAGCAAGCCCGAGTTCTTGTGATGTGATGCATCTCAGGAAGCGAGGGTGCAGAAAGCAAGGGTCTTAACCCTTGCAAACCCTCTCTTTGCAAGGAAGGGAGAGAAGATCCCACCATTTATTACAGGATTCCTCCCCGCTGGGCCCCTGTGCAGTGTTCTCCGTGCTGTACCTCATTTCATAACCCCAACGACTGTGTGAACTTGATATTACTATCCCCATTTTACAGATGAACAAACTGAGGCACGGGTTGTGTGGCCATTTGTTTTGGGGCAAACCTCTAGGGAGGGTCAGACCCCAGAGTCCATGATCACCTCTCCTGATTAACCCTCTCCCTCTTTTTGCCCGTTTTCACATCTGCAAAACGTGGGTATTAATAGTAATAACCTCATTGGGTTGTTGCATCAAATGAAAGAAAAGCAAAAAAAGCACTTAGTGCAGTGCCTGGCACCTTTATGACAATGTCGGTTCTGGAAACGATACATCTGTAAATAATAATCATCGGAACAGCTGCTTCTTAATGAGTGCCCATTACCTGGAAGGTGCTAAGCATTGTCATCAATCAGTATGCTGCAGTAACACACAAGTCCCTAATTTCAGTGGTTTAAAGCAACCAAGTTGTATTAGTCGACTAATGCTGGAGTAACGCTGTGTAACAAACCATCCCCAAACCGAGCCACAAACAACAAGCATTCTTCTTGCTGAGGGTTTGTGGGTGGCTGGGGTAGCTCTGCTTCTGGCCGTGTATTAGCTGGTTTGGCTCCAGTTGGGGAGGATTCAAATTCTGGGATCAATGGCTCCCTGGCTAACGCTCTGACAGCAGGCACAGGAGCACAGTAACCAAGTGCATTAAAAGCCCCTGCTGAGGTCAGGTGTGCTAACATTCCACTGATTGAAGGCAATCCTGTGGTCAAAGCCAACATCAACCAGGCAAGGAGGTGTACTACCCTTCCGGTGGGAGGGAGAAGAGTAGGATTTGTCGAACAAGTCCCCACTCACAAATAGTCGCTTCCCCCCGACCCTCCATGTCTAGCACCGTCCACGGGGTGTTCTGCTCGTGGTAATCATAGAGCATCCTCCAGCTCGAGCGTTGCTGATTTCTGTGCACCGGAAAAGTCTCACACGGGTGATTAAATGCCGTGACCCAGAAATGACTTGACACAACTCATGGGATGGAGCTAATCACATGGCCCCCAAGCCCCACGGGGGGCTAGGAAGTCGCTCCCCAGTGTGGACATATCTTGTAAAAGGCACGAAGCTGCCACGGCCCCCTAGCAGGTGTTTCTCATTTTCTCTTCATAAAGACTCCCTGTGATATAGGGACTGTTATTCTCGGCCCTGTTTTCAGAAGAATCTGAGGCTCAGACGCGGGATGTTACACGCAACTACAAAGTGGCAGAGCTTAAGATTTGATCACCGGGTCGTGTTGAGGGGGAGAAGGGACCACAGCACAGAGGGAACAGGCCCGCATCGGTAATCTTTGGCTGTATCTTTATACATCGAACCACTCCAAAACTTCGTTGCTTTGAACAATCGCCTTTTATTTAGCTCATGATTCCGCAATTTGGTCTGGGATCAGCTGGGTGGTTCTTCTGCTGGGTGCGGCTCCTGTCGGCTTGGCAGCTCGGTTTCGGAGGGTTGGCTGGCTGGCGGTGGGGGTGTCAAGGCTGACTGGGCCACCTGGCCTCTACTCACCCAGCAGGTTAGCCTGGACTTGGTGTCCCAGTGGTGGAAGGGATTCCAAGGGCGGTGAGAGAGGAACCCCTGTATGTGAGCCCTTTCTAAGCCCCTGCTTTATCGCGTTTGCTGTTGTTCCTGTGATCAGGCAAATCACACGGCCAGGTTTCGAGTCAGGAGGACGGACTCTGCAAGGACACAGCTACAGAGAAGCTGAACAAATTGGAGGCATTAATGGGCCAAGCTGCTTCCAGAGCTAGGATGCTTTACTGTCACAAGCTCCTAAGGTCTAAATGTCGTTTTTTCCACCTCCATTCTCCTCTCCCCCACTCCCAGGGTGGCAAAACTCAGGCACAGGAGTCTTTGGGTTCCAGCTCAAGGGGTTCTTTCCCATACAGACCTTCACCATCCCTCCTCTCCCAGGGCTCAGGAGTCCCCACCCTTGGTCCCTTTCTCCGTCAGACCCAGTACTATCTCCAGCCCCTTCCTCAGACCCAAGCAAAATCCCAAGCATCTTCCTACCCCTTCAAACCCTCAAAGGAGAGACAACACAGTGGGATTTCTACTCGTCTTTATTCACTCCTGCAAGAAAGCACCACAGGCCAACCACACCCTTGATTAGCCCTCCATGGTTCCCCACCCCAATGGATACAAGTGTCTTCATCATAACCCGGAAATATCTGAAACTCAGCTAAGGTGATGAGATTGTCTCTTCAAGTTTTTTGTTTTGTGCCTATTCTGCTTCTGGCAATGGCAACGCCAAGACTCAGCATACATTTCCTTGAATTCTTGCCTTCGAGGGTTTTCCAGCCAGAAGTAGGATGTAGACACGCCCCACGGGGAGCCAGCAATCAGTTCTCAAGGGAGTCTTAGTCTTTTCTGCTTGGATGCTACCCGGGACACATGCCTCACTGGCCACCTTATGCCTCCCACCAAAAGTCATAATTTAAAAGACAACCACCCTCCAGATTAGTCACGACGCCCAACCCGTGGCGATACACGATGATACAGACACAATCAGCACTCCCCGACAGAGACACAGGCAAATGGAATTGGGTCTTGCTTCCTCAGATAGGATCTCTGGCACGATCCCCATTGGCATGGGGGCAGAGGGAGTTTGGAGTAGCGAGGCACAGGGCAGAGGTGTCAGGTGAGAGTGGCAGAAAGAGGACACTCTGTGAGCAAAGGCATTCTGGGTGTGAGACAGGCGCCTAGACTAGAGTCGGCTCAGCCTGGGGCTGGAGGCATGGACCAGACTCACATTTGAGCTCCCAGTGGGCCAGGCTTCTCCAGAGGGCTGCAGTAGGCTGACCTGTGTGTGTGTGCACATCTGTACACACACTATTCTTAGTTACCCCGTGAGGTAGATGCCACTTGCTCAGGGACTTGCCCAAGGTCACCCCAATGTCAGCAGGGCTGTCTGACCCTGGAGCTATGCTAATGGGATTTCCTGGGATAATGCAAGTGTTCCAGGTCATATGGCTACTGAACACTGGAAACGGGGTTCGTGGCACTGAGAAAGCGAGTTTTAGATTTCATTTACTTTTCATTAAAAATTGATACACGTCTCCGTTGCTGGAAGACCGTTCAGTATCAGTGGGACAACTTGGGGACGTGGATCCATTTCTCCAACAACACATTTTAGGAAAGCTAAACAGAACTATTTCTGATGAAAATTTCTGAACGAGATGTGCTGGAAGTGTAAAATACCAGATTTCAAAGATAGCATAAAAGGATATAAAATGTGTCTTTCTTTTCTATATGGACTACATGTTGAAATCATATTTTGGATATACTGGGTTAAGTAAAACATATTCTCAGTAGTTTGACCCTGTCTCCTTTTACCTTCCCTTTTTTTTTTTTTTAATTTTTTTAACATTTATTTTTGAGAGAGAGAGAGAGAGAGAGAGAGAAAGAAAGAGAGACCCAGACCCAGAATCCGAAGCAGGCTCCAGGCTCTGAGCTGTCAGCACAGAGCCCATGTGGGGCTTGAACTCACAAACTGTGAGATCATGACCTGAGCTGAAGTCAGATACTTAACCGACTAAGCCACTCAGGCATCCCTCCTTTTACCTTTCTAATGTGGCTGCCAGACAATTTCAAATGATCGATGTGGCTCACACCGTTTCTATAGGACAGCACTGCTTTCCTCTCCTGCGTTCCCACGGCTGGCACGTGAGACTGAGAGACAGTGTGGTATTGGAGATTACAGACCGGAAGCCATTCAGTATCTCATCTCGGCCAGGCCATCTCAACTTTTTTTTTTTTAATGTTTCTTTTTGAGACAGACAGCGTGAGCAGGAGAGGGGCAGAGAGAGAGAGAATCCCACACGGTCTCCCGCTATCAGTGCAGAGCCTGATGCGGGGGCTGAACTCACGAACCATGAGTTCATGACCTGAGCCGAAATCAAGAGTCGGACGCTCAACTGACTGAGCCAGCCAGGCGCCCCACGGCCATCTCAACGTTGGTGGGACAAACTGTGTCACTGGGAGGGGTTCAAGCTGGACATGGGGATACCACCTCCCAAGTGTCTACCCCTCGGAGTGGTCACCCTTGTCTCCCGCCGTCAAAGGAGATAAGATCTTGGAAGTATTTATGGTTCTCGTTAGGCCCTTCCATTTCACAGATGGGAAAATAAAGCACCGGTCCAAGTCACCCAGAGCGACAGTGGCAAAGCCGGGCCTGCATTCCAGGTCCCCTGATCTCAGACAGGAGCTTTCTCTCCCATCAGATACTTGTTTCTCTTTCTCCCCACCCGGTTCGTTGTCCCTGTCCTGTGGCAAGAGGCTGACAATCTACACCCAGGTCTGCCATGGATTAATGAATTAAAATAAATATTTACAAGCACCTGCTGTGTGTCAAGCACTCTTCTGGGTGCTGGGGTTACAGAAGAGAACAGGACAGGCAAGAGGATCATAGCCATTAAATAGGTAAATAAATAAATAAATAAATAAGGTAATTTTGTTACAGTAATAATTGCTACAAGGGAAATATTTACTGGCCGAGATGAGTAATGGGGGAGTGTGGGCTACTTCAGTTACAGTGGTCAGGGAAGGCCTCTCTGAGGGGACATCTGAGCTGAGACTCGCTAGACAAAAAGGAACCAGTCATGGGAAGATCTGGGGGCAGAGCATTCTAGGCAGAAAGAACAGCAAATGCAAAGGTCCTGGGGTAGGACCCAATGTGGCCCACCCAGGCACTGCAAGGAAGATCACGCTGGCTGGGAGATGGGGGAGGGGCAGGGAGTTCGAATAGGCAGGGGCCAGACCACATAGGACCTTCCTGTGTGCTGTTGGGCCTAGAGTCTGCTCTCCCTGGGCTCTGCTCTTCCCCCTTCTCATAAAAGAGATTCTATTAAATGGACTCTCAGGTCCCCCCCCTTCTGTTTTTTGACACTGAAGAACTGTGACCTGTGGCATCTTTTCTACCCATGGTTGGCAGTCTAGAACATAGCCAGGCACTGTGGTTTCTGCCTTTGCTTCACTCACGGCGCACTCCCGCGGCCTGGAACACGACCCTAGCTGTTCTGTGGGCCTCTTGCTCTCTGCGGCACTCTGTGTACTCCAGAAGGCAGAACCTCTTGGGGACACCTGAGGTAGCCAACACAGAAGTGTCTGGGTTAGTGCAGCACTATGGCTGCTTTAGCCCAAAAAGGCAGGAGTACAAAATACCAAGGCCAGAAAGAGTTAGGTTTAGTGACAGAAGGAATCAAGACCAAAAAGAGATAGAAACCGCTAGAGGAGGGAGGGACAAAGTTAGAGACTCCCCAAAGACCTCCTGAATCACTCCACACCTATAAAATGGGGGCACTCATATCCCTTTCCCAGTCAAACTCACACAGAGAAAGGCAATTGCTGGGATCCAAATCCCTAAGGGATTTGTGGGAGAGACCTCTGAGGTCTCTGCCCTTCCACACCCAGAAGGCCTCATTCCCAGTCTCTGGCTACCCGCAGGCCCCACCATGCCCAGACCTCCTGCCTCCCCCTCTTCATTTTTGTGGGACCATCCTCCCCACAACAGCTGGGAAAGGAATCTGGGTCACCAGGCCCCTAGAACAACAAATATTAGATATCTATTCCCCAAGAGCTGTTCTCCAGCTCTTTCGCACAACCCCCCCCTCCCCCGCCCCGGCCCTGTTCCCCTCTGTAGATGGAGACTTCCCACCACCAAGGAATTAGAAACCAAGGTCTACTGCCCTCTTGGGAGCCAGGAGTGTGAGACCCCCAATGAAGATTCCACGCCTCTGCCTCTTGAGGAGCTGGGAGGCTGGATGCAGACCCATTTCCTCCAGGAAGCCTAGAGGATCCAAAGATTCCAGCTCCCGGGGGGACCCGGACCCTGTCCTCCATACTGGAATCTCTATTGGGGTAGAGACCAGGCTTCCACCTCTTCTCTCCCCAGGGGGCTAGATGACCAACAGACCCGGTTTCCTTTCCCTTGAAGACCACGATATAACCCCTTCTAGGAGGCCGACCCCTCAGTTTCCTTCAGGCCACAGTCTGGTGTCATGCCCTGTGGTCTCCAGGGAAACCAAGGGCTCTGTCCCCCAGACTCTATTCCCCTTCAGGACCCAGGAATTCGGGTGACTACGAGCCACACATCCCAATCAGTAGTCAGAGCCCCCATCCCCTTCAAGCATCCGGGACTCTGAGCGGTGGCCCCCAGCTCCCTTACCCCAGTGGCCGAGACATCCCAGGCCAGAGCCTGTACCCCTAACCCCCCTCCCTCTAACCGGGACTTGGGAGTCCTCAGCTTCCTGGCGGGGGCCAAGCAGCTGGGACGCTGGGAGCCCGGAAGCCCCGGCCCTCATCCCACCCCTCACTGCGCGGGCACATGGGGTGCCAGCACCGCCTCGGCATCGGCCTGCATCTCGTTGAGGGCCTGCAGCAGGACGCCGTGCGCCGCGCGGTAACCCAGGCCGCCGGTGGCCGCCGCCCCGCCCGCGGGCCACAGGAAGGAGAGCGCGCCCAGCGCCGCGCCCCCGGCGGTGCCCTCGCCGGCCCACGCGCCCAGCCTCGCCTCCACTTCGGCGCGCGTCACCGGGCCCGGGAAGCGCGTCCGCTCCGCCAGCTCCCCAGGGGCCAGGCCTAGCGCGCGCTCGCGTCGAGCCAGCGCCGCGGGTTCGAGCCCCAGCGCCCGCCGCCACTCCGCCAGCTGACCCCGCAGAAGCGCCACGTCGCACGCCCAGCCTAGCCCCGGTATGGGCGCCGCCGCCGCCGCCAGGCTAGCCAGCAGGGCCGGACGCCACGCCCCGGCCCGCAGCGCCGCGGCCTTCATCCGGGCCCCGTGGGGAGACGCGGGCGGCAGCGCCAGCAGCAGCGCCCCCGCCTGGGCGGGCTGCAGCGCGCGCCGCAGCCACTCGCAGAGCCCGGGGAGTCCGCCGGGCCGCAGGGGGAACACAGGTGGCGGTGCCTCCTCCAGCACCTCCCACGTCTCATCCTCGGGGCTCAGTGCGGCCGCACGCTCTGAGTCCCCACTGCCCGATTTCTTCGCGCCGCCGCCAACACGTGGCAAACTCTCGCTGCCTGCTTTCTCTGGACCTTCCCCGCTGCCTGCTTTCCCTGAACCATCCCCGCTACCTTTCTGCAATCCAGCGCCACGTTTCTCCCTTCCCTCAGCGCGTGCATTCTTCAACTCCCCTCCGCCAGCGTTCTCTAAGCTCTCGCTGCTGGGCTTCTCTGCCTTTCCCTCTTCCTCGGAATACTCTGGATCCTCGCCCTCGCCGTCTGTTCGCACGCAGACCAGCGGTGCATCTGGCAGCACCAAGGGCCGAACCTGAGCCCAGTCCTTCTCAGTGGGCGCTCCCGGGGTGACGAGGATGAGGGCGTCGTAGTGGGTGGGATGGGGGGCGGCAGCAATGCCCGCGGAGCCCAGAGGCACATTCCAGAGCACCACATTGGGACGCTCCGGGGCCGGGTAGGGTGTGGGCCCCGCGGGCATGAAAACAGGCTCCGCATCTGGATCGCCGGGATCCAACCCTAAGAGCGTGTTCAGCACAAGGCTCACATTAGCCGTGCCGGCCACGGCCAGGTCCAGCCGCGCGCTGCCCAGCCGCTCCAGGCCAGCGCGAACCCACGACAGTGCCGCCTCCAGGCCACCGGTCTCAAAGGCCTCCCGCACAGCCTCCAGCTCTGCTGCACCCAGGACCTCGAAGCCATCCTGAGCCGGTGGCAGGAGCCTGAGGGGACAGGAAGACAGAGGATAAAGGGCAGAAGAGGATCTAAACGCAAGAGAGCTGAGTTCTGGGGACAGGACTAGGCTACGAAGACGAGGGGTGGAGTTTTCCCCGAATAATCTCTGAAAGAAGAGGGAGCAGGAAAGGGAGGGGCCAGACTGATGGTACAGCACAAAGAAACCAGGGCTTAAAGCAGGGATGGGGCGGGTTGGTTGGGATCAGGTTTCCAAAAGAGCCTAAAAAGGGGAACCTGCTAAATCATCCCCTGGATTCAGTCTTGAGGCTGGGGGCGGGGCAAGGGGGCCTTTTCCAAGGGATCTGCAGGATTAAGAAAGGCCAAGCAAAACTCACAGAAGGTGGAGCTCGGGCCAAGACAGACCTGCAACTGTATTGTGGACTAAAGGAAAGCGGAGCACTTGTCGACAGGAGCAAGGTCACCAGGGCACTCTTTGCTGAGACTAGGTGTAAGGAGGGGAGTAAGAGCCAATGACGGGGAAAGCTTCACCTACTAGTGCTCATCAAGGAGATGTGGCTAAGGTAAAAAAAAAATGAGCACCGAGCCTCAGTTTGACTATGAAATAGGTGGTGGCCAGGGGTTGGGGGGAAAAAAATCAGGAGGTAGGCAGCAAGTGGGCACAGAAACAAGATGGAGTTATTGAAAGGAAGTGGGAGAGCTAACCCAGAAATAACAAGGCTCACTGAAGGTGTGGACTGGTATAGCTTGACGACCAAGCTGATGGTGTGGAGGATGAGGAGTGCTGGAAAGAGTGAACCCTTGGGTAAAATTTTCGCGGGGATCGCAAGCTTGTGTGCTGAATGAGCCCTCCTTCAAACTTTTGCCGGGGCGGGGGGGGGGGGGGGGCGTTGCTATTTGGGTGTTAGTTCCTCTCCGAAAATTCTCACTGGGGCAGGGCTTGTGACCTCAGAACGCTCACAGGAGGCTGAACCTGGAGAACAGGTCTGAACCTCTAGCTGACCCTTGGATGGGGCGGGGCCTAGAAGACAGGAAAGGGTCCAGCACTCAGCACTGGCTTGGGGTAGAGCCTCGGTGACCGCAAAACCTGCAATGAGGGGCGGGACCTGGACGAGAGAACTGGCTCTCCCGCAGCTATCCGTTCAAGGCCTGCCCCAAACTCGCTGGGGGTGGGATCTCGCGGATCTCAAAGAACGTCTTCTGGGTCTAAAGGACCCGGTCTCCAACCCACCGGGAAACTCCTCGCTTACCTCTGCAACACCTCCGCCTGGCTCTGCAGCGCCACCCGCAGGCGCTCCAATTCCTTACAGTCATCTCGGCTGCCGCAGTCCGCCGGCAGCACGAAGAGAGCCGCGGTCCCCAACCCCGCGCTGTTCAGCAGGGCCGCTGTCTGATCCCGGGCCTGGTCTTCATTTTGTGAATCCCCAGGACGGAGGTTCCGCACAGCCAACAGCGGGGTCCCACGGGCCAGGGCGGCCCGCGCCGCCTCTCCCAGCGCTGGGGCCAAGGGCTCCCCATTCCCCTCGGGGTCGGGCAGGACCAGTACCAGCACATTGGCCTCCGCCGCCCAGGGCCCCGGCGCTGCGGGTGGGCAGCTCAGCTCGCCCAGGAAGAGGCCGGGGCCCGCCGCTCGCAGGCTGGGGATCCCTGAGTACGGCCGTCCCTCGGGGATCTCTATCGTCTCCACATTCCTGTCGCACAGAGCTGCAATCAGAGCGGACTTTCCAGAGCCCGGAGGCCCCAGGAACAAGGCGGTCACGTCGCCCCGCGGCGGTGGCATAACTGGAAAGCAAAAGGGTGGGGCGGACACGGGTCAGGGAGTACCCAGCTTTTTCCTTTCCCAGTCATCCCACTCTGGTGTCAGACTTCAGTCCTTCACCCTGTCCCCTTCCATTCTTGGGTGTCACTCCCAGGGAGAAATCCGGCGCGCAGGCCCTATCTATTCCCCAGGGATCCGGGCGTCTTGTCCGCCCTTTTTCTGGATACATTTTATCTTTCTGTTTCAAAGATCCGGCCTCCAGCCCCTCCTCCCTCAGACACAAAGATGTTTTTATCCCCCGCTCCTCCCTTCCAAATCACCAACCGGGCAAAAAGCCGGCACACCCGAGAGCACAGCTGGCGGCGGCTGATCAGCCGCTGAGAAGCCCCGCCCCTAGGGTCCGGCGGACGGAGGCCGAAGAGGTGAGAGCGCCCGGATTTGGGAACGTCCCGACACGTTCCAGGGGCTCTTACCTGACGTCAGTCCTTTAAGGAGGGGGTGTGTCTTGGAAGCGCGACCTCGGGGATACGGCCCTTCGCGGCGCCTGCGCAAAGCAACAGACGTACGCCCGCTCCTCAGCTCCTGCAGCCCGCGGGGCTCGGAACAATGAGGGAACCAGAGCGCCTGCGCTCCATGAGCACCTAGCCACACGTGCGCCAGAAGCTGAGGTCTGTACGGCAAGAGTGTCATGTCACGTCATCATAACGCACTCCAGTGCAGAGAAGGACCCCTCCCGTTACTCTGAGGACCCGGTTGGCGCGACTGCATCACTGCCGGATGGCATCCGGCATCTCGGCTTGGAGAGGCTCCTCAGGCGAAAGGGCATGGAAGCCACTGGGACCTTGAGCCTCGGTGGGCCCTACCCCGCTTCCCTCCGGGTGGCGGCGCTGTGACGAGCGACGGACCGGCGCAACGAAAGGCAGCCCTCTGCTGCCCGGAGAAAAGCAGAGGCCTGGGCTACCCGCCTCGGGAGGAGGGACCCGAGGGCAGTGCTCGGGGGCAGCGGGACGCCGCGGTTGAAGGCGCGCGTGGGCGGCGGGGGCTCAGGGTGGAAGGAGTTACAGGATGTCAGAGAAAGATGCCTCCGGGGAAGAGGCGAGCTAAAGCCTGGATGCCACTACCTGCCTCAAGACACGTGGGAGACGGGGGCGAGGCTGGTGTCAAAGATCCAGGGTTCCGTGCCCTGAGTTCAGGGAATTAGTTTGATGTAGGTCATAGGTCGCACACAGGTGAGAAGGCTCGAAGGGGTGTCACAAACCTAGGGAGTCGAATCTTTTGGGAGGGCTGAAACTTCTCTAGGGCAGAGCTCCATTAGGTTACAGTTCAAGAAGATGGTATCTTACCGGGGCAAGAGAGCCCGTCAAAGGTCATAGGCTTAGCGGCCCTTTAACGCTGTAGACAGATGAGCGACTTCACTTGATTTACTGTTGTCATGCGTGCTACTCTTGACCAGAGGCATCCCAGCCACTATGGAGGACCCGCATCCCGAAGAGACCATGGAGCAGCAGGATTCGTCCAAGGAGAGGAGTCCCCGCAGTCCAGGAGGCGACGTGTGTGAGTGCTGCTGGCCAGAGGAGGGTGGGGTGCAGGGGCTGAGGCTCCTAAAAGGATTTGCGTAGCATCTCAATGTCCAAGGCGTTACAAGGACTTGCCTGCTGGGGAGGGGCTGTAATAAATGGTTTCTGAGCTGCCCCACCGGGAACCGCCACACTCCACCCTTACTCTTATTCTGCTCAGATGTACCCACTCTGATCCGTCCATGTTAGCTTCAAGGGGCCACAGTTCAGAGGGACAGAGTAGCATCCGGAGGGGCTTGGGGTGGGAGATGTGACTGGGAAAGGGCAGAGACTGAGAGGAAGCCCGAGGTTCCAGTCCCAACTGGCCCCCAGACTTTCAGTGTGACTTGGGCCTGGGTTTCCCAGTCTGTCACAAGAGGCTGCGGCTACTCCGGTGACTCGGCTGTTGTTATGGGGATTAGCGGCAGAGAAAGGGAAGGTTTGATGTTAACCAAGGTAGCCAGTTCGACAGAATGGTGGCAACAGCTTCTGCTGAATGCTTATTACATGCTAGGCGTGTTCTAGGAGTTAAACCGTCATTATCTCAGTCCTCCAGACAGACCCTTTGAACTCGGTTAAGTATTACTTTCGGGTGAGGGAATTGAGGCAAAGAGATTGTCGGTAACAATGAGCCGCCACCCTGTCAAGGCCCCCCAGCCAAAGACCACCAGGAACACGCCTACAGTTGAACAAGTTGGTTTATTGCTAATAGCGCTAAGGAAGCACACGCACCCTGGGGCACTGTGAAGGCTTCTCAGTAAGAGTTAGGATTTGTCCTAGGGTTGGGGCTTTGTGGTAGGTGATTTGGGGGAGGGTTCAAGGAAGGGTTTTGCTGCGGGTTGGATGTTGCCAGTAAGCAGAGGCAAAAGACAGGTTGGCAATCTTAAATCTTCTCTGGGAGGGAGGTACGAAGGCCCCGGCTGCTCTTCCCTTTCTCAGCACCAGTAACTGCAAACCACTGTGTAGCACTGTTCTAAGCACTTTATATAGAGTAATTCATTTACTCCTCCCGACCACCCAGTGAGGTAGATTCTGATAGGGTCATTACTCCATTTTCCAGATGAGGAAACTATTGTATTTGTCTAGGAAGAGGTAGATCCGGGATTCGATTCCAGGCAGTTTCGCTCCAGGGGCTGTGCTCAAGGCTCTGTTGGAAGGGCAGACCCCCGGGGTTCCAGTTCTGACTCCAGGGGTTCATTTCATACCTAGCCTCATGACTGTAGGCGGGTTGCCTCACCTTTTTGAGCCTCAGTCTGCTCATCCATAAAACAGGCCCAGTAATAGTTTGTCTGGACCACTGTCCAGCCCTGGCATAGAGCCTGGCACGTGGTAAGCACTGAATGTGAATTGTTGGCATGACTCTGGGGCTTGGGAGAGGTCCTGGTGACTCTTGCTGGCTTCCCCCGACCTCTCCCCACGTCCCTCAGGCCACCTGGGGGCCCCGCAGTGCACCCGCTGCCTCATCACCTTCGCCGATTCCAAGTTCCAGGAGCGTCACATGAAGCGGGAGCACCCAGCGGACTTCGTGGCCCAGAAGCTGCAGGGGGCCCTCTTCATCTGCTTCACCTGTGCCCGCTCCTTCCCCTCCTCCAAGGCCCTGATCGCCCATCAGCGTGGCCACGGTCCAGCCACCAGGCCCTCCGTGCCAGTTGCACCCGCCGCTGCCCCGCCCACCTTCCCCTGTCCTGACTGTGGCAAGACCTTTGGGCAGGCTGCTTCTCTGAGGCGGCACCGCCAGGCGCATGAGACCCGCACCCCTCCTGGCCCCTTCGCCTGCACTGAGTGTGGTCAGGACTTTGCCCAGGAGGCTGGGCTGCATCAACACTACATCCGGCATGCCCGGGGGGAGCTCTGAGTGAAGGTTAAGCCCTCCCTAGGGCAGTGGGGGTTCTGTGGCTGCTGGAACCCACCTCTGGTATAGGATGGGGGCCTTGCAAGGATTTGCTTCCCTCCCGGGACAGGCAAAGGACTTCTGATAAATAGGACCCAGAAGATTCTCATCTAGAGCTTCAGTCTTTGGAGGACACAAAGGCCTTCAGGGATACAGTGAAATTAGACAATAGTGAAATCTTTTGTTTAAAAAAAAAAAGGAAGCAAAAGGGAAAATTGTTGTATCTCCCTCATTCCCAATTAAATAGTTTGAAATCACAACTAGCTACAGATTGTGTAATCACCTTTAATTCTTCCCAGATGGATGCCATGGGCCGTAGGAACAAGTTCCCCCAGATTTGTGCCTGAATGGGGGAGGGGAAGGCGAGGTGTTGTGGGACTGTAATGTCACTGGAAGGATCCCAGACGTGCAGCAACGTGGGCCTTTGGGGATGGGGCAGCCAAGTTGGGAGCTGTGTTCTGAGTCGTGTAGGGGTTGCAATCAAGCTCTTATCTCCTCCCACTCCACCCCCCATCAGTCTTTCCCACTCAGAGGGGCCATGGTATTGGGTGGATTCAGGTGCACACACACAAACACACACCCCGATAATTTATTGCCCACTTAAGTAATTTTATGTACCATTCTGGTCTTAGAGTATTTTTTTCTGGGTGTAGGTGAGATGACATGAATAAAATAACAAATAGTATCTAAAAACAGAAAAGGTCTGTATTGAAATATCTAAACAAGGAACTCTGGCCGTTGAGCAGATATTCCCAGAAAATATAAGGGCACAGGGAGGGGGGAGCTCAGGTCAGAGCTGGCCTGGCCCTGCAGGGAATCTGGTTTGGAATCAAACAGAGATACCTTCTGTTTCCTGTTGTATTTGGCCAACATTGGGAGAGTTCCCATTAAGATCCTATTTTCAGCTCTTGAAAGGCCTAAACCTGTGGAGTGTCCCTCCAGGGCACTGCTGAATGTGGTCAGGACTCTGGGTGACCTGCCCTGCCCTTAGAGTCAATGGCTGGTGCCCTGCATGCAATAATTATAGACCCTATTCGAACTGATGGATGTTTTTAAAATCCACAGCGGGGACACGGTAGAGACTGATAGCTGTCCCCCAATTTTTAGCTACGTACATGGTAGCTACAAACACAATTTCCCAAAGTCCCTTGCAGCTGGGTGTGGCCCTGTGACCCAGGTTCTTTCCTGGGTAGAGTTCTCAAGCTTCAGAGAGGGACACGCCTTTCCTGTACCTTTCCGCCTGGAGTGTGGACACGGTACCCAACCACCTAGGACCATGGTAGAGCAGCAAGACAGCAGAAGCCTGCGTCGCTTGTTGACTCCACAGAACGGAGTCCTCATCCTCGCGCTAGAAGATCCACTTCCATACTACCATGTAAGAGAGAAATAAACCTCTATCTTGTTTAAGTCACCATTATTTTTGGTCTCCGTCACAGGCAGCGTAACTTACAGGCTGTGTGCAGCATAGAACAGCAGATCTGAGTCGTTGCGACAGAGGCCGTATGGCCCACAAAGCCTAAAATAGTAAAGGGCCATCTGGCCCTTTATAATGGAAGTTTGCTGACCTCTTGTCTAAGTGATGAGACATACAATCTACTCTGAGCCTGGAAACCGGGATTCCCACCCTGGGAAATACTACCTCTAGTAGGGGACTGTGTGTGTGTGTGTGTGTGTGTGTGTGTGTGTGTGTGTGTGTGTGTATTTGTTTGTACAAGATTCGTGCAGGGCTAGCTAGCCTGGATCTCTTTGCTGGGGTGACTTGTGGGGAAACTGGGTTGGAGTCAGTTGGCCATCACTTTTCCCAAAAATGTCGGCTTCACCAAAGCCAAATATTTCCTCTGCACCTGGTGACAGCCCAGAAGTTTCCAAACCAGATGTCCAAACCTAAGGCTCTAATCACACATGCTCCCCTGAGACAGACAGCCGCCCTGCCTGTGTTCTTCCTGTTCTCTCCACTCTCCAGATGTCATAGATTCCCAGGACTTTAAATAGCATCACTGGTGACTTCCAAATCTTTATCTTCAGCTCAAACCCCAGACGCCCCCCCAACCATGAGACAATCACTTGGATGATGACAAATAGAGGAGTCTCAAAACCTTAAAACAGGCCACTGTGACTCCTACGGCCCCCGCCTACACCACTACCATCAGAATGGTCAACTGTATACTACTAGATTCCCGAGTCTGACCGGCCCTTCCCGTAGCCGCTCTCCTAACTGCTCCCCCTGCACCTGCCACCACTGCTGCCCCCTCCAGTGGACTACAGACCACCCCCTGTGTAAGTCAATTCATATCGCTCCTCATTTAAAATCCTCCAAAGAGATTCCATAAATAACATCCAGAGACACCTTACCCAGGCCCAGAAAATCCAACAATGATGGGGCCCCCACCCACTAAGCAGTCTCAACTCCCTCTCTGCTCTACCTTTACTACGCTCCAGCCACACATGCCAGGCTGGCTTCTGCCTCAGGGCCTTTGCACTTGCTGTTCCCTCTGCCTGGAGTGCTCTAACCCAGAACTTTGCAAGGCTGTCTCTACATCATTCAGGACTCTACACATGCCATCTCCTCAGACAGGTCCTCCTTGACCTGCCTGGCCAAAGTAGCACCACTGAACCTCACCCTGGCTTTATTTCTTCCTAGCACCCTTCAACACCTGGGACTATCCCGCTTGTGTGTGTCATTATCTGTGTCCATACTCTGGAATCCAAACTCCTGAGGGCAGGCGGTGTGTCTTCCTCACTTCCCCAGTACCTAGGACAATGTTCACTGCAGAGGCTCAAAAAAAATGCTCGACTGTGCCCACTAGAGTCTCTCGGCCTGCAGCCCTCCCGATGATGCTCTGTAATGCTGGGCTTTCTGCAACTGTATTTCCCAGATTCCCTCCAGAGCTGGCTTCCTCAAGTTCTGCCCAAGAGAGGTCTGGGCAGAAGGTAGACAGAAAGAGGGGGAAGGGACTCACCTCACTTTGGGCTGCTGGAACCCCTCTAACAGCAGCGGCTCAGGCTCCAGTGCATTTCTACACCCTCAGCACAAGGTACCGTGCCTCTCTTGTGGTGTAGGTACAGCCGCACATGGCCTGTCCCTCCAAGCTCCTGTTGGGTTCTGGTAATGTCCCTTCTCTTTCTGTGCCCCGGTCCTAGAGGTGGGAGCTTTGTGCAGACACGAATATCTTGGGGGCCTCAACTGTCCACATTTGTGCTTTCGGCCTTCAACCAGCTGCACACCCAATCCCCTGTGTTAAATCCTCTCTTTGGAATTCCTAGCTTGGTTTCCATAGCTCAACCAGGCCCTGGGGAACTGAATGATCCCCCCGCCCTGCCGCCCCTGGCAGCAGACTAGGTCTCTTGATTCCTAGTCCTCTCATATCCTTAGGAATTTTTCCTGATGAACAGATAATTCTCTACATCTATGCTTAGAAAGCCCTGTCTTATGATTCCAACTATATGACAATCTGGGAAAGGCAATACCATGGAGAAAGTAAAAAAAAAATAAATAAAAATAATCATTGGTTTCCAAGGATTGTGTCGGGGGATGAACACAAGAGGAATTTTAGGATAGTGAAAACAGTCTATGATACTATAATGATGAACTCAGGTCATTACGCTTTGTCCAAACCCACAGAAGGTGCAACAAACACCAAGAGTGACTCCCAGTGTAAACTATGCACATTGAGTGATTATGCTGTGTCAATATAGGCTCATCAGTTGTAACAAACGGACCACTGTGGTGGGGAATGTGGATGCCAGGGGAAGGTATGCGTGTGTGGGGGCAAGGAAGTACACAGGAAATGTCTCTTATCTTTCCCTCAATTTTGCTATGAACCTAAAACTGCATTAAAAAAATAAAGTCTGGTTTAAAAAACAAACAAACAAACAAACAAACAAACAAAGCCCTGTCTCAGGGCAGAAGAGGGCTTAAGCATGCTGCTCCAGGAACTAAAATCCATCCGTGGTGTTTTAACGAGCTGTGAATTTCTGCCTTGACGATCTGAGATTCATTGATGTTAAGCTGTGATGGCTATGAAAGTCTCAATTCAAAGAGTGGATAAATGTCAGGTTCCCAGATTCTGAGCTTCTAGGATGAAAAGTGTGGGCTTTGACAGATGCTTTGGTATGAGATCCTGTAACAGGCATCAGGATGCAAACGCTCTTTGTGGCCAAGCAGGGTACCATAAGCAGTGAAGCAGGCAAGGTGTGAGGGGTCCAGATGCCACATGCTGAGGAATGGGCACGTGGGAGGGAACGCCCATTAGCAGGAGGTAAGCCTTCCTCAGCTCCAGAAAGCTACTGCTCCTTGGGATTGTGGGCTCAGCGATCGAGATCTCACGATTTTCAAGGGAAGCCAAAAAACCTCCCTTTTGAGGTGAAATCTGCCCAGTTTTAAATGTTGGTAACCCACATGATTAGAAGACCCCAGTAACTCTATGGAGACCAAACACGCTCCTGGCCAGTCAGACGGTGGCTGTGGAGAGCCAGGCTGCCATTTCTGGTATGTGGCTCCATGGTTAAGAAGGTACGCACCGCATCCAGTCGTCTGGAATCACAGCTGCGTTCTGCTTATTAGCCGTGTGACCGACCTGTAGCAGCTAAGTCAAGTTCCCTGTGCCCTAGCTGGAGCGGCTGTGAAATGGTCACCATAATAGCCCCTGTGCCTCTAAGGGCTACGACGAGGACTCAGACATGGGACGCAGAGCCCAAACTGGTAGAACAGCCGACAGGGCCCGGCCCTCTGCCTCTCCCTGACCTTGCCCTTCCCCTAGTCTTCCCCTGCCTTCCTCAGCAACGGGTCTCATGCCCTAAGTGTTCTTCCGCCAACATCCCAAGTAGGGCCCCACTTCAGAGCCTTTGCACTCACTGCTCCTGTAGACAGTGCAGGGGCCCCACTCTTCCCTACTCCCCATCTCTGCCTGAAGTCCCCCTTTCCCTGAAGCCTCCACGACCACCCTCTTTGGAGCTGCCGCACACACACACACAAGCCTCCCCACCCACTCTGTTTCTCTCCACAGCACTTACTATCTTCTAACGTTCTATACTTTTTATATATTTTACTTAAATATCTAAGTCTCTGTCTTCTCTATAATAGAACCTCCACAAAGGCAGGGATTCTTGTTCATCATGTTTACTGCTCTGCTCTCAGCTCCCAGAATAGTGCCTGTGTCTGGAAGGTATTCAATACGTCATTGTTGAATGAATGAATAAATAAATAACAGCCCCTACCTCATAAGGATCCGATGCGATTGTCCATACAAAGCGCTTACAGGGCCTGGTCCACCGTGAGTGCTGCTTTAATGATGGCCATTATGGTCATTCAGGTTCTATTCTTGAAGGTTCTTAGTTGCCAAGCTTCTATGAGTTAACACACGTAAAGCGCCTTAGAACGGGGCTTGGCACAGAGTAAATGCTCAATAAATGGCAGCTATCATTATAATTAGGCTTCTATTTTCAAAGGAGCTTTGGTGCCAAACTTCTATGAATTAGCACGTCCCTTCTCAGAGCGAGAGCCAAGGTTTCGACAGAGCTGTGAGGAGCTGGCCCTCTGCTCCCCTCTGCCCTCATCCTTCCAGCCCTGCCCTGACAGGTGGCAGGCTCCTGCCTCCTCCCACCCAAGTGCACAGCCCCCTCGCTCTCTCTGGTCTCTGTCACCTCCTCAGGGAGGGCTATACTATTTAAAATGGCAACCGCCTTCCAGGAGCGTTCTCCCTTCTCTGCTTTATTCTTCTCCACGGCATCTACCACCACCCAGCATTCCCTCCAGCTTGATTACTATCTGTCTCTACCAGTGGCCCTGCCCACTGCCCCCCCCCACCCCCCACCTCGGCCCCATGTAAGCTCCAGGAGAACAAGGATTTTATGTTACTCACTGCTAAATTCCCAATGCTCGGCATACAGCAGGGACCCACAAGATACTGCTTAAATGAATTAATGGATCACAATCCCTTCCTCACAGAGTTATTCTAAGGACCTGATGATCTCATGCAAATAAAATGCAGCACTCTGGAAGTGCTGGGGAAATGGCAGCTGTAATTATAATTAAGGTTCTATTTTTGTAAGTTCCTAGATACACAACTTCTATGAGTCAATATATATAAAGCTCTTGGACTGGCACTTGGCACCCGGGAAGCACAGCTCTGATTATAATTAAAGTCCTCTTTGTAAAGGTTCTCAGGCAGTGGCAGAGAACATCGACTGTCCTCCACAAACCGTTTTCTGCTTTCTGGGCACTGGCTAGACCTGCCTTTCCCAGACTCCCTTGCAGGGAGCTGTGGTCATGTGACGAATTTCTCGGCAAAGGAACGTAACTAGGAGCAGGCTGTGCTACTTGCAGGCAGGGGGGCCTGTCCGAGATCACGTGTACCTCTCCAGGCTCACCTTCCTCTTCCACCGGCAGGGCCCAGGCCACGGCCACTCAGCCATGACCATGTGGACGACAGCAGGCTTAAGGGATGGCCTGGGTCCCCAAATCACTACATGGAGAAGGGTCGCCCACCTACTGGAAACACCCACCCTGGACTCTATTACACGAGTGCGAAACCGTTGTGTTGTACGTCATCAGGTCTATGAGTTAAATATACGGAAGCCACCTGAACATAAGCCCTTAGTAAATGTTAATGGTCTTGGCTACAGTGATCTTAAGCTTCCCCCGGGGAGGAGCCAGGGGAGGGGGGAGGGGGAGGGATAAATGCCCCAGGCCCGCGCCTCGCACACTCAAGCGTTTACACACATGCATGCACGCACACACACCAAACACGCTGGACCGACACACACAGAATTCGGCTTTTATTCTGGCCTTCACACATCTACTGCTAAGACGACACAGATCGGCGGTACCCCGTCCCACATGACCGCTGCGACCACCCCGATTTCCTCAGCCCCCTCCTCCCACCCCACCCCTTTAGCCAAGCTCCCTGGGTGGGGGGCTCTGCCTACACCTCGCCCCGGGCATGCAGCATGAAGTGCCCGTGCAGCTCCCCGAGGTTGTCGAAGGAATCCTCACACTCTGTACAGTGATAGGTGCCCTCCTCCTCCTCCTCCTCCTCCTCCTCCTCCTCCTCCTCCCTCCCAGCTGGTCGACCCTCCCCAGCCCGAGGCGGCTCCTCCTCTTCCTCCCCGAGGGCCCTGCCTTCAGGGGCTGGAGCTTCCTGGGGGGCTGTAGCAGGGCAGCAGAGCCGGCACGGTGGGGTGCCTGGTGGGGCCTCCCCAAGGGGTGAGCGGCCACAGAGCTGGCAGGGCTGGGCTGGGGGGCCCGGGGGCTGGGCTGCACGGGGGGCCCGGCGGGACGGGCCCCCCCGGCCCCCCCCCAGGCGTTGCTTCACCTTGTAGCCAGGGTCATATTCAGGATCGTCAGTGGCCTCCTCCTCCTCCTCCTCCTCATCTTCTTCCTCTTCGGAGTCTGGCTCTGAGAGAGTGTATTCAGAGTCAGAGGAATGCTCAGGGCCTGTAGAGGGACGGACAGGGAGAGTCAGAGGCATCTGAGGACAGGGCTGTGCCCCTCCCGGGGCCCCATTCAGACTCGCCACAGTAGGGAGGGGACAGCCAGGACACAACCCTGCCCTTCCCCATGGAAGAATCCCTGTCACATGGAACACGGCCTGGCACACGGCAGACACTCAGTGCCTGTGTATTAAGCAGATGAATGTCTTGCAAGAACTGCATCTCCAGGGTTTAAGAAGGACAAAGTAACAGTAATAAAAACAGTACCAGTAACAGCATCCACTGCTACTTTAAGAGCCCTGTTCTTCTATATTAACCTGCCGAATCCTTACAACAACCCTTTGAGGGACGTACTGTTGTCATCCCTAAGTGACAAACGGGAAACTGAGCTACAGGGCGGTTAGGCGACTCACTCGCCTCCAATCACACAGCTCTAACAGGGAAAGCTAAATACGGGCGGCGGCCTACGCCAGATCATTTTAGGAAGACCAACACCTGAACAGGGTTCAAGCAAATTAAAACACATACATATATGATATGTGTGATAAATGTGTGTGTGTGTGTGTGTGTGTGTGTGTGCAGTTGAGTGAATGAAAATATTGATTTGCAAGTACAGATATATTGCTGTGATTTCATGAGCATGCAGAACACGTCTAGGACAAGTTTAGGTTAAAAAAGGAAAAAGATTTGAAGCCGCCATACAGGAAAGGGTGACACCAGTGCATGCAGAGCCTGGGTCTGGGAGGAGGGAGTCCCCACCACAGCGGCAGCGGTCTGCCAAAAGCATCCCCTAGGACCGCAACAGCCTTGCCCTGTGTCCATCCCGGCCCCTCTTCCTCACTTTCCTCCAGCAGCCCAGAAGGGTCCTGTGAGAACTGAGTCAGCCACACTGGGCTCCTCCACCCCGCAGGCACACACCTGCCTCAGGGCCTTTGCTACCTTTTTTACAGATAGACAAGGCTTGCTCCCTCCCCTCGCCACGTCTGCTCAAGTGTCACCTTCTCAGTTTCACCCTGGTCACACTGTCTAAACAGCAAATCCTTCCCCCTACGCTCTTAACCGCTTTGTTCTCCTCCACTTACTGTAGGTGACATCTACTCATGTGTTTACTGCCTGTCCCCCAAAGCAGGGACTTTGGTTCATTGCTGCATCCTGAGCATCCAGGACACCTTCTCTGTGCCTGGCGTTCATTCAATTTGTCAAACCTTTTCTGAGGCTTTTCACATGTGCTGTTCCCTCTGCTGGGAGTGGCCCAGCCAGGTTTTCCACATCATTCTTTAGGACCCTGTAGGAAGCCTCCCTCCTCAGTGAGACTGTCCCAGGTGTCCTAGGCAGCCAGTCACTTTCTTTTGCCCTCTGGCTGTCCTCACCCAGCCCTGAGGGCTGTGCCGGTACAAAGTCCTTTCCCACCAGACCTGAGGGCGGGCAGGCCGGGTCTGACTCACTGCTGGGTCCCCGGCATCACCCAGCTTAGAAGAATGGGTTATAAATGTTGGCCTAATGTCCCTCCCTGCAGCTCTCTCTCTTGTTTCTGCCTCTGTCCTGCTTTCCCTCTGCCGTTTAACATATGTTTCCTGAGGCCTCGGCATGGGCTGGTCCCTCTGCCTGGAAGGCTGTTTCCCACTCTGGCCACCTGGCGACCTCCTACTCATCCTTCAGGACCTGAACAGGTTCTGTCGTCTATGACGGTGGCTCCCTCCACCCTGGCCCTTGTGACTGTCCTAGAGGCTGTAGCCATCTGGGCCCCGAAAGGTCTCCCCCATCAGACTGGGAACCCCTTGAGGGCAGATCTGACTCATCTTGGGGTCCCCAACACTGCCCAGCCCAGGACGTGCGGGTCGAGTGAACAAGGGGGGCCCGAGGCCCTGATCTCCCCCATCACTCCAGGCCTTTGGCTCCGCTCTTCCCCCACCTGGTGACCTTTTCTTCTCTAAGAGCAAACCCCTGCTCCTCTTTAAGGTCCCAGCTCACACATCACCTCCTCTGTGAGGTCCTCCATGCCTCCTCAGGTGGTTAGTGTCTCTTGTCTGGGAACTTCTGCCCCTGCCCCCCCCTCCAAACCCCAACATATCCTGACCACGTGGATAGTGACCCGGAGACTCCAGGAAGGCAGGACCTGGGTCTGACCCATCTCCATGTCCCCAGCAACGCTGCATCCCCAGTCAGCCTCAGAAGATACTCGCTGAATGGCGGCCAAACATGGAGGCAACCCCTCTGGCCTTCACCCCTCTTTCTCCTCCTACCGCTGACGTCACACCACCCACCCTCCAGGGGCTTCAATGCCCACTATGACTTCACGCAGCTGGCCTGTGAGAGGCAGTCAGGTGGTCGTCCACGGCTACCAGGCCTTTCATGTCCACTGTGACTTTCAGGGTCACAAGCCCTTTTGTACCTACCATGCCTTGTCCACCTACGAGACCCTCAAAGCCCAGCACGTCTCCAGCATCCACTGGACCCTCGATGTCCCCCGTGCCTCCCAAGCCTCCCGCCTCCTTGAAGACCACCAAATCGGCAAAGCCCAACAGTGCTTCGGTGCCCACCAAGCCATCAACAGCCCCTAACTCGGTCACAAGCCCAAGCAGTTCTAGGTCTCCCAAGGGGGCAAGTACAAAGACAGCTGCTTCTAAACAGTCCAGCAGCAAGTCCCGAGCCCGCAATGGGACAAGAACACCCAGCAAAGCCAGCACCGACACCAGGGCGAGGAAGGCCAGCACCGACACCGGGGCGAGAAAGGCCAGCACCGACACCAGGGCGAGAGAGGCCAGCACCGACACCAGGCCCAGGAAGGCCAGCACCGACACCAGGGCGAGAGAGGCCAGCACCGACACCAGGCCCAGGAAGGCCAGCACCGACACCAGGGCGAGAGAGGCCAGCACCGACACCAGGGCCAGGAAGGCCAGCACCGACACCAGGGCCAGGAAGGCCAGCACCGACACCAGGGCCAGCAAGGCCAGCACCGACACCAGGGCCAGCAAGGTCAGTGGGGGAAGACTCCACCAGCGGAGGGGCACACACAGCCGGGGCAGAACTCCCAGAAGAAGGGGAAGCCGCAGCTCCAAGAGGTCACCCAGCAGAGCCAGCACTACCAGCAGGATGAGAACTCATGGTGCCACCCCAAGTGTGCCCAACAGGATGAGAACTCCTACTTCCCAGAAAAAACAGAGTGGGGGCAAGAGTCGCAGCCGGCCTAGAAACAACAACCGAGAAAGAAATAACAGCCAGCTTAGAAGTGTGAGCAGAGAGAAGAGTTACAGCCTACCAGGAGCCTCAGGCATGGGGAAGAGTTCTGGGCTGGCTATCACCCCAAGCAGGGCAAAGAGTTACAGCCCCACTGGAACTCCCTTCAAGGAGAGAGGTTCCAGCCAGTCTCCATCAACATCAAGGAGGGTAAAGAGTTATAGTCAGATGGTCACCCCTGGCAGGGAATGGAGTTACAGCCCAAGTGAAGTATCTAGCAGGCTCAAGAGTTACAACCAGGATACTGCACCCAGCAGGACCCAGGGTCACAGCCGGTCTAGCACCCCCGGCAGGAACCAGAGTCACAGCCGGTCTGGCACCCCCGGCAGGAACCAGAGTCAGAGCCAGTCTAGCACCCCCAGCAGGACCCGAAGTGAGAGCCCGTCTAGCACCCCCAGCAGGACCCGAAGTGAGAGCGGGTCTAGAATGCCCAGAAGGGCAAGAAGTCATAGTATGGTGAGAAGTCACAGTTGGAAGAGAAGCCACAGTAGAGCAAGAAGTCGTACCCGGAAAGGAACTCCCAGTCAGATGAGAAGACACAGCCAATCTAGAATCCACAGCAAGGGGGGAAACTATAACCAATATAGAATGCCCAGAAGGGAGAGAAGCCCCAGCCAGGAGAGAGATCACAGACGATCGAGAACACTCAGGCAGGAGAGAAGTCATAGCCCATCTGGAACCTCCCACAAAGAAAGAGATCACAGCCGATCTAGAACTTCCAGCAGTGAAAGGGAGCACAGCCGAACCAGAACCCCCAGAAAAGAGAGAAACCGCAGCCAACTCAGAACCCCTAGAAATGAGAGAGATCACAGCCAATTCAGAACCTTCAGAAAAGAAAGAGATTGCAGCCAATCCAGAGAGGAGAGAGATCACAGCCTATCTAGAACCTCTAGCAAGAGAGGTCACAGCCAATCTAGAACCCCCAGCAAGGAGAGAGACCATAGCCGATCTAGAACCCCCAGCAAGGAAAGAGACCACAGCCGATCTAGAACCCCCAGCAAGGAAAGAGACCACAGCCGATCTAGAACCCCCAGCAAGGAAAGAGACCACAGCCGATCTAGAACCCCTAATAAGAAGAGCAATCCTAGCCAACCTACAAGCCCCAAAAGTCTCAGCCAGAAGGATTCCACTAGCAGGGCACAGAGTCCCAGTCAGAACAGAACACCTAGCAAGACAAGGTGCCCTTCCCCCTCCAGATTTCTCAGTGGAGCCCCAATTCCAAACCAGGATGATATTCAAGGTAATGCCGCCATCTCTAAGGCTGCCTCACCTGGAGAGAGGTCCTCATCGTCTTCTTCCAAGCTGGCATAGCCCCCAGTCTCAGCTGGCTCACGGGTCTCTGTCATGGCCAGGGGAGGAGACAGGAGACAGGAGCAGAGGAGCAGCTAGGCAGTGTCCCTCCCCGGCCAGCTCTCCACAGCCACACCTCAGCCACAAGTTCTCCAATGCAGGATGTCAGCAAAGAGAGCGGGATGCTGGACGGGGGAAGGAAAGGCTTGTGGTGACTCAATAAATTTTTACATAGCACCTGCCTCTCGGGGCCCAACTGTGTGCTCAGTGCTGGGGGAAAGGAAAAGATAGCCCCAGCTCCTCTGTAGATCTTAATTTCCCCATCTGGGCAACAAAGCCGTCTGTGGTTCTTGTTCAGCGGGATGGGGAAAGGTAATATTCCAAATATTTAGCAGCGGGTACTAGCAGGGGCACCAATCAGAACTGAGAGTGGAACAGGGGCCTATCCAGGAATTAACGCTTTGGTTGCTGGACTGTGGGAAAGTCTGGGGGCTGGGAGAGGGTCCAAAGTGGCAGTTGGGGGTAGGGATTATTTGGCGTGGTGGTGATATACTAATCAGCCTAGAGGTTTCAATATTTAAACAAGCGGTACGGCCGCCCTAGTTCGCGTCAGCCCTAGTTCTATCCCTTGGCAAGATGGTGTCCAGGTCTGAACCCTAAGTCTGCCACATTCTAGCTGTGTAGTTTCAAGCAAAGGACCTAATCTCTCTAGCCTGTTTCCTTCTCAGTACAAAAGGAGCTTCCAGGGCTTAACTCATGCAGGCCTTATAACTATGTTGAGACAGACTGTCTCCTTTGTACAGATGAGGAAACTGAGGCACAGAGAGGGTTAACAAGTAGCTTAAGGTCACACCAACTGGTTGATGGGTGGACTAGGATTTGAAGCCATGTTATTCTACCTCTCATAAATGGCCCCTCAGCTGAAATTTTTTTTTGAAGATTCAGTAGGGCTCATTCGATATAAACCACTGGTATGTGGCAGTTACCGCAGTAACAGTGGCTGTTAATACTCCCACTCATAACCCTTTCTATACACCCCAGCCATTCCAGACTTATCATCTCTCCCTGTGCACACCAGGACTTTTCACATCTGTGGGTCTCAGCAAATCCTGCCACTGCTGCCTAGAATGTCCTCCTTCCCCACCGTCTACCTAGAGAACTCCTACTCGTTCTCCAAAGCCCACCTCAAACACAAGAACCTCTGTACTTCCTCCCAGCCCCAACACCACCTCCACCTCTTCCAAGCCTTCTCTGAGTCCTTTCCTTCCTATCCCTCTTCACCGTACCTACACACACACACACACACACACACACACACACACACACACACACAGCAGTTCTTTTGTCTTCCACTGTAATCTTTGGCAGTAAAGAGCTAGGAAGAGCAAGTCAGCGAAAGGACTGGCAACCTCAGCTACGCCTCTTTATGCCAAGGTCCGTGCTGGGTACTGGGTACACAGTGATGGGAAATACACAATCCCTTCAAAGCCTGTAAGTCAAGTTTAACGCTGGGGACCGGAAGAAAAAAAAAAAAAAAAAAAAAGATTAAAAGTGAAGCCTGGAGGAGGCTGAGGCATGGGAGGGCTGGTATCAGTGGTAAACGAGCTTTCTAAAGACACCCCTGAATCTGGGCTTTAAGGACAGAAGATTCATAACTGGCAGAGGAGAGTTCTTATAATACCCTATTGCCTGTAGGGTCCCATTTAACTGAGGAGTTCTACTTTAAGCCAGGATAATTTGCCAAATTAAGTAAATAAAAGCAGACAATGCTAGGTTAAATGTGAATTTCAGATAAACAACAGAAAATTATTTAATATACATAGGTTCCAAGCAGTATTTGGGATAAACATTCCTAAAAGATTATTTATCTGAAATTCAAATTTTAAGTGGATGTTCTATGTTACCTGGCAACCACACACTACAATCAGGACTACCCAGGAGATGACCTGGAGACGCTGCTCACCAGTCCAGCCTACCCTCCCCCAAGCCCACATCACACAAGGACCCTTCCAGCGTACTCCAGATGTTAGGTGGAAGCATTCTTTGGTGCAGTCCCATTCCTATAAGGATTATGGTGGCCATACTGGCTTCCACAATTTTAAAGGGTTATAAATGACACTCCCTCGCTACCACAGGGAAAACACAGTGCCAAGACCCCACTACATTCTGAACCTACAGCAACCAACTCCCAAGATGCCCTGTGAGAACATAAAAGGCACCCGTTCCCACAATGGAAGGGCAAGGAGGCCAGAGCAAAACCTTACAACAGACAATAAGGACCAGTTCCCACAATGCCCTGCGGCAATTCTTCCCAGGATGCCTTGGGCCTATAATGACCGCCTTTCAAGGTGCTCTGCGTCGAAGCACTCCAAGCGTCCAAGATGCTGAGCGGAAGGTGTGTGACAAAAGGGGCCGGTTTCCCAAAAGGAGCTACAATAATCCTTCCCAGAATGCACCAGGCCCATAACGACTAGCAGACCGACTCCCACAGTGCCTTAGGGCGGGGCGTCCCGTTTCCCCAGGATGCCCCAGGGCTGCACGGAGCCGTGTTGGGGGAGAAAAGGGAGCCTGGGTCTCACCCTCCGGCCATGATGGGCCAAGACCGCTGCCAGCTCGCCCCGGTGATGGGAGCCGTAACTCCCATCATGCAGCGGTGTCGTAGCGCCCGCTTCCCAGCATGCCCCGCGCACCCCTATCCCTATCCCGGACACTCACCGGCACTAGCTGCCCCCGCTCTGGCTCGGCGGCGGCGGCTGCACGCCCGAGCTCTGCGCGTGCGCTGCAAATCGGGTAGGAGGGTGTACAAGCGGCGTGAAGCGCCTAGGGCGCTTGCGCGGCGAGGTGGACCATTCCCATTGCACAGTGGGGAGAGGGGCTCTCCGAGTCGGGCCATCGACTAGGCCCGCGCAGGGGCTTCCGGACTTTGCCCCTTGCTGTCCAGGTTTACTTGGTACAGTCCGCAGCTAGACGGAACTAGAAACTGCGAGGCTTGCGCGTGCGTGAGCAAGCAGGAACGCGCCTTACAGAAAATGGGATGAGCTAGGGGTTGGGGGCGCCAACTAGGCTTGGATCTTGGATTTGAGGCTTATTTGCATAACCTTAGCGCGGGACAATGGGAGCCCTACGGCGCTGAAGGGGTGATTTGCATATTCCCCGGAGAGGCTGTACTCTCGAACGTCGTGATTAGCATATAGGGGGAGAGGGGTGGCGGGGGGCGCGCCTGAGCAAAGCGCATGCGCTTACGGATTGCGGACTAGCGAGTGGCCTTGTTTTAGTTGGCGTCAGTTTGCATCCGGAGAGGGGGCGCAATGGCCAAGACACTTACTCTCACAAACCCCTTCCCCCACCACCATCAGAAATATTTATTGCCGTCGTCTGTGTCAAGCCCTGTGTTGGTGGGCACCGTGGTTTCCGCAGTGAACGAGACATACCTGGCCCCTATCCTGGCACCCCAATCAGAGGAAGGAGATCCACACAAAATCAGAACCACAACCCAGAGTGGTCAGATTTGGGATGAGTGAAGCATAGGAAGCTGTGGGAGCCAGAGGAAGTGCCTGCCCCAGCCTGGAAAGGCTTCCAAGAGGTGGTGATCTTTAAGCCATGGATGAATAGAAGCCAACTATAGCATAGGAGTCCTGGCACAGGGAACAGCAAGGGCAGAAGCCTACAGGCAAAAAGTAGTGCATGGTTTGATTGAGAAAGTGATAGCAGCTACGTATGCCTGAAACAGAATTAAGAGAGGGGAAAGGCTCCTAAAGGTAGAGTTAAGAGCTCTGACTATACAGTTTGATGGCATAGGAAGCTACTGCAGTATTCCAGGCTTTTAGAATTGACTTATATTTTAGCTCAAAACTCTCAAGAGCTCCCATTATACTTAAACGTTGTCATGGCCCAGGGGCTATACATGTGGTCTGTTCTTACTTGTCTCTGACTTCACTCACCTCTTTATCCATCCCTGTGTACCTCTACTTCCCCTCAAACACCAGTCCCCACCACCTCAGGCCTTTGCCCTTGCTGTTCCCTTTGCCTGAAAATGCTTTTCCCTCTGATCTTTGACTCATCATTCATATCTTGGCACAGGTGTCAAACAGGCTCTTCCTGATCTTTCAAAGATGGCACGTCGAATTTGCATTAGAGAAATGAGCAGGATTGTGGATACAGCAGGATTGGCCACGAGTTGATGGTTGTGGGAGCTGGGGTGAAGGGTGCATGGGACTTCATAGTCCTGTTCTGTCTACTTCTGTATTTGAAGTTTTCTATAATAAATTAATAGTACCCCATCCCCTCACTCTGCATTTTATCTTAAGAGTACTTATGGCAAGCTGAAATTAAAGGTTTTTTGCTTCCTGTTTTCCTCATGGAAGCTTTGTGAGGGTAAGAAGGGAGTCACCCTTTTTCCTTCAGTCCTCAGTGCCTAGAAACAGGATCAAGTTTCAGATTAGTACGAAGCCATCTAGAACACCTAACATTTGCCTATTTTATTCATCACGGCATCTCCAGATCTTTGGGTAGCACCTGGCACAAAGAAAGAGGTCAGTGTATTTTTTAATCTAAAATTAGAATCACTCATTTAAAATTTAGTCGAATGAATGAGGGGCCAGGAGTGCCAGGCTAAGGGGGCTTGACTTGACCTAGAGGTGATGGGGAGCTAGGGAAAGATTTTGAGCAGAGCAGGCACAGGTTTTGACAGGGCGAGATGTGAGTTAATTGAAAGGTCCTTTGGAGATTGATTTCCGGGTTAGAGGTAAACCAGGGGAAGGATCTGGGCCTTTGGCTGAGGACAGGGTAGCTCAGTGGCTACTGACTCAAGACTCAGTGACTTTTGGCCGAAGGAGTGGCCAGGGAAAAAACCAGATTCCTTGGAAGGGTGGAGGTGCCCCTGAAGAGGTACGGAACTTCTCCTGGCTTGTACTATCCACCAACAACCATCTTACTTCTCTCCCTCCTCCCTCCCTTAGTTCAGTTCCCCTCCCAACATAGTGCAGCTCTGGGCAGAGGGACAGACACACAGCCACCCCAGACACTTGTTCTCTCCTCAGTTTAATGGTGGTTAGTGGGATTGCCAAACCCCCTCCCCGTTCCCCTCCCCGCCCCGTACAAAATGTGTGGTTTTTTTTTTTTAAACAAGAAAAAGGGGGCAAAAGCCAGGAATGAGGGGAGGGGGGTGCAATCTGATATTTTCATACAGATTTTTAATTTTTTTTTAATATATTATATATAAAACCATAGAGACCAACGCACCCCCCCAGACTCCTTTCCCTCTCCCTGGAGGGCCTGGAGGAGAGATGGGGAAGGCCCCCCCAGGAGTGGGTGGACAGAGAGACAAATATGGATAGGACAGATATGGGGGGAGGAGGTGGGGAAGGGGAGCCCAGGAACCTGGGGATTGGAGAAAAGGGTTGGGGCTGTCTCCCTCACCGCCCCCATCAAAGTTATGACACAAAGACACAGAATCCCTGTTTCCATGCCCTCCCCCCCCACCCTTACCCCCACCGTGCAAACATGGCTTTGCAAAGAGGTGCCCAGAGCTCTGTGGAACTCCTACAATGGCTGGCATGGGGTCTGGGACCCCCAAAGAAATCTGTGTTCCCCTTCCCTGCCCACCCCACCCTTCCCAGAATCTGACCCCCTCCCCACAAGACCTGGTTCTGCAGCCTAGGGGCCCCGGCCTTCCCCCAGTTATCTTCCCCCAACCCAATCCCTACCGCCCTCCCTGGACTTGGGGGGTCCGGACCTCTGGCCCCTGCCCCCTGGGGGGCCCAGGCCTCTAGGCCCTTGCTTCTGGCCCTTGCAGAGACCTGGGATCCGACACCCCCCATCCCTGCCCAAGCGTCTGAGGTGTTAGTGGTGGGGGGAGAAGCCCACCATCCCAGACTCTGGTAAATGTCTTTGCAGCTGGCAGTGGGGTGGACCCCAGCCCAGGCCCAGGCCCAGGCCCGGGTGGAGGTGGGGTCAGATGAAGAATTCTTCTTTCCTCTTGTGTCCGTCGCTGCCATTGAGAAAGGCTTCTCTTGCTTCTCCCTGCTCATCCAGGCCACTGGCCTCGTGGGTCAGATAGGAGCCTGAGGGGTGACAGACCCCCAGACAGAGGTGACATATATGTGGACCCAGGAGTTGGACAGAAATATACGGGAAGGGGAGACAGACAAGACATACCAGGCGAAGGAAGAGGGAGAAACGGAACATTCAGGGAGGGAATCAAGTGCAGGGGATTGCAAAACAGGGGCAGAGAAAGAGGTAAAAGCAGAATTAGGAAGACTCCAAAAGTTCAAAGAAAGACCAACCCTTATCTGTTCTCCTGGTGGTGTCCCCTTACTCTGCTCCCAACGAATCCAACAATTTAGGGAGAAGAATTGTTTTATTCAAACTCTTGGCCTTAATTTCACCTTCAGTGTTTCACCCCTTTCAGAGTCAAGGCCGAAAAGTCAGCCCGGAATCTTGGCCTCAGGTCCCGCCAGGTTTCGAATCCCGGGTCTAGGTTCCGCCCTCTTATCCTCTGGGCTGTACGCCCTCCCTCTTTGCAAGCCGGGCTCTAGGGCCCCGCCCTTCCCGAATCCCACAACCAACCACACCCCCTGCAGAATTCAGTCCCCGCCCCCACTCACCCTTCTGCCGTACAGAGCACCAGACCATGCCCACCAGCACACATATGATCAGAAACACCAGTAGCGCCAGGATGCCGCCCACAATGGCGTAGGGCACCGACGTCTGAGCCTCTACCACCGCACCCGGGTCTGCCAGAGGGACAGGGCGCAGGACCAGGTCATCAGAGCACAGTCCCAGCCTGGCCCCATCGCTGCTGCTCTTGTAAACCAATCCACACAACTAACCGCGCTTTTACGCGTCACGCCCCTCAAACTACTGCCACGCCTGGCCCCTTGTCCTGGTTCCACTCTTTCCTGATGCTCCACTTCCACAAAGAACGCGTGTGTTGGTTTGTACACTGGCCCGAACCAGCCCTTGAATCATTTTGCCAGTACTACCCCACTCCCTCCCCCCACCACTCCCCAAAGAACGGAAACAGCACATCTCTTTTCGTTCGATTCCTTTGACCCACAGAACCTGAGGTCCAAGTCCCTTCCCATCTTGTCTAAAACGCTCCAGGTATTTAAAAATGCGGAGCTAGGGCCCAGCAACTTCCAAAATTCGTGCTCCACTGTCATAAGAGCTAAACACATAGCACTTATTTTGTGCTAGGGACCATTCCAACCGCTTTATATATTTAGCTCATATATAATCTTCACACCCCTATGAGGTAGGTGCTATTGTTTATTTCCGCTTAACCAATGAGGGAACTAAGGCGCAGAGTTACGCGCAATAGGATGCCGCAGAGCCCAGTCTGAACCCAGGCGGTCGGTCTGGTCGCAGAACTCCCGGAATTCAGGTGGCTGTGGACCCCAAAGAATCACCCTTTGCAACAGGCCCCTCAAACACCCCTGCAGGCCTTGAACCATCCAACCCAGCTCGCCCATTCCCAAGAACCCCTGCCTCCCGGGACGAGCAGAGACCTCCTCCGAGGCCCCGCCCCCGCCTTGAGCCCCGCCCCCAGGCCTGCGGCTGCGTGCCCTCACCGTAGACCACGAGTACATAGAGCGCCCTCGCGTGGCCGTGCTTGTTCGACGCCTCGCAAGTGTAGGTGCCATTATCTGCGGATACCAAGCCAGGCAGCGTAAGCGTCTCCCCGACCGCCTCGGCGCGCTCTGGCAAAGACTCATTCCCGCGGTTCCAGCGGATCTGGTTTGGCCTGGGCGTGAGGGAAGTATAGTCAGAGTTAGGGACACAGGTGCCACCATCCAATTCTGACTTCTCGGTAATCTAGATATGTAGTATCTGCCAGTAAGAGGGTCCTTACTCTCCCCATCCTAACCAATAAAACCAACAGTCCCGGGCACAGCTTTCACCCATCACCGGAGTCTCAAGAATCCTAGCGTCCTGTCCCCCGCCCGTTCCACTATCAGAATTCAGGAGTCCAGGGCCCCACAGCCTCCCCCCTTCAGGACGCAGAAGTCCGGGCCCCAGCCCCTCTGTTCGCCCAGTCCCCTCTTTCCCGAGACACAGGTGTCCAGGTCCCCGGTCTCTTCTCCTCAGGACCCAAGAGTGTCGGGTCCAAGAGCTCACCTGGGGTTCCCTGTTACAGCACACGTTAGCACCAGCGTGTCTCCCTCCCTCACTACAGCTTGGGAGGCATGGATCCGGGCCGTGGGGGAGTCTGTGGGCGGAAGTGAGATGGGAGAGTGGTGGTCTGGGTCATCTCGCGGGGCTAGAAACCCTCCCGGGGGCAAGCGGCTGGCGTTGGGACCCTCCGGCCCCCGGCGTCCCGGCCCGCCGGGCACTTACACTGCACGTCCAGCACGTACTGCGTCTGCTTGCTGTGTCCGGAGGGCAGCGCCTGGTTCTGCGCCTCGCAGATGACGATACCGCCGTCGTCCTTGCGGTCCACACGAAACCGCACTGTGCTCGCCACGCTCCAGACTTTGCCATTTTCCTGGCCGCTGCTCACTCCTGCCAGGCCCCGCCGGGACTCGGTCAGGCCAGGATTCCGGCCCCGCCCACCCCCAGCCCAAACCAAAGCAGGCTATTTGCCAAGCTCCGCCTCTTAGCCACAGGCCTCGCCTCCAGTCCTCCAAGCCACGCCCCTCCCCGAACGTAGCCCGCAGCCCCAGGTGCCTCTTCCCAAAGCCCCTCCCTCTTTCACTCCCAAGCCCTCCCATCGGTCAGTTCCTTCCGTAGCAGCATATTGGGTGGCCAGGGTCAGCGAAACCTGTGCGCTCTTCTCCAAGCCCCGCGCACTTATAAGCCAGGAGGTCCCAAGACCCGCTTCCTCTCAGTCCCACCCCTCGCCGGCACTTCCCCGGTGACCCCACCCCAGGTAGTACCTTTCAGCTCCTTGCGGTCCCGGTACCAGCGCAGGACAGCGGCGGGGCGGGACCGAGGAACCAGGCAGCTGAGCTCCACCTCGCCTCCCTCCACCGCCTGCTCCCGGACCTCCACCACGGGATTCTCTGGGGCCACTGCAGGGAGAAAGGGGTTAGGGGGGCGGTCAGCGGTGGCACTGAGGTGGACTCAAAGAAACTAGGTGCAACAAGGGTCCCAGGTGGCAGGGGTCAAACACAGGCTGGAGGTCAGGAAGACCGGCCGTGTTTCCTGGGGGCAGGTGTCGAGGAGGTTAAAAACAACCAGATTTAAAAATCAGGTCTCAGGATAAGGGACAAGCGGAGGAGAAAGGAGGAGGGGATGAGTTTGAGGAGGGAGAGGCGTTACCCAATACAGTGAGCGTGGCAATCTGGTGGTGGGTATCCTCCGTGTAGAGCTGGCAGAAATAGCCCCCCTCGTCCTCCAGGCGGGCATCTGAGAGCCGGATCCGCACGCGGCGCGGAGAGAACTCCTCAAGCTGGAAACGCTCATCCTTCAGGGCTAAACAGAAGGAACAGGAAGGAGTGAACCTAAGGAATTCTGGCTCCACGGACCTGCCCTTCTTCCAGAAGCTTACAGTCCTGCGCTCTGCCCCTTTTCCCCATCCAGCCATACCCGTGCATCTCAGGGGCCCCCACCAGTGACTCCCTTAGGGACCCAGAATGATCCAGGCCCTCGTGCCCACAGGACCAGTTGTCCAGGCCCCTAGCTCCATGCTCTGTCAGGACCCGAGTCCACACTCTCCCCTCTGTCCTCTTTCAGGACACAGGGGTCAGGCCCCAGTCCTTCTCCTTCAAGACTCAGGATTTCCTACCCCAGCACTCACCGCGGGTGCCGTTGAAGAAGAGGGTCTGCCGGGCTGGGTTCTGAATGACAACTATGGATCCATCGTACTGGTGCAGACGGCAGGTTATCTCGGCCACCCCTCCCTCAGCCACGGTCACATTCTCTGTCTGTACTTCCTGTCCAGCCCCTGGACCAGCAGACAGAGAGACAGGATAGGAGACTCGTTGAGGGCTGCGATTCAGTCTTTTCTCTCTCCCCCGTTCCTCCCCCATCCAAATCGCCAATCTCTCTCTTTCCCCTCTCATTCAGTTCCTTGCAGCCAACATTTCCCGAGGGCTGGATTCTGGGAGGTAAAGACAAGCTGCTCCAGAGAAGCTACAGTCACGATCCAGTGGTATGTGCTCTAATGGGGACAGCACAGAGCACACGGGGAGCCCAGAGGAAGGGGAGACTAAGGCTGCCTAGGGAGATGGGTGATCAGAGAAGGTTCTGGAAGAAAGCTCCATTGGATCCAGATTTTAGAGTGAGCAGTTCACCAGGTGTGGGAAACTGCTATGTGTTCCCCAAATCCCACCTTTCACACCTGGGCACCCGTTGTAATTTGTCTGCAGCGATGGCCACAATATTCTTCCCATCCCTGTATATGCCCTCTGTAAGTTGACTTTGTCCCTCCTCTGTCATAAAGCAGGCATTCTGATCCTGTTGATCTGGGCAGGCCCTGTGACTTGCTTTGACCAGCCACTCACTTTGACTTGTTTTGATCACATTTCCTAAAAGGATACTGTATGGGTTCTCGAGCCTAGCGTTTCTATTCGTGCCCTCTTGCTGCCCTGAGACCATCAGGTAAAGATGCCTGGACTAGCTTCCCTGAGGGCAAGGGACCACATGGAGAGAGAAATCCAGCCAGTAGCCAGCACCAACTGCCGGTCACGTGAGTGAGGCCATCCTGGCCCATCCAGCCCCAAGTGACTGCAGCCACATGAGTGACTCCAGCTGAGACCCAGAGATGAACTGCCCAACCAACTCAGTCCAGATCGCTGACTCCCAGAGTTATTTCCCAGAGCAAATGACCATGACTGTTGTTTAAAGCCACTACATTTTGGAAGGTCCCTTACACCACCAAAGTTAACTGGTAGGACACACGATTGGACTACATTTCCTCAGATCCCTTGTACTTAGTTGGGACCACGTGGCTGGTTTCTGGCCACTGGGATGTAGGTGGAACAGAGAAACACCTCTTCCAGGCTGGCTCATGTCAATCACAGTCGTTCTCGCTGGCTGAATGGAGAGGACCCCAAGGAGCCTGTAGGAGAACAGGATCACAAGCTGGAAGGAGCCCAAGGCCCTGACTGCCCGCTGTGACCTGCCTGCACAGGACTGTAACGTGAATGAGAAATTCACTTTTTTGTTAAGCCGTTGGGATTTCGGGGCTGTTGTTATTGCGGTTAACCTACCCCGATTAATCCATCAGAGGAGGAAGGTAGGGGATTAGTAAGGGGGTATTTTCAGCAGAGGCAGCAGCCTAGAGTACAGCTCGAAGCTGGGATTAATCAGCATCACCATCACCATCACCATTGTCACGGTCATCTTCAAAATAAAATAACCACAATGGCTACTGTTTATTAGGCACTTGCTATGCCTGTGCCAGGCTCTGTGCTAAGGGTGTTACCTATATAATTTCCATTTAATCATCAGAGTACCCAAATAGTTAGGCACTATAAGCAATCCCCAGCTTAAAATTTTTTTAATGCTTATTTTTATTTTTGAGACGGAGAGAGAAAAACCGTGAGTAGGGGAGGGGCAGGAGAGAGGGAAACACAGAATCCAAAGCAGGCTCCAGGCTCCGAGCTGTCAGCACAGAGCCCCATGTGGGGCTCGAACTCTCGAACCGTGAGATCATGACCTGAGCTGAAGTCGGACGCTTAACCGACTGAGCCACCCAGGTACCCCAATCCCCAGCTTTTTAAAATTCCCATTTCATGGGTGAGAAAGTTGGTCCAGAGAGAGAAAATGACTTGCTCAAGGTCTCAGAGTGGCAGTGGAAGGGCCAGGATCTGCATGCAGAGCTCTCTGATGCCACATTTTGCATCCACATCCACCTCCTGGTTGTCTGGGTGAAATTGTGCAGCCCTGGGGAGGGGGTGTGGGATGTGCTAGTGGAGGGCCACAAAGGCCAAGCCTGGAGATTAGCTTTTACCCTGAAGGCCAGTGGAGGTTTTGAAGCAGGAAAGTGCCATGATCAGATCTGGTTATTTACCTTTAAATGTGGGCTAACTCTGGCTTCGTGTCTCTTGCATTCTGTCCCATTCATTCGAGTATTTCCTGAGCAGTAGGTAGGTGCTTAGGGGCTGGGTGCCCAGAGATGAGTCAGATGAGGTCCCTGCCCTGGAAGGCCTTCAAGATTTACAGGGAGGTAGATGCAAATCACTGTAATTGACCATCAAAGTGTTATATTCCCTGTAAGAGGGCTCAGTAACCCAATTTGGATGCTGAGGGGTAGAAAAGATTAATTCTGGAGAATGGAGGCAGAGACAGCTAGCTTTCTACCCAGCATCCATAATCCAGCATCCATAATTCTTCTTAGTAAAAGAACCCTGATTATATTTTAGTATATGTGCTGCCGAAGCGAGCACGAACCCTGATTATATTTATGGTTGCCCTATGTCCAGCAGAAAAAGATATTCCCAGACTCCCTTGCAGCTAAATGAGGCCATGTGATAACAAGTTTTGTACAAACTCGATATAAGGATAAGTGACTTCCCTGGTAATTCATATGGTAATTTCAGGAGGACTTCCTAAAGAAAAGGGACAAGTCCTTTTTCTTCCAGGTTGCCTTTATGCTGCCTGGAACTGGGATGTGATGCCTGGAGTTCTGGCAGCCACTTGACCAAGAGGACAAGGGCACGAAAGATGGTGGAACTAAGAGCTGGAAGGTACCTGAGTCTCTGGTGATGATGTGGAGCTGCCTCCAAAGCCCTGGATGCCTACTTCTGGACTTCTCTTAGGTTTGAATACAATGCTTTGTGCACTTAAGCCACTCTTACGGGTTGATTTGGCACTTCTTGGAATATCAACATGTCCAATCCTGGCCCCACGTATTTTTTCCTCCCCATGTCTTTTTCAATCTCGGTAAATATCACGACCATCCACCCAGTTGCTCAAGCCAAAAACCTTTCCCTCTCTCTAACATCCATTCCATCAGCAAGATCTATCCATCTACCTCTAAAACATATCCCAGATCAGTTCATCTTTTTACCGCCACCCTAGTCCAATGACACGGTCTCTTCCCTTGACCTTTAAGAGCTACTCAGGGGTCTCCCAGCTTCTATGCCTGCCTCCCCTCAGGCCATTCTCCACATAGCAGCCAGATGGAGTTTTCCAGAAGGTAAATCAGATCAAGTCACCTCTCTGCTTGAAACCCTCTGAAGGCTGGTGCCTGGATGGCTCAGTTGTTAAGCATCTGACTTCAGCTCAGGTCATGATCTCATGGTTCGTGAGTTCGAGCCCCGTATCGGGTGAACACGAGCCCTGCGTAGGGTGAGCTCCGCTTCTCTCTCTCTCTGCCCCTCCTGGGATTCTCTCTCTCTCCCTCTCTCTCTCTCTCTCTGCCCCTCACTCACCTGCACCCTCTCTCTCTCAACAAACAAAAACAAAAGACAAACAAAAAAACCCTGGAAGGCTGCCCATGACACTTAGGAAATAAAGTAAAATCTATATTCCTTCCCTGGACCTTGAAGGTGGTATGTGGCCTGGACCCCTCTGACCACAGTTCCAGCCACCCTCCTGCTACTCCCTTTCCTCCAGGTGCATTGACCTTGATCTTCCTCAAATTCACTGAACTCGTTTCCACCCCATGGCCCTTGCACTTGCTCTCCCCTCTGCCTGGAATGTTCTTCACTGCCTCCTGTTGTCATTCAGGTCTCTGCTCACATCCACACCTCCTCAGGGAGCCCTCCCTCACACCTCACACGTCCCCTTACCTCCAGAACACTTTCTGTTCTGTCCCCACTGGTTTTATTTCCTCTACAGAAATGTCACTGAAATTATCTTGGTAATGTGCTTACTCATTTACTGTGTTTGTCCCCTGCCACCAGAATACACACCCCATGCAAGCAGGAATGTAATCCATCGGTTTCACTGCTGTATCCCTCCTCCCTAGCAGTGTCCCTGAAGCTAGATAAGTGTCTGGGAGATTGACAGATGAATAGCGTGTGCTGGGCACGATTTCATTTCAACCTCACGACGACTCTGTGGCATCATTATCCTCATGGTGGACACCTGGGTTGATCCCAGCTGGACCACTGGCCATCTTTGTGACCTTGGGCAAGCGGCATGACTTTTCTGAGCCTCAGATGCCCTGTCTGTAAAATGGGGATGATGCCAGTGCCTTGTCTCCTAGGGATCAGCCCAGTGCCCAAAGCTCAGGGAGTCCTTCCTGCAAAGCTACTGTTATTACAACTCCGGAAACATACCCGTGCACATGAAAACTGGCCTGCCTGCACATCCTGGTGCTTAAAAAACAAAACAAAGCAAAGCAAAGCAAAACAAAACAAAACAAAAACATCCTGAAGCCTAGCCATTGATCCTGGACCTCAGGGCTAACCCAGTGCTAGCCCCCCATTTTACAGATGTGGAGAATGAGGCTCAGGGGTCCCAGGCCAAGTCAGTGGCAGAAACTCAACATCTCCTGGGAGCCATCAGGACCTCTGCATCTGCCCCCGCCCCTACCGTGCAAATTATTCCTCTGCTGTCTGCTTGAGGGTGCACATGGGGTGAGGGTGGGGGGCTTTTGTCTTGTTCCCTCCCCCTCCTGAGGAGTCAGTAACCAACAGTGTCTGTGCCTGGAATATTAATGTCCCAGGAGCTTTTGTTTCAGGGTTGGGGAGTTGGGGGGTGGTGAGGCGGGACTTGTTAGTCCGAGAGGGCTAAGCTTTTGGGACTTGGGCACTGGCCCTTTAAACGGTGTTGACAGCCTGGAGTCGTCATGGGGATGGTGCCTGGAAAAAGGGACTGGGGAGGGCTTGGGAAAGAGTGGCTGAGCAGGTGATAGGTAGAGACCCAGAATCCAGCCCTCTCCTCCCTTAGACCCAGAAGTCCAGCTCCCAACTGCCTCTTTTCCCAGGATCCAGGAGTCCAGACTCCTAGCCCCCTCCTCCAATCAGGATCCAGGAGTCTGGGTTCTCAGCCTCCTCCTCCTTCATCCCCAGAAGTCCTGAGCCCCAGCCTTCTCCCCCTTCAAACCCAGGAGTCTGGGCTTCCAGCCCCCTCCTCCTTCAGGACCCAGGAGCCAGGGGTCCAGAGTACACAGCTGGTGGATGTTTCCACGGAGACTAGACAGGGTGGGGGGAGCACTTCCTGGGTCCTGAGTCAGCGAATACCCAAGGGAGTCTCAAGGTCACGGTTCCGGGAAGGTCACAGCCACCCCCTCCGTATCCGCTCCCCAGGGGGCTCATGGCTTCATGCCTCCTTCCCCCACTTCCTCCCCTAGGGAGGTGGTACATCCCTTCGTCCTGAATGAACCCCCCCTCAGCCCCCCATCAATGGCGGAGTCCGAACATCCTCGCACAAAGCATCAATTCTTCCCCAGCTCAGCCTTGTGAAGGCGCCTGTATTCGCAGGACCTAGGCGTCAGGGTCCCAGCCCCTCCTCCCTCGGAAACCTGCAGTGGGACCCCGGTCCCTTCCTCTCCCAGGACTCAGTAGTCTGTACCTCCATTCCTCCCACATGACCTAGGAGTATGGAGCCCCAGCCCTCTTCTCCCCTTAGACCCAGGAGTCCAAGCCCCCAGCCCCCTCCTCCCTCTGAGACACTTAGCCTTCTACCTCAGATCCCAGAGTCTAAAACCCTGGCCCCTCCTCCCTCAGACCCAGGAGTCCTGGCCCCCCAGCCCCCTTCTCTCCTGGAAACTTGACTGCAGGTCTACAGTCCTCAACCCTCAGAATCACAGTCCTGCCTTCCCCCAGCCTTCCGTCCCCCTCCTATCTGGGGACCAAGCATCAGGTGGGGGCGTAGGGGTGAGTCAGCAGCCTCACACACAAAGTGCCCCCTATGGCCCCCACGTTCCTGGGATATTCAGAACTCCCTAGATTCTGGGCCTCAGGCCCAGCCAGGGGGTGGGAGGTTTCCCCTGGGCGTGGGGTCATGGGGGAATTCCTGCTTCAGGAAGGGTGCAGGCCTGCACTGAGCCCTCACTGTCCTACCCTCCACCCCCAGTACCCTCTAGTCACCCCCTCCCAGGAGAGCCCAGGCTCTGTCGCTGCCCTCTTGCCCCACTGAGTTACTGCAGAGGAGCCTTAGTGCCTGGTTCTCGGAGGACTATGGGCCTGGGGTCTGCACTGGCAGGAACCAGAGGGTGCTTGGGTCTTGGTGCCACAGGCCATTGGGCGCTGGCGAGTCTGACTGTCTCCAAGCATCCCCCCCCACCTCCCCCACCCAGAGAGAGAAAGCTGCCTTTGTGTTCCCCAAGACGGGGACAGGCCAGGCTCGCACGACATTAACCCACCCCGGGCCCCAACCCTGCTGTGTCTAAGGTCTTGGAATCCATTGCTGAACCTGACCCCCCGCTCTGGAGACTCAGGCATCCAGCTCATGGGTGGGTGGGGGTCAGTGACAGAAACCACCCAAGGCCTGCACCCTGGGGTGACTCATATTGGGGGCAAGGTCCCCCTGCTCTCAGAGTGACCTGTCAGAACTCTAGCAGGGAAAAGTGAGTCACTGGGGAGGAAAACATTTGGGCAACAACCAACTCCCCCTCTACAAAGCCCCCTAACTCTAAACGGTCACTCTGTCTTTTCTCTGTATCTGGATATCTGTTCCCTCTGCCCCTCTCTGCTCTATCCAATTCCCGGCCTGTGGATCTCTGGTTCTGCCTGCGTGCATCTGGTCAGGCAACGCATCTCTCTCTCTCTCTCTCGCTTCCTCTCGCCTGCCCACCCTGGGCCCTTCTTCCCTTTGGCATCAATCTCCTCCTCCTTCTCTGGTATTCTTGGCAGATGTGTGAGCCAGGAAAGAGAATTCGGTTTTGGAAGGGCACAAAGGGACCCCCATCTTCCTTCGTGCTGGCTGGCCAAAGTGAGAGAGGAAAGGGGTGACTGAGAGGAAGATGATGGAGGGACCGTGAGCAACGCCTGAAATCTGGCGGCCAAGGTCATTCAGAAATATCCAGTGAAAAGGAAAGCAGACAGGGCCCTCTGATACCAGGTACCCCAGCCCCCTAGCCCACGCTGTACAGAAGGGGGAAAGTGAGGCTCAGAGAAGGGCAGAGACTGATATAAAATCACACCAGAGAGGCTGGTTCCTCAGCTCCCAGTCCAGAGTGCTCCCCGTGACACCCAGCTGTCTCCCAACTTTTAACGCCCCATGCCATTTAATTTAGCGAAAGTTTAGAGAAGTAGGATGCAGGTTCCAGGAAGCAGTGGTTTGAACATGAAACAAGAAACAAGCCTCTAGAGCTACCTCCCAGGAGCGCTGGAGAAAAGACTCTTGAACTGGGCAAGCCGTCATCTTAGGTTCTGATTCTGAGAGAATCCATCCCATGATTCTAAGCTGTCAAGATTCCAGATGTCAGAGGTGTCAAGACTCAGGATCTCCCGGAGGTCAAGATCTCAGAATTTTAAAGCTGTCAAGAGGCTAGAATCCTAACGCTGTCAAGGTTCTAGAATTTGCAAGGTGGCAAGATTCTAAAGACTTGGGGATTCTGGAGTCCTAAAGACGCCAGTGTTTTCAAACACCCTCAGGTTCTTTGTTTACTGGATTCATTGGTTCTAGGATTCTATGAACCTGGTTCAGGAGCCTAAAAGAAGACAGAATAATAAAACTGGAGGGCATGTAGCTAAGGTACCAAAGCGCTCATGGGGAGGAGGGCGGGGGGATTGTGGCTTGTCTGCTGCAAAGAAAGAAGGAAATGGTAAAAGTTCCAAGCAATGGCAGAAGACTTTAGAAGAAAGCAAGGTGCAGCGTGAGAGGTCAGCTTTGCCCCTCTGGCCTCGTCCTGAGGAGAGGGAGGCCGTGCCCAGCTTGCCAGAAACCCCTTGGGAGGTCCGAGCTGGAGTTCCCTTTCAGGTCACTGGGTTCAACACTTTACAGAAAGGGGAACTGAGGCCCAGAGAGAGGAGGGGGCTTGAGGTCGGCTGCTGGGGCAAATGGCAGGAGGCAGGATGCAAATAAACCCTGGCCCCCAGCCCTGTGCCATCTGGCTACACGCCTCTCCCAAATCTCTCCGTAGCATCCTGCCCTCCACTTCTGCCCAGCCACCTCCCAGCCATCCATTCCTCCTAAGAGCGGCCTCACCCGCTGGGGAGGGGGTGACCTGTGGCAGGTTTGAGGCACACGCAGTGTGAGAGTGTGAGTGTGTAGGTGACGTTTCCTGACCTTGTCCCCAGCCTCAGGGTCACCCTATCGTGGAGGTGTCCGGCTTTTCACAGTGTGTGATGTGGCTATGTGGAAGGCTCCCTAGACGTCCTGGAGGGGGGCTTCTCTGTAAGTTATGGTCTGGGTGTGTGAATGGGGGGGCAGCATTTGCGAGGCATTTGCTGAATCCACGTGTGTGCCCACATGCCAAGGTTCCTCACACACTTCCCAACACGCACACATGCGCGCACACACACACACACACACACACTTCCCTCCAAGGCCCTTCAGGATGCCCTGTCTGACTCAATTCCTCTCCAGGGCACAGAGGGATGAAGGGGTGCAGGTATTAAGGATGGGGTCAGGGAGGTTGTAAGGGCAAAGGGGGGAGCAGAGAGATGGGGGACAGGGGGACACTGGGACAGAGAGGCGGGGATGGATAGTGGGGGGAATGAAGAAGAGAGGTGACAGAGGGGGCTAGAGAAACAGGCAGGAAAGATAGGGGATAGAGACAAGGGGATGGGACAGATGGGGGACAGAGGGAAAGGGACAGAGAAACAAGGGTGACAGTGAGACAGGGACAGAGAGGGAGAATGGGGGCAGAGAGGGACAGCAGAAATATAGAGGGACAGAGAAGGAGAATAGAGAGGATGATGGGGGGACAGAGTGACCCAGTAAAAAGGGGCAGAGACCAAGGGACAGAGGTGGGGGACAAAGAGGATGGAGAGGTGGGGGACAGGGCGGCAAGGAGAAAGGGGGACAGACGGGGGGACAGGACTTCCAGACCGAGGGACAGAGGACAAGGGTAGGGGGACAAGGAGAGAGACTGAGGGACTCACAGACAGGCGGACAGAGGGACGCAGAGACCGAACAGAAGGACAGCGGGACCGGCCCAGAGAAGGCGGGCTTGCGGAAGGGGTGGGGGGGGGGGGTAATGGTGGTCTCGGTCCCTTTGTCCCCGCCGGGATCCGGGCCTGTGCGGGGGGGGGGGGGGGGGGGGCTGCGGCACAGCGGCCGGGGCCCGCGTCCCCCTCCCCCCGCTCGCGGCTCTCAGCTCCCGGCTCCCGGCCCGCGCTGCGCTTTGTCCCGGGGAGGGGGCCCGGCCCGGCCCCGCGCGCATTGTTCGGCCTCTGCGGCCCCGCGGCAGCCGGGCTGTCACCGCAGCGCGCCCCCCGCCCCGGCCCGGCCGGCCGACCCCGGCCCCCGACCCTACCTGGCCCCGCCGCGGCCGCCCACAGCAGCAGCAGCGGCCACTGGAAGCGCCGGGCCCGGCCCATGGTGCCGCCGCCGCCGCCGCCGCCGCCGCCGCCGCCGCCGCTCGCTCCCGGCCCGGCACCTGCACCGCCCGCGCCGCCCGCCCCGCCCCCGAGCCCCGCCCCCTGCCCGCCCGGGGGCGGGGCCGGGGCCGGGGCGGGGCCCAGGCCGGGACTGGGGGTAGGGGGTGGGAGACCCAGGGGACCGAGAGACCGTGGGGGTGGGGGGACGGTGGGGGTGCGGGTCCCCCAAGAGCGGGGCAGTTGCGGGCGGGGGCGTGCAGGGGATGCGGGAGAACGGGAGGGTGCTGCGTGAGGGCAGAGGTTGCGGGTGCTGTGTGAAGGGGTGAGTGTGAGTGTGTTGGTGGAAGGGTGTGCGAGGGTGCGGGTGTCGCGTGAGGGGAAGGAGGTGAGTGGTGTGTGTGAAGGCTTGGGTGTGTGTGGAGGGGAGTGTTGCGCGAGGGTGTGAGCATCGAGGGAGGGAGGAGTGTTCTGTGGGAAAGGTGAGTGTGAGAGGTGTTCTGTGGACAAGTGAGTGCAGGTGAAGGTGTCACATGACATGATTGTGACCTTAGCCACCCCGAGCTCCGGGAGGGCGGCAGAGGGGTGTCTGGGCAGGTCCTGGATCTCCCAGGCAGGGCTGGGCGGGGCGGGGGTCAGGCCCCACCCTTCCTACCGTCCAGACCCAGGAATCCAGTGTTTGCACATCATGCATCACTCTCCTGAAAGGGGCCCCCGAAAGGGAACCAACTGGAAGGAAGCCTAAGTCCTGAGCCCCAGAGAGGGAGAGGCTCCTGTGGATGCGTCCCACGCCCTAGCGTCTAGCTTCCCCACCCCTGCTTCCCCCGCTCTTCCTGCCCCAGTCTCTTTTGCGTCCCCGACTTTCCACGCGCGCTTCCCACTTCTCTCCCATCATTGTTGCTGACTCACCCCTCCACATTCGGGTCCCTTCTCCCTCCTGGGGAGTGGTCTCCCTGAGCCCACTTCTGTGGGACCTTGTAGACCCGGTGCACGCTTATCACCCTTAGAACCCGGGAAGAGTGAGAAACAGAAGGTAGGAGACCGCGACCTCTCCCGGGCCCGTTTGACAGTCAGACAAACGGAGACATCCCAACTTTGAAAACCCTTGCTCTTTACCTCCATCGCTACCGGAGTGTTCTACATTCAGGCCCACCAGGGGACTTCAGCTCCAGATACCCTTTCTGGCCTCGGTGTCCAGCTCCCAGCATCCTCTCTGTCTTCGGGACCCGGACTCCCATCAACCTCTGCGTCCCCAGGATCACACTTCTAAGCAACCCCTCTCCTTTTCCATTCTCAGTTCACCTTTCTATAAACTGGGGGAAGAGGCCTCGCATTCTCTGTCTGAGGACGGGTGGAAGAGAGATGTCTGACCTGGAGGTGGGAATCTGGGTTGGGAGGTAGGTCGCTAACTGTTGTCTTTGCCCCGAGAAAGGTCCCCTTGCCCATGGCTCCAACCAACGTCTCCTGCTTCAGCTGAAGGACACCCCAGTAGATGTTGGTTTGGTTCTCGTCTCTCTTCTTTGGGCCCCGCCATTTTTCCCTTCCAAGGATATCAGGAGAGTGGTGGACACCAGGGTACTTTATCCATTGGGGTTTTCATTCAGGTGACAGCAAATCCGACCCAAGAGGCTTCAGAGAAAGAGAACTGGGCCACATAGAAAAAAGTCTCGGGTACAGCTGGCTTCAGCATGGCCCGTCTGTCTCTCTGTCCTAAGGGTAAGTGGCTCCCCTCATGTTGCAAGATGACTGGCCACCACACCTTTCCTTCTCATCTGGAGAGAGAAAAAAGCAAGACAGATGGAGATGGAGAGAGCCAGACTGATAGAGACTGAGGGGAGGGGAAGAGAGAAAGAGGGGGAGAAGAGGTTTAAGCTTCTTCAGCAGAGTGGGGAAATACTTTTCCCCAGAAGCTCCTAGAAAACCTTTCACTGGGTCTCATTGTAAATTTTTGGAAATGTTGGGATGGTGCAGACTGGATGTTAATTGTTTACTCGATATCATTCTGTGAGATAATACGAATATATGTATATATATGGTCTTTGCCCCTGGCTCCTGACACAGAGCTCCCGAAAGCCTTGTAATTTCCTGGGCGATAGGAATGTCTTTTGTTTTTTTTTCCAATTTTTTAAATGTTTATTTATTTTTGAGAGACACAGAGTGTGAGTGGGGGAGGGGCAGAGAGAGGGAGACAAAATCCAAAGCTCTGAGCTGTCAGCACAGAGCCCGAAGCGGGGCTCGAACCCACCGACCGTGATAGCGTGACCTGAACCAAAGTCGGATGCTTCACCGACTGAGCTACCCAGGCGCCCCAGAATGTCTTTTGTTTTAATGAGGTGACTCTGGGTGGGTTTCTGGATGGCTCCTAGGTGAGAGTTGGTTCCTGGGATAGAGCAAGCAAGCCATGATGAGATGGGAAGCTTGGAATTTTCCATCCTGCCCCCCCCTGCCAAGAAGGGAGAGAGTGAAAAATGGAGTTAGAGAACGATCACGCCTATGTGATGGGGGGGTGCTCCAGGTTGGTGAGCACGAGAAGGTGCTGGGCTAGTGGTGCTCCTGGAGAAGCTTCGTGCCCCTTCCCATAAACCTTGTCCTATGAGTCACTTCCATCAGGATGTTCATCTGTATCCTTTGTCATATCCTTTTACAATCTACTGGTAAATGTAAGTAAACTATTTCCCTCAATTCTATGAGCCGCTGTAGCAAATTAACCCACCCCTAAGAGGGGGTCATGGGAACCTCTGGGTTTTAACCGGTAGGTGGGAAGCACAGGTGACCACCTGCCCTTGTGACTGGCATCTGAAGTGGAGAGTGTGTTTGTGGGACTGAGCCCTTAACCTGTGGGATCTGACGCGATCTCCAGGCCGATTGCGTCAACGTTGGGTGACGTTGTAGGACACCCGGCCCAGGTCACAGAGAACCGCTTGCTGCGGGGAAAACTCCCCCACATTTGGTGAACAGAAGTGTTGTGAGCGTGGCAGCGGCAGTGTGGCAGTGAAGGGACAGGAGGCACACAGGAGAAAGACACAGTAGGAAGAACTGGGTGGTTTTTTTTTTTTTTTTTCCTTACACATTCCCTCCCTCTTTTTCCTTTTTAAGAGAATCCTGATTTTGTTCAGGCATCCACCTTTCTTTAATAGCCAGATGATGTGAGGGAAGCCTCAGGAGTGTGGTCTAAATATACTTTTGCCTAATATTGTGGTTCCACGGCCTCTTCCAGTGGTCGTTGTAGGCATAGGTGTATGAAACAAGTCAGGCAAGCACAATGTGAGGGCAAGTCGGCTTGGGAGTTTTGGGTTAAGCTTTCTTTGTTTCAAAAAAGAGGCCCACGAAGAGATGGCCTTTTGTTATTGCCTCCGAATGTGGGTGTGATGTCTGGAATTGCAGCGGCCATCTTGAGGCCATGAGGTGGACAAGCCTGAATGGATCTTTCAGGACATTGCAGAATTAGTCAACTCAGGCACTGCCCTGACTCATGATCGCTTGTTATGTAAGATAATCAATTTCTTCTTTGTTTCAACCATTCTGAGTTGGGTGCCCTATCACACACATCCCTGGCCTCCATGTTGCCTCTGATTCGTATAGAATGTATGGAGGCAGCCCTGCTTACAGATTAAAGCATTAAAGCTTAACGATTAAAGTGATAGTTTTCTTTTTCAGTTGTTCCCCCAACCTTGTGGTCGGATCTCTCTCCTAGGGGTCACTTTCCCCACTCTGGCCGAGTGGGCTGCATGCTAGGCCCGCAGGAGCGGTGGATGCCTGTTCACAGCCTGAACAACTGTACGCAGTGACTTATATAGGAACTTCCCTGGGTGTAGCAGAGAGGGTCAGAGGCAGAGGCCTGGCCCAAACTAGACCCCATCAGAACCTGTCTGCTAGCTAACAGTTTGGAACCGGGACACGAGGAGTTCTTGGTGCTTGACATTTCAAGGGCATATTTGGCTCCTCTGTGTGAAGCAGAAGAAGGTGGTCTGTGGAGAGACAGAAAAATAAAGCGGAAGCCCACGAGGGAAACCACACAGTCGGAGAGAGACAGAGAGACAGAGAGATTCTGCAAAAGGGAGACAGCCTTGTGATTTCGCGCAGCTTTTCAATTCTGTTTCTTGTCCCTGGTGAGGCCCAGAGACTAGCTCTTGCTTGGATTCTAAACTTCCAATAACATTGTCGTTTTGCTTAAGTCAGCTTAAACAGGTTTTATTTCTCGCAACTGAAATCCCTCCACAAAAACCTGGGAGCCATTAACGATGAGGTCCTGATCACAGGCTCCGGTGTAGAACATTATGAGAAATGTATCCCCGAGCCTCAATATCTGCTGTTGTGGGATCTACTCATTGTGGGACGAGTATTTCAAACCTCTGATCCTTACTGGAGGGCATGCCAGGAGGTGTAATCCTAGCCTCCAACCTCTGCCCCACGGTCTCATGGGAGATGCAGTCCTAGCCTCCATTCCTGCTGTAAGGCATCATGGGAAATGTATTCCTTCCCCTCCAATCTCTGCTGTAGGGCATCATGGTGGGTGTAGTTCTTGCCTCCCACCTCTGTGGTAGGGAATCGTGGGAAAGGTGAAACTACCCTCAATTTTCATTCTAGAGCGTCTCACAAAATGTTACCTTGGCCTTGTCTCTGCTGTTGGGAATCAGGAGAGGACGTAGCCCTAGCCCAGTTTTTGTTGCACGATACCCTAGAAGATGTGATCTTTCCTTCCTTCCTTCCCTACTTTCTTTCTTAATTACCTGCCACGTTCCAGGCATTACTCTTCTAGATACTGCGAAGACAGCAGCAGTGAGCCGATAAAGGTCTTGCCCGTTTTGGAGGTTATAGTGGGGAGAGTTAGCAAAAAACCAAACCAGTGACTGACTGTTCCTGTGAACCACTGCAGCATAACAAAATGCCCTAAAACTCAGTGGTGGAAAACCCTCACCTTTTTATTTTATGATTCTGTGGGGCAGGAATTTGAGCAAGGCACAGCAGGATCAGTGCCTATCTTGCCCCACAATCAACTGGGGCCCAAATGGGCTGGCTTAAACAGCTGTAGGGGGGGTGGGATGGTTCATTTGGGGCCATATATCTCAAACCTTGGCTCTCGCTGCTGGCTGGTGGTGTGGATCGAATTGTGTCCCTGTCCCCACTGAGAAATACGTTGAAGTTCTAACCCCTAGGAGGTACGAATGTGACCTTGTTTGGAAATAGGGACTTTGCAGATGTGATTTAAGATGACGTCACACTGGATTAGGGTGGGCCCCTAAATCCAATGACCCGGTGTCCTTATAGGGAGTGAGAGAGATTTGGAGCCACACGGCCACATTCACTGAGAGGAAGGCCATGTGATGACAGAGGCAGGGACTGGAGTAGTGTGGCTCCAAGCCCAGGAACACCCAGGATTGTCAGCAACCCCCAGAAGCTAGGATGAGGCCAGGAAGGATTCTTCACCAGCGACTTTAGAAGGAGCACATCTACTGCCAATACCTTGATTTCCAACTTCTAGTATCCAGAACTCTCAGAGAATAAATTTCTGTTGCTGGAAGCCACCTGCTTCGAAAGTTTGTAGTTACTCTGGCAGTCCTAGGAAATGAAAACAGCTGGGCGTCCTGATTCTCCTGCACATGACGTCAGCTGGGGTCGCGATGTCCGGGGTCGCTCCTTTGCCCGCTTGTCTGGTGTCTGGGCTGAGCTGGCTGGAACATCTGGGGCTCTCTCCCCATATGGCATCCATGTATGAATAGCGTGGGTGTCCCCAGAGCATGGCAGTCTCAGTGTAGGAGGACTTTCACATGGCAGCTGGCTTCCCCAGAGCCAGTTCCTGAAGCCTGGGCCCAGAACACGGCATGACATAGCTTCCAGACCACCTTCTGTTGGCCAAAGCAGTCACAGAGCCACTCACGTTCAAGAGCTGGAGATGCCACCCCACCTCGTTAAGCCACCACAATGACCATCAGTGATGTGTGATTAGAGGAGGTCCTAAAAGGAAACCCTGTCCCTTACCTGCCCCAGATACCTTGCAAGATGTCTTATCCTTTTGTTCATTAGCCATAGGGTGCTGGGGAATGTAATTTTGTCTCTACGGGTTTGCCTCAGCAAGCATGGGATTCTTCGATGTTGTGCCCCCAGAGTGCCACTGAGATGATATTTGTGTCTTTTTCTCGGTCAGTCTGAAGGCATCCTAGGAAATATAACCCAGCCTCTATCTCCTGCCACCAGGGCATCAGTGGAGATGTAATCCTGTCCTTATTCCTCACTGCAGTGCCTCCAGGGAGCTCCGGCCATCAGAGTAACCCTCCCATTCATCTCCTGTCTCAGAGCCCCCCTGGGAGAGGCAGATGCTGCTCCTTAGAACAACAGAGTAGTCTTGACCTTTTGGAGCTCGGGAGAAGAGACTGGAAGGTGAGTGCTTGGGTGAGCGAGTTGGAGCCCACAAATCGATGTGGAGGTGGCTTTGGGTGGGAGTCTACATGGGATCGTTCCCAAGGCTAGGGCCTCAAATGCCTCGGTCCTGCAGTGTGACCCCTGATTCCAGGAAAGGTGCCCCCGCCCCGCCTTCATCCTCCCAAAGATAGATGCTACAGAGACGGGAAGATCGGGCCTTGTTCACTGGTATAAAAATCTTTACTTCAGTATAAAATATTAAATAAAACAAATATTAATTAATAATAACAACGATGGTGCAACAATACTAATGTGACAAGACCTCTCCCGCTGGCCTGCAGCCTATCTCCAGCTTTTCTCCTCTGGTTCTGCAACTCTGTGAGACAGGTGTCTTGACAGCTGGGATGGCTGAGACCCACAGAGGGCGCCACACTGGCCTGAGGGAAGGGCAAAGGGTTCCCCTGGATCCAGCCAGGGCAGGGGGAGTGTGGGCTTCAGGTCCAGAGGAGAGTGCCCCCCCACAGTCTGGCACTTATAAGCAGGGTGACGGTGAGGCTGAGGTGGGCAGGACCACGCCGGGCGGCACCCCCCGTGCGTGGCTGGCGATCCAGGACTGGATGGTTACAGCCATTTCCAGAACAGCAGGAGACGTTGAGATGGGTCAGGCTGAAGGCTTCAGCCACGTGGAGACTTTGGCACCATGAGGGGGTTGCACAGCCTCTCACTGTGTAGCTTGGGTTGCCCAGGCCTGAGGAGAGAGAAGGCTGTGTGAGCTCCTGGGGCTAGGCCTGGAATTCTCCCCAGGTGACATGCCACCTTGTGGTGGGTGCCACCTGAAGAAAGCGGCAGTTTTAAATGTGGTCCCTCGGGCCCTTCCAGGGGAAGTGTGAAGTCAAAATTATTCTCATAATAATGTTAAAACAGCATTTGGCTCTTCCGCTCTTTTACGTGTGCAGTGGGGTTTTCCAGAAACCCTGGGATATGTGATCTTGCAGCCGACCGAATACAGAAGCAGATAGGAGGCTCCTGGGGCCCCTGGGTGGCTCAGTCGGTTAAGCGTCCGACTTTGGCTCAGGTCATGATCTCACGGTTCGTGAGTTCCAGCTCCGCGTCGGGCTCTGTGCTGACAGCTCGGAGCCTGGAGCCTGCTTTGGATTCTGTGTTTTCTTCTCTCTCTGCCCCTCCCCCGCTCGTGCTCTGTCTCTCTCTGTCTCTCAAAAATAAATAAAAGTTAAAAAAAACGTGAAAAAAAAAAAAAAACCATAGGAGGATCCAGCTGTCTTCTCTTAAGCCAGGCATTAAAGATATTTGCAAAACGGTAGGCCAATGCCGGTCTTCTCATTAAATGTTTTCGTTGTGGAAAGTGGCATTAAAAAATTTTTTTTAAATAAAAAATATGTTCAGATGGGATGAAGTTTTATTTTAAAATAAATTAATAAATACATCTCACTTTTCACTTCTAATGCCGTAAATATCTACAGAGATCATGGACACAAGTAATGGTTTTTAAGAGAATGAGGAAATTTTGAGATGAAAAACGTGGAGAACCACTGGAATAGAGAGGCGGGTCCAGGATGGCACAGGATGGGAGCCCGTGATGTCCGTAGGAAGTCCCACCCACTTGGGGAAGCCCCGCCCCCAGAGAAGCCCACATTCTGTTGCTGAAACACCCATTTCCTAATGGAAGCCCTAATTCCCGACTACACTTTGCACCCTCCCAAAGGAAGTCCTACCTTTTCCACAGGAAGACCCACCTCTATCAGGGCGACCTCTAGCCCACAGCCTCCCACCCACCACTCTCCTTTCCCAGCCTCCTAGAGGGGCTCACCATTACTGCCAGTGGCTTCCAGACATTGACTCATGGGGCCACGGCAGGCAGTCAGGGAAGTCTCTTCCGAGGAACATCCATGGGTGCTGTTCCCCTCACAGCTGTAACACTGGAGGCCATTCAGAGGCAGGTTTTGAAGCTCCACAACTTGGAAGAAGACAAGGACACAGAAACCAAGGAAATTAGCACGGGGGTCTGGGCAGGTGGGGTGGAGGGGTGTCCCTCCAGGTATTACCTCCCTAGAACTGTCAACTCGCAGCCTAGAGATGTCTTGGAGCCACCTTGTGGTCAGGCATTTGAACGGCACTCTCTTCTGGCGGGTTCTTTATAGAACAGAAATCCCACCTCCCGGCTCCTCCTGAGCCCCCATCTGACCAGGCACTGGGCAAGCAGCTGTGGAAGACCAAAGAGTCCAGCTACCCTGTCCAGTATGGTGGCCACTAGCCAAGTGTGGTTGTTTACATGGGCACTGAAGTTAGCTCGTATTAACTACAGTTCAAAGTTCAGTTCACGTTTCAAGTGCTCAATGGCCAGATGAGGCAGTGGCTACCATATTGGAAGGCACGGGTATAGAACATTTCCATCACTGTGAGAAGTTCTGTTGGACAGTACTGGTTTATAACACGAAGGAGCTGGATTACACTGGAGGGGAGGGACAGGGACACGTTTCCCCGAGGACCATACTTCAAAGCAGAGACCTAACAAATGAGAAGTAGCCAGCTAGGCAAACTCCCGTGGGCGAGACGTGTTCCTGGAGGAGAGGGCACTGCATGTGCAAAGGCGCCATGAGGCAGGATGGAGTTTGGATCAGTGCAGACTGTGAGGCAGACAGGTGCTGATCACATAGGGCATAGGACGGCCTTTGGATTTTATTCTGAGAGCAAGGGGAAGTCGCCGCAGCGACTTGAGGAAGGAGGGGCCCATGCTTGCTCTGGTTTACATTTTTAAGAAATCACTCTTGCTGCTGTGCTGGGCACTGGCTGTAGGGTGCAGGAGTGGAAGCAGGGGGGCCAGCAAGGTTACTGTAACAATGGAGGCAAGGGCTCCAGGTGGCTCAGACCAGGGAGGTGAGCAGTGGAAAGATTCTAGGAAGCATAAAGCATGGGTCTTGGTAAAGGTTTGACGGGCTCATCGAATTCCCACACAACCCATCTTTGAGGACGGAGAGACCTAGAGAGGAGGGGTGGTCTGCGAGTGAGTGGCAGCAGCCTGGGTACACCTCCCTGCCCCGACCCCAGGCCTCGCGTGGCGCGCGTCCCTTGCCCCTCACCTGGACCCCCGTTGCATTTGGTGGTGTTACAGCACCGCAGGAAATGGAAGGTGTGGTTGTTGTGGAAGCCGGTGGGGCCTGGGCAGCCAGGAAGGTTGCCACAGCCGCGGGTGTGGTGCTCATCCCTTGGACTGCCTGTAGGGGGCAGAGGAGAGAGAGATCAGGCTACTGGCCAGGGCTGAGACTGGGTTTGCCCACGGCAGCAGTCATCTGCCCGTTTCCTGCTTCGCGGTTCATTACAGGACCCTCATCTTATTTGGGGCAGCCATTATCTAGCCAAAAGACACATTTTCCACCCCCCACAGGTGTAGTCATATGACTGAGTTCTGGCCAATGTGATATAAATAGATTTTATGCGACTTCCAGAAAGGAGAACCCTCACGAAAGGAAAAGTGCCTATTTTTTGGTCCCTTTTTCTCATTCTTCTTCCTAGAACTTGGACATGAGGTCTGGAGCTCTGGCAGCCATCTTGGACTATGAGGCAATCTTGAGAATGGAAGCAGAGACGAGAAGGCATCTGGGTTCCTGGTGACTGTAGAACTGTCCTAGTGGCCCAGGACTTCGGATCACTAGACTTTTGTGTCACAGAATTAACTTTCTGCCTTGCTTAAATGCTTGTTATTCTGGGGTGGTTGTTAAGTGCAGCCTTGGGACGGGACAAAGCAGGGAGGAGGAGCTGCTGGTAGGTTGGGGCTCACCTTCCAGAGTCCGGTGGGTCACCACCTCCAGGCACTGTTCTCCAGGGCTGCGGCATTGCAGGCTCTGGACCCAGCCTCTCTCACAGCTCAGGTCTGATGAGGCGCAGGAAACACATTCAAGGTAACGGCTTCGGGTTCGGGGAAAGGTGGGAGGCCGACCTGTTTGGGGAGGGGCGGGAGGGTGAGACTCCCTGGGAGAGTCCCGGAGATCTAGTTCCCTTGAAGACTCACTTTAGCGTCAATTCCTCTTCATCTCACCCTTCAGCCAATCATCAAAGCCCTGCCCATCCCACCTCCTGAATCTTTCTAGCATCCATCCCCTCCTTTCCAGCCCCATGACCAGGTCAGACCGCCTTCAACACCAGGTTTGTCTTTGGCCTTCTGGTTTCCATTCTTGCCCCCCAACCCCACCAAGTGCATCCCCACACAGCCCTAGAAGGATGCTTCTAATTTTTTTTTTAACATTTATTCAATTTTGAGAGACAGAGAGAGACAGAGCACGAGCAGGGTAGGGGCAGAGAGAGAAGGAGACGCAGAATCTGAGCTCTCAGCACAGAACTTGGAAGGATGCTTCTAATACTTGAATCCGACTCTGCCTCTGCTCTGCGCAAAACCCCTCCATGGCTCCCCGGTGCCCTCAGAATAAAATCCAAGCTACTCAGCACGGCATTCAAGGCCCATCAAAGTCTGGGTCCTGGCCACCTCTCCTGCCTCATCGCCCTCCACTAGCCCCTCAGGCTCTACCCCTCCACAACTTCCCACAGCCCCTGAGTGTACAGGCAGAACAGGCTTCCTTGTTCCCTACTCTCCCTGTCTCCTCCTACTCATTTTTCAGGCATCATCTCAAATTTCACCTCCTCTAAGAAGTCCTCCCTCACCTCCCAGGCCGGATCAGGTACCCCTCTGGGGTCCCCTTCCAGCCACGCCCACTTTAGATCCTCCCTGGGAGCCCCAGCAGGGTAGGTCCGGGGGGCTGTCTCCATCATTAACTTGTCCCAACACCACCCAGCACAGGGCCAGGGCCAGAGAAGATATTCAATAAATATTTGTTAAATGAATGAATCAACAATTGATCAAAACTCTGCTATCGTTCCCTGTGGTAGCCAATCTCCGAGCCCCCAGGACCCCTCGCTCCTGGTATGCGTGCCCTTATAGGGGCTGACCTGTATAACTAAGAGGAATATTGTGGAAATGATGGCGTATAACTCTTGTGCAAGATCGTAAAAGGCACTGCAACTCCTCCCTGGCTCTCTCTTGGATTCCTTGGTCTGGAGGGGATCCAGCTATCACGTTGTTAGGACACTCAAATACTCCGCGTACTCGTCTACATGGCGAGGAACTGAGGCCTTTTGCCCAAGTCACGGGATCACATCGTCCGTGAGAGTGAAGCTCCCTTTGGAGCCAGCAGTCACCTTGACTACACCTGCATGAAAGATCTAGAATCATCTGTGCAATCATCATCTGAAAGATCTAGAATCATCTAGAATCATCTAGATTCATCTGGAAGTTACTTCCAGATTCTTGACCTTCAGAAACTTTGTGAAATAATACACGCTTAATTTTGTTTCGAGTTTTGGGACAATCTGCAATGCGGCCACAGATAATTAATACACTCCCCAGTTGTGTCAGGGATCCAAGCCTCACTTGATCGATCTGTGAAAACTCGGCCTCTCACCCCTTCTGGTCCAGGCCAAGAGGATGAATTATTTTTCCCTGGAAACACCATAGCCATTTCCTCTGCCCAGGCCTTGGCCCACACCATTCCTGAGCCTGGCATGCCCTCCCCTTCCTGACCCCAAATATCCAAGTTGAGTTGGGGCCAAGTCTTACATCAGAGAGAGGACGGTCTCAGCCCCTCTCTCAACTGGCAGGCCAGCTGCTGGAATTAGGTGAATCATTTACATCCAAAGCCAAATCTTCCCCAACCCTAAAGAAAAGTAACTAAAATTCCAACATGAACTTCCATGAAAACAACAACAACAACAACAACAAACACCATTGGGTTTGATTGCCGTCCCCACTCTCATACCACTCTAGGGTCCCCTGGTGAACTTTTCTATCTCATTCTTCTAAATGTGGGTGATCCTCAGGGCTCTGTCTCGGGCAGTTTTCATTTCTCACGGTACGCGCTCTCCCATGGGGACGCTATCCATCGACCTGATTTCATTTCCATGTGTTTGCTGGGAACTCACTCCAGGCAGGACTTCTCTCTGAGCTCCACATCCGTACACCCAACTGCTTCCTGGAGGCCCCCTGACTATCCCTCAAACACCTGAATCGCTACATGCCCCAAGGGAAGCTCTCCTTCTTCTCTAAACTGGTCCTTCGCTCCTGAATTCCACATCTCTGAGGTGGCCCCGTTCTTCAGTCCCCCAGGGCAGACATCTGGCAGGTTCCTTGATCCTCTGCATCCAGCATCAATTTGGATATTTCTAGTTGCCCCGTCTTCTAGTTCTTTAATCCTTTTGCCGCACGGCACACATCTTTTAAGCACATCTATTAGGCTGTTAATTTCAGTCACTATTCTGTATTTCCTGTTTGACTCTTTTAAAAAACGGACACCACATTTCTGCTAAAATTTATCCTATTCTCTATTTTTTGGACTCTGTTGGTCATGGCTTATTTATTTATTTATTAAAAAAAATTCTTTTTAATGTTTGTTTTTGAGAGAGAGACACACAGAGTGCGAGTGGGGGAGGGTCAGAGAGAGAGGGAGACAGAGAACCCGGAGCAGGCTCCAGGCTCTGAGCTGTCAGCACAGAGCCCGATGCGGGGCTCGAACTCACAAATGGTGAGATCAGACCTGAGCCGAAGTTGGACGCTTAACCGACTGAGCCACCCAGGTGCCCTGATTATGGCTATTTTTAATTTCCCTGTCGGGGCCCCTGGGTGGCTCAGTCGGTTAAGCGTCCGACTTCGGCTCACGTCATGATCTTGCAGTCTGTGAGTTCGAGCCCCGCGTCGGGCTCTGTGCTGACAGCTCAGAGCCTGGAGCCTGTTTCGGATTCTGTGTCTCCCTCTCTGACCCTCCCCCATTATGCTCTGTCTCTCTCTGTCTCAAAAATAAATAAACGTTAAAAAAAATTAAATAAATAAATAAATAAATAAATAAATAAATAAATTTCCCTGTCTAATAATTCTACTATCTGAATCATTACGGGTCTGTTTCTACTGTTGGATTTTTCTCTTGGTTTCCTGTTAATTGGTCCTTTTTATTTTCTTCGGGGTACCTTGTAAGTTTTGATTAGATGCCAGACATCACAATGAAAATTTGTAAAGGCTCTAAATAATGTTATTTTCTTCCCGAGAGGGGTAGGTTTTCTTCCTGCTGACGATCAGATGTAGGCATTTTTAGGGCTGGTCTATTTCAGTTTTGCCCTTACGCCTCGGGTGTGGACTGAGAGGAAAGCGTGGGGTGGTTACCAAGGCCTCTCTCTCTCCAACTTGGCAACTTTGGTCTTTCCAGCATCATATGCCTGCTGGAATCTTTGCTCAGTTCTGTAACTTCCCAGATACTATTTTCTGCTGAGTTTCTTGGAGTTTCACCCTATGCACATACAGCCTGCCAATGACTTAAAAGAAGTTTGCAAATCTGGGGACTCCCTTTTCTGTGGTTCCATGTGTTCCAGGATTTTACCACTCATTTTCTAGACACTCTGGCAGCCCTAGACTCTGACCCTTGTCTGCTCAGCCTAGTGATGATCTCCCTTATTTGGGTTCTATTTCCTCTCCTCAACAGTGAATGGGAAAGTGCACCCAAGGAAACACCCAGCTTGTCTGCATAACTCAACTTCTGTGCTTCCCTTATTTCAAGGATCGTAGCATCTCAACTTCCTCTCTTCATTTGCTGCTCTCCAGTGACCTCAAATAATTATTTATAATTTGTCCAGCTTTTCTGGCTGTGACTGGCAGATTAGTCCAATACATGTGATCCCATCATGACCAGAACTGCAAACCAACCTCCATGTCTAATCCATCACTAAGTCCCGCTCATCTACCTGCTAAATAGTTCTTTTTTAAAGAATATTTATTTATGGGAGCACCTGGGTGCCTCAGTTGGTTGAGCAGCCGACTTCAGCTCGGGTCATGATCTCTCGGTTCGTGAGTTTGGGCCCTGAGTCAGGCTCTGTGCTGACAGCTCAGAGCCTGGAGCCTGCTTCGGATTCTGTGTCTCCCTCCCTCTCTCTCTCTCTCTCCCTCCCTCCCTCGTTCATGCTCTGTCTGTCTCTCTCTCTCTCAAAAATGAATAAAAATTAAAAAAACTTTTTGTTTATTTATTTATTTATTTATTTATTTATTTATTTATTTAGAGACAGACAGACAGCATGAGTGAGGAAGGAACGGAGAGACAGAGGGAGAGAGAGAGTCCCAAGCAGGCTCCACACTGTCAGCACAGACCCTGATGTGGGGCTCGAACTCACAAACCTCGAGATCATGACCTGAGCTGAAACCAAGAGTCAGATACTCAACCGATGGAGTCACCTGGGTGCCCTCTCTGCTAAACCCTTCTTCAACCCACCCCCCTTCTCTCCATCTGCATGGCTGACATTCTAAAATTTTTTTTTTCAACGTTTTTAATTTATTTTTGGGACAGAGAGAGACAGAGCATGAACGGGGGAGGGGCAGAGAGAGAGGGAGACACAGAATCGGAAACAGGCTCCAGGCTCCGAGCCATCAGCCCAGAGCCCGACGCGGGGCTCGAACTCACGGACCGCGAGATCGTGACCTGGCTGAAGTCGGACGCTTAACCGACTGCGCCACCCAGGCGCCCCTACCCACTGTCTTTTTAATAATCTGACTCCTACTCATCCCTCAAGATCCAGCCTAGTCATTGCTTCCTGTAGGAAGACTTCCCTGACCTGAGTCCAGTATTTCCCCCCAAGGGTCCCACAGCCCCAACGCTTCATGCCTCCCGGCCCCGATCACTCTGGTGTCTGTTTCCTTTATCTCAGCCCTGAAAGTTCTGGACTATGTTTCCCCATTACAGCTCTGACCCCTCTGATCTGTTTCCCCATCCTGGCGCTGACTAATCTTAGCAGTCACTGTCTGGTGATGGGTCTCTCACCCCCACTCCCACCCCACTGGACTGTAAGCCCAGTGGTAAGGCCCAAAGCTGTCCCGGTCACCTCTGTATCCCCAGTATCACATAAGTACAGGATGGGGTTTAACCAACTATTCCAGTCACCGCCTGCAGGATAAAATGGCCTTAGAAATGGGGCTGGTATAGTTTTACTACTTACTAAATTACTGAATTGACAGCTGCTGCCCCAAGCTTGCTGGTGGACCCCTGGCCACTCCCAACTCTCTCTTTATTTCCTTAAAATTTTTTTTTTTTGTAATGTTTATTTATTTTTGAGAGAGAGAGAGAGAGGGAGAGAAAGCATGAATGGGGGAGGAGCAGAGAGAGAGGGAGACACAGAATCTGAAGCAGGCTCCAGGCTCTGAATTGTCAGCACAGAGCCTGACGCGGGGCTTGAACCCACGAACCGTGAGATCATGACCTGAGCTGAATGCTCAGATGCTTAACCGACTGAACCACCCAGGCACCCCCCCGCCAACTCTCTCTTTAGAACCCTATGTTCCCAAGATTCATCAGCTAAGGTGGGAGGGGGGTGCTCCAGGAGTCTGTTCTGACTGGTCAGTGCCTTATGCATCAACTGATATCGTTAAATATTTTGAATATTATCTGCAATATTCAATATTTTGAATTATCTGCAATATTCAATATTTTGAATATTATTCAAAATAATATTTTGAATATTAATTATCTAATTAATTAGAATTAATTGAGTCTACTCCATTATTAGTGCTTTCCTTATGCAAATCTAACAGCAAGATGATGCTAGTGACCCTTCCCTGAAAATAAACATCTGGGGGCGCCTGGGTGGCTCAGTCGGTTAAGCGTCCGACTTCGGCTCAGGTCAGGATCTCACAGTTCGTGGGTTCGAGCCCTGCGTCGGGCTCTGTGCGGACAGCTCAGAGCCTGGAGCCTGTTTCAGATTCTGTGTCTTCCTCTCTCTCTGACCCTCCCCCGTTCATGCTCTCTCTCTGTCTCAAAAATAAATAAACGTTAAAAAAATTAAAAAAAAAAAAAAGAAAGAAAATAAACATCTGATTCAGTCCCCGCCAACAGATGGAAGTTTGAGGTCAGGAAGGATGAACAAGAAACAGTGCAAATGCAGGTGCTCTGCTTAACTGACGTCATTGTGACTGGTCTGGACTTAGCCAATTTCCTTCCTCACCAGGTCCAGAAAGAGGAAACGGCATGCATGACCAAGCAACATGGATCCGTTGCTTCCTACCCTCTCCTGTGGGAACTTGAGCCTTTCTAAGGCTTTTTGTTAGACGGGCATTTGCATGGGGGCTGGTGGGGACAGGATCAGGAGAAGGACGAGTTTAAGTCAGAGATGGTGCGGGGGTCGGGGACGGCAAGGGCTGCCCAACTCACCAGCTCTGGGTCGGTTGCACAAGTCAGACCCACACACGGCCTCCGTAAGAGTGATGATCTTCACGCCTGTCCGATAGCTCATGGTCCTGTTGCTTTTCTCTGGGTGAGCACAGCCTCTCTCCACCACCTCCAGCTCGTCACCTACTGTGAGGAATGCGTCTCTGTCACCCCAAAGGCTCCACTGGGCTCAACCGGCCTCTGATACCCCTGGTCATATGGTCACCCACTTCCAGGGCTGACCTCTTCTCTTGGGGCCAGCTGTCTCCCCTCTCCCCCTCCCAGCACAGAGAACCTACTCTCTCTTAGGGACAACACTGTTGTGGAGAACTTCTGGATCCATCTACCCCTCCTGCCCAGCTTAGCAGTGAGATGCCTCTAATAGGATTTTTTTTTTTTTAAGCAGGCTGCATGCCCAACGCTGGGCTTGAACTCACGATGCTGAGATCAAGACTCAAATGCTCCACCAACTGAGCCACCCAGGCTCCTCTCTAATAGGAATTTTTAAAGGAAAATGTTACAAGCTTGCCAAATAGTATAAGAGAGTGATATAGTAAATATTGTGTATCTGTCACCAAACTTTATAAAGTATTAGCATTTTGTTTCAGATATTTTTAAAAAGGAACTTAAATTTAAAAGATACATTTAGGGGTGCCTGGGTGGCTCAGTCGGTTAAGCGTCTGACTTCAGCTCAGGTCATGATCTCAGCCTGTGAGTTCGAACCCCGCGTCGGGCCTCTGTGCTGACAGCTCAGAGCCTGGAGCCTGCTTTGGATTCTGTGTCTCCCTCTCTCTCTGCCCCGCCCCTGCTCATGCTCTGTCTCTCTCTGTTTCCAAAATAAATAAAAACATTAAAAAATTTTTTTTTAAGATACATTTAAAGTCTCCTGATCACTCCCCCACATCCATTGCCCTTATGCCCTGCCCAGAAGCAACTACTGGCACAGACAATTCTCACACTGGGTGTGCCTAACATACTGTTGTTTATTTGGGCAGTGTTTATTTATTGTATATTGTTACATACTATTTACATTAAAAGGTATCATACTCTGCAACGTGCTTTTTCTCTCTCAACCTTATGTTTTTTGAGATGTATCCACTTTAATGCCTACAGCTCTAGTTCCTTCATTTAAACTGCCTGCAGCATTCCATTGTGTGCTTATGCCATGTTTCTCCTCTGCTGATGACTAATCTGTATCACAGACGTCACTGCTGAGAACCTTCTTATACACGTGTCTCTGGGCACGTGTGTCCAAGGTTCTTCGGGCTTTCTATATTCCTAGGAGTTGAACTGCTGGCTGTGGGGTATGCTAATCTTCACCTGTACGAGATATTGCCAAATTGGTCTTTGCGGGGGATGCACCAATTTACCCCCGCTATTAACAGGGTCTGCAGCCTCACATTCTCATCCATTCTTTGCTTTGTCAGTGTTTCGAATGCTTGTCAATCTGGTGGGTGTGAAATGGGGTCTCCTTGTCTTTTTCCTTTGCACTTCCCTGATTACTGGTGAGATGAGGGTTCTTGGCCACTCGAGTTCCCTGCAGGAACCAAGTGCGGGAATCTCACCTTCCCACATGCGCATGACCGTGGTCCTGCAGAGGTCCTGGCCCGGGGCACACTCTTCCACCTGGCACTTCCCGGTCCTCCCACACAGCATGCACTGCAGGCCCCAGGAGGCTGGGGGAAGAAAGAGGAGAGGGAAGATTGTTATAGCTCCGTGCCAGGGTCCCCCCTTGCCCCTTCATGCCCCAATACCGGGACCAAGTCTCCAGGCCCTGTGCACTCAAGTTTATGCTCCGCGTTCGGCCCGACCTTTAGTTACAACACTGGGTTCAGGCCAGCTGCTTCCAGTCTATCTCTAGCCCCACGTTGTATCTACGTCCCCCTACCCTAAAGTTCTATCCCCGCCCACAATACCTCTCTAAAGTCCCGCCCTGGCTCATTTTCCCTTGAATTCGGTACCCACGCGGGGCCAATCCTGAAAGTCCAGTCCTCACCCTCTGTCCATCTGGACCGTCTAGCCTAACTGCAGTTTAGGTGCTTCCCCCCACCGCACCGGGCCTCGGTCTATTCTGCCTCTCAAGCTCTCCGAGGGGCGGTCTACGCTCACCCTACTGCAGCTGATCTTCCTTCTACCCCACTTCCCCGTGCCTTCCACCAACTATCCCCCCGTTAACGACCCCAAACTCTACTCTTTTCCCAAAGTTCTCTCTCCGACCATCAGCCCAGGCCAAAGTTCTAACTCCGCCCACCAGACCTCTGGAGGTTCTAACCCCCACTACTGTAGCCTCGGTCTAAGTTCTCTCCGGGCTCACCGTGAGCTCCTCCCCCGAAGCGCTCTCCCCGCCCACAGGCTCCTCCCCCAAAGCTCTCTCCCCGCCCACAGGCTCCTCCCACGAAGCTCTCTCCCCGCCCACCGGCCCCTTCCCCGATGCTCTCTCCCCGCCCACCGGCCCCTTCCCCGAAGCTCTCTCCCCGCCCACCGGCCCCTTCCCCGAAGCTCTCTCCCCGCCCACCGGCCCCTTCCCCGAAGCTCTCTCCCCGCCCACAGGCTCCTCCCACGAAGCTCTCTCCCCGCCCGCCAGTTCCTCCCGAGGTTCTAGCCCCAGCCCGCTCCACGTCCTGCGGTTATAACTCCGCCCACTAGCTCCGCCCCAGCTCCTATCCCCGCCTACCAGGCCTCCCCTGCAGTGGGTCCCTTCCCCACCCCAAATTCGCACTCCCCTGGAGTCATTACTCATTCTTGGCCACGAATGATCCGGAGAGCTTTTCGGGTTATTCAGTGTCGAACCACCCCGCAACCCCCGTTCCCGCCCCGCCTTGACTCAGTTCCTTCTCAATTTCCTCTCGCTTTTCAACCCTCTCCGGTACATTTACGGGGAAAAAGAGTAGAGAGGGTAGCGTCGGCCAGGGGACAGTGAAAGCAAAGGTCCTCGAGGTTCGAGGGACAAGCCCTGGATCCCAAGCCCCTGCCTCCGCGACGTTCGGCCTCCCTAGACCTCTGGTAAAATGAAGCTCCGTCCTCCCTGTCTTTCAAGCGGCTGGTCGGTGGGGGGAGATCCGACAGCGTGGAGAAGTCTGCGCAACGTTCCTGCTGCGGGGTCAGAATCCCACTTACTCAAGGGCTGGCTGTGTGACCTCGGACCGGTTACTTAACCCCTCTGTGCCGGTTTCCTTCTCTGAAGCAGGGCTAAGACTAGTCCAGCCCGTCCAGTTTGAAATTGCAAGGAAAGCGCTTAGAAGAGCGGCCGGAATAAAGAACGCACTCACTCAACGGTGGCTGTGGTTAACTACACGCCTTCGCTCGACTAATATTGCCTGAGCACCTACTGTGGGCCGGGTACGGTGCTGTGTGGGGCTGCAGACAGCAGGATTATTATTTGAGTGTGTGGGTGGGGGGTGCTGGAGACTGAGCCCTCGCCCTCCAACCCGTCGAACTCTGAGGCCACCGCCCTCCCCCACCCTCTCCTCTAAGTTCAAGACCCAGCTCCCCGCTCAGAGGTTCCGGCATCCAGTCCCTACCTGGAATGCAGGTCTGAAACAGCAGCAGCAGCAGCGACAGCAGCAGCGGGCGGCCCATGTCTGGTGGCAGCAGGTCCTGTCGGCGGCCTCCCTGCACCTCTCAGTCTGGCCTGGGGAAGTAGACAGTTTTGTGGCCCCGGGGCTCCTCCCAGAGATTTTGCGAAAGAGCGAGTCAGCCCCAGATGCGTGGGTGACTCCCTCTCCTCCCCCCACACCCCTCCTCCTCAAAAACTTCCTTTGCCAGGGCGCGGCCGGCCAGGAGTAGGGGGGCTGGCTCTGCTCTGACTCATGTGTAGTGGTCACGGGCCGTCTCCAGTCAGCCGAGGTGCAAATTCCAATTCTCCTGCTTCCTGCTATGGGGCCTCGAGCGAAGGACCTCAGCGGGCCGGTTAAAACTCCTGATGGGACATTTGATCATCAGTTATTGTTAACGATTTTTGTTAGTTTTGTGAGAAGGGATAATGGTGTTGTGGTTATGTGGGGAAATGTCTTTATCATTAGAGATGCACGCGGGAATATTTGGAGGTGGAATAATGTAATGTCTCTAATTTGCCTTAAAACACTTGAGCCAAAAAAGTAGATCTTGCTGTTATGAAAATGGTTTTGCGGTTATGCGAGAAATTGTTCTTAGTTTTTAGAGACGTTAACTTAAATATTTAGAGGTGAATGTCACTGATGTCTCAGTTTACTTTAAAATGCTGTAGGAAACAAGAAAGGCAGAATACTTGCATCAATTATATCAGGGTAACCAGGGTAACTGACTTGCCATTCTGTCTCCTTTTCTGTGTGTTTGTAATGGTCCCTAATAAATTTTTTAAAAAGTAAAATAGGGGTGCCTGGGTGGCTCAGTTGGTTGGGCGTCCGACTTCGGCTCAGGTCATGATCTCCCAGTTCGTGGATTCGAGCCCCGCGTCGGACTCTGTGCTGACAGCTCAGAGCCTGGAGCCTGCTTTGGATTCTGTGTCTCCTCTCTGCCTCTCCCATGCTCATGCTGTCTCTCTCTCTCTCTCAATAATAATTAAATGTTAAAAAAATGTTTTTTTTAATAAAATCACATGTAAAAGATGAAACAGTCTAGTGTCTCCATCTCGGGGTGCTTCTGACCGACCAATCAGAGCAATTTAATGCAGGTGGAATGTCTGAGGTAGTTGCTGGTCCCCAAGGAAGGCTCAACAAATTCCTTCAACATTTACCAAGGACCTACTTTGTACCAGGCACTGGTCTGGGGACTGGGGACACAGCAGGAAACAAAGCAAAGTCCCTACCCTTGCCAATGAGGAGTAAACATGTGTTGTTTAATCTACGGTTGTCAGGCAGTGATAAGGAAGGTGGAAAGCAAACCGTGGTGAAGGAAGTGCAAGGGCACAAGTGAGGCATGGCTAGTTTAAGTGGGGTGATGCGGAAGAGCTTCCCTGAGCAGGTGGCCTGTGAGCAGAGGCTGAATGTGGTGAGGGCAGAAGCTGGGTAGATGGCCCAGGAAGAGTTCCAGGGAGGGGCCGCAGCCAGTGCAAAGGTCCTGAGGTGGGAGTGTACTGGTGGGATCAAGACCAGGAGAGTGGCCAGTGTGGCTGGAACAGAATAAGGGAGGGAAAGAGGAGTAGGCAATGGGTACGTGGTACTCCCTCTACCGCTCTAATAACAGGTATTGCATTATTATTCTTACTAATTCATTGAAGCCTTAAGGTAATAATTTTAAGGTAAAGTAAGAAGAGTCACCCCAAAATCCTATCTTCTAAGAGGCAGTAGAGCCTAGTGTTTGTTTTTTTCACATTTATTTATTTTGGAGAGACAGGGTGAGACAGAGTACACGTGGGGGAGGGGCAGAGAGAGGGGGGGACACAGAATCCGAAGCAGTCTCCAGGCTCTGAGCTGTCAGCACAGAGCCCCACGCGGGGCTCGAACTCACAAACCGCGAGATCGTGACCTGAGCCGAAGTCAGGCACTGGTCCTACTGAGCCACCCAGGCGCCCCTCCATGCCTGCCTTTCTTTCTATCTCTCGGCCTCTTTCTCTCTGTGACTCGTTCTCAAGTGACACACACCTGTGAGGTCCAGTGACGTGTCATGAGAGGGGGCGGGCAGGAGGCTGGTTCCATGTACAATCCCAGAGAAGCTCCAGGAATGTCAGCTCCTTCCTCCTCCTGACTCACCTGGGCCTCGCCCCTCTCTTCCTTGACTGCTGGGCCCTGAGGGGGGCCTGCAGGTTTCGGGGGCTTCCCCTAGCTGAGGAGAGGAGACTCTCATGCAGAGTCAGGGAGAAAGACCGTGAGAGACAGAGACACAGAGAGGGAGAGACGGTGAGAGGGACAGAGTGACAGATGGCGGGGAGGAGAGGAGAGGGGCCATGGACAGACTGATTCAGGGGCAGCCAGACAGGGAGAGAGATCTCTTCGCCTGAGAGGACGGAGACGGAGAGAAATAGAGGCACAGAGACAGAGAGAGGCAGACACAGAGGCAGAAGCAGAGGGAGTTGGAGAGCACGACACCCAGTTCCTTCAGAGAGAGCAAGGGGAGACACAGAGACCGCGTGTGTGAGTGCATACCCACGACCCCCTCAGCTTCTTGCCACCAGCCCGAAGCCCCTGACCTGGCTGTCAGTGGGGGCACGGCTGTGGCTCCAGGGGACACTAATGTGGCTTTCCCATCCCGGCCTGGCCACCTCCCAGATGTGGTGACATCACCTGTCAGGGCCTCCCTCTGCAAAAATGGGCAATGAAAGAGGAACCCCACCCACCCACCCACCCCAGGAAGTGAAAGAGCTGGGAAACTCCTGAACTCCACACCCCTCTTTCCCCATTTTCCAGGCAGAGAAACTGAGGCATAAAGGAGAGACTTTATTTATTTAAAAAATCGTTCTAATGTTTATTTATTTTTTATTTATTTAAAAGAAATTTTAATGTTTATTTATTTTTGAGAGAGAGAGACAGAGCGTGAGCAGGGGAGGGGCAGAGAGAAGGAGGGAGACACAGAATCCGAAACAGGCTCCAGGATCCAAGCTTCCAGCACAGAGCCCGATGCGGGGCTCGAACCCACAAACTGCAAGATCATGACGTGAGCCGAAGTTGGACGCTTAACCGACCGAGCCACCCAGGAGCCCCACTGAGGGCTTTATCTTTACAACTTGGTGAATCCTCACAGGATCTTGTTTTGTAGTTGGGGGAACTAAAGTTTAAAAGAGCATGATTGGGGGCACCTGGGTGGCTCAGTCCATTAAGCGTCCGACTTCGGCTCAGGTCACGATCTCGTGGTTCGTGAGTTCAAGCCCTGCGTCAGGCTCTGTGCTGATGCCTCGGAGCCTGGAGCCTGCTTCGGATTCTGTGTGTCTCCCTCTCTCCCTGCTCATGCTCTGTTTCTCTCTGTCTCTAAAAAATAAATAAATGTTAAAAAAAATTTTTTTTAATAAATAAATAAATAAATAAATAAATAAAAAGGCATGATTGGCTGAATAATGGCAGCCACAAATCTCCAGGTCCTAAACCCTGGAATCTGTGAGTGTTACTGTTTGCGTAAAAGGGGTCTTTGCATTTGTGATTAAGTTAAGGATCTCAAGATGGAAACATTATCTAGATGACCCTTGTGGGCCCTTGATGTAATCACAAGTGTCCTTACAGAGGGAGGCACATGGACATTTGAATATACACAGAGGGGAGGAAAGCAGGGTCAGAAAGAAAAGACACTTTGCTGCTGGTATTTATTTATTTATTCATTCATTCATTTATTTAGAGAGCATGAGCAGGGGAGAGGCAGAGGGAGAGGGAGAGAGAGATTCCCAAGCAGGCCCTGCACCATCAACACAGAGCCCAACACGGGGATCGATCTCACGAACCCACAAGATCATGACCTGAGCTGAAATCAAGAGTCGGACACTCAACGGGCTTGATTTTGTCCCTTTAAGACTGGTTTTAGATTTCAGATCTCCAGGGCTGTAAGAGAGTACATTTCTGTTGTTTGAAGCCGCTAAATTGATGCTAATTTGTTACAGAGCCAACAGGGAACTAATACCAGAGGCTGTCACTTGCCTGTAATGGCCCGTGGGCACAGAGTCAGGATTTGGACCCAAGCTGCCTGGCTCCAGGGCCCACGTGCAAAACCATCACGGTGAACGTTGCCGCTCTGGGGGGGGACAAGAACCAGGAGCCGGAAGCCCCCAGCCTCTTTCCATCCGTCCTCCACTGGTGTTCTTGGCCGTGCCTTCCCCTGGCTTCTGGGGCAGGGGTGACTTGGGGAGGGGAGAAAAGATCTGCTGAGTTAGTGCAACAAAGACAATTTCCCCGTGTCTAGCACCTTGCAGCTCAAGTAACACCACTAAGTTGCAACAGCAGAAATAATCATTTTGTACTTCAAGGGCTAATGTTGCTAATAGATAAAGAGCCCTGATTGAGGGTTGACTGTGTCTTCCTTGGCCTCTCCAGTCCCCCTCCCCCCATAAAGAAAGAAAGAGATCTATTGAAATCCTAACTTCTAGTACTCAGAATGTGACCTTATTTGGAAATAGGGCCGTTGTTGATGTAATTTGTGAAGATGGTGTCATAGGGGAGGAGGCGGGGCCCCTAATCCAAAGCGGCTGGTGTCTTCATGGGAAGATCATCACATGAAGACAGAGACACAGGGAGAAGGCCATGGGATAAAGGGAGCAGAGACTGGAGTCAGGGAGCTGCAAACCAAGGAATACCAAAGATCGCCAGCAAACCAATAGAAGCTGGCAAGAGGCAGGAAGGACTCACCCAAGAGGGTTTCAGAGTAAGCAGGCCTGCTGACACCTTGCTTTTGGGTTTCCAATTTCAGTTTCCAGCCTCCAGAATTGTGAGACAGCACATTTCTGTTGTTCTTTTGTGCATTTCTGTTGTTCTTTTTTTTTTCCCCCTGAATTCAGAGTAATGCCTTCTAGGGCTACAGCAGCTAGTCCTGGCACTTTTTTTTTTTTTTTTTTTAATTCTTTTTTTGGCGGGGGGGAAGAGAGAGAGCGAGCGAGTGGGGGAGGGGTAGAGAGACAGAAGGAGAGAGAATCCCAAGCAGGCTCCTGTGCGGAGCCCGATGCAGGGTCAGCCGGGCACTTCTGTGATTCTGAGTCATCCTGTCCGAGGCTCCTGGTTGCCGCAGCCTCAGGAAACTAACACGGCTCCCAAGAACCAGCAGAAAATTTGCAGAGGACCTAAGAGGAAGCATGAAAGCGATACTATGATGCGATTCGCATCTGTTCGCTTTTGCTGTGTTGCACCACCCCAAAATGTGGCGGCTTAAAACAGCACATATTACACTCGAAGGCTCTGCGGGTTGGCCGGGCCCAGCTGGTCCGGGCTGGCTCGGCTGGGCCTGACTGGTCGTGGATGGCCTCACTCGTAGGTCCTCGCTGGGCGGGCTGGGAGGACCGGAGCCTTCCTCTGAGTGGTCTCCGCCCTTGCAGGAGGGGAGCTCTTTCGTACAGTGGCAAAGGGGTCGCAGCAGCAAGACGGTGACAACAGAAGCTGCAAACTCTCCCGAGGCCAAGACTCAACTCATGCAACATGGCTTCTGCCACCTTCTATGGTCAAAGCAAGTTCCGAGATTGGCTCAGAGTGGACGAGAGGGAGTTAGACTCCATCTCTCTCTCTCTCTTTTTTTTTTCAAGTTTTTATTTAAATTCCCATTAGCATACGGTAGACTCCATCTCTCTCTGTCTTTCTTTTGATGTTTATTTATTTTTGAGAGAGAGACAAAGAGGGAGACACGGACTCCGAAGCAGGCTCCGGGCTCTGAACCGTCACCACAGAGCCCGACGTAGGGCTTGAACTCACAAACTGCGAGATCGTGACCTGAGCCGACGTCAGACGCTTAACCACAGAGCCGCCCAGGTAGACTCAGAGTTCATGGCCATTTCCATCCTACCACGGCCCTTTCCCCTCCACGCTGGCAAAAATAAAACCGAGTGATGATACGCAGAGTCGGTGAATCTGTGCGGAAGCCGACGCTCCCTGACGCAGCTGGTGTGAGCATAAATTGGTACAATCCCAGGAAGGGTGATTTTGCAATTGTTCTCAAAATGACAAATGGAGACAAACCTTTTGACACAAACCACTTACCGCGTGGGGGAACTTGGGGCGTGTGTGAAACTATCGTGGTGCAAAGTTCTTTGTTGCCACAGAGTTTGTAATCACAAACTGAGGGAAAATACAGAACTGTACGAAGGTCCACTTATCGAATGGAAGAAAAGAAGGAAAGAAGAAGCTGTAACTCTGGTTACATTATTTTCAGGTGGAGAATTTTAGGGACGGGACGGTGCTTCAGTTTACTCTGTGGTTTGAGCATTGAAGGGGGGTGTGCGTGGGCCCACAGGCTTGTGTGGACATTACATAATTCCTCCTATGTCCCCTCGCCTCTGGGTTTCATTTTGTTTTGAATATATATATATATTTTAAAGTTTATGTATTTATATTGAGAGAGAGAGAGAGTGCATGTGTGAGTGGGGGAGGGGCAAAGAGAGAGGGGGAGAGAGAGAGAATCCTAAGCAGGCTCCGCATTGCCAACGCAGAGCCCGATGTGGGGGTCCACCCCACGAACCGAGACATCATGGCCTGAGCCGAAATCAAGAGTCGGGTGCTCAACTGACTGAGCCCCCCAGGTGCCCCTCACCTCCAGGTTTCAAAGTAAGGGCAAGAACATGTCCTTTGCCTGCCTGCCTGTCCTTCACACACTTTACCTCGTGTTTGTGCAACTCCAGGCCCGTTTGCGGAGCCTGAGTTATCAGCTAACCTTTGAGGAGATAGGAGATACGTTTGTAGTCACAAAGCACCAGAGGGACAAAGGTCCCTCCTCCCGGACTCCAGACTCCAGACTCCAGACTCCAGACTGGGGCACCTGTTCTCCCTTCTTCCCTCTTCTCCTGGACCAAAGGGTTCTGGGTCCACTGAGAAGGCGGTGGACCTCCTCCAGAAGCTTCTCCCTGCCACAGCACCCTGTCAGGCTCCCTCCTCCCTTAGGCCCAAGCTGCTTTTTTTTCTTTTTTTTTAATTTTTTAATGTTTATTTATTTTTGAGGGAGAGACGGAGTGCGAGTGGGAGACGGGCAGAGAGAGAGAGGGAGTCACAGAATCCGAAGCAGGCTCCAGGCTCCGAGCTGTCGGCACACAGCCCGACTTGGGGCTCAAACTCACGAACCGTGACTTCATGACCTGAACCAAAGTCGGACGCTGAACCGACTGAGCCACCCAGGCGCCCCTCAAGCTCCTTGATTATACCCGCTGATTGAGGGCCCCGCCTGGACTCTAGGGAGCCCAACAGGCCTGCGGCTGACCTTGGACTGGCTCTTTTTCTTGTTTGGGATCTCTCCTCTGAGCCAAGGGGAGAGGCCAGCCCCAGCCTTGTAGGGCACACTGCTAAATGTGCTAAATGACAATACACAGTGCCTACTGTCCTCAGTGTTCTACGTACATTGACTCATTTAATTCCTCAATGCAGGCCTTGACATAGGTCCCCCTCCTCTCCTTTTTTTTTTTTTTTAATATTTATTTATTTATTTTGAAAGAGAGAGAGAGTGTGAGCAGGGGAGGAACAGAGAGAGAGGGAGAGAGAGAGAATCCCAAACAGGCTCCGAGCTGTCAGTGCAGAGCTTGACCTGGGGCTCGATCCCACAAACAATGAGATCATGACCTGAGCCGAGATCAAGAGTCAGGTGCCCAACGGACTGAGCCACCCAAGTGCCCCTCTCCTGTCCTCATCTGACAAAAGAGGAACTGAGGCCCTGGCAGGTGACGTGACTTGCCCGAGGCCACTGAGCTTGAAGCGGCAGGACGGGAACTTGAACCCAGGCCATCTGGATCCAAAGTGCTCATCCTCTTCTGGAAGCGTGTGTGCTTTCCTTAGAGCCGGAACATCGCTAGCGGAATCCTCCCAATGGGAACACAGCCACCATGTGCCCAGCGTCAGCAGGAGAGGGTGGAGTGTGCCAATTTAGTGGACGGAGGCACTGAGGACTGAAACCAAGGACGGGATATCCCCAGAGATATAAGTCAAAGGAGAGGCAGGTGGGGAGGTGAAGCAATGAGGAGGTGACTCTGACGGAGACCAAGCACTGGGGCTGTGGGCCTCTTGTGGGGTCCTTGAGATCGACCTTATTCCCATTAAACGGATGTGCAAATCAAGGCTGCCCAGTCAGAGGCAGGGGCAGAAGAGAAATGCAGGCCTCATCCGGCTGAGGCAGGCCATTTTCTAGGTGAGGGTGGGGGGCTGTCTTCCCTCTTCCCTCTCCATGAGGCTCAGCAGTCAGGTCAGAGAGGCCTGTGTTCAGATCCTGGTTATGCCAATGTCCTCGCTTTGTGGCTCTGGAGAAGGGCCTTAATGGCTCTGAGACTTAGTTTCTTTCCCTATAAAATGCGGGAAATTCGGGGCTCATTTAAACTGTACCAGCCGGGGGCGCCTGGGTGGCGCAGTCGGTTAAACTGTACCAGCCGTCAAACTATGGAAATACTTCCAGATTTGGTTGGTAGAAATCTGCTAGCTGTCCCGAGACCCCGAGCGCCCCTGTGGCATGCCCGGGTCCTCCCGGGCACCCCCATGTTCTAGCAACACCAGGTCTGTGGAGGCCAGCAGGCCTCGTGGTTACTGTCACAGAGGCTGACCTGTACCGATAGACGGTCAAATATCGGAATACTGTATCCCTTCTAGGATTGAGGGTAATGGCTTGTAGACTATGGTAGGGATTCAGTGAGCTAACGTCTCTGTGGAATGATCAGGAACGCGTTCATAATAGCAATGGTAATGCCAGCATGCCCTTCTTTCTTTGGCCATGACTCTCCCTCTTGCCTCTCAGGACTCAGTTTCCCCATCTCCATGCTCCTCCCTAACGCCCCTGCCTGCCCCCCCCCCCCCACCGCTGCCAGGTGTCCCAGTGGCCAGGATGGAGGGTGGGGCCGCTATCTCCCTCACCTGTTTGCTCTCTCTCTTCTAGGCCTGCCAGTCTAGCCCTTGCATAAAAGGCCAGGTCACCTGTGTCCTGCTTCCTCCCCTCCAGCCTGGATCATGCTCCAGCTCCTCACCAGTCTGGCGCTCTTGGGAGCGCTGGCCACCCCAGCAGGTAGGCACTTTACGTGTGGTCCCTGAGAGCAGGAACGAGAGAAAGAGCGAGAGAGACAGTCCGTGTTCACATGCGGGGTGGGAATCCAGCTTCAGAATCTGGGGTCCGGCTCCTTCTCTCCCTCAGCGTTTTGTCTAGCAGAGGCAGCTGAACTGTGTTTGAGAACGTAGTTCTGGAGCCAGCCTGCCAGGGTTCACATCTTGGCTCTGCCCGTTCTTAGCTTTGTGACCTTAATTCTCTTTTTTCTTTTCTTTTCTTTTTCTTTTTTTTTTTTTTTTAGTTTATTTAGTTTGAGAATGGGGAGGGGCAGAGAGAGAGGGAGAGAGAGAATCCCAAGCAGGCTCCACACTGTCAGCGCAGAGCCTGACGTGGGACTCAAAACCACAAACTGTGAGATCATGACCTGGGTGGAAACCAAGAGTCAGATACTCAACCTCCTGAGCCGCCCAGGCGCCCCAGGAGCAGTTATTATTATTCCTTTATCTTGCCTGCCTGTCTCCTCTTTGGTTCTAAACCTGCGCCGTGGGCTCAGGTTGGGGATTAAGTGGCCCAGCACTTAGCCAGGATCGCACTGTGTGACCCCGAGTGAGACTCTAAACCCATCTGTGTTCTGTCTCCTCTCCTCTTCATGTATAAGAGGCAGGTATGAGGCACGGTTTGCAGTCTTCAGACCGGGCTACTTCGAGCCTGTGGATTCTCGGAAGAGCCCCAGGTGCCTCTCTGCAGGTGAAGAAGAAGGCTGCCATGGGGCGCCTGGGTGGCTCAGTCGGCTAAGTGTCCGACTTCGGCTCAGGTCATGATCTTGAAGTTCCTGAGTCTGAGCTCCGAGTTGGGCTGTGTGCTGACAGCTCGGAGTCTGGAACCTGCTTCGGATTCTGTGTCTCCTTCTCTGTGCCCCTCCCCTGCTCGTGCTCTGTCTCTCTCTCTTTCAAGAATAAATAAACATTAAAAAAGAAGAAGAAGAAGAAGAAGAAGAAGAAGAAAGCTTCCTGGACGGATACAATTCTCCCCAGCCTACACTAAGAAGGGACATTCCATTTAAAAAAAATTTTTTCTTTAAAGTTTATTTATTTTGAGAGTGAGAGACAGAGAGAGAGAGAATGAGTGGGGGAAGGCAGAGAGAGAGAGAGGGAGAGAGAGAATCCCAAGTCCACACTGTCAGTGTGGAGCCCGATGCGAGGCTTGAACCCACGAACCGTGAGATCACCACCTGAGCCGAAACCAGTTGGATGCTTAACGGACGGAGCCACCCAGGCGCTCCATGGGACATCCTACTTTTATGCGTTCAACCGTGGGCTCCCGATGGAGGTGTTTGGAGAGAGTTGCCTGGCGAGAACTGGTAGATCAGATGGGGATCAATAGCATCTTCAGCTTGGAGATGCTGATTTCTGCCTCCAAACTTTTTGCCGTTTTGCTGCCCTGAACGCCAGTTACACACCCTCGGGGAAAATGTTCCTTGATCTCCCAACAGCCATTCCCTGCGCCCCGCCCCCCAGCCCTTAATCCAATTTTTTGAAAGTTTATTTAGTTGTTTTTTTTTTTATAATTTTTTTTTTAACGTTTATTTATTTTTGAGACAGAGAGAGACAGAGCATGAACGGGGGAGGGGCAGAGAGAGAGGGAGACACAGAATCGGAAGCAGGCTCCAGGCTCTGAGCTGAAAGCAGAGAGAGCCTGACTCAGGGCTCGAACCTGCAAACTGTGAGATCCTGACCTGAGCCGAAGTCGGACGCTTAACCGACTGAGCCACGCAGGTGTCCCCTGTGTTTCATTCTTTTTTTTTTTTTTTTTAACGTTTATTTATTTTTGAGACAGAGAGAGACAGAGCATGAACAGGGGAGGGGCAGAAAGAGAGGGAGACACAGAATCGGAAGCAAGCTCCAGGCTCTGAGCCGTCAGCCCAGAGCCTGACACGGGGCTCAAACTCATGGACCGCGAGATCGTGACCTGAGCTGAAGTCGGACGCTTAACCGACTGAGCCACCCAGGCGCCCCGAAAGTTTGTTTAGTTTTAAGAGAGAGAGAGAGAGAGATAGTGAGCAAGCGGCAGAGAGAGAGGGGAGAGAGAATCGCAAGCAGGCTTTGCACTGTCAGCACGGAGCCCGGCATGGGGCTCGAACCCATGAGCCGCGAGGTCACGACCTGAGCTGAAATCCAGAGTCAGACGCTTAGCCGACTGAACCACCCAGGTGGCCCCCCCCTTAATTCTATTTGTGAACCCTGTGTGTGTGCACACGCCTGTGTTCTCTCCTCAAATTACAGGGTCTGATCACTCCTCTCTCCCCGCAGGGACCTCCAAGACGTGTCCAGTCTGCTCTTTGCTGGGAAACTGCACCGAGATGACCTGTCCTCCCACCAAGGAAGCCTGCGTGTTTGGCCAGATGCAGCTGGGTGGGGGACCAGACGGGGGCTGGGCGGAGGCCCAACAAAGCGGGTGGGCACGGGGTGGGGGGAGAGGGGCGTGGAAGAACCACCCTGGGACTGAAGGTCGCAAAGTTTTGACTCGCTCAGCTCGGTGCTGCTGGGGAAGGGGGGCTGGGGTGGCTTCAATCCCAGCTGAGGTCCCAGACTGACCTCTGGGGATTGCTACAGAGGGGACAGAGGTCCGGGGAGGGCGGTGAGAGTCCCTAATCTCCCCCTCCTCAACGTCTATCCCTAGAAAATGGGACCCTCATCAGGAACGGGTCGTGTGTCTCGGAATGCCGAGAAGGTGTCTACACCCTGACCTACGGCCCCCACTCGAGCCTCTGGGTCAGCACAGACTGTTGTGTAAACGGCTGCGGCAGGGCCGCCCGACAAGGTTTGTTGGCAGCACTTGGGGGTCGGGCCGCCAGATGGGGTGTTGTGGGGACTTGGCCTTGATGGCCAGCTCTGCCTGGCTGACCTCAGTGTTCTCCTCCGGAAAAATGGGTGTGAAAGAGGCTTTGCAGGGGGTGCTTTGGAGCACAAGGCTGGCAGGTAGCAGGCACTATGGAAATTGTAGTTGTACTCACTGAGTTATCGGGCGGCTGGAGAGGAGCCCCAGAATTTTATTTCTCCTTAGGAGAGAAGCTCCCCTTGAGGGTTAGCCAAGCAGAGCAAGAAATGTACAGGTAGCGATGGGCCCGGTTCTAGGGTGAGGCCAGCGAGGCCCCAGGGTGCGAATTTTAAGGAGGCATTTACTTCCGGGCGCTGACTCTGCACTTGTGCGCCCTTGAGAGTGAGCGCCTCCTCGCTGGCCTTCCTCCAGACCTGGCTCTGAGCAGTGATAAAGATCACTTTGTTGCTTGGTTATTTTTCCAAAGAAGGAATTTGTATTTGGCAGGTGTAGCCACGGGGAGACCCCGGACAGCTCCACCTCGGGGGGACTACGAGCCAGACTTTCAAACAACTGGGGTTTGACTCCTCCTAAAAATTGTTACTTCTCCCCAAATAAAACAGCCCGTCCCAAGCTGAGAGGTGGGCACGCCATTCAGCCTGTAAATGCCAGTTATGATTATAACTGTGTTAAACAAACATTCCTGTGTGTAGAGAAAGATCAAAGGGACTGTCTTGAAATACTTGGAGTAATTGTCTGCTGGTGGGCAATCTATAGCAGCCCCAGGAGAAATGTAATGGGAACCACAGATGGAATGAAAGCTTTGCCAGTGGCCACGTGAAAAAGTGCAAGAAACCAGGCGAAATTAATTCTAATAATGTATCTCATTTAAGGTAGCATGTCTAAAACATTATTTCGACATGTAACGGTTTTTGAATTTTAAAAATCATGGGGAGCCTGGGTGGCTCAGTCAGTTAAGCATCTGACTTTGGCTCAGGTCATGATCTCATGGTTCATGAGTTCGAGCCCCGCATCAGGCTCTATGCGGACGGCTCGGAGCCTGGAGCTGGCTTCGGATTCTGTCTCTCTCTCTCTCTCTCTCCCCGACTTGCTCTCTCTCTCAAAAATAAATAAAAATTTAAAAAGCATATTGATTTTACATAATCAATATAAAATTATTGATGAGGCATTTTATTTTTTCAAACTAAGCTTCTGAAATCTAGGGTTATTTTATACTCACAGCACATCTCAAAGGGAAACTACCACATTTTTTTTTTAACGTTTATTTATTTTTGAGAGAGAGAGAGACAGAGTGCGAATAGGGGAGGGTCCGAAAGAGGGAGACACAGAATCTGAAGCAGGCTCCAGGCTCTGAGCTGTCAGCACAGAGCCCAACGCGGGACTTGAACTCACAAACTCTGATATCATGACCTGAGCCAAAGTCGGACGCTTAACCAACTGAGCCACCCAGGTGCCCCCGTTTCTTTTTTTTTAATCTCCCACTCCCCTTCACCCATTTTGCCCACCCTCCACCCACGCCCCCCCTTTTAAAAATTTATTTATTATTTATTTATATATTTTTTGTTTTAGAGAGGGAGAGAGAGAGAGCACAAGCTGGGGAGAGGGGAAGATGGAGAGAGAGAGAGAGAGAGAGAGAGAGAGAGAGAGAATGAATCCCAAGCAGGCTCCGGGCTTAGCACACAGCCCAATGTGGGCCTTGATCCCATGACCCTGTGATCATGACCTGAGCCAAGATCAAGAGTCAGTTGCCCAACTGACTGAGCCACCCAGGCACCCCCATTTCCCCTTTGTTAACCATATATATATGCCACACCCTCTTTATCCATTCATCTATGGATGGATACTTGGCTTGTCTCCGTATCTGGACCTTTGTAAATAATGCTGCAATAAACATAGGGGTACCGCTATCTTTTCAAATTAGCGTTTTTGCTTTCTTTGGGTAAATACCCAGTAGTCAAACCGCTGGATCACATGGTATTTCTACTTTTAAATTTTTGAGGAACCTCCATACTGTTTTCCACAGTGGCTGCCCCAGTTTATGTTCCCACCAACAGTGCACGAGGGGAACTGGCCGCATTTCAAGAGCTCAACAGCTACAGGTGCACAGGGGCCACGTATTAGCCAACACGGTTCTGTGGTCATGTTTTCTTTGGTCTGCTTTTCAGTATTTGCCAATAGTGCAACATAAATCACATTTAGAACGAGTCATGGCTTAGCTTTGACTCAGGAAAAAAATCTGTTTAAGCAGCTTCCTCTTAAATGTTTCAGACCTCTAAGAAAGCTCTGAAATTGATCAAATGGTAAAGAGCCCGGAGGCTAGAACACAGTATCTTAAAACCTAAAATAACAGGATTAATCTTTTTTTCAGGATTAGTTTTTTTTTTAAGTTTATTTTAATTTTGAGAGAGAGAGAGGGAGAGAGAATGAGTGGGGGAAGGGAAGAGAGAGAGAGGGAGACACAGGATCCGAAACAGGCTCCCGGCTCTGAGCTGTCAGCACAGAACCCCATGCGGGACTTGAACTCACAAACTGTGAGATCATGACCTGGGCCGGAGTCAGAGAGCTAACCGACTGAGCCACCCAGGCGCCCCTCAGGGTTACTTTTTAATCACTTTTGGAATTAAATGGGTTCAAGGGAGGGCTTTTCTCTGCGCGGTCAGGACTGGGTCTCCAGAACGGGGCCTGGCACAGTGGGTGCTCAAGAAATGTTTGTGGAATGAATAAAGGAACCCACAGGATCTAGCCCGAAGGTTTTAGGACGAAGCACCGGTGTGGGGTGGCCCCACCTTCGGCTCTGTCTGCTGCTCTTCAGAGTATATCTTCACGGTTTGGAAGCAGGTGGCTGAGACCAGGCTGGTCCCACTTTGGAGGAAATGCTCTGGATTGTGGTTGGGGGGTGGTGGCGGGAACAGAGGGCTGGTGGGGGAAGGAGGGTGGGGGGGGCGTGTTTCTCAGCCTTCACCCCACACCAACCACACCCACTCCTCCCAGAGGCAGGGTCCGAAGCCCAGCTCAACGGAGTGCAATGTCCCTACTGTTCTGGGAACAAGTCAGCCTCCTGTGACTCCCTTTCGGTCATGAACTGCACAGGGGACCAGACTATGTGTCTCACCCTCAACGGGACGTGGAATGGAGGTAAGGGTTCCTTCCCTTCTGGAGGCGCTTGTGTGGTGGGCCTGCCTCCGACACGCACAAACAAGTGTTGAGGTTCATTTGCATGGTGTTCTGGTCACCTGTTGCTATTAGCAAATCGCTCACAAATGTGGCAGCTTAAAATAATAGCCATCATTTTATTAACTCTTTTTTTTAATGTTTATTTATTTTTGAGAGAGACAGAGAGAGCAGGGGAGGGGCGGGGGGGGGGGGGGACAGAGGATTTGAAGCAGGCTCAACTTTGACAGCATAGAGCCCGACATGGGGCTTGAACTCACGAGCCATGAGATCATCATGACCTGAGCCAAAGCCAGATGCTTAAACCACTGAGCCACCCAGGCGCCCCATTTTGTTAACTCTTACAGTTTCTGTGGGTTGGGAATTGTGGAAAGCCCACCCGGATGGTTCTGAGTCTCTCACGGGATCACAGAGTGTGGCCGGGGCTGGAACCGGGCAACTGGGGGTTTGCTGAGCATCTCACACACGTAGACTCTGGGCCTTTCCAGGGTGGGTTTTCCACATTGGTTAGACTCGGCTTCCTCACAGCATGGCCGCCTCAGGGCTCATTATATGCTGGCTGAAGATCTCAGTACTGACTAGCTCAGCAAACAGGGCAGGGGCCGGGGCTAGTTAGGCATCTCTCTCTCTCTCTCTCTTCATGTAATCTTAGGGCCTCTCTATGTTGTTGCTCCACGTTGGTTAGATTGGGCTTCCCCACATCATGGCTGCCACCACCTTTGCATGGTGACTGAAGACTTTAAGGGCAAGTATTCCAGCAAACAAAATGGCAGCTGCCCACTTTTACATGAGTTAGCCTTGGAGGTCACATGATGTCATTTTACCATGCTTTGTTGGTTCAAACGATCACAAAAGTCCATCTGGTTTTGATGTGGTTCTTGAGCAAACGGCTAAGAAAGAATCCTTAAGACGTCTTTGGTGCAAAAAGGTGATTATATTAAAGCACGGGGACAGGACCCGTGGGCAGGAAGAGCTGCACTGGGGTGACTGATTTTATATTTTTATGTTTGTGAAGGGAGGGGTATAGAAGAAAAGTAAGTCTCTAAGGAATTTGGAAGCATGGCTTCCAGGACCTTGAGGGGCTAGCTGCTATTAAGTTAAGGTTACTTTTTTTTTTAATGTTTATTATTATTTATTTTTGAGACAGAGAGCGACAGAGAGACAGAGCACGAGCAGGGGAGGAGCAGAGAGAGAGGGAGACACAGAATCCGAGGCAGGCTCCAGGCTCCGAGCTGTCAGCACACAGCCCGATGCCAGGCTTGAACTCATGAACTGTGAGATCATGACCTGAGCCAAAGTCAGTGCTCAACCGACTGAGCAACCCAGGCGCCCCAAGATAAGGTTACTTTTAATAAAATATAAACATGAAGGCACTAAGGCAGCCATGAGTTCCTTGAGGAAAGTCACATTGCATGTTTCAGGTGTCTATCAGTGGGCTACAAGCTGTGAGGAGATTTAATTTAAGCTACATTTCTCTTGCCTTTGTTTCCCTCATCAGTTTCAAGAGGAGGAAGCCTAGTACCCTCACTTCTTGATGTGTCAAAGAATTTGCAGGTGTATTTTAAAATCACCCCTATGCGTTTGCAAACGGTTGGAGCAGAGGCTTTTTGAGCAAAAGGCTTAGAATAGAACATAGTCTAACTATTAGGCAAACAAAGCGACAGGAAGGAACAGTCCGGGCTTCTGCTCCTGGTAGACTGGACCTCTGAAAGGTCTTCCTGCTACAAACAGTGGCATACTGGGAAGGTGTGAGGTAAGGGAGGGGGGACATGAGTGGTGGGAGTGGTCCGCCCTGGGGGGAGGGGTACTTTATCACTGCCATTGTTTGGAAATGCTGGAATAGGGTGATAAAAAGAATCAGATTGATGTTTAGTCAGTTTTACTATAATAATAATAATAATAATTATTATTATTATTATTTTAAATGTTTATTTATTTATTTTGAGAGAGAGAGAGCTTGAGCGAGGGAGGGGCAGAAAGAGAGGGAGAGAGAATTCCAAGCAGGCTCCGCACTGTCAGTGCAGAGCCCCCAACACAAGGCTTGATCGCACAAACTGTGAGATCAGGACCTGAGTTGAAATCATGAGTCGGATGCTTAACCAACCGAGCCACCCAGGTGCCCCATTTTTTTTTTTAAGTAAGCTCTACGCCTACCGTGGAGGTTAAATTCAGCTCCCCAATATCAAGAGTCCCATGCTCTCCAGACTGAGCCAGCCAGGCTCCCCTAGTCAGTTTTATTATTGTTTTTAAGTGCATCCAACCCAGCATTGAACTTCAGCTCAGGTCACGATCTCGCGGTTCGTGGGTTCGAGCCCGGCGTCGGGCCCTGTGCTGACAGCTCAGAGCCTGGAGCCTGCTTCGGATTCTGTGTCTCCCTCTCTCTCACTGCCCCTCTCCTGCTTGCACTCTCTCTCTCCTTCTCAAAAATAAATAAACAATTATAAATAAATAAATAAATAAATAAATAAATAAATAAATAAATGTTCCATGGACAATACACCCCTTATAGCCTGTTCCCATTATCATCCCTCTTGGTATGCCATTATTTACAGACGAACTAGATGTACAAAATTATTTCTCCATGCTTTGGGGGGCTTATAGGAAGTTAGGGAAATGTCCAAGGATCCCCAAACAAAATAAAAATGTGAGCGGAATTCAGAGCAAGAGCAGTAAGCAAACATAAAAGGCAGAGTGGCCCTGGGAGCAAATGCTGATGACACCCTGCTTTGGGTGACTAGGTCTTGGGTCCGTGGCATGGCTGGGGAGCTGACTCTTAGAGCTCCACATAAGCGGGAAACCTCAGAAGGAGACTGGAATGATCCCAGGTTGGTAGTACCTCCTAGTTTTCAGTACAAGCAAAGGCAAATCCTCTCCACCCGAAAAGCCCTCAGGATACCCCGCCCCCCCCCCCAAGATCAACATCAACCAAATATGAGCTCACAATCAGAGCTCACAAAATGCACAAGGGAACAAGCTACCATGAGTGAGAGCAAAAGCAACAAACACGAGATTCGACTCACGAGGAGCTATTGTAATGATCAGCTACAGAACGTAACCATATGTGGTATATCTGAAAGAATAAACTTAGAATCACAAAAATGAGCAGGCATCAAAAGGTTGTACGAAATGACCAGGCAGATTTGACAACGAATCACATAGAACTGTCAACAGAGATGGGAACTTTCAGACCTAGAGAAAGTCAGCAAGGTGGGAAAGCTCTGGCTTTGAGTCTCCTCCTGCCGCTTCCCCCTGTTTCTGCAGGGGGTCCCCAAATCCTGAAGGGCTGTGCTACCCCAAATGTCTGCCACCTGCAAGTGAACACCACCCTGGGCCCAGAAACGTCTGGATTTCGTCTCGTCAGCCAGCCTGAATGCAACTATGTGGTTACACCCACCCTGCCAGGTACTTTGAACTCTGACTTCCTGAGATTCTATTTTCTCTGCCCTTCCTAGACCCCACATGCCCTTCCCAATCCTATGTGTTTCCAGGGTATCCCCTCCCCCTCCCAATACGCTCCCAGGGAATGCAGTTACCCTTATAAGCTCGCAGACGCGCGTGTGTGCACACGCACGCGTGCACACCCACACATCAGTTAACACTCCTAGAAGCAGAAAATCCAACTGGCACACACCCACACATCCACAACCATCTCCATCAGTATCCCAGCACCCCAAACACACGTACAGAGGAGCACACATTTCTAAACACAAGCATCCTGTCATGTAAATGAGATTAGAGATACAAACTCTGTTGAAATAAGAAGTCTCTTTCTTTCTTTCCTTCACTTCCTTGCTTGTGTAAGAAGACAGGTTTGCCAAAAGTCTTCTTCTGGCCTAACAAAGAACAAGGGCAATAAGTTTTGTCTTCCAGAAAAGAGAGATGCTAATTGAGAGCACTGACCAGGGCAACAGCTTTTTTTAAGCGAGACAACAGAACAGAATCACAGACGGTTCAGAGGAGAGAGAGGCAATTTTCAAATGTGGGTAGAGCGGCCTTCCCTCGGCTCCAGGGATGTGGAAGCCTCAATCTTAAGCATGTTCCACGCTCAGTGTGGAGCTCGACGAAGGGCTCACTCCCACCAACCGTGAGATCATGACCTGAGCCGAAAAAGGAGTCGGCCACTGAACTGACTGAGCCACCCAGGCGCCCCTGGGGGAGTTTTACTTTAAAAAATTAAACAGTGGGTTCAACGAATGATCACGATAGAGAAAAGAAAAAGACCCAGGAGCTCAAAATTTACAATATGGAAGGAGAGGGGTGCCTGGGCGGCTCAGTCGGTTGAGCATCCGACTTCAGCTCAGGTCATGATCTCACGGTTCCTGAGTTCGAGCCCCGCATTGTTGGGCTCTGTGCTGACAGCTCAGAGCCTGGAGCTGCTTCGGATTCTGTGTCCCCCTCTCTCTCTGCCCCTCCCTTGCTTGTGCTCTGTTTGTATCTCTCTCTCTCTCTCTCTCTCAAAAATAAATAAACTTTGAAAAAATATGGAAGGAGAAAGGACTAAGTAGGCTAGCCAACAACTGGAACACAAGACATGGAATTTTTGCATATACAGTCCCTCTGGACGTGTAACAGATCCATGCAGGGGGGCTCGTCAGTTGTCAGATCCGGGTGTGTGGACAGGCACCAACACACAAATATACGAAAGTACAAAATATACACAGACGTGCCGAAGCACTCTAACATTCACAGACATTCACATCTGTACTCCAGATATATATCCAAGCACCCTAAACCTTGCTGGGAACACAGACACATCCAGACCCACAAAATCAGCCTTTTATATATACACGTAAACATGTGCTCTGTTCACGCAGAGATGTAGACACCTTCTCCCACAGGGATGCCACACACAAACGTCCCCACCCTCTGCCGACGGTTCCAAAACAAACAGAGTTCAACACAGGCACACACAGCCCCGTGTGTACACAGGGAAACAGGCTTGGGCACACAAACTACATCATTGTAGAGGTGCGCATACGCTGATGTGCCCAGAAATACACACACACACACACACACACACACGCACAGGTTGCTCTCCAGCCTGCTCATCTTCCTTTCTCCCTAGGCCCCCCTGCAAACACGTCTCTGACCACGGACGGGGTCACTGTCTGTGTCACCTGCTCAGGACTCAATACTTGTGACGCTGTCCTCTGCCCAGCAGATCGGAACTACTGCCTTCAGACAGCAGGCATCCTAGGTGAGTGTCCCCGGAGACAGGATTGAGTGGGGGTGGCAGAAACGAGGCTCACCAAGATCTCTCCTTGCCCTCCGTGTTCGCCGCCCTGACTCCGGCCCTGGCGGCCTTTTCCTGGCGGTGGAGGACAGAGGCTGGTTGCAGCAGAGTATGTGAATTTAAGATGTGATGTCACACAGGGGGGGCCTGGGTGGCTCAGTGGGTTAAGCGTCCGACTTCAGCTCAGGTCATGATCTCACGCTCCGTGAGTTCGAGCCCTGTGTCAGGCTCTGGGCTTCCAGCTCAGAACCTGGAGACTGCTTTGGATTCTGTGTCTCTGTCTCTCTCTGTCTCTTCCCTGCTCATCCTCTGTCCCTGTCTCTCTGTCTCAAAAATAAATAAACATTAATACAAATTTTTAAGTAAATAAAATGTTAAAAAAAAAAGATGTGATGCCACATTTGTTATAGGTACTTATTGCTGAATAACAAATCAGCTTCAGATGGAGTGGCTTAACGAGACACAAAAGGACAAATACAGTATGACTCCTCTTATAAGGGACACCCTAGAGTAGTCAAAATAACAGAATGGTGCTAGTTTTTAGTATTGCAAAATGAAAGCGTTCTAGAGACCTGTTACCTAACAATGTAAATATAGTTAATACCACTCACAGTACATTTACAAATGCCTAGGAGGGTACATTTTTTATTATGTGGGGTTTTTTTTGGGGGGGGGTGGGGAGGGCGCAATGAAAAAAAACGCGTTGTGGCTAAAAAAACCCCATGATTTATTACTTCTCACTATTCTGTGGGTTCACGAGGCCCAGCTGGGCAGGTCTCCTCCTCCAAGGGGTGAGGTTCCCCCTGTGGCTGCATTCCGCTGGGAACCCGGCTGGGGCTGGAATGTTCAGTACGACCTCCTGCTTTCCGGGGCCTCTGTCCGTGTGGTCTATCATCAGTCAGTAGCCTTGCTGAGCCGCTTTCCAATATGGTGGCTGGCTTCCGAGAAGGAAGAGGTAGAAGCCACGGGCTTCGTAAGAGAGGAGCCCAGAACTGACACAGTGTCGCTCCTGCCACGGGTCTATTGATCAGAGCAAGTCGCAAGGCCAGCTCCGGGTTAAGGGGTGAGGAAACGGATTCCACCTCTTGATGTGGGAGTGGTAAGTGAAGATACAGAGATGCATGTGGGGTGGGAGAGACCGTTGCAGCCATCTTGGTTTCTACGTCAAGATTCTGGGCAAGGAGCCTGCTAAGGCCCCTGTCCGTCTGCCCCATAAAGGGAAAAACTAGACCCTTCGGTCATTGGGAAGGGGCGTTGAACTGGAAACCTGCTTTTCTCTGTCTTTTAGCTACGTAACTGGGGTTGGTAAGGGTAGTGTACCACGTGAACAGTTCCAGGATCCTTGAGAACTTTCTGGCTAAGCCCGCGAGGTTCTCATAGACAGGTTGGGAGACATCACAGGTACAGAGACGTCCTGATCATTGGAGCCCTCACTGGACAAGGCGGAGGAAGGAAGGCTTTTGAGCCGTGTGTCTTGATGACCGGTGACAGGCTTTGAGCGTATTAGGGCGGACCGTCAGGCGAAGTGAATGCCAACAATGGCACCCAGAGGGATTTGGGAGCTTCCAGTGAGGGCGTGGCTTATGGTGGCCTTTCCCGTAAGCCTGCCCCCCACATCTCTCAGCCTTAGGGAAAGGTGACTCTGTCGTCTGGAGAAGCGGCTCCTGTGTGGCCCTCAGGGACTGCCTATTTGGCAGCTCGGTCTCTGCCTTCACCTCCAGCGTGGACTTTGGCTTCCAGATCAACTCCACCTGTTGCCAAGGCAACTGCCAAGCACTCACTCCTCCCGGTATGCCGCCGCCACCGGAAAGCAGTCAGGGGGTGGCCACGGAAGTGGTGGGGTGCTCTGGAGGAGAGTTTGTCCTGAGTCGAGGAAGGCAGGCAGGCGGGAGCCCCCCCCCCCCCACGCCCCACCGCCCAGTTCCGCAGCCGGGCTGCTTGAAGTCACCCTGACCCCAGCTAGTTGGGCAAATGTCAATAAGGTCATTCCCCTGCGGGAGAGCCTAAGTGCACAGAGGCTCCTGGAGGTCCTGAGAGGTCCTGACTGTCAGCCTCCCCTTTACAGAAGGGGTGCCAGCCTCACACCCCCTGAGCGGGTTCCTGTGTCCTACATGTCCTAACGGCCACCCGGGGCCCTGCAATTCCTCCTTCTACGTGCAGTGTCCCGTCGGGGAGACTGAGTGTGTCCAGCTGGACCTGCTGTCTACAGAAGGTAATATACACGTGTGTACGTGCATGCGTGTGCCCGTGAGTAAGCCTGAGTGCACAGGTTTTGGATTCGGGCATTGCTTGGGTTTGGGGTCTCTAACTTATAAGACTGCTGTGGGAATTAGGGGCACCTGGGTGGCTCGGCTCATGCTCTCACGGCTCAGCTCGTGGGTGGGAGCCCCGCCTCGGGCTCGCTGCTGGCAGCGGGAGCCTGCTTGGGATCCTCCGGGCCGCACGTACGAGCTCTCTCTCTCAAAAATAAATAAACTTTTAAAGAAGACTGTTGTGGGAATTAGATAAGATAATCCATGAGACTTCTGGATGAGTGCTGTCCAAAAGGAATACGGGGTAAGCCACGTGCAGCATTTAAATTTTCCGAGTAGCCACATTAAAAAGTAGCGAGTCGGAGATGACATTAATTTGGTAATATTTTTTGTGTATACCCCACGTATTCAACAGCTGTCATTGCAACACGCGATGCGATCGATGTAAGAAATTATAAATGAAACAGGTTACATTCTTTTTTTTTTTTTTTTTGGCTACTAAGCCTTTGGAATCTGGTGTGGATTTTATATTCACAGCACGTTTCGGTTCAAAACCGGCCACATGTCTAGCGCTCAACAGCCATATGGGGCTAGTGGCTACTGGATTGAAAATTCGAGATCGTAAGCGCTATATACGGCATTTCAGTGAATCTAAGACCATCATGGCTCTCTGTGAGGAAATATACTCCAGTTCAGGGCACCCTGAGACAAAATACAGACTGTGCTGGGAGGCTAACGTGTCACTCACGCACTGAACCGTGAGCTCATGACCTGAGCCGAAGTCCCATGCTCAACCCACCGAGCCACCCGGGCGCCCCTCCAGACATTTCTTTAAAAGAGGAAGACTTAATGGGGCCCCTGGGGGGCTCAGTCAGTTGAGCGGACCGTTGATTTCCGCTCAGGTCATGATCTCACAGTTTGTGGGTTCCAGCCCTGCATCTGGCTCTGTGCTGACAGTGCAGAGCCTGCTTGGGACTCTCTCTCTTCCTCTCTCTCTCTCTGCCTGCATGCCCACTCGCTCGCTCTCTCTCTTTCTCTCTCAAAATAAATAAATAAACTTAAAATAATTTTTAAAAATGAAAAAAAAAAAAAAAAAAAAGAATAACAATGAAAGGCACAGCCCTGACCAGACCCCAGGTTGAGGATCCCAACATTTCCGGTGAGTTTTCCCCAAAGACATGGATCCGAGGGTCTGTCATCCCTCAGGGCTGGCCCGCTGCCATGTGTCCTGTCGGACGTGACAGTCTGGTCTTTTAGGAAACCCTGGCGACGCAGGCAGATCCCACGGGGCTGGAGGGAGTTGCCGGGAAGTGGGCTTATTCTGGGAGCCCGGAAGCCCGGGCGCGGGGACGGGAGGGTGGTGGCCGGGGTGGCTCGCGGTGGCAGGCGCACGTGGGCACGGAGGACACCTGCCCGCTCATCCTCACCTGCGTCCTCACCCGCGTCCCCGCAGGCAGCCAGAACGTGACCCTGCGCGGCTGCGGCTCCCAAAACCTGTGCGGGGTCCCCGACGCCACCGCCAAGGCGCTGCTGACGTTCCCCGGCCACCGGCTGGCCCACCAGCCCCACTGCAGCACCAGCCGGCGCGCCATCCTGGAATCCGAGTGCCCCTCTGGCGCGCCGCCTGGCCTCCGCCTCGCCCGGTCCGTGCTGCTGGTGGCCCTGGGCTTCCTGGCCCTCTCCTGAGCAGTCCCGCCTCCACCCTAACCCTCCACCACCCTCGCCCCGCAGCCGCTCAACCCCGCTTGCTTCCCACCTCGCTAGAGGGCGCCCTGGCTCTCCTCCCCTTCCCCGTTTCTAGGCCTGGAAGCTTCTGGTGAGAAAAGTCAGAAGGACTGAGCCTCCTCCCTCAGACTAAGGGCTTCCCCAGGGCAAGTCCTCTTTCTTAACACCAGGGTCCCAAAGGATGTAGCTCCTCCCTCCTACTAGGCTGTACTTCTCAGACCTCAGACTAGAGAGGCCTCCGCGGACACACAATCTTCATATGGGGGGGGGGGGGGGGGGGGGGGGGCAAAGACTAAGCCTCTTTCCTCAAACTAGGGGGTCTCCAACACCTGGCCATTCCCTTAGACTAGGGCTGTGTCTGTTTTCCTGAACATTGGGAAACAGCCCCTTCTGTCTTCCTCTTTAGGGTTTAGCAAAGTCCTGGGCAGCCAAGATGGGGCTTCAGGACCAAATACACCCCTTCCCAGGCTTGTAGAGCAGCCCATTCTATCCCCACCAGGGGCCCTCTTCTATCTGGGTTCAGCCTCCCCTCTGTAACCAAATCTGAATGAACCGCATCCCACAATACCAAGTGGCTTGGGTTTCCTTCTTCTGACTTCCGAAGCCTCAAACAGGGCCTTGATGTGGTCTACTCTCTCTCCTCTGGGGATTCTGGGACCTGAGGGGACCTGCAGATGACCGTGTCTAGCAGCCAAGGTGGGCGTGAGAGCAAATGCTCAGTCTGGAGTGAGTGTTTTTATTTTATTTTATTTTATTTTATTTTATTTTATTTTATTTTTTATTTTACATCTTATCTAAATGTAATCTGGAGTAGGACCTGAGAATCTGCATTTCTTTCTTTTTTAATGTTTCTTTCTTTTTGAGAGAGAGAGTGTGAGTAGAGGAGGAGCAGAGAGAGAAGGAGACACAGAATCCGAAGCAGGCTCCAGGCTCTGGGCTGTCAGCCCAGAGTCCAACTCGGGGCTTGAACTTGTGAACTGCAAGGTCATGACCTGAGCAGAAGTGGGAGGCTTAACTCACTGAGCCCCCCCAGGTGCCCCGTGAGTGTCATTTTAGAGCAAGCATTGGACCCAAAGGATTTAGCTGTGAGGTGAAGATGGGGGTGGGGGGAGGGCAGGAACCATTTGCTTTTGGCTGAACGTAATACAAAGTCCAACAAAAAGAACCGAAAGCATTCGCACGGCATGAATTGGACAAATATTTATTGATCACAGGCGATACACATCAAGCCCAGTTCTAGACACTGAGGGTACCTAGTAAAGAAAGCTCTCTGCTCTCAGGAGGGTTTATGTTTCAGTGGCAGAGACAGATAATAAACACAGTGCAGGGAAGAGAAATGGGAGGGCTGTAGAAGGGGTGTGGTTTTGTTTGTTTGTTTGTTTTTCGAGAGGTCTCAGGAAGGCGACATCTGAGCAGAGGGCCATGCGGATGTGTGGGGTGTGGAGGGGGGCACCCCAGGCAGAGGGAGCTGTAAGGGCAGAGGCCCCAAGGAAGGAGCACTAAGGAATACCTAATACACAACTGAACAGAGAGAATGGAGGTAGGGGTACCCAGGGGTCATTCATTCCACAGGTCAGAGGAGCCACTGAAGACCCATCTTGGTGCCCTGCCGCCCTCAGTATGTGGGTGTCTGCACGATGATGGCTGTAGCTGCGGCATCGTGCCCTCATGCAACCATATCCAAAGCTGGAAGAGGTGGCCTCCATTCTTGTCTTCCCAGAAACCCCGTCCCCTGGCAGACTTTCGCCGTGTCCGTTGTCCAGAACGGAGCCAGCCAATCCCTGTCAAGGTGATGGCGATCCCAGTTGCCTTTGTCTAATCAAGATTCAGTCTCTGAGGTTGACAGAGCCCCCAGCCCCCTCATTTAGGTACATGGCTGTCCCCAGATTCTGCACAAACTAGGGTTCTGTGAGCAAAGAAGAATCGGGGGATAGATGAACAGGGGTCAGCCAGGAAAAGAAAAGCAACCTAGGTGTTTCAACAGGGGTTCAATAAGGGGGGTTGAGTACATAATGCTGGAAGGACCAGGAGAGCAAAAGAGGGAAGGAAGGGGAGCTGGAGAGCAGTGAGGAAGAAAGGAAGATATTCCAGGCACAAATCACTCCAACACCAACCGGCATAAAACAACTCAGGAGTAGGAATTTGGGGATGGCCTGTGTCTGCCGCATGATGTGCATTAGCTGGGGTGGTTTGAGGCCGTCTGGAGGCGCATCCACTCACAACTTTGACGGTTGATGCGGGCTGCTGGCTGAGACCTTTGGGGGGCTATATATAGCTGGACACCTCCAGGGGGCTTCACTGCATGGCTTGGACTTGCTCACAACATGCGGTCTTGGCTTGTGGGAGGTAGAATTCTAAGCCCCCCCCCCCGCCCCCACCAATTTCCACCCTAATCCCTGGGACCGTGAAGGTGATGAGATTCAACACGTGTGACAATATGTGATATGCCAAAAGGGATTTGCAGATGTAATTAGATTTGCAGACGAGTTGATTTTGAGATCATCAAAGAGGTGATGGGGGGGTGGTGCTTCATCTACTCACATAAGCCCTTGAAAAGCAGAGAGTTTTCGCTGGCTGGTAGCAGAAGTCAGATTTGAAGCATGAAAAGGATGATGTGGCATTGCTGGTTTAAAGTTGGAGGGGGTTATGTGGAAAGGACCCAGGAGCAGCCCCCAGGGGCCAAGAGTGACCCCCAGCCGAGAGCCAGCAAGAACATGGGGACCTCAGTCCTACGAACGCAAGGAACTGGATTCTGCCAAGAACCGAGTGAGCCCGAAAGAGGAGCCCAAGCCCTAGATAAGAGCCCAGCCCAGCCAAGACCTTGCTTTCAGCCTTGCGAGGTCCTAAGCAGAGAACCCAGCTGAGCCCACCCCTACTTTTGACCTCCAGAACTGTGAGATTCTTAACGGGCACTATTGTAAGTGGATCAATCTGGGGTGATTTGTTACTCAGCCATAGATGCCCCTGGGTGAGCATCCCAAGAGAGAGAAACCGTGCTGCCCACTATGACCTAGGCTCCGAGGTCGAGAAGCACCCCTTCTGCTATGCTGTATTCGTCCAGGTTCAAGGGAAGAGGAGACAGCGTCCACTCTTGATGGCGAGTGACAGTCACAAGGTTCCACGGCAAGTGACAGTCACAAGGTTCTGAAAGAGCATATAGATACTGGCGTGGTCTTTTTTTTTTTGAGAATTGCAATTTCCATAGGAAGCGCCCCAGAGACTAGCAAATGCAGGAAGCAGCTCCCACGTCCAGGGCTGGGGAAGCCAAAGGGAGCAGCTGGTCTTAGCACAAGTGAGGAGCCCCCTTGCTGCTGTACTGCGGGCGGCTTGTCCCGGAACCACGGATTGGGGGGGGAGGGGGGTGCTGTGTGGCCAGGGCTGGGGCCACACAGGAGGCATCACAGCCAGATCTATGGATGCTGCCAGAAGCAGGGGTGGGGGAAGGCCCGTTTTACCCCTGACCTGGAGTGCTTCCTGTTTGCAGAAGTCAGGTGGCAAAGGAGCCTGGGAAATGTAGTTTTCAAACTCCCAGCCTCAGCATTACAGGGCAGAGAGGGGTGGACACTGAGGGACGCTAAGGGGCCACAGGCAAATAACAATGACGTTGGGCAGGTCCCTTCCTCTGTCTTAGCCCCAGTTTCCTCATCTGTAAAATGGGAGTAGTCATTGCTCCTGGAAAAGGGAATGTCTACAGATAGTACTTAGCAGATAATAAGCGTTCGGCGAATGGGAGTTGTTAAAATGCTGCTTAGCTTAGCTTAGGCTGCCGTAACCAAACACCACAGACTCGGCGGCTTACACGACACACATTTGCTCACAGTTCTGGAGGGCAGGGGCTCAGTGTGGTTGGGCTTCGGTGAGGCCCCCTCCTCCTGGTTTCCAGACCGACCCTTTTCTCACTTTGTCCTCGCATGGCAGAGACAGGGAGCCCGTTCTGGTCTTTCCTCCTTTCCTGCAAGGACACTAATTATCTCCGAGGCTCCACTTCCAAATACCATCACATCGTGGGGCTAGGGCGTCACCATATGAATTTGGGTGGCGGAGGGGCGGGGACACAAACATTCAGTGGCTAACAGTGTTGGGAGGAAAAAGGAAGTACTGTTTGTAGTGAGACCATGTTGGGTGTTTCATATCATTTATCTTATTTAATACCCTATGATGTAGGCATTATAGACAGTCATTCTGCAGATGAGGGACAGAGACCTCTGAGTCTCCAACCTCCAGGTCATGCATCAAGAAGCTGGACTCATCTGTGGCTACTGACTCATGATTCCCGTGGACTGAAGTGTCACCAGGCCCAGTGTTGCAGGATGGGGACGTCCTTGTAGGGACTCTGAAGTTGAGGGCAGAAGCAGCATCATGAGTCGGTTCCGGGCGGAAGCTTGAGTAAGAGCCTGTTCTGTCCGCCATGATGTCTGCAAGGTGCCAGACAGGATCCATCAACCCTACCCGCAGGTGACATGCCGTGAGAACGGGAAGTAAACTGTGGTGCTGTCGCAAGCCACCAAGAGGTCGGGCTGTTTGTTGCTGTGGCATCAGCTGGCCCATTCTGATTAGTATAGAGATCACAAAGGGAACTGAAGGCCCCACGTGGGGCCAGAGTTCCCACGTCTAGGGAACCCAAACCGCTGCCCTAGATGGGGTAGTGGTTAAGATCTCTGGACTCAGACCCGGGTTCGTAGGGTAACTTTGCAAGTTCTCTGTGGTGCGACCTTGGAAAAGTCTCGTAACCTCTCTGAGCTTCATGTTCCCATTTGGCATAGGGAGATATTAGTAGGTTGACCTCCCGGGGTGCCTGGATGGCTAAGTCACTTAAGCTTCTGACTCTTGGTTTCGGCTTAGGTCATGATCTCATGAATCGTGGGTTCGAGCCCCACGTGGGGCTCCTAGCCTGCTTGGGATTCTCTTTCTCTCTCTCTCTGCCTCTCCCCCATTCATTCTCTCTCTCTCTCTCTCTCTCAAAATGAATAAATAGGTGCAACTGGGTGACTCAGTTGGTTAAGCTTCCCACTTCGGCTCAGGTCATGATCTCACAGTTTGTGGGTTCAAGCCCCACATCGGTCTCTGTGCCAACAGCTCAGAGCCTGGAGCCTGCTTCAGATTCTATGTCTTTCTCTCTCTCTGCCCCTCCCCCACTCATGCCCTGTCTCTCTCTCTCTCTCTCTCTCTCTCTCTCTCAAAAATAAATAAACACACAAAAAATCAAAATGAATAAATAAACTTAAAAAGAAATAGTTTGACCTCCCATTGTCATAAGGTGTGCAAAGCATAAGGCTTGGCATGTCCTAAACTTTCAAAAGCTGGAAGCAGTCGTCTCCTAGGGTGTTAATCATCATGACAGCTGTCCTATTATTTACCCATATTGTGTAAAAGAGGAAACTGAGGCTCGCAGGAGAAAGGAAGGACGGCTAGTAAGTGGCAGCTGTGGGATTTTAACCCACATCTGCCTGACTCTAGAGGATGAACTTTCCCCCCGTTAAACACTGGGGAAACACCAACACACACACAAAAATAGAGGAAATAGTATAATGAACCTTCAAGTATCTACCCCCCTGCCTCCACAGCCCCTGTGTCAAAAATTATCCACATTCTGCCAATTATCTCTTCTTTCCCTTCCTCTTCCTCCTTCCCTCCCTCCCTCCTCTCCTCCATATCTTCCTTTCCTCCTCTTCCCTCCATCTGTCTTCTCTTCTTCCCCCCCTTCCTTCCTCCTCCCCCCCTCCTCCCTTCCTTCTGCTTTGTGCTGAGTAGTTCTAAAACAAATCCCAGACATCACATTTCACCCAGAAATACTTCAGCGGGCCTCAGAGCCTGCACGCATAACCTCTGCAATACATGTCCTTCCTGGGAGAGAGAATGGACTAGAATAGAGCAGCCGAGAGCTTCCCTGACCTGCCTCCATCCATTAGCAAAGGACCCCGGAATGTCCTCGGCCTCCAGGGGAGATCCCCCCTCGCCCCCGCGGGGCTGTGGTATTCTTCTCAAGTCCTCACAGAAAAATCATATCAGAAGTGCCTCCTTCCATGCGCAGACGAGAGTCACAGCAAAGAGAGAGACGGCGGTCAAGAGTGTGGACTCCGGTACCAGTCTGTCCGGGTTCAAACACCGGCTTTGCCGGCTACTAGTTTTGTGACCTTGGGTGACGACCATACGTGCACAGAAGTCAGAGTTCAATACGAGTAAATAATAGCCTTTAAAAAAATGAGTATTTATTTTGAGAGGGGGCGGGAGGGGCAGAGAGAGAGAGAATCCCAAGCAGGCTTGCGGGGTCAGCACAGAGCCCGGCCTGGGGCTTGAACTCGTGAAACTGTGAGATCATGACCTAAGCCAAAACCAAGAGTCAGATGCTTAACCGACTGAGCCATCCAGCCACCCCTCCCTCCCGTGTCAAAAAACCCCCTTATATACCACAATACACATGTACGTGTGTGTATGTATGTACACATACACTGATATCTGATATCAACGTGTGCATATGTATGTATTTATATGTATTTATTTATACAATGTCTATATGGGGAATATTTGACTTTGGGGAATAACAGAAGGAGCTCCGTGAGGCTCTCACCATGAAATCCCGGGGAAGGGGGAGGTCTGTGGGGAGAGTCTACGGGGAAGAAAGGGGGAGAACAGAGAAAAGGAAAAGGGAAAAAATTCAAAGCGTGGACATTTGTAGCAAAATTACAGGTGTCATGTTCTGGGACGCCGGGGTGGCTCAGTCGGTTAAGTGTCTAACTTCGGCTCAGGTCATGGTCTCATGGTTTGTGAGTTCGGTTTGTGAGTTCGAGCCCCGCGTCGGGGGCTGAGCTGTCGGCACAGAGCCTGGAGCCCGCTTTGGAGTCTGTGTCTCCCTCTCTCTCCGTCCTCCACCACTCATGCTCTGTCTCTCTCAAAGATAAATAAACATTAAAAAAAAATTTTTTTTTAAAGGGAAAAGCAAGTACCGTGTTCAAGGTAGCGCTTGTCTCAGGAGAGGAAAGAGGAGTGAAAGGTGTGTGGTCAGGGAAGGGGCTGCTGGGGATTGTAGCTGTTTTGATGCTTTTTGTCCACTGAGCGCTAAGAGATGCTCCTTATACTCTATTTGTTTTTGTATGTTCTAAGTAATTTGTAACACATTAAAAAAACTTGAATAATATACTCACATTGGTGCCCGTAGAGGAAATCAGGAATGTACAATAGAATTAAACTCTCGGCCTGGCTAGCCACCCCTCCCCCACCCCCACCCACCCTCCCCACCGACTCCAGGGTCATGGTCATCAGATAAGCATTTCCTGAGCACCTCTGTAGGCTCCCAGTTCAGCCGAGGTGGGTCATATCCTGGCCCCATCCCCTGGGCCTCCAATCTCACAGAAACATCATCTTCCTTCCTCGCCCCCCCCCCGCCTCTGCCTCCACCCCACGTTTCTCTGCATCTGCACCTTAGAGCAGACATCCTCTAGACAGGAGGCCGTACTGGGTAGCAGGAAGAAAGGAGCTTTTGGGGCCAAACACACATCCGCGCTGTGTGACCCAAAGGGCGCTCCTCCTCCCCAGTGATAATAGTTAAAGGCTATTATTTGGGGCGCCTGGGTAGCTCAGTTGGTTGAGTCTGACTCTTGGTTTTGGCTGAGGTCACGATCTCATGGTTTGTGGGTTCGAGCCCTGGGTCGGGCTCTGCTCTGGCAGGCAGTGTAGAGTCCGCTTGGGATTTTCTGTCTCTGCCCTTCCTCTCCACAAAAGAAAGAGAGTGGCGGGGGGAGGGGGGCAGGCAGAGAGAGAGAGGAGGACAGAGGATCTGAAGCGGGTTCTGTGCTGACAGCAGAGAGCCTGATGTGGGGCTGGAACTCATGAACCATGAGATCATGACCTCAGCTGAAACCAAGAGGTGGACACTTAACAGATTGAGCCACCCAGGTGCCCCTAAAAAATGTCAGATGCATTTTAAAAGTTTGGATGATATATCCCTTCAATGCATTGAAAGACAATTCTAAAATATATAATGAAATGGAATAGAAAGTTAAAAATGAGGGGCGCCTGGGTGGCTCAGTCGGTTGAGCGCTGACTTAGGCTCAGGTCACGATCTCGCGGTCCGTGAGTTCGAGCCCCGCATCGGGCCCCTGTGCTGACAGCTCAGAGCCCGGAGCCTGTTTCAGATTCTGTGTCTCCCTCTCTCTGACCCTCCCCCATTCATGCTCTGTCTCTCTCTGTCTCAAAAATGAATAAAAACATTAAAAAAAAAATGAAAAAAAAAATGAAAAGACACGGTGAATAGGGGAGGGGTGGGAATTCAAGGAGCATCTTCCCCTGACTTTCTTGGTGTCACATTTACCCAGGTGAAGTCTCCTGGACATCCCTTCTCCCCGACAGACTCCAGGAAGCAGTCAGTTAAATCACTTCAGCCCTCAAACGTCTAGGAGATAGATTTTCAGGAGAAGGGATGTGGGCCGGAGGGAACGAATGTATTTAATTCATTAATGGGTGTTGTCAGCCTGGCCTCAAGTGTTTCTTCTTTAGCCTGACCTCATGAGGGCCACCTGATTCTCTCCTGCAAACAGACCTTGACTTCCCAGCCCTCCCCCTTTGCCTACCACCTTCAAGAAACAGCCCTGCCCTATCTCTCGGCTTCCGACCAATGCTGTGCTGAGCCATATCGGAGCCTGATGAAAAAGGCCCTGTATACTTGCTTTGGGTTCTTTTTTAATGGTCATTATTTTTCCAGAACACTAAAGTAGTTGAAAAAATATTAACAAAATATAAACGGAGTATATTAAAACTCATGATATTTTTAGTTAACGTATTTCTACCAAGACAGAATTTAACATAATTTTATTTCACTGTAAGTCAATTAAAACTTATTTATTTATTAAAAAAATTTTTTTAACATTTATTTATTTTTGAGAGAGACAGAGCGCAAGTCGGGGAGGGAAAGAGAGAGAGAGGGAGACTCAGAATCCGGAGCAGGCTCCAGGCTCTGAGCTGTCAGCCCAGAGCCTGATGTAGGGCTTGAACTCACAGACGGCAAGATCCTGACCTGCGCCGAAGTCGGACGCTTAACCGACTGAGTCACCCAGGTGCCCCATAAAGCCATGTTTTAGGCCACTAAATGGCCAAGTGATTTGGGGGAGGGAGTGTGCTATTTTTGACAGAGTGGTCTGGTAAGGCCTGTCTGAGAAAGTGACATTGTATTTGAGCAGAGGTCTGAGTGAAGTAAGGAAACAAACCATGGAGACATCACAGGGAAGAGGGCATGGAAGTGCAAAGGTCCTGAGGCAGAACTGAGTCTAATGTGTCTGAGGGAGAATCACGGTGGCTGGTGTGGCTGGAGCAGACTGAGCAAGGAGAGAGTTCTAGGAGATGAGGTCTGTGAGGCAGTCAGGGCCCAGATCTCATGATAGACCACAGCGAGGATGTACACACCCATTACCCGGGAGGACGTCAAAGGCCTCCTGGGGGGGGGGGTCATGAGAGGAGGCCAGGGATGAGGCAGGCATCCTTCTGCACTGAGTGACACAGTTTGGTCAGAACTAGGGCCAGGACTAAAGCCAACAAGTGAGACACTGGCCTTGGGTGCAAAATTTAAGGGAGTGTCAAAAAACTCAATTAGCGAGATAAATGATATTGTAATGTAATACTTTTTTCAAAAAACAGCAAAAAATCCATGATATTTCGATGAACAAGATACCAAAATTTTAAATAAAGACCAGCACCTGTGCTGAGCCATGTTGGTGCTGGGAAAACGGGCACCCCTGGCTTTGATGGAATGGAGCCCATCAACAATATTTTCAAAACCTGCGTCTCGGCTTATCGCCTTTTCAACTGAGAGAATTTTCATGCTTGACAGTTTCTCTTGACCAAATGATGATGTTAAATAAGCTTTTATTGGGGCGCCTGGGTGGCTCAGTTGGTTAAGCGTCCGACTTCGGCTCAGGTCAGGATCTCATGGCTTGTGAGTTCGAGCCCTGCCCCGGGCTCTGTGCTGACTGCTCAGCTTCGGATTCTGTGTCTCCCCCCTTCTCTCTGCCCCTCCCCTGCTTGCTCTCCGTCCGTCTGTCTCTCAAAATATTAAAAAATATTTAAAAAAAACACAATGCTTTATTATTTCCCACAGGTCCGTGCGTTGGCTGAGCTCAGCTGTTTCTTCTGCTTCCATGGAGCTGGGGTCACTCTCGTGGCTGCAGTCAGCTGGAGGTCAGTTAGGGCTTGAAGGTCCTAAGGTGGCTTCAGGCTCATCTCCATGGGGGTCTCTCCAGCAGGACCTCACCATGGTAGCTCGGGCTCTGAGAAGGAGAAAGCAGAAGTTGCCCCTTCTTAAGGCCTGAGCTTGGAAGTTCTAGAATGTCCCTTGTGCTACATACCATTGATCAGAGCAAGTCATGAGGCCAGCCCAGGTTCAAGGGGAGAGGACAGAGACTCCCGCTCTTGGTGGGAAGAGGGGCATGTGCCTCCAGGGACGGGAGAAATTGTTGGTGGCCACCGCGACAGGCAATCCACCAACCTTACAACTCGCTTTCTTGTTTTTATTTTTTTTCCTTCATACTATTTGACACAATCTTATTTTCGTTTATTATCTTTCATCGCTCACAAAATATAAGCTCCACGAGGGCAAGGGCCATCTGTGTGTCAGTTCCTACCGCTGTATCTAGCCAGTGTGTATTTGAATGAATGAATGAATCCCTAGGGACTAACTTCAGGTTTCCTCGGGTTCGTGGCGAATGGAGAGAAGGTGAAGGCCACGTGCGCGGACATCCCTCGGGAAGTGCTTCAGGTGTTCAGGAAGTGTGTGTGTATAGTGAGTGAACTTTCCCCAGAAAGCCTTCCCTGACACCTCCCCACCTCGAGCTGGGTCAGTCACCCCCTTGGCTCTCACACTTGTCTGGGCAACTCCTTCCCTACTCTGCCCGCTGCGGGTCGTCACCGTCAGGAGAGGGGTCTGTGTCCCTCATGGATTCTGAGTCCCATGGGGACAAGGCCGGAGCTGTCTTTGGTCACTGCTGGGTTCTGAACATCGAACCTACTGGGTCCTTGGCACACAGTAGGCATATGCCTCCCCGTAGGAAAGGACTGTGTCTGTCATTGCTGTGTTCCCAGCCTGGCAGGCACAGAATGGACACTCAGGAACCCCTTCACTGATTCTCAGGGGTACTCCCCCCGCCCCCACGTTTTAGCAATGTTGACACCCGGAAGAGTCGCGGATGGCACCTTACCGTCACTGTCAGCCATCCCGGGGTCAGACTCTGCGGTTAGGAGGACAACTTAGCCACTCTGTTTCTCACGCACGAGCGATGCACGCGAGGGACACGCGGTACAAAAATCTGTATTTTCTAAGTATGCCTACAAAGAGTAAGCGTGGAATAAAAATTTTAAGAGCTACGGAAATGCCGTGTGATGCTTGTATCGGCAGCAAATTTTCCCTTTGTCGGTGGGACAGAAAATGGTGCCTGTGACAACCAGGGGCACCTTAGGTCTGATCATCTAGGGGACCCGTGGAAAGAGCGAATGCATGAATGTGTTCATCTCGTTTGTGTCTGTCTTCCTCTCTCCTCCAACCTCAGCTCCTGGGGTTTATGTCTGTCAGAGGATGTGGCGGGGGGGAGGGGGGGCGGGGGGAACAGAATACTGGTCCCAGTTAAATGAGCTGCTTCATCCGACGGGTTTCACACAGCGCCTGGCACTTTGTAAACACTAAGTGAAAACACTCTGCCTTGTGTGTGATCACGTCAGCCTCCTCCAACAGCCTGTGAAGTGTCCTTCACACCTGTGGACCAGTCCCGGGACTGGCCGAGGGTCAGGTCTAAGCAAATGGTCGTGGAATGACCAAGTAACAGACTGCGTGAATTCCTGGTTGAACGAGAGCCCTCTGCCAATTCAGGGTCCTTGCACAGGGCCGGTCCTGTGGCCTGGGATGCAACTTCCTAGCAGGCTATCAGGCTCCCACCTCTCAGCTCAGGTGCCCTCTCTTCCAGGAAGCCCTCCCCGACTCCCAGGCTGGGTCAGGTATCCCCTTTGTGTTCCCACGGCCCTCCAGGGTCCCCCATCCTGGGCCTGGGTCCTCACTGTCTGTGGGTGGATGTGACTCCCGCATGGGCCTGTGAGCCCCTGAGGGCAGAGCCTGGGTCTGCCACACTTCTGGCTGGGCTCCCCGGATCAGGAGCAGGGGCCGCATGAATGAGGGTCATGGATGGTGACGCAGGCTTTGGGGACGTGACCTGTGTGCGTGGTCTGCGTGCGGTTGTCTCTCCCGGTCTGCGGGTCTGTGTGTGCCTGAACGTGAGTCGGCTGAACCTTGCATTTGCCGGAGTTTAGCTTTTCTGTAATTTGAGAGTCTGTGTCTCTGCTTTCCTTCTTAGGCCGGGGGTGCAGGTCTGTGACTCTAGGGGAGGGGTCCGGGTCTGTGTGTCTGGTGTCTGGGAATGTCTGAAAAGATATTTTTGAAGTTTGCTCATTTATCTGGAGGGCGGTGGTGGGGGGGGGGGGAGTGGGCAGAGAGAAGGAGAGAGAGAATCCCAAGCAGGATCCACACTGTCAACGCAGAGCCGGACGCAGGGCTCGAACTCACGAACTATGAGATCACGACCTGAGCCGAGGTCAAGAGTCAGACGCTTAACTGACTGAGCCACCCAGGCTCCCTTGTCTGAAAATACTTTTTAATCTCCGGGTCTCTGGGTTCTTCTGTCAGTCACCGAGGGTGTGAGTGAGTCCATTAGCCGGTGGTCTGCATTTCTCTTTCTTTCTGTGGCTGAAGAATTCTGGACTGTGTGGTTGGCAAACCATTCTTTCCTTTTTTCTAAATAATTTTTTAAATGTTTACTTATTTTTGAGAGAGAGAGAGAGAGAGAGAGAGACAGAGCATGGGTGGGGGAGGGGCAGAGAGAGAGGGAGACACAGAATCCGAAGCAGGCTCCAGGCGCTAAGCTGTCAGCAGAGAGCCCGATGCGGGGCTCGAACTCATGAACCGTGAGATCATGACCTGAGCTAAAGTGGGAAGCTTAACTGACTGAGCCCCCCGGGGGGCTCCAGACCATTCTTTCCTTGACTCTTGGTGTGGCCTTGAGCTGGTCTAGTCCCTTACCGGACATCCGTCTCCTCCTGAAGTTGTTTCCCCAGGTTCCTTTCCAGAACCGACCTTCAGATCCATCCTTGGGTAGGAGGGGCCTCTGGGGACACCCCAGGAAATGGGGGAGGGGAGGGCCCGTGGAACTAGGCCTGGGCGGAGAAGAGGCTTGGGGGGTGGATGGGGTGGACATGGTCCTAAAAGGACTTGAGAGCTGGGTGTGTCTGTGTGTGTGTGTGTGTGCACACGCTTGGATGCTGCGGAGATGGAGGCTGGCGTTTGGGGGAGCGGGGTGTCCCCGGTGGCTGGGGTTCAGGGCATCTTGGTCTCTAGACCTTCAGCCCCTTCCCTGTGTCTGTGTGTTTCCTCCTCTCTGTAACCTGTCTTTCCTTGGTTCTCTCTGACGTGGTGTCTCCTCCCTTCTGTCTTCTTGCCGGACTTTCCCTCCGATTTTTTCCTGGGGGGTCTCCTTCCACACCCCGACTCTCCCCATCTCGGGGGCCTTTGCCCCAGCCTCTCTTCTCATTCACATCACTCCCCACTTTGGCCTCCTGGTTTGTCACACTGCTGCCATCTTGGGCGGTGGGTGGTCGTGAGGAAGCAGGGGAGGGAGAGGGCAGAGAGGACCACGGCCTCACACAGAGTTGGCACTGAGCTGGGATTTGAAGGATGGGCTGTGCTGGGCACAGGAGAGGACAGTAAAGCTCTGGGGAGGCAGAGGCCGAGCCCAGGGGCCTGAATACCAGATACCGAATGGGGGTGTGGCGCTGCACCGCAGCTTGTGGGCGCCAGACCCGGCCAGGGCCAGGCAGAGGCATGCCGTGACCGTGACTGTGACCGTGGCCGTGGCCGTGACCGTGTGGGTGGTTTCAGACCTGGCCTCTCCCCGCGGCCAGCGCTGGCGAAGCTAAATCAGCACGCTCAGAGCGTGTGCGACACATCTCAGGGTGGCAGGTGACTGGATGGTGCCGAGAAGGGCACACGAATGATGAATGACATGTTTGGGAAACAGCCCCCTGGAAGGAGAAGAAACAGAGGGCGGGCGGTGAACAGGCTCAGGCTGCGGAGCTGGGACGTTGTGCCGAGGGTGATGGAGACAGCGGATGGGCTGTGAGCCTGTTGGTGTTAGAGAGAGCTCTCTGGGTCCCTTGTGGGGGACTGAGGGCCCAGTGTGACCGAGAAGGGGGCCCCAGCAGCAGCCAGGGGATGGGGACCCCGCCCTCTGACATCACTGTCGCCGCATTATTGCACTAGGGTTGGCTGGCCAATGAGCTGCTGCTTGCTATTATAATGGGTCCTAGCAACAGGTCTGACCTTGGGCTAACAGGGGAGGAGACCCCACCGGCGGGGAGAGTGTGAGGGGACAGGGAGAGCCTGCAGGGCAGGTGAGTCCCCTGAGGGCAGGGCTCTCTGGCTGGACTCTGTGGGGGAAGGGAGGAAGGGGTTTCCAGGCCCAACACCAGCTCTGTCAGCCCTAGTCCCACCCCAGGGGCCACCCTCCTCTCTGGTCCTGGCCACTGGGACCTGCCCCAGCATTTGCTCTCCTGTCCCTTACTTAGGGGGACAGGGTGCAGGGGCAGCGGGCATAGCGTGGGGGAAATGCCTACACCGGGTGGCAGGGGGGTGGGTAGGACCTGGTGGGAACAATGTGGGGGGTGGACAGGGACAGCCCAGAAGACAGGCAGGGAGGCAAAGACGTGTGGCTGAAGACAGAGGGGGCCCTTCGGAGGCATGAGGGAGCCCAGGGACCTGGGTTTGAGTCCTGGCTGGGGACATCACTTGTGTAGTCCGAGCCTCGGTCCCTCTCTGTCTGATGGGGACGGCGATCCCTAGCGTGAACTTAGCTTAGCAACCAGGGCGGGGCGGGGTGTTCGATGAGAAGGACTCCCAGCGTCTGGGCATTCGCCCACCGCAGGCTTCTCCCACCAGCTGAACCCAAGAACGCTGGCCCAGGGCTAGATACATGGGCTCACGATCGATCGATCGTCACAGCAGCCCCATGAGGTGGCAAGGTTATCTTCCATGGTGCGGTTGCTGCCCCCTGAGGCTCAGAGAGGGCAGGGTATGGCTCAACGTCACACAGCTAGGAATATTAATCATGATAATCATGGAGTTGCTGCTGATAACAGACTGCCCGCTCTGTGCCAGACACTATTTCAAGGACTTTATATGTATCAACTCGCTTAATTCTCAACAACCCAAGGAGGTGGTTTGCTATTATCGTAGTCACAGCCTCCTCTTACGGATGAGGGGAGTAAGGCAGGCAGTTTCAAGTCGCCTGCCCTGCATCACTCAGCGCGTATGTGGGGAGCCAGGATTTGACTCCGGGTCTGGCTCCAGGGTCTGGGACCCCTTCACCACCCCTTCCGGCTGCTCCCAACAGCGCTCCCTGCCCGGGCCCGGGTGCTGGGCTTCAGCCCCGCAAAATTTGCGGGGCCCGGTGCAAAATGAAAACACAGGGCCCCTGGTTCAAATATCATTAATCTCGGTCAGTGTCAGCAGGGTATCAAGCCAAGAGCCGGGCCTTCTAAGCCTGGGGCCCCATGTGGCCGCGTGGGTCCCGAGCTGCTGTCACACTGTTCCTGCTCTTAGGTTACCTTTGAAGGGTCCTGAGCACCTCAGGAGGTAGGTCAGTCACTGTGCCCTTTACGCGGAGAAGCAGGCTCAGAGAGCCACCTTATCCTGCCCCAGGTCACACAGCAAGTTAGTGGCAGGGATGGGATGTGAGCCTGGGCCCGTGAGACTCCAGACCGCCCTGCCTCGTGTCAAAAACGTACCCCAGGTTTTTGAGAAGGGGAGGGCTGTGAGGTGCCAGAGGGACTTCCCTTATACCTTCGTCTCTCTCTCTCTCTCTCTCTCTCTCTCCCTGCCCTGTGCCAAGGCCCAGGAGAAGCCAAGCACTCCCTTCTACCCCCGCAGACACCGAGGACCACGCGCCCCCGTGACTCTCCCCCCATCCCCGCACCCTCTGAGCCGCTGGTCACCATGGCGACTTCGAGGTTGCCCAGGGTGCCCGGGGAGGAGGAGACCACCATCCTCATGGCCAAGGAAGAGCTGGAGGCCCTGCGCACCGCCTTCGAGTCGGGCGACATCCCCCAGGCGGCCTCTCGCCTCCGGGAGCTGCTGGCCTCCTCCGATAGCACTCGCCTGGAGGTGGGCGTCACGGGCGAGTCGGGCGCCGGCAAGTCGTCCCTCATCAACGCCCTCCGTGGCCTGGGGGCCGAGGACCCCGGCGCGGCCCTCACTGGCGTCGTGGAGACCACCGTGCAGCCTTCGCCCTACCCGCACCCACAGTTGCCCGACGTGACCCTGTGGGACCTGCCGGGGGCCGGCTCTCCGGGCTGCCCGGCTGACAGGTACCTGAAGCAGGTGGACTTCTGCCGCTATGACTTCTTCCTGCTGGTCTCCGCCCGCCGCTGCGGGGCCGTGGAGACCCGCCTGGCCTCCGAGATCCTGCGCCAGGGCAAGAAGTTCTACTTCGTGCGCACCAAGGTGGACGAGGACCTGGCGGCCACGCGCACCCAGCGGCCCTCGGGCTTCAGCGAGGCGACCGTCCTGCAGGAGATCCGCGACCACTGTGCCGAGCGGCTGCGGGCGGCCGGCGTCGCCGACCCCCGCATCTTCCTCGTGTCCAACCTCTCGCCGGCCCGCTACGACTTTCCGCTGCTCGTGTCCACCTGGGAGCACGACTTGCCGGCCCACCGGCGCCACGCCGGCCTGCTGTCGCTGCCGGACATCTCGCTGGAGGCGCTGCAGAAGAAGAAAGACATGCTCCAGGAGCAGGTGCTCAAGACGGCCCTGGTGTCGGGCGTCATCCAGGCCCTGCCCGTGCCGGGGCTGGCGGCCGCCTACGACGACGCTCTGCTTATCCGCTCGCTGCGCGGCTACCACCGCAGCTTCGGCCTGGATGACGACTCTCTGGCCAAGCTGGCCGAGCAGGTGGGCAAGCAGGCGGGCGACCTCCGCTCCGTCATCCGGTCCCCACTGGCCAACGAGGTCTCACCGGAAACTGTCCTGCGGCTCTACTCGCAGTCATCCGACGGCGCCATGCGGGTGGCCCGTGCCTTCGAGAGGGGCATCCCCGTGTTCGGGACGCTGGTGGCCGGGGGCATCAGCTTCGGCGCCGTCTACACCATGCTCCAGGGCTGCCTCAATGAGATGGCCGAGGACGCCCAGCGGGTCCGCATCAAGGCCCTGGAGGAGGACGAGCCCCAGGCTTCGGTCAGCCTAGAGGCGGCGGGTGACAACGGCGTGGAAAAGCGGGTGTCCGGGGAGGGAACCTGCGAGGAGGCCCCGCTCTCCACCCGCCGGAAGCTCGGCCTGCTCCTCAAGTATATCCTCGACAGCTGGAAGAAGCGCGACTTGTTGGAAGACAAGTGACCGCGCGGCCCCTGTCCCCTCGCCTCACCCACAAACCAAGCCTTGACAAAAACCAACCAACCAACCGACCGAAGCCGCTGTAGTGAAAATGAGCGCTGCGGTCGCTGAGGGGCGGACGTGGAGGGGGCCAGAGCTTGCCATCTTGGGAGGGCGGGGGAGGGGCGGTTTGGAGGGGCCCGAGGAGGCCTGGGCGCCCAAGGCCGAGAGGGATACACTGACCTGGAAGGGGGGAATGGAGCTGGGTGGGGAGAGCTTCAAGATCCGGATGGCGGGCCAAGGGCCCCTTGCCGGGATCTCTCTCCCTGGTCCCCTGGTAGCCAAGGGAGATCTGTGGGGCAACGGGATGTCCCGGCCTGGACCCAAGACCTGTGTCAACTGTCAACCTGTGCGGGTGACTTAGTGGGGACTGGACTGGCTATGGTACTTATTTTTGTTGCCATTCCTGTCCCTTTCAGAGAAGCCCAGTGTCCCAAAGGCCTCCTCTGGAGCGGGGGGGGGGGGGGGGGGGGGGGGGGGGGGGGGGGCAGCCAATCAGTGCCCAGGTTGGGTACAATGGTGCCTAGCAACCCAGCTAAACAGGGTGGGGGGCTCGGAGCATCCCCAGCCAGCCCTGCTGCCAGTGAGTGATGGTGGGTGTCGGTGGCGGGGGGGAGGGGAGGTCCCACGGCCTCGGGCTGGCCTCCGCGTGGAGCCTGGGGTGGTAAGGCTGGTGGGCTCTTTCTCTGCCCGCCAAAGCAAGGAGGGGGGGCAGAGGGCGAATCCCGCCACCGAGAACGAGTCGTTTCGGAGGCTTGTGGGAATGTGTGTGGTGACGGGCTTTCTGGTGTGTGTGTGTGATTGGGAGGGGCCTTGGTAAGTCTCCGGGGGTGTGACACTGTGGGTCCGAGGTTGTGAACAGCCTGCTGACTGGGGTCACCTGCTGTCTCCGCGTGGGTGTGTGGGTGCACGGATGCTGGGGTTGTCCTGAAAGGCCATGGAACTGAGAGGGGGCGATGGCAGTAGGATTCCTGAGAGCTGCATGGGCTGCGGGTGACACAGGGCATATGCAACACGTGGATGGGGTGAGGGCATCTGTTTCTGCCCAGGGGACCCTGTGAAACCAAACCCCCGGGCACTCCCTTACTCCCTGTTGGCTCTTCGGTAGGAATGCAAAAGTGAATCTGACACCCTCGCACAAGCCTAACCTCACATGCCCAGTCAAGCGTCACATGTGTTTAAAAGATTCGCACGCTACCTGGTTAGGGGCTTTGGACAGGACAAGGGCTGCCCCTAGGCTTCCTGTGGGCTTGAACAAGGGTCATGGATGGGGTCGGATTTAGGTGCGGAGAAAGGCGAGTTTCCAGGAATTCACAAGAAGACCCCGGAGGCTGTGTATAAGGCCGGCGGCGAAGCGGGGACTGTCCTGCGGGGAGGTGGCCTCACCCCTAGGTGCTCACAAATACTGCCTGTGGGTATTCCCAGATCTGGTGATGATGATTCTAGCCTCATTTGGGGCCTCGAATTACCTTAAGCCTAGAAAACCATTCCGGACTAAGACGGGCGGCTTTCCCCTGGAGGGTTAACCAAAGGATTCTTCCCTTCCCGGAACGCCTTCCCATTGGCTGTGCCGGGACTACTCTGGGGTTCACATGGACTTTTCTGCGCCAAAGAGGGTGTGAGGGGTTATGGTAGGGAAATCCCAGACTCTCAGATACAAGGATAGACAGTCCATTGCAAACCTATTCTCAAAAATACAGCCCACATCCCGGTACCCGTGCACCCTCACACACCATCCTGAACACGGGACTCCCTGGCGGTGTGAGCATAGGGTGGTGGGGGCTGTATGGCAGAAGGATCAGAAGGAGCCGGTCCATGTCCTGGCTCTGGTGCAGGCTGGACAATCTAGTGACTGTTACCTCCCTGAGCCTCGGTTTCCCTCTCTGTAAAATGGGGACTTAGTGAAATTACGCATGTGGTTAGGACAGTGGCTGGCCCCGGGTAAACGTTAAATGAACACTAACTTCTACCAGCGACGATGAGGGTTCCAGCGCTTAATTACTGCCCTATATGGTTGACTGTAGTGCCCGGTGCATGGTAAATGCCACAAAAAGTAATTTAAGAATTTGAATTCTAGGAGCACCTGGCTGGCTAGGTCGGTGGAGCGTGCGACTCTTGATCTTAGGGTTGTGAGTTCGAGCCCCACGTTGGGTGTAGAGATTACTTGAAACTAAAATCTTAACAAAATAATGATCTTGAAGAAAAAAAAGAATTTAAATTCTAGGATCAGAGGGACCGATTCCTATTCCCAACACTCCATGCACTAGCCAGAGGTCTTGGGCAAACGATTTCTCCACTAGGTGCCAAATGTGGATAGTAAGGGAATCTCCTTTTCCGGCTGTTATGAGGATTTTATGAGATGCTCCAGGAGGAGAACCTGGCAGTGATGAATACGTGTTAACTGAAATAAAGCACTTAGCACGGGACCTGACATATGGTTGCACTCTCAGTACGATTGCTGGCAAGGCCTCAGATACTTTGGGCGTGCTGGGGGGTGTAGAGGAGAGAGGGCGGCCCCGAGTGAAAATATTCCCTTCCCTGCCCTGCCAAAGGTCATCGATCCTGAAGGCCTGGACGTCAGGTAGCCCATGGCGGGCAGAGTCTTCCAGTCAAGCCTCAGCCAGTCCAAGATACTGGAGCTATGGAGGGACACCGGTGCTCTGATGGGAGCCTTTGAGGCGGGGGGTCTGCCCGCAGTGGCCGCCAGGCTGCAGGCCACACTTCATTCGCTGGAGAATGCCAGGCTGGACATTGGCATCACTGGGGGCACAGGCTCAGGCAAGTCGACCTTTGTCAATGCCATCAGGGGGCTGGGAGACGAGGACCCCAACTCAGCCTGCACGGGCGTGGTGGAAATGACGGTGGACCCCACGCCGTACCCACACCCTAAGTACCCCAACATCGTCATCTGGGACCTGCCGGGCATAGGCACGTCCCGCTTCCCGACTGGTAGATACCTCCAGCGGGTGCTGCTGGAACGTTACGACTTCTTCATCATCATCACCTCAGACAGCTTCACCGCCCACCATGCCCAGCTGGCCTGCGAGATCCTGCAGCGGGGCAAACGCTTCTACCTCGTCCGCTCCAAGGTGGACGTGGACATTGCCGCCTCGCGGAGCCGGCGCCCCAGCACCTTCTCCGAGGAGGGAGTGCTCCGCCAGATCCGGGAAGACTGTGGGCGGCGGCTGAGGGGTGAGGTTCAGGCTCTGGAGGTGGGTGGATTCTGGAGGGTTGGCCGGCCCCCTCCCCTTCCTCTCCCATCTGAGGCCCACAGTGGGAGAAGGGGTCATCCAATGTCGCGCTGCGTGACTGATCCGGGCCCCGCGGTGAAATAATGCTTACAGCTGCCATTCACTTCCTGAGAGTTGGCTCTTCCCGGTCACAGGTGACAGAGACCAATCACCTGCATTAAGGAAACAGGGCACGTTCTGGCGCGTGTGTTTGCCAAGTTAGAGCGGTGCAAAAGCTCTGCACCCACGGGATGCTGGCACCTGTGGCCGAGGGCAGCTGACATTTGTTAAGGGCTTATCGCGGGCCAGGCACCGTTTTCATGTGCTCCCTTCACAACATCCCTACGAGGCAGGTACAGTTATCCCCTTGTTTGGTTGGGTAACTTGCCCAAGGCCACACGGGTGGTGGGTAGCAAGGCTGGGGTCCGGACTCAGGCAGCCTGGCTCCAGGGACAACTCTCGCGAGCCACGTGCTGTGCACTCACAGCAAGTGCTTGTGCCTCCGCGGCGGTCGGCACGCCATGGCCCGCTCCGGCGCAGGAACAGAGCGGCGCTCTTGTCTTCTGCAGCGGAGGGCCTGAAGGACCCCAAGGTCTTCCTGCTCTCCATGTTTGAGTTGGGCAAGTACGACTTCCACCTGCTGGAGGAGCTGATGGTGAAGGAACTGGAGAGTCACAAGCAGCACGCGTTTCTGCTGGCCGTGCCCAACGTCTCGAAGCCCATCCTAGAGAAGAAGGCAGCCTCGCTGCGGCAGCATATCTGGCTGGTGGCCACGGTGGCCTGTGGCGTCAACCCGAGCCCCGTGCCAGGCGTACGGGATGTGGCATGTGACCTGTACGTGCTCATCAGCTCCCTGGAGGGCTACCGCCACAGCCTCGGCCTCGACGAGGACTCCCTCGTCAGGCTGGCTGAGCAGACAGGCCAGCCCCTGCACAAGATCCTGGCGGCGGTGCAGGGCTGGAAGACCGAGGTCACTGAGGCACTGGTGGCGGAGCTACTGGGCCAGGCCTCCAGGGATGCCTCTGCTTTCACCCAGGAGCTCCTCGGCGTGCCCGTCCCAGGCGCCCTGGCCACCTGCGGCATCAGCTTCGCCACCATCTACCACATGCTCCGCACAGCTCTAGACGAGGTGGTCAAGGACGCCCGGAGAGTGCTGACCCAGGCCTTCCTCCACGACTCTGACCATGAGCTCCCAGATAAACGCAATCAATAATCCCAGCCCTGAGCTCAGGCCAGCTGGAGGTGGCAGTGTAAGAGTGGGAGGACACAGGTTCCATCTGTCCCCAGGCCGGATGGTGTTGAGGAATGGAAAGAAACTCAAGCTCCAACCCTCCTGCGCCGTGTGCGGTCTTGTACTTTTGAGCCCCGGATCTTATGCCCTCTCTGGCCATTGCCCCCACCTTCCCTGCCCTGGACGCTCAAATCAACCAGCAGTCCCCCTGGGAAGCAGAGGGAGGGGGCGGGACATGGGACAGATAAGGTCTGACAAGGTGGGGAGGGTCTCAGTTGCCTAGCTGAGAGGGCACTTAGGAAGGTGTTTGTGTAGTCAGGGCAGTGGGGCGAGGGGTTCAGAAGCATTTCCCTGAGAGGGCAAGTGAATGTCTCCGCTCTGAACGGCCTTGAAGATCGTTAAGGGAGTTTCTTGCCTGAGGTCTTCTCGGTCAGCAAGACCTGGGTGTCATGCCTCCCAGACCTCAGCCCCTCGCTCTTTTAGAGATCTACAGGGACCCCACTCCTGGCCTCTTGGGTGTTTTCTTCACCACCCCCCGCCCCGCCCCCAGGATTCCTACAACAAGGACGCCAGGACTGTACGGGTACGCTCAAGGGCAGGAGGAAGGCAAGGAGGCCAAAGGGGCATGGGGTAGCGGGCAGCCAGACTTGGCTGGTGACGGAACCAACCGCGTTAGGGAAGGGTGAGGTGGCGCGATTCGAAGGTCGGGACTAATTTGGGATGGGTGCGGTGGCCAGACCAACTTGGAGACGCACTCGGGGAAACACTAAGCTAGGAGGTAGTGAATTTAAACCGGGTAGGTGAGGTAGGTACCATATTGAAGTGAAGGGTGTACTTAACTGAGGGTAGGTTCTGGACTTACAAGGCAGAGACTACTTTTAAGCAAGAGTAGACGAGCTCTGTAGGCAAAGGGAGCCACCATACTTCACCAACTGTGGGCGCTGTGTGTTAAGGGTAACGTACGAGCATTTGGATAAGGGTAGAACCTGTTTCAACTCAGGGTAAGCCCTGTATTCCACCGTATTTAACTAAGACACACTCTATTTTTTAACCGTATACTGAATGAGGCATTGCATTTAACGAGGCATTTCACCAAAGGCAGGCACTGTCTTCAACTGAGAGCAGACGACACGAAGGTAGTCACTGCATTTAGCCAAAGGAGGGCACTGTCTTTTCCTATCCATGGCACAGAGATGGGACTTGATGTCACCGCAGGAAACAGAATACCCCTTTTTCTAGGGGCTTCCTCCTTAGCAGAGACTGGTTTTCCTCAGCTCCTGACAATTCTACAACCTGCAGTGAAAGTGTCCCCATGGCAAGTTCACTCAGGCTCCAATGGTGGCTGCAGGTAGTCTGCCCCCTAAAGGCCAGGACCCAAATCTGCCCTGGTCCCCAGGACAGCATGCTGGGGAGACGGGAAGAAGAGAAGCACCAGAACAGGCTTGCATGACTCTTTATTCGAACCACCAGACCTGCCCCAACGAAGAGCTCCCCAGACCCTGCCGCACCTTATAGGAAAGGGCTCAGAGTCAGGGAGGAGGGACCCTGTTGCTCCTGTCCCTGCCGAGGGAGGTCAAGATGGAACCTGGGATTCTCCGTGACCAGACTACTCCCACTGCCTGTCCCTGCAGGGGACTGAGATGGGCCGCCCTGGCCCAGGTTGGGGGTGGGATCTCAGAGTTGCCCCTGAACAACACTCCGTTGAGGATGGGAGGCCTGGCCCTGGACGCCTCACGTCTCTGGGAGAGGATGTCGTGGTCCCTCGTCCATCAGACCTGCCGCCACTTTCCACCCCACCAGGGGGGCAGGACGCGTGTGCTCCCTCACCATCCGTGAGGACCCAGAGGGGGGTTCTCTGCATGACGTTCCTCCCCTCGGCCTCAGGCCAGCAGGCGGCTGTACTCCGCCAGGGCAGAGGACTTCTTTACGCCGTCCCAGATCCGGGCAGCGTAGTGGAACCTGGGGGAGGAGGTGAGTGGTCAGCAGCCCTGGCTGTGGCCCGCCAGCCTTGCGCTGACCCGGGCCAGGTGCAAAAACAGGTCCTGCGTACGACCTGCATGACCTGACCCCGGAGGCTCCTGGACCGGGATGTGGGGCAGGTGACAGTGCCGATGGGAGTGGCCCGGGTTCTGACGCCTCCCCTGGGGTGAGCAAAGCGGAAGGCACCTGGTCTGGAATGAAGGCCTCAAGCCCCAACTTGAGGGTCAGGATTCTACCTCTATCTCCCTCCAGAGTCTTGTGGCGATCAGAAACGTCTGACAGCTGCATGACCCTCTACCCGGCTGGGCCCTGCTACAGACCGTGGGAGAGTAGAGTCCCGAGCCCCCTCGCCCGCACGGCTCACTGGCTTTGCTGCTGTGTGCGCTCCCTGCCCCTTCCGGCCACGGCCAGCCACAGACCCCGGGGGAGCCGTGCTAGAGGCTGCACCCGGCCAAGCTCTTTCTCTCCAACTTCCGTGTCTCCTGGAAATTCGATGTTGCAGACCTGCTGCGGGCTCCAGACACAGAGGGTCATGTGGGGCCGGGGCTGGGGCTGGGGCTGGGGGAGGTCGGGGCTCTGTGAAAGCAGAGTGGGGAGAGCCAGGTGGCACAGGAGGAGGGAAGGTGGGGGGGCGCAGGGAGACAGTACCATCCAGTGAGAGCTGGAGAATGCAGCTCCTGTGGGGACATTTCAGCGTCCCCTCCTGTGAGGCCACGCTTTCCGCACTCAGGGCCTCAGAATAAACGCTTGAGCTTGACTGGGCTCACTGGTCCTACTCCTCGCCATCAAATGGCACCTAGCTACCGGTATGTGACATCACTATGTGACAATTCCTTTCTCTGAGCCTCAATTTCCCCACGAGTAAAACTGGTGACAAGACTTACACCCTACTGGCGACTCAGGAGGACTTAAGAGACAGCACGCTGTCCAGCGTGGAAGCGGTCATCAGCGTCCCAGAAAAGGGAACCGAGATGTGGAGAGATCACTGAGAACTTCCTCCAGTCTGCACCAGGGTGGGGGCCCCCACACTGACCACCCTGCCCGGAGCTCTTACCAGTTCTTCTCCGTGAGGATGGTGTGTGACAGCTGTGGCCGGGCCATGGACATCACTTGGCTCCGGAGCTTGCTCACCAGGGACTGGAAACTGGGGTGGCCACGGTACCCAGGGAGCAGGGAGAAGAGCGGGCTGGAACCGGGTCCTGGAGAGTTGAGGTGGGGACGATAAGGGGGTGGGGGGGACAGCCTGTCAGAGGGCCTTTCCTTTTTCCCAGGCACCCAGTATCCTGGGCTGGAATTCCAGGAGTACCTCCATGTCCAGACCCAGCCCAGCTCTTCCCGTACTCCAACATCTTGGAAACACACTCCTAAGAAAGGGTCCAAGCACCTCAAGGACAAGCCACGAGTCTCCCCTCAGACCAGTTGTGGGTCCCGATCACCCCAGGCCAGGGCAACCTGTATCTCCCACCAGACCAGGGAAGAACTGGTATCCCTGTGGACCAGACTCAACCATACCTGCCCGAGGTGGGTTTTCACTCTCTGCTTCGCTGTCCATGAAGGGCACCAGGAACAAATTGACCTCAGAGTCCAGGAAGTCAGGTGGGAGCCCAGGGAAGACGTTGCACTGTAACATGGACAGAGTACCTGCAGGAGAGAACCTATCAGCCTACAGATACTATGCTGAGGGGCAGGGGAGGTACACACATGATGGTCAAGCTAGAATCAGGAGGCCAGTCTGGACGTCTGGGCCACGGGCCAGAGCAGGAGTCAAGAGCCACTGGTCAGCCTGGGGGGTGATTCAGGGACCCTTACCCTTGTAACGCAAGTGGGAGTGAGCCATGAGCTGGTCAATCATCAGGTGCATCTGGCGCAGCTTTCGAGGACAGAAGTCCTCTCGGCGAGCTTTGTTCTGCAGGAAGACTGGAGGGGTGGGAAGAGAGATGTAGTCGCGTGAGGCAGCTGGGGCTTGGCCGTGTGGCCTTCCCCACTCGTGCCAAAGATCTGCCGTTACCCCTGGGCTCAGAGCTCTTGTAAATGTTTATGTTACATGTTACTTTGCTTTAGCACCAGACCCTGTGCTGGGTGATGCAGGGGACCCAGACGTGAGATCCGGTTTCTGTCCCCAAGGAACCCCCAGTCTGATGGAAAAGACCGAAGAGGAAAATAGCCACACAATCAGGAGTAAGACAGAAAGGCACCAGGGACTTGGTGAGGCAGAGGAAGTAGGGAAGACCTTGCCTGGGGTGTCATAAACGAACGAGATGTTTGCAGAAGGGCAGTGTGACAGTAGAGCAGAGCGAGCAGATGGTGTGAGGACACAGGGCAAGCAGGGCACCTGGGGCCACTCGGGTTACTTCAGCACTCCCCTCGCCCCCAGTCTGTGCTGGAGGTGCGGGGGACAGAGAAATGGGCTGATGTGGATCCTGTATATAAAAGGCTCCCCTTCTGATCAAGGAGATGGACCCAGACTCAGGGTCGTGCCCTTGGTGGCCAGGTGGGAACCTTGGAGGAAGAAGCAGCTAATCTGCTGACTTGCTTCCTCCCAGCTCCCCACTTCCCCAGCGCTCCTGGTTTTCGCCCCTCCCCCGTCCCCCTGCTTCCCCCCCTCCCCCTGATTTCTCCCTCCCCCAGCCCCCCGCCCCCCCCCCAGCCCCAGTCAAGTCCCTCACCCAGGTGGGGGTAGTACTCAGTGCCTTCGTCAGAGCCTGAGGAAGTGCTGGACTCGTGGCTGGGGGATGGGGTAGAGGGCTTCACCATCTCTGCTGTCTGGAGGAACCTGGGGTTCAGGGCGAGAGGTTGGTGCTCTGGCATGGGCACCCCCTGTCCCACAGCCTGGGGAGGGGGCCCCCTCTGCGGATCTGATAAAAGCTACAGCTACACCGATTTTAGGGGATTTTAGGGAATTCAGAGACAACTCTCTCAGACACCAATCCATGGACCCGTGTCAACTGTATGCGTTTTTAAATGAGTCTATGCTATTAAAAAAATACTTCATTTTTTAAAGCATTGGTAAGATCACCACAAAACCAAGTGGAAAGTACGGGGATTCCCATGAATGTCCCGCCCCACTCCCACACATAGCCTCCCCCACTGTCAACATTCCAATGAGCCTGTGACACATCATCATCACCCAAAGGCTATGCTACACACTAGGCTTCCCTGCCAGTGTTGTCTACTCTGCGCGTTTTGACAAAAAGGACATGTGCCCGCCACACAGCATCACAGCGAGCGGCGTCACTGCCCTAACAACCCTCCATGCTCTACCTATCCGCCCCTCATCTTTTTACTTGTCCCCACAGCTTTGCCTTTTCCAGAACGTCATGGAGTTGGGATCATACACTAGCCCTTTCAAACTGGCGTCTCTCACTTAGTAATACGCACTCAAGAGTGTGTACCTTCCTCCTTTTCACGGCGTGATAACGCATTTCCAGTAACATTCCCTTGTGTGCATGTACCATAGTTTATCAATTTACCTACTGAAATATACCTTGATCACTTCCTCGTTTTGGCAATTACGAATAAAACTGCGTTATAAACATCCATGTGCAAGTTTCTGCATGGACCTAAGTTTCAGTTTATGCCATTTTAAAATAAAATTTCCAGACATGTAAAAAAAATAAACCTGCTATCTGAAGGAAGGGCTCATGGGAATCCGATAAAAAGCACGGACATTCTCCTCACACGAACACACATACAAACGTGTTGTCCACAGTTTCGTGGGGTTTCCCTGCCGAGAAGCCCACCTCAGGCTCTGGATTAAAAGCAAGGTTCTGCCACGTGCCGGGCCGAGTCCATACCCCAATCAGAATGCAAACTCCACAGGGCAGTCTGGTAAATTCACACCTGTGTCCCCAGTGCCCCGAACGGGGAATGGCATCCATAAATGGTCAATATACTCCTCTCACGTGAATGAATTCAAATAGACTATGGTGATGGTAGCAGCGCGGGTGTTTCAGAAATGAGACACTTAGGGGCGCCTGAGCGGCTCAGCTGATGAAATGTCCGGCTTGGGCTCAGGTTATCAGAGTTGGTAAGTTGGTGAGTTCGAGCCCCACATCGGGTTCTCTGTCAGCGCACAGCCCACTTCAGATCCTCTGTCTCTCTGCCCCTCCCTCACTCTCACTCTCTAAAATACATTAAAAAAAAAAAAAAAAAAGACATTTAGATCTGGTCACAAGGGCTGGTTTTCACAGAAAGTCATTTTTACTGTTGGCCAGACCAGACCCACAGTTCACCCCAACCCCCAGGGTTACTAACATAAACATTACATTCCCATTTACCACCGAATGCTGTTAAGTTCTTTAAACTCATTTAATCCGCATAAAACAATTTGCCTATGAGGAGCTAAGGAAAAATAGACCACTCACCTGCTAAGACCTGGGGTTCAAATCCTGGGCTGCCTTACTTTGGAGACATCTGCTTCCCTTGGCTCAGCTCTCCCCTCCCCATGAGCTCCTGTTCCTTCCTTCTGGCTGGGCTCTGTGCCCAAGGCGGCTGGCCTCCGCACAGCTATCCCCTGGGGCCTGAGGCCAAGAGGAACCCTTACGCCTTAGGTTCTGAGCCAGTTCTGTCCAGGGGGCATTTCTAAAAGCTCCAGCTGCTTCAGGCAGGACTCCAGCCAGATCCTGACTCCTTCCCCAGATCCTGACTCCTTCCCCCTTCCTGCCTGCCCGGGTACGGTACATGTGCCTGGCGATGGACAAGAGGGACAAGCCCGCTCCTGATTACGCTATTCATTCTACAAACGTGTATTAACCACCTTGTGCCAGGCACTGTGTGAGGCACCAGGGACTCAGACTGGGAGACAGACCCTAAAAAGATCTGCAATGTCCTGCTAGGGAGTGATAAATGCAATGAAGGAAAACACAGTAGCGTAAGAGTGGAGTGGTGGTGGGGTGGTTCTATGTTATAAGATCTATGTTATAAGATGTTATAAGATCTATGTTATGAGATCGGGGAAGGCCTGAGGTGGGACGACGTGAGGGAGGGAGTCTGAGGTCTGTAGGAAGAGTGTTCTGGCTGAGGGATGCGGCGCGGAGGTCCTAAGCTGCACGAGGAGTAGCCATGGGGCCACTAGGGCTTTAATGGGGGGAGCGAGGGAAAGTGGTGGGAGAGAAGGTCAATGAGGAGACTAGGACCGTCCCGTGGAGGACCTTGTAGGCCATGAGAAGGACTTTGGATTTTGTTCTGAGTGATGTATAAAGCCAGTGGGGAGTTGTAAGCATGTGTATGTCTGCTAGGTGGTGGTGACCCACTCCAACTCACGTTTTATTTTATTTTAAGTTTATTTTTGAGAGAGAGAACATGCATGCATGTGTGAGCATTCACGACTGGGGGAGTGGCAGAGAAGCAGAGAGAGAGAGAGAAAGAGAGAGAGCGAGCGAGCACAAGAGTGAGAAAATCCCAAGCAGGATCCACACTGTCAGCACAGAGCCCGACTCGAGGCTCCATCTCGCCAACCGCAAGATCGTGACCTGACCCCATATCAAGAGTCGGACACTTAACTGACTGAGCCACCCATGCGTCCGCAACTCAGACTTTAAAAGGGTCCCTATGGATACTGTGTGGAACGTATGAGACTCAGGCAAGTGGCCGAGGCTCTGATCCCCATCTCTTGCCTTCGCTCCCTGCCCCCACCCCCCCCCACCCCTCCCCGCCACCTGCTCACCTGTATAAACTGAGGTCTGTGAACCAGTCCTGGACAACGATCACCACGTGGCAGACCGTGAAGAGGAAAGCCGCGATCTGGAGCGACTGAGAGGGGGCAGGAAGGGGTGACCGAGCTGGAGGTCCCCCCTACCCAGACTGGGGTCCCTGCTCCCAGGACTTAGCTGAAGGGGCAGCAGGGTGAGAGCCTCAGAGCCGTTAAGCACCTACTGTGTGCCCAGACTCCGCTGGCACTTCCTTCACAGGCCATCCCTAAATTGGGCAAGATGGGAATGATCACTCCCATCTCACCCAGGCAGATAACGAGGCCTGAAGGGGGAGGGGGCAGGAAATGACTCTTCTGAGGAGCACAGCCAGGAGGTGAGCCTGACAGGACTCTCAGTGCTATTCTTTCCTACAGCTCTTGGGGCACCCAGGGCTCTTTATGAAGCAGAAACGAGGTCAACCCATATCCAACTCCCCACCGCGAATCTCGAGGGGGAAGGGTGAGACCTTCCCTAGGTCCGGCTTGGTCCCCTCACCTGCATCTCAACGTAGGTGTGGGGCAGGTTGTACTCTGGAGGCAGCTTGCGGTCATTGTTGATAAGGTGGTCCAAGATGGAGGGGCTCAGGATGGGCTGCGGCAAGGAAGAGAGGGTGTCGGGAACGGGGGCTGGAGGCCGGGACCCTAAGTGTCACAGCCACCCAAGTTCCGCAAGTTGAAGGCCAACACCTTGCCTCTCTCGGGGCAAAATAAGGTCAGAAACACAGGCGGTTTCTGATGAGTAAGAGCTAGTCAGCAAGAGGGGGTGAAAGAAGAATGTTTCAAAGCAGATATACTTCCCCCAGCTCCTTTATGAATTATCACCCCTCTCAAGTGCCTCGTGCTCAAAGAGAACTCTCCTAGTGCTAATAAATGTAATATTGGCTTGCATGAGTCATGTCCCTTCAAGACACTTTCCTTTTCTTAGTTGTTTCAAATGCTTTCAAAACTTTGCTAAGATAATTACTTTGGTCAAAAAACGATGTTTAGTGTGAAAATTGGTGAGGATTTAAAAACGGCATCAGTGGGTGTAAAAGAATCCATGGTGAGTGCATCACCTTTTCTTAAAGGAACATTCCATTTAAAAGCCACAAGAGTGCAATCAGTTTGGTGGTCTTACTGACTTCTTGCTGCAGCGAGTGGAATTCTTTAAGGAAGACAGTTTCCCAATTGCTGGCTTTCTAAAACTCCCAATAGAGCTGCATGCTCTATTCTGTCCTGTTTTAACTTCTGTTCTGCTCCACATGGGCCTTGGACCCAGCTCATGGCAGTTCAGCTTGTCTCCAGGTCCCCTAGTGGCCCCTGCACAGGGCCTGACTCACAGATCACATCTGTGGGCTTTCACTGTCCGTGCCATCCACAACTATGGTGACTAGAACTCTGCTCCATCAACAGTCAGGGAGAACCACGTAGGGGCCGGGCCCTGACCAACAGAGCTCCTCCCTAAAGCGCTCCAGGCAGGTGGGGAGTGGGAGCAGTACGCTGTGGGAAGAGGCTGTGATACGTCAGTGCCACAATGGAAGGCGCACGCGGCACCAGTGGGGGCTCAGAGGAGGGGGAGGCTTCTGGGAGGAGGCGATGCCCCGGCAGAGTCTTCTCGGAGGAGAAGGCATTAGCCCGGCAAAATGGCAAGGGGAGAGAGAGTGTTCTCATGCTCATGATACTGACAGCAAAGTATGAAGTACCAACCTCATGGCAGGCGCCGCCATTAGGGCTCTACTTGTATTAACTCACCGGAGCCTCACAACAACCCTACGAGGTAGGCAATGATGTTTTTCCCACTTAAGAAAACCGAGGAACAGGCAGTTTCAGATAAAGGGTAGTTTCGGATAAAGGGAACAGGAGGTGGACGGCCCAGGGTGGGAGGGGGATCAAGGCGAGGCCTTGTGGTGCGTCCGGTGGAGCTAGAGACTACGCCAGAGAGGGGAGGCTGGAGCCTGAAGGAGGTGAGCCCCACGAGCCCTGAACACCACGCTGAAGAATGGGGACTCTGCCTGGGGGCAAGAGAGAGGATGAGGAAAGCCGCCAGAAACACACAGGCCAGTTCTAATGACAGTGATGGGCCTGAACGCTAACTACATGCCAGGTCCTGTGCCAACCACTCTGCCTGGACCGTTCCACTGAAGCCTTGCAATGAACCTGTGAGGCTGAGTACGATTATCGTCCCCACTTATAGACGAAGAAACTGAGGTTTGAGGGGGGGTAAACACCGGCTTCACATCACCCAAATGGTAAGAATTAAAGGCAGAACCTGGACATACACAGACCGGCCTCGAGGGCCCACACATTTAGCCACTATGCTAGAAGATTCTCTAGGCTACTGTGTATACGATGGATGGGAGGGGAGGGAGGCAAAATCTGAAAACGTGCTAAAGGCCAAGAAAAGACACAACTTGTCCATAAGCACCTAGCGTGCCCATGGCTGGGCTGGGACCACATGGAATCCAAGCGGGGTTCTGGCTTAACAACATTCAGGGATGGATGTGAAGGTGGCATGCAGGAGGGCGGGCACGTGGAGGTCAGCACCTGTGTGTCCAGGAAAACAATCCGCTCTTGGGTAATAAAGAAGTCAATGCCACTGGTCTGGTTGCCCCCTCGTTCCTTCATCTCGGCACTCTGGGCCCGGAAAACATACGCCCTGTGGAGAGAAGCGGGTGGGATGCATTAGAGGCGCGCTTCTCAGCCTCTGATGCCTCCAGAGTGCAACTATGTAAAATGAGCGTGGTTCCCTACGCTCTCAAAGCCCCCTACAAAGCCCTCCACCTGTGGCCCCTGTTGTCTGGAGAACCACATTTTATTCCACATGACTTCACCTTTACCCATAAGAAGATCTATTAACCCATCTAATGAAGTCAGTAGAGTGAGGTGTTTAAGAGTCAGGACTTTGTTGGACCGCTGGGATTCAAATCCCAGTTCTGCCTCTTCCTGGCTCTGTGGCTTTGGGCAAGTCCTTAATTTCTTTCTCCTTGGCCTCCTCATCTGTAAATGGGGATAACAGCAGTCTCAAAACTCTTAGGGCTGCTATGAGGCTAACTGCCGTAAAGCCCTTAGGAAAATGCCTGCTAGGCAGCGATACGTAATCGTTAGCTGTGAATTACCCAGTGCACTTGCCATGGGCCGGGCCCGGAGATATAGCACTGAGAGCTCTCCACCCTCACAGCGAGAGGCTGGGTGGTTGTAGAACTCCGTTCCCAGTTCTTCCCCTGGGAGGAGAGTCTCCCTCGGTTCTATCTGCGTCGGACCGGAAGATGACGCCAAAGCAGGCACAGCTGAGCCTTGCCCTAGACCATGGAGCTCAACTGGGTCACATTCTGTGACCTGGACAAAGTGATTTTCTCTTTCAATCTGTAAAATCAGGGTAATGGTATTTGTCTCTCAAAAGGTAATCCCCACCTCCCTGAGAGGCGTGTTACGCTGACACCCACTTAACAACACCATACTGAAGGCCTCTGATGTACCAGATACCGGGATGCGACAGGGAACAAGGACCGTCTCTGCTTCCAAGCAGCTCCTGCTCTAGCTTACAGATCAACACAGATCAGTAACTGTGAGCGGTAGGAAGAAGGGGTGTGTGGCGCTCAGGATGGGGATAGCTCAGTTGGGAGAGCTGGGAAGGGCTGCCGTACAAGAGACAGATGACCACACAGAGTGAGAGACAGAAGAGTTTATTGAGCGACTTTAATTAAGTTAAAGGGTGGAGGATGGAAGCAAAGACCGTCCCAGGTGGACGGCAGGTGGCGCGTGTGGGGAATCAAAGACCAGTGTGGGGAGAGGGGAAAGCGGAGAACAGGGGGACTGGGAGCAACAAGAGGGAGCACAGGCCTCTGTGGGGCCTGGTAAGGAGCTGGGGCTTTGGCCCACGAGCCTGGAGTAGCCCTGAAGACATTTAAGTAGGGAAGTGACAGGACTGGAGGTGGGTTTTGAAAGGCTCCCCCTTGTGCTATGTGGTGAGCCGTAGCCTCCCTTATCCTCTCTGACCTTGACCGCCTAGGCCTTCCCTTCTTGCTCACTCCGCGCCAGCTCCAGGGCCTTCATGCCATTCTGCACACACACCAGGCAAGCGCTGTTGCCTCAGACATAGGCTCCTGTCATTCCCTCTGATTAGAAAGCTCTCCCTCCTCCCAGTCTGCTTGTGCTCAGTGTCCCTCTTTGCGAGGCCTTCCCTGACCACTCTGTTTAGGACTGTAATCCAGCACCAACCACAGCTTCCCTATAATCCCTTCCCGTTTGGGTATCACCTTCTCACATGTCAAATAACGTAGTTTGTTTGCCTTCACCCTGATTAGAATGAAGGCTCACCAGGACAAAGGTTCTTGCCAGTTCTGTTGACTGTTGTATCCCCAGTGCCCGGAACAGTGCCTGGCACGCCGTAAGCACTCAATAGATGTTAGCCGAATTGAACTAAAGCAGGGAGATCAGTGAGGAGATTCTTGACATTCAGTAGGGGAGATGTCGGAGGCTTGGGCCAGGAGATAGGAATGAAGGAAGGGAGAAGCAGATGAATTCTTAACGTAAAGGGGGCCTGACGGCAAGAGTTGGCACCAAAGTCCGCCACACCACGGGCTGACGTGGCTCAAAAACATAAGCAGAGGGCACCTCGGTGGTTCAGGCAGTTAAGTGTCTGACTTCAGTTTAGGTCGTGATCTCATGGTTTGGGAGTTCGAGCCCCATGTTTGGCTCTGCGCCAGCAGTGTGGAGCCTGCTTTGGATTCTCTGTCTCCCTCTCTCTCTGCCCCTCCCCCACTCACATTATCTCTCAAAATAAACTAAACAATAAAAAAACACAAAAGATACGGCCAGGCCAGTAGAATTCTCTCTAGCTCAGGAATCTGAACTCAAAGCCGGGGGAAGGGGAGGAGAAATTTGCTAGTTGGGGGTGGAAGCTGAGACGGAAAGAATGCTATCTGAGAGAGCTGGAGCTGTTCCCAGGTGGAGCCAAGGTGAGCTTAAGTTACAAGTTGACAAGAGAGGAGACGGACCTGGGAGGAAGGGCAGCCCCACAGCTCTGGTTCTAGTGGACGTACAGTCTCACGATAGTGGTTCTTAACCTGCTCTGGGTCTCCATCGGACCCTCTAAGATCTGGGGGAAACTACAGACCCATTTCCGAGAAGAAAAGCCCAACTGCAGATAGATGTAAAATCCCTCATATACTGTTAGGAGGAGGTTCGTGGACCCCCTGATATGCATCCACGCAATGCAAGATAGTATCACCTGCTTTATGGAAAACAAAAACAAAAACCAAACCCCTACATTTTCTAGACAATCCCTTTCTCATTCTCCAGTTTGAGTCGTCCTTAATCAGACCGGTTATGTCTCTCCTCCCTAGTCCCTGCCTTTCTCCTTTTCCTTCCCTGCCCTCAGTTCTGGTCCCTAGTTCCTAAGCTCTCTCTTCCCCCAAATCCTCTCCTGTGACTTCATACTTTTATTTTCACAATCATCCCCATCCTTACTCAAGAATGCAGGACCGAGGCTGGTCTAGAACCCATGCCCTACATTCGAGTCTCTTTCCCGGTTCTATTTACCAGGTCTTAGCAACCAGTATCCTATGAGCATTTGCTCTGTGTCAGGTTCTTGTTAACTTTGCCTTCCTGATCTTATCCTCCAAAAACCCACTTTACACATGACGAGGTGAGATACTGGGAAGTGAAGCGACATTCCCAAGGTCAATTAGCTGGTGAGTGGCAGGGCTGAGACTGAAGTCAACCTAAATCCAAAGCCGGGCTCTATACCATTCCCTGGGGCGAGGCAGGAAGGGAGGGAGAAACAGGACTGGTTATCTTGGAGCCACACAAAGATTTAGTCCAGGCCCTAATCACCCTAATCTGACAAAGACATTGAGGCCAAGGGAGGTGAAACATTTTCCCAAAGTCCTTTGGTAATACCACTTGCAATACCCAGGCCCACCCCTCCCTGTCCTCCAGGTAGGTGTCCACCTCCCTCCTGGTCTTCCACACCCCTTACCTCTGGTCCTCCTCAGGAGTGTTCGCTGACAGCAATGACATGACCATGGACTTGCCTGTCCCCTGAAGGCCCAGGACACCAACCACCAACACATCGGTCTGATCCAACAGGTACTGTGGGAAGATGAAGGAATGTGAGCCTCGTAAATCTGTCAGCTGCTGGAGTGGGAGTGAGACTGGGGTGGGTTGGGGGGCAGAGACCGGCCCGCCTGCCTTGTCGGATGTGGAAGCAAAACTTTGACGCCTCCGATCCCCTCAGTTGGGCAAAGGGCCCCTGTACGTATGCGGTGGCACAGAGAAGAACATTTGTGAGGGCTCCCGAGAGGAGAAGAGCCTGGCATGGTCAAGAAACTAATGGAAAGTCAGTGCCGCAGGAACACAGCGGGCAAAAAGGGAAACCTGACTTTGGGGAAGAGTAGAAGAAAGGCACAGGAATGAAGAACAGGTGGAAGGACAGGATGTGGTATCCGAGGGCTACTGCAGCAGACTCCTGGAGGACTTTCGGCTTCTGGCAGGTCAGGAAAACACGCAGAAGCGTGAAAAAGGGACAAGAGTGAGGAAGGGGAGGTCAGTCTGTCCTGGATCCTGTCCGGGATTTAAGAGTCCTAAGACCTTCACCTCTGGGCCACGAGCTCTGATGCCTTTCACCACTAGGGGGTGCGAGAGACACGCTTTAAAAAAAAAGAGAGCCGTCCTCAACAGGCTCCTTAAAAATCAACTGGAGTTTTTTGTTTTTGTTTTTTTTTTAAAAAGGAAGCCAATCTTGGCTCTAACCCTAGACACATTAAAGCAGAAAGAACACCTAGCGCTAGCCCTGTTCAATAAGCTGGACACTGACCACATGGGGCCATTTAAATTTAAGTTCATTAAAATTAGGGGCGCCTGGGTGGCTCAGTTGGTTAAGTGTCCAACTCTGCCTCAGGTTATGACCTTCTGGTCCGTTGAGCTCGAGCCCCATGTCGGGCTCTGCGCTGACAGCTCAGAACCTGGAGCCTGCTTTACATTCTGTGTCTCCCTCTCTCTGCCCTTCCCCATTCTCGTGCTTTGTCTCTCTCAAAAATAAACATTAAAGCAAAATTTTGTAAGTTCATTAAAATGAAACAAAACTAAACCTTCAGTTCCTCAGTTATATTAGCCACATATGGGGATATGTGGACAAGTGCTCGATAGCCACTTAGAAGGATAGTGGCTACCATACTAGACAGTGTAAATACAGAACACTGTCACCACTGCAGGGCGTTCTAATCTGACAGTGCAGGGTAGGCCTGGACACTGGCTTTTGTTTTGTTTTAAGGCCCTCCAGTTGATATCAATAGGACAGCGGACATAGAAAGGAAGGAGGCCGGGTAAAATACAGACCCGGCATGCTGTCCTAGTAAGTCCAAGCTGTTGGAGAAGGAGAAGGGACACATCTGGGAGAATCTGGGCAGCAACGTGATGTGACGGGTCTAGGGGGGAAAAGCAGCAGGAGAGGAGAAATGAAGCCCGAGAGTCTGGAGGTAGGCATGCCGGTCCAGGGATGTGAGGTCTGAACTAGGCCAGGGGCCACTGAGATGGAAAAGGGAGCCTCTGGGAGTGACATTCAAACCAGTTAACACTGGTACTGCATGGGTTGTTTCGATCAATCAGGAGGGGAACTGGAGCAGGGTCTAGGAGGCTGACCTGCGGGGGCAGGAGATGGTGAAGGAGGTCCCAGGGCATCTGGGTGGTAGCGGGAGTCCCTCTTTGCCAACCGGTATCGTGGCTGTTCAGTATTTTAACAACCAGCACAGCCCATGTACTGCAAGCCACTGCAACTCAGCCCTGGTTGGGTGAGAACTTTCAGATTCCTTCTCTCTCATTGTTGCAATTGCCTGAAAGCTGTCTAGTCCAGTATCACCTGCCAAGAGGGTGGCGGTGGGGAGGTGGGGTGGAGGCAGTGAGACGCGGGACCCGGGGAAGCTCAAGCAGGGAGACCCATGCTCCCCGCTCAGTACCTCAATGGCGCTGTCACACCAATTCATCTGGTCATCTACCAACTTGATGCTGTGCTTCATGCGTTCTGGGGGCAGTAGTTTGGCCTGGCCCACGACAGCTGGAGACAGGAGAAAGCAGGAGATGGGATGTGGTGAGGGTCTGTGTGAGGGCGGTCCAGCTCCTAACCGTCCTCGACAGGCTCCTGCCCAGGCCCCAACTCACGGTCCATGGCTGCGGGTGCGGCAGTGCCCATGCCTCGGTTCTGGATCTGGTACACAGGCTGCGTGGGTCTCTGTCCCTCCTTCTCTCCCTTGGGCGGTGCGGGGGCTGCAGGGGGTGCTGGGGCAGCGCCCTCGGGGGTGGAGGTGGTTGTCGCAGCGGCAGGCCCTTTCCCCTCTTCCCGTGGTTTCATGAGGACGATAGGCTTCTCGAGAGGGGCTGGGGCAGGTGGGGCAGCCGGGGCTGTTGGGGGTGGTGGCTGCTTAGACTATGGGAGAAGGTTCCGGTCAGCAGGAGAGATCTTTGCCCTAACTGCTCCCAGCCTCCCCTTCAGAAGACTCTTCCCTGCTCACCCGCTCTGCTGGAGGTTTCGAGAGGATGATGGGGGTTTTCTGCATGACCGCCGTGCTGGTCTCTTCGCTGCCATCCTGTGGTGAGGGAGGGCAGTTACTCGGGCATGGCTCCCTCGCCTCTCAGAGACACTCCCCAGGGCCTTTGGGTGCCAGGTACAATTCTAAATGCCTTCACATATTAATTCCACCAGCAACCCCGTGAGATAGACACTATCATCCCCATTTTACAAATGGAGATACTGAGGTTAACTGGCTTGCCCAAGGTCACGTGGCCAACAAAGAATGGAGCCAGGCTTTGAACCCTGGCAGCCTGGCTCCACAACTGCATTTGGCTGCCTCTGCCAGAAGACAAGCCCAGGTGGAGGGAGCCAGGGCTCTGGAGCTAGCCCTGGGTTCAAACTCGGCCCTGCCTTTTGCTGGCTGTGTGAACTTGGCTAAGGCCTCACTTCGGCCTGTTTCCTCATCTGGCCAGGAGGGATAGGAAATTCTTCACAGGACTACTACGGGCTGAGCGTAGCTGGAACTTGACAACTGTCCATGTGGCGTCTGACGCATGGCAGGCGCTCACTATCTGACAGCCGCTATCCGGAGAGCCCTGCTACCCTGATCGTTCTTCATCACTCCTCAGCTCCACTTACGCTTGCCAGTAGCCAGGGGGCTGATCCCACACCTTGCCTTCATGTTTATTTTGACTCACCCCCAATCTGCTCAAGAAAGGGAGATCGGCTTTTGAGCCTCGTTCTTTTGAGCCTTGTTCCCTGAGGAACCTCAGGAGAGCCATGACCCTGCAGTGGGTCTATTTCTTCACCATACACTGGGGATACTTACTTCAATTCTGCTCACTTCACTGGCCTATGGTGAAGAACAAAGGGCATGAAAGTATTTGGGAAGAAGAGCTGTGACAGAACCACAGGAGAGGCTGCGGGCTTTCAGAAGGCCAGGGAGGGAGACGGGGAGAAGGTCCGGGGAGGAGAGGAGGATACCTGGGACGAGGACAGGAGATGTATTCAGGAGGCACAACGTACAGGGTGACTGACGTGGGGAAGGGGGTGTCCAGGATGAGGCCCAGGGGGCTGTCATGGATACTAGGAAAAATGGGAGGAAGATGCCGAGGTCGGCGGGGGACATGGAGGACGTGAGGAGTCCACTGGCCACTTAGGAGGCTGCCAGGGATCAGTGGCAAAGTCAGAGGCAAAGACAAGAGGCTTCGGAGAGGCTGATCCAGGACTAAAGCTGAAAGTGCACGATGATGGCGACACTGTCCAGGGTATGTGTGGCAGGAAGAAAGAGACCCTGTGTTCTCACTTATGCTGTAACCCAAGGAAAGAAATAAGAGCCGAGCTCACTGTGAAATCAATTATTACTCATGTCTACCGTTTTATGGCTCAGAAAACAGTTCCAACTGTTACTTTCTTCTTCCCCCCAGGGCTCTCTCAGAGGTGGGCGGGGCCCTAGAGAAAGGACACGAGCAGGGGGCAGGTTCTGACAGCGAGTCACCTCAGCACAGGAGAGAAGACAAGGCAGGACCGGGGTGCACGCCGAGGCTCCTGGTTCCCAGTCCAGGACGCTATGGCCGGCAGACCAGTGCTGTGCTTGGGCTCAGCTGGATTTGGGTTCGGGTTCTGGCCCCAAAGCTCACTGATTTTGGGACTCTGGGTTGAGTCCTTTCTCCCCTGAGACTCACTCTCTTCATTAGCGAAAATCAGATCTGTCCTAGGCTCTACTTCATGGGGTAGCTAGAAGAGTGCAGGAAGACCCGAAAGACGTTAAGGCACCTTGCACGTGCACGCTGCTCAACACCTAGGAACAGCTGCGGTTATCATGGGACTCTTCGAAACATGAGCTTATGGCGCCTCTCAGCTCAAACCCTCCAGTGCCAATTTCATTCAACAAAATCCAAAGTCCTTTCTCAGGCCTATCAGGTCCTACGTGATCTGGCCTGAGTTACCTCTCCGACATCATCTTCTATTACCTTCCCTTCTTTGGCCACTGCAGCCACACTGGCTTTCTGGCTACTCCTTGAATACACCAGCTATAGGGCTCAGGGCCTTCCCATTTGCCGATCTGTCTAGAATGCTCTTCACTCAGATTTTGTCACGGTGTATTCCCTCGCCTCCTTCAGGTCTCTGCTCCAAACCCACCCCTTCAGGGAGGCCCTCTCTGTCCGCTTCATCTAGGACAGACCCCTTTGCCACTCTCTACTCTTACTTCATAAGGCTTTTGTTCACAGATTGATCCCCAGCATCTAGATTAGTGCCTGGCACGTGGCAGGTGCTTAAAAACATTTGTGGAACGAGTGGATATGTGGATGCTGCCCTTGGGCCCACTCACTCACCCGTCTCTCTCTCTCCCATGGGGCAATGTAGTCCCTCTCCCGACCACCAGGCCCGGAGAGGTTCTGGGGGCCACCGGGGCCAGGCTCTTTCCAGCGTCGCCGCCTCTCTATCCCATAGAGCCCAGGCTGACTATGGCCAGACTCAGACATGGTTGCCTACAGAGAGAGAGAGACACACAGAGAGAGAGAGAGAGAGAGAGAGAGAGAGAGGGAGAGAGAGGTGGATTTCAGAGTGAGGACAGACTCTTTTCAATCTATTTGGTTCACTCTGGACTGTAAGAAGGCACTTCCTTTCAAGAGAGCTCTGTGGCTGTGGCAGTGACTGCTAGCTTGCTCTCAAGATCTGTTCTCTTCTTCCAAAAAAATAAAATAAAACCCTCAGTTCTGAGCTGGGCACATGGCTGTCCAGAACACACCTCTCAGCACCTTTTGCAGTTAGGTGGCCATGTGACTAAGTTCTTTCTGGCCAATGGTATGACACCAGAAGTGTGTTCTAGCAGCTTTCAGAAACTTTCCTTCACAGATGCTGGCACATGCCTTTTGCCCTTTCCTCCTCCTGGCTGGGAGGAATATGGTGTGCAGGCTGGAGCTCAAGCAGCCACCCTGGACTGGAAAGAAGGAACGAAGGCAGGCTGGCGTGGCAGAAAAAAAAATTGGCGGTCTCCTGTTCACCTGGCGTTATTTCCTTCTAGATGCAGTGGGAAACAGCTACACTTCTCTTACTTGTAGCCAAAACTACTCCCAACTATTAGTCACTTGGCCTCAACCTGTATCTCATAGGGGGAGGGGGTCACATAAAAATGGGACCTATTCTTTCCCAAACTGTGGCAAAGCATTTCCTTACAAACCAGTAACATGATCCTCAGTGCGACAACTACTGCTTTGATTACCTAATACTGGCATGTGTTGGGGTGGGGCTCCTGCACTCAAGGCCCTATCTTATCTGATGTCCCTCTACATCTCAGTCTGTCTACCTTAGGTTTCTGATGGCCCGCCATCCCTCACACTCCCAAGTCTCACCGGTGGTTAATCTAAGATGTTATAAAATGAACCGCCACCTATATGGTCTACTCCCTACCATTTAACTCGCTTTATAGGTCCCTCGAGGGACTTTCCCCAGCTGTTTACACTTCATTCCAGAGAAGTCTCTGAATACTTAACAGTCTGTTTGCAGGAGAGGCCATTTCCTTTACAGCTCAGAGGTCAAGTTGGCAAACTGTAGGCTACGGACCAAATCAGGGCTGCCTTCTGCGTTTGTAAATGACGTTTTATAGGAATACAGCCACCTCCATCAACTTAGAAGTTGTCTATGGCTGCCTTCTTGATCCAGTGACAGAGTCGAGTGGTTGAGACAGAGACAGTACGACCTGCAGGATCTCGAACAATTCCTCTCTGTCCCTTTACAGAAAAAGTCTGCTGATCCTTGCTTAGCTCTTAAGTGCCTATGAAATCATTTTTATTTTTAAAAAAATTTTAGGTAAGCTCTGTGCCCAATATGGGGCTCGAACTCACAACCCCAAGATCGAGAGCTGCACTCTCCACCAACGGAGACAGCCAGGTGCCCCCACCTGTGAAATGGTTCTATGAATCCCCCACCTCCTACCCAAGTACACAGTCACAGATCCCTGTGAGAGATTCGCTTTCCAGAACAGCAGTATCTGTTAACAGGATGTAGGAGTAGGGGCTTGTCCAGCGCCCCTCTCATTGCTACAAGTGACCTCTTCTCCCCCCACCCCCCACCCCGTCACAAACCCAGCTGAAGACTGCCTTCTGAGACAGGAGGGCAGGGCCTGTTTACACATGCTCATGGAAAATGATCCACTCAGCACTTAAGTGACTGTTTACAGTCTCTGGCAGAGATTCCCCTCAGAAACTGGGAATCCTCCCTTCCTTGCAGTTAAGGGTCACTTTGCACATTATTCTCGAGACAGCCCCACCCCCCGAGTGCTTCAGTGTCTCTTTTCATTCCTCCACAGGGACTCTGCCCCAGCACTCCAGTCCATTTGTAAATGAGAAGCCCCAAGAGAAGCCCCTTCTCATGCAGCAAGTGTCCGTTTGCATGTTTTTTTCTGGAAACTTCCACAGTATTTGGGTCTATTGAACAGCTCTATGGGGGAGCTCCCCAGAAGGAGTCTACCTACATACAGTTTGGGGACCCCCCCCATGTTTCCAGGCTCCTCTGGGGAGTCTCCCAAAATGTATAAAGCCAGTCTATTTGTGTTTATTTACAGGGCTCTTACAGTGACCTCCCAGATGTTACGAATCTGACTAGGCATTCTTTGGGGGAGTTTCCTCAGTGCTTAAGCATCTCTTCATATGCCCCCTTTGGGGACTCTTCCAGAACCTACGTGTCTATTTGCAAACTCTGAGGGGAGACTTCTCTAATTCCCAACTCTGTATTTACACACCACCACCCCCAAGAACTTCAGAGTCTATTTACACTATTTTTTAAGGACTCTCTAACACTTGTAAATACACGTTTACAAGTTTGTATATGGGGCATCCCCTAAAACCAATGAGTCTCTCTCTATTACTCAGGTAACATCCCCAATAATTAGACACCTGCTTACAAGCCTCCTATGGGGAACCCTACGATTTAGGTTTCTATTTACATAGGATTCGGAGGACCTCCCGGGTATACAGGGTCTGTCTGTAGACCCTCTGCGAGCGTGTTCCCAAGACTTGTTTCTCTTTACACGCTATCGTTAGGACGTTTGCAATACTTGACGGCCAGTTTAAAGGCCCTATTAGGCCCTCCCCGAACTGAAGTTCCTATCTACACCTTACTTATCTCCTCCCCACCCCGCGCCCGCCAACCCGGTATTTTAAGGGTCGCCCTTGAATGCCTAGTCTGTTACGCACACCTGCCGGACGTCCGAGCAACCGTTTAACGGTAGAGAAGGGGGCGGGGCCCCGAAACGCGCCCAGCGCCCCGCCCCCTGCCGGTGCACGAGCCTCGCGCGGGCTTGCGGGCCCCTTACCTAAGGCGGCTGCTGATTGGCTCTTGGGGCGCAGCGCTACGCGCGCTTTCCGTGACGGGGCTGGTGGGGGGAGGTTCCACTACAAGCCACGGGCCTGTAAATGGCGTCTAGGGGACGAGGAGCGTTGGGGAGAGAGAGAGAGAAAGCAGGCACCGGTCACTCCGGAACCGGTGTAGGCACCCCGGAAGCGGCACCCAAAGAACGCCGGCCCGAAAGAGGAAGAGGAGAAGGTAGCACGGGGCGGAGCGGAGATCAGGACCCGTGGGGTGCTGGCCTTGCGCATGCGCCGAGGGCTGGGCGCGCCAGAACGGAGCGTCAGAGCCGGGCTGAGCATGCGTTGATGGAGGTGGTTGGCTTTAGCACGCATGCGGATGACGGAGGGGAGGAGGGCGGACGCTGCGGTTCCGCCTTAGTGTGCGCGCGCTGCTTTGAGGCCCATGTGGGAGTGTAGCGAGGAGGGAGAGAGGGCGGCTCCGGAGATGGCAGGTTCGAGTCCCGCCTCTTCAGTGGCGTTGGCGGGATTCGGTGGGGTGGGGTGGGGCGGCGCGGCAGGGAGGAATTTCAGGGTCCTGGGCCGAGTAAGTGCTGAGAACACGGGAATGAATTAGACCTAGTGTGTGCGCTGTAAGACATAACGCTCTGTGGAGGGAGACAACTAGAGCAAATCACTGAAGGAAAGGGCCCAGGTCCGGTTTGACCTTGAAGGGCGGGAAAGGGTACTCCAGGTGGAGGGAAAGGTCCAGACTGTTTTGGACTCAGAATTCCCTCTGGGTGGGAGGTGAGGCCGCAGAGACGGGCTGGTCAGATCCTGAAGGCCTGGGAGACGGAGACTAGTGGCATAGGATTGTTCAGTCTCTCGCCCGCCGCGGTGGGGGAGGAACCCAGGGATAGGGGTCGAAAATTCAAGAAGCCAGTGGCGCAGCCTTGTGCGCACCAGAGTCGGGGGTGGGGGGGAGAAATGCCCGGCCCGAGGAGAGCGCATGCGCGCAGCGGTTTAGCTAGAGCCCGCGGTTACCACTGGGAGGGCAATAACCCCGGGGAGGAGAGAGAAGGGGCGTGTGTACAAACGTACGTTCATATGTATATCGGTGAATGGGGGAATTTAACCATTTTTCATTTGCAATATTACTAAAAAAATTTTTTGTAATTTATAACTGAACAGGGGATACATGTACTTTCTGACAAAATTCAGGCAGCCACTAGGGTACACAAAGTCTACTCTGGTTCTCATATTCCATTCCTGAAGCACCGGCTCCCAGTTTCCTTCTGGAATGACTGTTTAAGCAAAGCACTGAGGATAAGAGCTTGAGCCTGGGTTCACACAAATGGCAGCTGACCTTGGCCACGTTCCTCAACCCTCTCTACCCCCGTTTCTAAAATGGAGATTGGCGGCACCTTATAATGTTCCTGGCAGAGTTAAATGGATGAAAGTACCCAGAATAGTGCTTGGTGCGTAGTAGCACTATGTGTTGTCATTATTTTGTGCTGCGCTCACCCCCCCCCCCAAGCCTCATCCCTGCTGCCATTTCCTCAGTACCCGTGCCAGGTGGAACTGTTTCAACAGACTGCCACAGGCGCAGTGAAAACACCAGTCCACAGACTAAGTTGAGAGTCCTGTTGATGGATTCTCTGAAGGCTGTGAGTGTTAAGCAGAGACACGCATGATAGACGATGCCTCTTTGTGTCTGTCCGTGTTCCTGTTTAGTGGCTTCATCTCTGGTCATGCCCATTTTTCTCAACTAAAATTTTCAATCCCAGGTCACCCTCCATGCCAGTTTCACAACTCTGAGCAACCATCAGGTGGAAATGACTTTAAAAGGGGAAAGAAGGGGCCTGGCACTGACACTGGGCCCACTGTGTACCAGGCTGTTTTATATATGTCACCATAACTTTTCCCCTTCTCCATTTAACAGATGCAGAAAATAGCAGTCTGAAAGAGAATGTCCTTACTGAAGTCCCCTAGCCAGGAAGCAGCAGGGCCTGGATTGAAACGCAAGCCTGTCTCACCCTAGAGCAAGCCCACATTTTTTTCCCCTGGCGGCGGGCAGCCTGCCTAGTGGTGAGTCAGTGGTGCAGACAAGCACCCAGAAACCTGCCTTTTCTCCTTAGTGGCATGATTGTGTGGATGTGCCATGCCCTAACCATTTCCGTATTGATAAACATTTAGGCTGTTACTGAACTTTGGCTCTTACAAGCATTTGCTGTGGTTACTAACCTTGTACATCTGATTGCATGTGTGTGATAGGATTATCAGTAATATCTTGTTTGAAGTGGAATTGTGGGGTCAAAGGGTCCACGCTTGGGAATGTTGAGAGCCATGGCCACTTGATGTATGTTATTCATTTCTCCGTTGACTTCGGTGTTCATTTTATTCATTTATATGTTGACTGAATTCTGGAACTCTAGTCAGCTGCCAGGCATGGCTGTAGGCTGGAGATCCTACAGGGAAATAGGCCAGAGCACCTGCCCTCTAGGAGCAGATATTCCAGTGAAGCAGATGATGTCAGGTAAAAGATGAGTGGAAGGATAAGTCAGGATAAGGAAATTTCGAGTGACGGAGGTCAGAGGTGGTCAGGGAAGGCTCTCTTGAGGAGATGACATTTGAGCAGAGTCCTGAACAAAGTTAAGGAACTGAACCGTATGAAGATGCTGAAAAGCCGTGGAAAGACCTGAGGAAGAGGAGTGGAGCTGGTGTTCGAAGATTGTCAAGGTGACCGGAGTGGCTGGAGCAGAGCGAGGGGAAGAGAGAAAGCATTATTTAGGAATGAAGCTATCGAGAGGGGCCAGGTTACATAGGGTCTTGTAGGCCACGGGAAGTTACTTGCCGGGTGTAACAGGAAGCCGTTGGAGGGCTGTGAGCAAGGCCCGGCATGTTGAGATGTGTGTTTTATAAACATCTCTATAGTGAACACCCTGAATTAATGACTGTGGTTGCTTGTGGGGATGAAGGTTCTAGACAGATACGGAACAGAGCTGTGAGGACGAGTGTTGAAGACTTCTGCTTTTTTGAGCAATGTGACTGTTGTCTGTGCACAGAAAAGTTAAAGTATTAAAGCAGCGCCAGTTGCTGTGAGGAGAATGGCCTGCAGCTGGGCAGGCGTGGACACAGGTGATGAGGAAGCCCATGTCCCTGCCTGGATGGGAGATGATGGTGACTCAGAAAGAGGGTTCTGTGAGAGGAACCATGAATCAGGGATGACTTAAAAGTTACCCTAAAGGTTTTGGGCTTGACCAACTGGATGAAGGGTGATGCTTTTTCACGAAGATGTGGAGGAGTCCTCTTGGTGGGAAATCGACAAGCTTTGAACCTGCTGACCCTGAGATGCTCGCTGGACATCGAGTAAGGGGCGGCAGTTAGGACAGAAGCCAGGGTTGTAGACTGAAAATTTTTTACTGACTTTTCATTGTGCAATTTTATTTTATTTATTTTCAATTTTTTAAAATGTTTTATTATTTGAGAGAGAGAGTGAGTGGGGGGAGTGGGCAGAGAGAGAGGGAGACACAGAAACTGGAGGAGGCTCCGAGCTGTCAGCACAGAGCCTGACTCTGTGGGGCTCAAACTCATGAACCACGAGATCTGACCTGAGCGGAAGTCAAACGCTTAACTGCCTGAGTCACCCAGGTGCCCCTCGGGCGTTTTTAAGGTGGGAGGAACTATAGCAGGTTTGTTTGCCATCAGCAGTGCTAGAGGGAAAATGGACATGGAGACTTAGGAACCTGTCCTCAAGCAGGTAATGGGGGTGGTGCTGACAGTGTACAGGGGAGAGACGGATTGGCCTTGAATCAAAGAGGGGCCAGCTCTTCCTGGTAAAAGAAAGTCATACCATCTGACATTCCCTCTGGATTGTGAAAACCGCTCTTGTTCCTTCTGTGTTGGCAGTTATTGTGCACAGCATAAAAGCTCAAGCAAGGTCTTTGGACTGCAGTCTGGTATTGATGTAAATGGTAGGGCTTCCTTTACGAACCATAATGAAGAACTGGACAGATGGTCGTGATGTTTGTTCTAAGTGGCTGGGGCCAGAGGGAGAGGACGGTGGTGGGCAGTTACAGCAAGGGATGCTGGGGAAGGATGGGGAGCCCCCTGGCAGGAGCAGCTGTGACACTGCGATTTATAATAATCTATGTGGTCTTTGCCCCTTTTCTGGCTCATAGCACCTAAAACCCTTGGAATTTTGTGCGGTGAGAGCAGAGGTGTCTTTTGTTATGTTAACGAGGTGGTTTTTGGAAAACACTTGGGTAACCTAAAGCTGGGGGCTTGTTGCCAGGGCCCCAACCTTGTAGAGGTTGAAATAGCCGGTCTGACCCTTGGCCTTCTGGAAAGGGAGAAGGGGTGGTTGGAGCTTGAATCAATTGCCAGTGGCCAATGATTTAATCAGTACTGACTTTGTAATGAAGCCTCCATCAAAACCCAAAAGGACCAAAAAAAAAAAAAACCCAAAAAACCCCAAAAACCAAAACCCAAAAGGACAGGGTTGAGAGAACTTCCAGGTTTTAGGGCATGTGGAGATTTGGGGAGAGTGGGGCCCCTGGAGAAGGCCTGGTAGCTCCCACCCTTCCCCATACCTTGCCTGTGTGTCTCATCCATCTTCCTGTTCCTGAGTTTTATTCTGGTTTATAATAATTACTGATTTACAATAACCAGGAATCCAGTAAGTAAAATGTTTTTCTTGGAGTTCTGTGAGCTGCTATAGCAGATGACTTGAACTCAAGGGGGTGTTTGTTGGAACCTGTGCTCTGTAGCTGATTGGTCCAGAAGCACAGATGATAACCTGGACTTGCCACTGGCTTCTGAAGGTTGTGTGGGGGTGGGGGGTGCGGTCTTGTAGGACTGAGCTCTTAATCTCTGGAATCTGATGCTGTCTCCAGGAAGACAGTGTCAGAATTGAGTTGAAGTATAGGACATCCAGCTGGTGTCTGAATTGCTGCGGGGGGGGGGACCCACAGACTGGAATTGGGTGCGGGGTCATTAGCAGCCAGGGTGGGGTGGGAGGAGGCTGAAGGGGGTTGTGGAGCCTGAAGAGCCCCCAAGGTGAGGCCTGTGGGTGTATTAACACAGTGGAACACTATTCTGCAATGAAAAAGAGTGAGCGGCATGGATGGATCTCATAGCCACTGTGCAGACTCTAAGAAATCAGTCCACACTAGCATGTAGAGCAGGGCTGCTTTGAAAGTTGGGCAAAAGAGGTCAGGACGGTGGTTACTGGGGATGGAGTTGGGTATTGGCTGGGAGGAATATGAGAACCTTTAGAGGGCTGGAAACGTCTAGCTTGATCTGAGTGGTGGCTGCTCCGGTGAATAAATTGGTAAAAATTCAATGAGACTGCATTTAAAATGTATGTGTTTTAAAAACATAAAATAAAATATGTGTGATTTACGTAAAATGGATCTCCATAAAAGAAGAAATGAGCCGAGCCAAAAAGCTAGACTTTGACAGAAGGGCAGGTGGGAGCCACAGAAGTTTGAGCCAGGGCTAGATCCAGGGACGTGTGAATGTTGGGAGAGTCCTCAGGGTCCCGGGATGCAGGTGCATGGAAGGAGAGAGGCCAGAATCTGCCTCAGCCTCAGCTCCTGACCGGCTTTCTAACTGCCACCCCTCTCTGGGCCCTCTTTTCCCCAACCAGCCCTCTCATGGGAGTGGAGGTAAAACAGGAGAGAAGCCCAGAGCATGTGAGACTGAGCTCCCTGGGGACAGACATCTGATTCGTGCCTGTGGCCCTACTAGCCCCTGATAGAAGTGCTGATTTTGTGAGGGGGAGTGCAGAAGCTGCCGGAAGGGGGGTCTCAGGACCCATGCCCCACATTGGGAAATGGGTGAAAGTAGCGGGGCAAATCCAAGATACTTGAGAACGGGATCGCTCACGTGTCCTCTTAGTTTCTTAGTGAAAAGCCACTTCTAACCAGTTCCTGCCTTGTCACAGTGAAAACCACCTTAGCTGGAGGTGAGGAATTTGGGCCCCCCAGGCGTTCAGGGTTTTCATTCAGTGATATTCACTGAGGCCCTGCATGTGCCAGCCCTTGACATTGAAGACACGGTAGAGAACAGAAATGAAAATACGGTATTAATCATCCCTGAGCTGCTCAATGGGCCCGTTGGCTAAGTGCTGGGGCTCTGGAGCCAGGCTCCCTGGGTCAGAGCCCAGCTCCCCCTTCTCTACTGTGGCTTTGGACAGGTTTCTTAAATCTCTCTCTGCCTCAGTTACTTTTTATGTAAAACGGGACCACACAATACCCACTTTGCCTCCTTTTTAGAGATTTTGTGCGGTCGTTTGGCAGGGGATCTGGCTGTAACACTGCAAGGAGGGCTTCCTGCAGGGGGAGGGTGTTGGAGATGTCTTCAGAGGTCCCATCCAGTTCCTGTCTCCTCTACTGCCAAGTGGGCTGGTGTCCAGAGGAAGGGCAATTCGTGGCAGTGGGTGGTGCAAGCCCCAGTTTAGCTCCCGGAGCCGAGGGATGAGGCTAACTATGGCTTTGCAGGGAAATCCGAAGATAGCTCAGCAGAGAAGGATGACTCCCAGCCGGGCTTCCCCGCAGAGCGAAGGAAGCGAGGGTGAATCAGCCTCTCAAAGTGGAATGGAGCCGTTGAGGGAAGTGATGGGAAGTGAAACCTCCAAGAGGTCCAAGGCCAGTCGGCCTCTGACTCACCTCAGGCAGGGCAGAGGGAGGGCTCAGCCACAGGGCAGGGCAAGCTGGGTGTGAATCTGGGCCCTGTGGCCAGACCTCCAGCCTCTAGACGTGGCCCTTCCTGCAAGCTCAGTTTCTGTATCTCTACAAACGGGGTGGGAAGGGTTTGGTCGAGGTGATTTACAGGAGGGAAGCACACAGTAGGGCCTCCAGAACTGCTAGCCCCTCCCCCTTTCCTGTCTGAGTCTTAAGCAGATAATGAAATGGGTATGTTGGGATAGTTTGGGGTTCTTGTTAGTCTCCTGACCGGTGAGTCGTCATCTAGGTCCTGGCGAGATGAGTAGGGGAGGGAGGGCGGCAGGAAAAAGAAAAAGAGCAGCCATGCACCACATCTGAAAAATCAATAGCGAAAATAAAAATGATGAACTGTCTCTCGTGTATCTGGTTCTTACTAAATGCCTGCCCGTCTGTGCCAGTCCCTGTTTTCATCTTCACAGCAGTTCCGTGGGAAGGTGGACCCATTCTAGAAGTGAGGTAAAATGTTCAGAGAGGTGAAGCCACTTGCCCAAAGTCACACAGGTAGTGGATGGCAGAGCTAGGCTTTGGACCCTGAACCAAATCCTGGAATTGAAGCCTTTGCTCTTAGCCTCAGATCTGTGGGGGTGGGGGTTATTGAGGACCCACAGACCTGGGAGGGCACTTAGAGGAGGGGTCTGTTTTATAGACAGGGAAACTAAGGTTCAGGCCAGACAGGGGCCTTCCACTGGATGACCTGCCTGTTGGGAGTGTACATACGTTCAGAAAGAAACAGCAACTTCTTCTGGCTTTGTTTAACATTTATTACAAAGTTAAGAGCAGAGACTGGTGAGTTGTGCCCCCCACCCGCCTTCTCCCCACCAGATACTCTGCAGCTCTGGAAAACTGTGTTCTCCTTGCTCTCCCGCCAGAGGGCGCTGCTTCTTCTCAGCCTCAGGCCTGGTTCCTTCAGCTCCCTTATCCAGCGGTAACTGAGGCATCCCAGGATCCTGGACTCTGGGCCCCCCACCCCCACCCCCGGTCCCCTCCTCCTCTGGGACCCAGAAGTCTCACCCCCCCAGGCACCTCCCTTTCTAACTGAAAGCTGGAGGTCATCCGTAGCAGCATAGTGAGGATGTTTTGTCGAGGGTATGTAGGGTAGTAGTGACCATTTTCCCGTTGGGGGTAGGGGGTGGGCGTGTGTGTGTGGCCACGGCCCTTCTCCTTGAGCCAGTGTCTCCTCCAGCAGCCATCCGTGAGCGAGCCCATCCAAAGGTGGGGCCCCCTTCGGTCCTTGCACTCGAGGTGCTTTATTCGTAGGGCTGGGTCAGGAGTAGCAGGGACAATGTCCTCGACCTCAATCCTGGGGAAAGTAGCTTGGTTCTTCCTCCATGGGTCCTGGGGAGACAAATAGAGACATGGCTAGACAGGCAGGCCAGAAACCAGAGGGAGAGCAACAGCAGGGACACTGAGGTGGAGACAGACACCAGTGGACAGAGGAGGAAGGAAGAGGGTGGGTGTACCTGCCACCAAGAGACTGGGCATTTGCGCAGAGACTGAGAGCATGCCCAGAGACAGGCAGGCAGACCAAGCAAAGAAAGAGGGAGGAGATATTGAGGGTCAGCAAAGAGAAGGACTATCTCCTTCCTTTCCTGCTAGTCCAGCCCCAGACTTGAGTCCTGTCTTCCAAACAGCAGAAGAGAAAGGGTAGCCTCGTCCCCAAGACCATCCCCTGCCCCTTAGCCCCATGGGGCGCTATCCACAGGCACCATTTCTCCAGACTGTTCTGCCTGAGTCCAGCCCCCTCACCAGCTACGTGGCCTCCTGGCTTGGTTCTGGAAGCTGCTGCGGCCCCAGGGCATTGCTAAGCAGCTCAGTCAGGGTGTCCAGCTTCCGGGCCATTGCATCCATCCGCTTCTCCAGGGCCTGATGGGAGCTGCTCAGACCCAGCTGCAGGTCACACAGGATCATGTGCATCTGGGCAGAGCGGGTCAGCGGTGTCAGTGGGTGAGGTAGACTTCCCCTTATCCCAGCTACTTGGCTCAGTGCTTTCCCCACATGGTTTAAGACACTCTTTAAAAGCGCGGGGAGTGAGAATTCTGTTCGCATTTTTACAGCTATGTAAACAGGCCTAGAGCAGTTAAAATGACATGCCCAAGGCAGCACCTAGAATAAGGCTTAGTACGCAGAAGGTAGGTGCTCACTAAACATTTGTGGAATTGATGAATGACTTCAGAATGCACGTAGCTTTTTCATTACCTTCTCAGATGAGGATTCACAGCTTCATCCTTGAGGGTGTGTGAGCTTTCTATGAGAATTCTTGAATTCTATGTTTTTTGGCCGGATAATCTGCAGAAATTATGACCTGCCAATTCTGGCAGATCTAGGCCACCACCTCCTCACTGAGACCTGCCATGCAGTTTAGGGGCCTGCATCTGTGACTGTGTTTACCATGGCATTGGCACCAAGGGTCACTGTTTGAATTGTCTCGGGCTAATGAGAAAAAGCAAAGGCCACCGGATAAGCAAAAGGCGCTGTGAGCCAAGCCAAGGGATGTGACATCACCACCCCAATCACTGGCCGAATCAGGTGGCCCCAGCAGAAGAATGGCAAGTGGAGTCTGCCTTGGCCAGGCCAGCGTGCCCAGGGCAGAAGCACCCGTGGCCCTGGGCCCCTCTTTACAATCACAGCAGAGACTGACTTCCCTGAAATGATGGCATCGGTCTGTGTCCGTGTTAATTTGCATTTTATTGGTTTTGCCGTGTATGTTTGAATTTGGCTCGTATGTTTGCTTTGGTTTTATTGTTGTCTAAGAGAGAAGGAATGTTATCTGTCCCATGTAACATGACAATAAAAATGATTTAAAACTAAATGCTGGAGTTCTTACACGATTTAAGTTTAAAAGGGATCTGTCCCCTACATGAGTTTAAGAAACTACTGAATCATTCACTCAACCACAAACCTTTGTCAAGTGCGTGTGTGTGCCAGACCCCTGCCGGTGTTCTGTATGCCGGGACCAGATTTCCCTACCGGTGCCGTGGCCCCGAACTCCCTTTTCTTCCAGACCCCTCCCACCGGGCCCTGGTACCTTGGAGATGTCCACCATGGAGTTCACTTGCTCCCGGAGCTTTCTGTGTTTCAGCCGCACCTGGCGGAACCTGTGGGAAGAGGTGCGAGGTTAGAAGTGACCCTTGCTCAGGGATGGATAAGGGGAGAAGAGACTCACAGAGATACGGAGCAGTGGGGAAGGGTTTCCAGAGAGCTGCACCCGTGAGCCCATCTTCCAGGTAGAGACCCAGGGATCCTGACCCACATGTGGAGTGGCACGGACCCACAGACACTGAGACGTGCAAGATGAATCATCAGAGTCACTATGAGGTCTAGGTGGACATCGGTGAGACCGCACATGTGTGTCCTGACCCGGGCACGCACTCACGCTCGCTCACACACACTATGCAGAATGGAGGAGATGTGCACAGAGAGGCCCTCACCTGTTGATGGCAGCCAGCAGCCTGCGCTGGTGCCTTCGGGCAGCTCCACGCTCCTTCCTCCGTGTGTGTTTATAGAACATCCAGGCCTCTTGCAGCACTCGGGCAGCTGATTCCTTCATCTGAGGGTGGGCACGGTGTCAGCGGAGACACCCCTAGGGCTCTGGGAAAGGGGCTGGGGCCTGGACTCCCTGGTCTGAGGGAAGGGAGGGTTGGAGGCTGGGGCAGGAGGAGATGGGTAGGGACTCCTGGGTCTGAGGGAGGCGTGTGCTGTGGGTGCCATGTGCCCATCCTCACCTCTTTGGCATATTGGATGTCCATCATGAAGTTGTGCACGTGCTTCTCTGCTTTATTAAACTCCAGCTTCCGGGCCACCACGGCCACCAGCAGGGCTGTGCAGCAGACCCCCTGTGGGCACAGCAGACGCGATGACAGGAGGCCTCTGGGGCTCCTGTGCCACCAAACTCTCTCCTCGAACCCTCACAACAGCCACAGAAGGCAGGCAAGACCACCCCTAGTTGACAGGTGAGCGGGCCCAGGGAGAACCACAGTCCCACAGCTGTGAGGGGTAGAGCTTAGGATCACAAGTCACATGTCTGAGTCCCACTCGTGTGTAGCATTCATACCACCAGAACGTCCTCTTTCGTTAAGGGCGTGACTGGAGAAGGAGAGATTCTGGGCGAGGGGCAGTCCCCACCACTGCCTCCCCATTGCTCTCACCCAGTTGACAATCAGATCACTGAGGGTATCCCTCAACCTCCTCCCACCCCTGTGGCTCCTGCCCACTCCTGGCCACGTCCCTTCCCTCCTGGACCATCTCCAGCCTCCCCTCTCCTGACCTTGACCTCAGGGAGATCTAACAATTATGACCCTGCCCCCTTACCCTAATCTAGGCTCCCCCTGCCCCAAACTTCTTAGCCTGGCTTTCAGAGCCTTTCAAGGTCTAGGCTTTGCCTCCAGACAACTCAGCCTGGCCTCATTGTGCCTCAGCTGCCTGAGCGCTTTGGTCCGTAGGCTTCTCCCTTCTCCCAAGGCCTCTGACCCATCAGCTGCTCAGTGGCACCTGCTGTGCTTCCTTACAATAAATTTTCTTCTGGAGCCTTCCTCTTCCCCAAGCTGTATCTCAGCTCACAGAACCTCTGAACAATTTACTTGTTGGCAAACATCGGTTCCCCGACTGCTTGTATTCAAAGCCCAGCTCTGAGCACGTTCCTTGATCTCTCAGTGTCTCACTTTCTTCCTGTGAAATGGGCACGCCCTCACAGTATGACCCTGTGGATTCCTTAAGTTAACACCTGGAAAGTGTTCAGAGCAGAGACTGGCACAGAGTATGTGCTCAGTAAAGTTGGCTATGATTATTCCATTATGCTGGCGAACCTCTCAGCCAGGAGTTGGGCTGTAAGCTCTAGTGCAAATTGCCTGATCTTTCTAGGTCTCTCCTTGACCAAGGTTTCTCCTTGTGTCAAATGAGGGAGGAGGTCCCAGGCAGCCCTGAGGGTTCCTGACCTTTTGGGAGTGTTTCCTTGGTTGAACCTCTACCCCTCTTTGCTGGTCCCAAAGACTCACCCCTGGGGAGGGGATCACACTTAACTATCACCCCATCCATCACCAGTGGGCCCAGGGCTTGGAGATGCAGCATGTCCTTTCTGAGACAATATCAGGGCTGGGGGCTGGCAGCCCAAGTCCCTGAGGGTGGGAGGAGCCATATCTCATGAGGAGGTGAAGGCCAAGGCCTTGAGTGTTGGGTCCTGGATGGGGCTAGGGACCAGGTGGGGGGAACTAGATGCCTGGGTCTATGAAAGAAAGCTGGTAGATGTCAGGATTCAGGAGGAGGCTAGCTCTGGGGACCCTTTGCCTCATCCTTGAGAACAGAGGAGCTAGGGTGGGGACAGCTGGATGCTTGGGACTAGTTAACAAATAACAGCCCTCTCACCCCCACCCCCTAACCCATATACTGAACGTTTCCTACATGCTCGGTGCTGTCTGACACCCTTTATGTGGTTTAATTAATTTAATCTCAGGAACCCCATGAGGAATATGCTAATATCAGCATGTTCATTTTATAGATGAAGAAACTAGGAGATTATAAGGCTTGATCCCTGCTTTGAAGTGGCAGAAACAGGATTTGAACCCAGGCAGCCTGACCCTACAGGCATGCTTTTGATGAATCTATAGCCTTAATGGAGGCTGGAGACTGGGTTCCTGAATCCTGGAGGAGCCTAGCACTGGGAAATCAGGTGTCTGTGTCCTAGACAGTTGAGAGGGTAGGGGTGTGAGGGGCAGGGAGCCTGAGCCTTCATGAGGCTCAGGGCTGGATTCCTGGATTCCGGAAGGAAATAGGGCTGGGAAGTCAGGGGCCTATTTTCTTGAGGACGGTGAAGCCTAGGGTCCTAGGTTCCAAAGAGAGCAAGGACGTATGGGATGGATTCCTGGGTTTTGTAAGGAAATGGGGCAGTGGGTGTCCAGACACCCAAGTTTCTCGGGAGTGTCCTTGAATGCCTTTGTTGGCTCCATGATTTCTTGGGGCCCAGAGGATGAGCAATTTGGGACAGGGGTAGGGTCCCTGAGGAGGCTGTACTCACCATGACTCCAGTGCAGAGGCAGACAATCTTGCCCCACATGGTGCCTGGCACCACGTCCCCATAGCCAATGGTCAGGAATGTGATGGGGATCAGCCACAGTGTGTCCGAAAGGTGTCCGGTGGCATTAACAGCCTGCCTGTGGGGAAAGAGGAGTTAGTTCTGAAACCTCACCCCAGGGGTTTCCATGATGTCTGATACTCTCCTTCCCAACACACCTACAGTTCCCAGAAACAGAGAAAAAGTCAGTAAGTTCTGGGCTTTGGAGAGCCTGCCCGGCTTCCTCTCTGCTGTGTGAGCTGGGCAAGAGAGGCTCAGCCACTCTGGGCTATGGAATTTGAACCTGGATCCAACCAATTCCAAAGCCTGTTTGGTTTTAGCTAGGTTACCAGGACTGCTGCTTTCAGAGTGTATTGTTGGAGGGTTGAGAGGGGGCAGAAACCCAGCCCAAAGTCCACTTGTCCACCCTGACAGTGATCCCATCTACCCGGAGGAAGGGGAGCCTTTTTCTTAAAGAAAGAAAAAAAATTTACATATCTATATCTATCTATCTATCTATCTATCTATCTATCTATCTATTTATGGTAATCTACACCAATGTGGGGCTCAAACTCACACCCCCAAGATCAAGAGTCCCATGCTCCACCTATAGAGCCAGCCAGGCACCCCAGGGGCCCCTTTTTCTAATGTCTACAAAGATGTCGTATGGCCTATGGGTGGCCCCATCAAGACTAAAAAGGCAGGACCCTGTCCTCCCTTCCCCTCACTTCACGGAAGGAGACATTTAGTTCCAGCCATGGAAGGGATTGAAGATCCTGATTTGTCTAACTCAAGCCCACAGACCACTTGCATCGGGGTCAGCAGGGAAAGCTTCATTCATGATGCCCCTAGACCCATCACAGCCACTACTCTCTGGAGGCAGGGACTGATTTTACACTGTTAATTCCCACTCCCTTCATCCAGAAGGACATTCAAGTTTGAGGACTTCTGTCTTGGGATTTAGAAATTTGACCCCCTCCCCACCCTCCCATTTTTCAAATGAGAAACATGGTGGGAGGAAAACAGATTCTGCAAGATGAAGGAGTTGAAAATCATGAAAGATTAGAATTGCTGGGGAGACTTGAAAGACGGTGGGATTTGACACCCATTTTACAGATGAAGGAACAGAGGGTCAGAGAGGAAGGATCTAAAGCCAGTGCTTGTCATTCCCTGCCTCTTTTCAAGAATCCTTTGCCAGAGGTACTGAACCAGAGGTTCCCAAACTTGAGCAGGGATCAGAATCACCTGTTAAAACAGAGTGCTTGGCCCCACCCACCAGAGTTTTAATTTGGTAGGTCTGGGTAGGGCTTGAGAATTTGGATTTGCAGCAAGTTCCCAGGTGATGCTGCTGGTCCGGGAACCACACTTTAAGAAACACCGACTAAGATTACCTTCGCTTTCTTTATCTGTAAGAGAGAGAAACTGAGGCCCTGAAAGGCTACGGGCCCAGCATCCAGTCTGTCCAGCAGGCAGCCTGGAATCCTGTATCCATTCCCGGCAGGGAATTTCCTTCCAGAGCAGCCCCAAATCACCCCCTGTCCCAGGATCACAGGGACTGCCCACAGAGCATCTCTGTGCTAATTCGGAAGAGGTGTCACTGACCTCCAACCGGGCAGTGGCAACCCTTGGCCAGGCGCCAGAGACTGAATAGATGCCTGGAAACCTGAGACAGGGCAGGTGTGGGAGTGGGAAGGGAAGGGCTTGCTAGGGCCTGTGTGTGTCTGGGGAGACTGGAAGTGGTCAGTTGGTTCCTCCCACCCCAGTGGATGAGTGTGGACAAACAGCTTTCTCCTCCGCTTTGCCCCCAAGGGGCCCAAGCTGTACCGCCATCCAGGGAAGCTGTGGCTGTAAGCGGCTCCCTCGGATGCTCCAGGTACCCCGACCCTCCACCCCCAGTACCCTCACCTCTCGGCCACCGACAGCACCCAGGCGGTGGTGAGCCAGAGGCCAAGCGTGAGGCAGAGCAGCAGGCGACCGGGGTGCGTGTTCATGTACAGCTTGGCCACGAACCAGTGGCGGAAGCGGACCTGGTTGAGGGCGCCGATGCTGCGGTAGGACGCGTTGAGCAAGACGCCGCTGCGCAGGAGGACGGCGCGGGGCACCAGGTAGAGGCGCAGCAGCATGGCCAGCGACAGCAGCGCCTCCCCCTCATCCAGGAAGCCCGGCCAGGACTGCGTCGCCGCGGACCGGGACCCTAAACCCTGAGCGCACCGCGGACCCCGCACCGGCGCTGGGTGCAGAGCGCACACGGCCAGCTCCAGCACGATCTGCGCCGCCTGCCGCCCGGTCAGCGCCACGCGCCAGTCCCGGAGCCCGTTGTCGGTCATGAACAACTGCGGGGAGGGGACAGAGTGGGGAGGCAGGGGGTCACACGAAGGTCAAGAGGCCGCCTGCCTGTCTGCGTCTGCCTGCATCCGAAGATAAGGGTGACGCGCCCACCAGGGGGGCCCTGGGTGCGGGGGAAGGGGGGGAGGGAGGCAGCACAGGTCGGGCAGGTGGGACTGGGGAGGGTGAGGAAGGAGTGGGACAGGATCTGAGGAGGGCGTCTCTGCACCTTTTCCCACCCCCACCCCCAGTTTCAGCCCACTTCCAGAACTTTCTGTGTGCCCCACATTGTTCTATATATGGAAGATACAGGTGAGGAAAACAGAAACCCCTGCCTCCCTGGAGCTTACAGTTCACATCCACGGAGCCCTCTCCACCTCCTGCTTCTGGGGACACGGGTAGTAACTAACTGTAAACCGCACACCATTAGCAATGGCTATAGGTGACATTTTACAGGGCACTTTGGACGTGGCAGGCACTACTCTCTCTCCTTTCCATGTTATGACTCAGGGAATGCTCACAACACAGTGAGATTGAAAGCATTATGAGGCCCATTTTACAGATGCAGAAACTGAGGCCCAGGTCCCCCATGTGTAGCAGCACAGCTGAGCTATAAATCGAGGCCATTTCACCTTTTGAATGACTGCTGTTAATGATAATACGTACTTTTTACTGAGTGGGCATCACAGGGGGAATTATTACATATGGCCAATAACCCCCATTTTATAGGGTAAAGGGGGAAGGGATAGAGGCAACAGGATCCTGGGATGTGGGGGGTGGGATGAGGGGAGAGGGGTGGAGAGTTGAGTGTCTGGATGAGATATGAGATGGGAGGGGGGCGATGGGTGGAAAGATACCCCACCCACCCCCCACCGGGTCTAGAGGGTAATTGTCAGAGAGGTGGGGAGCTCAGGAGTAGGGAGGGACCTTCAGGCACAAAGCCTGGAATGGTGGGGCCTCAAGGATGGAGGACAGAGATCTGGGGGGGGGGGGGGGGGGCTGGGCCTGGAGTGGGGGTGTCTGGGGGTGAGAGTTCTCAGCACCCCAGGGCTGCAAATGGAGCACGGGACTGGGTTGCTCCAGGAGGCTCTGTCTGTCTGTCTGTGGTTATTCTCATCTCGGTGGGTGAGGCTGTGGACAAATCTTAGGGTGGAGAAACCTCATTACTCAGACCAGGAGGAGGAGTGTGGAAAGTGTGAGCCGACAGGGTGTGGTGGGGGCTGGGGGGGAGCAAGGAAGGGGCCCCCGGGGTGGGGCCCGCCCTACCTGGACCTCTTTGGCGTGAAATACCACGATAAGACAAAGAAGCAAGAAGGTGGAAATGCTGATCATGCATTTAACCAGGAACAGGTAGAGCGCCCACTGTTGGGAGGGATAGAAAATGGGGTAAGATTCCAGGCCCCCTCTACCTTCCTCCCCAATGCCATCCCTTCTCAGTTCCCAATTTCCTGGCCTCCTCCGCCCATCCCCCTGCCTGTCTCCCCCCTTCCCCCCCCTCCCCCCACCAAAACCTGGTTCTACCTGATGTCTCGGTTTGGGGGAACTCTCAAAACCATCATAGGGTCCCCAGGGAGAGTGCCCTTTTCCTTCCCAGCCCGACAGCCTCCTCTTCAGCCACTCTCCTAGGACCCACACCTGAGGGGGGACCTTGCAATCCCTTTTAAATTCCCCCAACCCCCTCCCCATCAAAAAACTGTTCCTCAAGTGTGGGGTGGGGGTGGGGTCTAGAAACACACACCTGGCCTTTAGGAAGTTCCCCCCTCTTCCCTTCTCACACAGCTGGTCCTGCCCTAGAAAGCAACCTGCCCTAGAAGGTTCTACCGTCTTCTCTGTTCCCCCAAGGAGCCTAGAGATTATCTCTCAGTACCCAAGGGGTAAATGGCACCCCCCTCCATCCAGGGCACTGGGTCCCTGAGACCCCAGCCCCAGCTCTGAGGAAGGCCACTGAGTCCTGTCCCCTGCGTCTCCTTCCCATTGCTCTCTCTCCTGGCTCTAAGCCCAGGGCAGATCTGGCCGGAAGCACATGGCCTCCAGAAACCACGGAGAGATTTTTTTCCCCCCCCTCTCTTTGTGTGGCAATACCTTGGAGAGATCTAGAATTCCTGAAGGAGGGATTTAGGCGGGACTGGGATTGCTGGATACCATAGCAGGAGTGGGGAGGGGTCCCCACCTGAGGAGTGTTGTTAGTGGGGAGGGGACCACCTGGGCTCCCACGCTGAGCTTAGCACCTACTTCCCCTCTCAGATGGCTGCTGGCTCCCCTGGGGCCAGGGCCCCACCTTCTGTGCAGGGGAAGAGGGCCAGTTTCCCGCCCCAGGGGGCCTGCCCCCCCACCCCTCCCAGAACAATGGTGCTGTTGTTCCTAGCCCTCCCCTACCCCTTCATCCTGCTAAGTCTCCCTAATTCCCTTGTCTCTTTCTTCAGTGTGTCTCAGACTCCAGTAGACACACCCCCTGCCCACACAGCACCCCACTTCTCTGGTGGCCCTCTCTACTTTGCCGGTTTCTCTTCCCCCAAATCCCTGACTCAGTCTCTGGGGATGCTTCTGCTTCTATCTCTATTTGTGTTTGAGGGCCTCTGTTTCTGCCAGGCTTTCCATCTCCCTGTGTGCAGCTCACTTGGGGAGCTCTCGCTGTCTCTCTGTGTGACTGTACTTCTGTCTCTCACCGCATCTCTGTCTCTGTCTCCTACCGCCTTTGTCTCTCTGTGTATCTCAGTCTCTCTGCGTCTCTGTCGCTCAGTGGCAGCCTCTCTGTGCCTCTCTCCGCCCCTCCCCCTGCTCATATCTCCATCTTGTTCCCTGCACCTGTTCTCCTCCAGCCCCTCCCTCCCCCAGCAGGTGTCCGGGGCCCTGCAAAATGAGCCCATAAGATTGAGATGGAGGTGGGGGGCAGGGATGGATGTTGTCAAGGCACAAGTGGAAAGGGGGCTGAGGAGGACCCTTAGGGCCACGTATCTGAACCCTCACCCCCAGTCTACAGATGGGGAGACTGAGGCTCAGAAAGCCACAGCACCTTCTCCAGAGTCCAACTGCCACAGGCAGCAGCCTGGCAGGCAGCAGAGGGAAGGAAGAAATGAGAGGTGAGAAGGTGGAGGGAGGGAGTGGGGTAGGAAAGACCCCCCTGTCCTTTCCCATCTGTGGAGCTCACGTCCTCACCTCCCCTGCTGGGCGGGGTGCTGAAGCGTGGGAGCGGCGGGTAGGCTCTGGCCATGCTTCCTGTTGGCATGGGCTTCGGTGGCCCCACCCCCTCTGTCCCCGCTGCCCTGGCCTCAGCTGCCCGGCCAGAGGAAGCCAGCCTGCTCTCACCCTGCATGTGGCTCCTGATCCCTTCGGAACTGCCCTCCTCCCCTGCCCCCAAATCCAAGCCTGAGCCTCCCTCCTCCAGGAATCACCCCAACCCGGTCCTCAAGTCAGTCCCCCCCAGCCAGCCCAGTTCCACATCCCTTACCCCAGACAGTTCTCCAACCCCTCCTTTCCGGTTAAGCAATTCTGTTCTGTCCTCAGTCCACGGATCCTGACCCCTGTCCTCCATCTGCCCCATCACTGCCCAGACCCGGGCTGGAATGCGCCCAGAGCCTGCTCAGACCTGTCCTGGCCCCACCTGTCCTTTTCCTTCCTACTCACACTATCCTCGGTCGGGCCCCCTTCCCACAAAGGCGCTCTAAGCCTCGTTCTTCAGACCCAGAAGCTTGGGTTCCCAGCCTCCTCCCCTGGGACCTACGAGTCCAGGCTTCTGCACACCTACTTCTCCACTATGTCTCAGACTAAATAGCAGGTAGACTGTGGGGAGGTTGGGAATGACAGACATGCGGAGGGGCAGGGGTGGTTTTCTGTTTCCCACCCCCACCCCAGCCAGTTTCTTGGGCTCTCAGCCCTTTGCAGCCAAGCCACTAGGTAAAGGTTAGACTTTAGATAAGGACCAAGGAGCCGCCGCCTACTGGAAGAAGTTCGTTTTTCTCCCCACCCTCCCTTCACTGACCCTGAGGCTATCTCTCCTCTAATGGGCTCTTGGGAGACTGGAGGATCTGATCAGCCGCCCCCTGGCCTCCAGGGGTCCTGGACCTCCAGCTGTCCAATTGCAAACCTTCAAATACTGAGACACTGTGACCCCTCTTCCCTTCCTTTTGCAGAGAGAGCCCTGAACATTTACCTCCCCTGGGCCCTAGGAGTCCGGCCCCCCAGCCCCCTCCTCCCTCACACCCAGGAGTCTGGGACTTCCGCCGCCGCCGCCTCAGACCCAGAAGCACAGACCCCCTCACCCCTCCTCCCTCAGACTTAGGGCTCCAGACCCTCAGCGGCTCCTCTCTCAGACCCAGGGGTCCAGGTCTCCTCGCTCCTCCTCCTTCAGGCCCAGGAGTCTCTCCCCCCAGCCCCTCCTCCCTCAGCCCCCAGCCTCCCAGGACCCAGGATAAGAGTTCCACTCACCGGGCACCCTCCAAACCATAGCATCTCCGCGTGCAGCACCATGAGTCCGATGCCAGTTCCCGCCAGTGCCAGTGCCCAGCCAGCCAGCCACTTCTCCTGCTCCAGCAGCCGCTTTCGCCGCTGTAGGGCCCCCAGGCCTGGCACCAGCTCCCCGCCCATGGCCCCTGCGGTCTTGGGGCTCAGCCAGCTTCCTGCCCAGGGTCCCCCACCTCGCAGCACACAAAGGGCAGCCACTGTGGCTTGCAGGTCCTCAGTCTGCTCTGCTCCTCGCTCTGGGGCTCTTGCTTTGAGGCACGGAGGGAGTCTGTGCCCTCTGGGGGTGGTGACGGTTGGGCAGGGCGGGGAGGGACTGGCGTGGCCCTTGGGCAGAGGGGAGGCTCCCCAACCTCCCTTCTCGGTCTAAGGAGGGACCGGGGTGTGTCTCGGGGCAGAGCAAGGAAGAGGCGTGCATCCACGTGGATAAAGACACATGCTTCTGGGACACAATAGGCTTTGTCACACACAACGGTCTGCGCCCTGTAACACACACCTTCACTCAGCCCCACCCAGACACCACAAGACGCGGGGTGATGAACCTTCACACACGGCATGGCCGGAGACGGAACCTAACACACATGGGCACACAACACAACCTACACCGAGTGACTCACAACTCCCGATGAGCTCTGAAACCCACAGCCACACCCAGACACCACACATGCGGTGTGACCCACGCCGGCACTCAGCGAGGCAGGCACTGCCCCGGGTCGCACGTGACCACCCAAATATTGTCCACACACAGGCACAAACATGACAATCAAAACGGATGCAACATTCTCCGACACAAATAGCCACACCCAGACCCCTGCACACGGTGCACGGCCACAGCTACATTAGCATAACACATACCAGTTTTCCCACAGACACACAATATGTATTGACTCAGTGACACCCAGATGCCACACTCAACACATCTATGTAAACAATGAGCTAGTAAGTGTCCCAAACATTCTACACCCGCGGAATGACACCCAATGTGTGCAGACACACCACGTTTAGGGACACACCTGTGGCCGTCCCCCAGCCCCAGCACAGAGAGAAATGCACACCGATCCACATCATAGCACCTGGCGACCCGGGCGCGGAGGCTCAGAATGATTTGCAGCACAGACAGACTGACTGTGCCACACAGTATACCCCGGGGCACAATGCCATTCAGATGCGTAGTTAGAACAACATGAATGGACCCACGGAGAGACCTACACTGCACAGCGACACATAGAAAAAGCCCCAAACAGCACATGGCCAGAGTAAGACATCCTGCTCTATTTTGGTGCATCACGGAGGACAGAACCCAGAGCGGTGCCCCACGGGGGAGGGAGCCCCATGCAGCTGGGGCACAGTCTACCCGGACCACGACGCCTAAACGCAACACGCAGAGTAGGGCATGCAGTATCTCCTCTGACTGACAAGCCACATCCGAACTACACCCACACACGGCCCGGTGCATGATGCACTCCAACACGCATGGCCACACCAACACACAAACACAACATACACAGAGTCCTACACGGACACAGAATGACACAAAGCACACCGACACAGTATTTCCCGGCACCATCTTTCACAAAACACCGTGCGTCGCAATAAAACAGCAGATGTGATCCACCGGCCCGGCCAACACCCGGGCCCGCAACGACAGCACGCACACCACCGGGGCGACGCCCTCCAGTGCAACAGAATACACAGCCACACAAACAGCACGCTCTGCGCGCGGGCACCCAGGCTGTGTTCATGGCGGGGAAAGGAGAGGCCCCCGCGATGGACACGCCTAGACATGACACACAGGGTTGCATCTCTGAATGACAGCTCACCATGACACACGCAAGCCCCATAACGAGACGCAACGCACAGCGACGTTACAGAACGGCACATGCGAGCAGAGTGACGCACGGTGACTCCTAGGGTGACCCACGATGCAGAATGCCACCACACGCAGCAGCACCGAGATAACACACGGACCTGGACGTGTGCATCTGGACACAGACGGGACGGTCTTCCGGCCACACACGAGGAGACACTGGCACGCTACCATGAGACACACACCTTGCACACGCTGACCTCCGGGACACAGCCCGCACCTGCAGGGATCTCGCAGATGGAACCCCTCTCCCTCCCATGTCATATGTCACGAAGAGACACGGCCCCACCAGCCACAGGGAATCGAGACACTCATGCACAAACACGTCTGGCGACACACCCAGCAACGCCAAACGGCACACACGGACACACCGGGTGGCAACAGCACAGCTCGTGCAGGTGCCACGCCTGCTCCAGGGCACACTTGTGATCCCCCCCTCGGGGTGCAACACAGCGGGAGAGTGATGGGGACACCCCCCCGGGCACACCCAGACACCACGCGCATGCCCGCGGGGAGAAAACACTGCCCCTGGGCACTCACTCCTGACTCCTGAGGCTGCAGCCCGGGCGCCCCCCCCCCCCACCCCCCCCACCCCCCCCCCCCCCCCGCTAGCCGCCACCCTTGTGGCCTGGCCCGGGTCTCTCTGCGCCTCTTGTCCTCCCTCTCTGGTTCCTAGGCCTCACCTCGGGCCCCTCCCTCAGCCTCTCCTGCTCTGGGAGCCTCCAGGTCCTGCCTTGCCTTGGTCGCTGCCTTTCCCTGTCTCTGTTGTTCTCTCCTCTATGCCTTCATCTCTACGTCTTGGGGCTCTGTCTCAAGTCTAAGTATCCCCGACTCTCTGTTCATTTGCCTGTTTCCATTTCTCTCTCTCTGGCTCTGTCTCTCGGCCTCTTCGTGCCCCTCGGGTGTTTCTTTCATTCTGTCTCCTGTCACTGTCTCTCTGTCTCCATCTCTGTCTGTGCTCTCTCTCCATGTCCCTGTCTCTTGCTGACCCTAGGTCTCTCTGTCTCTGTCTGTGACTCAGTTTCTCTGTCTCACTGTCTCCCTGCCTCCAGACCTCCCTTTGGCTTTCTCTCTGTCTCTCTGTCTCTGGCTCTGCCTCTCCCTCTGGGCCTCTCCATGCTTGTCTCTGCCTCGGTTGGTCTCCTCTATCCACCAGCACAGCTGGGGGACAGCCTTGCCCTTTCTAGTTCCACCCAGGCCCACTCAGGGCCAAGAGGCCAGAGGCAGAGGCCGCGGCTGCCCGGGTCAGAGGCCATGGAAACGAGACCTCCAGCCCCGGCCCCTGCACAGCCGTGCCTCAGTGCAGACCTTAGTGAAAACTAATGGGGTAGGGGGAACAATCCAAGAGAGGGAGACAGATGGAGAGGGGAGAATTTGAAAAAAAATCAAAGAGATGGAGAGAGGAGATGTGGCGGTGAGGGGAAAGCAGAAGCTGGGATCAAGACGTGGAAGTTAGAGCAGACAGAAGTTTTGTCTCCAAAGAGACCAACTCAGACAGAAAAACGGAGCAAAGGCTGGCCTCGGGAGAGGCCAGGGTGGGCAACAATGAGGTCACAGTGGGAAAGGCACTTGCCTCTGAACGGAAGTTCTGGGATGTGGGGGTCAGTCGGTAGGACACACGGCTCCAGAGCCAGCTCCCTCCAGCCCAGGGAGGGGCTGAGCCGGGGGGTGGGGGTGACTCAGGGCCCCAGAGCTTCCTGTGACTCAGCCCTCGGTCCCAACCCTGAAGGGGGGAGTGGAGAGGGAGAGGGGTCTCTGTAAAAGAGAGGGAGGAGGAATACCAGAGGACCTCCCTGCCTAGGTTGCCCACCTCAGAGGAGGGGGTGGGGCTGCTGATTGGGACTTTGAGGGGAGGAGAGGTCTGGGGGCCTGGACTCCTGGGTCTGAGGGAGGAGGGGCTGGGGGCCTGGACTCCTGGGTCTGAAGGAGGCGGGGACTGGGGGTCTGGACTCCTGGGTCTGAGGGAGGAGGGGCTGGGGCCTGGAACCCTGGGTCTGAGGGAGGAGGGGGTGCAGGGCTGGAGTCTGGGTCTGAGGGAGGCGGGGACTAGAGGCCTGGACTCTTGGGTCTGAAGGAGGCGGGGTCTGGGGGTCTGGACTCCTGGGTCTGAGGGAGGAGCGGGTGCAGGACTGGAGGCTGGGTCTGAGGGAGGAGGGGCTGGGGGTCTGGATCCTGGGTCTGAGGGAGGAGGGGTTGGGGGCAGGACTCCTGGGTCTGAGGGAGGAGGGGGCTGGGGACAGGACTCCTGGGTCTGAGGGAGGAAGGGCTGGGAGCCTGGACATCTGGGTCTGAGGGAGGAGGGGCTGGGGGCCTGGACCTCTGGGTCTGAGGGAGGAGGTGCTGGGGGCCTGGACTCCTGGGTCTGAGGGAAGAGGGGCTGGGGGCCTGGACTCCTGGGTCTGAGGGAGGAGGGGCTGGGGGCCTGGACCTCTGGGTCTGAGGGAGGAGGGGCTGGGGGCTGGACTTCTGGGTCTGAGGGAGGAGGGGCTGGGGGCCTGACTCCTGGGTCTGAGGGAGGAGGGGCTGGGGGCTGGACTTCTGGGTCTGAGGGGGGAGGGGCTGGGGGCAGGTCTCCTGGGTCTGAGGGAAGAGGGGCTGGGGGCCTGGACTCCTGGGTCTGAGGGAGAAAGGCCTGGGGGCCTGGACCTCTGGGTCTGAGGGAGGAGGGGCTGGGGGCTGGACTTCTGGGTTTGAGGGGGGAGGGGCTGGGGGCCTAGACTGGGGTGTGAGGGAGGAAGGGGTTGGATCATATACTCCTGGTCCAGGAAGGCTAGAAGAACTGATTCCAAAGTCCCTGGGACTTTTCCTTGGCCTTGTCCCAGCTGCCCCACCTTCGTCCCAGCCCCATCTCCGGGCCTGGAAAGGACCCAGGTGCCTTGGGGCCCAGCCGGAAGGGGCTAAGGACAAAGAGTTGTTTAACTGGGCAGGGTGGTGGAGGGGAGTGAAGAAGAGGGTGTCTCTGGCGGAAAGGTCACTCGTCGCCCCGGGCTTGTGCAGGGAAAGGCGGGGCCGGGCCGGGAGGAAGACATCCTTCAAGAAAGTCAGAGGCTTGTGGAGGCAAATCCTCCACTGCTGTTCTTTTTGAACTAGGCGTTTGCAGGCTTCAGGGCATGAGATACCGCCACCTAGTGGTGTCTTTGGGAACTGCAGGCATCTACTTGTCCAGACTAGTTTCCAGTCAACATATATTGAACACCTACTGAGTGCCTCTAAGTGTTGAGGGTGAAGTAAAAACAAAGCAGACAAGGGGTGCCTGGGTGGCTCAGTTGGTTAAGCGTCCTGCTCTTGATATTGGTTCAAGTCATGATCTCACGGTTTGTGAGTTCGAGTCCCTCTTCCTTGCCTTGGGCTCTGAGGTGACTTGGGGAAATCTGCTCGGGATTCTCTCTCTTCTTCTTCTCTCTCTGCCCCTCCTCCCCTCTCCCCCCCCCCCCCCACTGGGTGGCTCAGTCAGTTAAGAAAAACAGGCACAATTCCTGCCCTCATGTTGCTTCCAGATTAAGGAAGTTTTGTGGCTGCGTTAATCTCCCTCACTGTGTCTCTCTCTTTGCTTCTCTCTCTGTATCTCACTGGCCTTGCTGTTTAGTTTCTATCTCCTGGTCTGTCTCCAAGTGCATGCCTTCTTCTTTTCTCCTTTTTCTTTCTCTTTTTTTGTTTATTTTATCCCTTATATATCTCTGTTCCAGACCAATTAAAAACTATGTTAAATTATATATATATTTATATGTATATATATCAAATTCTAAATATTATATAATTAATTGTATCTCATTATCTGGGAGTTCACAGACCTTGGTTCAAACCTTGCCGTGGCCCCTATTTTTGTGTGGAATATAACACACATATAGCCTGGGTTAGCAACAGACCTGTGTTCACGTCTGTCTAGCTCTGCTATCCTTAGCTGTTATGTCCTGCAAAGTGGGGGATGATACCCATGTCACAGGCTTGCTTGAGAATCAGGTGAATATCCAGAGTCCTCAACACAGGACCTGGTATATGTTAAGCACCTGGGGTACATTGTCTCTAAACTGGCTGCCAGTGTTTCCTCCCATCTGTGCTGCCATGTGGCCTCAAGCTGGCTGGCTTGTGACTTGTTTGTTGCAGAAATGATGGTGGGCCAGCTTGAGGTCCAGTTGTTCAGAGAACAAGAAGCTTCTGCTTTTGTTCTCTTCGAACTCTAAGACTAACATGCTGTGAGGAAGCCCCTGGAGAGGCCATGCAGGAGGGAATCAAGGCAGCCTGGCCAATAGCCCCAGACTAGCCCCAAGTGAATGCAGCTGCATGAGTGACCTCTGGAGGGACAAGCAGAAATGCAGTGAACCCTCAGGGTAGGGAGAAATAATATACTTTTCATTTTAAAACACTAAATTTTGTAGTGATTTGTTACCCAATAATAACAATAAATATCATACTCTTTTGTTCAGTTTCAGGTTTGAAGTTTCCCATGATAAAAAAAATATATGTATACATATCAATATGTATATAGTCGACCCTTGAAGAATGAGGGGTTAGAGGTGCGGACCCCTCACACAGCTGAAAAATCCACATGTAAACTTTTTTTAAGTTTATTTATTTCTACAGCTCGAGTGAGGGATGGACAGGGAGAGAGGGAGAGAGAGAGAATCCCAAACGGTCTCTGCACTTTCAGCGCAGAACCCACCACGGGGCTTGAATTCGAGAAATTGTGAGATCATGGCCTGAGCTGAAACCAAGAGTTGGACGCTTAACGGACTGAGCCACCCAGCTGCCCCCCAAACAAACACGTATAACTTTTGACTCCCCCCAAACTTAACTACTAATAGCCTATTGTTGACTGGAAGCCTTACTGATAACATAAGCAGCTGATTAACGCATATTTTGTATGTTATATGTATTATATACTGTATTCTTACAATAAAGTAAGCTAGAGAAAAGAAAATGTTAAGAAAATCATGAGGAAGAGAAGATACATTTATAGTAGTGTACTGTATTTGTTGAAAAAATATCTGTGTATAAGCAAGTCTGCACAGTTCAAACCCATGTTATTTAAGGATCAACTCTGTGTGTGTATGTGTGTGTATAATGGAGTAGATAATGGAAATTGCACTTTATAAATTGCAGATAGTATCATTTTGCTTCTCTTTTCACCTCTGGGTCTTCCTTGACTCTTTCAATCTCTATCTCTAATACTTTTTTCCTCTCTCTTTCTCTCTGTATGTCTATTCCTATCTTGCCAATACTCTTCCTGTCACCTTCTCTCCATTTACTTTGCTCTACTACATTGGCCTTCCTGCTGATCCTCAAACCTGCCAAGCTCTTTCCTGCTTCAGGATCTTGACACTTGCTTATCCCTCTGCCTGAATGTTTTGCCCTCCAATCTCCTCATGAATCATTCTTTCACTTCATTCAGTTCTTTGCTCAAATATAGCATCTTTCTTGACCATCTCTTCAAAAATGGTCCCCTCCTGCTCCATAAAGAATACGGTATCCTATTTAATTTCTATGTCTTCATGGCACTTAGGACTATCTAAATAATCCTGTTTTCTTATTTGTCTAATTGTTTAGGACAGGGATCTTGCCATCCTCAGTTTCAGAACAGTGTCTGGCAATAGGAGGTGCTTAATGGATATTTGTGAAGGAATGCTCTTATTCAATGGTACTGATTGGTTCTCCTTATACTCTACCCTCTTACCCTGTGCCACACCATCTTGGAGATGGGAAGGACGTCATTTCTTCGTTCCCCTGTCCCTCCCCCTGCCCCATTAGTTGAGTTGCTGTCTGTGGTTCTGAGACCCAATCTTCTGGATCTGTCCTTGGTGCTGATTAGGGCTCTCCCTTCCATTAAGCGGAAGAGGTCAGGGGAATCTTGGCAAAGGAGTGATGTGTGTGTGTGGTGGATCTAGGCACCGGGACATCTGGATCACTGAGAGAAGGCAGACATCTGAGTTCCCAAAGGAGGGAGTGCCTGGGTCACTGCGAGTTCACTAGGTATTTGTCCTAACTGTTTATCTGCTTATCTATTCATGTATACATACATTCATATATATACTTTTTATTTTAGAAAACTTCAAACATACAGAAGCGAAAAGAAGGGTATAGTAAACTGCAGTGTACCCACTTAACTACCGGCTCATGGCTAATTGCATTTCACCTATGCCTCCGCCCACTTCCTCACTTCCTCTATTATTTTAATGCAAATCCCAGACATGATATCATTTAATTATATGTCGTATTTTCAATTTTGTTTCTTTTCATTCAGGTATGGTTTACACGTCGTAAGGTTTGCAAATCTTAAGTGTACAGATTGATGCAACTCTACCTGTGTATAGACACGTGTGACCACCACCTTGATCAAGCCATAGGGCACCTCCATTGCCACACTGGGTTCTTGGGTACTCTGTCCCAACTGATACACCAGGGATAGCCCCTATTCTGACCTCCACCACCAAAGATTAAAAAGCCACAATGTGGAAGTCCAAAGACCTGGGCTCTAGCCTTAACTCTGCTGTTGGCATTAATTTTTTTTTTTTTGTATGAAAATACCATATGTGCAGAAAGTACATAACATTCAGAGGTATATTTTGGACAAATAATTATATTGTGAACCCCCATGAAATCACCATGGACTCTCAGGGAGAATATTGCTACTCCCCAGAATCTTTCTGTGCATTCCTTTATGACAACATTCTCTTCCCAGCTTCCAGAGGAAATCACCCTCCCCACTTACAAGGAACTTTGCTCCTCCTAACCCACAGCCCTCACGCACTGTGCTTTCTTAGTCTCTCCTTCTCCCTCCAGCCCTTCAACACTAAGTGGACCCTGGCCCTAGAGACCAAGAACGAGAGACCAGCCTCCCTCCTCATCTCCCATCCCTCCTGGTCTGCCCCCTGCATGGTCACAGGGAGAGCTCCCCATCATCTGGCTTCCACCATGCCATTCCCCCGATCTGTGCCCTTCCACGGATCCCCACTGGTTGTAGGGAAAAGTTCAGAAACGTTATCCTCACCTGCTATTTTAGGCCCTCCAGGGACCCTGCCACCCTCTTCATCCTCACCTCCCTTCCTCACACTGTATACACGGACCAAGCCTTTATGAATACTGTCCTTACCTGGAATGCCTTTCCTCCTGCTCCTTTGCCAATCCCTACTAGTTATTTAGATGTCTTCTAGGAGACTAATTCCTATCAGCCTTCCCTGGTCTTCCCCTTTGGAGCTCCCTTACACCCTCACACCTCATGCTTTACCAATCGTGAGCCTCCAGGTTTTTCACTGTCTCCTTCCAGACCAGGAGGGCAGGGTTGGGTCTGACTCATTGCTGGGTCCCTGGCATCACCCAGCACGGCATAGATTATAAATGTTTGCTGACTCTCCCTCCCTGCAGCTGCCTCCGTGTCTTACTTGCTCCTGCGTTTGTCCTGCTGTCTTCTTGCAATTTAACAAGTATTTCCTGAGGGCTTGACATGGGCTGGTCTCTGCCTGGAATGTTCCCTACTCTGTCCATACGATGACCTTCTACTCACCTTCAGGACCCAGCACACCTTCTGTCCTTTATAAAGCCGCTCTGATGCTCCATAGCTTCAACCCTCAATCAGAGGTTTCTTCTTTATCTGCTAGCCCTTCCAGCCCAACCACTCCCCTATATACTGCTGTGATCTGTCTGGGATTATAGTCACCTGGGCTCTAGCCTGTGTCCCCCATCAGACCAAGAACTTCTCAAGTGTAGGATTTACCAGGATCACCCAGCACAGAAGAGCGAATTACAAATGTTTGTGGACCCTTTCCTGAGATTGCTTCTCCTTCTGTGTCCTCTATCTTTGCATTGGCTAATCCCTCTGCCTGGAATGCTGTTCCTTTCTCTGTCCATATGGCATGCTTTAAGACCTGTCACCAGGTTCTCCTTCCTCTGGCACCCTCTCCAACTCTGTCTTCTTTTGTATGTGCATGTCCCTCCATCATAACTTGTGGCTGTCCGAGTGTGGGTCTGCCTCCCTTGCATCAGACTAAGAGCTCCTCTGGGCCAGGGAGTCACCTCTGTAGCCCCAGTGCCCAGAGCATGGCCAGGAACAGAGGATCGCAATGAATGATGGATACCAGGGTGTATAAATCTAAGTTTGGTAAATTGAATGCTGTTCCCTTACCATCTTTCAGCTTCATTTCCAAGATCTGTGTCTGAAGCAGTAGTCTGTGTGTAAATGGACACTTAGAGGATTAAGGGCTCTCCTTTCTTCTCCCACCTTACATAAATCCCCTCTCAGGGCTGCAGAATGTCTTCTCCTCCACGGAGTGTTCCACACAGTGTTCCTTCTGACCAGGGGCCTCTCTATACAGTGAATGAAGTGGGGGCAGAGGGCTCATGCTCATGGATTTCATTGGTCTTACCTCATACCCCTTCACCTAAAAGAAGCTCACCTGATAAAACAATGGGAGGACTGAGTTACTGTTGCCCACTGAGAGTCAACACCCTGAAAGGATGGGGCTCTGTCTTACAGGGTGCAGCATAAGCTTTGAGGTGATGACCATTATACAGTGCTGTCTCCCCCACAGCCTGAATACATGGGTCTGGGTATCAGGGGGTGGCAGGGAGTCCTCTCACCTACAACCCTCTTGCAGAATTTTTGCTTCCTGGTCCCACGACCTTGAGCTTTGCTTGTTTGGAGGTCTTGGTTCCCAAGGAAAGAATGCTTCCACTAGAGGGCACAGCAGTGTTTCCAGTGAATTGAAGGTGAGCCTGCCACCTGGGCATTTGGGGCTCCTCATGCCACTGAGCCAACAGGCATGTCTGGAACCGAAGACATTCCCTGGAGCACTTCTCAGAGGCTCCATGTCCAATGGTAAAACAAACAAACAAAACAAAAAACCAGACCACTAAGGATTTAGACCTTTTAGGAATGAGTGTTTGGGTCACCCCACTTGTTAAAGGACACTCTCTAGCTGAGGGCAAAGGAAACTTGGAATGAGTAATGGAAGGAGGAAATCATACATTTCATATCAACTATGGCTTTGTGACCAATTACAGAAATGTGAACTATAATAGGTATGCATATTTTCTTCTTCACTTGTTTTCCTCCTCCTCTTTTTTCTTCCTTTTTATCTTTTCATCTACCTATCAATCCTGCTTTTAATCTTGCCTCTTATTTCCCTTCATTATTTTATATCCATAGTGGTGGTAGTCCCGATGTTCATAAATGAACATTTTGTCGATAGCACCCACCCTACCTCTCCACTGCCTTTTCCTTGTCATCAAGACCAAATATTTCTCATGCACTGCAGTTAGGAAATTGCAATGGCTAGTTGTTGGGTGGGTAATAAAAAAGGGTTAATGACCACAGATCAAGATGAGAAAGAGACATGTGTGAAGAGATAGGCAAAACGAATGACGCACAAGTTTAAGTCTGTTTAGGTCAGAACGCAGATAGTAATGATACTAAGCATCATTTGGATAATTCACAACCAGTCAACACAATAGAGACCATGTTTCCTGGATCTATTCACTCAGTCACTCCTTTACATTTAACACATTACCTAACATGCAAGGGGTTCATGTCTTGAGATGGTTAACTGAAGTCTTCTTTATCCCTTTGCTCATTGGTTGTAACCAAATAAATAACTTTAAGACAGGGGTATGTGTTAGTTTTCTCCACTCCACCCATTTTGTCATTTCTGCACCAAGAAAGTGCTTTTTAAAAAATTTTAGGGGCACCTGGTTGGCTCAGTCAGTTGAGTGTCGACTTTTGTTTCTGCTGAGGTCTTGATCTCAGAGCTGTGGGATTGAGCCCCGCATCAGGCCCTGCACTGAGTGTGGAGCCTGCTTGGAAGTGTCTCTCTCTCTTTCTCTCTTTCTCTCCCTTTGCCCCTCTCCCTCACTCGCTCTCTCTCTCTCTCTCTTTCTCTCCCTATAAAAAAAATTAAAAACTATTATAAAAATTTTAAACATTTTATGGAAAATAATATACATATAGAAAGAACACAAATCATCAGCAAATAGCTGAGTGAATTCTTGGATCAAGAAACACAAGGACCAGACCCCAGAAATCCTCTTGTCCTCTCTTTCAGCCACTGAGAATCTTGACTTCTAATTGTATACCTTAGTGTTGCCCAGTTTGGAACTTGTTATAAATGGAATCGTACAGAATGGTCTCTTGTGTGTCTTATCCTTTTGCTTGACATCATTTGCGAGACTCATCCATGGTGTTGCATGTAGGAGCAGACTGTTCATTCTCATTGCTGTATAGCACTCCACTATGTGATGAGGGACAATTTATCTGCTGTTTATAGTTATTTTGGTTGTTTCTAGTTTGTGGTTATTATGAACTCTTCAGCTAGGAACATTCTAGGACATGTCTTTTGGAGGAAATATATAAACTAATGTCCGTTGGGGAAATATACCCAGGTATACTCACGTGTTCTGTGTCCCAAGGAAGGGCTCTGTGCAAACAGAAATGCTTTTAGTTTAAGCAGAATCTAACTCAACATGTCCAATCATCCTACTGTTGATTCTCACTCCCATCCATCTGTCCCTCTCTTTGGTAAATGGCACCACCATTTCCCCTATTCTTCAGGTCAAAACCTTGGAATCATCTTGAGTCTTTTTTTTCCCCCTTCATACTCGTCAGCCAATGTATCAAGTCTTGTCAGCTCTACCAACAAAACCCGTCTCTCATCTAATCCCTTACACTACCTCTGTGGCTATCCCAATCATTACTCGCCTGGACTGGTGCAGTAGCCGCCTCACAAGCCCTGTTTCCATTCTTGCCACAGGGATCTTTTTTAAATGGAAAGCATGTACACAAGAGGACATGCTCTTTGACTCCATTTATATGATGTTCAATATTAGGCAAAATTGATGTATGCTAGAAGTCAGAGTAATGGCTACCTCCAGGGTAGGAAGTGTCTGTGAAGGGCTATGTGGGAGGATTTGTGGACAGGGACTGGAAGTGTTCTGTATCTTGATCTAGTGGAGGTCACTCAGGGGTATACATATGGAAAAATGGCTTTATGCATTTTACTTTATGTATTTCATGTTTCAATGAAATGGAATTATACATGCTTAAAATTATATATGCATATTATAATACATAACATTATGTACACATTATGCAAGATATAATAATATACTATACATATAATATTATATAATATATATTTATGTAAAACATGGAAGCCCCCTGATGTAAATTCTCCAAAGGATTCTGTGTCACTATGGAATCAGCCAGAAAAACAGAACCAGCCGGAGATATGTATTAAGAGATTTATGGCAAGGAATTGGCTCATGTGATTGTGCACGCTGGCCAGGCGAGTTCAAAATCCATAAAGTAGGCTGTCAGGAGACGTAGGCTGGAACTCTTGGGCATGGGCTGAAGATGCTGTCTACAGGCAGATTTCTTTTTCAGGCAAGCCTCAGCTGTGCTTTCAAGGAGTTTTCAGCTGGCTGAATCAAGCCCACCCAGATGATCTTGCATAATCTCCCTTACTCACGGTCCACTGACCATGGACTATAATCACATCTACAAAACACCTTTGCAATGACACTGAGACTAGTGTTTGAATGAATAATGGAGACTGCAGCCTAGCCAAGTGGACACATCAGGCTGACCATCCCATCTTCGAACCACATTTGCAATAAAACCCAAAGTCTACTTCCTGCACTAGAAAGGTCAGTTTCTTGAAGGTAGGGACACTTTAAAAAAAAAATTTTTTTTTCATTTTTGAGAGAGAGAGAATGAATGGGGGAGGAGCAGAGAGAGAGGGGGGACAGAAGATCTGAAGCAGGCTCCCGGCTCTGAGTTGTCTGCACAGAGCCCAACGCAGGGCTCAGTCTCACAAACCGGGCGATCGTGACATGAGCCAAGATCAGACGCTCCACTGACTGAGCCACCCAGGCGCCTTAAGCAGGGACTTTCTTGCCTGTTTCATTCATTGTCGTATGCTCAGAAATTTGAACAGCGTCTGGCACATGGCAGGTGCTCAATAAATATGATGAATGAATGGATATTGACATCCAGCTTCCCCTTTTATGTCAGGATATGTAGATGTCTAGAACCCTTCTCCCCTGGACCTCTTCAGAAGGTAGAGGCATCTCTGAGATGCTTTCCTCTTCATAAGGCTGCCTGTTAAGGAAGTTAGAAGAGGTGGGGATCCATCCTCGCTCTGCCACTTACTCTGAGAATCACTATCTCTCACCATGCCTTGGGCAACTTGTCTGCCAAATGGGGATGCAACTCCCTTTCTTGTGTGCCTCTTGGGGTCATTGGGAGGATTGGGTGGAAAGGTTGTGGAAAGACATTGTAAAGCACGTGCACAAGAGGACATGCTGTAGGATTCCGTATGTGTGAAGTTCACGTGTTCACATAAGTTTCCTGCACACCCCGTGGTCCTTCCTACCTCTAGATCTGTGTCCAAGCTGTCTTCTCTGCCTAAAATGCCCTTCCTCCTGCTTCTCTTGGCCAAGACCTCTTTATTCCTTTAGGGGTTTGCTTAAGATTCACTTCTTCCAGGAAGTCTTCCCCAATCTCCACAGCTTGGAGAATTCTTCCTGGTTCAGCTTTGCCTTGAGTGTTTTTTCTGTTAAATTCATCAACACCTGTGTGTTTGGGAGGTAGAATGGCCTCATGGTTGATGGGGCTGGGAGTCACGCTCCGGGCTCTCCATTCATGAGACACACAAGCTTGAGTAGGTCCCCTCACTTGCTCACTTGAGTAGGTCCCCTCATTTGCTCATGGGGATTGTGACAATGGCCCATTCACGTTGAGCGGCTGTCATGTCCCAATTATTCCATGGGCATCCCCTTAGATTTTGACCACAACCACTGCAAAGTAGATCTTGTCATTATTGGAGGTTTTATTTTCACCTCTGCCTTATAGGTGAGAAAGGTGCAGAGAGGTCAAGTAACTAGCCCAAGGTCACCCACAGGCTAAAGGGTAGAGCTGGGACTCAAACCCATGCAGGCTGGCTCCAGAGTTTGGGCTCCTAGCTTCTAGGATATGCTGCCTCTTGAACCTCTCACGGCGATACTAACAAAGACATTGTCGTAGCTCCAAGCTGGCTCTGGAGGGACAGGACAGGAAACCAGGTGGTGGGGTGCTGGAGCCTGACTGGTGCTCAGTAATAGGTATTATTAGGATTGCTCTTCATGTGGACCAGGATGTGGCTGTTTCTCCCCACCATGAGATGATGGGGACCTTTCCCAATTTCTTCCAGGCCTGATAATCAGATCAGGCCTGCAGGGTAGGGGTAGGGAAGGGACGGAGAGAGACAGACAGACAGACAGACAGACAGACAAGAGGGCAACTGTTGTTTGACATCATTTCCCAGTGAGCCACATTACAGAGGCTGAAGTTGTGTGAAGTTGGGAGTAGTGGGTCCGTGCCTGCCCCCAGAATCCTGCTCATGAAGAGGCTGGAGGGGCTTCTAGGAGGAGGGCAGGAGGGGGCCTCCAAGAGTGCCAGCCAGCAGGGGGACCATGAGGAGCAGGGCCATGCTGTGGGGCGCCTGGGAAGGGGTGGCAGCAGCCGAGGTGGTGGTGAAGGACTGGGTCACGGAGTCCCTGTTGCAGAGTTGCCCCTCACAGCAGGAGCCCTGAAGGTCAATGTTTGTCCAGGGACTGGAGGTGCCCTTGATGGTGCAGGACGGCCGGTGGCAGGTCCTGATGTATACTGGGACTGAGAAATTGCCTGGACGGGGGTAGTGAGGAGGGGTGAGAACTGAGGGAGGCAGCTGCACCTGAACTCACCTCAGAGGCCAGGGCCACAAACGGGTCCTCAGACTTCCCATCTCTCCTCAGACTTGGACCCTGCCTCCTCCCTCAGACCAGGGGCATGGCTTCTTCCTACAGACTGGGCCATGCCTTCTCCTTCCAGACCAAGGCTCTGCCTCCTCCCTCAGACCAGACCCATGCCTCTTTCCTTAGACCAGGTCCATGTCTCCCTGTCAGGCCTGTCTGGTGCCTCTACCCTCAGGCCTGCCCTGCCTCCACACCCTTTGCCCGGGCTCTGCCCCCACTCCCAGCCCCTCACCGACGGTCATTTGGCCATTGCCCTGGAAGCAGACGCTTTGGTCCTGATGACACTGGACCCGTCGGGACTTCTCCGGGGTGCAGTCCTCCGGGTGGATCCCCAGGCAGGCGTAGCACTCCATGCCGCTGAGAGTCGGCGGGTTGGGCGCTGGCAAGAGAGCGTAGACGCACACTCAGGGAATGGTTTCGAGATACGGTCGTGCGGGTTGCGCACTGCATCGTGGCTTTAGCCTAGTCCGACGTGAAGGCCTGAATCCTAGCAAGAGGGGGGGCGGGGCTAGTGGGGACCACGCCCCTCCCTGCCCGGGCCGGGGCCCCTCCCAGCCGCCCCCAGCCCCGCCCTCCGGCTCACCCGGGCTCAGATTGGGGATGGTGTCGTGGGTCATGAGGTCGGCGTTGCACAAGTCGGTCGTGCAGCCGCGCACCACCGAGTAGTCGGGCGGCAGCGCGCGGTCGTCGGACAGCATCTGGCCCGTAGGCGGGCCTGTCCAGCAGCCCTTCTGTACCACGGTCACCGTGGCGCGGTACCCTGGGGGCGGGAGGGGACCGGGGCGTGGAGCGCTGCCTTGTCCCTGCCTTCTTCCTCCTCCCCCACCTCTCCGGGCTCGACCTCTCCCTCTCGCCTCCAATCTCTCCCTCCTCCTCCGCTCTTCTCTCGCACTCACCTCGCCTCTCCCTTTCCTTCCTCTCCCTTCAAACTCCTATTTCCCCCACACCTCCTCCCTTCCGCAACCCTTTCTGCCCCTCTCCCCACCCTCCTCGCTCGTGCTGTCTCCTCCTACCCCACTCATGCCCCTCATCCCCAGTTTTTCTCCCACCCCTCCCTCCTCCTCCCTGCCTCCACCTCCGCTCTCTGTCCATAGCCGTCCCCACGTCTTCTCCCCAGTCCCTCCAACCCCTTGGCTCTCGCCCTCTGCCCTCCTCCATCCCTAATCTCTGATCTCGGTCTCTGCCCCACCCCTTTCCCTTCTGCGCGCGCTTCTCCTTTTTCTGCCATTTCTCCATCCCTCACCAGTGTCCAGGGACAAGACTGCCTCAGAGCACCCGTGGGGACAGGAGATGTTGCGGAATTTCACGGCACTGAGGTCAAAGGGCCCGAAGTAGATGTGCTGAAAGCTGTAGCATTGCTGGGCTTGGGACTCTGCCGAGAGAAGCAGGGTGGAGGGGGTGAGAGGAGCAGGCTGGGTTTGGGGCTGTTCCAGGAACTCCCCCCTGCGAGTGACAATCTCACCAGCCAGGCTGCTCTGCTCTGAGGGGAACCAGGCCTCCTTGTGGTGAGAGAATCGGGGTCTGCCACTGTGGTTGGTCATGACTGTGTCTACCTCCGGGCACAGTACTGGCCTCTGTGCATCTGCCAGGCCTGGTTCCCTCCCCCAGGTGTTCCGGATCTCCACCCTCCTCCAGGAAGCCCTCTAAGATTTAAATAAAGGAGGAAATGATTCACTCCTGCTCTGCCTGTCCCTCTCCCAGCTAAACTCAGGATGTCCTAGCACTAAAAGGCCATGGATAGAAAATAGACTTCAGCATAGGCAATGGGACTTGCCATCTTGTACTACAAATATACACACACAGCCAGCCCCGGGGGATACACTCACAAAACTAAAACACTGACATAAACACAACATAACGAAATGGGCGCAGGCTCATGCACGTCTCACAAACAGACCCAGAATCTCCTGAGCGTCCGTGCAGAGTTCTACGTTCCCACGTAAGACAAGTACTGCCCAGACCCTCCAATGGAAACTTCCCCAACCAAGACACGTGACAGAAAATGTACGATGTGGAGCCAAGAACAACACGCAGAGAGCCCCAGGGACAGAGGAAGTCATACCCAGAGGGAGAGACAAGTGACGGCCTCAAGCGTCATAGACACAAATAAAACGAGAGACCACAATTACGCGAAGTTAGAGATCCAAAAAAGAGGGCCATGAGAACATACAGTTTGAAGCCATAAACAGGTACGAGACACAGGAGAGACATAGGCGTAGATACACAGAGAGACGGGCGCGAGTGAAGATACCCGAGCACATATGCGCACAGACACAAATGCGGGCCTGCCAATCTCAGGGACGCACAAACACAGGGTGGCAGAGACGTGCAAAATTATGCACGCCCCTCCTTTGCAAAGAAAGTGAAACTCAGGAAACAGACCCATAGAGCATTTGCTCAAGCACTTGCTCACAGGTGAGATCTGGTACAGACACACACACACACACATATGCCCGGAGACCCACTGGCCACGCCCACATGGGCACACACAGAAACGGCACTCTGTTCTGTGGATGAGCAGACACACACAGTGGCCGGGGTGCAGGCTTAGCCTCCTTCCCCGGCTCAGCTCCCGTCTTAGGAGCCACTTCACTCCTGATGGGAGTATGTCCCTGTCCTTACTCAAACTGGGGGAAGGGGTTGCCTGAGGATGAGGCCAAAGTTCTCTGCCAGGTCTAGAAAGAGCCCCCAGGGGTCCCCAGAAGTACCCTTGAATGGGGACATGGGCAGAGAGGATGGGAGGCTGCAGCAGTGGAGACAGAGAGAGACGCCAGAGAAAATGGCTGATGGGAGGGAGAACAGAGGAGAGGAAGACACAGGAGGAGGACGCAGTCTCCAGGCCGCATCTCCCTCAGACCCAGGAGTCCAGACCCCCAGCCCCTTCCCTTTCAGACCCAGGGATCCAGTCCCCCCAGCGCAACCCCCCTCAGACCCAGGAGTCCAGGCCCCCAGCCCCTTCTCCCTCAGACCCAGAAGTCCAGGCCCCTAGACCCTCCTCCCTCAGACCCAGGTGTCCTGCCCCCAGCCCCCCACACCTTCCTAACACTGGGCTCAGAAGTCTGGGTACCTGTCAGGCAGAACACAGCCCCAAAGAGGAAGAGCACGATGGTTCTGGGGACACCCATTGCCAGCTTGCAGAGTCGAGCTGAGCAGAGACACCGAGGACAGCTCCTCCTGCTCTGATTTCTGTCTGGCTGGTTCTCCCTGCTTAGCCCCAGGCATCCCGGCTCTTCAACTCCTGCTCGTGCTTGGGATTCCTCCACCCCCGCCCTTCCTGGCTTGGGCTGGTCTCCACCTAGGTAATCATGACTAGGCCATCATAAGTCCTTGGTGCTGAGGAAGGAGAGGGATTGGGGTCTGGATTCCTGGGTCTGAGGGAAGAGGGAGCCAGGGGCCTATAACCCTTATTTTGGGGGATTTGTGATTTGCAGGCTCTTTTTCTACCCTGTTCCCCACATTGTGCATTGTGTTCTAATCTGAGGTTGGCACAGATGGTCTCTTGATTTCTCTTCTCTTTCTCTACCAGAACACACGTTACCTGTAAACTCACACACACACACACACACACACACACACACACACACACACAATCTCCAATGCTGGGGCCCATGTCTCCAGATGCAGAGACACAAACATCACCTCCTCCTAGAAGCCTCTTCTGACCCTGAGCTTCCCCACTCATCCACTCACCCTCAGTCTCAGGCACCTCCTTGTCTCCCAGCCATCATCATCCTGGGTTGGACTGCTGTCGCCTCCCCTATCAGGCTGAGAACTCCTCAGAAGCCTCAGGGATGTTTGCATTGTTGTATGAATGAATGAATCAATCAATGAATGTACAAACAGAGAGGCAGACAGACAGACAGGCAGTTACACATGGGATGCAGGAAGACAGTCATACCGAGGGCGGACGGATATAAATGTAGACATCCAGACAAACCCAGACATGAAGGGGTGCACCCTGATGAACAGAACGTGACTTTAATAAACGTGTGTTACATTATTAAATGAATAAATAAAAAAATTGCAGGAGATAGAGACACAGGCAGACAATCAGAGGGACACATTATCCCTTGAGAACACGGAGAGACCCGTGTGGACAGTCAGACATGGGGCAGATGGGGACATCCAGACAGATGCCCCTGCAGGCAGTGGGGCTGAGGCAGTGACCCCAGGTCAGCATCTCCTGGCCTGGCCCGCTTCTCCCCCTTGATGG